>NC_079490.1:154998596-159998596 GCF_020520425.1 Spinacia oleracea | reverse complement strand
AGGATCCTGAAAATATTATAAAATCATAGCAGACAATGAGTACATCCAAATATCCTCTTATCTCCAAACTCTAAAAAACGTCGAACATACAAATTAATCTAGATCAATCTAAATCCAAGCAATGAAGAAGAAAACGCTTTAACCAAGTGAGGATGTGAAGAAGTCGCAGAGAAGAAATATTAAATACGGGCCTTGGCCGTGCCCGTCATCAAGAAAAAGAGTCCACTTAACAAGTCCAAATGAGGTTCCACCTTAAAACCATATGGCAACAAGAGGAGCAGCTCATTAGCTTTGTTAAGTGAGTAACTCTTTCTTCTTTTATCAATGTGGGACACTCACATGTGTTGTTAGGGAAGGCTTGCTTCAACATGAAATAAGGCATGAAATCATCATCTGTTACTGTTGTGTACTAATAATCAAGTCCTATGCCATAGGAAATGGGGTACCTCAGGTGCACAACAATCCAGAAATGTGGAGTTAGGGTTCTAGGAAGGGTGTTAGAAGAACTGAATCCATCTCTCCCTACTATCACTACTGCACTACATGCTAATTCATGCTAGTCATCCTCAACAATAAAATCATCCAGGAGTTATTTTCAGAAAACAAATAGACAAAAAATAAGTCGAAATACCCCAAAGGTTACTAGCAGAGGCGCACTCTACGAGGAACAAAGTGCAAGCTCTACAACAATACATGGAAGGCCATTGCCTCGATGCAGAAAACATTTACTAAAACCATATTCAGAAACTAACAAATAAAATCTTGTTGACCTATATAAGCAAAATACAACTACTCCAACAACGAGAAACAAACAGACAGAGAACAAGATTTGGGCATTTTCCCAAGATTACTAGCAGAGGCGCCTTATGACGCTCAATACATGCTTTACAACCATACATGGAATGCCATTGCCTCTATGCAAAAAATCGAGGCCAAAATCATAGTCACAGCCACCAATCTAGATGATTTGTCTGTTAATTAGATTTTAGTCTATCCGGACATCCCACAACACATAATCGCATATACAATTAACGAGAGCGTAACCTTTAGTCACTATCCTTGTTAAATATCGGTTTTAGTAAACCAAATGAATTGGCCAATTAGAGTCTTTCCTTTTTCTTCAAGCAACAAGAGAAGCCTAGTCGTCCTTTTAAAAAGCACAAGGACTCTATACTGTTCATGTCTTAACTGCAACCAATATTTCTTTGAATGGTCAAGCTGTGCTATTAAATTTCGTATTTGCATGATCACAAGCCAATCAGTAGTACCCAATATGGAAAAGACCACAATCCAAACCACCCTCAGCTACTCATACATATATAACCCCATTGTTCCTATTTCAACTTTAACTACCAACCAAACCCCACAGCCAAAGGATGTTTTAATCCCCTTGCTTAGAGGAATCAAAAATCCCCATTATTACCTTCTTAGAGAAATAGCAACCATCTCTCTCTCTGACCATCATCACTTTTAACCTTTTTCTCTGTTCATACTGAACCTCAACCCCCTTCCTCTTGATCCTCACTAAAAGATCATCTAAATTATCCTAACATGCACTCAAAATCCCTACGGTTACAATAAGTCCATGTTTTAAACTTGATTAGAAGTTTAGAACGCTGAACTACAGCCGGCTAGAAGAAACTGTCTTCGCTGCAGCATGGTCGGTAAGGGTTACCCAGAACATGACATCTCGCACCACAAATGTAGACCATTGCAGATTTACACTCCACTGCTGTCCTAAACACCGTTCCCCTCACAAATAGAGTTCATAATTGACAATTTGCTTCAGCAGTGTGAAATTCATGGCCTTAAGGATTAAGTAAGTCCCATAAGGCTAGATTTTACATGGTCATTTTCACTGTGGAAAGCGAACAGCCTCAGCAGTCAGCACCCTCACAGTCCTAGTGTCACCATGAATAGATTTCATGCATTGCAATCGGCCTAGAGTCCTAGACTGTGTAAGATCTGTGGCCATTTGGCCCAAATAAGTCCTGGGGTGAGATTATATGTGGTCATTTTCCATGTTGAAAGAGACCATTTTTTAGGCTATTACTTAGAACACGAAGGTTAATTCGGGCAAGGAAGAACAAAATCAACGAATACCTAGCAGAACATGAAAGCCTCTGTTTATCAGTGTCTATAGTTAGAAATCAGAACCTTATAGGCCCTTTGTAGGTGCAACAACTGACACTCCTGGTGCTCAAGGCTCTCTAAAGTGGGATTCGAAGATTTACACACTGTATGCACTTTTTGGTAGCTAATAAAACCGCCCTTTCTATATTTTTCTTTTTCATAAGAACAAATCATAAACAGGGAGAGTATACTATATAATCCAAAATTTGGATTGGCATCATACACCAATCAAAGAGATTCCAATATTCAACAAGTAACAACAGAATTTCACATAAAAGACTTGCCTACTCACCCAATTTGGAATTCAAATCACTTTAAAACATTTTTTACTCATCCTAAACTTAGTTTAAAAAAGTAGGCGCAAGGCTCACCTAGGCTCAGCCTTCGGCTCTCCAGGCTCACTGATGTCAACAAGGCGTGCGCCCTCATGCGCATTTGTGCGCCTTAGGTAAGGCGCAAGGCGCAACGCCTTGTATGCTTTCAGTCTTCAAGCGCAACAGGCTGACGTGGATCTTTAATTTTCTTCTTTTTTAATGACATACACACACCCCACATGACCTATCAACGGTCATATATCTCTACAACCTAAGCTTTTTGGGTAGTGGCAGTAGCATAATATAAGTTAATTTTCATATTTCCAGCTTGTAATCACCATGGAAAGGTTCTAATTTTGGCACTTCACCGACGGGATCACGCGATGCTTATGAACCGGCAAGAAAATATGGCACTCGAACAGTATTATGTTGTTTTGAGTATAAATCGTCTTAATTTTGTTCTATACTGAATTTTTAAGGTTTGTTAAGAAATTATGTGCGCCTCGTATCCAAAAGGCGCGTGTCTGAGCCTTGCGCCTAGGCTCCATGACCCTTGTGCGCCTTGTGCCTTTTTAAACTAAGATCCTAAACCATCGATAGGATCACCATGTAAGCTAAGAGCTACCAGAAAAACCACTTCATGTCAATAATCAATATCCCCCCCCCCCCCCCCACCACCACCACCAAACAGAACACAATGGATTCACTATGCAAGTGTAAAAAATTGCCAATACCTTTCAAGAATTTTACTGACCCAAGATATTAATAAAAAATCAATATCATATCAGGTCAAGGAAAGACAAAGGAAGTCTAAACAGATAGTCACCCACCTCCAAACCTTCTGCCTTAATGTACTCTTCAATGCGTGTATACACCTCAGTTTGAGGCATTTCCTTCTCACTTGTACCAAAGAATTTTGCCAGTGCTTCAGAAATCACAATAAGAGCCGGGGTAACAGGAGTAGCTGGAGGAGTAGGGTTAACAGGGGGTGGAGGAGTAGCAGGAGCAGCAGGAGTAGCAGGGGCAGCAGGAGTATCAGGGGCAGCAGGAGCGGCGGGGGCAGTCGGAGTGGCGGGGGCAGCAGGAGTGGCAGGGGCAGCAGCCTCAATGCTCAGAACTTCAGCTTCTTCCACCTTGGCTTTCTTGGATGGTTGTTCTGGAACCTCTGCAACCATCAAAATATAGACTCAAAAATACAACTTAGATAAGCACATACGATAAAGAGTCTGTAAATTTTGTATTCATACTAGTGGGATCAAGAGCAATAATATGTTTTGACAGCAGCTTGTTCATCTGAAACATGTCTGTACAGTCGACTTCAAATACCAGTCGTAGCTCATCATTGCAAATTATTTTTCTTTTATTACTTGGATCTTGAAGATTGTTCTTCCTTATATAGGCCCATAACTGCTTCACAATCTGCACCAGATACAAACACTGAATTACCAAAGGGAAGAATATATAGATAGACAGGATAAAGAAGAAAGTATGAACAAAGGTACTAAACCTCTGTTCTTGGCAAGGCTGGTTGGCCAACAATAGCCTGAAGCTGAGGTGTAACACCACAGAGTTTATTCAGACCTCCTGGGCCTCCCCTTCGTTTTGGTCGACTTTGGGTACTGCAAAAGAGGTGAAAACAACGAAGGTTAGTTCAAATCCCAGCACGTGAGAAAAAACAGGTGAACTTCTAACTTTAATGAATAAGCAAAACATAAAATTGGTGAACAGCATAAAAAGGACAAATTGACATCTTGGTCACCAGAACCGCATTCATGCCAAGTAAGAGTATTAAATTGCGAGTTCCCTAAAAGAAAACAAAGGGAAACAACTTACAAAATTCTCTAGTTACTGATTTAAACATCAAACAATATCTATGCCAATAATCATCACGTACAAGAAAAGCAATACATTAGCTACTCTATTTTTCTTAAATCACGGGAGTAAGTGACTGGCTATTAGTAGATGGTTCACTTCACAGACAACCTTGTACAGTGACATTTTGCTCAGCAATGTCTAATAATACCACACTATGTTTTCTTCCTCACATTCATATTCCCTATGTATTCTATCTACCTTTTGTAATCTACACAAACACCCCAACTAGCCAAATTGAGGGTCACCTTGACACTTGGACTTAGGCCTAACTGCTTTGAAAGAACAACTAGTTTTTAGGCCCGGGCAATGCCCCCAGGTTACTACATTAATAACATTAACATTTACTTATATATATTTTTTGTAATGTGTAATAGCTTAGTGGTAAAAGCTTTATTGGTTAAATTCAAGGTCAAGAGTTCAAACCTTATACAACCATGTTTGATATTTTCTTTTATGTAGATGAAGACCACATGGAGTGAACGACCCATAAACAGAGCGCTACGTGTCCCGTATACTTTCTTGTAAACGCCTTTTAATATATGGTACAGATACTTTATTATTCAAAACATTTCAAAACATTTAGACTTCTACACACTCCACACTAATTAATACCCCGTGAAGCTTCACCGATTGCCGAGACTCTAATTCCACATGCGCAAGCCAAACAACTTAACAAAAGCCTCAAGTCCCCAACACCTAAGTCCTTCCTTTTTATAGTTTCTTGCCATGCATTCAAACTCTTCCCTCCTACAAACCACCAATGAAACAGTAATAACCCTTCAGAACAACTATCATACCCAATTACAGTGTTCAAGATCAAACCTTTACTAGAGATTCAATATCACAACATGACAGAATGTTCTCAATCCCCCCCCCCCCCCTCCCTCTTTCAGCAAAAAAAAACTCCATGTACCACACAAAAGGCAATATATAATACTGCAAGACTCGTAAAAAAATAAATCAAACTTACTTAACAATCAATTATCCAGATTACAAGGGCAGAAAACAGCAACTTTACAGCAAAATATGAGATATTACCCTAAAGATCACAAACATTTCAGCTATTTCCTCACTCTCCAAGCATATAAAGAGTGACTCAAATTTCAAAAACCCAAATTATCACCAAAATGGAAAAACGCCCAAAAACCAGCATTAAAAAGAGAGAATAATAAATTAATTAACAAAATACAAACCTCTCCTTGGCAGTTGGTGAAGATAGAGACTCAGCTATAACAGTCCCACTCCCAGGCTGAGCAAAACTGATCTCAGTGGGCCCCCTCGGAAAGTAAGAGTGAGCTGAAGGAGGAGGAGGGTGATGAAAAATCCTATGCTGAGGATGAACAACATTCACATGATGCTGCTGTTGATGCTGTTGTTGATGCTGCTGATGATGATGAACAACATTAGGGTTAGGGTTAGGGTTAGGGTTAGGATTTAAGTTCAGATTCTGCGTATGTGGCCGAGAAATGACCGCCGGTGAAACAGCCACCGATACAGGCAGTGGTTGCGGCTGCTGCGGAGTAGGAGTACTGAAGAGAAGAGTGACGTGAGCACGAATGAAATCGACTTTGTCAGAGAGATCAAACCCTAATTTTGATTGCAAACGAAGAATGACTTCATTTAGGGAATTGAAGGAATTAGGGTTTGTTTCACGAAACAAAGCTTCTAACCCCTCTGCTATTTCTTGGTCCGACGCCATTTTTAAAAAATAAAATTAAAAATAAAATAAAATTTAATTATAATTTTTCTCTCTCTTTAACAGAAAAAAAACGGACAGTATCCACTCACAACAACTTCTTCTACTTTCTCTCCCTAGAAGTCGCTCTCTTTCTCTCTCTTCTGTTTCTATTTCTTTCTTCTCTGTGAGAGAGGAAGAGAGAGAGAAGAGCACTTTATTGGATTTTTGTTCTACAAAATGACAAAACTGCCCCTTATTGTGAAGACATTCTCTGAGATTTTGGAGCAAAAAAGTCCAACCCACCACTACGAGTTTTGACATATTATTATGTCATTATCCACTTTTAATTTATTTTTTAAAATATGGATTATGATTTTGGATAATGATATGTGCAGGATGTAAATAAGAATTTAATGTATTTTTTAAATTGAACTAATTTACGAATGTATGACAAAATTATGCGTTGATCGGTGTATTTAATATTTAATGTAAGTTATTGTTTCCATTTTAGTTTTTCATATGTAATTCTTAGGGCTGCGTATATTGAGTATTATATTCTTGCGATTTTTTATAGATTAAATTTCCTATATATGAGACCGTCATACGCATAAGATCATTGATGTCGTTATTAAAAATAGAACTTACAATGACAAAGTATAACTATTCGACTTGAAAATATAACTATTTGATTTATTATAATTAATGAACTTAAGTATTTGATCTTCTGTAAGAAGTTGATCTTATACCAAAAACCGCCATATATAAATTTTGGTTTTTTTTATAAGTTGTTGGTTACCTATAAGATCAAGTAAACATTCGTAGTTTACGATACTTTTGAGTACTCATAATAAATTATTGTTCGAAAATGATAAAGGTCGCAATTTGTGACCTTTAAGTCGTGTCACAATGAGTACTCATTTGTTTCTTATACACGTTTAGCACACTTACGTTATGTTTTGTTCAACTTGTTTTGACTTATTTCAGACAAAATAGGTTAAGATAAGTTAGGAGAAGTTCATATAAGATAAGTTTTAAGTTTTTTTATTTGCAAATACTTCCACACATAACTAAGTTTTTTTCAGACAAATTATCATTAAGATTTTTTTCAGATAAAATAAGTTCAAACAAGATAAGATAATTTAGATAATATAATTAGTTCGGACAAATTAAAAATAAGTTGAATAGAACACAACTTAATGTGAGTATCCTAAATTATGCACTTATTGTAAATGTGTAGTAAAGGAAAGATAAATGTTGCATCACATATGTCAGTATGTCACCTTGTTTTCTCTTAACCTAAATGTTTTCAATTTTGGATTGAATAACTTCTTGATGTGAATTACAGTGATACCCCATCAATAAATTAATGGATAAAGAGATTGTTCTCGATAAAGATGTTTGGGCTTCCAATTGGATACCAATTGGGCCATTAAGTCCAAAGCATAATGGCTCAACACAACAACATCAAATCCACTGTCCACTCAACATGGCTTATCAGCCGCCAACAAGGCCCAAAGCCCAACAATAATAAATGACCTATGGGTACATTTATTACACAAACAATATAAATAAGCTGCCAAGGCTCACACCTCAAGGTACGTCCAATTTATCACCTTAAGACTACTCTCTAGAGAACTTCTCTCTAGAATCTGAGCATCGTTCTTACTTAGACATCGGAGGGGTTTTCCTCGGAAACACCCCTGAGGGCCGAGGCTAGTAACTTTGCTATTGTGCAGGTGAATTCGGACACAACTCATTCAAGCAAGCAAGATCTTTAACACACACGAAAGGGCCTTCGAACGAAGCCCATTGTTTCCACCATTACAACACCGAAACAAAAGATTTAAAAAATTATGTAATTATTAGTAAGAGTTACTCATAAATTATGCATAATTTTTAATCTTTTATATATAGTTTCGGAATTCGGATAAATGCATGCATATTAGTTTTATTTTTTTTGGGTGATGAAAGAGGGGAATCCCCTAAATAAATATTAGATGATTTAGTACGTAGGTCAAATGTTCGGAGAATATCATGGACTTGGGTCAGGATAAATTTTGTTGGCATTATTACCCTTAGTTACTCAAAGTAAACTAAAAAAAGAGGTGGCAGATAAGAAATATAAATGACAAATGTTAAGAATAAATGAAAGGCCAAAAAAGAACCATCAAATGTACGTCTAGGAGAAATTAATTTTACTGAAAAGTAATTTTCTTATTCGGTGTTTTTCATGCAAAATTAATTTAGCAATTGTTAGCATACTTCTTTCACAATTTTCGGATTACCACATGACTTCTCCCTTTTCTCTTTACCACTAATTTTAATATATGATCCCAAATTTCATATTCTTTTTATTAATACTAAATTAGGTGTGCATATTTCCTATGTATGGTCAAAAATTTGAATTATCCTTTAATTTATGTGATCCCTTTCCTTATTTTTCTCTAATTTCTTTTTATCACAATCCATATCTTTGATGTTCTTTCATAACTAGATCCATTTCCATCAAAATTTGTTCTTATTTTCTCCTTCACAAATCACAACCCTATTTTTTAGAGTTTAATATTATGTCTTTTTTGTGATTATTCAAATTTTTTGATGACGACTAACAATTCTTCTTTTTACAATTAATTTTATAGGAGGTTTTCATTTAAACTCTAAATCAAACAATTCCTTTGAAAGTTCTTAAAAAAAAGGATTGAAAGCAAATGGGAGAAACAATTGATCCAATATCATCTTCAACCCATGAGAGTGAAAATGAAAATGAAAATGAAAATGAAAATGAAAATGAAGGAGAACCAAAACCAAATGATTCTTCATTGGGCCATGAGGAAGATGAGGAAGAGCCAAACAATATAGAATTGGGTCCAAAATGCAGCATTAGGCAACACCTCGAGAAAGATAAGGTGTCACTGCTTTTTTTATATTTTTTTTATTATCTATATGTGTATATCTACGATCGTCACGATGTAAATCTAATATTTAGAATATATTACCAATGATATTTTGGCCTAGTGATTAAGATTGAGGGTCTGTGTACAATAGGTCTCGAATTCATATAAAAGTCAAATATTTTTAGTTGCATTATCACAATCTTTGTATCATACTTTAATATTCTTTCTTATTCCGCCTACATATTCTTTTTAGATGCAAGCAGAAAATATGAAATTATTTTATTTCATTGTTCTCTTATAAGATTTTCGAAAATGTTATAGGATGACGAGAGTTTAAGGAAATGGAAGGAGCAACTCCTTGGAAATGTTGATTTTGAGTCAGGAGAAGGTAAGCAAAATATGCATGGGTGCTACTCGGTCTTAATTTTATGGATGACATTAATTAAAGGATAAATTAAATAATTCCAAATGAAGATACTAATGAATATAATAGATTTATTCTTATTCTATCCTTTGGGGATATCCAACATCATATGAGATGTCAAGTCATTTATAATGCCAAATATTACTCCATAGTTTTGTTAATGAACCGTTATGACTTAACATCATGCCACTTGTCGACTGAGGATAATATATGTCGGAATAATGGCATGAATTATCATTAAAATTTAATAATAGTATATACATTCACTTTTCTCGCATATCAAACAATGTAGAAACTCTGGAATCAGAAGTGAAGATATTAAGTTTGACAATTTTATCCCCCGGTAGAGAAGAGATTGTCCTTCCATTACCCGAGTCAGGGGATCCAAAAGGCTTATGGTTCACCTTGAAAGAAGGTAGCCCTTACAATCTTCGTTTTTGCTTTCAAGTCACCAACAACATTGTCTCTGGCCTTAGGTACACCAACACAGTGTGGAAAACCGGTCTCAAAGGTATATCCTTTTCTATCTTAACAAAATGTTTCCTAATAGGTGAAGTTGTGGGTTCGAGTACACATTCATACATATTTCGGATTAAAAATATTATTATGCAGTTGATAGTACCAAAGAAATGATTGGAACATTTAGCCCTCAATCGGAACCTTACACGCATGAGATGCCAGAGGAAACTACACCTTCCGGTTTTTTTGCAAGAGGCTCATACAGTGCTAGGACTAAGGTAAAAATCATCCCTATTACTTCCTTTTAGACACTATTCACACAAGTATTTTTTACTTCCTTTTGTGGTTTATATATAAGAAAAAATAGTCATGTAGGGTCTTATTAGATTCGTATTAGTAAATATTATTTTAATATCAACTTTTTATAATTTTTTCTGATCCACAATTAGAGATATTAATGTTTGAAATCGTGCATTGACAAACGTGTCTAAATAATTGTGTCATTTAAAAAAGAACGGAGGAAGTATCATATATAGTAATTATATATACCTCCAATTTAAAATGATGTTACAGTTACTGTTTGCATAAATATTAAGACAAAAGAGGAAGAGTGTACGAAAATATGGATGGATATAATAAAATATGGAAAATGTAAGATAAATGTGTAAAAATGTGGGTGGGTGTAAGAGAAATGAATGAATAAAGTAAGAGAAATTGATTGAAAAATTGTACTCCGTAAATGTTTTGGTGTAAGAAGGGTAAAATAGTAAATTTTTATGTCCATAAATAGATAAAGTGCACAATGTAAATAACATTATGAATCAGACTAAAACAAAAAATATAAAGATTATTTTGAAACGGGAGTAGTAGAGTCCATAGTGTATACTTAAGTTCTGAAATATGATTACTTGTTTATATTATGATTGTTTCTCGATACCTTGGGGTCTCATCCATATTTCTTGTAATACATTGAAAGATTTTCTAAGAATTATACGAGTTTCACCAATGATAATGATCTTTATTCCAACATTCTGTACGTATATGTGACTAGCTAATTTGTTGCATATGTATTTTGGTTGTTTCAGTTTCTCGACGACGACAACAAATGTTACTTGGAGATCAAGTACACATTCGACATTCAAAAGGAATGGCCAACCAATTAATTTTAATGTTCATTTCGTCATGTTGATCTTGTTTGTAGCAACATTGGAGTAAGTTCAGATACGTAGCATGTAGATGCAAATTCTAACTAATAAAGTTTGGTACTCACAATAAAGTACCGATAATTATGTAATTCTCGTTTTTACAACTTGGGTATAGCAATTTTGATATATGTATAATGTAACTCGATCTATTAGCAAGGTTTTTCTTATATTTTATCTTTCTTCTAAAATTTTCTTTTAAATTTATATATCGCAATTTAACAAACATACAGGTATTTGAATGATCGATCTGATAAAAAAGTTGTTCTATACAATAGTTTAATGAAAAGTCTCGGGTTTAGTTCTTGTGTTGTAATGGAAGAGCTTTCCTCCTAGCTAATTGGTGTCTGGTCCAGCTGAAATCCACATAATTAGTTAGAATTAATAGACGCTTTACTAATCGGCAAGGTAACGTAAAATGTATGTACAGTGTCCAAAAACAATTAAAAAAATAGATGTTAGATCGACAACAAACCCTCTTCTTAATTTTTCTCCCCTCTCTCTCTTTTCCCTTATAGGAGCTGATTATTTATGATTGTTTATTTAATTTTCTTTCTACAAAAGTTGTTACAAGTTAGTTAGTCCTAGTCAGCAAGTTGTTAGGCTAAGCTTGTAGTATTGTAGTATTTAAGCTGCTGCTTTCCTCTTTCTTCATTCTTATGAGTTTCAGTTAATAAAACTGATAATTCTCTCCAAAATAGCTTTACACTCACGCTTAGTTTCTATATCCCTCATCTTCTAGGATTCCATTTTTCTTGGCCGTTTGGGCCAAAAAATAGTCTAACTTCTTAGAAATTAGATTATTTTCGACATTTTTCTTGTTTTCTTTTCAACATTTTCTTTTTATTTTGTTTCTTTTCATTGTTAATTTTATTCCCAATTTTCAAGGTTTTTCTTGTTATCTTTGGTTTCTCCTAGATTTTCCTAGGTTCTTGGTTTTCATACGTGGATGAGAAATTTATTTTTAGGGTTTCAGTAATTGGGAAGATGGGCGAGAATCTTATGGATTTAGGGTTTATCATCAACTCGCCGATTTAATCCATGTACGTCTTAAATAGAGATGATGTAATAATTCCACATGATACCACCTCAAACCCTCACGGAACTTGCAAACATCCATAAGAACATACTTTCCAGCATAGATACCTCCGCCAAATACAAAGAATGAAAAATTTTAATTTATAATTATGTAAACATAAACACAAAATTCTATGATATTCAATGTATGAATAAAAAACACAACCCAAAAGATGTTGATCAGTGCTATCAATTGTTTCATATATACTTCAAATCGATCATTACAATTTACAACCCACAAATTGAACATAAGGAACAAATTTCTGGAAATAAGGGAAATTACTTGTTAAAACTAGTTCTATATTTGGATTACAATCGGTGATTAATTCATGCTTTCCTTGAGTGACTTGGTTGAAATTACGGTAGGCGTTGGTGAGTTTCAAATTTTTTAATTAATTGTTTTGCATGAAAAAATTGGCGCTCATTTTTTCACTTAATTTTGGGCTCTAAAACTCCCGCCTGTGTAGAATAAATGCCGCCATTATGACATTATCCCAACTTTTTTTCCCATTTTCTTTAGCTTTTCCCCCTTCCTGAAAATTTATGAAGCTCAGTTGGCCCAACCACCTATATATATACCTACCATCTCCCTAATTTAAGAAGTTCCCACCATATTATTTATTGCATTTGATATGTTACTCGAAATATTGGCTATTGCTCACCTTTATAAACAACTAAAAGGTTATAAACAATTTGATTCAATCACCTCACAAAATCAATCTTAATTATTTTCTTGTTTAAAAAACATGTCTGGAAACAAATCATTTCTACCTCTCCTTATGGCACTTATGTTCCTCGTGTTTACGGGTATGTTAGCTTGTTTTCCCCTTTAAGTTTTGTTACTCGTATTTGATGTATACTACTATCTTTTAGAATGATTTGAAAAGTACAATTCTTACAGCCTTTTGTTTATTCTGTATTTGTATGTAGTCCTTGATTGATTTGAATTAACGTATTGGTCAATGTAAAAATAAAAATAAAAAATTTAACGTATTGATTGGATTATTTAAAACTATTTAAAACCATGTTTATTTGATTATTGATAATTTATTTTATTAGGTACAATCAAATGCAGAGTTGCTACAACAGATCTTCAAAGTTCAATAATTCCTTCTTCAGAAGAGGGAGCAGAATGCCATGCACAATGGAGTTGCGATCAGGATATATGTCAAATAGATGGTTGCCATGGAAAAAAGGCCAAGTGTCTTCCTAGTTTATGTTGTTGCTATGCGTAATTAATGGGAGAATAAGAATAAAATTAAGAATTCATTTTTGAATACTTCTACATTGATTTCCTGGTTCTATTTTTATTACTTTAAAATCAATATATTTGATTTTGGAGTAGTATTTGAACTGATTATAAAATCAAATATTTGATTACCTTATTTACTTTATAATAACTTACATTGGATTTCTTGAAGCGATTGTGCATTGCCTAATTAATGGGGTATTTTCATTAGCCAGTCCGACAAAAAAAATCATAGACAAACTAAATAGTACGGAGTACTGCGTAGTACATAGTATGTGTTAGCATCGTGGCTCCCTCATTGAGTTAATTGGCACAAAAAATCTATTACTATATACTAAAAGAGACACCAGGAATGACACGTGTCAATTCCTGGTGCGATTTTTTCCCGTCAAAAATCATTTTTCCAAAAAAGTCTATCTGTTTGATTTTATATTTATTCTCTACCTTTTTAGTTTATAAGTTATGGCAATAATAGATACGGCATAATAATAATTATTCTAAATTGGTAATATTTTAGTCAAATCTCTATTAATAATAGAAAATATATCTTTCAATATTTTGGTCAAATTACCATATTAGCATTTTAAATATGCATATTAGATGAATAAATTTAAACGAGTATGTTAAAAATGTTATAACTATGCAATAGTGTGGGAGATATTCAGTTAATTATTTTGTAAATTTTTTTATCAAAATACAATTTTCTTCTAGACTCCGTAATCTATACTAATATATTAAAAGGCGTTGTGGAAAATGTATGTGTGTCACGTAGTACTCTCCTCACGCCACATCATCCATTCACCATGTCTTATGTAATGGACAACCAAAAATCAATACAATGAGGTTCGAACACCAGACCTCCAGTTTGGATGATAATTCTCATTACCATCTTAACCAACCACCAATTGTGGTTTATCTCTTCACATTAATTTATAAATAAAGTTCACATAAAATCTAAAACAAATAATTTTTTATGTGACTTTTTAATTTCTAAGGACTATTTGAAAAGGAAAAAAATTAAAGTATTATGACAACCATGAAGAAACCTGATGTCATAAGTCTCATAAGAATCAAAAATAGGATTGTCTTACATAACTGCATATATATCTAATTTGGTGTTTATTAATTTGACGCACTTAGTTCCACGAGAAAACAAATTATACAAATTGTAAGATGATATGATTGAAAACTTACTTGTCATGATAAATGACTTAGCGTGCCTGTGTAGTTGACAAACTTAACGGATATTTATCAAGTATTTTGGTCAAATATTGAGCTCAAGAAAAATCTAAAACTTTAGTTATTCAATGTAACAACCGGGGCATCGCCCGAGCCACACACTAGTTATGTAGTATCCAAAAGATGTTAGATTAGTGCTTCAAATTGTTTCATATACTTCAAATCATTTCAATTTACAACCCGACCACATGCAAATTAAACATAAGGAACAAGTTTCTGGAAATAAAGGAAATTATATGTTAAAATTAGTTCTATATTTGGATTACAATTGGTGATTCATGCTTCCCTTGAGTGACTTGGTTGAAATTACGATAGGCGTTGGTTAGCTTCAGATTTTCCGATTAATTGTTTTGCATGAAAAAATTGGCGCTCAGTTTTTCACTTATTTTTCGGCGCTAAAACTCCCGCTTGTGTAGAATAAATGGTGCAATTAGTATTACCCCAATCTCCCCCCACCCCACCCCATTTTCTTTAGCTTTTCCCCTTCCTGAAAATTTATGAAGCTGAGTTGGCCCAATTAACCACCTACCTACCATCTCCCCATTTTAAGAAGTTCTCACCATAAATTATTTATTGCATTTAATATGTTACTCGAAATATTGGCTACTGCTCAGCTTTATAAACAACAAAAAGGTTCTAAACAATTTGATTCATTCACCTCACAAAAAATCAATCTTATTTATTTTCTTGTTTACCAAACATGTCCGGAAACAAATCATTTCTACCTCTCCTTCTGGCACTTATGTTCCTCGTGTTTTCGGGTATGCTAGCTTGTCTTTCCTATATACTAAGTTTTGTTACTCGTATTTTATATATACGACTATCTTTCAGAATTATGTGTACATTTTTCGTCTTGGAGTTACTCTAGCGAGAAGGGTTTCTAATGTTTTTCTTTTTTCTTGCCATACGTATTGAGCATACATCTGCATTATTTAATCATTATAATTAAAAGTATTGCATTGAATACAAATTTCTTCAAATTTACTTTCTATAAATTTTTATAGTTTTACTTTTTCACATTAACTTGGTTTCCAAATACAATGTTAATGATGATTATTTATGCCTTTTAGTTATCGATTAATATGACAATTTGTTTTTTTTGGCCCGTTAGTTTGACACACATGTTTTACGAGTTAGGAACCAAAATAAAATTTGAAAGGAATAAACTCTATATTAATTAGAGCAAAGTAGGACCAAATGAAGAAAGCTCTCCTAGTCATTGGCGGATCCAACATTTTTTTATTAGGTGGGTCAGAAATCAATTTTTACTAAATTTCCTTAAAATAGCTACAATAATCATAATATAAACTAGATTTATACTTTGTTCTCAAACAAGAATCAAATTTATATTTTGATAATGGGCGGAGTTGTGTTTAAATAGTATTGATCAATTGACATTACTTATCTATAAATTTCTTTCAAATATGAATATGAATATATGTAGCTTATTTTAGCCAGTTAAAATGAGAAAGATAACATGTGAGTTCAACGCAATCTACCAATTTTAGAGATATATTGTTCCTTTTGTTAATTTATGAACATATACAGTGTAGTATATGTACACTATTTGTATAATATATGTGCAATATGTGAATAAAATATAACATATATTTGAAACTTCTACTTCAGTACAAATTGTTAGATCTCTTATACGCAAAAAATTACTAACTACATCAACTCGACTACATATTTAAATCTAATACTTCTTCTACAGGTTTTCTGAATAAGGGGGAGGGCCTTTGCCCACCTATGCCCACCCCTAGATCCGCCCTTGCTCCTAGTCTCCTTGAAGGAGATATGATTGTGAGATAGTGGTGAACCGCCTCTATCTTTTAATAGACGATAATTAAATTGCGGCAAATTCAAATTCGTGATTAATAATAATTCAGATTATGCAGTCGCGTTAGAATTTTTGTCATATTATCTAATTTAAATTCTTAGCCAACTGAATAAACTATCGTGTATTAGCACTATTTATATGTCAAATAAATTACTTTGGTATTAAAAAATAGATATATCCATAAATCAGTTGAGTAGAAACACATGTGATTAGCCAAGTACATTGCGAGAAAAAAAGAACAAGTGAAACACACTATTTATATGTTAATTGATTTTCTTTACTTTAGTATTAAAATTTAGATTTTTCGTCATATAATATGTGTATTTCTATTTAAATGCTTTTAACTAGAGATTATATCTAATTTTTCTTCATATGGACTTTTTGAATAATTTTTCTAGCATATTATTTATTGTGATTAGTTGTTATACCGCAGTTTTTGGTTTTATGCGTGCATATAAGACTAGTAATATATATAGTTTTAGATAGATTATTAATCGATAGATATTAATTTTTTAGGAGCACGTTTTAATTTAAGTCTAGATAAAATATTCACTGATTAATTTTGCCGCAGAAAAAAACAAAAAACAAACTGATATACAAGTTCAAATCATAAATATCTATTACTATATACTAAAAGAGACACCAGGTATGACACGTGTCATTTCCTGGTGCGATTTGTTCCCGCCAAAATATTTTTAAATTTTTTACTTTAAAATAAATAAATTACATTACGTTTTTTTTAGGAAACTAAGAGAAAAATATATTTTAATTGCCATAGATGTGTACTGCAAAATATATTATTGGAGGAAAGCTAAATCAATATTATTTTTCCTTTATGATATAATTTTATTTGTGTATTATTATAACTTTTTAATCTGATAAGAAATATAAAAAATATTGATAAATGAACTTCTAATGTTATTCTACTATTAATAATATAATACATGGTAACTCGTAAGTAAGAATGTTAATTAAAATAATAATACATGGTAAGTAGACTATCAAGATTTTACTCAATTCAAAATATGTTGTATTTGACTAACTCGGTTATGCTCGGGTCTTTTGGAAAAATAGTCTTGGGTCATTCGGGTTTGTTTAACGTTGTTAAATCCTTCTACATACAAGTAAACGACTATAATTTTTAACTTTGTATAGTAATATGCAAATTTAGTTCATTTGAATATTTTTTTTACACAACTTTGATTTTATACTTTTTCATATATCCTTTTTACTTTCATGTTTTCTTAATATCACAAGTCTTTTAATTACTATTAAAATAATATATTGTTTTAGTAGTAGCCGTACGTTGCCCGGGCCCTAAACTAGTATTCTTTTATATCTCGGTTGATTCCATATATTTTGATATGGTAAGTTATCAAATATAGACCCAAACGTGACATATAATAATTGGGAAATTATTTATTGCATTTGATATATTATTCGAAATATTGGTATACTACTATACTGCTCAACTACGGAGTATATAAATAGCAAAAAGGTTATAAACAATTTGATTCAATCACTTCAAAAAAAAAATCTTATTTATTTTCTTGTTTACCAAACATGTCCGGAAACAAATCATTTCTACCACTCCTTTTCGCACTTATGTTTCTCGTGTTTTCGGGTATGCTAGCTTGTTTCTCGTGTTTTCGGGTATGCTAGCTTGTTTTTCCCTTTAAGTTTTGTTACTCGTATTTGATGTATACTACTATCTTTCAGAATTATTAAAAAGTACAATTCTTACGGCCTTATGTTTATTCTGTATTTGTGTATATCTTGATTGATTTGAATTAACGTATTGGTGAATGTCAAAAAAAAAAATAAAAAAAATTAACGTATTGATTGAATTATTTAAAACAATGTTTATTTGATTTTTGATAATTTATTTGATTATAGGTACAATCAAATGCAGAGTTGCTACAATGGATCTTCAAAGTTCTATAATTCCTTCTTCGGAGGAGGGAGCAGAATGCCATGCATCATTGAATTGCGTTCAGGATATATGTCAAAGATATGGTTGCCATGGGAAAAAAGCCAAGTGTCTTTCCAGTTTATGTTGTTGTAATGTCTAATTAATGGGGAAGTAAAAACATAATAAAGATTTCATTTTTGAGTACATTGATGTCCTGGTTCTATTATTACTTTAAGGGCCTTACTTTAAAATCAATCTATGGAGTAGTATTTGAAGTTTTGAACCGATTATAAAATCAAATATTTGATTACCTTATTTACTTTATAACGTACGTTGGATTTCTTGAAGCGATTGTGTTTTGCTTTTGAGAGAATGAGCGGAATGGAGGATATTTTTATTAACCAGTCCGACAAGAAAAATTATAAACTAATTAAATAGTACTTGTTGAAGTTTCCTCTTGTTGGTTTTCGCTTCAAAAGAATAAAAGAGTGTTTTATCCCACATTGAAAAAAAGTTTTGTACCACATTAACAAAATACAAGTGTTTCACCTACTTTATAATTACCTTTCAACTAGCATGTTTGTTACATAGAAGAAGATAAGAGAGGTGGCTCTAGTCCTCTGCACGAGCTTGTGGCACATTTGCGGGGTGCGTGTGGAGTCCTTTTTGCTGATTTTATTCCTTCGATTAATCTTTGATTGATACTGCCTTATTGCCGATTTAATTTCCTTCCGAAAATAATTGGTAAGCTTTTTCCCGTTTTGTATAGCGAGCCTCGATCGCTTCCTCACAATATATAACTGAAAATAGTCAACTCCATTTTTCTCTCTAAACACAATTTCCCTAGTTAGTTATGGACAACAATGATTTTCGTTTTCAATCTATCTTTTTGTTCTACACCAATGAGATAAATGTATTGTAATCTTGGAGGACTCCCTGACCAAGGATCTTTGCCCTGAGTAAGGGTTGATTGTTCAAATGTCGTGTGTACGTAATGGGGAAAAATTAAACTTTAGGACATTATTCATACGCGCCACAACTTAGTTGAAATAAGTTTATTCGTTCACTACTAACGATTCAGGATCCAAGGAGGGGGCTATCTAGGCTAAGGCCCACCCCATGAAATGAACTTTGTACTAACATTAAATGTTCATTAAGACAAACTTAAAACATTCCAGCAGAGTTGGTTTAGATACTTTGCATACAATGTGGTCTTGAGTTTGATTCTTTTTGCTCCAAGCCAATCCAAGCCAATCTTATTGTTTCCTTCCAACGTGCAATTGTTTCATCTTCTTGACTATAATGCCATTGAGGTGATGTTTGGTTGCACTTGGGAAATTATACTTCCCTTGTATTTGCTATTCCCATATGTTTTAGCTTCTTAGGAATTGAGTATTCTTGTTTGGTTGAGTATAGGAAGTTAGAATTCCCATGGGAAGTTCTACTTACCTAGGGAGGACTAGGTAAGCAAATTCCTCCATTTTAGGGGAAGTAGAACTTCCTAGGAAGTTTCACTTCCTATGCACATGTTAACCAAACAACCTCAAATCTCTTCACTTCCTAGGAAATGAAACTTCCCATGTATTATAATGTCAACCAAACTAGCCCTCAGAGTTTGATTCTTTTTGCAATTTTTTGTGTCTTTTTTATAGAATCAAAATATCTTATACATTCACACTATACTGACTTGGATATATAATTACTTTCGCCATACTTAACTAAAAATTAGCTAAAGTAACTTTAAATTGAAATTAACAATTTGACAAACTTTATGTGGCCCACCATATGAAGTTATCATTTTATAGCAAACATATCAAAATAGATTATTATTTTGTTAGGGAGCGTGTTGTTCATGGTGATTTAGTTGTATGTTACGTCCCTACTGAGTTACAAATTGCAGACATTTTTACGAAAATTTTGTCGGGCGAGCGTTTTGAGTTTTAAGGTCTAATTTGCACGTTGTTCCACTGCACATATTGAGGGGGTGTAATGGGATACTAAGGGTACAACCTGCCCAATCTGCATTTAAGTAGGCAATCATGATGGATATGTCTGGAGCGGGGTGAAGCCATAGACCGAAGTCTGAAGTGCCCTGCAAGTACTTGTATATACGCTTAACAATCAACAAGTGAGATGTGCGGGGTACATGCATAAATTGGGAAACTAAATTCACAACATATGTAATATCAAGTCTTGTCATAGTCAAGTATTGTAAAGCCCCAACCATACTGCGATATTAAGTAGGATGAGATAATAAATCATCGTTTGCATGAGAAAGGGTGGTACGACTAGGAAGAGGAGTACGCACAGGCTTAGCAGTGTGCAAATGGAATTTCAGAAGAAGATCATGAACATACTTTTTTTCTAACACAAAAATAAACCCTTAAAAGTACGCACACCTGCACTCCTAGGAAGTACGCAAGTAATGTAAATCACCTAGATCTTTCACATCAAACTCGACAGATAAAAGAGATATGAATTTGGTGATCAAAGAAGCCGAGTTGCCTGTGACAATAATATCCACTACTACAAAAAACCCTTTTGGAGTCGCCTCTTAACCACCTATAGAGTCGCCTCATGGGCGACTCCACAGGGGCGACATTATAGGTACCCCTTTACGTACGTGTCGCCTGTGGCCCGACACTATAGGGAGGTTTATGTTTCGTCTCCTTTGGTGGAGGCGACTTCGTAGAGAAAACTATAAATTTGTATGTACTCTTTTGAGTCGCCTACTTCGTTTGAGGCGACACATATGGTACTCTATGGTGTCGCCTGTTTTTTTGAGGCGACGCATATGGTGCGCAACCGTGTCGCCTGCTTCGTTTGAGGCGATGCATATGGTACTCTATGGTGTCACCTACTTCCTTGGAGGCGACGCGTAAAGCAATCTATGGTGTTGCCTTATTCCTTAGAGGTGACACATAAAGTACTTTATAGTGTCTCCCCCTTCTTAGAGGCGACACGTAAAGTAGTGAATGGTGTCGTCTTCTTCTTTACTGGCGACACTGTAGCCAAGATTTTGAGTGGCATCTTAATTAGAGGCGACACGATTGCTTTTTTTTCTTCTTACCGTATATTATTGCAGCCTATGTAGGACTCGAACCTACATAAATGTGCAATGGCACATTGCTCTACCATTTGAGCTAATAGGCTTTCAAAAAGAATCAATAGTAATACTACTTGAAATAGAGCTCTCTTAAAAAATCTACCTCTAAGCATTGATTAAAGTATAACTAAATAAAAAAAAAACAAGACATTTAGTTAAATATATCATATTTTTGTTTTTAATATTGCAAGGTGCCGTATGGTTTAGCGTGATTGATGTTTTTGTTTTTATTCCAAGTACTCCTAAATATATCATATTTTTGCAATATTTGCTGACAATTGATTTCTGGTTTCATTCTTTAGTGAAGAGTGAATGTTCTAATCTCTAACCTTTAAAATACTCACATTTGCAACACTATGCTTATCAATAGTGTTTTGAGTCACAAATTCATGAAATTCACTATTCCTAAGGAAATGTTTTGCATTCCTTCCCTTTGCAAGCTCTATCATACTTCTTCAATCAACCAAGGTTCAAACCTTGTAAGCAACAAATTTCCACATTTTTTTTTCACTTTTTCACTTTCTCTCTTTTCTGTTTTCTGATTCATAAGTGATAAATATTATATAAGGGAAAAGCTTTCCCCCAATATTATTGATGAACAAGAGTATTTATACACCCACAATTTCCAAGCAGGGCGTACGAAACAACTAGGATAAGAAAATCAAAGAGTTTCCTAAACCCACTAACCTTCCTAATACTTTCTAACTTACGTAACAACTACAACATTAATACTTTTAATACTTTGTAACTTACATAACAGCTAGAACATTATTACTTTCTTAATTAATTAGGTATAACATTTAATTTTCGTAACACCCTCCCTCAAGTTGGAGCATGTGTGGGGATTAAAAATGCCCAACTTGGAAAAAAGAAAATCAAATTGTTGCTTCCCAAGAGCTTTAGTAAACATGTCAGCGAGCTGTGAGGAAGTGGATACATAAGATGGTTCAATTACACCATCTACTATAGCATCACGAACAAAATGACAATCAACCTCAATGTGCTTTGTGCGCTCATGAAAAATCGGATTCTTAGCCATGTGCAAAGCGGACTAACTGTCACAAAATAATGGAATAACTTTAGGATGATGAACTCCTAAACTCAACAACAATCCCTTTAACCATTTTAATTCACATGTAATCGCGGCCATTGAGCGATATTCTGCCTCTGCGGAAGAGCGAGAAACAGTGTGTTGTTTTTTTTTTGTCTTCCATGAAATAGGCGAATGACCTAAAAACACAAACCAACCTGTTAAAGAACGACGAGTGATGGGACACACTGCCCAATCTGAGTCGCACCATCCTTGCAAAGTTAAATTACTGTCAGCACGTAATAGGATACCCTGCCCTGGTGTACACTTCAAGTACCGAACAACTCTCAATGTTGCATCCCAATGGTCAACTCGAGGCTCCTGCATGAATTGTGATAAGATATAGACCGAATAAGCAAGGCCCGGAAGAGTCACAACTAAATAGACCAGGCGGCCTACAAGCCGGCGGTAAGCCTCAGGCTCCTTAATTAACGACCCATCAGCTAGGCCAAGACGATGATTTTGTTCAATGGTAAAGCCGCAAAACCTGGTTCCGAAATAATATCAAGAGTATACTTCCGTTGACACAAAAATAATCCTGAATCACTCCTCGCAACCTCAATGCATACATAACCAAAACGCATAGGCAATTCTGAAGAAACCTTTCAGAATTCACAAACCATAAAACACAAATAGAGAAGAAGATAAGGGGATTGGGAAGGAGAGGGAGAGATGGAAAGGAATGAAATTATAGTTTGGTATATATTCGTTGGAATCCCTGAAAACAGATATATTGAAACTCCTTTGGGAACAAATTAAGGAAGTGTATAATCTCATCTCACTGTGATATGATCTAAAAATTAGGGGGGGGGGGTATAGGGATACCAGTTTAAGTTAGGATAAGAGCTTTTAGTATGCTATTATTTATCCAAAAACAATTATTTCTCAAGCAATTAAAAATAACCTTTAAAACTTGTCAACCCACACAAGACATAAGAAAGGGAAGATACTTTGAACTTCGATTCTGTGATGGAACTGGCATACCGACACAATGCCTTTTTAACACGTTCTCTAAAAATTCTAAAAAAATATTTAGAATATACAAGATCTGC
Organism: Spinacia oleracea; assembly: GCF_020520425.1. Lineage (NCBI taxonomy): Eukaryota > Viridiplantae > Streptophyta > Magnoliopsida > Caryophyllales > Amaranthaceae > Spinacia > Spinacia oleracea. The sequence continues at coordinate 159,975,052 of NC_079490.1, read as the reverse complement.
CCTCTAACCTATTCTCGAACTTATACTTTCAATTTACTTCTAAAATTTAATTTTGTGATATACTTACCAACTGGTGAAGCATGTCTATTGTCAGGTTGATCAAAACGACTTCAAAGATGTGCTCGAAACACTAGGCACGTTCTACTTCCTAATCAAAATTAACCTAGCGACGACTCTTTCTAGGAACATTGTTCTGCAATTGCGCCTCAAGACATTTGTTCATGAAGAAGCAGAAGAGCATTTTAGAACGTCAGTAAACCTTTCCATTTGTTTAGTATACCACGAACTAATTGTTGTGTATAAACTTTCTTTAGTTTTGAGAATTTCTATAAGAATAAGTAGCTATATGCTACATATATGTTCTTTACTAATGCCTTTTGCAAATAGGACTCTTGAAACTCAACTAATAGCTTATTGTTATATTAATTGTTCTATCTATTTGTTTAGTTCGTTTTGCCATTTGATTTCGATATCTTGGGGGACCGCGCGCGCTAGCGCGCGGTCCAACAACTAGTGGAATTAAAAGGTGGTAAAGACGATTCCAGTAGTAGTAGTAAATCATTGCTATACGTCAGCACCAAAGAGAGGAGTCAAGAAATTCAGATCAACTTCTTACTCAAACGTAAGCTAAAAGTAAATTGAGTTGAGTTCTAAGAAGTGAAGCCACATTTAGTTATGGAGACCCTCTAGCATTCAATACTGCGGTCCAAGAAGTGAAGCCACAAATTTTGTGGCATATTATTTGTAAGATATGATAACTCCGTATCCTTTGCATTCATAGATTAGGAGTATAAAATACAATGTACAAGGCAATATTTTGCCATGATAATCAGCAATCATATCGCTAATTTGCAGCAATAGTATCGCTAATTATGCGCTAATTATGCGCCAATTATTCTTGGTTGATATCCTATACATAGATATCATATATACAGAATATATTCTATACATAATGAGATTTCTATACATAAATAGATTATTTACATAATCTATTATTATTTTTGGTGATTAGTTGCAATAAAACAATTTAAAGTTCTGATATTATCTAGATGCGTGCATATAAGACTAGTAATAATATATTAGAAAAAAACTTGGACATAGTTGGGGGTGAGGGGTATGATTGGAAGTCTGAAAAAAGCCGAAATACACAATGGCCTACTACACATTGTGCATAAACCAGTAAATTTGTGATTTGAATTGAGGGTTAAGTAGGAGGAACTCCAAACTAAATTTGGAGACAAGCTGATTTCATCAATTACTTTTATAGTTCCACTGTTACCTATTTTCAGTAAATTAAATTAGCTATGCTATAATCTCAACATGGGTGTCCTGAACAAAGCATGGTTGTAGACTGATGACAACATGAAGATGGAACACTTAGCATTCCTGAGCTGGAAAATAGTTGATCAGTGCAAGCTTGAGGGAAATAGAGACTGAAATCAAAAGACGGGGTTGAAAGCCACAAACATGATTTTCGGGAATATTCCAGACGTGAAAGTAAAAGTATATATTGGCATATATAGTTCATTTAATAATCCCTGGCTCTAGTATTTATACGAAAGGTTGAAGAAGAATTTAATGAAAGCTACATTCTTAATTCTTGGATCATCGTAACTATCAGCAATACGGCAACGGCAACGACAATGGCAATAAACATCGTCAACTTTAAAAAAAAAAAAAGAAGTTCTAGATCATGATTTTGCAAATTTCAAAAAGATCTTTTAGACCCTTATCCCCTATCCATTTCTTTTGTGATTATCATAGTCAAGAGAAGCAACAACAACCAAATAAATCCTGATATAAAATAGGATCGGGTGATCTACAATCTAGACCAACTTCATCAAATTAAAGTAATATCATTCAATTGATTATGATGATTGTTGTTGTCTTATGTAGTGGTGTAAGTGGATTGAGAAAAGTACAAAGTCCAATCAAGTCCAGTACAGACTTGTCGGATTGAATCGGGCTCGAACTAAAATTACGAATTTCAATTATTTTTGGATTGGACTTAGACTCAACCTTTTGGAGTTCAAAAATCCAATATAATACACTAAATATACAATGTAAGTGTATATTAGTAAATATGAAACAGATATATGTGATGAATTATTAAATTATTTACGCATGGTAATAAAATAATATTCCACAATATCTTACCAAATTTTATATTATTAAAAATCATAATAGCTAAACATTTGTCATAAATTTCTTCTTAAGTATTTTGTCAAAAAAGACAAGTTTCAAACCATGGAATGGGGGTTTATAATTTCTTCTTAAGTATTAGTAAATTATATTCTCAAAATCTTTAACATATATAGACATATATACGTAAGAATATATAGATTTTAGGTATACGTAAGAATATATATGTCTATATTTAATTAATTTCAGTATATTTTTTTTATGTACAAATCTTTAACTAAAAAGATTAATTTCAGTATATTTCAGTACATTTTCTTTTTTACTTACATAAGGATATTTAATTAGTTTCAGTATATTTTAGTATATTTTCTTTTTTACGTAAGGATATTTTTTGTCCATTTTTTATTTACCAACGTATATATTTTATCTATCAAACCTGATTTAGCGTATTTCAATATTAATTAATCACATAGTTAAGTTAATTTATTTAGGGAAGGAGGGGGGGGGGTGTTTAACGTGAGCGCGACAAGGGTCATTTTAAGTTTTAGGGGCTTCTCTTTTAGTATAGTTACTAGTATAGCACTCGTGCAATGCACGATTTACATAATATCACACGTAGTACGAAGTATTAAATTTGCATGCATGAAATCTAAACTATAGATGTAGAGAATGATCATCTAAATAAATCTTATAAATATTATTCGAATTAAGTTATTGATAGATAGATCCGTAATTGCTCCATTCAATTTCTTATTTTTCAAAAAAGTTAAAACAATAATAGTGCATGTAGATAAAATTATTTCATCTCAGTCCATCACCCGTATCAAACATAAAATATTTTTCATCTATTGTTTACTTTCATGTTCATACTCACCCAACACTCTCCCTACTTTTTACCTCATCACTTAACATCTCCAACAACTACGTTATATAGCTAGAGATATTTTCAAAGTGGGGCGAGGCTAGTGCAGAGGATGGTCCCTCCACCCTGATCCGCCTAAAAATTTCATCCCCATACCCGCCACCCATGATGGGTACGGTACGGGTACCATCCGACCATCCCTTCTCGCAACTTGATTATATCACTATGTACAAAATAAAATTTATCCTCCCTCCATCACTGGCCCGATATCCAGATCCACCTAAAATTCACCCCTAGATTCGACTTTCTTTTGGTGTGAGAGTTTTGAATTCTAAAACTATATTATTATAGAGTATTTGACTTTTCTTATTAGAGTAATAGAGTAAATAAAAATTTTAAATACTAAATACGTAGTTAGTAGTAAAAAAATGTTGATGTTCATAACTAATAAAGATATTCTTTTAAAGAGCCGCTTCTCCCCTCTCTCCCTTTTTTCTCTCTCTTTTTAGGGTTTACAAAAATTAGGATTTTCTAGGACGGAAATAGCCAATTTTCTTCGAAAATTTGGTTATTTCCGCCCCTTCTCTTTCAATTTCGTTGTGTTTTTGCGTTAAGTCTCAATAAAACTACATAGTTTCAGTGTGGTAAGTACCCCTATGGTGGGTTTGATTGTTTTTGTGTAGTAAGTACCCTATGGTGGGTTTGTTTTTAAGTTAAGTTTTGTGTGTTTAGTTTTGTTCAGGTTGTTTCTTTGGTAAAGATTTATGCGGGATCGAAGAGGATGTCAATCTTTCGACTACAATCAGACGAATTAGACGGAAATCATATTTGTCACGGCTACAACAGATCTATAGACCCCCTCGTCAATAAAGGCTGTTGTAAATCACATCGATATAAAAGAGGGTACAGAATGTTTGATATACTACGATCGTAGCTATGGTGAAAGGAAGTTTTTATTTGATTCGATTGTTATGTATTTGTTAGATTTATATCTTTATGTAGATGTCGTATGACTTTTTATCAATGAATTAATTTGTTTATAAAAAAAAAAAAACTAATAAAGATTCAAACTAAAATTAATTCTCTCTCGTCACCGACGACGGATTTTTTTTAAAATTCCCATAACCCAACAAACTTTTGTTCATCCTTGCTCACTTGGGGCACATATTGGGAGGTTCTCCCAAAATCGTCCCTATGACAATCTGACATCCCTAAACTCGTATAATTAATCAATGATTTTACCTTACTTTGACGTTAGCTTTTGAATACATTGACATATATTTATTATTATTATTAATGATTGACAGTTGTTATCACCACATTGATTTTCTCTATTTTAGTATATTATATATATAGATAGATATAGATAGATAGATAGATAGATAGGGGGTCGTTTTTTCGCATATCAGATATGTGTGGCAACACACATATCAGCTAAAAGACAAATAGTTAAAAGACAAAACAGGAAGTACCATTCATGTTAAAAAAGTACAATTCTGTAAAAAAAAAGTACCATTTTTGTTTAAAAAGGTACCATTCAATTTCTTTTTTGTCATTTATCCTATTTTGTCTTTTGTTATGATATGTATTTGCAAGCACATATCTGATATCCGAAAATACTTCTTCAGATAGATAGATTTATTTTTTAGGAGCACTTTTTAAGATAAGCCTAGATAAAATATTCACTAATTAATTTTACCGCAGGAAAAAAAAAGTGATTTACAAGTTCAAATCATAAATATTCTTTTATATATCGGTTGATTCCATATATTTGAATATGGTAAGTTATCAAATATAGACCCAAACGTGACATATAATAATGGGAAATTATTTATTGCATTTGATATATTATTCGAAATATTGGGATACTGCTCAACTATATAAACAGCAAAAAGGTTATAAACAATTTGATTCAATCACCTCACAAGATCAATCCCAATTATTTTCTTCTTTACCAAACATGTCCGGAAACAAATCATTTCTACTTCTCCTTTTGACACTTATGTTCCTCGTGTTTTCGGGTATGCTACCTTGTTTTTCCTTTTAAGTTTTGTTACTCGTATTTGATGTACTGCGTATACGAATATGTTTCAGAATTATGTGTAGATTTTTCGTCTAGGAATTACTCTAGCTAGAAGGGTTTCTAATGTTTTTTCTTTTTCTCACCATAATGTATTGAGCATACATCTGCATTATTTAATCAATATAATTAAAAGTATTGCATTGAGTAGTTGAGTACATATTTCTTCAGATTTACTTTATATAGATTTCTATAGTTTTATTTTTCCACAATCTACATTATCTTGTTTTTCAAATACAGTGTTAATGTTGATTATTTCTGCCTTTTAGTTACGCGATTAAAATGACAACTTGTTTTTTTGCCCCATTTGACAACACAATTTTACGAGTATATAGGAACCAAAGTATAATTTAAAAGGAATAAACTCTATATTGATTAGAGCAGAGTAGGACCAAATAAAGAAAGTTCTCCTTGAAGGAGATTGTGAGGCAGTGGAACCGCCTAACAAATGTTTCGATCTTTTTCTCTTAAAGTCTAGTTCGCATTTTGATTTTATTTCTTGGCTTCATGTTAAAAGATGTGGCAATTAAGTTGCTTATCACCTTGCGAAAATAGTAATCTTGGATATTGAATAAGTTTTGGGTAATCATAACCCTTGAGAGGTTGTCTTGTGGACAAATTATCCATCGATTAATACCATTCTACTATTTTCTCCTAAAGAAAATAAAAGTAGGACCAAACGAGAGATCTTCAAAACTTTAGTCAATCCCACCAATCAGAATAAAAAATATATATATTTTTTTTGGTGCAAATGAGGGGCTAGCCCCGATAATATATTGAAAAATCAAATTACAAAACAAGGTGTAGTAACACCCATAATATCCCAAAAAAAAAGCTTAATATTTCATACGAAGGTGTATGAAAATACCTAATCCTCTCTTATTGAATAACCCCTAAATTAGCCATACAGCCGGCTACTTTATTAGAATAAAATATATTTGTTGATAGGGAATCATTATTGTACGGGTAGCCCTACCAGCATACCGGTAGGACAACCCATAACAGCTGTATCATAGACATATACTCACAAGAAGCACCAAAGGTTTACAATCCCAGTCGGCATTTCTCTGACATCATCTACCTATCAGAGCCGAAAGGGAGGATCCGGAACCAACGGGTAATAACCCGGGTCCTCCGTACAAATAACCCGTCTATATATACGGACCCCCATCAATGCCAAAGGTACGCAATTCCAGCCCAATCATTCTTATAAGCATTTATTACAGAGCTACCAACATAATCTGACTTAAACATCAGAGGGGTAATTCTCGGATCACCCCCGAGGCTAGTTAACGGTTTCACTGTGCAGGATCCAGTCAGCAATCTCAGTCGGAAGTCAGTCATCCCTTTCCTGTTCCAAGTCCGCTACCGGAACAATTGGCGCTAGAAGGAGGGGACCCCCACTTGTAAACAGAACCCACAGCCAGACACAAAAAAAAATAAAAAACCCGGACCATCAAAAATCACCCTTGAGAATGGAGAGTACGCAGTCGGATTCGTACAAGAGAAGCAAAAAGCAGGCCTCGAAAACAACCCCACAGAGTACACAGACGACAAAAACAACAACCCCATTGAAACCCACGCTGTTCTCAGCAGAGCCAATAATAACACCCGTCAATGACCAACCCACCCCCCAGCTAGGGAGCCAGTCGGTAGTCAGCAAAACTACGACTGCAGCAACACCCTTACATGTCCTTGGATACTCAGTCGAGGACAACGACTCAGACGGAGAGCCCGAAAGCCCAGCCCAGGATGATACACAAATACCGTCTGAACTCGTCGGTCAGTTCACGGAGGAACAGTTGGCTACGGCAAGAGCGGTGATGGCCGCGTTGTCGGCCCTGAAGCCAGCGAGAAAAGCAAACACAGAACCCACACCCAGGACAGTCACACACCAGGCTACGGAGGCACCAGTCGGCGAAAAGCGGAAGAGACTGCCGATAAGAAACCTATTCGGAGAACAGATCCTAGTGCAACAAGAACAACACCCCAATACAAACCAGGCGATTGCTCTGCGCAGTCGGCCAGAACCCATGGTCATCGAAGAAACAAGAGAAGCACCCCAGAGGTACGCGCCGCGCCGTTACACCATCCAACCTGCAAACTCCCCCCTGTGCGCGGACATTCTGGAGGAACCAATGGAGAAATTGAAGTTCTCACTCTGCAAGTATGACAGATCCAAGGATCCGGAGGTCCATTGCAACACATTTGAGCAACATATGATGCTATATACAGATTCCGACGCCATGTGGTGCAAGGTATTTCCCTCAACGCTGCTGGGAGTGGCATCCGGCTGGTATAAGGGACTACCAAAGGGGTCGGTATATAATTACCGACAGTTAAAAGCAGAGTTCATGCTACGGTTCATCAGTCGGCAACAAAGAAAGAAAACGTCGAGAGAACTGATGGCAGTCACCCAAAGAAGCGGAGAGTCCTTAAGAGATTACCTCACCAGATTCAACAACGAGTCCACCAGCATCCCAAACTTGCAACAAGAGATAGCTGTGGTGGCCCTGATGAGAGGAATGAACCACTGCGAGTTCAAAAAATACTTGGGAAGGAAATCCTTCACCGATCTGGGAAGCGCATTGGTGAAGGCCCATGAATACATCAAAAGCGACGAGATGATGACAATCCCAAATCACTTTCAGTCGGCACAGACTAGAAATGTCGCACCAAGGCCGGTTCAGCCGGCACAGCAAAGTCAGTCAAGGGGGTTCAGAAAGGATGAACAGAGGAGGGACCCAAGAGGGAGAGATTACCAGAAACAGTCAACCAGCATATACCCCACATTCCATGAATACACCCCATTGAACGCCCCAAGAGCCGCAATTTACAATGTCAACAAGAACGAAAACTGGAAAAGGCCCCCACCAATGAGCGACAAACCAAGACCACAGTCGAAGTACTGTGCATTCCATGATGACTGTGGACACTACACGGAAGACTGCAGAGACTTGAAGGATAACATCGAGGATATGACCAGGAGAGGCTACCTGACACAATATAAAGCCCGACAGAACAACAACAACAACCAACAGAATAGCAGCCGGCAAGGTAATAACACAAACAACAGGTTACCATCCACCCAAGCGCCACTCCGAATAGAGCAGAAAGCACCAGAAACCAGTCAGAGTGGAGAGGCTAGAAACAATGGCCAGAAAGGGCCGACAGTGTGGGTCATATCCGGGGGACCGTGCCATGGAGGAACAATCAGTGGAGCCGGCAGAAGTCTAGGCGAACACCGCCACCTGATAAACTACCATAGCACCAGAAAATGGCCGTCACCCCAAGTCATGCCAAACATCTCGTTCACCCCAGCCGACTGCCGCGGAATTATATACCCTCACGACGACCCACTGGTTTTGGGCCTCGAAATAGCAAACTTCCCAGTAAAATGAATACTGGTGGATGGAGGGAGTTCAGCGAACATTATCTTTTGGGAAGCCTTCATTCAGCTGAAAATAGACGAGAAAGAGCTCACACGAGTCAACTATCCTGTGATAGGATTTTCCGGAGCCACGGTCTTCCCGGAAGGTAGCATCAGGCTACCGGTGCAGATTGGAGAGGGAAGGACCGCAAGGGACCTAATGATAGACTTCTTGGTAATCAAAGTGCCGGCTGCATACAACGTTATAGTGGGCCGGCCATTCATCCACGATGCACAGGCAGTGGTATCAACATACCATCTGACCATGATATACATGTCTAACTTTGAGAAGGCTGAGAGAATCCGAGGCAGTCAAGATTCAGCAAGATCATGCTACTTGACGGCATTAAAAACACCAGGCCGACTGACCCCATCCAGAAATATAGCGAGAGAGGCAGCAATGAAAAGACCGGCAAAAGGCCAAACCCCAAAATCGGAGGGTGAGCAATCTCTGTTGCCCAAGAAGCAGAAAAGGCAGAAAATGGAGCCGCCCACAATCGAAAGCATCGAAAAGGGGGCTACTTTACCTAGGGTAGAGGCCGGAGGAGAGTCGGAAGAAGTCGAGCTGGTAGAAGGAAAAACCGGCAGAACAGTGAAGATGGGAACCGACATTGACCCCCAATTGCGGGTAAACATGATCGGTCTATTGAGAGAACACGCGGATGTGTTCGCATTTTCCGCAGACGAAATGCCAGGTATAAGCCCAGATGTAATCGAGCACCGACTGAATGTCGACAGAGCAGTCAGGCCGGTAAAACAAAAGAAAAGAAACTTTTCAACAGAAAAAAATCAAGCAATACAGGAAGAGGTAGAAAAGTTGCTGACAGCAGGATTTATTGAACCATGCGACTACCAGAGTGGTTGGCCAACGTCGTAATGGTTAAGAAGTCAAACGGCTCGTGGAGAATGTGCGTAGATTTCACAAACCTTAATAGAGCATGCGCGAAGGACTGCTACCCACTGCCAAGAATCGACAGGCTAGTCGACTCCACATCTGGCCATGCGCTGCTCAGTTTCCTTGACGCATTTTCCGGGTACCACCAAGTCAGCCTTGCAAAGACCGACAGGAGAAAAGCAGCATTCATCACTGAGGGGGGGAGTATTATGTTACAAGGCTATGCCGTTTGGGTTAAAGAACGCTGGGGCAACGTACCAAAAACTGGTCGACAGAGTGTTCGCAAACCAAAAAGGCCGCAACATTGAAGTATACGTCGACGACTCCATAGTGAAAAGCAAATTGGAGACCGACCATTTAGACGACCTCAGGGAAACGTTTGAAACTCTGCGCCGTTACCAAATGAAGCTGAACCCCAAGAAATGTGTGTTCGGAGTGAAATCGGGGAAATTCTTGGGTTTCCTTGTCAACGAGAGAGGCATAGACGCAAACCCAGATAAGGTAGAAGCAATACTCAGTCTGCCCCAACCAAAAAGCATCAAAGATGTACAAAGGCTGACAGGAAGAATGGCAGCTCTGACAAGATTTGTTAGCAAATCAGCCGACAGGTCCATCCCATTTTTTAACACTCTTAAGCAGAACGGAAAATTCCGGTGGGGAGAAACCGAGGAAAGGGCCTTTGAGAAGGTAAAAGACCATCTTCGTGCTTTGCCGACGATATCCAGGCCGGAAGAGGGCGACAAGCTACAGTTGTATGTGTCCGCTTCAGCCCAAACCGTTGCTGCCGTACTAATCAGTGAAAAAGACAAAGTCTAGCAGCCGATATACTTTGTCAGCCACATTTTGAATCCGGCAGAAGCGAGATACTCGCTGATAGAGAAAGTGGCCTATGCAGTCCTGATAGCCGCCAGAAAGCTCAGACCATATTTTGATGCACATACCATACAAATCCTGACGAACTTCCCACTAGAGAAGGCTTTGCAAAAAAATGGATACAGCCGGCAGGCTGTTGCGATGGGCAATAGAGCTGTCGGAGTACGATCTTGAGTTTCACCCGCGCAATGCAATAAAAGCACAAGCCTTGGCCGACTTCGTAGTTGAAGCATCCTATCAAGAGGATGAAACCAAAGCAGAATCCTGGGAAGTATCAGTAGACGGGTCAGCCGCTCAGTCGGGAGCGGGAGTCGGCGTTGTCATGACCTCTCCGACAGGAGATAAGTTCGAATACGCAATCAGATTCACTTTCGCAGCTTCGAACAACGAAGCAGAATATGAAGCAGCCATTGCAGGGGTACATCTATGTTTGTTGGCAGATGCCAAGAGGATAGTAATGACAACAGATTCTCAGTTGGTGGCAAATCAGTTTTCGGGAGAGTATGAAACAAAAGAGCCGTCAATGCGGCGGTATCAAGAAAAACTGAAGACGCTGACAGCGAAATTAGAGGCTTTTGAGATCAAATTGGTCCCTAGAGCGTTGAACACTGCCGCAGACAGCCTAGCAAAACTGGCCAATTCGAAAGCAATCGAGCTCAGTCGATCAGTAATGATAGAAATCATGCACAGAAGGAGTACGGAAGAAAAAGGAAAAGAAATAATGGTCATCACGGCAAACAAAGAGTGGTACGACGATATCTGGACGTACAAGACGAATGGAGTGCTGGTACGTCATATATCAGGGACAACTCTATAAAAGAGCATTCAGCCTCCCCCTGCTGCGGTGTTTGACGGCATACGAATCCGCAAGGTTAATCGAAGAAGTGCATGAAGGAATATGCGGAAACCATGTAGGAGGAAAAACACTCGCTTTGATCTGCCAAAGACAAGGTTACTACTGGCCAACCATGCTCGAAGACGCACAGAGCTACGTCAAGAAATGTGAAAAATGCCAGCTGTTTGCCCCAGTAATACGTATGCCAGCAAACGACTTGATGCCCATTCTGAATCCAATTCCATTCGCCCAGTGGGGAATGGATATTGTAGGACCCTTCACAACAGCCTCAGGAGGCAGGAAGTTCTTGATTGTTGCCGTCGATTACTTCACAAAATGGATTGAGGCCGAGCCGGTAGCAAAGATAACAGCCAACCAGGTACGGAAGTTCATCTGGAAAAACATCATAACAAGGTTTGGAATACCGACAGCAATAGTATTCGACCATGGATGCCAGTTCGACTGCGAACCTATACGAGCATTCTTGGCAGACTACCGGATCAAGTTCGCATACGCTTCAGTCTGCCACCCACTGAGCAACGGGCAAGCCGAGGCTGCAAACAAACAAATACTCGTAGCCCTTAAGAAAAAGCTGGATGAGTTCAAAGGCAAGTGGGCAGACACAGTCCCAGAGGTTCTACGGGGTAACAGAACGATGGTTAAAGAAGCAACGGGAGAGAGCCCTTTCAAACTATGCTTCGGATCAGAAGCCGTCATACCGGCTGAAGTAGCACTACCCACCTTCCGCATCCAGCATTATGAAGAACAGGGAAACGACAGCTTACTCAGACACCAGCTGTATTTCTTACCAGAGGTCAGACTGCAGGCGGAAATTAAGTCGGCTGCATACAAGAACAGAATGAGCAGGGCCTACAACAAGCGAGTAAAACATAGGAATCTAGAGGTAGGCGACCTTGTACTTCGCCGGACGGCAGCAACCGGCAAAGCTCAAAAACAAGGAAAACTGACTGCAAATTGGGAAGGGCCCTACCAGATATGGGAAGAAGTGGTAGCTGGATCATACAGACTAATGGAGATGGATGGAACACCGCTGAAGAACTCATGGAACGCAGATACTTTAAGAAAATTCCATGTATGAAGTTGTATGAAAACATGATGTAGTAGGGCCGACAGTGCCATATTTTGAAATCTAATATATGAGCTACAAGTATATTCCAGGTAAACTATACGGCATAAACAAAACGAAATAAAAGGTTGAGCACATTGGCTCAGTCAGCAATGTTGCAAGATACGACAAAACGAAATAAAAGGTTGAGCACATTGGCTCAGTCAGCAATGTTGCAAGATACGACAAAACGAAATAAAAGGTTGAGCACATTGGCTCAGTCAGCAATGTTGCAAGATACGACAAAACGCCATAAAAGGTTGAGCACATTGGCTCAGTCAGCAATGTTGCAAGATACGACAAAACGACATAAAAGGTTGAGCACATTGGCTCAGTCAGCAATGTTGCAAGATACGACAAAACGAAATAAAAGGTTGAGCACATGGCTCAGTCAGCAATGTTGCAAGATACGATATAAACTAAATCGAAGGTTGAGCACATTGGCTCAGTCAGCAATGATGCAAGATACGATATAAACTAAATCGAAGGTTGAGCACATTGGCTCAGTCAGCAATGTTGCAAGATACGATATAAACTAAATCGAAGGTTGAGCACATTGGCTCAGTCAGCAATGATGCAAGATACGATATAAACTAAATCGAAGGTTGAGCACATTGGCTCAGTCAGCAATGTTGCAAGATACGATATAAACTAAATCGAAGGTTGAGCACATTGGCTCAGCCAGCAATGATGCAAGATACGATATAAACTAAATCGAAGGTTGAGCACATTGGCTCAGTCAACAATGATGCAAGATACGATATAAACTAAATCGAAGGTTGAGCACATTGGCTCAGTCAACAATGATGCAAGATACGATATACATGAAATCTAAGGTTGAGCACATTGGCTCAGTCAGCAACGAGGCAAAATACGACATAAACAAATGCAAAGGTTGAACACATTGGCCCAGTCGACAAAGAGGCAAGATGCGATATATAATAAAATCAAAGGCAAGAAGACGCCACTACGTGACAAATTGAATAAAATAAAACAAGCGAATAATCCATCAAGTGCATCACATAAATGTTAAACAAACACAGGGACGACAGCCACCACCCAAAAATAACTAAATGCGGAGTGAGTAGCTGCTAAAAGGCACAAACATACGCCACAGACGGCGCAGTCAAGACGAAAATAACGTTCTTGAAACAGTTAATGCACGGCAAAAGAAAAAGTGCCACAAACAGCTAAAAGGTACCAAAAAAGGAAATTGTTTATAAATTACATCCGCTAAATGATATTCAAAAACTACCAACAGACATTAGCAAGTATGAGGCCGGAAAAAACTGTTGGAAGAGCCACAGGAAGAGCCTGGTGATGACTGCCAAGACCGTCAAGCTGAGCCGTCTGCATCACTCCAGTAAGCAGACTCAAGAATCTCTCTGTTTGGCAGAAGGCGAGGGTCAGCATTTTGAATGACGATGTCTGGGAAGGTCTGGGTCTCCATGCCAGTCGGATCAACATGGCCACCCTCTTCATAGGATCACTCCACCTTACCCCAGGCAGCCTCAGTCAGCGTCAAGGCTTTGACGGCACAACGATGGGCTGCAGTCCACCCACCATTGTAGCGCCCCTTCATTTCCTCGCAGTAGAAGTCAGACTTCATAAACTTCTGCACAGCCTTCAGCGCCACAGCCTTGCGATCATCCTTAGCAGCTTTTTCAGCATCCTGAGCCGCCTGCAGCGCCGCATCCAGCTTAATCTGCAGCTCAGCCGTCTTCTGCTCTTCGGCCGTCAACTTGGCTGGAAGAAGCTCTAGTTCAGCCTTCCTCTTGCCTGCGGCAATAACATCCAGCTCAAGTCTCGCAATCTCCTTCCGGCAGTCACCTTCAGTCTTGACCGATTCAGCAAGGTCAGTCTGAAGCTTCTCTTTCTCAGCTTGCGATCGTTTTAAACGACGCTGATAGCTCCGATAGCACTCCACAAGCTCGGTAGCAGATTGCGTCACCTGAAAGAAAAAATCGCTCAGAGCCGAAAATAAAACCAAGTATAAAAATAAAAGCAAGTATAAAAAACAAGCAAGTCAAAGAGGGAAGTAAAATACCGAGTACAGGTCATGCATCAACTGTGCAGCCGGCGTCTCAATCTCCTGGGGTATACCGTCGGCGGGTGTAACAACTTGGCGCAGAGACCGGTAGCCCAGTGTACCTCCTTCTTTGGACGGTAAAAAAGGATAGACTCACCCCTCAGAACATCACTCTGCGGCTGCCAGTGCTCTTCAGCATGACCGGGAGCAACAGCTAGACCGGCAAGAGTATCCGGAGACAGCACAACAATTTTGTCCTCAATAAACCCCCCAGAACGAACTATAACCCCATACTTAGAGGCCGAACTGGCAGACCGGTTCATGGAAGGACTATGCCTCGACACAGGCACATGGTGGATCGGATCGCTAATCAAATCGCTCAACACCTGCTTCCGGTTCAGTTTGGACATCAGGTCGACATCCAAAATCTCAACCGACTGAGCAGGCTGTTTCTTCGTTCCAGCGCCAGATGTCTGCAAGGGCTTGTCGACGCTGGCGTAGACGTCCTTCACCTTCTCCTGCGCTGTCTTCGCAGCGTCATTTTTCGACCGTTTGGGAGAATTGGCCTTCGCCTGGCTGGAAGACCTCTTCCGAGTAGCATGTCCCCTACGACCGGTAGGAAGAGAAGCAAACCTGCCAGTAGTCATTTCGTCTTGGGCGGAGGATGTAGCTTGGTCAGCTGCCGGAACCTTTGTTCGAACAACGCGAGGAACCACACCTCGGTCCACAACGGCAGAAGGAGTCACAAAGCTGGCTGGCCGACCACGACAAGCTTTCGCGTAGAAGGTAGCAACAGTGTAATACTTCTCAGCAGGAGCCGCCGGACACTTTTCAACAACCCTCCAGTTCTTATTAAGGCCGAGTGAAGCCTTGTTTAAAAGATGGTGCCCTGAGAAAAAAGAACGAGGAAGTCAAGAAAAAATTTAACAAACGCAAAACGACACAACAGAGATCCAAGAAGTATAAACAAGTACAACAGATAAAGAGCGCAAGCAAACGACTGCATTTACCAAGGGGATGTGTAGGTGCAAGACCGACTGCACCCAGTGCGGCAGGACTAAGAATATAACCGACAGGAGGAAGCCAGAAAGCCGGCAAGGTTTTAGGCTTAGACAGCCCAACGTCGACATAATCAACCAGCAGCCTGTCGTACGCACGTTGCTCTCGGGGCCCAAGGTCGGCTTGGTCAAATTGTTCCATCCTAGGTTTAGGTTGGTAGAAAGTATGCCGAAGGGGGTAGTCTTCGGGAACAGCCATGAAATAGAAGTGGTCCTTCCAGTCCTTGCAGCTAGAGAGTCGGGGACTCACAGTCTGACGCTGACTCTTGGTAAAGATCGTCCACCAGCCGGTATCTTTCCCATCACGCTTCAGCCAGTGCAGTTTTTTGAAAAGGTTGAGGGTCAAGGGCCACTGTTTGAATGAAAACAGCCAGGTGTACGCAACCAGATTGCGAATAACTATGGGCGATAACTGAACGAGGCCGACATTCCAGGCCCGCAGAACCTTCTCAATGAATGGGTGCAAGGGAAAGCGCAACCCATAGTCGAACATTTTCGTGTACACAACGACATGGCCTTCAGGGCAGTCGGCCACCGTTTGCTCTTCTTTCGGCACAGTCAGCCTGTAGCCCTCAGGTAAACCCAAAAAACGACCACCAACCTCAGAATGCCGGTTGGCAATGGCCTCTTTTACAAAGTCACCATCTATCTCAGTGGTGAGGGCAGCAGAATCATTAGGGGGAGGGGCCGGAACCAAGAACGCAGCGGCCTCACCTTCGAAATTCACATCGGCGTCCAAGGCCTCTTCTTCAAACACTTGCTGCAACATCGCATCATCCTCCTCATCTTCATCAGAGTCGGCAATGGGCAGCGCCCTTAACCCAGGAGACCCAGATTCAGAAGACTCCAGTATGGAGTCGCCAGGGGTGGAAGGCACATCACCACTACCGGCAGAATTAGCCTCACCCGCATCATGGACGGCAGGCTCCTTCCCGGCCCGTCGATTACTTGTAGACGGTTCGGCGTCTGACGGCATGGCCCTAGAAACATATATATTGCCGATGTTAGTACCGTACTCCCCAAGGCTAGAGCCGCCAGGCTGAGTAAATTCCCGATAATCCCGCAAATGGTACCTAACCGAAATCGGATCTACGTCAAAAATCGGCTCCCCAGCCGGCACGTTATGCTCATTCGGCCTAAGCTCTCTCTCCATTCGTGCCCGCAGGCCATGTAACTGTTGTGAGCGAGTAAACTGATCCGCAGTCATGGGTATAAAAGGGCCGGTAACAGGATTCCCACCCATAAACTGCGCAAAAGGAGGTGGCGTGTTCGATTTTATCCCCCACCCAGTATTCTTAGCGTTACTACCGGCCGTATTCCCGTCCATATTTAGTTCTATGCCAGAATCGCTACTTGTGTCTGACAGGTCTATCACGTTACCAACCCCAACCCTACCAGTCATGTTTTGGCTACCCCCACTCAAAACGCATGCAAGCAAAAACAGAAACACCCGACAAAAAGAGAAAGTAAGGCCAGAAACCGTACCTAATTCTGAAAATTCACTCTCAAACAGCTGCAAGATCCCTCAAACAACCCAACTGAAAGAACAAAACGAGAAAGTCAGACAGCCAAACCCTAATAAAACAACGGACAACCTAAAAAACCAGACCAAGTTCGAAACTTACCAAGAGAAACAACCAAACCCCAACGGAGAAGTACGGCAGGAAGAGACGGACACAAATTAGAAAGAAAAACAAGAGAGAGAAAGAGAGCAAATTGGCAGCGCGAGAAAATTTGCAAAGGAAAATGAGAAAGAACGGAAATGAAGAGAAAAGAAGAAACGGTTACTTAAAGAAACGAAAGGAAGTTGAAACGACAGGAAGCAGATCTGGGAGGTTGAAAATATCACAACTCCCCACACTTGCCGGATGGCCGACACGTGTCCAAAACACTTTTCAAATCTCCCGCCACGCGTATAAGGAAAAATGAACCGTCGCCACGTGTCAGTCAAAGGGGGCTAGTCACCCTAAAAGACCCAAGGGGGCTAGTCAGCCTAAAAAGTCAAGGGGGCTAGTCAGCCTAAAAACTCAAGGGGGCTAGTCAGCCTAGAAACTCAAGGGGGCTAGTCAGCCTAAAAAGTCAAGGGGGCTAGTTAGCCTAGAAACTCAAGGGGGCTAGTCAGCCTAAAAACTCAAGGGGGCTGGTCATTCAAAGAAATCAAAGATAACAGTCAGCCAAGAGAATCAAACACAAACATGGGCAGCCGGCATACAGAAAACTATCCACTTAAAGCGATCAATCCTTGTCCTAATGGGGGCTAGTCGTGACATCAGAACAAGTATTGAGCTAAATACCGCATTGCAAACGGCCATCTACAGAACAATCACACCCATGGGGTGTTGATCGTACCCAAGGGGGCTAGTTGTATAGGGGGCTTACCCCCACCTTTCGCTTTTTTCTTTTATCAGAGCAACTACAGACTGTAAAAGCCAGCTGTAGTCACTCTGAGGGGGCTAGTTGTACGGGTAGCCCTACCGGCATACCGGTAGGACAACCCATAACAGTTGTATCATAGACATATACTCACAAGAAGCACCAAAGGTTTACAATCCCAGTCGGCATTTCTCTGACATCATCTACCTATCAGAGCCGAAAGGGAGGATCCGGAACCAACGGGTAATAACCCGGGTCCTCCGTACAAATAACCCGTCTATATATACGGACCCCCATCAATGCCAAAGGTACGCAATTCCAGCCCAAACATTCTTATAAGCATTTATTACAGAGCTACCAGCATAATCTGACTTAAGCATCGGAGGGGTAATTCTCGGATCACCCCCGAGGCTAGTTAACGGTTTCACTGTGCAGAATCCAGTCAGCAATCTCAGTCGGAAGTCAGTCATCCCTTTCCTGTTGCAAGTCCGCTACCGGAACAATTATAATTAGTGAAGTTATGATTTATTACTCTACGTTTCAAATCTTATACAGAGTACAATCCAAAATTTCTCAAAATATACAGACTAATATCTTAAGCGATACTCTGTAACTTTTTAGCATCGGTAGAAAAGTACAATTTTTCTAGCCATAGATCTTTTTTATGTGTTAGTAGTAGTAGCAATGTGAAAGTTGAAAAATACAACTCTTCGAAAGTAATATTTGTGTATGGTCATTGATAGTTTTGAATTAACGTATATATATTCATTGGATTATTTATAGCAAATTATGATTTATTTTTTATAATTTATTTGATTAGGTACAATCGAATGCAGAGTTACTACAATAGACCTTGAAAGTTCTATAACGGATCCTGTTAAAGTTCGTTGCCATGCACATAGGACTTATTGCACCGATAAGTCATGTTCATAAGAGATTTGCAACGGAAAAGGGGCCTATTGTCTTCCCAATTTATGTTGTTGTACACCTTAAAAAAAGTTTAATATTTTCTCTTACCTCTGGGAAGCAAGAATAAAATAAAGATTTTATTTATGAGTAATGATATATTCATTTCCTGGTTCTATAATTAATTTAAAATTTATCTACTTGGAGTAGGGGGTGGAATGACCAGCCGGGTGAAGGTATTTTTTATTAAGACAAATATATGCATGTGTATTGCCGAGTATGTGTAAGGAATTAGGATTGTGTTCAGAAATTATATTAACTAGATTAAGTTCCGTGTACGTATGGATATTTGAAAATTATTATTTGACCATTTTTTTTATAAAATATTTAACTGAGATATTTATCGCTTAAATCTATTGCATAATTAATAAATTTCGAACATACTCATTTTATCACAAAATATACAATTTTCGCCCTGTGTATTATATATTTTATACGTTTAATGTGATGATTTGACCAAAATATTTGATATGCTTAATATACTAATTTTACCAAAAGATTGAGTAAGAATATTTTCTATATTATAGACATTGTCTAATAATATCATATTCCATAATCCTATAATTCTTTCTATATATAAACGTTTAAACTAAAGGAGAGAAAATAAGAAAAAGAATGAAGTAGATTTGTTTTTTTAGGAAATGGTTTTTGGCGGAGAAATTTTGCAGCAGGAAGCGACATGTGTCTTTCATGGTGTTTGTTTTAGTATAATGTAATAGATAGATAGATTTTGACCACTAATAATAAGGTAACAAAACGTGTGACATATTGTTAAAACGTGTGACATATTGTTAGAAATATCACTATGAGTAGATCGGATAAAATTTCAAGGCACAAGACAACATATTTTTCTAAGAGTATTTTATCGATCCACTAAGGAATAATCGGGTTCACGATAACTATATTTAGATACAATGAAGAATCAATATCTTAATTGTGTGTTCTCATAAAATCAAAACAACAAAAATTTGTCAATATTTTGGCAAATTAGTTCACTACTAACAACATAATTAACCATTCAATTAAAATATAATCATTTTAATTAAAAAAAAATATTGAAATCCAAAAGAAAGAAAAAATTTCTAACTTAAATCCAAAATTCCTCCGAAATTACCAAAAAAAAAACCCGGAAGAAATTAAACTCACTCACCGGTCACCACTACATTACATTCAACATAACACACACACACCCCAACCCAAAAAAAATGCTCTTACGAAGAAAAAGTCTTGTAACTAATCTTTATTATATAAGTGAAGAGGGAAGTGATATTTCGGTAACACTACTTTTGATGTCCCTTTATGATAAGACTAAATTATCCTCTAAATTTCACAATTAAATTTAATTAAAAAGCTAATTATTTATTGACTTAAAAATCTGATTATTTATTGATTTTAAAAACTGAAAATCAATAACAAATTAGGAATTTTTTTTGGTGCCTTCATTATGGGCTAATCCCCATATATGTAAAATATAATGGTCTAATATTTGAAAATCTTTGACTTTCTATAAAATCAGGAAACTATTATGGCATTTATTTTCCATAAGAATGGTAAGATACGATTATGTAGAAAAAACTATAAGAGTATAGTTGCACGTAGTATGTACAAGATCTTTGCTTACGCCCATACATCAATATTAGGTAAAAAATATAATTTTAAGTTTTTAATAATTTCGCATGCATCGCGTGCATATAAGAAATATATATACATATATATATATATATATATATATATATATATATATATATATATATATATATATATATATATATATATATATATATATATATATATATATATATATATATATATATCTATTTTATAAGGGAATTTATGAGGTCATTTTAGTAAGTGGCATTTTGGTGTCCCCCTATGAAATAGACTATAACGTTTGTAACTAGGTCCTCTATACAACGAAAAGATGTTTTTGTTAGGTTATGATACATATAAACGAATATAAATCATGCGGAAAAACCATAAATGTCAGGATTCCAAATTAACTGCCACATAACAATTAGCATAATTTAGATGCATACACTTTGTAACGTGCCCTCCCTTGCTGCGCCCGAACCGAACAAGAACAAGTCTTTAGGACTCCAAGTGTCGTCCCTCCGTAGAAAGTCCACAGCACGTCCGGATCCGCCTTAAGATTGACCAACTAGAATCGCCCTTAAGGTACTAATAATACTCGGCTAATATGGGCAAGTGTTTGGCTGAATTTTTGCTTAAATTCTTACCTTTGAATACTTGAAACTCGTTGTAAATTATGAGCCCTGAAACTCATATTTATAGGCCATGGAATAAGTAATCGAATCCTACTAGGATACGAATTAATTAAATTAGAATCCTAGTAGAACTCTTTATTTAATTAATTTATCTTTTAGGATTAGGAATTTAATCATCAATCGAATCCTATACGCTTTAGGTTTCGTATGTGAACACAAACACACACGCACGCACAGCAGCCCACGAGGGGCGCCATGCGCGCGCGCGCAGCCCACGAGCACTCGCAACCCACTGCCACGAAGCCCACACGCTGCCGCAGCCTTGGGCGCGCGTTGGGCCTGCCTTGCGGTGGGCCTGGCACAGCCTTGGGCTGGTGTGTTGTGGCGCGCGTTTCCCTTGCTGGACGTGGGCCTGGCTTCGTGCTGGGCCTTCGTCTAGCAAGCTCGTCCGATGCTAATTTGTACGACGCGCTTCCGATTAATTTCCCGCGCGATTCCATAATTCATTTCCGATACGAACAATATTTAACATTTCCGATTCCGGAATTGATTTCCGTCTCGAACAAATATTTAATATTTCCGTTTCCGGAATTATTTTCCGATTCCGATAATATTTTCGATTCTGACAATATTTCCGTTTTCGGCAATATTTTCGATTCCGGCAATATTTCCATTTCCGATAATATTTTCCGATACGTACCATGTTTTTGTTTCCGGCAACATCTACGACTTGGATAATATTTATATTTCCGATACGATCCATATTTTCGCTTCCGGCAATATCATCGTTTCCGAAGTATTCATTTACTTGCCTTTGACGATCTCAGCTCCCACTGAAACAAAGATCCATCGATTCCGAATATTTATTAGATAGAGTATTTAATGCCATTAAATACTTGATCCGTTTATGTACTATTTGTGTGACCCTACGGGTTCAGTCAAGAGTAAGCTGTGGATTAATATCATTAATCCACTTGAACTGAATCGACCTCTAGCTAGGCATTCAGTTCACTTGATCTCACTGAATTATTAATTTGCATAATTAATACTGAACCGCATTTATTAGACTTATCATTAAATGCATATTTGGACCAAGGGCATTATTTCCTTCAGTCTCCCACTTGTCCTTAGGGACAAGTGTGCATTTCCTAATTCCTTTGTCACTCGATGCTTGCTCTTGAACATAAGGTAAGAGTTGTCATCCTTATTATGTCCAGAGGTGTTTCTCGGTTTCAAAGTTCAACTGATCAAATAAACAGATAATCATAGCCTATGATTCATCTGAGCACGGCCATGCACTTTACAGTTTCTAGCTCTCCGAGTGGCCTTGTACAACTTTCAGCATCTCATCCCGATTTATGGGAGGACAATCCCAATCTTGCGATCTTGAGATTAGACTTCGTTTGATAGGTGATTACCTGAGCGTTGCCTTTATAGCCTCCTTTTACGGTGCGACGGTTGACAACGTCAAAGTAAGCAGTTCTCAAACAAGTAATCTCAAATCACTCAGGTATTGAGGATTAGTGTCTAATAATTTTAATAAAATTTACTTATGACAGATTTTCATCTCTTACAGTAAAGTTTCATAGGTCTGTCCGATACTAGTCTTCCCAAAGTAAGTATCTATGCAAATGATTACGACATTGCCATGTCCACTTAGTTCAAGAAACAGAACTACTAGTCATCTTGCATTCTAGTCGTCTAGCGTTTTCTATGCGTCCATCTTTATAGAAAACTCCGACCAGGGACCATTTTCAACTTTTGACATTCTAGTTCACTTGATAGACATTTCTTAGTCACAGGACTGGTCCTGACAGTCTATCTTGAATATATCGTCAAATTGAAGGGACTCATCATTTAATAAACCACAAATTAAATGGAAAAATGAATTCTATTCATTTATGTGAATGATTAACCAATAATGTTTTACAAAGTATTAAACTCTAAAACTTTAAAACATTAAATAAGGACATCAAAGCCATTCTCCAACATGCTTGATTCCCATAGCTGCAGTGTGCGAGTTGTGCTTCGCCTGCGGCAGAGGTTTAGTCAATGGATCTGAGATGTTGTCATCAGTTCCAATCTTGCTTATCTCGACTTCTTTTCTTTCAACGAACTCTCGTAGAAGGTGAAATTTACGAAGTACATGCTTGACTCTCTAGTGGTGTCTAGGCTCCTTTCCCTGTGTAATAGCTCCATTATTATCACAATACAGAGCTATTGGTCCTTTAATGGAGGGGACTACACCAAGTTCACCTATGAACTTCCTTAGCCATATAGCTTCCTTTGCTGCTTCATGTGCAGCAATGTACTCCGCTTCAGTTGTAGAATCCGCAATGGTGCTTTGCTTAGCACTTTTCCAGCTTACTGCACCTCCGTTGAGGCAGAAGACAAACCCAGACTGTGATCTAAAATCATCTTTGTCGGTTTGGAAACTTGCGTCCGTATAGCCTTTAACATCTCCACCATAGACCAAAAAATCATCTTTGTGCCTTTTCAGGTACTTCAGAACATTCTTGGCAGCAGTCCAATGTGCCTCTCCTGGGTCTGACTGGTATCTGCTCGTAGCACTGAGTGCATACGCAACATCCTGGCGTGTACATATCATAGCATACATTTGAACCAATCAATGATGCATATGGGATCCCACTCATTCGTCTACGCTCATTTAGTGTTTTTGGGCACCGAGTCTTGCTTAGAGTCATTCCATGAGACATGGGTAGGTAGCCTCGCTTGGAGTCTGCCATCTTGAACCTTTCAAGCACCTTATTGATATAAGTTCTTTGGCTAAGTCCAATCATCTTCTTAGATCTATCTATGTAAATCTTGATGCCCAGTATGTACTGTGCTTCTCCTAGATCCTTCATCGAAAAACATTTCCCAAGCCAAATCTTGACAGAGTTCAACATAAGAATGTCATTCCCGATAAGTAATATGTCGTCGACATATAATACTAGAAAAGAAATTTTGCTCCCACTGACCTTCTTGTATACACAAGATTCGTCTGCGTTCTTGATGAAACCAAAGTCAGTGACTGCTTCATCAAAACGTATATTCCAGCTCCTTGATGCCTGCTTCAATCCGTATATTGATTTCTTAAGCTCACTTACCTTTTTAGCATTCTTTGGATCCTCAAAACCCTCAGGTTGTGTCATAAACACAGTTTCTGTTAAAACACCGTTTAAGAAAGCGGTTTTGACATCCATCTGCCATATTTCGTAATGGTAATATGCAGCGATTGCTAACATTGCAACTGGTGAAAAGGTTTCATCGTAATCCACACCGTGGACTTGCCTGTAACCTTTTGCAACCAATCTAGCTTTGAAAACTTCAAGTTTCCCATCCTTGTCCTTTTTCAGTTTGAAAACCCATTTGCTTCCTATTGCTTGGTAGCCATCTCGCAAATCGACCAAATCCCAAACTTGGTTTTCAGACATGGAGTCTAATTCAGAGTGCATGGTTTCTTGCCATTGCTTGGAGCTAGGGCTCGTCATAGCTTGTTTGTAAGTCGCAGGTTCATCACTTTCAAGTAATAGAACATCATATCTCTCGTTCATCAAAATACTTAAGTACCTTTCCGGTTGAGATCTATATCTCTCCGATCTACGCGGGGTTACATTTCTAGATGGTCCATGATTCTCACCAGGTACTTCTAAAGATCTCTGAGTTTCATCCTGAATGTCATCTTGAGCATTCTCTAGAGTTTGTTGTTCGACTCGAATTTCTTCGAGGTCTACTTTTCTCCCACTTGTCATTTTGGAAATGTGATCTCTTTCCAAAAAGATACCATCTCGAGCAACAAACACCTTTTTCTCAGATGTATTGTAGAAGTAATACCCCTTTGTTTCCTTTGGATAGCCCACAAGGATACATTTGTCAGATTTTGGATGAAGTTTGTCTGAAATTAATCGGTTGTCGTATACTTCACATCCCCAAACCTTAAGAAAAGACACTTTTGGAGGCTTTCCAAACCATAATTCATATGGAGTCTTTTCAACAGCTTTAGACGGAGCTCTATTTGTAGTGAGTGCGGCTGTATTTAGTGCATGTCCCCAAAATTCTATTGGAAGTTCGGCCTGACCCATCATTGATCTAACCATGTCTAGCAAGGTTCTGTTCCTCCGTTCCGACACACCGTTCCATTGTGGTGTTCCAGGAGGAGTCAATTCTGATAGAATTCCACATTCTTTCAGATGGTCATCAAATTCATAGCTCGGATATTCACCACCTCTGTCAGACCGCAGTGCTTTAATCTTCTTGCCTAATTGATTCTCTACTTCACTCTGAAATTCCTTGAATTTGTCAAAGGATTCAGACTTATGCTTCATTAGGTAGACATAACCATATCTACTGAAGTCATCAGTGAAAGTGATAAAGTAACTGAAACCACCTCTAGCATTTGTACTCATTGGTCCACATACATCTGTATGGATTAAACTCAATAGTTCAGTTTCTCTTTCTCCAACTTTAGAGAAAGGTTGCTTTGTCATTTTGCCAAGTAAACATGATTCGCACTTACCATAATCCTCTAAGTCAAATCGTTCTAGAATTCCTTCCTTTTGAAGTCTTTCTATGCGTTTCAAGTTAATATGGCCTAATCGACAATGCCACAGATAGGTGAGATCTGAATCATCCTTTTTGGCCTTTTTGGTATTTATGTTATAAAATTGTTTGTCGTGATCTAATAAATAAAGTCCATTGACTAATCTAGCAGATCCATAAAACATCTCTTTAAAATAAAACGAACAACTATTGTCTTTTATTAAAAAGGAAAATCCCTTAGCATCTAAGCAAGAAACAGAAATGATGTTTTTAGTAAGACTTGGAACATGGAAACAGTCTTCCAGTTCCAAAACTAGCCCAGAGGGCAACGATAAATAATAAGTTCCTACAGCTAATGCAGCAATCCGTGCTCCATTTCCCACTCGTAGGTCCACTTCACCCTTGCTTAACCTTCTACTTCTTCTTAGTCCCTGTGAATTGGAACATAAGTGTGAGCCACAACCTAATACCCAAGAAGTCGAATTAGCAAATATACAGTCTATAACGAAAGTACCTGAAGATGGAACGAATGTTCCGTTCTTCTGATCTTCCTTAAGCTTCAAGCAATCTCTCTTACAATGCCCCTTCTTCTTGTAGTAGAAGCATTCAGATTCAGAAGTGGGTTAGCTCACCTTCTTCTTTTCAGATTTGGTGCCGCCTGGTTGCTTAGTCTGGCTGGCCTTGTTGCCACCTTTCTTAGCATTCCTCTTCTTACCTGATTTCTTGAACTTTCCCCCACGCACCATAAGCACATCTTGCTTATCACTTTTGAGCATCTTTTCAGCGGTTTCAGCATACCTTGAAGCTCAGTGAGCGTTTTGTCCAGACTATTCATACTGTAGTTCAGTTTGAACTGATCATACCCGCTATGAAGCGAATAGGGGATGGTGTCTACAGCTATTTCCTGAGAGAATTGCTGATCCAACCGACTCATATTCTCAATGAGTCCAATCATTTTGAGAACATGTGGACTTACGGGCTCGCCTTTCTTAAGCTTGGTCTCAAGAATTTGCCTATGAGTCTCGAATCTTTCGACTCGAGCCAGATCTTGGAACATGTTCTTTAACTCACTGATGATCGTGAAAGCATCTGAGTTGATGAACGTTTTCTGTAGATCTGCACTCATGGTTGCATGCATTAGACATTTCACATCCTTGTTGACATCAATCCAACGATTGAGGGTTGCTTGAGTGACCCCGTCGCCAGCGGCTTCGGGCATCGCCTCTTCCAAGACATACTCCTTTTCTTCCTGCATATGAACTATTTGCAAATTCCTTTGCCAGTCAAGGAAGTTCTTCCCGTTCAACTTCTACTTTTCGAGAATTGATCGGATGTTGAATGAATTGTTGTTTGCCATAGTTAAAACTACAATTGAAAAAGAATAAACAAATAAATAACTATTCACGGTTTCTCTTAATAAACTTTAAATTCTAGCAAAAATGCATAATTTACCATTTATTAAGCATTTTATTCAAGTTATGTGTTCCGGCAGGTGTGAATAAAATGATTCCAAGATCCTTAAATCATTGAAGAATTAAGCACATTATGTATTTTGACTCAATTCTAAAATATTTTAGGTAAGCAAAAGCCTTTTGCTAATAGTCTATAAACTACTCTTGGTTGATAGGTACATCTAAGAACTTATTAGGTAAACCTATCGAATTTGCCACGACATAAAATGACTCCTTACTTATATCGTTGAGTTTCACTAAAACTAACATGTACTCACAATTATTTGTGTACCTTACCCCTTTAGAATCAATAAGTAACACCTCGCTATGGCGGAAAACTATTACTAAGATTGATGTAAAGGTTATCCAAGTAAGTGTTATTTTGGCATGGCACCTTTTAACTCAATTTTTTAGTTTGGAACTTAAGGCTCTTACTATGTTGGTTAGATTTTAAGTGAACTAAAATCCTTAATCATGCAACATAATCAAGCCACAATCTCATGCATAATTAAGACATATTTAAAGCAATAAATAACTTAAAACATGCATAAGATATAAATATGATCTAGTATGGCACGACTTCATCTTGAAGCTTCAACTTCAAAGTCCGTCTTGAAAATGGATTGGAAACTCCGTCTTGAATTTCTCCATCGGAGGCGCCATTTTCTTCAAATAGGATAAGCTATAATTAAACTAATTACAACTATTTTATGGTACGCAAACCATATTTAAATTGGAAAACCTTTTGGTGCATTAGACCAATATTACATTCAAATTAATGGTACGCAGACCATATTTTCTATCCTATTTGGGCCCTACTAGTCACTTTTAATTTCAATAACCTGCAAAACAGTACATATACAGTATATACCATTCACCCATTCATTATCATGAATGGCCCACATAGCTGGTTAGTAAAACATGTTTATGCATCACATAAATATTTGCAGCAATTAATCAAGGGCACCAATAATCTACCAATTATTCAGTCCTTATTAATTCTAATCAAGTTGTTTAACCTTAAAGGAATGTAGACCTAATCAAGAGTTTATGACTAAAATGCTCCCACTTAAACCAATAAATTCATATGCTTACTAATTTTAAACATAAAAATGTATTTCCTAGTCTAACCGTAAACATAAAAATTTAATTAAAATTTAAAGCTCATATAAATTTATAATTGAATCCATTTAATTTATTTTCAGTTGAATTAAAATGAATTTAAATTAATTCAAGGTTTTAATTTTAGTAAAATAATTAGTATAAATAAAATGTATAATAATTAGATTATTCAAAATTAAATTCCGAGAAAACAATTTAAATTACGAATTTTAAAATTAATTAAAAAACGTTTCCGAACTGAAATTTAAAATTAAAATTAAAACGCATCAATCGTAACAAGACGAGGCACTTGGGCTTGCGCCCAAGCCCCGTCGAGTGCACGAGGCAGCATCGCCCCTCGACTGATCGTACAACACCACGCGAGCAGGCCACACGCAAGCCGAGGCCACGCTGCGCGCAGCCCGCTCACTCGACACGTCTGCTTGCTTCGCAAGGCGCGACAGCGCGCTCTGTGGCGCAACTCGCTTGCTGCCCACACGCGACTGCACGCTTGGCTTGCGCCAACGCCCATTGCCCTCGCCCTTGCCCCTTCGCCCACGCTGCACACAGCTTTCGACACAAGGGCAGCGTGCTGCCTTGTGCTCGTGTGCCATGGCCCTTGCTCGCTGCATTGTACCGCATGGGCGACGAGCTCCCTTGCTCGTCGTCGCATGCCCGCACTATACAACACCCCTTAAGGTTAACACGTAGCTTCCATTGCTTTGTGCATGCAAGTTTTATGAGCGAATTGCATAAAAATTAAAACTTTTATTTTAAAATCAATGGCAAATTAATAAAACATATTAATTTCATAATTTTAGGGCGAAAAATCGAAAATTTATTATTCAATTAATTTTCGATTATCATGGATTCAAGTCTAGGTCATAAAAATCTAAAATTTATCATAAATTAACAATTTTTATGGTGGTTTTTGATCATGGATACCTAATTAAATCGTCAATTAATTATGAAAAACAAATCAAATTCTAAATTATTCGAATTTCAACAAATTAATTACAATTGCAAATTAGATTGCATAATTAACAAGCTTAAGCATTCAAATTTGTTAAACATATACAGTAGGTCAATCAAAAATTCAAGATTTAACAACAAGAATCGCAAATATTTAATTTAACATCTTAAAATTACAAACTTTTGCGTTCGAAAAACTAAAACCTCCGAAAAGTCATAGTTAGGCTTCGAATTTGGGAATTCTGGGTTCGGCCGAAAATAACTATTTTGTCAAAATTTTAGAATGCCTTTTACATGCGTAATTGACACAAAAATCACTCGATATCGTTGAGTAACGAAGAAACTGCCGAAAAATTGCGTACATATAATTAAATAAACGCAATATGCAATTAATTAACAATTACGAAAATTAATCACCCCTTTTAATTCTTTGCAAATTTGTAAAATTTAACCATGTTAAGCAATTATTATGGAATTAATTAGAGGCTCGTGATACCACTGTTAGGTTATGATACATATAAACGAATATAAATCATGCGGAAAAACCATAAATGCCAGGATTCCAAATTAACTGCCACATAACAATTAGCATAATTTAGATGCATACACTTTGTAGCGTGCCCTCCCTTGCTGCGCCCGAACCAAACAAGAACAAGTCTTTAGGACTCCAAGTGTCGTCCCTCCGTAGAAAGTCCACAACACGTCCAGATCCGCCTTAAGACTGACCAACTAGAATCGCCCTTAAGGTACTAATAATACTCGGCTAATAGGGCAAGTGTTAGGCAGAATTTTTGCTCAAATTCTTACCTTTGAATACTTGAAACTCGTTGTAAATTATGAGCCCTGAACTCATATTTATAGGCCATGGAATAAGTAATCGAATCCTACTAGGATACGAATTAATTAAATTAGAATCCTAGTAGAACTCTTTATTTAATTAATTTATCTTTTAGGATTAGGAATTTAATCATCAATCGAATCCTATACGCTTTAGGTTTCGTATGTGAACACAAATACACACACACGCACAGCAGCCCACGAGGGGCGCCATGCGCGCGCGCGCAGCCCACGAGCACTCGCAGCCCACTGCCACGAAGCCCACACGCTGCCGCAGCCTTGGGCGCGCGCTGGGCCTGCCTTGCGGTGGGCCTGGCGCAGCCTTGGGCTGGTGTGTTGTGGCGCGTGTTTCCCTTGCTGGACGTGGGCCTGGCTTCGTGCTGGGCCTTCGTCTAGCAAGCTCGTCCGATGCTAATTCGTACGACGCGCTTCCGATTAATTTCCCGATTCCGGAATTCATTTCCGATACGAACAATATTTAACATTTCCGATTCCGGAATTATTTTTCGTCTCGAAAAAATATTTAATATTTCCTTTTCCGGAATTATTTTCCGATTCCGATAATATTTCCGATTCTGACAATATTTCCGTTTCTGGCAATATTTTCGATTCCGGCAATATTTCCATTTCCGATAATATTTTCCGATACGTACCATGTTTTCATTTCCGGCAACATCTACGACTTGGATAATATTTATATTTCCAATACGATCCATATTTCCGCTTCCGGCAATATCATCGTTTCCAGAGTATTCATTTACTTGCCTTTGACGATCTCGGCTCCCACTGAAACCAAGATCCGTCGATTCCGAATATGTATTAGATAGAGTATTTAATGCCATTAAATACTTGATCCGTTTACGTACTATTTGTGTGACCCTACGGGTTCAGTCAAGAGTAAGCTGTGGATTAATATCATTAATCCACTTGAACTGAAGCGGCCTCTAGCTAGGTATTCAGTTCACTTGATCTCACTGAATTATTAATTTGCATAATTAATACTGAACCGCATTTATTAGACTTATCATTAAATGCATACTTGGACCAAGGGCATTATTTCCTTCAGTTTTGACATCGAAGTTATTTCATGGCTACACATATACCATGATTCCGGAGCCGTTCTTCAGTATTTGCTCATTTAGTTATTTGGAAAAAAGAATTTGTTATTATATTTTAGATTTGTTCTTGTTTAGGGAAAAATTTGAAAGTAGGTACCGTATAGCTTTATTTTAATGAAAATTTTCCTTATCCGACAAAAATAAATTCCTCTTATGTAAAAACGTTTGTTATTTCCTATTCCTATTGTATCAATTTTCTAATGGTTAAATATTTGTTCATTTCTAATCCTAACACTTATAAAGTTTCATACTTTGATTACTATTCACCCAATAGTGCATTTACGTGCATGCCCCTCATTTCCTTCTTTGTTTTATTTTGTCTTATTCTTAACAATATAGCATTTACGGTTTCACCCTTCCATTGCTATACAAAATGTATTGTTTTCTTTGGCTTCATATATACTTTGATTACTATTCACCCAATAGTGCATTTACGTGCATGCCCCTCATTTCCTTCTTTGTTTTATTTTGTCTTATTCTTAACAATAGATCATTTACGGTTTCACCCTTCCATTGCTATACAAAATGTATTGTTTTCTTTGGGTATAATTTCCTATATATTGTACCTTCGAACTATCAATTAAAACGCACATGGTTTCTATTTCCTGTTACATGTAAATCAAACATCTAACTTTAACATATCATTTCTAGCATTTACCATAAATTGTAAGTTCCTAGCTTTTAAGTAACATTTTTACAAAAATAATTTTGTATACCTTGGGGGAACGTGCGCGCTAGCGCACGATCCAACAAAAAGTAATAATAATTAAAAAAAAAGTATATATTTTTCCACTTGTCTTGCAGAGTGAGCAGGAGTAAAAATTGCAATTTGAAAATATCTTAACAAATAGATTAGAGTAACATAGATTTTGTAACAGTAGTGTCGATACTTAAAAGAGTTAGGGCAAATACTTACAAATATTGTTAAATATGAAATAAAATAAAATTACACAACAACCAAATGATCACATTTTGACGCAGAAGTACAAGTACATTAGATGACTTTGAAGCTTGTATCCAACATTTAAATATATCAATTTCTTTTTTGCGTTGGTCTTTCAACCAGTTTGGATCATCCGACTGCGCGGACGTTAAATCTAAACAGTGTGAGCCTATCAAAGAAATGAGAAATTATAGGAATGTAAATAGTAGTATAATAATATCGTTAAGTAAAGTATAAGCGACATAAGCCTTAAATATCTAATGCGTATCTTCTTTTGTTGTTAATGCAACAATTGTTTTGGACAGGTCTTCCAAAATCCTATTAAGATTGAAATACTATGTTAGAAACTTGAACCAGTCAAGAATATTAAAAGAACACTTAATATCGCCGTTAATCGCATACTGTAAGTTCTCGATCTTACCCGACACGACTATACGGGTCTATAAGGCCGTTAGAGAAAAAATAACCATTAGAGATGTTGTGAATTTAAATGCTTTGAAAAGATAAAAGTGTAAGAAATGTACTACTATGAATAATAAAGTATTTTTATAAAAGAAAGAAATAAGCATGTTTACCTGGCCATGGTAGTATGCTGACGTCCAATGAGGATTTGGTCCATAAGGTCCATACATTTGCTCACAATCCTCCAACTGTTTGGTCAAACTAAAGGGGTTTGGTTCAAACATAGTGTTATTCCCGCAACCAATTGGCAAAATTATCTCAATGCATGACTGCACGTTAAAACAATTTACACTAACATTTAGGAAAATATAAGAAAAAACACGAAGAACTTTAAAATTGCTATACTCAATACTAATATCAAAAGGTCTTGCACGCACAAAGTATACAATAAGTTCATTTTACACGAAAAACTTTAAAATTGTTGGTCTTAATACTAATAGAGTGTCATTTATATATTATTGTCTAAATAATGAATCTGTAATAGTTTGTAAGAAGTTTATACCTGCCAACTCCAAGCTTTTGATGAAGCATCATCAAGATCGGGAGATGCACTACTACAAAATGCGTGATATCTCGACGGTTTAGCCTCGACGTTGTGGAACATTGTCAGCGTAAAATTTTGGTTCGTGTTATTTCTCGACGGTATTCTTCGTCTGAAAATTTCTCGACTTGTAAAACCGTCGAGAATGTCACATGTTTAGCACGTGGTCTTAAAAATGGAAGCGGGTTTCCCATTTTCCCTGATTCCATATTCGGGGGAAAGAAAAATCGCCTTGGTAAACCCTAACATGGGTTCAGTTCTCACTTCTCAGTTCTCACTAACCGCCTTCATCTCCTTCATCGCCATCATCGCCTTCATCTGCTGAGAAATGGAAATCGCCATTTCTCAACGGATTTGCAAGTTCGTTCATCTACAAATTCGTTTTCCTTTGCAGTTTGTATTATCCTCCCTCTATTTCTCTATCTATCTTCTTTCGGTTCTTCAATATTCTGGGTACAACTTTGTGTAATTGGGATTTACGTTTCTATTTGGCTGAATTGGCGGCTCAAGGAATATGGATAGGTAAGATTTCAATTATCAGTTTCGATATGTTTTATTCAAATTTCGTCTTTTGAATTTAGCTTTCTGTAATTTCCCTAAAACATTCTTTCGGTGGAATGTATGTTAATTTGTTGAAATTCATAGATAAATCCCCTGCTAAAATTTAACATTCCATCAATTTAACACCAGGTAAGCCACTGTTTTTGTGAAATCCCTCTCTATAGTCTTCAAATTACTGATTTATGGATTATTGGGTATTGTTAATTAGGTTTGCTTTGTTATTAAGGGACGATGGAAATGGATGTGTACCATTGGTGTGACATCCGATTCATTGTGTTAATCTCTGAGGTACAAGTCTATGTTTTTTATTGATTTCTACATTATTGAATTTGCAATTTTAATATTTTCATTTGAATGATGTCCATGTGCGGTTTTGATTGAAACAACAGAAATCAAGAACAAAATGAAAATGCTCATCTAAGTTGTCTTTTCAGATGCAATTATGGTATAGAATTAATTGAAATTCTCATGGTTTAATTGAGTTTTATTGATTTCACTTGTTGGGTTTAAATTTTATTAACTCTACATATAAGCATAATGTCAAATCCTATTGGTCGCGAAAAATGGTTTACAAGAAAGTTTTATAGTCTAAATTTTACAAATGATAGTCAAGAATGGGAAATTAGCAGTTCCCTTTTAAACCACTTGCCCATATGGTGTAAAGAAGATTTGTGAACAAGAGAGGAATGCACACGGTACTACAATGATATCAAGCTAAGAAAAATAAGTCATACATTTCATTGTGAGAAGAGAATAAACAAAAGTTATGTCTAGGAGCACAAAAACTTTAATCTGCACAATCTTTAATGTTCGCTAGTAAACTTTAAGTACAAAATTTAACTACTTTTTGATATCCAGCTGGAATATTCATTTGCAGTGTAATGGCTAGGCTGGTAAACTAGCATCGATTTCAGATTGAATGAGTATGACGTTGCAGAAATGTGATCTGTTGTGTTCTATTTGCGTTTATTTTGATACCTAATTCGTTTAGGCCTTGTTATCATCAACTATTTAGGTTGAGTGTTGAGTATTTTGACTACTTAATAGAAAGCAAAAAAGGTAAGGACACTAGGCTGTTAAAGTTTGAAGGTGTTCTCTTCTCAGAAAATTGCAAAAGCAACTGAGACTTTCCTAGGTTATTACATAAAAACCCCGGGTATCATCTAAATTATTAAATGTCTCACTCTTTAATTCCTATTTGATGCGAATATGTGACAACTCATCCACCATTTAGGATCAAGTGTCTGATGAAACCACCACACTCTGCATTTTTCACAAAATAACCTATTTTATATATATCACTATGGCTCCATACATTTGACCCTAAACCTGCCTAAGACGGAAACCTCACTAAAGGTATCAATATAATTGTAATGACCTCGGGCAAGATCATCGAACAAAACCCTGATATATGTCAAAATGATATTACTTGGATTATGTACACTATCAATCATCCCTTTTCTAAGACCCTATGTTGCGTGCCTGTGTGTACATATTACAATGACTAAACTGATCTTAAAGCATTCTATATCTCAGGAGACTACGTCATGCATTAGTCCAACTATAGAGTTGGTTGTTCAAATATCACACATAACTTTAGTTTCAAAAACTAAAGCTCTTGACAAGTAGACATTGCTTACAGTTTGTTCAAAATTCGGATTTCAATATATGAAATTAGGTTGCAGATAGGATGAGGAAAGCTATATCCAAATCTGATTCATGATATCGACTCGGTTAGATGGTTTCCTATTGACTTATTTGTTGGGATAATGGAGTTTTTGGATGGTTTCCTGAGTTTGTTAATGTTATGACATCAAATGATTTGTTGAGTTAATGGTTCAATACTTCAATTTACATGGTAGAGGTTTTGTCACTTTCAGTTGTCTGATTGACACTAGAAAAACGCTAATCTATTTTAATATTTTTGAACATGAAGATTTTAATATTAATTGGACTATGTACACTATGAAATCTGGCAAATATATCACACCAACTAGAAAGGGAAATCAGAGAAGTGAAAGAAGTTGAATCAAGAAATCATAAAACTATTCGGAACTGACAACCTTGCTCACAACTGTATGAGAAGTATAAAACTCAGGGTTAGTTGGGCTTTTAGTTATTATTGTGTTCAGTTCTTATTTTCCCAAACCTTTGGGCAATGCCGAGAATCATCTGAGTATTCTTTTGTGTAGCCTCATGAATCTATTAGTGCTATATGATGTCATGTGTACTTATAGCAGAGTAATCTAGAGTAAACATATTCAATAGTCTCTTTAGTACTCTGGTTTCTTTTGGGATTCTTCTCAAAACAAGCTTGTTTTCTAATTTTATCGAAGTGACATTTTTGGAAACAAGTAGTCTTTATTGGTTTAATATTCTTAAGATCTTCTTCTCTGTTTTTTGCAGACTGAAAAATGAGATGATAACCGTTTTCCATGTGCAGGATTTAAGATTCTAGCATTCTTGCTCAATCAATTTGGAGGCAAAGTACCTGGCTCAATTCCCGAGATTAAGAATTTTGTGTGTACAAGATTCAAAGCTGAGTACCCCATTTTTTAGAGTGATACGTTAGTGAAATCACCAACTTAGTGAAATCACCAACTTAGAGAACCATACTTTCCTATTTACTAACACCATGACCGCTACTGCTACTGACTGCAACAACTGGACATGAATGGTCCAAATACAGACATAGTTTACAGTTCCTCAAGTTCAGTGCTGGGGGGTTTTTGGTGACTTGGTCAACTGGAATTATGAGAAGTTTTTGGTGGACAAAAAGGGCAAGGTTGTAGAGTGATACACACCTACAACATCTCTCTCGGGATTAAGGTATGATCTCGAATTCTTTCATTTCAGTTTCTGTTTAACTTTTTAAAACTGAACTTTACGAAATAGAACAGAATAGAACATGTCATTTGAGTAGTGTTCATGATTTCTGCATTTAACTACAATTCAACATTGATGCCATAGCATTAACATATTTTCCTATAAACTTAAATTGATGAGAAATCAGAAGGCATTGATCTGTGTGCCACACGATGAAGCAATTTCCTTTATTCAGATATACACTTCTGACTGCCCTTTGCTAATTCTAAAAACTCAAAGAGAAGAAACTGAGAGAAGAATATAGAGAGTGAGGAATCAGTAATGATGCTGTTTGGTTTAAGGAATAGGATCTGAGACTAGACTGAGAGAAACAAATCCCAAGTTTAGCTACCTAATTAGAAGAAATTACAATGAACTGCTAACTCTGTGTATCGAGTGAGAAGAGATCACAGAAAAGCTAGCCTTCCCACTTTCCCAGGATAAGACACAATAGACAATTATCCCACTGATATGATTCTGGAATCTTCTGCAATGAATGGCCTCTATAGTCTCACTTATACTTGGAAACACTTCCCCAATTTATACATTCGCAAGAAAGTCTGCAAGCAAAACTGCAAAGAAATGCAACACTAAAAGATAAAATTAACTATCAAACTCACTCCTTTATCTATAATGCCTATTATCTATCTAGCACATTTTTCATTGCTTAAGATTCTTAAACATAATATATTTGATTATCTGGTATTTCTTACAGGTGTTAGATAGATAATTTATCTCCGTCTCAGACCAGATGGAGTTCTTTTTAGATGAAAATTCCCTAACCATAGTCTCTTCTTAAATTTTCATTTCCATGGAACGTTCTATTTCTGAAGCTTGTCTCAACAGAAACTTTTAATTACAGTTTTGTTCAAATTATTTAGGTCTACTGGTCTAGACTCTAGAGTAGCAACTAACAAGTACCACAGAACCAAGTCTTGGATTTCAGTAATAAATTAAATCCAGGACAATAGGATGTTAACTGAAAATGTTCTGGTTGTCCTCTTATTTTGCATACCATAAAATAACATCAAAGGGGGGAAGTTGCCTATATCTCCAAATCCTTAATCCACCAAAAATATAAACGGAACCCTCTAACTTATGCAGAGTAATGAATTATATCAAGTTCATATTTTCGGTGCTTATTACAATTGGTATAATAACCAATCTGGACTTTCTTAATTTATTATTTTTACACCGTGGGAGAGACTGTTACTTACCTTACTTAAATTCTTTTGAAGGTCTGTGATGCGGAAATACAATCTTGAGCAGGTACATGTTTTTTTATTGTTTCAAGAAATCAAGAAATCTTGTGCGGAAATACAATCTTGAGTAGGTACGTGTCTTTTTATTGTTTTTCATCGAATTTTGATTTATATATGGTGATCCTAGTTTAATGATGTTACTCATGTTGCTACATAGTGGACATGATTAATTGTCAGACAAATTAACTTATCTTAAAAGTGCTGTATGGAAGCCTGATCTTAGGAGCAACCCCTTAATTGTTTAATCAGTTTGATAAACAGAAAAGCAATTACATTTTGCTGGTTGTAAATAGGCTCGATGAGAATGTCTGTTTGATTTTTAAGATACTTGGTTGTTGGTACTTCCAATAGGATGATTTTGAGTTATCAGTCAGATTCTAGTGTCCGAGTAGGGAGATTAGTGATGAGGTTTTCCTCCTAGCACAACCTGATCTTTTGTTAACTAAGAAAGCTAGAATTGATTAAGGAATGTGTCTTAACACTTATTTATCTCGAGGCTGCCTTAAAATATGCATGTATTCATTGTTACAGCAGTGCTTACATTTTATACAAGAACATGCTCATTTTTTCTGAATGCTCTTCTCTTTTAAGAATCCTACATATAGGTCCTTCCCGCTTAAGTCACTCGATGAGAGTCTTTGGTTTTGACCACCTTTAGACATGCTCTTTACAAACTCTACCAAATGCCTCCAATTATCTCCTTCAAACAACCTTTTGTTCATCCTTAAATATATATGTAAAAGCACTCAATTCACTTCGTGAGTGTGACTTGCTGGTTGCTAAAACCTGCCCAAACGCACTTGCATCATATCTCTCCAAAGCATTTTCTCCAGCAAGTTCGATCTCTTGTATTGTAATATCCTGCTGTTAGATACGTGATGGAAAAACGAGATCGCTACAGGAATATGGCTTTGGTACCGAACAAGCTTACAGTTGCATCAGGCTTGAGGATCAGGTCAAAAGAAACTCCAATTTTGGCAAATCAGTTAATGTAAAAGGCTGATCACAAGTCATTTACCATTATGGAATTCCTTTTAATACTGCACTTACTTATTTACCATTTTGGTTGCGTGTTTCTGTCTTGTTTGGCCTGCGGCTGCACTGCCGTTTCTGCAGGTGTGCTGCACTACCGTTTCTGCAGGTGCTGCTTCTTGCTGTTGCAGGATGTGGGTTGTGCTCCTGATGTGTGCAGGCTGTTCTGCCGGGAGTCCAGGTGTTGCAGTCAGGTCTACAGGGAGTGTGGTGTACTGCTGTTCGATTGTTGCTGTGTGCAATCTTGTGTTGCGTACCCTTTTATTGCGTTTGTTGTATTTGGTTGTTAGGGAGTGGTCTGTACTCCTCTAACTTTTTCTGTTGTTTCGATGCTTTTGTTCATACCTTTTGGTATTAAATTTGTGTTTTGGAGATATATAGCTAACTAATTTGATAGTTTGGACATGTGTAAACTTAATTTGATGATATGATATGATTTGGAGCGAGCTAAGTACGTATTATTGCATATATATATATATATATATATATATATATATATATATATATATATATATATATATATAGATTAATATATAATCTTGTCATTTATAATTTTAAAGGTGTTCGTGCTATATATATAGTTAATTGCTTCTGTTTGGTTTGGTTTTAATTAATTAGTTTCAGGTTGATTTTGCTTTGGGCAAAAATGAACGATTAAAAAAAAATTAAATTAAATTCTCGACGCTTTATAGTGTCAAAAACATGATTCGCGCAAAAATTGTTGGTAAGCCCGCAAAAAATATTACTACGCAGATGACCGTCGAGAAATATTTAGCTACATCAAACACCGTCGACATTCTCGACGCAGATTGGCGCCAAAAATATTCTGGAGACGACAAACATCGTCGAGATTCTCGACGCTGACATGGGGCGTCGAGAAAAAATTTCTCGACGCTTTCCAGCGTCGAAAAATGGCCAAAAAAGCGTCGAAAAATAACGCGTTTTGTAGTAGTGATGGTACAAGCGGAGGTACCAAGTCGTTGCAATGTGATCCGGTCAATACATAAACAGCCCTGGATATTGCCAGAATAATGTTGTAGGTTGGTGGATTAACAATCTTATCACAGATAATGTTAATCCAATATCCAAACCGACCATTGTATTGAGCCGCAAAATAGTATGCACTAGCTAGATATAGTTTCAGATCTTCACCTGAGTACAATGGACTGAAAGCCCCAACAAAGTACTTAAATAACAAAATGAGACAAAAAATGGTTAACATACGATATATAATGTTATCTAGTAATGTACCTGCATGTGTTGAATGTACGACTAAGATCTGCTAAACCACTTGATTTAGAACTCATACTATCTATCACCGCCCATGATTGACGAATAGTATCATAGCATTTTTGGCTTTGATCCTTAAAAAATTAAAGTTGCAAATAATACATTTTATGTCAGTAATATAATTATATATCGTATTACAAAAATTCAATTGAAGTACTCCCTCCGTCTCTTTTTGATTTTTACATTTGGTATTTTGCACGCGTTTTAACGACTAATTAATGTGCATTGAGATTCTTCTACGTTTTTCATGTAAACGAGAAAAATTACGTTTATTTATAATGTTTTCAATATTATCAAAATTCTGATATTGGGAAAATGAGACAAAGTTAATGTGTTTATGGAAAAGTGTGAGGGATTTAATGACTCAATGGATTTAATTGGTTAATATAATAACTGACACAAATTTTGATAAAATATTAAATCATTTATGTGATAATATAAAAGGAAATGTAAAGAACATTTTGAAACACCCAAAAAGGAAAACGTAAAAAACAAAAAGAGACAGAGGGAGTACAATATAACTGAATTTTACCTTAAAGTCTTGGCTGGTTACTGAGCAGTACTGGTCATTTGGAGGGATGACTACAAAACCAAGTAGTGGGGCAGAAGAGGCCAATGCTCCAATTGCAATATGTGGATACTTTAGCCGGAACCAAGTAGCCAAC
This sequence comes from Spinacia oleracea, assembly GCF_020520425.1. Taxonomy (NCBI): domain Eukaryota; kingdom Viridiplantae; phylum Streptophyta; class Magnoliopsida; order Caryophyllales; family Amaranthaceae; genus Spinacia; species Spinacia oleracea. The sequence continues at coordinate 159,934,516 of NC_079490.1, read as the reverse complement.
ACTGTGGAATTAAAAGTAAGCAAAAGCAAATGTGAAAAATTAGTAAGAATTGTCAAAATTTAGAATATATATATACGACAGAAGAGTTCGGGGTTGAGAATTTTTTCTTGTTTATGTACACTCACTCCCACTGTATGATCCACCTATCACAATGACAGAAGAGTTCGGGGTTGAGAATTTTTTCTTGACATCAACGACGTTCTTAGAAAAATCTTCCAACGCTTGTGAAACAGTGAAACACATTCTAACTTCAGTATTAGCCAGCGCCTTGTCAATTGACCCTAAGGGTACCGACTTCCTGTAGAAACGGTGCTACAAAGTTTTTTAAGGTTTCCTATTAGTAAATTCATTAATGCTACAATATTTAATAAATTACTAGATTGAAAATATTTTATGCTTGTATGGAGACATGAAAGTACCTCAATATAGATGATCATAGCTTGGAGCTTTGGAGCAGCAATGTTAATCACTCCAATTTGATTTACCCACTGCTTTACGTATGACTCTCCTCCTAAGAAAACTAAAATCGGGCCTCTGTACTTTGGCCCGGCCCAATGTGTAGAGTCCACATAATAACTCTGGGGAAATCGCAGAAGGTGTGATTTTCCTGATTTAAAGTGGTCCACCGGCTGAGAGTACACAAAATGTCGAGACGGGCCGATGTCAGCTGTTGCAATATCCAATTATTAGCCGTTAGTACGTCTATAAAATGTAGTTTTACCTAGATATTTTGTTTTAGTGTAATGAAGATTTATAAAATATTGTTCGTATTCAAATCACAATATGTGCATGAAAAAGATCCTAAATACGAGTTGTATTTAGCAAGTACGGAGTAGTGGAGTACTTACTATCTAAAATATCTTTAATGAAATTGTTTAGGTGGATCAAAGACTATACAAACAAAACTTGTTATTAAAGGTTCGATGTTATTGGCCCATGCAACTAGTAGCCCACTATTGATTTAGCCCAAATAAAATAGGGCATGTTCGATGGGTTGGGTCAGAGCTATGCCCGGGTCAATATTAAATGGGTTGAGTCGGTGAAGATAGTTTAGTAAATGGACTGGTTTGGCTCAAGGCCCGTTTGACCAGACTCGATCCGGCCTTTTAAGTAATATTTACTCCTGAGTTTTTTTTTACGCATAGCACACCCGGTTCACCGGAGCTTAGCTCCGACTACATCCGGATCCGACACGTGTCGCACACCTTGCTTATGGTGGGTGAGTCTCCCAACAAGAGTTTCTACATACGGCGAGGCTCGAACCCGAGACCTCCCTTAAGCGGCATCAAGCTGCTTACCACTTGAGCCAACTCTATATTGGTTACTCCTAAGTTTATTGTGGTAAATGATATTTTGATGTCCTCTATAGAATAATCAATAATACCTTCATTCACAATTTAAATTGAATTAAATAAAAAAAATTAATAACTAATGCCCAGATTTAGGAAAAGTGTTATGCAAATTTGACCTGGAAAAAACAGTCAAATCAATATTAAATAGTGACAAAAATTATTAGCAATAAAAGCAGTAAATAATACATGTAGAATTGTAGTATTCACCATTTCTTTAGATTATCTACTCAAATAATTATTTTTGTCTATTGTTTGTGGTGATTAATGCTAATAACATAATTTTTAATTTATATATTCTTGCGCGCATCACATGCATTGTGACTAGTATGTTTATATGCAAACCCAACAGCAAATATAACACACGTATACTTATATTTAGCAATTTCGGTTATAAAACTAACTGATCCGCTAAGGACCCATCTTGCCCTGACCCGACTCGTTTTTTTTATGCTCTGACCCGACTCGTTAAAAAACTGTCCCATATACGAAGTACGGAATATTAATTAACAGTGTATTTGACCCGTTTTAATTTAAGCGGCGCAGATCTCGAGCTTTTAATGTGGAAGCGCCCCATTTAACCTGGCCTAGATGAGAGGCCTTTGTGGTTGGGCTTAGGGAAAGGAGAGCGAAATAATTAATACTTCCAAGTATTTCTTTTTGACGAAAATATTATTTCTAACTTTTCCTTTTACTAGTTGTTGGACCGCGCGCTAGCGCGCGCGGTCCCCCAAGATATCGAAATCAAATGGCAAAACGAACTAAACAAATAGATAGAACAATTAATATAACAATAAGCTATTAGTTGAGTTTCAAGAGTCCTATTTGCAAAAGGCATTAGTAAAGAACATATATGTAGCATATAGCTACTTATTCTTATAGAAATTCTCAAAACTAAAGAAAGTTTATACACAACAATTAGTTCGTGGTATACTAAACAAATGGAAAGGTTTACTGACGTTCCAAAATGCTCTTCTGCTTCTTCATGAACAAATGTCTTGAGGCGCAATTGCAGAACAATGTTCCTAGAAAGAGTCGTCGCTAGGTTAATTTTGATTAGGAAGTAGAACGTGCCTAGTGTTTCGAGCACATCTTTGAAGTCGTTTTGATCAACCTGACAATAGACATGCGTCACCAGTTGGTAAGTATATCACAAAATTAAATTTTAGAAGTAAATTGAAAGTATAAGTTCGAGAATAGGTTAGAGGGCAGATCTTGTATATTCTAAATATTTTTTTAGAATTTTTAGAGAACGTGTTAAAAAGGCATTGTGTCGGTATGCCAGTTCCATCACAGAATCGAAGTTCAAAGTATCTTCCCTTTCTTATGTCTTGTGTGGGTTGACAAGTTTTAAAGGTTCTTTTTAATTGCTTGAGAAATAATTGTTTTTGGATAAATAATAGCATACTAAAAGCTCTTATCCTAACTTAAACTGGTATCCCTATACCCCCCCCCCTAATTTTTAGATCATATCACAGTGAGATGAGATTATACACTTCCTTAATTTGTTCCCAAAGGAGTTTCAATATATCTGTTTTCAGGGATTCCAACGAATATATACCAAACTATAATTTCATTCCTTTCCATCTCTCCCTCTCCTTCCCAATCCCCTTATCTTCTTCTCTATTTGTGTTTTATGGTTTGTGAATTCTGAAAGGTTTCTTCAGAATTGCCTATGCGTTTTGGTTATGTATGCATTGAGGTTGCGAGGAGTGATTCAGGATTATTTTTGTGTCAACGGAAGTATACTCTTGATATTATTTCGGAAGCAGGTTTTGCGGCTTTACCATTGAACAAAATCATCGTCTTGGCCTAGCTGATGGGTCGTTAATGAAGGAGCCTGAGGCTTACCGCCGGCTTGTAGGCCGCCTGGTCTATTTAGTTGTGACTCTTCCGGACCTTGCTTATTCGGTCTATATCTTATCACAATTCATGCAGGAGCCTCGAGTTGACCATTGGGATGCAACATTGAGAGTTGTTCGGTACTTGAAGGGTACACCAGGGCAGGGTATCCTATTACGTGCTGACAGTAATTTAACTTTGCAAGGATGGTGCGACTCAGATTGGGCAGTGTGTCCCATCACTCGTCGTTCTTTAACAGGTTGGTTTGTGTTTTTAGGTCATTCGCCTATTTCATGGAAGACAAAAAAAACCAACACACTGTTTCTCGCTCTTCCGCAGAGGCAGAATATCGCTCCTTGGCCGCGATTACATGTGAATTAAAATGGTTAAAGGGATTGTTGTTGAGTTTAGGAGTTCATCATCCTAAAGTTATTCCATTATTTTGTGACAGTTAGTCCGCTTTGCACATGGCTAAGAATCCGATTTTTCATGAGCGCACAAAGCACATTGAGGTTGATTGTCATTTTATTCGTGATGCTATAGTAGATGGTGTAATTGAACCATCTTATGTATCCACTTCCTCACAGCTCGCTGACATGTTTACTAAAGCTCTTGGGAAGCAACAATTTGATTTTCTTTTTTCCAAGTTGGGCATTTTTAATCCCCACACATGCTCCAACTTGAGGGAGGGTGTTACGAAAATTAAATGTTATACCTAATTAATTAAGAAAGTAATAATGTTCTAGCTGTTATGTAAGTTACAAAGTATTAAAAGTATTAATGTTGTAGTTGTTACGTAAGTTAGAAAGTATTAGGAAGGTTAGTGGGTTTAGGAAACTCTTTGATTTTCTTATCCTAGTTGTTTCGTACGCCCTGCTTGGAAATTGTGGGTGTATAAATACTCTTGTTCATCAATAATATTGGGGGAAAGCTTTTCCCTTATATAATATTTATCACTTATGAATCAGAAAACAGAAAAGAGAGAAAGTGAAAAAAAAATGTGGAAATTTGTTGCTTACAAGGTTTGAACCTTAGTTGATTGAAGAAGTATGATAGAGCTTGCAAAGGGAAGGAATGCAAAACATTTCCTTAGTAATAGTGAATTTCATGAATTTGTGACTCAAAACACTATTGATAAGCATAGTGTTGCAAATGTGAGTATTTTAAAGGTTAGAGATATCATTGTATTTATTAGTATGAATTATTACAGCTTATAGTAGCCCACCCACTACTAATTTGTATTTAATCCATATATTATATATATGTATAGTAATTTTGCAACCGTCGTGACCTACTCTAACCCCTAGCAAAACACATAATGAGAAAGAACCATTGATCAATATGAATCTCAAGGTTGTATTGCATATCATAAGAAACCTATATTTTAATACCAAATTCAATACTCGAATATTAAGTATATGGCGTGTATCATGACCATAAAAGAAAAGTATTACAATTAAATAAAAATATATCATACGGTAAACGACCATCTTAAAATATTATCAGTCATGGTGAAAGCTTGTCGATCATTATTGAATTTACTACAGATTAGTATGAATTATTACCGCTTATAGTATAGCCCATTTTTTATTTGAATCTAGTCGGACATGGAGTAGAAGTTGTCAAATATATATAGTAATATTACAACCATTAGTACTTATAATACTCTAATTCCCTAGCATACCCACATTGACAAAGGCGAATTACAATACAACATTACTAATTCGTTCCCAAAACACATTAAATAATAATTAAGTTGCGTATCTTCTCGAAACATATACTCATATATTAGGTTTTAATAAAGTTGCATACCATAATACCGAATCCAATACTCAAATATTAAGTATATGTTGTATATGATAAAACGGTCATCTTATAATTTTAATGAGAGCTTCAATTCTAAGATGTTAATTAATTACAACATTATCAATCAAAGTAAAAACCTGGCCGTCATTATTTTACACTAGTCTTATATGCACGCGATGCGTGCGGGAGTATATATATAAATCTTAGATAATTAAAAAAAATTAAAATTGTGTTATAACAATTAATCACCAAAACTAATAAGCAAGGAAAAATGTTTATAAAGTTTGATCATCTAAAGAAAAAAAATCCTATAAAAGTATTGGTATATAAATTGGTATCTCAATTAATTTTTCCTTCTCTACATCCAAGAGTTTATTCTCACATATGATATGTTTTCTTCAATTGCATTAAATCTTCCATCCCTAGCATTTTCTTCCAATCTGGCGTTGCTGCTGTCTATCTTCGACTTTCGGCTGAACCATTTTCGATTTCATGTCATCATAATCAAATACGGAAGGGTCTAGGTTCGGGAGGTTTGAGATTTGCAGAGCATCCCGACCAGCTTACCACTACAAATGTAGCATATTTATTTTTTTTAAAAACAACAAAAAGCTTAAACCCTACATAACCAGAGCAAAAACACTCCAAATATACCAATCAGTACAAAAATCAATCCCTAGCTTCGAAATGGATTCCATTTTACATCCAACTATTCAAAATCAAGATATCACCACAATTAACAACAAACAATCCCACATTAAAGAAATCAAATTCAATTAAAACTACAACAACCCAGAATCCAAATTTAACAGATCTAACAACCTAAAAGACGCTACCCCTAACTAACAAAAACAAAATAAACGCCGATGACTCAAACACCTCGTGGGTTAACCTTGGTCCCACTCCGCACAATAAGCAGATCCCAAATCCAATAGATATATGCTGCAAGAAAGCCAGGGATGGTCATAACGTTTAGCAAAATATATAATATTCAACAGAGTGGATACAATTAATCGCAAATTAGAATGAATTCAGACTTAAAACGACATGTGAGACTTTATAACGTGCGTGAACAGAATTAATGGTACCAAACTTCAGACAAAAGATACTCTGCCACTGGACTTTAACCGAGCCCACTCTTTGCTCACTTACACTTTTGGACTCTAGAGTATCTCCTACACCTAAATGAGAAAGATTGCTAAAAACATACAGCTTACAACCACATACCTCAACATTAATTATGTTAATGTAAGGTAAAGATAATCACCAAAAACAATGTTACTATAATCCAGATGCGTGAAAGCTCAAATTTTTCTGTTTTTCAACTCAATAGAACACAAATTCTTGAAGTGATGTAATTTGATGTTTTCTTGGCGATTTCATAGACGAAAAACACGAAAGAAAAAGTTACTTGCATAGAGTTGCAAACACTATTAATTTAATTAATGAGGAGAAGTCCTCTGCATATTTCCCCCTTCTTCATAGGGGATCATGATCGCATTAAACTTTGGGTTAGAATATCATAGCGATTAGACTATCATAGCGATTAGTTTTCAGCATGGTTATAAAAACAATGTTGCTACCAGGATTCGATCATTAGACTTTGATTCATGCTTAGTGGCTATTGCTTATGCTGCAAAGAAATGTAGCGATGACAACTTATGACGACATTACACAAACCAAATTCCTGCCAACTTTCAATTACGATATACATAAATCCCTGGGTCGTATTTTCATTTGCAAACAATAGAAATAATTAGAACCTAAAAAAACCCAATTACCTTGGTTACTTCATTCCAATGAACAAAATCAAGAATTACCCACATCAGGCAATTGACCATTATGTCATACCTAAACAAAACTACTTCACTAATGTTACAACTGTATTTAAATTCATAAGGGGAAAAAAGATTTTCAGAATAAAAGGAGAAAAGGAGGGAAATGATTAGAACGGGGGAAGGGGAAAATGAAAATGTTCAAGTATCTAAACTGGTTGACTTTAAGTAAGATAAAAAACATGACAAAAAGATCACGAAAGAAAATTGGAATTGGATCATACTTAGACGCATGTTTGTGGTCAAAATTACTTACTTTGAATCCTTCAAATGTCTTCACTTGAAAATGACAAAAAGATAATTGAAAATGAGCGATACCCAACAACAGTAAATTCAACAATACTCACCGAAAAATACAATCAATCCAATTCATATTTTTAGGGTTTAAACATGAATTAAAGAAATCCCAAATTTGAAAAAAAAACACAAACTTGATCAGAGGTCTGTATTTCTGAAATTTGAAATTCAACCTAATCTAGCAAAAACAAACACATAAACTTGATAACCATATAAATAAAATTAAGAAACAAAAAGAAGCATTACAGTGGAAATAAATTGAATGATTAAACCGTACTTGAATTCATACCTGTTCGAACGTGATGGGAGAAAATCCGATTGAGGTGATACTTTCTTGTTAGACCTTAATGAAGAAGTCCAGTAAACCTTTGCCCTTTTCATTCGCGAAACTGCAATCGGGGGAAAAAAGTGTGACCCTACTTTGACCCTAATTTGACTCTGAAAATGTTAATTGCAGCTAAAATCTGGAAACATTCTTACCTTCTTTGTAAGCCATTCATGTTTATCAGTTCCAAATTAAATTTCCACCACTCTGCAAAGCATCAATAATCAACACTGAAATAAAATTAAAATATGGTTTGAACATCAGTTGCCAAACTAAAGCCATAGATTGTCATTAGAAACCCAAACAATTTTTCCAATAACAGTACTATATTCTTTTACAGTTTTATTTACAGCTCAAACTTTAGTTAAAACTAATTGAAATGATTTGTGTTTGGTGGTATCAGCATTTATTTTTGTTGGTAATGATTTCAATTTTCTTCTTAATGTTAGTAGAAAGAAAATCCCTTGTTAACCATTATTCAAGCTGTAAGGCACAATGATTAACCATTGCCATGCAATATCCGCATAGGTCCAAAGACGGGCTAGCGAATCCCCAGAAACAAACCCCATGATCCAAACTACAGTGTCAAGTGCAATATCGCATCAAAATGTTCAATGATCTGGGATGTTTCGAGATCGACCACTGATCAACAAAATAAAAACAATAACAGAACTCTAATTCAAAGAGAAACAGTTTATACACCATTACAAATTTAAATAGAAAATTCACTGTTTTTAGGGATTTTTAATGCGTATTTCTCCCTGAATCGAATTTGACTGAAGTAAAAACAACAAAATACAAAACCTAGATCTGATAAATCCCAAAACCCAAAAGCAAACCCCCCCAAAATCCATAACAACTTACAAACATTAGGCTAAAAGCGGAAAAGGGTTTGTTGGTGAAGAGACTTACAGCGGAGGGATTGACCTCTTCTTCTTCGAAAGGGTTGGGATCATAACGACCTGCCATTTTCAAAAAGAAATGATCAGACCCATGATTATTTCATTAAAAAGAAATGATCTTGAATTATTCAATTTCATCAAAGCAAGTACTATTTCAACCAAAATCAACCAACCAACCAACCAACTGTCAAATCCCATAAAAATAAAAATTCCCAAATTTAATTTTGTGACAAAGTCCAAAAATCATGAAATTATCAGAGAAAAAAAGCACGAATTTTCATTTTATTTACTCATTTAGTAGTCAAAATGATCCAAGAGCTAGTAAAACAAAAAGTATAATTATACAAAACTAAAACTAACCGAATGCAACATTTAGCTAGAACTGCAAGAGCATTTAATAAGAACATCAACAAAACACAAAATTTCCAGAAAAAAAAATAAAGAACAAAAAAGTGAGAAAACTTCCAAACCTTAGCACGGCGGTGAAGAGGGGCAGCCATCAAGCAAATATGAGCCATAGCATCAGGATTAACCTAATTGAAGGAGAGAGAAAATGAGAATCTGTAGAGACCTCCAAAATCGGTTTGACTCTAAAACTAAACCCTAAATCAAAGCATAAAAAAGATTTATACTCCAATTGAACTCGAATCAAACTAAAATTTGAAGAAATACACTGGTAAATCCGCTAATTAATTATAGGTCTTCAACGAAACCTTGAATTTAAAAGAAATTCAAATCACAAAATCTGCAAAATTAAAAAATAAAATAAAATTGAATCGACATTCACTCATTTCACCTTGCTCGCGCAGCAGCAGCTTCCGCCCATTCATTAGGAGAGAGAAAATCAAATTCTCGAAGAGTTTCGAATTCAAATTTGGGGAAAACAAATAAGGTGACATTGGAGATCGAGAGAGATTCGATGGTTTTCTGAGATCTTTGTGATTGTGTTTTCTGAGATTTGATTTGTGGAGATTCGAAGGATTTGGGGGTTTTTTCGTTTTTGATTTTTTGGATTTTTTCGAGAGGATTTGAGGGAGGAGAGAGAAGAGAGCGACGGGAGGCAAGAGAGCAGGAAAAGTTGAACGTTACTGAATAAAAGTAGCCTTATAATTGAGATTAGTTGTTGAACGGGTGAGGGTATTTTTGTATTTTTGCAAGTGGACACGAAAAGTTAAATTACTAAAATGACCTCAGCTCTTGGCTTATATAATAGAGATCAACAACGGTAAAAAAAAGAATTAAATAAATCAAATGAAGAATTATTTTCATCAAATAAATGTGCAAAAAAAAAAAAAACTGATTAACAAGTTCAAATCATAAATATTCTTTTATATCTCGGTTGATTCCATATATATTTTAATATGGAAAGTTATCAAATATAGACCCAAACGTGACATATAATAATTGGGAAATTATTTATTGCATTTGATATTCGAAATATTGGTATATTACTATACTGATCAACTACGGAGTATATAAACAGCAAAAAGGTTCTAAACAATTTATTATTCTATACTGCTCAACTACGGAGTATATAAACAGCAAAAAGGTTCTAAACAATTTGATTCAATCACCTCACAAAAAAAATAATCTTATTTATTTTCTTGTTTACCAAAAATGTCCGGAAACAAATCATTTCTACCTCTCCTTTTCGCACTTATGTTTCTCGTGTTTTCGGGTATGCTAACTTGTCCTTCCCTTTAAGTTTTGTTACTCGTATTTAATGTATACTACTATCTTTTAGAATTATTTGAAAAGTACAATTCTTACGGCCTTATGTTTATTCTGTATTTGTGTATAATCCTTGATTGATTTGAATTAACTTATTGGTCAATGTCCCAAAAAAGAGTAAAAAAATATTAACGTATTGATTGGATTATTTAAAACAATGTCTATTTACTTATTAATAATTTATTTTATTAGGTACAATCAAATGCAGAGTTGCTACAATAGATCTTCAAAGTTCTATAATTCTTTCTTCAAGGGATGGAGTAGAATGCCATGCACAATGGAGTTGCGATCCGGATATATGTCACATAGATGGTTGCCATGGGAGAAAGGCCAAATGTCTTCCCAGTTTATGTTGTTGTATGCCTAATTAATGGGAAAGTAAGAATAAAATAAAGATTTCATTTTTGAGTACATTGTTTTCTGGTTCTATTATTACTCTAAAATCAATCTATTTGATTTTGGAGTAGTATTTGAATTGATTATGAAATCAAATATTTGATTACTCCGTACCTTATTTACCGTATTACGTACATTCGGTACATTGGATTTCTTGAAGCGTTTGTTTGCTTTTGAGAGGATGAACTGGAATGGGAGTAATCAACCAGTCTGACAAAAAAAATCATAGACAAATTAAATAGTACTTGTTGGAATTTCCTCTATTTGTTGGTTTTACTTAAAAAAAATAAAAAAGTTTTGTTCCACATTAACAAAAAGTTTTGTTCCACGTTGAGAAAGTACAAATGTCTCTTAGAGCTTTTGTATACTACTATCTTTTAGAATTATTTGAAAAGTACAGTTCTTAGGTCCTTATGTTCAGTGTATCGTTATTCGACGTCTTAAAAACGCCTTCAATTAATTAGTAAAAGTAAAAATTTACCCTTTAAATTAAAACTCCCCACCCCTCTTCACCCATTAGTGCCTTAATTTGATAGAAATGGGCGTGATCTACGGCTATGATAATAGAGCTACTCATGAGCTAAGTAAACTAATCATACGTTAATTTATACGAAGTACATAATAATATTTACAAACTAGATTAGATCCCGTGCTTGCACGGATATTTTTAAAATTATTTGAATGATTTTTTATACTATATTTGACTAAAATATTTATCAAGGCACTGCATAATTAATAATGTTGAACGAATGCATTTAATCATGTAATCGAGAGTATAAAATTTTCTCCTATTACGTATACATATTTTATATGCTTGGTATGGTAATTTGTCCAAAATATTGAGTAAATATATATATTTTTCATTATTAATATAAGATTTGACTAAAATATTACCAAAAAATATTTTTAGAAAACTATTATTATGTGGCATATATTATTTCCATAAATATATAAACAAATATCTTTTCCATACATAAATAATAAATAAAAAGGTTTCCTTTCCTTATCAAAAAAAAAAAAAAAACACAAAATAAAAAGGATATACAATAATTTCAAAAAAATGAATAGGGATTTGGGAAAATAGTTTCAATTTTGCACCATGAAGTGACATGTGTCATCACCGATGTTTGTGTTTAGTATAATGTGATATATAGATAGATATAACCTATTCTATCGGCCTTATCTCACTCTCCCAACCACCATCACCATTGCCAACCACCGAATGAAGAAATCCGAGTTATCCCATTGCCTTTACTATGGAATCAGTTCCATATATGCTCATTGTATTGATAAAATTCTGTGAAGATCGTCGACTAATGGCGACTATCATGTTTTTAATTAAATCTCAGCCATTAGTTTAATTGAATAAATCTTAGCCGTAGATAAGTATATTCATCTAAATTATGTTTGTCTGTAAAAACTAAGGTAAATCTATTATTCAAACTAAGCTCGATAAGTATAACCTTAATGTTTTTAAAATTACATTTATGATCCCTCCTAATCTGTATCACAAAATTAATTTACTTATATCTATATTATATATTAAAAGGTCTCTATAAAAAAGTATAGGTGACACGTTCGCTCAGCTTATGGGTTTTTTGTTCCATGTAATCTTCATATACATAAAAATAGGGTGATGATAAAGGTTGTAAGTTGCGACAACATTTAGTTGTCGCAATCTTATGTGTCGGAGTTTAATTGGTACATATAGGCGCCACGTAGGCTATGCTTCGTCACAATATTTTTACTATCAATGCGATATTTTTACTATGAAAAATTATAAATAAGGTAGTTGATATAAAAAAGAAACAAAATAGAATATTAAGATTTTCCTACCTTTTTTTCTCAACATATAATAGATTATATAAGTTAAATATTTTAATTCCCAGTTAAAATCATGACACATAAGCATGCCATGTCATCATTGTGACACGGCTTAAAGGTCGCATGTTGCGACCTTTATCATTTTCGTAAAAATAAATGTCAAACATGGTTTACGTAAGGTTTGAACCCTAATTAACCTTTAGTTTAAACAATACAACTTTTACCACTAAGCTATTACATGTTTCAAGTTATTGTTGCGCCAAAAAAAACATAAAGGGTTGTTTGGTTCAACAAATTGGAATGGAATGTAAACCAGGAAGGTATGTAATGACATCCCCGTAAAAAAATATGCACAAAGGTTTTCACCGTAAGTGAAGTTCTCACAATAAAAGGGTTAAATTCTTGAGATTTTAGGAGGAAGGATTAATATATTGAAGAAGGGTCAAAGGGATGAAGAGAAAAAAGTCACGACTATGGAATTGAGAGAACAAAGAAGTTCTCGAGAAGTGTCGCCCTTAACTAATTTGTTTCAAGTTACCAAATATCAACAGTGAGGCGGATTAGAGAAATTAACTGTTAAGATTTAAATAATGAACGGTTAAGATTTAAATAATGAATGGTTAAGATTAGGGTTTTCACCATAGGATAAGTTCTCACTTTAAGGCAGTTCATTTAATTTGAAGTTTGTGATTTTTTAAAGTGTTCATTTAATTTAAGGTTTGTGTTGCCATGTAGATTAAGTGACGGTATGGCCATGAAGGCATGAAGTATATTGTCCAGGCCATTTTACGTTTAATATCTTTCTTGTCTCTAGAAATTCCCTCTTTTGTAAAAGCATTTGTTATTTCTCTAATGGTTAAGTATTTGTTCATTTCTAATAATGAAAAAAAAAATGTAATTTTCCACTTGTCTTGCAGAGTAGGAGTGAAAATTGCAATTTGAAAATATCTAAACAAATAGATTAGAGTAACATAGATCCTATAACGGTAGTGTCGAATTGTCAATACTTAAAGAGTTGGGACAAATACTTACAGCCACTTCCAAACATTGTTAAATATGAAATAAAATAAAAGTACACAACAACAAAATGATCACATTTTGACGAAGAAGTACAAGTACATTGGATGAATCAGAAGCATGTATCCAACTTTTAAATATATCAACTTCTTTTCTGCGTTGGTCTTTCAACCAGTTTGGATCATTCGACTGTGCGGACGTTAAATCTAAACAGTGTGAGCCTATCAAAGAAATGAGAAATTATAGGAATGTAAATAGTAGTATAATAATATCGTTAAGTAAAGTATAAGCGACATAAGCCTTAAATATCTAATGCGTACCTTCTTTTGTTGTTAATGCAGCAATTGTTTTGGACAGGTCTTCCAAAATCCTATTAAGATTGAAATACTATGTTAGAAACTTGAACCAGTCAAGAATATTAAAAGAACACTTAATATCGCCGTTAATCGCATACTGTAAGTTCTCGATCTTACCCGACACGACTATACGGGTCTATAAGGCCGTTAGAGAAAATTATGTTCCTCCCAAATTTCCGAAGAGCAGATTTTACGTCCTAAAAAAAAACCATTAGAGATTGATGTTGTGAATCTAAATGCTTTGAATAGATGAAGTGTGTGAAATGTACTATGAATAATATTTAATAAAAAAAGAAATAAGCACGTTTACCTGACCACGGTAGAATGCTGACTTCCAATGAGGATTTGCTCCATAAGGCCCATACATTTGCTCACAATCCTCCAATTGTTTGGCCAAACTATACGGGTTTGGTTCAAACATAGTGTTATTTCCACAACCCATTGGCAGAATTATCTCCTTACACGACTGCGCGTTAAACAATTTACACTAATGTTTAGGAAAATATAAGAAAAACACGAAGAAATTCAAAATAGCTATTCTCAATACTAATATAGTTTCATTTATATAATGTTGTCTAAATGGTGAAAGTAGTGTGAAACTGTAATAGTTTGGAAGAAGTTTATACCTGCCAACTCCAAGCTATTGATGAAGCCTCATCAAGACCGGGAGAAGGTTCAAGCGGAGAAACTAAGTTGTTGCAATATGATCCGGCAAATACATAAGCAGCCCGGGATATTGCCAAAATAATGTCATCGGTTGGTGGATTAACAATTTTATCACACAAAATGTTAATCCAATATCCAAACCGACCATTGTATTGAGCCGCAAAATAGTATGCACTAGCTAGATATAGTTTCAGATCTTCACCTGAGTACAATGGACTGAAAACCCCAACAAAGTACTTAAATAACAAAATGAGACAAAAAATGGTTAACATACGATATATAATATTATCTAGTAATGTACCTGCATGTGTTGAATGTACGACTAAGATCTGCTAAACCACTTGATTTAGAACTCATACTATCTATCACCGCCCATGATTGACGAATAGTATCATAGCATTTCTGGCTTTGATCCTTAAAAAATTAAAGTTGGAAATAATACATTTTATGTCAGTAATATAATTATATATCGTATTACAAAAATTCAATTGAAGTATAGTATAACTGAATTTTACCTTAAAGTCTTGGCTGACTACTGAACAGTACTGGTCTTTTGGAGGTATGGCTCCAAAATCAAGTAGTGGGGCAGAAGAGGCCAATGCTCCTATTGTAACATGTGGGTACTTTAGCCGGAACCAAATAGCCAACACTGTGGAATTAAAAGTAAGCAAAAGCAAATGTGAAAAATTAGTAAGAGCTGTAAAAATGTAGAATATGTATATATCTTTTTTATGTACATGCACTTACTCCCACCATACGATCCACCTATCACGATAACAGAAGAGTTTGGGGTTGAGAATTTTTTCTTGACATCGACAATGATCTTAGAAAAATCTTCCAACGCTTGTGCAACGGTGAAACACGCTCTAACATCAAGGTTAGCCATCGCCTTGTCAATTGAGCCTAAGGGTATCGACTTTCCATAGAAACGGTGCTGCAAAGTTTTTTCAGGTTCCATATTAGTAAATTCATAAATACTACGGAGTACTACCTTAAAAATACACCCTTTGTATTTACTACCTTATGCAAATTTAGTTTTAATTTACTACCTTAAACTATGTTTATGTTTGTAATCACTATCACTTTACATTTTTCTCATGATAAAATTAAGATATCTCTTTCATTTCTTAATCGTTTAAAGGAGATTCAAATTATTTGTGTGGAAGGATTCCATAGAGATGTTGCTTTTAAAATTTTGTAAAAGATAATTAAATAATATTTGTGAATCATCAAACAAATTGTTTTGAAATGCCGTTCGCAATAAAATCTCTATAGAAAAAGGAACATAATGTTAAAACCAGAAAATTGTAAAGTGGTAGTGATTTCAAACAAAAACATACTATAAGGTAGTAAAATAAAATAAAACTTTCATAAGCTAGTAAATACAATAGTGGTGTATTTTTAATATAGCAAATTTTCATAAAGTAGTAAATACAATACCTTTCTTTTAATAAATTACAAGATTGAAAATATTTTATAAAATTTTATACTGCTTTTTATGCTTGTATGGAGAAATGAAAGTACCTCAATATAGATGATCATAGCTTGGAGTTTTGGAGCAGCAATGTTAATCACTCCAATTTGATTTACCCACTGCTTTACGTATGACTCTCCTCCTAAGAAAACTAAAATCGGGCCTCTGGACTTTGGCCCGGCCCAATGTGTAGAGTCCACATAATAACTCTGGGGAAATCGCAAAGGGTGTGATTTTCCTGATCTAAAGTGGTCCACCGGCTGAGAGTACGCAAAATGTCGAGACGGGCCGATATCAGCTGTTGCAACATCCAATTATTAGCCCGTTAGTACGTCTATAAAATGTAGTCCGGGTCAATATTAAATGGGTTGAGCCCTAATAAAATAGGCATGTTCGATGGGTTGGGTCAGAGCTATGCCCGGGTCAATATAAATGGGTTGAGTCGGTGAAGATAGTTTAGTAAATGGACTGGTTTGGCTCAAGGCCCGTTGACCAAACTCGATCCGGCCATTTAAGTAATAACTCCTGAGTTTATTGTGGTAAATGGTATTTTGATGTCTTCTATAAAATAGTCAATAGTACCGTCATTCACAATTCAAATTGAATTAAATAAAAAGAAACTAATAATTAATGCCCAGATTTAGGAAAAGTGTGATGCAAATTTGACCTATAATCGGGATAAAACAGTCAAATCAATATTAAATAGTGACAAAAATTATTAGCAATAAAAGCAGTAAATAATACATGTAGAATCGTAGTATTCACCATTTCTTTAGATGATCTACTCAAATAATTATTTTTTATCTATTGTTTGTGGTGATTAAGGCTAATAACATAATTTTAATTTTATATACTTCCGCGCGCATCGCATGCATTGAGAATTTGAGACTAGTACGTTTATATGCAAACCCAACAGCAAATATAACACACGTATACTTATATTTAGCAATTTTGGTTATAAAACTAACTGATCCGTTAAGGGCCCATCTTGCCCTGACCCGACTCGTTTTTTTGACCCGACTCGTAAAAAACTGTCCCATATACGAAGTACGGAATATTAATTAACAGTGTATTTGACCCGCGGCGCAGATCTCGAGCTTTTAATGTGGAAGCGCCCCATTGGACATATTATTTCTAACTTTTCCTTTTATATCATTGTATTTATTAGTATGAATTATTACAGCTTATAGTAGCCCACCCACTACTAATTTGTATTTAATCCATATATTATATATATGTATAGTAATTTTGCAACCGTCGTGACCTACTCTAACCCCTAGCAAAACACATAATGAGAAAGAACCATTCATCAATATGAATCTCAAGGTTGTTTTGCATATCAACGAAACCTACTACCTCTGTTCCATAATGTTATTTACACTTTGGAATATGTGTCCAAAGTATGAAAACTTTGACCGTGGATTCCCAAAGTTATATACATCAAAATGACATCATGTAAGATCTTGTTATATTGGTTTCGTTATGTATTTTAAAAATATCAAATTTTTATAATTTTTTCACATACGGAAATGGATATATAAGTCGTTGAATATTGCATTGGAGTCCGTGCAAATAGTAAGCGTAAAGAACATTAAGGAACGGAGGTAGTATATTTTAATACCAAATTCAATACTCGAATATTAAGTATATGGCGTGTATCATGACCATAAAAGAAAAGTATTACAATTAAAAAATATATACTCCCTCCGTCCCGGAATACTTGACCTGTTTTTCTTATCGGGCCGTCCCTTAATACTTGACCTGTTTCTAAAAATGGAAATTTTCTAACAATATTATATTATTTCTCACTCCACCCCTATTAACCCACCTACCCCCTACTCCATACAAAAAATAATTAAAAATTCAACCCCTACTCTCCCCCAACCCCATCTCTTAACCCACCTCCCACTAACTACATTAAAATAATACCCCGCTATCAACTACTACCTACTACTAAATTAAATAAGTCAATTCAAATTCCTTAAACTCTATGCCGGTCAAACCGAGTCGAGTATTACGGGACGGAGGGAGTATCATACGGTAAACGACCATCTGAAAATATTATCAATCATGATGAGAGCTTGTCGATCATTATTAAATTTACTACAAAGTAGTATGAATTATTACAACTTGTAGTATAGCCCATTTTTGTGTTTTCGATTTGAATCTAGTCAGATAAGGAGTAGAAGTTGTCAAATATAGTAATATTACAACCATTATTACTTATAATACTCTAATTCCCTAGCCTATCCGCATTGACAAACACTACAAGAAATTGTACTATTAACGACGGGAAATTCCGTCGCAAAAGGCCAATAATCATTGATTAACGACGGGATTTCCTGTCGCGAACCCGTCATAAAAGGGGGCCGTCGTTAATAGAAATCCCGTCGTAAATACATCGTAAACCCGTCGTAAAAGACATTTGCGACGGCTATTCCTGTCATTGTTTGGTTGTTTGCCCCGTCGTAAAAAGCTTTTGCGACGGGATTTTTGACCCGTCGTAATTAAGTTGTCGTTAAAGATACAAATTCTTGTAGTGAAAGGCAAATTAACATGAAAGGCTTTTGCATGCTACTTGATATGTGGCGATGTAAACAAAGTCAGGTCAACAACCAGATGGGCAACGGAGAAGATCTTGCTATCTGTTTAACGCTATGTAGTTTGCTTTTAGTGTGTTATGTAACTCGTTGTAATTTGTGAACCTTTTTATTTATGTAAAATTAAGCTTATGTCAAAAAAAAAAAAAAAAAAAAAAAAAGAAGACAAAGGCGAATTACAATACAACATTACTAATTCGTTCCCAAAACACATTAAGTAATAATTAAGTTGCGTATCTTATCGAAACATATACTTAAATATTTCTTCATTTGATTTACTTAAATATACAAAAGAATTTCTTGCAAACATATCTTACAGAATCCAACACTCAAATATTAAGTATATGTTGTATATGATAAAACGGTCATCTTATAATTTTAATGAGAGCTTCAATTCTAAGATGTTAATTAATTAAAACATTATCAATCAAGGTAAAAACCCCTCATTATTTTACATCAACAACGGTAAAAATAAATCAAATGAAGAATTATTTTCATCAAATAAATGTGCAAAGTAAAAAAAAAGAATAAACTGCGATCGTGAATGAATTCGCAATTCATACTTGAGAGTTATATTGATCAATCCATCGTTCTTTCTTTAAACTTTGTAGTATCACAATTTGACTACTTTCATGAATTCAAAAAATTACATAAACCAATCTTGTCATTATCAACTGACTAAAAACAAATGTTTTCGTGTTCTGCAAACACCTTCAATTCCCTAAAAAGGGAAAAACTCAAACATCAATTTCTTGCTTTTTGTTCATTCTTCTTGTAGTTTCGATTCCTTTGATCTCCTTTTAAGGCTTGCTCCTCTTTCACCAAAATAAAATTAAAAAAATAAATTCAACATCACATTTATAAAATGTAAATTAGACATATTCATTAAAATACTTAATTCCCCTAAATACACTAATAAGAAATTTTGGTTTAGATTGTACGGAGTACTAGAAAGAGTAGACTTGTTTTTTTTTTTTTTTTTTCGAATGAGCCACAAGGGCGGGGATGAGAATCGATCACAGGATCACCTGGAATCGGGATGGAAGTTCTGACCAACAGAAAGAGCAGACTTGTAAAAATAATAATACTTCCTATAAAATTAAATATGCACAAGAATTAAGAGATGTAGGTTAAGGTAGATACCATGATCTCGATCAGCAGCAAAAGAAAACACAGAGCAAAGGACAAGGAGCAGCCCCAAAGCTGGTGCTAATTGCATACTGAAATAATAACAAACTCATTAACATTTAATTTTTTGTTAATACAAAATTTGAACATAATGCATTCTTGAAATTTTGACAATACACGTTGATTATAAAACCTAAAAAGCTACAAACCCACCCTTACGATCTACTCCTAGGAAATTATAACTTCGAAATTATGCCGATCAACTCTTTCAAAGCATCATAATTAAATTATACAGCCAGTATTAAAAACCATACTAGATGAACTCACATGAGATTCGAATTCTAGTTACACTACAATTCCTAATATTATTCCGTACTAGAGATCTAGAATACTACGTATATACCAAGAACATATATATTTCATTCTTAGTATTCAAACAAGCTAGCTATTCTAAGATAAGATTGTAGTATTTAACAACTCACCTTCCAAATTTTGTTGGTTGTTGTTGTTGTTGTTGTTGTTGCTGCTGCTGCTCGTTTTAATATCAATTAAGGCTTTAATTAACGAAGATGAAAGGGCTTAGATAACAAGTGCAAGGGCCTTTTCACAGCCAATTAACAAGTGCAAAGCCAGAATCCCAGTTTACAACGAATATAATGCAGCTTCGAAGATCGCCTTTTACCTGAAAGACAATCATAGTACTCCGTATAATATAAATCGATAGCATTACCTAATTAATATCAGACAAAGAAATGAATTAAAGCTCGTATATAAATGCTAATATATATACCTTGTAAATTGTAGGGATGGAAATATCTAGTGGATGATCCATTAACCCGGTCACCTGCTATAATTAAGTGGATGAAAATCCGAATTAAATGGATGAAAAGCGGGTGATGGGTGAAGCGGGTGATGGATGTGGGTCGGATGCGGGTGATGTTTTTTTATCCATCACCCGATCCATCACCCGTTTATCACCCGATCCGTCACCCATTTATTTTAAATATATTATTTATATTAATATTTAAACATAAAATGTGTATAAATCCATTATGTATTAAGTTAGTGCTTACTTAATTTTCTTTTTTGGTTATAATTTATGCGTGATAAGAACTAATTATATGTTTTGGAAATAAGTGAAGTTATGTAACCTTTTTCTTTTCGTTAATTATTATGCATATTATTAGATGGTGAATTTTTAATAGTTAATAATTTTCATCCGAATATCACCCGATCCACCCGGTTCACCCGCGGGTGATGGATGGACGGAATGCGGGTGATGAGTAAAGCGGGTGACGGATGGACCGGGTGGAGCGGATGGAAGCGGGTGATGCTCCACCCGACCCAAATCCCACCCATTTCCATCCCTAGTAAATTGTAATAATAAGATCAAGATCCCCAAAGCAGCCGCAAGAATAGTGAAAACTAGCTAGGAGATACTATTTGATCTTTCGATCACTTCAGGCCTGAAAATCTTTGTTATTGTGCCACCTAATCTAAAATGTACCCTTCTACCGTTCTACGTACAGGGCCAGGGCCGGGCTAGCTCAAAGTTTGTACACTGAAAAATTCATGAAGCGGTCGAAAAGGAATACTACTACGTATATTGGAAGAAAACCACTGCACACCTAGTTTTCCATTAAACATGCGCAAGGCTACTACGTACATATGCATATATATCGAGTGGGACATGAAGATTAATTAAAGAGCTTTGTAAAAAATAGAAATGGGAGAGTTACGTGCATGTTAAATGCTCAAAATATATATTTTGCATGCAATGGTATTGGTGGGCTACCTTTAGTTCGGAGTACTACAATTAGAAGAATATTGATATACTTGAGGCTGGGGCCGGGGCCCACCAATCCACCATCCAAATATATACGGAGTACTCCGTAGCCAGTATCATTTCTGGACTTACTCTAGAAGGAAGTATTTTCGAATATCGGATATGTGCTTGTAAATGCATATCATAGTAAAAGACAAAATAGGAAAAATGAAAAAAAAAATTAATTAAATGGTACTTTTTTAAATAAAAATTGTACTTTTTTTTACAGAATGATACTTTTTTTTTTACATGAATGGTACTTCCTTTTTTGTCTTTTAGCTGATATGTGTGTTGCCACACATATCTGATATCCGAAAAAACAACCTCCGTACTCCAGTGTGATGCCTAAATGAATTCTTTTGTTTTTTTTATAAAACATGCCTAAATTAATTCTACTACTAATTGTTAGTGTAGACTAAAATAATACCAAAAAATATTTAGCAAAATTATTATTACGTCATATCTTATTGCCATAATTTATAAACTAATGATTATTTTTTTTCATACATAAATAGTTTATAAAAATGGGTAAAGAATAAAAATAAAATAAAACGGATACACATTTTAGGAAAATGGTTTTTGGCGGGAAAATTTTGCACCAGAAAGTGACACGTGTCATTCATGTTGTCTGTTTTAGTATAAAGTAATAGATTCATATTAATTAAATACCTAAAAATTTACTACAATTATTCTCTACGGGTTTTATGTGTGAAAAGAACAACTTAATTTAAGTGATCGGGTATTTAAATAACTGATCTCTTTGGTTTGAATTGAATTTGCACATGGGCATGTTATTCAAAAATCTAAGAGACCTGTTGTTTCTAAATATTGGTCTCTTAGGCTAATCCCCATAGTTATATTACAGGTCTCTTACCTCTCATCGATTAGTTTTTTTTTTAATTTTCTTTGGGGGGTCGGTGGACCCCTCTTACACCCACGTGGCTCCGCCACTGATTGAAACATTCCAATTTGGGTAATAAGTAGATATGCATCCATCTCGAATGCTCCGTATAGTCGTATACTCCAATATACATGTTTTACTATTTCGGATAAATTATACCAAACTAATATTTAATAACAGACAATTAATTTGCAAGAAATTCAGATTGTCACGTGTTCCTCTTTGAAAACATTTTTCCTTTTAAGTTTATTAAATTTCATGCTCTTTTTTTCCTCTATTTCCTTGCCCCTTCAGGCCTTCACCTCCAAATAATTTCATGTCCCTTCACTTCCAATAAATTCATGTCCGTTTACCTCCAATATACCAAAGTATATTTCTTTCTTCACTGTTTTCTTAGTGAAACACGAAATGAAATACATTTACTCTTTTTTATGAATTAAAAAATTGAAACTCACTTAATTTTAAAACATAACAAAAATCGTACATGACACAGGATCAATACTAATTCAATTTAAAAGGCGACCATTATTTTAATTAATAGTAATTTTTTATTTTTATTTTTTTTAGTTATTTAATTAGCCATTAGGGGTTACACCTTCGAAAAGAAACTGCCCATAAGCCCATTAGGTGTGCATAATGTCGCAGATGAAACCATAGTTGATGATCGACATCATTACTACTCCCTCCGTTTCTTTTTGTTTGTTACGCTTGGACTTTTGCACGTTTATTAACGTATAATAAATAATTTTTTTCTTTTTTATTAAAAAAATAAGCCCAAGTAAACCATCAACCCACTAATCATTACAACCACCAATAAGATTGTTTTATTTATCAAAATGAACCAATAATGAAAAAGCACAAAGATTGCTAACTTAACATATTTGGGAAATTGTAAGGACATTTAATGAGTTGAAAAAATTGGACCAATTAAAATTAAAAGATGGCACAAAAAATGATAGTATAATAAGTTTATAAAAGGAAAAATTCTCCCACGTAACAAATATTGTGAAACAGCCTAAAAAGAATACGTAACTGTTAAGATAAGAATACTAGTGCAACTCAAAGACACAAATACGCAGTAGTAGTAGTTTATACGGAACAGCAATAGTAGTAATTAGTGTTTTAGTTGGAATTGCTTTACAACTCTTAACGTGTACTATATATATGATTCTCATATCAGTGATAAACATACAGAAATTATTCAATATTTGTCATGGTATCAAGAGCAAGGTTAGTTTTTTTTCCGCATAATTAAATCACATACGTGAGCTATGGCAATCGATGATGACGAACCGAAATCAACACCAGGAGAAGAGCTTTCTAAAGAGTACTATCTGGGTTCGAGCGACGCACCCGGAAACATTATCACGCCAATTAAACTGCGTGGATCAAAGAACTATGATGAGTGGGCTGCCTCTGTCCGTCGAGCCCTTATATCCAAGAGGAAATTTGGGTTTGTTGAAGGAAAAATCAAAGAACCCACGGACCCTGACAGACTCGCGGATTGGATAGCGGTACACTCGATGCTCATCTCTTGGATTTCGCACACCCTAGACGAATCACTGCGATCAACTGTTGGAGATTTTGACGATGCCGGTGTCATGTGGCTCTACCTGAAGACACGGTTTTGTGTGGTGAGTGGTACTCGCTTATGTCAGTTAAAGAAGAAACTTTGGAACTGTAAACAACAACCCAATGATCCCGTCCCGACTTACTATGGTAGTCTCTCCACATTATGGAAGGAGTACATCGCTTATGCTCGTGTGCCTAGGTGCTCTTGTGGGGCGTGTAAATGTGATATCGCTGGTCAAATTAATCATATACGGGCTGAAGATTACCTCCATTATTTCTTGATTGGACTTGATACTCCGTACAAGGCGATTCGAGCCCAATTACTCGCACGATCACCTCTGCCTAGCGTGGAAGACGCTTACTTGAATGTATGCAATACGGAATATCTTCGTGAAGAACAAAGCCATGACCGCCGTGAACCTGTGGTGGCATTCAAAATCGAGGCTCGTTCCCGGACCCGCGACGACAACAATGACAAGTTCTGTAATCATTGTAACAAAGGAGGGCATGACGAGGATGGATGCTTTCAATTAATTGGGTATCCAGAATGGTGGCCGGGTGATCGGAGGGGAGGCCGTGGCTCCAGCCGTCCAGGTAACAAAGGCGGGAGGATGAGCGGTGGTCGGTCTTCTAGTGTAGGAGGTAGTAACAATGGAGGGGGGATGAATGCAGGTACAACTAACAGAAGCAGTAACAATATTGTTAGGGCAAATAAAGTACAAACTCAAAACACACAGGCCTCTACCAAAAACAATAGTAATGGGCTTGTGGATGGGCTAGCAGAAATTTCAGCAACTCAGGCCCAGCAGATTTTAGATTTATTAACATCCAAGGCTAAATCCAAATTGCAGGGTAAGATTAATAATAATTTAATTTGGATCGTTGATACAGGAGCATCGAATCATTGCACATCCGACCTCTCGTTATTGATGAACATTCAGACAATTCCGGATTGTCCTGTCGGACTCCCGGATGGACAGACCGCATATACAAATCAAAGTGGCTCGGTAAAATTGGAAGGCGGATTGGTGTTGGACAATGTGTTATTTGTGCCTCGTTTAAATTGCAATTTAATATCTGTAACACAATTAAGTGACGAATCAAATTGTGTTGTTCAATTTACTAATAAAATATGTGTTATGCAGGACCGGTCGACGAGGACGATGATTGGCCTGGGTGTACGTAAAGATGGACTTTATTTTTTCCGTGGAATTCCGTTGGTCAAATTGTGCAGTTGATACAAATTGTGTGGTGGAACTGTGGCATCAACGAATGGGACATCCATCGGACAAAATAGTGAAGCTTCTTCCCCTGTTAGTAGTGCAGTCAGAAAAAATAATAAAGTATGCGATATATGTCCTCATGCTAAGCATACTCGTAGTAGTTTTCCTATTAGTCAGAATAAAGCAAGTAGAATGTTAGAATTAGTACATTTGGATTTATGGGGACCTTACAAGACTCGTTCGTCTTGTGGGGCTCGGTATTTTTTAACTATTGTAGATGATTTTTCTAGGGGATTATGGATTTATTTACTTCGTGATAAAACTGAGGTTGAGACTATGTTTATGAATTTTGTGGCATTAAGTAAACGACAATTCAACCAAGATATTAAAGTTATACGTAGTGATAATGGAACGGAATTTAATTGTCTACAAGGTTATTTCTTCAAAAATGGCATTATTTGAATCCTCATGTGTTGGTACTCCTCAACAAAATGGTAGAGTAGAAAGAAAACATCAACATCTCTTAAACGTGGCTCGTGCATTGCGTTTTCAAGCACAATTACCGAAAAAGTTCTGGGGAGAATGTGTGTTGGCCGCATGTTATTTAATTAATAGGACACCTACTCCGTTACTTGAAAATAAAACTCCATTTGAAATGTTGTTCGGGAAAGTACCGTCATATGAATTAATTCGGGTTTTTGGATGTCTTTGCTATGCTCACAATCAAAGGAGTAAAGGAGATAAATTTGAGTCTCGTAGTCGAAAATGCATGCTTATAGGATATCCGTTCAGTAAGAAAGGGTGGCAATTGTTCGATTTAGAAACTCGGGAATTTTTTGTGTCTCGTGATGTTCGATTTCATGAAAAGGTATTTCCGTACAATGAGAGCTTGACAAACGTCACACAAAATTCATGGCCTAAGGATAATATGGTAATGCATGAGTATGATGATGATTTGAGGATGTTGTGCAGTGGCCAAGAGGACATGCCCCCTAGGCCAGCTGCGTGCAGTTCATCACAGGGACAGCATGGCTCGCCTGGCCCATTCCCTACAGAACTGCGTGAGGCGCTGCCCAATATGCATGAGGCGCTGCACAATGCCCAGGAGGCGCTGCAGTTGGAGAGTGAGGCGCTGCAGTTGGATAATGAGGCGATGCATAATACGATCAGCGAGGCGTTGGACGAGGCGCCCGATGAGGCGCTGCATGAGGCAACCAGTGAGGCGCTGCAGCCTGCAGTTGGTCTGTGCACGCAGAACAACAGGAACGCATCAGCAGTTTTTGGTTCTGAGAATATGGACATCAGTACTGAGGGACAGCCAGGGGTCAGTGAGAATGTTGATTTACGTGATAATGATGAGTTAGGGAGAGGAAAGCGACAAAAATTTCCTTCAACAAAACTTCGGGGATGCGTGACACACACTATACGGATAAATAAAAGTCCATCACCAAATACATCCTTGCCATCATGTAATACCCCGAATTTTTAAAACTCGATTAATTATGCTTAATTATTTTATTTAGCTTAAAATCGTTTTAAATCCTAATTTCGATCTTTATTTTAACTAGTGAAGTTTTATTTCGATTGAAATTTAAATATTGTTACATGATTTATTTATTTTATTTTTTTTAGATTTTATAATTTCGTATTTTCGAGCTTAAGCTACTTTTAAAATATTAGTTATGTTGCAATTTATTTCGGCTTTTTAATAATTTCGAAACATTCTTATTTTATTCGAAAATTAAATTTATTTATCGTTAACAATGTTTCTTATAAAAGATTATTTCAAAACTTGATTTTTTAATTAAGACATTTCTATTCCAAATAATTTTCTAAGATAACACCAATTTTCTGAATTTTGCCTAAGTAATTGAAATTACGAAAATGACTTTTCAAAGCCAAAATGCCATTTTTCTTCTCTCTTTGCTCTCCACGTACAAAGCAAGAATGAAGAGATTTCTTCATTCCTCTCCTTCCCTCAATTCAGTCTTGATTCATTGCCTTGCTCCCCAAGGATTTCAGCTTCTCACTCACTCTACTTGTTAATATAATCAGCCATTCTTTTCCATTTTTCTCAACCAAAAATCAGTTAACAAAATAGGAAATCGCCCCTTGTTTCCCCTCCTGTTCGAACCACAGTCACCATCAACCACCACCGTCAACCACCGCAGTCACCACGCCCAGCCACCCCCGTCGCAGACTCAACCCAATTCCCTCCACCCTCACCGCCTAGTCGTCTTGTCCACCGCCCAGAACCAACCGAGAAACACCACCCAACCTCCCCTGTTTTAGCCCCTGTTCGTGTCTTTCCCTCCCTCCCCTCGTGCTCCGCAACCGCACCCGCCGTCTCCCCAAACCATCACCAACCCATAGCAACCGTGAACCACCCCTTCCCCGCCCAGAATTGACCAGAAAGCACCCCTCGAACATCCCCTGCTTTCTCCTCCTTTGACTCGACTTCTCACCCCTTGCTTTCTTTTCGCCGCCGCGGAGCCACCCCACCTCCGTTGCCTCTCCGGCGCGGTTCCGCGCTGCCGCACCGCCCAATCACCACCTCTCCTCTCCTCCCTCTTCGTTCTCCCCTGCTTTCTTGTGCCTTCCCTGCTTCGCGGTTCCCTGTTCCAGAAAACAAGTTCCAATTTGGAACTTTGTTCTTCTTTTATTTCCCATACCCAAGCCCAAATTCCTGGCCCAAGTTTTGTTAGGTAAGCCTTTATTTTTCATTTCAGATTTTACCCATTTGTTTTGATGCAATATTCAAATTTTATGAAAGTGATTTTAATTAAGAACTTTAACTTTAATTATAATATTATGAATTTTGATAATTAAATATATATAAATGTATTTTGACATAAATCTAATTTAATAATATTTTCGTTAAAATATGGAATTATGTTTTAAAATCATTATTTATAAACTTATTTATAAAAATATCAATTTTAGATTATTTATCGTTTTAATACCTAATTCGATAATTTAATATTTTGAAAGAATTCGGACTCGGAGCTCAGGAAGAACGAACCAACGAAAAGGCTTAGCAAATCGTGGAATTGAGGTAACGGTTATTGCTAGTACCCGCAATCCCTACGAAATGTATTTATGTACGAATGATGTTATGAATGATTGATGTTTTATAATGATGTTTTATGATTTGCGGGATTACAAGTATGTTTTGATTGAATTGATTTACGATAATGCAGCTGTTGTTCCTAAGTTTTGGTTGATGACACACACATATTGCAAACTTCCTGATTATGGTTGCTAAATGACTTTAGACAGGTAAATGCCCAAGTTTCTATTAGGATAGGAACTTGAATCAGATGGTGAAGTTCCTGATGTACACTTGGAACAGTCACTGGAGTTCCAGAGCTGGAAGTTGTATCTATTCCAGTTTGAGGTCACAAGAGGAGCAACACAGTTACATATCAAGAGTTCCGAATACTCACAAGAACTATTACAGACTCATGGCCACGAGTTCCTTTGAGAGACACAGAGGAACTCATCACTGTTCCTGAGCTGGAACGTCTGAAGCTTCTGAGTTGCAAGTTCCAGACAAAAGGAAGACATAAAAGTCTAGGTAGTCTACTGTACTTAGAATTTTATGTAAATATTAATTTTGCAAAAGATATATAGGGTACTCAAGGAACTTGTGATTTAATTAGGTCATTTATTTTACTGGAAGAAATTTTTATGAAAACATGTAATTAAATAAAAATAAGTTTTTATTATAAAATAGATTTACGTTTTATGTTATTTTATCAAAACTTATTTTCCTAAAAATTTGCCACAGTTTTTGTAAACAAATAAAAACTGTTGAAGAAAATCTTTTAGGGTTTGATTGAGTCAAACCACTAACTGCCTTGTTGCTGAAACGTGGGAAGTGGTCTTCCCCTTGTTCCTCAAGTCAAGGGACGTGAAGAACAAAGCACTGGCAGTTGGCAGTTGAGGCTTTGAAGGGAACTAACCCTAGGGATAAACCTATAAAAGGGCAAGTATGTTTTCTGGAAAATTACACAAACATTCTAAGAGTTCTTGCTTTCCTAAAAACGTATTGCCAAAGATTTTCTAAAAACAGTTTGTGTCCTAGTTATTTCAAAGTTCCTAAGTGCCCTATATCCACTCAAAAGCATCATTAATATCTAGAGTTACCCAAACACGAATTGTATTTGGTATTAGTAAGGATAGAGTTATCTTGTTGAGACTTAGAGTTTAAGTCCGAGAGAGAGAAGTGAAAGAGCTGTAATCAGAGTAGATTACTGTGAGGAACACAAGTTTGAGAGGAACTTGTGTTGGAGAGATTATTGTAATCGAGGCATTACTATAATAAAAGAATTCTCTTCTTGATTAGTGTCAAGAAGTTTTCACAATTGTTGTTATTGTCTTCTCTATTCTCAGTTCCTTGATTGTTTCTTAAGTTCCGAAAGAAACTTTATCAAAGTTCTAATTACAATTCACCCCCCCCCCCTCTTGTGCGTGTTCCTACTGGAATAACAGTTGGTATTAGAGCCAGTACTCACTAAAACACAGGAAACCCTGTTTGAGTCAAGTTCCTGAAAGTATGAACTCACAAGAGAAACTGGAAGAAGGTTACTCGACACAAAGGCCACCTATGTTCAATGGCAAGTTCTACTCATACTGGAAGAATAGAATGGAGATATTCATCAAAGCTGAAAATTACCAAGTTTGGCGTGTAATTGAAGTTGGAGACTTCGAGGTAACAAAGACCAATGCTGAAAACGAGGTAGTTCCTAAACCAATGTCTGAATTTTCTAAAGAAGACTTTGATAAATATGAGATGAATGCCATGGCTGTCAAAATCTTGCATTGTGGGCTTGGACCTCATGAACACAACAGAGTCATGGGGTGCAAGAACGCAAAACAGATTTGGGAACTACTTCAAGTAACCCACGAAGGAACTAATGAAGTTAAGCGTTCCAAAATTGACCTTTTGATGTCTAAATATGAAAGATTTGAAATGCTTCCAAAAGAAACTATTCAAGAAATGTTCACTAGATTTACTAACATAACCAATGAATTAGTTTCTCTTGGTAGAATCATTCCCACAGATGAACAGGTAAGAAAAATACTAAGAAGCATGCCACAAGATGATCGTTGGAGAACAAAGGTCACTGCACTGTTTGAGACCAAGGACTTCACCAAGTTCAACATTGAACAACTTGCTGGTTCCTTGATGACACACGAATTGCATCTTGGAGCTGCTGTTCCTGAGAGCTCAAGAAGTCGAGGACTTGCTCTAAAGGCTGAGGAACTCGATGAATCTGAACCAGATGAAGAAGAGGCTGCCATGCTGGTCAGAAGAATGAGAAAGCTCTATAGGAACTTCAAACCAGGAAACCAGAAAGGAAGGAACTTTGCCAAGAAAATCACTAGTTCCAAAACTGAGCAAGGTTGCTTCAAATGTGGAGAAACTGATCATCAAATTCGTGAATGCCCTCTGTGGGAGAACGACAAGACCAGAGGAAAAGGGAAGGAACAGGTCAAAGATCGCTTTAACAAGTCTACCTTCAACAGACCAAACTTCAAGAAGGCCATGATAGCTGCATGGGGCGAAGCAACAGACTCAGAAGACGATGAGGAACAACCAAATGAAGAAACTGCAAATCTCTGCCTTATGGCTAGAACAGAAGGAACTGATCAAGTTCCATCAGAAGAAGTAAGTTCCTCCACTCTTCAGTGTCTCTCAAAGTCAAAACTAATTGAACTGTTGCTAGAAACTCTAGATGATTACAAAAAGCTAAGTATATTAAAAGCACAAAGTGATAGAGCCTTGGAACTCAGTAAAGACCACATAAATTATCTGAACAATATTCGATCTGATGTCCAAGGCAGGTTCTTTGAATTACTAGATAGAAATACCTCTATTAATGAGTCATTCGAAAAAATTAGAAATGAAAACATCCTTCTACAAGTTCAACTCAGTCAATATAAGATGTTTAATCTAAGTTTAGATCCTACAAAATCCTTGGAGATCAACATGGGAGTTTTTAACATCGACTTAGAAAATTTAAACAAAGATCTGATCACCACAAAGGAACAAAAAGAGAAACTGGAAAGGGAACTATCCATGGCCAGGGCACAGAGACAACCACCTAAAGTTCCTCCCAAATGGATTGAGAATGCTCAATCTAAGAGAACAGAAGGATTGGGCTTTAACCATAAAACTAGTCATAAGAAAAAGTATGTGGATCTTCCTAGTGTAAAAGTCTGTTTCTCATGTGGAAGTGGAAGTCATATAAGTACTGAGTGTTCCAAGATGAAGGAACAGGATCAAAGAAACATAAATTATGTAAAGCAAAAATGGGTCAAGAAGTCTGAAGTTATAGTTGAAAAGGAACTCGAGGAAACCCGAGTTCCTGTAACTAACCTTTGATCTCTTTACAGATTCTAGTGAAGGGGAACAGCTCGTGGTATCTCGACAGCGGGTGTTCCAAACACATGACAGGAGACAAATCTAAATTCCTCTCACTAGAAGCCTACAATGGAGGAACTGTGACCTTTGGAGACAACATGAAAGGAGAAATTGTTGGAATTGGAAAAGTTGGAAGGTCAAGTTCCTACGCCATTGAAAATGTATTTTTAGTCGAGGGTTTGATGCACAGTCTACTAAGCATCTCTCAATTCTGTGACAAAGGAAACTCTGTAAGTTTTACTTCTGAAAACTGTCAAATCATAAACAATAACACTGGGAAGGTTATTTTGGAAGGAACTCGTAAAGGGAACACATATTCTGTGGATCTCAATACAGTTCCCAGGAACAATCTAACCTGCCTCAGTGCCCTTGAAGAAAATTCCCTACTATGGCACAGGAGGTTTGGACATGCTAGTTTCTCTCTGCTTGACAAACTAAGATCAAAGGAACTGGTTCGAGGACTCCCCTCAATCAAGTTCCTAACTGATAAAGTGTGTGATGCATGTGCAAAAGGCAAGCATGTCCGAAGTTCCTTTAAATCTAAGAAATTGGTAAGCACCACAAAACCATTGGAACTCATTCATATGGACTTATGTGGACCAATGAGAATTCAAAGCAGAAGTGGGAAAAAATATGTATTAGTTATTGTTGCTGATTACTCTCGCTTTACTTGGGTCATATTTCTAACAAGCAAGGATGAAACGTTTGATGAGTTTGTTACATTTTCAAAGAAAATCCAGAAAACCACAGGTCACCAACTGATCCATATAAGATCAGATCATGGAACAGAATTTGAAAGTTACAAATTCGATGAATACTGCAAGGAACAAGGTATGGACCACAATTTCTCAGCTCCCAGAACTCCACAACAAAATGGAGTTGTTGAGAGGAAAAATAGAACCTTAGAGGACATGGCAAGAACCATGCTAATAGCCAGTTCCCTGCCTAGGAACTTCTGGGCTGAAGCAGTCAATACTGCTTGTCACATTATAAATAGAGTTATGATTCGAGCAATCCTAAACAAAACCCCCTATGAGCTACTAAAAGGTATAAAACCCAACATCTCTTACTTTAGAGCCTTTGGCAGCAAATGTTTTGTCCACAACAATGGAAAAAGGAACTTGGGGAAGTTTGATGAAAGAAGCGAT
Source organism: Spinacia oleracea (assembly GCF_020520425.1). NCBI lineage: Eukaryota > Viridiplantae > Streptophyta > Magnoliopsida > Caryophyllales > Amaranthaceae > Spinacia > Spinacia oleracea. The sequence goes on along the minus strand of NC_079490.1, from coordinate 159,901,869 downwards.
GAGGCAGTGTTCCTAGGATATGCCTTAAATAGCAAGGCTTATAGAGTTTATAACAAAAGATCTATGTGTGTTGAGGAAAGTGTACATATAATATTTGATGAATCTAACAAAACTGACATAGTACAGGAACAAGAATTTTTCGAGATTGGTTTATCTCGTGCTGCAGAAAATGATGAGGAATTCCAACCAAGCAAACACACAGCCAGAGGAACTGCTCAACAAAATCAAGAAGTTCCCGTACTAGAGGAACAAGCAGAAAACCAAGAAGATCCAGAAACAACACCAGAGGAACCCCACAATGACCAACAGGGAACTCAGGTCATAGAAGGAACTGACGAAAATGCCACAACACCAGTAGCTCAATTTCAACCTAAACCTTGGAAGCATCAAAAGTCCCACCCAATGGAACTCATTGTGAGTGACATCAGAAAAGGAACTCAGACAAGGTCACAACTAAGGAACTTTTGCGCATTCCACGCGTTCCTCTCCATATTTGAGCCAAGAAATCACTCTGAGGCTCTGGAAGACGCTGACTGGATCATTGCCATGCAAGAAGAATTAAATGAATTCAAAAGAAACAAGGTATGGCACTTGGAACCCAAACCAAAGCACCAGAAGGTGATAGGGCTGAAATGGGTGTTCCGGAACAAGAAAGATGAACATGCAACAATCATAAGGAACAAAGCAAGGTTAGTGGTCAAAGGTTATAACCAACAGGAAGGTATTGACTTTGAAGAAACGTTTGCACCTGTTGCTAGATTAGAAGCCATTAGAATCTTAATTGCTTTTGCTGCTTTCATGGGTTTTAAACTTTATCAAATGGATGTTAAATGTGCTTTCTTAAACGGTTTCTTAGAGGAAGATGTTTATGTGGAACAGCCCCCTGGATTTGAAAATCCCGAATTTCCAAATCATATTTACAAATTAGATAAGGCTCTCTATGGACTAAAACAAGCCCCTAGATCTTGGTACGAGAGATTATCAAAGTTCCTCCTTCAAAATGATTTTAAAAGAGGTAGAATAGACAAAACCTTATTCTTAAAATCTAGAGGAACTGACTTGTTAGTAGTTCAAATTTATGTTGATGATATATTATTTGGAGCAACTAATGAAAATTTGTGCAAGGATTTTGCAAGCTTGATGAGCAGTGAATTTGAAATGAGTATGATGGGGGAACTCAATTTCTTCCTTGGTTTACAAATCAAGCAAACCGAGGAGGGAATCATGATACACCAACAAAAGTATGTGAAGGAACTCCTAAAGAAATATGAGCTAGAATCAGCCAAAGTAAATCACACTCCCATGGGAACTGCTACCAGATTAGACACTGATCCAAATGGGAAAAGTGTGAATCAAACGAAATACAGAGGTATGATTGGATCACTATTATATTTAACGGCCAGTAGACCTGACATTTCTTTTAGTGTAGGACTATGTGCAAGATTTCAATCGAATCCAAAGGAGTCCCATCTAACTGCGGTGAAAAGAATACTAAGATATCTCAAAGGAACTGATGACCTATGCCTATACTATCCAAGAAGTGGATCTTTCGAGCTAAGAGGATATGCGGATGCTGATTATGCAGGTGACTTAGTGAATAGAAAAAGCACATCAGGTATGGTACAGTTCCTAGGTCCATGCATGGTTTCTTGGGGTTCCAAGAAACAGAACACTGTTGCTCTATCCACAGCTGAAGCTGAGTATGTAGCTGCTGCAGCTTGTTGCTCACAAATTCTATGGATAAAACAACAGCTAAGAGATTTTGGTATTATCTATGATTGTGTTCCTATCTATTGTGATAACACTAGTGCTATTTGTATTTCAAAAGATCCAGTTCATCATTCCCGAGTCAAACACATCCACATTAGACACCATTTCCTTAAAGATAATGTTGAGAAAGGTTTGATCAAATTAGATTTTTGCCAAACTGATCACCAAATTGCTGATATTTTAACTAAGCCTTTGAACAGAGAGAAACATGAGAAAATGAGAATGGAACTCGGAATGATCAAGCTAAGGTAATTGCCAAATTGAAATTCCTCTAAGGCAAAAGCAAAAATCATGGTACATATAGACTATTACAAACACAAAATCTTGTGTGCAAACATAGTTGAAGCTTACCATCGTGGCAAATTCACTCACACTCCAAATGAGCAAGGTAAGCAGTTCCTTTCAAACTAGTTAAGTCAGAGATACGAAATCAAGCAAGTCAAAGTCAAACACAATTTTTTTTACATTTTCCTTTTATTTTTATCTATTTATTTTTTAAAATTCAAAACCGAATACCCATATTCAAAGAATGTTTGGAACGGTTCCATTGGCAATAAATAGGAGAAACTCTTCCCTTTCCACATTCAATCCATGCAACCCCCTTTCTCTCTCTCCCACACGCCTTCTCCACTGACATCACCTCTCCTTTCACCTATAAAAACCTCCACCATGGTTCTCACAAGCAACAACGCTGATCTCACATCCCTCAAACGAAAGAGAAACCCTTCATCTCCAGTTCCCATGGATACCTCACCCATTCAATCGCCAATTCCTCTTCGATCCCACAATCCAATGCTCGCAATCACTCAGGGGGAACAAACCGACACTGACATCGAAATGAAATCCCCAATCTCAAACCCTAGATCCTCCACAAGAAAATCCAAAAAACGACGAGTGGAAGCTTCTGGTGAAAACATCGAGGAAACAGAGGAGAATGCACAAACTCAGGGGGAAGCAAAAGGGTCCAAGAAACTCACTGCAAAGGAAAACAACCTGGTCGAGGGGTTCGCAATCAACTCAACATGGTGTGAAGCCACGAAATTTAAAGAGTTGATGGAAATCCTTGAACAACAAAAATGGGTAAGTCTGTTGAGTACCTATGCCAAATCCCCCTTAATTCCTGAAGCTATGAAAGAATTCTGCAAGAACTTTGCATGTGTTGATAATGTATGTTCAAGTAAAGTGAATGGAACTCGCATCGAATTTGATGCCTCTTATCTGGAACAGCTGTTTGGAACACCCAATAGGGGTTTTGATATGTGGCTCAAAGGTCAAATCACAGTGACCATAGATAATGTAGATGAGAAAGATATAGTTGGTTCCATTGGAGGAGATTCTAAAGTATCCACCTCCACCTCACACAACTGCTTTTCACCTCTTCAAAAATTACTGTTTAATATTGTGTGGAGAGGTGTAGTTCCTCGAACTCAGAAAAGGAACATAGCAAGTCTGTTTGATGCATGTCTCATGTATTGTCTTGAAAGGAAAATTCCCATAAACTTTCCTGCAATCATGATCAAACACTTATCCACCTGTATCCCCAAATTCAAAATTCCATACTCCTCCCTTCTTACAGAAATCTTCAAAAGCTTCTCAGTTGACCTTAGCCCATACTTTGTGATTCCCTTAAAATCCACCCAAATCCTTCAACTTGAAATGCTCCATCTATTAAATCTTAAAGTGGTTCAGGGTAAAGTCATTAGGGCTGGAAAGGAAGAGAAACAAGATGAGGAAGATCAGGAAGGAACTGTAGTTAAAGAAGAAGTGGAGGAGGAGGAGGAACTCGAACAAATAGAGGTCCCTTTATCTCGAGGGAACAGGAAGAGTGTAGGAAAAAGAAAGAGCTTGAGGGTGGCAATGAAGGAGAACAAGAAAAGAGGGCCTGTCTTCATGGAAATAAATGAGGAAGGGGATGTCAAGGAGATGCCCATAGAGGAGGATGCTGTTCCACTGAATCAAGAGGAACTGCCTGAAACTGTTGGGCCAAGAAAAAGGACACCCAGATCCTCCAAAAAGTCCAAAGCTCGTCGTGTTCCATCTGAGCAGGAACATGTTCAAGATCATGGGGGTGCCTGGAACACAAAGGATGATCAGATATTGGAGCTGAAGGCAACAGTTGCTCGTCTGGTGGAACTACAGGAGGGAACAGATCACAGAATCAGCTCAATGCAGGCCCACATAGGTGCATTGGTTACAAGTGTCAAGACTCTCCAAAACAATCTTCACCACTACTCAGAACAAGCCAATACAACTCGTGCCACAATCCTCACCAAGATCACCAATCTGGAATCTTTTGAGGAGACTGTGATAGAAGAAACTGCTGGTTCTGGTTCCCCATCCCAAGCCTAAATCACCCTATCCCATGTTTCTTTTATCTTTTGCCATGGAACAATCTTTTTAATTTGCTTTTGGTCTGTATAATTTTCAAACTTGGGTATTTGTTCCATCTTATTTTGACTTGCTTGGTTACACATATCTGTGTTTTCTAGTTTTGATCATTACTGCTTGCTTTCAATTTATTGTATGAGTTGACTTAATACTTTGAGGCTAGCTTAACTTGCCAAACGTTGATCGTGGGGCACTGTGTTTGGAATGGCTATATTTCGTGCTATGCTTTTTGTTGATGTCAACAGGGGGAAGTCAAGGGTGCAAACTTCCAAGGCACACTCAATCCCAGTTCCTGCATCAATCTCTCTGAATCTCTCTGTAAGTTTATTTTTCTTTCTTTCTTTCTTCTCTTTAATCTTTCTTTTTTGTTTTTCAATTTTTATGTTCTGTTTCACAATAGTCTGTATAAGTTCCTGTTTGTACTTACTCTCTTTGTAAAAAGTTTGCAAGTGTTGTCATCACCAAAAAGGGGGAATATTGTTGTTCCTAAGTTTTGGTTGATGACACACACATATTGCAAACTTCCTGATTATGGTTGCTAAATGACTTTAGACAGGTAAATGCCCAAGTTTCTATTAGGATAGGAACTTGAATCAGATGGTGAAGTTCCTGATGTACACTTGGAACAGTCACTGGAGTTCCAGAGCTGGAAGTTGTATCTATTCCAGTTTGAGGTCACAAGAGGAGCAACACAGTTACATATCAAGAGTTCCGAATACTCACAAGAACTATTACAGACTCATGGCCACGAGTTCCTTTGAGAGACACAGAGGAACTCATCACTGTTCCTGAGCTGGAACGTCTGAAGCTTCTGAGTTGCAAGTTCCAGACAAAAGGAAGACATAAAAGTCTAGGTAGTCTACTGTACTTAGAATTTTATGTAAATATTAATTTTGCAAAAGATATATAGGGTACTCAAGGAACTTGTGATTTAATTAGGTCATTTATTTTACTGGAAGAAATTTTTATGAAAACATGTAATTAAATAAAAATAAGTTTTTATTATAAAATAGATTTACGTTTTATGTTATTTTATCAAAACTTATTTTCCTAAAAATTTGCCACAGTTTTTGTAAACAAATAAAAACTGTTGAAGAAAATCTTTTAGGGTTTGATTGAGTCAAACCACTAACTGCCTTGTTGCTGAAACGTGGGAAGTGGTCTTCCCCTTGTTCCTCAAGTCAAGGGACGTGAAGAACAAAGCACTGGCAGTTGGCAGTTGAGGCTTTGAAGGGAACTAACCCTAGGGATAAACCTATAAAAGGGCAAGTATGTTTTCTGGAAAATTACACAAACATTCTAAGAGTTCTTGCTTTCCTAAAAACGTATTGCCAAAGATTTTCTAAAAACAGTTTGTGTCCTAGTTATTTCAAAGTTCCTAAGTGCCCTATATCCACTCAAAAGCATCATTAATATCTAGAGTTACCCAAACACGAATTGTATTTGGTATTAGTAAGGATAGAGTTATCTTGTTGAGACTTAGAGTTTAAGTCCGAGAGAGAGAAGTGAAAGAGCTGTAATCAGAGTAGATTACTGTGAGGAACACAAGTTTGAGAGGAACTTGTGTTGGAGAGATTATTGTAATCGAGGCATTACTATAATAAAAGAATTCTCTTCTTGATTAGTGTCAAGAAGTTTTCACAATTGTTGTTATTGTCTTCTCTATTCTCAGTTCCTTGATTGTTTCTTAAGTTCCGAAAGAAACTTTATCAAAGTTCTAATTACAATTCACCCCCCCCCCCCTCTTGTGCGTGTTCCTACTGGAATAACAGCAGCTTTATGCAAAGTATTGATTTAATGAATTATTATTCCTGAAAGAATAATTTTATGAAATAATGAGATTTAATGGTTTTATTAAACAATCCTGAATGAATGAGTTTTTCCTGATTAATGTTCCATTAAAAGAAATGTAAACATGATAAATGAAAGTGTAAGAACTGGTCAAGTTCCCCTGATATGGAGCCCAGGCTCCCCCTGATAAGAAGCACTGGCTTCCCCTTATATGGAACCAAGGTTCCCCCTGATAAGAAGCACTGGCTTCCCCTGATATGGAACCAAGGTTTCCCCTGATAAGAAGCACTGGCTTCCCCTGATATGGAACCAAGGTTCCCCCTGATAAGAAGCACTGGCTTTCCCTGTTATGGAGCAATGGCTCCCCCTGTTATGAAGCACTGGCTTCCTCTGTTCGTAGGAGACGTCCTACCATGTTTTCCTGTAAAGTCCTAACGACCAGAATAATATTGTTAAAAGGAAAAAAATTAATGAAATGATGTTCCTAAAATGATGTTTCCAAAATGATGCTTCTGAAATGATGATTTATTAAATGTTTTACTATATTCTATTCTCCCTGTTTATTAAATAAAATGAATTGAAATGATGTTACGATGCTAGGGTAACTCGTTACTGAGTCTTTGGCTCACCGTTTTGTTTTCTGTTTCAGGTACTGCTGGGGACCACAGAAACGAGTAGTGGCGAGGATTTCACTATAGTTATGTTCACCTAAGTTAATGTTAAGTTGTAACAAGTTTAAGTAAAGATTCTTGATTAAGCTACGTACTTTTATTAAGGAATTAAAAGGATTATTATGTTAATTTTGGAGCTTAATAGCTTATGATTGATGGTTGCCTTGTAATTCCCAAGAGGGAGTTACGGCAGGTAATGTCCCGACCGAATTAGGTTAATTCCGCTGCTAAGTACGCCTTAATAGGTGATTTAGAGGTCGGGGTGTTACACATCATCTGCCTCAGGTACTCCCTATCCTATAACATATTTTGTTAATTATGAACGTTTCTCTGCAAAACACAGACACTTTATTGCAGCAATTACAGATGGACAAGCTCCAAAATATTTTAAAGAGGCAATGAAGTATGATGCTTGGAGAGAAGCGATGGGAGCAGAAATAGAAGCACTTGAAGGCCAGGGGACTTGGGTGCTAGAAAAATTACCTCCAGGAAAGAAAGCCCTTGGAAGCAAGTAGGTATATACGGAAAAGAGGGATGAAGATGAAAATTTAATCCGGAATAAGGCGCGTTTGGTCTGCCTAGGCAATCATCAAGTAGAAGGTACATATTATAATGAAACCTTTGCCCCAGTCGCTAAAATGTCAATAGTACGGACTTTCTTGGCAGTTGCAGCAGTGAAAAATTGGGAGGTACATCAAATGGATGTACATAATGCGTTCCTTCACGGTGATCTAGAAGAAGACAATTATATGAAAATTCCACCTGGTTTTCATAAAAATAACACTAACATGGTTTGCAGGATGAAAAAATCATTATAAGGTTTAAAACAGGCCCCACGGTGTTGGTTTGAAAAATTGTCCAACGCTTTGAAAAAGTATGGATTTAAGCAATCCTACTCTGATTATTCACTATTTACTATGTCGAAGGGAGATTTGCAATTGAGTGTTCTTGTTTATGTTGATGATATGATTATTGCAGGAAATAATATTGTTGCTTTGAATAGTTTTAAAGCATACTTAAGTCAGTGCTTTAAAATGAAGGATTTGGGTAAACTTAAATAATTTCTTGGATTGGAAGTTGCACGTAGAAAGAGTGGTTTTTATGTATGTCAAAGAAAATATGCGCTCGATATTATTTCAGAAACAGGCCTATTAGGTGCTAAGCCTGCGGAATTTCCGATGGAGCAGAATCATAAATTAGCACTAGCAGAAGGAAAGGAGATGGATGATGGGAAGAAATACAGGCGTCTAGTGGGCCGGTTAATTTACTTGGCGGTCACTAGGCCAGATTTGGCATATTCAGTACACATTTTGTCTCAGTTTATGCAAGCACCGAAAGAGGAGCATTGGGAAGCAGCACTACGGGTTGTACGATACTTGAAAAAGTGTCCAGGCCAAGGCATCCTTTTACGTTCTGACAGTGCATTGTGTCTAGAGGGTTGGTGTGATTCGGACTGGGCTAGTTGCCCATTAACCCGTCGGTCCTTAACCGGATGGTTTGTTCTACTAGGTTTTTCTCCTGTGTCCTGGAAGACTAAGAAACAACACACTGTATCGCGTTCCTCGGCCGAAGCAGAGTATCGGTCTATGGCAGCATTAACGTGTGATCGAGTTAAAATGGTTGAAGCAGCTACTTAAAGATTTGGGCGTGGAACATAAGAAGGGTGTGAGTGTGTTTTGTGATAGTCAGTCTGCTCTTCACATTACACAAAATCCAGTCTTTCATGAACGAACAAAGCATATTGAAGCAGACTGTCACTTCATACGAGATGCAATCAAAGAAGGTATTATTAGCCCGTCGTACGTCTCAACGAAAATGCAATTAGCAGATATTTTCACCAAAGCTTTGGGAAAAGCACAGTTCGAGTTTTTCTTGGCAAGATGGGCATTCGAGATTTTCATGCTCCACCTTGATGGGGGATGTTAAGATAAGAATACTAGTGCAACTCAAAGACACAAATATGCAGTAGTAGTAGTTTATACGGAACAACAGTAGTAGTAATTAGTGTTTTAGTTGGAATTGCTTTACAACTCTTAACGTGTACTATATATATGATTCTCATATCAATGATAAACATACATAAATTATTCAATATTTGTCAGTAACAAACAAAAAGAAACGGAGGGAGTAACTTATATGGTGCCTTTCTATTGGAGGACATCATTACTAACTTCTATGGTACCTTTCTATAGGAGGTCGTCTAAGGTCGTAGCCATAAATTATTTCAATTTTATTATATTGAAACATTATACTTCCTACTCCGTTTAATTATATCTTTCTTTCTTCGAAAAAACATATTGCGTAATTTGATTTTTGCGTTTATTTTTCAGACCACCAAATAGGAAAATTCTCGTTGGCAACTCTTAGCTTTTTTTTTTAATTGTCTTTGATAAACCAAAAATATATTATTTTTGTAAATTACCTTCTGTAAAAATAGAAATGGGAGAGATACGTGCATGTTAAATGCTCAAAATATTTTGCATGCAATGGTGGGCTACAACTATGATTCATGAGGGACTTTTAAAACTCCATTTCTCAATCTACAACTATTCTACGTCATCACCTTCAATTCCTTAAATTACGTTTAACTATATAGGAAAGGGTTTAGGAAAGTATTATTGCCTCAAGAAAAAAATTAGAAACGTTTTATAAAAGGTTTATTATAAATGGAGTCAAGCTACCAATGAAAAGAAAAAACTATAGACAAAAAAAGAAATAGAAAATTCTTTAGTCAATATATGTTTTTTTAAAAATATATTCCTTATTTATTTGCATCTTTATTTCACTCATTGACTAAAGAATTTTCTATTTTTTTAAGGAGAGTAATTTGAATTTATTAAAATAAAATGAAAGTGATGTATTAAGTTATTATTTATTATAAGAAATTTATAGTGGGTGAATTATATATTGTAATAAAAAGAGTACAAGAGTAAGCGCTGGGATTACAGAGAGATGAAAAGAAAAATTAATATGATTAGAAATGGAGATCATGACATACCAAAAATAAACATTGTACTCCCTCCGTCCCGGAATATTTGAACCGGTTTAACCGGCACAAAGTTTAATACAATGTAATTGACTTATTACTTAATTAGATGATACTCCCTCTGTCCCATAATGTTCCCCATGTTTACAATTCATATGGTCAAAGTTTAAAAACATTGACCTTAATCAATAGTATGATTAAGAGTATAAATGTTAACTTGTGGTATATTATTGGATTCGTTTCAATATCAATTTTCCAAATATAAATATTTTATAATTTTTACTAATACGAAATTAAAATTATTAACGGTCAAAGTAGTGCATTGGAGACCGCGCATAATGGAAAAGTGAGGAACATTATTATTGAGGATAACGCAGTTATCCTATATAATAGAATATCGAATATAGTAGAGTTATGTTATAACTAGGCTATATGATATAAGATATAAGTCTATATGAATTAGGAAACCTACGAAGAGTAGGAGATCTAGTTTGTATAGACTTATATCTTATGACACGACAAGGCAGGCATATGATTTTTTTTTCTTGTACGAAATGACAGGACTCCTTGAAACGACAGTAACGACAGGACTCCTTGACACGACAAGACAGGCATATAACATTTTTTCTCTTGTACGAAACGACCAGACTCCTTGAAACGACAGTAACGACAGGACTCCTTGACACGTCAAGACAGACATATGACATTTTTTCCTTGTACGAAACGACAGTATCCTTGAAACGACAGTAACGACTGGGCTCCTTGACACGACAGGACAAGCATATGGCATATTTTTTTATTTCTCCAATCGCAACGTTCGTGAAACTGCCGTTCCGATTGCGGGAGGGTATTGAGGATAACGCAGTTATCCTATAGGATAGAATATCGAATATAGTAGAGTTATGTTATAACTAGGCTATATGATATAAGATATAAGTCTATATGAATTAGGAAACCTATGAAGAGTAGGAGATCTAGTTTGTATTATAAATAGAGGCGTATGACCACGTATAACAGACAACACAATATTATATTTTCCCTATCAATAATATATTTTATCAATTATGGAACGGAGGGAGTAGTTATAGTGGGGTGATAAATGTGTCAAATTTTTAAAGAGTTAGTGAAAAATGACTCATTTTTTAATGTTTTTTTAGGGAGTGAGTTTATAGGTGGGTCCATGAGTAAATATATTATTAATAAAAGTTTACCATTTATAGAAACGATGCAAATAATCTGAAACGAATTTATAAAGAAAGCGGTACTAGTATTCCGGGGTAAAAGGAGTATATTTTTAATAAAAATATGACCGAATAAGGAAAATACGAAGTACGTAGGAGTATAATACTCCAAAAAAGACACTCGCAAAATCCAAATGTTTTCGAGGAGGTTTTAACTTGGTTTGGCCCCACATCTGCGCGTTTATAACCAATGAAAAATTTATAGGAGGAAATTTGGAGGTTTTCGTGGTGGCTATCAGGCATGCACTCCCAAAAACATATCAGGGGTATATTCGTAACTTCAAGCTAAATTCAAAAATGCTGACTTGGTTAATGGAGGCCATGTGTGTTGGTTGTTGCTGGGTAATCCTTTCCAGCGTGGCATAAGGTTCCATCCCTTTTCTCTCTCTTGTCCCTCATTCCTCTCTTCTCTCTCCTCTCTCCTCAAGAAGGGCGATTCGTTCAAGCTCAGATCTACTCTCCTCTGAAGGGCGATTCTCCTCTATAGTGTAATTCAAGTCAGATTTTTGTTGTGCATTTTCATTTCAAGGTAATTCCTTCCGTAATCAAACATTTGATTTGAATATTTTTTGTTAATGTAATTCTCCTCTGTATTGGAATTATTCGTGGAAAAATATGTATTATTGTCTTGTAGATTTTTGAAGTACTTGTTTAATTTGCGAAAGTTGGTATATTAAATGTTTGATTTTGTTTAATTACTTGTTTAATTTGCAAAGTTGTTATATTAAATCTTATTGTCGGAAAATTTGCTTGTAATTATTTTAATGGTGTTGTCGGAAAATGCCAAAATTACGTAATTAATTGTTATAAAAAGTCAATGCCAAAATTACCTAATTAATTAATTGTTATAAAAAGTCCAAGGCTAATTGATATAAAAATGGGTGGAATTTTTGAATTTTCGTTCCTTGAAATTGTTATTAATTTAGTGTTGTGTAAAAGTCCTCTAAAAGTCCAAGCTTTATTGATATGAAAATGTTGAAAGTGATGAAAATGCTTAATTGGTTTATTAATGCTTGTATGAAATGAAAATGATGACTTGAAATAGAAATTTGGTATATAAGTGGAGTTGATTGATTCTTATTTATTTGTGATGTTGTTTTTGAATAGAATGGGGCGCAAGAAGGGTTCTGTGAAGGCAAAAAAAATTGATTCTCCTAAGAAAACTAGGGGGGTAAGGTTTGATCATTTAATTTGATACATTAATTTGTCGTGGACCTCTTGAAATTGTCTGAAGTAATTTTTTGGTTTATCCTTGTAGAGGTCAAGTACCATACAAAAAATTTTAGGAGTGATACCAGGGCAGAAACCAAGTTTAGTGTCTAGGGCAAAGAAAATTGGCAAGACAAAAATTGCGGAGTCCTTTGATGATGACTGTGATGCAGTTGAAGTTAGTGAAATTGAATCATCGGAATTGAAGACAGTACCGATGATTCATCATATGGTGAATCCTCTCAGTCATCGGAGTCAGAATCTTTTGCTTCCTCCGACTCTTCGTAGTCATCAGATATGGGAAGGAGGCAAAGTAAGAAGAGAAAAGGAAAAGTGAAGGTGAAGAAGGTAAAATTGAGGCGTAAAAGGGTTAAGGTAAAAATTTAGGTTTTAAATTATGTCATATTGATTTTTGTCAAATTGTTTACTTATAATGCTGACCATTTAACATTATATTATTTTTGTATAGACGATGAAGAGTAACGGGGATTATGTGAAGAGTCGTTGTCGTGTTGTCAAAACGCATTTTTAAATGTTGGAAAAGTAAATGAAGTTGTTATAAATGAATGTTTATATGGATGTAAATGCAAAAATGTGTTTTTAATAAGTAACATACAATTGTGTAGGCACCTAACATAATATGTCGAGTGAAGGCTTTTTTGGATGTTGTTCGTATGTTTGACGAGTCTAGGAGGGAAGAAGTCATTAGGATGGGTTTTGGTGGGTTATTAGAGATGAAGCTGAAGAAGTTACCCCATAACTTCTGTTATTGGTTGCTGACAAGGGTTGGGGGTGATGGTTCTGTTGAATTTGGTGATGGAAAAGTACGTCCATTCATTGCTGGAGATTTTAAGAGTATTTTAGGGCTGCCAAAAGGGGATAAGGTGGTACCTTTTGAGGTAGATTATGAGAATGTGTCGATGGTACAAAGATCTCAAGAGAGTTTGTCAAAGTTTGGGAAAAATTTGGATAAACCTAAAGAGGAGGTTGTGATGCTTGTGGCTGCTGTTAAAGGTTGTGTGGGACAGAGAGACGAAAAAGGTGGTGTGGTCCCGTTAAGTAACGACAAGGAGAAGAGGGATTTCAGGGCAGCATTCTTGATTATTGTTTTGGGATATATTCTATGTCCCACCACAATGTCTACAAATTTGTCATCCCAATTATTGGCAGCTGCTACCTTGTTTGAGAATGCAGAAGAGTATGACTGGTGTTCATTTGTATTTGGGTGGTTAATGGAGCGGGTACAGAGATTTGCTGATAAATTCAAGGAAGAGGGGTTTGTCGGTGGTTGTGGAGGTTGCGTCGTTGGACTAAAGGTAAGAATAATGTCTTAATTTGTATTCTTTAATCTAATAATTTGTTTTTTTTTATTAAATTGTTATTATTGTGTAGATATTTTTATTAAATTGTTATTATTGTGTAGATATTTTATCTAGATCGATTGGATCTTCCACCGTTGCAAACGAAGGTGTTACCTAGAGTTAAGGCTTGGAGTGACAAAGACATTAAGAAGGTTGTTGGAGCGGATAGGAGAAGGAATGGTGATTTTGGCAAATTGTCGGTAAGATTCTAATCCAATGTATGTTATACGTGTTTTATACGTGTTATATATGTTTTATATGGGTGTTCCTGTATGTATTAAGAAATATATTGTTTAAAATGGCAGTCCTCCAAGAGGTTGCATGCGATGTATAGTTTTGCTGAAGGTCATAATAGTCCAGCAACTCACCAAGAACATGTCATGGTGTCCCGTCGGATTGAAGCAAACGTGGGGGCTTCAAATGTATCGGACTTGGCTCAAGAGGTAAGTATTTTAGGATATCTTTATAATATTGTTTGGTACTTAGAATGGTTGGTTGATTTTATTTTTGTTGTTTTGGTATTGTTTCCTCTTAAGGTATATCAATTGGTAAAACCTCATTTAGAGAGGTTAATATTCGACGTTGTGTCTCTTCGAGGTTGGGATAGAGGGTCAGGATTATCTGGAGGAGGCCATGGGTTTGGTAGTGGTGGACAGGTATTTGAATCCGGTACTTCTGTAGTGGAGCCAGGTTTTGGTACAAGAGTTCTTAGTGATGGTCGATCTGTAGGTGCTGGATTTGTAGGGTTACGGAGGGATGGTGGTGGTGCTGGGGTAGGGGTTATTGATATTGGTGGTGCAGGTGTGGGTCTAAGTGAAGCTGGTGGGGCAGGTGTAAGGGTTGTCGATGTTGGAGTGGGCACTGATGCTGGTGTGGGCACTGATGCTGGTGGCCAGGTGCAGGGGCAGGGTGATGGTCTTGGTGGTGATGGTCTTGTGCAGCAGGGGCTATCTAGTACCACTTCCTACCCAAGTTGTAGGAAGGATGTTTTGGTTGATGTTCAAAAGGATGTTCTTGAAAATGTTGATGTTCAAAAGGATGTTGTTGATAATGTTGATGTGGGAAATTCTGTTGGTCAAAATGATGAAGTTAACGATGAAGTTATAAACAGTGTTGTTAAAAATAAGGATGTGCAAGATGATGTTCGGGAAAATGTTCAAAATGATGTAGCTGGGGATGTAGTTGAAGTGTTAGCGGGTGTGACAAAGGTGGCAGAGGAAGTGATGAATGATGAGGTTAATGACAGTAGTGGTTCTTCTACGGGCCCGATAACTATCAAAGGGCCACCTGAAACAGGTGAACATAGTTCCAGGAATGATGACAACAATGCAGGAACGGGGGAAAAGAGGGTGATTAAACCGACTAGAATTGATTCTGAATTTGTGTCGAGACCTACCACTCGTAGGCAAACTGCAACGGAATCGCGTCTAATTGATTTTGTTCGTAATTGGCGCATGGCTAAAAATCCCGGGAGGTATAGTTATAGTCTTATTTTTTATTTTCCTAAGATCGCGAGGAGGATTAGGCTGTTGGATATTCATGCCCTTCATTTGCACTATAGTAGTTTTGACTTTGATGTTGTGTTTGGGTTAAGCATAACTCTTTATTTATTATCACTGTTGTTATGTAATGGCACTTTTAATAGTTAAATGGTACTTTAAATATTTAAATGGTACTTTTAGTATCTAAATGGTACCTTTCATATTTGAATGGTACTTAAGTATCTAAATGGTACCTTTAATATTGAAATGGTACTTTTTTCATTTAAATGGTACTTTTAAAATGTAAATGGTACTTTTAGTATTTAACATTGTGGTACAATTTTTAACACGGTGCGATAATATAATGTCCAATAATATTAAATGCAACGTCTGAATATATGCATGCAAAAGCAAAATCATTTTGCATGGACCAAGACAATCAGAACCAACCAAATTGGTGCCAAAACCAATTCAGTTACATGCATGAGATACAATGCAATACATGCATGCGAAATCAGTTTGCATGGCCCAAGATATGCATGCAGGAATTAATTTGACAAGACCCAATGCATGGAAACAATGTATGGACCAATGCATGCATGGTTCTCTATTTAATGCATTTCCATATTTGTATATATATGAAGAACACCCTTCAAAACGATAGAATCACACAACAAAACCCCCCCATCTAACCTTGTTAAATCTCAACTAAATATGAACCGACCTCCACTAAATATGAACCGACCAAGCCCTCCTACTCCCCAATCTCACTCCCAAATGTGTGTAGATGTTACCACACTTGAAATGATGGGAATCTTAGATGAGGTTAGGGATTTGCTGAGTGTGGTGGACCTGTGGGATCACGCCCTTAAGCCAACAAAAAGCTATGACCAGCTCACGGTTCAATTCTTGTTTTCTTTTAACCTCCGCCAATGCAAACACCCAGCATGTAATAGAAACAAGGTATGCCTCGACCCAAATGGTCCACCCGAGGACACCCCAGTTGTCGATTTTAAAGTTAACGGTGCATGGTACACCAAGAAAAAATCCTCGATAATGCATGCGTTTGGGTGGCAAATGACTGATTGCACGCCAACATCACCAAGACACCCTCAATACAATCCACATAGGTTTTAGGAATCGCTAACCGCCCTTCCAAGGTTTGATCCCGAAACAGCTTGCGCAACCCAGATTCATAACACATCCATTAGAATGGCGTACAAGATCATGACATGCACTTTCTTCGCCCGAGATTTGCACCTCGACAAAGTGTACGAGGAAGATCTTTATTACTTATTCCTCATGGTCCGGGGCATATTAAATCCAAGGGATTTTACCCCTCCGGACAACACGGTCTGACTTCTTGATTACCTCCAACGGCTACACCAAATATGGCGCCGGAAGTGGCTGCATTGCTCTAACGTAGGTAACGTAGGTCCCGAAATGCTAGCAATTGGTGGAATCGTCACCAGAATAGCACGTAAAGTTGGTATTCAACCAGAGACGTTCACCAGGGAACTTAGGCCTCCGCCTCGACCTTTAAACCTGTATGCCATCCAATTCATTTCCTACTTCGAATATGGTTACGGTGGAAAGATCACGTGGCTAGTTAACTCTCACCCGTACTATGCACTCCCGGACACAGCAATCAATGGTGTGTGGCCTGGGCGTAGTCTAACTCCACCGCCTAATCTTGTATGTTACCGACAAAGGTTGGAACGTGGGGAGTATTCCAATAGAGATGGCCGTGCATAAATATGACTAGTTTTATGTTTAAGTTTGGTTATCACCTAAATTAAGTGGCATTAATCCGTCTTCAAATATCACCTAAATTAAATTAGCCCAATTTGCCAGTAGAGATGGCCCACTTCCACTTACAAAACTCTGAATATGGAATTGTTATTGGAATGTTAATGGGCTGGGCCAAAATTCATATAAACATATTGTAAAACATATTCTAAAAACCAGTTTCAAATCACTTTATTCCAACAAATGGTAAATAATTCCAATTTCAAATGGGCTGGCCCAGATTACAAATATCCAACAACTTAATAAACTACAAACTTGGCAAATCATCCTACATCTCCTTCACACCAAACACAATATTACGTATAAATAGAGGCAACTGAGAGGTTGACAAAGTAGAGGCACCTGAAACAGCTGGCCTTGGATCAAATGGAGTGGAAGTGCCGGGTCCTCGAACACTCGTCTGGTACGGGGTACCCAAACTGAAACCCTGATGTTCACCACATTCCACCTCACGCAAATGTTGTGAAAAGGAGATCACCTTCGAAGAACATTGGTCAACATAACCACCATCACCATCCAAGGTTGGTTCCAAGAATCCAACTCCCGGTCCGTTCACAGACCCAGCACACACTTCGGATTGGGATTGATCAACAAACAATTGTTGGGATTGTTGTGATTGTTGTGATTGAATATACCGTCGTTCTTGTGGATGTTGAGGATGAAAATAGCGTTGTTGTTGAGGATGAACAAAGGTTTGTTGATGTATTGTTTGGGGATGAACATAGCTTATTGGTTGAGATTGTTGTGGATGAACACAGGGTCGTGCTTCAGATTGTTGTGGATGAACATAGGGTCGTGGTTGTGGTTGACACTGGTGGGGTTGAACAAAGGTTGATTGATGAGATTGTGGGGGGTGATTGCCATATCCAGGGGGTAAGAGAGTTGCCGGCTCAGAAAAATAGCGTATGGTTCCATCCAACATTTGTATACCACCAAGACTTTGTTGTAACACCTGATGAATTGATGTTTTTAAAACAATAAATAGGGTCAAATATAAGCACACGTGTCGAATTTAGCTAACTGTACCTGCTGTGTCGGAGGCTCTGGGGGTGCTTGTTCCATGGCCTTCTTGCCCTTCCTTGGAGCAGCCGGCTTCCTCAGAGCAGTAGGCTTCCTTGGGGCAGCAGGCTTCCTTGGCTTCCTTGGGGCTGCTGGCTTCCTTGGGGCTGCTGGCTTCCTCGGAGCTACTGCCTTCCTCGGAGGCGGCTTCTCCGGGTACAACAGACCCTGATCAATATGGTTAACATCACCATCATCATCACCATCATCATTATCACCATCATCATCATCCTCAACATCAGTTTGAGAAACATCTTTGTCATAATAACCACCGTTCCGGTTCATCTGTTCTTTCGTTGGAGGTCTCTTTGGATACTAGGTACATGACCTGAACCTGTAGCTAGTAGTCCTATGAGCAGGTGCGGGAGGCTTAAAGGGATCCAACAGGGGAGTACCAGAAAGAAAACCATCATTACTTCCAGAATCAACAAGACCCTGAAACTCAGGAACACTTTCACCACCAACACAACTACCTTCATGTTCGGTTCCTAGTGGCGAATCAAAGACTGCAATGCGACGTCGTACCGGGACCAACTCACCCACAGAAGAGGGGCTTACCTCATTCAAACCCTTCTCTAGACATACGGAAGACGGTGTCCCCAACATCACCTCCTCACTTTGACTTTGGTTAACATCATTCTGCCTGTCAAGCATGGATATCTTATCGTCCAACCGAATTTCCAGCAACTGAAATATCTCTACAACTATGTCAACAGTTTCTTTGTAACTGGAAGCCTTCTTACAAATGGGATCAAACAACACCTGCAAATTATCATACCTGCATGCCATGCCAAAAACATATAAATAACCATATAAAACTTGATTTTTAACACTTCATACTTGGGATGGATCTCACCTGCAAACAGCCTCTGTCTTCAAAGGGTCATGGTACATCACCTTCACCTTAGTATGTTTTCGTTCAACATCTTTCCTCCAACGCCGAAGTATATATTTTTCAGGAACTTCTGTTTGGTTGTTTAAATCGAACAACACCATCATGTGCCTACACATGATTCCATGGCATTCAAAGTGCTTGCACTGACAACTAACTTCTTTGGTCACGTAATTAAACGTCGCAACATACTTTATCTTCCGTCTCGTAAGGATCTCCTTCCTAGAATATTTAGGTTTTACCCACACCCTATCCTCAAGCTCATACTCCTCCAGAGCTTCATCCAACATCTTCCTTCGAACACAATTCACGTAAAGCATTTTGCTACACTCTCTTTGAACCTCATTAAACTTAGCATCAGTATAACATTTCTGGAACACTTCTTCAATTGGAAATCCAGTCAGAATTTGCCTTATATTTCTCGCCGTACTTTCATCCGCCTTACTTTCCGCATTTGCTCTTCCATCCCTTGCTTCGCAGTAAGACTCAGCAAACTCATACAACGCAGTATGTTTGTCAACATAACAGTCAAAGAAACTGTTTATGCTTTCGACCTGTTGTGTCGTCTTCATCCCGGCCCAAAATAAATGCTTCAGGTAAGCAGGGATCCACATAACCCTTTCCGCGTACATACCTAATCATGGAACAAGTTGTAATGTTAAGGGTCAGGACTACATCAGTTAATGCCATGATCAATTCAAGGTTTAAAGAACAACAGGTTTGCAAATTAGACAACACGGATCAGTTTTACATAAACTTAACAGATCCATGGACAAGTTTGTGGAGACCATGTTTGTGCATACACTATAGACTGATCAAGGACATATGGACAACTGATCAGATCAGATCAGTCTATGCTCAAACAAGGATGTGCAGACCAGGGATCAGTTTGTGCATAACTGATCAGATCAGGTTGTGAATGATTAGTTTGTGCATAAACTGATCAAATCAGGTTGTGCATATCAGACCTAATCATGGAACCAGATCAACAAACTAACTAACACTATGTAACATCATCCACAAGCTGATCAGATCAGACATCAGGCATCAAGCAAGTAGGGTACCCATCATCATTTCATCTGTTTTCAAAATGTACTACATCTCAGTTTTCAACCTGTAAACATCTAAATGTACTAATGGGGATTGCAACATCTAGTATTCACCAATATCTTGAATTTTACCATTATGAACAAGGTGCTAGACAAATCAACATTAACTTAAGACAATCATATTCACATCGGAACCAAATCATACTAACCTTCAAGCCAATCAGATTCTTCCTCTGACAGGTTGTAGCGTTCCATCACAGTTGCCCAATTCATTTCAAATTCTTCAGCATCGAGACTGTCATAAATTGCATGCTCCAAGTCTTCCTTCAACTCCTGGTACTCCTCATTCTTTCCTAGCTTCCTACAAAACTTCTGCGTAATGTGCCATAGGCACCACCTATGCACTGTTTGACTCATGGTTGACCGTAATGCTTTCCTTATCGCCGCATCCTGGTCGGTCAATATCCCTATTGGGGCTTTGCCTCCCATACACTCCAACCAATGACTAAATATCCACTCAAAGGTGTCAGAATTCTCACGAGAAACCAACGCACAACCAAGTAAAATGCTTTGCCCATGATGGTTTACACCTACAAAATTCGCAAATGGCATTCTGTATTAATTGGTCAAATAGGTAGTGTCAAAGCACACAACATCACCAAACTCCTCATACGCAGCTCTACTACGAGCATCTACCCAAAGAACATCTTGCAACCTACCATCATCAGCTTGCCTAAAGACATGAAAAAAATCTGGATTATCTTCCTTCATCTTCTCAAAGTATGTAAACATCGCCCTTGCATCACCCCCTTTCTTCTTTTCTTTTTTCCTTTTGGCAAGGTAATCATGAATATCCTTCTCTGAAAAGGGCATGTGCGCTTTACCATTCCTTCGCGTTGACATCAAATTATATACTTGATTTGTCCTTAGCCCAGATTTCTTACAAACCTCAAATTCCCGACCGACATGGGGATTATCTTCAATGAACTTCTTCCGAAACGAAGCAATTGTCCGGGACTTACTAGGGGTTGGGTAGTGATTTGCGTTTCCCTTCAATGACCTACGTATAACCCACTGCCCTATCTCATTGACACTAGCAAATACATGTACGGGACATTCACATTTCTTAGACTTGCGTACCCCACTACCAACATGAACCTGGTTATCAGATGTCCCAACATCACCACTAACCTTCCGCTTCCTCTCTGGCACCCCATAGCACTCACAAGTCCACATAAAATTACGCCGCTGTTTAACTACTACTCCCGTTCCAGACCCCTCCTCTTGTGACAAAGTACATTTCTTTGACGAACCACAACGACGGACAAAACAAAAACCCTTTTGCCTACCATAACCCTTCAATTGAACATCAATTGCCTCCCAATCAGGAAAAACCATACCCTCCTTCACTTCAGGAACTTCCGCTTCCTCCCCATATGCAGTCAATACCAATTTCTTGGAGGGGGTTTTGAAACCATCACCCCCATCCTAAATTTAACATCAACAATATTGTATTTTAAATCAAATATATTGTTGAAAATAATTTCTTTGTTGAAAATTTAACATCAACAAATATATTGTTGAAAATAATTTCTTTGGCTTGCATAAAAATATCATTCCAATCAAATATCATCCCAACTATTGGAACAGCAATCACTAATACAATTCGACATTATTATTCAATTATTTTTACCAAATAATCATTGTAAGTGTTCCATATTTCCATTATATTATTAAACATTAATATTAGTCAAAGCATTCCACAATTCATTCGTAAATATCAAAGCAATACACAATAAATTCATAGAAAACCAAATCTCTGAAAACAATAATCCAACAAATTTATAGCACGAACTTATATACGAAAGTACAAATTAATATAGCAACACGAAATTACACAATTCTGATTTCGAAGGCACAAAATTGAATGCAAACTCAGAGCAATAATATATTACAAACATTACGAAATAATATACCAAAAAAAACCCTAATTTTCTGGGTTCAGAAGCTAAATTTACCTGGTTCAGACCATCTTCTTCATCGGAAGATTGAGGTTCCCACCTCCATTCGAACGCCCCATCTTGGTCGTTTAGTAATCTCCCAGATTCAGCGTCTATTTCCCTCGAACTCATCAAGAAAATTGTTACCAAATCTCATAAGAAGAAGGTGTCTGCGAATTTTTCCCCCAAATCAATTGAATTGGGGAATACGATTTTGTGTGCTCAACGTTTATTGCTTCCTGAATGTTCGAACAAGATGAGTACAGATTTGAAGAACTGAAGAAGAAATCGATTTGGGGATGAACTGAAGAAGAAATCAATTTGGGGATGAACCAGAAAATAACAAACTGATTTGAGAAGAAGATCACTTAATTCCATGTTGCAAGGTCCAACAGGGCATTGGTGCCATGTGTGTTTCACTGTTTATTTTCATTTTCCCCCCAAAATATTTTTAATTTCTATTTTCCCTTTTTATTTGGGCCTGATATGTATTAGTAAACACATATCTGATATGTGTTTTTACTTCCTCGGCAATTTGTGGATAAATTGAAGTGTTTGCTGTACAAAATGTGGTGTAGTACGAAGTGGAGTACTCCGTAGCATTTAATATTTATGTTGGTGAGCCGAGTTTATTTTTGTAGTTGGCTTCAATTATCACCTTAGCCACAGCCGGCTCCACAAACTTTAAATGGCCTAAGTTCGTATGTTTACCAAATTTAATTTAATTTAATTTAATTAAGAATCAAATGGCTTTTCTTGAATAACTTGAAACATCAATTTTGTAAGTTGTTATAACAAATAGTCCGCGTTGTTAGGCGATTATGTAGGGGTTAGGGGTAACTAGTAGGACAATAACATGGGTACGTAAATTCATGGGTTTAGGCGAAGTGATTGACTGATTGGTGAATTCGAAGTCAATTAAATTAATTGTACGTACGATTATTTATTTATACAACATGCTAATGACATCATGATAAATACCCTGGAACTCTCTCATGAAAGGAGGATGTTAGAATAATGTCTTGAATAGTTGAATCCATTACTGCAACATCCCAACACGGGTCTAGCAAGGGATAGCAATTGATCGGATTCGGGTCGGATGTAGTAAACTCCAAATCCGATCCATTTAAACACTACAAAAATTTGTATCTTTTATGACAACCTAATAACGACGGGTAAAAAATCCATCGCAAAAAGGCTTTTGCGGCGGGGATAAAAACTCAATAAAGACGGGAACAACCGTCGCAAATGTCTTTTACGACGGGTTAACGACGGCCCCCTTTTATGACGGGTTCGCAACGGAAAATCCCGTCGTCAATCAACAATTATTGACCTTTAGCGACGGTATTTCCCGTCGTTAATAGTACATTTCTTGTAGTGTAAGATTCAGACTCCAAATTTTCATCCATATCCAAATCCATTTAAGATTCGGACTCCAAAATTGCATCTGTATCCATATCCATTTAAAATTCGGACTCAAAAAGTTGTATCCATATCCAAATTCGAATCCATAACCATATCCATATCCAAATCCGAATCATGCGTTAAATTTACTTACATAGAACTTGTATTTCTTAATTTTAAAATAAATTAGAAATCTTATTTCTCATTTACCAAAATCTAATAAGTTTCTAATAAATTAATAAATTACAAATATATGCGCTTTAATTAAATATATTAGATTAAATTAGGAACTTCCTTTTAAAAAAAAGTTATCTGCGAAAAATAATACATTTTGAAATAAATTCGGGTCAGATTTGGACTCGGATTCGGGTCGGAGTCTCTATAGACTCCAAATCCGATCCATATCCATTCGGATTCGGATGTTTTAAATCGGATTCGGTGTCAGACTTTTTTTTCCCGGATTCGGATCGGATTTTTTCCTTCGGATCGGCTCGGACTTGATTCGGAGTCGGATGTGATTGCCATCGCTAGGTCTAGCTAGAGAGTACTATATAAACTCGACTTTTAGGTCATAATCTAGTTATAATCTGTAATTTGTAATCCTCAAGAACAATAAAACTTTCCTCCATAGCCTCTGCCTGTGGATATAACTAACACATTGTTAGTGAACCCCATTAAATCTCTGCCTTTTTTATTTACGTTATTTATTCTTTATTATACGTACGCATAAAGCTAGGGAGGGTACAAAAGATTTTAAAAATTCATTATCCCTTACTCTAGCTAGGTCTTGGTCAAGTGTTGACCTATACACCCATACTTGTTTATTTAGTTTGCCTAGGAGAAATGTTGGCATGGAGAGGATGCTTCATTACAATGCTAAACTCTTGCTTTTCGGACAAATCAATCGCAACTCCCTCAATATTATCCCATTCAAAATTCCAAACCAGATTAGCCACAAAGTACTCCAGGTGAAGCATGGCCAAACCAAAAGCGGGACACATCCTTCTTCCAGCACCAAATGGCATCATCTTTACCGTAATATCAAATCCTTTTGTTCCTTGAATTGCAAGGAATCTCTCAGGGTTGAATAGCATTGGATTCTCCCAAACGGTAGGATCCAAACCCATATCCGCAACCATGAAGTTTACGATGGCATTCTTAGGCAATGTATACCCACCCAACTCTACCTCCTCAGTCACAGCGTGAGGCAAGACGAAGTGACTTGGAGGGTGTCGTCTAAGTCCCTCTAATACTACAGCCTTGAGGTACGGCATCTTAGACAACTCATCTTCTCCAACCAATTCTACTGTAGTTTCTCCAATGACTCCCTTAATTTCTTCGAAAAGCTTAGCTTGGATGTGAGGGTACTTGATAAGGTTCGCCATTATCCACTGCAAGGCTGCTGAGGTAGTGTCAGTTCCTGCATTAAGGAATTCTGAACAAAGATTCACCACTTCTTCTTCAGTCAGCTTTCTCTTTGCTGCAATATTATTACTACTTCCATCTTCAGTGAGCTCTAGTTTCAACAAAGTATCCAAATAAGATGAAACCAACTCGCCGGTTCCATCATTAGGAGTTTTGGCTTGCTCCTGCCAATATATGGCAAATACACAAGTTATTAAATAGGTAAGGTAAGTTTGTCAAAAATTACCTTATAAAATTGAATTTTTGTAAAAACTACAGTACCTTATAAAAAAAATGTTGTAAGTAACTACCTTATAAATTTTATATGTTGTAAGATACTATCTTTGGTATGATCATTAGCATTGATTCAAGATTCGAGGATTGACTTTATTAGATGTATCTCACGTGGTATTTAACGGGAAAAAGGTAATTAAGGCTCTGTTTGATAACTCATTTCAGTCGACTTAAATGATAAGTTGTCTGAAATTATAGTAACCTTATCATTCTAGAGTTGTTTGGTAAACAGTCCAGACTAAATTTCAAGTGCTAATATGGACTGAAATTGAGACGCTACTTCAAGTAACGTTTGTAGATCAGTCCACAAATTTCAGCACTGTTTTCCATTTTTAACAAATTAATACGGGTAATCAAAAAAGAAAGTTGGTTGTAGGATCTCTATTCTCAGCCTCAACTGCGCAAGTACGCAGCTCCCCTTGACTGCATTGTTCGTCATTCATCAATTCTCATATCAATTTCTCCAATCACAATCTATTGCCTTTTTGTGTGATCAATGCCTAGAAATCAAATTTTGCTAATTACTTCTGATAAATTTCCATCAATTTGATGTGCTTTACAACTATTCCTAAGTTAAACTTAAAGTTTTTGACAAAAATATGGACTAAGTTAACGAATTTGAAGATCTAAAAGAAGGAAAATGACTGGTAATTGGTATTTGATTGTAGTGAAGAAATGGGGAGGGAGGGGAGGCGGAAGAAATAATGAAAGCAGGAGCATGTAAACAAAAAAAAATGTACTTCGTATAAAAAAAAAGGAGAAACGGAGTATAGAAATATGAGAAACCCATCACCCAGCACCCGGGTTCGTTTTTTCGCATATCTGATATGTGTGGAAACACACATATCAACTAAAAGACAAATAGCTAAAAGACAAAAAAGGAAGTACCCATTCATGTAAAAAAAGTACCATTCTGTAAAAAAAAGTACCATTTGTGTTTAGAAAAGTACCATTTAATTATTTTTTTGTCCTTTTTCCTATTTTGTCTTATGTTCTTATATGTATTTCCCAATACATATCTGATATGTATTTGTACTTCCTCCCCAACACCCATCTATCATTCTTTATATAATACTCCGTATCAACTTTAGTATTTCAATAGTACATCATGTATTATTATTTTATTTATAACGCTTAATAGAACAAAAAAATAAAAAATTAAACAATAAAATTTACCAAACAATTCATCTAATCCGTTAACTTATCAGTTTCAGCACCTTATCAGTTTCAGGTAACTTATTAGTTTAAGCTTTATTTCAGTTAATTTTGCCAAACAAAGCCTAAGTGGCACGTAAAATATATATAGCAAAGTCAATCCCGGAATTTTGAGTCAACCTAGCTTCATAATTCGAAAAAAATGTAGGCTCTGTTCTGTTCGACTTATTTTGACTTATTTCAGACAAAATAAGTTCATATAATATAAGTTCAAAAAAATAAGTCTTTTTCAAACAATTTCACACACAAATAAGTTTTTTTCAGATAAAATAAGTTCAGATAATATAAGTTCATTCAAAATAAGTCCAATAGAACGGAGTCGTAATATCTTACAACATATAACTTTTTTATAAGGTAGTTAATTACAACATTTTTATAATAAGGTAGTTTTTTTGGCAAAATCATAATTTTATAAGGTAGTTTTTGACAAATTTGCCAATAAATAAGATTAAGAAGTTTACACATATTTTTATTAAAATTGCAGTGGTGTTGTAAAATCACATTTAAAAGAATTATTACTCCGTAGTTAATTAAAAGTTGTAGTATGATTTTGTGCAGTTTTGTGAAAAAATAAGGATATGGTTTCTCACCAGAGGACCGTGAAGGTCTTCCAATATTTTCTTCCGTGCTTTAATGTGAGGAAGTAGCAACTCTTCCCGTTTGTTGTTTAAGTTGAAGACCTCTTTCCAACGACCAAAGAAGAGAATTCTAGACACCGAAAGCCTGCATATATCGAGTATGAGGAAACGATTGAAGGATGTCAGTAATTGACGTTGAACTGCCTCAATCTCACCAATTTGGGACTCATTCAACTTATCCCCAAAACACATAAACACAAGCAAGCTAAACATATATAGCAAATCGAAAGTGATCCAACACCCTGACAACGTCAAAAGTCAAAACCACCCACATTTCTTGCAGTTGAAGAAACCTTTAGGTTATTAAGGAGCATTTCAAGGACCCACTTCCATGTGTGTGAGAAATCCTTGGTTCGTTTAGGGTGCAGGATTTGAGTAGTCAAGTTTCGACGAAAGAGACGCCATGTAGAGCCATAGTTAGCTGAACTGATGTTGTGTCGGTTGCAAGTAAGAATCTTAGCAGCAAAGAATGGTTTAGGACGGTCTGCAAAGATAGCCCCTTTCTCAATTAAGGCTTGGTGGGCTAAAGAATAATCGGCGATAAAGATTACTGGATTTGAAGGTATACGAACCATAATAATTTTTCCATATTTAGAGCAAAGTGATCCAACTGTTGTTTCAATTTCTAAGGTTGATTTTAGAAGCCATAAGATTGCACCGATTATGGGCACGCATATTGGTTCCGGGGGAAACTTGGATTTGGAGAATTTTAGAGAAAGTAATACCTTGATAAGCACAAGTGAAATGCATGCTACTATTACTATAAGAGCATACCATGTTTCCATTAACTCCATTTTTACAGGAATTCAAAGGTGTTGAGTTGTTGACAAATATTATTCAAACTCAAATTAAGGTGCTTTAATTTCATCAATCAAACCATATGTTATATATACTACACATATTAGACTCCTATTCCAACTGTAACTCTAATTTTTTTTTTTTTTTTTTTTTTTTTGGTGTTAGCAATTAAACGGTTCACCCTTGGGGATAATTCGGATTCGGGGCGAGTTTTGGGTGGATAGATTTCAGTCCCCGCCCTCCCAATTGTTATTGCGGGGAATCGAACACGCGGTCCTCCTTACCATGTTCAACACCAATCACCAATGAACCAACATGCAATTGGCACTCTAATATTATAATAAACGTACACAATTGTAATGATACACTGATATTAGTATTCTATCTTAAGGTATACCCCATCAAGGAGTCAAGGTGGACATAAAGATCTTGAATGCCCATTTTAACAAGAAAAAAACTGGAACTCCACTTTCCCGATGCCATGGTTAAAATATCGGTTAATTTGCACCTTCAATGAAATATACAAAGGGCAAATAATTCATTATCGCATCCTGGATGTAATGATAATTGGCCCCACGTTCCTAATATGTGAAAATTATTTGTAACGAATTTAGGCCACGTTACAAATATTGCACCAGTTGTAATTGACATTGTTGATTTAACGTCCTTACTAAAAGTCATTTTTTGACAAATAAAAATGAAATGCTAGTAACTGCCGGTGGTTTTAGCCTGCTATTAACTATTTCAGAATAAGTGCAACACTTTTTTTCCCGCTCTTTCAAAATAAGTACACTTTTTTCCTTTTTTTGCAACTTTAACTAATACTCTGTATGTTATTCGGTATCTCTCATTCCACTTCATATATATTCTATTACTCACTCCGTTCCATATTAATTCTGATACTTATATGGACTTCAAAATACTCCGTAAGTTTTTGTTTGGTTATCAAATATTATTTTATTGAAAAATAGATGTAAAAATAAATTGTTTCTCTTTTCTTCCATTATTCCACTAATTAACTTTTGTTTTAATTTCTCTGCTCTCTATGTGTGAATAAAATATTACTCCACCCTTTTGTATTATTATTTTTATTATTATTATTATTATGGGAAAACACCAAAACGTTACAAGCTTAACAAGCTACAAAGATCAAGAGAACTACAAGAAGTTGGAGGGGATTATTACTCCACCCTTTTTTATTATTATTATTATTATTATTATTATTATTATTATTATTATTATTATTATTATTCAAGTACCCACTTGTTGAATTAAACAATCTTTTTTTTATATAAAATAAGTGCATTAAACAACGTGAAAAAAAGTACGTGTTGCACTTATTGTGAAACAGAGTACGGAGTAGTTCATTTATTAGTAATTTCTTTTCTTTTACGCTAGTTACTAATGGATTTTTACATGTTCACAAAATTTGATAACCACAAAACAAAAACAAACACTACAAGAAATTGTACTACTAACGACGGGAAATCCCGTCGCGAGAGGCCAATAATCGTTGATTAACGACGAGATTTCATGTCGCGAACCCGTCATAAAAGGGGGCCGTCGTTAATAGAAATCCCGTCGTAAATCCGTCGTAAATCCGTCGTAAAACCGTCGTAAAAGACATTTGCGACGGTTATTCCCGTCATTGTTTGGTTGTTTGCCCCGTCGTAAAAGGCTTTTGCGACGAGATTTTTGACCCGTCGTAATTAGGTTGTCGTTAAAGATACAAATTCTTGTAGTGAAATTCCCTTTTCAACAAAACAAATTGACAGAAAGGGTTTCCCAATTAAATTGGATCAACCAATCAAAATGTTGTTGGTATTCAAACCGCCGAAAAATCATCTATGTATTCCATCACAAGTTCATTTCATACATTTCAATACACCAATATTATTCTCCGTACATACCAAAAATTTCAAAAAATAACAACAAAACCAACCCAACCATCAACAGTTTTTTAACAAGATAGAAAAATATTAAAATAAATTGACTTTGACTTGTTTTGCATCTCCGGATAAATATGAAAACTAATGTATAACTTTGAAAATTAAAACAAATAAGTGCATTAAGTTTCGTGAAAAAAGTAAGTGTGTTACACACTTACACTTATTATAAAATGGAAGAAGTAGTTCATTTATTAGTAATTGTTTTTCTGTATGCTTGTTATTAATGGTTTTTTAACATGTTCACGAAATTTAATACCTATAAGAATACCGAATTCATGTTATTTTTCTTAAAAAAAATTGACAAAGAGTTTCCCAAGTAAATTGGATCACCCAATCAAAATGGGTAAACCTGCAAACAAATTACTCCTTGTATTCCATCAGAATTTCATACATTTTGATACACCAATATTATTCTCTGTACGTAACAAAGTTTCAAAAATAATTAACAACAAATCAACCCAACCATCAACAAATTTTCAATAAAATAGGAAAATATTATAATAAATTGTCTTTGACTTGTGATCTCCTGATATAAACATGGCAATATATTGATGTATAACTTGAAAATTGAAACAAATGAGTGCATTAAGCTATGTAAAAATGCAAGTGTCGCACTTATTGTAAAACGGAGGGAGTAGTTCATTTATTAGTAACTGTATTTTATGTTCGCTTATTACTAATGGTATATTTACATGTTCACGATATTTGATAACCACCAAAAAAAAAAAAAAAACCCCGAATACACATGCATTCATTTTCTACAAAAGTAATTGATACATGGTTTCTCAAGTAAATTGGATCACCCAATCAAAATGGTTGTTGTATTAAACATGCCGACAAATTACTCTATGTATTCCGCCACAAGTACGCAAATCTGTTTCATACATTTCAAATCAATGCACCAATGTTATTCTCCGTACATACCAAATTTCAGAAAGTAACAACAAAACCAACCCAATCATCAACAAAATTTCAACAAGATAGGAAACTATCAAAATAAATTGTCTTTGACTTGTTTGCATCTCCTGATATAAACATGTCAACTAATGTACAACTTGAAAATTACATTTTCAATAATAAAAAAGTTGTTCTAAAGAACTTAGAACATCTATCTATCTATATACTCCGTATTATACTAAAAGAGAGGAAATCAGTGTGGTGATGACAAATGTCACTCATTGATTGGCCTCTCTTAAAGATATAAAAAAAATATTAAACAAACAAAATATTTTGTTAACTTTCACCTTATAAAGTATTTGATTCTATTTTCCTAAAAAAAAAAGATGTCATTCTATACATGGAAAATATTTTGTAAAATCTTTTCTATATTTTGTTAACAAATATAACCAATATGATTATCATTTTATAAAAAGTTAGTCCATTATTGATGAATCACATTTGTATAGGGTATTTTAGGCGCATTTAGGTTGCATTTCTAGGCATTCGTCACGTTTTATTTGCATTTAAGGTCGTTTTTGCATAATTTGTCGCTATTGTACTCTATTACGCGTTGTTTGTGTTTTCCTTAATATTTCAGGTGATTCTATGGTCATTTGGTTGCATTCTAGTGTTTAATTAGGGTTGGTTTGAACGATAAAAGAACGATATGTTGACTCGAGGATCATTACATGCCTCTTGGGATAAATTTCGAGTCAACAACGAAGCTAAACGCTACTTTTCTAAGCATCAAAACTGACAAGCGTTCGCTCTTTTGATAATATCTCAAGTTCTACTGATCGGAACGAGTCGATTTTGATTGAGTTAGAAAGTAGACTGAAAGATCTTTCCAACGATGGGTCACACGGCCTTAGAGGACCTCTGGATCAAGAGTTATGGCGAAAACAAGTGTGACGATGCTGCTGCGGCAACGCTACGCCCACCATCTTCACGAGCACAACAGTTCCCAGCGAGGGATGGCTCGACACCAGCGAGGGATGGCTCGACGCCAGCGAGGGATGGTGCGCGAGATCCCTCGCTGCCTCATTGCTTCGTTGCTTTGCTTTGCTATACACTTCACCAGGCCAACGAGGGATGGTGCGCGAGATCCCTCGCTGCCTCTGCCTTGCTTATGCTTTTACATGCTTCATCGGGCCAGCGAGGGATGGCTCGCCAAGATCCCTCGCTGCCATATTTCGCGGCATATTATCCTCTTGTCCGTCCAACTTGTTCGTGCTCGGGTTTTATCGCCACGTCATCGTTCCATCGACCAATCATTGACGACTTCTTTTTTTATTTTCTTATTTATTTTTTTATTTTGTTTTAGAAAAGAGAAACTATAAATACTTAAGGGAATTAATTTATTTCCCTCATGCTTTATTTTTCCTTTAGGTTTCAATTCTCCTAGATTTCTAATTCACGTTCTTTTTTCTCTTTTTTCTTTTTCATGAACTATAGTTTTTCTACAAACTCCATTAATGTAATTCTTTGAGGTATTATTGATTTTCCTTTTTATTTTATTTATTGCTTTTAATTATGTTTTCATTCTTAGATTTGATTTTCATTGTTCGTTTCATGATTGAGTAGTTTGCTTTCTAGGGTTTGGGAATCCATGTTTATATTATGAATCCTTATTATTATTGTTGATGGTTTGATTATTCATTGATATTTCTAGTTGATTAGGTTTATATTGTTAATCTTTGCAATCTGATCAATTGTTTGATTAAATCATGCTAATAGAATTTAGAATCGAAAGATCGAATTTTAGAGGCTTACCTACAACTAGCAATTCTGATTATGTTAGCGATCGTACTGCATATGTTGAATTGAGAGTGTTAAGACCCGGCCGTAGGATTAACTTGTGCTCTAGATAATTTGAATATTTGAGTTGTTGATGATGTTTTGATTGATTCTGAACTATGAACATGGTGAACCGTTGCCCTAGATCTTTTAGTTTATTTTTCTATTTATTTTAGTTTAAACATTCAATCCTAAATTTTGTGACATTGTTAGTTTTGCCATACCTTGAAAGCTAGATTTAAATAGCCATCTCTCTGTGGATTCGACCCTGCTTACCCTACTGCATTGTTAGGAGGTTTCGCTAGGATTTTATTTTTGACGGGTGTACGACAGCCTATCAAATTTTGGCGCCGTTGCCGGGGAGACAGTTTTATTTTTCTTTTTAGCTTTTATTTTTGGTGAGACTACATTGTATATATTTTTTCGTTTGTGTATAAAATTTCCCCTTTTTTTATAATATAAAATGGCATCTATTTTCTTTCCTCAATTTGAGAATGAAGTGTTTTGGAGATATTATTATAGGCTTGGAGATTTTCTTGGTCCAAATCATATTTTTGAACAATGGGAACTATGTATGGTGATTTATGAGGGATTGAATGAAGATACAAGATTGGTGTTGGATTCCATGAGTAGTTATGTATTTGTGGAGAAGACTCCAGAAGAGTGTTGGGACTTAATCGAGCAATTAGCTAGAGATACATATGAGTGGGAGATGACAATGTTTGTTGAACCTACTCTGCAAAAAATTTCT
Source organism: Spinacia oleracea (assembly GCF_020520425.1). Classification (NCBI taxonomy): domain Eukaryota; kingdom Viridiplantae; phylum Streptophyta; class Magnoliopsida; order Caryophyllales; family Amaranthaceae; genus Spinacia; species Spinacia oleracea. Next base: position 159,868,973 of record NC_079490.1, on the reverse strand, counting down.
TTTCCTATTCCTCAAACTCACACCCCTCCCCCGTATTATTGTTCTTATTGTCATTGTCATGACCATGATACTTCTCTCTGTCCCTATAACGAGTCATATGTTAGTACTGTCAACCCTTTCCTTCGATTTGATATGCAAAATTTCCAACTCGAACCATCTTATTGTGACATGAAAATCCTTTATAATGATGATGATGATGATGATGGTGAATTTGTTGAGAATGTTAGTTCGTTGGAGGAAGGTTATCATTTGACTTTTGGCACTGATGAGGAAAACTTGGATATAACGGAGACTTTGGAGGATGAGGAATCACTAATGGTTGTAGAATCGATGGTTGAGAAACCGTTGGTTGCGAAACTTTTGGTTGACGATTTTAGTGATGAGTTTGTTCACGGGGGTGGAATTATAGGTAAAAGCATTAATGTTGAGCCTATATCTCCTCTCGCCTATGTCCCGTTCTCGCGGAGGCTTGATCTTTTTCCTACATCCCCCATGTTAAGTCTTTCGCACTTTATCAATAGGTCTCCATTCCATGATACATTTGACCTTGCCGACCTTGATGCTCATTCTAAAACGTTTACATTTCCTGAGGAGCAATTAGAGGGAAGTTGTATATATTCTCCTTTTTCTTTTTCTTTTTCTTCTTCTTCTGATTCTTTTTCTTTTGAGTTTGGTTTTTCTGCTTATTTATCTAATACCCTATTTGAGAGGATGAATGTGGTTTTACTCAAGCCATATGTAGTGCTCAATGATATGTTTGCAGGGGCATTTGATAAACTACTCAAGGCGTTGGATTCTTCTGATTAACAATTTGAGTAGGGTCGCGCGGGACCTTAAAAATCAGCGCTTACCGGGAGGCAACCTGGTTTACTGTTTTAATTCCTTTTTTTATGACTAACCACCTAATGTGTGCTTAAGTGATGAAATATCTCTCTAGGTACAAGCATTGTTAGGTTTCTTGGCTAGTTTCATTACCACATCGTGGCAGTGGCGTCAAAATCCTTTGGTGCTAAGCTCCTTGTTTGTGAGTTGTCTTTCTCCCCTATTCTCATGTTGTTTTTTGCATCCTCTTTGTTCACATTGAGGACAATGTGTTGTTTAGCTTGGGGGAGGATATTTGTCATCATCAGTTTGTGCATGTTAGTTGCACTTTAGTCTAGTTTTATTGTTTAATAGGTGTTGTGCGCTTTGTACCACTCACTAGGGGTGGGAGTTTACGTACAACGAAAAAAATGTATTGCTTTCTTAATATTAATGTTTCATTCTAGTTGCATTTCATTTTCATTCGTGCGCCTTTGTGTCCTGCATTCGACTTTCAAACCGTGTTCGGGCTTTATTTGACTCTCTTGAGCTTCTTTTGAACTTAGATATGATTTCGAAATTCAGTCGGTTGTGCTATACATTGATAACTGCTTAGCATTGTGTGAAACAATTGAATGGTACGCGGTAAGATGTTGGTCTCGCGTCAAGAATAGCTAGCCAATTACCTTGTAGGTCACCTTACTATGTGTTTGTGTGATTGATGTGACTTGTTATCGTATGATTTTGGCTTGAGATTCATTAGTAGTTTAGTTGCAACTCACGCATGCCGCGTATGACAGAGGCCATTCTCTTAGGAAGCCTTCAGACGAATTTAGAAACATCAGTTCCTGCCTTTCATACCCATGTTGTAGCCTTGTCCTTTTATTCTTTTAACTCCACATAATTGAGCCCTATTAGCCCCGTTGGTTACTTGTCCCGAGTCTAGCTTGGGGGAGCTTCGGTGTTCGTAATGGTTTCATTGATGTTGATTGATTGGCATACTAAGCCAATAGTTCGTGGTTCGAGGCTATGGTTGGATATGTGGTTTGGAGATGGTGCATATTATTTTTGGCACCAAAGCTTGTAACAGTTATGTACTTTCGATTTCATTATTAAGTTTCATTTTTCATTAAAAAAAATAGAAAAAAAAATAGAAAAAAAAAGTAGAAAAAAAATAGAAAAAAAAATAGAAAAAAAAAGAAGAGAAAAATCAAAGAAAAATAATAATAAAAAATATGTTTTTCGTTTTTGTATGTAGTTTGAAAGCAGGGAAAGGGAATGAAGAAAGATCATTGACATTATATTATGTTTTTCCCTTGGTTATAACTTGGTTGATTGTTCGGGTTTCATGGTTTGATGGAGTTGGATTTTCGGCATTATCACGCCGACGCATATTGTTCAAATTTGCTCCCCCAGTTGGACCTTACTCTCACTTTTTCCCAAATTATACCCTACCCTTTCTTTTTACCTAGCCCCATTACAAGCTTATTTTAAAGACCTCTTGATCGGCATGTTTGTTTTGTGATTGAATGAAAATCGTTTCTTGCTATTCTTATCTTACCCCATGTTGCATCATATATTCATATTCTACAAGGTATGCGGCGACAACTAGCTTGATTGAGAATAGTTTGTGGCTAAGATTGGTTGTTTCAATTGTGGATCATGATGCTTTGTGGTTCTATTTGTATCCGAGCTAGATTTCTGTCTAATAACTTTGTTTGATTGTTTGCTCGAGAGTTGAATCGGTCTTGCCATGGTTTAATGAAAGTCACGTGCGTCTCATTTCTTTGTCTTTAGTTCAGTGTTGCTTGGGGACAAGCAACAGTCTAGCTTGGGGGAAATTGATGAATCACATTTGTATAGGGTATTTTAGGCGCATTTAGGTTGCATTTCTAGGCATTCGTCACGTTTTATTTGCATTTAAGGTCGTTTTTGCATAATTTGTCGCTATTGTACTCTATTACGCGTCGTTTGTGTTTTCCTTAATATTTCAGGTGATTCTATGGTCATTTGGTTGCATTTGAGTGTTTAATTAGGGTTGGTTTGAACGATAAAAGAATTATATGTTGACTCGAGGATCATTACATGCCTCTTGGGATAAATTTCGAGTCAACAACGAAGCTAAACGCTACTTTTCTAAGCATCAAAACTGACAAAGCGTTCACTCTTTTGATAATATCTCAAGTTCTACTGATCGGAACGAGACGGTTTTGACTGGGTTAGAAAGTAGACTGAAAGAGCTTTCCAACGATGGGTCACACGGCCTTAGAGGACCTCTGGATCAAGAGTTATGGCGAAAACAAGTGTGACGATGCTGCTGCGGCAACGCTACGCCCACCATCTTCACGAGCACAACAGTTCCCAGCGAGGGATGGCTCGACACCAGCGAGGGATGGCTCGACGCCAGCGAGGGATGGTGCGCGAGATCCCTCGCTGCCTCATTGCTTCGTTGCTTTGCTATACACTTCACCAGGCCAACGAGGGATGGTGCGCGAGATCCCTCGCTGCCTCTGCCTTGCTTATGCTTTTACATGCTTCATCGGGCCAGCGAGGGATGGCTCGCCAAGATCCCTCGCTGCCATATTTCGCGGCATATTATCCTCTTGTCCGTCCAACTTGTTCGTGCTCGGGTTTTATCGCCACGTCATCGTTCCATCGACCAATCATTGACGACTTCTTTTTTTATTTTCTTATTTATTTTTTTATTTTGTTTTAGAAAAGAGAAACTATAAATACTTAAGGGAATTAATTTATTTCCCTCATGCTTTATTTTTCCTTTAGGTTTCAATTCTCCTAGATTTCTAATTCACGTTCTTTTTTCTCTCTTTTCTTTTTCATGAACTATAGTTTTTCTACAAACTCCATTAATGTAATTCTTTGAGGTATTATTGATTTTCCTTTTTATTTTATTTATTGCTTTTAATTATGTTTTCATTCTTAGATTTGATTTTCATTGTTCGTTCCATGATTGAGTAGTTTGCTTTCTAGGGTTTGGGAATCCATGTTTATATTATGAATCCTTATTATTATTGTTGATGGTTTGATTATTCATTGATATTTCTAGTTGATTAGGTTTATATTGTTAATCTTTGCAATCTGATCAATTGTTTGATTAAATCATGCTAATAGAATTTAGAATCGAAAGATCGAATTTTAGAGGCTTACCTACAACTAGCAATTCTGATTATGTTAGCGATCGTACTGCATATGTTGAATTGAGAGTGTTAAGACCCGGCCGTAGGATTAACTTGTGCTCTAGATAATTTGAATATTTGAGTTGTTGATGATGTTTTGATTGATTCTAAACTATGAACATGGTGAACCATTGCCCTAGATCTTTTAGTTTATTTTTCTATTTATTTTAGTTTAAACATTCAATCCTAAATTTTGTGACATTGTTAGTTTCGCCATACCTTGAAAGCTAGATTTAAATAGCCATCTCTCTGTGGATTCGACCCTGCTTACCCTACTGCATTGTTAAGAGGTTTCGCTAGGATTTTATTTTTGACGGGTGTACGACAGCCTATCAATTATACGGAGTACATAGTATGATATTTTTTTTTTTTAAAGTTAGTAATCTACCAATTTGTACTTACATAATATATTAGAATACAAATAAATTAGAAAATCAATACAACATATAAAGGCTTGAACATGAGTTACTATTCATATAATAGTTAAATGACTATACTGCCCTTTATTCTCCTTAGTTTTACATGGTTTGCCCTTCTCTTCGTATCATGCCACGCCTTCTGCCCATCCTCTATTATCCCACTTGATTCTGCTATGCCTTCCTCTTCCCTCACCTAAGGCCCTATTTGGTTCATTATTAGTAAAGGAAAGGAAGAGAAAAGAAAGGAAGGGAAAAGAAAGGAAAAGAAGGGAAGGGAAAGATATTTTATTTTCCTGTGTTTGGTTTAAGGGAAAGAAATGAAACGAAGAGAAAGGAAATATAAATGACAGCTTCTAATTTTCTCTTTCCTTCCAAATTCCTCAAATTTTGTGAGAAAAGGAAAGTGAAATTTTTATAATGGAGCTTTTCTTCCAATTCTCTTACTTTCCTTCCACTTCCCATATAATTATTTGTACCAAATACAGGAAACATTATTTTTTCTTTCCTTTCTTTTCTTTTCTTTTCCTTCCAATTCCTCCCAACCAAATAAAGCCTAAATTGCTCGGGTTTCTTCGCCCTTCTTCCTCTTCTACAAGCCTTCTATGGTTTCTTCGCCCACTCTCCCCATCTCTCCTATGGCACTGCTTCTTCTTTTTCTGGTTTCTTAACCTTGCCCCTCTCCTCTTCTCTTCCATGTCATTACCTTCATCTACTGTTCTTAATCGTCGTTCCAATGTCTTTCAATAATACCTTTGATGCTTCTAGAAACTGGCTCCTGCAATTATGGTAAGTCTGCTATTCATTTTTTTTTTTTTACTATGTTTTAATTTGTGGTATTGGATGATGTTAATTCAGGGTTTGTTTGTTTTCTCCGTCTCGAATTTTGGGTTTTCTTAGTTTCATAATCGCAGTCCACATTCGCTCGGATTGATTATCGACTCTTTTATTTTGTGTTTATACTATGCTTTCAGTCGCAGATCTTGATGATCTTTCTTTGTGTTCATATGAATTTCTGGGTTTTTGTGTTCTTGGTTCAATAATTTGAATTTTTAGGTTTTTTGGTTCTTGGTTCAACGACTTCGTTTAAAAAAATTAAGTTATTTCCTGATTTTTTTAAATTTGCATACATTTCCAGGACCCTAAACAAATTGACAGTGGCCAAGAAATTATGGACAAATTTGGTAATATTACAAATTTTCATGCCAAATATCACCTAAATGTAGAACTTCCCCGTACTATATTAGCTTAATGTTAGGGTTAGTAGCTTGTCACTTTGGCAACTAGCTTAGCCCTATGATGTGGACGTAGAAGAAATGTTTAATTAGTAATTAATGTGAAGTAATCCTTTATTAAATAATTGTGGTTGCTTATAGAGATCTCACTTTGATAATTATTGTCTCTTGTTATATTTACAGAAAAATTATACTCCGTAATATATTTTTACGTCTATTTCGGTGGTAATTAGTTGAATCGAGGGTTATAGAAATTGTGTTTGATGGCCCTTTTTGAGTTGGTTGTTTGGTCAAAGCAGAAATCTAGGAAAATTTCCAAAATTATTATAATGGCATACTCTCAATCAAAACACTAAATTATACTCCCATTTTGCTGTTTTTGCTTTACTAAATGTGATTAATCCTGTCAATCTTGTTAATCATATGCGTGTGTTATTTTATTGGGGTTGTAACAATTTCTATGTAAAGGTCTTACGTAACGGGGTGTGGAATGAAGAAGATGCAGCAGTGTTGGTTCATGGTGACATTATTAGTATCAAATTAGGGGACATAGTTCTAGCAGATGCTCGTCTAATGGACGAGGATCCTCTGAAGATCGATCAGGTAGGCTTATTAACAATATATCCCCCTGCCATGATGAAGTTTCAGTTAACTTAACTTTCTCATCTGTTTCTTTTGCACTAATTGTCTCTAAACATGCTGCTTGCATCCTTTTTTTGCATATGATGTCAATATGAGAGAAGTTAATTAACTTCTGCAGTTGTTTAATTCAGAGAAATTCTTGCAGAGTATTCAGGCGATGTACTTGGAGTATTATCTACGATTCTATATGGGGCGTAGTGGTCATTTTCGGAAGAAGGTAGCTCCAAGCCTCCAAACTTCTAACTGTATTCTGTCATCTTTATTAACATGTGTTGTTTTGTTTAAGGAAGTCAATTGGTAATATCCTCCTATTTGACTGACATGTTGACATCGTTACAAAATTCTTCTTTGTAATATGAATTTTAGATCAGTGGCCCAGAGGCTTTAAAACTTGTAGCCACAAACGTTTTGTTCGAACTCTTGCATGCCTTATTGTAGCTTGTAGGCGAAGAGCAGACTTAATAAGCCAATGCTGAATAGGTGGCTTTTGATATGTGCTCAATAGAATAAGAGTATAAACGACTAATAAATAAATTTCCCAACTTTTTCTTCGACAAAAAAGTTCATCATCAAACCACTTCTCACTTCTCAAGTCTTCCTTGTGATGGCAAACTTGAGGAGTGATGCTACCACCTCTCGCCGTATTACCCGTGCTTTCCTCGACTTTCTCGATTCTGGTCTGTCTTTTTATCTATCTCTTTCTACGTGCTTTGTGGATTTGTAGAGATTATGTTACTTGTGATTGAGTTTTGAGCATTCCTAGGTTATTGCTGCATTTTCTGCTAATTTTTGTTTTGTTTTGTTATTGTTGTTGTGAATCTGCACCCCATTTATTTTCTCATGTTGGTTGATTGAGGACTTGAGGTTCTTAGATTGTGAAAAAGTTCAGTTCTTGGTACTGAAATCATTCAAATTCTTGTAATTATCCCCTCTTGTAATTTTATGGATTAAATTGTTGGGATTTTTTTATTTTTTTTTTGGGGAAGGGGAGAAATGACTTGATGAGATGGTCCATTTGCCGTATACTGGTGGGGGAGTGTTGTCTTTGATCTTTATGTTGAGTGGAGTGTTGTCTTTGATCTTTATGTTGAGTGTTCTTCTGTCCTGTGACCAGTGGGTTTCGAAAATGTTAGGCCCGGCTGCCCGGCCCGGTTCAGCAAAGAGTGAGGTTTATTTACTGATCTGATTAGGAGCTTTTCAAGGAAGGTTGTTGAAATTAGGGTTTCCCTTATGTAGGTTAAGAGCTGGGGTAAGGCCTAAGTACAGTAGGTATAACTGATTATTGGTTTATGGAACTTTACTTGGACAGTTGGAATGATCAATTGGAGGAGTATTAAAAAGGATTTCCTATCTAGTTTCAAAATTATGATAATACAAGTCTTCTGTGGTTACTTCTTGTGAAATAGTAATATTCTGATATAGATTTAGTGGTTTAATACTGGTGATTGCTATGGAGAATCAATCGTCACGTTTCTAGCTAATTGATGTATTACTCCAAAGCCCGCTATCTGAACTTTATTTCAAGTTTAGTCCTTTTTCTGATTATAGATATATCTGTGCCTTGTGATATCTTACTTTGTTGTGAGACTTGTACTACAATTTTAGGAGATTTCTTCTTCCGCGTTGCTTTTCAATTGGGATTTGGTAGCATAGATATTGAAAATTTTGATTGTTCATCCTTATCTTTGCAGAGTGCTCGTAGACATACTACCTTATTTTCTAAGGGAAAAAAAAGAAAAGTAGCTCTCTTCATATGTACTTTCTGTCTGAAAGAAATTTAATGTTTTTGTTTACTTATTGGCTTAATAGCTTGTCATAATATCTTTTTCTCTTCCTTAAACAACTATGCTTTCATAGGAGTTGGTGATACGTTTCTTTCCTACATAGTCATACATTATGTTCATACATATTTCTATTTAATCTTCTGTCTTTTTGTGAGTTGGGTCATGAACAAGCTTAATAGGAAAGTTCCAGCTGCAGAAGAATATTATCAAACATCATATATGACTCGTGTTTAACGGATTATCCTTGAATTGATTTTATAGCCAAAAACCCTTTAGCCTATCCTGATATTGATTTCATGTACTTATCTTAATAATTTTTTTCAATCCCTTGACAGTTGAACCTGCCCCTGGTGTTGATCTTGAAGGCCTTGAAGTTGCCAAAGATTGTTTAACAGAAGTCTTCAGACTTCATCTACTTCCTGAGAGTGAGCGACCAGAACCTAATTTGTTGCTAAACATTTTCAGGGAATTTGAAACTGTCGAGAAAACGGAAAATATGAATAAGTTATAAGGAATAAAGTGAGAGTGAGAGTGAGAGTGGTTCCTTTGTCAATAATGATGACGAGTGGGATGTGAAAAGCTTGAAAAGCTTTAGTTAGGAACGCTGGCCTAGGTTTTCGAGACGTGTTAGCCTGAATAACTTTCAACCTTCATCTGGGGCTGGGGAAGGATTGCCCCGAGTTATGCTTCTCTCGACCAAAAAAGATACACCAGTGATTTGGCGTACTCTCAGTGGCTTGTATCCCAAGCTATTTATCTTCTATAACTCACAGGTATTATGTGTTTGTTCTGCATTGCTTGCACTCTGCACTCTGTACTCTTCCCCCTCCTCCCCTCCTCCCTCCCACCCTCGAACAATAAAAAGGATAGGAAAAACAGGTATTCAACGAATTCAAAAAAAAAAAAACATTGTTTCTACAAACTTTGAGAAACGGGGGAAGATATCACCTATTTAGTTTTGAACTTGACGCATGTTAATCCAATATTCCCCTTGCAAAGATTCAGTTTTAGGTGCAGCTTTTATGGATATGTACTGGCGAACCGTGGAATTTGACCTGGTAATGTACTCAATGAGACAAAATTGTTGCAATATATTGATGTACACTAGTACCTCTGAATATCTTTAGACACGATGAGTGGAGCACAAGTTAAAACTGCAGTTTTCTTGTTTGATTGATTTTGCAGGTTGGTGATGTTTCTGCTCCAGAGGTACAAAGTTTAGGGGTTAATGCACTTCCGACTATGGTGGGATGGTTGTCAAATGGAGAACAACAAATACTGAAAGCGGGAATATCTGTGAGAGATCTAGAGTCCGTTGTTCAGGAAATTGGTATCTTACTTGAAGGTTTTGAAAATAGAGAATAAGATTGTGTTTCAAGTACCAAAAACCCTGATTGTGAATCCTCTTGACAGCATCAAACTTTCATGATCTTTGCGGAGAAGAAACTCATCTTTGGTATCAAGTCACTAAAGTAAAACATCAAAGGAAAGTATAACATCAAATAAGCACTTATATATTGAGCCGAAATTGTTTTTTACTTTTTTGTGTTCTATTGCTTTTGCAGTTATTTTCTAGAGTTTTCCATATTCAGCACACGGTTAATAGTTCTGTCGTGTCTTGATTATGGATCCAATAAATTATAATTTGTTTTTTTTTTCTTGGAATAGCGAGTTGATTCTCAAGGTTGTAATTGAGCAGTAATGCAATATGAGGTAATGCAATTTATGTTGCAGGGAATTAAGGAGCTTATGCTCTCCTTAGATTGCGAAGATTACAAAGCAGAGATATTAACGGATGATACACAAGCTTCTTATATGAATGGGGTGATTGTCTTAGTCACAGGACGTTTGTCTGGAAGGGACTATGTGAGAAGGAACTTCACTGAGTCATTCTTTGATGTTGATAAAAGTGCACCAACAGCACCTGTGATTCCCATTGAAGGTAACCTTCTCCATCTCGTCTTTCCTTGATGTCTCCCTTTTATCTGTTTGTGTCCACGGAGAGATTTTAGAGTCATGTTGTCTTTGAGCTTACGCAGAGTCCGCTCTTGGTGTTTGCTTGTTATATTGGCCCCAAAATCCACCCCTATAAGAAAAGCTACTTCTGACAACTTAAAAGGAGGCTCTTAGTAGTTAGTAGTCCCTTCCCTTGCAAAGATTTTCTTATCAATAAATGGGCATACTAAGCTTATTCCTAGAGTGCTTATTAGGTAAATTCTTTATTCAGATGAACCAGTCGAACAGAAATCTGCCTTTTGTTTTTGAACTCAGCCATTTTTATGCTTGCATGGTCTTATTTTGCCTTAAAGAACTAAAATAATCTCTATGGTGGACATTTTAAGAGTTCCTCCTTGTAGTTTAATCTCCTCATGCAGATTTGAAGATGATAGAGTCTGCATTTTGCAAACTGGTGAAACTTTTAGATTGATGGTGTGAATTTGGTCAGGATGTTGGGCGTTCTGTTTTCCTTGATAGTGGTGTTGATGTATATAAATTGGAGCAAATTTGTTGTCTATCAGCTGTTTTAAGTATAGGTTCTTAAACAGAACCCTGCAGTTTTACTTTTGCAAATGGTGACATCACTAACATGGCAATTTGTGATGCCAGGATGTACTCATTGTTCTATCTGCTGTTAACTATTAGTCCCCCCCTGTAAGAAATTACAGTAGCTTATCTGACCTGTTCAAAAATTCTGTTTAGGTTCAAACGTTTTCTCTTCTAGGCTGGACTGGGAGGCATGGTTAAAAGTTGCTTTGGATGCTACAAAAGGGTTGGAATATCTCCACAAACCTGTGAACCCTCCGTGTGATTCATAGAGATTTTAAGAGCATCATCATTCTTCTGATAAGAACTTTCATGCCAAGGTTTCTGATTTTGGATTAGCTAAGCTTGGACCTGAGGAAAGCAGGTGGACATGTGTCCACCCGAGTCCTGGGCAACCAGGGTAATGTTGCCCACGAGTAAGGGCCACATGATTATTCTTATGTTGTATTTATCTCTAATTTTTAATCTTTAGGAAAGTATTTCACTCTGGTTGTCTTATTTCTATGTCATTTTTTTGGGTTGTTGTGTATGCATTAACAAGACATTTGACCATGAAATCGGATGTATACAGCTATGGCGTTGTCCTCTTGGAGTTGCTTACAGGCAGGGTACCAGTTGACATAAAGAGACCTCAAGGTGAAGGTGTTCTTGTGTCTTGGGTAAGTTTTATACTTTGTCCTTAGTTTCTCTATTTTTTATAAAGAGTTGTCACAAAATTGAAAATGAGTATAATGGAGATTTACTTGGCAGTAAATAAGTAGCATCTTCATTAAAAGTTTTACTTATCTATTTGGTGCATTGTGAGAAAAAACTTAAAATGGGGAGGGTTGAAGGTATATGTATGTAAAGAACACACAGTGAAGTACACAACAGTTTGTTGTGGCCGTACAGTGATCCGTTTAGTCTTGTACATCAACTCCGCACGAGTGCGCGGCTTTCACATTTGTTGAGAGTTTGAGACCCAATTTTTACCATTACGATTTACGAGTACTACATTTGATTATCTATTACGAGTAGTAAAATGTACTAAAAAAAATTAATTTTTTGAAAACATACATTGAGACTAATCTAACAGTATCCTATTGTGTAACAATTTGAATGTTAGACATCTCTTTATTTTTAGATAATGTGAAGAGGTGGGCGTGAAGAATAATTGTTATTCGTTCATATATGGCGTTTTCATTCTCAAATGTTTCTTTGTTTGTAACTTACGATATTAGTTTTACTAATCACACTATCTGTAGCATCTATAGCACCAGTATTATAAAATTATTATTTTTAATCTTACAGAGCATTTTATCACTGATGTATTTTCTTATGCAGCTGGCCCCTATGTGTGACTGTCTTGTTTCTTTCTACTACGAGGATAAAGAAGCTGATGTTTTTTTCTACTACGAAGTACTTGTTAGCTTTTCTCATGGATCGAGCATTCTCCTACATTCAAATAATTAAAAAAAAAAAACCTTGAGTACTTTGTTGTTTGATCCACTTTTCTGGATAATTTGTTTAGAAATTATGTACGTCCACCAATTTTTTTTAGTTGCAACACTTTGTTTTTCACGCTTGTCAATGCATATCTTGAACCATTAATATATTTAATTACTGATAAGTAAAAATTATAAAAAATTAGTTTTCGCAAAATACACATTAAGATGACTCTAACAAGATCCCCACATGAATATGTTTTTCCTAAACTATAGATCATAACAAATAAACAAAGTAGATTACGTGAATAGCAAAAAAATAAAGTGTTGCAAATGTTTTGAAGGGGAGGAAGTATTTGATTGTGGTGATTTTGGTTACTGATATAACCACCAACAACGGTTAGGGAATTGTTTGTACCAATACACAAATGATCTGGTGAATTAGTTGTGTTTTTTATCGTAAAATTTATAGAAAACGTACACAACATAATCAATCTCAAGAAAGCGTGAATATCACTTCTAATTTATTTATCTATTTATGGTTTCGTATTATCTATTCTATGTTAATCCAAATTTAGCGTAACATGATATTTTCACAAGTTTGAAAATACTTCTATATTACGTAACAATTTTACATAACAATTTTACATAACAATTTCATATACCTTGGGGGACTGTGCGCGCTAGCGCACAGTCCAATAACTAGTATGAATAAGAGTGTATAAAAAAAAGTTATTGTAGTACTCTATAATATTTTAACAACTAAATTCGATAATTATATCCGCCAATAATTGTACTATTTTACTCCGTATAGTTTAGACGTATTATATTTAGCAACTAAATTCGATAATTAATTATCACCGCCATTGATATGATAGTAATATTTTACTACTTAAATAAAAAGTATGTAACTTCCTTAAACATGAGCAAAACTTGCGTAATCAAATCTATCTACTACGCAATTTCTCAATTTTTTAGATGCAACTCTTTAATTTTTACATTAGTTTTTATATTCAAACATCGCTCTATTTGTTCTATTTTTTTATGATTATTAATACTTTATGATGAACATAGTTATGTATTCCGTAGCATTTTGTTGACTTTGTCTAAATTTTTACATAATACTACCATTTCATCTATACACTATATTAAAAGAGAAGAAATTAATGTGTAGCTGACAAATGTTTCTCTCTAATTTGCCTCTCTTATAGATATACAAAAATACTTAAAAAAATAAAGTATTTGATACTATAATTATTTTGTTCACATGCACCTCATAATTAATTATATTTGATGCTATTTTCCTAAAATAAAATAAAACTCAATCTACACATGGGTATTATTTTGTAAATTATATTTTCTATAATTTGGTAAAAAATATAACCAATATAAGATTATCTTTTTATAAAAAATTAATCTATTATACGGAATACATGGTAGGACTTTTATAAAAAATTAAAAGTAGTCTACTGATATTGGGTAATTAGAATACAAATAAATTTAAAAATCAATCAAGTATATGTGATTAAGACTGTATAATTTTTTTTTACTATAGTACTCTATAATATTGTGGAGATGTTTTAGTATTAGATGATTACGCATATGCTTAAGAACGAGTCATAATAATCGATTATACACCGGAGGGGGAGTCATGAAGCAGGGATAAATTTTACTCTGTACCTCCCGAGACAGGGATTGAAAGTGGTGGGTATGGTTCCTATCGTGGATGGAGGGGATGAAGATGAGAATTGTAGGCGGGTATGAATGTGCGGGCCTCGCCTCGCCTCAAAGTCATCTCTAATTAAGTGAATAACTAGATTTTGTCCGTTCTACGCACGGGCTATATTTTAGGAAACTCAATTAAAAAAACTGGTAAATTGACATACCAAAATGATAAAGGTGTAAATGTATAATACTTCACTAAAAACTTTCACTAATAATTTTGATAGTACGTAGACATACTAAAATTCCCAAATATATTGGGTGGAAGCATTACTTTTATGGAATATATTATGAGCTACCCAAGACCACAAATACATTCTTAGTTTTAGAGTATACGAAATATCTTTTTATCCAAGGGGTTTTAAAAAAAATGAGAATAAGATAAGTATGTTAGTACGGAGTAACTAAGTTAAGCATATGTATTCTTTGAATTAAACCAAAGAAATCAACAAATCTTCAATATGCTAAGAAATTCACCATTGTTGTTTTTTGGATTAAAAACTATGTTTCAGTTGCCAATTATACATGAAGTTCCGCACTCTATCCTTTGCATCACAATCAAGAAAAATACCCAAAAGGAAAATGACCTAAGAATTAAGAGTTGTGATCAAGAACGACACATGATATGTCAAAATTCTGGAAAATATCAAAGACTAAACCATTTTTTAAAAACTCGAAATTATGCTTATAGAGTTGGGGGTGTGGTAGTAGTAGATGTCATACAGATTTCAAAATAAAAATGCATCCATGTTTGTCGGTTTTTAAGTCGTTTGTAAAAGAACTTGAAATATGATGACGCTTGAGGCAAGTCAGGTAACGGGATGCAAAGAACATGCACCGTTGATTTAAATGGGCTAAAAAAATGAATATAATGATAACTTTAACTAATACCCACCTCATTGGAAGAAATATTTTTCCATAAAACAATGGGGTGGACATGAATTAGAAGTTCATAACATAATTTTAACTTCCACCCACCTATAGAAAAATAATAAAATTCTTCAAAATGAAGATATTTAGCAAAATAAGTCAGGGAGTAATATCGGTCTATAAAAAATTGTAAACATGTAGGTTTAATAAATAATCAAATTCATTAACCAGAGAATCATAACCATCTGAAACGTTTCTCATTCTTGATTCACCATAACCGCCAATGTATTAATTAATGTCTCTAATTAAATTGTTCTAAACGGTGGTAAACTAAAATTGGAAAGGGACGGATGAAATGTTGAGGTGACTTATTATGTTTTAAATGAAGAATTGATTATGTATTATTGTCCACATGTCTTCTAAGAGGTCATGATTATGTGTCTGCCACGTGTCTTCAAAATGGTGTTGCTTACGTTTCGTAAAAAGGAAGTTGGTTTTCTTTTTTAAATACTAGGTATTGATTAAATGGTGTAGTTAGATGTTAAGAGGCCGGGTAATGAAGTTAATGAGGCGACTATGCGAGTATTAACTGGGTATTACTGCATGTCGATGTGAAGGGTGTATGGGATCATTAAGTTTATTCTTAACACAAGAGGTGAATGAGAAAGAAAATATATTTATTTATGTAGCCTTATTTGTTTTAACTGTTTTAATAAATATGACACCAAACGAGAAATAACAAATTTATCCATCATTAATTATAATTTGGAGGATAGTAAGCTCTATTTTGAAGATAATTGTCTACCATATTTCATATAAGTTTATGTTTAGATTATAAATCGTGCATTGCGCGGGTATTATACTAGTTGTTGTCTAATATTGTTGAGCTCTTTATCCTTTATCATTGTAGGCTACATCTATTTCCAGTTGCCATGTACTCCTTCAGAAATACAAAACACGCATGTTAATAATTATTGTTCCGGTGTTGAAGTGGATGAAACAATGGGCTTCGAATGAAGGCCCTTTCGTGTGTGTTGAAGATCTTGCTAGCTCGAATGTGTCGTGTCCAAGTTAACCTGCACAATGAACAAGTTACTAGCCTCGGGGGTGTTTCCGAGGAAAGCCCCTCCGATGCCTAAGTAAGAACAATGCTCGGATTCTAGAGAGAAGTTCTCTAGAAGAGTAGTCTTAAGGCGTAAAAATGGACGTACCTTGGTATGTGAGCCCTGGCGGCTTATTTATAGTGTTTGTACAATAAATGCCCTTAGGTTATTTATTGCAAGTGGGCCTTGGGCCTTGGTTGGCGGCTGAATAGCCTTTTGGACTGTAGTGGGTTTGATGTTGTTGTTGTGAGCCCTTGGGCTTTGGACTTAATGGCCCAATTGGTATTCAATTGGGAGCCCAAACAACATGCCCCCCAGACCCGGCCCATTTAGAATTAAATGGGTGGGTTTCCAGCTGTGAGAAGCCCAAAGGTTCTCTCTTTTTTCGAAGAGAAGATGATGCGAGTTCGTGGATGAGTGACAAGTGTGGAGAGCGGAAGTTGGGCGGTTTTTAGGACGTGGCCTATAAATACCGCATCTTTTTCCTCATTTCAAACTTTATTCACTCAAACGTTTTCCATATCTTCAAAATTCCGGCGATTTCTTTGGGTGTTTTCTTCAGATCTTTGCATATTCATCGTGAATTTGCTTCGGGACTTTACTTCGTTCGTTTCATCGGCGTTTTTCGCTTCCGGAAAGGTAATTTGTTTTCCGTTTTTGCTTCCTTCTTTTTCTACTCCTTTCTGTGTATCTTCGGCGTTCTTTGTTTCGCCATGGCTGGGGGAAGATGGAAGAAGAAATCCGATGTGGTGTCCTCCTCTAGTGATAAGGAGGATAGGGTTGCTCCCGGGGTTGGTGCTGGAGAGGACTCGGGGAACGAGGCCCGTGCTGAGTCGAGCCAAGGGGCTGGCGTGACGGGTCGTTTTCCTATTCGCTCGCTCTTTCCGAGGCGATGGGAGGAGGTTGATCCTTTGGGGAGGCTTGCTAGCCTCTACGAGGACAAGTCCGAGATTGCTGGCCCGGATGGAGTGGCAGTTGATGGGAAATGGCTAGTGGATGCCAAGAAAGGGAGGTATCATCGGCTTGCCAAGGATTTATATGGAATTCAGCATGCCTTTGGCTACTGGTGCGAGCTCCCGAAGCAGAAAAATGCGAGGGTGACTCGTACTCCTCCGGAGTATGTTCATGTGTATCTCCACCACTTCGACTACGGGCCTCGGTTCCCCTTTGATCCGTTCATCGCCCGTGTGCTGGAGGAGTACAACGTCTCGTTGTGTCAGTTGACCCCGAACTCCATGCTCCATATTGTGGGGTATCGCTGGATGTGCGATTATCTCGGCTACGAGCCGTCGGTCGAGGTTTTCAAAGAGATGCATGAGCTCGTGAGGAACGCGAATGCCGAGGCTGGTTGGTGGGCCATCAACAATAAGAACAAACGGAAAGACGAGGATATTTATATGACCGCTTTTCCGTATGTATCTTCGGTCCATGGGTGGAAAGAACGATGGCTGTTGGTCCGTGTTCCCGTTGATCCGAGGCATCCTCAGTATTTCTCGCCGCCGAAGTGGTTCGTGAAGCCGGATCCCTCGATGTCGCGGGTTGGCCCTGTTGATCGAGAGAATTCCGATCACGCCATGCAGCTGGAGTGGTTTAAAGCCAAGACGGCTCGGGAGCCGATGTATTGGCTTCCGAACCTGCACTATATCACACGGGAGGTCATCCTCGCTGCTGCTGGTCTCAGTAGGATATATGACAGGGGTGAGGTTTTCTTTGCTGAGATCGTGCTTCAGTTGGGGTGTTGGCCTCCCCTTTCTTTACTTCTTTGAATCTCATCTTTTCTATCTCTTTTTTTTGTGTAGATCAAGGCGAGAAAGCTGTTGACCCAGCAGTGCTCGGCTACCAGCTCAACGGAGAAGGGGTTCTTGTTCGCTGCCCTCCCTACGATTTCAAAGCGCAGAATCCTCGGCAGCCGAAGCTCGAGAATCACAAGTTCTCGGATCACGCTCTTGCACATCTGGAAGACGTTCGAGCCGACCCTTGGGATTCTCAGAACCCTGGAGAGGCTGTTCCGAGGCGGACAGTGCTTCCTGAATTGGTAACTACCTCTGATCCGGTAACGCTGATTAGTTCGTTCATTTTGTTTAGAATTACGTTCTGTGGACTCTTGTGGTCTCGATTTTGACCCTGTCTTCGGTGTCTGTTTTTCTTAGGGACCAGAGGTAACAGCCGTTGCGCCTGTCATTTCCTCTGCTTCGTGTCCTCCTTCTTTCGCCGCTCCCGAAGTAAGCGATCTTACATTCGTATTCTGTTTGCCCTCTTTGGTGTTTCGGTCGCTTCTCATGCGCCCTTTCTTTTTGTAGGAGTCGAAGAAGCTAAAGAAGAGGAAGGCTTCGGAGAAAGAGGCTTCTCCTAAGAAGCACAGAAGGGAGAGGTCTCCTTCGAGGTTGAAGAAGAAGTTTGCTTCTTCGTCGAAGGTAACCCCTAGTCCCGAAGTTCTCGAGTTTTTGAGCCGTCGTCCTTATCTGACTGAGGAAAGAATTCGGCAGGTTGTTGCCGCAGATCCCAGTCTAGCTGAGGCGGGCGAACGCTACCTTGCTCGGCAGAGGGAAGAGATGGGTCCACCGCCGAGCCTTAAGAGTAAGCTTCCGCTCCCTGGCCAGAAGCTGAAAAGCGTGACGATTCTGGTACAGGACGAGCCTGTGAACCAGCCCATGGGCGAAGAGTTTACTACACCTTCGCCTCTGAAGCCTGAGTTTACTCCAGTGGGGGGGACTGTCGCTGATGTCACTCCTATGGTGGAGAGGTTTGAGATGGATCCCCCTTTTGGTTCTGCTGAGGCTGCTGGGTCCGAGGACGCTACTGCGGATGGACAGGGGGATGATCTGCAAGATCCCCCGAAGGTGGTTGTCGACCTTACCTCTTCGGGTATTGAGGAAGGTGGTCCTTCGGAAATCAAGGGCGCTGATTTCGCGGTTCCCGAAGGTGGGGAGCTCGGCCCACAACGCGGACTGAAAAGGAAGTTCCGCGAGACTTTGTGCTCCACATCTACTTCGGTGTTGGAGCGTCTGGCCTACCCTTCCTTCGACGTGCCGATCAGGAGGGTTCCTCGGAAGGTGAGGGACACCATGGCTCGGTTTGCTCGTGCTTCTGTTCTGGGTGAAGACCCCGAGGCACACCCCGAGTCCATGATTGGCCCTAGCGCCGCCAGGGAGAACATGCTTCGGGGCATCCCTGACTGGCGTGTCCCTGGGCAGGAGGCGAACCACCCTACTCAAATGGCTCAGTTCCATTTGAACGAGGTAAGCATTATTTCTTTCTTGTGAATTTTTGCTTTTATTCTTCTTTTGTATTCACTGTTCTTTTTTAATCCTCGTAGGCGCACTTCTGGTCTTCCTTCGCTGCGGAATGTCAGTACTTTGACGAAGTGAAGCTGGCCAGATTTGAGGAGCGCTACGATCATGATGTTCCTCTTCTGGATGAGAAGGCGAACACTCTCCTTGCCGAGCTTGAAGAAACAAAGGGCTTGGTTGCCGAGTTTACTCGGGAACAGACGGGCACACTCGAGCTGCTCGGCAAGGGGATTAATGATCTGAAGTCGAAGATGGAGGCTGATGCTCGGGAGCACGAGGCCTTGAGGACGTAGAAAGCCGAGGAGAAGGCTCGCTTTGAGGCTGCGCTGCGGAACAAGGATGCTGTCATCCTGAACCTTCGCGAGAGTGCTCAGAAGTTCACGGCTGCTCTTGAACGGATTCCCGTGCTTGAGCATGAAGCTGATGAACTTAAGGCCAAGGTTCGCCAGCTCGAAGCGGAGAAGGCCTTGCTGTACACTGCCGACCAGTGTCGAGACCAATATTGGGAGGGGATCCTTGGTGCTCGTCGGATGTTCGCCAAGCATATGCCTGACTTCAAGTGGACTGAGCATGTGCCTCAGTGGCTCGAGGCCGAGGACAACTTGGTGGAGTGTCAGGCTGACAGAGACGACGCTGCCAAGGAGCGCAAAGAAGCTGCTAAGGCACAGCAAGCTCGGAAGGTTGCCTCGAAAGGTGATACTACTGCTGGCGCCTCTTCGCCGTCTTCTCCTCAGGGACGTGTTGGTAATGTCCCTTAGGAACTCGGGCAGTCGTCTTCCTCAGAGTCGGTCGGTTCCAGTTGAGGGCCTCCGAACTTGCGCTTTATTATCTCCCTTTTTGCCTTGGTGCTGCGTTGTACTTTAATAATTTCTTTTTGCTTTCCCTTAGTACTTCGGTAGGCCGATGTTTTGTCTGTTGATGGCTGCCGAATTTAGCTTTTTCTTTTGGTCATTTTGTTTTCAATTTTTGAGGACTCCTCGGGCTGTGCCGAGCTTTAGTTGGTATGATTGTACTTGTCCCCCCAAATATTGAATGAAAAATGACTTTGTTGTTTCGTATATTACCGAAGTTTCTGTTTTTTTTGCTTTTGAATCCACCGTTTTGCTAAGTTGTTTCCTCGTTTGCGAGTTCTCCCAATCCGTAGATTTTCTAAGACTCGTTTCGAGTTTTGCTTAGGCTCTGCGGGTGGATTCGGTAGCTTTGGACTTTAGTCTTTGATTTCTTCAGATTCGAGGATCTATTGAAAGGCTACTCTGAGCTTTTTAACACCTGCTTACGTATTTAGAGTCTGCTTTCGAGCTCTTCGGATCCGTGGATCTGTTTAAGAGTCTTCTTTTGAGCTCTTTAACACATGTAGACGTGTTTAGAGTCTGCTTCTGAGCTCTTCAGATCCGTGGATCTGTCGAGTCTGCTTTTGAGCTCTTTTAATGTTAGTAGACATGCTTAGAGTTTGCTTCTGAGCTCTTCAGATCCGTGGATTTGTCGAGTCTGCTTTTGAGCTCTTTTAATGTCTACTTCTGTTCTTCCGACTTCTTGTGGTTCGGAAACCTGGGAAAGAAGTCGCAAGTCTGACTCTTAGTTATGAGTTTCGGGGATCGGTGGATCTGAGCCGAGCTCTTTATAACTGTGTTCGAGAGACTTTGTTGCGAACGGAATATCCCTGGGTATCGCGAATCCGAGGATTTCGGGCGGTACCTTGCGGGTTGTTTTGAGTTAGCTATTTTTTTGGGCTTTTTGACCCCAAGAAATGGCTACTTCGGGTTGATTTTAGCCTCGGATTGATCAGATCCGAAGTTGCATGCATGCGTATAAGAACATAGTGATAGAAAAATAAAGAAGACATAGGGATATGTTTAATGAAACACATGGTGCCAGTGGCTTTCCTCTTCTCATTAAACGACTTACTTAGAGTAAAAAAGGAGGGGTGAGATCATACAAAATATTTCTTGAGAACATCGGCATTCCAATGGTTCTTCAAGATTGTTCCATCTAACTGTTTAAGCATAAAGGTGCCAGTCCTCTTTTCAGAGTGGATGATGTATGGTCCTTCCCATGTTGCCGAGAGTTTCCCGTGGAATTTTCCCTTCTGAACTGCAGCAGCATTTCTGAGCACTAGGTCACCGGCCTTTAGAGGTCTGGCATTGACTCTTCGGTTGTAGTGCTTGCTGACTCTTTGCTGGTAGGCTGCGTTGAGAGTTCTGGCTTCGTCCCGAGCCTCATCTAGTAGATTCAAGGATTCGGACAGAAGTTGATTGTTGCTTTCCCCATGGATTCCATCATACTTGTTGTATGCTTGGACCCTTAGGCTTTCTGTTCCGATTTCTACAGGGATGACAGCTTCGGAACCGTAAACCAAGTGGAAGGGTGTCTTGAAGGAAATAATGCCCTTGGTCCAAGTATGCATTCTATGTTAAGTCTAATAAGTGCGGTTCAGTATTAATTAACAAGTTAATAATTCAGTGAGATCAAGTGAGCTGAATGCCTAGCTAGAGGCCGCTTCAGTTCAAGTGGAATTAATGATATTAATCCACAACTTACTCTTGACTGAACCCGTAGGGTCACACAAATAGTACGTAAACGGATCAAGTATTTAATGGCATTAAATACTCCATCTATGGATATTCGGAATCGACGGATCTTGGTTTCAGTGGGAGCTGAGATCGTCACAGGCAAGAAATGAATACTCCGGAAACGATGATATTGCCGGAAACGGAAATATGGATCGTATCGGAAATATAAATATTATCCAAGTCGTAGATGTTGCCGGAAGCGGAAACATGGTACGTATCGGAAAATATTATCGGAAATGGAAATATTGCCGGAATCGGAAATATTGCCGGAAACGGAAATATTGTCAGAATCGGAAATATTATCGGAATCGGAAAATAATTCCGGAAACGGAAATATTAAATATTTGTTCGAAACGGAAATTAATTCCGGAATCGGAAATGTTAAATATTGTTCGTATCGGAAATGAATTCCGGAATCGGGAAATTAATCGGAAGTGTATCGTACGAATTAGCATCGGACGAGGCCTGCCAGACGAAGGCCCAGCACGAAGCCGGGCCATCGCCCAGCAAGCCAGCGCGCCACAACGCACCAGCCAAGGCTGCGCCAGGCCCACCGCAAGGCAGGCCCAGCGCGCGCCAAGGCTGCGGCAGCGTGTGGGCCTCGTGGCAATGGGCTGCGAGCTCGCGGGCTGCGCGCGCGCGCATGGCGCCCCTCGTGGGCTGCTGTGCGTGCGTGTGTGTGTTTGTGTGCTATACGAATCCTAAAGATATCAGGTTTCAACATATGATTAAATTCCTAAACCTAAAAGGATGAATTAATTAAATAAGAATTCTATTAGGATTCTAGTTTAATTAATTCGTATCCTAATAGGATTCCAGTTCCTTTTCCATACCTCTATAAATAGGTGCCTAGGGTCATAATTTATAGATACAATTCAAGTATTCAAAGTGATTTTTGAGAGCAAAAATTCAGTCATACAATTGCCTACAATAGCCGAAAATTCTAAGTACCTTAAGGGCGATCCTAGTGGTCAAGCTTAAGGCGGATCCGGACGTGCTGTGGACTATCTACGGAGGGACGACATTTGGAGTCCTAAAGACTTGTTCTTGTTCGGTTCGGGCGCAGCTAGGGAAGGCACGCAACAAAGTGTATGCATCTAAACTATGCTAAATGATTATGTGTAAATAATATGCTTTCCTGGATTTATGGTTTTTCCGCATGATTTATGTTTTGTCATATGAATCATAACCTTACAGTGGTATCACGAGCCTCTTATTATTTTCATAATCTAAATTTCATAAACATGGTTAAATATTACAAATTTGCAAGATTCGAAGCCTAACTATGACTTTTGGGAGGTTTTAGTTTTTCGAATGCAAAATTTCGTAAATTTAAGATGTTAAATTAAATATTTGCGATTCTTGTTGATAAATCTTGAATTTTTGATTGACCTACTGTATATGTTTAACAAGTTTGAATGCCTAGCCTTGTTAATTATGCAATCTAATTTGTAATTATGATTAATTTGTTGAAAATTGGAATAATTTAGAATTAATTTGATTTTCATAATTAGTTATAATTTAATTAGATACCTATGATTAAAAACCACCATAAAAATTGTAAATTTATGTTAAATTTTTATGACCTAGACTTGAATCCATGTTAATCGGAAATCAAATAAATAATAAATTTTCGATTTTTCGCCCTAAAATTATGAAATTAATATTATTTATTAATTTGTCATTAATTTTGAATATAAATTTTTAATTTTTATGCGATTCGCTCATATAACTTGCACGCACAAAGCAATGGACGCTACGTGTTACCCTTAAGGGGTGTTGTATAGTGCGGGCATGCGACGACGAGCAAGGGAGCTCGTCGCCCATGCGGTACGAATGCAGCGAGCAAGGGCATGGTGCACGAGCACAAGGCAGCAGCCCTGCCTTGTGTCGTGGGCTGTGAGCAATGGGCGTGTGGGCAGGGGCGAAAGCAAGGCACAACAGTCGCGTGTGGGCAGCAAGCGTGCTGCGCCACAGCGCGCACTGCCTCGCGCAAGCATGCGGAGCCTCGCGCGCAACGAGCGCAAGCTCGCGTGCCACGAGCGCTACGCACAGCGTCGATGCCTCGCGCGCAGCGAGCGCCAGCTCGCATACTGCTGCCTCGTGCGATGAGCGCAAGCTCGCGTGCGGGAAAGGCAGGCGCGCAGCGAGCGATGGCTAGCATGGATCGAGCGCTGGCGAGCGAGCGCAGCGAGCGATGGCTCGCGTGCATCGAGCGCTGGCGCCCGCAGCGAGCACCAGCTCGCGTGATGCCTTGCGATGGTGAGCAGCAGCGATGCGACGCAGCGCATGGGCTGCGCGCACATGGCCAGCGATGGTTGTGTGCGTGTGGCCCATGGGCGTGCGTTGCGTGGGATTGTTGCGTTGCGATTAGATCGTTTTGAAATTTTAATTTGAAATTTTCAGTTTACGTAATTTTAATTAATTTTAAAATTAATAATTTAAATTATTTTCTTGGATTTTAATTTTGAATATTGTAATTATAATAAATTTTATTTATTCTAATTATTTTACTAAAATTAAAATCATGAATTAATTTAAATACGACTGAAATTAAATTAAACTTTTTGGATTCAATTATAAATTTATATGAGCTTTAAATTTTAATTAAATTTGTATGTTTCCGGTTAGACTAGAAATACATTTTTATGTTTAAAATTAGTAAAGCATATGAATTTATTGGTTTAAGTGGGAGCCCTTTTTAGTCATAAACTCTTGATTAGGTCTACAAATCCTTAAGGTTAAAACAACTTGATTAGAATTAATAAGGACTGAATAATTTGTAGATTATTGGTTCCCTTGATTAATTGCTGCAAATGTTTATGTGATGCATAATGTGTTTTACTAACCAGCTATGTGGGCCATTCATGATAATGAATGGGTGAATGGTATATATTGTATATGTACTGTTTTGCAGGTTATGAAGTGACTAGTATGGCCCAAATAGGATAGAAAATATGGTCTGCGTACCATTAATTTGAATGTAATTGGTCTAAAGTACCAAAGTTGTTTTTCAATTCAAATATGGTCTGCGTACCATCAAATAGTTGTAATTAGTTTTAATTATAGCTTATCCTATTTGAAGAAAATGGTGCCTCCCACGGAGATTTTCAAGACGGACTTTGAATTTAAAGCTTCAAGATGAAGTCGGGCCATACTAGATCACATTTATCTTATGCATATTTTAAGTTATTTATTGCTTTTAAATATGTCTTAAAATGCATGAGATCAAAGCTTGATTATGTTGCATGATTAAGGATTTTAGTTCACTTAAAATCTAACCAACATAGTAAGAGCCTTAAGTTCCAAACTTAAAAATTGAGTTAAAAGGTGCCATGCCAAAATATACACTTGCTTGGATATCCTTTACATCAATCTAGTAATAGTTTTCGCTCAGCGAGGTGTTACTTATTGGTCCTAAAGGGGCAAGGTACACAAATAATTGTGAGTACATGTTAGTTTTGGTGAAACTCAACGATATAAGTAAGGAGTCCTTTTATGTCGTGGCAAAATCGATAGGTTTACCTAATAAGTTCTTAGACGTACCTATCAACCAAGAATAGTTTCTAGACTATTAGCAAAAGGCTTTTGCTTACCTAAAATGTTTTAGAATTGAGTCGACAAACTGTGCTTAATTCTTCAATGGTTTTAGGATCTTGGAATCATTTTATTCGCACCTGCCGGAACAATAAATTCGAATAAAATGCTAATAACTTGTTTTAATTGCATGATTGCTTTAATTTTCAAGTTATTACTCATGATAAATGTTTAGACTTTGCATGCTTCAATGTATGTTTTAATTATTGTTTATAATTAAATATCTTGCACCGCAGTAAATCCTTTTAGAAAGGTAACAGTAAATTTCCTCGATTGGTAGTGAATCCAAGAACGATTCACGGAAATGAGAGAAAATGAGCAATTTAAAATGTACGTTTCTTTTAGCGACTTTTATGGTTGTTTTCGAATATCGAAATCGAATGGCAAACCAATTGGTGCTTGTGAATTCAAAATACAATGTAGTTTTGAGATCATAAAGCATTGAGTTTAACAATCAGCTTTACCAATGGTTAACAACCTAAAATCCTTTTTCCATTTAATTCTCGAATGAGTCTAGTTCTTAGACATTCGAATAGATCGATGCTTAGAGAACTTTAGAAGCTTCTGGTAAGATCATCTAGTTGAAACAGAATATTCAACATAAATGGTAAGAACTTTGATAAAATGACATTGGACATGTCTAACAAAGTATAAAAGTCAACACTAGAGAATTCAATTCTTAAGACTATAAGAAAGGGTACAAGAAATAGGAAAACAAAGGAACAAATGAAAGGAATTTACGATTCCGGTTCTACCTATAAGTTTATGTTTAAAGAGAAGTGACCTAGAAATCAAACTTCCTTGGTATCATATACCGCTTGAGGTTCTTACTTCGGTAATAACTCAAACAATGGAAGCTAGGCTACACTAATGGCCTACAAATGGGAAATGAAGCATGGCAATGCTACATTAGTTGTAGGGTCATCTAGTTTGTTTTAAGTCCTTTCAAAGGCTGGAACTTAATGGCTATTTTGTTCCATAATCAGCATACCTAAATTTCTGTTTTCAAACACAGAAAGACTCACATTCAAGAAAAACAAAAACAATATTTGTTTGTTTATTTGAATGAAATGGTCAATTACGGGTTGAGTCAATATGTTTGATTAAAACAAACAACTCTTTAACAATAAAAACTTTACTACGTTCAAATCAACCCCTTGATTTGAGTTCCACTAATCTTTGGCATTGTTGCTTAGACCATATCAACAAGTTAACATTCAAAAGCTCTATTTTGATGGACTTTTGAAAGTTGATTGATTTCAAGATCAATTTAAGACAACTAGTCTTACTTGTTGAAAGTAACAATAGATTTGAACTATTGTTAGAACGCCTAGACAATAGAGTTCAAAGCTAAAGAAAGATTTTATGACTTTATTATTTCACATGGATTTGAGTAAATATAGGTTTATATACTCAAATGTGATATAAGTTGAATCTGTTTGGCTAGTTCAAAGATTCAGAAGTATAAAATCCACTTGGCAAGAAATCATAAAGATCTAGGTTAGATCATGTTGATGATTACTTAAGTCAAGAATGATCATCAATGATTGTGTGAAATAAAATTCACAATCTAGCTCCATAAGATATGGCATATCTAAGTTGGAATGATCGAAGTCGATTAGTACTTGATTCGATCAATGATGAATCATAAAGACTTTTCCTATAATTTCTAAAACAAAATGCTCAACTACCACCAAACTAAACCAAATTCGTCAAAGCTATTGAAAAGTAATTTCAGAATATCTTTTCATAATATATCTAAAGAGTTCTTAAACTCAGTGGGAGCTTAGTGTTTGTTATTCAACAAACTAAGGCCCAAGTATAGATATATGTTTCATTGTGATTTATTCAAATGAGACACAAGGGTATTGTTTCTACCACGAATTTTTGAGAACATAATGTTTGTTTGCTCGAAATAATGTCCTTTTGGAGATTCGTTTCCAAAATGACAAGTGGGAGAAAATAGACCTCGAAAGTCTTCGAGGCGAACAACAAACATAAACGGACATTCCGGAGGCTTTTCGAAGTTCTTTAGAAAATCCGAACACGTATTCTTTAAGGACTTTAGAAGTGGCTTTAAAGAATAGACATCTCTTAGAAGACTTTACAAGTGCTTCAAGGAGAACAGAATATTCAAAGGACTTTCAAGTAGCTATTGATATTCTATTGTTTGATGTTCTATACCCAAGTAGGCATAGAGTTCAGGTCACTGAATCTATGCGATTCTTCTATTAGATAGTGAAGAAACCTACAACTTGCAGTCAAACTATTATCATGTAGGTTAATGAGTTTGTGACCTGTAAGAAAGCTATGACGAAACCCAGATTCCCTAAAATGGTTAGAGGCCATATATAGACTCAAATTTTTTAAATGGCTAGAGGCCATAAAACATACTCAATGTTTTGATGACAAAATTAAAATTTTGTTGATTTGCAAGAATAGTTTCACACCTATTGGTTGCAAGTTTGTTTTAAGGATAAAAACCATCAAACATGAAATTGTGTTCACACACAAAGCTAGATTAGTTGCTAAAGGTTACAAGCAAATTCACGGCGTGGATTATGTTGAAACCTCATGCATAATCGTAATGTTCAAGTCTATAATTCAAGCAATGATTGCATATTGGTAAATATGGCAATGGGATGACAAAACGTATTCCTCAATCAAATGTTGGAATAAACTATGTACATGGTATGTCATAGGATTTGTGGATCCAAATAAATGCTTGAAAAGGAATGCTAACTTATGAAATCTAAGTACAGATTTAAGCAAGCAATTGGGAATTGGAACTGTATTTTAGTGAAGCTAATAAGCATTTTAGTTTCATAAAATATACATGATTCTTATAGATGTATAAGAAGTTTAGTGGGAGTACGTAAAACTTATTTGGTCCTATGTGTATCACACATATCTCTCTATTGTGAAATAACATTCAAATGCTAATGACTTAGGTTTGAAATTATTCATCAATGATGGACCAAGGCGAAACTTAGTACATACTGGGTATTAAGATCTATTTACAAAGATCTTATGATATTTTTTAGTAATGGAATTTACTAAATTAAACACGAAAGACTCCATTGGAGATATTCGATCCATATGAATAAATCTAAGTAATGAATGTTTGAACTATGTATAAGCATTTACTAAGTTAAACATCAAAGAATCTAATGAGATTCTTCACCTATATTATATGTCAAAGAATTTAGTTGGATTCAGTATCTACTGTAACTGAATGAGCTAAACTTACATGAATAAAATTCAATTGGGAATTATTCTGCAAAAGAATTTATCATGTATGATATAATATGAGGATCGCCAAAAACGTATCGTATGACTTTAGGCATGACGAACATATACCAATCTCTATTGATCTAAGTGAAGATCAACTAGATTGAGATCAAGAATACTTATGGTACTTGAAAAGGTACATAGGAATAGTTCTTGATTCAAGGAAATAAAGATATGCTAAATATTGATGCTACATGCATAAACACTGGCAAAGGATCAAGCAAGACCCTTTGGAGTTAACCATTGATAAGGACGAGCTATAGAGCATCGTGTTTTGAAATGACAACATGGATTGGAGACCATGAGTTGTTGCGAGGGATATTAAAATATTAATTTCTATGTTCTAAGATACAGCTGGAAAGTATTCCACATATCTGTGAACTGCTTGGATAAGTAGATCCAAACAAAGCATCACTAGCAACCTATACAGTTGAAGTAAAAGTAATTATTGCCTAAGAAGCAATAAAATATAGTTGTTTATATGAGTTCTTCATTGAACTTGGGAAGATCACATGTCTGTTGACTTAATGGTTCTTCATTGCAAAATGCGTAGAACCACTAATGTAGCAAGAAAGACTAGATCACAAAATAAACATACTCAAAAGTTCTTATCATCATATCTCGAAGAACATTCGATGAAAAGGATGTTAAGATTGGCAAAGCGTGATAACTAAACCTATGCAACAAGTGAGAAGCAACACTCACGTTGTAGCACTGGAAATCAAGCATAGCTTTGAATTCCATGAACTGTTTGAGGCCCATGGTTGTAAACATTGGGGTTGAACATTTATCATATATGAAATGTATTTTCATATTCCATTTAATCTTGGTTTAGTATTAAATGATGAGTCCCTTCAATTTGACGATATATTCAAGATAGACTGTCAGGACCAGTCCTGTGACTAAGAAATGTCTATCAAGTGAACTTGAATGTCAAAGGTTGAAAATGGTCCCTGGTCGGAGTTTTCTATAAAATTGGACGCATAGAAAACGTTAGACGATTAGAATGCAAGATGACTAGTAGTTCTGTTTCTTGAACTATGTGGACATGGCAATGTCATAATCATTTGCATAGATACTTACTTTGGGAAGACTAGTATCGGACAAGACCTATGAAACTTTACTGTAAGAGATGAAAATCTGTCATAAGTAAATTTCATTAAAATTATTAGACACTAAATCCTCAATACCTGAGTGATTTGAGATTACTTGTTTGAGAACTGGTTGCTTTGACGTTGACCAACCGTCGCACCGTAAAAGGAGGCTATAAAGGCAACGCTCAGGTAATCACCTATCAAACGAAGTCTAATCTCAAGATCGCAAGATTGGGATTGTCCTCCCATAAATCGGGATGAGATGCTTAAAAGTTGTACAAGGCCACTCGGAGAGCTAGAAACTGTGAAATGCATGGCCGTGCTCGGATGAATCATAGGCTATGATTATCTGTTTATTTGATCAGTTGAACTCTGAAACCGAGGAACACCTCTGGACATAATAAGGATGACAACTCTTACCTTATGTTCAAGAGCAAGCATCGAGCGACAAAGGAATTAGGAAATGCACACTTGTCCCTAAGGACAAGTGGGAGACTGAAGGAAATAATGCCCTTGGTCCAAGTATGCATTCTATGTTAAGTCTAATAAATGCGGTTCAGTATTAATTAACAAGTTAATAATTCAGTGAGATCAAGTGAGCTGAATGCCTAGCTAGAGGCCGCTTCAGTTCAAGTGGAATTAATGATATTAATCCACAGCTTACTCTTGACTGAACCCGTAGGGTCACACAAATAGTACGTAAACGGATCAAGTATTTAATGGCATTAAATACTCCATCTATGGATATTCGGAATCGACGGATCTTGGTTTCAGTGGGAGCTGAGATCGTCACAGGCAAGAAATGAATACTCCGGAAACGATGATATTGCCGGAAACGGAAATATGGATCGTATCGGAAATATAAATATTATCCAAGTCGTAGATGTTGCCGGAAACGGAAACATGGTACGTATCGGAAAATATTATCGGAAATGGAAATATTGCCGGAATCGGAAATATTGCCGGAAACGGAAATATTGTCAGAATCGGAAATATTATCGGAATCGGAAAATAATTCCGGAAACGGAAATATTAAATATTTGTTCGAAACGGAAATTGATTCCGGAATCGGAAATGTTAAATATTGTTCGTATCGGAAATGAATTCCGGAACCGGGAATTTAATCGGAAGCGTATCGTACGAATAAGCATCGGACGAGGCCTGCCGGACGAGGGCCCAGCACGAAGCCAGGCCATCGCCCAGCAAGCCACACGCATCCAACAACACGCCAATGCCTCGACCAGGCCCAGCGCAAGGCCAGTCCCAGCCAAGGCTGGCACGCGCGCACAAATGGGCTGCGGGCAGTGGGCCTGTGCGCCGTGCGCACAGCGTGGGCCGCAAGGCTTGCGCATGGGCGTGCGATGCTCGTGCGGTGCGTGTGTACGTGCTATACGAATCCTAAAGCTATCGGAATTCGTGCATAGATTAAATCCTAACCCTAAAAGATTAAATTAATTATTTAGAGTTCTAATAGGATTCTAATTAATTAATTAGTATTCTAACAGGATTCGAAATCCTTTCCAAGGTTCTATAAATATATGCCTAGGGTCATAAATTTACACATAAGTTTTCAAGTATTCAAAGCTAAGATTTTTAAGCACAAAAATCAGCCATAACTCTTGCCCATTTAGCCGAAAATAAGTAGCACCTTAAGGGCGATTCTAGTTGGTCAATCTTAAGGCGGATCCGGACGTGCTGTGGACTATCTACGGAGGGACGACACTTGGAGTCCTAAAGACTTGTTCTTGTTCGGTTCGGGCGCAGCTAGGGAAGGCACGCAACAAAGAGTATGCATCTAAACTATGCTAAATGATTATGTGTAAATAATATGTTTTCCTGGCTTTATGGTTTTTCCGCATGATTTATGAATTGTCATATGTATCATAACCTAACAGTTTGGATAGTGCTTCTGCTTGTGCGTTCTGACCTCGGGGGATGAGTATGACTTCGAAGGATCTTAACTTTGACGTTAAGGATTTGATTTTTGCTAGGTAAGCTGTCATGCTTGGCCATTTGGCCTCATACTCCCCTCGGATCTGGTTGGCTACGAGCTGAGAATCAGTCTTGAGACAAACATGTTCGGCTTCCAGAGATAAGCACAACTCTATTCCTGCGATTGCGGCCTCATATTCGGCCTCATTGTTGGTTGCTTTGAAACCGAACTTTAGAGAGTACTCTATGCTCTTTCCCACTGGGGGTATCAGTACTACTCCGGCTCCCGAGCCGTTCACAGTGGAAGATCCGTCAGTGTAGACCTCCCATGTCTTTTTGGTGTCATCTAGTATTTCCTGATATGAGCATTCGGCCAAGAAGTCTGCGAGCGCTTGCGCTTTGATGGCCGTCCTTGGCTGATACTTGATCCCGAACTCAGATAGCTCGAAAGCCCATGCAACCAATCTTCCCGATCTCTCTATTTTGTCTAGCCCTTTTTCCAGTGGTTGGTCAGTTAGCACCACTATTTGATGGGAATCGAAATAGGGTCTCAGTTTCCGAGCTGCTACCACCACCGCGTATGCTACTTTCTCAATGAGTGGGTACCGAGTTTCGGCGTCTGTCAAGGTTCGGCTGGTAAAATAGATTGGCTGTTGTTTCTTTTCCTCCTCCCGGAGGATCACTGCGCTTACGGTTCCGGGGCTAACCGCGACGTATAAGTACAGAGTTTCCCCCTCTTTTGGTCTGGCTAGCGTCGGCAGTTGAGCTAAGTGAGCCCTGAGTTGCTGGAATGCGTCTTTTTGCTCTTGTTCCCATGTCAACTCGGGGTCCACCTTCCTCGGGACGCCTTTCTTTTTGATGGGTTCTGCTTCTCCTCCTGGGAGGGTCTTAGGTTTGAGAGCTTTGAAGAAGGGTGCCCCTTTATCCGAAGCTTTCGATATGAATCTCGACAGTGCGGCTAACCTGCCTGTTAGCCTTTGCACGTCTCTCTTTGTCTTCGGCTCGGGTAAATCTAGCGCGGCCTGGACCTTGTCCGGGTTCGCGTCTATTCCCCTTTCGCTCACCATGAATCCGAGGAACTTCCCTGACTTTACCCCGAAGACACATTTCTTCTGGTTCAATTTCATGTTGTATTTCCTCAGGTTGGCGAAGGTCTCAGCCAAGTCTTTGATGTGATCTTCTTCTTTCACGCTTTTTACTATGGAATCGTCCACATAAACCTCGACGTTCCTTCCCTTTTGATCGGCGAAGACGTGATCAACTAGTCTTTGGTAGGTGGCTCCGGCATTTTTCAATCCGAAGGGCATCATTCTGTAGTTGAACACTCCCGCGCTTGTGATGAAGGCGGTCTTCGCCCTATCGTCGGGGTGCATGAACACTTGGTGGTACCCTGAAAAGGCGTCCATGAAGCTCAGCAATGCATGGCCACTGGTTGAGTCCACTAGCTGATCTATCCTAGGGAGGGGATAACAATCTTTTGGGCAGGCTCGGTTCAGATCTGTGAAATCGACGCACATGCGCCATGAGCCATTCGCTTTCTTGACCATGACCACATTGGCCAACCACTTGGGGTACATGCATGGCTCGATGAAGCCTGCCTCTTGCAGTTTCTTTACCTCCTCGGCGATAGCTTTGTTTTTCTCCGAGGAGTAGTTTCTTTTCTTCTGTTTGATTGGCCGAGCTTCGGGACTGACATCCAGCTTGTGACAGATCATCTTCGGATCTATCCCTGGCATGTCAGCTGCCGACCACACGAAGATGTCTTTGTGATCCCTCAGCAACTGGATCAACTCTATTCGAAGTCCCGAGCCTAGGCCTCCGCCTATTCGGACACTTCTGTCTGAATCATCCTCTAGGGGAATGTCTTCCATTTCTTGGTCTGGTTCAGGGGAAAGGGTCTCTGGTCGAGCATCAACCTCTGCGGGCTTTACCAGACTACTCGGCTCTGCCTTTCTCCTCTTAACCTCTTTTTCTCCACTTGGGGGAGGGCCCTTCTCATCTTCGTCTTCAGGACTGTCTCCTAGCTTCGGCTTTCGGATGGTCGTGTGACAGGTTGATCTTGCCACCTCTTGGTCGCCTTTTATCCGCTCGGCGAAGCCTGCATCCGAGACGTACATCATCATCTGATGGTATGTGGATGGGACTGCCTGTATTTTGTGGATCATGGTTCGTCCCATGATGACGTTATACACTGAGTCGCAGTCCATCACCAGGAATTCTTCTCGGACGTTTCTCGCCGCCAGGCCTTGGCCGATTGTGACGGGTAGGGTGATCTTTCCTCGGGGGATAGCTGCGGATCTGTTGAATCCGATCAATGGGTAGCTGACCTTGGTCAGTGACTCTTCTCCCTCTTCGAGGATGAGCTGCTCGAAACAGTTCCTGAAGATGATATTGACGGCGCTTCCTCCATCGACTAGTACTCTGTGGACATTGTGGTTGTTGAGATCCATTTCGATCACCAACGGGTCGTCATGTTTGTACTGGGTCCCGAGGCAGTCATCAGCAGTGAAGGTCATGTTCGGGCCGGTAGGCGGGTTCTCCCCAACACTGCTGAAGTTGACTCGGTGGGAGAGAGCTCTTAAATGTTTCTTGCTGGCGTGGCCGGACCTTTGTCCTCCGAACACCACGAGAATTGGTTTCTTCTTTTGCCCCTCGGTCTCATGGACTCTTCTCTGGGCTTGCTCTTGTAGCTTTCCAGACGTTGCTTTCTCTTTTTCTTCCCTCTCCGTTCTACGGTCGAGCAAGTATTGCTTTAGGTAGGCTCGGCGGATGAGGTCCTCGATGTTGTCCTTCAGCGAGTTGCATTCCTCAGTGGTATGGCCGAAGTCATCGTGGAACTCACACCACTTGTTCTTGTACCTACGGAGGGGGTTGGATCTGAGCTTGTCTGGTAGTTTCCACTTTTCATCATCTTTGTGGAGATTGAAAATTTCTCTTCGGGGTATGGCGAGTGGATTGTAGTTGGTGTATTTGGGTTGAAATTCACCCTTTTTCCCATCCTTCTTTGGGCTCGCCTCTCTCGCACCCACCTTCTCTTTCCCCTTTCTCGAGTTGCCCTCGGGCTTACTCTGATTTGCTTTGTTTACTTTCGGATCTGAGGATCCTCTTAGCCTTGCTGCGGCCTTGTTGAACTCTTCTGTTCTGATGAACGCATCTGCCATTTGGAGCACGTCCGCTATCTTGGAGGGGTTTTTCATTGTCAGTTTGTCTCGGAATTTTCCCTCCCGTAGCGCGTGCTTCAAGGCGAAGATTGCCACGTCTGGCTGCAGGTTCGGAATGTTGGTGGATTCCTTCATGAATCTGGCCATGAAGTCTCGCAGGCTCTCGTCCCTCTCTTGCTGTATAGAAGTTAACTCGACAGTGGTGGAAAAATAAAGGTGGAAAAATAAAAGCAGAAAATTCTTTAATTGGTGTAGTTTTTTTTTTAAAAAGAAAAAGCTGAAGAGAAAACCAATGAATTTAAAGAAAAAAAAATTGAAAAGAAAAAGAATGAAACAAATATGTTGATTGTTTTAGATTTTTTTTATAAAAGAGTGAAGAGACAACCAATGAATTTATTAGAAAAAACAAATTAAAAAGAAAATGAAAAGACAAATAAGTTGAAAATGAACCAAAATTGATAGCAATGACGGCCTTGGAACCCGTGATCCATGGGTGTTACAATTTAAGACACTAAATCCTACACCGACCATTGAAACACAATCATTTTTTGTGTATGTTTTGTTAAGATTATAAACATAAACGTTGTTTTTTCTTTTGGTACATTTTCAAGTTTTTTTTTCTTTTTTTTCCTCCTGGGGTGGCACGTTCCCTTCTGGTTCCAACCAGAGGCGGATGTACGTTGTACTTAGCGTAGACAAGTGTCTACCATATCCCTCTTTAAAAACAATTTGATGCGTACAATGACAAAGTTTAATTCAAGTTCGAAATTTGGCGTTGACACTTTTGTTATTATGTACTAGTCTTATATGCACGCAAAGCGTGCGAGGTAATAAAAAAAATTTAAAATTGGGTTATTACAATTAATCACCACAAATAATAAGCAAGAAAAAAATGTTTTACAAAGTTCGATCATCTAAAGTTTTTTTTCCTATGAAGTATATAAATGAACTCCTATTAAAACATTTCAATGAAGTTTTCAACATTTATGAATGGTCCTAATTATCGTATTTTTTTTAACATAGTAATTAGGGGTATGCATATTATGAAAGTATTGGTATATAAATTAGTATCTCGATTAAATTTTCCTTCTCTACATCCAAGAGTGTATTCTCGCATATGATATGTTTTCTTCAATTTAGCATTACAAAATGTGAACATTAAATCTAAAACATAAAATTAAGAATTACAATTCAAACAACCAAGTATATGCTCCGTATTATTTTAGATGAATAAACAACTATATACATTTCATAATCAACTTGTGAAAGAATTTAGAGCAAGTTGCGCGCTACGATGGTGTGTTTTTTTCTCGAATTTAGAGGGTTTACAGTAAATAGGGTGGTAAATAATTTGATTTGGCAACTGTAATAATTTTGTAATATTTTTGGTGGTATTATTGACATATTTTACTGAGTTTATGAAGAAAGTGAGAGATTACAGGCATATTTACATTTTACACAACTTTTGATTTCTTTCCTTACTTATACTTTTGCTGGAGATATGATTAGTTTCTTTGTTGACATTCGATAAATACTATGCGTGATTTACTCTTATTTCTTGGTATGTAATACGTTTTTACTGCCTTTTTTGCTTGTACTTTTGCTAAAGAAATGATTTTTTTTTTGTTGACTTTTGAGAAATTCTATGCGTGATTTATTGTAATTGATGTAAATGTTATGTCAATCAATTTCCATATTTAGTCAACGTCAATATTTAGTTAACGTCCATATTATTCTGTATCATTAGTAAACGTCAATATTTAGTTAACGTCCATATTTCATTAATGATCTTGCAATATATATAAAATACATGGAGAATAATATGAGAATGATATGACAGTTGTTATGCCCATCAATTACGTCAATTACGCTAACTAATACTACAACATT
The DNA here is from genome assembly GCF_020520425.1 of Spinacia oleracea. NCBI lineage: Eukaryota > Viridiplantae > Streptophyta > Magnoliopsida > Caryophyllales > Amaranthaceae > Spinacia > Spinacia oleracea. The sequence goes on along the minus strand of NC_079490.1, from coordinate 159,832,413 downwards.
TACATCAATTACATCAGTTTTGAAAATTAATCATTAATATGCTTTTTTAATCAATTACTAAGCAGCTGTTTAAATCAACAAATAATAACCTTTTGTAATTGAATTAAATTATTCTTATGTAGAGGATAGTTTAGTCTAATCCTAAGAGGACACCAAAAGTGAATTTACCATAATAACCTCATCCCTTCACTTATATAATAGAGATTTCTATATTTTTTCACCCTATCCTTTAATGGGCTCTATGCCTTTAGGCTCTAGCTAGTTCAAAGACCTATAGTCGTCAACTACGTTGTTTTTCCAATCCACTATTCATAATTAAAACACCTTTATAAGTCTTCCTTTTAGAGTCATTTGTTTTTTATTTATTATGCAACACCAAAAACTTTAAGAGTCCCGTTTTATAACATGAGCAACACGTACTTATAACTGCTATGAGATATTCCACAAAGCATAGCGTGTCTCTTATTGTGACTAGGCTCGTAAACCATACGTGTTGGAATCTCTATGCATCACCTATCTTTCGTAATTATTTATTTAAAAATTTTCTTCTTAAAAGTCAAACGAATTACTTTCGTAATTATTTATTTAAAAATTTATCTTTGACTTGTGAGTACCAAATATGTTGTTTGGAACCAGATAAAAATGAAATCACGTTACCAAACAACATAGATTGGTACCACATGAGAAAATACAACTACTTTTCTTGTACCAAACTATGTGGTTTCGTACTAAATGAAGATGCAGAATATTAGTATACCATTGAAATATTAATATTAGTATATCGAGTATAGAACAAGACTTCCTCCCGTTTTTGCAGCCTACGCCTCTTGTCTATATTTCTTTGCTACTTTTCTTGAAATCCTCTTATTTTAATCTTTAAAAGTCTTGCACGTACAAGGTGAACAATAAATTTATTATACATTGGGATAACTTTTACCAAGTTTTTTTTTGTAACTTTAAATAAGTTTTGATTAATTTTTATATTATGAAAAAAATTAATGGATAAACATTTTAAAGGGTCAAATGGTTACATTTATACTCTCTCTATCAAGGAATACTCGTCCCGGTTTGACCGGCACATAATTTAAGGCAATTTAATTGACTTTTTATTTAATTAGGTGGTACTCCCTCCGTCCCTTAATATTCTTTACATTTTGTATTATGCACACGATTTAACGATAAATTAATGTGCATTGAAATTTCTCTATTTTTTTTAATTCAAACAAGGTAAATTGCATTTATTTATAATGTTTTCACTTTTATCAAAAACTGACATTGGTAAAATGGGAAAGATTTAATGCCCCAATGAAAATTTGTGAGAGATTAAATGTCCAAATGAATTTAATTGGTTAAAATAATCTTTGGCCGAGCACAATTTTTGATAGATTATTAAAGCATATAAAAGAAAATATAAAGAACAAAATAGGACACCCGAAATGGAATAAGTAAAGAACAAAAAGAGATGGAGGGAGTTGTTGATAGTTAGGGATGTCAATGGGGCGGGACGGATACGGATGTAGGTCCCTCCATCCCCATCCCCACCTAAAATTTCCATCCCCATCCTCGCCCCATCACCCATGGCGGGTACAAAATTCATCCCCATTCCCGCCCCAACAGGTACGAACTAAAATACATCCCCGCTCCACCACCGCTTGGGTATCCATTCCCGACTCATCCCCGCCCCATATCCGTGCTAACACCCACCTAGTTTTTTCTTATTTAGCAAACATTATGGAAAAAGTAACTTCCATAACAAAAAATCGGAACAAACAAAATTAAAAGTTTCTCCTTAATTCATATTATGACATACTACAAATAAATCCAAACGAATCAAAAAAATTATTCAACTTTTTATCTTCTTTAAAATTTTCAATTCACACAGAAAATTATACTCGACTAGGGTTGACGAGCATCAAGCGGGGCAAGTGGGGATGGAGCGGGGCGGGCGGGGATGGGGCGGGTCCAACACAAAATCCACACTCGCCCCATCACCCATGACGGATATGATTTTTATACCCATCCCCGCTCCATCACCCGCCAAATATCTCCGCCTACTTGGGACTGATGCGGGGCGGGTCTCCCATATAACCCGTCCCACTGACATCCCTATTGAATATTGATAGTAAAATATTTTTATAATATAGTTAGTGGTTGTATGGAATTGGAATTAAACATACCTAAGCTAATTAAACAATACTCTCCCCAATAGATTAGGTATGTTCAATTCAAATCCACGTTGATCTCTCTACTTTTGAGTTTTAGGTATGTTCAATTCCAATCCTTGTTGATCTCTCTATTTTTGAGTTTTAGGTATGTTCAATGTATTTTAAAAGTTACTCCCTTAGCCGCCTTTTTTTTATTTTTTTACGTTTGGTATTATGTACGTGATTTAACAAATAATATATGTGAATAATTTTTTTTTATTTTTTTTACTTAAATAATGCAAATTATATTTATTAATACTAATGTTTTTACTTTTATCCAAAATTTGACATTGGGAAAATGAGAAGGACTTAAAGTCCAAATACGAAAGTGTGAGAGATTTAATAGCCTAATGAATTTGATTGGTTTAAGTAATTACTCCAATTGGCACGATTTTTGATATATAGAATATTAGGAACTTTTATATTATAATATAAAAGAAAATATTACAAGTGTATAAATTAAAGTGGGACACTAAAAACTGAAAACATAAAGAATAATGGCTCCTTTTGGTAAGGCGTAAAACGTTTTCATTGTAAAACAAATTTCGATAGAAAACATTTTTTAAGGGAAAACGCATTTCCAAACTAATTTTCCTTTGTTTGGTACCTTAAAGGAAAATGGGAGAAGATGGTGAAGATTGAGGGGAAGAAAGGAGAGGGAGGTAAGGAGGAAAGAAGGAAAAGAGTTTTCCACCTTTGAGAGAGTCATGGAAAATTGTTTTTCAATCCTTACCCAACCAAACAATGTAAAATGATTAAAAAGGGGAAAATCATATTTTAATGAAAACGTTTTACGCCCTACCAAACGGAGCCAAAAAGGGACGGAGGGAATAGTTGAAAACAAAAATGACCATTCATAAAAATATCGATATATAGTGTCTTAATTAAAAGTAGAGCATATTACAAGCACCCGGGTGCACGGTGCACCCTCTCACATTTTCTCCTTACATATGTGGAGAAAATGTGGTAGGAAACTAGGAACCACCAATGAACATAAAAATATCGTTGGATGCACGGTGCACCCGAGTGCATCTAATAATTTTCAAATTAAAAGTATTAACCCATTTATAAGTGTAATATTTTTTATTTTAAGAGAATAGTGAGGCTCAAATTTGCATGTACGTGAAACATATTTTCAAATAATATTATGATACCGAGTTTGAAACAAATTAGTGTAATTACAATGTAACCTTTGGGGAAGGCCATGATGGATAGAGGCTTGTCATTTACTCATGTGGATGCAATTTATGAAATATTTGCATGCTCGTCTTGACTCGATCACATGCAGCTAGCTAAGTTGGATTATTGATGACTCCATATTATAATAAAGTTGTATAAAGAATATTCATAACATGAAGTTGATTTATAGAACGACAAAGTATTAATATCAGTTGACATCTTAATTAAGTCATTGTTGTTGTTATGTACACCTATGTTATGTTGTTGTTATGTACACCTATGCAAAGTGAAGCTAATTTTATCAACTTGAATGGGCTGAAGGCTGAGAGAGAGAAAATTCGATAAAGTTTTGATCGATTAATAGATTAAAAATATTAGATATACCTCGTCTAATATTTCGTATATTTTAACCAGTATTATATTGGAGATATCATATAAGTGAATATTGTCACTTAAAATGGTGAAATTTGGGTTAATGATATACTCGTACAAAATATATATCGCAAGTAGTTGCCAATTTTTAGCAAACTTAATCCTTGTAGAGAACAAAATCTGAACATTCCTAGGCTTATTAATCTTGTACTTCATATCAATCCAACTTAATCTTTTAGGGAATAACCACTCATCTCAATTCATAATGTTAGTATATACCGATATACAGAGTATGTAAGAGAAGAAAAAAAAGATAAGTAGAAAATTAGACCTTTATGAGCTCATCAACCCTTATTCAAATTTAATTATCGATCTTTCTTTGAATTTCTTAAATAAGTAAAATCAAAGTGATTAATTTACTTGGTATTTATCTATAAATTTACTTATATATGCGCACCATACTCTCGTATAGTCGTATGTACATCTAAATTGCAATTTTCCTATCCTAATCACGTTATTGCAAGTTCCCTAATCAAGCGGCTTAGCCGTTGAGAAGCCGCCTCTTTTTTTCCTTTCTTCTTTCCCACTATCACATCTCAGCATGGTTGTCTGTGAGTGACAACCTGACTTCCCACAATCATTTTATGAATTTGATCAACCCAAATCTTCACAGTATCGATTTTAATTTTCCTAATTTATAATTCAACACGTAAATCTACAACACTTAAAATCCACTAAAAACCCCACCAACCTGTAAAGTTCCCGATTCTTCACACTCCCTTCTCTCTCTCTCTCTCTCTGTCTGTCTCTCTTTCTCTCTCCTCTTTGGAAGTTGGGAGCTGTATTTTTGTCACCGTTTTTATTCTCAGCTACTTTTCGACAAAATCCGCCGAATACCCACTTCAAGTTAGTGATTAAATCCCGAAATATCGGCCGCCGGCGTTATAATATATCGCCGGGAATTTTTCCGGCAATGGGAAGTTCTAATCATATTAGTGTTGTTGTGATTACTTTAGCTGTTCTACTTCAACTCTCTGTATTTGCTTCTGCCCAGAAATGGCTCACACTTGATGGTACTCTTTTCTATTTTCTCTCTCCTACTTCTCAGCATTTCTGCTTGATGTTTAGTTCTTTTGCATGTTTTAGGAATTTGGGGTTAGTTAATGATTTGATTTTGTGAACTGGGTTGTAGTTATTTTTTGTGATTGTTTACCGATGAAGTTTAATTTTCTGGGTAGATTTGGATTTATTTTAGGATTTTATTGTGTTCATTTTGGTGATTTTGTGACTGAAGTATGTGAGATCTGAAGTGGGAGTTATAACTACTTTTGCTGAATTTTCTGGTTAATTAATCAATGGAATTTTTATGTGGGGTTGAAGATAACACTTGGTAGAGTACTAGATTCAAGATTTGATAATTTGTTGGGATTTTAATATTGGGTGCCATTGTTGCCAACATTGCAATTAATACAAGGTCTTCAAAAGTTAGATTGCGGATCATGTTTTAATTGACAATATTCAATTTAGAGGATTAGCATTTGACAATCATCACTTCATTCCTATGGAGTATGGACTATGTTAGGCTCGGCTAGAAGTGTTTAAATGTGGTCATCTCATGTAAAAATCGCATGATTTTGAGTGTCTTGAATGTCGTACCTGATTACATATGTCCAAGTGTCGACTATCGGACATAAACCCTTGAGGTGAAATGAAGTGCCGGAATAATATAATCTATGGATTATGTCTTATTTGTTGATTTTAGATCCTTCTATATTTGATGCCTGCTCAAGTATATTAGCCTTTTGTCTGAGACGTAAAAAAGGCCTACTCTAGTTGCAGTGAAGCGATGATTATTAATATTTGCAATTTTGGAGTTCTAATTCAGTAATGTTCTAATTTAAATGTTTGCCTTGTGTGCTAAACTGCTAACTGGCTTCAGTCTTTTGCCTTATTTGATGTGGTCAAACCGTCAAAATCATGTTTGGTTAATGGCTTAGCTTAGCTGAAAAGCTTGTATTTAATCTAAAATCAGATTGGTAATCGGAGCAGTCTTTTCTCACTGGCTATTAACTGTTTCGCCCTATTGTTGGTTATGTTGCATATTACCAGACATCTTTGTAAATAGCTAGTACTACCATACAAACAACTAGCACTACTAGATCTTCTAACAATCCCAATTAACCAGCCAACAACATTACCGAACAAGGTCCTTGACTAACCAAATTTGACTAGGTAATATCCATGAAGTTTTTCTTTCATCTTCTTGTATGTCATGTACTTCAGTGCTATTTTTTATCCACGTATGTGCTACAAGTTCAATTTGATTCACATATGATGCATTCTTATCTATTTATTCATGTTAAATGTTTAGCATTACATATTTCTAATCTAATGGGGAAAGAAAACGTTTTTCAGGCTCAGCACCACTGGTTATAGCACGCAATGGATTCTCAGGGTTGTTCCCTCCTGCTAGTTCTTATGCATACAATTTGGCAATGATGACTAGTGTGCCCGATTTGGTCTTATGGTGTGATGTTCAGCTAACAAAGGATGGAGCTGGTATATGCTTCCGAGATATCAGGCTGGACAATTCCTCTTCCATTTCTGTAGCGTATCCAAAGAGAGGGAATTCATATACTCTTAATGGTGTTGCCACACAAGGGTATTTTCCCGTTGATTTTACTCTCAAGGAACTATCACCAGTCACTTGTAAGCTTTCAAAATCTGTTTCTCATGTGTTTCTTGCACTACTTTCCATGTTAGTTCTCTGAAACTTGTTAAGGATTTCCATTTCCATGAGAGACCTTGCTGTCTGCTGTAGCATGCAGTCCCCAGTGCCCAGTTCCCTTTAGAGACAGTACAAGCTAGAAGTCATATTTGACACTCTTTGTCAAACCTTTTCCACTTTAACCTTTATTTTCTATCGTTATATCATTATAAAACTATGTTAATATATTCTTGTATAAGTATCTTACCACTAAAATGCTGCTTGGAATTTGCTAATAACGCAAATACGTTTAGATCACCAAAAGGCAATTATGAACCTAGTGATGATATTTTCACGTCATAGCTCAATGTATAGTTCAGCAAGTTTATGGTCAAAGTTAATGAATTTTGATAAGGGAGGTTAAATTTGCCTACTGCTCTCAGAAGGAGGTAGTATAAGTTTTCAGCACAAATGCACAATATATTTGGTAGGGCCTCTAAGGGCCAAGGACTGAGCTGTTCTGGAATCTGGATATCAAGTTCAAGGAGAAAGGAATAGTGCATGGCTTCTAAATATGGAAACTACACTGTAAAGCTTTTTCAAATTTTTGTTTTGAACTTTTATGTTTCATTTTCTCCTGAAGCACAAATGATATTGTCCTTCGTTTATAGGATGGGAGTTGTGCCTAAGTGGACTCCCCACTTCCATTCATGCATGAGATATATTGTACTGAGGATATATGTGGAGCAGTTCTAGAGTACATTATTTCATTCCATTTCTGTAAACTTGTTTGACAATGATTTCTCTTCTGATATGCTGCAGTAAATCAAGGAATTTACACTCGGAGCCCTGATTTTGATGGTAGTATGTTCGAAATTCAGACTGTAGAGGATGTGTTTATGCAAAACAAACCTGCAGGTTTCTGGTTAAATATTCAGGTATAGCCTGCTTTTAGCAATATAGATATTGATTGTTACATTTTAGATGTTGTCACTAATTGGTCTCATGTAATGTGTCGTTTGACTTGCTTTTAAATATATATCTTTAAGGTTTAATTTTCTGTGCAGAATGATGCTTTCTACAGCCAGCACAAACTGAGCATGAGGAGCTTTGTTATTGGTGCTTCCAAGAGAGTGATAATTAGTCATATTTCATCTTCTGAGATCAGCTTTTTGCGAGGACTTGCTAGGCCATTTGCATCTACCAAAACAAAATTGGTTTTCCAGTTTCTTGACATGGATGCAACAGAACCTTCGACCAACCAGACTTATGGTTCTCTTTTGAAGAATCTTACTATGATTAAGGCATTTGCTGCGGGAATCCTTGTCCCAAAGGCTTACATATGGCCTGTTGATGCAAATTCATATCTGAAACCTCATACTCCTCTGGTGGCAGATGCTCATAAAGTTGGGCTTGAAGTTTTTGCTACAGATTTTGCCAATGATGCTACTTTTGCATACAACTATAGTTACAACCCAGTTGAAGAGTATCTTTCTTTCATCGACAATGGGGACTTCTCTGTGGATGGTTTGCTATCTGACTTCCCGATAACACCATCAGAAGCCAGAGGTAAGCTGTAATTTCGGTCTACTATGCATAATATTTAGGTGTCCTATGCAAAATTAGTAAACTAATTATCCAATAACTGTTATAAGAATAATATTATAGGAGTGTTGCCATAATAAATTAACTGCAAGCATATTAGAAGGTGAGGAGAATTGTATATTGCACAATTTTCCTTTATAGCTGGGTTATGTGAAGATCCCCTCAACAAAACAAACAAAAAGCTGGGTTATGTGAAGATGTTATTCGGAGTAGCTTGTTTTCTGTTTCAAATATGTTTACTTTTTTTCTATTGTTGATAATGGGTGATTAGTGTGGTTCTCACTGTGTACTTCCTCCCTTGGGGTGACAATAACACCACATAAATTCCTAAACCTAATAGCATTAGGAAACTCTACGTAATACAAACACCGAAATTATATCTACATTATAATTCCTAATAACAACTGAAAAGGGATTTTTCACATAAAAAGATTAATGAAGCTTTTACATCTTGAGTTTCCCTATGTAATTCATCTTAATTCCCATGTATTAAAATTTCTTAAGTGTGTGTACCTGATAATTATGTGTGTATGTATGCTAACATTGTGTCAACTCTTGCAGATTGTTTTGCCCATCTAGGCACAAATACATCAGTACAAGGTCTGTGGTTTCCCCCTCACAGGCCTTAACTATTTTTCGTGCTCTGACGTTAATCATCAAAGCATTAACACCGCCAACATTTTGTTTCTGTTCTTGTCTTTTCATCTTTCAGCCAAGCCCTTGGTTATATCGCATCATGGGGCGAGTGGAAACTTCCCTGGTTGTACTGATGTAGCATACGAACAAGCTATTAAAGATGGAGCAGACGTGATTGATTGCACGGTTCAAATGTCGAAGGACGGGATACCTTTCTGTACGAGTACTGTTAATCTCATGAATAGCACGTTGGTCGGTCAAACACAATTCAGGAGTCAAATAGCAACGGTTAAAGATTTCGGGCCAGCTCCTGGAATATATTCGTTCAGTCTGAATTGGGCTGATATTCAAGGCTTGACTCGTAAGTGGTATTGAATAATTGGGCTTCTATCTTGCTTTTCTACCACATGTTTGCTTTATCTTCCTCTGATATCGTTGGTCTCTATGATAAGCTGCTTCCCTGTGACAAAGTTAGAGATGTACAACCATTTTAATTTGGCATTGTAATGAACTAATGACGACTTAAAGGAGTTGTCTGTATCCTAAAATAAATATTCGTAAGGTGTTCTCAAAAACCATTCTGATTATCACTTGTTGCTACATTTAGTTATTTGACTGATTTCTCCTAGTTATTTTGATAAACTATTTATCACTGTGGCATGTTTGCATGTGATTAGTGCTTTCTGGAAAACTTTCTAGAATTTTTGCAACATATGGGAAAAAGGTTGGTTATTTCGAAATGGTTCTGGTAGTCAACCAATTTTCTTTTACCTCTCCGATGTGAGAATCTATGCTCTTTTATAGACCTTATGCTTGAACAATTAAGACGGATGAGACAATATGCTGCTATCCTAACCATCTAATTTCTTTAGTGGACAATTGGACATAGACTCTGCTGAACTTCGTTATTTCTGTTTCTTGGTTATTGAGCTATTTGGAAGGAAGACTGATAACTACATTATGCAGTATGTTACTTTTACCATGAGTTCAATCATCTGGATCATGAAATTAGAATAAGGCTGTTCTGTTGCAGGAAGGTTGTTTCTGTAACGGGCTTTGAACTTGCTTCAGCAATGCAAGTTTTAATCACTCTGCAACATTCGTTATAGACTGTTGCTTTGCTGATTAACAACTTTAACCCTTTTATTGAAAATGTTCAACGCATTGATAAAATAAAATTCGTATTATTATAATAGACGGGAAAATCAAGGAGAAAACAGAAGCCCACTAACATAGCCCAAATGATGTTGCATCTGAAAACCGATTGACAATAGGAGGAGTAGCCCACTTAGGTTATAAAAAAGTAGCTCTTTGCTTCATCTTCTGACGTGGGACACAATACTCACACTTACTTTTTAACACATATACTGTGACATAAGATTTATAGTCATACTTTTAGTCGCTATAAATGTTTAGAACTTTTTATTTCTATGCAAAATTACAATATATTGTTCTAATATGTAGGAGTATATTTTCAGCTATTTCGTATAATATTCCTGTCTTCAAATCTCTTGAATAAAGTGAACCATTTTCAATTTGTCAACTCATGCTGCGACCACGAAGCTTGTTCCATGACATGCTGCTTTGGCGACACTGCTGACTTTTTTTTTCCTGTGATATAAATGCTTGCCAGATGCCCATTGTTTCCCCTCATTCTTTATCTGCTGATTGATTTTAGAAACTTGTAGCAGTCTAACACTATAGCAGTGCATTGACATCTCTGTAATTTCTTTTCCCTGCTTGCAGCTGTGTTATCGAACCCGTACACTGATTATTTCCTGTACAGAGATCCTAATAACAAACATGCTGGGAAAATTGTATCCTTGGAGGACTTCTTGAACATTGCCAAAAATGCTACATCACTATATGGTGTGTTGATCAGGATTGAGGTAAGTGTATTTGAATTTTGAACGCCTGTATCGCGTTCATTCTTTAATTAAGTTGTGGCTACTATTCCACTTCTAGTTCTTTTCAGCAAAATTCTTGGTTTTTCAATCTCATATCTTTCTGTGTGTGACATCTGGCAGTAGAATGCATAGCATGCTGCGAGGCTCCCAATGGGTGTTTTAACTAATAATGGATGTAGTTAGCTACTGGAACACGAAATAAAAACAAATGTAATGCAGTTCTAACAAATTGTTAAAAGCGAAAGTGCAACATATTCGATTCTAAGCAGCGTCACACTGGTGTGACTTAAGAGTTAAGACATATTTTTCTTTAGTATGGATCATCTGACTATCTGTATTGTCACGGCACAAAGAAGCTTAATACAGATATTACTTTGTCTGTCACAGAACTACAGAAGAGTATTTTTTTTTTTTACTAAGTGGAGGCAATGGGGTAATGATAATGATGATGATGGAGGCATTGGAAATTATTGTGGGTTTGTTGATTATCATGATAGTATGGTAGTTAAGCTATTTCATTACTGTCTTTGGAAGTGTAATTCATTTCTGACAACTTAAAATAAAAACAATGAAAGTGTCTTTGGGACAAAGGTAGGGCATGTGAGTTGTTTTTGTCGCTGCTCTTTCGTACAACACTGAAAATATACCAAGTTTGAAATGAGGTCTAATCCTTTGTTTTCTTGATGGTGATCTAGAATGCAAATTACCTTGCTCTAAACGCGGGCCTCAGTATAACTGATGCGGTTACTGATGCCTTGGCAAAAGCTGGGTACAATGGCACGACAGCCAAAAAGGTTATGATTCAGTCCACCAATAGCTCGGTCCTGAAGGCGATGAAGGGGAAGAAATATGAACTTGTTTACGAAGTGGATGAGTCTATTAGAGGAGCTCCAAGAGATGCCATCACCTTAATGAAGACATTTGCTGATTCTGTAGTTGTCAACAAGCAGTCCATCTTGCCAACAAGTGGGGGATTCCTCACTGCTGCAACTGATGTTGTAAAGCAGTTAAAGTCAGTGAAGCTTCCCGTGTATGTTCAAATTCTCAGAAATGAATTTGTCAGCCAAGCATACGACTTTTTCTCTGACCCAATTGTCGAGATCAATTCATATGTTGTTGAAGGTGGAGTTGACGGCATCGTTACAGACTTTCCAAAAACTGCATCTGACTACAAGAGTAAGTTTTAACAGTTTCTTGTTTACTGTAGTTCCTGTGAGAACAGCAGGAATGATCCATATTGGTTAGTTCTGGTGATTAAATTAATGTAAATATTTGCAGAAAATCTGTGTTTAAAGATGAAAAACACACCGGCATACATGAGCCCCGTTCAGGCTGGTCAACTGACGCAACTGATAACCCCGGGTTTCCTGCCTCCGGCTGAGGCTCCTAATCCACTCCTGAATGTTGCTGATCTGCAAGAGTCACCTCTGCCGGCTCCTGTGGAGAATACCTCGGCTCCAGCAACAGCAGAAACCCCGAGAACATCACGAAACAGCCAGCATCAGATTTCAGCTTCGGTAATATTATCTTTCTTGGCTATCATTGTAGCTGCTGCACTGCTGTTTTGATAGGAGTTCATATACAAGGCACTGACTTGATTGTTTAAGGAGTTTGGTGCTGCAGATCGATGTTCATCATAATCCAAGTTTTTCCTCGTAGCTAAATAATGTGATTTTGTTTCTATCCTTACGGAAGCGTTTAGGTTATGTCCATTCTTAATCATTTCTAGGAGTTGCAAAATGAAGTACATACCATCTCAGATACTCAAAAATTCACTCACTCCTTGTATCTTCCTATTTTCATTTGTATTGCTGTAAGTCTAGTCTGTAAGATAAATTAAGTGATACTGTAGTTATTCTTTGAGTATGATTCTCTCTATTGATTCTCTCTTTCATTGTTGCTTTCTACATTGGCTTGTTCATTCACACCATTTTATTTTCCTCAGAGAGATGGTGTTTTTGTTTACAGATGATGTATCTGTAATTCTGCAGTAGTTGAAGTCCAGCCTTTCATTTAGGCTAAGGCTCATAACTTAGAAATCCTATCAAATCAATCAACCAATCAATCATCGCCAACACAATCATTCATTCTTAATTAAATTACTCATACTTCACATAAGCCAGCGAAGGTATCTCTAATGATTACACAAGTCGGTCCAAGACACTTCCAATCTCCCTCATACACTCAAATCGCATGATGTCTTTACGTAGTGATTAAGACAGATGATTTGTGCGCAATTCCTCCATTTGTAATTTGTCACACCAAAAAAAAAAAAAATAATAGCCCCTTGCCTCCCCCCTAAACAAATCGTTATCCTCACTCCTCAATGCATTAAGGACATGTAGATTGGTAGAAGCTGGCTGAACTTCAAATGATCAACAAAGATTGAAAAATAAGATCCAAGCATGCCATTAACTGCCTATGTAAACGGAATAATTCTAGTCATTCTACCATGTGTTTTTAGTGTTAACTATGACTATTACTTTTGGACTGAATTGAAAAGTAGACTCTACTTAGAGCATCAATTATAAGGGTCACTCTTATTTATCCACTCTTAATCTCTCTCTTTATCCACCTCATCACCCTCTCTTAATAAGAGTTACCTATCAAAAAATCCAAGAAATAACTACTCCGTATCTCTTAGTTACTCCCTCTTAAACAACTTTTACATGTATTTATTTTTATTTTTTGTAACAAAAATGTCAAAAAATGGTTTAATATTCCCACAATCATCCACCTCATCCCACTCTTATTTATAAGAGTTACCTCTTATTTAGAGGATGTCTTAATCAACCTCTAAATAAGAGCCTCTAAATAAGAGGTAGCTAAGAGTTAGCTCTTTTTTATTAAGAGATAACTCTTAAAATTTCTCTCTCTGTAAGAGTGGGCTAAGAGTCCACTACAATTGATGCTCTTATATGTCATTACAATTGGTAAAGCTGACAGTATCTGAATACACAAGTCTACCCCAAATTATACAATATTGAGTCGATTTTAACTAAAAATGAAACTAAAATGATGGAACAAATTACTCAACTTGAAAATTAAAGTCTATTTACAATTGATTAGTCAGTGTATCATTATAATAATCGACAACACTTGAATATGACCCAAAATCAAGTTTAATCGACAAAGTTTCCTAAAAGAATAAGAAGTTGAATCGACTAAAACTAAGTGTGATTCTATTCATTCATTCAAAGGGCACAATTGTCACCTCAGCCAGTAGCACTTTTCATTCTCTTAATTCATTAAGATTTTGTTTGGTATGCTCACCAGTTGGCTTATAAGTTACAAGTTGTCAATGCCGGCTGCAGATAGATGATAGATGATAGATGATAGATGATAGATGATTGATGATTGATGATAGATGATGAATCTCCTTTGTAATATTATGACTTGTTCATTTAATAATCAAATTCAAAACAAATATACGTGCTACCGCGTTTTGCTCCAAAACATGGACCGTATGAATGTTTTGCCTCAATTCATTTTTTATATTTTCTTTTTTTGTTGTTTAGCTATTTCATACACGTAATTTATACGATGTTAGTATTTAATACACATCCAACATATATAAAGTCTTCCTCCTTACATCCTTGCCACTTCTCTCTAATAATCTCTCTCCTCTCTTCTGAGCTCTGGAAACTTTTATCAAAAAAAATACATAAAAATCTAGAAAACTAAAAAAAACATTTTAAAAAATGTTCTCCAGGAAAAAAATTCAGGTTTTAGGAGGTTTAATTCTGGTTCTTCAGTTATTTGTGTTTACTTCTGCTCAACGACGCAGTTCTAACCCTGAATGGTTGACACTTGACGGTATGTATGTACAACTCTTTAATTTCTCTTGTTTTTCTGTCATTTTTCCTATGGAGTGTGTACTCTTTTTGCTAAAGAGCTACAAGTAGGCCTGTCAAACGGGTCGGGTCGGTCTGGTCGGGTTGTAAAATATTATTTTCGGGTTCGGGTTGAATCGGGTCGGTCGCTTTCGGGTTCGAGTTTACAAATGCTTGTTCAAGACTCAGAACTTTCGGGTTCGGGTCGACCCAACGGGTTGAGAGATTTTAAAACGCGCATTATATTTTCATTAATTTAGGTGATAAATATACTAAATATGGGCACAAATTAACAAAATTTCCTACACAAGTTTATATTTACTCAAATTCAACCTTATATGACGTATAATTCAAATTAAAATCATATTACACACAACAATGGTAACGTGTTTATTATGCTTAAATTTTCTCATAATCTCGTTTATACTATAAATACGATGATTTTCAATCGATCGGGTCAAAAATGGTTTCGGTTGGATTACTTTTCGGGTTGTTCGGGTTTTTCGGGTTGGGATAAAATCGGGTTACGGATCACAAAATCTTGTTTAAGACCCAGTATTTTCGGGTCGGATTCGGATCGGGTCGATTTTTGATGGGTCTAGCTACAAGCCTACAACATTGCCAACCATTTAACATGAGAACGATGAAATCCGACTGCGGAAAATAATTAAATAATATAGATATATGATGTCATTTCTGTTGGTGACATTCAATATATAGCTGTCATCTATTTATTTATTAAATTTATAAGTATTAATTATTGTTTTCCGTCAAAAGAATGGAATTGAAAATTAGTGGAAGGTTTTTATGAAAAAGGTAAGCATCGATCTGTATTAGTTTGGTCAAGGTGTAGGAACTTCTAGAAGACATCCAAAGAATGGAGCTACATTTATTTGAACACCAAGAAAGTGTACTTTCCACCAACAAAGAATAAATACTCATGGAGAAATTGAGCCTCGATATCATCTAAATTTTTTTTACTCCGTATTTCATTTTCTGATAAAAGTATCATTAAGGAAATATTATACTCCGTAACAAGATTTTTTGGTGCAAACGAGTCACAAGGGTGGGGATGAGAATTGATCTCAGAATCACCTACTAAACCTGTCAAATGGGTCGTTCGGGTCGGGTTGTAAAAAAATATTTTCAGTCTCGGGTTGAACCGGGTCGGTCGCTTTCGGGTTTGGGTTTACAAATGCTTGTTCAAGACCCAAAACTTTCGGGTTCGGGTCGACTCAACGGGTTGAGAGATTTTAAAACGCGCATTATATTTTCATTAATTAATTTAGGTGATATATATACAAATTTTGGGCACAAGTTAACAAATTTTTCTACACAAGTTTATTAAATGCAATCCTAAAATGGCGTATAATTCAAATTAAAATCCTATTACACACAACAATAGTAAATACAACGTGCTTATTATGCTTAAATTTTCTCATAATCTCATTTATCACTATAAATACAATGATTTTCAATCGGTTGGATCCAAAACGGGTTCAGTCGGATTTTGACCCATTATTTTTTGGATTGCTCGGGTTTGGATAAAACCGGGTTATGGGTCACAAAATCTTGTTCAAGACCCAATATTTTTGGGTCGGTTTTCGAATCGGGTCGATTTTTGACATGTCTGCCGTCGACCCATAATTTACAAAAGAGTTAATACCATTTGTTAATTTATGGCAAGGTAAATCGGAGTAACACTTTCCGATCTTACCTAACAGAGTGTTGTAATCTAAATTTCAAGTTAATTTATTTTCATAAATGTCACTCGGTAATATTTGAAGTCGAGTCGATGACAACCAAACCTTTCAAAAGTCAAATCTCCCAGTTAATCTTTCACACATTATTGGAAGAAGGTTTCTCTCAAGTATAGAGATTAGAGACCTATTACAATCATGCATGTCATGTGCGCTTAACACTGCATGGTGCATGCCAATATGCCATGCCGCACAAAAGATGCAGCTTCTAAGTTCTAACCCAGAAAAGATGATGAATCACGAAGAACCCTAAAACTCAGACAAACTCCCTCTTTTAAATGGGCAAACTCAACTGGAAATCAACTAAAAATGTTTCCCACTTCGCACACATAATTGGGTTAGCTTTCTGTCTTTATGTTTACAATTAATACAATTTTAATCAATTTTTTTTGGTTATTTGTTAAAATTGAATTGGGAATTTCTTAAAGTATATTTCTTCACTGGCATTCATGGTAAATTTAATGGTTTTTCATTGGTTTACTTGCTAACTTATTCGAATTGAATTGGGAATATCTTAAAAATCATAACTTCATTTGAATTCTTGGTCAAATGTAATGATATTAATTGAATTCATTTGCTAATTTGTTCAAATTGAATTGGGTATTTCACTGTTAATTGTAATGATAATTCATTTAGTTAATTAGCTAACATGTTCAAATTGACCTGGGTATTTCTTAAGCTACATTTTTACATTGTAAGTTGTAAAATTTATTGAATTTTGATAATATCTAATACCTAAAAAATTTGGATTGTTGTTCAATATGCAGGATCCCCTCCTTTAGTAATTGCACGAGGTGGATTTTCAGGGTTGTTTCCAGATTCTAGTGCAACTGCATACCAGTTTGCAGTTGGGGTTAGTGTGCCTGATTTGGTGGTATGGTGTGATGTTCAATTATCAAGAGATGGAATTGGAATATGCTTCCCTAATATCAAACTGGACAATTCCTCTGCCATTCAAAATGTATTTCCAAATGCGAGTAATTCGTATGATGTTAATGGTGTACCTACAAATGGGTATTTCTCCATCGATTTTACTTTTGAGGAACTATCAACAGTCCCTTGTAAGTTTGCCGAAATCTCCTCATTCATGTGTTTTGTTTGTTACATTTCCTACTTTGTTCATCTGAAATGTACATCTTACTTGGGGGACTATGGTGGCTTAACGGTCAAGTTCGGATTTTCCAAAGATTTTAGTTAAAATAACCAGAGTTTGAATTGTTGCTGTATCTGAACACTAGTAGCCGAGTCTGAATAACATAGCTTTTGAACATGTATGAAAAACTCAATACGACAATAGATTGAGAAATTAACATGTGCTTTTTCATTGAGATATTTGGAGAATCCAGAACTTCTTGAGTACTTTTTTTGTTGGTGTTCGAACTAATACTGTAAATGAATGTGGATGTCAAGTCCAAAAATAAAGGACAAGAGTAGTAGTGCATGTCTCCTAAATTTGAGCAGTTATATTAAGGATATTTGTAGCATCCCTTTTCTCTTTATGTTTCATTTTTTCTTCTGACACTTTAAATTAAGTTTTCTAATATTAAAAGATGGGGAAATTCGTGAAAACATGTACTGCGTATAAGTAGACTTCCTCACCTTCATTCTTGTGTGAGGGATGAATCACTGAATCGTTGAGGAAGTACTTGTGAAGCGTTTCCTGAATTCATTGTCTGTATTTCTTTACTTTTGATGTTTGGTACTGACTTCTACTCTGATATCCTGCAGTAACTCAAGGAATATATACTCGAAGTCCTGCTTTTGATGGTGCATTCCCAATTCAGAGTGTTGAGGAGGTGTTTATACAAAGCGAACCTGCAGGTTTCTGGTTAAATGTTCAGGTAGGACTTGCTTAGTGTTTAGTTCAATATAAAAGGCTTGTTTATTAGCTATATATTGGGCGCCTTAAATGTTGGAAATAATTGTTCTAAGACCTTTAAAACTTAAAAAACTTAGAATTATATATAACTTTTTTATACTTTATAATTGGTATTCTCTGCAGCATGATGAATTCTATAGCCAGCACAATTTGAGCATGAGGAGCTTTATCCTTAATGCTTCACAGAACATTAGCATAAGCCATATCTCATCACCTGAGGTCAACTTTTTGCGAGGACTTGGAAGGCCATTGGCATCAACCAGAACAAAATTGGTTTTACGGTTTCTTGACGAGGATGCAATAGAACCTTCAACCAACCAGACTTATGGTTCTCTTTTGACAAATCTCTCCATGATTACGACATTCGCTTCTGGGATCCTTGTCCCGAAGGCATATATATGGCCTCTCGATGCAACATCGTATCTGCTACCTCATACTTCTCTGGTGGAAGATGCTCATAGAGTTGGGCTTGAAGTTTTTGCTGCAGATTTTGCAAACGATGTATCTATTGCCTACAACTACAGTTACAACCCAGTTGCCGAGTATGGTTTTTTCATTGACAATGGGGACTTTTCTGTGGATGGTGTGCTGTCTGACTTCCCAATAACACCATCAGAAGCCAGAGGTGAGCTGTATTCTTTTTTTCTTTTCTTTTTTTTCTGTGTTCCATGCCGCTTTTCGTTTTTTTAATCGCAATCAACTAGGGCCATAATGTATAGATTTGGACCTAACTGTATACGGTGTAAGAATTTCTTAGTTAATTATATGCTAATTTTGTATTAACTTTTTGCAGATTGCTTTGCCCATCTTGGCTCAAATGCATCAGCACAAGGTTTGTAGCTTTTCTTTTATTGAATTTCAATTTGTGTTTTTGTGTCTTGAGATATCAAGCATTAACATGATGAACTAGTAACTAAACTAAGGAAATGAACAAACAGTTCCAATTCAGGGGTGTTTTGCAAAATCATCTGTTAGAAGTTGCTTATTTATTCAACTTCTAACTGTTACCTTAACCAAAATGATGGTTGATCTATCATTCCTTGTATTAACATCAATTAGATTTTTCCTATCTGTATCTGTTGGATTTCAGCTAAGCCCTTGGTTATATCTCACGATGGAGCTAGTGGGGACTTCCCTGGTTGTACTGATGAAGCATATGCACATGCTATTAGAGATGGTGCAGATGTGATTGACTGCCCAGTTCAAATGTCAAATGATGGCGTACCTTTCTGTTTGAGCTCTGTCAATCTCTTGAATAACACATTAGCCACACAATTCAGGACCCTTATGTCAACTGTTGATGAAATTCAGCCAGCTCCTGGATTATTCACATTTAGTCTCAGCTGGACTGATATTCAAGGCTTGACTCGTAAGTGGGATTTTCTACCAATTGTTACATTTATGTACTATATATATATATCATACTTGACTTCGAATTATTAGTGTCTGGAATTCTGCATGCTATATGATTATGATTGTTCCATTAACGCAAGCAAGGTATAGTTGCAGAGTGTCTTCTGCTGCTGCATACAAAAAGTTCAGATTTTTTTTATTAAGCATCCTAATGCTGGCTTAAGTAACAAAACTAACTTTTGATAGTCATTACTGTTTTATTTATGAATTTTTCCGAGTACTTCTGATGGTCACTGCTTCATGTAATGCATCCGTTCTGGAACTGAAAGTAATATTAAAATATAGTGACACGTTTGAAAAATCTAGGATCAAGAGATTGAAGTAGTCAATCATTATTCTTGCTATTTTTATGTAAGATCTTGTTCTTGTATCATACTACATAGATCATTACTTTAGTGAACGACCTAGGCATATAAACTGATTCATCACATAAAACTTCATAGAACTTTATTTTGGACTTCCTTGTTCATTGAGCTATTTGAAAGGTCAGCTGATCTTTGCCATTGTCGCCAGTCGCTCACTAAGTTACCTGCTTCTTCTTTATCTGTTGGTTGTATTAGAGAAAAGTAACATTATAATATTATTACTGTTAATTGACATTTTACTCGTTACTTGTCCTTGCTTGCAGCTGTGATATCCAGTCCATACTCAGATTCATTACTTCTGAGAAACCCAAAATTCAGGACTGCCGGAAGAATTGTGTCCTTGGCCGATTTCTTGAACTTAGCGAAAAATTCTTCTTCGCTCTCTGGTGTGTTGATTAAGATAGAGGTAAGTAAGAAGTCATAGCTGTGATTAGTCCAGATGGACCGTTCTTTTCTCCTTTAATTTCCTCTGGCAAAGTTTCTGATTTACAATTTGGAATCATCCTGAGTATAATATTTAGAAGTAGCATGCAGTCGAAAAATAGATGGAACATGGAGTAAGTGTGTAGCCTGTTAGGGAATTATAGACATTAGTATGGACCTAAATGTAAGTAACGGATTTAATTAAAATGGTTTATAAGTTAAAGAAAGATTCATCATTTTTGAACTTCAGGACTACAGTGAACTATATAAGTTAAAAATGGTTTACTGAACTTGCTGTACCTCTTATCTACCGTGAAGTAGCAAACCATCATCGTATTTAAAATAACCTTTCTATTTTCGTAGAGCGAAGGCCTAAGTGCTAAGGCTGCATCTTTACACTACTTAAGGCAGGACCGCAGGTACCTCTTAAGAGGCATTTGGGTAATGTTAATTTTGATGTAGTAGGATTTGATAAAGCTTGTGCTTTTGCAGTTGCTGCTGTTTCTTTCGTAATAGTACGACATTCCTGACCTTCGTAGTTCAGATATGCTATGATTTTACAAAAAGACCCTTCGTAATAGTTGCGTTATTTTTATCGTCTTCCCATCACTTAATCTAGTAATGTAATATTAGGAAATTTTACCATAAAACTTTACTGTAATAGGAAAGGTGACATAAAATAATATACTCTGTATGTGACATAAAGCTCAATGGAATCTGATCGGCTGTTTTACTGATGTTAATGTTCAGAACGCACAATACCTGGCAGTTAATCAGGGGATGAGTATAACTGATGCTGTTTCGGATGCTTTAGACGAAGCTGGTTATAACAGTTCAACAGCAACAAAGGTTATGATTCAGTCCACCAGCAGCTCAGTACTCAAGGCAATGAGGAGGGATAATTATGAGCTTGTCTACGAAGTCGATGAGACAATTAGTGGAGCCCTGAATGACACCATTGCAGATATCCAGACTTTTGCTGATTCTGTTGTTGTGGACAGGATGTCTGTCCTTCCATTTAAAGCAGGGTTCCTTCAAAATATGACAGATGTTGTGTCACAGTTTCAAGCATTTAATCTTTCTGTGTATGTTCAGGTTCTCATGAATGAGTTTAGTAGCATACCATTCGACGCCTTCTCTGATCCTATAGTCCAGATTAATACATTCGTTAATGCTGCTAATGTTGATGGTGTCATTACGGACTTCCCCAAAACTGCTGCTGCATACAAGAGTAAGTTCAATTTTGATGTCCCTTCATCTTTTCATCTCAAATTTATTTGACCTTACTAAAATTTTGATGTTGTGCAGGGAATCTATGTCTGAAGATGGATGAGACACCAGCTTACATGATGCCAGCTCAACCTGGTGCTCTGATGTCACTGGTTGGGCCTGCTCCTGGGCCTACTGCTGGGCCTGCTCCTGCAGCAGCTCCTACACCACTCCTCACAGTGGAAGACGTGGCAGAGCCACCTCTTCCCGCGGTGGTGCCATCAAGTGCTTCATCCCCACCAGAAGCAACCCCGACATCAAGACCGACAAATGGCCAACAACAAGTTGCTGTTTCTGGCTTGTTATCCCTTCTAGCTTTAATCGTGGCAGCTGCTCTTCTCTTCTGATAGGATTCGTGTTCTTCGTACATACATGATTGTTTTGCAGAGTATTAATTCCTCCCATACATGATTTTTTGAATTTGTTTCCTTGTTCATCCCTTTTCCCTCTCCCTCCAAATGTGGAGCTTTTAGGGTATATTTATAACATTTGTATTACGATTTATAATTTAATGAGTCTTCTTTTTGTTTGAAATTGTGAGTAAATACCTCAATATACAATTTCACAACGTAATCTTGTTTTATTTTCCAAGTCTCCTTTCAAGTTATGAGTCACTGTTTTTAGTTATTGGTAGTTAATAGAAATCTCAACTCTCAAGTGAGATTGTCATATTCACTCTGGCATGCTTAGCTAGATTTTCTAATATGAAGTACAAAGTCTACTCACCGAGTTTTCTTGGAACCCGGGCTGGAAACTTTGAGGTGAGAATGTAGTATCTTTGTTCTCTTCCATTTCTTTTCTTCATCTCGGAATCTATATTTCATCCCAAAGGGCAAAGGGTGAGCTAGGTAGTCCGCATAGTTTTATTTCCTTATCAAAAAAAAATCACGTAACTTCTAGTTTTCATACGAAGTACTCTGTATATGATAATATCGGAATACATAATCATAATCATAATTGTGTCTATACAATCATTTATATAATTGATCTTTAGTCATATTACTAAGAGTGAACCTAACGATTCTGTACATGAACATAATCTCAATATCATGATATTAAGCACATAAGTACATAGTTTTGAGACAAATTGTTACAAATGGATTTTTTTATTTTCATTGTAAACCATCACTGTGTTTAATGACAGCTCTACATTATTTTGAGTGTGCGCTAATACAATTTCACATTTATTTTCTCCTTAATCCTTATATTGAAAATTTGAGGAACACTCGGATTAGGTTATCCATATCGGACACGGATACGTGTCCAAGTGTACGTATAGAATCATTGTTAATGCACATGTCCAGGCGTTGAGTAACAGACACGGGTACTTGAGATATAATGAAGAGTTCAAGTAATATAAGAAAACACTAGTGCGGAGTATTATGATACGAAGTAATTATTTTTTGGGCCGACATAGGTAGAAAATTATAAATGACTTATAAAATGAGGATAAATAGTTTAAACAATATCAACAATTTTTTTTTTTAATATTTCATAAAAGGTCAAATAAAGAAACATTTTATTTAAAATATCAAGAATATAACATTGATTTCCATATTTTTCAAATAAAGAAACATTTTATTTAGAATCAAACAATCATGCAAAGAAATTATTATTCAAAGAAGTCCAGATTTTATCACTCAATCACTAATGATTTCATTTATTTATGGTAAAAATATCCTTAAAAGGAAATAAATAATCAAATTATACCTCAAAAATTAAAAGAATTTGACCTCCCAATTATACATAAACATGATCAACCTTAGGATAAATAATTGATCACCTCTTATATATATATAAAGCAAAAATTTCTACCAAAATGTATCCTAGAGCTTCATAGAGTTTATCAAACAATTCTTTCATAGACTCGGGTTGAGTTTCATATACAATTTCTTACATACACCCGAGTAGTATATATAGTTAAGATGGGTTTTAAATCGAGTATTTCAAATTTTACTCTGTTAGTGTTGTTAATCTTGTGCCTAATTACAGGGCAGTGTCACTCAAGAGTCTTCCGTTTGGAGGATTATGGTGCTGTTAATGGTGGAAAAGTTGACAGCAGTCAGGTAATTAAGTCATTTTCTCCGGCCATCCCTAATTACTGTTTAAACTTTAAACTTATACATTGCTGATTAATTATATACTTCCTCCGTTCTTTTTTAAATGACACAATTATTTAGGCACGTTTGTCAATGACGATTTCAAACATTAATGTCTCCAATTTTGGAAAAGAAAAAATTATAAAAAGTTGATATTTAAAAAATATTTATTGAGATAAATCTAATAAAACCATACATAACTATGTTTTTTCTAAAGTATAAACCACAAAATCAAGTCAAAGGAGCATGTGTGAATAATTTCCAAAATTCAATTGTGTTATATAAACAAGAACAGGAGAAGTATATTGGATGTGGTACAACCTCACAAGTCACAACCATACAAAACCATAGAACTAAACTCATACGGGTATTTTCTTTTTGTTTCTAAATTCGAAAACCCTTAATAAGGGGTACTTTTTAGAGGTTGTGAGGGAGTTGCGATTTCCGTTACTTTACTTTTTCAATAATTAGTTTTTCTAAACCCAAAACTTTTGCTAGGCACTGCTGAAAGCATGGCATGATGCATGCAAATGGAAGGGTAGATCCAAATTGGCTATATATTCGGGTACTTACTTGGTGAATTCAGTGTCACTTTCTGGCCCATGTAATGGCCCAATAGAGTTTCAGAACTCAGGCATTCTAAAGGCTCCATTGGGCCTACAAGGGAACACTTGGATCGAGTTTCGGTATATTCATGGGCTGACCCTAAGCGGAGGTGGAACATTTGACGGTCAAGGCCGACCAAAACAAGGCTCTCCAGATCTTCCAACAGTAAGTTGTATAAGCACTCTTTTTTTTATTTCCTTATTACATGATGTGTTTAGTTCACCCGATTTTTAGCAATATAAAATTATAAGTTCAGATAAATGAAACTATTTCAGATTTATCTCAATTAATTTGACTTTTATAATAAATTATTATTTCCCTTAACGTTATTTTTGTAAGATGAACCGAACAAGGACTTTTGGTATTATGCACTATCAAAATAAAAGTCAAAATATTTTAATGTTTAGACTTCAGATATTTAAGATCTTTAAAAAAAAATACTGAATAGTGTGCTAAAAAGAATGATATCCTAGTTAGGAATATAGGATATAATCATTAAAGTATCTCTTGATGTTTAGATATTTTAAAAATTATTTAACAATATGTTTCCATTTTATCAAGATGTCCAATTAATTATTTATCTTCAAATCAAATTGCACTATTTTGTTTATCAAGCAGATTAATTAAGAAAATTAACAAATTATACAAAGTAAATTTATTTCTATTATACTACGTATTCCATATAAGTCAACTCTTGAGATGTTTGGTTGGTGTCCACCTGAAATCCAAAAATATCATACACGTGTTATTGAAATGTGAATATAGACAGAACAAATGGTTTAATAAGAATCTAAACATGTAATATTGACATATATTGTTTCAGCTGGTGAGATTTAGCTTTGTGACAAACTCAAAGGCACAAAATGTGAAGCTTATCAACAGCAGAAGCACACACTTGAACTTATTTGGATGCAACAACACAACATTAAACCAAATAACAATATCATCACCAGCAGATAGCCCTAACACTGATGGCATTAAGATCGGACATTCAAACGGTATTAAAATTTATGACTCCTCTATAGCTTCTGGGGATGATTGTGTTGCGATTTTAACGGGCTCGAAAAACATTAGTGTTAATAGAGTTAATTGTGGTCCTGGTCATGGGATTAGCATTGGAAGTTTAGGATGGTCACCTAATGAACAAGTTGAACAAATCTTTGTTCAAAATTGTAACTTGTATGGTACTACTAATGGTTTGAGGATCAAGACTAAGGCTACCAATATGCCTGGGATGGTTTCTAATGTTCGATATGAGAATATTTTCATGAAGTATGTGGATAACCCTATTATTATTGACCAGAATTATTGTCCCCCAAAAACTTGTGCCAAGGTACGTACATATATATACATACAAATATTAATTCGCATTTTATTAATATGAACGATCTTGACGTAACGTTATTGAGGTTGAATGTATATATATATATATAATTATTAATTACAGGGTAATTCAAGAGTTGAAATAAGAGATGTGAAGTTCAGAAACATACACGGGACGTCGAAGACGAATGTAGCAGTGAATATAAAGTGCAGTGGGAGTAATCCATGCGGTGAAATCGAGTTAAGGGACATTAACATTAAGGGGTCTGGATTTCCTACAATTTCAACTTGTTCATATGCTAGTGGTAAGGCGTATGGTATGCAAGTGCCTAAACCTTGTATTTCATGATCATAACAACGTACATCATACTTAAATTAGGTCAGGGATCGGAGATCCGGCCTTTTAATTGTACCATGCACCCAATGGTATTTTTATGCCTATTGTGGTGGTTAGGATACGCCGGGTGTATTTTAGATGTACGGATCGACCAATGTACGTACATGATCTCAATTGTTTCCCTTTGTTTAAATGTAATCGTAGGATGAGGGCTCCCCGCACTTTTTTTTTGGGTTTGAAATGATATATTGATGCATGAATAAATTGTGTGATTGGAAATTGTCCGGGGTCACGTTTTCTAATATACTCCCTCCGCCTCTATATCCTGTCCCAATACAACTTTTTGGGTCCATAAATTAGAAATAATATAATAATATTGAGTGTTGTTAGAATAGTTTCAATATTTGAATATCAACTTTTATAATGTTATGCGTGTATAATTAGTGATATTCATGTTTCAAGTCGTATCTTAGAGACTGTAAAATGTCAAATGGGACAATCTTTAGAGTTCTAGGGAATGGAGGGAGTATACAAATTTTAGCACTAAATATATATCCAAATTGAAAAGAAAAAAAAATAGAATATTTAAGGAATTAGTTGATTGTTTTTTTCTATGACACCTCGCAACTAAAGGCTTATTTGACATCACTGTCAATTTTGAATTTTTGGTTTCATTTGTTTGAAAATTATACTTCCTCCATCTTTTAATATTCGCAACGTTTGTTAGTTTCACGCATGCCGATGTATAACTTTGATCATTTATATCTTAAATTCTCTTTATGCAAAAATTATAAAAAGTTGATATTTTAAAAATACACATTGAGACGAATCTAACAAGATCCCACATGACTATGTTTTATCTTATATAAAAAATACTACGAATAGTCAAAGTATATTATATGAATAGTGGCAAAAGTCCAAACGTTGCGAGTATGAAGTATTATTTGAGTTAAATAACCAATTTAAATTTAGTCACACCTATAGTAGTAATATTAAATCTGAAAACTGACAACAAAAACTAGAAACAAAGGTTTGATTTCACAAAAAAAATTATATAAGGTCCTTTCTCGCAAAATTTGGGCTATAAAACGTTTAGTCTCCTATCAGACCATATAAACTTACACAGTTACACTTATGCTTAATATATAGAGCATATTAGATGCACTCGGGTGTACTGTGTACTCAATCAACTTTCTCCTTACATATGAGGAGAAAATGTGGTAGAAACCACCAATGGATCGTACATCAAAATATCCTTGGGTGCACGATTCACTCGGGCATATTTCTTCCATTCTTTTTACTTGGATCATTTGATGTTTTACGTTTGCCAATGCAAATTTGTAGTTATCTCAAAAGACACATTACCTAAAATTATAAAAAGTTCATATTTTGAAAATATATATTGAGACGAATCTAACAAGATTTTACATGACTATATAATTCATTATATATAAATCACAAAAAAGGGAAAAACAGTTTGAATTGTAACAAATTTTTTGTAAAAGGGTGATTTATCATTAATTTCAATTTGTTGGTACGCAACAATGCATGCACAATTGTACACACATGCAAAAGGTCAAATGAGAAACGTTGGTTCAAGTAGGAAACCGAACAAAGAGGATTTCAAGTAAATTTAAAAGTCTGAATAAAATATAATAAAAATAATATTGAAATCAGCGAAATCATTCCATCCATTTCTATATATAATGAAGAAGCCGTTTGCTGTTGATGACACAGATTATTACATAACAATCTAAGAGTAGCAATTTCATTTATGCTCAAAAAATAAGAAAAAAGAAGAAAAAGAAAAAAAATGACAAGAAAGGGAGATGTTTTAAGTGTGCTACTAATCCTCATAATGTGGTTCTCACAAGGTGTTAAGGGGGTGAAATTCTTCAATGTTAAAGATTTTGGTGCTATTGGTGATGACCATTTTGATTCTACAAAGGTAATATCATCGTACCTTGCGTGCGCCTAATTCAATACTCAGTAATTGCATGCTATTTATAGTTCGATGTGGAGGTTAGTGAATTTTGTTGGTGTTTTTCTTTTATTACCAATGAGGTATTAAACTAGTGGTAAAGACCGAGAATTTGTGTGCAATAGATATTAGGTTCGAAAACCCCCACCACCGTTTGTAATTTATTACCCTTGTAAGTTGGACTCATTTGTACAAAAACAAACACTTTCTATTTTTCTTCTACTTTTGTTGTACACATACCTAGTCTTATATATGTGCTTTTTTTTAGAAAGATAAATAACTGACCCTTCCTTTCCTGAATTATCTCACAAATAAGCCTCTTAGGTTTTGTTTGGTTCAACTTTAATTATTATCTCAAAACTTAATTTGGGTGAAAAAACTTCTTTTGCATGAAAATGTCTGGATTTTTTTTTAATTTATTTGAAATATGTAAAAAATTAACTTTTTTTTTTTTGAAATATTAAAAATTAAAATATGTAATATGTAAAAAATTAACTTAAGATAAGTTGAACTGAACAAACTCTTATGGTGAGTTCTTTTTAACTTAAAAAATATAAGTTATTTATCCGATGAAAAGAACGCATCCTTAAAGTAATCTGTAATAGATTTCGGCGCTGGGACTTAAAACACAAATATGGAATAAGATAGAGCAAAATCTTCATTTCAATCCAGCTTTTTGAGATTTTTACTAATTTTTATTCCGTGTAATACACGAGTTTCTTAATTTAAAAATTTGGTTATACTTCGTATTGTGTATGTAATACTATGGGAGATGATACAAAAATTTGGAAACGACATAAACAGATGCATTCGGAGTGTGATAAAACTTAAATAGGAATGTGAAACAAATACAAATAATTGTATGAGAAAATATATAGAATGATACGGAGTGTCATGAGGAGAATACGTAAAGAGCAAAATAAATTATGATTTTTTTATTAAAAAATGATATGTGGCACCATTAATAAAAATTCTGCTACGTATGTTTTAAAATATTAGTGTAGATTTATTTAACCTTTTTCCAAAAGCATACAAAGTACAACATTAATGTAGTGGACGGGCCGCTAGGCAGGATCACATACAGCGATACAGGGATACACCTTTTTTTTTTATGTTCAAATAAACAATAGTTTTTATTAAACAAAAGAAATGAAGTTTTTTTCTTTATTGAGTAGGATAATTTGAGTGGTGAAATTTGTTTCAACTCTCAGGCCTTTCAGAGCTCGTGGAATGAAGCATGCAAATGGAGGGAGAAAGCGGTAATTGAAATCCCACGTGGGAATTACTTGTTGAGAAATCTATTGTTTCAAGGCCCATGTATGGGCCCAATAAATTTCCATAATTCAGGCACTCTGAAGGCCCATAAAATCAATCTTGGGCTCAACTATTGGGTTGAGTTTAGATATGTAGATGGATTGGCTATCAATGGTGGTGGGTACTTTGATGGGCAAGGCTCAGAATCATGGCTCAAGATCATGGAAGACACAACCCCCATGAACTTCCTCCCTATAGTAACTTCTCTCCACCTTTTCTTCTTCGATTTACAATTTCAGTTTATTTATCAGTTTTAGTCGTGTTTGGCAAATTGATTCGATTCCAACATCAAATTACTACTCCCTCCGTTTCTTTTTGTTTGTTACGTATTCCTTTTAGAGTGTTTCACAATGTTTGTTTAGATAAGAAAGAATACCCCTAAAAGAATACCAAAGAAAATCCGGTGCCCATCTAAGTAGATGAGCCTGTTTCACAATGTTTGTTACGTGAGAGAATATTTCTTTTTATAAACTTATCATATTATCATTTTTTGTGCCAACTTTAATTTTAATTGTCCAATCTTTTCAACTCATTAAATTTCTTTACAATTTCCCAAATAGGTTAAGTTAGCAATCTTTTTGCTTTTCCATTATTGGTTCATTTTGATAAATAAAACAATCTTATTGGTTGTTTTATTGATTAGTGGATTGAGGTTTTACTTGAGTTTATTTTTTTAATAAAAAAGAAAAATAATCTTTATTATACGTTAATAAACGTGTAAAAGTTCAAACGTAACAAACAAAAAGAAACGGAGGGAGTACAAAGTACTTTTGTACTCCGCAATTAACTTATATTCAATATTATCGTTCGATAATGCACATTTAAACTAACTTTACCATTTCAATTGATTTATCAATTTTTAGTCCCCGTTTTATTTAAAAAAAATTATTCAACTATCTTATTCTATTTTGTGCTCATTTAAATTGACATTTTTGTAATTATCAAAGTACTCCTATCTAATGTTGGTCTCATTTTTGTGTCTAGACATTGATGTTAGATTTTGCAAACAATACAAGGATTGAAAACATGAATTTCATCAACAGCAAAGGTAGCCACATCAAACTAAATGGGTGCAAAAATATTAGTGTTAACCAAATTACGATTTTAGCCCCTGAAAATAGCCCTAACACTGATGGGATCAACATTGCCCTCTCAAGGCAAATCCAAGTATCAAATTCCAAGATTTCTACGGGAGATGATTGTATTTCAATCCTTCCTGGAA
The DNA here is from genome assembly GCF_020520425.1 of Spinacia oleracea. Taxonomy (NCBI): domain Eukaryota; kingdom Viridiplantae; phylum Streptophyta; class Magnoliopsida; order Caryophyllales; family Amaranthaceae; genus Spinacia; species Spinacia oleracea. The sequence goes on along the minus strand of NC_079490.1, from coordinate 159,801,979 downwards.
CCGAAGATGTTAACATCACCGGCACTCGTTGCGGGCCGGGCCATGGGATTAGTATCGGAAGCATGGGTTTGGATCCAAATGAGCTTGCCGTTAAGGGAGTGAATGTAAAGAATTGTAACTTCACTAATACCCAAAATGGTGTAAGGATTAAGACATGGGCTACTAAAAATATTGGCAAAGTTGCTCACATTTCATTTGAGAGCATTGTTGTTAACAATGCAAGCAATCCTATCATCATTGATCAGAATTATTGTCCGTCACATCAATGTCCTAAGGTAATTCGTCGCATTTTAATAAAACACTTTTTATACAAAGTATATTAATTTAATTGCAAAGTTTTAGTTTATCGAGTTTATGATATTAGAAGATGATTTGTCGTTTTCTAATTATTTGAATGTTTTGTTTGTTGAAGGGGGATTCTCATATTCAAATTAACGACGTGAAATTCGTGGATATAATGGGAGTTTCACAGACGTATGTTGCGGTTAATTTTAGATGTAGTAAATACAAACCATGTGAAGTTGAGACAAGGAATATAAATTTGAAGTATGGAAGCAATAAAGGACCAACAATTTCATCATGTTTCAACGTCAAGGGCGTTGCTTCTGGTTACCAAAAGCCACCTTCCTGTATTTCTTAGCATCATTTTTGTCATTTAAAGAATGTAATATCGATCATGTGATGCAACTATTTGGATTCATGAATAAAGCAATTATTTTTTCCTAAAAGTTACTCCCTCCGTTTCTTTTTGTTTATTACGTATTCTTTTCAGGGTGTTTCAAAATGTTTGTTACGTGGAAAAATCTTTCCTTTTATAAACTTATTATACTATCATTTTTTGTGCGAGCTTTTAATTTTAATTAGTCCAATTTTTTCAACTCATTAAATTTCTTTACAATTTCCCAACTCATTAAATTTTAATTGGTCCAATCTTTGTGCTTTTTCATTATTGGTTTCATTTTGATAAATAAAACAATCTTATTGGTTGTTGTAATGATTAGTGGATTGAGATTTACTTGGGTTTATTTTTTTAATAAAAAGAAAAAGAATCTTTATTATACGTTAATAAACGTGCAAAAGTCCAAACGTAACAAAACAAAAAAAAACAAAAGGAGTAGTATCATTATAAAAGTCAATAAATAATACTCTTCCATATTAAATCACATTTTGCAACTTTTTATTAAGGACCAAATTTTGCAACTTGTGTAAAGTGACTAGCTAAAATACGAATAAAGATCAATTGTATAATTTCTCTACTAAGATAAAACAAACCTAAATTCTTTTATTACATGTAAGGTGAATGACTTAGTGGACTCAAATTCTCATGAATAGTGGTAAGTTGAATGACCCAACTATACAAGGTGCAGTTTGACATAAATCATAAAGGATTTTTTACTTTTATTAAACAACTAATGGCTTTTGTCCTACAATCAAACTTCGACCACTTGGACTCTTGGACTGTCACTAGAACAATTTCATAATTTTACGTGATCAACTTAGATGATACAAAGTACTCCACCTTTCCAAATTATAGGGATAATTTATTTTTTCACGCTTATCGATGTAAATATTTGGACATTAATATCCCTAATTTTATATTCGTAAAAATTATAAAAGGTTCATATTCCAAAAGCACATATCAAGAAGAATCAAACAAGACCCCACACGATTATATTTTTCCTTACCCATAAATCACAAATGATAGTCAAATTGAAATTTGTGAACAGTGTTAAAAGTCAAAGTGTCCCTATTATTACGAAACAGAAGTAGTATTATGTACCAATTATAAGCATGTTTTGACGAAATATAAAATGTCAATCATTATTTAAGTGTATGGATTATTTTTAGGTTAGTTACTCCTTTATTCCTTTTCATTTGGAGCTTTTGCAAAAACACAATAATTTAGGAAGTGGATATGCTCTTGTTCTTAGGGATGTCAATGGGGAGGAACGGATGCGGATGTAGGTCCCTTAATTCATCTCCATCCCCACCTAAAATTTACATCCCCATTCCCGCCCCGACCATCACCCATGACGGGTACTAAATTCATCCCCGCCCCAACGGGTACAAACTAAAATTCATCCCCGCCCCATCACCCACCTGGGTATCCATCCCAGCCCCATATCCGCGCCAACACCCACCTAGTTTTTCTTATTTAACAAACATTATGAAAAAAAATTAACTTCCATAAAAAAAAAGTTCGAACAAACAAAATTAAAATTATCGCCTAAATTCATATTATGACATATTACAAACAAATTCAAACGCATAAAAAGATTGTTCAACTTTTTATATATCTTCTTTAAAATTTTCAATTCACGTAGAAAATGATACTCGGGTAGGGTTGACGAGTATCAAGCAAGGCGGTTGGGGATGGTGCGGGCGAGGATGGAGCGGGTCCAACACAAAATCCACATCCGCCCCATCACCCATGGCGGGTATGATTTTTATACCCAACCTCGCCTCATCACCCGCAAAACCTCCCTCCATCCCCGCCTATATACTTGGGGCGGATGCGGGGCGGATTTCTCATAAAACCCTCGCCCACTGACATCCCTACTTGTTCTAAAGAAATATTTTTAAAGTGTCATTAATTAGGATTCTCTTTATTTCTCATAATCTAGACTATTACTAAAACTTCAAGACAAAGAATGTCATCATCTCGCCACATGTCGTTTCTTATATAACGATCATCTTTGACATCCCAACTCGATCATAGAATTTTCTTGATCATGAAAAAATGTTATTTATAGGTTTCAAACCTGTGACCTCTCATTTGATAGGCACATATTTCAACCACTACGCCACAACTCATTTTTTTGTTTCTTAAAAGTTCAAAATTATACGGAGTATTAAATAAATATAATTAAAAAAGTGATGTGATTTATTTCTTAATAGTCTCACATCACTAATTATTCATTGCTTTTCCGAGTTACTAATCCTTACATGATAAAATTTATTACAGCATACTCAAAGTAAGATACATTGTAATCTAACAAATTAAATTAGACTCTAGATGAATTATATAATAATCGATCGGGGCATTGCCAGGAACACTAACTAGTTTTCTCTTATAAATACTCTAATTTTACATATTTTTTTTGCATATTAATTTCATAATAACAATGTGCAATTTAATGTGGAAGTGGTGTAGATTTATAACTAAAAATGAATTAACAAAGTTAGTTAAAGCGACAATTAAAAAGGTACAAGGAAATTACTCGATAAGATCACATTTCATAATTATATTATTGATATTATTCTCCGTTTGACTTTCTTTGATAAGTTTATACAAACTTCAAGAAAGCAAGCAACATATACGCATTTTAAAATCCGTCATTACCTATTAACCTGATATCAAAATGCTTCAGTTTAATACATATTCTTATAAGAACCATTTTGTTTAAACTAGGGTAGTTAGGCTTTGTTATTTTGGATTAAAATTTCTTGAAACGAAATTAAATTAACTGAACTATAACTTAATTAACTAAATGCACCTGAACAAAAACTAAATTAATAAAAAGTAATGAAATAATAATAATAATTAGTATTATTAGTATTATAATATTAACAAGCATAATAATTATGCTAATAAGAATAATAAAAATTATTAATAAAAATTAATAATAATAATAATAAGAATAATTATTATTATTATAGTTAATAACGATAAATATAAAAATTTGAATTCGTATAATAATAATAATAATAATAATAATAATAATAATTTTGAATTGAACTGAAATTAAATTAATTAAACTGAAATTAGATGAAATTAAAGTAAATTAACTGAAATTAAAAATAGAAATAAGGCATTATAAGCTTAAAAGAGCAGGGAAATGGCTGCTACAAAGAAGTTGTAATTTGGGAGGTGTGGAGGGTGATTCTAGCGGCTGCCACAAAGAAGTTGAGGTGACATGGGAGGTGGAAATGGTCGCCGTTCGTTTTGGTCTACAGTTGGCTCGACGGCTGGGATATGACAAGGTATGGATGGAAGGAGATGCACTTACTGTAGTAAAGAAGGTGAATGGAAATGACAGGGGCTACACTGCCGTTTATTTGATATACGATGATATTGACAAGCTAGTATCGGAATGTAATGCATATGTTTTTCTCATGTTAAAAGAGCAGAAAATGTCGTAGCTCATCTTGTGGTTAGGTAGGATACGAAAGGTTGTACTGAGTTAGCAAGTTTGAACTCTTTCCCTCAAAACATATTAGCTTTGCCAAACCTTAACTTGAGCATAGTCTTAGTATTATTTCACAATATTCCCCATAATATCGATCAATACCTAGTATTTAAAAAAGATAACCATCTTTATTTTAAAGACACGTAAGCAACATCGTTATGAAGACATGTGGCGGACACATCAACATCACCCATCTTCCCTTTTACCTTCTTGTGAGCATTCAATTGTTCCTCTCTAATTAAACCTTCAGTTCAAACTTCATTCATACTCGATTCTATTAAACCTTTAATTCAATCCTTTAATCTACTCTCATTAACTCTACCGTTGTAATTTAATTCCCAATTTCCGCTAGAACTTCAACCAATCCCACCATCTTCTCTCTTCCCCCAATATTATTCAATATAATTAATTCAATCCCTTAACTTTCTCCTCTGCAATTAGCAACTCAGTAGTTTCAATTTATACTATCATTCACTAACTATTTATAGTTGAGACAATTTAGTTGTGAAATTCATATCCCCAAGTATCCAACCTTTCCAAATACCACTTATGGAGGCTTAACACCTTCGCTAATGGAATCAAAAGAAAGCAATAAGCGTTATTGCACGTGCAAACTGTCAATCCACGATTCTGATCAAATCCAATATACATTATTTATAAACAACACAAACTACCAAAATATCTTGCGCAACCATATCAAATTGTAATAGAATGTGTGAAAGTGTGGGTTAGGCGGTAGAAAATCAGGAGATGAATAACAATTATCAGATGAATAACAATTATCCAACCTTTCCAAATACCACTTATGGAGGCTTAACACCTTCACTAATGGAATCAAAAGAAAACATTATTGCACGTGCAAACTATCAATCCACGATTCCGATCAAATCCAATATATTTACAAAAATATCTTGCACAACCATATCAAATTATAATAGAATGTGTGACAGTGTGGGTTAGGCGGTAGAAAATCAGGAGATGAATAACAATATCAGATGATTTTACAGATAAATTGTTATAGAATGTGAGAGTTCAGGCGGTAGAATGTGCGAAATGGAAATTAATTTGTGGTTTACAGTAGTGACGAAGAACAATGAAGAGAGAGTGATCGGATAGAGCACGAAAGTGTGTGCAGGGGGTATTCTAATTTTCTAGAGGATTTTTTATTTTTCACTTTTTTGTAATTTGTTTTATAGTAAGGGATCCTGTAATACCCCGAATTTTTAAAACTCGATTAATATGCTTAATTATTATTTTTTTAGCTTAAAATCGTTTTAAATCCTAAATTTCGAACTTTATTTTTTTTAGTTAGTTAACGAAGTTTTATTTCGCTTGAATTTTTAATATTATTACACGATTTATTAATTTTTAGATTCTATGATTAAATTTTAAATTTTACGAGCTTAAGCTACTTTTTAAAAATCTAAATTATTCCGTGATTTATTTCGGATTTTTAATAATTTCGAAACGTTCTTATTCGAAAACTAAATTTATTTTTCGTTAACGATATTTTTATAAATAATTATTTTAAAACTTGGTTTTAATTAAACTTTTCTATTCCAATTATTTTTCTAAAAATAGAGAACAATTTTCAGAAATCTTGCCTAACTAAGTGAAATGACCAAAATGCCCCTAAGGAACAAATTGGCATCTTTCCTTCTCTTTCCTTGCTATTCACGTACAAACAACAACATACAAACAACAACAAGAATGAAGGAATTCCTTCATTCCTTCCTACCCACAATTCAGACTACATTCATGCCTTGATTCCCAAGGATTTCACTCAATTCAACACTATAAATAAGCCACACATTGTCACCATTTTTCCAACCAAAATCAGTTTAACCAAACCTGAAAACCAACCCTCCCTTGTTTCCTGCCTTATTCGAACCACCACCATCAGTGGCTGCCTTCCACAGAAACCACCACCACCATTAACCGCCTCACCTACCACCCCTACCACCACTGACTATCACCAACACCACTCGACCACCGCACGCACCACAACTCCCACCCTCCTCCTCCTCCCGCGCACTCCCCTGCTCTCTCTTTCCTTTCCCCTGCTGCGCCACCACGCCACCAGGCCATCATACCACAACCACCATCATCAATTGATCTCCGTCCCAATCCCCGGTGAGCCGCCGGAAAGAACCGACCCGAGACACCTCTCCCTAAAAAAAAAAAAAAAAAAAAGAAATCCCCTGCCTCTCCTCTTCTATTCGCACAAACATCCCCTTCCCTCTCGCTATTCTGCCATCGTGAAACGCCATTCAACCACCGCCACCGTCGCCTTTCTCCGGCGCGGTTCCGCGCCTTTGCGCCGCCCAAGCCCAGGCTGCGGCCACCTCCCTTCCCTCTCTCCTTCCCCTTCGTCCGTTCTCCCCTGTTCTTCGCCCCTGCTTCGTGCCTAGTTCCGCGAGAAACAGGTTCCAATATTGGAACTTTGTTCCTTTAATTATTCAAGCAAGCCCAACTTTCCTTTTAGCCCAATAGCTCAAGTGAATTTAGGTAACATGTCCATATACTTACTAATCTTAATACTTTATGAAAATAAATGATTACTTAAGCCTTGAAATAAAATGGATTTTTAAATGATGATTATATATATATATAAATATATATACTTTGACTGAAAATTTGATTTAAATAACATTTTCGTTAATTTATGAAATTAAATAATATTCATGTAAATCGATTTATGAAATTTTGATTGAAATTTCGTTTATTAATATTTTCAATAATTTATAAAAATTGTATTTTTATTAAATTCATTATTTCAAAATTCACTATCAATGAATTCATTATTTATAAACTTAATATTTATAAAATATCGATTTTAGATTATTTGTCGATTTAATACTAATTCAATAACTCGATATTTTGAAAGAAATCAGACTCGGGGCTCAGGAAGAACGAACCAACGAAAAGGCTTAGCAAATCGCGGAATTGAGGTAACGGTTATTGCTAGTACCCGCAATCCCTTCGAAATGTATTTATGAATAATGTTGTGAATGATTGATGTTTTATAATGATGTTTTATGATTTGCGGGATTACAAGTATGATTTGATTGAATTGTTTTATGATAATGCAGCTTTATGCAAAGTATTGATTTAATGAATTATTGTTCCTGAAAGTAATGATTTTATGAAATAACGAGATTTAATGGTTTTATTGAACAATCCTGAATGAATGAGATGAGATTTTCCTGATTAATGTTCAACTAAAAGAAATGTAAACATGATAAATGAAAGTGTAAGAACTGGTCAAGTTCCCCTGATAATAAGCACTGGCTTCCCCTGATATGGAACCAAGGTTCCCCCTGATAAGAAGCACTGGCTTCCCCTGATATGGAACCAAGGTTCCCCCTGATAAGAAGCACTGGCTTCCCCTGTTATGGAGCATTGGCTCCCCCTGTTCGTAGGAGACGTCCTACTATGTTTTCCTGTAAAGTCATGACGACCAGAATAATACTGTTAAAAGGAAAAAGATTAATGAAATAATGTTCCTGAAACGATGTTCCTGAAATTAATGTTCCTGAAATGATATTTTCGAAATGATGCTTCTGAAATGTTGATTTATTAAATGTCTTACTATATTCTATTCTCCCTGTTTATTAAATAAAATGAATTGAAATGATGTTACGATGCTAGGGTAACTCGTTACTAAGTCTTAGGCTCACCGTTTTGTTTTCCGTTTTAGGTACTGCTGGGGACCACGGAAACGAGTAGTGGCGAGGATTTCACTGTTACCAAGTTCACCTAAGTTAATGTTAAGTTGTAACAAGTTTAAGTAAAGATTCTTGATTAAGTTACGTACTTTTATTAAGGAATTAAAAGGATTATTATGTTAATTTTTGGAGTTTAATAGCTTATGATTGATAGTTGCCTTGTAATTCCCAAGAGGGAGTTACGGCAGGTGATGTCCCGACCGAATTAGGTTAATTCCGCTGCTAAGTATTCCTTAATAAGTGATTTAGAGGTCGGGGTGTTACAGATCCTCCTTTTCTTTTTCTTAATAGCAACGTTTGATGTTTCACACTTCACAATAATGCATAGATTTAACCAGTAATATCTTAGAGTTGGAGGTACAATACGAATTAGTTATTAGTATATATGCATTAATTCAAATGAGGTATCGGTCTAATGGTAAAGACGGAGGGAATGTGCACGATAATTCCAAGGTTTATTTCTCCTCCTCCAATTGTAATTTGTATTGTCTTTGTGCTCATCACACACTCTAAAGAAAAATTATTAATTTCGTTGCTCGATCTTCTTATTTACAGTTTTAAATATTACTCCCTCCGTTTCTTTTTGTTGTATCCGTTTCCATTTTAAGCGTTTCATATTGTTGTATCCAGTTAGAATCTATTCTATTTTTGGACATACATTTTATCCTAAAATACCCTTACATTTCTATCTAATTACCAAAATACCTAAAGATTCTACCCATATTTCCACCTAATTTTCCCCACCCATAATATTTAATTCTTTTCCCTTCCCCATATACCCACTCTCTCACCTCCTTTATCACCCATCATTATCACTCCTCTCTCTTACCTTATTTCTTTATTATTTTCTCACTCCTTTATTTATTATAATCTCTTACACCCAATCATTTCTCTTACACCCAATCATTACACTTATACCCATACAAACCAATATTCCAATTTTCTTAAAAACCACACCAGATTCCAAATGGATACATCAAAAAGAAATGGAGGTAGTACTACCTATTAATTTAATGTAACTTTTACCAGTTATGCACAAGACGTCTCCAATATTGTAAGTTTGTAACTTTTCAACATTCCCTATAACAATGCTTAGTATAACCTTACTTTCTTACAAGAATTCACATTTTCCTTACTACTAGCCTGTTCGTTGAACGGGCCATAAAACTAGTTCCTTTTAGTACATACTTCCTGTGATATTTGTTAAGAGTATTTACTCTATTTAACTTATTACAACTTCCCGTCCAAAAAAAAAAACCCTTATTACAACCACACTAAAAATCCAATTCCAAAAAAAAAAAAAAAAAAGACAAAAAAAACGTGCAGAAAATAAATAAGAAATTCAGACCAAAAATCGCAACTTTAGCCACTGTTGAACCCTAAGCTCTCACATCGATACAAAATCAATTCGGAAAATATAAAAAACAAATTCAAAAGGAAACACAAAAAAAGGGAAATTTTTCTCATCAAATCAGTTAATCCATCTTCTCCAACCTAGTAATTACCCACTTTCTCTCTCCTCCGGGATTCTGCATTTTTTTCAGTGGAAGTTTTTTGTCCCTTTTCCTAGATGATCTGTTTTTTATTCATCCATTTTCATTACTTCAGCTGCTGAAATTCGCACTTTCGTTAGCTGGGTTTTTTCCCCTGATGATTTGATTTTTTAATGGGAATAGATAGTATTGTGAAGACATTTCAAGTTTGAATTCCTTTAGCCCTCAAAATAAAGATCAAATATGAGGTAATTTTCTCTATTTTTGCATCTAATTTGTTTAGGGTATTCTTGATTTTGCTTTCTTTTCACGCTAGTTTGAGGTTCTCATGCGCTTATTGATGTGATAATTTAAATCATCTTCTGGGTATTTCAGATGATTTCATTTCTATCGTTTTTTTTCGATATTTTCCCCCATTTTTTGGGGTCAGTATTGCTAATTCTGGGACAATATATGCCATTTATTGTTGGAAGTTCTGCAAGATATTCAGTTAAGTTGAACCTTGAACGCATTGGGATCATTCAGTTATTAGTGTAGTGATTATGAGTTTGATTGTTGGATATGCCCATCTCTGATTTAGAAGAATTGTAATTGTGCTACCATTATGAGAAAGGATAGTGTGTAATTTGGTTTTAGTGTATGTTAATATGTGTAAATGGATGCAGGTCTAACATGACAGGAATAGGGTTCTACAACTCGGAACCACGAAATTTCAACCGTGGTTTTGGGCGTGGAATTCCAAAACCCTTTCAACCATCTCAGCGTCATCCATCCCCGCAGCCATCTCGTAAAGGCGACCTTTTCATCGAGGCTGGTAAACTAGCAGTCGAGTATTTGGTTTCGCGTGGATTGTTGTCTTCAAATGTGCTCCCTGGCAAATATCAAAATGGCAGTTTGAGAAATAATTCTGGGGAACCACATGATCTTCGCAGTTCTCTGGATAGGGATAGTAATAGAAGGTCCTCACTTGATTTGGATATAACCATGTCAAGGAGTTACTCGAGGGAGAAGAGAAGACTTGGGCCTTCTAGGAGTTTTAGCTCTGACTGGAGCCGTGAAAATGAAAAGGAAGGTTCTTTGACTGAAGAAGCTATTCCTGCAAGGACCATGGAAGTTGATAATGACACATTTCACAAGGATACTACCAAAGATGCTGATACCTTTGTCCAGAATTCTCATCCAGTTGAGCCTGCTGCCAAAGATGATAGCCATACTGAGTTAGAGGATGACATTGCAAAGGGCTGTTCTCTTGGTGATTTAGACTCAGCGATGACTTCTTTGGTAAAAAACGAGGATGATAAAGAGGTCATGAAAGTTTCTGATTCAGTGAACACCATGTTTGAGGAGAGTAAAACTAGCAATGAGAATCATGACATGGAGAAAGATACTGCCGTGGATAATTTGGCAATTCAGCTAGGTGAAGAGAAGAGCACTGCTTCTCCTTTGATTAACAACCACCCAGATAGCAATCCAACTTTGATCAGCAATGAGATCAAGGTTACTGAGACCGGACATGATTCTCTCGACTCCCAAAAATATGATACCATGAATAATTCGGAAGAGATTCTTAATTCCAAGGGCCTTGGTACAGATGTATCTGATCACTCTTTCAGCGAGGCAGGAGGACTGAGCCCTGTATACCCTGTTGATCAGCAAGGATTTATGGATTCCCTGCCTTTTACTGATAAAACATTTTCTTTTGAACAAAAGTCTAGTGGATTGCCTGTGCTAGGAATGTGCAATTCCATTTCTAAAGATAGAGGTGAAAAACGACCCATTGAGGAGGATAACATGATGGAGGGAGTAAAGAAAGCTAAACATCAATGGCTTTCTGTTGCTCAAAGTGATGAGTACTCACACCTTTCAGATCTGAGCGACAAGCATTCCGTTTCACCAGAAAAAGGGGCTATGAACATTTTTAATGTGTCTGCTAGCCAGGACAGCTTTACCAATGTCTCGTTGGATCTAAAAGGCGGTGTTGAAGCCAATTTAAACCAAGGAGAGAAGCAGCTGCTGTCAAACTCATTTAAAATTTGTGACCTCAATCTTATGGAAGCCTCTGATATGCATGAGAATCATGAAATTCCTGCTTTGTTGTATCCCACAATTCCAGGTCCAAGACGAGATTTACCAGTTGATATTGATCTGTCCGTAAATAACAGTTGCAATTTAACTAATGATTTTAACGACTCCGGATCAATGAGAAAAGATATTGAAATAATTGATCTGGAAAGTACATCTTTGGAGGGATGCAAAAGCCCAAATACTTCCCTGAAAAAGTATGATATTCTTTTCCTTTCAACAATCAATTTTCTTTTTCTTGATTCCCCCCCTCCCCCCTCCTTTTATTAAGAGCATCACACGTTATTGCTGATATTGCTTTAGTTTGTTTTTTGATCGCCATTGCATGTGAAGCCTTAGGATTTCTTGTCTTGATGAGATGTAATTGAGCTTATGTTTCATTGTATGCTTCATCAATGAGCAGTAATGAGGCTGGTATCACAAGCATGGAGAGCTTTCAAAATCCACAAAACTCTACTGAGAATCCAGATGGTCAGGATGGGTATGGGTTCATGATATCAGAGCTTCTTGGTAATGATGTCCCAAATTGTTCTTCAGTTCAGCCTGATATGAATTCTTTGCACAATGGCATGGGACTTAATCATGGAGAGGTACAAACCCTGATGTTTGAAAAAAAAATGTTTGATCTCATTACATTATTGATTTGTTTCCATAATGGTTCCCTTTATTCACGGGGAGGTCCCTTTAATGTGGATGTTGAATTAGTTGGAGACTAGATGATCGTTGTGGAACAGAGCAGAATAAGAGTAATACTTCCGTGACTTTCTGTTGTGTATGTAAATAAGTATACTTAGTGAGTTAGTGGACACTAGTATTTTGGTAAAATTACATAGTTGATACTTCCTCCGTCTTTTAATACTCGCAACGTTTGTTAGTTTCACGCATGCCAATGCACAACTTTGATCATTTATATCTTAAATTCTCTTTATGCAAAAATTATAAAAAGTTGATATTTTGAAAATACACATTGAGACGAATCTAACAAGATCCCACATGACTATGTTTTATCTTATACAAAAAACACTACGAATAGTCAAAGTAGATTATATGAATAGTGGCAAAAGTCCAAACGTTGCGAGTATTAAAAGACGGAGGAAGTATATGAATAAGGTAAGCCCTTCTGGATGAGCTCTAATTAGGAGGTCTCATTTCTCTGTAGATAGCTTTGAGTTGTCAAAGTAGGCATCGAGGACGGGTTGCCCAGGCTAATTGCAGCTAAGATGAGCTGACAACTTCCTGTCCATGGAAATTATTAATTTTACTGTGTATTGTTTTATCTTGGTGCTTCAAATGGCAGCTTATTGCTTGAGTGTTAGTGTAGACTATGTTGATATGCATGTCAAAAGAATAAAAAATAAAAGACTATGGTTATATGCCTCGTTTTTTCATACTCTGAATTTTTATTTGTTCTACTGGGTCCTGTAATGGAGACATGGAGTACTTAGTTTTCTTTGTATCGAGAAAATATGATTTAGTCTTCTCTTCTTTAATTGCTGGTGATTTGGCTAATTTTTTTTGGTGTTGAATATTGCAGGGAATGTTCAGTGAAGATGATCCAATCTACATGTCCCTGGGAGAAATTCCTCTAAGTATGCCAGATATTTAAATTGCTGGTATTATTGTTTTCTTATATGTAGAAACATTTAGCTTATTCCATCTGAGTCCGAAGCTGTTGCTTGGGAAAATAAGCCAAACATGCTGGGACCGTCTAGGTTTGGAATATTTCAGTAGTAAATTGATACTTATAGACTCCCTTTTTGGTATTAGGAGTCTACCTATGCCTTTACAATCATCGTTTGTTGGAACCTTTTTTTGTTCAACTCTTTCTTTGACCGAGAAGGTACTCTTAAACTTGAAATTTTGCAACTCTTTCACAACAGCTAATGATTGCTTGTGAAAGTGATATTGTGTCCATAGTAACCCCCCCCCCCCCACCCCCCCACCACCACCACCACCCATAAAACATCTTGGCTTGGGGAGCAATCTCTGAGAAAGCTTTTCCTGAACGATTCTAGTAATAGCTGAGTGATATAAGATTGCTGCTTTAGCTATTGAGCTTCTATTTGTTGTTGGTGATAGATCTTGATGTTGTATCATGTGTAAATAGTATCAGTTGATTGCTGGCATTTTATGTTTGAATCTTGATTTGCAGCAGGTCTGTTACGTGATTGGGAACAGCCTACACAAGAGAGAAATCCTTTTGAACTGTAGCTCAATAATCATGGGTCTCAGATATCCCTGTAATCAGGTATTATGTCTCTTCATTTTATAACTCTAGTTGTTTGTAAATAAATTCGGGGAGCATCTTTTCTGAGTCCAAACTCCTGAGAAGCTAGGGTGTTTCTATGGGTGCCATGCTAGTATTTTGGGGCCTATGCTTACATATTTCAAGTCGTAGGTAGGAAGGTAGCTAACTTAGATACCATTAATGGCAGAAATAAAGAGGAAGAAGATGATTTTGATTAAGAAACTGGAAATTACAAAAAACATTAGGATATCCAAGCTTTCGAGAGGCCTGATTCCCTCCTAAATTAATCAGCACTCTAAACGCTAAACAAAACACTCATCAATATTTGACATCTCTCTCTAAGCTTTATTATTGGGCTTTCGAAACTATCTTCTTATTGAAGCCAGCACTAACTGAGTTATATTCCTCCTCCCTAAATTGCCCTTCCCTTTATATTGATTCTTTGCAGTTATTTCAAGTTTAAGAGGCACATTTTGTTGCCTTAGTGACCGTCATCTTAGCACTTACGGTCCTACGCTAATACACTGATTGAGGGGCTAGTTTGTTGTAATAAGTTTGGCTTGGTAGAAGACCTAAGTTATTCGCCTACTCGGACTCTGATGTCAGACACAGATGCATGTCCAAATGTCAAACTTATCACTGGCCCATTGTGTTTAGGCCCAAAATTAAATGTGAAGGCTCTATACTCAAGTTGGAGGCCAAAGATCTGACACAAATGTTTGTACACATCAGATTTAATCTGAGAAACATAATTGGAGATAATGTCTTCGGTGATAGTAATTGTAGGAACATTTACTGATTTATTGTTCTGATGTCATGGAAATTTACCTTTTACAATGGACTTGAGTCTTAACTAGTTTTTGATCCCAGACGATGCCCCGGATTATATGAAAAACCATATTTATGCCATGACATACAAAAAACATGATTGGATGCTACTATTATTTTATTATCTTTACTATTTGTCATTTACTATATTTTATTCAAGAAAGAAAGACATCAAATATGACTTATAGCTTGGTGGATAAGTCTTATTATTTGAAACTTAAGGTCAAGAGTTCGATTCTTGTATAGCCACATGGCAGATGAACTTGATTATAAACCCTAAAGAGGGGATTGCTTAAATTTTGAATATGCCTTTGCTATGCTAAAGTGGCAGTTTTATAGCAAGATTGGGGTTTTAGACTAAATTGAAATGAAAATTCTCTCTGTTTTCATCTTGAGATGCCATGGTGGTGGGGGGTCTCAACTCTCAACTGGCCAGTATTTATTGCTGGAACATAAAAGTTCCATGCATTAAAGCAATTGTCTCAAATCAAGATTGGATTAAAAATGAAGAAATTCAGAACAGTGTAGTGTAAAATCTTAGATCCTAGTTGCTTTGTCCAAATTTAACGGGGAGTTTTTGAGTGGTGAATAAAAATGGGGTTAAGTGGAGCACTGGTGATCATCACCAAGTGCCAACAGGATAGTATTAGTAGGAGACCAGTGCCACTTGGGGACTGCTGATTGAGGTCTAAATTCCTAGCTCCCAAGTTCTGAGGTCGAGTATTCATATCCCACATCTCTTGCTCACAAATTTCCAGATTCATTGGACATCTTAGTTTGTGTGAACTTATTGAAATCTGCGTATATACAAATCATTACTTGTTACACTTGTAGTGTTTGCCAGGATACGTCTTGTCCGAGATGTTTTGCTGACTTACTTGGCTACATTACTTTCTCATTGTGATTCGTTTTTGGTAGTGATGGAAATCCGGTCCTTGGAGGTCAGGTTTCGTTGGTCAATTGATTTGGGGACGTATTGAAGTATGAGACATTTGGTGCACTTCTGGGTCTGTCGTATTTGGGTCTCATCTCTCATGTCAATAACTTATTATGGTAACTCAATCAATATTAGTCAATTTGGGTTGGGTCGATATGGTTTGTTTAACTGCCTTACCGGTTACAGGAAAGTTTTGCCAGGTCCAGAATTGTGGAAAAAAAATGTCTATGATGATCTTAACACTAATTTGCGTGGAAGATTTATGGAAATTATTTATTAAATGAAAGCTGGTAATCATCATGGAAGAAAGCTTGGGTTAGGAGCTTAGGACGTATGAGCACTAGGGAGAATGGCCTTAGGATTTAGGAGGATGCTTTGAGATTTATTTTCTTGTAAATAGAGTAACCACTATGAAGTTGACTATTTATTTTCTTGTAAATAGAGTGACCAATTCCCTTGAGATTTAGGCTGATTGTGTCTTTGGCCTGGTTTCCTGTTCTATTGTGTGCTGCTTGTAAGTGGAGTATGTGAAAATCTAATTACTAGAGAGTGGAAAATGACTTCCGTGAGGAGTACATTGGTTGGTTTGTGTAGACGGAATGGAAATGAAAAGATCACAAGTTTCATAGTTGGAAATTAATAAACATTCGCCCTTCCGCCCTCCTCTTTCATTCCCATATCCACCAGTCATTTCCAGATACGAATGAGCCATAGTTGATGCATAAAACTCACTCTATTATCTCTATGCTACGTGGGTGCATGAAATTTCACGAACTCCAGATTTTTTGTTTGATTTATGCTCTTGAATTTACTTTTATGCGTTTATACATAATACATTTTAGTAAAACTAATGAATTGTGGTTTCTCCTTTTGTTTGTTCGTTTGTTTCCCATCAATGAAAGGCTATGCGCATGCTGCAATCACGAGTGTGAAGTCCGCCAAGACAATGAGATTTCATAGGCACAGATTGCAGCAGTTAACCTCATAGTGCTGCTAGCCGTGTAAAAACACACTGTACTGAAGGATGTGCAAGTTAAAGGGTTCTTGTGTATGATTGTAAGCCAGTGCGATAAGAGGAGGTTTAGAGGCATTTAGATGTAGTTACAAATTTGCCAATAAGCACCCTTTTCAAATGCAAATCCCCGTTTGTAATCTGTGTATATGTGCATTGCCTACAAAATAACTGGAAATGCACCCATGTTTAAAGGGGAATTACCAGTTATAACGGTTTTATTGATATTAGAGAATTAAAACCAATTTGTTCTTCATGGAGGGAAGACCAGTCCTTGTA
Source organism: Spinacia oleracea (assembly GCF_020520425.1). Lineage (NCBI taxonomy): Eukaryota > Viridiplantae > Streptophyta > Magnoliopsida > Caryophyllales > Amaranthaceae > Spinacia > Spinacia oleracea. Next base: position 159,785,182 of record NC_079490.1, on the reverse strand, counting down.
CTCTGTTCTGAAGTAAAATGCTATACATTTTACAATACTGTGACGCTTTTCTTATAGTTCGTAAGTTTATTGGCATGTGTGTTGCTTCATTGCTAGTATGTCTGAAATTATATCTGCTTCATCTTTGGTTAGAAGTTCTTCGCTCCCTCCGTCCCTAAAGATTGTCTTAAATTGCATTTGTCATTTATCAAGGAAGGCAAAAGAAAAGCAAGTAGGTTGGTAGGTGTTTTTTTTTTTTTTTTTTTTTTTTGTGCTAAATTAAATATTTCCATTGTTTTTTAATATTCACAACGTACGTTTGGACTTTTTACACCGTTCACATATTCTACTTTGAATATTGTTGGTGATTTATAGAATTATAGGTAAATATATTCATGTGAGATCGTGTTAGATTTGTAAAGAGAATTAAAAATATTAATGAATAGTTGTTTATTGGCATGCATGAAAGTGATCAAAGATGCGAGTAAAAGCGAACAGGGGAAATACTTCATGCGGAGTAGTTTGTTAAAGAAAACATGTAGTTTGTTAAAGAAAACATGTAAGGACCATATTATAAATTATACGGAGCAAACTTAAAGAGACATACCGAATAGGAAATAAGATAATAATGGGCTAGTAATACTTATTTATAACGTTTCTCTCTCTTTTCTAGTTCTTTGTTACTTTGTAACATATAATTCCTCGATCTCTGTTTTTTCGTTACGAAAAAATCAAATTAGAAACTGATGTTCTTATGCATGAGACGCGTGCACATTTAATTGATCACGATTAAATAAAAGAGTCTACACGTTATTGCATGAAAAAAATAAAAACTAATCAAGTTAACTCATGATTACATTCTTTCTAATCTTAATCTTAAACTTACTTAATCTTAGCTTAGACTTATTTGATTATTTGACCAATACATATTGCTTAGATCATGATTATATCATCTAACATTCTGACGGCTATCTTTGCGTCATGCTTTGTGGAAATGACATCGTGCTCATTTCCCCATATTTTCATTCAAGTGTTATTATCCGATAAATTAGTGTGCCCCCATAATTGAATAACATACTTCCTCCGTTTCGCAATATATGTATCATTTCTTTTTTCTCGTATCCTAACATGCTTCTTTGAATATTAATATCTCTAATTACATGTAATAAAATTATAAAAAATTGATATTTAAAATCCTACATTGATACGAATTTAATAAGATCTCACTTGACTATGATTGTTTTTACATAATGTGAAAGAATAATGGTCAAAGTTAGTTAATGAATAGTGTACAAAAGAGAAACGATGCATCTATTGTGGAACGGAGAAAGTACTTCGCTACGTAATAAGTTTATCCAAATAAGTCATCAGGGCATTATAAATCACAAATGAGAAGGGGAGATCTGAATGTTGTAAATGTTATATGAGCATCAACCTTTATTAAGCCAAAATTTCAGTAATAAAAAAACACAAATTCTTATTTACATACAATAAATATTGTACACCGGAGTAAAAGTTAACTCAAAGTGCTTAAAAGTTAAGATTATATAGGTAAAAGTTATTAATTTTTTAGTGATAAATTTTTTCATTTTAGTAAAACTTATTTCTTCAAAATCACTAATAATGTATAAAATTAATCATTTAACCCTTTAAAATGTTTTTCTATCAACTTTTTTTACTAATATAAAAATTAATCAAAATCAGGTTAAAGTTACAAAAAAATGGGTAAAAATTATATTGGTTTACAATAAATTTATTGTACATGTGCGCTCAAGACCTTCTGTTAAAAAAATTATTCGAAAAGTTTTAATTAACTTAATATACATCTGTAATTAATGTATAAATCATTCTCATAATGTATCCTAGACCACACAAATGTTTTATAGAAAATATAATAATCTTTCTCACTTCTAGTCCTAAAATATAAACTAGTACGAGTATTATTTTATTTTCTAGCATTAATTTCAGACAAAAAAGTGAAAATTTCACGATAACTTGGGAGTGTTGGTGTCTTACCTAGCAGGCTAGCAAAGTCATAGAATTGCAAGAAAATCTACTTCACAAGTACATGCACGCGTATACTCCGAATGTTTTCAAACAATTCATGAGATAAAGTATTTGACGTTTTATACCTTTCAAATCCTTGAAAGATATGGATTGAATCAATGTACAATCTTGTTCTATTTCACTCTAAGAATCTTTGAAGTACACACATATATTCATACGTTACAGCGTTAAATTTAATTTGTAGTGTATTTTTAGTTACGGTCTCTTTAAAATCTGTGTATAATTGCATAATTACATAGTATATTTCTTGATTTCTTTCTACCTACCCCCTCGTAAAACTGTTCAAGATCCGCCACTACATATATATATATCTACATTGAATCAATGAATGTAATCAATAATATAGCCCTAAATGATACATATAAAATTTAATGTGAAACCATTAACTTATACTGAACATTATACTACAAAAAATTGTACCATTAACGATGGGAAATCTCGTCGTTAAAAGCCAATAATAATTGATTAAAGCTAAAAGCCAAGATATCAAAGCATAACTTTTATCATAATGCAAGAGCTTATAATTTGAAATCAATTAATCTAATAGATGACGCATAAATAACTTTGAGTTCACAAATGATAGAATGGTTTAAACTTTTTTTTTTACGGGTAGAATGGTTTAAACTTGTAGTATCCTAGCAAAAGAAAATATTCAGAAGAAGATTTTGATGAGGGGTCTTAAATTGCTAATAGTTCCATCATTTATAACTTAGCTTGTGAGTTTTCTTATTAGATGTCCTATTGTTGAATTGTAAAGAAGTTGCGTTGATTTTTTTCTATTTTATATAAAGTGGCGCATCGTTTTTTTTCCTATTTTACATAAAGTGTCGCATGTTGATCGAGAAATCATCTTTATACGTCGTACCTACTCTTTTATTTGTGATTCTTTTGGCCGATTTTGAGGTGTAGTATAGAAAAGTGTGACTAATGGCATATGAACAACTTTCAAATTCATTGTAACAAAGGGTGGAGTGAGTTTGAATATAATCATGTATATTTGCAATGGATTGAGGGGAATTCCACCGGCATGAATGTTTGACTACCTTATGTGGGGCCAATTAAGAGTTATGGATCTTTCTATAACCATGTATAAGCCATTTACACCTCAGATTTTATTTCTTCCTAGGCATACCTATCACATATTTATGGTCCCATCTGTCATTAAGTTTTTTTTTTTATTTTACTATATCCCTCTATTAGGTTATCGAACATATTTATTATACACCGGTGTATATATAAAAACAGTAAATTAATTTGCAATTGAAGCAGCTCTCAAATATATAAATTATTTACAAATATATATACGGGTAAATACTCCACATACTCTATATATCCAAAATTAGTTGCTGTGGTGGATCTTGGGTCTAAAATAATAGGGTTTGAGGTTTGATCATCCAAACCCTTATTAAAAACTTTGGTATAAAATAATAGGGTTTGAGGGTTGATTGGTAAACCACTATGCCATAACTTTTTATGTGTATATGTTGAGTTGTTGACGACATATTGTTCTATAACTAAAATTGGAAAAAGAAAATTCAAAGCTGAACCTGACACCTTGACTCTGCCTGTTGAAAAGAACCGCTTCTGATTACACGTATTATTTGATAACAAAGGTTTCTCGTATTATGTGACTCATTTAAGTGATTCCAAATGAGAAGGAAAAAAATAAAAAATATGTAACAAGTGTAGCCTTAAGTTCTTTTTAATGGACTTTCTCAAGGAATTGCTCAATTACATCAAGTCATAAACTCACACATAAAACAAATTGTAAAAGTTGATGATTCTATGTTATAATATCCATGCATCACAAACATGTCATGATGACGTAATGCAAAAGAATATAAGATTGCCAGGGAGGCAAGGAAGCTCCTCGACAATGGGACCCACTACCAAGTTTCCCTCCTATTGACTAACCCAATAAACTAACGAACTTACCCTCTTATAAATACCTGCATTCAAATTGTAGTTTCTTAGTATCATTTCTAAATAAGTTTGACAACTTTTAAACAAAAAATATTTCCACAAGAAGAAAAAAAACACAGAAAGAACAATGGTAGAAACCGAAGTTTTCGATAGTGTTGTGAATGTTCCACGACCTATTGTTAGGAAATTTCAAGCTAGGCCTCAACGTGAAGGTGTTGGTGCTGTTGTAAGAAGAAGCATTGGCCGGTAAGCCTTCTGTCTCAATTTTCATATTTTCAATTTATGGTTTTTTTTTTTGTTGCGAATGAGCCGACAATGTTGTGATATTAATATTATGGTTGAAAACACGTATGCATCATTTAATTCGCATATGCATCATGATATTATGAGCTAAGTTGGAGGGACTTTTTATTTTCAGGTTTGAGCTCAAGTACTTTGATCCTTTCCTTGTTTTGGATGAATTCTCAGGTGGGTTAATAATAGAAACATTTTTCTCCCGTTTTCCTATGTTTTTGAGAGTTGTATTTCATTGACATTGTTACTATTTGTTTTTCCTGCAGTTTCTGCTCCTGCTGGTTTTCCTGATCATCCACATAGAGGTTTGTTCTTTAATGTTTCCAGCTTAATAATATTATTTTTACTACTTTTTAATTGGTCAATTTTGTGTTTTGTTTCTATATCTGAATCTTTTTGGTTTTCTTTCTTTCTTTCTTTCTTTCTTTCTTTTCTTCTTTACAGGATTTGAGACAGTCACCTACATGCTACAGGTAATTTGAAAACAAAAAAGTCTCAAATTAGTGTGTTTTTTTTTTCCGCACAAATAAATCACAAGGGCAATGCAGATTACAAATTGTTAGATTCGATCCCGTGATTTATTGTGCACATATTCTCAATCTTAACCATTAACCTAATGCAACATTAGTTCAAATTAGGTGAAATTTACTGAGATAAAAACTTGTAATCTTGCTTCACATTGTTTCAAAATAATTAGGTAACGTTTCATTCTTTCTTCTACAATATGATTTCGATCCCCATCATAAAACAAGGTTAGTAACAAAACATAAATTAAATATCTTAATGACTTCAACTTGAATTTCAAGCAATAATAATGTGTGTTTTACCAACAAAATACCAACTTATAAGTGAGCTTTCCCCCCCTTTAGGTGTGTACAACAAGTTTCTTGTTGATTTTTGTGAAAAATACTAGATCCATTTAATGTTAAATATACATTTGAAAACATGTTTATATACTCCGTAATAAGTCCGTATGTTACTTCCATTCACATGACACAATCATAACTTCATGAGTAACTATGATTATATAAGACCAAAGACTCAACTTTTGAATTTATTTTTTATTAAAATATGTTATGTGCCCACATAATCTCATGTGACCTATAATTACAAAAATCTTTAAAAAATATGAAGTTTTTTCAACAACTACTCATATTGTAAGAATTTTGGGGATATCTTATTTTAATTTGTTGTTGTTAATTAAGAAAACATCCCGTCATGCTTTGAGGGCTAATAGTAATATGGATTGCATTTCGCGCACCAACATTATTGCCTAGTGCTATCTTGGTCCATGCTTCAACTCATAAAAAGTGTGAAATTTTATTCCCTACAAAATTTAGATTCTCACCTTATGTACAAAAACTTATGCCTCACTAAGCACTATTGTCAATTTTAGGTTTTAGGTTTTTTTTCCCAAAGAAATACTTTCGTTTGAATTAGGGCTGATTGGTTGAATTATGAACTTAAAAGTTGAGATTCCTATATTTTTTTGAGGGAAAATTGACATTCCGATAATAATCATATTGATTTTGAAAACTAACAATAAACACGAAAATAATATACGATAACAAACGGAGCTTTAATTTTCTCACGTTAATGTTATTGCCCGTCACTTTATTAGATCAGTGTCTTTTGGAGTTGAGGAATGTTCGGAAAATCATTACTCCCTATCCCTTAATCAATAAACTCGGCTATTCCTTTAAGGAAGCTGATACATATACCCATTGGGTATGAAATAGTGCCATACCCTGAGTTCCCACTTGTTGTTTTCACATAAGCAACCCCACATGAGATTAAAATTTAAATCTAAAATATGGACCCCACATGGAATTTAAAAATCTAAACCAATCACAGCTCAGGGTATGACACTATTGTATATCCAAGGAGTATATGTAGCCTTTTTGTTCCTTTAAAGAAGATGTTTGTTGTTTATATGTGTATAGGGAGCAATTACACATGAAGATTTTGCTGGACATAAAGGGGCAATAGGTGTTGGTGGCTTGCAATGGATGACTGCTGGAAGAGGGATTGTTCACTCGGAAATGCCCGCATCACAAGGTATCCAAAAGGGCTTGCAACTTTGGATTAACTTATCCTCTAAACACAAAATGTAAGCAATTTTTTTATTTTCCATATTTTATACTTACTTCGTTCTTAAATAAGTGTCACTTTTCTATAAATGACGTTCCCTTATAAGTGCCCACTTTCCATTTTTTAACATACATTTTTCCACTTTTCCATACACTTTTCCCACTTTTCCATAAATCGTGATTATTTTTTCTTACACATTCTACACTTTCCCACTTTTCAATCCCCACACCTACTTTTGTTTGTACTTTATCAATAAACAATTATCTACTTTTAATTTTCCAAAAAAAAACATTCTCAATCATTACCTTTTACACACTTCTCATTTTTATTAAATTATCGCACCACTCTCAATAAGTGACTTATTTAGGAACGAAGGGAGTACTTCCTCCGTTCCTGAAATATCTTTACCCTTTCCATTTTAGTATGTTCCTAAAAGTTCTTTATACTCTGCTTTATTCCACTTTGGACGTATAACTTTACATAAATACCCTTCTTTGCAACTATAACATGTTACAATATTTGATTATGCTATCCCACCATAACTTACTTACGTACAAAACTTTAATACCTTGTATAGTACTAATTTTCATCCACTTACAATATTGGACAATTTATAGTCACTCATGTTTTCACTTGTTACACCCACCTAAATATGGTTGTGGGTCGGCCGACCAAACCTGTCACGGACACGAAGTCATAGGTCAGGCCTGGGTCGCATGTTTTTTGGAAAAAGCATGATAAGATCAACACTGCATGACCTGGCACGTGACCTGGGCCCAATTTTGAAATTTTCAGCACGGCACATCCCATACAAGCGGCTTGGCATGGGACATGCCCGTTGAGGCCCATGACATATAGGGTAGGCCCGAAAGGATCACAGCCAAATTTACCCCACCATTACATACTCACCGGAGTTTCTTAATTATCGAGCAAATTATAAATGTAAAGATTAGTTGGGAACGGAGTAGTACATGATGATTATATAGATAACTTGAAGTTTTTAACAATGTGTTTTCAAAATTGTAATTTCAGGATTGAGCCAAGATATCAAGAGATAGAAAGTAAGGATATAATAGAAGCAGAGAAAAACGGAGTAAAAGTTCGAGTAATAGCAGGGGAGGCTCTTGGTAAAAAGTCGAGAGTTTATACAAGAACACCAACTTTGTACTTAGATTTTAGTTTGAAAACAGGGGCTACTCTTCAACAACCAATCCCAAAATCATGGAATGCATTTGTTTATGTGTTGGAAGGTGAGGGCATTTTTGGAAATTCAAGATCATCATCACCTGTAACAGCGCACCACCTTCTTCTCCTAGGGCATGGTGGTGATGGGTTAATGGCTTGGAACAAATCATCCAAGTTATTAAGGTTCGTTTTAGTGGGTGGTGAACCGTTGGGTGAACCGGTGGTCCAGTTTGGACCTTTTGTTATGAACACACAAGAAGAGATCGATCAAACAATTCAAGATTTTGATAATTGTGTTAATGGTTTTGAGAGAATGAAGCATTGGCAGTCTCAAGCAATGATCGATTAATAACAACTTTTTTTTTTCAGAATCAAAGACAACCACCCATTTTGATTTTGATTTGGCACATTAGATTAGAAATTGATTTGAATTAAGTAGAAGCATTATTACATCAAATCCTCTTAGAACAACTCCAATGTTTGGCTAAATCATTTTATAGCTTGGAATGCGACATAAGGTTCTTATGCTATACAATTCCAAGTTATTTGTACGTTGTTTTATTGGTTGGCTACTTCTCAATTTTTTTTTTTTTATATTTTTTATATTTTCAAGCAAAATATGTGTCTGCCATATTTCTCAAGCTAAGAGCATCTCCAATGGCAAACTAATTTGACAATTAGTTTGTTATGCCACATAAGATTTCAAGATATTTCATTTTCTATCTAATTTGTGCTCCAAATGGCTAGCAACTAGCTTATTATTTAAACTAGTCGTTTGACCCGTGCAAGGCACGGGATAGTATTAGGATATATAATATCGTTATTTTTTTAAAAAAGTATTTGGGTGGTTGGTGAGTGTTCGTATTTAGTTTTTATGTTTTATTGTTACGAAAATGATAAAGGTCGCAACATGCGACCTTTAAGCCGTGTCACAAAGATGACATGGTATGCTTATGTGTCATGATTTAAATTGGAAATCAAAATATTTAACTTATATAACCTATTATATATGTTTCAAAAAAAGGTAGAAGAATCTTAAAATACTAATTTGTTTCCTTATTTATATCGATTAGCTTATTTACATATTTTCATAGTAAAAATATTGCATTCATAGTAAAAATATTACGATGACGCATATCCTACGTGGCGCTTATATGTACCAATTAAACTCAAACATAAGATTGCGACAACATTTAGTTGTCGCAACTTGCGACCTTTATCATCATCTTTATTGTTATACGTAGTACGAGCTGAGTAGTTATTATGTAATTTTGCCAAAATAGATTATAACTACATTAAAAAAAAAACCAATGAAATGAACCTAAAACATCTTTATTTTATGGAAAAATTAGGTATTAAAGGTATTACATGCGTTCTTATTTATATAAGAGTTCTACGGAAAAAAAAATCTTGGAGTCATTGTATTTCATCCGTAAGGATAATTTCAGATAATCCGCCTAATTTTTATTTCCTCATAAAAATAAAATAAAATTTAGAAAAAAGTACAAGAATTTTTCGACAAATATAACGCAGGCACTACCTTGAGGAACGTTGATGCGAATTTTGTAATATGAGAATTTGTTCATGCCCAAACTTGAACCTCGTTATTTTCATGAGTCCTAAAATACATCATTCACTACAGTCATGTACAAATATTTAACCATCATATTACTACTACATCATACATCATAAGAAAATACAATATAGATAAGTGCAACTCTAATAAAGTTCTTCGTATGATATTTTAACTGATATTCAAATCAATGAAGGATCTATAAATAAACATTTTGTGCGTACTTCTATTATCCATATCCGATATATACATGATGTGATTTGGTACATAGTACTCTCCGTAGTAAATTAGTAATATAATACTAATACGAAGTAATTGTCATTTTTAACTAAAATAAATACACTTAATTTAAAGGTTGAATGAGTGAGCCAATTTAATGGAGAATTAATTGGTTTGGAATGTTGAAAGGGGAAGAATTAGAAGATGAAGGAGTTTGTGTTAGTTTATTTTTTATTTTTTAAAGGAGAGTAATAGATGAGACACGTGTCTTTCTAGGTATAGATTTTGACATTTTGTTGAGACACATGTTCTCTCATAAAGTTTGGTTTTCTTTTTTAAATACTAGGTATAGATTGGTCTCGACTTTCAGAAATTCACCAAATGCCCCTCACAAATGACTTAATAACCAAAATACCCTTACTAATGACGCGTCGTTAGTCATCCGTTAGCTTGGTTTCAAATTCACCAAATAGCCCTACTTTAATACTTATTTCACTAAATACCCCTATTTTGAAACTTAATTCACTAATACTCAAAACTTAAAATTACCCATTTTGATGCCCAACGACTAGTTTTTGTGTTTGAAAGTTAGTCGTTGCTTATTGTTTGCTTATAAATACCAATTTTCATAATGTTTTTTTTTCCTAACACAGGGAAACTAGCCCAATGACTGTGACATCAGAGGGTGGGTGGCTGGGTGATCTTAGGTGTTGTCAAACGACTATGGGGGAGGGGGGGGGGGGGGGGGTAGGGGTCGTGTAGGGTGGTGAATAATTTTTATTGTTTTTGTAAATATATAAAGTTTAAAAGTTTCTGATAATTTTTCATACAACTAAACCATGAAAACTACACTCAGAAATGTGGTTTCCCATTATTTAATTTCCTCTGAAAATGCTTGTTGTCAAAACTAAACAGAGCTCTAATGAGTTTCTTGATCTGTTTCTTTTTTTTTGGCAAATAAAGTTTCTTGATCTCTAGGTGACTAGGTGATCATTCTTTAACAAAAAGGAAAAACACGTGTCAAACTGTCCACAATGCACCCTCGTCACCCCATTCTAGAGATGACCACGAAAAATCATGACCGAACATTATGTGGATTTGATAGCCCAAAAATGTGATTTCAGATAAAAGAAAAAATCACAAGCAAGCCATATCCTAAAAACATTTTGCAGAGTTGGACATGAGATTTTTATAATAAATCCTAACTCACTCGACTTTTTATCATCTTTCACTCCCTCAATAAAGAAATGCCAGCTTACCAAGCGAAAGCAACTAGCCAACAACACTACACAAAGTTGTTCAAATTTCAATAAATGAAGAATCTCCAAGTTAATTACTAGAGGCGACGATCTATTGAAATAGTCATCAACTTCTTGAATAAAAAAAACATCTAAAACGCCCCATAAAAGATACAAAAAATTATAATAGAACAACAGACAAATGTATGCATTTCGATTAGGGTCGTACGGTTCTGTAGAGTGGCAGTAAGGGTGACTTATCTGTCAACTTTTCCACTATCACCCCAAAAAAATCAAACTCTGCCTTACTTAAAGTTGCCAGAGTACGATTAACCTCTCCTTCAAAGAATCTCCGTTCCAGAACCGTACGTGAAATTTTCATCTCATACGGCTCCTCTCTTAAATATACATAATGAGAATCTATACCTAGTCTATAAAAACTGTAACTATAGGTGACAAAATGACAAGTGTCATCACCTCATCAATCTACCTTTTTTCTACATTTTTTATAATTAAAATAGAGAAAATTCAAAAGACACCCTTATTAAAATTAATTAATTAATTAATTAATTAACTAAATAAATAAATAAACAACTCAAAAGACACACATAACATAAACATACAATAAATAATCATAACTTAATAAACTAACTTAAATTATATTAATCAACTAATATTCCATAACAATAACAATAACAATAAACATTAAACACTAGTACTTACTTTGTATAAGTTAATAGTCTTTTTAAATTCTTAACTACAAAAAAGAGAAAACTAAACATCTAATCAAAATAAGCCATCAACCTCTCATCTTCCTTGCACTCCTTATAAATAAATTGAACTATCAACTATTTCATCATATCACAACACCATCAACTCTATATCAGCATCATTTTCAACAAAAAAATATCATCATACATTTTTCCGGAGGTATGTGTGCGTGTTTTATGTTATGTGTCGCGTGTATCTTCTTTAATTTTCTATGGTCAAATCTCAATTTTCATCCATGTTTATTACGGAGTATGATTATTTTAATTATCATTTGTTTTATCATAGATATTATATTGTACAGTATATTATCACGGTTGTTGATTGTTTTCTCTAAATATTATTTCGATTAATTTAGTAATAACCTTAAATGTTATTTATTTATATATTTATATCTTACAGTAAACAAAATTTATGAATTTACATAAATAATTTAAAATTTCATAATACCTAAAAATTGTTGTATGTCAAGCAATGTAAGTTATTTTAACACTTTATAAATTGATCTCGTGCATTGCACGGGCCAAATTGCTAGTTGGATAATTAACCATTGTGGTAAATTCTGATACGTATAACGATTGTTGTAGTAGCATGCATCTTCTATCAATTCTTCATAGCGCTAAATTAGTGTTATCCTCTATCCTAATTGTATTTTCCTTATTTATTTATTTATTTATTTAAAAAAAGTGGCTAATTCAGTCATAAGACTCATAATCCAAAAGTTGAACAATCACAACAAACTCCAAATACCCCCAATCACACGCCAATGGCGCAAATCTAGCAACAACCCTCCACTCCCACCCAACAACTCATCTCTACCGCCACTTTCTCTCTCCTTAGCAACAATGGCGGGCACACCAAAATCCCACCACCACCACCTAACTCGCAAACTTCTCACCAAAAAAACCACCATCTCCCTCCTCCTTATTTTCCTCTTCAACTTCATCTTCTTCACTTACTACTCGCACCACTACCCTTCTCTCTCCTCCTTCAATCTCCACCGCAACCGCCGCCTCCACGTCACCCACTCCCTAGAACCACCGCAACTTTCTTTTGCCTCCGCCTCAAAGCCCTGGCCCATCCTCCCTTCCTACCTCCCGTGGACCACACCTTCACCTTTTCTCTCCTCCTGTGAGGGTTTCTTCGGTAATGGGTTCAACAAAACCTCCACTATCCTCCCTCGGGCTTCCTCCTTCGCCGCCAACGGGAACTCCTCGTGGTTCCGGTGTCACTTCAGTGGGACGCTCCGGAGCTCCATTTGTGAGGGCGGGCGGGTCATGATGGATCCGAGTAAGATCCGGATGTCGATCGGAGGAGAGAGAATTGAGGAGGTGATCGGACGGTCAGATGAGGAGGAGCTTCCTGTTTTTGAAGACGGCGCGTTTCGGTTGAGGCGAAACGGGGTGGGGAGGAAACGACCAGTGGGAAAGAAACAGCCAGTGAAGGCCGTTTCGAAGAAGTTTCTTGATGAAAACGTTGATGAAGGAGAGATTATGAAGCATACGATGAGAGAATTGTTTCAGTCTATGGAGTTGGTTGAAGATGATGCTGATTTTCAATGCTCTGAGGTTAGGGTTTCTAAAAACAGCATTCTTTTTCATTAATATCTGAAATATTCTGCTAGATTTTTGTTTCATAATGGATTGAATTCAATACGCTAGTTATATAATGCTTAATAAGATCACATTTTTTTAATTAATTGGAATTATTCTACATGTGCAACACTAATGTAATGAAGTTCAAGTGTGAATCTAGTACGAAGTATAATTCTTTGTTTCCGTTCGAGTACCTTGTCGGATCGTCGACACTAACTTGAGTATGGACATTTACAATTCGTTTAGACCAATGTCATGGAAATTCTTTCCATAAAGATTTGAGTGAGAAACTGTCTTGGGATAAATTTGAATGTAAATTTTTAAGGAAAATCAATATCCTTTCCCACGTAATGTTAGTTCACTCAAAACAATCTATTGTTCTTCATATATTTTCATTATCATCCATTCCATTTGGAAAACTGGTTGGGATTGCAAATTTACAAAGAAAAATATCAAGTTTGAGATAAGATTTCAATTACCATGGATATTATGATGTTATTTTTCTTGTCAAATATCAATTAAATTTATTTTAATTTCCATCATTTATTACCGGTTACCAAACGTGCCATTAGGGATAAGGATGTGTCCTCTTCATTTGGATTTCACTAAGGGAATGTTTGGACTTTGGTTTCATCTAAAGCGTTTCCAAGGTAAATGAATGTCCCTTTTTAAAACTTTTTTGGTTTGTTTTGGGAGGGGTAGAAAATAATTTTCCAATAACACTAAGGGTGGAAAACCTTTTCAATTTGGAGGGAAACCACTTTTCCTCTTTGCTTCTCTCTTCTATCTTCCCATCAATCCTCACCCTTCTTACTCAAACTTCCCCTTTTTTATATGAATTTTCTTGTAAGGAACTAAACCAGTGAAAACTAGTGTGGATTTGTGTTTTTCCTTGGAATATGTTTTCCATGGAAATTCATTTTTCACCGGGAGCGTTCTCCGCCAAACCAAACGAAGCCTCAATTGAACTTATTGGCCCTTACCAGAACTGTGTTGTGGTTGCGAATTGAACATAGGTAGCCTTATTGGAACCAAACTTAACATATGGAAACTTATTTTTTTCTGAAGTAATTGTGAAGAAGGCAAGGAGAACTGGAGATATTGAGCTTAGACACATACTCTGATACTCGTGCCAGACACGAGTGTGGAATGCCTGAGTCTGAGTATCTTAGGATTTAATGCCCTTATTACTAGGTTTTGCAAATTGACATAAAAATGTTGTATGTGGTATGGTTATGCATAAATGGAAGGTCGCTGACTCATAATTGAGCTTGTATTCCTCACATTATCTATGAGGGGATAGTTTTGGTTTTAGGTAACTCAATCTGTAGTTAAATGTACATAATTTAAGCAATAACTGAATGTGATGTCCCACTTGGCGACGGTGGGGAGAAGCCCTCCATATAGGGAGTAAGAGGCCAGGGAGACAAAAAAAATCTGCAGTGATAGATGAGCTCTTTATGATCCTTCTTCATGGGCTTGTATTGGATATAATTGAACAGGTTAGGTTGAGAAATGTCTTCTTTTTAAAATGATTGTAAGATTGAGAAATGGGCACTGTTTCAAGCTAACACGCCTAAAAGTATAAGGTTCATCTGTTTTCCTTTTATGGGAGAAGAACCTTTTTCTTGACAATTGTACTTCAATCTTAAGCTAATGTAATAGGTATGAAAGTACTCCAAGAAATTGTTGGTTCACCCTCTTATTTACCGATACAACCTTTACTTCGTGCCTTTCTGTTTTTCTCTTAATACAAAGAAGTTTAATCCCCCTTACCCCGCTTCTTGCGGGAGCCTCTTTGAGGCATGGGGTAATGATAATGATGACAAAGAAGTTTAATCTTTGTCAAGAAATTTAGCAATGAGATAGGAGTGGAATAGGCCTCAAAGTGTAGAAAAGGATGATGTCCAAAGAGACATTTGGACTTTATTAGTCAATATAGTGCAGTGAAACTAACCACTTTAAATTGTAATCTTGAATTCTTGCTTCTTTATACGTTGTAGATATATTTTGTTTTCTAGCATTTATTATTTTTTGTTTACCTTACACAGCACCTTGTGCTTGCAGTGGATTGAGGAGCCAACATTATTGCTGACGCGGTTTGAGTATGCTAATGTATTTCACACATATACAGATTGGTATAGTGCGTATGTTAGCTCTAGGGTTACTGGCTTGCCAACACGGCCGCATGTGGTTTTTGTTGATGGTCACAGCAAGGTAAGTGAGTCGTTTACTTTTTTTTTTTGTTCATTTCTTTTGGCATGCTCGATTGGTACTTGAATATGTTAAACTGTGCGAGTACCTTGTAGAACATTGGCTCTGAACTATGAGACTTGTCTTATATGCTTATGTGCTTGGTCATGACTCATGAGTCATAATTACCTGACAAAATTTTAAAGCCCAGAATAAGCAACAAGATAAATTAGGAATCAAAACTGAATCACAAGATAATGGAAAACTCAATGTAAGTAGTAAACACCTCTCCCACTAATCAAGTAGTGGAAGAAACCTCCAAATATCACCAATCAATCAACGGTTATTACTTGCCAGTAATCACCCATCCAGCACAACGTATGTAGATAGCGTATTACAGAGTCCCTTCTCTCAATCTCTCAAAGGGTATTTGAGAGGAGGAACTCAGTGTTACTTTTGAAGAATAATTACCCGTTCCACTTTAAAGATCATAAATCCTACTCCTACTCCAGACAAGAGATGTTGTAGACTCTTACTAGTCTCCTAGATCAAGAATACAACTATTAGAAAACTCATGTTCTATCTTCCTCAAACAATTGGCAGTTATGAGGGAATATAACATTTTACAGTCCTAGCAACCTACTACCACTGAATCAATCATTGAAACTCGAAAAATCAAGCGGCACAGCAGTATAGGAAACTCATATTCTATCTTCCCCAAACAATTGAGTCAATTGACAGTTATGAGGGAATATCACATTTTGGAATCCTAACAACCTAGAATGAGAAAACTACGACAAAATCAAATATTGAAACACGAAAAATCACGTGGCACATCAGCATACAGGTCATGTGCCATGACTCACACTGTCATGCACCGTGCATAGACGTGCGTTGTCGTATCACTCGTATGCAGTGTTAACTAATACTCTTTTCCCCCCACGCCCCACATACTTACAAAGGCGAATTGTAAACAAAACTGGTACTTTTGGCCAAATTCAACAGCGAAGCATATCATACTTCATATTAGCCTATTAGGTAACTCTGATTGTATGCGGGACACTAAGCCACGGCCAACAGCACACAGTTGAGTGGCATGACTCCTTACCTCGTCACAACCCGTCACGGGACCAGTCATGTGTTACTGGATACTCCCTAGTTGGACTTGTTGGGCCTGCAAAACTAACAGAGATTACTTGTCTCAAAATGGAAAACCGTATTATTCATTATAGGCTTGATTGGGAATCTGCTATTCTCTTGACTTGGAAAAAATATCTAGTTATGAGTTTTCTCGTCTGCATTTTCTTCTAGTTGAACACTTCTATTGCTTCCATGTGAAGTCTGATGTTTCAAAGTCAACTAAGTTTAATGTAACACATGATCACTTTTTTTTCCAGACACAATTGGAAGAAACATGGGAAGCACTATTTTCAAGTATTAGGTTTGCTAAAAACTTCACTGGTCCAGTCTGCTTTCGTCATGCTGTCTTTGTACCTTTGGGATATGAGACAGCCTGGTTTAAGGGTCTCAGCCAACATATTGATTGTCGCGGGGCTTCTGCGAAAACCCTGTGGGCAAATCCTGATGATCGCAAAACTGCACGACTATCAGAATTTGGGGAGATGATAAAGGCAGCTTTTGACTTTCCTGTGGATAGCCCCAAAAGACTGAAGCCATCTTCAGAACATAATGTACTTTTCGTTCGGCGTGAAGATTATGTGGCACATCCACGTCATGGTGGTAAAGTTGAATCCAGGCTCAGCAATGAACAAGAAGTGTTTGATTCATTGAAGGCATGGGCTTCTAATTATTCTCAATGTAGTGTAAATCTCATAAATGGGTTGTTTGGTCACATGCCTATGAGAGAACAAGTCCGAGCTATTGAGGATGCATCAGTGATTATTGGAGCTCATGGGGCAGGTCTGACTCACGTAGTATCAGCATTACCAGAAACCGTAATTCTTGAAATTATTAGCAGCCAGTTTCGGCGTCCCCATTTCCAATTGATCTCCCAGTGGAAAGGTTTGAATTACCATGCCATTAATCTCTCTGGATCTTCTGCTAATCCAGCCAAAGTTGTTGAGCGGCTTAAAAGGATCATGAAAAGCATCGGATGCTGAAGTACACTGTATATTGTTATCAGACTTACCACAATTCTTTTCTGCATAGCTAAGAAAATCTGAATGGCCTGCCATGTATGTATCTGGAGTTTCCTTTCAGCTCTTGACAGCTTATACGACCATCCAAATGTTACTTCAACTGTGCTTTTTCTAGGACATCAATTGAAGGAACATAGTCAGGTTTGAAGAATTCTGGGTGTGGTGATTGGTGACTGACAATTCAAGGATGTGGCTTCCTGAGTATTTTTTTTATTAACGGAGTGAGTAATTTTTCTGTGAGTTCTTCTTCCTCAGGCGGTTCTATGCAAGGTTAGGTTAGGACTTGGGAGTAACATTAATTACCTGATCAGTGTGTACTATTATTTTATATCACCATTTTCATCTCAGGTTGTGGGTAGGCCTTTGTGTAGTTCGGATTTCATCCCTAACTTTTGTACCCTTTGAAACCATGATATTCTGTGTACAGTTAAAATTCTGAATATGGTGGATGATCCACTTGAATGAATATGAAATACCTAGAAGTTTACCTGTCATTTGTTTTCTTCCTCTTCAATACTGAACTTTTGTTGCAGTGACTTTTTGTTACCGGAAGGTTTCTTCTGTTGCCGTTGATCATCTAGGAATAACAAGAGCATTATTTGCACTCTTGAAAGTGGCAAATAGTGTTGTCATGTCTTGTACCGTATTCATATGTCGAATTTAGACTGTACGGAGAATATCTTTAGAAATGTGAAAAACACAGCTGAAATTCTTCTTTTTACATGTCTTCAGTCTTCAGTCTTCAGTGTGTGGCAGACAGTGAGTACAGCAACTTTATGATGGCTTCTAGAGTAGTCCTTGTGATTACAATCACTTTGTGAGGTGGTAAATTTTGTTACTGGTATTCTCCAAGCTGATCCATGATAAAGAGGGATAAGGTGGGCTTAAGGAGAGGTCGTTTTGTTTTCGGAAAATGAAAACGATACATCAGTGGGGTTGTTACATATCTATATCTGAATACTGAATACTGAATACTGAATAGGGTTCTTAATTTTTTTTTAATTTTTGTTTTTAAATCTTGGTAGGGCAGAGTGTAGGTCTGATATTTGGATTGAAGCATATTTATAATGGAAACGTTTCTGTATGGCAATTGACAGCATGTAAAGTACAGTTTGGTGCTCATTAATCTTCTTTCCTAATGAATGTTACTGGTCTTTTGTAGAATCAGGAACTTCTTTACCATTATCAGTTCACTAAGTTGGATGTTTGTAGGGAGTATCTGTTTAGAGAGGGAGCGTGAATCTAGGTGATTTCGAATTCACTAATTTGTGTTAATTACAGATTATCTGGTTAATAATGTTGTGGCAAGCTTAGCTAAGGATAGATATATGATGTGGTTATTTTTTTTGGTGTTAGCACCCGGTTCACCCTTAGGGTTAATCCGGATTCAGGGCGAGTTCTGGGTAGATAGGTTCTAGTCCCCTCCCAATTGTTGTTGCGGGGGATCGAACATAGGTTTTTCCTACCAAGTTCAGCCCCAATCACCACTGAACCAACAGTCAATTGGTATGATGTGTTTATGATGTTACCTGAAAGATGAGTGTCACATGATGTTCTTGGACTTTATAAGCAAAGTTTTGCTGTCATTGGTTTCGTAATGGTTCTAAACTCCACATCATATTATTGAGACCACACTTCTACAATTCTTATTACTTTACTGTATTGTCTTTTCTGCTAAATACGAGTCATATGGCATTAGTTGTTGATGTTGCCTCAATTTCCAAAACGCCTAGTAATTTGGTATAGAAAACCAATACTCCTTCCTTCCGACCTTTAAAGATTGCTCTGTAGAAGAAGTGAGTAATGAGTTTTGATATCACTTTCCGTCTATCATTTTCATTAGATTGTTAATTCTCGTGGTCGATCTATCATTCTCGGGTTCCTGACTATATAATCACCAAGTATCTATGACAAACTATGATGTTAAACACTGGATATTTATTTTTACTAATCTAATTTTAACGAGTCCGGATCCTTCGGGTTTTAATAAAACTCTACAAGGTAGAGTTGTATCTAAACCATACATTTTATAATCAATGGCTCATATTAGTGGGAAGGGAAAACCAGTAGGTGGATATAAATGAGAAAATATAAGGGGGATTTTGGAAAGATAATATATGAGCCATTGATTTTTCATCAAATGGACGATATTGCTCAAACTCTACTTTGTAGAGTTATTTTAGAACTCTAGTGTATCCAAAACCAATTTTAACCTTATAGGAAAAATCAATAAAAAAAAAATACAGTAGAACAAAAAACAAATATTGATACAACAAACCCTAGTTCTTTTTCTTTGATAAAGTCATTCATGTTCACCCGATCAACCAGTATAAGCATACATCACATAAAATAAAACAAATGAGATAACATAAATAATCTGAAAATACAGTTTTATTTTCTTAAATCAATTGGTCCGAAATTCCAAATTCCAATGAATTTTCCAACTTCCACACACATGACATTGTCCTGTGCTCTAATAGTCAAATTAATACTCCTAATGAATGCATCTTACCGGCTACCGTACGAGAATGAATAGTGTAACTGCATACAAATCTAATAAGATTTCATCATAAAATTAAGGTAAAATTGCTAAAAGGGACCTTTTATAATCCAGAATTTGCGAGAAGGGACCTTTTAAATTTTTTTTTTGTAAAAACACACCTAAATGTAAAAATAATTTGCGAAAGACAAAAAAAAAGAATATTCAGGCATTGACTTTGATCTGCCGGCGTTGACCCTCACGTGATAGTCACGTGCTGCTCATTTTCTCTATGTGCACCCCTTTTCCCTCCAAAATATCAGGGTATATAAACCCTTTGAAACCTAAAAAAAAAAGTCTGGGAAACTCTTCATCTCTTCTCTGCGCCATCAATGAGGTCTGCGCCATCAATGAGGTCTTCATTAATGAAGCGTCATCAATGAAGTTCAAAAAATTCAACCAATAAGCACAAGTAAGTCATCATCAATGGTCCAACTACTTAAATTCATGTTCTTTTTTTCCATTTTTGGGCAAATTTTCTGAATTTCTATTTCCCGTTTTTGTCAAAAATCTCTGCACCTTCTGCTCTTCTCTGCTACTGCTGTACTTCCATGGCTAATAATGGAAAGGGGAAGGCGTCATCATCAAGGAAAAGGAAGAGGAACGAGACAATAGTCAACAACTACCTAAATTACAGAGTGATCCACAAGGACAGGTGAATTACCATATTTTAACTTTGAATATACTGTAAAAATTAGGGCTTAGTTTAATAATTCATTGGGATTATTGAAGGACATGGGTATTTGTTAATGGCTGGTAATATTATACTAAGTATTCCTAAAAATTCGATTAATTGGGATTAGGGTTTAAGGTGAAAATTCAAGAAATTGATTCTTAATGTGGTGGTTTATGCTAAATTGATTCTGGGTGATTAATGTGGTGGTTTATGTTTGTTAAATTTATTCTGGTTGTTAAATTTGGGCCTCATTAATCTGGTTGCTTGATTAATTAGGATATTTTGGCACATTTTGATGAATGACTGGAATTTGTATTGTTGAATTTGTGTTGGCATAGATGTGATTAAATAGGAAATTGAATGTAGTGTGTCGTTGTATGTGCATCAGGTTTAACGGTAGGATTCACGTAGAACAAAGCTGGTTTAAATTGATGGAGCCTGTTACTATTAGGTTGTTTCACGGGGGCAATTTGTATCTAGAAATAACAAAACTACGTATGAGAGGGGTGATAATCCTAAGGCTGGTATGTCATTGCATACAAATGTGGAGGAGATATGTTACTTTGAATTTGCAGATTGGATTAGGAGGGAATTGGGATACGAAGAAGTAGGTCAGATTTGGTTTAGGAGGCGAGGGTGTAGTTTACATGGGAATGGAAGGAAAGAGATCAAGAGTGATGTTGAGATTCCCGATTTTTTGAGTGCACCCGAGAAGGATGGGTCGTACCAATTGTATGTGGTACATGGTGAGAAGGAGTATGATGATAGGAGTCGTTTTCCTACACATGTCAAATGGTATAGTGATAATGATCTCCAATCAAGTGGTGGAGGGAGCAATTCTGTGAGTGGTGACTCATCACTAGGGGCCCCACTGGTGGATCTAGTCAGCAGTACAGTCAGCAGCACTAGTCAAAACCCTAATTCCAGTCAACACTCCACACATTGCCACACTTTTAAAAGCTTGCCTCCACACACAAATCAGTCCAAATCACTCCCACCATCCAATCTGTCCAGGGAAATCCCACCCCCTTCAACAATACCCCTTCATTCCACACCCAAATTTCCCAAATTTTCCCCACTACTAGAGCAGGCAGTGAGACAAAAAATTCCCACAATGTCCCTTTTTAAGAGAACACTTGCTGAAAAGGAGGCACTGCTTAAACACAAATCAGCTGGGGGTGAGGGAAGAGTTTCTGTGAGTGAGGGAGGAGCATTTGGGAGTGAAGTGAGAGCTGAAAAAGGGCAGAGATCCAAATCAATTGTGGGAAGAGCTGCTGTGAGTGTGGGGAGAGCTGGTGTGAGTGAGGGGAGAGTTATTGTGAGTGAAGAGAGAGCTGAAAATGCTGATCAGATTGTGGTTGAGGGAAGAGCTGGGGTGAGGGAGATCAGGAGACAGCTGTTGAGAATGAAGAGAGAGGAAGAGCTACTGTGAGTGAGGGAAATGCTGCAGGAACTAAGGAGAGAATTGATGAGGGTCAATCTGATACTGACAGTGATGTCTTGCTGAGTGAGGGTGACTATGAAGATGAGAGTGATGATGACTTGTTCCATAAATATGTGGACCATGAGATAACTGAGGGAGTTGAAAGGACTTTAGGAGGACTGCAGCAAGCAGCAGGGGAAGAAAGGGAAGAAAGGGAAGAAAGGGAAGAAGATGAAGACTGTATTGAGGGTGGGCTAATTGGTGGTGATGATGTTGAGCTTAATGACAGTGATGGTGAGGTTGTTAGCATACTAGGATCAGATGATGAAGGACCTAATTACCCTTGTTTCAATCCTAGTGTAGATTTCAAAGTGCCAATTGAATTGTTTAAGGGGTTGAAGTTTCCATCAAACACTGTTCTTAGGAAGGCAATTAGGTACAATGCCATCCAGAAAGGGTATAATTACTACTACTTGCACAACAACAACAATAGAGTCTCTGTGTATTGTGCAAACAGATGTGGGTGTCCTGTGAAGGGTGGTAGATCTGTGCAGTGTGTGTGTAAGCAGAAGAGGAAGTGCAGATTTAAGATCCATGGTAGAAAACTAAAGGGTGAGAACAGTTGGCAAATAAAGAGTATTAGGCCAAAACATATTTGTGGGTGGCAGTTTGATAACCCTAAGGTTACCTCAAAGTACCTAGCTGAGAGATACTTGGAGGATTGGAGGGATGAACCTAACACAAAAATTAAGGGATTCATAAGACGAGCAAGGAGGGAAGTGAAATCTGAAATAGGATATTACAAAGCTTACTATAGTAGATCTTTAGCTATGAAAATGATCTTTGGGGATGCTAGCTTAGAGTATAAAAAGGTGTGGGATTATGCAGCAGCTATTAAGAAGTATAACCCGGGAAGCACAGCTGTGGTGAAGGTACAAGGCATAGAAAACCCACCTCCATTGTTTCAAAGGTTGTATGTGTGTTTGCAAGCTTGCAAAGAGGGGTTTATGGCTGGCTGCAGGCCAATAATAGGAGTTGATGGGGCACATTTGAGGGGATCATACCCAGGTATCTTGTTGACTGCAGTTGGGAAGGATGGGAACAACAACATCTTCCCTGTGGCTTGGGCTGTAGTGGAGACTGAAAATGCTGAAACTTGGGCCTGGTTCTTGGAGCTTTTGAGAGCTGACATCATCACTGTGGCTGACTCTGTTACTTGGGTTCACGAGAAGGAAGAAGTGACCTACATGTCTGACAGACAGAAGGTACAATCTTTCCCCTAATTTTTTTCATTTCTTTAACTTTATCGTGTCCGATTTCAAACCCGAGCCTATAATTTTTTTAAAGTTGGACATAATTTGTCATTTTTAACTTTATCGTGTCCGATTTCAAACCCGAGTCTAGAATTATTCAAGATTGGACATAATTTGTCATTTTTTAACTTTATCGTGTCCGATTTCAAACCCGAGTCTAGAATTATTCAAGATTGGACATAATTTGTCATTTTTTAACTTTATCGTGTCCGATTTCAAACCCGAGTCTAGAATTATTCAAGATTGGACATAATTTGTCATTTTTTAACTTTATCGTGTCCGATTTCAAACCCGAGTCTAGAATTATTCAAAATTGTATATATTTGTCATTTTTTAACTTTATCTTGTTCGATTTCAAACCCGAGTCTAGAATTTTTTTAAGTTGGACATAACTGACTTGTGATCTCCACATCTGACTTGGTCATTGCATTCATGGTTGCCTGGTGTGCAGGGTTTGCTTGATGCTTTCAGAACAGTTATGCCAAATGCAGAGACCAGATACTGTTGTAGGCATATCTGGGCTAACTTCAAAGGCAAGTTTCCTGGTGTTGTGTACAAAGAGCATTTCTGGAAGGCAGCTAGATCTTCCACAAAGGTATTCTTTTTCTGTACTTGCTTTCTGTGAGTCTGCATATTGGGGTCTGTTTGTGTGTCTGCATATTGTTCTTTGAGTCTGCATATTGTGGTATGTCTGTCTGTCTGCTATACATTGATCTAACACAATGCATCTGTTGTTGCCAGCACCATTTCAACACTCACATGGCAGCTATAAAAGAGCTGAATGAAGAAGCATTTAAGTACTTGGATGCCATCAACATCGCTCACTGGTCTAGACATGGGTTTAGCACTGCTTCTAAGTCAGGAATGCTACTAAACAACTGTTGTGAGAGTTTTAATAATGTGTTGAGGGAGGCAAGGGCAAAACCAATCCTACAGCTGATGGAGTGGGTTAGGAGGTATGTCATGGAGAGATTCAATTCAAAAAGGGAGGGACTGAAGGGATTTAAGGGTGTCATTATGCCTTCTGTTGTTAAGATGGTTCAGCAAGGTCTTACGCAAGTGCATAACATGAGAATCAGGCAAGCTGACTTACATGAGTTCGAAGTGGACCATGACCAGGACACATTTGTTGTCAACTTACAGTCCAAAGTATGTGGATGCTACAGATGGAGTCTTATGGGAATTCCTTGCTGGCATGCATTGGCATGTATTCAAACAAAGAGGCTAAACTACGAAGACTTCATCCACCCTGCCTATCATGTTCAGACTTATGCCAAGTCTTATGCCCCACCGTTCAAAGGCATGCCTAGTCAGAATCAATGGGATCAAACACCCTACCCTGGTCCATTGCCTCCACCTTACAGAAAAATGCCAGGTAGGCCAAGCAAGCACAAGAGGCATAAGGCAGCTGGAGAGGATGAAGACAAGCAGCCTGTTAAGAGAACAAAGAGGCAAAACAAGTGTAGCAGATGTGGTGGACTTGGACACTACAAACCTAAGTGTGCTATGCCTGCACCACCTGGTGAAACAGTGGCAGCTTCAACCCCTGCTAGTGATACTTTTGCTGGTCAGATTGCAGCTCAAGAACCTTCTGTGGTTCAATCCTCCCAAGGTGCTCCTCAACTTCACCCAAGTCAATAACAAGAATAGATTAGGTTAGTTGTTAGTCAGTTGGAATCCTAGTTTTTGGTATTTTGTAAGTTAAATGAATACAATTGCTGATTGCTTGCTTGTCTCTGCTTGCTTGTCTATAGCTCTTACTTTGGTCATGAAACTGAAGTCAACTTTGGTATGCTAAAGTCAACATTAGTCATTTTGACTACTTTTGTAAGATTATGTCAATTTGACAAGTTATAAAAGTGTTTTTCTCTCCAATTTGTCATCTTATATAAGTCCATTTCATTTTGGTCAAGAAACAAAGTACCTTAAACACGACACAATACGGAAACAAAATACGAAAACAAAATACGGGAATAAAATACGGAAACAAAATAAACATCAACTTAACCACGACACATTATATTAAACATACCTTAAACACGACACAATATATTCAACTCGACGGCTACAAAAATAAACATCAACTTAACCAAATACGGGAACAAAATACGGAAATAAAATACGGGAAGATTCATACCAACAAAACAAATAATTTTGGCAAAATAAAGGAGGCAAACTTTTCATTCATTCTAAACCACAATGGTTTGATTACAACAACGAATGCATTAAACATAAAGGCATTACAACAAGGAATTAAACCAAGCATAGCTTCTAATTGCCTAACATTCCTTAAACAAAGTTCATCCTACCATCTACCCAAATACCTTGATTACAGTGAAACTAAATAATACAGACACAATTGCACACACACAAATCATCCCCATTAGCTGATTCTGACCCAAGCCAGCCTTCTTAGACCCCAAAACACCCATCATCATGCCCTTGTTCTTCTTCAATCTGTCAACCTCTTCGACTAGCCTAATCTTCTCTTGTTCAATGCAAGCAAATCTGTTCCTCAGAATTGCAAGATCAGTGGACAGCCTATGTTTTTCAGCAACAAGCACATTAGTAACATCCCTTTGCCATTCAACAATATCTTCATCAAGCCAATCAAATTTGTTGCACCCCCTTTGCCCAGTTTCAGGATTGTAGAATTTGCAAGCAATAAACTTTCTCCCCGGGTTTTCATGAGTCCAAGCAGTCCTCTTGGCTACAGGAAACCCACACCCACATTTCACTTCATTCCATGGAGCCATAATTACTGCAACAAGTAATCAACAACATCCGATTCAATTGATTTACAAAATTGGGGGAAAAAACCCTAATTTTTCGACTTTCAAATTCCACAAATTTAGAAGGAATTCTTACCAGATAATTCGTGCCCAGACTCGAATCTTGATGGAGATGCTTGCAGTATTCGTTATTCAACTTAATTTTGCAGAGGGATTGAAATTTTTTTAGAGCATGGGGGGGAAGAAGAAGAACAGAGGAAGGAGAAAGGCGCCGGTTTTTTTTGTTTTTTTCAGGTTGGTTGTGATTTCTATTTGGAGGGAAAAGGGGTACACATAGAGAAAATGAGCAGCATGTGACTATCACATGAGGGTCAACGCCGGCAGATCAAAGTCAATGCCTGAATATTCTTTTTTTTTTTGTCTTTCGCAAATTATTTTTACATTTAGGTGTGTTTTTACAAAAAAAAATTTAAAAGGTCCCTTCTCGCAAATTCTGGATTATAAAAGGTCCCTTTTAGCAATTTTGCCTAAAATTAACTGAAGGATAAAAATAATGTAAAACTAAAATGTTAATCAATTTTCCGTCTTTTATCATACCTAATTATATATCTCGACCGACCCTCGAGTCTCGAGTCTCAACCATATCTTTGTTTAACGATTACTTGTACTCTCCATAGAAGTTAACTGATTGATGATTCTACATAGTCAAACTATAAAATCTGATTCGGTCATCTATTCATCACCATCCACTCGATCAAACATTGCATACATTTTATTTTAATTTAATTTTCAAAATTCCAAAAACACATGAGAATTGTCTCCTGCCATATCTTTCATTCTCTCTCCTCAAACCTAAACACCGAATAACAGGAAACAAAGATCATAATCATAAAAAAGAAGGAATAATCCTATTAGCAGAATTAGAAACTCAAATTGCTATTTATTTTCATTCATTTTTTATTTTCTAAAACATTGACAATGTCATTTTAGCCAAACACTACTATTCATTGTTTTTCCTCACATGTTACCTACCTTGTACCTGTAATTTTTTTTATACAAGTTCACACAATTTTTGAGTTTCATACTCATAATATTACATTTTCACACCATTTTTAAGTTTCATCCTCAGAAAAAAAAAAAGAAAAAAAGAATTGAAGCTCCGTCTGTGAGAGAGGTCCAATGCCTAATTTTTTGAAGACTATTCTCAAATTCAAGTCGAAGCTCAAGTCTAAGTCCAAGAAGAAGATTCGAACCCCGGGCGATAAGGTTCGTCGTGTTCGTGAGCTCTTGATTCTTCTTAATGATAATAACAATGTTGATCATGGGCCTAATTGGGTTGAAGAGGTATGCTTTTTCACATTTTCCATAAAAAAAATTCTGTCTTTGAATTTATTTGAATGGGTTTTGTTTTTGTTATGTTTGGAATATAAATTTGATGATTGGTTTTTTTAATCAATGATTTGGTGTATGTAATCTTAATGAAATGGAGGCTATGATTCTTATGAGGGGGAAAAATGTGATCTTGATGACATTTTAGTTTTTTATTTTTGGGTAACTGGAAATGTGATCTCGATGACATTAATTTTTTTTTTTGGGGTAATTATGGTTGATTTGTTGGTTTAAAATGATTGGAAAAAGGTTGATTTTACGTATTGATTTACGAATTTCCCAGAGTTGGATGATGGGGTTTGATTTCATGAATTGAGGTGATAATGTAAGAATTCAATTTTGTTTTCTGTGATATTGTCCCCTAAGCCTTGTTCTGTTTCCAAGAAAGAATGGTGAAGTTTGTAGATTTTCTGGGAATTGTAGATTATCAGATTATAAGGAAGCATATGAAAAGTTGATGACAAAAGGGCTTCATAGATGATGAGAAAGTGAAAAACATCAACTATATTTCACGTAATTAAAGAACGCTCACGTAATTAAAGAACGCAGAGATTTAACGTAGTTCACTAACAATGTGTTAGGTACGTCCACAGGATTACAGATTACAGAATACAACTAGGTTATGACCTAAAGAGTTTATATAGTACTCTCTAGACAGATGCGGGAAAGCCTAAAAAATAGGCCCAAAACAGATAACCCTAGTCTAGAATAGCGAGATCCCCGTGCTGGGGCGTTGCAGTAAGGGGCTTGACCGATTCAAGACATTATTCTAACATTTCTGTTTTAGTGTATGAAATTGAAAATTTAACATAAATACTTCTTATATTGAGAATTCAACGACTGATCTATGCGCGTTGATTGATGAAAATTGCAACCTTATATGATCTTGAATAATGTTGGATTGCATTCAGTATCATGATTATTATTATTATTTATGTTAATTGTGTTCAGATGAAAGAACTAGGTAAATACTTTGCGGATATTAAATTCACCCTATATGGCACTAGTGAAGCTGAACCTGTCCCAGAAGCTTGTGCACAAGTAACTCAAGAATTCTTCCAAGAAAATACTTTTCGTCTCCTAATAATTTGTCTTTCGAAACTGGACTTGGAGGTCAGTTTTGTATTACCTTTTACAGTCATGCTTCCTTTTCTTTCTACCCAGAAGTTTTCTGACTTCTTTTTCAAATTTAATGCTTCATTTTTCTGGATTTATATACTTGAAGATGTGTAAGCAATATAAGTTTTGGCCAAACTCCTGTTTTCCTAATGTTGCTTATTATTAAAAAGATGATCTCTCTTAGGCCCGAAAAGATGCTACCCAAGTGGTCGCAAATCTGCAAAGACAACAGGTTCATTCACGTTTAATTGCGTGTGAGTACTTGGAAAACAACATTGATCTCATTGATGTATTGGTCTCAGGGTAAGTAATTACCAATTATGTAGGTCAAGTGCCTTCGTTAGCCTTTTTAATCGTGCTTGTTTAATGCTTAAGACTTGATTTTATCAACTAATTATGTTTAAGGTATGAAGACCACAGACTAGCCTTGCACTATGGTAATATGCTCAGGGAGTGTATTCGTCATCAAACCATTGCAAAGTAAGTGATTCAAAATCATGGTTTAGACTCCTGTTCTTTGCTTCATGACAAAATGATTGAAATTTCTGCATAATGATTACAAAATTATAATGTTTTTATTTCATCTGCTTTGTTCATAGGTATGCGCTGGAAACGCACTTGTTCAAGTTTTTTGATTATATACAGCTTCCAGATTTTGAAATATCATCAGATGCTGCCGCAACTTTCAAGGTTTTCATCCTCTTCCTTTATCTGTTTAGTTCATTTGCGGACTCTTGAATCTTCATTTGCTACACCAAACGTCAACTTCTTAGCAGATTTACGTCACTTTTGAACCTAGTTCTGAAAATTCTATGAGATTTCTGAAAAATCTTCCTTGTATGTGGTACTTGCAGGAGTTATTGACCAGGCATAAATCCACTGTTTCAGAGTTTTTGTCTAAAAACTATGATGGGGTAAGTTACCATCAACTATTTACTTTCAGAACTATCTATTTATATATACAATCAGCACTCAGCAAGTTGGTAACGGAAAAACATTTCATCCGTGACATAGTTTTTCAGAGAATTCAACACTAAGTTGCTGCAATCCGCAGTTTATATTACAAAGCGTCAAGCTATCAAGGTAGGGGTACTGTAATTTAATTTGCTACTATCTTTTAAGAGGAAAACTGTTCTTCCATGGTTAAATACAAATATTTCTGAAATGAATCTAAGTTACAAGCATTAATATTAAGTGAGAATTTTAATGTGATGGCATGATGATAAATGCTGATATATCAAAACTTGATTGCCTGTTTCCAGCTTTTGGGAGATATCTTGCTTGATCGTTCAAACTCTGCCACCATGGTGCGGTATGTGAGCTCAAAAGACAACTTGATGATTCTCATGAATCTCCTAAGGGTAATTATTTTTCTTTTATTTTCTATGAATTGGTATTATTATTAACTGTTTGGCCTTCCAGAAATTAGTAGAAATTAATTGCGGGTGTTTGATTGTATTGGTACAGGAACCAAGCAGGCCCATACAACTCGAAGCATTTCATATCTTTAAGGTAAATTTGTGTTGTTTTTCCGTTCTTTCTTACTCACATTGTGTTCGTGTTATAACACTTTGTTATATATGACAGCTATGTGTAGCTAACAAAAACAAGCCGCATGAAATCACAGCCATATTGATAGCTAACAGAAGCAAACTTCTTCGCTTCTTTAGTAATTTTACGTTGGACAAAGGTAAATAGAAACCAACTGTAAATATTTGAGTTAAGAACATCTGTGTTGCTCATATTTGCGTTTTGTTAGCAGAGGATCAACAGTTTGAGGCTGACAAAGCTCAGGTGGTAAAGGAGATAGCGGAATTGGAGCCAAAAGAGATTCGATGACAGGATTTGAACAACTCGTGGAAGCGTTTAGATATAAGCTGAAGAAATCTGGAAGTTTTGCTGCTAGGTCCCTAGGTACGATCATATTATTGGATTTATTTACCTGTACATTCTGAAAGCTAGCTCGAAAAGGAAGAGGCGAATTTGTAAAGAGAAGATGTATGTTTTTTGATAATAGGAGTGATCAGAAGTTTGGCTCAACTGCTGTGATGACATTCACTTCAGCTGTTGTCAATCTTAATAAGAGGTTTATTGATTACAATATTTTTAATGATGCTTGGAAAACTTGCTTAAACATGCATTCTTTCTGAGTAATTAGGGGCTGTTTGGAATCGGGTAAACAAGAAAAGGATACAGGATAAACTGGAAAATTGCAACACTGTTTTTATAAATTTCTAACTTAAGACAGTAAAAGCTATACAGAATTTCGCAACTTTTTTTTATCATACAACCGGTTTTACCTTGTAAAGTTGTAAGGTACAATCTAAACATTTTTTTGTTTGCTTATTTCAGTCATTTGTCTTCCAAATGAGTAGTTGAACAAAAAAATACCATTTGTTGTACCTTGCTGGTACAAACGGTTGTACGACTTGAACTATGCATGCTCCTACAAATTTGTTAATTTTTATTTTTCAATTAGCATTTTTTAACTGAAAAATTATCTTGCCGATTTAGTATAGCACATCCGGTTCATCAAAGCTTTGCTCCGACTATATCGGAATCCGATACGTATCATACACCTTTCAACAAGAATTTTTGCATACGGTGAGGCTCAAACTCAAAACCTACCTAAAGCGGGATCAAATCAAAACTTATAACGGAGTTAAAGCATGTAACGAAAGATTCACACTGTTCAACTAACTCTGCTTAGTTTATGAATTGGCAAACTTTATATAGTACTCCGTAGACCAGTAGTTTACACTGTTACGCATACGTTAAGACACCAATCTACAACATTCCAAATCAAATTACTTAAAGCCCTAAAATTCCAAATTAAATTGGGCGTCTTTGGCTATTACAACCTAAAATTTTCTTCCCAATTTACCAAATTTCATAAGCTTCCCGTCTTCCCCTGTCCATTTCTCATTCCACGATTTCTATCTACTGAGATCCAATTCACGTAGCTTTACAGGTAATTTCTTTTTCACAAATCAATTTTTTGCAATTTAGTTCACCTTTCCACGCAAGTTCTAATCAATTTAACATGTTTAATTATATAGTGTGTCCTTCAAATTCAATTCTATTTCATCCTTATTTGTGGAATTCTTACTCTATTTGTAATTATGTTTTAAACGACGTTTGTAGCATATTGATTGGGTCTTTTATGAAAAAACCCCTTTTGTGAGTAATGCAGATAACCTGTTTGATAAATTCCCAAGTAAATCTGTTTATTCATATTTATGCACCCATTTGATTGTTGGAGCTTCATAGATCTTCTTCTAAGCTACCCAATTGTAGAATCTTATTTTAGTTGTCCTATTGTTGATTGTAAGTTGTAAAGATCGAATTTTCTCTTTTTATTTTCTTGTAGTTTGCTGCCATTTTCAGTCAAAATTGCTAATTGTGGAATGTGAAGATTATATTTTGTCTCTTTTTCTATTATTTTTTTTCTCAGTTGCCGCAATTTACTGGGGGGGAAGAACTAGTAGAGATGTCGTTTTGTTATCCTTCAACGCCGACGAAGCTGGCAATGACAATGGGATTCTTTCTTGGTGGCATTTCTCTATTTGTTGTTGGTGTTCATTATTCGTACAAGAATGTTGCTCCTCAACAAGCTCGTACGAAAGCTCGAAGTGAATTTGTTAGGGAGTATCTTAGGAAGAAACATGGATTTGGTGAGAAGAAGAAATGAAGCAGAGGTGTCTTTTGCTTGATTTTCTACTTCTTTTTCCCAGTTTTGACTCTGAGCTCAAAATTGATGAATGATAGTTTTGAATATTAGAAGCAGGTGAAAAAGATAACTTTTTCTTTGTAGACTCGTTGATTCACTGTTTACTGGGAGTTGCAATGCAATACAACTCATTCAACTCACAATGTGATTATTCACTGATGTTTTTCTTTGTAGTAGGGATTTCTTTCAACTTCAATTTAATTATGTTGACTGATGTATTTCTGGTTCATTTTTAGCGACCTTTATTGGATTACAGTTTTATTTTTTTCTGAACGAAATAAGAAGGTAGACAAACAAGTGGGATTGTGAGAAGACTGATTTTGAGTTTTTGACTGTTTGCTACTTGTGCAGTCGTGCTTCTGAAAATAGCATGGTCATCACCATTCTAATGGTCTTTGTTGGTTAATTTATAGAAACTGGTTGGCCCTATTGGTCCTGACAGGCTAAATCGCACTCCTATCAAAGATAAACCTAAAATCACTAGTTAGGTAGCAAGGGAAGTCAGGATCGAATCCACAGGGAAACAGATGTTCTTTCTACTATTAATCAACTAATCTAGACTATTGGGAAACAAGAGTTGGTTGGTTTGTATACTAAAACTACGACAATAATTAAACAATTAAGAAATCAGATATTAAAGAACCTAGGGCATAGGTTCACCAACAAATAACAATCCAGGATGATAAACGATTAGCAATAATCAATAACGCAATTAATTAGATTAGCATGCTCTCTCGAATCGATAATAATCATAGACTTAGAATTAACGGGCTCTCGTTACGTATTAATCCTAATTCCACCTATTGACACAAGCCTAAATATCAAATTGCATCTCTCGAATCTTAACTTGATATTGCATGACTATCACAATTAAACCTGCGCAAATCTAATTGCATAGTGAAATAAACCAATCAATAGGAATCAATCGCAATACCAACAATCACAATTATTCAATCATCCCTTCATAATTATTCATGGATCCCCAAAACCCTAGAAAAGTAACTACTCACACATAATACCAATAAACAAAGCAAACATATTAATTGAAAGCATAATTGAAATTGAATAAAAGAATAAGAACACAAAGTAATACCTAAAACGAAGAACGAAACGATTAGCTGAAAGTTTGAATCTTTAATTAAATCAAAGTTGAGTGTTTGGAGAATAAAAATTGAAGTTTTAAGCTAAGCAATCATAATAATACGAAGTTCGGAGAGGAGAGAGAACGTACTAAAAACACTAAATATATATATAAGCCTCCCCTTAATCCTACGGAGTAACTAAGCAAAAGAAAACGTAATGGGACCAAAAATTGGGCACCCCGGTTTCCAGAAACCGGCCGGTTTTCGGCCCAGTTAGGTATACTAAAGTCATCAGGTAGCGAAAACCGGGGCCACAAGTTTCCCAAAACCTGCCGGTTTCGCACCTAAGAGAAGTTTTCTCCGTTCCTCAAAACCTGCCGGTTTGCGAAAACCGGGGCCACATGTTTTGAGCTCAATTTGACGTATTTGCCTTGAGTTAGAACTTGAGGCCTAGGCCCAACTCCTTTGGGCCAAGTTTGACGCTCGTGGCCCCTTTGAAGCTAGCTAGATCATCCCGCAATGCCTCGGGATCCGTGTAGTCATCCAAGAGTGATAAGAAACGGGCCCCCCAAAGATCAATTATCATCAAAATCAGCCCTGCAACTAACAGACACTACACAACACACATTAGCACTAAAATAGGCTCTGAAGAGCTCAAATGAGATGAAAAGTGCATACGGGACGGGGGTAAAAACTATATAAAATATGAGTGTATCAAACTCCCCCAAGCTAAACCTTTGCTCGTCCCTAAGCAAAGAGCATCAATGAGACGTAAACGATTAACTCACCCCAAAATCTATGCAAAAAGATGGGTGATAAAACAAGAGTCAAATCAAGGCAAGCAAATATCATGACCGAAATCTTTAATCCCCACAGTTACACATCAAACCGGTACAAAGTTCAAGCAAGGCTCACAAGTCATACGTATAAAATCAAGATCGGGCCTCACCAAGTGAATCACTCTTCTCGTTATGTGGCGGGCTAAGCGAACCAATTGTGGCCCGTTCACTCACCTTCCCATTATGAGCATGCATACTACCAAATGAGTAGTAGCCCCTCCCAACTCACAACACTAGTGTGTTTGAAGGTTCTCCTAAACACTCGACCTACATCGGAGTCGACTCGAAATGCGCATATGCTCATTGGCCCTTGATAAACGACTATTTTCAACCTATTGTTATACACACATTGCACAATGATCAAAAAGGTCTTTATATAGGCTTGTAACGTTGGCCGGGTATAAACAAGGGGTAAGGAATATTCTGGATATGTGAGTAATAAAATCTAACTTGGGGAGCAAAAACAACCAATGATACCAAAGAAATCATCTCCGAAAACTAACTCATCAATAACCAAAACATAACCATAAGGGAGGAAGTAACCAATAGATTTCGTAGTATGAACCAACTTCTACCCTTTTCCTTGCTTTTCTAATACTACAAAATAAATGACATATTTTTGTTCTTTTTTTTTCTCTTTCTTTTTTTTCTTTTTTTTTTTTTTTTTTTTTTGTTTGTATATAACGACGAAATTAAACAGCTAGATATGTACAAACTATAATACCCATAACCACAAACTTTTAGGTGCCAACTAATGAATACACCTCTTTCTTTGCTAACTTCCCGAGTACACGGAAACACAACCTTGAGTAACATAGGCCTTTAAAGCCAACCATCTCAACAAAATAAACCGATACTAACAAATGATAGCTCCCCCAAGCTAGACTCGGGATAAGTAACCAACGGGGCTAATAAGGGCTATTTTGTGGAGTTAAATGAAGAAAACGGTCAAGGCTAAACATGGGAAAGAAAAAGCAGGAACAGATGTATCTAAGATCGTCTGAAAGCTTCCTAAAGAATGGCCTTTCATCATGCGCAAAGTGCAAGTGTGTTAAGCATACTAATAGTCGAAAACCAAAAACTCAGATCAATGCAACACCAGGAATTAAGCACTCTGAAAAATCAAGGCTCAAGACCTCACAGCTAACCACAATCCAGCATTATACATATGAAAAGTGGGACAAAGTTGACCTTTGACAAGAGTCAATACAACTGTAGTTCATACATCAAACAGTCAATCCAATATGCTCACCTGTCTTATCAGCTTGAATCATCAAAATACAATTTCGAACCAAAGGGGCACAGGGAATAATTGTCTAAATCTCATTGATCAACACGTATTTTTGAATTTTAAATTTTTTTAAAGCAAAAATTATCAAAGCATAAACTATCCTAAAGAAGCAAGCAAACACACACACACACAAAAACAATAGAAAAGTGGAAGGGAAAACATACCAATATGTACAAGAAGCAAATACCCCCCCCCCAAGCTAAATCGGACAATGTCCTCATTGGCTCAAAGGGGTATGGAATCATCACCAATATCATCATCATCACCATTATCATCGCCACCCACCTGTCCACCACTCGGACCCGCACCAGAACTCCCTTGCCCACCATCATGGGAAAATCGACTAGCCAGTTGGCTCTCAAAATGATCGAATCGGCTCTCGAAGTGACTCTCAAGCCGGTCAAATCGGCCCCATAATTGACTCTCAAATCGATTGCAATGGGAAGTGAGAGCCTCTTGGTTAACCTCGAGTTGCCGGAATCTAGCATATATGATCTCTGGGTCTAGGGGGTCTGGCTCACCAGGCTGGCCTGCAGCCCGTGCTGCATCTCTGAAATAGGCTTGCTCATGTATAGGTTGCTGAACAGGAACCTACTTAGCGGGGATGTCATAAAGATAGCTAGCATGATCGGGGATAAAAGTTGTGAGAGCAGTATTAGGTAGTGTGAAAAGAGGCTTCCCATTAAACATCCATTGAATCTCTCTAGGCACTAGACTATGGTTTAAGGGCCTAATCCACCCTTGCCTCTCCATATAGAGAAGTGTCATGGCATTACCACCCTCAACATGCCCAGTCTCTGGCTGAAGAAAATTTTCCACACTCATAGCTAGGTGCGTGATCATGCCTCCCAACACAATAGGACGGGTGGATGACTGCTTCCCGAGAGCCTGAAAATGTAGGGCCATGTGGTGGGCTACATTGATCTTGTAAGAATTAGCTCCCCTGTACACCCAACTTCCCAAAATCATCAATTCAGTACTCCGGACATATTAGGCTCAAATCTCCCAAAGAAAGTCAACCCGAAGAACCGTTGGCCTACCCTAAGCAAGGGGTGCTGGAAGGAAGTGGCATGGAGATGTTGCACATCCTCTTTTACCTCCCCTGTTAAAGTGGTCCAAAATTCCAAAACATTGTAGGGAGCGGGGGGTTCCTTAGGCCCGCCTACATTCATACCATACACTCGGGCAAAATCTCTCATAGACATGCGGTAATTCTGATTGAACATTCGGAAAGATACATGCGTAATTTCACTACCACGCCCTTTTTCTACATTGAAACTACTCAAGCATTCAAGAGTGAGACGTGCATAGGTTTTTCTACCACAAATGACATACATTATACCTATACCAGCATGTTGAAATAGTTTTTTCAATTCTTTATCAATCCCTAACTTGTTCAGACTTTCCTTATGCAACCAACGAGTGGGATGGATGGGTTTACCTTTGAGTAGCTTAAACTGGCGTTGTTGATCGTAGGACTCGAACACCACATCCGGGTAAGTTGTGTCTCGCTCAAGCTGCACTTCGGGAGGTGGTGAAGGTGCCCTACTCGTACTTGCCTCTGCCCTTTCCCTTTTAGTTGGTGCCATTGATGAGTTTTCAAGCTTTTGGGTGAAATTCCTCTTTCAAAAATCTGAGTGAAATATGAAAATTTGATAACAATAGATGAAAGAGGAAGGGATGAGGATGATTTTGATGTAAGAAATTTGCGATTTGGTGGAGTAATGAAGGTGGTATGAGGATTTGAAGGGTTAGGGTTTTGAGGTTTAATGGGGTTTGGGGAAAAGAATTTGAGGAAGAAGATGAGATGTGAGTATGAAGTTCGTGAAACCCTGCTGCTGTTCCTCTTATGATTCGATGATTTTCCAGAAAACCGGCCGGTTTTCACAAACCTGCCGATTTTCGCAAATGGAAATGTCTACTGATTTGCTCGAAACCGGCCGGTTTCGCCAAACCTGCCCCCCAGGTTTTCGCTGAAATTCTCCTTGGCTCACTCAATAATTCCGAAAACCGGTCGGCCAGGTTCTCACAAACCTGCCGGTTTTCGGTTTTGTTCCTTTTTTCTATTCCATACGAAACCGGCAGGTTTCTGGGAACCTGCCACCCTGGTTTTCGCTCTTTTTGTTCTTCTTTTCCTCCAAAAACAAACCTTGGGCGCTGATTTTTGTTGTGCTTACGGAACCGGCAGGTTTTGATAAAACCGGCCGGTTTTCGCTGAATATTTCCACTAACGACCAAAGGCACCCCAAAAATTTCTAAGGCATGAATAAAGGTTTATGCTCGAAACCGGCAGGTTCCCACGAACCGGCCGGTTTTCCTTGCCTTTTAATACGACCATAATCCTCCAAATTGCTCACACTTGGTATTGAAATCTGCACATTACTCAAACGACCAATTGGTAAAATTCCACTCTCCTCACCTCTCTAAAGCTATAGAACCTAAACTAAGAACACAAGAAAGCAGTAATAAACAAAATTAAAGGACATAAACTAAAATTCAAACCAAAGTAAGCAATAAAATACGGGTTGCCTCCCGCAAAGCGCTGGTTTATTTCTAGATCCCGCTCGACCTTGTTACCTCGAATATGCATCTCATGGGGCAGAGGGATTGAGGTGATGAACCTCAATCACTCCTACAGTAGCCCCATCATGGTACAACTTCAGACGTTGCCCGTTAACTTTGAATCGCTCCCCATTATTGTTTTCTTCTTCAACTGACCCAAACTTGCTTACCATAGTCACGGTGAACGGCCCAGACCACCTAGACTTAAGTTTTCCAGGAAATAACTTAAGCCTAGAGTTGAAAAGTAGAACCTTGTCGCCCACCGCGAACTCTCTATGCAGAATGTGATTGTCGTGCCACCTCTTGGTCTTTTCCTTATAAATCCGGGCACTATCATATGCTTGTAATCGGAATTCATCGAGCTCACCCAATTGAAGTAACCGCTTCTCACCGGCTAGCTTTGCATCCATGTTGAGCTGTTTGATTGCCCAATAAGCCTTGTACTCCATTTCTACTTGTAGACACCTACTTTTGTCCCCATTCCCGAAAGGGAAGGTTCGATGATGAGAACATAAATCTCCACTTGGCAACGCATCTCCTATAAAATAACGAATCTCAATCACCCTTTTCATTTCAGCCAAAACTGTTATTTATAGAAACCTGCTAAGAATAATAACTGCCGTAAAGGGTAGCTGTTAAAAGTGGCAAAGTCATAAAAGATAGAAATCTGTCAGAATTAGGTGTTGCACTCCAACATAAGTCCTAAAAGAGATAGAATTGGCAAAAGGAATTCTATTCCTGCTATAATTCGAAAATAAGAGTTACGTATTAATTCACTAGTGGAAAAAGGCTTATT
Organism: Spinacia oleracea; assembly: GCF_020520425.1. NCBI lineage: Eukaryota > Viridiplantae > Streptophyta > Magnoliopsida > Caryophyllales > Amaranthaceae > Spinacia > Spinacia oleracea. The sequence goes on along the minus strand of NC_079490.1, from coordinate 159,746,407 downwards.
TGCATCCCCGCATTTGCCACGCCATTCTGAACATGTGATGCAAATAACAAATTTTAGCATAAAATTTACTCATTTGCGTCGCAGCTTTGTTAAACTGCGAGGCAAATGACTCTAGGATGCCCCCCAGAGTCATTTGCATCGCAGATTTACAAAGCTGCGAGGCAAATGACTCAATCAAGTGCATCGCAGATTTACAAATCTGCGTGGCAAATGACTCTAGGAGCATCCTAGAGTCATTTGCCACGCAGATTTGTAAATCTGCGATGCAATGCGTGTCCACCTAGGAATGTACTTTCTCGCTTTGACCCAGCACACCACACCAACACCGCAAACTTTCCGCCTCTTCTATCTTTCTCTCTCATCTATTCTTTTAGAATCTCCATTGTTGGTACTCCAACACCTCTTCATCTCTCCTCCAACAACACAATATCAACCTTATTTTTCGACATCTCCTCTCACCAAAGTTGTCACAAATATAGTCAATTGGGTTTCTCTGAAAATTCAAGATCTGCGATGTCAAGAAGAGGCAAACCCTAGGTGTCGGCGCCGCGAAGAAGGCTAAGAAACATGCCGAACTGCCGCGAAAAAGGCTAAGAAACGCCGAATACGCCGAACTGCCTCTAAGAAACATGCTAAACTACCGCGAAGAGGCAAACCCTAGGTGTCGGCGCCGCAAAAATGTCAATACGATTGGTTTGCATTTTCCGGCGGGTCATATTGCTTGGTTTTTGAAGGGTAAGAAACACGCTGGGTCATATTGCTTGATTTCCAAATTCAATTAGTTTTGCACATTTTAAAAAAAATCTTATGAATCTAGGGTTTAATTATTTTGGTTAATGTGTGAATTTGAGTATCTTTTTGCCCAATTGTTTGGATTGTTAATTTGAGTATCTTGATTTTCATGTTCAATTAATTTTCTCTGGTTTTTTTCATTTGAATTTAGGGTTTAGTTATGTTCGTTAGTTTGTGAATTCAAGTATTTTTTTTTCAATTTTTTATGAGTTTCGCTTTGAATTTGATGATAAATTAAGTGATTGATTTGAATTTGATGATAAATTAAGTGCTGAATTGAATTTGATGTAATGTGACCTTTTTAGGATTTTGATTTCAGATGTTGTAGTTTGTTATTGATTATGTCGAATCTGTTTAGGATTTTGATTTTGATTTTAGGATTTTGATTTCATATGAATCTAAATTTTGATTGTTTGAACCCTAGATTTTGATTTTGATTTTAGGATTTTGATTATGTCGAACTCTTAAAAGAGATTCATTAACTAGCTAAGACAGTATCATGAAACATATAGTCCATCCAGTTGAAAAAATTCAGTAAGATTTACCTTTGGATTTTTTTCTTTGTCTACCATGATTGCTAGGCAACCCTGCAGTAGAAGCAAGAACTTAATAGACACACATTTGTACATCGATAAGCTTGATGCATGACCAGTGTCTACCATGATTAACTAGCTTGGTTTTCTCAGCAAGACTGTCTTGTTCTTGCAGCAACAGGGTCTGGTATTTATTTTCTGATTCTTATTCTCCCTTTTCTGTGCATTTCTTCTTGAATCCTTTGTACAATGTATATACTGTGTCAATGTTTTTGAGGCTTTAATGTTTCTACAGGGAAATCTCTGTGCTTTCAGCTACCTGCGCTTTTGACAGGGAAGGTCGTGGTCGTGATTTCTCCATTGATAAGCTTGATGCATGACCAGTGCTTAAAGCTATCAAAACATGGCATCTCTGCATGTTTCCTTGGATCAGGACAACCAGATAACACCGTTGAGAAGAAAGCAATGAACGACATGTATTCCGTTGTATATGTTTGCCTCGAAACACTGCTTAGGTGAACACATTTGTACATCATCTGGTATTGCTTGTAGTTTGAATTGTTTCTTATGTTTGAAATGTTCAGTTGCTTATCCAATGATACATGTTTTTCACATTGCCATTTTGTGCATACAATAAATAACAGCTCGTGTGTTTGATTATTGTGAGGTCTAAGTTCAAATTTTAATGTTCTGTTGTTGATTCCCCAATTCTTGCTAGCGTTTATTACTTTTTCTGAAATGTTCCCATATAATTGAGGTTTAATTATTGTTTCCTTATATGAATATAATTGTTCTGAATGCAATTCAAACTGCAAATGGTAGCAAGACTAGCAGACTATTATACCTCCTGTTGAGAGTAGGTTTGGGGTTATGCAACTCTAATGTTTTTCTTTTCTTAATAAGGGTGAATATGTATTGCCTTTGTTGCTAAGAATGTGATTGTTCTGCTATTTTTGTTTGTTTTCTTTGGGCTGATTACATTATGAGCAATGTCGATATTTAGCTAGTTTATTGTAATATTTACTTAAACTTTTATGTTTAAAGTGTAGTTAGGTTATCAACATGTTGGTTGATCTATGGTGAATTTGCCTTTTATTGGGTTGTAAACTGTTTTGACAGGTATATATTAATGTATTATAACATTCCCGGTATTGGGGAGGGTCAAATTACAAAGGAAATATTGTCAAAATTTTCACCTAGTTTACTTTTATTTTTATGCTCTGAATATACTAGTACTGAAAGCTGCTTATTTTATTTAATCTATGGATTAAATAAAATCAGCAGCTCATTTTTTTTAGAATATCCAAAAGTCATTTGCGTCGCACTTTAGCTAATCTGCGACGCAAATGACATTTTTTTTAACATATTGAAAAGTCATTTGCGTCGCACATTTAGCTAATGTGCGTTGCAAATGACATTTTTTTTAACATATTGAAAAGTCATTTGCGTCGCACATTTAGCTAATGTGCGTTGCAAATGACATTTTTTTTAACATATTGAAAAGTCATTTGCGTCGCACATTTAGCTAATGTGCGTTGCAAATGACTTTTCAGCACCATGCCTGAAAAGTTATTTGCGTCGCACATTAGCTAATTGTGCGACGCAAATAAGGTTCATTTGCGTCGCACAAATGTGCGACGCAAATGACTTTTAGTCATTTGCGTCGAGAGCTTTTGCCACGCACGATGTGCGACGCAAATGTGCTTAAAAGTGCGATGCAAATGACCCTTTTTCCACTAGTGATTAAATTCCTAACGAACCTAAAGTTCGTAACGGGCCCAGACGCATTCCGTCATAAGTTGATACGCACTAAGAAACTCGGATAAGTCTCAAAAGCTCTGTGTTTAAGAGTCCAAATCTGACAAAAAGCTCGGCCTATATCCTATTTTCAACGCCTGGGTCGCCCAACCCTGGGCGCTGAAAAATACTTGGGGCCGTGTCGTCTCCAAATTCTTTTTGGATTCGGATTCTAAAGATCTATCTTTCCACGAACTCTTTCCCTATAAATACAGCCTCAAAACCGACGTGAACAACACACAATTCATAATCTGAGTATTGACTCCAACCCTAAGCCTAAGCCTCACGCTGCGAAATTGATCCCGCGTTCTGTCGCAATCGACCCAAAAGTCGAACAGAACGTATCCTGTCCCTTGTAGCTGATGAATTAAGCCTAAATACTGGAACACTGCCTAGAAGCCCGAGATTCGTTAAATAAAAGGAGAAATAGCAAAGCCAAGTGGTTAGTTTTCTGAGAACCATGACGCACCTCTCAAGGGTGCGTCGTAATGTGTCCCTTCGCATGATTTAATCGCTTTCATCACCCTTTTATAAAATTGTTAAACTATTAATTTGATTGATCTATCACGCCTAATAAAGATAATACCTTGGACAATTGAACTATCATGCTAGGTACCTTAAACCAATCTAAATAAGATAATCACGATCGATTTAGTATTATGTGTTGCATATTGCTAAAATCAATTCAGAGTAGTTTAATAGTTTAAACGCATGTCCCTTCAATTATTTAGGCTGAGCTAGTAAGGATAACCTGCCTCTGGAGTTATCGATGAGCACTCCTCTCGGTAGTTACAGTCCCCCGAACTCTCAATCTCTGCCCTGCAGGTGTACGTTGAGCGATCCCCACACCAGGGATCACAAGGGAACCAATGGCCGTCGTGGTCGAACATAATTGCACTCCCTTTATGTCACGATAACCGGGTTTTGTCAGTTTTTCTCATTGTCGTTAAAAACTGAATGGCGACTCCTATATTACTAGACGATTGGGTGTAAACTCACAGGAAATCTAACTACACTTGATCTGACAACGTCACGCCCACGAGGGACGAGGTCATGCATTAGCCTCGTGCTTTTTCGACCCCCTCACACTACTAGTAAGTGACATGCCTTGCCATACACCAACCGATATGGGGAGGTACCAATAGGTGTCTTAAAGGCGGTTTTGTATGCCCATAGAGTATCATCTAGCTTATCGCTCCAATCCTTCCTAGACTTCGCCACCACCTTCTCAAGGATAGATTTGATCTCCCGGTTGGAGACCTCAACTTGACCACTCGTCTGAGGGTGGTAGGCTAGCCCGGTGCGGTGATAAACCCCATACTTGCGCAGGAGCGCATCCAGATGCTTCTCATGGAAGTGTGACCCTCCATCACTAATCAAAGCGCGCGGAACCCCAAATCTAGGAAAAATGATCTTCTTGAACAGGGAAATGACTATCTTAGCATCGTTAGTAGGTGAGGCAACGACTTCCACCCACTTGGACACATAATCTACAGCAACAAGTATATACAAGTTACCCTTGGACGATGGGAATGGTCCCATGTAATCAATTCCCCACACATCGAAACCTTCAACCTCAAGGATCCCGTTCTGTGGCATCTCATACCTCCTCGAAATAGTGTCGGCCCTCTGGCACGCATCACAAGCCATAATAAAAGCCTGTGCATCCTTGAACATAGTAGGCCAGTAAAAACCACACTGTGACAGCTTAGCGTTTGTTTTAGACGGTCCATGGTGACCACCATAAGGTGAAGAATGACACCTACGGATAACACCTTGAACTTCCCATTCTGGAATACAACGCTTGTACAACCCTTCAGCAGTCTCACGAAACAAATAAGGGTCGTCCCAAAAGTAGAACCGGACATCATGTAGGAATTTCTTCTTCTGTTGATATGTAAGATCGGCCAGAAGAATTCCCTCCACAATGTAGTTAGCAAAATCTGCGAACCATGGTGACTGACTGGCAAGTGCAAGTAAATGATCATCCGGAAATGAATCATCAATCGTGTAGACCCCTTACCATCATCATACCTCAATCTAGACAAGTGATCTGCAACCACATTCTCAGCCCCTTTCTTGTCGCGGATCTCTAGATCAAACTCCTGTAGCAGTAGTATCCATCGAATAAGCCTAGGTTTAGATTCCTTCTTAGAGAGCAGATACTTAAGGGCTGCATGGTCAGTATAGACTATCACCTTGGACCCAATCAGATAAGTGCGAAATTTATCCAAGGCATAGACTATGGCTAGAAGCTCCTTCTCAGTAGTAGCATAATTAACTTGAGCTTCATCTAAGGTCTTACTTGCATAGTAGATGGCATGCAAAACTTTTTCCTTTCTCTGACCCAAAACTGCCCCAACTGCATAGTCACTTGCATCACACATTATCTCGAACGGAAGATCCCATTCGGGAGAGCGAATGATGGGAGCCGAAATCAGTGCCTGTTTAATCCTGACAAAGGCCTCGAGACAAGCATCAGTAAACACAAACGGGGCATCCTTGAGGAGGAGTTGGGTAAGCGGTTTAAAAATTTTAGAAAAATCCTTGATAAAGCGGCGATAAAACCCCGCATGACCAAGAAAACTTCTAACACCCTTCACATTAACTGGAGGGGGTAATTGTTCAATCACTTGAACCTTAGCTCGATCCACCTGAATGCCCTTATCAGATATCAAATGTCCCAAGACCACCCCTTCAGTTACCATGAAATGACACTTTTCCCAGTTTAGGACTAAATTACACTCTTCACATCTTTTCAACACTTTAGTCAGATTTAGCAAGCAAGAATCAAAAGAAGTACCATAGACACTAAAATCATCCATAAACACTTCCATGATAGACTCAATAAACTCAGAAAAGATGCTCATCATGCAACGTTGGAAAGTAGCGGGTGCATTACACAGACCAAAGGGCATCCTACGATATGCAAAGGTTCCATAGGGACAGGTGAAGGTGGTCTTTTCCTGGTCGTCTGGATGTATGGGAATTTGAAAGAAACCAGAATAACCATCCAGATAACAGAAAAAACTTGTGACAGGCTAGCCTTTCTAACATTTGATCAATGAAGGGAAGGGGAAAGTGGTCCTTTTTAGTAGCAACATTAAGACGCCTATAATCAATGCACATGCGCCAACCTGTGACTACCCTAGTTGGTATCAACTCATTTTTTTTCATTTCTCACCACAGTTGTCCCCCCTTTCTTAGGCACTACCTGAACAGGACTCACCCACTTAGAATCAAACACAGCATATACAATACCCGCATCAAGCAATTTCATAACTTCAGCTTTTACAACATCTTGCATGACAGGGTTTAGACGACGCTGGGGTTGAATGCATGGTTTATGATTTTCATCTAGATGTATCCTATGCATGCAAAAGTCAGGGCTAATACCCTTTAAATCATCAATACTGTACCCAATGGCCCTTTTGTGCTTTTTCAACACAATAAGAAGTTGGGATAACTGGTCTGCATCAAGTGCAGTACTGACGATCACAGGGCAGAGTTGTTCATCATCTAGATACGCATATTTAAGGTTAGCAGGAAGAGGCTTAAGTTCGGGTTTCTTTACCTCTTTAAGAGGACAAACCGGCTGAACTAACCTCTTCAATTTGGTGCTCTCCGGCTCAGATTCTCCACCATTAAGAGCCAACTCTAGAGCATCCACTTCAGCACTCCAAGAACTGCTATCACCTGCAGAAGATTCACAACAAAGCACTGCCTCCAGAGGATCTCTTTCGAGAACTTGGGAGACGTTATCACGCGTAATAAAATCAACCACATCAATACGATAGCATTGTTCTTCCTCTAGCATGGGACTTTTTAAGGCATTATTCAGATTAAAAGTCACCTTATCATCCCCAACAGACAGAGTCAATTTCCCACTTTTAACATCAATGACCGCCCCCGCCGTGTGAAGGAAGGGTCTACCTAAGATTATGGGAATTTGAGAATCCTCTTGCATGTCTAGTACCATAAAGTCTACAGGTATATAGAATTTACCTACTCTAACAGGGACGTCCTCTAAAACACCTAAGGGGTATTTGACAGAACGGTCGGCCATTTGCAGAGTGATATTAGTAACCTTAAGCTCACCCATATTCAGTTTAGTACAGACAGACAAAGGCATGACAGACACACTAGCACCTAAATCACATAAAGCTTTATCAATAAATACAGTGACAATGTTACATGGGATGGAAAAACTCTCGGGGTCTTTAAGTTTAGGTGGGGACTTGTTTTGCAAATAAGAACTACATTCCTCAGTAAAAGCTACAGTCTCTACCTCACAAAAAGCACGTTTCCTGGTCAAAATATCTTTCATGAATTTAGCATATGCAGGAACTTGTAAGATTAATTCAGTAAAAGGAACCGTTACCTGCAAATTTTTGACCACTTCCAAGAATCTGCCAAACTGCTTGTCTAGCTTATTCTTGAGTTGCCGGTTTGGGAAGGGGAGTGCAATAGGTGGTACTTGAATATTTGTCCCCTTCTTAACCTCAGTTGTAGCCTCATTCTCATTGACAACCTTTTCAGCTTCCTTACCATCCATAACTATCTTTGGAATTTCCTCACTGACCAGACCACTAGCAGACACCCCAGAATCAACCTCAACCGGCATAGAAGGACCATCATAATCCCTACCACTCCTCAATGTAATTGCATTAGCAGTCTCCCTATTTTCGGGCTGTGGAGGAAATTGGCCTGGTGGCCTCCCTGCAATAGTAGTAGCCATCTGTGCCAACTGTGTAATCCCCCGTAATTTTATAAATTTTATTAATATATTTTAACGTATAGTTAATTATATTTAAATAGAATTCACGAATTTTAGAAATAAATATATAATTAAACGTATATTTATTTTATTACATTTGAAATATTTTAACGATTTATGAAATCTAAAATAATTTTAGAATTCTATGTCGAAAAGAATTTGGATTATGAAAACACAATTGAATTTAGAAAACAATCCTAGCCATTTTTGGATTCAAACAAACTCAATTCTAATCCTAGCCCATTTGGCAAAGCCCAAACACTAAAACCCAAAACTCAATCCTCTATTTTCTATCTCACGTGAAATAAAAATCACAGCAAACCCTCTTCTCCATCACTATTCACGTGAACACCCTCAACCCTTTGCCGTACTTGCTGCTGCTGCCGCCCAGACGCCGTCGTCGACCACCGTCGACGTGCTCCCCCTCTTCCGGTACTCTCTCCTCCTCCCTCTTCTCTTTAGTTTTTCTTTTTCTTTCTTGTTGTTCGCTCCTCCTCACCGTGTTTTTCTTGGTTGTTCTATTTACACGGCAGCCACCACCGAGCCGCAACCGCCACCTGCGTAGTCCGCCGCTTAGTCGAGACCACCCCGCGCTGCACCACTAGTGTCGCGGCTGTTGCCTTGCCCAGCCGGCTCCCCGCCCTCTCTTCCCTTTCTTCTTTGCGTGCTATCACCACCAACGCACGCCGCCCACCAGTGCAACCACCACTCCGCAACCTCCATGCTCGCTGCCGCGTGGTCTGCCGCCGGCCAACCTCCTCTTTCTCCCTCTTGAATTGGTTCTTTCTTAAACCCTAAGTAACTAATTATTTTAATTAATTATAGTTGTTAATTTAAATTATGTTCTTGATAATAAATTTATAATTTTTATGGTTTGAACATGATTTTCAGATTTGGGTTGAGATTATAAACGAATTAATTTTCAGTTTTGGTTAATTAAAAATAAGTTAGGGCTAAATCATGTTTTATTAATTCGAATTATGTTTTCGTGAATTAAAGTTATGGTTTTTGTGATTTAAATTATAAATTTAAGATTATATGAATTTTATAATAAAGTTATTAATTTTCAGATTATCAAATTACTTTGAAATATTAATTTTGATTGTTTAAAGTATGAAATTCAAGGTTTTTATGATTTTAAATCATGGTAGGTTGAGTATGGATTATTAAATTTGTTGTTTTGAGATACTAGGAACGTAGATTCACCTTGGTGAAGCTTTTAAATGAATTTATATTGCTGGAAATTTAAAGTACGATGTTTGCAAAAGTTTCCAACGAATTTCAATCACTAGTCAATAATTATGATGCTAGGAAATCAAATGTTTAAGTTTTGATATTGGGGAAAGTTCTAAATATTTTTAGGATGCATTTAGAATGCTTTATTATGGTTGCGAATGATTAGAAATTGATTGGGATTATTTGTTGGTTGTTTTAGGCGGAGAACTCTCTTTAGGCGATATTTGAAAGTGTTAAAGTGGCCTATTAAGTTGTTTACACAAGGTACGTACATACCTGTGTGCTTGAAATGTGTGCTAATTGTTGAAACCATGTTGAATTCGTTGTTGAACTTGGCTATGTTGATATTATTGTTGAACTTGGTGATGTTGATATTATCGACGAACTTAGTCAGGTTGAAATTGCATGTTTAATATTGTTGGATGGACGTATTGAACCTATATTGCATTAAGAGAATTATAACATGTTAGTATGGATGATTGATGCAAACATGTTTGATTGGGAACACTAGATTACTTTGTATATGTTGATTCAGATCAGTTGATTGTTGTTCCCTTTTTAGCTTTTCACTACTTTATGAGGGCCGAGGACCTTGTTTAGTAAGTTGAAACTTTATACCCATATACAGGGTTGATCATGGTTAAAGGGAATGTTGGGTAAATTGGAATGAGCCTTGATTGATGCTTTTATGATCACGTACTTAATTCCAAGATAAAAACAGTTGTGAACGAATGTGGATTATATGCCTTATGTGATTGTTGAGTCATAACAGAGTCTCAATTTGTAAATCATGTAAAGTGAAACTGAGTAGCAATAGCTTTAGACTGTGCACGTCTAAAGTGACGGACAAACAGGAGTTGGGGTTCATGGTGGTAGCCCATGGCCTTTATCTCGGACCGGATTGATCACTGTGTCCTATTTTTATTCAAATGTTCCTCGATATCGCAGGTCTCTGAGGTTACGGAGTCGCGCCCGTACCTCGTCTTCCTTAGTGAAGGATGTCGGACGGTCAACTCGGTCCATTGTCTATTTCAACTAAAATAATATTATTGTTAAAAGTCTAGCCTAGTCTAGTCTGGTCAAGTATGGTCGTCAAACTATCATGTTTTGTCTGCCCTTGTTTGTGTTCATTAGTATCATGTTAGGGTTGTTCGTTTAATAGAATCATGTTAGGATTATTATTGATTTAGTATGTAGTACTCAGCTTTGCTGATTACGTGCTTTTGCTTGTGCATGTTGATCATGGCTATGCCTTATTGATCCTGTGATGACCCAATCTTTGGTGAGCAGTCTCTAAGGATCAATAAGCATTGTCCATCTGCAAGTTTGAAGATGTTGCATCATTGGGATCGGGAATAGAGAGCTTGTATTTAGTTTTGATTTGCTAAGTTGACTTGGGTTTGTTTAATTGGACTTTAAACTTGTCGTACTATTTATATTTCCTTATTTTCGTTGGTTGATTTTTGGGACTAAACCTGTAATCGATTATTTATAAACCTAAAGTTAGTTTTATGTTTTCCGCTGCAAAATTCTGAATAAGCCGTTACGTTTTCACACGGGCGATAATGCCTTGATAATTCTCTACGTTTTATATTAAAAGGTTATTTTAGAAAAGAGAGAATTGTCGGGATGTTACAAACTGTGTATCAATGATCTTATTGTGAGCAGTAAGAGCATCGATCTTTGCATCCTTTTCACTTAGAGATTTTTGCATTTGTAGCATCATGTTTCTCATCTCTACTAGCATAGGGTCAGGCTGTGTGGCTTGAGGTTGTGGTGGTGGAGGTGATGTGTGTTGTCTAGGGAACCCAGGTGGTCCACTAGACTGTTGGTTGTAGTTGTTCCGTGGTTGGTAGGATTGTTGATGTGGGGGTTGGTATGGTTGTTGTGGTGGATGTTGGACTTGGTGAGGGTTCTGGATATTGTTGCTCCTGTAGGATAGTAGAGGGTTGTTTTTGTAGCCCTCATTGTAAGAGTTGGAGAATGGGTTATTTTGTTTGTAGGATTGAAATGTGTTACATTGTTCAACAGAGCTCCTACATTCCTGTGCATAATGACCAGACATTCCACAACTTTCACAAACAGTAGCAGGTTGGGCACTCATAGCAGCTACACTAACAGGTTGGGCAGATTGAGCATTGGCTGCTTGCATATTATCAAACTTATAGTGTAAAGCAGTCAATTGGGCAGTTAATTGTTCAATAGAATTTAAATCATGCTTACCACCCCTATTAGATAAACCTCTAGGATTCCCATACTGGGCATTGTGAATGGCTATCTCCTCAATCACCTCCATAGCTCTAGGCACCTCAAGTTGCATGAATCTCCCACTGGCAGCTGAATCCAACAAACATCTAGACTCATTGCCCAGACCATTATAAAACTGCTGAATCAAGAACCAATCTTCCAAACCATGGTGCGGGCACTCTCTTTGCAAATCCTTGAATCTCTCCCAGACCTCGAACAAACTCTCATCTGCTTGTTGTGAGATACCCAATATCTGACCCCTTAGACGAGCTGTTTTCTCAGGTGGAAAATATTTAACATAAAAAGCAAGAGCCAAGGACTCCCAATTAGTGATTTTCAAAGCCGCCCGATTCAACCCATTAATCCACAATTTAGCTTTCCCACTCAAAGAGAACGGGAAAAGTATCTCCATAGTCTGCTCCGGAGTCAATCCATTTTGCTTGATGGTGGAACAATATTGGATGAAGGACTGTATGTGAAGATTCGGATCTTCACCTGGTTCCCCACCGTACTGGAGTCTCTCAATCATGTTAATCAATGCAGGCTCAATCTTGAAGGTCTCAGCTGCAATAGAAGGCATGATTGCCTTTGGTAGCACGGACAGACTTGGCTTAGAATAGTCTGTAAGCCGTGGGGTAGGTGGCGGTAGTAGAGTTTCGTCACCCATCTCTATCTCTGAAACTGAATCTGTATCTGAAGGAAAAAGATCGCCAATATTATGATCAGAATCAGAGTAATTCCCACACTGTGCAATGAAAGTTCTTCGTCTACGAAAGGTTCTTTCTGGCTCAAGATCGAATGGAGTAAAATTACTAGTACCTACGGTCCTGGGCAAAGACAAAGACTACAAAACAATGTGAGATCCGGTCTCAAGGAACGTGAGTTCCTTGAGTAGTAACAAACAAAAATCTAGTATAAGCAATCAACAACAGAAAATAAAACCGTTTCCCCAGCAACGGCGCCAAAGTTTGACAGGCTAAATCGCACTCCTATTAAAGATAAACCTAAAATCACTAGCTAGGTAGCAAGGGAAGTCAGGATCGAATCCACAGGGAAACAGGCGTTCTTTCTACTATTAATCAACTAATCTAGACTATTGGGAAACAAGAGTTGGTTGGTTTGTATACTAAAACTACGACAATAATTAAACAATTAAGAAATCAGATATTAAAGAACCTAGGGCATAGGTTCACCAACAAATAACAATCCAGGATGATAAACGATTAGCAATAATCAATAACGCAATTAATTAGACTAGCATACTCTCTCGAATCGATAATAATCATAGACTTAGAATTAACGGGCTCTCGCTACGTATTAATCCTAATTCCACCTATTGACACAAGCCTAAATATCAAATTACATCTCTCGAATCTTAACTTGATATTGCATGACTATCACAATTAAACCTGCGCAAATCTAATTGCATAGTGAAATAAACCAATCAATAGGAATCAATCGCAATACCAACAATCACAATTATTCAATCATCCCTTCATAATTATTCATGGATCCCTAAAACCCTAGAAAAGTAACTACTCACACATAATACCAATAAACAAAGCAAACATATTAATTGAAAGCATAATTGAAATTGAATAAAAGAATAAGAACACAAAGTAATACATAAAACGAAGAACGAAACGATTAGCTGAAAGTTTGAATCTTTAATTAAATCAAAGTTGAGTGTTTGGAGAATAAAAATTGAAGTTTTAAGCTAAGCAATCATAATAATACGAAGTTCGGAGAGGAGAGAGAACGTACTAAAAACACTAAATATATATATAAGCCTCCCCTTAATCCTACGGAGTAACTAAGCAAAAGAAAACGTAATGGGACCGAAAACCGGGCACCCCGGGTTCCAAAATCCGGCCGGTTTTCGGCCCAGTTAGGTATACTTAAGTCATCAGGTAGCAAAAACCGGGGCCACAAGTTTCCCAAAACCTGCCGGTTTCGCACCTAAGAGAAGTTTTCTTCGTTCCTCAAAACCTGCTGGTTTGCGAAAACCGGGGCCACAGGTTTTGAGCTCAATTTGACGTATTTGCCTTGAGTTAGAACTTGAGGCCTAGGCCCAACTCCTGGGCCAAGTTTGACGCTCGTGGCCCCTTTGAAGCTAGCTAGATCATCCCGCAATGCCTCGGGATCCGTGTAGTCATCCAAGAGTGATAAGAAATGGGCCCCCCAAAGATCAATTATCATCAAAAACAGCCCTGCAGCTAACAGACACTACACAACACACATTAGCACTAAAATAGGCCCCGAAGAGCTCAAATGAGATGAAAAGTGCATACAGGACGGGAGTAAAAACTATATAAAATATGAGTGTATCAGGTCCCTCCCTCTGCTTTTTCCGCTTCTTATAGAGGAAGACTGTTCAATTTTATACCCCCACGACCATCTCTCTGTTTCTTTTTCTCACTCACACTTTCGTGTTTTCAATCTTCTTCGCCATTGCATGATGAAGTCGTGTTTGTGTTCAAAAAAAACTGAAGAGACAGCAGTAGATGAGGCCGATGGTAGTTTGAGGGTTTTCAATTATAAGACTTTGGAGAAGGCCACCAATAACTTCAGCTCGATAGTCGATACAGCTTCTCGGTCATGGGGGGAAAGTGTACAAGGGTTTTGTGAAAGAGAAGCTTCTTGTTCCGTCTTCATCTTCATCCAGTTCCAAAATCATGGTGGTAAATCAGGGTATATCATTTTATAGAGACTGATGATCAGCAAAGTTTAAGGTAATTATATATATTATAGTCTGGATTGTGATTTAAAGATTGTTGCTAGATTTTGGATAACTTGGAATGAGTTAGATTTAATCTATCACATACTCTTGTCTCTGGAAATGTAGGATGAGCTGAACTTGTTGGGAAGATTGTCACATCCGAACTTGGCTCGTCTATTAGGATATTGCTGGACTGAGAAGAAGCTTTTTTTAGTGTCTGAATATATGCCTAAAGGAAGTTTGGATTATCATATGCTCAATGGTAAACAGTTTGATCAACCAAACAGTTAATATATTGTTTGCTTTGGAGTTGGGTGTTGAACTGTTTATCAGTGTGGTGTAACTAGATTCGGGTTTTTCTTCCGCAGGTGGAGTTAGTTAGGACATTCGTATGAAGACAGCTTTAGGAGTAGCTCAAGGCCTTGCTGTTATGAATGCTAGTTGTTTAGACAAACCATTCATGTACTACTTCTTTAAGCCCTCAAGAATACTTGTTGATCAGGTAAGTTGAGCATATATATAATTTGATCTATCTATTCTAGTTAAAAAAAAATATGTAGTACTTCTTATAAGCAAGTAATTGTAGTGGTTCGTTCACTGGTGTGTTTGTCTGGTTCTGACCAGAATTACAATGCAAAGATATCAGTTTTTGGTTATTACTGTCAAGGAGACAAAAGTTAGAACTCGGGAACCATGCCATTGCCATTGCCAATGCAAGATTTTATCTTTCGCCAGAGATGATACGTAAGTATTGTTTTCCATGTTTAATTAATTCGCGATCTTTGTACAGTCCAGATGTTACATTTTGATATACTCCTTTGGCAGGTGGCTGTAGCACGAATAACAGCATTGTGTATAGTTTTGGACTGATATTACTTGAGATGATAACTGGTTTTCAAGTCGATAGTGTAAAATGGGCAGATATATGGACACAGTGGCTCTTAGTCTCCAACAAGGCGCAACTTGTAAAAATTATGGACCCGGGTCTGGAGGGTCAATACTCAATACTCACTCGATGTAGCGTTCGAGATAGCTCAGATCAGTGTTACCTAATCCTCCAATCAGCCCACGAACCGCGAACCGAAAAAGCGAATTACAACATCAAAATGGTATAATTTTGGTCTAATTTAACAAATTAGGTAGCGAATTACGAACCCGTACCCAATCTCATACTAGCGAACCAGGTAACACTGACTCAGATTATAACCAAGTGCCTCTGCGAGTGTAGTAGAAATCGCCCGTCCATGCAAGAAGTAGCATCCGACTTTGCTCAACTCAGAGCCTAATGCAGTTGCAGGGATTGCTAGAGATGCTTTGGGGGAGTGAGTTCTGGGTTTTCAGCAGAAATGCTGCACTCAAACAGCATTCGTGGGGGAACTGCGAGACATTCTGGTTACTTTGCAAGTTATCAAGGAGCAAGGATGGTCTAGGGTCACTGTGAACTCGGATGCACAGAAGGAAGTCCACAGAATTGTGCTAGGGGATACCATAAAAGATGTTAACTTCATGATTGTTAAACAATGCAGAGATCTCCTTACATAGATGCATGAAATCAAGCTGGAATTTGAAGCCAGGGGAACTAACAAAAAGCTGCTGACAGAATCGCAAGAATGTGTAGAACTGCTGTATTAGCTAATTATAATATTTGTATTGTGGAACAAGAACCAGAGTTTGTTCTGGATCTTTTGAGGGAGGATATGCCTCCATGAACTCTCTTGTCTGTTTTTGTTCTGAACTTTTAATCTAATGATCCAAGCTTGCATAAAAAATAAAAAATAAAAAATAAAAAGTCTAATGCAGGCTTACACTGTTACACTTACCCTAATTCCTCATTGGTTAGTTGTAGTCCTATTTCAATTGCATGTGTAAATTATTAATTATTATGCCTTAATCCTCTCACTTGGTTGTTAATTAGGTCCGAAATGTTTAATCGGCTGGACAAATGTTTGTTTAGTTTTAATTACCATTGAATGGGGAATTATACATTTTATACCAGTTAAATAATAAAAATTGTTTGCCTTTGATAATGAATACGGATCGTAGTACAACATTTTCCCTTTAAAAAAACATATAGCATGCTAGCTCAACTTTTGATGTTTATTTATATCCCTCCTTTTATTTGTTTTTTGGTGTTAGCACCCGATTCACCCTTATGGTTAATCCGGATTCGGGGCGAGTTCTGGGTGGATAGGTTTCATTCCCCTCTCAATTGTTGTTGCGGGGGATCGAACACGAGTTCTCCCTACTAAGTTCAGCTCCAATCACCACTGAACCAACAGGCAATTGTTCCTTCCTTTTATTTGTGGTTGTAAGTTAATGACTTCATGGATTGTACTTTTTTTTCTTTATTCTGATTTTTTTAATTTAATTTATAGAAGTTTTGAATTTCAGTTTTCTGTTGGTATATATATAGAGGGGTGTTCTCTTTCCTTGTTAGGGTTTTACTTCAGCATTTCTTTTTCTTTGTTTGGAAAGGTAGTGCATTTAACTTTGCTCCCTTTTCATAAGAATAAGATAAGATGTGTGTTCATGTTAACTAATTGAATTATATTGCCTGATATGTTGCTCTTGGAAATCCATTTGTTGACCAATATAATATATTCTCCCTATTTGATATTCCAAGACATATGATATACCTGAAAATTTGTGTACCCTTCACGAACATTATCCTATGATTTATGGACATATAATGCTTATCACTGAATATGCACTCCTTGTTCCTTTGCTCACTGTTTTTTTGGAATAAATGCACTCATTCTTGTAGAAATTTTGCCCGTTCTTCTAGGGTGTAATTGTTTGTTCAGCTGATCTACAATTAGGTGGTTTTCTTTGGTCTTATTTGTGGTTTAGGTTCTCGATTCAGTATCATGTGTCTTGTATCTATTGCTTACTGGGACCGATTGTTGGACAGCTGTCTGCACAGGCAGCAGTTGCTAGACAACAGCTTGAACAAGGAGTGCAACTACACAAACACCGTTTCCTAGACAGGATCCCGAGCATACAATGATAGCTCGACAGCAACCGAAGCAGGGAGTGATGTTGGGCATAAGCCTAAGCAGGGAGTGATTGCTGGACAGAAGCCTAAGCAGGAAGTTATAGTTGGACTGCATGGTGAACAAAGAAGCATTGCAGGACAAGAGAACGAAGATGAGGATGAAGAGGATGACTCTTCTGGTCAATAATTCGAGTGCGTCATTCGTCCTCCCTTTTTCTTATGACTCCTCTGGTTAATAATTCTAGTAAATCATTCATCCACCCTTTTTCTTAGCTAAGCTTAATTACTTGTAAAATAGTTAGTATTGTGGTTAGTCTACCTTGGAAACTTGTAAGATATAAGTAGCCTTCTGCTTAGCCTAGATTCAAACCCGTTAGTACTTGCACTTAATATGTTGATGGCCCCTACATTTCTTGCCAACAGAAATAGTTTCTGTAGTGACAGTATAGAAGCTGGGAATGTAGGCTCATTACCTAGAGGTTTTTGAAGGGAACAAGCTCGTAGTGCGGTGTTCTTGACAAATACCCCTTAAATATTTTGTAACATGAACATAACTACTCCTGTACATATTATGACTCAGGCACAATGCCAAGCTCCTTATGTTCTAATTTGCATCAAGTACTTTGTTTCTATCTTGTCTCGGTAAGAATGTGATTGTGTGGTGACTGTTCTAAGCATCAACCTGTGTAATGTACTCTCTAGCTTGCATTGAACCTGCTACTTGAACAAATCAGGCACCTGATATAATCAGAAGGGTTGCTGTCCCTTTTAGTTATTTTTTGTGCTAACTTCTTTTCCTCAGTTTTTTCCCTAAAGATTTTACTCATTTACTAATTTAATTTTACAGACTAATTTCAATATTTTGGGGGACCGCGCGCGTTAGCGAGCGGTCAAACAACTGGTAGAAATAAAACACAAGGAGTATAATGTAGAAAAACCAACTTTTTTTGGTTCAAACTATGGATCTGATTAATGGGTCGGATCAAAGGTTTACCTACAACTATAATAAAGCCCACCCACAAAAGGTTAGACCTTAAACGAAGAAAAAACCCAAATCTAGCCCATTAAAAAGGTTATTCCTAGGGTTTATCTGACTCCTTTTCTTCTTCTTCTTCATCACCTCACTGCCTCCCTCCACCTTCATAGGCGAAAGAGCAGAAACCCTAGTTTCTTGTTCACCCCACTTCTGCGAAAATGGGTAACAACTCTCTCTATCCTTTTCTCTCCTGCTTTTCAATCTTCTCCAATTCGTTAGATCTTCATTTGATTCTTAAAGCTCTGCTTCCATGGCGTCGCATTGTGATTCTGAATTTGTTTATGATTCTAAGTTTAGGGTTTGATTATGTTTATCAGGTATTTCTCGTGATTCTATGCACAAGCGGCGTGCCACTGGAGGAAAGAAGAAGGCCTGGAGGAAGAAGCGAAAGTAAGTTCATCCCTTTTTTGTTTTTCTCGATCTTTTAGGTTTGGATTTGAATGTGAATGCGTGGTTTGATTCTGATTAAAATATCTGAGAAAAATTGATGTTTTTCTACTTGATTTGAATTCTCGAAGGTGTTAATTTGAGATTTATGTTGCTGAAGTAATAATTATGATTGATTTTTATGTGGTTGTTGAAGCTTTGGTATGCTTGAGCATGTAAATTTGTGATATTTTCTTCAATTTCGATGAATGTTTCTCATGGTTGTTGAAGCTTTGGTATGCTTGAGCATGTAAATTTGTGATATTTTCTTCAATTTCGATGAATGTTTCTCATGGTTTAGTTCCTTTGAATTCAGTGAAGTTTTTGTGTGCTTATGAGACGGTCCTGTGCCGATAAGTCACTCCATCGGCACGCAACATATTCCATAAGCTACATCACTGTGCTATTGTCATCTTTCTTAAGTTTTCCTTACATTTCGAGGAAAATAGTGATGCTTTGGCATACATAATTGATTAATTGGTATTTTCTTCCATCTAGATTTTTTTTTACTATTTTCCACCTGAAAATTTAGAAATTGTCTCTCCTTTTTGCTCCGATGTGTTAGATTTAGGTTGAGATTCCTGTGCTTATGAGACGGTCCTGTGCTGACAAGTCACTCCATCAGCACGCAACATATTCCATAAGCTACATCACTGTGCTATTGTTTCTTTCTCAAGTCTTCCTTAATTTTGAGGAAAATTAGTGATGCTTTGGCATACATATTTCTGTCTTTGCTTCCATCTAGTTTTTCTACCATATGTCATTCCACCCAAAAATTTAGCGAGTTTCTCTCCTTTCAGCTCCAAGGTGTGAGATTTCCTGTTGACTTACCCTAAAATTATTGAAGTCACCAGTTTGTATTGTGCTTATGAGACGGTCCTGTGCTGATAAGTCACTCCATCAGCACGCAACATATTCCATAAGCTACATCAATGTGCTATTGTCATCATATTTATGTTTTCTTTCATTTTGAGGAAAGCGGGTGGTGCTTTGGCATACATAAATTGGTTTTTCCCATATAGGAACCTACCGTTCATTGTCTTACTTTGAACCATGATTTTTTTTCTAGAGTATTTACTACTTCGTATTTAGGAATTGCCTCATCTTTCGGCTGCAAGGCGTGAGATCTTCGGATCAATTTCTTGCATGCTTTGTTCTAGGGGCACAAATAAACTTCCAGAGTTTGTTGAGGTTTAATTTTGTCCGAATTTGAACAATTTTCTTCAATTTGGATTCTCGATGATTGGAACATTTTCAATAACAACCCTACCATTCATCATCTTTTCTATTTTTTAAACCGTGGTTTTCACTAGAGTATTTACTGCTTCGTATCTATGAATTGCCTCATCTTTCGGCTGCAAGGCGTGAGATCTTCAGATCAATTTCTTGCATGCTTTGTTCTAGGGGCACAAATTAACTTCCAAATTGTTGAGTGTTTATTTTCCAAGTTTGAACAGTTTTCTTCAATTTGGATTCTCGCTGATTGGAACATTTTAAATAACAACCCTACCATTCATTATCTTTTCTATTTTTTTAACGTTGGTTTTTACTAGAGTATTTACTACTTCGTATCTAGGAATTGCCTCATCTTTCGGCTGCAAGGCGTGAGATCTTCAGATCAATTTCTTGCATGCTTTGTTCTAGGGGCACAAATTAACTTCCAAATTTCGTTGAGTGTTTATTGTCCAAGTTTGAACAGTTTTCTTCAATTTGGATTCTCTCTGATTGGAACATTTTCAATAACAACTTCCTTTCTCAAATGGTTCATTTTTGAATATACGGAGTATTAATCATGGTTTGATTTATATTTGATGAAATTGGTGTGCTAATGAATTGGTACTGTTCTGCCCCTGCTCTTGCAATTAATAATCATTGTCTATGTAATTGATTAAAGAAAAAACATTTGCTTAATTACTTGCATGCTTTTTTCGAATTACGTGCATTTCAGTGATGGCAACTTGTTTCGTTGTTTTGAGATGGCTCTTTTCCTAAATATGTTTTGATTTTTTTTGTCTCTGCTAGTCTTACCTTATTCGGAGTTTAGCTGTTGCTTCGCATATTTATTATCCACTCATGATTAATGATTTTTGACTTATGGTGGTAAAGGTATGAGCTCGGAAGACAGCCAGCTAACACTAAACTGTCAAGCAACAAGACAGTTAGGAGGGTTAGGGTCCGTGGTGGTAATGTCAAGTGGCGTGCACTGAGGTTGGATACCGGCAACTTTTCATGGGGTAGTGAAGCTGTGACCCGCAAGACTCGTCTTTTGGACGTCGTATACAATGCATCCAACAATGAGTTGGTTAGGACCCAGACTTTGGTGAAGAGTGCCATTGTTCAGGTTGATGCTGCACCATTTAAGCAATGGTATCTCCAGCACTATGGTGTTGAGATTGGACGCAAGAAGAAGGCTGCTGCAGCCGCCGCCGCCAAGAAAGAAACCGAGGTATATTGCCTGCAATTTTCTTTCCAAGTCTCATTTTTTTCTCTGAAAAGTTTTTACGGTTAAATATGGCTCATAGTTTGTCTAGATTCTTAATTTATCTCTATTCACACAAAGGTTCACGGTGTCTTATTTTCGTGTATTGACCACCTTTACTTCTAGAGCCACTGCCTGATTGGACATTGTAGAGAATTTAAGGGGTGATGTGTTTGGCTCACCTATGTGGTTTTTTAATATTTGTTTTCCTTATTGTTACCGATTGAGAGTTGAAATATTTTATTTTGGAAAGGGTTGCGGGTCATGTTGGCCTTAGTATGGAATTTAGGTTGTAATTAAGTTTCTCACGGTTTGTTTCCTATTGATAGGAGGGTGAGACCGTAGAGGAAACTAAAAAGAGCAACCATGTAACAAGAAAGCTAGAGAAGCGCCAGGAGGGCCGCACTTTGGACTCTCACATTGAAGAACAATTTGGTGGTGGTCGTTTGTTGGCCTGCATTTCATCCCGTCCTGGTCAATGTGGTCGTGCTGATGGGTAAGTAACTTGTCTCTTGTGAATTTTATCAGGGAGAACAGTGAAAGTGCAGATTAGAAACAGTGGAACACTAGAGGACATGCCCAATTGTCCATATTTAAAGCTCAATCACATTCAAAAATTTTCATTGGGTGAGGTGCTTAGAGTTACCATCTCCCAATGCTATCGGAAAATGCATGAACTTGATATGGCATATTTACGCTTATACGCATCAGATATTATAATGTATTTGAATATTTTGCCCATTGGCTAGTAGCCTAGTATTGGGGTTATGTGTCAAGTGTCTGAAAGTGGTATATATTGGTGAATTGCAGATATATACTAGAGGGCAAAGAACTGGAATTTTACATGAAGAAAATCCAGAGGAAGAAGGGAAAGGCTGCTGCTTAATAATTTTCCGCTGTAGAATCTTAGTCAGAGATGAGAGTTATATTTTTCAATTTTGGTTGATAGTCTTGTCGAGTTTAACTCTGGTAATTGGTCCAAAACATTGTTTTCTGTGTAGTGTGATGCTTTTGTTATTTATGCTGCCTCTAGTTAAACAAACCCCTGGCCCCAAAATTTAACTCGTACATTTTATTTCATGGTTGATCAATTCAGCCACATATACACTTATTTGTTGGACGTGTTAAGTAGTGTTGTTTTGAACTTGATTTTGCTGCGTTACCGCTCCTTAACCCAGTCACTTCCTTGAATGCACATATCTTTAGATGGCAATGTGTAACTATGTATGTTGTTGATTATATCTGGATAGCAAATACTACGTACATATTTCAAGGGTTTATGGATGTAATTTAGCTTTCTTCTCGTCCAAAACCCACTATACTGAGGTTGTAGAAAATATTGGGTGCACGGGAACAACATAGACATAAAAATACCCTTGAGGTTGACGTTCTCATTGTGGGACGTTTCTTGCATAAAGTTTAGATGAATTTTATTTTCATACATGGATACTCTTTAACACTCTAAAAGCAAGCATACGTTTATGGACCATCCACGGATAATCAATCCAATTAGAATCCGTCCTTTATTGTTTTTTTTGTTTAGATGTCCCTTTGAGATCGTACCATATTTTAAACGGTTTTTTCATGAAATACCCCCGAGGTTTACAAAAACGCACCAAATACCCTCGCGTGTTTCGATTAACATAATATGCCCCTATTTATCCGTACTGTTCATGAGATGCACCTAACAGTTAACGGCGTTAGTCTACCGTTAGTGGAGTTTTACTATTTTGCCCTTAATTGTGTTATGACCCCATTTACTTACCTTCCCTTTGACAGAAACTCAAAAAAAAAAAATCTCATATTCTTCTATTTCTCTCTCCTCTCCCTTGTTCTTCAAGCTTCAACCTACTCGAAACCCAGTAATTCTGGGTAGATCCTCCTGCTCTCTGGTCGCTGGCGACGTCCGATCTCCGCTCTCTGGTCGCCGGCGGAGGCCGATCTCTGGTCGCCGACAGTGATCCGGAGGATCACTTAAATCAGATGTTGATGGTGGTCGACTTGGCTTCGCGGAGGGTGGTCGTTCTCCGGTGGCCGCATTGGGAAGGTTGTCGATTCTCCGGTGGTGCGGAAGTTTCGCGGCGGTGCAAAAAACGAAGTTGTTCTTCCTCCTGCTCTCTGATAGCCGACGGCGTCCGATTTCCGTTCTCTGGTCGCCGGCGGAGGCCGATCTCGGCCCAGGGTTCAACATCCTCGGTTGCACCGTCGATTCATTGACCCACTCAAGTGCAACGAGCAATAGAGAAAGAAGGGATTCGGAGGACGAATCCCTTAGTTTCTGCAAAGGTAAGGGAGTTGAAGAAGATGAAGAGGAGAGAGAGTCTTCAAAAGTTTCTGCAATTTGAAGCACAAAAGGGTCAAAAAGTGCTGCATTTAGGGTTAGAATTGAAGTTGATTTTGACGAAATTGGGTATTTTGATTTGCAATTGAATGAAATTCGAGAAGTTGAGGGTGTTGGGAATTGGGAATTGGGAGAGTGAGTAAAATTGAGTGGAGACTGTTTGAAGAAAATTGGGAGTCAATGTAGAAGCAGACATTGATTATGGATTTATGGTGGTGGATTTCCAGAATCGAATTCTAATTCTAAGGTTTCTGACTTACTACTAAGATAGTATGAAGCACTTAGTTAAGGAATTCTCTGTAAATGTTGTTGTAAGTGTTGTTGATATGAATATCTTTGATAAAGTGGTTTAATTCTTGCAGCCTTTGTGTTTTAAGTAGCTCAATCCTGTATGTTCTTCTCTGGGTCCGCCCTTCTTGTTTCTCCAATCTCAGTCCAATTTGTGGGCGATTAGTGTGAATGGAAGTAATTGATTTTTCGAATTTGATTGTTTGCACGTTGATTCTTATGTTGGCGGTTGTAGAACAATGGAGTGCACCGGAGAAGATGGATCAGGAAAAGAGAAGGAAGGGATGGAGAGAAAAGAAAAAAAAAAAGCAGTTTGGATATTTAGTGCAACTTAGTTTACAAATAGGTGTATATTGTGCAATAAGTTTAAAAATAGGGGCATTCTGTGAATTATAAACATGACTTAACGGAGGACTAACGGAAGGTCGGATTAGGGGTATTTGGTGCAAACTTAGGCAAAAATAGGGGTATATTATGTGATTCGAAAGACACGAGGGTATTTGGTGCGTTTTTGCAAACCTTGGGGGCATTTCATGAAAAAACCGTATTTTAAACTGTAAGTTTTCTCACTTGCTCTCTCTTCATGAAACTACTTTGTTATCCCATATACTTTATTTACACTCAATTCTTGATAAAGTGAACTTTCTTTAATAGAGCAATAAAAAAAAAGGGACGGAGAGAATACGGGTTAATAATAGAATCAGATTTCAAGTCGCAAAATCTACCGTGAGGGTAACTCTAGCATTAAGGTTAGACAACTCTTTTGTCAATCTAAGTTTTTCGTATAACTTCATTGAAATTTCTTTACTCTCATCCCAAATTTATAGTCCTGTTTTTCAAATCGGACATCTTATAATCCTGTTTGTATATTTGGTCATTAAATTTCTCATTTTTCCGTGTAGTATAATAATTATAAATGGATTGAAAATCTCCTCATATACTGTACTATATTTCATTTCTATATGTAATATACTCCCTCCGTCCCTTAATATTCGCACCGATTTGACCTGTGCGGAGTTTAAATCATTTGAATTGACTTATTAATTTAATAAGTTTTAGTTGATATTGGGTTATTATTTTAATATAGTTAGTGGGAAATGTGTAAGGGGTGGAGAGTGGTGAGTGAGAATGTGAATTTTTAAATGAGTTTTTGTAGGGAGTAGGAGTGTAGGTGAGTTAGGCCCTGTTCTTTAGAGCTGAACTGAACTACACTGAACTGAATTGTACTGAACTGAACTGAACTAAATGCTCCTGAACTGAACTTAACTGAACTTAACTGAACTGAATATATTACCGAAATAAATAATAAATAATAATAAATAAATAATAATAAATAAATAATAAATAATAAATAATAAATAATAATGTTAACTAATAACTAAAGAATACTTATTAATTAATAACTAAATAACTATATAATAAATAATAATAATAATCTGTAATTGATTACTAAATAATTACAATAATGATAAATAATAATAATAATAATAATAATAATAATAATAATAATAATAATAATTCATATTTAATAACTAATAACTAAATAATTAATAACTAATAATCCGTAACTAATTAGTATAAATAATTAGTTATAAATAATAATAATATGTAATATAATAATATAAATATAAATAATAATTAATATAATAATATAATAATATAAATATAAATAATGAGTAATACAATAATATAAATAATAATAATATTATTATTATTATTATTATTATTAAATTAAATTGAATTGAATTAAACTGAATTAAACTGAACTGAACTGAACTGAACGCTCCTGAACTGAACTGAACTGAACTGAACTGAATGCTCCTGAACTGAACTGAACTGCACTGAACTGAACTGCCAAATAAGTCATAAAGCTGAAATTAAGCCAAAAAGAACATGGCCTTAATAGGTAAGTATAAGAAATAATATAATATTGGTAAAAATTTCCATTTACAGAAGTGGTGTAAGTATTAAGGGACGATTTGAAAAAAAAAGCGGTGCGAGTATTAAGGGACGAATAGTGTATACTGTATTATTTTACCTGTATACTATTCTACTTTCTTATACAATTCCAATTATCAATGCACTATATTTCAGTTTATACAGACTAGAGTATCATATTGCACTTTTTTTATAAACTCAGTGTTTTGAGTTGATGATTGACTACAAAATTGGGACGGGGGAGTACTTCCTTAGCTGACATTTCGTGGTGTGGTGGGGCTGTTTAACATGCAAGAGATAAAGTACCTTTTACATTCTTCATTTTCGGCAAATAAAAATGGTTGCTCGTTTTGGACTGTTGAAGTGAGGTGAGGTGAGGTGAGCTGAGCTGAGCCCTAAACAGTAGAAGAAAATTCTCAAGAGAGCCGTTGTGCAACGGCTGAAACGACCCTTTACCGGCCAGTTTAGTGACGACCCGTCGTGCCGTACAGGAAACGCCGATTCCCGTGCTTACTCAAAATGGGAAGTGCGAATATGATCAGTTCATGGGGCTGTTCCCGTGTTTCAATTGCTGAATATTCTGAAAAATTCGTTCCGAAGTTGCAATCTTTTAAGCAAAGAGGTGTAACCCATTTGATTAATTTTGATCTAGCTAGAAGGCCGATGAGGTTTCAGAAGATTGGAGTTGGGGTTCCCATCTGCTGCAAAAGAAATGATATGATTGATTTTGAGGAAAGAACAAGCGCAAATGAGGTATAATCTTGTTTGATTTGTTAAATTTATGCAATTATTGAAAACTTTGTTGCTCAAATATTATGGTAAATGTGGGTTGTAATTAACTTAGTTGACTTACTGATGGGTATGGTTCATGTAGTTAATTTCTTTGTTTAATTGATTGATGAATCTGAATTTGAGTTTGAATAATGTATGAAATCATCTGGGGTTCAGAAAACTAGGGTAAAGCAGCTTGTTACTGTAGATTTCCAAATCGGAGCCTAAAATAAGATTAGTACAGCTGGTACGATTTGAAATCTTATACAATCAATAATTTACAGGGTTGCAAAGTTATAAAACTTCACTTCATTATATAGATTGCCGTGATTTGTGGTGCCTGTTTTCGGCAATGGGGATAGTCTGAGTAGTCTCCTTTCCATTTCTGGAATTTGCTGTGCAGATATAGAATTGAGGTTTACCTGTTCTGGATTCTGACACTGTTAGCTGATATTGAGTAACATAGACCATATGCACACTCTCTTCTCAGTTGGAAAAAGTTCACACTGCATACCTCTATACTTCTCCTGGAACTCATTTTGGAGATTTGAGATTGAGAACCAGCAGTAGTGTCCAAGGACTGCTTAACATCATTACTTAGTAGACGCTTTCTTGTTTTATTCTCAGTTTATGCTTCATGAATTCTGTTTCTGCGAAGAAATTGCTAAGTGAGAAAATAGGGGAAGCCTCGTCAGCCTGGCTGTTATTTTCCTCCAATCGGCTGTCGTTTTCCTATAAAAGGGAGCAAACGTAAACTGGCTCGGGGGGGTTCCCGAGAAAACCCTCTCCGACGCTCAAGTCAGTCCTTGTTAGAGAGAGAAAGTAGTCAGAGAGTGAGTTTGAGAATAATTGCATACCTGAATAATGATTAGGTGAGACATATTTATAGTAATGCAGGATGGCATTATTAGTAAATATGGGCAAGTGTAGGGGTGTGAAATCTTGGGCCTGTAGGAGGCTGAGATATGGGCCCCTAAGTTCTGATCTGAGCCCATCAAGAGGTTTGTGTTTGAGGGTATTTGAGTAATTTCCCTTAGGAGGGGTATTTTGTTAATTCATGTAAAAAGTGGTCCCACAGGGATCCCGAACATTAGCCCCACGCCAAATTTGCAAGACTAGTCGTCTCCAGGCTTGTGTGTTTGGCGGAGTAAAATATAATACTCGGTTTTGTAGTTGATAAAACCTCGTAGTGTTTGATAAAATAGATGAGAATATTGCTTTGGTATGTCCCAAAAGTAGGGCGAGGAGCAGCATGCTGTATGCCTTTTATTTTGCAAATGGTGAGGAGTACTACACTTTTGTGGGTCCAGTAGGATGTGGCAAATGGAGGTGAGGTTGAATTTATGACATGGCTGCTATTTTGTTGGAATTTGAGGACATGTGCTTGGCTGTTATTTTGTACTATAATGGCAAAATTCAATTCTTGGATAGTGGATATCCAAGTTGGCCGTTATTCTTTGCGAGCTGGGCGGCATATCCGTGCGCGTATGGCTGTTGTTTCGCGCCCGGGCTGTTGTTTCGCGCACGGGCTGTTGTTTTATGTAGTTGCGCTGTATAATAACCGCCAATAATCAACGTGCCTTAGGTATTATTGGAGTTGGCGAGTAGAAATGTGTTTTTGCTTCAACTTCTTTTGGGCGGTTACTTTGCATTTAGAATACAAGAGTTGGCTATTCCTTTGTGATGATGATGTCACCCCTTATTATGGAGTTGATAAAATGGGCCATGAGATGTACTATTGGTCTTTAGCTGCATTAATATATCATCCATTCACTTCACTTTTCCTTAGAAAACTCCATTTGTTTTGGCATTTAGTTGCAAAACAACAGCCACTTTTTGAGTGATCCTTTATCCCTTTAGTCTAAGAGAATGGCTTTTAATGTTGCGCATATGGTTGTTGTTTCGTGCGTGAGTTGTTGTGTCGGGGCCATCAGTGTGCGTGCGACCATGGCAGGGCGAGGGCATGGTTGTTCCTCGCGTGGTTGTTTTTTTTTTTTTTTTGCGTTGGCTGGGCATGTTTGGCTGTTGTTTTTGGCAGCTATCACACCCGCGTGGCACGCGGGTTAGGCGAGCAGGGCTACACTTGCCCGCATTGTCGTGGACGGCTCTGATGGCTTAGCCTGGCTGTCGATCTCCATGGGCTGGGCGACTGTTTTTCGTCGTCGCCCGCATCCGTCCTCGTCGTCGTTCATGGCTGCTCTTGCCCGCACCGAGTTGGGCGTTGTTCGCGTTAGAGCGGGCGGGGCTGTTCTTCGTTGCCCATGGAATCGGGCGTGGTTGGTTGTTTTACCGCGCGTGGGTGTGCGGTCACTGTGTGTACGAGGGCATTGATACGCATTGTCAAGGCCATGCTCGCACCATGAGATAGACGAGATGGCGAGCTATCTGAGCCCGATGTTGGGCGGTTGTTTTTCATAATCCAAGGACTTGGGTTTTTCCTAAGTATATGGCCCTGGCTGGGCATTAGGTTAGCGACGCGCTCTAGGCCTTGTATGGCGGTTGTTTTCCGCGCAAGGCTTGCGTGCTGAGCTCTAGCTTTGGCGGTTGGTTTGTGTGCGAGGTGAGAGCAGGCCAAGGCTAGGTGGCTTCTAATTTGCCACACATGATGGTGCCATGGCTTCTGCTTGTTGCACATGATGGTGCCATGGCTTCTACTTGCTGCACATGATGGTGCCATGACTTCTACTTTCTGCACATGATTGTGCCATGGCTTCTACTTGCCACACATGATGGTGCCATGTAGCTCTAAGGGGTGAGCGTTAAGCACAGCTGTTATCTCGCGCCCTTGGGCTGTTGTTTTGCGTGTGCTGGGTAGGCCAAGCCCCTTGTGGAGTGGTTGTTTGCCGAGCTGTCCAAGTTCCAAGGACTTATAATTTTTCCTAAGTATGGAAATGCTCTTTGAACGTCCACGTGCTTGAGATCATGGCTGATGCACACCCGGATGTGGCTGTCGTTTTCCGCCCATGAGGGCATGCTTGATCATTCGGACGAGCTGAGCCCAAAGTTTAGGCGGTTGGTTTAAGTGCGAGGTGAGAGCAGGTCAAGGCCAAAGCTAGGTGGCTTCTACTCGCCGCACATGATGGTGCGATGACTTCTACTTGCCGCACATGATGGTGCGATGGCTTCTACTTGCCATACATGATGGAGTCATGGCTTTTACTTTTTGCACATGATTGTGCCATGGCTTCTGCTTTCTGCTGCCATGGCTTCTGCTTGCGGCGCATGATGGTGCGTTGCAGACCCATAAGGGAGCGCTGAAACTCGGGCTGCCATTTCATGTCCATAACTTGATGTCCTTAAGTTGGGCTGTTGGTGCAAGTCATGAGCGAACAATGAATCACCATTCTTAAAAATGACTTAGATTGTTTTTTTTTAAGTATGGGAATGGGCTTCTGTTCTCCAAAGGGACTAACGATCCCCATGCTTGGGCGAACGATGATGCACCTTTCTTGAAAATGACTTAAATTATTTTGCTAAGTATGGAAATGGGCTGCTGTTCTCCAAAGGAGCTAATGAGCCCCATGCTTGGGCGAACGATGATGCACCATTCTTGAAAATGACTTAGATATTTTGCTAAGTATGGGAATGGACTGTTGTTCTCCAAAGGAGCTAATGAGCCCCATGCTTGGGCGAACGATGATGCACCATTCTTGAAAATGACTTAGATTATTTTGCTAAGTATGGGAATGGGCTGTTGTTCTCCAAAGGAGCTAATGAGCCCCATGCTTGGGCGAACAATGATGCCCCATTCTTGAAAATGACTTAGATATTTTGCTAAGTATGGGAATGGGTTGTTGTTCTCCAAAGGAGCTAATGATCCTCATGCTTGGGCGAACGATGATGCACCATTCTTGAAAATGACTTAGATATTTTGCTAAGTATGGGAATGGGCTGTTGTTCTCCAAAGGAGCTAATGAGCCCCATGCTTGGGCGAACAATGATGCCCCATTCTTGAAAATGACTTAGATTATTTTGCTAAGTATGGGAATGGGCTGTTGTTCTCCAAAGGAGCTAATGAGCACCATGCTTGGGCGAACGATGATGCACCATTCTTGAAAATGACTTAGATATTTTGCTAAGTATGGGAATGGGCTGTTGTTCTCCAAAGGAGCTAATGAGCCCCATGCTTGGGCGAACGATGATGCGCCATTCTTGGAAATGACTTAGATAATTTTTCTAAGTATGGGAATGGGATGTTGTTCTCCAAAGGAGCTAATGAGCCCCATGATTGGGCGAACAATGAAGCACCATTCTGGAAAATGACTTAGATTATTTTGCTAAGTATAAGAGTGAGTTCATATGTTTGAACTTGGCTTGTCTTTTCCTTTTGATGTATGCTGAGCTTGTTTGGCCAGTGTTTGGCTTCTACATTACAGCATTCTAAAAAAAAAATCCTATGTAATATCCGTCGAGCTCTTTACTGCCTTGATACATTGCAAAATTCGTTTACAATGATGGAATGTTATTTAGCCTATGGCGGGCTTACATGTATCTACCCCCACTTTCATCATTGAAAACTATGGTTGTGAGCTATAAAGCTTAGTACTTTTGAGAAAGGGAGAAATGCATAGGAGATTGAACATAAAACCTTCTAAGGTTGTCGCCGGTCCATGGACGAGGGAGAGGTTGCCTTAAGGTGTTTCGAGTCCCTTCCGGCTTGGCTTTCTTACCCAGTGGATGGGGGGTACTTGTTCCTCTCTTGAGGCTGTTAATATAACATCGCCTTCCCACTTGTTGATCCCCAAAGATTTCTCCCACGGTGCCATCTTCCAACTCAAACTGCATGAGAAGTTGATACACAGAGATTGCGACTTTTATTTTGTTTAGTAGAGGCCGACCTAAGATGATGTTGTATGGTAAGGAGATATCAACAACAAGAAATTCTACTAGTAATCGCCTTCCTTTGTTCTTGGGACCCAGCCTGACGGGTAGCTTGATAGTGCCTTGGGGATAGACGGCTTGACCTCCGAACCCAATGAGTGGTTGGGAGATGGTTTTTAGATCATCTTTGGAATAGTTGAGCCCTTCTAGACACTTTAGAGTAATGATGTCGGCCGATGATCCACTATCCACTAACACTCGCCCTACCGTTGAGTTAGCGATTTTTATCTCGATGACCAGGGGATCGTCATGGGACTCTTGAGTTGGATGGCTAGTGCTCCCACCAAATGTCATCACCGGGGATGTTTGAGAAGTCGATGCCACTTTTAGGACTTGATGTTCAAGTGCCCATAAGCTACCCTTCGCCTTGCTCACCGACCTACCTGTTGCCAAGCCTCCGGCTATCACTCCAATGTAGTCTCCCGTATCATCACTAGGGGACTCCTTTTCTTTGGCTTTTGCTTTTGGGGGAGGATTCTTCCTTAAGTAATTATTCAGCTTGCCCTTGTCAGCCAAGTGATCCAGTGCCTTTTTCAGCTCCCTACAGTTCTTTGTGCTGTGCCCGCACTCGTGGTGAAACTCACACCAAAGTGACTTGTCTCGCTTTGCTTCGGGCGTACGGATTGCAGGTGGCTTAGGGAGGATGTCTTTTTCTTTGAGATCAAGGTAAATCTCTCGCCTATTGCGGTTGTACCTCGGATCCTCACCATGGTCATCAACCAGATCTGACTTTTTGAGGGAGGGTCGAGTTTGGTCGTGGCTGTCGTTTTCTTTCTTCTTCTTGTCAGATTTTGCGTTCTCTCCCCAATTGGGCTTTTGTTTTTGCCTTGTTCCACTCCCACCACCCCAATTGATCTTACAAATATCTACGGCTTGAATGTGCCTTTGGGCCTTCTCCATTGCTTCTTCGAGGTTGGACACCCCGGACTTGATCAACTCGAAATTGAAGTCATCCGGCTGAAGCCCCGCCAAGAGGGCTGCGAACTTGGTTTCGTCTTTGAGATTGTGTATCTTTAGGACTTCTTCATTGAACCTCTTGATATAGTTGCGAAGAGTCTTCGTCTCTCCTTGTCTGACCGCCATCAAGTTAATGTCTTTTGATGTTTTCGACCCTCAGCGAATTGGCTGATGAACACCTTTTCAAGTTCCATGTAGCTCTTGATACTCCCCTTTGGCACGTGCTTGTTGGACCAGATAAGTGCAAGACCCTTCAAGGTGGTGGGGAAGTACCTGCACCAAGTAGCTCCACACCCAGTCTGAACATTCATTTGAGCCGCATAGGTGGCCATGTGCTCTTCTGGATCCGTAATTCCATCGAAAGGCTCGATGGTAGGGGCCTTCACTTTGTCTCGGCGAGGGGTGTTCATTATCTCTTGGGAGAAGGGAGTGAGAGCCTCCTGTAAGGTTGAAGTGTGCTTGTGCCTATCATTTCTTGGTGGAGGGGAGCCCCATCTTCCTCTTGGATAGGCATGTCTACCTCTACTCTCTGGGAGAGGCGAGTATGTTCGCTCACGGCGTGGAGGGCTCCTTCCTATTCTTGAGGGTGAGCGTTGCCTTGGGCGATGAGAAGATGAATGAGCTCCTGGCTGTTGATCGGGGGGTGAAACTCTTGACCTGGGGTAATGGCCTCTAACCCGGCTAGGGGGTGAGTGACGTCTCCTTATAGGAGAAGGTGAGTGCCTACTGGGAGATGTCCTTCGAGAGCTAACTTCGATTGGTTCGACTTGCCTTGAAGGAGTGGGGTGGTCTCGTGCGGAGGCAGTAGTCTTAGCACTAGAGGGGGGTAGACCTCGGGTGATCCTATCATTCCTAATGGCCTCTTTGGCTTGTTCGAGGCACCTCCTGTGCAAGAGGTCTCGAGCATCAAGGTCTCCTCTATGCAGTTGTCGTTCTTCAATTATTCGGCGTGCATCTTGGATGACCCTTGGTTGGTGAGGGCGAGGTTGTGCCTCACCCCTGTCACCTAGCCTGTCCTTCACACTTCGAGGCTGTGCCCTGTGGATAGTATGAGATGATGTGCTCACCCTTGAACTAATAGGGCGGTTTGGCTGTCTCCTTGAAGGTCCTTCTCCCGCCCCTTGGAGGCCACGGATAACCTCATTGAATTGGGCAGCCATATGCTCCAGATCCTTTTTGGTGACCAAGTTCTCAAGGTGACTCTCAACATGGGGCTGTTGGTTCTCATGCTCTTGATCACCGTCGCGATCGTCCCCGTTGCGTGGAGTAGACATCAGCAGGTAATTGGGATGAGACTCTGACCGATGAGAGGAGGAATGTGGCCTGGTTCGTCGAGTGTTAACCATGGCTTGTAGTTGACTTCCCCACAGACGGCGCCAACTGTTTCTGCGAAGAAATTGCTAAGTGAGAAAATAGGGGAAACCTCGTCAACTTGACTGTTATTTTCCTCCAATCGGCTGTCGTTTTCCTACAAAAGGGAGCAAACGTAAACTTGCTCGGGGGGTTCCCGAGAAAACCCTCTCCGACGCTCAAGTCAGTCCTTGTTAGAGAGAGAAAGTAGTCAGAGAGTGAGTTTGGGAATAATTGCATACCTGAATAATGATTAGGTGAGACATATTTATAGTAATGCAGGATGGCATTATTAGTAAATATGGGCAAGTGTAGGGGTGTGAAATCTTGGGCCTGTAGGAGGCTGAGATATGGGCCCCTAAGTTCTGATCTGAGCCCATCAAGAGGTTTGTGTTTGAGGGTATTTGAGTAATTTCCCTTAGGAGGGGTATTTTGGTAATTCA
The DNA here is from genome assembly GCF_020520425.1 of Spinacia oleracea. Taxonomy (NCBI): domain Eukaryota; kingdom Viridiplantae; phylum Streptophyta; class Magnoliopsida; order Caryophyllales; family Amaranthaceae; genus Spinacia; species Spinacia oleracea. Next base: position 159,712,401 of record NC_079490.1, on the reverse strand, counting down.
TGTAAAAAGTGGTCCCACAGGGATCCCGAACAAATTCCATAGGAGAAGTTTAGATATCTGGTAGAGAGAAACTAGATCATCTTCAAACAAAAACTTTCCATGTCTGTAAAGAAGGGTGATTCTATATTCCCATGGGAAAGTGGGAATCGATTATCCAGCTTTTTTCTGCATGATTCTCGTTAAGGTTACATTGGCTAGATGACAGAGGCTTCCTTGCATCCATTTCCCTTTTATCCCTAGTTTTTAGGTTTGGAGCACAGGATTTCAAACCAAGCTAGAAACAGCTCCGCTTTTTGCTTGATAGATTCTTAGGAAGGGTTGTGTGCTTGTGTTAGGTAGCTGATAATCCGCATGAGACATGGAATATCACGAATGCACCTCTTCTTAGCACTGAAGAGAGGTTTCACTATGTTCCTCCCTTATTTTTCCAGAATGATTATTGTATACTTGTATAGAAATGAGGACTAACAAAGTAGCAGACTAGAATGTATCAACAAATCTTGACAGCTTCAGGACAACATAAAAATACCAGGGATGGACGATGTAGACCATCTAGGGAATTATTTGTGTACTTAACAGACGGCTGTCTCTAAAAGATTTATGATTCTCAGAGGTCCTTTACTGAAATATGAGCCCTTAAGCTATCGAAAACCGACGCACATATTACTGAGGTGGAGCTTTCTTTTGAGAATCTATACTTAGGTAGTTGAGACTTGAGAGTTAGAGCTTTCTTTTGAGAATTCATGTGAATATCACTCTGAATCAATTGTTTACCTAAAAGTATGGGGAATCATGTTTCAAAGTAATATTGTTTTAGCTGCTGCTGTAGTTTACTACAAGCTAGATTGTTTCTTGTATACAACGGCAGGAAATGGCTGGTTGCACTTGCATATATGATTATATTCTAATTTCTGAAAACAATTTCTCGTATTTCCTCGTTAATGTTCCATGAAATCTCCAGGAAAATTTTAACTCTTAGGTGGATTAAAAATTAGATTACGAGTGCAAATTAAGTTATTTTGAAAGATAATCTCTTCATGATTCGGTAATCAACAGTACTTCCATAATTTCTTGGGAAAGTGGAAACCAATAATCTAACTTTGACTGAACTCCCAGTTCTATGGTTTCATTCTCTTTCTAGTTATGGAGGCTTCCTTTCATCCACTTTACTTCTATCCTTAGTCTTCATGTTTGGGGCACAGGAGTCAGAATATTTAGGATAAATTGTTTTTTACCACCTAAAAAAATCAAAACATTGTTTTTACCACCTAAAAACTAAAACTTGTATTTTACCACCTAATTTTTTTTTAAATATTGTTTTTTACCACCTGGAAAATGGGAAAATAGATGAAAATGTTATGCGGGGGCCACAATAACGGTAATATTTCATATATGTTCTTTTTTTCCCACTATTTCATGTAATTAACTCTCTTCTCTTCCCACGCTTTCTTATTTTCCATGAATTCACATAATTTTTCACCATTATTAATTCATAAAATTAACAAAGTTTAATGAAAATAAAGAGAGAAGGGTGAAAGAGTTAAAGAAATACATAAAGGGAGTGTAAAAAATTGGAGAGAAATTGAATTAGGTAGCCACACATAAAGATTGCATCTACTTTTTTGTTTTTAGGAGGTAAAAAATAAGTTTTTATTCTTTTTTAGGTGGTAAAATACAAGTTTTAGTTTTTTAGGTGGTAAAAAACAATTTTTCGATTTTTATAGGTGGTAAAATACAATTTACCAAGCTAAAGAAACAGCAACAGCTGGTGAAAAAGCAGTGGACTTGCTGAGAAATTCTCGTAAAGACCAACTTCTGTTGTCTTTGGTTTTCTACTTAGCAAAATAATCCCCTCCCTAATCTATGAAGAAGAGTCACAGGCCGTATCCTAAGCTGTAATATTGTTACAGGCTTTAGCACTATAATTCTTGGAGGTCTTTATGTTTTATATTTTCTTTGATGTTGTTTTGCTTTTTTCTGGAATCGCCCATTTCCCTCTTTTTGGTAGTAACTTTGCTTGTTCTGTAATTTTCTGCATACAATAATCTAACGTAAGTTTATGCTGTAATTTTTTTCCCTTGTGTTTCTCAGTGGCTGATATGGTGCTCTTTTGTATTTATGCTTTTGAAGGTTAGGAAGGAGATTGAACGGTGTTATGAACTAATTAACAGGTTAGGTAGGGGAGTTATCTATGTCGGGTCTGCAAGACCAGGGTCTAATCATCCACATTATAGGGAAGCACTTGAGCTTAGCAGAGAGGCAAGCTAGTGAGCTACTCCCACATTCTAACTCTTGCTCTTCTTCACTAGGACACTTATCCCAAATTAATTGGATTGCAGGTTGCAAATCTATTGGATTGCACAACATGGACAGGAGCTGGTCCGGGATTAATGGATGCAGCCATTAAAGGTGCGCTGCAAGCTGGAAAGCCGGTTGGCGGATTTAAGATCGAGAAAGAAGCTGGTCAATGGTCTTCAACTGGCTCTCATCCTTACCTTCCTCATGATACTTATCTTACTTGCAGGTACCCAACTATGAGGCCCACGACTTTGTGCTCGTACTCACAACCATCTTTACTCTGATGCATGGTTAATGGTTTCACGTCTGCATACTTAATTTGTGTACATGCAGGTTTTTCTCAGCAAGGAAACATGGGTTTGTGGATGCTGCAGTGAGAAACAGCCCCTCGGATCGGACAGCTATAATTGCACTTCCTGGTGGAATTGGAACTCTGGATGAGATATTTGAGATTCTAACACTAATTCAGCTACAGCGAATAGGATCGCAGCTTCCAGTTCCATTCTTGGTCATGAATTATGATGAATACTACTCCAAGCTACTAGATTTTTTCGATGAATGTGGACGTTGGGGAAACCTTGCAAAGGGAGAGGTGGACTCCCTCTGGAAAGTGTGTGCTAACAATGAAGAAGCTCTGTCTTATTTAGCAACATTTTACGGTCTTCCCCAAGTGGTGGAAAAACTTGAAACAACAGAGATGCGTATTGTGTAACATTTCATCACAATGTCTTTAACATTACAATCTAATCTTTGGTAATGTTGCACACCATCAGATATCAGTGACTTAATTAACTCTTAATTAGCATTCAGCATTCGTTTTCTCGAGGGCAGAATGGGTCTTTATCCACATTAAGGGATCTTACAACCATTGGACTACTCAATGGATGTGCTTGATCCAAAGAGAAACTTTTCAGTACCTTTTCTGTGTATGTTATTTGATGCACAAGGATTCCATTATTTAGGTGCTCAATTTGTAGTCCAAAGCAAAATTTTGTCCCCGAATCCAAATTAGCCCTAAGGGTGAACCGGCTACTAACACCAAAAAAAGAAAGACGAGTATAGGGAGATACAAAGCTTCCGAAACCAACCCCTTGTTGCGATCCTAACTAACACATTGGCGAAACATCTTGATGTTCTCTTGTTGAGTACCATCAAACATCTCCAAAACCTTGACAATCTCCTCAAACTCGGGCCGGGCCGGGCCTCTTCTCGGGTTCTTATTCCAACAACGTTCAATCAACAATCTCGTAAACTTCGGACACTCGTTTGAAATTTCAGGCCTCAAGTTGTTATTAGTAACACCATAAGCAACTTGAACAGGACTCGTATTACCAAACCCTTGAACCATCTCGTTCACTCATAACCCAAAACTGTACACATCAACCTTCCTACTATACTTTTTTCGCGCTACCATCCATCTTAAACTCCCAACATCTTGGAAATCACATTCTTCTTCCTCGAAATTAAAGGTCCAAATCATTATAGGGAAAACATTACACGTGGCAATGGATAGAAAGTTACCAAATTAGGTCTCAATTGCATGCTCAACTCATAAAGATAATCAAGATGGATTTGCTCAACTCAAAAAAGCTAAAATCCTTCAATTACTCAAGGGGGCAAAAAAGAGTAAATGAATAAGCTAACTACATCTAAAGTAATGAGTAAGAACGATGAAGAAGAGGTTGCAAAACATGATCCCGATTTATATATATGGAGCTTCATAATAACATCTCAAGAACATACACCTAGTAAGGAAAAAAGGCAACATATGCATCTTCTTTGATTTATGCTGCAAAAGGGTGATTGCCCTTCTTTGATTTACTCAGTGATTGACAGAAGGACAAGAATGGTCCCTTCAATTCATCAGAAAGTGGAAAAGCCAATGGAGGAATTGCATTCGAACTACTACGGGTGTTGTAGGAATGTGCCATAGCTGGTTGCTTTTTGTTTAAGACTTCCATGGCTACGGCAAATCCCCCAAACATAAGGCAGCTCTGCAACAGAGCTCCAGGAGCACCTGACACGGAAGATCAAAATGAAACGCATCAATGTGTGCAACTCTAATTGAAACAAGTATATTCCCAGCTATAGTAAATGTTAACTTATGTAACAGACAGATTAACTATGATTCACAAGTTCATATGGAGACATCTAATATAATTTCCCTTTTCTGGAGAATCATCTGCTCAACTACATCAGTCAGGCCTATAGGTAACTCAAGTGGGATAGGATACAAGGCATCTCATCATTGTAGCCTTTTGGCAATGACACAACACACTGAAATGAATTTATTCTACGAAAGATCATAAGATTGTTAAAAACAAGTGAGCCTACTCAAATACTACTACTTTCTCTGACTAGCAAACCAACTAAAACCGAGGGCATTAATTATAGGTTTACGGCATAGTAAGAAATACCATGACATTCTTATACAGGCAAATGCAAAGAGACATCAGGCCAAGAAGAAGCTGAGAAATGTCATGATACCTTATAAGTTATAACAATATAACTGAACATGAATGATCTAGGTAAGGTTTCCAGAATAGATACAAAATTACTAGCCTCTGTAGAGAAATTACCTACCCAACTCATCTAGAAGCGCATAAAATATATGCAACTGACCGAAATTATTGAAAACACAGGCATACAGCAAAACCACACCACATTCAAGAAGAAATTACTATGCACCTGGATAAGTTACAGCAAGACCAGTGCAGCAGCCAGCCACCCCTGAATTAATGACTTCAAGACAGAGGCAAACGTGTCAAAATATTAGATTCACGATTAAATTTCAGGTAAAGTTGAAGGAAGAACAATGATCAAGATGCCATACCATCATCCTTCCCTCTTATCCTCTTCAAGAGACATACCACCAAACCATGAACCCCAGACAATGCTGCAAATGTCTTTCGGAAAGAATATAGCAGATGGTTCAATAAAGTATATTAAAAATAAATACGAAGCAAAAAAAGAGAGAATAATCCACAGGTTTTATTAGTACCCCTCTATCCCACAAAAAAAGGTCACAGTTGATTTTCCACAAATACTAATGAGCAATAGTAATGCTTTATTGTTTAACAATAATGTTAAACGAAAAACAACAGCGGGAATGGGAAAAGGATAAAAACGAGAATATATATTCAGAAAACTGATCAAATAAAGAGGATAACATCAGACAAACCTAATATAAAAAAGAACAACAAATTTTGTGGGATACATGAGACATTGGAGCTTCAAATATTTCAAATGTAGAACTAAAGTCATACCTTAGCACTAGCAGCTGATTCTGTGAAAGCACCCTTGAAGCCTTGCTTCTTGTACAATCCAACACCTGTAACATACACCCCAGAGTAGCGCCAATCATTTTCAGATTGCACACAAATCAGACAAATATCAGATCCTATAAGACCAATACATCAACACAAACTGAGATACAAGCAAATGAGAAGACACTCCTTAAACAAATTCTTAACATAGATGATTGCCAGCAAGAGAAGGAACATGGCAGTCTCCCCAAGCAGATCAAGCACAGGTAAATCTAATCAGTAATATGTCGGGTAATTAGGTGCGCAAGTGTAGCCACAACCCACATACCTACGCTAATATTTGACACTGTAAGAAAGTTTCACAAAAAATAACTCAATATTTCAAGAGTTTCAGCAAAAGGAAACAACATCAATGTATTTCATCTCCCAAAAGACCATAAAGGTTCAAGGTTTCCTGCATGCCGAGCCAGATATTTTTTCTATCTTATGCATGAACATTAAATACCTTGTCACTGTGATAGAGTTTGTGTCTCACACGATAAAGCACACATACTGTTTACACCAAAAAAACAAGGCTAACTTATTCAACCCCAGGATTCTCAAATCTCCATCAAAACGTGTACAACAACCTTTTAGGGAAAATTATGGAAACAATCATATTCCGCCCCATGGTTCATCAACCACTTACATGGGACGGAATCAGCATATTTGAGTTTTTAATCATCTCTATAACTACTAATTCGTGTCATGCATACAAATGAGTGGGATATCGGGATCATGGATACTCAATCAAGGGACGTAATTAACCCCTAGAAAATGACTATGGGCTTCCTAAGATTTCTAATACATTTGTTTTTCAAATGACTTTTTTTCCTACATTGCGTAGTGTCGTAGTGGAGACAAATTTGAGGGGTATACCAACTTTTACTAAAACGCAAAGAAATAAAGGTCAATATAAACATCGATAAGTACTGCGTATAATCAACGTGAACCAGTGGAGGTCTAAGATATAGGATTCAACCTCCCAATATCTAGCTCCCTGTTTAGCCTCCAAACCATCAACTACTTGTGCAATATAAACAGCACCTGTACGACTGTACCTCTTTCTTGCACTCCATATTGTCATGTTATAGTACAACACTTATAAAAAACAAGAAAAAAGGACCTTTCTGACAATCCTAGTACCTCTTTATACTCACTAGTCATTACTGTGGCACATAAGAGAACTACCCTGTTAGTATTTATCCTTGCAGCAATTTCTCACTCCATCATCCAGCTCTCCAAAGAGTAAATGTTGCTTATCAAGACTTTTCATTTTTGATTTGTCACCATGTCTAGAAAGTTTAAACATCAACTCAGTGAACTTTTGGGCCATTAGAAAAGCCTACAATACCTATAACTTGCTAACTGTTGTAAGTACATAATACTTAGAATTGCATGGTTCTGCCTACCATCCTTGCAACCCTAACAAAAAGCACAAAAGAAATCATATTACCGGACATAACTACTTTTTACACATTCAGAGCTGTTTTGACATTTTAAATAAGGTCAATAATACAATCACAATAACCAAAACAAAGCCCATCTTACAATAAAACTTCTCGAGCTAAAAATCAAATGACAATTCCAAAACACATATTCTTATTACCACCAAAAGCTTAACACCAAATTCCTCCGCACCAACTTCAATTACCCAATGTCACTGAAGTCCGAGAGGTGGATAAGGGTTCGAAAATTCCAATATACGAAGTATACAACTAAGCACAGTAACATCAATTACCCAGTACGTCTAAAGAAGCACCCATACAAGAAAGGAATGTTCAAAATTTCAAATGTAAATCCCCCACGAAAATCCAAAGAGGCATTTTCCCAATAGAACCCTTAGACTAAAAAACGCAACAACCATTTATGACTTCATGGTACTTCATATAGGCCGTTATAATTCAAACTCAAACAATCATTACCTCATATTCGCTCTACATTTCTATAATACCATAATAAATTTTTACATTAGCCACAAGAAAAAATATCACAAGGTGACAAAACGAAAATAAAACCAAAATACATTAAAAAAAATGAGAATAAAAGTCAAAATTAAGCCCCAATTGTAACTTTTCCATGAACAATTTCATGAGAATCATCGTAATCCCACATTAGAAACTCAAATTACTTCCTAATGGTTCCAAAATACTCATAACTTCTTCAAATTAAGAACAAATGAAATAAAATTTAACAAAAAACTCAAAAAAAGATGAGAGAGAACCATAGCCGAAGATTGCGCCCATTACAGCACCAGTAGCAGTATCGCCGGCAAACTTGACGAGGCAGACCAAAGAAGAAGAAGGGAATCCATTGACAGCTAGAGCATTATTACTAGAGGAATTAGGGTTAGGGTTTTCATCGTTTCCGAATTCTGAATCGCTGTTGCTATTGTCAGTGTTGTTTGGAGCTTTTTCCGCCATCGCCGTATTTTCTCTCTCTACTATTTTCTCTCTCTAGCTTAGCTATCTATTCAGTCAGTTGTATGAAAATGTTGTGAAATGTAAAGAAATGAAAATCTTTAGGTTTGATTTTGATATTTTCTCAAACTATGTAAACGTGGTGTTTTATTCGAATATGCCTATGAAACCCCGTCGTTTCATAAATATATTAATGCTATATAGAATCGTCGTCCCAAACAAACTTGTAAAATAGATTTGATTTTGGTCGGTTCAATTTGGATAGTATAAAAGGACGAGCCATTTGGCTACCGTGTAATCTATGAGTGTCATATGGATCATTCAGGTTTGATAATCAAGTACGGGTTCACTTTATCTGAACATCATAATTTAAATTTTTTTAGATTTACTGGGATAAAATAGTTGTTTTATTCAAAATAGCAATGGACTATGTTAAATATGATAGCCAAATATTGAAAAAATGACTAAGCAAAAGCAGGTGATTTTTAGACAATGATATTAAAACATCGTAATCGAATAAATCAATCAAAGAATGGGCATCGTTATTATCCCTTGTTCTTGGGCAATTTGACAACAAATTCATCATAGTGACCCCCAACTGAATTGGAGATTGACATGGTTGGTTTGTACAACACCAGAATACCACCATGACCCAAGAAGGGTCAAAGGCATTATCAAATTTAGCAACATCTAAAACCCAAATGCACAGAGACTTGAGTAATCAGTAATCAGTAGTGGTGGTGTTCTTGATATATGGCTCCAAATTCTGCTTTCCAAGCATCATCATCATCTTGAGCTGTAAAAGTGCTGGTGGGAAGTGGCTCGTCGTAATGTACTGCAGGCCTCAATGCAGATTCTGGCAATTTACTTTCAGCCATGTACTGTTTCATTGTTACCATTTCCATCTTGTGTTTGTTCTTCTGTTTCTCCATTTGCTTCCTCAACCTCTCATGCTCTTGCTGAAGATCACTCAGATTCGACTGCAAAGCAAAAACCAAAAATCAGTACAATACTTCTAACATCCTGCATTTATAAACAATCAGAACAACTAAAATTACCTCAGCAAATGAAGCAGCTTCCTCAGCTTCTCTGAGTCGAACTAGTAGCTCACCAGCAGTTTGAACAGCCTCAGCAGTTTCTCTGAGCTGTAATCTAAGGCTTTTATTCTCCCTTCTCAACCGTTCTCGCTCTCTCTTCTCTTCTGCCCTCATTGTAGAAAGCTCAGCTGCAAAAGCCTTAGCATAGCGAGCACCACTACCTTTAGCTCCCGCCTTTGAAGCTGCTTTCTTGACATCAGTTACAGTTTCCATTATCCTTCTATGACTCTCTGATAAATGATTGTACTTCTCTTGTAAGTCAACATAATGTTCCACAAATCTTGCATGGCCAAGCACTGACCTATGAAGGGCATCATCTAATTCCTCTGTGTACTTCTTCTGCTGTTCCAAGTCCATCTCCACCTGCTCAGCGTGTTGACGATGAGCTTCAATGTCAATTCTTAGTTCGTCAGTCAAGTTAATCCACTCACTCTCCATCTCAGTCCATCTCTCTCGCTCCTTCTCCAACTCTTCGGCATTGTTGAACTGGGAGCTCATGCTTTTCCGTAATTGCATGGAACGGGATAACAAAGATGACCTTAGCTTGTCAATGGACTTGTGTGGAACTGCATCAGCAGTAGTATAAGCCTGTAACTTGCTCTTCAGAAGCTGGATTTCTATCAGAAGTTCTTCCTTTTCTCTCATATCAAAGGATAATGATGTCTCGCGCTTGTCCTCAATGTTGCATGTTTCTTTTATGATTTCAAGTTCTTGATCCTTCAAATATTCAGTACATAAAGTATTTAGAATCAGTAAAAAGTATACATAGTTATGCAGACCCCTACAACAGAAGGGGGAACCATTTCAATTCACAGCGAAGCTGCAACTGACCTTGTCTTCAATCTCTTGGCTACTTTCTTGAGCAATATCTTTCTCTTGTGGATGTCTTAACTGCTCCACCTGCACAGTTCAAAGATTAGTCTGGCAAAAAGCTTTTGAAAAGTGAACTTTTCAAAAGATACTTGTGAAAAAAATCGTTACCAAACGATTGAGCTCCTCAATTTTAGCAGCTTGTTCACTGCAAACTTTCTCAAGGTCCTTCTGCCCATCAATGGTTAGAGCAGCATCTGTCTCCTTCCCCTGACGACAAGATATGCATATATGGGAAGAAGGTGATCCATCAATTGATGGCCTACCAACTGATAATGTTTGAACAGAAGCACGAACTGCTTTATCAACTGCTGGAGATGCTTTCAACATCAAGTGTTCAAAGGAGAAAGCAACAGAAGACTTTGACAAATTGTGCTGCTGATGATGAGTATCAATAACTTCTAAGCCTCTTCTTAAGCTAGCAGCCAAAGATTCAGTAGTTCCTGAAAACATCTTGCTTGACCTTAAAGATGATCGCAGCATTGGCTCACTTTGTCTGACTGACTTCATTGGAGGAACATCTGCACAAAACTTGGTGCTCTCCATAACATTGTTCTGCTCAACCAGAAGACTTGGTGAAGTAACAATGCTTTTTCTTTGAATATTCTTGATTTTTGGTGACTCGGATAAAGCTGGCTCTTCAAAGGCTGAAGAATGACGAGATGAACTGATAGACATACTACTTCTAGAAGCATGATCACTACACTGCAGTGCCTGATCAGAACTAACGTCTACTGATTCATGTAAACAATTGATTTCGTGTTCACTTGTGAAATAGCTATCACAGCTTCCTCGCACAGACGAAAATTCAACGCTATCATCACTGTCGCAAGACATGGACATGTCATTATTTGGAATCTCTTCACAGGATCTGTGCAAGTTATCAAGATGTTTACACAATTCTGTGACATCAGTCTCATCAGCGTTGACCTGTTCTTCAATCTCATTATCTATTGAAGGTAATACCAAGGAGCGGTTTATGCTGATTCTCAGTAGATTCATGCTTTCACGAATACTTCTCCCTGCTAACTGTCCATTCTCTGAGCCAGCTGAGGGAACATTTAGCTTTGCTCTGATAAGTTCTTCCTGTAAGTAATAAGAGAAATGTTTTTATTTGTAACCATGACTTTCTTGGCAAATTTACTGTTTTCCAAGCAAAATGTACAAGTTCAATAATGAAATCATCAAAGAAAAAAAATATACCTTAAGCTGACGGATTTGATCCGTTAGATCATCCATATCTTCTTCTGTTATCTCATTAATGACTGGCTTGTTTTGAATGGATCTTACTCGTTGCCCAAACCTGAGTGTGCTCAGTGTCTCAACATAATTTCTGCATTCAAGTAAACATGAAGTTTATGAGAATTTCCTGGTTTCAAGACAAAAACTATCAACAACGTAAGATTAAGAAGTATACTTTATATCAGGAGATATGTTACAGATGACAGAGAGTTTGGCATTGCCACCAAGTGATTGTTGTAGTAAATGCGTCAAACAGGAATCTCTGTACATAAGATCATCTGGTTGAGTTCCTGTTGCTAAGATATTTACCAAGTGCCTGCAATAAGTAGAAGAATTTGTATTATAAGGAATCCTTGTTCGCGACTCACGAAGAACATTCACTATTAGCAAAGGTGCAAAGCTAGGTGACCGAGAATTCATGAGGTCTTACCCAAGGTGTGACAAAGAACTCTTCAGTTCTTTTCGTTCCCTTTCAAACTCTCTTCCGGCATCAATTTGTTTATCTCTTCCCATTGCAGCAAGATCAATAAAGCTGATTCGGCTAGTTTTTGAACTGCTGATGTTACTTGATGGAGTTTCCTGTTCCACAAACAGATAGTAAAAGTAAGTGTTAATGCAACATGATCAAGTGTTAACTAGACCCTAAACTAGTTTTTTTATCAGAAGCTAATTGAAGGATACCTTGCACCAGGATTCAATTACACAGGTAAATACAATATGAGATCTAGAACTCTTAGAATTTATGCTTGTAGCACCAACTTTTCGACTAGAAAGCCCCTGCATCATAAAACTCGGTATGAGAAAACTGCCACATTGAACAACTATTACATGGAGTATCTATGTTATGGCCATTACAATATGTAGAACAAACCAGGTCTATTAAATACCTTGATCAAAATTTGAGTAACGTCGTCGTAGCTTGTTACATACTCCTCAGTCAAATTCTCAATATAAAACACATTCTTGGCATCATCCTTTATCTGAAAAGTTGTGAGATGTTAATCACACATTACATAAGGGCATAAATAACCAAAGTCCATGGAATCAATTCAAAGGCGATAGATCAAGCACCTTCAAATTTCGCTGTGTGGGATCAAGTAAATCCCCAATTTGTCCATTATATATCTGTTGCAATCAATTTTGTTAAGTCAAACACTAAAATTCACATAACAAAACAACTAATAAGCAAACTTGGTGTGAATTTATGATACAGGTCAATAGAATTACCTCAAGAAATGAACAACGGCACTGATAATTTATCTGTTTATCGTCAGAATTGTCCTTTTCCTAAGCAAAAAGCATAGAGAAACCTCAATTCACTAAAAATACTTCTGAATTATCTCAACTAAATAGTAGTAAAATCAACCAGTTTTAGTAAGCATACTCTCTCAATGTCAATAAACAACTTCTTGAAGATACGCGGTACAATTCCCTGCTGAGTACTAGGTGACTGACCCTCGACCATGGCGCTCGGCGGCCCCCACATTGTGTAAGTCTTACCACTTCCAGTCTATTAATTAACAAGTTTAAGCTATGTTAATTGATGAAAATGTTCATTATGATTGATTATCAACTACTTGACTAGGGGATTTCTTTTATTATACCTGCCCGTAAGACAATATGGAAGCATTATATCCTGCTAATGCATCCTTCACCAATGGGACACCAATTAAGTCGAAAACGTCTTCCTGGAACACCAAACCAAACAAAATGGTATTCAAAAATCAAGGGTTTAAACTCAGCATAACCCAAATTCCAAATGTAATTGTGTTCTACTCGATTTCTTTGGATCCAAAAATACGATCATTCTACTATACAATTCAGACATCACTTAATCATACCAATGGAATGCATTAGTAAATTTCACATCACAAAATTCACAAAACGAATAAAATGGTAGCTACTATATATTAGAATTCATAAAATGTACCAAAATTAGCTAAACTTCTGATTAAAACAAATCAAAATTTCCTCAATTGCACAACATCAGTTTAGATACATAATAATTTCGATTAAAAAGGGAAACCCATTGTTCTAACCTGCTTGGAAGTCGAATCAAGAACCGAATTAAAACTAAATTCCCGGTCACCGATGGACACGGAATCCTCAGAAGCTTTCCTGATTGTCGGATCGCCTAACTTTTCATTAACAGTCTTGGGTCTAATTCTCACCACCACCTGCAAAAATCAACAAATCAAACAATTTAAATATCAAAAGGGAGGGAAATCACTAAATCAGTGAAATTAGAAACAAAGATAAAAATTGAAGTTCGGGTCAAATTAATTACCTTAACTGGGGGATCAGGAGCAGTAGAATGTTCCTGAATTGGGTCTGATCTGGAAGATTTAAGAACTTTACTGTGAGAAAATGAGAGCTTAGAGGGTGATTTTTTAGGGTTTGATAAAAGGGGAAATTGGGGTTCAATTGGTTGAATGTTGGGATCAACTGGAGGTACATTTTCGTCGGTGAAAGAATGCGATTTCACGGTGGATAGTGGTGATCTCTTCAAACTCGATTGCCGTTTCGATGAGAGAGATATGTTGAGCAGATTTCTAACTGAACTCATCGACATTTTTTTGCTCAATTTTTTTGAGTTGATGTTATCTGCTGTTAAGAGTTTCGTGTTACGGTGTTAGGAGAGAGAAAAACAGAATTTGAGAGAGGAAGAGAGTGAGTTTTTGAAATTTTGAGTTCAAAATGTGAGGAAAGAGGGAAGAAGAAGGGGGGATGCAGAGAAGATGACCGTTGAGAAATGATTTATTTTTTATGTGGAATGGATTGGATCCGTTAGAAAAGTTGGGTTCAAATTTGAATTTTGGTAGTGCAATTACTCAAATGTCCTTTGTTCATTGTCGTTTTTTCTTGTAAGGGATAAGATTGGGCTCCAAATTGGGCTACCATCTATATGGCTTTAACCCAACCAACATAAGTTACATTGGAGAAATTTAATTTATTTTTAATTTTTTTGACAAGGAGGAATTAATTTACATTCTTGTTTTACGTAGTAAAAAGAGGTGCTATATATGATTTCTTTAATAAAATGCAAAAGAATTTCACTAAATATCCCACTTTTGCAATTTAAAAATGTTTGGACTTGAGATTAAGCCGCTGTTCTTTTGAACTGAACATCTCTAAACTGAACTAAACTGAACTTAATTTATTAAAGTCGAACTGAATTTATTGAACCCGAACTAAACTTATTGACCCTGAACTGAACTGAATTGAGCTGAATTTATTGGACCTGTACAGATTTAGATCAAAATCCCACATGGCCTTTTGAGGGGTTAAGAACCCCAATCAATTAGATTTATAATTCTAAAGTGGATAGACGCAAAAGATATGTTAGCTTAGTAGGGCTAGTCTTCGAGCGATTTCCAACAATAATGCTAGAAGATGCAATAATTCACAAAATATGCCTCATGTGAGTTAATTCTCATTCTACCGTCCACACCATCAAGAATATCGGGATATTTTTTTTTCCTAATCAATCAGCACAATACCGTCAAGTGAAACAACAGTTAAAATTGAAAAACTGCTATCTCACTTGGCGGTTTCCTTTTTAAGTTAACCACCCTTTCATATAGCGGTTTAACACTGACTCAAAAAAAGTTACCATGGAGTACTAGTATATGTTTGTATGTAATTGTGAGTTTATTCCTCAGACTCAACCCCAATCTTCGGACTCTGCCACATCAGCTTTCCACTAACTTTTTCACTATTATTAAGATTCACAAAACACTCTCCTTATTTTTACACATTATTTTCAGACTCGCCCCAGACTCAACTAAGCTCCTAAAAAAAGATAATTAAATAGGATAAAGTGTGATGATGTGGTATAATTTGATTCGGTTGGAGAAAAAGTGGAGTTTTAAGTGAGTCTCGATTGAGCCTTGGATTTTCAAACTCAATTAAGAAGAAGGTGTTGACACTTGGTAGATTTGGCATTTTCATTTTTCAGATCAGTTCATGGGTTTGCCTTTAAATTCATACCTGTGAATTTTATTAGGGTGATCGAGTTTATCCCAACTCTTAAGGTGAGTCTCGAGTCTAAATTTTGGGATAATATGGTAAAAGACTACAATTTCCCAACTTCTTTCCTTGGGTGAAATTTTTTCAAGAATTGATGTAACAACCCAGAAATTCTAAAAGAGAAAAAAAAGAATTTAAAGTGCTATTTATATTGACGGTGGCGGAAACACCGTCTTCTGGGCTTGTCACTACTAAAATAAAGAAGGGGTTTGAACACTAAATTGTTAAACCAACAAAATAAAATAAAAAGTAATTAAAATAATTATTTCAAATGAGGTACAACATAGCCTCAAAACAAAAGTAGAAAGTTTAAAATAAAATAAACTCCATTTGTTTTATTCTCACTCGAAGCACAAGTCCATGCACAAATATGCTAATAAAACAACCTGTAAAATAACAACAAAATTCCACAATCAGTGGGGAGTAACTAACAGCTCTCCCAGCTCAAGTGTAACCAATTAAATAGAAATAATAAGAATCATAGAATATAGATAACACAAAATAAAATAGGAATACATACGATCATAAATTGACATACAATTTATAAAGAATCCTTCAAAAAGATAATAATAAGTAAAATTAAAGAGAAGAGTTACCCAAAGACATTACCAAGTACAATAACGTAGTAAAATATATAACATTTATAATTTAGAGGTAAGAACGGAGCGCAAGTGAATCGCAAGACACTGTTCCTATATAGTCAAAGTCAGGAATACGTCCTTCGAGAATACGTCTCTAGTCTAAGTATGGCCACACTCTCAACCTAGTAGACAGCACCCGGAAGCTACTAGAGTCGAACGACGACAATGAACTAAAACGGTATACTCAACGGAATCCGTCCAAAATTCATATTACTAAACTACAACTAACAAGTTAAATACACTCAAGATACAACACTATTAAAAATGTTACTGTATAACATATTCAAGTTTAAAGCATAAATCATAAATCATAAATCATGGTATTACGTAAAGCTGACGAATAAGGTAAATCAAACATCATAGTCCTAAACATGATATTTCACGAATAACCCAACTATAATCTAGCTAGTCTCCCTATTATCGATATTTAACGGATTAAACCGAACGAGGACAATCATTAGTTACCTTGGCCAACTAGAGGAGTACGTGCAGATTATGCGCGTACAATCGGCTAAGCGTTCCCGACTTTAATTGTTCCTGTCTTCTCCTTCAAGCGATGCAAACCGATTTACCCAAATTATTACTAGTTTGATGTAAACTCTAAACCATGAACCGAAATGCAAAGAGAAGATGGATATGAATGGGAATCTTGTACGTAGTTTTGGACAAGTAGCAAGAAACTAATAAGGGAATAATAGGGAGGCCAGTCAATAAGGCTTTCGGTTACTACTGAAGAATCACAAAGAAATTTAAGAGTAGTCAAGTGTTGTAACTCTAAAATCTTTGAACAATCAATATTTAATGAAGAGATACATGAAAAGCCAAAGATATTCTTAATTTGGAAATCTATATCTCACGGGTAACATGAGAAATTGGAATGTCAAAATATCAAAGATATATATATTTATTTATTTATTTATTTTTATCATTAAATCAAACAATTTGAATGATGAGAAAACTATTACTTTTACCAAATAAATACTTGTTCCAAAACCATAAATAAATAATGGGTATTAAAAATCAATACTAATCATGTATAATGTTGGTTTACAACCTGCTGATCCTAGCTCAAGTCATGCCTTACATGAACATGCAGCAAGCAGTACAAAGCTCACCACAGTTCACACACTGCATGACCATGCAGCCAGCAGTGCAATGCGTATTATGGATGATTCTAGAAGCAGATATACTCAACAGCATACTCAACCAACTTCCCTAGATTCACGGGAGTTTGTTAGAGAGTTAGTTACTTGATTCAACTTGTAATAATGAGCTTAGAATGCTTAGGTGTACAGTAGGTTGAATATGATTGGTTGTTAGTTCTTAGCTCTCTTCCTATTGGTTGAAACACATCATACAATCTGTTGTATATATAGCTCAGATTACTGTAATATTATTCAATGATTCAATAATACAGAAATCATCTTCTTTTCTCTCTCAAACTACTGAGTTTTCTCAGAAAGTATTTCATGTTGAAACATGAAATCTGACATGGTATCAGAGCAAGTCAATCGATCTTGCTGATTTAGTTTGTTGTTGTAAGCTTGTTTTCAGCAAATTCTTGGTAAACACTTCAAATTCTCGAATTATTCTTTTGATCAAATTCATTCTCAAAAATGCCTGATCAAACAGATCCTTCTCTTAATCCGAATTCCGCATATTTTCTTAGCAACCATGATGTTAATGTTTCAAAGTTAGTCAGCATAGTGTTTGATGGAAAATGCTTTAATGACTGGAAACGTTCTATGGTGATTGCATTATCAGCTAGGAACAAACTTTGTTTTGTTGATGGTTCATTGAATCAACCAGCAACAAATGCTCAAAACTTTAGAATCTGGACCAGATGTAATGATTTGGTCATCTCTTGGATTCTAGCTTCTCTTGAACCTTCAATTGCAAGAAGTGTTCTATATCTGAAGACTGCAAGAGAGATATGGCTGGATTTGGAAGATAGATTCTGTCAGTCCTCTGGTCCTCAGTTGTTTTCTATTCAATTGAAACTTTACAACCTAAATCAAGATGATGATGAGGATATCTCAAGTTTTTTCACCAAAATTAAACTTCTCTGGGATCAGTTAGATGGACTAGATCCTTTGCCTTCTTGTTCTTGTACTGGTTGTAATTGCACTCTCACACAAAAACTGTTAAAATCTCAACAAAATCAGAGGTTGATCCAATTCTTAATGAAGCTTAACCCAAAGTATGAGCATCCTAAGAGCACGATTCTTATGATGAATCCTTTGCCAACTATTTCTAAGGCATATGGCTTATTACTCCAGGATGATCAGCAGAGAGAAGTGCAGAGCAACAGAAGCTATATGAACTCAGAATCAATAGTATTCACTGCTAGAAAGTTCACTGATAACAAGTACAGATCACAGTATCCTTCTAGCACCAACAATCAAGGTGTTTTTGCTGGATCTCAATCAAGAAACACCACCAGAAACAACCTATTCTGTGAGCATTGCAGAATGAAAAATCATACTATTGACAAATGCTGGAAGTTACATGGATATCCTAAAGATTTCAAAGGCAAAGGCAAAAGAGTTGCAGCTGCTGTACATATGGAAGATTCCTATGCTGATGATTCAAATCAAGAGGATAAAGGTCTGGTTCATGCAACTTTCACTGAAGAGCAGTATAATCAGTTGATGAAACATATCAACCCACACCAGGTTGCTAGCCAAGTTGAGACCAATGGCTCTAACTCTCTTGGTCTGGCAACCAGTTCTCAACCACAAGGTACATTCTGCCTTTTATCTAACTTCAAGAAAAAATGGATACTAGATAGTGGTGCAAGTGATCATATGTGTTCAGATTTGAATATGTTCAGCAGTCTTGAACCATTAACTAATAGATATCACTCTATAACTATACCTGATGGTACTGAATTTCAAGTCAAACACAAAGGTGTGGTAAATCTAGGGGATAATATTGTTCTCAAAGATGTTTTGCATGTCCCAGGGTTCCAGTTTAATCTCATATCCATTTCACAACTCTGTCATAACACTGACTCTTCTGTTTCCTTCACTGATAATGAATGTGTCATACAGGACCTTTCCAAGAAAAGGCATTATGTGCTTGGTAGATTGGACAAAGGTCTTTACAGTTTGAATGATGATCTGTTGGATTCTACATGCAAGTCAACTTCTAATAATTTTGCTCTGTCAAGTGCCTGTTTCACTGCTATTGAGGAAGCAAAGCTATGGCATCTTAGGTTAGGGCATGTTTCTTTTGGAAAAATAAAGAATATCAAAGGTATTGATGTAAAAGGTTGTTTAGCAGAATGTTTTTGTCAGATTTGTGTATGTTACGGTCCATTGTAAGGTATGGGACTTAAGTCCCACATCGATCATATGGGTGGCTGATGTGGGGTTTATATAGGATCATGGGCTCTCCTCCCCTTGAGCTAGCTTTTGGGGATGGTTCTCCTGTGGTCCTGTATCAATGGTATCAGAGCCGACCACCGCTCCTAGCACCACATGTGACCGATGGAGGTGACGCCGGTGCTCGTCCGGGGCTAGGAACCTTCTCTCTTTGCCTAGCGCAAAGCCTGCCACATGAGGGCATGTGGCTGCGAAGAGGGGTGGTATGTTACGGTCCATTGTAAGGTATGGGACTTAAGTCCCACATCGATCATATGGGTGGCTGATGTGGGGTTTATATATGATCATGGGCTCTCCTCCCCTTGAGCTAGCTTTTGGGGATGGTTCTCCTGTGGTCCTGTATCAATGTCAGATTACTGTAATATTATTCAATGATTCAATAATACAGAAATCATCTTCTTTTCTCTCTCAAACTACTGAGTTTTCTCAGAAAGTATTTCATGTTGA
This sequence comes from Spinacia oleracea, assembly GCF_020520425.1. Classification (NCBI taxonomy): domain Eukaryota; kingdom Viridiplantae; phylum Streptophyta; class Magnoliopsida; order Caryophyllales; family Amaranthaceae; genus Spinacia; species Spinacia oleracea. Next base: position 159,692,666 of record NC_079490.1, on the reverse strand, counting down.
AACATGAAATCTGACATATAAAATAAAGTACACTTTAAGTTAGAAATAGTTTAGAAGGTAAAATTTTAAAGATATCGATATATTTTAAAAACACTTCAAATATGGGGTGTTACAATTGATCCCTAAATTAACGAAATAATTTTGATTTAGGAATTGGTTGAAATCGATTATGGGTTCGTAGAATTTAAAAAATGGCGGGTCGGAATCAAGGAGGAGTAAATATGGATCAGTTTGAGGCGTTTTTTTAAAAGGGCATAACTGTCAACTTAAATGGCGATTTACTCCAAAACAGAACCACCATTTGAATTGCCGGTTGGTTTTTGAACCGGGAAAAAAAAAACTTTTTACTAAGTACGTGTTGCTGACCTGGACATGTGGGAATTAATATAACATGGGGTCATGGGGCATATTTTGGGAATTTTCGCATTTTCTAGCATTATTGCCAAAAATCGCTTCTATTCTCCTTATGAGCTTCGCTGGAAAAAAAAACAAAAAAAAACTATCGATCATTGTCCTATTTATGTTCAACCCCATTTCCTAATACATGATTGTGTGGTGGGGTGAGCACAACAGGGTACCTGTCAAAATTTCAAGAATCGAATTCGGAACCTATTGCAACATGTTCCTGAAAATGAGAAACGGAACTGGATCACGATTCAGGTACCATGTTATGTTATACTCCGTAGATTTAAATAAATTGTTATCAATTTATTAAAAAAAATATATCTAATTTGCGATTTGGGCTTTGATTGTTTTGTATTTTGGGCTAAAATTGTTATTCTACATTTATACGGAGTATTAAAAGAAACAAGCTTGACTTGTTTTATGTTCTAGGAATCTAGGCTAATGTGCCACTTTTATTTGGTTCTGGTATCATATTTCGGGTACTCAATAACTATACTGCGTATTAGAATCGATATTTACAGGTTGGGTACTCATACGAAAAATTGAGAATCGGATCCAGTATCTCAATATCAAAGTATTATAATTTGTAAAAACATTGACATATAAAAAGATAATTTGTATAATAATAATAATATAATAATAAATTAAAATTAAAAATAGATTATGGTGTGCCCTTGTTCCTCCACTAACGAATTGAAGAGAAAGTTCTACAAATACGTAAGCTCATAGCCAAGCAAATCACTTTTTAGCAGACGCTGTTACTCAAGACTCAAGAGTCAAGACTAACAATTTTATTTATTGTACTTTAAAAAAAAATTAATTTTCCCACTTTATTCCTGTTACAATCAGTAGGATAGTGACCAAATCCCTAACTCAAATGAAGCAACTCGATAACTATAATCATGAAGATCATCATCAATTATTTGGTTCAATTTTATGGTTCTAGCCGAATACTTTAAGGACAAAGTTGCGTTATTTTTACCCGAATTTATCTTATCGGAAATTATTTGAAACTATTGATCGATGTAGATTATTTGAACTTATATTCTTGCTGTGAATTATATTTACTGTATATTTAATTAACCTTGGATTTTTTTTTATTTCAGTAAACTGAACTGCTAGTTCTTTTGGACTTAGAGCATAAAATGAGGGAGCTGTCTCAATCGACGAATCTACCTCTCTTGCCGAGGGAACGTTTAGCTCGATTACTTGGGGGGGGGACAACGTACCAGAAAAGCCCTTTCTATCTTAAAGAAATTATTGAAAACGAAAGACAAAATCCTCATTTTTTTTTTCCTGACTTGTTCCAAGTAAGTGAATTGGCCGAACCCGATAGCAGCACTCTCCTTATTCTGCGCGAAAAAACTCGGGGGAGATTTCCGCAGATCATCATCAATTATTTAGTTCAATTTTATGGTTCTAGCCGAATACTTTAAGGCTAGGGCAAAGTTGCGTTATTTTTAACCGAATTTAGCTTATCGGAAAATATTTGAAACTATTGATGTAGATTATTTGAGCTTATATTCTTGCTGTGAATTATATTTACTGTATTTTTAATTAACCTTGGATATTTTTTTAATTTCAATAAACTTAACTGGTAGAAGAACTAACTTCCAGTTGAAAAATTTAAAGAAACAAATTGGGGTGATTTATTACTCCATAGGAAACTCTAAAGGTTCTAGCTAATGCTTACCCTTGTCAGTGGTGGTTCTAGATATGGCCTGGGAGGGCCCGGCTGCCAGAAGAAAAATTCTTAGTGTATTAAAATTTGAATATAGTTGTATAAATCTCATACTATATTGCTTAATTTCTAACGGCCGACCCCCTTGTAAATTTGTTCAAGATCCGTCATTGACCCTTATTATTACCAGCACGGCAACACCTAGTAGTCCGAAACTTAGAATATGACGTTTACTTATGTCATTCGTCATTCGTCAACCCTCAACGTCACTCGATTCGTAAACATCGTATAAACTTGTTTTGAAAGAAAGACATTAGTAAAACCCCACTATAAAGGTAACACTTTAGCCTAATTGGCAAAGTGACTCAAGAGATTTGTGGGGAGATAGTAGTGAACATATTTTCATGAAATCAATCATGTCTACTTTGTATAGTTAAATTCTCATTATCAATTTTTTATAATCGGTTATCAAATGAGTTGTTATAAGTAATTTTTCGGATAAAAAACCTCTTAAAAAAATTCTAACATTTAATGAAATGATTTAGCTAAAGTGAAATTAAAACATGTCTATGTTTTTTGTTACATGTTTAAATCTCCTTTGTCCGTTTGTAATTTTATAACGGACCATCCAAATAAATGGGCTAGCTAGCCACTCAAACTTTCTCAAAGGAGTCACAAGGTCCTTGGTTGGTGGTGGCACAAGTGGGTCCCAAAGGGTGCGTAGTGTATGGCCTACAACTAGAAAAGCACAAAACAAGAAGCTCATTGGACTAGAATGGGGAACTATGGCCACCTCGTGGGTCGGTTCATCGTTGTCCCATTTTAGTCCAAATTTTGGACCCTCTTTTCTAACCGTACACTTTTATTATTTCCTTCTTTTATATTTCCCTTTTTCCATTTATACATTATCATTATTGTCTTTTTCCCCAACGATAATGTCGATTTATCAATTAATCATTCCATATTTATTTATTTTCTTTAATTAATTTATCTTATCCTACTACCATTAGTGTTTTATTGCATTATTTCAAGGTTGGAAATGGTGACTTGGTGAATTGGAAATGGTCGTCATATTTTCATGGAGGATAGTTATGTAAAATCTTTCGTAACTTAGTTGGTTAATATTACGAGGGATCATACCAATTGCCTGTTGGTTCAGTGATGATTTGGGTTGAACTTGGTAGGGAGAACTCGTGTTCGATCCCCTGCAACAACAATTGGGAGGGGACTGGAACCTATCCATCCAAAACTCGCCCCGAATCCGGATTAGCCCTAAAGATGAACCGACGCTAACACCCAAAAAAAAAAAAAAAATACGAGGGATTATTTATAACTTGGGATTAAATTATGTACTATTTGTCCATTTCGACTCTATGTAGCACAAAATATAGGATATGAAGCTAATTAAATCAAGAATTCAGAATAAACGTTTATCTTAATACATGCATGGTAAGTGTGGATTGAAGAAGACATAACATCCTTAATACTTATGTTTGTACTTTGAACTCTTTTAGTCAAATGTTTCTCATTGTGTGTTCAACTTCTAGTAAAACTTGTGAGAAAATGACATTATACTGACCTAATTAAGATACCAAATAAGTAATAACCTGTAGAATTAGTTGCTTATATAGTTTTAAAAGCATCATACATATTTTTGGACATTTATATATTTAATTCTTTATTGTAAAGACTTTTTACTTGAAAAAGAAACTTCTTGAAAATGCCATAGTATTTTTATGTTACAAAAATTCCTCCTTCTTAGAAAGGACCACTCTCACATATGCATTCATCTTGTTCATGGTCAACTAACCCCGGCCCTTTCCCATTAAGAGAAATTATATTAATGTCTAATATCCAAATATATAATTTACATAATTCTTATTAAAAGAAATTATACATTTGGAATAAGCAAACACAAATAAAAGGATGCATTTTGATATGATCTGACTTTCAATAATCTGGTTTGATTTTATCCAATTTTGATAGTTTATGAATAAGTTAAAAAACTAATTCTTTCAAAAAAAAAAAATTAGGACGGAAAGAAAATCAAACGGACAACCTGAATCATCCTTTCGGATGATGTAAAAATCGTTAGTGGTTAGTAGTATGACTTTTCATTTAGTTGAGGTGATATATTGATTCATGTAATCGTTGAACTTGGTGAAGTACAAACATCAGGAGAGATTGTTAGCAACAAACAAAATGTTGTTATGCAATATTGCTTTAAAATTAATTTTTAACGAGGCATATATTAAAAAGTTAACAACGAAACGAGTTAAACAAATCACATTTCTAATATGAATAAGGATAAATTATTTTTACCACCTAAAAAATTAGAAAAATTATTTTTTTATCATTTAAAAAAAATTTAAATTTATTTTTTACCATCTCGAAATGGGAAAATAGATGAAACTATTATGTGGGTGGGCACAATAATGGTAATATTTCTGATATTATCTATTTTCCCACAATTTCATGTATTTAACTTCTTTATCTTCCCGTTCATCCCCATTTTTCATGAATTCACATAATTTTTTCTCCCATTAATTTAAAAAATTTGACAAAATTTAATGGCAAATACATAGAGGAGGGTGAAAGAGTTAAATAAAATCACAGAGGGAGTGTAAAAAGATGGAGGGGAATTGAATTAGTGGGCTCCACATAACGGTTTCATCTACTTTTTCATTTTCAGGTGGTAAAAAATAAGTTTTAATTTATAATTAGATGGTAAAATACAAGTTTTGATTTTTTAAGTGGTAAAAATAATTTTTTGATTTTTATAGGTGGTAAAAAATAATTTATCCTAATTATTTTGCTCCACGTTAAGTTGATGTGAGTTGGTATGATAAAGTCATAATAAACTTTATCTTACATCTATACTAATATATTAAAAGGCGTTACGGAAAAAGTCTATGTGCCACGTAGAACTCTCCTGTTTATACCACGTCATCCACTCTCCCAAGGTTATGTGATATGATTGACAACCAAAAATTAATACATGCAATAAATTTAGAACACAAGATCTCAAGTTTGGGATCCCATTACCATCTTAACCAACCACTCCTTGTTGTTTATCCATGCACATTAACTTATAAATACATGTAACACGAAGTCCAAAACATCTAAATATTTAGGTTACCTTTTATTTCTACATATATCTAATTTTTTGTTTATTAATTTAAAACACTTAGTTCCATTAGAAGAAAAAAAAATTAAAAATATTGTAATATGATCTAATTGAAAAATTATTTGGCATGATAAATGACGTAGTGTACACGTGTAGTAAATGAAATTAATGAATATTTTCACTTTTATGTACTACATGTGTTTTGGTCAAATATTGAGATGAAGAAGAATCTCGAATTTTAGTTATTCAAAGTAACAACCGGAGCATCTCCTGGGCCACGTACTAGTTCTTAACTAAAAAAGGGAAAAGTTTCGTACAAAGTACACCTTTTTCACTTGAGAGTTAAGACGTACTTAAGATTCGAGGATACTTTTCACCGAGAGTTAAGACGTACTTAAGAATCGAGAATTCAAAATGTGAATCATCATCATAAAGGCACGTCCTATTAGTTATAACCATGTCCTATTAGTTCTATAAATTCCAACTAGGTCATATAAGTTTATTTTTTCAAGTTTTCTCTCTTGAAATCAAGTTTGACCAAGTGCGAAAAGTTCCAATTAAGTCATATTAAGTCCAAGAAGTTTCAATCAAATCATATCAAATTTAATCAGTTCCAAGCCGTTCAAGTGTATACAGTAAAGAGAACACATCCAAACAAAGAGAAAGATTAATCTAACCGGATTAATTCGAATTAATACCTCCAAGATGGGTTGATTGAGTAGGACCCAACTAAACAAAGAATCAAGCAATCGAGTATATATTAAATTAAAGTTTCAAAATTAGCCAAAAACAAGAGCATAATGCAAGATTTTTGCATTGATTTTTATTCACTACTTTGAAAAGTAAGGTTGGACCTTTTTGACAATGAATAAAAAGGAAATGTTGAAAATTATTGATACACCAAACTTGCAAAGCTCAGATTGTGCAGGGGTGTGCATGGTGCTCTTGGTGCACCTGTCACAAAACGCACATAAATAACAATAAAACGCAACAAAAATAAAAACCGCAAAAAAAAAGAACATTAACAAAAGAACACTAACAAAAAGAACACTAATATTGACAAATCAGACAAAAGGTACAAATATAAAAAGCAGTTATCTTTTTTCTTGTTCTTTTAAGTTCTGGAAATGTTCTTTTCCAACCAATTTACAGTATGTTCTAATTAAAAAAATAAAACGACGAACCTTTGATGAACTTTAAAACCAGATTTATAATTTTTCTTGTTCTTTTAAGTTCTGGAAATGTTCTTTTCCAACCAATTTATGTTCTAATTAAAAAATAAAACGACGAACCTTTGATGAACTTTAAAACCAGATCTATGTTTTTTCTTTTTCTTTTAAGTTCTGGAAATGTTCTTTTTCAACCAATTTATGTTATAATTCCGTTATTTTATTTATCAAAAGATATCTGAAAACAACACTATAAATATGTAAAAAGAACAATTGCTGATTCTAAAAAAGAACACATTGTTTTGATGCCACAGAAATAGAAAGTTATAAGAAAAGAACATTAAAATTTAAAAAGAACATAGAATTAAGAACGAGAAAATTTACCTTAATCACCCGATGCACCTTCATCAACAGCATAAACCTCTTTGAATGAATAAAAAATTTCAAAAAATAGCGAAATTGAAATAGTATTTCGCTTAATAAACTAGTTTTTTGTAAACGTAATTCAATTAAAATCACATTTCAGAGAAAGAAGGAGGAGAAAATTTATTTTGAACTTTCTCTCTCATAAAATCTCTCTTTTGTTGGGAGAAACAAAAAGCTCTCCTCTTTCTCTCTCAAGAATGTGTTTCTAAAATGAGAAGTTATGAATCCAATAGGAGAAATATTATATATATAGAAAATGAAAAATAAAAAAAATAAAAAAAAAAGAGGGGGAAGGAGAAGAAATACAAGCCATGTTCATGATAAGAACGGTGCACTTGTTTTGTTTTTTTTTTTGGGTTTTGTTGTTCTGTTCTTTTATGTTTATTAGATATAAATCTTAATGTTCTTTTATGTTTGTTCTTTTTTCAAAAAGTACAGTATTGAAGAGCAAAGGAAGCTTTTACTTGACCAACAACAAATGATGTTAAATCTTCAAAAATAGCTGAAAGAACAAGAAGAGAGGCTGAATAAACAGAGCAATTCCTCAAAAGAACAAAAAGAGGATGAACATAAAAGAACATTATAAATAAAGAAAAAGAACATTATAAATACAGGAAAGAACATATCATGTAGAACACTTATTTTAACCATGTAAAACAACATTACCAATAAAAAAACGAACAACAATAGAGCATAAAAGAACATAATAAAGTAAAGAAAAAGAACATTAAAAATAGCAGAAAAGAACATATCATGTAGAACACTTATTTTAACCATGTGAAAAAAGAACAACAAAAAAGATAAAAGAACAACAAAAATGGTAAAAGAACAATTTGATCTGAAGTGTGTAATATCAAAAGAACAACAAGCTAAAGCAAAAAAGAACAAAGAACAACAAGCTAAAGCAAAAAAGAACATGTTCAATAATTATTTTCTGTATTATTATAATCTCTTAATACATATATGAGAACCAATATATAAAAGAACAATAGATAAGACTAAAAGAACATATTAAATCGACAAAAGAACAGAAATCAAAATCATCAGAAATATATAATCAAGATACATTAATCATCAAAATTATCAAAATATAGAATCAAAATACATTAATCAAGGTTATTGAGAAATGCAGAAATCGAAATGATCAAAAAAATCAAAATAAATTGAAATGATGAAAATAATGAACATGGAAATCAAAATCATCATAAATAAGTAATTCGTTTTAAAAAATTGAAAATTTACCTTCACAAATCGGATTATCAGCAGAGGAATTCAAATTTGAAGAAGAAGAATCAATAGAATTTGATATTGAAGTAGAAAAATCAACCAATATCTGAGATTCCATTACTTTCTCTCTCCTCTTCACAGTTTCTCTCCCCTTTCCATAGTTTTTCTCTCTCCTCTTCACAAATTCTGATTCGAAAATTATAAAAAAGAAGGTATATATACCAGAAAAAATGGAGTGAAAAACAAAAGAACGAAAAAAAAGGGACAGAGCAGTCATTGTTCTTTTTTTTAACAAAAGAACAACGTTTGTTCTTTTTTTATCAAAAAAACAACGTTTGTTCTTTTCTTCTCCGGATTCAACAAGATATCCACGTTTTATATTTATTGCATGTCGTTTGGACACCAGTGCACCAATAGCACTGTGCACACCCCTGCACCATCGTATTTGCGCCAAACTTGTTGTACAAATACATAGAATTTCCAAACAAACGTCCAAAAATACCCTCACTCACACACAGAAAAACCCACTCTCTTGCTTATTTTTTTAGCACAGAGATTTCATTCTCCTCTTTTTCTTAATTGCACAAATTACAGGCTTCATATTTATACTCAAATCCCACTTTTTTGGTAGTAATTTCTCGATTGAAGAACTGGATAGTCGACAAATCTTTGAAATCGAATCTCTTGAGCTCAGCGCTTGCCTCCCAATAAACATCATCTTTGACTTTTGCACTTGAATTTACATCTTTTTTTGCCTTAAAAGTAATAAAGAACACCCAAAAATCAGGTCTTTTTTCTGGGTTCTTTTGAATTCTTTTCTTGCATTTATTGCTTTCATTTGAATAGTTGGAGCTTAAGTTCCCTTTAAATTTGCAGTTTTTTGATCTGGGTTTTTTTTGTTTCCCTTCTCTCTATCTTTTTGTGTTACTGTTTTTCAATTTACTTCGATTGTGGTGCTAGTGCTTCTGATTTAGTGGGGTTTGTTGTGCTTTTTATCTTGGTATCTGTAAATTTTGTGGGGTTTGTTTTTGATTGATTAAGTTTATTTTTATTCCTTTTTATAAGCTCAATTGGGGTTTCATTTTTCTTGCTGGTGTAATTTGAAGCTTAACTTGAGGTAAGTTCCACCCATTTGTTATTTTAATTTTAGGGTTTTGGGTTTATGTTAATTTAAGTGAATTTGGGTTTTCTTGATGGATTTTTGCTTAGGGTTTACTGTAATTGAATAGATGTTTAATTGGGTATATGAAAAATTGATTGTTTGTTGAAAAATCAGCTAAACTTTATATTGATTTGAATAATTTAGTGGCAGTAATGGAGCTTTGGGATTCTGGGTTTGGTGAGCATGTGCACAAATGTAACTCAGAAACTTGCTTCTAAATTTGTGAAAAGATTGATCCTTTTTTTTGGGTTTTTAAATGCATCTTCTTTGAGATCAGTGGAATATTGCTTCTGGATTTTGTCTTTATTTTGGTTGTTTATTAATTTAGCATGTGGCTTCTGGGTTTTAGAAGATGCAATGTTCACTTTGTCTTGCTTCCTTTTGTTCTTGTCTTGATTTGTGTTTGTTAATTTTGTACTTGGAGCTTGGCTAGCATTGATATCCTTCATAACTTGGTAGAAGAAAAAAACAAGGCTATGGTATTATGAGATAACTTTTTAATTTACTCCATTATCTTTGAAGCTTGTCATGATCTGGATTTTTTAAAGCTTTTGTGGTACTTGTAGTTGCTAATTTTGCTGTAATGCGAATAATGATTTTGATGGACTTGTATTCATTCATCATGAACGGTTTTTGGAGTTTAACTTATGTGTCGTGCCATCATTTAGCCTTTGTCAAACTTGCTTCACAATTTGATATTCTTATGATCTTTCAGGTTTGTAATCCTTGTGTTGCACGATGGACTCCCCACAATCTGTTGTATCACCATTCAAGAACTTGACTGTTAGTGGTGTTGAGCCAGAGAAACAGAGATCAGAAGTCTCAGTCCGCGGCTCTCCCACTCACATAGCTAACGGAACTGGCAAGAACGGGGTGAATGTGAATGTGAATGTGAATGTGAATGTGAATGTGAATGTTAATGTAAATAACTCAGAAGATTTCATTGGCACCCTCGATGTGTATGTACATCAGGCAAGGGACATTCAGAACATTTGTATTTACCACAAGCAAGATGTTTATGCCAAGCTTTGCCTAACCAGTGACCCTGACACTGCTGTATCCACACAAACCATCAATGGTGGTGGGAGAAATCCGGTTTTCAATCAAAGCCTTCGTCTAAATGTTAGGACGGTAGAGTCCTCCTTAAAATGCGAGGTTTGGATGCTTAGCCGTGTCAGAAATTACCTTGAAGACCAGCTACTCGGGTTTGCTCTTGTGCCATTATCAGAAATCCTTGTCAAGAATGGGAATTTAGAGAGAGAATTCACTCTCTCATCAACTGATCTCTTCCATTCCCCGTCTGGGTTTGTTCAGTTGTCTCTCTCATACTCTGGGTCAACCCCTGAAATCCTAGAAATCCCTAAACAGCACATGGATTCCAGAAATACGTTGCAGGATTCAGAATCTGTGGGGCCTGTTCCTAGTGAGTTTGACAACATTGAGTTCCCTGACCCAAACATGGCGAATGAAAATCAAATGATGGTATCTGAGTACTTTGGGATGAGCTTAGAGTCTCAGACTACTGAGAGTCTGGTTTCGTCAGACACTGAGAGTCACGAGCTTGGTGTTCGTATTGTGGAGAGCTTCTCAGCAAATAGTGAGGACTCTAAGCCAATTCATCATAATGCTGAATCCCCTCCTAGCAGCGTATCCACCAACGGATCCCCGTCTGTTTGTCTCCCTACAAGCTCCCAATCTTCTGAGACTCCTGTCACTTCAAAGTCTCCAGGTGAAGAGCATGTTTCCCCTCTAAAAGACAACAAGAATGACGAGGGTGATGGTGATAGTAATTCTGCTAATGGTTGTAAACCATTGAAAGATACAAGTGTAACCCCACTTGTTTCTGTGAATGTCGAACCAGAGGAGAAGATGGTGCAGCAGGAATTTGTGAATATGTACATGAAGAGCATGCAGCAGTTTACCGAGTCCTTGGCTAAAATGAAGCTTCCCATGGATCTGACTGAGTCTGAACCAACCAAATCGGGGGATTCTAGCTCAGATCAGAAGTTGGAAACCCCAAAGAGTACCGGATCACGGGTCTTCTATGGGAGCAGGGCTTTCTTCTAAGTTTTTTTATGGTGATGGTGGAAAGCTAAAACAGGTGACTTTTTAGATTTTAGAATCAAATCCCCCAGTATTTAGTGATTACTAATGTACTACATATGATGTAATTTGTGCTTTTAGTGTTTTTTACCTCTGTATGTTAAGAATGTCTTAGATGATGATGATGGGAGATGGTGGGCAATGCTGTACTAGGTACAAACTTTGTTCTGTTACATTTCCTGTCATGATAAATGAACAAGTTTGTTCTGTTTACAATCTTTACATAACTCATGGTTTTGTTCTTTGTAATACTTGGTCACGTACCCGTGTCTTACTTTGAGTAGTCGAGTTTCAGTAACATGACTAGGAACACTAGGTAGAAGGGAAAAAAGAAAAGATATTTCCGAACATGATTAATTTTGAAATAAGATGATATGGTATTCTGAATTCATGTTTTGCCTTGTGTTATTACCTTAGTGCTCTTGCTTTTCTCTCTTTCTGTTAGCTATTTGGGATATTCCAGCAATAATGGTATCCAATCAAAGAGTAAGTAAGCTCGCTCGTGTATGCTATTTATGTCGATGAACCCTCAAAATCCATGTAACGTGGTCCTAGAAAGGATGAAAAGATTCATAATGTGTATTTCTGATGGTATCATTTATTTTTGTTCATGTTCCTTAGTGCCTAGCTTAATAATGGAGGAACAGGACTACAGGAGATGTAATTTGTGCTCTTTTTTCCCCTTAAAAGTTAACTCCACTTGCATACAAGATTGGTCCTTATTTTCCACTTTTATCTGCGCCTTTGATGATCACAGCAGCAACTTTAAAGCAGCCTTACATGTTGGACTCATTATAAAGACTCTTGTATAATGGGTTAAAGTGGCTACAGTAATCATTCTGCATTTCCCTTAGAATATTCACGGAACTGCTCGCCCGTCACCCGGTATTGCGTGGGGCCTTTCGTATAGAGCCAACTAACCGCGGTGCTGACTGCCGAGGGCTGGTATCCCATCCTCGCGACACACGCTTACGCCACCACAAGGTTAAGAAGGAGCAGATAGGGGTGTGGACTGTGGAGTGATCAGGTACTCAACTTTTATGGTATACCCAAATTCTACAAGAACAAAAGACATGTCAACTTTTTACATTCAAAAAACAATTTAATTGTGTGGGCGTAGTAGGGTCATATGACCTGTTTTTCAGTGTAGCTCCACCTTTGATTAGCACCAATAATTTGCATTTATATTATCAAGTAGACAAGTAATATAGTACTGGTACTGTAGGAGTTATCAAATACTTTTGTGACATTGAGTTGGTCATTTGTTGGGAATTGGGATGGTGACTCATTGAAAATGGCCGGTGACATTCTATTCAAGCATCTCCATCTTGGTTCGGGATACACCTTTCTAGAGCTAGGTATATCCATGGGTTGTTTTTCCTTGTATGATCACTCATTTGGAGAATTTAAATGGCAAAAATTTGGTCAAAATGAGCAAAAAATTACCCTTTGGAACAAGATAGATTTTGTACGTTCTATTTGAAAAGTTAGTCTACCTGGAATTTGGATAATGTGCTTCTTTAGGCACTGCAACTGCGTTCAAACCAGTTAAAAGAGCTTAATAGTAAATATCGACTGTTTAGCTGGAATGGTAAAGGAATTGATGAATCATAAATCCGACTTCTGTATTAGTCGTAGGTTAATTAGATCTTAGTCTCTTATCCCAAGATGCCAACTGTTGGATCTGTGCTGGTCTGCTTACAACTTAGGTCATGGTCTCATGAGCAGAAAACAATGTTAGATATCCCTTTTCAGCAGCATCAGACAAACACCAGCAGTCACAATGAGTCGATGTGGGCATAGAACTACTGGTAAAGATGGTTGTGGGCCGGGCCGGCACGAAAAAAGCACGGCCCGGCACGAGCATGAAATCGTGGGCCGGGCTTGGACCACTTTTTTTGGGAAAGCATGACTTGACCTGGTACGACAAAGCACATTAAATTTAGTAAAACACGACAACCCGTGGGCGTGGGCCGGGTGTTTTGAACTTGCCCGATGCAGAGTGGGTTGGGCGTGGACCTGGTTGTTCCAGCCCACGACCATCTTACATAGAAGGCCAAATGAATGAGGTGGAAATGTGTCACACTAGGCAATATTTGAGCAGCAAAGTTAGGAATATCACTAAAACGGGTTCATACATGAATGATTGCCATAAGAAAGAACTTGGACCAGAAGAGATTATAGCAGTCTGCAGGAAAAAAGAAAGATCCAGTACTAATTGTATCAGAACAGAAACTCTAAAGGGGAACTTGAACTATTTCATTGGCCCTTAAACTCATGTGCCTCTTACAAATCCATGCAACTTGGCCTGTATCTCTATATTTCACTCTCCACAGTCCAAACTGCTCCGCGATATCTCTTCCAGTTGAGCACCCTCGGTCTCTCAGGAAATCCAGTACCCACTGCTGTGCTGCTCTCTGGTCCTGCTGAATATTTCGCGACCTATCTCTTGTTCTACTGCTTCCTATTGCCATTGCCCCAAAAGCTGCAGCCCCTGCTGCTCCTGCTACCCCTGCTGCCCCTGCTGCTCCTGCTGCCCCGGTCAGGAGAGAAGAATCGAGCAGATGTGCAGCTTCTCTGCCTAAATTAGGTATCATAGATCCCATTCCTGTGGCCAAATGTGCACCTATTTTCAAGGCGAATGTTAACAGTGTCATGAACTTTGTCATGTAAGGTGCTAAGCATTTGACTGTGAGGTTATCAACCTGCATAATTTCACACCCCATTTGATCTTCTACCACGTGCATCTCTCTCCTAAACTCGCACAACATGTGGAGTCTCATTGCTGTCATGCCTGAAATGATGGTGGTCACAAGTTTCCTCGAGTAATTCTCTGTTCTGACAAAGAAGAACATGTTTGGCACTTTCCTTTCTTCAATTTGGGAATTATAGTTGACTAAATGATCAACTTTGCGATGTAATTCGAGCAAAAGCCTGTGCTCGTAGTATCTCAGCCCTTGGATCTCTTGTTTCAGATCTCTGATTTCTTGCTCAATGATCTTTAGCCTCTCCAACACTTGCTCCACTCCCTTAGCTATCCCACTGAACGAAGGGTCAACTCTTGGATCGGTCATGGCTGATACAATTTCAGGGTCGTTTTCTGGTGGAACATCAAGTTCATTTGCAAGGTTGTAAAGATCATGATATCTTCTATGAAGTACTTCTCGGAAATCATCATCTGATAAGAGGTCCCTTGCAAAATCAAAACCTGCTCTAATAACAAGCTTTCCTGCATCAGATACTGCACTCCACGTATGCTGGTAATCGTACATTCCATCTGCTGGGACAGTTAGCAGTGCTTCTTTTAATTTGTGTAGTGCGACAAACTGGGTTTTTCTGTATCTTGGTGGTGTTAAACTTTTCACACATTCAGGTCTAATGATGTTTTCAATCAACACAACTCCTTGGCAGAGGCCATGAATTGCAGGGATTATGAGCTGATGGATTAGTCGAAGTGTTTCTGTTAGGTTTTTGGTAGAGCAAGCCAAGATATCGATATGGTGGCTCAACTGTCCTCCAAGCTCTACTCTGACGTCAATGCCGTTGATGTTGATAGAAATGAGAGAGTTTTCCATGCTGTAAGTTGCTCCATGCTCATCTTTCAATGTCATGAATTTATTATGGAGATATACCTGCATAGTTTAAAACATACTTCTCATTTTTCATTTTACTCAAATTACCAAAATAGAGAGCAATATGAGGAGCAGATTAATCTTGCCTGTAGCTGAGGAAAGAAGGCTGGAGTCAGAAACGTGCAGCTTGAATCATGGCATTCAAGATGTCGTCCTGCATACACACAATCAGATGAACTGAATTGCCACTTTTGTGGTTTTTGTCTCCCTTCTTCGAGAAATGAAGGGACGAAAATGGCAGAGTTTAGATCATTTGGGTCTTGTTCATAACAGAGTTCCAGCTTCAGCATCACCCTCACAAGATCAGTGGCCTCCAAATTCTCAAAAACTTTAGAACAACCCATTCCGAGAAGCTGACTCTGAAAACTTGCTTTCAGAATCTTTTCCAACTCTTTCCAGCTTATGAAGCCATTCCTCAACAAACCTTGTTTCCGAGCAGTTTTTAATCTCACTAAATGCCCTAGCACTTCTTGGCAAAACCATTCACAATCTAGGATAAAAACACCAGGATAATCAAAGTAAATAACCTCTCCTATATGATGAAGACAGCTAGCAACTGTTCGCCTTCTCATCTCAGTCTTCTCTTTGTTCTCAGATCTAGACCGAACCCTCAAAGGTGGAACCTTCACTTGGCAAAGTTCACAGAATTCTTTCCAACTCATAGCAGGTTTGTTGTCATTTTCTTTTCTCCAATCCAATAGTGTCTCGGCTAAGTCATTGCACAACTCATAAACTCGGGGAACCCTTTGTAGGATCATCTTGCTTGTATTCTTTAAATGTTGTGCGAGTTTACTTGCAGATGTTGGTGATCTCGCATCAACTGTGAATACAGTTGGGTAAAACTCAAGGAACCCATTGAATTTCTCTCTGAGTCCTTGGATCGTGTTCACAATAGCCTGAAAATTCTGAGAGGGCTGAATGATCTTGTCAACGTGTGTCAGGACTAAGGTCACATTCGGAAGCATGCATTGTTGGACTGCTCTTCTTGAGTTAGAGACTATAAATCTGAGCCAATACTGTAAGTCTTCTGCAACTTCAACCGGGTCTTTCATCTCTTTGTTGCTCGGTTTTCTGAACATACTTAATAGGATGAGGAAAAATGATGCACTTCCATGCCCAGGGAACATGAGATCATGCAGAGAATACAGTTGTTGCTGACCACCCAGATTCCATATAGTAATCTTTGTGCCTTCATCTTTGAAACTTCTGATCTTCATCCCTTCTGATTTGATTGCTTGCTCAACCGGGTTTACCAAAGTCCGGACTTGCTCTCCGTAGGGTAGTTTGGTTGATGAAAAATTGTAGGATATTGAATTGCAAAGTGAATTTTTACCTGCAGTCATACATTTACAGATAAAATAGTCTGTTGACTTAAGAATGGTTTTCAGTAACCCTTTCTTTTGGAGCATATGTGATCTATGGTTGTTTTGTGCAAGTGACATACTAAGATTCAATATAGTGGATTATAATCATGATCAGCATTCTTATTTTGTGCAAAAATTGATATTTAGTTGTTGTATTTACCTGCATATTCCTGCCCACATAGGAAGACCCTACAGCTCTTTGGTGTAATCATAGGCATGTCCTTAAAAAAATCCAAATCTGGTTCAGACTTTGAATTCTGACTCAGTTTCTGATATATCCCATCAGCCATTCCTACCTTCTGTAACGGTGTATCCTCGAAATCAATCTCCTCAATCCAAGGATTCACCTGTAAAGTCTCAACAATCGCTTGTAAAACCGACTCTCCCTTAACTCCTCTACAACCCTTCAATGACAAACACTTCAAAGAAGCATTTTTCTTCAAACTCTGAAATATTCTGACAATGTCATCTGGTCTCAACCCCTGATCATCAAATATCCCTAGCCTAGTTAAACTCTGATTGCTCGTGATCATCTGTAGAATCGCTTCCAAACCCGCCCGCCCAACCCTCATTCTTTCTCCTCCAAGTGTAAGAGATTTCAGTGTTGTGTTTGCTTGGCATTGAAGTGCAGAAAATCTGCTCAATGGGCAAACCAAATGCTCAACTCCTACCCCACTAAAACAGTTGCCATCTAAATGCAGAGTTTCCAAGCTTCTGTTCTTAAATAGTCCTGCTGATACATAGACTACCCCTTTATCTTTCAAACAACATGTTGACAACTTCACTTCTTTTAGAGTTGTATTCTGCTCTAACACCCATCTGAATTCCCTCGCCCATTTCGACTTCAATCTAACACCTGTCATATCAAGAACCTTAACTATCGTATTCATCCCTAGAGCACACACAACCCTGCAAGCTCCTGATACGTCAAGCCTGTATATTCTGAGTGTGTTATTTTCTGGCACAAACTCCACCACTTTTGTACAATTCTCACGCTTCACCGAGCTCCAAATGTGAACTTCCATTTCTCTATTCCTAGCTAAAACTGCTGAAATTATCGGTGTTGCAACATACGAGCTAGAATCGAATACTGTCAACAGTTTCAGAGATGTGTTAACTTCAATCATCTTAGAGAGCTCCTCTGCCCCTTTCATACCAATTGAATCTTCCCAAATTTGCAACTCTTCTAAGCTGTCATTCACCTTCAGAACATCAGCTATTATCCCAGCACCTCTTGCTCCAATACATGATTCACAAAACAGAATTTCCTTGACATTTTCATCCCTCTTCAGAATCTCTGACAACTCCTGCAAGCAATCTGAACTGAAGTCATTTCTTCGAAACACGATTTGCTTAACTCCCGGGTTGTTTTCAAGCAACAATTTGAGGCTATGGAGATACTCAACTTCCCATAAAACTCTATGGAACTCCAAGTTTCTCAAGGCCGGCATTGTTGTTGAGAGCTGTGTGAGGAGGTAAACAAAGAGAGCATTGTTTTCCTTGGAGAGGTTTATGTTGATGGAGGATTCTGTTTCTTGGTGACAGCCTGAAGTTTGATGAGAAAGAAAGAAGGAAACTTTCTGCAAGTTTCCTGATTCCAACTGTTGCAGTCCCCATTGCAGATCTTTCAAGTTTTGGTTAGATGCCATTTTTTTTAGAGGAACAGGAAAATTCCTCTCATTTTTTGTTGTATTAAATTGATTTGAATTTATAGAGTGGCCCATATGTGGTGTGACTGATCTGGAGTTAGACAAAAAAGTACAGTTGGTGTTGTTTCTTTCATTATTAAGATATTGTGAGCTTGTTTTTCAAGGAATTGCTTTTGGGAAACCATGTTCCCACTTTGTGGGTTTTGAACTTTTGATGCTTTTCTTTGTAGCTTAATTTGCTGCAATATTTCTGCCCTTAAATTGTGGGTACGTATCTGTTAAGATCTGACCCATGAAACATCACGTGTGAGAGTCCCACATTGATAAAAGAGAAGAGAGCTAACCACCTAATAAGGCCAAGAGAGCTACTCCCCTTATTGCCATATGGTTTTAAGGTGGAACCTCATTTGAACTTGTTACATGGACTCTCTCTCTTTATGACGGGTGTGGCCCAGGCCCGTATTTAACAGTATCCTCAATTGCTAAAATGTAATGGGTGGAGTGAGCCACACAGATACAATTGCACTTCAGAAACGGTTTTTCTAGCGAGTGAACAAATATGCTACCTGCTCATGTAGTCATGTGCCAACGGGTCAAGAGCGACATCAAACAACTTTTAACTTGTAGGACCCGTACATATTTTGTTGTGTCATTCCTTTCTTTAATGCATGATCATGTGAAATTATCACCATTGTACACTAGTAGGATCTCAAATCAATTATATATTCACATTTTTACCCCATAGTTGGCCAAAGTCTCACTCATAAAAATTACCACCACCTTTTACCTTTAACAAAGGTTTACCTACCTTTGGAGATCTCAAGAAAGTTTGAGAAAAAGACAAGTCTTGGAGAAATTTAGCAACTTTACAATAATTGCAAGATGACTTTATATTTGTAGTCCCTCCGGTTTTTTTTTTGATTATTTTTAATTTTTATGTATCCACTTCTGCTTTATTCTATTTTTTACAAATTTTTTTATCAACTTATCCATTTTCTCATAATTGTTACACATTTTCATCATCTCATTCCTACTTTACCCACTATTAACCATTAATTTATTACAAAACTTTTTATAAGGCGGCCTTACACAAAAGACCACATTGGTATCATATAAGTTAAGCAATAAAATCATTTAGTTAAACATTGAAACTAATTTGTTAAACAATGAAACCAATTAGTTAAACAATGAAACCAATTAGTTAAGCAATGAAACCAATTAGTTAAGCAATCAAAGTGGTCTTTCCGGTAAGACGGTCTTACACAAAAGTTACCGTTAATTTATTACATCTCTTTTATTTTTTTTCACATTTTTCTTACACTGACTCACCACTCCTCGTAACAAGAGTATACCGTAATGAGGAGGAGATTGGTACATCAACTCACCGAGTTGTTTACCCAATTGAGGTCGACAACCCATGTGGACATATGAAGAAGAGGTGGACATATGTTATAACTTACTAGTCTTATATGAAAGCAATGCGTGCGATATTAAATTGAAACGTCACATTGTGTTATCATATCGCATCTGATAACCTCAAATTATAAATAAGAAAAATTGTCCATAAAGTTCCTCTAAAGAAACATTTCACTGATGTAAGTATTGTGATTGTAATTTTTTTATGCGCGTATAAGATGAGGCCACTAATTACAATCTTAAAAACAATTTTGTCAATGCAAGGTGTTTTAGAATTCTCCCTCGTTTTACTTAAAAGTTTCTTCAAAATATTCAGATCTAGATTTTTTTATTTTTGTCCAAATCTAGAATTATGATTTATATTATATTAATCTATGGTTGTGTTAATTTTGAAAATCTTAATGTTCGTTTACGATATTATGACGTTCCCATCTAATTTTTATAAAGATTAATTATATGCTTGATTAAGTACGGGAACTTTAAAATGTTCATTTTTGTTGAGTTGAATATTCGTTAAGTTCATTTTAAAAACAATTTTGTGCACATGATACTCATACATATGTACAATCTTATAAAATTTATAGAGCCCTAAAAAAATTGACAATCAAAATTAAATCTTGTGTTCATTTTAGGATATTCTAATGTACTAGTTTCATTTTACTTGCTAAATTTGTACATAATTTTAACTAGATAAAGTTTCATTTTGAACCATGGTTTAGTGCCCTGACATTCAAGTTATCCTACAAGCAACAAACAAATTCAAAATTTTAGTGAAAAATATATACACACATCAATTTCATATAATACCAATTAATATTTATCTTGATCATATTCATTATGAAGAAATATGATGTTCATTCGATCACATAAATTTTTATGTTTACGAAAAAAAATTCGATGTTCATAATGTGAATGTGTAGTATATATAAGTATTTTTTTTTAACATGACGAAGTACTCCGTATAAATTTTATGTTAATTTTCAAAAAATACATTTTCATATTTCCAATTCGGAAAATGATATCATAAATTATGTAGGTTCATTTTGAAAAAGTATTACTTCCTTTGTTTTTTTGTTGTGTGTTTTTATTTTTTATTTTTTTATCATTGCACCATTTGAGGTTTCACGCTTGCCAATACACAATTTTAACCACTAATTAATATCTTTAATTATACGTCAGAAAAAAATTGTAAAAATTAGATATTTTGAAAGTATATTTCGTGACGAAACTAACAAGATCCCACATGAATATTTTTTTTTTCTTACCTATAATTCACAATAGATTAGCATATAAGAGTATGTGAATAGTGCCACAATCCAAAAGTTGCAATAAGAATGTTCATTTACAAAATAATTATGTTAATAGTGCTTGATTTGTATTATATGATAAATATTCAAAAACATTTAATATCATTTTGAGCATGTTGAATGTTCAGGTATTAGTATACCGATTGTTTTCCTTGTATATTAAGCATCATTTACATTTTGCACACTCATCATTTTCTTATCAGTCAATGTTTTTTTTACAAATCCCCTAGCAGTATTCATATCGAATTATTTACTCTTTTCATTTTCATCCTATATTAAGGAAATTGGAACCGAGAAGGTCAAATATTGTGTTCAAATCACACTACATACACACAATCAAAAGCATTAAAAGTTGGAGACTACATCAAAACAAGATACAAGATCGAAGACATAGAAAAATAGGAGGATGAATTGTATCAAAATCTTGTAATTCAATTACAATTTTACATAGGCAATGCCTAAATTCTTCACTATTTGCCATGTTTTAATTGCACCACTATGTACATGTAAATGTATGTTCAAAGGAATAATACAACAACAATGTTAATTTAAAATTACTAGTAAATGCTCATTTCTCAATCAATAGATATATGTTCATTTCTAAATCAGTAGATAAATGATTAGATAAATGATCATAATTTTCGAATGAGTAGATAAACGTTCATTTCCAAATCAATTCATTTCTACGATTCAAGTATGGTCTTACGACCCGCTTTACGATTCTACACGATTCTACATTTTTTCTTGAGTAGCGAAAACTTCGTGAATTTGAATCATGCTGAGAAAGTTATTAATCAATAAAATATTGTTAATATTGCTTATTTAGCTAGTAAACAACTATATATTTCAGTTATTAAGTTTTTCACTTATAATTAATATAAGCACTTTTAATGAAATATGTGAAATAAATTTTGATTATACTTGTTCATAGAATATTACACGATTTTATGATTCGATTCTAGTAGTCCCTTGTGATTCAAAGTAGAATCCCGATTTTGACAACCTTGCAATAGATAAATTTTCATTTCCATATTAGTATAACAATGTGCAGCCTAAAAAACACAAAACTACTTCGTTTGGAGGGGCAACATCCAACTCTGCATGTAAACGGGTACAACAAAAAATTTGCGGGCTAGGCCATGGCACTCTAACTAAATAATCATGATTAATAGTAGAGCTGGGGCAAACATGTGGTGTTGGCTCGTGTTCTTATTAGATATAAACAGGTTGGAAAACCTGAACACTAACTCAATCCGTTCAATTAATTAAACATATTATATCGTGTTGACCCGTTTAATTAAACGTGTCATAATCCCTTGACACTAACCGGTTTTTTTCGTGTTCGATTGTTCGTGTCTTGTTTGATTTTGCCAGCTCTTATTACTTATTAGTACGTCCTAGCTCCGATAAGATCATAAGACAACATTAACCAAAACCCTAATCTCCAAAAACCCTTCACAAATTCTTATTTACATGGGGTGTACGATAAATATTGTACACCAAAGTTAAAGTTAATGTAAAATGTTTAAAAGTTACACTTATATACGTAAAAGTTATCTATTTTTTACTGATAAAATATTACATTTTAATAAAAAATATTTCTTCAAAATCACTAATAATGTATAAAATTTATCATTTAGTCTTACAAATGTTTATCTATCAATTTTTTTTTTAATAATATAAAAGTTAGAGAAAAATGGGTAAAAGTTAGAGAAAAATGGGTAAAAGTTATGTTGGTGTACAATAAATTTATTGTACACCTTGTGCATACAAGACCTTTTGAAAACCCTTGGCCTCCAAGCCTCTACAATAAATTTGTTTTATGAGTAAGAAGCTATATGTTTTGGGCCAGAGTATGTAATGTTTAAGGGAAGGAGAAATGGGGAGCCTTCCTAAAAGGGGTTGGCATTTTTTTCCCTCCTTCTCCCTTAGTTTTTTTTTTGTTTGGTTGTTTATGCATACTTTTACTTACTAGTTGTTGGATCGTGCGCTAGCGCACGATCCCCCAAGGTATATAAAATTATTTTTGTAAAAATGTTACTTAAAAGCTACTCCCTCCGTCTCTTTTTGTTTTTTACGTTTGGTATTTTACACGCGTTTTAATGACTAATTAATTTGCAGTGAAATTACTTTACTTTTTTATTTAAACAATAAAAATTACGTTAATTTATAATGTTTTCACTTTTATCAAAAATATGACATTGGGAAAATGAGAAATATTTAATATCCAATGGATTTAATTGGTTAAAATAATATTTGGGCACAAATTCTGATAGAATATTAATGTATTATGTGATAATATAAAAAGAAATGTAAAGAACAAAATGAGACACCCAAAATGGAATACGTAAAAAACAAAAAGAGACGGAGGGAGTAGGAACTTACAATTTATGGTAAATGCTAGAAATGATATGTTAAAGTTAGATGTTGGATTTACATGTAACAGGAAATAGAAACCATATGCGTTTTAATTGATAGTTCGAAGTACAATATATAGGAAATTATACCCAAAGAAAACAATACATTTTGTATAGCAATGGAAGGGTGAAACCGTAAATTCTCTATTGTTAGGAATAAGACAAAATAAAACAAAGAAGGAAATGAGGGGCATGCACGTAAATGCACTATTGGGTGAATAGTAATCAAAGTATGAAGCTTTATAAGTGTTGGGATTCCTTTGGTTAATAAAATCAAATATTTACCAAAAAAAAAACTTTGGGATTCTTATTTCTTATTTCAGAATTACCAAATAATAACATCAAATAACTTGGACATAACATAGAAGTACTTCGTATTAACCAAAGGGTTTTTCTAACGTGTGCCCATGGGCACACATTAAGAAAACAAATTCCCTACTAAATATTTGATTTAGAGGAATATTTACTAGTTTAAAAAGGTAGGTTAAATATTTGATATGTGAAGTAATGAAATCTTTCTCAATTTTAACTCTTACCCATTTTATATTTTTTTTTCCTATTTTTCATGTTGATTTATTTTTGCCAACTTCTCAACATCAATCTAAAAAAAAATTCATTTGAAAAATAGTACTTAGTACGGTACTTCATGTTCGTAAATTCAACCTCAATTCCCCTAATTAGCTATAGCTCACTTTGCTAATTGAAATTCACGCTACTGCATACTCCATGGCTAACTAGTTATATACAATTCACCTTTTTTTATCCACTCCAATAAAGTAACGAATTCTTTTATTGCCATGTTAAAAAAAAATTACAAATTTATTGGTACAATTGAAGCTAGCTGGAGCAAAGCAATATACTTGAGACTCCCTTTTTATTATTTAGGCGTCACATTATACTTGAAATAAGTGAGCTTAGCTAGGGTCATGTTAGATAATTAAACCAGATACAATCTAACATATGAATACATCGAGGTTTTTAGGGCCTAACTTATTTCTTCTATCCACTTCATCTTTAGCATCATCCATTTATATTAATAAATTTATATTTGGGACTTCCTCATTCTTTAGTAGGAGTTGCTAAATAATAAAAACAAAATAATACTAAGAGATAACATTCGGCGATATTTAGGGATTGCTTATTTATTTCTATGCAATTTCAACTCTATCATTACTCATAATTTTATAATAAATTTCTACTTTAGGATTTCCTACTTACAATTTAGGGGTTACTAAATAAAATTTTGAAATAACTTCTCTTTGGCGAATGAGTATTGTTGTAAGCGAGCTTAATTATATCGAAACGTCGCAAGTTTATAATGAACCTAAAGGGTTGAGCATCCCCAAAGTACTCTATAGCTACACATATAATATGTTTTGTGATGTATTAACTTATTTAAGATATAATTTTGTGATTTTTAAATTTGATTTAGGAGTTACCAAATACTTTAAGACTTAATTTCTTACTAATTAGGAGTTACTAATTGAAAATAGTAAAGTAAATTCTCTTAAGCAAAAGAGTATTGTACTTGAACCTATAATTTCAAACACGTTACAGAGTATACAAGGGGTAGCTAATTATGTAATATTTAACAGATTATTTGGGCATGGTCAAATTGTAATATTTATTTTGGGACTCCTTAATTGTTTTTAGTAGTTACTAATTTTTTATGTAAATAACATCAAAATTACTTGCGAATAAAATGAGAGTATAAAGCGAACGAGTATTACATAAGGTCTATATTTATCGACTTTCTATTCATTATTTATGCGTTATTGTATACATGAAATAAAAACCAATCACGGTCGTGATAGATAATTAAACTAAATGTTTTTTTTTTTGATTCCAATGAGCCACAAGGGCAATATAAATTACAAATGGGGTGGGGGGATTCGAACCTGAGACCTATTGTACACAGGCCCTCAGTCTTAACCACTAGGCCAAGACATCATTGGTATAATTAAACTAAATGTAATCTAACGAATGAAATATTTACATTTGAGGTTTCAATGACCTTGCTTATTTCATCTGTGCACATTCGATTCTAGCGTCATCCATAATTATATTAACAAACTTATAATTTGAGATTCCCTATTTTTTTATTTAGGAGTTACCAAATTATGGATCACCAATAATTATATAATTAGATTTACACTTTGGGATTTCTTGTTTTTTTATTTAAGATTTGCAAAATATTAACATACAAATAATACTAAGGGAGAACATTTGGGGATTTTAAAGGATTTGCCGATTTATTTCTATGCAATTTCAACTCTAGCGTTACCCATAATTAAATAAATTTCTACTTTGGGATTTCATTTTTCTAAGTTAGGAGTTACAAAATAAAAATATCAAAATAACTTTTCTCAATTGAATGAGATTTGTAAGCTAGATTTGTAACCTGGTAGGGGTGCCCCTCTTATAAGGGTCAACTTTAGGGACACCATTCTTTATGGTCTAAACAAGGAGCTTTTTATTGCAGCCGAGGGTATGTACACTGGTCAATATGTTTATTGTGGTAAAAAGGCGGCTTCTGGTGATTATGCTGTTGTTGTTGGTCATAATCCTGATAATGCTACCACAAGGTATGTCTTTTTATTTGTTTGTTGAATAAATAATCAGAAATCATATGCCTCGTAACTGTTAAAAAGTGGAGGGCATTTGGTGAATTTCTCAAAGTCGAGGGACATTTGTGAATTTTGCAAAAACTCATGGGTATTTTAATAAAAAATCAGTAAAATTAAATATCACGAGAAATTATCTTATCGAAGGTACAACTATGACAATTGATCAAACTAACTGATCATCTGTTTTCCGTATAATTGATAATTGACAGACCAAACAAGGGAAAAATCAGAGGTTTTTACTTATTTATATAATTAGATCTCGTGCACGCACGGATTATGAACATTTTTTTACAAAATATTTAACTGAACATCCCAAACTACTACATAATTATAAAGTTTGAATATACTCATTTAAATTTATTCATTTAATATGCATATTATTATATATGTGTAATATGCTAATGTGCAACCTATCGAGTGAATATATTTTCCTTATTAATATACCGATTTGACTAAAATATTACCTAAAAGTATTTAACAAGATTATTATTACGTAGTATCTATATTGCAATAGTTTATAAACTAATATTTTTTCTATACATAAATAGTTTATAAAAAGGATAGAGAATAAAAATAAAATAAAACATGTATTTTTTTAGGAAAATGATTTTTGGCGGGAAAAATTTGCCACGTCCTGGTGTATGTTTTAATATAAAGTAATAGACAGATAGATTATTCTATGAAAAGAATGCAGTATTAATTTAACTTTTGTGTAGGATCAAGCTTCCATCTGGATGTAAAACCAGTATTGAAGGCTGGAAACGCGTACCATAAGTTTAGGGTTAAGAGGAATTGTTGGCCTAAGGTTCGCGGTGTGGCAATGAACCCCGTTGAACAATCCGTGGATTATGGACCATGGTGCACATTGAGCATGGTGCACCAAAAGAACATATGTGTCTAAACAAAAGAACATGACACTACGACAAAAGAACATGTGTTATAGTAATCACAAATTCTTATTTACAAGGGTTGTACAATAAATATTGTACACCGGAGTAAAAGTTAATTCAAAATACTTAAAAGTTAAGCTTATATATGTAAAAGTTATCTATTTTTTAATGATAAAATTTTTCATTTTGGTAAAACTATTTCTTCAAAATCACCAATAATGTATGAAATTAATCATTTAAAATGTTTATCTATCAACTTTTTTTTACTAACATAAAAGTTAATCAAAACTTGATTAAAGTTATAAAAAAATGGGTAAAAGTTATTTTGGTGTACAATAAATTTATTGTACACCTTGTGCGCGCAAGACCTTTTGTACAATAATTCACTTTTTTGTTATAAAGAATATTATATTATTTTCACTATTTATTAAAAATATAAATAAAAAATATATTCATGTTCTTTTCACGTATCAAGGTGCATCATGCTCACTGTACACCATGGTCCACCTTCTAAATTGCGCCCCGTTAAACATCCTCATGTTGGTGGTAACCA
This sequence comes from Spinacia oleracea, assembly GCF_020520425.1. Classification (NCBI taxonomy): domain Eukaryota; kingdom Viridiplantae; phylum Streptophyta; class Magnoliopsida; order Caryophyllales; family Amaranthaceae; genus Spinacia; species Spinacia oleracea. The sequence continues at coordinate 159,665,511 of NC_079490.1, read as the reverse complement.
CCAACATATTGGTCATGGTAGTTGCAGCCGTAGGGATGATGTTCCTGGTGCCAAGGCTGGTCAAATTGCTGCTCGTCAAACTGGTAACAAAAACAAGCCTTTAACTATATCTGGAAAGGAAACCTAATTATTTATGGAAATCAATCATATCGACTTTTTTTTATTCTTCGATCTTCCTTTTTGGAATTAGAAAATTGTTATGAAACGAAGAGAACAAGAGTTTGCTATACTGATATAAGCAAAACGAAGAGAACAAGAGTTTGCTATACTGCTATATTGCTTCTTTTGTTTTCTCCGGTGCTACAACTATCCAAGCATTACAGGTATTTATAGTAGCAAGTTTTACTGTACTACTTTTACCTAAGTCAAAAATAAGCCAAGTATAGACTCATCCATACATTTAATGTTCTTGTCTTCAACTTCCTAGTTTCAATAGAAGTAGGTGGACATTCACCGTTTAATTTGTTCACAACACTCCCCCTTGAATGTCCATTATTAACTGGGTACCAGTGGTCTTGTTAGAAACCTTGGTAAAATTTAGTGGGATAAAAACCATACCTAGGGGAAAAGAGTACACCTTTTGTGATTATATGCTTTAGCACACTGCCTCTTTAAAAACCTTGTCAGGAAAAACCCAATGGGATAAAAACCTGATCGAAGGGAAAAAGAGTGCAGTGCATATAATACTCCCCCTCAATTTAATATAGCTCACGAAGACTACGCATTCCAATTTTTGTGTACCAACTGCTCAAACCTCTTCGAAGGAAGAGATTTGGTAAACAAATCAGCAAGATTGTCACACGATTGAATCTGTTGGACGTTTATCGTTCCTTCTTTCTGGAGATCGTGTGTGAAGAACAACTTTGGAGATATGTGTTTTGTTCGATCACCCTTGATGTACCCTTCAGTTACTTGTGCGATGCATGCAGTATTGTCTTCGTAGATGATGGTAGGATTTTCTGTTACTGAGTTCATTCCACATCCTTCTTGGATATTACTGATCATTGACCTGAGCCATACACATTCTCGTCCAGCTTCATAAAGAGCAATCAATTTCGCATGGTTTGATGATGTAGCAGTCAATGTTTGTTTCGTTGATTTCCAGGATATTGCAGTACCTCCATAAGTGAACAAATATCCAGTTTGTGACTTGGCCTTCTGTGGATCCGATAAGTATCCAACATCTGCATATCCAATGGGAGTAGCATCTTTTCTTGACTGATAGAGTAGACCAAGATCTAATTTTCCTCGTAGATAACGGAATAAATGCCTTATTCCATTCCAATGTCTCTTTGTTTGCGAATTGCTATACCTGGCTAACAAGTTCACAGAAAAAGCAATATCGGGTCTAGTATTGTTAGCTAAATACATTAAAGCGCCAATTGCACTTAGATATGGTACTTTAGGACCAAGAATTTCTTCATTTTCATCTCGAGGTCTGAATGGATCATCTTTCATATTCAAAGATCGAACGATCATAGGGGAATTCATTGGATGTGATTTGTCTATGTAAAAGCGTTTTAGGACCCTTTCTGTGTAATTTTATTGATGGACAAAAATTCCGTCTTTCAAGTGCTCAATTTGTAGTCCAAGACAAAATTTGGTTTTTCCAAGATCTTTCATCTCAAATTCTTTCATCAAGTATTTTGCAGTTTGTTTAAGTTCACGTGGAGTTCCAATGATATTTAAATCATCCACATATACTGCAATGATAGCGAATCCTGACTGGGATCGCTTAATGAAAACGCAGGGACTGATTTGGTTGTTTTTGAATCCTTCTTTCACAAGGTCTTCACTAAGACGATTATACCACATTCTTCCAGATTGTTTTATCCCATAAAGTGACCTTTTCATCTTTATGAAAAGCATTTCTTTAGGTTTGTGATTTTCTGGTAATTTTAGTCCTTCAAGCACTTTCATGTAAATGTCTGCGTCAAGTGACTCATATAAATATGCGGTCACAACGTCCATTAATCGCATTTGCAGTTCTTTCGAAACTGCCAAGCTTACCAGAAATCTTAGTGTAGTAGCATCAACTACTGGAGAATATGTCTCCTCATAATCTATCAATCCCTGGTATTTGAGAGAAACCTTGGGCAACTAGCCTTGGCTTGTATCTTGTAACCTTATTGTTCTCATTCCTTTTTCTCACAAATATCCATTTGTGTCCGACAGGTTTTACACCCTTTGGTGTAGTGGATATTTTTCCAAAAACTTATCGTTTTTCAAGGGATTTCAATTCTGCATGAATTGCCTCTTTCCATTTTGGCCAATCATGTCTGCGACGACATTCATCCACTGTTTTCGGTTCAGGGTCATCATTATCAGATATCAATTCAATTGCAATGGAGTAAGCAAATATTTGATCTACGATAACGTTTTTCCGATTATAATGTTTCTTGGTTGAAACATAGTTCATTGAAATTTCATCGTTATCGACTTCTTTATGATTTTCTTCCTCCTCTTTAGGAGGATCATCTTTATCAATATTCTCCTCTTCATTTAGTCTTTCATGACCTTCTTTTGGAGGATCAATATTTATTTCATTTGTTACTCCATCAGGCCTCTTTACCTTTCTTGGCTTAGAATCTTTTGAACCAAATGGCCTTCCACGTTTTCGTCGTGCCATAGACTCATTTTCAATGGCCTTATTATCAGTGGGAATTTCAATGCGTGCAGGTGCATTCTCTGCTGGTATATTTGACTTTGTCACCTTCTTTGTATCCGTGAATGCATCAGGAAATTGATTTGCAACACTTTGTAAATGAACAATTTTCTTGACTTCTTGTTCATATGAATTTGTTCGTGGATCAAATATTGACAGTTGTGTTGCGTTCCATATGATTTCAATCTTCTTTTTTCGTGGGTCCACTTTCTCTCCCCCTAAGGCTGGGAATACTGATTCATTAAAATGACAGTCAGCAAACCTTGCTTTAAATAAATCATCAGTCATTGGCTCAAGGTATCTAATTATGGAGGGGGAATCATACCCAACATAAATTCTCAGCCTTCTTTGTGGACCCATTTTTGTGCGTTGGGGTGGAGCAATGGGAACATACACGGCACAGCCAAATATTTTTAGATGTGAGACATTTGGTTCTCGACCATATACCAACTGTAATGGTGAGAACTCATGATAAGCTGTCGGTCTCAATCTTATTAACGTTGTCGCGTGTAAAATAGCATGGCCCCAAGAAGATGAGGGTAATTTGGATCGCATTAACAATGGTCTTGCAATCAATTGTAGTCTCTTGATAAGTGACTCTGCGAGACCATTTTGTGTATGCACATGACCCACTGAATGTTCAACAACAATTCCAATCGACATGCAGTAATCATTAAAAGTTTGGGATGTAAATTCCCCAGCATTGTCGAGTCTTATTTTCTTTATTGTATGGTCTGGGAATTTATTCCTTAATTTGATGATCTGAGCAAGTAGAATTGCAAATGCAACATTTCTACTTGACAAGAGACTCACATGACCATCGTGTTGAAGCATCGATCAATACCATAAAATATCAAAATGGTCCACTTGCAGAATTAATTGGCCCGCAAATATCTCCCTGGATTCTTTCTAAAAATGATGGAGATTCAGTGGCAATTTTGGTTTTGGATGGCCTTATAATCAATTTTCCAAGCGAGCATGCAGGGCATGTCAATTCATTTGATAGGGGTATTTTGACATTCCTTATTGAATGCCCGATTGAATTTGCTATAATCTTGTGCATCATTCCTGTTCTAGGATGACCCAAACGGTCATTCCATAATGTGAGAAAATTCTTGTCATCTAACTTCTTGTTAGATATCATATTTATTTCAATTGGCCTTATATCTATACGATATAGCCCTGAAGAATATGCTGGAAATTTCTCATAAATATGTTTCTTACCACATTTTTCTGCCGTGAGGCATAAATATTCTTTTTGATCCACTGTAATTGTTTCTAAATGATAACCATTTTGACGCTCATCTTTAAAACTTAAGAGATTTCTTCGAGATTTACTCGAATATAAAGCGTCATTAATAATCAATTTTGTTCCATTTGTGAGCACAATGCAACCTCTTCCAGATCCTTCTATTAGCTTTGTTGTCCAGGAAATGGTATTAACATTTGTTTGAAACTTTGTCAAATTTGAAAAATATTTTCTATCTTTTAAGATAGCATGCGTTGTTGCACTATCCAGAAGGCATTGATATTGGGAACCAAATTCAGGTAGAGTCATATCTTCATAAATAAATATGCAATTAGTTTAGAGAAATGATGATAATAAAAAGTTTATTGGTTAAAAACTCATGACAAGGTAAAACGAAAAGTACATAAGAACAATACATAAGAACAATACATGACATACTTTTAGATGGGGGTATCTATATGTTACTATTATACTCAAATATCAAATCATTGCCATTTTCAGGGTTATCCACGAAGAAATCAGACACGTCAAAGCTTGGCACTGAGGTATTTTCCTCATTTACATAGTTTGCCTCTACAACTTTTCCTTTGCCTTTTATGGATGCTTGGTACAAATCTACCAAATGTTTGACAGTACGGCATGTTTTCCCCCAATGGCCAGTCATGCCACATCTAAAGCATGTGTCTTTTTCTTTTGAGGGGGTCTGCTTTTTATTTCCTTGTTGATGCCTTTTGTGGTTATTGTTTCTAGGGGCGAGACAACCCCTGCCATGACCATGGCCAAGGCCACGCCCGCGGTGGTTTCCACGTCCTCTACCGCGGTGGTTATATCCTCCATGTCCACCTCTATGAGCAACATTTGCCTCAGGTGGGTTTGAGCTTCCAACAACATTTGATTCATTGAATGCCATAGACCCAATTGGTCTAATATTATGGTTTTTCAACAGAAGATCATTGTTCTGTTCGGCAACCAGTAGTATAGAAATCACCTCAGAGTATTTCTTAAAGCCCCTCTCTCGGTATTGCTGTTGCAATACAATATTGTTCACATGAAATGTGGAGAGGGTTTTCTCTATCATTTGATCTTCTGTGACTGCTTGGTCACAGTATTTCAGTAATGATACAATTTTGAATAGTGTGGAGTTATATTCACTGACAGATTTAAAATCCTGAAACCTCAGATTGGTCCAGTCAAATTGAGCCTTTGGTAGGAGCACCCTTTTTATGGTGTCCATATCTTTCTTTAAGGCTATCCCACAACTCTTTGGGATTTTCCACCAACATATATTCAGTTTTCAGGCTGTCATGTAAATGATGCCTTATAAGGACTGTGACTTTGGCCTTTTCCTGCTCGATGGCAGTTTTGATTTATGTAGTGCCTGGAACCAGTATATCTTTTATGGTATGGTCCAGTCCTTAGGCTTTTAAATTCATCTGTGCATCAACAGTCCATTCTAGAAAATTGTGCCCAGACAAGCCTAGCACATTGAATTGTCTTTTCATCAAATCTCCCATTTTAACTACAATCAGATAATCATTAAACTTAGTAATCAACATTATAATTAATTAATCATATTCATAATAATTAACTATTAAAATTTTATGTTTTCTTCCCCCCTTAGTTTATTATTATGAACCACACATAAATAAATCAAATAAGTCATGATAATAACGTTAATTAAAAGCGAAAAAAAATAATGATAACATTAATAATAATATCATACATATGGTTAAAAAAAGAAAAAAAAATTAAAAATGCAACAAAACGCAATTAATACATCAAAATGGAAAATGAAGTACTACAAAAATTATGCATTTTGTTCTTACTTGCCGGAAATAAACAAAAAAAAATGGAGATCTTCATTTGTTGAAAATTATGAAAATCATTAATGCCATAAGAATGACTACTAAGGCCATCATTAAAACAAAATATTATTTTAATTTTCTTAAATCTTCCTCGAAGGTGAAGACGTGTGGAGGGTCGGGGTTGCCGGCCGGAAACATGTTTGATCGGAAAAATGGAGGAGGAAAAATTAGAGGAAAAAATTGTGTGGTTTTGGATAAAAAGTAAGAAGGAGATAAGATGTTGTGTGGTGAAAATGGGACGGGTAATCCCCCTTTTATAGGGGGATAAACCATGATTGTATTATACAATTTGTTACAGTACACTGGTATATTATAGTCTAAAGAGGTTAATAATTTTATTACTTATACTACCAAAAAAATGTCTGTGTGGATTTGAAAAGAAATAATGGATATATAGAATTAAAATTGTAAAAAGATATCCCCCGGGATGCAAGCCGTAATGGTCCAAGAACCCTAGTCTGTTTAAGAGATCGTGGGTTCGAAAAACAAAAATAAAGATGTACCTGAAAATATAGGCTACATCGTTTTTACAAAAAAAAAAAAAAAAAAATTATTTTAAGTCTAGTCTAGCTATATGCATGTAGGCATGCAAAGGAATAGTATATATATGTAATGATAATGCATGGCTAATATTACTATGCATGCAGGTAGTACGTAAGAGTGCATATATACAATTATGCATGAATGAGAAAAAACAAACAAGTGTCATAAATGTAGTATACAAGCATTTTCTCCTTTTACCAAGTTGATCATAAGATTGGTAGCAATGTGAACTCTCTTTTATGTTTAAAACGGGCGTTTGGAGTTTCTGATATAGAGGATCCCAAATATGGGCAACTATAGAGCATACTCCTCAAAAACATTTTGTTAAGAATATATACCACTTTTTCTACATTTTGAGTAACAGGTAAAAATATACCTAAGGAAAAAATTGGTGCTGATAACGTGTTATGAAACGAAGAGAACAAGAATTTGCCATACTGATATAAGCAAAACGAAGAGAACAAGAGTTTGCTATACTGCTATATTGCTTCTTTTGTTTTCTCCGGTGCTACAACTATCCAAGCATTACAGGTATTTATAGTAGCAAGTTTTACTGTACTACTTTTATCTAAGTCAAAAATAAACCAAGTATAGACTTATAGATTTAGAAAAACTCATCCATACATTTAATGTTCTTGTCTTCAACTTCCTAGTTTCAATAGAAGTAGGTGGACATTCACCGTTTAATTTGTTCACAACAAAAATAAATTTAGTGGTGTTATGTAATTTTCTTGTTCTATTGTTGTTTTCAAGTTTATGAATTTTAATGTTGGAGACTTTATTATTAGAAGGGTGATTATTGTTGTTGGTACCTTATAACTTTATCGGCTTAATTATTTACGGATGTTAACTAGGTTAGTTGTTCAAATTTCTTGATGCATTTGGAATTAAGGTGTATTACTACAACCTCTTCCCATTAAAAATCTCACACGTACGCGGGCTTTATTAACAACTAGATTTTAGCCCGTGCGATGCACGGATTCTATTAAATTGTTATGTTTAAATAAAACTCCTATATATACATACCAATTTATATATTATTAGATTAGTTTTTTATTTTTCATTGAATTTTATTTTAGATTTATTTTTTTTAATTATGAGAGTGTTTGTTTTTGGATGAAATTGTATATACGTAATATGAATAATTAATTGATAAAAATTTCTACGTGACAATTAATTATTTATCTATGTGGCACTCGACTTCTTTAATTCAAAATTAATTTTGAATTCTTATTTTTCATTAGCGAAAACCATTATATTTCCTACATAGCGCTCTAATATTGGATTAATGTTTGATTTTAAATTGAATTTTATTTATTTTATTTTAGATTAGTGTTTGATTTTGGATGAATTTTATTTTAGATTTATTTTTTAATTTTTAGAGTGTTTGATTTTAGATGGAGTTGTATATAGTAACAATTAATTAAAATATCTACGTGGCACCTAATTATCTACGCGGCAATCAATTTTTTTAATTCAAAAATAAATTAGAAATCTTATTTTTCATTGGCCGAAACCATTAGTAATCCTAGGTGGAGCTCTAATATTTCAGCAAATATGTCTCCTTTATATATACTCCCTCCGTCCCGGAATACTTGACTTGTTTTCCTTACCGAGCCGTCCCTTAATACTTGACCTGTTTCTAAAAATGGAAATATTTAACAATATTATATTATTTCTCACTCCACCCCTATTAACCCACCTACCCCCTACTCCATACAAAAAATAATTAAAAATTCAACCCCTACTCTCCCCCAACCCAACCCCTTTACACATTTCCCACTAACTACATTAAAATAATACCCCACTATCAACTACTACCTATTAAATTAAATAAGTCAATTCAAGTCCCTTAGACTCTGTGCCGGTCAAACCGGGTCGAGTATTCCGGGACGGAGGGAGTATATATTAGATTTAACACTGACAGCAAATTAGACATAGTAAACGCTAAATACTCGTATAAAAATACATAGCTTCTAAATACAGAAAATATTTTCATTTTCCGCAGAAATTAAAATTATCAAAATGTCCCTAATTAATTAATAAAAAAAATGGAATAGTTTGGATTAATACAAGTAGTTGGATTTGTAAATTGTGGGCCCATGAGAATCTGGGCCGATATCTCATATCTGTATCTGTGTGGGTTAAACGGTCAAAATGTCTGGGCCAAACAAAAGGAACAATTTTTAAAGGAAAAAAAACATGCACGGTGGACAAAATGAACGACCTTTGAATTCTTAAGGCGCCGAAATGCGTTAAGACTTAAGACAGCATCAAAGCAAGGTCAAATCAAAAGGTGTTTTGCTTGTTATTTTCATGGCCCCATTTGGTTCCCCTTTTTTACTCAAACGAAGTACTCCAAACATTCCTTAGTATTAATTCGTATAATGTTACTTTGTTACGTTTAGCATTTTAACATAGTGGTTATAGATTTAGTTTGTAGAGTGATGTGAGTTTGAAATCAATAATGAAACCAAGGTGTCATGTAGAGTCGGATAGGTCTTAAGCCGTGCAAACCCACGTGTCTTGCGGACAATGATCATGCCAAATTTTTAAAATGATGGCCATCAGTCCATGCACAGCCCATGGCCCATCATCTTGTCGAGCTAATTTTGTGTCGGGCTAGAGCAGCCCTTGTGCTGTCCCGAAATTGAATTTATGAACCACATAACTTTTATGGTCTAATAATGGTTTTTGTTCACGCTTTCCGTTTTCCTCTTCAAAGGCACAACCCACAAAAAAATCCCTTAGGACATGCACGTTTGTACTGCTTAGCGAAAACCCAATTACCGTTCAATGCAGGGATGGACTATTAGGGTAGGAAGGTTACAAATAAGAGTATACTCCGTACTTTTCAACTCAATATTTTAACAGCGAACGAAAATACCCTTTCATACAATCACAACCCTAACACTAAAAATTACGGAGTACTCCTCATAGTGGATCAAAAATCCATAATCATATTATATCTACCGATCCAAGACAAATTATGGGACCAAAATATAAAAAGAAAACACATAGACAAAACAAGTATGGGGTGTGACTAGAGCTAGAGGTAAAGATAGGGGTAGTACTATAGTAGTGTATTTTTCCATTTTTAACTCGAAGTGGAGCTTTGCCTTTTATGTCCATTACAGAACGGACCACATAAACCTCATCCCATTATAATCTCAAAATATCCCCTTATTGTTTAAGGATAAGGTGACACATTGACCACACATAAGAATATGTTTTCACTCTTCTTAAAACTCAAACAATCATCATGATTGCAAATCTAAACCTAGGAAAATCCTATGGTTTTGTCACACTTCTATAATTGGCCATGTTATACCGTCTGGAATAAGGGGAGCGGAATTTCGGCATGCTCACAGGGCATTTTGTGTACCATTCATTAAAAAGAAAGTACAATTTCGTTAAACGGAGTACCATTACGATTAAAACATGTACCATTACGATTAAAACATGTACCATTGAAATTCAATGTATTTACAGAAATGCCCCTGTGATGTGTTCAAAACACATCACAGCATGCCGAATTTACTTCCTCCTGGAATAAGATATACTATTACACTGTCATCTCTCATCCTCGTATTTATTGCTTTTCCAATCGATAAGAAATTGAGGACAAATATGGTGTACCTTAACAGCTGCAAAGTATAACCTTATTCCAGAAAGTATGAGTATGAACCAAGAGTCTATCACATCCACAGAGAAAAGATTAAAGGTGTCTAAGAATCAAATAAAGTTGGAACAAATATGGGAGAAAGTAACTTTCCATGTTCAACTGCAAAAGATATAAAGATAATAGGGGAAAAAAAGGAGATCAAAACCTTCAATTCATCCATAACTGAAAATTTTCAAAATGTTTCAAGTTTCAAGTTTCAACAACATATCTTCAAACACAAATGAATTTCTGAGTATTCAGTAAACTTATTTAATGGGAATCCGAGATGGGTATCCCTCTATTGTTTCACACTATAAAATCAAAAGAAAGCCTCACTGCATACAAACTGAGGACAAAATACCAAAGTAAATTTACGTAATGAGTACATGAAATTCGACTAGATTGGTCGTTACAACATGTTAAAAGGGTAAAAAAAACAAAAACAAAAAACACTGATCTATATCTGATATACTATCACTCGCTCTCTCATTTTTAGTGCACTGATAAACTATCTCGAATGAACGTTATGAGTATATCCCGCATCTGATTTTACAGCTCAACCAAATACCAAGAACCTAACTTCGAAGGGAAGAAAAAGAAGGGAAAAAAAGTTCAAAGTCTCAAACCTTATCCGAAAAAAGACCATCTTAACTGCCCTTAACTGAATTTGTATAAGGAGACGAAATCCCTGTTATTAACCGTGTGCTGAATTTCCATATATGCCAAGATATATAAACGAGGGAATGTATAACTCACAATCTTATCACTTGTTTAGCTGGACTTTCTGGATATTTCTAGCAATTATCATCTGCTGTTCAAATGACGTTTTCTATGCAGCAATACCTGAGAAAAAGTTTTAAAAACAAGTAAAGCATAAGATTTATGTTTAATAATGCATGTCTAAATCCAGCCACAAAAGGATCAACTTAGCAACATCAGAGCAACTGTCACAATATCAAAATATAATCCTGTCAATCACAAACAAGTTCAACAACTTCTCGAAATACAAAAATAGCACTGGCTTATCAAGAGAGGCAATTCTTCGAGCATTGATGAAGCTAAAGGGCATTGTAAATATCTATCACATCTATAACTTTGAAAGAAGGCAGAATTTCACATTGTCAAGAGCAAACTCCCAAGTTAAGAAACCAACATTTGTCAAGTTTTTTAAAGGTCTAACATCCAATAATTCACGAAAGTCAAACCAAAACTTGTTAACAATTACTCCGCAAAAGAGTGAGGTCCCCCAACAAGTCACGAGCAATAATTAGCACAGCAGAAATTCTAATACTTGCATTATAGCAAACAGATACCAGAAAATGAAAAGTTCTAGTTTGTGTTGGGTAGGACACTGCAAGAGTCATAAACCAATACAAGCTCACATAAACAACCCAAGTGAGACAAATGAGGTCTGCCCTAACTCCTACATTCAAAGAGGTGAGAACTTTATGTTATTAGCCTCAAAAATCCTTCTCAAACAATCATGATACTTCTACGGTACGGAACAAAACACCACCACCGCCACGTAATTTTTCCATTGAAACGAAAATGTCATAAAGGTGCCACAGCCAATCCTGTTGCAAACCTTTTATAGGCTTACAAACATACTAAATTGCTAGAATGTGGAATAACCCACTAACACATTACTGCCCACTAATAATATTCATAACTAATCATGTTCCTAAAATTAAGGACAAGTAATGCATAATTTTGAGCATAACTTTCAACAAATCCAAGCTAGGAGAATACCATGAGGACTAGTCTCCTCTGGCACAGGGGTGACATTCCTAACCGAAGAGGGTAACAGAGTTATCCGGATAAACCAAACCTTTCGGGAAATGTCCTAACTTCTGCCTGAAAAGGAAGAAATCTTGATGATATGGATAATACACTCCACTTAAATGACTAGTAAAAAATGCTCAGCTTTACGCTGCTATCTTACGCTGAAGCTAGGAAAACAAAAGAGGACTAAACATATTTCTCGCCATTTCAGTCAACCCTGACAAGGAAAAAAAGAAACCAAGTAGAGGAAAAGGAGAATATCACCTTAAGTCCTTAACTGTTGACTTGTTGAGGCTAAGTACTTCTAAATCAAGTCATATAGCCCACAACAATCTAAACAAATGCAACATTCTAAGTAATGTTTACTACTTTACTTCAAGGGAAAGCCTAGACAGAAGATGCCACGAGAAACTTAAGTTTACAGCAAAGTAGCAGAAATATATTCTTGGACACAAAAAAAGGACAAATTATAAATAGAATAAATGTGTTCCCCTAATTCCCTTTTACTTGATAGAGGGAAAGGTTATCTATGATAAACAGCTATGTGTTTCTTGGAACAAAAAGAACAGAACAGAATATAAGCTTAAAATGTGTCCAAATAAGACACTTCATCTCGAAAGCTGGTCAAGTTTTGTGTGTGACAGATAGCTATGAGTGAAAGATCAGTTTCAATCTTTCAGATAATCCACCAAGGTGCACTAAAATATAAAGGTATGAGATTTGAGGTTTGTACAGAACAAACTGGTAACCAGCTTTAAAGCAACAGATAGCAACAATTTGGATACATCATACTTGGCAACGTGATATCAATACCCTACAATCCTCTGCATTTCTAGCATCTTTACAGGCAGCTTACAAAAGTTCGATAGATAACCTAAACCTAAGCTTTCATAATTCCACTATCGTATAAGGTACAAGAATAAATTGTAAAAGTTAAGAAATGAAAGGGAATTAATAAAAAAAAAAATTACCTCTATTTGCTTGTCTATTTGATGCACTATAGTTTCCAATTAGACCCTCAGGAGTTCTAGAAGCAATATCTGCAGCTGCATTGCCTAGACCAAAGCCAAATGAACCAGATCCATCAAGCTCGGGAGAACTAGAACGCCATGTTGAATCACCATACCCTGAACCACCACGGTATAGGTCGCCATAAGATGAATCAAAACCACCTGTTGATGCAGCAAATGTAGACGGTGGAGCAGCATCAGTGTTATGAGTTCTTCCATAACCTCCTAACCCATAACTATCACCAAAACCATACCCAAGATTCCCACTACTATATCCAGAACCATTAGCTCCACCTTGGGATGTGGTAGGAGATGTACCCCAGTTGGTTCCACTATTTCCGAATGAAACCCCAAAGTTTCCACTTCCAGATCCCAGAAAAGCACCAGGACTGGGGGGATTTGTAGGATTGCTAAAAGACCCATTTCCCCAGACATTTCTCGCTGTTGAGTTAACCAAAGATTCACCTCTTGTATTACCCACATTATACCCAATAGGAGTATTATACCTGTTTGAGTTACCACTATAATAAGGTCCCAAAACACGACCATAACCCTGGCTGTTGTTGAAATTAGAGTTGGCACCATAGCTAGAACTCAATCCTGGTTCCATATTCACTCCCATTCCATATCCAGGATTACCAAACGGAGGAAGCCCAGCCCGACCTGTAACAAGTGGATTAAGTCTACCGTATCCTGCAATAGAGTTAAGATTGTAACCTTGAGCATAGTTATTAATGAAGTTGCTTGCCCTACTCATGCCATAATTATATCCTACTACGGGGCTGCGACTGGGGCCTGGAGACATCTCTTTTGGTACTGCCCGCTTAACCTCAACCATTTTTCCATTAAGTTCATGGAAAGTTCTATGCAATACCCTATCGACAGCCTCTTCTGAGTCATAAGTAATGAAACCAAAACCTCTTGGCCTTTGGGTGTTGTGATCATACATAACCACAACATCTGTAATGATACCAAACTGATCAAAGTACGTCTTGAAGTCACTCTCTGTAACTGTTGAAGCTAAACCTCCTACAAATATCTTTTTGGTACGTCCAGGACCAGGAGATCCTTGGATCATATTATTGTTTCTGCTCAGAATTTGCTGATCATCCCTTGGGACTGCTTTCTTTGCTTCGACCTAAGCCAAAATGGTCAAAGTGAAACAAAATTCATCAGAAATCATGTCAAGGTCAATTTAAACATGGAGTTAGCAAGGCTGTACAGAACTGATATTCAAGCTATGAAGGTCGCAAACTGACTCATCAATACATCGATGTAACTTAACAAGGGTATAGCTATAGCAAGTAATAATGTACTAATATGCATAACATAATGGAATGAACTTAAGAGCTAATGCACAATCTCAAGTTACATTATCAAGGTATGTAGAACATCAACAATGACAGTCAATCTACTCACTGTTCGGCCATCGATCATATGCTTGTCCATCACAACTCTCTCCGCCACAGCAGGATCAGCAAAGACAATAAAACCAAAGCCACGGGCACGACCAGTAATCCGATCCCTCATGATCACAGCCTCAACTACTTCTCCATATTGTCCAAAATACTCCTTAAGCCTACTCTCATCCGTGTCCCATGAGATCCCACCAATGAAAAGCTTACCAAGATCTGATTCCATTTTATTTTTTGCTTGTTTTTTTTCTGCAATTCAATCACAACAACATCATAAACCTCAGAAAGGGTTTCCTTTCATTCCAATCATTACTACAAACTCTAAAATGAACAAAATTTAGCAATCAGAAAATGGAAACATCAAAATTCTAGCAAAAAGTCAAAATTATGCAGCTGAATTCACTATAAATAGATCAAAATCATCAAAATTCAAATGCCCAACTCAGGAAATGACCAATTCCATGAGTTTTAATGCAGAAATGAACTAAATCAACAGGAAAAGAAATTAAATTTTTGAAAAAAGTTTACCTCTTTTTTATGGGAAATGAGCAGAACCCAGTATAGAATTCTGATCAATCAAAAAATGGGATATTGCCAATTCAATCCAGGGACATCGGATCGTGTATAAATCAATCTTGGATTCCTGAATCAATAAAAAACAAACAGAAACTAAACAAACAAAACCCAGAATTGAATTTGAGAAAAATGGGAAATGAGAGAATTAGAGAGAGAAAACAGACCGATTGAAAGGAACCCAGATGCGAAAACTAAGATCTAAGAAGAGGAATGATAAGGAAGAAGGAGAAGAGAGGATGAGGTCATCCTCTACAAGGCTCTTTCTTTCTCTCTTTTTCTCTTCCCCTTTTTCTATATTTCTTTGGTTTATTCCACCCCCTCTTTTTTATTAAATTTTTAAAAAAGGATTGGGGAAATAAACTATAGTCTTACAAGTTACAGCGCAATTTAGATATTTTACACGCGAGTATGATAAGTATGACATATTTTAAAATTTGGAACAGATAAATAGTTTTAACTTCCAAATGAAAAAATGTAGACAATTTAAAACACAGAACATACTCTGTATTTCATTTTCATTTATAAAGTATTCGTAATAAATAAACATGTGTACTTTAAAACATCATGAATTATAATATAAAGAATTTTCTATCAATAAAAAAAGTATAATGTAAAGAACCTTAACAAAAAAACATCATGCATATCATGTTCTCAGGTATATAATGTAAGAATGTAACAATTTACCTTGCAACTGCGGAATTAAATAGAAAATATTTGGTTTAAAGGGAAAATCAAACTCAAACTTTTTTATTTATTTGACATAGGCTTTAACCATACATAAGAGAAATAGTCTTACAAAACTACAAGGCCTTTACAGACCTTTACATGAACTACATTAACAACATGAGCACTGCTCTAAGCCTCTAACATCAAAAACTTGAAATGATAAATTTAAAGTAATCGTTCTCCGTGTTGGCCCTTGGCAGTTAGACTCATGTTGCAGGTAGCACTACTTTGAATTGTGCTTGCCAAAACTTACAATACACATGCTTTCCCATTTTCCCTTTTCACAAAGGGTGAAGCTTGGGTGAAAACAACTGAGATGGTCCTCTAATAACTTGTGGCACTCGGAACATAATACAAGACACACAAGGAAAGTAACGTCACGGGGCAACAAACCTCGAAACCTCCCTTTAAATGGGAAAAGACATAATCCGAGTAGCATACTATGAATCCCCAAAAAATGGGGAGCAACACTCATATATGAAATTTTGAATGCAATGAGAATGAAACTCATCGCAAACCTAAACTGAGACTTAACGGTCAGTCCCAATAACCTCCGATTAACCAAATCAGAACAAACACCCAAATCCCGTGAAAACCAAACTTCCCCCCAACATAGTCCCGCACCTAGAAATGGAAGACCTACATAAAAGAGACCCCCACAAACCTCATCAAAGCCACTAACAAGGTTACCGTTGTCATCTTTGACAACACCCATGACAACAACTTCCCCAAAACTAAGACACCACACATTGGGGAAGGGTCGGGCATCATGATCTCTTCCCTTGACCACCCTATTCCTAGGGCTTGAACCCAAAATTACTTCACCTAAACCCTTTGTAAACTGATACACTTCAAACAAGAAGCCCACTCGCATCCACACCAAGGAAGCATATGAACCAACATAAACACCAGGAAAACAACCAGCCCCTAAGCATATTACTAAGTTAAACAACCACAACATACAACAATAAAACAACCATACTATAGATTAGTAGTTGCAAACAAATAACAAGGGTTTCAACTTTTAAAAACATATATCACATCTATACTAAAACAGACACCAGGCGTGACACACGTCACTTCCTGGTGCAAAATTTTTTCGCCAAAAATATATCAACTTTATTTCTATTTTATTTTCTATTCATTTAACTGTTTATGTATGGAAAAAATATTGAAATATAGAATATGACAATTAATAGATACCACGTAAAATAATTTACTTAAAATAATTTTGGTAATATTTTAGTCAAATATATCAAATAGAGTTAGCATATCTATATCTATACATATATTAAAACTCCAAGGCAATCCATGTCATCTCTCCATGTGTCGCGGTGACTTAGCAAGTGACATGGCGTCGCGCCATATCATACACATACATTATTGGTTATTGGATCCTCACAAAAAAGTGTTGACATTCATCCTCGAACTCATAACATCTTGTATGTTAACATAAAGTATTATCCATCACTCCAACAATACAACTTATGACTCTAAAACTATTAAAAAGGAGAAAAACCATTCTTATCAATGTATAAAACTTTAATGCTCAAATTTATGTAATTGAATAACAATTTATGATAAAATTCCTTCATTTCCTTCAGTTTATTCATTTATTAATAAAATTATACGTAGTATATCTTTTCTAAAAAAATATTTAGATAAAACATAAAAATTAATAGAGAAAAGAATCGGAAAAAAAATGATTCGCTTTCCTTTAGCTAATCAAATAAAGTTTTACGCAAATAATGTAAATTACTCAAAAATTTAGCATATCGATTGTTGATTATCAATTTTATTTTTCAACTGCATATATATGAACTTCATATTATTCTTTAAATGCATATGTACAAAAATTTATAAGTGAATTTGAAATGAATAAAAGAAACTTAAACTATATGCAACACTTTGGGATATCACCGGGCCACTAACTAGTTAAACATATAAATATGTTAATACGTAATGGGACCAAAATTGCATATTAACTGATTAAATTAGTATATTTAAAATTTATTAATTGTGCATTTTCTTTATGAAAAGAAATATACCCGTTAAACATTTTATTTTAAAAAAATCAAATAATAATTTTAAATATCCGTGCTTGTACGAGATATAATCTAGTTATACTCCATTTCAAAGTCAATTACAACAATGTTGTTCCTTCAACTTTTTTTATCCATGAGTATGTATACTAGACAAGTTCCATTTTATTTTATTTACGGTCAGGTTTATCTAGCTAGGATTAGAATTGTAACATTCGGATTGTTCCAGTTAGGTAATATTAAATAGGATTCATTTCGAGTTTATTCAAATCAATTATCGTAACCATTTTGCTATGGTAAAGTAAACAATAATCGACACAAGACACATATTTTTAATGAGAAAAACTGATAATGAAAAAAAAATCCTTCAATAAGGTATATCTCGAAGGGTGATGATAGTTTCCAATTTAAATCACGACACATAAGCATGATATGTCATCATTGTGACACGGTTTAAAGATCGCAGGTTGCGACCTTTATCATTTTCTTATCTCGAAACAAGATATATTTTTTACATCAAAAGGGTTACCACACAAAAAAACCTTCGTATCAATTCAATGAATTATCCTGCCCTCCTATAGACTATAGTCCTATTGATTAACATTCGATTGTTTTTTTATTAAAAATGTTGTTGAATTTTGTCCTTTGACTTACATGAAGCCTTGTTTATTGTGATGTAAAATTAAGGTCCTCGTGTATTTCTAGTGCGTCAAAAATCAATTGAAAATTACTTTCAATATTATATACTTTGAATAATATTATTAACCCGCAAAATAATGTACTTTGTACGTGTTTATCTGAGTTATCTCCAATCTTTATTTAGCTTTTTTTTTTCCAATGTAAGATTCCGTTCTATTTGACTTATTTTAACTGAACTTATATCTGAATTTATCCGAACTTATATCTGAATTTATTCGAACTTATTTTATCTGAAAAAACTTATTTAATCTGAAATGAACTTATTTGTGTGTGAAAATGTCTAAAAAGAACTTATTTTTTCTGAAGTTATATTATCGAAACTTAATTGAACTTAAAAATAAGTCAAAATAAATCGAATAGATTATAGCCTAAGACCCTCTTTCAAAGTTTAAGACTGGGACTCTGGGAGTAAAATAGTAAATGAGTTGAGGAAAACTTATTGCATTTCAAGATATTTGTTGCCTTGTTTTTTCCCCTTTCTGTTTCTTGTTTATTTCTATCGTATAAAGATCCCAATTTAAATAGATATAAATAGTGCTTAAAACAATTGTAAATAAAAATAGCGTCTGTAGCTCAGTGGATAGAGCGTCTGTTTCCTAAGCAGAAGGTCGTAGGTTCGACCCCTACCTGACGCGATTAACTTTTTTTTTTCCCCAATTCTTGTCATAAATCAACATATCTTTGTTACAGATTGCAAAACTTTGAATCAACCTAAAATGTGCATGCATTTGAATTTCATTATAGTATTCGTAACATGTCTACATTATACAAAATCTTAATGCTCCGTTTGATAGAGTGTAAAACGTTTTCATGGAAAATGATTTTCCTATTTTCTATCATTTTACGTCGTTTGGTTGAGCAGTGGATGGAAAACAATTTTTCTCCTTACCTCCCTTAAAGTGTAAAAACCTTTTCCATTTGAAAGGGAGGGAAACCATTTTTCCTCCTTCCTTATCTCCCTCTCCTTTCTTCTCCTCAATCTTCACAATTTTCTCCCATCTTAAAGGACCAAACAAAGAAAAACTAGTCTGGAATTATATTTTCTCTTGGAAAATATGTTCATTGGTAAATCATTTTACAATGAAAACGTTTTACACCAAACCAAACAGAACCTAAATGAGAGTACAACGAAAAAATCGAGACCAAATAAGAAGAAAAAAAGTTCACTGGTTTTCTTAAACATTGATACATTTGCATCTTAATGGTAATTATATACAACAATAATGTATCAGAATACATTTGAGCCAAAGGATGCCTAGAAACCATCTACCAAAATAACTTATTCATACTTTGCATCTGAATACTTTCACTTTACCAGCCTGCAAGAAATGCTACTAGATGTACTATCAGATAACGTCCGATCCAGGGGATGTCTCAGAATCAGAATCAGAATCAGAATCATCTATTAAAATTACTTGTTGTGGAAAAGAGTTTCGAGAAGGTTGTTTTGCAGAAGCCCCTGTGTATTTCATCCTTTGTGAATATCTTCTTGGAATTACCTTTTCAACTCCTTGTTCAAGTCTGGGTGTTTCCTCATCAAGTTTGTCACAAAATTTATTGAATTCCTCAGGCTTGAACCAGTCAGATGTCAGCTGCAACCATAAACGAAAGAAATCAGAGATGTCAACCCGTGTTATGGCAATCAGATAGTGAGCAAGAAAAAAGAGAGAGATCTGATCATACAAAATAAGGGTAATTTGAAAGGCTAAAGTTCTCCGGAGCAACATCCATAAACCGTTTAATGAAGTAAAGAACAAATCTGCCACAGTCAACATCGTTTGTCTGCTGAGGAACCTGAACAAAGGTTGTACATAATTCGTACTAGTTTAAGATGTAATGATACAAATGTCTGATGATGAACAAGCTAAGCTAAGTAATGGAATTGTAAAATCCATGTGAATCAGTCTGAATATATAACATCTTAATGAACATCTACCTTAGCCACCTTTAGAGGAATTTTGAATATGACATCTTTGCTCTCAGGTCGACCCTCAGCTGTAAATATATCGAAGACAAACCTGCAATTCAACATGTATATATTACGAATCCATTTTCATCAAATAAGACTCTTCAAACAAGCAATAATAAAAACAGGATGAGACCATACTTTCTCAAATCAGGAACAATAACATTTGCACACATCTTAGCAGAATCGAGCAACAAGATGCACCTTGTTCTGGTTTTTGAGTGTGCAGGCTCACCAAAGTGGCAGAAAATTACTAGTCTCCAGTGATCCCTGTAGCAAGGACAACATCAAAAAACAAAAAATGAGCTTATAGGTAAACTTGCATTACAAATTTGGCAAAATTAGCTGATAAGAAAAGGAATATGAACTCTTGAAAAACATACCAGCAAACAATAGGAACCAAAACATACTTCTTGGAGAAGATTTCCTTCTTTCTTATCAGTTCCAAAGCACGAGTTGGTCGGTTTATGTAGGAGTTGAAATAAAAGCTTTCCAAGTGAGTAAATACAGCCCTTTTGTCTTGAGAGAAACTCCTCCAAATAGTCCTACAAATTCAGGAATCATGCATAAAGATCAGTCAAGAGTCTGAAGACTATATAGGCCGGTGATCCTGTTGTTCATAACTTACTCCATGTTTTCATCAAATGTACCACTACTCATCTTTGCAGCGAGCTTTGAACGCTTAGGACACGGTATTATGGTCCCTCCAAGCCTATTCTTCATTACCATCACCTCCTTTTTTATCATCGCCCCCATTATATCAGTCACATCACAACAATATGTCACAACATCATCATCATCATCATCATGGAATTCTGCCAACAATACACGTTTAATCAATTCCGGTCAAGGACTAGGCATGTATGTTGCATAAAATATACTCCCTCCATTCAAGATTAGTTGTTGTCACATTCTCCTAATCTCTCATAACAAAGGATAAGACATAAATTAAAAGAGCTGAGTGATAAAGTATTATCTTCATCAAGTCACTTGATTTAACCAAGTATTACTCAGAGTATGTGACTTGGAAAGTGTATCTGATGATCAAAGGTTAGAACCAAAATTGAATGCCAAACAAGGTGATCACTTTAAACGCATCGTTCTGGTAAGAAAAATGACCTTGAAAGTTGAAATTGGCTTAGAAAATAACAATAAGCCAGTGGATAGCAATTGAATCCTCATTTTCAAAAAAGTTGCTAATTTCAAGTAATTTGCAAAGAAAGGAGACAAATTTCCTGCACTTTGCATCTCAAAATCAGATTACAAAAGATTTAATTGCAACCCCATTTCTAAAAACAATCATGCAAAACAATTAGTATAACAATTCTGATCAATGTTATGCAAATTAGACGAACATTCTGCAGAAATACTCTGCTAATTCTTGTTTTGCAACAAACACTACATACTCAAAGTAATCATTTTATACTAATTGAGAAGGGTGTCCTAGTTGGCCCGAGTTAATATCCGGTATTGATCAATCTCACACACATGATGACATGAACAGTAAATCTGCTACTAAAATTAAAAACAATTGCAAAAACCAAATGCAACACAAAAGAGAAATTATGAACAAAAATTAAGAAAAACCTGAAGTGGGTGATTTATGATCATCATCATTGTGCGCTTCATTCCTAGTTGAAATTGCATCCTTTCTTTTCTCCCCCATTTGCTACAAGATTCACCCTTTTTTCTTCTGGGTTCAAATAGTTCAATTTCTCTCACTTTTTTTCTGGGATTTTGTTTCAAGTTTCTGTCCTTTTATGATCAATGGCTTTTACTTCTTCTGTCAAATTAAGTACTACTGCGGTAGAAAATATTGACTGCATAGTAAGTGAAATCTAGACCGTCTCTTTTGATCTTGCTTTGATTTTGATGATGTACTCCGCCAATGGGTAATTCATGCATAAAAGAGTTCGTTAAAGGATTAATATCTTATTCCTAAATTAGCCCATTTTTCTGCAAGTCTTGGAAATTAATGAAATGAGTTGAATTAGGCATTTATTGTTTGGGAATTGGGAATTGGGAATTGGGAATTTGGGAGTAGCTTCTGTGGTTTTGCGCAACACAATGGGCTCCAAATCTCCAATGAGGTCTGTCGTATAATCCGTACTTCGTATTACCGAGTATGCTCTTTCTCCGTTTCTTTGTAAGTTGTACTTATGTATCATGCACGTGATTTAATAAAATCGGAGTTGAGATTCTTTCTTTTATTTAAATAATGAAAAATTCTGATATTGAAACATTGAGAAAAAAAAATTAATGTTTCAAAGGAAAAATGTGAGAGATTTAATGCCTAAATAAATTTGGTTGATTAAAATAATCAATTGACACGATTTTTTTTACTGAATATATTGCATTTATGTTACAATATCAAATGAAATATTTCAAACGTAAAGACTAAAACGGGACACCAAAAACAGAATTCGTAAAGAATAAAGGGGGCGTACGGAGTTGATCCCCTTTTTTTCCAAATAATTGCCGCTTAGCTATTTTACGGCCGGGAAGAAAATGAGATGTATTTCTCTTGGAAATACTCTAACTTCACATTTTCCCGAACATATTTTCTTAATTTCTACACTATTTTTAATAATGATGTGAAATTTAATGAGAAGTTATATCGATAATCCAAAAGTGAGAATTCAAAATGACTGAGAAAGTTAGTTTACAACAATTAAAAAGGAATTGAGGGAGTAGGTTATACGGAGTAAATCTTGTAATGCTCGACTAGTACTAGATTTTTTTTAGGTTTTTTTAAATAATTGACTATTGGGTAGCACAATTTGGATTTGTACACCCGGGTGCACAATACTCGTCGTTGCATTCAATGAACCTGGGTAAGGATTTCATTGTACTGCAGAGTATGTACATAAGTGGAACATTTCATTATATGTTATTGGATTGGGGCTTGTTAAACACCGCTTCATATTACTTAAAATCATCCCATTGGTATACCGTATACCCATATACTGATATACCCCTCCTAATTTACTTTCCCCTTTCACCATTTAGCTTCCCTTTTAGCTTCTTCACCTCCAACCTTCCCACCATATTTTTGGCCACCACCAAATTTCGTCCACCGTCAAAAAATTGAGACTTATTCATTTTGAGCTTGTATAATGGTATAGACTTGTGCATTTTAAGCTTATTATCATGGCAAGAGCTCAAAATGTATAAGACTTCGTTAAGGTGTAAGATTAATTAATATGCAAAATCCAATGCCATTAAGGGGTTTGATTTGTTATGTTGTTGAACTTGGAAAAAAAAAAGGAAAAAAAAAAAGTAGGGACTTTTTGTATTTTAAGCTTGCACCAACATGGTACAAATTTATGCCTTTTGAGCTTGTATCATGGTATAAAATCATGCATTTTGAGACTTATGAATTTTGAGTTTGCACCATGGTATGAATTTTCACCGTTTAAGTTCATACCAAGACAGAAGTTCAATGCATAAGTCTAAGGTGAGGTGAGTTGAGACAAAATTAAAAATTAAATAAGAGTAGAATTGCAAAACAAAAGGTTTTAAGTATATATTCTACGGCGGATTTTAGCATTCTGCTATTGGATTTATACTATAATTTTTTTCTTTATATATATAACCAGGTTTGCCCCTTTGATAGGGAAAAAATAACTCATCCTTACGGATGATAAGGCAAAGGGAATGATCAAAAGACGAAAACTATAATGACATAGTAGGACAAGAGCTTCCTTTGTCATCAAGAAATCCGCCGCTTGATTGGCTTCCTGGTAACAATGAGTGCCCGAAAATGAATCCAAATTCGATAAATTTCAATTAGCATCCTCAACGAGCCCATCTTTAAACTATTTGTTCAATTAATCCAAATTGGATTTAAACTATAGGTTATTTTACTTTATGTTATTTGAATTTGAACACACTTTTTTGAATTAATTTGAACTACATGTTTTTTATATTTGAACTAACTATTCATTAAAACCAGGCATATACAATGAACATTGTGCACCTAGCACATAAACCAATTGAAATTTTATATCAACTACAATATTAATATTAATATGTTGCTAAACATTGAACTACAAAAAAATCAATTTTTGGATTTTGTTTAACACATCAACTTTAGGTTAAGTCTTGACGACCTATTTGTTATATGCGAAGTAAGTGGTTGTAGGTATCTACATGATGAACACTAATTTCCATTTATAATATTGTATTTTTTAATTACTTTTGATAATGTTATAGCTTTGGAAGAAATAAGAGGGTTAGTATGTTACTTAAAAGAAATTTCTTTTCCCAAAGAATATTGTTTTCTTTAACATTATTTACTATCTAACTAGTGTGTGACCCGGTCGATGCCCCGGTTGCTACATTGAATAACTAATGTTTTAGATTTTTTTTTGAACTCAATATTTGACCAAAATACTAGTGTTCTATAGAATGGAAAATATCCGTTAAGTTTGTCAACTACACATGCACGCTAAGTCATTTATCATGGCAAGTAAGTTTTCAACCATATCATCTTACAATTTGTATAATTTATTTTCTCGTGGAACTAAGTACGTCAAATTAATAAACACTACATTAGATATATATGCAGCTATGTAAGACAATCTATAGTTGATTCTTATGAGACTTGTGACATCAGTTTTCTTCATGGTTGTCATAATGTTTAATTTTTTTTCCTTTTCAAAATAGTACATATATAGAAATTAAAAAGTCACATAAAAATTTATTTGTTTTAGATTTCATGTGAACATTTATTTATAAATTAATGTGAATAGATAAACCATAATTGGTGGTTGGTTAAGATGGTAATGAGAATTATCATCCAAATTGTAGGTCTGGTGTTCGAACCTCATTGTATTGATTTTTGGTTGCCATTACATACTACATGGTGAGTGGATGATGTGGCATGAGGAGAGTACTACGTGACACGTACATATACATTTTCCACAACGCCTTTTAATATATTAGTATAGATTAGTTGATTGGTGCCTCTCCCTGCTTGAAAATCATGGTTCTGTCACTGCCCTTAAGTGGTTATCCTTGAATAAGATAAGTTACTTTTGTCATTGGATAATATAACTTTTATCCTTGAGTAATAAGGTCACTCTTATCCTTAATTAGGTCACTTTTATCCTTCACAGGGATAACTTTTATCCTTGAAGTCACCTTAATGAGACTTTTACCGAATTTGATGTCACGTGCAATACAAATTTGGAAAGTACAGGCAGTGAGGTCACAAATTGACATTTGCATGACCCTTTGATACATACACTCCCTCCATCACCGGTCATGTGTGAAGCATCCAATGTACATGAAATTATAGTACAATGGAAGCACACTAGACCTTTTGCTAATTTGAATATTTTGAAGATGTAAATATTTTTGAAGTCAAATCAAAACTTACACAAGTATCTTGAGAAACTTTCTGATAAACACAAAAATAAAGGGCAGATACTCTCTCCATTTTTAAATATGTGTACATTTTTCTAAAGTGATATTCCCTTATATGTGTCCACTTTTTATTTAGTGAACCGAAAAGGCTACATATACCCAAAGGGTATGATACCCTTGGCTGTGATTGGTCTAAAATTTTAAATTTCATGTGGGGTTGCTTAGATTTAATTTTAATCTCATGTGGGGTTGCTTATGTGAAAACAACCAATGAGAGCTCAGGGTATGTTACTATTTGATACCCTTAGGCCCTGTTCTTTTTGGCTTAATTTCAGTTTCAGGACTTATTTGGCAGTTCAGTTCAGTTCAGTTCAGTTCAGGAGCATTCAGTTCAGTTCAGTTCAGTTCAGGAGCATTCAGTTCAGTTCAGTTCAGTTCAGTTCAGTTCAGGGGCATTAAGTTCAGTTCAGTTTAATTCAGTTTAATTCAATTTAACGTAATAATAATAATATAAATAATAATATAAGTAATTTAATATTAATAATAATAATATTTATTATTATTATTATTAATATGTAATCCCCCGTAAATTTATAAATTTTATTCATATATTTTAACGTATATTATTTATATTTAAATAGAATTTATGAATTTTAGTAATGAATATATAATTAACGTATATTTATTTTATTTTAAGTACGTTCTAAATATTTAACGTTTTTTGAACTTTATTTATATATTAATATATATTTAATTCTATTTAAATATATTCTAAATATTTTAACGGTTTGGGCAATCAAAAATAATTTTAGAATTTTATGTTGAAAAGAATTTGAATTAGGAAAACACGTTGAATTCGGAAAAACAATCCTATTCGGTTTGACTCAAACACTAAAACCCAAATCCTAATTCTAGGCCCAATTGGGTAAAGCCCAGATCAATAAACCCAAAATAATCCTCCTTCCTCTTTTCCTTTTCACGTGAAACCAAGATACCTTCCTTCTTGCTTTAGACTTCACGTGAAAACACAACTCAAAACCTTGCAATCTCCTTGCTTCAGGCCGCCGTCAACCACCCTGCCCGACCGCCGCCTGTTCCTCCGCCGTAGTCCCTCTCCGTCGCCGCACGGTAACATCTCATTCTCTCACTCGTTCGTTCTCCTTCCCCTTCGTTTTCTTGCCCTTACTTGTTTCGGTTTCTCGCAGCAACCATAGCAACCACCGCAGCCCGCCACCGTACCCACCACCAGTCGCACAACCACCTTCGTCGTTCCCTCCACGTTGCGCCGCCACCTGCAGCGCCGCTGCTGCACTGCACACACCAATTCTCTCCTTCCTCTTTCGTTGCTTGCAACCACCCGCAACCACCAACACCAGTCGCGCCGCCCAGTCACGTCGCCACCAGCCGCGCCTCAGTCGTCGTCGTGCCTGCACCAGCCGCCGGCAGTCCCTCTCTCTTTCTCCTTTTGGTTATTTCTTGAATCCTAAGTTATTTAAATGTTTTAATTAATTTAATTAATTTGAATTTATGTTTCTTGAATTAAATTTATGATTTTTATGATTAAGTTATGAAATTTCAGATTATATGTTGTTGAAATTAATTTAATTATTTTCAGATTTATTAACTATGTTTAAGTTAGGGTTTTAATGAAGTTTTATTAATTTAATTCATGTTTATTGAATGTAAATTATAAGTTATTATGATCAAGTTATATTTTCAGATTATATACTATGTTTAAATAATAAATTTAATTTTCAGATTATGTAATTGAATTGAAATAAGGAATTTAATTATTAAAGCATGGATTTTTAAGGTTTTAATATTCTAAAATCATAATAGAATGATTATACATTATTAAAGCTATTATTTTTATGATTTTAAGAATGTTAATCATGTTTTGGAGTAGTTTGAAATTAGTTATATTTCTGAAAATTTAAAGTACGATGTTTGCAAAGAGTTTTCAACGAATTTCAATCACTAATTCAATAATTATGATGCTAGAAAATCAAAGGTTTAAGTTTTTATATTGGGGAATGTTCTAAATATGTTTAGGATGCATTTAGAATGCTTTGTTATGGTTGCCAATGATTAGGAATTGATTTGGGTACGTTTCTTGATTGCTTTAGGCGGAGAATTCTTTGTGGGCGACTTTTGAATTCGTTAAAGTGGCCTATCAGTTTGTTTACACAAGGTACGTACATACCTGTGTGCTTGGATGTGTGTTGTATTGAGAATATGATGAATATATTTATGAACTTGTTTATGTTGGAATTTCATGTTCAATGTCGTTGAATTAATGCGTTGAGCATAGAACTTTATTTATAAGAATTGAATCATGTTAGCATGGAATATTGATGCAAGCATGTTGGTTTTGGGGAACTTTATATTATTTAATATTGGTTTAGATCTTTATTGATCGTTGTTCCTCTTTAGATTTTCACTACTTTATAAGGGCCGAGGACCTTGTTTGGTAGTTGAACCTTATACCTAATAAACGTTTTTAAATATGGATAAAGGAAGGATTAAAATAGTTGGAATTTGCTCTTGGTTGAATGTTGTGATCACTGGTTTAATTCAAAGATAAAAGAAGTTGTGTTTACTTGTTGAATATAATATTTATGTTTGATGAGTTATAACCAAGTATTAAAATTTAAGTCATGTAAAGTGAAAATGAGTAGCAATAGCTTTAGACTGTGCACGTCTAAAGTGTCGGATAATCAAGAGTTGGGGTCATGGGTCGCCTATGGCTTTTTCTGGGGCCGGATTGATCACCGGTTCTATTTTATTCAAAAGTCCCTCGATATCGCAGGTCATTGGGGTTTACGGAGTCGCGCCCGTACCTCGTCTTCCTTAGTGAAGAAGAAGAAGTTTCTAGTAGACAACCCAGTCCATTGACTATTTCAATTTAAATAATGTTAATGATACAAAGGTCTAGTTCAGTCAAATATAGTCTTCAAGTCAATATATCTTGATTATCCTTGCTTATGTTTTATTTAGTACCATGTTAGGATTGTTCGTTTAATAGAATCATGTTAGGATTATTATTGATTTAGTATGTAGTACTCAGCTTTGCTGATTACGTGCTTTTGCTTGTGCATGTTGATCATGGCTATGCCTTATTGATCCTGTGATGACCCAATCTTTGGTGAGCAGTCTCTAAGGATCAATAAGCATTGTCCATCTGCAGGTTTGAAGATGTTGCATCATTGGGATCGGGAATAGAGAGCTTGTATTTAGTTTTGATTTGCTAAGTTAACTTGGGTTTGTTAATTGTGACTTTAAACTTGTCGTACTATTTATATTTCCTTATTTTCGTTGGAAGATTTTTGGGATTAAACCTATAATCGATTATTTATAAACCTAAAGTTCGTTTTATGTTTTCCGCTGCAAAATTCTGAATAAGCCGTTACGTTTTCACACGGGCGATAATGCCTTGATAATTCTCTACGTTTTATATTAAAATGTTGTTTTAGAAAAGAGAGAATTGTCGGGGTGTTACAAAGTGGTATCTAGAAGCTAAGGTTTTATTTTAATAAATTTTTAGGCGCCTAACTATCTAGTTATTTAAAATAAATTTCTTAAAAATCGAGCTTCTACGTATTATAGTGTTCAAAAATTGGTACTTTTTTTTTGGGGGGCCGATTTTCTTTTATCTTGTTTGAAAGTATACGATATTCCTTATTTACGTTCGGAATCAAATTATTTTTCCAAGTTAAAGTGATACTTTCGACATTTTTATTTTTCTTATTATTTATTATTCAAACAAATACATAAAAATAATATGAATACATTTTTTTTTTTTTTAAAAAAAAAGGAGTTCAATTTTTTTTTTAAGTTGTTTCAAGAGTTAGAATTCGTTAATTAGGAAATATAAATCTTTTCGAATTAATAACTTTATTCTCGAATTTATTCGCTACGCATTTTCTTAACTTATTTCACTTTATTTATTTTATATTTTATTTATGTTATTATTCTATGTTATAATTTTATTATATTTTCGTTCTTTTATTTCGTTATATAAATGATTCTAATGCTTTAGTTTATGAGAGATGGGTAGTATAAGAAGGGCATATAAGATAGAATTATATGTGCATTAGTAGCTAGTCAATGATAAGAAATTGATTGTTATGTATGTGCATGTGCTAATTGTTTAAGTGTTACATTTACATGTGCATAAAGAATTGTTTAATTCCACATAACTTATTGATTATTGAACCTTGTTTATGTTTTGGCTGGAAAATCGTTAGTGAGACCTTGAATTGTTTATTTCAGGAATAAAATGTTTCTTTCCAAGTATACCAACATAGGATACTTCGAGAAACTTGATATAGAAACCCCTGATATTTACGTGAAGAAAATTGTGTTTGGATGTGAATATTATGCTAAAGTTCAAGGGCAACCTATCTTAATGAGAAAGGATATCATAGCAGCCACTATCATTAATTGCTTACCTAACAAATTTCCATACCTAGAACTCAAGGAAAAGTTTAAAGACATGCATTCTTATAATGGAACTCCAAACTTGGCTAAGTATGGGACTTGGGATGGTAGATGGAAATATGATTCAGAAATTCTGACCACCATTATTGAAGCGGCAGAAAGTGGGTTTAGAGACGGTAAAATCGTAGGGAGTCATGTTGGAGATTCAGTTACAGAAGAACCTATGGGAATAAGTGTAAATAATGACCTAGAGGAAAATGATGTAGATGTGGAGAATCACTAGTAGAAAAAACCCTTATTGCAGCGGGCTTTTAGACCCCTGTTGCAGCGTACATCGTATGCTGCAACTGGGGGGCCTGCAACAAGTCTGAACTTGTTGCAGCGTACAATGTTCGCTGCTAAAAGGGGTTTTTTGCAGCGTACATATGTATGTACGCTGCAACAAGTGCCAAAAAATTGGCAAAATTTGGACTTGTTGCAGCGTACATATATATGTACGCTGCAAAAGACTCAACTTTTTGCAGCGTACATTTATTTGTACGCTGCAACAAGTCTGGAATTTTGCGAAATTTTTTTCCCTTGTTGCAGCGTACAATATATATGTACGCTGCAACAAAGCACTTTTGGCGGGAAAATTCTAATTTTGTTTAGGGATACCTAGAGTGCCTTGCACCAAATATAGAAACCTGTCAAAACAATAATAGAATAACGCAACCTGTATAACAAATATAAAAACAACAACTGGAGTTTTGTGTACTATATATCCCAAAACCAAAGTGCACATATTACATTTAAATATATGTTCCAATTTCAACATAAACATACATTTTAATATAAAATTTATTCTATAACAACTAAACCAACTCGATCAAGCGCGCTAAAGCCAATAATAAATACTTGCTGGTAAAAAACTTAGCCCATTGCTCACGAACCACATCAAATTCCTCGCATAAGGCGCAATCCTCGGAGTGTAGACCTTTACAAAAACAGAAATTTAAATTAAACATTAGATTAAATACAAATTAAATATCACATTTTAACATTCAAGAAACTAATGACAATGTCCTAATAGTCTAAAATGAGTCCTTAGGTTCTTTAGTTCAAAGTTGGGAGCGAAAATGTCATTTTAGCCTAAATATGACCTATAACGACCCAATGAGCCTATAGGTGCATAAATAGATTGGAACGAGTCTTAGATCGTTAAAATTATGCATATTAAACATGTAATAAGTTTTAAATGAGTCCTTAGGTTCTTTATTTTAAAGTTGGGAGCGAAAATGCCTTATTTTAGCCTAGATATGACCTATAACGATCAAACAAGCATTAAATGGGTATAAGTAGATTAGAATAAGTCCTAGAAACTCAAAACTAAGCTTATTAATCATATAATAATTTAAAAATGAGTCCTTAGGTTCTTAAGTTCAAAGTTGGGAGCGAAAATGTCATTTTAGCCTAAATATGACCTAAAACGACACAATGAGCCTTAAATGGGCATAAATGGATTGGAATGAGTCCTAGAAAGTTAAAACTAGAATATAAAACATTTAGTAGGTTTAAAATGAGTCCTTAGGTTCTTTAGTTCATAGTTGGGAGCGAAAATGTCATTTTAGCCTAAATATGACCTACTACGACCTAATGAGCCTTAAAGGTGCATAAATAGATTGGAACGAGTCTTATAAAGTTTAACTTATGCATATTAAACATGTATTAAGTTTAAAATGAGTGCTTAGGTTCTTTATTTTAAAGTTAGGAGCGAAAATGCCTCATTTTAGCCTAAATATGGCCTATAACTATCAAACAAGCATTAAATGTGCATAAATAGATAAGAATAAGTCTTAGAAACTTAAAACTAAGCATATTAATCATATAATAAGTTTAAAATGAGTCATTAGGTTCTTAAGTTCAAAGTTGGGAGCGAAAATGGCACTTTATCCTAAATATGACCTATAACGACACAATGAGCCTTAAATATGCATAAATGGATTGGAATGAGTTCTAGAAAGTCAAAACTAAGCATATAAAACATTTAGTAAGTTTAAAATGAGTCCTTAGGTTCTTTAGTTCATAGTTTGGAGCGAAAATGTCATTTTAGCCTAAATATGTCCTATAACGACCAAACAAGCCTTAAATGTGTATAAGTAGTTAGAATAAGTCTTAGAAACTTAAAACTAAGCATATTAATCATGTAATAAGTTTAAAATGAGTCCTTAGGTTCTTTAGTTCAAAGTTAGGAGCGCAAATGCCTCATTTTAGCCTAAATATGACCTATAACGATAAAACAAACATTAAATGTGCATAAATAGATTAGAATAAGTCTTAGAAACTTAAAACTAAGCATATTTATCATATAATAAGTTTAAAATGAGTCATTAGGTTCTTAAGTTCAAAGTTGTGAGCGAAAATGTCATTTTAGCCTAAATATGACCTATAACGACACAATGAGCCTTAAATGTGCATAAATGGATTGGAACGAGTCCTAGAAAGTTAAAAATAAGCATATAAAACATTTAGTAAGTTTAAAATGAGTCCTTAGGTTCTTTGGTTCATAGTTGGGAGCGAAAATGTCATTTTAGCCTAAATATGTCCTATAACGACCAAACAAGCCTTAAATGTGTATAAGTAGTTAGAATAAGTCTTAGAAACTTAAAACTAAGCATATTAAACATGTAATAAGTTTAAAATAAGTCCTTAGGTTCTTTATTTTAAAGTTGGGAGCGAAAATGCCTTATTTTATCCTAAATATGACCTATAACGATAAAACAAGCATTAAATGTGCATAAATAGATTAGAATAAGTCTTAGAAACTTAAAACTAAGCATATTTATCATATAATAAGTTTAAAATGAGTCATTAGGTTCTTAAGTTCAAAGTTGGGAGCGAAAATGTCATTTTAGCCTAAATATGACCTAAAACGACACAATGAGCCTTAAATGGGCATAAATGGATTGGAATGAGTCCTAGAAAGTTAAAACTAGAATATAAAACATTTAGTAGGTTTAAAATGAGTCCTTAGGTTCTTTAGTTCATAGTTGGGAGCGAAAATGTCATTTTAGCCTAAATATGACCTACTACGACCTAATGAGCCTTAAAGGTGCATAAATAGATTGGAACGAGTCTTATAAAGTTAAAATTATGCATATTAAACATGTATTAAGTTTAAAATGAGTGCTTAGGTTCTTTATTTTAAAGTTAGGAGCGAAAATGCCCCATTTTAGCCTAAATATGACCTATAACTATCAAACAAGCATTAAATGTGCATAAATAGATTAGAATAAGTCTTAGAAACTTAAAACTAAGCATATTAATCATATAATAAGTTTAAAATGAGTCATTAGGTTCTTAAGTTCAAAGTTGGGAGCGAAAATGACACTTTAGCCTAAATATGACCTATAACGACACAATGAGCCTTAAATATGCATAAATGGATTGGAATGAGTTCTAGAAAGTCAAAACTAAGCATATAAAACATTTAGTAAGTTTAAAATGAGTCCTTAGGTTCTTTAGTTCATAGTTTGGAGCGAAAATGTCATTTTAGCCTAAATATGTCCTATAACGACCAAACAAGCCTTAAATGTGTATAAGTAGTTAGAATAAGTCTTAGAAACTTAAAACTAAGCATATTAAACATGTAATAAGTTTAAAATTAAGCATTTTAGCATATTAACTAAGCATATCCTGTTAGGTGAATACCAGGCATTAGTTACTAATGAATATCAGCAGTCGAGTTATAGGATTTGTTATGCCTAATCCAAGAAAAAAAAACCAGAATTTTATTTAGAAAAACATCGAAAAGTTGAATAAGATTGGCAGAAAATTAAGAAGTTGAGAAATTTAGAGGAAAACCTTACATCAGATAGGCTGAAACGAGATGAAGTAGTAACCAATTACAAGCACAACCCAAGATCCAAATACAAACTTAAAGCACTCAAAATTGTATTAAAAAGCCCCATTATTAATCTTAGTCTTTTTTTTAATCAAATCAAGCAAAATCGGATGTAAAAAGGTGAAAATTCTAAAAAATGAAGCAAAACTCTTAATAAAGTACGAACTACGAAGTGACTTTAACTCAGCCCCACTAATGAGTTTATTTTTCAAATCAACTAAATTTCTAGAAACACATAAAACTAAAAAGATGCAAAGTATAGCCGGCTAGAAACACATTCAACTTCTTCCCCTCCCCCCAAATTGAGGTAGTAGAATTAGAAGGTACTCCGTACTTTATTAATCACGACACTGAAAAATAGAATAAAATTTTCTTGACTACGCAAGAAGAAAGCTCACGAAATTTCAAATTTCAAGAGTTGCACTTTAATTAGGACTCTGGGAGACCAAACAATGAGAATGGTATCCTTGCTGAACTTTTTGTCACTGGTAAGGTTCAAAGACTCAAAACCTTTTGCCTAATTAAGGGTATAGAACACCAGGATTTAACTGCTCCAAGCCTAAATACTTCATCAATTCTTCTATAATTAAATCACTTCAAAATTCTCCATACAACAACTACCCTTTGATAGGGTTCGTTAAAGGAACAATTCATCTAGGTTCAAAAGGGAGTCCAGGACAGAAAAAAGGGGGTTTGTAATCAGGAATTTGCATATGTAATTGGGTTGATCACTTGAGCTATGAGAACTAAGTTGACAATGCAACAAACTAAATACAAAAATCTCACAACTTTGCATTCAAATTCTTCCAAAAACAACAATCAACAAGCATACTAAACATGAATACAAAATTAATAAGAATAAATTAAAAATAGCTGAAACAATAAACTAAAACCCTTCAATTAATCAACCCAAATCATCATTCTCAATGTAAATCAAAAACCCAATTGGCAAACTATCAATTTTTCACTAAAAACAAATTTCAGAATTCCCAAATTGATGAAATTTGACCTAAAAATCCAACATTTTACTCCAAAAAGAAAGAAACGAGATAAACAAACTCACACTGTGGATGCCGGAGGCGTTAAGGGCGGCAAAGAAGGCGGTAGCGGCGGCTCAAACGAAGAGAGAGGCGACCCCGAGTTCCCTGGCGGGCATAAAATTGGAATCTCCGACGAAGCCTTTCTTGCAAGATCTAATCCCCCACTCTAATTGGGCGGCGCTAGCTAGTAGTCACCCAACAACCAGAACGGGCGGCGTAAGCAAGGGGGAAAAGAACATTGAATCGATTAGTTAGGGTTTTGGGATTTTAAATCAAGAACTTATTAAAACAATTGAGGGAAAAATTGAAATCAATTTACCAATTAGTTACAAATGATGTTGTGTTGGTAGGCCACCATTATTGGCAGCGACAAGCAGAGGAAAGCCGAGCACGGAGGCAGGACAACACCATCAACCACAACAACGCAATAACCATCGCAACCACCGCACCAGCAGCGTCGGCATGAAGGAGGTGGTGGCCGGCGATGCAGAGGAACGAAGAGAAAGAGTGTTCGAAATTTTGAGGGACGCGGCTTAGGTTTTGTCTTTAGGGGACGACGCAGGGAAAGGTAAGGGAAGAAGAAAGGACCGCGAGAAATGAAAATTTGAGATGCGGCTTAATTTGTTTTGAAATTTTTTTATCCAGTTATTGCAGGGGGTTTTTAAATTGTACGCTGCAACAAAAAGGGTTATTGCAGGGGGCTTTTAAAATGTACGCAGCAACAAACTTTTTTGCAGGGAACAATTAAATTGTACGCTGCAACAACCCTTTAAATGGTTTGACCCGCGTTGACCGACTGGTTGTTGAAGCGTATTAATACATGTACGCTGCAACAAGGGGGGGTGCAACAGGGGTTTTTGCTACTAGTGAATGTAGGTGTTGAGGCAGAGAATCCTAACCCAGCGGCTCATGAGCCAACCATTGAGATCTCTAGTGATTCGGATGCAGAGCTCGAAAGTGAACAGGAGATGGCAAGTGAGCCTAATCAAGATGAAGACATGGGTGAAGATGCAAACCCTGAGGAAGACCCTGATGAAGACCCTGAAGAAGAGTTCGATGATCTTGAGATCTAAATTTCACTCCGCAAGTTTCAGGAGCAATGGATAGGCAAGAGGCCACAAATATTTTGAAGTCATAAATAGTTAATTAGCCCTTTTATGTTTTAAAGAATAAGTAGCAAAGCTACAACTGTTTAAGGTTTAAGTTTATTGAAGTTTGAAATGTTCTTTATTATTTTCAAAGATGTAATAAACCTGTATGGAGTTAGCAATAAAAGTTAAAGTTTTCAAGGAATTGTTCTTTATTCTATTTTGAGGATTCCATAATACCCCAACCTCTAGGTAGTACGTCATGGATTAATTTTTCTATTGGTTGCATACTCAGTGTGAATTATGGATCAATTTAATTGCCACAATAATATTAAATGATTTGAGTACATAAGGAAGTGAGGGCCAATCTAGACCCTCATGACCAATATGATTCAAAATGTTATGCCTAATGTGCAGTGTGTGAATGTCTTTCGTAAATTATTGAGGATGATTATTTTTCAATGATAATTGCATCTTGTAGACGATCGTTGCACCTTCGTAAACGATTGTCGTGCCTTCATAAATGATGTGTATTAATGTGAACATTGTTGGTTGAGGCGATCTTTATGTTCAATTCAAGTATTAAATTGTATGGGATGACGTATCGGTGATGTTTCGAACCTAAAGTAGAGTATACTAATTGCAGGTCGCGTTCTAGAATGGCCAACAACAATGATCTAGCTGCTGCGATTCGCCTCTTGGCGGAAAAGCTAACCCAAGAGAGAACTGAGCGCCCCGACTCTGCAGGGGAAATGTTTGAAAGACTTTCTAAGGTTAAGCCACCGTATTTCAAGGGGCAAGCCGACCCAACCTTCCTGGAAAACTGGATTAGGGAGTTTGAGAAACTATTTGAGGCTGTGAGTTGCCCTGGGAGTATGAGAGTAAGTCAAGCTGTCCTTTATCTGAAAGATGAGGCCGACCTTTGGTGGAGGGAAAATGGAAATAGACTAAGTGCTGTTGAGGAATTCAATTGGGATTCATTCATAGTTGCCTTGAGGGGGAGGTTTTATCCTCCTTTTATGAGAAAGCAGAAAGCGCAGGAGTTCATCAACCTTAGGATGGGGAATATGACTATTGCTGAATACTATAGCAAGTTTATAGCTTTATCGAGGTTTGCACCTGAGGTGGTAGCTACTGAGGAGCTGAAAGCTCAAAGGTTCGAGCAAGGGCTAACTGATGAAATTCAACTGGGATTAGGTGGAGAAACCTTTACATCCTTGGACATAGTGTATGGGAGAGCTGCTCATATTTATGGTCTGCAGTCTAGAAGGGACAAGAAAACTGTGGTAATTGGGGAAAAGAGAAAAGATTCTGATGCTGGGGGTAACCAAGAAAACTTTAAAAGGAATAGAAACGGAAATGGGAATGGAAATGGAAATTTCCAAGGAGGAAACTATCAGGGGCACCACAACAACTCGAACCCATCTGAGAGAGTGCATCATTGCAAGATGTGCAGTAACAATCACCCTGGTAAGAACTGCAAAGGAGAATTAGTGACCTGCAACTATTGTCAGAAGAGGGGACATAGGGAGTATGAGTGATTCACTAAGCACAGAGAGGAACAAAATAGTAATGGAGGTGGAAACCAAGTGAGGTTTAACCAATCTGGAGGTCAAAATTCAAAGCCTGGAGGGGCACAAAACAATCAAGGGAACCATAATAAGCCTGCAAATGATAACAACAACCCGAATAAGACTCCAGGAAAGTTGTACATGATGAATCAGAATGAGGATGAACGATCTGCCGATATAGATTCTCGTACTTTTCTATTAACTAAGCGCAAGTTAAGCATTATTTAATTCTTGGTGACTTGTTCTTTTGTTTCGTCATCTGTTGTGAAAAGTCTAAAGTGAGTAGTTTTAGTGAAATAGGAATTTTGAGGATAGAATTCGTCGAAAGAGAATTTTGGTTAGCTATTCCCTGAGGTGAGTTACGAGGGCGTAACTCGTTTTCTTTAAGGGGGTAGAATGCGATAGAAATTCGCGCTTTTTACCTATTTTATGGCATTTTTATGCATTTTATTGCTTATTTTAGCAAATTTTACAAGTTGATGCAAAGCAAATAGATTCTCCGCATAAAAAAAAGGTGTTCATGAGTAACACAAACAACTTTGAGTTGGCAAAAGAATGCACATAGGTGGCACAAGTACTTCTCTAGTAAGAATAAGTTAAAAGCTTTTGGAGAAAATGTGGGAAATTTCGTGTCAAGTTTAGGGACGAAACTTCTTTTAAGAGGGGTAGATTGTAATCCCCCGTAAATTTATAAATTTTATTAATATATTTTAACGTATATTATTTATATTTAAATAGAATTTATGAATTTTAGTAATGAATATATAATTAACGTATATTTATTTTATTTTAAGTACGTTCTAAATATTTAACGTTTTTTGAACTTTATTTATATATTAATATATATTTAATTCTATTTAAATATATTCTAAATATTTTAACGGTTTGGGCAATCAAAAATAATTTTAGAATTTTATGTTGAAAAGAATTTGAATTAGGAAAACACGTTGAATTCGGAAAAACAATCCTATTCGGTTTGACTCAAACACTAAAACCCAAATCCTAATTCTAGGCCCAATTGGGTAAAGCCCAGATCAATAAACC
This sequence comes from Spinacia oleracea, assembly GCF_020520425.1. NCBI lineage: Eukaryota > Viridiplantae > Streptophyta > Magnoliopsida > Caryophyllales > Amaranthaceae > Spinacia > Spinacia oleracea. The sequence continues at coordinate 159,626,873 of NC_079490.1, read as the reverse complement.
CAAAATAATCCTCCTTCCTCTTTTCCTTTTCACGTGAAACCAAGATACCTTCCTTCTTGCTTTAGACTTCACGTGAAAACACAACTCAAAACCTTGCAATCTCCTTGCTTCGGGCCGCCGTCAACCACCCTGCCCGACCGCCGCCTGTTCCTCCGCCGTAGTCCCTCTCCGTCGCCGCACGGTAACATCTCATTCTCTCACTCGTCCGTTCTCCTTCCCCTTCGTTTTCTTGCCCTTACTTGTTTCGGTTTCTCGCAGCAACCATAGCAACCACCGCAGCCCGCCACCGTACCCACCACCAGTCGCACAACCACCTTCGTCGTTCCTCCACGTTGCGCCGCCACCTGCAGCGCCGCTGCTGCACTGCACACACCAATTCTCTCCTTCCTCTTTCGTTGCTTGCAACCACCCGCAACCACCAACACCAGTCGCGCCGCCCAGTCACGTCGCCACCAGCCGCGCCTCCGTCGTCGTCGTGCCTGCACCAGCCGCCGGCAGTCCCTCTCTCTTTCTCCTTTTGGTTATTTCTTGAATCCTAAGTTATTTAAATGTTTTAATTAATTTAATTAATTTGAATTTATGTTTCTTGAATTAAATTTATGATTTTTATGATTAAGTTATGAAATTTCAGATTATATGTTGTTGAAATTAATTTAATTATTTTCAGATTTATTAACTATGTTTAAGTTAGGGTTTTAATGAAGTTTTATTAATTTAATTCATGTTTATTGAATGTAAATTATAAGTTATTATGATCAAGTTATATTTTCAGATTATATACTATGTTTAAATAATAAATTTAATTTTCAGATTATGTAATTGAATTGAAATAAGGAATTTAATTATTAAAGCATGGATTTTTAAGGTTTTAATATTCTAAAATCATAATAGAATGATTATACATTATTAAAGCTATTATTTTTATGATTTTAAGAATGTTAATCATGTTTTGGAGTAGTTTGAAATTAGTTATATTTCTGAAAATTTAAAGTACGATGTTTGCAAAGAGTTTTCAACGAATTTCAATCACTAATTCAATAATTATGATGCTAGAAAATCAAAGGTTTAAGTTTTGATATTGGGGAATGTTCTAAATATGTTTAGGATGCATTTAGAATGCTTTGTTATGGTTGCCAATGATTAGGAATTGATTTGGGTACGTTTCTTGATTGCTTTAGGCGGAGAATTCTTTGTGGGCGACTTTTGAATTCGTTAAAGTGGCCTATCAGTTTGTTTACACAAGGTACGTACATACCTGTGTGCTTGGATGTGTGTTGTATTGAGAATATGATGAATATATTTATGAACTTGTTTATGTTGGAATTTCATGTTCAATGTCGTTGAATTAATGCGTTGAGCATAGAACTTTATTTATAAGAATTGAATCATGTTAGCATGGAATATTGATGCAAGCATGTTGGTTTTGGGGAACTTTATATTATTTAATATTGGTTTAGATCTTTATTGATCGTTGTTCCTCTTTAGATTTTCACTACTTTATAAGGGCCGAGGACCTTGTTTGGTAGTTGAACCTTATACCTAATAAAAGTTTTTAAATATGGATAAAGGAAGGATTAAAATAGTTGGAATTTGCTCTTGGTTGAATGTTGTGATCACTGGTTTAATTCAAAGATAAAAGAAGTTGTGTTTACTTGTTGAATATAATATTTATGTTTGATGAGTTATAACCAAGTATTAAAATTTAAGTCATGTAAAGTGAAAATGAGTAGCAATAGCTTTAGACTGTGCACGTCTAAAGTGTCGGATAATCAAGAGTTGGGGTCATGGGTCGCCTATGGCTTTTTCTGGGGCCGGATTGATCACCGGTTCTATTTTATTCAAAAGTCCCTCGATATCGCAGGTCATTGGGGTTTACGGAGTCGCGCCCGTACCTCGTCTTCCTTAGTGAAGAAGAAGAAGTTTCTAGTAGACAACCCAGTCCATTGACTATTTCAATTTAAATAATGTTAATGATACAAAGGTCTAGTTCAGTCAAATATAGTCTTCAAGTCTATATATCTTGATTATCCTTGCTTATGTTTTATTTAGTACCATGTTAGGATTGTTCGTTTAATAGAATCATGTTAGGATTATTATTGATTTAGTATGTAGTACTCAGCTTTGCTGATTACGTGATTTTGCTTGTGCATGTTGATCATGGCTATGCCTTATTGATCCTGTGATGACCCAATCTTTGGTGAGCAGTCTCTAAGGATCAATAAGCATTGTCCATCTGCAGGTTTGAAGATGTTGCATCATTGGGATCGGGAATAGAGAGCTTGTATTTAGTTTTGATTTGCTAAGTTAACTTGGGTTTGTTAATTGTGACTTTAAACTTGTCGTACTATTTATATTTCCTTATTTTCGTTGGAAGATTTTTGGGATTAAACCTGCAATCGATTATTTATAAACCTAAAGTTCGTTTTATGTTTTCCGCTGCAAAATTCTGAATAAGCCGTTACGTTACGGGCGATAATGCCTTGATAATTCTCTACGTTTTATATTAAAATGTTGTTTTAGAAAAGAGAGAATTGTCGGGGTGTTACAAAGTGGTATCTAGAAGCTAAGGTTTTATTTTAATAAATTTTTAGGCGCCTAACTATCTAGTTATTTAAAATAAATTTCTTAAAAATCGAGCTTCTACGTATTATAGTGTTCAAAAATTGGTACTTTTTTTTGGGGGGCCGATTTCCTTTTATCTTGTTTGAAAGTATACGATATTCCTTATTTACGTTCGGAATCAAATTATTTTTCCAAGTTAAAGTGATACTTTCGACATTTTTATTTTTCTTATTATTTATTATTCAAACAAATACATAAAAATAATATGAATATATTTTTATTTTTATTTTTAAAAAAAAGGAGTTCAAATTTTTTTTTAAGTTGTTTCAAGAGTTAGAATTCGTTAATTAGGAAATATAAATCTTTTCGAATTAATAACTTTATTCTCGAATTTATTCGCTACGCATTTTCTTAACTTATTTCACTTTATTTATTTTATATTTTATTTATGTTATTATTCTATGTTATAATTTTATTATATTTTCGTTCTTTTATTTCGTTATATAAATGATTCTAATGCTTTAGTTTATGAGAGATGGGTAGTATAAGAAGGGCATATAAGATAGAATTATATGTGCATTAGTAGCTAGTCAATGATAAGAAATTGATTGTTATGTATGTGCATGTGCTAATTGTTTAAGTGTTACATTTACATGTGCATAAAGAATTGTTTGATTCCACATAACTTATTGATTATTGAACCTTGTTTATGTTTTGGCTGGAAAATCGTTAGTGAGACCTTCAATTGTTTATTTCAGGAATAAAATGTTTCTTTCCAAGTATACCAACATAGGATCATTGGGATCGGGAATAGAGAGCTTGTATTTATTTTTGATTTGCTAAGTTAACTTGGGTTTGTTAATTGTGACTTTAAACTTGTCGTACTATTTATATTTCCTTATTTTCGTTGGATGATTTTTGGGATTAAACATGTAATCGATTATTTATAAACCTAAAGTTCGTTTTATGTTTTCCGCTGCAAAATTCTGAATAAGCCGTTACGTTTTCACACGGGCGATAATGCCTTGATAATTCTCTACGTTTTATATTAAAATGTTGTTTTAGAAAAGAGAGAATTGTCGGGGTGTTACATAATATTACTTATATTATTATTTATATTATTGTATTACTTATTATTTATATTTATATTATTATATTATTATATTACTTATTATTTATATTTATATTTATATTATTACATTACTTATTATTATTATTATTATTATTCATTATTTAGTTATTAATTATTAATTATTATTTAGTTATTATTTATTATATTTTAGTTATTATTTATTATATTTTATTTATTATTTATTATTTATTATTTTTTATTTATTATTTATTATTTATTATTTTTTAATTTTTATTTATTATTTATTTTTATTATTTATTATTTTTTATTTTTTATTTTTTATTTTTTATTTATTATTATTTATTATTTATTATTATTATTATTTTTATTATTATTTATTATTTATTATTTATTATTTATTATTTATTATTTATTATTTTTTATTTATTATTTATTATTTATTATTTATTATTTATTATTTATTATTTATTATTTATTATTTATTATTTATTATTTATTATTTATTATTTATTATTTATTATTTATTATTTATTATTTATTATTTATTATTTATTATTTATTATTTATTATTTATTATTTATTATTTATTATTATTATTTATTATTTATTATTTATTATTTATTATTTATTATTTATTATTTATTATTTATTATTTATTATTTGTTATTTATTATTTATTATTTATTATTTATTATTTATTATTTATTATTTATTATTTATTATTTATTATTTATTATTTATTATTTATTACTTCCTCCATTCTTATTTATATGACACAATTATTTAGACACGTTTGCCAATGCACGATTTTAAACACAAATATCGTCAATTATAGATACGAAAAAATTATAAAAAGTTGATATTTAAAAAATATTTATTGAGACGAATCTAACAAGACCCCACACGACTATGTTTTTTCTTAAGTATAAATCACAAAACGAAGTCAAAGGATCATTTGTGAATAGTGTCTAAAACTCAATTGTGTCATATAAATAAGAATGGAGGAAGTATTTATTATTTATTATTTATTATTTATTATTTATTTCGGTAATATATTTTGTTAAGTTCAGTTCAGTTCAGTTTAGTTTAGTTCAGTTCAGTTGAGTTCAGTTCAGTTCAGGAGCATTCAGTTCAGTTCAGTTCAGTTCAGGAGCATTCAGTTCAGTTCAGTTCAGTTCAGTTCAGCTCTAAAGAACAGGGCCTTAGGGTTTTGAACATACTTTTCCCACTTTTTCATACATTTTTCTCACTTTTCCATAAAAAATGATTATTTTTTCTTACACATTCTACATTTTTCCCACTTTTTAATCTTCACATCCACTTTTATTTGTACTTTGTCAATAACAATTATATACTTTATCTTTCTCCCAAAAAAAACACTCTCGATCATTGTTTTTCTTACACATTTGTCATTTTTATTAATTACCGCGCATTCTTGAATTTATTTAGGAACGGAGTTATATACACAAAAATACTGAATTACCCTTTTCAACAAAAAACATACACGAAAAATTGAACTGCTGAGATATCATCATATCAGACCCATGCGGTTTTTTATATATAAATGCAGAACAAGAAATTAACAACAACAGCGTCTGTAGCTCAGTGGATAGAGCGTCTGTTTCCTAAGCAGAAGGTCGTAGGTTCGACCCCTACCTGACGCGTAAAACATTGTTTGTTTAAGTTGATGCCTAAAAACTACAGATGTTCAATGCCATGGCAGAAGCGTCATTAAAGCCGGTGGAATACTTAAAATCCCCTCCCAAATTTTAAAATTTGAATATCCATTTAATAACTTCCCAAATAAAACTTCCTTAAAAACAAAAACCAACTACATTTCTGGTGATTATATAAAAAAAAAAAAAACTACATTTCTGGGACTCTGGGTCTCTTTTTATAGGGAGAGAGATAATTGGGGAAGTAGAGAAAGCGACATCAACAACAATTCAATGATAACCGCAACAACCATCAACAACAGTTTCAACTCATGAAAATGTCGACGGAAGCCGGTGCCAGATGGCGACATGAATCGGTGGCTGAAGGGTAATGGGCTGGTGGGGCGGCATTGAGCATACACGGGCTCCGGCGAGATCAGTGGCTTCAACTCAAGCCACTACCGAGCAACAACAACATCAATTTCAATGGACGGCCAAAATGTGTAGTCAGATTTGAAAAAGTAGTTTTATTTTGTTCTTCTGTTGTGTTAGTTTCGTTTGTTTTTGCTGTAGTGTTCTTTCATTTGTTTTGGGCTTGCCCAACCAAAAATATTAAAATAAATAAAGTAATAAAATAATTAGGAAAATTTGGTAATATTAATCCAACCTTTGGCCGATTTTCTTTTATTAATCCCACATACGACATATTTTTTAATAATCCCACCTTTACTACCCGACGACTTTTATTGGGCTTAAGTGGCCGGTAATCGGTGAAAAAGTCAACGAGATGGTGATGAATTGATGATGATGACTGAATATATCGAGAGAGAGTACTGCCATGTAGAGAAATAATGCCGCTTACAACAGTTTTATGACCTGTTGGGCCCAATAAAAGTTGTTGGGTAATAAAGGTGGGATTATTAAAAAATATGTCGTAGGTGGGCTTAATAAAAGAAAATCGGTCAAAGGTTGGATTAATATTACCAAATTTTCCAAATAATTATTCAACTAATTTAGTTTTGAATAATTAATTACTTCGTAGTACTCAGTATTTTTTGTGTGACATACTGTAGGTAACAGGGGCGGATCTAGGAATTTATATTTGGGGGTCCAAAAAAATTATGATTTACTTTCTTTTTAGTGGGTTGTTAAAGTTGAAAGGGGAATTGTCCAAATATTATAAACGTCGTAATAAAATATGTGGAAAATTAAGGAACTTTAGTTTTGGATTTTTATAACAGTAAAACTCAATACCTAGTCCAAATTACAACACTAACTTGGCGCGATATCAATTTAAAATGTAAAAAATAATATTTTCATACTTTGAATGAAATTTACTTTATTACAATAATTGTCACTGAACAAATAACACACAAAGACATTAGCTTGTGGGGCATTATAAATCTATATATGAATTGAAGTAACCAATTAGACCTCTACAAATTTCAAAGTAACAGACAAATAAGTCTATTAAAGTAACTAGGAGCAGAGAGCCCGTTGCGTTAAAAATATATTACTAGAAGTATATATATTATAGAAATTACAAAATCTTTTGAAGGAAAAAATAACACTACTATTTTTTTGTATTTTTGTAAATAAAAATCATGAATTATTATAGAACAACAAAATTAAAAATAAAAAGTGATGAAGAAAAAACGACTTATCAAGGAAAAATGAAAAACAAAAAACTACGAAATTAAAAAATCATGTTTAATGACCTCTTAGGGATTCGAACCTAGACTGCCTTCATAAAACACTAGTCAAGCAACCACCATGCCAAAGGTATTTAATTGTCATAATTGTAACTTAATTATATATATTTAAATTACGTAAAGTGCAATTAATTACCCCAACACCAATTAAGTTTAACAATTTTTTTTGAAAATAATAGGGGTCCCTTTGGACCCCTTGGGGGACACATAGGTCCGCCCATGGTAGGTAACAAAATCTATAATACTCCCTCCGTCCCTTAATACTCGCACCGTTTCTACTTGACACGCTTGCCAATGCACAACTTTGACCACCAATATCTTTTACTACATATTATAAAAACTTGTAAAAAAATAATATTTTGAAAATATATATTAAGATGAAGCCAACAATATATAATATACTAACATTTATTTTCATATACTAGAAATAAAATAGGGTCAAAGTGAATTATGTGAATAGTGCGAAAAGTCAAAACGGTGCGAGTATTAAGGACAGAGGGAGTATTGCCTATGTCAAAAAAAAAATAAAAAAAAATCTATAATATTATTAAATCTCAATGGCATTTTATGTCATCTCGCCACATTTCGCCACTATTAGATGGCAAGTGATATGGCACAGCCAGTCAGCCACATTGACATATAATATTTTCTTACAAAAAGATGAAGAAATGTTCATAAATTAGAACTTTAACCACTAATCCAATAATACAACTTATGACATTTAAGCAATTCAAAACATACTCCGTATAAGTTATGTTTATTAATACTCTGTATTAAAACTTTAATGCTTACCATAATTATACATTTTAACAATTCTCTTATGAAACTAAACTATACTTATTTTTTTTTCATTTACATTTTCATATAGGTTCATTTATGATTACGTTTTTTTAGCAAGCCAGTTCATGTAAGTTTACCTAGAGAAAAAAAAAAGAAAAAAAAAAGAGTATTACACATAACAAAAGACTACTCCATTTTAAATTTAAATTTAGTTTACTAAGATGGTTAACCAAATTTTATATTGAATCACCCTTACATGAATAAAATATAAAAATAAATGATGCACAATTATTTATCTCATATTATATGTAAGTATTTAATATCAAACTATTGTAATTATTTTTATTTAACTCAAATTTTATCAAGATTAGTTCTCAAATTACATATAGTCACCGGGGACCAATTGAGGTTGACATGAGTGGTTAAGGGCCTCTTGCTCATTAACCAAGGTCTAGGGTTCGAGCCTTGGGAATGGAAAAAATCTCAACTGGGAGGGATATGTTGCCCATCGAGGTACCCATACAAACTCCCACGGGAGATTACCTCGCCGAAGGCATTGGGAACTCCTCGTAGTAGAACCAAAAAAAAAACATATAGTCACCGGGGCATCGGCCGGGGCAATAACTAGTTAGGGTTTAAAGTGTAAAGGAGATTTAGTAAGTAAAAGAACTATTGTAACTCCCAAAAAGTAGTAAAACTGATGTATTTCACAAACACTATAATTACTACAATGAATTCCCTCTTTGCTGGCATTTACTCACACAATTCCCTGTTTCTTGCTCATATGTTTAACAATTTTTTCAAATTTTGGGTCAACCCTTTACGAGTGCGGGATAGACAAAATATACAATGTTTGGATTTAGAGATAAGAAACACAAATAATACGATTTTTTGTAAGGCACTTGCACTTCATACTTTGATACTCCATATTTAATAAGTTACTTTTTAATCGATTGTTTACTATAAGATGTATACATTAATTCTTGATTTTAATTTTAATTTTCTTATGAAATTGTAATAGTACAAAGGGGTATAAAAAAAATTCTAAACACGAAGACATTATCAAAACTGTAAAAGAATAAGGGGAATATGACGATTTTAATTTTGATTTTGCTTGAATCATATTCATCTAATTTAACCTTCCATCATATTCATCTAATATCCCGTGCTTATGCACGGGCCAACACTAGTATGATAACAAACAAAAGAGAGGGAAAAGATTAGGTAACATTGTAAGGTTAAAGTGGATATTTAGCGTGTGTTCAACCGGCTTTAGGACACCAAAAAGAATGTGAAACACTCAAACACACCATAACAAGAAATGGTACAAATATATGCAACTTTCATAAAAGGAAAATAGTACAAGTAAAAAACGGAGGAATTGCAACCGGCTTTCTAATCATGTTCGTTGTTGAGAGTTGTTTTAGAAGAATTTTTTTGCTAACTTTTACTCATTTTGGTACTCCGGAACTTTTTCCAATTTTTTTAGTAATTGTTAACATTTTTTTGATTAACTTTTACATTTTAATTCCAGAACTCGCCCCGAATCCGGATTAGTCCTAAGCGTGAATCGGGTGCTAACACCAAAAACTTTTACATTTTAATTTTTTTGTATGGATAAATATCTTAAGAGTTACGTACGTAGTTATATTCATTCAATATTCGTGAGTTTTAACGGATAATTTTTATTAAAGCGGAAAAAATTATCCCTAAAAGTAGATAATCTTTACATTATAATGGGGTAACATTTAAACGTTTTGACAACTAAATTCGTTATGATGGTGACACGGTTGTCATTTTTATAGTTGATGTCATAAAGTACTTTGTACGGAGTAGTAGTTAAAGTGCAAATTGGACAGAATATCATTGCACTTTGTGAAATTGGGGCATACCAGCATGAAATTGGGGCATACCATCGGATCCTCTAGAGTTTTAATAAAACTCTACAAGGTAGAGTTTTATCTAAACCATACATTTTTCAAAATAAATGACTTATATTGATGAGAAAAAATAGGGGAAATTTTGGAAAGATAATATATCAACCATTGATTTTTCATTCAATGGTTGATATGCTCAAACTCTACGTTGTAGAGTTATTTTAGAACTTTAGATGATCCAAAACCAGCAATATGGTAATGACAACTAAATTCTGGCGCACACCATTTGCATTGGTTCCATGAACCTGGCGCACGGAATTTGCACTGGTTCCATGAACCTGGCGCAAAATCTGTGCGTGGCTTACCATGGAACTGGCGCACAGAATTTGCGCCAGGTTCATGGAACTAGTGCAAATTCCGTGCGCCAGGTTCATGGAACCAATGCAAATGGTGTGCGCCAGGTACATGTCCTTCATGCAATGTTTGTGCGCCAAAACTAAATCTGAAATTCAAATTTGTTTAAATAAAATTTTATTTTTTAATGTAAAGTTATTTGAATTAGTATTATAATTAGTTAATTTAATTTTTATTTATTTAAGAAAATTATGTTAGTGATTTTTTCAATTTCTAGAAATTGAAATTATATAGTTATTTTAAAATTTATTTATTTTAGAATTTATGTATTTTAGAATTTATGTTAGTTATTATGCGCAAAATTAATATTATAATTTATTAATTTAATTTTTATTTATTTTAGAAAATTATGTTAGTTATTTTAGAATTTATTTATTTTAGAATTTATATATTTTAGAAATTATGTTAGTTATTATGCGCAAAGTTAGAATATAATATGATAATTAAATTTTTATTTAATTTAGAAAATTATGTTAGTGATTTTAGAAAGTATGTTAGTTATTACGCGCAAAGTAACATTATTTTAAAAATTATATGTTAATTTAATTGTTATTTAATTTAGAAATTACATGTTCATTTAGGAAAATTTAGAAATTACATGTGTCATTTAATTATTATTTAATTTGGAAATTATATTTTAATTTAATTTTTATATATTTTAGAAATTATGTTAGTGATTTTAATCATCCCACGATACCACTTCATTAGCCGCTTACATACCACTACTCTACTCTGGCAATGCAATTTACCTCGATCGGACGTGCCTTCCCATAAGGACCTCGCAACGTGAGCCGGGTAGCTAGGAATAACGCTACCGTCTGAAGGACCTCCGCCCATCGGGCCAGTAACTAACCATGTGTCTCTAGTCCCCTTATCTCTACGACAACGTCCGGTGGTACTCATACTCCCCTCAGGGTTACGAATAAACTTCCCTTTACGTCGATGAATAGTAATAGGAGCATTAGAGTCGCGCACCACGACGCGGGGTGGAATGACTGGCTCCTCATCGCCCTTAGAACCCTCATCCTCATCATTGCCCTCAGAACCCTCATCCTCATCGCCCTCAGAACCCTCATCCTCATCGCCCTCAGAATCCACGTCATAGTCATAGCAAACCTTCGACCCATGAGAAGACTGAGGTGGCGAGCTATTCAACTGCACCTGGGGTGAGGTGGATTGCAAGGCGTTATCCAAAGTAGTTGTGAAGTCCTCCAAGTCCTCCTCAATATACTCCTCACCCAATGGTAAACCATATCTCTTTCTCTCTCTCTCTCCCTCTCTCTCTCTCTCTCTCTCTCTCCTAACCGAAGCATTTACACACCGACTTCTCGTATGCCTCACTCCAGAACCAACAACGACATCATCACATCATCCACATTATCCTCGTCAAATTCGACGTTGGTCTTCGTAAGTCGCTATTATTCATCAAACGTGACATATATTAGGTTGATTTTCATTAAAAATTAATTCCTCCATTAATTTGATTTGTATATTCAATTATATTTTCAAATCGATTCAAAATTACGTTACTCATTTATAAAGTGCTAAATATTGCTAATAAAATATTCAAAATTACGTTACTCATTTCTAGTGTTGCTAAATATTCTAACATGACATATGCTTGTTACCAACTATTCTTAATACCAACGTGACCTGGATTACATTTTTAAAATTTTATTAGCGTGACACATACTTGTTACCAAACTATCATTTATATATCGTTTAAACGCTAATAATTTTATAATACATTTTTTATAAACTATATTTTTATTTATATAAACTATGATGTATATAATAATTTAATAATATTTACTAACATTTATCAATTAATTATATTCCCTAACATCAATTAATAATATTCCCTAACATTAATAATTAATTCCGTTAACATAATAAATTTTAATCAACTAAAATATTATATTGAATAATCTAAATTAAAAACAGATAATTAAATAATAAAAAAAAATCAAAAATTATAAAAATTAAATTAAAATTCAGTAATAGTACAACAATAATAAATAAATAAAAAATAAAAAAATAAATTCAAATTTCAAAATCACAGCTTCCCCGCCCACGCACACCATTTGCGTCGTCAACCATGTCAACCGCGCACAGCCTGTGCGCCGGTGACATGGGGGTGGTGCACCAGATCTGCACGAACCCCATGTCACCGGCGCACAGGCTGTGCGCGGCTGTAGACACCTACTTTTGTCCCCATTCCCGAAAGGGAAGGTTCGATGATGAGAACATAAATCTCCACTTGGCAACGCATCTCCTATAAAATAACGAATCTCGATCACCCTTTTCATTTCACCCGAATCTGCTATTTATAGAAACCTGCTAAAAATAGTAATTGCCATAATAGGTAGTTGTTAAAAGTGAAAAGTCATAAAAGATAGAAACCTGTCAGAATTAGGTGTTGCACTCCAACATAAATCCTAAAAGAGATAGAATTTGCAAGAGGAATCCTATTCCTAGTATAATTCGAGAGTAAGAGTTACGTATTGATTAAAATCCTAACGAACCTAAAGTTTGTAACGGGCCTAGACGCATTCCGTCATAAAGTTAATACGCACTAAAAGACTCGGATAAGTCTCAAACACTCCGGATTTTAAGAGTCCAAATCTGACAAAGAACTCGGTCCAAACATCATTTTCAACGCCCAGCCCTGGGCGCTGAAATTGCATGGATCCCATTTTCAACGCCCAGAGCTGGGCGCCGAAATCTTTAACGCCCAGCCCTGGGCGCTGAAATTACCTGCGTACGTGTTCTCTCCTAATTCTTCTTGGATTAGAGCTCTACAATTCTATCTTTCCACGAACTCTTCCCTATAAATACAGCCCCAAATTAGACGTGAAAAGGACAACACACAATTCATATTCTGAGTATTGACTCCAACCCCTAAGCCTAAGCCTCACGCTGCGAAATTGATCCCGCGTTCTGTCGCAATCGATCCAAAAATCGAACAGAACGTATCATGTCCCTTGTAGCTGAAGAATTAAGCCCGGAAACTTGAGATTCGTTAAATAAAAGGAGAAATAGCAAAGCCAAAGTGGTTAGTTTTCTGAGAACCATGACGCACCTCTCAAGGGTGCGTCGTAATGTGTCCCTTCGCATGATTTAATCGCTTTCCTCGCCCTTTTATAAAACTGTTAAACTATTAAATCTGATTGTTCTATCACGCCTAATAAAGATAATATCTTGGGAAATTGAACTATCATGCTAGGTCCCTGAAATCAATCTAAACAAGATTATCACGATCGATCTAGTATTATGTGTTGCATATTATTAAAATCAATCCAGATTAGTTTAATAGTTAACGCATGTCCCTTCAATTATTTATGCTGAGCTAGTAAGGATATCCTGCCTATGGATTTATCGAAGAGCGAGTACTCCTCTCGGTAGTTACAGTCCCCCGAACCCTCAATCTCTACCTTGCGGGTGTACGTTGAGAGATCCCCACACATGGGATCACAAGGGAACCTATGGCCGTCGTGGTCAAACATAATTGCACTCCCTTTATGCCACGATAACCGGGTTTTGTCAGTTTTTCTCATTGTCGTTAAAAACTGAATGGCGACTCCTATATTACTAGTCAATTGGGTGTAAACTCACAGGAAATCCAATTACACTTGATTTGACAAAAAGAAGCGTCACACCCACGAGGGACGAGGTCACGCATTAGCCTCGTGCTTTTTCGACCCCCTCACAGTGGCGACTCCACTAGGGATAGTGAAGGAAATACTCGTGCTCGTAGGTAATCAAAATAGCCGAAGGGTGAAACGATCCTACCCCGCGTTTATTTCCCCATCAAGTTGGGACGACCTGAAAATCAGCATATTAATGTGAACGGACAGAACCGCATAACGAATCTTGGCTCCCTTGGGATGTTTCATCTCGGGAGTTGGGACTAAGGATACCCATCGCTAACCGGGGGGTGCATATGCTTCGAATGTTGTCCACTCGGCACTTTCGCTAGTAGTACACCCGTCCCAAACCCAATCGCTCGCCCACTAGGTCCCTCTCATTGGTGCATGCCCCTTGGCTTACATCGTGATTGGCCTCTTTGGCGAAATTAGTCTGTTGAAAGCACTACCTCGACCGGGGCATGTGTTGGATCTGCGATAGAAGCGGTACCAAGCCGGCGTAAATACTACCCATAGAAGCCTATCATAAACTACATGACATATTATTATCTTGCCTCATGATGTAATGTTAGTTATGTGTAGCGAAATATGTGATTGTGTGTGGCAAATAATGCTAGAAAACCAACGACCTTAAAAATTGCCCAAACGTTCATAAACCAATTGGCCAAAGAGTTATACCAAAATACCTGTTCCGCAAACCTGAACGATCGCCACAAAAATAAGCGACGCTCGGGAGGGCCCGTAACGAATCCCACAACGCTGCACAACGCGTAAAGGACGTTATTAGGTAAGCACGCAAAATTAAGTCGCATATACAAAAAAATATACGCGAACAGAATACGAGTACCAGCCAGGGACGCATTTTCAGCGCCCCTGGCTGGGCGCCAAATATTCTCGCGCCCACAGCTGGGCGCTGAAGTTGCTGCCTGGCCTTTTGGCCAGGCACAGCAGCCTCGGTGCCCGCGCATTAAAAAAATACGTAGCAGTAAAAGAAAATTCGTGAAAATTGCTGCAAGGGCGTACGAAAAGGCACTCAATTCTAAGAACGACTTATAAAATAAACAACTCTTTGTGTCGTCATTAGGCCTCCTATGACAACAATGTTCGGCACCAAAACCGAGCATGCTAATTAAATGACTGACAGGCTAAAGTCGTATCACCTAATAAAAAATAACCTAAGTCCACTAGCTAGGTAGCAAGGGAAGTCAGGATCGAATCCACAGGGAAACAGTCAATTGGGCAGTTAATTGTTCAATAGAATTTAAATCATGCTTACCACCCCTATTAGATAAACCTCTAGGATTCCCATACTGGGCATTGTGAATGGCTATCTCCTCAATCACCTCCATAGCTCTAGGCACCTCAAGTTGCATGAATCTCCCACTGGCAGCTGAATCCAACAAACATCTAGACTCATTGCCCAGACCATTATAAAACTGCTGAATCAAGAACCAATCTTCCAAACCATGGTGCGGGCACTCTCTTTGCAAATCCTTGAATCTCTCCTAGACCTCGAACAAACTCTCATCTGCTTGTTGTGAGATACCCAATATCTGACCCCTTAGACGAGCTGTTTTCTCAGGTGGAAAATATTTAACATAAAAAGCAAGAGCCAAGGACTCCCAATTAGTGATTTTCAAAGCCGCCCGGTCCAACCCATTAATCCACAATTTAGCTTTCCCACTCAAAGAGAACGGGAAAAGTATCTCCATAGTCTGTTCCGGAGTCAATCCCTTTTGCTTGATGGTGGAACAATATTTGATGAAGGACTGTATGTGAAGATTCGGATCTTCACCTGGTTCCCCACCGTACTGGCGTCTCTCAATCATGTTAATCAAAGCAGGCTCAATCTTGAAGGTCTCAACTGCAATAGAAGGCATGATTTCCTTTGGTAGCACGGACAGACTTGGCTTAGAATAGTCTGTAAGCCGTGGGGTAGGTGGCGGTAGTAGAGTTTCGTCACCCATCTCTATCTCTGAAACTGAATCTGTATCTGAAGGAAAAAGATCGCCAATACTATGATCAGAATCAGAGTAATTCCCACACTGTGCAATGAAAGTTCTTCGTCTACGAAAGGTTCTTTCGGGCTCAGGATCGAATGGAGTAAGATTACTAGTACCTACGGTCCTGGGCATAGACAAAGACTACAAAACAATGTGAGATCCGGTCTCAAGGAACGTGAGTTCCTTGAGTAGTAACAAACAATAATCTAGGATAAGCAATCAACAACATAAAATAAAACCGTTTCCCCGGCAACGGCGCCAAAATTTGACAGGCTAAAGTCGTATCACCTAATCAAAAATAACCTAAGTCCACTAGCTAGGTAGCAAGGGAAGTCAGGATCGAATCCACAGGGAAACAATGTTCTTTCTACTATTAATCAATTAGACTAGACTATTATGAACAAGAGTTGGTTTGATGGTTTGCTAAAACTACGGCGATAATTGAACAACTAGGAATCAATATATTAAGGAATCTAGGGCATAAGTTCACCAACAGATAACAATCCAGGACAATAAACAATCACAATAATCAACAAAGTAATTAATTAGACTAGCATGCTCTCTCGAATCGATACTAATCATAGACTTAGAATTAACGGGCTCTCGCTACGTATTAACTCTAATTCCACCTATTGACACAAGCCTAAACATCAAATTGCATCTCTCGAATCTTAACTTGATATTGCATAACTACCACAATTAAACCTGCGCAAATCTAATTGTATAGTGAAATAAACCAATCAATAGGAATTAATTACAATGCCAACAATCACAATTATTCAATATCCCTTCATATTAATTATGGATCCCTAAACCCTAGAAATTAAGCTACTCAAGCATATTAACAATAAACAAAGCAATTAGTGTGAGGGGGGCCAAAAAAAACGAGGCTAATGCGTGACCTCGTCCCTCGTGGGTGTGACGATTCTTTTTATTCAATCAAGTGTAATTGGATTTCCTGTGAGTATACACCCAATTGACTAGTAATATAGGAGTCGCCATTCAGTTTTTAACGACAATGAGAAAAACTGACAAAACCCGGTTATCGTGACATAAAGGGAGTGCAATTATGTTTGACCACGACGGCCGTAGGTTCCCTTGTGATCCCTGGTGTGGGGATCTCTCAACATACACCCGCAAGGTAGAGATTGAGGGTTCGGGGGACTGTAACTACCGAGAGGAGTACTTCGCTCGTCGATAACTCCAGAGGCAGGATATCCTTACTAGCTCAGCATAAATAATTGAAGGGACATGCGTTAACTATTAAACTAATCTGAGTTGATTTTAGCAATATGCAACATATAATACTAATTCGATCGTGATTATCTGATTTAAATAGCATTAAGGGACCTAGCATGATAATCCGATTTCCCAAAAATATCATATTTGTTAGGCGTGATAGAACAATCAGATTTAGTTAGTTTAACAGTTCATAAAAAGGGCGAGGAAAGCAGTTAAATCATCGAAAAGGGACACATTACGACGCACCCTTGAGAGGTGCGTCACGGTTCTCAGAAAACTAACCACTTTGACTTTGCTATTTCTCCTTTTTATTTAACGAATCTCAATTATGGGGCAGGATACGTTCTGTTCGATTTATGATCGATTGCGACAGAACGCGTGAACAATTTCGCAGCGAGAGGCTTAGGCTAAGGGTTGGAGTCAATACTCAGAATATAATTGTGTGTTGTTGTGTTCTTTTCACGTCGAATTTAGGGGTCTATTTATAGGGAAGAGTTCGTGGAAAGATAGAATTGCAGAGTTCTAATCCATAAAGAATTAGGACAAAACACGTACCCAGGTATTTTCAGCGCCCAGGCCTGGGCGCCGAAGATTTCGGCGCCCAGAGCCAGGCGTTGAAAATAGGGTCTGGGCTGTTTTCTTTAGTCAGATTCGGATTCCTGAAATCCGTAGAGTTTGAGATTAATTCGAGTCTTTTAGCGCGTATCAATTTTATGACGGAATGCGTCTGGGCCCGTTACGAACTCTAGGCTCGTTAGGATTTCAATTAATACGTAACTCTTATTTCCGAATCATATTAGGAATAGGATTCTCGCAGTTTTCTATCTCATTTAGGATTTATGTTGGAATGCAACACCTAATTCTGACAGGTTTCTATCTTTTATGATTTGCCACTTTTAGAAGCTACCTTTTACGGCAGTTACTATTTTTAGCAGGTTTCCATAAATAGCAGGTTTCGGGTGAAATGAAAGGGGGAATTGAGATTCGTTTATTTTGTAGGAGATGCGTTGTCAAGTGGAGATTTATGCTTTCATCATCGAACCTTTCCCTTTCGGGAATGGGGACAAAAGTAGGTGTCTACAGTGAGCCCCCACTTTGACTGAGTCTTGGAGTAAGACGATGGTCAAAGTATTAGACGGAGTGCGTCACACAAGCCATGGTGTATTGTGACCTGATTTGCGAGGGTCTCACGAGCCCCCGAGTGATAACATTTGACTTAAGGGTCATCACTTGAAGTGTCGACATATCCCTCACGTGTCATTGGGATTTGTCAACTGATAGTATAGAAACTTCCTCACTTTGTCATTGGAAGGATCTAAAGGTGCGTAGAAACTCCCTCACTTTGTCATTGGGAGTAGCTACAGAGTTTTTCGAAATCAAAGCTGTAAAGTGTAATTGGGCCTGGCCAAGCCCAATCACGAGGAAAATGTTTTTTAAAAATTCTCATTTTCAAGGCTAGTTAAACGAGAAAACCCCCTTGTTTTTATAGGACGTAAAACGAAGGAAAATCCAACACCCTTGTTTTTATAGGACGTAAAACGAAGGAAAATCCAGCACCCTTGTTTTTATAGGACGTAAAACGAAGGAAAATCCAGCAAAAGTTATCGCTGCAGCGACTAAGGACCTGCGCGGTTTTAATGGCGCAGACCCCGCCGGCTAAAGATGGCGAGCCTGTCCGCTAAGGGTGGACACCCCGTCCGATAGAAGTGGACGAATCTGTTTTTGAAATTTGAAAATAAGGACCTACGCGGTTTGTGGCGTAGACCCCGCCGGCTAAAGATGGCGAACCTTGTCCGCTAAGGGTGGACACCCCGTCCGATAGAAGTGGACGAATCTATTTTGAAATTTGTTTTGCTTTTTTGAAAATAAGGACCTACGCGGTTTGTGACGTAGACCCCGCTGGCTGAAGATGGCGAGCCTGTCTTAATTTTGAAGACTTTATTTTTTCGAAAACTGAGGACCTGCGCGGCTAGTGACGCAGACCCCGCCCGCTGAGGGTGGGCGAGCCCTGTCCGCTGAGGGTGGACGTCCCTGAATTCGTTTTCTTTTCGATTTGGGAACTCGCGCGGTTTGTGACGCGATCTTGCCGACTGAAGATGGGCAAGTTCCTATTTCTTTGGTTCTTTGTGATTTCTTTTGAGAATTTCTTTTTATTCATTCTCGCAAGAGCGAATTCTTTCGAGGGGTGCTCGAATTTAGTTGTAACCTGAACGTGGGCTGACAACGTGTTCAGACGGATCTTCGTCTTGCGACCGTCCGCTTTCGTGATTTTGAGCTAGTCTTTACGGCTCGACTTGGTCTTTGATCAGAGGACCGTGCACAAGTGTCAGTGACGTCCTTTCGATGAGGTCGAACCTATTGTTGTTCTTTTTTGAGATATCCAAACATGATATGGTGTATGGCGCAGTCCGACAATGTGATTTTGATCGCGCGCTCCTCGTTGGAGTCTAATTTTTTCGCGAGCCCCCAAGCACTGGGGCTCGTCGGTTGTTTTTTGCATCTTGTAATCATATTTGGGGTCATGCTCGTATGTGCGAGCGACCTTCTATAGTAGTGTGCTACTTTAGCGAAGCCGTGGAGTGCGACTTTAGTTTTCAGGCGACATCCGGTTTTAGCTTGGCCCGGATTAACCCTTTGACAGACAAACATTTTTTATTTGGAAAATCAATGACTTGACGACACATATTTTTGGTGTTTCGAAGAATGACCATGATATTAAACTTGCTTTTTTTTTGAAAAGTGTACATAAGAATTTTCTGAGATGAGTCTAAGTTTCGACCAAGTTTTAATGTTATTATTTTTTTTTCTTGCTTATTTGGGAGCTAAAGGTGCTTTGGGCTTGATCCTACTTGCAATAGGGCCTCGTATTTAGCAACACGGTCTTAAGTCCTTTCCTGTTCCGTGTTTTGTGAAATCTGGGCCTTGGGCTGCATTTTCAGCGCCCAAGGCCAGGCGTTAAACATTTCGGCGCCCAGCCGTGGGCGATGAAAGTCCTTTCCTGGTAATATTCGACTTTCGGATTTCCTAACACGTTTCCGAATGGGATCAGGATGTCATTGGGTGCGTTCAGCTATATATAAGGGCTAGATACGTCCCTATTTTCTACTACTCTCAAATTCTTTCTTTTCTTTTTGTTGTGCTTTAATTATTCATTGCTTTTGCCATGTCGATCCCTACTTTCTCACTCCAACGGACTGTTAGGCGTTGGCTACGGGCCCTTACTCTCACAGAAAAAGCTTTGTTAAATTAATACCACTTAGAGGCACTTTTAGGCTTACAACAAGTTAATATTGATTATAACTTTCTGCATGCTGCCCTAAGCTTTTGGGACTCCGATCATCATGTTTTTGCCTTTCGGGGCAACGAAATATGTCCTTTGCCCGATGAATTTGCTGCGATCCTTGGTTATCCTACTAATGCTACTCCTGTTACCCCTAGCACTATTGAAGAGGGTAAAACAACCATAAGGGCTTTCCTAGGGCTAGATGATAACATGTTTGCTGAAATTGTTGTAGATGATAAGGTTAACTTGGCAAAACTTGTAAAACATCACTTTAGGCCTAGTAAGAATATGACCGAACAGAAATTGAATATCCGAGCCCTTGTATTTTGCTTGTTGAATCATTATATGCTGTCGAATAACAATGGTGAGTTCGGTGACATAAGGTTGATCCCCTTGATTAGCCAGATGGAAAGTTGCTATTCTATTATGCCGTTGGTTGTTGCCGAGACTTTGCTGAGTGCGGATGAGCTGAAGAAGGATGCCAAATCTGAACATTTTAAGGGAAGCCCCCTATTACTGCAGGTGATCGATTTTTCCTTGCGCACGTATACGTCCCTTTTGCATTTTTTTTTTTTGCCTGGGGCTGAGTTTCAGCGCCCAGGGTTGGGCGCTGGAGTTTTCGGCGCCTGGTCCTGGGCGTTGAAACTGCGCCCCAGGGACCGTTTTTTTTTCTTTTCATTCTTTTGATTCGATCGTACCTGTTTTTGCAGATTTGGCTTGCGGAACGGCTTAGACTTTTGGAAGCTCCTGCTGATCCTAAACATTATCGCCCTATAGCCTTGGGTAACCGAAAATACTTGCACCAAGGCCAGGACGAGGCCGAATGGACCTCCTTTTTAAGTTATGGCATTTGTTCTATTAAGTGGGTGGTACCATGGTGGGGTTTGACTACTATGACAGGGGGTTCTAATGTATCGGTTTATGTTTCTTTGTTGGGGCTATCTCGTCCCATTTATATTTTCCCTTACCGAGTCATGCGTCAATATGGTTTAAGGCAGACTATCCCCTTTTCTGATACGGTACCACCTAAGGTAGCGGCCTTTTCACAAACACGGGTCTTAGCGTGGGCTAAGTATTATGATGGTCTCCCGCTTTGGGCCGTAGCTACAAATGGCTTTGTGGGTCTTTCTGAAAACTACAAGTTGTGGATGAGCTCCGATGACAAAGATGTGAGGACCGAGGCTCGTAATTGGGAGCCGGCTGAGCTTTTGATACCTCGTATTCGTGTTAAGTATGAGGGTCCTGATTCTGCCAAACCTCGTACCTATAGTGTTAAGACTGTGAAAGCTCGTCCTGATCGAAAGCGAAAGGAAGTTCCTCCCCGTTCCAGTTTCAGGCCTAAAAAGATGCCTAACATGAAGGGGCCTGCTGTTGTTAAAAGAAATGCAAGCTCTCGCGGAGATCGTCGCCGGAACAATGTATGGGTTAGGAAGGCTCAGCCGCCTGTAGAAACAGTGGCTAGTCTAGTTGATGATAATAATCCTTCTCCCACCATTGCCTGTGCCCTCGAGGCTGAGCGGGCTATAACTGAGAACGTTTCTGAAGCCTTGGCATCTTTGGAAGTTAGTGTCTAGGAGCCGGTTCTTATGGAGATTGACATTGGGGCAGCGCAGAGGACTATGGGAGTGGATCCTGCGAATATTGCCCTCTACAAGACTTTATTTGATGATCCAGAAGAACTAGAGTAGTGTAGTTCTTGCTAGGGTGTAGGTGCCCTCTATTTATTTCAGTCGTGTTTGTTTTTATTTTTAGCACTCTGTTTTCCTTCTTATTATATTTTAATAAAGGCGTATTTTTAGTTTTCATTTAGTTTTGTTTCTCCTCTTTTTTATGTATTTTATATGTCTAACACTTTTTGCGCAAAGAATATTTTTTTTTTTTATTATTTGGACCGAATCCTTGGTAAGGATTGCCTACGTATCTTGTCAGAATCAGGTCGCGCGTAGTTCTAGCTTTTGAATTAGTTCTAGTATGCCGGATTTCGGTAGATATGCCCTGAGGTGGAAACATATTACTTAGTCGGTCAAATGAGTGAAGTATTATCATTATTTTCATCTGCCATTTTTTTTTGCCATAAGTCGTGTAAAATATGAAATTCGAAATTCGACTAATTTGTATGGCTATATTCTTGGTTGGTAAGCCTATTTGGATACGTACTGTACCCCCCAAGTGTTCGTTATTTTTCCGTTGTGTGCGGATAAAATGACGAGCACTTCTGAAAAGAAAACTTTTGGCAGGCAGAGAGTTTCAACGCCCAGGCTGGGGCGTCAGAAATTTCGGCGCCCAGCCCTGGGCGCTGAAAATGACTTGGGCGGTCAATTTTTGACGCTTTGCTTCACATGTTCTTGCGTTTATTTCTATTTCTATTTTTTTTTGTGCCTTGATATTTTGTTTGTATTTAAAGTTAATTTTGAGGCTATTTTGGAGGCTTTTTTGACTGTTAGCGTGAAATGCATTTTTGTCCGGATTAATTTTTTCTATTGGTGACTTGAAACAGTTTTGAAAATGGAGTTAGGGTGCGGAAGTTATGAAGATCTTTGTGTAGGCTTTGGAGGTGGGTTGTTAGTGAAGGGTATGATGGAATCTATGTTTTATGAATCTGTTTTTTTGGTAACATTTGCATTGTTTTGGATTTTTGATTTCCTTTGATTTTGGGTTGCATGGATTGGCTCTTATGATGACACTGGTTGGCCTTTTAGGTTTTGGGGATATGAATGGGATAGTGTGGTTTATTTTGTGGGTTTCGGGAATTGGTTCCCATGGCACTATTTCAAAACCGAGTGGGCTTCGTTTGTTGGGCCTATAGTGGGCCGCCTCTTTATTTTTGTATTTTGCAAGTACATTTGGTGTTTATTTAGTGTTAGAATAAAAATTTTAGGAGAAATATTACGCCTTTATTGATTCGGAAAGTAAGAAAAACACACTGAAATAAAACTGACCTATATTCTAAGCGGCCTTAGGACCATCTAAAGTCTCTATTATTTTTTCTATCAATCTAAAGAACTACTAGGCGCTTTTACTAATGGTGCTCTATGTGGCTCAAGCCTGGGGTTTAGTCTCATAAAACTTCGGTCCTTCACCGGTACTCATCTTGAATTCCATTCCTTTTGCATTGACCCACTGATATGTCTTTACCCATCCGTTCTCGACCTCTTCTGGCGTTGATGCATGAGAGATTAACCGGGTTGGATCGAAACCTTCATCTTGTAAAGCTAGGGCAGTCATCACAGTCTCGTTCTCCATAGGCCTCGATTCGTTAAACAATGTCCATAGAGCCTGGTTGTCCAATATTTCAGCTGTTTTAGTCTTGGTGAGGTGGGGTGCCTCATCCAAGGTGTGGCAGTCATGGAAAATTTCAAATCCGGGTTTTAGCAAGCCATCCTGAACGAAGGGTTCAGGGAAATCACATCATGGGTGTTCTTCTCCTTCCCGAACGAACATCCCGTTAAGGGTCCTTTGATATGGGGGAAGGAGGGTGGTTTGTTTGGCTTTGTTAAGGCGTAGCCTAGATAGGCGGTCAGCAATATCTTCCTCCATTGGTTCATAACCTAAGCCAAAGGGAGTAGATTTGTCGGGAAAAGGATGGAATGTGTATTCCTTCTTCCTTATGCCCAATGGGGTTCCTGGGAAATAACCTTGAGCTAACAGCATTCTAGGGATGACTCGGGATGCATGCGGGTCTAGGAATGCTGGATCATAATCTTCGATGAACTGGATTGTTTCTTCCATTTGAAACCCATAAAGGTCGTCTGCAGTTTCGGCCGTTCCAACCATAGTACAACTGACGTCGAGAGGAGGGGCGCGGATTTCTAGTATTACCCCGTTATGGTTAAGTTTAACCATTTGGTGCAAGGTAGAAGCCACACCTCCTAAGTCATGGAGCCAAGGTCGCCCCAAGAGGAGGTTGAAAGTGGGCTTGATGTCGATTATTTGAAACTCCGTGGTGCGTGCCACAGGCCCGGTTTGTATGGTAAGGTTGATTTTTCCCAATACAGGCCTTCGGGAGTTATCATAAGCTCGTACCCCTTGCGTGGAGGTTTGGAAGTCATCGTTTCCTAGCCCCAAGCAATGGGCGGTTCACAATGGGCAGACGTTAACCGCCGAACCATTATCTACGAGCGCTAGGGGGATGTTTTGTCCTTTGCATCCAACCACTAGGTAAAGGGCTTTATTGTGAGCACCCCCCTCTTTGGGTAAGTCTTTATCGGTGAAAACTATGGCCTTTTCTCCGGCATCTCTCGTGACATGGATAACCAATGAGTCAGGTGTGATATCTGTAGGTACTGAGATGAGGTCAATTGAACGAATAAGCTTTTCGCGATGTTCCTTTGAAGTACACATAAGATCCCAGATGGTAATCTCGGCCTTGGTTCTTTTTAGTTGTTTCAGGAGAGGATTTTCAATGACTTCCGCGACGGTGGCGTGCCGTCCATTCTCAGGAGTTTGCCTAACCGGGATGTCGTCCATAGGAGGTGGGTGAATATCCGGTTGGTATATTCTTCCGGATCGGGTGAGGTTGTCGACCTCGGGCTCCTGAGGGGTGGTGTCAATGAGAGCATACCCGGGCCAAGTTTCAGTGAAGAGGTCCTGGCCCGAGACTTGAGATAGGTAAATATCTTCAGTATCATCATTCCACACACCGCACACTTCCCTCTCAATTCGATCCATAGGGACCACAGCGAGTGGTGCACCTTGAGGTGTAATATACACCGTGGGGTCGAAATTCTCTGGTTGGTCGAGAGAGATGTGACAAGAGCCGAGTGGGCTCTTGTTGTTGTTGGGTTTGCCAACGTTAGGGAGAGGTATCACTTCATCCTCTATCATGTCCTGGATCGTATGTTTTAGATTCCAGCAGTTTTCAGTGTCATGCCCATTTCCTTGATGGAATTTGCAGTAAGTACCTTCGACCCAATATTTGCTTTTGACAGGAGGGTCACGGGTGGGGCCTATAGGTCTCAACTTTCCTTGATTGGTTAGTCTTTCAAAGGCTTGTACCAAAGTTGACCCGAGTGGGGCAAACTTTCGGTCTCGGACCCATCTTGCAGGGTTTCTTCGGGCGGGAGTCTCTTCTACAGCATGTACTTCTTGGGCTTGGGATGTGTTACCCCGATTATAGGTGTTGGTCTTATATGTGGGTTTGCTCTGTATGGTTTTGGCGAGGTCGTCCTCGATCTTTATTCCCACATCATAAACTCTTTTGAAAGTGTCAAGTCCCAGGTACCTAAGGTGTTGTCTGTAAGCAGGGTCCAGGTTGTCAATGAATTTTTGGACCAATTCTGTTTCGGGAGGCCTATTGATTAGCTGGGCCGCCTGGTCCCTCCATCTAGCAAAGTAGGTTGTGAAACCCTCATTTTTCTTTTGGAAGAGAACTTCCAGCTCGCGCATGGTGACTTGGAAATCCATGTTCGACGAGTATTGCTTGATGAAGACATTGACAAAGTCTTCCCAAGTGGGGAAGAGCTTAGGGTCCTGGTGATAGTACCATTTGAGCGGCACAGGTTCCAAGGACAAAGGAAAGGCAGGTAAGTACATGGACTTGTCCACGCCTTTCAAGTTCATGGTATTCATAAAGCTCAGTAGATGATCACGGGGGTTGTCCGTGGCCTTGAACTTTGGTAAGTCAGATGAACTGAACTTTTCTTGTAATTTGCCAGGAAAAGGTTCAGGATCGAGGGAGAAGTATTTGCTCCTCATGGTTTGCTATAGGACCATTTTTTCAATCCTCTTCTCGTTATCGAGGTCATTTTTGGCTTGCGCAGCCGCTAAAGCTTCATTTTCCATTTTCAGTTGGCCCATAAGTTGGGTCATTTGGACCATCTGGTCTCGCAAATCTTCGATGGACATGTTTGAAGGTGCGAATCGAGGTTGGGGAAGCGGAGATCCTTGAAATGAGGGACGACGGACGGAGCTTGGAGTTACTAAACCTGGTGTTGGCGATGTATCTTCGAGACGCACTAACCGTTGATTCCCTGATCGGCACCAAGTGGCAGGACCAGTCCTAGGCATAAGATAAGCTAAAGTTTAGGTTCCCAAAGTTTCAGGCATTACTTAGTCTAGACTTCGACTCTCTAAATTAGTTTTTCACTCTTTCTTTTGTAGGTACACTTTTTGGTTTTTTTTTTGTTTGGTCATTCTTTGGATTTTCGAAACACTTGCCCGTGTGACATTCATAGTTATTAGCACGTTCGGTTTTGGTGCCGGGTATTGTCGTCGTAGGAGGCCTAACAACGACACAAAGAGTTATTATTTTTTTGCGAGTCGCTTTTGAAATCGAGTGCTTTTCTTACGCCCTCGTAGCAATTCTTTTTATGAACATTTTTTGCGCTACGTATTTTCCTTTCGCGCGGGCACCGAGGCTGTTGCGCCTAACCAGAAGGCCAAGCAGCAACTTCAGCGCCCAGCGAGGGGCGTGAGAAATTCTGGCGCCCAGCCAGGGGCGTTGAAAATTCGTCCCTGGCTGGTTCTCGTTTTCTGTCTTCTGTTTATGCGACTTCGATTTGCGTGCTTGCCTAATAACGTCCTTTACGCGTAACAGCGTTTGTGGGATTCGTTACAGGCCATCCCGAGCGTCGCTTATTTTTGTGGCGATCATTCGGGTTTGCGGAACACGTGTTTCGATATAACTCTTTGGCAAATTAGTCTATGAATGTTTGGGCAATTTTTAAGGTCGTTGGTTTTCTAGGATAGTTTGTCACACACAATCACATAATTCGCTACACATAACTACATTACAAACATGGATTTGAAAATTAAATATTTCACGTAGTTTATGATAGGCTTCTATGGGTAGTTTATTTGCGCCTGGCTTGGTACTAGACCTGTCAAAAATCGACCCGACCCGAAAACCGACCCGAACCCGACCCGAAAATACTGGGTCCTGAACAAGATTTTGTGACCCGTAACCCGATTTTGTCCGAACCCGAGGAACCCGAAAAGTAATGGGTCAAAACCCGACCGAACCCGTTTTGGACCCGACCGATTGAAAATCATTGTATTTATAGTAATAAATGACATTATGAATAAATTTAAGTATAATAAACACATTTTTTGTTACTATTGTTGTGTGTAATATGATTTTAATTTGAATTATACACCATTATATGGTTGAATTTGACTAAATATATACTTGTGCAGGAAAATTTGTTAAATTGTGCCAATATTTTGTATATTTATCACCTAAATTATAGAAAATATAATGCGCGTTTTAAAATCTCTCAACCCGTTGGGTCGACCCGAACCCGAAAGTTCTGGGTCTTGAACAAGCATTTGTAAACCCGAACCCGAAAGTGACCGACCCGATTCAACCCAAACCCGAAAATAATTTTTTACAACCCGACCCGACCGACCCGTTTGACAGGTCTACTTGGTACCGCTTCTATCGTAGATCCAACACATGCTCCGGTCGAGGTAGTGTCTTCAACAGACGAATTTCTCCCAAGAGGCCAACCCGCAAGTGCAAGCCAAGGGGGTATGCAGACGAGAGGGACCTAATAAGCGAGCAATTGGGTTCGGGATAGGTGTACTACCTGCACAAGTACCGAGTGGGAAACATGCGCGGCGTATGCACCCCCTATTGGCGGAAAAAGGTATCCTCAGTCCCAACTACCAAGGGAGTCGAGATTTGTTATGCAGTTCTGCCCGTTCACATTAATATGCTGATTTTCAGGTCGTCCCAACTTGATGGGGAAATAAACGCGGGGTAGGATCGTTTCACCCTTCGGCTATTTTGATTACCTACAAGCACGAGTATTTCCTTCACTATCCCCAGCGGAGTCGCCACTGTGAGGGGGTCGAAAAAGCACGAGGCTAATGCGTGACCTCGTCCCTCGTGGGTGTGACGATTCTTTTTATTCAATCAAGTGTAATTGGATTTCCTGTGAGTATACACCCAATTGACTAGTAATATAGGAGTCGCCATTCAGTTTTTAACGACAATGAGAAAAACTGACAAAACCCGGTTATCGTGACATAAAGGGAGTGCAATTATGTTTGACCACGACGGCCGTAGGTTCCCTTGTGATCCCTGGTGTGGGGATCTCTCAACATACACCCGCAAGGTAGAGATTGAGGGTTCGGGGGACTGTAACTACCGAGAGGAGTATTTCGCTCGTCGATAACTCCAGAGGCAGGATATCCTTACTAGCTCAGCATAAATAATTGAAGGGACATGCGTTAACTATTAAACTAATCTGAGTTGATTTTAGCAATATGCAACATATAATACTAATTCGATCGTGATTATCTGATTTAAATAGCATTAAGGGACCTAGCATGATAATCCGATTTCCCAAAAATATCATATTTGTTAGGCGTGATAGAACAATCAGATTTAGTTAGTTTAACAGTTCATAAAAAGGGCGAGGAAAGCAGTTAAATCATCGAAAAGGGACACATTACGACGCACCCTTGAGAGGTGCGTCACGGTTCTCAGAAAACTAACCACTTTGACTTTGCTATTTCTCCTTTTTATTTAACGAATCTCAATTATGGGACAGGATACGTTCTGTTCGATTTATGGATCGATTGCGACAGAACGCGTGAACAGTTTCGCAGCGAGAGGCTTAGGCTAAGGGTTGGAGTCAATACTCAGAATATAATTGTGTGTTGTTGTGTTCTTTTCACGTCGAATTTAGGGGTCTATTTATAGGGAAGAGTTCGTGGAAAGATAGAATTGCAGAGTTCTAATCCATAAAGAATTAGGAAAAAACACGTACCCAGGTATTTTCAGCGCCCGGGCCTGGGCGCCGAAGATTTCGGCGCCCAGAGCCAGGCGTTGAAAATAGGGTCTGGGCTGTTTTCTTTAGTCAGATTCGGATTCCTGAAATCCGTAGAGTTTGAGATTAATTCGAGTCTTTTAGCGCGTATCAATTTTATGACGGAATGCGTCTGGGCCCGTTACGAACTCTAGGCTCGTTAGGATTTCAATTAATACGTAACTCTTATTTCCGAATCATATTAGGAATAGGATTCTCGCAGTTTTCTATCTCATTTAGGATTTATGTTGGAATGCAACACCTAATTCTGACAGGTTTCTATCTTTTATGATTTGCCACTTTTAGAAGCTACCTTTTACGGCAGTTACTATTTTTAGCAGGTTTCCATAAATAGCAGGTTTCGGGTGAAATGAAAAGGGGAATTGAGATTCGTTTATTTTATAGGAGATGCGTTGTCAAGTGGAGATTTATGCTTTCATCATCGAACCTTTCCCTTTCGGGAATGGGGACAAAAGTAGGTCCAGGGTTGTCGTCGCCCGGTCGGGCGGCCAACCGCCCGACGGGCGGGACGCTCGAAATCCGCCCGACGGGCGCAGGTCTGCCCGGCGGGCGGAGGGAGAAACTTTGGAAACTATCTGCACGCGCCCGGGCGAAAAGCTAAATATGTCCGCAGCACCGAGTCTAACTTCCGGGGCTCAATCATGAACATCTAAGGCTCCCTTAAGTCGATATTAATCGTCCCGAATCCCCTCGGGATCGTGTAGTGGCCTAAATCATCTTGAAACGGGTCTAAAAAGACCAATTTCTCACTAAGTAGTCCTGAAACTCAAGGCACACTCAAATACACAGATTAGTACTAAAAACGGCTCCTAAGAGCTCATTTGACGCATAAAAGTACTAAGGGACGGGGGTGAAAAAACTATATAAAACGCACATATCAAACTTCCCCAAGCTAGATCCTTGCTTGTCCCTAAGCAAGGAAATCATCGATGAACACAAGACCAACTTCACCCCCAACATATTTAAAAAATGAAAACATAATACAAGGTGAAATCTAACAAGTATGCATCAATGTCAACCAATCAAATCCATTCAATCGCTAATCCACCTTAACAATCGTCACGCAAAGCGAACCAAAAATGCACAATGGAATTCAAGACTAGTGCTCACACACTCGTCACTCATTTATGTGGCGGATAAAAGATGTACCCGTTCGCTCCCCTTCCAACATATAAGTGAACAATGCCCTCCCAAACTCACAACACTCGTGTGTCTAGAAAAACATACACTCAACCTAGTAGTCGACTCGGAATGTGCCATGTCATAACTTGCATTGATAAACAACTACTTTCATATTAGTATGACTCTATGCACAAAGGTCGGAAGGTTTTCAAAGCTTGTAATGTTAGGCTTAGGTAAGGGTGCGGTAAATTTGGGTATAATGTGAGCTTTAAAGCCTTGGCTTTGGGGAGCATGAATCCTAAATAACCATGATCAACCTCAAGATGATGACCATAAACCTCCCACTCAACACATGATGAAACAACAAACACCAACACCATACTTTCTTGCCTTTTTCACAATTAAAACCAATCACTCCTAGGAATAATGAACTTACGAAACTTGAGTGAAACAATACTTTGAAATTTTCGAGAGTAACAAATTTTTTTCTTCAATTTTTTTTTTCAATCTCTCTCTTTTTTTTTCTTCTTTTTTTTTTCTTTTAGAAACCTTCACATTTATTTTGTTCTTTCATCTCCTTCATTTTCAACTCATTTTCAACAACAACCATGATGAGACGAATTCCTTTTTCCACACTCAAAATGCTCAAAAATACACCACACTACAACTCCATCACCTCACTACTATAAGCTCCCCCAAGCTAGGCTTGGGACTAGTAACCAATGGGGAATTCACGGGTTTGTAATGTGGTTAGTCACCGAATAAAGGGCACAAGCACAACATGGGTAGAAAAAAGGGAACAAATGTATCTACATTCATCTGAAGGCTACCTAAATAGAAAAAATGCCTTCGTCCTCCACAATGTGCATGTATATTAGGTATAAAACACTACTAACAGTTGTAAATCAATACTCAAAATCAATGACACACCAGGAACTATCACACATCCTAACCAAGTCAACTAGTCAAGCACCAAATCCACAAATAGTTAGTCAGAGTTGACTCATGTTAAGGTATCACAACAATCGAATATCAAATCATGGCTGACACATCTACATTGCCCATCATCAAATACCAAGAATCAAAACAATTTTCGTTCAAGGGGCACAGGGAAGCATGATATTGTATTCATCGGAACGTATTTTTGTATTTTTTTTTCAAAGCAATAAACTACCCTAGAAAGCAATAAAAACACCAAAATAATCACACAACAATAATTAAATGCCGAAATAAAAGGAAAACATACCTAATATGTACAGGTAATGTAAACCCCCCCCCCCCCCCCCAAACCAAATCAGACAATGTCCTCATTGGCTCAAGGGGTACCGAACCATCATCATCATCAACAGCATCACTGATGGCTTTGGCCATCATCACCATCGCCACCTTGGCCACCTTGGCCACCATAGCCGCTAGTGCCTGCTCCAAACCCCCCGTAGTGGGTAGGCGTGAAGGTGCCCATGGAACCGGGGGCTCCGTACCCCTCCGCGGGGTAAGTAAACCAGGAAGGATGCTGATGATCTGGGGCTATGTAGCCTTGCCTGGCGTACTGATCGTAGAAAGGAAACATAGTCCTCTGGTGATCCGCGGCGAACTCATAGAAACCGAGCTCAAGTCTGACCAGCCTCTCATGAATGGCCCCCAACTCCTCTGAAGACCCTTGCTCCTCATGTGGAGCCGGACTACCTCTCTGTCCCGACCCTCTCTCTCTACGCCCTCCCCACCGGAAATAGGTGCGAGGCGCGGCCTCGGGCTGTGGCTGGGGCTGGGGCTGGGCTAAGGGTGGTGCCTGCTCACCTACATACAGATAATGGGACTAACCCCTCGTAAAACTGGTGAGCCCGGTAGTGTCCGGTAGAGTAAAGAGAGCGTTCCTCTGGAACATCCATGACATCTGACCGGGAAGAAGTTCCCGGTACTCAGAGTGCACCCTGTAAAGGCTCCCAAAATACTCCAAATCTAACAGATTGTTACCCCGGACCGCGGCATGGTCCCTCTCAGCAAAGTTTGCCACCTCTATGGCAATGTGGGTGACTAAACCCCCTAAAGCAATATCGGTCGAGTAGCGGTGGTTAGCAGTAGTGAGCAAATGCATGGCCAGGTGATGGGCCAAATTCATCCTGTATCCTTCATTTCCATCCAACAAAAACCCCCCGAGTACCTCTAACTATGTGCTCCTCACATTCTCCTTTTGGTCCCTCCCAAAGATGGTAAAGGCCATAAACCGGAACCAAACAAAAGGGACGGGGTGTTGCACGCTAGATGCGTGCAAATGCTGCATGCTACTGGGATTGAAATCCCCAGTCAACTTTCCCCAAACTGAACTATTAAGATGTCCCTCCCCGGGGGACCTATCATGCTCAACAGATAATCCAAATATTGCACCAAAATCTTTAATAGGCATATTAAAATCATTATTCAACAATCGAAAAGAAACTCTAGTGACATCCTTATATCCATTTTTTGTGACATTAAATGAGCTAAGGAATTCAAGACTAAGATCCTTAAATGTCAACCTAACCATGGAAAACATGTGCTTCATGCCCACCCCATGAAATAATCTCCTAACATCCCTCTCAATACCCATATCATGCAAAGTTTTCTGACAAATAAATCAAGTAGGGACTACCTTCCGAAGCTTGAGGTGTGCAAGACGGGTTTGTTGCTCCTCACTAGTTAGAATCATGTTCGGGAAGGCCGAATCCGGTGCAAACTGAGGTGGTGGTGGTGGACGGCTTGTGGAAGCCTCCTCTTGTCTCCTTGTTGCTCCCGTGCAAGTTCTCTTTGGCCTTGAACCCATTGTTGAAGAGAAATGAGTTTTTATGAGATTTTGGTGAAAATTGGGGTTTTTGTGGGGAGTGGGAAAGGGTGAAAATTGTTTGGTGGAGGTTGAAGAGGATGTTGTGAGGATGATTTTGGTGTGCAGATTGATGAATTTGGGTGAGAGATGAGGGAGATATGAAGGTTTGAAGTTCTTAGGGTTTGGGGTTTAATGGAGTATGTGAGAGAAAGAAGAAATGATTGAGAGGAAAGTGTGAAGGAAAGGGAGATCCGTGCTTCTTAAAACCTGTTTTCTCCTTTCGCCCGCCGGGCCAACTCCCGCCCGTCGGGCGGTTGGCGACACTGTCAATTGTTTCGACGCGCGCCCGTTCGGGCGCTCCTCGCCCGTCGGGCGGTTGGCGATCAGATACAAATCCTCGTAATGAGCCGCCCGTCGGGCGTCAGGCTGCCCGCCGGGCGAAGAGAGATCTTGCGAGTTCTTTCGACACGCGCCCGGTCGGGCGGCCTTCGCCCGGCGGGAGAAATGCGAACGTCCTTCTTCTATCATTTTTCTAACTTTTTTCACTTAAGAGCCAATCCTGTACAACATCAAACGCCCAAAGCAGTAAAAATACCCTCTCCTCACCTCTCTAAGGCAAAGAATAAGCTACAAAGCACACAAAATAGAACTAAACTATCGAAAGCAATGAAATACGGGTTGCCTCCCGCAAAGCGCTGGTTTATTTCTAGGTCCCGCACGACCTTGTTACCTTGAATATGCAGTCTATGAGGTGGAGGGGTTGAGGTGATGGACCTCAACCACTCCTACAGTAGCCCCATCATGGTACAACTTCAGACGTTGCCCGTTGACCTTGAATCGTTCACCATTATCATTCTCTACTTCAACAGACCCAAACTTGCTTACCATAGTCACGGTGAACGGCCCAAACCACCTAGACTTAAGTTTTCCAGGAAATAACTTAAGCCTAGAGTTAAAGAGTAGAACCTTGTCGCCCACCGCGAACTCTCTATGTAAAATGTGATTGTCGTGCCACTTCTTGGTCTTTTCCTTATAAATCCGGGCACTATCATAGGCTTGTAGTCAGAATTCATCGAGCTCACCCAATTGAAGTAACCGCTTTTCACCGGCTAGCTTTGCATCCATGTTGAGCTGTTTGATTGCCCAATAAGCCTTATACTCCATTTCTACTGGTAAGTGACATGCCTTGCCATACACCAACCGATACGGGGAGGTACCAATAGGTGTCTTAAAGGCGGTTCTGTATGCCCATAGAGTATCATCTAGCTTATCGCTCCAATCCTTCCTAGACTTCGCCACCACTTTCTCAAGGATAGATTTGATCTCTCGGTTGGAGACCTCAACTTGACCACTCGTCTGAGGGTGGTAGGCTAGCCCAGTGCGGTGATAAACCCCATACTTGCGCAGGAGCGCATCCAGATGCTTCTCATGGAAGTGTGACCCTCCATCACTAATCAAAGCGCGCGGAACCCCAAATCTAGGAAAAATGATCTTCTTGAACAGGGAAATGATTGTCTTAGCATCGTTAGTAGGTGAGGCAACGACTTCCACCACTTGGACACATAATCTACAGCAACAAGGATATACAAATTACCCTTGGACGATGGGAATGGTCCAATGTAGTCAATTCCCCACACATCGAAAACCTCAACCTCAAGAATCCCATTCTGTGGCATCTCATACCTCCTCGAAATAGTGTCGGCCCTTTGGCACGCATCACAAGCCATAATAAAAGCCTGTGCATCCTTGAACATAGTAGGCCAGTAAAAACCACATTGTGACAACTTAGCGTTAGTCTTTGTCGGTCCATGGTGAACACCATAAGGTGAAGAATGACACCTACTGATAATACCTTGGACTTTCCATTCCGGAACGCAACGCTTGTACAACCCTTCAGCAGTCTCACGAAACAAATAAGGGTCATCCCAGAAATAGAACCGAACATCATGTAGGAATTTCTTCTTCTGTTGATATGTAAGATCGGTAGGAAGAATACCCCCTACAATGTAATTAGCAAAATCTGCGAACCATGGTGACTGACTGGCAAGTGCAAGTAAGTGATCATCCGGAAATGAGTCATCGATCAGTGTAGGCACTTTACCATCATCGTATCTCAATCTAGACAGGTGATCTGCAACAACATTCTCAGCCCCTTTTTTATCGTGAATCTCCAGATCAAACTCTTGTAGCAATAGTATCCATCGAATAAGCCTGGGCTTGGCTTCCTTCTTTGAGAGAAGATAATTAAGAGCCGCATGGTCAGTATAGACTATCACCTTGGACCCAATCAGATAGGTGCGAAACTTGTCCAAGGCATAGACTATGGCTAGAAGCTCCTTCTCAGTAGTAGCATAATTAACTTGAGCTTCATCTAAGGTCTTACTTGCATAGTAGATGGCATGCAAAACCTTTTCCTTTCTCTGACCCAAAACTGCCCCAACTGCATAATCACTTGCATCACACATTATCTCGAACGGAAGGTCCTATTCGGGAGAACGAATGATGGGAGCCGAAATCAATGCCTGTTTGATCCTGTCAAAAGCCTCGAGACAAGCATCAGTAAACACAAACGGGGCATCATTGAGGAGGAGCTGGGTAAGTGGTTTAACAATTTTAGAAAAATCCTTGATAAAGCGGCGATAAAACCCCGCATGACCAAGAAAACTTCTAACACCCTTCACATTAACTGGAGGGGGCAATTGTTCAATCACTTGGACCTTAGCTCGATCCACCTGAATGCCCTTATCAGATATCAAATGTCCCAAAACCACCCCATCAGTAACCATGAAATGACACTTTTCCCAGTTCAATACTAAATTACACTCTTCACATCTTTTCAAGACTTTAGTCAGATCTAGCAAGCAAGAATTAAAAGAAGTACCATAGACGCTAAAATCATCCATAAACACTTCCATGATAGACTCAATAAAATCAGAAAAGATACTCATCATGCAACGTTGGAAAGTAGCGGGTGCATTACACAGACCAAAAGGCATCCTACGATATGCAAAGGTACCATAGGGACATGTGAAGGTGGTCTTTTCCTGGTCGTCTAGATGTATGGGAATTTGAAAGAAACCAAAATAACCATCCAGATAACAGAAAAACTTGTGACAGGCTAGCCTTTCTAACATTTAATCAATGAAGGGAAGGGGAAAATGGTCCTTTTTAGTAGCAACATTAAGACGCCTATAATCAATGCACATGCGCCAACCTGTGACTGCCCTAGTAGGTATCAACTCATTTTTTTCATTTCTCACCACAGTTGTCCCCCCTTTCTTAGGCACTACCTGAACAGGACTCACCCACTTAGAATCAGACACAACATATACAATACCCGCATCAATCAATTTCATAACTTCAGCTTTTACTACATCTTGCATGACAGGGTTCAAACGACGCTGGGGTTGGATGCATGGTTTATGATTTTCATCTAGATGTATCCTATGCATACAAAAGTCAGGGCTAATACCCTTTAAATCATCAATACTGTATCCAATGGCCTTTTTGTGCCTTTTCAACACAATAAGAAGTTGGGATAACTGGTCTACATCAAGTGCAGTACTGACGATCACAGGGCAAAGTTGTTCATCATCTAAAAACGCATATTTAAGGTTAGCAGGAAGAGGCTTAAGTTCGGGTTTCTTTACCTCTTTAACAGGACAAACCGGCCGAACTAACCTCTTTAATTTGGTGCTCTCCGGCTCAGATTCTCCACCATTAAGAGCCAACTCCATAGCATCCACTTCAGCACTCCAAGAACTGCTATCACCTGCAGAAGACTCACAACAAAGCACTGCCTCCAAGGGATCTCTTTCGAGAACTTAGGAGACGTTATCAAGAGTAATAAAATCAACTACATCTATACGATAGCATTGTTCTTCCTCTAGCATGGGAATTTTTAAGGCACTATTCAGATTAAAAGTCACCTTATCATCCCCAACAGACAAAGTCAATTTCCCACTTTTAACATCAATGACCGCCCCCGCTGTGTGAAGGAAGGGTCTACCTAAGATTATGGGAATTTGAGAATCCTCCTGCATGTCTAGTACTACAAAGTCTACAGGTATATAGAATTTACCTACTCTAACAGGGACGTCCTCTAAAACACCTAAGGGGTATTTGACAGAACGGTCGGCCATTTGTAGAGTGATATTAGTAACCTTAAGCTCACCCATATTCAGTGTAGTACAGACAGACAAAGGCGTGACAGACACACTAGCACCTAAATCACATAAAGCTTTATCAATAAATACAGTGCCAATGTTACATGGGATGGAAAAACTCCCGAGGTCCTTAAGTTTAGGTGGAGACTTGTTTTGCAAATAAGCACTACATTCCTCAGTGAAAGCTACAGTCTCTACCTCACAAAAAGCACGTTTCCTGGTCAACATATCTTTCATGAATTTAGCATAAGTAGGAACTTGTAAAATTAATTCAGTAAAAGGAACCGTTACTTGCAAATTTTTGACCACTTCCAAGAATCTGCAAAACTGCTTGTCTAGCTTATTCTTGAGCTGCCGGTTTGGGAAGGGGAGTGCAATAGGTGGTACTTGAATACCTGTCCCCTTCTTAACCTCAGTTGTAGCCTCATTCTCATTTACTACCTTTTCAGGTTCCTTACCACTAGTGGAAAAAGGGTCATTTGCATCGCACTTTTAAGCACATTTGCGTCGCACATTGTGCGTGGCAAAAGATCTCGATGCAAATGACTAAAAGTCATTTGCATCGCACAAAAGTGCGATGCAAATGACCCTTATTTGCGTCGCACATTAAGCAAATGTGCGTGGCAAATGACTTTTTTTGTTTTTTTTTAAAATTGGTTTTTTAATATTTTATTGGAAATTCCGACATGATCGTCTTTGAAAGTAGACGCTTCCCAATACCGGGAATACATTTATAAATAATACCTGTCACAATAGTTTACAACGTAATTAACGTTCCCAATAAAAGGCAATTAAATTCGTCATAGATCAACCAACATGTTACAACAAACATAAAATTACTACAACAAAGGTATCTAGCTAGAGATCGAGTTCATATTACAAATTAAGCTAAAAGTCGACATTGTTCATGAAGTAATCTGCTCAAAAATCTTTCACCTCATTAATCTCCTCCGGTGAATAAGGCAATGTTCTTGAAAAATCCTAAAAAAGTGTAAATAATTCAATTTATCAACGATCGATCAATATAATAGTTTTGTGTACTTCAATTTATTATATAAAGTACGTAGTTTATGAGAACATACCTTAGTAAGATCTTGACTATTACCATGATTCATTATTATGTCGTACATAAAACGCATGACGTAGTAGCCACATTCTAGTGATCCCGGTTGTTGAGCACACTACATGCATTAAAATAAATAACACAAGTAAAATTTCTATCACATTGTATGTTATAATTTTGAAAAACTTGATTCTTAGGTAAATAATAAACTAATTATACCTGTGCTGGAATCCATGTTAATTTAGTTCCCTTAGATTGTCCACTTAATCTCTTGTAACTCCGAAAAGCACTACACATTCGATAAAATATGCAATTATATATACTTTGTTTACACATGTAAATGCAAAGAATATTTTACATGTAAGTGCAATTATAAATCACTACTTTACTTGTTTCCTTGAATCATATTTAGGCAAAAATGAAGTTTTCGAATCCAACTTTGAACTAAAGAACCTAAGGAATGTTTTCAAACTTATTACACGTTTAATATGCATATTTAAAACTTTCTAAGGCTCTTTACAATCTATTATTTCACATTTAAGGCTAATTGGGTCGTTCTAGGACATTTTTAGGCAAAAATGACGTTTTCGAACCCAACTTTGAACTAAAGAACCTAAGGAATGTTTTCAAACTTATTACACGTTTAATATGCATATTTACAACTTTCTATGGCTCTTTACAATCTATTATTTCACATTTAAGGCTAATTTGGTCGTTCTAAGTCATTTTTAGGCAAAAATAAAGTTTTCGAACCCAACTTTGAACTAAAGAACCTAAGGAATGTTTTCAAACTTATTACACGTTTAATATGCATATTTACAACTTTCTAAGGCTCTTTACAATCTATTATTTCACATTTAAGGCTAATTGGGTCGTTCTAGGACATTTTTAGGCAAAAATGACGTTTTCGAACCCAACTTTGAACTAAAGAACCTAAGGAATGTTTTCAAACTTATTACACCTTTAATATGCATATTTAAAACTTTCTAAGGCTCTTTACAATCTACTATTTCACATTTAAGGCTAATTGGGTCGTTCTAGGACATTTTTAGGCAAAAATGACGTTTTTTTCATTTTTTGGTTAATTTTCATAATTAGCAAACTGAAAGTGTTTGATTTGATTTACAATTCTTGTTGTTTTTTTCTGTTGTCCTATCCTTAAATAGTGCATCAAAATTTCATGATTTTCAGGGTACTTGATGAAATACAATTGTTCAAAGATTCTCATCATACATCATCATTTCTTGGTTGAAATCAAATTATTTAAGTTCTGGTTCTGAACTTTCTGGTTTTTAATTATTTCACTGTCTTGGACTTTCAGAGGAGTCATTTTAATGACTCAAAGCTAACAGATAAAGTAACTTTTAAGAGATGGATTTCTATGTCTATTGAGTGATTTAGAATTTCTTCATAAACATAACCATCCCCCTACAAAAGGGGGAGGGGAAGGGGGGTGGAAGGCTTGGGAATAAAACAGAACTTTCATGAAACAATTTTATTAACTCTAGAACATTTCTAGGGGATAATTTCCAAAAAGTAAGTATCAACACCAATTAACCTTGTGGTAACTTGTACTAACCTTGCCGATGGAAGTAACATTAATGAATTGACTCTGATTTGGGGAGCATGAAAGCTCGCAGAAAAGATTCAAGAAGTTCCTCAAGCAAGCGGGGCAACTCACAAGTAAAGGAATCGCCTGGAACAAAATAGCCAAAATTGAACCCTTTTTTACAATAGACAAGAAAACTGAACAAGACACAGAGGTAACAAAATAATTTATCAGCACCAGATCAAGAGTTCTGAAATTATCTATCCTAGGTCCATATTATATACAGGAAGAAGCTGTTTATATAACATCATATTTATTGCTAGACTGCAGTGCTAGACATTAGTAAATAGTAATTATTCTTACTTGTTGAACTTGTGACCGCAATGTGTCAAACTGACGTTCTGTACAACAAACATTCCCACTTATGGTAGGACACAAACTCTGAATTTTCGCAGAAAAGAGATCATCAGGCTGCAAAAGATGACAACTAGCTTGAGTTAAAAGTCCAATGCGGTACAAAAATTTTATGAAATAAAAACTTGATATCATGCCTTTTATGAAGGAGAACTGTCAGGACAATTTAAAACTCTCCCATCGCTGCGCTCTCCACAAATATCATACATGGAACAATACTCTGTTGAGTGTTTTCTCCTAAGAACCAAGGTTAAGCAAGTTAAACTACGAATTTTACACAGGAAGTAACAATTTAGAAAAATTACAAGAGTTAAACTTAGACAAGGGACAGGAATCCGGTAAAGATACAAGAGCCAAGACTATGGGATCCATCTTATACACGACATAGTTATTATAATATGGCACTTGATTGGTTCATACTAAGTCAAGAAATCAAGATTGCAACTTAAAGTATAGACAATCCACTTTTCCTGACTTCTCATCTTCTTGCTTTTAATTTTCCCAATTATCTGCGAAAATAGAACTTAGGCGAATGGAATATATTAATACAGATCCTTTCACCAAGCACTAGTCAGAGTAGTCACAGACGTGCTAACTATAAAATGGCTCATAGAGTAATAATTAACCGCCAATTGTTTGAAATGTGTTCCTCCACAAAGATTTAACCACGGCACCGCCACCATCTTACTCAGTTACCCTGGCCCCTAATGATGCCTATTACCACATTACTCATTCCAAGCATGCCCTAACAAATAACAATACAGTGGCTACAGTAAAAGGTCACATAAGCCTTTACTGTGACTTGGAAAAAAATAAGTGAAATCATCAAATCATAGACCTAGTTATCATCAAATCATCGTTATAGAGTATCATTTTGAGTTCGTGGAATTTAGTATAAAGGACAGAAGCAATCAATTTAAGAGTATTATACATCATTTTCCCCTTTGACACTCGATCACTCTACACCCCTAAAAACAAAAACAAAAACAATCAATACACTATTATCACTGCAATAAAACACGACCCATGCTCGAAACGCCAGTCGAAGGAGATAAAGTGAGGTTAACAATTCCAGCAATAAGCCAATCAAGCAGTAACAATATATCAAAGGAAACAATAACCATCATCTTCTGCAGCAACTTAGTATTTCAGATCATTTCTTAAGTGAATTATTATACAATTCTATAGACTAAACAAAATCCATCAACAAAAAATAAATAAAAAACAGATAATCAGGGATCCAAAAGAATTCAAAAGGTGAATTCTGGGGTTTCCTTTCTGGGTTTTTTATTTATCTGGAAAAAGGAAAGATAAAATGCATATGTGCATCTGAAAAAACAAAGAATCAGATCTGGGATTTAACAACAAAAACAAAACTAATAAAAGAGATTGTTTCAATTACCCGTTCTTGCTGCGGAAATCTGTTCTGCTCAGACCCCATTTGTAATTTGTAATTTGTAATTAAAAGAGACGACAATGAACGAGGGCGGCTGAGTGGGTGGCGGCGTTGGCGGCGGCTCTAAAAACGGAGCAGGGCAGTGAATTAAGCAGTGAGGGGAAGCAGTGAAGCGCGCAGTACGTGAATCAACGAAGGAACGCCGGCGCGACAACGATGGAAGGCGGCGAAGTAACGACGGCAGTGCCGCCGGTGAGAACAAAGCAACTAGTGTTGGTGTTGGTGGTGGTTTCGTTGGGGAGGGCGCAGTGTTAAGGGTGAGCTTTGCAATAACCTAAGTCAGAATGAATATTCGTTTTGCAATTAAGGGTGAGCGCGAATTCGAAAAAAAAAATCAAAAACCAGTGCATCGCAGATTTATAATTCTGCGTGGCAAATGACTCTAGGAGCATCCTAGAGTCATTTGCCACGCAGAATTATAAATCTGCGATGCACTTAATTGAGTAATTTGCGTCGCAGATTAATAATTCTGCGTGGCAAATGACTCTAGGAGCATCCTAGAGTCATTTGCCACGCAGAATTATAAATCTGCGACGCAAATGACTAAATTTTATGCTAAAATTTGTTATTTTCTTCGCATGTTCCGAATGGCGTGGCAAATGCGGGGATGCAAATAAGCCTTTTTCCACTAGTGTTAAGTTTAGGTGGAGACTTGTTTTGCAAATAAGCACTACATTCCTCAGTGAAAGCTACAGTCTCTACCTCACAAAAAGCACGTTTCCTGGTCAAAATATCTTTCATGAATTTAGCATAAGCAGGAACCTGTAAAATTAATTCAGTAAAAGGAACTGTTACCTGCAAATTTTTGACCACTTCCAAGAATCTGCCAAACTGCTTGTCTAGCTTATTCTTGAGTTGCCGGTTTGGGAAGGGGAGTGCAATAGGTGGTACTTGAATACCTGTCCCCTTCTTAACCTCAGTTGTAGCCTCATTCTCATTGACTACCTTTTCAGCTTCCTTACCATCCATAACTATCTTTGGGATTTCCTCACTGACCAGACCACTAGCGGACACCCCAGAATCAACCTTAACCGGCATAAAAGGACCATCATAGTCCCTACCACTCCTCAACGTAATTGCATTAGCAGTCTCCCTATTTTCGGGCTGTGAAGGAAATTGGCATGGTGGCCTCCCTGCAATAGTAGTAGCCATCTGTGCCAACTGTGTATCAATGATCTTGTTGTGAGCAGTAAGAGCATCGATCTTTGCATCCTTTTCACTTAGAGACTTTTGCATTTGTAGCATCATGTTTCTCATCTCTACTAGCATAGGGTCAGGCTGAGTGGCTTAAGGTTGTGGTGGTGGAGGTGATGTGTGTTGTCTAGGGAACCCAGGTGGTCCACTAGACTGTTGGTTGTAGTTGTTCCGTGGTTGGTAGGATTGCTGATGTGGGGGTTGGTATGGCTGTTGTGGTGGATGTTGGACTTGGTGAGGGTTCTGGATATTGTTGCTCCTGTAGGATAATAGAGGGTTGTTTTTGTAGCCCTCATTGTAAGAGTTGGAGAATGGGTTATTTTGTTTGTAGGATTGAAATGCGTTGCACTGTTCAACAGAGCTCCTACATTCCTGTGCATAATGACCAGACATTCCACAACTTTCACAAACAGTAGCAGGTTGGGCACTCATAGCAGCTACACTAGCAGGTTGGGCAGATTGAGCATTGGCTGCTTGCATATTATCAAACTTATAGTGTAAAGCAGTGAACTGGGCAGTTAATTGTTCAATAGAATTTAAATCATGCTTACCACCCCTATTAGACAAACCTCTAGGATTCCTTGCTGGGCATTGTGAATGGCTATCTCCTCAATCACCTCCATAGCTATAGGCACCTCAAGTTGCATGAATCTCCCACTGGCAGCTGAATCCAACAAACGTCTAGACTCATTGCCCAGACCATTATAAAACTGCTGAATCAAGAACCAATCTTCCAAACCATGGTGCGGGCACTCTCTTTGCAAATCCTTGAATCTCTCCTAGACCTCGAACAAACTCTCATCTGCTTGTTGTGAGATACCCAATATCTGACCCCTTAGACGAGCTGTTTTCTCAGGTGGAAAATATTTAACATAAAAAGCAAGAGCCAAGGACTCCCAATTAGTGATTTTCAAAGCCGCCCGATCCAACCCATTAATCCACAATTTAGCTTTCCCACTCAAAGAGAACGGGAAAAGTATCTCCATAGTCTGTTCCGGAGTCAATCCCTTTTGCTTGATGGTGGAACAATATTGGATGAAGGACTGTATGTGAAGATTCGGATCTTCACTTGGTTCCCCACCGTACTGGCGTCTCTCAATCATGTTAATCAATGCAGGCTCAATCTTGAAGGTCTCAGCTGCAATAGAAGGCATGATTGCCTTTGGTAGCACGGACAGACTTGGCTTAGAATAGTCTGTAAGCCGTGGGGTAGGTGGCGGTAGTAGAGTTTCGTCACCCATCTCTATCTCTGAAACTGAATCTGTATCTGAAGGAAAAAGATCGCCAATATTATGATCAGAATCAGAGTAATTCCCACACTGTGCAATGAAAGTTCTTCGTCTACGAAAGGTTCTTTCAGGCTCAGGATCGAATGGAGTAAGATTACTAGTACCTACGGTCCTGGGCATAGACAAAGACTACAAAACAATGTGAGATCCGGTCTCAAGGAACGTGAGTTCCTTGAGTAGTAACAAACAATAATCTAGGATAAGCAATCAACAACAGAAAATAAAACCGTTTCCCCGGCAACGGCGCCAAAATTTGACAAGCTAAAGTCGTATCACCTAATCAAAAATAACCTAAGTCCACTAGCTAGGTAGCAAGGGAAGTCAGGATCGAATCCACAGGGAAACAATGTTCTTTCTACTAT
Source organism: Spinacia oleracea (assembly GCF_020520425.1). Lineage (NCBI taxonomy): Eukaryota > Viridiplantae > Streptophyta > Magnoliopsida > Caryophyllales > Amaranthaceae > Spinacia > Spinacia oleracea. The sequence goes on along the minus strand of NC_079490.1, from coordinate 159,582,416 downwards.
TAATCAATTAGACTAGACTATTGTGAACAAGAGTTGGTTTGATGGTTTGCTAAAACTACGGCGATAATTAAACAACTGGGAATCAATATATTAAGGAATCTAGGGCATAGGTTCACCAACAGATAACAATCCAGGACAATAAACAATCACAATAATCAACAAAGTAATTAATTAGACTAGCATGCTCTCTCGAATCGATACTAATCATAGACTTAGAATTAACGGGCTCTCGCTACGTATTAACTCTAATTCCACCTATTGACACAAGCCTAAACATCAAATTGCATCTCTGGAATCTTAACTTGATATTGCATAACTACCACAATTAAACCTGCACAAATCTAATTGTATAGTGAAATAAACCAATCAATAGGAATTAATTACAATGCCAACAATCACAATTATTCAATATCCCTTCATATTAATCATGGATCCCCAAACCCTAGAAATTAAGCTACTCAAGCATATTAACAATAAACAAAGCAATTAGCATGATTGAAAACATAATTAAGGCAAAACAAAAGATTCAAATAAAGAACAATACCTAATTGAAGAACAGCGGCAATTGAAAGCTTGAATTTTTGATTGAAAATAAACTAAGTGTTTTGAACAAATTAGAGAGAAAAACTAAGTGTTTAATACTAGCATATGAGATAATAAGATGTCCTACTAAATTAACAAAGGCTATATTTATAGTTTAGCCCAAAAACAAAAGAGAAAACCGGAATAAAACTAAAGTAAACCGCGCACTAAAGGCTCCAGGGTTGTCGTCGCCCGGTCGGGCGGCCAACCGCCCGACGGGCGGGATGCTCGAAATCCGCCCGACGGGCGCAGGTCTGCCCGGCGGGCGGAGGGAGAAAATTTGGAAACTATTTGCACGCGCCCGGTCGGGCGCTCCTCGCCCGTCGGGCGACTGGAGATCGCTCTTGGCTGCTGCTCTGCTGGGCGCCCGGTGTGCACCAGGCGGATGTCTGCCCGTCGTGCGCCGGGCGACTAGAGATTTCTTTGGCTTGCTCGCCCGGTGGGCGATGGGAGATCTTCCGGGCGAAAAGCTAAATATGTCCGCAACACCGAGTCTAACTTCCGGGGCTCAATCATGAACATCTAAGGCTCCCTTAAGTCGACATTAATCGTCCCGAATCCCCTCGGGATCGTGTAGTGGCCTAAATCATCTTGAAACGGGTCTAAAAAGACCAATTTCTCACTAAGTAGTCCTGAAACTCAAGGCACACTCAAATACACAGATTAGTACTAAAAACGGCTCCTAAGAGCTCATTTGACGCATAAAAGTACTAAGGGACGGGGGTGAAAACACTATATAAAACGCACATATCAATGACCTTGAATGTCACAGGGGCAAAGTATTCAAAAAATAATGTTCAAATAGAGTCTTCAAGGAAAAATAATGTTCGAATAAAAAATAAATCTGAGTCTAGACTAGGCTATGCCAAAGTACAATCTAAATCCTAAGTCTTAGTTGTCTTATCCATAGAATCGGTCCTAATGCTTGGTATCGTTCTGCAAGTTAAAAGGTTAAACCATATTGAGTCTCCCTTCTTAACATTTAAATCAATAAGCACCCATATGTAATTGTCATCCCTTGCTAAGAATCTACGACCTCAATACTCTCTCTCACCAATAAAAAGAATATATTATAGTATTTGCAAAATGAAAATAGTCACATTCTGAAAATCATTCCCCCATAGTCGCACAACCCCCAAAGTGAACCTAAGGTGTCAACACCATTAGCAAAAATTAATGGCCTCAAGGCTTATGATCACATTGGGTCACGACTATCATAGTCCTCTCGAGCCACTCGCTCCTTGAAATACTCCTAAGTACGGACTAAAAGATTTTTTATGAATGCAACATGACGAACCATGAAAATACCCAAATCGGCATGCCATAAGGCTACCATTGGGGTAAAGCAATACACACTAAGAGAGAAGCCGCACTAATGATTCTAGTCTTGCAAAAATGAAAACTCGATCTCCCCAACTAACTACCTTGCCAACATTAAGCAAAATGGCGCATGACAAATGAACACCCGAGGGTTAAAATCTAAAGTGTCAACCAACGAGAGTTATGGTCCAATTAGCCTAAGTCTGAAAGTTGCTTGGTCAAGTATTATAGGCTTACGCCACGTCATTATTTTGAGTCTAGGCCACCTCCTTGTATTCATACATGGGTTATAATCAGAAAAATTAATGAAAGTTCGAGTCTAAATCACAACTTCCAATTAAATCCCAGAAACTGGAATCTGAAAAGAAGCAAAAAAAATGATTTTCGATGTAATTCTTTCGTTAAATTTCAATAAGGTAAAAATAACATTTTGAATCTACGCTATTTGCACATTTTAAGAAACGACTAAATACGCTTGCAAAGTAAGACAAATTAAAGGTCCATCCTAGGCCTACTAAAATTAAAGGTCCACCCTAGGCCTACTAAAATTAAAGGTCCACTATAGGCCTACCAAACGAGGCTCACTCAGTCTCGCCTCGTGACTTAAAGACCACAACCATCCACCTTTTAGCCCAAATAAAAAGGGGGAGAAATCCCAAGCAAAAAAGAGAAAAAAGAGAAAAAGAAAAGGGAGAGCGAAAAGAGTGAGCCATGGAATACTTATCCCGTACCTCCCAAAGTGCGGAATTTACCCAAGCAGACGAAGGAAAAGAATTGAGTCAACCAATCCAAATCATGCCACAAAAACTACATAAAGTTCTACGATGTCTACCCTTTCCAGTCCTTATGTTCTTAGACGCCTTCGCTCTGGGGCCCCTGTTCAGCTCATTTAACCCATCCATGTTCTCATTGCCATAACCCAAGAAACCATTACCTCGACTCTTGTTCCTGAACTTGTTGTCAACTGCAAACCACGCACGGTCATTGACACGTGCGTCATACCCATTATTTCCAAAGCCCAAACCTGCTCTTGCACCACCATTAGCATAATGACCATATAACTTGTATGGATACATCCTGTTGATATACCCTTGAGCCGTCCCCATGCTACTCATTGACCTTGGTTGATGTAAACTCATGACACTAGCTTGAGGCTGCAAATTGTGAGTCCTAGCAGATGTAATCCTCATGCTTGACCAATACCTATACAAATTATCCTATCGCATTCAACCCATCTTTCAAACCGTCTTGAGTCACGAATAAAAAAAGAAGACAAATGAAAAGTACAAAAAAATAACAAATAATAAAAAAGCAAACTTTGCAAAGCGCCTTTAAAAGTTCGTCTAAAAATAAAAAGAAGCATTTAGCGCACCAAAAAAGCTCCGCCCAGAAATCATTTTCAGCGCCCACAGTTGGGCGCCGAAATCTTTAACGCCCCAGACTGGGCGCTGAATCTCTCTGCTCGCCAAATTTTGTCCAGAAGTGCTCGTCATTTTATCCGCACATACACGGAACAATAACGAACACTTGGAGGGGTACAACACGTATTCAGATATACACATAAAAAGATTTTTGTGCAAATACATGTACTTAAAAAATAAAACGAATTTTTGGCTTACGGCAAAGCAGCAGATTAAAATAATAATAAACTTCACTTATTATACCGTTTCAAATAATATGTTTCCACCTCAGAACGTACTTGTTTAAAATCGGCATTCTAAGAAACCATTTTCTAGCTAAGAACTATGCAAGACCTGATTCCAAATTAAATCTATTTAAGGCGGATACGTAGGCAATCCATGATTCGGTCCAATCAATTTGCAAAAATGTTAAAGCCTATAGAATAACAAGAATAAGAAATAGAGTCCCTTATTAAAATTTAATTACTTGCAACCCAAGTCGAAAGAAAAAATTTAAGTCAAAGGAAGAATCCAAGTCATCAAGATGCCAAAACGAGCACACATCGAAAAATAATAAGGGCACGTACCCTTGCCAGAAGGAGCACTCACACTCCTAGCACTACAAGAAATTGTACTATTAACGACGGGAAATCCCGTCGCAAAAGGCCAATAATCGTTGATTAACGACGGGATTTCCTGTCGCGAACCCGTCATAAAAGGGGCCGTCATTAATAAAAAATCCCGTCGTAAATCCGTCGTAAACCCGTCGTAAAAGACATTTGCGACGGTTATTCCCGTCATTGTTTGGTTGTTAGCCCCGTCGCAAAAGGCTTTTGCGACGGGATTTTTGACCCGTCGTAATTAGGTTGTCGTTAAAGATACAAATTCTGGTAGTGTAGGCACTTAGCCAATACTCAAAAGATCGCTTTGCCTCAATTAAATGGGGGCTAGCGCGAGCGTCCATGACCTCTAAAGTACTCGACTTGACCCTCCCTAAAGCAAACTAACTCACTTAAAGACCTTCTTTCACCACTAGACATAGTCGTTCGCTTAAAGACCTTTTTTCACCACTAGACACAGTCATAATTTCCAACAAGTAGTAAAGGCAGTAAACTTGCAATAAAGAGGATTATTCTACGGCGTCGCCCCATCGTTCCTTCGAACTCAGGGCACCCGTTCATGGTAATTCAAATGCTTGCGAATCCCCTTTGAAAAAAAAAAATCAGACATTGCCAATAGGACTTGGCACTTAACCAAGGCTCACCCTACTTAGACATATGACACGGGCATCTAAAATCGAAATCAGAAAGCATCATTAATGAGAAGACATAACAGCAACTGGGGGCTAAAAAATTGAAATGAAAGAGCTAGGGAAAGAACTAAGTATACCTTGACCTTTTGTGCAGACATACACCAAGTAAATCTAAGTCAATTTGAAAACGGTTCATATTCCCGCAATTCTGGAAAAGATGGCCCTAAAAGCCCAAAGCATGTGCCACACGGGCACAAGTAATATCTTGACGCCTGCACCCTGGCCTCTAGCAAATCCTTAGACAGCATTCCAAAAATCGTAACAGTATTTTGATTCACTGATGTAATCCTGTACGAACCCTTTTATAAGTCAACTTACTTAGGACACCTCGGATTGTACACAGTAGGACTCGGACTTCAAATAATTTTCAAAGACTTCTTCGAACATAATAAAGTGTCGTTGGTTTAAGCTAAGTATATCTCGTTGTTGCAAGTGAGTCAAAAGATTTCTAAATATGGTTATGGGTAAAGAAAGGCACCTAGCTTTTGGCCAAAGCACACTTCAACATGTGACTACCTTGACCATGGCAATGTCGCACAATACGACATTTACAAGAGAAGTAGCAAATCACTACTCGAACGTATCTCGCACTAAACGAGTCTGGTTCAAACTATTCATGATCCATGTCACCATGAATGCATAAAAACGTATTCCAAGCATTATAGCACCAAGCCAATCCCGTAGCTACAATTGGGGGCTTGAGAAAAACACTCTAAAAATGCTCGAAATGACGATTTTATCGTAAATTCTCGACGCTAATGCTTTACACACGTCATAGGGGCTCAATCCTAAGGTTTGATCGTGTAAAACGAACCTTAGAATGGCTACAACCCCTCCCAAATTCTAAGCACAACTTAGAATATATAAAGTCACCCCACTAACAAGGGTAACTGAAAATCGCGAGTCACCAAAACTCTGATCAAACTACTGCACATAACGCTCGCCCTACAAGCACCCGTTACACGGTCTACGTCGTTCCAAAGCAAAAAAAAATCAAGGATAAAAAAAAACTGTCAAATTCTGCCCAGAAATCATTTTCAACGCCCAGAGCTGGGCGCCGATATCTTTAACGCCCCAGCCTGGGCGCTGATGCTCTCGGCTTGCTAAATTTTCCCAGGTATAAAAACAAGAAAGAAACATCCATGAATCCTCGCATCGAACGAAGTAATAAGCCGTGCACACCCACGCAGAAGGTGCTACACTTGTTCGAGCACCTGAACGAAGCGTGATGAAGTACTCCAATGCAAAAAATAATAATAATATCCTAACACCTGGAGAAATATTCTAATACATTTTGTTAGGCCACACAAGCCCACGTCACACCTTAAGTCCAACCATCCCATGGTACAAGTCTAAAAAAAAAAAGGAGTAAGGCATATTGCACTAATGCAGGCACGACCGAGAGCATGTGTAAAAGAGGCAAAGATTATTTATCGCCCAAATTCAAAATGCGGGCCACACGACTTCTACATTAAGGATTAAAGGTAGCAAAATATTACCTACCACGGAAGGGATAGCTCGCACCTACATGAGCGGAACCCCAAGGCATTTTTCTCGAAAGAACCTACAAAAATCGTACGCCAAAAGGAAGCATCCCAACATGCATACTTGGGGGCTCCAAGCTACGAAACGACCATGGAAAAATAAAAAAATCTCGAAGCAAATGTTTGAACAATCGAAAGGGCACGATACTTGAGCCCACTTCATGAATGGGCCTGAACCCTATCAAGCTTCTAAGAAAACTATTCAAAATCAGTCGTTGCTCAAAAAAAATGATTCAAGCAAACTGATTAATGGACCGCACACAACGGCCATTCTATGAACGCTCGTTCGCACATACATATCATCATTCTAAGTATCAAACATTCCCGAACGCGTTCAAAAGAAAAAATATATACGAGCGATCAAAAATATAAGCCTCAAGGTATGTTCCCCGGGCCATATAGACTCGCCCAACTATTGCAATAACTGCAGCCTTAAGAGCGACAGTTCCTTTAAATAAACGCCCCAAAGCGACAAACACCGTAGTCCACCAATCGGCTATGGCTTCTCGAGAAATCATCACGATCACTCAGCTCATTGTGATCTCTAATAAAATTCTACGTTCCAAAAATAAAGAAAAACAAAAGAGAAGAGAATACGTAGAATCTCCAAGTGAAATAAGCGAACGGAAAAGAGGCAGATCTGCCCAATAATCAACTCCGACGCCAAATCCCACGCCTGACTTTGGGCGTTGAAGATGAATCCCACAATCGTTCTAAGCCAAGAAATGACGAACGAATAAGGAAAAAATAAACACCGTTGGTCCACTATTAGGCTACGGTTTCTCGAGAAATAATTGTTATTCACCAATCAACGGTGATCTCAAATGAACGGTTCGTTCCAAAAATAGAATCTCTAGACGAAAAGAAAAAAAGAGAACGAACGAACAAGAGGCCAACTGTGTCATCAAGAAACCTGCCCAGAAGTCATTTTCAGCGCCCAGAGCTGGGCGCCGAAATCTTTAACGCCCAGGCTTGGGCGCCGAAAATGAGCCCAGACCTAGAAAAGGCCCCTGACTTCTATAGGGCCCTGTCGTATCCATTCGACTCAAAAATTACCGATTTCTTTACTGAAAGTCGCACCTCACGGCTTTGTTAAAAGTAGCACACCACTACAAAGATCGCTCGCACTTACGAACACAATCCCAAACACGATCAAGGACATTACAAAATGCGTATCCCCAAGGAACCTCTTTGACAAGAAATGACCGTCAAGCACGAGTGCTTGGGGGCTCGAAAGAAAATAAATTATGCAAAGTTAAAAAAATATTCCCAGACTACGCTGTACGAAGTCCCGTGTTTGGATAATCTCAAAAGATAAAACCGGATTACGACCTCAAGACAAAGGTCGCCGTTGATACTTATACATAGTCCCCTAATCAAGGACCCAAGTAGTGGAAAAATTGAGCCGTAAAGACTAGCTCAAAACCATGAAAGATGATGACCACGAGACAATGGTCCGTCTAAGCATGTTGTCAACCCACAATCAGGTTGCAACTAAATCCGAGCATCCCTCGAAAGAAAATAAATTCTTCAAAAAACAAAAACAGGCTCGCCCACCTTCAGCGGGCGGGGTCTGTGTCACTAACCGCGCAGGTCCTCAGTTTTCGAAAAATAAAATCTTCAAATTCAAAATAGGCTCGCCATCTTTAGCCGGCGGGGTCTACGTCACAAACCGCGTAGGTCCTTATTTTCAAAAAAAATGCAAACAAACTTCAAAATAGATTCGTCCACTTCTTTCGGACGGGGCGTCCACCCTTAGCGGACAGGCTCGCCATCTTTAGCCGGCGGGGTCTGCGCCACTAACCGCGCAGGTCCTTAGTCGCTGCAGCGATAACTTTTTCTGGTTTTCCTTTTTTCCAAAAATTAAAGGATTGGTTTTCCGTTTTTTCCAGAAAAGAGCGATGTGAGTAGTTTTCCTTTTTTCCAAAAAAGGATTGGTTTTCCGTTTTTTCCAAAAAAGAACAATGTGCTAGATTTTCCTTCGTTTTACGTCCCATAAAAACAAGGGGGTTTTCTCGTTTAGCTAACCCTGAAAATGAGAATCTTTAAAAACATTTTTACCTCGTGATTGGGCTTGGCCAGGCCCAATTACACTTTATAGCTTTGATTTCGAAAACGTCTGTAGCTACTCCCAATGACAAAGTGAGGGAGTTTCTACGCCTCTTTAGATACTTCCAATGACAAAGTGAGGGAGTTTCTATACTATCCGTTGACAAATCCCAATGACACGTGAGGGATATGTCGACACTTCAAGTGATGACCCTTAAGTCAAATGTTATCACTCGGGGGCTCGTGAGACCCTCGCAAAAAAAGTCACATACACTATGGCTTGTGTGACGCACTCCGTCCAGTACTTTGACCATCGTCTCATCCCGAGACTCAGTCAAAGTGGGGGCTAACTGTAGACACCTACTTTTGTCCCCATTCCCAAAAGGGAATGTTTGATGATGAGAACATAAATCTCCACTTGGCAACGCATCTCCTATAAAATAACGAATCTCGATTACCCTTTTCATTTCACCCGAACCTGCTATTTATAGAAACCTGCTAAAATTAGTAACTGCCATAATAGGTAGTTGTTAAAAAAGGCAAGTCATAAAAGAAAGAAACCTGTCAGAATTAGGTGTTGCACTCCAACATAAATCCTAAAAGAGATAGAATTTGTAAGAGGAATCCTATTCCTAGTATAATTCGAGAGTAAGAGTTACGTATTGATTCAAATCCTAACGAACCTAGAGTTTGTAACGGGCCCAGACGCATTCCGTCATAAAGTTAATACGCACTAAAAGACTCGGATAAGTCTCAAACACTCCGAATTCTAAGAGTCCAAATCTGACAAAGAACTCGGCCCAAACATCATTTTCAACGCCCAGCCCTGGGCGCTGAAATTGCCTGGATCCCATTTACAACGCCCAGAGCTGGGCGCCAAAATCTTTAACGCCCAGCCCTGGGCGCTGAAATTACCTAGGGACGTGTTCTCTCCTAATTCTTCTTGGATTAGTGATATGCATGTTTTATATAGTATTTTTACCCCCGTCCCTTAGTACTTTTATGTGTCAAACGTGCTCTTAGGAGCCGTTTCTAGTACTAATATGTGTTATTGAGTGTGCCTTGAGTTTCAGGTTTAATTATGAGAAATTGGTCTTTTTAGACCCGTTTCATGTTGATCTAGGCCACTATATGAGCCCGAGGAAGTTCGGGACCTCCATCGTCGACTTTCGGGAATCTTGGATGCTTATGGTTGAGCCCCGAGAGTTAGACTCAGTGATATGGGCGAGCTACATTGAAGATTGCAAATCGCCCTGGAAGCTGAGGGCGAAATGCAACCATCAGGCGGAATTATTGGCAGTTCGGATTCATCAACGCGCGCCCGATCGGGCGCAGCTCGCCCGATCCGGATCGGGCGGTCATTCTGGAGCCTATGTGGAGAGTTCACAAACCGCCCGATCGGGCGGATTTTGGCCCGATCGGGCCGACTATCGAGTGGATCGCCCGATCGGGCAAAGCGACGACCGATCGGGCGACGCCAACCTCCAGCAGTTTTTCGTGTATTTGTTTTCCGGTTTTTAGGCTTTATTTTGGGTAAACTATATAAGCAAACTTTAATTTTTTTTTTTTGTACACTTTATTTTTTCTAGTATTGGAGCTTAGTATTATTTCCCTTAGCCTAATTTTCTCTTTAGTTTATGCAAAAACACTTAGTTTAATTCTCAATAAAAATTCAAGCTTTCAATTCCCTTTGTTCTTCAAATAGGTATTATTTCTTATTTCAATTCATTGTCTTGCTTTAATAATGCTTTCAATTATGATTATTGCTTTGTTTATTGTCAACATGCTTGAGTAGTTTAATTTCTAGGGTTGGGGATCCATGAATAATATGAAGGGATGATTGAATGATTATGATTGTTGGCATTGTAATTGATTCCTATTGATTGGTTTATTTCACTATACAATTAGATTTGCGCAGGTTTAATTGTGGTAGTTATGCAATATCAAATTAAGATTCGAGAGATGTAATTTGATGTTTAGGCTTGTGTCAATAGGTAGAATTAGAGTTAATACGTAGCGAGAGCCCGTTAATTCTAAGTCTATGATTAGTATCGACTTGAGAGAGCATGCTAGTCTAATTAATTACTTTATTGATTATCGTGATTGTTCAATGTCCTGGATTATTATTTGTTGGCAAAACTATACCCTAGATTCTTTAATATATTGATTCATTCTTGTCTAATATTCGTTCGTAGTCTTAGCATACAAACCATCAACCAACTTTTGTTCACAATAGTCTAGACTAATTAATTGATAGTAGAAAGAATGTCTGTTTCCCTGTGGATTCGATCCTGACTTCCCTTGCTACCTAGCTAGTGGACCTTAGGTTATTTTTGATTAGGTGATACGACTTTAGCCTGTCAATTAGAGCTCTACAATTCTATCTTTCCACGAACTCTTCCCTATAAATACAGCCCCAAATTCGCCAGTACGGTGGGGAACCAGGTGAAGATCCGAATCTTCACATTCAGTCCTTTATCCAATATTGCTCCACCATCAAGCAAAAGGGATTGACTCCGGAGCAGACTATGGAGATACTTTTCCCGTTCTCTTTGAGTGGGAAAGCTAAACTGTGGATTAATGGGTTGAATCGGGCGGCTTTGAAAATCAATAATTGGGAATCCTTGGCTCTTTCTTTTTATGTTAAATATTTTCCACCTCAGAAAACGGCTCGTCTGAGGGGTCAGATATTAGGTATCTCACAACAAGCGAATGAGAGTTTGTTCGAGGTCTGGGAGAGATTCAAGGATTTGCAAAGAGAATGCCCGCACCATGGTTTGGAAGATTGGTTCTTGATTCAGCAGTTTTATAATGGTCTGGGCAATGAGTCTAGATGTTTGTTGGATTCAGCTGCCAGTGAGAGGTTCATGCAACTTGAGGTGCCTAGAGCTATAGAGGTGATTGAGGAGATAGCCATTCACAATGCCCAGTATGGAAATCCTAGAGGTCTATCTAACAGGGGTGGTAAGCATGATTTAAATTCTATTGAACAATTAACTGCCCAATTGACTGCTTTACACTATAAGTTTGATAATATGCAAGCAGCCAATACTCAATCTGCCCAACCTGCTAGTGTAGCTACTATGAGTGCCCAACCTGCTACTGTGTGTGAAAGTTGTGGAATGTCTGGTCATTATGCACCGGAATGTAGGAGCTCTGTTGAACAATGTCACGCATTTCAATCCTACAAACAAAATAACCCGTTCTCCAACTCTTACAATGAGGGCTACACAAATAACCCTCTACTATCCTACAGGAGCAACAATATCCAGAACCCTCACCAAGTCCAACATCCACCACAACAACCATACCAACCACGGAACAACTACAACCAACAGTCTAGTGGACCACCTGGGTTCCCTAGACAACACACATCACCTCCACCACCACCACCTCAAACCGCACAGCCTGACCCTATGCTAGTAGAGATGAGAAACATGATGCTACAAATGCAAAAATCTCTAAGTGAAAAGGATGCAAAAATCGATGCTCTTACTACTCACAACAAGATCATTGATACACAGTTGGCACAGATGGCTACTACTATTGCAGGGAGGCCACCAGGCCAACTTCCTTCACAGCCCGAAAATAGGGAGACTGCTAATGCAATTACATTGAGGAGTGGTAGGGGTTATGATGGTCCTTCTATGCCGGTTGAGGTTGATTCTGGGGTGTCTGCTAGTGATCTGGTCAGTGAGGAAATCCCGAAGATAGTTATGGGTGAAAAGGAAGCTGAAAAGGTAGTCAATGAGAATGAGGCTACAACTACGGTTAAGAAGGGGGCGGATATTCAAGTACCACCTATTGCACTCCCCTTCCCAAACCGACAACTCAAGAATAAGCTAGACAAGCAGTTTGGCAGATTCTTGGAAGTGGTCAAAAATTTGCAGGTAACGGTTCCTTTTACTGAATTAATTTTACAGGTTCCTGTTTATGTTAAATTTATGAAAGATATTTTGACCAGGAAACGTGCTTTTTGTGAGGTAGAGACTGTAGCTTTCACTGAGGAATGTAGTGCTTATTTGCAAAACAAGTCTCCACCTAAACTTAAAGACCCCGGGAGTTTTTCCATCCCATGTAACATTGGCACCGTATTTATTGATAAAGCTTTATGTGATCTAGGTGCTAGTGTGTCTGTCATGCCTTTGTCTGTCTGGTATAAACTGAATATGGGTGAGCTTAAGGTTACCAATATCACTCTACAAATGGCCGACCGTTCTGTCAAATACCCCTTAGGTGTTTTAGAGGACGTCCCTGTTAGAGTAGGTAAATTCTATATACCTGTAGACTTTGTAGTATTAGACATGCAGGAGGATTCTCAAATTCCCATAATCTTAGGTAGACCCTTCCTTCACACGGCGGGGGCGGTAATTGACGTTAAAAGTGGGAAATTGACATTGTCTGTTGGGGATGATAAGGTGACCTTTAATCTGAATAGTGCCTTAAAAAGTCCCATGCTAGAGGAGGAACAATGCTATCGCATAGATGTAGTTGATTTTATTACTCGTGATAACGTCTCCCAAGTTCTCGAAAGGGACCCTTTGGAGGCAGTGCTTTGTTGTGAGTCTTCTGCAGGTGATAGCAGTTCTTGGAGTACTGAAGTGGATGCTCTGGAGTTGGCTCTTAATGGTGGAGAATCTGAGCCGGAGAGCACAGAATTGAAGAGGTTAGTTCGGCCGGTTTGTTCTGTTAAAGAGGTAAAGAAACCCGAACTTAAGCCTCTTCCTGCTAACCTTAAATATGCGTTTTTAGATAATGAACAACTTTGCCCTGTGATCGTCAGTACTGCACTTGATGCAGACCAGTTATCCCAACTTCTTATTGTGTTGAAAAGGCACAAAAAGGCCATTGGGTACAGTATTGATGATTTAAAGGGTATTAGCCCTGACTTTTGTATGCATAGGATACATCTAGATGAAAATCATAAACCATGCATCCAACCCCAGCGTCGTTTGAACCCTGTCATATATGCAAGATGTTGTAAAAGCTGAAGTTATGAAATTGCTTGATGCGGGTATTGTGTATGCTGTGTCTGATTCTAAGTGGGTGAGTCCTGTTCAGGTAGTGCCTAAGAAAGGGGGGAAAACTGTGGTGAGAAATGAAAAAAATGAGTTGATACCAACTAGGGTAGTCACAGGTTGGCGCATGTGCATTGATTATAGGCGTCTTAATGTTGCTACTAAAAAGGACCATTTTCCCCTTCCCTTCATTGATCAAATGTTAGAAAGGCTAGCCTGTCACAAGTTTTTCTGTTATCTGGATGGTTATTCTGGTTTCTTTCAAATTCCCATACATCCAGACGACCAGGAAAAAACCACCTTCACCTGTCCCTATGGTACCTTTGCATATCGTAGGATGCCTTTTGGTCTGTGTAATGCACCTGCTACTTTCCAACGTTGCATGATGAGTATCTTTTCTGATTTTATTGAGTCTATCATGGAAGTGTTTATGGATGATTTTAGCGTCTATGGTACTTCTTTTGATTCTTGCTTGCTAAATCTGACTAAAGATTTGAAAAGATGTGAAGAGTGCAATTTAGTCTTGAACTGGGAAAAGTGTCATTTCATGGTTACTGAAGGGGTGGTTTTGGGACATTTGATATCTGATAAGGGCATTCAGGTGGATCGAGCTAAGGTCCAAGTGATTGAACAATTACCCCCTCCAGTTAATGTGAAGGGTGTTAGAAGTTTTCTTGGCCATGCGGGGTTTTATCGCCGCTTTATCAAGGATTTTTCTAAAATTGTTAAACCACTTACCCAGCTCCTCCTCAAGGATGCCCCGTTTGTGTTTACTGATGCTTGTCTTGAAGCCTTTGACAGGATTAAACAGGCACTGATTTCGGCTCCCATCATCCGTTCTCCCTAATGGGATATTCCGTTTGAGATAATGTGTGATGCAAGTGATTATGCAGTTGGGGCAGTTCTGGGTCAGAGAAAGGAGAAGGGTTTACATGCCATCTATTATGAAAGTAAGACCTTAGATGAAGCTCAAGTTAATTATGCTACTACTGAGAAGGAGCTTCTAGCTATAGTCTATGCCTTGGATAAATTCCGCACCTATCTGATTGGATCCAAGGTGATAGTCTATACTGACCATGCGGCCCTTAAGTATCTGCTCTCTAAGAAGGAAGCCAAGCCTAGGCTTATTCGATGGATACTACTGCTACAGGAGTTCGATCTAGAGATCCGCGACAAGAAAGGGGCTGAGAATGTGGTTGCAGATCACTTGTCTAGATTGAGGTATGACGATGGTAAGGGATCTACACCGATTGATGATTCATTTCCGGATGATCATTTACTTGCACTTGCCAGTCAGTCACCATGGTTCGCAGATTTTGCTAACTACATTGTGGGGAGAATTCTTCTGGCCGATCTTTCATTTCAACAGAAGAAGAAATTCCTACATGATGTCCGGTTTTACTTTTGGGACGACCCTTATTTGTTTCGTGAGACTGCTGAAGGGTTGTACAAGCGTTGTATTCCAGAATGGGAAGTTCAAGGTGTTATCAGTAGGTGTCATTCTTCACCTTATGGTGGTCACCATGGACCGTCTAAAACAAACGTTAAGTTGTCACAATGTGGTTTTTACTGGCCTACTATGTTCAAGGATGCACAGGCTTTTATTATGGCTTGTGATGCGTGCCAGAGGGCCGGCACTATTTCGAGGAGGTATGAGATGCCACAGAACGGGATCCTTGAGGTTGAGATTTTTGATGTGTGGGGAATTGATTACATGGGACCATTCCCATCGTCCAAGGGTAACCTGTATAACCTTGTTGCTGTAGATTATGTGTCAAAGTGGGTGGAAGCCGTTGCCTCACCTACTAACGATGCTAAGACAGTCATCTCCCTGTTCAAGAAGATCATTTTTCCTAGATTTGGGGTTCCGCGCGCTTTGATCAGTGATGGAGGGTCACACTTCCATGAGAGGCATCTGGATGCGCTCCTGCGCAAGTATGGGGTTTATCACCGCACTGGGCTAGCCTACCATCCTCAGACGAGTGGTCAAGTCGAGGTCTCCAACCGAGAGATCAAATCTATCCTTGAGAAAGTGGTGGCGAAGTCTAGGAAGGATTGGAGCGATAAGCTGGATGATACTCTATGGGCATACAGAACCGCCTTTAAGACACCTATTGGTACCTCCCCGTATCGGTTGGTGTATGGCAAGGCGTGTCACTTACCAGTAGAAATGGAGTATAAGGCTTATTGGGCAATTAAACAGCTCAACATGGATGCAAAGCTAGCCGGTGAGAAGCGGTTACTTCAATTGGGTGAGCTCGATGAATTCCGACTACAAGCCTATGATAGTGCCCGGATTTACAAGAAAAAGACCAAGAAGTGGCACGACAATCACATTTTCCATAGAGAGTTCGCGGTGGGCGATAAGGTTCTACTTTTTAACTCTAGGCTTAAGTTATTTCCTGGAAAACTTAAGTCTAGGTGGTCTGGGCCGTTCACCGTGACTATGGTAAGCAAGTTTGGGTCTGTTGAAGTAGAGAATGAGAATGGTGAACGATTCAAGGTCAACGGGCAACGTCTGAAGTTGTACCATGATGGGGCTACTGTAGGAGTGGTTGAGGTCCATCACCTCAATCCCTCCGCCTCATAGGCTGCATATTCAAGGTAACAAGGTCGAGCGGGACCTAGAAATAAACCAGCGCTTTGCGGGAGGCAACCCGTATTTTATCTCTTTAGTAGTGTAAGTTTGATTTTTTTTATTCTATTTTTGTGTGTTTAGTTAGTATTTCCCATACCTAAGTGTGTTTAAGTAGTGTTTTTGGTGTTAGTGAGGCGAGAAGAGGGCATTACGCTGTTTGGGTGTTTAATAATGTGCAGGCCTAAAGCTCCAAGTTCAAGAAAGTGAAATTACGCACAAGGCCAAGCACGCCGCACACCGCCCGATCCGAATCGGGCGAGGTGCGCCCGATCGGGCGCGCACGGATGAGTTTAATGCAGATTAATTTTACCCGATCGGGCGCAGCATGCCCGATCAAGTGGACTGGCGAGTGGAATGCTCGATCGGGCGAAATTATTTTGCTCGATCGGGCGGTCTGGCGAGTGCAATGCCCGAGTCGGGCGATGGTCTGCCCGATCGAGCGCAGAAGGCGAGTGGCATGCCCGATCGGGCGAAATTATTTTGCCCGATCGGGCGGTTGATGAAAAGTTCGTGGAAAAAGTCAAGGATGATTCTGAGCAGAAAAATTCAAGAAAAATGGCTTTCGCAAATCGCCCGATCCGGATCGGGGGAGGTGTGCCCGATCGGGCGCGCACGTATGATAAGAAAAGGATCGCAAACCGCCCGATCGGGCGGAAAGTCGCCCGATCGGGCGAGACGCGATTTCAGCGATAAACTCACGGATTCTCTTTTCTTTCTTCACTTCCTCTTCATCTTCAACCTAACTTTCTCTCACTTCCTCCATTAAACCCCAACTTCCAAAAACTTCCAACCACCATATCTCCCTCAAATATCCACCAAATTCAACAATTTTTTCATCAAAATCATCCTCTCATCATCCTCTACAACCTACACCTAACCGATTTGAGTTTTCTCTCATCCCCACAAAATCCCCAAATTCACCCAAAAAGCTCAAAAACTCAAATAAAATCAGATTTCTCATCAATGGAAAACCGACCACAAAGGAAATGCACAAGGGTACCAAGAAATCAACATGAAGCTTCCACGAGCCGAGCTCGGGAACCGACACCACCACCTCCGCCGCCGCAATTCGAGCCCGACACGGATTTTCCGGATGTCATCTTTATTACGGAGGAGCAACGAGCACGATTCATGCACCTCAAATTGAGGGAGGTAATCCCTACTCGCTTTATATGTCAAAAATCCTTGCATGAAATGGAAATTGAGCGTGATGTCAAACGTGTTTTTGTTGGTGTTGGTATGAGTAACATGTATAGTATGCTCCGTCTCACATTTAGACGGTTGACTCTAGAATTTTTGAGTAGTTTTAATGTGCGTAGGGATGGTTATCGAACCGTGTCATCGGTTTAATTTCGTGTGATGAACCGAACCTACACCATGAGTTTAGCTGATTTTGGTAGGATTTTTGGATTGTCTACCACATATAGTAGGAAACCTAAGGAGACCCATAATAACTGCACCATGTGGGGAAAGCTTACGGGCAATGCTAATCCCGGGAGTATGCAATATTTGCATGCTTCCAAGATACAACACCCGGTACCCATTGTCTTTTACAGGTTCCTAGGATTTACAATCTTTGGTAGGGATGAGACCCAGAATATTAGGAGTACGTGAAGGAAATAATGCCCTTGATCCAAGTATGCATTCTATGTTAAGTCTAATAAATGCGGTTCAGTATTAATTAACAAGTTAATAATTCAGTGAGATCAAGTGAGCTGAATGCCTAGCTAGAGGCCGCTTCAGTTCAAGTGGAATTAATGATATTAATCCACAGCTTACTCTTGACTGAACCCGTAGGGTCACACAAATAGTACGTAAACGGATCAAGTATTTAATGGCATTAAATACTCCATCTATGAATATTCGGAACCGACGGATCTTGGTTTCAGTGGGAGCTAAGATCGTCACAGGCAAGAAATGAATACTCCGGAAACGATGATATTGCCGGAAACGGAAATATGGATCGTATCGGAAATATGAATATTATCCAAGTCGTAGATGTTGCCGGAAACGGAAACATGGTACGTATCGGAAAATATTATTGGAAATGGAAATATTACCAGAATCGGAAATATTGCCGGAAACGGAAATATTGTCAGAATCGGAAATATTACCGGAATCGGAAAATAATTCCGGAAACGGAAATATTAAATATTTGTTCGAAACGGAAATTAATTCCGGAATCGGAAATATTAAATATTGTTCGTATCGGAAATAAATTCCGGAACTGGAAATTTAATCGGAAGCGTATCGTACGAATTAGCATCGGACGAGGCCTGCCGGACGAAGGCCCAGCACGAAGCCGGGCCATCGCCCAGCAAGCACGCGCGCCACAAGCCCAGCCAAGGCAGCGCCCAGGCCTACCGCAAGGCAGGCCCAGCGCGCGCCAAGGCCACGGATGCGTGGGCCGCGCTGCGTGGGCTGCTGCTCGCACGCGCATGGGCAGCCCTTGTGGCTGCCGTGTGTGTGTGAGTTTGTGCTCATGCGTGATTCCTAAATCTACAAGAGTTAGTGTATGATTAAATTCCTATTCCTAATTGGATAAATTAATTAAATAGAATTCATGTAGGATTCTAATTTCAATTAATTCGTATCCTACTAGGATTACGATTCCTTTTCCATAACTCTATAAATAAAGGCCTAGGGGTCATTATTTATACACAAGTTTTAAGTATTCAAAACTAAGATTTTTAAGCAGAAAAATCAGCCAATATTCTTGCCTACCTAACCGAAAATATTAGAACCTTAAGGGCGATTCTAGTTGGTCAATCTTAAGGCGGATCCGGGCGTGCTGTGGACTATCTACGGAGGGACGACACTTGGAGTCCTAAAGACTTGTTCTTGTTCGGTTCGGGCGCAGCTAGGGAAGGCACGCAACAAAGAGTATGCATCTATTCTATGCTAAATGATTATGTGTAAATAATATGTTTTCCTGGGTATATGGTTTTTTCCGCATGATTTATGAATTGTCATATGTATCATAACCTAACAGTGGTATCACGAGCCCCTTATTATTTTCATAATCTAAATTGCATGAACATGGTTAAATATTACAAATTTGCAAGAATTAAAAGGGGTAATTAATTTTCGTAATTGTTAATTAATTGCAAATTGCGTTTATTTAATTATACGTACGCAGTTTTTCGGCAGTTTCTTCGTTACTCATCCGAATTGAGTGATTTTTGTGTCAATTCCGCATGTAAAAGGCATTCAAAAATTTTGACAAAAATAGTATTTTTCTGCCGAACCCAGAATTCTCAAATTCGAAGCCTAACTATGACTTTTCGAAGGTTTTAGTTTTTCGAATGCAAAATTTCGTAAATTTAAGATGTTAAATTAAATATTTGCGATTCTTGTTGATAAATCTTGAATTTTTGATTGACCTACTGCATATGTTTAACAAGTTTGAATGCCTAGTCTTGTTAATCATGCAATCTAATTTGTAATTATGATTAATTTGTTGAAAATTAGAATAATTTAGAATTAATTTGATTTTCATAATTAATTGTAATTTAATTAGAAACCTATGATTAAAAACCACCATAAAAATTGTAAATTTACGATAAATTTTAAATTTTTATGACCTAGACTTGAATCCATAACAATCGGAAATCAATTGGATAATAAATTTTCGATTTTTCGCCCTAAAATTATGAAATTAATAATATTTATTAATTTGTCATTAATTTTAAATATAAATTTTAAATTTTTATGCGATTCGTTCATATAACTTGCACGCACGAAGCGACGCTTCGTGTTACCCTTAAGGGGTGTTGTATAATGCGGGCATGCGACGACGAGCAAGGGAGCTCGTCGCCCGTGCGGCACGAATGCAATGAGCAAGGGCGTAGTGCACGAGCACAAGGCAGCAGCCCTGCCTTGTGTCGTGTGCCACGAGCAATGAACGAATGGGCATGGGCGAAGGGCGAGCCAAGGCAGTCGCGTGTGGGCAGCAAGCGAGCTGCGCCACAACGCGCGCTGCCTCGCACAAGAGCGCGCAGCCTCGCGCGCAGCGAGCGCAAGCTCGCGTGCCACGAGCGCTGCGCCCAGCATTACTCGCGCGCACAGCGCGCGATGTCGCCCGCCCAGCGAGCGATGTCGCGCCCCAGCGAGCAATGGCTCGCGCGCCCAGCGAGCGACGTCGCGCGCCCAGCGAGCGACGTCGCGCGCCCAGCGAGCGATGTCGCGCGCGCGCACTGCGAGCGATAGCTCGCGTGCGATGAGCGCTGGCGCGCGCAGCGAGCACCAATGCGTGCGGAGGCTTGCGATAGGGAAGCAGCAGCTATGCGACGAGCGCATGGGCTGCGCGCACATGGCCAGCAATGGCTGTGTGCGTACGGCCCATGGGCGTGCAACGCGTAGGGTGTTTGCGTTACGATTAGATCGTTTTGAATGTTTAATTTGAAAATTTCAGTTCACGTAATTTTAATTAATTTTAAAATTAATAATTTGAATTATTTTCTTGGATTTTAATTTTGAATATTATAATTAAAATAAATGTTATTTATTCTAATTATTTTACTAAAATTAAAATCATGAATTAATTTAAATACGACTGAAATTAAATTAAATTTTTGGATTCAATCATAAATTGATATGAGCTTTAAATTTTAATTAAATTTGTATGTTTCCGGTTGGACTAGAAATACATTTTTATGTTTAAAATTGGTAAAGCATATGAATTTATTGGTTTAAGTGGGAGCGCTTTTTAGTCATAAACTCTTGATTAGGTCTACAAATCCTTAAGGTTAAAACAACTTGATTAGAATTAATAAGGACTGAATAATTGGTAGATTATTGGTGCCCTTGATTAATTGCTGCAAATGTTTACGTGATGCATAATGTGTTTTACTAACCAGCTATGTGGGCCATTCATGATAATGAATGGGTGAATGGTATATATTGTATATGTACTGTTTTGCAGGTTATGAAGTGACTAGTATGGCCCAAATAGGATAGAAAATATGGTCTGCGTACCATTAATTTGAATGTAATTGGTCTAAAGTACCAAAGTTATTTTTCAATTCAAATATGGTCTGCGAACCATCAAATAGTTGTAATTAGTTATAGCTTATCCTATTTGAAGAAAATGGTGCCTCCCATGGAGATTTTCAAGACGGACTTTGAAGTCAAAACTTCAAAGATGAAGTCGGGCCATACTAGATCACAAATATCTTATGCATGTTTTAAAGTTATTTATTGCTTTAAATATGTCTTAAAATGCATGAGATCAAAAGCTTGATTATGTTGCATGATTAAGGATTTTAGTTCACTTAAAATCTAACCAACATAGTAAGAGCCTTAAGTTCCAAACTTAAAAATTGAGTTAAAAGGTGCCATGCCAAAATATACACTTGCTTGGATATCCTTTACATCAATCTAGTAATAGTTTTCGCTCAGCGAGGTGTTACTTATTGGTCCTAAAGGGGCAAGGTACACAAATAATTGTGAGTACATGTTAGTTTTGGTGAAACTCAACGATATAAGTAAGGAGTCCTTTTATGTCGTGGCAAATTCGATAGGTTTACCTAATAAGTTCTTAGACGTACCTATCAACCAAGAATAGTTTCTAGACTATTAGCAAAAGGCTTTTGCTTACCTAAGATGTTCTAGGATTAAGTCGACAAACTGTGCTTAGTTCTTCAATGATTTTAGGATCTTGGAATCATTTTA
This sequence comes from Spinacia oleracea, assembly GCF_020520425.1. NCBI lineage: Eukaryota > Viridiplantae > Streptophyta > Magnoliopsida > Caryophyllales > Amaranthaceae > Spinacia > Spinacia oleracea. The sequence continues at coordinate 159,560,880 of NC_079490.1, read as the reverse complement.
TTCACACCTGCCGGAACAATAAAATCGAATAAAATGCTAATAACTTGTTTGAATTGCATGGTTGCTTTAATTTCAAGTTATTATTCATGATAAATGTTTAGACTTTGCATGCTTCAATGTATGTTTTAATTATTGTTTATAATTAAATTTCTTGCACTGCAATAAATCCTTTTAGAAAGGTAACAGTAAATTTCCTCGATTGGTAGTGAATCCAAGAACGATTCACGGAAATGAGAGAAAGTGAGCAATTTAAAATGTACGTTTCTTTTAGCGACTTTTATGGTTGTTTTCGAAGATCAAAATCGAATGGCAAACCAATTGGTGCTTGTGAATTCAAAATACAATGTGGTTTTGAGATCATAAAGCATTGAGCTTAAACGCTCAGCTTTACCAATGGTTAACAACCTAATATCTTTGTCCATTTAATTCTCGAATGAGTCTAGTCCCTAGACATTCGAATAGATCGATGCTTAGAGAACTTTAGAAGCTTCTTGTAAGATCATCTAGTTGAAACAGAATATTCAACATAAATTAAAATGGAACCTTGTTGGTGACATTGGACATGTCTAACAAAATATAAAAGTCAAAACTAAAGAATTCAATTCTTAAGACTATAAGAAAGGGTACAAGAAATAGGAAAACAAAGGAACATATGAAAGGAATTTACGATTCCGTTTCTACCTATAAGTTTATGTTTAAAGAGGAGTGACCTAGCAATCAAACTTCCTTGGTATCATATACCGCTTGAGGTTCTTACTTCGGTAATAACTCAAACAATGGAAGCTAGGATACACTAATGACCTACAAGTGGGAAATGAAGCATGGCATTGCTACATTAATTGTAGGGTCATCTAAGTTTGTTTTAAGTCCTTTCAAAGGCTGGAACTTAATGGCTATTTTGTTCCATAATCAACATACCTAAATTTCTGTTTTCAAACACAGAAAGACTCACATTCAAGAAAAACAAAAACAATGTTTGTTTGTTTATTTGAATGAAATGGTCAATTACAGGTTGAGTCAATATGCTTGATTAAAACAAACAACTCTTTAAAGAACTTTACTAGGTTCAAATCAACCCCTTGATTTGAGTTCCACTAATCTTTGGCATTGTTGCTTAGACCATATCAATAAGTTAACATTCAAAAGCTCTATTTTGATGGACTTTTGAAAGTTGATTGATCAATTCAAGACAAGCTAGTCTTACTTGTTGAAAGTAACAAAAGATATGAACTATTGTTAGAACGCCTAGACAATAGAGTTCAAAGCTAAAGAAAGATTTTATGACTTTATTATTTCACATGGATTTGAGTGAATATAGGTTTATTTACTCAAATGTGATATAAGTTGAATCTGTTTGGCTAGTTCAAAGATTCAGAAGTATAAAATCCACTTGGCAAGAAATCATAAAGATCTAGGTTAGATCATGTTGATGATTACTTGAGACCAAATATGATCATCAGTGATTGTGGGTTGTAATTTCACAATCTAGTCCATAAGATATGGCATATCGTAGTTGGAATAATCGAAGTCAATTAGTACTTGATTCGATCAATGATGAATCATAAAAACTTTTCCTATAATTTCTAAAACAAAATGCTCAACTACCACCAAACTAAACCAAATTCGTCAAAGCTATTGAAAAGTAATTTCAGAATAACTTTTCATAAAATATATCTAGAGAGTTGCAAAACTCAGTGGGAGCTTAGTGTTTGTCATTTCGACAAACTAAGGCCCAAGTATAGATATATGTTTCATTATGATTTATTCAAATGAGGCACAAGGGTATTGTTTCTACCACGAATTTTGAGAACATAATGTTTGTTTGCTCGAAATAATGTCCTTTTGGAGATTCGTTTCCAAAATGACAAGTGGGAGAAAATAGACCTCGAAAGTTTTCGAGGCGAACAACAAACATAAACGGACATTCCGGAGGCTTTTCGAAGTGCTTCAGAAAATCCGAACTTATTCTGTAAGGACTTTACAAGTGGCTTTAAAGAATAGATATCTCTTAAAAGACTTTACAAGTGCTTCAAAGAGAACAGAATATTCAAAGGACTTTCAAGTGGCTATTGATATTCTATCGTTTGATGTTCTATACCCAAGTAGGCATAGAGTTCTGGTCAATGAAACTATGAGATTCTTCTATTAAATAGTGAAGAAACCTACAACTTGCAGTCAAACTATTATCATGTAGAGTTTGTGACTTGTAAGAAAGCTATGACGAAACCCAGATTCCCTAAAATGGTTAGAGGCCATATATAGACTCAAATGTTTTTAAATGGTTAGAGGCCATAAAACATACTCAATGTTTTGATGACAAAATTGAAATTTTGTTGATTTGCAAGAATAGTTTCACACCTATTGGTTGCAAGTTTGTTTTAAAGGATAAAAACCATCAAATATTGAATTGTGTTCACACACAAAGCTAGATTAGTTGCTAAAAGTTACAAGCAAGTTCACGGTGTGGATTGTGTTGAAACCTCATGCATAATCGTAATGCTCAAGTCTATATTCAAGCAATGATTGCATATTGGTACATATAGCAATTGGATGACAAAACTTCCTCAATCAAATGTTGGAATAAACTATGTACATGGTATGTCATAGGATTTGTGGATCCAAATAAATGCTTGAAAAGGAAAGCTAGCTTATAAAATCTAAGTACAGATTTAAGCAAGCAATTGGGAATTGGAACTGTATTTTAAGTGAAGCTAATAAGCATTTTAGTTTCATAAAATATACATGATTCTTATAGATATATAAGAAATTTAGTGGGAGTACATAAAAACTTAATTGGTCCTATGTGTATCACACACATATCTCTCTATTGTGAAATAACATTCAAATGCTAATGACTTAGATTTGAAATTATTCATCAATAATGGACCATGGCGAAACTTAGTACATACTGGGTATTAAGATCTATTTACAAAGATCTTATGATATTATTTTGGATTAAGTAATGGCATTTACTAAATCAAACACGAAAGACTCCATTGGAGATATTCGACCCATATGAATAAATCTAAGTAAAGGATGTTTGAACTATGTATAAGCATTTACTAAGTTAAACATCAAAGAATCTAAGTAAGATTCTTAAACCTATATTATATGTCAAAGAATTTAGCTGGATTTAGTATCTACTGAAACTAGATGAGCTGAAGTTACATGAATAGAATTCAATTGGGAATTATTCTGCAAAAGAATTTATCATGTATGATATAATATGAGGATCGCCAAAAACCGTATCGTATGACTTTAGGCATGACGAACATATACCAATCTCTATTGATCTAAGTGAAGATCAACTAGATTGAGATCAAGAATACTTATGGTGCTTGAAAAGGTACATAGGAATAGATTCTTGATTCAAGGAAATAAAGATATGCTAAATATTGATGCTACACGCATAAACACTGGCAAAGGATCAAGCAAGACCCTTTGGAGTTAACCATTGATAAGGACGAGCTATAGAGCATCGTGTTTTGAAATGGCAACATGGATTGGAGACCATGAGTTGTTGCGTGGGAAATTAAAATAATAATTTCTATGTTCTAAGATATAGTTGGAGAGTCTTCCACATATCTATGAACTGCTTGGATAGGTAAATCCAAACAAAGCATCACTAGCAACCTATACAGTTGAAGTAAAAGTAATTATTGCCTAAGAAGCAATAAAACAGGGTTGTTTAAAGTTCTTCACTGAACTTGGGTAGATCACCTATCTGCTGGCTTGATGGTTCTTCATTGAAAAATGCGTAGAACCACTCTTGAAGCAAGAAAAACGTCTGCTAACTTGATGGTTCTTCATTGCAAAGTGAGTAAAACCACCATCGAAGTAAGAAAGACTAGATCACATAATAAACAAACTCGAAAAGATCTTATCATCATATCTCGAAGAACATTCGATGAAAAGGATATTAAGATTGGCAAAGCATGATAACTAAACCTATGCAACAAGTGAGAAGCAACACTCACGTTGTAGCACTGGAAATCAAGCATAGCTTTGAATTCCATGAATTGTTTTAGAAGATGGGTTTGAGGCCCATGGTTATAAAACATTGGGGTTGAACATTTATCATATATGAAATGTATTTTCATATTCCATTTAATCTTGGTTTAGTATTAAATGATGAGTCCCTTCAATTTGACAATATATTCAAGATAGACTGTCAGGACCAGTCCTGTGACTAAGAAATGTCTATCAAGTGAACTTGAATGTCAAAAGTTGAAAATGGTCCCTAGTCGGAGTTTTCTATAAAATTGGACGCATAGAAAACGTTAGACGACTAGAATGCAAGATGACTAGTAGTTCTGTTTCTTGAACTATGTGGACATGGCAATGTCATAATCATTTGCATAGATACTTACTTTGGGAAGACTAGTATCGGACGAGACCTATGAAACTTTACTGTAAGAGATGAAAGTCTGTCATAAGTAAATTTCATTAAATTATTAGACACTAAATCCTCAATACCTGAGTGATTTGAGATTACTTGTTTGAGAACTGGTTGCTTTGACGTTGACCAACCGTCGCACCGTAAAAGGAGGCTATAAAGGCAACGCTCAGGTAATCACCTATCAAACGAAGTCTAATCTCAAGATCGCAAGATTGGGATTGTCCTCCCATAAATCGGGATGAGATGCTTAAAAGTTGTACAAGGCCACTCGGAGAGCTAGAAACTGTGAAATGCATGGCCGTGCTCGGATGAATCATAGGCTATGATTATCTGTTTATTTGATCAGTTGAACTCTGAAACCGAGGAACACCTCTGGACATAATAAGGATGACAACTCTTACCTTATGTTCAAGAGCAAGCATCGAGCGACAAAGGAATTAGGAAATGCACACTTGTCCCTAAGGACAAGTGGGAGACTGAAGGAAATAATGCCCTTGGTCCAAGTATGCATTCTATGTTAAGTCTAATAAATGCGGTTCAGTATTAATTAACAAGTTAATAATTCAGTGAGATCAAGTGAGCTGAATGCCTAGCTAGAGGCCGCTTCAGTTCAAGTGGAATTAATGATATTAATCCACAGCTTACTCTTGACTGAACCCGTAGGGTCACACAAATAGTACGTAAACGGATCAAGTATTTAATGGCATTAAATACTCCATCTATGAATATTCGGAACCGACGGATCTTGGTTTCAGTGGGAGCTAAGATCGTCACAGGCAAGAAATGAATACTCCGGAAACGATGATATTGCCGGAAACGGAAATATGGATCGTATCGGAAATATGAATATTATCCAAGTCGTAGATGTTGCCGGAAACGGAAACATGGTACGTATCGGAAAATATTATTGGAAATGGAAATATTACCAGAATCGGAAATATTGCCGGAAACGGAAATATTGTCAGAATCGGAAATATTACCGGAATCGGAAAATAATTCCGGAAACGGAAATATTAAATATTTGTTCGAAACGGAAATTAATTCCGGAATCGGAAATATTAAATATTGTTCGTATCGGAAATAAATTCCGGAACTGGAAATTTAATCGGAAGCGTATCGTACGAATTAGCATCGGACGAGGCCTGCCGGACGAAGGCCCAGCACGAAGCCGGGCCATCGCCCAGCAAGCACGCGCGCCACAAGCCCAGCCAAGGCAGCGCCCAGGCCTACCGCAAGGCAGGCCCAGCGCGCGCCAAGGCCACGGATGCGTGGGCCGCGCTGCGTGGGCTGCTGCTCGCACGCGCATGGGCAGCCCTTGTGGCTGCCGTGTGTGTGTGAGTTTGTGCTCATGCGTGATTCCTAAATCTACAAGAGTTAGTGTATGATTAAATTCCTATTCCTAATTGGATAAATTAATTAAATAGAATTTATGTAGGATTCTAATTTCAATTAATTCGTATCCTACTAGGATTACGATTCCTTTTCCATAACTCTATAAATAAAGGCCTAGGGGTCATTATTTATACACAAGTTTTAAGTATTCAAAACTAAGATTTTTAAGCAGAAAAATCAGCCAATATTCTTGCCTACCTAACCGAAAATATTAGAACCTTAAGGGCGATTCTAGTTGGTCAATCTTAAGGCGGATCCGGACGTGCTGTGGACTATCTACGGAGGGACGACACTTGGAGTCCTAAAGACTTGTTCTTGTTCGGTTCGGGCGCAGCTAGGGAAGGCACGCAACAAAGAGTATGCATCTATTCTATGCTAAATGATTATGTGTAAATAATATGTTTTCCTGGGTATATGGTTTTTTCCGCATGATTTATGAATTGTCATATGTATCATAACCTAACAGTACGGAGCTAGAGATCCTAGGTGGCTACGTTTCAGAAGGAGAGGAGAGCTACAAAATGAACCTTGCACATCATATGGCCTCTCAATTTTACTCCATAGCCACTTCCACACATACTACCAAAATTACCATTGGTGGGTTGATCACCCACATAGCCATGGCCACGGCCAACTTTACTGAGGCTAACCAGATTCCAGTTCTGGGTAGTAACTTGCTTGATTTGGCTTATTTTGCTGGACTCCGTAGGCTACAGGGGGACCATGGGTTGTTTAGGCCGGGAGCCATGTACTGGATGTTCGAGGGAAACAGGCTTTTCACCTTGCCTGACCCTCAGGGCCGCACTAGTTTCAGACCCGGTCAGGCTCATTATTTATTTGTTGGATTTGAGCAAGAGCCTCAGCCTAACCCCCAGCCTCAGCCTGACCCTCAGCCAGAGCCCCATCAGTACCAGCCAGAGCCTCGCACCTACTTTAGGAGGGGGCGTCGAGACGCGGGGAGGCCCCAGGGTGGCCCGGTAGTAGAGGAGGAGCAGGGGTCCATTGATGAGCGGTTGAGCAGACTTGAGCTCGGTTTTCGAGAGTTCGCAGCTGATCACCAGAGGACCATGTTCCCATTTTATGATCAGTATGCCAGGCAGGGCTATATTGCCCCAGATTACGAGCACCCTACCTGGTATACCTATCCCGCGGAGGGATCTGGAGCTCCAGGTTCTATGGGCACCTTCACACCCACCCAGTACGGAGGGTGGGGAGCGGGTCCTAGTGGGCATGGTGGCCGAGATGATGGTGATGATGATGATGATGGCGGCAATGGCCGTCAATGATGGAGATGAGATCGAGTTGGTTCGATACCCTTGAGCCAATGAGGACATTGTCTGATTTGGTTTGGGGAGGGTTTCACATTACTTGTACATTGTAGGTATGTTTTTCTTTTCTTTTCGCATTTCTTTATTTTGGTGTGTTTCTTTGGTGTGTTTAATGCTTTCTAGATTAGTTTATTGCTTTGAAAAAAAAAATACCAAAATACGTTCCGATGAATACAATATCATGCTTCCCTGTGCCCCTTGAGCGGAAATTGTTTTGATTCTTGGTATTTGATGATGGGCAATGTAGATGTGTTAGCCATGATTTGATATTCGATTGCTTTGATGCCTAAACATGAGTCAACTCCGACTAACTACTTGTGGACTTGGTGCTTGACTAGTTGACTTGGTTAGGATGTGTGATAGCTTCCTGGTGTGTCATTGATTTTGAGTATTGGGTTGCAACTATTAGTAATGTTTTATGACTCATATACATGCACATTGTGAAGGACGAAGGCATTTTTCTATTTAGGTAGCCTTCAGATGAAATTAGATACATTTGTTCCCTCTTTTTCTACCCATGTTGTGCTTATGCCCTTTATTCGGTGACTAACCACATTACAAGCCCGTAAATTCCCCATTCGTTACTAGTCCCAAGCCTAGCTTGGGGGAGCTAATAGTAGTGAGGTGAGGGAGTTATAGTGTGATACATTTTGAGCATATTGAGTAATGAAAAGGGAAGTTCTTCTTATCATGATTGTTGTTGGAAAAAAATATGAGCTGAAAAATGAATGAGATGAGGAGAATAAAAAAAATGTGTGAAGGTTCCAAAAGGAAAAAAAATGAGATTGAGCAAGAAAAAAAAAGGAAGAAAAAAATCGTTATTCTCAAGATAATTCAAGCTTTTGTCACTCCGGTATTACAATTTCTTATCTTCATGAGTGATTGGTTATAATTGTGAAATCAAGGCAAGAAAGTATAGTGTGGTTGTTTGTTGTTTTTATTCATGTGTTGAGTGGGAGATTGTGGTCATCATTTGTGGTTGATCATGGATTTGCTAGGATTTATGCTCCCCAAAGCCAAGGCTTTAAGCTCACATTTTACCCAAATTTACCGCACCGTTACCTAAGCCTATCATTACAAGCTTGAAAGACCTTCCGACCTTTGTGCATAGAGTTGTATTAATGTGAAAGTAGTTGTTTATCAATGCAAGTTATGACATGACACATTCCGAGTCGACTACTAGGTTGAGTGCATGTTTTTCTAGACACACGAGTGTTGTGAGTTTGGGAGGGCATTGTACACATATATGTTGGGAGGGGAGCGAACGGGTACATTTTTTATCCGCCACATAAATGAGTGACGAGTGTGTGAGCACTAGTCTTGAATTCCATTGTACACTTGTGGTTCGCTTTGCGTGACGATTGTTAAGGTGGATTGGCGATTGAATGAATTTGATTGGTTGACATTGATGCATGCTTGTTGGATTTTGCCTCGAATTTTGTTTTTCATTTTGAATTATATTGAGGGTGAAGTTGGTTTTGTGTTCATCGATGATTTCCTTGCTTAGAGACAAGCAAGGATCTAGCTTGGGGAGGTTTGATATGCATGTTTTATATAGTATTTTTACCCCCGTCCCTTAGTACTTTTATGTGTCAAACGTGCTCTTAGGAGCCGTTTCTAGTACTAATATGTGTTATTGAGTGTGCCTTGAGTTTCAGGTTTAATTATGAGAAATTGGTCTTTTTAGACCCGTTTCATGTTGATCTAGGCCACTATATGAGCCCGAGGAAGTTCGGGACCTCCATCGTCGACTTTCGGGAGCCTTGGATGCTTATGGTTGAGCCCCGAGAGTTAGACTCAGTGATATGGGCGAGCTACATTGAAGATTGCAAATCGCCCTGGAAGCTGAGGGCGAAATGCAACCATCGGGCGGAATTATTGGCAGTTTGGATTCATCAACGCGCGCCCGATCGGGCGCAGCTCGCCCGATCCGGATCGGGCGGTCATTCTGGAGCCTATGTGGAGAGTTCACAAACCGCCTGATCGGGCGGATTTTGGCCCGATCGGGCCGACTATCGAGTGGATCGCCCGATCAGGCGAAGCGACGCCCGATCGGGCGACGCCAACCTCCAGCAGTTTTTCGCGTATTTGTTTTTCGTTTTTTAGGCTTTATTTTGGGTAAACTATATAAGCAAACTTTAATTATTTTTATTGTACACTTTATTTTTTCTAGTATTGGAGCTTAGTATTATTTCCCTTAGCCTAATTTTCTCTTTAGTTTATGCAAAAACACTTAGTTTAATTCTCAATAAAAATTCAAGCTTTCAATTCCCTTTGTTCTTCAAATAGGTATTATTTCTTATTTCAATTCATTGTCTAGCTTTAATAATGCTTTCAATTATGATTATTGCTTTGTTTATTGTCAACATGCTTGAGTAGTTTAATTTCTAGGGTTGGGGATCCATGAATAATATGAAGGGATGATTGAATGATTATGATTGTTGGCATTGTAATTGATTCCTATTGATTGGTTTATTTCACTATACAATTAGATTTGCGCAGGTTTAATTGTGGTAGTTATGCAATATCAAATTAAGATTCGAGAGATGCAATTTGATGTTTAGGCTTGTGTCAATAGGTAAAATTAGAGTTAATACGTAGCGAGAGCCCGTTAATTCTAAGTCTATGATTAGTATCGACTTGAGAGAGCATGCTAGTCTAATTAATTACTTTGTTGATTATCGTGATTGTTCAATGTCCTGGATTATTATTTGTTGGCAAACCTATACCCTAGATTCTTTAATATATTGATTCATTCTTGTCTAATATTCGTTCGTAGTCTTAGCATACAAACCATCAACCAACTTTTGTTCACAATAGTCTAGACTAATTAATTGATAGTAGAAAGAACGCCTGTTTCCCTGTGGATTCGATCCTGACTTCCCTTGCTACCTAGCTAGTGGACCTTAGGTTATTTTTGATTAGGTGATACGACTTTAGCCTGTCAATTAGAGCTCTACAATTCTATCTTTCCACGAACTCTTCTCTATAAATACAGCCCCAAATTCGACGTGAAAAGGACAACACACAATTCATATTCTGAGTATTGACTCCAACCCCTAAGCCTAAGCCTCACGCTGCGAAATTGATCCCGCGTTCTGTCGCAATCGATCCAAAAATTGAACAGAACGTATCCTGTCCCTTGTAACTGAAGAATTAAGCCCGGAAACTTGAGATTCGTTAAATAAAAGGAGAAATAGCAAAGACAAAGTGGTTAGTTTTCTAAGAACCATAACGCACCTCTCAAGGGTGCGTCGTAATGTGTCCCTTCGCATGATTTAATCGCTTTCCTCGCCCTTTTATAAAACTGTTAAACTATTAAATCTGATTGTTCTATCACGCCTAATAAAGATAATATCTTGGGAAATTGAACTATCATGCTAGGTCCCTGAAATCAATCTAAACAAGATTATCACGATCGATCTAGTATTATGTGTTGCATATTATTAAAATCAATTCAGATTAGTTTAATAGTTAACGCATGTCCCTTCAATTATTTATGCTGAGCTAGTAAGGATATCCTGCCTCTGGAGTTATCGAAGAGCGAGTACTCCTCTCGGTAGTTACAGTCCCCCGAACCCTCAATCTCTACCTTGCGGGTGTACGTTGAGAGATCCCCACACCAGGGATCACAAGGGAACCTATGGCCGTCGTGGTCAAACATAATTGCACTCCCTTTATGTCACGATAACCGGGTTTTGTCAGTTTTTCTCATTGTCGTTAAAAACTGAATGGCGACTCCTATATTACTAGTCAATTGGGTGTAAACTCACAGGAAATCCAATTACACTTGATTTGACAAAAAGAAGCGTCACACCCACGAGGGACGAGGTCACGCATTAGCCTCGTGCTTTTTCGACCCCCTCACAGTGGCGACTCCACTGGGGATAGTGAAGGAAATACTCGTGCTCGTAGGTAATCAAAATAGCCGAAGGGTGAAACGCGTTTATTTTCCCATCAAGTTGGGACGACCTGAAAATCAGCATATTAATGTGAACGGACAGAACCGCATAACGAATCTTGGCTCCCTTGGGATGTTTCATCTCGGGAGTTGGGGCTAAGGATAGCCATCGCCAACCGGGGGGTGCATACGCTTCGAATGTTGTCCACTCGGCACTTTCGCTAGTAGTACACCCGTCCCAAACCCAATCGCTCGCCCACTAGGTCCCTCTCATTGGTGCATACCCCCTTGGCTTACATCGTGATTGGCCTCTTGGGCGAAATTCGTCTGTTGAAGGCACTACCTCGACCGGGGCATGTGTTGGATCTGCGATAGAAGCGGTACCAAGCCGGCGTAAATACTACCCATAGAAGCCAATCATAAACTACATGACATATTATTATCTTGCCTCATGATGTAATGTTAGTTATGTGTAGCGAAATATGTATTGTGTGTGACAAATAATGCTAGAAAACCAACGACCTTAAAAATTGCCCAAACGTTCATATACCAATTGGCCAAAGAGTTATACCAATACGTGTTCCGCAAACCCGAACGATTGCCACAAAAATAAGCGACGCTCGGGAGGGCCCGTAACGAATCCCACAAGGCTGCACAACGCGTAAATGACGTTATTAGGCAAGCACGCAAAATTAAGTCGCATATACAAAAAAATATACGCGAACAGAATACGAGTACCAGTCAGGGACGCATTTTCAGCGCCCCTGGCTGGGCGCCAAATATTCTCGCGCCCACCGCTGGGCGCTGAAGTTGCTGTCTGGCCTTTTGGCCAGGCACAGCAGCCTCGGTGCCCGCGCATAAAAAAAATACGTAGCAGTAAAAGAAAATTCGTGAAAATTGCTGCAAGGGCGTACGAAAAGGCACTCAATTCTAAGAACGACTTACAAAATAAACAACTCTTTGTGTCGTCATTAGGCCTCCTATGACAACAATGTTCGGCACCAAAACCGAGCATGCTAATTAAATGACCTTGAATGTCACATGGGCAAAGTATTCAAAAAATAATGTTCAAATAGAGTCTTCAAGGAAAAATAATGTTCGAATAAAAAATAAATCCGAGTCTAGACTAGGCTATGCCAAAGTACAATCTAAATCTAAGTCTTAGTTGTCTTATCCATAGAATGTAGTTACGGTCATTGAACTCCTATTAATAATATGTATTATTATTTTTTTTCCGTTAGGAAAGTGGAGTATGATTAAATCTAAAAAAAAAATCATGTGTATTTATAAAGTTTGGTGATTGGAAGTTAAGCTTATGTTAAATTGTGGTGTTTGATTAAATAAAATTTTATATTGTTTCAATATTATCTTATCATTTGATCGTATTGTATTGTATTCAATATTTATTAATAATTTTTTTATTTAAAAGCTATGTTATTATGTCAAAATAATTAAATTATGGGCTGATTTTATCAGTTGTAGTGTGTTATATTTGAGCGCAATTTTTTGGCTATATCCGGGTACAGCCAAAGCTGGCTGTACCCCCATCCAAAACGATGTCGTTTTGTGTTGTTTAAAATGAACATTAATATACTGGTACAAAAATGAACATTTACTATTTCGGAAATGAACATTTATTTATTTATTTGGAATGAACATTTACTATTTTGGAAATGAACATTTATTTATTTATTTGGAAATAAACAATATAGGCGCTTGTAAAAACATAAAAGACCAATGAAGTGAACAATTTCATTATGAACATTAACCATATATTTATTGTGAACAAACAAATAAACAAAAAAGAACAAATAATTCAACAAAAAAGAACAAACAATATAAAAAAGAACATAAAATTCCAGAAAAAAAGAACAAACAATACAACAATTATGAACAATTTTATGATGAATTTTAAAGCCAAATGAAAGAACAAACAATAAGTTTGATGAATGAATTTAAAAAACAACAAGAAAGAACAAACAGTACAACAAGAAAGAACAATCAATACAAAAAGAAAGAATAAAAGATCAATGAAGAGTTTAATTATGAACATTAACCATATGATTATTACAAACAAACAAATAAACAAGAAAGAACAAACAATATAAAAAAGAACATAAAAATCCAGAAGAAAGAACAAAAAATACAACAATTATGAAATTTTGATGGTGAATTTAAAAAACAACATGAAAGAACAAACAGTACAACAAGAAAGAACAAACAGTACAATAAGAAAGAACAAACAGTTCAATAAAAAAGAACAAACAGTCGACAAGAATGAACAAACAATATGAGTGTGTCGTTTTGGGGGGTACAGCCAGAGCTGGCTGTACCCGGGTACAGCCAGAGCTAGCTGTACCCGGGTACAGCAGTTAGCTATTGATATTTGAGTATTTTATACGTAATCAACGGTGCAGAGGCTTAAGTCCCTAAAAAAAAAAGTGCAGACAAGGGCTATATATATTTTACAATATTTGACTTTTATCTTAGATTTATTATTCAGTTATTATAGTGTTTTATTTTGCACGGAACACTTTTGTGCGTTGATTTTCATTATTATTTGTGTTAGTGTTAGTATTAGTAATTAATTAATTAATTAAAATATCTATGTGGCACCACCTAATTTATCTAGCTACGTGGTACACATATTTTAATTATAAAATAAATTAAAAATCTTATTTTTTTATTGGCCGAAATCTAATGATTTCCTATATGGCGCTATAATAACTGAGAAAAGATTAGATTAGAATTTGTCTGAACTATATTTATTTTCTTAACTTATTTTATCTGAAAAAACTTATTTTGTAAATGTATTTATATGTGAAATGTACATAAATCTATATTATCTTAACTTATCTGAACCTATCTAAACTTATTTTGTCTGAAGTAAGTCAAAATAAATCAAATAAAATAGAGTTTAATAATCTGTAATCCGTATTTCTTCGTTACTCTGATTTTGTATGGGCCACGTCAATTGATTATGCCTTTTGGGCTTTCCCCTCTTTGCTGCCTTCTACGGTTCTACCTGATTTTATTTCCGTCCACCATTTAAATTGCTCAAAATTTCCCTTCTCCAAATTCTATCAATAAGCAACATCTTCATCATGATCATAGTAATTTGAACAAATTCAATTAATCGAATCCAATTTAATCAAAATAAGCCCTAAACCTAAACCCCAATTCCTTAATAATCAATTACTCTTTCGTAGTATTATTTGATTCAATTAATTGAAAACAAGTAGTACGGAGTAATAGAATCGGGGCAAAAGCAACGAAGAAGTATTCATTGATACCTATTATAGTTGTTCATCATTTTCTCTCTCATGGTGGTTCATCGAAATTGATTGAAAATTTCCATGGCAGAAACATCCGAACCTTCTTCGTCAGTTGAGGATAGCAATCTTCGATACCCAAAGATTGAACTCCATGATTATGAACCCCGCGCGTTTCCTCCGCTGGTAATTTAATTTTGTTCTTGAATTTGTGTTACTTTACTTTAATTCTTATTCAATTTGTTGATTAATCAACTTTATTGGTTTAATTTGATTTGATTGATGATTCTATGCTATTCGTTACAAGTCTTTGATTTATTGATTGAAGGATTGAATTCTCGTGTGATCGAAAGTCGGTTCCTTTAGGCTTGATTGGAGTGCCGTGAATTATGGAGCAGAATTATGCTTTTTTTGTTGGGTTCTAATTTGACCATTTTGTTTAGGATCATGTTAAGGTATTGTTGATGTTAAATGCATTTAATGTTTACGGATTGTCCTCAAAGTGATTAATAAGTGTAAAGAAGACTGAAAATTATAATCATCTTGAGATTTTAGTGAGTTATTTATATGCTGGAAGGAAAAGGAATTGTGTAATTTGCCATTCCTTCCATTACCCCGTGTTTCGAGGTGCTGTCGGGGAGACCTTTAGTAACCCTTCTTGAGTTCAAAATGCCAGTTGAATCCAGCTGTAGATAAACAGGAATTTGAAGTCTTAGGCCTTGCACTAGTAAGGGTTGACGATTATAAAACGTAAGAAAGGCTTTAAAAGGATTGTTTTAGTTTGTTTTTCGCAACTAGATGCCAATTTAGTTGTCTTCTGTCTTATAGTTGAGTTCAATCCTGGACTTGAGCTACTCTTTTGTAAGATATTACTTGTGCTTACAATTAGCATTATTTGTTATGAAACGACCGCATTTCATCTATTCCTGTGTACCATTATTTTTGAGGAATGTTTCTGTCTTCTCAAATTTGCTTGTGTTAGTTGACTTATATTGTAATGCTTGCACATGATTAGGTTCCTAAAGAGGTTGATAGATGTGAAAGAAACAACAATAACGGGGTAGATGATGAAGTTGGGGAAGATGAAAAAAAAGAGATGGTGCATTCTGAATTGAAGCCTTCCTCAAATCCGGAGATGAATAATGATGTCCTGCATAGTACAGTTGCTGGAAGTCAGAAGCATGGTAAATTCTTCATTTATGATGCCCCTGTTTCTGAAGAAACTGGGTTTTGGATTCCTGTCTCTGTCCCTCCTCTTCCGGAAAGTGAACATGAAAATTGGGCTTCAAATCCTTCTTTAAATGGGGGCTACCTGCCTGATGCAGATATGGATTGGAATCATTTTGTTGGAGAAAATAAGGAGCTAACAATGTGGGATGTGGTTACGGAGATGGTGATTATGGCGGGTGGGAAGGTTAAGGCGATTGCTTCGGGGGACTTTCATCAACGGCAACTCGCCTGGTTATCAGCTAACTTCCTGGAGCAAGCTTGGAAGGAAATGGCTCAAACTCTTACGGAGGCTACTGTAGTGAATGTGCAGGAAATTTTGGAGGCAGAGCCTCCACGTTGGCTTCCTGACAGTTCTGCATCAGCCTGCATGCTTTGTAGTGTACGTTTCCATCCTATCATTTGCTCCAGGCATCACTGTCGCTTTTGTGGGGGATTGTTCTGCAGCGAATGCTCAAAGGGGAGGAGTCTATTGCCTGCAAAGTTCCGTATTTCAGATCCACAGCGAGTCTGTGACGTTTGCTGCGTGCGTTTGGAGTCTGTGCAGGGGTATTTGATGGACCAAGTTAGTCGTGCTGCACAGTTGCCGACCTATGATTTGACTGATCTCAGTACCTTGAGATCTTGGCTGAATTTCCCGTGGAGCCAGTCCATGGAATATGAGATTTACAAGGCGACAAATGCACTCAAAAGCTATAACAAGGTACCTATGCATTTTTTTCAAATTAATATTTCTTAATTCTTACTTTAGCCGCACTTCAGGTTGGATTGAACTTGTGAACTCATTATGCAGCGAGTAATATATATCTGATTTAAGTGTTGGGTTTTGTTTAAGGGTATGTATGTATGCTTTAGTAGTAGCCTATGGCTTGGTAGTGTGGTGAGATGTGAAAGATCCTAGCTACTTGTTTTTAGTTGGCTTTGTATCAGTGTGTGTGTGTGTACCTTGTGCATACTAATCATCAAAGAAAGAACATACGCGGTAGAAATATTGCATTGATGAGTTTATTGCTTTCTTTCTCATGGGAAACTTTGAAATTTGTCTTATATTGCAACTCAACTAAAATTTTGGCATATTCGCGACAATAAATTTCAGATGGGTGCTAGATCCGCTGAAAAGTGCATCCCAGACGCTATTTTGAAGCAAGCAAAAGGCCTTGCCATTCTTACTGTCGCCAAAGTTGGCACCGTTATGACTTACAAAGTAGGTACCGGGTTGGTTATTGCTCGAAGAAAAGATGGTTCTTGGTCTGCTCCGTCTGCCATTGCTTCATTTGGATTGGGTTGGGGAGTACAGGTGAGACTCTTTCCTTTTCTTGAATGTGATTTCATTCAAGCTTGTATGGTACATTCAAGATGGTAAAATGTTTTCATGTACGTTTCAAAAGTCATGGCTACATTAACACAGTGAATTATGACGGAGGCCGTTGCCTGCATCTTTTAGTGCTGCTTATTTGTGATGCTGTTGAAATACTGCTGTATCAAATATCAACGTTGATGATATTCACCTTGTCATGTTTATAATTGAAAGGGGCGCCTTGCAATGGGAAGGGTATACAAGGTTTACGAGGATCAAATTGATTTTGTACTTTATACTTCTCCATTCTAAATAATTTCAACATGAGGAGGGTGAGGAAGGAGTTACAAATATTAAGGAGCCCATAGGACGAGGAGAGATATAGAGAGTGGTAAAAAGAGGGAACCGTGTCTTGAGGAGTGATAGAAATAATTTATTAGCCAAATAAAGTAATGTTGCAAGTAATTGAAACTTCTTCAAAAGGAAAGTGTTGCAATTATTTTGACTTGGAGGAAATAATATATGATCAAAGTATTCTAATGAAATTTCGGCATTCTTTTGTGGGAACTTGGCTGTGCACCGAACAAAATTCAAAGGAAAATTGAAAATTTCCAACATGTACATTGAGGGGTTTTGCAAAGCTCTTTTGAGATGATACAGTGTCCTGCATTGGTTCTGCTCTTTTCGAACTATCTCATAAAGAAGCAAGTAGATTTCTGTGACGTGCAAAAGTCCCAATTCGCTAGACAACGCTTAAGCTGAAATTTGAATCTCCTTAATCTCAACTCAAAAGGCTTGTTTGCCTGTTTCTTTAGTGTTTCCTGAGTGAATGTGGACTTATTGACATGTGGTTGGCCTACTGGTGGATATGGTACTAGAAAGAATGAAAGTTTACCGCTAAACATCCTTAGAGATCAAAATGAGCGGTGGCACTTCATTTTGATCTTGTAGGAATATGGACGAAACCAACATCCTTTCCTAGTGTTGCCTACTTGTCAATGACGCACGGAAATGGCAGTGGTGCTGAGTTTTACCATTTACATACATAGAAAAATTGCTTAAGAAATGAACCAAAAGTATATATAGGGATTGATTAGTGTTTAATGACTTGTGAATGTCTTCAGTAACAATAAAAGGCGTTTCTTCATGTCAAAAACAACAAAAAACCTTAATCTACAAGCAAAACATCAAGTAACATGAGTGGAGTCCAAAGTCTTAGGCTTTTACTTGCCTCTGAGTTAGCCAAGCTCCTGGATTTTTTGTTGCCACTTGGCACCGCTCAGTGCCATCAAGTTTGGTTCTCAGGGAGTAGGAAAGTTTTTGACTGCTTCAAAGCACGTGAGACCAATTAAAGAGGTCAAGTAGTACTAAAAGAATTGTTTTTATCTCCTTTTCCCCAAATCCTGTCTTTAATTTGAAATATAGTGATTTTTTCAGCTGAAAATCCTAAAGTATTTATTTCACAAATACAAAGTAAGTAGGAACTTCTTAAAATACCATGTATATGGTAACTTTTTAGTGAAATAATGTTTCCTCGGGTGGATGAGACAAGAATTGTGGATAATGCTAAGTTAGCAATGGAGACAAAAGTTGGAATCTCAAGGGTTTAGACTATTTTGAAGTAATTGAGTATGTGGAGTGCCATTTTAGTATCGGAAGGAGCCTAACCGAGGATATTGTAAAAGTAGATAGGGAGTTACTTGTTAGTAAATGTAATTATGCCATTGTAGCGTGCCTTTAATGCTAATAGGAAAATTTTATAATTGGCTAGTTAGGCCGGCACTCTTTTAAGGGTCAACATATTGGGTGTTTAGGAAGGATCATATCAAAAGCATGAGTTTAGCACTTGAGCAATGTTTTGTATATTTAGATGCATGTGTGGGAACACCTGGAGACTGGAGTGAGAGTCAGGAATGCAGACATTTAGAGGAAGTTGAAGTTCGGATTTTGTAGATAAGAAGCTATGTTGGTTTGGGCATGTAAGACACGATGAGAGGATGCACCAGTAAAGAGATGGAAGGTTGGGATAAATGGGTATTTTAAAAGTTGTGTAGCAAAGAGGACCATGATGGAGGGAATTAAAAATGGCATTAAGGAAGTGGGTTTGCAAAAGCATCTAGCAGTTGATAGAAGCGAATGGAGGAACAAGATCTTTGTGGATGACCACAAGTCTCAACAGATAGATTCTTGGTTCATGTAGTCAATCTCATCCTTTTAGGAACATGGTTTTGATTTTGTTGTGTTGTTTCTCGTTTCCTACATTTGATAATCAGGTTCTCCTTTTTACTATTTCTGTTCCTGTTACTATTCTTATGTCTTTCCACTTGTTACGTCAAACTGAAGTCTGATGTTTTAGTTGAGTCGTCGTGGTGCTTTGATGTTTGAACCTTGAACTGTCTGGCAGCTCTGGCCTAGAGAAGTATACCTTAAGCAAAAATAGGTGCAGGAAACAATTTAGTATCATCCTACATCACTATTGACACAAAGGCAAAAAAAAAACTGGGTTTTGTTTCTGAAAAATTTGTGAAATTCTCCATACAACCCAACCAGGGGCCCAGGGCAGCCACTTATCTATTATGGGGTGAGGACCTCATGTATCGACTAGGTTGTTGGAAGCCAGTATTCTATTCCATTTTAAACAATTTTTACTGATAAGTTGTGTGAGAATCATAAAGGTGAGAAGAGTGATATTAAAAATAAATTCCCTATCTTCATGTTGGTTGGTTGGCACTTGCTTTGTGTTTGTTTGGGTAGGATGACAATAAGCTGAAATTCAAGTGTCACGGTATCACCCAAGATAGTGGGATCATTTTTTTCAACCAACAGAGATGGGCATGTTCATATGGCCCATATGTTCATCATGGAACTATGATGTGTCAGTTAATAGTCATGACTCGTGAGGCTCTTAAGTCTTAACTCATGGTTGTTTGACTTCCAAGCATCATAATCTTCTCCTAGCCTAACACTATGGTGTATTGATAGATATACTGATATGCGATATCATCTATCATTGAATTGGTGAATTAGGGACAGGTGTTATGCAACCATGCATTAGTTATAGCACTATGTTGGAAGCCTCATCCTATATATAAAGAGCTTAATGAGTTCAGAAATTTTTGGTGTTTCCTATTTGGTCTTGATTGGCGAGTTTAATTGGGGGTTTCTGCTGAGTTAACATAGCTTTGGACATAATTAAAAGATCAAATGAGGAGATCAAGAGAAGAAGATGCAGTTTGATTTATTATAATCTGGAAAAGCAGCAACAACACAACAGTGGATACTTACAACACTTACATTCGAGAGGCTTGTTCTCTCCCTAAATAAACTAACAATAAATTCTCAATAATATTCAGCATGCTTTCTCTCTCCTTTATCTCCTCTACTTATAGAGTTTCTCCTCTAGCTAACTATCTTATTCTTCAAGCCACTAATAACTGAAAAGTATTGCTGCATCCTAAATGCCGCTCTCCCTAATATTCATGACAGTTTCTTCTGTAGTGTATTTTTTTTTATGTAGCTTGGTTTATTGACAATTACAGATTCTGCCTTCTTCCACTCCTTTTCCACTCTCCAAATGTTTCTGGAAAACCAAGTTCCCAATGAAATTTAAGGCATATCATGTGGACTTTTTTGCTCTACATGTTTGGACAGGGTCAATACTAAAGAATGGCAGAAGACCTAATAAATGTCTATTTTACATTATTATGTCCTGCACCTTGGTAGTGAGTAGTTTGGAAACCTACTTAATTACTCTGCCATTGGCTTTGAGTGAGTTTGCTATCTCACATGCATCATTTGTTTGTGCATTAAATTATTTGGGATGCACAAGGGAAGGGGAACTTTATGGAAGGTAGCTTTTACGAGTGGCTATACCTTTGGTGTTGTGGATGGAAATGATTGACTGGGTTTTAAAGGGTAAAACTTTTAGTTGAGAGTTCTAGTGGATTCAGTGGTGTCTAGAGCTTTCCTTCGATGGAGGTATTGCGAGGGTGGCCTTTTTATTAGTTCTGTTATTACTCATTATCGTACTGATGTTGTTCGTATTAAAATTCTGTTCGTCTTACGATTTTCCACCGGCAATTATTTCATTAAATATATACAAAAAATTCATCCAAATTCGGAAAATAAAAATCTATATGAACATATCTGGTTCCATACTTCCATGTTTTTTCTTTTTGTGCTACTTGGACATGTGAGCAGTGGACCACTAACTGTTAGATTCTTTTAGATTGGTTATTTCTAAAAGTACCCTAACTTGTTTTCCCATTTCAAGTGGAATTTAAGAGTTTATTAATTATGAGCTTATGCGCATGGCAATATTTACAGGTAGGAGGACAATGTACAGATTTTATAATTGTGTTGAGAACTAGTGAAGCGGTTAAGATGTTTGGAGGAAATATGCACATCTCTTTTGGTGCTGGAATGAGTGCAGCCGCTGGAGTTGTGGGAAGGTCTGCAGAAGCTGATATACGCGCTGGAGACGGAGGTGTAGCAGCTTGTTATACATATAGCTCCAGTAAAGGTACGTTCTTGCGAATTTTTTCTCAGTCGATTGATATCCTTATTGCTTCCCTTTTGATATCAAAATGTTTGTAAGCTCGGAGATAATTTCGGATGCTGTTGGCAATTCTTGCTTTTTGATATGAAGGGTCATATTCTAGAAACCATTATTAGGCATGTTGACTACTTTGACCTAATACTCTAGGACTTAGGCATAAGGCACAAGAGAAGTCTGTGAGTTGATGACATTTGACAAAGAACCAAAGAAAATAAATACAGTATAATGCCTTGGCGTGATCGCAGGATCATGAAATATTTAAAGAGATATGTTGGTATCACAGAAAAATCCTTCATGCTTGAAAAGCTGTTAAAGTTTTCTCTTCCATTGTAAGCCATTGGCCAAGAATTGAAGTTGTTTTCCACATTTTTTAATCTGTGCAAGCCACTATACGAGTTCACATTACCTAGATCTTTATGCTTGTTGGAAATCTTCTGCCGGTCACTGGATTTTATCATTTTCAATTGTGGTGTTTGAAAATGACCTTTCATGATTTTGAAATTTGGTGGCATTTACCGCCGTCTGGTAAATTGTGGGAGTCAATGACGAGATAGTTTCCAGAATGCTCCTGTCTGTAGGCCTCTGTAGCAGCAGTGCCTTGATTTACTGATTTCTCAGTCAATAAAAATATGGCACCAGTATAAAGAAATATGTGAAGTTAATGAGTTTCTGATAGAACACACTATATGCCATATTGCCATAATATGTAGGAGTTTCAGCTCTCGTAAGTTATTGACATGATTGAGGGTATTGATGCATGTATGATGCCTGGACGCCTGGTTCTCTGATTTATCTTACAGAGTACAATTGAACGGTCATCGAGTGATTTTTATGTTTTCTGATATACAAATGAAATTTTCATGTAAAAAAGGAAGTTTGTTGAGTGATTTGTAGTGAAAGATTTTTTCATAACTTAAAGGAAAATCACAACAGAGTATCTTGAGTGTTTTTGTATGAAAGAAAACTTGCTTATAATAACAGGACTGACATAAGGTTGTAATCATGGAGTGGCATCCATATTTTTTAATTTATTTCTTTTCCTTGGTTCATTTATAGTTGAACGTTTCTATTTGATAGCTCTTCTCACTGGCCTAATAGTTGATCCGCTGCTATTTTTTTTAACATTCGCTTAGTATTTTTCAATGTTTATTTGTTCTTTTCATTGGTTCGTTTATAGTTGAATTTTCTATTTGATAGCCCTTCTTGCTGGCCTAATATCCGCTGTTTTCAACATTGGTTTAGTACCTATAGGTCTGAGTAGTCTGGATGGCTGATTTACGTGATTGATTGCGCAGGTGCATTTGTTGGTTGTTCCTTTGAGAGTAATATTGTTACAGCTCGTCATAATGAAAATTCCAGATTTTATGGAAATTCATCACTGAAGGCGTCTGACATTTTACTTGGACCATTGCCAAGACCTCCTGCTGCCGCCATCCTCTATGATGCATTATCAGATTTATATCAGAATCTCTGAATGAATCTTGTATGTATTGTTCATGCTTGGATCTCAACTGTAGATTCTCTCTGCCTTCTGCTAATTCTTCTTCTTCTTCAAGTTACGCCATCTCATTGATTTTTTTTTTTACAAAAAAGCACTTGGTGGTGGATACATGGTTGTACAGTAACATTTTCGAATATTGATATGTTTTTCTTCAAGTTGTTGAAATCAGAAACTTCTCCGAAATAACCAGATTGTAAATATTAACATTAGTCGTTGAAATCTTGAAATCTATTATTGGGCTACAATTCTATTCATATTTGGTAATGGAAGGTGGTTAAAAAAATGGCTGTCCACTGATTGAATCCAGGGACGTAGCTACGCCCCCTCGGCTCCTGTCAAAATTTCAAAATTGTTATATATAATTAATACTACTAATTATAAACAATGTAATTGTGTTTGCTGTAGTGGTTGACATGTTGCTTATTCATAGCAGGGACAGAGTTTCGATGCTCAATAATAGGTTTAGGGGCCGTTTGGTTCGCACGGGGTAAACGGAATGTAATCAAGAATGGGATAGAAGGGGAATGGAAATCATTCCCTTTGGGGGCCGTTTGGTTTTCCCTTTGGGGGCCGTTTGGTTCGCACGGGGTAAACGGAATGGAATCAAGAATGGGATAGAAGGGGAATGGAAATCATTCCCTTTGGGGGCCGTTTGGTTCGCACGGGGTAAACGGAATGGAATCAAGAATGGGATAGAAGGGGAATAGAAATCATTCCCTTTGATGTAAAAAATTGTTTGGGATGGATTTATTCATTCTTCATTCATCTTCTCTCTCGCCCCTCTTTTGTCACCGACCACCGACAGCCGCCATCACCGCCCCTCCGTCCCCTTCTCCTCTAACGCCGCCCTGCCCCCTCCTCCCTCTCCCCTCTGTCGCAGTCGCTCTCCCTCCCTCTGTCGATGTCCACTCCTTCTCCCCCTCCCCTCGTCGCCGCCCCCCCCCCCCCCTCCCTCTATCGCTGTCCACTCCTTCTCCCCCTCCCCTCGTCGCCGCCCCTCCCCTCCCTCTATCGCTGTCCACTCCTTCTCCCCCTCCCCTCGTCGCCGCCCCTTCCCCTCCCTCTGTCGTTTTCCTTTCCTTCTCCCCCTCCCCTCGTCGCCGCCACTCCGATCCCCCTCCCTATGTCGATGTTCACTCCTTCTCCCCCTTCTCTCGTCGCCGCCACTTCCAGAAGGTGGATCGATGGTCGGCATGGATGGTCGGCGTGGATAGTCGGTGAACCAGAAGGTGGCCGGCGCTTGGTGGTCGCGTGGTTGGAGTTTAGATCAGGGTTAGAGGAGAGAGCGAGAGAGGAGGCGATGGATGTATGTGTTGGAGATTCCGGAATAGGAATCCGAAGTGGCGGTGGAAGGTTTTGCAATGGCGGCGGTGGACGGTTGACGGCGGTGGGTTCTGGGCGGTTTGGTATGAGCAGTGGAAGGTTAGAGGAGGGAGAGAGGGGGGTGGGTAAGTGAAGGGGGAAAGGAATGGGAAAGTGTGGGGGGGGGGGGGGGGTGGGGAATGAGTGTAGAAGGTTTTGGGGTAAAGTCAATAATAAAATAGGGTAAAGGGAATGAAAAAATAGACATAACAAACAACAACAAAGGGAATGATATCCTCTCATTCTCATTCCCTTTGATTACTACCCCCAACCAAACGCCCCCTTAGTTTTTTCTTTCTTTTACCTTTCCCGTGACAGCGCGTCTCACACCATCAAGTTGATGGTGTGACTAGCGCGAAACCAATAGCGTACCTCCCCTAAAACTATAAAAACAAAGTAACAGATCTAAACTAAAGAAGTAACATATCTAAACTAAAAAAGTACATCCTCTAAAATTATATATAAAAAAAATATAACATGTCTAGACTATAAAAGTAACATACCTAAACTAAAAATGTACCTCCTCTAAAACTATTCCGTATAAAAAAAAGTAACATGTCTAAACTATAGAAGTAACATAGCTAAACTAAAAAAGTACCTCATCTAAAATTATAAAAAAAAGTAACATGTCTAAACTATAGAAGTAACATACCTAAACTAGAAAAAATACCTCCTCTAAAATTATTTAAAAAAAAAAGTAACATGTCTAAACTATAGAAGTAACATACCTAAATTCGCAAGGTATCTCCCCTAAAACTACTCCGTATAAAAAAAGTAACATGTATAAACTATAGAAGTAACATATCTAAACTAAAAAAAGTACTTACTCTAAAATTATAAAAAAATAGTAACATGTCTAAACTATAGAAGTAACATACCTAAATTCGCAAGGTATCTCCCCTAAAACTACCCCGTATAAAAAAAGTAACATGTATAAACTATAGAAGTAACATACCTAAACTAAAAAAAAGTATCTCCTCTAAAATTATAAAAAAAAAAAAAAAAAAAAACATGTCTACACTATAAAAGTAACATATCTAAATTCGCAAGTGTAAACTGGTCTCACCGCAAGTGTAAACTGGTCTCACCATCAGTTGATGGTGAGGACAGTCTCATATAAGAATTTGTGTTCCCGTGAACCCCCTTTTTCTTTCTTATTTTCTTTGTCATCTTTTTCTTTCTTATTTTCTTTAACACTCTCGTACTTTGTTATGTCTTTGAGTATTTCAAAAAGATAAATTTTATTGTGTATTTATTTTTTATTAGCCCACATTTTTCATTTCTAATTTTTGTAGATATATAATGAATATTTAACAAAATAATTAATACGCAGTAATCCTTCCATTTATTAATTGTTATACTTTGATTTTCAATACTAGTAATAAAATTCGATTTCACTATCATTTGAGATTATGGGTAAGAAAAAAATATTCCCGTGGGATCTTGTTTAGTTCGTCATGATAAGCACTTTCGAAATACCAACTTTTTAATTTTTATTATACAAAATTAGAATTAATATTCAAACATTTACGTTGACAATCATAAAAAAGTAAAGTGTAACAATTTAATCGAAAACGAGGGAATGTATACTATTTAAATTTATTTATGATAAATTCAAATTCGGCCCCCTTAGGGATCAATTGCTGGCTTCGTTCCTGATTGAATCTTCAATAGTACGACTCGCATGTTCGAATACTGCCAGCAGGTCTTTTGCGTGAGGAAGTCAGTCTGACCCGCAGGTATGTCGGGGTATATATCTCTTGGCCACGACTAAACCGTGGAGCATGCTGTTAGGCGAAGGCAATTGATGCCGCAAATATCAAAGCTCTTGGGTGGAAGGTGGTTTTACAAATATATTAAGGACTTGTTTGGTTGACATGGAAATTAAATCGAAGTTGTAATTTAAGGGAAATTAGTTCCCATGCTCAATTCATGGGAATTTCTAAAAATTGTTTGGTTGACAACCTGGGAATTAGAAATTCCCATGAACTTTGATTGACCAAGGGGGCCTAGGTAATTTACTTCCCATGTTTTGTAGGAACATAAAATTCCCATGAATTTCAACTTCCTCCATTTTTTCTTTTTTATGTCAACCAAACAACTAGCCAATTTATGAATTCCCATGAATTTTCACTTCCCTATTTTTAAATGTCAACCAAACCCTAAGACTTTTTCCAACATGGTTGGCCTGGTGGCCCACCTATAAATCTTTTGGAGATTGTGAGATTATAATTGATGGGCTCCTCTCAAATACAAAGTACAGAGTATATATTTTTTGGGATTTTATTCGGCGCACACATTTTCCTGAAACGCCCGCGTTTATTATACGGCCGCGTTTGAAATCAAATAAATAAGAACTTGAATAATTTTACTTGATTGATAATCTCCAGATTATAGTGTGTCGTGGTATGAAAATTTCGCCACTACCGGTACAAACTCTTAAGTGACGAATACCCCTTAAGGTTAACATAATCCTCTAAATTCGTGCATCCGAAATCAGAAGGTGAAATTGCTCAAGAATTGCTCAGATCTCTAATAGGGTTTAAAATTTGTATTTTTATTTTATTTGTGTGTGTATTGTTTACGTAGCCAGAAAGGAATATATAGTATATGAAGTATAGATAAGATGGGCCGATTACATGAAACTCAAAGAAAAGGAATTCAAGTGGGACCCGCTTACTTTTAGGATCTGTACAATCCTCCTCCTTCCAAACACTAAAACACGTGCTTCTTGCAAAGCAAATACTCCGTAAAATACTTCGTAGTTTGTTGCGGCAAGAGATATATACCGCGGCTAAGATGTTGATTTCTTCACGCAATTTATTCCAAGAAACTCATGCTTTGCATTATGATCAACATTTGATACTTGTGATTTCAGATTGTTATGGAGAGGAATGTAAGTAATTTAATTGCATATTTGCTTTCCTCTCTTAGAAAAAGAAATGTTGAAACACAATTATCAAATATGGCATAAAAACTTCTCTTTTAAAAGATGCTAATATTAGACACACAAAGGGCATATATAATGGCGTAATTTCATTTCATTATAAATTTTATTTTTCTATGTACACACAAAGGGCACATCTAAATTTCATACCTATATTTCTTTACACAAGTGCTCGTACCTTGTGAGCATATGTGTGAGTTAAGTACAATCGGATGTACGATGAAAATCCTCGTAGTATTTAAACCTATATGTAAAATATAATTTATGGGTATTCACTTGTCATGACGGAATATTATTATATTCACAAATCACAAACACAATGACAATATTGGTTATGGGGTTTTTGTGAATCAACTTTGCAAACACCTCCTTTTGTGCATGAATTCTGCTTGCATAAATTATTACACCTTGTTTCACTTCCAGAGCCCGGGGTACATTCTCCAATATGATTGTCACTACAACATTTTACTGCAGAAATTTTTGTTTCATGGTTGTCACCTCCATTATCATCAGCAGCTGCAGGTCAAATAATATCAACATAATATACGTTCAAGTTAAATTGGAACTCCCTCCGTCACTAAAACATTGTCAAGGACAATCTTAGTGACGGAGGGATTACTACGTACATAAATAAAACAGAAAATCAATTTAATTTATTAGTTTTATAACAATTGATTGTACGAACCTGAACAAACCACGAGGGCTACAAAGAGTAGGGCTATGGTTATACTTATTTTCTTCATGTCTTCTAGAGTTATGGCCTCCTAAAAAACACTTATAATCAAATATGTATATAATAAACAATTAAGTATGACTTGTTCTTGTCAAAAAAAAAAAAAAAAAAAGTATGACTTGTTTAACCTTGTTGATAACTGATATCAAATTAATATTTGAATTATCTTGATACCAATAAGGTTAACAAATTAAGAAAATAACTCCGTACCTTCAAATTTTCAACAGGTCGATTAGTCTAGAAAAATTAAACACCGATAACTTTAGATTGAGAAGAATTCTTAGAATTGATTAACCATATTTATAGTTGAAAGTTGTATTCAAATTTGGTAACAATTTTCACACCATACAGTATATTAGATTTTTCCTTATCATGGAATTTTCATGCTTTGTATCAAGTTTACTAAAAGGAACAAAAACAACTAATAAAAGCAAATTGATGATAGTTTAATTTGTGACACAAAATAGTGTTTCAAATTAGGATACAAAGTAATATATAAATTGAATGTGAAACATGTCAATGCATGGATAGATTTACTTTCCTTATTTTATTGATTAATAAAAAAAATAACTTACAATGGGCATAAAAGGCCAATGCCTTTTTCTTGTAGTTGTGGTATTGGGTTGCATTACTGTAGTTTTTGAAATATGTTTAGGATTTAGGAGGATCTACAAAAATAAATTATGTGATTTCAAAACAAAAATGATACTTCACAAATCACAATGTACTACGTAAGTTTTAGTAGGTTCAAGTTATTGATTTTATAACAAAATCTCAAATTTATACGAAATGAGATTTTTTATTAATTTGTGCTCCAATGGCTAGAAACTAGCTTGTTATTTAAGTTGGTCCCACCTGTCAATTAATTATTTATCAGTTTTTGGAAGCTAAGGTTGTCAAGCAAATTAGCTTGTTTAAGCCAATTTGCTTGGCCAAGCTAATTTATTATTTTCACTCCAATGGTCTAGCTATTAGCTTGAAACTTTTATAAATTTCAAACTAGTCTCTAACTACAACCACTGGAGATGCTCTAATTAAGTGGATTTATGGATGCATGATACAAAGATGTGACCTATCTTACATAGACTCTCGATCTTAACTACTGGACCAATACCTCATTAATAGCAGTTGTGCCATGCGTGGTTATGCTTTATAAAGCTAATAACTTCCATAAAAATTTAAGGATCAAGGACTACAATAGCCAGCATGAGAAGCACACAAGGCTGAATGTTGGTGATGAGCACAGAGCAGGTGTTACAGGAGCACTGACATGCATGTAGAGATTAGGAAATTTGGAAGATGATGAAAGGTCGTTAAGGTACTATAGAATATTAATTAAGATCTTATGGTTTCAAATATGTAAGATTGTAAATTAGTAGTATTGCGTTTACTACAGTACAATCTACTGTAGATAGTATTGCGTTTACTATATACGGAGTAGATTCCATGCCAAATCGATCATTTGAACTGAAATATTCATAATTCAATATACTATAGAATATTGAGAATATTCACAAATCATAAAATCTACTATAGAATATTAAGTTCTTATGGTTCCAAATATAGAATAAGATCTACTATATTCATATGCATGATAATTCATATAATCTACTATAGAATATTAAGATATATATTATAGTTCCAAATATGTGAGATTGCAAAATAGTATAGTTCTATGATATTAGCCAATAAAAAATATTTCACCACCCAAAGACTATCAACATAAGCTATTTCACTTTTCTTAAAATCCATATTTTTAGTCAAATAAGACTTTAACTTTTGGGGGACAGAAGTACCACATAATAAATTAATAAGTCTATTAAATTAACTAAAACTCTATGCCGGTCAAATCGGGGTGAGTTTTTTTTTTTTTTTTTTTGAGGGAAACCAGGGTGAGTATTAAGGGAGGAAAGAAATATTTTTTTATTTTCCTACGAGCCAACTTAAACCATAAATAATTCTATTTTTGATAACTTTTACGGCCAATTATTTTTTTACTCCACTTTCGTCAAAATATTTCATATTTCAAATTTATCTTATATTTTCTTAATATTTGTACCGGTAAATATTTGACTCTTTATAAAATAGGGAGGGAGCACGTATTTGATTATTGAACGGAGGAGTACCAAAAATAACATTTCCGTTTCTTTCGTCAAACCATTCGCTCTTGAGCCTTGAGCCTTGAGCCTTGAGCCCTTGACTCTTGAGTAGTTTCGTCTTGTCTTCCCTTCCCTTCCCTTCCCATTTCCTCCTCCCCTAAACCCTACTGTCACTCCTTCAATCTGCACACACAAGAAACCCTCAAGTCCTCAACAATGGCGGAGCTAAAACTGTCAGAAAGCAAAGACCTAACAAGAATCGAACGCATAGGGGCCCACTCCCACATCCGAGGCTTGGGCCTGGACTCAACCCTAGAACCCCGCCTCACTTCAGAAGGCCTCGTAGGCCAACTTCCGGCACGCAAAGCCGCCGGCGTAATCCTTCAAATGATCAAAGACGGCAAAATCGCGGGCCGGGGAGTCCTCATAGCGGGACAACCCGGCACCGGAAAGACCGCAATTGCAATGGGCCTTGCCAAATCACTGGGCCACGAAACCCCATTTGCCATGCTCTCCGGCTCGGAAATTTTCTCCCTTGAGATGTCGAAGACGGAAGCCCTGATGCAGGCCTTTCGCCGCGCTATTGGGGTCCGGATTAAGGAGGAGGCTGAGGTGATTGAAGGTGAGGTTGTGGAAGTACAAGTGGACCGCCCTGCGGTTGCTGGGGCGGCGTCAAAGACGGGGAAATTGACTTTGAAGACGACGGATATGGAGACGGTGTATGATTTGGGGACCAAGATGATTGAGGCGCTTAGTAAGGAGAAGGTTCAAAGTGGGGATGTGATTGCTATTGACAAGGCTTCTGGGAAGATTACTAAGCTTGGGAGGTCATTTTCTAGGTCGAGGGATTACGATGCTGTCGGACCGCATACAAAGTTTGTGCAGTGTCCTGATGGGGAGTTGCAGAAGAGGAAGGAGGTTGTGCATTGTGTTACTCTTCATGAGATTGATGTTATTAATAGCAGGTAGTTCCTTTCTTTGTGGAAATTCACAAATACATTATATTGCAGCTACTTATTACTCTTTTTGTTTTTGTTTTAGAATGTTGTGTTTAGAGTGTAGATTGCTTGGTTTAGGTAAGAAGTAATGGTTAAATTCTTGATAGTAGGAAGTGGCAATATAGAAATGTGCTAACTTGTTGATACAAAAAGCTATTGGGAAAAATTGAGTGGCGTGCTAGATGCCAAATGCTTTGTCCTCTTAGCAAAAGCCCTCATTGAAGCATAATATCCTGGTAGTATTATACACCTGCAAGAGCTATTTGATTAGTGCCCTGTAACATGTAGCAGATTTCGCGATATTTTGTTGTTAATTTTGTAAGACTTTGATGGCTATTTGAGAATGGTGGCGGGGGAGGGGAATTCTTCTACAATACCTGTGAAATTTATGCTCGTCGACTAATCAAAAGAACTAAAGTAGGGAAGGAAACTCTTGCTATCAAATGGTTTAAAACATGATTTGGTAAGTACTACCTCCAAAGGATAGAATTGCAACATCTCAGATATTACTAGAAAAAACTAAAAAGGGATGTTGTATAGCAATGTTTTTACAAACTAGCGAAGACAAGTATGTGATTAGCTCGGCGAGATGTACTACAAACGATTTCCGACAAAAGTAAATTGCAGTGTTACAACTTGCAAGGAAAACTCAAAACAGACTAAATAATGATTTTTTTACAAATTGACAGCACATATTTCTCAAACACGCCCACAAAATTATTGACAGTGCTAACAGAATTTCTCACAGACCAAAACTTTACTCTTGCTGATAAATAACATTGAAAAAAAGCTCTTTCTATGTTATTTGACTTTGATCCCTGACAGAAGTAGTATAAAAGATTAAACGAGAAGCCTTTAGGAGAGAGAAAGAATAGGGAAACATACCTCTCTTAAAATTAAGTAGTTATGATTATGGTATGCACAATCATCAAAAGATGGAAAACTTATCAGAAGAAGGATTTTGGTAATGTTGAATTTGACATGTACGTCGTATGACTTATGAGAATTATAGGGTTATTAATTTATTATGTAGGTTTTGATGTAGAATTTCCCAGTTATAATATCAATGATAAACGGAGTACGGAGTACCACTTCATAGTAATGTACTTAATAAGAAAGAATAGGGGTCAAACGACTCAAACCTGTGTGGAAATAGCTTAACTACAAGATAATTGGCATGCTATCTTTTCTTGGGTGTTTCCTCTTCTTTGATTACGCTTTTGGATGAAGGGTAATCACGTGTAAATCTTTAATAGGCCTGAAATAAAATTCTACAGTTATATATGAGGAGAAAGAATGCTGTCGAGAAGAATAAGATTAATTTAAAAAGAAAAATGTAACTTGGAGAAGGACAAGTTAGTTCATATATAAGTTATCAACCAAAAATACCTCTTCCCTTTATAGTAGAATAGATTGTAGCATAGATTTATGTCTCTTCTATACTTCTATGTGTATTGAGGAAGTGAGGATCTGGTGCTAGGAAATAGGAAGAGAAGGTTGGGGAAGTAAGAATGGTGGATGAAATGTTATGAACTTATTGGTTGAATGTTTCTTGAGGTTATGTTCAAGATTTTTCACAGGATGACTATGTGGAAACATTTGGAGAGAGTGGAGGTTGTTTGCTTCCCTATCTTGGGGCATGGTGTGTGGTCTCTAATTTCTAGACGAGACTGCTTGAAAATACGCCCAAGTTAACATTTGGCTTGGCTTAGTTTTAAGATTTTGGGCCTTAGGGGGCCAAAGCATTGAGAAAAATTTAAGAAGCGGGTGCTTTCAAGGGTTGGAGAGGGGTGAAAGATTTTTGTTTCATTATAAGTCATCTAAGGTGATGCTTGTGCCTGTCAAAAAAAAAAAAAGGTGATGCTTGTGAACTGAAATTTAGAATTGAGATTTACAAATATCTAAAGACGTAACCATTATGTTTTGATTTCCATTCTGTAACATAATCTGATATAGCCTTTGCTTTACAGTCTACTAAGTTCTGTCCTCAAGGTTGTTTATATGCTTTGCATTGGCATACAGCATACTTGATCTCATGTTCCTATTCTCTGACTTGAATTTTGGGAATTTCAATGTATGCTTATGAGTTTATTCTTGTGCGCATTTGTCTAGAACTCTAGATGCTGCTTTGTGCTCCCGTCGTCTAGGTTCCATTTGCCTTTAACCAATAAAACCATGGGTTGGATATATTCAAGTTCTTTAAAATGTCACTGTACTATAATGTTTTTGTCTTTATCTAAAGAATAGCTATAGTAAGTTCCAGTACGAAAGATGGATATTTTCTAAAGAATATAAAATAGCAAAGGATGTATGTATACCCTTAATTTGTTGCCAGATATGAGTATTATCTATTATCTTGTAGAAAATCAACCAAGGAATTGAAAATGCTCTGAAACGTGTGGTACGACTGGTACCCTTTGTTCTTGGTAAAAATATATACTTGTATACCCTTTGTTGCTAGGTCGTTTGAGTATAAGGGTACGTGTGGGAACCTTATTCTGAAAGTATCCAGAGTTGCATATCAGTTGTTTGCTCATCTCACTTTTTCTTGTATTGCTCAGAACCCAGGGATTCCTAGCACTCTTTACTGGAGATACTGGTGAAATACGTGCTGAAGTGAGGGAACAAATTGACACCAAGGTAGCTGAGTGGAGGGAAGAAGGGAAAGCCGAGATCGTGCCAGGGGTACTGTTCATTGACGAGGTACACATGTTGGATATTGAGTGCTTCTCTTTCTTAAACCGTGCCTTGGAGAACGAGATGTCACCGATATTAGTAGTTGCAACCAACAGAGGGCATACAAGGATCAGAGGGACCAATTACAAATCTCCACATGGCATTCCCATTGATTTGCTTGATAGGCTGCTTATTATTGCTACCCAACCTTACTCAGAGGAGGATATTCGCAAGATCTTGGAGATAAGATGCCAAGAAGAGGATGTAGAAATGACTGAAGATGCAAAAGTTCTGTTGACAAAGATTGCAGTTGAAACATCGCTCAGATATTCCATCAACCTGATAAATTCCTCTGCGTTGGCTTGTCTAAAACGGAAGGCAAAGTCTGTTGAGATGGAGGATGTGAGCAGGGTTTATCAACTATTTCTGGATGTCAAGAGGTCAACACAGTACTTAATGGAGTATCAAAACCAATACATGTTCAACGATGTCTCTGGAGGAGACCTCAATGAAGATGACAATACTGCCATGCTCTCTTAGATATAATAAATACCAAGTATGTATTATTATTTATTATTAAACTTGTAGGTTATTTTGGATTTTATCATCCTCACTAATTAATTAAAATGTGTATTTCTTGTCTTTTTTTCCTTGGAATATTTCTTTGTTGCTGAAGGCAGAGGTAGAAAGCCAGAACAATTTGAAGCAGTTGATGTATTAACCCAGAAATTTACCGGCATCAGGTTATCTACAAGGGTTTTGGTCTTCTTCTCTTCCCGTCTTTTCTAACCCAGCTGAAATAGCACATTTTAATTTTTTTAGGTTTGCGAATATGTCTTCATCTTCATTTTATGCCTAATAAGATTAGGGCCTTCACTAAACTGATAGTATCAACTGCAGACCTAAGCTTTCTGAATTCTGATTCTTATCCATAACTCCACATTAGTGCACAAGTAATCTAGGTATGAAACAATGGCATTGGCAATGAGCTCTGATCTGAAGGACTTATCTCATTTGCTGGTTACAGTTATCAAATCTCTGAACTTTCTGAAGTCTTTTATTAAACAAGAAAAAACAAGTAATTATATTTGTAATAGGGAATTAGAAGGTGACAGGGAAAAGAGGATTAATTAAACTCGTGTTTTACGGGCTCCGGCTGCTGCCTCAGTCTTCGCCACCCTGCGTCTCTTACACAATACGGTACACTCACAGGTACAATATGCCTTGGCGGCTAATAAATGGGCGTGGTAGGGGACCAGTTAGGGTATATGATCAAGGGCTGAGTAGTGAATATACAGTGTCAGTGTGTCGCATGGGAGTACGCAGTTACGCACAACCCCTGCTACAAAGGAGGGTGCACTGGGATTCTAATGATCCTCTGATGTTATCATTCATTTATCAACTCTCATGTTCACTTTGACTGACGACGAACTAGTAAAAGTTTTTTGTGTGAAAATCATAGGAGAAAATATTGTTCCGCTTGTGAATGTGGAATATTACTGGGCCAATCCGTTCTTGTGATGAGATGTTGACGGTATTACAATGATTGCTATGTAATAAATGTTTATAAGAATGATTGGTAGGATTACGTACCTTTGTCATTTAATGAGGGTCCGTATATATAGACGGGTGCCCCGTACGAATAGTACAATCTTTTACCCGCCAGATCGTGGATCTTTCCATTCGGGTCTGACATGATTCAACCGGCAATACAAGGCCGACTGGGTCATATTTTGCCCTAATGCCGACTGGGTCGGTATTTGTTTATCTTTATCTGGTACTGTTTATTTGGTCACGGGTGTTATACCAGCTTGCCAAGAGGGCATCCCGTTCAACTAGCTCCCTCGGAGTGATTAGAACTGCCTTGGCGATTGCGATTGCTCTGAAGAAGGTCATCCGTACAAATATAATTCCCCTCCTGAAAATAATACGGAGTATATGTGTATCATAAAAAATGTTACGCGTACTTGACTATGTCCTTGTTTGACAACGATTGTCGACTGTTGGTTGGTTTACTTTTCACCAGCAGTTTGACATCTTGTTTGTTTGAAAATATGTTTTTTTGAAATCGACCGTAGATGTGATTGATAACTTTTCTACCCAGAAGCCAAAAGCTACTCTAAATAACTTTTTTGTTTTGATTTAAATATCAACCTTTTTAGTTAGCTGAAAAAACCATTTGATGATCATAATTTTAGCAGTTTGACAAATGAAAAAGGCATAAAAAAACCATTTAGCAAACAAGATTTATGTAGTAGTTATGTGACTATTGTTACCATCAGTTTTGATAATTTCAATATTTGAGTTAAACTAAGTTAGAAAGGAATTGCCTTTGTCATTTCAAGTACTGTATTTAATTAATTGTCCAAATGTATCTTCTAATTCCGACATCTTAATTTATCTTTCTTTTACATTTAGGTAGTTTAAATGATTAAATTTCATTTCTTTTTTTATGGACAGCTGATATTTCTCACCTACCTTGGAAACTTGAATGATAGATAAATTTTAAACTCAAATACAAAACCAGTGATATTAGCCTAACCTCAACTCAGTTCGCCTCATTAACACCCCTACTCTTCGAATCGAGTCAATTTCTTATGCAATGGGTTGGGCTTTTGCTTTTCTAGATCTTTCTTTTCTTGATTTCTTTACCTTTTGTGTCATTCAGTCTGATATTGGTGGTCAGCCCACCTGCAGTGGTTAGCCGTCATCTTCCAGGACCCAGCAACCCATGCATCAAAAGTCAAACACACACCCTGAAATTGAATACAAACATGAACATCAAAGCAAAGGGTCATTTCATTATACATGTTGACTTGGTCAATAATTTCTAAAATCTTACCTTAAATTTTCAACTGCCACACATCACATCACTAACATCAACCAAATTAATATCAAATTCTACCTCATTGGGAAGGTGGGAAAATGGACATTCACTATGACGATCTTAAAGTTCATCAATTCTTTGTTTATTATTATTATTATTCCTTTTATTTGGTTTGCATTTCAACATCGATCATTCTCCTATAAATCCCAACTCAGCCTGCTAGCTTCGTAAGTTTCTGACTTGATCATTTGAGATTGAGGGTGAGCTTTTGAAGGGAAGATATGAAGTGGGAATGTCAAGAACTCGGCAGTATTCTCCTGCTGCTGTTGGCAGTTTGTGTGTGTCTGTCTGTTGGAGTTCAGGGTCAAGTTACTGATCCTACTGAAGGTTAGTTTTTTTTTTTTCCTGTTAAATTTTCATATTTAAATTTAGTTCTGTGTTTTGTTGTTCTTTTGTCGTTTTTTGTTTGGATTGGGAAGCTGACAGCAGTGGTATACTTTCCCATTCACACAAGCAGAAGCCCAGAATGGGGATCAAATCACCATCAAACCAATTTGGGTATTGGAAAGGACCCACTTACTTCTCCCCAGGTGGGAATTACTTACTAGAAAAGGAAAATGTTATGTGAAAATAATAAGAGGGAAACTCATCCAATCTTGTCAGAGAGTGTGTTGCATAGTGACATGTTATGGAGGTATTGGGTCTTGAATATTATAGACTGATACTATGCCAACTTGAATTGGTTGAAGATGAACAAGTTGTTTTTGGTGACAAGTTATATTTGCCTTGATCACTTTGGAAATAAAATGCCTTGTTAGATGGCTTTTTTAGGAAAGACAGGCTAGCTTAAAATTTGAGTATAATCTCATCTTTTGGCCAAGTTCGGGAAAGGGGTTGAAACATTAGCTATCTTATGCCTTACCAATATAGACTCAAATAGCGGTGTTTCTTAAATGTCCTGCAATAGTCTCTCTTAACGACTGAAACTTCACCTCCTAGGTGATAATGTGAGATGTAGCTTGAGGTGGTTTGATAACATAGGCAATAGGTTGTCTAATATTAGTAACATGTGGTTTGAAAAAGACAATTGACAGTTTTTACCTTTCTTGAATGATGTCTTCCTCATATTTTACAGTTAGTGCGTTGAGAGAAATAAGAAGAAATTTGGTAGACCCAATGAAGAATTTAAGCAACTGGGACAGGGGAGATCCTTGCTCATCCAATTGGACAGGCATTGGGTGTTATAACAAGACATTGAATGATGGTTATTTGCATATACAGGACCTGTAAGTCTTTTGTCTAAGCTTATAAGCCAACGACTGGCCTTTGTGTGCTAGCTCTCTCAGTCCATGAACAAAGAGTCATACATCCTTGTTTCAAAGCAGTAACATCTCTTGTGTTTTTTTTTTTTTTTATACAGGGAACTCCTGAATATGAACTTATCGGGAACATTATCACCAGAACTCGGCAGTTTATCTTACTTGAAAATATTGTAAGCCAAACTATTTGATTCTCCAATTATCTTCTTTCAAACTACTTGGGTCTTTTTTCTGGTGATACTTTGTTTAATGATCCTGCTGTATGCTTTGTTATTTTGAAGGGACTTTATGTGGAATAGTATTAGTGGGAGCATACCAAAAGAGATAGGCAACATCAAAACATTGGTACTCCTGTAAGCTACTCCAGTCTGTGAGATGTCATTCCATATTTTTCTTATGCTGCTTCTTCTACAGTTCTACTGTAGTGCTTCTTGTTGTAAATTTATATTTATATAAAAATATTTATGTGTGTTTTATAGGCTCTTGAACGGAAACCAGCTGACAGGCCCCTTGCCGGAAGAGCTTGGTTATCTTCCTAATCTGGACCGTATACAGATTGATCAAAACAAAATATCAGGGGAGCTACCTAAATCATTTGCAAACTTGAATAAAACAAAGCACTTGTAAGTATGTTTTTGTTATTGTATACCCTAGAGTACTATCTCCCTGTAACAATTCACTGAATCCTCTCACCCTACTGGCAGTCATATGAACAACAATTCTATTAGTGGTCAAATCCCTCACGAATTATCAAGACTGCCCAAACTTGTTCACTTGTAAGTTATATAATTACTTTTCCCTTTTGTATAACATGCAAAATTTACCCTGTTCTATTTCATGATAACTCTACTGCATATTAGAAGCTTTCCTTTCTTTTTTTCTTGACTAACCAAATAATGTGTCAGCCTGCTTGATAATAACAACCTTTCAGGCCATCTGCCCCCTGAGTTCTCTCAACTGCCAAATTTGCTCATTATGTAAGTTTCGTTCACTGCTTTCCTCTTGGCTTTTTTTTGGGGGTACTGGTGTCTGGTGGTGGTGGTGTATGCACTGTTTACTTGGTTAATATCTTTTTCTGTTACAAACGAGAGCAAAGCAGTTGTAATTTCTTCTGCAAGATCAAAATTTACAAATTAAAGCACTACGAATACTCGTAACATTGAAGGTGATAAATCTATCACATTGTACATTAATCAATGAAAAGCCTTGTGACGGGGATGCAGAGAATTGCTAGAAACCCTGTATATATATTTTAGAAAATTCCTATATTTCCTTCCAAGTAAACATCAACATCCATATGACACTAGAAAGAGCACACCCCTATTTTGCACTCCCATGGCAGAGATACTGCTTTAGAACATTGCAGGTAAGAATAACACATGATAATTACGGGATACGATACAGATTAGTGAGTCCAAGCTCTTTAACTAAATTGTGGAACTCTGCCAAATGAAATTTTACTCTTAATCTGTAAAATTATCACAAAAAGTGACATTGGTGGATATACTGATCTCTCTGTGTCGTCCCAGTTTTGTGTAGAGTAGAAGAATTGCCACTCCAAGTGTGCATTGCAGCTTGTGGTCTTTATTCCCATAATGTCTGTTTTATTTTTATTTTTTATTTTTTTCTGTAGAAGTTCAATTCTTGATACTTATATTCTCCACGTTGCAGCCAACTTGACAACAATCACTTTGATGGGACTGCTATTCCTGCAAGCTATAGCAACATGTCTAAGTTGTTAAAAATGTAAGAGCTTGTTTTTCTTATTATTAACAAAAAGCAACTGAAAGGTTTTCTAAGATAAAAAAGTCACGACTGCATGATAAGCAACTGAAGGATTTTCTAAGATAAAAAGTCATGACTGCATGAAGCTTCAGGGTATGGATATTCATGGTATTTTAATAACTGATAAGAAGTATGTTAAAAAGGAATAACAACAAAATGTTACCTGGAAATTTTTGATAAGTTCTGAATCTATTTAATAAGGATAAAAAAGTGTATTTTTACAATGTTGTATTACATCCCATGATTCCTTAATTCACTTGATTTACCAGCCTCAACGGGGTACTAATCTACTTTAAACTAGGTTGGTCAGGTTTATTAATGTTGGCTTTTTTTCCCCCCCCATATTTTGTCAGGAGCCTGAGGAACTGTGGCTTACAAGGACCAATACCTGACCTGAGCAAAATACCACAGCTTAGTTATATGTAAGCCACGAGTTATTTTTACGTAATGGAAGCCAACTTCTACAGACTTCAGTTACACCCTTAAACTTGCTTAATATACTTTTTGGGCTTCACTTGCCCTTTTGTGTTTTATAAGTAGCCAATGTCCCGCTCATTTGTTGGTTTTTTATTTTCTGAGTTGCGCTGCAGAGACCTCAGTTCAAATCAGTTGAGTGGCTCCATACCACCTAACAAGTTATCAGATAATATGACCACTATGTAAGCTCCCTTGTTGTAGAAGCACACTGCTTATATACTTCCTAGATTAGATGATTTCTAGTATGAGGGCAGTGAATTTCTTTTAAATACAAATTTATAATTCATTTTTAACATAAATCCGTGTCTTTTGGCAGCATATTGTCAAACAACAATCTTTCCGGGAATATACCTGTCAACTTTTCGAGGCTGCCTTACATTGAGAGATTGTAAGACCTAGTGCCTTAATTTCTTGTTCCTTAAATATGTCACCAATTATATTATGATTCAAGAATTACAGGTACTGCTAAGTGTTGGATATGATTTCATCAGAAAAGATTTACAAGTAACCCTCTGTTGCAGGTCACTTGCCAATAATAGGCTGAATGGTTCTGTTCCTGCCACAATTTGGGAAAATAGAACATTAACCGGAGGTCACAGACTTATCATGTAAGTCGTAAACACTCTTCTACTTTATGGTACTTGTACATGCAGTAGTTAACAATGCTGGCATCAAAGTCTGTGACAAGTTCTGAATCATTTGTTTTTTATTACTCACTCACATTTAGTTGTGGAATTTCTTCTTTCTTTGTGGTTCATTTACTATTATTTGTGCTACTGTTTGATTCTATGGTGTCTTGAAAATCGCAGGGACTTTGAAAATAATATGCTGTCAAGCATTTCTGGGAGTACAACCACTCCACCAAATGTTTCTCTTCAGTAAGAAACTCTAGATACTGTCTGTCATTAAGTAATAATAATGAAAGTATTTTAGAAGCTTGTTTTCCATGGTTCTTACTTTTTTCTGGATGCAATATTCAGGCTTGAAGGGAATCCTTTGTGCTCACGGGCAAACTTGGGCCGCTTCTGTGGTTCAAATCAAGATGAAGTTGAAAGTGAGAGCCCCAGAAATAATCCTGTTGGTTGTCCTAGTCAAGCATGTCCACCGTCTTACGAGTATCCACCTGTTTATCCAGTGTCTTGTGTGTGTGCTGCACCATTGCTGGTTGAATATCGTTTGAAGAGTCCGGGTTTCTTACGCTTTAACCCTTACCGGAATGGGTTTGAGGAATATCTATCTTCTGGTCTCAGATTATATCAGTACCAGCTAGATGTTAATTCCATCATTTGGCAAGAAGGTCCTCGACTGAAGATGTCGTTGAAACTTTTTCCAGAGAATGGCTCTTATGTTTTCAATACAAGTGAAGTTTGGCGTATCTGGAGAATGTTTACTGGATGGCAGGTTCCAGATAATGATACTTTTGGACCTTATGAATTGCTTAATTTCATTCTGCTTGATCCTTATAAGACAGGCAAGTCTACATCTCTTTACTTCGTTTTTTCATTCAACTTACTTTTTCATTCAACAAGGGCATAAACCTGTTTTTGTTATATTAAAGAAGCTGATATCAGAAAATTGCTTTTAGGTTTTATCATACAATTCAACCTTGTTTAAGGTAATTGAAATACTTGTTATAGTAGTCATTAATGTTTATGATATTCTACTGCAGACATTGTTATACCTCCATCAAAGTCTGGCTTAAGCACTGGAGCACTTGTTGGTATAATACTTGGGACATTAGCCTTTGCAGTTGCCTTATCAGCAGTTGTATCACTTCTTATTTATAGAATATACTTAAGGAAGCCCCATGGTGTTCCAAACAGCCGTCGAGGTAAGGATAAGTATATTAAGTTGTTAACTTTTGTTTCCTTTTATTTTCCAACATATATAAGAATAAATGGTTGTATCTGTGTTACTGCAACAGTGTCCAGAAACCCTATCAAAATTGATGGGGTCAGGGGATTCACTTATGAAGAAATGGCAGTTGCTACCAACAACTTTTCTGATTCCCAGCAAGTGGGACAAGGAGGTTATGGAAAGGTCTATAAAGGAATTCTCGCTGATGGCACGGTAGTGGCTATAAAACGCGCACAAGAAGGATCATTACAGGGTGATAAGGAATTTTTTACAGAAATAGAGTTACTATCAAGGCTTCATCATAGAAATCTTGTTTCTTTGGTAGGCCTTTGTGACGAAGAAGGTGAACAGGTATCCAACTTTTTAATACTTGTCTGAATTACTTTTTCTCTTGAGTGTATGCACAATTAATTGCAGTTATATAAGCCATTCTCAACAAGTTTTCTAAAACTGGGTCTTTTTATTTTCTTGTGATTGTTCATGCAGATGCTGGTGTATGAATTCATGGCAAATGGGACTTTAAGGGAACATATATCAGGTATGTATGTGATACCGGAACATTGGTCCTAAACAAAAAACCTAGACTGACCTTGTAACAAGTAAATGGGAAGCAAAGGCCGAATCCCACAAGTAATGACTCAACAATGTAGAGAGTAGAGAGTGTA
Source organism: Spinacia oleracea (assembly GCF_020520425.1). Classification (NCBI taxonomy): domain Eukaryota; kingdom Viridiplantae; phylum Streptophyta; class Magnoliopsida; order Caryophyllales; family Amaranthaceae; genus Spinacia; species Spinacia oleracea. Next base: position 159,518,260 of record NC_079490.1, on the reverse strand, counting down.
TTATTGATGATCCGCTTGTTTTTTGCAACAGCTAAGTGCAAACAACCTCTGAGTTTCGCCTCAAGATTAAGACTTGCACTGGGTTCTGCCAAGGGGATCCTCTACTTACATACTGAAGCTGATCCTCCAATATTTCACCGAGATATTAAGGCCACCAACATATTACTAGACTCCAAATATATGGCAAAGGTTGCTGATTTTGGACTATCACGACTTGCACCAGTTCCAGATATTCAAGGACTTACCCCGACTCATGTATCTACGGTTGTCAAGGGAACGCCGGTATGCTTCTTACTGCATAAAATATTGGTCTACTGTAAACTTACCTAACTACAAAGTTGTCAATTGAAACATTGTTAAGAAGAAACATGTTTGTGATTTGCAGGGATACCTTGATCCCGAGTACTTTTTGACCCACAAGCTGACAGATAAAAGCGATGTTTACAGCCTTGGAGTTGTGTTTCTAGAACTTTTGACAGGGATGCATCCAATTCAACACGGAAAAAATATCGTTAGAGAGGTATCCCTTTATGCATTTCTTCATGTTTGTCTCTGTTGCACTCAGAGGATTGGGTGGAAGCACCATTTTATCACAGTCCAGGCCCTCTATTTATCTGTCAATCATAATTCATCCGTAATATTAATTTGAACTTGTATGATTTGGGAAATAGGTGAATGTGGCATATCGAGCTGGTATTATATTTTCAGTGATTGATGAGAGAATGGGATCTTATCCCTCTGGGTGTGTGGAGAAGTTTGTGGATCTAGCGCTTAGATGTTGTCAAGACGAGACAGATGCAAGGCCAACGATGATGGAAGTTGTCAGAGAACTAGAAAATATATCAAGTTTGGTGCCAGATTTTGACACTTCAACAAGTATACCTTCAGGAAGCATCACTTCACCAAGTTACTCATCCAATATCAGAAACCCTTTTATATCTTCTGATGTCTCTGGCAGTGATCTTATCAGTGGAGTTGTTCCAGATATAAGTCCTAGATGATGAAATCATTATTCGTGATTCATGGTTAAGGGATTTATTTCTTTTTTCCAAGGCTTGTGTATAGAGGGATATCATTCAGCTCTTCGCCACCACTTCCATGTCTAGATTTTAATTAGTCCTTATTTCAAGTGGAACTTGTAGGTTATGGACTTGTACTAGGTATGGAATATAGAATGTTCTGCAGTGTATATTTGACAAATGTTGAAGTAATGTGTGTGATTTTTCTGGGGAGAGCATGTACAGAGGCTGCCTATATACAGGTTGAGCTAACCCTAGACTCCTTGAGCCCTTAGGAAAGGTTAAAACATCAGGAAACTAAATCACTGATTGATACACAAAATATATCATTGCCTATAATATAAACTAATTGATCCACAGAATATATCATTTCCTAGAATATATCAAATACTCCCCCTCAAGTTGGAGCGGAGGGATCCCGAACACCCAACTTGGACAGTAGAAAGCAGAACTGTGCAGCTCCCAAGGCCTTGGTGAATATGTCAGCCAATTGCAATGAAGTGCGAACATGAGCACACGAAATTACCCCCGCAACGAGGAGCTCCCGAACAAAATGGCAATCGATTTCAATATGCTTGGTTCTCTCATGAAAAACCGGATTGGCTGCAATGTGAAGAGCGGCTTGATTGTCACAAAATAGACGAACTGGATGACTACGGAAGACACCAAGAGAAGCAAGAAAACTTCGAAGCCATTTTAGCTCTGCACATGTATGCGCCATGGAGCGGTATTCGGCTTCCGCGGAAGACCGAGAAACAGTGTGTTGCTTCTTTGTTTTCCATGATATAGGGGACGCTCCAAGCATGATAAAATATCCAGAAATTGACCGGCGAGTAATAGGGCAACTAGCCCAATCAGAATCACAATAGGCGTACAGTTGCAAATCACTATCAGCTCGAAGGAGAACACCTTGTCCCGGATGAGACTTTAGATACCGCAACACACGAATGACTGCATCAAAATGCTCTTGTCGTGGAGCCTGCATGAACTGGGACAAAATATGGACTGGATAGGAAACATCGGGACGGGTAATGGTGAGGTAAATTAGGCGACCCACCAATCTGCGGTATTGCATTGGGTCCGAATAAAGAGGCCCGGTAGCAGATGCAAGACGATGATTTTGTGGCAATGGAGTCTCAATGGGTTTACAAGCTAGCATACCGACCTCACTCAAAATGTCGAGTGTGTACTTGCGCTGACATAAGAACATACCTTCTTGGGAACGAGCACACTCAATACCAAGGAAGTACTTGAGTAGTCCCATATCTTTCAATTTGAAGCATGCATCTAAATATTTCTTGAACGAGTTGCAAAGTGTGGAATTATTGCCAGCAACCAAGATATCATCAACGTATACTAAAACAGAAAGTACATCTTCCCCTTTTCGGAAAGTAAAAAGAGTGTGGTCTGCATGTGACTGCTGAAAACCGTATTGCCGAAGAGCCGAGGTGAGCTTTGCAAACCAGTTTCTAGGAGATTGTCGAAGGCCATATAAAGATTTTCGTAGTCGGCACACCTTACCTGGGGTAGTAGTAGAGTAACCCGGTGGAAGTTTCATGTAAACTTCCTCATGGAGATCACCATGTAAAAATGCGTTGTTGACTTCGAGTTGATGAACTTCCCACTTTTTAGCCACAACAACAGCTAGAAAAGTACGAACACTCACCATTTTAGCCACCGGTGCAAAAGTGTCAATGAAATCTTCCCCCTCTGTCTGATGATTACCAAGAACGACTAGACGTGCCTTATCTCTCTCCACTCTACCATCATCATGATATTTTGTTCTGTACACCCATTGAGAGCCAAGAGCTTTCTTTCCCGGAGGGAGATCAGTAATATCCCAAGTATGAGTTCGCTCCAAAGCATCAATTTCGGCTTGCATAGCCTTGCGCCAATTAGGTTTTCGGGAAGCTTCTTTATAAGACCTGGGCTCGGGATTAGCACTTATGGCGGCTATAAACCGTCGATAATTATCAGAGAAATTATTAAACTGAACATAATTGGCTATAGGATAGCGCATACCTGAGGAATCCGAAGACTTGGGTGATGTTGAGACATGGGGGGGTGCACAAGCTGTATGACATACATAATCGATCAACTTAGATGGAGGACGACGTGGGCGCTTTCCAAGTGTAGGAACAGGACTCTCATCTACTGAAGATGGTGTTCGATTATCAACAGGAACACTAGAAGTAGTAGTAGCAGGCTGTGAGGATTCTGCAAAAGATTCAAGTCGTACTGTATCAAGTGTATCAAGTGGAGCTGTGAGAGGTAGGGCTGCCTGCTCGTGACTTGAAATCTTCTGTAGTGTAGGAGCTGTAGGGTCTGCAGTGGCAGTTTTTGCAGCAGGCTTGCGCCTCTTGTACACTACACCGTATGTAGGGGGATGGTGTAGTGGTGGCACGACAGTGGAGGGTGCTGTGGAGTGTTGCGTAGCATTGCTCCCCCTGTCATGTGGAGTAGGAAACGCTACTGGTGCATGTTCACTTGCATTTGCAGCAGGAATAAAAGTATCAAAATCCCAATCAAGAATACCAATATCCTCATCTACTGGTGGCGTTGAGATTATTTCCTTGGCAGCTTGTGAAAATGGAAATACATCCTCCAAAAAATGTACATCCCTTGAGACAAAAATGTCATGTGTTTCAAGGTCATATAATCTCCACCCTTTTTGGCCAAATGGGTACCCCAAGAAAATACATTTGCGACTCCGAGAAGCAAACTTATCCTTTTTGCGTGGTTTATTGTGAGCATAACAAAGGCATCCAAACACCTTTAACAGCTTGTGTTGGGGTGGAATACCAAATAGGATCTCATAAGGGGTTTTGCCTTCAAGGATTTTTGTTGGAGTTCTATTTATAAGATGAACTGCTGCTTGCACGCAATCACTCCAGAATTTGATTGGAAGAGAAGCTTGAAAACGGAGTGCTCTAGCGACATTCAATATGTGCTTGTGCTTTCTTTCAACTCGACCATTTTGTTGGGGTGTTCCTACACATGAGGATTGAAATAGTACCCCTTGATCGGCAAAAAAATGTTGCAATGGGGTTGTGATGAACTCGGTTCCATTATCTGAACGTACAAGCTTGACATCTTTGTTGTACTGTTTCTTAACCATGGGAAAGAAATTTTTGAAACATCCTGTAACTTCACACTTATCTTTCAACAAATACACCCACACAGCTCGAGAATGGTCATCAACAATAGTCAGAAAGTAATGTGCTCCACTAGAAGAGGCTTTAACATAAGGCCCCCATAAATCGCAGTGAATTAAATCAAACAACGTTTCAGCTTTACTGTCACTAATTGGAAAATTATTTCGAGTTTGTTTTGCTCGAAAACACACATCACAAGAATCCAACAACTTCTTTATTTTGCTATTACTAGAACTAGAAATATAAGACATATTCTGACTAGAAGGATGACCGAGCCTTTGGTGGAGAAGAATTGTTGTGTCTGCAACTGTAGCATGAAAAAGCACTTGCTGTGTCACAGGCTTGAAATAGTACACCCCATCCCGAAATTCACCCAGCCCAATCGGGATCCTCGATATGCGGTCCTGTATAATGCACAATTTGTCAGTAAATAATACAATAGTATTTGAGTCCAGAATTAATTGTCCGACTGAAATCAAATTGCATTTTAAATTAGGCACATATAAAACATTCTGAAGCACTAATCCGGAACCCAAGCGAACACTGCCTTGCTTTGTAGCAGCTGTTTGTGCTCCATCAGGGAGACTTACAGGTTGAGGTGAGAGATCCTTGAGATCAAATAAAGCATCAAATGTTCCTGTCATATGGTGTGAAGCACCACTGTCAAGCAACCAAACACCATTATCAAATACATGCTTACCATACAACTTCTCAGACGGAGGAGAAGAATCAAGTAAGGTCAGTAGGCGTTGCATTTGCTCATTAGTAAAGCCAGGAATTGATGAAGAAGATGCTTGTGAGGAAGCAGCACCAGCAGCAGTGACACTTCGAGAAGACTGCACAGCAGCAACAGTGGGGGTGGATGTAGGCTGACCACGGCCCTGGGTACCTGCTCCCCTTCCTCGACCACGACCTCCCCCTTTCCCACGACCACGACCTCCATTCGGGTAGCCAAGCCGCTGGAAACAATGATCGTAATCGTGGTTGAGTTTACCACAGTGAGTACAGACAAGTTGCTGGACAGGAGCAGGAGGATGAACAGCAGCAGAGAGTGAAGATGATTGTGTAGCAAAGCTGAGGACATCAGTTTTATCATCACGGCCTCGAATGATACTTTTATGTCTCTCCTCTTGAGTGACCATGGAAAATGCCTTGTTAAGGGTTGGAAAAGGTTCCATGCCCAAGATTTGAGTACGAGTAGTTCCATATTGAACATCATCAAGACCCATAAGAAAGTCATGAGTTTTTGTAGCTTCTTCCCTTGCACGAATCTTAGCTGCTGCAGCACAGGTACAACCACAAGTAATATCATCGGAGCTATAAAGAGCATCCCACAATTCCTTGAATTTATTGTAGTATGCCACCACAGACATTCCTTTTTGTTGCAGAGAATGAAATTCAGATTTTAACTGGTGGATTCGAGGTCCATTGCTTGTGGCATATCTTTCTTTCAAATCAAGCCACATGTCTTTAGCAATTTTATGGACAGCCACACTAGGTTGAATATTAACATCAATAGCATTAAACATCCAACGTACCACAAATTGTTGAATTATTAGCACGCCAAGCAACCATCTCATTACTCATAGAATCAGTAGGCTTAACAATTTCACCAGTAATAAACCCGTGTTTGTTCTTACCCTCTAAACCATTAAGAATTGCCTTAGCCCAAACATCATAATTATCATTCGTCAAAAGGTATTTGGTGAGGATCATACCTGGTCCTTCAGACGGATGAAGAAAATAAATTGATGATGGGTCATGGATGAGTTGCGGTGCTTTCTTGTCGTCGCCCATGATGCGTGAAAGAGTGCAAAGATAAGCACAATCGGAAAAGAAGGTCCTATGTATATGAAAGACCAACATAAAAACGCAGGCAAGACGAAAGAAAGAAAAAAAAAGAGAAAAAAAATTGCGGAAGAAAAATTAAACGAAGGATCAAACAACCTTCGGCTGTGATACCATGACAAATGTTGAAGTAATGTGTGTGATTTTTCTGGGGAGAGCATGTACAGAGGCTGCCTATATACAGGTTGAGCTAACCCTAGACTCCTTGAGCCCTTAGGAAAGGTTAAAACATCAGGAAACTAAATCACTGATTGATACACAAAATATATCATTGCCTATAATATAAACTAATTGATCCACAGAATATATCATTTCCTAGAATATATCCAATAATATTTGTGTACTTATCAATTATATTTGAACTTTTCAGATGAATTGAAGAAGGGAAAAAAATAGGGTTCAACAATGAAGAGAGAAAATCAAAATAACTTGAAAGAGAACAATGGGAAATAAATTAATTCTCTGAAGTATTTATATGCTTCATAACTTCTAATTAAAATAGGAAATAATAATAATCACATAAGTTATGATTTAATTGGACGATCACGAAAACGAAAGCACATGCGGAAATCACTTGGGCGCAGAAACCAATGGGCCCGCTGGTTTTCGCGCCCAAGGAGAGGAGTTGGGCCAGCGTTGTGGGCGAATCGGATAGTCGAGTCACCTTGTTTATGTCATAACTCGTGTTCTACAATGCCCATAGGGACGTGTGACCTATCGTTGGAAAGCCTTTAAGCCTACTTTCTAGCCCAATCAAAATTATCTCACTCCGACATGTAGAACTTGAGATATCATCAAAAGAGTGAACGCTTGTCCGTTTTGATGCTTAGAAAAATAACGTTTAGCTTCGTTGTTGACTCAAAATTTTCCCTAGAGACATGTAATGATCCTCGAGTCAACATCTCATCCGTTCATCATCCAAATCAACTCAGAACACTCCGAAAGCATCCAAATGACCGTAAAATCACCTGAATTATTAAAGAAAACACAAACGGGGCGTAATAGAGTACGACAACGATAACTTATGCAAACGTGACCTTAAATGCAACTAAAATGATATAAATGCCTAATAATGCAATCTTAATGCGCCTAAAATACCCTATACAAATATGACTCGTCAGGAAGAAGGATAAATCTTCCAACACGAAGGAGTCGAATGCAGGGGCTGAGTGGTTTGGATCATGGGAGGGTCATCTCAGGGAAGGCAGCTAGCATATATTTGCAGCAACACCCGCTACAGGCTAAAACCATGGCTCTTTGACCTGCGCTCCAGGATATGAAAGTGTTGAAAGACCGTATGTATGTGTGGACAAACTCGGTGGAACTGGTGAGAGAAATTGAAGATCCAACTCGAGCTAAAATGGAAATTCAAATGCTCATTTTGGATATTGTATGTATTGTTCGTAGTCTTGATTATTTTTGCATTTCTAAGGTTCCTAGATTACTAGAGCCCACAACCTAGCCATCAAGGATAGGAAAAGGGCCTAGTTTGTTTGTGCTTTTACTTCTGCCTAAAAATAAAAAAAACCCCAAAAAAAAACATTGCATGCAACATGGACATTATATTATTCCTTAGTAAGGAAAATTAAGTTTTGTTTCAAGAGTTTTCAAATTAATTACAATCTCTAACAAACAACCCAAGTTGGAGGAGATGGGGCATATTTACTTAATGCTTTGAGCCTTTGAGAGTTTAGATTCCTTAGCAAACTTTCAACAGATGACAAAGAACGGAGAAACTTAACCATCTAAAACATCGAAAAAAGAATGTTGTTTAGCCTTTCAAAGAGACATAAGAACAGGGAATCCATTTACAAGATGAAACATATCCACAAGGATGACACATTTTTACAAAAAGGATAACTTGCAGCTCTCGTTATAGAAACACAATGGATACACGCCGAATTGTTCAGGGGTGACTGATTAATGTTTTCCAAAACTTGTCCGTCTCACTAAGGCAGCAATATTGTTTCACTAGAACATCTTATATACACCATTCTTTTGGTATACCACAAAGTCACCTTCAAGGTCAACAAGCAAAGTGTGTATTGATTCTTCACTTGAATCTCTGAAGTGTTGTATGATATCTTGCAAAGCAACCTGCAGAAGCCAGAGGCGATGATGTCATAACTAAGATGCTTAATATGTTTTTGGTAATATTTCAGAGGGTATTGTTGTCGAAGAGAGGAAACACACTTACCCCATTATCATAGTTTTTAAGCCATTCTACTATAGAACTCTGAGTGGCTTCCATTATACTGCGACTATCATTTCCTATTTCAACTTTGCAACGCTTCGATCTAAGCATATCGCCGTCATAATCACTTTCTTCATCCTCTCCCTTCTTTGGCAATTTACTATCTGAGTTACAAGAATCTTCAGCAACACATGAAGCCAAAGAGTTTGGTGATGATACAGCTGCTTCAGGAACTTCGTTCATTTTCTCTGGATGATTGAGTTCAGATGGAGAAGAGATACCACAGCTTAGCATTGTAAGACCTGCCTTTATATGTGAATAATTTACCTGCCATCAGTAACCCTTATTAGTATTTAGTATGATAATAAAAAAACTGAAAAAGAAAACAGAATTTCTATTGAAAACAAGGCACCATCAAATAGAAAGGGACATAATTAAACATAATTCTTGTACAGAACTCACATTTTCAGGTAATTCGTCTTTAATAGGCTTCAACTTTTCGGTGGAGCCAACCTTTGTTACTGCATTTAAGATACTCGTGAACATATCAGGTGTTAGTTCAATCTCAGCACAAAATCTGAGCCAATCAGTTGCTAAACCTTCTTGAAAAGCCTCCAGGAGATAGCTGAGGACAGTTCCTTCTTTAATTGGGGCAGATCTACCAGGGAAATTCTGTCATGAAAAAACATAGATAGGAAGTACAGTTGGAGTCAGAAATAGTAGTAGGTGTATTCCGGAAGATCTAACATTACTTATGTAAAAATAAAACCATATAGTCAAATAAATCATACAGTACTCGTGCACTAAAAGATCAGGGTAGGCACCCACTCTCATTCCCGCTTTACTCCCCTTCCTCCAACAGCATGGTCTAGTGGCCTACTTTACATAGTTACATGTTACCAGGAAAAAAAATATATACACAATTGCATGACATCCCCACTACAAGACACAATTTTCTGAACGGAGAAAACAACAGGAAACATAAATACCAACAAAGTATGCAGCAAGAAGGAAAAGAGAGAGCATCAAAAGGATAAAGCATACAGCGATTTTCTCAATCGAGTGTCCATCTTCATGCCACATTCTCCATGCTTCAAACTTCGCTGGTGTAAGCTTTTTCGGATAGGCTTGAACTGGAGTCACCTTTTTCACTGAAACATTTTGTATTATAATCTCCCCATCCAAAGACATATTAAGATCTTGTGCAACATTCCGAATAGCTTGAAGAAAATGATCCCCATGTGTTGTGACAAAATGCTGCAACATTTTATGGAAGATTCAGCCAAAAACCTTCTATCTTATTAATGAACATGATCAAAATTCAAATTTAAATTATATATATATATATATATATATATATATATATATATATATATATATATTTAAATTATATATATTAAAAAAAAAAAAAAAAAACTAGAGATCACAAGAGACATTGAACAATCAGAAAGCTTCGTGTAAGAGAAACTAATTTTTCAAATATGCGGGTCAATTTGTAGGACGATGCATGGCAGTCAGTCAGTCACTGCTTTCAAATATAGCATAAAACTAACTGGAATAACACCAAAGACGATGCTTGGAGTGTGGGTAATGAAATAAGGGCGGTAATAGTAGACAAAATAAAGAGAATGGAGATGGGTGGAGGTGGTAGCAGATAGGATGAGGTGGTGATTACGTAGGGAGGGAGAAATGGGGGAATCACCCTAGAATAGCAATTACCAACAAAAATGTGGTAATAATTCTCCTATCCTTCAACTTTACACCATCGGTACTTCATCTCATCTAGCACCACCTTCATCCTTCTTCATTTTCTTTATTTTGTCCCCCTTTCATTACCCTCAATCTAAGCATGCCATTAGCAAACATGAAACATAAACTTTCAAGCATTTCCTAGAGAAATTTGGTTATTGTATAGACACCATATGATGGAAACTAACACCCACAGTAAGCTATTCATAACTCTGGTTTTGGTTTATTGTAATTCAACTTTATCAATTGCAAATTCACAATGGTTTCTTTTAATTTGGTATGCATGGAGGATCCTGAGCCTGTAAAATTTTCTCAATAAGAAACTAATACATAGAAATAGTATGGAATGTGATGTATCACTATCCATTATCCACTATCCATTATCCACTATCCACAATACACAAAGTTGAAGGGATGAACTTCCCTTTATCAGCAAAACTGAAAAAAATTCATATTGGACAACTCTTCAGTCAGAATAACAATGATTAAATGTTTAGTTCAAATTCTTATGACCTCAAATGCTACATCACCACCCCTAGCTACCTTGCTTTAGGGCTACATTCTACCATTACAATAAACTATAACACTAATAGCTTCGGTCGCACAAGTCAATAACTTTTTTATGTAAGAAAACTGTTTTAATGTAACTAGAAAAGAGGAATACAGCAAGAGGACAAGGTCTTCTTAGCACCAATCAAATGCAGCCGATCCTGATAACGGAACTGGGATGATAGTATGGTGTGTGGTAGTATCCTAGAAAAAACATCAGTTATTATTTAAGTCCTAGAGCTTTTCTCAGGCACGAAGGCACCATGGGCCCATAAATAAGCATTACAAGTACTTCAAACAAATGATTTTTTAGAAGGCATTGAGATTTGAGAAATCAATAGGACTTCAAACATATGTTCTCTACTTCTCGTAACTTAAAACCCAAAATTGCTGTTGAGTCAAATTCCAATGAAGAAAGTACCTGTTGACAACTTAGGCAGTTTGCAAATAATTATGCAAGCTGGAAAGAGAAGGAATTATGCGTTTTTACTAAAAAAGATTCCCTGGTCATACTGTTTCAGCCAAACAAGGACAGCACAGTTTCACATTGAAGTCCATTCAATTGTACCATGCCAAATACAACGTTGAGTTAATATGCCAGCCTTACGGCATAGTATGAACTCTCTCTCTCTCTCTCTCTCTCTCTCTCTCTCTCTATATATATATATATATATATATATAGAAGAATAACTAAGAGTATTGATTGATGGATCTACAACAGGAGATAAGACAAATTGGATTCCATATTTAACAAAAGTCAAAGTTGCAATTCCAAGAAAGATAGGGAGAGATTCCTCAATGATCTCACGGTTAAGAGTTGGATGATGCAGGAGTCAGGACCACAATATTACCGTAGTAGATAATCCATAAGAAAGGAAAAATTATAAAAATATATTAGAAAGGCAGAAAAACACTATCGTACTTGAAGGGGGAGGCTACTTGCTGCAGAGAATATTAGTTACTTTCCAGTTGACATACCTGGTTGACACCATCAATATTTGCTAATCTTGCTCTTGTAGATGGTCTAACTAATGCAAATTTTTTAATGGTAGCCTCACCACAGATTGCATATCTGCAGGATGAAAAATAGGGATCAGATAACAATATATATTCAAAACCTTGTGAAGGTTAGTTAAATTTCTTCAGGCCCCCAAAGGGTCTTCCTAGGTGTGTATTGAATATTGATGAAACTCAAATCTTTTACCAGAATTCAAGGAGGAAAATAGAAGCAAAGAAAACCTACGGAGCAGTTCCAGTGGCTCTCGCAACCTTTGCCCTCTCTTCTAAAAGTGTGTGATAAAGTTGAACCTCAGCCTATATACAAGAAGTTGACATAAAAGTCACAAGATAAAATGGGCAAAACAAAACAGAAAAAGCAGGAGACACAATCATGTCACAACCAACATATATTAACTCCACTGACAAGGGATCTCATTCATTACTACCCAAGTCTCTAGATCAAGCACTTGTACAACTCTGATTTCCTAGCAGATACAAACGTCCACTTGACCAAAGCTTTGAAAATGCTATCTACCAAAACAATTCCTACCCAATAGAATATGTTCATGCATAAATTCACTCTTGCCTCCTAGGACTTGCATTTCTATCACATGCGTAAAAGCCAACGACAGTGTACTAAATACACACAACCTACTTATAACATGAACATAATACTTTGCACACAAATATTACCAACCTCTGCTAATCCTTCACATTCGGAGGATGTCAAAGTTTTCAAGCCTTCAACTTGACCTGGTAAACCTTCTTCTTCCTCATTCATTTCCTCGATTATAGGCAGGAATAAAGGTGGTTGACAATCAGGTCCTGCAGAATTTAGGTATTGCACTCCTTTGGTGCTGACACTGGTGCATCAAGAATCCATGAATAAAGAACACGCCCAAATGTTTACAGAAGATATGGCCAAGTAGCTCGCAAATGAAGATATACTGAGCAATAAAGACAAAAAAGAAATCCAGTCATAGACTGGTTTATACGTAAATAGATGATTCACCTCACAAATCTGTAAACGTCACTAATTGTCTCTTTCAGGTAATCTGTATTTTTATCACAAAAAGTTTCCAATTAGCATCTGAACTTTACCAAGAAGCAGATATCTCAGCTATTACCAAAACAATAAAATAAAATAAAAAATATATAATAATGAATAAGGCAAGCACAACAAACCCTCAATGTTAACATATTCACATATGAGAAGATGAACATCAAAGTGACAACAATACACGCAAAATTCAGCTACTTTGTTCATCATAATCTTAGTGGACTTCTCATCCTGTAGCTTATCTCACAGGACTAGAAAGCCACTTAGTATCTTTACGTCCTAAGGCTGCAAGGCTGTACACCACTAGGGTCTAAAACACAAAAATAATGACTTGTAATTGGTTTCTTGAGAAAATTGTGTATCCTCTACAACTGCTATTTCACTATTAACACAATTTTATTCTTAGCTAAGGTTTTTATGTGTTTTTCCAAGAACTGTTTACACTAAAATGACTTGTAAATCAGCACCCAAAATTCCTTTGACACATAACTTCAAAAGTCTAGCTAAAATTATGAAATGAAACAATGTCACAACTCACAGCAATCTTGTCTGCTCCGTCACATAACAATAGATGAAACAACAATCCTTATGTGAAATCAGCATTTTTGGTGAAAACAACTAGAAAAGGATTTATTCCTTATGCAACTTTTTAAAGATGGAACAGTCTGTATATTTCATGACATTTTACAGGCATGGGTATATTAATAAACATAAATTTTATTAACAAATTGTTAACCTGATGGAAAAAATCCGGAGTATAATAACTGTACAAGACATTGTCAATAAAGCATAAACTGTTTTAAATGTAGAAGTGAATTGAATATTTTCAAGTATTTTACATAATTAGTTTATGTTCAACAATTGAATAATCATTTAGTTACCATGAGAAATCAATTGGGAACCTAGTGACTTCCACCAATTTGAAGAGTAAGCCTTCCCAAGGCCATGCAGTGGAAGCCTGTCAAACTGAGCATCAACTATTCTTTTTGACTGTAAAATGAAGACAACAAAAAACAAAGAAGAGGCTTGTCAGTGTTCAAGGAACAAGAAAGACAGACACGAGGATACAATAAGAAATAGGTTCTGAAACACAGGAACAAATCAACAGTTAAGCATAAATTTTTACTCCTGTACCATTTATGATTAATAGCAATTAATATTGATACCAAATAACCAATCATGCCGTAAAAATCAATAGTTAAGCATGAAATATTACTCCTGTACCATTTACAGCAATTGATATTGATACCAAATCATCAATAATACCATACTGACCAAACGGCCTAGTAAAGAACAAAACCCACACAAAAAGCAAACAACGGAGCTATTGCTTGCATTTTATGGGTTTTTATGACATTTAAAATGCTACAATCTGTTAATATCACGTACCATGATATCATCTCAACAAGAAATGTCTAGCAAATGATGACAGTCAGCTGTTTACAGGACAAATGGGAACATCTTGGATGTTTAAAGAAAGCTTGCATAAAAACAAAATACAAAGCCAAAGAAATCCTGAAACTTTAACCATAGTTAACTGTTTACATGACAAAGGGTTTAAAGCTTGCTACAAAATAAACTCAATACCCTTTGCTAGAGGATTAAATTAATATTATAGACTTTGCTAGATGCGGGTGACACTAAAATCTCAGAGCATCTTGAGCCCTTGGTCCATTTGGCAAGCGGTAGCCAGTAGTAAATATAGGTAATGGTAATGAAATTAGATGTAATTTTGCAAAGAAAGTCACATTCCAATGTCAATATTAATACATTCACAATTTTAATATCATCCGTTACTATATTTACAAAGTTGGAGGTGGCATTGAGTTGTAATGGAAATAATGAAGAAAAAACACGTTTGGTGGTAAGACTCCAGTACCATAATCATTGACATGAGAATTTTCTATCAAAAGAAAAAAGAAAACTAGACCAGGTAGGAAAAAGAATCACTAAATAGCTAGAAGAGGTAAGAATATTTAGAGTGAAATTCACAGATCAAAAGGGGTACTAAATCTCTTCTGCGTCAACACATTCCAAATGCAATGTAAAGGTAAGCTTATTGTGACATGAAGACAGAAAATCATCTGCAATGCCGCGAGAGTAATTTGTCCACCATTATCACAATTGCTATTTGCCACTTCATCCGGGATTTAAAAGTTAAAACCCTGGATCAAGGTAGAGGTAAATACTCAATGACTAAAAGTAAGCCATTAGTCTATAAAATAGCCATTTTCTATTGAATTATGGTTTTCCACGATTTAAAGAATCACATACACCAGGGACATGCCAGGTCTAAATGCGTATGAGATAATGAGAAAGTTGTTCATGGGGAATATTCTGCATAACTACTATTTTTTTATTTTTTTTGGCAATTCAAAATCGATTGTATTAAAACCAGGAATATCCTTGGAACCCAAGGAAACAAATACAGCAAAAAAAAAAACCAAAGCCTAGCCTTACAACAAGGCAAAGACCCCAAACAACAAAAAGCCAAAAGGCCACTCCAAAAAAACAACAAACACCACTAACAGATTAGGAGCTGCAACATTTCTGCAGAACACCTGCAAGCAACATGAAACAAAATGTTTCTAGCCAACTGCACACTAGGAGCACAAGTCCCAGTAACAGATTAAAAGCTGCAGCATTTCTGCACAACTACTATTCTAGTACAAATAAAGCCAGGTTTAAATGCTACCATTTATGGGGAATACTTATACTTAGCAGCAAATCATCTACTATTCTAGAAGGTATCCGCACCCTTTCAATGTAGGGCACTAGACCTAAATTGTGGCATATGCATGTATTTGAGCATTGAAGTCAACCTAAGACCACGGCAACACTATGATGCGAACCTGAAGAAATCCACGGAACACCTACAGATATGGTCAGAAAAGCGCATAAGCACTTCATGCAACGCATCTTAACCAACAATCCCCCCACCCCTCAAGCATGCATCCCTTACTAAAGTGTACCAGAGAAAGAACGTAATCTGCCATACAATCAACATCTCCCCGACTATCTCTTGCAGGGATTACACGAAAAATACCAACTATCACCCCATAAAGTACCCAGGATAAATATAGCTGAGAAATCAGCCACTAGCATTAGATGTAATCTTTCCTAAGGCTTTTCCAAGTGAGCAGGCATGGAACCAAATACTTGCAACCCAAGAAAGTGGAAGTTGCTAAAATGATAATCAGGACTTTTCTTGCTCCACTTCACATTGTCACACTTCCTTTCCAGGGCAGTCAAGATGGGTCTTCACTAACATAAAAAAGAAACATAAAACTCTATCAATAGACTTCAACTTCTCCAATTCTTCGAGATCTATAGTTCAGTAAATTTTGAAATTAAGATCTATTAAAAATTCATAATCAAACGTGAAATGCCTCTTGAAAGGCTCCCACCATAGCAGTGTAAGGGAGTTGGATGTATGCAGCCTTAAACCCTACATTAACAGAGAAACAGAGTTAAGGCTACCCGCTCTTCTTTCTTTCCTCGCGGGCAGGTAGGAGCCTTTGCATTTTTTTAGAGTACTAGAATGTATACACGAGCGTGACTGATGAAGAACTAAGCAAAATATCTTTTAGTGGTAGGAGGCCTATTCAGTGATTCTGAAGAAAGAAAATGGATACCAGAAGGATCAAAGGTAAGCATCGACTTTCCAGGTTGCAATGACTTTTAAACAACTTGAGAAGGGTCTTGCTAACGGATATGAAAGGAATTTAAGCCGGTAAATAAGAGAACTAGGGTCCAAGTTTCTCTATTACCTCAAAACTTAAAGTGACCAACCACAAAACATGCAGCATAAAATTTGATAAAGCTTACCCGAGATCCCCGAAGAACATCTATAGGCAAATTGAGACCCCAATTACCCCTACATGAATGAATACAAGCCATTAGAAGATAAGCTTCTTTAGACATGTCTCGCTCCGTCCGGGTAGTAGTGCAATTGTCACAATTTCCTGCAGGCACAGTGTGAAATGATTAAAATGTATTTAGAATAGCTAAATTTTGGTTTAGAATGAGCTTATAGTTGTTAAGGCTGCAGCAAAAACAATCTTTTAAAGATGGGATTTATTTTTGCAATTCTAAAATGAGTCTAGTAAAATAGATGGTAATAGCAAAGGAAATCCATTTTCAGCCAGAAAGAGACAATCTTTATCTTTGTCCTTGCTTAAAACTATACTACTTACAACCTTTACTCCATTTACGATACCACTACCACTTTCCATCATTTATAAACATTTTTCCTTAGCACAGACACTAGTTCTTTTATGGTTTGGGTTTTTAGCTGCTTATACACAGCATTAACACAAAAAAGAGCAAACAGGAATGAAAGCAAGGCATGCATTAAATACATACTACCTTCATTTCAAAATAGTTGCACCATTTTGACTTTCAAGTTTGCCAGAGAAAATTTTTGACCTCTAATATCTCTAGTTTTTATGTCATCAATAGGATTTTGATATTTACCACCTTTTAAGTTTCAGGTTTTTGTATTTACCACCTTATAAATGTAATTTCATATTTACCATCTTAATTTTATGAAACGTTTTATATTCCCGCCTTTTAACGAACTCCATTCAAATTTCTTTCTAGTGGACCCTATTTAACTAAGTTCTTTAATTGGAAACCTAAAAATGAAAGAAGTTGGTTAAATGGGGCCCACATAGACAGAAAATTTGATAAAATCCGTTAAAAAGTGGTGAATATAAAACGCTTCATAAAATTAAGGTGGTAAATATGAAAGTAATTTATAAGGTGGTAACGACAAAAAAAAAATGAAACTTAAAAGGTGATAAAATTGAAAAAATCACAATTCTTACAACTTTCTACATACTCACAAAGTAATATGAAAAAATCATCAGCAATATTATGATAAAATTGATCTTTTGAAAATTGATTGAGGCTAATCCTTAAAACTTTCTACATACCCACAATTCTTTTTATATATTCATAAAAATATGTGATCAAAGTTAGTAAATGACTAGCGTTAAATATCAAAATGGTCAACTTTTTTGAAACGAAGGTATTATTAGCTTAGGTTTTGAGGAATTATTCTCAGCAGGAAGGGAGTGATTACATTTTATTCGTTCATGGTACAAATATTCCTTCTTTTTTTTTACAAGTAAAAAAGAAAAAATAATGTAGGGAATTTAGGTGATTTTTCTTTTTCAAAATGCTGTGCATGTGACCAGTATATAAGGTACTGCAAATATGCAGAAGCTTAGATCATTGAACCAAGAAACTTTGCAGCAGTAGAGGTGTAGTTCTAACAGCATTTGGTTGACAAACTTAGGATAAAGGTAGAATTCTACAACCCAAAATGTGCATTTCTGTAGACTGGAGAAGTACTACAACCAAAGCAATCAATTATGAGAATCCTCAAATTATGTAAACCTTAGAAGAGATCTACACAAAGCAAAATCTAGTAAAAGAAAATCACTCTTATCACTGCCTTAGGTAACGTCTCCTACACTTAATCTATTTACATGGGTAACGTCTCCTATACTGAACAGAGTTAATAAAAAGATGAGAGTATACAATTTTGGAACTTGATCTTCTACCAGACAGACTACATGCGATTGTCAGAAAATCAGAGATGTACTAACAATGCTCGTCTACAGAGTTGTGTAAGCAGTTACCTTGCCCATTTTTAATGTTCGCCAGGAGGCAGTATTTTAGTTATGTTAATAAAGCTGATTCAATGACATACCACAATTTTCTGCTGGAACTTTTTCACCAAAGTGTTCAAGTAAGAACTTCCTTCTGCACGTTGTCAGCAAGCAATACTTTTGTGCTTTCATCAGTGAATCGACAACAGCTTTTCGTTGATTTTCCTACAAATTTTAACACAAAGGGGAATATTGACATCCGGTTCAGCAGAGAAAAAATCTGAAGCTTCAGCAGAAAAAATACACTAGGTTCATAGTCTCATACTGTATGCAATCCACTGCAATAAAAGTCAGATTTTGTGAAGTCACTTCTCGTGTAATAGAGCCAGCAGATAGATGCTATACCATCTCTCCCACATCGCCCGCTCTCCTGGTAATACGTCTCCAAACTCTTCGAGCAACCATAATGTATCACTTGTCTTATGTTTGGCTTATCAATTCCCATGCCAAATGCAATAGTAGCAACCATGACATTCAATTCATCTCTAATAAATAATCTGGAAGAAAAAATGAGAAAAGTTTACGACTTCTGAATTTTCTGATACAAGAAAATAGGCCAACCATGCTTCCAACTTTCATCAAGTGTTAACAAAAAAAGGAAATTTTTTTTGCCATTAACTACAAGATCATGAAAAAGAGGAGTAAACAAAAAAGAAAGGATACAAGGAAATGATACTGAAGCTTACAGCAAGAACTTTTTTCCCTAACTATCAGATCATGAAACTAGGAAGGAAAAAATGGGAAACGGACACATGGATATGAATACTGAAGCTTACAGCAAGTAACAAAATGACCAATGAGAAATATAGTCTATGTAAGTACCTGTGTGCCTCTTCCCGAGCTCCACTACCCATTTGACCATGATACATTCCAGTCTTGATTCCTGCGCTTTCCAGCAAATGATGTATCTAAAAAAGGAACAG
Organism: Spinacia oleracea; assembly: GCF_020520425.1. Taxonomy (NCBI): domain Eukaryota; kingdom Viridiplantae; phylum Streptophyta; class Magnoliopsida; order Caryophyllales; family Amaranthaceae; genus Spinacia; species Spinacia oleracea. Next base: position 159,499,086 of record NC_079490.1, on the reverse strand, counting down.
AAGCCAGTTTACAAAGACAGACAGACATTGAAGAGAGAGAGAGAGAGAGAGAGAGAGAGAGAGAGAGAGAGAGAGAGAGCTTGAGGCACATGCCCCACACATTTACTTCTTCAAATTAATAATCCATGTTCTGTTTTCATTTTCCTTCTTGGTTCTGGATTTTGGTCTATGAATAGTTAAAAATCATGTTTGTCCAAGAAGCATATATTTCCCTAAAGAAAACCAGAGACGTTCACTAGAAGAGCATTTTGCGCTTATTCTTTCATGAAGATGCGAGGTTACACATCAAGTTCAAAGTTTCAAAAGACGTTTGTTCTGGGAAAAGATTTAGTTCAACACGCAACAAACCCATCTTATCATCCAACATAGGATGGCAAATAACATATGACTAATAAATTCCCCTCCACGATCTTTGCACTCAACCCCACCCCACCCCCATCCTGCACCCCAATCCCCCCCCTCCCCCAATGGCCCCTTCAAAAAACTTACTTCCTCCATTCTTTTTTAATGGACACATTTTAGTTATTTTTAGTTGACACATTTTAGTTTTTGGTAAATTTTGTAGTGTACAGTGTACAATTCCTATTCTACCCTTGTCCATGATCCATATTTACTCCCTCTACACACTCTTCACAGCCAGCTTCATCCTCCTCCCCTCTCCCTTCACTCTACAACTTTCCTCTTCACGCCTCCTCCACCCTCCTCCCTTCTTCCCTCCGCCGCCTTCGAAGGTAACTCTTGCCGCAACTGGTCGACAAAATTGCCAAAATTGGGTTCATGGGGTAGGTTTGGCTGAAGATACAAGATTTAATTCCACCATAGCCAAATTCGACCTACATGCCCTCAGTGTTGTAGTAAAAAAGGCCATACACATGATGGTACTTTTCTCTCTCCTCTGTTTCTCTATTTTGAACTAGGGGCAGATCATCCTTCAAAAAATAACTTCAGATCTGGTATTTTTCTCTATGCTTTGGGTATTTTTCTTAGATTTTGAATTTTTTGCAAAAATAATTAAGATGGTAGGGAGCACTGGTGATAGTTTAATGGTGTAACACTCTAGGCCGTGGTTGTGTAAGTGGTGGTGATGGTGTCTTCTACAGAGGTGGAGGGGGTGGAAATGTCAGAGGATGGATTGGTTTAGAACCTGGTTTCTCCTGCCCAAACACAACGGACCACCCTTTGAGGTTGGTGATGTTGATGGAGTGGAGGCTGTGGACTCGGTGGCCGATTTGGTAGAGTGTGGTAGCTAACGTTGAGTCACCGATAGAGCGGAGCTCCTTACTTCTTAGGGTCTGTCAATTTCTCAAGGAGATGGGTATATCAGTAAGTGGGTTAGTGGGAAGGGGTACTCTTGTCTCCAGCATCTCTCTTGCAACCCTCCTTAATATAGTGTATTAACTAAAAAGTAACGGTTGCAATGTTTTTTTAATGGTACCCCCCGCCATCCTGAAGTTATGATCAGTGTTTCTAAGTGGTAGTACTATACACAAGTAAGAGCCTAATACTTCCCAAACACAGTTGAAAAATGGGCATATCAGGATGTACTTGAGACGAAAACAATGCAACGAACAAAGTCTCATTTTTTTCCCCACTCCCAAAGTACATTGAACATTTCTAGACAATTCACTTTGTAGCGTGTCTCCGGGATACCAACCCAGCCCAAGAAGCACTGATGCCATTCAAACGACTTAGGTTACTATTTAGTATTTACTGAAGAGCCTAGCATGGATTTATCCTTCTTCAGTTTGAATAAACTGAACATCTTTTACCATTTTAAAATTGATATTTTGCACTTGTTGAATAGCTCATGCTTCTCTACTAAGGTTATATGTACCTGCTCAACATCTTTAATTGTAAGGCAGTAAATGATGGTTGATCCAGAACTAGCCACAGATTTTGAAACTTCTTGTACAAGCTCGTCTAGGAACGGATAGCCTCGATTAAAAGATTTCACGCCATAAAAGATATTTTTACGATCAAATGAGCCTATAGCAACATAAGGATCCTTCATCTTCAATGACTTAATTATGTCTAATCGGACCCTACAGCCATAAAAACAAAAATTAGAAGACGACCTGTTAATCAGAAACGTACAGGATACTTACATACAAATCTAGGAGTGGCCATAGACAAAAAAAGTTATTTCATGAAGATATGATCTTCAGTTAAGTAAAAGAAGAAAAAGTCACATTCAGGTTTGGCACATGAACACAATCATAATTTTAAGTAATTCATAGGATTAACAAAATTCCCTACGGTGAACTATTATCTAATAGGCAAACATTCTACCATAAGATATGTACGATATATACAATCCAAAGCCAGTAAAAATTGTAAGGTTATCAAAACATTATTGCAAGGTTTAGTAAATATTGGCAGTTTTCTAATCACAAACTGTGGCCTTTAGATCCATTGTGTTTATTCTGCATTTCTGCTGCAACAAGAACTCCATGTGTGGCTACAAAATCATCTCACGAGTAGTAGGACAGACAAAACGGATAAAGTGGCAAAATCAAGTTACAGAAAAGTAGAAAACAAAGGTGAGAGAGAAAGAAGTTTGTCAGGGATGAAAAGTGGAAGTGGTGATAGCCATATGCAGCGAAGAAGGAAAATAACAGACCCACTAGAATGAAAAGTCGAAGGTCATATCTTAATTCTAAAGACAAATACAAAAAGGTCAAAACCTCGACAACACAAACTCTACTTACTTGATATCTTTCAACGCTCTTGTTTCATGAGAAATCGATTACTTGTAGCAAGTACAAGAGCCAAAGAGATAGAAAGTATTCCCACAGTCCAAAATGAAAAATTGCTTATAGTTCTGTCTAACACCTCCAAAATGATAGCCAAACTACTAGAATCGTCAAATTCAGGCCCTCTCATTCCTTTGTCCCTTGAAAATAACACGAGACAAGTCTTTAAAAAACTTTGAATTCCAAGGATGGACAACCTTTTGGCTTTTGGAGATAGAGGGAACGTTGTCTGAAAATATCCATCTAAATAAAAATGATAAGTTCACTTACTTGTCTGTAGCCGTTGCAGTCAAGCTCACAAATGGAACATCCGAGAGAATGGGACGCAACTTGTCCAGTTGTTTATACTCCATCCTGGAGAGATTTGGAGAAGGCATGTCAAAAAATTACACATTAAGTAGAAAATAAAACTTGTCAGGGAGTGTGGAGTGTGGACCAAGGATAATTCTATGCTCAACAGATTCAGGCCAGAACAAATATGTATGATCAAGCAAATTGCTAACAGAGATAAAATCTAAAGACACCAGGATCATGGCCAAAATCTATGTTACAAGGCCAAGATTTATGTTATAACTATTATTGTCTCCCCTGTACAAGAAGCAAAGTTATGCGCACCGCAAGCATCTACCTCAACAATCATTCAACAATAGTAATCAAATGCTGACTTCCCAACGACCCAGAATAAATCAGACTGTTTATTTTTGGTAACTAAATTAGACAATTTATTAAAACCAAACCATCTCAGAGGGTGATCATAACACCATGCACTGTCAACAAGAACCTCAGAGCCTCTTAATTGGCTAGTCCAGTGTATAAAAAGGCGTGGAAAAGGTGCGCCTAGGCTCTAAGGTGCAAGGCGTTTGGAGCCATCGCCTTTTATTGTCTGGGCGAGGCGATTTTGATGAGGCGCAAAAAGGCGCACCTCCTGACGCACACACCATTTTTTCACTTTTTTTTTTTTTACTTTTTATTAGGGCGCCTCACTTCAATGAGGCGCACCGAGGCGCGCCTGAGGCGCTGGGAACTCCAAATCGCCTTGGTGTGCCTTGAGCCTTTTTATACATTGCTAGTCAATGGTGTCATTAGACAATACAGAATATAAATAAACAGTTCCTGCATTCGCGCTCCTCTAGGATTTAGGCGATGTTTGGTTCAGAGGATACATGTTAAAGTGTTGAACTGAATTTGATTATAACAAACAACAACAATAAAGCCTTAGTCCCAAAATGATTTGGGGTCGGCTAACATGAATCGTCGTAGGAGATCGTCATTGTCACCAATCAAACCAGAAAGGAGTAGGAAGTAAAAAAAAGAAAAAAAACAAGGAAGAGAAAGTGAATGAATGAAAACTTCAGGAGACACAGAGGAGGAAAAAAGGAGGAAGTTAAGGCATGTAGCAGAAATATAGCATTCATGTTCATGTAAAGAGAATCTTTTTCACCCTTCAGAAAATAACTTTCATCTAACAAAATTATTTCCTTTACAAACCAAACAAAGAAAATGGGAAAATAGTGAAAAGCTAATATTTTGTTCCCGAAAAAATATTTCCCTTCCCTCAACCAAACACAGGTTCGATGATCCTATAAACAACCGAACAAGGACATAGCATTCAGAAAAACACTTGAATAAACAGGACCCCTAATTTCCAAAAATCTATGTAACTTCTCATGTTTCTTGTGGACAACATAATTTAGTTGTGGACAACAACACAATTTATGTCAACAGGCAAGAATACAAGTCGTGCCAATATTAGGTCAATGCGAATTCATACCAAAGCCAGGAAACAATTTAGGCAAATTGGATAATTGCGGTGGTTATCGCTTTTGGGTCCCGTTATCGCTTTTGGGTCAATTGAAAACAACCTCTCTGCAATTGCAGGGGTAAGGTTGCGTACACGCGACCCCCCTTACCCCACGTCTTGCGGGAGCTTTTTTGAGGCAATGGGGTAATGATAATGATAATGATAATGAATAATTGCGGTAGTTTGCGTTGCTATAAGAAGTTGCTGCTATAAAGTTCTTTGGGTCAACGCTTTAAATGGATGGATAGTATAATTGACGCAATTATTCTATATTTAGCTATCAACTTGTTTGCTAATATTTTTCTTTCCTAGTTTATTATTAGACCAATTGTAATTAACAAATTAGATATATTTTGGTATGTAACAATCTCTAAAATTATTTATTTACTCCTATGGAGCAAGTATAATTCTAGTAGACGATGATTTCTAATTTAGCCTATAAAAGGAGGTTAGGCCTAGCTAGAAAATAAGAGGGGAAAACTAATGGTGAAAGGAATCATCAAATAAGGTTGTGTTATTTTGAAGGAATTTGTAATACAATATTATTTGAGAGGAGGACATATAAATTTCCTCCTTTCTCGCTTGTCTCTTTTATTATTGTTATTTTGCTATTTGTTCTACGTTGTATTCGCAGGGTTTGTTCATAATCCTTCGTGGTACATATTGGTTATAACAAACTGTTCGTTTATATCCGTGGAGAATTTCAGGAACAAATAAAATGTAGAAGCTTTTAAAGGGAAGACGAAATTCTCGTTGTGACTTGTGGCACATATAATTAATGATATTCTTATACATCAAGGTTTTCACAAGACTTCGAAGATAGGAAACCCGGTTAGACGGACAAAGACAAGTGGGAGGATATGCAACTACGCGATACTAGTACGATCGGAATGGCTCTTGCATCGAAGATCAAGTACAACATCTTAGAGGATAATAGCCCAAAAATGTTGTGGAACAAATTGACTAAGATGTACGCATCTAAGTCATTGGCCAACAAGTTGTTCTTGATGGACTTGTATTCACTCGAGATGGAGGAAAGTGGCGCACTACAAGATCATTTAAATAAGTTTAATAGCCTAATCACCCAATTGGTGAGGAAAGATGTGAAGATCGAGGAAGACATGACAATTTTATTGTTGACTTCTCTCCCTATAAAGTATAACTCTGTGATAACTAGTATACTTGTAAGGAAGACAACAATTGCTTAGGACGATATTGTAGTGATAAATTAGATCTAATGTTCGAAATGTTCATGCACTCAAATTTTATGGCCAGTACCCTAGAGCTTACCATATTAAATTCATGAAAACAAACACAAAACACTATAGATATAGTGCATGCCGTAGAAGACATGTATACAAGAAATTAGAAGCTACTAGCTATAAATGCAAAAGAAATATGACCCTTATAACCTGAAATCATGACCCCACTCTGATATGCAATGTCCTTCATCAACAGCAAAAAGACAAATTCCGGCCTTGAGCAGTTTTTTCCAAAAGCTGAAAAGATGAGACAAAGGACATAGATTAAAGAAGAGGCAGAAAAGCTCCAGTTATCCAACCGTTACAAGCAGGAAGATGAATGGGATGTATCAACTATTAGAAAAGATCATGTCAGAAACAGCAATGAGAAACCTTCTAATCTCCAAAAACAATGCACCTTATGTTCAATTTTAGAGATTGTAGCTGATGTCCATAATGAGTATGGGTAATATGACCGTATACTCCATGGAAGAAAAGAAAGACAAAGAAAATAAAACTCACTATCACATGGATATAAACCAAGAAAAAGGGCTAGTAGCAAAACAAGTATTATGGCCTAAGCAAGGAAGAAGAAGAAGCAAATAAGTGGTAGGGTAAGAACAGTAAAAAGCTGATCGCTCAAATAATATTAAATAGCAGAAGCTTAATTCATGAAGCGGACCACATGTGAGGTTAACAATGTAGTTTTACAAGAATAACTCACAAAAGGATCATATAAAAGTCCTGAGAAAGGAAAATATCTCAAAAATAAACCAGTTGCTTGTCAGGAATATAAACACAGCACTAATTTATTGTGTTCTCTCTTGAAATCCCAAGATGAACACTATATCTACTGACAAGAAGAACATATACAATAATTTGGGTATGATTAGAAGAACACTAAAAGATGCAAATATTCAGTGTATGGTATGTGTATGTCATGAAAGTTCCAGGAAACATCACCACCTCATTCTGAAAAACGCATTATAAACAGGTAAATTGCGACTTAAACAAGAAAAATGAGGGCAATAAGTGATGCAAAAGGCACCTGTTAGGAATTGTGCATGCTTTCTCTGGGGTCATGAACAACAAACTATAAAAGCCAGACTCGGCTTTGGTCTGCACAGTTTTATCAGTTTGAGTAGAGGCTAGGTACTCCGCTTGGATGCCACGTTGTTTTAAAGCCATTACCTATTAGTCATTCGACTCATACCCATCAATCATTAATTTGAGAGCTAGAAGCCCACCATAGAAATAACAAAGACATGTGATTATCAAGGAGATTACCTGATCTTGCATCAAAGATATCAGAGGACTGACCACAATGCCTGTATTCCCAGCAATCAAAGGAGGAACTTGATAGCTGCATTAAGAAGGTTCAAGCAAGAAATTAGAATAATAATCCATGAAAGAAACCAAGCCAAGGCACAAAAGTTAATTACCAGGAGAAATGGTAAACAAATGAAGAAACAAAAAATAAATGTCAGAGCAGAAAACAGGGATTTTTAAAAACAAAAGTAAACAAATGAAATAGGAAAAGCAAACAGACATTGATTTAAGAGCACCGGAAAAAATATTCTCCTTCCACTGTGAAATAATAGTCAAACTTCAAATATACGGTTTAAGATGTCCGTAAAATTGGTCACATTCCCTCACATAGAATGGATTATGGTCAAGTTTCCAGACATTCTTCCACTAAAATATAGTGGAAAGAAATTGGAAGGAGAAAACTATTCTGAACGACATTTAAGTTAAATTATAGTGAACCCTTAATGCTAATGTGTTAGGAGACTTCGGACAATGTGACTATTAATTCCGGGCAAAACGAGTATAAATCAAAAAGATGAGTTCACAACTGCACTCTTTAAGAAACTGCCTTTTATTTTTGACATAGAATTTACGGATATTTCATGAAATACCCTCGAGTTTTTCCATAATTCACCAAACGCCCATCAAGTTTCAATAATTCATAAAATACCCCTCACAATTCGTACAAATACCCAACATACCCTTACTAATAACGGACCGTTAGTCTGCCGTTAGCCAAGTTTTCAATTCACCCAAATGCCCCTATTCTGAAACTTATTTCACCAAATGCCCCTATTGTGAAACTTATTTCACCAAATGCCCCAAACTTAACTATAGCTATTTTGATGTTTCAGCGACTAGTTTTTGTGTTTGAAAGGTAGCTGTTGGTCACGGTTGACTATAAAAGCCCCTTTGCTGAATGGTTCTTGTAAGTTAGATGTTATTTTGATTTGCTTTGCTAATTTCATAAGATTTTTGTCATGAGTTTTCTTTCAAAATCATCATCTACACCCAATTAGTCCACATATATTAGAGTACCTACCAAACTTCAACCTCCATTCCTACCAGAATAACAAAATTTGTTAGGTACCCTAATATATGTGGACTCATTGGGTGTGGAAGATGATTTTGAAAGAAAACTCATGACACAAATCTTATGAAATTAGCAAAGTAAAGTAAAATAACATCTAAAATACAAGAACCATTCAGCAAAGGGGTTTTTATAGCCAACCATGACCAAGAACCACTTTTCAAACACAAAAACTAGCCGCCGGAACATCAGAATAGCTATATTTAAATTTGGGGCATTTGGTGAAATAAGTTTCCTAATAGGGGCATTTGGTGAAATAAGTTTCAGAATAGGGGCATTTGGGTGAATTGGAAACTTGGCTAACGGCAGACTAACGGCCCGTTATTAGTAAGGGTATGTTGGGTATTTGTACGAATTGTGAGGGGTATTTTATGAATTATTGAAACTTGATGGGCGTTTGGTGAATTATGGCAAAACTCGAGGACATTTCATGAAATTTCCGTAGAATTTAAAAAACCCCAATAACCACAGCTAACATTTGCTTCCATAACAAATTTGATAAACTATTCTAATGAAAATGGAAAAAAATTATAATTTCACACAAATTGGAGTACAAAACTAATTGAAAAATAAACAAACTCACCAAAGGGACTTGCCACTACCAGTTGCCATAACAACCAAACAATCTCTTCCCTCCATAATTTTCTCAATCACTTCCTTTTGATACGGCCGAAAACTAGAAAACCCAAAAAATTTCTGCAACCCAGTTTATACAAATTAAACGTTAATTGAGTAATAAAGACATATTTCACATTAAACCCCACAAATGAAAAGGAATTTCAATGAAAAAGCGGGCAATTTAAGTGAATTAATAAAATAAATAAATAAAATGAGCCCTAGAATTTTTATTTGTTTTTGAACAAATTGCGAAAAACAATTACGAAAAGACTGACTTACTTTGAGGGCGACATCCATTTGAGAAATTGAGGGTTTCATGCTTTGAGATTAAACGTCGCTTCTGCTAATTAACTGGAAAATGTGAGAGTAGCTTTTAAGTTTCAAGTGAAAAAGGAGTGTGTACTATTATGAAGTTGTTGCTCCACTTGCTCGTTCCTTCTATAAAGGTCAAGGTCGACTTGTTTTTCCCGCCATTTTGTCTTCTTGGCCAAGGGTAGTCCCTGTTCGGCAAAATTAGCGGTAGCGGTTAGCGGTTGAGTAGCAGGTAGCAGGTAGCGGTTAGAGTAGCAAGTAGCGGTGAATAATAGCGGTTAACGGTTAGCTGTCAAAGTAGCGGTAACTAATATAAGTGTTCGGTAAAAGTAGCGGTTGATATTATAAAATAAAAATAAAAGCTAGAATATTATTTAAAACTTTATTATAAATTTGTCAAAAGCTACTCGCTACCTTAAACGCTACTAATTTTAACGTTTGACAAAAGTTACTCAACCGCTACCTCAACCGCTAACCGCTACCTAAGTCGCTACTTTACCAAACACTTACAAATTTTACAAGTAGCGTCTTGACTAGGTCAAAACGCTACCCGCTACCTCAAACGCTACCGCCGAACACGCCCAATCTATACTAGTATACTAGATTACTAGTTTTATATGCACGCTATACGTGCGAGATTATATAAAAACTAAAAATTGCGTTATGACAAACTAATCACAATAAATAATATGTTAGGAAAATTGTTCATAACGTTCATATGAATAAAAATTAAATACAATAACAGCTGGATAAGAAAAGCATTTACATAATGAAACAATGTAATACACGTACTATATGACGAAAAATCTAAATTGTAGTACTAAAGTAAAAAAAATTAATATATAACTAATGTGTTTCACTTTTCTTTTTTTCCCGCAATGTACTTAGCTAATCACATGTTTAAGGCTCAATTGATTTGCAACACATAACTAACATTATAGGATTACTCTGAATTTAAATCTTCAATTGGTGGGGGTAGCACCCATGAAAAACTCTGTTTTCGAAGATTTGAGAGTACTTTCTTTGACCTGATTGTGTCCTAAGCTGCATAAAATTAGAAATTTCTTTAATTTAAATACATACAATAGGGCTGAAACCTATTAAAGTATTAATTTTAATTATATCAGTACCCAAACAACCTAAAAGAAGTATAGTATAGATGTATAATGGTGATAAAAGCAATGACAATGTAGATTTAAGATTACAGCGTTCTCAGGAACACTAACCACTTGTCTTTATTGGTTTTCCTTTTCTGCTTCGAACTTCCCGGTAACTGACTGACTGCTTTAGGTTCCTGCTGCGATTTCTCCGGAGTTTCCCCTTAGATTCCCTGATTTAGGCTTGTGAATTGGCTATAACTTTGACAAAATCTAGGATAGATTGTGTGTTTATACGGACAGAGTCTGCTTAACATGAGTTAATACAGCACATGTTTAAAGCTTCGGTCGATACTCAAGCATAGGTTTTGGTTGATATTTCGTTGATATTGTGTACCTATTTTCATAGTTTAAGGGTTGTATTTATAGTGTAATCGGTCAAAATAAGATAGATGTTTGAAGAGATTGAGCTTTGGTGAACTGAAATTGCAGCGCTACAAATTTCTAGCGCGGGCCTTGTGAGTCGGTGGCAACTCATTAGAATTGTACCCATGTCGTGATCGGTTGAGAACCAAACTTTAGTGCCATAACAAAGTGGCGCAAGTATTTGTGCGCTGGAAATAAGCGACGCATGTATGCCATTGTTAGAATTTTCTAGCGCTGGTAAAATCTACCCGCATGTTTTCCAGATCCTTCCAGTTTGTTCCGAATTTCTATCTCATTCACTATTTTATCTCTTTGACGCTATTGGTTGGAGTACAACTCTTGTCCTTTCTCAATGATTAATTGTGATGCAATGTAATCACTTCGAAAATATATCTTGTACGACTTCTATTTTAGATAGCGGTTAAACATAGCAGTTACTATAAATAGAAGTTACTAAATATGGAAATATAGGTTTCAGGGTCACGCCAGTTAGTCACAGGTCGTTCGTCGCGAAGTTAAGAAAATGTTGACAAGCAGTGTTTGGTTTAACTCACCGCTTCGGGCCTAGGGGACAAATGTAGGTGTCTACATGTGCATATACCAAAATTAGCTGCAAATCCGCGCAAGAAAATCCCCCTATCATCTCGTAGGACATTGAGTGCATACCATACTTCCTCTACTCAGGCTGGTGCATAAGAATGCACTAGTGTCAACCGGTATGTCATTAGTTCTTCCAGACAAAGGAGTTTCTCCATCTCCAATTCCACCACAGGATTGTTGCGAAGCATAGAGGTCATTTCTCTGTAAAGATAGGCCTTCCGCCTTTAAGTTTCTTATAATCCATTCCTGAAGATTGCCCATGTAGAAGGAAGGGTAGTTAGCCGAGCCACCAACACTAGACCAAGTTCCCCTTGCAGCTTGACAGTCACGGAGCATGTGTAAGAGAGAATCATCAACATCCCTATTACAACGTTTACACCTTGGATCATCAGTTAATCTTCTTTTATATCTGTTAGAGTTGCATAGCGCTCGATCATGGAGAAGTAACCAGATGAAAACACGCACCCTTTATTGTACTGGAGCTTTCCATACAATCCAGGAGGTGCTTGCTGGTATATTATCTTCATCCTTCATGATCTGTAGGGCATACTTAATAGAAATTTTCCCGGACTTGGATCCCTTCTAGTATCTCAAATCGCCAGCATCCTCATCATTGACAAGCTGATGATCTGCAATTTCTTTTAGAGTATTTGTTGGGAGTAAGTGCGCAAATAACCCCCACTTCCAGGCAGCCCCAATCTCCCACATGTCTTCTACTGTTGCTCCACCTATAGTATATGGAATATGTTTAGTTGCTAACTCTCTAAGAGGGACGCCCGTTGCCCAACAATGATCCCAAAAAAGTGTGGTACGCATGTTTCCTATTGCCACTGTTGATCCTTTCTTTAACCATTGAGCGTTGTCTGTTATACCCTGTAACACCCCGACAATTCTCCTTTTTCTAAAATAACCTTTTTATAAATATAACCATAGAGAATTATCAAAGTATTATCGCCCGTGTGAAAACGTAACGGCTTATTCAGAATTTTGCAGCGGAAAACATAAAACTAACTTTTAGGTTTATAAATAATCGATTACAGATTTAATCCCAAAAACCAATCAACGAAAATAAGGAAATGTAAATAGTACGACAAGTTTAAAGTCCAATTTAACAAACCCAAGTCACTTAGTAAAACAAAATAAATACAAGCTCTCTAATCCCGATCCCAATGATGCATCATCTTCAAACCTGTAGATGGCAACGCTTATTGATCCTTAGAGACTGCTCACCAAAATGGGTCATCACAGGATCAATAAGGCATAGCCATGAATCCATGATCAACACACACAAACAAAGCACGTAATCAGCAAAGCTGAGTACTACATACTAAATCAATAATAATCCTAACATGATTCTATTAAACGATCAATCCTAACATGATACAAATAAAACATAAGTAAGGGCAGGCAAAACATATTAATTTGAAGACCACACTTGACTAGACTAGGCTAGACTGGACTAGAACTTTTATAATAATAATATTATTTTAATTGAAATAGTCAATGGACCGAGTTGTCTAGCTAAAAGATTCACTAAGGAAGATGAGGTACGGGCGCGACTCCGTAAACTCAGTGACCTACGATATCGAGGAACTTTTGAATAAAAATAGAACACGGTGATCATTCCGGTCCCAAAAAAGGCCATGGGCTACCACCATGAACCCCAACTCCTGTTTGTCCGTCACTTCAGACGTGCACATTCTAAAGCTATTGCTACTCAGTTTCACTTTACATGATTTACAGATTAAATCTCTGTTGTGACTCAACAATCACGTAAGGCATACAATCAACAATTATTCACAACTGTTTTTATCTTGGAATTAAGAAAGTGATCACAAAGGTATCAATCAAGACTCATTCCAATTAAATTCAACCTTTCCTTTAATACTGATCAACCCCTCTATATGGGTATAAGGTTTCAACTTACTAAACAAGGTCCTCGGGCCTCATAAAGTAGTGAAAAGCTAAAAGGGAACAACGATCAATCGATTTGAATCAATATATATATAAAATAATCTAGTGTTCCCAACAAACATGTTTGCATCAATGATATACTCATATTTTATATAGTTTTTACCCCCGTCCCGTATGCACTTTTCATCTCATTTGAGCTCTTCGGAGCCTATTTTAGTGCTAATGTGTGTGGTGTAGTGTCTGTTAGTTGCAGTGCTGTTTTTGATGATAATTGATCTTTGGAGGCCTGTTTCTTATCACTCTTGGATGACTACACGGATCCCGGAGCATTGCGGGATGATCTAGCTAGCTTCAAAGGGGCCACGAGCGTCAAACTTGGCCCAAAGGAGTTGGACCTAGGCCTCAAGTTCAAACTCAAGGCAATTGCGTCAGCTTGAGCTCAAAACCTGTGGCCCCGGTTTTCGGAAACCGGCAGGTTTTGAGAATTGAAGGAAATCTATCTTAAGTGCGAAACCGGCAGGTTTGGAGAAACCTGTGGCCCCGGTTTTCGCTACCTGTTACTTTTGAGGCACCTGACTGGGCCGAAAACCGGCCGGTTTCTGGAAACCGGGGTGCCCGGTTTTCGGCCCCTTTGCGTCTTCTTTTGCTTAGTTACTCCGTGGGATTAAGGGGAGGCTTATATATATATTTAGTGTTTTTTTTTGTACGGGATCTCTTCGCTCCGAATTTCGTATTATGATTGCTTAGCTTAAAACTTCAATTTTTATTTTCTCCAAACACTCAACTTTTAATTAATTAAAGATTCAAACTTTCAGCTAATCGTTTCGTTCTTCGTTTTAGGTATTACTTTATTCCTTATTTTATTATTCAATCTTAATCATGTTTTTATTTAATATGTTTATTTGGTTTAATTTAAATATGTGTGAGTAGTTGATTTTCTAGGGTTTTGGGAATCCATGAACGAATGTGAAAGGATGATTAATTGTTGTTGATTGTTGGTTTAGCTGTTAATTCCTATTGATTGCCCTTATCTACTTTGCAATTAGATTTGCGCAGGTTTGATTGTATTAGTTTCGCAATATCAAATTAAGATTCGAGAGATGCAATTTGATGTTTAGGCTTGTTTCAATAGGTAGAATTGGGATTAATACGTAGCGAGAGCCCGTTAATTCTAAGTCTATGATTAGTATCGATTCGAGAGAGCATGCTGGTCTAATTAACTGTTATATTGATTGTTATCGATTGTTGTCGTCCTGGAATGTTGTTCATCGGTGAACCTATGCCCTAGACCTTTTAATATCTGATTTCTTCCTATTTTATTATCGTCCTAGTTATATTATACAAATCAATCCATATTCTTGTTTCCCAATAGTCTAGAATTGCCGATTAATAGTAGAAAGAACATTGTTTCCCTGTGGATACGATCCCTGCTTCCCATGCTATATTTTTAGTTGGTGAACGTTAGGTTTATCTTTGATAGGAGTGCGATTTAGCCTGTCAATCAATCATCCATACTAACATGCTATAATTCTCATAACGAAATATATGTTCAACATGTCCATCCAACAATATTAAACATGTAATTTCAACATAATCAAGTTCATCAACAATTTCAACATGGTTTCAACAAATAACAAACATCTCCGAGCACACAGGTATGTACGTACCTTGTGTAAACAAATTGAGAGGCCACTTTAACGATTTCAAAAGTCGTCTACACAAAATTTTCCGCCTAAAACAACCAATAAAGGTTCCCAATCAACTTCCAATAATTCACAGCAATAATAAAGTATTCTAAATACATCCTAAACATATTTAGAACATTCCTCAATATCCAAACTTAACTACTAAATCTCCTAGCATAGTGATTACTTCACTAACGATCACGAATTATCATAAATTCCAATATAACACGCAATTTACAATTTCCAGCAATATAAAATAGTTTCAAACTACTCCAAAAAATATCCAACATGCTTAAAATCATAAAAATGATAACTTTCATAATTTATAATCAGCCTACTATGATTTTAAAACTATTAAAACCTTAAAATTCATGTTTTTAATAATTAAAATCCTTATTTTAATTCAATTATATAAATCTGAAAATTAAATTATTAATTATGCAAAATATATAATCTGAAATTCATAACTTAATAATAAAAACTATAATTTAATTCAATAAAAACACGAATTATATTAATAAAACGTAATTAAAACATTTAATTAGTTTTAAGGGTTAAGAATTAACCAAAAGAGAGAATGAGAGGTGGCTGGCCGGAGGTAGCTGGCGGCGCGGCAACAGGGACTGGTTCTGGGCAGTCGGCGGCGGCGCGGCTGGTTGTTGGTGGCCAGCGGCGGTTGCTACGGATGGTGGTGTCGTGAGCAAGAAGCAAGCCAATGGGAGGACCGCTTGCGTGTGGAAGGGTTGCGAAGATTGGTGTTGGTTGGTCGGCGACGACACGGGAACTGGTGGTCGTCGCGGCCGGTTTCGCAGGTTGGTGGTGGTTGCTGCAACAGAACCACGAGCATTAAGGAGGAGAGGAACGAAAGGGACAACGAATCAAGAAAAGGAGAACGAATAAGAGGAGAAGGAGAACGAAGGAGAGGAGAAAGAGAAAGAATTACCGGCGGCGAGGATGGTGGTGGTCCGGCGGTGTGCGGTGGCTGGCGGCTGCAAGGTTTGAGGGTTTGCTGGTTCATGTAAATTGTTGAAGGAGAGAGTGTTTGTTGTTTTTTTTGTTTGTAAATTTGAAGGAGAGGAAAGGAGAGGGTTTTGGGTTTATTATTTTGGGCTTCACCCAATTAGGCCAGGAATAGGATTTAGTTTAGCATTTAAATTCAACACCGCTTATGATTGTTTTCCAAATTCAATCGTGTTTTCGTAATTCAAATTCTTTTCGACATCAAATTCTGGAATTATTTTTGATTTCGTAAATCGTTAAAATATTTGAAATGCATTTAAATAAAATAAATATACATTCAATATATATTTATTACTAAAATTCATAAATTTCATTTAAATATAATTAATTAAACATTAAAATATATTAATAACTTTATAGATTTACGGGGGATTACATACCCTCCATACATTGGAAATATTCGAGGTAGGAAGGAACATATCGATATCGCATCGCTCTTTACAATATTTAGACCTTAACACTCTAGGCCAAAGGGAGTTCGGTTCAACAAGGACTCTTCATCCCAGCTTGGTAAGGAAAGCAGAGTTAAAGTTTTTTTTTTAGATTTGAGTCTAGCTGAAGTGTTGAACGGTTGCCTACTCCACCTTTGTTTCTTGGTAATTGAAGTGTATCCCAAGACAATAGGTGTGTTTTCTATTTCTCTTCATCACCTCCCCAAATAAACACCGTACGCTTGTCAACGGTATCGCAAATGGTACAAGGGATTTTTCCCGTTTGAATTAATTATTATGACAATATGGAAAATTTGGTAATATTAATCAAATCTTTGCCTGATTTTCTTTTATTAAGCTCACCTACGACATATTTTTTAATAATCCCACATTTACTACCAACGACTTCTGTTGGGCCCAACAGGTCATAAATTTGTTGTAGGCGGTAATATACCCCTACGTGACAATACTCTCTCTCTCTCTCTTCTCCCTCTGTATATTCAGTCATCATCATCAATTCATCACCATCTCGTTGACTTTTTCACCGATTGCCGGTCAATTAAGCCGAATAAAAATCGCAAGGTAGTAAATGTGAGATTATTAAAAAATATGTCGTAGGTGAGATTTAATAAAAAAAAATCGGCCAAAGGTAGGATTAATATTACCAAAATTTCCAATATTATTAGGTGGTAATTTTTTATCATTAATATTTTTCACACGAATACCACAGGTTCCACTCGGTCCACTCATGGGTGTTGGATGGATGAAAAACATGTGATCGGTAAACCAGGTGACAGATGGATCGGATGGTGCTGGTGATGCTTGCCCAATCTGAACCCGGTCTATATCCATCCCTAGGCCATTACCACGGTAAATAATATTTGAACTTTATGAATAAAATTTTATTTTTTTACGCAGAAATAGGAAATATATTAGTAGGAGGTAACTAGGACCTCATGAACCAGAAAGTATAGTTACAAAGGTGCCAAAAGCAGCCCATAGTCAAACCCAAAAACTTGTAATCACGACTATGGCTGAGACCAGGATAAAGCTTAAAATGTTTAGCATAATACAAAAGCAAATTAGGGAAATTAGAGCAGTTAGCAATATAATCATTGATCTTCAAACCCAACTCGAAACAGGAACTCAAGGCTAGACTGCATTGACTGGGACCAACTCCTTCTCATAGGCTTCCCTTACATTAGTAGGAGGCTGAAAATGGTAGACCTTTGGAACAGTCATGATGCGTCCAATTTCAGCGAGGCCATGAGCAACTTGGTTAACATCTCGTTTAACATGAAGGAGTGAAACACACCAGTTCCTCCTTAGGAGTGAAACAATATCATTGATGATAGGAGCTAGATGATGATCTTGGTAGCCCTTTGGATTCTCTAACATGTATTTTAAAGCCGCCGCATCTATCTCCAATTCCAGATGAGTAATCTTCCTCTCCCAAGCAATCAGAAGCCCTTCCTTAACTGCAGTTAATTCCGCTGAAGTAGGACCAAGAGATTTGAAGCGAATGGAGAAACCAATATGCCAAAGGCCTCTATCACATCTGATCACACCACCTCCTCCAGCATTGTCAATATCAATCCAGGAACCGTCAGTGTTCAATTTGAAAAAAGAGACTTGAGGGGGAGCCCACTTCCTTGGTGATGGAGGATTAGCAGAAGAGCTGGCTTCAGTTTCATCAGAAATAGACTGCACCAAAGTGTTAGAGAAAGTGTAGTCTGCCCAGAATCTATTATAAAGGCTAGCACTGCTTCCCATTTTCAGCTTAAAGACAGCATCGTTTCTATAAGACCATATGTGCCAAATTGCAATTGAAAAAATTCTTTGCCATTGATTAGACCCATTTAAATTATAAGCCACCCACTCATGCCAAGACAAGGAGTAGAATTTGATAAATTCAAGATCAAAAACTGAAGAATGATATTGAAAAAGCATAGACCAGAACGCAGAAGTACTATAGCAATCTCTAAAAAGATGTAAATTGTCTTCAGTGGAAGTGGTGCACCTGATACAGATAGGATTGAAATTCTGGATTTTAACAGCTAGAGTTTGAGCTACAGGAAGAATGGAGTGACAGACATTCCAAAGTAACATCTTATATTTATAAGGAATGTTGATTTTCCAGAGTTTTTTCCGGCAAACATTAATAAGACAAGCATTGGAATGGGGGCTAGCAGTAGAATTATATGCTGACTTAATGGTAAAGGTTCCTTTTTTATCCAAAGTCCATCTTAGTGAATCCTTGGCAGCAGTTAAAGTTGAGAGGGGAGTAGCCTTTATGATACTGCAAATATGAGAGGGGAGTAAATGCTGGATTCTAGTAAGATCCCAAGAGTTATTTTTAATAATATGGGAAACCCTCAGGTGGGCAAGTGATTCAGGAATAACAATATTAGGAAGCTGATAAAGAGGGCATTGACCAACCCAATGATTGAACCAAAGAGAAGTGTCTTCACCATTCCCAATACTAATAATCATGCCTTTTTTAACAATTTCCCTTCCTTTGAGAATATCTTTCCAAATAGAAGAAGAGTTGGAATTTGGGAAACAGTCATTGAAATTTGAGGCTTTTAAATACCTAGAACTTAGGATTTTAACCCAAAGTTTATCAGGTTGAGTAAGGATTTTCCAACCTAATTTAGCCATAAAAGCAAGATTCCATCGTTTTAAATTTCTAATTCCCAATCCCCCCAGATTGATAGGATCACAAACTCTATCCCAACTGGTTTTCGGGATATACCTAGACCTATCCACCCTATTCCACAGGAATTTTTTGCATCTAGACTCAAGCTCTTGGATAACAGTAGCAGGGAGGATGCAGGTTTGCATTTCATATAATGGATAAGCATTAAGAACAGATTTGATAAGTGTACACCTACCTGCCATATTGAGAAGTTTAGCCTGCCACCCTCTAATCTTAGAGGTAGTTTTATCTAAGAGGTTAAAAAAATCACCTTTTTTAAGTCTAATAGGGGATATATTGCAACCAAGATACTTACCAAAGGAAATATCATATGACTATCGAAATAATTGAAAACTTGGTCCGAAAAAGCCCTTTAAGTTTCACAAACATGTTAAACGGTATACACCCATTTTATTTTTATTTTTTGGGGAACTATATTTATACATCCTTCTACAACAATGAATCCTCAAATTTACAAGGACAAACAATCCAATGCAATTGTCCTTAGAAGAGCAGACAAAGGATTTTGCACTATTACACGATTTCCTATACTTGAATTGTGAAAGCATAGACTGAGACTGAATGCAAATATCAATTAAAACGAAACGAATTGAAGTTCATGCAACTCTAAAATCGCATTCGGAACACCTGCCTGAATAATGTACAACAGTAACAGCTACGCTTCCTGTAAAGTTATCCAAATATATAGACTTCATCATATCCGTTCCTGTTACGAAACAGAAGAATTAGAAAATGTTTTGTGATAATTGGAAGTGAAGGTGTATATTGAGATTGGGAGCTTACCCTTTCTTGCCACAATATGTGGGACTGTAATTGTAAATGAGATTGTTCAGCACATCCGGCACAGGTGGCCTATTAGGAGATCTCCTTGCCTCACTGCAAAAAGAAGACGTTAAGACTTACTAAACAATTTCTAATGATCAAGTAAGGATAACAACAGGTACTGGAAATTACTGTTGAGGGTATATTAACCAACTGATAGCAAGTGCTTGGACTATGGAGATGGATAAAAAAACAGACAAGACAATAAATTGACTTGAATGATTTATGTGAGAGCATGTTTATTGAAATACGGTAAATAGGATGATCTGGTGCGGAATATATAGAACACTATATTCCAGAGGACACCCACATCAGTCTCGTGACTGTCATCAGCAATCTCCGGCTGAACGAAAAGCAGCATTGGAGCATATCCTCCCTTTCTTCTGTTTCAAAACTTTTTGATAGGGGAATCTCCTTCTGGATTCTTCCCAATTAGGCATGATTATTATGAAATGCTCTACAGCCTCTAACCTAGAGTTTTTTTTTGCAAGGAGCTCAATTCCGTGGCTTCTTATCCAGCATGAGATCTTGTTTACTAAGCAGCCTCATTCACTCCTATGGATGAAGTAGATGCAAACAAACTGAAGGGTACACAGATAAGAGTCATTACGGATTTATCATTGCTTACTTGCCACACTCATGCACTACTGCAAATAAAGTAGATTGCAAACCAAATTGGAGGGCACACAGGGCACGTATTAACTCTTCCCTTTATTGGTTGACAATAATTTGATCTTGTTAGTAAATAGTGACCACTGACCAACATAAACTAAACATAAAAAGTCTACAGTAATAGATTCTTGGTGCAGCAAAAATGTGGGATCAAAAATAAGATATTGCAAGCTTCTAGTCAACCAGAAGAATTCTGCCCCTTAATGTTAGTAATCAACTAGGCTAACATAATGATTGGAAACATGGCTAAAAGTCAAAAACTTGGAAAATTAGAACGGTGATGGAAAATCAACACCTACCTAATAAAAAAGTTTGCTACATGCTGAGTGACTTGAATCGCGTCTTCTGAATGTGGAATCATTGGATAGCCCCATTCGAATGCATTTTTCTGCAGTTAGTCGATCAAGAATCATTCGATTATGTATTGTTTTGCTGAAAGGACATATACAATCATTAAAAGAACCAACAGTATCAATGTATCACAATAAATAATAGAACTTCTTAAAATCAGTAACAAATAAGCTTGCAGCTTTTTAATTCCTCTACTCTATATGATGCATCAACGAGCTTTTTCCTTCCTTTATACTGATGAACTTGTAAAAAATCAAGACAAGGTAAGGCCTGAATTATTAACTCACTCTCTTGGTCAACATTTAACGTGAAATACAACTGCAACAAGCACATTTCATTTGAGTGTCATTTGCCCATGATATCAGACTTAATGAGCTCCATTTTGGAGATTTTAGAGTATGCCACACAGTTTCATGTTACATATAAGGTCAAATGTTAATCTTGGAGTACCTTCATCTTTGAACATGTCCATTGATCGGCTTATAAACTAAAATTCTTTGGCATGACATTTTTCTAGCACAATAGGGTGTGATTCAGAGCTCTCTGAGAACTTAAACTGGAAATCAACCCACTTTTTCTCATGAGCTAGCCAAAGATCAACATCTTTTCTTTCCTAGGTTTAGAGGGTTTTTTCCCCGAAGAAAGCCCATTAGATGAGGAATCTGAGAAAACTTTTCTTCTGTCTACCAAAGACACAGGGTCTGGTGCTGTCTGATATTCTTTGTGACATCTCGTCTTTTGACTGCAGCTACAGCTAGTAGGAAGAGTCAAAGCTATTAGGAATCTTAGTTGCTTCCTTTCCTCTGTCCCGTGGGACCTCTCTTTGGTACTTAAATTACCTGATTCTCGTCCCGGAATCTGGGGTCAATCAGCCCAATCCCTGGCCTTTTTTTGAAGGATTTCCTGAGATTCAATAGAGGCATTGAAGTCAAACCGAAGACGATGTTCCTGATGTCGATCTTCATCTGGCTTCTGCTTTACTGCTAGAAATGAGAGTATTTCTGTCTGCTCCTTTTGTTTTAGGTGACGCCAGAGCTCGACGGCTATTGATGGCACGAGGTAGTTGAACTGTTGAAGGAGAACTTTTGGCTGGATTGGATCTGCCTCGTTAAATTAGCTAGCTAAAGTCTTAAACCCTTCACCCTTTCTTCTATATGGGCAACTGGAGCATTTTCTCATTTAATTATGTGTTTATGTCATTGCTCATTCCCCTTAGAAAGGAAACAGAAACAACAAAAACAACAACCTCAAATGGATATCCCCAACAACAAGGCTTTTGGAAGGTCCAGTTCTACAGTCTACGTGGCTATACCCTATATCAATCGGGCTTGGGTAATCGTGTTAGACATGGATATGTATCCCAGTATCTGACTTAGCTAACTAATGGTTACATGATTTGTCATGTGTCCATAATCATGTGAGAGTGTCAAGGACCCAACACAAGCACTTGAAAAAGGGAAGAGCTCAAAGTAACGTTGTTTATACCTCCAGTTAATCTAGAGTTTGCATAAGGGATCAAATTCTAAGACTTATCGTGGATACATTCAGACAGGTCTCATGATTCCTCAAGGATTTCTCTCAACACTTAACAGAAGATTTCCTTGCTAATCTGTAGAGTGTCTCAGCTCTCACGGGATTGCTGTTCTTTCTTTACTTTTTTTTCTTTTTATCTTTTATACTTTGGTCACATTCAAAATGTGTGCATTCTTGGGTATCAGGACTATCAAGTATCAACTTGAGAAAGGAAGTGGGGATAGGGGACATTCGGACATAAAACCTAGACCAACTTCTTGTTTATGCACATAGAACCAGAGAGACAAGTATTAACAGAGTTACCTCTGGATGCCACTGGAAACCAGTAATAGGGTACTGATGTGCTTGTACGGTTGAGACATAAACCTGAACATCAAAGAAGATATGAAGCCTCTACACACAAAAAGGTACAAAAAGAAAATATAGACAATCATCACCAAATCAATACAAAAAAGAGTTGAGACTTGGGACTGGTCACACCACCTTATTATCACTGTCTGTGCTAGTTGTTATGACATCGAAGAAACTGGATAGGAGGTGATTCGCTTGAAGTGTTTTAGGTGAAATAGCAAACTGTTGCATTGCAGAAGCAAATTATTGAGAGTGTAATTGGCAAAGCTATTTAAAAGAAGTATACGGCCAATATTAGCATCACAAGGTAAGAAAGGAGATGCAGGTGCAATGAAAGACTATAAAGCAAACAAGAGAACATGAATATTAACAGCAACCATAAGTCCATAAGAGCCAATGAACTAGAGTAAATTTTTCGCCATTTTAGAAATTTTGACGTAACAGTCCTTGAAGTACAAAAAAAGGTACAACAGGCATTAACTTTACATTTAAGGTGCATGCTGCCCATGGTTCAGAGACACTAGTCCTCACTAAAGATGGGATTGTAAAACTGGCATACAGCATCAGACTCCTCTCAGGTTGGTCATTTAACACAAGATCACAATAGTCTATAGTACCAAACCTACTTCTCTTTTATAGAACCATGTATGATAAATAAGATTCAACCAGACGTAGAACCCTAAAGAGGTTTTATCGTAGGCTAAGGATGAAACAACAGCTCCTGCATAGCATATTCTGCTATTAATTTTGGTTGATTCAATTTTATACATTACTTATCGTGAGCTAAACCACCATTATAGACAAGCCAAACGTCATGAGAACGGCGTTAAAGATTAAGTACACTGCATTCTATCATAAGCAAAGAAACAGTCATTTGCAGTGGCACATGCAATGCAAGTATGCAACACATTTTCCTTGACCAAAACTGCAAACTACATACTGAAGTCATAAGTTCATAACTATTAACTACTGAAATTTGGGCAGGGAACACAGGACAAGGGGGATAAAGCTAGACGGATACTGCGTTTTCAGTCAAAAAAATCTGTACATTAGCATATATGCAGACGATACAGCTCCCCATCAATTATCTAAAAAATAAATGACAATACCCATTGTTTAGCTATCCAAAACAGTTGATGATGCACAATTCAATTTCCTAGCAGATATTCGACTATCAAAAACCATAAGTCCATAACTATGTTAGGGGAGAAAAGGTAACGGAATTTGAGCCTCAGGATCATAACTCGTAAGTACCATAAAAAAGACGGACGTGGTCAAACTCACTTTATGGTTCTGCATTACAAGGCAATCTGTGCTCAACTTTCTCAGCAACTCGGGAGGAAACCTGCAACAGCAAAAGAAATTGAAGAGCGGCATTGGTTTCCTCGGTATTCCATGGGGTCAAAACAGCCAAAATCAGAAAACGATCCCATGTTTAGAGCTGAGACATCCATATAACTGTAAAATCGTAGGATGAAGGGAGAGAAAAATCTTCCCCTGCCAATACCATAGCTACATGGTGTAACATGTACTTTTGAAATACCTCTGAAAAACAGTTCCCGATACGTTATTGTCGACAAATTGAAGAGTAGATGCCTGATAACTTGCACTAAAATTTTCAAGGATATTGTTGTCCTGTAACAAGAAATATAAAAACTCAAGGAGTTAATTGAATTGCATATTTGTCAGAATTTTAATCAGTATATACTAGGTAGACTATGATTCAGCATCAGATGACGTTAACACTCTACACTAGCAGAAGACTGACATCATGATCGGCCAATAGAAAGCAGAAACCACTCATGGCAAAGCCTAGACTAAAAAAAATCCACTTGTGTAGTTATGTTTGTTTCTCTCATTATCTACAACTTTTGATGTGAAAAAAGATGTATTTTTGAGAGATTTCTAATCCATATCGGATGCTATATATGTGACTCAGAGTCGCATACTTGTCAAACATGGTACATGTCCAAGTGTCGGACTCAGTTTTTCTATTCAAAAATATTTTATTGAATTATGATAATCTAAGCCAATGGTTACTGAAAAAATCATAGAGAATAGTAAAAACAGATTTCGGAAACTAAGATTTTCCACCTGGAAAGATAAACGAAGCAGCAAATGTGCAACAGATGTTCAAGGACAGTGGTAGATAACTCGCAAGAAAATCATAAAACTAGTGCTGGTTACAGCTGAATCACCTTACTGACTATCATTGTGAGAAGCTCGAAACCCAGGCAGATTGCGTAACAAGGAAAGAACTTCCCTGCGTCGTTCTTCTCCAACACTTTCTGTAGAATACAGAACACAGAACCTACTCAACAAAGCAAGAAGGCAGAAGCAACTTATGATGAAAATGTCAATTCAGAATGGATAATTAACAAATTCAGAAATAAACTAATTTGACTTATCACAAGTCTCTTGGAGCAGGCAATGTTTCAAGTCATTGCCATCTGAAAGTTACTGATGCTTGTTCAGCAATCACATTTGGTATCACACAACATGGCCAATTATAAAGATCAAATTTTGTACAAAATGCAAATAACACAGATAGGTAAGAAAAGAAACATAAATATGCCACTCATCTAGTTTACGGCTCCACCAATATGCCTTGGCCTAGTGTTTAAGACTGTATGAGTAACAGGTTCGAATCTCCCTCCTCCATTTGTAATTTGTATTGCCCTTGTGGCTCACTCGCACCAAAAAAAAAAAAAAAAAAAACCTAATTCATGATTCCACTCTTTGATCTTTGCCTAAACTAGATGTAATGAAATCAGGTATATCCTTGTAGACCATATCTTTTCAAGTTATAAGATATGTTACCATAACCAACAAGTGTCTGTGTGAGTGGTGCGAGTCAGCAACGTATAAGACGATCTAAACAAGCAGTTCATAATGTCATACCTTGAATATCTGCTGCACGACCTCAAAGTACGTACCATTCTTAGCCCATCCACCAGTAAAAAGCACCCCATTTACTAACTCCAATTTCTGCAGCAACACAAATAGATAGCACAATCCAATTGACATCAAATAAAAATCACAAATCTCAAAATACCCAACAAATTTATTGATATAAATAACATAACATCAATCCGAAATCATCAAATAACACATGTAAACTGCTGCTCCCATTTCATTTTCACCTTTGTTCTTCCTCAAAAATGCACAAATTTCAACCAAAACTAATGCTAAATATTTGAAAATAAACCCCTATTCGAAATAACTCAAAATAAGCAGATGAGGAGAACATAACCTAAGCCAAGTACCGTAGTAACGACTTACCTTGAAAATAACATCAATTGGGTCAGTATAAACAAGAGGAATGACTCTAGCACCAGCAGATTCCACAAACTTGACATAAGAAGCAGCAATGTAAGACACATTAGTACCATTCTTCAACCTACCAGAGGCGCCATCGCCCGGGTGGCTAACAATCCCGATAACCGGGCGAAAATTGAGATCAGGGTCGGGCACCGGGCATGATTTTGGAGCGGGTAAATAATCTGAGCTAGTAGGAAGCATGATAATGTTGTTGTTTGGTTCTGCAGAAGTGAGTTGTTGGGAAAGAGAGGAGGTAATTAATGGAATCCATAGGAAGAACCAGAGGTTAGAGTGTAGATGAGAGGTTGAAGAAGGGGTGTTGCTGGGAAACATGATGGTAGTTGGTTCACTTTAATTATTGGATCATGGATGGATGGATAAACTCTTTGGTCTTGTTTATGATCATCTGGATTTTGGAAGTGTTTGTGTTTTGTTTTTATTATCAACATGATTCACGTTTCTGTAAAAATTAAGAGGACCACCCTAATATGTGGAGCAAAATTTGATTAACCACTTATACTACGGAGTAATTTCTTTCGTCTTTATATTTTTGGGTTTTTTAATCGACCATCTCGTTAGCTTAAAAACGCATGCATATTTAATGTTAAATTAGTGAATGTCCGTGCAATAATATTGGCACCTATAAAAAGTATAACAAATCTTTTAATCAACAATGTTAACTACAAGTCTACAATGTTTATGTGAAGAAATGTACAATTTTTATAAGAAGAAAGAATCAAACGGTTATATTTGGCTCGTTAGGTTTCAGAAAGCTAGTCTTTACGACCTAATTTAGCACTTTTAAATCTAAATGAGTATTTGGTACAATAAGTTTCAAATAGGGGTATTTGGTACAATAAATTTCAAAATAGGTGTATTTGGTAAATTAAATTTATGACTTAACGGAACACTGATGGATCGTCAAAAAATTGGGTATTTGGTTCACTTAAATATAAATCAAAAGGTCTTTCGCGCACAAGGGGTACAATAAAGATAACTTTTACCCATTTTTTTGTAACTTTAACCTAGTTTTAATTAACTTTTATATTAGTAAAAAAAGTTGGTAGAAATGATTAAATGGTTAATTTTATACATTATTAGTGGTTTTGAAGAAATATGTTTTTACTGAAATGAAAAAAGTTATCACTAAAAAACAGATAAGTTTTACATATATAAGCTTAACTTTTAAACATTTTGAGTTAACTTTTACTCCGATGTACAATATTTATTGTACAACCTTTGTAAATAAGAATTTGTGAATATAAATAGGGGTATATTGCGCTTTTTGAAAACATGAGGGGTATTTGGTGCGTTCCGTGAAACCTCGAGGACATTTCCTACTCTATAAATATGAGGCTAGCCCTCATAATTTAAGAACCCATATGTTGAGTAATATAGTATTTTGATGATTATGAACAAATGATGATTATCTAACTAATGTGTGTATTGTTTAGATGTGCATGAACAAGTAATGACGGTTAATACAGATCATTTAATTGGAAGATTCTGAAGATATATACAAGAAGAAGTGAAGTTCCTGAAAGGAACTCTAGAAGTGAAAGGAACTTCAGAAGAGAAGTCTAATTATATAAGTGTACCATTAGACTTAGAGTTTGTTTCCTTAACTACTGCATACTTGTTTATTAGTTTAGTTTTCTTCATCTTGCTTGTATTGGTTGTCATCACCGACTTTATGGTTTTGATGATAACTAGCAAACGACTAACCTATGTTTGAGTTCCAATATGTATACTAAACAAATATAGGTTTGATGAGAAACAAACATGAAGAGTTCAAGTCAATAAATCAAGTATCCAAGCAGCAACAGAGTTCTTCAAAGGAACACAAACAGATCAGTTCCTCAGCAGAACCTAAGAGGAACAACGAGTATAAAGTTCCTGAGTAGGAACAAGCATGGAGAAGTTCCAGAGGCGGAACTATCAACATGAGGCTCTTGAGTTGGAGCATCATGAAGCATGAAGAAGAAAATAAGAGTTTATTTTCTAGGATTCATGTAAGTATGTAGAAACTTGAATAATTAAGGAACACGTTGTCAAAAGGAACTTGTCGGAACTTATGAGAAATAACGTCAGTTTATTTTCCTATAATATTCCTAGTCTTAAGGTAATTTTAAGTGTCAATGACGTGGCTTTTAAAACTCCTAGTTGTTAGGGATTTACCTTTGACTTTGAGTATTTATCTCCTAGTAAAACTCTATTTATTTATGTTTTTAAAATAAAAGATAATTTTTGTAAAATCTTATCTAGGTTAGGATTCTGATTTTAATATCATATATTTATTTATTTATTATTTAAATTTCGTTTTTAATAAAGTCCTATTTAATCTAGGTTTTGTTTTGAATATCTTTTGCGTTTTTATGTGTTTAATTTTTTTTTTTAATAAATAAAAAAGAATTAATCTTTTTGTAAAATAAAATCTGATTATTAGTTATTTTATTTTAATAAAATTTATTTTTCTATTTTATTAAAATCAGGTATAAAAGGTTTTGTTTTAGAAAATTAAAATCATTGTTTTACGTTGTTTTGAAAAAACTACATAAGTGGAGAAATAATAGGAGATCATGGAAAACCTGATTATGCTTGGACCTAACTCCATGATTTTCTCTACTGACTAAAGTCATGGGATCATGCCTAAATTGAAGGGCTTAGTGGTTGTTAGTGGAGAAGATTATGGAGAAAGTGGTTGAGGTATCTTGCTCTATAAAAGGAGAGCTTTCTCATTCATTCAAGAGCGTCTGACTCTTGCAGTCATTCCAAAGGGTCTGATTTAGGTGGGATAATTTCATAGAAAAATTTATTTGTTTTTCACATTTTTCAGTCAGTTCCAGCAGTTCCGAGTTCCTGTCAGTTTCGAGTTCCTTTACAGTTATTCACTCTCTACATATTAGAGTTTAATCAATTATCAAATGTCTATATTTTAAGAGTTGTTCAAGGGTTGAGTGAGCTCTTGTAATGGGTAATTTGTCAAGGGTTTGAGTGAATTCTTGTATAAGTTTTGGGCAGGAACTTGAGTGAGTTCCTGATGTGTATGGGGTAGGAACTTGAGTGAGTTCCGGTTGTATTTGGGTAGGCTTTGAGTGAAGTCTATGAGAGAGAAGCAGAGAGGCTTTGAGTGAAGCAAAAGAGTCAAGAGAGACTTCTAGGGAAGTCAGTGAGAGCGTAGTTGTTTGAGGAACAACTATTGGGAACTTGAGTTCGTAGAGGAACTCAAGTAAAGCCCGAGTTCCTTATAGGTTTGTAACTGAGTTGTTGCCCTATAGTGAAAAGAGTTTAAGTTGAAATCCCTAGTGGGTCGAGGTTTTCTTTCTAGTTGGGCCTAGAAAGTTTCCTCGTAAAATCTCTCTTGCATTGTTTCTCTACTTGCTTAAAGTTTCTTTATAATTCCGCAAAATTGGCTAGAAAGTTCCATACTACAATTCACCCCCCCTCTTGTAGTGTTCCATCCGAATAACACCATATATCATATTCTTTACTTAGATTGTGTTCAAGGGAGAACATAGTTTACAGCTAGCCTAACCCGAGTGCATAAAACATTAGTGAATATCCTAATTATATATTAATTATTTTAATTACTAACTAATTAAAAAGTTAAACCGTGTAAAACTTTGAAAAAAAGCAGATTATTTTTAAAGTTAACCCACCCAAAACTTAAAAAATGAAAACAAGCCCATCAATTATGATGGTTAGTTCCTCCCCTGTTCGTATTCTGCTTTTCTTCTTCTTCAAATTGGAAAATCAACATAAATCTCAAATTAAATCAAATGGGTATTCGATTTCTTCTTTGACCTTTTTAATAGTTATTTATTGAGCCTCTGGAAGGTGCTAGCACGGCGAGGAGAGAATCGATTGATGACATCAACATTAACCAGCAAAGTGGGCCAGCCATAGTGGGTTAGTGAGTCCACCGCCGCAAGGGTCAATGACGTGTCGACAGAGCTCGGAGGTGGAGAAATTAGACGAATGTCGGGGAAGCTTGTCGCTGCTATATTAGGCGAAAGCAACGAGCTTTTCCGAGTTAATCTCGTTGATTGGGAAAATTATCCCAATCAAATGGCATTTTCGTAAATAAATGAACATTTTATTACGAAAATGCCATTAAAAGTGGGCCTAGCTACAGTCACGTGCTATTTGATATGGGCCCATATACAGTCAACATTATATTTTTAAATACATCAACAACCATGTACTCCCTCCATTTCTTTTTGATGTATCCATTTGGAATCTGGTGTGGTTTTTAAGAAAAATGGAATATTGGTTTGTATGGGTATAAGTGTAATGATTGGGTGTAAGAGATTATAATAAATAAAGGAGTGAGAAAATAATAAAGAAATAAGATAAGAGAGAGGAGTGATAATAATGGGTAATAAAGGAGGTGAGAGAGTGGGTATATGGGGAAGGGAAAAGAATTATATATTATGGGTGGGGAAAATTAGGTGGGAATATGGGTAGAATCTTTAGGTATTTTGGTAATTAGATAGAAATGTAAAGGTATTTTAGGATAAAATGTATGTCCAAAAATAGAATAGATTCTAAATGGATACAACAATATGAAACGCTTAAAATGGAAACGGATACAACAAAAAGAAACGGAGGGAGTAATATACCGGCAACGACTAGCAATATACAATAAACATCCATTAATATGCTATCAACAACTATAAAAATACAGTCAATCACTTACAATGAACAATATTGAACTTTAGTAATGCATAATCACTCATAGAATATACAATCAACGACTAATATTAAACAATCAACACCAATTAATATACAACCAAGAACTACTAATATACAGTCAACAGATAAAATTATACTGCCTATACTTTCCCAGCAAAATATTTACGAATTTGCCATTTGATTGGAAAGTTTTCCCAATCACTGAGATTAACTCGGAATTTCTCGAAAGCAACTACATTTTTAAGGAGGAAAGAGAAGAAGAACAACGTCAATGCGAAGGGTTTTCATTCGGTTGTGGAGGAGTTCCGACGGGTTGTTGGCTACCCCATTTAAATACGCCATCGCCGCATCGAAAAGATTTGGGAGGGTTGTTTGAAGAGCTAGCAAGAGGTGTTTGTTGGTGGTGTTGTTCTACTAGTATAGTGATACTCCTCATTGAGTTGTTGATTTTTCTCATTGAAGAGGAAGGAGGAGGAGAACACGAAGAGATTTGTGGGCTTTTTTTTAAGTTCATTGTTTTAATTTTTAATTAGTATTTAAATGATTAATATATAATTAAGGTGATTATGGTGTTTTTAGTTGACTAATTGGTTAGAAAATAGATTAAATGACATCTGGGTAGTAATTGACATCAAATGTTAAAGATGTAGATGGTAATTGACAACTTTTAAAGATGTAGTTATTAATTCACAAACTCATCAAAAAACAAGGTAGTAATTGACAAATTTTCCCCGAATGTTTGATATATTATGATCGTAGCTATGGTGAAAGAAAGTTTTATTTGATTCGTTTGTTATGTATTTCTTAGATTCAAATCTTTATGTAGATGCCGTATGACTTTTTATTAATGAATTAATTTGATTATAAAAATAAAATAAAAAAATAAAATAAAGGGGAGCTTCCCCGTAGAAGTACCTCTTGGCCTCAAGTGGCTTGTGTCTATAAGGACATAAGTGAGTACCAATACAAAATATGTTATTATCAGTAACACAAAATGACATGTATTGATACTTCTTAGTAATTTTATGTTTTTGATACTGATAAATTATGTGTTTATATATACTCAAAATAATTGTATTTGGATCACTTGTGTCCATATATAAACATATAGTTGTATACGTATGTGGACCGCAATTTAGAAGGTGGACCATGGTGCACAGTGAGCATGGTGGACCTTAAGAACACTAGTATATAATTAAAAGAACATCTGGTTACGCGAAAAGAACATGAATAAAATTTTTTTATTTATATTTTTAATAAATAGTAAAATAATATATTAATTTTTTATAACAGAAAAGTGAAATATTATACTGCATGTTCTTTTGTCGTAGTGTTATGTTCTTTTAAGTATGCACATATGTTCTTTTGGTGTACCATGTTCACTGTGCACAATGGTCCATAGTCCACAGATTGGTATATGTACACAGGCCATTGTAGGTTTTTAGAAATACTCATCTCACCAAGTGGCCCCAACGCATACAATGGCGGGAAAATTACTTTGCCCTACGCGGCTACGCAACACCTCTCACTCTCTCCTCTCAAAAATCCCTAACTTGTTGATTTCCCTCTTCTTCTTCTTCTTCTTCTTTTCTTCCTGTCTCTCTTTCTCCTCCCTCCCATTGGAATCATACAATGTCGGAAATCGAAACCCTAGCAATCCTCGAAGAATTATCATCCCTGGTCTCCGACCGCCTTCAAGTGGTAATTTCTATCTTTTTGCAATCACTATTTTCTGATTAACCTAATTATGGAGGAATTTGATGAAGCGTGATCAGCCTCCCTTCATTGCCGCACTTTAATTTGATGAATTATTTGCAATTGTTGTCGGAGAATTTCTGTAATTGTTGTCGAAAGCAATGAATTTTCACAGGTTAGCAGTATCAATTTGTTTGTTTTAATGAATTAGATGCGATTTTTGCTTCACAAAGGGATGGTCGTACACTAGTACTTAAGACGAGATAACATTGAGTGGTTTTTGAGGATGGCCAAAGCCGAAAGGGGAGTGTTCTCTTGTATGGGAGTTTTTGTTTCTGTTTTAGTGGAAGTTGAATTGTTATTTACGAGTTAGAATCTTTTTTCGGTTCAATTTAGTCAATCTGTGACTGCCATCCAATTTTTAGTTACCATTAGGATAGTCATAGTTTGTGACTTTGAACTGATTTTTATGATATATGATAGAAGAAATGTCATGTTTGATTATGATTCATTGATTCCCCAAAGAAAAGGAAGGGACAGCGTGAGCGGCTGCTGTAGATTTAAGTCTCGTGTTTGTGCACTTGGATTTTTTTTTTTGAGTTCTCATGGACTTTTATTCTAAATTAAGGAATTATGAATTAATCCAGTCTCCTAAGTAAGATTTAAACCTACAACCAATTAGTTCAAAGAGAACTGTTGGAACATTGAGCTAATGAGGAATAGCGTGAGCCGTGAAACTCGATCTTATAGAGTTCACTACTT
This sequence comes from Spinacia oleracea, assembly GCF_020520425.1. Classification (NCBI taxonomy): domain Eukaryota; kingdom Viridiplantae; phylum Streptophyta; class Magnoliopsida; order Caryophyllales; family Amaranthaceae; genus Spinacia; species Spinacia oleracea. The sequence continues at coordinate 159,465,869 of NC_079490.1, read as the reverse complement.
TACCACAACAACAACGGCAAAGCCTTAGGCTATGTTATGTTCACCTTATTTTCACTTATTTCAGGAAAAAAATAAGTTCAGATAAGTTCAGTTAAGTTCAGATAAGATAAGTTCATGAAAAATAAGAGTTGACCAAATATAACTTATAACTAAAATAAGTTTTGATAAGTTCAGATAAGTTCAGATAAGATAACTTCATGAAAAATAAGCGTTGACCAAATATAACTTATAACTAAAATAAGTTTTGATAAGTTCTAATAAGTTCAGATAAGTTTAGATAAGTTCAGTTCAGATAAGTTCATGAAAAATAAGTGAAAATCAGGTGAATAGAACGCACCCTTAGTCCCAAAATGATTTGGGGTCAGCTAACATGATTCGTCATAGGAGATCGTTAGGAGTTCACTACTTCACCATGATGGTAATTTCTAAAGCAACATAAGTCCGAACTATGATTTACCTCAAGTCTAACGGAAGTTAGATTTCCTGTTTGCAGAAGAGATGGTGGGGAAATTCTAGATGACTCAATATGTTTTTGACAAGTTGCACACTTGCACTATGCTTCAACCACTCAACTTTAGATCCATATTTCTCTCATGGAGAATGATGATTTTAAACATTTGGCACCAAATTTCATGTTGAGACAGTGGTTTATTATCGCTATTTTTAGGCAAGATTTTCCTGTAGCATGTTGTCTACGTAATACGGAGTATAACAAACAGTTAATTTCTTATTTATAAAATACTTTGCATTATTTGAATTGTGTTCTGTCAGTAGTTGTGGTTGATCTTTTGCCTTGGTAATATCTTTGAGAGAATTCCGTACTGTACTGCCTCCTTGCATTGGTTGGAACATGACTGTTAAAAAACTAGTAAAACAAGGACACTTTTACCCTTGTCTTGGAACTGGTTAATATGTTACAAGATGGCTCAGGATTATGAAAAGAAGTTGACTTTAATTTATATTCTACCAAAATGCGAGTATACATAATTGATACTCTATAACAGAAAGCCATAAAAAGATATAAAAAACAGGACTATTGAATGTAGAAAAATGCAAAACAAAATTGGACTATTGCATAAAAGACCACTAGACCAGCTAGCAAACTTCAGGGACGCAGGTTGTAATGTACTACCCTCCTCGGGCCTTGGTTATATTCAGATTTCTCCCAAAATTTTCTTCACTCCTGTTTTCGTGCAATGCACAACAAAAGAAATTTGTGTGCTCTTTCTCCATCACGTCAAGGTCTTCAACCCTTTTCTTTTGTTCTCCATTTCAACACTTTCTCTTACTTTTTTTCTCTTTTTATTTCGGCTTTCAAATTTCTAACTTTTACTTATATTAAATAATCTCGATGTCAAATCTACTTGTGATGAAAATCAAGGGAAGGGGGAAGCATTTTACAATATCTGCAATCCATGATGTGGGTACTAATTACTAAAGGGCTGTGCTATTAAAAACTTGAATTTAGTGAGAATGCAAGAACATCACTCAAAAAGCTGGTGAGAAAAATTGATGTATAGTAAGTAGAGGAACATAGTTCTACTTCTACCGAGGATTTGTTGAAAATGGGGACAAAAGGTGATACATGTATTTAAGATCATTTCAAACTTTCATCCCCTGACGCGGACATGATGTATGATAGAGAATAGGGGACACTGGTGTAAACCTAAAAAGATTACATGAAATACAGGTGACTGGTCAAGTGAAGAAGTGCTTTATGAATATGTGTTGGAACTTTTTGACTCAATTAGTTAGTTAGAGCTACGTCCATTATGCTTTTTGTATCTTGTTACTTGTAGACGATTGGAAAGCAATTTTTTTAGCAAACCCTTATCTTCAGAAATTGTCTTTCCCTTCGAGGGGAGACTGGATTATATGTTAGTCTTGTTTGATGATACTTCTTAGAGCTTATCTATCGCAAATACATCTATGTGCTCATTCTAATGTACACATCAATTCAGTGTCATCACTGCCTAATGCCTCTAGATAGGCTCATTCTAATATCGACTATAACTATTACAATCTGTTTGGTAGCTGGTAATAAATGGTGGAATGAGAATGAATCTAAGTTTGATTTGGAAAGGACAACATCATAATATCCGTGGTAAAACAATCTCATCTTCAACTTGTGTTTTCTTCATAATTTTTCATTCCGAGTCAATACTCGATAGACTCAATACCACCCCCAAATGGTAATGGAAATTTATGTAGAAAAATACTCCGCCCGTCTCAGATTGGTTTTTACACTTTCCATTTTCATCCGTCCTAAATTAGTTTTTACACTTCTATTTTGGGAAAGGTTTCACAATTATTTTAATACATCAAAATCTGTCCACTACCATAAAGTTAGTGTCCCACTCTCTCTCACATTTCATTAAAATAAACACTTCACTATCTACTTTTCGGTAAAATATTACCCCACTATCTACTTTTCCATCTATTTTTCTCATTATCATTCATTATCATTACCCCATTGCCTCAAAGAGACTCCTGCAAGAATAGGGGTAGGGGGGGGTCGGACGTACACAACCTTATATCCTAAAACTATGTGACATGATAAGTGTCACAACTAATATGGGACGGATGGAGTAGACAATTTGAGGTGAACTAGCATTAGCATCATGAGAATAGACATGGATTTTCCTTACAAATTTACATATAAACCTATTCCCATTAACACCATTTATTACCGTCTACCAAACAGATTGTTAGTGTTCCTTGTTAAGATGTCATTGAGGTATCCCTTCATTGTGGATATCTTGTGTTTGACTCAATTTAGAATACAAATTATTCATGATAATGTTTATGTTGCTGATGGTAGCATAACTAATACTCGTTGTGAAAAGCTGTGAGTTGAAGCAGTAAACACTATGGTAGTGTTGTTTTCAATCTTCTTGAACTGCATGTTTGGTCAGTGCATTGCTTCTGGCATTGGATGTTCTTTGTGACTGACGGTTAATTCCCTTATCAGGTTTCTTACAAATGGCTTAGTCGAAACTTTTTGGTGTCATCAAATGCTGCAAAAAAGTGAGGCACCTCATTGAACAGGTTTTGCATTTGTTTTCCATTGTTGTGCTGACGCTTACACTTTGAGTTTGTCTAGGTTGCTTCAGGAATTTGTGGAGAAAAACAAAAATGATTTTGAAGCTGTGTACACTATAGCAGGATGGTTGAAGAAAACTCCACCAACTTATCATATAAGACTCGTTCCACAGCCGAAACTTGCAGGTTAAAGCTTACAAATGCTATTTTTATAGCCTTTTTAGCAAAATAAATTGTTGTTATTTTTTCTTTTTTGGTGTTGGGTAATTTGTTCTTTAAGTAAGCAACATTATTTGTATATTGCATTTATAGCAAACATTTTTCAACCTCAGAGTTCCTAGCGCCGTGAATCATCTAGGATGAACATTGCTAAAAATCAGGATTTCAAAAGTCAGGAATTCTTCAAAACTGCTTAGGCTTAAGCCTAAAAGAATGACCTATTTTCATCTTTCTGTTACAAGAAATTTTCAATCAAACTTCTATCCACATCACTAACTTTTTAGGGTTTACAACAAAAATTCTATGCTTCACATCAGTTTTTATTTTCTTCACAACGTTATCAAAACACCACAGTTTCTGATGCCCAATAACTCCTTTCCTTGCTTGCTCTATTTGATAAGTCACTGCTAAGACACACTGTGAAGATGCTTCTTCTGAATTTTGAACCTTCCAGTCTTCTAGGCATCCTCAGTGCAACTTTGAAGTGTACCTATGCCCATCCATTGAGCCACCATCTCCGAGCATATTTACTATAAATACATTAAAACAAAAGTATGGGTCTCAGTTCCTGCTCCAGACCGGAGAGAGGAACTATAAGTGCTGATTCCATACTTTTGTTCTCAGCCAACCATGCTATGAAATTATGTTTCTGGGTTGCATTTCTTTCTGACACAAAGGTATTCCACTTGCATTTCTGACTTGCAGGCCTCAAAGCATCACAAGTTTTACTAATCACACACTTCCCTGCCCCAGCTGAACAGGGATAATTTAGTGTTGAAAGCATGTTAATAAGTATGATAGCTACATGGACTTAGTCGTAATCTTGGATGATCCTGTCACCCTGATAATGTTTTGTGGTGCTCCTTATGGTTGTTACAAAGCCTCAAGTTCTTCAAAGAGATTTGGTATTTGATATCAGTGGTCAGCAATATCGTCTTAACAGTTGGAAGTTGACCAAAAATCACCCAATGAGCCTCTGTAACTAAGTTCTGAAACTTAATTTGGAAGAGACTAAATATCTATTATGTTGTTAAATGATATCTTTTGTTACTTAAACCAACTATATCATACCATTAACTATGCGTCATGCGGGGATTCTCCTTCCTTACAGCAGGTGAGGTGTACATAACTTTACATGATTGCAATTACCAAGAAGCATGTTCCTTTAGACTTGGGATTTGAGGGGGTCATAAATGGCTTACTACACAACAATTAAAATTTAGTTTGCAGGTCAATGACAGTTGTCTGCTTCCAAAGTGTTTGAGTATTTATTGTTGTGTTTTGAATGAATAATTTGTGCAGAAGCTAAGCACGATTTTGATGGTAACTGCTCCGTCCAAGTCTACAGTGTACAGGCTTGTATCCCAAAAGACCCAGCTGCTATTTGGAATGCAGAATATATTCAAGCTGAAGAGCTTTTTAAGCAACCTATTGCAGTAGATAATTGTCTCAGAGATAATAGGTAAATCTCTTACCTATCTGAAGCTTTTAATGAATGTGCCATGCTGTGTTCCTTTCAACCTTTATTGAAATCTTGTGTCTTCTGGATGACTTCCTTGATATGCATTAGTCGTGATCTAAATGTTTAAAAATATTTTGTGATGGGAAGGTTGCTTATTTTGAACAGCCTCTGTATACTGTAGAATTGTGGATCTCAGTGCTGGTTGGATAATTTAATTATTTTGAAGAACAACTGAACTCACTGTTTTACTTATAATTTAGTCTGTAAATAACTTTCAAGGTTAACCGCAACAAAAACAAGATTCCCTAGCTTTGATGAGCGTGAAATAAATACTGCTTGAAATATGTCTATTTATTCTGGTAGCTTTATGTAAAGAGAATAATCAACTAAAGAACCTAGCTGGCCAGGCTTGTGGAAGGCATACCAGTCTTCCAAACATATATTTCCTATCTTTAAGTTTCCTTTTACTGAGGTTTCATGAGAAGACGACTTTGGGAATGGCTCTCAGGGCCAGAAGGTGCTCTTTGTAACTTCTTAGTAGCCGAGGCTTTTTTTTTTTTTTTTTTTGAGGAAAAGCTGTGGTTCTTCTTAATTCTGCTGTTACTTAACATCTTTCTGCCTTATTTTCTGAAGACAAACTGCATTCGTAGAAGCTACCATTTTCAACACTCAGCTTGATCTGAAATAAGTTTTACTCTCTGCCTTGCATGCTTCTCCCATCCTCACTCTCTCTTTAATCTTCAAACCTGTGCAAATTACTTTTCCTGTATTTTTTGGTTCAGGTTCTGTGGGGTCTCAAATTCCTTGGTTAAGCGTAATGCCGAGGGAGCGCCTGTAGCAATTACAGTGCCACAAGCTAAAGGTATAGGGAATCCAGGTCAGGCTTTAGGCAGTTCTGTTAAACAAACTGGCTCGGTTTTGCAACCTCAGCCAAAAAAATCGGAGGATGCAAGCCCAAAATTAGCCCTACAGCGTTCGAGTGTGACTACTCCCAAAACAGAAACTGACAGATCTGGTACTTGTGATATTATGCAAATCAAGGCACCAGACAAGGATAAAACATCTCTTCCAGTTAAGAAGAAAGGTCAGAGTGATAAGACTTCAGCCGGATCTAAAACCTCCTTAACAAACTTATGGGGTCGTGCATCATCAAAATCCAAATCCACTAACTCTTCTGTTGAAGAAAAATGTGTTGCTTCAAAGACAAACGGTAATTGTCAAATTCTATAAATATTTTCTTTGCTCTAATTTGATTTCTGTTGCCTACCAAAGGCAGTGTCAGTTGTATGGAACTTTTTAGCAACTTATTGATATAGACTTAACGTCTAAGTCGGTCTTTCAGAACATATTCAGAGACAATAGATGAAAGAACCCCTTGAGTTTTCATTCCTAATGTGGTTCTGTTGTAGAATTCATTTTACCTTGAAGTCAATGGAGTATTTTGGCATTGAGATATGATTGTACCTCAGGTCTGGAATAACAATCCTAAAACTTTAAGTGATATTTTAGTGACAGGATCAAACTACGTGTGAGCTGCAACAAGAAACTGATTAAGCATGAGTTTGAAAACGGAACCTTAAGGTGTCACCTTCACTGTTCTATTATTTTCATAGTTATTTTGGTAAAAGACAGCATCTATGGAACTGTTGCCACAAAAATGTGCCCTCTGGCATTGGGGACCCTTTCCTCAGTGTAGTCTTAGTATTTTCTTGAAGTTCTGCATCTATTTGCATGTTACGTGCTGCTTGCATGCTTGCCTGTGTGGTCTTAGTATTTGCTTGAAGTTCCGATTCTCTATTCTCTCAGTGTGTTATAACTTGTTTGACCATCATTCTTGTGCAGGTGTTTCAGTTAGTGCAGATGCTCAAATTACTGCTTGTGAATTATCGGAGGCTGCAAGTAGTGATGATAATGAAGCAGATGTCAATTTTAAGAGAGCTTCTAATGACGGTGGCAAGAAGAGAAGGGTAGTATTTGATGACTCGGATGAAGAGGATTATGAAACTGCTGTTAATTTGGGATCACCTGATGTTCCAAATGCAAAATTATCTCAAGATTCTAAATTTAAGAGTGGAACATTAGACATAGAGAACAAAAAATTGAACTTTGACAAGCAGGATGATTGCAAACCAATAGTGAAGGAAGAGACAGTAATAGATGATGCCAATCCTTATGCTAAAGAAGAATTTTCAGCTCTTTACATGTGCAAGAATGTAAGGGTTGCCACTTCAGAGAAAATCCATGAAAGAACTCCTGATGTTGATACAAGTAGTAAGAAGAAAGCAACAGAAGCTGCTCCAAGTTCACCTAAAAGAAGAAAAGTATTGAAGACACGAATTGATGAACGTGGGAGAGAAGGTACTGCAAACTGTTGCTTTTCGATCTCTTCATATTTCCTCTCGTGAATGTTTCTTGTGCATTTTCTTTTAATGTTTGTGGAGGAAATTTTTCGTAACTCTTTTTTATAATCCTCACTCGGCAAATCTTGCCAAATCCAGGATATACATGTGAGAAAAATGGCTTGTGTTTATCCTTAAAGTATTAGTTCTTGCTACATAGTAAAACTTGTGGTCTCTTGCTTCTGCTTGTAGTCACTGAGGTCGTATGGGAAGGTGAAGAGGTAGACACGAAGGACACAAATCCAATTAAGAGTGTTAGCGAAAGTGTTAAAAGTAGCAACGTCCAGGCTAAAAAGGTTGAAGAGAGTGGACCTGTTAACAGGTTAGGTTGATCACTTTCTGTCACTAGAATCCTCGTGTTTACAGTAGAAACAAGTTTTCTTTCCATTTCACAAACCTTACTCCTTTTATAATTATTTTGCTAACAATTTACTCTTCCCAGGAGTAGTACAACTAAGAAGTCTCCAGCAGTTGGAAGCACAGCTGCGGGAAAAGCTGGTGGTAAGAAAGGAACAAATTCAAAGGATCCCAAGCAAGGAAACATATTATCATTCTTCAAGAGAGTATGATAGTTCTGTGAAATGATTTAGTGTCTTTAACTTTTCATATTTTTGACAGCATATGAAATGCTTTCAGCCTTAGTACATTGGATTGCCACTAGGTTCAGTATGTAATTATGTTGTGCTGTAATCTTATGAGCATCTGAGTACAGAATCCATTTCAGCTCTTCTGCCATGCCTCTGCTGTTGTATTGTTAAAGGGGTACCTTGGTTAATTTGTGGCTTGAGTAAATGACTCAATGATCAAGTGTGGAGTGGAAAATGAACATGTTATATTCGTAACGAAAGATGATGGATTATAATTTCCTACTCCATTGAAATAAATGCAGGTTCAATTAGTCAAGTCCATGGTAGAACAGTTTCAAATTAAGAGACAATGCGGGAAAAAAAATGTACTAGGAGTAACAGAAGGGCTTGCCCTCTTAGCTAGATAGTGGGCTTGACGAATCGTGTTTCTACTTAATTTACGAATAAGAACGAAAGAGGTGGCCTTTGCCATGTAACTTTTTATAAGGGCATAGTTGTACTTTCACATTAATTATGAGGGTGATATTAGCGTACGCGGGCGTCGAATAACGATACACTTAACTTTTAGATATTTTAATTTTTTGTAGAGTCTGTTACAATGTTTAAATACTAGTTCTTGTTTTTCACAAGTTAACCCTCTTAAAATTATATTTATTGTTTTTCTTCCTCTACTGTTTTGGTTAATTTGCCGAATCCTTTTCGTTTGAGGTTCTTATCATGGTTTGGATGGTGTGACTTTATCCCTCTATGTTTACCTCCCTCGTAGTTGGTTTGTTAGTTCTTCGGGTTGGCTTGATTTACTTTTTGTTGTGGTGTTAATTAAGTTGGTGAGGTGTTTTGTTAAGCTGATGTGAGTAGCTTTAGTTTGGTCTCTTTTCAATTGTGTTGGAAAGTCTGCATTTTGGGTTGTTGTTTGTGGTGTTCAATTGTGGTTTTAATTTGTGTGGGTTGTTTTACTTCGCACAATGTGTTGGAGGCATAAGGCAGTAAAGAAGTGAGATTATGTTTTTAGGTACATGAAAGGTTTGATGGGCGGAGTCCTCTCCTCCTCCAAGTCTCGTGTTAGGGGTTTAGGAGGAAAAGTGATTACCCCTTCTCTGGTAAACCAATAACATCCTCCAAGACCACAATCCAAGAACGTGCCCAAATCGACTTAACCAAATTATTACAGCTCTGGAAACTGGTACAAGAGGAAGAAACGTATGACAATTGAAAATATCCAAAAGATTTCCAAATTCAGATAACATTTCCAAATTCAGATATGAGTACATAAGGAAGCAACTATTATATGCTCCCACTGCTTACAGAATTAAATGGCTAATATGGGTTACCATTACCCATATACAGATATACTCATTTCTTGTTACAAGTAGGGAGTAGTTTATTTACTGGTGGTTCATATATAGGCAATTATATATACAAAATTCCCAAAAAAACAAAGGCTAAAATTCCATAATTCCAAGGTCTGTTAATGTGTAAACCTTCCCCTGATGAATTGAAGGTTGTTAGTAGTTGCGGAAGTTTTTCCATCATCGATCAAGTGGGAATAAGGGAGTTTGTTTGAGCTTCTCCTCTAAAGAATTGCTCTTGACATCTTGAGGAAGAATAAAGCAATCCATAGAAAGGCCTTGCACATTAAAGGCAAAGTCATCGATCATCCAAGTTTCCTCCATCCGTAAGATTGTAGGACCGGACTTAAGATTATCCCCAAAACGAGTGATGATTGCATGGGTTTGACCGGAATGTGCGATCATCACACCATCAACTGTCCGATAGTCTTCAATTTTAGAACCCATTGTGGTCTCCCAATATCGAGGACATCCACCTGGTGACTGTATTCTTGTCAAATAGGAGTCTTCTAAGTAAACAAGCAATCCATTCTTTTGACTAAAGTAGCCAAAAGTAACATGCTTGATTGTCTCGGCTGTGTTGTCACTCCGATCAGCAAGATCATTTTGTTCAGCAGACAACTTCAGGACAAAACAATCCACACCCATCATCTCTTTCTCTCCCATGTACTGAGCTACACTAAATGCTTCAGATATTGCCATCGGATCTAGACCCTATATTAATTCAAGTATAAAAATGGTTACAAGAAAGAAACATATAAAAATATCACAATATATCTTAATCAAAATTCGAAGAAATTATGGTGTCAAATCATCAACACTCTGTCATGGGTATAAACACTTCCATTTGTGCCATAAACAGGACACAATTTTCATAAAATTTGATGACCTGCATAAGTCCGAATAACATAGGTGGGCACAAATAATAATCCTTAAAAATAACCAAATCCGAATCTTTGTGCATTTTGGTATGAGTCCAACTAGAGTGCATCCAACTTTCAATAGTGAAGGCCAAGAACAAGAAAACCAATAATTAACTTTTAATTAAGATTAAACATTGGTATATCATACTACGTATGTGGGGGACCATTGTTAATTACCCTTCTAGACTCTCAAGAGGTTTAACTTCCCTAGAATGGTCAAGTTTTAGTGGCTCAAAAATGTCAAACAAGATTACTAATCGTATTATTTAAAGATTAGTACCGTAAGCTACGTCTTAAAAAGACGAATTCGGACAATATAATAACATGATTACAAAGATACTCTATGACAAATCATACTACGCTTTTTACTCCCATGTTACAACTTGATATCTGACAGCCATTTCTGTAATGGGGGGGATGTTGTTTTAGTGATGAAAAAACAGCTAAGCTAAGATCTTGGAACAAATTGAGAAGGTGTTTTCCTTTTAGATTCAATTCACTAGTGAAACTGACATATGTCTTCAGTTAAGATACTAAAATTCTAATAAATAAATTAATAACAAAAAAGGTGCTATTTCCTCAAATTAACAACCAATTAAAGGGCCAGAAAAGGACCTTTGCAAAAAGAAAGGTGTAGCTTTTTTTCCCCTTAGCTAAGGCCCATCATGGTGCTTAATGTGTTTTGTCCTTAGAGTTCTTGATGGGACCCACTAGAATAAGTGGTTTTCCTTCTGAAAATCCCTTTTTCTCATTTTTAATGATAATGGAAAAAACAAGTTGAAAAAGAACAAATTCATCAGGAAAAATCTCATATGCAACTAAGCATGAAAAGGAAAGGAAGTAAATATTATTATATCCTTAATAATTCTTAAGTCGTCGAGCGAAAAGTTAAAACAAAAGAAAGTAGAAGACAATGGAAATGTGAAAATTTGATACCATGTTTGACATGTTCACTTGTTTTATTTCCCCTTTTATGATAAACTTGATGTTATGATAATAGGAAATAAAGGTTTTTTAGATCAAAGTCGATCTATTGCTCCCTAAGTCCTAAAATAAATTGTCGGGAGGGAACGAAAAAAAGAATTGGAAGTTCTTTTTTGGACACCCTGAAAATAAATAAATAAATAAATAAAAGTGAAGTTCATTTATTGAAAGAGAAGTACTAACATTCATAAACACGTTATTAGTGTTAGTTACTCCGTACAATATATATTATGGTAGACGAGAATGTACTAATAATCCGAGTAATAGATGAAATGATAAAAAGGGTGACAAAAATGGAGGGGGGAATCTATTGGATGATACAAAAATCTATCAAGGTCTGTTTCTAGTTTGGTACAGAAAATAGACAGCATTAACAGCAAATTGAAAAGATTGAACTACCAACATTGACTTTCCCATCAATGGCTTGTCAAGATATTATTTCATCAATGAAACGAATTTATTGAACCACAGTGAATTGCCTACTTGGTCCCATTTAATGAGTGTGAATGAGAAAATACATACTTGGTACTCCGTAATAGACTCTATCAATGACCAAATGTGGTAGATATTGCATAACAACTTGATACTATGCATAACATGTTAGGTAACAAGGATATATCACACACAAAAATAGGATCTAATTAGACACTGTCTCATAGATTAATATTCGGGTGCCGCCCTATAGCTAATTGCACTCACTTAACACTCGATGATAGTGTAGTTAAAAGGTCAATTTTAAGGGTATTTTTCATGCGAGTTTGATAGCTAACACGTTAGCTGTTTAGAGTTTAGACTTTTTTCTTATGCCTGTCTTGAGAGTCTCAGTTCATTAATCACACTCTTGATCGCAGTATTTCCATAATTAAACCAAACAAAGGAAAATGCAAAAATCCTCGAATTGTCTCTATAAGAGGGTGTATGGAGAGTTTAGACTTTTTTCTTATGCCTGTCTTGAGAGTCTCAGTTCATTAATCACACTCTTGATCGCAGTATTTCCATAATTAAACCAAACAAAGGAAAATGCAAAAATCCTCGAATTGTCTCTATAAGAGGGTGTATGGAGAGTTTAGACTTTTTCTTATGCCTGTCTTCAGAGTCTCAGTTCATTAATCACACTCTTGATCGCAGTATTTCCATAATTAAACCAAACAAAGGAAAATGCAAAAATCCTCGAATTGTCTCTATAAGAGGGTATATGGAACAAGAGCTCCTTTTCTTGATAATTTAATGGTAAGAAACTAAGGAGGACTAAGCAACATTTCCTTTTCCATAACAATCACAAAGATAGCTCTCAAAATTAGGAATTGGGTAATTTTAGCAAATTCTTGGAAATTCTTCAAATTTGGATTGGTACCATCTTTTGAGTTTTGACACATGAGTACATGACTCTAGTGGGAGTGGGACCCCTTTTGGAGTATAAGCAATGTGAATGTTCGGTTTGGTAACAGAATTGGTGTAATGTTCAAAATCTTAGTAGATTCCTCACCAAAAAAATTAATTGAAACAAAAGTTTTAAATAAACAAAAATTAAATTCCAAAAGGCAAAACCCAAAGCTAGTGTCAAGCACATGCTGCCACATTATAGGCGTGACAAATTGATATTGAGAACCCATATTGTGTAAGTCAGTCTATGCCCATGATAATTGCCACACTCTTTCCCTCCTAATGCAATCATATGCACAAAGATCCATTTGGTTTACTTTGACTAATTACTTTGCCGATCCATAATTCCAAAGATTACAACTCATTAAGATTCTAGAATGACCACAAATTCTTAATCTAAGCTAGTACTCCGTACAAATCTTTTCCTGCTCCGAGTGATATCCTCATTTGATTATACGGCGTTGCAAAAATCTAACTATACTCCATGATTTTTACAATGTAGTTTCTGATCACCCAAAAAACAAGGAGAATTTTAAGTATTGGTAGACTCCTTTGGAAGCGTGGAAAACTCTCAATGACCAAAGGATAAGATGATAACACCAATATTGTGTTGGGAAAGAAAAGCACTAAGATAAACATAGCAATAAATACTTCTCTTCTTCACATTGTAATTCAACATAAACATATGGAGTTAAAAATTAAAGTCCGTAAAAACATAATAAGAGAAAGTGAGATCCAGTTCACGTGGGGATGTGCATTACAGAGTACTCCGTATTTCTCATTAATGAACAAGTGGGAGATAAGATTGTGCAAATTCTTATACACACCCAAGTGTATGTAAAGGAAGGTCACCTGGTGACGGGTGCATGACATGGTTCTGGCGTCCACTCGCGGGATCTTGAACTTTTTAACCACGGGCCACTGTTACCTGGTTTTGCTAGTATGAGATTGGGTACGGGTTCGCAATTCGCTACCTAATTGGCTAAATTAGACCAAAATTATACCATTTTGATGTTGGATTAGGTAACACTGCCACGGGCCAATAGAAAAACTAAGCATGTAATACTGTACGAGATTCACACAATTATACTCAAATTTTAAGGGGCGGAACTAAAAGTACACTACAAAATTTCCCGGCTAGGCCATCACTAAGATACGCCCATGCGGACATCCTAAACTAGTACATATACGAGTAGTATGCAAGTACTACGTATGTAGCAATTGAATTTATAGAAAGGTACTAAAATTAAATTAAGAGCAGAGTAATGAAGAGCAAGCAAACCTGAAGGGCACGGCGGAGGGGCCGAACACCGCCTTTAGCCGGGTGTGAGCCGAGCCACGGAGTATAACGCCAAGCCACATTGCCATCACTACCAGCAAGGACTTTATGACCACCAACCACAAGCTCAATTGACCACTTGTTAGGCAGCATCTCCCACATTACAAAGCAACCTTTGTGAGTGGCTCCAGCCGCAACCACCACCGCTGACGAGCCGCTTAAGCTCGGCTCTTCTAGCATTGTCATGCTCACTTTCCCTGTCGCGAATATGTTCTTCACCACCATTTTTTCCAGCTTTTTGCAACCTGTTGCTGCTTTGAACTGCTCTAATATATATTGTGATGATGAACATACCTGTTCCATTTAAAAATCAAAATTATTCGAAACCCCATTTTTAGAATTATCAAAATTTTCCAATTCCACTCAAAAATTGTTCTAAAAAGTTACCGAAGTTGTTATAAATATACCCCAAAAGTTTCCAACTTAAAATCATTAAAATCAAAATTATTCAAACCCCATTTTTAGAAAAAACTTATCATTTCCAAATCAAACTCGAAAATTGCTCTAAAATATTCTATTCCATAATCAAATTTATTCAAACCCCATCCATAAACTCGAAAATTAGAACTAAAAATTACTAAAATTTTAATTTAGAAGTGGGAAAAAGCGATTTGGTCAAAATCAAATTCAATCGATAAAATTAATCAAAATTACCAACAAAAGTAGACAAAAGGTTATATAATCATAGAATAATAAATTAAAGATGCATATTTTCCGTTATAATTTGACTAAGAAGTTTATTAAATTAAGTCATGACACAAACATACATGTTTTCAACTTCTAAATTAACAAAACCCCATAAAAATTAATGCTTAAAAAACTAAAATTAGAATACTTTAGACACGTGATTAAAAAAAAAATTACCTGAAGAACGGATTGAATTGGTTGGAGAGAGACTGGAAAAAGAGGACAAGCAAGAACACTCAAAAGAATTTTAAGATCAGATTTTTTGCTAAAGAAAAGGTTTTTAACCCAATTCTTCCATGCATGACTTTTTTTTGACAATTTTCGAGTTTCTTCTTCGTTGAATGGCTCTTCTGATAATGTGGCTAGACGATTCATTTCTAATTTACGAACAGAAAGAGGCGATTATAGAGGAGTAATTAGGTAGCGAAGGCAAGGGTTGATTTGAAGTTGAATGTTCAACGGTATTAATACTATACGTCTATTATATACTAGGAGGAGTAATATTAATGCTCTGCTTTTGTAAGGCATTGTTGCCAAAGGGAAGAAGGACAACACAAAATATACATAGAAATTAGGAATGGGAGACGTCAGAGGAGGAGAGAGTTGGGGTTATTAAAGCATAATAATAAATTCTTGTCTTTTTCCCTTTTCATTCACACACTCGCTGTCTTTCCACGCGTGTGCTTTTCTTATGCTTTTTTTTGTTTAAATAAAATAAAATCGGATGGACAGTCAGTTCGTCGCACGCTTAGTTGATGGGCTTGTACAACTGGCCCAATTCTGCATGCATATGAGCTTCAATGTTTCGTTTTAGTAGTTTCAGCCTTTTTTTTAGTGCATTATTATGTTTGCTTTCATGAACAAAATTTCCTCAGTTGCTTTCATGAACAAAAGTTTTTAAGCAAACTCAATAAAAAAAATCCGATCGAAAATCTTGATTCGAAATCATCAAATCAAGGGTGTACCTCGCTTAGTGCTTGTAAAGAATTAGCTCCCTAATTCTAAGTAGTTCTTCACCAATTAGCTCCCGATTCCACCCATCTTCGCCGCTCGCCGACCGCCTCTTCCAAACGCAAATTGGTGCTGATAATAACAATGTAAGTGGGTAATTTTGAATTTAAAATTGAAATTGAACGAAATTCCTTTTGGGGTTTGGCGATTGTGTGTACTTATGTGGGTTTTGTCAATTTTATTCACTTTAATATAATAATTACCAAAAAAAAACTAATTACAGTTTCCATTGTCTATCAGATTTTATAAATAAGTAGAATTCAAATTTTATTTCTTGTCAAATTGTTGTTGTTTCATGCGTTTGAGGTGCCCAATTGCAGGTCAAGTGTTTGTTAAAAAATGTCAATCCGGATACAATTTGAATTTTTGTAGTGAATTGTTTTTGAGTTTAAATTGAACTTTTTCTATTGGACCAAATTTATTAGGATAATTGATTCATACTGAAAAAACTGTTATGCTTGAATGAGTAGTGAACTCAAACTGGATGTATCAAATATGTTACAGGTGGGTTTTGGCTCGAAATGTGGAACATGATGACAATGAAGCTGACAAGCTAAAACAGCAAAACATATTGGTTAGTTATAGATGATTATAGTAAATTATCATGATTCATGATGAGTTCACCCTTTTACCGAGAGTCATTCTATATGGTCGTGCGCTTGTGGTTCACCATTTTCTTGGTTGCAGTTACACATGTTGGTTTCCATTTTCATGTGTTGTGTGTGTTTTTTAAATATGTGGCTAAATGTATGCATGAAAAATGAAAAAAAAAAAGTTGCTCAATTTTTCAGGTGTACATACCCACTATAAGCCTCCACTTTGACTGAGGTTTTTTGGTATAGAAAAAGCAAGTCAAAGTATATTAAACTTTGCTAATGCGGATGCTGACTAGACATAGTACGTCGATCTAGGACTATAATTTTGACTAAATGCATGATTTGGAAAAATAAACCCTGAAATTGACCCGGGTGCTTGAATTAGACTGTTTTTGAAATATTCGGCGCGTGGCTTACAATTTTCGGAGATTTCATTCTGATTTGGACGAGCAATTTCTTAATATGTGTTGTACTCGGAATTGAGTAAGAGCCTTCATATTCCATAAAGCCAGAGATGGCAAATCGTCCTACGGCAGGCCCAACGCAGGTGATGCTGCTTGGTACAGCTTTGTAAATGCTTCTTTTTTGTATAAATAGGGGGCTTTTATAGAAGGTGTTATGTGCACTTCTATTCCCCTTTCTCACTGTTGTTTAAAAATGCCTCAAAGATTTGAAAATTCCATGAGTGAGCGGCTTAGTTCTTTAATAAGCTAAAAAAAAGAGAGTTAGATGACACGAACCTAGGGGTATTAGCCTTTCTTCGGTTTGTCAAGCTAGATCGTAGCTTCCTTCATGCTTCCATAAGCTTATGGGATGCCCAAAACAATGTTTTTCAGTTCAAAAATGATGAAATATGCCCCTTGCCTGAAGAATGCCCAAAACCATCTCAATTTTAAGGTTCGTGTTTGTTAATATTCAAAACTTTTGCTCATTATGTCTAAATGAGCAAATATTTTAAAATCTCACATTACTCAACATTCAAAAAAATTGCTCATTTTTATAGTTTACACAAATGAGTAAATATTTTTAAAATTCTAATTGCTTAACTTAAAGGAAAAAAGTTAGCTCATTTGATATTTTACACATATGAACAAATGTTTTAAAAAATTTGCTCATTTTGATATCATAAACAAAATACAAAAAGAGTTGCCTATGTAGGATTTGAACCTACACCATTGTGCAATCGCACAAAGCTCTACCAGTTGAGCTAATAGGCATTATTAATACCTGAAAAAAGCGAATAAAGACAGCTCGGAATCAGCTCACAAAGCATCCTAACGATGGGTGCACCAGTTTAATGTATTTCTACACCTATTATATTATCCTAGATTTGGAATGATAAAGTCTTAATTATCGTGTTCTTTGTGATGGGTGTTTTCCAGGCCTGATACTCTTGACCCTGCACTCGTGCATCCTGGAAGAATGGACAGGAAGGTTGAGTTTGGGCTTCCAGATTTAAAAGGTAGGACTCAGATATTCCAGATTCATACCAACAACATGAGCTGTAAAAGGGGCATTCGTTTTGAACTACTTGCTCGCATTTATCCCAACTGCACAGGTACATGATCAAGTTAATTTGGCCCTTTTCTTTAATGTATGGAGGAAGTGCATGTAGCAAATTTTAACAGAAGCTAAGGTGTTGTTACAGGTACTGACATAAGAAGTGTACGTGTGCAATGTAGCTGGAATGTACGCAATTCGTGCTCGGAGGAAAATCGTGACAGAGAAAGATTTCCTTGATGCAGTCAATAAAGTCATCAGTGGATGCCACAAGTTCAGTGCAACCCAGAGTATATGCTCTACAACTGATCGAAACACTTGCTTTTCCTCTATTTCTATACCCTGATCGATAACACTTCCACTGTTTTTACTGCCTACGTAGTATTACTCAAGGCAAATTAGTTTAAAATACTTAATGTAATACCTCGTATTTTTATAATATTTATAAGTATTTTTTATTATATTTATAAAGCATTTTACGATTTTTGGAAATTAATTCGCATTTAAATATTATTTAAATGTATTTTAATTAATTAGAATATTTATTATTTTAATTAATTACGAAACGAATTTAATTCTTGAGTCGGGAAATTAAATGGGTTGCAAATGATTTTAAAGGTTTCGGGTTTTAAATAAAAAGTCCAATTCGTTTTATTAAACGAGCCCAATCAAAAGAATTTAATTCAAGTCATAAGCTAGCCCAATCATTTATTTCCCTAAGCCCAATCCTATTTTCCTAAGCCTAGCCAATTGAAAATAAGGAGCCTATAAATAGGACTCCTCATCATTAATTGAACCCCTAAAATCTCATAAACCCTCTCTTTTTCTTTGCTTGCCCATCACTCTTCCTCTCTCCTCTTTTGCTCGGCTCGCCCGCACGCTGCACGGCCCTCGTGCCCTCGTGCGTGCCCCCTCCTCCTGTTGTGTCGTTGTTGCGTGGTTGTCGCTGCTGCTCGGCCTCACGCCCCAGCGCGCGCTGCTCTCCCTCTCTCGTCCCTCCTTCGCACACAAGGGCCCTGCCCTGCTGCCTCCCTCGCGCACAGCGCCCCTGCCCTCTCGTCTCTCTCTCGCGCACAGCGCCCAGCGCTCGCACCCTCGCCCATCCGTCCCGCGCGTGTCCCTCGCCCGCGCGCACACACGTCGAGTGTGTGTGTGTGTTTTGTTCGTTCGTTCGTTCGTTCAATTCTTTCGCCCAATCACATTAATTCGTGGTTGTTCCGTGCTATAGGCCGGATTGGTATAATTCTCTTCTTCCTTACCTATTCTATTTCAATTCCGTATTTTAAATTATAATATTAGTATTGTTTTGAATGATTAAAATGCTGGGAATCGGTTATGAACACCGTGCTTTGAGGATTTACGTGTTGTGATTCATTAGGGTTCTTTTAATTATTAAAGGATGAATTTTCAGATTTGTTTGTTTAATAAAAAATTTATTTTTATGATGTTAAATTGGTTTTATTGGGATTTTCAAGTTAGAGTTTTAATCTAGACCTAATGAGTCAATTGGTTAGCATAATTAGGTGATGATTTTAATTATGATAATCAATTATATTTTCAGATTTGAATAAAGGCTTAAAGTGTTGATTTTTATTGATTTTAAAGGCGGAAAAGTATGTTTTCGTACTAGGGATTGGTTTTGCAAATTGAGACGATTATATTATTGATAAACGATTGAATTCTAAAGTTTAAATGAGGTTTTAGATTTTATAAAGTTGCTGGAAATTTAATGAACATGGAAATAATTTAAGTTTCATTATTTTGATGTTAGGAGGTGATTTCTAAGTGAGTGCTCGTTGTTGCAAAGTGGCCCCTACGCTTAGGTATTCAAGGTACGTACAAGTCTAGGGAGACCACCACTTTTGTCAAGGACATTCCATGATTGTTGATGATGTGAATTATATTATGTGGATTCATAAATGCTTTGGTGAACGATCATGTGGATTAATATTATTGGAATTATTGAATTGTTGATTGAACAAGCATGTTGAAATTATTATGAGTATGGACTTCATTGTTAATCATGTTGTTCAATGTTTATGCATGTATGGTTTATTTCACATGCAATGGATGGATTATTTATTTGTATGCTATTGTACGGGATGTCTAGCATACTTTGAGCCAATTATTCGTACTTCGTTGTACTATTTATTTACCACATGTGAAGGGTTAGCTCACGTAAGCCACCGCACATGTAGGGTTCAGTTGGGAATATTTTGTATGAAATGAATTAGGATTTGTCGTGCAAGGGCACAACCCTCGTGTTAATGTGCATGATGTGGAATCTCACTTTGGTGAGGAGGAACATGGTAGTAATTTCACCAGAGTCTTGCTTGGTTGATCACAAGTCTTAAAGCATTAAAATAAGATTGTTTTGGTTGTTGTTTATTAATTGTATGTGTGTACATTGTTGAGTCTTGAGTTCACCTTTAATAAAATATTAATAAACGTAAAGTGCAACCAGAACAAGCTTCAAAACTCTTGGAACGTATATACCTTGAGTATGAACAATGGGGGGAGTCTTGCCGGAAAGCTCGTACTCCTACTAATGATACAAGACGTTGTTTCATTTATAATATGCGCAGGAATTCCGTCGGTATGTCCCGACACTCGGTATGGCCCGATTTTATTATTTATTATTTGGTGTATGGTTGGCTCCCATCACCTTTCCTTTATGAAACTTTCTTTTGGCCCGTTCGAAGCTTATTCTAATTGAATTGTGAGTCAAGAGTCGAGTCAAGAGTCGAGTCTTGTATTCATGATTGATTGTTTATTATTATATGGCTTTTGCATGTTGATTAGTACTTAGTGAGTGATGCATGTTTTAGTTCCATTTCACTCTATACTTGTAAGTACTCAACTTTTGCTGACTACGTGCTTTGTGTGTTTTGGTCATGGCCTTTGCCTTAATGACCCTATGATGATCTATCATTTGCACTTGCATTGATAGGGAGTAGAATAATATAGCAGGTTGGTTGATCGGAATCATGTGGCTTGGGATGATCGAGAGAGTTGCATGTTTTCGTATTTTGAACTATTTAGTGTACTTTAATTATGTTTGAAATGCTTGAACTATTTATACTTTGGTTTTTGGGCCGTTATGGTTCCAACTTGTAGGAGGCCTCAATATTTCATTAATTATGTTTTTAATTTGTTACCAATATTCAACAAATTGAAATCAACTAACTCGAATAAAATGAACCTAGCTAATTGTAGAAACTAATCAAAAGCAAAACCTAATTCTAATTAGCAACGAAAATTGCAACAACTAAAAGAAAAACAATTAAAATCCCTAATTTAACAATCGAAATCGTAAAAGAAGAACAAAATTGCAATTGAAAGGCCCTGATTTACAATCAAAATGGAAAATAATTGAATTAAAATCTAATAGAACGAAAACCAGAAATTACCTTTACTAGGAACTTAGGAGGATCAATTTTGAGAGGTTTTTCCGGCTTTTCCACCATGGATGAGAGCTCAGCAAGCAAGGGAGGAAACGCAGGAAGAAGGAGAAAATGTCGTTTAATAATTCTTTCTTTTAATTGGGTTCATTTTTTTTGTTTTTCACGCGCCATATTACCGCCTTTGGATTTAGTTCGTTTGGACAGTGAGGATCGCTTCTCATTCTTCTCATTATAACAATCTTCTCATTGGAGGGGGACCCTATATATATATATATATATATATATATATATATATATATATATATATATATATATATATATATATATATATATATATATATATATATATATATATATATATATATATATATATATATATATATATATATATATATATATATATATATATATTTATATATATATATATATATATATACTCCCTCTGTTCCATAATGTTCCTCATGTTTACTATTCATATGTAAACTGTGACCGTAATTAATAGTATGATTAAGAGTATAAATGTTAACTTGTGGGATATCATTGGATTCGTTTCAATATAAATTTTCAAAATATCAATTTTTTTAAAATTTTTACTAATACGAAATTAAAATTATTAACGGTCAAAGTAGTGCATTGGAGACCGCGCATAATGGAAAAATGAGGAACATTACGGAACGGAGGGAGTATACGACTATTGATGTGTGCAATCTATCTGTAATTATACTAAAAGAGAGGTCCTAAACGCAAAATTGACACGTGTTGCTCTCATATTAAATATTTTTCCGCTCATTTTAATTTCCTTAAATAAATAAATTGATTATGTAAAATAAGAATTTGTATGAAAATAATTTGTCTTAGTAAAAGGAACTAATATGGGATTAATACATAATGCTGGAGCATATGTAAAGTAAGATTTTATTTTTTTGTGATAATAGAAGATTTTATGAGGCACTATAAAAATATATTACATATAATTTGGTTACTTATAACTAAAAGGTAAGTAAACTTACATTTTTTATAGAACTATAAAAAAAATATAGTTACTTATAATTTGTTAATTGTGCAACACATGCATGACCATTAGTAATTACATGGTTAATAAATTTAGATACTTTGTATATAAGATCTTTACTATACTACTATAAGGCTATATTATACTAGCATTCTTATTATGAGGCACCGAATGACCATCTAAAACCGTAAAATTAATATAAATTATACTTAAACACACTTAATCAGAAAAACTAAGAGTACTATCTAAAAAGAAAAAATAGAAAATCTAAGACTTGACCATACTGGTCATTCATATTAGGATCAAGCGATAAACCTTATAATTATTAATTGTATCAATTAACTTATCATAAATTGATCCTAAGTTTAGGATATATTAGGATCAAGTACTAATTAGTTGTACAACTAGTATAGTACCCGTGCGATGCACGATTTATAATCTAAATATAAATTTATATGAAATCTGGTATACAATTATTATCAAAATAGAGTTTATAGATATTATCCAAATAAAAAATAATTAATGATGGATAAATTTGTTATTGCTCATTCGGTGTCTTAAGCAATTAAAACAAATAAGGGTACATAGATAAAATTATTTTCATTCTCATTCACCAGTACTTGTGTCTAACATAAAGTTATCTCACCCGTCATTCACTTCGATAGTAATACCCACTTAATACTCGCACAGTCATCCCGTCAACCTCATTACCCGATCACTTAACACCTATCTAGACCATTTCCTTTAATGAGTTAGAGATAACTTTGAGATGGAACAGAGCCTGCACACCCGCACCCGCGTATAATTCTCATCTTCATCCCCTCCATCTACGATTGGAACGATACCCACTCCTCCCAACCTCCGTCTCGAGAGGTATAAAATAAAATTCATCCCCTCTTCATCACCTCCCTTCCCGTGTATCCACACCCACCCCTAGACTCGACTTTTTTTTTGGTAAAAGAGTTTTGAATTTTAAAACTCTATTATAGAGCATCTGAAAATTCGTTTGCCTGATTAGTGTTACTGAGTAAATAAACAAAACATTATAAGTTAATAGTACATTTTTTATATATTCATAATCAATCAGATTAAGGATTAACGACTCACGCGAGTCCAATCTAAAATCCATAATCACACCTTCACCCGCGAAAATTATATTTTTTAACCCCATCACCCAATAAACTTTCCTCCATCGCCGCCCATTTGGGGCGGATGCACAGGGGGATCTCCCAAGAAACTCGCCCACTGACACTCTGACATCACTATGTTCAATAAAAATCCAATTTTCCTTTCAACTAAATTTTAAATATATTGGCATAAGTTTATTATAAACAATTAAAATTGATTGTATTAGCTATAATATTGAAAAAATATATTTAAAAGTGACATACATAATTAGGATTGCGTGAGTATTCTCAAATCCGATCAATTCAAACTCGCCCCATCACCAAGGTGGGTACATGTTATCCTTATACCCATCCACCAAAAATCTCTTTTTGTTAGTCAACATTAGTCAATCATCTACGTTTAACTTTGTCCTCAGATCAATCTAAAACCAAAACTCATCCCATCATCAAATGCGATTCACCATTTACATATATAAATTATATTTTGCACGAAATATTAAAGTGATATTCAAATCATTTACATTAATATATAAAAAATATTTTGTTATTCCAAACATATTAATAATAAGGAAACTTAATCATTTAGATCTTATGACTTTGGATATAGTTGATTACGATATATTAGTCAAAATTTCAATCAATATGCTCTTAACATTTCAATAATATAAGCGAATAAATTATTACCCGTGCTCCCTATAAAAATATTACGATAATAAGAATGTGGCAAAGTTATTTTTGATATTTAAGATTAAGTATATGTTTCGTACGAAACAAAGTATATGGCTAGGGGCTCATTTTGTTAGTTAACAAAGGGCCTATAAAATGTTTTAGACGACCTTGCTAAATACATTAAATTAATAGTTAACTTTTGTTGTGAAATTCGTATTCATTATATGACACAAATTTATAAAAAGTTGATAGTATTACAGTAATATAATTGATAGTCCAAGTTAAACTATTATAAGATTTTCTATACGGTTATCAGGAATTGTATGCGAAGATTTTTCATTGGATTACAAATAATAACCGATCAAATGAACGTTTGAACATATTCGTACTCAATATATGACACAATTTCTAAACGAAACTTGATAGTACTTACAATTAGTCATCATTTATGTTATAAGAAAGGCAAATCAGAGAGAGACATTTGTCATATGTACATCGATTTGCCTCTCTTTTAGTATAGTACAGAGTATATAGATTTAAAATTAAGAAATTTATTAATATGAGTAAATAAGTAATTCGTAGTATAAATCGATTATTACCATAAGTAATTAGAAGATTTTAGGTAAAATATATACAAAGTATATTAATTATCTTATTATAGGTTATTTACCAATATTATAAAAGAGGCAAATCAGAGTTGTATTATATTTGTCATCTTCACATCAATTTGCCTAGCTTTTAGTATAGTACTCCGTATACAAATGTTTGTTAAGAATCGGCTAAAATATATGGAGTAAGTCAATTGATTAGCCTAAAATATTTAGAGGAGCTTTTTTAAATAGAGAGGACTACGTAGTCGCGCATCATTTTTCTTGTTTACAACTTCTTCCATTTTTTTGGATAAATTTCATCAATAAATTTTGCCTTAACTTTCATCATTAAGTTTCAGATATTAAAGGAATACTTTATATTTTCTTGAGGGATGATAAAAGAATAATTTATATTAGTAACTCAATTCATTTTGTAAGGTTAATGTTATATTTACATTACACGACGTATATTTTTCAACTGTTACCAATTTATAATTAAAAATATATGGTATTTTTTTTTCATCTGCAAGAAATCTACACATTGAGTTGATTTATAGTTTTTGTTACTTATTAGACTCCTAATTATGTGATAAATTGACATGTATGGAGTATGACTGTATGAACTATAAACTTTCTATCATGTTATGAGTTCTAATTTTGTAATCTACGGAGTATTGCATTTTTATTTTCTTTTATAGCTTTGCTAGAGTTTCTAATTATGTTAAAATATTAACATATATGACTTATATATTCTTCGACATATTTAGTCGAAATGATAGTTTATAATGAATTCTAATTATGTAAGTTTGTCTCTTATGAAAGAGCCTACATGGCACAATAAATATAATTTTATGAACAATTATAAATTTCCATAAGTAAAAATATGTGATATATTAATTATTTATATTACAAGTTTAATTATTTATATTAAAAGAGAGGGAAATCAGAGAGCGCCATTTGTCAGATCTACATTGTTCCTCTCTATTATGCTATGTTCTATACGACTTTTGTGGTTTGAACTTATATTATCTGAACTTATCCGTATTTAAGTGAACTTATCTTAACTTATCAGATTATCTTTTTTGAAATAAACTTATTTGTATGTGAAAAAAAAACTTATTTTTCTTAACTTATATTATTTGAACCTAACTGAACCTAAATAAGCTTATCTGAACTTATTTTATCTGAAATAAGTCAAAATAAGTCGAACAACACAAAAACTTAGTATAATCAAGTATCTTCCAAATAAGATTTTATGCAAATTGCAACAATAATTTTTTGGACAAATATATACTACGTAGCTTCCAAATAATATCTTCCAAAATATTTATCTAATAATTGTGCAAATTTTGCATATAAGTTATTCATATAATATCTTTCAATATATTGATACATTCTTGTAAACAGGAATATCACCGCACAATATGGAAATAGTAATATTAATGTGCGATTTTTCCATATTCATTATTTATAAATACAGTAAGTTAAATATGACAAAATAAATTTCTATTAATTAATTTATATTAAAAGAGAGGCCAATCAATGAGTGACATTTGTCATCACCACATTGATTTCCTCTCTTTTAGTATATATATAGATTGATCATAAACTTGACCATACAATTAGAATTTACAATTTTATAATTTTTTAAAATTTAGAACAAAGATCTCTAGAAACTAAGATGACACGTGTAGCTCTGTAGTTAAAAATTAGTACCAGAAAAAATTCCTAGCATCTAAGAGTAGAAACATATTTAAGGGTGACCAAGAGTCAAGAAGACTTACTATGTACGCTTAATTAATTTTTTTGAACTTTTCTAAAAAGATGGTAGGTAAGGTATGTATTAATCTAGACAACATGATAAGTAGAGCTAATAAGGTGAGTGGAGAAGCACGTGGCAGATATTAGTTAGGCAGGTGGAGCTCGAGAGTATTGTAAGTGGGGTTTGAGATTTTAAGGGGTATTGTACGTTTTAATAAAAGTTCGCAATTATAAAAATAAAGTATAAGTGACTTTTTAGTTTTTACTTATATCAATTCTATAATTTTAAAAACTCAATTTGTCAAATAAGATGTCAAACACAACGTAAATACACACAAATTAGGTGTATATTACTAAATAAAAATTGAATTTAACGCAATTACGTTATTTCGAGTTCTACGATATGGTAATGCAAATAGTTATATTATACCCACATATAGTCCATGTATACTAAATGACTACTCCCTCTGTTCTCGAATATTAGTCTCATTTGGAATCTTGACACAATTCACAATTGAAGAGAATCTTCTAATTTCATTCCAATACATACTTCAAAACATATTCATGTGAGACTTATTTTGTTCGTCTTAATGTGTAATTTAATAATATCAATTTTTTATATTTTTTATAACATACATATTTGGAGATATTTACGTTTAAATATTGAGTTGAAACGAGTTGAAAAGTCAAAACATGACTAATAATTAAGAACGGAGGGGGTATGATGATTAGTTTTGTAATGGGCATATTAATGTAAATTTATGAAGTAAAATTTTGTGTTATAACAAGCCGTAAATAATAAAGCGTAAAACTTTCACAAATACTATATAAATTAATTATTTATAATTGTAATTATATAAATTTAAATGTATGAGTTTTATATCATCACTTATTGTTTATAATTTGAAATTAGTGAGAGTTAAATATTTGAATTTTATAAACCGTACTGCAATTACACGGGTACTATACTAGTAGAGACGAAATAAGAGACCTTGTAATTATATCCCTTATTCCCTTATCTAGGAGTTGCCTGGTATTCGGTTGGGATTGAGGTCTAATCCAATCAAAATAGAAATTCGATTTTGAAATAGGCTACATGTAGAAACAAATGCGTAGTTTGTAACAGTTATCCTTATGAAGATGTATTTGATTAGCATAAAAATTTGGAATGTGATAAACCATTCAATTCCACTTGCATGGACCCGGTCCACCATAAGATTAACATGGACCAGGGTAATTAGGTAATTTTAACAGTGAGTAAATTATAGAAACGGTAGGTTCTGTAAAGTAACTATATCTCCAGAATAATAACTATGAACATAATAATGATAAGAATAACTATTCTATCCAAAGAGTAACTATATCATATAGAAAAGTAATTTTAACTGTAAAACAATTACTATTATATATTCATTCTTGCAGACAAAAGAGTAAATTATAGAAACTATAGGTTCTGTAAAGTAACTATATTTTCAGAATAGTAACTATGAAATAAATAATAATAATATAGTAATTTCGATGAGAACAATTATTCTATCCAAAGATTAACTATATTATATAGAAGAATAACTTTAGCTGTAAAACAATTACTATATTATAAAAATATAAACAATATGATATAGATGGTTTAGAGGTCATATAGTAATTTTTCTATTATATATCACATAATTACTGAAATATAAAAGAGTAACTATATCAAAAGTAACAGTAATTATAACTCTTGAACAATAATAAAGAAAACATTAACTACTTGGCTAGTTGTTTTAGCTACGACATTCTAATTCTTTGCATCTATTAAATAACCCATGTTAAACTCAAATGTTTTTTGAACTAAAAAATACTAATCGACACGTCCACGTGGACCACGTCTCTTTTTTCCACCAACACATCATGTCCTTCCTCTACCACGTTCTTGGTTTCCATTGTTGTCAGGATTTTCTTCTTCTCCTGCTTTTGTTTTCCTTGCAGAATTTATTCTTTGCACGATTTCAAATCTGGGTGCATCATCTTTGTATTTCTGAATCAATAATATTTAAACTATGTTAATAAATTAACATTTAAATATGAAAAAATAACATAGTAACTATGTAAAACGTGTAGTTTCTATTATGCATCATATAGTAACTCTTACAATTAACGATGGTAAAATACTTGCAGAATTGCATATATAGTTATATGTATTGTTATAGTCATATAGTTACTGTTAAAATAATATAGTCACTTTTATTAATAATAACATGGAGTACAAAGAAAGATCATAAAAAGAACATATTGATAAGATAATAACTATTAAAAATATATAGTTACTATTATACATGATATAGTAACTCTTAATATTAATGATAGTCATATACGAGCAAGGTTGTAGATATAGTTATTGTTATGATCATATAGTTGTTGTGATCATAACATAGTAACTCTTATTACTAATAACATAGAAGACAACAAAGAACATGAAAATAACATTATAATATACATAAAAAACTATACCAAACATATAGTTACTATAATACAACATATAATACTTATAAATATTATTGATGGTCATTTAGTCACAGAGTTGCAGACATAGTTGATGTGATAATAATATACTAACTCTATCCATAATACAGTAACTATATCATTAAAAATATATAATAACATTAAAACATGCACATAACATAATAAACTAACATAGTACCTATTTCAAAAATATAGTAACTATATAAAACGTACAATAACTATTAAAGAAAATAAACATATGGTAACAAGTCATGATAAAATAAACATAATATCTATTTCAAACATATAGTAACTATATAAATAATATAGTAACTATTGAAGAAAATAAACATATGGTAACATCATGATAAAATAAACATAGTACCTATTTCAAACATATAGTAACTAATATAATAATATAGTAACTATTGTACACATATAGTAACCATTATAATCACACAACAACTAGCTTAACATATAGTGACTATTATTATAATATAGTAACTATTGTACAAATATAGTAACCATTATAATCATATAGTCACTATCTAAGAAGCAGACAAAAATATACTCGAAATAACATATTACATAATGTAATCGTATAGTAACTATTATTTATCAAAAAGTCACTATAAACTGTTCTTAACATAGTAACTATCTTAAACACATAGTTATTGTTTTAAATTTATAATAATTTTCTAAAAAATATTGTAACTATTTTAAACACATAGTTACTGTTTTAAAGTTATAGTAACTTTTTAAAAAATATAGTTACTCTAAAAACTACTACTAACATAAACACAATGAATATTCCAATGACTATTAAAAACATTATTTCGCAACATAAATTAAAGGTAACTATATCATTTATATACTAACTATATGAAACACTAACCCTAATTTCACCCAAACAACAAACACTATTTCTACCTCTTGTGCTTTGTTGCATCAATTCTTAAAGTTCACAGCCTTTATCTCTTTTTTCTAAATTTAAGGCATTATTTCTTCTTATACAAATGATATTGTAAAGTATTTTTGGAGATTCGTCACTAGATAGTGCAACTTTAGGACCTGGAATAACATGTACGTGATTGATACTTCGTATTATTTTCTTATACAAATATCAAATATATAGTAACTATATAAACCATATAGTAACTATATAAAACATATAGTGACTATTATTAAAATATAGTAACTATTGAACACATATAGTAACCATTATAATCATATAGTCACTATCTAAGAAGCGGACAAATACATACTCTAAATAACATAGTACATAATGTAATCGTATAGTAACTATTATTTATCAAAAAGTCACTATAAACTGTTCATGACATAATAACTATCTTAAGCACATAGTTACTGTTTTAAACTTATAATAACTTTCTAAAAAAAGTATAGTTACTCTAAAAACTACTACTAACATAAACACAACGAACATTCCAGTGACTATTAAAAACACTAATTCGCAACATAAATTAAAGGTGACTATATCATTTATATACTAACTATGTGAAACACTAACCCTAATTTCAACAAAACAACAAACATTTCGAATCACTCAACAAAATAATAACTATTATACACATATAGTAACTGTTGTACATATATAGTAACCATTAAAATAATATAGTAACTATTGTACACATATAGTAACCATTAAAATTACATAGTACCTCTTTAAACCATATAGTTACTGTATTACTCATATAGTTACTATTTAAAATCGTGAAGTCACTGATCGAATTCGCGATGTGAAAACGATACTTCGGTAAAACACAAACATTAATTTCTTCAAAACAACAAATATTTTCAATTTTAAATAAAAATCGACTTAAAATTCTTTAAAAAACAACAAACCGAGATGTGATCTCTAAAAATTCTTGCGAAGATTTGTAGGCGAGCGCAAATTCTTCGATTCGATTTCGGCAACAACGAACCTCCTTCTTGATCTACTACTTCCTCCAATTTTTCCTCATCAAATAGATCCAATCATAAGAATTATAAGATAATTACGAAAAAAATCGAACAAAAACCTAGAAATTTGGGCTAAATTTTGAAAAGCATAGAGAGAAAATGAAGAAAGAGAAAATGAAAGAGAATGAACAGAATGTAGATCTGAAATTTTGAAAAATAAAAAAGTTTAAAACGTATATAAAGTGGGCTAGACACAAATCGCATTAAAACTCTTCAAAACACATAGTAACTCTTTAAAACACATAGTTACTGTAATACGCATATAGTTACTATTTAAAATTACAAAATAACTGTCACGTGACAGTTATATACATATGTTAACCCATAAAAATTACTTCGTTGCCCTGGTCCACGCTAAATTAGCATGGACCAGGTTTATATTAGTGTAAATATAAACCATTTAGCCTCCGAAATCCGAATTAGAATACTATCTCTGATAAATACATACACAAACAAACAACCAGGCTCAACTATGAAGGGAAATCCTAGCACACTGTAACATAACACACCTTCGTTCCTGCAAGAATTCTAGGCTTATATATCTTACACTATATATCAAACATATGTGTATAGACAATATATATATATATATATATAGAGAGAGAGAGAGATATAATATGATGTTTGTAAAAATGTGATGAAAATGACAAGACTTAAACGTTATTATGCGAAGTAGTGGGTGGTTTATGTTGAGGTCCCTGTTGTTGTGTAAGTGAGACTGCCTTTGGAATATCATTTTTATTACTAGCAATGCTATCAGTGAGTTGGCGGCCTTTAGTTTCATATGGTATGAGCACCACACATACTCCAGCAGCTAACACGACTCCTGCGAAAAACAGGATTGCTGCCATTTTATGACATGTTTGTACCAATGCTACTGCCACATATGGGCTCACCATTGCTCCTATTCTTGCCATTGAACTTGCTGTTCCGAAACCCGTATTCCTGACTGATGTCGGGTATATCTCTGGAGCAAAGATGAAGGCAATGGTGAATGTTCCCATGATAGCAGCACGAGCCCCAAACATGAGAACTGTTGTGACAGTGTCTGACCGATGGGATACCAGTGGAAACAGGAAGATTGAACATGCAACAAACAACACTGCCATTGAATACTTACGACCAAGTCGATCAATTAGGATCCCAGCGATCACTAGCCCAGGAAGTTCAGCTAAACTAGTGATGAACACATCTCTGTAATCAATATCAGCAACAGAACCTCGTGGTTTAGGAATAGGAACAGGAACTCCTTTAGAATCACATGTATTGTCCTTATTGTTCAACTGAGTTGTGAGCAACACCAGACCATAGTAAGCGAATGCATTGCCAAAGAACACCACCCATAGGAGCAGAGTTGTGGGAGCTAATTTACGTGAAAGTAGTACTTTAAAGGTTTGGAAGATGCTCATATCTGAATCCTTATACTTAGCTGCTACTGTATCTTCATCTTTGCCTTCTTTTAGTGTAGGGTTGTTAATCTCTTCTAGTTCCCTATCTGAAACAAGAACACCAGCAGGTAATTCTTTCCCATTTATTCTTGCTATTTTCTCCAATACTTGTAGGGCTTCTTTCTTTCTTCCTTTCAAACACAAGAATCTTGGCGATTCAGGAGTAATGAAATAGAATACCAGCAAGATGAATGAAGGCACAACAGATAGACCCAACAGCCATCTCCATCCCAATCTCGGCATTATAATCTGTCCATATTTATATATATCATCGATCAGCATTCAGTAATGAGGATTGAGGATTCAGGATTCAGGAAGTTAAAAAACCCAAGAAAAGTCAAATGTGTTGTATAATCTTTTAAAAAAACAACTAGTGTAATAAAGAGGCGATTAACATACCCAAGCCAAAGCAGCCTCAGTAATAGAACCAACAGTCCAAAAGGCTTGAAAAAGGACCATCCATTTACCTCTGCTTGGTGCAGGCACAAACTCTAGAAACCAAGTCAGTAGAACTGGGCCAGCTCCCAACCCAAGGCCCACGATACAACGAGCCACTAGCAACACCACGTAATTTGGTGCTGCTGCACTTACAAGACCAGCTGCACATGTTACTATTGCCGAAAATATAAATCCTTTCCTGAAACATACACACAATTTACAAATATTAATATTGTGTAAGGATGTGTTCTACCTATTACCTATGGACTAGCTACAACTACAACTACACCTACTTATCGGATGGATCGGGTAATGAAATGGTCATTTTTAGCGGGTCAGTAAAGAACGGGTT
The DNA here is from genome assembly GCF_020520425.1 of Spinacia oleracea. Classification (NCBI taxonomy): domain Eukaryota; kingdom Viridiplantae; phylum Streptophyta; class Magnoliopsida; order Caryophyllales; family Amaranthaceae; genus Spinacia; species Spinacia oleracea. The sequence goes on along the minus strand of NC_079490.1, from coordinate 159,433,123 downwards.
AAAAATGAATCGCCGGTCAATAAACATTAAACAAGCAATAAAAAAAGGAAAAGAAAAAGAGTCATTTGCAAGTACAAGTGAATACGAAACTATATATACACATACTTCGTAATTTTTTGTATCATTACTATTTTAGTTTACAAAATTATTGTGTTATAAGTTTTACTCTATAATAACTCTGTCCAATAAAAGCTCTGTTCAATAAGAGTCATGCCCAATAAAAATCCTATTAATTTGACTTTAATTCTATATTCATTGGACTACCCTACCCGATAACCAGATCTACTTACAACTTGTGATTAATTTTTTTTTCTACATCACTGTACGTTACTTCACCTTGAGTCATACAACTCGTTACGCACAAAAACAAAAATAACAAATCAGATGCTACCCAACTTTTAGGATCAAATGTCTTTTACATTGATAGAAGATTGATATGATTACATTACTATATGTCTACATACATTCAGGATTAGAAGGGCATTACTATTCGACGCCCACTTTTACGCAAAACGCCCATCTTTATTTAATGAAATGTCCCTCTTATCCCTCTCACCCCACCCCACCCCACCTCACCCACTCTCACTCACCCCTACTTCCCCCACTCACTTCCCCCACTTTCTCTTACTATAACCACCACTAAATTCCGGCAACCACTATTTTGTCGGTCCCACCTTAGCCACCGCCATCATTGGCCCGACCACCACGTCATCATCGTGATTGAAGTGAAATTTTGGCCGAGAACGTAAATAAATTTTTATTATGTTTGTTTATTTGTTGACTATAATTAAGTTTGCTTGTTTATTTGTTGACTATAATTAAGTTAATAATTATTTAAGGAAAAAATGTTCACTTGTGTTCATTTGAAAAAATTATTTATTGACATTATAATTAATAAATGACCCTAAAAAAACCTTAATAATGCATTATCAAAAACATAATAAAAATATTAACTAAATAATAATAACAAATGTAATAAATTCGACGAAGAATTAGTTGAGGAAAAACACGTAATAACAAAAATGAAAAAATACGGAATAGGGTTGAGATCCCTATCTTGTCCTAGGGAGAAAATTGGAGTGGGAGCCCTACTCCATGTATTGTAATGGCGACAAAAGGGAAAAAAAACATGGAATAGGGTTGAGATCCCTATCTTGCCCTAGGGTTGGAATTGGGTTGGGAACCCTATTCCGTGTTTTGTAATGGAGACAAAAAAAGAAAAAACACGGAATAGGACTGAAATCCCTATCTTGTCCTAGGGTGGGAATGGGAATAGGAGCCCTATTCCGTGGTTTGTATAGGCGACAAAAGCACACGGGATAGGGTTGAGATCCCTATCTTGTCCTAGGAGGGAATTGGAGTTGTAGCCCTATTCCGTGTTGTAATGGTACAAAAATGATAAACACGGAATAGGCTGAGATCCCAATCATGTCCTAGGACAAGAATTGGGGTATGAGCCCTATTCCATGTTAACAACAGCAAGGCGACAAATCTTGAAATAAACAAACAAATCATGGAATGAGGCTGAGATCCCTATTCCTGCCTAGGTTGGGAATAGGGCTGAGCTCCCTATTTTTTCAGATAGAGGGAGGGAATAGGGTTGAGATCCCTATTCATGCCTAGGGAGGGAATAGGGTTCACATCCCTATTTCGGCCTAAGGTAGGAATTGGGCTCTTAACCCTATTCCATGTAATCACATAATTAAATTTATTCTTTGAATATTTATTGTCTTGTTAGGGTAGTTTACGGTTATTATCAGTCAAAAACTAAATAATTGACAAGAATAAGACTAATATTTGTTTGTTGGTTAACGCTTAAGCTAGGTGGTAATTTTTTTATTTTTTATTTTGAGTTGATATGAAATAGGTGAAACACACTAATTAGTAATTGTAGCATTTTTTATCACTAAATTTTTAAACGACGTGTATCGTTAAGTACCACGAGTACACTTAATTAATTTTTTAATTAATTGAATACGAGTAGCTTTGTTGATGGTGGTGCATGTGCCGGTTGGTATTTTGATGAATGGCGATGAATTCTCCGGCAGTGGGTGGCGGAAAACAAACCAGTTAGGTGGGGGTGGTGGTGGGTGGCGGAGAAAAAAACAAGTTAGGTGGGAGTGATGGTGTCGGTGGTGGATGGCGGTGGTGGCTGCCTAAATTGGGAAAGGGGTGGGTAAATTAAAGAGAGAGAAAGTGATGTATGGGGTTGGGGTTGGGGTGGGGTGGGGAGGGGGGGTTTGATTTTTTTATAAGGGTAATTTTGGGTTTTCACCTTTAAAAAATGGGCGACATGTGTAAAAGTGGGCGTCAAATAGCGTGGCATTTATTAGAATTCTCTCAAATACATACTTACGAAGTATCAACCTACTGAGTACCGTATATAGACTCTTGTTAAATACGGAGTACAATACTTCTATATTGACTACTCCGTACTATTCCGTATATACAACGTACTATACAACTCGAACAATACACAGACTAATACTTCGTATACTGTATTACGTAGTATCTACTCCGTAATACTTAGCCTAAAAGTCGGAGGTATCACATGTTTAGGTCTTACAACAGCAGAAGTAATTAAAATATCATCAACTTGTTAGACGACCTGGTTAACGTAACTACACGAAAGAGGTTCATAGAACGGTCAACCTCGACGCATAATGAGCCTTTTGTATGAATAATTATAGAGTTAAAAGAAATAAATAGTGTGAATAATAGAATTAACATACCTTCTACCATATTTATCGGATACATAACCCCAAGAAAAAGCACCAACGAGCATGCCAGCAAACACAACGGTTGTAATAAGACTCTCTTGTTTAGGGCTAAGATCCCATGCATATTTAACAGCGGGTCCCACAAATGAAAGAATCATCATCTCCATAGCTTCCGATACCCATGCCATTCCGGCATACGCTAACACCAGATATTGCAACTTTCCGAACCCCATCGTCACCAGTGCGTCGTCCACCGTATACGTATACGTTAAACTTACTTTATCCGCCATTAATTTTCTTATCTTATTATCTGTGTAAGTATAAACACAACAAACTATATCAATCAATGTTGATTAAGATTCAAGATATTTTCTTAGAAATATTTGGACCAGATTTATAAACAAGTAGATCGATTTTTCCAAGTTCAAGAGTCGTTTAGTCAACGGACTCAAGTGTGGAAAAAATAAACAAACATTATTGCCCATATTGTTGTTTAGATTTTTGCAACACTACAATAATTAATTTCGATCTACTACTAGCAGTTTTATTTTGACTATATATTTTGATCGGTGATCACTTCAAGAATAAATTAAATTGCCGAAGAAACTTGAACACGAAATTAATGACATACGCACGTAAGTAAATTTAGAAGACTTACGAGTTTAATGTTGATCCCACCAAGCCCGTAGTAATCAAGTCACAACTCACAAGGGTTGTAAGGTTGTACGATGAAGACGTCGAATGTATGTAATATATGACGTCAAAATTGTTGCGAGTTTTTTACTTAAAGAAGAGAGGAGTAATGATAAAATTGTTTGGAGAAAACTGAACCAGGATCGCAGGGATTACTATAGTATATATAGACAATAATTGTTAAAAATAAATATTAAAAAAATTTGATGGAAATAGTAAATGGGAGAGATTAATTAAATTGGCCGGTTTGTTCCTCCCAAGGAGAGATTTGAGATTATTAATTAGAGTTTTAAACAAACCAATCTGTTGTTGTAATTCAGTTGCCGACTTGCCGTGTGTATTATATTCTTGGTAAATCCTAGGGAGAAGTGTAAATCTTGCATACCAATCAATTTTCCCTAGAATACCCTCATACGTATTTGATTAGCAACCCGTTTCAACAAAGATGACGGAGTAGTACTACTGATCTTTTACCTTAATTTATATATCATTGGGAACAAGAGTTACACTTGTATTAGGTTATGTAGTATCTTATTGTTATTCTACGTAGGTTATAACTTATAACACTTTACCATCATACGTGTCTTCAAAGAGAAATAAAACAATTCCCAAGCTGTATACAAAAATTTCGCATACAAACAAGATATAATTTAAAAATTAGTAAAAACTAACTTAAAATTATTCGGATAAGTTCATATAAGTTGAACCTACCAGGGCCTAAAGTGACCTCTTCCGTTGACTTTATGTGTATTGATTCGTAATCACAAGGATTGTTAGGATTCAACATGATAATGTGTATCCCCTTGCTATCCTAGATGAGGTTAAATCTATGATGATATCTAAAATAGTCGTAGTCTGAATACGTAGGTGTCTATCTGACCACTGTTCTAATTTGGATTTGGATTTTGATAATTTTAAATCATAATGTTGTAAATAAAATACACACAAAAATAATTGATTCGCAATTAACCTATTAATATAAAGTATTAATGAAGAAATTAAACAAATTAGGTTTAACCATGAGAGAAGAATCTCATAATTGGTGTGTATTATTTTTGGACGAAACCTATAATTGCCTCAATGAGTACAATTCCAAGTTGATTGGACTTAGGCGAGTAGGACGATAATGTATTTTTTTTTGGGTACGGACTATTAGTTTAAATTTGTTTTCTTATTAAAAACAAAAGATTTTCAAGTTTTACTAACTATTAAATCATATAATTAAGGAGTCTTATTGCCTCGTAATTCGTGAAACCCGTAGTTGACTTGTTTTCGTAATTTTTGTCTCCTACCAAGCTAGCTTGCAGTCTCCATCCTTCTCGTCGTGGCCAGTTTGTTAAGTTCTTAAATATATTTGTGCACTCTTTTTAAAATAAGTAAATATTTTAAATCAAAATGAAAAATTTACAAATAATTGTTACAGATTTACACTAAGATTGTGTTTCATAAAAAGACAAAGGCTTGAAAGGATCATAAATATCTTCAATCTTTAAAAGATTCCTCACATCCGAAGATACAATAGATTTTTTTTTTATATATAAAAAGAAAAAAGGTGCATCGCCACTTGCGATAATTGAACTCGGGACCTCTCACGCCCTTAGCAGGAATTGTACCACTAGATAAAATTGTTACATTTGCGCAATTGGTATTATGTGTTAAGATTAATGTTTTCAGGTACGTAGTGGTTACTAAAATTAATTAGTAGCACTAAGCAAGTTAGTTTTTTTTGGTGCAATTAGCACAAATTAAGTTTTTAACTATTTTTTGGTTCATATCATTATGGTTAAGTTCACCTTATTTTAAGAAATAGAAATTCATGTAATTTCACATGAGTGTATAAATGGCAAGGGCTCTCAAATTTAATTGCAAGTTAAGGTGTAAATAGAACGCACTTCAAATCACTAGTACCATAGTGATGTGATAATTGTTACGTGCATTCACCATGTTTTCAATTACTCGATCTGTATATGAAGTGAGTAAGGCAGTAGTGGGACATGATCATATCTAGCTCCTCTACTCATATACGGAGTAGTCATTATTTTTAGCAATTGTTGAGTATTAATTACAATTTTTTTAATTAGGTAAGAAGAAGGTATCCTGCTGAATAAAAGCCTCATTGGTACAAATATGGACTTTGTAATTAAATTTTGTTGAAGCCAGAATGTCATAATGTGTCCGCATTTTCTTAATACTCTTAATTTGTACTCTCTCCGTCTCTTTTTGGTATTTTGCACGCGTTTGAACGACTTATTAATGTGGATTGAGATTCCTCAATTTTTTATTTATTTAAACAAGACAAATTACGTTTATTTATAATGTTTTCACTTTTATCAAAATTCTGATATTGATAAAATGATAAAATTTAGTGTCAATGCACACAAATTTTGATAGAATATTAAGGCATTTATGTGATAATATAAAATGAAATGTAAAGAATATAGAATAATGTATCTCTTAAATAAATACGGAGGGAGTATTATATTGACATGGTATAGAATGATATAGATCGCTTATCCTAATATGGGTGTCCTCCGCCCTAAGATTCATATATATATATATATATATATATAGAGTATAATATACTAAAAGAGAGAAAATCAATGTGGTGATGACTAATGTCACTCATTTATTGACCTCTCTTTTAATATTAATTTATAATTTTTTTTCATATTTAACTTATTATATTTTATGGTAACAATAACTAATATGGGAAAGTACATAAAAAATTAAAAGATTCATCTATATTTTTACTAACTTATATAGAGAATTTCATATATAAATTTCACTCTTTTTTTTAAAATTTTTTTTTGGTAAGCTAGCCATAGTTCCCTGGAAATAAATAAAGATTTTAAAATATTTATTATAGGATAAATTATAAAAAAATGATATTTAAAAAATATTTATTGAGACGAATCTAATAAGAGCTCATAAAAACTTTTTCATGGTGGGAAAAGAGGAGTTTTAGTCAATTAAGGAACAAGGTGCGAGTATTGAATATAGACTATATAGTCCCATTAAAAATGAATTAGTAGCACATTTTCTCACCAGAAAAGTCGTGTATTTCTTTTTTAAAAAAGTGAAAATGATGGAAGAACAACCAAGAGAAAGCTACTCCGTGATAATTAAGGTCGTCGAGGATGATGACAGCAACGAGTCAACGACCAATGAAGTGACTGGTACAACAATATGCAAACAACGAGGGTTTTTGGGATAGACGTCACAGCAACGACCAAAAAGTATGTTTATCAAACAATGGCCCTGTTTAGTTCAATTTATTTCAGAACTAGATTTTAGCCCGTGGGATAGACGTATTCTATTAAATTGTTAAGTTAAAATAAAACTCTTATATACACTAACTGCTACTCCCTCTGTTTCTTTTTGTTTTTTACGTTTGACATTTTTCACGCATTTTAACGAATAATTAATTTGCATTGAAATCCCTCAATTTTTTTTATTTAAACGAGATAAATTACGTTTATTTATAATGTTTTCACTTTTATCAAAATTCTGATATTGGAAAATGAGAAAATGAGATTAAATGACCCAATGAATTTGATTGGTTAAAATAATGATTGGACACAAATTTTGATAGAATACTAAGTTTTATGTGATAATATAAAAGGAAATGTAAAGAACATTTTGAAATACCCAAAAAGGAAAACGTAAAAAACAAAAAGAGACAGAGGGAGTATATTTTATACTCCGTATTAGATTATTTTTTTACATTGGATTCTTTTTAGATTTAATTAAGGATTAAATTTCATTTTGGATTTATTTTATAATTATTAGAGTGTTTGACTTCGGATGAAGTTGTATATGCGGAATATTAGTAACTAATTAATAAAAATATATATGTAGCACCTAATAATTTATCTACGTGGCACTTGACTTTTTTTTTTTCAAAAATAATTTTGAAATCTTATTTTTCATTGGCCGAAACCATTAGATTTTCTACGTGGTTCTCTAATATTGGATTAGTGTTTGATTTTTGATTGAATTTGTTTTAGATTAGTGTTTAACTTTGAATGAATTTTATTTTTTAGACTAGTGTTTTATTTTGGATGAATTTTATTTTAAATTTAATTTTTAATTATTAGAATGTTTGATTTTGTATGGAGTTGTATATATTAATAATTAATTAATTAAAATATCTACGTGGCACCTAATTAATAAAAATAAATTAGAAATCTTATTTTTCATTGGCCGAAATCAATAGTAATCCTAGGTGGTGCTCTAATATTTCAGCAAATATGGAAACTGCTATATTTATATATTAGATTTGATTATTTTTTATTTTGGATTGAATTTCATTTTAGATTTTTTTTTTTATTATTAGGTTGTTTGATTTTGGATGAAATTGTATTTGTGTAATATTAATAATTAATTAATAAAAATATCTATTTGGCGCCTAATTATTTATCTACGTGCCACTCGACTTTTTTAATTCAAAAATAATTTAAAAATATTATTTTTCATTGGCCGAAAGTATTAGATTTCCTACGTGTCTCTAATATTCTATTAGTATTTGATTTTGGATTGAATTTTATTTTAGATTAGTGTTTGATTTTGGATGAATTTTATTTTAGATTAGTGTTTGATTTTGGATGAATTTTATTTTAGATTTATTTTTTAATTATTAGAGTGTTTGATTTTGGATGGATTCGTATATATTAGTAATTAATTAATTAAAATATCTATGTGGCACCTAATTAATTATCTATGTGGCAATCGATTTTTTTAATTCAAAAATAAATTAGAAATCTTACTTTTCATTCGCCGAAACCAATAGTAATCCTAGCTAGGTGTGTAACACCCCGACAATTCTCTTTTTTCTAAAATAACTTTTAAATATAAAACGTAGAGAATTATCAAGGCATTATCGCCCGTGTGAAAACGTAACGGCTTATTCAGAATTTTGCAGCGGAAAACATAAAACTAACTGTAGGTTTATAAATAATCATTTTCAGAATAAATCCCAAAAACCAATCAACGAAAAACAAAGTTAATGTTACTAATTCAATAAGTTTTAGAGTCCACTTAAACAAACCAAATCCAACTTAGAAAATCAAATGAACTACAAGCTCTCTAATCCCGATCCCAATGATGCATCATCTTCAACCTGTAGATGGGCAACGCTTATTGATCCTTAGAGACTGCTCACCAAAGATGGGTCATCACAGGATCAATAAGGCATAGCCATGATCAACACACACATACAAAGCACGTAATCAACAAAGCTGAGTACTACATACTAAAACAATAATAATCCTAACATGATACTATTAAACGATCAATCCTAACATGATACTACTGAACATAAGTAAGGACAGACAAAGCATGATAATTTGACGACCATACTTAACTAGACTAGGCTAGACTGGACTAGACTTTTATAACAATAATATTATTTTATTTGAAATAGGCAATGGACCGAGTTTTCTAGCTAGAGGTCTTCACTAAGGAAGACGAGGTACGGGCGCGACTCCGTAACCTCAGTGACCTGCGATATCGAGGAACGTTTGACTAAAAATAGGACACGGTGATCAATCCGGTCCGAATGAAAGGCCATGGGCTACCACCATGAACCCCAACTCCTGTTTGTCCGTCACTTTAGACGTGCACAGTCTAAAGCTATTGCTACTCAGTTTCACTTTACATGATTTACAAATTAACACCCTGTTATGACTCAACAATCACATAAGGCATACAACTCACATTTATTTACAACTGCTTTTATCTTGGAATTGAGTAAGTGATCACAAAGGCATCAAACAAGACTCATTCCAATTAACTCCAATCTTTCCTTTAATACTGATCAACCCCTGTATATGGGTATATGGTTTCAACTTACTAAATGAGGTCCTCCGCCCTCATAAAGTAGTGAAAAGCTAAAAGGGAACAACAATCAACTGATCTGAATTATATACTAAGTAATCTAGTGTTCCCAATCAAACATGTTTGCATCAATCATCCATACTAACATGTTATAATCCTCAAAATGCAATATAAGTTTAATATGTTCATCCAACAGTATCAAACATGCAATTTCAACCTGACTAAGTTCATCAACAACATCAACATAACCAAGTTCATCAACAATTCAACATGGTTTCAACAATTAGCACACATTCCAAGCACACAGGTATGTACGTACCTTGTGTAAACAAACTGATAGGCCACTTTAACGAATTCAAAAGTCACCCACAAAGAATTCTCCGCCTAAAATAATCAAGAAACGTACCCAAATCAATTCCTAATAATTTACAGCAACATTAACGTACTCTAAACACATCCTAGACATATTTAGAACATTCCCCAACATCGAAACTTAATTAATTAACTTCCTAGAATAGTGATTACTACACTAATGATCACCAATTATCATAAAAGCATCCCTTTTAAAATTCCAGCAATATAAAATAGTTTCAAACTACTCCAACATATATCAACATGCTTAAAATCATAAAAATAATAACTTTGATAATTCATAATCATCCTACCATGATTTAAAATCGTTAAAACCTTAAAAATTCATACTTTAATAATTAAAACCATTATTTCAATCAAATTGTATAATCTGAAAATCAATAATTTGATTATGCAAAACATGAAATCTATAATTCATAATTAACTCATAAAAACTATAATTTAATTCAAGAAAAACATGAATTATATTAATAAAACATAATTAAAACACTAAATTAGTTTAGGGTTTAAAGAAATAACCAAATAAAGAAGAGAGGGAGCTGCTGGCCGGCGACAGTGGCGGCAGCAGGCGAAGGTCGACGACAGGGCGGCAAAGCTGGTGGCGCAGGTGGTTGTGCGGTGGTCGCGTAGGCTGGCGACGCGTTTGCGGGGCAGGAAGGAAGAAGCAATGAGAGAAGGGAGTGTTGTTTGCGTGCGTGGAGGAGAATGGAGGGAGGCCGGCTGAGGTTGGGCGGTGCGGCAGCAGACACAGCCGGCGGAGGTCAGTGGAGCCGCCGGTGGTTGCGCGGTGGTGGCTGAGCGAGCAAACAAAAGCAACGATTAATAAGGAGGGAAAACGAAAGAGGAGGAGAACGAAGGAGAGGAGGGAGAAAGAATTACCGACGGCGAGGATGGTGGAATGACGATGGAGGAGCGCCGGCGGGATGGCGGCGGCGTGGACAGCAGCAGGGACGACGTGAATGGCAGCAGAATTTTTTTTTGAGGGTTGAGTCCACGTGAGTTGCAAGGGAACAAGGAGGGTTTTGAGTTTTACGTGAAATAGAATAAGGGAGTTTTTGGGTTTGTATTTTGGGATTTTCCCATGTGGGCTAGGATTAGGATTTGGGTTTTAGTGTTTGAGTCAAAACCGAATAGGATTGTTTTTCCGAATTCAACGAGTTTTCCTAATTCAGATTCTTTTCAACATAAAAATTCTAAAATTATTTTTGATTGCAAATCGTTAAAATATTTAGAATATATTTAAATTAAATTAAATATACCTTAAATATATAAATATAATAAAGTTCGAAAATCGTTAACTATTTAGAACGTACTTTAAATAAAATAAATATACGTTAATTATATATTTATTACTAAAATTCATAAATTCTATTTAAATATAAATAATATACATTAAAATATATTAATAAAATTTATAAATTTACGGGGGATTACAATCTACCCCTCTTAAAAGAAGTTTCGTCCCGAAACTTGACACGAAATTTCCCACATTTTCCCCGAAAGCTTTTAACTTATTCTTACTAGAGAAGTATTTGTGCCACCTATGTGCACTCTTTTGTCAACTCAAAGCTGTTTGTGTTACTAATGAACACCTTTTCTTATGCGGAGAGTCTATTTGCTTTGCCTAAACTTGTAAAATGTGCTAAAATAAGCATAAAAATGCATAAAAGTGCCATAAAATAGGTAAAAAGCGCGAATTTATATCGCATTCTACCCCTCTTAAAGAAAACGAGTTACGCCCTCGTAACTCATCTCAGGGAATAACTTTGGGTATTTCTCCTTAACGAATTATGTCCTCAATACAATATTCTCCCTAAACTCATTCCAACAAGTAAGACTTCTACAATTCTTTCCATACAATGCCTCAACAGGTTCCATCTTAAAGCTCGCATAGTAACTATTGTTGCAAGAAATTCAATCGACTCTAGGTGGTTTTCCCAATTACCCTTAAAGTCAATAACACAGGTTTTCAACATATATTTCATTAGTAATCTCAATCTGTCTATCGGTTGCAGGGTGGGAAGCAATATTCATTTTCAATGTTGTCCCCAAGATTCAACTGGACCTTATTGCAAAAATTTCAGACTTTTGTTCTCGGTAAGGATCTTACATGTTGCCCTATAAAGGTAATGTCTCCAAATATTCGTAGATAACACCATCACAGTTAACTCTAGGTCATGGGTTTGGTAATTAGCCTTATAAGGTTTCAATTGACGCGACATCAGCTAAATCTAGAAAGCTTCCTCCATTTCTCACTTCACTTGAATTTCGATTCCTTTTTCAACAAGTTGGTCATTGGTTTTGCTTACTTCGAAAAGTCTTTCACAACTTCCTATAATAGTCGTCTAGGCTTAGAGAACTTTAAATATCGGACACGTTCTTTGGAGTAGGTCACTCACTCACATCTTGAATCTTAGCAGGATCTACAGAGACTCTTTCTGGTCAACTTTTCCTTTTTACCAAACCTCCTTATGTCATAACTCTTGGTCTTAACTCTTAGCACTTCCACCAATTCATACATTCCCATCTTTTCAAGACAACAAATGATTTCTAACGATCCTGGACCACTCGAATCTTCTCTTAATTTTATTCCCTTAAGTAACGTAGTTTTCAATCAATTTAGTCTTCACTTTTCCGTCGGTGTCACTTATACACACATGACTTCAAGATTTGTATGCTTCATTTAATAAAACTAGATTCTTTCTAAGCGTCTCCAAAACAATCCTCAAGTGTTTGTCATGCTCTTTCTCATTCCTTGGATAAATCAGGATATCATCAATATAATAACGAACTTAATTCGGAATTCGTGGAAAATCTTATTCATCAAATCCATAATTATGGTAGGTGCATTGTTTAACCCAAAAGACATTATTCTAAACCCATAATGACAATAACGAGTCCTAATGAGGTCTTAGGCCCTTATCAGCTATCCTTAATTGGTGATACTTCAAACACAACTCAGTCTTCGAGAATACACTCGCCCAATTCAATTGATCCAATATGTCCTCTATTCTAGGCAAATGATACTTGTTCTTGATGGTGTTTAGCTCCCTAAAATCGATGCATGATTCCATACTCTTGTCTTTTCCTTAACAAACAACACAAGAGCTCCCCACTGTGATGCACTAGGCCTAATATACCCCTTAACAAAACAACTCTTGCAACTGCGTCTTAATTCGCTCATTTCGAGAGGTGCCATGCTATAAGGTGCCTTGGATATAGGTGTCGTTCCAGGAATTAATTCTATAATGAACTCAAGGGCTCTAACATGTAACATACTTGCAATTTCACTTGGAAACACATCAATGAATCCACTCACAATGACAAACATCCTCGATTTTGACTCCAAGTTCTTTATTCACCTCAAACACACTACAGAAAAATAGTTCACGCTCCCTATTCATCAATTTCCTCACTCGCATTATAGAAATAACCAAAGGTTCTTGGACTACCCAAAACATCTATACTAGGTCAATCTTCCAATATGGTTCCTTACATTTACTTTCTGAATTTCACAGTACGTCTATCTTAGCCTTGTACAAACTTAGTCAATTCCATCCTAAGGTTTATGAATTCTTGTGCCTTTTGATTTCTCATAAAAGGAGTTTCCTTAAAGCAGTAACAAACGAATCCCAATTGAATCTCTCAACAATGCTAAGTCTAACCCCATTTTCTCTCCACCACAAATCAACTTCATCTTCCAAGTACAGTACAACTTGACCCACTCTCATGTTCTCAAGACAGTTCACATCCCCAAACAGTTTCTCAAACTCCCTAACCTAGTTCTCTAAAAAGGTAGGATCAGCTTGCCCCTTAAAGTATGGTGGCTTAACTTTGGTTAGTCTCTCAAACATGTCCCCAGTAGAATCAGGACGCTCAGTTCTCTCTACAGCCAGTCTTCCCGCCAAAAGGCGAATAGCAGCAACTAACTCACTATTGCTTGACATTCTAGTATGCGACCTAAAATTAATTATTCTACGATACATAACTCATATGTCCCCTCTACGAGAGAAATTTAGATTTGATCATAGAGATCGCATCAACAAACACTTATTCGAGAATGTACACCAATAATAAAGCAATCATCGTCACTCACTCAAGAAAATATCCCCATCAAGGACATACAATTTGAAAACAATTGAATGGAAGTTCAATCACAACAAATAAGTAATAATATTCCCATTCGCGTGCCCAAAATAAACTCTTGATCATTTGGATTATCAATAATCTAACTCTATTCCTCAAAAGAATGTTAATAACAATTCCTAAACCATAATAACGCACTTGTCCTCAAATTAACATAAAGGTTCTACGACACAAACATAAACTATTGTTGGCGAATAATGGAATTCTCAAACTGGAAATGAATACTTTAACTTCTATTGCTAACTCTATAAAGGTTTATTACATCCTTGAAATTAATAAAGAACATTTCAAACTTCAATAAACTTTAACTTTAAACTGTTGTAGCTTTGCTACTTATTCTTTAAAACATAAAAGAGCTAATTAACTATTTATGACTTCAAAATATTTGTGGCCTCTTGCCTATCCATTGCTCCTGAAACTTGCGGAGTGAAATTTAGATCTCAAGATCATCAAACTCTTCCCCAGGGTCTTCATCTTCTTCCATATTTTCATCTTGATTAGGCTCATTTGCCACCTCCTGTTCACTTTCGAGCTCTGCATCTGAATCACTAGAAATTTCAATGGTTGGCTCATGGGCCACTAGGTTAGGATTCTCTGCCTCAACACCTACATTCTCATTCTCCACAGCTACATCATTTTCCTCTAGGTCATTATTTACACTTACTCCCATAGGTTCTTTTGTAACTGCATCTCCAACATGACTCCCTACTATTTTACCGTCTCTAAACCCACTTTCTGCCGCCTCAATAATGGTGGTTAGAATTTCTGAATCATATTTCCATCTACCATCCCAAGTCTCATACTTAGCCAAGTTTGGAGTTCCATTATCAGAATGCATGTCTTTAAACTTTTCCTTGAGTTCTAGGTATGGAAATTTGTTAGGTAAGCAATTAATAATAGTGGCTGCTATCGTATCCTTTCTCATTAAGATAGGTTGCCCTAGAACTTTAGCATGATATTCGCATCCAAACACAATTTTCTTCACGTAAATATCAGGGGTTTCTATATCAAGTTTCTCGAAAGATCCTATGTTGGTGTACTTGGAAAGAAATATTTTATTCCTGAAATAAACAATTCCATGTCTCACTAACGATTTTCCAACCAAATTATAAACAAAGTTCAATAACGCAATAAGTTTGGTGGGAGCAAACAATTCTTTATGCACATTTAAATGTAACACTTAAACAATTAGTACACGCACGTTCATAACAATCAACTTCTTATCATTGACTAGCTACTAATGCACATATAATTCTATCTTATATGCCCTTCTTATACTACCCATCTCTCATAAACTAAAGCATTGAAATAATTTAATTAACAAAGTAAAATGACGATAATATAAGAAAATTATAACATAGAATAATAACATGAATAAAATATAAAATAAATTAAGTAAAATAAATTAAGGAAATGCGTAGCGAATAAATTAGAAAATAAAGTTATTAATTCGAAAAAGATTTATATTTCCTAATAACGAATTCTAACTCTTGAAACAACTAAAAAAAAAATTGAACTTCTTTAAAAAAAAACGTACTCATTTTTTTTTTTTTTGTTTTTTTTTTTTGAATAATAAATAATAAGAAAAATATAAATGTCGAAAGTATCACTTTAATTTTAATAATAATTTGATTTCGAACTTAAATAAGAAATATTATGTTCTTTCAAACAAGATAAAAGGAAATCGGCCCCCGAAAAAAAAGTATCAATTTTGAACACTATAATATGTAGGAGCTCGATTGTAAGAAATTTATTTTAAATAACTAGATAGTTAGGCGCCTAAAATTTATTAAAGTAAAACCTTAGCTTCTAGATACCACTTTGTAACACCCCGACAATTCTCTCTTTTCTAAAATAACTTTTAAATATAAAACGTAGAGAATTATCAAGGCATTATCGCCCGTGTGAAAACGTAACGGCTTATTCAGAATTTTGCAGCGGAAAACATAAAACTAACTGTAGGTTTATAAATAATCATTTTCAGAATAAATCCCAAAAACCAATCAACGAAAAACAAAGTTAATGTTACTAATTCAATAAGTTTTAGAGTCCACTTAAACAAACCAAATCCAACTTAGAAAATCAAATGAACTACAAGCTCTCTAATCCCGATCCCAATGATGCATCATCTTCAACCTGTAGATGGGCAACGCTTATTGATCCTTAGAGACTACTCACCAAAGATGGGTCATCACAGGATCAATAAGGCATAGCCATGATCAACACACACATACAAAGCACGTAATCAGCAAAGCTGAGTACTACATACTAAAACAATAATAATCCTAACATGATACTATTAAACGATCAATCCTAACATGATACTACTGAACATAAGTAAGGACAGACAAAGCATGATAATTTGACGACCATACTTAACTAGACTAGGCTAGAATGGACTAGACTTTTATAACAATAATATTATTTTATTTGAAATAGGCAATGGACCGAGTTTTCTAGCTAGAGGTCTTCACTAAGGAAGACGAGGTACGGGCGCGACTCCGTAACCTCAGTGACCTGCGATATCGAGGAACGTTTGACTAAAAATAGGACACGGTGATCAATCCGGTCCGAATGAAAGGCCATGGGCTACCACCATGAACCCCAACTCCTGTTTGTCCGTCACTTTAGACGTGCACAGTCTAAAGCTATTGCTACTCAGTTTCACTTTACATGATTTACAAATTAACACCCTGTTATGACTCAACAATCACATAAGGCATACAACTCACATTTATTTACAACTGCTTTTATCTTGGAATTGAGTAAGTGATCACAAAGGCATCAAACAAGACTCATTCCAATTAACTCCAATCTTTCCTTTAATACTGATCAACCCCTGTATATAGGTATATGGTTTCAACTTACTAAATGAGGTCCTCCGCCCTCATAAAGTAGTGAAAAGCTAAAAGGGAACAACAATCAACTGATCTGAATTATATACTAAGTAATCTAGTATTCCCAATCAAACATGTTTGCATCAATCATCCATACTAACATGTTATAATCCTCAAAATGCAATATAAGTTTAATATGTTCATCCAACAGTATCAAACATGCAATTTCAACCTGACTAAGTTCATCAACAACATCAACATAACCAAGTTCATCAACAATTCAACATGGTTTCAACAATTAGCACACATTCCAAGCACACAGGTATGTACGTACCTTGTGTAAACAAACTGATAGGCCACTTTAACGAATTCAAAAGTCACCCACAAAGAATTCTCCGCCTAAAATAATCAAGAAACGTACCCAAATCAATTCCTAATAATTTACAGCAACATTAACGTACTCTAAACACATCCTAGACATATTTAGAACATTCCCCAACATCGAAACTTAATTAATTAACTTCCTAGAATAGTGATTACTACACTAATGATCACCAATTATCATAAAAGCATCCCTTTTAAAATTCCAGCAATATAAAATAGTTTCAAACTACTCCAACATATATCAACATGCTTAAAATCATAAAAATAATAACTTTGATAATTCATAATCATCCTACCATGATTTAAAATCGTTAAAACCTTAAAAATTCATACTTTAATAATTAAAACCATTATTTCAATCAAATTGTATAATCTGAAAATCAATAATTTGATTATGCAAAACATGAAATCTATAATTCATAATTAACTCATAAAAACTATAATTTGATTCAAGAAAAACATGAATTATATTAATAAAACATAATTAAAACACTAAATTAGTTTAGGGTTTAAAGAAATAACCAAATAAAGAAGAGAGGGAGCTATTGGCCGGCGACAGTGGCGGCAGCAGGCGAAGGTCGACGGCAGGGCGGCAAAGCTGGTGGCGCAGGTGGTTGTGCGGTGGTCGCGTAGGCTGGCGACGCGTTTGCGGGGCAGGAAGGAAGAAGCAATGAGAGAAGGGAGTGTTGTTTGCGTGCGTGGAGGAGAATGGAGGGAGGCCGGCTGAGGTTGGGCAGTGCGGCAGCATACACAGCCGGCGGAGGTCAGTGGAGCCGCCGGTGGTTGCGCGGTGGTGGCTGAGCGAGCAAACAAAAGCAACGATTAATAAGGAGGGAAAACGAAAGAGGAGGAGAACGAAGGAGAGGAGGGAGAAAGAATTACCGACGGCGAGGATGGTGGAACGACGATGGAGGAGCGCCGGCGGGATGGCGGCGGCGTGGACAGCAGCAGGGACGACGTGAATGGCAGCAGAATTTTTTTTTGAGGGTTGAGTCCACGTGAGTTGCAAGGGAACAAGGAGGGTTTTGAGTTTTACGTGAAATAGAATAAGGGAGTTTTTGGGTTTGTATTTTGGGCTTTTCCCATGTGGGCTAGGATTAGGATTTGGGTTTTAGTGTTTGAGTCAAAACCGAATAGGATTGTTTTTCCGAATTCAACGAGTTTTCCTAATTCAGATTCTTTTCAACATAAAAATTCTAAAATTATTTTTGATTGCAAATCGTTAAAATATTTAGAATATATTTAAATTAAATTAAATATACCTTAAATATATAAATATAATAAAGTTCGAAAATCGTTAACTATTTAGAACGTACTTTAAATAAAATAAATATACGTTAATTATATATTTATTATTAAAATTCATAAATTCTATTTAAATATAAATAATATACATTAAAATATATTAATAAAATTTATAAATTTACGGGGGATTACAAGGTGGCGCTAATATGGCATTGTACATAGGCTGAAGAACCAGGATTGTATTGAAGAATTGCATACCCATAGTCATACACAGCAGCATACTCATCTGCAGCATCCCCATACAGAATCAATTTGGCTCTAGCCCTAGCAAACCATGACTTGTAGTATCCAATATGTAGCCCCGTTTCCTTGTAAACCCTTTCCCTAAACTTAACAAGCCTCCAATATGGTTCTGACCTCCACTCCTCCAAATACTTCTCAGCTAACCACTCCGATGTGATTTTAGAACTTGAATGAACCACACCACAAGTATGCTTTAACCTTAAAGACTTGATCTGAAACGTTTCTTCCATCCTTAGTTTCTTCACATGAATCTTAAACCTACACTTATGTGGATCATCACACACACACTTTACAAGCTTTGCATGATTTTTTATCCCATGGACAACTACATCTATACCTACAATACACACTCACCCTCTTCCTTCCATTATGAAGAAGGTAGTAATCGTAGTGGTTCTCGATCGAATGATACTTATCGCTTTCCTAACAGCATGAACACTCGGGAACTTTAAACCCAAACTGAGCACAATCTTTTTCTTGAAGTCTGACTCTGGATTAAAGGTAGGGTATGGATCTACTTCATCATCTGAACCACAAAGACTTCTAAGCTCCTCTGAATCATAATCCACCTCATGTTCTAGATCCACTTGTTCTTCCACCTCAGGTGCTGCAACCTTATCTACCCTCTTATTTCCCCTCAACACAGTAGACAATGGCTCACAGAACAACTCATCCTCCTCTAGTTGTTTTCTGTCCTCTTCCCCTGGTTCAAATTCCACATCTAAATCTGAAAAGTCTGAATCACTTTCAGACCAATCACCAAACTCATCATTTTCAAATAAACAGTCCCCAGGATCCTTTTTCTTTCCTTTCCCCTTTTTCTTCCCTACTTTTCCTGCTTTTCCTTTGACCTTTTTCCCCTTCTGTGCTACACTCTTTCTCCTAGGGGTAGAGGTCTTCAAATCTGGACTAAGAAGAGGTGGGTTTGCAGGCAGAGGTGTTTTTGAAGGTTTTGTGGGAGTGGTGGTGGTATGAGGAGGGATTTCTGTTGGTTCTGTACTTGGAGTGTGAGGATCAGCTGAAGATATATTTGAGGGAATAGGTTTAGGAACACTTGCTTTGACAGTGGCTGAAGCAATTGGCTTTTTTAATTGGGTTTTGTTAGGTTCTTTTACAGTGGATGGATTCTCACTTGGCCCTGTACCCTTTCCCATGTAAATCACATCAGGATCAAAACCAAGCCTTGGGCTTCTCCTAACTGGGGAAAACTTTGACTGAAGTGGTTCCATTTTCACTTGTTTTAGGGTCACAGTTGATGGGCCAGCAGGTTTGGTTGTAATGGGATGGGTCAGTGTTCTTTATGGCCCAGAAGGATTGCTTTGTGTAGCTTGTTTCAGTGGTCTTGGTGGTTTAAAGTTGGCAGTTTGGTAGGTAACAGATGGGTAAATAAAAGCTGGTTTGGATTCCTCAATAATGTACAAAATCACCCTGTTAGACCCATCTTTTGTCTCCAATAACCTCCCTATATCTTCATGAGTGTGTATAATCTTCCTACCCTTAGTCAAATTCATCCCATGTAGCCTAAACCATACACTGAAATTCTCAATAATCCTCCCTATAGTTCCACTCATCCCTTTCATTACAAGCTCCCTCAAACTAAAAACAGTTAACTCATGCAACCACACTGTCAATCTAGTATACAACTTCCCACCAACATAATCAGTTTCCCCCTTATTGAAAACAAACTTTCCCCCCATCCATATTGCAAGATCAATGTAACCCAACTGCTCATTCCTACAATTTTAATTACCAAAAAAAATTAACTGCAAATCAACAGTGATTACAAAAAATTAAAAAAATCCCAAATCGAGTACATGTCCAAGTCCCGACTCGGGTACGTGTCCAAGTGTTCGACTTGGTTACACAACACGAACAAAAAAGTAACCACATGTAATCAATGTAAACTAATAAACTAATCAGTTATACTAATCTAATTTTTCCAATAATAAACAATTATTTCACAACACTAATCCAGAAACCCAATACAGAAACCCTAGACATTAAAAAATTAGGGGTTTTTCAATTAAACAATCAATTAATCATTATTCACATTAAACAATCATTTAAACAATCATATTAAGGTTTCCAACAACATTAAACAATGAATTCGTGGATTTCAATGACAATAAAAAATTAGGGTTCTTGATTCAAAATTTCACAGTGCAATTAAAAAATTAGGGATTCCTAATTAAACAACTAATTAACCAATAATATCACATTAAACTACTAAAATCGCATTGTTTTAACTGTTTAATACCTGATTTGGGATCCACCTTGTCGGTTCGTTGGCATTATCCCCTTTCCCTTATCCTTTGGACCACTTCCTGTCGTTTTCATCTTTCCAAGATCTCCTTTTGGACCACTGCGCGTAAGAAAGAGAAGAATCTCTTGACTTGAAGAAGATTCAGAAGTGTAGCATCATCAATTATGGCTTTAGGGTTTGTGGTTGAGATTGAAGGAGAGAAGAATAAATGTGAAAGCAGAGGAAAAGAAAAATGACAGAGGAAAGAGAAAGGAGAAGATAGAAGTTGGTGGGAAAGTAAATGGGGGGACATAGGGGTAATTTTGATTCTGAAAATGGAGGGAAACGTTGGAGGTGGGGCCCACAAACGGAGGAATTTGACAGAAACTGTTACAAGGTAGTGTTACTCAACCTAAACAAACTTATAAGGTAGAAAAATTTAAAAAAAAAATTATAAGGTAGTAATTCACAAAACGTCCAAACTTAAAGGTAGTGTTGCACAAAATTTCCTTTTATTTATTCATACCTACCTCGTGAATGTGTTATAGAACTGAATATTTGCGAGCGTTTGGAATCATATGTACTACTGTTAACATGTTGCCGAAATGTTGATACTTGACATGGAGATAATTTTACCAAAAATGTAACACGGTCAAGCCTAAAACTGTGTCATCTCAAAGTCACTTTTTTTTTGTTGGCACTATATCTTTTTAGCTAGAATATAATATACGCATCACATGGAAGAAATATTAAATAAATCCTAATAACAACCAACTTAGTAACCGGAGTTCACTCGCAATATCCTATGGTTAAATTGTTACCTTTGGTGTGGAAAAAGAAAATATATACATAACTAAATAAACTATAATATTGGTACCGTTATATTATGACATATTGACATAAATACAAAATATTTGAGTTTGTACTAAATATAAAGAATCAACTAAAACGAATAAGAATTAAGGTGCAAGAAAATATAATAACAAACTTTGGTATGGATACACCTAATATAGTTATTTGTGTATTGGATACACAAGATTTGCCACGGGCCACGGGCCACGGCCATATCCAATTACAAAATTGGACTCAGATATCTAAATAAAAATTTATACTAGAAATTTCAATCAGTTAGAACCAAACAATATTTCACAAGTCTTCAGAAGGATTATGAAGATTAGTTCATAATTAACTTATAATTGTCGAAATTTTTGCATAGATTTCTGGGAAAAAGGTAAACATGAGTAGAGTTCTGAAAACTAGTTGATAAAATTCTGAAAACTAGTTGATAAGTTCTGAAAACTAGTTGATAAAATTCTGAAAACTAGTTGATAAGTTCTGAAAACTAGTACATAATTAATTAGTGGTTTAAAGTCTAGACTAAAGTTGGCTTTGAAACAAATAGTTATCCCAATGCCTAAAATAAACACCCGAATAAAAGGATGAGGTGTTTCCTAATTGATGTTGTTGTTGTAACTTGTAACGAACTATGCATTATCCACAGTAGGTGATAACTGCACATCCGAGTCTGGTTTGTGTGCTTTCTTTCTACTGTGCTTAGAACTACCCATTGTATCAGCCAATTCACGACCTTTTGTTTCATACGGAATCAGCAAAACTGCAACTGCTGCAGCCACCACCACCCCACAGAAAAACAACACAGCTGTCTTTTGATGACATCCTTGTACTAAGGCTACTGCCACCACTGGGCTAACCATCCCACCAATTCTTGCCATTGAACTTGCTGTCCCAAGCCCAGTATTTCTCACCGATGTTGGGTATATCTACATATATATATATATATATATATATATATTGTACAAATTCATTATAAGATCGAAACAATTATTACCAACAAGATTTACATACAAATGTTAGATATATTAATACTGATTTAATTTAATTTAATTTAATTACCTCAGGAGCAAATATGAAAGCAGTTGTCCAGGTTCCCATAATAGATGCTCGAGAACCAAACATAAGAACGGTTGTAATAGTTTCTGACCGTGGGACTACCAAAGGTATCAAGAATGCAAAACATACAACAAGCATCACTGCCATTGATATCTTACGCCCAAGTCGATCAATTAAGAGTCCAACAGCAACAAGCCCAGGAAGTTCTTTAACAATAAAACGTACAATTTATAAGCATGTCAATGAAAATGTAGTGATCGAAAAAGATTGTAAAAAATCATATTAAATCCAAACTTACCAGCAATACTAGTGATAAAGACATCCTTATAGTTGATACCAGCACCAGCACCAGCACTATGTGACTGTTGATGGTGTCCCAAAGAATTGCATACAATGTTTGTATTGTTGAGCTGAGTTGTAAGCAAGACGAGGCCATAGTAAGCTAAGGAATCTGCAAAGAAGACGAACCAAAGGAGCAAAGTTGTACGGGCTAGATTTGGTGAAAGGAGCAACATAAATGATTTTACTATGCTCATTTCTGAATCCTTGCAATTTTTAGGTACAACGTTATCTTGAGCTGGAGTAGTCTGGTCTTGGAATTCTAGTTCCATATCAGTGAGAAGAATACCAGTGGGTAATTCTTTGCCATTAACTTTAGCTATTTTTGCCAAGACTTGAAAAGCTTGGTCTTTTTTACCTTTGAAACACAAATACCTCGGTGACTCAGGCGTAATAAGGTAGAATACTAGTAAAATGAATGAGGGCAAGGCTGATAGACCCAACAGCCACCTCCATCCCAACCTGGGCATAACAACCCACGCCAAGGCGGCCTCAGTAATAGAACCAACAGTCCAAAAAGCTTGAAAAAGGACCAACCAAGTACCACGGCTAGGTGCAGGTACAAACTCTAAAAACCAGGTTAATAATACTGGACCAGCACCCACGCCACCACCTACAATACATCGAGCAACAAGCAAAACAACATAGTTTGGAGAAGCTGCACTTAGACAGCCAGCTGCAGCAGTTAATATTGCTGAGAACATATACCCTTTTCTTCTTCCAAATTTATCAGAAACAAGACCCCAAGAATATGCTCCAACGAGCATACCTGCAAATACAATGGTTGTTATGAGACTCTCCTCAGTAGAACTAAGCTTCCATTCAACTTTAACAGCTGGTCCTATGAATGATAATATCATCATCTCCATTGCTTCTGCTATCCATCCCATTCCGGCGTACGCAAGTACAAAGTATTGGTATTTTCCAAACCCCACTTTCACTAGTGCATCGTCCACACTATATGTTCCACTTCCATTCGTCATTTTCTACAATCCATACACGTACATTTTTAGATCATTAATTAGCTTTACATTAACCCAAACATACATCAAACTGGGACTGGGATCTTGATCGATCATTCTGCTTCACAATAATATTAATATTAATATATATTATTGTCCATCTAAAACCAACCATTTATTATTATCACACTGACTATAATAAATTAAACACCAATTTTATTAGATATGGCAACCATTTTTTTAATCAAAGTAAACCTATGAGAGAGTTCAACTTAAAATCACATTATTCCAGCAAGCAATTTGGATTATACACTCATTAGTCATTACATTCTAGATGTACAAATGAAATATATATTTCAACTTAAAAATTCTTATTCTTATTTTTATACTAATAATAAAACACGTTATATCTCGACATACGAACTATTGATCGTGTAGTTAGTTGTAAAAATATACCACTAGATTTGGAATACTATGTTGTTTTCACCGGCGATGAGGTCTGATGTAAGCAAACTTTCTCCCGAATCTGAAAATTTTACAATTATATTTATACCAAAATCATTGACGCATAAGTGAATTTAATTATAAAGAATTAAAAAAAATAATATGGATAATGGATTCGTTAAAAGTATATACCACCAGTTTCAACTCGTGATTCGAGATAACTTACGATAGTGGATTAGACGTATGCAATCTTATCCCTGAAAATTTGCATTAAACGAATTGTTACAAGTGCATAAAACATAAAATTGTTGCTATGTAAATATAGAAATGGAACAATAAAGGAGAGAGAAAATAAAATTAGAACTTACGAATTGTTAGACTATTTCATTTCACACCCTTAATTAAAAGTTTAAACCCCATTTCAAGCTACTTATAAACACCTAAAACCGAAAAACAAGAACTACTTCGTACCAGGATTTAAGGAGTATCCCTTGTAAATCGCAACGACCTCAGACTCAGTAAATTAAGTTTTATAAAACTCAAACAAAAAAAAAATTAAAAATTAAAATTTATAAACTATTATTATTTTTATTGTTATTATTTATTATAATTTTTGACGGGGTTATTATTATAAATTTAAAACACATTAATCATTCCCTAAAAAAAAGCCATGAATGAATCTATCATTCTTTCACTAAAAAATTTATTTACATACACTAACAAAAAAAAAATATGTCATTAACGACTGGAAATCCCGTCGCTAAAGGCCAATAATCGTTGATTAATGACGAGATTTCCTGTCGCGGATCGTCATAAAAGGGGTCGTCGTTAATGGAAAATCTCATCGTTAACCCGTCGTAAAAGACTTTTGCGACGGTTGTTCCCGTCTTTGTTTGGTTGTTAGCCCCGTCGCAAAAGACTTTTACGATGGGATTTTTGACCCGTCATAATTAAGTTGTGGTTAAAGATACAAGTCGGTACAACATGGTAATTTAAAAATCAAAAAACACATACCATTTACGTACTTGTTGGATAACAACGGGTTCAGAATATGCAAACTTTTTTTGACGAGAGAGTATGCAAACGTGACCCTGAAAATTTCATGAAAATAGACAATTTTTAGCGGACGATATGGTGAATTTTGGTACAACATATTTATCAACAATGAATTCCTTACCAATTGATTTTGAATGTCGTTTCTGCGACTAATCGATTAGACTCAACGTTGTTAGATCGACGAAGTCAGGAGTGCAAAATCTTAATTATCAATAAAAAAATTATGAGAAAGGAGAATTTTTTTGAGGGAGAAATAATGAGAAAGGATATTACGGAGTAGAAATGCGTGAATATTTTATAGGAAAATTATCACATCCCCAATAGAAAATAATAAATTAAGTAAAATAATACTTACTTGATAGTAGGATTTCAGTTATAGAGTATTACTAAGTCAGACTTTTTGTTATTTTTGGTATAGTGTACTACTAGTCACACTACTAAGCTCCTAATATTCAGGAAAGAACTACAGAGTAGTTTCTTTTTTTTCAAACATACTAACCACTCAAATGTGATAAATATTGTAGCATAATTTATATTCAAAATATCTTGGATTAGTGGTAAAGATTAAAGGCCTGTGTAGGATAGATATCAGGTTCGAATTCTCCGCCCCCATTTATAATTTATTTGCCTTCATGGTTCATTTGCACCAAAAATAATAAGGAAAATTTGGTAATATTAATCCAACCTTTGACCGATTTTCTTTTATTAAGCCCACCTACGACATATTTTTTAATAATCCCACCTTTATTACCCAACAACTTTTATTGGGCCCAACAGGTCATAAAACTGTTGTAAGCGGTATTATTTCTCTACATGGCAGTACTCTCTCTCGATATATTCAGTCATCATCATCAATTCATCACCATCTCGTTGACTTTTTCACCGATTACCGGCCACTTAAGCCCAATAAAAGTGGTCGGGTAGTAAAGGTGGGATTATTAAAAAAATATGTCGTAGGTGGGATTAATAAAAGAAAATCGGCCAAAGGTTGGATTAATATTACCAAATTTTCCAAATAATAATTGATTTTCACAAAGGCCCGTGTCATAAAGATCTTTACGGTCACTATTTTGTTGCTTGAACTACATTGACGGCATCACATTAATTCCACCATTATTTTACGTACGATCGTACCTCAACCTTCTAGCTATTTTACAATGTTCCCCAACCTCATTCCGACTACAACACCAAGACCTGCTTTACAATGTACCAACATTGTGGCTTGGCCGAAACACCTTATGTACGTAGGAGTTGTACTCCTCCACAACTGGCTTGTGTGTCTTGGCAGCAGTTGGGTCAAAGTATTGAGGCCCATAAACTTCCATTCTTTGGCAAGTCTAACACAAATTATAAAACTCGTTCCCACACCTCACGCTCAATCACCTACACACAAAAAACAAATATGAGGGGAGAATCACGAAATAAAAAGAAAATGAAAATAAATAAATAAATAATAATAATAATAGTAACAACTAGAAAGAAATAAAAATATAAAACAAATAACGAAACTACAATAACTAAACTATAAAATTATAAAAACAAAGAAGATAAATAAATTATGAAATTAAGTCCTAAAATCTAATAAAAATCGATTGAAACCTTAGTTAAACTATAAAATAATAAAATAAGAAATAAATGCTAAAAGGGATAAAAATAGATTAAAACAAAGAAAAATACCTTAAAACTACCCCTACGAGTGAATGTCACTCATCAAACTCCCCCAATCTAAGCTTTTGCTTGTCCTCAAGCAAAACAAGATGAAAAACGGGAAGAGAATGAGATTTATTCAAATAAAACGAAAATAAAGAAAATCAAGGATGAGAATATACACTAACTCACTGTCGTAGGAATCACGATTGCATTTAAGCACATGTAATAAGCTCTTTAAACCCCAAGATCGCTCAAGAGGGCGAGTGAGACAAAATCATTTAGTCTATCCAAATACACCCAAAAACGCTCATTTACGAATGGAGGGAAAGAATAATAATCCATTTTCTCAAAGAAAAACTAAAGAAAAGAAAATATATACATGGTACTAAAAATCTAGACCACAAATTTAATAGCATAAAATTAAACCATTTCCCCGGCAACGACGCTAAAATTTGACAGGCTAAAGTTGTATCACCTAATCAAAGATAAACCTAAGTCCACTAACAAGAAGTAAGGATCGTATCCACAGGGAAACATGCGTTCTTTCTATTACTAAAAACAAAGGTCTAGACTATTGGGAAACAAGAAAATGAGTTTGGTTTGATAATTAAAACTACGACGATAATAAAAAGGAAAGGAAATCATATATTAAAAGGTCTAGGGTGTAGGTTCACCGATGAATAACAATCCAGGAAGATAAACAATATTAATAATCAACAAGACAGTTAAGTATACTATTATGCTCTCTCGAATCGATACTAATCATAGATTTGAAATTAACAGGCTCTCTCGCTATGTATTAATCCCAATTCTACCTATTGAAACAAGCCTAAACATCAAATTGTATCTCTACAGCAGACCACGTTGTTCTACAGTAGACCTACGTTGGTCTATTAACGTGTAGACCAACGTTGGTCTACACGTAAGTAGAACAACGTTGGTCTACACATAAGTAGAACAACGTTGGTCTACAGTTGACCAACTTTTCATATATCTTCGGGAAGCTAAGCTGGAAATTTTAAAGTTATCCGGAACCCAACATGATTTATGGTGAAAATATGAAGTTGAGTTTACACATGAAGCTTTGAGGATTATACCAAAATAAGTTATCAAGAATTAGTCTGTCAATAAGGTTGATGATATCAATGAATGTTAGAAATTCGAAAAGAATTATGAATGATTGAGGAACGCAATGGAATTAAGAATACAAATCAACAAATGACATGTCTACAGGACCAGGTAGTCCGAACTAAGTTTTCTGGGAGCCATAGATTGTTTCTACTAAAGGCACGCTTGATGGCTTAGCATTATCCGCAAAATCCGAGGTATGTCGACTTAAAATATAAAGGATAAGTAACAAAGTCATATGTCTAACGATGTATTTCTAGTCACGTGATTGGACTCGAACCCATGCAACGAACGTGGTCAACGAAGTTATTTGACATAAAAGAAAAGATTGAAGATCGAAATCAAAACGAATCGAGTAATGAAAGTCAACGACAAGATTCCTTCAGCAAAGAAGCCCAATACCAAAAAAAAGCGAAATATCTTCAAATAGTCGCCTAAGAACGATATGATGTACGAATCACTATGATTTTTGTGAATGTGTAATGTATCAACCACACTAGTGGAAAATTGTTCATTTGCCTCGCCATATTTGTGTCGCACATATAAACATGTGACGCAAATGTTAAATTTTATCCTAAAAACTTGTTATCGGCGTCGCAGTTTTAATTTGATTGACGCAAATGAGTGTTTGTCTTGAAAAAAAATTGATTACAACTCCTTTGCGTCGCTAGTTTATAATACTGTGACGCAAGAGTTTCTGAAATTTAATTATTACCTTTTCCCCTTTTTTTTTAATTTGGTGCGACGCAGTCACCTATTGACCTACCTGCTCCTATTCCCTTTCTCTCTCATACATTTCCTGCCTCCCCTGTACAACTCTTTCTCTCTCGTATTTTCCGGATCTCCATTGTTGAAGCTCCAAATCTTCTCTGTCTCTCCTCATTTATTTCTTCATTTATTGCTTGATTTATTTTGTTTTATTAAGTTTTATTGTTTTTGTTTAGTTTAACGATTCATGTTTAGATTAGTTGTTATTATTGGATCAACATCATCAGCAATCCCCGCCGTTCATCATTGAGTGTCATTCATCATCCAATTCATTCTAAGGGGTCCAATTCGCTGGTAACCGTCAATCAATCAAAGTCGTCCATTTTCATTAATTCCGTACATCAATCCGCGCTCAATTGTTCGACCGAACACAAGGGAGGTTCGGCCGGTCTTACTTTTGGTTTGGGCGAATTCCATTCAGGTTCGACCGAACCTCATACTTGCAGGAACTTTTCTACATTTCGGGTTCGAACGAACCAATTACTCTGTTTTATCCTCTTTTCTTGGATGAATTTTGTTGCGATTTTGGGGCTTGTTGTTGCGTGGTTGTGGGTTGTTGACGCCGGTTATTCGAAGAAGGTAGTAGGAGATGAGGGAGTGTGGGCCGCTTTTATATTCTCAAGGTGAGATGAGAGGATAAGACAAAAAAAACAAAAGCTTTTGGGTTGTGGCCATGTTAGTCAGCAAATTTGGGTATGGGGCATGGAATTAGAGTTGGTTAATGTAATATTCTTGGGCTCTTATTCACGTGAAATTCTTTGGGCTTCTACCAGGGGCCAGACCCCATGTGGCCCCTGCAGAAGATCTGTCTCTGCACAATTGGGCTTCTCATTCTCAAAAAATATCAGGTTTCAACATCTTCACGCTACTCATATTAGTGCAGCTATAATACCTATTTCGGTGGCATTGCATTTTTTATTCAACCATAGGAAAAGATCCGCAAAGGAAGAAGAGAGGCATGCCTCTACCTACATATGTGATACATGTAGCCAAGAATAAACTTACAAGAGAATCTTGTACACTAGGTGTACAAATCACACTGATCTGGAGACAAAAAAATAAAAATAAAAAAAACAAATTCTCTCAAGTGTGAACAAAAATAAATCATAAACATGAAAAATTAAAAATCTAACCAAACTCTGAGCTAGATCTTCAACTTCCAGAGTAATATCAAGGGTCGAATCTGATGAAACTCTAGTTACTTGGAGGGATGGACCTTGAATTCTAAGGGTGTGTTCTGTTCAACTTATTTGACCTGAACTTATCTGAACTTATCTGATCTTATCTGAACTTATCTGAACTTATCTGATCTGAACTTATCTGAATTTATCTGAACTTATAGGAACTTATTGAAACTTATTGGAACTTATCTGAACTTATCTGAACTTATTGGAACTTCTTGAAACTTATTACATATAAATATATAATAAATGATAAATGATAAATGATAAATGATAAATGATAAATAATAAATGATAAATGATAACTGATAAATGATAAATGATAAATGATAAATAATAAATAATAAATAATAAATAAATAATAAATAGTAAATAGTAAATAGTAAATAGTAAATAGTAAATAATAAATAATAAATAATAAATAATAAATAATAAATAATAAATAATAAATAATAAATAATAAATAATAAATAATAAATAATAAATAATAAATAATAAATAATAAATAATAAATAATAAATAATAAATAATAAATAATAAATAATAAATAATAAATAATAAATAATAAATAATAAATAATAAATAATAAATAATAAATAATAAATAATAAATAATAAATAATAAATAATAAATAATAAATAATAAATAATAAATAATAAGTAATAAATAATAAATAATAAATAATAAATAATATTATTATTATTAATATTGCAACTTATTGGAACTTATTGTAACTTATTGAAACCTATCTGAACTTATCTGAACTTATCTGAACTTATTGGAACTTATCTGAACTTATCTGAACTTATTGGAACTTATTGAAACTTATTGAAACTTATCTGAACTTATTGGACCTGAAACTTATTTTTTTAAGGTGAACAGAACGCACCCTAAGCCAGAACCAAGAAACTTGTGTTTTCATCAGTTGATCTAATGTTTGAAACATAGAAGGACTTAAATGATTAGCCCAATCACCAATTTCACCCTTCCTAAAGAAAGTGGCAGTTTTCCCAGTCTTATTCACCTCTAATTCCTTCAAATTTGTCCAAATTTGTCAAGCTACAAAGCTTCAAAATATCCATAATAACCCCTTGTTTCTCCTCTTCTAAACTAAACTCACATCCTAAGAAGTTTGCAATTTTCTTCATCTCTGTAATCCCATCCTCTTTTAAATCCTCGTACTTGAGAAATAACACCTTTTCCGGCCTCACCAATCTCTGGTTCCAATACCCTAACACGTGATCCCAGTGTGGTCCACCTGGTTCCATACCCCTACAATATAAATCAAAATAAGTTTCAAATGAAACTTTCTTGTTAGTCTCCTCTAGCTCATTCGAAACCGTAAAGTACCACCCTGAAACAAGTACATCAAATGGGTTTCGAGCAATATACACTATTTTGCACGAGGATTCCTTTATCGACGCAGACAGTGCTTCATAAGGATCGTGTGTGGCGACAAACCTCAGGGGGACTCAGACTCAGATCATCAGGACCATCAAGATCATCTGGATCATCAGGATCATCAAGATCATCTGGATCATCAGGACCATCTGGATCATCAGGACCATCAAGATCATCAAGATCATCTGGATCATCTGGATCATCAGGACCATCAAGATCATCTGGATCATCAGGATCATCTGGATCTGGGCTCAAATTCCAAACAAAGGGTACTAGCTCGTGTGGGTTTTGACTTTTGAGTGAGCAAAGGGTGATTGGTATTCGTAAAATGGGTAACCAAGTAGTGCCACATTTTGGCTTGCTTGTTAAGATAATATCGGTGTCTTGAGCTTTGAAACGTCGTTGAGCTATGAGCTCGGATATGAATCGGAAGCAGCTTTGTAGGTCGCCAACATCCTTGGTATAAACAAAGCTCAATACCTCGGATTTCTCTGTGTTTTGGAAGTTTGTCTATTAATTGTTTTTCTTCCAACTCTAATTGAATGCTGTTTTTTTTCCATCTTTCTTGGAGGTTATTAACTTAATACTTCACTTATTAGTGTTTGAGACAATGTCTAGTGGACCTCTTCTTATAGACTTATAGTGTAGGATGCAGCCATTTATTAGTTCCAAACTTCCGAGGCTTAAAAATCAAGGAACCTAGATTGATCAATAATTCAATACAGGGCCCGGGGAAGCTTGCTCTTGGAGAAACATCATTTTCCATTTCTGTTTGCTTGCTATTGGACAAATACTCCGTATAATTTTCCCTTTTCAGCTTCTCCATACGGACCACAAGGAAGTATTTTCGAATATCAGATATGTGTTTGCAAATACATATTATAGCAAAAGACAAAATATGAAAAAAGGACAAAAAAGAAATTAAATGGTAAATATTACTTTTTCTTTTTACAAAATGGTACTATTTTTTACAGAATGATACTTTTTTTTACAAAATGGTACTTCCTATTTTGTCTTTTAGTTATTTGTCTTTTAGTTATTTGTCTTTTAGCTGATATGTGTGTTTTCACACATATCTGATATGCGAAAAAACAACCTCTACGGACCACTCGTCCAGACCATATGTTTTAATTTTGTTTTGCTCTCACCAACTTGCTGCTCTTGTTAGAAGAGATTCTCAGGTTTCCACATCACCATGTCCAAGTAAGTAAGAGGTCCATGTGTTTTTTACTGTACAATTTCATTTTTTCCCCAAAATCATTATAATTTTTATTCACCTTTTCTTTTATGCTTTGTTATTCGTTTGCTAACACATCACCGTTTGCCCCAAATACTTACTCCTTCACCCTCCTCCCTTTACTGTTTTTGAATTTTGTCATTTTGTGAATTATTGGAAGGAAAAATTATGTGAATTCATGGAAAAGAAGGAAGTAGGGGAAGAAAATGTCAGAAATATTATCGTTGTGGCCCCCACATAACGTTTTCATCTATTTTCCATTTTCAAGTGGTAAAATACAAATTTTAATTATTTTTTTAGGTGGTAAAATACAAGTTTTAATTTTTAGGTGATAAAAAAACAATTTTTTGATTTTTTAGATGGTAATTAAAGAATTTTTTCCTTAAATAATCGACGTTTTTAGCAAACCAAAGTAACTTCTAATTTGGTAATTTCAAGTATTGCTCTAAAATATTTGTCATTGTTATGGAATTTAATGCTAGATATGAAACCATGTCTAGAAGAAGAAATCTGGTATTTTCAAGGGAAAGTTAGAAGGGACCATAATTTTAAGAGAATTTCAGCTAGGAAAAAAAATAGTGCTTCCCATACAATCTATACAACCAAAAGGCTTCTACAAGAACAAGAAGATATTTCTTCTTTTTTAATTATTATTACTGTAGTTTATAAGAGATGCAAAAAATCAGTACAAGGAGATAACAAATCAGTACAAAGAGATCCATAAAAATAAGAGACAAGACAACAGATTGAAATCTGGAACCTAATGTGTCCAAGACCTCAGTCTTGACAACTAGGCCACGACCTCATTGGCTTTTACGAAGAAGAACACATACATGAACTACATAAGAATTTAGGCTACTAAGCGTTCATAGGTACTGCTATCGAAAAAGCTATCTGTCAACTCGCGGCCCATGGTTTCAATAGGAAACAACATGACACAGATCCCAGAAAGTAATACCACACCGAGGAAAAGGAGAATGGAAATAGTTTGATGACATCCATGTATCAGGCTTATAGCTACCATTGGAGCGACCATTCCACCAATTCTTGCCATCGAACTCCCAAGTCCAACACCAGTACTCCGCACAACTGTTGGGTATATCTGCATTCATAATATATACATGCCATGTTATCACTTTTACAGTTATTCATATATAAACAAGAAAACTGACACAATCATCAAAGAAACGCAAGTTTGGCAGCTGATCGAGATGTGCAAGTAGTAAAACTAGTGTATGCCACTGATCGAAATCTCAGTTTCCACATACTTCCTTCAACCAAGACCCTCATCTTATCAAAAATCAAAACCTAATCTTAGCAAACACCAGTAGCTTCTGAATTTGTGCATGTTTATTTGACTTAAACCCAAGATCAGCAAAAAAAGATGAAATGTTACAGTTCCTTAAAATAATGCTTCTCTGGGAATTTAAAAGCAAGCAATATTAACACTAAAAAGATGGGCATATGTTA
This sequence comes from Spinacia oleracea, assembly GCF_020520425.1. NCBI lineage: Eukaryota > Viridiplantae > Streptophyta > Magnoliopsida > Caryophyllales > Amaranthaceae > Spinacia > Spinacia oleracea. Next base: position 159,398,799 of record NC_079490.1, on the reverse strand, counting down.
TTCTCTTTGGTTTACCTCTGGGGCATATAAAAACATGAGTGTGAAAGATCCCATAATGCATGCTCGAGCTCCAAAGAGCAAAGCTGTTGTTAGACCGTCTGACTGATGGTGCATAAGCGGCAACATGAAGAGGAAACATAAAAAGAGCAAAGCTGCCATTGAAACTTTACGACCAAGTCTATCAACAATGACAGCAGCAAGGACCAGGCCAGGAATTTCTACAGCAATTGAAAGAAGCACATTAGCCACTGCTTATCAATTATCATGTCAGCAGAAGGGTTAATACCAAAAAAAAAAAGAACACTTACCAGCAAAGCTAGTAATAAAGACATTTCTGTAATTGACATTGGCAGACTCTTGTGAACCAACTTGTCTTAGATGGCATGTACTGTCAGTCTTGTTTAACTCCGTGGTCAACAGCACAAGGCCATAGTAAGTAAAGGCATTTCCGAAAAATACTACCCATAAAAGCAAGGTTGACCTAATTAGTTTTGGTGAAAGAAGCATTGACAATGATTCAAGCATCCCCGTGTGAGGACTATCTTGAGAATTGGGAGGAGGTGCAACTCCTGCTTGTACACTTTGTAACAATGGTTTACGTTCTGGAGGAACACCACTTAACTGCTCAATTTCCATATCAGAGCAAAGATCACCAGATGGCAACTCTGTTTTATTAACTTTGGATATCTTCTCCAATATTCGCATGGCACCCTGTTTTTCGCCTTTCAGAACCAAGTACCTTGGAGATTCAGGAACCACAAAATAAAACACCAGCAAAAGAAATGCAGGCACTGCAGACAGAGCAAGAAGCCACCTCCATCCCAACCATGGCATAACAATCTGCCAACACAAATGATGGAAGTACAAAAAAAGGCATCACTATTCAAGTTTGTGCTAATGTTAATACACAGTGTAGGATTTCATATTCACCTGAACTAAAAAAAACAAAACTATATGTATTAACCAAGATATACATGTGAATTGAATGTTCTTTCATTTCTCTTTTACAGAACAATATTTATATAATCTCTATAAAAACAAAAGGCAAATCAAGCGACAGATCTATTACCGGGCCAAAATAGCATGTAAAGAACAAATAATAGTTTAAACCACCAAGGTAAAAGACGCCAAAAAAACTATTATACTCCTTCCGCTCGATACTAATATCTATATTTCCCTTATTTGAATGTTTCAATAACATGTACCAGTAGCAATTAATACTAGAACAGAGGAAGTAGTAAACTCATATAAAATCCAACACACGAAAGTAAAGCAACAGAGAATAGGTCATGGATAAAAACAGAACAGTTCGGAGGATAGTTGCATCAGTTATTCAGTTTTCCATTCTATTCAATCCTGGCCCCAGATATGAATATCATTGATGACCTGTCTTACCAAATTGTTTGGCCTTCTCGATGCTTTACGGAAAATCTCCTATTTCTCTTCCCATGGAACATGAAAGTAGTAAGCAGCAGTTCTCAAGGTAGCCTTTGCGATCTTGGCTTTTGAAGCTTTATCCTAGCAGTTCTTAATAAACCAACCAATCACATCAGGCCACAAACAAGAAAATAAAGAATTTCAACCGTTTCACAGGGACTTGTGGTTTCCGTGATTGCGATCCTAATGTCACTAATAAGAGTTGTTTTATCTCTCCGGAAAATCCCATCAGGTATCAGACGATTCAGATACGGTTTTATAGTGGGAATTGACGAAATCAGCAATGTGGAATGCAAGTACGTTAGGAATTGTGGTATCTAACAACTAATGCAAGAAGATGATGATTTAATACAAAAGGGTGGATAGCTAGCTTCAGTTTCTATCTAACATTTAATTACAAATATTTAAACTAATGGAACAAATATGTACAAAACTTGGTTTCATAGATTCAAAGCACAAAGAACCATAGTAAAACCAGCAACATACCCATGCAATGCCAGCCTCTAAGACTGTACCAACAGTCCAAAATCCTTGGAAAATAATCATCCAAGTGCCTCTCCTTGGCGCTGGCACAAACTCTAAAAACCAAGCCAATAATACAGGACCACCTCCGACACCAACACCAACCAAACAACGGCATGTTATTAATGTAATGTAGTTAGGAGCAACTGCACTTAGAAGACCAGATATAGAAGTAATCATCGCTGTAGCCAAAAATCCTTTCCTGAAAGGGAATAATAAATAAAAAGAGAACATTCAATGGAATAATTTGGAACAGAAATGTATACGTTTAGAAAACCATAGAGGCACCAGCATGAGAGCAAGTTGCAAGAGCTATTCGACAATTAATTTTCAATGAAGTATAAGCAGGTGTACTTCAGTGTTCTACCAAACCTTCAAGTCCAGATGGTTGGATTAGTATTATAATGTACTTAATTTGACATAAGCTATTATGATGGATTAGAATTAAAGTTTCTCATAAATCAGCATGCAGTTTTTATTTATTGTAGCATATGGTCATTGCACCCCAAATTCTAGGAGATACATAACTGATTACACTGATCTCGGTAGATACCAATTCAAAGGACCAGAAGTATGACTAACATGTTCGATTGAACATCATTCTTGCCCAAGGTTATATGTTTTGTTTAAGCCAACTCAGCCCAGACCGAATAAAAGAGCCAATCAGGAAGAGGTGTTCCAAATTGCAGGGAAAAAGTTTCACAACACAGAGGTAATGTTCATGTTAACATATTAGTCTTAAGAAGTTAGGTAGAGGTTTATGTATTTGGATCCCCCACACCCCACCTTTGGCAGGTTGCTATTAATATTGTTGTATTACTACATTTTTTCAAATATAATAACCAAATAACCTACTGAGGTGATATTATTGTTGTATTACTGCATTTTTCAAAGACAATTATCAATTTGAGGTAATGTTGGTGCATGGGTGCATCAACCCTAGTGTACGCAAGACAAGTGTTATCTATGATTCAGGTAAGGTGGGAATGTAAACTAAATGCATACATTTTTTTCAATTTCCGGACAATTTGTGATATTTTGCTACAATTGAAAGTTAGAATGAGCTTTCAAGCAACATCACGGAAAGAGAGTCCACAATAAACAAGAAAGAATTAATAAGGCCAAAAGAACCAAAGAGAAGGAGGGGGGCGAATGATCAAGCACTACAACCTAGAATGCCATGCAACAATTCGTCTTAGAGTTTTTATACGAGTATTTAATTACCTTCATGCAAAGAATATACTTCGTATTTTATAACTTAAAAAAGCTCACGGGTGAAGTTATTTTGTAGCCATGAGGCCCATGATGACCTTATAATGATCAGACTTAAGTCGGAAAAACAGTAAAATGTAAGAACTAAGAAGCAGATTTATGAAGGTTTTAAAAGCTTATAATTGTGTGTCTGCACTTCAGTGCTTTAATGGCATATGGAATGGAGTCTAAGAATCAAATAAATGACTCTCTTGTCAAACTGCTTTGTGCCATGTAGTAACATGGTTGGAACGGGAATATAATGCCTGGCATATGAAATTTTGGAAGCCACAGACTTGACTGTTGGTTACAAAGAGAGTAATTTCGTCTAAGTTTAATATAGTTCCTATTTTCGACGATTTGAGAACCACAGATTCCACAAAGCAGAAAACTAAGGTATTCCTTGGTAAAATAGTAATCTAACTTAATCACCCTGATTCGAACTTAGAATTAAAACGTTAATATACATCCCAATCAGGAAATGATCTTCTTTAGACAGCTAAAAGCAAGTCAAATGGATCCATAAGAAACAGAAACTAAACGACGGCTGACTAGCAAGTTGAGGCAAAATAGAGAAGCATGCTTGTATAGGCTTTGGTCTCAATGTCTGCTTCATGAAATTCAATATGCGTACTTTTATCTCTTTGTTTTTATGTATTCTGCCAAATGTTTTAAGTATTACAAGGGCTCTATGAATAAACTCTGAGCTAATCCAGTCTAGGGCATAAGAATTTGACGGACATTGACACGGAAGGGAGAGGTCATATATTCAAACTTCTAGCTGTGTATACCGAAGTTTAGACTGTGCTGAAATAGTAAATCCACATTGTGAATCGCTGGAGTTAGGAAGGTTTAGATTGTCTTAATTAGTAAATTGGTATATCCTATACGTTAGGAAAGTTTTTATATCCTATGATGTGTTTGCATATTTCCTGCAAAAAATTATTTTCTTTAAATGTGTGATACTGTGATATATTGACAGAGATATATCTGAGTTGTCGTGATTTATTACATGCAGCTTCCTATTTCTAATTCCTAACTCCTATTGCCTTGAGACACTGTGTGCTTGGTTCCATGTTGGCCTGTATCATGAGGTCGCTGACCCCTTCGTATGTTCACAAGTTGCAAAAACCAAATGGGGGAAGGAAAAAGTATACTTATAATACAAGGATATAATTCACAGCAGTATGTACCTTCTTCCAAATCTATCCGAAATTACACCCCACGTATATGCCCCAAACAGCATGCCAGCAAACACCACAGTGGTGATAAGGCTCTCTTGCTCTGAAGTAAGATTCCATTCAGTCTGTACTGCTGGTCCAACAAACGAAAGAATCATCACTTCCATGGCTTCTGAAATCCATCCTAGTCCAGCATAAATAAGAATAAAGGATTGGTATTTTCCAAATCCTAAGCTCAGAAGAGCATCATCCATGCTATAAATCTCCATCCGATCCGCCATCTAAAAGTAAATAAAAGAGAAAGTGGCTAAAAATATTATTCATTGATCCAAAATGACTTATGGTACATAAGTAGTTGCTCTCAAAAATGTCATAATACAAATGCAATATACATTTTCAATAAAAAGAACATTACCGCAACTATGCATCATATTAGTAAATAGTAATTCCTAATATTTCATTATCATAGTTAAAAAAAAACCTAATTTTCAGATTCTATTTATCATACAACCAACTAATACAAAGTACTGCATAAAAGGTCATCCCCGAATTACCCTTTACATATAGAAGTTACTCACCAAACTATGATACCGAGTGATACTTGACATTATTGATCACCAAATAGCAACAAATCAAAATATCATGCTAACATTAAAGAGGTACCATTTGATCACTTTCACAATTCACATGTGGTAGGAAAAACTTTATACATGAAAGACAACCACAAAATCCATATCTTTATACTTTGTATGTATCATTGAAGAAGATTTAGTACACACAGCCTAAAATAGGCAAGTAATATTTCACCAGTATTCTAAAGCATAGAAGTGATATTGCACCAATATCCAAGTCAAAAGTTCACATGAAACAAGAAATGGTTAAATTAAATGACAATTATTAAGAAAAGCCCGCGTATTACACTGCAAACACATTATCGCGGGAATTATGTTATTGAAACAGTTATTAGCAGTGCTCTCTATCGTAAGCAATCAAAAATATCAAAATCGACGAAATCAATGAATGAAATTAGTCTTGAACCACAAAAACAACAAAATAAGAAGAAATAACCAGTCTGCTTGATGGTCAACCAGGTCAGTAGTACAAAAAAAACAGGTGCAAATTACAGGTTTGAATTTTTATTTTTTTACCCCATATTATGAAAGAAGTTGAGTGATACAAGAAACAGGCACATTGACTTAGAATGTGGCATCATCAAAGCATCAACCAATTGATTTCGATCTTTAAGTACAAGATTAACTAATGTCATATAATAACTAACAGCATAATTGAAGATCCAACAGCATTTGTGACAGAAGTTAATTGCCAATTAGCAGAAAGATTAGCAATAAACCTTCCTAAAAAAAGTGGAAATCCCTGGAATGCCGCAATCATTAATTGATTTCTTTGTTTTTTGTGATGATTAGAAATCACTGCTATTAAAATAAAGGGAAAATCCAAGTAATTTGGATCATTTTCTAGCAGTTTTCTGATTATAATAAATAAAACCTATAAACAAAACTCAATTCCACATCAAATTAAAAAGTAAAAAAATACCCAAGTAGTAAAACATCAATTAATAAAAACAAAAATAAAAACCCGAAAACTAAAATTCAAGTCAATAAGATTAAACCCATAATTTATGCTAACAATAATACTGTTTGGTCTAAAACACAACAATTCATCAATAATTAAGCTAAGATTCTAAAACAAATAGTAAATTAATTGACAGAAGAAGAAGAATTAGAAGTAATCATACAAATTAAGAAGAAAATTAACCTGGGTATGAAATTGCAGATGAACTTGGATGAATTTTAATTTAAACGGCTGAAACAGAAGCAGAGGTGAAAAGCAAGCAGGTGTATGTGGCACCCTTTTAATGCTTTGGCTGATTGTTTTTTGTTTGGGATTTAAAGGGCCCAGATTAGTGGGGAGATCATCGCAAATCTCAATTATTATTATTCCAAAAAATACCTTGGAATTGGATTGGTGGTATCTTTTCTTATATCATGTGGCTTTTCCCTATTTGTCACCCTCTACAAAAAATAATTAAAAATATATCATCTACTCCCTCCGTGTCTATTTATTCTTTACGTTTGGCATTTTGTACGCGTTTTAATGAATAATTAATATGCATTTATATTTCTCTATTTTTTTAATTTAGATAAGGTAAATTACTTTTATTTATAATGTTTTCACTTTTATCAAAATTCTGATATTGGGAAAATAAGAAAAATTTAATGTCCCAATGAAAAAAATGTGAGAGATTAAATGACTAAATTAATTTAATTAGTTAAAATAATTATTGGACACAAATTTTGATAGAATATTAAAGCATTTATGTGAGAATATAAAAGGAAATGTAAAAACATTTTGGAACACCCAAAAAGGAAAACGTAAATAACAAAAAGAAACGGAGGGAGTATTTCATTATTTGATTTATTTCTAAAATAATTTAGTAGTCTCTAATATAGAGCTCTACTGGTTGTAGAAAAAGGTTATAGCTGATTATGGTCATGTTCGACACTAACTTTTAAGTGAGTAATGTTGTTTATTAAGTCGGATTTGAGGTTGGGGATTAAGGTAGAAGTTGGAATTTAAAGTAGAGTTATTAAAACTTAAAAGTACAAATTATAGGGTTTGAGTTGACTTTTAGATATTACTAAGGTGACGTTTGGTTGCTCATACGAAGTAAAAGTTTCTATAAAGAAGATTCTCACATATATTACTATTCCGTACGAAATAGAAAATGTTGTTTGGTTAAACATGACAAGTTTCACTTACCTAAAGAATCTAAGTAAGCTACGTTCTCCATTTTGTGGGAATAGAAGTTCATATGAAGTCTGACTTCCCAGATTTTTGCAAACCAAACAACAGTATAATTTGAGACGGAGGGAGTAAGAATTATTTTTAATTCGATGAGTTCATGATAATTGAAGATGATTCAACAAACAAATTAAAGAAGCATAAGGGAATTTGACCACACATATACCAATACGCCAAATGTTACATGGGCCATATGATATGATCGTAGTCCCTGATTACCCTCTCTCTACTGGAGCTGGCAAAATCAAACCAAAAACAAGTTTGGGGTGTTAGTTAACTGATTTTGATCCGTTTCAGATAAAATAAAAATTTCATTCGGATTTCAGGAGTCGTATTTACTACTTCTTTTATCCCTTAATACTCGTACCGTTTTAATTGGACACGCTTATCAATGCACAATTTTTACTATTAATACTTTTAACTACATATTATAAAAACTTATAAAAATATTAATATTTTGAAATATATATTAATATGAAGCCAACAATATATTAAATACTAACATTTGTTTTCGTATATTAGAAATAAAATAGAGTCAAAGTGAATTATTTGAATGGTGTAAAAAGTCAAAACGATGCGAGTATTAAGGGACAGAGTGTAAAAAGTCAAAATGATACGAGTATTAAGGGACAGAGGGAGTACTCCGTATTTCCGACGGTATTTTTTTTGGAGTCACACTTTTTATTTTTGGTAACTTTTATACCCACCCCTCAATAGTTGATTATTTTTTTTACTTTCCTATGACCCCACTTAAATCATAAATAATTCTATTTTTATTGTCAACTACTAATCATTATTATATCAAATTCAACTATTTTTCCTTAATACTTGTGACGGTCAACACGTGACTCCTAAAAAAATATGGAGGGAGTATACATTACAATTTGACTTGCACGAGGTTGAGTTGATTTTATTAGAATAACGGTTTTTCTAACGTGTGCCCAACAAAACAGATTCATAATAAATATTTGATGTTAAAATATATATGGAGTATACAAGTTTTAAAAGGTATGTTAACTATTTGATTTGTGAAATAATAAAACATACGGAGTACCTTATTTTAACTCTAATCAGTTTTATCACTTTTTTCCTAATTTCTCACTAGATTTATTTTAGCCAATTTTCTAAGGAAAATTAAATTCTAATAATCCAACCTTTGTCCGTTAATCCATTAACAGTCCCATCTATGATGTCACCCATTTTCTTTTAACAACCCCTTTTAAATGGCGACCTGCTAATTCAAGTCAAATGTCCTCGTGGCATTGACCGTTGTGATTTTTGCAGGTTCCCTTCTTTTAAACTTCATCTTTCCCATTTTCCTTCTTCTTCGTCTCTGTCATTCTCAAAATAAGTGGAGCGTCGGCGCACCGCCGGATGATGGTTGCTGGCGACGGTGCGTGCAACTGCTGTTGTGCGGGTGAGAGAGGGCGGGCGGAAAGGAACGATGGTGCGCCGACCGTGTAGGTGGTGGTTCTGTGTCGGCGTAACAGTTGTTGGTGGTGCGGTGGGGTGATGGCGAGGGGAAAGGGTGTCGTGGGTGAGGGCGAGTTTGTCGGTTGGTGCTGGCGTGAGGGAAGGTGTGCGGGCTGGTGGTGGCCGGCCGTAGGTGGTGGTGTGCCAACCTTTTGTTTCTGGTGGTGGCGGATGATGGGCGAGGGGAGAAAGCGAGGAGGGAGGGAGTGGCGTCGGGGCTGAAAGAAGGTGGCTTGAATTTTTATTTTATTTTTTATTTTTTATTTTTTATTTTTTATTTTTTTATTTTTATGAATAAGTGTGGGCGGCAAATCCAACGTGGCAGAGGAGGGTTGAGTGGGTTGAGTGAGTCAGCATAAAACTTAAAAAAAGAAAAGGGTAAATTGTTTTTTACCACCTAAAAAAATTAATAAATTGTTTTTTACCACTTAAAAAAATAAAAATTGTCTTTTACCACCTAAAAATTAAATAAAAATTGTTTTTTACCACCTCTTAACTGGAAAGATGGACGAAAAATGTTATCCGGACCCATTCCAACGACTATATTTTTTATTTCCTTCTCTTCTCCCACGATTTTCATGTATATAAGCTACCATTTTTCCTTATTTCCCATTAATTCACATAACATTTTCGTTCATTTTGTAGTTAATAGGTGGTAAAAGACAATTTTTATTTAATTTTTAGGTGGTAAAAAATAATTTTTATTTTTTTAGGTGGTAAAAAACAATTTGTCAATTTTTTTAGGTGGTAAAACACAATTTAACCAAAAGAAAATGCCACGTAAATTTAATGAGTCAATTATAAGTTGGTTGACTTTTTCTTTCAGGTAACCGATAAAAGGATTTGTTAAAAATAAATGGGTACCAAAAATTAAATCATTTAAGAATACCTCATAGATAACACTGTTAATAGATTAACGGGCAAAGATTGGATTATTAAAATTTAATTTTCCATTTTCTAATATGAATCCAAAAAAAATAAAAACAACTTATTTCCCCTACTTTCGCGGTTTTGCCGCCTAACTATTCAACCACAGATCTTAATATGCTGAGCAGGTTCATGTTTGCCGCCTAATTATCACAAGCTGACAAGCCTACTCATTTTATTTTATTTTTTTAAAATAATTCTCATATTTGCCGCCTAACTATCAGTCTATCACCCATGTTAGTAAAAATTAAGATGAAAAATAAGCTTTAATACCCATCTGTTATGAAATTAGGGAGAAAGGGGGAGAGAGGAAGAGAGAAACTGGCGGTTATGATCTTATTCCCATCAATATAATATGTATAATGGGCATCCACAATACAATATATTTATAACACTCCCCTTTGGATGTCAATTATCTAAAATAATTCAATGGCCCTGTAATATATACATGAGGTGATGCCTTATTAAAAACCTTTCTAGGAAAACCCTATGGGATAAAAACCTAGTGAAGGAAAAGAGTACAACCCTCATCATAATACGTTTGGGATGTTGTCTCGTTAAAGACCTTACCAGGAAAACCCAATGGGACAAAACCATGGTTAAGGGAAAAAGAGTGCAACGCGTATTTTCTCCCCCTGATGAATATATCACTTGAGATCTTCTAATTCAATGAATCTAATACCGTTGATAACTTTCCAAATGTAGCAAAATGAAGCTCCTTGGAAGTTGATTCTCCACAGTTTGAGTTGAATTTTCAAATCTTCACTTGTACTCGCTAGATGAGTATTTATATCACCAGACTTTTAAAAATAATACCTGAAATAAATATATTTTCTTGTACATAATATTACAAAATGTATCCTTAAATATTGGACATATATAAACCTTCTTCTGGAGGTCATAAATAGTATTAATCATCAATGTTGATCAAAATTTCTCTAGTCATACTTTCATGACAATACATGATAAATAATAATATCACTGTCCAACTTAGAGTATAATGTGATTTATGGTTCTTCTGGACCATAAAATAAAACTCAATGTAAGGACACTACATACTCTTATCTTATAATTTTGAATCAACTCATATTTCTATAAGAATTCTTCCGTGAATAAACTAATATGTATATTTCATAACTCTCAAGTACTCAAACTACTGGTTGAGAACTTGACATGACATTTCAAAATTACTCTTTTAGAGTTTTTATAATATTTTATCAATGTTATGACATTCATATGTAAAACTTAAAGGGCTAGATGTTTAAGAACATCATGTATAAGTTCTTCATGAACTCTCCTTATTTGCATGATTCATAACATGCTATTACATCAATAATACATATTTCTTTCGCAATTATTAACCCAATGGAGTAAGAATCCCCTCTTATAAATTTCCATAAAGTTGCAAATCCATCTTACCATTCTTTGGATGCATATTCATATACAACATCGTAATAGTTTTGAAACATGTATTACGAAATTATAACTGGATAATTCTACATCATACCATGATAAAATATAAAACAAACTAAATGTATGATGAATGATGCATTTACCTATTAACTACACATGTATATGAATGCAAGACTCAGATGCAAAACACTGTACAGTGTGGATATTTCAAATTCAGAACTTGTTGGACTTCAGGTCCATGAGCTTATTTGAACATTATAATGATGCCTACATCGAAATGGGACATAGATTTACAATCCCCTATTCAATCCATTATTTCTCGCAAATATGCATTATATTTCGGTTCCATCATCTACCGGTATCATTAAAATTCTTCAACGTACATATATTTTGCATGCTATTCATCAATGATATCTGAATACTTATTCAATAGAACCATTCATCTTTTCTCATAGGCCATCTATTGTAGTTCAGATAACTATACCACTTCAAGGGTATTTCATACACTATGATAGTGTTTTCTTTCTTTTCAATAATATCATCAACTGCATTATCTTGCCCTTTTCATATAAACAAATCTATATTTCATCACTATTTGAAACCGTATAAATAATCTACACTTCAGGTGTAGAGATTTAAATAAATATTGGCAAGATATATTTCTCAACACTTACTATGTGTAACATCGAGCACTATGACTAACATATATCTTTATGTCTCTAGACATGTAAAACTTAACATAATTAAGTCATATATATTAATGTCCAAACATACTTCGAGGACATAAAGTTGGCATTTACACTTACTCAAATGGGGATCAATATATTATCTTTCAATTTTGCCAACTTATTCTAGCTCGTCTCCCCCTAAGTTGGGAAAATATTTTCAATATATTATGGGGCATAAAATCTTTCACCAACTAATAATACACTTTTCAGCGTGTATTTTAATAAATGTTTCATACTTTCGTTCTCTTCTGGAGATTAACATTGATCATGGGGAGTAGATACACTGTGCAGTTGTATTTTTTTCATATTTTCTCATTTCGTGCTGACATATTATTGCCCCAATCAAGAGATTTACGATATTTAAATCAATCACAAAATACTTGTAAACTTCTTGGTGAACTACAAGTCACTTACTATCATTTTTGGTGAACTTCAGGTCACTTACTATCATGGTGAACTTCAAGTCACCTATCATATCATTATACAAGTTTTCAAAGTAATTAATATCTCTTGTATTTATTTTCTCAATCTTCATCATAAATATTTGATTGAAATACAACTCAACCTCATCATTATGTCTTGCTTTTGAATATATATACAACATATGAGGGAATGTCAGCACATAAACTTTTATTTAACAAGAATTTTCAAATTCTCATGACGGGTGTCTTAAACCCGGATGGCCTGAATTATCACATCGTACATATATAATATCATATAAAATATTTCATTCGATAACTGCTGGTTATTTTCCCAAAGTGATCACTGTAATTATAAAATACTATAATTTGGAAATATTGTGATGTGATATAACGACACAAACTGGTGTCTCATTTGTAATGGCAAGACAATCCAATAAACTTATGGAAAGATAGCTTGTACTCTTCTGGAGTATTCGTTTCAATTGTGGTACATATCAATTTCAATAAACATATTCATCTTTCTTCATCTTCAGGATGATATCAATATCATAAACTCATACTCGTGTTCATAATTTATGAACAAAAACCTGTACCACATTTACCATCCATGTATCATTTTAATCCATATATCACTATTTTGTAAAGTTAAAAGGTATCTCCCCTCATTTGTGCATATATTGTATTCTTAACTATTGTGTGAGCAGTTGTACCTACCCACTAAACATATCTCTTCATGATATATTCTCAAATTTATTTCCCATAGACAACAATATATTTGCTCTTCTGGAGCCTTCTATAATATTAGTCCTATCCGATATAGTACTTACACTAATCTTTCTCATCATCTAGTACAATATCGAGTACTTTAATTTACCGCAAAGTTCGTAAACCGCATCAACAAGTAATCAATCCATAGTATCATGGAATTACATGACCATATAACTATAATAAAGAATTATCAAAATTGAGTCGAGCGGTAAACAATTGAGATCAAAACCAACAAGCGGTAAATGGTTTGGGAAATCAAAATAAATTGAATCATCAAAATCAAGACTTGTAGACAATTGGTAAAAGTTCTTCCACTTAGAATGCACATACAGTATAATGCCCAACGGTTAGGGTTGTTTAAAAGTATAATGCCCAACTGTTATTCTAAGAATCATGCACATACATTTAATCAAATCGAAACTAGTTTGATAATACATAGTTTGCCCATACGCAAATGTAAAGCAATAACATTAAACATAGAAACATTATACTTTGTCAGTGAAAATAAACTAACTGCAAAGCAATAACATTAAACATATAAAAATTGGTAATTTTGTCAGTGGACATATTGAATTATGAAATTAAACATTATAATTACGTAATCATTATGAAATCATTAGGAAATAAATGCAAATTGGTAATCCTGTAGCAAATAAATGCAAATTGGTAATCACGTAAAAGTAATACATGAACAAATGATCACAAACGGTCTAGATAATCAATTAAACATTGACGGTTATTGAGTGCGATCAAATAATATAGATGAGTAAACACCAAATAATATACTTCGTAGTAATTAATACGTGATGATACTAACCGATAGTGATGATTCTTGTAGTTATTTTCTCGTTTATTTAATCGTGGTTTCCTTTGATTTCCATCAATGTTTGGCAATGGTGCTGATAACGTGTTATGAAATTAGGGAGAAAGGGGGAGAGAGGAAGAGAGAAACTGGCGGTTATGATCTTATTCCCATCAATATAATATGTACATATACATGTATTATATAGGATAAGGATGTCAGGGGTATAATGAGCATCCACAATACAATATATTTATAACACCATCTAAATATCAGTAATATTGTTTGTCGCCAAACTCTAATTTTCACTTAAAATTTTTCATGAGCTTCTTCCGTCATTTTGTTACCTTTTACTACTGATAAATAGAGGTAAATTGTTTGTCAATTGAACTAAATCACTAACAATCTGAATATATTAACCAGGTATTTTATTATCACTATTTCTTTGTATTCCGTATTTTATTAATTGAATGCTAGTTTGATGGTTAAGTTTTTTCCCCCCTAATCTGTGACAATGACTATATGAAGGTTTAATGCCATTGACACGTATTATTTCCGAAGTAATGTCATTGACTAAGCATGCTTCTTGTATATGGCACATCACTTCCAAATTTAGTAGTTAACTGCACTTCTTCGCCAACAATATCCAAAATGGTGTGCTAGCTTTTAGAATCTATATCGGCTTGACACGGAAGACCAATTTGAGCATCAATGGCATCATGTAATTGGAGAATGTAACATGAAAAATAGTAAACATGTTATTGGCATTTATGAGATGAAACACTTTTGGGTACCCTATCTTCGTGGATATTTTTTTTTGCGGGAATGACAACAACAGGAAGGTCTGAAAGTATCTATTCTTTTGTTAAATGTTTCACAAGTTTGTACGTATATTTGAGTCATTTCTTAAACAAGTGAGTATAATCTAGAAAAATTCAGCTATGACTATTATCCTTATTAATTGATTTAATTGCATGTGTATATAGGTTGATTTAGCCATTGAAGATGTTGAACAAAAGCAACTTCACACTAATATGTTAGACAAGTATAGAGGGTCCTCGTTACGAACTCTATCTCCGTTGGAAAAAGAGGTGTATGATACGTTAACCCCATTTGCTATGAACAAAGTTTCAAGTAGAGTTTGAAAGGGCTACTCTATACTTAGTGTCATTATGTTTGGATACGGGTGATTTTATAGTGCAATACTTCGTATTATTTAGACAGTGAGACACGTCAAAAGCATATTGTTCGTTGGGATGGGACAATGGCAAGTTGCTCATGTAAAAAATTTGAATTTTTGGGGATTCTTTATCGGCATATTTTAAGTGTGAAGGAGTTTTTTCAATCCCGCCTACATATTTCAGTTTAAGTTGGTGCCGCAACTAACGATTGACGGAGAAGAATGGTTGCTTGTAAACGAGGACAATGGTGAAGATAGCCCCAACAATGTAATAAGTACAAGTAAATAACGTGACAGGAGTGGAAAATAAGTACAAGTAAATACTCCGTATTTATTATGAATCATATAGATCTTAAACTCAGAAATCAGGTGGCATTCACAGATAGGAGGAAGTAGATGTATGTTTCGTAATTTGTCCTTGAAAGTGATAAATACAACTCAGATACAGATATAACCTACTCCGTACATACATAACCCGAATCAGAGAAGTTCTTACATCTAGCTAGTACAGAACAGAACCCATAAAAAATGATTCCATCTCAAATTTAATCCTCACTCAGACACTCTTACACTAAGACTAAAGATAGCCATAGAAAATCATCACTAACCATAAAAGATTTAATCTAATCTAATCTAATCTAATCTAATCTAATAGCGGTAGGAACCATCTGGCATGTATCTATTCCCGACATTGTAAGGGTTAAACCTGGGATCAGTATAATTTACCCCTTTAAATTCAGTAGGTTGTTTAGGCTCAGGCGCATGAGCCCCAGAACCAGAACTTATTTCTCCGCTCTTATCTCGGTGGCGATGCTTTGACCTCTCTTTATGGGGTTTTGATCTTGTCTGCCCACTTTTATGAGGGACTTCACTTGAACCATAAAATTCAGAATACTCGTGTCTTTTGGAAGATCTGTGTTTACTTGTGTCCTTCATACTAGTAGCTGATCTCATCTTCAAAGTCCTTGTTTCACTAGTATCTGCTTCCCAGGATTCGGAAACAGGGGCTGGGGTTCTCTGCTTTTGGGCTAATAATGGAGGCTTCACTTCATCTTCTGGCATTTTAAGAGCATCTTTCAAGGGAGTCAGTCCTTTTCTTGGGCTAAAACGGGGTGGAATTAACGGAAGTACAACATTACTCAGCGACTCAACGGCTAACTTCCGAATATCACCTATCATCTGTCCAAATGGAGGCCATCCACATCCAGCTACTTGTTCCTCCTTTACATTCTCTTGGATTGAACTCTGCTTCTCCGTGAATGTTTTTTCTGGAACATCTGATGCTGAAGGTTGAAGCTGCATGCATGCAACACATTGAAAGCCAAGTCAGCAATTCTAATATCAGACTTCCTTGAGAAAACTTTAAGGCTCATGGAGATCAAGATCATCAGATAAATAATTTAATAACACCAGGCACATTCAAGTGGATATTTCGAAAAGCTGTTATGAAAATATATCAGAAACATTAAGGTTCACAATATGAGCTATCTATACTAATATATTAAAAGGCGTTTATAAGAACGTATATGTGCCACGTAGATCCCTCCTTATTACGCCACATCACCACTACACACTAGACCTCTTGAATTAAAAGTTACCATTCTTACCATCTTAGCTAGCCACAATGATGTTATATCTTTCTATTTAAATAATAAATACAACCTTTTTAAAATGAATAATAATGAATTAAAGGGAAAAAAAAAACAAAAGGGAATTAATTACTTAACTTATAAATGTACAATTCTTCTCTTCTCAACTTAAGCTTAAAAAATAAAAAAACTTAGGGTAATGGAGTGTAATTATGAGTGCGGAAGAGGGAAACATTGACAAGAGTATAATAATCAACTAATCATGAAGAAGAGAACTCGACTTTGTTTTGATTTTCGGATATGGGAAGGAAGTTTGTTGATCGGCCACTGATCTTGCATGGAAATCAGATAATAGCACCACATACACACATATTTAAAATAAGTAAATCCCACTAAAAGTAAAACCCGGACTCCCGGAGCAACGCCCGTGCCACAAACTAGTTAATATTCATAATAAGAGCCACTTGAAACAATATTGGCAGGGGTCGATGAATAAGATGTTTTGAGGACATGAGCTAAAGAACTATTTTACCTCAGATTTCGAGATAAACGGGGGATGATGTCTAACAGTTGCAAGTTTCTAGGAGTGGTAAGTATTGATAACTAGATTAGATCCCGTGCACGCACGGTTTTTGATTAATATTTTTTCACAAAATATTTAACTCAATATCTGCCAAACTACTGCATAGTTATAACATTTTTAACATACTCATTTAAATTTATTTATCTAATATGCATATTTAAAATGCTACTCCGTAATATGGTAATTTGACCAAAATATTGAGTGATATATTTACAATTACTAATATAGCGATTTGACTAAAATATTACCAATTTAGAATAACGGATTTTTCATGAAATGCCCCTGAGGTTTAACTAAATGCACCAAATACCCCTAAACTTTCCAGAATGCACCAAATACCCCCGAGGTTTTATAAAAATACACAAAATGCCCCTAATGTTTGTAAAAATGTATCAAACACCCCTATTGACTAACGGACGTTAACGCCGTTAGTCATTAAGCTCTAACTATCTAGTCAACCTTTAATTAACAATTACTTATCCTCTAATAATCTCTAATTAACCCGATTATCCCCTAATTAATTTAGAATTTCTTTTTTTAGAATTTATTTTCTTTTTCTTTTCTCTCTACCCCTTCTGTTCTCTCTCCTCCATTGCATCCACCTTGCTGTGGTTGTTACTATTCTGCTCTGCTTCTGTTGCTCCAACTTCTCTTTCCTTTTGCTATGCCATCACCATCATCATCTTCTTCATGTACTCCATATATCAGTACTAGCTTCCTCCGAAGTTTTGATACATCAAACCGTTGAAATTAGTCGATTTCTTTTTATTGGGGTTTTGAGAAGGGGGTGTATTTAATTTGTTTAGCCATTTGGCTTGGAAGAAACATCTGTTTTGATTTTCATCCATGGTTGTTCTTTTATTTTTCTTTTGATATTCTCTAACCAAATTATTTTTGATGAAACGAAAATCTGGGTCTCCTCATTCGCACCCAAATCCAGTTGTTTTTAAAGGTTAAGTTAGGATTTTTGGATGATTTAATAACTTAAACCCAACAATAATTAACCCCGCAAACATTCGCACAAGAGTCTGGAAAAAAAGCTCCTGGTGGTCTTGCGTTTGGTTCGATTTTCGCAAACATTAGGATTTGGTTCCGATTTTCGTGATTTGGTTCAGATTGGAGGAGGGGACGTGGGGATTTGGGTGGGGAGAGAGAATTGGGGAGGACTAGATTGGTGTTAGCTCCTCCTTCAGCAAGGAACAGAGTTGGGCTTGCGTTTATGGCATTCAACGATGATGTCTTCGGGGGTGGAGAAAGAGAAGAGGCGGGTGGAGATGGAACATGGTGGTGGGGCACGGTGGTGATATGGGTGGTAGAAGAAAGACTCCTGGGAAGGAGAAAGAGTATAAAGAAAAGAATAAAGAAAAAAAGAAAGAAAAAAAAAATTAGAGCTAAAAGTTAACATAAAAGTTAACGGTATAGACGGAAAAGCTCATGAAGGGCATTTTGTATATTTTTATAAAACCTCGGGGGTATTTGGTGCATTCTAGAAAGTTTAGGGGTATTTGGTGCATTTAGTTAAATCTCAGGGGCATTTCATGAAAAATCCGTTAGAATAATTATTATTACGTCGTATCTATTATTAACATAATTTATTAACTAAATTTTGTTTTCATACATACATAGTTTATAAAAAAAGGTAGAGAATAAAAATAAAATTAAACAGATACATTTTTTTTGGGAAGTGGTTTTTGGCGGGAAAAAATTGCACCAGAAATTGACACGTGTCATTCCTGGTGTCTCTTTTAGTATATAGTAATAGAAGATTGGGGGTAGCTATAAAAATGGTTAAAACTTGGGTGGAGCTTTTGCACACACAAGCCACCACAGAAAGCTGAAGTTTCAATTTACTGTGGTGAACCAATGAGCTCTGTCTACACAAAAAAAGTTACTTTTCATATAAGCTAATAGTTACACGGGGAAGGGCTAAACAGATGCTTGCCAATGTTATTAATTTTGACAGCTTGATGAACTACAGAACTTTTACACCTTAGTTTTTAAGGAAAAGCAGATGCCTAAATGTAGCAAGTTGTTACGGGTGGTTCAAACTTTTTATGGGAGCCTTCATACATTAAGCACATTCGAAGAAAATGAAGAACAAGCATTTGCATCCATGTCCAAGCCAGTAAAGGAAAGTAGAACGGTCAATTAGAGTTCAAGTGAACTAATGACTACGTTTACACAAATATATTGTTACTCCGAGAGAAAGCTGGGATAAATAATACTCACAAATTTCAAGAAAAAAGCAGGTCCAAATCCCTGATGAAGCAAGCATGAGGCGTATCCAACAAAGACAGCACCAATGACCATGACAATATCTGCCAGTACAAGAACCAGGAAATTGATTAACATTTGTTTAAAAAACACAAAAATGAAAGGATTGTTTTCCCCAAAGTCTACAAGCTTCAGTGGAATTTGATATAAGTTGATAAAATTACAGCTCGTTTCTCCCCTAAAAACAGCACATAAATGAAAGGCAACCAGTAATTCTGATGCCCAAAGAAAAGCAGCTTTTTTAGCAGAATGAAAGCTATCAAAACTTTGGTCAAGTTCATGAGAACATAACAAACAGTATCAACAACCAACTCTAATTAGTTAATCCAAAATTTAATTTCAGAAACAATGGGGCAGAAACAGTGAAGACCTGCTGTGATACCAGAGTAATTAAGGATTAAACAACATGTTTTAATACAAAACTTTAGCAAATTAATCCCACAACTAGCTAAGAGTAACCGACATAACCGTACAAACAAGTAAACATAAAGAGAACAGCACAAGACATTTTATGTGGACGAAATCCTGTGAAGGTAAAATAACCAAAACCACTTCACTATCAACAAATATACTTACATCAATGTAAGTCACCCACTAATAGAAGTATATCATTTCTTATCTACTTAGTGATGATAACTTCAGCCAAACTCATTTTCGAGATGATCGAACATTCATGAACCCAATTGGAAATACTACAAGAGAAAACACTTTCCTACAAACAAAATTCACAACCATGATATTCTGACAAACCCCTTGAATGCTTGAATAGAAAAATTCCAAGAACCACAAATTAGGAAAGGCATTTCCCCAGGGCTGCAGATTCATATGCACAAAAAGGCATCTCACATCTTGGAACCAAGCCACTTTTAACAAACAAAGCTGATTTCGTATTCTCTTAAATTTTTTATACATCTATCAACAAAGCCCTTCACCTCTTGACTCATAAATTTTTTAGGTTATTTTAACCCATCAAATCACTTTCAATATCTTTAACATAATCAAGAAACGAATACTACTTTTCTAAACCTGTTAGGAGTTAACACAAGAGAATATATCCTTACAAAAACACTATTTTCATAAACCTAAGCAACTATCATAGATAATCCTGGAACAATTAGGCAACAAATACTAAAGATAGTCTCTAGAAAATATGGCACATCACTCTAAATTTTAACTGTTACATGCCGTTTACATGTATGAACCAAAGGAGACCCTGTACTGCTCCATCTTTCAACTATTTCACAGCAACTATAGCTACTGGCCAGGTTCTTATTCCAACAGATATATGTTGTTAATAAAATTTATGGCTTTGAAGAGTTTGAACAGCATATAACATTTATCATACGGTCTTAGACACCATCTGTGGAGTAAGATACAACAAAGGAAAATCCGCAAAGAACAAGACCATCCATTTTGTCGGCCTCTATGACATACATTTTATATAGACTTTAAAGTTTAAACTCAGCAGGCCTTCACATATGAGATATGGTCCAAGTTCTACGCAGATAAATTTTCATCACAACATTAAAAATTAGAAATCATAAAACATGATATGCTGCTGTTTCATCGAAAACATCAGCTACAGAACATAAACCTAATTACTTACTCACTTTTATCTAAACTAGAAGTCATTAGCTAGTTTGTTTGCTTCCATATACAAGTCATAGTATTACAATAATATTCCGTAATAGAACTTAAATTAAATCTAACAAAGTTATTAATGTGTCTTAACAATTAACAACAAGAGTAAAAAACACCTTATATTTTGGATTAGAAGAATAACTTTTGACATTTTTGGTTCTTGAATGATGCCTGGGAATTTAGGGGATTGATCTATAAAGTTCAACAATCTATTTTCTCAAAATTTCAGAACTCAATGAGCTCTTGTGAAATTCCTAGGAAACTCCAAACCCAACAACAAACAAGCGATTTATATGAGAAGATCAAAACACAACAGATGACATGAAAACCCCACCTGACACTGAAATGGAACTGTAATAAGTATCACAGTCTTCTTGATTGAGAGAGATTTGCCGAAGTGCTGCATTTCCTCTGTCAACAACTAACAAAGAGCAGGTTGATGGAACGTACAACACGTCAAAATCTGTGGAGAACTTTGCGTCCTCACTTGGCCCATCTGTGTACCCAGCAACATTTGACTTCCCTCCAGCTATTGTGGTCACTCCTGCAGACAATTTTTTAAGAGACATAACATCAATCAAGTAGGAGCAAAACCAATTGAATTGATACGGAAAACAACAGTAGAACAGAAAACAGTTATCAATATATAGTAACATTCCCATTGTACATACCCCCTTCTCCGACCTTTCGAATAGCAAGATTTTCCGTGTCAGCAATATACACATTTCCTTTGTCATCCATGGCCACCCCTTTCGGATGATTAAAACGAGCATCATTTGGTTTTCCATCTACATGCCCTGCTTTACCCTGAAATGATCCTGCCACTAGCCTTGCTCTACTATCTGCAGCACGAAAAAAATGGCCTCAAAATCCTATTCATGAGTTTCGTCGAAAATGCTTGCTATCTTCTGCATAATTGTCTCAACTAACACCCTAAACTACACAAACATGGCCAAAATTATATGATTTTGTATGTATCAGGGTACTAGATTCTCCTTTAATCCTTCATTCAAAATGTGAGCGCAGATGATAGTTGCACAAGACATATGAAATCAGATAATCAAACAAAACCTACAAAATATAAGCAGTTAAAGAGAGTAATGAAGATTGCATACATTGTGAAAGTGGAGGTGTGATTCGAACAATGTTGCTAGCCTCAGAATCAACAGCAAAGAGCTCTCCATCCTCGGATACCCTAATTGAGTAGGGTAGAACTCCAAGTGCATTCCCTTCCACAACTGTCTCAACTAAATACCCTTTCTCAAACTGAACTACTGGTCCATCTATTGAACAAAAAAAAATAAAAAACCATCAAATATTTGAATTTCTGAAACAAAAATTCAACCTCACTAAAATCTACCAAATCATAAAACACCCATCAAACAATTGAGTCTCTAACACACAAATTCCAAATCACTGAATCAGCACAAGAAAAAAAAAAAAAAAGCCCATCAATATATAAGAACTTCTGAACAATAATTCCACTAATTAATAAACACCCATCAAACAATTAAATCACCAACATATAAAATCAACATTACTAAATTAAGAAAATTAGTTAAACAAAACCCCCAATAAAAGTACCTGATTGGGAAGATTTAGGAGAATTCTTGGACCATTTAAACAATGAAGAGAGGTGTTTAATCAATGGACCTGCACCCAAAAAACCCAAATTAAAAATCTAAAATTGAAATTCGAAGAAGAATCATACTGGGTTGTTCATTTAACAATTGAAAATTAAATGAAATTGATCATAACTGACCAGCAGGAGTAGAAACAGCAGCAGTAGCAGGTGGAAAATGAGGAAGGAAGATGGTTATTATAGTAAGATAAATTAGGAATGTTCGCATTTTTTTAGCAGATGCGGAATCACATAGAGGAGAGAGAGTGAGAAATTTAGGGCTAAAATTATTGGGATTTTGAAGATTCTGGGCAGTGTGAGTGGGTATTCTGGAATGGTGAAGTGGTACTGCAAATGTGGAGCAATACGCTTTTCCAACTCCTTTTCTCTCTCCTTTTTCGATTTACTGGTAAATCCTCTGGTTTATATGCATCACTTGCGGAAAGTGAAACTTTTTTATTACATTTTGTTTCTTTTTATGGATAATAATCTGATAAAAGTATTAAAGTAGGGTGCGTTTGGTTGGGGGGCTTTAGGAAAGGGAAGGGGAATGATGGGGTTTCATTCCATTTGTTGTTGTTTGTTTGGTGGTTTTTGTCATTCTCTTTACCCTATTTTCTTTTTCACTTACCCCTAAATTCCTCTACAATGATACCCTACCACCCCCAAGGTTTGCCATTCCCTTTCCCTTGACCACTCTCTTTTTGTAATAAATAATAAAATAATAAATAATAAATAATAAATAATAAATAATAAATAATAAATAATAAATATTAAATATTAAATATTAAATAATAAATATTAAATAATAAATAATAAATACTTCGTAATTAATAATAAGTAAGTAATAATTAATCATTAATCATTAATCATTAATAATTAATAACTAATAATTAATAATTCATAATTCATAATTCATAATTAATATTTAATATTTAATAATTAATAATTAATAATTAATAATTAATAATTAATAATTAATAATTAATAATTAATAATTAATAATTAATAATTAATAATTAATAATTAATAATTAATAATTAATATTTAATATTTAATATTTAATATTTAATATTTAATATTTAATATTTAATATTTAATATTTAATATTTAATATTTAATATTTAATATTTAATATTTAATATTTAATATTTAATATTTAATATTTAATATTTAATATTTAATATTTAATAATTAATAATTATTAATTATTAATTAATAATAAAAAAATTAATAATTAATAGTTAATAATAAATAATAAATAATAAATTATAAATAATGAATAATTATAATTCATAATTAATAATAAATAATAAATACTCCCTCCGTTCCTAAATACGTGTCCACTTTGGACATGTACACGGTAATTAATAAAATTGAATGGTGTGTAAGAGGTAATAATTGAGAATGTTTTTTTTTGGGAAAGGAAAAAGTAGATAATTGTTTATTGATAAAGTATAAATAAAAGTGGAGGTGGTGATTGAAAAGTGGGAAAAGTGTAGAATGTGTAAGAAAAGGTAATAATGATGTATAGAAAAGTGAGAAAAGTGTATGGAAAAGTGGAAAAAGTGTATAGAAAATTGGGAAAGATGTATGTCCAAAAACGAAAAGTGGACACATAAAAGGGAACGCCATAAATGGGAACTGGACACGTATTTAGGAACGGAGGGAGTAAATAATAATAAATATAAATAATAATAATTATTAATAATAAATATTAAAAATTATTTATTATTTATTATTTGTTGTTTATTTATTATTTATTTATTTAATATTCATTATTTATTATTTATTATTTATTACATATTAGTTATTACATATCATTTACTCCGTATTATTTATTATCTTACTTAGGAGATAGAGAGGGGAGAAGAATTGACAAACCAAACAACATTCTTTAACAAAGGGTTTTCATTCCATTCTCCTTGATTCTCATTCTCATTCTCTTTCCCTTTCCCCTTCTCCAACCAAACGGCCCCTAGGTGTTATTATTCGAAACTCCAAAACTCAATCCAATTAAAATCGAATAATTCATTTGGATTTAGTTTTAACCCTAAGGGTCGAATTAAATAATTTAGAGCAACAATAATTTAGGGGAGACTCTTATTTAGGGGTTCTTAATCTCTCTCATATGCCACCTAAGCACTAATTCAAAATACGGATTTTTCATGAAATGAGCCCGAGGTTTGTCTTAATGCACCAAATACCCTTAATCTTTCCAGAATGCACCAAATACCCCTGACGTATACAATAATATCTCAAAATGCCCTTCATAGCCATTTTCCGTCAACACCGTTAACTTTTCCGTCAACACCGTTAACTTTTCCGTTAACTTAACTTTAATTTTATTTTTTTTAAAAAAAATTCTTTTTCCTTTTGATTTCTTATCTCTCCCTCCTTTGCAGTTTCAAATCTCTTTCTTCTTCTATTTTCTCAATCACCTGCAAATTGAGAAAAGCTATTCACAATATTAAACCAAAACTGCAATCAACTACAACTACCCGAAGGCTAATATTACTAACATCTATCAGCCATATCAGGGTGTCTCTGGGTATGGGTATTAATCACTCTAAGAAATTTTCCAGTGGAGAGAGGACCAATTCGATCTTAATCACTCTTTCTCTCTCCTATAACTTCAATTATTAAGCCCAATTATTTCAATCAAACTTTCTGCTTTGCAATTCGTATTTAAGGACTTTAGAGTTTGGTTTTCTGGGTTTTTCAATCAAATCAAATTGGGGGAAAAATTAGGGCAAAGTTGCTCAATTTGCCCAATTTTCAGAATTCCCAAATAGAGGATTTAAGGTGTGGAGTTGAGGGAGGGGCAATGAGGGACTGGTGTGAATCTTTGAACTTGGAGATGAAATGGGTTTTGGAGCAGTGCAAGGCGGTGGAGTTGAGGGACGTACGAGATGTTGCGGAGGAGAGTGTTGAGGCGAGGCGGGAGGGGGTGGAAGAGAGAAAATAGAAAGTGGAGGAGCAGAAAGCCAATTGGATGCCATGGTGGTGAGAGATAGAAAGAAGAGGATGGTAATGGTGAGCAGAAGCAGTAGGGAGCAGAAGAGCAGCAACAAGGTAGGGAGGGAAGAGAGAAAATAGCTAAAATTGGGCTAATTTAATTAATTTATTTAGGGGCTTTAATTTAGGGGTTTAACTAATACATTAATTTAATTAGGAGTTAAATTTAGGGTAAATCGAGAAGAAGATTAATTAAGGGTAAAAAGGTAAATATATTATAACGGAGACTTAACGTCCGTCATATAAAAGGGCATTTTGAGATATTATTGTATACGTCAGGGGTATTTGGTGCATTCTGGAAAGATTAGGGGTATTTGGTGCATTAAGACAAATCTCGGGGTCATTTCATGAAAAATCCGTTCAAAATAAGAGTCTCTTCTAGATCGAGAAAAAATAAGAGTCTCTTCCCAAAAATTGTAGAAATGGACTAACTCTTAACCCTAACTCTTATTCTCTCTTAATCTATTTTTTTAATTTTATTTTCATGCAAAAAAATTAGCTCTTATTTTAGAATTTTATCTTACAAACTCTAATTAAGAGTCTCTTATTTCCCACCTAAGAGATAGCTTTTTTCCCCCTCTCCCCTTAAGAGACTCCCCTTATTCATGCTCTTAGAATTGTACGTGGTGTATATTTGTTTTGTATTTGGAGATATCTAAAGTTAGACGTATTAAAAAAAAAATGTTTATTTGGACAATTTGAAATTAACAAAACTTTTAAATGAGCAACAAATCATTTGATACACCATGCTCTAAATGTGCCAAAACACAGTATTTTGTAAAATTAAAGAGGTTTAGAATTTAGATTAAAATAACCTAAAGAACTTAAATTTTTGTTTTTAAATTGTTTCAAAACTTAAACACAGTACCGCAAAATTTTCAACAAACAACTCAAATGCAGTACTCATATAAAACGCCAATATCCTAATATTTGTTGGTGTTAAACTACTTTTTTTCAATTCTTTAATTTCATGTTTTTAACACATGTTTTAGATTTTGGGTAATTAATTATTATTTGAAAAAAATATGGATCAAGGGCCATTAGGCCAAAAAGAATGATGGTTCGTTTAACATTGGATTTCATATTTGATCCAAACTTCCTAACCGGGTTGAACCAATGGTTGGAGTTCAAGAATATACCGCCAACTGTCAAGAACTGACAAATGGTGAAAAGTTTTGAATTCAGGAAAGTGAATTTTGAATTTGAGAAAGTTAGATGGACTAGCTTGAATTATTGGTTTTTTCATAAAATTTGCCCGAGGTTTCACGCAACGCATCAAATACCCCTCATAATTAACATGAATATAAGTTTATAAGATACAATACTAAAGAAAAAATACCAATTTAGTTATATGATTATACTAAAATACTACATGTACGTTATATTATTTGTGATTAACAAATGTTGAAATACAAAAAAAAAAAACTCTATGTAAGATAAACTTTTACATATTAAGCTTATTAAATTTATAATTACCGGGTACATGATTTTTGGATTATTAGGAAAAAAGAATAAAATAGCTTATTCACAGGGTATTAAGAATTAGTTTTGCATATCGGATTCGGATTATTCGATTTTTATCCGATTAAATCGGATATCAGAAAAGCCGGATATCCAGTTAAACCAAATCGGATACAGATAATGGTTTTGTGATCCGAAAAACTGGGTATTCAATCCGGTTTATAAAACCGAATCGGATATCCGATTTTTCTTATCCCTAATTTTTAGTCACTTTCTCCTTGTCGGTACTTGCCTACTTTTTTTTTGTGTGCGAATGAGTCATGAGAGCAATATAAATTATAAATGGGGACGGGGAGATTCGAACCTGACACCTATTGTACACAGGCCCTCAATCTTAGTCACTAGGCCAAAACATCATTGATCGGTACTTGCCTACTTGGTAATAAAAAAAACATTATATTTGGTGACTTGTGTTCAATTTAGTCGCAAACTAACCCCCACAAACCCTCGTCAAATAGTACCACTGACGATGGAAAAAACACTGAAGCGAGACCCAAATTTTCCCGATGTCATCGTTATTTCGAAGGGCACGCTTGGATTGGGTGTAATGGATTGTGGGGTAATAAAAGTCAAACCACCATAATAAAAGGACAATGAAGGTGAATTGAGGTGGTTGCAAGGAGGGTGGTATGGTGGTATATTGTGATGAGAAGTTGTGGTAGTGGTGGTGATGTGAGGAGAAGGGAGGAAGGGGGAAGTAATTACCCCAAATGAGGATAATAATCACCCTAGTGGATGGTGGGTAACTATTCCCCCCATGATGGGGGTATTCGTTCCCCCTTCCCTTTTATTTTTTTTTTGCCAACACTAGCTTGTTCCCTTTGCCACCACTTCATCCCCTCATTATCACCTTCAATTACCTTAGTTTGACTTTTATTACCCCTTTAATACATTACCCTCAATCCAAGCATGCCCGAACTATCCATTGTCTCCCTCCTCGATTCAAACAACTACTTTCACGTTCACCATTTCTCAAACTCTGTTTCCACATTCTCAACAACAATCAGCCATGCCGGAGAAGAACCTGCTCGACCAGGACCTCCGCGGATCCGAGTTGACATCACCGAGTCATCTGGTCGAGGAGTTTTTGCTACTCGGAGAATCGGAGTTGCTGACCTCATTCACACAGCAAAACCCGCGGTTTCTCACCCTTCTCTCTCCAAAATCAGCTGCGTTTGTTACCTTTGTCTTAAAAGATTAAAACCCAATAACAATCCTCTAACTCAGAACGAACCCTTTTGTTCCGAAGAATGTCGACAAGAAGCAAAGGTAAAATATTTACAATTAATTTGTGCTTTTTTACCTTTTTATTCGGTTTTTATTTATTCAACTTATAGTTATAAATATAACAAAATCACTCGTCGATCAGTGTTGTAAATGAATGTTTAGTTAATGCTTAATGTTTGTATAACTTTCCATTTGTGGGATAAATTAATCAATGGGTTTAATGTTGAGAAGTTGGTTATGTTATTTTCTTGCTGATGTTTGTTGTGGGATTGTTTTAATTATAGCTTAAAAAGTTAAATATGATCTTAGTTATGTTCGATTATATTGCCATATTGGAAGCACGCCAACTGTTTGATGTTTTGTTTCTTTAAACTTGAAATTAGGTGTTGCAGTTGTCATTTCTGCTAAGTTATTTGTACAAAGAGGACATTGTAGAGGTAAAAGAATGAATAAGAATTGCTAAAGATCAGTATGTGAAAGATTTTGCTAGCCTGACTTCATTGAAGAGAAAGACTGGTTGATTGCCATGCGGCCCATGCCGGTACTTATTTTTTCAAAACGAAACTTAAACCTATGAGTAGAAAAATGTAAGAAGATTTTAAGTAGTTGGTTGAAGGTGTAGATTGTCTATGAAGTACATGAGGATAATAGCATTGTAGTCAAACAAGTGTGTAGAATAAAAATATACTCGCTCGAAATAAGTTGGAGCCCCTTTGTATTTCACGTGTCACCATCTGATGAATTTTCTACCCTGGGAATTTCATTGTACAATTAGATTGTTCTTCCACCCAGTTCTAAGCGAGCAATGTTGTGTATGGTATTAGATAATTTGTTATTGAAGTATCTAAATTTAAGTTCATTCCTCTGACGCCTCGTTTGGTTGATGGTAATGAATGGAGGTAATGGGAGTTGATATGTTTTGTAAATATGTAAGAAAATTCATATACTAATGACCATGATAATGCTCATTTACCTCAAGTATATCATTTTCTTTAAAAGTTTTCATTAGCATATTACCATTAGGGGAATTTTATTGGGTGGGAATGAAAATTGGTGCAGAAATAGTAAGTTTAGGGATGAAATGGCATTGTCTTGGACATTGTTATGTTACTTTCCTTGCCAAATTACGATTAAATTCATTCCCGTCACTGTGATTTATTACCGGTTATCAAACAGGCTATAAGAGAATACGATATAATGACAATGTTGGACAGTTGGAGTCTCCCAGACTCTTAAGTTCACCACATGACATACCCAATCTACTGGGTGGATCTTACTTTTCTATCTTCTGTTGTTTATTTTTCTTACCTGACATTTAGATTAAGGAGGAACTCTAACAAGGTTCGGAAGACAAACCAAAACAATATACTCACACATTCTCATAAATTATGGCAAATCTCTTTTCTTGACTAATTTCTTCATCCTCCTTCAAGAATCTATTTTCGTATTGCCCCAATTTCACAGAATCAGATATTGTGCTAGAATTATATTGCCATCAGGCCCATCACTTACAGTTACTGGTATCTTCTTTGTTTTTTGATACCAGACCATATACCATACTGAAATACAATTATTCCTTTGAAGTCAAGCAAGTAAGAGAATAGATGCCTTAAAAGTCTGAATCATTAGCAACTGTTGACTGTTACTGGTAGTATTTCACTCTGCTGTTTTTGGCAACTATATTTTGATTCTTTTATAAATTACTCCAAGTACAAGTTATATTGCACCACTACACTTGTTCTACTATAGTTGTGATATGTTAAATAGATTTCCTTGTATTATTGCATGTCTGTGAGATTTACTAGCTAAGAGGTGCATAGGCTGAGATTTACTACTTAGCTAGGTTATTTGTTGAGTTTAAAAGGATTTAGTAACTACAATTATTTTTCTTCTTTTACACTACAACAAAATCAGGCTATGGCGACATTTATTTTAGGCTTAGGCGGCATTTGTAAATGCCGCTAAAGGCTATAGCGACATTAATTGAATGCCGCAAGAACCAATGTCACCCAAACATATAGCGGCATATATCACATATGCTGGTATAGTACCAAATAAATGCCGCTAGAACCTTTTTTATATGCAATTTGCATTCACACTTTTTCCCATGTATATATATTCTCTACAATAAAGCTTATGTTTTAAATGATACTCCCTCCGTCCCAGATTAGTTGTTACACTTTCCTTTTTCGTCCGTCCCAGATTAGTTGTTACACTTCTAAATTAGGAATGACCCCACAATTATTATATTGTCTCTCTCTTCCCACTAAAACTTTTTTGGTCCCCACACCCTCTCTCATTCAATTAAAAAAATACCCCACTAACTCCTATCACATCTACTTTTTCAATAAAATAACAATTGATAACCAAACAACCACTTATCACCTAAAACTTTGTGCAAAGATAAGTGTAACAACTAATCTGGGACGGAGGGAGTATTCTATACTTCAAATTTGGGTTGTATACACAAATGAAAATTTTATTGGCAAAGTACTTCAGCATTTCATATACTTCATATATTGAACAATATACATAAGATCGTCATATATATGAACCAATCTAGTGTCTATTAAGCTATTTCTATACAAGTATCAATATACTACTTCTGAAATAAACAAAAAATTGGAAGACAACGTCATTAAGCATTACAAAATCTTGAACAAAGATGTCTCCAATTGTATCTTTCAACACCTGAAACAAAAATGGCATAGCAGTAATTTTGTTAGTGGAATCTACACCAAATATTAGACAAAGTATAACATACTAACCAAGCTTGGTCAATCACTAAGACTTACGAAGTAAAATAGTTTGACTGAAATATAATAAACCAAATCCACTAATTGCATCAACCAAAAAAGGCAGAAAAAACAAACCAGGGGATTTAATAAAGAAGCACGTTAACGAAAATATGATTCAATATCAATCATCAAATTCACAATTCACAATTCAGCAAGAGGTTAAATCAATAATTATTGACCGAACTTCTCTGAAAATTAAAACTATAAATTAAACAAAAACATAATTTTTAATCAAAATTTGAGCAAACCCAGAAGCTGGTTAATGAAATTAAGCATCTGTTGTAACAAACATTTTTGTGTTGACATTCATCGCTAAAACTTACAGCAGCACAACAATAGATTTAGCAGAAATTGAAGATATTAAACTTTATATAGTGGGAAAAATTAAATCTTTAGGAAGAATTATAACTGAAAGAATATTATTAACCTTTAAAGGATGAAGAATTCACGGTGTCGTTCAGTTCTCGGAGCTGTTTACTTTCAAGCGTCGTCATTCGCTGCTACAACCTTGTTTAGAAACCATGTAATACATGGCTGCTGCAGATCTGACAAGGATACTAAGAATTCTGAATATAAGTAGCAAGAAGAATGATAATGAAAGAAGAATTGACTAGCATACCTCTAAAAATCTAACAAAGTTGTGACAATGATTATAATCACTCAAACCCTTAAATTGAATCACATAAATTTGAGAAGAATGTATTATACCTAAATTTAGAGAACTCAATTTCTCGAAGAAAAAAAATCTGCAAAATAATGAAATAGACCAATACAATTCAAGATTAGGGAAGAAAGGTACTTGTAGTTTAGGAAGGAGGAAAAGGAATCAGATGAAGATATTGGAAAGTTGTGGGTTAATTGAAATGAAAAGATAAAAATTTGGGTTGTTCAAAAAATTTTGGTCATTCAAAAAATTTTGGTCATTCAAAAAATTTGGGCAAAGTGGCATTATAATATAGAATCCCGCTTGGTGAAAAAGGGCCTTTAGTGGCATTTGCTGGTGGCATTTAATGATATGTCATCTAAAGGTGTAAGTTTTGGATACTATTCAAGATCTTAGGCAACATTTGTTATAAATGGCACTAAAATAATGCCACTAGAGTTAAATTTTGTTGGAGTGTTAAATGTACAGTCACAGTTTTTCCAAATGAGAACTTATTGATGAAGAATCTTTGAAGTGTAGCATATGCCCATTTTCTTTTGAATGGTCATTATCACATGGCTTTGAGTTATACTTCTAATTATCTACAGGAATTTTATGAACTAGAGAAGAAAGCAGATTGGTCCGCTTACAACAAGTATTGCATGTGTGTAAGATTCTTCTTTCCTATATAATTTTTTCACAAGGATGTGTTATTTTTTCCTGTCTTCTTTAAATAAACATTGATGCCAGAAAAAAAAAGTTGCTTAATTCTTACGAGGTTTCTTGACCCGAGAGTTGGTAAGCTTGGACAAATTACCAATTCATGGAAGCTGCTATAAAAAAAAACAATTCCATTACTAACTTTAAGGAGATCGGCAGCGGTGGTAACCTACCTAATATTAATACCAAAACCCCTGAGTCTGGTAGATAAAAAAAACAATTGATGCCTTGCCCTTTGTGAAAATTATTAGGTGCACTTGGGTGTACCGTGCACCCAAGGGTATTTCTATACCCATGGGTGGTCCCTCTCATATTTTCTCCTCACACGTAAGGGGAAAATGTGAGAGGGTGCACTGTGCACCCGGGTGCACCTAATATGTTATATGCCTTTGAGCTCATTTCAACCCGTTCTGGCAAGATTTGGGGCAGTTATGTAACACACTAGCAATACACAACAGAATTTATAAACAGACACAACAGAATTGAGAAGAGAAAGATTAAGTGATTGAATTTCTTAAGAGAATGTTTTACAAAATCAGTAGCTTGAGGCTACAAGTCTCCAAGGGAGTAGCTTTAGGCTACAAATCTCAATTCAGTACACAAAACACAATGCATTCTCTTTCCTTTCTTCCTATATTTAATTACTACAGCTGACAGTACAACACTACTCATTAATGTTTGTTGCTGGCCTTTCTTGTCTTCTAGTTGGGTGAACGGCTCTCTTTACCCGCTCCTGCCTTGTTGGTGCTGTTGTTGTTTTGGTTCCTTTTCCCTTGCTTCCCACGCCTGCAGTAAACCAGAATAGGTGGTGTAGACACCTACTTTTGTCCCCGTTCCCGCAAGGGAAAGGTTCGATGATGAAAGCATAAAAACTCCACTTGACAACGCATCTCCTATAAAATAAACGAATCTCGATTCCCCATTTCATTTCACCCGAAACCTGCTATTTATGGAAACCTGCTAAAAATAGTAACTGCCGTAAAAGGTAGCTTATAAAAGTGGCAAATCATAAAAGATAGAAACCTGTCAGAATTAGGTGTTGCATTCCAACATAAATCCTAAATGAGATAGAAAACTGCGAGAATCCTATTCCTAATATGATTCGGAAAGAAGAGTTACGTATTAATCGAAATCCTAACGAGCCTAGAGTTCGTAACGGGCCCAGACGCATTCCGTCACAAAATTGATACGCGCTAAAAGACTCGAATTAATCTCAAACTCTACGGATTTCAGGAATCCGAATCTGACAAAGAATTCGGCCCAGACATCACTTTCAACGCCCAGAGCTGGGCGCCGAAATCTTTGACGCCCAGCCCTGGGCGCTGAAATTACATGGATCTCTGTTTTCAACGCCCAGCCCTGGGCGCCGAGAGCTGGGCGCCGAAATTACCTGGGACGTGTTTTTTCCTAATTCTTTATGGATTAGAACTCTGCAATTCTATCTTTCCACGAACTCTTCCCTATAAATAGGCCCCTAGTTTCGACGTGAAACAACAGACAACAACACATAATATATTCTGAGTATTGACTCTAAACTCCTTAGCCTAAGCCTCTCGCTGCGAAACTGTTCACGCGTTCTGTCGCAATCGATCCATAAATCGAACAGAACGTATCCTGTCCCATAATTGAGATTCGTTAAATAAAAAGGAGAAATAGCAAAGTCAAAGTGGTTAGTTTTCTGAGAACCGTGACGCACCTCTCAAGGGTGCGTCGTGATGTGTCCCTTTTCGATGATTTAACTGCTTTTCTCGCCCTTTTTATGAATTGTTAAACTAACCTAATATGATTGTTCTATCACGCCTAACAAATATAATATTTTTGGGAAATCGGATTATCATGCTAGGTCCCTTAATGTTATTTAAATCAGATAATCACGATCGAATTAGTATTATATGTTGCATATTGCTAAAATCAACTCAGATTAGTTTAATAGTTAACGCATGTCCCTTCAATTATTTATGCTGAGCTAGTAAGGATATCCTGCCTCTGGAGTTATCGACGAGCGAATTACTCCTCTCGGTAGTTACAGTCCCCCGAACCCTCAATCTCTACCTTCACTAGTAGAAAAAACCCCTGTTGCAGCCCCCTTGTTGCAGCGTACATGTATAAATACGCTTCAACAACCAGTCGGTCAACGCGGGTCAAACCCTTTAAAGGGTTATCGCAGCGTACATTTTAAATGTTCGCAGAAAATGTGTTTGTTGCAGCGTACAAAATAAAAGCCCGCAGCAACAACCCGACTTTATCGCAGTGTACATGCTATTGCCCCCTGCAATAAGTCCGCGTTTCAAAATTTTTTGCTGCAATAACGTTATTTCGTCAATAGCTTTTTCACTTAACAAAATATCTCAAAATTTTATTTTCCAGCGCTCTCTCAACTCCTTCTCTCCAAGCATCTGGCCTTCGAACTCAGCCGTCGAACTCAGCCGCCGTCGAACTCAGCAGCCGTCGAACTCAGGCGTTGCTCGGCCCTGCGTCGCTGTCTTCGCCGGTGGGTCTGTGTTCTCGCCTCATCTCCCCCATCGCGTTCTGTTCTCGCCGTCACAGTCCCAAGTATTTCGATCTCTTACTCTCTCTTGCGCGAATCTGTTTGAGGAGGTATAGTTTTCCAACTTTTTGTGTTTGTTTTTCCCTAATTTCGTATTTTTAGGGTTTGCTTTTAGTCAATTCTTGATTTTCCCCCCAATTTCGTATTTTTAGGGTTTGATTACATAAATTATTCTTATTTTTTGTGTTAATTAATACATTTTTTTCCGATATTGATTGTTAGGGTTTGATTTTTTTTGGTAGCTTATAATTCATCTGTTGACCGGTTTCCTATTGAAAAGAAGAAGATTGTGGTGAGTGGGAATCCGGTTAGGTTGTTAATAAAGAAGTTTGTGTCAAAAGCCGTGGCAAGGACGTATTTTTTCCCTAGGTTGGCTAAGGTATCAGAATCGGAGGCGGTGGTGCTGCTGGTGCTTGGGGGATCCTTTGGGGCTAATTCTATGAACATTGCTCTATTCAATATTTATTTTCAGATGTTGGAGCAGCGGCCAAATTTGCATATAATTTGGGAGACTGGTGTTGAATCATTCAATGAGATGGAGAGCCTTGTTCGAAACCATCCTCGATTGGTATTGGCACCGTGAGTTTTCGATTCCCATTCCATTTTAACTCACCATTATAGCTGTTCCAATGTTCCATTGATGTTTATTTATGAGAAAGCTATTGTCATACTGTACTAAGTTGCTAACTAGCTGAGTAGTTTTACTCCTCTTCAATTGCTTCATATAACTATAGATAATCCTAGCCTATGTTGATTTACAAATTACAATTTGTCAAGATAAATCCGCAGGCTACATGCCAAGCTTGTACACCAAATGCATAAGATTTTGGTTCCTTGGAGAGGATATTTTGGCACTGCTGTACCACAAGTGTCCTATCTTCACCATAGATAATAAGTCATTGTTACGTTAGGTTAGAGCATCTTTGCTCGTGTTCCAATTCACTGTTATCCTGTAAAGAAATTCATATAATAACTAATAAGTGGTGACTAGAGAATAACCTATCCCAGAAGCAAGTTTATTCCCTCAGCTCTTGAATACTTGATTAATTTTAACAATGGCCTTTTTAGCTGTTTTGAAATGAAATGATTGTCACATTCCTTTTGGGGTTTGTGGTTGTCAGTTGTCACCCTTCCTCTCCTTATCACATGGGCCTCATCAAAATGTGTGATAATCCCCTATGTTATAGAATGAAGGGAGTATATGTTTTATCTTTTATTCAGTACCCAATTCTGTTCCTGGAAGTCAATGTTGTTGATCCAAATCTTTTCTTTGGTTTACAGGCCTGCTTCAACTGTCAATTTTGTATTTGACTTTTTGTGTTGATTTTGAACACGAAATCATTATCCGTAAACCTCTTTTGTCTGTTTCAGATATATATATATGCTTGCGTGTGTGTCTCAAAACTTTTACTATCATCTTTAGGATCAGTAAAGTCCATCTGATTGTTCTTTTTTTCCCGTACATGATCTGAACATAATTTTCGTTTTTTATAAGGTTTTTGCGTTCTATGGACATGGGATATGGAGCTGCAGATCTTATTGTTTCTAGGGCTGGATCGATGACTTGTACTGAACTACTAGTTACAGGGAAACCTGCCATCCTGGTAACAACCTTTGCTTCCTTTATGGTCTCTTCAATTTTTGAATTGCTATAAGGCTTGTTTGGTCGTTATAGGTCATATTAGGCTAAAATGAGGCCTTTTTGCTCCCAAATATGAAATAAAGAACCTCAGGACTCATTTTAAACATATTAAATGTTTTATATGATTAGTTTTAACTTTCCAAGACTTACTCCAATCTATTTATGCACATTCGAGACTTCTTTGGCCGTTATAGGTCATATTTAGGCTAAAATGACATTTTCGCTCCCAACTTTGATCTTACGAACTTAAAAACTAATTTCAAACTTATTACATGATTCATATGATTATTTTTAACTTTTCAAGACTCAATCCGATCTATTATGCACATTTGAGACTTGTTTGGTCGTTATAGGTCATATTTAGGCTAAAATGAGACATTTTCGCTCCTAACCTTGAACTAAAGAACCTAAAGACTCATTTTAAACCCTTTACATGATTAATATTCTTAGTTTTAAGTTTCCAAGACCCTTTCCAATCTATTTACGCACATTTAAGGCTCATTGGGTCGTTATAGGTCATATTTAGACTAAAATGACATTTTCGTTCCCAAATGTGAACTAAAGAACCTAATGACTTATTTCAAACTTATTACATGTTTAATATGCTTATTTTTAAAGTTTTCAAATACTCATTTCAATCTATTTATGCACATTTAAGGCTCATTGGGTCGTTATAGTTCATATTTAGACTAAAATGACATTTAATCTAATGCTCCCATCAAATTTTTGTTTTTGAAGGTCTATACTACAGGAATGCGCCTTATGCTAGTGAGGAAATTGATGTGGTTCGTGAGCAATGGGCTAAGTTTTTTACCAGAAAGTATTTATTATTGGCCTGAGCGCGTTTGATCGAGTTGGCTTAGATGTTATAGAACAATATTTTGTATTAAAATGTATGCGTACGTTGAAATTGGAACGTACATATATTTAAATGTATTAGTACGTGCACTTTGGTTTTGGAATATATACAAAACTACAGTTATTGTTTATATATTTGTTATACAGGTTGTGATATTCTATTATTGTTATGACAGGTTTCTATATTTGGTGCAAAGTCCCTAAACAAAATTAGAATTTTCCCGCCAAAAGTGCTTTGTTGCAGCGTACATATATATATGTGTACGCTGCAACAAGGGTCTAAATTTTGGCAAATTTTCAGACTTGTTGCAGCGTACAAATAGATGTACGCAGCAACAAGTGGAGTTTTTTGCAGCGTACACTTCTTTGTACGCTGCAACAAGTCACTATTTTTGCCAAAATTTTGACACTTGTTGCAGCGTACATGCATATGTACGCTGCAAAAAAGTACTTTTTGCAGCGAACATTGTACGCTGCAACAAGTTCAGACTTGTTGCAGGCCCCCCAGTTGCAGCATACGATGTACGCTGCAACAGGGGTCTAAAAGCCCGCTGCAATAAGGGTTTTTTCTACTAGTGCTTGCGGGTGTATATTGAGAGATCCCCACACCAGGGATCACAAGGGAACCTACGGCCGTCGTGGTCAAACATAATTGCACTCCCTTTATGTCACGATAACCGGGTTTTGTCAGTTTTTCTCATTGTCGTTAAAAACTGAATGGCGACTCCTATATTACTAGTCAATTGGGTGTATACTCACAGGAAATCTAATTACACTTGATTGAATAAAAAGAATCGTCACACCCACGAGGGACAAGGTCACACATTAGCCTCGCGCTTTTTTGACCCCCTCACAGTGGCGACTCCACTGGGGATAGTGAAGGAAATACTCGTGCTTGTAGGTAATCAAAATAGCCGAAGGGTGAAACGATCCTACCCCGCGTTTATTTCCCCATCAAGTTGGGACGACCTGAAAATCAGCATATTAATGTGAACGGGCAGAAAATCATAACGAATCTCAGCTCCCTCGGGAGTTGGGACTAAGGATACCTTTTTTCGCCAATAGGGGGGTGCATACGCCGCGCATGTTTCCCACTCGGTACTTGTGCAGGTATACACCTATCCCGAACCCAAACGCTCGCTCATTAGGTCCCTCTCGCCTGCATGCCCCCTTGGCTTGCACTTGCGGGTTGGCCTCTTGGGCGAAATTCGTCTGTTGAAGACACTACCTCGACCGGGGCATGTGTTGGATCTACGATAGAAGCGGTACCAAGCCAGACGCAAATAAACTACCCATAGAAGCCTATCATAAACTACGTGGCATGTTTAATTTTCAAATCCATGTTTGTAATGTAGTTATGTGTAGCGAAATATGTGATTGTGTGTGACAAACTATCCTAGAAAACCAACGACCTTAAAAAACTGCCCAAACATTCATAGACTAATTTGCCAAAGAGTTATACCGAAACACGTGTTCCACAAACCCGAACGATCGCCACAAAAATAAGCGACGCTCGGGATGGCCTGTAACGAATCCCACAAACGCTGCACAACGCGTAAGGACGTTATTAGGCAGGCATGCAAAATCGAAGTCGCATAAAACAAAAGAATATACGCGAACAGAAAACGAGTACCAACCAGGGACGCATTTTCAGCGCCCCTGGCTGGGCGCCAATATTTCTTACGCCCACTGCGGGGCGCTGAAGTTGCTGCCTGGCCTTTTGGTCAGGCACAACAGCCTCGGTGCCCATGCATGAAGAAAATACGTAGCAAAAAAAAAAAAAAAACTTTTCGTAAAAACAATTGCTACGAGGGCGTATGAAAAAGCACTCGATTCTAAAAGCGACTTGTAAAAAATAAATAACTCTTTGTGTCGTTGTTAGGCCTCCGACGACGACAATGCTCGGCACCAAAACTGAACATGCTAATTAAACGACCTTGAATGTCACATGGGAAAAGTATTCAAAAAAGATAATGTTCGAATAAAGTCTTCAAAAAATAAATGTTCAAATGGAAAATAAGTAAATTCGAGTCTAGACTAGGCTATGCCAAAGTACAATTTAAATCCTAAGTCTTAGTTGTCTTATCCATAGAATCGGTCCTAATACTTGGTGTCGTTCTGCAAGCTAAAAGGTTAAACCATATTGAGTCTCCCTTCCTAACATTTAAATCAATGAGCACCCATATGTAATTGTCATCCCTTGCTAGGAATCCACGGCCTCAATACTCTCTCACCCATAAAAAGAATATGTTATGTATTTGCAAAATGGAAACGGTCACATTCTGAAAATCATTCCCCCATAGTCGCACAACTCCCAAAGTGAACCTAAGGTGTCAATACCATTGGCAAAGAAAAAATTAATGGCCTCAAGGCTTATAATCACATTGGGTCACGACTATCATAGTCTTTTCGAGTCACTCACTCCTTGAAATACTATTAAGTACAGACTAAAAGATTTTCCATGAATGCAACATGACCAACCATGAAAATACCCAAATCGGCATACCAATAGGGCTACCATTGGGGTAAAGCAATACACACTAAGAGAGAAGCCGCACTAATGATTCTAGTCTTGAAAAAATAAAAATTCGATCTCCCCAATTAACTACCTTGCCAACATGGCGCATGACAAATGAACACCCAAGGGTTAAAATCTAAAGTGTCAACCAACGAAAGTTATGGTCCAATTAGCCTAAGTCTGAGAGTTTCTTGGTCAAGTATTATAGGCTTACGCCACGTCATTATTTTGAGTCTAGGCCACCTCCTTGTATTCATACACGGGTTATAATCAGAAAGATTAACGAAAGTTTGAGTCTAAATCACAACTTCCAATTAAATCCCAGAAACTGGAATCTGAAAAGAAGCAAAAAATTATTATTTTCGATATAATTCTTTCGTTAAATTTCAATAAGGTAAAAACAACATTTTGAATCTACGCTATTTGCACCTTTTAAGAAACGACTAAATACGCTTGCAAAGTAAGACAATTTAAAAGGTCCACCCTAGGCCCACTAAAATTAAAGGTCCACTATAGGCCTACCAAACGAAGCTCACTCAGTCTCGCCTCGTGACTCAAAGACCACAACCATCTACCTTTTAGCCCAAATAAAAAAAGATTTTGAAGGATTTATGTTGGGGAGAAATCCCAAGCAAAAAAGAAAAAAGAGAAAGAGAAAAGGGAGAGCGAAAAGAGCCATGAAATACTTAGCCCGTACCTCCCAAAGTGCGAAATCTACCCAAGTAAACGAAGGAAAAGAATTGAGTCAACCAATCCAAATCATAAAATTCTACGATGTCTACCCTTTCCAATCCTTATGCTCTTAGACACCTTCGCTCTGGGGGCCCTGTTCAGCTCATTTAACCCATCCACGTTCTCATTGCCATAACCCAAGAAACCATTACCTCGACTCTTGTTCTTGAACTTATTGTCAACTGCAAACCACATACGGCCATTGATACGCCCATCATACCCAAAGCCCAAACCCATTATTACACCACCGTTAGCATAATGACCATATAACTTGTTTGAATGCGTCCTGTTGATATTCCCTTGAGCCGTCCCCATGCTACTCATTGGCCTTGGTTGATGTAAACTCATGACACTAGTTCGAGGCTGCAAATTGTGAGTCCTAGCAGATATAATCCTCATGCTTGACCAATACCTATACAAATTATCCTATCTCATTCAACCCAATTTTCAAACCGTCTTGAGTCACAAACAAAAAAAGGAAACAAATGAAAAGTGCAAAAAAATAATAAAATGTGAATAATAAAAAAGAAACTTTGCAAAAGCGCCTCTAAAGTTAGTCTAAAAAGAAAAATAGAGAAGCATTTAGCGCACCAAAAAAAATATCCGCCCAGAAACCATTTTCAGCGCCCAGAGCTGGGCGTCGAAATCTTTAGCGCCCAAGCCTGGGCGCCGAATCTCTCAGCTTGCTAAAAATTTGTCCAGAAGTGCTCGTCATTTTATCCGCACATGCACGGAAAAATAACGAACACTTGGAGGGGTACAACACGTATTCAGGTATACGTACAAAAAAAAAAACACATGAAAAGAAAATACATGTACTCAAAAATATAAAACAAATTTTTTGGCTTACGGCAAGGCAGCAGATTTAAATAATAATAAAATTCACTTACTCTACCGTTTCAAATAATATGTTTCCACCTCAGAACATACTTGTTTAAAATCGACATTCTATGAAACCATTTTCTAGGCTAAGAACTACGCAAGACCTGATTCCAAATTAAAATTATTTAAGGCGGATACGTAGGCAATCCATGATTCGGTCCAACCAATTTGCAAAAATATTAAAGCCTATAGAATAACAAGAATAAAAATAGAAGTCCCTTGTTGAAATTTAATTACTTGCAACCCAAGTCGAAAGAAAAATTTAAGTCAAAGGAAGAATCCAAGTCACCAAGATGCCAAAATTAATGAGCACACATCGAAAAATAACAAAGGCACGTACCTTGCCAGAAGGAGCACTCACACTCCTAGGCGCATAGCCAAGACTCAAAAGATCGCTCTGCCTCAATTGAATGGGGGCTAGCGCAAGCGCCCATGACCTCTAAAGTACTCGACTTGACCCTCCCTAAAGCGAACTAACTCACTTAAAGACTTTCTTTCACCACTAGACATAGTCGTTCGCTTAAAGACCTTCTTTCACCACTAGACACAGTCATGATCTCCAACAAATAGTAAGGGCAGTAAGCTTGCAATAAAGAGAATTGTTTTACGGCATTGCCCCATCGTTCCTTCGAACTCAGGGCACCCGTTCATGGTAATTCAAATGCTTGCGAATCCCCTTTTAAAAAAAACAGACATTGTCAATA
This sequence comes from Spinacia oleracea, assembly GCF_020520425.1. Lineage (NCBI taxonomy): Eukaryota > Viridiplantae > Streptophyta > Magnoliopsida > Caryophyllales > Amaranthaceae > Spinacia > Spinacia oleracea. Next base: position 159,356,353 of record NC_079490.1, on the reverse strand, counting down.
GGACTTGGCACTTAACCAAGGTCACCCTACTCAGACATATGACACGGGCATCTAAAATCGAAATCTAAAAACATCATTAATGGGAAGACATAACAGCAACTGGGGGCTAAAAATTGAAATGAAAGAGATAGGGAAGGAACTAAGTATACCTCGACCTTTTATACAGACATACACCAAGTAAATCTAAGTCAATTTGAAAACGGTTTATATTCCCGCAATTTTGGAAAAGATGGCCCTAAAAGCCTAAAGCATATGCCAAACGGGCACAAGTATGTCTTGACGCCTGCACCCTGGCTTCCGGCAAATCCTTAGACAACATTTCAAAACTCGTAACAGTATTTTGATTCACTCATGTAATCTTGTACGAACCCTTCTATAAGTCAAACTTACTTAGGACACCTCGAATTGTACACAGTAGGACTCGGATTTTAAATAATTTTCAAATAATTTTCAAAGACTTTTTCGAACATAATAAAGTGTCGTTGGTTTAAGCTAAGTATGCGTTTATCTCAATTTTGCAAGCGAGTCAAAAGATTTCCAAATATGATTATGGGTAAAGAAAGACACCTAACTTTTGGTCAAGGCACACTTCCACATGTGGCTACCTTGACCATGGCAATGTCGCATAATACGACATTTACAAGAGAAGTAGCAAGTCACTACTCGGACGTACCTCGCACTAAACGAGCCTGGTTCAAACTATTCATGATCCATGTCACCATGAATGCATAAAAACGTATGCAAAGCATTATAGCACCAAGCCAATCCCGTAACTACAATTGGGGGCTTGAGAAAAACACTCTAAAAATGCTCGAAATGACGATTTTATCGCAAATTCTCGACGCTAATGCTATACATATGTCATAGGGGCTCAATCCTAAGCTTTAATCGTGCAAAACGAACCTTAGAATGGCTACAACCCCTCCCAAATTCTAAAGCACTACTTAGAATATATAAAGTTACCCCACTAACAAGGGTAACTGAAAATCGCGAGTCACCAAAACTCCGATCAAACTACTGCACCTAACGCTCGCCCTATAAGCGCCCGTTACACAGTCTACCTCGTTCCAAAGCAAAAGCGAAAGAAAAAAAATCAAGGATAAGAACTGTCAAAATATACCCAGAAATCATTTTCAACGCCCAGAGCTGGGCGCCGATATCTTTAGCGCCCCAGCCTGGGCGCTGAATCTTTCTGCTAGCCAAGTTTTACCCAGATATAAAAATAAGAAAGAAACACCTATGAATCCTCGCATCGAACGAAGTAATAAGCCGTGCAAACCCACGCAGAAAGTGCTACACTTATTCGAGCACCTGAACAAGGCATGATGAAATACTCCAATGCAAAAATAATTATGATATCCCAAACGCCTGGAGGAATGTTCTAAGACACGCTGTTGGGCCACACAAGCCTACGTCGCACCATAAGTTTAACCAAGAGCACATGTAAAAGAGACAAAGACTACTTATCTCCCAAATGCAAGCCACATGACTTCTACATTAAGGATTAAAGGTAGCAAAAGATTACCTACCACGGAAGGGATAGCTCGCACTTACACGAGCGAAACCCCAAGGCATCTTTTTCGAAAGAACCTACGAAAATCGTACGCCAAAAGGAAGTATCCCAACATGCATACTTGGGGGCTCCAAGCTACGAAACAACCATGGCAAAATAAAAAAATCTCGAAGAAAATGTTTGAGCAATCAAAAGGGCACAATGTTTGAGACCACTTCATGAATGGACCTGACCCCTATCAAGCTTCTAAGCAAACTATTCAAAATCAGTCATTGCTCAAAAAAATAAATGATTCAAGCAAACTGATTAATGGACCGCACACAACGGCCATTCTATGAACGCTCGTTCGCACATACATATCATCATTCACGAACACGTTCAAAAAATATAAGAGCGATCAAATTCTTACACCTCAAGGTATGTTCCTCGGGCCATATAGACTCGCCCGACTATTGCAATAACTGTACACCTTAAAAGCAACAGTTCCTTAAAATAATCGCCCCAAAGCGACAAGCACCGTAGTCCACCAATCGGCTACGGCTTCTCAAGAAAATCATCACGTTCTAAAAACAAAGAAAAAAAAGAAAAGAGAATACATAGAACTTCCAAGTGAAATAAACGAATGAACAAGAGGCCAACTGTGTCATCAAAAGACCAGCCCGAACAACACTTTCAACGCCCCACCTGGGCGTGAATTATTTCAACGCCCAGGCCTGGGCGCCAAAAATGTACCCATGCTAAAAAAAGGCCCTAACTTCTAGTGGGCCCTGCCATACTCATTCGACTTGAAAATTGCTGAAAGTCACACCTCACGACTTTGTTAAGGGTAGCACACCACTACAAAGGTCGCTCGCACATACGAGCATGACCCCAAACATGATTACAAGATGCGAAAAACAACCGACGAGCCCCAGTGCTTGGGGGCTCGCGAAAAAAATAGACTCCAACGAGGAGCGCGCGATCAAAATCACATTCCCGGACTGCGCCATGCATCATGTCATGTTTGGATATCTCAAAAAATATATTGTTAAACAAAAATATACACAGTGTGGACCCACTTATAGGACACATCTAAAAATATTACGACCCACCAACAGGTTGTAATCACAAAAGCCCTTCTACATAGACAAAATAAGAAATTCAAAATGGGCTCGCCCACCCTCAGCGGGCGGGGTCTGCGTCTCTAAGCCGCGCAGGTCCTCAGTTTTCGAAAAATAAAGTCTTCAAATTTAAAATAGGCTCGCCGTCTTCAGCCGGCGGGGTCTACGGCGCAAACCACGTAGGTCCTTATTTTCAAAAAAAAACAAAATAAAATTTCAAAACAGATTCGTCCACTTCTATCGGACGGGGCGTCCACCCTCAGCGGACAGGTTCGCCATCTTCAGCCGGCGGGGTCTACGTCACAAACCGCGTAGGTCCTTATTTTCAAAAACATCAAAACAGATTCGTCCACTTCTATCGGACGGGGGGTCCACCCTCAGCGGACAGGCTCGCCCACCTTCAGCGGGCGGGGTCTGCGTCACTAACAGCGCAGGTCCTTAGTCGCTGCAGCGATAACTTTTATTGGTTTTCCCTTTTTCCGAAAATTAAAGGATCGGTTTTCCCTTTTTCCGAAAATTAAAGGATCGGTTTTCCCTTTTTCCGAAAATTAAAGGATTGGTTTTCCCTTTTTCCAAAAATTAAAGGATTGGTTTTCCCTTTTTCCAAAAATTAAAGGATTGGTTTTCCGTTTTTCCAAAAAAGAACGATGTGCTGGATTTTCCTTCGTTTTACGTCCTATAAAAACAAGGGGGTTTTCTCGTTTAGCTAGCCCTGAAAATGAGAATCTTTAAAAACGTTTTACCTCGTGATTGGGCTTGGCCAGGCCCAATTACACTTTACAGCTTTAATTTCGAAAACATTTGTAGCTACTCCCAATGACAAAGTGAGGGAGTTTCTACGCATCTTTAGATCCTTCCAATGACAAAGGAAATAAGATTCTATACTATCAGTCGACAAATCCCAATGACACGTGAGGGATATGTCGACACTTCAAGTGATGACCCTTAAGTCAAATGTTATCACTCGGGGGCTCGTGAGACCCTCGCAAAACAGGTCACATACACCATGACTTGTGTGACGCACTCCGTCTAATACTTTGACCATCGTCTTACTCCAAGACTCAGTCAAAGTGGGGGCTAACTGTAGACACCTACTTTTGTCCCCGTTCCCGCAAGGGAAAGGTTCGATGATGAAAGCATAAAAACTCCACTTGACAACGCATCTCCTATAAAATAAACGAATCTCGATTCCCCATTTCATTTCACCCGAAACCTGCTATTTATGGAAACCTGCTAAAAATAGTAACTGCCGTAAAAGGTAGCTTCTAAAAGTGGCAAATCATAAAAGATAGAAACCTGTCAGAATTAGGTGTTGCATTCCAACATAAATCCTAAATGAGATAGAAAACTGCGAGAATCCTATTCCTAATATGATTCGGAAATAAGAGTTACGTATTAATCGAAATCCTAACGAGCCTAGAGTTCGTAACGGGCCCAGACGCATTCCGTCACAAAATTGATACGCGCTAAAAGACTCGAATTAATCTCAAACTCTACGGATTTCAGGAATCCGAATCTGACAAAGAATTCGGCCCAGACATCACTTTCAACGCCCAGAGCTGGGCGCCGAAATCTTTGACGCCCAGCCCTGGGCGCTGAAATTACATGGATCTCTGTTTTCAACGCCCAGCCCTGGGCGCCTAGAGCTGGGCGCCGAAATTACCTGGGACGTGTTTTTTCCTAATTCTTTATGGATTACAACTCTGCAATTCTATCTTTCCACGAACTCTTCCCTATAAATAGGCCCCTAGTTTCGACGTGAAACAACAGACAACAACACATAATATATTCTGAGTATTGACTCTAAACCCCTTAGCCTAAGCCTCTCGTTGCGAAACTATTCACGCGTTCTGTTGCAATCGATCCATAAATCGAACAGAACGTATCCTGTCCCATAATTGAGATTCGTTAAATAAAAAGGAGAAATAGCAAAGTCAAAGTGATTAGTTTTCTGAGAACCGTGACGCACCTCTCAAGGGTGCGTCGTGATGTGTCCTTTTTCGATGATTTAACTGCTTTCCTCGCCCTTTTTATGAACTGTTAAACTAACCTAATATGATTGTTCTATCACACCTAACAAATATAATATTTTTGGGAAATCGGATTATCATGCTAGGTCCCTTAATGTTATTTAAATCATATAATCACGATCGAATTAGTATTATATGTTGCATATTGCTAAAATCAACTCAGATTAGTTTAATAGTTAACGCATGTCCCTTCAATTATTTATGCTGAGCTAGTAAGGATATCCTGCCTCTGGAGTTATCGACGAGCGAATTACTCCTCTCGGTAGTTACAGTCCCCCGAACCCTCAATCTCTACCTTGCGGGTGTATATTGAGAGATCCCCACACCAGGGATCACAAGGGAACCTACGGCCGTCGTGGTCAAACATAATTGCACTCCCTTTATGTCACGATAACCGGGTTTTGTCAGTTTTTCTCATTGTCGTTAAAAACTGAATGGCGACTCCTATATTACTAGTCAATTGGGTGTATACTCACAGGAAATCTAATTACACTTGATTGAATAAAAAGAATCGTCACACCCACGAGGGACAAGGTCACGCATTAGCCTCGCGCTTTTTCGACCCCCTCACAGGTGGGTCAGTGGGAGGGTCCATTACAACACCCCGCCCCCAAAGAACCACCTTGTCCTCAAGGTGGAAGTCAGGGAACTGCTCCGCAAGCAAGGCTGCTTCCTCCCATGTGGCTTCAAACACAGGTAACCCCTTCCACTTTATCAAGACTTCCTGTACAGCTCCCTCTTGTCTGCGAATCTCCATCAGCTCTTCGGGTTCAACTATCAGCTCTAGCTCCTGGGTGAGTTGTATGGGAATAGTGGGTGATGCCAGCTGCTCCCCAATGGCCCTTTTAAGTTGTGATATGTGAAAAATTGGATGTATTTTGCACGACGGAGGTAGGTTCAATTTGTAAGCGACATTGCCAATTTTTTGAATGACCTCATATGGCCCATAAAAACGAGCAGACAGTTTCTCATGCGGTCTTTTGCCAAGGAACGTTGGCTGTATGGCTGGAGCTTTAAGTATACATGTTCCCCTACCTAAAAACTATCTTCCTCCTCTTGTTATCAGCATTTTGATTCATCTTAAGCTCATCAAAAACAGCATCACGCTCCTGAAGTATTTCTTCCGTGCTATCCACCGGGGTTTGACCCTCTCCAATAAGCAGTAAGGTGGGAGGATCCCTACCATATACGACTCTAAAAGGGGTCATGGAAGTGGACGAGTGTGGCGAGGTGTTGTAAGAGTACTTTTCCCATGATAACCACTTCGCCCACTCCTTTGGCTTCCCTCCTGCAAAGCACCTTAGGTAGGTCTCCAACCCCTTGTTGACGTTTTTGGATTGGCCGTCGGTTTGGGGGTGGTAGGCGGTACTTCTCTTCAGATCAGTGCCATGAAGCTTAAAGAGTTCCCTCCAAAATATGCTCAGAAAAATGCGATCCCTGTCTGAGATAATAGATGTTGGAAGCCCGTGTAGCCTCACGATTTCCTTGATGAACAAGCTGGCCACGGTCAATGTTGTGAAAGGATGTTTGAGACCCATGAAGTGGGCATATTTCGACAGATGGTCCACCACCACAAGAATGGTATCCACCCCCTTCGAAGGCAGGAGCCCTTCTGTAAAATCCATTGAAACATCTTCCCATACGGCCATGGGTATAGGGAGGGGTTGTAACAGGCCGGCAGGTTGCTGTTGCGAATGCTTGTTTCTTTGGCATACTACGCACCCCCTGACATACTTCGCGACCTCCTTCCTCATGCCTTGCCAAAACCACTCCGACACCAACCTTAAATATGTCTTAACCTCCCCGGAATGACCCCCCGTAGGTGAATCATGGTATTCCCGCAATAATAAAGGAATAAATGCTGAAGTTTTTGCCAACACCATTCTGCCTTTGTACAACAATCTGTCCCCTGCCACAGTGAACCCTGCTGCTGCCACTCCTTTCTCCACCTCTTGTCTTAACTTGATCAGCTCACTGTCCCCCTTAGCCTACTCCATCAATGCACTCCAGTCAACCCCTCTCGAAGTCATCAACGCCCCAAATTCAATGGCTCCCACCTCCAGCTCTCCTTCCTCCTTCCTTGAAAGGGTGTCAGCCACCCTATTTGCCGTACCGGGCTTGTATTGTATGTCAAAATCAAACCCGATAAATTTTCGAACCCACTTTTGATAGTCCGCACCAATTTCCCGTTGTTGGGTGATGTACCTTAAGCTTTGTTGACCCGTACGTATGACAAGGTGTCTGCCAAGTAAGTAGTGCTTCCACTTTTGCACCGCCAAGCAAACGGCCATCAACTCCTTCTCATAAATAGACTTCCCTCAAGCCCGAGGCCCAAGAACGCGGCTGTAATACGCAATGGGACGACTCTCCTGCATCATGACAACCCCTAATCCAAACCCCAAAGCATCAGTTTCAATCACAAACAGCTTTCAAAAATCTGGCATGGCAAGTACCGCGGCTGTTACCATCGCCCCCTTCAATCTGTTGAAAGTTAGGGTTGCCTCTTCGGTCCAACCAAAACAATCCTTGCGGAGTTGCTCGGTTAGAGGTTACGCGATTTAAGCATAATTGGCCACAAATTTTCTGTAATAACATGTTAAGCCCAAGATCCACACAATTCCCTAAGATTTTTCGGCCTGCTCCATTCTTGAATGGCTTGTACCTTGTCTTGGTCCACCGCGACTCCCATTCCAGAGATTACGTGTCCTAGATATGCGACTTTCGCCTTCCCAAACTCGCACTTTTTGAGATTAGCAAATAATTGGTTGTCTGCTAATGTTGACAGTATTGCTTGCATATGCTTCAGGTGGTCTGACTCAGTTGTTGTAAACCAAGATATATTGTCGAAAAAAACTAAAACAAATTTTCTCAAATAGGGACGAAATACCTCGTTCATTAGGGATTGAAACGTGGTCGGGGCGTTGGTGAGCCCAAAAGGCATTACATGGAACTCATAATGTCCTTCATGAGTCCAGAATGCGGTTTTGTGATCATTGGGCTACACAAGTATTTGATGATAACCGACCCTTAACTTGGAGAAAATCATAGCTCCATGGAGTTCATCTAAGAGCTCATCAATCACCGGAATTGGATATTTATTGGGAACCGTTTCTTTGTTCAAGGCCCGATAGTCGACACCAAATCGCCACGACTCGTCTTTCTTCTTGACTAATAGAACTTGGCTGGAAAATGGGCTTGTGGAGGGCCTTATTATTCTAGATTCTAGCATCTCTCCGATTAACCTCTCTATCTCATCCTTTTGAACTTGAGGATAGCGGTATGGTCTAACGCTCACCGGGTCACTGCCTTCCCTCATTATGATCGCATGCTCGTGGCCTCGATGGGGAGGCAGCCCTTTTGGTGTTTCAAACACCCCACTAAACCTTCCTATCACTTCCTCCAAGTAACTGGGACAATCGGGTTTCGACAGGCTCCCTTCCTCTACTTGATTGAATTAGACCAACACCCCACCCCCTTCTTTCCGTATCATCTTCATCATTGCCTTGAGCGTGATTTCAAACGAGCAAGAGACGAGTCTCCTTTCACGGTCATTGTCTCGCCGTTAACCTGATATTTCATTAATTGGGTTTTCCAATTCGTGACAACAGGCCCCAACGTTTCCAACCACTGTATTCCAAGAATCACATCAGAATTCCCCTAACTCTAAGGGTAGGAAATCCTCTTTAATTTCAAGCTCCTCATCCAATCTCAAGCACACTCCTTTACACACACCTACTCCCCGTACGGCTTCCCCATTCCCGAGGGACACACCAAATCCACCAGAGCCCGTCACAGGCACACCCAATTTCTCTACTGCCTTGAGTGATATGAAGTTGCACCAGGATCAATCATTACCACTACCTCATTGCCCTCAGTTTTTCCGACTAATTTCAAGGTTTTAGGGTTGGTTAAACCTACAATTGAATTCATGGAAACAGTAATTTGACTTACCTCCTCCCTTGTCGTTTCTAGTGCGCGAAACTCGCCACTGTGCTCTCCACCAAGATCACCGCTGCCGTCGACGACGTCCCTGTCTAACTTGGCCTCCTCGTCGTCCACCAACAGTACACTCATCTCCTTCTTCTTACATTGGTGGTCAATCCCCCACCGTTCATCACCTCTGAAACACAAACATCTCGCCTTTTTATCTTGCAATTCCCGTTCTGTTAACCTCTTTACTTCGCTGGAGAATCTGGACGTGGTGGTTGTCGGCCGGGAGGAAGCACCGGTGTAGGTGTTAGATTGTCCAGAACCTACTGAAGAAGCTGGTTTGAAGTTTGAACCCCTTGAAAGTGGGTTGTAGTGATTTGTGGCTAAACCATGGGTCTGGGTAGTTGGAGTGGTAGTAGGATTGTAATTGGTAACTAGGCTCTTACTAAAGTAAGAAAAAGGCCCATTCTTACTCGCCCCATATCCGTATCTCCTGACCCGATTCCGTTCTTCTACTCGATAAGCTAAATCCATGGTATCCTCCAATGTAAACGGTTTTAAAACCCGAATTTCCGCCTTAATCTCCTCTTTAAGCCCATTCATAAATCGACCCTTCATAATTCTATCAGGGACATCATCAAGTGGAGAGACCAACTCGATAAAGCGCCGGTGATAATCATCCACGGTGGTGGTATGGGTAGTGGCCAACCACTGCTCGTTTAACGACTCAGCATTCATGGGCTTATACTTCGTCAGCACCCTAGCCTTCATCTCCGCCCATGTTTTTATTGGGTTCCTTCTTGACTCAAAGGTGTACCACCTGAGAGCATCACCTTCTAGGGAGACGACGACGGCGTCCATCTTCTCACTCTCCGACAACCGGTAAAAATCGAAGTACTTCTCACCTCGAAGAGCCCAACCATCTGGATCCTTAGTTTCAAACAGGGGCATATCGAGTTTCCTGTATTTCCAATGCCCTCCTCCTCCACCGTCGTCAAAGCACCTCCTCCTCTCAAACCCCTGTTCTCTGTGTCCCCAAACCTCCGAGTATTGTTCGTTCTCCAGATCTTGAATTTTGTTATGTGGGTGTTGTTCGGCAGTGGGTCTGTTTGCCAGTAGTGTTTTAATTTCTTCTTGGAATTTCTCCTGGTTCTGCTTTAACATGGCCAACTGGTTGTCTTGGTCTACTCTGAACCGATCAATTCTACCTTCTAAGCGGGTGGTGGCCACGTTCACGGTTTCCTGATTTTTCTGGGTATCCTCCTCGCTTTTCTTCACAAAGTTCTCGGCCATTCCTTCCGCCAAGACCTGTTGGATGCTCCCTTCTAGCCCATCCATTCTCTGCACCACCTCTGCGAGCCCAGTTTCTAAGACTTCCATCCGTTGAGAGTTTTGAGAGGACCATGGTTTCTTGTTTCCTTGGAATCGTACCGCTCTGATACCAAATGCAACACACTAGCAATGCACAGCAGAATTTATAAACAGACACAACAGAATTGAGAAGAGAAAATTAAGTGATTGAATTTCTTAAGAGAATGTTTTACAAAATCAGTAGCTTGAGGCTACAAGTCTCCAAGGGAGTAGCTTTAGGATACAAATCTCAATTCAGTACACAAAACACAATGCATTCTCTTTCCTTTCTTCCTCTATTTAATTACTACAGCTGACAGTACAACACTACTCATTAATGTTTGTTGCTGCCCTTTCTTGTCTTCTAGTTGGGTGAACGACTCTCTTTACCAGCTCCTGCCTTGTTGGTGCTATTGTTGTTTTGGTTGCTTTTCCCTTGCTTCCCGTGCCTGCAGTAAACCAGAATAGGTGGGTCAGTGGGAGGGTCCATTCACTAGAGGAAAAAACATCATAAGTTGCCCTTAAAATAGGCTTATAAGTTTCCCTTTATAAGGGGAACATATGGCTGGGTCACTTTTGGAAAAATTATCAAAAGTTGCCCTTAACAAGGGCGACTTATAAGCTTATAAGTTTCCCTTGTTTGCAACAAGAACAACTTATGTGAAGCTTATAAGTTGCCCTTGCTGCAAACAAGGGCAACTTATAAGCTTCACATAAGTTGCTCTTGTTTGCAACAAGGGCAACTTATAAGTTTCACATAAGTTGCTCTTGTTGCAAACAAGGGCAACTTTTGAGTTTTTATTTATTTTTAAAAAAAATCTGCAATATAATTCCTGATTTTTCAATATAATTTCTGATTTTGCAATATAAAATTCTGCATTATAATTTATAGAATACTGTTTCACCAAACATCAACTTGACATTCCTCAAAAATGATATAAATTTCAAATTTCCAATAATATTACCGAATTAACTCAAATGTAATGAATTAAACCAATAAATAACAAAGTAATGTAAGAGTCATGGATAACTACAAGCCTACTCTATTTACACTGAGGGTAGTTCACAATCGTTGAAGTAAGTAGCCCGCTTGTCTCGAACTTCATCCAACTCCTCTTTGGTAAAGTACCCCTCCCTTGGAGTTTTGAAAACCTTTAAAAGAACAACGTACGTACATGCAAACCAATAAATTAAATTAAGTTTCATATGCGAAAACAGAAATTATATTGGTAGCGAAAATAACTTTATGAGTTTACTAAGATTCATTTCAAGTTCTTTATGCACATCTGAGGCTCATTTGGCTCGATATAGATCATATTTGTCCAAAAGTAGCCTATGGGTCATTTGGGTCGATATAGGTCATTTATGGCCAAAAATGGCATTTTCGATCCCAACTACCAACAAGAGAACCTATTTCCACATTCTAACCCTGTTTCATGATTCATATGATTAGTTATATGTTTATGAAACTCATTTCAAGTTCGTTATGCACGCTTATGGTTCATTTGGGTTAATATAGGTCATTTATGGCCAAAAATGACATTTTCGATCTCAAATATCAACAACCGAACTTATATTCAAATTCTAAACCTTTTTCATGAGTCATATGATTAGTTATATGTTTATGAAACTCATTTCAAGTTCGTTATACACGCCTATGGTTCATTTGGGTTGATATAGGTCATTTATGGCCAAAAATGACATTTTCGATCCCAACTATCAACAAACGAACTTATATTCAAATTCTAAACCTTTTTCATGATTCATATGATTAGTTATATGTTTATGAAACTCATTTCAAGTTCGTTATGCACGCCTATGGGTCATTTGGGTCGATATAGGTTATTTATGGCCAAAAATGGCATTTTCGATCCCAACTACCAACAAATGAACCTATTTCCACATTCTAAACCTTTTTAATGATTCATATGATTAGTTTATGATTATGAAACTCATTTCAAGTTCGTTATGTACGCCTATGGTTCATTTGGGTCGATATAGGTCATTTATGGCCAAAAATGGCATTTTCGATCCCAACTATCAAAAAACGAACTTATATTCAAATTCTAAACGTTTTTTCATGATTCATATGATTAGTTATATGTTTATAAGACTCATTTTAAGTTCGTTATTGTGAGGGGGTCGAAAAAGCACGAGGCTAATGCGTGACCTCGTCCCTCGTAGGTGTGACGCTTCTTTTTGTCAAATCAAGTGTAATTGGATTTCATGTGAGTTTACACCCAATTGACTAGTAATATAGGAGTCGCCATTCAGTTTTTAACGACAATGAGAAAAACTGACAAAACCCGGTTATCGTGACATAAAGGGAGTGCAATTATGTTTGACCACGACGGCCGTTGGTTCCCTTGTGATCCCTGGTGGTGGGGATCGCTCAACGTACACCCGCAGGGTAGAGATTGAGGGTTCGGGGGACTGTAACTACCGAGAGGAGTACTCGCTCTTCGATAACTCCAGAGGCAGGATATCCTTACTAGCTCAGCATAAATAATTGAAGGGACATGCGTTAACTATTAAACTAATCTGAGTTGATTTTATCAATATTCAGCATATAGTACTAGATCGAACGCGATTATCTGATTTAGATTGTTTTAAGGGACCTAGCATGATAATCCAATTTCCCAAAAATATCATATTTGTTAAGCGTGATCGAACAATAAGATTTTAGTTAGTTTAACAGTTCATAAAAGGGCGAGGAAAGCAATTAAACCATGGAAAAGGGACACATTACGACGCACCCTTGAGAGGTGCGTCACGGTTCTCAGAAAACTAACCACTTTGACTTTGCTATTTCTCCTTTTATTTAACGAATCTCAAATTATGGGACGGGATACGTTCTGTTCGATTTATGGATTCGATTGCGACAGAACGCGTGATCAGTTTTGCAGCGTGAGGCTTAGGCTTAGGGGTTTAGAGTCAATACTTAGAATATAATTGTGTGTTGTGTGTCCTTTTCACATCGAACTTAAGGGTCTATTTATAGGAAAGAGTTCATGGAAAGATAGAATTGCAGAATTCTAATCCACGAGGAATTAGGAAAAAACACGTACCAGGTATTTTCAGCGTCCAGGCCTGGGCGCCGAAGATTTCGGCGCCCAGAGCCAGGCGTTGAAAATAGGGTCTGGGTTGTTTTTCTTAGTCAGATTCGGATTCCTAGAATCCGGAGTATTTGAGATTTAATTGAGTCCTTTAGTGCGTATTAACCTTGTGACGGGATGCGTCTGGGCCCGTTACGAACTCTAGGCTCGTTAGGATTTTAATTAATACGTGACTCTTACTTTTGAATCATATTAGGAATAGGATTCTCTCGCAATTTCTATCTCATTTAGGATTTATGTTGGAGTGCAACACCTAATTCTGACAGGTTTCTATCTTTTATGACTTGCCACTTTCAACAACTACCTATTACGGCAGTTACTATTTCTAGCAGGTTTCCATAAATAGCAGGTTTCTATAAATAGCAGGTTTCGGGTGAAATGAAAAGGGGATTTGAGATTCATTATTTTATAGGAGATGCGTTGTCAAGTGGAGATTTATGTTTTCATCATCGAACCTTTTCCCTTTCGGGAATGGGGACAAAAGTAGGTGTGTACAGTTAGCCCCCACTTTGACTGAGTCTCGGGATGAGACGATGGTCAAAGTACTAGACGGAATGCGCCACACAAGCCATGGTGTATGTGACCTGTTTTGCGAGGGTCTCACGAGCCCCCGAGTGATAACATTTGACTTAAGGGTCATCACTTGAAATGTCGACATATCCCTCACGTGTCATTGGGATTTGTCAACGGATAGTATAGAATACTCCCTCACTTTGTCATTGGAAGTATCTAAAGAGGCGTAGAAACTCCCTCACTTTGTCATTGGGAGTAGCTACAGATGTTTTCGAAATCAAAGCTATAAAGTGTAATTGGGCCTGGCCAAGCCCAACCACGAGGTAAAAATGTTTTTTAAAGATTCTCATTGTCAAGGCTAGTTAAAAGAGAAAACCCCCTTGTTTTTATGGGACGTAAAACGAAGGAAAATCCAGCACATCGTTCTTTTTTGGAAAAAAGGAAAACCAATCACATCGTTCTTTTTTTGGAAAAATGGAAAACCAATCCTTTAATTTTTGGAAAAAGGGAAAACCGATCCTTTAATTTTTGGAAAAAAGGGAAAACCAATTTCATCGTTCTTTTTTGGAAAAACGGAAAACCAATCCTTTAATTTTTGGAAAAAGGGAAAACCGATCCTTTAATTTTTGGAAAAAGGTAAAACCGATCCTTTAATTTTTGGAAAAAGGGAAAACCGATCCTTTAATTTTTGGAAAAAGGGAAAACCGATAAAGGTTATCGCTGCAACGACTAAGGACCTGCGCGGTTAGTGACGCAGACCCCGCCGGCTAAAGATGGCGAGCTTGTCCGCTAAGGGTAGACACCCCGTCCGATATAAGTGGACGAATCTGTTTTTGAAATTTGAAGATAAGGACCTACGCGGTTTGTGACGTAGACCCCGTCGGCTAAAGATGGCGAGCCTATTTTGAATTTGAAGACTTTATTTTTCGAAAACTGAGGACCTGCGCGGCTTAGTGACGCAGACCCCGCCCGTTTGAAGGTGGGCGAGCCCATTTTAAATTTCTTTCTTTCTTTTCATTTTGCCTATGTAGAAGGGCTTTTGTGATTACAACCTGTTGGTGGGACGCAACATTTCCTGATTAGGTGTGTCCTATAAGTATATTTCTGTTAGCGATATTTTTAAAATACCGTTTTTTTTTTTTTTTTTTGAGATTATCCAAACACGGGACTTGTGTATAACGCAGCCCGGGAATGTGATTTTGATCGCGCGCTCTCTGTTGGAGTATACTTTTCGTGAGCCCCCAAGCACTCGGGCTTTGGTGGTCATTTTTCGCATACTTCACAACGTTTTTTAATCATGTTTGGGGTCGAGCTCGTATGTGCGAGCGACCTTTCATAGTGGTCTGCTACTTTGGCGAAGTCATGGGGTGCGACTTCAGTCTTCGGGCGACAAGGTTTAATATCATTCGGTTCAGCTTGGCCCGATTTAATCCTTTGACAGACAAACATTTTTTATTTGAGAAACCAACGACTTAACAACATATTTTGGTGTTTCGAAGAATGACCTTGATATTTTTTGTTTCGAAAAGTGTACATATATGTTTCTTGAGACAAGTCTAAGTTTCGACCAAGTTTTACCATTCATTTTTGCTATTTGGGAACTTAAAGGTGCTTTTGGGCTTGATCTTAATTGTACATAGGGCCTCGTGTCTAGCAACACGGTTTTAAGTCTGTTCCTGTTCCGCGTTTTGTGAAATCTGGGCCTTGGGCTGCATTTTCGGCGCCCAAGGCTGGGCGTTAAATATTTCGGCGCCCAGCTTCGGGCGCTGAAAGTCTTTTCCTGGTGAATTTTGACTTTCGGATTTCTTAACGCGTTTCCGAATGGGATCAGGATGTCACTTGATGCGTTCAGCTATATATAGGGGCTAGATACGTCCCTTATTTTCCATCACTCTCAATTTCCTTCTCTCTTTGCTGTGTTTTAATTACTCCCTGCTTTTGTCATGTCAATTCCCACTTTCTCACTCCAACGGGCTGTTAGGCGTTGGCTACGGGCCCTTAATCCTACAGAAAATGCTTTATTGAAAGAATACCACTTAGAGGCACTTTTAGGCTTACAACAAATTAACATTGACTATAATTTTCTGCACGCAACCCTAAGCTTTTGGGATTCTGATCATCATGTTTTTGTCTTTCGGGGCAACAAAATATGTCCTTTTCCAGATGAATTTGCTGCGATCCTTGGTTATCCTACTAATGCTACCCCTGCCACTCCTGGCACTATTGAAGAGAGTAAAACAACCATAGGGGCTTTCCTAGGACTAGATGCTAACATGCTTGCTGAAGTTGTTGTAGGTGATGAAGTTAATTTGGCAAAACTTGTAAAACACCACTTTAGGCCTAGTAAGAATATGACCGAACATAAATTGAATATTCGAGCCCTTGTATTTTGCTTGTTGAATCATTATTTGCTGTCGAATAACAATGGCGAGTTCGGTGACATAAGGTTGATCCCCTTGATTAGCCAGATGGAAAGTTGCTATTCCATTATGCCGTTGGTTGTTGCCGAGACTTTGCTGAGTGCGGATGAGCTGAAGAAGGATGCCAAATCTGAACATTTTAAGGGAAGCCCCCTATTACTGCAGGTAATCGATTTTTTTTTTCTTGCGCACGTATACACGTTTTTTTTTGCGTACACATTTTTTATTCGTCCTGCCTTGGGGCTGAGTTTCAGCGCCCAGGGCTGGGCGCTGGAATTTTCGGCGCCTGGTCCTGGGCGTTGGAACTGCGCCCCAGGAACCGTTTTCTTGTATTATTATTTTTTGATCGTGCCCGTTTTTTGCAGATTTGGCTCGTGGAACGGCTTAGACTCTTGGAAGCTCCTGCCGATCCTAAACATTATCGCCCTATAGCCTTGGGTAACCGAAAATACTTGCACCAAGGCCAGGACGAGGCCGAATGGACCTCCTTTTTTACTTATGGCATTTGTTCTATTAAGTGGGTGGTACCATGGTGGGGTTTGACTACTATGACGGGGGGTTCTGATGTATCGGTTTATGTTTCCTTGTTGGGGTTATCTCGTCCCATTTATATTTTCCCTTACCGAGTCATGCGTCAATATGGTTTAAGGCAGACTATCCCCTTTTCTGATACGATACCACCTAAGGTAGCGGCCTTTTCACAAGCACGGGTTCTAGCGTGGGCTAAGTATTATGATGGTCTCCCGCGTTGGGCCGTACAAATGGCTTTGTGGGTCTTTCTGAAAACTACAAGTTGTGGATGAGCTCCGATGATAAAGCTGTGAGGACCGAGGCTCGAAATGGGGAGCCGGCTGAGCTTTTGATACCTCGTATTCGTGTTAAGTATGAGGGTCCTGATTCTGCCAAACCTCGTACCTATAGTATTAAGACTGTGAAAGCTCGTCCTGATCGAAAGCGAAAGGAAGTTCCTCCCCGTTCCAGTTTCAGGCCTAAAAAGATGCCTAACATGAAGGGGCCTGCTGTTGTTAAAAGAAATGCAAGCTCTCGCGGAGATCGTCGCCGGAACAATGTATGGGTTAGGAAGGCTCAGCCGCCTGTAGAAACAGTGGCTAGTCTAGTTGATGATAATAATCCTTCTCCCACCATTGTCTGTGCCCTTGAGGCTGAGCGGGCTATAACTGAGAATGTTTCTGAAGCCTTGACATCTTTGGAAGTTAGTGTCCAGGAGCCGGTTCTTATGGAGATTGATATTGGGGCAGCGCAGAAGACTGTGGGGGTGGATCCTGCGAACATTGCCCTCTACAAGACTTTATTTGATGATCCGGAAGAACTAGAGTAGTGTAGTTCTTGCTAGGGTGTAGGTGCCCTTTATTTATTTTAGTTGTGTTTGTTTTTTCATTCCTTAGCACTTTGTTTTCCTTCTTATTATTTTTCAATAAAGGTGTATTTTATTTTTTCATTTTCATTTTTTGTTTCTCCTTCTTTTTATATTTTTACATGTCTAACACTTTTTGCACAATTTATGTATGTTTGTTTTTTGATTGGAACGAATCCTGGTAAGGATTGCCTACGTATCTTGTCAGAATCAGGTCGCGCGTAGTTCTGGCTAGAATAAGTTCTAGGATGCCAGATTTTAATAGATATGCCCTGAGGTGGTAGCATATTACTTAATCGGTCAAACGAGTGAAGTATTATCATTATTTTCGTCTGCCGTTTTTTTTTGCCGTAAGTCGCGTAACAAATGAAATTCGACTACTTTTTGTATGGCTATATTTTTTGGTGAGCCTATTTGGATACGTGCTGTACCCCCCAAGTGTTCGTTATTTTTCCGTTATGTGCGGATAAAATGACGAGCACTTCTAAAAAAATTTAGGCAGGCAGAGAGTTTCAACGCCCAGGCTGGGGCGTCAAAGATTTCGGCGCCCAGCCCTGGGCGCTGAAAATGACTTGGGCGGTCAATTTTGACGCTTTGCTTCACGTGTTCTTGCATTTATTTCTTTTTTTTTCCTTTTTTAGTGCTTTGATTTTTCTCGTATTTAAAATCAATTTTGAGGCTAATTCGGGGGCTTTTTTGACTGTTAGCGTGAGATGCATTTTTGTCCGGATTAATTTTTTCTATCCGTGACTTGAGACGGATTTGAAAATGGAGTTAAGGTGTGGAAGATATGAACATTTTTGTGTAGGCTTTTTGAGTGGATTGAGGTGCGCGTTGTTAGTGAAGGGTATGATGGAATTATGTTTTATGAATCTGTTTTTTTGGTAATATTTGCATTGTTTTGGATTTTGATTTCCTTTGTTTTTTTGGGTTGCATGGATTGACTCTTGTGATAACACTGGTCGACTTTTTAGGTTTTTGGGGATATGAATGGGATGATGCGGTTTATTTTGTGGGTTTCGGGAACTGGTTCCCATAGCACTATTTCAAGACCGAATGGGCCTCGTTCGTTGGGCCTTAGAGTGGGCCGCCTCTTTGTGTTTTGCAAGTACATTTGGTGTTTACTTAGTGTTAGAATAAAATTTTAGGAGAAATATTACGCCTTTATTAATTTGGAAAGTAAGGAAAACACACTGAAACAAACTTGACCTATATTCTAAGGGGTCTTAGGACCATCTAAAGTCTTTATTATTTTTCTACCAATCTAAAGAACTACTAGGCGCTTTTTACTACGGTGCTCTATGTGGCTCAAGCCTTGGGTTTAGTCTCGTAAAACTTTGGTCCTTCACCAGTACTCATCTTGAATTCTATTCCTTTTGCATTGACCCACTGATATGTCTTCACCCATCCGTTCTCGATCTCTTCTAGTGTTGATGCAGGAGCGATTAACCGGGTTGGATCGAAACCTTCATCTTGTAAAGCTAGGGTAGTCGTCACAGTCTCGTCCTCCATAGGCCTCGATTCGTTAAACAATGTCCATAGAGCCTGGTCGTCCAATATTTCAGTTGTTTTAGTCTTAGTGAGGTGGGGTGCCTCATCCAAAGTGTGGCAGTCATGGAAGATTTCAAATCCTGGTTTTAGCAAGCCATCCTGAACGAAGGGTTCAGGGAAATCACAGCATGGCTGTCCTTCTCCTTCCCAAACGAACATCCCGTTAAGGGTTCTTTGATATGGGGAAAGGAGGGCGGTTTGTTTGGCCTTGTTAAGGCGTAGCCTAGACAGGCGGTCAGCAATATCTTCCTCCGTTGGTTCATAGCCTAAGCCAAAGGGAGTAGATTTGTTGGGTAAAGGATGGAATGTGCATTCCTTCTTCCTTATGGCCAATGGGGTTCCAGGGAAATAACCTTGAGCTAACAGCATTCTGGGGATGACTCGGGATGCATGCGGGTCTAGGAATGCTGGATCATAATCTTCGATGAACTGGATTGTTTTTTCCATTTGAAACCCGTAAAGGTCGTCTGCAGTTTCGGCCGTTCCAACCATAGTACAACTGACGTCGAGAGGAGGGGCGCGAATTTCTAGTATTACCCCGTTATGGTTAAGTTTAACCATTTGGTGCAAGGTAGAAGCTTTTCGCGATGTTCCTTTGAAGTACACATGAGATCCCATATGGTAATTTCAGCTTTGGTTCTTTTTAGTTGTTTCAAGAGAGGATTTTCAATGACTTCCGCGACGGTGGTGTGCCGTCCATTCTCAGGAGTTTGCCTAACTGGGATATCGCCCATAGGAGGTGGGTGAATATCCGGTTGGTATATCCTTCCGGATCGGGTGAGGTTGTCGACCTTAGGCTCCTGAGGGGTGGTGTCAATGACAGCATACCCGGGCCAAGTTTCAGTAAAGAGGTCCTGGCCCGACACTTGAGATAGGTAAATATCTTCAGCATCATCATTCCACACCACATACTTCTCTCTCGATTTGATCCATAGGGACCACAGCGGGTGGTGCACCTTGGGGTGTAATGTACACCACAGGGTCGAAGTTCTCATTTTCTGGTTGGTCGAGAGAGATGTGACAAGAGCCGAGTGGGCTCTTGTTGTTGTTGGGTTTGCCAACGTTAGGGAGAGGTATCACTTCATCCTCTATCATGTCCTGGATCGTATGTTTTAGATTCCAGCAGTTTTCGGTGTCATGCCCATTTCCTTGATGGAATTTGCAGTAAGTACCTTCGACCCAATATTTGTTCTTGACAGGAGGGTCACGGGTGGGGCCTATAGGTCTCAACTTTCCTTGATTGGTTAGCCTTTCGAAGGCTTGTACCAAAGTCGACCCGAGTGGGGCAAACTTTCGGTCTCGGACCCATCTTCCAGGGCTTCTTCGGGCGGGAGTCTCCTCTACGGCATGGACTTCTTGGGCTTGGGATGTGTTGCCCCTGTTGTAGGTATTGCCTTTATATGCGGGTTTACTTTGTATTGTTTTTGCGAGATCATCCTCGATCTTTATTCCCACATCATAAACTCTTTTGAAAGTGTCAAGTCCCAGGTACCTAAGGTGCTGTCTGTAGGCCGGGTCCAGGTTGTCAATGAATTTTTGGACCAATTCTGTTTCGGGAGGCCTATTGATTAGCTGGGCCGCCTGGTCCCTCCATCTAGCAAAGTAGGTTGTGAAACCCTCATTTTTCTTTTGGAAGAGAACATCCAGCTCGCGCATGGTGACTTGGAAATCCATGTTCGACGAGTATTGCTTGATGACGACATTGACAAAGTCTTCCCAAGTGGGGAAGAGATTAGGGTCCTGGTGATAGTACCATTTGAGCAGCACAGGTTCCAAGGACAAAGGAAAGGCAGGTAAAATACATGGACTTGTCCACGCCTTTCAAGTTCATGGCATTCACAAAGCTCAATAGATGGTCACGGGGATTGTCCGTGGCTTTAAACTTTGGTAAGTCAGATGAACTAAAATTTTCTGGTAGTTTGCCAGGAAAAGGTTCAGGATCGAGGGAGAAGTACTTGCTCCCCATGGTTTGCTATAGGACCATTTTTTCAATCCTCTTCTCGTTATCGAGGTCATTTTTGGCTTGTGCAGCCGCTAAGGCTTCGTTTTCCATTTTCAGTTGGCTCATGAGTTGGGTCATTTGAGCCATCTGCTCTTGAAATTCTTCGATGGACATGTTTGAGGGTGCGAATCGAGATTGGGGAAGCGGAGATCCTTGAAATGAGGGATAACGGACGGAGCTTGGAGTCACTAAACCTGGTGCTGGTGATGTATCTTCGAGGCGCACTAACCGTTGATTTCCTGATCGGCACCAAGTGGCAGGACCAGTCCTATGCATAAGATAAGCTAAAGTTTAGGTCCCAAAGTTTCAAGTGTTACTTAGTCTAGAC
Organism: Spinacia oleracea; assembly: GCF_020520425.1. NCBI lineage: Eukaryota > Viridiplantae > Streptophyta > Magnoliopsida > Caryophyllales > Amaranthaceae > Spinacia > Spinacia oleracea. The sequence continues at coordinate 159,335,125 of NC_079490.1, read as the reverse complement.
TTCGACTCTCTCTATTGGTTTTTCACTCTTTCTTTTGTTGGTACACTTTTTAGTTTTTTTTTTCTTTTGGTCATTCTTTGGATTTTCGAAACACTTGCCCGTGTGACATTCATAATTATTAGCATGTTCGGTTTTTAGTGCCGAGCATTGTTGTCGTAGGAGGCCTAACAACGACGCAAAGAGTTATTAATTTTTTACGAGTCGCTTTTGAAATCGAGTGCTTTTCTTACGCCCCCGTAGCAATTCTTTTTACGAACGTTTTTTTTGTGTGCTACATATTTTCCTTTTGCGCGGGCACCGAGGCTGCTGCGCCTGACCAGAAGGCCAAGCAGCAACTTCAGCGCCCAGCGTAGGGTTTGAGAAATTCTGGCGCCCAGCCAGGGGCGTTGAAAATGCGTCCCTGGCTGGTTCTCGTTTTCTGTTTGCGTCTACTTTTGTTTACGCGACTTTGATCTTGCGTGCTTGCCTAATAACGTCCTTTACGCGTTGTGTAGTGTTTTGTGGGATTCGTTACAGGCCATCCCGAGCGTCGCTTATTTTTGTGGCGATCGTTCGGGTTTGCGGAACACGTGTTTCGGTATAACTCTTTGGCAAATTGGTTTATGAATGTTTGGGCAATTTTTAAGGTCGTTGGTTTTTCTAGGACGGTTTGTCACACACAATCATATATTTCGCTACACATAACTAACATTCCATCATGAGGCAATAATAATATGTCACGTAGTTTATGATAGGCTTCTATGGGTAGTTATTTGCGCCTGGCTTGGTACCGCTTCTATCGTAGATCCAACACATGCCCCGGTCGAGGTAGTGTCTTCAACAAACGAATTTCGCTCAAGAGGCCAACCCGCAAGTGCAAGCCAAGGGGGCATGCAGGCGAGAGGGACCTAATGGGCGAGCGATTGGGTTTGGGGCGGGTGTACTACTAGCGAAAGTGTCGAGTGGACAACATTCGAAGCGTATGCACCCCCCGGTTGGCGATGGGTATCCTTAGTCCCAACTCCCAAGATGAAACACCAAGGGAGCCAAGATTCGTTATGCGGTTCTGTCCGTTCACATTAATATGCTGATTTTCAGGTCGTCCCAACTTGATTGGGAAATAAACGCGGGGTAGGGTTGTTTCACCATTCGGCTATTTTGATTACCTACAAGCACGAGTATTTCCTTCACTATCCCCAGTGGAGTCGCCACTGTGAGGGGGTCGATAAAGCACGAGGCTAATGCGTGTCCTCGTCCCTCGTGGGTGTGACGCTTCTTTTTGTCAAATCAAGTGTAATTGGATTTCCTGTGAGTTTACACCCAATTGACTAGTATTATAGGAGTCGCCATTCAGTTTTTAACGACAATGAGAAAAACTGACAAAACCCGGTTATCGTGACATAAAGGGAGTGCAATTATGTTTGACCACGACGGCCGTAGGTTCCCTTGTGATCCCTGGTGGTGGGGATCGCTCAACGTACACCCGCAGGGTAGAGATTGAGGGTTCGGGGGACTGTAACTACCGAGAGGAGTACTCGCTCTTCGATAACTCCAGAGGCAGGATATCCTTACTAGCTCAGCATAAATAATTGAAGGGACATGCGTTAACTATTAAACTAATCTGAGTTGATTTTATCAATATGCAGCATATAGTACTAGATCGAACGCGATTATCTGATTTAGATTGTTTTAAGGGACCTAGCATGATAATCCAATTTCCCAAAAATATCATATTTGTTAAGCGTGATCGAACAATCAGATTTTAGTTAGTTTAACAGTTCATAAAAGGGCGAGGAAAGCAATTAAACCATGGAAAAGGGACACATTACGACGCACCCTTGAGAGGTGCGTCACGGTTCTCAGAAAACTAACCACTTTGACTTTGCTATTTCTCCTTTTATTTAACGAATCTCAAATTATGGGACGGGATACGTTCTCTTCGATTTATGGATCGATTGCGACAGTACGCGTGATCAGTTTTGCAGCGTGAGGCTTAGGCTTAGGGGTTTAGAGTCAATACTCAGAATATAATTGTGTGTTGTGTGTCCTTTTCACGTCGAACTTAAGGGTCTATTTATAGGAAAGAGTTCGTGGAAAGATAGAATTGCAGAATTCTAATCCACGAGGAATTAGGAAAAAACACGTACCAGGTATTTTCAGCGCCCAGGCCTGGGCGCCGAAGATTTCGGCGCCCAGAGCCAGGCGTTGAAAATAGGGTATGGGCTGTTTTTCTTAGTCAGATTCGGATTCCTAGAATCCGGAGTATTTGAGATTTAATTGAGTCCTTTAGTGCGTATTAACCTTGTGACGGGATGCGTCTGGGCCCGTTACGAACTCTAGGCTCGTTAGGATTTTAATTAATACGTGACTCTTACTTTCGAATCATATTAGGAATAGGATTCTCTCGCAATTTCTATCTCATTTAGGATTTATGTTGGAGTGCAACACCTAATTCTGACAGGTTTCTATCTTTTATGACTTGCCACTTTCAACAACTACCTATTACGGCAGTTACTATTTCTAGCAGGTTTCCATAAATAGCAGGTTTCTATAAATAGCAAGTTTCGGGTGAAATGAAAAGGGGATTTGAGATTCATTATTTTATAGGAGATGCGTTGTCAAGTGGAGATTTATGTTTTCATCATCGAACATTTCCCTTTCGGGAATGGGGACAAAAGTAGGTGTCTACAGTTATACACGCCTATGGATCATTTGGGTCGATATAGGTCATTTATGGCCAAAAATGGCATTCTCGATCCCAAATACCAACAAACGAAACTATTTCCACATCCTAACCCTTTTTCATGATTCATATGATTAGTTATATGTTTATGAAACTAATTTCAAGTTCGTTATGCACGCCTATGGTTAATTTGGGTAGATATAGGCCATTTATGGCCAAAATGGCATTTTCGATCCCAACTATCAAAAAACGAACTTATATTCAAATTCTAAATATTTTTCTTGATTCATATGATTAGTTATATGTTTATAAGACTCATTTCAAGTTCGTTATGCACGCTTATGGGTCATTTGGGTCGATATAGCTAATTTATGGCCAAAAATGGCATTTTCGATCCCAACTACCAACAAACGAACCTCTTTCCACATTCTAACCCTTTTTAATGATTTAAATGATTAGTTATATGGTTGTGAAACTCATTTCAAGTTCGTTATGCACACCTATGGTTCATTTTGGTCGATATAGGTCATTTATGGCCAAAATGGCATTTTCGATCCCAACTATCAACAAACGAACTTATATTCAAACTCTAACCCTTTTTAATGATTTATATGATTATTTATATGTTTATAAGACTCAATTCAAGTTCGTTATGCACGCCTATGGGTCATTTTTGGGTCGATATAGGTCATTTATGGCCAAAAATGACATTTTCGATCCCAACTATCAACAAACGAACTTATATTCAAGTTCTAAGTCTTTTTCATTATTCATATGATTAGTTATATGTTTATAAGACTCATTTCAAGTTTGTTATGCACGCCTATGGGTCATTTGGGTCGATATAGGTCATTTATGGCCAAAAATGGCATTTTCGATCCCAACTACCAACAAACAAACTTATATTCAAATTGTAAACCTTTTTCATGATTCATATAATTCGTTATATGTTTATAAGACTCATTTCAAGTTCGTTATGCACGTCTATGGGTCATTTGGGTTGATATAGGTCATTTATGGCCATAAATGGCATTTTCGATCCCAACTATCAACAAACGAACTTATATTCAAATTCTAAACCTTTTTCATGATTCATATGATTAGTTATATGTTTATAAGATTAATTTCAAGTTCGTTATGCACGCCTATGGGTCATTTGGGTCGATATAGGTCATTTATGGCCAAAAATGGCATTTTCAATCCCAACTATCAACAAACAGACTTATATTCAAATTCTAAACCTTTTTCATGATTCATATGATTAGTTATATGTCTATAAGACTCATTTCAAGTTAGTTATGCACGCCTATAGGTCATTTGGGTCGATATAGGTCATATGATTTTTATACTAGTGATTACAAGTTACTGCAATAGAAAATCCATAGATACGCATGGGTGATATCAAATAAATTGAGCACACAGGAGGATACATGTTAAATGACATGCTTCAAGTTTTCCAAAAAAAAAAAGATATGCTTCAAAGTTCAAATTAAAGAGTGGATTAGTTGCTTAAATTAGTTCTTGGTCAATTTGCAATAATCCAATTTTTAATTAGTCAACATTTTTAGTGGCATAAATTTATGTTAAGTGTTGATCATGGAATTTGCGTCAATAACAAAATGTCTAATCAAATACCAGCTTTAACTTGTACTTGAGATCGTCCACGTGGAATGCAATAATGACTTTTCACACTACAATAAGCAGAAGCTAATGATTTTTTAGTGGAGATCATGAAACACGTTCTTCAACAGTTTGATAACTTTGAAGCCAAAGCTCAACCAATGCAGTACTTTAAGTTGTATTGATTCATCTAGCCATCTGAATCAGTCATTGATGAGCCGAAATGGAATATTTATACTTTGAGGTCCTTTCAAGAACTTGCATCACAAGCTTCGGTCAGAATAAAATATTCGACACCAAGTCACCTACAACTTACCTAGTCTAGTATTCTACTGTGCTACTCCAACTGTACAATAAACCATGCTTCATATGTGCTTGTACATTAAAGTCCTTACTTCATACCTCTGAAAAAACCCTCATGTATGTAGATGTTCTAAAAATTAGAAGCACTTCAGTTGCTATTCAAGTTTGTTCTTTTATCATGCTTCCTACTCTCTATCTGACAATATTTTACTGTGTAACATTTTCTGATCAAGAATGAGCTTGCACAATCTTTCACCACATGAGCTAGCTATCTTTATGTAGTGACCAATAGAATTGCTATTTAAGTTATTAAGTACCCACAATAGGGTTGTTGTGTAGATTTTGGCTGGATGATTATAATATGATCAGGACCTCAATTTATAATGTTGAACTGGAGTTCAATGTGAACAAAGGAACACGTCATGAGGGTTATCATGGTCTTGTCAACTGTTGCTATGTTTTTTATGGTGACAATCTCTATACCAATAAGCTACATAACACTTGTATGTTGCTGATTTATGTTCTTGCTTTCAGATTGAAGTGGAATATACCATGCTAAGGAGTGCATTTGAAGGAATAAATATGACAAAGGAAAACTTGAAATGTATCCTCTTTATTTGAGTTAATTGCATAGTGTCAGCAATACATTCAATATTAGACGAAAAATCCATGAAGCAGCTGTGATCTTTGACAACACTAGTTTTATCGGAGCAATGGTTTGCTGGTGTGTTGGCTCGTATACGTATTAATGCATTTCGAATTGAAATGGTTGCTGGGTCATATGATGATCTTCATACACTGGCTGCAGCATCTATAGAAGGTGAAGCTGGAGTTGGGAATGCTGTTTATATTATTCCTTCATTCTACAATCATGATTGCGGTGAGCTCTCTCCTATCAAAAACAAGATTTGTGTATGAGTGTTCAAATTTTCTTGATCCATGTACATACCCGATAGAACCTATGTTACTAGGCACCTTCTTTTCACATCAAGTACCCGTGTCGGACCCTTTGAACTTTGACACTTTTGTTTGGGACTTTTGACTAGCTGAGATTGACACTTGGACAAACCCAGTGTTTGACAGTTTGACACCAATACTCGAGTCCAAGTAAGATAGGCTGAAGTTCAAATTTTTATACCTAAAAATATTGCCTATTTTAAAGCTCAGATTCTATGAGACTCCAAAAGTACCCCTAAATCCCCTAATCTACTGACCCCAAATTTAAAGTAATGAAAATGGACTGGGCTAGGGGTACACCGTACACCTAATGGAGCATTAAGTAAAATGTTCGACTTGTCATAATTGGTACTGATGAAAATAGATGTTTCTTTCAGACCCGAATGTGCATATTATGTGGATGGACTCTGTTCACGCAAGACTGAAAGCACTCCGTGACATTGAAGAAGGTTTGCCTAAATATTGCGTAGTTTATGTGCAATTTGATAGCTTGTCAATGAATTATATTTAACAAGTCATGCGCATTTCTAATCATAGCCATAACATACTATTTGAAATTATATTTGGGGACGATGCTTTGCTTGGTCTATAAGAACAGTGCATGTAAAGTAGAAAGTTTTATCACCTTATGTTGTTGCATATAAGTGCTAATAAACGATGGCGAAAATTCTGTGGTGTGGATTCTTTTGGCCATTGATGTTCAAAGATGTGTAGGGAGATCCTGCAACCAAGGGCTTCAACCTCAAGGCATGTGGGACTGGTGTAATGGACCAGTAGAGTTTTTTATGCCCTTAAAGAACAATCATAAATCGGGAATTCTTTGATGTTTGGTTGGTCATTTTCCTTCTTTATGCGGGAACAAGTACAACTTAGTTGTCTTCTATTATTTCTCGAATTGGTTTATCATCCGCTAATTACACTAAGGTGGTAGTATGGTATAGGTGTTCAAAAGGTTCCATCTATTTGGGTTTGGAGTGCCACACACGACAAGATTAGTGTTGCATGATCTATTTTTTTGAAGATCCTTCCAAACCGTTATTGCAAAATACGATGTGTGGCACGAGATTGCACTAACCGAGATATCTGACTTAGTAATATTTGTTGAAGTGTAATTAAAAACAGGTAACCGATCATTTTGTTGCTGTGAAAATTGCTCTTTCATACTCCGTATTACTTATGTTATCATGTAAGATATACTTGAGCTTGATAGGTTATGATACATATGACAAAGCATAAATCATGCGGAAAAACCATAAAGCCAGGAAAGCATATTATTTACACATAATCATTTAGCATAGTTTAGGTGCATACACTTTGTTGCGTGCCCTCCCTAGCTGCGCCCGAACCGAACAAGAACAAGTCTTTAGGACTCCAAGTGTCGTCCCTCCGTAGATAGTCCACAGCACGTCCGGATCCGCCTTAAGCTTGACCAACTAGAATCGCTCTTAAGGTAGTATAGATTTTCGGCTGGTTAGGGGCAAGAGAGTGGCTGATTTTTCTTCAAAATCTTACCTTTAGAATACTTCAATCGTATCTATAAATTATGACCCTAGGCACCTATTTATAGAGGTATGGAAAAGGAACTGGAATCCTATTAGGATACGAATTAATTTAATTAGAATCCTGCTAGGACTCTTATTAAATAAACTTTATCTAATAGGTTTAGGATTTAGTCTTTTATCGAATCCCGATAGCTTTAGGATTCGCACACGAGCATCGCACGAGCACCGTACACCCGCGCAGGCCTTGCAGCCCACGCTGAGCGCACAGCGCCTCGGCCCATGCCCGCTGCCTTTGTCCGCGCGCGCGCCCAAGGCCTTGGATGGGCCTGGCTTGCGCTGGGCCTGGTCGAGGCTTGGCGTGTGTTGTTGATGCGTACGGATTGCTGGGCGACGGCCTGGCTTCGTGCTAGGCCTTCTTCTAGCAAGCCTCGTCCGATGCTAATTTGTACGATACACTTCCGATTGAATTCCCGATTCCGGAATTCATTTCCGATACGAACAATATTTAATATTTCCGATTCCGGAATTAATTTCCGTTTCGATCAAATATTTAATATTTCCGTTTCCGGAATTATTTTCCGATTCCGATAATATTTCCGATTCTGACAATATTTCCGTTTCCGGCAATATTTCCGATTCCGGTAATATTTCTATTTCCGATAATATTTTCCGATACGTACCATGTTTCCGTTTCCGGTAACATCTACGGCTTGGATAATATTTATATTTCCGATACGATCCATATTTCCGTTTCCGGTAATATCATCGTTTCCGGAGTATTCTTTTCTTGCTTGTGACGATCTCAGCTCCCACTGAAACCAAGATCCGTCGATTCCGAATATCCATAGATGGGGTATTTAATGCCATTAAATACTTGATCCGTTTACGTACGATTTGTGTGACCCTACGGGTTCAGTGAAGAATAAGCTGTGGATTAATATCATTAATTCCACTTGAACTGAAGCGGCCTCTAGCTAGGCATTCAGCTCACTTGATCTCACTGAATTATTAACTTGTTAATTAATACTGAACCGCATTTATTAGACTTAACATTGAATGGATACTTGGACCAAGGGCATTATTTCCTTCAGTCTCCCACTTGTCCTTAAGGGACAAGTGTGCATTACCTAATTCCTTTGTCGCTTGATGCTTTCTCTTGAACATAAGGTAAGAGTTGTCATCCTTATTATGTCTAAAGGTGTTTCTCGGTTTCAGAGTTCAACTGATCAAATAAACAGATAATCATAACCTATGATTCATCCGAGCACGGCCATGCATTTTACAGTTTCTAGCTCTCCGAGTGGCATTGTACAACTTTTAAGCATCTCATCCCGATTTATGGGAGGACAATCCCAATCTTGCGATCTTGAGATTAGACTTCGTTTGATAGGTGATTACCTGAGCGTTGCCTTTGTAGCCTCCTTTTACGGTGCGACGGTTGGTCAACGTCAAAGCAACCAGTTCTCAAACAAGTAATCTCAAATCACTCAGGTATTGAGGATTTAGTGTCTAATAATTTTAATGAAATTTACTTATGACAGATTTTCATCTCTTACAGTAAAGTTTCATAGGTCTGTCCGATACTAGTCTTCCCGAAGTAAGTATCTATGCAAATGATTATGACATTGCCATGTCCACATAGTTCAAGAAACAGAACTAATAGTCATCTTGCATTCTAGTCGTCTAACGTTTTCTATGCGTCCAATTTTATAGAAAACTCCGACCAGGGACCATTTTCAACCTTTGACATTCAAGTTCACTTGATAGACATTTCTTAGTCACAGGACTGGTCCTGACAGTCTATCTTGAATATATCGTCAAATTGAAGGGACTCATCATTTAATAAACCACAAATTAAATGGAAAAATGAATTCTATTCATTTATTGTGAATGATTAACCAATAATGTTTTACAAAGAATTAAACTCTAAAACTTTAAAACATTAAACAAGGACATCAAAGCCATTCCCCAATATGCTTGATTCCCATAGCTGCAGTGTGCGAGTTGTGCTTCGCTTGCGGCTGAGGTTTAGTCAATGGATCTGATATGTTGTCATCAGTTCCAATCTTGCTTATCTCGACTTCTTTTCTTTCAACGAACTCTCGTAGAAGGTGAAATCTACGAAGTACATGCTTGACTCTTTGGTGGTGTCTAGGCTCCTTTGCCTGTGCAATAGCTCCGTTATTATCACAATACAGGGCTATTGGTCCTTTAATGGAGGGGACTACACCAAGTTCACCTATGAACTTCCTTATCCATATAGCTTCCTTTGCTGCTTCATGGGCAGAAATGTACTCCGCTTCAGTTGTAGAATCCGCAATGGTGCTTTTCTTAGCACTTTTCCAGCTTACTGCACCTCCGTTGAGGCAGAAGACAAACCCAGACTGTGATCTGAAATCATCTTTGTCGGTTTGGAAACTTGCATCCGTATAGCCTTTAACAATTAATTCATCATCCCCACCATAGACCAGGAAGTCATCTTTGTGCCTTTTCAAGTACTTCAGAATATTCTTGGCAGCAAACCAATGTGCCTCTCCTGGGTCTGACTGGTATCTGCTGTAACACCCCAACAATTCCCATTTTCTAAAATAACCTTTTTTTAAATATAACTGTAGGGAATTATCAAAGTATTATCGCCCGTGTGAAAACGTTACGGCTTATTCAGAATTTTGCAGCGGAAAACATAAAACTAACTTTTAGGTTCATAAATAATCTATTACATATTAGGTCCAAACCAATTAACTGAATTAAGGAAATACGAATAGTACGACAAATTTCAAATCCAAGTTAACAAATTAAATCACTTAATTAAACGAATAGGACTACAAGCTCTCTAATCCCGATCCCAATGATGCATCATCTTCAAACCTGTAGATGGGCAACGCTTATTGATCCTTAGAGACTGCTCACCAAAGATGGGTCATCACAGGATCAATAAGGCATAGCCATGATCAACACACACAAACAAAGCACGTAATCAGCAAAGCTGAGTACTACATACTAAAACAACAACAATCCTAGCATGATACTATCAAACCCACAACCCTAACATGATACTAATAAATATAAGTAAGGACAGACAAAACATAATAATTTGACGATTATACTTGACTAGACTAAGCTAGACTTAATAACCATAATATTATTTTAGTTGAAATAGACAATGGACCGAGTTGACCATCCAGAAGTCTTCACTAAGGAAGACGAGGTACGGGCGTGACTCCGTAACCTCAGTGACCTGCGATATCGAGGAACGTTTAAATAAAAATAGGACACGGTGATCAATCCGGTCCCAGAAAAGGCCATGGGCTACCACCATGAACCCCAACTCCTGTTTGTCCGTCACTTCAGACGTGCACAGTCTAAAGCTATTGCTATTCAGTTTCACTTTACATGATTTACAAATTGAGATTCCGTTATGACTCAACCATTACATAAGACAGACAATTCACATTTGTTCACAACTGTTTTTATCTTGGAATTAAGTAAGTGATCATAAAAGCATCAATCAAGACTCATTCCAACTTAACCAACCTTTCCTTTAACCATGAGCAACCCTGTATATGGGCATAAAGTTTCAACTTACTAAACAAGGTCCTCCGCCCTCATAAAGTAGTGAAAAGATAGAAAGGGAACACAATCAATCGATCCAACCCAATCATATAGAATTATCTAGTGTTCCCAACCAACATGTTTGTATCAACCATCCATACTAACATGTTACAGTCCTCAAAGTGCAAAATAAGTTCAATAAGTTTGTCCGACAGTATTAAACATGCACATTCAATATAACCCAGTTCGTCCATAATATCAACATCACCAAGTTCAACAATAATATCAACATAACCAAGTTCAACAACAAGATTCAACATGGTTTCAACAATTAGCACACATTCCAAGCACACAAGTATGTACGTACCTTGTGTAAACAAACTGATAGGCCACTTTAGCACTCTCAAAAGTCGCCTAAAGAGAATTCTCCGCCTAAAACAACCAACCAATAATCCCAATAAATCTCTAATCATTGACAACCATAAGAAAGCATTCTAAATGCATCCTAAACATATTTAGAACTATTCCCACTATCAAAACTTAAACATTTGATTTCCTAGAATCATGATTATTGAATTAGTGATTGAAATTCGTTGAAACTTTTGCAAACATCGTACTTTAAATTTTCAGCAACATAACTAATTTCACACTACTCCCTAAGCTTTGGAATCCTAAAAACAATAACTTTAATAATTTATAATCATCCTACCATGATCTCGAAACTATTAAAACCATTAAAATTCATACTTTAATAATTAAAACCATTATTTCAATCAAATTGCATAATCTGAAAATTAAATATATTATTTGAGCATACTACATAAATCTGAAAATCCAATTAACTCATAAAAATCATAAATTTATTAAATCAACTCATGAATTAAATAAACAAAAATAAAATCAAAATATTTAGTTTACTTAGGGTTCAAGAAATAACCAAGAATTTGAGAGGGGAGAGGAGGCTGGCCGGCGGACGGACGGTGGTTCGCGGCAAGGCTGAGCAAGGAGTTGCGTGCGGTGGCGGCACGCGGTGGTGGTGGCTGCGTGGGTGAACAGAGGTCAGCCACGAAAGGGAAGGGAACATGTACGAAAATAAAAGAAACAAGAGGGAGGAAGAGTGACTACCGGGACGGTGGCCAGGGACGTGCTGGCGGCGGCGGAGTATCGACGGCGGCGAGCTCACGGTGGCTGGTTCGCACAAACACACGGGTAAAGGGATTTGCAAGAACCGAAAAAAAAACAAAACAATATGGAGGAACGAAAATCAAGAACGAACGAAAGAAGAGGAACGAAGTATTACCGGCGTTATCGGCGGTGGCTGTGGCGGCTGGGACGGCGCCGCGAAGAGCAAGGTGGAGAGGAGGGCACAGCTGATGTCGTGCGTGAGATTGGAAGGAGGGTGGAGGATTTTTTTTTTTTCTCTTTCTTTGGTTTCACGTGAGAAATAGAGAAGAGAAGGGGATGGTTTGTTGGGTTTATTGGCTTGGGCTTTGCCCAATTGGGCTAGGAGTAGAATTTAGAATTTAGGGATTTGCTTTCTAATTCCAATAGAACGTGATTCCAAAATCCTAATTCGTTTTAACGTAAAAATCAAAAATCAATTTTGATTTCATAAATCATTTAAAATATTCAAAATGTAATAATATAATTATATTTTAATTACATATTCATTTCTAAAATTCGTAAATTACATTTAAATATATTAAATATACGTTAAAATATATAAATAGAATATAATAAAATTACGGGGGATTACAATCTACCCCTCTTAAAAGAAGTTTCGTCCCGAAACTTGACACGAAAATTCACATGTTTTTCCAAACTTCTCAACTTATTCTAATTGTAGAAGTACTTTGTGCCACTCTTGTGCACTCTTTTGCCACTAAGAGTTACTTATTATATTCACGAACACATTTCCTTATGCGGAGAATCTATTTACTTGCATCAACATGTAAAGGTTGCTAAAAATTAAGCATAAAATGCATAAAAATACCATGAAAATAGGTAAAAAGCGCGAATTTCTATCGCATTCTACCCCCCTTAAAGAAAACGAGTTACGCCCTCGTAACTCACCTCAGAAAATAACTCTGGATACTTGATCTTCATGTCATCTTCGGCTTCCCACGTTGCCTCTTCGTACTCGTGGTTCGACCAAAGCACTTTCACTATGCTGACGTCCTTATTGCGTGTACTACGCACTTTTCTATCAAGGATTTTCACAGGCCTTTCTTCGTATGTGAGGCTACTATCAATCTGGATTATCTCAGGCTCTAAGATATGACGCTCATCAGGGATATAGCGCTTTAGTTGGGAAATGTGAAACACGTCGTGCATCTTTTCGAACTCCATTGGCAAGGCTAACTTGTATGCTACTTTCCCTATTCGTTGCAGAATCTCATATGGGCCTACATACTTGGCACTTAGCTTGCCCTTCTTCCCAAATCTCATCACACCCTTGGTTGGTGATACTTTCAAGAACACTTTATCACCTACTGCAAATTCATCATCTCTTCTTTTCAAATCAGCATAACTCTTTTGCCTATCCTGGGCAGCTTGAATTCTAGCCTGAATTATTTTCACATTCCTGACAGTCTCCTCAATGAATTCCGTTCCCAAGACTATATTTTCACTGAAATCATTCCAGCAGGTGGGACTTCTACATTTTCTCCCATATAGTGCCTCAAAAGGTGCCATCTTAATGCTTGCGTGGTAGCTATTGTTGTATGAAAATTCGATCCAGTCTAGATGGTCTTCCCAACTACCCTTAAAGTCAATTGCACAAGCCCTCAACATATCTTCCATAGTCTGATTAGTTCTCTCAGTCTGACCATCGGTTGCAGGGTGGAAAGCAGTGCTCATTTTCAAAGTTGTCCCAAGGTTCAACTGGACTTTTTGCCAAAATTTCGAGAGGAATCTTGAGTCACGGTCTAAGATAATATCGGTTGGGACCCCATGCAACCTCACTACATGCTTAATGTATGTCCTTGCAAGCTGTTTCTTTTTCCAAGTCTCTTTAATCGGAATAAACACGGCTGATTTTGTTAGACGATCCACAATCACCCAAATGGTATCGTTTCCGTTCTTTGATCTAGGCAAGGCAGTAACAAAATCCATAGAAATGGAATCCCACTTCCATCCAGGCACTTCTAAAGGTTGAACTTTCCCCATGGGTCTTTTGTGGTCTATTTTGACTTTCTGACAGGTTAGGCATCTAGACACAAACTCAGCAACTTCTCGTTTCATATTAGGCCACCAATAGATTTGTTTCAGGTCTTTGTACAACTTGTCACCCCCAGGGTGCACAGAATATGGAGTATTATGCCCCTCGTCCATAAGACGTCTCTTGAGTTCTTCACACTTCTGTGGTACACACCATCTTCCTTTGAACCTCAAACTACCATCCTCATGAATTTTGAAATCCACTTCCTTCCCTTGACCCATCTTTTCTTTGATCTTCCCTAAGTACTCATCCCCAGCTTGACTTTCTCTAATCTCCTCGAATATGGACAACCCCAATGACAATGCACTCAGTTTTGCTTTGGTTTCCCGAGGATTTACTATTTCCAGGCTAAGTTTCTGCATGTCTCGACACAACTCTTCAGGCACTACCAAGACATTCATACTATGGCTAGATTTCCTACTCAATGCATCGGCAACTACATTTGCTTTCCCTTCATGGTACTGAATGTTCAAATCATAGTCCTTGATCAACTCTAACCATCTTCTTTGTCTCATGTTGAGATCTTTCTGGGTGAAAATGTATTTTAGGCTTTTGTGGTCTGTGAAGATCTTACATGTTGCCCCATAGAGGTAATGTCTCCAAATTTTCAAAGCGAAAACAATCGCAGCTAGCTCTAGATCGTGGGTAGGGTAATTAGCCTCATATGGTTTTAATTGACGCGACGCATACGCAATCACCTTCCCATTTTGCTGTAATACACACCCCAACCCATTCTTCGACGCATCACTATATACCTCAAACCCTTCATTCCCATCAGGCAAGGTTAAAACAGGTGATGAGGTTAAACGTTCTTTGAGAATTTGGAAGGCTTCCTCACATTTTTCGCTCCACTCAAATTTTGATTCTTTCTTCATCAAGTTGGTCATGGGTCTTGCTATTTTTGAGAAATCTCTCACAAATCTCCTATAATACCCAGCTAGACCTAAGAAACTCCGAATATCAGACACATTCTTCGGGGTAGGCCACTCACTCACAGCTTGAATCTTGGCAGGATCCACAGAGACCCCTTCCTTTGACACATAATGCCCCAAAAATGCTACCTTTTCCAGACGGAACTCGCACTTAGAGAACTTTGCATACAACTGGTTCTTCCTAAGCGTCTCCAAGATAACCCTCAAATGTTCGTCATGTTCCTTTTCATTCCTCGAATAGATCAGAATATCATCAATGAATACCACCACAAACTTATCTAGGAACTCATGGAAAATCCTATTCATCAGATCCATAAAGATGGCGGGTGCATTGGTTAACCCAAAAGGCATTACTGTAAACTCATAATGACCATAACGAGTCCTAAATGCAGTCTTAGGAATGTCTTTTTCAGCTACCCTCAATTGGTGATATCCCGAACGCAAATCAATCTTTGAGAATACACTTGCCCCGTTCAACTGGTCAAACAGGTCATCTATCCTAGGCAAAGGATATTTGTTTTTGATTGTTACGTTGTTCAACTCCCTATAATCAATACATAGCCGCATACTCCCATCTTTCTTTTTGACAAACAATACTGGGGCTCCCCACGGTGATGCACTAGGCCTAATGTACCCCTTGTCGAACAAATCCCGCAATTGTGTCTTTAACTCACTCATTTCTGGGGGTGCCATCCTATAAGGTGCTTTGGATATAGGTGCAGTTCCGGGATTTAACTCTATGGTAAATTCAAGGGTTCTAGCCGGTGGCATGCCCGGAATCTCATCCGGAAACACATCTACAAATTCTCTTACGACTGGGACATCCTCTATCTTTACCCCAACTTTCTTACTCACATCTTGGACACTACAGAAAAATAGCTCACACCCTTTATTGACCAGTTTCCTCACTTGTAATGCGGAGATTACCCCAAAGTTCCTAGACTTCCCAAAACGTCTATATGATATTGATTTCCCAGTAGGGTTCTTTAGGCTTACTTTCTGAATCTCGCAATCTATCCTGGCCTTGTATAAGCTTAGCCAATCCATCCCCAGAATCACATCTAGGTCCCCCAAACTAAATTCTATCAAATTAGATGGAAAAGTGCAATCTTTTATCTTCAAAGGCAAGTTCTTAAATGATTTCGCACACCTTATTGTTGCACCATTAGGCATACTAACAGGTAAATCAATTGCCTCAAAATCTACTAACTTCAAATTTTTAACAATAGAGGTCGAAATAAAAGAATATGTTGCCCCTGAATCAAACAATGTTTTAACAGGTAAGGAGTTGATAGAGAAAGTACCCGAAACTACGTCTGCAGAACGTTCAGCTTCATTTCTACTCATTACGAACAGCTTTCCGGGAGTCTTGTTGTTATTGTTGCTTCCATTGGCAGGTTTGTTTTGGTTTCCCTGGTTGTTTGGTGCCCCAGTAGACTTCGAACTTTGGTTCCCCGAATGGTTAAACCCTGGTTTCCCTGGGTTACTACTCCCAACACTATTTTGCTCTCTCTTCTGCTTTGTGAAGCATTCGAACTCCCTATGTCCCTTCTTATGACAATAGTTGCAAATTACCAATTCCCCCTTACAATCCATCCCAGGGTGGTTGTTGTTGCACCTCTTGCAGTGGTACACTCTGACAGTTTGGTTTCTGTTGTTATAGTTATTCCCCTGGTTGTTTCTTCCCTGGAAATTACCATTACCATTACCATTACCATTACCATTCCCATTTCCATTTCTATTCCTTTTGAAGTTCCCCTGACTTCCCCCAGCATTAAACTCTTTCCTTTTATCCCCAACAACAATATTCTTTTTGTCTCTCCTGGTCTGAAGGCCATAGATATGAGCAGCTCTCCCATAAACAATGTCTAAGGACGTAAAGGTTTCCCCGCCTAATCCCAGTTGGATCTCATCGGTTAACCCTTGCTCAAACCTCTGAGCCTTTAGTTCCTTAGTAGCTACCACCTCAGGTGCAAACCTCGACAAAGCTATAAACTTACTGTAGTATTCAGCAATGGTCATATTCCCCATCCTAAGGTTGATAAATTCCTGGGCTTTCTGCTTCCTCATAAAAGGAGGATAAAACTTCCCCCTCAAAGCAACAATAAAAGAATCCCAATTGAATCCCTCAGCAGCGCTTAGTCTAGTCCCATTTTCCCTCCACCAAAGGTCGGCCTCATCTTTTAGGTAGAGGACGGCTTGGCCTACTTTCATATGCTCAGGACAGTTTACTGCCCCAAATAGTTTCTCAAATTCCCTGATCCAGTTTTCAAGGAAGGTGGGGTCTGCCTGCCCCTTAAAGTATGGTGGCTTAACTTTCGCAAGCCTTTCAAACATGTCCCCTGCAGAATCGGGGCGCTCATTTTTTTCCTGGGTTAGTTTTTCCGCCAAGAGGCGAATAGCAGCAGCTAGGTCACTATTATTGGCCATCCTAGAGCGCGGCCTGAAATTTATATGCTCTAATTCAGGTTCAAAACTTTACTTACATTATCCTCTAGCAATGCAATATCACATTAACATTCAAAATGCACACGAAATGAACAATCATGTAAAACATTCAACTGAGAGACAAGGAATAACTTCAATCATCACGAATAATAAGTTAGAATAAAAGAAGGAAACATTCCCCTTGCGTGCCTGTAAAACTCTGATCTTTTAGATAGTCAATAATCTAACTTTTATTCCTCAGAAGAATGTCAATAACAATCCTAAATATTAACACACACACCTGTTCTCAAAATAAAGTAAAAAGGTTCTACGATATAAACATAAACTATGGTTGGGCGGATTGTCCAACATTTTTCTCACACACAACTAAATATGTAAGCAAAGCTAAAGGGAAACATCATCAGACTTGTCCTTTGATTCGCTATAACCTTCTAGGGTGAATAGCTCATATTTAAGTTCATCATCGTCATCCATATCAAAATAATAAGCTTCTTTTCTTGGCCTAGAGGATCTTCGTAGACCTTGAAGTTGATGATTAGCTTCCTCTGGCTCAGGCTCAGGTTCAGGTTCATGTTCGGGCTCAAACTCAAACTCAGGTTCAACCTCTAATTCATGTTCGAACTCAAACTCAAATTCTTGTTCGAACTCAAACCCAAATTCATGCTCAAACTCAGGCTCCGAATCGCTTTCAGGTCTCAAAACAGCTTGATAAATATCGACCCTAGTTTGCCCTCTAGCACGATCAAATTCACGAAGGGCTTCATCAACACTATCCGGTTCTCCTGCTCTTAAAACTCGACGCAGAACGAGTTCATGGCTGGTGTAACTGTTAATGTCAGACTCGTAATCCATTTCATTTTCATCGTCGCTTAGAACAATAGGGTTAGAATTGCTTCCTATTCTATTTCCTTGTATGCCAGACATGATTAGTGATCTATAACAATTAAACATAGTTTCTATGTTAGTAATTAGTACTCTCGCTTACCGTATGATCCCACAATACACAACAAGTAAGAATATGTATTAATGTCAAAGCATAGGAAAGACACGACAGTTAGCAGGTAGAGAAATTACAATCATGTTGACATAATGCAGACACAATGCTTCTATTCTATATGCCCTTTCCTATACTACCCAACTCTCAAAATAATCATAGCATATCAAACATTGAAGCATAAAAGAATAAAACACGAATGATTTATAAGAATTTGATTGATTAAAAGAATAATTATTAAACGATAAATAATTATTATTATTTTTTTTTTTTTTTTTTACGGTACTGTAGCAGCAGCAGCAGTAAATTTTTTTTTTTTTTTTTTTTTTTTTTTTTTTTTTTGAAAATATTAATTTGAATTTCAAAAGAATCGAAATACATTAATTCACATGAACAAGAACGCATTTCAAAGCACGTTTCAAGAGTCAATATTAAAATAAATTCAAACATTTCTAGCTAATAACTTTAAATTTATTCACTAGTGTGAAATTACTTTTACGTAACTAATTAGTTAGTTAGGCGCCTAAATTATAAAAGGTAGACACGAAATGTCAGTAAAACCTTTAGCTCAAAAATACCACTTTGTAACACCCCAACAATTCCCATTTTCTAAAATAACCTCTTTTTAAATATAACTGTAGGGAATTATCAAAGTATTATCGCCCGTGTGAAAACGTTACGGCTTATTCAGAATTTTGCAGCGGAAAACATAAAACTAACTTTTAGGTTCATAAATAATCTATTACATATTAGGTCCAAACCAATTAACTGAATTAAGGAAATACGAATAGTACGACAAATTTCAAATCCAAGTTAACAAATTAAATCACTTAATTAAACGAATAGGACTACAAGCTCTCTAATCCCGATCCCAATGATGCATCATCTTCAAACCTGTAGATGGGCAACGCTTATTGATCCTTAGAGACTGCTCACCAAAGATGGGTCATCACAGGATCAATAAGGCATAGCCATGATCAACACACACAAACAAAGCACGTAATCAGCAAAGCTGAGTACTACATACTAAAACAACAACAATCCTAGCATGATACTATCAAACCCACAACCCTAACATGATACTAATAAATATAAGTAAGGACAGACAAAACATAATAATTTGACGATTATACTTGACTAGACTAAGCTAGACTTAATAACCATAATATTATTTTAGTTGAAATAGACAATGGACCGAGTTGACCATCCAGAAGTCTTCACTAAGGAAGACGAGGTACGGGCGCGACTCCGTAACCTCAGTGACCTGCGATATCGAGGAACGTTTAAATAAAAATAGGACACGGTGATCAATCCGGTCCCAGAAAAGGCCATGGGCTACCACCATGAACCCCAACTCCTGTTTGTCCGTCACTTCAGACGTGCACAGTCTAAAGCTATTGCTATTCAGTTTCACTTTACATGATTTACAAATTGAGATTCCGTTATGACTCAACCATTACATAAGACAGACAATTCACATTTGTTCACAACTGTTTTTATCTTGGAATTAAGTAAGTGATCATAAAAGCATCAATCAAGACTCATTCCAACTTAACCAACCTTTCCTTTAACCATGAGAAACCCTGTATATGGGCATAAAGTTTCAACTTACTAAACAAGGTCCTCCGCCCTCATAAAGTAGTGAAAAGATAGAAAGGGAACACAATCAATCGATCCAACCCAATCATATAGAATTATCTAGTGTTCCCAACCAACATGTTTGTATCAACCATCCATACTAACATGTTACAGTCCTCAAAGTGCAAAATAAGTTCAATAAGTTTGTCCGACAGTATTAAACATGCACATTCAATATAACCCAGTTCGTCCATAATATCAACATCACCAAGTTCAACAATAATATCAACATAACCAAGTTCAACAACAAGATTCAACATGGTTTCAACAATTAGCACACATTCCAAGCACACAAGTATGTACGTACCTTGTGTAAACAAACTGATAGGCCACTTTAGCACTCTCAAAAGTCGCCTAAAGAGAATTCTCCGCCTAAAACAACCAACCAATAATCCCAATAAATCTCTAATCATTGACAACCATAAGAAAGCATTCTAAATGCATCCTAAACATATTTAGAACTATTCCCACTATCAAAACTTAAACATTTGATTTCCTAGAATCATGATTATTGAATTAGTGATTGAAATTCGTTGAAACTTTTGCAAACATCGTACTTTAAATTTTCAGCAACATAACTAATTTCACACTACTCCCTAAGCTTTGGAATCCTAAAAACAATAACTTTAATAATTTATAATCATCCTACCATGATCTCGAAACTATTAAAACCATTAAAATTCATACTTTAATAATTAAAACCATTATTTCAATCAAATTGCATAATCTGAAAATTAAATATATTATTTGAGCATACTACATAAATCTGAAAATCCAATTAACTCATAAAAATCATAAATTTATTAAATCAACTCATGAATTAAATAAACAAAAATAAAATCAAAATATTTAGTTTACTTAGGGTTCAAGAAATAACCAAGAATTTGAGAGGGGAGAGGAGGCTGGCCGGCGGACGGACGGTGGTTCGCGGCAAGGCTGAGCAAGGAGTTGCGTGCGGTGGCGGCACGCGGTGGTGGTGGCTGCGTGGGTGAACAGAGGTCAGCCACGAAAGGGAAGGGAACATGTACGAAAATAAAAGAAACAGGAGGGAGGAAGAGTGACTACCGGGACGGTGGTCAGGGACGTGCTGGCGGCGGCGGAGTATCGACGGCGGCGAGCTCACGGTGGCTGGTTCGCACAAACACACGGGTAAAGGGATTTGCAAGAACCGAAAAAAAAAACAAAACAATATGGAGGAACGAAAATCAAGAACGAACGAAAGAAGAGGAACGAAGTATTACCGGCGTTATCGGCGGTGGCTGTGGCGGCTGGGACGGCGCCGCGAAGAGCAAGGTGGAGAGGAGGGCACAGCTGATGTCGTGCGTGAGATTGGAAGGAGGGTGGAGGATTTTTTTTTTTTTTTCTCTTTCTTTGGTTTCACGTGAGAAATAGAGAAGAGAAGGGGATGGTTTGTTGGGTTTATTGGCTTGGGCTTTGCCCAATTGGGCTAGGATTAGAATTTAGAATTTAGGGATTTGCTTTCTAATTCCAATAGAACGTGATTCCAAAATCCTAATTCGTTTTAACGTAAAAATCAAAAATCAATTTTGATTTCATAAATCATTTAAAATATTCAAAATGTAATAATATAATTATATTTTAATTACATATTCATTTCTAAAATTCGTAAATTACATTTAAATATATTAAATATACGTTAAAATATATAAATAGAATATAATAAAATTACGGGGGATTACATCTGCTCGTAGCACTGAGTGCGTACGCAACATCCGGGCGTGTACATATCATAGCATACATTATTGAACCAATCAATGATGCATATGGAATCCCATTCATTCGTCTACGCTCATCAAGTGTTTTTGGGCACTGAGTCTTGCTTAGATTTATTCCATGAGACATGGGTAGGTAGCCTCGCTTGGAGTCTGCCACCTTGAACCTATCAAGCACCTTATTTATATAAGTGCTTTGACTAAGTCCAATCATCTTTTTAGATCTATCTCTGTAAATCTTGATGCCCAATATGTACTGTGCTTCTCCTAGATCCTTCATCGAAAAACATTTCCCAAGCCAAATCTTGACAGAGTTCAACATAGGAATGTCATTTCCGATAAGTAATATGTCGTCGACATATAATACTAGGAAAGAAATTTTGCTCCCACTGACCTTCTTGTATACACAAGATTCGTCTGCGTTCTTGATGAAACCAAAGTCACTGACTGCTACATCAAAACGTATATTCCAGCTCCTTGATGCCTGCTTCAATCCGTAGATTGATTTCTTTAGCCTGCATACCTTTTTAGCATTCTTTGGATCCTCAAAACCTTCAGGCTGTGTCATAAACACAGTTTCTGTTAAAACGCTGTTTAAGAAAGCGGTTTTGACATCCATCTGCCATATTTCGTAATCGTAATATGCAGCGATTGCTAACATTATCCGAATAGACTTTAGCATTGCAACTGGTGAAAAGGTTTCATCGTAATCCACACCGTGGACTTGCCTGTAACCTTTTGCAACCAATCTAGCTTTGAAAACTTCAAGTTTCCCATCCTTGTCCTTTTTCAGTTTGAAAACCCATTTGCTTCCAATGGCTTGGTAGCCATCTGGCAAATCGACCAAATCCCATACTTGGTTTTCTGACATGGAGTCTAATTCAGATTGCATGGCTTCTTCCATTGCTTGGAGCTAGGGCTCGTCATAGCTTGTTTGTAAGTCGCAGGTTCATCACTTTCAAGTAATAGAACATCATAGCTCTCGTTCGTCAAAATACCTAAGTACCTTTCCGGTTGAGATCTATATCTCTGCGATCTACGCGGGGTTACATTTCTAGATTGACCATGATTCTCACCAGATACTTCTAAAGATCTCTGAGTTTCATCCTGAATGTCATCTTGAGCATTCTCTAGAGTTTGTTGTTCGACTCGAATTTCTTCGAGGTCTACTTGTCTCCCACTTGTCATTTTGGAAATGTGATTCTTCTCCAAAAAGACACCATCTCGAGCAACAAACACCTTGTTCTCAGATGTATTGTAGAAGTAATACCCCTCTGTTTCCTTTGGATAGCCCACAAGGATACATTTGTCAGATTTCGGATGAAGTTTGTCTGAAATTAATCGTTTGACGTATACTTCACATCCCCAAATCTTAAGAAAATACACTTTTGGAGGCTTTCCAAACCATAACTTATATGGAGTCTTTTCGACAGTTTTAGACGGAGCTCTATTTATAGTGAGTGCAGCTGTATTTAGTGCATGTCCCCAAAATTCTAATGGAAGTTCGGCCTGACCCATCATTGACCTAACCATGTCTAGCAAGGTTCTGTTCCTCCGTTCTGACACACCGTTCCATTGTGGTGTTCCAGGAAGAGTTAATTCTGATAGAATTCCACATTCTTTCAGATGGTCATCAAATTAATAGCTCAGATATTCACTGCTAGGTTATGATACATATGACATTACATAGATCATGCGGAAACAACCATTAACCCAGGACAACATATTATTTACACATAATCATATAGCATAATTTAGATGCATACTCTTTGTTGCGTGCCCTCCCTAGCTGCGCCCGAACCGAACAAGAACAAGTCTTTAGGACTCCAAGTGTCGTCCCTCCGTAGATAGTCCACAGCACGTCCGGATCCGCCTTAAGATTGACCAACTAGAATCGCCCTTAAGGTACTAGAAAATTTCGGCACTTTTATGAGCAAGATGTGTGTTTTAATTTTCTCTCAAAAACTCACTTTTTGAATACTTTGAAACTTCTTATAAATTGTGAGCCCTAGCCTCATATTTATAGGGGTATGGAAAGGGAATCGAAATCCTATTCAGATACAAATTAATTAAACCTAGAATCCTACAAGAACTCTAATTTAATTAATTTATCAAATAGAATTAGGAATTTAATCATTAACCGAACTCTGCATGTTTTAGGAAACGTGCACGAACACAAACACTTGCACACACACGCACGGCAGCCACGATGGGCCCCCATGCGTGCGCGCGAGCAGCAGCCCACGCAGCGCCCGCGCGCGCTGCGCGCTGCGCGTGTTGTGCGCGCTGTGCGCGCTGCGCAGCCTGCTGGGCCTGGCCTTGCGCTGGGCCTGGCGTGGCTGTTTGTGCGGCGCGCTTGGCTTGCTGGGCGATGGCCTGGCTTCGTGCTGGGCCTCGTCCGGCAGGCCTCGTCCGATGCTTATTCGTACGATGCGCTTCCGATTAAATTTTCCGATTCCGGAATTCATTTCCGATACGAACAATATTTAATATTTCCGATTCCGGAATTAATTTCCGTTTCGAACAAATAAACAATGCAAACATATTAATTGAAAACATAATCAATCTAGAATAATAAGAGAAGGAATGAATTAATACCAAAATTGTGAACGACGAATTGAATGAAAGGTTCGAACTTTGAATTGAAGAAATTAAAGTGTTTAACAAAGTTTGAGAGAATAAAAGTGTTATAACGGATGCAAAGAAATAATAAAGAACGTAATAAAGAACGCAGAGAATTTAACGTGGTTCACTAACAATGTGTTAGCTACGTCCACAGGCAGAAGGGAGGAAAGTTTTATTGATCTTGAGGAGTACAGATTACAGAATACAAATAGGTTATGACCTAGAGAGTTTATATAGTACTCTCTAGACAGATGCGGAAAAGCCCAGAAAATAGGCCAAAAACAGATAACCCTAGTCCAGAATAACAGATATCGTGCTGGGGAGTTGCAGTAAGGGGCTTGACCGATTCAAGGCATTATTCTAACAAAAAGCTAAGTGAAAATAAATTAAGTGTTGAAAATTAGATGTCTTACAATGAACTAAGGGCTTAATATTTATAGTCTTGCCCAAAAAACAAAACAAAAACCAGAATTAAACTAAGTAAAACGCGCCCAAGGTTGTCGTCGCCCGATCGGGCATCCAGCTCGCAACCCGCCCGACGGGCAGGCATCCGCTCTTAGGGCGGATTTAAATCCTTCCTTGTTTGCAGCATGACAGGCGCCCAATGGGCGCCAGGCGATGGGCGCCTGATCCGGCGCGTGCTGAAAGGGGAATTCTCCTTTTAGCTCGCCCGATTGGTCTCCCTTCGCCCACCGGTCGTAGGGAGACCGGCTCGACGCGTCATTCTTCATCAATATCACCAAGTCTAACTCTTGGAGCTCAAACATGAACATCCTAGGCTCTCAAGAGGTGACAATGATCGTCCTGAACCTACTCGGGATCGTATAGTGGCCCGTAATATCACGAAACGAGCTAAAAAGGCCAATTTCTCTTCAAACAACCTGAAACTCAAGGCACACTCCACAACACATATTAGTACTAAAAATGGCTCCTAAGAGCTCATTTAACGCAAAAAAGTACTAAGGGACGAGGGTAAAAACACTATAAATAATGTATATATCAAACTCTCCCAATTAAGCTAGATTTTTGCTTGTCCCTAAGCAAATAAATCATCAATGAATACATAAATCAACTTCACCCCACAGACATCTCAAAACAATGGATACAATTCAAGGTAAAATCCAACAAGTATGCTTCAATGCCAACCAATCAAATCCATTCGACCATAAATCCTCCCTAACAATCGTCACGCAGAGCGAACCACGAGTGCACATGGAATTCAAGACTAGTGCTTACACACTCTTCACTCATTTATGTGGCGGGTAAAATATATACCCGTTCTCTCTCCTCCCATGCAACAATGTATGCGAACAATGCCCTTCCAAACTCACAACACTCGTGTGTTTAAAAGGATATGCACTCAACCTAAAAGTCGATTCAGATTGATTTTGGATATTTGGTTCGCATCAGTTACGGGTTGATTCAAATTTTACAGTTATTTTCGGTTCGAATTACTTCGATTTCGGATGAAGATCGGTTCGAGTTAATTCGATTCGGGCCGATTTGGAAATCGGGTCTAATAGATCAAATCATTCGGATCGGGTCAGTTTGGCCAGGTCTACGATCCTGATTCTTCTCTGAATACTTAAATAAAATAAAATCAATCACTACAAAAAAAAGAACTAAATGTCTAAATCACTACATGGACCATTCCAACTCACTCCATTATTGATACGGAGTATCATATTTTTTTACTTGTAGATTAAATAAAATATATAATAGATAGTATACCATAAATAAAATACATATTTATCGTTTAGATTGTAATATATATTGTTCAGATAGTACCATATATTGTACAGATTCTACCAGATACAACGTACCATAAATAACACACATGTATTGTTATGATTGTACCATATAGTACATATTGTACCATATATTGTACATATTCTACCAGTAGAATTATATCATTAATACAATACAAATTGTCTATTATATCAAATTTGATGTTTCATAACACAAATCACAAGTAACTGTGAACTTTACCAATAATACTCCGTATGGAGTAATTGTGAAAATTTATGGCTTCAACACTGAAGAAAGCCCATTCACAAGAAGAATCATACTATACAAAATTCAAACTCAAAATTCAGCTCCCAATGTGATAGCCTCTGACAAATGCATCTGTTAAAGACTAAAGAATTTGTGATGGGAAAATGCTCCTACCTAATTAAGGAGAGTTTCTGAATCTATAATTATTATAGATTGCAAAACCTATAATGGCAATTAAATAATGGTATATATTCATATGGTACAATTGTGGGGCTACTAAACTGAGAAAATAAAAGCAAAATGGTATATTACTTGGCGCCAACTGAAATCCTAGAGAGAGAGTGAAATTTTTACCAATTGCGCCAAAGTTCCGTGAAATTTTGTTGGCGGCAAAACCAAAGGTTCCCACTTCCTCTTTCATTTGTTAGTTCTTCATTTTAGCAGTTCTTCTTGTTCCTTCCTCCAAAAATTTGTTTCTCTTAATATCCGCGATCCAAAAAAATTATTACAAATTAATCTTCTCTACTCCAAATTAAAACAATTACAAATGAATTTGATCCAAATAAAAACCATTTATTAATTCTACGAAATTATTTTGTCCAAAATCTTGAAATAGTTCTTCATTTGCAAATGGGCACTGAAATAGTTCTTCATTCGCAAATGGGCACTTAAAGGGCATCCATATCCGGTTCAGTTTCCGTTATTCCTATTAATTTAAATCCAGAGCTGGGTTGGGTTTGGACACTTAAAGGGCATCCGACCCGGTTCAGTTTACAAGCTATGGAGGGAAGCAGGACAGTGGAGGGAAGAAGGAGAAGATTACAACTAGACGAGGTAAATTTGCAATAATTTGAAAGATTTTCATCTTCCTAGAATTGTAAGTTTACAAGCATGAATGAATCATTTAATTTAATAATTAGGGTTATGGTTAATAAATTTATTGATATGATTTGCTTTGGAACATAATCAGATTAGGAACACAATGAAATTAGGAACTGAAATGAAATAGTTTTAAAGCATAATGATGTATTGATATTCTATACGATTGAATTATGATGAATGAACGATTTTATTAATGAGTGATTATACGATTAATGATTTATTATTACTGATTAAACGATGTTTGATACATTATACATTATTATTATTGAGTTAGGATGTTATTGTTACTGTACCAAACTATATACATTTATGGAATATATATAGTTTAGTACTTCTGTTGTTTATTTTGTTTAGTCAGTAAGTAAGTTGTGTTGGTAATGAAGGTTGTTGATAATCAACTGGATGAAGATTCTTTAGATGAGCATTGGGATTTACTTGGTGATGAGGATGATGAGGTTGAGGGTGATGAGGGTGATGAGGGTGAGGGTGATGAGAGTGATGAGGGTGATGAGGGTGATGAGGGTCATGAGGTTGATGAGGATGTTGATGAAGATGTTGATGATGGGGTTGAAGATGGTAATGATTACGAAGTAATTGATGATTATGATGAGGAACTGGATGCAGGTGATGAATTGGATGAAGAAGTATTTGTGGCAAATGATGATGACCTTAATGAGGATACGGAGTTGGATGAGGTTGTTGGAGATTTAGGTAATGGGGAAGGTGGAGAAGGAAGAAGTTCTGCAGTTTATAGTACCCCTATTAAGAAGACAAAAGGTACAAATGGTCCGGTCATGGCGACCCCTGTTGTTGGTATGAGTTTTAGTAGTTGGGAAGCTATGAATAACTATTATCGTTTGTATGGGGAGCAACAAGGATTTGGTGTAGTTTGTGTTGGTGGAAGTATATCTAGCAAAGAAAGGAAAGAAAGTGGCAAAGAAAGTGGGAAATCAAAATCCCTTAAGAGCTATGTATGGAGGTGTGAATGTTATGGGAGAACCACTTACCGGCGCATGATTAATGGGAAAAAAGTGACTTGTTTTGAAGAACCAATGGTTAAGAAGAAGTCGAAGAAGTGTAATTGCCCTGTGATGTTGTATGGTTCTCGTACCAGTGAGAATAACTGGGTTGTGAAGACTGTTGTAAACGAACACATGAACTATAACCCTACGCCAATCAAGTCTAATCATATTTCGATGTATAGGGTGAAAAAGATTACAGATGTCTTATTGAAAAATATGGAAAATGATCATGATTCAGGGACGCCCATTGCACAGATTTTCAACAACTTAGCAGGAAGAAGGAATGGGGTTGAGAATATAGGATTTTCGAAGAAAGATATTCATAATGTTTTGAATAAGAGGATGAGACTGAGGCTTAGGGATGGTGATGCTGCAGCAATGATCAACTACTTAGATAAAATGACCAAGGATAACCAAAACTTTTTCCATCTGCACCGGTTAGATAAAGGAGGAAAGTTGCAGGACGTAATGTGGGTGGATGCTCGTAGCAGAGCGGCGTATCAGTATTTTGGTGATGTTGTATGTTTTGACTCGACCTACTTGACAAACAAGTATGAGTTGCCGTTCTCGAACTTTGTGGGGGTAAATCATCATGGACAAACTATATTGTTAGGATGTGCGTTATTGTCCCATGAAAATGCAGAGACCTTTGTGTGGTTGTTTAGGGCTTGGTTGTCATGTATGGGAGGAAAAGCTCCAGCCGCAATAATGACTGACCAAGATGCAGCAATGAGGAAGGCAATTCGAATAGTGATTCCAATGCCACATACCCGACATCGGTGGTGCATGTGGCACATTATGCAAAAGTTCAGCCGGAAACTTGGTTCTCTTACAGATTATCCCCAAATTAAAGTGGCGTTACAGAATGTAATCTACATCAGTTTATCACCAGAAGAGTTCGAGGAAGGTTGGGCTGAAGCAATTAAAAAATATAAGCTGGAGGTATGTGTTGATGACACAAACAAGGACACAAACAAGGACACAAAGCAAAGCTCTAAGTGGCTTCAAGGTATGTGTTGATATTATCAGTTTCAGTGATTCTCTGCTAATCCGTTTGGTATAATTACTTTATATATTTGGTACTTATTTAATCAATGAATCATACCATAGGTAGTAACAGTAGTTTAATTGAATAAGTAGTTTAATTTCCTGGAGGACACAAAATTGTTCATAGTGTATGTTAAATTGAATATATTTCATAATTTGTAAATGGCAGTTCTGTACAAGCAGAGAGATATGTGGATACCGGCGTATGTCAAACATATATTTTGGGCAGGGATGCAGACGACTCAGCGGGTTGAAAGCATAAATAGTTTTTTCGACAGGTACCTGAAGAACAACACGAGATTGTATCAGTTTGCTCCTAGATATTGCAAGGCCATGGAGAGTAGGGCGAATGATGAAAGAGCTGCGGATGTGAATTGTAGCCGTTTTACAAGGCCCTTGGTTGGGGAGTTTGCGTATGAGAGAAAATGTCAGAAAGTATATACGGATGCGAAGTTTGTTGAAGTTCAGGTCCAGTGCACGCGGGTATGTTATGTGACCCCTGTTAGTAAAAAAGACATTTCTGATGTAGAGGTAGAGCATACCGTCTCCGATAGAGTGTGGATATGGTCGAAGTTTTTAAAAAAGGAAATATCTTTGGGTGGCCCTAAGCGTACTTATGTGGTATTGTTCAACAAAGAAACCTTATTTGGGAAGTGTGACTGTAAATACTTTGAGTGCCACGGCATTATTTGTAGGCATATAATAAAAGTGTTAGACATGGAGAATGTGGTAACAGTTCCTGCATCATACATTATGGATCGATGGAGGAAAGATATTCAACGTAAGCACACCCTTGTGAAGGTAGCTTATCATGATCCTGAGAAAACAGAGGAAATTAATCGGTATGACAAAATTATGAATGCAGTAGAACCTGCTGCTTTACTTGGGTCCCAGAATGAGCAAAAACTTGACATAATGCTTGAGATGGTTCGGGCTGCTATGTTACGGATGGATGTAAGTGACGTAGTGACAGCAGAAGTGGCCGATAATGAAGGCGGTGCAGCATCCGTCCTTAACAGAAGGGGCAGTGACGGACCACCAACGCCTGGGTCGGTTAATAAACCGCCTAATAGTTCTAGAGAAGAAAGCCCTTGTCATTCACCACCCATTATTGCCAAAGATCCTGTTCCGCGAGGTGGGGTAAAGGCTCATAGGCCTCGTGAGAAACGTTTTATCCCTCCTGGTGAGAATACAAAGCCAGATAAAAAGCAAGTACGGAAAAACAAGAAAGGCGTGGCTGAAGATGCTCCTCCTGAACAACCTGCTACTAATCTTCCTGTACCTTTTAAACAACCTATGGATCCGGTAGCTATGAATCCTGATTACACCGGGCACCAAGGAATAAAGTACGGTAACGCACAGAACAACTTCCATCCCGGCTGGCCAAATCAATTTGTAAGTTCCTGACTGCGCAACATATTGTTCTATGATTATTTGTTGTTTGTTGTTTGTAAGTGATATTGTGTTGTCCCCTCCCCAACAGCAGGTAATGGCTGGGTATAATACGGTGAATGTAGTGGATCCGCAACATCAAGTTGGAGGAAGCAATGTCCGTGCTTGTGTAGGTCAGATGAGTGGGACTCTTATATATCCGCAACACAACTACAACAATGGAGCACCCATGCAAAACTATCAGGTGATTTTATTGATCATGTATTATGCAGTATTATGAACTACTTCACGTTTTTTGGTCAATGACTTAATGCTCTGATTCAGGCATCTGCTACTAGAGTAGGAGGTGGTGTTGCTACAAATTTGTTTCCACAGTCTCAAGTTCGCATGTCCGTCGGTGGGATTCGTATGTCCAAAGATGGGGATGGTTTGATAGGGTCTCAAGATCCATGTGTTATGCCCCTGTCACAAAACATGAGTGGAGTTCAAATGTCCCAAATATCTTCAAATGTAGGTGGTGTTCATATGTCACAAAACCTAAGCGGACAGGGAATTTTTCATATGTCACAAAACCAAAGTGGAACTCAAATGTCCCAAAACGCAGGCAACATTAGGTACTTCACCGGCAACGTAGGTGGAACCTTTGAAGGATCCGGAAATCAGTTTATACAGGGAGGCAATGGTAACCACAATTTTCAAGGTACTCCAGGTTTTCAAGGTGACGGTAGTGACATAAACTATCAACGCACAGATAAATATCAATGCTTTGCTGGAAATAATAGCAACCAGGTTCAACGCAACAGAAATCATACATTTCATGGAAGTCGTACTCCTATATTCACACAAGACCTATTGAGTTGTCATGACTTGACGAAGAACTAATACAAATAAGACTCAAATTCAGAAGTCCTCTCAGAAGTCCTGTTATACCTTAATAAACGTTGTAGTTGAGTTGTCTAATATTTGTGATTATGTACCATTCTGTATGAATATGTAAGTTTAATTGTTGTTTGGTTTACGTGTGTAACTGTACCATTCTGTATGAATATTGTACGTTTAGATAAATGTATGTGAGACTAGCTACCTGATTTTTTTACTCAACACGTTTTCGACTGATTGATTAAAGTAAAATTAGCAAGTACAATGCAAGTGGATGAGGGTAAAATAGTCAATGTACAAGGGAAAAGATGAGGGTAAAATAGTCAATGTACAACGAAATTTTTTCCAAAAAAGGAAATTTGTATATATCGTGTTAACCATGTATTAATACGTTGATGTTGTTTATATAAAACAACTAGATTTTAACTCGTGCGATGCACGGATTATATTAAATTGTTATGTTTAAATAAAAATCCTATGTATATACAACTTTTATATATTAGATTAGATTAGTTTTTGATTTTGCATTGAATTTTAATTTAGATATTTTTGTTATTATTATGAAAGTGTCTGTTTTTGGATGAAATTGTATATACGTAATATTAATAAATAATTAATAAAAAATATCTACGTGAATGTTAATCATTTCTTTACGTGGCACTCGACTTTTTTAATTCAAAATATTTTGAAATCTTATACTTCATTGGCCGAAACCATCAGATTTTTCTATGTGGGGCTCTAATATTGGATTAATGTTTGATTTTAAATTGAATTTTATTTATTTTATTTTAGATTATTGTTTGATTTTGGATGAATTTTATTTTAGATTTATTTTTTAATTATTAGAGTGTTTGATTTTAGACGGAGTTGTATATATTAGTAATTAATCAATTAATTAATTAAAATATCTACATGGCACCTAATTGATTTTCTACGTGGAAATCGTTTATTTTTTAATTATTAGAGTGTTTGATTATCGATGGAGTTGTACATATTAGTAATTAATTAATTAAAATATCTACGTGACACCTAATTAATTATCTACGTGTCAGTTGGCTTTTTAAATTCAAAAAGAAATTAGAAATATTATTTTTTCATTGGTAAACAACCATTAGTAATCCTAGGTGGCGCTCTAATATTTTAGCAAATATTCTTCCATTGGCCGAAGCCATTAGATTTTTCTACGTGGCGCTCTAATGTTGGATTAATGTTTGATTTTAAATTGAATTCTATTTATTTTATTTTATATTATTGTTTAATTATTAGAGTGTTTGATTTTTGATGTGAAATCTCATAAATTATTATTTTTTTACATCTAAAATGAAATTTCATACAAAATCAAAAACTTATTTTTAATTCGAAGTATATAAAATTGGTATATGCATAACAATTTAATAGAATTCATATATCGCACGGGTTAAAATCTAGTTAGAAATATAATAAGATGGCAAGAGAGTTATTTTTCAAACTCGAGGTCTAGGGAAACCACCAAACATTGTTGTATGATTTTTAGTTGTCAACAATATCGCATAACCTTGCCTAACAGATCACGTAGCGTAAGCATGATCGTTCTACGTGGCATATGAGCGTAAGCATGATCGTTCTACGTGGCATATGAGCGTAAGCATGATCGTTCTACGTGGCACCCTAAATATCATAACCCTAAATGACCAAACGTCACAGTACATAGTACCATGTCTTGGCTTCACGCATACCAAACCAATCTTATGTTTTATTGGAATATAGTAACTATAATAACATGAAAGTTGAAATTTTTATGTTTATTAATTCTAATATTTTTTTATTTGTAATGTATGTTTGAATCTTATGTTTGAATCTCATTCACAAGCGTTCTCCTTATTCCAAAAAAACCCTAAATTACCAAACTACACAGTATAAAGTACCATATCATATACGCACGCGATTCGTGTGAGAGTACATTTGACCTCTATTTTATAATAATATCATTCCGTATCCCTTTCAATTAAATAAGAAGTCAATTATAATGAATTAAACCCCGTGCCGGTCAAACGGTTTCAAGTATTCCGGGACGGAGGGAGTATTTACTAAAAAACATAAATACTACAAAATATTTACTAAACATAAATAAATGTAACATATGGGCTAAGTATGATACTAAAAATATAATATCAAATTGTAACATATGGCCCATATGTTTGCACCTTCTTAATTCACTGGTATATAATTGAAAGAACATATGGTTACGAGAAAAGAACATGTTATAACAAAAAAGTGAAATATTATATCGCATGTTCTTTTGCTTATGCACATATGTTCTTTTTGTGCACCATGGTGCACCATGCTCTATGTGCACCACGGTCCATAGTCCACGGATTTGGTAGTAGGGTTGTTGGGCCCTTAGATAAGGTAAATAATAAAATATTATGTAAATTTTCCATTTTTAGAAGCGTTCAAGTAATCCGGGACGGAGGGAGTATTAGACAACGATGTTAATTGATTTGGACCACCGTTCCTTTCGGGAGGGAGTAATAGGGTTTAGGGTTCAAGGGTAGTGTAGACGTCTACTTTGTCCCCATTCCCGAAAGGGAAGGTTCAAGGGTAGTGTAGAAGTCTACTTTGTCCCCATTCTTGAAAGATGTAAACATAAATCTCCACTTGGCAACGCATTCCTCCTATAAAAGAAGAACGAATCTCATTTCCCCTTTCATTTCAGCCAAAACTGCTAAAAATAGTAACTGTTTTACTTATTTAATTCTTGTTCTTTAATTTCGTGATGTATATTCTGTTTTGAGGGTTTTGTAGGCAATCAAATTAACCCTAAATTACCATACTTCACAAAAAAAAGTACCATATCATTGCCTATACGCATACCAAACTGTTTTTTCAGGGTATTTTTTTTATCACTGAGTACCATACATTGCCTATACGCATACGAAACTGACACTTATGGTATTTTTATATCATTCCGTACCATATCATTGCCTATACGCATACCAAACTGGACACGTATGGTATTTTTACATCCTTGCCTACAATTTTGATGATTACAATTATAAGGCATTAGTATTCGCAAAAAACATTAGTCTCCGCAAAACCCAAAAAAAGATCTTAGTATTCGCAAGACATTTAACCCAAAAATACTTAATGTTTCAAAAAAAATTCAACTTCATTACTGTTAGAGGCTGCAATCAGTGACAATGGGTCGCCATAATCTCCGGTAGCAGAGGGCGGCATAAGTTGTAGTCGGAATTCAAATGGGACAAAAACAGAGATTGACGAGCACTCCGAACATCACCCTAGGCGGTACAATAAAAATATTAGTATATAATACAATGTTAACTCACGAAATCGTACTTATTTTTGGAACAGATTAATAATACTCACGATGTTAATGGATTTCAGAAACGATTCTGCAGTCTCTCGAATTGCAATGAGCATCACCACCCCGCATGCACGACTGAGAAATAACATAACAGATTACATGTTCAAACCCATTAAATTATTAAAATCCACAAGTATAGACATGAATACCAAGTTACCAAACCACTAACTTGTCATTATAATCGGGAAACTTTACAGAATCCACTGGCCAAATACCCATTTGATTCGGTTTCCAAGCTGGGACTGCGTTGAACTCCTTGTCATTTTCTTGCAAAACGTAATCCAACGCCGGAATCTGGAAATTTAAAAGAATAGTCAATGACTGACATTGAATAATTACAAGAATTTGGAACCCTAAATCCCTACAAATCTATCCTCCAGTCCATATACCAATTTCTTTACTTCCTCAGAATGCTCGCAAGCGGGATTATTAAACATGATGTCAATGAACCATATCTTCTTGTCTTTCAATGCGAAAGCAACACACCACCAGTGTTCATGTTGTACAACTAGAACATAAACCTGGACCATCATATTACAAAAATATATAACATCTTAAGATACAGTAAACCAGTGTTTATACATAAGCTACAAAACCAGATATTTATTTATGTATATATCATTACTATGTGTAGGTTGTTTACTCCCTATGTGTTAGAAGAATTTAAAAACCTCATATGTTTATTTATTAATTAATTAATGTATCACATACACACAAACACCATTATGTTTCATACTATGTTTCATACAAGTCAACATGAGTCAACTTTGGTAAAAATATCATACCACAGAGATGTCCGAAGAAACCACCTTCCTAAGGGGCTGCGACCACTTCTTCAACAAACCCGCATAGGTCTCCCTTGTGTTCAGCTTCTGATACTATAAATCAATATAATTAAAATGGATTGACTACCCAACACAACAATCAATTATGTATTAGTATTGTTAAATTGTCAAGTGTAGAACGTACTGAAAAGGAGGAGTCCAACATGATTCGTCGGGAAGAGTTCGGGTAATCAGCAGCCCATTCCTTGTTGTATAGATTTGCTACGGTCCGAACATACTGGGAATTAACACAGGCTCTAGGATTAACAACTGAATAGCACATCCTCTGACTAGCGTCATTCCCATCACATTCAATCAACATAGCTCCCCTTGAAAACAAATTAACAATCATTATTATACATTTATTTCAAAGAAAATTAAGAAATTAATACAGTAGAATAACATACTCTGTCTTTGTTTTAGGGTTGCAAGACTCCACGTATTTCAGAATTGAAATCTCAACCTCATTCAGGGGCTCCTGTATGAATGCTTGTGTACGTGTTCGGATTGAACTGGGAATTTTAGGTGGTTTACTAGACCTTCCACGACCACGTGTGTTGGGTGGTGCATTTGTTTTACTGATCACCGTCAGAACCTTGTTTTCTAGAGCCAGAACAATTTTTGTATTGCCTTCCCCAGAACCTTGACCATCTGCACTATCACGTTGTTCTTTGTCCTCACTCGGCGGTGGTTTCTGATTGTCACTGGGAGTACCAGTACCAGAATTAAGGTCCATCACAGGTGCCGTTCCACCAGTACTACCATCACCTCCGTCACCATCTTTCTTGTCCTTTTTTAGATGGCCATCGTCATCTTTCTCTTCATCATCTTTCTCTTCATCATCCATCTCTTCATCTTCTTTCTCTTCTTCTTGTTCGTCATCCTCCTTGCCTGTAGGGTTTGGCACAACATTTGCCAGAGGCACCAACTTGCCAGCAGTATCAGTTGGCACATACACTTCAACAGACACTGCTTCAGCAGGCTGAGCCATTGCAAAAGGCACTGTCACAGGCACAGAGACTTCTGAGGGCACTTGGACAGGGATGGGTACTTGCACAGGCTGAGCCATTGCAAAAGGCACTGTCACAGGCACAGGCACAACCACGGGCACTTGTGCAGGCACATGCACAGCCACAGCCGGGATAGGTTGTACCTCTGAAAAAGAAGGAGTGTCAATACTAAAATCCCCTACATAATCAAGCATACTCATAAACGAATTTCCCAGTTCACCTCGGAAATTTTCACTAGCATAAAAACCAGGATCACGGAACACCAGAACTTTTTCAGATTGCTGCCTTACGAACTCAGAGAATCCGGGAAAATTTGGATTTCCTGAGGGGTGGAAACCACCCTCCGCAGGAACCTTTTCACGCAAACCCACCGTTGTGTGTACATCTTCTTCATCACCAGAAACATCGTCAGAAACATGAACTAAGTCGACGTCTAACAGCACGTTTTTAACACACTTATTAACAACCACTTGCTCCCCATTCACATCAACACGCGCATGATCGATTACACGCTCACTACTGCCAGAAGTCTGCGTATATTGCTCAGGTTCCTTGGCCCCCAGTCTGCGTATAATGATCTGAACACTGCTTCGGAGTTCTTGAAGTTGTTGAAGTACAGGGGTAAGCTTTTCCATAAACCTAGATTCCACACGAGTATAAACCTACAGTACAACAACATTCACAGGGGTCACTTATGGTGTACTATTATACTTTGGTTTGGTACACATAGAATACTTTTTTTCAGTACTATTTCAACGTGGTTTGGTACACATAGACTAGTAGTTCACTGTGGTTTGGTACACATAGACTACTAGTTTTCAGCATACAAAAACTTGACTGTTCCCAAGTGTTCAGGGGAGTTTACTGAAGTATGTCTCCACCTTCTGAAGTCTTCATTCGCTCTTTAAGACCTCATAATAATACTTTGGGGGATTATGCATTCCTTAAATAAATTAACTATCCATTCATTGTCATTGGACTGCAGAATCCCCCCAAGGTATTATTATAAGCCTCAAGATAGCTAGATCTAGAGATATTAACGCAATTTGGAATCTTGCCTTAATAAGTAATAAGCATACCAGTTCTAAATAACAACACAAGAAGACAGGTAATGAATGCAAATAATTATACCAGTTCAGCAATCTGTTCAGCAACCTCTTCTGCTATTGGCCGTTTCCCTTCTTTACCAAAAAGTGGATGAGGTTCCGAGTACACAACGTCATCAAGCGTCTGGTGAAAAACACATGAACTTAACAGATTAATTAAATAACTAACTACATTTCATTTATAAACTCAGGTGGATGGTTACAGATTACACACCATCAACTTCCCATAATCATCGGTGGGTTTCCTATCTTGATATTTCACCTTGTCCACTTCCTCTTCAGTCCAGACTTTAAGTCTTGGGAACTCTCTTCACCGGACAGGTTGCCGACACAAACGGTCAAGGTAGAATATATACACAACAACGGAAAGAACGCAATATGTGCTAAAACAAGTGGAAATATATTGTGTGCAGACACATAAAATATTTGCAAATACTCCAACACATTCAACAACAGATAAAAAACAAAACTATAGCTCTTACCAGCAAAAACAACACACAGCCACCCGTCCCGGCAGCATATCCCTGAACTTCAAACTTCCTCTGGCAATTAACGGCGTACACCAACAGCCATTTGTGACAAAATTCACACCAATTATACTTATCGGCGTCCTTCGCAACGCATACAGCCCCAAGTAGTTTGGTGGACATGTTGCCACCGTCAGTGGAAGGACACAAAATCTGTCCCAGCAGCACAATCATGAAGTTCTCCATGAACTCGGTTCTTTGACGATTATTTGCCAGGGGTTTTATCTTACCCGACTCGTCCAAGGGACCTTGCAAAGCACGGGTTGAGTTTGATATACCTATAAATGTCTTGCTGTTTTTTGCATTTTTCTCACCGTATTTAACAGCAATGTCATGAGCCCCCCCAGGGTTGGGCAAATCATCATCGTTTGCCGGAACAGGCAGCCCGCTGTTCTTCATTCCAAAAACATATTCCCAATGGGCAGGGCTGATAGGCATGAAATTCCCGTCACCACCAACAAGAAAGCTGTTGACTCCATCTACCCTGGTCATCAGCCAGTAGCAAAGCTGTCGCGGAAGCTTCGAAATTTTCAGCTCCAAAAGTCCACCAAATCCCATCTTTTTCACACAGTCCTTCCTTGTTTGATCAAACCCAGCTATCAACTTCGAGAACGCATCGGTGCGACAAATAACACTTGGTTGCTACAAAAAATGGATTTATTATAAACACACAAGACAAACAGATGAAACATACCCATCCAACAACTACACAAACACTAAAACATAATTTTATACCTTACGCTCACAATTAGCCATTTGAGTGGCAACTACCAAGTCATGTTGTCTCGCATATTCACCCCTTAACATCCGCTGTACTGGAATAGGAACCTGTTTCAACACAAGTTCATAACCAAATTAGTATATCAAATGGGGTATATAGTAAAATTTAAAATTTTTAAGTCACTCTACTAACCCGCAGAAAATCTTTCTTTTTCGGCCCTCTCTTTTGTTTCACGGGACACTCTCTTTTCCCTCCATCTGTTACTCCTCCCTGTCTTATACGCCCACTTTCCTCAACCTTCCTACGCTTATTCTTCTCCAGCACCATCTTCTTCACAACTTTCCCCCCCTCATCCTCCTTACGCCTCTGCCTTAATAACTTCAAACGCTTCAATAACATCTGTTCTTCATTTGAATTCCCACCCCTAACAGTCTTCCCTGGATGCCTTAACAACTGTTCCTCCTCATAACCAGCATCCTCTGCATACTCTTCCACATCATCTACAGCAGCACGCCGGCTCTTAACATACAATTTCTTATTGTTCTGCTTTCTCTTATTTGACTTACCACCACCTTCATCTTCAGAATTTGTAAAATCATCATCATCATCATCTACATCTTCATCTTCCACTCCTTCATCCTCATACAGAGAATCCTCACTATCATCCCCTGACACAGCCTCATCAGATTCATAGTGTTCTTCGTTTTCTTCATTTTCCGGTTCCGGTTCCGG
This sequence comes from Spinacia oleracea, assembly GCF_020520425.1. Classification (NCBI taxonomy): domain Eukaryota; kingdom Viridiplantae; phylum Streptophyta; class Magnoliopsida; order Caryophyllales; family Amaranthaceae; genus Spinacia; species Spinacia oleracea. The sequence continues at coordinate 159,295,438 of NC_079490.1, read as the reverse complement.
TATACGCCTCTTACGCTTACTGGTGCCAGCTTCCAGGGGTTGGCTACCAGCAGGCACAACATCACTAGCAGCAAACTTCTGCATCAAAAGCATCATATGCCACAGTTAAGGATTACACTACATCATACACTCCATTTTTAGACTTACACTGCATGATATATACACTCCAAATATAGAATTACACTCTGTGGGTACAACCCAAATTTAACAACTAATAACACTCACCCATGGTTGTTTGGCTCCAGTGTGTCCCTTTTTGAAAACCATCCTGAAATAATTTAGGTAAATAAACAATAAGATTAAGAACAGTACTAATTGAATATTCCTTTTAGATTGAATACCAAACTATATACAACTTTCCATTTAAAAGAACCACCATGTACCAAATTTATTATTTGCCACACATTCTATGTGGTTTGAACTCAAGGCAGTCACATTCTCAATCAATTTTGAACAATACATTCGTAAAATACATAATAATACAAGTTCAACACCCGCCCTTTCACCAGAAAACAACAAATATTTAAATTCAACACCCGCCCTTTCTTTACATTCACCAAATATGATAAAACAGGCCCCAAAAAATTACAATATAATATCAAATTTGATAAATTCACACTCCAAACCAAACATTCTTTATCTAAACCCTAAAGATTCATGCATCTCCAAAACATAAAACCCCAAAAGGTTGAAATTATTTGATTAACCCTAACTAAAACACACTGGTAATTGAAAAAAATGATGAAAACATTCCAGCATGAAATGATGAATTACCCAGAAACAAACGAATTTCTAGCAGGATAATCTACCCAGAAACAAACGAAACCCTATAAACCAAAAAAAAAAACAAACAATTCTTCATCAATCCAAACCCTAACTTCAACAAAATTCAGCAAAAATACCCAATTATACACAAACTACAACAATGAAATCAAAAAATTACGGAATTAAAATGAAATATTTCATCTTTACCTGGAATTGAATGAAGGATTAGTCTTCGCTCCAACAAACTCGCCCAAACTTCAAGCTTCGTTAAACTCGCCAAAATTACTCAAATTCGAAAAAAAAGTAAGTTTAAGAAAATCTGATGATAAAGAAATCGTGGTGTAGCAATGGGGATGAACAATTTTGCGGGAGATGGTGTTTTCTTCTATGGTAAATAACGAAGGAGAGAGAAAATGAGAGAGTAAATGAAAATAACGAAGGAGAAGGTTTTACAATTACTGATGTGGGCAATTTTTTAAATTCAAAAAACAAAAAATTTTGAATTTCAAATTTTTGCATCAGAAATGTAGAGAGAGAAGCAGAAATAAAAAGGAGAAAGGAAAAAAGGTGGGCCAAAGCACAAATGGTACTTGAAAATACCATTTTACCCCCATTATAGGATTTGCAATCTATAATAATTATAGATTCAGACTTTCCCCCTAATTAAGTTTCAAATTACTCTCCTCTATCTAATTTTAATTGCTGCTATCTATCTACTCTCCATTCTATGGTTGCTGCCCTCTCTCTCTTTTATCGCTGATGAACTTCGAACAGCCCTTTTATGCGCTGCTCCTTCAAAACCCCCCTCAGTTCGCCAAAAATAATCAACCCAGAAATGGGGGCAGCTCCGTGTTCATGCGTGGGTGCGTTAAATTGGTGCGGGCTCGTGGCTACGCAAACCTCAAATCTAACACAAACAGAATGAATTTCAGATAAACGTTTGGTGAGGCTGCGGGCGCAGTGTGTAGGCGCATAGCCTGCGACGCTGCTACTTGTTGATGCTTAGCTGCTGTGGTGTGAGCATGACAGTAGCTTCGTGCACGATGACTGAAAAAGCTTTAGCAATGACAGATACGGAAATTCTATGAGAGCATACGCGGAGCTGCTACTGTGCTTGTTGTAGATGCCCATACTTTGGCTCGGGGATGCTGCGTTGTAGCTACGTGCAGTACAGTGGGCCTGATTGGTTGTTGCTGTGATGCGTGTAATGACAGTAATTTTGTGAACATTGACAGAAATGCAAGAGCAATGACAATATAAATCTCGTAGCTGCTGCTTGAGCTTTATGATGTATCAAAGTATCAAACCAATGGTTCACAATATGCATTGGTACTTGGTTGGCTATTGCCAAATGATGCTATACTACCCAATACCACATTTATACATCATCTTGCAAGTCAATGCTACATCCAAGTATTGACTATTGAGACTATTGACATTGAACGGAATTGTTGATTGACCATAAACATCTCATCAACTTAAAGGCTCGAAACTGATAGGGAATGCAGAAATGGACATACATGAGCAAAAAGTGAATGCTGAAAGCTTCTATTAGTTGGATATTGAAACTTAGGCACTCAGCTTATCAAACATATGTCTTTATCAGCTTGACTGAATGAAGAACTATTGCACATAAACCAACTCAATTTGTGCAAACCTTAAAGTAGTTTTGTCCATTCAAAAGGATTGTATACCAACCTCAGTTTTTGTCTCGCATTTCACATCTAATTGTTGCAACCTCAGTGTGAGATACCCAGCAATGTTACTCCCCAAAATCCAAGGAACAAAGTGGCATCCTAGCTCAAGCACCTCAGAAAATCTGTCAACCTTAACAGCTACTAGTGCGCCCAACTTGTGGACGGCAAAATAAGTTGCCCATTTCAGTCTATCCTGCACAATTAGTTTGGTTAAACTGCTGGTTTTGTGTTATCAGGCTTATAGTACCCAAAATTTGGATTTTGATTATCCTGCACAATTAGTTTTGATTAACTCACAACTATTTATCTATCTATTTTCAGCTTTAGCTAAGTTTCTAGTGCATCAATCTATTATAACACGATATGACAAGAATGCAGCACAAACCCATATTCTTTAAGACTACCAAGGTTACAACATTCTAAAAAAAATGACATGCATCTTTTACCACATTGCCAAGGGACGAAGGTGCTGCAACAGATAGTGGTATAGCCAGGTCACAGTACCTGCATCTTTTACCACATTGCCAGTGCCAAATAAACAGTCCTGAAAAGTTTATGCCTCTAATTTAGCTAGTTTATGTATATTGTATGATTATGTAGAATGTATTAACTTCTAGCCCGCAAGAAAACATAAACAAACCTAGAGAAAAGAAACTACTCCTACATTTAAGTGGTGGTTGTTTGTCAATAAATATATGAAGGAAATAATGCCCTTGGTCCAAGTATGCATATAATATTAAGTCTAATAAATGCGGTTCAGTATTAATTAACAAGTTAATAATTCAGTGAGATCAAGTGAGCTGAATGCCTAGCTAGAGGCCGGTTCAGTTCAAGTGGAATTAATGATATTAATCCACAGCTTACTCTTGACTGAACCCGTAGGGTCACACAAATAGTACGTAAACGGATCAAGTATTTAATGGCATTAAATACTCCATCTATGGATATTCGGAATTGACGGATCTTGGTTTCAGTGGAAGCTGAGATCGTCACAAGCAAAAAATGAATACTCCGGAAACGATGATATTACCGGAAACGGAAAAATGGATCGTATCGGAAATATAAATATTATCTAAGTCGTAGATGTTGCCGAAAACGGAAACTATGGTACGTATCGGAAAATATTATTGGAAATGGAAATATTACCGGAATCGGAAATATTGCCGGAAACGGAAATATTGTCAGAATCGGAAATATTATCGGAATCGGAAAATAATTCCGGAAACGGAAATATTAAATATTTGTTCGAAACGGAAATTAATTCCGGAATCGGAAATATTAAATATTGTTCGTATCGGAAATGAATTCCGGAACCGGGAATTTAATCGGAAGCGCATCGTACGAATTAACATCGGACGAGGCTTGCTAGACGAAGGCCCAGCACGAAGCCAGGCCCGCGCCCAACATGAAGCTGCCACAGCCTCGCCAGGCCCAGCGCAAGGCCAGGCCCAGCAAGGCCTTGGCGCGCGCACGCTGAGCGTGCTGTTGGGCTGCGAGCAGCGACTGCTCACGTGGGCCGCAAGGCCTGCGCGGGTGGTGCGATGCTCGTGGCCATACGATGCTCATGTTCGTAACGAATCCTAATCCTATCGGAATTCGTGTATTGATTAAATCCTAATCCTAATAGATTACGTTTATTATTTAGAGTTCAAGTTGGATTCTAATTAATAAATCCAAATCCTAGTAGGATTATAATTCCTTTTCCATACCTCTATAAATAGGTGCCTAATTTATAGAGACAATTGAAGTATTCTAAAGGTAAGATTTTGAAGAAAAATCAGCCATACACTTGCACCTAAATAGCCGAAATTCCTAAGCAACCTTAAGGGCGATTCTAGTTGGTCAAGCTTAAGGCGGATCCGGACGTGCTATGGACTATCTACGGAGGGACGACACTTGGAGTCCTAAAGACTTGTTCTTGTTCGGTTCGGGCGCAGCTAGGGAGGGCACGCAACAAAGTGTATGCATCTAAACTATGCTAAATGATTATGTGTAAATAATATGTTTTCCTGGCTTTATGGTTTTTCCGCATGATTTATGTTTTGTCATATGAATCATAACCTAACAGTGGTATCACGAGCCTCTTATTATTTTCATAATCTAAATTGCATAAACATGGTTAAATATTACAAATTTGCAAGGAATTAAAAGGGGTGATTAATTTTCGTAATTGTTAAGTAATTGCAAATTGCGTTTATTTAATTATATGTACGCAGTTTTTCGGCAGTTTCTTCGTTACTCATCCAAATCGAGTGATTTTTGTGTCAATTCCACATGTAAAAGGCATTCTAAATTTTTTGGCCGAACCCAGAATTCCCAAATTCGAAGCCTAACTATGACTTTCGGAGGTTTTAGTTTTTCGAACGCAAAAGTTTGTAAATTTAAGATGTTAAATTAAATATTTGCGATTCTTGTTGATAAATCTTGAATATTTGATTGACCTACTGTATATGTTTAACAAGTTTGAATGTCTAGCCTTGTTAATTATACAACCTAATTTGTAATTATGATTAATTTGTTGAAATTCGAATAATTTAGAATTGATATTGATTTTCATAATTAATTAATAATTTAATTAGGTACCAATGATTAAAAACCACCATAAAAATTGTTAATTTGTGTTAAATTTTAAATTTTTATGACCTAGATTTGAATCCATGTTAATCGGAAATTAATTGATTAATAAATTTTCGATTTTTCACCCTAAAATTATGAAATTAATATGATTTATTAATTTGTCATTAATTTTGGAAATAAAAGTTTTAATTTTTATGCAATTCGCTCATAAAACTTGCACGCATAAAGCAATGGACGCTACGTGTAACCCTTAAGGGGTGTTGTAGTGCGGGCATGCGACGACGAGCAAGGGAGCTCGTCGCCCATGCGGTACGAATGCAGCGAGCAAGGCGAGTAGCACGCAAGCACAAGGCAGCAGCCCTGCCTTGCGTCGAGTGCTGCGATGATGCATGGGCGGATGGGCGAAGAAGCAAGGCGAGCGAGTAAAGGCAGGCGCGCGCGCGCGGGCAGCGAGGGGTGCCTCGCAGCAGCGAGCGCTGCCTCGCCCAGCCTCGCCAAGCAACTGCTGCGCTACGAAGCAGCGAGCGATGCTGCGCGCAAGTGTGGCTCGGCTTGCTGCGTTTGCGCGTGGCAGCTGCTCGTGCCTTGCTGTGCGATCACTCGTGAGGGGCGATGCTGCCTCGAGGAATCGACGGGGCATTGGCGCAAGCCCATGGCCTCGTCTTGACCCGATTGATGCGCTTTGAATTTAATTTTTAATTTTCAGTTCGGAAACGATTTTAATTAATTTTAAAATTCGTAATTTAAATTGTTTTCTTGGATTTTAATTTTGAATATTATAATTATTATAAATTTTATTTATACTAATTATTTTACTAAAATTAAATCTTGAATTAATTTAAATTCGTTTAATTCAACTAAAATAAATTAAATAAATGGATTCGATTATAAATTTATATGAGCTTTAAATTTTAATTAAATTTGTATGTTTCCGTTTAGACTAGAAATACATTTTTATGTTTAAAATTAGTAAATCATATGAATTTATTGGTTTAAGTGGGAGCATTTTTAGTCATAAACTCTTGATTAGGTCTACAAATCCTTTAAGGTTAAACAACTTGATTAGAATTAATAAGGAATGAATAATTGGTAGATTATTGGTGCCCTTAATTAATTGCTGCAAATATTTATGTGATGCATAACGTGTTTTACTAGCCAGCTATGTGGGCCATTCATGATAATGAATGGGTGAATGGTATATATTGTATATGTACTGTTTTGCAGGTTATGGAGTGACTAGTATGGCCCAAATAGGATAGAAAATATGGTCTGCGTACCATTAATTTGAATGTAATTGGTCTAATGCACCAAAGTTTGTTTTTCAATTCAAATACGGTCTGCGTACCATCAAATAGTTGTAATTAGTTTAATTATTGCTGATCCTATTTGAAGAAAATGGCGCCTCCCACGTTGAAATTCAAGACGGAGTTTCCAATCCATTTTCAAGACGGACTTTGAAGTTGAAGCTTCAAGATGAAGTCGGGCCATACTAGATCACATTTATCTTATGCATGCTTTAAGTTATTTATTGCTGTTAAATATGTCTTAATTATGCATGAGATTGTGGCTTGATTATGTTGCATGATTAAGGATTTTAGTTCACTTAAAATCTAACCAACATAGTAAGAGCCTTAAGTTCCAAACTTAAAAATTGAGTTAAAAGGTGCCATGCCAAAATAAACACTTGCTTGGATATCCTTTACATCAATCTAGTAATAGTTTTCGCTCAGCGAGGTGTTACTTATTGGTCCTAAAGGGGTAAGGTACACAAATAATTGTGAGTACATGTTAGTTTTGGTGAAACTCAACGATATAAGTAAGGAGTCCTTTTATGTCGTGGCAAAATCGATAGGTTTACCTAATAAGTTCTTAGACGTACCTATCAACCAAGAGTAGTTTCTAGACTATTAGCAAAAGGCTTTTGCTTACCTAAAAGATTTTAGAATTAAGTCTAAATACATAATGTGCTTAATTCTTCAATGGATTTTAGGGTCTTGGAATCATTTTATTCACACCTGCCGGAACACATAACTTGAATAAAATGCTTAATGAACATTGAATTATGCATGTATGCTAGAATTTAAGTTTATTAAGAGAAACTGTGAATGATTATTTATTTGTTTATTCTTTTCAATTGTAGTTTTAATTATGGCAAACAACAATTCATTCAACATTCGATCAATTCTCGAAAAGGAGAAGTTGAGCGGGAAAAACTTCCTTGACTGGCAAAGGAACTTGCAAATAGTTCTTATGCAGGAAGAAAATGAGTATGTCCTGGAAGAGGCAATGTCCGAAGCCGCAGGCGAAGGGGTCACTCAAGCAGCCCTCAATCGTTGGATTGATGCAAACAAGGATGTGAAATTTCTAATGCTTGCAACCATGAGTGTAGATCTACAGAAAACGTTCATCAACTCAGATGCTTTCACGATTATCAGTGAGTTAAAGAACATGTTCCAAGATCTAGCTCGAGTCGAAAGATTCGAGACTCATAGGCAAATTCTTGAGACCAAGCTTAAGAAAGGCTAGCCCGTAAGTCCACATGTTCTCAAAATGATTGGACTCATTGAGAATATGAGTCGGCTGGATCAGCAATTCTCTCAGGAAATGGCTGTAGACACCATCCTCCATTCTCTTCATAGCGGGTATGATCAGTTCAAACTGAACTACAGCATGAATAGTCTGGACAAAACGCTCACTGAGCTTCACGGTATGCTGAAGACCGCTGAAAAGACGCTCAAAAGTGATAAGCAAGATGTGATTATGGTGCGTGGGGGCAAGTTCAAGAAATCTGGAAAGAAGCGGAATGCTAAGAAAGGTGGCAACAAGGATAGCCCAACTAAGCAAACTGGCGCCAAAACTGAAAAGAGGAAGGTCAGTCAACCCACTTCTGAATCTGAATGCTTCTATTGCAAGAAGAAGGGGCATTGGAAGAGAGATTGCTTGAAACTTAAGGAAGATCAGAAGAACGGAACAGTCGTTCCATCTTCAGGTATTTTCGTTATAGACTGTATACTTGCTAATTCAACTTCTTGGGTATTAGATACAGGTTGTGGCTCACACTTATGTTCCAATCCACAGGGACTAAGAAGAAGTAGAAAGTTAAGCAAGGGTGAAGTCGACCTACGAGTGGGAAATGGAGCACGGATTGCTGCATTAGCTGTAGGAACTTATTATTTGTCGTTGCCCTCTGGGCTAGTTTTGGAACTGGAAGAGTGTTTCCATGTTCCAAGTCTTACTAAAAACATCATTTCTGTTTCTTGCTTAGATGCTAAGGGATTTTCCTTTTTAATAAAAGACAATAGTTGTTCGTTTTATTTTAAAGAGACAGATTAGTCAATGGACTTTATTTATTAGATCACGACAAACAAGTTTATAACATAAATACCAAAAAGGCCAAAAAGGATGATTCAGATCTCACCTATCTGTGGCATTGTCGATTAGGCCATATTAACTTGAAACGCATGGAAAGACTTCAAAAGGAAGGAATTCTAGAACCATTTGACTTTGAGGATTATGGTAAGTGCGAATCATGTTTACTTGGCAAAATGACAAAGCAACCTTTCTCTAAAGTTGGAGAAAGAGCAACTGAACTATTGGGTTTAATCCATACAGATGTATGTGGACAAATGAGTACAAATTCTAGGGGTGGTTTCAGCTACTTTATCACTTTCACTGATGACTTCAGTAGATATGGTTATGTCTACCTAATGAAGCATAAGTCTGAATCCTTTGACAAATTCAAGGAATTTCAGAGTGAAGTAGAGAATCAATTAGGCAAGAAGATTAAAGCACTGCGGTCTGATAGAGGCGGTGAATATCTGAGCTATGAATTTGATGACCATCTGAAAGAATGTGGAATTCTATCAGAATTGACTCCTCCTGGAACACCACAATGGAACGGTGTGTCGGAACGGAGGAACAAAACCTTGCTAGACATGGTTAGGTCAATGATGGGTCAGGCCGAACTTCCAATAGAATTTTGGGGACATGCACTAAATACAGTTGCACTCACTATAAATAGAGCTCCGTCTAAAGCTGTTGAAAAGACTCCATATGAGTTATGGTTTGGAAAGCCTCCAAATGTGTCTTTTCTTAAGATTTGGGGATGTGAAGTATACGTCAAGTGATTAATTTCAGACAAACTTCATCCAAAATCTGACAAATGTATCCTTGTGGGCTATCCAAAGGAAACAAAGGGGTATTACTTCTACAATACATCTGAGAACAAAGTGTTTGTTGCTCGAGATGATATCTTTTTGGAAAAGAATCACATTTCCAAAATGACAAGTGGGAGAAAAGTAGACCTCTATTAAATTCGAGTCGAACAACAAACTCTAGAGAATGCTCAAGATGACATTCAAGATGAAACTCAGAGATCTTTAGAAGTATCTGGTGAGAATCATGGTCAATCTAGAAATGTAACCCCGCGTAGATCGCAGAGATATAGATCTCAACCGGAAAGGTACTTAGGTATTTTGACGAACGAGAGCTGTGACGTTCTATTACTAGAAAGTGATGAACCTGCGACTTACAAGCAAGCTATGACGAGCCCTAGCTCCAAGCAATGGCAAGAAGCCATGCAATCTGAATTAGACTCCATGTCAGAAAACCAAGTATGGGATTTGGTCGATTTGCCAGATGGCTACCAAGCCATTGGAAGAAAATGGGTTTTCAAACTGAAAAAGGACAAGGATGGGAAACTTGAAGTTTTCAAAGCTAGATTGGTTGCAAAAGGTTACAGGCAAGTCCTCGGTGTGGATTACGATGAAACCTTTTCACCAGTTGCAATGCTAAAGTCTATTCGGATAATGTTAGCAATCGCTGCATATTACGATTACGAAATATGGCAGATGGATGTCAAAACCGATTTCTTAAACGGCGTTTTAACAGAAACTGTGTTTATGACACAGCCTGAAGGTTTTGAGGATCCAAAGAATGCTAAAAAGGTATGCAGGCTAAAGAAATCAATCTACGGATTGAAGCAGGTATCCAAGAACGTAGACGAATCTTGTGTATACAAGAAGGTCAGTGGGAGCAAAATTGCTTTCCTAGTATTATATGTCGATGACATATTACTTATCGGAAATGACATTCCTATGTTGAACTCTGTCAAGATTTGGCTTGGGAAATGTTTTTCGATGAAGGATCTAGGAGAAGCACAGTACATATTGGGCATCAAGATTTACAGAGATAAATCTAAAAAGATGATTGGACTTAGTCAGAGCACTTATATCAATAAGGTGCTTGATAGGTTCAAGATGGAAGACTCCAAGCGAGGCTACCTTCCCATGTCTCATGGAATGACTCTAAGCAAGACTCAGTGCCCAAAAACACTTGATGAGCGTAGACGAATGAATGGGATTCCATATGCATCATTGATTGGTTCAATAATGTATGCTATGATATGTACACGCCCGGATGTTGCGTACGCACTCAGTGCTACGAGCAGATACCAGTCAGACCCAGGAGAGGCACATTGGTTTGCTGCCAAGAACATTCTGAAGTACCTGAAAAGGCACAAAGATGACTTCCTGGTCTATGGTGGAGATGATGAATTAATTGTTAAAGGCTATACGGACGCAAGTTTCCAAACCGACAAAGATGATTTCAGATCACAGTCTGGGTTTGTCTTCTGCCTCAACGGAGGAGCAGTAAGCTGGAAAAGTGCTAAGCAAAGCACCATTGCGGATTCTACAACTGAAGCGGAGTACATTGCTGCACATGAAGCAGCAAAGGAAGCTATATGGCTAAGGAAGTTCATAGGAGAACTTGGTGTAGTCCTCTCCATTAAAGGACCAATAGCCCTGTATTGTGATAATAACGGAGTTATTGCACAGGCAAAAGAGCCTAGACACCACCAGAGAGTCAAGCATGTACTTCGTAGATTTCACCTTCTACGAGAGTTCGTTGAAAGAAAGGAAGTCGAGATAAGCAAAATTGGAACTGATGACAACATATCAGATCCATTAACTAAACCTCTGCCGCAGGCGAAGCACAACTCGCACACTGCATGGGAATCAAGCATATTGGAGAATGGCTTTGATGTCTCTGTTTAATGTTTTAAAGTTTTAGAGTTTAAATCTTTGTAAAACATTATTGGTTAATCATTCACAATAAATGAAATGAATTCATTTTTCCATTTAATTTGTGGTTTATTAAATGATGAGTCCCTTCAATTTGACGATATATTCAAGATAGACTGTCAGGACCAGTCCTGTGACTAAGAAATGTCTATCAAGTGAACTTGAATGTCAAAGGTTGAAAATGGTCCCTAATCGGAGTTTTCTATAAAATTGGACGCATAGAAAACGTTAGACGATTAGAATGCAAGATGACTAGTAGTTCTGTTTCTTGAACTATGTGGACATGGCAATGTCATAATCATTTGCATAGATACTTACTTTGGGAAGACTAGTATCGGACAAGACCTATGAAACTTTACTGTAAGAGATGAAAGTCTGTCATAAGTAAATTTCATTAAATTATTAGACACTAAATCCTCAATACCTGAGTGATTTGAGATTACTTGTTTGAGAACTGGTTGCTTTGACGTTGACCAACCGTCGCACCGTAAAAGGAGGCTATAAAGGCAACGCTCAGGTAATCACCTATCAAACGAAGTCTAATCTCAAGATCGCAAGATTGGGATTGTCCTCCCATAAATCGGGATGAGATGCTTAAAAGTTGTACAAGGCCACTCGGAGAGCTAGAAACTGTGAAATGCATGGCCGTGCTCGGATGAATCATAGGCTATGATTATCTGTTTATTTGATCAGTTGAACTCTGAAACCGAGGAACACCTCTGGACGTAATAAGGATGACAACTCTTACCTTATGTTCAAGAGCATCTCTCTGAATTAGATAATGCTCACTTGTCCCTAAGGACAAGTGGGAGACTGAAAGGAAATAATGCCCTTGGTCCAAGTATGCATATAATATTAATTCTAATAAATGCGGTTCAGTATTAATTAACAAGTTAATAATTCAGAGAGATCAAGTGAGCTGAATGCCTAGCTAGGGGCCGCTTCAGTTCAAGTGGAATTAATGATATTAATCCACAGCTTACTATTGACTGAACCCGTAGGGTCACACAAATAGTACGTAAACGGATCAAGTATTTAATGGCATTAAATACTCCATCTATGGATATTCGGAATCGACGGATCTTGGTTTCAGTGGGAGCTGAGATCGTCACAAGCAAGAAATGAATACTCCGGAAACGATGATATTACCGGAAACGGAAAAATGGATCGTATCGGAAATATAAATATTATCCAAGTCGTAGATGTTGCCGGAAACGGAAACATGGTACGTATCGGAAAATATTATTGGAAATGGAAATATTACCGGAATCGGAAATATTGTCGGAAACGGAAATATTACCGGAATCGGAAAATAATTCCGGAAACGGAAATATTAAATATTTGTTCGAAACGGAAATTAATTCCGGAATCGGAAATATTAAATATTGTTCGTATCGGAAATGAATTCCGGAACCGGGAATTTAATCGGAAGCGCATCGTATGAATTAGCATCGGACGAGGCTTGCTAGACGAAGGCCCAGCACGAAGCCAGGCCCGCGCCCAGCAAGCCGAGCGCCCAACATGAAGCTGCCACAGCCTCGCCAGGCCCAACAAGGCCTTGGCGCGCGCACGCTGAGCGTGCTGTTGGGCTGCGAGCAGCGACTGCTCGTGTGGGCCGCAAGGCCTGCGCGGGTGGTGCGATGCTCGTGGCCATACGATGCTCATGTTCGTACCGAATCCTAATCCTATCGGAATTCGTGTATTGATTAAATCCTAATCCTAATAGATTAAGTTTATTATTTAGAGTTCAAGTTGGATTCTAATTAATAAAACCAAATCCTAGTAGGATTATAATTCCTTTTCCATACCTCTATAAATAGGTGCCTAGGGTCATAATTTATAGAGACAATTGAAGTATTCTAAAGGTAAGATTTTGAAGAAAAATCAGCCATACACTTGCACCTAAATAGCCGAAATTCCTAAGCAACCTTAAGGGCGATTCTAGTTGGTCAAGCTTAAGGCGGATCCGGACGTGCTGTGGACTATCTACGGAGGGACGACACTTGGAGTCCTAAAGACTTGTTCTTGTTCGGTTCGGGCGCAGCTAGGGAGGGCACGCAACAAAGTGTATGCATCTAAACTATGCTAAATGATTATGTGTAAATAATATATTTTCCTGGCTTTATGGTTATGCTAAATGATTATGCTAAATGATTATGTGTAAACAATGATGAGTCCCTTCAATTTGACGATATATTCAAGATAGACTGTCAGGACCAGTCCTGTGACTAAGAAATGTCTATCAAGTGAACTTGAATGTCAAAGGTTGAAAATGGTCCCTAATCGGAGTTTTCTATAAAATTGGACGCATAGAAAACGTTAGACGATTAGAATGCAAGATGACTAGTAGTTCTGTTTCTTGAACTATGTGGACATGGCAATGTCATAATCATTTGCATAGATACTTACTTTGGGAAGACTAGTATCGGACAAGACCTATGAAACTTTACTGTAAGAGATGAAAATCTGTCATGAGTAAATTTCATTAAATTATTAGACACTAAATCCTCAATACCTGAGTGATTTGAGATTACTTGTTTGAGAACTGGTTGCTTTGACGTTGACCAACCGTCGCACCGTAAAAGGAGGCTATAAAGGCAACGCTCAGGTAATCACCTATCAAACGAAGTCTAATCTCAAGATCGCAAGATTGGGATTGTCCTCCCATAAATCGGGATGAGATGCTTAAAAATTGTACAAGGCCACTCGGAGAGCTAGAAACTGTGAAATGCATGGCCGTGCTCGGATGAATCATAGGCTATGATTATCTGTTTATTTGATCAGTTGAACTCTGAAACCGAGGAACACCTCTGGACGTAATAAGGATGACAACTCTTACCTTATGTTCAAGAGCAAGCTTAACTTAAGGTAAGAGTTGTCATCCTTACCTTATGCTTAATAAGGATGACAACTCTTACCTTAACTTTGTCGCTCGATGCTTGCTCTTGAACATAAGGTAAGAGTTGTCATCCTTATTACGTCCAGAGGTGTTCCTCGGTTTCAGAGTTCAACTGATCAAATAAACAGATAATCATAGCCTATGATTCATCCGAGCACGGCCATGCATTTCACAGTTTCTAGCTCTCCGAGTGGCCTTGTACAACTTTTAAGCATCTCATCCCGATTTATGGGAGGACAATCCCAATCTTGCGATCTTGAGATTAGACTTCGTTTGATAGGTGATTACCTGAGCGTTGCCTTTATAGCCTCCTTTTACGGTGCGACGGTTGGTCAACGTCAAAGCAACCAGTTCTCAAACAAGTAATCTCAAATCACTCAGGTATTGAGGATTTAGTGTCTAATAATTTAATGAAATTTACTTATGACAGACTTTCATCTCTTACAGTAAAGTTTCATAGGTCTTGTCCGATACTAGTCTTCCCAAAGTAAGTATCTATGCAAATGATTATGACATTGCCATGTCCACATAGTTCAAGAAACAGAACTACTAGTCATCTTGCATTCTAATCGTCTAACGTTTTCTATGCGTCCAATTTTATAGAAAACTCCGATTAGGGACCATTTTCAACCTTTGACATTCAAGTTCACTTGATAGACATTTCTTAGTCACAGGACTGGTCCTGACAGTCTATCTTGAATATATCATCAAATTGAAGGGACTCATCATTTAATAAACCACAAATTAAATGGAAAAATGAATTCATTTCATTTATTGTGAATGATTAACCAATAATGTTTTACAAAGATTTAAACTCTAAAACTTTAAAACATTAAACAGAGACATCAAAGCCATTCTCCAATATGCTTGATTCCCATGCAGTGTGCGAGTTGTGCTTCGCCTGCGGCAGAGGTTTAGTTAATGGATCTGATATGTTGTCATCAGTTCCAATTTTGCTTATCTCGACTTCCTTTCTTTCAACGAACTCTCGTAGAAGGTGAAATCTACGAAGTACATGCTTGACTCTCTGGTGGTGTCTAGGCTCTTTTGCCTGTGCAATAGCTCCGTTATTATCACAATACAGGGCTATTGGTCCTTTAATGGAGAGGACTACACCAAGTTCTCCTATGAACTTCCTTAGCCATATAGCTTCCTTTGCTGCTTCATGTGCAGCAATGTACTCCGCTTCAGTTGTAGAATCCGCAATGGTGCTTTGCTTAGCACTTTTCCAGCTTACTGCTCCTCCGTTGAGGCAGAAGACAAACCCAGACTGTGATCTGAAATCATCTTTGTCGGTTTGGAAACTTGCGTCCGTATAGCCTTTAACAATTAATTCATCATCTCCACCATAGACCAGGAAGTCATCTTTGTGCCTTTTCAGGTACTTCAGAATGTTCTTGGCAGCAGTCCAATGCGCCTCTCCTGGGTCTGACTGGTATCTGCTCGTAGCACTAAGTGCGTACGCAACATCTGGGCGTGTACATATCATAGCATACATTATTGAACCAATCAATGATGCATATGGAATGCCATTCATTCGTCTACGCTCATCAGGTGTTTTTGGGCACTGAGTCTTGCTTAGAGTCATTCCATGAGACATGGGTAGGTAGCCTCATTTGGAGTCCGCCATCTTGAACCTATCAAGCACCTTATTGATATAAGTGCTTTGACTAAGTCCAATCATCTTTTTAGATCTATCTCTGTAAATCTTGATGCCCAATATGTACTGTGCTTCTCCTAGATCCTTCATCGAAAAACATTTCCCAAGCCAAATCTTGACAGAGTTCAACATAGGAATGTCATTTCCGATAAGTAATATGTCGTCGACATATAATACTAGGAAAGCAATTTTGCTCCCACTGACCTTCTTGTATACACAAGATTCGTCTGCGTTCTTGATGAAACCAAAGTCACTGACTGCTTCATCAAAACGTCTATTCCAGCTCCTGGATGCCTGCTTCAATCCGTAGATTGACTTCTTTAGCTTGCATACCTTTTTAGCATTCTTTGGATCCTCAAAACCTTCAGGCTGTGTCATAAACACAGTTTCTGTTAAAACGCCGTTTAAGAAAGCAGTTTTGACATCCATCTGCCATATTTCGTAATCGTAATATGCAGCGATTGCTAACATTATTCGAATAGACTTTAGCATTGCAACTGGTGAAAAGGTTTCATCATAATCCACACCGTGGACTTGCCTGTAACCTTTTGCAACCAATCTAGCTTTGAAAACTTCAAGTTTCCCATCCTTGTCCTTTTTCAGTTTGAAAACCCATTTGCTTCCAATGGCTTGGTAGCCATCTGGCAAATCGACCAAATCCCATACTTGGTTTTCAGACATGGAGTCTAATTCAGATTGCATGGCTTCTTGCCACTGCTTGGAGCTAGGGCTCGTCATAGCTTGCTTGTAAGTCGCAGGTTCATCACTTTCAAGTAATAGAACGTCATAGCTCTCGTTCGTCAAAATACCTAAGTACCTTTCCGGTTGAGATCTATATCTTTGCGATCTACGCGGGGTAACATTTCTAGATTGACCATGATTCTCACCAGATTCTTCTAAAGATCTCTGAGTTTCATCCTGAATGTCATCTTGAGCATTCTCTAGAGTTTGTTGTTCGACTCGAATTTCTTCGAGGTCTACTTTTCTCCCACTTGTCATTTTGGAAATGTAATCCTTCTCCAAAAAGACACCATCTCGAGCAACAAACACTTTGTTCTCAGATGTATTGTAGAAGTAATACCCCTTTGTTTCCTTTGGATAGCCCACAAGGATACATTTGTCAGATTTTGGATGAAGTTTGTCTGAAATTAATCGTTTGACGTATACTTCACATCCCCAAATCTTAAGAAAAGACACATTTGGAGGCTTTCCAAACCATAATTCGTATGGAGTCTTTTCGACAGCTTTAGACGGAGCTCTATTTATAGTGAGTGCAGCTGTATTTAGTGCATGTCCCCAAAATTCTAATGGAAGTTCGGCCTGACCCATCATTGACCTGACCATGTCTAGCAAGGTTCTGTTCCTCCGTTCTGACACACCGTTCCATTGTGGTGTTCCAGGAGGAGTCAATTCTGATAGAATTCCACATTCTTTCAGATGGTCATCAAATTCATAGCTCAGATATTCACTGCCTCTATCAGACCGCAGTGCCTTAATCTTCTTGCCTAATTGATTCTCTACTTCACTCTGAAATTCCTTGAATTTGTCAAAGGATTCAGACTTATGCTTCATTAGGTAGACATAACCATACCTACTGAAGTCATCAGTGAAAGTGATAAAGTAGCTGAAACCACCTCTAGCATTTGTACTCATTGGTCCACATACATCTGTATGGATTAAACCCAATAGTTCATTTGCTCTTTCTCCAACTTTAGAGAAAGGTTGCTTTGTCATTTTGCCAAGTAAACATGATTCGCATTTACCATAATCCTCTAAGTCAAATGGCTCTAGAATTCCTTCTTTTTGAAGTCTTTCTAAGCGTTTCAAGTTTATATGGCCTAATCGACAATGCCACAGATAGGTGAGATCTGAATCATTCTTTTTGGCCTTTTTGGTATTTATGTTATATACTTGTTTGTCGTGATCTAATAAATAAAGTCCATTGACTAATCTAGCAGATCCATAAAACATCTCTTTAAAATAAAACGAACAACTATTGTCTTTTATTAAAAAGGAAAATCCCTTAGCATCTAAGCAAGAAACTGAAATGATGTTTTTAGTAAGACTTGGAACATGGAAACATTCTTCCAGTTCCAAAACTAGCCCGGAGGGCAACGACAAATAGTAAGTTCCTACAGCTAATGCAGCAATCCGTGCTCCATTTCCCACTCGTAGGTCGACTTCACCCTTGCTTAACTTTCTACTTCTTCTTAGTCCCTGTGGATTGGAACATAAGTGTGAGCCACAACCTGTATCTAATACCCAAGAAGTTGAATTAGCAAGTATACAGTCTATAACGAAAATACCTGAAGATGGAACGACTGTTCCGTTCTTCTGATCTTCCTTTAGCTTCAAGCAATCTCTCTTCCAATGCCCCTTCTTCTTGCAGTAGAAGCATTCGGATTCAGAAGTGGGTTGACTGACCTTCCTCTTTGCAGATTTGGCGCCAGTTTGCTTAGTTGGGCTGGCCTTGTTGCCACCTTTCTTAGCATTCCTCTTCTTTCCAGATTTCTTGAACTTGCCCCCACGCACCATAAGCACATCCTGCTTATCACTTTTGAGCGTCTTTTCAGCGGTCTTCAGCATACCGTGAAGCTCAGTGAGCGTTTTGTCCAGACTATTCATACTGTAGTTCAGTTTGAACTGATCATACCCGCTATGAAGAGAATGGAGGATGGTGTCTATAGCCATTTCCTGAGAAAATTGCTGATCCAGCCGACTCATATTCTCAATGAGTCCAATCATTTTGAGAACATGTGGACTTACGGGCTCGCCTTTCTTAAGCTTGGTCTCAAGAATTTGCCTATGAGTCTCGAATCTTTCGACTCGAGCCAGATCTTGGAACATGTTCTTTAACTCACTGATGATTGTGAAAGCATCTGAGTTGATGAACGTTTTCTGCAGATCCGCACTCATGGTGGCGAGCATTAGACATTTCACATCCTTGTTGGCATCAATCCAACGATTGAGGGCTGCCTGAGTGACCCCGTCGCCTGCAGCTTCGGGCATCGCCTCATCCAGGACATACTCCTTTTTTTCCTGCATAAGAACTATTTGCAAGTTCCTTTGCCAGTCAAGGAAGTTTTTCCCGTTCAACTTCTCCTTTTCGAGAATTGATCGAATGTTGAATGAATTGTTGTTTGCCATATTAAAAACTACAATTGAAAAGAATAAACAAATAAATAACCATTCACAGTTTCTCTTAATAAACTTAAATTCTAGCATACATGCATAATTCAATGTTTATTAAGCATTTTATTCAAATTATGTGTTCCGGCGGGTGTGAATAAAATGATTCCAAGATCATAAAATCATTGAAGAACTAAGCACAGTTTGTCGACTTAATCCTAGAACATCTTAGGTAAGCAAAAGCCTTTTGCTAATAGTCTAGAAACTATTCTTGGTTGATAGGCACGTCTAAGAACTTATTAGGTAAACCTATCGAATTTGCCACGACATAAAAGGACTCCTTACTTATATCGTTGAGTTTCACCAAAACTAACATGTACTCACAATTATTTGTGTACCTTGCCCCTTTAGGACCAATAAGTAACACCTCGCTGAGCGAAAACTATTACTAGATTGATGTAAAGGATATCCAAGCAAGTGTATATTTTGGCATGGCACCTTTTAACTCAATTTTTTAAGTTTGGAACTTAAGGCTCTTACTATGTTGGTTAGATTTTAAGTGAACTAAAATCCTTAATCATGCAACATAATCAAGCTTTTGATCTCATGCATTTTAAGACATATTTAAAAGCAATAAATAACTTAAAACATGCATAAGATATTTGTGATCTAGTATGGCCCGACTTCATCTTGAAGCTTTGACTTCAAAGTCCGTCTTGAAAATCTCCGTGGGAGGCACCATTTTCTTCAAATAGGATAAGCTATAACTAATTACAACTATTTGATGGTTCGCAGACCATATTTGAATTGAAAAACAACTTTGGTACTTTAGACCAATTACATTCAAATTAATGGTACGCAGACCATATTTTCTATCCTATTTGGGCCATACTAGTCACTTCATAACCTGCAAAACAGTACATATACAATATATACCATTCACCCATTCATTATCATGAATCGCCCACATAGCTGGTTAGTAAAACACATTATGCATCACGTAAACATTTGCAGCAATTAATCAAGGGCACCAATAATCTACCAATTATTCAGTCCTTATTAATTCTAATCAAGTTGTTTTAACCTTAAGGATTTGTAGACCTAATCAAGAGTTTATGACTAAAAGCGCTCCCACTTAAACCAATAAATTTATATGCTTTACTAATTTTAAACATAAAAATGTATTTCTAGTCCAACCGGAAACATACAAATTTAATTAAAATTTAAAGCTCATATCAATTTATAATTGAATCCAAAAGTTTAATTTAATTTCAGTCGTATTTAAATTAATTCATGATTTTAATTTTAGTAAAATAATTAGAATAAATAACATTTATTATAATTATAATATTCAAAATTAAAATCCAGGAAAATAATTTAAATTATTAATTTTAAAATTAATTAAAATTACGTGAACTGAAATTTTCAAATTAAACATTCAAAACGATCTTTAATCGTAACGCAAACACCCTACGCGTTGCACGCCCATGGGCCGCACGCACACAGCCATTGCTGGCCATGTGCGCGCAGCCCATGCGCTCGTCGCATAGCTGTTGCATCCCCATCGCAAGCCTCTGCACGTATTGGTGCTCGCTGCGCGCGCCAGCGCTCATCGCACGCGAGCTATCGCTCGCAGTGCGCGCGCGACATCGCTCGCTGGGCGCGCGACATCGCTGGCTGGGCGCGCGAGCCATCGCTCGCTGGGCGCGCGACATCGCTCGCTGGGCGCGCGACATCGCTCGCTGGGCGCGCGACATCGCTCGCTGGGCGCGCGACATCGCTCGCTGGGCGGGCGACATCGCTCGCTGTGCGCGCGAGTAATGCTGGGCGCAGCGCTCGTGGCACGCGAGCTTGCGCTCGCTGCGCGCGAGGCTGCGCGCTCTTGTGCGAGGCAGCGCGCGTTGTGGCGCAGCTCGCTTGCTGCCCACACGCGACTGCCTTGGCTCGCCCTTCGCCCATGCCCATTCGTTTATTGCTCGTGGCACACGACACAAGGCAGGGCTGCTGCCTTGTGCTCGTGCACTACGCCTTTGCTCATTGCATTCGTGCCGCACGGGCGACGAGCTCCCTTGCTCGTCGTCGCATGCCCGCATTATACAACACCCCTTAAGGGTAACACGAAGCGTCCATTGCTTCGTGCGTGCAAGTTTTATGAACGAATCGCATAAAATTTAAAATTTATATTTAAAATTAATGACAAATTAATAAATAATATTAATTTCATAATTTTAGGGCGAAAAAATCGAAAATTTATTATCCAATTGATTTCCGATTGTTATGGATTCAAGTCTAGGTCATAAAAATTTAAAATTTATCATAAATTTACAATTTTTATGGTGGTTTTTAATCATAGGTTTCTAATTAAATTACAATTAATTATGAAAATCAAATTAATTCTAAATTATTCTAATTTTCAACAAATTAATCATAATTACAAATTAGATTGCATAATTAACAAGACTAGGCATTCAAACTTGTTAAACATATGCAGTAGGTCAATCAAAAATTCAAGATTTATCAACAAGAATCGCAAATATTTAATTTAACATCTTAAATTTACGAAATTTTGCATTCGAAAAACTAAAACCTTCGAAAAGTCATAGTTAGGCTTCGAATTTGAGAATTCTGGGTTCGGCAGAAAAATACTATTTTTGTCAAAATTTTAGAATGTCTTTTACATGCGGAATTGACACAAAAATCACTCAATTCGGATGAGTAACGGATCAAGTATTTAATGGCATTAAATACTCCATCTATGAATATTCGGAACCGACGGATCTTGGTTCCAGTGGGAGCTAAGATCGTCACAGGCAAGAAATGAATACTCCGGAAACGATGATATTGCCGGAAACGGAAATATGGATCGTATCGGAAATATAAATATTATCCAAGTCGTAGATGTTGCCGGAAACGGAAATATGGTGTTAGGTTATGATACATATGACATTACATAGATCATGCGGAAACAACCATTAACCCAGGACAACATATTATTTACACATAATCATATAGCATAATTTAGATGCATACTCTTTGTTGCGTGCCTTCCCTAGCTGCGCCCGAACCGAACAAGAACAAGTCTTTAGGACTCCAAGTGTCGTCCCTCCGTAGATAGTCCACAGCACGTCCGGATCCGCCTTAAGATTGACCAACTAGAATCGCCCTTAAGGTACTATTATTTTCGGCACTTTATAGGCAAATGTGTGACTGAATTTTTCTCTCAAAAACTCACTTTGAATACTTTTAAACTTGTTATAAATTGTGAGCCCTAGCCTCATATTTATAGGGGTATGGAAAGGGAATCGAAATCCTATTCAGATACAAATTAATTAAACCTAGAATTCTACAAGAACTCTAATTTAATTAATTTATCAATTAGAATTAGGAATTTAATCATTAACCGAACTCTGCATGTTTTAGGAAACGTGCACGAACACAAACACTTGCACACACACGCACGGCAGCCACGATGGGCCCCCATGCGTGCGCGCGAGCAGCAGCCCACGCAGCGCCCGCGCGCGCTGCGCGCTGCGCGTGCTTGCGCGCGCTGTGCGTGCTGCGCAGCCTGCTGGGCCTGGCCTTGCGCTGGGCCTGGCGTGGCTGTTTGTGCGGCGCGCTTGGCTTGCTGGGCGATGGCCTGGCTTCGTGTTGGGCCTCGTCCGGCAGGCCTCGTCCGATGCTTATTCGTACGATGCGCTTCCGATTAAATTTTCCGATTCCGGAATTCATTTCCGATACGAACAATATTTAATATTTCCGATTCCGGAATTAATTTCCGTTTCGAACAAATATTTAATATTTCCGTTTCCGGAATTATTTTCCGATTCCGGTAATATTTCCGATTCTGACAATATTTCCGTTTCCGGCAATATTTCCGATTCTGGCAATATTTCCATTTCCGATAATATTTTCCGATACGTACCATGTTTCCGTTTCCGGCAACATCTACGACTTGGATAATATTTATATTTCCGATACGATCCATATTTCCGTTTCCGGCAATATCATCGTTTCCGGAGTATTCATTTCTTGCCTGTGACGATCTCAGCTCCCACTGAAACCAAGATCCGTCGATTCCGAATATTCATAGATGGAGTATTTAATGCCATTAAATACTTGATCCGTTTACGTACTATTTGTGTGACCCTACGGGTTCAGTCAAGAGTAAGCTGTGGATTAATATCATTAATTCCACTTGAACTGAAGCGGCCTCTAGCTAGGCATTCAGCTCACTTGATCTCACTGAATTATTAACTTGTTAATTAATACTGAACCGCATTTATTAGACTTAACATAGAATGCATACTTGGACCAAGGGCATTATTTCCTTCACATGGTACGTATCGGAAAATATTATCGGAAATGGAAATATTGCCAGAATCGGAAATATTGCCGGAAACGGAAATATTGTCAGAATCGGAAATATTACCGGAATCGGAAAATAAATCCGGAAACGGAAATATTAAATTACTTGAATTATGCGTGAAAATCCTTTAGTTGGTTGTCAATAAATGAAAATCCTTTATTGTAAGAAAAGTCAGTTGTCAGATAGTACAGTAGTTAATGTAAAATAGTACTAAATAACAAAACCAAGCGGTTAGTAAAATTTACTCTCAGGTAGTTATTAATTATTGTAAGATAGTAATAAATAGCAAAACCGTAAACTGGTTACTGGATTCCACATTGAGAGGATCTTCCAAAAGCTATACACGGATACAAGTTTAGAGATGTCCAAAGAGAATGTGAGAGGCTTTTGTATTGTGTTGTGAAGGAGGAGAAACATATATCGGAGAAAGAATTATTTGAATACGTGTTGGAAGACCGTGTGTGGATCATTGTTAAAGGTAAAAGTGAAGAGGTGTTGACGAAATATAAGAAATTCTACGTAGTAAAGTTTTGTACAAATCCACTGGATTTATCATGTGTGTGTAAGCTATTTGAGACGAGGGGTATTCTATGTAGGCACTGTATTCGTGTGTTAGATACAAACTCCATGGTCGATATTCCTGAGAAATACATCCTTCGGCGATGGTGGAAGAATATATATCGCCAGCATATGCATGTTACGGCTGCTTCTTATGATCCCACACAGACGGAGGTGGCTAAACGGTTTGATAAGATGATTCTAGAATTTGAGCTTATTTGTGAGGAAGCAACTATCGATGATCAAACTATGGAGTTTGTGGTGAATGAATTGCAAATCCTAGAAATAGCTGTAAGGGATAGGGTTAAGTTGGTGACACAAAAACAAATGTTATTGCCATTGGAATCACTTCAATTTCAAGATCAAGTGGACACCACACAGGGAAATGACTTATGCTGGATCCTAGGCTCCTTTTCCTGGCCAATGACTCCACTATTATCGCAATATAAAGCCATTGGTCCCTTTATAAAGGGGACAACCCCAAGTTCTTCAATGAACTTTTGAATCCAAACAGCTTCCTTTGTTGCTTCTGAGGCAGCAATGTACCCGGCTTCAGTTGTAGAATTCTCTATCGTGCTTTGCTTAGCATTTTTCCAGCTTACTGCTCCGCCATTAAGGCATAACACAAAACCACACTGTCATCTGAAATCCTCTCCGTCGGTTTGAAAGATTGAGTATGTAGTATAGCTGTAATACCTCGTATTTTTCTATTATTATAAATATATTTTATTATATTTATAAAGCATTTCGTTGTATTTTTACAAATTAATTTCATTTAATGAGAATTAAATGCGCTTTTATTTTAATTAATTTAAATATTAATTATTTAGAAAACCGTATTTTTATTAAATAAATTCAAGAAATTTATTTAGTCAGGAATTGTTGGGTCGTATTTCAAAAACGAATTTAATAAACTTAAAGCTCGGTCGTTTTGTTTTAATTAAACCCAACAAAGCTTGCAAGGAAATGAATGAACTAAGCCCGAAAGCAAGCCCAACTCAAAATTACCCTAACCTAGCCCACAAGGGAGAGAAAACCTATAAATAGACCTCATATCAAACCCCCAAAATCAAAAATTCAGAAATCTCTCTCTCTCCTCTTCCCCTCTCCTTGCGGCACACTCAACCACACTCCCTCTCTTCGTCGCCCTTGCTTGCGGCGCAAGGCAGCCATCCCTCTCGCCTCCCGCAGCCGCAGCGTAGCACATTGTGCCTGCGTGCCGTGCGGTGGTGCCTTGCTTGTGCGCCCACTCGTCCCTTGCTCGCCCTCGTCCCGCGTCGCGTCGCAGCACAACAGCAGTGCTGTGTGTGCGCGCGCTGTGTCCCGCCTGTGCCCAGCACCTCTCGCCTGCCCTTGCGCGCACGTTGTGCCGCGTGTATGTGCCTTGCTGTGCCCAGCGCCCTCGTCGCCCCTCTCGCCCCTTGCGCGCGCGCCACTGCTGCTTGCGGTGCGTGTTGCGTGTGTTGTTGCATTGTTCGTGCGACGCACACGCACACAACACAAATAATTGTGGTGTGTGTGTGTGTGTTGCCAATTGGAAAGATCAAATTTTGTTTTCAAAAATATTAATTTTCAGTTTTAAATTGATTTAAGTATTGTGATTAAATTTAATTATTGGATTGTTTGGATTAATTAAAACGGTTATGAACACCGTATTGGGTTATAGTTGTGTTTTAATTAAAGAGATTGGTTTTGATGATTTAAATTATGATTTTCAGATTGTATATGTTTATAAAGTGTGGATTTTTGAAGTCAAAACATGTTTTCGGATTAAACTATTGCTAGAGTTTTGGTTTCGAATTGATTGAGTAATTGATTTACATAATTTAATGACAATTTAAATTATGGGAATCAATCAAAATTTTCAGAATTTTTATAAGCTTTAAAAGGTTGGTTTTTAAGGGTTTTAGGCCCTGTTCTTTAGAGCTGAACTGAACTGAACTTAACTGAACTTAACTTAACAGAATATATTACCGAAATAAATAATAAATAATAAATAATAAATAATAAATAATAAATAATAAATAATAAATAATAAATAATAAATAATAAATAATAATATAATAATAAATAATAAATAATAAATAATAAATAATAATAATAAATAATAAATAATAAATAATAATAATTAATAAATAATAATAAATAATAAATAATAAATAATAATAATTAATAATAAATAATAAATAATTAATAATAAATAATAAATAATAAATAATAAATAATAAATAATTAATAATTAATAAATAATAATAAATAATAAATAATAAATAATAAATTATAAATAATAAACAACTAATAAATAATAATAATAATAAATAATAAATAATAATTAATAAATAATAATAATAAATAATAAATAATAATTTATAATTAATAAATAATAAATAATAATTAATAATTAATAATTAAATTAATAATTAAATTAATAAATAATAAATATTTAATAATTAATAATTAATAATTAATAATTAATAATAAATAATAAATAATAATAAATAATAAATAATAAATAATAAATAATAAATAATAAATAATAAATAATAATAATAATAACAAATAATAAATAATAAATAATTAATAACAAATAATTAATAATTAATAAATAATAATTAATAATAAATAATAAATAATAAATAATAAATAATAAATAATACTAATTAATAAAAATAATATAAACTATATTAATTATTAATAAATATTTAGTTATAAATAATAATAATAATAATAAGTAATATAATAATATAAGTATAAATAATAAGTAATATAATAAAATAATAATATAAATAATAAATTAAATTGAATTGAATTGAATTAAACTGAATTAAACTGAACTGAACTTAATGCTCCTGAACTGAACTGAACTGAACTGAACTGAACTGAATGCTCCTGAACTGAACTGAACTGAACTGAACTGAACTGAATGCTCTTGAACTGAACTGAACTGAACTGAATTGAACTGAACTGAACTGCCAAATAAGTCCTGAAGCTGAAATTAAGCCAAAAAGAATAGGGCCTTAAAGCTAAAAAGTCAATGTTTTTATGCTAGGACTTGAGTTGACTATTTGAGACTATTAAATTACCAATTAATGATTGAATTCTAATTAAACTAAGGGTTTTAGTTTCTTAAATAGTTGCTAGAAATTTAGTAAACATGGATAATAATTTAGTTCTCTTATTTTGTGTTTATAGGAGTTGATTTCTAGTGATTCGTGATTCGCACAGTGGCCCCCGTACTTAGGTATTCCAGGTACGTACAAGACTAGGGTGACCAACCATCCCTTGAGGACTTTGTGAAGTGTATTGAATGCGAATCATGTGAACTTATATGTTATTATGAATTCATGTTTGATGATTGGGAATGAATATGTCATTATGGATTCATGTTTAATGTTGGGAACAAGTATGTTTTTATTATTGTTGAATCTATGTGAACGAGCATGTTATGAATTGAATTATGCTTTATAGCTAGATTCTATTGAACT
Source organism: Spinacia oleracea (assembly GCF_020520425.1). Classification (NCBI taxonomy): domain Eukaryota; kingdom Viridiplantae; phylum Streptophyta; class Magnoliopsida; order Caryophyllales; family Amaranthaceae; genus Spinacia; species Spinacia oleracea. The sequence goes on along the minus strand of NC_079490.1, from coordinate 159,268,219 downwards.
ATCAAGTTATGGACTTTTATAATCATTGAGTTATGTCAAGCATGTTGTTCAAGTTGGTTTGCATGTATGAGTAGTGCGCATGCAAGTTGTTATTATTATTATGCTATAGTACAGGATGTCTAGCATAATTATTGAGCCAGTCGAATATTGCCAGTGAGCAATATATATTCAACCAAAGGGGTGGAATATGTTAGAGAGTCTATGTGAATTGAATTAAGGACAATTCGTGCTAAGGGCACACCCCGCTTGTTAATAGGCAATGTCGAGTTATCTCAAACAGTGTTTTGAGAAGGAACATTGGGAGTAATTTCACTTGAGTCTTGTTTGATCACAAGTCCTAAAGAAGTAAAATATTAAAGAGTCATTGTTGAATTGTTTAATTGTTCAATTGTTTGTATGTTGTGTTTTAAGTAGAGTCTTGAGTCGCCTTGAACATAATATATTAATTAACGTAAAGTGTAACCCAAAGAGCTTCAAAACTCTTAGAACGTATATACCTTGAGTATGAACAATGGGGGAGTCTTGCCGGAAAACTTGTACACCTAGAATGATACAAGACGTTGTTTCATTATCTTTTATGTCGTTGTGCATTGGAATTCCTGTCGGTATGGCCCGATTGTCGGTAGTAGCCCGACTTATTTTGGTGTATGGTTGGCTCCCATCACCCTTTGTTTCCTTTTGAGGATACTTTACTTTACCCGTTCGAAGCTACTTTTTATTCAATCTGTGAGTCAAGAGTCATGTCATTGGTCGAGTCTTGCCTCCATGTTTGTTTGTTTATTACATGGCTTTTGCATGTTGATTATTTAATTGTCGAGTGAAGCATGTTAGGATAGAATGTTATTCTAGCTTGTTCGTACTTAGCTTTTGCTGACTTTGTGCTTCATGTCTTCTGGTCATTGCCTTTGCCTTAATGACCCTATGATGATCCATCAATTGCATTTGCGTTGTTGGGGAGTAGATTTTCAATAAAGCAGGTTTGTAGAGATAACTTGCGGGAGAAGTTATCATGGGATTCGAGTTGAGAGTTTTATGCTTCTGTAATTTATAAACTCTATTTCTATTTATAGTCATGACTAACATTGCTATTTTCAGTTAATGGATTTCAAACGGTTTGTTTTAGTTTGGGCCTCAACGGTTCCAACTTGTTTTAATTACCATTAACTATTTATTTATTATGTTTTGAAAGTTAGTTAATTCCGCTGCGTAATTCTGGTAAATAGCGTTAGCCGTTATCACGGTGGCGGTAATATCTTGGTAATTCCTGTGTTTTAAGTCGGAAAATGTTTTATAAAAAGCAAGGAATTATTAGGGTGTTACAATAGCCCTTAACAATCAACTCATCTGTACCACCATAAACCAGAAACTGATCCTTTGTCCTTTTTAGGTACTTTAGGATATTCTTGGCAGCAGTCCAATGCGCCTCTCCTGGTTCTGACTGGTACCTGCTCGTTGTACTGAGTGCGAACGAAACATTTGGCCTTGTACAAATCATAACATACATGATAGATCCAATAGCCGAACATATTTAATAGTTTATCAACTCGTAAGGATTCTATAACTTTTGTTTTAAAACAAATTTTGGAGATGGCTTTGAATAATTCGACCACAATGTCATTTATGACGACATATTATTCTTGAGGTAGTCTAAGTGTTTGGTCTCAATACTAGTTACGTACTTTACTAAATCGTGATATTTATTGTTAATTACTAATATACATTACGGAGTATTATATTTGTTCATATCTCATTTTCTCGACCATAAATTAGTAGAACAAAGACTAGAATCAGCATACAACGGCTCTGAGACGACTGTTTGCATAAGAAATGCCGGAAGCTCGTCGTCGTTGGTGGCTTGGTGCCTATGGCAGGTATAATTAATTAATTAATACCAAATGAATAAAGACCCTATAAAGCTTGGCACACATAACATTAATAATCAATTAATCCTAAATGAATGGTAAACATAATATATGAAACATTTAAAAATGTTGAAATTATATACAAGTGTTAGACTGTACTGTATATGTTTACAATAGTACTGTAAAATAGAAAATAATTGTAAAATAAAATATATATGTCTACGATACTGTAAAATACAAATATATAAGATCCAAATTTTCAAATATGACATCCAATAAAACATAGGATCCAACCTAATATACCTAAAATACTAAAATGCTACCCGTCAATACATAATAAGATCCAAAATAATTTCAGATCATCGAACTCATCATTTGTGCCATTAACGTGCCGCTTGACCGCCCTTAAGACTTGGTGACATATCTGTTCGAGGCAAATAATGTGCAAATATCTTCCCAATTGTCGATGAATTAGGCCTAGGGTACTTCCTGTCCAAATTAAGGTGAGCAACAATCAAACACTAATACATAACACTTAAAATACATGGTCTCCATTGAAACACACTTTAGTTATGAGCAAACAGCTTAACCCATGGCAAAACAACTACAGATATTAGTCTCTCATTAAAGAAAATTTACTACATAAACCACGTTAATCAAACACATGTTCTATAACTTTTCTGATAGAAACTATCTAACAGGAAGAACCCAGTAACATCACCCAAAATTACTTTCAAACAGACTGGATCTGGGAACGAACATAGCCTAAACGGCTAAACCCAACAAATCGACTTGACACGCCTAGAATCAACAGACAGTGACACCACAAGCGTATATTAATAAAAACAGATTGGGTAGTTCAGAAAAGAAAGAAATAAGGGATAGACAAATAGATAATGATATCAATAACCAGTGATAAAATAAATATGAAAAAACAGAGTTGGTAAGTACAATTTTGGAGGTCTAGTGGGTTTTCTAGACCATATCTCATTAAGAATATGATTGATCAAATCCTCTCGATATTTCCTATCACATAAATCCATCAACTTTTAATAAGTTGAATAAATTAAAATACAAATATCGATATTGGAAGGAATTATGTCACTGCCTGTATCATATAAAAATGGCCTCGGCCTTAGAACGGGAAAAAGAAATTACATGTATATTGGTATAGGTCCCAAACCTAAATTGTGCCATGAAATACCCTTTCATTTTACAGGTCTAAACCACAAATTCTTCTACATGCACATAGTAAGAGAATAATGAAGTGTCTAGTGACATACCTAAACAGAAAACAATACAATATCCCTTTGAAAACAAAGCAGGTGTACGCAACTAAGACTAGGGATGGCAACGGGTAGGATCTGGACCGGATCCTCTAGGATCCAGATCCAGACCCGTTTTTTAGGCAAGGATCCAGGTCCTACCCGGATCCGCTGGGTAATTAAATTGAGGATCCAGATCCAGATCCGACGGATCCTACGGATCCGGGTCCAAAACGGATCCAAAACGGATCCTAACTTATTTTTCATCAAACGAAACTAATTTTCATTTTAACCTTAAAACATAGTTTAATAAAACTTCAATAACAAAGCTATTTTTCCATACAAGCATTTACTAAAATAAAATTTAACAAATCCAACATAAATAATACTAAAAGTTCAAAAACTTCAATAATACTACAAGTTTTAAGTCTTTACTTTTATATTTTTATATATTTTTTTTATAAAAACGGGTAAACGGATCTGGATCCGGGTAATGACTTAGGACCCGATCCAGATCCGTTTTTAAAACCAAGGATCCATATCCTACCCGGATCCGTCGGGTCCAAAAATTGAGGATCCAACGGATCTGGATCCACGGATCCGGGTCGGGTCCATTACCCACTGCCATCCCTAACTAAGACTATCTCCATTAATCCATAGGTGCAGTCAAAGTCTACACCAAGATTAAAACCACAATATCGCAAAAGACAAGAAAGTCCATACTAGAGATACTTTTCCCCCCCTTAGAAGATGGAAACTTAATTATAACTTAATTCCATCTCTGTAATTTAAACAATAAAAAGATCCAGCACCAGTTAAGCAACAACATTCACCAACCACCACAAAGAACAACGTCAATCAATCCTTGAATTTAAGAAAATATGTTAGTACTACAACTAGAAACAAAAGCAGGCTGACTGGCAACAACTTAGAAGTTGATAACAAAAAAAAAATATATACCTAGTATTTAAAAAGAATAACCATAGATTATTAGAAGCCATGTGTCACCATAGATTATTGGAAGCCATGTGTCATCTCTCATTTCATTCATCAATTCATTATTAGTTTTTTTTATTATTATTATTGTTTCTATGTTTTACAACTTTAAATCCTCTTCACTTCATCTTCCTTATTCAACATCAATTACCAATAGTCCAATATACGCATTAATCTCTTCCACTTCACCCCCTTTAACAATCAATATTAATTCAACGTATATTTTTATATTTTTTCAACCTTCAAATTAGGGGTGACAATTTCATCAAAGTCCGACGGATATTCGAACAACCCGAACCGAATATATGGTTGAAACCCAATAAAACGCTGATGTTAAACGGGTGGCGTGTGGATCGGGTGATTGGTCGGGTCGGATTCGGGTGGAGCTTCATCTAACCCGTCACCCGATCCATCATTTGATCCATCCATCCATCCATTAAAATTGTTAATTTTGTTTACTACAATTACTTAATTATTAATAAAATCCTGTAAGTATTACCTAATAATTTTTTATTATTAGTTTTTGGTTATTTTATAATGTAGATGTCAAAATTATAATTCATTGTCCACTATATTAACACATATTACTTTATATTGATTGATATTATAAATAAAGTTGACGATACTTTTAATTACTATATTTAATCAACCGACCAACCCGATTAATCCGCGGATGCATGATGGATGAGTCTGATGTGGATGGAGGGTAAATGGAGTAACGGATGGGTTGGATGATGGATGAAAAGTTGACGGATGGAGGCGGATGAATCTCCACCCGATCCACCTCCGATCCATTGCCACCCCTACTTCAAATTGCACCTTTTTTTAATTCATATATTACCAAAAATCACAAGTCCTCACTAATTAAAACTTTAAAAGCCAGCTGAACAACCATTGTACAACCGCTCGTTCTATGAACGGGCTCAAAAGCTAGTTGAATCAATTTTTACCTCCATCAACTCCTTAGTCCTTGAGGTGGCCTCCAACTTAGGCTTCATCATTTCTTCAATTCCTGATAGCATTAAAGATAAAAAGATAAGAAGTTCAACAATACGCCAAGATAAACCATATATATATCCAATTATACAAATTAAACACATTAGAAACAACCACAATACAACATACAGAAACACAATAGCAACAACATAGTTTTTGAAGCTACGTCAACTAAGGACTTTTTGACAAAGCTATACTAGACTTCAAGGAAACTCCACAATCCAACCTCGGACCATTCTTCTGCACAAGAGATCAACACAACCTAGCTCAACAAAACAAACCAACAATCACACACATCCTAACACTACAACCAAATATAAAACTAACCCTCCTAGTCAACTAAGGGCACAACTGCTTAGTAAAAAAGACATTAGCCAATAAGAGCAGACTGACTAATCCCATCAACAGAAAGTCACTATGCTGCAAAAGTCCAAATTACTAGTGCAAAAAGTATATAGACATTTTTAGCTTTCTAATTCTGCCATAAAAAGTAACATATTAATCTCACAAATTATCATAAGAATCTAAATCAGCTCAAAAAGGCACATCTAATTCTGCAAAAATCACAACCAAAATAAAAAACGGAAACAAACTAACGTACCCTAGCTTTCTAGGGTTTGGTCATCTTTGAGAATCCGACCTTTGTAGATCAACCTCTGCTGATCGGCAGGAACATCGCAGTTTTGCGCAACGACAGATTTGAAGTCGCCGACGTTAGAATCAAGCGTCATTTTCACGGTAAATTTCGAGCCGTTTGAGCAGCGAATATTAACGGAAACTTCGCCAGCGGCAACAGATGCGGTGTCGCTAGAATCACCTTCAGCTCCCATGGTTATATTTGTCGTCTATAAAGGGGAAAAATTGTCGATCGGTCGATTGAGGAGAAGAAAACCCTAACCCTAGATAGATGAAAGGGGGGATTTTGCGAAGACGAAGTTCTATGAGAGAGAGCGCAAAATTGGTAAAAATAAGGATGATGGTTTAAAATCCAATAAAAAAAGGAAACGAACCACAAAACCGGAGATATGTCGTCCGGTCATTCTTCACCGGAAAGCAGGAGAGAGAAGGAGCCAGAAACGAAGGTGAAAGGAGGAGAGAAAAGGAGCATTAAACGCTGTTGATTAATGAAATGAGGAGAGAGAGAAAGAGATAGAGGGGGGTGAGAGAGGGGTGAAAATCAGAAATGCATTACATTTGGCGGGCTACTGTAATTTTCGTTAACTTCCGTTAGCTTCGTTTCCGTTAAAGGCTATTAAGTTTGACATCCACTATATTTTACATATTTGCCCCTTTTTTGCACAATATTACATCTCTGCCATTAGATTAACGTCCCTCGTTAATCGGGAAGATTGTTTAGGAATTATTCTAAGTGGGGTGCTCATTTTGGGATATTTGTACCACATATAATGGTAAGATCGGGGAAATGATCTTGACACATTAAAAATTGGAGAAAATTAATTTTGACATATTCAATATAAAATGCAGTTTTTTGTGGTATACTCACAAGATGGAGTGTCAAAATTAACAAAGTGTCCCAAAATCAATATCTGTAAGATGGTGAAAGTGTGAGAGATAAACTTAACCGAGAATTTGATGGGTAAAAAAACGAGCTACGGAGTAATAAGTTAATTAGACAGTAATCTCTCTGTCTCTTAATACTCGAACCGGTGCGGAGTTTAAAACAATTGAATTGACTTATTAATTTAATGGGTAGTAGTTGATAGTGAAGTATTTTTTTAATATAGGTAGTGGAAATATATAAGGGGGTAGTGGGGTGTGAATTTTTAATGATTTTTTGTAGGGAGTGGGTTAGTAGGTAAGTGTGAGAAATAATATACTCCCTCCATATTTTAAAAAGAGATACACTTTCCTAATAGACCGTATTTTAAAAAGAGATACACTTTCTTTTTTTGACTTGTTTGGTCCCTACTTCCAATTATATAAACTAGTCTTATATGCACGCGATGCGTGCGAGAGTATAAAAACTAAAAATTACCACACATAATAGGCAAAAACTTCACAAATCCCACCATTACAAACATTAAACATGTCTCATAGATGTAAAAATTACCATGTCTCATACAATACCAATCAACCAAATTTCAAACGCCCATATAAAAATCAAATTATCAAGCAAAGACGTTCCAAGAACAAACTAATTACTGAATTATAGATGTAAAAAAAACCATAGAAAACAAAACAAATTCATGGCGAAAATCAAAAAACACATGAAAAATAAAGTGAATATATACCTAGAGTGAGGAGTTCAATGAAAAAAAGAACAGATGAACTATGGTGGGAAGATATATAATTGAACACATGGCAACAAAATAAACTGCAAGAAAGATATAACAGTAACAAAATAATTTTTCTTGCAGAATGTTCCATATCAACAAATCTTCGAGAAAAATTAAAGGATATGATGTTGTTTTAATTTGAACGCAGCTGAAAACAAAATCACAGTATATCTTCCCACAATAGATGAACAGACATTCGAGTCCACTCGTGCTTTTCCCTTACCCAAGTCACAAAATCCAAGGGTGATGCATCCCTTACAGAGCAGTTTACCATGCTCCAAAGAAACCGGCTGATCCCTAAACCAGGATAAAATGGGAGATAAACTGCTGAGGCTAAGGAAGAATTCTTAGTTAAGCACTCATACTGCGCCGTTCTACTGTGGAATATCACAGATAACATAAACTGGTTAGTATTGTACCAACTTTTCTTGTTGATCTGAGGCCCTAAACCGCCATTACTCAAATAAGGGCAGAAATCAATCCATTTTGAAAGAGTATGACAGTTTATAAGCAAGTCCTGGTTAAACCTTGGAGGAAGATCATGTATGTAAATGTAACGGCCCGAGCAGAGGTATGTACTGACTCGAGTTGCCTGACCAGGGGGTCTCTAGTTGCCTGACCGGTTTTGAGAGACACGGAGGAATTGCCGTCTGCCGGAGTGAAGGTAGAAGCCCCCTCCTACAGGGGTTTTCTGCCCGCCGGTTGCTAGTGTTCCTGGACATATGGTGGTGTAGCGGTTATTCACGATTATCATTTGCAAGGAATACAAAGAAAGTTGCAGCAAATAATTATGAAAGACTAACTCCGTACAGTTACTTTTATGATTAATTGTCAAATGGCCTACCAAATATGATACAAACACTATGAAGGTATATATTGTTAAGGCTACCAAATTGTTGCAAGGGAGGAATTTGGGTCAAGATACATATATCAAAACTCACATTAAGATTTTTGACTTTTCGCAGTGATATCTAACAGGTTCTAAGCTATTCCCGGGTTGATTTTTCATTCTCAAGATTCATCTATTCGAACAATTGAACAATCAACAGCCCGCCAAATCGTTATCGACATACATTCTCGAGGCTTGTGAATGATAAATGATGCCATTATAGCATCCACTTTAGACTAACACACAGCCAAATTAAAACTTCATACTTCATGAGAACTACATTTTATATTATTCAAATATTGATGATGGGATATTAAATTTCGACTACCAACATAATCAAACAACATTTTTTTGATGGGATAATCAAAAACTTCAATACAAACAAATGAAACACTCTTTGATTTCATAATCTATGTTAAGCATTTTATCAAACACCTAACATGCATTGAGAATCTCAATTGAATCTTGTTATTGTTCTTCTTTCTTTACAACACTTAAGATTGAAGCGCTTATTTTGAGTCAAATGTAAAACCCAGATCCTTGAGAACACTAAATGATTATATCAATGAAATTAAACAACAACTAACCACTTAAGACAAAAAAGAAATCGATAATCTAATTGTAATCAATCATCCAATTGATGAAGCTCAGCCTTAAGCTGCTCAATCTTGAGCCCCCATAGACCATCAAGCACTGACATTGACCCACATGTGTACAATCCCCAGCCACAGTTCATACGGAGTATTCAATTATAAGTCTAATTAGCAGTTCAAAGAACACACAACTGGCAACTTAGCTTCCTAAAAAAGAGGTAACTATTTCCTCTTCTTCAAATTTCATCAAAATAATCAACCAACTATAAAACAACATAACAAAATAATCTGCAAGAAAATTAAATTATTGAAATAAAAAAACTCCATTGTCAGACATAAATCAAAGAAATTACAATATGAAGTAAAAATAAAAATTCGAACCGAGAAAACAAAAACCGAGAAATTAAAATTAAAATTAAAATTGAAGAGATAAATAATTAAAGTAATTAGTAAATTACCCTCTTTTTCTTGCCGAAATCCCTAGAAACATTGGGAATCGATGCATTAACAAAGTAATCTGCAAAGAAAAATTAAAGGATGTTCTTTTAATTTGAACACAGCTGAATTTGCATAATACCGAGAAAACAAAAACCGAGAAATTAAAATTAAAATTAAAATTGAAGAGATAAATAATTAAAGTAATTAGTAAATTACCCTCTTTTTCTTGCCGAAATCCCTAGAAACATTGGGAATCGATGCATTAACAAAGTAATCTGCAAAGAAAAATTAAAGGATGTTCTTTTAATTTGAACACAGCTGAATTTGCATAATAACCAATTCTAGAAATTGGGCATTTCTTATTTGTCAAGATTTTGATCTTTGCACTAAAATCGATTTTGGGAATTGGGTATTTTTTATGAGTTTTGAACCTGTTTGGAAATGTTGTTTACAAATCAGAAAGATGAATTGACCAGTGTACATACCCTATACAGCGACGAACAACTCCTACTGGTGCTTGTACCTGAATGGGTGTCGGAAAGTGACGCGAGCAAGGGGGGCACCACGATCTGGCTCGTGGATGACCTCGGTGACGACTCCTTCCAGGTAACCGTTGCGCTCGCCGAAGTCGAGGGTTCTGGACTTGGCGGCTCTTTTGCGGTCCTTTGCGGTGGTGGACGTGGGCCTTGAAGACGGACCCTGCTCCATACGTTTTTTCAACCTGTATTATACAAATTTCTAGGGTTACGATCCAAAAACCTACATGAATGCAACAATTGAATAAAAGATCAAATTAAGAAAGTTATTCAAAGTGAAAACGATATTGGTTGCTGCACCATTTCCGGCAGAGATCGATGGCGACGGTGGGAAGGGATTGAGGATGGAGTCTAACCCTAGAAACCGAGAGAAAAAGCGAGAGGGACGCGATTTGGTGAGGGTTGAGGAGAGAGAAAGAGTGAGAGGGGGAGAGAGGGTCGGCATTCAGCAAGCAACAAAATGAGGGTATTTTAGTAATTTTGCTTGGGGACACGAAAAGTGTGATTACCGAATTAACCTCAGCTGTTCCTTTATATAATAGAGATATTTTTCTCTTACTTGTGGTCCCCACACTTACTCACACCATCTCTTTACTATAATAAATAATTTACCCACTACCCCACTTTCATCTTATTTTAATAAATTCAATCGCTCTTCTAAAACTATGTGCCGATCAAAGTATATCTCTTTTTAAAATACGAAAGAATTAATATTGATAAAATATTTTTATTTAAGAAGCGGTGCAAATATTAAGGGAATGAGTAATAGCTAATGTACCGTGTACTTAGTTGAAAACAAATAATTAAAAAACAAAAAGAGAAGAAGATAGAAAAGCTGCTGAATTTTTTTGAGTAGTGAGTATATGCAAGTCTAATCACATCTAGGAGGGCGGTGCTTTTGGTTGTGCAGTCTTTGGTCGTATCAATTATCGTATCAAAGTCTTGATAGTTGTTATTTTCTCCGTATTTATTTAAGAGATACACTTAGTTGAGAATGGGTATTAAGAAGAAAAATTGAATGAAATAAAATAATAAACCAAGTGGGGTTGGATAGATATTTTAATAAGTAAATAAGTGGGGACCATGTCATTTTGGGTGGTGGAAGATGGGGTGGCTTTATGAAATTATTTGTTTAATATGATGATGGGTCATAGGATAAATTAGATATATTATTTAATTAAATGGTGGGGTTGATAAATGAATAAAACGCATCATAAGAGTATCTCTCCTCTTTTCTCTTTTTTAGGGGTTTCAAAATTTAGGGTTTGTAGGGTGGAAATAGCCAAATTTCTTCGGAAATTTGGTCATTTCCGACCCGTTCTCTTCAATTCTGTTTTGTTTGCGTTAGATCTCAATAAAACTACATAATTTTGAGTGTAGTAAGTACCCCTATGGTAGGTTTGATTATAGTTAAGTTTTGTGTGTTTAGTTTAGTTCACGTTGTTCATTTGGTAAAGCTTTGTGCGAGATTGAAGATGAGATCAATCTTTCGACTACAATCAAACGAAACGGAAATCATCTTTGTCACGGCTACAACAGATCTATAGGCCCCCTCGACGAAAAAGGTTGTAAATCACAACGATATAAAATAAGGTATACAAAATGGTTGATATATATACTATGATCGTAGCTATGGTGAAAGGAGGTTTTTATTTGATTCGATTGTTATGTATTTGTTATATTCAAATCTTTATGTAGATGTCGTATGACATTTTATCAATGAATTAATTTGATTATAAAAAAAAGATGGTGGGGTTGATAAGTTACTAAAAATGACAAGTGTATCTCTTAAATAAATACGGCCGGAAAAGGCAAGTGTATCCCTTGAATAAATACACAAGGAGTATGCAATCTAAAATAACTCCTACTTTCTTACTCCGCACCAATTATTGTTTCATTTTTAACTTTCTTTTTTACATACAAGCGTTAATGTTAATATAGTTGACCCTAATTGTTGTGGGTTTATCTAGACCTAAACTCGAAAAACCGACATGTTTGATCCGATCTATAACTAGAATTTGACCCAAAACAACGACCCAAAATTATCTCGAAAATCAAATAGATCCGATCCAAAATCGAAACCGACCAGAAAGTGATTTGACCTAAAATGACCTGATACCCTAACGACTCGAACCGAATTAACCGGAATCGAAAATAACTGTAAAATTTAAATTAACCTGAACCCGAACCGATGAAAATCTCATTGTAGTCTACTCCCTCTCTTTGAGTGAACCCTCTAGCTACTACTCGAGCTTTATACTTGATACCTTGAACATATGTTCAAAATTGTATCTTGGCAAACGTGCTAGTCAAAGTGTTGCAATTTATTTGAAACGGATGAAGTATACTTGAAAGTGTGGACCATGCATGCTAAAAATAGGTAGTATATCTTTTAAATAAATACGGCTGATTATGGGAAGTGTATATTTTAATTAACTACAGAGGGAGTATTTCGAATAAAAGGGAAAATTTACATAAATGAAAAGTGCACCACTTGCTAAGTACGACCGATTATGGAAAGTACATCAATTAATTAAATACGAGGGATTATTTTTCATTTTACCTACCTTTTTAATAAAATATTTCATAATATTTGATAACCGCACTCCAAAATGTTACCCAAAACTATGTTCCAGGATAAGTGAACACTCTAAATTGGGATGGAGGTGAAGGAAATAATGCCCTTGGTCCAAGTATGCATTCTATGTTAAGTCTAATAAATGCGGTTCAGTATTAATTAACAAGTTAATAATTCAGTGAGATCAAGTGAGCTGAATGCCTAGCTAGAGGCCGCTTCAGTTCAAGTGGAATTAATGATATTATTCCACAGCTTACTCTTGACTGAACCCGTAGGGTCACACAAATAGTACGTAAATGGATCAAGTATTTAATGGCATTAAATACTCTATCTATGGATATTCGGAATCGACGGATCTTGGTTTCAGTGGGAGCTGAAATCGTCACAAGCAAGAAATGAATACTCCGGAAACGATGATATTGCCGGAAACGGAAATATGGATCGTATCGGAAATATAAATATTATCCAAGTCGTAGATGTTGCCGGAAACGGAAACATGGTACATATCGGAAAATATTATCGAAAATGGAAATATTGCCGAAATCGGAAATATTGCCGGAAACGGAAATATTGCCGGAAACGGAAATATTGTCAGAATCGGAAATATTATCGGAATCGGAAAATAATTCCGGAAACGGAAATATTAAATATTTGTTCAAAACGGAAATTAATTCCGGAATCGGAAATATTAAATATTGTTCGTATCGGAAATGAATTCCGGAATTGGGAATTTAATCGGAAGCGTATCGTACGAATTAGCATCGGACGAGGCCCGCTAGACGAAGGCCCAGCACGAAGCCAGGCCATCGCCCAGCGAGCCGCACGCACCAACGCACGCCTCGACCAGGCCCAGCGCAAGGCCAGGCCCAGCCAAGGGCGCGCGCGCGCGAGAGCACAACAGCGTGGGCTGTGCGCCTGTCGTGGGCCGCAAGGCTTGCGCGGGTGCACGGCTTGTGCAATTCTTGTGCGGGAAATCCTAATCCTATTAGGATTTGTGCAAAGATTAAAATCCTAATCCTATTAGATTTGTTTTATTATTTAGAGTCCTAATAAAGTTCTAACTAGCAAATCCACATCCTAGTAGGATTACAATTCCTTTTCCATACTCCTATAAATAGGTGCCTAGGGTCACAATTTATGGGTACGATTAAAGTATTCAAAGGGTAAGTCTTTGAAATAAAATCATCCATACACTTGCAAACACTAGCCGAAATTCCTAAGCACCTTAAGGGCGATTCTAGTTGGTCTAACTTGAGGCGGATCCGGACGTACTGTGGACTATCTACGGAGGGACGACATTTGGAGTCCTAAAGACTTGTTCTTGTTCGGTTTGGGCGCAGCTAGGGAAGGCATGCTACAACATGTATGCATCCATTCTATGCTAAATGATTATGTGTAAATAATATGCTTTCCTGGCTTTATGGTTTTTCCGTATGATTTATGAATTGTCATATGTATCATAACCTAACAGGAGGGAGTAATAGTTTGTAAGGAAAGACATACTTCATATGTTCTTATTTAGTTAAATAATTCTTTTGTCACGTTTTCTGATTCACATTCATTTTTTGTTATTAATATTTTTAATCCTATAAAAGATTTTTTTATAATAAAGTTGATATTTTAAAAGTATTTATCTGGACGAATTTTACAAGTTTTATAGTACGCATAAATAACAAAATCTGGTGAAAGAATTGTATGAATAATGCTAAAGCAACTCGTCTTATGTGTAACCAGTCACACCATCAACTTGATGGTGCGACAGACGCAGCTAATATGGAGAAAGTTATTGACGGGTGTTATTTGACTTTCTATGCTGGTGTTACTTTTTTTGTTTTACTGAATCTTTTTGAATTTCATGTTAGAGGTTCCTTGTATAGACTAGTGTTACTTGATTTTCTATGTTGGTGTTACTTGTACATTGTATTCGTTGTTATTTTTCTTGTTTTATTGCAGTTTCATGTTAGAGGTTCCTTGTATACAGACCGGTGACCGGTGTTATTTGACTTTCTATGATAATGTTACTTATACGTTGTATTCACTGTTATTTTCTTATTTTACTATAATTTCTTAAATTTCATGTTCGAGGTTCCCTATACTGATTGGTTCCCTTAAATTTCATGTTCTTAAATTGACTTTTTATGTTGGTGTTACTTTAAGTTATTGAAGTTTCTTCACATGTTAGAAGTTCTTTGTATAAACTGGTGTTACTTGACTTTCTATGCTGGTGTTACTTATACATTGTTCGCTGTTACTTTTCTTGTTTTATTGCATTTTCTTCAATTTCATGTTAGAGATTCTTTGTATATACTTATTTTACTTTATTTTCTTTGTTGATGTTACTTTGTTTTCTATTCTGATGTTACTTTATTTTCTGGGCTTTAAACGCGTTGGACTTATTTATAAGTGTGAACACGTCACATCATCAAGTTGATGGTATGGTTTGTCACATATAAGATTGTAGGATGCTCAAGTCAAACTATTTCACTGAATAAGAACGGAGAAAGTATTGATATTATGGGTAAATAAATAACGACATACTATAAATAAATTTGAGATAATCTATACCTAATCTAATATATATATATAAAGGAGGCATATTTGCTGAAATATTAGAGCGCCACCTAGGATTACTATGGGTTTCGGCCAGTGAAACAGGAGATTTCTAATTTATTTTTGAATTAAAAAAAACTGGATGCCACGTAGATAATTAGTAGGTGCCACGTGAATATATTTAAATGCAAACAAAACAAATTTTGATAAAAAAAAATAAATAAATAAAAAGACTTAGATCTAACCTAAAAACTTAGTTTGTTAAAGAAATCGGTTTTCCTACGTATACTCCTATTAGATAAATATAATGAATTTGGTGGGTAGTTTTAGATACAAATACATACACTAGAGTAAAAATAAGAAGTAATTATTGTTGTTTTCCTACGTATACTAATAATCCTATTAGAAAAAGTAAAAGCCTTGAGCCTTCCCACATCCTACTCGATTACATAAACTACCTGCCAAAACCAATTCCAATTGGCGATGAAGATTGCCAACACCGCCAAAATAAGAGTACAACTAAATTGAAAATTCTAATCAAATAATGATTTCAAGTTACCTACTAATACTAATGCACTATAACTCTTTAAGATATGAATTGGAAGTTCTAATCATATTCAAATTTATAATTGATTAAGCCCTATAAATTGATCGTATTGTTCAATTCATAACTCATACACAATCACATCTTTCACTTTTAAGTTTGGTTATCAATGACTTTGCCGAATTATTAGAGCGTCACGTAGGATTATTAATGGTCTCGGCCAATGAAACATAAGATTTCTAATTTATTTTTGAATTAAAAAAATGGATTGCCACGTAGATAATGAATTAGGTGCCACGTATATATTTTAATTAATTAATTACTAATATATACAACTCCATCTAAAATCAAACACTCTAATAATTAAAAAATAAATCTAAAATAAAATTTATTCAAAATCAAACACTAATCTAAAATAAAATAAATAAAATTCAATTTAAAATCAAACATTAATCCAATATTAGAGCGCCATGTAGGAAATCTAATGGTTTCGCCCAATGAAAAATAAGATTTCAAAATTAATTTTATTTAAAAAGTTTGAGTGCCACGTAAATAAATAATTAAGTGCCACGTAGATATTTTATTAATTAATTATCCATATTACAAATATACAATTTCAACCAAAAACAAACACTCTCATAATAAATAAATAAAAATATATATATAATGAAATTTAATGCAAGATCAAAAACTAATCTAATCTAATATATATAATTGGTATATACATAGGAGTTTTATTTTAAAATATCAATTGAATAAAATCCGTGCATCGCACGGGCTAAAATCTAGTCTAGTATTTAAAAAGGAAGATCATACATTATTAGATGACATGTGTCATCCCATATTTCTTCCATTAATTTGTTTTTTTCTTTTCAACTTTTCCTTTTGTTGTTTGTTATACGAATTATTTTTCTACTTAAACACCCCACTTCATCTTCCCCATTCAACATCAATTCACCTATTAATTCATATAACCTCTTCCACTCTCATTTACCTCTTTAACACTCGATATTAATCCACCATCTAATTTGAATTTTTTTAAAAAAATCACTATATAATTACAATCGGTCTTGCGCGCAACAGGTGTACGTTAATATTAACGTACACCAAAAATTCACACGTGCGAAATTTTCAACACAACCGCGGGACAATTTCACGGAATTCCACCTGCCAAATAATAAGAGGAGAGAGAAAAAAAAGGAAAAAACTAGAGGAGAGAGAAAGAGGGAAGACGCAGGTGTAGATCAAATTTGCAATGAGAACCATGTCACCACTAGCTAATTAATGTAATTCAATCCCTCGCCGCCGCAACTCACCACTAGAATCGAATCATGCCGAAGTTAGAGGTTCGAATTGCCGTCAACACCGCACTAATCTACGATTCTAATTTAATAGGTTTGATTTTTGTTTCTTTAATTCATCGATTTCCTTTTATTTGAGTAATTGGTTCCATTTTCTTTGTGGAATTAGATTCGGATTTGTTATTCAAATCTGAAGATTTGGTGGATTTGATCTATTTGCTCTTACAGTACTAGTAATTGCGATCTCAATGTTAGCATAAAAATGTGCTGTTAGTATGTTTTTGCTTTCAATGTTAATTTTTTCGGTTGTTTTGTTTGATCAAGTACTGGTTTTAGCAAGATTTTAAATTGCTGGATATTCTGTAGAAGATGTATTTGTTGAGGTTGAACCAATTCTCAGATGTGCCCTTGATGGGCACAATGTATGTATTTTTTCTTATGATCAAAGTGGCACTGGAAAAACCTTTACAATGGTGAGGATTTGAATCTTCCAAATCGATCTTTCGTTGTCATTCCCACTTTTGGCATAGGGACTCATGAGTCTTGTTTTTTATCTGTAGGGAGGGATGAATGATCAACCTGGCATCGCCCCTCGAGCTCTTAAAGAGCTCTTTCACTATGCCTCTTTGCATTTCAATGCTTCTTTCACTTTCTCTCTATGACCATGTTAGAAGTTTACATGGGCACCTTAAAGGACTTGTTGGATCGAAAACCAAATTGTAGAGCATATGAACTAGTAACACGATGGTAACTACATGATTCTAATCTCGTTACATAGTAGTCCCTTCCTTCCATAACTTGTACATGACCTTAAGAGACTGTTTATATGAATGTAGGGAGTACTTAGCATAAACTCCTATGATTAACTTAAGGATTCAAGGTACATGCTCTCATAATCTGATCTTTGTTGGATGTACTTTAGCAACCTAAACGTTCAAGTTGATGCAAAAGGAGTAATTGAAATGAAAGGTCTTACAGAAGTGCCTATCTCAAATATCTCAAAGGCTACTTGGTGAGTTGGTGGTACACTAAGGGAAGACGAGCTCGTGTAACTATTGGTGGGTTTTGTTCGCTTTGTTTATATATCAATCTGTTTATTTAAGCCCTCTTGTTTATATATATCTGTTCCGGTGTTGTAAAGATGGAAACAATGGGCTTCGAATGAAGGCCCTTTTGTATGTGTTGAAGATCTTGCTTGTTTGAATGAGTGGAGTCCGAATTCACCTGCACAATAGCAAAGTTACTAGCCTCGGGGGTGTTTCCGAGGAAAGCCCCTCCGATGCCTAAGTAAGAATGATGCTCGGATTCTAGAGAGAAGTTCTCTAGAAGAGTAGTCTTAAGGCGGTAAATTGGACGTACCTTGAGGTGTGAGCCTTGGCGGCCTATTTATAGTGTTTGCATAATAAATGCCCATAGGTCATTTATTGCTTTTGGGCCTTGGGCCTTGATGGATGGCTGACTAGCCATTGGTGGGTTTGATGCTGTTTGTTTAGAGCCATTGGGCTTTGGACTTAGTGGCCCAATTGAGAATCAATTGGGAGCCCAAACAACATGCCCCCCAGACCCGGTCCATTTAGAATTAAATGGGTGGGTTTCCAGCTGTCAGAAGTCCGAAAGTTCCCTCTTTTTTTTGAAAAGAGATGATTTGCATTGATGACAAGTGTTGGGAGTTGTACCGTGTCGTGGAGATCGTGGGTTGAGGAAGTTGATGCGCCCTTTTCTTTTCTATAAATACTGGGTGCTTTGCTCTTTTTGAACTTTTTATTCCTTCTTTCAAACCCATTCTCTCTCTAAATTCCGGCGATCGTAGTGCAATTTGCTTCTTCAGATCTACGAAATTCGGCCAACTTTAGACTTCGGGAACTTGTGTTGTTCGTTTTATCGGCGAATTCCGCTTCGGAAAAAGGTAATTTGTTTCTGAATTCTCCTCTTTTTTTTTTTTTTTTTTTTTGTTTTCCCTTCTACCCCTCAATCTCAACCCTAGATCGAGAATTCGCGGCCATGGCAAAGAATAGGGGCAAGAGCAAGTTCGTCGTTGGTTCCTCTAGTGAGAGGGAGAACGTGCCTTCGGGAAGGTTACCGAAAACTTCGAGGGGTCGGCCTTCGGAGAGGCCGGTGGAGAGGCGTTCGACTGGTTGGGATGCTTCAAAAGATGATGTTGTTGGCGGATCTAGCGTGTCTGAACGCGCAACTTCTGGTAAGAAAGCTGGTTCTTCGGGTGTGCGCCGCTCTTACCCTGAGTTTCCAGTTCATTGGACTGAAGCTGATCCGCAGGGCAAGTATGCCCCGATTCTGCATGAGACCACTAAGATCGATGGTCCCTTGGAAAAATCGGTCAGTGGTGACTGGTTGGTGGAGGCGAAGCTGGGGAACTACCATCGGAGAGCCGAAGAGTTATACGGAATCCAGCACGCCTTGGGGTACTGGTGCGAGCTTCCCGACCAGGAGCGTCCTCGGGTGACTCATCCGCCGAGGGGGTTCATCTCTGTGTATACTCATCATTTGGAGAACGGTCTCCGCTTTCCTTTGGATCCCTTCGTTTCCGAGCTCCTGGTGTCGTACAACATCAGTTTGGCCCAGCTTACCCCTAAATCTATGAGGCACATCATCGGATTTAGATGGGTGTGCGATTTTATTAACTTTCCATGCTCTGTTGCCGTGTTTCGGGATCTGCACGATCTGTCTTTCAACCATGCTTCCAAGGGAGATGGGTATGGTTGGTGGACCATCATAAACAAAAGATCCCGAAGGAAGGGGGAGCCGAACTATATTACGGCCTACCCTTACCTCAGCTCTGATCATAATTGGAAGACGGAGTGGTTGTTTGTTCGTGTGCCGACAGATCCGAAGCATCCACATTTTTACCGCCCTCCGAAGTGGTTTGTGACTCCTGATCCTGATATGCGAAGCGTGGCTGCTCCGGATCGGAACCATCACCACTACGTGGATCTCCTCCAGTGGTTTTTGGCTCGGGAGGACAACTACAAACTGCCGTCCAACTGGCTCCCGAACCTCAACTATATCTTGCGGGAGGACATTCTTGCTGTTGCCGGTCTCAGTAGGATTTTTGACAGGGGTAGGTGTCTTTCGGCTGGGACCGTGCTTTAGTAAGTTTGTCCTCCTCCTTTTTGTCTCGTTTTATTGACTTTGCTTTGTGCTTTGTTTCTGCAGAGTACGGCTTTAGCTGCGTTGATCCTGTGGTCTTGGGCATTTCTTTGGATCTGAAGACCATTCACGACTCGGCCCCTGATTACAAGTTCGGGAAGGAGAATCCTCGTAATCCTCGCTT
This sequence comes from Spinacia oleracea, assembly GCF_020520425.1. Lineage (NCBI taxonomy): Eukaryota > Viridiplantae > Streptophyta > Magnoliopsida > Caryophyllales > Amaranthaceae > Spinacia > Spinacia oleracea. The sequence goes on along the minus strand of NC_079490.1, from coordinate 159,248,085 downwards.
GAAGGATTACGTGCTGTCTCCGTCGGGTGTCGCTCGGATATCTGAAGTTCGAGCTGATCCGTGGGATTCTGCCTCTTCTCCCGAAGCTGTTCCAGTGAAAGTCGTGCTCCCTGAATTGAGGACGACCTCGGATCCGGTGAGTGTTTCTATTTCTCGAAGTCTTTTGTTTGTCTTTCTTTCTGGTTGGCCGTCGGCTAACGTCTTGGTCCTGGACCATCTTTTTAGGGTCCTGGGACTGACGCTGTGCCGCGTGCCGTTCCTTCGGTTTCATCTCCGGCTCGGATAGATATCTCTTTATCTAGGAACCGGGTACTTCGCGTTTTTTCTTTATTCCTTCCTTTGTCTTCTTGTACATTTATTGACCCTTGGTCTCCTCTGTTTAGGATCAGCGCAAGAGGAAGGGCAGCACTCTTTTGAGGCCTTCTGCGCATCCGAAGAAAGCGAAAGCTTCTCAGTCTTCGGAGAAGGTATTTGTTCTGACTTGGAGCCTTTGTGGTCCGTTCTCTCTTTTTCTGAAACTGACTTTTGAGCGTTTGCCCTGTAGGAAGAAGTTTCGGAAGTCATGCCTCCTCCCAAAAATCTCCTTCACTTCATGCCCTTGCCAGGGCAGAAGTTGAAGAGTGTGGTGGTTGCGGAACCGCCGCCCGTGGACCAACCGTTGGCCGAGGAAGATACCATCCCCTCTCCGCTGAAGCCGTCTGCTGCTTTGGGGATCGAGATCCAGGATATAACCAAGGTGATGGAGGCAATTGAAGCCGACCTTGTTCCTGGCTCGGGTGTCCCTACTGTGGCCGAGCGGAAGGAAGAATCTGCTGACGTTTCTCTCGAAAGGGAGAGAAGTCCAGATAAGGAGATGGTGGATCTCACCGAGGCTCACATGGAGGTTCCCGAAGCTGAGAAGGAGGTCCCTTCTGCTGAGGAGGAGCAACCCGAGCAGGGTCTGACGAGGAAGAGGCGCCACTCGACCTTGGGCTCTACTTCGACCTCGGCCCTGGATAGACTGATCCACGCTGACCCTTGCTCGGATGTTCCGCTGAAACGGATCCCCGAGGAGGTAAGGGAGGCGATGGCTCGCTATGCTAGGGCTCCGGTTTTGGGGGAGAATCCCATGGCTCACGTGGGATCTTTGGTGGGTCCCGAAGCTGCACGGGAGAATCTTCTTCGGGCCAACCCGCAGTGGAGGGTTCCTGGAGCTGAGGAGAGGAACCCAGCTATGATGGCTCAGTATTATCTGAATGAGGTAAGTGTTGGAAATTTTGTTTTGAGTTCCGTTTTTGGTTTGTTGTTGTCTTCTTTCCTCATCTTTTCTTGTCTTTTCTTCTTTCCCAGGCTGTTTTCTGGTCCTCGTTCGCTTCCGAGTGTATCTCGGTTGAGGAGAGGCAATTGAGGAGGTATCAGGAGGCTTATGCTCGTGATATCCCTGTCTTGGACCAGAAGGCTGGGCAGCTCATGGCCGAGATGGTGGACCTCAAGCTACTGTACCTTCAGTACAGTCGTGAGGCTAGGGAATCGGCTGAGCAGATCGGGGCCGAAGTTGGGAAGCTTACTTTCCGAGTCGAGGAGGATGCTGAAAAGATAGCTTCCTTCGACAAGGAGAGGAAAGAAATGGCTGCCAAGTTTGCGAGCGAACTTGAAGAAAAAGACAGTCTTCTCAAGGAGATGACTTCTAAATTTGAGGCGGCCATTAAGCAGAGCCAGGAAGCGGAGGCGAGGCTTCAGCAGTTTGTCAAGCATCGGGAGATTGTTCAGAACCAAGCTGACAAGGTGCCCGTTCTCCAGCTGAAGATCCGAGAGAAGGATGCTGCCATTCGGAAACTGGAGCAAGAGAGAGTTGACCTCTACACTGCTGATCAGTGTAGGGAGCAATACTGGAATGGCATCCTGGGCGCTCGGCGGATGTTCGCGAAGCATATGCCTCATTTCCCTTGGAATGAGAAGGTTCCGCTCTGGATGAGGGCCCAGGATCACTTGGTGGAGTGCCAGGCCGATCGAGACGAGGCCGAAGCTGAGCGCCAAGCTGCTCTTGCAGAGGCTCGGGCCCAGAAGGCGACTTCCGAAGGTGATACTACTGCTGGGGGTTCTTCGAAGGATGCTCCCCTGGGGGATGCTCCTGAGACTCCTAAGAGTTAGGGATTCGGGCAGTCGTCTTCTTCAGAGTCGGTCGGTTCCAGTTGAGGACTTCCGAACATGTGCTTGCCTTTCCCCCTTTTGCCTCGGCGCTGCGTTGTACTCATTTCTTTTTGCTTTCTTAGTACTTCGGTAGGCCGGTATTGTCTGTTGATGGCTGCCGATTTTAACTGTTTCATTTTGTTTTCAATTTTTGAGGTTTTCAATGTATTTGTACTTCCCCCAAATATTGAATAAAAAATGAATGTTTGTTACTTGGCTGCTTCTTTTCAACTTGTTCTTTCGCAATTTTAGGTCTTTAAATCCGTAGATTTCTCGAGCTCCTCTTTCTGTAGACTTGCTAAAAACCTTTTGATCTTGCGAGCTCTTTAAATCCGTAGATCGGTTAAGAGACTTTTTAACTTTTGCGAGTTCTTCAAATCCGTAGATCTGCTAAGAGACTCTTTAGTTTTGCGAGTTCTTCAAATCCGTAGATCTGCTAAGAGACTCTTTAGTTTTGCGAGTTCTTCAAATCCGTAGATCTGCTAAGAGACTCTTTAGTTTTGCGAGTTCTTCAAATCCGTAGATCTGCTAAGAGACTCTTTAGTTTCCAGACTCTTCAAATCCGTCGATCTGCTCAGAGGTTTGGATTGTTCTTCCGATCTCTTGTGGTTCGGAAACCTGGGCAAGAGATCGCTAGTCTGCCTCTTTAGTTATGCCTTCGGCGATCCGTGGATCTGAGCCGGAGTTTTATAACTTGATTCGAGCGACTGTTTGTTGCGAACAAATTTTATTAGGGTACCGCGAATCCGAGGATTCTGGACGATTCCCTGAAGTGTATGATTTGGTCATTTCTTGAATTTTATCAAGGAATGGGCAAAGTCAACCTGTTTTTAGTCTCGGATTGATCAGATCCGAGGCTGCATATATATATAAAGGGACAATAATTATAGAGATAAGTTTAATGAAACACATGGTGCCAATGGCTTTCCTCTTCTCATTAAACAACTTACTTGGTTTACAGACAGAGATCATACAAAATATTTCTTGAGAACATCGGTATTCCAATGGTTCTTCAGAATTGTTCCATCTAACTGTTTCAGCATATACGTGCCTGGCCTTTTTTCGGAATGGATGATGTATGGTCCTTCCCAAGTGGCTGAGAGTTTGCCATGGATCCGTCCTTTCTGAACCGAGGCGGCGTTTCTGAGTACTAGATCACCGACTTTTAGGGGTCTGGCGTTGACTCTTCGGTTGTAATGCTTGTTGACCCTCTGCAAATAGGCTGCGTTGAGTGTCCTTGCATCGTTCCGAGCTTCGTCCAGTAGATCGAGAGCTTCGGATAGAAGTTGATTGTTGCTTTCTCCTTGGAGCCCATCATACCTGTTGTATGCCTGGATCCTCAGCCTAGGACTCCTAGAATAAATAATGAATTGAGGCTTGAAATTTTGGTGTACCTGCTGAATAGAAAAATTCCAGATTCAGAAACTCTTTTGTTTGGGACAATAAGGGATGCAGCCATAGAATTTGATTACAACAGAAGAACCATAGGGTCAATATGGGACAAAGCAAAGAAGCAGAAGGCAGCAATGAATTCATATGTGGTGGAAAGTAAGTATCACAAGTGTGGCAGGAAAAAGGTTCAAGTCACATATGACTCTATTGCACAAATAGCCATGGGGGACAGAACATGCATTGTAGATCTTGCAAGAATGCTCAATTTGGGACCAACAACAGTATGGAGGCTCATCAAGAGGAAAATTATTAAGCCACACTCAAGTCCCTTGCATCCAGGCATTTCAGATGCATGCAAAATGGCAAGGATGAGGTGGGTACTCAGACTAATAATGGATTACACTATACCACAGGAACCAACTTATTACAGCATGTATGACTTCATTCATATTGATGAGAAGTGGTTTTATTTGACTCAAAAAAACCAGAGAGTTTATCTTGCAAACAATGAACCCTATCCACATAGAAGTGCAAGTTCAAGAACCAAGATACCAAAATTCATGTTCATGGCAGCAGTAGCCAGACCAAGGTGGGGTGAAAATGGGAATTGTGAATTTGATGGTAAAATAGGCATATTTCCATTCACAAATGCAGTTGCAGCCAAGAGGACATCAAAAAACAGAGTAAAGGGGACCATTGAAACAAAGCCAGTGAAGTCTGTGAATCAAATTGAAACAAGGGCAATGATGATCAACATGCTAATTCCAGCAATCAAGGCAAAGTGGCCACCACATGAAGGGGAAAAGGTCATCTATATCATTCAAGATAATGCAAAGGCACATATATTGCAAAATGATCCTGAATGGCAACTACACTACAAACAAGATGGGTTCACTTTTGTGTTGACTCAACAGCCAGCAAACAGTCCAGATTGCAACATCTTGGACTTGGGATTTTTCAGGTCAATACAATCACTTATGCACAAGAAAATGCCTAAAACTGTGGAGGACTTAAGTGGAGCAGTGTATGATTCTTTTAATGAGTTGCATCCTAAGACATTGTCTAATGTGTGGATGACATTACAGTTTGTTTCTAATGAGATTCTAAAACACAAAGGCAACAATGATTACCAACTTCCACACAACAAGAAGAAGATTTTAGAAGATGAAGGCAGACTGCCAGAGCAAGTCAAGGCACCTATATGGGCAGTTAATGAATGCATGCAACTCTATGATGAATGGAAAGCAAACCAGTGAAGCAAGGTGAAAACAATTAGATAACTTTTTGTGTTTTGGGGACATGTTTTTAAATTGACAAGTAAAACCAATGTGTCACTTTTGTAAGCTTAAATGCAAGCATAACATGTAGGCAAAACATTTTGTAAGCATATCTTTTGGAAGCATCAATGAATGAATCTCATGTTTAAGTTTAGTAAAGTTTTTTTTCCATCATTCTTATTCACATCAATGTAGAGTAATCAAGGCAAGGCAATAAACATCAAATGAGTACATAACAAGAACAAGGCAGCATTGGCAGAAAAAGTACAAGGCACAAGAGGTAAGGCAGCATTGGCAACACTATAAACAAGGCAGCATTGGGTTCTTAAGAACAAGGCAGCATTTGCAATATCACAACTCTAAACACATCGGCTTCAAAATGGAAATAAATAATAATATCACATCATTTTCAGATGGAAATTATTCCCATTTTGAAACCGATGCGTCAAAAGATGTAATTTTGACAAAAACAATCAATTCATCATTGATAACACATGGAATATGCCTCACATAAACAAAGATTCATAAATATCTCAGAATGTCCCCAAAAATCATTGAATCAAACCCTTTCCAATTAAACTTAGCTCCTGAAAAACATCATGGATGCTAATGGTGCATGAGTTTGATTGAAAAACAAAGGGTTTGACACTCATAAAATGAAGACTCATCACAGATCACAAGGCATAAGTACAAAAACTTTATCACATCACATCTCTAAACACATCGGCATCCAAATGGAAAGAATGCATATCACATCATTTTCAGATGGAAATTCTTCTCCATTGGATGCCGATGTGCCAAAAGATGTAATGGACAAAGAAACAAGAACAAAGCAGCAAAAACAAGGAAGCAATGAACAAGGCAACATCATTGACTCTCAGTTAAGTTGTTTTACATCATTGACATATTTGTTTCTAAATGATTTACAACCTCACCACCAATTCACCAAAGGGGATACTAGATCAATCAATGATGTGACATGATCTGTATTCCCTTTGGTGATTGGTGGTGAGGGACATGTTTAGAATCAATGATGCTAATGGTGCACAAGTGTTATTGGAACATTGGGTTTGAGTCTCAGCAAATGAAAGACTCATCACAGATCAAGCATAACAATAACAATCAACAATGCATCAGATCACCATGAACTGATCAAAACATAGGGTTTGAACCTCATCAAATGAAAGACTCATCACAGACCTCCACTGATTAATGGGACATGAAGCATTAAACAGATCATTAACATGTAGGGTTTCATTTCTCAGACATATTGACACACATCATTGATCAAGTAGTTTCAATACTATCATATCTTTAACATTCTTCTGCCGAACGGAATGATTGATATTCACATTCCATTGTGTGAAATGACATTCACTCCGTTCGACAAAAGAAGTTAAAGGACAATTATCAAAACAAAGATCTCAGAATATCAACAATCACATCATTGAAGATCACAAACCTCCTAATATTGATCTCAGAATGTCCCCAAGCATCATTAAAACAACTCCAAACCACAAACACTTAGCGCCCGAGAAATATCATTACTGATACTAATGGCAGCACGAGCATTTGTGGTTAGTTGGACTTGTTCCTCAGCAAAAAAAAGACTCATCATCGATCACAATAAATAAAGGGACATTATTGGACATTAAGCATTCAACACCAGGCCACACTGAGAGGACTGAAATAACTCAAACCCTATCCCCAAATTATATTCATTTCATGCCTTTACTAATCCAAAACATAGTTATACTGATCAAATCTCATACTCACCAAAGCATCATATTTATCATACACAAAACATACCATAAAACAGGGGACATTAAGCCATCAAATCATGTTCATCACACAGACAACATTCCACAAAATTTCATAACCATATGGAAACACCATCATCCAATCATCATTATCAATATCAATATCATAACTTAAAATATCTAACATCAACATCCATACAACTAATCACAACATCATCATCCAAACAACAACACCCCTGGCCAACAACAGATCACAGTTGTTGGCATCCACCTTATGACTCCACAGCTAGCCAGCATTCAATAAAATGAAAAAAGGGAGAAAGGAGACAGACTTATCTAAGCATCATCAGATGCTGAAGCCGATTTTTTTCCCTGTTCTCCTTTCTTTGAGGAGGGATAACCAGATGAAAGTTGTCCTGGAGACCCAACAGCATCACCATTCTCATTTTCACACTCTCCAACATACACCAGATCAAATGAATCAGACCCACTTGGTTCCTTGCAATCAATAGGGGACAAACAACATGATTAGTGCCATCATAAAATAACAGGGGACCATGAATTAAAATCAGATTTAATCAAACAACTCAAAATAAAGTTCCAAATAATTTCAGATCACCATGGTTACCACATGCAATGAGATAAATGAAAGCAAATCACACAATAATTCCATTAAAATCCAACTAATTTTCGGAATACATCCAGATCCCAATTTTACCCAAAAAATGTGAAATAATATCCCAAATACATCCAGATCCCATTTTTAACCACATGCAATGGGAAAACAGATCAACAAAACACATGAATATTCCGATTTTCTTCAAATAATTTCCAAATAGCTCCAAATAAAATCAGAACTCAATTTTAACAACATGCAATGAAAAAACAGAGCCCAAAATAAAATCAGAACTCAATTTTAACAACATGCAATGAAAAAACAGAGCACAAAATAAAATCAGAACTCAATTTTAACAACATGCAATGAGAAAACAGAGCAAAGAATAACATAAAAAGCCCGAATGAATCCAACAAATCTCCAAAAAATTCCCAAAAAATTCGAAAAAATACCAGATCTGCATTTTTAACACATGCAATGGGAAATCAGAGCAACTACTCCAGAAAATAATCCGAGTTTAATGAACAATACTCCAAATAAATCAAACATTTATCAAATCCCACTTATTTAGACATGCAAACATTCATCAAACCATTTTAATAAAACCGACATCAATAACCCTAAATAAATCGCAAAAAATCAAAATTAATACCTCATCGGAATCTCCTTCACCGAAAAAACGCAGATCTGAGGGAGTGGGTTTCCGATCGTCATATTTTGACTCAACCTCCTCTCCTGGCTCCACTTCCCTCTTCCGAAACCATTCTTCCAAATAGTTTCGAGTACTCGTATTTTCTTTTTGGGCCAAATACAGATTGTTTTTATATTCGGCGGAGTAGGAATGCTCGTTATTGGGACAGTTGCACTTGGATCCCCAATCACAGTTGGAATCGGGGATTCTTTGACCAGAAGTTCCCACCCCAGAATCACCTCGAGTTCTAGACAAAGAAGAACCCATAAAGTACCAGAAAAACAGAGATCAGCGACGATTAGGGACCAAAAAGGGGACAAAAATAGAGGGGATCTGATCGGAAAATGATTCCGAGTAATTTTTATGAACGTTTTTCTGCGAAAACGTTTCAGATTTGCGAGATTTGGAGAGGAAAACCCAGATCAGAGGCGGAAAACCTAGGGTTTTCTCAAGAACAGGGGAGGAATTTTAAGAGAGAGAGAGAGTGAAATAAGAGAGAGAGAGAGATCCGAAGAGGTGAGAGAGAGAAATCAGAATGAGAGGTGAGGGAGGGATTGTGAGATAGGGACGGGTAATAAAGGGAGGGGGGGTAGGGTTAGGTTAATTAATTAAATAAGGTGGGTGGGGTAAAAGTGGGTGGGAAAGGGTAGAATCTTAGGGTATTTTTTGTAAATAGTGGGGAATCTTAGGGTAAAATGGTAAAAAAACTATGGCCAAAAATAGTAAAGATTCAGTAGGGGAAGAACAAAAAGAAATGCTAAAAAAGGAAATGGGAAGAACAAAAAGGAATGGAGGGAGTAATAAATAACTTTTACAACTATTTGAGTCTTGCAATTGATAGATAAATATTTATTTTCATTATATATACATATATTTTCAGAATTATAATTTTGCATTAAAAACTACTATTTTTGGTGGAAAATATTTTCAAACAGGATCTCGCAAAGTAAAATAGGAGCCTAGTCTATGCTAACAAGTTTGCCCCTTTTATGTTCTTTGCTCCTCGATCCTATTATATGAAATCAAGTGGAGATACGAAAGACGATTGCGAGATGTAATTGACCTTAATGACGATTAAGGATCAATATATAATTTTGCCCCTTTTGCATTCTTTACTCTTCGATTCTAGGTCTCGAGTTGAAGCGGAGTCCTAAAAGATGATGGCGGAACGAAGGCTAGACGTTGTCGGGATTGAAATAAAATTTTGAGATCTTGGTTTTAAAATAAAACATCATACTTTCATTCAAGTGTTTTCAATTTCATTAATCATTTTTATAAATCTAATTTTCAAGTTTCGAGGACGAAACTTTTTCTAAGGGGGTAAGAATGTAATACCCAGAGTTTTTAAAACTCGATTAATTATGCTTAATTATTTTTATTTAGCTTAAGTCGTTTTAAATCCTAATTTCAAACTTTATTTTAATTAACGAAGTTTTATTTCGCTTGAATTTTTAATATTGCTACACGATTTATTTTTCAATTTATAATTTAATTTTCATATTTACGAGCTTAACGAACTTTTTAAATCTTAATTATTTTCGGATTTTTCATAATTTAATAACGTTCTTATTTTATTCGAAAACTAAATTTATTTTTCGTTAACGACACTTTTATAAAAGATTATTTTGAGACTTAGTTTTAATTAAACATTTCTATTCTAATTAATTTTCTAAAAATAGAAATTGATTTTCTGAATTTTGCCTAACTAAATGAAATTACCAAAATGCCCCTAAAAGCAAAATTGGCATCTTGCCTCCTCTTCCTTTGTCCCTCACGTAACTCCTTCCTCCCTCTCTTCCCTAAAAGCAGTCCATGTTCATGCCTTGCTCTCCAAGGACTTGACCCTATAAACAAGACAAATTTTGTCTCAATTTTTCCAACCAAATCAGTTAACAAAACTGAAAACAATCACCACCATTGCCGCCCTCTATAAGCACAAACAAACCAAATTTCTGAATCAAAAATCAAACTAAAAACCAAGTTCACCTCCTTTTTGTTTCTCTGATTTGAACCAACCACCACCACCATAACCACCGTCCACCACCATTAACACCAGACCAACCACCCGACCACCATCATACCCCACCGTACTCCCCCCTGCTCTCCCCCTCCTTCGTCGCAACTCCCTTGCTCTCCCCTGCCTTCCCTTTTCCTCGTTTCCCTTGCTGCGCCACCACACCGCAACCACCACACCCCGTCACCCTCACCAATTGGTGAACCAGCCTCCGCCGTCCCAAATTTCCCGGCAAGCCACCGCTTCCTCCTCCCAGAACCACCCAACGGACCCCCCCAAACTCCCCGGTTTCGCGCGACCACCCCTCCCCTCCTCCTTGTTGTTTCGCCGCCGTGAACCAACCCCCACCATCGCCGTCGCCTCCGGCGCGGTTTGCGCTGCCGCACCGCCCAGCTCAGCCGCCCTCCCTTTCCTCCCTCCTCTTCTCTCCTCTTCGTGTTCCTTCCCCTTCCCCTGTTTCGTGCCTGCTCCCAGAAAACTAAAACTAATTTTTGGTTTTGGTTGGTTTTTACTCTCCTTTCAAACCCACCATTAATTGGGCCATTCTAAATTGGGCCATTCTAAATTGGGCTTTTGGTAAGAAACCAATTTGCTATTTCAGATTTTGTAATTTATTAATTTTTATGTTTTAATAAATTTTTATGAAATAATAATTATTATTTACTAATAAATAGTTACTATTTTTCAGGTTAATTTTACGAAAATAAGTTACTAGTTTTGTTGTACAAATGGAATTTAAATAATATTTTCATGAAAACCGATGTTATGAAATATAAATATATATATATATATATATATATATATATATATATATATATATATTTCGATTAAAAATTCGATTAATAATAATATTTTCGTTAGATTTCGAAATTGTAATTTTTATTAAAATTTGTGATTTTTGAGTTACTATTCCGCACCCTTTATAATGATTGTTCTATGGTTGTAAGTACCTAAGTGTATTTTTAGATATGTTAAGGAAGCTAAGCTAGAATTTTAAAGTTATGTAAGAATATTATGCGAAACCAAACATGATTAAGGTTACACATGAAGTTCTGAGAATTATAAAAGAAGTTATCAAGAATTAGTTTTTCAGTAAGGTTGATGGTATTCTTGGTTTACCTTTTCGCATCATTTATAAGGATTGTTTTTGTGTAGTTATCGGAAAGGACGCTTGATTAACTCCATAAAAGAAAAGCTGAACTAGAGAATTTAAGGTTTTGCAAAAATGTTGTGAGGAAAGGTATGATTTATAGTGAGGACATGAAATTGAGATGCATATAAAGCATTGAAATAAGTTATCGAGAATTCTGTCTATGAGGTTGATGATATTAATGAATGTTATGAAATTCGAAAAGAGTTATGAATGATTGAGGAATGAAATGGAGTTGAGAATAGAAATTGACAAAATGACATGTTTGTAAAACCAGGTAGTATGAACTAAGTTTTCTAGAAGCTAGATTGTTTATGATAAAGGCATGCTTGATGGCTTAGCATTCTTCGCAAAATATGAGATTTTTCGACCTAAGGATAAGTAACGAAGTCGTATGTCTAACGATATATTTCTAGTCACGTGATTGAATTCGAACCCCTGCAACGAACGCAGTTAACGAAGTCACTCAACATAGACGAAAGACCGGAGATCGAAATCAAAAAGAATCGAATAATGAAAGTCAACGACAAAGATTTCTGCAGCAAAGGAGCCAATAGCAAATGAAAGTGAAATGTCTCTAATTATTCGCCCATGAACAATATGATGTATGAATGACTATGTTTTCTATGAATGATTATGTTATTGTCCACCATGCTCGTGTGTTAGATCGAATGATTATGAATGTTATGCTTATGTTGAATTTGAAAATTTCAATTTATGAACTATGTCTCTATGATATGGATTATGTTTATGCTGACATGATTGTACTGGTAATCTAATGGTCATACGCGAATGCCGTCTTCGATGGAAGTTCTCCTGAGCTCAGAGTACGAGATTATTATTATAATAAATAACTTTTACAACTATTTGAGTCTTGCAATTGATAGATAAATATTTATTTTCATTATATATACATATATTTTCAGAATTATAATTTTGCATTAAAAACTACTATTTTTGGTGGAAAATATTTTCAAACAGGATCTCGCAAAGTAAAATAGGAGCCTAGTCTATGCTAACAAGTTTGCCCCTTTTATGTTCTTTGCTCCTCGATCCTATTATATGAAATCAAGTGGAGATACGAAAGACGATGGCGAGATGTAATTGACCTTAATAACGATTAAGGATCAATATATAATTTTGCCCCTTTTGCATTCTTTACTCTTCAATTCTAGGTCTCGAGTTGAAGCAGAGTCCTAAAAGATGATGGCGGAACGAAGGCTAGACATTGTCGGGATTGAAATAAAATTTTGAGATCTTGGTTTTAAAATAAAACATCATACTTTCATTCGAGTGTTTTCAATTTCATTAATCATTTTTATAAATCTAATTTTCAAGTTTCAAGGACGAAACTTTTTCTAAGGGGGTAAGAATGTAATACCCCGAGTTTTTAAAACTCGATTAATTATTCTTAATTATTTTTATTTAGCTTAAATCGTTTTAAATCCTAATTTCGAACTTTATTTTAATGAACAAAGTTTTATTTCGCTTGAATTTTTAATATTGCTACACGATTTATTTTTCAATTTATAATTTAATTTTCATATTTATGAGCTTAACGGACTTTTTAAATCTTAATTATTTTCGGATTTTTCATAATTTAATAACGTTCTTATTTTATTCGAAAACTAAATTTATTTTTCGTTAACGACACTTTTATAAAAGATTATTTTGAGACTTAGTTTTAATTAAACATTTATATTCTAATTAATTTTCTAAAAACAGAAATTGATTTTCTGAATTTTGCCTAACTAAATGAAATTACCAAAATGCCCCTAAAAGCAAAATTGGCATCTTGCCTCCTCTTCCTTTGTCCCTCACGTAACTCCTTCCTCCCTCTCTTCCCTTAAAGCAGTCCATGTTCATGCCTTGCTCTCCAAGGACTTGACCCTATAAACAAGACAAATTTTGTCTCAATTTTTCCAACCAAATCAGTTAACAAAACTGAAAACAATCACCACCATTGCCGCCCTCTATAAGCACAAACAAACCAAATTTTTGAATCAAAAATCAAACCAAAAACCAAGTTCACCCCCTTTTTGTTTCTCTGATTTGAACCAACCACCACGACCATAACCACCGTCCACCACCATTAACACTAGACCAACCACCCGACCACCATAATACCCCACCGTACTTCCCCCTGCTCTCCCCCTCCTTCGTCGCAACTCCCCTGCTCTCCCCTGCCTTCCCTTTTCCTCGTTTCCCTTGCTGCGCCACCACACCGCAACCACCACACCCCGTCACCCTCACCAATTGGTGAACCAGCCTCCGCCGTCCCAAATTTCCCGGCAAGCCACCGCTTCCTCCTCCCAGAACCACCCAACGGACCCCCCCAAACTCCCCTGTTTCGCGCGACCACCCCTCCCCTCCTCCTTGTTGTTTCGCCGCCGTGAACCAACCCCCACCATCGCCGTCGCCTCCGGCGCGGTTTGTGCTGCTGCACCGCCCAGCTCAACCGCCCTCCCTTTCCTCCCTCCTCTTCTCTCCTCTTCGTGTTCCTTCCCCTTCCCCTGTTTCGTGCCTGCTCCCAGAAAACCAAAACCAATTTTTGGTTTTGGTTGGTTTTTACTCTCCTTTAAAACCCACCATAATTGGGCCATTCTAAATTGGGCTTTTGGTAAGAAACCAATTTGCTATTTCAGATTTTGTAATTTATTAATTTTTATGTTTTAATAAATTTTTAGGAAATAATAATTATTATTTACTAATAAATAGTTACTATTTTTCAGGTTAATTTTACGAAAATAAGTTACTAGTTTTGTTGTAAAAATGGAATTTAAATAATATTTTCATGAAAACCGATTTTATGAAATATAAATATATATATATATTTCGATTAAAAATTCGATTAATAATAATATTTTCGTAGATTTCGAAATTATACTTTTTATTAAAATTTGTTATTTATAAATTCATTACTTATAAAATTTATGATTTATAAAATATTGATTTCAAATGATTTATCGATTTAGTACTAATTCCATAATTTATTATTTTGAAAGAAATTGGACTCGGAGCTCAGGACGAACGAACCACCGAAAATCCTTAGCAAAATCGTGGAAGTTAGGTAACTGCTATTGCTAGTACCCGCAATCCCCTTACAAATGTATTATGAAATTATGACGTTATGATTGAATTTATGAATTAAATGTTTTGATGTGTTTTATGGATTGTGGGAATGAAATATGATTTGATTGAATTGTTTCCTATAATATGATTTGATTGAGTTTTCTCATAAAATGATGTTTATGCAATGCTATGAAAGAATTGATATTTTATGGATCCCAGGATCTAAATGATGTTTTATGATCTAAAAAGGAGTTATGTTATTTCAACTGAAATACAAGCCAAGGCTTGGTAAAATTATACAAAACATGATAAATGAAAGTGAAAGACCTGGTTTGTCTGGCGGTATATAAACTACCATCTTCCTATCTACCGGTCATGCATGCACCACGGACACCTGTCCACCCATGGATTACGAGCCCAGGCTCCCATGGTTTATGAGCCTAGGCTCAGGGCCTAGGCCCATGTTACGATGATGAGCCCAGGCTCAGGGCCTAGGCCCAGTGGAGAATTCCTTCACGGTTCGTACTTGCCGACAACTAGCATGTTAATTAAAAGTTTATGAATGACGTTTTTCATTAAAAGTTTATGAATGAATTAAATATGATGTTTTATTAAATGTTTTACCCATTCTATTCTCCCTGTGTTATTAAATAAAATGAGTTGAAATGAATTTACGTTGCTAGGGTAGTCGTTACTGAGTCTTCGGCTCACCGTTTTGTTTTCCATTTTAGGTACTGCGGGGATCGATGGAAACGAGTAGAGGCGAGGAATTTCACTTTAATAATATTCACCTAGTTTATGCTTAAAGTTATAATAGTTTAATTAAAAGACTTTTAGTAAGTTATGTACTTTAATTTTGAGAATATAAAGGATTATTATATTAAATTGGAGGTTTTTATGGCTTATGTATGATGTTGCCTTGTAATTTCCAAGAGGGAATTACGGCAGGTAATGTCCCGACCAAGTTAGGTTAATTCCGCTGCTAATTATGCTTTAATAATTGAATTAGAGGTCGGGGCGTTACATATTTCCTCGATTGATTGGTAACAAATTATTAGAGCAATTCTCAAAGGAAAGGAGACTGAGAGCGTATCTTGAATGCTATTTTTCAAAAGGCTAAAACTTGAATGGGAGCAATTTTGATCTTCATGGTTGTTTTCAAGCTAAAACTTGAATGGTAGACCAATTGGACCTCATATATTTAAAATACTGCGTAGTTTTGGAATAATGAAGTATTGAGTTAAAGGCTCATGTATCACCATTGGTTAACAACCAATTTTCTTTTGATTCAATAATGAACTAGACTCATCGGATGTGGTCATTCAAAGTGAATAAAAGAAAGGGACTTTGTAGGCATAACAAGGTAAGAAGATCAAGTAAAGAGTAAAATCTTTAGGACTGTAAGAAAATGTGCTAGGAAGGATAGGAAACATGAACAAAAGAAATGAATTCAAGATCCAATTTCTACCTAAAAGTTTGCGTTAAAGAGAAACAATTTAGAAAATAAACTCCTATGGTATTAGATTACTGCTTGAGGTTCTAACTTTAGTTAAGAACTCGAATTCCGGGAGCTAAGTTTAGTTATTGACATACAAGTGGGAAATGAAGCAAAGTTATTCTACATTAATTGTAGGGTCATCTGTTTGTTTTAAAGTCTTTCAAAAGGATAAAACTTAATGGCATTTTGTTCTATTAATCATCATAAATAATTTTCTGTTTGGACAACAGAAAGACTCACATTCAATGTAAACAAAAACAACCGTTGAATGTTTATTTGAATGAAATGGTCATTTATGGGTTGTGTCATATGATTGATTAATAAACAAACAAATCTCTTCACATTCAAATTTCAGAAGTTTCAAATCAAATATCTTGATTTGTGTTCCATATGTGTTTAGCAATGTCATACAACCATATCAACAAGACAACATTTTAAGATTCTATGGCATGGATTTTTGAAAGTTGACTAATTTAAGACACATGGGTCTTACTTGTTGAACATGACATAGAAATGTACTAATGTTACAAAAGGTTCTAGACAATTATGTTCACTATCAAAATATGGATTTTATGACCTACCTATTTCACAAGAAATTGAGAAAATATGGCTATATTTACTCAAAGTGAAATATGTGAAATGCTTCAATGCGATTCACAAAAGGGTATAAAATCAACTTGACAAGAATTTTGGAACATCTAGGCTGGGACAAGGTGATGTTTGCTTAAGCCAAGAATGATTATCAAGATTGTTTATATGGCATTATGACAATAAAAGCTCCATAAGAATATGGTATGTCCAAATGGAGGAATCGAAATATGATAATCATGAATATTTTCCTATATAGTTTCTAAATGATACTCTCAAGTGACTATCACACTAAACAAAGTTGTCAAAGCTAAAGATAAGATGTCATAAGGATTGAACTTCGGTTTAGTACATCTTTTCAGTATATATATCTAGGGTTGTCAAACCCAGTGGGAGTTATTTTTTACATCAAACAAACTCAAGAATAGATATATGTTTCTTTATGAACGACTCATAGAAACAAAAGGTATTAATTTTACCACAAAGCTGGGAACACATGGTTATTTCTTTAGATAGTGTCTTTTAGGAAACCATCATATTTCCAAAAAGGCAAGTGGGAGAAATATGACCTCGAAGTGACCTCAAAAGAACTTTGACTCAAGCAACAAATAAACGTAGGATACTTAAGAGCCTTTGGAAGAGTTCCACAATTAGAAGTCTTTGGAAGAGCTTCAAGAAGACTTTAGAAGTGCTTCAAGAGAATCCTAATACTCAAAGGACTTGAGTGATGTCTTTATAGACAATAAAGTTTGATGTTCAATACCTAGGTAAATCGTATAAGGAACAGAATTCAACCAAGATAGATACATAGATATCTTGAGGAATGAAAACTATGAAGACTTGGAAATGCTTCAAGAACATACGACTTACAAATTAGCTATGACGAATTAAAAATTCCCAAGTATGGTTTGAGGCCATTAAAAACATAAGTATGGTTCGAGGCCATATAAAATGGTTTGAGGCCATTAAATCCGAAATATCTTCATCTTAAGAATCAAGTCCTTGATTTGGTTGATTTGCATAAAGGGTTCACTCCCATTGGTTAACCGAATAAAGGGCATAAGAAACGTTGCAAACATGTTTTCAAAACATACAAATATGATATTGTATACACATACAAAAGAAAAACTAGATTGGTGGTTAAAGATTATAAACAATTTCACGTAGTTGATAATGTTGAAATTTTTTCACCAAGTCGGAATGCTTGAACTATTTTGGATAAATCTAGCAATCATTGCATATGGAAATATGGAAATTGGAAAACGAAACACCTTCTTTAATTGGACTTGTAGAAAGGAATTGTGTATATCACACAATGTAAAAGTTTTGGATACTAGATAAAAGAGAAAGCTTAAGAAATCTATTCTTAGATTAAAGCATGCAAGTGAGAATTGGACCATATTTTTCAACAAAGCTATTGAGCAATCATAGCTTTATGAAAATATGGATCATCTTGTAGATGAGGAGTTTAGTGGGAGCTAAGTCAAGATTATTGGTTCTATATATATGAGGTACATATCTCTCTATTAAAATGACATTCAAATTCTAAATGGTTAGATTTGAAAGTATTTGTCAATATTAGAACCATGGTGAAACTTAGAACATACTAGGTTAAAGATCTATTGGATAAGATCTAAAGCGTTGTTTGGATTATGTAAAAGTAATTACTAAATCAAACATAATTGAGAGACTCAAAAGAGACTCCTAACCCATATGAGTATATCTAAGTAATGAATGTTATAACTAAGTGTAAAGCTAGGCTGTTATTACTAAAGTTAAACATGAAGGACTTGAAGAAGAACCTTCACTTTATATCACATGGCAATGCCAAGATTTTAGCAAAATTTGGTATCTCGTGAAACTGAATAAGCTAAAGTTACATGGATAGATTTTAAAATGCAAATGGTTTTTGCATTACAAGCAATCATGTACAGTGTGATATATAGATCGCCAAGATAACTCGTAAGTATTGGACTATGACGAGTTTATACCAATCTCTATTGATCTAGATTAAATATCATTAGAATAATATCAAGAACATCCAATACATTTGGACATGTAGGATGAGCACTTGATGAGAAGAAGTGAAGATGAACTAAATTTTGATGCTACATGCATTTGCCAAAGAAAAAGTTGGATCTGGTTGTTAGGCAAACCACAAACATATACGGGCAATTAGGCGTCGTGATTAAAAGGTGGTAACATAGGTTCTAAACCATATGTGATGCATGGGAAACTGAATCAATGATTAGTTTCCAAGTTCTCAGTTGAAAGATGTATCTCCCACATCTCTGTGAACTGGTTGGGGTATTCCAAAAGGGAAGCATCGTTTGCAATTCTACATAATTGAAATGAATTAATTATTGCCTAAGAAGCAGTAAAAGGGAATTGTTTCTAGTGGGAGTTCTTCAATGAACTCAGGTTGATCACAAGTCTGCTATCTGGATGATTTTCTATTTTAAATATGAAAATCATTCTAACAACAATGAAAGCCTAGATCATTCTATAAACATATTCAAAGATCTTTTCATCTTACATCGAAAGGATTTCGATAGAAAGGATGCTAAGAATAGCATAGTATGATAAACTAAACCTCTACATCGAATGAGATAAAACACTCATATGCATAAATGGAATCAAGTTTGAGTTCCATAAATGTTTTAAATATTGGGTGAAAGGCCCACATCTGTAAAAACATTAAATGTTTGATTTTGGGTTTGAGGCCCATAAATTAGAAAGCATTTGGTTTAAACATTTATCATTTATGAAATTATATTTCATATTTCATTTAATCTTGGTTTAGTATTAAATGATGAAGTCCAAGTGATTCAAAACATTCAAATGGGATGTCAAGATGGATTCTTTGACAAAGAAACACCCATAAGTGAACTTGAATATTGAAGTCACATAAGGATCCCTAATCTAGGTCATTGAAAGGTTGGACGACCAATGACTAATGAAGATTAGATTTCAAGTTGATTTATAGTTCAATTCCTTGAACTAGATGGACTGGATGTCAGAAATCCTTTGCATAGATACTTATTGGATCTTGTATCGGAATGACCATGAGAACACTTTAAGAGATTAAAGTCACGTCATAAGTAGTTCTCATTAATGGTGATTGGAACCTATTCCTCAAAATCTGAGTAGTTATGGCTTCTTGTTTGAGAATTAGTTCGCTTTGATGCTCGCTAAACGTCGCATCGTAAAAGGAGACTATAAAAGAATTTATTGGGAGTACTATGAATCAAAGTAAGTTGTTCATAAGTTACAAGAAGGGATTATCCTCCTATCTTTGATAGGATATGGTGTTGTTGTTGTACAAGGCCTCTCGAAGAGTTAGATATTGTGAAAATGTATGGTCGTGCTCAGAATGGTTAAGGCTTAACCTTCTGTAAAAGTTTAACATTTGAACTCAGTAATTCGAGAAACACTTCTGGACCTAATAAGGATGGCTTGGATCTTACCTTATGTTCAGTAAGTAACACCAAGAGACAAAGGAATTGGAATGCACACTTGTCTAAAGGGAAAGTGGGAGACTGAAGGAAATCTATCCTTCACCCAAGGTGCATTGGTCCAATACCAAGGTTCAGATCAATTACGAACAATTAATTTAGTTAGATCAAGTGATCGGAACAGATGGCAGGAGCAATGCTTCCGATCAGTGAGTTCTAATCAATATTAGGCTCACAACTTACTCTTGACTGAACCTATAAGGTCACACCATTGGCATGTAACAGATCACCGGATTAAATGAATCGAAAATTCATTTCATAGCTTTTCGGAAAATTAGTTCGGAAAACATAATTATACGATTAAACATTGGATCGTGAAATCGTATATCATATTGCATATATTTGTAAGCTAGGCGAGACGAATAATCGTATTGTACAACATCAGATTGCCAAGTACGAAGCGATTAAACTATCGGAAGATAATTTAATCGCAACACCAAAGTAACCCACGAGCCGGAGCGCACAAGTGCAAGGCCCATGGATGCAGCGTGCATGAAAATGTGGTGCTGGCCCATAGACCTCGCTGAAGTGTGGCGCGCGCGGACAAAGCACAAGGCAAGCAACAACAGCTAGAGGCCCGCGTCCCAGCTAGCTGTATGCGCACCTAATGCCCTTCGTGGGATTGCTGGCCGGCCAATGGCCTTAGGCCTTGGTCGGTTAGCTTGCTTAATGTTTAGGTTATTTTAATAACCTAACTACATGTTTCCATAACACACAATTCAGATTGTACACACAACCCTAGGAGAAAAGAGAAACCCTAATTCTCTCTTTGCCTCCATGAGTGTGTTCTTCCCAGAAGGCAAAAATATCTTGAAGGAGGTCTAAGCCATCAATCTCAAGATGGATCTGAACATGTCGGTGAACCAAGTAGAGGAACGACATTTGGAGTTATTGTTCGTGTTCGTGATTTATTGAACTAGGGAAAACACGCTACAAACGTAAGTAATGCTTGATTTGTACTTTATACATGCTTCCTGTCTTTGGGGTTAGTCCGCTATCATGTTATGTATTTAACTGTAAACCCCTACAGAAGTAGTTAACATTTGTTAACTAATTGCATTCTTACGTAAACTAATTGGATTTAAAACTTAACTAAATAGGTACGGTTCTTAACTAATTGATTTCAGTTTTATACCTTCCTGTAATGTGATGTAATATTGTTCTTGTTACAATATGCAGGATGGCTATGTTTTCATGCAATTCGAGTTCTACATGTATATTCTATAATCACAATTCCAGAGTGATATATTTGCAAAAGATGGACATAGTTTGCAAAAAGTGAAGTATGGAAGAGAGTGGACCAAAGAGAAGATAATGGAATTGAAAAAAGAAAAATCACTCCATTGCGTTACGAGATGGAAAGAAATTTTTACAACTTGGTTCTTAAATGTCAGGAGAGTGACGTAGCAAAAAAGAATTTTAAATTATTGATCGTTAATTAATATATAAAGTTAAATATTCATTACTAATTACTTTCAAAGTTTAACTATTCTGTTTTGATTCTTAACTAATTTGTCATGAGAGCTGATTTTGCTAGTGTTGCGGAGAGCATATATAATGTGCTACAAGCAGAAAAGGCAACATAGACGAGGTAGCACAAAAAGCAGCAGAGGACGAGGCAGCACAAACAACAGCAGAGGACGTGGCACTATCATCATCATCATCATCAAATGCACTTGTAGAAAAACCTCGACATCTTCCCCAAATAACGGTTGAGAATCCACCATAAGCAAAGACAAAAGGAAGAAATAAAATAAAATGAGGACACTATGAGATTAGGAAACTGAAGGAAATAATTCCCTTGGTCCACGTCTGCATTTAATGCTAAGTCTAATTAATGTGGTTCAGTATTAATTAACAAGTTAATAATTCAGTAAGATCAAGTGATCTGAATGCCTAGCTAGAGCCGCTGCAGTTCAAGTGAAATTAATGATATTAATCCACAACTTACTCTTGACTGAACCCGTGGGGTCACATAAATAGTACGTAAACGAATCAAGTATTTGAGTGAATATAATATTCATTAAGTACTCTATTTATGGTCATTCGGAAATGATGGATCTTGGTTCCAGTGGGAGCTAAAACCATCAAAAGGCAAAAGGGAATATTTGTCGAAAACGGAAATATGGTTCATAACGGAAATATAAATATTATCTAAGTCGAAGATATTGCCAGAAATGGAAATATGGTTCGTAACGGAAAATATTATTGGAAATAGAAATATTCCCGGAATCAGGAATATTGTCGGAAACAGAAATATTACCGGAATCGGAGATATTGTCGAAATCGGGAAATATTTTATCGGAATCGAAAATATTAACAGAAACGTAAATATTGTCAGAATCGGAAATAAATTCGGAATTGGAAGCACGACAAGCGACGGGTCGGCAAGTGAGTCAGCCCATCACTCGGCGAGCAAGGCCCGCGAGCTCGACAAGCCAGCGCCAGGCACAAGGCCCACCGCCAACACCGAGCACGAAGCCCAACGCCAGCTCTAAGCCCATCACCTAGCGTAGGAAGCAAGCCAGAGATGGGCCGACGAGGCAGCGATGGGCCATCAACCAAGCAAGTCCTGCAGCGCGCACTAAGGCAGCGTGGCCTGCAAGGCTTTGTGGGTGGCAAGCAAGCCTTGCGCGCCAAGGCCCAATATCCACATACATAACTTTGGCGCCAAGTTACTTGTGTCGTAAGTTGTTCGTTATCCTAATCCTAAAATAATTAGACTTCTAGGTATTTGATTATTCCTAGAGTTCTAATAAATATAATTAACTAGAATCCTAATGGGTTTAGTTATTTGATTCCTAGTAGGATTACAATTATCTATTTCCATCCTATAGATATGTGGTTCATGATCACAGTTTATACAACACATAAGACATTAAATTCAAGGGAGAATTTAATATTTGCCTATCACCTTTGTGAGTTTCCCGAGTGCATAAAACCTTAGAGAATATTCTAGTTGGTTGAATCTAAGGTGGATCCGGACGTGCTGTGGACTTTCTACGGAGGGGCGACATTTGGAGTCATGTACTTGTTCTTGTTCGGTTAGGGAGTGATAAGTGTATTTTCCGTCGTTGATAGAAAATAACCTATGCAAACAATATTTATAAAATCACTCAACTAACCGGCTAGCGGTAAGCAAAGGGATCGTCCCAAAGAAACGGTGGTTATCGAGTTTGAAAGTCAATCTAGTTCGAACAAGAATTTGGTTTTGAATTGTCACTTTTAAGAATCTAAAAACTACGAATTATGCTAAATTGAATCAAGAAAGGGAGATGCTAGGGAGTCGGGGATAGACTAGGGAAATCGGGGGAAATGAATTCAACTATCTAGCAATGATGATCATGCAACGAAGTGACGATTATGCAAATAGCATCTAAAGACGAACCCGCCACCTCTCGGATAGGGAACGCTAAGCGTCTAATCCACGGAAGAGCTTTCGCCTAATCTTAGATTTAACTAACTAGCATATAATAGGCACCGCCATTTGATCACACAAGATAGGCCCACAATCTCTTGCCAAACCTAACCTATGGTTCCACGTGATTCTAATCGAATAGCATTTGCAACTACCAATCAATTAGCATGGATGTCCTATCATCAAATCATATTTAATCACATGAATCAATCAACAATCAATCATCAATTTCCCCTAATTAATCCCCTAGATTCTCCCCTTTCCCTAACCTAATTCTACTCACTAGTCATTCTAGAAATTAAGCAATCCATTAATTCTAAGCTAGCAAGCATGAAATTGAAGGAGTAAGAGAAGAGAATTTAAGAATTTAATTGCACAATCAACTAGGAATTAAGAATCAAAGTAACTTCAATCAATAAAATCAAGAATTTAAGAAATTAAGGAATTGAAGAACAATCAACAACAAAGCAAGAGCAAGAATTAAGAAACTAAGAATTAAATTGCAAAATTGAAGAAGAGTTAAGAAGGATTACAAATTGAAGCTTGAATGGAGGAGAGTTTCTCTCTCTAGAATTGCTGAAAATCTACTTTTAGAATCTCCAATTATCAACTAAAATTCTCCTCTCCACAAAATAAAACGAAAAATCTATTTATAAGTTTCCTCAAATAGAAGCCAAAGTTCGAAAAATAGCAGCCCGCGCAGCGATTAGGTCACACGTACCCACTGTGCGACCGAACGTATATGACTTTGTTCGACCAAATGCAGTCCTGTGCGAGCGAAGACAGCGAATATCATTTCCTTCGTCCTGTGCGACCGAACGTAAAATCCTGTTCGGTCAAATGGTGTTTCTTTGGCTCAAGTCTCCTTTGCAGAACTATTCGGTCGAACAAGAAGAACTAATCAGGCGCACAACTTTTGTGCGGTCGTGTAACACTTTAATAATTCCTTGCTTTTATAAAACCATTTTCCAACTTAAAATAAAGGAATTACTAAAGTATTACCGCCACCGTGATAACGGTTAAGGCTATTACCAGAATTACGCAGCGGAATTAAATGTCAACTAACTTTTAAAAACATAATTAATGAAATATTGAGGCCTCCTACAATTTGGAACCATAATGGCCCAAAACCCAAAACATAAATAGTTCAAACATTTCAACATAAATAAAGTATTATTAAATAGTTCAAAATACGAAAACATGCAACTCTCTCGATCATCCCAAGCCACATGATTCCGATCTACCAACCTGTTATTTTATTCTACTCCCCATCAATGTAAGTGCAAATGATAGATTATCATAGGGTCATTAAGGCAAAGGCCATGACCAAAACACACAAAGCACGTAGTCAGCAAAAGCTGAGTACTTACAAGAATAGGGTGAAATGAAACTAAAACATGCATCACTCACTAAGTACTAATCAATATGCAAAAGGCATATAATGATTAACAACCAATAATGAATACAAGACTCGACACTTGACTCGACTCTTGACTCACAATTTAATTAGAATAAGCTTCGAACGGGCCAAAAGAATAATCCATAAAGGGAAAAGGTGATGGGAGCCAACCATACACCAAATATATAATAATAAAATCGGGCCATACCGAGTGTCGGGTCATACTGTCGGAATTCCTGCGCATAATATAAATGAAACAACGTCTTGTATCATTAGTAGGAGTACGAGCTTTCCGGCAAGACTCCCCCCATTGTTCATACTCAAGGTATATACGTTCCAAGAGTTTTGAAGCTTGTTCTGGTTGCACTTTACGTTTATTAATATTTTTTTAAAGGCGAACTCAAGACTCACCAACATGCACACATACAATTAATAAATAACAACCAAAACAATCTCATTATAAATGCTTTAGGACTTGTGATCAACAAGGCAAGACACTTGTGCTATTACTACCATGTTCCTCCTCACCAAGGTGAGACTCCACATCATGCACATTAACATGAGGGTTGTGCCCTTGCACGACAAATCCTAATTTATTTCATACATAATATTCCCAACTGAACCCTACATGTGCGGTGGCTTACGTGAGCTAACCCTTCACATGTGGTAAAAAAATAGTACAACGAAGTACGAATAATTGGCTCAAAGTATGCTAGACATCCCGTACAATAGCATACAAATAAATAATCCATCCCTTGCATGTAAAATAAACCATACATGCATAGATATTGAACAACATGATTGACAATGAAATCCATACTCATAATAATTCCAACATGCTTGTTCAACAATTAATCCAATAAATCCAACATCACAAATCACATGCTCGTTCACCAAAATAAACATGATTCCACATAATGTAATTCACATCATCAACAATCATGTAATGTCATTGACAAAAGGTGTGGTCGCCCTAGACTTGTACGTACCTTGAATACCTAAGCGTAGGGGCCACTTTGCAATAACGAGCACTCAACTAGAAATCACCTCCTATCATCAAAATAATGAAACTTAAATTATTTCCATGTTCATTAAATTTCCAGCAACTTTATAAAATTTAAAACCTCCTTTAAAGTTTAGAATTCAATCGTTTTTCAATAATAAAATCGTCTCAATTTGCAAAATCAATCCCTAGTACAAAACATACTTTTTCCGCCTTTAAAATCAATAAAAATCGACACTTTAAACCTTTATTCAAATCTAAAAATATAATTGATTATCATAATTAAAATCATCACCCAGTTATGCTAATCAATTGACTCATTAGGCCTAGGTTAAAACCCTAACTTGAAAACCCCAATAACACTAGTTTATTATAATAAAAATCAATGCTTTATTCAATAAACAAATCTGAAAATTCATCCTTTAATAATTAAAACAAGCCTAATGAATCACAACACGCAAATCCTCAAACCACGGTATTCATAACCGGTTTCCAGCATTTTAATTACTCAAAACAATATTAATATAATAATTTAAAATACGGAATTTAAATAGAATATGTAAGGAAGAAGAGAATTATACCAATCCGGCCTATAGCGCGGCACGAAGAGCAGCAGGAGGGGCGAAGGCACGCGGCTGGGCGCTGTGCGCGAGGGGCGAGCGAGGGGCTGGGCGCTGTTGCGCGAGGGAGAGAGCGAGGGCGAGAGGCAGTGCAGCGCTGGGCGCGACACACTCAAAGGCACAGGGGCAGCGCGCGCTGGGCGTGAGGCCGAGCAGCACGAGGGCACGAGCACGGGCTGCGTGCGTGCGGGTGTGCGGACGAGAGAGGAGAGGGAAAGAGGAGTGTTGGGCAAGCAAAGCAAAAATAGGGTTTATGAATTTTAGGGGCTCATTTAATGACCGGGGAGTCCTATTTATAGGCTCCCTAATCCCTTGATGGGCTAGGCTTAGGAGATTTGAGTTGGGCTTAGGAAATAAATGATTTGGGCTAGCTTAGGATTTTAATTAAACTCCTTTGATTGGGCTCGTTTAATAAAACGAATTGGAATTTTTATTTAAAACCCGAAGCTTTAAAAATCATTTGCAACTCATTTAATTTCCCGACTCAAGAATTAAATTCGTTTCGTAATTAATTAAAATAATAAATATTCTAATTAATTAAAATAAATTAAATAAAATGCATTTAAATATTATTTAAACGTTAATAAATCGTAAAATGCTTTATAAATATAATAAAATATACTTATAAATGTTATAAAAATACGAGGTATTACAGGTCGAACTCAAAAAGTTGTGCGGTCGAACAAATACTACGCTGTCGAACATAAGGCCTTGTGCGGTCGTTTTCCAATTTTGGGACATTCTGTCTCAGAAATCCATTATGTGCGACCGAACAACAGAGGGCATTCGATCGCACAAAACTGGAAATTCCTTAATTCCATTTGCACTGCTCTATTCGGGCGCACAAACCATCACTCGATCGCACAAGCCCTGGTTTGGCTCGATTCTACTTTTTTTCCATCACTTTTCATCATAATCACCTGTAAAGCATAAGATGGAACGAAACTTGTAAAATGCAAACAAAAAGCTATAAAAACTATAAAAAAGCATAAAAACTAACATAAAATCCTAAGCTAAGAGCGACATAAATGTCGCTAATCAAACTCCCCCAAGCTAAGAGTTTGCTAGTCTCTAGCAAACTAAACTCAACTAAGGAAGAATGAGCAACTAATCAGATTCTAAAAATTTACCAAAATCAAAATCTAGCAAATCTAATCAAGGAAAGACTAAAATGGAAAACACAAACCAAGAAAAGAAAGAAAGAAAAGAAGAAGAAAAGAAAAGAGAAGAAAAGAAATTAAACTACAAAATTCAAGATGGGCTTTATTATGGAACAAGTATAGAAGAACACTAATATTACTAATCAAATAAATGAGTACACGCTAACTAATGTCCTAAACCGAGTGAAAGATTCGAGCATCAAGCAAAGTGAACTAAGGGCAAGCACTAGTCAATCCCCCTACATCCGGGCATACCACGTCAAATCTCTAGATCTTATCCACCCTTGAGAATAGCGTCTCAAGACAACGCGAAGGCGCCTGAAAATCAATATTAGGCTACCCGACATCTTAGCATGACAACCTTGTTCCTTAAGCTTGACCAAATCCTCCCTCCACCGACAATGACTTAACTCTAAAGGGTCAAGAGGGCTTTTAGGGCGTAACGTAGGCTAGGGGTAAGGCGCGGAACATATTTCGCCATTTGGTGCTCATACCTAAAGTGAAGCGCAATGATAGAACTAAACTCAAACATTTTGAACCAAACACAAACTCGTACCACTTATTTGGGGTACCCCCAAGCTTATTCAACAACAATTGTAAACTACAACTCTTTTTTTGCGTTTTTTTCCTTGATTTGATTTTCCTTTTCTTTTTTTTTTGTTTCAAATGAAACTTTTCATGCCTTGTTTTTTCTCTATTTTTGGCTTTTTTTTCAAAACTTTAATCTTTTTTTTGCTTTTGCAACAATTATTCACTATATACAACATTCTTCCAAAACTTCGCCATTCATACCAAACAACATTCATTCCTCAACTTTTCATAATTACTCCAAAACAACAAGCATCATAACTCTAAGCTTCACTATCACTTCTAAGGGTGAAAACAAAACAAAGACTATTAGGCTTGTAATGTGCTCATAAGAAATGAAGGGTCAAGGCTCAAATGGCTAGCAAAGGGGCAAATGCAAACAAAAACATATGAGAAAAATAAGAAAATAGAGTCCTAAACTAAAAAGAAAAATAGTCACCGAAAGAAATGCCTCTATCGTCCCCTAAAGTAGTTCGGTCGCGGTCTCGGGAAGGAAATGGTCAAACTCGGGAGACAAGAAAGTCAATGCTAAGGATCCATGCCACTCAATATATGAAAATGTGTTTGGGCTTATTTTTTAGCATGAACCTCACAAGGGAGAAAATACCATTCTCTCCGGCTTCAAATCACTAGAGAAATCGACACCATCTTACCACAAGCCAAGAGTTCATGACGCATGCTACCCATAGTTCAACCAACTTTCTTGACACCAAATCCTAGACTCGACCCAAGACATTAAGAACCGTGTAAAAATCTACCAATTAGGAATCAAAGCATTCTATTCTACAAGTTCCAATTTTATATGCCCCAATCAAGAATATTGCCTAAGAAAACCTAGAAAAACTTGCCTTGACAAAAAGGAAATCAAAACAAAAGAAAAAGGAAGAAAATAAGAAAACACACCAAAAAGGGAAACAAAAAGAAACAAACAAAACAAACAAAAAGAAAAGAAACTAAAATCAAACTAAATCAATCTAAAAACAAAGAAACAAGCACATAATGGTATGATTCATAGCAATGAGCATCAACAAGTAGCCAACCACACAACAAAACTCCCCCCAAGCTAGAATTAAGCCATGTCTTCACGGCCTAAAACCAAGCAAGGAGGGGCACAGCTACCCATCCAACCAAATACCCCAACATGATGTATGCCCGTCCCCCAAAGTATGCAATAGAGTTAGAAGGATGTTACCGGAATTGTCGTGGGAGCAAGTCCCGCAAAGAGCCGTTAAAACCCAAACAAACTCACCAAAATAAAGACGGGTAAGGCAAAAGGTGGAAAGTGTGAACCCACCGCGATGAAACATACCAAAATAATGCTCAAAAGCAAGCAAGAAAAAATGTTAGTAGACAAGGGCCAAATGGCCAAAACACACCAAAAGTACCATCATAGACTCATCATTATCATATGTACAACCACACGAAGTGGCAAGAAGACCAACAACACCAACAAGCATCAAAAGATCCCTAAGCAAACCCCCACCCCGCATTTCTCCCCCAAGCTAATCGCAAGCATACCATCACATCAAGATGGGGGAGAAATGGAGTGAATTCTAAGAAGAAGGACCCGGGGCATGCGCCTTACCCTTCGAGTCATAACGCCTCCAATAGTCATCCCGCTCAAGGCAATGAGCAAGAGCCTCATCGGCGGTGAACGGGGTGGAATTGTAGGTGGGGTCCACATCGGGCCCCGAAGCATCGGTATAAGGCGGCCAACTATATTCGGGCCGAAGGGGGTAATTGCCATGGGGTGGCTCTCCTCGGGGACCATCCCAACCTCCCGTGTAACCCCTAGGCCACCAGGTTAAATCCTCGGGCCAACCATCTGGCCGATCTATCGGTGGGGAAGTGGGATACATGGGGTCACCGCGGTAGTCACTCCCGCCCATCATGGTATAATCATAGGGCGGAAAAGAGGGAGGAGTGACACCGGGTTGGGATGGGCCCGTCCAATACGGGTAGGTGGGTGTACGCTCCTCATTCCAACTAGGGATGGGCCCTTGTTGGGGAGGGTGATAAGGATAGTTGACATAGGGGGCAAAGTACCCTTTGTCAACATGGAAGTCGTACACCTGGTTGCCGTAGTAGGACGAGTCAAAATCGGGATAAGAATCTCCCGTGTGGCTCCCTTGAGGAGCAAGAGAGGCCAAGGTACGAGCTTGGTCCTCTTGCCCTTGCAAGATAGCCGCAAGGGTGGATTGCAAACCCGTCAAATCAAAAGGAGAGAAGTATACCACCCGCATTCGGGGGAGGACTTTGAGGCGGACCTTGAGGTGGACTTTGAGGAGCTTGAGTGGAGGTGTTGGTTGACTTTGAGGTAGTGTCTTTGGCGGCGGCAGCGGTGGCGAACTTCTTATGCCGTGGAAGCAAGAAACGGACACTCTCGGACCAAGAATTGATGAACGAGTGCGGAAGAAAGCACCAATCGGCTTTTTTCACAAGCCAAATCCATTGCGTCTCGTTGGTGGTGTAGTGGAGCCAAGTAGCATTATACATCGCCCGGATGTTTAAAAACTCACCACCGGCCACGGAAGGCAAAGCATCCATCTCTTTGCCATGAGGGTTGTTCGGTAGAAGCCGAACAAGAAGAGTGAGCATGCCACCAAGGAGGATGTCGGATTTGTTCAAATGGCTATCCCACACCTCAATGATCCGGGAAATGAGCAATTGCCCGAAATCGAGCACACCTTGCTTCTCTTGAGTGGCCAACCACAAACCACCAAGTTCTGTGCCCGACAAGGCACCGGTAGCTCCCTTAGAGAAAAGGGCATAGATGAGGAGGCGGCTCATGATCCGGATGGCCGGATGATGGAATGAGGAAGACTTAGCCGAGGCGGAGAAGAAATCTCCATTGTCTCCGGTGAGCTCTCTCCACCAAATGTTTTCATTATAGTCATTAGCACACTCGGCCCTTGGATTCACGATGTAACCGATATTCGTTTTGATGGAGAAGAGGGAGAATTGATTTGGTTGTTATTCAACTTGTATTGGCGCCCGAAAATTTGGAAGCTCAATTCCACTACCTTGTCACCATCCTCATCTTCTACAAAGTTCTTTCGAGCCGAGGAGAGGAACTTCAAAGTCACCCTTTTGTATGTAGGGGCACTCATCTTTGCAAACTCTTCGCACCCTAGGCCCTTGAGTAACTTGTCAACCTCGGCCTCAATCCCCAAGCTACGAACGATTTCCCG
Source organism: Spinacia oleracea (assembly GCF_020520425.1). NCBI lineage: Eukaryota > Viridiplantae > Streptophyta > Magnoliopsida > Caryophyllales > Amaranthaceae > Spinacia > Spinacia oleracea. The sequence goes on along the minus strand of NC_079490.1, from coordinate 159,216,964 downwards.
ATGAAAGAACTTAGTGGGCTTAATAGTCCTCTTGGAAAGGACCTCAAAGAAATCCCAAGAGCGTTGCTCGGTGAACTCAATTCCGTAAGTTTCCATGTTCGGAGGGGTTGGTGCCGTTGTTGCTTTCCTCTTTGATGAAGAGGTGATCGCGGCCTCGGTTGCGGCGAGGTTCTTCTTTTATCGCTTTGGTGCCATTGAAATGAGTTGAAGCTAAGCAAAAATCTACAAAACAAAAAGAAACAGACCAAGACACACAAAGAGGGATAAACTAAGTTAGTTCACAATCTAGGACGAACGAACAACTACAAGAGCTAAGAGTTAACGATCTTCATCAATTCATCATCAAGCTCTAAACATTACACAAACTCCTCAACAAGCTTGAACGAACAACATTACTCCATACTAACCACCACAAACAATAACCATTACTTCCACAAACAAATAAAATCAAAGTATCCCAAAATCTCATTAAATCATCTCAAAAAGTCTAGAGCTTAAATGGAACAAGGAATTAAACATGCAAAGCTCATCTAGACAATTAAAGACTAAGCATAACACAAACATGCATCAACTAACACCCAAAAATCAAAAATTTCAGAAAATTCAAACATTTTATGAACATGGTGAAAATGGAATGAAAAATAAGAATTAAGGGAAAGAAATCATCACCACAAGCAAAGGAAGTGGACTAGAATCGATCCCAAGATGCCTCTAGAGCTCCAATTTACCACACACACAATTGAGAACAATTTCACAAAAACCCTAGAAATTGGGGGTTTTGCAAAAAAAATCTGAAATTTTGGGGATTTTGGGGGTTGGGATGAATGAGAATGAGAGAATTTGATGAATGGGAAGTGAAATTTGTGAAGGTAAGTAAGTGAAATTGATGAGGAGTAGTAGTAGTAAGTGAGAGAAGAGAGTAATGGAGAAGTGAGAGAATGAGATTCGGACGAATGAAGAAGAAAAGAAAAGAAACTTGAGAATTTTCGAATAAATGCCTGCAATGGCAACCCCGCCAGGCTGTGCGGTCGAACAGAATAAGTCGTTCGTTCGCACAGACCTGTGCGATAGCACGGAAAAGATCATTCGGTCGCACAGACCTTGTGCGGTCGAATTTTCAGAGCTGTGCGATCGAGTGCCAAAGATTTGCCATTCTGCCTCAAAAACGAGTTTTGTGCGACCGAACAACAGGACACGTTCGGTCGCACAAAACAAGATTTTGCACTATTTTCACAAGCTTCCTATTTAAATCGAAAATGAAACTAATTAATGGAAATTAAAGCACAAAATCAAATAAAAACTAAAGCTAGGAGTTAGACAACCGGGTTGTCTCCCGGGTAGCGCTCGTTTAACGTCATTAGCTTGACGAATCCCCCCAAAGCTTATGGGGGGACAAGAATGAGACCAATACACGGGTTGCCTCCCGGTAGCGCTCGTTTAACGTCATTAGCTTGACGGACCCCCCCAAAAGGTCAAGGGGGGTCAAAGACAACCAATCTCGGGTCAACACTAGTCAACATTTAAGGAAATAATGCCCTTGGTCCAAGTATGCATTTAATGTTAAGTCTAATAAATGCAGTTCAGTATTAATTAACAAGTTAATAATTCAGTGAGATCAAGTGAGCTGAATGCCTAGCTAGAGGCCGCTTCAATTCAAGTGGAATTAATGATATTAATCCACAGCTTACTCTTGACTGAACCCGTAGGGTCACACAAATAGTACGTAAACGGATCAAGTACTTAATGGCATTGTAGACACCTACTTTTGTCCCCATTCCCGAAAGGGAAGGTTCAATGATGAAAACATAAATCTACACTTGACAACGCATCTCCTATAAAATAACGAATCTCAATCACCCTTCTCATTTCACCCGAAACCTGCTATTTATAGAAACCTGCTATTTATGGAAACCTGCTAAAAATAGTAACTGCCGTAATGGGTAGTTGTTAAAAGTGGCAAGTCATAAAAGATAGAAACCTGTCAGAATTAGGTGTTGCACTCCAACATAAATCCTAAATGAGATAGAAGTTGCGAGAGAATCCTATTCCTAATACGATTCGAAAATAAGAGTCACGTATTGATTGAAATCCTAACGAGCCTAGAGTTCGTAACGGGCCCAGACGCATTCCGTCATAAAATTAATACGCACTAAAAGACTCGATTAAGTCTCAAACACTACGGATTTCAGGAATCCGAATATGACTAAGAAAACAGCCCAAACATCAATTTCAACGCCCAGCCCTGGGCGCTGAAATTGCATGGATCCTATTTTCAACGCCCAGAGCTGGGCGCTGAAATCTTTGACGCCCAGCCTTGGGCGCTGAAAATACCTGGGACGTGTTTTTTCCTAATTCCTCGAGGATTAAAGTTCTACAATTCTATCTTTCCACGAACTCTTTTCTATAAATATAGCCCATGTTCGACGTGAAAACACACAACACACAATTCATATTCTGAGTATTGACTCCAACCCTTAGCCTAAGCCTCACGCTGCGAAATTGTTCACGCGTTCTGTCGCAATCGATCCATAAATCGAACAGAACGTATCCTGTCCCATAATTTGACATTCGTTAAATAAAAAGGAGAAATAGCAAAGTCAAAGTGGTTAGTTTTCTGAGAACCGTGACGCACCTCTCAAGGATGTGTCATAATGTGTCCCTTTTCGATGATTTAATTGCTTTCCTCGCCCTTTTTATGAACTGTTAAACTAACTAAATCTGATTGTTCTATCACGCCTAACAAATATAATATTTTTGGGAAATTGGATTATCATGCTAGGTCCCTTAAAACAATATAAATCAGATAATCGCGTTCGATCTAGTATTATATGTTGCATATTGCTAAAATCAACTCAGATTAGTTTAATAGTTAACGCATGTCCCTTCAATTATTTATGCTGAGCTAGTAAGGATATCCTACCTCTGGAGTTATCGACGAGCGAGTACTCCTCTCGGTAGTTACAGTCCCCCGAACCCTTAATCTCTACCTTGCGGGTGTATGTTGAGAGATCCCCACACCAGGGATCACAAGGGAACCTACGGCCGTCGTGGTCAAACATAATTGCACTCCCTTTATGTCACGATAACCGAGTTTTGTCAGTTTTTCTCATTGTCGTTAAAAACTGAATGGCGACTCCTATATTACTAGTCAATTGGGTGTAAACTCACAGGAAATCCAATTACACTTGATTGAATAAAAAGAATCGTCACACCCACGAGGGACGAGGTCACGCATTAGCCTCGTGCTTTTTCGACCCCCTCACAGTCATTAAATACTCCATCTATGGATATTCGGAATCGACGGATCTTGGTTTCAGTGGGAGCTGAGATCGTCAAAGGCAAGAAATGAATACTCCGAAAACGATGATATTGCCGGAAACGGAAATATGGATCGTATCGGAAATATAAATATTATCCAAGTCGTAGATGTTGCCGGAAACGGAAACATGGTACGTATCGGAAAATATTATTGGAAATGGAAATATTGCCGGAATCGGAAATATTGCCGGAAACGGAAATATTGTCAGAATCGGAAATATTATCGAAATCGGAAAATAATTCCGGAAACGGAAATATTAAATATTTGTTCGAAACGGAAATTAATTCCGGAATCGGAAATATTAAATATTGTTCGTATCGGAAATGAATTCCGGAATCGGGAATTTAATCGAAAGTGCGTCCTACGAATTAGCATCGGAAGAGACTTGCTAGACGAAGGCCCAGCACGAAGCCAGGCCTACGCCTAGCAAGCCGAGCGCCCAAACACACGCTGCCAAGCCACGCTAGGCCCAGCGCAAGGCCAGGCCCAGCAATGGCCTTGGCGCGCGCGCACGGGATGATGCTCGTGGGCTGCGAGTAGCGCTAGCTCTTGTGGGCCGCAAGGCCTGCGCAGGTTTGTGCGATGCTCGTGCTCGTGCAACGTTTGTGTTTCAATACAAATCCTAAAGCTAATGGAATTTGTTCTATGATTAAATCCTAATCCTAATACAGATAGAATTTGTTTAAATGGAGTTTTAATAAGATTCTAATTAAATAAATTAGTATCCTAATAGGATTCCAAGTCCTTTTCCATAACTCTATAAATAGGTGCCTAGGGTCACATATTTACATCGAGAATTGAAGTATTCAAAGGTAAGATTTTCAAGCAAAAATCAGCCACAAACACTTGCCCTATTAACGAAAATTTGTAGAACCTTAAGGGCGATTCTAGTTGGTCAAGCTTAAGGCGGATCCGGACGTGCTGTGGACTATCTACGGAGGGACGACACTTGGAGTCCTAAAGACTTGTTCTTGTTCGGTTCGGGCGCAGCTAGGGAGGGCACGCTACAAAGTGTATGCATCTGAATTATGCTAAATGATTATGTGTAAATAATATCTTTCCTGGCATTAAGGTTTTTCCGCATGACTTAAAAGGTGTTGTATAGTGCGGGCATGCGACGACGAGCAAGGGAGCTCGTCGCCCATGCGGTACAATGCAGCGAGCAAGGGCCATGGCGCACGAGCACAAGGCAGCACGCTGCCCTTGTGTCGAGTGTCGTGTGCAGCGTGGGCGAAGGGGCAAGGGCGATGGCATTGGCGCAAATCCAGGCGAGCAGTCGCGTGTGGGCAGCGAGCATGCTGCGCCACAGCGCGCGCTGCAGCGCCCAGCGAAGCATCCAGACGCGTCGAAGTGAGCGGGCTGCGCGTAGCGTGGTCTGGGCTTGCTGCGTTGCGTGTGGCCTGCTCGCGTATGCCATATGATTAGTCGTGCGAGGCGATGCGGCCTCGTAGCTCGATGGGGCTATGGCGCAAGCCCAAGTGCCTCGTCTTGAGACGATTGATACGTTTTGATATTAATTTAGGAATGTCAGTTCGGAAATAATTTTAATTAATTTTAAAAGGAAAATTTGGTAATATTAATCCAACCTTTGACCGATTTTCTTTTATTAAGCCCACCTACGACATATTTTTTAATAATCCCACCTTTATTACCCAACAACTTTTATTGGGCCCAACAGGTCATAAAACTGTTGTAAGCGGCATTATTTCTCTACATGGCAGTACTCTCTCTCGATATATTCAGTCATCATCATCAATTCATCACCATCTCGTTGACTTTTTCACCGATTACCGGCCACTTAAGCCCAATAAAAGTCGTCGGGTAGTAAAGGTGGGATTATTAAAAAATATGTCGTAGGTGGGATTAATAAAAGAAAATCGGCCAAAGGCTGGATTAATATTACCAAATTTTCCATTTTAAAATTAATAATTTAAATTGTTTTCTTGGGATTTAATTTTGAATATTATAATTATTATAAATTTCAATTTATACTAATTATTTTACTAAATTAAACCTCGAATAATTTAAATTCATTTAATTCAACTGAAAAATAAATTAAATAAATAGATTCCATTATAATTTTATATGAGCTTTAAATTTTAATTAAACTTGTATGTTTCCGGTTAGACTAGAAATACATTTTTATGTTTAAAATTAGTAAAGCATATAAAGTTATTGATTTAAGTGGGAGCAATTTTAGTCATAAACTCTTGATTAGGTCTACAAATCCTTTAAGGCTAAACAACTTGATTAGAATTAATAAGGACTGAATAATTGGTAGATTATTGGTGCCCTTGATTAATTGCTGCAAATATTTATGTGATGCATAACGTGTTTTACTAACCAGCTATGTGGGCCATTCATGATAATGAATGGGTGAATGATATATATTGTATATGTACTGTTTTGCAGGTTATGAATTGACTAGTATGGCCCAAATAGGATAGAAAATATGGTCTGCGTACCATTAATTTGAATGTAATTGGTCTAATGCACCAAATTTGTTTTTCAATTCAAATATGGTCTGCGTACCATCAAATAGTTGTAATTAGTTTAATTAAAGCTGATCCTGTTTGAAGAAAATGACGCCTCCCACGGTGAAATTCAAGACGAAGTTTCCAACCATTTTCAAGACGGACTTTGAAGTTGAAGCTTCAAGATGAAGTCGGGCCATACTAGATCACATTTATCTTATGCATGCTTTAAGTTATTTATTGCTTTTAAATATGTCTTAAATATGCATGAGATTGAAGCTTGATTATGTTGCATGATTAAGGATTTTAGTTCACTTAAAATCTAACCAACATAGTAAGAGCCTTAAGTTCCAAACTTAAAAATTGAGTTAAAAGGTGCCATGCCAAAATAACACTTACTTGGATAACCTTTACATCAATCTAGTAATAGATTTCGCTCGGCGAGGTGTTACTTATTGATCCTAAAGGGGTAAGGTACACAAATAATTGTGAGTACATGTTAGTTTTGGTGAAACTCAACGATATAAGTAAGGAGTCCTTTTATGTCGTGGCAAATTCGATAGGTTTTCCTAAAAAGTTCTTAGACGTACCTATCAACCAAGAGTAGTTTCTAGACTATTGGCAAAAGGCTTTTCCTTACCTAAAATATTTTAGAATTGAGTCAAATACATAATGTGCTTAATTCTTCAATGATTTTAGGGTCTTGGAATCATTTTATTCACACCTGCCGGAACAATAAATTCGAATAAAATGCTAATAACTTGTTTAAATTGCATGAATGCTTTAATTTTCAAGTTATTACTCATGATAAATGTTTAGACTTTGCAAGCTTCAATGTATGTTTTAATTATTGTTTATAATTAAATATCTTGCACTGCAGTAAATCCTTTTAGAAAGGTAACAGTAAATTTCCTCGATTGGTAGTGAATCCAAGAACGATTCACGGAAATGAGAGAAAATGAGCACTTTAAATGTACGTTTCTTATAGCGACTTTTATGGTTGTTTTTGAGTATCAAAGTCGAATGGCAAACCGATTGGTGCTTGTGAATTCAAAATACAATGTAGTTTTAGATCATAAAGCATTGAGTTTAAACACTCAGCTTTACCAATGGTTAACAACCTAAAATCTTTTTCCATTTAATTCTCGAATGAGTCTAGTCCCTAGACATTCGAATAGATCGATGCTTAGAGAACTTTAGAAGCTTCTGGTGAGATCATCTAGTTGAAACAGAATATTCAACATAAATGGTAAGAACTTTGTTGGAGTAACATTGGACATGTCTAAATAAAGTATAAAAGTCAACACTAAAGAATTCAATTCTTAAGGCTATTAGAAACGGTACAAGAAATAGGAAAACAAGGAACAAATGAAAGGAATTTACGATTCCGTTTCTACCTATAAGTTTATATTTAAAGAGAAGTGACCTAGAAATCAAACTTCCTTGGTATCATATACCGCTTGAGGTTCTTACTTCGGTAATTACTCAAACAATGGAAGCTAGGATACACTAATGACCTACAAGTGGGAAATGAAGAATAACAATGCTACATTAGTTGTAGGGTTATCTAGTTTGTTTTAAGTCCTTTCAAAGGCTGGAACTTAATGGCTATTTTGTTCCGTAATCAGCATACCTAAATTTCTGCTTCAAACACAGAAAGACTCACATTCAAGAAAAACAAAAACAATGTTTGTTTGTTTATTTGAATGAAATGGTCATTTACGGGTTGAGTCAATATGCTTGATTAAAACAAACAACTCTTTAAAAATAAGAACTTTACTAGGTTCAAATCAAACCCTTGATTTGAGTTCCACTAATCTTTGGCATTGTTGCTTAGACCATATCAACAAGTTAACATTCATAAGCTCTATTTTGATGGACTTTTGAAAGTTGATTGATTTCTAGATCAATTGAAGACAAGCTAGTCTTACTTGTTGAAAGTAACAAAAGATATGAACTATTGTTAGAACGCCTAGACAATAGAGTTCAAAGCTAAAGAAATATTTATGACTTTATTATTTCACATGGATTTGAGTGAATTTACTCAATGTGATATAAGTTTGAATCTGTTTGGCTAGTTCAAAGATTCAGAAGTATAAAATCCACTTGGCAAGAAATCGTAAAGATCTAGGTTAGATCATGACGATGATTACTTTAAGACCAAATATGATCATCTATGATTGTGTTTTGTAATTTCACGATCTAGCTCCATAAGATATGGCATATCTAAGTTGGAATGATCGAAGTCAATTAGTACTTGATTCGGTCAATGATGATTCATAAAGACTTTTCCTATAATTTCTAAAACAAAACGCTCAACTACCACCAAACTAAACCAAATTCGTCAAAACTATTGAAAAGTAATTTCAGAATATCTTTTCAATAATATATATCTAAAGAGTTGCTAAACTCAGTGGGAGCTTAGCGTTTGTTATTCGACAAACTAAGGCCCAGGTATAGATATATGTTTCATTGTGATTTATTCAAATGAGACACAAGGGTATTGTTTCTACCACGAATTTTTGAGAACATAATGTTTCTTTGCTCGAAATAATGTCGTTTTGGAGATTCGTTTCCAAAATGACAAGTGGGAGAAAATAGACCTCGAAAGTCTTCGAGGCAAACAACAAACATAAACGGGCATTCCAGAGGCTTTTCGAAGTTCCTTAGAAAATCCGAACACGTATTCTTTAAGGACTTTAGAAGTGGCTTTTAAAGAATAAACATCTCTTAGAAGACTTTACAAGTGCTTCAAGGAGAACAGAATATTCAAAGGACTTTCAAGTGGCTTTTGATATTCTATTGTTTGATCGATGTTCTATACCCATGTAGGCATAGAGTTCACGTCACTGAAACTATGAGATTCTTCTATTAGATAGTGAAGAATCGTGGAGTTCAGGTCACTGAAGCTATGTGATTCTTCTATTAGATAGTGAAGAAACCTACAACTTGCAGTCAAACTATTATCATGTAGATTAATGAGTTTGTGACCTGTAAGAAGCTATGACGAAACCCAGATTCCCTAAAATGGTTAGAGGCCATATATAGACTCAAATGTTTTAAATGGTTAGAGGCCATAAATCATACTCAATGTTTTGATGACAAAATTGAAATTTTGTTGTAAGAATAGTTTCACACCTATTGGTTGCAAGTTTGTTTAAAGGATAAAAACCATCAAACATGAAATTGTGTTCACACACAAAGCTAGATTAGTTGCTAAAGGTTACAAGCAAATTCACGGCGTGGATTGTGTTGAAACCTCATGCATAATCGTAATGCCCAAGTCTATAATTCAAGCAATGATTGCATATTGATACATATGGCAATTGGATGACAAAACGTATTCCTCAATCAAATGTTGGAAGAAACTATGTACATAAGTATGTCATAGGATTTGTGGATCCAAATAAATGCTTGAAAATGAAAGTTAGCTTATGAAATCTAAGTACAGATTTAAGCAAGCAATTGGGAATTGGAACTGCATTTTAGTGAAGCTATTAAGTATTTTAGTTTCATAAAATGTACATGATTCTTATAAATATATAAGAATTTTAGTGGGAGTACATAAAAACTTAATTGGTCCTATGTGTATCACACACATATCTCTCTATTGTGAAATAACATTCAAATGCTAATGACTTAGATTTGAAATTATTCATCAATAACGGACCATGGCGAAACTTAGTACATACCGGGTATTAAGATCTATTTACAAAGATCTTATAATGTTGTTTTGGATTAAGTAATGGCATTTACTAAATCAAACACGAGAGACTCCATTGGAGATATTCGATCCATATGAATAAATCTAAGTAATGAATGTTTGAACTATGTATAAGCATTTACTAAGTTAAACATCAAAGGATCTAAGTGAGATTCTTAACCTATATTATATGTCAAACAATTTAGCTGGATTCAGTATCTACTGAAAATTGAATGAGCTAAAGTTACATGAATAGAATTCAATTGGGAATTATTCTGCAAAAGAATTTATCATGTATAATATAATATGAGGATCGCCAAAAACGTATCGTATGACTTTAGGCATGACAAACATATACCAATCTCTATTGATCTAAGTGAAGATCAACTAGATTGAAATCAAGAAAAACTTATGGTACTTTAAAAGGTACATAGGATTAGTTCTTGATTCAAGGAAATAAAGATATGCTAAATATTGATGCTACACGCATAAACACTGGTAAAGGATCAAGCAAGATCCCTTTGTAGTTAACCATTGGCAAGGACGAGCTATAGAGCATCGTGTTTTGAAATGGCAACATGGATTGGAGACCATGAGTTGTTGCGTGGGAAGTTAAATATTAATGTTCTAAGATACAGCTGGAAAGTCTTCCACATATCTGTGAACTGCTTGGATAAGTAAATCCAACCAAAGCATCACTAAGAAACCTAAACAGTTGAAGTAGAAGTACTTATTGCCTAAGAAGCAATAAAACAGAGTTGTTTGTATTAATGAGTTCTTCATTGAACTTAGGTAGATCACATGTCTGCTGACTTGATGATTCTTCATTGAAAAATGCGTAGAACCACTCTTGTAGCTGGACAGACTAGATCACAAAATAAACAAACTCAGAAGATCTTATCATCATATCTCGAAGAACATTCAAGAAAAGGATATCAAGATTGGCAAAGCATGATAACTAAACCTATGCAACAAGTGAGAAGCAACACTCACATTGTAGCACTGGAAATCAAGCATAGCTTTGAATTCCATGAATTGGGTTCGAGGCCCATGGTTGTAAAACATTGGGGTTGAACATTTATCATATATGAAATAAATTTTCATATTCCATTTAATCTTGGTTTAGTATTAAATGATGAGTCCCTTCAAATTGACGATATATTCAAGATAGACTGTCAGGACCAGTCCTGTGACTAAGTAATGTCTATCAAGTGAACTTGAATGTCAAAAGTTGAAAATGGTCCCTGGTCGGAGTTTTCTATAAAGATGGACGCATAGAAAACGTTAGACGACTAGAATGCAAGATGACTAGTAGTTCTGTTTCTTGAACTATGTGGACATGGCAATGTCGTAATCATTTGCACAGATACATAGTTTGGGAATACTAGTATTGGACAGACCTATGAAACTTTACTGTAAGAGATGAAAATCTGTCATAAGTAAATTTCATTAAAATTATTAGACACTAAATCCTCAATACCTGAGTGATTTGAGATTACTTGTTTGAGAACTGGTTACTTTGACGTTGACCAACCGTCGCACCGTAAAAGGAGGCTATAAAGGCAACGCTCAGGTAATCACCTATCAAACGAAGTCTAATCTCAAGATCGCAAGATTGGGATTGTCCTCCCATAAATCGGGATGAGATGCTTAAAAGTTGTACAAGGCCACTCGGAGAGCTAGAAACTGTAAAATGCATGGCCGTGCTCAGATGAATCATAGGTTATGATTATCTGTTTATTTGATCAGTTGAACTTCGAAACCGAGAAACACCTCTGGACGTAATAAGGATGACAACTCTTACCTTATGTTCAAGAGCAAGCATCGAGCGACAAAGGAATTAGGAAATGCACACTTGTCCCTAAGGACAAGTGGGGGACTGAAGGAAATAATGCCCTTGGTCCAAGTATGCATTTAATGTTAAGTCTAATAAATGCGGTTTATTATTAATTAACAAGTTAATAATTCAGTGAGATCAAGTGAGCTGAAGGCCTAGCTAGAGGCCGCTTCAGTTCAAGTGGAATTAATGATATTAATCCACAGCTTACTCTTGACTGAACACGTAGGGTCACACAAATAGTACGTAAACGGATCAAGTATTTAATGGCATTAAATACTCCATCTATGGATATTCGGAATCGACAGATCTTGGTTTCAGTGGGAGCTGAGATCGTCAAAGACAAGAAATGAATACTCCGGAAACGATGATATTGCCGGAAACAGAAATATGGATCGTATCGGAAATATAAATATTATCCAAGTCGTAGATGTTGCCGGAAACGGAAACATGGTACGTATCGGAAAATATTATTGGAAATGGAAATATTACCGGAATCGGAAATATTGCAGGAAACGGAAATATTGTCAGAATCGGAAATATTATCGAAATCGGAAAATAATTCCGGAAACGGAAATATTAAATATTTGTTCGAAACGGAAATTAATTCCGGAATCGGAAATATTACATATTGTTCGTATCGGAAATGAATTCCGGAATCGGAAATTTAATCGGAAGCGCGTCATACGAATTAGCATCGGACGAGACATGCTAGACGAAGGCCCAGCACGAAGCCAGGCCTACGCCCAGCAAGCCAAGCGCCCAAACACACGCTGCCAAGCCACGCTAGGCCCAGCGCAAGGCCAGGCCCAGCAATGGCCTTGGCGCGCACGCACGGGCTGATGCTCGTGGGCTGCGAGCAGCGCCAGCTCGTGTGGGCCGCAAGGCCTGCGCGGGTTTGTGCGATGCTCGTGCTCGTGCAACGTTTGTGTTTCAATACAAATCCTAAAGCTAATGGAATTTGTTCTATGATTAAATCATAATCCTAATAAAGATAGAATTTGTTTAAATAGAGTTTTAATAAGATTCTAATTAAATAAATTAGTATCCTAATAGGATTCCAAGTCCTTTTCCATAACTCTATAAATAGGTGCCTAGGGTCACATATTTACATCGAGAATTGAAGTATTCAAAGGTAAGATTTTCAAGCAAAAATCAGCCACAAACACTTGCCCTATTAACCGAAATTTGTAGAACCTTAAGGGCGATTCTAGTTGGTCAAGCTTAAGGCGGATCCGGACTTGCTGTGGACTATCTACGGAGGGACGACACTTGGAGTCCTAAAGACTTGTTCTTGTTCGGTTCGGGCGCAGCTAGGGAGGGCACGCTACAAAGTGTATGCATCTGAATTGTGCTAAATGATTATGTGTAAATAATATGTTTCCTGGCATTAAGGCTTTTCCGCATGATTTATGTTTTGTCATATGTATCATAACCTAACAAACATGCATTTCTTTGCCCCTTTGGACACAAAGATCTTACCGACATCACCATTCAAGAGGCGGAAACCAAATAATCCACCAACATGCCCCTCCTCGGGACTCGATGGACTCTTAGCTGACTTCTTGGCTTTCTTAGCCGATCCATGAAACACTTTGGAGGGTTTAGCTCCATTATCATCATCAACATGCATTTCAAATATCTCGGGGATGGTTACAACATCTTCAAGCTCATCCCCAAGCGCCTTTGGGACTCCATGGACATTCTTGTCATCAAGAGAGGACCTAGCAAGCTCATTAGCACAATTAGAAACATGAAAATTGTTAGAAGAATTAGCACAAGAGTGGTTGTTCTCAACACAAGAAGGAGTGTCAATTTTCATGCAACTTTTCATTTTAGAGCAACAATGTTCATCAATTGCAAGCTTGAAACTAGCCTTGGCATCTTCCGCTTTCAAAGTGATTAGTCCTTCTTGCACATCGATAAGAGCACCCGCGGTGGCTAAAAATGGCCTCCCCAAGATAATGGGGGTATGGGCATGCTCATCAATGTCCAAGACGACGAAATCCACAAGGAAAGTAAGCTCGCCAACCACTAGGGGAAGATCCTCAACCTAGCCAATAGGATACTTGACCGAACGGTCGGCAAGTTGCAAGGTGATGTTGGTTGGGACAAGATCTCCAACGTCAAGCTTGGCAAACACCGAATAAGGTAGTATACTAACACTAGCACCCAAATCAGACAAGGCATTGCTTATTTCAAGCTCCTTAATAGCACAAGGGATAGAAAAACTTCCCGGGTCTTTGAGTTTGGGTGGCGTTTTGATAAGAATGATAGTACTACAATTCTCGGTGAGGTTCACCGTCTCCTTTACGTCAAGATCTTGCTTCCCACTCAAGATTTCCTTGAGAAATCTTGAGTAGGTAGGCATTTTATTTCAAAGCATCCGTAAAGGGGATAGTGACATACAATTGTCGAAGAATCACAAGAAATTTTGCGAATTGCACATCCCATTTGTGTCTATGGGGATAGGGGGGAAAAGGAGTTGGGAGAGGAGGAAGAGGAGTCTCCTTCGACTTATCACCATCACTTATGTCGTCGACACGAGACTTCTCTTCCGCATCATCACGGTCCGAGGACTCATTTCCCATAGAACTCTCACCCCTAAATCTAGGAGCTTCAACATGCGTAGCACTATCATCTAAGGTCTTCCCACTCCTTGTCACAATGGCATACAATTGCTTAGGAGGTTGACCTAAGTCTTCCCCGGCAACGGCGCCATTTTGATAGGGGTATTTTCCGTCGTTGATAGAAAACAACCTATGCAAACAATATTTACAAAACCACTCAACTAACCGGCTAGCGGTAAGTGTAACACCCCAGATTTACTACTAGAAATAAATAGAAATATAAAAGACTTTATAATAAATTGCGGAAGCTTACACCTAAATCGGAGGTATCACCGCCACACTTGATCACATTGTCAAGTGCTAAGGCTTACAAAACTCAAACTATTACAACTCGATTACTAGGTGGTCTATTTAAACTAAAAGTATTAAACTGTCATACAAGACTAAACGATAATATTGCGCTCCTTCAACTTGTAATTGCATCTTTCACGATCGATCTGCTCCAGTCAATCTTGACTGCTCACCATAGTGGACAAATTCCAAAAGGATCGTCGCAGGGCCACCATAAGAAAAAGACATGGCCGCACACACACATAGCAAATAAACACACACGTCAGCAAAAGCTGAGTAATCATCGCTTATTGAATAACCAGACATATAATAATACTAATAATAATAATGATAATGATAATAATAATAATAATAATAATAATAATAATAATAATAATAATAATAATAATAATTTAACAAACACATAAGTACAAATTGATAAACAATTCTTATAAAACTAGTACCTATAACCATAAGTAACAAGGGTTTATTGTTAATTTCTTATAAGTTCACCATTTGAGGAATGTGGATCGAGTCCACCACCCAATAGTATATATTGAACTATTGGATGTAACCACCAGAGAGATGTGGATCGCGTCCACCACCCATTAGTATATATTAAACTATTGGATGTAACCACCAGAAATATGTGAATCTAGTCCACCACCCAATAGTATTGGACTATTGGATGTAACCACCAAATAGGTCTTAGTCTTTAAGTGTGCACACCCCCCGGTGAGTGTTTTTAACTCAAAGGAGTAGATTAAACCTAGGGTCGTTCTCATGGCTCCGACCAAATAATAAAGCACAATGTGTTATTTAACCGGTTCATACAATATCTTAGAGAAAAAGGAATTAGGAGATAATATTATCATCCCAAAATAGTACCAGTAACACTAATACTCAATATCAACAATACCACTAATTCCTTAATAATAAACTTATGGGAATCATGCATCTTAGTACCATCAACGTACTCATGGTAAGAGAAAATACAGCACTAGCTCTGATATAAAATAAAATACATAACAAGCGAGAATATATAAAAGATAGATACTAGCAGATAATCATATATTCCAAGTGGGTCATATATATCACAAAACACACAATTCTAGTAAACTTATAACGAAATCAGTGCGATTACAACTGATTAATATAAACACCTCTAAAGAATATGCGTAATTACACATAATAACTAATATACACAAACAATATAAAAGGACTATGTGCGCGTGATTACAACTAATAATATACAAAAGGGACTAAGCATAATTACTAACTAATAATTAATAAAGCCAAGAAACTCTATAACAATCTAAAACTCTAGAATATATAGATTGACCCATTCCAAATTTCCAATATCAATCCACAAATAAACTAGACCCTTAGATATCTACACATATACTAAATAACAATGACTAATATAATAAGAAATCTAAATCAACAATATTATCCATGAGTTGAGCATTTATCCAATACACGTTATCACATTATTCACTTATAATTAGACATAAAATTTATACTTTATATAACAAACAACTCCAAAGACCTATACATGATTATATATAATAATCAATACTTAATTACGAAAAATTTAAAGAGACTAAGTGTGCGTGATTACCGTCCGGAGAACTTTACGCGTACAAGCTATCTATTCGATACTCGAAGGAATGCCGATGCTTATTTATGTTGGCTGTTATCTAGCTTGTGCAAGAGGGGTAATAATTTTGATGTTGATGCTATTGATCATATCAAGGTGAGTTTCTTTGTCGGTGATTAAAGAAAACCAACCAACATTCTTCAACCAATGCTGCACAAAGTCATGAACATAGAAATAAGTTACGAACAAAGGACGGCGACATAGGAAAATTTAATAGTCTTGGATTATTCCGAAAATAATAATTAGGGTTAAAAGTATTTATAGACTCCAAAACTAAGAGGCCTAATGAAACAGAATAGGGTTTTAAACTTTCTGAAAATATAAAAGGGGACTAATTAAAACGGAAATAATTATATTTTTACTATAAAATATATTTTAAAAACCTATAAATATTGGAGTATTACAATCTATCCCCCTTAAAAAAAAGTTTCGTCCCGAAACTTAAAGTTAATAAAATATAGGGTATTAAAATCTACCCATCTTAAAAGATGTTCCGTCCCGAAACTTAAAATTTGGAAATTTTAGGGTATTACAGTAAGCAAAGGGATCGTCCCAAAGAAACGGTGGTTTTCGAGTTTGAATGTCAATCTAGTTCGAACAAGAATTTGGTTTTGAATTGTCACTTTTAAGAATCTAAAAACTACGAATTATGCTAAATTGAATCAAGAAAGGGAGATGTTAGGGAATCGGGGATAGACTAGGGAAATAAGGGGGAAATGAATTCAACTACCTAGCAATGATGATCATGCAACGAAGTGACGATTAGGCAAATAGCATCTAAAGACGAACCCGCCACCTCTCGGATAGGGAACGCTAAGCGTCTAATCCACGGAAGAGCTTTCGCCTAATCCTAGATTAAACTAACTAGCATATAATAGGCACCGCCATTTAATCACACAAGATAGGCCCACAATCTCTTTCCAAACCTAACCTATGGTTCCACGTGATTCTAATCGAATAACATTTGCAACTACCAATCAATTATCATGTGTGAGGGGGTCGAAAAAGCACGAGGCTAATGCGTGACCTTGTCCCTCGTGGGTGTGATGTTTCTTTTTGTCAAATCAAGTGTAATTGGATTTCCTGTGAGTTTACACCCAATTGACTAGTAATATAGGAGTCGCCATTCAGTTTTTAACGACAATAAGAAAAACTGACAAAACCTGGTTATCGTGTGTGAGGGGGTCGAAAAAAAGCGCGAGGCTAATGCGTGACCTTGTCCCTCGTGGGTGTGACGATTCTTTTTATTCAATCAAGTGTAATTGGATTTCCTGTGAGTATACACCCAATTGACTAGTAATATAGGAGTCGCCATTCAGTTTTTAACAACAATGAGAAAAACTGACAAAACCCGGTTATCGTGACATAAAGGGAGTGCAATTATGTTTGACCACGACGGCCGTAGGTTCCCTTGTGATCCCTGGTGTGGGGATCTCTCAATATACACCCGCAAGGTAGAGATTGAGGGTTCGGGGGACTGTAACTACCGAGAGGAGTAATTCGCTCGTCGATAACTCCAGAGGCAAGATGTCCTTACTAGCTCAACATAAATAATTGAAGGGACATGCGTTAACTATTAAACTAATCTGAATTGATTTTTGCAATATGCAGCATATAATACTAATTCGATCGTGATTATCTGATTAAATAGCATTAAGGGACCTAGCATGATAATCCGATTTCCCAAAAATATTATATTTATTAGGCGTGATAGAACAATCATATTAGGTTAGTTTAACAGTTCATAAAAAGGGCGAGGAAAGCAGTTAAATCATCGAAAAGGGACACATTACGACGCACCCTTGAGAGGTGCGTCACGGTTCTCAGAAAACTAACCACTTTGACTTTGCTATTTCTCCTTTTTATTTAACGAATCTCGATTATGGGACCGGATACGTTATGTTCGATTTATGGATCGATTGCGACAGAACGCGTGAACAGTTTCGCAGCGAGAGGCTTAGTCTAAGGGGTGTAGAGTCAATACTCAGAATATATTATTTGTTGTTGTGTGTTGTTTCACGTCCAAACTAGGGGCCTATTTATAGGGAAGAGTTCGTGGAAAGATAGAATTGCAGAGTTCTAATCCGCAAAGAATTAGGAAAAGAGACGCACCCAGGTACTTTCAGCGCCCAGGCCTGGGCGCCGAAGATTTCGGCGCCCAGAGCCAGGCGTTGAAAATAGGGTCTGGTCAGCTTTGTTTAGTCAGATTCAGATTCCTGAAATCCGTAGAGTTTGAGATTAATTCGAGTCTTTTAGCGCGTATCAATTTCATGACGGAATGCGTCTGGGCCCGTTACGAACTCTAGGCTCGTTAGATTTTTGATTAATACGTAACTCTTATTTTCGAATCCTATCAGGAATTGGATTCTCGCAGTTTTCTATCTCATTTAGGATTTATGTTGGAGTGCAACACCTAATTCTGACAGGTTTCTATCTTTTATGATTTGCCACTTTTAGACGCTACCTTTTACGGCAGTTACTATTTTTAGCAGGTTTCCATAAATAGCAGGTTTCGGGTGAAATGAAATAGGGAATCGAGATTCGTTTATTTTATAGGAGATGCGTTGTCAAGTGGAGTTTTTATGCTTTCATCATCGAACCTTTCCCTTGCGGGAATAGGGACAAAAGTAGGTGTCTACAATTAGCCCCCACTTTGACTGAGTCTTGGATTAAGACGATGGTCAAAGTATTAGACGGAGTGCGTCACACAAGCCATGGTGTATGTGACCTGTTTTGCGAGGGTCTCACGAGCCCCCGAGTGATAACATTTGACTTAAGGGTCATCACTTGAAGTGTCGACATATCCCTCACGTGTCATTGGGATTTGTCAACTGATAGTATATAAACTTCCTCACTTTGTCATTGGAAGGATCTAAAGACGCGTAGAAACCCCCTCACTTTGTCATTGGGAGTAACTACAGATGTTTTCGAAATTAAAGCTGTAAAGTGTAATTGGGCCTGGCCAAGCCCAATCACGAGGTAAAACGTTTTTAAAGATTCTCATTTTCAGGGCTAGCTAAACGAGAAAACCCCCTTGTTTTATAGGATGTAAAACGAAGGAAAATCCAACAAACCAATCCTTTAATTTTTGGAAAAAGGGAAAACCAATAAAAGTTATCGCTGCAGCGACTAAGGACCTGCGCTGTTAGTGACGCAGACCCCGCCCGCTGAAGGTGGGCGAGCCTGTCCTCTGAGGGTGGACCCCCCGTTCGATAGAAGTGGACGAATCTGTTTGATGTTTTTGAAAATAAGGACCTACGCGGTTTGTGACGTAGACCCCGCCGGCTGAAGATGGCGAGCCTGTCCGCTGAGGGTGGACCCCCCGTCCGATAGAAGTGGACGAATCTGTTTTTTGAAAATAAGGACCTACCCGGTTTGTGACGTAGACCCCGCCGGCTGAAGATGGCGAGTCTGTCCGCTGAGGGTGGACCCCCCGTCCGATAGAAGTGGACGAATCTGTTTGAAATTTTATTTTGTTTTTTTTTTTTTTTTTTTTTTTTGAAAATAAGGACCTACGTGGTTTGCGCCGTAGACCCCGCCGGCTGAAGATGGCGAGCCTATTTTAAATTTGAAGACTTTTATTCTTCGAAAAACTGAGGACTTGCGCGGCTAGTGACGCGGACCCCGCCCGCTGAGGGTGGGCGAGCCCATTTTGAATTTCTTATTTTGCCTATGTAGAAGGGCTTTTGTGATTACAACCTTTTGGTGGGTCGTAATATTTCCTGATTAGATGTGTCCTATAAGTGGGTCCACATTGTGTATATTTTTGTTTAAAGATATTTTATTTTATTATTTTTTTTTATTATTATTTTTTCAAAATACCGTTTTTTTTTGGGATAGAAATAAGATAATGTATATCTTTACACAAAATAGGGGAGTACGCGTGCCCGACAGCGAATATTCGCTTTCTGGGAAGCATTTTCAGCGCCCAGGCCTGGGCGCGAGAATTTCTAACGCCCAGAGCTGGGCGTTGAAAATGCGAAAGGGGGACTGTTCTTTAAATTCGCGGACCATCTCCTTCCTTTCCCATTTCCACCATTTTCGCTCAAACTTCTTCACTTCTCTCTACTGATTTTTGCTCGTTTTCTTTACTTTCCTTCACGAATTCTACTCCAAATTACTTCCCAATCTTCCCAATGTAAGTAATTTTCAATAATTGTGAGCTTTTCTGTCAATTTCAGTATTTTTGTCAAGTATTTTCGTGCATGAAATTGATTTGGGGGTTTATGATTTTGTGCCCCTTTTCTCCAATTAGATAGTTGGAAATGTTCCACATAACATGTTAATTAGTTTGTGCATGTTAACTTTTGCAAGTATGTTGATTTTTGTTGAATTTGGGCATTTTCATGCTAGCCCCCAAGTATACCTACGAATCTAGTATTTTCTTATAATGTAGGTGTTCTTGGTATATTGCTTGCGTTCCTCATAATTCATGAATGACAAATTATGGGAGAATTTTGATTTTGCCGGAGTTAATTTTTACTTAGGGAATTTTGCTAAGTATGAACTTAGTATCATGTTTTTTAGGGAACAAAAATTGTATGCCTCCATTTCATGAGTGAAATGCACTCTTTTTAGGGATCGGTATGAGTGCCAATTTTGTCAAAGGTATAATGCCTTGTTGTATTGTTGATCAGCATGTCTGACGAGTCGTTACCCCCTCCTGGTGGCCACGAGGTGCGTGGCATGACGCGTCAGTCGACTGGCCCGGGTCCCCTATAGGTGGGCCCTGAGCTTTACGATGGTCGTGATCTGCACTACGACCTAGAGCACCATGTGACTTCACGCCTTCACGCGAGGAGAGAGACTACGGTTCGCGGCTATGGCGCCGCGACGAGTGAGACCGTTTTTAGCTATCTGAGCTCGGACGCCCATGCCTTGGTGAGGGCGAGCTCACTGTTTCCGGTGGTTGAGACCTTCTGGGAGATACTGCGGCTCAACATCTCCCTGTCCTTTCTGCGGTCGTTCATGAGGTGGTGGTGGGATACCACCAACACCTTCTATTTTCCTTGGGGCGAGATGACGATCACTCCTGAGGACTACACAGCTTTGACGGGTTTGACCTTTACAGGGAACTCCGTTCGTCTGAGGTCGGACGGCCCATCGCCGACTGTTGCTGAGGGTACCAGGCTCCTGGGCTCGTGGATGGGTAGTAGGTTACCTTCGTACGAGCCCCGTGGGATACCTTTCGCTGACCTGATGTGGGCTTTGGAGCACGGGGTAGAGGAGTCGCCTTCGAGACAGGCTCGGCTGTTCTACCTCCATTTTATTACTTCCACTTTTCTATCGGGTCCGACTGACACCTTTGACCCGAGGTGGATAGGCATGGTGGAGGACGTGTCTACACTGGGTGACTATCGCCGGGGCGATTTGGGCTATGCGACGCTTGTCGGCCAGATGAGTTTGTCGGTGCGCGTCTCGGACCCGAGTATACGTCACTTTGTGATTACATTAGCGGGAGTGCCGCGTTTGATCGAGGTATGTGCCTAGACTTTCTTTTTTTCTCGCTTTTACCCGGCCTCTCTTTTTTTTTAACGCTTTACTATCCTTTTCTTTTGCAGCTGTGGGCCTTTGAGCACTTACCCTGGCTGGCTCCCCGAAAGGGGCAGAGGCCTTTGGAGTTCCCTGCCGGTCGCCGTTGGGGTTGGAAGAAGAAGCTGACAGTGCGTCTGCCGCCCGATACCGTGTGGGATCTTATCCGGGACGGGGACCCTGAGCATGTACAGAATCTTATCCTCTATCTCGTATTTCGTCATTCTTTTCATGTGCGAGATCTGACTGCATTTTGTACGAAAACAGGTGGTTTGGACCCCATGGCTCTCTTTTAGGGGTACCCATGCTTCGGTCAGGGAGAGTTATGCCCTGAGCCAGATGCGGGTCTTGTTCGTTGGCCGCCGGGACCTTGTCTGGTACCTGGGAGAGCGGGTACGTATGCAGACGGTCGGGGTTTTTTCGGTGCCCAGGCCTCCGCCTGCGACCATGCTGTCTACTCGCTCGATAGGCGAGTCGTGGAGGGTCCACTCGAGGACTGGTGTGTCGGCGACAGAGTTGGTGATAGAGGGAGCTAGCTATTATCAGTTTATCCAGGATTCTCTTCGTCTCCCGGAGCCTGGCGCTGTAAGTTGCCTCCTCTCTTTGTATTGATTTTAGTGTTTTCATGTTCGTGCCCATGTGTTTATGCCTACTGTGTTTTGTGCAGGAGGGTCCTGACCCTTTGTTGGGGGGATGGGTGCTTCCCGATGCTCGGATCTCGTATATCGGAGAGAGTGGATCCGAGATTGTGGAGACTTTCCCGGAAGACCGGGTTTTCAATGCTCCGCTCCCTGAGGGAGTAGAGGCGGTATGCGCCTTTCATTTGTGTACTCTTCTTTATATTTTTTCTTTCTTCTTTTACTGACATTCTTGTTTTAGGTTCCGGCCCGTACGGCCAATGCGATGGTGGGGGTGATCAACCGGTTGAAGTCCGCGTTGGTTCGAGCTCGGTCTGCACTTTCTTGCAGGAGCCCCCACTCTACTCGGGTAATGTGCCCTCCCTTTTTTCTTTTGATCTGTACCTTTGGTGTGGCTTTCGGTTATTCACTCTCTTTTTTTGTCCCTTTTTGCAGGCGGCTACTGGGCGTGCTGGGGCCGACGACGCGGGTCCCTCGGGCGGGGAACACGGTCGTCGCGAGAGAGAGAGAGCACAACACTCGCCCCTACGGCATCGTCGTTCTGACGCGGGGGTGAGTTCTTCCGGGGAGAGGTCCGAGCCGGAGCGTAGGTGGCGTTCCGTGTCATTGGCCCAAGAGCCTAGCCCCGAGTTGCAGTCGCAGCCTCATTTTTGGGGTGACTCGGGCTGGGGTCCCTCATACCACGGGGAGTGGAGTGGATGGACCGGCGAGGCTTGGAGACATGGAGCCGATGACGAGTCTTAGGCTTACCTCCTTGCTTTATACATATTCATTCTTGTGTTCCGCATGTATATATATATATTTTGTGATTTTTGGTGCAAGAATGTTTTGAGCCTTCCGTGGGCTTTGTTTTAACATATTATAGCAATATTAGCTTCCTAAACCAACGACGAATTTTTAAAAGGAAAAGACTTTCGTAAAAAAAATGAGTTCATATAAGAGTGCACATATATTTTTAGACTAACCGACTACTTGGGGTATTACATATGCATGTTCACTATTTTTGTTTTTTGCCACTCGTGTCATACTCCTTTGTTGGGCTTGTTTCTGGAAAATCTTGTGGCTTTTTCATTTTATTTGGTCTTGCCCGTGCATGGGTTAGGGTAGAGTGCCCTTTGCGATATCTTTTCTTCTTGATGCGTTGCATGACTTTATTATTTTATAATTTTTTATTGGACCGAATCCTTGAGAAGGATTGCCTACGTATCTTGTCAGAATCAGGTCGCGCGTAGTTCTAGCTTTTTGAAAAAAAACTTTTTTGAAAGGGTGTTCATTACTCGTCTGCTTCCCCCCCCCCCCCAAGTGTTCGTGGTTCTTTTGAGGGTTAGAAAAAGGAGTGCGAACACTTTGTAGAAGCGGGAGGGTAGGTGGCAAGAGAGAACAACGCCCGATTTAGGGCGAAGGAAATATCGGCGCCCAGGCCTGGGCGTTAGAAATAACAGCGCCCAGTCCTGGGCGTTGAAGTTTTGTCCTTCGCTTTTTCTACTTTATCGAGTTTTATGCCGTTTGTTTAGAGTAATGCGCAGAATGTTTGCTTATGAGTTTTAATGTGTTTTATTAGATGCCTTAACTCCGGACTGAATTTTATTAAATATAGTACTTTCTCAATTGGTCTAAGTTCGTGAGGTTAGCGAATTCCGCTCCATCTATGTCGGCTAGTTGGACTGCTCCGCCAGGTAGGATGGTCTTTACAAAATATGGTCCTGTCCAGTTAGGCCGGAATTTTCCTCGAGGGTCCGTAGTAGGTGCGCGGACTTCTTTTAATACAAAATCGCCTTCTTTGATGTTTCGAGGTTTGACTCTTTTGTTGAATTGCCTTGCGATGCGCTTTTGATACACTTGCACGTGATATAGAGCTCTCAACCTCCGTTCGTCTAAAAGGACGAGTTCGTCGTACCTAGCTTAAACCCAATCAGCTTCGGGTAGCTTGCTTTCTAGGACGATCCGGAGGGAGGGAATCTCCAACTCGACCGGTTGGACTGCTTCCATTCCGTATACCAAGGAGTAGGGTGTTACTCCAATGGAGGTGCGGATTGAGGTTCGATAGCCCCATAATGCGAAGTGTAATTTGTTGGGCCAATCCTTATAATTTTCGGCCATTTTTTCGATTATGACTTTAATATTTTTGTTGGCCGCCTCTACCGCGTCGTTCATTTGCGGCCTGTAGGGAGAGGATTTATGGTGTTTAACATGATATTTTTTGAGCAGGTCTTGGACTTCGGCCCTGAAGTGGGAACCTTGGTCACTTATGATTTCATGTGGAACCCCGTATCGACAGAATATGTTCTTTTCTAGGAATCGGGCGACATGTTTGGCTGTTAACTTTGCATAGGAGACTGCCTCTACCCATTTAGTGAAGTAATCAATTGCAACTAAAACGTACTCGTGTCCCCCTACTCCTGTTGGTGTTACCTTGCCAATTATATCTATACCCCAGGTGGAAAAGGGCCATGGAGAAGTGAAGGTGTATAGTTCTGAGGGAGGCAAATGGTTAAGGTTACTGAAGATTTGGCATTTTGGGCAAGTTTTTACAAAGTGATATTTGGTCCAATAGTACCCTGAGCGGGATATTTTTCGGGATAGCATTTTTCCGTTCATATGGGGTCCGCACACGCCGTTATGGTATTCTTCCATTAGTCTTTGGGCTTGGTTTTGATGGACACAAAGTAACTTGATTTTATTCGGCGTGTATTTGTACAGTTCTCCCAGAATTATGCTATATTGTGAAGCGAGGAGGCGTAGGGCCTTTTGTGCTCGCGGGGAGGTGTTTGGGGGGAATTCCCCGCTTGTTTTGTAACGAAGGATGTCCGTGTACCATGGTTCTTCTTCGGTGTTTTCAGGTTCGGAGTCTATCGCACAACAATAAGCCGGCTCTTTCCTTCGCTCGACCCGAAGGGTCATTCCGTCCCATTCATTCGGGATGTTGAGCATTGAAGCTAGCTTCGCTAGTGCATCCGCGAATTGGTTGTCTTCTCTTGGCAAGTACGTATACTTGATTTTTTCAAATTGCTCGACTATTTGGTCCAAGTGAACTTGATATTTTGAGAGACTAGCGCTTCGGACCTTCCATCTTTTGGATATATGGTTGATTATTAGGGAAGAATCCCCGAAGACTTGTAGGTATTTGACTCCGAGGCTAACTGCGAACTCTAGCCCAACTATGCAGGCCTCGTATTCGGCGGCATTGTTTGTGGCCTCGAAGTCAAGTTTGACGGAAATTGGTATATGGGCTCCTTCGGGACTGACTAGGAGAACTCCGACGCCGCATCCTTTTTGGTTGGACGCGCCATCGAAGTATAGTGTCCAATAGCCGTCTTGTATCATCAGAAGTTCCTCGTCGGGGAGGAGGTAAGCTTCCGGGGTTTCCTTATTCGTGGCATGTTCGGCCAGGAATTCGGCTACCGCTCTTCCTTTGATTGTTTTTTCCGGCATGAATTTTAGGTCGAATTCTGAGAGCATGACTAGCCACCTGGACAGGCGACCACTCAGGGCGGGCTTTTCGAACACGTATTTTAAGGGATCTAGTTGTGACACTATATGAACAGTGTGGGCCAATAGGTAATGTCTGAGTTTTTTGGATGCCCAGACGAGGGCGAGACAGGTTTTCTCAAGTTCTGTGTATCTCGTCTCGTACTGTATGAACTTCTTGCTCAAGTAGTAAATGGCTCGCTCGGATCCATGTACACACTGTGAGAGTATAGCTCCTGCTGCAGTATCCGTGACGGTTAGGTATAGGCGTAAAGGGATACCAGGCAAAGGTGGGGAGAGGACGGGTGGCTTGCTTAGGTATTCTTTGATTTTATCGAAGGCAGTTTGGCATTGTTCATCCCATTCGGCCTTTTCTTCTTTTCTTAATTTTTTGAATATTGGCTCACAAGTCATAGTAAGCTTGGAAATGAACCTACTAATGTATTGCAGCTTTCCTAGGAAGCCCCTTATCTGTTTTTCAGTTTTTGGTGGGGGCATTTCGGTAATGGCTTTGATCTTAGATGGGTCAATCTCAATTCCTCGCGTACTAACAACTTATCCTAGCAATTTTCCCGAGGTTACCCCGAACACACATTTTTGTGGATTTAGTCTCATGTTATATTTCAAGATTCGGGTGAAGAACTTTTTAAGTGCCGGGAGGTGACCGCGCCGGTCTTTAGATTTGACGATCATGTCGTCCACGTAGACCTCGATTTCTTTATGTATCATGTCATGGAGTAACGTGGTGGCTGTTCTTTGATAGGTGGACCCCGCGTTTTTCAAACCAAAGGGCATTACAGTGTAACAATATGTTCCCCAAGGGGTAATGAAAGTTGTTTTTTCCATGTCTTCTTCTGCCATGAGTATTTGGTTATATCCGGCGTACCCGTCCATAAAGGAGAGGAGCGCGTGTTCTGCGGTGTTGTCTACTACTATGTCAATGTGAGGTAGAGGGAAGTCATCTTTAGGACAGGCTTTGTTGAGGTCTCGAAAGTCTACGCACATTCGCACTCGTCCATCTTTTTTAGCTACGGGGACAATATTGGCCACCCATTCTGGGTAGTTGGAGACTTTTATAAAGCCGGCGTCTAATTGTTTAGTGACTTCTTCTTTTATTTTCAAGGCTATCTCTGGTTTGAGCCGCCGTAGCTTTTGTTTTACTGGCGTCATTTTGGGATCTAGCGGAATTTTATGCTCAGCGATTTCTCGATCTATTCCCGGCATGTCTTTGTAGGACCAAGCAAAGACACCCTCGAATTCCCGCAAAGTGGAGATTAGATCGGCCTTTTCAGTGGGAGTTAAGGTGAGGCCAATTTTAATAAATTTAGGATTTTCTTCTGTTCCAATATTTACCGATTCCGTGTCTTCAATTATAGGAGTTTTGAGTTCTTGTTCATTTACAGCTTTTATTAGTTCGGTATATTCCTCTTCTGGCTCTTTTTCGTGCTCATTAGTGGCGAGAAATTCTGCATTATTACTCTGATTTTTGAGCGGCACATACTCAAAAGTTTTGTTTATCTTATTAAAGTCATGAAGCATTACATCAAAAAGATCTTCCGGGGTAGAGATTTTTGGGTCTAAACTATTTTTGGGAGGGGTTACAATTTTGCTAGGTTCGGACTCGGAGTCAGACTCGGATTCAGACTCTAATTCTTCGTACATCGGACCCTCTCCCGCAGATATCTTGAACTTTATCCCACGAGCATTAGTCCATTTGAAAGTCTTGCGCCACCCTCGTTGGATTTGGTCATCTTTTGAGGGTGATGGAGCGATCAACTTAGTAGGATCGAATACTTCTTCTTGGAGAGCTAGTGCCATAATTTCTGTTTCTTTCTTCGCTCTTTTCTTTTCTAACCCAAACAATAGCCCGAAAGCATGTGAGTTGGGGAGCGTTTTTGGCATAGCATGGTTCTTTGGGGCGAGTGGCCTTTGAGAACGTAAAGGGTCGTGTCCCAGAGCATGCATCTCTTGGGTTTGTGCGACCTCTAGGTACAGATGTTCGGGATATGCTTCTTCCATCGCGTTTCTTGATGGCTATCACGGGCAAGTACTCAGGGGCCCTGCATTATTGTTGTGGAGTAGGAGACACATTAGTTTGTTTCGTGGGTCGGTTTTTTTAGGCATTCTATGACTACCCTTAAGTCGGACTAGTATATTTGGACTGTTATGTGTGCACTTTGAACTCTTTATGTTTTTGAAAATCTCTGCCCGTGTGACATTCATGATTATTTGCATGTTCGACTTTTAGTGTCGAGCATTGCCGTCGTAGGAGGCCTAACAACGACGCAAAGAGTTATTAATTTTTTCGCGAGTCGCTTTTGAAATCGAGTGCTTTTCTTACGCCCTCGTAGCAATTCCTTTTTTATGAATATTTTTTGCTACGTATTTTCTTTTTGCTTGGGCACCGAGGCTGCTGCGCCTGACCAGAAAGCCAAACAGCAACTTCAGCGCCCAGCTGTGGGCGTGAGAAATTTTGGCGCCCAGCCAGGGGCGTTGAAAATGCGTCCCTGGCTGGTTCTCGTTTTTCTGTTTTCTGTTTATGCGACTTCGATTTGCGTGCTTGCCTAATAACGTCCTTTACGCGTAACAACGTTTGTGGGATTCGTTACAGGCCATCCCGAGCGTCGCTTATTTTGTGGCGATCATTCGGGTTTGCGGAACACGTGTTTCGGTATAACTCTTTGGCAAATTAGTCTATGAATGTTTGCGCAATTTTTAAGGTCATTGGTTTTCTAGGATAGTTTGTCACACACAATCACATATTTCGCTACACATAACTACATTACAAACATGGATTTGAAAATTAAATATGCCACGTAGTTTATGATAGGCTTCTATGGGTAGTTTATTTACGCCTGGCTTGGTACCGCTTCTATCGTAGATCCAACACATGCCCCGGTCGAGGTAGTGTCTTCAACAGACGAATTTCGCCCAAGAGGCCAACCCGCAAGTGCAAGCCAAGGGGGCATGCATGCGAGAGGGACCTGATGGGCGAGCGATTGGGTTCGGGATAGGTGTACTACCTGCACAAGTACCGAGTGGGAAACATGCGCGGCATATGCACCCCCCTATTGGCGAAAAAGGTATCCTTAGTCCCAACTCCCGAGGGAGCCGAGATTCGTTATGATGTTCTGCCCGTTAACATTAATATGCTGATTTTCAGGTCGTCCCAACTTGATGGGGAAATAAACGCGGGGTAGGATCGTTTCACCCTTCAGCTATTTTGATTACCTACAAGCACGAGTATTTCCTTCACTATCCCCAGTGGAGTCGCCACTGTGAGGGGGTCGAAAAAAATCGCGAGGCTAATGCGTGACCTTATCCCTCGTGGGTGTGACGATTCTTTTTATTCAATCAAGTGTAATTGGATTTCCTGTGAGTATACACCCAATTGACTAGTAATATAGAAGTCGCCATTCAGTTTTTAACAACAATGAGAAAAACTGACAAAACCCGGTTATCGTGACATAAAGGGAGTGCAATTATGTTTGACCACGACGGTCGTAGGTTCCCTTGTGATCCCTGGTGTGGGGATCTCTCAATATACACCCGCAAGGTAGAGATTGAGGGTTCGGGGGACTGTAACTACCGAGAGGAGTAATTCGCTCGTCGGTAACTCCAGAGGCAGGATATCCTTACTAGCTCAGCATAAATAATTGAAGGGACATGCGTTAACTATTAAACTAATCTGAATTGATTTTAGCAATATGCAGCATATAATACTAATTCGATCGTGGTTATCTGATTAAATAGCATTAAGGGACCTAGCATGATAATCCGATTTCCCAAAAATATTATATTTATTAGGCGTGATAGAACAATCATATTAGGTTAGTTTAACAGTTCATAAAAAGGGCGAGGAAAGCAGTTAAATCATCGAAAAGGGACACATTACGACGCACCCTTGAGAGGTGCGTCACGGTTCTCAGAAAACTAACCACGTTGACTTTGCTATTTCTCCTTTTTATTTAACGAATCTCGATTATGGGACCGGATACGTTCTGTTCGATTTATGGATCGATTGCGACAGAACGAGTGAACAGTTTCGCAGCGAGAGGCTTAGGCTAAGGGGTGTAGAGTCAATACTCAGAATATATTACTTGTTGTTGTGTGTTGTTTCACGTCGAAACTAGGGGCCTATTTATAGGGAAGAGTTCGTGGAAAGATAGAATTACAGAGTTCTAATCCGCAAAGAATTAGGAAAAGAGACGCACCCAGGTACTTTCAGCCGAAGATTTCGGCGCCCAGAGCCAGGCGTTGAAAATAGGGTCTGGTCAGCTTTGTTTAGTCAGATTCGGATTCCTGAAATCCGTAGAGTTTGAGATTAATTCGAGTCTTTTAGCGCGTATCAATTTCATGACCGAATGCGTCTGGGCCCATTACGAACTCTAGGCTCGTTAGGTTTTTGATTAATACGTAACTCTTATTTCCGAATCCTATCAGGAATAGGATTCTCGCAGTTTTCTATCTCATTTAGGATTTATGTTGGAGTGCAACACCTAATTCTGACAGGTTTCTATCTTTTATGATTTGCCACTTTTAGACGCTACCTTTTACGGCAGTTACTATTTTTAGCAGGTTTCCATAAATAGCAGGTTTCGGGTGAAATGAAATAGGGAATCGAGATTCGTTTATTTTATAGGAGATGCGTTGTCAAGTGGAGTTTTTATGCTTTCATCATCGAACCTTTCCCTTGCGGGAATGGGGACAAAAGTAGGTGTCTACAGTTAGCCCCCACTTTGACTAGTAATATAGGAGTGCCATTCAGTTTTTAACGACAATGAGAAAAACTGACAAAACCCGGTTATCGTGACATAAAGGGAGTGCAATTATGTTTGACCACGACGGCCGTAGGTTCCCTTGTGATCCCTGGTGTGGGGATCTCTCAACTTACACCCGCAAGGTAGAGATTGAGGGTTCGAGGGACTGTAACTACCGAGAGGATTACTCGCTCTTCGATAACTCTAGAGGCAGGATATCCTTACTAGCTCAGCATAAATAATTGAAGGGACATGCGTTAACTATTAAACTAATCTGAGTTGATTTTAACAATATGCAACATATAGTACTATATCGAACACGATTATCTGATTTAGATTGTTTTAAGGGACCTAGCATGATAATCCAATTTCCCAACATATTATCTTTATTAGGCGTGATAGAACAATCAGATTTAATTAGTTTAACAGTTCATAAAAGGGCGAGGAAAGCAATTAAATCATGCGAAGGGGCACATTACGACGCACCCTTGAGAGGTGCATCACGGTTCTCAGAAAACTAACCACTTTGACTTTGCTATTTCTCCTTTTATTTAACGAATCTCAAATTATAGGACAGGATACGTTCTGTTCGAATTTTTGATCGATTGCGACAGAACGCGTGATCAGTTTTGCAGCGTGAGGCTTAGGCTTAGGGGTTAGAGTCAATACTCAGAATAATGAATTATGTGTTGTGTTCCTTTTCACGTCGAACTTAGGGCCCTATTTATAGAAAAGAGTTCGTGGAAAGATAGAATTGTAGAACTCTAATCCACGAGGAATTAGGAAAGAACAAGTCCCAGGTAATTTCAGCGCCCAGAGCCAGGCGTTGAAAATAGGGTATGGGCCGTTTCTTTGTCAGATTAGGATTCTTAGAATCCGGAGTGTATGAGACTTTAATCGAGTCTTTTAGTGCGTATTAATTTTATGATGGAATGCATCTGGGCCCGTTACGAACTCTAGGCTTGTTAGGATTTTAATTAATACGTAACTCTTATTTTCGAATCGTATTAGGAATAGGATTCTCTCGCAATTTCTATCTCATTTAGGATTTATGTTGGAGTGCAACACCTAATTCTGACAGGTTTCTATCTTTTATGACTTGCCACTTTTAACAACTACCCATTACGGCAGTTACTATTTTTAGCAGGTTTCCATAAATAGCAGATTTCTATAAATAGCAGGTTTCGGGTGAAACGAAAAGGGGAATTGAGATTCGTTATTTTATAGGAGATGCGTTGCCAAGTGGAGATTTATGTTCTCATCATCGAACCTTCCCTTTCGGGAATGGGGACAAAAGTAGGTGTCTACAGTTAGCCCTCACTTTGACTGAGTCTTGGAGTAAGACGATGGTCAAAGTATTAGACGGAGTGCGCCACACAAGTCATGGTGACCTGCTTTTGCGAGGGTCTCACGAGCCCCCGAGTGATAACATTTGACTTAAGGGTCATCACTTGAAGTGTCGACATATCCCTCACGTGTCATTGGGATTTGTCAACGGATAGTATAGAAACTCCCTCACTTTGTCATTGGAAGTATCTAAAGAGGCGTAGAAACTCCCTCACTTTGTCATTGGGAGTAGCTACAGATGTTTTCGAAATTAAAGCTATAAACTGTAATTGGGCCTGGCCAAGCCCAACCACGAGGTAAAAATGTTTTTAAAGATTCTCATTTTCAGGGCTAGCTAAACGAGAAAACCCCCTTGTTTTTATAGGACGTAAAACGAAGGAAAATCCAGCACATCACTCTTTTTTGGAAAAACGGAAAACCAATCCTTTAATTTTTGGAAAAAGGGAAAACCAGTCCTTTACTTTTTGGAAAAAGGGAAAACCAGAAAAAGTTATCGCTGCAGCGACTAAGGACCTGCGCGGTTAGTGGCGCAGACCCCGCCGGCTAAAGATGGCGAGCCTGTCCGCTAAGGGTGGACACCCCGTCCGATAGAAGTGGACGAATCTGTTTTTAAAATTTGAAAATAAGGTCCTACGCGGTTTGTGACGTAGACCCCACCGGCTGAAGATGGCGAACCTGTCCGCTAAGGGTGGACACCCCGTCCGATAGAAGTGGACGAATCTATTTTGAAATTTGTTTGTGCTTTTTGAAAATAAGGACCTACGTGGTTTGTGACGTAGACCCCGCCGGCTGAAGATGGCGAGCCTATTTTGAATTTGAAGACTTTATTTTTCGAAAACTGAGGACCTGCGCGGCTAGTGACGCAGACCCCGCCAGTTGAAGGTGGGCGAGCCCATTTTGAATTTCTTACTTTCTTTTCATTTTGCCTATGTAGAAGGGCTTTTGTGTTTACAACCTGTTGGTGGGTCGCAATATTTCCTGATTAAGTGTGTCCTATAAGTGGGCCCACACTGTGTATATTTCTGTTAACGATATTTTTTTTAAAATACCGTTTTTTTTTTTGGTGTTTCGAAGAATGACCTTGATATTTATTTTGCTCATATTTGTTTTGAAAAGTGTACACATATATTCCTTGAGACGAGTCTAAGTTTTGACCAAGTTTTAACATCTTAATTGCAATAGGGCCTCGCGTCTAGCGACACGGTTTTAAGTCCTTTCCTGTTCCGCGTTTTGTGAAATCTGGGCCTTGGGCTGCATTTTCAGCACCCAAGGGAGGGCGTTAATTATTTCGGCGCCCAGCCGTGGGCGCTGAAAGTCCTCTCGTGGCGATTTTTGGTTTTCGGATTTCTGTACGCGTTTCCGAATGGGATCAGGATGTCACTTGATGTCTTCAGCTATATATAGGGGCTAGATACGTCCCTATTTTCTATCACTCTCAATTTTCTTCTCTTTTGTAGTTGCTTAGATTTAATTCCTCTTTGCCTTTGTCATGTCGATTCCTCCCTTCTCACTCCAACGAGCTGTTAGGCGTTGGCTACGAGCTCTTACTCCTACAGAAAAGGCTTTGTTGAAAGAATACCACTTAGAGGCACTTTTAGGCTTACAACAAATTAATATTGATTATAACTTTCTGCATGCATCCCTAAGCATTTGGGATTCCGATCATCATGTTTTTGTCTTTCGGGGCAACGTAATATGTCCTTTGCCAGATGAATTTGCCGCGATCCTTGGTTATCCTACTAATGCTACTCCTGCCACCCCTGGCACCATTGAAGAGGGTAAAACAACCATAGGGGCTTTCCTAGGACTAGATGCTAACACACTTGCTGAGATTGTTGTAGGTGATGAGGTTAATTTGGCAAAGCTTGTAAAACATCATTTTAGACCTAGTAACAATATGACTGAACAAAAATTGAACATTCGAGCCCTTGTATTTTGCTTGTTGAATCATTATTTGCTGTCGAATAACAATGGTGAGTTCGGTGACATAAGGTTGATCCCCTTGATTAGCCAGATGGAAAGTTGCTATTCTATCATACCGTTGGTTGTTGCCGAGACCTTGCTGAGTGCGGATGAGCTGAAGAAGGATGTCAAATCTGAATATTTTAAGGGGAGCCCCCTATTACTGCAGGTAATCGATCTTTTCATTGCGCATCTTTTTTTGCATTCTTTTTTACTCGTCCTGCCTGGAGCTGAGTTTCAGCGCCCAGGGCTGGGCGTTAGAATTATCGGCGCCTGGTCCTGGGCGTTGAAACTGCGCCCCAGGCTTCGTTTGTTTATTTATTATTTTTTGATCTGATCGTACCCGTTTTTTGCAGATTTGGCTCGTGGAACGATTTAGGCTCTTAGAAATTCCTGCCGATCCTAAACACTATCGCCCAATAGCCTTGGGTAACCGGAAGTGTTTGCACCGAGGCCTGGACGAGGCCGAGTGGGCCTCCTTTTTTACTCATGGTATCTGTTCTATTAAGTGGGTGGTGCCGTGGTGGGGTTTGACTACTATGACGGGGGGTTCTGATGTATCGGTTTATGTTTCTTTGTTGGGGCTATCCCGGCCCATTTATATCTTTCCTTACCGAGTCATGCGTCAATACGGCTTAAGGCAAACCATCCCCTTTTCTGATACGGTACCACCTAAAGTAGCGGCCTTTTCACAAGCACGGGTTCAAGCATGGGCTAAGTATTATGATGGTCTCCCGCGTTGGGCCGTAACTTCAAATGGTTTTGTGGGTCTTTCTGAAAACTATAAGTTGTGGATGAGCTCCGATGATAAAGCTGTGAAGACCGAGGCTCGAAATGAGGAGCCGGCTGAGCTTTTGATACCTCGTATTCGGGTTAGATATGAGGGCCGTGATTCTGCCAATCCTCGCACCCATGGTATTAATACTGTGAAAGCTCGTCGTGATCGAAAGCGAAAGGAAGTTCCTCCCCGTTCCAGTTCTAGGCCTAAGAAGATGCCTAACATGAAGGCGTCTGCTATTGATAAAAGAAATGCAAGCTCTCGCGGAGATCGTCGCGGGAACAATGTATGGGTTAGGAAGGCTCAGCCGCCTGTAGAAACAGTGACTAATCTAGTTGATGTGGATAATCCTTCTCCCGCCATTGTCTGTGCCCTTGAGGCTGAGCAGGCTGTAACTGAGAATGTTTCTGAAGTCTTGGCATCTTTGGAAGTTAGTGTCCAGAAGCCGGTTCTTATGGAGATTGATATAGGGGCAGCGCAGAAGACTGTGGGGATGGATCCTGCGAACCTTGCCCTCTACCATACTTTATTTGATGATCCGGAAGAACTAGAATAGTGTAGTTCCTGCTAGGGTGTAGGTTCCCTTTGTTTATTCCAGTTGTGTTTGTTTTTCCTTCTTAGCACTTTTTTTTCCTTCTTATTATTTTTTAATAAAGGCGTATTTATATTTTTTTTTTACTTTCGTTTTTGCTTCTCCCCCTTTTTTTATATTTTATATATGTCTAACACTTTTGCACAATGTATATATATTTTGCTATTTAATTGGACCGAATCCATAAATAGGATTGCCTACGTATCTTTGTTAGAATCAGGTCGCGCGTAGTTCTAGCTAGAATAAATTCTAGGATGCCGGATATTAATAGATATGCCCTGAGGTGGAAACATATTATTTAATCGGTCAAATGAGTGAAGTATCGTCATTATTTTCGTCTGCTGTTTTTTTTGCCGTAAACCGTGTATAAAAATGAAATTCCAGGTGTTTTTTGTACGGCTATTTTTTGGTACGCATATCTAGATACGTGTTGTACCCCCCAAGTGTTCGTTATTTTTCCGTTATGTGCGGATAAAATGACGAGCACTTTCTGGAAAAAAGTTAGGCAGGCAGAGAGTTTCAACGCCTAGGGTGGGGCGTCAAAGATTTCGGCGCCCAGCCCTGGGCGCTAAAAATACTTCTGGGCGGTCTTTTTTTTTTGACGCTTTGCTTCACATGTTCTTACATTTATTTCTTTTTGTTTTGTGCTTTACTTTTTTACTTGTATTAAGATCAATTTTGAGGCTATTCCGGAGGCTTTTTTTACTGTTAGCGTGAGACGCATTTTTGTCCGGATTAATTTTTTCTATTCGTGACTCGAAACGGTTTTGAGAATGGGGTTAGTGTGTGGAAGATATAAGGATTTTTGTATAGGCTTTTGAGTGGACTGAGGTGGGTGTCGATGCGGGGGGCGGTGTCTATTTTTTTATGAGTTTTTTCTTGAGCAACATTTGTATTGTTTGAATTTGATTTCCTTTTGATTTCTTTGGGTTGCATGGGTTAGACCCTCATGTTTTGGTAATATGATAATGTGGTTCTCTTTTGGGGTTTGATGAATTTCGATGTCACGATTCAAGACCGAGTGGGCCTTGTTTATTGGTCCTAGAGTGGGCCGCCTCATTGCAAGTACGTTTGGTGCTCTTTTAGTGTTAGAAATAAAGTTTTTTAGGAGGAATATTACGCCTTTATTAATTTGGAAAGTAAGGAAAACACACTGAAATAAAATTAACCTATATTCTAAGGGGTCTTAGGACCATCTAAAGCCTTTATTATTTCTTTTCTACCAATCTAAAGAACTACTAGGCGCTTTTTACTAAGGTGCTCTATATGGCTCAAGCCTTGGGTTTAGTCTCGTAAAACTTTGGTCCTTCACCGGTACTCATCTTGAATTCCATTCCTTTTGCGTTGACCCACTGATATGTCTTCACCCATCCGTTCTCGATCTCTTCTAGTGTTGATGCAGGAGAGATTAACCGGGTTGGATCGAAACCTTCATCTTGTAAAGCTAGGGTAGTCATCACAGTCTCGTCCTCCATAGGCCTCGATTCGTTAAACAATGTCCATAGAGCCTGGTTGTCCAATATTTCAGCTGTTTTGGTCTTGGTGAGGTGGGGTGCCTCATCCAAGGTGTGGCAGTCATGGAAAATTTCAAATCCGGGTTTTAGCAAGCCATCCTGAACGAAGGGTTCAGGGAAATCACAGCATGGGTGTTCTTCTCCTTCCCGAATGAACATCCCGTTAAGGGTCCTTTGATATGGGGGAAGGGGGGTGGTTTGTTTGGCCTTGTTGAGGCGTAGCCTAGACAGGCGGTCAGCAATATCTTCCTCCGTTGGTTCATAGCCTAAGCCAAAGGGAGTAGATTTGTTGGGTAAAGGATGGAATGCGCATTCCTTCTTCCTTATGCCCAATGGGGTGCCTGGGAAATAACCTTGAGCTAACAGCATTCTAGGGACGACTCGGGATGCGCGCGGGTCTAGGAATGCTGGATCATAATCTTCGACGAACTGGATTGCTTCATCCATTTGAAACCCATAAAGGTCGTCTGCAGTTTCGGCCGTTCCAACCATAGTACAATTGACGTCGAGGGGAGGGGCGCGGATTTCCAGTATTACCCCGTTATGGTTAAGTTTAACCATTTGGTGCAAGGTAGAAGCCACACCTCCCAAGTCATGGAGGCAAGGTCGCCCCAAGAGGAGGTTGAAAGTGGGCTTGATGTCGATTATTTGAAACTCTGTGGTGCGTGCCACAGGCCCGGTTTGTATGGTAAGGTTGATTTTTCCCAACACAGGCCTTCGAGAGTTATCATAGGCTCGTACCCCTTGCGTGGAGGTTTGGAAGTCATCGTTTCCTAGTCCCAAGCAATGGGCGGTTCGCAATGGGCAAACGTTAACTGCTGAACCGATATCTACGAGCGCTAGGGGGATGTTTTGCCCTTTGCATCCGACCATTAGATAGAGGGCTTTATTATGAGCAACCCCCTCATTGGGCAAGTCTTTGTCAGTGAAAACTATGGCCTTTTCTCCAGCATCTCTCGTGACATGGCTAACCAATGAGTCAGGTGTGATATCTGTAGGTACCGAGATGAGGTCAAGTGAGCGGATAAGCTTTTCGCGATGTTCCTTTGAAGTACACATGAGGTCCCAGATGGTAATCTCGGCCTTGGTTCTTTTTAGCTGCTTCAAGAGAGGATTTTCAATGACTTCCGCGACGGTGGTGTGCCGTCCATTCTCAGGAGTTTGTCTGACTGGGATATCGTCCATAGGAGGTGGACGAATATCCGATTGATATATCCTTCCGGATCGGGTGAGATTGTCAACTTCGGGTTCCTGAGGGGTGGTGTCAATGAGAGCATACCCGGGCCAGGTTTCAGTAAAGAGGTCCTGGCCCGAGACTTGAGACAGGTAGATATCTTCAGCATCATCATCCCACACACCGCACACTTCTCTCTCGATTCGATCCATAGGGACCACAGCGAGTGGTGCACCTTGAGGTGTAATATACACCGTAGGGTCGAAGTTCTCATTTTCTGGTTGGTCGAGAGGGACGTGACAAGAGCCGAGTGGGCTTTTATTGTTGTTGGGTTTGCCAACGTTAGGGAGCGGTATCACTTCATCCTCTATCATGTCCTGGATCGTATGTTTTAGGCCCCAGCAGTTTTCAGTGTCATGCCCATTTCCTTGATGGAATTTGCAGTAAGTACCTTCGACCCAATATTTGTTCTTGACAGGAGGGTCACGGGTGGGGCCTATAGGCCTTAACTTTCCTAGATTGGATAGTCTTTCAAAGACTTGTACCAAAGTCGACCCGAGTGGGGCAAACTTTCGGTCTCGGACCCATCTTCCAGGGTTTCTTCGGGCGGGAGTCTCCTCTACGGCATGGACTTCTTGGGCTTGGGATGTGTTGCCCCTGTTGTAGGCGTTGCTTTTGTATGCGGGTTTACTTTGTATTGTTTTTGCGAGGTCATCCTCGATCTTTATTCCCACATCATAAACTCTTTTGAAAGTGTCAAGTCCCAGGTACCTAAGGTGTTGTCTGTAAGCCGGATCCAGGTTGTCAATGAATTTTTGGACCAATTCTGTTTCGGGAGGCCTATTGATTAGCTAGGCCGCCTGGTCCCTCCATCTAGCAAAGTAGGTTGTGAAACCTTCATTTTTCTTTTGGAAGAGAACTTCCAGCTCGCGCATGGTGACTTGAAAATCCATGTTCGACGAGTATTGCTTGATGAAGACATTGACAAAGTCTTCCCAAGTGGGGAAGAGCTTAGGGTCCTAGTGGTAGTACCATTTGAGCGGCACAGGTTCCAAGGACAAAGGAAAGGCAGGTAAATACATCGACTTATCCACGCCTTTCAAGTTCATAGCATTCACAAAGCTTAATAGATGATCACGGGGATTGTCCGTGGCTTTAAACTTTGGTAAGTTAGATGAACTAAACTTTTCTGGTAGTTTGCCAAGAAAAGGTTCAAGATCAAGGGAGAAGTACTTGCTCCCCATGGTTTGCTGTAGGACCATTTTTTCAATCCTCTTCTCGTTATCGAGGTCATTTTTGTCTTGTGCAGCCGCTAAGGCTTCGTTTTCCATTTTTAGTTGGCCCATGAGTTGGGTCGTTTGGGCCATCTGGTCTCGCAATTCTTCGATGGACATGTTTGAGGGTGCGAATCGAGGTTGGGGAAGCGGAGATCCTTGAAATGAGGGATGACGGACGGAGCTTGGAGTCACTAAACCTGGTGTTGGCGATGTATCTTCGAGACACA
Organism: Spinacia oleracea; assembly: GCF_020520425.1. NCBI lineage: Eukaryota > Viridiplantae > Streptophyta > Magnoliopsida > Caryophyllales > Amaranthaceae > Spinacia > Spinacia oleracea. The sequence goes on along the minus strand of NC_079490.1, from coordinate 159,177,802 downwards.
CTAACCTTTGATTTCCCGATCGGCACCAAGTGGCAGGACCAGTCCTATGCATAAGATAAGCTAAAGTTTAGGCCCCAAAATTTCAAGCATTACTTAGTCTAGATTTTGACTCTCTCTATTGGTTTCTTCGATCTTTCTTTTGTTGGTACACTTTTGGTTCTTTCTTTTGGTCATTCTTTGGATTTTCGAAACACTTGCCCATTGTGACATTCATAGTTATTGGCATGTTCGGTTTTGGTGACGAGCATTGTCGTTGTAGGAGGCCTAACAACGACTCGAAGAGTTATTTATGTATTTTTTAGACGCTTTAAGAATCGAGTGCTTTTCATACGCCCTTGCAGCAATTTTTTACGAATGGTTTTTTTTTGCTACATATTTTTTGCGCGGGCACCGAGGCTGCTGCGCCAGACCAAAAGTCCATGCAGCAACTTCAGCGCCCAGCGTAGGGCGTGAGAAATTATGGCGCCCAGCCAGAGGCGTTGAAAATGCGTCCCTGGCTGGTTCTCGTTTTCTACTTTCGTCTACTTTTGTTTTTGCGACTTTGATTTAGCGTGCTTGCCTAATAACGTCCTTACGCGTTGTGCAGCGTTTGTGGGATTCGTTACACGCCATCCCGAATGTCGCTTATTTTCGTGGCGATCGTTCGGGTTTGCGGAACACGTATTTCGGTATAACTCTTTGGCCAATTGGTTTATGAATGTTTGGGCAATTTTTTAAGGTCGTTGGTTTTCTAACATTGTTTGTCACACACAATCACATATTTCGCTACACATAACTAACATTACATCATGAGGCAATAATAATATGTCATGTAGTTTATGATAGGCTTCTATGGGTAGTATTTGCGCCTGGCTTGGTACCGCTTCTATCGCAGATCCAACACATGCCCCGGTCGAGGTAGTGCCTTCAACAGACGAATTTCGCCCAAGAGGCCAATCACGATGTAAGTCAAGGGGGCATGCACCAATGAGAGGGACCTAATGGGTGAGCGATTGGGTTTGGGACGGGTGTACTACTAGCGAAAGTGCCGAGTGGACAACATTCGAAGCGTATGAACCCCCCGGTTGGCGATGGGTATCCTTAGTCCCAACTCCCGAGATGAAACATCCAAGGGAGCCAAGATTCGTTATGCGGTTCTGTCCGTTCACATTAATATGCTGATTTTCAGGTCGTCCCAACTTGATGGGGAAATAAACGATGGGTAGGATCGTTTCACCCTTCGGCTATTTTGATTACCTACAAGCACGAGTATTTCCTTCACTATCCCCAGCGGAGTCGCCACTGTGAGGGAGTCGAAAAAACACGAGGCTAATGCGTGACCTTGTCCCTCGTGGGTGTGACGTTTCTTTTTGTCAAATCAAGTGTAATTGGATTTCCTGTGAGTTTACACCCAATTGACTAGTAATATAGGAGTCGTCATTCAGTTTTTAACGACAATGAGAAAAACTGACAAAACCCGGTTATCGTGACATAAAGGGAGTGCAATTATGTTTGACCACGACGGCCGTAGGTTCCCTTGTGATCCCTGGTGTGGGGATCTCTCAACATACACCCGCAAGGTAGAGATTGAGGGTTCGGGGGACTGTAACTACCGAGAGGAGTACTCGCTCTTCGATAACTCCAGAGGCAGGATATCCTTACTAGCTCAGCATAAATAATTGAAGGGACATGCGTTAACTATTAAACTAATCTGAGTTGATTTTAACAATATGCAACATATAGTACTATATCGAACACGATTATCTGATTTTGATTGTTTTAAGGGACCTAGCATGATAATCCAATTTCCCAACATATTATCTTTATTAGGCGTGATAGAATAATCAGATTTAATTAGTTTAACAGTTCATAAAAGGGCGAGGAAAGCAATTAAATCATGCGAAGGGGCACATTACGACGCACCCTTGAGAGGTGCGTCACGGTTCTCAGAAAACTAACCACTTTGACTTTGCTATTTCTCCTTTTATTTAACGAATCTCAAATTATAGGACAGGATACGTTCTGTTCGATTTTTGGATCGATTGCGACAGAACGCGTGATCAGTTTTGCAGCGTGAGGCTTAGGCTTAGGGGTTAGAGTCAATACTCAGAATAATGAATTATGTGTTGTGTTCCTTTTCACGTCGAACTTAGGGCCCTATTTATAGAAAAGAGTTCGTGGAAAGATAGAATTGTAGAACTCTAATCCACGAGGAATTAGGAAAGAACACGTCCAGGTAATTTCAGCGCCCAGAGCCAGGCGTTGAAAATAGGGTCTGGGCCGTTTCTTTGTCAGATTAGGATTCTTAGAATCCGGAGTGTATGAGACTTTAATCGATTCTTTTAGTGCGTATTAATTTTATGATGGAATGCATCTGGGCCCGTTACGAACTCTAGGCTCGTTAGGATTTTAATTAATACGTAACTCTTATTTTCGAATCGTATTAGGAATAGGATTCGCTCGCAATTTCTATCTCATTTAGGATTTATGTTGGAGTGTAACACCTAATTCTGACAGGTTTCAATCTTTTATGACTTGCCACTTTTAACAACTACCCATTACGGCAGTTACTATTTTTAGCAGGTTTCCATAAATAGCAGATTTCTATAAATAGCAGGTTTCGGGTGAAATGAAAAGGGGAATTGAGATTCGTTATTTTATAGGAGATGCGTTACCAAGTGGAGATTTATGTTCTCATCATCGAACCTTCCCATTCGGGAATGGGGACAAAAGTAGGTGTCTACAACATGGATGTCCTATCATCAAATCATATTTAATCACATGAATCAATCAACAATCAATCATTATTTCCCCTAATTAATCCCCTAAATTCTCCCCTTTCCCTAACCTAATTCTACTCACTAGTCATTCTAGAAATTAAGCAATCCATTAATTCTAAGCTAGCAAGCATGAAATTGAAGGAGTAAGAGAAGAGAATTTAAGAATTCAATTGCACAATCAACTAGGAATTAAGAATCAAAGTAACTTCAATCAATGAAATCAAGAATTCAAGAAATTAAGGAATTGAAGAACAATCAACAACAAAGCAAGAGCAAGAATTAAGAAACTAAGAATTAAATTGCAAAATTGAAGAAGAGTTAAGAAGGATTACAAATTGAAGCTTGAATGGAGGAGAGTTTCTCTCTCTAGAATTGCTGAAAATCTACTTTTAGAATCTCCAATTATCAACTAAAATTCTCCTCTCCACAAAATAAAACGAAAAATTTATTTATAAGTTTCCTCAAATAGAATCCAAAGTTCGAAAAATAGCAGCCCGCGCAGCGATTCGGTCGCACGTACCCACTGTGCGACCGAACGTATATGACTTTGTTCGACCAAATGCAGTCCTGTGCGAGCGAAGACAGCGAAGATCATTTCCTTCGTCCTGTGCGACCGAACGTAAAATCCTGTTCGGTCGAATGGGGTTTCTTTGGCTCAAGTCTCCTTTGCAGTACTATTCGGTCGAACAAGAAGAACTAATCAAGCGCACAACTTTTGTGCGATCGAACTCAAAAAGTTGTGCGGTCGAACAAATACTGTGCTGTCGAACATAAGGCCTTGTGCGGTCGTTTCCCAATTTTGGGACATTTTGTCTCAGAAATCCATTCTGTGGGACCGAACAACAGAGGGCATTCGATCGCACAAAACTGGAAATTCCTTTAGTCCATTTGCACTGCTCTATTCAGGCGCACAAACCATCACTCGATCGCACAAGCCCTGTTTTGGCTCGATTCTACTTGTTTTCCATCACTTTTCATCATAATCACCTGTAAAGCATAAGATGGAACGAAAGTTATAAAATGCACACAAAAAGCTATAAAAACTATAAAAAAGCATAAAAACTAACATAAAATCCTAAGCTAAGAGCGACATAAATGTCGCTCATCAAACTCCCCCAAGCTAAGCGTTTGCTAGTCTCTAGCAAACTAAACTCAACTTGTTGCTCTTTGATAGTGCTAGCTAGTTGAGCAAGTTGGGTCTCAATAATCTTCAAGTGAGTGTTGGATTGTTTGAATCCATCCTCAAACTCGATATTCTTCTTCGCTTGCGCCCCCACAAACGACTCCATGAGAGCCTCAAGATTAGACTTGAGAGGCGGGAGTGGTGGAGGTGAAACGCCATAACCACTAAGGTTTGCTTGATATTGGTTGCCAAAGGTCCTCGGTCCATTGAATCCGGGAGGTGGCAATTGAGATGCACCATAAGGAACTCCCGAGTTCAAAGGATAACCCCCACTTGAGGCACCCCTAAATTACCCATAAGAGTAGTTATAACCCCCTCCACCTTGATGGTTGGGATTATAACCCCCTTGGTTGTATTGGCCTTGATTGCCAAAACCTTGAGCTTGACCATAGGGCGCTTGGATTTGATAGCCTTGTGCTCTATAACCACCTCGATTTTGGCTATCATACCCACTTCCTTGGCCATAGCCTTGGTGGGGACCATACATGGAGGGCACTCTAGGTTGCCTAGCAAAATTAGGATTGTTAGGGTTATCATTCCTAGACCTCTCATTGATGGCATTAGCATACTCTACATCAAACTCTCCGTCATACGAAGGGCCATAATCCACAAATGACAAGTTATGAACTAAGGGGCATGCATCGGGGGAATGACTATAGTCTTGGCAATTTTCACAAAAGAATGTGCTCGGAGGCATTGAGACATAAGAACTAACCTTGCCCTTCCCCTTAGAGAGAAGAGTATTTTTGAGCGATTGTAGACGGTGATGGCGATTGGCTTGGTGTATTTTTGAGCTTCTCCAAGCGTGAGGTAAGCTTCTCTATCATCTGTGCTTGCTCTATGGCGTACACCGAACCCTTACCATCTTCACTTCTACCTTTCCCATCATAATTCCTTGTGCCTACATGCCAAGATTGGTAGTTTTAAACTACATCCTCAATGATTTCCTCTATTTGATCCTCAGTTTTATTCATAATGGGGCCTCCCGCGCCCGCATCAAGACTTGTCTTCGAACTTGGACTCAACCCCAAGTAAAATGTTTGGAGCAATAACCATTTAGGAATCCCATGGTGTGGGCATTCCCTTTGGTACTCCTTGAAACGATCCCAAGCTTCGAAGAGTGACTCATCTCGCTTTTGCTCAAAGGATTGGATCTTGTGGCGACACTCCGTCGTCTTCCCATGCGAGTAGAACTTGTTTAAGAATGCACTTGTCACTTTGGTCCAAGTGCGAAGTGAGTTGGGCTTAACCTCCTTGTCAAGCCAATCACTTGCTCGCCCAAGTAGAGAGAACCGAAACAATGTCAACCTCACATAATCCGATGTGACACCATTGTGCTTGATTGTGTCACAATAGTGCTCGAACTGTTTGAAATGTTCGTGAGGTGATTCATTACTCTTCCCACAAAAGGGGTGGCTTTGCACCAAATTGATTAAGGCGGGCTTGATCTCAAAGTTGTTGGCACCCGTTGTTGGGCTTGAATACCACATGTACCTTCGAATGCCCCCGGTATTCCCAAGTTCTTAACCGGGAGCGCCATGTTATCAAACACTTGCTCACTCTCTTGTTGTTCCTCACTGTAACACCCTAATAATTCCTTGCTTTTATAAAACCATTTTCCAACTTAAAATAAAGGAATTACTAAAGTATTACCGCCACCGTGATAACGGTTAAGGCTATTACTAGAATTACGCAGCGGAATTAAATGTCAACAAACTTTTAAAAACATAATTAATGAAATATTGAGGCCTCCTACAATTTGGAACCATACTGGCCCAAAACCCAAAGTAAAAATAATTCAAACATTTCAAACATAATTAAAATAAAGTTAAATAGTTCGAAATTTAAAAACATGCAACTCTCTCGATCATCCCAAGCCACATGATTTCGATCTACCAACCTGCTATTTTATTCTACTCCCCATCAATGCAAGTGCAAATGATAGATCATCATAGGGTCATTAAGGCAAAGGCCATGACCAAAACACACAAAGCACGTAGTCAGCAAAAGTTGAGTACTTACAAGAATAGGGTGAAATGAAACTAAAACATGCATCACTCACTAAGTACTAATCAACATGCAAAAGCCATATAATGATTAACAACCAATCATGAATACAGGACTCGACTCTTGACTCACAATTTAATTAGAATAAGCTTCGAACGGGCCAAAATAATAATCCACAAAGGGAAAAGGTGATGGGAGCCAACCATACACCAAATATTAAAAAATAGAATCGGGCCATACCGAGTGTCGGGCCATACCGACGGAATTCGTGCGCATTATATAAATGAAACAACGTCTTGTATCATTAGTAGGAGTACGAGCTTTCCGGCAAGACTCCCCCCATTGTTCATACTCAATGTATATACGTTCCAAGAGTTTTGAAGCTTGTTCTGGTTGCACTTTACGTTTATTAATATTTTAGAAAAGGCGCACTCAAGACTCACCAACATGCACACATACAATTAATAAACAACAACAAAAACAATCTTATTTTAAATGCTTTAGGACTTATGATCAACAAGGCAAGACACTTGTGATATTACTACCATGTTCCTCCTCACCAAGGTGAGCCTCCACATCATTCACATTAACATGAGGGTTGTTCCCTTGCACGACAAATCCTAATTCATTTCATACATAATATTCCCAACTGAACCCTACATGTGCGGTGGCTTACGTGAGCTAACCCTTCACATGTGGTAAAATAAATAGTACAACGAAGTACGAATAATTGGCTCAAAGTATGCTAGACATCCCGTACAATAGCATACAAATACATTCATAAATATTGAACAACATGATTGACAATGAAATCCATACTCATAATAATTCCAACATGCTTGTTCAACAATTAATCCAATAAATCCAACATCACAAATCACATGCTCGTTCACCAAAATAAACATGATTCCACATAATGTAATTCACATCATCAACAATCATGTAATGTCATTGACAAAAGGTGTGGTCGCCCTAGACTTGTACGTACCTTGAATACCTAAGCATAGGGGCCACTTTGCAATAACGAGCACTCAACTAGAAATCACCTCCTATCATCAAAATAATGAAACTTAAATTATTTCCATGTTCATTAAATTTCCAGCAACTTTATAAAATTTAGAACCTCTTTTAAACTTTAGAATTCAATCGTTTTTCAATAATAAAAGCGTCTCAATTTGCAAAATCAATCCCTAGTACAAAAAACATACTTTTTCCGTCTTTAAAATCAATAAAAATCGACACTTTAACCCTTTATTCAAATCTGAAAATATAATTGATTATCATAATTAAAATCATCACCTAATTATGCTAATCAATTGACTCATTAGGTCTAGGTTAAAACCCTAACTTGAAAATCCCAATAACACTAGTTTATCATCATAAAAATCAATGCTTTATTCAATAAACAAATCTGAAAATTCATCCTTTAATAATTAAAACAAACCTAATGAATCACAACACGCAAATCCTCAAACCACGGTATTCATAACCGGTTCCCAGCATTTTAATTACTCAAAACAATATTAATATAATAATTTAAAATACAGAATTTAAATAGAACAGGTAAGGAAGAAGAGAATTATACCAATCCGGCCTATAGCACGGAACAACCACGAATTAATATGATTGGGCGAAAAGAGATTGGAAAACGAACAACAACGAAGCAACACAACACACGACACACCACTTGTGTGTGCGTGAGCAGCGCGGCACGAAGAGCAGCAGCAGGGGCGAAGGCACGCGGCTGGGCGCTGCGTGCGAGGGGCGAGCGAGGGCTGGGCGTTGTTGCGCGAGGGAGAGAGCGAGGGTTGGGCGCTGTTGCGCGAGGGAAGGCGGGCGAGGGCGAGAGGGAGTGCAGCGCTGTGCGCGATGGCACGAGCGAGAGAGCGAGGGAGGTGTGGGCGCTGTGCGCGAGGGCACGAGCGAGAGAGCGAGGGAGTGTAACGTTGGGCGTGAGGCCGAGCAGCACGAGAGCACAGCAGCGCGAGCACGGGGCTGCGTGCGTGCGGACGAGCCAAGCAAAAAGAGGAGAGGGAAAGAGGAGTTTTGGGCAAGCAAAGCAAAATTAGGGTTTATGAATTTTAGGGGCTCATTTAATGATGGGGGAGTCCTATTTATAGGCTCCCTAATCCCTTGATGGGATAGGCTTAGGAGATTTGAGTTGGGCTTAGGAAATAAATGATTTGGGCTAGCTTAGGATTTAAATTAAACTCTTTTGATTGGGCTCGTTTAATAAAACGAATTGGACTTTTTATTTAAAACCCAAAGCTTTAAAAATCATTTGCAACTCATTCAATTTCCCGACTCAAGAATTAAATTCGTTTCGTAATTAATTAAAATAATAATATTCTAATTAATTAAAATACATTAAATAAAATGCATTTAAATATCATTTAAATGTTAATAAATCGTAAAATGTTTTATAAATATAATAAAATATACTTATGAATATTATAAAATACGAGGTATTACACTCACCAACACTCAAATATGCGAATCTGTTATTGCTTCATGAGCTAGACCGTGCACGCCTTTGTCTCCTAAGTGTCCTCTACAATTCAAGGTCAAGAGGATGGAGGATCCTTTGACGAGCATGCCCCCTAACAAGCATACAAACTCAATAAAAACCGTGAGCAATGCCAAGAAAAAAGAAAGCTAAGCGAAATTGCAATGTTTTTGTATTTTCTAATGATGAACTAGTCTCAACTAAAACTCAAAAACAACAACCGTTCCCCGGCAACGGCGCCATTTTGATAAGTGTATTTTGCGTCGTTGATAGAAAATAACCTATGAAAACAATATTTATAAAACCACTCAACTAACCGGCTACCGGTAAGCAAAGGGATCGTCCCAAAGAAACGGTGGTTATCGAGTTTGAAAGTCAATCTAGTTCGAACAAGAATTTGGTTTTGAATTGTCACTTTTAATAATCTAAAAACTACGAATTATGCTAAATTGAATCAAGAAAGGGAGATGTTAGGGAGTCGGGGATAGACTAGGGAAATCGGGGGAAATGAATTCAACTATCTAGCAATGATGATCATGCAACGAAGTGACGATTAGGCAAATAGCATCCCAAGACGAACCCGCCACCTCGCGGATAGGGAACGCTAAGCGTCTAATCCACGGAAGAGCTTTCGCCTAATCCTAGATTAAACTAACTAGCATATAATAGGCACCGCCATTTGATCACACAAGATAGGCCCACAATCTCTTGCCAAACCTAACCTATGTTTCCACGTGATTCTAATCGAATAGCATTTGCAACTACCAATCAATTAGCATGGATGTCCTATCATCAAATCATATTTAATCACATGAATCAATCAACAATCAATCATCAATTTCCCCTAATTAAGCCCCTAGATTCTCCCCTTTCCCTAACCTAATTCTACTCACTAGTCATTCTAGAAATTAAGCAATCCATTAATTCTAAGCTAGCAAGCATGAAATTGAAGGAGTAAGAGAAGAGAATTTAAGAATTCAATTGCACAATCAACTAGGAATTAAGAATCAAAGTAACTTCAATCAATGAAATCAAGAATTCAAGAAATTAAGGAATATATTGAAGAACAATCAACAACAAAGCAAGAGCAAGAATTAAGAAACTAAGAATTAAATTGCAAAATTGAAGAAGAGTTAAGAAGGATTACAAATTGAAGCTTGAATGGAGGAGAGTTTCTCTCTCTAGAATTGCTGAAAATCTACTTTTAGAATCTCCAATTATCAACTAAAATTGTCATCTCCACAAAATAAAACGAAAAATCTATTTATAAGTTTCCTCAAATAGAAGCCAAAGTTCGAAAAATAGCAGCCCGCGCAGCGATTCGGTCGCACGTACCCACTGTGCGACCGAACGTATATGACTTTGTTCGACCAAATGCAGTCCTGTGCGAGCGAAGACAGCGAAGATCATTTCCTTCGTCCTGTGCGACCGAACGTAAAATCCTGTTCGGTCGAATGGGGTTTCTTTGGCTCAAGTCTCCTTTGCAGCACTATTCGGTCGAACAAGAAGAACTAATCAGGCGCACAACTTTTGTGCGGTTGAACTCAAAAAGTTGTGCGGTCGAACAAATACTGTGTTGTCGAACATAAGGCCTTGTGCGGTCGTTTTCCAATTTTGGGACATTCTGTCTCAGAAATCCATTCTGTGCGACCGAACAACAGAGGGCATTCGATCGCACAAAACTGGAAATTCCTTAAGTCCATTTGCACTGCTCTATTCGGGCGCACAAACCATCACTCGATCGCACACGCCCTGTTTTGGCTCGATTCTACTTGTTTTCCATCACTTTTCATCATAATCACCTGTAAAGCATAAGATGGAACGAAACTTAAAAAATGCACACAAAAAGCTATAAAAACTATAAAAAAGCATAAAAACTAACATAAAATCCTAAGCTAAGAGCGACATAAATGTCGCTCATCAGGGAGCAACTAGGGAAGGCACACATCATTTAGTATGTATACTAAATTATGCTAAATGACTATGTGGCAATTAATTTGGATTCCTGACTTTTTGGTTTTTCCGCATGAATTATATTGTTCATAACTTTATAGTGGTATCACGAGCCTCTAATTAATTCCATAATCAATTATAGTTAACATGGATTAAATTTTATAAATTTGAAAAGAATTAAAGGGTGATTAATTTCGTGAATCTAATTAATTGCAAATTCGTGCGATTATTTAAATATATGTTCGCAGGATTTTCGGCAGTTTTGTCAATAATGGTCAAAATCTTATGTTTTTATAGTGAATTTCGCATGTAAACTATGTTTTAAAATTTTGACAATAATCATAGATTTGTGGCCGAACCCAGAATTCCCAAATACGAAGACTAACTATGACTTTTCGAAAGTTTTAGTTTTTCAAATGCAAAATTTATAATTTTTATGATGTTAAATTAAATATTTGCGAGTCTTGTATGTAAATCTTGAATTTATAATTATTTTTTTTTTTTTTTTGACAGCCTGAATTTATAATTGACCTACTGCATATGTTTAACAATTTTAAGATCTAAATTTGTTAATTATGCAACCTAATTTGTAATTATAATTAATTGTTGAATTTCAAATAATTTGGAATTTGGTTTGATTTTCATAATTAATTGATAATTTAATTGGGATCGTATGATTAAAAACCACCATAAAATTTGTTAAAGTTTGGAAATATTAAAATTTTATGACCTAAATTTTAATCCCTGGAAACCATGTAATCGGAAATTGATTTAATTAATAAATTTTCGCCTAAATTTATGAAATTAATATGGATTATGAATTTGTCCTTAAATTTAATTATGAAAGTTTTGATTTTATATAAATCATTCACAATCTTGCACACACGAAGCACTGGAAAGATAAGTGTTACCCTTAAGGGGTGTTGCAATGGTGCGGGCATGCAACGACGAGCAAGGGAGCTCGTTGCATGAGGTGCTATGGCAGCGAGCAAGGCACGAGCGCGCGCGCGAGGGCTATGGGCATGAGCAGTGTGTGCATGTGAAAGTGAACGAGGGGCGAAGCAAGCATCAACGTGAGAGCGAGAGGCAGGGCGAGCGGCACGCTGAGAAAAGGAGCTCGCGTGCGCGTGCGCGCTGCGCCTAGCTCCTCTGCCCAGCGCGAGCGGAAGCGAGGCAGCGAGCGCTGTCTTATGCCACGTTGTTGCGCTGCTTGTATCTCGATGCGATGCGATGCTACGAACAACCAATTAAGCTGGCGGGCCATAGGCGGTGCACCCGTGCATGCGATCCATGGGGGCTGCTACTGGTGAGGCATGGGCTTATGCCTATGGCCTTGACTTAGCTCGTTGGTTTGTTTTAATTTTTCGTTGTGCAACGATTTTAATTAATTTTTAATTTCGTACTTATAATTTTTCCCAAAATTTAATTTTGTTAAGTTAATTATTATAACTAATTTTATACTAATTATTGAATATAATTAAAACCTTGATAAAATTATAATGAATTAATTTTAATCAACTGAAAAATAATTAAGGGATGTTAAATTATTTTATATGAGCTTTAATTTTTAATTAAATTTGTAGTTTTCGGTTGGACTAGGAAATCCATTTTATGTTTAAAATTAATAAAGCATGTAAATTCTTGGTTTTAGTGGGAGCTTTTATTCATAATTTCTAAACTCTTGATTAGGTCCTTGTTCCTTTAAGGTTAACAACTCGATTAGAACTAATAATATTGAATAATTTGTAGATTGTTGAAACCTTGATTAGTTGTTGCAAATGTTAATGTGATGCATATTTTTCTGCTAGCTCGCTAAGTTGGCTATTCATTGATAAATGAATGGATGAATGGTATATTGCAATGTACTATTTTGCAGGTTGCGGAAAGTAACTAGTATGGCCTAAATAGGATAGTAAATATGGACTGCGTACCATTAATTTGAATGTAAATATGGTATAATGCACCATAGTTTTTATTTAAATATGGTATGCGTACCATCAATTTGTTGTAATTAGTTTAATTATTGCAAGTCCTATTTGAAGAAAAATGGTGCCTCCCATGGTGAAATTCAAGACGGAGTTTGAAGTTGAAGCTTTAAGATGAAGTCGGGCCATACTAGATCACATTTAAATCTTATGCATGTTTTAAGTTATTTATTGATTTAAATATGTCTTGATATTATGCATGAGATTAAGACTTGATTATGTTGCATGATTAAGGATTTTAGTTCACTTAAAATCTAACCAACTTAGTAAGAGCCTTAAGTTCCAAACTTTAAATTGAGTTAAAAGGTGTCATTCCAAGATAACACTTACCTCTCACCTTTACATTGATCTAGTAATAGTTTTCCGCCATAGCGAGGTGTTACTTATTGATTCTAAAGGGGTAAGGTACACATTAGTTGTGAGTAAGGGGTAAGGTACATGTGGATTTTGGTTGAACTCAACGATATAAGTAAGGAGTCCTTTTATGTCGTGGCAAATGGGATAAGTTTACCTAATAAGTTCTTAGACGTGCCTATCAATCAAGAGTAGTTTCTAACTATTAGCAAGGGATTTGCTTACCTAAAATATTTTAGAATTAAGTCAAATAAATAATGTGCTTAATTCTTCAATGATTTTGAGGATCTTAGATTCATTTTATTCACACATGATGAAACACAAAACCCGAATAAAAAGCTTAATAAATATTGAATTATGCATGTTTGCTAGAAGTTAAATTTATTAAGAGCATGTATGAATAGTTATTTATTTGTTTAGTCTTTTCAATTGTAGTTTTAATTATGGCAAACAACAATTCATTCAACATTCAATCAATTCTCGAAAATGAAAGGTGGCGACTGCGCCGCCTAGTCAACGGCGTATTGAACCGATCCAAGGGTTATGTTTCTCTGATGAGGATGAACCAGATCTTCCTGCTCAAATTATGGGGCATGTTTCTCAAGCGACATGTCCTGGTTCTCAAGGGAGGACTTCTGGTTCTCAGGCGATGGGTCCTGGTTCTCTGGCGGGTGGAAGCTTCAGGGTTCAATTGTCGCAGCGGCTCACAATCATGAACACACCGCAACCTAGTCGCACTTGGCGAGCTAGCTCTGAAGGTAATGGTAGTCCGGTCAGGGTTGCCTCAGGTATGCGTGACCCTTCTTTATCTCTTCCCTCTCTATCTAGGGGTTCTTCTTCCCCTCCTAGACCGTGTGTGCAAATAGATTTTGATGATATTGCTGGGGAGGTAGAGTATTGGGGTTCTGCTATGGTATGTTATATTTTGGGCGCATCGCCGGCATTGGATGTTTTTAGTGGTTTTGCTCGTCGTGTCTGGGGGAGAGGGGGTATCTCAAAAATTGCTTCTCTTGCTAAGGGCATCTTCATTGTTCGTTTCAACTCGATTGAGGGTAGGGATAGAATCCTTGCTAGTGGTGTAAGCATGTTTGATAGCAAACCAGTCATAATGAAACCGTGGGTTTCAGACATTGACATCTCGAAAGAGAGCATCACTCATGCACCCATCTGGATTCAATTCCCTAATTTGGACCTCAAATTCTGGGGGGAAAAGGCTTTAGCAAAAATCTCGAGTTTGATTGGGAAGTATGTTAAATTTGATAGGGCTACTTCAGAGCGTGATAAGCTTCAATATGCTAGGGTTCTTGTTGAGGTCTCTATCTGTGAGGGGGTCGAAAAAGCACGAGGCTAATGCGTGACCTCGTCCCTCGTGGGTGTGACGATTCTTTTTATTCAATCAAGTGTAATTGGATTTCCTGTGAGTTTACACCCAATTGACTAGTAATATAGGAGTCGCCATTCAGTTTTTAACGACAATGAGAAAAACTGACAAAACCCGGTTATCGTGACATAAATGGAGTGCAATTATGTTTGACCACGACGGTCGTAGGTTCCCTTGTGATCCCTGGTGTGGGGATCTCTCAACATACACCCGCAAGGTAGAGATTGAGGGTTCGGGGGACTGTAACTACCGAGAGGAGTACTCGCTCGTCGATAACTCCAGAGGCAGGATATCCTTACTAGCTCAGCATAAATAATTGAAGGGACATGCGTTAACTATTAAACTAATCTGAGTTGATTTTAGCAATATGCAACATATAATACTAGATCGATCGCGATTATCTGATTTAAATAGCATTAAGGGACCTAGCATGATAATCCGATTTCCCAAAAATATTATATTTATTAGGCGTGATAGAACAATCATATTAGGTTAGTTTAACAGTTCATAAAAAGGGCGAGGAAAGCAATTAAATCATCGAAAAGGGACACATTACGACGCACCCTTGAGAGGTGTGTCACGGTTCTCAGAAAACTAACCACTTTGACTTTGCTATTTCTCCTTTTTATTTAACGAATCTCAAATTATGGGACAGGATACGTTCTGTTCGATTTATGGATCGATTGCGACAGAACGCGTGAACAATTTCGCAGCGTGAGGCTTAGGCTAAGGGTTGGAGTCAATACTCAGAATATGAATTGTGTGTTGTTTCACGTTGAATTTGGGGCTGTATTTATAGGGAAGAGTTTGTGGAAAGATAGAATTGCAGAGCCCTAATCCACAAAGAATTAGGGAAAAACACGTACCCAGGTATTTTCAGCGCCCAGAGCCAGGCGTTGAAAATAAGGTCTGGGCTGTTTTCTTAGTCAGATTCGGATTCCTGAAATCCGTAGTGTTTGAGATTTAATCGAGTCTTTTAGTGCGTATCAATTTCATGACGAAATGCGTCTGGGCCTGTTACGAACTCTAGGCTCGTTAGGATTTTAATTAATACGTAACTCTTATTTCCGAATCATATTAGGAATAGGATTCTCGCAGTTTTCTATCTCATTTAGGATTTATGTTGGAGTGCAACACCTAATTCTGACAGGTTTCTATCTTTTATGACTTGCCACTTTTAGAAGTTACCCTTTTACGGCAGTTACTATTTTTAGCAGGTTTCCATAAATAGCAGGTTTCTATAAATAGCAGGTTTCGGGTGAAATGAAAAGGGGAATTGAGATTCGTTATTTTTATAGGAGATGCGTTGTCAAGTGGAGATATATGTTTTCATCATCGAACCTTTCCCTTTCGGGAATGGGGACAAAAGTAGGTGTCTATAGTTAGCCCCCACTTTGACTGAGTCTTGGAGTAAGACTATGGTCAAAGTATTAGACGGAGTGCGTCACACAAGCCATGTTGACCTGCTTTTGCGAGGGTCTCACGAGCCCCCGAGTGACAACATTTGACTTAAGGGTCATCACTTGAAGTGTCGACATATCCCTCACGTGTCATTGGGATTTGTCAACTGATAGTATAGAAACTTCCTCACTTTGTCATTGGAAGGATCTAAAGATGCGTAGAAACTCCCTCACTTTGTCATTGGGAGTAACTACAGATGTTTTCGAAATTAAAGCTGTAAAGTGTAATTGGGCCTGGCCAAGCCCAATCACGAGGTAAAACGTTTTTTTTTAAAGATTCTCATTTTCAGGGCTAGCTAAACGAGAAAACCCCCTTGTTTTTATGGGATGTAAAACGAAGGAAAATTCAACACATCGTTCTTTTTGGAAAAAACGGAAAACCAATCTTTTAAATTTTGGAAAGGAGGGAAACTACTCACATCGTTCTTTTTTGGAAAAAACGGAAGACCAATAACTACTCACATCGCTCTTTTTTGGAAAAAAACGGAAAACCAAAAGCTACTCACATCGATTTTTTGGAAAAACGGAAAACCAAAGGCTACTCAAATCGTTTTTGGGAAAAACGGAAAACCAAAGGCTACTCACATCGTTTTTGGGAAAAACGGAAAACCAAAAAAGTTATCGCTGCAGCGACTAAGGACCTGCGCGGTTAGTGACGCAGACCCCGCCGGCTAAAGATGGCGAGCCTGTCCGCTAAGGGTGGACACCCCGTCCGATAGAAGTGGATGAATCTGTTTTGAAATTTGTTTGTGTTTATTTTTTGAAAATAAGGACCTACGTGGTTTGCGCCGTAGACCCCGCCGGCTGAAGATGGCGAGCCTGTGAACATATATATTTTTTTTGAAGATTCTTTTTTGAAAACTGAGGACCTGCGCGGCTATTGATGCAGACCCCGCCCGCTGAAGGTGAGCGAGTCCTGTCCGCTGAGGGTGGACGTCCCTGAATTCGTTTTTGTGAGGGGGTCGAAAAAGCGCGAGGCTAATGCGTGACCTGTCCCTCGTGGGTGTGACGATTCATTTTATTCAATCAAGTGTAATTGGATTTCCTGTGAGTATACACCCAATTGACTAGTAATATAGGAGTCGTCATTCAGTTTTTAACGACAATGAGAAAAACTGACAAAACCCGGTTATCGTGACATAAAGGGAGTGCAATTATGTTTGACCACGACGGCCGTAGGTTCCGTTGTGATCCCTGGTGTGGGGATCTCTCAATATACACCCGCAAGGTAGAGATTGAGGGTTCGGGGGACTGTAACTACCGAGAGGAGTAATTCGCTCGTCGATAACTCCAGAGGCAAGATATCCTTACTAGCTCAGCATAAATAATTGAAGGGACATGCGTTAACTATTAAACTAATCTGAATTCATTTTAGCAATATGCAACATATAATACTAATTCGATCGTGATTATCTGATTTAAATAACATTAAGGGTCCTAGCATGATAATACGATTTCCCAAAAATATTATATTTGTTAGGCGTGATAGAACAATCATATTAGGTTAGTTTAACAGTTCATAAAAAGGGCGAGGAAAGCAGTTAAATCATCGAAAAGGGACACATTACGACGCACCCTTGAGAGGTGCGTCACGGTTCTCAGAAAACTAACCACTTTGACTTTGCTATTTCTCCTTTTTATTTAACGAATCTCGATTATGGGACAGGATACGTTCTGTTCGATTTATGGATCGATTGCGACAGAACGCGTGAACACTTTCGCAGCGAGAGGCTTAGGCTAAGGGGTTTAGAGTCAATACTCAGAATATATTTTGTGTGTGGTTGTGTGTCCTTTTCACGTCGAACTTAGGGGTCTATTTATAGGAAAAAGTGGCGTAGAAAGATAGTTTTTCAGGAATTTGATGACGAAACGGATTAGGAAAAGAATCCGTCCTAGGTACTTTCGGCGCCCAGCTCTGGGCGCTGGAATTTTCGGCGCCCAGGGCTAGGCGTTGAAAATAGGGTCTGGTAGAATTCTTTGGTTAGATTCGGATTCCTGAAATCCGTAGAGTTTGAGATTAATTCGAGTCTTTTATGACGGAATGCGTCTGGGCCCGTTACAAACTCTAGGCTCGTTAGGATTTTAATTAATACGTAACTCTTATTTCCGAATCCTATTAGGAATAGGATTCTCGCGGTTTTCTATCTCATTTAGGATTTATGTTGGAATGCAACACCCTTTTACGGCAATTACTATTTTTAGCAGGTTTCCATAAATAGCAGGTTTCGGGTGAAATGAAATGGGGAATCGAGATTCGTTTATTTTATAGGAGATGCGTTGTCAAGTGGAGTTTTTATGCTTTCATCATCGAACCTTTCCCTTGCGGGAACGGGGACAAAAGTAGGTGTCTACAGTTAGCCCCCACTTTGACTGAGTCTTGGAGTAAGACGATGGTCAAAGTATTAGACGGAGTGCGTCACACAAGCCATGGTGTATGTGACCTGTTTTGCGAGGGTCTCACGAGCCCCCGAGTGATAACATTTGACTTAAGGGTCATCACTTGAAGTGTCGACATATCCCTCACGTGTCATTGGGATTTGTCAACTGATAGTATAGAAACTTCCTCACTTTGTCATTGGAAGGATCTAAAGATGCGTAGAAACTCCCTCACTTTGTCATTGGGAGTAACTACAGATGTTTTCGAAATTAAAGCTGTAAAGTGTAATTGGGCCTGGCCAAGCCCAATCATGAGGTAAAACGTTTTTTTTTAAAGATTCTCATTTTCAGGGCTAGCTAAACGAGAAAACCCCCTTGTTTTATAGGATGTAAAACGAAGGAAAATCCAACAAACCAATCCTTTAATTTTTGGAAAAAGGGAAAACCGATAAAAGTTATCGCTGCAGCGACTAAGGACCTGCGCTGTTAGTGACGCAGACCCCGCCCGCTGAAGGTGGGCGAGCCTGTCCTCTGAGGGTGGACCCCCCGTCCAATAGAAGTGGACGAATCTGTTTGATGTTTTTGAAAATAAGGACCTACGCGGTTTGTGACGTAGACCCCGCCCGCTGAAGGTGGAGAACCTTGTCCGCTGAGGGTGGACACCCCGTCCGATAGAAGTGGACGAATCTGTTTAAAAATTTTGAAAATAAGGACCTACGCGGTTTGTGACGTAGACCCCGCCCGCTGAAGGTGGCGAACCTTGTCCGCTGAGGGTGGACACCCCGTCCGATAGAAGTGGACGAATCTGTTTAAAAATTTTGAAAATAAGGACCTACGCGGTTTGTGACATAGACCCCGCCCGCTGAAGGTGGCGACCCTTGTCCGCTGAGGGTGGACACCCCGTCCGATAGAAGTGGACGAATCTGTTTTGAAATTTTATTTTGTTTTGTTTTTTTTGAAAATAAGGACTTACGTGGTTTGCGCCGTAGACCCCGCCGGCTGAAGATGGCGAGCCTATTTTAAATTTGAAGACTTTATTTTTCGAAAACTGAGGACCTGCGCGGCTAGTGACGCAGACCCCGCCCGCTGAGGGTGGGCGAGCCCATTTTGAATTTCTTATTTTGCCTATGTAGAAGAGCTTTTGGTGATTACAACCTGTTGGTGGGTCGTAATATTTCCTGATTAGATGTGTCCTGTAAGTGGGTCCACACTGTGTATATTTTTGTTTAATATATTTTTTGAGATATCCTAAAATGATATGGTGCGTGGTGCAGTCTGGGAATGTGATTTTGATTGCGCGCTCCTTGTTGGAGTCCCCTTTTTTTGCGAGCCCCCAAGCGTCGGGGCTCGTCGGTTGTTTTTGCATCTTGTAATCATGTTTGGGGTCACGCTCGTATGTGCAAGCGACCTCCTATAGTAGTATGCTATTTTTAACATAGCCGTGAGGTGCGACTTTCAGTGAAGAAATCGGCAATTTTCAAGCCGAATGAATATGGCAGGGCCCAATAGAAGTTAGGGCCTTTTGAGCCTGGATTCATTTTCGGCGCCCAGGCCTGGGCGTTGAAAGTGTTGTTTAGGCTGGTCTTTTGATGACACAGTTGGCCTCTTGTTCATTCGTTTATTTCACTTGGAAGTTCTACGTATTCTCTTTTCTTTTGTTTTTTCTTTGTTTTTAGAACGTGATGATTTTCTTTGAGAAGCCGTAGCCGATTGGTGGACTACGGTGCTTGTCGCTTCGGGGCGATTATTTTAAGGAACTGTTGCTCTTAAGGCGTACAGTTATTGCAATAGTCGGGCGAGTCTATATGGCCCGAGGAACATACCTTGAGGTGTAAGACTTTGATCGCTCTTATATTTTTTGAACGTGTTCGTGAATGTTCGATACTTAGAATGATGATATGTATGTGCGAACGAGCGTTGATAGAATGGCCGTTGTTTGCGGTCCATTAATCAGTTTGCTTGAATCATTTTTTTTTTAACAATGACTGATTTTGAATAGTTTGCTTAGAAGCTTGATAGGGGTCAGGCCCATTCATGAAGTGGGCTCAAACATCGTGCCCTTTCGATGGTTCAAACATTTGCTTCGAGATTTTTTATCTTGCTATGGTTGTTTCGTAGCTTGGAGCCCCCAAGTATGCATGTTGGGATGCTTCCTTTTGGCGTACCATTTTGTAGGTTCTTTCGAGAAAGATGCCTTGGGGTTCCACTCGTGTAGGTGCGAGCTATCCCTTTCGTGGTAGGTAATATTTTGCTACCTTTAATCCTTAATGTAGAAGTCGTGTGGCTTGCATTTTGAATTTGGGCGATAAGTAGTCTTTGCCTCTTTTACACGTGCTCTTGGTCGTGCCTATATTAGTGCAACATGCCTTACTCTTCTTTTAGACTTGTACCGTGGGACGGTTGAACTTATGGTGCGACGTAGGCTTGTGTGGCCTAACGGCATGTCTTAGAACATTTCTCCAGGTGTTGGGATATTATTATTTTTTGCATTAGAGTATTTCATCATGCCTTGTTCAGGTGTCCGAACAAGTGTGGCATTTTCTGCATGGGTTTGCACGGCTTATTACTTCGTTCGATGCGAGGATTCATAGGTGTTTCTTTCTTATTTTTATATCTGGGCAAAATTTGGCTAGCAGAAAGATTCAGCGCCCAGGCTGGGGCGTTAAAGATATCGGCGCCCAGCTCTGGGCGTTGAAAATGATTTCTGGGTATATTTTGACAGTTCTTATCCTTGGTTTTTTTTTCTTTCGCTTTTATTTTGGAACGGTGTAGACTGTGTAACGAGCGCTTTATAGGGCGAGCGTTATGTGCAGTGGTTTGATCGGAGTTTTGGTGACTCGCGATTTTCAGTTACCCTTGTTAGTGGGGTGACTTTATATATTCTAAGTAGTGCTTAGAATTTGGGAGGGGTTGTAGCCATTCTAAGGTTTGTTTTTCACAATTTGAAGCTTAGGATTGTGCCCCTATGACACATGTATAGCATTAGCGTCGAGAATTTGCGATGAAATCGTCATTTCGAGTATTTTTAGAGTGTTTTTCTCAAGCCTCCAACTGTAGCTACGGGATTGGCTTGGTGCTATAATGCTTGGCATACGTTTTTATGCATTCATGGTGACATGGATCATGAATAGTTTGAACCAGACTCGTTTAGTGCGAGGTACGCTCGAGTAGTGATTTTGCTACTTCTCTTGTAAATGTCGTATTGTGCGACATTGCCATGGTCAAGGTAGTCACATGTTGAAGTGTGCCTTGACCAAAAGTTAGGTGTCTTTCTTTACCCATAATCATATTTGGAAATCTTTTGACTCACGCATACTTAGCTTAAACCAACGACACTTTATTACGTTCGAAAAAGTCTTTTAAAAATCATTTGAAAATTATTTTAAAATCCGAGTCCTACTATGTACAATCCGAGGTGTCCTAAGTAAGTTTGACTTATAGAAGGGTTCGTACAGGATTACATGAGTGAATCAAAATACTGTTACGATTTTTGGAATGTTGTCTAAGGATTTGCTGGAAACCAGGGTGCAGGCGTCAAGATATTACTTGTGCCCATTTGGCATATGCTTTAGGCTTTTAGGGCCATCTTTTCCAGAATTGTGGGAACATAAACTGTTTTCAAATTGACTTAGATTTACTTGGTGTATGTCTGTACAAGAGGTCAAGGTATACTTAGTTCTTTCCCTAGCTCTTTCATTTCACTTTTTTAGCCCCCAGTTGCTGTTATGTCTTCCCATTAATGATGCTTTCAGATTTCGATTTTAGATGCCCATGTCATATTCCTGAGTAGGGTGAGCCTTGGTTACGTGCCAAGTCCTATTGACAATGTACCATTTTTTATTTTTTTCAAAGGGGATTAGCAAGCGTTTGAATTACCATGAATGGGTGCCCTGAGTTCGAAGGAACGATGGGGCGATGCCGTAGAACAATTCTCTTTATTGCAAGCTTACTGCCTTTACTACTTGTTGGCGATTATGACTATGTCTAGTGGTGAAAGAAGGTCTTTAAACGAACGACTATGTCTAGTGGTGAAAGAAAGTCTTTAAGTGAGTTAGTTCGCTTTAGGGAGGGTCAAGTCGAGTACTTTAGAGGTCATGGGCGCTTGCGCTAGCCCCCATTCAATTGAGGCAGAGCGATCTTTTGAGTCTTGGCTATGCGCCTAGGAGTGTGAGTGCTCCTTCTGGCAAGGGTAAGTGCCCTTATTATTTTTCGATGTGTGCTCATAAATTTTGGCATTTTGATGACTTGGATTCTTCCTTTGCCTTAAGTTTTTCTTTCGACTTGGGTTGCAAGTAATTAAATTTCAATAAGGGACTTCTATTCTTTATTCTTGTTATTCTATAGGCTTTTAATATTTTTGCAAATTGGTTGGACCGAATCATGGATTGCCTACGTATCCGCCTTAAATAATTTTAATTTGGAATCAGGTCTTGCGTAGTTCTTAGCTTAGAAAATGGTTTCATAGAATGCCGATTTTAAACAAGTATGTTCTGAGGTGGAAAGATATTATTTGAAACGGTAGAATAAGTGAAGTTTATTATTATTTAAACCTGTTGCCTTGCCGTAAGCCAAAAAATTTGTTTTATATTTTTGAGTACATGTATTTTCTTTTCATGTGTTTTTTTTTTGGTACGTATACCTGAATACGTGTTGTACCCCTCCAAGTGTTCGTTATTTTTCCGTGCATGTGCGGATAAAATGACGAGCACTTCTGGACAAATTTTTCAGCAAGCAGAGAGATTCGGCGCCCAGGCTTGGGCGCTAAAGATTTCGGCGCCCAGCTCTGGGCGCTGAAAATGGTTTCTGGGCGGATATTTTTTGGTGCGCTAAATGCTTCTTTATTTTTCTTTTTAGACTAACTTTAGAGGCGCTTTTGCAAAGTTTCTTTTTTATTATTCACATTTTATTTTTGTTTTTTGCACTTTTCATTTGTTTCCTTTTTTTTGTTTGTGACTCAAGACGGCTTAAAAGATGGGTTGAATGAGATAGGAGAATTTGTATAGGTGTTGGTCAAGCATGAGGATTATATCTGCTAGGGCTCACAATTTGCAGCTTCGTACTAGTGTCACGAGTTTACATCAACCAAGGCCAATGAGCAGCATGGGGACGGCTCAAGGGTATATCAACAGGATGTATCCACACAAGTTATATGGTCATTGTGATAATGGTGGTGTAAGAACAGGTTTTGGAAATAATGGGTATGACGCACGTGTCAATGGCCGTGCGTGGTTTGCAGCTGACAACAAGTTCAAGAACAAGAGTCGAGGTAGTGGTTTCTTGGGTTATGGCAATGAGAGCATGGATGGGTTAAATGAGCTGAATCGGGACCCCAGAGCGAAGGCGTCTAAGAGCATAAGGATTGGAAAGGGTAGACATCGTAGAATTTTATGATTTGGATTGGTTGACTCAATTCTTTTCCTTCGTGTACTTGGGTAAATGTTGCACTTTGGGAGGTACGGGCTGAGTATTTCATGGCTCGCTCTTTTCGCTCTCCCTTTTCTCTTTCTATTTTTTCTTTTTGCTTGGGATTTCTCCCCAACATAAATCCTTCAATCAATTTGGGCTAAAGGGTAGATGGTTGTGGTCTTTGAGTCACGAGGCGAGACTGAATGAGCCTCGTTTGGTAGGCCTATAGTGGACCTTTAATTTTGGTAGGCCTATAGTGGACCTTTAATTTTAGTACGCCTCGGGTGGACCTTTAAATTGTATTACTTTGCAAGCGTATTTAGTCGTTTCTTAAAATGTGCAAATAGCGTAGATTCAAAATGTTATTTTTACCTTATTGAAATTTAACGAAAGAATTACATCGAAGATAATTTTTGCTTCTTTTCAGATTCCAGTTTCTGGGATTTAATTGGAAGTTGTGATTTAGACTCAAATTTTCATTAATCTTTCTGATTATAACCCGTGTATGAATACAAGGAGGTGGCCTAGACTCAAAATAATGGCGTGGCGTAAGCCTATTATACTTGACCAAGCGACTCTCAGACTTAAATTAGGCTAGTTGGACCATAACTTTCGTTGGTTGACGCTTTAGATTTTAACCCTTGGGTGTTCATTTGTCATGCGCCATTTTACTTAATGTTGGCAAGGTAGCTAATTGGGGAGATCGAATTTTTATTTTTGCAAGACTAGAATCATTAGTGCGGCTTCTCTCTTAGTGTGTATTGCCTTACCCCAATGGTAGCCCTATTGGTATGCCGATTTGGGTATTTTCATGGTTGGTCATGTTGCATTTCATGGAAAATCTTTTAGTCCGTACTTAGTAGTATTTCAAGGAGTGAGTGACTCGAGAGGACTATGATAGTCGTGACCCAATGTGATTATAAGCCTTGAGGCTATTAATTTTTTTTGCCAATGGTGTTGACACCTTAGGTTTACTTTGGGGGTTGTGCGACTATGTGGGAATGATTTTCAGAACGTGACCGTTTCCACTTTGCAAATACTATAGTATATTTTTTTTATTGGTGAGATAGTATTGAGGCCGTGGATTCCTAGCAAGGGATGACAATTACATGTGGGTGCTTATTGATTTAAATGTTAGGAAGGGAGACTCAACATGGTTTAACCTTTTAAGTTGCAGAACGTAACCAAGCATTAGGACCGATTCTATGGATAAGACCACTAAGACTTAGGATTTGGATTGTATTTTGGCATAGCCTAGTCTAGACTTGGATTTATTTGAACATTTATATTTTCTTGAAGACTTTATTCGAACATTAGTTTTTGAATACTTTTCCCATGTGACATTCATAATTATTAGCATGTTCGGTTTTTTTAGTGCCGAGCATTGTCGTCGTAGGAGGCCTAACAATGACGCAAAGAGTTATTAATTTTTTACGAGTCGCTTTTGGAATCGAGTGCTTTTCTTACGCCCTCGTAGCAATTTTTTCGAAAAGTCCTTTTTTTTGCTACGTATATATTTTTTTTATGCGCGGGCACCGAGGCTGCTGTGCCTGACCAAAAGGCCAAGCAGCAACTTCGGCGCCCAGAAGTGGGCGTGAGAAATTTTGGCGCCCAGCCAGGGGCGCTGAAAATGCGTCCCTGACTGGTACTCGTTTTCTGTTTTCTGTTTATGCGACTTCGATTTGCGTGCTTGCCTAATAACGTCCTTTACGCGTGACAGCGTTTGTGGTATTCGTTACAAGCCATCCCGAGCGTCGCTTATTTTGTGGCGATCATTCGGGTTTGCGGAACACGTGTTTCGGTATAACTCTTTGGCAAATTAGTCTATGAATGTTTGGGCAATTTTTAAGGTCATTGGTTTTCTAGGATAGTTTGTCACACACAATCACATATTTCGCTACACATAACTACATTACAAACATTGATTTGAAAATTAAATATGCCACGTAGTTTATGATAGGCTTCTATGGGTAGTTTATTGACGCCTGTCTTGGTACCGCTTCTATCGTAGATCCAACACATGCCCCGGTCGAGGTAGTGTCTTCAACAGACGAATTTCGCCCAAGAGGCCAACCCGCAAGTGCAAGCCAAGGGGGCATGCAGGCGAGAGGGACCTAATGGGCGAGCGATTGGGTTCGGGATAGGTGTACTACCTGCACAAGTACCGAGTGAGAAAAATGCGCGGCGTATGCACCCCCCTATTGGCGAAAAAGGTATCCTTAGTCCCAACTCCCGAGGGAGCTGAGATTCGTTATGATGTTCTGCCCGTTCACATTAATATGCTGATTTTCAGGTCGTCCCAACTTGATGGGGAAATAAACGCGGGGTAGGATCGTTTCACCCTTCGGCTATTTTGATTACCTACAAGCACGATTATTTCCTTCACTATCCCCAGCGGAGTCGCCACTGTGAGGGGGTCGAAAAAACGCGAGGCTAATGCGTGACCTGTCCCTCGTGGGTGTGACGATTCTTTTTATTCAATCAAATGTAATTGGATTTCCTGTGAGTATACACCCAATTGACTAGTAATATAGGAGTCGCCATTCAGTTTTTAACGACAATGAGAAAAACTGACAAAACCCGGTTATCGTGACATAAAGGGAGTGCAATTATGTTTGACCACGACGGCCGTAGGTTCCCTTGTGATCCCTAGTGTGGGGATCTCTCAATATACACCCGCAAGGTAGAGATTGAGGGTTCGGGGGACTGTAACCACCGAGAGGAGTAATTCGCTCGTCGATAACTCCAGAGGCAGGATATCCTTACTAGCTCAGCATAAATAATTGAAGGGACATGCGTTAACTATTAAACTAATCTGAATTGATTTTAGCAATATGCAGCATATAATACTAATTCGATCGTGATTATCTGATTTAAATAACATTAAGGGTCCTAGCATGATAATCCGATTTCCCAAAAATATTATATTTGTTAGGCGTGATAGAACAATCATATTAGGTTAGTTTAACAGTTCATAAAAAGGGTGAGGAAAGCAGTTAAATCATCGAAAAGGGACACATTACGACGCACCCTTGAGAGGTGCGTCACGGTTCTCAGAAAACTAACCACTTTGACTTTGCTATTTCTCCTTTTTATTTAACGAATCTCGATTATGGGACAGGATACGTTCTGTTCGATTTATGGATCGATTGCGACAGAACGCGTGAACAGTTTCGCAGCGAGAGGCTTAGGCTAAGGGGTTTAGAGTCAATACTCAGAATATATTATGTGTTGTTGTGTGTCCTTTTCACGTCGAACTTAGGGGTCTATTTATAGGAAAAAGTGGCGTAGAAAGATAGTTTTTCAGGAATTTGAAGACGAAACGGATTAGGAAAAGAATCCGTCCCAGGTACTTTCGGCGCCCAGCTCTGGGCGCTGGAATTTTCGGCGCCCAGGGCTGGGGGTTGAATATAGGGTCTGGCAGAATTCTTTGGTCAGATTCGGATTCCTGAAATCCGTAGAGTTTGAGATTAATTCGAGTTTTTTAGCGCGTATCAATTTTATGACGGAATGCGTCTGGGCCTGTTACAAACTCTAGGCTCGTTAGGATTTTAATTAATACGTAACTCTTATTTCCGAATCCTATTAGGAATAGGATTCTCGCGGTTTTCTATCTCATTTAGGATTTATGTTGGAATGCAATACCTAATTCTGACAGGTCTCTATCTTTTTATTATTACTACTTTTAGCAACTACCCTTTTACGGCAATTACTATTTTTAGCAGGTTTCGGGTAAAATGAAATGGGGAATCGAGATTCGTTTATTTTATAGGAGATGCGTTGTCAAGTGGAGTTTTTATGCTTTCATCATCGAACCTTTCCCTTGCGGGAACGGGGACAAAAGTAGGTGTCTACAGTTTTCCTATTTGGAACTCGCGCGGTTCGTGGCGCGATCTTGCCCGATTGAGGTGGGCAAGTCCCTATTTCATTTGTTCTCGTGATTTCTTTGAGAGTTTCTTTTCTTATTCATTCTTGCAAAAGCGAATTCTTTCGAGGGATGCTCGGATTTAGTTGTAACCTGAACGTGGGTTGACAACGGGTTTAGACGGACCTTTGTCTTGCGACCGTCTGCTTTCGTGGTTTTGAGCTAGTCTTTACAGCTCGATTTTTGCCACTACTTGGTCTTTGATCAGATTACCATGCACAAGTGTCAATGACGACCTTTTTCTGAGGTCGAACCTGCTTTTTTTTGGGATATCCAAACATGAGATGGTGTATGGCGTAGTCCGGGAATGTGATTTTGATTGTGCGCTCCTTGTTGGAGTATATTTTTTCGCGAGCCCCCAAGCGCTGGGGCTCGTCGGTCGTTTTTCGCATCATGTTTGGGGTCATGCTCGTATGTGCGAGCGACCTTTTATAGTAGTGTGCTATTTTAGCGAAGCCGTGGAGTGCGACTTCAGTTTTCAGGCGACATCCGGTTTTAGCTTGGCCCGGATTAATCCTTTGACAGACAAACATTTTTTTATTTGGAAAACCAACGACTTAACGACACACATTTTTGGTGTTTCGAAGAATGACCATGATATTTATTTTGATTTGAAAAGTGTACATAAGCATTTTCTGAGACAAGTCTAAGTTTCGACCAAGTTTTAATGTTTATTTTTGCTTATTTGGGAGCTAAAGGTGCTTTTGGGCTTGATCCTACTTGCAATAGGGCCTCGTGTTTAGCAACACGGTTTTAAGCCCTTTCCTGTTCCGCGTTTTTGTGAAATCTGGGCCTTCGGCTGCATTTCCGGCGCCCAAGGCTAGGCGTTAAACATTTCGGCGCCCAGCCATGGGCGCTGGAAGTCTTTACCTGGTGATATTTGACTTTCGGATTTCTTAACGCGTTTCCGAATGGGATCAGGATGTCACTGGGTGCGTTCAGCTATATATAGGGGCTAGACACGTCCCTATTTTCCACCACTCTCAATTTCCTTCTCTCTTTTTTGCTGTGTTTTAATTACTCATTGCTTTTGCCATGTCGATCCCTACTTTCTCACTCCAACGGACTGTTAGGCGTTGGCTACGGGCCCTTACTCCCACAGAAAAGGCTTTGTTAAAAGAATACCACATAGAGGCACTTTTAGGCTTACAACAAATTAATATTGATTATAACTTTCTGCATGCTGCCCTAAGCTTTTGGGACTCCGATCATCATGTTTTTGCCTTTCGGGGCAACGAAATATGTCCTTTGCCAGATGAATTTCCTGCGATCCTTGGTTATCCTACTAATGCTACTCCTGTTACCCCTGGCACTATTGAAGAGGGTAAAACAACCATAGGGGCTTTCCTAGGACTAGATGATAACATGTTTGCTGAAATTGTTGTAGGTGATGAGGTTAACTTGGCAAAACTTGTAAAACATCACTTTAGGCCTAGTAAGAATATGACCGAACAGAAATTGAATATTCAAGCCCTTGTATTTTGCTTGTTGAATCACTCTTTGCTGTCGAATAACAATGGCGCGTTCGGTGACATAAGGTTGATCCCCTTGATTAGCCAGATGGAAAGTTGCTATTCTATTATGTCGTTGGTTGTTGCCGAGACTTTGCTGAGTGCGGATGAGCTGAAGAAGGATGCCAAATCTGAACATTTTAAGGGAAGCCCCCTATTACTGCAGGTAATCGATTTTTCCTTGCGCACGTATACGTTTTTTTTTTTTTTTTTTTGCGTACACAATGAGTTTCAGCGCCCAGGGCTGGGCGCTGGAATTTCCGGCGCCTGGTCCTGGGCGTTGAAACTGCGCACCAGGAACCGTTTTCTTTTATTATTTTTTGATCGTGCCCGCTTTTTGCAGATTTGGCTCGTGGAACGGCTTAGACTTTTGGAAGCTCCTGCCGATCCTAAACATTATCGCCCTATAGCCTTGGGTAACCGA
The DNA here is from genome assembly GCF_020520425.1 of Spinacia oleracea. NCBI lineage: Eukaryota > Viridiplantae > Streptophyta > Magnoliopsida > Caryophyllales > Amaranthaceae > Spinacia > Spinacia oleracea. The sequence continues at coordinate 159,148,572 of NC_079490.1, read as the reverse complement.
AAATACTTGCACCAAGGCCAGGACGAGGCCGAATGGACCTCCTTTTTTACTTATGGCATTTGTTCTATTAAGTGGGTGGTACCATGGTGGGGTTTGACTACTATGACAGGGGGTTCTGATGTATCGGTTTATGTTTCTTTGTTGGGGCTATCTCGTCCCATTTATATTTTCCCTTACCGAGTAATGCGTCAATATGGTTTAAGGCAGACTATCCCTTTTTCTGATACGGTACCACCTAAGGTAGCGGCCTTTTCACAAGCACGGGTTCTAGCGTGGGCTAAGTATTATGATGGTCTCCCGCGTTGGGCCGTAGCTACAAATGGCTTTGTGGGTCTTTCTGAAAACTACAAGTTGTGGATGAGCTCCGATGATAAAGATGTGAGGACCGAGGCTCGAAATGGGGAGCCGGCTGAGCTTTTGATACCTCGTATTCTTGTTAAGTATGAGGGTCCTGATTCTGCCAAACCTCGTACCTATAGTATTAAGACTGTGAAAGCTCGTCCTGATCGAAAGCGAAAGGAAGTTCCTCCTCGTTCCAGTTTCAGGCCTAAAAAGATGCCTAACATGAAGGGGCCTGCTGTTGTTAAAAGAAATGCAAGCTCTCGCGGAGATCGTCGCCGGAACAATGTATGGGTTAGGAAGGCTCAGCCGCCTGTAGAAACAGTGGCTAGTCTAGTTGATGATAATAATCCTTCTTCCACCATTGTCTGTGCCCTTGAGGCTGAGCGGGCTATAACTGAGAATGTTTCTGAAGCCTTGGCATCTTTGGAAGTTAGTGTCCAGGAGCCGGTTCTTATGGGGATTGATATTGGGGCAGCGCAGAAGACTGTGGGGGTGGATCCTGCGAACATTGCCCTCTACAAGACTTTATTTGATGATCCGGAAGAACTAGAGTAGTGTAGTTCTTGCTAGGGTGTAGGTGCCCTTTATTTATTTCAGTTGTGTTTGTTTTTATTCTTAGCACTTTGTTTTCCTTCTTATTATTTTTTTAATAAAGGCGTATTTTTATTTTTCATTTTCATTTATTTTTGTTTCTCCTCTTTTTTATGTTTTTATATGTCTAACACTTTTTGCACAAAGAATATGTGTTTTTTTTATTGGACCGAATCCTTGGTAAGGATTGTCTACGTATCTTGTCAGAATCAGGTCGCGCGTAGTTCTAGCTTTAGAATAAGTTCTAGTATGCCGGATTTTGGTAGATATTCCCTGAGGTGGAAGCATATTACTTAATCGGTCAAATGAGTGAAGTATTATCATTATTTTCATCTGCCGTTTTTTGCCATAATTCAAAAACAAAATGAAATTCGACTAATTTGTATGGCTATATTTTTGGTAGGCCTATTTGGATACGTACTGTACCCCCCAAGTGTTCGTTATTTTTCCGTTGTGTGCGGATAAAATGACGAGCACTTCTGAAAAGAAAATTTTTGGCAGGCAGAGAGTTTCAACGCCCAGGCTGGGGCGTCAGAAATTTCGGCGCCCAGCCCTGGGCGCTGAAAATGATTTCTGGCGGTCAATTTTTGACACTTTGCTTCACATGTTCTTGCATTTATTTCTTTTTTTGTGCCTTGAATTTTTTGCTCGTATTTAAAGTCAATTTTGAGGCTATTTTGGAGGCTTTTTTTACTATTAGCGTGAAATGTATTTTTGTCCGTATTAATTTTTTCTATTCGTGACTCGAAACAGTTTTGAAAATGGAGTTAGGGTGCGGAAGTTATGAAGATCTTTGTGTAGGCTTTTGAGTGGGTTGAGGTGCGTGTTGATGCAGGGGGCGGTGTCTATTTTTTATGAGTTTTTTTTTTCTTGAGCAACCTTTGTATTGTTTGAATTTGATTTCCTTTTGATTTTTTTGGGTTGCATGGATTGATTTTTATGATGACACTGGTTGACTTTTATGTTTTGGAGATATGAATGGGATGGTGCGGTTTATTTTGTGGGTTTCGGGAATTGGTTCCCATTGCACTATTTCAAAACCCAGTGGGCTTTGTTTGTTGGGCCTAGAGTGGGCCGCCTCTTTATTTTTGTATTTTGCAAGTACATTTGGTGCTTATTTAGTGTTAGAATAAAAATTTTAGGAGAAATATTACGCCTTTATTGGTTCGGAAAGTAAGGAAAACACACTGAAATAAAACTGACCTATATTCTAAGGGGCCTTAGGACCATCTAAAGTCTCTATTATTTTTTCTACCAATCTAAAGAACTACTAGGCGCTTTTTCTGTGTGGCTCAAGCCTGGGGTTTAGTCTCATAAAACTTCGGTCCTTCACCGGTACTCATCTTGAATTCTATTCCTTTTGCATTGACCCACTGGTATGTCTTCACCCATCCGTTCTCGATCTCTTCTAGTGTTGATGCAGGAGAGATTAACCGGGTTGGATCGAAACCTTCATCTTGTAAAGCTAGGGTAGTCATCACAGTCTCGTCCTCCATAGGCCTCGATTCGTTAAACAATGTCCATAGAGCCTGGTTGTCCAATATTTCAGCTGTTTTAGTCTTGGTGAGGTGGGGTGCCTCATCCAAGGTGTGGCAGTCATGGAAATTTTTAAATCCGGGTTTTAGCAAGCCATCCTGAACGAAGGGTTCAGGGAAATCGCAGCATGGGTGTTATTCTCCTTCCCGAACGAACATCCCGTTAAGGGTCCTTTGATACGGGGGAAGGAGGTTGGTTTGTTTGGCTTTGTTAAGGCGTAGCCCAGACAGGCGGTCAGCAATATCTTCCTCCGTTGGTTCATAGCCTAAGCCAAAGGGAGTAGATTTGTCGGGTAAAGGATGGAATGTGCATTCCTTCTTCCTTATGCCCAATGGGGTTCCTGGGAAATAACCTTGAGCTAGCAGCATTCTAGGGATGACCCGGGATGCATGCGGGTCCAGGAATGCTGGATCATAGTCTTCAACGAACTGGATTGTTTCTTCCATTTGAAACCCATAAAGGTCGTCTGCAGTTTCGGCCGTTCCAACCATAGTACAACTGATGTCGAGAGGAGGGGCGCAGATTTCTAGTATTACCCCGTTATGGTTAAGTTTAACCATTTGGTGCAGGGTAGAAGCCACACCTCCTAAGTCATGGAGCCAAGGTCGCCCCAATAGGAGGTTGAAAGTGGGCTTGATGTCGATTATTTGAAACTCCGTGGTGCGTGCCACAGGTCCGGTTTGTATGGTAAGGTTGATTTTTCCCAACACAGGCCTTCGAGATTTATCATAGGCTCGTACCCCTTGTGTGGAGGTTTGGAAGTCATCGCTTCCTAGTCCCAAGCAATGGGCGGTTCGCAACGGGCAAACGTTTACCGCCGAACCGTTGTCTACGAGCGCTAGGGGGATGTTTTGCCCTTTGCATCCAACTACTAGATAGAGGGCTTTGTTATGGGCACCCCCCTCTCTGGGTAGATCTTTGTCAGTGAAAACTATGGCCTTTTCTCCAGCATCTCTCGTGACGTGGTTAACCAATGAGTCAGGTGTGATATCTGTAGGTACTGAGATGAGGTCAAGTGAGCGAATAAGCTTTTCGCGATGTTCTTTTAAGGTACACATGAGATCCCAGATGGTAATTTCGGCCTTGGTTCTTTTCAATTATTTCAAAAGAGGATTTTCAATGACTTCTGCGACGGTGGTGTGCCGTCCATTCTCAGGAGCTTGTCTGACTGGGATATCGTCCATAGGAGGTGGGCAAATGTCAGGCTGGTATATTCTCCCTGATCTGGTAAGGTTGTCGACTTCGGGTTCTTGAGTGGTGGTGTCGATGAGAGCATACCCGGGCCAAGTTTCAGTAAAGAGGTTCTGACCCGACACTTGAGATAGGTAGATATCTTCAGCATCATCATCCCACACACCGCACACTTCTCTCTCGATTCGATCCATAGGGACCACAGCGAGTGGTGCACCTTGAGGTGTAATGTACACCGTAGGGTCGAAGTTCTCATTTTCTGGTTGGTCAAGAGAAATGTGACAAGAGCCGAGTGGGCTCTTGTTGTTGTTGGGTTTGCCAACGTTAGGGAGAGGTATCACTTCATCCTCTATCATGTCCTGGATGGAATTCTTTAGGTTCCAGCAGTTTTCAGTGTCATGCCCATTTCCTTGATGGAATTTGCAGTAAGTACCTTCGACCCAATATTTTCTTTTGACAGGAGGGTCACGGGTGGGGCCTATAGATCTCAATTTTCCTTGATTGGTTAATCTTTCAAAGGTTTGTTCCAAAGTCGACCCGAGTGGGGCAAACTTTCGGTCTCGGACCCATCTTCCAGGGCTTCTTCGGGCGGGAGTCTCTTCTACAGCATGGACTTCTTGGGCTTAGGATGTGTTACCCCGATTATAGGTGTTGTTTTTATATGTGGGTTTTCTTTGTATGGTTTTGGCGAGGTCGTCCTCGATCTTTATTCCCACATCATAAACTCTTTTGAAAGTGTCAAGTCCCGGGTACCTAAGGTGTTGTCTGTAAGCCGGGTCCAGATTGTCAATGAATTTCTGGACCAATTCTGTATCGGGAGGCCTATTGATTAGCTGGGCCGCCTGGTCCCTCCATCTAGCAAAGTAGGTTGTGAAACCCTCATTTTTCTTTTGGAAGAGAACTTCCAGCTCGCGCATGGTGACTTGGAAATCCATGTTCGACGAGTATTGCTTGATGAAGACATTGACAAAGTCTTCGCAAGTGGGGAAGAGCTTAGGGTCCTGGTGATAGTACCATTTGAGCGGCACAGGTTCCAAGGACAGAGGAAAGGCAGGTAAATACATGGACTTGTCCACGCCTTTCAAGTTCATGGCATTCACAAAGCTCAGTAGATGATCACGGGGGTTGTCCGTGGCCTTGAACTTTGGTAAGTCAGATGAACTGAAATTTTCTGGTAGTTTGCCAGGAAAAGGTTCAGGATCGAGGGAGAAGTATTTGCTCCCCATGGTTTGCTGTAGGACCATTTTTTCAATCCTCTTCTCGTTATCGAGGTCATTTTTGGCTTGCGCAGCCGCTAAAGCTTCATTTTCCATTTTCAATTGGCTCATAAGTTGGGTCATTTGGACCATCTGGTCTCGCAAATCTTCGATGGAAATGTTTGAAGGTGCGAATCGAGGTTGGGGAAGCGGAGATCCTTGAAATGAGGGACGACGGACGGAGCTTGGAGTCACTAAACCTGATGTTGGCGATGTATCTTCGAGACGCACTAACCGTTGATTCCCTGATCGGCACCAAGTGGCAGGACCAGTCCTAGGCATGAGATAAGATAAAGTTTAGGTTCCCAAAGTTTCAAGCATTACTTAGTCTAGATTTCGACTCTCTCTATTGGTTTTTCACTCTTTCTTTTGTTGGTACACTTTTTAGTTTTTTTTTCTTTTGGTCATTCTTTGGATTTTCGAAACACTTCCCCGTGTGACATTCATAATTGTTAGCATGTTCGGTTTTTTAGTGCCGAGCATTGTCGTCGTAGGAGGCCTAACAACGACGCAAAGAGTTATTAATTTTTTACGAGTCGCTTTTGAAATCGAGTGCTTTTCTTACGCCCTCGTAGCAATTATTTTTATGAACATTTTTTTGTGCTACGTATTTTCCTTTTGCGCGGGCACCGAGGCTGCTGCGCCTGACCAGAAGGCCAAGCAGCAACTTCAGCGCCCAGCGAGGGGCGTGAGAAATTCTGGCGCCCAGCCAGGGGCGTTGAAAATGCGTCCCTGGCTGGTTCTCGTTTTCTGTTTGTGTCTACTTCTGTTTATGCGACTTCGATTTGCGTGCTTGCCTAATAACGTCCTTTACGCGTTGCAGTGTTTGTGGGATTCGTTACAGGCCATCCCGAGCGTCGCTTATTTTTGTGGCGATCATTCGGGCTTGCAGAACACGTATTTCGGTATAACTCTTTGGCAAATTAGTCTATGAATGTTTGGGCAATTTTTAAGGTCGTTGGTTTTCTAGGATAGTTTGTCACACACAATCACATATTTCGCTACACATAACTAACATTCATCATGAGGCGATAATAGCATGTCATGTAGTTTATGATAGGCTTCTATGGGTAGTTATTTGCGCCTGGCTTGGTACCGCTTCTATCGTAGATCCAACACATGCCCCGGTCGAGGTAGTGTCTTCAACAGACGAATTTCGCTCAAGAGGCCAACCCGCAAGTGCAAGCCAATGGGGCATGCAGGCGAGAGGGACCTAATGAACGAGCGATTGGGTTTGGGATAGGTGTACTACCTGCACAAGTACCAAGTGGGCAACATGCGCGGCGTATGCACCCCCCCTATTGGCGAAAAAAGGTATCCTTAGTCCCAACTCCCGAGGGAGCCGAGATTCGTTATGCGGTTCTGCCCGTTCACATTAATATGCTGATTTTCAGGTCGTCCAACCTTGATGGGGAAATAAACGCGGGGTAGGATCGTTTCACCCTTCGGCTATTTTGATTACCTACAAGCACGAGTATTTCCTTCACTATCCCCAGTGGAGTCGCCACTGTGAGGGGGTCGAAAAAGCACGAGGCTAATGCGTGACCTCGTCCCTCGTGGGTGTGACGATTCTTTTTATTCAATCAAGTTTCATTGGATTTCCTGTGAGTTTACACCCAATTGACTAGTAATATAGGAGTCGCCAATCAGTTTTTAACGACAATGAGAAAAACTGACAAAACCCGGTTATCGTGACATAAAGGGATTGCAATTATGTTTGACCACGACGGCCGTAGGTTCCCTTGTGATCCCTGGTGTGTTGATCTCTCAACATACACCCGCAAGGTAGAGATTGAGGGTTCGGGGGACTGTAACTACCGAGAGGAGTACTCGCTCGTCGATAACTCCAGAGGTAGGATATTCTTACTAGCTCAGCATAAATAATTGAAGGGACATGCGTTAACTATTAAACTAATCTGAGTTGATTTTAGCAATATGCAACATATAATACTAGATCGATCGCGATTATCTGATTTAAATAGCATTATGGGACCTAGCATGATAATCCAATTTCCCAAAAAATATTATATTTTTTAGGCGTGGTAGAACAATCAGATTTAGTTAGTTTAACAGTTCATAAAAAGGGCGAGGAAAGCAATTAAATCATCGAAAAGGGACACATTACGACGCACCCTTGAGAGGTGCGTCACGGTTCTCAGAAAACTAACCACTTTGACTTTGCTATTTCTCCTTTTTATTTAACGAATCTCAAATTATGGGACAGGATACGTTCTGTTCGATTTATGGATCGATTGCGACAGAACGCGTGAACAATTTCGCAGCGTGAGGCTTAGGCTAAGGGTTGGAGTCAATACTCAGAATATGAATTGTGTGTTCTTTCACGTCGAATTTGGGGCTGTATTTATAGGGAAGAGTTTGTGGAAAGATAGAATTACAGAGCCCTAATCCACAAAGAATTAGGGAAAAACACGTACCCAGGTATTTTCAGCGCCCAGGCCTGGGCGCCGAAGATTTCGGCGCCCAGAGCCAGGCGTTGAAAATAGGGTCTGGGCTGTTTTCTTAGTCAGATTCGGATTCCTGAAATCCGTAGTGTTTTAGATTTAATCGAGTCTTTTAGTGCGTATCAATTTCATGACGGAATGCGTCTGGGCCCGTTACGAACTCTAGGCTCGTTAGGATTTTAATTAATACGTAACTCTTATTTCCGAATCATATTAGGAATTGGATTCTCGCAGTTTTCTATCTCATTTAGGATTTATGTTGGAGTGCAACACCTAATTCTTACAGGTTTCTATCTTTTACGGCAGTTACTATTTTTAGCAGGTTTCCATAAATAGCAGGTTTCTATAAATAGCAGGTTTCGGGTGAAATGAAAAGGGGAATTGAGATTCGTTATTTTTATAGGAGATGCGTTGTCAAGTGGAGATTTATGTTTTCATCATCGAACCTTTCCCTTTCGAGAATGGGGACAAAAGTAGGTGTCTACACTATCCACGATGAGCTTCCTGATTGCATCTCTTTTAGGAATGAATTAGGATTGAATGTGTCTCAAAATGTTTATTATAAGTGGAAACATGTCTTTTGTTCTACTTGCAACTCCCTTGGGCATCTTGAGGCCAATTGCAAGGTTAGAACTGTTGCTGCCAGATGGGTTCCCTTTTAGAGAGATGTGGATGGATTCCATATTCCAACTAGAACTGCTCCTGCTCAGTCTGTTCAGGCCACTCTTGTTGGGGATGTCCCCATCTTTAACACCTTCACCCCCTTCAATGATCCAATCATTCATGAGGGAGATGAGGAGGTGCTCTCTGAATCTATTCTTAGTCCTCGGAATGGTGACCATGAAGCCAGGAGGGTGACTCCTCCTACGGCTAATGGATAATATCTGTTGCTGGAATGTCCGAGGGTCAACAATAAGACCAAGCAAGATGAGGTAAGGAATCTTCAATTTTCCAATCATGTTGGTCTGTTTGGTCTCTTGGAAACCAAGGTAAAGCTAGGGGGTTTCCCTAGTGTTTACCAGTCCATTTGTGAGGGTTGGGGCGTCTCAACCAATATTTAGCATAGCTCTACTGCCAGAATCATTGTGGGATGGCATCCTATTCGGTTTTATGTCAATGTTGTTGAAAGTTCCAGTCAGTTTATTCATTGCTTGGTTTCTTGTCTCTCTTCTTCTGTCAGCTTCTTCTGTACCTTCATTTATTCTTCTAATGACCTGAATGATAGATACAAATTGTGGGATGATTTAATTAGAATTGGGGATAGGATCTCTTTGCCTTGGATTGTGTGTGGGGATTTCAATAATCCTTTGAATTTTGGAGATAGATTGGGAGCTCCCATTTCTGCTGCTAAAATTGAGGGTTTTAAGAATTGTGTTGCCCTGTGCGGGCTCTCTGATATTAAATCTGATGGTTGTTTTTTCACTTGGAATAATAAGCAAAGTGGTAGTGCTAGGTTCTTTAGTAAAATTGATAGAGTTTTGGGAAATGATGAATGGATGTCTACTTTTCCAGATTCTCTTGCTCAATTTCTTCCCGAGGGTCTCTTTGATCATTGTCCTGCTATTGTTTGTGCTCAGAAACTTCTCCCCTCGGGTAAGAGACCTTTTCAGTACTTCAACATGTGGGGTCTTGACCCTTCTTTCTTAGACAGAGTTAAGGAGAGTTGGGATGTTCCCTTATATGGTGTCCACATGTATCAGTTGTTCTCTAGACTCAAAAGGTTAAAACATGTTCTGAAATTGTTAAATAGGGATAGCTTTAGTGATATTCAGAGTTGAGAATGAGGCTTTGTTTCATTTAAGGGATTGCCAAGAGAAACTCCATGCTTCTCCTGGGGATCCTTCTATGTCTTCTCTTGAGTCTGTTGCTGTTGAGAGCTATAGAGTTGCCGATACTGCTTTCCTTAGTTTCTTGAGGCAAAAAAGTAAACTTTATTGGTTAAAAGATGGTGATGCGAACACTAGCTTTTTCCATCGAAGCATTAAGTTGAGAAGGCAGTTTAATAGCATCCATTCTATCCAAGATGGAAGTGGAATTTGTATTCATTCCCCTGATGGTGTTACCAATGCTTTTGTCATGTATTACAAATCTTTGTTGGGGGCCACCCTTGATCATAGAGAACCTGTGAGGGTTTCTGTGGTTCAATTAGGCTCTATTGTTCCTGATTCTTTGCATGCTGTTCTCTGTGCTCCTTTCTCTGATGTGGATATTCAGAAAGATATGTTCTCCATTGATGGGAAAAAAGCTCCGGGTCCTGATGGCTTTACAAGTCAATTTTTCAAGGATTCTTGGTCTGTTGTTGGTCTAGATGTTTGTAATGCTGTGAAGGATTTATTTCTCAGTGGGAAACTTTTGAGAGAGATCGATGCCACCAGCATTACGTTGGTTCCTAAAAGTTCTCACCCTACCTCTGATGGATTTTAGGCCTATTTCTTGTTGCCTAGTGTTGCTCAAGTGTATTTCAAAGCCGTTGTGCTCTAGATTAAAATTGGTTATGTCTGATGTTATTGCTCCTACTCAAGGAGACTTTGTTGCTGGCAGGCAGATTGTCTACAATATTTTAGTGTGCCAAGATATTGTTAAAAGGTACACTAGGAATATTGGGTCCCCTAAGTGTATGATGAAAATCGATCTTAGGAAAGCTTATGATTCTATATTATGGCCGTTTGTTGAGGAAATGTTGCTTGCTCTTAATTTTTCTAAGCAAATGGTTCTTTGGATCATGTCCATTGTCTCCTCCCCCATGTTCTCCATTTCTATTAATGGATCCTTGAACGGTTTTTTCCCTGGAAAACTTGGTCTTAGGCAAGGGGATCCTCTTTCTCCCTTGTTGTTTGTTATCTGTATGGAGTATTTGTCCAGATTGCTTATGTTTGTGGGTGGCAAACCTGAGTTTTCCTTTCACCAAAGTTGCAAAAAAATAAGGTTGAGCCATCTTTGTTTTGCTGATGATTTGCTTCAATTTTGCAAAGGGGATGTCTAATCAATTAGGTTGTTACTCAGTGCTTTCTCTACTTTTTCTGCCTCTTCTGGTTTACAGGCTAATGAGGCCAAGTCTTCTATTTATGCTGCCAATGTGAAACCTGATGTGTTAGATGATTTGGTCTATCTATCCAGATTCAAGCTTGGTAAATTGCCCTTTAATTACCTTTGAGTCCCTATTTATTCTAAAAAGTTGAATGTGAAGGATTGTGATATTTTGGTTGATAAAATCATCTTAAGAGTGAGATCTTGGGGTTCTAAGTCTCTCTCTTATGCTGGCAGAGTGCGACTTGTGAATTCTGTGCTTCTTTCAATGCATTCCTATTGGGCTAGTATTTTCATCTTGCCTAAAACCATTTGGAGGAAAGTAGTGGTTGTGTGTAGGCAATTTTTGTGGGAAGGAAAAGCTATTGGGGTTAGAGTTCCCCTTGTTGCCTGGGATTTTGTTTGCAGACCTAAGACTGCTGGTGGCCTTAGTGTTCACAATGTTTTTAGTTAGAACACCGCTTCTGTTGCTAAATATGTGTGGGATGTTGCCTCTAAAGCTGATTGTTTGTGGGTCAAGTGGGTGGATCATGTTTATATGAAAGGTGCTGATTGGTGGAGCTATTCTCCACCGAAATCAGCAAGTTGGTATTGGAGATCCATTTTCTCTATCAGAAACATTATGGCTACAGGGTATGGAGGTAACGCTTGGGCTCAACACCGAAGTGGGCTCTACTCTGTTAGCTCTGGTTACAAATGGCTGCAAGGTCCCTATTCTAAGGTAAACTAGCATAGGTGGGTTTGGAATAGGCAGAATGTGCTTCGTCATAGTTTCATATGTTAGTTAAGTGTTCTAGGTAGGCTGCGTACAGCTGCTAACCTGTTCACCATTGGGGTCAGTGATGATGACAAGTGCACCATCTGTGCTCAACTCCCTGAGACCCACACTCATCTCTATTTTGAGTGTTCTTATAGCAGGAACATTATTGGCTTGATTAAGACTTGGTTGAATATCACATGTTCTAGTTTGCAGTTTAATCACCTTTGCAAGTGGATTGCTCGAACCAGATTATCTAAATTCCAGAAAGCAACCATGTACGCTGGCATGTGTGCTTGTTTATATCAAGTTTGGATGGTACGGAATGAAGCGTTCTGGGACAAGCGTGTGCAGATAGTTAGCAGCTCTATTTTGAAGATTCAAGCTGATGTTAAAGGGAGAATTCGCTCTATTCTGCCTAAGTATATGAGCAGTACGGATGTAATATGGTTTGAAGCTTTGTAATTTTTAATAGTCTTTTAGTGTTTTTTGGTCCCTGTTTGGTTGTAAAACGTTTCTCAGATTGTGTCTTTTTGGGCTTGGCCTCGTAGACATAATCCAGTTTTGCGCTTTCTTGATTAATTCAATTATTACTTTTAGCAAAAAAAAAAAACTAAAGCTACAGACTCTTCTCCACCATCGGGATCCGGTGTCTCACTAAAGCTACAGAGTCATCTCCACCGTCGGGCGCTGGTGACTCACAAACCACATACTCAGATCTACTAAAATTATGGGAAAGTTATAGCAACCAACTGAAATCCGTCAATTAACGCCCTAAGTTCAAGTTATTGGGTGAATTTCACCGTTGTTTCAAGTTTGCCGGTCGTCGTGCTAGGTCTAGGTATGTGTCGCTCCTCCTTCATCCTCCTCCTTGTCAATTTTTCTATTTGAATTACGTATTCTCTCTTTAATCTCTCAAATTTACATGAATTAATTATGAATTATTGAATTATTTTCCAATTCTATTTTTAAATTTCTAGGGTTTGTGTAGTTGTGGTAATTATAGAAGTAATTGTCTTCAACATTCATCTAATTTTGTAATTTATTTTGTGAATTTCTTTTTTTTCCCTGTGAATTTCGTGGGTAGTTTGTGAATTTCGTTTTTGGTTTTGTGAATTTCGTTTTTTTTAAATCAGACTGTATTTACTTAGTAATTGGCCAATTTGAAAGGTTTTTTTTTGATATAGAGCTTCACAAATCATTCAGTTCCATTTATTGTTGTTTATTCCTGTACGGGATCGTATAAGTGAGTCCAGACCAAACCTACCAGGGAACACCGAAGACCATGAGGCAGAGCAAACCTACCATGGCTGGCCAAATCTCCAGGCAGACCAAACCTATAAGGGCAGACCAATCTCCGGGAAGGCCAAACCTACCAGGGCAGACAAAGACCATGAGGCAGAGCAAACCTACCATGGATGCCCATATCTCCAGGCAGACCAAACCTATAAGGGCAGACCAATCTCACAGGCAGACCAAATCTGTACATCATCGTCATACACGTGGCGACATCTAAATAAGCCAAAGTACTGAATAGGACGCCTATAAATACCCCAACCTCATTTATGAGAGGGGACATTATTCTCGGTACTTGCTCCACCTTCTCTCTACTTTCTCTCTCTAAATAATACATTATACTTACTTAAGCATCGGAGGGGGTTTCCTCGGTAAAACCCCCGAGGTTAGCTTACGTTTGCTCTGCTTGACAGGGCAAGGTACATCTAGACCATTCCCCCAGTTCCGTACCCGGAACAAGTGGCGCTAGAAGGAGGGGGGAATCTCTAAAACCTTGCTCTGGAAGGCAGTGCTCGAAGATAGCAGTTCAAGCAGAACAATTTACTTCAAATAACGTACCATTGTCCCCGAACCTCTGGGTGAAATGTGAGTGAAACCCCCTAAACCATGGTGAACGACCACCATGAATATGATTAATTCAACAGGCTACCGAAATGGATTTCTAGATGAAAGAATTCAAGAAAATAGGAAAAGACAAATAACTTGGCATTTATACAAGGAGGCAATTCCAAGGGACTTATTCACACCAAGCTAAGCTTTCTCTCTCTTTTTCTTATTAATAATACAGTCTGAAATTTCTTTCAAGTGTCAAAACATAGACTACAATTGGTGGATGATGTCGTGAATTTATAGATTTTGCAAACGGCTGAAATCATCTGTGCACACCAACTGTTTGTAAAAATGCATCAATGAAATCAATCAGTATTTACATATTTGACTAAGCATGTTGCGATAACTACCAAATGCATGCTTCACCAACGATTTATAAGTAAACAAAAATGACGGAGTTAAATCAATTGTTTAGTCTTTGTATATGAATATGGTTTTTCATATTCTATTGAGCTCTAAAAGGTGCACTGTACTCTGTAACTCTTATCATGAGTAATGACTCAGAGCATGCCATGTGCTCGATCAAATTCCCAAGTGGAATCACATCGTTCCTAGCGTATCTAATTTCATGGTCATACTCTGACCAGACCTTAGGTGGCAGAGCAAAGGCCATCAATCCAGAGCAAAGATAATGCGACAAGAGGAGTCAAAGCATTGAGGCTAGGCAAAGTTGGCCTAGTAGACAGAAGACCATGAGGCATATCAAGACTACAGAGGTAGACCACGTACATTACGTCAGCTCAAGGCTCATAGCGATAAAATGAGAAATTGAATTGAGGCCAGAGTAAGGTGGTGCGAAGAGGAATACACACACACGTATCAAATTTAGGACTCGAGACAAGAACACATGAAAAGGAGTATGGAAGCATGATAGAGCAAGAGTAATCCAATAGGAAGATTTTACTGGTAAGCATGCATGTTAAATGCTAAAATTAGCAGAACAAAGAAAAAATGTTGAAATGCATATTAATGTTATTGTTTTACAGAGTTATACATATCTATATGTACATTACCTAGCAATATGATTGGTCATTACTTATTATTATGAATATAAAAGGCCTAGCTAGCCTATATTCAGATATGATCTTGACAAAGTATCAAAAATTTATTTTTATTTTTTTTTTTTTTTTAAAAAAAAAAAAAAAAGAAAAGAAAAGAAGAAGTTGGAACTGAAGAAATAATCATGAGTTTCTCTGGTTATGAAAACCCAGAGCAAATTAAAATCTAAGCGGCCAAAAAGGTCGGAGTTGAAGATAAATTTCTAAATTTGCTCCCAGAGCAAATTAAAATCTAAGCGGCCAAAAAGGTCGGAGTGGAAGATAGACTTCAAAATTTGCTTCCAAAGCAAATTAAAATCTAAGCGGCCAAAAAGGTCGGAGTTGAAGATAGATTTGCTCCCAGAGCAAATTAAAATATAAGCGACCAAAAAGGTCGGAGTTGAACATAGATTTCCATATTTGCTCCCAGGGCAAATTAAAATCTAAGCGGCCAAAAAGGTCGGAGCTGGAGATAGATTTCTAAATTTTCTCCTAGAGCAAATTAAAATCTAAGCGGCCAAAAAGGTCGGAGTTGAAGATAGATTTCTAAATTTGCTCCCAGAGCAAATTAAAATCTAAGCGGCTAAAAAGGTCGGAGTTGAAGATAGATTTGCTCACAAAGCAAATTAAAATCTAAGCGGCCAAAAAGGTCGGAGTTGAACATAGATTTCCAAATTTGCTCCCAGAGCAAATTAAAATCTAAGCGGCCAAAAAGGTCGGAATTGAAGATAGATTTGCTCGCGGAGCAAATTAAAATCTAAGCGGCCAAAAAGGTCGGAGCGGAAGATAGATTTCTAAATTTGCTCCCAGAGCAAATTAAAATCTAAGCGGCCAAAAAGGTCGGAGTTGAAGATAGATTTCTAAATTTTCTCCCAAAGCAACTTAAAATCTAAGCGGCCAAAAAGGTCAGAGTTGAAGATAGATTTCAAATTTGCTCCCAGAGCAAATTAAAATCTAAGCGACCAAAAAGGTCGGAGTTGAAGATAGATTTCTAAACAAGTTAAAATCTAAGCGGCAAAAAAGGTCGAAGTTGAAGATAGATTTGCTCCCAAAGAAAATTAAAATATAAGCGATCAAAAAGGTCGGAGTTGTACATAGATTTCCATATTTTCTCCCAGAGCAAATTAAAATCTAAGCGACCAAAAAGGTCGGAGTTGAAGATATATTTTCTTCCAGAGCAAATTAAAATCTAAGCGGTCAAAAAAAAAAAAAAAAAAAAAGTCGTAGTTGAAGAAAATTTCCATGTTGCTCCCAGAGCAAACAAAAAGGTAAGCGACCAAAAAGTTCGGAGACAAATAAATATCTAAATTTGCTCCGAGAGCAAAATTGAAACCTAAGCGGCAAATGAGTCAAAAAATGAGCACTATGGAAAGACCCAAAGGGCAATATAGTAGTACCAAAAAGAGCCCCCAGGACACACCTTTTATGGAAAAACTTACCCCCACAAGTCTAGAAGACCACCAAAAAAAAATAGAGAAGACATGCCATCCCCTACGAGTACACGGGCACTGGGAAGAAAGGGAAGAGTGGGCTTAATCTCAAGTCAAGCCAACTCTTGAGGGACTAGTTGTACATAGTCTAATATGCATCACCATCCAAAGTAGGCATGAACGACATGGCAAAGATGAAGAGCATCAAAGAGCAGGCTTAACCCTAAGGTGAAGCCAACTGTTGAAGGACTAGTTGTATGCGGTCTAATATGCATCACCATCAAGAGTAGGCATGAAGGACAGGACACAGATGAAGAGCATCAAAGAGCAGGCTTAACCCTAAGGTCAAGCCAACTCTTGAGGGACTAGTTGTACGTGGTCTAATATGCATCACCATCAAGAGTAGGCATGAACAGCAGGAAAAAGATGAAGAGCACCAAAGAGCAGGCTTAACCCTAAGGTCAAGCCAACTCTTGAGGAACTAGTTGTACGGTATCGTATAAGTGAGTCCAGACCAAACCTACCAGGGAACACCGAAGACCATGAGGCAGAGAAAACCTACCATGGCTGGCCAAATCTCCAGGCAGACCAAACCTATAAGGGCAGACCAATCTCCGGGAAGGCCAAACCTACCAGGGCAGACAAAGACCATGAGGCAGAGCAAACCTACCATGGATGCCCATATCTCCAGGCAGACCAAACCTATAAGGGCAGACCAATCTCACAGGCAGACCAAATCTGTACATCATCGTCATACACGTGGCGACATCTAAATAAGCCAAAGTACTGAATAGGACGCCTATAAATACCCCCACCTCATTTATGAGAGGGGACATTATTCTCGGTACTTGCTCCACCTTCTCTCTACTTTCTCTCTCTAAATAATACATTATACTTACTTAAGCATCGGAGGGGGTTTCCTCGGTAAAACCCCCGAGGTTAGCTTACGTTTGCTCTGCTTGACAGGGCAAGGTACATCTAGACCATTCCCCCAGTTCCGTACCCGGAACAATTCCTGTTCCGAAATTTGATCTAGGGGATATCTAAAAAGTTGGAACTCTGTTGTTTATGTAATCGCTTATCACTTCTGCAACCCTGGCAGCTGTTCATCTTACTTTCATCTGTAGAATGCAGAGTTCTTTCATCTGTAGAATACAGAAACAATCAAGCCAAAATTGATTATATATAAAGTTTTTATTTTTTAAGAGAGCTCTGCATCGCCTTCTTATTTGCACACCATCCAATTGTACGTTGCAAACTTGCAATGATACAAACCCTAAGAGAAGTAGTATTATGGATAGAAGACATTGAAATTAGTAACTTTAGGTTATATGTAGAAACCAAAGGTTATTTGTAGAAAGCGTTATATGTGACTGAATCAGACTTAATGGATCACTATTAGGATCACTGTGAGAGTTCTTACAATGTGTTTGATAGTTAAGGAGGTTCTCGCTCCACATGTTTCCATTCAGTTATGCAACCAGTCTTCTGAAAGATTCTATTAGAGGGAGTTACGGTGTCCATAATATCCCTGGGAGCTTTCTGTGAGTTGCAGGCTATTCTTTTAATTTTCATCCCTCAAAGGAGATTTCTTTGTTTTTAGGCGTCTTGGGGTATAACTCTTGCCTTTGCCAGAACCCCCCCGTGTCGTGTTTAGTTTCAATAGTGATACCAGAGACCATTAGGCAAGCCCCATTGATCTTCCTCTTATTCCTGTTAACTTTTGAGATTTTCCATTATCTTTTGCTCTGCCCTACAGTTGTGTTAGATCTGGGGCCTTGTTCATTATGGAGTTATGGAACCAATGTGACAAAGTTAATAAGCTGAGGATTCTTATCTTCATTGTATCAAACTATTTAAGATAATCCATGTAGTTCTTGACGTCCTTCGTTGAAGCAATATAATGTTGGGTTTAGGGAAAATTAAATAAAGGATATAAGAAAAGGGAAAGGCAATAATGAAATGTGTTGGTTGTTGTCCGTGTTTACATGGAAGTATTAGGAAACCCGCAAAGCTTTTCCCTTTTCATATTTTCATTTTTTAATCGTCTCTTAGAAGGATGTTCTGTGCATAAATTTAGCCTTTCTATTGACCTCTAGAAGGGTGAAAGAGGCCATTTCAGATATATGTCATTTTGTCAAAGATCTGTTATCTTTCTCTTGAAGTGTTTACAAGAAATTCTAGATCAATGTCCTCAATATCCATACTTTTGGTTGTTGTTTGTGTTTACATGGAAGTATTAGGAAGCTCGTGAAGCTTTTCCCTTTTATTATATCCTTTATTTAATTTTCCCTTTGGGGCAGACTGAAAAGAGAAAGAATAGAAGTGGTGATGGAGGTGTAGAATTGGCAAGTTAACTGGTATTAAGTTAACTGATATTTGCAAGTATATGAGGGTTCTAATGGGTGAACTCTAAGCATGACACGATTAATTCTACCCTGTACTTTGCTTCTTTTTCTTTTGTTCTCTATTTCTTCTGACCATTTGTGCTCGTGTTGCAGGTGTCAAGACCGTATAAACAAGCTGGATTTGATATCATTTTTGGTGAGGGTGTGAGTAAGTTGGTCAGTATCGTAAAAACAAAAAATCCACTGTTTGTCTTACAAATATTTATGTCCTGGTATACAGGGCTCATCGTCATTTTCATTTCGTAGTTGTTTGCCTTCTGGATGGATAGTGTTGCTGTTTTCTGCAGTTTTTACTCTGTTATCCGAGAAGATATTTCTGGACAGGAATAAATTTCTGACTACATGTTGACTAGAGGGTACCAACATTATCTCTTGTCATGAATCGAGGGAAGTTGCTCTATTAATCTTTTCTCCTCACTCCCTGACTTGTGCTTTACTATGTAGGGTTTAATATGAATGCAAGGGAAATGGAGTACCTTTTGAGTTTGTCCAACACTTGTGTTCTGTTGACTTGAAATGCAGTAGGAGCTTTATTGATCTACCAATCAGCAGATCCTTATCCTAGGTAATTTTGTTTGTTCTCCGTGAAATTTGATTGTATGCATCTAAAGTGAAAAATTAGTTTATTGGTCATTATTAATCATCAAAATCCATCATGTACGTCCATGTTTTACTCTAGCTGGTTATATTTATAATGGTCTTTGTTCCTAGTGAACGAATGTGGGGTTAAATGATGTCTTTTTCGACATAATGAATATAACGTCTGGTTGATACATATCTTCTAATTTTTACTCATGTATGAACTACGAAGATGTTATTAATGTAATGCTCGGTATCTCTCTCTATTCCCTGTTTTCACTCTGGCTTGTGGATCAATGCATGTGTTTGATATAAACTACGGTGTATCGGATAATGATAACATAGGCACACTTTGTAAGAAAGTTGGGTTGTGTCGACTTGTAAATAGTTTAGTTTGTTATCTCTTATACATTGTGTATGTATTTAGTTTTCACCAGGTATGTAAACTGCAGATTTGTTCACCTATTCCATGGTCGTTTTAGCCATGAATCTGTATGTCAAGATGTTCCAATTTCAAGTTTGTTGTCTTTCCAATCATGTTCTTTTGTCGCTTCAGCATCCAGTGGCTGCTGGCATAATGAAAAATGGTTGAACACCTATTTAGATTCATTAGTTGAGAGTTGGGAGCGAAAATAACCATTATAGTCAAAATATGTCATATAACGAATAATCGAGCCTTAAATGTGCATAACTTGACAAAAAAAAGATGAGAATGAGTCTTAGAAACCTAATAATAAGTATATTAAAGATGTAAAGGGTTTAGAATACCTATTTAGCTTCATTAGTTGAGAGTTGTGAGCGAAAACAACCATTATAGTCAAAATATGTCATATAACGAACAAACGAGCCTTAAATGTGCATAATTTGACAAAAAAAAAAGATGAAAATGAGTCTTAGCTACCTAATACTAAGTATATTAAAGATGTAAAGGGTTTAGAATACCTATTTAGCTTCATTAGTTGAGAGTTGGGAGCGAAACAACCATTAAAGTCAAAATATGTCCTATAACGAACAAACGAGCCATAAATGTGCATAACTTGACAAATGTAGATGATCGAGAATGAGTCTTAGAAACCAAAGAATAATTATATTGAACGTGTAAAGGGTTTAGAATACCTATTTAGGTTCATTAGGGGTTGGAAGCGAAAACGACCATTTAAGTCAAAATATGACATATAACGATCAAACGAGCCTTAAATGTGCATAAATTGACCAAAGTAGATGAGAATGAGTCTTAGCAACCTAATAGTAAGTATATTAAACATGTAAATGGTTTATAATACCAATTTAGCTTCATTAGTGGAGAGTTGGGAGCGAAAACAACCAACACCTGTTACTTTCTATTTTCCTAGCTGTTTTTATATCATCTAACCGAAGATAACTTAAATATATATATATATATATATATATATATATATATATATATATATATATATATATATATATATATATATATATATATATATATATATATATATATATATATATATTATTTGGTTAGGTTTGCACGTCACTAAGTGGAGATCCTTTCACCGATGAGATCATTAGGGGTTGGAAGCGAAAACGACCATTTAAGTCAAAATATGACATATAACGATCAAACGAGTCTTAAATGTGCATAAATTAACCAAAGTAGATGAGAATGAGTCTTAGCAACCTAATAGTAAGTATATTAAACATGTAAAGGGTTTATAATACCAATTTAGCTTCATTAGTGGAGAGTTGGGAGCGAAAACAACCAACACCTGTTACTTTCTATTTTCCTAGCTGTTTTTATATCATCTAACCGAAGATAACTTAAATATATATACATATATATATATATATACATATATATATATATACATATATATATATATATATATATAATTTGGTTAGGTTTGCACGTCACTAAGTGGAGATCCTTTCACCGATGAGATCAATTGATGAAATACGAGACAAATGGGCATCATACTTCACCGAACATTGTGTGTAAATAATTAACACTTCATCGATCTCTTTTTGTGGATGTTTTTTGCTATTGAAATCATATAGAATTGCCTTATTATAGTTTTGGTGCAAATTTATAACGTACGAAGTGTAAAAGGCATAGTTATGATCGACTTGTAACTATTTAGGTGGTTTATTTTTGTAAATGTATGATGGTGGCATTATATGTAAAAATCAAAGTTTCTTTGAAGTTATTGGTGGTTGATGATACTTTTGGACATTGTATAAATGTGGCGTGAGTGCAGGTTCTACATGTTTGGGCTCGTTGAATATAGAAAATAGATTATTTATAAAAAAAATATATACATTATTCGCGGCGTTAAACTCCCGCAATTTTACAATGTTTGAGGCATTTAGGTAGAAAACGTTGCCTAACAATACTATTAATTTGAGGCGTTTTATGTACCTATGCGCCTCAAATGAATAATTCATTAGAGGCGTTTTTTAACGTCGCAAATCAATGCTATTCATTTACTGCTACTCTATTTGCTGCTACGCCAAAAACGCCGCAAATCAATATAAAAGTGACGCCTCAAATGAATGTTTTTCTACTAGTGGAATCTTTTGGGATCATGATCTCGCTTTGATGTTGTTGGCTGGCGTGTCTCCTTCGGCGTCGTGTCTAGACCTTTCCCTTCTTTGAGGTCATCGACCAATTAATGATCGAGTGGGCGAGCGACCCCTTTCGTTGTACGGTGAAGACCTCCGCGGTCGAGGCCTGGTGGTGGATCGTTCCTCGAGGGATCTTGGTGGTGGGAGCGCCACCTCGGATCGTAGGCGGGGTTTCCTATTCTCAATTCTCTTAGGTGGCGTATGTGTCCTTCTTCGTCGCCGGGGAGCATACTCGGAGTGAGAGGATCCAAATGATTCTTCATGCTCGGTCACGAACCATGAGGGGTGTTTTTCCCTAGCATTCTTGCTATTCCATTTTCCCTCCTCCCAATTTGTTCTCAGACGTTCCCAACTTCTGGGCGTCCGGACAGATTCTCTAGGCGGAGAACGTCCCTTGCTTGGCTTGGGGCTTCCTCTCTTCTCCAGACGTTTCTTCTATGGTGTGATCTTGTCTCCCTGGTCTTGTGCCTGCTTAGGGTTTCCCTGGGGGGCTCTATCCTATTCTCCTGGTGAACAGGTTCCGCCCTAGGTTGGTTCAGATGAGGGGTTGTGGCCTGAGAGAAGGCCTCGAGTAGATTTTTCATCAAGTTCATGTAGCCGGCCACTTGTTCTGGCGTGATTGGTGCAACATTCGAGGATCCGGGAAGGTTTTCGGCAATCAGTTTGGCCACGACAAGGGTTTCCACCCTTGGTTGATCGTCTGATACCATGTTGTTCATATGAAGACCTATGGGTTCCGCGTAATCCATGAGTTGGTCTCGGTGGCATCCGTTCTCCCCAGATCCCGTAGAATTGGTACGCACGCGTCCATCATAATCTCCTTTAGACATGGTTTTTTGCTGGTTTTTTGTTCGAATCCCCACAGACGGCGCCAAATTGTTTCTGTATGAGTATAGGGGATCCTTGACTGACGAGTCGTACGACTAGGACGACGAGAGGTCTTCGAGAGTCTTATTCCGATGTCGTGGTCTTCGAGAGTCTTATTCCGATGCCGGAGTCAGACGAAGGTTTTTGGGCTAAAATAGAATTAGGTTTAGGGTTTATGATCGTCCCCCTTTTGATATGCATCCAAGCCATATTTATAGAATGAGAAACCCTAATTAGGTTATGTGTGTAACACGAAGTGTCAATCCGGTAGACTTCTATTCGATTTAGGAGTCGATCCATACAGCGGAGTACAGCTAGACGAACCCTATTGATTATGGGTCGGCTGACCCTTGTGGGCCGTCCTCCGTAGTCTTCCTTAATATACGTATCTTAGTTGTGTCGATGTCAATCTGGGCCTATCATCTTACTTGTGTCGATGTCAATCTGGGCCTATCATCTTACCTGTGTCGATGTCAATCTGGACCTATCATGTAGGACCCAGGTGTCGACGTGTCGACTTGTTAGTAAATTATGCTTACATAACTTGGTTATGATATCCTCTACTTAATTACAACAAATTAAAATTTCTAAATTAAAGTACTTATTTATCTCTATTAGTCGGAGGATTTTATTAGTTGTCACAACTCGAATGAAAACATCAAACATGCAACAGTTTCAGTACATGGTACATACCTACGTAGTAATAGTATCATGTGATCAAGCGATGTGACAAAGAAATTACAGCCAGACTACATATTTTTTTTGGAGAGAACAAATTATAGGTACAGTACTCGAGCGATTCTATCTTGCAAATTAAAAAATAATTAAAAGGTACTAACAAAATCTACGTTTAATTAGTACTCCGTACTAACTACGTAACATGTACTCCTCCGTCCCGGAATTCTTGAAACCGTTTGACCGGCACGGAGTTTAATCTATTACTTCTATTACTTATTATATATACTAAAAGAGACACCAGGAATGACACGTGTCAATTTCTGGTGCGATTTTTTCCCGCCAAAAATCACTTTTCCAAAAAAGAGTATATGTTTTTTTATTTTTTATTCTCCACCTTTTTTTTATAACTATTTATGTATTGAAACAATTTTAGTTTATAAAATATGGAAATAATAGATACGACGTAATAATAATTATTCTACATTTGTAATATTTTAGTCTAATCGCTATATTAATAATGAAAAATATATCACTTAATATTTTGGTCAAATTGTTATAGTAGTATTTTAAATATGCATATTAGATGAATAAATTTAAACGAGTATGTTAAAAATATCATAACTATGTAGTAGTTTGGGAGATATTCAGTTAAATATTTAGTGAAAAAAATTATCAAAATCCGTGCGTGCACGGGACCTAATCTAGTTTATTATAATTGACTTCTTATTTAATTGAAAGGTAGTTAGTAGTGGGGTACTTTTTTAATATAGATAGTGGGATGTGGTGGGGGGTCATGAATTTTCTAATGTTTATTTGGGGTAGTAGGGTTGTTGGTGGGCTCTTAGGTAAGGTGAGAAAATAATAAAATATTATGTAAAGTTTCCATTTTTAGAAGCGTTTCAAGTAATCCAGAACGGTCCGATAAGGAAAGCGTTTCAAGTATTTCGGGACGGAGGGAGTAACTAATAATCACATATAGAGTACATTAAACTTTGAAAAGTTTCAATCGATTCTCTTTAAAATAATTAATTATTATGGCTGGATTTTCAAAAAAAGGTCGCACCATTGATATAGAGAGGCCAAATACATAAGGGAAACTGTGGGAATTGAAGTTAAAACACAACTGTTCTAAACAATATTTTTGTGA
Organism: Spinacia oleracea; assembly: GCF_020520425.1. Classification (NCBI taxonomy): domain Eukaryota; kingdom Viridiplantae; phylum Streptophyta; class Magnoliopsida; order Caryophyllales; family Amaranthaceae; genus Spinacia; species Spinacia oleracea. The sequence goes on along the minus strand of NC_079490.1, from coordinate 159,124,758 downwards.
AATCATGATAACATCCTTATTTATAATCTTAATTTAGACAATGTGACAATAAATTTGGAGTGAAATACAGTGTGTCTAATTTTAGAAGGGTTAAAATGACATATAGATACAACAAAGAATTTAAAAAATTAAGCAGACGATACGAGTACGTCGTACGTGAAGTTTCCGAAAACATAAACATGTATGCAGAGGCGTAGGTAATAATCGTTAGAACTGAGATAGCTATGCTGATGAACTTAGAGCACGCGGCTGATTTTGTAACCTAATTTAGCTAACTTATTTAATTTTTAATTTTTTGGACCACCCTTTTATTTATTTATTTTTGTAATATAATCTATATATATCGTCATATTTAATCATTACTCCGTATGATTTGTGAACTTCAACCCAGTAATTCTTGTCCCTATTTAAGATTTTATTTTCATTGGACATTTCTAGAATTATATTTTATGATGACAATTTTAGGGCTCTTTTAACTTATTACTGTAGATGTTATACATAGATGTTAAAGGGGACCAGTTATTATAACAGTCGATGAAATACGTACTTGTGATTTTTGTTGAAAACCACATATTCTTGATGGTTAAGTAATCATTGGTTTAATCTTGTCATCATTGTAAGGACATGCAGTTTTGGTGTATCACTGTATGAAGGGGTTTGATTGTTTATGGCTCATGGTCATGGGTGTTACGTTCGAGTTCAAAATTGTGGAAGATAGGGGTCATAATGAGTTGAGTAGTCTAGCTAACTTGATCGATCCGAGCAGCTACTTAATTTGGCTTAATTAGGTTTGTTCCGGTGTTGTAAAGATGGAAACAATGGGCTTCGAATGAAGGCCCTTTCGTATGTGTTGAAGATCTTGCTTGTTTGAATGAGTAGAGTCCGAATTCACCTGCACAAGAGCAAAGTCACTAGCCTCGGGGGTGTTTCCGAGGAAAGCCCCTCCGATGCCTAAGTAAGAACGATGCTCGGATTCTAGAGAGAAGTTCTCTAGAAGAGTAGTCTTAAGGCGATAAATTGGACGTACCTTGAGGTGTGAGCCTTGGCGGCCTATTTATAGTGTTTGCATAATAAATGCCCATATGTCATTTATTGCTTTTGGGCCTTGGGCCTTGATGGATGGCTGACTAGCCATTGGTAGGTTTGATGCTGTTTGTTTAGAGCCATTGGGCTTTGGACTTAGTGGCCCAATTGAGAATCAATTGGGAGCCCAAACAACATGCCCCCCAGACCCGGTCCATTTAGAATTAAATGGGTGGGTTTCCAGCTGTCAGAAGTTCGAAAGTTCCCTCTCTTTTTTGAAAAGGGATGATTTGCATTGATGACAAGTGTTGGGAGTTGTATTGTGTCGTGGAGATCGTGGGTTGAGGAAGTTGATGCGCCCCCTTTCTTTTCTATAAATACTGGTTGCTTTGCTCCTTTCGAACTTTTTACTCTTTCTTTCAAACCCATTCTCTCTCTAAATTCCGGCGATCGCAGTTTTTAAGTTTCTTCAGATCTACGAAATTCGGCCAGCTTTAGACTTCGGGAACTTGTGTTGTTCGTTTTATCGGCGAATTCCGCTTCGGAAAAAGGTAATTTGTTTCTGAATTCTCCTTTCTTCTCCGTTCTTCCTTCTACCCCTCAATCTAAACCCTAGACCGAGATTTCGCGACCATGGCAAAGAATAGGGGCAAAAGCAAGTTCGTCGTTGGCTCCTCTAGTGAGAGGGAGAACGTGCCTTCGGGGAGGTTACCGAAAAATTCGAGGGGTCGGCCTTCGGCGAGGCCGGTGGAGAAGCGTTCGATTGGTTGGGATGCTTCCGAAGATGATGTAGTTGGTGGGTCTAGCGTGTCTGAACGCGCAACTTCTGGTGAGAGAGCTGGTTCTTCGGGTGCTCGTCGTCGTTACCCCGAGTTTCCAGTTCATTGGACGGAAGCTGATCCGAAGGGCAGGTATGCCTCAATTTTGCACGAGACCACCAAGATCGACGGTCCGTTGGAGAAATCGGTCAGTGGTGAGTGGTTGGTGGAAGCGAAGTTGGGGAATTATCATCGGAAGGCCGAGGAGCTATACGGAATTCAGCACGCCTTGGGGTACTGGTGCGAGCTTCCTGAACAAGAGCGTCCTCGGGTGACTCATCCACCGAGAGGGTTCATTTCCGTGTACACTCATCATTTGGAGAATGGTCTCCGCTTTCCTTTGGATTCGTTCGTATCCGAGCTTTTGGTGTCGTACAACATTAGTTTGGCCCAGCTCACACCCAAATCTATGAGGCACATAATCGGATTTAGATGGGTGTGTGACTTTGTCAATTTCCCTTGCTCTGTCGCTATTTTTCGGGATCTTCACGATCTGGTGCTCAACCATGCTTCCAAGGGTGATGGGTATGGTTGGTGGACCATCGTCAACAAAAAGTCCCGAAAGAGGGGGGAGCCGAACTACATTACGGCGTACCCTTACCTTAGCTCTGACCACAATTGGAAGACGGAGTGGTTGCTCGTTCGTGTGCCGACGGATCCGAAGCATCCTAATTTTTATCGTCCTCCGAAGTGGTTCGTGGCTCCTGATCCTGATATGAGGGGTGTGGCAGCTCCGGATCGGAATCATCGCCACTATGTGGATCTCCTCCAGTGGTTCTTGGCTCAAGAGGATAACTATCGACTGCCGTCTAGCTGGCTCCCGAACCTTAATTACATTTTGCGGGAGGACATTCTTGCTGTTGCCGGTCTCAGCAGGATTTTTGACAGGGGTAGGTGTCTTTCGGCTGAGACCGTTTTTTCAGTGAGTTTGTCCTTCTCTTTCCTGTTTCGTTTTGCTGACATATTTTGTGCTTTGTTTTTGCAGAGTACGGCTTTAGCTGCATTGATCCTAAGAAGTTGGGCATTTCTTTGGATTTGAAGACTATTCACGACCCGGCTCCCGAGTACAAGTTCAGAAAAGATAATCCTCGTAATCCTCGCCTGAAGGATTACGTGTTGTCTCCCTCGGGGGTTGCTCGGATATCCGAAGTTCGAGCTGATCCGTGGGATTCCGCCTCCTCTATTGAAGCTGTTCCATTGAAGGTTGTGCTTCCTGTGCTGAAGACAACTTCGGATCCGGTGAGTGTTCGTTTATAGGCTCGGTTTTCTGTTTGTCTTTTTCTTTTTGGTTGGCCGTCGGCTAACGTCTTGGTCCTGGACCATCTTTTTAGGGTCCTGGGACTGACGCTGTGCCGCGTGCCGTTCCTTCGGTTTCATCTCCGGCTCGGATAGATATCTCTTTATCATATCTAGGAACTGGGTACTTCACGCTTTTTTCTTTATTTCTTCCTTTTTCTTCTTTTACATTTGTTGACCCTTGGTCTCTCCTTTTTAGGATCAACGCAAAAGGAAGGGTAGCACTCTTTTAAGGCCTTCCGCGCATCCGAAGAAAGCAAAGGCTTCTCAGTCCTCGGAGAAGGTATTTGTTCTAACTTGGAGCTTTTTGTAGTCCGTTCTCTCTTTTTCCGAAACTGACCTTTGAGCGTTTGCCCTGTAGGAAGCGGTTTCGGAAGTCATGCCTCCTCCTAAGAGCCTTCTTCACTTCATGCCCTTGCCAGGGCAGAAGTTAAAGAGTGTGGTGGTTGCTGAATCGCCGCCCGTGGACCAGCCGCTGATCGAGGAAGATGTTATCCCCTCTCCATTGAAGCCATCTGCTGCTTTGGGGGTCGAAATCCAGGATATCACCGAGGTGGTGGAGGCGATTGAAGCCGATTTTGCTCCTACCTCGGATGTCCCTGAGGTAGCTGAGGAGAAGAAGGAGTCTGCTGATCTTCCCTTCGAAAGAGAGAAGACTCCAGACAAGGAGATGGTAGATCTCTCGGGCCCCGAAGCTGCGGTTCCCGAGGTTAAGAAAGAGGTTCCCTCTGCTGGAGAGGAGGAGCAGCCCGAGCAAGGTCTGACAAGGAAGAGGCGCCACTCGACTTTGGGTTCTACTTCCACCTCGGCCTTGGATAGGCTGATCCATGCTGATCCCTGTTCGGATGTTCCGCTGAAACGGATCCCCGAAGAAGTAAGGGAGGCGATGGCTCGGTATGCCAGGGCTCCGATTTTGGGAGAGGACCCCTTGGCTCACGTGGGATCCTTGGTGGGCCCCGAAGCTGCTCGGGAGAATCTGCTTCGTGCTAACCCGCAGTGGAGGGTTCCTGGGGCTGAAGAGAGGAATCCGGCTATGATGGCCCAGTACTATCTGAACGAGGTAATTGCTGGATTTTTCTCTTTGAGTTGTGTTTTTTTTTTTTTCTTATTTTTGCTCATCTTTCCCTCGTTCCCAGGCTGTTTTCTGGTCCTCGTTCGCTTCCGAGTGCAGCTCGGTTGAGGAGAAACAATTGAGGAAATATCGTGAGGCTTATGCTCGTGATATTCCTATTTTGGACCAGAAGGCTGGGCAACTCCTCTCCGAGCTTACGGAAGTCAAGCAGCTATACCTTCAGTATAGTCGCGAGGCTAGAGAGTCTGCTGAGAAGATCGGGGCCGAGGTTGGCCAGCTCATCTTCCGAGTTGAAGAGGATGCTGAGAAGATCGCTTCCTTTGCTGAGGAGAAGAAGGATATGGCCGCTAAGTTCGCTAGCGAACTTGAAGAAAAAGATAGACTCTTCCAGGAGATGAAGTCTAAATTTGAAGCGGCCGATAAGGAGAGTAAAGAGGCAGAGTTGAGGCTTTGCCATTTTGTCAAGCATCGAGAGCTGATCCAGCAGCAAGCTGATAAGGTGCCTGTCCTTCGGCTGAAGCTCCAGGAAAAGGACGACTATATTCGGAAGTTGGAGCAAGAGCGAGTCGACCTCTACACTGCTGATCAGTGTAGAGAGCAGTACTGGAATGGCATCCTGGGTGCTCGGCGCATGTTTGCGAAGCACATGCCTCACTTCCCTTGGAACGAGAAAGTTCCCCTCTGGATGCAGGCCGAGGACCACTTGGTGGAATGCCAAGCTGATCGAGATGAAGCTGAAGCTGAACGCCAAGCTGCTCTTGCAGAGGCTCGGGCCCAGAAGGCGACTTCCGAGGGTGATACTACTGCTGGGGGTTCTTCGAAGGATGCTCCCCTAGGGGCTGCTCCTGAGACTCCCAAGAGTTAGGGATTCGGGCAGTCGTCTTCTTCAGAGTCGGTCGGTTCCAGTTGAGGACTTCCGAATATGTGCTTGCTTTTCCCCCTTTTGCCTCGGCGCTGCGTTGTACTCATTTCTTTTTGTTTTCTTAGTACTTCGGTAGGCCGGTATTGTCTGTTGATGGCTGCCGATTTTAACTGTTTCATTTTGTTTTCAATTTTTGAGGTTTTCAATGTATTTGTACTTCCCCCAAATATTGAATGAAAAATGAATGTTTGTTACTTGGCTGCTTCTTTTCAATTTTGTACTTTCGCAATTTTAAGTCTTTGAATCCGTAGACTTTTCGAGCTTTTCTTTCTGTAGACTTGCTGAAAACCTTTTGATCTTGCGAGCTCTTTAAATCCGAAGATCTGTTAAGAGACTTTTTATCTTTGCGAGTTCTTCAAATCCGTAGATCTGCTAAGAGACTCTTTAACTTTGCGAGTTCTTCAAATCCGTAGATCTGCTAAGAGACTCTTTAGTTTTGCGAGTTCTTCAAATCCGTAGATCTGCTAAAAGACTCTTTGGTTTTGCGAGTTCTTCAAATCCGTAGATCTGCTAAGAGACTCTTTAGTTTTGCGAGTTCTTCAAATCCGTAGATCTGCTAAGAGACTCTTTAATTTTGCGAGTTCTTCAAATCCGTAGATCTGCTAAGAGACTCTTTAGTTTCCAGACTCTTCAAATCCGCCGATCTGCTCAGAGGTCTGGATTGTTCTTCCGATCTCTTGTGGTTCGGAAACCTGGGCAAGAGATCGCTAGTCTGCCTCTTAGTTATGTCTTCGGCGATCCGTGGATCTGAGCCGAAGTTTTATAACTTGATTCGAGCGACTGTTTGTTGCGAACAAATTTTATCTGGGTATCGCGAATCCGAGGATTCTGGACGATTCCCTGAAGTGTATGATTTGGTCATTTCTTGCATTTTATCAAGGAATGGGCAAAGTCAACCTGTTTTTAGTCTCGGATTGATCAGATCCGAGGCTGCATGTATATATAAAGGAACAATAAATATAGAGATAAGTTTAATGAAACTCATGGTGCCAATGGCTTTCCTCTTCTCATTAAACAACTTACTTGGTTTACAGACAGAGATCATACAAAATATTTCTTGAGAACATCGGTATTCCAATGGTTCTTCAAAATTGTTCCATCTAACTGTTTCAGCATAAACGTGCCTGACCTTTTTTCGGAGTGGATGATGTATGGTCCTTCCCAAGTGGCTGAGAGTTTGCCATGAATCCGTCCTTTCTGAACCGAGGCGGCGTTTCTGAGTACTAGATCACCGATTTTTAGGGGTCTGGCGTTGACTCTTCGGTTGTAATGCTTGTTGACCCTCTGCAAATAGGCTGCGTTGAGTGTCCTTGCTTCGTTCCGAGCTTCGTCCAGTAGATCGAGAGCTTCGGACAGAAGTTGGTTGTTGCTTTCTCCTTGGAGTCCATCATACCTGTTGTATGCCTGGATCCTCAGGCTTTCTGTTCCGATTTCCACAGGGATGACAGCTTCGGATCCATATACAAGGTGGAACGGTGTTTGCCCGGTAGCTTCTTTCTCAGTGGTCCGAAGGGACCATAGTGTTCCGGGTAGCTCTTCTAACCATTTGTTTTTGTCATCCTCGACTCTTTTCTTGAGTGCATTGAGGATGAGTTTGTTGGCAGCTTCGGCTTGCCCGTTGCTTTGTGGGTGGCAAACTGCCGAGTAGGCTAAGTGTATGCCGAACTGTTTGCACCATTTTTGCAACGGGGTGTTGTCGAACTGTTTCCCGTGGTCGAAGACCATCAGTCTTGGTATGCCGAACCTTGTGATGATGTTCTGCCATATGAACTTGCGGACCTGAGGCTCGGTGATGGAGGAGACAGCCTCGGCTTCGATCCATTTGCTGAAATAGTCGACTCCTACAATCAACCACTTCTTCTGGTTCGTAGCTGAGGGGAAGGGACCAATGATGTCTAGCCCCCACTGTGCGAATGGCAAGGGATACAGTGTTGATTGTAGGGTTTGAGCTGGTTGATGGATGGCTGGTGCGAACTTTTGGCATTTCTCGCATTTCTTGGCCATCTGCTTTGCCTCGGAAACCATAGTGGGCCACCAGTATCCGGCCCGAAGGGCTTTATTGTTAGGTTATGATACATATGACATTTACATAGATCATGCGGAAACAACCATTAACCCAGGAAACATATTATTTACACATAATCATATAGCATAATTAGATGCATACTCTTTGTTGCGTGCCCTCCCTAGCTGCGCCCGAACCGAACAAGAACAAGTCTTTTAGGACTCCAAGTGTCGTCCCTCCGTAGATAGTCCACAGCACGTCCGGATCCGCCTTAAGATTGACCAACTAGAATCGCCCTTAAGGTACTAGAAAATTTCGGCACTTTTGAGCAAGATGTGTGTTTGATTTTCTCTCAAAAAAACTCACTTTTGAATACTTTGAAACTTGTGTATAAATTATGACCCCTAGGCCTTTATTTATAGAGTTATGGAAAAGGAATCGTAATCCTAGTAGGATGCGAATTAATTGGAATTAGAATCCTACATGAATTCTATTTAATTAATTTATCCAATTAGGAATAGACATTTAATCATATACAGACTCTTGCAGATTCAGGAATCACGCATGAGCACAAACTCACACACACACGGCAGCCACAAGGACTGCCCATGCGTGCGAGCTGCAGCCCACGCAGCAAGGCCCACGCATCCGTGGCCTTGGCGCGCGCTGGGCTTGTGGCGTGCGTGCTTGCTGGGCGACGGCCTGGCTTCGTGCTGGGCCTTCGTCCGGCAGGCCTCGTCCGATGCTAATTCGTACGATACGCTTCCGATTAAATTTCCATTTCCGGAATCTATTTCCGATACGAACAATATTTAATATTTCCGATTCCGGAATTAATTTCCGTTTCGAACAAATATTTAATATTTCCGTTTCCGGAATTATTTTCCGATTCCGGCAATATTTCCATTTCCAATAATATTTTCCGATACGTACCATGTTTCCGTTTCCGGCAACATCTACGACTTGGATAATATTCATATTTCCGATACGATCCATATTTCCGTTTCCGGCAATATCATCGTTTCCGGAGTATTCATTTCTTGCCTGTGACGATCTTAGCTCCCACTGAAACCAAGATCCGTCGGTTCCGAATATTCATAGATGGAGTATTTAATGCCATTAAATACTTGATCCGTTTACGTACTATTTGTGTGACCCTACGGGTTCAGTCAAGAGTAAGCTGTGGATTAATATCATTAATTCCACTTGAACTGAAGCGGCCTCTAGCTAGGCATTCAGCTCACTTGATCTCACTGAATTATTAACTTGTTAATTAATACTGAACCGCATTTATTAGACTTAACATAGAATGCATACTTGGACCAAGGGCATTATTTCCTTCAGTCTCCCACTTGTCCTTAGGGACAAGTGTGCATTTCCTAATTCCTTTGTCGCTCGATGCTTGCTCTTGAACATAAGGTAAGAGTTGTCATCCTTATTATGTCCAGAGGTGTTCCTCGGTTTCAGAGTTCAACTGATCAAATAAACAGATAATCATAGCCTATGATTCATCCGAGCACGGCCATGCATTTCACAGTTTCTAGCTCTCCGAGTGGCCTTGTACAACTTTTAAGCATCTCATCCCGATTTATGGGAGGACAATCCCAATCTTGCGATCTTGAGATTAGACTTCGTTTGATAGGTGATTACCTGAGCGTTGCCTTTATAGCCTCCTTTTACGGTGCGACGGTTGGTCAACGTCAAAGCAACCAGTTCTCAAACAAGTAATCTCAAATCACTCAGGTATTGAGGATTTAGTGTCTAATAATTTAATGAAATTTACTTATGACAGACTTTCATCTCTTACAGTAAAGTTTCATAGGTCTTGTCCGATACTAGTCTTCCCAAAGTAAGTATCTATGCAAATGATTATGACATTGCCATGTCCACATAGTTCAAGAAACAGAACTACTAGTCATCTTGCATTCTAATCGTCTAACGTTTTCTATGCGTCCAATTTTATAGAAAACTCCGATTAGGGACCATTTTCAACCTTTGACATTCAAGTTCACTTGATAGACATTTCTTAGTCACAGGACTGGTCCTGACAGTCTATCTTGAATATATCGTCAAGTTGAAGGGACTCATCATTTAATAAACCACGAATTAAATGGAAAAATGAATTCCTTTCATTTATTGTGAATGATTAACCAATAATGTTTTACAAAGATTTAAACTCTAAAACTTTAAAACATTAAACAGAGACATCAAAGCCATTCTCCAATATGCTTGATTCCCATAGCTGCAGTGTGCGAGTTGTGCTTCGCTTGCGGCAGAGGTTTAGTTAATGGATCTGATATGTTGTCATCAGTTCCAATTTTGCTTATCTCGACTTCTTTTCTTTCAACGAACTCTCGTAGAAGGTGAAATCTACGAAGTACATGCTTGACTCTCTGGTGGTGTCTAGGCTCTTTTGCCTGTGCAATAGCTCCGTTATTATCACAATACAGGGCTATTGGTCCTTTAATGGAGGGGACTACACCAAGTTCTCCTATGAACTTCCTTAGCCATATAGCTTCCTTTGCTGCTTCATGTGCAGCAATGTACTCCGCTTCAGTTGTAGAATCCGCAATGGTGCTTTGCTTAGCACTTTTCCAGCTTACTGCTCCTCCGTTGAGGCAGAAGACAAACCCAGACTGTGATCTGAAATCATCTTTGTCGGTTTGGAAACTTGCGTCCGTATAGCCTTTAACAATTAATTCATCATCTCCACCATAGACCAGGAAGTCATCTTTGTGCCTTTTCAGGTACTTCAGAATGTTCTTGGCAGCAGTCCAATGCGCCTCTCCTGGGTCTGACTGGTATCTGCTCGTAGCACTGAGTGCGTACGCAACATCCGGGCGAGTACATATCATAGCATACATTATTGAACCAATCAATGATGCATATGGAATCCCATTCATTCGTCTACGCTCATCAAGTGTTCTTGGGCACTGAGTCTTGCTTAGAGTCATTCCATGAGACATGGGTAGGTAGCCTCGCTTGGAGTCCGCCATCTTGAACCTATCAATCACCTTATTGATATAAGTGCTTTGACTAAGTCCAATCATCCTTTTAGATCTATCTCTGTAAATCTTGATGCCCAATATGTACTGTGCTTCTCCTAGATCCTTCATCGAAAAACATTTCCCAAGCCAAATCTTGACAGAGTTCAACATAGGAATGTCATTTCCGATAAGCAATATGTCGTCGACATATAATACTAGGAAAGCAATTTTGCTCCCACTGACCTTCTTGTATACACAAGATTCGTCTGCGTTCTTGATGAAACCAAAGTCACTGACCGCTTCATCAAAACGTATATTCCAGCTCCTGGATGCCTGCTTCAATCCGTAGATTGATTTCTTTAGCTTGCATACCTTTTTAGCATTCTTTGGATCCTCAAAACCTTCAGGCTGTGTCATAAACACAGTTTCTGTTAAAACGCCGTTTAAGAAAGCAGTTTTGACATCCATCTGCCATATTTCGTAATCGTAATATGCAGCGATTGCTAACATTATTCGAATAGACTTTAGCATTGCAACTGGTGAAAAGGTTTCATCGTAATCCACACCGTGGACTTGCCTGTAACCTTTTGCAACCAATCTAGCTTTGAAAACTTCAAGTTTCCCATCCTTGTCCTTTTTCAGTTTGAAAACCCATTTGCTTCCAATGGCTTGGTAGCCATCTGGCAAATCGACCAAATCCCATACTTGGTTTTCAGACATGGAGTCTAATTCAGATTGCATGGCTTCTTGCCATTGCTTGGAGCTAGGGCTCGTCATAGCTTGCTTGTAAGTCGCAGGTTCATCACTTTCAAGTAATAGAACGTCATAGCTCTCGTTCGTCAAAATACCTAAGTACCTTTCCGGTTGAGATCTATATCTTTGCGATCTACGCGGGGTAACATTTCTAGATTGACCATGATTCTCACCAGATTCTTCTAAAGATCTCTGAGTTTCATCCTGAATGTCATCTTGAGCATTCTCTAGAGTTTGTTGTTCGACTCGAATTTCTTCGAGGTCTACTTTTCTCCCACTTGTCATTTTGGAAATGTGATCTTTCTCCAAAAAGACACCATCTCGAGCAACAAACACTTTGTTCTCAGATGTATTGTAGAAGTAATACCCCTTTGTTTCCTTTGGATAGCCCACAAGGATACATTTGTCAGATTTTGGATGAAGTTTGTCTGAAATTAATCGTTTGACGTATACTTCACATCCCCAAATCTTAAGAAAAGACACATTTGGAGGCTTTCCAAACCATAATTCGTATGGAGTCTTTTCGACAGCTTTAGACGGAGCTCTATTTATAGTGAGTGCAGCTGTATTTAGTGCATGTCCCCAAAATTCTAATGGAAGTTCGGCCTGACCCATCATTGACCTGACCATGTCTAGCAAGGTTCTGTTCCTCCGTTCTGACACACCGTTCCATTGTGGTGTTCCAGGAGGAGTCAATTCTGATAGAATTCCACATTCTTTCAGATGGTCATCAAATTCATAGCTCAGATATTCACCGCCTCTATCAGACCGCAGCGCCTTAATCTTCTTGCCTAATTGATTCTCTACTTCACTCTGAAATTCCTTGAATTTGTCAAAGGATTCAGACTTATGCTTCATTAGGTAGACATAACCATACCTACTGAAGTCATCAGTGAAAGTGATAAAGTAGCTGAAACCACCTCTAGCATTTGTACTCATTGGTCCACATACATCTGTATGGATTAAACCCAATAGTTCATTTGCTCTTTCTCCGACTTTAGAAAAAGGTTGCTTTGTCATTTTGCCAAGTAAACATGATTCGCATTTACCATAATCCTCTAAGTCAAATGGTTCTAGAATTCCTTCCCTTTGAAGTCTTTCTAAGCGTTTCAAGTTTATATGGCCTAATCGACAATGCCACAGATAGGTGAGATCTGAATCATCCTTTTTGGCCTTTTTGGTATTTATGTTATATACTTGTTTGTCGTGATCTAATAAATAAAGTCCATTGACTAATCTAGCAGATCCATAAAACATCTCTTTAAAATAAAACGAACAACTATTGTCTTTTATTATAAAGGAAAATCCCTTAGCATCTAAGCAAGAAACTGAAATGATGTTTTTAGTAAGACTTGGAACATGGAAACATTCTTCCAGTTCCAAAACTAGCCCGGAGGGCAACGACAAATAGTAAGTTCCTACGGCTAATGCAGCAATCCGTGCTCCATTTCCCACTCGTAGGTCGACTTCTCCCTTGCTTAACTTTCTACTTCTTCTTAGTCCCTGTGGATTGGAACATAAGTGTGAGCCACAACCTGTATCTAATACCCAAGAAGTTGAATTAGCAAGTATACAGTCTATAACGAAAATACCTGAAGATGGAACGACTGTTCCGTTCTTCTGATCTTCCTTTAGCTTCAAGCAATCTCTCTTCCAATGCCCCTTCTTCTTGCAGTAGAAGCATTCGGATTTAGAAGTGGGTTGACTGACCTTCCTCTTTGCAGATTTGGCGCCAGTTTGCTTAGTTGGGCTGGCCTTGTTGCCACCTTTCTTAGCATTCCTCTTCTTTCCAGATTTCTTGAACTTGCCCCCACGCACCATAAGCACATCCTGCTTATCACTTTTGAGCGTCTTTTCAGCGGTCTTTAGCATACCGTGAAGCTCAGTGAGCGTTTTGTCCAGACTATTCATACTGTAGTTCAGTTTGAACTGATCATACCCGCTATGAAGAGAATGGAGGATGGTGTCTATAGCCATTTCCTGAGAAAACTGCTGATCCAGCCGACTCATATTCTCAATGAGTCCAATCATTTTGAGAACATGTGGACTTACGGGCTCGCCTTTCTTAAGCTTGGTCTCAAGAATTTGCCTATGAGTCTCGAATCTTTCGACTCGAGCCAGATCTTGGAACATGTTCTTCAACTCACTGATGATTGTGAAAGCATCTGAGTTGATGAACGTTTTCGGCAGATCCGCACTCATAGTGGCGAGCATTAGACATTTCACATCCTTGTTGGCATCAATCCAACGATTGAGGGCAGCCTGAGTGACCCCGTCGCCAGGAGCTTCGGGCATCGCCTCATCTAGGACATACTCCTTTTCTTCCTGCATAAGAACTATTTGCAAGTTCCTTTGCCAGTCAAGGAAGTTTTTCCCGTTCAACTTCTCCTTTTCGAGAATTGATCGAATGTTGAATGAATTGTTGTTTGCCATATTAAAAACTACAATTGAAAAGAATAAACAAATAAATAACCATTCACAGTTTCTCTTAATAAACTTAAATTCTAGCATACATGCATAATTCAATGTTTATTAAGCATTTTATTCAAGTTATGTGTTCCGGCAGGTGTGAATAAAATGATTCCAAGATCCTAAAATCATTGAAGAACTAAGCACAGTTTGTCGACTTAATCCTAGAACATCTTAGGTAAGCAAAAGCCTTTTGCTAATAGTCTAGAAACTATTCTTGGTTGATAGGTACGTCTAAGAACTTATTAGGTAAACCTATCGAATTTGCCACGACATAAAAGGACTCCTTACTTATATCGTTGAGTTTCACCAAAACTAACATGTACTCACAATTATTTGTGTACCTTGCCCCTTTAGGACCAATAAGTAACACCTCGCTGAGCGAAAACTATTACTAGATTGATGTAAAGGATATCCAAGCAAGTGTATATTTTGGCATGGCACCTTTTAACTCAATTTTTAAGTTTGGAACTTAAGGCTCTTACTATGTTGGTTAGATTTTAAGTGAACTAAAATCCTTAATCATGCAACATAATCAAGCTTTTGATCTCATGCATTTTAAGACATATTTAAAGCAATAAATAACTTAAAACATGCATAAGATATTTGTGATCTAGTATGGCCTGACTTCATCTTGAAGCTTTGACTTCAAAGTCCGTGTTGAAAATCTCCGTGGGAGGCACCATTTTCTTCAAATAGGATAAGCTATAACTAATTACAACTATTTGATGGTACGCAGACCATATTTGAATTGAAAAATAACTTTGGTACTTTAGACCAATTACATTCAAATTAATGGTACGCAGACCATATTTTCTATCCTATTTGGGCCATACTAGTCACTTCATAACCTGCAAAACAGTACATATACAATATATACCATTCACCCATTCATTATCATGAATGGCCCACATAGCTGGTTAGTAAAACACATTATGCATCACGTAAACATTTGCAGCAATTAATCAAGGTCACCAATAATCTACCAATTATTCAGTCCTTATTAATTCTAATCGAGTTGTTTTAACCTTAAGGATTTGTAGACCTAATCAAGAGTTTATGACTAAAAAGCGCTCCCACTCAAACCAATAAATTCATATGCTTTACTAATTTTAAACATAAAATTGTATTTCTAGTCTAACCGGAAACATACAAATTTAATTAAAATTTAAAGCTCATATAAATTTATGATTGAATCCAAAAATTTAATTTAATTTCAGTCGCATTTAAATTAATTCATGATTTTAATTTTAGTAAAATAATTAGAATAAATTCCATTTATTATAATTATAATATTCAAAATTAAAATCCAAGAAATTAATTCAAATTATTAATTTTAAAATTAATTAAAATTACGTGAACTGAAATTTTCAAATTAAACATTCAAAACGATCTAATCGAAACGCAAAACACCCTACGCGTTGCACGCCCATGGGCCGTACGCACACAGCCATTGCTGGCCATGTGCGCGCAGCCCATGCGCTCGTCGCATAGCTGCTGCTGTCTCATCGCAAGCCTCCGCACAGCGCCCCATCGCACGCGAGCTATCGCTCGCAGTGCGCGCGCGAGATCGCTCGCTGGACGCGCTGGCTCGCTCGCTGTGCGCGCGAGCCATCGCTCGCTGGGGCGCGACATCGCTCGCTGGGCGAGCGACATCGCGCGCTGCGCGCGCGAGCCATCGCTCGCTGGCGCGAGCCATCGCTCGCTGGTGCGCGACATCGCTCGCTGGGCGAGCGACATCGCGCGCTGCGCGCGCGAGCAGTGCTGGGCGCAGCGCTCGTGGCACGCGAGCTTGCGCTCGCTGCGCGCGAGGCTGCGCGCACTTGTGCGAGGCAGCGCGCGTTGTGGCGCAGCTCGCTTGCTGCCCACACGCGACTGCCTTGGCTCGCCCTTCGCCCATGCCCATTCGTTCATTGCTCGTGGCACACGACACAAGGCAGGGCTGCTGCCTTGTGCTCGTGCACTACGCCCTTGCTCATTGCATTCGTGCCGCACGGGCGACGAGCTCCCTTGCTCGTCGTCGCATGCCCGCATTATACAACACCCCTTAAGGGTAACACGAAGCGTCCATTGCTTCGTGCGTGCAAGTTATTTGAACGAATCGCATAAAAATTTAAAATTTATATTTAAAATTAATGACAAATTAATAAATATTATTAATTTCATAATTTTAGGGCGAAAAATCGAAAATTTATTATCCAATTGATTTCCGATTGTTATGGATTCAAGTCTAGGTCATAAAATTTAAAATTTATCGTAAATTTACAATTTTTATGGTGGTTTTTAATCATAGGTTTCTAATTAAATTACAATTAATTATGAAAATCAAATTAATTCTAAATTATTCTAATTTTCAACAAATTAATCATAATTACAAATTAGATTGCATAATTAACAAGACTAGGCATTCAAACTTGTTAAACATATGCAGTAGGTCAATCAAAAATTCAAGATTTATCAACAGGAATCGCAAATATTTAATTTAACATCTTAAATTTACGAAATTTTGCATCCGAAAAACTAAAACCTTCGAAAAGTCATAGTTAGGCTTCGAATTTGAGAATTCTGGGTTCGGCAGAAAAAAACTATTTTTGTCAAAATTTTAGAATGCCTTTTACATGCGGAATTGACACAAAAATCACTCAATTCGGATGAGTAATGAAGAAACTGCCGAAAAACTGCGTACATATAATTAAATAAACGCAATTTGCAATTAATTAACAATTACGAAAATTAATCACCCCTTTTAATTCTTGCAAATTTGTAATATTTAACCATGTTCATGCAATTTAGATTATGAAAATAATAAGGGGCTCGTGATACCACTGTTAGGTTATGATACATATGACATTTACATAGATCATGCGGAAACAACCATTAACCCAGGAAACATATTATTTACACATAATCATATAGCATAATTAGATGCATACTCTTTGTTGCGTGCCCTCCCTAGCTGCGCCCGAACCGAACAAGAACAAGTCTTTTAGGACTCCAAGTGTCGTCCCTCCGTAGATAGTCCACAGCACGTCCGGATCCGCCTTAAGATTGACCAACTAGAATCGCCCTTAAGGTACTAGAAAATTTCGGCACTTTTGAGCAAGATGTGTGTTTGATTTTCTCTCAAAAAAACTCACTTTTGAATACTTTGAAACTTGTGTATAAATTATGACCCCTAGGCCTTTATTTATAGAGTTATGGAAAAGGAATCGTAATCCTAGTAGGATGCGAATTAATTGGAATTAGAATCCTACATGAATTCTATTTAATTAATTTATCCAATTAGGAATAGACATTTAATCATATACAGACTCTTGCAGATTCAGGAATCACGCATGAGCACAAACTCACACACACACGGCAGCCACAAGGACTGCCCATGCGTGCGAGCTGCAGCCCACGCAGCAAGGCCCACGCATCCGTGGCCTTGGCGCGCGCTGGGCTTGTGGCGTGCGTGCTTGCTGGGCGACGGCCTGGCTTCGTGCTGGGCCTTCGTCCGGCAGGCCTCGTCCGATGCTAATTCGTACGATACGCTTCCGATTAAATTTCCATTTCCGGAATCTATTTCCGATACGAACAATATTTAATATTTCCGATTCCGGAATTAATTTCCGTTTCGAACAAATATTTAATATTTCCGTTTCCGGAATTATTTTCCGATTCCGGCAATATTTCCATTTCCAATAATATTTTCCGATACGTACCATGTTTCCGTTTCCGGCAACATCTACGACTTGGATAATATTCATATTTCCGATACGATCCATATTTCCGTTTCCGGCAATATCATCGTTTCCGGAGTATTCATTTCTTGCCTGTGACGATCTTAGCTCCCACTGAAACCAAGATCCGTCGGTTCCGAATATTCATAGATGGAGTATTTAATGCCATTAAATACTTGATCCGTTTACGTACTATTTGTGTGACCCTACGGGTTCAGTCAAGAGTAAGCTGTGGATTAATATCATTAATTCCACTTGAACTGAAGCGGCCTCTAGCTAGGCATTCAGCTCACTTGATCTCACTGAATTATTAACTTGTTAATTAATACTGAACCGCATTTATTAGACTTAACATAGAATGCATACTTGGACCAAGGGCATTATTTCCTTCATTTATGTGCCAGTGTCCTTCCTCCGATGTGGTTTCCGCAGATCCCGAGGTGGATTTCTCTTAGGATGTAGTCAGCGTCTGTTGGACCCACACATTTTAGCAGCGGAGCGGAGAATGATTTCCTCATGAGTTCTCCTTCGGCGCTGATGATGAACCACTTGTTGAATCTCTTCAGTTTTCTCGCCTGCAGCTTATCTTCGGGAAGTTCTCCCCTTTCTTTGTATGCAACTACTGCGTCCATCCAGCTGGGTTCGGTACGTAAGCTGCATACTGTGGTGGGTAGCAAGTCAATGCTTCTCTCTTGGTGAACTTCCACGTGGACCGACCTATTTAGGTCGATGAGTGTTGAGCTTGCGAGTTTTGACAGTGCGTCTGCTTGCGTGTTTTGTCCTCGGGGAATGAGAATGACTTCAAAGGATCTTAACTTTGACGTTAAGGATTTAATTTTTGCTAGGTAAGCTGTCATGCTGGGCCACTTGGCCTCATACTCCCCTCGGATCTGGTTGGCTACAAGCTGGGAATCAGTTTTGAGGCAGACATGCTCGGCCTCCAGGGATAAGCAAAGCTCTATCCCTGCGATTACGGCCTCATATTCGGCCTCGTTGTTAGTTGCTTTGAAGCCGAACTTCAATGTATACTCTATGCTTTTCCCCGTCGGGGGGATTAGTACAACTCCTGCTCCTGAGCCGTTTATTGTGGAAGATCCGTCAGTGAAGACCTCCCAAGTGCTTTTCGTATCATCCAGCATTTCCTGGTATGAGCACTCGGCCAAGAAGTCTGCCAATGCTTGTGCTTTGATTGCTGTCCTCGGCTGATATTTGATGCCGAACTCTGATAGTTCGAAGGCCCAGGCAGCCAATCTTCCTGACCTCTCTATTTTGTCGAGTACCTTCTCGAGCGGTTGGTCGGTTAGTACTGTGATTTGGTGGGAGTCGAAGTATGGCCTCAGTTTTCGCGCAGCTACCACTACTGCATATGCGACTTTCTCGATGAGCGGGTACCGAGTTTCGGCCCTTGTGAGTGTTCGGCTGGTGAAGTAGATTGGCTGTTGCTTCTTCTCTTCTTCCCGAAGAAGCACTGCGCTGACGGTTCCAGGGCTGACTGCGACATATAGGTACAGGGTTTCCCCCTCCTTTGGTCTGGCCAGTGTCGGCAATTGAGCTAGGTGGGCTCTGAGTTGCTGAAAAGCTTCTCTTTGCTCCTGTTCCCATATCAGTTCGGGATCCACCTTCCTCGGGACCCCCTTCTTCTTGACTGGTTCTGCTTCTCCCCCGGGGAGGTTCTTTGGTTTCAGTGCTTTGAAGAAGGGGGCTCCCTTGTCCGAAGCTTTTGATATGAACCTTGTTAGTGCGGCTAACCTGCCGGTTAGCCTCTGCACATCCCTTTTGGTCTTCGGCTCGGGCAAATCTAATGCCGCTTGGACTTTGTCTGGGTTCGCGTCAATTCCTCTTTCGCTCACCATGAATCCAAGGAACTTCCCTGACTTCACCCCGAAGACGCATTTTTTTGGGTTCAGCTTCATGCTGTATTTCCTCAGATTTCCGAAGGTCTCTGCCAAGTCCTTGACATGGTCTTCCTCCTTGATGCTTTTTACGATGGAGTCATCCACATAGACCTCCACATTCCTCCCTTTCTGGTCGGCGAAGACGTGATCAACTAGCCTCTGGTAGGTGGCTCCGGCATTTTTCAAGCCGAAAGGCATCATTTTGTAGTTGAACACTCCTGCGCTTGTGATGAATGCTGTCTTTGCCCTGTCGTCGGGGTGCATGAACACTTGGTGATAGCCTGAAAAGGCATCCATGAAGCTGAGCAGTGCATGGCCGCTGGTGGAGTCAACCAATTGATCTATCCTTGGCAGGGGATAGCAGTCTTTGGGGCAGGCTCGGTTCAGATCTGTGAAATCCACGCACATTCGCCAGGAGCCGTTCACTTTTTTGACCATCACCACGTTGGCCAGCCATTTCGGATACATGCATGGTTCGATGAATCCGGCCTCTTGCAACTTTTTCACCTCCTCGGCGATGGCTTTGTTTTTCTCCGAGGAGTAGTTCCTCTTTTTTTGTTTGACTGGCCGAGCTTCAGCGTTGACGTCTAGCTTGTGACAAATCAGCTTCGGATTTATCCCTGGCATATCTGTTGCTGACCATGCAAAGATGTCTTTGTGATCCCTGAGTAGTCGGATCAAGTCGATTCGGAGCCCCGAGCTTAGGCCCTTGCCTATTCGGACGCTCCTGTCTGAATCTTCTTCGAGGAAGATATCCTCCATTTCTTGATCTGGTTCGGGAGATTGGGTTTCGGGGCGGGCGTCAACTTCTGCGGGAGATAAGCTGCTCGTGCTTGCTCTTCTCCTTTTTGCCTCGCTTTCCTCTCCCGTAGCTCCTTTTCCTTCCTCGGGGCCGTCCCCTAGTTTGGGCTTTCGGACAGCAGTGTGGCAGGTTCTTCTCGCCACTTCTTGATCACCTCTGATTCGTTCGGCGAATCCTGCATCCGAGACGTATATCATCAGCTGATGGTATGTGGAGGGGACTGCTTGCATCTTGTGAATCATGGTTCTTCCCATGATTACGTTGTATACGGAGTCGCAGTCCATCACCAGAAATTCGTCCCGAAGGGTTTTTGCTGCCTGGCCTTCACCCACTGTGACTGGCAAGGTGATCTTTCCTCGAGGGATAGCTGCGGATCCGTTGAATCCGATCAGAGGATAACTGACTTTCGTCAACGCTTCCTCTGATTCTTCGAGGATCAGCTGCTCGAAGCAGTTTCTGAAGATGATATTGACGGCACTTCCTCCGTCGACTAACACTCGATGTACGTTGTGGTTATTGAGGTCCATGGAAATGACTAGAGGATCGTCATGTTTGTACTGGACTCCGAAGCAATCATCAGCAGTGAAGGTCATGTTCGGGGGGTGTGGCTGGTTGTCTCCCACCGCGCTGAAGTTGACCCGATGGGAGAGGGCTCTTAGGTGTTTCTTGCTGGCTTGGCCAGACTTCTGTCCCCCGAACACCACTAGGATGTCATTCTTCTTGTGCCCTGTTGCTTCGTAGACCCTTTTCTGGGGTTGCTCGTGTTGTTTGCCACTTGCGGCCTTTTCTTTTTCCTCCCTTCGGTCTAACAAGTACTGTTTCAGGTAGCCTCGGCGAATGAGGTCCTCAATGTTGTCTTTCAGCGAGTTGCATTCTTTGGTGTGGTGACCGAAGTCATCATGAAACTCGCACCATTTGTTCTTGTTTCTCCGAGCTGGGTTGGACTTGAGCTTCCCAGGTAGTTTCCACTTTTCATCATTTCTGTTGAGGCTAAAGATTTCTTTTCGGGGCAGAGTCAGTGGAGTGTAGTTAGTGTATCTGGGTTGAAGTTCACCCCTTCTCCCGTCTTTCTTCGGGCTCATCTCTCTAGCTCCTACTTTCTCCTTCCCTTTCCTTGAGCCGCCCTCGGGCTTGCTCTGGGTATTCTTTGTGTCTCTCGGATCCGACGATCCTTTCAATCTTGCAGCGGCCTTGTTGAACTCTTCGGTTCTGATGAACGCATCAGCCATTTGGAGCACGTCAGCTATTCTGGAGGGGTTCTTCATTGAGAGTTCGTCACGGAATTTCCCTTCCTGGAGCGCGTGCTTCAAGGCGAAGATGGCCACGTCTGGCTGCATGTTTGGTATGTTTGTTGATTCCTTCATGAATCTGGCCATGAATTCTCTTAGACTTTCGTCTCTTTCTTGTTGGATTGAGGTCAGTTCTGCTGTGGTTCGCTCGGGGCGATTGTTGCTCACGAACTGTGTGCAGAATCTCTTTTTCATCTTTTTCCAGCTCTTGATCGATCCCTTCGGCAGCGATCTAAACCACTCTCCCGCCACTCCGGTTAGCGTGGTTGGGAAATATTTACACCAACATGCTTCGGAGAAGGGACTCAGGAACATTTGCTGCTCGTAGGAGATGACATGATCCCTCGGATCTGTGATTCCGCTATAGGTTAGGTGTGCTGGCAGTCTTACCTTCGGTATTTCTTCCATGATCAGCTCGTCCGAGAAAGGGGATGACGTGGGAGTCATGATTCTTTTCCCGAGTCTAGCCCTGATGCCTTCGTTTGCCGAGGTTTTGTGATTAGAACGTTCGGGCGTACGATGGGGACTAGGGGTTCGATCATGCCTCCTGTCTCTTCTTCTTTCTCGGCTACTGACCTCGGGTCGTTCGCCAGATCTGCTTGACTCACCTACCCCGAGTCTCGTATGGATCGAAGGTCTTAACCTTGAGTGGACCGAGGGCCTCAACCTGCTGAGAACCGAGCTTCGGATCCGAGTGTTACGAGTAGTCGATTCGCTTTGGAGAGCTGTTGGAGTAGGCGATGGTCTTGCAAACCAATCTGGCTGTTGTTGTGCCCTTTTTTGGGTGTCCCACGTGCTTTCCATCCATCTCGACGTCAGGTGTGTTCCTGTCAAGGGGAGGAGCTCTCTTTCGGGTCTGGACACTTCTACACTGGGCTGTTCGTTCAGCCTTCGCCTGGTCCTCCTCTCTTCTCTGCGGTCCTTTGCCAATCCTTGCTGCTTCTCATTGAAGAGGAAGTTTTGCATGATGGTCATGGCCGCAGTGAGCTCTTCCCTAGTTGGAATTGGAGGTCCTGCGTTTGTGGCGGTCGTAGCTCTGCTTGGCTGTGACCTCGCCATCGATTGAGGGTGCTCCTCTTGGTCAGATTCTGAATCTGACCGCACCATCATATCGTCATCATTGTTGTTAATAACATCATTAACCATTTTCGCGGAAAGAGGTGATTGATGTCTTTCAAAGGCTTTGAAGTGTTCGTCCCCACAGACGGCGCCAAATTGTTCCGGTGTTGTAAAGATGGAAACAATGGGCTTCGAATGAAGGCCCTTTCGTATGTGTTGAAGATCTTGCTTGTTTGAATGAGTAGAGTCCGAATTCACCTGCACAAGAGCAAAGTCACTAGCCTCGGGGGTGTTTCCGAGGAAAGCCCCTCCGATGCCTAAGTAAGAACGATGCTCGGATTCTAGAGAGAAGTTCTCTAGAAGAGTAGTCTTAAGGCGATAAATTGGACGTACCTTGAGGTGTGAGCCTTGGCGGCCTATTTATAGTGTTTGCATAATAAATGCCCATAGGTCATTTATTGCTTTTGGGCCTTGGGCCTTGATGGATGGCTGACTAGCCATTGGTAGGTTTGATGCTGTTTGTTTATAGCCATTGAGCTTTGGACTTAGTGGCCCAATTGAGAATCAATTGGGAGCCCAAACAAGGTTAGTTTAGTGCACGTATTACACAGTTCAAGTCACAACTCGACTAATTACAACCAAGAAATTGAACATTCATACTCCGTATCTAAGGTTTTGAAACACATTTCTTCTACTCTATATTTTTTAACAACATAATGAACGTACCACGTTTTGTTTTATTTAAACCCATTTTAAAATAAAATCTAAGGCTAATGATATAATTTACGGCGTATCAATTAACTTAAACTTTGAACGTACTTTCTCGTTGTATGTGTGTAATGTTAGATAAGATCGATGTGAGTATGTGACACATTAATTGAGAATGGATCCGTTAGTTAGCTATAGAGTAGTGTTCTAGTTTATGATTGTTAGTAAAATGTCACTGAAGTGGTACGTTCTCTTCGTTTACGAAGTTCCAATAACGTATGGACGAGTAGTTACTCCCATCCTTCAATTCTCTAGGAAATTGGCTAAATTAGGTCAATTTTGTACTTCATATATTCAAGTTGTAGATTATTAGTTGTGGGCATCATTAATATTGTATTGATATGATAAAATAAAAACGGATTTTTCATGAAATGTCCCTGAGGTTTATCTTAATGCACCAAATACCCCTAAACTTTCCAGAATGCACCAAATACCCCTGAGGTTTAGTATAAATACACAAAATGCCCACAAGGCTAACGGACGTTAAGTACCTGTTAGCGTATGTTTACCTTTATGCCCTTAATAAACCGTTTTCTCTACTTATCCTAACATTAACCCCTTAATTATATTAATCAACTCTTAATTACATTAATTAATCCTTAATTAAATTAACGGATTTTTCATGAAATACCCCCGAATTATGGCGTAATTCACCAAATGCCCCTCGACTTTCAGAAATTCACCAAATGCCCCTCACAAATGACTTAATACCCAAAATACCCTTACTAATGACGCGCCGTTAGTCCTCCGTTAGCCTAATTTTTAAATTCACCAAATACCCCTATTTTATTACTTATTTCATATAATACCCCTATTCTGAAACTTAATTCACCAAATACACATAACTTAAAATTACCCATTTTGATGCTCAGCGGCTAGTTTTTATGTTTGAAAATTAGCCGTTGCTTATTGTTTGCTTATAAAAACCCCTTTTCTGACTATTTATTGTAGTTTTTCTATTGTTTTGTTAATTTCATATCATTTTTGTCATGAGTTTTACTTTCAAAATCATCATCCACACCCATGAATTCACATATGTAAGAGTCCCAAACAATTTCTAATATTATGGGAGGAAATTTCCATCTGAGGCTCCGATACAACACTCAGTAAGTTTCAATTATGATCCAATAAGTTCAGGCCTCATCCAGTAAAGACAATGCACTTTAGCTGAGCAAAAGGCCAAAAAACCCCATTTTCAAAGGGATCTTATGTAAGTGAAGCTGAAGTAATTCAATCTAAAGCTAACACCTTAATTTTCTTATTGTCCGAATGGTAAAGAAACTAAGAAATCAAGTTCAATAACACATACATTTTTATCACAACCTCGATTTCAACTTGGATTCATGATGTGAAAATCTTGAGTTTGGAGGCAAATCTTTGTGCCAAGATTCATGTTTTTTCACTGGTTCATGAGCTTTGGAACATACCTTAGTTTCATTTTTTTTTCTTGTTCCCTCAAATCCAAAAATAGACATTTGTCCATAAATCTGACCATGTCAATAGGACCTAGCTCAAAAGAAAAGTGGGAAAACCTTTATGCCTCGACTGTAAGGTTGAGAGAAAGTTAGGAGATTGAAGAAAGATGTTTGGAGGCAGTAGAGACAGGAGACAAAAGGGAGTTAACGTTAAATATGTGGCATGGAAGCAATAGAAGCCGAGGTAGCTGGAACATATGCGTTAGAATAAAATTAATAAGAGCTTTATTTTTAATCTGTTTGCATATGTTAAAGATATTTCCCATATTGAAAAAGGAATACCTTCCGATTGCGTGGTAAATATAATTAATTGGTCACATAAAGAATAAGGTACAAAAGAAGTAGCTATTTTCTTGAAGAGTTGCGACGTTTTGAGGTGTTTTTAGGAGTGTTTTCTGTTTTAGTGTTGTACCGGAGCTTCAGATTGAGTGTTGTATCAGATATTCGGATGTCAAATTTTCTCCCATGATAACAAAATTTATTTGGGACTCTTACATATGTGGACTCATTGGGTGTGGATGATGATTTTGAAAGAAAACTCATGACAAAAATGATATGAAATTAACAAAATAATAGGAAAACTACAATAAATCGTCAGAAAAAGAGTATTTATAAGCAAACAATAAGCAACGGCTAATTTTCAAACACAAAAACTAGTCGTTGAGCATCAAAATGAGTAATTTTAAGTTATTGGTATTTGGTGAATTAAGTTTCTGAATAAGGGTATTTGGTGAAATAAGTATTAAAATAGAGGTATTTGGTGAATTTGAAAATTAGGTTAACGGAGGACTAACGGCGCATCATTAGTAAGGGTATTTTGGGTATTAAGTCATTTGTGAGGGACATTTGGTGAATATCTGAAAGTCGAGGGGCATTTGGTGAATTACGCCAAAATTCGGGGGTATTTCATGAAAAATCCGTTAAATTAATTAACCCTTAATTACATTAACTAATCCTTAATTAAATTAATTAACCCTTAATTAAATTAATTAATTATTATCTAAAAAAACCAATTACCCCCAAATTTTTTGGGATTCTCCATTGCCACCCTGTTGTTTCCTTTGGTCTGTCTCCTCAATTCCCACCACCACCATGTCAACCCTCTCTCCATTATCAATACCAACCATAACTCCTGCTTCCAAGTTCCACCTCCATGCCTAATCTCTCTCCTTCCCTCACCCTCCACACTGATCTAATTTGAGGAGTTAAGCAACCACATGACCTTCATCCTCGCAGCACCAACGAATTAGAGGAGAGAGAACGCCACCACCACCAAACCCCACTGATGCATGCCGCCACCACCAAACCCCACTCCCCCTTCCTCACCGATGACGTTTCCCTCCCCCGCACTTCCCCCATCTTCCTCATTGCTCCCCACTGCCGCCGTCACCACCAAACCCGTGTTTCCCTTCCCTGCACTTCCCCCACCTTCCTCATTGCTCCCCACTACCGCCGCCACCAAACCCCACTCCCCCTTCCTCACCGGCGTCGTTGCCCACCCCCCACTTCCCCCTCCGTTACGATAATTGCGACTAGATTGCTGATTTGGGGATCAATTTTTTTGGGATCTGGATTTTGAGGAGAGAGGAAAATCGATGTGCTTATCTGCCGTGGAACAGGCTGGTGTCGGTGGCGGTGTGGGGTGGTGGTGAGGAAGAGAAGGGGTTAGCAGGGTGGTGTGTGTGGTGGTGGTGATGAAGAGAAGGGCTGCCATGGAAGACAGGGAAGAAGGAAGGGGAGAGAGAAAAAAACAAAAAATAAAAAATAAAAAATTAAAAGGGAAAGAGAAAAAATAAAAATTAAATTAAATTAAAGTTAAAGTTAACGGATAAGTTAACGGAGTTAACGGAAAATAGTCATTTTGGGTATTTTGTGTATTTATACTAAACCTCGGGGGTATTTGGTGCATTATGGAAAGTTTAAGGGTATTTGGTGCATTAAGATAAACCTCAGGGGCATTTCATGAAAAATCCGAAATGAAAATGAACCACGATCCTGTTTTTGTTAATGGTTATATCCCTATTATTTCCGTTGATTTAATACCAATGGAGGGTTGGATTTAGGATATGAGAATAAATTTAGAAGAAAATTACCTTTTTGTCTTTAATGAAACTAAAGGAAAGAGTATACTTAAGGGTAACTTATCAATTTTCTTATTTTATTATCAACAATATATTCCTAACCCTTACTAATTAAGGGAATTGTCACATTTTTTACGATTTTCCAATAACCAATTCACAATCCTTATCTCGTCCCTAATTAGTCCCAAAACTCGCTTCCGTTCCCACATACCTAACGCCCTAGTAACGTATTCACCGAATTCTCGAGGTTTTAACTATTTCATCTAGGCATGTATTTTTTTAACATTTTAAGAGTGTATTTCAATTCGTATAAGAGGTGGAATAGCACAATTAATTTCCTACATTATATAGTATCAAACAACACCGAATAATGGTCTAGTGAAAAATATTTCATCTTCCAACCAAAAGGTTGAGAGTTCAATTGTCACTAGTCATGGGTCTTTGAAGAAGGGTTCTCCTTACCATTCCCTTCGGCCACTCTTAAAGTGTCTAGCTCGCTAACCACTAAGGACCTGTAGAGTTCAGTCGTTTAAGTCCGATAAGACATGCACTTTATCATACCTTAACAAAAATTACCAAACAACTAATAATGATACAGAGCATCCGTAGCAGTTGTTATTATCTTTTCCGATCTTATTTGTTTCCATCATGTTTTGATTATATAAACACATTTCAAGTGTCATTAATGTTTTAAAGCCCACTTATGGGCCAACATCAATTAAAATTCTCTCGATCACTAGTCCCTCATTTTTGGATTAGGATTTGATTTGGTCACAGTTTTGCATTCGCTAATTAATCTTAAAGAAGTGCATCAAAATGAATACTGATTTGCATAAAAAAAAGGAATTGAATACAGATTATAAGGTATGCCAAAATTAATTTCCGTAGAAGTGCCCGCCACTTGTGGTGGATATACTGAAACTGCATACCTCATCACAAGTCACTTATTAAGACATGAAAGAAAAGCATTAATTACTCCCACACTCTAGTACACCGGGGAGGAATGTGTAATGTGTTCCTTGCTGGTAATTGAAGCACAAAGTGAGAGGGAGAGAAAAAAGGTTGGATGTATCCCACCATAAAAAATAGTGATATGTGAACCACTTTTAGGAGTTTAGGCTTTATCCATCCCCAAAATTGTGCTGACAAACGTACAAACCCAAGGGCCACCAATATAGTACTCCGTAGTCCGTAGAGCAGAGCTTAGCTTGCATTTAATTTACATACTCTCACCTCCCATAACTTACTTACACACAGATTCGAGACTCTGTCTCTTTGCCTGTCTAGCAGTTCAATAGTCCTTTCAACTTCTTTTGCAAGCAACCCCTACCACCCTTCACCCTCTCCTTAATTAACTCACTATTACCGACTACTCCCTCCCATCCTATTCATAATATCGTTAATACATACCGACGTAGTAAGCTATGCTACCGTATTGACGTACATTTTGAACACGTAGTGATACCGTGTGAGCACATAACACTACAAATTTATTCAATACATTTTTAACGACGTTTTTTATAAGCATCTCAAACTTGACACCATTTACTAACGTTGTGTCTCTAAATAATACTTGAGACGGAATTGTATATCAAGTTGCCAAACTCCTTTCCGATTTTTAATCTAACACAACAATTTAACAACAAAACGAATATGGTGTACAAAGCTAACAACAAAACGAATATTACACAAAGTACATGACACAATCATACAACAATTAATCAAGTACTCCGTAGCACACTAGCTAGAGACAAGGTTTATATTTTCCTAATAAAAGGAAAATATATATTCCTATTAAATTAATTATTACACAAATAACAATAATTAATCAAACTCAAACAAACAAAATAGTTGTAGCAAACATGCAACACCTAGATATAGCATACCATAACCCTATACTACATAAAACTCTGATTAACACACAAAAGATAGATAAAGTCCCAAAAGTCAAACCCACTCAGACAAGCAAGAAAAACCACCGGCCATGCAGACTGATATAATGCAGTACAGCCTTGTCATTTTCTATCAGTAGCTCCACATGCAGTCTAGCTCACTACTACCACCACCGCCACCCCAACCCATCCTTCCTCCACCACCGCTACCGCTACCGCTACCCCCACCGCTAATATTGCAATGGTTGTGATCATACCCATACCCATACCCATTACCACTGCCACTACCCCAAGTGGAAGTGGCATTACTACTTCCCATCATGACATCCAACTCACAACCACCATTACCTCCACTTTGAATAGGTGGTGCACCACCGATCCACGGGAGGTGGAGGTTATCCTGGAGAGACCTCAAGCTAGGGAAAACGGGCAATCCATTGAATGTGCTGCCCCTAGGCATTGTGTTGGTCATCATGGAAGTTGAAGTCATTGGTAGTGGAGTTGTAAAAGTGAGCTCAAAGGGGTTGAAGTTGCTCATATTACTGGTATTATTATTATTGTTATTTATATTAATATTGTTGTTGTTGTTGGAGAAACAGGACACGTGCTCTTTCTTGATAGGATTGTTGTTGGACTCACTCCCATCGTCGTAGGAGCAAACCTCATTCATGGCTCCTCGGTAAGGGGAGGAGTCCAGGAGTGGTGGAAGCTGATGAGAGGCGGAGATAGACGCCGAGGAGGGCGAGCTACATACATCATTGTTGTTATAGTTATAGAGCCCACTCATGATTCCATCACTTGGAGTTTTCTTTCCGCCTCCAGTGATGGTGGTGCTGGTGTTAATTGTTGAGACGATTCCGGTGGTTGTCTTTTGAAACACCCTTGAGATCACCCATTCATCCTACAAATCAAACATTTAAACCAACCTTAGGTTAATAAGGGTGCCCTAACAAGTAACAACTCAAGTTAGGGTACTATAAATCATTTTTTGAGGTTTAATTAATGATTGTCAAATTTGATTTTTATTTCCTGCTTTATGATGCAAATTATGTACTTGGTGTATCGTCTCAAAGTTTAACTCAGAAGATCACAACTTGAGGAAATTTTTATAAAGCTAAACTATTTCATAATTTTCAGAAAAGTCAAAACTTATTATTTCATGATGATAATCCTGAAATAAAGATATATCATATCAAATGTTAATAATTACTACTTACTACCTGAAAATACTCCAGTGTTGCCTACTTGACAGAAATTGATTGCACCATTCACTTACCTAGCAAACCTTCCTATAAAAATGAAACTACTTCAGCCTACGAGTAAGTTGTATGCTCTAATTAATTACTCAACTGACCACAATAACCATATTAACTAACATACCTCATTAAGTATGTAACCGAACTAGGAGGGTGACATGTAAATATCTAATTCAAATTAGGACGTGGATGTACTAGTGTAATCCCAACTGCAAGCTACTACTCCACTTCTTAAAATAGTTGATGGCAGTTTAATTACTTATTAGTATAAAGTATAAAATAAGAGAAGATAAAGATAATACGGAGTACTAAGTTAGATAACCTTAGAGGTACGGGAGAGGTAGTGGTAGGAAAATTTGCCTTCGAGGCGGTACTCATGCATCACCCAGTTGCTTTTTTCACCCTTAGGAGCTCTTCCCCGGTAAAACACCAAAGTCTTCTTCATTCCGACCAATGCACTTGTTTTCGAGCTGTATATTTCCCGGTCTTTCCCGGTTGCCTTCCAGTAACCCGCTTCGGTTGCCCGGTTAGTCCGTAACCCCGTAGGATACTTCCGGTCTCTTAAGCTAAAGAAGTACCACTCCTTCTCACCCATCTTTGCCTTCTCTGCACACACCCCATAACATTTATGTCAAAACACTATTTATTTATTTATTTTTTGGCAGCTTAAAACACAAATTTAACTTCATTCAAACTTTTTAAATTCTAAAATATATATATATATATATATTGTGTTAACAATAATTATAAGAAAATTTAACTAAAATACAATTATTTAAAAATTGTAAGTGATAACATTGTTTGAATTCATAAAGTGGGTACTCCGTAAGAAGTAAAACTAGAGTAAAATTTGTGTTAACCTAATTATAAGAAAAATTATATAAAAACACATTTTTTACAAAGCTTGGTGTAACACTAAAGTGAGAAACATTGTGTATTATGAACTCATTAAGTGAGTATAAGAAGTAAATCTTGGTAGAAATTATATAAAATATTATTGTGGTAGCAAAATAAATACATAAATATTAAGTTTTAACATTAAATTGTCATGCATATTATTCTTAGTAGTAAGTAAATTAGATACTACAAAAAGTATGGAGTAGACAAATCTAACTCAAAACCTACTCCATTAGCTTAACAACAACACATTACTGGTTAAAATTACAGTAAGAACGTGACAATAAACTCCGACCAAAGCCGAGGGGCGGTGAAAGAAAATGAAGGAAAATTTACCAGGAAGTTCCCAAGGCTCGCACTTGTTAAGATCAACTTCAGCAATAGCTCTACCAGTGAAATTTCCATCAAGAACCTTCTTAAGCAAGTAGTAAGAAATGAGTTCTTCATCAGTAGGATGAAACCTAAACCCAGGTGGTAAATTTGACTCACTCTTGTCAAAATTCAGAAAAAATGGTTGATCCATTTAATTTCCAAAACCCACCAAGTAAAATTAAAACTCTCTCAATAATCTGAAAAATAAAATGAACAAATTGAGGATTTGAAGGGGTGTTAAAAAGGAGAAAGAGAGGTGGGGAGGTGGGGTCCATACCCCAATGAACTGTGGTTTTTTCTGTTCTGTCGTGTCCTGTTTTTTCTTTTCTCTTTTTTTTCTTTTTATTTTTATTTTTTATTTCTAAAAACATTTATGATTTCCGTTTGCTTTAGGTGATGATGTGTGACATGAAGAGAGAGAGAGAGCGCGCGCGCGCTAGATAGAGAGAGAGTATGCGTGCGTGTGTTGGGAAATTTGCAGAGGGTATTCCTATCTGTCAGTGAAGACAATTTTAAACTTAAATTTTTTATTTCGATCTGTATTTTATAAAATTGTTTTTTATTTTTATTTTGGAGTATTACGGAGTCATATTTATTTGGGGATGTAAAAAAAATAAGAGGATCGATAAAGCTGAAACAATATCTAAAAATGTCAGCATAGTACCACAAGATTTTTTATTTTTTTATAAAAAATAGAAAAGAAAATGGTAAGTGGTGAAATCTTTTACAGATTAGAAGAGAACAGAGGAAGATCGGCAGGGCTAGTACGTAAGTTGAAAGAGTAGTCTGAGGTAATGGAACGTAACGTTAAATTATTACTAGTAGATGGGTAAACTACTAAACTCAAGGTAAAAGATAAAATCATTGTTTGAGTTTTTTAAAAAATTATATAACTAATGAATTGGGGAATTTTAAATGATTTTTTTTCATTTACCAATATGGAGTGCGGAGTATTGAAGTGTACGGACTACGGAGTAGTATATTTTAGGCTTGACCTAGTGGTAAAAGTTAGGCCTCATATTCACAAGGTTATGGGATCAGATCTTATTATGGGCTCTTTAGAGATGAGGATTTACCCTACATTCCCCCTTCACTTCCAATGAGTCTGGTCTACAAAGCTGGCTGGAAATAGTTGTGTGAGGTTACAATACAGTAGGGTCCTTCATTTTACCTTAAAAAAAATAGTCTGTGTTTTTGCCTTTGAGTATATTACTAATTCATGCTGAATTTGTACGGAGTGTGGAGTATTGAAGTGTAGTATACTCCATTTATAGTATTCGTACATTAATCTCTTTGTGACAAAATAATTTAAGGGAAATTTTCACTGGTTCCTTTTGCGGTTTGGCCCTTGAGTATATTGCTAATTTATGTTGAACTTGTACTTTATACGTAGTGTGGAGTATTTAAATGTTATATACTCCACTCCATATATTATATTTCGTACATACCAAGCAAGGCTTGACCTAGTGGTAAAGGCTTGGCCTCATAACCACAAGGTTATGGGATCAAATCCCACTAGGGGCTCTTTGGAGGTGAGGAATTCCCCTATAATTCCCCCTCACTTCCAATGAGTCTGACCTGCAAAGCTAATTGAAAATACATATACGAGGCACCAATACAATAGGGTCCTTCATCTTACCTTAAAAAATAATGTATTTCATACATTAATCTCTCTCACATAATAATCTAAAGGGGAAATCTCACTCATTCATGGTCTCTGAGTATATTTGCTAATTAATTTATACTTTGAACTTGTAAGGTCATGACTACTATGGAATACTACGAATATTTTACAAAGTAAAGTTTGGCTATGACTACTACCGGGTTCTACGAATATTTTACCAAGTAAAGTTTGGCTAGGTGGAAAATATTGCACTCTGTTAGAATATGTCTTAAATTGGTCAAGTACCTTACTGCAACGCCTCAGCACGGAATTTTTCCGCATCTGCTTAGAGAGTACTATATAAACTCTCTATGTCATAACCTAGTCGTATTATGTAATATGTATCCCTTAATATCAATAAAACTTTAATCCCCTCTATCTGTGGACGTACCTAACACATTGTTAGTGAACCACGTTAAATCTATGCGTTCTTTATTTACGTTATTTAATTTTACTTTGCATCTGTTATAACACACTCTTCAACTTAAAAGGTTGTGATTTCAATCTCCACCAGGAGCACTTTGGGGAGGGTTTATCCTTCTCCCTCATTCCAAAAGTATTTGGGTTGAGCTAGTTCGAGAGGAGTTTAGATCTGTTAGGACTTTTTATCATACCTTAAAAGGAAAAAAAAAATTATTGACTATTATGTACTCCGTACAATTTATTAGAAAGAAGGGGATCTTATTTATTCAGGGAAGATGTTAATGGTTAATATTATTCCCCTGAATCTTACGGAGTATCAGAGAGTACTTTTTTTTTTTTTTTGAGAGGAAGTATTAGAGAGTACTTGAGTACCTTTACTTGATTAATTTCTAGTTCAAAGCAATGCAAGAGTAAATTGAAATGTCCCCTTAAAGAAGAAAACCGCATATACTTGTAAATCATCATTTTAAATGGTGTACAAAGACCATCTCGCGACAATAATTAGTTGAGATTATGAGATTATTGATACTCCGTATCATACGGAGAAGTATATTATGGCCATATGAAAAGGCACTTCTTGCAATAGGCCCTTTTATCTCTATTAATGCTCGAATCTCAAAATATTCTTACAAGCCAAAATTAGAGTACAGTATTACGGAGTAAAAAAAATTCACCCAAAACCATTTTGTTGTTTTATATAAGTCAACGGTTTATTAAATTTGAAAATTAGGGTGAATTTTTGAAATTAAGATTAGTCAACCTTGTCCGTTGATCTTCTTATTGATTGTTGATAGCAAAATCAAGTTTCTTTTCACTCACATCCATCATCTATCCATCTTTGAACTATAGTCGATCTTGTTTTCATCATTTTTTTTTTATTACTACAACATTTCGTTTTTTTTATAATTAAAATGCTAGCGCACTACTTTTTAAGCATGATTAAAAAAAATTATAACATTATGATATGAATATGGAGGACTAATCTTCTAAATTTACTTTTTAGGATCTTATGGTAACGTTTGAGGCGATACTTTGTCACTCTTTCCTTTAATAATCTTTGAAGTGTTTTCCATCAAAAAAATTACTTGCATTTCCAACTGGTTCTCTTTTACGGAATAATAATTACATAGTACTATACTTAATTTTGATTGTTGTATTATTAATACATAAGGAGTACTCCACGGTTTTGATATTACCAAGGTATTGTCATATTGATTTGAGGCTCTATTTGGATTAACTTATTTTGTACGGAATAATATTTAAACTTACTTTGTCTAAATTATTTTAATTATGTGCGAAATTTTCTGAAAAAGTTCATTTTTTCTTAAGAAAAACTTACTACGCCGTACATATTTTGTTTGAATTTATGTGAACTTATTTTGTGCGAAATGAGTTGAACCTTAGAGAACCTAACTAATATGATCCGTATAAATTGCAAATGATCGTTACGGAGTACCACATAAATTATAATTAGAGCAATCAAGCTATATTTTCAAAATATCAACTTTTAACTTCGTCTCCAATCAACGAGGTTGCGATTAAAGTTATACTTTGACAAATTATACTCTCATTTTTTAACTGATGACAACCCATTGTAAAATTATATTGGCAGAATAAATTTGGATGATGCGAAGCATGATGATAAAGTGATAATTGGTATCCTAAAAGCCTAATAGGTAGGCTAATGAGTAGGATAATAGAGCTATGGGAAAGTAAATCTAATGATCTGTTTTAATCAGTAAAGTTATCTGAGATACTTACTGCTAATAAGTAAATCTCTCTCAGCTTCCTTTTATTTATGCTAATTCCCCCTTCATTATCTCTCTCTTCTTTTGTTGTTTTCCTCTCTCTGGTGATATAATCTGCATTGGGGTTGTTATTTATTTGTACGCATTTTGTACACACTCTATTGTCCTCGAGCTGTGATCACCATCTTCATTTTTTTTCGCGGACGCACTGCTAGTAAAAAGGCTGTGGGCCAGGACGGGCGATGTCCAACACGAAAAACTCCGATCCGACATAGGCACACAAAAAGAACAGCCCAACATGAGCACGAAGTTGTGGCTGTGAGTCGGGCATGTGCCACATTTTTTTGAAAAAAGCACGACGAGGCATAACTCGACCCGACCCGGCAAAGCATACTAAATTTCATAAAATTAGGCTTAGACAC
This sequence comes from Spinacia oleracea, assembly GCF_020520425.1. Classification (NCBI taxonomy): domain Eukaryota; kingdom Viridiplantae; phylum Streptophyta; class Magnoliopsida; order Caryophyllales; family Amaranthaceae; genus Spinacia; species Spinacia oleracea. Next base: position 159,089,649 of record NC_079490.1, on the reverse strand, counting down.
GACGGCCCAACCTGACCCGATACAACATGGGGGCCAGACCCGTTCTAGCCACGGCATGTGGGCTCGATACGAAGCCCGTCTTGACCCAGCCCACATGCATCTCTATGCACCAATAATGTGTTCACTTCCACATGTAATTTGTATTTTCTTTATCACACCTAAAAAATATTACCCACAAGCTAGCATTTATAAAACAATGCGTCCCCGCACAGTCGCACCTAAAAAACAATAAGTACTACTCCCTCCGTCTTTTTTAAGAGATACACTTGGCCGGACACGAGTATTAAGAAGAAGAATTAAATGAAATAAAGTAATAAAAGCAGGTGGGGTTGAGTAGATATTTTAATAAGAAAAACAAGTGGGGACCATGTCATTTTAGGGAGTGGGGTGTAGATAGATTAATTAGATAGTGTGGTTGATAAATTACTAAAAATGGCAAGTGTATCTCTTAAATAAATACGGCCGGAAAAGGCAAGTATATCCCTTAAATAAATACAGACGGAGTACTCCTCAAGCATTAATAAAATTACGCGTGCACACAGTTAATGCAAGCATTTTGAAACACAAGTTGCTAATTTGTAAACAAAATCATATACAAATAACATAATTATTTATATCCAAAGTAATAGAAAATAGTTTAAAAGTATTCATTAAGGCCCTGTTTAGTTCACCTTATTGCAGGACCTTATTACTTATTTCAGATTTAATCAGATTAGATCAGACCAGACCAGATTAGATCAGAAAATATAAGTTCAGATCAGATCAGATAAGAGATGATTATTATTATTATTATATATTTATATCATTGTTAAGGGATACACTTGCCTTTTCCGGCCGTATTTATTTAAGAGATACACTTGCCATTTTTAGTAACCTATCAACACCACCATCTAATTAAATAATCTAATCTATCAGATCGGATCAGATAAGATCAAAAAAAAATAAGTTCAGATAAGATCAGGAGAAATAAGGTGAACTAAACAGGGCCTAAGGGATGGGTATAAGAAGCTTGATATTGATGGAGCATGAAAGTCTTTAAAAGAAGCAGGCGGAGGAGAAGTTTTTAGAAAACCCACTGGATCAAGGTTTGTGGGTTTCTCAAAGTTCAATGTCCATTCTTCTCTAGCATATGAGTTATATGCTCTTCCCGAAGGATTGATAATTGCTAAGGATTTCATGATTGACAAGTTGGAAATTGAAAGTGATGCGCTTAATCTTAAAGTTATGCTTGAAAGTGTTGATGATCAGGCTCATCACGAGTTAGGTCTTGATTTAAGGAAAGTTGTACAACTACTTGGTCAGAATTGGATAGTAGAGTTATCTGATATTCCTCGAATTTGCAATAGGGTGACACATTCTCTTGCTGCTCATGCCTTAGTGATCGATGGTTGTTGCCCGGTAGTAAGCTTCATTACATTATTCCATATTGTGTTAAGGGGGATTATGAGATTGATTTTGAGCATACAAATCCAGAATATGCATTGGAACAATGTGAGAAGGGAAGCAGTGGCTCGAGAAACAGCTATTGTCCATACTATGTACTAGCAAAAACTCCTTAATAGTCATCAACAAGAATGTGTCTACCCTTTCTGCGTCTCATGTTGTTTTTTACTCTATTGTTTCAAGCATCAAGTAGGTGGTTGATAGCTCTTCAAGCAAGGATAAGGCGATGGTGGATAAAGGAAAAGAAAATGAATTTGCTCCCTTTGTTGTTGGCAGTTCAACAATGACTAGAGATTGTTGAAGTGAAAGATGGTGAGATTTCCAATAATTGAAGGTTTCTTCGGACTCTAGAATTCGTATTCGCAGCTCCATAATGTTTCTTCTATGGTGTTTCTGTTTATTTTGTTTTTTGGACTTTTTAAGTTTCTTAGATGCATAGTGGGAATAGGTAAGGGTAATTAACTAATTATGGGTGGTTTATCAATGTGGAGGTGCACTTTAAATTAGACGCTTTTTGGAAAATCTTTTGCACTGTTGGGGACTTGGGGTACGGTTTGGGGGTAAGTACGTGTATCAGTGTATGGTTAACATTGAGATTTTGCTTGCTTTGTATCCGCACTCTATGTTTTAACTAAGGTAAATATATTCCCGTCGTTTTAAGTTTAAAAACAAAAAGTAGTTCAAACTTCTAAGGAAAGAGTCGGTGAAGTTGTAAAAGGTATTTTGAGTCTTAATTATCTAAAATCTTTAGCTTTATTACGAAAGTTTGTTTGTTTTGAGTTTTTGACCCACTTTATACCAAGTATCAATTAAGTAAGACTTGAAAAATAAAGTATCTAAACTAAGGGACTATTTTGAAAACCCTTATATATTTAAAGGACATTTGGTAATATGACAACAAATTAAATAAAACAAAAACAAAAAGTTTTGCAAGGAAAACAATCATTAGTTTAAAAAAGACCAGTTAACAAAAACAATAAAATCCGGGGTATCGTCAGGGTTTACTTCCGAGTCCGGATCCTCTAGAGTTTTAATAAAACTCTACAAGCTAAGGTAGAGTTGTATCTAAACCATACATTTTAAAATCAATGGCTCATATTAGTGCGAAAGGGAAATTAGGGGATGGATATTGATGAGAAAAAACAGGGGGAATTTGGAAAGATAATATATGAGTCATTGATTTTTCATTCATATGGTTGATATTGCTCAAACTCTACCTTGTATAGTTTTATTAAAACTCTAGAGGATCCAAAACCCTTACATTCCTTAAAAAAATTTACTATATTAATTACTCAGTATGTACAAATCAAAATACTTAAAATATTTATTAGAAAAAACGGTAGCACGTATGTAATTTTCTTTGTTAACGGTCGAACCGAAATGGACTGTTAATTTCATGGAAATACTAGTCGATCAGTGGAGATATTTTTTATTTTTTTATTTTTTTTAATAGGTAAAAAGAAATCATTTGAGATACCCTCGCGATCTTGCAAAGGCTCCCACCCGGCCACCCATAAGCCTATTACATACCTTATACCCTTAACTGATCCCCACTTAAACCCCAAGTATTTGCTTGGGAGTAGGAATTAAACCTTAAATTATGCAAGGGAAGAAGGAAAAATTTACCACTTGATCAACCACGATTTCAAAGTTGATCAGTTGAGAATTGAGATGGTTCTATAATAAAAAGGACAAATTAAAGGGTGGGCAAGAAGAACATGAAGATGGCAGTTTGAAGTGTATTGTTTTACAAAAGATGTAACACTCAGCTGTTGCTATCATATTCATATTCACATATCATTATCAATGATATCAAAATCAAAATCAAAATCAAAATCCGTAACACCATGAACACTACTGTTTGTCCATTTATTATGATACTCCCTCCGTCCCGGAATACTTGACCTGTTTTGCTTATCGGGTCGTCCCTTAATATTTGACCTGTTTTTAAAAATTGAAATATTCTAATAATATTATATTATTTCTCATTCCACCCCTATTAACCCACCTACCCCCTATTCCATACAAAAAATAATTAAAAATTCAACCCCTACTCTCCCCCAACCCCACCCCTTTACACATTTCCCACTAACTACATTAAAATAATACCCCACTATCAACTACTACCTATTAAATTAAATAAGTCAATTCAAGTCCCTTAAACTCTGTGCCGGTCAAACCCCCTTTATGACAATTCATCATCACGACACCTAATCATTTCACAAATCATATTTACCATTTTAATCCTTCACATAGTAATCCACTAGTCTTATATACACGCGATGCGTGCGAATATAAAAAATAAATTTGTGTTATTACATTTAAACCTGAAATAACATGTAAAAAATATAATATAAATGTAACGCGTGCGAATGTAAGAAACATATAAGTTAAATAGAGTCGAACGCATATAAATAGATTGATTAAAATGGTACTCCCTCCATTTCTTTTTGATCTTCCTGTTTCTATAAATGTCGTTCCTATTTGATCTTCCTGTTTCTATTTTGGGACATGACTTTTTACCATAAATTTCTCCACCATCCCTTATTTAAATCATTCACATTTCCCTATTCACCCACCCAACCCCACTTTTATGATTTTTTATTACTTTCATAAAAATATCTTCTATTTCCTTCATTTCTTTATTACTTTCTTCATTTATTTATTATTTTCTCTTACACCCAATCACTACTCTTACACCCAATCATTAAAAGATTCCATTTTCTTAATTTCCACCCAAAACTCCAAACAGGAAGATAAAAAAGAAACGGAGGGAGTAAGAATTTATTTAAGCAGCTAGATTGATTAAAATGATTCTTTTAACTTTTCCTATTAGGTAGGTTATCATTATATTCTCTATTCTATAAATGTGGACGATATTTTAGTAATCCGAGGGGGACACTGAAAGTGAATTTACTAAAATAACCCTATATTTTTACTTATATAATAGAGATACAATATTTTGAATCCATACAATAATTAATTAATTAATTAATTACACCTTATTTGGAAAATATAGCCTCAAACTCACCCAATTTTCATCATAATTAGGCCCTGTTCTGTTCAACTTATTTTGACTTATTTAAGGTAAAATAAGTTCAGATAATATAAGTTCAGCAAAAATAAGTTTTTTTCATACATTTTCACGCACAAGTTGATTTCAGATAAAATAAGTTCAGTTACAAGTTTAAATAATATAAGTTCAGTCAAAATAAGTTCAATAGAACGGAGCCTAATTATAACTTTCAACCTGGAATATGATTTTACGTGTTATTTTAGTTACTGGTTGATTTAATTATTTTACTTTAAATTAATTTGTGTGCTTGTTAGCATGTAAAATTGATCAAATCATTTGTGTATATATGACCCAAACTGATGTACTCCAAGTTTTGGTAAACTATTGAGTGGTTTATAAATAAAGAGAATAATATGACTTGATGTGTTAAGTCAAACATTAACGGGTGGATTCACATAACACATCATATTAAGTTATGGGCACCTCTGTCAAGCCTACTCTTGTGACATACATGCCACTACTGCTTCCAACACTTGTACATATAGTGAATATTGATTAATTTTGTTGATCAAACTTGGGAGGGGTGTTTTTTTTTTTTTTCACTCAAGAAAAAAACGTTAAGAAACCATTAAAATTCAACATTTTACAACAAAGGGTTAAAAAGTACGTTAAAACAATTTGAAAATTCCAAACCTTTTTTGTTTGGATGGCCTGCACTAATTAGCATTGAACACCTTATGACTCATAACTCAAACTAGTTACCATTACACAATACTCTGTATACCATGACCTCGATAATTCAACCCATATCTGGTCCGATTACACAGGGTCTTCCACCACGTATCACTAGAGTAGTAGTCCGGTACTCATAAGCTATGTTCGTTTTGGTTCTTATCGATATTGTTATATTGAGATGGAATATTGTCCTAAACAAAGTTGAACAATTTTTTAGGGACGGGTGGGATCAAAATGAATAAAGAGCATTCCATTAGAAAATAAAATGGAACACTGATTACCTAGATAAATGAAGGTGGAAACCTTACAAAGAAGGGAAATTCATGCATGGATCAATTTCAGCAATCCAATCCATCCATCATCTATCATGTAATTAATTTGATCACAAACATATACTCCGTATATCAAATCAGATCAAAATCCCGATCCATCAATGGTCTAAGATTAAAGATGCGTTATAGGTTATGATTTTGAGATTTCAATTAATTACTGCTACATCAAATCATCAATCTCATCTCATCAATTTGCATTATTATCTCAAATCCCATCCCTGTTAGTTGACTCTTGATCACTTTTTGTCTGCAATTCTAACCCCATAAAGATTACTTAGAGAATCGTTTGATGGTAATTAGAGATTAACATTTTAATTATGAGTACTCATATGATCGTGTCACGTTACGTTCTTTATTACTCTCTCGGTATTTTATTACATGATACACTTTAATCGGTATGGAATTTTAGGAAGATGAGTTGATTTTATTAAAATAAGATGGAAGTGGGATAATGAGTTACGAATTATGATGTATACTAACTTTTGTATTTGATAAATTTTGATCTTGTTCTGTTGTTCCTTATGTCATGGATTTATAAACCTAACATGTTACCCATTACATATTTACGTACATATCACAATTTTATTTTATTTTAAACATAATTTCAAATTTAAACGAACTTACACAATTCTTTAAAATTGTAAGTACATTAAGTAGTTCTCTTCTTAGTAGAGCTGTCAAAACGGTTACTCGATTCGGGTAACTAACAGGTTATGTCGTGTCACTTTTTCACCTGGGTTCAGGTCGTTCGGTTTTCGGTAGGGTCATGTCGGTTATTTTTCCCTTTCGAGTATGGTTCTGGTCGGATGCAGTTTCAGGTTCGAGCCTTATTCAGTCGGGTTTAAGCCAATTTTGTAACAGGTAATTTCGGGATCGGATCAAATTTGGATGGGTAATTATCAGGCCGATCAAAATTCAAGTTAGGTGCACTCCCGAACACGGGTCAAGATCTGGTCCAAAACTATCGGGTTTGGTCAAGGTTTTAACATATAATTATATTTTCTTATATTTTAATGTTCAATTTATTTCAAAGTTGATTTTTATTCAAACCAGGTTATCGTGTGTTCTTGTCATCAATACATATATAAAAGTTAATAGAGATTTCGAGTTAATAACAGAGTTGGTCATCTCAAAATATTCAAGCGTCAAATATTGACTCCCCATGTCGGGTAACTAACAGGTTATGTCGGGTAATAATTGGGTTAAGATCATTGTCGGGTCAGGTATCGAACCGGGTTCGATTCATTGCCCGTTCGGGTTCGGATCATGTAACATTGAGTTAAAATTGGTTATCGATTTTTTCGGGTCGAGTACATGTCAGATTACAGACTTACAGGTTATATGCTTTACCAATTTTTTGAATCATGATCTATTATGAATTCAATTGGTTCAGGTCGGATTTTCAAATTGGGTTAAGTTTTTTACACCTCTATGTAGTGGATGTTTTGACGAGAATTTGGGACAATCAAAATGGGAGGACGCATGTGTAAAGTTATTCACATGTATGATGTAACCGATATGTTCGTTTAATTTAATTTGTTCATTTTACAGGAATTGTGAATTTGCTACACTCGGTCCTATTCAGTTTGTGATATTGATTTGACTATTGTTATCTCAAAACATTGACTTTTGTCTTTTTCATTTTTATTTTTATTTTTAGGGTAGACTTTTTATTTTATTTTTATTTTATTAGTGCACTCCATATTATTTAGTGGATATTTTTTGGGCGAGGATGGCGAAAAGATTTGAAGTGAAAACACCAAAAAGGCTTGGTGATCAAGAATATGAATGTGGAGAAATAACGGAGTTGAGCTAACATTTGGGGTTCAACCTTTTACATTTTTCATCGTTTGGGACCTGCACTTTTTTTTTCACCTTTTAGGACATACTATTTATTTTCCAGCCAAACTTAACCAAAGCATAGAAAAAGGTTAGTCCCCTTGGTTAATAGTTTAGGTCCTTGAGTTAAAAATTCACTTGGCATAGGTACAATGGTTTCTTTTAAAGTGTGTACTATAGGCAATGAATAAAAGGAAATTAAATTAAAAAAACGGGGGAGGAATTTTAATTAATTAACACTTTTAACAAATAAAGATGAAGGAAAAAATCATCAAAAATGGAACGTTGAACCAAAAGGTTAAGCAAAAACCGTTTGAAGATCGAACAATATACGTATTGTTTTGTACGGAGTATTGTTTTACGTTTTCAGTATCCATGGAAGTATCATTCATGTATGGGGTGGAGTATACGAAGTACTCCGTATGCTCTTTAAGCTTACATAATTCAATTTGACGATAATGGTTACTGTATAGTCCAAAACAACTTATGTATTGACTGAACATAGTTGTTTAGACAAAATGTAACAAATCATTCTAACTTCTGTAACACGACGAAAGATCATGGCCTTAAAAATACAAAATTATGGCCTTTGATTAACAATATTGCTTATGCAAAAGTAAACTCGAGGATTTCGATTACACTTAATTCCCATATATAATTGGGTTTTATCTCAATCCTAACTAGCAGTGGCGTATCCATGATTTAGAAACTGGGTATACAGTATATTACTAAGTATGACAATTTTAAAACATTAAATAAAATATGTAATTTGAAACAGAAAAAGGTTGATTTAAAGAAAAAACACAAAGTATACTGTTGGGAATATTAATGAAAAATTCAACTCATTTATAAGAAACCTACTGTTTAGATTTGAATTATGCAAAAAACAAGTAAAGAAAACTTAACAAAAATGCTATTGAAAGGAATCGAACCCTTGTCCAAGGGATAACAAAACTGAATTTATCCATCCGCTGAAACCACTGACCTACGTACATCTCCTTAGTTAACAAAATTGTATTTACTGTAAAATTGATTTTTCGAATTTTTTAAGTTTTTTTAAAAAATAAGTAGTGTAGACATTTGTCTACCCTTTGCACAACATAGATCCAATACCATAGTAGGCTCAATTAAGATAATAAGATTTAAACATTTAATTCATTTAAAAAAAGAAAAGGTTTAGATATTTAGTTTTGATGATATTTAAACAGTCGAAGTTGCTAAAGCGAAGTTTTTGGATTTAAGTATACTTAATTGATAAAATAAAATTCTGGAAATGAAGAATGATTTGAAGTGATAATTAATTTTGGCGGGTTGGTAGCGGAAGAAACAATATAGGGATCGTGGTCTTCTTTGGCATGAACAAGAAGGAGAAGATTTGGGGCTGGGTGGAGATATGCAGGGATAAAAATGCAAGAGCTGAATGTATACTTATATATCTATTGTAACTAAGATTTATTTTTTACTTTTAAAGTTCATGTAGTTAACGGTGAGTTTATGTGTGGTTAAGTTGCCGGATTTTTGGATTGAGGTCCCAAAAGGTGAAAAAAAAGGTGTAGGTCTTGAAATGTGAAAAATCCAAAAGATTAGACCCCAAATGTTAGCTTAACACAGAAATAACGCATCACAACAAAGGTTAAGTTGTTTTATAAGGAGTAAAAATAAATAAACAAAGCTTAAGTTGTCGCGGTTGAATATATTAAGGGAAAAAAACAAGGTGGGATATTGTTGAGAACTTTGAGTAGGTTTGTAATGGTTCTTTTTCTTAAAGTATTACTACTTTGACGGAATTGGACTTGACTTAATAAAATGTACGAAGTATATATATGCTATTTTTTTCTTAAAAAATGACTTGAATGTACTACTTCCTCCGTTCCGAAATTATTGCACCATGTTGACTTTTACACTATTCACGTTGTGCCTTTGACCATCTTTTGTAAAATATACGTAAAACAAATGTAATCGTGTAAGATCTTATTAGATTAGTATCGATAGATACTTTCTAAATATAATTTTTTTTATAATTTTTACTTATACATAATTCGAGAGATAACGAGTCAAAGTCATGCATTGGGAAGTGTGAAGTCAACATGGTGCAATAATTCCGGAACGGAGGAAGTATTTTATTTGTTTTTATTTTGGTTGCAATATTTACGGTTCACCTTAATTTTCACAATGCAAGTGAATAGATAGTAAATTACCTTAATGCCCCATTTTTAGATATACTCCCTCCGTATTTATTTAAGAGATACACTTGCCTTTTCCGGCCGTATTTATTTAAGAGATACACTTGCCATTTTTAGTAATTTATCAACCCCACCATCTAATTAAATAATACATCTAATTTACCCACCCCACATCCCACCCCCAAAATGACATGGTCCCCACTTGTTTACTTATTAAAATATCTACCCAACTCCACTTGCTTTATATTTTAATTCATTCAATTCTCAGCAACTTTCCTGTCAGACGGCCTGACACACACGCGTCTGTCAGACCACCTGGTTTCCCACGCGCGAGTGGGAACACGCGCAGTATATTTTTTTTTATAAAAAAAAAAAATTCATTTCAAGCCTGAAGTTCCCCTCTCCTCTCTCCTGGTTCAAAATTACTGAAAGCCTCCGCCTCTTTCCTCCTCCTGCGCGCTTCCCCTCTCTCTCCTCAAAGTCGTCGCCTTCCATGGAAGCTTTCTCCGGCTACATCGATCTCGACGCCGACCTCTCTCCCTCGTTAAGTTCGCCGTTCATTTGGATTTGATTTGGATTTAGGATTTTGATTTAGGTTTTTAATTTTAGGTTTTTGATTTTAAGATTTTGATTTAGGTTTTTGATTTTAGGATTTTGATTTTGATTTATGATTTAGATTATTGACCAGCTGCCGACTGCCCATCGAGAATCATCGCTACCTGAGCTCCTCCCTTTTCGACCGGAGATCTTGCGGTGCGGTGGCCAGCGAACAACGAGAGAGGAAAGAGAAGGGCGCTGAAGGAAGGAGAGTCGGCGAAGAACTAGAACCTGAAGATCGGCGAGGAGAGCATGAATAGAGAAGATCGATTGATGGAGACAATGTTACTGCAAAAGGAGGGAGGTTGTAGCGGGGAAGATTGGAAAGTAGCTACTAGTCTACTAGCTAGTGTCTTGAGATTGAGGTTTTAGTGGAGAGTAAATTCACGTGATTGGATTTGTACGAGCTCCATTATTTACTTACTACTAAAAAAAAGTACTTCCTTCAACTAAAATGTATAACTAAAGACCCTCATTTTGTTATTAATATTTACTATTTAGCATTAAAATTTGATTATTTTAATAACTATTTAACTAAATGTTTAACTAATTAGTTTCGTTGCTTAACTAATTTGTTTCTTTGCTCAACTAATTAGCCTCATTGCTTAAATAATTGATTCCATTGCTGAACAAATTTGTTACATTGGTTAACTAATTGGTTCCATTGTTTAACTAATTGGTTTTATTTATTAACTAATTGGTTTCACTGGTTAACTAATTGGTTCTATTGTTTAATTAATTGGTTTCATTGGCTAACTAATTGTTCTATTGGATAACTAATTGGTTATATATTAACTAATTGTTTCCACTGCTTAATTAATTGGTTCTATTGCTTAACTAATTGGTTCCATTGCTTAACTAATTGGTTCCATTGCTTAACAAATTAATCTTCACTATAGAGTACAAAAGTATAACTAAATATGGCAAAACATTAACTAATTTTTACTAAATGCAATAAAAGCATAACTAAGTACAATAAAATCATAACTATCCCAACAAAAGCATGAACATATTCATAAGTAAACACAACATTAACTACTATAACTAAATATTCTGGTTTCCACATTTTGTCACCATCATTGCATAGAAACATAGTATCTGTAAACTTATTGGTTCCATTGCTTTAATTAATTCGTATCATTGCTTAACTAATTTGTTATTAGTTAAGCCCAAAATTCAATTAGTTAAGTTTAGGAACCAATTAGTTAAGAAATTAAATCAATTAGTGAAACATTGAAACTCAATTAGTTAAGCATTTGAACCAATTAGTTAAGCAATCGGACTAATTAGTTAAGATTTGAACCAATTAGTTAAGCAATCGAACTCATTAGTTAAGCATTTGAACCAATTAGTTAAGCCTAATATTCAATTAGTTAACTCTAATATTCAATTAGTTAAGCCTAACATTCAATTAGTTAAGCCCAAAATTCAATTAGTTAAGTTTGGGTACCAATTAGTTAAGCAATTAAATCAATTAGTGAAACGTTGAAATTCAATTAGTTAAGCATTTGAACCAATTAGTTAAGCATTTGAACCAATTAGTTAAGCATTTGAACCAATTAGTTAAGCCTAATATTCAATTAGTTAAACCCAAAATTCAATTAGTTAAGTTTGGGTACCAATTAGTTAAGCCATTAAATCAATTAGTGAAACGTTGAAATTCAATTAGTTAAGCATTTGAACCAATTAATTAAACAATCGAACTAATTAGTTAAGCATTTGAACCAATTAGTCAAGCCTAATATTCAATTAGTTAATTAAGCCTAACATTCAATTAGTTAAGCCCAAAATTCAATTAGTTAAGTTTTGGTACCAAATAGTTAAGCAATTAAATCAATTAGTGAAACGTTGAAATTCAATTAGTTAAGCATTTGAACCAATTAGTTAAGCATTTGAACCAATTAGTTAAGCCTAATATTCAATTAGTTAAGCCTAAAATTCAATTTATTAAGCCCAAATACAATTAGTTAAGTTTTGGTACCAATTAGTTAAGCAATTAAATCAATTAGTGAAACGTTGAAATTCAATTAGTTAAGCATTTGAACCAATCAGTTAAGCCTAATATTCAATTAGTTAAGCCCCAAATTCAATTATTAAGTTTTGGTACCAATTAGTTAAGCAATTAAATCAATTAGTGAAACGTTGAAATTCAATTAGTTAAGCATTTGAACCAATTAGTTAAGCAATCGAACTAATTAGTTAAGCATTTGAACCAATTAGTTAAGCCTAATATTCAATTAGTTAAGCCTAAAATTCAATTTATTAAGCCCAAATTCAATTAGTTAAGTTTTGGTACCAATTAGTTAAGCAATTAAATCAATTAGTGAAACGTTGAAATTCAATTAGTTAAGCATTTGAACCAATTAGTTAAGCCCAAAATTCAATTAGTGAAGTTTAGGTACCAATTAGTTAAGCAATTAAATCAATTAGTGAAACGTTGAAATTCAATTAGTTAAGCATTTGAACCAATTAGTTAAGCAATCGAACTAATTAGTTAAGCATTTGAACCAATTAGTTAAGCCTAATATTCAAGTAGTTAAGCTTAAAATTCAATTTATTAAGCCCAAATTCAATTAGTTAAGTTTTGGTACCAATTAGTTAAGCAATTAAATCAATTAGTGAAACGTTGAAATTCAATTAGTTAAGCATTTGAACCAATTAGTTAAGCCTAATATTCAATTAGTTAAGCCCCAAATTCAATTATTAAGTTTTGGTACCAATTAGTTAAGCAATTAAATCAATTAGTGAAATGTTGAAATTCAATTAGTTAAGCATTTGAACCAATTAGTTAAGCAATCGAACTAATTAGTTAAGCATTTGAACCAATTAGTTAAGCCTAAAATTCAATTTATTAAGCCCAAATTCAATTAGTTAAGTTTTGGTACCAATTAGTTAAGCAATTAAATCAATTAGTGAAACGTTGAAATTCAATTAGTTAAGCATTTGAACCAATTAGTTAAGCATTTGAACCAATTAGTTAAGCCTAATATTCAATTAGTTAAACCCAAAATTCAATTAGTTAAGTTTGGGTACCAATTAGTTAAGCCATTAAATCAATTAGTGAAACGTTGAAATTCAATTAGTTAAGCATTTGAACCAATTAATTAAACAATCGAACTAATTAGTTAAGCATTTGAACCAATTAGTCAAGCCTAATATTCAATTAGTTAATTAAGCCTAACATTCAATTAGTTAAGCCCAAAATTCAATTAGTTAAGTTTTGGTACCAAATAGTTAAGCAATTAAATCAATTAGTGAAACGTTGAAATTCAATTAGTTAAGCATTTGAACCAATTAGTTAAGCAATCGAACTAATTAGTTAAGCATTTGAACCAATTAGTTAAGCCTAATATTCAATTAGTTAAGCCTAAAATTCAATTTATTAAGCCCAAATTCAATTAGTTAAGTTTTGGTACCAATTAGTTAAGCAATTAAATCAATTAGTGAAACGTTGAAATTCAATTAGTTAAGCATTTGAACCAATCAGTTAAGCCTAATATTCAATTAGTTAAGCCCCAAATTCAATTATTAAGTTTTGGTACCAATTAGTTAAGCAATTAAATCAATTAGTGAAACGTTGAAATTCAATTAGTTAAGCATTTGAACCAATTAGTTAAGCAATCGAACTAATTAGTTAAGCATTTGAACCAATTAGTTAAGCCTAATATTCAATTAGTTAAGCCTAAAATTCAATTAATTAAGCCCAAATTCAATTAGTTAAGTTTTGGTACCAATTAGTTAAGCAATTAAATCAATTAGTGAAACGTTGAAATTCAATTAGTTAAGCATTTGAACCAATTAGTTAAGCCCAAAATTCAATTAGTGAAGTTTAGGTACCAATTAGTTAAGCAATTAAATCAATTAGTGAAACGTTGAAATTCAATTAGTTAAGCATTTGAACCAATTAGTTAAGCAATCGAACTAATTAGTTAAGCATTTGAACCAATTAGTTAAGCCTAATATTCAAGTAGTTAAGCTTAAAATTCAATTTATTAAGCCCAAATTCAATTAGTTAAGTTTTGGTACCAATTAGTTAAGCAATTAAATCAATTAGTGAAACGTTGAAATTCAATTAGTTAAGCATTTGAACCAATTAGTTAAGCCTAATATTCAATTAGTTAAGCCCCAAATTCAATTATTAAGTTTTGGTACCAATTAGTTAAGCAATTAAATCAATTAGTGAAATGTTGAAATTCAATTAGTTAAGCATTTGAACCAATTAGTTAAGCAATCGAACTAATTAGTTAAACATTTGAACCAATTAGTTAAGCCTAAAATTCAATTTATTAAGCCCAAATTCAATTAGTTAAGTTTTGGTACCAATTAGTTATGCAATTAAATCAATTAGTGAAACGTTGAAATTCAATTAGTTAAGCATTTGAACCAATTAGTTAAGCCCAAAATTCAATTAGTTAAGTTTGGGTACCAATTAGTTAAGCAATTAAATCAATTAGTGAAACGTTGAAATTCAATTAGTTAAGCATTTGAACCAATTAGTTAAGCAATCGAACTAATTAGTTAAGCATTTGAACCAATAAGTTAAGCCTAATATTCAAGTAGTTAAGCTTAAAATTCAATTTATTAAGCCCAAATTCAATTAGTTAAGTTTTGGTACCAATTAGTTAAGCAATTAAATCAATTAGTGAAACGTTGAAATTCAATTAGTTAAACATTTGAACCAATTAGTTAAGCCTAATATTCAATTAGTTAAGCCCCAAATTCAATTATTAAGTTTTGGTACCAATTAGTTAAGCAATTAAATCAATTAGTGAAACGTTGAAATTCAATTAGTTAAGCATTTGAACCAATTAGTTAAGCAATGAAACGAATTAGTTAAGCAATGAAACGAATTAATTAAGCACTGAAATTAATTAGTTATTCAATCGAACTAATTAGTTAAGCATTTGAACCAATTAATTAAGCAAGGAAACCAATATAGTTAAGCACTGGAATTAATTAGTTAATCAATCGAACTAATTAGTTAAGCATTTAAACCAATTAGTTAACTAAAACTCAAGAACCGGTAACAAAAGCAAAAAATAATGTTCTAAACTGAAAAAAATTATAATAAATAAAGCAAAATTATTATTATTAATTAAAACGAAATAAATCATAACTAAAACGACATTATTAATAATTATTGTGAAAAACGACATTATTCATAACTATTGTGAAGAATGACTAATTGAAGAACAACCAGAACTATTTTAAAGTATAACTAATTGAAAGAACAAACAACGCCAAAGCATGTTCCCTGCACCGTTGCTCAAGAGCAACGACCAACCACGTCGCGGCGGCGGCGGCTACAGAAACGTAGGCAAATAAGAGTACGATAGTCGTTGATGCATCTGATGGCGAGCAGCACCGAGCACTGGAACCTCTAGCATCAGGCGGCGGCTTCGAGGCGAGAAGCTTCCCACCTCATCCCTAACCACCTCACCTAGTCGCCTCCAACACTGTCGCAGCCGCCTCAAACACTGTCGGTGGTTGTGGTTGTGCCGGCGGCTCTTCCCTTTCGTCTCCTTCCTTCTCCGCTCTTTCGCTTCCTCGATCGTTGTTCGCCGGCCACGACAACGGCTACTGTTGATGTTACCAAATCATTCGCGAAACCCTAAACAAAAACAAAATCAAAACAAAAATTGAAGCACCTAAATGTAAAATCAACCAAAACAATTAAGAAAGGAACTGAAATCAAAAACCTAAAACTAAGATGGAGGAGAAAGATGTTAGAATTACCTTGTTGTTGCAGCCACAAAATATCTCCGGTAGAAGAGGGAGAAGCTCACGGCGACGGAGAGAGAGAGAGGCGACAGAGAGAGAGAGAGAGCGGCGAGATATTGAGGGAGAGAGAAGGGGCAGAGAAATCTTGAGGAGAGAGAAAGTAAATTATGGTCTGAAGTTTGGTGAAAACTAGGGTTTTATACGACCCGAAAATTAAAGCCTACAACCCGTATCCGCGTATATTGACCCGCGACACACCCATGGGCTGGGTGGTCTGACAGGTCCGACGGACTTTTCTAAATGTTTGTATTCTTTTTTTAATACACGTGTCCGGCCAAGTGTATCTCTTAAATAAATACGGAGGGAGTAATAAGGAGAAAAAGGTGAATTATTGAGTATGGACGAGAGTAATTGGTAAAGAGTCAAATTGGTAAAATTGCCAAAAATAAAAATATTACAACAACAAATAAACAGTCCAAAACATAAACATTGCAACCAGAGGAGAACGGAGAAAGAGCTCCGCATTGTGGTGCAGCTGCCACCCAATCACCTATTCAACCCAAAGTGTCTTTGGTACACCCATTTTATAATTTTCCCCCAAAAGTCCGTTCAGCCTTCGGTTGTATGAAAAAAATAGTCAAACATTTTAGCACATCATGAGATTGAGGCCCTGTTTTTCTGAAATTTGTTTGGTTGAACTGCATTGAGCTGAACTGAATGAAACTGAGTGAATAATAAATAATAAATGGAGTACTTCGTAGTAAATAATAAATAATAAATAATAAATAATAAATAATAAATAATAAATAATAAATAATAAATAATAAATAATAAATAATAAATAATAAATAATAAATAATAAATAATAAATAATAAATAATAAATAATAAATAATAAATAATAAATAATAAATAATAAATAATAAATAATAAATAATAAATACTCCCTCCATTCCTAAATGTTCTTCCCGTTTCTATTTCGGGCGTTCCTATATATTCTTCCCGTTTCTATTTTTGGACATGACTTTTTACCATAAATTTCCTCACCATCCCTTATTTAATTCATTCACATTTTCCCATTCATCCACCCAACCCCACTTTTATGATTTTTTTATTACTTTATTAAAAATATCTTCTATCCTTCATTTCTTTATTACTTTCCTACACTACTTTATTACTTTCTCTGACACTCAATCATTACTCTTACACCCAATCATTACAAGATTCCATTTTCTTAATTTTCACCCCAAACCTCAAATGGGAAGAACAAATAGGAACATAAGGAGTAATAATTAAATAATAAATAATAAATAATGAATAATGAATAATGAATAATGAATAATGAATAATAAATAATAAATAATAAATAATAAATAATAAATAATAAATAATAAATAATAAATAATAAATAATAAATAATAAATAATAAATAATAAATAATAAATAATAAATAATAAATAATAAATAATAAATAATAAATAATAAATAATAAATAATAAATAATAAATAATAAATAATAAATAATAAATAATAAATAATAAATAATAAATAATAAATAATAAATAATAAATTTGTGTTGTACTTATGATGTTTATATAGAAATATTTACATCGTTATTTTGCAATTTTACTCGCGCATATGCCAATATTGTATTTAGTGATAATTTTAGCAATATCAACAATAATTAAAAGATTAATAGTAATAATTACTATGTTAATATTTATAAAAATACTCATAATAATAAATAATAACTACAATAATAACTACAATAATCATAATTATTTATTAATAACAATAATTACATATAATATTAATATAATAATAGTAATATTTAAGTAATAATAACGATAATAATAATTTATATATTTATATATATTATATATATATATATATATATATATATATATATATATATATATATATATATATATATATATATATATATATATATATATATATATATATATATATATATATATATATATATATATATATATATATATATATATATATATATATATATATATATATATAAGTAATAATTGTCAATTTTAATTGCAATATCAAGAATAAAAATAACTACAAAGAAAGATGAATTCGCTATTTTGAACTGAATTGATTTGAACTGAATGAAGTCGAACTGAATGGAGCTAAACTGAACTGAACTGAATGGAGCTGAACTGAACTAAACTGAACTGAACTGCAATAAAGTCCAAAAGAACAGGCCTGAGTGTACAATTGTTACTCACTAGTGGAGTGTGAAGAATACAATTAAAATATTTTATAATTTTCGTATAAAATAATTATGGAGAATTTACAAACTAACTAAGTTGTAGCGCAACTCCAATGGTAAGCTAATTTGACAATTAGTTTGTTATGTCACATAAAATTTCAAAGTATTTTTGTACTCTAGTGGCTAGCAATTAGTTAGCTATTTAAATTGGTCCACTTGTCAATTAATTAAACTTTTGACAACTATTTCAAGCAAACTATTTCAATGAACGGGTAATTATACAATGGTTGTTAATCGATCTTTTAAAGTGCTAATTTTGTTGAGGGATTGTGATTTTAGTTGGTTGAAAGTTGAAAAAATATACAAATTATAGGGTGGATTAATATCGAGTGTTAAGGAGGGAGATGGGGTGAAAGAAGTTATATGAATTAAATGGTGAATTGATTTTGAATGAGGAAGATGAATTGGGGTGTTAAAGCTGTAAAATAATTTGTGAAACAAACAACAAAAAGAAAAATTGAAAAAAAAAACAAACAAATGGAGGAAATATGGGATGACACATGTCATCTAATAATTCATGGTCTTCTTTTTTAAATACTAAAGTATTGATTAGCTTTAACAAGTTAATTAGTTTGGTCAAGCAAATACATCGTATATTATTTGCACCCCAATATTCTAGCTATTAGCTTGAAAATTTATATGTTGTAAGATAATCTCTAGCTACACCCACCATAATTGTCGGGTACAATTTTAGATGGATTGAACAAAGAGTGAAATTGGGTAATTGAAAGGTTAATTGAGTCCCGAAACTTTTTCATTTAGGCTTTATGTAAGTAAAAACTCTTAACGTTCCTTCAATTCTATATAATCCATATACATTCTCAATTACTCCGTATAACCTTTTTCACTTACGACATTCAATAATTCCCTAAAAGCTTTTTATATAATGTCACCATAAACTTTTCGTATAATATACTCCCTCCGTCCCGGAATACTCGACCCGGTTAATTGATAGTGGGTATTATTTTAATGTAGTTAGTGGGAAATGTGTGAAGGGGTGGGGTTGGGGGAGAGTAGGGGTTGAATTTTTAATTATTTTTTGTATGGAGTAGGGGTAGGTGGGTTAATAGGGGTGGAGTGAGAAATAATATAATATTGTTAGAATATTTCCATTTTTAGAAACAGGTCAAGTATTAAGGGACGGCGCGATAAGGAAAACAGGTCAAGTATTCCGGGACGGAGGAAGTATTGGAAGTTCATCTATAATTGATTCTTTTTATCACGTTGTTTCAAGTTGACAATAGAGTCGCTAACTTAAAATCGAGAATGATTTTTAATCCCTGTTGTAAATACAGAGTAATTCTTAAATGACATTTGAATTTAAAACGGGTAACCTACATTAGAGGATATTTGTATGTTTTGTTTTGGCAGTTTCGTATGATTGGGGCATTGGGCGTTAATGATGATAGCAAAAAATGAGATCCTTACAGTAGTAAAGGTGGACTGCAACACAGCTAATGAAAAAGTTAAAAAGAGAGGTGTGCGGGCGTCATAGAGTAGTCTACGTCAATCCGTTTCGTCCAATGTTGACAAGGGAAGCTGTACACTCATTGTATGTTCTTGTCTTCATTGCCCATGCAATCATATCCCCTTTAAGTCTTTATAACCTAAACTCATTTTGCATTTTTAACTTCATTATTATACATCCATTTTTAATTAATCATAAACAAACTTTTAGGTCCGGAGGATCCCGTGTTATGCAGTACTCTCTCTGTTTCGAAATAATATGGACACTTTAATATTTAACACTATTAACAAATTCAATTTGACTGTCTTTTGTGATTTATGGGTAAGAAAAAATAGAGTTATGTGGGGTCTTGTTTGATTCGTCTCGATATCTAATTTCGGAATATCAACTTTTTATAATTTTTACGAATACAAAATTAGAGATATTATTGTCCAAACATTTATATTGGCAAGCATGAAAGAGATGAACCGTCCCTATTATTTCGAAACGGAGGGAGTATTACCCAAATACTATGCGTTTTTGCGTTATGTCCTATTGTAATTGTGAACTTATTTCTTACTCTGTGTTATGTCATTTTAAAGGCGAACTCAATGTCGTTATTGGTAGTACGTGTTTATAGTAGCTACCCATTATTGTATATTGTGCTTTTTTGTACATTTTTTTGCTACTAAATAATTAAAATATATTCTTGATACGTTATTTTCACTTATTTCAAAAGAAATCCAAATAAGCTTAAAAATAATAAGTTTAAAATTACTTTTCACTTTTCACTTTTCACTTTTCATGTCTTATAAATTCAAAATAGTCCAGGGTTTATAAGTTCAAACATTTAGTTCGTCTTAATTTAGGTGAAGTCATGATAAGTTCAGGTATAATTATAAGTTCAAGTACTATAAAATTTCGGACTAAAAGTTCAAATGATATGGAATATTAGTTTAAGATTAATAAGTTCATACTCATACTACAATAAAATTTGAAAAAATGGTTTAGTTCCTATATTTTCGTTTCGGTTTCTTCTATTTAGTTTTAGATATTTTTTCACCCATTACACATAACTAACCATAGGGGTGAGAATGAACCTGTTGCAACAAGTTCTTGAAAATTAGATCTTTGTTGCTACTTGTTTCTGATAATGAGAATCGTAACTAAAAATTGTTGCGATCCAGGGTACCCTGTTACTCCCTCCGTTCATGAATACTTGCAACAGTTTGACTTTTGCACTATTCATACATTAACCTTGACTAAAAATTCTTACTAGTATACTTAATCCGATTCATTTTAGTTGCAACACTCTACTTTTCATGCTTGCCAATGCATATATTGAACAATTTATATAATTATTTACCAATAAGTAAAATTACGAAAAATTAATTTTCGCAAAATATACATTAAGACGAATCTAACAAGATCCTACGTGAATATGTTTTTCCTAAAGTATAGATCATAAAAAATAAACAAAGTAGATTACGTGAGTAGTGCAAAAAAAAAGTGTTGCAACTATTTTGAAGCGGATGAAGTACTACGTATAAAAATCAACGAAAATGATAAAGGTCGCAACATGCGACCTTTAAGCTGTGTCACAATGATGACATGACAATATGACATGTTTATGTGTCATGATTTAAATTGGAAACTAAAATATTTAACTTATATAACCTATTATACATGTTACAAAAAAAAGCTAGAAAAATCTTAATATTTTAATTTGTTTCTTTTTTCATATTGACTACCTTATTTACATATTTTAATCGTAAAAATATTGCATTTATAGTAAAAATATTTTGATGATGCATAACCTACGTCAGGGCCGTCTTAAACATTCTGGAGGCCCTGTTCTAATCTTAGAAATTGGGCCCTTAACACTTTGCGTAAAGTTCAATTTCAAACAATGTGTCATTAAAAATTATATTCATACAAATAGAAGCACAAAGAATTCAAACTACTACTTTCTAGGGAGTATGTGGGAAAAAGAAAATCAAAGTCCGTTTAAATGGTAAATAGGATTACAATGTCCGACTAAAATTGTTTTAAATTTAATTAATCAATATCAATTGAAATTGACGTGCAATACCCCTAATTTCTAGCTTATTGGCTCTCTAAAAATAATAATCTCACCAATATAAAATATAAATACGAAATAACAAATAATAATCTTAGCCTAAAATGCAACCGGATAATAATCTCATACTCTGATACTCATTCAATTACATAAAAAAAATTAAAAAAAAAAAAATCCACAACAATGAACCTGGTCATACGTTCTTCGACGTCAGTCGGCTCTCAGTTCCCAATTCCCAGCAATCAAAAATCCAAAAGCATGACTTGAACTATTGAATTGAAGAATAGTGAAAAAAGTAATTCTTGAAGGATAATAATCTGAATCTGATTTTTTGTATAAAGAAGATGAATTGGTTGATTTTTTATGAAAAGTTAGACATTGGAATTAACTTTTCCATTTAAAGTAATTCAAGAATTGAGAATCACCACTGTTAATTGAGAAACTAAGGGAGGAAGATGAATATGTGAGAGAGTGAGTCTAGCCTTATTGGAAAAATCGATTAAAACAAGAAAGTTTATTTAATTAGAGTTTGAATGGAACATGGAAAATTGAAAATAATTATTACCACTGGGAATTGAAAGAATGTGATACATGAAATTTAATTAGGAAGAATCTGGACTTATTACTGATTCATAGTTGAGCGTTAACATTAACGAGAGATAAGAGAAAGTCGTTGTTTGCATCCAAATAAAAAAAAAATATTGGGCTCCATATATTGGGCCCTCAAAATTCCGGTAGCCCTGTGTAGTTGCCCAGAATGCACAAGGGCTTAGCCGGTCCTGACCTACGTAACACCTATATGTACCAATTAAACTCCGACATGCAAAATTGCGACAACTAAATGTTGTCTCAACTTGTGACCTTTATCATCACCCACTTTATTTAATTATGTATTTATTTTGTCAAAAAAATGAGATTGCATTAATTTATGTGGGTTTATGTACCTTTCTTATTTGGTTCTAGTTCCATATTTAAGTGTATTTGATAAAATATATTATTGATGGGGAAAATATAATATTGTGTTGTGTTATTATTTGTTTTCATACGTTTCTATTTATAATACAAACTAGATCTCCTACTCTTCATAGGTTTCCTAATTCATATAGACTTCTACCTTATATCATATAGCCTAGTTATAACATAACTCTACTATATTCAATATTCTATCATATAGGATAACTGCTTTATCCTCAATACCCTCCCGCAATCGGAACGGCAGTTTCACGAACGTTGCGATTGGAGAAATAAAAAAAATGCCATATGCTTGTCCTGTCGTGTCAAGGAGTCCTGTCGTTACTGTCGTTTCAAGGAGTTCGGTCGTTTCTTACAAGGAAAAAATGTCATATGCCTGTCTTGTCGTGTCAAGGAGTCATGTTGTTACTGTCGTTTCAAGGAGTCCGGTCGTTTCGTACAAGAGAAAAATTGTTATATGCTTGTCTTGTCGTGTCAAGGAGTCCTGTCGTTACTGTCGTTTCAAGGAGTCCGGTCGTTTCGTACAAGAGAAAAAAAAATATCATATGTTTGCCTTAGTGTATGCGTGAAGGATCATAACCTCCAATTAAACAATTGGCAAAGCTACCACCTACCCATAATTATCCAAGGAGAAAAATCAAACCAATTTATTTATTTGTCTAACACACACGAACACTTCTTTATAGTTCTAAAGATAGACCAATAAACAAACTACCTCATCAATTGCAAAAGAAACATGCGCAGCGGAACAATGACTTAAAAATTTCTTGTTTTTGAATAGAGACTTATAAATCCCAGACTTCTACCTTATATCATATAGCCTAGTTATAACATAACTCTACTATATTCAATATTCTATCATACTCCGTATAGGATAACTGCGTTGTCCTCAATAGTATTTAATATATCGGTGTTTACAGGGTACCCAACACTCCAACAAAGCACTCCTTCCAAAAATTGGGAATCGGAATTGGAATCAAAATCGGAACCGAAAAGTATTGCAAAAAGTTTTCAATTTTATTACCCGGAGTCGGAACTTGAAGAGCAGATTTCGATTCAAAACCGCATATTTCGGTTCCGATTCATGATGCCATGACTTTTTGCTCCCTCCTACGGATCCAGCTAGTAGCTACCACACAAGAATTATCATTAAGGTTTAATAAAAAGAGTAAAAGGTAGAAATAACGGATTTTTCATGAAATACCCCCGAATTATGGCGTAATTCACCAAATGCCCCTCGACTTTCAGAAATTCACCAAATGCCCCTCACAAATGACTTAATACCCAAAATACCCTTACTAATGACGCGCCGTTAGTCCTCCGTTAGCCTAATTTTTAAATTCACCAAATACCCCTATTTTATTACTTATTTCATATAATACCCCTATTTTGAAACTTAATTCACCAAATACACATAACTTAAAATTACCCATTTTGATGCTCAGCGGCTAGTTTTTATGTTTGAAAATTAGCCGTTGCTTATTGTTTGCTTATAAAAACCCCTTTTCTGACTATTTATTGTAGTTTTTCTATTGTTTTGTTAATTTCATATCATTTTTGTCATGAGTTTTCTTTCAAAATCATCATCCACACCCATGAATCCACATATGTAAGAGTCCCAAACAATTTCTAATATTATGGGAGGAAATTTCCATCTGAGGCTCCGATACAACACTCAGTAAGTTTCAATTATGATCCAATAAGTTCAGGCCTCATCCAGTAAAGACAATGCACTTTAGCTGAGCAAAAGGCCAAAAAACCCCATTTTCAAAGGGATCTTATGTAAGTGAAGCTGAAGTAATTCAATCTAAAGCTAACACCTTAATTTTCTTATTGTCCGAATGGTAAAGAAACTAAGAAATCAAGTTCAATAACACATACATTTTTATCACAACCTCGATTTCAACTTGGATTCATGATGTGAAAATCTTGAGTTTGGAGGCAAATCTTTGTGCCAAGATTCATGTTTTTTCACTGGTTCATGAGCTTTGGAACATACCTTAGTTTCATATTTTTTCTTGTTCCCTCAAATCCAAAAATAGACATTTGTCCATAAATCTGACCATGTCAATAGGACCTAGCTCAAAAGAAAAGTGAGAAAACCTTTATGCCTCGACTGTAAGGTTGAGAGAAAGTTAGGAGATTGAAGAAAGATGTTTGGAGGCAGTAGAGACAGGAGACAAAAGGGAGTTAACGTTAAATATGTGGCATGGAAGCAATAGAAGCCGAGGTAGCTGGAACATATGCGTTAGAATAAAATTAATAAGAGCTTTATTTTTAATATGTTTGCATATGTTAAAGATATTTCCCATATTGAAAAAGGAATACCTTCCGATTGCGTGGTAAATATAATTAATTGGTCACATAAAGAATAAGGTACAAAAGAAGTAGCTATTTTCTTGAAGAGTTGCGACGTTTTGAGGTGTTTTAGGAGTGTTTTCTGTTTTAGTGTTGTACCGGAGCTTCAGATTGAGTGTTGTATCAGATATTCGGATGTCAAATTTTCTCCCATGATAACAAAATTTATTTGGGACTCTTACATATGTGGACTCATTGGGTGTGGATGATGATTTTGAAAGAAAACTCATGACAAAATGATATGAAATTAACAAAATAATAGGAAAACTACAATAAACCGTCAGAAAAAGAGTATTTATAAGCAAACAATAAGCAACGGCTAATTTTCAAACACAAAAACTAGCCGTTGAGCATCAAAATGAGTAATTTTAAGTTATTGGTATTTGGTGAATTAAGTTTCTGAATAAGGGTATTTGGTGAAATAAGTATTAAAATAGGGGTATTTGGTGAATTTGAAAATTAGGTTAACGGAGGACTAACGGCGCATCATTAGTAAGGGTATTTTGGGTATTAAGTCATTTGTGAGGGGCATTTGGTGAATTTCTGAAAGTCGAGGGGCATTTGGTGAATTACGCCAAAATTCGGGGGTATTTCATGAAAAATCCGTAGAAATAACTTTTATGATTTCTCAAATATGCAGAGCTAGAAAAGGAAAGCTACAAGCTAGACTAGTTGCCGAATTGTAAAAAGTTAAAGGCAGTTCTGAACTCCTGGATTACAAATATGTTACACCAATTTGGCACGACGTCGTACTAGTGTTACATCTTACATTTAGCACCAAATTAATCAATAATCTTCTTAATTTTATCTCAATCATTGAATTATTGAATATTGCTGACGTGAGCATTGTATGATTTAATCAGTGTTAGATTTTATTTCATAAAAATAACTAAATGTAATCAAACAATAGGAATTGTGTTGGAAATAGCTTCATTTCCAAATTAAGTGGGTTATTCACTTATTTGAGTAAAGGGGGATACCTAAAAGCAACTCCAATTATTTGATCATTTCATCTTGCCTAGATTGAAAGCTTAATAAGATTTGTCAAATTGTGTTAGTTATGAGGATTAAATTTAATATTCTGTCCGTTTCTAAATAATTGCCGTTTTCTCTTTTGATTTAGTTTCGACGGTTAATACGAAGTATTTTTTTTATATTAAAATTAATTCATTAATTAAAAGTCATGCGACATCTACAAAAGAGATTTGAATCTATCAAATACATAACAAATCGAATCAAATAAAACCCGTGTTCTTCAAAACTACGATAATCGCACGTCGAACATCTTGTATATCCTCTAACACATCGTTGTTTGATACAACTTTTAACAAGGGGGTCTTTTGATTTGCTGTAGTTTCGACGGTTAATACGAAGTATATATCTCAATATATATAGTCAAAACTTATATTGTTTCTTTTAATAAAAATACTTCTAATTCAAATCTATTGACATATTTTTTAGTATAACTTTAATTTATGAGAAATAGAGAGAAACTAGAGAGAAAAGAAGCAAAGTTACAATTGACTTCCACATCTTGAACCCCAAATGGGTTCATCTTCAAAACCACCAGATGACACGATTATGAAGGAAATTAATCATGGACAAACAACAAACAATCAGGATCAATCATCCCCAAAACCATCAGTTCCGTTGAACTTTAGAGATGCAGTAGCATCATCATCACAATGGTTTATGGAGGCAAGGAAAATTATAACTACGTCTTTGGAATGGGAAGAAGCAGAGGAGAAAGTACCGGAGAACAGTTTAGCGGTGGCGTTTGATAGGATCACACTGGATAGGTTAAGAGCACCATGGAAGCTTACTCTTATGGGCAAGTACATGGGAATTCAAGTAAAAGCAAATTATTTGGAAGCGAGAGTTCGAGCGATGTGGAGAATAACAGGTTCATTGGAAGTCATCGATATTGGTAAGCAGGTTTATTTATTCAAATTCACACAAACTGATGATTATGAGCGTGCGTTGTTCGGAGGTCCTTGGTTCATCATGGGCCATTACCTAATGATATCAACTTGGAAACCAAATTTTAGACCATCAGTGAATGAATTTGATTTCATGTCAGTCTGGGTAAGGATTGAAGAATTACCGGTGGAATATTACGATAAAGATGCGCTATATGAGATTTCCAAAGTCATTGGGAAGCCTATTAGGGTTGATTATGCAACTGATAAAGTGTCACGAGCACGGTATGCAAGGGTGTGTGTGGAAATTGATCTAAGAAAACCGATTATCACAAAGGTGTGGGTTGGTGGATTTTGGCAGCCTGTGGTGTATGAGAACATCACGTCTCTTTGTTTTAAATGTGGCAAAATAGGTCACGTTTTGGAGAAATGTGATCAAAATGATGGTGCTGAGCTGGACAATACTCAACAGATAACTGAGCCCACTAAGCATGGACAGGTCGAGGCCCATATGGAAGTGGATTTGAAAAATCAGCATAATAACATGGATATTAAGGAACCAAGGACACAGGAGTTGGATTTGTATGGGCCATGGACTTTAGTCCAAAACAAGCGAAGCCCAAAGACTAATTTTGGAAAACAACGACAGATTAATACCCGGATTAATGAGTATAAGAAAAACTTAGCATCAAAAGTTGCGACACCCACATCATTAAATGGGGTTTACTTGAAAACACCAAGAGATAAGCAAACCCACCAATTAGAAGGGGAAGTTAATGAGCCAGTGTTAGTTGCCCCAGATCACACTTTACTGGAGATTAGCGCTGCGCCGTACACCTGGCGAATTCGTTCAACCACTTGGCGAATATGAATGATTCACCTTTTGCCTTTTCTACTCCTCCTCTTCCTTTTAACAGTATGGTAAACCAAGTTAACAATTCTCATTCTTTGTTAACCAATCCACTTTCTCCCTCTTCTGATATTCTTCTTCAAGAAGCTACCAACTCTTCTTCTTCAAATGGAAAACCAAAACACAACAAAAACCTCATGCATGCAGACAAACTTTACTCCGAATCAAATTCCCAAGAGAAACAACAGAAATTGGATCCAGAGGGGACCAAGACACTTTCGAAATCAGGTCAGTCAACAAATGACGGAGGAAGTTCAGCAGATTCATTGTCCGATCAATCAAACGCCGATGTTGTCCCTATTTCCAGAACAGCCAGAGATGAGTGCATGCAGGAGTTAGAAAATACCGAATTCCAGGGGAATGGAGTTCAAGAATGTGAGAATGTTAGCAGCAGAATTGAGGCGGAGGGAGGGGCTGGAGCCGATAGGACCGAGGCCGAGAACATGGTGGGATGTAGTTTTACCTCAGGGGATGAAACATTTACCTCTACCGGGGAGAGGGCCGGATTTCAATCCAATAAACATGCGTCCCCATATTCCAGTTCGACTACCAAAAGAAGTGCAAGTTCATCCCTTGCAATTCGAAACTCAAAGTCAAGAAATGGGGCGAGCGGATCGCCTTATGGCCTTCTACGTCACTCAGAGAGAGGTGGTGGGAGTGCAAGTTCAAGTCAGTACGTTTCAAAAATTACTAGATCCCAGGAAAGTGTTCACGTATGTGACACCAATTCGCCTGGAAGATCTGAATATGATGGGGGTCATGCAATATTGGAGGGATTGGGAGGAGTTCTTCCTTCCACCAAATGACGAAGAGATAGAACACCCTAGGTTTGGAATTCAGAAACCAATTCCCAATTTACAGATGAAAATATGTTTATGGAATGTTAGAGGAGCATCACGAGATGATTTTATTCCTAGGGCTTGAAACATCATTCAAGACCAACATCCGTCCATCTTCATCCTTTTAGAGACGAAAAGTGACGATCAAAGGGCTAAAGATAGGGATGTCAGTGGGGCGGGTTTTGCGGGAGACCCGGCCCACATCCGCCCCAAGTAGGCGGGGATGGAGGTAGGTTTGGCGGGTGATGGGGCGGGGATGGGTATAAAAATCGTACCCGTCATGGGTGATGGGGCGGGTGTGGATTTTGTGTTGAATCCGCCCCATCCCCGCCCGCCCCGCCCCATCCCCACTCGCCCCGCCCCATCCCCACTCACCCCGCTTCATACCCGCCATGGGTGATGGGGTGAGTTTGGATTTATTTTCATCTTTAGGTGATAATATAAATTTAGGTGAGATTTTTATGTTTTTTTTTTATGACGAGTATGTTTTCCGATTATATAGGTTACTTTAGTCATAAGGTATTTTTTTTCTATAGTTAACTTTGATTAATCCGTATATATGGCAAATGTTTGCTAAATAAGAAAAATTAGGCGGGTATTAGCGCGGGTATGAAGCGGGGATAAGACGGGAATGGATACCCAGTTGGGTGGCGGGGCGGGGATGAATTTTAGCTTACACCCGTTGGGGCGGGGATGAGGATGAATTTTGTACCCGCCATGGGTGATGGGGCGGGGATGGGGATGGAAATTTTAGGTGGGGATGGGGATGGAGGGACTTACATCCGCATCCGCATCCGCCCCGCCCCATTGACATCCCTAGTTAAAGAGGTGATGTTTCAATTGAAATTTCATGATTTCAGGGTGGTGCAGCCAACAAATAGAAGAGGAGGGATATGGTTGTTTTGGAAAAACACTGTCGATTTGTCTCTGTTTTCGGAAGAAACAAATTTGTTTCATGTTCTCTTCCACTTTAAAAACATCAAACCAGAGGTTCTGGTAACGGGTATTCATGCTCCCAGTGTTCCTGGTCCACGTCATCATCTATGGAAGGAGATGGAGCAGAATCTACCACCTGAGGAGACTCCATGGTTGGTTGTTGAGGATTTGAATGAGGTGACCTCCCAAGCAGAGAAAAGTGGTGGTCGACCTTTTCGAACAGGACAATGTAGAGATCTTAATAACTTTGTGGATGCAGCAGGATTAGTGGATTTGGGATACAGTGGATGTCCGTTCACCTGGACCAACGCACGTGATGGAGTGGATATGATAAAGGAAAGATTGGACAGAGCTATGGCAAATGCACGAATGTTGGATACATTCCCCAATATGCAGGTATTACACTTACCTCGTACACACTCTGACCATGCTCCCATTATTGTTTCTTTATTTAATGATTATTGCTCGGGTCCGTTTCCGTTTCGATGTAAGGAAGTTTGGATAGAACACCCGAATTTTAAAGAATTTTTTGTAAAAAGTTGGAGTAATGATAACAATGACTTCCTTATGGGTAGGAAAACGTTCTTAACAGATATTAAAAATTGGAATACTAATGTTTTTGGTAATTTACATCTCAAAAAAAAGCGACTTTTAGCTCGTATTAATGGAATCCAGGTTGCCTTAGCTAGACATCACTCTTCTTTTTTGATCAATCTGGAAAAAACACTTCTTAAGGAGCTTAATGATATTTTCCGTAAAGAACGTTTAATTTGGGCCCAAAAAGCTGGCATGAATTGGAGAAATTTTGGGGATTTTAATACTAGATATTTTCATTTAATGGCGAAAATAAGAAAAACTAGAGGAAAAATTCTGGCTTTGAAGGGGTTAGATGGGACTTGGGTTTCAGATACCTTGGCCTTAAAGAATATGGCTACCACTTACTTCACAAAGATGTTTCAAACAACGCATTGTATGAGTAGGAGATTGGCTAATTTAAGTAGTTCTAATAAGATAACTGATCAAGATAGTATTGCTTTGATTAGGCCCATTACTGATACGGAAGTAAAGACTAATCTTTTTCAAATGGACCCAATAAAAAGTCCAGGTCCGGATGGGATCCAACCAGTGTTTTATCAAAAGTTTTGGACTGAGGTTGGGCCGAGTATAGTAAAATTCTGTAGCAATTGCTTTAATTTAGCCACTATTCCAGAGGACATTAATGATTCCTATATCACTCTAATCCCTAAATCAGATCAGCCGGAAAGCATGGCGGATTTTAGACCAATAGGGCTGTGCAACACGATATACAAATTAGTGACTAAAATTATCACAAATCGACTTAGACCCATTCTAGATAATTTAATAAGCCCTCTTCAATCAAGTTTTATTAAGGGGAGGGGTATTGAGGATAATGTGATCGTGGTGAAGGAAGTTGCTCATCACTTTCATAAATCTAGAAAAGGAAAGAACATAATGGCATTGAAATTAGATTTAACTAAAGCCTATGATAGTCTTGAGTGGAGTTTTATTAGAGATACATTAATTAGCTATAATTTTCCTTTAAAAATTATTGATTTAATTATGTGCTGTATCACTACCCCAAATATTGCTGTTTTATGGAATGGTGAAATCACGGAGAATTTTAGACCCTCAAGAGGCATACGGCAGGGTGATCCTTTGTCGTCTTACATTTTTGTGTTATGTTTGGATAGACTTTCTATGCTTATTGAGGAGAGAGTGAAAAAAGGAGAGTGGAGTCCGTTAAAACTAACTAAAAATATCTCTCTTTCTCATGTATTTTATGCAGACGATGTCTTTTTATTTGGGTCAGCCACTGCTCAGAATATGGAAATTATTATGCAAACTATTGATGATTTTGGAACTATGTCAGGGTTAAAAGTTAATATGAGGAAATCTTCAATTATTTTCCCACTAAAAATGAATCATACTATCAGAAACACTATTGCTCATCCTTATGGGCTTCGCATTTCAACTTGTTTTGGAAAGTATTTAGGAGTGGATATAAGACCAAACAAATTAAAAATAAACAACTACTTTGGACTCCTAGACATGACTATGGATCGAATAAAGGGTTGGCAAGCTAAGTTATTAAATATGGCGGGAAGGTGTACCCTTATTAAATCAGTTTTAAATACCTATCCACTTTATACGATGCAGACTAATATTATTCCGAACAATGTGATAGATAGATTAGAAAAATCTTGTCGAAAGTTTTTATGGAATAAAGTGGATAGAACCAGATATATAGCCCGTATTTCTTGGAATAAAATCACAATTCCTATGGGATTGGGGGGGGGGGGTTGGGAATAAAAAAGTTAAAGGAATGGAATATTTGTTTTATGGCAAAATTGGGATGGAAATTATTAACTTTGTCGGAAAAACTGTGGGTTCGCATTTTTAAAGACAAATACATTAAAAACGGATCCTTTTTTGATTGTATATCCAACCAAAGGCATTCCCCGATATGGAGGGACATTTTAAAGGGACGAGACCTTTTAAAAAAGGGAATAAAAATTGGAATTGGGGATGGGAAATCCACTTCGTTTTGGTATCATCATTGGGTCGGAGCTGAACCATTATACAAAGTAATAAATAGGGATATTCCGGATGCGGTGGGACATTTATATGTGTGTGATATTATAAAAAATGGAGTCTGGAATTTTCAAAAAGTGGCGCATATTCTCCCTGATCCTATTAAAACTGATATTCTAGCTACTCCATTGGCCAGAGTGTCCCAGGGAAAAGATTTCTACCCTTGGGTAGATTCAAAGAATGGAAATTTTAGTATTAAGTCTGCTTATTCCCTCCTTTGTAATTCCCTTTCACATTTCCCTATTCACTCTAATACTGTTTCTTGGAAATCTTTGTGGAAAATTCCTTCACCATTTAAGTATAGAATGTTGTTATGGAATTGTGTTCACCAAATCTTGCCAGTTGCTGATAGTCTATCAAAATATATAGAATCCATTTCTGAACAATGCTGTAGATGCTCCCGTGATGCAGAAACTCATCTGCACTTGTTTCGAGATTGTGGGGATTCTAGCATCCTTTGGAATTTTATTTTCCAACGTATTTCAGTAGCTAAGGAAGTGTGCTTACATTCTTTTTTTAATTCTAATTGGCACCAATGGATCCAGTACAATCTAAGTTTAAGCACAGCCTGGAAAGTTGTTTTTTATAGTGGCTGTGTGGCATATTTGGAAGGCTTGTAATAGAGCAGTTTTTGAGATGAAAATGATCAAGCCGTTCTCCGTTTATAATGCTTTCTATGTGGACTATAAGGAAACTAACTCAATGGTGCAGGCTAAGGTTGCAGGTAACTGGTTGCAGAAGGCTCCAGCTTGGAAGCCTCCAGCACCTGATTTTCTGAAACTTAACATTGATGGCAGTTGGAAAGAAAAAGACGAAGCAGGGGGTGGTGGTGTTTTTAGAAGTGAAACAGGGAGCTGGTATATTGGATTTGCAAGTAAATACAATGCCATCACTCCACTGGCAGCAGAGTTGTATGCACTAAGGGAGGGTCTTCAAATGGCACTGGATTATGGGGTGCAGAAATTGGAAGTGGAGACTGATGCAGAACTTTTGATTAAGTTGTTAACAGCTATGGAAGATTATTATCATCATGAGTTAGCTCCAGTTATCAAGGACGTGGCTTGTCTTATGACAAGGTTCAGTTCGTTTTCAATTACTCATCTTCCAAGGTTGTTCAACAAGCTTGCACATTGTATGGGACAATATGCAATATCTATGGCATTTGGTCATAAAGTGTTTCTCAACCCTCCACCGTTCACAGACGTGGTGTATCAGACACAACTTAAACAAGCAAAAGATAGTTTGAGGGAGATGGGGGAATCTTCATCTGGAGCACAACGCCATACACAGCTCATTGATTTGGAGATCCCAACCACCAGAGGCAGCGCCGACCACAACAATAACAACAGAGATCATGTTTGGTACAATCCCCACCAAAGTCACAACCCAGTTGATCAATGTCAAGAGGAAATCGGATGTGCAGCAAGGAGAGTCGTCGAATGTTAAGGAATGAGTTGGGTGTTTTAGTGTTCCTCCTTTCTTCTTTAGATGAAATCAGTTAATGGGCAAATAGTCAGGAGAGGGGGCACTGTTTTTTGGGTAGAAATTAGGGCTTGTAATTATACTAGTTTCTGTGATTACGGGCTACAAGTTTTTGGTGTTTCGCCCGTAGCTTTTGTAACGATCAGATTGTGCTTTAACGGTTAATATAATATAACATCTTCGTCTTTGCGTTAAAAAACTTTAATTTATGAATACCTTTTAAGAATAATCCAAGGTCAAAGTTGATTCTCGAAAATTAAAAGCGACAATTTTTTGAAAAAGCATGGAGTATCTGTTCTAATATCCCACCACTTACGATTCTTCAGCCACAAAAATTCCCATTATCATGGAATTTGCCATACATTACTCAAACTATGCATTTAATGTGACTACAGTGAGTAATTCAATTATGGGATAAATGCTCATCCTATCTTACTAGCGTCACTAATTAAAACTCAATAAGACCGACACATGTGTTATGTAAACATTGTGGAATTTAACATAATAATGATGTAAGTG
The DNA here is from genome assembly GCF_020520425.1 of Spinacia oleracea. NCBI lineage: Eukaryota > Viridiplantae > Streptophyta > Magnoliopsida > Caryophyllales > Amaranthaceae > Spinacia > Spinacia oleracea. The sequence goes on along the minus strand of NC_079490.1, from coordinate 159,055,416 downwards.
GGTTAATTCGCAATAAAGAAATACAAAAAAAAAAAAGTCGGTATAAAAGTTGTTAAAAATGAAATTATTTACTCCCTCTGTCCCTTAATACTCGCACCGTTTTGACTTTTTGCATTATTCACATATTTCACTTTGACTCTATTTTATTTCTAGTATATGAAAACAAATGTTAGTATATAATATATTGTTAGCTTCATCTTAATATATATTTTCAAAATATTAATATTTTATAAGTTTTTATAATATGTAATTAAAGATATTGGTGGTCAAAGTTGTGCATTGGCAAGCGTGTCCAGTCAAAACGGTGCGAGTATTAAGGGACGGAGGGAGTATGATTTAAGTGGTATCATAGGAAGGTAAAAAATAATAAACAATTGGAGAGTGGGTGTAAAAGTTACCAAAAATAGAATTGTGACTCCTGAAAAAATAAGCTTAGAAGTAGTCATTGTGACTCCCAAATAAAATACGGAGGGTGTATATGATACTTCCCTTATCCACACAAAAAACACAGGTGACGTTACACCATGTTCCAATCCGCTACAACAGACAGGAGGTAGCGTAGAGGGACATTACCAGAATACCAGGTTTGCAACAGTTGTTCATTATGACCTGCAGTCTTATACGAAATTTCTCGAGAAAGCAAGAAAACGAGGCCAATATTTCCGATCTCCTTCCATCGAGATTGGCTATAGCCTTATGGGAGCTTCCTCCTATCTCGAAGACAACTATCTTGATTTTTTAGAGACTAAATATGACGCTATTAAAAGTTTGAAAGAACCCTCAAAAAGTAATATCTTTGAAACTCGGGGGAGATTCCGCATCGGCGGAAAAGCTCCAAAGAGTACTTTCGTTCACGTGCGGATGTTGTAGAACCAGAGGTGCCTTGCTCTTTTTATTCTCAACCCAACGGTTTAGAAGTTCTTGGTGGATTTTCTCTACGAGGGAGTTTTTATTTTTTGGCTACAATTGCGGCCGGATCGGACATAAGAAGAATAAGTGCAAGACTCCGATCGCCGACGTGAAAGTCGATTTGGGAGCGTTAATGCATAAGGTATGGCGATTCCTTTGAAGATTTGTCTATCACATCTACTAATAACCCGATGTACACAAACAAAAATATCGGGCTTAAGAGGGTTGAGCGAAATTGGACTTAGCTTCTAGACTCGACCTTTTCACAAGGACTTCAGAAACCAAGGACAATGATAATTCGACAGATGATTCGAGTGACTACATGTTAGATGAAAATCAACCAGACAATGGCCAGGGATGGCCGGTAACAGGTGGTAATGGGGGTGATGGTCCGAGTAGAGAAAGAAGGAGATAAGACTCCTCTTCTAATGTTAGCAAATCTCCGAGAAATTCGGACACCAGTTTCAATTGGAAATTCGCCTCACTGCTGGCAATCAATACTAATTCAAGCAAAGGTAAAAGGAAGACAAAGAGTTACTCGAGGAGAGTAAATATTGCAAGTCAATATTAACTCATGTGGCACGGCCCGATATAAGCACGCAACACTCTTTGCATTTAATGCTACATGGTACGACAATAATGCCTCAATTTCTCCTCCTCTTTACTCTTTCAAAATTGACCCTTCAACCCCTAGTCAGGTTGACCAAATGATGAGTGGTCTGAGGGGTATTCTAGGTTTTTATTAAAATGATCCCTTTTTTTTCAAGCATGGTCCTCCCGAATCCCAATTATCACTATATTCTCTCATATTATTTCCCCTTCTAAAAGGAATAAATGCTTGTTTTTACATGAACATATATAGGTTCAACCACCCCATTTATGGTAAGTTCCTCCTCTTTATTTATTCACCGAGTTGGAATAGTGCATTAATATCACCAAATTTTCACTTGTCTTTTTCACCTAAGTCACAAATGGAATTTGATCAGTGTTAGTCTTGAAGGTTGTCCAAATGAATGGACCCATGTCTGGGTTAAACTAAAAAAATCACGCTAGGTGTTTATTTCCTTCAGTTCTCCTTCTCGACCCATTTATACCTGTGTCTGACCAAACATCTCTCGACCTCAATTTCCCTACCCAAATTTCACACTCAAACTCCTATCCAACCTGTTTTCTTGATATCACCTCAGAATTGAAGGAATCTTTCTCCTTTGAAAAGCCCACACCGGTCATTCTACCAATGTGTTTCAAAGCCTCATTCAGTTCTTTTTCAGTGAGCCGACCCATGAAGTGGTCTAAGGCGAGTCCTCAATGCCGGTCGAGGAACCCTCTCCAACTTCAAACCTCGGTCCTGTTTTGTCAGGAATCTCTTAATATTCTTCTAAGGAGGATCTTTTCTCTACTTGGCCGGTCAAAGTCTACCATGAGAGACTTTCTCTTATTGACCTCAATCCCATCGTAAAATTAGGAAGATCATCTGAGAATCTGAAAGAAGAAGAGTGGTAGTCGTATTCGTACGGAGAGAAGAATGAGAAGGGGTGAGAGAAAATCGATGATCTAGAAGGCTAAGGGGATTTTTGGGAATCGAGAAGGCGAGGTTGTCAAGGGGAAGGTAGAGTTTAAGTTTTGATTTAAATGAACTCTTTAATGGGGATGAGTCAATCGGGGAATAAAAATTCAAAATTACGTGAGTTGTTCAAAGGAAGGAAGGGAGTTGAGAGCAAAGAGAAGAAAATGGAAGAAGTCTTTAAGCTGAAGGTAGGGGAGGAAGAATGTGCTATATCGGAGAAGACAAATGAAGATGGTGGCAATCAAGAGGTAGGCGGTGCTAGTGGCGCAACTATTATAATACTTCGTATTTTTCAAGTATTATAAATATATTTAATTATATTTATAAGTCGTTTTATTATTTTAATAGCATTTAAATATTTATTTAAATGTATTTTGGTAATTAAAAGAATTTGTTATTTCTAATTAAGGGCGAAATGAATTTAAATTCTAGTTGGGAATTAATTAGGTTTTGAAATTAAAACAGTTTGAATTATTCTAAGCCCAATCCAATTTATTTAATGGGCCCAAGTGAATAATTCAATGATCACATTTATTCTAACCCAATCTTTATTTAAGCCTAACTCTAATTCTAGCCCACCTAGGATATTAAACTATAAATACACCCAATTATTCAATTGATCCCCACTTTCATTAAACTCCACAAACCCTCAAACTCTATTTTCTTTCTTTCCCCTCACGTCACACTCTCTTGCTCCTCTCTTTCTCCTTTCGTGCATCGCTGCGCAGCCGAGCCAACAGCCCAGCCTCGACGTTGCTGCCTCGCCTCGCACAACCCAGCACCCTGCACTCCCTCGCCTCCCCTCTCCTCGCCTGTCCCCGTGCGCACCGCGTGCGCACCTCAAGCACCAGAAAGAGCAACATCCGCACAACAACGACAACAACTGTTGTGCCGTGCACCATGCACGTTCCTCAGTCCCTTGTTCCCTTTTTATCCCGATTACACACCTTCGTGGTTGTGCGTGCTATAGGCCGGTTTGGTATAATTATTCTTCTTCCTAATCTTCTCTATTAAAATTATGTTTAAATTATGGATTTTATGATTATTAGTATTGGATTTTAATTAGTAATTGTATTTGGTATTGGTTATGAACACCAAAGTTGAGGATTTTGATGATTAGATTGTTGAGGATGATTTATGTTTGAAGTATATGAATTTTCAAATTTGGTTTATTAAAAATAAAGCTCCAATTTTTATGAGTTAATGAATTTCAAATCTTGATTTAGGATTAGAGTTTTGTTTTAACTCTTATGACTAATTGATTATCATAATTAGATGACAATTTCAATTATGGTAATCAATATTAATTTTCAGATTCATTTAAAGTCTTAAAGTGTTGATTTTAATGGTTTTGAGAATGAAATTAATTAGGGTTTTAAACGAGTAATTAAGATTATTTATTTTAATGGTTAACGATTAATTTCTAATTAATTCAAGTGGTATATAACAAATAAAGTTGATGGAAATTTAATGAACATGGATAATAATCAAGTTTCATTATTTTAATGATATGAGGAGATTTCTAAATTAGTGGATTGAATCGCAAAGTGGCCCCTTTACTTAGATATTCAAGGTACGTACAAGTGTAGGGCGACCAACTTAATTCATGTGAATACATATTATGACTATATGTTATTATTCATGTTTACTTGGATGATTGGATTCATGTTTGAGTATGTGAGCATGCATGTTATGATTGGTTATGTTTGTTGAATTTAAATAACAAGTATGTTGTCCAAGTATGTTTTATGCATGTATGGTTTATTCACATGCAAGGAATGATTTATGCTATTGTGTGTAATGTCTAGCATTTTTATGAGCCAAGTATATTCGTGCCATGTTGCACTATTTCGTAACCGCACGTGTCTCGACCGTGGAGGGTATACATTAAAGAGTCAAGGTGAATTGAATTAGGAAACTTTAATGTAGTGCACAACCTGCCTATTAACAAGCATGTCGGGAACTCAACATTTTGTTGAGAGGGAACCCTGTAGTAATTTCATTCAAGTCTTGTATTGATCACAAGTCCTAATAATTCTAAAAGAAGCACGGTTTGATTGTACGTTCAGTAAATGCCTTATTTGGTTGTGTTTCGAGTCGGCTTTCAAATAAAATATTATTAAACGTAAAGTGTAATTTGAATAAGATTCAAAACTCTTGGAACGTATATATCTTGAGACTTGAGTATGAACTATGGGGGGAGTACCTTGCCAAGGGGCTTGTACTCCTATGAATGATACAAGACGTTGTTTCATTTCTTTTATGCGCTGGAATTCCGTCGGTATGGCCCGACATGGTTACTTTATTTTGTAATGGTTAATTCTTTTGGTGTTTGGTTGGCTCACAACACCCGTCCTAATAGACTTTTCTTTTTGGGCCCGTTCGATACTTATATATTCTAATTAATATATGAGTCAAGAGTCGTGTATTGAGTCGAGTCTTGTTTTCATGATTAAATGTTTATTAGTTGGCTTTTGCATGTGCTTTGAATTTATTATTATTGTCGGAATGAAGTATGTTAGTTTTAGTATTTCATTCTAGCTTATTTGTACTCAGTTTTCGCTGATTACGTGATTCGTGTTTTGGTCATGGTCTTTGCCTCAATGAATCTATGATGATCCATCATTTGAACTTGCATTGTTGGGGAGTAGAATATTAATATATAGATTTTATTGAGGTGACTTACAGGCCAAGTAATCTTTCAAGGGTCGAATGAGAGAGTTATTTACTTGCATTGTTTAAAACTCTGTTTATTTTATTTAGTCTAGACTACAACTATTTCAAGTTTAGTTAATGGATTTGATTTAAAGTATTTTGGTTTGGGCCATTATGGTTCCAACTTGTATGGAGGCCATTAACTATTATTATTGTTTTAAAAGTAGTTAATTCCGCTGCGTAATTCGGGTACTAGCCTTAGCCGTTATCACGGTGAGGTGATGCTTTAGTAATTATTTTATTTTAAGTTAGAAAATGGTTTTATAAAAGCACGGAATTATTAGGGTGTTACAACTGTCCCTAACATCCTCTGTTAGGGAAATGGAGGCCCTATGTTGGAATTGTATAGGTGTAAAGGTAGCCAATGCCTCTATAATTCTGTTCATACAATGACTAGCTAAGTCTGTCTTTAGATTTTATGTTTTTGTCTGAAACAAAATGTAATGTGTTTGATCTGGAAAATGTCCACATCTTAGGGTTCCCGAGTTTGTGTCAGTGGGGTGTTGTTTGTTGCTTGGTCGATTAGATTGGTAGTTTATGTCCTATTTTGCTGTGAGAAATATGTTATTTGTAATGTACGTTTCTAATAAAATGAAGGAATTTTCATACGTGGTGTTTGTTATGGTTCTCCGTATCCATAGTTGAGACACGAGGTATGGAGGGATATTAAAGCCTTCTTATGGTCGATCTCACCATGGAAAATGTGTTCTAATGGAGACTTCAATCAGTTGGAGGGGGTCAATTAGAAACTAAGGGGGAAATCCTCTGTTCATGGCGCGCTAAATTTCATAAATTGGATGTTAGATTGTGGTTTATTTGAAATACCCTCCTAGCTATGGTTCCCAATTTACTTAGCTGAACCACAAAAAAGGTAGAGAAAACATTTTGAAATCTCTTGATTTTATGTATTGTAACAATTCTTGGCGATGTTCCTTTGCGGAGGCAGTGGTAACAAACTTCCCAATAATCCTCTCCGGCCATGCTCCAACCATGTTTGAAACAATTCCCCAATCCCATGAAAAAAAAGCTTCCCAAAAATACCATTTTTTTTGTTAGATTCGAAAAATACTATGATCAATAAAGATTTTGGTGTTAAATTTATTAGAGTTACTATATGATCAATAAAGATCACGTGTAAAAAATGTGCTAGAGAAAACTATTGATTTTGGATCCACACTAATATTATTGTAGACCAGGTCTACGTAAGAATAATCGTTCAAGGAAGTTAACCATCTCACATGAAGACAGATGGAGAAGTCAAGTTAGAGGCTCCTCTATGTATCAACTTCAAAGAAAGCTTCAGTGCTTTCTCCGCATTTGTAAATCATGGTGCTTGGAGTATAAGGATAAACATCACCTTAATTGGGCTTCAGTTGTGAAAAAAAAATATTGAAACGAGCAGGCCACAATTCAAGATGTGATTTCGACACACAAGAAGCCTTGCTTAGTGTAGACACCTACTTTTGTCCCCATTCCCGAAAGGGAAGGTTCGATAATGAGAACACAAATCTCCACTTGGCAACGCATCTCCTATAAAATAATGAATCTCAATCACCCTTTTCATTTCAGCCAAAACTGCTATTTATGGAAACCTGCTAAAAATAGTAACTTCCGTAAAAGGTAGTTGTTAAAAGTGGCAAAGTCATAAAAGATAGAAACCTATCGGAATTAGGTGTTGCACTCCAACATAAATCCTAAAAGAGATAGAATCTGCAAAAAGAATTATATTCCTAGTATAATTCGAAAGTAAGAGTTACGTATTAATTAAAATCCTAACGAACCTAGAGTTCGTAACGGGCCCAGACGCATTCCGTCATAAAGTTAATACGCACTAAAAGACTCGGATAAGTCTCAAAAGCTCCGCGTTCTGAGAGTCCAAATGTGACAAAGAACTCGGCCCAGATCCCATTTTCAACGCCTGGTTTTGGGCGCTGAAAATGCCTGGGGCCGTTTTATTTCCGGATTCTTTTTGGATTCGTATCTTAAAATCTATCTTTCCACAAACTCTTTCCCTATAAATACAACCTCAAAACCGACGTGAAGAGGACACACAATTCCATAACCTGAGTATTGACTCTAGCCTTAAGCCTAGCCTCACGCTTCAAATTGATCCGGCGTTCTGTCGCAATCGACCCAAAAGTCGAACAGAACGCATCCTGCCCCTTGTAGCTGATGAATTAAGCCTAAATACTGGAACATTGCTTGGAAACCCGAGATTCGTTAAATAAAAGGAGAAATAGCAAAGCCAAGTGGTTAGTTTTCTGAGAACCGTAACGCACCTCTCAAGGGTGCGTTGTAATGTGTCCCTCATATGATTTAATCGCTTTCATCACCCTTTTATAAAATTGTCAAACTATTAACTTGATTGATCTATCACGCCTAATAAGATAATACTTTGGACAATTGAATTATCATGCTAGGTACCTTAAATCAATCTAAATAAGATAATCACGATCGATTTAGTGTTATGTGTTGCATGTTGCTAAAATCAATTCATAATAGTTTAATAGTTTAACGCATGTCCCTTCAATTATTTATGCTGAGCTAGTAAGGATAACCTGCCTCTGGAGTTATCGATGAGCACTCCTCTCGGTAGTTACAGTCCCCCGAACTCTCAATCTCTGCCCTGCGGGTGTACGCTGAGCGATCCCCACACCAGGGATCACAAGGGAACCTATGGCCGTCGTGGTCGAACATAATTGCACTCCCTTTATGTCATGATAACCGGGTTTTGTCAGTTTTTCTCATTGTCGTTAAAAACTGAATGGCGACTCCTATATTACTAGTCGATTGGGTGTAAACTCACAGGAAATCCAATTACACTTGATCTGACAACGTCACGCCCACGAGGGACGAGGTCACGCATTAGCCTCGTGCTTTTTCGACCCCCTCACAGTGGCGACTCAACTGGGGAACGTTAATGAAATACTCGTGCTCGTAGGTAATCAAAATAGCCGAAGGGTGAAACGATCCTACTCCGCGTTTATTTACTTATCAAGTTGGGACGACCTGAAAATCAGCATATTAATGTGAACGGACAGAACCGCATAACGAATCTTGGCTCCCTTGGTGTGTTTCATCTCGGGAGTTGGGACTAAGGATACCCATCGCCACTCGGGAGGTGCATATGCTTCGAATGTCGTCCACTCGGCACTTTCGCTAGTAGTACACCTGTCCCAAACCCAATCGCTCGCCCACTAGGTCCCTCTCATTGGTGCATGCCCCCTTGGCTTACATCGTTATTGGCCTCTTGGGACGAAATTCGTCTGTTGAATGCACTACCTCGACCGGGGCACGTGTTGGATCTACGATAGAAGCGGTACCAAGCCAGGCACAAATATTACCCATAGAAGCCTATCATAAACTACGTGACATATTATTTTTTGCTTCATGTAGTAATGCTAATTATGTGTAGCGAATTATGTGATTGTGTTGTGATTGTGTGCGACAAATAATGCCGGAAAACCAACGACCCTAAAAATTGCCCAAACATTCATAAACACCGATTGGCCAAAGAGTTATACCAAAATACGTGTTCCGCAATCCCGGGCGATCGCCACAAAAATAAGCGACGCCCAGGACGGCCTGTAACGGATCCCACAACGCTGCACAACGTGTAAAGGACGTTATTAGGCAAGCACGCAAAATTAAGTCGTACGAAAAAAGGATAGACGAACAGAATACGAGTATCAGTCAGGGACGCATTTTCAACGCCCCTGGCTGGGTGCCAATCATTTTCAACGCCCAGAGCTGGGCGCTGAAGTTGCTGCCTGGCCTTTTGGTCAGGCACAGTAGCCTCGGTACCCAGGCACAAAGTATACGTAGCAACAAAAAATTCGTAACAAATTTGCTACGAGGAGGTATGAAAAAAGGCACTCGATTCTAAGAACGACTTATATAATAAATAACTCCTTGTGTCGTTGTTAGGCTTCCTATAACGACTACGTTCGGCACTAAAACCGAGCATGCTGATTAAAATAACCTTGAATGTCACACGGGCAAAGATTTTCGAAAATATAAAAGAGTTCAAAAGTGCACACACAATAGTCCAAATATACTAGTCCGACTTAAGGTAGTCATAAAGTGTCTAAAAAGCCAACGCATTAAATAAAGTAATGTGTCTCCTACTCCATAATGTTGATACAGGGCCACTAAATACCTACCCGTGATAGCCATCAAGGATCGCAATGGAAGTAGCATATCCTGAACATCTATTCCAAAAGGTCGCACAAACCCAAGAGATGCATACTCTGGGACACGACCCTCTACGTTCTAAAAGGCCACTCGCCTCAAAGAACTACACCATGCCAAAAGCCTCCCCCAACGCACATGCTTTCGGGCTGTTGTTTGGGTTAGAAAAGAGAAGAACCAGGAACAAAACAGAAATCATGGCATTGGCCCTTCAAGATGAATTATTTGATCCCACTAAACTGATCGCTCCATCACCCCTAAAGGTCGACCAAACCCAACAAGGGTGGCGCAAGACCTTCAAATGGACTAATGCTCGTGGAATGAAGTTCAAGATATCTGCGGGAGAGGGCCCAATGTGGGAAGAATTCGAGTCTGAATCCGAGTCCGAATCCGAGTCTGTACCTAATAAAATTTTAATCTCTCCCAAAACTAGCTTAGACCCGGAAATATCCACTACGGGAGACCTTTTTGATGTAATGCTTCACGACTTTAATGAGATAAACAAAACTTTTGAGTATATGCCGCTTAAAAATCCGAGTAGTAATGCAGAATATCCTAAATTCATTAAAATCGGCCTCACCTTAACTCCCACTGAAAAAACCGATCTAATCTCCACTTTACGGGAATTCGAGGGTGTCTTTGCTTGGTCCTACAAAGACATGCCCGGAATAGATCGAGAAATCGCTGAGCATAGGATTCCGCTGGATCCCAAAATGACGCCAGTAAAACAAAAGCTATGACGGCTTAAGCCGGAGATAGCCTTGAAAATAAAAGAAGAAGTCACTAAACAATTAGACGCGGGCTTCATAAAGGTCTCGAACTACCCAAAATGGGTGGCCAATATTGTGCCCGTAGCTAAAAAAGATGGACGAGTGCGAATGTGTGTAGATTTTTGAGATGTCAACAAAGCCAAACCCCAGGATGACTTCCCCCTACCTCACATTGACATATTGGTAGACAACACAGTGGAACATGCGCTTCTCTCCTTTATGGATGGGTACGCAGGATATAACCAAATACTTATGGCAGAAGAAGACATGGAAAAAACAACCTTCATTACCCCTTAGGGTACATATTGCTACACTGTGATGCCTTTTGGTTTGAAAAACGCGGGGGCCACCTATCAAAGAACAGCCACCACGTTACTTCATGACATGATACACAAAGAAATCGAGGTCTATGTAGACGACATGATCGTCAAATCTAAAGACCGGCACGGTCACCTCCCTGCACTTAGGAAATTCTTCACCCGAATCCTAAAATGTAACATGAGACTAAATCCACAAAAAATGTGTGTTCGGGGTAACTTCCGGAAAATTATTAGTATATGTGGTTAGTACACGGGGAATCGAGATTGACCCATCCAAGATTAAAGCCATTACCGAAATGCCCCCACCAAAAACTGAAAAACAGATAAGGGGTTTCCTAGGAAAGCTGCAATACATTAGTAGGTTCATTTCTAAGCTTACTATGACTTGCGAGCCAATATTTAAAAAATTAAGAAAAGAAGAAAAAGCCGAATGAGATGAACAATGCCAAACTGCCTTCGATAAAATCAAAGAATACCTAAGCAAACCACCCATCCTTTCCCCTCCTTTGCCCGGAATTCCTTTACGTCTATACCTAACCGTCACAGATACTGCAGCAGGAGCTATGCTCTCACAGTGTGTACATGGATCCGAGCGAGCCATCTACTACTTGAGCAAGAAGTTCATACAGTACGAGACGAGATATACAGAACTTGAGAAAACTTGCCTCGCCCTCGTTTGGGCATCCAAAAAACTCAGACACTACCTATTAGCCCACATCGTTCATATAGTGTTACAACTGACCCCTTAAAATTCATGTTCGAAAAGCCCGCGTTAAAAGGTCGCTTATCCAGATGGCTAGTCATGCTCTTAGAATTCGATATAAAATTCATGCCAGAAAAAACAATCAAAGGAAGAGCGGTAGCCGAATTTCTGGCCGAACACGCTACGAATGAGGAAACCACGGAAGCTTACCTCCTCCCTGACGAGGAACTTCTGATGATACAAGACGACTATTGGACACTATACTTCGACGGTGCATCCAATCAAAAGGGATGCGGTGTCGGAGTTCTCCGAGTCAGTCGCGAAGGGGCCCATATACCAATTTTCGTCAAACTTGACTTCGAAGCCACAAATAACGCCGCCGAGTACGAAGCCTGCATAGTCGGGCTAGAGGCCGCGGTTAGCCTCGGAGTCAAACATTTACAAGTCTTCGGGGATTCTTCCCTAATAATCAATCACATATCCAAAAAATGGAAAGTCCGAAGCACTAGTCTCTCAAAATATCAAGCCCACTTAGACCAAATAGTTGAACAATTCGAAAAAATCGAGTATACGTACTTACCAAGAGACGACAACCGATTCGCGGATGCACTAGCAAAATTAGCTTCGATGCTCAACATCCCGAGTGGGTGGGACGGAATGACCCTTCGGGTCGAACGAAGAAAAGAGCCGGCTTATTGCTGTGCCATAGACTCCGAGCCAGAAAATACCGAAGAAGAACCATGGTATACGGACATCCTTCGTTATAAAATGAGTGGGGAATTCCCCCCAAACACCTCCCCGCGAGCACAAAAGGTGTAATCCCCCGTAAATTTATAAATTTTATTAAATATATCTTAACCTATATTATTTATATTTAAATAGAATTTATGAATTTTAGTAATAAATATATGATTAACGTATATTTATTTTATTTACGTTTTAAATATTTTAACGATTTATGAAATTAAAAGTAATTTTAGAATTTTACGTTGAAAAGAATTTGAATTACGAAAACACGGTCGAATTTAGAAAACAATCATAAGCGGTGTTGAATGCAAATACTAAGACTAAGTGTTAATTCTACCCCAATTGGATGAAGCCCAAAGCTCTTTACTCCTTTCAATTGCACGTAAAAACCAAAAACAAAGAAAACACAAAAAAAAGCAAAACCCCTTCTCCACTCCAAGTTCACGTGAAGCTTTCTCAAACCCTTCTCCTTCTCTTCGACGTTGCTTCCCCGGACTGCTGCTGCTCAGCCCCGCCGCCACCAGCCACCGGCAATCCATACCGCCGGTAACTCCTTCGTTCTCTCCTTCTCCTTCCTCCTCTTCTCTTTTCGTCTTGCCCCTAAGCGTTTTGCTCTCCTCCTTAATTTTTTGTCTTCGCACGCAGTCACAGCAGCGGCGCGAGTCTTTCCTCGCCGCCAGCCCAGCCGCCGCGAAATCTCCACCGTCGCACCGCACGGTAGAACTCTCCTCCTCCTTTCTTTCCCTTCGTTTTTTCTTTTTTTCTCTTACCTTCGTGGCTGATCTTTGCTCATCCGCGCAGCCACCACCACCGCACCACCGTGTGCCGCCAACCTTGCTCAACCGTTGCCGCCGTGACTCTGTCCGGCCGCCCAAAACTCTCTTCTTGATTTGGTTATTTCTTAAACTCTAAGTAAATTAAACGTTACTCTAAGTAAATTAAATGTTTTAATTAAATGTTATTGATTTAATTTATGTTTTGATTGAATTACATTTATGATTTTTGTGATTTATTTATGAATTTCAGATTTTAATATTGCATAATTGAATTATTAATTTTCATATTTCATAATTTGATTGAAATAAGTGTTTGAATTATTTAAGGCATGAATTTCAAGGCTTTAATATTTTTAAACCATGGTAGAACAATTAGGAATTACTAAAACTATTATTTTTATACTCTAAGCATTATAATTTGGTTTTGGTAAAGCTTTAAACGAGTTTATATTGCTGGAAATTTAAAGTATGATGTTTTGAAGAGTTTTCAACGAATTTCAATTCTTAATATAATTATTATTATGCTTGGAGGTTAATTAGTTAAGTTTCGATATTGGAGAATGTTCTAAATACGTTTGGAATGTGTTTAGAGTACGTTAGTGTTGCTGTAAATTGTTAGAAATTGATTGGGGAATTTTATTGGCTGTTTTTAGGCGGAGAATTCTTTGTAGGCGACTTTTGAATTCATTAAAGTGGTCTTGTAGTTTGTTTACACAAGGTACGTACATACCTGTGTGCTTGGAATGTGTGCTAATTGTTGAAACCATGTTGAATTTGTTGTTGAACTTGGTTATGTTGATATTATTGTTGAACTTGGTGATGTTGATATTATTGACGAACTTGGTTATGCTGAAATTGCATGTTTAATACTGTTGGACGGACATATTGAACTTATATTGCATTATGAGAATTGTAACATGTTAGTATGGATGATTGATATAAACATGTTGGTTGGGAACACTAGATTATTCTATATGTTGGTTTGGATCGATTGATTATTGTTCCCTTTTTAGCTTTTCACTACTTTATGAGGGCGGTGGACCTTGTTTAGTAAGTTGAAACTTTATACCCATATACAGGGTTGATCATGGTTAAAGGAAAGTTTGGGTAAATTGGAATGAGTCTTGATTGATGCCTTTATGATCACTTACTTAATTCCAAGATAAAAACAGTTGTGAACGAATGTGGATTGTATGCCTTATGTGATTGTTGAGTCATATCAGAGTCTCAATTTGTAAATCATGTAAAGTGAAACTGAGTAGCAATAGCTTTAGACTGTGCACGTCTAAAGTGACGGACAAACAGGAGTTGGGGTTCATGGTGGTAGCCCATGGCCTTTTCTGGGACCGGATTGATCACCGTGTTCTATTTTTATTCAAACGTTCCTCGATATCGCAGGTCAGTGAGGTTACGGAGTCGCGCCCGTACCTCGTCTTCCTTAGTGAAGACTGTTGGACAGACAACTCGGTCCATTGTCTATTTCAACTAAAATGATATTAATATTATGAAAGTCTAGTCCAGTCTAGTCTAGTCAACTGTGATTTGAAAGTGAATGTGTCTTGGTTATTCTTACTTACGTTATTAGTATCATGTTAGGATTATTCGTTTCATAGAATCATGTTAGGATTATTATTGATTTAGTATGTAGTACTCAGCTTTGCTGATTACGTGCTTTTGCTTGTGAATGTTGATCATGACTATGCCTTATTGATCCTGTGATGACCCAATCTTGGTGAGCAGTCTCTGGGGATCAATAAGCATCGTCCATTACAGGTTTGAAGGTGATGCATCATGGGGTTCGGGATTGAAGAGCTGTGTAGTTATTAAATTGTTTTGTTTTAAGTTTGATGTTGAATTTGTTTGGCCTGTTTTAAAGAGACTCGAACTTTGTTTTAATTAATTACGTTGACTTTGTTTTGTTGGTTGGTTTTAGATTTTATTCCGTAGTTGACTTATTTAAATTATTAAAGTAAGTTTTATGTTTTCCGCTGGAAAATTCTGAATAAGCCGTTACGTTTTCACACGGGCGATAATGCCTTGATAATTCTCTACGTTTTATATTAAAAGGTTATTTTAGAAAAGAGAGAATTGTCGGGGTGTTACAAAAGGCCCTACGCCTCCTCGCGTCACAATATAGCATAATCTTGGGAGAATTGTACAAATACACCCCGAATAAAACCAAGTTACTTTGTGTTTACCAAAACCAAGCCCAAAGACTAATGGAAGAGTACTGTAACGGTGTATGTGGACCTCATATGAACGGCAAAATGCTATCCCGAAAAATATCCCGCTCAGGATACTATTGGACCACCATGGAAACCGATTGCCATCACTTTGTGAAAACCTGCCCAAAATGTCAAATTTTCAGTAACCTTAACCACTTACCTCCCTCAGAACTATACACATTCACTTCCCCATGGCCCTTTTCTACCTGGGGTATAGACATAATTGGAAAAGTAACACCCACAGGTGTAGGGGGACACGAGTACGTTTTAGTCGCAATTGATTACTTCACTAAATGGGTAGAGGCAGTCTCCTACGCGAAATTAACGGCCAAGCATGTAGCTCGCTTTCTCGAAAAGAACATATTCTGTCGGTACGGGGTTCCACACGAAATCATAAGCGACCAAGGTTCCCACTTTAGGGCCGAAGTCCAAGACCTACTCGAAAAATATCATGTCAAACATCATAAACCCTCTCCCTACAGGCCGCAAATGAACGGCGCGGTAGAGGCGGCCAACAAAAACATTAAAGTCATAATTGAAAAAATGGCCGAAAACTATAGAGACAGGCCCAACAAATTACACTTTGCATTATGGGGTTATCGAACCTCAATCCGCACCTCCATTGGGGTAACACCTTACTCCTTGGTATACGGAATGGAAGCAGTCCAACCAATCGAGTTGGAAATTCCCTCCCTCCGGATCGTCCTAGAAAGCAAGCTACCCGAGGCCGATTGGGTCCAAGCTAGGTACGACGAGCTCGTCCTTTTTGACGAACGGAGGTTGAGAGCTTTACATCACGTGCAAGTGTATCAAAAGCGTATCGCAAGGAAATTCAATAAAAGAGTCAAACCTCGAAATATCAAAGAAGGTGATTTCGTGTTAAAAGAGGTCCGTGCACCTACCACGGATCCCCGAGGAAAATTTCGGCCCAATTGGACCGGAGCATACTTTGTAAAAACCATCCTACCAGGCGGGGCAGTCCAACTGGCTGACATAGATGGAGCGGAATTCGCTAACCTCACGAATTTATACCAATTGAAAAAGTATTATATTTAATAAAGTTCAGTCCGGAGTTAAGGTATTTAATAAACGTTAAACTTATAAGCAAGCATTCTGCACATTACTCTAACAAAACGGCATAAGACTCACTAAAAAAAAAAACGGAAAAGCTCGCAAGAACTCAGTTTCAACGCCCAGGGCTGGGCGCCGTTATTTTTCACGCCCAGACCTGGGCGCCGATCTTTTCCAACGCCCATACCTGGGCGTCATTCTCTTCTGCCACTGGTCCTCCCGCTTCTGCAAGTGTTCGTACTTCTTTCTCGAATCATCAAAAGAATCACGAACACTTAGGGGGGGTAGCAGACGTGTAATAAACACCCTTTTCAAAAAATATATAGTTAGAACTACGCACGACCTTATTCTGACAAAGATACGTAGGCAATCCTTATCAAGGATTCGGTCCGATAAAAAAAAAGAATAATAAAGTCATGGAACACATCGAGAAGGAAAGACACTACAAGGGCACTATACCCCGACCCATGCACGAGTAAGGCTAAAAGTCCAAATAAAACAAAAAAGGGGAAGCCACAGGAGTCCATGAAGGTACAAACCCAACAAAGGAGTATGACACGAGTTGACAAGGACGAAGATCCCAAATATAGACACGAGAAAATATACATATGTAATACCCCCCAAGTAGTCGGCTAGTCTAGTACATGTGCACTCTTGTCAGAACTCACTCTTTTTTAAATACAATATATGGAATCCTTTCTTTTTCAAAAAATTGTCGTTGGTTTGAAAGTTTAGTACTGTCATAATGCTACGTGTTGAGACCTCATGTGATAAAGGCAACCTAGCAAGCCCAATGAAGGCTCAAACATTCTTGCACCAAAGATTCGCAAAAATATAATAAATCATATGTACACGCGAAATACAAGAATGAATAGAATACAAAAGTGGAAGCAAGCCTAAGACTCGTCCGCGGCTTCACCCCTCCAAGCCTCACCGGTCCATCCCGTCCACCCCCCATGGTGCGAGGACCCCCAGGCTGAACCTCCCCAATGCCGAGGCTGCGACTGCAACTCGGGGCTAGACTCACGAGCCACTGACATGGAACGCCGCCCACGCTCCCGCTCAGGTCGTTCCCCGGAAGTACTCGTCCCCACGTCAGAACGGCGATGCTGTAGGGGCGAGTGCCGTTCCCGTTCTCTCTCCTCGGGGTCGCGTCCCCCGAACCCCGACGGTCCCGCGTCATCGGCCCCGACTCGTCCTGTCTCCGTCTGTAGAAACAAAAAAGGTAAGTAACAGAAAACCAAAGGAAATGTACATCTCAAAAAAAAACCTCAAAAAGCAGGCACGTTACCTAAGTAGAGCGGGGGCTCCTGCAAGAAAGTGCGGATCGAGACCGAACCAACGCGGACTTCAACCGGTTGATCACCCCCACCATCGCATTGGCCGTACGGGCTGGGACCTGAAATGGGAATGTCAGTAACAAATGAAAACAAAAAAGAGAATAAGAAAGACGCATAAATGAAAGGTGCATACCGCCTGTACTCCCTCAGGGAGCGGAGCATGGAAAACCCGGCCCTCCGGAATAATCTCCACAAGCTCGGATCAACCCTCCCCGATATATGAGATCCGAACATCGGGAGGCACCCACCCCCCTAACGCAGGATCAGGATGCTCCTGCACGAAACACGATAGCATGAATATATGGGTACGAGCATAGGAACGCATCAAGAAATAAAAAAAGAGCGACTTACAGCTCCAGGCTCCGGGAGACGAAGAGAATCCAGAATGAACTGATGATAGCTAGCTCCCGCTACCACCAACTCAGTCGCCGGGACGCCCTCCCTCGAATGAACCCTCCAGGCCTCGCCTATCGAACGGGTGGCCAACATGGTCGCCGGTGGAGGATGAGGCACTGAGAAAACTCCAACGGTCTGCATACGTACCCGCTCCCCTAGATACCAGACGGGGTCACGTCGACCGATGAATAAAACACGCATCTGGATCAGGGCATAACTATCCCTGACCGAAGCGTAGGCACCCCTAAAAGAGATCCATGGGGTCCAGACCACCTATTCGTGAATACAGACACAACCAGATCTCGCACAACAAAAAAATAATAAATAGTTAATAAGAAACGAGATAAGGAAAAGGTGCTTACATGCTCGGGGTTCCCGTCCCGAATGAGATCCCACACGGTATCAGGTGGCGGACGCGCCGTCAACTTCTTCTTCCAGCCCCAACGACGACCAGCAGGGTACTCTAAAGGCCTTTGCCCCTTTCAGGGAGCCAGCTAAGGTAAATTCTCAAAGGCCCAAAGCTATAAAAGAAAGAAAATGGGCAGTAAAACAAAATGTATATCAAAAAGCCCAATAAGGCATGAAAGCAAAAAAAGAGAGCTAGGCACATACCTCAATTAAGCGCGGCACCCCCGCCAATGCGATGACGAAATGACGTCTACGGGGGTCTGATTCTCGCACCGCCAGACTCATCTGGCCCACGAGCGTCGCATAGCCCAAATCGCCCCAGCAGTAGGCGCCTAGCGAAGACACGTGCTCCACCAAGTCTATCCACCTCGGGTCAAAGGTGTCAGTAGGACCCGACAGAAAAGTAGAAGTGATAAAGTGGAGGTAAAACAGCCGGGCCTGTCTCAAAGGCGACTCCTCCAACCCATGCTCCAGCCCCACATCAAATCAGCATAGGGTATCCCACGGGCCTGGTACGAGGGCAATCTCCGACCCAGCCACGAGCCCATGAGCCTGGTACCCTCAACAACGGTCGGCAGCGGGCCATCATACCTCATTCGAACGGGAATCCCCGTAAAGGTCAAGCCCGTCAAAGCCGTGTAGTCCTCGGGAGTAATCGTTATCTCGCCCCAAGGAAAATGGAAGGTGTTGGTAGTGTCCCACCACCACCTCATAAATGACCGCAAGAAAGATAGGGAGATGTTGAGTCGCAGTACCTCCCAGAAAGTCTCCACTACCGGGAACAACAAACTCTCCCTCACCAAAACCTGGGCGTCCAGACTCAGGTAGCCAAAAACGGTCTCGCTCATCGCCGCACCGTAACCGCGGACTGTAGTATCCCTCCTCGCGTGAAGACGGGTAGTCACGTGGTGCTCCAGGTCGTAATGCAAGTCCCGACCGTCGTAATACACAGGACCCACCCACAGGGGTCCCGCACCGGTAGACTGACGTGTCATGCCGCGCTCTGCGTGGTCGCCAAAGGACGGGGACGACTCGCAAGACATGCTGGTCAACGACACAAAGGCATTATACCTTTAACCAAATGGCACTTACCATCTCTAAAAAAGTGCATTCCGCTCATAAAATGGAGTCATACAATTTTGTTCCCTAAAAAAATATGGTACTAAGTTCAGATTGAGCAAATACCTCCCTAAACAAAATTAACTCCAACAAAATCAAGATTCTTTCATAATTTGTCACTCATGGATTATGAAGAACGACAAGCAGTATACCAAGAACACCTACATTGCAAAAAATACTAGAATCGTAGGTGCACTTGGGGGCTAGTATATATATGTCCAAATTCAACAAAAACCAACATACTTGCAAAAATCGACATGCACAAACTGATTAACATGTCGTGTAGAACATTTTCAACTATCTAATTGAAAGGAAGGGGCACAAAATCAAAAACCCCCAAATCAATTTCAAGTTCAAGAACACTCAACAAAAATACTCAAATTTGACCAAAGCTTAAAAATTACTGAAAATTACTTACGTTGGGAGGATTAGGAAGTGACTTGGAGTGGAATTCGTGAAGAAAAACGAAGGAAACAAGTGAAAAATGAGTAAGTTGAGTAGAGAGCTCGAACGAAAATGGCGAAAGAATGGGGAAGAGGGAGACGGGTCGCGTCTTTTAAAGACCAGTCTCCCCTTTGAGTTTTCAACGCCCCACTCTGGGCGTTAGAAATTCTCGCGCCTAGTGCTGGGCGCTGAAAATACTTCCCCTGATAGCGAATATTCGCTGTCGGGGCATGCGCGAGTTTCCTTTTGTAAGGTTATCCGTTGTCTTGATATTCCTTTCCCGCGGAAAAGCAACGGAATTCCAAAAATCTCGTTATTTATTAACGAGAGACATACACAGTGTGGGCCCACTTACAGGACACAACCAATTGGAAAATATTGCTACCCACCAAACAGGTTGTAATCATAAAAGCCTTTTATTAAAAAAAAATAATAATAAAATAAATATATAGGCAAGATAAAAACAGGCTCGCCATCTTCAGTCGGCGGGGTCTACGTCACAAACCGCGTAGGTCCTTATTTTCAAAACATCAAAACAGATTCGTCCACTTCCATCGGACGGGGCGTCCACCCTTAGCGGACAGGCTTGCCCACCTTCAGCGGGCGGGGTCTGCGTCACTAACCGCGCAGGTCCTCAGTTTTCGAAAATGAAATCTTCAAAAACACAAAACAGGCTCGCCATCTTAAGCCGGCGGGGGTCTACGTCACAAACCGCGTAGGTCCTTATTTTCAAAACATCAAAACAGATTCGTCCACTTCTATCGGACGGGGCGTCCACCCTCAGCGGACAGGCTCGCCCACCTTCAGCGGGCGGGGTCTGCGTCACTAACCGCGCAGGTCCTTAGTCGCTGCAGCGATAACTTTTTCTGGTTTTCCTTTTCCAAAAATCAAAGGATTGGTTTTCCGTTTTCCCAAAAAAAAAGCGATGTGCTGGATTTTCCTTCGTTTTACGTCCTATAAAAACAAGGGGGTTTTCTCGTTTAGCTAACCTTAAAAAATGAGAATCTTTTAAAACGTCTTACCTCGTGATTGGGCTTGGCCAGGCCTAGTTACACTTTATGGCTTTGATTTCGAAAACATCTTTAGATACTTCCAATGACAAAGTGAGGGAGTTTCTATACTACCGGTTAACAGATTCCAATGACACGTGAGGGATGTGTTAACACTTCAAGTGATGACCCTTAAGTCAAATGTTATCACTCGGGGGCTCGTGAAACCCTCGCAAAACAGGTCACATACACCATGGCTTGTATGACGCACTCCGTCCAGTACTTTGACCATCGTCTCATCTCGAGACTCAGTCAAAGTGGGGGCTAACTATAGACACCCCACTTTTGTCCCCATTCCCGAAAGGGAAGGTTCGATGATGAGAACACAAATCTCCACTTGGCAACGCATCTCCTATAAAATAACGAATCTCAATCACCCTTTTCATTTCAGCCAAAACTGCTATTTACGGAAACCTGCTAAAAATAGTAACTGCCGTAAAAGATAGTTGTTAAAAGTGGCAAAGTCATAAAAGATAGAAACCTGTCGGAATTAGGTGTTGCACTCCAACATAAATCCTAAAAGAGATAGAATCTGCAAAAGGAATTCTATTCCTGGTATAATTCGAAAGTAAGAGTTACGTATTAATTAAAATCCTAACGAACCTAGAGTTCGTAACGGGCCCAGACGCATTCCGTCATAAAGTTAATATGCACTAAAAGACTCGGATAAGTCCCAAAAGCTCCGCGTTCTGAGAGTCCAAATCTGACAAAGAACTCGGCCCAGATCCCATTTTCAACGCCTGGTTCTAGGCGCCGAAATCTTCGGCGCCCAGCCCTGGGCGCTTAAAATGCCTAGGCCGTTTTATTTCCGGATTCTTTTTGGATTCGTATCTTAAAATCTATCTTTCCACAAACTCTTTCCCTATAAATACAGCCTCAAAACCGACGTGAAGAGGATACACAATTCCATAACCTGAGTATTGACTCTAGCCTTAAGCCTAGCCTCACGCTGCGAAATTGATCAGGCGTTCTGTCGCAATCGACCCAAAAGTCGAACAGAACGCATCCTGCCCCTTGTAGCTGATGAATTAAGCCTAAATACTGGAATATTGCTTGGAAACCCGAGATTCGTTAAATAAAAAGAGAAATAGCAAAGCCAAGTGGTTAGTTTTCTGAGAACCGTAACGCACCTCTCAAGGGTGCGTTGTAATGTGTCCCTCATATGATTTAATCCCTTTCATCACCCTTTTATAAAATTGTCAAACTATTAACTTGATTCATCTATCACGCCTAATAAGATAATACTTTGGACAATTGAATTATCATGCTAGGTACCTTAAATCAATCTAAATAAGATAATCACGATCGATTTAGTGTTATGTGTTGCATGTTGCTAAAATCAATTCAGAATAGTTTAATAGTTTAACGCATGTCCCTTCAATTATTTATGCTGAGCTAGTAAGGATAACCTGCCTCTGGAGTTATCGATGAGCACTCCTCTCGGTAGTTACAGTCCCCCGAACTCTCAATCTCTGCCCTGCGGGTGTACGTTGAGCGATCCCCACACAGGGGATCACAAGGGAACCTATGGCCGTCGTGGTCGAACATAATTGCACTCCCTTTATGTCACGATAACCGGGTTTTGTCAGTTTTTCTCATTGTCGTTAAAAACTGAATGGCGACTCCTATATTACTAGTCGATTGGGTGTAAACTCACAGGAAATCCAATTACACTTGATCTGACAACGTCACGCCCACGAGGGACGAGGTCACGCATTAGCATCGTGCTTTTTCGACCCCCTCACACTTAGTATTACAAATCGCGTCATTTCTCGATACTTTTTAGGCGATTTTTCGACGACAGAACGCGTTGAGAAATAATTTCTCGACGCTTTTTGTCAACGTCGAGAATTTAGGCGTAGAGATTTCTCGACGCTTTTCCCCGTCAAAATTGTCGACAGTTTTTATCGTCCAGAACTTCTTGTTGACGAGTTTCTGCGTCGAGAATGTCTACTCATTTTGGTGTTCCAATTCATTTTCTCTACACTGTTCAACGTAAAAAAAAAAGTGCGTGGTAATAATAAATTTTTTGAGGGAAATCTTTTATGACGTGGAAAAGCGTCGAGGAATATAATTTTCTTCTTTTCTTTTTAACCCAAAGCAAAATACAATCTAAAACTTAAAATCAAACGCAACTATAACAATTAAAATTGAAATGCCGAGATATTGATAACTTAAAAATACTAATATTAATTTGTATAATACTTAATTCAAAACATTCCTAAAAAATAACGTTCAAAATATATCATCAAAGTTTACACATTATCCAAACTATTTAGATAGTATCTACATGTTGTGCTTAAGTTGTGCTAAGTATCTACCTTTACAACCAAAAAAAAAATCTATATAATGAAGGATACAAAATGTCAAACCACTCATTATCTACCCGAGAAACCTTCTTTCCCATAATTATATGAATTCTTCCTTTCACAATGTTCTTAATATCTGAAATAACTGAGGGGACTGATTCCACTTTTAGGTTCTATGAAGCTGCATTTCTAGCATTCAAATTCTGTAAGTTGTTGCTAAACACTTACAGAATATGGAATGCATAAAGCCATAAACCATATATTAAGAAAACACAAAAACCCACACATCAACAATAGAAAATTATATAGAGAACAAAAGGCATAAAGATCCAAAATTTAACAGAACATATATAGTTTTACATTCATGATATCAGTGTTTTTCTTTGTATTACAAAGGAACTCAACTCAATAACTTACCAAATACATTTACACCAAGATATTGTACCATCAATTGAATCAAATAGCACTCTTAATACCTCTGTATAAAACTGCATGAAATTGCAAGGAAATCTCAGTACAACACTAAGAGAAATCAGATAAATTCTTTCTAGTGTAGGACTGTGTGCCTCCAGCCACCACCATATCCAAAATTCTACATAACACACACATGAAAAAAGAAAAAAAGAAGCGAAAGGCTCTGCAGTACGAACCTCATATAGAGTCGCGCCCTTTATTACATACAGAAGATCTTTGAGCTTATTCTTGGTTTATGCAAAGTATATGTAAAGCCATGTTAATAATCTCTTATGATAATGCATACTGTTGTTTAATCACATGCCTCTTAAACTTTTCTTCAAAAATTATTTCCCTTCTCAAAATTCGACAATGTATATGTGTAGACACCTACTTTTGTCCCCATTCCCGCAAGGGAAAGGTTCGATGATGAAAGCATAAAAACTCCACTTGACAACGCATCTCCTATAAAATAAACGAATCTCGATTCCCCATTTCATTTCACCCGAAACCTGCTATTTATGGAAACCTGCTAAAAATAGTAACTGCCGTAAAAGGTAGCGTCTAAAAGTGGCAAATCATAAAAGATAGAAACCTGTCAGAATTAGTTGTTGCACTCCAACATAAATCCTAAATGAGATAGAAAACCGCGAGAATCCTATTCCTAATAGGATTCGGAAATAGGAGTCACGTATTAATTAAAATCCTAACGAACCTAGAGTTCGTAACGGGCCCAGACGCATTCCGTCATAAAATTGATACGCGCTAAAAGACTCGAATTAATCTCAAACTCTACGGATTTTAGGAATCCGAATCTGACTAAACAAAACTGCCCAGACCCTATTTTCAACGCCTGGCTCTGGGCGCCAAAATCTTCGGCGCCCAGGCCTGGGCGCTGAAAATACCTGGGTACGTCTCTTTTCCTAATTCTTTGTGGATTAGAACTCTGCAATTCTATCTTTCCACGAACTCTTCCCTATAAATAGGCCCCTAGTTTCGACGTGAAACAACACACAACAACACACAATTATATTCAGAGTATTGGCTCCAACCCTTAGCCTAAGCCTCTCGCTGCGAAACTGTTCACGCGTTCTGTCGCAATCGATCCATAAATCGAACAGAACGTATCCTGTCCCATAATTGAGATTCGTTAAATAAAAAGGAGAAATAGCAAAGTCAAAGTGGTTAGTTTTCTGAGAACCGTGACGCACCTCTCAAGGGTGCGTCGTAATGTGTCCCTTTTCGGTGATTTAACTGCTTTCCTCGCCTTTTTTATGAACTGTTAAACTAACCTAATCTGATTGTTCTATCACGCCTAACAAATATAATATTTTTGGGAAATCGGATTATCATGCTAGGTCCCTTAATGCTATTTAAATCAGATAATCACGATCGAATTAGTGTTATATGTTGCATAGTGCTAAAATCAACGAAGATTAGTTTAATAGTTAACGCATGTCCCTTCAATTATTTATGCTGAGCTAGTAAGGATATCCTGCCTCTGGAGTTATCGACGAGCGAATTACTCCTCTCGGTAGTTACAGTCCCCCGAACCCTCAATCTCTACCTTGCGGGTGTATATTGAGAGATCCCCACACCAGGGATCACAAGGGAACCTACGGCCGTCGTGGTCAAACATAATTGCACTCCCTTTATGTCACGATAACCGGGTTTTGTCAGTTTTTCTCATTGTCGTTAAAAACTGAATGGCGACTCCTATATTACTAGTCAATTGGGTGTAAACTCACAGGAAATCCAATTACACTTGATTGAATAAAAAGAAGCGTCACACCCACGAGGGACGAGGTCATGCATTAGCCTCGTGCTTTTTCGACCCCCTCACAGTGGCGACTCCGCTGGGGATAGTGAAGAAAATACTCGTGCTTGTAGGTAATCAAAATAGCCGAAGGGTGAAACGATCCTACCCCGCGTTTATTTCCCCATCAAGTTGGGACGACCTGAAAATCAGCATATTAATGTGAACGGGCAGAACATCATAACGAATCTCGGCTCCCTCGGGAGTTGGGACTAAGGATACCTTTTTTCGCCAATAGGGGGGTGCATACGCCGCGCATGTTTCCCACTCGGTACTTGTGCGGGTAGTACACCTATCCCGAACCCAATCGCTCGCTCATTAGGTCCCTCTCACCTGCATGCCCCCTTGGCTTGCACTTGCGGGTTGGCCTCTTGAGCGAAATTCGTCTGTTGAAGACACTACCTCGACCGGGGCATGTGTTGGATCTACGATAGAAGCGGTACCAAGCCAGGAGCAAATAAACTACCCATAGAAGCCTATCATAAACTACGTGACATATTTAATTTTCATATCCATGTTTGTAATGTAGTTATGTGTAGCGAACTATGTGACTATGTTATGATTGTGCGTACGAATAATGCTAGACAAACAATGTTAGAAAACCAACGACCTTGAAAAAAATTACCCAAACATTCATAAACCAATTGGCCAAAGAGTTATACCAACATACGTGTTCCGCAAGCCCGAACGATAGCCACAAAAATAAGCGACGCTCGGGATGGCCTGTAACGAATCCCACAAACGCTGCACAACGCGTAAAGAACGTTATAAGGCAAGCACGCAAAACTAAAGTCGCAAAAACAAAAGTATACGCAAACAGAAAACGAGAACCAGCCAGGGACGCATTTTCAACGCCCCTGGCTGGGCGCCAAAATTTCTCACGCCCACTGCTGGGCGCTGAAGTTGCTGCCAGGCCTTTTGGTCAGGCACAGCAGCCTCGGTGCCTGCGCATGAAAAAATATACGTTGCAAAAAAAACTTTTCGTAAAAATTGCTGCAGGGGCGTATGAAAAGGCACTCGACTCCAAAAGCGACTAAAAAATAAAAAATAAATAACTCTTTGCGTCGTTGTTAGGCCTCCTACGACGACAATGCTCGGCACCAAAACCGAGCATGCTAATTAAACGACCTTGAATGTCACATGGGCAAAATATTCAAAAAATAATGTTCGAATAAAGTCTTCAAGAAAAAAAAATGTTCAAATAAATCCGAGTCTAGACTAGGCTATGCCAAAATACAATCCAAATCCTAAGTCTAGTTGTCTTATCCATAGAATCGGTCCTAATGCTTGGTGTCGTTCTGCAAGTTAAAAGGTTAAACCATATTGAGTCTCCCTTCCTAACATTTAAATCAATAAAGAACCCACA
Organism: Spinacia oleracea; assembly: GCF_020520425.1. NCBI lineage: Eukaryota > Viridiplantae > Streptophyta > Magnoliopsida > Caryophyllales > Amaranthaceae > Spinacia > Spinacia oleracea. The sequence goes on along the minus strand of NC_079490.1, from coordinate 159,028,722 downwards.
TGTAATTGTCATCCCTTGCTAGGAATCCACGGTCTCAATACTCTCTCTCACCAATAAAATATATTATAGTATTTGCAAAATGGAAACGGTCACATTCTGGAAATCATTCCCCCATAGTCGCACAACCCCCAAAGTGAACCTAAGGTGTTAATACCATTGGCAAAGAAAAAATTAATGGCCCCAAGGCTTATAATCACATTGGGTCACGACTATCATAGTCCTCTCGAGTCACTTGCTCCTTGAAATACTACTAAGTACGGACTAAAAGATTTTCCATGAATGCAACATGACCAACCATGAAAATACCCAAATCGGCATACCATAAGGCTACCATTGGGGTAAAGCAATACACACTAAGAGAGAAGCCGCACTAATGATTCTAGTCTTGCAAAAATAAAAATTCAATCTCCCCAATTAACTACCTTGCCAACATTAAGCAAAATGGCGCATGACAAATGAACACCCAAGGGTTAAAATCTAAAGTGTCAACCAACGAAAGTTATGGTCCAATTAGCCTAAGTCTGAGAGTCGCTTGGTCAAGTATTATAGGCTTACGCCACGTCATTATTTTGAGTCTAGGCCACCTCCTTGTATTCATACACGGGTTATAATCAGAAATATTAATGAAAGTTTGAGTCTAAATCACAACTTCCAATTAAATCCCAGAAACTGGAATCTGAAAAGAAGCAAAAATTACTTTCGATGTAATTCTTTCGTTAAAATTCAATAAGGTAAAAACAACATTTTGAATCTACGCTATTTGCATATTTTAAGAAACGACTAAATACGCGTGCAAAGTAAGACAATTTAAAGGTCCACCCTAGGCCTACTAAAATTAAAGGTCCACTATAGGCCTACCAAACGAGGCTCACTCAGTCTCGCCTCGTGACTCAAAGACCACAACCATCTACCTTTTAGCCCAAATAAATAAAAAATTGATTGAAGGATTTATGTTGGGGAGAAAATCCCAAGCAAAAAGAAAAAAGAGAAAGAGAAAAGGGAGAGCGAAAAGAACGAGCCATGAAATACTTAGCCCGTACCTCCCAAAGCGCAAAATTTACCAAAGTAAACGGAGGAAAAGAATTGAGTCAACCAATCCAAATCATAAAATTCTACGATATCTACCCTTTCCAATCCTTATGCTCTTAGACGCCTTCACTCTGGGGTCCCTGTTCAGCTCATTTAACCCATCCATGTTCTCATTGCCATAACCCAAGAAACCATTACCTCAACTCTTGTTTTTAAACTTGTTATCAACCGCAAACCACGCACGGCCATTGACACGTGCGTCATGCCCATTATTTCCAAAGCCCAAACCTGTTCTTACGCCACCATTAGCATAATGACCATATAACTTGTGTGAATACATCCTGTTGATATTCCCTTGAGCCGTCCCCATGCTACTCATTGGCCTTGGTTGATGTAAACTCATGACACTAGTTTGAGACTGCAAATTATGAGTCCTAGCAGATGTAATCCTTATGCTAGACCAATACCTATACAACTTATCCAAATCTCATTCAACCCATCTTTCAAGCCATCTTGAGTCACAAATAAAAAAAAGACAAATAAAAAGTACATTCTACGCTCAACGTAAGAAAGATTAAAAAATAAAATGTGAATAATAAAAAAAAGAAACTTTGCAAAGCGCCTCTAAAGTTAGTCTAAAAAGAAAAAGAAGCATTTAATGCACCAAAAAAAGATCCTCCCAGAAGTCATTTTCAGCGCCCATAGCTGGGCGCCGAAATCTTGAGCGCCTCAGCCTGGGCGCTGAATCTCTCTGCTTGCTAAAATTTGTCCCGAAGTGCTCGTCATTTTATCTGCACATGCACGGAAAAATAACGAACACTTGGAGGGGTACAGCACGTATTCAGATATACGTACCACCAAGAAATACATGTACTCAAAAAAAATATAAAACAAATTTTTGGCTTACGGCAAAGCAGCAGATTAAAATAATAACAAACTTCATTTATTCTACCGTTTCAAATAATATGTTTTCACCTCAGAACATACTTATCGAATTCGGCATTCTAAGAAACCATTTTATAGGCTAAGAACTACGCAAGACCTGATTCCAAATTAAATCTATTTAAGGCGGATACGTAGGCAATCCATGATTCGGTCCAACCAATTTGCAAAAATATTAAAGCCTATAGAAAAACAAGAATAAAAAATAGAAGTCCCTTATTGAAATTTAATTACTTGCAATCCAAGTCGAAAGAAAAATTTAGGTCAAAGGAAGAATCCAAGTCATCAAGATGCCAAAATTAATGAGCACACATCGAAAAATAATAAGGGCACGTACCCTTGCCAGAAGGAGCTCTCACACTCCTAGGCACTTAGCCAAGACTCAAAAGATCGCTTTGCCTCAATTGAATGGGGGCTAGCGCAAGCGTCCATGACCTCTAAAGTACTCGACTTGACCCTCCCTAAAAGCAAACTAACTCACTTAAAGACTTTCTTTCACCACTAGACATAGTCGTTCGCTTAAAGACCTTCTTTCACCACTAGACACAGTCATGATCGCCAACAAGTAGTAAGGGCAGTAAGCTTGCAATAAAGAGGATTGTTCTACGGCATCGCCCCATCGTTCCTTCGAACTCAGGGCACCCGTTCATGGTAATTCAAATGCTTGCGAATCCCCTTTGGAAAAAAATAAAATAAAATCAGACATTGTCAATAGGACTTGGCACTTAACCAAGGCTCACCCTACTCAGGAATACGACACGGGCATCTAAAATCGAAATCTGAAAGCATCATTAATGGGAAGACATAACAGCAACTGGGGGCTAAAAGTGAAATGAAAGAGCTAGGGAAAGAACTAAGTATACCTTGACCTTTTGTGCAGAAATACACCAAGTAAATCTAAGTCAATTTGAAAACGGTTTATATTCCCGCAATTCTGGAAAAGATGGCCCTAAAAGCCTAAAGCACATGCCAAACGGGCACAAGTATATCTTGACGCCTGCACCCTGGCTTCCAGCAAACCCTTAGACAGCATTCCAAAAATCGTAACAGTATTTAGATTCACTCATGTAATCATGTACGAACCCTTCTATAAGTCAACCTACTTAGGACACCTCGGATTGTACACAGTAGGATTCGGATTTTAAAATAATTTTCAAAGACTTTTTCGAACATAATAAAGTGTCGTTGGTTTAAGCTAAGTATGCGTTTATCTCAATGTTGCAAGTGAGTCAAAAGATTTCCAAATATGATTATGGGTAAAGAAAGGCACCTAGCTTTTGGACAAGGCACACTTCAACATGTGACTACCTTGACCATGGCAATGTCGCACAATACGACATTTACAAGAGAAGCAGCAAAATCACTACTCGAACGTACCTCGCACTAAACGAGTCTGGTTCAAACTATTCATGATCCATGTCACCATGAATGCATAAAAACGTATGCAAAGCATTATAGCACCAAGCCAATCCCGTAGCTACAATTGGGGGCTTGAGAAAAATACTCTAAAAATGCTCGAAATGACGATTTCATCGCAAATTCTCGACGCTAATGCTATACATATGTCATAGGGGCTCAATCCTAAGCTTTAATCGTGTAAAACGAACCTTAGAATGGCTACAACCCCTCCCAAATTCTAAGCGCTACTTAGAATACATAAAGTCACCCCACTAACAAGGGTAACTGAAAATCGCGAGTCACCAACACTCCGATCAAACTACTGCACCTAACGCTCGCCCTATAAAGCGCCCGTTACACAGTCTACATCGTTCCAAAGCAAAAGCGAAAGAAAAATCAAGGATAAGAACTGTCAAAATATACCCAGAGATAATTTTCAACGCCCAGAGCTGGGCGCCGATATCTTTAACGCCCCAGCCTGGGCGCTGAATATCTCTGCTTGCTAAATCTTGCCCTGATATAAAAACAAGAAAGAAACACCTATGAATCCTCGCATCGAACGAAGTAATAAGCCGTGCAAACCCACGCAGAAGGTGCTACACTTATTCGAGCACCTGAACAAGGCATGATGAAATACTCCAATGCAAATGATATCCCAACGCCTGGAAGAATGTTCTAAAACACGCCGTTAGGCCACACAAGCCTACGTCGCACCATAAGTTCAACCGTCCCACGGTACAAGTCTAAAAGAAGAGTAAGGCATGTTGCACTAATGTAGGCACGACCAAGAGCACGTGTAAAAGAGGCAAAGATTACTTATCGCCCAAATTCAAAATGCAAGCCACACTATTTCTACATTAAGGATTGAAAGTAGCAAAGTATTACCTACCACGAAAGGGATAGCTCGCACCTACACGAGCGAAACCCCAAGGCATCTTTCTCGAAAGAACCTACAAAATTGTACGCCAAAAGGAAGCATCCCAACATGCGTACTTGGGGGCTCCAAGCTACGAAACAACCATAGCAAAATAGAAAAAATCTCAAAGCAAATGTTTGAACAATCGAAAGGGCACGATGTTTGAGCCCACCTCGTGAATGGGCCTGAACCCTATCAAGCTTCTAAGCAAACTATTCAAAATCAAAAAAAAATTCAAGCAAACTGATTAATGGACCGCACACAACGGCCATTCTATGAGCACTCGTTCGCACATACGTTCAAAAGAAAAAAAATATATATACAAGAGCGATCAAAGTCTTACGCTTCAAGGTATGTTCCTCGGGCCAAATAGACTCGCCCAACGATTGCAATAACTGTACGCCTTAAGAGCAACGGTTCCTTAAAATAATCGCCCCAAAGCGACAAGCACCGTAGTCCACCAATCGGCTACGGCTTCTCGAGAAAATAATCACGTTCTAAAAACAAAGACAAAACAAAAGAGAATACATAGAACTTCCAAGTGAAGTAAACGAATGAACAAGAGGCCAACTGTGTCATCAAAAGACCAGCCCAAGCAACATTTTCAACGCCCCACCTGGGCGTGAATTATTTCAACACCCAGGCCTGGGTGCCGAAAATGAACCCAGGCTCAAAAAAAAGGCCCTAACTTCTATTGGGCCCTGCCGCATCCATTCGACTCGAAAATTGCCGATTTCCTTACTGAAAGTCGCACCTCACGACTTTGTCAAGAGTAGCACACCACTACAAAGATCGCTCGCACTTACGAGCACGATCCCAAAACACGATCAAGGACATTACAAAATGCGTATCCCCAAAGAACCTCTTTGACAAGAACTGACCATCAAGCACGAGTGCTTGGGGGCTCGAAAGAAAATATATAATATGCAAAGTTAAAAACAATATTCCCAGACTACGCTATACGAAGTCCCGTGTTTGGATGTCTCAAAAAATAAAAAATAAACCGGTTTACGACCTCAAGACAAAGGTCGCCGTTGATACCTATACGTAGTCCCCTAATCAAGGACCCAGGTAGTGGCAAAATTGAGCCGTAAGGACTAACTCAAAACCATAAAGGATGATGACCACAAGACAATGGTCCGTCTAAGCATGTTGTCAACCCACATTCAGGTTGCAACTAAATCCGAGTATCCCTCGAAAGAATTCGCTCCTGCAAGAATAAATGAAAAGAAATTCTCAAAAGAAATCACAAAGTACCAAAGAAATAGGAACTTGCCCATCTTCAGTCAGGCAAGAATCGCGTCACAAACCGCGCGAGTTCCCAAATCGAAAAGAAAACGAATTCAGGGACGTCCACCCTCAGCGGACAGGGCTCGCCCACCCTCAGCGGGCGGGGTCTGCGTCACTAGCCGCACAGGTCCTCAGTTTTCGACAAAAAAATAAAGTCTTCAAATTTAAAATAGGCTCGCCATCTTCAGCCGGCGGGGTCTACGGCGCAAACCACGTAGGTCCTTATTTTCAAAAAAAGCAAAATAAATTTCAAAACAGATTCGTCCACTTCTATCGGACGGGGCGTCCACCCTCAGCGGACAGGTTCGCCATCTTCAGCCGGCGGGGTCTACGTCACAAACCGCGTAGGTCCTTATTTTCAAAACATCGAAACAGATTCGTCCACTTCTATCGGACGGGGAGTCCACCCTCAGCGGACAGGCTCGCCCACCTTCAGCGGGCGGGGTCTGCGTCACTAACCGCGCAGGTCCTTAGTCGCTGCAGCGATAACCTTTTTTGGTTTTCCCTTTTTCCAAAAATTAAAGGATTGGTTTTCCCTTTTTCCAAAAATTAAAGGATTGGTTTTCCCTTTTTCCAAAAATTAAAGGATTGGTTTTCCGTTTTTCCAAAAAAGAACGATATACTGGATTTTCCTTCGTTTTACGTCCTATAAAAACAAGGGGTTTTTCTCGTTTAGCTAGCCCTGAAAATGAGAATCTTTAAAAACGTTTTACCTCGTGATTGGGCTTGGCCAGGCCCAATTACACTTTACAGCTTTAATTTCGAAAACATCTGTAGCTACTCCCAATGACAAAGTGAGGGAGTTTCTACGCGCCTTTAGATCCTTCCAATGACAAAGTGAGGAAGTTTCTATACTATCCCAATGACACGTGAGGGATATGTCGACACTTCAAGTGATGACCCTTAAGTCAAATGTTATCACTCGGAGGCTCGTGAGACCCTCGCAAAACAGGTCACATACACCATGGCTTGTGTGACGCACTCCGTCTAATACTTTGACCATCGTCTTACTCCAAGACTCAGTCAAAGTGGGGGCTAACTGTAGACACCTACTTTTGTCCCCATTCCCGCAAGGGAAAGGTTCGATGATGAAAGCATAAAAACTCCACTTGACAATCTCCTATAAAATAAACGAATCTCGATTCCCCATTTCATTTCACCCGAAACCTGCTATTTATGGAAACCTGCTAAAAATAGTAACTACCGTAAAAGGTAGCGTCTAAAAGTGGAAAATCATAAAAGATAGAAACCTGTCAGAATTAGTTGTTGCACTCCAACATAAATCCTAAATGAAATAGAAAATCGCGAGAATCCTATTCCTAATAGGATTCGGAAATAGGAGTCACGTATTAATTAAAATCCTAACGAACCTAGAGTTCGTAACGGGCCCAGACGCATTCCGTCATAAAATTGATACGCGCTAAAAGACTCGAATTAATCTCAAACTCTACGGATTTTAGGAATCCGAATCTGGCTAAACAAAACTGCCCAGACCCTATTTTCAACGCCTGGCTCTGGGCACCAAAATCTTCGGCGCCCAGGCCTGGGCGCTGAAAATACCTGGGTACGTCTCTTTTCCTAATTCTTTGTGGATTAGAACTCTGCAATTCTATCTTTCCACGAACTCTTCCCTATAAATAGGCCCCTAGTTTCGACGTGAAACAACACACAACAACACACAATTATATTCAGAGTATTGACTCCAACCCTTAGCCTAAGCCTCTCGCTGCGAAACTGTTCACGCGTTCTGTCGCAATCGATCCATAAATCGAACAGAACGTATCCTGTCCCATAATTGAGATTCGTTAAATAAAAAGGAGAAATAGCAAAGTCAAAGTGGTTAGTTTTCTGAGAACCGTGACGCACCTCTCAAGGGTGCGTCGTAATGTGTCCCTTTTCGGTGATTTAACTGCTTTCCTCGCCTTTTTTATGAACTGTTAAACTAACCTAATCTGATTGTTCTATCACGCCTAACAAATATAATATTTTTGGGAAATCGGATTATCATGCTAGGTCCCTTAATGCTATTTAAATCAGATAATCACGATCGAATTAGTGTTATATGTTGCATAGTGCTAAAATCAACGAAGATTAGTTTAATAGTTAACGCATGTCCCTTCAATTATTTATGCTGAGCTAGTAAGGATATCCTGTCTCTGGAGTTATCGACGAGCGAATTACTCCTCTCGGTAGTTACAGTCCCCCGAACCCTCAATCTCTACCTTGCGGGTGTATATTGAGAGATCCCCACACCAGGGATCACAAGGGAACCTACGGCCGTCGTGGTCAAACATAATTGCACTCCCTTTATGTCACGATAACCGGGTTTTGTCAGTTTTTCTCATTGTCGTTAAAAACTGAATGACGACTCCTATATTACTAGTCAATTGGGTGTAAACTCACAGGAAATCCAATTACACTTGATTGAATAAAAAGAAGCGTCACACCCACGAGGGACGAGGTCATGCATTAGCCTCGTGCTTTTTCGACCCCCTCACAATATGCTTTTGTCGAAGGTGGTAATACAACGATATTAAACATACAAGAAAAGTAGCACACTGCAACAACATAGCAAATAGATCAAACAACCCTCGCAAAAATAGCCTACAATCAGATATCTATGTAAGTAGTTCCATTCCAATTTCTCACCACGCTAGAATCTCCACAAGAAGAGTTTGTTTTTATCCTAAAGAGGTACAGGTTTGTAAGACAACAATTATCAAACCTTGGACAAAAAAAACCATTCTCAAAGGAAAGGCTTAACCAAGACAAACTCTGACCAAAGTTATGTCAAAATTTGAATCGAAGCAAGACCTTAGACCAAACTCACACTGCCAAGATGGAGCAAGTATTCCAAGTCAACAAGGATGATAATGTCATGGTTCATAAAAGCAAAATAAAAGGGAATTCTATACCCATATCCAGGAGAAATAAGTAATCGACATTCTGAACCAAGGAGGGGACAGAAAAATGAGAAGAAAAAAAAAACCATTAGGAAATTCTGCTAAATATTCTGCACTAAAGTTGAAGTACACAAAATATATATATATATATATATATATATATATATATATAAGGAGATCCAATCATAAACCATTATTAGAAAAGGTGACAATTGTTGCCGAAAAGCATAGTAACAGTATGATTTCAAAACGTAATGGATAAAATACAGGTTAAGTCATGGCTAGCCAATCTAGAAGATTTTATCAGAGACCTGGATAAGAGGCATTCCCTGGAAAACTGTGTGTCTCTCTATGATTTCAGCTGCCATCCATGTTATATGACCAGATTTTGAATACACTAATTGCGAAATACTCCGTATTAGATAATAATCCATCTGAATAACTAACACTATTACATTAGAAGATGCATATACAAGTTAATCTAAAGATAAGAACCCAACTCAATCACTTACCCCAAGCATATCACTTGCTGAAACACATGCGAAGAACGGAAGAAAGTGCACTCAGTTGCCAAGGACTAATAGCCTTACTCTTGTTCAAAAAAACTTATGAAACAGAGTTATAAAGAGAAGGATAAACTTATCGGACAAGACTAACTCGCTAAATGCCTGAGCGGTTTTTTTTCCCCAAAAAATTGATTCATGTTATGTTAGAGTTCTAAAGAACTCAGAAAAGAGAGAGAGATAGAGTAGAGAATTCAGAGAATGAAGAAAATAGAGAGGAGAGAATTATTGTATTGATTGATCATTATTACAGCAGCTAGATTGGTATATATACAAGAGCTATGATGTATGCTAACCAATCAGATTGCTTCATACAATCTGATGACCAATCATATCGTGCCTATAGTACACATCATCATCTAATGCTAGTTATTACATCATGAATGTCTAACTGATTCCATAACAGAATCATTGAGTTTGTTACACTTAAGATGCTTCTAGAATAAGTTAGTTAGAAGGCTTTCCATGTGACATTGCTATCTTGTATTGTGTGTGGCTGATCTTGCTGAGACCTGTGACTGTTTGATGCTGCAATGCATGATACTCCAATATGTTATGAACCCGTGATATCTCGGAATTGAATAGACATTGAAAACAGTCGAGAAATAACGCGGACCATTTTTCTACGTTGACGGTAATCCACAGCGTCGAGGCAATATCGTCGAGATTCCACGCATTTTGTAGTGGTTCCTTTGGATAGCATGGGCATGGTTGTTGAACCACAAAATAATCAATGAGAAAGCTTCTCTAAACTATTAATTTCCAATGAGGCAGTACGGTACGTACTAATTCATTATTTACAAAGTTCATATACAAATACAAATAGTTACAAGCATATTCATGGGTGTTAATTCTTTGAATGACATAAGTATGATTTCAATTGTTTACCAATAATACTAAAATCTCATATCTTTTGAGAATCTATTATTATTCGATCCAACATTTCCACAACATGACACATTGAAGGTCTTTCATAATGCTTTTGGTTGGTGCACAAGTTGGCAATCTTAAAAAACTCATAAATTTGGTCTTCTCTCAAACCTTTACGAGGAACACTAGTATCTAAAACTTGAACATGTTTATTTTCAGCAATCCTTTTCTTAGCCCACTCTAACATCCAAATCTCACGACCTTCCTCACGAACAGGCCAATTGGGTCGTTTCCCAGTAGCCACCTCAAACATCAAAACTCCAAAGCTATAAACATCACCTTTCACAGTAGCAGCCGTGTAACCCCCCAAGTACTCGGGGGGCATGTATCCCATGGTTCCTGCTGCTTGGGTAGACACGTGAGAGTCAGCTCCTTCAATTCTCCGGGCCAACCCAAAATCAGCAATATGGGCCTCAAACTCATTATCCAACAAAACATTACTAGCCTTAATATCCCTATGCACTATAGCCACATCCAGCCCATGCAAAAAAGCTAGCCCATTAGCTACTCCCTTAATAATCTTAACTCTCAATTCCCAAGACAAAGGGACCCACCAAGAATTAAACGATGATGACATGTCTTGTAACCATTGGTCTAAACTTCCTTTCTCGATATATTCATAAATAAGAACCCGATCCAAACCCGACACGCAATAACCCAAAATTTTAACGATGTTAGGGTGACGAAGCTTCCCCAAGGTTTCCATCTCCGCCCTAAACTCGCGGAGACCTTGGAAGGCATCCTGACTAAGCTTCTTAACCGCGACAGTGATGCCCGATGGAAGCTTGGCCTTGTACACAAGTCCGAAACTGCCGTCACCAATTATGAGCTTTGGATCAAACTCATTGGTGGCTTCGGAGAGCTCGGACATGGAGAGTTGGCGGAGAGCAGGGTCGAAGGAGGTGGAGATGGAAGGTGAATTATCCGCGCGTGGGAATGAAGAGCGGCGCGTGACAGGAAGTGGAGTTGTACAACGGTGTTTTGGTTTATATTTGTTGAATAGGAAGAGGAGGAGAGAGAAAGTAAGAGAGATAAAAATGAAGCAAGATACTCCTGCGACGAAGAATTCAAGTCGTTTATCCATTGTAGAAAAGAGAGAATATTTGGGTGGTGTTGAAAATGGAAGGAAACTTATGAGTATGTGAATTAATTAATAATAATTATGGTGAGTGGAATTTTCTTAATGAATGAATGGAGTGGGACATTCCGGGAAGGTGATAATGAAAACATTGACTTGGAAAAATTCAACTAGTCAACGGTCAGTGTTTACCATTTGTATAGAATACAAATTTATGCGGTGGAATGTGTTGTTTGATATATTTTGACAAATGGAACTTGTGATCTATCCACATCGTGCATTTGAGTTATCAGTTCGTATGCACATTGATTAATCACATATGAACGGAATTGCAATATATACTGTGAGTAGAAAGGAAAGGTTATACAGGAAGAAGTAATACTGTGACTGCTGTTAGTAGATATTTCATAAAGAACTCAAACCTTATAATCTCATTTCTACCAGAATCACAACATGGATAATGATAATGATAATGATAATGACAAAAGGAAGGAAGAAAAACCAAACTTCAATGTACAATAATACCATACCATACCAATATACCATAACGCAATCTCGTATCAAAACCTCTTTTCTTTCTCTTATAAATCATTCTTCTGAGCAAGAATAGTTGTAATGTACATTAGTCTATTGTCTACTCCCAACAGATAAAAATGAGGACGCCTACAACTACAACGGTTGGCAAACCTATTCCTATTCACTTGCAATTGCAATTTACAAACCTCAATGACAACAAATGAAGCTACATATTAGGTTATAACAGTGTGATATCATTGATTAGTCAATAGCATAACCCCATTATCCAGATCACTACCAGGTTGCTTGATGTCACCAGACTTCTTTGTAGTGCACACCACATTCTTGATGATAGAGAAATATAGATCAAATTCGGATTTCAATTTTAAGCAGCTTGCATCTATCCATTTCTCTGCAACACTTGTCGGCACATTGTCTTGTGTGTCTCTTTCATGTTCTTCAATAGCTGGTCGTATTTCGTTGTATAAAGATTCTAGATTGGAGCTTGCATCATTTTTTATCTCCTGCACAATACAAGCAGTCAGACAAATTGCCGATCATCACTTCAAATCTTCATCTAAGCTAGTAATGTTAACAGGTAACTCACAGTTTTTCTGAGCACAATAAGACAACTGTAACTGCTAAGAACATGTAAATGCCAGAAGGCCAAGAGCTAAATTTCAACTCCCTTAACAAACAACAAGTATAATCTGGGAAAAGATGGAGGAATACAAGGGAGTTTAAGGCTACTTTGAGCATACCAGCACGAAGCTGCCTTTATACTTTGGTTGTGTACTAGTGTGTCTGCACTCTACACACAGTCATTGCCAAAAAGAGGGAGAAACACAGTCATAAAAAGTTGTACATGTCAAAAACAACTATAAATACCATCGAATAAGAAAACTGAAGAAGTCATTACTCATCTATAATTGCTAGATTTACCACCATAATAGCCAAAAAGGAGAAATAAAAAGTCTCCAAAACCATGCAATATCACTAGAATCAAAGAAGCCCTCCACAAAATGAACTATTATCACCATTGGTAATGCAGCCCTGATGAACCAAAACAACGGTGACGACTCAGTATAAATTAAGCCATAGGGTTGGGAGGTCAGGATGAATCATAACCATTCACCCTTAGGGCTCCGTTTGGTTTGGCGTAAAACATTTTCAGTGAAAAATGATTTTCTATGGAAAATATTTTCTAATGAAAACAATATTTCAAACTAGTATTCCTTTGTTTGGTTCCTTACAAGAAAATTAATAGAAAAAGGAAAATGGGAGAAGAAAGGTGAAAGGTGAAAGACTGATGGGAAGGAGGAGGGAGGTAAGGAGAAAAGTGGTTTCCTTCCTTTCAAATGGAAATTTCCACCTTCGAGTGAGTTATGGAAAATTATTTTTCATCTCTTGTCATACCAAACAAGGTTAAAATTGATTGGAAATGTTTTACACCAAACCAAACGGAGCCTAAGTCCCTAACCAGTGTAAAGTAGTAGACATTTTTTGTGAATTGGCCCACAAAAGACAATTTGTTTCACAGGGGGATAATGAATGCAACACTGGTGAAACCGTCCACAAAATGAGGTAGTAATACTTGGGGAGTTGGGGTTTGTAGCAGATTTTTCTGACATTACAATGGAGAAAACACACAAACTACTTAGACCAATTAACTACTACAAAAATACATGGGCACCAAACACGTGAGAAAGAAAAATATACGTCACTTAACATTAGACATGATAGAAGAACTTCATTTGAAACAAATGAAACTGAAGACCATGGTCATGTGCAGATAATGAAATATAAAAATTTAGATCAGAATAATCAAAAGAGCTCCATTTTGTACCTCATACACCAGGATCTCTTGTTGTGCTTCTTTTGCTTCTAGAAGGGAGACAACATAGTTAGCATTAAATTCCCTTTGGTTCAGGTTTTTTGCTTTTCCCTTGTTCAACTGTTTTAGCTTTTTCTTTGGTAGAGGATACTTCCGGCAGACAGTAGATGCTAGACCATTTGCCACAACAGAAGCAAGCGGATCAATATTGATCAGGGTGGAATCAATCTTATCATCAGCATCCATCATATCCTTATCACCACTACCAATTTCAATCTTGGATGAGCTACTTGAAACTGTGTGCAGGAAAATCTCATCTTCGGCGGAGTCATACAGAGGAATTTTCTCAACAGAGTATCTGTAAATAAAAGCAGGTAGGTTAATGTCTAGGGACAGCAAACATAAATTACTAAACTGAAGACATTGACCAAGAAAGAAAGGATTACATGCCTAGGGAGGGACAAAGAGGACAAGCAAATTTACTGAATCAATTATAGGTCCTAATGAGCTTGAGTCCAGGATATTCCTAGGAAAATCTAGCTCAAAAGAAATGTTTGTGTGAAATAAGAAAACTAGGAAAACTATATTGGCTCCAACCAAATTCTGGAGGAAAGTAGGAAGGAGAGAGAAGATAACAGTAGTTGAAGAAAAAGGGTGGATAGAAGAGCTTTCAAAATAGAAAGGAAAAATGAGATACAGCTCAAGCATGATAAAGGAAACCAATTTTGACATTACAAAAGATTTTCAGATAGGAAATACATTACATTAAACCGAAGAGGACAGTGAAAGATTCAAACTAGAAACTGGTAGTGTCTGTAATTAGGAGTTACCTGTCATCATCATCTTCCCACAGATATGTGTCTTCCTGTGTAAATAAGAGTAAAGTGTGAGAAAAGTAAATTAATAAAAAAAATATAACCACCTAGTACATAAGTTCAATTACTCAAAAGTGTAAATATACATAACAGGTTAGGACTAAACTAGCAAACTTCATCTTCCCCAATAGCAGTTTCTGCAGTGCATTAACAAGCTTTTCCCCCATTTATTTCAGAATAAATAGTAGATATGACTTTTTTTTCTCTCTCACCGGTCTACCCAACAACAACAACAGCAACAAAGAGTTAGCCCTAAATGATTTGGGATCAGGTAACATGAACCGTCATAAGGAACCGTTTGCGAAACGTGAAGGAACAAAAGTAAAAGGTTGTGTTAAAGAGAATAAACCCACAAAATTGAGAAGCGAAGGCAAGGCTGGTGAGGCACGAAAAATAGGGAACAAGAAAACATGGTTGGTTTAAAGAAGAGGCACAAATATTTTATTTATTTATTTTTGTTAAAAAAAAGTTAGCAAAGGAAAATAGAAAAAAGAGTCGTCGACATATATTATCTCCCTATACTCCAGACTCTACCCTATCTAAACTCTAAAGCCATATTTTTCCTCAATCCCCAAAACTCATATCACTCTCAATCACCCTCTTCCAAATTTTCTTTGGACTTCTCCTACCCCTCACAATTCCACCAATTTGCCACTCTTCAACCCTTCTAAACAGCGCATCATTTCGTCTCCGTCTTACATGGCCAAACCACCTTTTGATTCTCCCTCATATTGTTCTCAACCGGTGTAATCCCTACTCACTTCCTAATCAACTCATTCAGCAACCGTTCATTTCTTGTATGGCCAACCATCCCCCGCAACATACGCATCTCCGCCACATTCATTTAATGAATATAACATTGTTTTACAGCAACCCTCCGTACCATGTAATAGTTTGGGTCTAATTGTCATACAGTAGAATTTTTTCTGGTAACACTTTTCCACTTCAACCAACCTAATTCAATTCTATGGTCAATATCTCTATCCAACTCCTCATCCTTTTGGATAATAGATCCTAGATATTGGAAGAAATTTGAACCTTCGACAATCATCCCATCCAAGGTGATCGTCCTTACCTCAATGCTTCTATCACTGCTAAACTTACACTCAAAATACTTTGTCTTACTTCTGCTCAACTTAAAGCCACGAGATTCCAAATATATATCCATAATTCCAACTTACTTTTCACACCTTCTTTTACTTCATCAACCAAATATCATCTACAAACAACATGCACCATGGTACAGAATTAAACTCATCCATTCGTCCATAACTATGGACTAAGTGTGGAACCTTGATGTCCAATCGTGTTAGGGAACTCCTATGTCAAGACAATTCCAACACTGGCCCGTACACTCTTGCTAGCTCCTAACCACTTAAAACTATTATAAACTCCATGTTAATCCAGGGTGTGAAGATTGTTGAGGGAAGCATAGTTGACAAACCTAGATCTATATCCACGGCTCCACGCACTAACTAATTCTTTTTGCCGCCATAAAGTAACAGATAGGTGGTATTCAATCTCCAATCAACTTTAATGTCTTATCATATTAGGATTTAAGGCTTTCGTGTTGTTGTTTTTGACTGTACGCTACCACTGGAGTCACAGACCACGGCAATACTATCAACCCAATCACTGATTTCATCTGCACTGTCCCCCCCCCCCCCCCCCCTAACCCCACCCCAAGAACCCTCCACCACTGTCGCCTATGCCATCATCAAGCAATTTACTCATCTGCTATTTTCGCTGGAAGCGCACCCAAAAGTTACTTCCCATTATACTCCAAACAACATTCAAGTGGCTATCTCTCCACTATTGGCCGTTTTCTTCACTTAAATTAGCGTTCAGTTGTCGCACATTGCACATAGCACATTAAAGATTTGGCCCTGGGTAGCTATGTTACTTAGACTCTTCATTCCACCTCAATTACCCGTGTCGGATCCTCGACACTTGAACATGGGTACGGATACTAGATACTTTATTTTGAACCAAAATCATGATTTTTTTCACAAAATAGCCGAGTCGGACACTTAGGCACGTACCCATGTCCGGTACTGGCTGGAGTCAGAGTAACATAGCCGGGTATTAGAGCAAAAGTTGGAGTTTCCCTAGCCAATAGTTGCTTTAGCTTGTAGGAAGATATATGGAAACTTTAAACATATATAAGTATATAACCGAAAACTTGTCTATTTCCATTCAAGATATCTGAAACATCCAATTTTGTTGATATTATTCATGAACTACTGATTATGAAGCATTATCTCGAAATATATTAAGCAATTTGAAGGCAATATATCATACTATCAACTTATGCTTGCAACAAATGAATCCTAGACAAGATAAAGCTCAAAATTCGCAGTCATAAACTCCACAGCATCGGTGAAGTGAATTTACCTGGAAACCACGGGATTTTGCGCCAAGAAATCCAGAACAACTGGCAGCACCACAAAGACAACGCACCTTCGCACCACCATACCATTCAAAATTGTAATCATAAGCCAGCTCTGTTCCAACTGAAATATCCTGCTTCGCAAATATGCCAACCCTTATTTCCCCTAATACTGTCCACTTTCTTGTCTCACAATTTGGATGACTGCGAAATCAAAGTAAAAGAGAGGCAAGGCAGTGAGAGGAGTAAAATTGGTTAGTACAAGTCCCGAAAATCTGCCTAAGTCTCACCATGAATGATTTATGAACCTAGCGAGGCTTCCCTTCCCAGTTGCATCAATAGATTCGGAGGCATTGAGAGAAATGATGTATGCATCCCTGAGACCTTGAAGCAAGTCATTTTACAAGTTTTATTAAGCACAGGTGTTCAAAGAACATAAGTTCAGGTTTACCTATGCCTAAAATAAGCAAAGTACCTTGGGTTTCATAAGCTTGAGCTCTTCTCTTAGCTTCTTTCCAGGAGATTACTTCACCACAATATTCAATGATGAACTGTCCAGCCTGAGTGATTGAACCAAGGGGTAAGATGGATGGAAAAAAATGAAACATGAGAAACAGGACCCACAGGTCATCCGGACCCGGTAACATAGCATTGACATAATAAGCTCCTCGGTGGGGAAAAAATAAATGAGTGTTCTTTTAAATTTTAACTGATCATTACCTTTATTTCCTCATCAGCTAGAAGACCCCATCCACGACCATTGGTTGAGAATAACTTGGTTTTTGCATATTCACATTTTTGAAATTTCTGTGAAACACATGCATATTAGAGATTGAAAGGGAAAATTAGATGTTGCACAAAATAAACATCAAGAGTACAGAATGAACCTACAAAAACCCAATAGCCCATCCCTGAAAATTAAGCCTTTCAACATCTAATAAAACCCCAGTGCCTCCAAAGAGGCTCTAACCAAGGGCAGAAGTAAGGAGGGTTAGACGAACACAGCCTTATCCTTGCAAAGACAAAGAAGCTGCTTTTGCCAAATCCTTGTCCGAAAGTTGATTCATTCCCATTTCCCAAAAAGAATTGAAGTTCCGCACAAATTTTCACATTTACAAAATGGATATCACTGTTCCCCTCCACGGTATGCATTAAGAAAGACAGTTGGCTACACATTAATGTCAAAAAACTTTGTAAAAGGTAAGGGGGGGGGGGGGGGGGGGAACAGCGTCCCAGCTTTGCTTTACATCAAGAAAAGAATCTCAGGAAAAAAAACTATAATACAGTGGCAACAAAAGGGAAGCAAGACCATTGGTAGCATTATAACAATAAAAATTACTCCCTTTTCTATACAGTCCAGCCAAGAAACCCAAAGAACAACCAACCATGCTGATCTTCATAAAAGCTTCCTGCACGTTCTTTTCAAAAACAAGACATAAGGGGGCAACAAACCAGAAGCAAACAAAAGCATTCTGTTCCCTCAATCTCACATTCTCACCTATGTTACATGGAACCAGATAAGGGTGTCGGATTCAAAAAATGTAAAGTTCTTGGGCACGCGACACCGCCCTAGACTAGGACACAAGTTCCGAGGCGCGGAATTTTAAAATAGTATCTTCTAAATTATCCATCCATGTTCATATAAACATGGAAAATCTTTATGGTATCTATGCTTATGCATTCAGTATTTATTTTACTTATTTATTTATAAATGCATTTTTAATATAGATCTATCGACTCCTTAGTTTTAAAAGGCGCAAAAGTCCTTGGCCTAGGTGCAAGGCGAAGGCGCACGCCTTCCATAGGCAAGGCACACAACTTTTTTAGTTTTTTGTGGTATTTATTTTCTGTTATAAAATCAAAATAGTACTCCCTCCATATTTAAATAGGAGATACACTTACCATTTCCGGCCGTATTTAGTAGGAGATACACTTGCCATTTTCAGTAACTTTTCAACCCCACCATCTAATTAAATAATATATCTAATTTACCCTATGACCCACTACCACATTAAACAATTAACTTCATAAACCCCCCACCCCTAACAAAATTTAATGGTCCCCACTTATTTTACTTGATTAAAAAATTTACCCCAACCCCACTTGCTTTATTATTTCATTTCATTCAACTAATTTTCCTTAATGCCCGTGCCCGGCCAAGTGTATCTCCTATTTAAATACGAAGGGAGTATTACTTGTTGTCATAGAGGGGTAAAATAGTAATTATAATAAAATTAAAAGCCTTTTTAAGGGGGGGGGGACTAATGAAGGTTCTGGTAATTTAGTCACTTTTATCTGACTCTTAATTTAGATTCTCAAAAGAAGTGCACCACACCTTACATAAAACAGTTACTTTCAAATAGAAAAAAGGAGAAGTTTACATAACCTGTCGCTAAAAAAACGACAAGCAAAAAATGGAGAAATTGAAGTTCTCTCTCCTCTTTTCAATATAGTAAGTTCTAACTGTTAGTGAACCAATAAAGTCCCGTGGTTTTAGCGTATTTAATTTTTTTATTACTTGTCAGCAATTGGAGCCTTGTACCATAAGGCGTTGCGCCTTGGGCGCGCCTAGGCTCAAAGAGCAGGTCTTGGCACCTAGCCATGACACGCTCAGGCACCCTACAAAAGGTGCACGCTTTATGCACCTTTTTCCAAGCTCAAAGAGCAGCGCTTATGGTATGACAAGTAATGATTTCTGTTAAAGAAAAATAACAAAACCACTTAACTTTAATGGCTCCCTAACATTCACAATAAAAAGAGGAGGCAGAAACCCCCAAATTATCTACCTTTTTTCTTTCTTTTTCTTCTCTCTATCAGTCAAAGAGCAATAGGTCATGTAAACCCCTCCTTTTTTAATTAACTATTTTATGTAAAATGTGGCCCACTTCTTATGAGAATCCGAATAAAGAGTCGGTGACTAAAAAGTTATGTGAACCTTCCACAGTCCCCTTTCTGCTTTATTTTTTGCTCAAAAAGGCTTTTAATTTTACTACAAGTACCTTTTTATCCCGTTGTGACAGCAAGTAATACTATTTTGATTCCCTTTTACAGAAAATAAATACCACAAAAAGTGAATAAACAGTGTGCCTTGCCTACGAAAGGTGTACGCCTTCGCCTTGCGCCTAGGCTCCAGGGACTTTTGCGCCTTGGTGTGCCTCGCGCCTTTTAAAACGAAGGGTACACCATAACATAGAGTCCCACACAATCCGCTCCATAGATATGCAGCCACCTTAAGGTGCAAAACAAGATGATTACCTAAACTGCAACTTTGTAAGCACGAGACAGGGGAAAGGCATTTATCAAGGAGCTGAGTCAAAAGATTATGATTGGCATTTGGCCTTCCTCAACACGCAGTCATTCAAAGGCTTATCTAGTTCTAAGAACTTGGATTTCCAAGCTTTAGGGGGGGCACAAGGAGGGATGGATACAGAAAGAGGTCAAGAACTACAAGTGAAAAAGACCATATGATTTGCCTAATCACACCCTCCATTCTAGAGAATTAGAAGAAATATAGGAAGACTAACAAAATAGTCTGCATGTTCCCGAGGAAAATTTTGCAAGAAAGGATATTACCCTCTGTGACTTCGAAATTCGACACGAAGGAATCGTTCGAGGAAAGGTGGTTCGTGAAGGAAAGAAATAGAAATATATAACTCCCTGCCTAAGACTCCTCCCACAACCCGGTAACTCCCATCCTAACTCTAACTTGACCATGAAAAGAATAAAGATCTGGGTGCAAATTTCTATGAATTCAAGTAGTTAGAGAAAATCAAATAGCAGAATTGCCAAGCATATTAGTCAGATACCCAGTATAAAACAGTCAGAATATTTTCTTTTCTTCCCTACTTTTTCCAACCCCTTTTGTTGTTTCTTGTAAGTATAATGTTGATCAAGATCAAAAGCTCAAAATAAAAGTGGAGAAGCACAACCAGAACATCCTAAAGATAGAATAGCTGAAGATGGGAAACACAGCAAATTACCTGATTCTTACAAACTTCACCACAAGGGCAATAACCAGGAGTGCACTCTGTATTGGTATGTACATTCAGGCATCCATCACCGCAAGCACTCTCTGGGTCACTAGGATTGTATTTGCATTCACAAATGACAATATCCTCTTCTTTCTGCTTCTTGTGCCTGAAAAAAAAATAGAGAAAATGTGAGTACTAATGGTCAAATTGATCATACAAAAAAGACACAAACTCAAGGATAATACTAACGATGACAACAGCAACAAGCTGAGGAACAATAGAAATCATCACCAAATGCATGAAGCTCCCACTGATTCACTATAGCATGGTCTAGAGGATCTGATAGGTGCAGAAACAAAGTTGCGAGCTTATTTCTATTTTCTTTCTCACGAGGAACACTGTAGAGGTCAGTTTGCTAGTCAATTTTCCATTCAATCTAATTGATTAGTCCCATTTTTATTTTATTTTTTTGATAGATTTATAATATAAATTCGTTGTAACAATTGAACTTAGAAAATGAAAATGTATGCCTAAGAGTAATATCTAAGTGCTACTTCGCGTAAAAATGAGCACAGGTGGTGCGGAATTTGAAAAGCATACATTCTAACAAAGAAAGCTTGTTACAAATATCCAATTTCTAACTCTTTTCCTATCATCACATCCTTGTGTCTTCTCCACACATTGTTCCTCCAGAATTTTCCTCTTTTCCTAAAAAGAGTGACAAATGTATACCATAACACTACTACAAAAGTGTTAAAAACCAACGCGTAAACTAACAACAGACCGAGATGGAACCGTTGTACATAGAAGTTTGGTAAAAAAAAAAACAGTCCAGTCGTCCACATGCACAATCACACACTGACACGCGCCAACTACCTACTTGTCTACATATAAAGAAAATAGAAACCACCTTCCTCGTTGTTTTCATACTCAATAGACGATTATTATTTCTATCTCTTATGATTATGAACACCATATTAAAGGAATCACAAACTTTAATTTGATAATAAGGTCCTTAATTCTTCGCTTTTCCCTTTTCCTCGGTTAATTTTAAAATTTATTGTGGAATTATTTTTATATACTCCGTAGTAAGGATCTGTTTAGACCGGCCTTCAATTTGAAGCAAAGTAGAACTTGTTTGATCGCTATGTATATCCATTCTGAATAATCTTTTTAATATTTTTTTTTTGATCTCTATATATGTCTATTTGTTGATTATTATTTTGCGCTTTCATTTGAATTTCTGCAATACCGTTTTTTTTTGCACTGTATAATGGACAGGATCATGATGTAGCGATTGTAGCCAAAATTGATTTCACCATCCTTACCCCGGCGGCCCGGCCTCCCTTGTTCTCCTTGGCTACCAACTTTCCTACTCATAAATTCCTACAAGCCCGGACAAAGCAAGGTTGATGTAATGGCTTGCATCGGATCTGTTGTTCTGATTGAACACGTTGTGTTTCCCGATAATACTCTTGATAAGTTTGTTCAGGTTAAAGACAGTTTTGCTTGCGCGTTCAATCCATATGTGTTGTTGCTTCTGTTACCATTTGGTGAATGTACAAATTGGTTCTCGTCTTGTTTTTCTTTTAAAGTTGGATCTGGTTTGATTTTTCGGATTTTGTGATTTCAGGTTAATCGAGGAGTAAGTATGGGTATTACTGTTGCTGGTTAGCTCAAAATCTAGGTGAGCTGCGACGATACTATAATTTTACATAATTTTGTATTTAGTCAATTTCGGAATTGGTGTTTTTTCGGGCATTATGTTTTCTAAACGGATGGTATATTTGCATTATGAGTTAGTCAGTAGCTTGGATTTTTGCTTTAAATGGCAGTTGTGTGATTTTAGCTATTAAGCATATATAGTCTTCAAATGCATTACAATTTATGATATTCTTTGGAATAAATGCTAGCTCGTCAATATTCTTGTTGTGTTGGAAACTGATTATTCAGCTTATTTGTTTTAGGAATTGGGAAATTCTTTTAATGATCCTAATACATTAGAAGCTATAAATGGCTATGGTAATTGAGTTATGATATGGGAGTACAAATGTGGTTTTTATCATTCCAAATTTCAGTTATCTAATTAAGACGACATACCATACTATACTTTCATGACTCTATCGTTCAATTATCCACTTTATTATGAGTTTTCCCCCTTAATTGGCAGAGCGGCACTTCGGCAGTGTTGCAAGATGTTGCAAGACTGATATGGAATTAAGCTTGTTACTTACCATTTAACTCCTGATCTTGATCTTAAGGTTACGTTCTCACACGTGTCACGTGCAACAATTTTTGCATTGGTTTATCGTCCATATCATTTGATGACTAAAGTCTATATTTTTCATTTAATTGATTCATTAACGAACTATTGGTGTTGTTATCTCTTTCTGAATTATAATGAAACTTATTTCTAATTGTAAAGCCTACTAGCTAGACCGGAAGAGCTATATACAATTGCACAATGATATAGGTTCAAATCCTACATAGGCTATATATGAAACTTTATAAAGCTCTCTGCATGCTAAAATTATCTCATCAAATAAAATTAAATAAAAAGTGAAGTACGTTTGACAACGGTTGGGGAAACCGTTGTTAAAGGGTACTCCCGTCTACAAAAGCGCTTCATCTACAATGGTTGACAATCGATATCTATTGCTATTTTCAACTATTGTCTATTGCAACTTTTGTACTCTCTCAGTTACTTTTTGTTAGACCTATTTGAAGTTTTAACGCCATTCACCATTGAAGAGAATCTTCTAACTTCTTTCCAAGTATATATATAAAGCATAGTCTTGAGGGATCTTTTGTTATTTGTCTTGATTATAATTTAACTTTTATTTATTTATCCTACATATTTAGAGATATTTAAATATTGCTTCAAACTTGTGTAAAAGGCAAATAAGACTAACAAAAAAATAACAAAGGGAGTAGTAGTGTAACATAGTCATTAAGTGAATATACCAAATTACCAACTAATAAAGGAGCAGCAATCACTACATAGTATGTAATAGTTTTGATCATTGATTATGCTTAATTCCAAGGAGGGAGGCAAGGCGTGCTTCCACAAATCATTTCAAGCCATCACTCAATGTCCATAACAAGATTCCACCTAGGATGAGGTAAGGGAAGTCAAACACATGCAGCCTTATTCACATAGGTGTAAAATATTTATCTGTGTATTACCTTTTCAATTGCAAAGAGGTTTACCGAACGACTAGTTTAAAGCACCACAAAAAAAAAAGGAAAAAAAAAGGGAAGAGTGAGACAAAAATAAGCTTAGTCTATCACTCTATTCAGTCTATATGCAAGAGGTCATCTACTACGAACATAATAAAAAAAAATTGAGTGGTATAGTTGGATCTTTGATTGACTTCCTTCTAAAACTACCCTTGAAGGCAATGGCATGTATCTTTTTTTATTTTTACTGCCAAATACTCCACTCAGGGTTGGATGAAAATCTTGAGAAGGAAAGTTGACATTCTTAACAAAAGACTTAGAAGCAGTCAAGCAGGTAGAATGAATGGCTTCAATTGCCAAATAAGTAAATGGAAATAGCAGACCTCAGAAGTCAGAATTTCCAATCAAAAAGCAGTATAAATTAGAAGGAAGGACAGGCGAATATAAATATACCCACTGGAAAATCTTTACAATCACAGTGTTTGATAACTGATGTATAATTCTCTAGGTAGCTAATCAACCTACAAGGGATACAACTATAACAGCTTGAAAAGAACCTCCTAAAAAAATACTCCATGGAACATTTTTTTCCTAAAAGTTAAACTTACATCCCTTAATAGTATATGCTATGAAAGAGCAACCGAAATTACTAAGTAATACAAGGTACCAGAACTGTACAAGTACAAAATATAGTCCGATTTCTAAAATTGGAACTCTATTCCTACATTATAGGTCTTCATCAACATCTCTTCGAAATATAGAATATAAAAGAACTAAATGCTATTGGATGAAGAGTAGGGCAAGATATCTTACTTCCTATATGAAAATTCGTTCTGACTGAGGTGTATATATCTGATTTCTCTGTCGAAATTTTCAACCTTCAAACAAAAAAGCTTCAGATTAACAGAGGGGCCTAAAGAAAATAAATTTCATACACATAACAAACATATATTTTCATAGGTTGTCAAATGGACATGTATCAGTATGAAGTAGCAACTAACTTACAAAAAATACCTCTAAAATACCTTCTATTTTTTACAATAACAATCAATTAGAAACGCTAAACAAAGCCCCTCCCGCCCTCAAAATAAAGTAGAGGAAAGAAACAGAAGATCACATTAATGATGAAGCCGTATAAAAGTACATCCATGCACGACCTCGTCCTGAAGACACAAGTTATGTCACAGAGAAAAACAGATTCCAAATGATATCACTGTTGTTCTAGCCTTCTAGGACTTTCATACATGAACTCGTCATGGAGACAAACGTCATCTTCACATGACAAAAGCTATTCAAATATATATCGTAAGATAAACTTAGTTAATTCCAAATAAGCTATTCAAGGATTCAATTGGCTTTGTCTCCCACAACCACCAACCAAACATCCACCCCAAAACAGTCGGGGGGGGGGGGGGGGGGGGGGGGGGGGGGGGGGGAATCGAACGCACTTTTAACTAACAAATGGCAAAAATAACACCAAACTCGCAGACAGGAAAATGCCGTTCTGTCGTTTCAGTGGAAACCAACATAGGATATCACTCAACTAAAATGCCAAATGCAAATAACAGCAACTTCACTGGGAAAAAAAGTTTCCAAGTTTAGAAACCTAAACCCTAGCAATTGAACTGCAATTTCAAAACTAGTTCGTAAAGCTTGTATCTCACACACAATTTACTGAATACCAATTCTCCAAATATGTTATTCAGCCAAGTTTCTTGCTTCAAACGCAAGAAAAAAACCCTGGTGAATCAATCTATCAATCTAACATAATTCTTCATGAATTTCAAAAATCGCTACATAAAATTAGGGTTTTAAAGAGATAAAAAAAGACACAAAACAATGTGGACTCGAGAGCTAAATTGATTGAGGAAATGAAGAATCTGAACCTTGGGAATTTTGCTGGGGAATATAAAACGAATTGTAGGGTGAGATTTTACGTCGCCGGAAAGGTCACTGTCGCTTGGTCGTCGGCGCTCTTCTCCGGGCTCCATGACGGGCGAGCAGCTTTTTGCAGTTACAAATGCATTCCATTTTCATCGTTTTTCTTCATTTTTCTTTGGGAAATTCACATCGGAAGCACGTGTTTTGTTTAATTTATCCCAAATCAATATCGCAGATACTAAATACAGTACAAAAATCCCTAAATGCAGAATCATTTAATTACTTAAAAATAAATAATAGACAAAAACACCATTTTCCAATTTTAAAGCCACCAAAACCAAAGGAAAAAAGATCTTCTACGTTGAGCTTTTCCTTTGGTAATAAAGCCATCAACAAAGGGTACAAACTTCCCTCCAATTTCTCTCTATAAATTGGGCACATTTCTATTAACCTTTTATACATATTTCTAATATTTATATCATTATTTGTAATATTACCAATCAAAATTAACCTGGAACTTCCAGAAGAACCTAACAACAGCTGGAGATGCCCAGATTCTGTGGCGAAAGTCCAATCATTTTCGCGGTGTTTTGGGACTAACATGGCAGCAATATTGGGGGAATTTTTTTTTTTTTTTTGACGGAATTTCGGGGGAACTTATGGGTTGTAAAGTTGAATCAATAAGAACAGAAATTTGAAGAATTTTGGTGTTTGGCTCTTGCTTTCTATGTGAAATACTTCCCACCTAAGAAGACGGCTCGTCTAAGGGGAGAGATAATTTCCATTACCCAACGAGAAACCGAGAGTTTGTTTGAAGTCTGGGAAAGGTTTAAGGATCTGCAGAGAGAGTGCCCACACCATGGTATGGATGACTGGTTCTTGATCCAACAATTTTACAACGGTCTGGGTAACGAGTCTAGAACCATTCTAGATTCTGCTGCTAGTGGGAGATTTATGCAACTGGAGGTGCCTAGAGCTTTAGAGGTGATTGAGGAGATGGCTATCCATAGTGCCCAATATGGGAATCCTAGAGGTTTTGCCGACCGGGGTGTTAAGCATGAGATGAATTCTATTGAACAACTTACTGCTCAGCTAACTGCCCTACATCACAAGCTGGATAATATACAGATCGCATCGTCCCAATCCACCCAACATGCTAGTGTTGCTGCAATGAGTGCCCAATCTGCCAATGTCTGTAATAGTTGTGGGATGCAAGGCCATTATGCGCAGGAATGCCGAAGCTCTATCGAACAATGCAATGCATTCCAGTCCTACAAGCAGAACAATCCGTACTTTAACTCTTACAATGAGGGGTATAAAAACAACCCCCTACTATCATATAGGAGTACTAATGTCCAGAACCCCCATCAGATTCAACACCCTCCACCACCACAACAACATTACCAACCACCACCACAACAGTCATACCAACCGCGGAGTAACTACAACCCGCAGCCTAGTGGACCACCTGGGTTTCCTCCACAACCTCAACCCACACAGCCTGATCCCATGCTTGTAGAGATGAGGAATATGATGTTGGAATTGCAGAGGTCTCTGAGCGAAAAGGATGCCAAAATTGATGCCCTCACTGCTCATAACAAGATCATGGATAAACAGCTGGCACAAATGGCTACTACTCTTGCTGAGAGACCCCAAGGTCAACTCCCTTCACAGCCCGTGCACAGAGAGTCTGTAAATGCTGTCACCTTGCGGAGTGGATATGAGTATGATGGGCCGCCTATGACTATTGAAGGAGAGGTTGAAGTACCTATCGGTGATGGTGTGACAGAAGACAGTGGGAAAGTGCTTAAGGAGAAGGAAGCTAGCACAAGGATTGAGAAGAAAGTTGAAATACACATTCCGCCTATCAAACTTCCTTTCCCTCACCGTCAGCTAAAGAACAAGCTAGACAAGCAGTTTGGTAAGTTCTTAGAAGTGGTAAAGAATCTGCAGGTAACGGTCCCTTTCACTGAATTAATTACTCAAGTACCTGCATATGCTAAATACATGAAAGACATCTTGACTAGGAAGAGAGCATTTAGTGAGGTGGAGACTGTTGCATTTACTGAAGAGTGCAGTGCCTTACTACAAAATAAGTCTCCACCCAAGTTGAAGGACCCCGGGAGTTTCTCTATCCCGTGTAATATTGGCAACCTTTTTATTGACAAAGCCTTATGTGATTTAGGTGCCAGTGTTAGTGTCATGCCCCTGTATGTATGTACTAAGTTGAACATGGGTGATTTAAAAGTTACCAACATAACTCTGCAAATGGCTGATAGATCTGTAAAATACCCCCTAGGTGTTCTAGAAGATGTGCCTGTTAGAGTAGGTAAATTTTTTATTCCCGTTGACTTTGTTGTTTTAGACATCGAAGAGGACAGGCAGATTCCTATTATTTTAGGTCGACCTTTCCTACACACTGTGGGGGCAATCATAGATGTCAAGAATGGCAAGCTGACTTTAAATGTGGGGGATGACAAAGTTACTTTCAGTTTAACCCATGTTGCTAAGAGTCCTATGGTAGAGGATTCATGTTGTGGAGTCAATGTTTCTAATGATTATTTCAATAATGAATTGACTCATACTAATTCTAATAACTTCTCGGAGAAAGCACGTGTTTCAAATGGTTTTGCAGGTGGAGGTGACCGGCATATCAACTCTTTGGCATGGGTTCGAAAGGAAGCACGATTTGATAATGTTGCGACCCAAAATGCCAAATATTATGTAAACGGCGGGCACCGTATTCATGATCGGGGTCGTGATCTGTCACTTCCCGCGCCATATAGCTCATCCAAGGCATTTGAATTAACACCAGATGGCACCATCTTTGGTGCCCCTATTCGATGAGTTGTCGTGGCTCTCATCCCCTTCTTTTCATTGTCTGTGCATAAACTGAGATTGTGTAATGGGGACATTGCATCAATCTAATCGGGGGATGAGTACTTCACTATCCATTTATTACTTTCTGCAGTGTACTTTATTGCTTTCGATAGTTTAGTTTTATTTCGTGTGTTTTGTAGTTTATTCTTTGCTTTAGAGTGGTGAGGAGAGGGTATTTTTTACTGTTTTGGGTGTATGATGATGTACAGGTGTTAGCTCCTAAGCGCGAGAAGTTAGAAAACATCGTAAGGAGTAAGTTCGCAAATGGCCCGACGGGCAAAAGCCGCCCGACAGGGCGCGTGTCGAAAGAAAAAGAAAAATCTCACTTCGCCCGACGGGCAGCCAGGCGCCCGACGGGCGGTTTATTACGGAGCTTCAAGCGTATCGCCATACGGCCGACGGGCGAGAGGCGCCCGACCGGGCGCATGCGAAAATTTTAACCAAGTGTCGCCCTTCGCCCGACGGGCGGACCTGTGCC
Organism: Spinacia oleracea; assembly: GCF_020520425.1. Classification (NCBI taxonomy): domain Eukaryota; kingdom Viridiplantae; phylum Streptophyta; class Magnoliopsida; order Caryophyllales; family Amaranthaceae; genus Spinacia; species Spinacia oleracea. Next base: position 158,999,669 of record NC_079490.1, on the reverse strand, counting down.
CATCGCGCGGCCCACGAGCTACTGGCCCGTCGGGCGGGCGTTGGCCCGGCGGGCGAGAGGAGAAAAGGCTGATTTAAACACGGGATTCACTCCCATTATTTCACTTCTCCTTTCAATCATCTCCTTTTTGAGCCAATGAGGACATTGTCTGATTTAGCTTGGGGGGGGTGTTTCACTCACTTGTACATTTTAGGTATGTTTTCTTATTATTTTTGCATTTACTTATTTTGGTGTGTTTATTTTTGTGTGTGTTTATTTTGGTGTGTTTATTGCTTTCTAGAGTAGTTTATTGCTTTGAAAAAAAAAATACAAAAATACGTTCCGATGAATACAAAACCATGCTTCCCTGTGCCCCTTGATCGAAAGTTGTTTTGATTCTTGGTATTTGATGATGAGCAATGTTAGCCATGATTTGATATCCGATTGCTTTGATGCCTTAACATGAGTCAAGTCTGACTAACTATTTGTGGACTTGGTGCTCGGCTAGTTGATTTGGTTAGGAATGTGTGATAGCTTCCTGGTGTGTCATTGATTTTGAGTATTGATTTGATGCTATTAGTAGTGTTTTATGACTCATATACATGAACATTATGGAGGACGAAGGCATTTTTCTATTTAGGTAGCCTTCAGATGAAATTAGATACATTTGTTCCCTCCTTTTCTATCCATGTTGTTGCTTATTCGGTGACTAGCCACATTACAAGCCTGTGAAAACCCCATTGGTTAATAGTCCCAAGCCTAGCTTGGGGGAGCTAATAGTAGTGAGGTGAGGGAGTTGTAGTGTGCCATATTTTGAGCACAAAGTGATTGTTGAAAAAGGAGTTCGTCTTATCATGTTTGTTGTTGAAAAATGAGTTGAAAATGAAAGAGATGAAAGAACAAAACAAATGTGAAGGTTTCTAAAAAGAAAGATAAAAGAGAGATTGAAAAAGAAAAGAAAGAGAAAAATCTATTACTCTCAGAAAAAGTTCAAAGCATTGTTTCAATCGAGTTTTGCAAATTCATATCCTTATAAGTGATTGGTAATAATTGTGAAAAAGGCAAGAAAGTATGGTGTTGGTTATTTGTTGTTTTGTCATGTGTTGAGTGGGAGAGTTATGGTCATTAATTTGGTTGATCATGGTTGTATTTAGGATTTATGCTCCCCAAAGCCAAGGCTTTAAGCTCACATTTTTCCCAAATTTACCGCACCCTTACCTAAGCCTGACATTACAAGCTTTGAAGACCTTCCGACCTTTGTGCATAGAGTCGTACTTATGTGAAAATAGTTGTTTATCAATGCAAGTTATGACATGACACATTCCGAATCGACAACTAGGTTGAGTGTATGTTTTTCTAGACACACGAGTGTTGTGAGTTTGGGAGGGCATTGTACACTTATATGTTGGGAGGAGAGCGAACGGGTACATCTTTTATCCGCCACATAAATGAGTGACGAGTGTGTGAGCACTAGTCTTGAATTCCATTGTGCATTTGTGGTTCGCTTTGCGTGACGATTGTTAAGGTGGATTAGCGGTTGGATGGTTTTAATTGGTTGACATTGATGCATGCTCGTCGGATTTTGCCTTGAATTATGTTTTTCATTTTTGAAATATGTTGGGGGTGAAGTTGGTCTTGTATTTATCGATAATTTCTTTTCTTAGGGACAAGAAAAGATATAGCTTGGGGGAGTTTGATATGTTCATATTTTATAGTGTTTTTACCCCCGTCCCTTAGTACTTTTTGATCTCAAATGAGCTCTTCGGAGCGATTTTTAGTACTAATGTGCTCCTTGTAGTGTGTTTGTAGTTTCAGGTTCATCATTGTAGGAATTAGCATATTTTTTGTGCATTTCTTACTCATTTGAATCAATGCAAGAGATTATGTACTTTCGAGAGCACACACACTGAGTTGGAAGAGTTTTCGAGCAAAGCGGATATTGAAAGAACTAGAAAATCGACACTCGTCTACTCTTTTGATCATAAGTTACGTTATACAACTCCAAATGAAGTGTTTCTATTTGGGTTGGATTCTAGATTTCAATAGCTTTCCAACGATTGGTAACTCGCCTAATTTCGACGAATAATGAAGGAGATATGGCGTTTTAAAGATAGAGGATCGTGCAGTTTGTACGCGCGCCCGGCGGGCGAATGGCTGCCCGACGGGCGAACGTCTGCCCGACGGGCGGGAGCTGCCCGACCGGGCGCGTGCCGATGATTTCTAGAATGTCTCCCTCCGCCCGGCGGGCAAACCTGCGCCCGTCGGGCGGATTTCGAGCTGGTTGCCCGTCGGGCGGAAGGCTGCCCGACCGGGCGACGACAACCCAGGGCCTTGTTTCTCGCGGTTTTCTTCCGGTTTTTCCTTATGTTTATGGGCTAACTATAAATACTAGGCTTAGTTATTTTAGTTGGACCATCTGATTTCTAGTATTGAAACCCTTAGTTTTATTTTCCTTAGTTAATTTCTCTCTAAATTTATGCAAACAATTAGTTTACAATTTCAATAAAAATTCAAGATTTCTATTTCCATTGTTTTTCAATTAAGGTATTGTTCACTATTTCAATTCTTTGCTTAGCTCTAATTATGTTTTCAATCATGATAATTGCTTTGTTTATTGTTAATATGCTTGAGTAGTCTAATTCATAGGGTTTGGGAATCCATGAATAATATGAAGGGATATTGAATAATCATGATTGTTGGCATTGTAATTGATTCCTATTGATTGGTTCATTCCACTATACAATTATATTTGCGCAGGTTTAATTGTGGTAGTTATGCAATATCAAATTAAGATTCGAGAGATGCAATTTGATATTTAGGCTTGTGTCAATAGGTGGAATTAGAGTTAATACGTAGCGAGAGCCCGTTAATTCTAAGTCTATGATTAGTATCGATTCGAGAGAGCATGCTAGTCTAATTAATTACTTTGTTGATTATCGTGATTGTTCATTGTCCTGGATTGTTATTTGTTGGTGAACCTATGCCCTAGATTCCTTAATATATTGATTCTTACTCGTTTGATTATCGTTCGTAGTCTTAACATACAAACCACCAACCAATTCCTGTTCCCAATAGTCTAGATTAAATAATTGATAGTAGAAAGAACATTGTTTCCCTGTGGATTCGATCCTGACTTCCCTTGCTACCTAGATAGTGGACTTAGGTTATTTTTGATTAGGTGATACGACTTTAGCCTGTCAGGGTGATGGGAGCCAACCATACACCAAAATAAGTCGGGCAACTACCGACAATCGGGCCATACCGACAGGAATTCCAATGCACAACGACATAAAAGAGAATGAAACAACGTCTTGTATCATTCTAGGAGTACAAGTTTTCCGGCAAGACTCCCCCCATTGTTCTATTCAAGGTATATACGTTCCAAGAGTTTTGAAGCTCTTTGGGTTACACTTTACGTTAATTAATATGTTATGTTCAAGGCGACTCAAGACTCTACTCAAGACACAACATACAAACAATTAAACAATTCCACAATGAATCTTCATTATTTTACTTCTTTAGGACTTGTGATCAAACATAGACTCAAGTGAAATTACTCCCATTGTTCCTTCTCAAAAACACTGTTTGAGATAACCCGACATTGCCTATTAACAAGCGGGGTGTGCCCTTAGCACGAATTGTCCTTAATTCAATTCACATAGACTCTCTAACATATTCTACCCCTTTGGTAGAATATATATTGCTCACTGGCAATTTTTGAATGGCTCCATAATTATGCCAGACATCCTGTACTATAGAATTACAATAATAACAACTTGCATGCGCAATACTCATACATGAAAACCAACTTGAACAACATGCTTGACATAATTCAACGATTATAAAAGTCCATAACATGCTAGTTCAATATAATCTATAAAGCATAATTCACTTCATAACATGCTCGTTCACATAGATTCAATAATAATAATAACATGCTCGTTCTCAATATCAAACATGAATTCATAAAACATATTCATTCCCAATCATTAAACATGAATCCATAACACATATAAGTTCACATGATTCGCATTCAATACACTTCACAAAGTCCTCAAGGGATGGGTGGTCACCCTAGTCTTGTACGTACCTGGAATACCTAAGTACGGGGGCCACTGTGCGAATCACGACTCACTAGAAATCAACTCCTACAAACAAAATAAGAGAACTAAATTATTATCCATGTTTACTAAATTTCCAGGAACTATTTATGATTCTAAAACTCTTAGTTTAATTAGAAATTAATCATTAATCGTTAATTTAATAGTCTCAAATAGTCAGCTCAAGTCCTAACATAAAAACATTGACTTTTTAGCTTTAAAACCATTAAAAACCAACTTTTTAAAGCTTATAAACAATCTGAAAATTTTAGTTGATTCCCATAATTGAAATTGTCATTAAATTATGTGAATCAATCGCTTAATTAATTTGAAACCAAAATCCTAACAATAGTTTATTCCAAAAACATGTTCTGACTTCAAAATCAACACTTTATTAACTTATTAAATATGAAAATTATAAATTCAATCATCAAAACCAATCTCTTCAATCAAAACACAATACTAACCCAATAAGGTGTTCATAACCGTTTTAATTAATTTAAATAACCCAAATATTTAAAATAATCACAATAATTAAATCAATTTAAAACTGAAAATTAATATTTTTGAAAATAAATTTTTGATTAAACAATTGATCAACACACACACACACAACGATTTATTAATCGTGTGTGTGTGTGTCGGCCAACACACACGACAAACACAACAAGCAACATCAGCGACATCGCAACGCACCGGGAGCAAGGGCGCGCGCGCAAGGGACAAGGCAGGCGAGCGGGGCGCTGGACACAGGCGAGGCACAACGCGCGCACACACAGCTCTGTTGTTGTGCTGCGACGGGACGCGAGGTGAGGGACGAGTGGGCAGCGCAGCGAGCACGACCACACAGCACGCATGCACGTAGTGCTACGTTGCGGCTGCGGGAAGGCGAGAGAGACGGGCGAGGGCTGGCTGCCTTGTGCCGCAAGCAAGGGCGAAGAAGAGAAGGGGTGTGGGCGTGGAGTGTGCCGCAAGGAGAGGGAAAGAGGAGAGAGAGAGATTTCTGAATTTTTGGTTGTGAGGGTTTGACATGAGGTCTATTTATAGGTTTTCCCTCCCTTGTGGGCTAGGTTAGGGTAGTTTTGAGTTGGGCTTATTACCGGGCTCATTTAAGTTTACTCCTTGCAAGCTTTGTTGGGTTTGATCAAGGAAAAACAACCGGGCTTTAAATAAATCAATTTCGTTTTCGAAATACGACCCAACAATTCCCGATTAAATAAATTCATCGAATTTATTTAATAAGATACGGTTTTTGAAATTAATTAATAATTAAATTAATTAGAATGAAAGCGCATTTAATTCTCATTAAATGAAATTAATTTATAAAATACTTTATAAAATACGACGAAATGCTTTATAAATATAATAAAATATATTTATAATTATAGAAAAATACGAGGTATTACAAGTATGACCCAAAATATCTTGTCTTGAAGCATCCAATCTTCATCACCATCTTGTTAGCTTGGCATCGTCTTGAATTTTCGTTCACTTGCTAACTTAAAGTTCTAAACTTAGAAATACTTGAAAATAATAAATTACATTAAAATTTCCATGGTACGCAGACCATATTTAAAACTTTATATTTAAAGATAGAACGGTTCGCAGACCGTATTTAACTATCCTAAATGGCCATACTAGTCACTTGGAGTACCTTCATTACATAAAATATATATTCTATGCATTCACCCATTCGTACGCTAAAACGAATGGCCCATGATAATAATGCAAGTATTTACGTGAATTAATTAAAATGCACGTTCACATAAACGCGTCCTAAAAGATTAATCAATTTCCAAATTATTAATCGTTAGACTTTATTCTAATTAAAACTGAATTTAATTAAAATAATGCGACCTACGAAAATAATTAAAATAATTATTTCATTTTAGTTTCATTTAGTGGCTCCCACTCAAACCAATAATTATTCCGGATAATTAATTATTAAATATTAAATTAAAACTCGCGGCCCGGCCCAAGTAAATAAAATATTAAATTAAATATCCCGTTAGCCCAAATTAATGCAAACATGTCAAGCCCAACGAAATAAACAAATTTAAGAAAAAATGTCCAAGTGCATGCTCGGGCTAGGTTTGCGCCCAAACCATTTCCGCGCTTGTGTGGCCTACTAGGCACACAAGCAATGCTCGCACACCACGCAGCCTGGCGCGCGCGTCCCAACAACTCCATGCTGCCCTGCGCGCTTCGTTGTGCTCGTCGCTGCGCTGCGCGTCGCAAGGCTTCGTGCCTTGCTTTGCTCGCAGCACTCGCAAGCCAAGGCGCCTGCCTTGCTCGCCCTTTCCTCGCCCAGCGCGCGCGCGGCACGCAGCTCGCTTGCTGCTGCCCGCGTCCCTGCGGCTCGGCAGAGGCATGGCAGCCCGCGTGGCTGGTCGAGCCACACGTCCACCCACCCTTGTGTTCGTGCCTTTGGATCGTACTACGGACCAACTTAATTAAAAGAAGATTTTAATTTCACGAACTTTGCATTAATGTTATTTTTCATAAAAAGTTACGATTTTTATTTTCGAAAAACAACGGTTTTTACGATTTAATAAAATTAACGACAATCCAATTTCGTAAAATATTAAATCAAATTCAAATTTTAAGAATGAACGAACCAACCAAAATTTGAACTTTTAAATAATAAAATCCAAAACTTTAAATCGTTCTTTAAACATTTAAATTTCAGATTTTAATAATTAGGTTTAAGTGCGATTAAAATTAACGAAACCATTCAAAATTTTAATCCAATAATTTTTAAAATTAGCCACTGACCCATGAAATTATATTCCCCTTTCCCAATTAACCGAAATATTAGGTCTAAATTATTTAAAAAATCAATTAGGGGTCTAATTTTTACGAATTGGGGAAAAGCAAAATTAGGGTTTATACTTATCGAAAATATCTCAAATGTTTAACATAGATCAATAATATACCCAGAAATATTGTGTCAAAATTTAAAGCAATTCCGAGGGGTGTAGATTGAACTTTTGAATGAATTACTTTTCGACACTTTTAATTTTTATTAAAAAAATTAACAAAAAGGCACAAAAAACGACACTTCGAGGCCTATTTTTGCAATTCCGTTCCCATGATTTGGTCTTAGAAAATTGTTTTCAATCAGATTAGGGTCAGAAAAGTCGAAAAACCGAATCTTTTTGATTTCGGAGCAGCTTACGCGATTAATCCAATAATCCAATAAAATTTCCGAAAAATCAACAAAAATTCTAAAAAATCCGACAACAGCAAAAATAATTAAATCATGCTAAACCATGCTTTGAATACATAAGGCTCATGATACCACTGTAGGGGAATATAGTTAAACATAATAACATGTACGGAAACAATCCCCAAAGCCATGAAATATGTATAAAGCACAGATTAAGCATACTTACATTCGAAACGTATTTTCCTAGTAATCTGTCAACGAACACGAACTTAGAACTCCACTTGTCGTTCCTCTACTTGGTTCACTGACACGATCAGATCCGTCTTGATAACCGTAGCTTAGACAATCAATCAAGAGTTTTTGCTTTTTCGGAAGAACTAACTTTTGGAGGCACAGAGAGAATTAGGTTAAAAAGTATAACCGATAGAGATAAATATAAAAATCGATCATTCGGGACAAACAAATCAAATAAAATGGAAAGAACATCTAACCAATCATGGGAACAGAATTAGGGTTCTCTGAGTGTCTAGGGTTAGAGAGTGATTAGTTGTCTGGAAAACACAAGTGTATAGGTTATTAGAATAACCTAGCAACCAACCGGCCAAGCCAAAAGGCCATGACCGGCCAGCAAGCCCACACGGCAATCGACAAGCAAGCACGCAGCCAGCTGGGCCATGGGACGCGCGCTGCTGCTGCTACATTGTCGCCTTTGGCCCGCGCGCACACGCAGCCGCTTGGCTTTGGGCCAGCGCTGCTGTGCTATGTTGCCGCGCACCATGCGCCCATGGGCCTCGAATGCTTCGTGTATTTGGCTCGTGGGCTGCTCTTCGTATTGCGTCTAAAATTGTCTTTCGATAATTTATTTATCTTGTCGTACTTGACGATCCAACGTCGTACGATACGATTATTTGTTTCTCCTAGCTTACGAATATACGCAACACGATATACAGTTCCGATGCAAGGTCGTATCGTATAATACGTTTTCCAAAACTAATTCCCGAAAAGCTATTAAATGAATTTCCGATTCATTTAATCCGGTGATGTATTACGTGCCATTGGTGTGACCTTGTAGGTTCAGTCAAGAGTAAGTTGTGAGCTTAATATTCATTAGAACTCACTGATCGGAAGCATTGTTCCAGCTAGCTGTTCCGATCACTTGATCTCACTGAATTAATTGTTCGCAATTAATCTGAACCTTTGTATTAGCTAGACTAAATGCACCTTGGTTGAAGGAAATATTTCCTTTAGAGCTTTGGTGGGAAGTTTGTGGGGCCTCAACCTTAGATGGGTTGGCAGCCCCCTTCGTTCCCGTCATTTCAGACCGGTTGGCAGCCTCAGCCGTTTCAGCAGCCTGCACGTCCCGGGTGGGTGCCCGCGGTACAGACGCAGAGCTAGGACTCGTCTCAGTTCGAGACCCTGATTGATGGTATGCATAGCTCGCAGGGTGCTGGCACGAGTGGCGGTGCTCATGTTGACGAGGATGAGGATGAGCTTTTTCCTCCGGGGTTTACTGGGACCTCTTAGTAGGCTATATACATGTATTTTGACATGCATCATTTTTCATATCATGCTACAGACTTTGTATATGTTATTGCATTTTATACTATATCTTATTATTATTTGTCTATGTATGCGTCAATTTCGCGAAAAATGGGCCATTTTCAGTATTTTTGCCTTAGTCGGAGGTATTGCCTTTTCAGGTATACCGACTCACCTAAACAGAAAAGAAAACAGAAAACGCATAACGAGAAATGACGCACTTTAAGATTTAGGGTCAACAATGCTTATCAGAATCTTAGTCAAAGTAGAATTCTTATTTAGAAACGAGCTCGAGTACAAAAGTTTATGACACTAGTGCAATCCTGGCTGTCCTAGAATAGGGGGACTTATAACAGAGTTTATATGGGATTAGACTTGAAAAACCGAATCCTCGTGGCTGTTGGAGTTTGTGCGGAGCTGAGTTGTCAGCGCTGGAATTTACCAGCGCTCAATTTGGCAGCGGTAGAATTTTCCAGCGCTTGACTTTGAGCGTTGGAATTTTCCAACGCTGGTTTCTTTTCCTACAGAATTTCATATTCGTATATCCGTTTTTATTAAACTCCAATTCTTGCTAGGCGTGACTATAAATAGAGGGTGGGTGTGCCCCCTTTGATTTTTATCTGGCAATATTCTCTATTTGGCACCATGTTTATCAATGATGACATTTTCCTTGAATTTAAGGATGAGATGCAATCTTTGGCTCATGAGAGGTATTAATGTATCGACCCCGTGTTCTTCGCCTGAGGGCTTCTGAAAGTGCGGACCGTGCTCTACGCTTTCAGCGCTCAAAGGATGGGCGTTGGAGCGCACCGCTTTTAGGCGCTGGAATTTTCTGGCGCTTGCTTCAGGAGCGCTGGAATATTCCAGCGCTTGGAGTCCGTTATGTCGCATTTTCTAGGCGTTATTTTCTGCAAAATATGCGAGCCTAGCCTATGAAGTCTGAATAGTTTTATTTTTTATTTTTTATTGTTGAATGCCTTGCTGTAAATTAATTTGCTGAAAAAGTTTCTCTTTTTTTTATTGGTTTGTGAGTTATGATTGTTTGCACATCGGACTGGTCTCCACCCGGGCTTATTCTTATATGTAGTATTTCTTTAGCTGATCTAGATTAGTGAGGTTTGCGAATTCTGCCCCATCAATGTCGAATAACTTTACCGCTACCCCTAGGAGGATGGTTTTTACGAAATATGGCCCGGTCCAGTTTGGTCGAAATTTTCCTCAGGGGTCTGTGGTTGGTGCACGGACTTCTTTAAGCACGAAATCGCCTTCCTTGATGTTGCGAGGTTTAACTTTTTTGTTGAATTGCCTCGCTATACGCTTCTAATATACTTGTACGGGGTGCAGAGCTCTTAATCTTCGTTCGTCAAGTAAGGTGAGCTAGTCATATCTGGCTCGTACCCATTCTGCTTCGGGCAGCTTACTTTCCAAGACTATGCGAAGAGAAGGGACTTTTAATTCTACGGGTTGAACAACTTCCATTTTGTATACTAGGGAGTATGGCGTTACCCCTATAGATGTGCGGATAGAGGTTCGGTATCACCAGTTGTAATGCTAAAGTCTATTCGGATAATGTTAGCAATCGCTGTGTATTACGATTACGAAATATGGCAGATGGATGTCAAAACCGCTTTCTTAAACGGCATTTTACCAGAAACTGTGTTTATGACACAGCCTAAGGGTTTTGAGGATCCAAAGAATTCTAAAAAGTTATGCAGGCTTAAGAAATCCATTTATGGATTGAAGCAAGCATCAAGGAGTTGGAATATGCGTTTTGATGAAGCACTAAGTGACTTTGGCTTCGTCAAAAATGCAGCCAAATCTTGTGTATACAAGAAAGTCAGTGGGAGCAAATCTGCTTTCCTAGTATTATATGTCGATGACATATTACTTATCGGAAATGACTTTTATGTTGAACTTTGTCAAGATTTGGCTTGGAAAATGTTTTTCGATGAAAAATCTAGGAGAAGCACAATACATATTGGGCATCAAGATCTATAGAGATAGATCTAAAAAGATGATTGGAATTAGTCAAATAACTTATATCAATAAGGTGCTTGATAGGTTCAAAATGATTGACTCATAGGGAGGCTACCTACTCATGTCTCATGGAATGACTCTAAGAAAGACTTAGTGCCCAATACACTAGATGAGAGAAGACGAATGAGTAGGATTCCATATGCATCATTGATTGGTTCAATAATGTATGCTATGATATGTACATGCTCAGATGCTACGTACGCACTTAGTGCTACGAGTAGATACCGGTCAGACCCAGGAGAGGCATATTGGACTGCTGCCAAGAACATTCTAAAGTACCTAAAAAAAGGCACAAAGATGATTTCCTGATTTATGGTGGAGATGATGAATTAATTGTTAAAGGCTATACGGACGCAAGTTTCCAAACCGACAAAGATGATTTCAGATCACAGTATGGGTTTGTCTTCTGCCTCAACGGAGGTGCAGTAACCTGGAAAAGTGCTAAGCAGAGCACTATTGCGGATTATACAACTGAAGCGGAGTACATTGCTGCTTATGAAGCAACAAAGGAAGCTATTTGGCTAAGGAAGTTCATAGGTGAACTTGGTGTAGTCCCCTCCATTAAAGGACCGATAGCTCTATATTGTGACAAAAACGGAGCTATTGCACAGGCAAAGGAGCCTAGACACCACCAGAGAGTCAAACATGTACTTCGTAGATAAGCAAGATTAGAACTGACGACAACATCTCAGATCCATTAACTAAACCTCTGTCGCAAGTGAAGAACAACTCGCACACTGCAGCTATGGGAATCAAGCATGTTGGAGAATGTCTTGAATATCCTTGATGAATGTTTTAAAGATTTAGAGTTTAATACTTTGTAAAACATTCTGGTTAACCATTCATAGAAATGAACAAAATTCATTTTCCATTTAATTTTGTGGTTTATTAAATGATGAGTCCTTTAAATTTGACAACATATATTCAAGATAGACTGCCAGGACTGGCCTTGTGACTAAGAAATGTCTATCAAGTGAACTTGAATGTCAAAAATTGAAAATAGTCCCTAGTCGGAAGTTTTGTATAAAGGTGGACGCATAGAAAGCGCTAGACGACTAGAATGCAAGATGAATAGTAGTTATGTTTCTTGAACTTTGTGGACATGGCAATGTCGCAATCATTTGCGTAGATACTTACTTGATAAGATTAGTATCGGACATACTTATGAAACTTTACTGTAAGAGATCAAAATCTGTCGTAAGTAAATTTAATTACATTATTAGACACTAATCCACAATACCTGAGTGATTTGATATTACTTGTTTGAGAACTGGTAGCTTTGACGTTGTCAAGCGTCGCACCGTAAAAGGAGACTATAACGTTAACGCTCAGGTAATCACCTATCAAACGAAGTCTAACCTCAAGATCACAAGATTGGGATTGTCCTCCCATAAATCGGGATGAGTTGCCAAAAGTTGTACAAGGCCACTCCGAGAGCTAGAAACTGTAAAATGCATGGCTGTGCTCAGATGAATCATAGGCTATGATTATCTGTTTATTTGATCAGTTAAACTCTGACACCGAGAAATACCTCTGGACATAATAAGGATGACTACTTCTATCTTATGTTCATGAGAAGGCATCGAGCGACAAAGGAATTAGGAAATCGAGCGACAAAGGAATTAGAAATGGAAATATGGTTCGGATCGGAAAATATTATCGGAAATAGAAATATTGCCGGAATCGAAAATATTGCCGGAAACGGAAATATTACCGGAATCGGAAATGTTATCGGAATCGGAAATGTTATCGGAATCAGAAATATTACCGGAATTGGAAATATTAACGGAAACGTAAATATTTTTTTCGAAACGGAAATAAATTCCGAAATCGGTAAACGAATCGGAAGCGCGACGAGAGACAAGCCGGCCCATCGCTCGACGAGCAAAGACCGCACGCACAGCGCCAGGCGCAAGGCCCAGCGCCAGCGCTAGGCCAAACTCCCAGCAATTGTGCTGGCTTTGTGCGATGGGCCACGACAAGCAGCAACGAGCAGTGGGCCGAAGGCCAGCAGCGAACCTCGCTTGGGCCAAGACAGGCGTGCGCGCCAGCGTGGCCTTCATGTCTGCGTTGGTGGCAAGCGTCTTGTGCACCAAGGCTTGTACGGTTTCTTAAGCGCCAAGTTACTTGGGCCGTAAGACATCGGTTTTCCTATTTCTACTAAGATTGGATATTTGGGATAAATTTGAAACACCTAGAATTTGATTAATCCTAGAATCTTAATGCTACTAATTAACTAGAGTCCTAATAGGATTAGTTAATTGAATCCTAGTAGAAAAATAATTCCTTATTTCCCACCCTATAAATATGTGGTTCATAATCACAATTTATACATCAAGTATTAATTACAATTGCCTATCACAAGTATTGTGAGTTTTCCCTAGTGCAAATAAAACCTTAGAGAATATTGTAGTCGGTTGAATCTAAGGCGGATCTGGACGTGTTGTGGACTATCTACGGAGGGACGACATTTGGAGTCCTGGCTAGTTCTTGTTCGGTTCGGGAGCAGCTAGGGAAGGCACGCATCATATATGTAGTATGTATCCCGAATTATGCTAATTGACTATGTGGCAATTAATTTGGATTCCCGGCTTTATGGTTTTTCCACATGAATTATATTGTTCATAACCCTACAAAAATCCCACATAAAAAAGCCTATCCAAGGCAAAGTTAAATCTCGCTACCATGCAGGATCAGTCCGAATCATCATCAATCACAACCTCAACAGGTCCCTTGCCCATGTTCCGACTCATATACCGCTCCAAGTCCTGGTCAAGCTCTGTCCCCGGGGTAGCTGGCTCCTGCTCCGAAATACGAAGAGTACTGGGAAACTGTTGAGGTCCCTGCTGACGGGAAAAGAACTGATATGACTGTTGGGTCGCAGCAAATCGGCGTCGCATCTCCATCTCCTCACACAAGTGCATCCTCTCATATTCTTGCCAATGAGCCATGGTCAGCATTGTGAAGCCGACACTCAATGATGGGGATCCGCCCATGACTCCATATCCACCCATAGGCGGCCCCTGAAGTGGCTGAATACCCGTATCTACAAAGGAGTACGAATACCTGCCAGTCTGGATAGAAGAAGAGGGAACATCCCTCAGATCAGCATCTGAGCGCCTCCGACGAGTCTCAGCACTTGATTTAGGGCCCGGACCCAAATTCCGTCCGATCTGGGGAGCTCTATCCTCGGACTCTCTACGGCCCCGACGGCGCTCCTATACAAATTTCAAAATTCAAGCATCAGATATCTATGTACAAGTTACAAAATACAAACAACACAGAGAGGATAAACCTACAGCTCGCTCTAAACCAGCGAGCTTCCTAGTCATCTTAACACAATGCTACTTCAAAGAGTCTATTACGACCATCCAGCGGTGCACTCTTGCTCGAGGCGACTGCATACATACAAAATTCAAAAGTCAATTTTTATATACAAGAATACAACCATTTCAAGAAATACAAAAGCACTCATAGATGCATAATGCTCAGGAAGAGCGTTGGCCGTCATCCGCTCTGAAGGAGAGGCCACCGGGACAGTGAACTCTACCTGCTACACATCCGAGCCTAAATCCCTCGGGTCTCCTCAACCTCAAGAATGGTCTGAGAGGCCTCAAAAAGCTCCTCCCGAGACCAAAACACTAGGATCCACGTCCTATCGGTCTACAAAAAAGGGTGGGTCAGTACAAACAAATACAATTCAAGTAGCAAGTTCAAAAGTGGAGAACAAGGCATACCAAGCCAGCACGTGGCTGTTGGGGCAAATGATGTCTCGGGTGGAATACAAGGTCCGTCGGCTGCCAGCCACGACCGTCAAAAGTAGGTCTCCCCCGGGGGTCATGCCTGAGGGGAGCGCCTCCATCTCAACAGCTTCATTATCAGAAGCGTCCTCCATAGACGCCCGACTACTTGAGCATTCAGCTAGTTTCCTCCGAGTGTGACGAGGCATACTAGAAGCATTCAAAATACAAAAAACAACATCCAAGTCTGGGGGCTATCTTATACTAGCCCGTACAAAATTCAAGAGCCTAAAAAAATCCAGGTGGCAGTAAAAGTCTAGCCAGGGACTTCTATTTCAAGAGACTATCCAAGGTCAACACCAACGCCTAGGCTATCCATGCCTAAGCAGGTATTCAAGTTCAACACCAACTCCTAGGCTATAGGTCAACATCAACGCCTAGGCTATCCATGCTGAAGCAGATATTCAAGTTCTACACCAACGCCAAGACTATTCCTATACAAGACCCATAAAGGTCCCCAATAAAGTCGGCGTCTACAAATTCTAAGTACAAGATTCCAAGTGCAAAAATTCAAATTCGTATTCTATAAAGTTCCAACAGTTCAAGTTCAAGATGGCTATCAAACAATTTTTCATACAAAGTACAAGCAGCCTACTACTATCTACATTTCAACATTTCAACCTATTCAAGAAACAAATTCATCATCAACAATACAAGAACATTTCAAGTACATATTTTATCCTACATGCAATCCAAAGGTAATTTCAAAAACAAAACTTGAAATACTTACATGGACAAGTGTAGAGGATATGCAAGAACAAAAAGACCAAAGGAAGAGAGCAATCGAACTTTGAGAGAAAGAAGAAGCAAAGCAAATGTGCTCGACCAAGAGCACGGCGGGGGGGGTACATATACACAGCCCCTACGCCAAGCACTAGTGTTGCGTCAGGCATAAGCCCTAGTAGTCCGCATGCGCGGAATCTTAGAGATCTCCTCCGTGCTAATTGTACGTACTTTGCTGCTACAGTTTTCTGCACCAGGCATCAAACGTCGAATCAAGCTCCTTTCTTATAACTACGGGTATACATATATCCTATCAACTGTGACAGATAAATATCTCAAACGCATGAAACCCAAAAAATGTGCAGATTTAAGCTTTCTACTCCCAGCGGACTTAAGCTCCGGGAAAGTAAAAAAAAAATCCAAATTCCAAGAGTCAATAAAAACACTCTTTTCCCCAGTGGATATATTCCGCAGCAGTTCAAGCCTCAGGCGACGCTTCAAACAAGTACAAAACACAACGGATTCACTCCGGGTGTTCAAATTCAAAATTTGAAGGTTCAAAATTTTCGATGCCAAGGTCCGTTCTAAGTCAAAGGCGGAAAAGAAATGTAACTCATACAAAGATCAGAGTCGTCAAGTCGTACGGAGGTAGACTCTATCGTTTTTCTAACACTGGTCTTGTGTAGGTACCGGCGTACAAAGATTGGTCCTGATTGCAGAACATCTTAACTATTCTCCGTCCCTATTTGAAAACTTTGACTTTCGCTTTCCTAGCCGAACGCTCAGTTAAAGTTGGGGCTTCTGTAGACACCTAATTCGTATCTCCCCTAATGGGATGATGATGAAACCATTATCCTTGTTAGGTGGTTGGAACAACTCCGTGCGGAAGTCCCCATTGCTAAGATGTATTCAAAAATCCAAAATCCAAAGTCCAATTCCCGAACCCGTTCCCATTTCGGAACTCGGTACAAAGTTCAATTTCCAAAATTCAAGTTCAAAATCCAAACACAGTCTCGCCCAATAGACCTCTCCATTTTTTATACAAGGTCATTTCCAATCAAAATGCCGCTAAGCAATCCAAAATCGGGCGCAGACCACAAAACCGAACATGCCGGGCCCCGTCCCGTAAAACCGAGTCCAAATACAAATCTCAAATACAAAAGGTGAGTTTTTAGTCGCAAAATATTTCCTTAACCCCCAAGAAAACACTACGCTCCAAAGGTCGTACAAAGGTACAAAGCTCCGGTACGAATGAAAGGACGGAGTCATCGTCCTTCCTTGGCGGCATCTGGGACACGTCAGCAACGCCTAGCGCTAGCCCTGCACCTAGCGCTGGCGTGGTTTGGATTTTAGCTGGCTAATCCCCTATTTAAACCCTTCATTTTCACCCAAAATAAGGAGGAGAATTTTAATACAACGTCGTAATACATATTTTTCCGCTTAAATTCCAAATACAAATTTCAATCTTCAAAAATCTTCAATATTTCCTACAATTTTTCAAACATTAAAGCAATTGGGAGTACAAATCGGAAATCTAACCTAAACCTAAAAAGGTAAAACCGAATCCCTCGTACAAATCACCATGATTTAATCTAATGTTCTACCTTTCTTATTTCAAGTTTACTAATCCTATGATGTTCTTGTGATGTTCATACTCACTTGAACTAGGAAATGTTCCAAAAGGAGTAATCTTTGAGGGGATTTCATACTTGAAACCCCCCTCAAGTGATCTTCCAAAATCCCTTTACAAGTTTCAATCTTTATGCTTTGTTTTCAAAAAAATATGATTAGTAAGTTGAAGCTTTTATTCTTGAAAGTGTTCCTTACAACAATCATCATCAAATCTTCAAAAAATCACAACTTTATACAAGTTCAAGCATGTTTGGGAAAGTGAAAACCCTTTTCCAAACTAGAACACATGAACATTCAAATTTCTATTTTCAATATTCAAAGTTCTATATTCAATATTCAATGATGTTTAAATGAGACCAACTTCTCTTTAAACTAAAATCAATTTCAAGTCATGGAGCATATTAAAAGTGAGGCCTTTTAACAAGGACATGTCTAATTTTTAAGAATCTAACCTCTTAATTTTAATATTCAAGTTCAAGTTTAATTTCAAGTTCTATTTCGATATTCAAAATAAATGATGCCTCAAGATGAGCAACTCATCTAAAGTTAAGATTTTCTAGATAATTGAATCTGTGTCGGGCACACTTATTATTAAGAAGTTGCTTACCGTTCGGATCTCAAATACAATCGTACAATTTCAATACCGCAATTTCAATACCGCACTTTCAATACCGCACTTTCAATACCGCACTTTCAATATCACACTTTCAATCTCGCAATTTCAATATTGCAATTTTAATATCGCACCCTTTACTTCCCTTTCCAAGGCGATGTGGATTTGTACGCATTTCAATAATTCCTTTTCTATTTGTGATGATGCTTTATGTGTTTATTGCTTTCATCACCCAACATGCTAAATACAACAATATACAAAAGGTTACAACACGCTTAACACAGATAATTTTTGGACAAACCTGCCTTAGGTTCTTTGAATTAACTTTAAAGCAAAGTGACCACGTACAAGTAGCAATTTCAATGTTTCTAAATACATGATTCAACCAACCTAGTGCATGATTAGGATTTCGCAAAACAATCTTTGTCTTGTGTTTTAATGTGTTTATAAAGCCTACCAAAATATGCGGTTCGTTCCCGTACCCGAATCTCACACATTCGGTTTCCAGATTCAATGCCTTGTCCAAAAAGAGTCAACTTTGGCCCTTCCAAACGGGAACCTTAAAATGTTTGGTGGCGACTCCGTCGAAGTTCAATATTTGAAAGCCGTAGGGGTATTTTGTGCACTTTCTTATATTTTGAACTTTGATTTTCTATGTTCAAATTCAATTACATCATTTGTGTGAACCTAGAATTTGGCTCCCCTTTCGGGGTGGGATTGAAAAGATCAAGTCAAACCTAGTCGATCACACACTTGACAAATTGGACAAGTTAGAGACTTTGGAGAGTCTTAAATAAGATTCATCAAGCTCTCATAAATTACATACAAAATTCAATTTACCAGCTATACGAAATACGAAAAATACCACTACAAGAGAAAATGGAATGCAAATACCAAAAAAACCCTACACCTACAATCCTTGGTGTCATGACTTATGTCTTCGTGGAATTGGCAGTATAACTTTGGGTCTTGACATTCGGCGGGAGACTTCATCGGAAATGGTCGCTCTAAATCGAACCTGGTCCCTACATCCACCAGGATTGTACGGAGGTCCGTATTATATTCAAAGAACTCTTTCTCTTATGGGCGTCCCCTCTTCTACCCTGCAGATGCGAGGTATTTCTCCTTTGATATTGTCCAACTGCGATTGGTTCTTGTGGTCTTTTGATCTGTCGTTTCTTTCTTCCTAGAGTATTCCGCTGCTTCTCATGTGTTGCCGTCTTTAGATACGCTATATATTTAAGTTGCATGTATGAATGCTTCACCCTCGTCCAGTACTTCAGCCATTGTGCACACACTTTACTTGACCAAGTCAAACTTGAATGACCCCTTCTCTAAACTCTTGATGAAGTTGTCAAAGGAGACTCCATCTGGCAAGTTTGGAATCTGTTCGGCCTCCAGATTGAAGCGTTTCACATAACTTCTCAGTTACTCATCCTTTCCTTACTGAATGTGGCCTAGATACATACTTGTCTTCCTTTCTTCTTTATAAGCCATCAACCGGCCTTGTGGAGAACATGACTTCTAGCTCGGCAAAGGAGGCAATAGAACTTGCGGGTAGCCTTTCGAACCATTTGGACGCTACACCTTTGAGAGTGGCTGTAAACTACTTACACCACATAGCTTCGGTGGTTCCTTGTACATACATATGGTGATGGTATGCGACCAGATGCATATCAGGATCAATGGTACCGTCATAGGACTCTATGGTAGGAGTTTTCACTTTGGGTTCCTTTGGAGTATTCATTATGGCTTCACATAAATGGGTACTCATGTGCCTCAATGTCAAGTTGGTTAATCCCTACTGAATGTGACAGGTGCGCTCCCGACCGCTGGAGGCTATTCTGTGGCGCATGCCAACTCTAGGGGAGGTCATTTGAGTCTTCCCTCGAGCGGAGGGGTAGAAGGGTCGGTCTTCCATGACAGGAGTTGATCCAGTGTCTGATAATTCGAACTCGACCTCATAGTGTTCATGTCGTCCTGTTAGTGGATATTGGACGACGGAAGGATTTATTCGAGAAGCTGGTTGTGCCATCTCCTGGCGTCGAGCAGGGAGAGCCCGATTATCACGTTCCAAAGTTGGCCACTCTGCAAAAGGACTAGCACCTCTGTTGGTATTGGCCGAGAACTTTCCCCAGCCCTCCAAACATTTGACCTAAGTGGCATTCTGCTTATCCGATTGAAGCCAAGGATAAATTGTCCTCGTGGGACTGCCCTCTCGGTACTGGTATTGTAGATTAGCATGTTCCTCCGTATTTCTTATTGCGGAGTGGTGCTAATTTGTTGTTGGAAAGTTTGGTTCATCTGTTGCTGAAATCCAGCTAAGATCTCTCGCAACGTCTCTATTGAAATCGGAAGGTCCAAGTTTTCATCCAGCACAGCATCCTTTACACTAGGACTGAGGTGTCCACCAGGAGGAGGCAGCCCGGCGTCCATTTCTTCCTCACTGACTACTTCGATTTCGTGGACGCGATGCGAAGTATTCCCAGCATTGGAAATTCGATTGGCTTCTTCAATGTGACGATGGCTCCTCTTGTGCGGACGCCTTTCTCTTGAGTCTCCCTCATGTCCCTCACCTTCACATTGTAAGTCTTCCATGATATTGTACCTCCCCACAGACGTAGGTCACCCTTTCCATGGAGGTATAAGGTATGCGCTGGCACGATCTTATTACAACCTGCAAAACAAGAATATTCCCGTAGGAATATTCCCTCTAATGCCTAAGTAAGTATTTGATAAAGAGAGAAAGTAATTTCTAGAGAGAAGGCAGAGCAGAATAATTAAAGTGTATGAATTTGGAGAGCAAAAAAAACCCCTACACCTACAATCCTTGGTGTCATGACTTATGTCTTCGTGGAATTGGCAGTATAACTTTGGGTCTTGACTTTCAGCGGGAGACTTCATTGGATTGTACGAAGGTCCGTATTATATTCAAAGAACTCTTTCTCTTGTGGGCGTCCCCTCTTCTGCCCTGCAGATGCGAGGTATTTCTCCTTGATATTGTCCAACCGCGATTGGTTCTTGTGGTCTTTTGATCTGTCGTTTCTTTCTTTCTAGAGTATTCCGCTGCTTCTCATGTGTTGTCGTCTTTAGATACGTTATATATTTCAGTTGCATGTATGAATGCTTCAGCCTCGTCCAGTACTTCAGCCATTGTGCACACACTTTACTTGACCAAGTCACACTTGAATGACCCCTTCTTTAAACTCTTGATGAAGTTGTCAAAGGAGACTCCATCTAGCAAGTTTGGAATCTGTTCGGCCTCCAGATTGAAGCGTTTCACATAACTTCTCAGTGACTCGTCCTTTCCTTACTGAATGTGGCCTAGATGCATGCTTGTCTTCCTTTCTTCTTTGTAAGCCATCAACCGACCTTGTGGAGAACATGACTTCTAGCTCGGCAAAGGAGGAAATAGAACTTGCGGGTAGCCTTTCGAACCATTTGGACGCTACACCTTTGAGAGTGGTTGGAAACTACTTGCACCACATAGATTCGGTGGTTCCTTGTACATACATATGGTGACGGTATGCGACCAGATGCATATCAAGATCAATGGTACCGTCATAGGACTCTATGGTAGGAGTCTTCACTTTGGGTTATGGCTTCACATAAATGGGTACTCATGTGCCTCAATGTCAAGTTGGTTAATCCCTACTGGATGTGACAGGTGCGCTCCTGACCGCTGGAGGCTATTCTGTGGCGCATGCCAACTCTAGGGGAGGTCATTTGAGTCTTCCCTCGAGCGGAGGGGTAGAAGGGTCGGTCTTCCATGATAGGAGTTGATCCGGTGTCTGATAATTCGAACTCGACCTCATAGTGTTCCTGTCGTCCTATTAGTGGATGTTGGACGACGGAAGGATTTATTCGGGAAGCTGGTTGTGCCATCTCCTGGCGTCGAGCAGGGAGAGCCCGATAATCACGTTCCAAAGTTGGCCACTCTGCAAAAGGACTAGCACCTCTGTTGGTATTGGCCGAAAACTTTCCCCAGCCCTTCAAACATTTGACCTAAGTGGCATTTGAAGGAAATAATGCCCTTGGTTCAAGTATGCATTTAATGATAAGTATAATAAATGCGGTTCAGTATTAATTATGCAAGTTAATAATTCAGTGAGATCAAGTGAACTGTATGCCTAGCTAGAGGCCGCTTCAGTTCAAGTGGATTAATGATATTAATCCACAGCTTACTCTTGACTGAACCCATAAGGTCACACAAATAGTACGTAAACAGATCAAGTATTTAATGGTATTAAATACTCTATCTAATCAATATTCGGAATCGACGGATCTTGGTTTCAGTGGGAGCTGAGATCGTCAAAGGCAAATAAATGAATACTCCGGAAACGATGATATTGCCGGAAACGGAAATATGGATCGTATCAGAAATATAAATATTATCCAAGTCGTAGATGTTGCCGGAAACGGAAACATGGTACGTATCGGAAAATATTATCGGAAATGGAAATATTGCCGGAATCGGAAATATTGCCGGAAACGGAAATATTGTCAGAATCGGAATATTATCGGAATCGGAAAATAATTCCGGAAACGGAAATATTTAATATTTGTTCGAGACAGAAATTGATTCCGGAATCGGAAATGTTAAGTATTGTTCGTATCGGAAAAGAATTCCGGAATCGGGAAATTAATCGGAAGCGCGTCGTACGAATTAGCATCGGACGAGCTTGCTAGACGAAGGCCCAGCACGAAGCCAGGCCCGCGTCCAGCAAGCCAGCGTGCCACACGAACAGCCAAGGCCACGCCAGGCCCAGCGCAAGGCCAGGCCCAGCAGGCCGTGGCTGCGCGCGCAGCTGCATGCAACGGGCTGCAAGCAATGCTGCTGCTCGCGTGGGCTTGTAGCTCGCGTGGGCCGAGTGGCCGTGTGGGCTGTGCGCGGGCATGGCCTGCACGTTTGCGGGTCATGCTCGTGTAGAGTTTGTGTTCGCATACGAAACCTAAAGCGTATAGGATTCGTTTAATGATTAAATTCATAATCCTAAAAGATAAATTAATTAAATAAGACTTTTACTAGGATTCTAATTTAATTAATTCGTATCCTAGTAGGATTCGTTTACTTATTCCATGGCCTATAAATATGAGATCAAGGCTCGTAATTTATAACGAGTTTGAAGTATTCAAAGGTAAGAATTTGAGCAAATATTCAGCCATACACCTAGCCCTTAATAGCCGAATATTTTAGTACCTTAAGGGCGATTCTAGTTGGTCAATCTTAAGGCGGATCCGGACGTGCTGTGGACTTTTTACGGAGGGACGACACTTGGAGTCCTAAAGACTTGTTCTTGTTCGGTTCGGGCGCAGCAAGGGAAGGCACGCTACAAAGAGTATGCATCCTAATTATGCTAATTGTTATGTGGCAATTAATTTGGAATCCTGGCGTTTATGGTTTTTCCGCATGATTTATATTCGTTTATATGTATCATAACCTAACAGTGGTATCACGAGCCTCTAATTAATTCCATAATAATTGCTTAACATGGTTAAATTTTACAAATTTGCAAAGAATTAAAAGGGGTGATTAATTTCTGTAATTGTTAATTAATTGCAAATTGCGTTTATTTAATTATATGTACGCAGTTTTTCGGCAGTTTCTTCGTTACTCAACGAAATCGAGTGATTTTTGTGTCAATTCTGCATGTAAAAGGCATTCTAAAATTTTGACAAAAATAGTGTTTTTGGGCCGAACCCAGAATTCCCAAATTCGAAGCCTAACAATGACTTTTTGGAGGTTTTAGTTTTTCGAACGCAAAAGTTTGTAATTTTAAGATGTTAAATTGAATATTTCCTATTCTTGTTGTTAAATCTTGAATTTTTTATTGACCTACTGTATATGTTTAACAAATTTGAATGCCTAAGCTTTTTAATTAAACAACCTAATTTGTAATTGTAATTAATTTGTTGAAATTCAAATAATTTAGAATTGATTTGATTTTCATAATTAATTAACGATTTAATTAGGTATCCATGATTAAAAACCACCATAAATATTGTTAATTTATGATAAATTTTAGATTTTTATGACCTAGATTTGAATCCATGATAATCGGAAATTAATTGATTAATAAATTTTTGATTTTTCGCCCTAAAATTATGAAATTAATATGATTTATTAATTTGTCATTAATTTTGAAATAAAAGTTTTAATTTTATGAAATTCGCTCATAAAACTTGCACGCACAAAGCAATGGACGGTACGTGTTACCCTTAAGGGGTGTGGTATAGTGCGGGCATGCGACGACGAGCAAGGGAGCTCGTCGCCCATGCGGTACAATGCAGCGAGCAAGGGCCATAGCACACGAGCACAAGGCAGCACGTTGCCCTTGTATCGAGTGTTGTGTGCAGCGTGGGCGATGGGCGATGGGCATTGGCGCAAGCCAGGCGAGCAGTCGCGTGTGGGCAGCAAGCGTGCTGCGCTACAGCGCGCGCTGCCGCGCCCAGCGAAGCAACCAGACGCGTCGAGTGAGGCAGGCTGCGCGCAGCGTGGCCTGGGCTTGCTGCGTTGCGTGTGGCCTGCTCGTGTGATGCCGTACGATCAGTCGAGGAGAGCTGCTGCCTCGTGCACTCGACGGGGTTTGGGCGCAAGCCCAAGTGCCTCGTCTTGTTACGATTGACGCGTTTTGACTTTAATTTTAAATTTTCAGTTCAGAAATGATTTTAATTAATTTTAAAATTCGTAATTTAAATTGTTTTCTCGGAATTTAATTTTGAATAATCTAATTATTATAAATTTTAATTTATACTAATTATTTTACTAAAATTAAAACCTTGAATTAATTTAAATTCATTTTAATTCAACTGAAAATAAATTAAATGGATTCAATTATAAATTTATATGAGCTTTAAATTTTAATTAAATGTATGTTTCCGGTTAGACTAGGAAATACATTTTTATGTTTAAAATTAATAAAGCGTGTGAATTTATTGGTTTAAGTGGGAGCATTTTAGTCATAAACTCTTGATTAGGTCTACATTCCTTTAAGTTTAAACAACTTGATTAGAATTAATAAGGACTGAATAATTGGTAAATTATTGGTGCCCTTGATTAATTGCTGCAAATATTTATGTGATGCATAACATGTTCTACTAACCAGCTATGTGGGCCATTCATGATAATGAATGGGTGAATGGTATATATTGTATATGTACTGTTTTGCAGGTTATTAGTGACTAGTATGGCCCAAATAGGATAGAAAATTTGGTCTGCGTACCATTAATTTGAATGTAATATTGGTCTAAAGTACCAAATTTTATTGCTTTTAAATATGGTCTGCGTACCATCAAATAGTTGTAATTAGTTTAATTATAGCTTATCCTATTTGAAGAAGATGGCGCCTCCCATGGTGAAATTATAGCATTCTTTTTGTGCTCGTTCCATAATAAAGGCCCTTATCTTGAGTTTTGTAGTTTCATTTTTCGTTTTCTTTCTTTTCTTTTCCTTTCCTTTCTTTTCTTTTTCTTTTCATTTCTTTCTTTTTCTTGGTTTATTTTTCATTTTTAGGTCTTGCCTTGATTCAAATTTTTGGAAGAGTTATGGGTGTTTCTCTTTGGAAACCCTTGCGAGATCCCACTCGCCCTCATGAGCGATTGTGGGGTTCAAAGAGCTTGTTGCATGCACTTAAATGCAACCGTGATTCCTACGAAAGTGAGTTAGTGTGCATTCTTGTAGTTCTTATTTTCGTAATTTTGATTTTAATAAATAAGCTCATTCTCCTCCCCGTTTCTCATTCTAGCTTTGCTTGAGGACAAGCAAAGGGTTAGCTTGGGGGATTTGATGAGCGACATTTATGTCACTTTTAGCTTAGGATTTTGGTTCATTTTATTATTATTTTTGCTTAGTTTTATCGTTTTTAGTTCGTTTATCGCATTTTTGCATTAATCGTAATATTTTCTCGTCTTGCGTAGATTTTAGTCATTTTTGCTTAAAACGTGCCTTTTGTGCGCATTCTCATTGCGTAAGGGTCGTTTCGAGTATTGACGTGTTATTATTGTGTCATTTTGCTTGACGATGTTTAAAATGATTTTACGATTTGTAAAATTGCGATACGAATTATTAGTACGATTTTAGATTTTTTATAACGTGCTTTGCGATTTGCTAACTTGCTATACGATTCTTTGCATATGCAGCGACGAAGCCGTGTGTGTGTGCATATCACACGAGCCTTGCAAGTGCAGTCACACGAGCCAAGGCAAAGCAGCTTCAACAGCTACACTCGTGCACACACAGCAATACGAGCAAGTACAGTTCAATCAGCTTCTTGTGCAACCCAAATTCGAGTTCTTTACAACAGCTTCTTGTGCTCGCATTAGCTCCATGGCATTACCTTAACATAGTTTAGGCAGCCAAGATTTGCAGCGCATCAGGACAGCAGCAACACCACATTAGAACAGCAGCTATGCACGAGCAAGAACAGCCACGCTGCACTTGAATAGCTACAGCACATCAAGCCATGTGCACTTGCTTTTGCAGTAGCCAAGCCCGTGCTTTGCAGCAGCCTTAGTGCTCACTTTGAGAGCATTGACAGCACCTCTACACAACCACAGCAAGGCAACAAAGTAATGCAGCAAGAACACGAGCACAAACCCAGCAGAACCAAGGTAGAACAGAAGCCAAGCAGTGCAGCACGCGCTGAACTAGAACAGCAGCTTGTGCGATCGAATGTCTTCTGTGCGATCGAGTTTCAGGACCTGTGTGGTCGAACAAACTGCAGTTTAGAGATCAGAATGTCTTGATTTTGCTGTGCGATCGAATGTATAATCTTGTGCGACCACACAGAATTTGTGCGACCACACAACACCCAGTGTGCGATCGAATTGGAATGCGGGGCTGCTATTATAAAAACGAAAATCGCATAAATCTTTCATTAGCCTTAGTTAGGCTTAATTAGATTTTCATTACGTAATTCTTAGAATTCTCTCTCTAGAATTAGTTTAGGGCTTAGATTAAAGATTAGGATTAAGGATTCTTAGCCTTAAATTCTTGATTCTAAATTCAATTCAATTATCATTTTCAGATTTCTTTTTCTCTTTCTCTTTCTCTTGAGTTTTGTTCTTCATTTTTGTGCTTCAAGTTTGTTGCAAATTCTTCAATTCAAGATATAATTCTTCATTTCTTTTTGATTAGTTCTTTAATTCTTTAATTGCATCATTAATTTCGTTTATGCTTTGATTTCATGCTTGAATTCTAGAATTAGTTTCACATTTTGAATGTTCTTAGTTTTTCCCCAATTTTTGGGGTTTGAATTTTCTGAATTTTATTGTTTCAATTAGCTTCATTTGTTCAATTAGTTTCATGATTAGGATTAATGTTAGTTTAATGTTGATGTTAATCATGCTAATTGCGTAGTTTAGTCTAGAGGTTAGGGATGAAGCTTTGGCATTGAATTTGTGGGATTTTAGGGAAAACTCATGATTGATGTTGTGATTAAATGTGATTTAGTGATAGGATTTCCATGACTAATTGAGTAGTAGTCGCGAATGCTATTTTATTGGATTAGATTGGAATGTATGATTAGGTTTGGCAAGACATTGTGAGCCTAATTTGTGCAAGTGAATGATAGTTCCTATTATATGCAAGCTAATCTAGTTTAGGATTAGGCGAAAGCTCTTCATAGGCTAGGTTGCTTCGTGTGCTCTATCCGAGAGGTGGCGAGCACGTCACTCGATTTCATTTCCCTATTTGCTATGTCGTTGCATATTCATGAATGTTTTGACCTTGTTATCTCTTTGATTCAATTTCCATTGCCGATTCCCGGATCCTCTAGAATCTCTTTATTTGTTTGCTTTTCGTGTTTTTAGATTAAAACTCAAACTCCAATTCCATTCGAACTAGCTTGTGAATGCATAGATTGAATAGTCAAACATATCCATTCCTATGGGACGATCCCTATACTTGCCGCTATAGTCCATATAGCCGGTTAGTTAGGTGTTTTATAAATTTTGTTTGGTGAGGTGAATTTTTATTCAACGACGGAAAAACATCTTATCAAAATGGCGCCGTTGCCGGGGAATGGCATCATTGTTTGATTTTTCTATCTAGTTCTCTAGTCTAGTTCATTTTCTTTTCTTTGCATTTCCTTTTAAAAATCAAATCAAAAATGTCAAGAGTGTTCTATATTCCTCAAGTTGTTCATGAACCATTTTACATGTATTATAATGGAGTTCATGCGGAGCTTGAACATCGTCGCATCCATGGAACTCTTAATGGTTTAAAGGGATGGCATGTTAGGGATTTCATATACTATGGAATGAATATGGATACATTTGAGATTCTTCAATCCAATTGTAATGGAGAGCTTCATCTCATGCATTGGAAAGATGCCATGTCTTTCTTTACGTGGTTTGCTAGAGTTCAATATTTTGACTCTCGTGCTTATTCTCGTGATTTTTCGCATCCATGCATGAATGTCAATAATTTCCCTCATGTTTCTAATGATAATGCTCATGAGCTTGATGACAACCATTCTCCCCATGTTGATTCTCAAAACTCCTTGCATTGTGAATTTTCAAAATCTTGTCTGTGTCGCAATTATATTGATGATGATGATTATGATTATGATTATGATTCATGTGACGATAAGGATGATAATCAATCTAGTGATGAGAATGATGTTGAAAATGGTGAGGTATTGAACTTAGAGGTTGTTCCTCTTTCTCCCACCCCCCCTCCCTTGAGCGAAAGTGACTCTCACCCCATTGATGATTGCCCATTACATGTTGAGAATGATTTGGTTCATTTTGGATGTGATTGTTCTATTGAGGATGTCATTGAGTGTGAAGCACCTAATTTGGTGGTCTTAGATGATTCCGAGATTTGTATTGACGTTGATGATGTGAATTTGGTTGAAAAATCCCTTGTTGAGATTTCTTGTGCTCCTTGTGATGTGAGTGAAGTTGTTTGTGAAACTTGTGTTCCCACTCCCTTCCCTCATACCCCTTTCCGAATCAAGAAACTCGAGATTTATCATTCCTTTCCCATCTCACTTCCTTATTTTCTCCGAACCCCACCACTTGAGGATTTTCCACCTCCTATCCATTCCCCATTGCCTTGTTTGAACAATATTGAGGAAATTGGCTCTCTTGCCACCCAAAAAGAGTTCGTTGAGGAGCATGAGGCTTCTCTTTTCCCTTTTTCTCCTTCTGATTCTTCTTCTTATATTCTTATTTTTGCTTTTGATTTTTCTTACTCTTGGTTCCCCACACCCCGTAGGCATAGAGTTGCATATTACTTTGTGCTTGCATCTCATTTGACTCTTGCCTACTTGTTACAACTTGATATGTTTGCCATTGCATATGACAAACTATTGCGATCGTTGTCGGGGTATTTACTAGAGGTAAGAAGCGTCAAGCTAATGACGTAAAAAGAGCGCTTCTCTGGAGGCAACCCGTGGGTGTTGGCCACTTGGCCTATGTATACTAATTTTTCTTGATTTTTGAAGTTTTTGTGCCTCAAGCTTTCTTGATGTGGAAATCTTTGCATCCATCTTTGCCATGTCCGGCTATTCTTTTGGTGAGTTCGTTCGTTATTACGGTTCTTTGCAGGACTTGCTCCCACGACATTTCCGGTAATATCATTCTAACTCACATGCATTCTTTGGTTTGGGCATCTTTATTGCGGGGCATTGGTTGGATGGGTAGTTGTGCCCCTCCTAGTTTCTTTTTAGGCCTTGAGGACATGGCCTAATTCGGCCTTGGGGGAAGATTCTATTGTTTGCTACTTTGATCTCCGTGTGATGGATTGCTTGATTTTGTGAATATTTTGGATTTTGTGCATATTTCTTGATTAGTTTCATTGATTTTGTGAATATTTTCTTTATTTTTCTTTTTCTTTTTACTTTCTTTTCTTTCTTTTGGTTTCATTTTTCATTTTTTTTCCTTTTCGATCTTTGTCAAGGCAAGTGTCTCTAGCTTTTAGGCAATATTCTTGATTTGGGCAAATAAAATTGGAACTTGTAGGCTAGAATGCTTTTATTCCTAATTGGTAGATGTTTGCACGGTTTTCAATGTCTTGGGTCGAATCTAGGATTTAGGTGTTAAGAAAGTTGGTTGAACTTTGGGTAGCATGCGTCTTGAACCCTTTGCTTGTGGTAAGATGGTGACGATCTCTCTAGTGACTTGAAACCGGAGAGAGTGGTATTTGCTCCCATGTGAGGTTCATGTTCAAATTAGCCCAAACACATATACATATATTGAGTGGCATGGATCCTTGGCATTGACTTTCTTATCTCCCGAGTTTGACTATTTCCTTCCCGAGACCGCGACCGAACTACTTTAGGGGACGATAGAGGCATTTCTTTCGGTGACTATTTTTCTTTTTAGTTTAGGACTTTATTTTCTATTTTTCATATATTTTTGTTTGCATTTGCCCCCTTGCTAGCCATTTGAGCCTTTCCCCTTCATTTCTTATAAGCATATTACAAGCCTAATAGCCTTGTTTTATTTTCACCCTTAGAAGTGATAGTGAAGCTTTGTGTTATGATGCTTGTTGGTTTTGAATGAATTTGTAAAGTTGAGGAATGATTGTTATTGGTATGAATGGCAAGTTTTGGGAATCTTGATGTACATAGTGAATAAATAAGCAAAAGAAAAAAGAGAAAGGAAAGTTTTGAAAAAAAGCCAAAAATAGAGAAAAACAAGGCAATGAGAAAAGTTTCAAAAGAAACACAAAAAAATAGAGAAAATCAAATCAAGAAAAGTTCAAAAAAAAAATAGTGTTAGTTTAGAATTGTTGTTGAATAAGCTTGGGGGTACCCCAAATAAGTGGTATGAGTTTGTTTTTGGTTCGATTTGCTTGATCAGTTGAGTTCTTTCATAGCGCTTCACTTTAGGTATAAGCACCAATTACCAAAATTGTACCACACCTTACCCCTAGCCTACGTTTCACCCTAAAAACTTGACCCTTTTGAGTTCAGTCATTGACGGTGGAGGGAGGATTTGGTCAAGTTTATGGAATGGGATTGTCATGCTAAGATGTCGGGTATCTTAATCTTGTTTTCCGGCGCCTTCGCGGCGTCCCGAGATGCTACTCTCAAGGGTGGATAGGATCTAGAGATTTGACGTGGTATGCTCGATTGAAGGGGTATTGATTAGTGCTTGCCCTTAGTTCTCTTTGCTTGACGCTCGAATCTTTCACTCAATTTAGGACATTGTTTAGCGTGCTTGCGTCTATTTAGTTAGTAAGATTAGCATTCTTTTTGTGCTCGTTCCATAATAAAGGCCCTTATCTTGAGTTTTGTAGTTTCATTTTTCGTTTTCTTTCTTTTCTTTTCCTTTCCTTTCCTTTCTTTTCTTTTTCTTTTCATTTCTTTCTTTTTCTTGGTTTATTTTTCATTTTTAGGTCTTGCCTTGATTCAAATTTTTGGAAGATTTATGGGTGTTTCTCTTTTGAAACCCTTGCGAGATCCCACTCGCCCTCATGAGCGATTGTGGGGTTCAAAGAGCTTGTTGCATGCGCTTAAATGCAACCGTGATTCCAACGAAAGTGAGTTAGTGTGCATTCTTGTAGTTCTTATTTTCGTAATTTTGATTTTAATAAATAAGCTCATTCTCCTCCCCGTTTCTCATTCTAGCTTTGCTTGAGGACAAGCAAAGGGTTAGCTTGGGGGAGTATGATGAGCGACATTTATGTCGCTTTTAGCTTAGGATTTTGGTTCATTTTATTAGCATTTTATTATTATTTTTGCTTAGTTTTATCGTTTTTAGTTCGTTTATCGCATTTTTGCATTAATCGTAATATTTTCTCGTCTTGCGTAGATTTTAGTCGTTTTTGCTTAAAACGTGCCTTTTGTGCGCATTCTCATTGCGTAAGGGTCTTTTCGAGTATTCACGTGTTATTATTGTATGATTTTACTTGACGATGTTTAAAATGATTTTACAATTTGTAAAAATGCGATACGAATTATTAGTACGATTTTCGATTTTTAATAACGTGCTTTGCGATTTGTTAACTTGCTATACGATTCTTTGCATGTGCAGCGACGAAGCCGTGTGTGTGTGCATATCACACGAGCCTTGCAAGTGCAGCCACACGAGCCAAGGCAAAGCAGCCCCAGCAGCTACACTCACACACAACAATACGAGCAAGTACAGTTCAATCAGCTTCTTGTGCAGCCCAAATTCGAGCTCTTTACAGCAGCTTCTTGTGCTCGCATTAGCTCCATGGCATTACCTTAACATAGTTTAGGCAGCCAAGCTTTGCAGCGCATCAGGACAGCAGCAACACCACATCAGAACAGCAGCTATGTACAAGCAAGAACAGCCACGCTGCACTCGAATAGCTACAGCACAGCAAGCCATGTGCACTTGCTTTTGCAGCAGCCAAGCCCGTGCTTTGCAGCAGCCTTAGTGCTCACTTTGAGAGCATTGACAGCACCTCTACACAACCACAGCAATGCAGCAAAGTAATGCAGCAAGAACACGAGCACAGACCCAGCAGAACCAAGGAAGAACAGAAGCCAAGAAGTGCAGCACGCGCAGAACCAGAACAGCAGCTTGTGCGATCGAAGCCATTCTGTGCGATCGAATGTCTTCTGTGCGATCGAGTTTCAAGTCCTGTGTGGTCGAACAAACTACAGTTTAGAGATCAGAATGTCTTGATTTTGCTGTGCGATCGAATGTATAATCTTGTGCGACCACACAGAATTTGTGCGACCACACAACACCCAGTGTGCGATCGAATTGGAACGCGGGGCTGCTATTATAAAAACGAAAATCGCAGCAATCTTTCATTAGGCTTAGTTAGGCTTAATTAGATTTTCATTACGTAATTCTTAGAATTCTCTCTCTAGAATTAGTTTAGGGCTTAGATTAAAGATTAGGATTAAGGATTCTTAGCCTCAAATTCTTGATTCTAAATTCAATTCAATCATCATTTTCAGATTTCTTTTTCTTTTTCTCTTTCTCTTTCTCTTTCTCTTGAGTTTTGTTCTTCATTTTTGTGCTTCAAGTTTGTTGCAAATTCTTCAATTCAAGGTATAATTCTTCATTTCTTTTTGATTAGTTCTTTAATTCTTTAATTGCTTCATTAATTTCGTTTATGCTTTGATTTCATGCTTGAATTCTAGAATTAGTTTCACATTTTGAATGTTCTTAGTTTTTCCCCAACTTTTGTGGTTTGAATTTTCTGAATTTTATTGTTTCAATTAGCTTCATTAGTTCAATTAGTTTCATGATTAGGATTAATGTTAGTTTAATGTTGATGTCAATCATGCTAATTGAGTATTTTAGTCTAGAGGTTAGGAATGAAGCTTTGGCATTGAATTTGGGGGATTTTAGGGAAAACTCATGATTGATGTTGTGATTAAATGTGATTTAGTGATAGGATTTCCATGACTAATTGAGTAGTAGTCGCGAATGCTATTTGATTGGAATGTATGATTAGGTTTGGCAAGACATTGTGAGCCTAATTTGTGCAAGTGAATGATAGTTCCTATTATATGCAAGCTAATCTAGTTTAGGATTAGGCGAAAGCTCTTCATAGGCTAGGTTGCTTCGCGTGCTCTATCCGAGAGGTGGCGAGCACGTCATTCAGTTTCATTCCCCTATTTGCTATGTCGTTGCATATTAATGAATGTTTTGACCTTGTTATCTCTTTGATTCGATTTCCATTGCCGATTCCCGAATCCTCTAGAATCTCTTTATTTGTTTGCTTTTCGTGTTTTTAGATTAAAACTCAAACTCAAATTCCATTCGAACTAGCTTGTGAACGCATAGATTGAATTGTCAAACATATCCATTCCTATTGGACGATCCCTATACGTACTTGCCGCTATAGTCCATATAGCCGGTTAGTTAGGTGTTTTATAAATTTTGTTTGGTGAGGTGAATTTCTATTCAACGACGGAAAAACACCTTATCAAAGTTATTTATTGCTTTAAATATGTCTTAATTATGCATGAGATTATGGCTTGATTATGTTGTATGATTAAGGATTTTAGTTTACTTAAAATCTAACCAACATAGTAAGAGCCTTAAGTTCCAAACTTAAAAATTGAGTTAAAAGGTGCCATGCCAAAATAACACTTACTTGGATAACCTTTACATCAATCTTAATAATAGTTTTCCGCCATAGCAAGGTGTTACTTATTGATTATAAAGGGGTAAGGTACACAAATAATTGTGAGTACATGTTAGTTTTGGTGAAAGTCAACGATATAAGTAAGGAGTCCTTTTATGTCGTGGCAAATCAGATAGGTTTACCTAATAAGTCCTTAGACGTACCTATCAACCAAGAGTAGTTTCTAGACTATTAGCAAAGGCTTTGCTTACCTAAAATATTTTAGAATTGAGTCTAAATACATAATGTGCTTAATTCTTCAATGATTTAAGGATCTTGGAATCATTTTATTCACACCTGCCGGAACACATAACTTGAATAAAATGCTTAATAAATGATAAATTATGTGTGTATGCTAGAATTTAAAGTTTATTAAGAGAAACTGTGAATGGTTATTTATTTGTTTATTCTTTTTCAATTGTAGTTTTAACTATGGCAAACAACAATTAATTCAACATCCGATCAATTCTCGAGAAGGAGAAGTTGAACGGGAAAAACTTCCTTGACTGGCAAAGGAACTTGCAAATAGTTCTTATGTAGGAAGAAAAGGAGTATGTCCTGGAAGAGGCGATGCCCGAAGCCACTGGCGACAGGGTCACTCAGGCAGCCCACAATCGTTGGATTGATGCCAACAAGGATGTGAAATGTCTAATGCTTGCAACCATGAGTGCAGATCTACAGAATACGTTCATCAACTCAGATGCTTTCGATCACGATCATCAGTGAGTTAAAGAACATGTTCCAAGATCTGGCTCGAGTCGAAAGATTCGAGACTCATAGGCAAATACTTGAGACCAAGATTAAGAAAGGCGAGCCCGTAAGTCCACATGTTCTCAAAATGATTGGACTCATTGAGAATATGAGTCGGCTGGATCAGCAATTCTCTCAGGAAATGGCTGTAGACACCATCCTCCATTCTCTTCATAGCGGGTATGATCAATTCAAGCTGAACTACAGTATGAATAGTCTGGACAAAACGCTCACTAAGCTTCACGGTATGCTAAAGACCGCTGAAAAGACGCTCAAAAGTGATAAGAAAGATGTGCTTATGGTGCGCGGGGGCAAGTTCAAGAAATTTGGAAAGAAGAGGAATGCAAAGAAAGGTGGCAACAAGGCCAGCCAGACTAAGCAACCAGGCGGCACCAAATCTGATAAGAAGAAGGTGAGCCAACCCACTTCTGAATCTGAATGCTTCTACTGCAAGAAGAAGGGGCATTGGAAGAGAGATTGCTTGAAGCTTAAGGAAGATCAGAAGAACGGAACAGTCGTTCCATCTTCAGGTATTTTCGTTATAGACTGTATACTTGCTAATTCAACTTCTTGGGTATTAGATACAGGTTGTGGCTCACACTTATGTTCCAATTCGCAGAGACTAAGAAGAAGTAGAAGGTTAAGCAAGGGTGAAGTCGACCTACGAGTGGGAAATGGAGCACGGATTGCTGCATTAGCTGTAGGAACTTATTAT
This sequence comes from Spinacia oleracea, assembly GCF_020520425.1. NCBI lineage: Eukaryota > Viridiplantae > Streptophyta > Magnoliopsida > Caryophyllales > Amaranthaceae > Spinacia > Spinacia oleracea. Next base: position 158,964,546 of record NC_079490.1, on the reverse strand, counting down.
TTGTCGTTACCCTCTGGGCTAGTTTTGGAACTGGAAGACTGTTTCCATGTTCCAAGTCTTACTAAAACCATCTTAGATGCTAAGGGATTTTCCTTTTTAATAAAAGACAATAGTTATTCGTTTTATTTTAAAGAGATGTTTTATGGATCTGCTAGATTAGTCAATGGACTTTATTTATTGGATCACGACAAACAAGTTTATAACATAAATACCAAAAAGGCCAAAAAGGATTATTCAGATCTCACCTATCTGTGGCATTGTCGATTAGGCCATATTAACTTGAAACGCATAGAAAGACTTCAAAAGGAAGGAATTCTAGAACCATTTGACTTAGAGGATTATGGTAAGTGCGAATCATGTTTACTTGGAAAAATGACAAAGCAACCTTTCTCTAAAGTTGGAGAAAGAGCAAATGAACTATTGGGTTTAATCCATACAGATGTATGTGGACCAATGAGTACAAATGCTAGAGGTGGTTTCAGCTACTTTATCACTTTCACTAATGACTTCAGTAGATATGGTTATATCTACCTAATGAAGCATAAGTCTGAATCCTTTGACAAATTCAAGAAATTTCAGAGTGAAGTAGAGAATCAATTAGGCAAGAAGATTAAGGCACTGCGGTCTGACAGAGGCGGTGAATATCTGAGCTATGAATTTGATGACCATCTGAAAGAATGTGGAATTCTATCAGAATTGACTCCTCCTGGAACACCACAATGGAACGGTGTGTCGGAACGGAGGAACGGAACCTTGCTAGGCATGGTTAGATCAATGATGGGTCAGGCCGAACTTCCAATAGAATTTTGGGGACATGCACTAAATACAGCTGCACTCACTATAAATAGAGCTCCGTCTAAAGCTGTTGAAAAGAATCCATATGAGTTATGGTTTGGAAAGCCTCCAAAAGTGTATTTTCTTAAGATTTGGGGATGTGAAGTATACGTCAAACGATTAATTTCAGACAAACTTCATCCATAATCTGACAAATGTATCCTTGTGGGCTATCCAAAGGGAACAAAGGGGTATTACTTCTACAATACATCTGAGAACAAGGTGTTTGTTGCTCGAGATGGTATCTTTTTGGAAAGAGATCACATTTCCAAAATGACAAGTGGGAGAAAAGTACACCTCGAAGAAATTCGAGTTGAACAACAAACTCTAGAGAATGCTCAAGATGACATTCAGGATGAAACTCAGAGATCTTTAGAAGTATCTGGTGAGAATCAAGGACAATCTAGAAATGTAACCCCGCGTAGATCGCAGAGATATAGATCTCAACTAGAAAGGTACTTAGGTATTTTGACGAACGAGAGGTATGACGTTAACCTGCGACTTACAAACAAGCTATGACAAGCCCTAGCTCCAAGCAATGGCAAGAAGCCATGCAATCTGAATTAGACTCCATGTCTGAAAACCAAGTTTGGGATTTGGTCAATTTTCCAGATGGCTACCAAGCAAATGGGTTTTCAAACTGAAAAAGGACAAGGACGGTAAACTTGAAGTTTTCAAAGCTAGATTGGTTGCAAAAGGTTACAGGCAAGTCCACGGTGTGGATTACGATGAAACCTTTTCACCAGTTGCAATGCTAAAGTCTATTCGGATAATGTTAGCAATCGCTGCATATTACGATTACGAAATATGGCAGATGGATGTCAAAACTGCTTTCTTAAACGGCTTAATAACAGAAACTGTGTTTATGACACAGCCTGAGGGTTTTGAGGATCCAAAGAATTCAAAAAAGGTATGCAAGCTTAAGAAATCAATCTACAGATTGAAGTAGGCATCAAGGAGCTGGAATATACGTTTTGATGAAGCAGTCAGTGACTTTGGTTTCATCAAGAACGCAGACGAATCTTGTGTATACAAGAAGGTCAGTGGGAGCAAAAATTGCATTTCTAGTATTACATGTCAACGACATATTACTTATGGGAAATGACATTCCTATGTTGAACTCTGTCAAGATTTGGCTTGGGAAATGTTTTTCGATGAAGGATCTAGGAGAAGCACAGTACATATTGGGCATCAAGATTTACAGAGATAGATCTAAGAAGATGATTGAACTCAGTCAAAGCACTTATATCAATAAGGTACTTGAAAGGTTCAAAATTGAAGGAAATAATGCCCTTGGTCCAAGTATGCATTTAATGTTAAGTCTAATAAATGCGGTTCAGTATTAATTAACAAGTTAATAAATTCAGTGAGATCAAGTGATCTGAATGCCTAGCTAGAGGCCGCTTCAGTTCAAGTGGAATTAATGATATTACTCCACAGCTTACTCTTGACTGAACCCGTAGGGTCACACAAATAGTACGTAAACGGATCAAGTATTTAATGGCTTTAAATACTCCATCTATGGATATTCGGAATCGACGGATCTTGGTTTCAGTGGGAGCTGAGATCGTCAAAAGCAAGAAATGAATACTCTGGAAACGATGATATTGCCGGAAACGGAAATATGGATCGTATCGGAAATATAAATATTATCCAAGTCGTAGATGTTGCCGAAAACGGAAACATGGTACGTATCGGAAAATATTATCGGAAATGGAAATATTGCCGGAATCGAAAATATTGCCGGAAACGGAAATATTGTCAGAATCGGAAATATTATCGAAATCGGAAAATAATTCCGGAAACGGAAATATTAAATATTTGTTCGAAACGGAAATTAATTCCGGAATCGGAAATATTAAATATTGTTCGTATCCAAAATGAATTCCGGAATCGGGAATTTAATCGGAAAACGTATCGTACGAATTAGCATCGGACGAGGCTTGCTAGACGAAGGCCCAACATGAAGCCAGGCCAACGCCCAGCAAGCCACACGCATCAAACACGCCAATGGCCTCGACCAGGACCAGCGCAAAGGCCAGGCCCAGCCAAGCCTTGGCGCGCGCGAGCTCAGCGATGGGCTGCGAGCATGGGCCTCAGCGCTTTGCGCCGTGCGTGGGCCGCAAGGCTTGCGCATGGGCGTACGGTGCTTGTGCGCTGCTCGTATGCGTGTTACACGAATCCTAATGCTATCGGGATTCGTCATATGATTAAATCCTAATCCTAATAGATAAAGTTTATTAAATAGAGTCCTAGCAGGATTCTAATTAAACTAAATTAGTATTCTAATAGGATTCTAAGTCCTTTTCCATAACTCTATAAATAGGTGCCTAGGGTCACAAATTTATACACAACATTGAAGTATTCAAAGGAAAGATTTTGAAGCAAAAATCAGCCAAACACTTGCAACCATTTTAGCCGAAAATCCTAGGAACCTTAAGGGCGCGCGATTCTAGTTGGTCAAGCTTAAGGTGGATCCGGACGTGGTGTGGACTATTTACGGAGGGACGACACTTGGAGTCCTAAAGACTTGTTCTTGTTCGGTTCGGGCGCAGCTAGGGAGGGCACGCTACAAAGTGTATGCATCTGAATTATGCTAAATGATTATGTGTAAATAATATGTTTCCTGGCATTAAGGTTTTCCGCATGATTTATGTTTTGTCATATGTATCATAACCTAACAGTAGTATCACGAGCCTCTTATTATTTTCATAATCTAAATTGCATGACATGGTTAAATTTTACAAATTTGCAAAGAATTAAAAGGGGTGATTAATTTTCGTAATTGTTATTAATTGCAAATTGCGTTTATTTATTTATATGTACGCAGTTTTTCGGCAGTTTCTTCGTTACTCATCCAAATCGAGTGATTTTTGTGTCAATTCCGCATGTAAAAGGCATTCTAAAATTTTGACAAAAATAGAGTTTTTTTGGGACGAACCCAGAATTCTCAAATTCGAAGCCTAGCTATGACTTTTCGGAGGTTTTAGTTTTTCGAACGCAAAAGTTTGTAAATTTAAGATGTTAAATTGAATATTTGCGATTCTTGTTGATAAATCTTGAGTTTTTGATTGACCTACAGTATATGTTTAACAAATCTGCGTACCATCATATAGTACTAATTAGTTTTAATTATAGCATATCCTATTTGAAGAAAATGGCGCCTCCCATGGTGAAATTCAAGACGGAGTTTCCAATCCATTTTCAAAGATGGAATTTGAAGTTGAAGCTTCAAGATGAAGTCGGGCCATACTAGATCACATTTAAATCGTATGCATGCTTTAAGTTATTTATTGCTTTAAATATGTCTTAATTATGCATGAGATTATGGCTTGATTATGTTGCATGATTAAGGATTTTAGTTTACTTAAAATCAAACCAACATAGTAAGAGCCTTAAGTTCCAAACTTTAAAAATTGAGTTAAAAGGTGCCATGCCAAAATAACACTTACTTGGATAACCTAAGTAATAGTTTTCCGCCATAGAGAAGTGTTACTTGTTGATCCTAAAGGGGTAAGGTACACAAATAATTGTGAGTACATGTTAGTTTTGGTGAAACTCAACGATATAAGTAAGGAGTCCTTTTATGTCGTGGCAAATGCGATAGGTTTACCTAATAATTTCTTAGACGTACCTATCAACCAAGAGTAGTTTCTAGACTATTAGCAAAAAATTTGCTTACCTAAAATATTTTAGAATTGAGTCTAAATACATAATGTGCTTAATTCTTCAATGATTTAAAGATCTTGGAATCATTTTATTCACACCTGCCGGAACAATAAATTCGAATAAAATGCCAATGACTTGTTTAAATTGCACGATTGCTTTAATTTTCAAGTTATTACTCATGATAAATGTTTAGACTTTGCATGCTTCAATGTATGTTTTAATTATTAATTATAATTAAATATCTTGCACTGCAGTAAATCCTTTTAGAAAGGTTATAGTAAATTTCCTCGATTGGTAGTGAATCCAAAAACGATTCACGAAAATGAGAGAAAGTGAGCAATTTAAAATGTGCGTTTCTTTTAGCGACTTTTATGGTAGTTTTCGAGTATCAAAGTCGAATGGCAAACCGATTGGTGCTTGTGAATTCAAAATACAATGTAGTGTTGAGATCATAAAGCATTGAGTTTAAACGCTCAGCTTTACCAATGGTTAACAACCAAATATATTTGTCCATTTAATTTTCGAATGAGTCTAGTTCCAAGACATTCGAATAGATCGATGCTTAGAGGACTTTAGAAGCTTCTGGTAAGATCAACTAGTTGAAGAAAAATATTCAACATAAATTAAATGGTAAGAACCTTGTTGGAATGACATTGGACATATCTAACAAAGTATAAAAGTCAACACTCATTGGACATATCTAACAAAGTATAAAAGTCAACACTAGAGAAGTCAATTCTTAAGACTATAAGAAAGGGTACAAGAAATAGGAAAACAAGGAACAAGTGAAAGGAACTTACCATTCCGTTTCTACCTATAAGTTTATGTTTAAAGAAAAAGTAACCTAGCAATCAAACTTCCTTGGTAGCATATACCGCTTGAGGTTCTTACTTCAGTAATAACTCAAATTATGGAAGCTAGGATACACTAATGACCTACAAGTGGGAAATGAAGCATGGAAATGCTACATTAGTTGTAGGGTCATCTAGTTTGTTTTAAGACCTTTCAAGGCTGGAACTTAATGGATATTTTGTTCCATAATCAACATACCTAAATTTTTGTTTTCAAACACAGAAAGGCTCACATTCCAGAAAAACAAAAACAATGTTTGTTTGTTTATTTGAATGAAATGGTCATTTACGGGTTGAGTCAATATGCTTGATTAAAACAAACAACTCTTTAACAAAAAGAACTTTACTAGGTTCAAATCAACCCCTTGATTTGAGTTCCACTAATCTTTAGCTTTGTTTCTTAGACCATATCAACAAGTTAACATTCAAAAGCTCTATTTTGATGGAATTTTAAAAGTAGATTGATTTCTAGATCAATTCAAGAGAAGCTAGTCCTGTTGAAAGTAACAAAAGATATAAACTATTGTTAGAACACCTAGACAATAGAGTTCAAAACTAAAGAAAGATTTTATGTCTTTATTATTTCACATGGTGTTTAGTGAATGTGGATTTATTTACTCAAAGTGATATAAGTTTGAATCTGTTTGGCTAGTTCAAAGATTCATAGAAAATTATAAAATCACCACTTGGCAAGAAGTCATAAAGATCTAGGTTAGATAATGTTGATGAGTACTTATACCAATAATGATCATCAATGATTGTGTGTTTTAATTTCACGATCAGTTATGGTATATCTAAATTGGAATGATCAAAGTCAGTTGGTACTTCATTCGATCAATGATGAATCGTACATAATTTTCCTGTAATTTCTAAACAAAATGCTCAACTACCACCAAACTAAACAAAATTCGTCAAAGCTTTTGAAAAGTAATTTCAGAATATCTTTTCAATAGTGTATATATATATATATATATATATATATATATATATATATATATATATATATATATATATATGTATATATATATATATGTATATATATATATATATATATATATATATATACATATATATATAACTCGATGGGAGCTTAGTGTTTGTTATTCGACAAACTAAGGCCCAAGTATAGATATATGTTTCATTGTCATTTATTCAAATGAGACACAAGGGTAATCTTTCTACCACGAATTTTTGAGAACATAATGTTTGTTTTCTCGAAATAGTGTCCTTTGGGAGATTCGTTTCCAAAATGACAAGTGGGGGAAAATAGACCTCGAAAGTATTCGAGGCGAACAACAAACATAAACGGACATTCCGGAGGCTTTTCGAAGTTCTTCAGAAAATCCAAACACTTATTCCTTAAGGACTTTAGAAGTGGCTTTAAAGAATAGACATCTCTTAGAAGACTTTACAAGTGCTTCAAGGAGAACAGAATATTCAAATGACTTTTAAGTGTCTGTTGATATTCTATTGTTTGATGTTCTATACCCATGTAGGAATAGAGTTCAGGTTACTGAAGCTATGAGATTCTTCTATTAGATAGTGAAGAAACCTAAAACTTACAGTCAAACTATTATCATGAAGATTAATGAGTTTGTGACTTGCAAGAAAGCTATGACAAAACCTAGATTCCCTAAAATGGTTAGAGGCCATATATAGACTCAAATGTTTTAGATGGTTAAAGGCCATAAAACATAACCAATGTTTTGATGACAAAATTGAAATTTTGTTGATTTGCAAGAATATCTTCACACCTATTGGTTGCAAATTGGTTTTAAGGATAAAAACCATCAAACATGGAATTGTGTTCACACACAAAGCTATATTAGTTGCTAAAGGTATCAAGAAAATTCATGGTGTGGATTGTGTTGCAACCTCATGCAAAATCGTAATGCTCCAGTCTATAAATCAAGCAATGATTGCAGATTGGTACATATGGAAATCGGATGACAAAACGTATTCCTCAACAAAACGTATTCCTCAAATTATGGGACGAGATACGTTCTGTTCGATTTATGGATCGATTGCGACAGAACGCATGATCAGTTTTGCAGCGTGAGGCTTAGGCTTAGGGGTTTAGAGTCAATACTCAGAATATAATTGTGTGTTGTGTGTCCTTTTCACGTCGAACTTAAGGCCCTATTTATAGAAAAGAGTTCGTGGAAAGATAGAATTGCAGACCCCTAATCCACAAGGAATTAGGAAAAAACACGTACCAGGTATTTTCAGCGCCCAGGCCTGGGCGCCGAAGATTTCGGCGCCCAGAGCCAGGCGTTGAAAATAGGATCTGGGCTGTTTTTCTTAGTCACATTCGGATTCCTAGAATCCGGAGTATTTGAGATTTAATTAAGTCCTTTAGTGCGTATTAACCTTGTGACGGGATGCGTCTGGGCCCGTTACGAACTCTAGGCTCGCTAAGATTTTAATTAATACGTGACTCTTATTTTCGAATCATATTAGGAATAGGATTCTCTCGCAATTTCTATCTCATTTAGGATTTATGTTGGAGTGCAACACCTAATTCTGACAGGTTTCTATCTTTTATGACTTGCCACTTTTAACAACTACCCATTACGACAGTTACTATTTTTAGCATGTTTCCATAAATAGCAGGTTTCTATAAATAGCAGGCTTCGGGTGAAATGAAAAGGGGAATTGAGATTCGTTATTTTATAGGAGATGCGTTGTCAAGTGGAGATTTACGTTTTCATCATCGAACCTTCCCTTTCGGGAATGGGGACAAAAGTATGTGTCTAAAGTTAGCCCCCACTTTGACTGAGTCTTGGAATAAGACGATGGTCAAAGTACTAGACGGAGTGCGCCACACAAGCCATGGTTGAAGGAAATAATGCCCTTGGTCCAAGTATGCAAGTCTAATAAATGCGGTTCAGTATTAATTAACAAGTTAATAATTCAGTGAGATCAAGTGAGCTGAATGCCTAGCTAGAGGCCGCTTCAGTTCAAGTGGAATTAATTATATTAATCTACAGCTTACTCTTGACTGAACCCGTAGGGTCACACAAATAGTACGTAAACGGATCAAGTATTTAATGGCATTAAATACTCTATCTATCGATATTCGGAATCGACGGATCTTGGTTTCAGTGGGAGCTGAGATCGTCACAAGCAAGAAATGAATACTCCGGAAACGATGATATTGCCGGAAACGGAAATATGGATCGTATCGGAAATATAAATATTATCCAAGTCGTAGATGTTGCTGGAAACGGAAACATGGTACGTATCGGAAAATATTATCGGAAATGGAAATATTACCAGAATCGGAAATATTGCAGGAAACGGAACTATTGTCAGAATCGGAAATATTATCGGAATCGGAAAATAATTCCGGAAACGGAAATATTAAATATTTGTTCGAAACGGAAATTAATTCCGGAATCGGAAATATTAAATATTGTTCGTATCGGAAATAAATTCCGAATTCGGGAATTTAATCGGAAGCGTATCGTACGAATTAGCATCGGACGAGGCTCGCTAGACGAAGGCCCAGCACAAAGCCAGGCCATCGCCCTGCAAGCCACACGCATCACCAACACACGCCAAAGCCTCGACCAGGCCCAGCGCAAGCCAGGCCCAGCCGAAGCATGGGCGCGCGCGGACAGCAGCATGGGCCGAGCGCTGTGCGCTCAGCGTGGGCCGCAAGGCCTGCGCGGGTGTACGGTGCTCGTGCGATGCTCGTGTGCGAATCCTAAAGCTATCGGGATTCGATAAAAGATTAAATCCTAAACCTATTAGATAAAGTTTATTTAAATAGAGTCCTAGCAGGTTTATAATTAAATTAATTTAGTATCCTAATAGGATTCCAGTTCCTTTTCCATGCCTCTATAAATAAGTGCCTAGGGTCATTATTTACAGACACGATTGAAGTATTCAAAGGGTAAGTTGTTGAAAGAAAATTCAGCCATACACTTGCACAACAATAGCCGAAAATTCCTAGCACCTTAAGGGCGATTCTAGTTGGTCAATCTTGAGGCGGATCCGGACGTACTGTGGACTATCTACGGAGGGACGACATTTGGAGTCCTAAAGACTTGTTCTTGTTCGGTTCGGGCGCAGCTAGGGAGGGCACGCTACAAAGTGTATGCTCCTAAATTATGCTAAATGATTATGTGTAAATAATATGTTTCCTGGCATTAAGGTTTTCCGCATGATTTATGTTTTGTCATATGTATCATAACCTAAAAGTGGTATCACGAGCCTCTTATTATTTTCATAATCTAAATTGCATAAACATGGTTAAATATTACAAATTTGCAAGAATTAAAAGGGGTGATTAATTTTCGTAATTGTTAATTAATTGCAAATTGCGTTTATTTAATTATATGTACGCAGTTTTTCGGCAGTTTCTTCGTTACTCATCCAAATCGAGTGATTTTTGTGTCAATTCCGCATGTAAAAGGCATTCTAAAATTTTGAAAAAATTTGTATTTTTCGGCCGAACCTAGAATTCTCAAATTCGAAGCCTAACTATGACTTTTCGGAGGTTTTAGTTTTTCGAACGCAAAATTTTGTAAATTTAAGATGTTAAATTAAATATTTGCGATTCTTGTTGATAAATCTTGAATTTTTGATTGACCTACTGTATATGTTTAACAAGTTTGAATGCCTAGCCTTGTTAATTATGCAATCTAATTTGTAATTACGATTAATTGGTTGAAAATTGGAATAATTTAGAATTAATTTGATTTTCATAATTAGTTAATAATTTAATTAGATACCTATGATTAAAAACCACCATAAAAATTGTAAATTTGTGTTAAATTTTAAATTTTTATGACCTAGACTTGAATCCATGATAATCGGAAATCAATTAATTAATAAATTTTCGATTTTTCGCCATAAAATTATGAAATTAATATGATTTATTAATTTGTCATAAATTTTGAAAATAAAATTTTTAATTTTTATGCGATTCGCTCATATAACTTGCACGCACAAAGCAATGGATGCTACGTGTTACCCTTAAGGGGTGTTGTATAGTACGGGCATGCGACGACGAGCAAGGGAGCTCGTCGCCCATGCGGTACGAATGCAATGAGCAAGGCTATGGTGCACGAGCACAAGGCAGCAGCCCTGCCTTGTATCGTGTGCTGTGAACGATGGGCGAGTGGGTAAGGGCGAGAGCAAGGCAGCGAGCAGTCGCGTGCAACGCGCACTGCCTCGCGCGCAGCGAGCGCTGGCTCGCGTGCGACGAGCGCTATGCCCAGCATCAAACGACAGCGCGCAGCAAGCGATGGCTCGCGTGCATCGAGCGCTGGCGCCCGCAGCGAGCAGTTGCCTCGTGTGCTTCGATGGTACCTTGCGATGGTGTGCAGCGACAAATGCGACGCAGCACATAGGCTGCGCGCACATGGCCAGCGATGGCTGCGTGCGTGTGGCCTATGGCTGTGCGTTGCGTGATTATGTTGCGCACCTTATGTTACGATTAGATCGTTTTAAAATTTTAATTTGAAATTTTCAGTTTACGTAATTTTAATTAATTTTAAAATTAATAATTTAAATTATTTTCTTGGATTTTAATTTTGAATATTATAATTATAATAAATTTCATTTATTCTAATTATTTTACTAAAATTAAAATCATGAATTAATTTAAATACGACTGAAAATAAATTAAATATGTGGATTCAATTATAAATTTATATGAGCTTTAAATTTTAATTAAATTTGTATGTTTCCGGTTAGACTAGAAATACATTTTTATGTTTAAAATTAGTAAAGCATATGAATTTATTGGTTTAAGTGGGAGCCCTTTTAGTCATAAACTCTTGATTAGGTCTACAAATCCTTAAGGTTAAAACAACTTGATTAGAATTAATAAGGACTGAATAATTTGTAGATTATTGGTGCGCTTGACTAATTGCTGCAAATATTTATGTGATGCATAACGTGTTTTACTAACCAGCTATGTGGGCCATTCATGATAATGAATGGGTGAATGGTATATATTGTATATGTACTGTTTTGCAGGTTATGAAGTGACTAGTATGGCCCAAATAGGATAGAAAATATGGTCTGCGTACCATTAATTTGAATGTAATTGGTCTAAAGTACCAAAATTGTTTTTCAATTCAAATATGGTCTGCGTACCATCAAATAGTTGTAATTAGTTTAATTATAGCTTATCCTATTTGAAGAAAATGGTGCCTCCCACGGAGATTTTCGAGACGAACTTTGAAGTTGAAGCTTCAAGATGAAGTCGGGCCATACTAGATCACATTTATCTTATGCATGCTTTAAGTTATTTATTGCTTTAAATATGTCTTAATTATGCATGAGATAGTGGCTTGATTATGTTGCATGATTAATGATTTTAGTTCACTTAAAATCTAACCAACATAGTAAGAGCCTTAAGTTCCAAACTTAAAAATTGAGTTAAAAGGTGCCATGCCAAAATATACACTTGCTTGGATATCCTTTACATCAATCTAGTAATAGTTTTCGCTCAGCGAGGTGTTACTTATTGGTCCTAAAGGGGCAAGGTACACAAAAAATTGTGAGTACATGTTAGTTTTGGTGAAACTCAACGATATAAGTAAGGAGTCCTTTTATGTCGTGGCAAAATTGATAGGTTTACCTAATAAGTTCTTAGACGTACCTATAGAATAGTTTCTAGACTATTAGCAAATGGTTTTTGCTTACCTAAAATGTTTTAGGATTGATTCGACAAACTGTGCTTAATTCTTCAATGGTTTTAGGATCTTGGAATCATTTTATTCACACCTGCCGGAACAATAAATTCGAATAAAATGCTAATGACTTGTTTAAATTACATGATTGCTTTAATTTTCAAGTTATTACTCATGATAAATGTTTAGAATTTGCATGCTTCAATATATGTTTTGATTATTGTTTATAATTAAATATCTTGCACTGCAATAAATCCTTTTAGAAAGGTAACAGTAAATTACCTCGATTGGTAGTGAATCCAAGAACGATTCACGGAAATGAGAGAAAGTGGGCAATTTAAAATGTACGTTTCATATAGCGACCTTTATGGTTGTTTTCGAGTATCAAAATCGAATGGCAAACCAATTGGTGCTTGTGAATTCAAAATAAAATGTAGTTTTGAGATCATAAAGCATTGAGTTTAAAAGCTCATCTTTACCAATGGTTAACAACCTAAAATATTTTTCCATTTAATTCTCGAATGAGTCTAGTCCCTAGACATTCGAATAGATCGATGCTTAGAGAACTTTAGAAGCTTCTGGTAAGATCATCTAGTTGAAACAAAATATTCAACATAAATTAAAATGGTAAAGAACCTTGTTGGTGACATTGGACATGTCTAAACAAAGTATAAAAGTCATCACTGGAGAATTCAATTCTTAAGGCTGTTAGAAAGGGTACAAGAAATGGGAAAAAAAACAAGGAACAAACGAAAGGAATTTACGATTCCGTTTCCACCTATAAGTTTATGTTTAAAGAGAAGTGACCTAGCAATCAAACTTCCTTGGTATCATATACCTCTTGAGGTTCTTACTTCGGTAAAAACTCAAACAATGGAAGCTAGGCTACACTAATGGCCTACAAGTGGTAAATGAAGCATGACAATGCTACATTAGTTGTAGGGTCATCTAGTTTGTTTTAAGTCCTTTCAAAGGCTGGAACTTAATGGCTATTTTGTTCCATAATCAGCATACCTAAATTTCTGTTTTCAAACACAGAAAGACTCACATTCAGAAGAACAAAAACAATGTTTGTTTGTTTATTTGAATGAAATGGTCAATTACGGGTTGAGTCAATATGCTTGATTAAAACAAACAACTCTTTAAACAATAAGAACTTTACTAGGTTCAAATCAACCCCTTGATTTGAGTTCCACTAATCTTTGGCATTGTTGCTTAGACCATATCAACAAGTTAACATTCAAAAGCTCTATTTTGATGGACTTTTGAAAGTTCATTGATTTCTAGATCAATTTAAGACAACTAGTCTTACTGGTTGAAAGTAACAAAAGATATGAACTATTGTTAGAACTCCTAGACAATAGAGTTCAAAGCTAAAGAAAGATTTTATGACTTTATTATTTCACATGGATTTGAGTGAATATAGGTTTATTTACTCAAATGTGATATAAGTTTGAATCTGTTTGGCTAGTTCAAAGATTCAGAAGTATAAAATCCACTTGGCAAGAAATCATAAAGATCTAGGTTAGATCATGCATGTTGATGATTACTTGAGACCAAATATGATCATCAGTGATTGTGTGTTGTAATTCACAATCTAGCTCCATAAGATATGACATATCTAAGTTGGAATGATCGAAGTCAATTAGTACTTGATTCGATCAATGATGAATCATAAAGACTTTTCCTATAATTTCTAAAACAAAATGCTCAACTACCACCAAACTAAACCAAATTCGTCAAAGCTATTGAAAAGTAATTTCAGAATATCTTTTCATAATATGTCTAAGGAGTTCCTAAACTCAGTGGGAGCTTAGTGTTTGTTATTCAACAAACTAAGGCCCAAGTATAGATATATGTTTCATTGTTATTTATTCAAATGAGACACAAGGGTATTGTTTCTACCACGAATTTTTCAGAACATAATGTTTGTTTGCTCGAAATAATGTCCTTTTGGAGATTCGTTTCCAAAATGACAAGTGGGAGAAAATAGACCTCGAAAGTCTTCGAGGCGAACAACAAACATAAAACGGAGATTCTGGAGGCTTTTCGAAGTTCTTTAGAAAATCCGAACACTTATTCTTTGAGGACTTTAGAAGTGGCTTTAAAGAATAGACATCTCTTAGAAGACTTTACAAGTGCTTCAAGGAGAACAGAATATTCAAAGGACTTTCAAGTGGCTATTGATATTCTATTGTTTGATGTTCTATACCAAGTAGGCATAGAATTCAAGTCACTGGAACTATGATATTCTTCTATTGGATAGTGAAGAAACATGGAGTTCAGGTCACTGAAGCTATGCGATTCTTCTATTAGATAGTGAAGAAACCTACAACTTACAATCAAACTATTATCACGTAGATTAATGAGTTTGTGACTTGTAAGAAAGCTATGACGAAACCCAGATTCCCTAAAATGGTTAGAGGCCATATATAGACCCAATGTTTTAAATGGTTAGAGGCCACAAAACATACTCAATGTTTTGATGACAAAATTAACATTTTGTTGATTTGCAAGAATAGTGTTGTTCCTAAGTTTTGGTTGATGACACACACATATTGCAAACTTCCTGATTATGGTTGCTAAATGACTTTGAACAGGTAAATGCCCAAGTTTCTATTAGGATAGGAACTTGAATCAGATGGTGAAGTTCCTGATGTACACTTGGAACAGTCACTGGAGTTCCAGAGCTGGAAGTTGTATTTGTTCCAGTTTGAAGTTACAAGAGGAGCAACACAGTTACATAACAAGAGTTCCGAATATTCACAAGAACTATTAAAGACTCATGGCCACGAGTTCCTATTTAAACATAAGAGGAACTCATTAATGTTCCTGAGCTGGAACAAGTGAAGCTTCAGAGTTGAATGCCTCACCAAAGGAAAGACATATATGTCTAGGTAGTTTATCTTGCTTAGATTATATGTAATATGTTAATATGTTAAGTAGTATATAAGGAACTAGAGGAACTTGGATTACTCGTGTGTTTTTGTCAAAATATCAAGCAACACAGTTTTAAGGAAAATACTTTAAATAAAATATCTTTTCCTGTTTAATAAAAATAAGATTTTCATCACATTCTGTTACTTAAATAAAAACAGTTTTTATCTTCCTAAAACTTCTCCTAAATATTTTGACAAAATAAATAAACATTTTTCAGTGATTGACATAGTCTTAAACACGTCCAGCAGTTGAGGAAGTTGTGTGGGAAGTGGTCTCCCCTTGTTCCTCAAGTCTAGGGACGTGAAAATCAAAGTGTCAGTTGTTGGCAGTTGAGTTTTTGAAGGGAACAAACCCTAAGGACAAAACTCTATATAAGGCCAAGAAGTTTTCTGAAAAAAACACACAAACTTTCTAAGAGTTCTTGCTTTCCTAAAAACGCATTGTCAAAGATTTTTCTAAAAACAGTTTGTGTCCTAGTTAATCCTAAGTTCCTAAGTGACATATATACACCAAAGCATCATTAATATCTAGAGTTATCCAAACACGAATTGTATTTGGTATTAGTAAGGATAGAGTTATCTTGTTGAGACTTAGAGTTTAAGTCTGAGAGAGAGAAGTGAAAGAGCTGTAATCATAGTAGATTACTGTGAGGAACACAAGTTTGAGAGGAACTTGTGTTTGAGAGATTATTGTAATCGAGGCATTACTATAATAAAAGAATTCTCTTCTTGATTAGTGTCAAGAAGTTTTCACAATTGTTGTTATTGTCTTCTCTATTCTCAGTTCCTTGATTGTTTCTTAAGTTCCGCAAGAAACTTTATCAAAGTTCTAATTACAATTCACCCCCCCCCCCCCTCTTGTGCGTGTTCCTACTGGAATAACAGTTGGTATCAGAGCCAGTACTCACTAAAACACAGGAAACCCTGTTTGAGTCAAGTTCCTGAAAGTATGAACTCACAAGAGAAACTGGAAGAAGGTTACTCGACACAAAGGCCACCTATGTTCAATGGCAAGTTCTACTCATACTGGAAGAACAGAATGGAGATATTCATCAAAGCTGAAAATTACCAAGTTTGGCGTGTAATTGAAGTTGGAGACTTCGAGGTAACAAAGACCAATGCTGAAAACAACGTAGTTCCTAAACCAATGTCTGAATTTTCTAAAGAAGACTTTGATAAATATGAGATGAATGCCATGGCTGTCAAAATCTTGCATTGTGGGCTTGGACCTCATGAACACAACAGAGTCATGGGGTGCAAGAACGCAAAACAGATTTGGGAACTACTTCAAGTAACCCACGAAGGAACTAATGAAGTTAAGCGTTCCAAAATTGACCTTTTGATGTCTAAATATGAAAGATTTGAAATGCTTCCAAAAGAAACTATTCAAGAAATGTTCACTAGATTTACTAACATAACCAATGAATTAGTTTCTCTTGGTAGAATCATTCCCACAGATGAACAGGTAAGAAAAATACTAAGAAGCATGCCACAAGATGATCGTTGGAGAACAAAGGTCACTGCACTGTTTGAGACCAAGGACTTTACCAAGTTCAACATTGAACAACTTGCTGGTTCCTTGATGACACACGAATTGCATCTTGGAGCTGCTGTTCCTGAGAGCTCAAGAAGTCGAGGACTTGCTCTAAAGGCTGAGGAACTCGATGAATCTGAACCAGATGAAGAAGAGGCTGCCATGCTGGTCAGAAGAATGAGAAAGCTCTATAGGAACTTCAAACCAGGAAACCAGAAAGGAAGGAACTTTGCCAAGAAAATCACTAGTTCCAAAACTGAGCAAGGTTGCTTCAAATGTGGAGAAACTGATCATCAAATTCGTGAATGCCCTCTGTGGGAGAACGACAAGACCAGAGGAAAAGGGAAGGAACAGGTCAAAGATCGCTTTAACAAGTCTACCTTCAACAGACCAAACTTCAAGAAGGCCATGATAGCTGCATGGGGCGAAGCAACAGACTCAGAAGACGATGAGGAACAACCAAATGAAGAAACTGCAAATCTCTGCCTTATGGCTAGAACAGAAGGAACTGATCAAGTTCCATCAGAAGAAGTAAGTTCCTCCACTCTTCAGTGTCTCTCAAAGTCAAAACTAATTGAACTGTTGCTAGAAACTCTAGATGATTACAAAAAGCTAAGTATATTAAAAGCACAAAGTGATAGAGCCTTGGAACTCAGTAAAGACCACATAAATTATCTGAACAATATTAGATCTGATGTCCAAGGCAGGTTCTTTGAATTACTAGATAGAAATACCTCTATTAATGAGTCATTCGAAAAAATTAGAAATGAAAACATCCTTCTACAAGTTCAACTCAGTCAATATAAGATGTTTAATCTAAGTTTAGATCCTACAAAATCCTTGGAGATCAACATGGGAGTTTTTAACATCGACTTAGAAAATTTAAACAAAGATCTGATCACCACAAAGGAACAAAAAGAGAAACTGGAAAGGGAACTATCCATGGCCAGGGCACAGAGACAACCACCTAAAGTTCCTCCCAAATGGATTGAGAATGCTCAATCTAAGAAAACAGAAGGATTGGGCTTTAACCATAAAACTAGTCATAAGAAAAAGTATGTGGATCTTCCTAGTGTAAAAGTCTGTTTCTCATGTGGAAGTGGAAGTCATATAAGTACTGAGTGTTCCAAGATGAAGGAACAGGATCAAAGAAACATAAATTATGTAAAGCAAAAATGGGTCAAGAAGTCTGAAGTTATAGTTGAAAAGGAACTCGAGGAAACCCGAGTTCCTGTAACTAACCTTTGATCTCTTTACAGATTCTAGTGAAGGGGAACAGCTCGTGGTATCTCGACAACGGGTGTTCCAAACACATGACAGGAGACAAATCTAAATTCCTCTCACTAGAAGCCTACAATGGAGGAACTGTGACCTTTGGAGACAACATGAAAGGAGAAATTGTTGGAATTGGAAAAGTTGGAAGGTCAAGTTCCTACGCCATTGAAAATGTATTTTTAGTCGAGGGTTTGATGCACAGTCTACTAAGCATCTCTCAATTCTGTGACAAAGGAAACTCTGTAAGTTTTACTTCTGAAAACTGTCAAATCATAAACAATAACACTGGGAAGGTTATTTTGGAAGGAACTCGTAAAGGGAACACATATTCTGTGGATCTCAATACAGTTCCCAGGAACAATCTAACCTGCCTCAGTGCCCTTGAAGAAAATTCCCTACTATGGCACAGGAGGTTTGGACATGCTAGTTTCTCTCTGCTTGACAAACTAAGATCAAAGGAACTGGTTCGAGGACTCCCCTCAATCAAGTTCCTAACTGATAAAGTGTGTGATGCATGTGCAAAAGGCAAGCATGTCCGAAGTTCCTTTAAATCTAAGAAATTGGTAAGCACCACAAAACCATTGGAACTCATCCATATGGACTTATGTGGACCAATGAGAATTCAAAGCAGAAGTGGGAAAAAATATGTATTAGTTATTGTTGATGATTACTCTCGCTTTACTTGGGTCATATTTCTAACAAGCAAGGATGAAACGTTTGATGAGTTTGTTACATTTTCAAAGAAAATTCAGAAAACCACAGGTCATCAACTGATCCATATAAGATCAGATCATGGAACAGAATTTGAAAATTACAAATTCGATGAATACTGCAAGGAACAAGGTATGGACCACAATTTCTCAGCTCCCAGAACTCCACAACAAAATGGAGTTGTTGAGAGGAAAAATAGAACCTTAGAGGACATGGCAAGAACCATGTTAATAGCCAGTTCCCTGCCTAGGAACTTCTGGGCTGAAGCAGTCAATACTGCTTGTTATATTATAAATAGAGTTATGATTCGAGCAATCCTAAACAAAACCCCCTATGAGCTACTAAAAGGTATAAAACCCAACATCTCTTACTTTAGAGCCTTTGGTAGCAAATGTTTTGTCCACAACAATGGAAAAAGGAACTTGGGGAAGTTTGATGAAAGAAGCGATGAGGCAGTGTTCCTAGGATATGCCTTGAATAGCAAGGCTTATAGAGTTTATAACAAAAGATCTATGTGTGTTGAGGAAAGTGTACATATAATATTTGATGAACATGCAACAATCATAAGGAACAAAGCAAGGTTAGTGGTCAAAGGTTATAACCAACAGGAAGGTATTGACTTTGAAGAAACATTTGCACCTGTTGCTAGATTAAAAGCCATTAGAATCTTAATTGCTTTTGCTGCTTTCATGGGCTTTAAAGTTTATCAAATGGATGTTAAATGTGCTTTCTTAAACGGTTTCTTAGAGGAAGATGTTTATGTGGAACAGCCCCTGGATTTGAAAATCCCGAATTTCCAAATCATATTTACAAATTAGATAAGGCTCTCTATGGACTAAAACAAGCCCCTAGATCTTGGTACGAGAGATTATCAAAGTTCCTCCTTCAAAATGATTTTAAAAGAGGTAGAATAGACAAAACCTTATTCTTAAAATCTAGAGGAACTGACTTGTTAGTAGTTCAAATTTATGTTGATGATATATTATTTGGAGCAACTAATGAAAATTTGTGCAAGGATTTTGCAAGCTTGATGAGCAGTGAAATTGAAATGAGTATGATGGGGGAACTCAATTTCTTCCTTGGTTTATAAATCAAGCAAACCAAGGAAGGAATCATGATACACCAACAAAAGTATGTGAAGGAACTCCTAAAGAAATATGAGCTAGAATCAGCCAAAGTAAATCACACTCCCATGGGAACTGCTACCAGATTAGACACTGATCCAAATGGGAAAAGTGTGAATCAAACGAAATACAGAGGTATGATTGGATCACTATTGTATTTAACAGCCAGTAGACCTGACATTTCTTTTAGTGTAGGACTATGTGCAAGATTTCAATCAAATCCAAAGGAGTCCCATCTAACTGCGGTGAAAAGAATACTAAGATATCTCAAAGGAACTGATGACCTATGCCTATACTATCCAAGAAGTGGATCTTTCGAGCTAAGAGGATATGCGGATGCTGATTATGCAGGTGACTTAGTGAATAGAAAAAGCACATCAGGTATGGTACAGTTCCTAGGTCCATGCATGGTTTCTTGGGGTTCCAAGAAACAGAACACTGTTGCTCTATCCACAGCTGAAGCTGAGTATGTAGCTGTTGCAGCTTGTTGCTCACAAATTCTATGGATAAAACAACAGCTAAGAGATTTTGGTATTATCTATGATTGTGTTCCTATCTATTGTGATAACACTAGTGCTATTTGTATTTCAAAAGATCCGGTTCATCATTCCCGGGTCAAACACATCCACATTAGACACCATTTCCTTAAAGATTATGTTGAGAAAGGTTTGATCAAATTAGATTTTTGCCAAACTGATCACCAAATTGCTGATATTTTAACTAAGCCTTTGAACAGAGAGAAACATGAGAAAATGAGAATGGAACTCGGAATGATCAAGCTAAGGTAATTGCTAAATTGAAGTTCCTCTAAGGCAAAAGCAAAAATCATGGTACATATAGACTATTACAAACACAAAATCTTGTGTGCAAACATAGTTGAAGCTTACCATCGTGGCAAATTCACTCACACTCCAAATGAGCAAGGTAAGCAGTTCCTTTCAAACTAGTTAAGTCAGAGATACGAAATTAAGCAAGTCAAAGTCAAACACAATTTTTTTCTACATTTTCCTTTTATTTTTATTTATTTATTTTTTAAAATTCAAAACCGAATACCCATATTCAAAGAATGTTTGGAACGGTTCCATTGGCAATAAATAGGAGAAACTCTTCCCTTTCCACATTCAATCCATGCAACCCCCTTTCTCTCTCTCCCACACGCCTTCTCCACTGACATCACCTCTCCTTTCACCTATAAAAACCTTCACCATGGTTCTCACAAGCAACAACACTGATCTCACTTCCCTCAAACGAAAGAGAAACCCTTCATCTCCAGTTCCCATGGATACCTCACCCATTCAATCGCCAATTCCTCTTCGATCCCACAATCCAATGCTCGCAATCACTCAGGGGGAACAAACCGACACTGACATCGAAATGAAATCCCCAATCTCAAACCCTAGATCCTCCACAAGAAAATCCAAAAAACGACGAGTGGAAGCTTCTGGTGAAAACATCGAGGAAACAGAGGAGAATGCTCAAACTCAGGGGGAAGCAAAAGGGTCCAAGAAACTCACTGCAAAGGAAAACAACCTGGTCGAGGGGTTCGCAATCAACTCAACATGGTGTGAAGCCACGAAATTTAAAGAGTTGATGGAAATCCTTGAACAACAAAAATGGGTAAGTCTGTTGAGTACCTATGCCAAATCCCCCTTAATTCCTGAAGCTATGAAAGAATTCTGCAAGAACTTTGCATGTGTTGATAATGTATGTTCAAGTAAAGTGAATGGAACTCGCATCGAATTTGATGCCTCTTATCTGGAACAGCTGTTTGGTACACCCAATAGGGGTTTTGATATGTGGCTCAAAGGTCAAATCACAGTGACCATAGATAATGTAGATGAGAAAGATATAGTTGGTTCCATTGGAGGAGATTCTAAAGTATCCACCTCCACCTCACACAACTGCTTTTCACCTCTTCAAAAATTACTGTTTAATATTGTGTGGAGAGGTGTAGTTCCTCGAACTCAGAAAAGGAACATAGCAAGTCTGTTTGATGCATGTCTCATGTATTGTCTTGAAAGGAAAATTCCCATAAACTTTCCTGCAATCATGATCAAACACTTATCCACCTGTATCCCCAAATTCAAAATTCCATACTCCTCCCTTCTTACAGAAATCTTCAAAAGCTTCTCAGTTGACCTTAGCCCATACTTTGTGATTCCCTTAAAATCCACCCAAATCCTTCAACTTGAAATGCTCCATCTATTAAATCTTAAAGTGGTTCAGGGTAAAGTCATTAGGGCTGGAAAGGAAGAGAAACAAGATGAGGAAGATCAGGAAGGAACTGTAGTTAAAGAAGAAGTGGAGGAGGAGGAGGAACTCGAACAAATAGAGGTCCCTTTATCTCGAGGGAACAGGAAGAGTGTAGGATCCCAAGGAAAAAGAAAGAGCTTGAGGGTGGCAATGAAGGAGAACAAGAAAAGAGGGCCTGTCTTCATGGAAATAAATGAGGAAGGGGATGTCAAGGAGATGCCCATAGAGGAGGATGCTGTTCCACTGAATCAAGAGGAACTGCCTGAAACTGTTGGGCCAAGAAAAAGGACACCCAGATCCTCCAAAAAGTCCAAAGCTCGTCGTGTTCCATCTGAACAGGAACATGTTCAAGATCATGGGGGTGCCTGGAACACAAAGGATGATCAGATATTAGAGCTGAAGGCAACAGTTGCTCGTCTGGTGGAACTGCAGGAGGGAACAGAACACAGGATTAGCTCAATGCAGGCCCACATAGGTGCATTGGTTACCAGTGTCAAGACTCTCCAAACCACTCTTCACCACTACTCAGAACAAGCCAATGCAACTCGTGCCACAATCCTCACCAAGATCAACAATCTGGAATCTTTTGAGGAGACTGTGATAGAAGAAACTGCTGGTTCTGGTTCCCCATCCCAAGCCTAATCACCCTATCCCATGTTTCTTTTATCTTTTGCCATGGAACAATCTTTTTAATTTGCTTTTGGTTTGTATAATTTTCAAACTTGGGTATTTGTTCCATCTTATTTTGACTTGCTTGGTTACACCTATCTGTGCTTTCTAGTTTTGATCATTACTGCTTGCTTTCAATTTATTGTATGAGTTGGTTTAATACTTTGAGGCTAGCTTAACTTGCCAAACTTTGATCGTGGGGCACTGTGTTTGGAATGGCTATATTTCGTGCTATGCTTTTTGTTGATGTCAACAGGGGGAAGTCAAGGGTGCAAACTTCCAAGGCACACTCAATCCCAGTTCCTGCATCAATCTCTCTGAATCTCTCTGTAAGTTTATTTTTCTTTCTTTCTTTCTTCTCTTTAATCTTTCTCTTTTGTTTTTCAATTTTTATGTTCTGTTTCACAATAGTCTGTATAAGTTCCTGTTTGTACTTACTCTCTTTGTAAAAAGTTTGCAAGTGTTGTCATCACCAAAAAGGGGGAATATTGTTGTTCCTAAGTTTTGGTTGATGACACACACATATTGCAAACTTCCTGATTATGGTTGCTAAATGACTTTGAACAGGTAAATGCCCAAGTTTCTATTAGGATAGGAACTTGAATCAGATGGTGAAGTTCCTGATGTACACTTGGAACAGTCACTGGAGTTCCAGAGCTGGAAGTTGTATTTGTTCCAGTTTGAAGTTACAAGAGGAGCAACACAGTTACATAACAAGAGTTCCGAATATTCACAAGAACTATTACAGACTCATGGCCACGAGTTCCTATTTAAACATAAGAGGAACTCATTAATGTTCCTGAGCTGGAACAAGTGAAGCTTCAGAGTTGAATGCCTCACCAAAGGAAAGACATATATGTCTAGGTAGTTTATCTTGCTTAGATTATATGTAATATGTTAATATGTTAAGTAGTATATAAGGAACTAGAGGAACTTGGATTACTCGTGTGTTTTTGTCAAAATATCAAGCAACACAGTTTTAAGGAAAATACTTTAAATAAAATATATTTTCCTGTTTAATAAAAATAAGATTTTCATCACATTCTGTTACTTAAATAAAAACATTTTTTATCTTCCTAAAACTTCTCCTAAATATTTTGACAAAATAAATAAACATTTTTCAGTGATTGACATAGTCTTAAACACGTCCAGGAGTTGAGGAAGTTGTGTGGGAAGTGGTCTCCCCTTGTTCCTCAAGTCTAGGGACGTGAAAATCAAAGTGTCAGTTGTTGGCAGTTGAGTTTTTGAAGGGAACAAACCCTAAGGACAAAACTCTATATAAGGCCAAGAAGTTTTCTGAAAAAAACACACAAACTTTCTAAGAGTTCTTGCTTTCCTAAAAACGCATTGTCAAAGATTTTTCTAAAAACAGTTTGTGTCCTAGTTAATCCTAAGTTCCTAAGTGACATATATACACCAAAGCATCATTAATATCTAGAGTTATCCAAACACGAATTGTATTTGGTATTAGTAAGGATAGAGTTATCTTGTTGAGACTTAGAGTTTAAGTCTGAGAGAGAGAAGTGAAAGAGCTGTAATCAGAGTAGATTACTGTGAGGAACACAAGTTTGAGAGGAACTTGTGTTGGAGAGATTATTGTAATCGAGGCATTACTATAATAAAAGAATTCTCTTCTTGATTAGTGTCAAGAAGTTTTCACAATTGTTGTTATTGTCTTCTCTATTCTCAGTTCCTTGATTGTTTCTTAAGTTCCGCAAGAAACTTTATCAAAGTTCTAATTACAATTCACCCCCCCCCCTCTTGTGCGTGTTCCTACTGGAATAACAAATAGTTTCACACCTATTCGTTGCAAGTTTGTTTTAAAGGATAAAAACCATCAAACATGGAATTGTGTTCACACACAAAGCTAGATTAGTTGCTAAAGGTTACAAGCAAATTCAAGGTGTGGATTGTGTTGAAGCCTCATGAAAAATCGTAATGCTTAAGTCTATAATTCAAGCAATGATTGCATATTGGTACATATAGCAATTGGATGACAAAACGTATTCCTCAATCAAATGTTGGAATTAACTATGTATATGGTATGTCATAGGATTTGTGGATCCAAATAAATGCTTGAAAAGAAAGCTAGCTTATGAAATCTAAGTACAGATTTAAGCAAGCAATTGGGAATTAGAAATGTATTTTAGTGAAGCTAATAAGTATTTTAGTTTCATAAAATGTACATGATTCTTATAGATATATAAGAAGTTTAGTGGGAGTACATAAAACTTAATTGGTCCTATGTGTATCACACACATATCTCTCTATTGTGAAATAACACTCAAATGCTAAAGACTTAGATTTGAAATTATTCATCAATGATGGACCATGGCGAAACTTAGTACATACTTGGTATTAAGATCTATTTACAAAGATCTTATGATATTGTTTTGGATTAAGTAATGGCATTTACTAAATCAAACACGAAAGACTCCATTGGAGATATTCGACCCATGTGAATAAATCTAAGTAAAGAATGTTTGAACTATGTATAAGCATTTACTAAGTTAAACATCAAAGGATCTATGTAAGATTCTTAACCTATATTATATGTCAAAGAATTTAGCTGGATTTAGTATCTACTAAAACCAGATGAGTTAAAGTTACATGAATAGAATTCAATTGGGAATTGTTCTGCAAAAGAATTTATCATGTATGATATAATATGAGGATCGCCAAAAACGTATCGTATAACTTTAGGCATGACGAACATATACCAATCTCTATTGATCTAAGTGAAGATCAACTAGATTGAGATCAAGAATACTTATGGTACTTGAAAAAATGCATAGGAATAGTTCTTGACTCAAGGAAATAAAGATATGCTAAATATTGATGCTACACGCATAAACACTGGCAAAGGATCAAGCAAGACCCTTTGGAGTTAACCATTGATAAGGACGAGCTATAGAGCATCGTGTTTTGAAATGGCAACATGGATTGGAGACCATGAGTTGTTGCGTGGGAAATTGAATATTAATTTCTATGTTCTAAGATACAGCTGGAAAGTCTTCCACATATCTGTGAACTGCTTGGATAAGAAAATCCAACCAAAGCATCACTAGCAACCTAAACAGTTGAAGTAGAAGTACTTATTTCCTAAGAAGCAATAAAACAGAGTTGTTTGTATTAATGAGTTCTTCATTGAACTTAGGTAGATCACATGTCTGCTGACTTGATGATTCTTCATTGAAAAATGTGTAGAACCACTTTTGTAGCTGGACAGACTAGATCACAAAATAAACATCCTCAGAAGATCTTATCATCATATCTCGAAGAACATTCGATGAAAAGGATATTAAGATTGGCAAAGCATGATAACTAAATCTATGCAACAAGTGAGAAGCAACACTCACATTGTGGCACTGGAAATCAAGCATAGTTTTGAATTCCACTAATTGTTTTTAAAGATGGGTTTTAGGCCCATGGTTGTAAAACATTGGGGTTGAACATTTATCATATATGAAATGTATTTTCATATTCCATTTAATCTTGGTTTAGTATTAAATGATGAGTCCCTTCAAATTTGACGATATATATTCAAGATAGACTGTCAGGACCAGTCCTGTGACTAAGAAATGTCTATCAAGTGAACTTGAATGTCAAAGGTCTAAAATGGTCCCTGGTCGGAGTTTTCTATAAAATTGGACGCATAGAAAACATTAGACGACTAGAATGCAAGATGACTAGTAGTTCTGTTTCTTGAACTATGTGGACATGGCAATGTCAGAATCATTTGCATAGATACTTACTTTGGGAAGACTAGTATCGGACAGACCTATGAAACTTTACTGTAAGAGATGAAAATCTGTCATAAGTAAATTTCATTAAAATTATTAGACACTAAATCCTCAATACCTGAGTGATTTGAGATTACTTGTTTGAGAACTGGTTGCTTTGACGTTGACCAACCGTCGCACCGTAAAAGGAGGCTATAAAGGCAACGCTCAGGTAATCACCTATCAAATGAAGTCTAATCTCAAGATCGCAAGATTGGGATTGTCCTCCCATAAATCGGGATGAGATGCTTAAAAGTTTTACAAGGCCACTCGGAGAGCTAGAAACTGTGAAATGCATGGCCGTGCTCAGATGAATCATAGGCTATGATTATCTGCTTATTTGATCAATTGAACTCTGAAACCGAGAAACACCTCTGGACATAATAAGGATGACAACTCTTACCTTATGTTCAAGAGCAAGCATCGAGCGACAAAGGAATTAGGAAATGCACACTTGTCCCTAAGGACAAGTGGGAGACTGAAGAAAATAATTCCCTTGGTCCAAGTATGCAAGTCTAATAAATGCGGTTCAGTATTAATTAACAAGTTAATAATTCAATGAGATCAAGTGAGCTGAATGCCTAGCTAGAGGCCGCTTCAGTTCAAGTGGAATTAATGATATTAATCCACAGCTTACTCTTGACTGAACCCGTAGGGTCACACAAATAGTACGTAAACGGATCAAGTATTTAATGGCATTAAATACTCTATCTATGGATATTCGGAATCGACGGATATGATCTTGGTTTCAGTGGGAGCTGAGATCGTCACAAGCAAGAAATGAATACTCCGGAAACGATGATATTGCCGGAAACGGAAATATGGATCGTATCGGAAATATAAATATTATCCAAGTCGTAGATGTTGCCGAAAACGGAAACATGGTACGTATCGGAAAATATTATCGGAAATGGAAATATTGCCGGAATCGGAAATATTGCCGGAAACGGAAATATTGTCAGAATCGGAAATATTATCGGAATCGGAAAATAATTCCGGAAACGGAAATATTAAATATTTGTTCGAAACGGAAATTAATTCCGGAATCGAAAATATTAAATATTGTTCGTATCGGAAATAAATTCCGAAATCGGGAATTTAATTGGAAGCGTATCGTACGAATTAGCATCGGACGAGGCTCGCTAGACGAAGGCCCAGCACAAAGCCAGGCCATCGCCCAGCAAGCCACACGCATCACCAACACACGCCAAAGCCATAACATGATAGTTCAACAGAATCTATAAAGCATAATTCAATAATAATAATAACATGCTTGTCTACACATCAAACATGAATTCATAATAACATATTCATTCCCAATCATCAAACATGAATTTCCAACATATAAGTGTTAGGTTATGATACATATGAATAAACATAAATCATGCGGAAAAACCATAAAGCCAGGAAATATATTATTAACACATAATTATTTAGCATAATTCAGATGCATACACTTTGTAGCGTGCCCTCCCTAGCTGCTCCCGAACCGAACAAGAACAAGTCTTTAGGACTCCAAGTGTCGTCCCTCCGTAGATAGTCCACAGCACGTCCGGATCCGTCTTAAGATTGACCTACTAGAATCGCCCATAAGGTACTATAAATTTCGGCTAATAGGGCAAGTGTTTGTAGCTGATTTTTGCTTGAAAATATTACCTTGAATACTTCAATTCTCGATGTAAATATGTGACCCTAGGCACCTATTTATAGAGTTATGGAAAAGGACTTGGAATCCTATTAGGATACTAATTTATTTAATTATAATCCTACTAGGACTCTAATAAAATAAACTAAATCTTTTAGGATTAGATTTAATCATATGACGAATCCCGGTAGCCTTAGGATTCGAGTAACACACTTCGAGTGATACGCTAGCACCGCACGCAGGCCTTACGGCCCACGCACAGCGCCAGCCCACTCGCCGCAGCCCATGTCGCAGCTCCGCGCGCGTCAAGGCCATTGCTGGGCCTGGCCTTGCATTGGGCCTGGCGTGGCTTGGCAGCGTGTGTTTGGGCGCTTGGGCTTGCGGGGCGTAGGCCTGGCTTCGTGATGGGCCTTCGTCTAGCAAGTCTCGTCCGATGCTAATTCGTACGACGCGCTTCCGATTAAATTTCCGATTCCGGAATTTATTTCCGATACGAACAATATTTAATATTTTCGATTCCGGAATTAATTTCCGTTTCGAACAAATATTTAATATTTTCGTTTCCGGAATTATTTTCCGATTCCGATAACATTTCCGATTCTGACAATATTTCCGTTTCCGGTAATATTTCCGATTCCGGCAATATTTCCATTTCCGATAATATTTTGCGATACGTACCATGTTTCCGTTTCCGGCAACATCTACGACTTGGATAATATTTATATTTCCGACACGATCCATAGTTCCGTTTCCGGCAATATCATCGTTTCCGGAGTATTCATTTCTTGCTTGTGACGATCTCAGCTCCCACTGAAACCAAGATCCGTCGATTCCGAATATCCATAGATAGAGTATTTAATGCCATTAAATACTTGATCCGTTTACGTACTATTTGTGTGACCCTACGGGTTCAGTCAAGAGTAAGCTGTGGATTAATATCATTAATTCCACTTGAACTGAAGCGGCCTCTAGCTAGGCATTCAGCTCACTTGATCTCACTGAATTATTAACTTGTTAATTAATACTGAACCGCATTTATTTGACTTAACATTAAATGCATACTTGGACCAAGGGCATTATTTCTTTCAGTCTCCCACTTGTCCTTAGGGACAAGTGTGCATTTCCTAATTTCTTTGTCGCTCGATGCTTGCTCTTGAACATAAGGTAAGAGTTGTCATCCTTATTACGTCCAGAGGTGTTTCTCGGTTTCAGAGTTCAACTGATCAAATAAACAGATAATCATAGCCTATGATTCATCCGAGCACGGCCATGCATTTTACAGTTTCTAGCTCTCCGAGTGGCCTTGTACAACTTTTAAGCATCTCATCCCGATTTATGGGAGGACGATCCCAATCTTGCAATCTTGGGATTAGACTTCGTTTGATAGGTGATTACCTAAGCGTTGCCTTTATAGCCTCCTTTTACGGTGCGACGGTTGGTCAACGTCAAAGTAAGCGATTCTCAAACAAGTAATCTCAAATCACTCAGGTATTGAGGATTAGTGTCTAATAATTTTAATGAAATTTACTTATGACAGATTTTCATCTCTTACAGTAAAGTTTCATAGGTCTGTCCGATACTAGTCTTCCCAAAGTATCTATGCAAATGATTACGACATTGCCATGTCTTCATAGTTCAAGAAACAGAACTACTAGTCATCTTGCATTCTAGTCGTCTAACGTTTTCTATGCGTCCATCTTTATAGAAAACTCCGACCAGGGACCATTTTCAACTTTTGTCATTCAAGTTCACTTGATAGACATTTCTTAGTCACAGGACTGGTCCTGACAGTCTATCTTGAATATATCGTCAAATTGAAGGGACTCATCATTTAATAAACCACAAATTAAATGGAAAAATGAATTCTATTCATTTATTGTGAATGATTAACCAATAATGTTTTACAAAGAATTAAACTCTAAAACTTTAAAACATTAAACAAGGACATCAAAGCCATTCTCCAATATGCTTGATTCCCATAGCTGCAGTGTGCGAGTTGTGCTTCGCCCGCGGCAGAGGTTTAGTCAATGGATCTGATATGTTGTCATCAGTTCCAATCTTGCTTATCTCGACTTC
The DNA here is from genome assembly GCF_020520425.1 of Spinacia oleracea. Taxonomy (NCBI): domain Eukaryota; kingdom Viridiplantae; phylum Streptophyta; class Magnoliopsida; order Caryophyllales; family Amaranthaceae; genus Spinacia; species Spinacia oleracea. The sequence continues at coordinate 158,934,534 of NC_079490.1, read as the reverse complement.
TTTTCTTTCAACGAACTCTCGTAGAAGGTGAAATATACGAAGTACATGCTTGACTCTTTGGTGGTGTCTAGGCTCCTTTGCCTGTGCAATAGCTCCGTTATTATCACAATATAGGGCTATTGGTCCTTTAATGGAGGGGACTATACCAAGTTCACCTACGAACTTCCTTAGCCATATAGCTTCCTTTGCTGCTTCATGTGCAGCAATGTACTCCGCTTCAGTTGTAGAATCCGCAATGGTGCTTTGCTTAGCACTTTTCCAGCTTACTGCACCTCCGTTGAGGCAGAAGACAAACCGAGACTGTGATCTGAAATCATCTTTGTCGGTTTGGAAACTTGCGTCCGTATAGCCTTTAACAATTAATTCATCATCTCCACCATAGACCAGGAAGTCATCTTTGTGCCTTTTCAGGTACTTCAGAATATTCTTGGCAGCAGTCCAATGTGCCTCTCCTGGGTCTGACTGGTATCTGCTCGTAGCACTGAGTGCGTACGCAACATCCGGGCGTGTACATATCATAGCATACATTATTGAACCAATCAATGATGCATATGGAATCCCACTCATTCGTCTACGCTCATCAAGTGTTTTTGGGCACTAAGTCTTGCTTAGAGTCATTCCATGAGATATGGGTAGGTAGCCTCGCTTGGAGTCTGCCATCTTGAACCTCTCAAGCACCTTATTGATATAAGTGCTTTGACTAAGTCCAATCATCCTTTTAGATATATCTCTGTAAATCTTGATGCCCAATATGTACTGTGCTTCTCCTAGATCCTTCATCGAAAAACATTTCCCAAGCCAAATCTTGACAGAGTTCAACATAGGAATGTCATTTCCGATAAGTAATATGTCGTCGACATATAAAACTAGAAAAGCAATTTTGCTCCCACTGACCTTTTTGTATACACAAGATTCGTCTGCGTTCTTGATGAAACCAAAGTCACTGACTGCATCATCAAAGCATATATTCCAGCTCCTGGATGCCTGCTTCAATCCGTAGATTGATTTCTTTAGCTTGCATACCTTTTTAGCATTCTTTGGATCCTCAAAACCCTCAGGCTGTGTCATAAACACAGTTTCTGTTAAAACACCGTTTAATAAAGCGGTTTTGACATCCATCTGCCATATTTCGTAATCGTAATATGCAGCGATTGCTAACATTATCCGAATAGACTTTAGCATTGCAACTGGTGAAAAGGTTTCATCGTAATCCACACCGTGGACTTGCCTGTAACCTTTTGCAACCAATCTATCTTTGAAAACTTCAAGTTTCCCATCCTTGTCCTTTTTCAGTTTGAAAACCCATTTGCTTCCAATGGCTTGGTAGCCATCTGGCAAATCGACCAAATCCCATACTTGGTTTTCAGACATGGAGTCTAATTCAGATTGCATGGCTTCATGCCATTGCTTGGAGCTAGGGCTCGTCATAGCTTGTTTGTAAGTCGCAGGTTTAACACTTTCAAGTAATAGAACGTCATAGCTCTCGTTCGTCAAAATACCTAAGTACCTTTCCGGTTGAGATCTATATCTCTGCGATCTACGCGGGGTTACATTTCTAGATTGACCATGATTCTCACTAGATACTTCTAAAGATCTCTGAGTTTCATCCTGAATGTCGTCTTGAGCATTCTCTAGAGTTTGTTGTTCGACTCGAATTTCTTCGAGGTCTACTTTTCTCCCACTTGTCATTTTGGAAATGTGATTCTTTTCCAAAAAGATACCATCTCGAGCAACAAACACCTTGTTCTCAGATGTATTGTAGAAGTAATACCCCTTTGTTTCCTTTGGATAGCCCACAAGGATACATTTGTCAGATTTTGGATGAAGTTTGTCTGAAATTAAAGGTTTGACGTATACTTTACATCCCCAAATCTTAAGAAAAGACACATTTAGAGGCTTTTCAAACCATAACTCATATGGAGTCTTTTCAACAGCTTTAGACGGAGCTCTATTGAGTGCAGCTGTATTTAGTGCATGTCCCCAAAATTCTATTGGAAGTTCGGCCTGACCCATCATTGATCTAACCATGTCTAGCAAGGTTCTGTTCCTCCGTTCCGACACACCGTTCCATTGTGGTGTTCCAGGAGGAGTCAATTCTGATAGAATTCCACATTCTTTCAGATGGTCATCAAATTCATAGCTCAGATATTCACCGCCTCTATCAGACCGTAGTGCCTTAATATTCTTGCCTAATTGATTCTCTACTTCACTCTGAAATTCCTTGAATTTGTCAAAGGATTCAGACTTATGCTTCATTAGGTAGACATAACCATATCTACTGAAGTCATCAGTGAAAGTGATAAAGTAGCTGAAACCACCCCTAGCATTTGTAGTCATTGGTCCACATACATCTGTATGGATTAAACCCAATAGTTCAGCTGCTCTTTCTCCAACTTTAGAGAAAGGTTGCTTTGTCATTTTGCCAAGTAAACATGATTCGCACTTACCATAATCCTCTAAGTTAAATGGTTCTAGAATTCCTTCCTTTTGAAGTCTTTCCATGCGTTTCAAGTTAATATGGCCTAATCGACAATGCCAAAGATAGGTGAAATCTGAATCATCCTTTTTGGCCTTTTTGGTATTTATCTTATAAACTTGTTTGTTGTGATCTAATAAATAAAGTCCATTGACTAATCTAGCAGATCCATAAAACATCTCTTTAAAATAAAACGAACAAATATTGTCTTTTATTAAAAAGGAAAATCCCTTAGCATCGAAGCAAGAAACAGAAATGATGTTTTTAGTAAGACTTGGAACATGGAAACACTCTTCCAGTTCCAATACTAGCCCAGAGGGCAACGACAAATAATAAGTTCCTACAGCTAATGCAGCAGTCCGTGCTCCATTTCCCACTCGTAGGTCGACTTCACCCTTGCTTAGCCTTCTACTTCTTCTTAGTCCTTGTGGATTGGAACATCAGTGTGAGCCACAACCTGTATCTAATACCCAAGAAGTTGAATTAGCAAGTATATAGTCTATAACGAAAATACCTGAAGATGGAACGACTGTTCCGTTCTTCTGATCTTCCTTTAGCTTTGGACATTCTCTTTTGTAATGGCCTATTCCATCACAATAAAGACAGCTTGATGTGGACTTGTCCTGCTTTGATTTAGCATTGCCCTTGGACTTTCCACCTTTCTTGAACGGTCTCCCTTTAGCCTTGAGTAAATCTTTGGCTTCACAGTCCAGTATTATCTCAGCCTTTCTGACAAGGTGAACAAATTCTGCAACTGTTTCTTCTCTTTGTTCACTTAGGTATAGTTGCTTGAAGCGACCAAACCCATTGTGCAGTGAATTGAGCAAGATAGAGAATGCCATCCTTTCGCTTATTGGTGTTCCTAGAAGACTTAGGCGATCAAAATATGAAAGCATTAGATCCACATGGAACCTTAGTGGGACGCCTACCCTTTGTTTAGTCCGAAGGAGCTGAACATGTGTTTCTTGGACCTCCATCCTATAACACCTGTTGACATTGATTCAATCAACTCATGGACGTTCAGGTCCCTGTCCTCCGTGCTTCCACGACATCTATCCCTCAGATTTTTGATGAGCGTAAAAGGTTCGTAAGCTACAAACCTTCTAGCCCATTCATCAGGGATGTTGTTCAGCATGAGACTCATAACGTTTTTGAGATCCGCATCCCAGGCGGCAAATCTTTCAGGGGTCATGTCTCTGGCATAGTAGCTTGGCATGGGATGTAACAGTACATACTCAAGTCCATTGAGTCTGACTATTTCAACTAGCTTAGCTTCCCATTCAAGAAAATTTGTTAGGTTCAGCTTGACCATAAGCTCAGAACCCATGATGATGTTTTGATTGTTGTTTTCCATAGTTAAACTACAATAGAAAAAGAATAAACAAATAAATAACCATTCACAGTTTCTCTTAATAAACTTAAATTCTAGCATACATGCATAATTCAATGTTCATTAAGCATTTTATTCAAGTTATGTGTTCCGGCAGGTGTGAATAAAATGATTCAATGATCCTAAAACCCATTGAAGAATTAAGCACAATATGTATTTAGACTCAATTCTAAAATCTTTTTAGGTAAGCAAAAGCCTTTTGCTAATAGTCTAGAAACTACTCTTGGTTGATAGGTACGTCTAAGAACTTATAGGGAAACCTATCGATTTTTCCACGACATAAAAGGACTCCTTACTTATATCGTTGAGTTTCACCAAAACTAACATGTACTCAGAATTATTTGTGTACCTTACCCCTTTAGGATCAATAAGTAACACCTCGCTGAGCGTAATATATTACTAGATTGATGTAAAGGTTATCCAAATAAGTGTTATTTTGGCATGGCACCTTTTAACTCAATTTTTAAGTTTGGAACTTAAGGCTCTTACTATGTTGGTTATATTTTAAGTGAACTAAAATCCTTAATCATGCAACATAATCAAGCTTCGATCTCATGCATATTTAAGACATATTTAAAAGAAATAAATAACTTAAAGCATGCATAAGATAAATGTGATCTAGTATGCCCCGACTTCATCTTGAAGCTTCAACTTCAAAGTCCGTCTTGAAAATGGATGGAAACTTCGTCTTGAATTTCACCGTGGGAGGCTCCATTTTCTTCAAACAGGATCAGCTATAATTAAACTAATTACAATTATTTGATGGTACGCAGACCATTTTTGAATTGAAAAACAAATTTGGTGCATTAGACCAATTACATTCAAATTAATGGTACGCATACCATATTTTCTATCCTATTTGGGCCATACTAGTCACTTCATAACCTGCAAAACTGTACATATAGAATATATACCATTCACCCATTCATTATCATGAATGGCCCACATAATTGGTTAGTAAAAACACATTGTATGCATTACATAAATATTTGCAGCAATTAATCAAGGGCATCAATAATCTACCAATTATTCAGTCCTTATTAATTCTAATCAAGTTGTTTAACCTTAAAGGATTTGTAGACCTAATCAAGAGTTTATGACTAAAATTGCTCCCACTTAAACCAATAAATTCATATGCTTTACTAATTTTAAACATAAAAATGTATTTCTAGTCTAACCGGAAACATAAAAATTTATTTAAAATTTAAAGCTCATATAAATTTATAATTGAATCCATTTTATTTAATTTATTTTTCAGTTGAATTAAATGAATTTAAATTAATTCAAGGTTTAATTTTAGTAAAATAATTAGTATAAATAAAATTTATAATAATTATAATATTCAAAATTAAAATCCGAGAAAATAATTTAAATTATTAATTTTAAAATTAATTAAAATTATTTCCGAACTGAAAATCTGAAATTAAAATTCAAAACGCGTCAATCGTAACACGACGAGGCACTTGGGCTTGCGCCCAAGCCCCATCGAGTCATGAGGCATCTGCGCCCCATTGACTGATCGCTAGGCGCGCACGAGCAGGCCACACGCATCGCAGCCATGCCAGGCCACGCTGCGCGCAGCCCGCATAGCACGACGCTACTGCTTTGCTCGTTGGGCGAGGCAGCGCGCGCTGTGGCGCAGCTCGCTTGCTGCCCACACGCGTCTGCTCGCCTGGCACACGCCACGCCCTCCGCCCATCGCCCATTGAGTCGCACACGCCCAGCTCCCTTGCTTCGCGCGCGCGCCTCTTGCTTGTTGCTCGTTGCATTCGTACCGCATGGGCGACGAGCTCCCTTGCTCGTCGTCGCATGCCCGCACTATACAACACCCCTTAAGGGTAACACGTAGCTTCCTTTGCTTTGTGCGTGCAACATTTATGAGCGTTTTCATAAAAATTTAAAATTTTTAATTTAAAATTAACGACAAATTAATAAATCATATTAATTTCATAATTTTAGGCCGAAAAATCGAAAATTGATTAATTAATTAATTTCCGATTAACATGGATTCAAATCTAGGTCATAAAAATTTAAAATTTAACATAAATTAACAATTTTTATGGTGGATTTTAATCATGGATACCTAATTAAATTATTAATTAATTATGAAAAACAAATCAATTCTAAATTATTCGAATTTCAACAAATTAATCATAATTACAAATTAGGCTGTATAATTAACAAATCTAGGCATTCGTAATTGTTAAACATATACTGTAGGTCAATCAAAAACTCAAGATTTATCAACAAGAATCGCAAATATTAAATTTAACATCTTAAACTTACAAACTTTTGCGTTCGAAAAACTTAAACCTCCGAAAAGTCATAGTTAGGCTTCGAATTTGGGAATTCTGGGTTCTGCCGAAAAATACTAATTTTGTCAAAATTTTAGAATGCCTTTTACATGCGAAATTGACACAAAAATCACTCGATTTGGTTGAGTAACGAATATTCTGCCGAAAAACTTCGTACATATAATTAAATAAACGCAATTTGCAATTAATTAAGAAAACTAATCACCCCTTTAATTCCTTGCAAATTTGTAAAATTTAACCATGTTCATGCAATTTAGATTATGAAAATAATTAGAGGCTCGTGATACCACTGTTAGGTTATGATACATATGAATAAACATAAATCATGCGGAAAAACCATAAAGCCAGGAAACATATTATTAACACATAATCATTTAGCATAATTCAGATGCATACACTTTGTAGCGTGCCCTCCCTAGCTGCTCCCGAACCGACAAGAACAAGTCTTTAGGACTCCAAGTGTCGTCCCTCCGTAGATAGTCCACAGCACGTCCGGATCCGCCTTAAGATTGACCAACTAGAATCGCCCTTAAGGTACTATAAATTTCGGCTAATAGGGCAAGTGTTTGTGGCTGATTTTTGCTTGAAAATCTTACCTTGAATACTTTAATTCTCGATGTAAATATGTGACCCTAGGCACCTATTTATAGAGTTATGGAAAAGGACTTGGAATCCTATTAGGATACTAATTTATTTAATTATAATCCTACTATGACTCTAATTAAATAAACTAAATCTTTTAGGATTAGATTTAATCATATGACGAATCCCGGTAGCCTTAGTATTCGAGTAACACACTTCGAGTGATACGCTAGCACCGCACGCAGGCCTTACGGCCCACGCATAGCGTCAGCCCACTCGTCGCAGCCCATGTCGCAGCTCCGCGCGCGCTAAGGCCATTGCTGGGCCTGGCCTTGCGCTGGGCCTGGCGTGGCTTGGCAGCGTGTGTTTGGGCGCTTGGGCTTGCTGGGCTAAGGCCTGGCTTCGTGCTGGGCCTTCGTCTAGCAAGTCTCGTCCGATACTAATTCGTACGACGCGCTTCCGATTAAATTTCCGATTACGGAATTTATTTCCGATACGAACAATATTTAATATTTTCGATTCCGGAATTAATTTCCGTTTCGAACAAATATTTAATATTTCCGTTTCCGGAATTATTTTCCGATTCCGATAATATTTCCGATTCTGACAATATTTCCGTTTCCGGTAACATTTCCGATTCCGGCAATATTTCCATTTCCGATAATATTTTCCGATACGTACCATGTTTCCGTTTCCGGCAACATCTACGACTTGGATAATATTTATATTTCCGACACGATCCATATTTCCGTTTCCGGCAATATCATCGTTTCCGGAGTATTCATTTCTTGCCTTTGACGATCTCAGCTCCCACTGAAACCAAGATCCGTCGATTCCGAATATCCATAGATGGAGCATTTAATTCCATTAAATACTTGATCCGTTTACGTACTATTTGTGTGACCCTACGGGTTCAGTCAAGAGTAAGCTGTGGATTAATATCATTAATTCCACTTGAACTGAAGCGGCCTCTAGCTAGGCATTCAGCTCACTTGATCTCACTGAATTATTAACTTGTTAATTAATACTGAACCGCATTTATTAGACTTAACATTAAATGCATACTTGGACCAAGGGCATTATTTCCTTCAATAAGTTCACATGATTCGCATTCAATACACTTCACAAAGTCCTCAAGACATGGGTGGTCACCCTAGTCTTGTACGTACCTGGAATACCTAAGTACGGGGGCCATTGTGCGAATCACGACTCACTAGAAATCAACTCCTATAAACACAAAAGGAGAAACTAAATTATTATCCATGTTTACTAAATTTCCAGCAACTATTTAAAATTCTAAAACTCTTAATTTAATTAGAAATCAATCTTTAATCATTAATTTAATAGTCTCAAATAGTCAACTCAAGTCCTAACATAAAAACATTGACTTTTTAGCTTTAAAACCATTAAAAACCAACTTTTTAAAGCTTATAAACAATCTGAAAATTTAAGTTGATTCCCATAATTTAAATTGTCATTAAATTATGTGAATCAATCGCTTAATCAATTGGAATCAATCGCTTAATCAATTGGAATCAATTGGAATCAATTCATTAAATCTGAAAATAATAATTTCAATCATCAAAACCAATCTCTTTAATTTAACTACGACAATAAACCAATACGGTGTTCATAACCGTTCAAATCACTTTAAATAACCCAAATTATTAAATAATCAAGATAATTAAAACAATTTTAAAAACTGAAATTTAATATTTTAAAAAAATATAAATTTGATTATCCCAATCAAAAACACACACACACAACAATAATTGTGTTGTGTGTGTGGGCGTCGAGCAAAACAACGCAACAACACAACAACACGCAGCACGCACCGCACCAGTGCAGCGCGCAGCAAAGGGGCGACGAGAGAGGGGCGTTGGGGCCCGCAACACAGCAGCAACGAGCACGAAGCTCAGCGCTCCGGGGCGATACGAGGTAGGGAGTGCGGGCACGTGGAGCGCAAGGCCACACAGCATGCAGGCACGCGTGTGCTACGCTGCGGCTGCCAGGCAAGGTGAGGCTGGGCGAGGGTGCGCGCACGGACTGGGCACGACTCGTGCCTTAGGCTGCAAGCAAGGGGACGGTAGAAGGAGAGGGGTGAGGGTGCCGCAAGGAGAGAGAAAGAGAGGAGAGAGAGGGAGTGCTGAAATTTTTGTGAGGGTTTAATGAGAGGGTCTATTTATAGTTTTTCTCTCCCATACGGGCTAGGTTATGGTAGTTTGAGTTGGGCTTATTTCCGGGATCAATTAAATTTACTCCTTGCAAGCTTTGTTGGGTGTGATCATGGGAAATTAACTAGGCTTTAATTAAATCAAACTCGTCAAATACGACCCAACAAATCCCGATTAAATAAATTCGTTGAATCTGTTTAATAAAACACGGTTTTCGTACTTAATTAATAATTAAATTAATTAAAAATAAAATGCATTTAATTCTCATTAAAAGGAATTAATTTATAAAAATACTTTATAAATACAACGAAATGCTTTATAAATATAGTAAAATATATTTATAATTATAGAAAAATACGAGGTATTACAGCTAATGACTTAGATTTGAAATTATTCATCAATGATGGACCATGGCGAAACTTAGTACATACTGGGTATTAAGATCTATTTACAAATATCTTATATTATTGTTTTAGATTAAGTAATGGCATTTACTAAATCAAACACGAAAGACTCCATTGGAGGCATTCGACGCATGTGAATAAATCTAAGTAATAGATGTTTGAACTATGTATAAGCATTTACTAAGTTAAACATCAAAGAGTCTAAATGAGATTCTTAACCTATATTATATGTCAAAGAATTTAGCTGGAATTAGTATCTACTGAAACTAGATGAGCTAAAGTTACATGAATAGAATTCAATTGGGAATTATTCTGCAAAAGAATTTATCATGTATGATATAATATGAGGATCACCAAAAATTTATCGTATGGCTTTAGACATAACGAACATATACCAATCTCTATTGGTCTAAGTAAAGATCAAGTAGATTGAGATCAAGAAGAACTTATGGTACTTGAAAAGGTACATAGGAATAGTTCTTGATTCAAGGAAATAAAGATATGCTAAATATTGATGTTACACGCATAAACACTGGAAAAGGATCAAGCACCATCCCTTTGGAGTTAACCATTGGCAAGAAAGAGCTATAGAGCATCGTGTTTTGAAATGGCAACATGGATTGAAGACCATGAGTTGTTGCGTGGGAAATTAAATATTAATTTCTATGTTCTAAGATATAGCTGGAAAGTCTTCCACATATCTGTGAACTGTTTGGATAAGTAAATCCAAACAAAGCATCACTAGCAACCTATACAGTTGAAGTAAAAGTAATTATTGCCTAAGAAGCAATGAAACAGAGTTGTTTATGTTAAAGAGTTCTTCACTGAACTTGGGTAGATCATATGTCTGTTGGCTTGATGGTTCTTCATTGCAAAATGCGTAGAACCACTCTTGAAGCAAGAAATACTAGATCACAAAATAAACGTACTCAAAAGATCTGATTATCCTATCTCCAAAGGCATTCGATAAAAAGGATATTAAGATTGGCAAAGCATGATAACTAAACCTATGCAACAAGTGAAATACAACACTCACATCGTGGCACTGGAAGTCAAACATAATTTTGAATTCCATTAATTGTTTTAAAGATGGGTTCGAGGCCCATGGTTGTAAAACATTGGGATTAAACACTTATCATATATGAAATATATTTACATACTCCATTTAATCTTGGTTTAGTATTAAATGATGAGTCCTTTCAATTTGACGATGTATTCAAGATAGACTGTCAGGACCAGTCATGTGACTAAGAAATGTCTATCAAGTGAACTTGAATGTAAAAAGTTGAAAATGGTCCCTGGTCGGAAGTTTTCTATAAAGGTGGACGCATAGAATGCAAGATGACTAGTAGTTCTGTTTCTTGAACTATGTGGACAAGGCAATATCGCAATCATTTGCATAGATACTTACTTGAGAATATTAGTATCGGACAGACCTATGAAACTTTACTGTAAGAGATGAAAATCTGTCATAAGTAAATTTCATTACATTCTGTGATTTGAGATTACTTGTTTGAGAACTGGTTACTTTGACTTTATCAAGCGTCGCACCGTAAAAGGAGACTATAACGGCAACGCTCAGGTAATCACCTATCAAACGAGTCTAACCTCAAGATCCCAAGATTGGGATTGTCCTCCCATAAATCGGGATGAGATGCTGAAAGTTGTACAAGGCCACTCGGAGAGCTAGAAACTGAAAAATGCATGATCGTCCTTAGATGAATCATAGGCTATGATTATCTGTTTATTTGATTAGTTGAGCTCTGAAATCGAGAAATACCTCTGGACATAATAAGGATGACTAATCTTACCTTTTATTCATGAGCAGGCATCAAGCGACAAAGGAATTAGGCAATGCACACTTGTCCCTAAGGACAAGTGGGAGACTGAAGGAAATAATGTCCTTGGTCCAAGTATGCATTCAATGCTATGTCTAATAAATGCGGTTCAGTATTAATTAATTAAACAAGTTAATAATTCAGTAAGATCAAGTGAGCTGAATGCCAACTAGAGGCCGCTTCAGTTCAAGTGGAATTAATAATATTAATCCACATCTTACTCTTGACTGAACCCGTAGGGTCACACAAATAGTACGTGAACGGATCAAGTATTTAAGTGAATATATTATTCATTAAATACTCCATTTATGAACATTAAAAAATGACGGATCTCGGTTCCAGTGGGAGCTGAAATCGTCAAAAGGCAAAATATAGAATGCTCCGGAAATAATGATATTGTCGGAAAAAGAAATATGGATCATGACGGAAATATAAATATTATCCAAGTCGTAGATGTTGCCGGAAACGGAAACATGGTTCGTATCGGAAAATATTATCGGAAATAGAAATATTGCCGGAACCGGAAATATTGCCGGAAACGGAAATATTACCGGAATCGGAAACATTGTCGGAAAAGGAAATAAATTCCGGAATCGGAAAGATTAAATATTTGTTCGAATCGGAAATTAATTCCGGAATCGAAAATATTAAATATTTGTTCGAATCGGAAATAAGTTCCGGGATCGGAAATACTAAATATTTTTTCGAATCGGAAATATTAACGGAAACGTAAATATTTGTTCAAATCGGAAATGAATACCGGAAAACGAATCAGAAGCACGACGTGCGAACGCTCTACGAACGATCTTGCGAGACGCAAGGCCCAGCGCAAGCGCCAGGCCCAGCGCCAAGCAAGCCCGCGCGCGGAGCAGCAAGGCATGGGCCGAGCAAAGGCAGCAGCGCCCAACGAGTGGGCCGCGTGCTGCTTGCTGCTACGCCTAGCGCGCATGGGCCGAGCAAGGCAGCAGCGCCCATTCGTGGGCTGCGGGATGCGTGCTGCACAACCAAGCAACGTGGGCTCAAGGCCACACGTGCAAAGCCTTGGTCGGCTAGGTTGCTTGCTAGTCAAGTAATCGTTTTTTCCTAAATTCTACTAAAAATTTGATGTTTTAGGTAAATCTGAAATATTTAGTATTTGATTAACCCTAGAATTCTAATGTTATTAATTAACTAGAATCCTAATGGATTTAGTTAATCCATTCCTAGTAGAATTGAAACTCCTTTATTTCCACCCTATAAATATGTGGTTCATGATCACAATTTATAATGCAATTCAATATACTATTCTAACACTTTAAATTCAAAGGAGAATTTAATACTTGCCTATCACTATTGTGAGTTTCCCGAGTGCACATAAAACCTTAGAGAATATTCTAGTTGGTTGAATCTAAGGCGGACCCGAACGTGCTGTGGACTATCTACGGAGGGGCGACATTTGGAGTCCTATACTTGTTCTTGTTCGGTTCTGGAGCATCTAGGGAAGGCACGCATCACATTGTATGTATACTAATTATGCTAATTGACTATGTGGCAATTAGTTTGGATTCCTAGCTTTATGGTTTTTCCGCATGAATTATATTGTTTATATTATTCTTAACCCTACAAGAGGAGCATCAAGAAATTAATTTCTATGTCGTGCTTGGAGAATTATTGAGGGACATAACCCGACTATCTTTGTTTTTATGAAACAAAGGTTGATGACTTTCGTGCTAGGCAAGTCATGATCTAACTGGGGTTTCATGATTTTAGGGTTATTCAAGCCAATTCTCGAAGAGGAGGAATCTGGGTTTTCTGGAAGAATGGTGTTGATCTAGTAACCTTCTGTGGTGGATTACTTCTTCTATGTCGTCTTTCAATCAGTAATATCAAGCAGGATACCATGTGACAGGTATACATGCTCCTAGTAAAGAGATGTAGCATCACCAAGTTTGGAGGGACATCAAGCTGATCTACCCCCTGCTTCTTCTTCCTAGTTGCTTGGTGGCGATCTAAATGAGGTCACGTCGCTGGAAGAGAAAGCAAGTGTACATGCTTTTAGATCGACCCTCTCAGTGTCAGGACTTCAAAAATTTCAGGGATGAAGCTAGCTTAATTGATCTAGGGTTTTCTGGAAATCCGTATACTTGGGAGAATGCAAGAGAAGGCGCATCTATGATTCGTGAAAGGCTTGATGGATCTCTAGAAAAAGCGAAATGGTTGGAGACTTTTTCTCACACTAAGGTATTACACTTACCTAGAACTTATTCTGATCAGTCTCCCATTGGTGTAGCTTTAGATAATCCTATTGTTAATGGTTCTTTCCCTCTTCGTTGCAAAGAAGTTTGGTTAGAACATCCAAATTTCTCTTATTACGTTACTAGTAACTGGGATTCCCCTAATCATCAGTTCACGAAAGGAAGAGACTCTTTTTAAAATAATATTACGAATTGGAATCATAATATTTTTGGTAATCTTAATAAACAAAAAAAGAGATTACTAGCTGGAGGGGGTCGAAAAAGCACGAGGCTAATGCGTGATCTCATCCCTCGTGGGTGTGACGCTTCTTTTTGTCAAATCAAGTGTAATTGGATTTCCTGTGAGTTTACACCCAATTGACTAGTAATATAGGAGTCGCCATTCAGTTTTTAACGACAATGAGAAAAACTGACAAAACCCGGTTATCGTGACAAAGGGAGTGCAATTATGTTTGACCACGACGGCCGTAGGTTCCCTTGTGATCCCTGGTGGTGGGGATCGCTCAACGTACACCCGCAGGGTAGAGATTGAGGGTTCGGGGGACTGTAACTACCGAGAGGAGTACTCGCTCTTCGATAACTCCAGAGGCAGGATATCCTTACTAGCTCAGCATAAATAATTGAAGGGACATGCGTTAACTATTAAACTAATCTGAGTTGATTTTAACAATATGCAACATATAGTACTAGATCGAGCGCGATTATCTGATTGAGATTGTTTTAAGGGACCTATCATGATAATCCAATTTCCCAAAAATATCATATTTATTAGGCACGATCGAACAATCAGATTTAGTTAGTTTAACAGTTCATAAAAGGGCGAGGAAAGCAATTAAATCATAGAAAAGGGACACATTACAACGCACCCTTGAGAGGTGCGTCACGGTTCTCAGAAAACTAACCACTTTGACTTTGCTATTTCTCCTTTTATTTAACGAATCTCAAATTATGGGACGGGATACGTTCTGTTCGATTTATGGATTGATTGCGACAGAACGCGTGATCAGTTTTGCAGCGTGAGGCTTAGGCTTAGGGGTTCAGAGTCAATACTCAGAATAATAATTGTGTGTTGTTGTCCTTTTCACGTCGAACTTAGGGCCCTATTTATAGAAAAGAGTTCGTGGAAAGATAGAATTGTAGAACTCTAATCCACGAGGAATTAGGAAAAAGCACGTACCAGGTATTTTCAGCGCCCAGGCCTGGGCGCCGAAGATTTCAGCGTCCAGAGCCAGGCGTTGAAAATAGGGTCTGGGCTGTTTTCTTAGTCAGATTCGGATTCCTGAAATCCGTAGAGTTTGAGACTTAATCGAGTCTTTTAGTGCGCATTAACCTTGCGACGGGATGCGTCTGGGCCCGTTACAAACTCTAGGCTCGTTAGGATTTTAATTAATACGTAACTCTTATTTCCGAATCATATTAGGAATAGGATTCTCGCAATTTTCTATCTCATTTAGGATTTATGTTGGAATGCAACACCTAATTCTGACAGGTTTCTATCCTTTATGATTAGGCACTTTTAGAAGCTACCTTTTAAGGCAGTTACTATTTTTATCAGGTTTCCATAAATAGCAGTTTTCTATAAATATCAGGTTTTGGGTGAAATGAAAAGGGGAATTGAGATTCGTTTATTTTAAGGAGATGCGTTGTCAAGTGGAGATTTATATTTTCATCATCGAACCTTTCCCTTTCGGGAATGGGGACAAAAGTAGGTGTCTACAGTTAGCCCCCACTTTGACTGAGTCTTGGAGTAAGACGATGGTCAAAGTATTAGACGGAGTGCATCACACAAGCCATGGTGTATGTGACCTGTTTTGCGAGGGTCTCACGAGCCCCCGAGTGATAACATTTGACTTAAGAGTCATCACTTGAAATGTCGACATATCCCTCACATGTCATTGGGATTTGTCAACTGATAGTATGGAAACCTCCTCACTTTGTCATTGGAAAGATCTAAAGTTGCGTAGAAACTCCCTCACTTTGTCATTGGAAGTAGCTACAGATGTTTTCGAAATCAAAGCTATAAAGTGTAATTGGGCCTGGCCAAGCCCAATCACGAGGTAAAAATATTTTTAAAGATTCTCATTTTCAGGGCTAGCTAAACGAGAAAACCCCCTTGTTTTTATGGGACGTAAAACCAAGGAAAATCCAGCACATCGCTCTTTTTTGGAAAAAACGGAAAACCAATCCTTTTAATTTTTGAAAAAGGGAAAACCAGATAAAGTTATCGCTGCAGCGACTAAGGACCTGCGCGGTTAGTGGCGCAGACCCCGCCGGCTAAAAATGGCTAGCCTGTCCGCTAAGGGTGGACACCCCGTCCGATAGAAGTGGACGAATCTGTTTTGAAGTTTGTTTGCTTTTTTTTGAAAATAAGGACCTACGCGGCTTGTGACGTAGACCCCGCCGGCTAAAGATGGCGAACCTGTCTGCTAAGGGTGGACACCCCGTCCGATAGAAGTGGACGAATCTGTTTTTGAAATTTGAAAATAAGGACCTACGCGGTTTGTGACGTAGACCCCGCCGGCTGAAGATGGCGAGCCTGTTTCATTTTGTTTTTGAAGATTCTATTTTCGAAAATTGAGGACATGCGCGGCTAGTGACGCAGACCTCGCCCGCTGAAGGTGGGCGAGCCCTGTCCGCTAAGGGTGGACGCCCCGCTCGCTGGAGGTGAGCGAACCTGAATTCGTCTTTTCGATTTGGGATTCGCGTGGTTCATGGCGCGATCTTGCCCGATTGAGGTGGTCAAGTCCCTATTTCATTTTTTTCTTGTGATTTCTCTTGAGAATTTCTTTTCTTATTTATTCTCGCAGGAGAGAATTCTTTCGAGGGATGCTCGGATTTAGTTGCAACCTGAATGTGGGTTGACAACGGGCTTAGACGGACTATTGTCTCGTGGTCATCATCTTTCATGTTCTTGAGCTAGTCTTTACGGCTCAATTTTGCCACTACTTGGGTCCTTAATTAGGGGACTACGTATAGGTATCAACGGCGACCTTTGTCTTGAGGTCATAAACCGGTTTTATTTTTTGAGACATCCAGACACGTAGTCTGGGAATATTGTTTTAACTTTGCATAATATATATTTTCTTTCGAGCCCCCAAGCACTCGTGCTTGACGGTCATTTCTTGTCAAAGGGGTTCCTTGGTGATACGCAATTTGTGATGTCCTTGATCATGTTTGGGATTGTACTCGTAAGTGCGAGCGATCTTTGTAGTGGTGTGCTACTTTTGACAAAGTCGTGAGGAGCGACTTTCAGTAAAGGAATCGGCAATTTTCGAGTCAAATAAATATGGCAGGGCTCTATAGAAGTCAGAGCTGTTTTTTGGGTCTGGGTTCATTTTCAGCGCCCATGCCTGGGCGTTGAAGATTTCGGCGCCCAGCTCTGGGCGCTGAAAATAATTTCTGGCGAGGTTTCTTGATGACATAGTTGGCCTCTTGTTCATTCGCTTATTTCACTTGGAAGTTCTATTTACTCTCTTCTCTTTTGTTTTTTCTTTATTTTTAGAACGTGATGATTTTCTTGAGAAGCCGTAGCCGATTGGTGGACTACGGTGCTTATCGTTTTGGGGCGATTATTTTAAGGAACTGTTGCTCTTAGGGCGTACAGTTATTGCAATAGTTGGGCGAGTCTATTTGGCCCGAGGAACATACCTTGAGGCGTAAGATTTTGATCGCTCTTGTATATATTTTTTTTCTTTTGAACGCGTTCGTGAATGTTCGATACTTAGAATGATGATATGTATGTGCGAACGAGCGTTCATAGAATGGCCGTCGTGTGCGGTCCATTAATCAGTTTGCTTGAATCATTTTTTTTGAACAATGACTGATTTTGAATAGTTTGCTTAGAAGCTTGATAGGGGTCAGGCCCATTCATGAAGTGGGCTCAAACATCGTGCCCTTTCGATTGTTCGAACATTTGCTTCGAGAGATTTTTTTTTATTTTGCTATGGTTGTTTCGTAGCTTGGAGCCCCCAAGTATGCATGTTGGGATGCTTCCTTTTGGCGTACGATTTTTGTAGGTTCTTTCGAGAAATATGCCTTGGGGTTCCGCTCGTGTAGGTGCGAGCTATCCCTTTTGTGGTAGGTAATATTTTCTACTTTTAATCCTTAATATAGAAGTCGTGTGGCTTGCATTTTGAATTTGGGCGATAAGTAGTCTTTGCCTCTTTTACACATACTCTTTGGTCGTGCCCGGATTAGTGCAGTATGCCTTACTCTCTTTTTTTTTAGACTTGTATTGTGGGATGGTTAAACTTTATGGTGCGACGTAGGCTTGTGTGGCCTAACGGCGTGTCTTAGAACATTCCTCCAGGTGTTGGGATATCATTATTATTTTTTGCATTGGAATACTTCATCACGCCTTGTTCAGGTGCTCGAACAAGTGTAGTACCTTCTGCGTGGGTTTGCATGGCTTATTACTTCGTTCGATGCGAGGATTCATAGGTGTTTCTTTCTTATTTTTATATCTGGGCAAAACTTGGCTAGCAGAAAGAATCAGCGCCCAGGCTGGGGCGTTAAAGATATCAGCGCCCAGCTCTGGGTGTTGAAATTGATTTCTGGGTATATTTTGACAGTTCTTATCCTTGATTTTTTCTTTCGCTTTTGCTTTGGAACGAGGTAGACTGTGTAACGGGCGCTTGTAGGGCGAGCGTTATGTGCAGTAGTTTGATCGGAGTTTTGGTGACTCGCGATTTTCAGTTACCCTTGTTAATGGGGTGACTTTATATATTCTAAGTAGTGCTTAGAATTTGGGAGGGGTTGTAGCCATTCTAAGGTTCGTTTTGCACGATTAAAGCTTAGGATTGAGCCCCTATGACATATGTATAGCATTAGCGTCGAGAATTTGCGATAAAATCGTCATTTCGAGCATTTTTAGAGTGTTTTCCTCAAGCCCCCAATTGTAGCTACGGGATTGGCTTGGTGCTATAATGCTTTGCATACGTCTTTATGCATTCATGGTGACATGGATCATGAATAGTTTGAACCAGACTCGTTTAGTGCGAGGTACGTTCGAGTAGTGATCTGCTACTTCTCTTGTAAATGTCGTATTATGCGACATTGCCATGGTCAAGGTAGTCACATGTTGAAGTGTGCCTTGACCAAAAGCTAGGTGCCTTTCTTTACCCATAATCATACTTAGAAATCTTTTTGACTCACTTGCAACATCGAGATATGCATGCTTAGCTTAAACCAACGACACTTTATTATGTTCGAAGAAGTCTTTGAAAATTATTTGAAATCCGAGTCCTACTGTGTACAATCCGAGGTGTCCTAAGTAGGTTCACTTATAGAAGGGTTCGTACAGGATTACATGAGTGAATCAAAAATACTGTTACGATTTTTGGAATGCTGTCTAAGGATTTGCTGGAAGCCAGGGTGCAGGCGTCAAGATATACTTGTGCCCGTTTGGCATATGCCTTAGGCTTTTAAGGCCATGTTTTCCAGAATTGCGGGAATATAAACCGTTTTCAAATTGACTTAGATTTACTTGGTGTATGTCTGCACAAAAGGTCAAGGTATACTTAGTTATTTCCCTAGCTCTTTCATTTCAATTTTTTAGCCCCCAGTTGCTATTATGTCTTCCCATTAACGATGTTTTTAGATTTCGATTTTAGATGTCCGTGTCATATGTCTGAGTAGGGTGAGCCTTGGTTAAGTGCCAAGTCCTATTGACAATGTCTGTTTTTTTTCAAAGGGGATTCGTAAGCATTTGAATTACCATGAAAGGGTGCCCTGAGTTCGAAGGAACGATGGGGCAATGCCGTAGAACAATCCTCTTTATTGCAAGCTTACTGCCCTTACTACTTGTTGGCGATCATGACTGTGTCCAGTGGTGAAAGAAGGTCTTTAAGCGAACGACTTATGTCTAATGGTGAAAGAAGGTCTTTAAGTGAGTTAGTTCGCTTTTAGGGAGGGTCAAGTCGAGTAAGTTAGAGGTCATGGACGCTTGCGCTAGCCCCCATTCAATTGAGGCAAAGCGATCTTTTGAGTCTTGGCTAAGTGCCTAGGAGTGTGAGTGCTCCTTCTGGCAAGGGTACATGCCTTTATTATTTTTCGATGTGTGCTCATTAATTTTGGCGTCTTGATGACTTGGATTCCTTTTTTGACTTAATTTTTTTTCTTTCGACTTGGATTGCAAGTAATTAAATTTCAATAAGGGACTCTATTTCTTATTCTTGTTATTCTATAGGCTCTAACATTTTGCAAATTGGTTGGACCGAATCATGGATTGCCTACGTATCCGCCTTAAATAGATTTAATTTGGAATCAGGTCTTGCGTAGTTCTTAGCCTAGAAAATGGTTTCTTAGAATGCCGAATTCGATAAGTATGTTCTGAGGTGGAAACATATTATTTGAAACGGTAGAATAATTGAAGTTTATTATTATTTTAATCTGCTGCCAAAAATTTGTTTTGTATTTTTTTTTAGTACATGTATTTTCTTTTCATGTGTTTTTTGGTACGTATACCTGAATACGTGTTGTACCCCTCCAAGTGTTCGTTATTTTTCCGTGCATGTGCAGATAAAATGACGAGCACTTCTGGACAAAATTTGGCAAGCAGAGAGAATCAGCGCCCAGGCTGGGGCGCTAAAGATTTCGGCGCCCAGCTGTGGGCGCTGAAAATTATTTCTGGGCGGATCTTTTTTTTTGGTGCGCTAAATGCTTCTTTTTCTTTTTAGACTAACTTTAGAGGCGCTTTGCAAAGTTCCTTTTTTATTATTCACATTTTATTTTTTTTATTATTTTTTCTTAGGTTGAGCGTAGAATGTACTTTTCATTTGTCTTCTTTTTTATTCGTGACTCAAGACAGCTTCAAAGATGGGTTGAATGAGTTGGGATAAGTTGTATAGGTATTGGTCAAGCATGAGGATTATATCTGCTAGGACTCATAATTTGCAGCCTCAAGCTAGTGTCATGAGTTTACATCAACCAAGGCCGATGAGTAGCATGGGGACGGCTCAAGGGTATATCAACAGGATGTATCCAAACAAGTTATATGGTCATTATGCTAATGGTGGTGTAAGAGCAGGTTTGGGCTATGGAAATAATGGGTATGACGCACGTGTCAATGGCCGTGCGTGGTTTGCGATTGACAATAAGTTCAAGAGCAGGAGTCGAGGTAATGGTTTCTTGGGTTATGGCAATGAGAACATGGATGGGTTAGATGAGCTGAACAGGGGCCCCAGAGCGAAGGTGTCTAAGAACATAAGGATTGGAAAGGGTAGACATCGTAGAACTTTATGATTTGGATTGGTTGACTCAATTCTTTTCCTTTGTTTACTTGGGTAAATGTTGCACTTTGGGAGGTACATGATAAGTATTCTATGGCTCGCTCTTTTCGCTCTCCCTTTTCTCTTTCTATTTTCTCTTTTTGCTTGGGATTTCTCCCCAACATAAATCCTTCAATCAATTTTTGTTTGGGCTAAAAGGTAGATGGTTGTGGTCTTTGAGTCACGAGGCGAGACTGAGTGAGCCTCGTTTGGTAGGCCTATAGTGGACCTTTAATTTTAGTAGGCCTAGGGTGGACCTTTTAAATTGTCTTACTTTGCAAGCGTATTTAGTCGTTTCTTAAAATGTGCAAATAGCGTAGATTCAAAATGTTATTTTTACCTTATTGAAATTTAACGAAAGAATTACATCGAAAATAATTTTTTTGCTTCTTTTCAGATTCCAGTTTTACGGGATTTAATTGGAAGTTGTGATTTAGACTCGAATTTTCATTAATCTTTCTGATTATAACCCGTGTATGAATACAAGGAGGTGGCCTAGACTCAAAATAATGACGTGGCGTAAGCCTATAACACTTGACCAAGCGACTCTCAGACTTAGGCTAATTGGACCATAACTTTCATTGGTTGACACTTTAGATTTTAACCCTTGGGTGTTCATTTGTCATGCGCCATTTTGCTAAAGGTTGGCAAGGTAGTTAATTGGGGAGATCGAATTTTTATTTTTGCAAGGCTATAATCATTAGTGCGGCTTCTCTCTTAGTGTGTATTGCTTTTACCCCAATGGTAGCCTTATGGTATGCCGATTTGGGTATTTTCATGGTTGGTCATGTTGCATTCATGGAAAATCTTTTAGTCCGTACTTAGTAGTATTTCAAGGAGTGAGTGACTCGAGAGGACTATGATAGTCGTGACCCAATGTGATCCTAAGCCTTGAGGCTATTAATTTTTGCTAACGGCATTGACACCTTAGGTTCACTTTGGGGTTTGTGCGACTATGGGGGAATGATTTCCAGAATGTGACTGTTTCCATTTTGCAAATACTATAATATATTATTTTTATTGGTGAGAGAGAGTATTGAGACCGTGGATTCTTAGCAAGGGATGACAATTACATATGGGTGCTTATTGATTTAAATGTTAGGAAGGGAGACTCAATATGGTTTAACCTTTTGACTTGCAGAACGACACCAAGCATTAGGACCGATTCTATGGATAAGACAACTAAGACTTAGGATTTAGATTGTACTTTGGCATAGCCTAGTCTAGACTCAGATTTACTTTTTATTCGAACATTATTTTTCCTTAAAAACTTCATTTGAACATTATTTTTGAATACTTTGCCCATGTGACATTCATAAGTATTGGCATGTTCGGTTTTGATGCCGAGCATTGTCGTCGTAGGAGGCCTAACAACGACACAAAGAGTTATTTATTTTTTATATAAGTCGCTTTTAGAATCGAGTGCTATTTCATACGCCCTCGTAGCAAAAAAAAAAATCACGAAAAGTTTTTTTTTTTGCTACGTATTTTCTTCATGCGTGGGCACCGAGGCTGCTGTGCCTGACCAAAAGGCCGGACAGCAACTTCAGCGCCCAGCGAGGGGCGTGAGAAATTCTGGCGCCCAGCCAGGGGCGTGAGAAATTCTGGCGCCCAGCCAGGGGCGTTGAAAATGCGTCCCTGGCTGGTTCTCGTTTTCTGTTTGCGTCTACTTCTGTTTATGCGACCTCGATTTGCGTGCTTGCCTAATAACGTCCTTTACGCGTTGTGCAGCGTTTGTGGGATTCGTTACAGGCCATCCCGAGCGTCGCTTTTTTTGTGGCGATCATTCGGGTTTGCGGAACACGTATTTCGGTATAACTCTTTGGCAAATTAGTCTATGAATGTTTGGGCAATTTTTAAGGTCGTTGGTTTTCTAGGATAGTTTGTCACACACAATCACATATTTCGCTACACATAACTAACATTCATCATGAGGCGATAATAACATGTCACGTAATTTATGATAGGCCTCTATGGGTAGTTATTTGCGCCTGGCTTGGTACCGCTTCTATCGTAGATCCAACACATGCCCCGGTCGAGGTAGTGTCTTCAACAGACGAATTTCGCTCAAGAGGCCAACCCGCAAGTGCAAGCCAAGGGGGCATGCAGGCGAGAGGGACCTAATGAGCGAGCGATTGGGTTCGGGATAGGTGTACTACCTGCACAAGTACCGAGTGGGCAACATGCGCGGCGTATGCACCCCCCTATTGGCGAAAAAAGGTATCCTTAGTCCCAACTCCCGAGGGAGCCGAGATTCGTTATGTTGTTCTGCCCGTTCACATTAATATGCTGATTTTCAGGTCGTCCCAACTTGATGGGGAAATAAACGCGGGATAGGATCGTTTCACCCTTCGGCTATTTTGATTACCTACAAGCACGAGTATTTCCTTTACTATCCCCAGTGGAGTCGCCACTGTGAGGGGGTCGAAAACGCACGAGGCTAGTGCGTGACCTCGTCCCTCGTGGGTGTGACGCTTCTTTTTGTAAATCAAGTGTAATTGGATTTCCTGTGAGTTTACACCCAATTGACTAGTAATATAGGAGTCGCCATTCAGTTTTTAACGACAATGAGAAAAACTGACAAAACCCGGTTATCGTGACATAAAGGGAGTGCAATTATGTTTGACCACGACGGCCGTAGGTTCCCTTGTGATCCCTGGTGGTGGGGATCGCTCAACGTACACCCGCAGGGTAGAGATTGAGGGTTCGGGGGACTGTACCTACCGAGAGGAGTACTCGCTCTTCGATAACTCCAGAGGCAGGATATCCTTACTAGTTCAGCATAAATAATTGAAGGGACATGCGTTAACTATTAAACTAATCTGAATTGATTTTAACAATATGCAACATATAATACTAGATCGAGCGCGATTATCTGATTTAGATTGTATTAAGGGACCTAGCATGATAATCCAATTTCCCAAAAATATCATATTTATTAGCGTGATCGAACAATCAGATTTAGTTAGTTTAACAGTTCATAAAAGGGCGAGGAAAGCAATTAAATCATAAAAAGGGACACATTACGACGCACCCTTGAGAGGTGCGTCACGGTTCTCAGAAAACTAACCACTTTGACTTTGCTATTTCTCCTTTTATTTAACGAATCTCAAGGTACGGGACAGGATACGTTCTGTTCGATTTATGGATCGATTGCGACAGATCGTGTGATCAGTTTTGCAGCGTGAGGCTTAGGCTTAGGGGTTTAGAGTCAATACTCAGAATAATAATTGTGTGTTGTGTGTTTCACGTCGAATTTAGGGCTGTATTTATAGGGAAGAGTTCGTGGAAAGATAGAATTGCAGAGTTCTAATCCATAAAGAATTAGGAAAAAACACGTACCCAGGTATGTTCAGCGCCCAGGCCTGGGCGCCCAAGATTTCAGCGCCCAGAGCCAGGAGTTGAAAATAGGGTCTGGCCTGTTTTCTTAGTCAGATTCGGATTCCTGAAATCCGTAGAGTTTGAGACTTAATCGAGTCTTTTAGTGCGTATTAACCTTGCGACGGGATGCATCTAGGCCCGTTACGAACTCTAGGCTTGTTAGGATTTTAATTAAAACGTAACTCTTATTTCCGAATCATATTAGGAATAGGATTCTCGTAGTTTTCTATCTCATTTAGGATTTATGTTGGAATGCAACACCTAATTCTGACAGGTTTCTATCCTTTATGATTTTCCACTTTTAGAAGCTACCTTTTACGGCAGTTACTATTTTTAGCAGGTTTCCATAAATAGCAGTTTTCTATAAATATCAGGTTTTGGGTGAAATGAAAAGGGGAATTGAGATTCGTTTATTTTAAGGAGATGCGTTGTCAAGTGGAGATTTATGTTTTCATCATCGAACATTTCCCTTTCGGGAATGGGGACAAAAGTAGGTGTCTACAGAGTCCTCCTGTTCCTCAGCCTTGAGAGCAAGGCCTCGGTTCTCAGGAACAGCTGCTCCTAGATGTAATTCGTGAGTTATCAAGGATCCCGCCAATTGTTCAATGTTGAATTTGGTGAAGTCCTTTGTTTCAAACAGTGTCGTGACCTTGGTTCTCCATCTATCATCCTGTGGCATGCTCCTTAGGACCTTCCTAACATGTTCATCAGAGGGAATAATTCTTCCAAGATAAACTAGCTCATTAGTAATGTTAGTGAAACGAGTAAACATTTCCTGTATTGTTTCTCTTGGTTGCATTTCGAAACGTTCATACTTACACATTAATAAATCAATTTTTGAACGTTTGACCTCATTAGTTCCTTCATGAGTTATTTGAAGGAGATCCCAAATTTGCTTTGCGCTCTTGCACCCCATAACTCTGTTGTGTTCGTGAGGTCCAAGGCCGCAATGTAAGATTTTCACAGCCATTGCATTGATTTCAAATTTCTCAAAATCTTCCTTAGCAAATTCAGACATAGGTTTAGGAACTACCTCATTTTGAGCATTGGTCGTTGTTACCTCGAAATCGCCAGCTTCTATGACTCGCCACACTTGATAGTTCTCTGCCTTGATATAGATCTCCATCCTGTTCTTCCAGTAGGTGTAGAATTTCCCGTTGAACATTGGAGGTCCTTGAGTGGAATAACCTTCCTCGAGTTTCTCGTAAGCGTTCATACTTTCCAGGAACTTTTTCTCAACGGGGTTTCCTGTATTTTTGTGAGATCCTGCTCTGATACCAACTGATAGTTTAGTAGGAACACTTGACAAGAGGGGGGGTGAATTGTTTCTTGGGAACTTGGGTAAGCTTCTTGCGGAATTTATACAATAAAGAGACTGAGAACAATAAGCGAAGAAAGATATAAAACTGAGGAACCTTCTTGACCCTAATCAAGAAGAACCTCACTACTCTTTTGTATTAATGCAATAACTCTATTACAAATACACTCTTTAACTCGAGTTCCTCTCGAACACGAGTTCCCCACAGCAATCCCCTTCGATTATTGTGCTACTCTTTCTCTCTCTGACTTAACTCTAAGTCGCTCATTTTCTCTTTGACTTAACTCTAAGTCGCTCTTTCTCTCTTTGACCTAACTCTAAGTCACTCAAGGATCACTCAATCCTTATACCCAAAATACAATATGATAGATATATTCTAGTACGTAATAAAGCTTATAGTAATAAGGAACTCAAGGAACACTCTATTTTGCCAACTGATTCTTTTAAAACGTTTAAGCTCTTTAAGATAGATTTTGTAGAAATCAGTTGTGTTTTGAAAAGCCAAAACTCTTCTCCTTTTATATAGGAGTTTTACTTAGGGTTGGATACCCATGTTCTCCTCAACTACCCACTAATTGTTACTGCTCAGTAACATGGGCATAGTTGGAGAGAAACAGGGAGACCAAATCAAAACATTACTTGCACGTTTAAACATAAATACGTGGGAGGGTTTTAAGGATCATGGAAAATCTTTTGCTTGAGAAACAAGGAGAATGAAAATAGAATCCTATGTTTACATTTATTAATTAAATTCATTTTATTTATTAACAAAGATTTTCCAACTTAAAACTCTTTTATAATTACAGTTAATATATTTCAATTTAAAACGTACCAAAATACTTAGGTTCCTTTCGTTCCAAATTACGTATAAACAATATTAAATACTTACATAAATCCTTAACATAAATTCATATGTTGTAGTCTTCATGTTGCACCTTTAAAAGCTTCACTCGAAGTCTTCCCAATTTGTTCCTTCTCTGGAACATCGAGGATCCACATAATATATGAGGATCTCGCCTTAGGAACTCGCCTAAGGATCTCGCCTTTGTAAACTTGCTTAATGATTATTTCTTCAATGTAGTGTCTGACATGGATCAATTACTTGCTTATATTCCACATTGCTTAGTTTATCCAACTCAGGATCTCCTTAACTTAGCATTATCCCTCTAAGGATCTCGGAACCTATTATGCAACATAACTTAACCAATTGTCAGGAGTTTGTTGTGTCATCATCAAAACTTTAGGGTCAACAAAGGTGCATAGCAATAAACCGTTTTGTCCAAGAGTTATCTGATTTAGGCGTGAGTAATATAACAGATTAAAGTGAACAGATTTATATGGTGATGAAAGCTGTAAAATATAGATTCAGGTTACAGTATAGCGTAGGCTATACTGAGGTTCTCAGGAACACCTACCACTTGACTTGGCTAGCTTTCCGTTTGGCCTTCGAACTTTCAGATGACTGACTGATTGCGGGACGGGATTCTTCCAGAGTTTTTGTATGTTTTAGGCTTAAGGATTGGGTTAAGACTTGGGCAGCACTTTGGTAGTATTTGGACTGATTCAGGTGGTCGTGCGGGCAGGGTCTGCTTAATAGAGTGTTAATGCTGCAGACACACGAATACGGGACAAAGAAAGCTTCGGTCAATACTCAAGCTTAGGGTTTTAGGCTAGGAATGTGTGTTATTTTTCGGAACTTAGAGCCCCTATTTATAGTAAAATAGGCCAGAATAAGATAGAATTGAGAAATGTGAGTTTTCTACTGAGATGTGTGCAGCGCTAGAAATTTCCAGCGCTTGGATCAGAAGCGATGTTATTTTCTAGAGCTTCACATGTCAGCGCCAGATGTGTTTTCTTGACAGCTGGATTAAAACTCTATCTTGCGTGATTGGGTGAGAACCAAATTGCAGCGCCATAAAATAATGGCGCTTTTGATTTGTGTGCTGGAATACTGTGGCGCGTACGTGCCAGCGCTAGAATTTTCTAGCGCTGGTGTTTTACTTCACTTTTCCAGTTTTATCCGCTTTTTACCCGAATCTCACTCACGGTCTTTATTCTTTAGAGTATGAGTCGGGATGCAACTCTTTATCCTTTATCCTGTGATAAATCTTAATGCAACTTAAACACTCAGATGTTTTATCTTTTACAGTTACCATTTT
The DNA here is from genome assembly GCF_020520425.1 of Spinacia oleracea. Taxonomy (NCBI): domain Eukaryota; kingdom Viridiplantae; phylum Streptophyta; class Magnoliopsida; order Caryophyllales; family Amaranthaceae; genus Spinacia; species Spinacia oleracea. The sequence goes on along the minus strand of NC_079490.1, from coordinate 158,906,995 downwards.
GGGCAGCGTTCAGGCATAGCAGTTACTATAAATATCAGTTTCTAAAATGGAAGTATGGTTTACAGGATTATCAGTCAGTCATGGATCGTTCGTTGCGTTCTTAGGAAATCTTAGTCAAGCGGTGTTTGGTTTCATCATCGAACACACCGTGTCGGGCCTAGGGACAAATATAGGTGTCTATAGTTAGCCCCCGCTTTGATTGAGTCTGGGCAAGACGATAATCAAAGTATTGGTAGACGGAGTGCGTCTGGAACCTAGTCTGGTTAAGACCAAGTTCGAGCGAGGGTCTCACGAACCCCCGAGTGATAACATTTCACTTAAGGGTCATCACTATAAATGCCAATAGTTCCCTCACGAGTCATCGGCAACCCATTGACTTGAATCGACTTCTCACAGAGTCATTGAAGATGTTTAAATGGTGGAACAGAGTTTTTCGAAAACAGATACGTAACTTGATTTCTTTTGAGAACGGAATATGGGAAGTGGAACGATGACATGATACGGGACGACAACCAGATACAGGATGCGAAATGACAACGGAATACGGATCACAAAATACGGAATATAGAATACGGGATACATAATACGGAATACAAAATACAGAATACGGAATATTGACATTTTTATTAACGGGGAATGAATAAACCTCGAAACAGAATACAAAATGACGGAATACGGAATACAAAATATTGACATTTTTATTAACGAGGAATGAATAAACCTCAAAACAGAATACCGATGACGGAATACAGAATAAGGAATAAGGAATATTGACATTTTTATTTACCAGGAATGAATAAACCTCGAAATAGAATACGAAATACGGAATATTGACATTTTTATTAACGAGGAATGAATAAACCCGCTTGTCTTATGCAGGTACCGGGGTACAAAGAGTGGTCTTTTTGCAGAGTATCTTGACCATTCTCCGTCCTTATTCGAAAACTTTGACTTTCTCTTTCCAACCGAACGCTCAGTCAAAGTGGGGGCTTCTGTAGACACCTAATTTGTGTCTCCCCTAATGGGATGATGACGAGACTATTATCCTTGCTAGGTGGTTGGTGCAACTCCATGCGGTAGTCCCAATTGCTAAGGTATATTCTAAAATCCAAAGTCCAATCCCCGAGCCCATTCCCAATTCGGAACTCGGTACAAAATTCAATTCCCAAAAATAAAATTCAAAATCGAAACACAATCTTGCCCAATGGACCTCTCCATTGGTTTTACAAGGTCATTTCCAGTCGAAATGACACTAAGCAATCCAAAATCGGGCGCTGACCCATAAAATCGAGCATGCCGGGCCCCGACCTGTAAAATCGAGTACAAAGTACGAAATACAAAAAGGAGTGTTTTTTGCCGCAAACCCAAACCTTAACCTCCAAGTAATAATAGCTACGTGAAAATATCGTACAAGCTCGTACAAGGTACAAGACTACAAGACAAACCCAAAGGACGACGTTATCGTCCTTTTTTGGACGAACCTGGGACACGTCACCTGCGCCAGGCGCTGGACCTGTGCTGGGCGCTGGCGTGTCTTGGCGTTTAGCCGCCTAATCTCCTGTATAAACCCTTATTTCTACACCAAATGGGGAGGCGGATTGATAATACAACGTCGTAATCTCCAATTTTCCTCTCAAAATCAAATACAAAATTCAAGTTTCAAATCTACAATTTCCATTACAATTCCTCAAATATCTAAGCAATTGGGAGCACTAATTGGAAAACTAACCTAACCCTAAATAGGTAATTCCGAATCCCTATTCAAATCATTATGATGTTTTCTACTTTTCTACATTTCTAAATCTAAAATACAATTTCAATGATGTGGTCATTTGAGTTCATACTCATGACTAACTAGGAAGCATATCCAAAAGTGCCATCTTTGGGGAGGTTTTCACTCTTGAAACTCTTCCCAAATGATTTCTAAGCACATTTTCAATATCATATGCAAGATTCAAGCTTTATTTTCGAAAATGATTAGTAACTGATGAGCTTTCATACTTGAAAAGTTTCTCCTTTACAACAATCACCATACAATTTTACAAAATACAAATCTTTTTAAAGTTCAAGGATGTTTGGAAAAGTGCAAACCCTTTTCAAGTTATGGAGCATATTAAAGGTGAGGCCTTTTCCAAACTAGAACACATGGACATTCAACTTTCTATGTTCAAATATAAGTTCTATTTTCAATATTCAATGATGTTTAAGTGAGATCAACTACTCCTTAAACTATAATCAATTTCAAGTTATGGAGCATATTAAAGGTGAGGCCTTTTTCACATTAAAATGTAATACCTCGTATTTTTCTGTATTTTATAAATATATTTTACTATATTTATAAAGCATTTTTATGATTTTTAGAATTTAAATCGCATTTAAATATTATTTAAATGTATTTTTAATTAATTAGAATATTTATTATTTTAATTAAGTACAAAAATAATTTATTATTTCATGTTGGGAATTTAATTGGGTTTCAAAAGTAAAACGATTTTTAATTAATCTAGCCCAATTCAATTCCAAGTTCAACTCCAAACAAATTAAGCAAGTCCATCTTATGTTTAATGAAGCCCGAAAGGGAATCCTAAATCCTAGCCCATCTTGGAGTTTCCTAAGCCTATAAATAGAGGTGCTCACCCTCAAAATCCCTCACTATTATTCATTAAACCTAAAAGTAAAACTCTAACCCTAAATTCCTCTTTCTTTCATCGAACTTATGTTTGGCCGTTTTTCTCTTACTTCCATTTGTTTTCAGAAAAAGGTTTCTTCTTCAAAGTTGTAGATCTCAAAAAGTTCTTGAACTTTGCCTCAAGAATCGATCAATTTCGAGTTACAGGTTAGAAGTTATGAGCGTTCTAAAATCCTGTTGCAGTATTTCAATTTTCACTTTTCTCTCCTCTCTCTTTTGCTCGCGCACGCACAGCCCCTTGTTGCTCGTGCCTTCGTGCACGCAACCCTCACCCCTCTCTTTGTTTCTCGTCTCTTCTCATGCTCGCCCAGCACGCGTCGTGCCCCTCGCCTCGCCACGCACACTCTCGTTCTCTCGCACAACACCTCAACCTAGCGTGTTGTTGTGTGCTATTGCTTGTTGTTGCTCGTCGCTGCTGCTGTCTTATGCCGCTGCCCACACGCAACACAATTGTGTTGTGTGTGTGTGTTGTTGTTGTTGATCGTTCATACTCCGTATACTTTTAACCTTTTCCAAATTCCATTTTTAAATTATTAAATTATCATTATTGTTTTTGATTATTTAAATTGTTGGGAACGGTTATGAACACCGTGTTTTAATATTTTCGTATCTGAATTGATGGGAATGATTTTAATTATGAGAACTAGTATTTTCAGATTTAGTGATTAATTAAAATGTCAATTTTTAAGGTCAAAACATGATTTTATTAGTGACCTATTGTTCAAGCGATTGATTCACATAATTTAATGATAATTTAAATTATGGGAATCAACTTAAATTTTCAGATTTGTTATTAAGCTTTAAAGAGTTGATTTTAATGATTTTAAAGCTAAAAAGTCAATGTTTTTATACTAGGACTTGAGTTGACTATTTGAGACTATTAATTTAATGAATAACGATTAATTTCTAATTAAAGCAAAAGTTTTAGAATCTTAAATAGTTTCTGGAAATTTAGTAAACATGGATAATAATTAAGTTTCTCCATTGTGTATAGGAGTTGATTTCTAGCTTTGAGTCGTGATTCGCACAGTGGCCCCCGTACTTAGGTATTCCAGGTACGTACAAGACTAGGGTGACCATCCCATTAGGACTTTATGAAGTATAGTGAATCACGTGAACTTAAAGTGTTGAGAATTCATGTTTGATGATTGAGAATGAACATGTTTTTATTATTATGAATTCATGTTTGATGTTGGGAATGAACATGTTATATTATTATGGAATCATGTTTGATGTGTAGACAAGCATGTGAGAATTGTTATTGAATCTATGTGAACGAGCATGTTATGAATTGAATTATGCTTTATAGATTCTGTTGAACTATCATGTTATGGACTTTTATAATCGTTGAATTATGTCAAGCATGTTGTTCAAGTTGGTATGCATGTATGAATATTGCGCATGCAAGTTATTATGATTATGCTATAGTACGGGATGTCTAGCATATGTTGAGCCTATTGAATATTGCCGGAGTGCATTGTTTATTCTACCACAGGGGTAGAATATGTTTAGAGAGTCTATGTGAATTGAACTAATGACAATTCGTGCTAAGGGCACACCCCGCTTGTTAATGGGCAATATCGGGTTATCTCAAACAGTGTTTTTGAGAAGGAACAATGGGAGTAATTTCACTTGAGTCTATGTTTGATCACAAGTCCTAAAGTATTAAAACGAAGTGTCATTGTTGAGTTGTTTCATTGCTTAATTGTTTTCCTGTTATGTCTTTTGTAGAGTCTTGAGTCGCCTTGAACATAACATACTAATTAAGGTAAAGTGTAACCCGAATGAGCTTCAAAACTCTCGTAACGTATATACCTTGAGTATGAACAATGGGGGGAGTCTGGTCGGAGAACTTGTACTCCTTGAATGATACAAGACGTTGTTTCATTCTTTTGTTTTAGGCCGTTGTTCATTTGAATTCCATCGGTATGGTCCGACTGTCGGTAGGACTCCGACTTGTTATTATTTGGTGTATGGTTGGCTCCCATCACCCTTTTCTTTCCGTTTGAGGATACTTTATTTTACCCGTTCGGAGCTACTTTCTTTAATAAACTGTGAGTCAAGAGTCGTGTCGAGTGTCGAGTCTTGTCTCCATGTTTACTTGTTTATTAAATGGCTTATGCGTGTGGATTATTAATCCGTTGAGTGAAACATGTTAGGATAGATTGTTATTCTAGCTTGTTCGTACTCAGCTTTTGCTGACTTCGTGCTTCATGTCTTTTGGTCATGGCTTTCGCCTTAATGACCCTATGATGATCCATCATTGCATTTGCGTTGTTGGCGAGTAGATTTTAATAAAGCAGGTTTGTAGAGATAACTTGCGGGAGAAGTTATCATGGGAATCGTGTTGAGAGTTTATTTTCTTCCATATTTTATAAACTCTATTTAATTTCTAGTCATGACTACTACTTAATTTATTTAGACTATAGTTAAGATTTTAAATTATTTATACTTTGGTTTGGGCCTTGATGGTTCCAAGTTGTTTTAATGATCATTAACTATTTAATACGTTTTGAAAGTTAGTTATTTCCGCTGCGTAATTCTGGTAAATAGCCTTAGCCGTTATCACGGTGGCGGTAATATCTTGGTAATTCCTTTATTTTAAGTTGGAAAATGTTTTATAAAACGCAAGGAATTATTAGGGTGTTACATAAAAGGTCTAATCTTTAAGAACTAAGTCTCCTAATTTCAATATTCAAAGTTCAATATTCAATTTCAATATTCAAGTTCTATATTCAAGTTCTATTTCAATAATCAAAGTCAAGGATGCTTTATGATGAGCAACTCATCTAAAGTTGAGATTTTCTAGAGATTTGAATCCGTGTCGGGCACACTTATTATTAAGTAGTTGCTTGGAGTTCGTATCTCAAGTACAATAATACAATTTCAATATCATCATTTCAATAATGTCATTTCAATATCGTCATTTCAATATCGCAATTTCAATATCGCACTTTCAATACCGCACTTTCAATATCGCATTTCAATAACGCACTTTCAATATCACACCTTTATTTTTGCAATTTCAATTCCGGACTCTTTATTCACCTTTTTTAAGGTGATGTGGTTTTGTACGCATTTCAATAATTCCTTCATTTCTTGTGATGATGCTCTACATGTTTATTGCTTTCATCATCTCACATGCTAAATTCAATAATATACAAAAGGTTACTGACAGGCTAAAGTCGTATCACCTAATCAAAGATAAACCTAAAATCACTAGCTAAATAGCAAGGGAAGTCAGGATCGAATCCACAGGGAAATATGTGTTCTTTCTACTATTAAACTAAGGTCTAGACTATTGGGAAACAAGTAAATGATTTGGGTTGATTATTAAACTACGACAATAATTAAACAATGAGGAAATCAGATATTAAAAGGTCTAGGGCATAGGTTCACCAATGAACAACAATCCAAGATGATAAACAATCAATAATAAACAACTAATGGGCTCGTTAATTCTAAGTTATTGAAATGACATTATTGAAATTGCAATAATATCGCATTTTAATGCATAAGATATTAAAAGGTCTAGGCATAGGTTCACCAATGAACAACAATCCAGGATGATAAACAGTCAATAGTAATCAATAATGCAGTTAATTAGACTAGCATGCTCTCTCGAATCGATACTAATCATAGATTTAGAATTAACGGGCTCTCGCTACGTATTAATCCCTATTCTACCTATTGAAACAAGCCTAAACATCAAATTGCATCTCTCGAATCTTAACTTGATATTGCTAGACTAATACAATTAGACCTGCGCAAATCTAATCGCAAAGTAAATGGAAGCAATCAATAGGAATTAACAGCTAATACCAACAATCAACAATAATTAATCATCCCTTCATATTGGTTCATGGATTCCCAAAACCCTAGAATGGAACTACTCACACATATTTAAAATAACTAAGACAAACATATTAATTGAAAACATAATTCAAATAGAATAATAAAGCAAAGAAAGAATTAATACCTAAGTGTTTAGCGACAATTCAGAGAAAAACTAAGTAATGAAAATAAACTAAGTGTTTAAAGCTAGGAAATAATATGCCTAAAACAAATAACTAAGAGCTATATTTATAGTGTTTCCTAAAACAAAAAGAAAAATCGGAAATAACTAAGTGAAACCCGCGCTGGGGTTGTCGTCGCCCGGTCGGGCACACATCCGCCCGCCGGGCGAGCAGCTCGTAACCCGCCCGTCGGGCACATGTCCTCCCGCCGGGCGGATTTACACAATTCCAATTTCATCAACACGCGCCCGGTCGAGCTCCCTTCGCCCGCCGGGCAACCATTCGCCAGCCGGGCGCGCGTACAATCTGCACAGTCTCCTGTCTTCAAAATGGCATATCTCCTTTGTTATTCGTCCAAATTAGGCGAGTGGCCACCTTTTGGAAAGATCTTGAAGTCTAGAATCCAACCCAATTAGAATCACTTCATTTGGAGTTGTAGAACTTGATTTATGATCAAAAGAGTAGACGAGTGCTGGTTTTCTACTTCTTTCACTATTCGCTTTGCTCGAAAACTCTTCCAACTCAATGTTTGTGCTCTCGAAAGTACATAGTCTCTTGTACGTATTGATTCAAATGAGTAGGAAATACACAAAAATATGCTAATTCCTACAATGATGAACCTGAAACTACAAACACACTAAAAGGAGCACATTAGTACTAAAATTCGCCCCGAAGAGCTCATTTGAGACCAAAAAGTACTAAGGGACGGGGGTAAAAGCACAATAAAATATGAATATATCAGTTATATCACGCTTAAAAAAGATAATTTTGGGCAAATCGGCCTTAGGTTCCCTTAATTAACTTTAAAGCAAAGTGACCACGTTCAAGTAGCAAATACAATGTTCTAATTGCATGTTTCAACCGACTTAGTGTCATGATTAGGATTCCATGAAAATAGAACAAACGCAAGCAATACAAGGAGCTCCTAAAGAATCAATCAGTTTGCAAATGATATCAACGGTTGATCCTCAAGATGGTTGATCCTCAAGATGGTTGATCCTCAAAGTGGTTGATCCTCAAAATAGTTGATCCTCAAAGTGGTTGATCCTCAAAGTGGTTGATCCTAAAGATGTTGATCATAAAGATGGTTGATCCTCAACGGCTGATCCTAAACAAGTTATTAAGGGTGTTCCTCATATATTATGAGGATCATCAATGTTCCGGAGAAGGAACAATGCATGAAGCGTACAAGCGAAGCTTCAAAAGGTGCCAACATGAAAGCTACAACATATGAGTTTATGTTTAGATTTTGTGTAAGTATTTTAATATCGTTTATGCATAATATGGAACAAAAGGAACACGTGCATTTTAATACGTTTTGAGAAAATAGTTTTTGTGAATAAAATAAAGTTTTATAAAGGAAAAATCTTTGGAAAATAAATAAAACGATTTCAATAAAATCAACACGTAGAAAGTTCATAGTCCTTGTCTAGTATTCGAATGTACTTGAAAAGCTTGCCAAATAAGTGGTTCGTTCCCGTGCCCGAATCTCACCCATTCGGTTTCTAAGATTCAATGCCTTATCCAACAAGAGTCATACTAAGGTCCTCCCAAACCGGACCCTTAAAAAATGTTTGGTGATAACTCCTTCAAAATTCAAAATCTCAAAACCCGTAGGGATACAAAAGTACAAAAAAAAACCCTACACACCCCTTCTTCCAAATCCTCCCAAAATTCTTGTCTAGTTGAAGCATCTACTCCTGCTTGTGGTCCATAGGCACTCACAATAGTTACAACGTCATCCTCTATCACAAGCTTAATACTAATAATTCGATCACTTTTTCGAGACACGTCCACTACAACATCAATAAATTATCGGTCAATAAGGACTCTACACTTTAATAATCAACTAAAAATATGATCGTAAATTAATAATTTATCAACCATAATTGAGTAGTTATTTTTTATTTTTTTTCAGTTTCAGCTGCTACTTTAACCAAACATTTAACCGTTACTTTGACAGCTAACCTCAACCGCTACTAGTTGAAAACTATCCACTACTCAGACCCACTACCTGCTATTCAACCGCTAAAATTATCCACAACCGCTAATTTTGCCGAACTGGAGGACCTTTAATTTCCATCAGTCCATCACTACGTACCAATGTACGTACCATCAACCATTATAGAAAAATTAAAAAAAACCCTAAAAAACCTCTCGCCGCTCTCCCCTCCGCTCTCCTTTCTAGGGTTTATTTTCTTGGTAATTATAGGCTAGAAATAGTCTAATTTCTTCGGAAATTAGACTATTTCCGACCCTTTCTCTTTATTTAATTCAGTTACTATCTCTAAAATTTAATAAATTTTCACCATATGGGCGGAGTTCGTCCTTGTTCGTTAGTCTCCCTGTGGTGGAGTTAGTTTTAGTATGTCTGGTTTGTCGTAGAATTAGTTCGTTGGTAAAGTTTTATGCGGAATCGCGACAAATATCAATTTTTCGATTACATCCAGATGAATCAAATAAAAATCATTATCGTGGCTACAACAAATCGTTAGACTCTCCCTCTGAAAAGGCTGCATGTTCCAGCGGAGACGTTCTACCGTGCAAGATCTATTCAACGATTGTAGTTTTGATGAAGTATTTGATTCAATTTGTCATGTATTTGTTAGATCCTTGTAGATGTCGTATGACTCTTTATTAATGAATTAATTTTCCTTAAAAAAAAAGGGTACCATCAACCATTGGGTAAGTACTCCCACACCGCCAGAGTCACAGCCGTACAATAATACGGAGTAAGGCCATGTTCTCTTCACCTTGTCATTGTTACTTATTGAATCAGATCTTATTAAATCATACCAGACCAGACCAGCAACATTCAGACCAGACCAGACAAGACCAGATCAGACCAGCAATATTCAGAGCAGACCAGACCAGACCAACAACATTCAGACCAGACCAGACCATGAATTTTTAATTATTTATTATTATTATTATTTTAATTATAATTATAATTATAATTATAATTATAATAATTAAAAAAATTATTACTAATAATTAATAATATTATAAATTAATAATTAATTATTATTATAAATTAATAATTAATTATTAATTATAATTATAAATATAAGTACTCCCTCCGTCCCAAAATTATCTTTCTGCTTTCCTAAACGAGCGTCCCAAAATTATCTTCCTGTTTCTAATTTTGGCTACTAAGGTCCTCACTTTTTCATGTACTATATTAATTAAAATTGAATTGAAATCCCCACCCATGTACTATATTCCACTTTTCCCAGGTACTATATTCTCTTTCACATGTACTTTATTCCACTTTTCCATATAACTCAATCATCATTTGTACTTTATTCTACTTTTTCATGTACTATATTCCACTTTTCTTAAAATCCGTGTTTTTGGTCAAACAGGAAGATAATTATGGGACGGAGGGAGTAATAATTAATAATTAGTTATAATTAATAATTAATTATAATTATTAATAATTAATAATTAATAATTAATAATTATTATAAATTAATTATTAATTAATAGTTACCAATTTTTAATTATTAATTAATAATTAATAAATAATTATTAATTAATAAATAAATAATAATTTTTAATTATTCATTATTAAAACTTAGGTATTAGTTAATTTTTATTAAGTAGTCATTAATTATTAAAAATTAATTTTAATTATTAAATAATTTATATTTATTATTTATTATTTATTATAATAATAATTAGAAAAGTTCAGACCAGACCAGATCAGACCAGACCAGCATGAATCAGACCAGACCAGACCAGCATGAATCAGACCAGACCAGACCTACATGAATCAGACCAGACCAGACCAGACCAGACCAATATGAATCAGACCAGACCAGACCAACAAAATGAAAAATCAAACCAGACTAGACCAGACGTAGAGAACAGAGCCTAAATATCGAGAGAGCACACACGCGACAGTGCGCGCGCGAGAGGGTAAAATTGTCTAATCGTCCTTCCGCTCTCCTTTAACCTACCTCGCCGCCGCGAAACCCCGCTTCTTTCTTTCTCTCTAACTGAAACCGTTATTTACAAAAATTAGGGTTTATCTCCGGAATCTAGGGGTTACGACGTTGCAGCTGAGGTGATTCTGCTGCAATGGGAGTTCCGGCGTTTTATCGGTGGTTAGCGGAGAAGTATCCATTGATTGTGGTGGATGTTATCGAGGAAGAAGAGGTTGTTATTGACGGAATTAAGATTCCAGTTGATACGAGTAAACCTAGTCCTAATCTCGAGTATGATAATCTTTATCTCGATATGAATGGGATTATTCACCCTTGCTTTCATCCCGAGGACCGGGTAATTGTTTAATTTTCTCTGCCATTTGCTTAAATTTATGCTATTTGAAGTAGATTTTTGTTGTTATTGTTATGAATTTGGGACTTTTGTTTTTGTCGTTGTTGAGTTTATGCTAATTTGAGAAGTCATCGTAGATTTTAAGTGCAGGAGAATTGGATTAGTTGTTTTTAGATGGGGCTAGGTGGCGTGCTGCTAGAGATTACAATTTTATGATTTGGGGTAGTTTGCTATCGAAGCGAAATACGGATTGCTTGAGTACTAGTGGAGGCTTTTGATTCCTGGGGAACTGTTTGCATATGGTTAAGTTGTGTGGGGCTGTAGATCATAAATTTGTAATTGGGGTGATTTGCTTTTGGTGCGGATAGGGATGCTTGAATGTATGGAGTGTGATATTTTTTAATTTTCGTGGAATATTTTGCGTGTGCTATATCGCTGATGTAGATTCTTAGTGCTGGAGAATTGAATTAGGTGTTTTTAGCTAGGTTATTTAATGTGATGATTGGCACAATATTCAAGTGTGCTAAAGAACATAGGTAATAGCTTTTATGAGGATGTTTCCAGAGGTGGGGTGGGGGGTAACAATCTGTTATTTTTTTTGCCTACTACAATACATCCATCAGCTTATTAGTGACATGGTAGAATGTAGGTCAGTGAGATTGTGAGACTACGGGGGAACTGGGGAAGGCTTCATGCTTCAGAGGGGAATACTCTGGAACACTTAAGGTGGTATGCATGGTAAGGGAAGAGTGCAGAGACAGACAGTATATTTCCATTTCTTTGCCCGGAGTACCAGCAAGCATAGTCAGTGACATTGGGGCGCTAAGTGTCCTGATCTTGAATGCTTTCTGAGATGATCGTTGAGACGTGATTGATTGTTTGCAGATGCCGATGCCTTGATGTGTGAGGATTGTATTCACAATCATCTATTCATCGCCTTCGCAACATTTTCATTAGTAAACCACCGGAAGAAAGTCGAAGAGGCTTATATATAATATAAGCATGTAATTTTCTTGTACTTTTGGTACTTGTATTTGACCTCTTTCTTCCTGTTAAATTTTTATGTCTGGTGGGTAAGGCTGTGGGGGTTGCCTTTTTTTTTCAAATTGTCTGGTCTGGTTGCTTCAGAAAGTCATTTTTAGACTTATAGGTTGGTTGTTCACTGTGTTAGAAGTAGAAGCTTGCGTTTGATATAAAGAGGTAAAGCAAAATTTGGTGTTCAAAATTTGATTTTTTTTTTTATTTGTGAGTTTTCTTCTTGTACTGCTCTCTTCATAGTTGGAAGGAGTGCAAAAGCGTTGTGAAATGGTTCTGATTGATTATCAGGAAAAGGCCAAAAGTTTCCTCACTTTCCTTTGCTGATGTTTGAATATTTCTCATAACCCTTTCTGGGTGTGGAGGGTTTCAATTTTCATAATGGTTGTTATCTTTACCATGGTTGGACATCTTCTTCGCTTATGTCTTTTAGATATTTTCTGAGTGGCTCATTTGTGATGAGCCTATTTGAGGCCATCGATGTTTAATTGTAAAAGCCTTTATATCCTTTTTGAGCAGATCTATGCTTTTCAGTGATCTATTTGCACCTGCTAAGTTTCTTTGCATTTTCAGTATGTTTAATTTTTTCCCCTTCATTTTATTCAGGCTTCTCCGGCAACATTTGAGGAGGTGTATCAGAATATGTTCGACTACATTGATAGGCTTTTTAACATGGTTCGTCCTAGAAAGCTGCTATACATGGCGATTGGTGGGTTTATTGATCTTTTTCTATTTGCGTTATTTGTGCATTAGCATTATACTGATACTACAAGAAATGCTTTCAGATGGTGTTGCTCCTAGAGCCAAGATGAATCAGCAGCGTTCTAGGCGTTTCAGGGCTGCTAAAGATGCAGCAGAAATTGTATGTAATCGATATACTGGTGTGTCTGGATCTTCTTCATCCTCGAATTATCAACTTGCTCACCGTGTATATATTATGGTTTCTTTTAGGCAGCTGAAGAAGAACGTTTACGGCAGGAGTTTGAACAAGAGGGGAGAAAGCTTCCTCCGAAAGAGGAGTCACAAACTTTTGATACCAATATTATTACTCCTGGAACAGAGTTTATGGCTGTGTTGTCTATTGCATTACAATATTATGTTCACCTCAGAATAAATAATGATCCAGGGTGGAAATCTGTTAAGGTACTGCTTTGAAGTTTAATGCTTTTGCAACAATTCAGGAATTTGCTAGTCTGGAGTATTTGGTGGTTGTGCAGGGGATTTATAATTCTTTGTGGTTGATTTTAGGTTATATTATCTGATGCAAATGTTCCTGGGGAAGGGGAGCACAAGATTATGTCATACATACGCCTTCAACGGAATCTTCCTGGCTATGATCCAAACACACGCCATTGTTTATATGGATTGGTATTATCATTTGCACCATTTTCCATATTTTACAAATATGTTACCAGCACCCTCAAATAACAGTTAACATGTTTTTTTTTTTATATTTTATAATTATTTTGACAGGATGCAGACTTGATCATGTTGGCACTGGCTACCCATGAAGTTCATTTTTCAATCCTAAGAGAGGTATACTGTACTGTAATTTTGCTCCTTCACTATGTTTTTTTTTGTGGTATTCCTTTTAAAATTTTATTGTCAATGCAGGTTGTTTTTGTCGCCGGACAGCAAGATAAGTGCTTCATATGTGGTCAGGTTGGCCATTTAGCAGCAACTTGCGAAGGCAAAGCAAAGAGGAAGGCTGGTGAATTTGATGAGAAAGGTGCTGATGTTGCTAAGAAACCTTTTCAGGTTTGCCGTTTTTCCCCCTTTTCAGAAGTAACTAGGCTTTCCAGGCAGTAGAAAAAAAACCTTTGTGCTCATTTGTGGTTCTGAATTACAATATTCTCTGTAACTTTGAGCTTTGTTTGCAGTTCCTGAACGTGTGGACTCTCAGGGAATATCTGGAGCATGAGATGAGGATTCCCAATCCTCCTTCTAAGATTGATTTCGAGCGCATTGTAGATGATTTCATCTTCATCTGCTTTTTCGTCGGCAATGACTTTTTACCTCACATGCCTACCTTGGAAATCCGTGAGGTTTGTATACGATGTTTCTCCTTCTTTTGTTGCATGCTAGTGAAGTTATTCAGTAGCATATCAATTCTACCTAGGGCTGAGCAAAACTATCCGAAAAACCAAAAACCTGAAACCCAAACCGGTATCCGATCTGAAAAAGTGGGTACCTAAACCAATATGGTTATCGGTTCGGGTACCCGATCTGAAATTCGGGTATTGGATATTGGTTACGGATATCGTTTTACAATTAACGGGTACCCGATAACGATCCGATAAGCCCTTTTTTTTAAGTTTTTCTCAATTTAAATATTTTTTCAAAGAGCTCAAAATCCTAAATGTTAATAATAAATGTATAATTTTAGTAAATTGTAATTTCATTAGTAATGTAGTCAAAATCATGTGTTAATGTTGGTATCTAGTATTGAATAATATTACAATCTAGTTATAAAGTCTATTTTTTCCAATTGGATATCATAACGATTAACGGGTACCCGGCATCCGATCCGAAAGTTTGGGTACCCGAACTTAACGGTTCGGTTCATGGATATCAATTTTTGCATTATTGGTTATCGGTTACCCGATCGATAATGCTATTGGTTCGGGTACCCGACCCATTTCTACCCCAGCCAATATGATAAGCTTTGTAATTGAAGCATGTTCTGGCAGCTCTAATTTAGTGTGGCAGCATTAGTTGTCCTATATAATATTTGAGACTGCTGCAAAACGTGTCAGTCCAGAAAGTGTCGAGATTGCACTTTAATTGGTCCCTGCATTGACCAGGTTCAGGGCTACAAAATGATGAGCTTGGTAATTGAAGCATGTTCTGGCAGCTCTAATTTAGTGTGGCAGCATTAGATGTCCTATATAATATTTGAGACTGCTGCAAAACGTGTCAGTGCAGAAAGTGTCTTGATTGCGTTTTAATTGGTACCTGTATTGACCAGGTTCAGGGCCACAATATGATAAGCTTTGTAATTGAAGCATGTTCTGGCAGCTCGAATTTAGTGTGGCAGCATTTGTGGTCCTATATAATATTTGAGACTGCTGCAAAATGTGTCAGTGCAGAAAGTGTTGTGATTGCACTTTAAGTGGTCCCTGTATTGACCAGGTTCAGGGCCACAATAAGCTTATTGTGCACCCTTGCATAAGTCAACTCCCTTTTTACTTTTTTGAGTTGCTGTTTTTACATAATTATTTATTTTGTAGTTGCTCATTTATGTGTTTAAGTTGTCATTTTTAGAAAGAGCAACTGAAAGTAATAAACACAGACTTTAGCAAATTAGCAGTAACATAATTTACTTATGCAAAATGACTCCAGATCAGATCCATATTGGTTAATGCTGTTGGTTTGTCTTATACAAGAATATTAGCACCGCCTTTATTTTGGAGTCTCTTATTCTCCATATGTCTTTTCTGTCAATCAGGGTGCAATAAACCTGTTGGTGGCTGTGTATAAGAAGGAATTTCGTGCAATAGGCGGATATTTGACCAATGGAAGCAAGGTATTTAGTTAATTGGTTGCTTTTGTTAGTAGGCTATCCATAAATGGCAAGTATCTGTTTTTGTTGCTTCTTGCGGGGATGAATTGTTGAGCAACATTTAAATCTTTCTGTATGTGCAGCCTGATTTAAGTAAGGTTGAGCAGTTTATTCAAGCTGTTGGATCATATGAAGACCAGATCTTCCAGAAAAGGGGTCGGTTACACCAGGTTAGTTCTTTCTTTCTACAGCATTCTGGTGGGATGTCGTGGTTGGGTGGGTTATTGACTTATTGTGATAGAAGGTGTTGATATCATTATGCTCCCCAACATCTCTTTCATTTTTGTGTCACGTATCCCTACAGGCTTGGAGGACCGAAATAGGAGATGTGTTTGTTCGATCAATCTATGCCATTGGCGTTGCATTGATTGGTCGGTCAATAACTCTGATCTTTGGATGTAATTACATTGAATTGTTATAATGTGGTGTATTTGGTTAAAGGTGTTGTGGTTTTGAGAATGTTGTCTTGGGGGGAGCCTGTAATCTGAAGTTTGCAAGTACTGAATGAGCTTTATTTATTTATTGTTCAGCGTCAAGCAGAGAGGATAAAAAGAGATAAAGCACATGCCAAAAGAGGAGATGATGTGCAACCCCAAGTCGAGCCTGAGTCCTTAGTCCCTGTTTCACGATTTAAGGGTTCTCGCCTTGCTTCAGCTCCATCACCTTCACCCTTTCAGAAGGGACCAGTTGGGAGTTCAGAAAGTAAGCCTCGTAAAGTGGCCCGTACCTCTACGGCAACAATTGGCGCTGCTATTGTTCAGGCTGAAAGTAGTCTTGAAGAGGAAGTATGTATTCTTGCTTTGCAGGCTCACTTCCAAAAAACAATTGTACTTCTGTAGAAGCTGCTGTCTTTATATTACTTGAGATAACTGCATTATTTTTGTGCCAGGCTCTTGACAATATAGAGGATCTGAAAGCAAAGATTAAAGAGTCCATTCGTGAGAAGTCCGATGTTTTTAACTCTGACGTTCGGGAAGAAGATAAGGTTTATTTTTTGATTTGTTATCAACTATTTCTGCCTTGAATTTTTTAATTTTTGTTTTCTATTGTAGTTGTGAGATTTTATTGAAATGGGTAGTTTAGTTGATATGCCTTGTGTAATTAGAATATTCTTCTAACAAGTATTTTTCACATAAAGATAAGTCATATACTCAGCTGGAGTTCGGCAGCTATAGAATCTTGGAATTCCTTTTAATTCTTGTGTTCCCAGACATTTTTTAAAGCTGAAATTTTTGTTTAACAGTCATCATAGCTTATTTGCCACATAGCTATGAATTTTTTTGAGCATTGCCATTGCTACCCTTCATTGTGGTGCGTGCATCCTTCTATCCCTAAAGAGGCTTGAGGAAGTCTCTCTGCATCTACCACGGCAGTAGTTCAATCGCCGATTGATATCGGGGAACTTCCATATTTTTTTATCATGTCATGTACAATTGTTATACGGCAGAATGCTGGGCAGTGAAACATTGTCATGTGCATAAGATGAATGTGGTGGAGATGCGCATGTTACGTTGGATGTGTGGGCATAGAAGAAAGAATCGTTTGAGGAATGAGATTATTAGGAAGAAAGTAGGGGTTGCACCGATTGAGTTTAAGATGATGGAAAATCGTTTTAGATGGTTTGGGCATGTAAACAGAAGATCAAGTGATGCCTCGGTTAGGAGGCTAGAAGGGTGGCAAAGCGATACAATTGCAAGGGGTAGGGGAAGACCTAAGAAAACTTGGAGGAAAGTGATTGAGGAAAATATGGCGTTGGATAGGACATAATGGAGGGAGAGAATATACTTTTGATGACTTCATTTAACTTATACAACTTCCATTTTGACTCTCCTTACTTTTACTTTTACTTATTTATTTATGTTTTTTATTTTTTTATTTACACTTATTCTTATTATTATTTTTATTTTTGAAATGTACTTATTTTACTTATTTATTTATTTTAAACTTTACTTATTTTTATTATCCGTTATAATATGTTTTCTGTAATATATATATATATATATATATATATATATATATGTATATTTTCCCTTATCTTACTTTCATTAATTCTACTTTCTCCCTCTTCCTTGTTTATTCTTTTAACTTCCCGCTTCTTTTTGGTTTGATGGGTGACAATGACGATCTCCTACGACGTTTCATGTTAGCCGACCCAAAACATTTTGGGAATAAGGCTTTGTTGTTGTTGTTGTTGTTGTTGTCATGTACAATTGTTAGTCCATTATTTAACTTATTGCACTTCATAGTTGCTAGTGGAAACACATGTAGTTAATTGTAGAAAGCTTACCTGATTGTTAAGTTGAAATGGTTATAATGCATATTCTATGGTGTTATTTTATCCACAGACAAAACTGAGAAATCAGTTGTGGGAACTAAGTTCTTCATTGGTTAAATCCGTATTCGTTGCATAGATTGCAGTTGAAGCCATTATATGATGAATGCAAACTTTAAAGTATGGCTGCTAGGTAGTTATCTTAGGCTACATATTTATCTAAGTTATCTTTCCTTTTTATGTATTCTCCTCTTCTTTATAATATTGGCATCTCCTCCATTTTGACAACATGGTATGATAATAGATATGGCAGTCAAATTTCTTTGGATATATTCCTAATTGATATATTGAATCTGCTAAATTAATATTCATGCTAAGTTGTTGGAAAGTCAAATTTCCATAATCTAGCAACTTTTAGTTAGCAAGGTTTTGTGAATTGACAGGAAACGCCTATTTGTTGATGCATTATTCTCCGGGTAAAAGAATTTCTTTTGTCATTTTATCATGCTTATTTACATTATTTAATTTTGTATCAGATCAAATTAGGAGAGCCTGGATGGAAGGAAAGGTATTATGAAGAGAAGTTCTATGCAAAATCTTTAGAAGAAATGGAAAGCATTCGGAAGGATGTTGTAAGTTGCATATTTTGTGATACCACTTTCCCTTTTTAGGTTCATGTTTGTTGATTATCCTTGATTATGTTTGGTGTTTATGTTATGGCTTAAAATTCTTGTAGAATGATTCTTATTTTCACTGTCAGGAATCTGTCTGTTGTTTGCACTTGGATTAGCTTTCTTTGCTTATCTCATGGGTATTTTTGGGTGTTACTGATGTAGAATAAATGATTATTGCATTTGAGAATCACAACATTTGCCTCACCTACAGAATTTTGATCCCTCCCTATGCCATCCGGCTGCATTTTGAAACAAACTTGCAGCTCAATGACTATTGAGTGCACATGTCCTGATAATGATCTTTTCTATACTAAGCTAGAACCATTGTAGTTTTAATTTCCTGGAAAAGAGGGAGGGCCCAGAGTGTCCGTACAAACTTTTGACCACCCGGAATCTCCATTACAATTTACAAGTATCATGTATTGTATAATCCAAGATATCCTTTTTAGCAAGTTAAAGTTCTTGGTGTGGTTTAAGAATATTTTCTTAAAAACATAGCAATTTCATATTTGGGTCCTGAATTAGACCTTGCTCAACCTATAGCATATTGCAAAGTTACTAGTTCTTAGCAAGTTAAAGTTCTTGGTGTGGTTTAAGAATATTTTCTTAAAAACATAGCAATTTCATATTTGGGTCCTGAATTAGACCTTGCTCAGCCTATAGCATATTGCAAATTTACTAGTTCTTAGAATTATTTTAGAAGACGCTATGATTTATGATGGGGGTGTCCTTGTCTTTCGTATTATAATGGACTAATTTTTTATGGCTTATTGCTTCCACTCGTTTTATGCGAAGTAGTAGAGTGTCTTCGAGTCAGTGTCCGACTCTTTGGCGGTAGGAACATGTGATACACTCTTGCTTACGGGTAACAAGAGAGAAGGACTTTCGTAAGATTTGGTGTCATGAGCATGCCTAGAGGACTGCGCAAGTTTCATGCATCATGGCAACAATTGAAATTGAGAAAACGTTGAATAACACTAGAGCTGTCCGTAGGTGTGGTTGAGCCGTTGAGGGCTGATTATTTTGCATATTCCACAAACATGATGCATTAGTACTGCAGTGTCATATACAGTGAGAGTGAAGAAGGCTGTCTTGTTTGCATTCTTTTACAGATGAAGTATACACTAGATTTATTTAAGATTGAAGTTGAAATTTCATGAGTGAAAGAGACAAGAATATTCAATACAGACACATTTTCTAACTGGTTTGTGACCTTGATTTTGTTACATTGTTTTCCGTGGAAGTCTTTTACCTACTTCTTGTTTTTTACTGCTTTTGTGTATCTGCCTATCTGGACTACTAGATTGACAAATGTTTCATTTCCAGGTCTTGAAGTACACAGAAGGCTTGTGCTGGGTTATGCATTATTATTATGAAGGTGTCTGCTCATGGCAGTGGTGAGTTTGTTGTCCCTGTTTCAGGTCTTTTGATTTTCGTCGAACATCTAGGTGCCTCCTTCTAGTATCACTATAAAGAGCATACTTTGGAGATTTGTTTGTATCGCCTTTTCTTGTCACATTTGGGTGAATGCTACTGTAAGATTGAATGCGTCTTTAAAAGTTCAGAATTTTAAGTTGATTTTTCAACATCTTTTGCAATTTATACATTTATTTCATCTCATCCATTCCCTGCCTAGTCCCAAGTTATATTTGAATTAATAATGAGGTATTGCGGTTCAACTTCTTGTCACTAAACATCTTCCCCTATGAAAAATTTGCCTAATGATATGATGCTTTAGTAGAACGCTAGCTGAAAAGGGAGGGGATGCGCCTCGTGAATCTGGGGCTAATTTTATGACGGGCAGAGCATATTGATATTTATCTGACTGCCCAAAACTGTCCTATTGTTTTCGTGACTGCATTCTTTGCGCACAATTTGTCGATATTGGGGTGGGTAATTTGCAAGTGTGTTTTTGCTTTTTTTAATAGTACATCTGTTTGTATTTTTAGCTGTTGTTTTTCTTAGTTTCCTTCTCACCTTTAATTTTAATTTTCAGGTTCTATCCATACCATTATGCTCCCTTTGCTTCTGATATAAAGGATATTGCACAATTAGATATCAACTTTGAGCTAGGTTCTCCTTTCAAGCCCTTTGATCAACTTATGGGAGTCTTTCCTGCTGCAAGGTTGTAATTGTTACCTGTTCTGTCTCTTTCCTAGTTTGCTGAGGGTTCTAACAATGATTACTTGCAGTTCCCATGCCCTTCCAGTGACGTACAGGAAGTTGATGAGTGATCCTAAATCCCCAATTATTGATTTTTACCCATTAGGTATGAGTCTTTTGAAGAATGATATCAGTATTATCAATATTTGTGAAGAAATTTCATCAGCTTTAAATTGTTAAAGAGTGAAGCCGCCGTGGTGTTTTTACTATGTTGGTGCTGTTAGTTCAAGGCCTTCATTGCTTAAAACCATCATAGACCATATTTTTGCCGCATACTTTAGCTTCAGTTTTATTTGTCACATTCCCTTTGTAGAGTGGGGATCGTCAGCTCTTGATGGGCCTTAGATCAAGGAAGGGAAAGGGGTCTAACTGTCTAAGTTATGGGTATGTGGTGGCCTATGTCAAGAGGCATAAATCTTATACAGGAGACAAAATCTTATGCATGGTATGGCATAAAGTATGCTTACGGTTACCTTGTTTAGTTGTCTAGGCTAACTGATGATTAATAGATGTAGCATTTTTTCTACTTACGCAAGTTTAGAGTTTCAATAAGTAAATTCTTTACTATTAGATCATGCAAATAAATGATAAATGAATCAAATGGAGATGGGGAAAATAAGTTTGATTGTTGATAAACAGCTGTGTCTTAGCAAATATAATTCTGTTTTGATGTATTTTGTTTGACTATGCATATATGTTCTCCTTTCAGATTTTGAAGTGGACATGAATGGGAAGCGTTTTGCTTGGCAGGTTTTTCTTTTACCTTGGCCATTTATTATACACTTCATGTAATTGTGCCTGTAAAATTGACATTGTTTGCATGGGAATGTTGCAGGGCATTTCGAAATTGCCTTTTATTGATGAAACCCGTCTTCTTACAGAGATTGCAAAAGTTGAACATACGTTAACGGTATGAATTACAGGGTGGCTTTGATAGCCTGGTGAGGGGTTTTGGTTTCAGGACCAGGTTTATTATTCTCTCTGTGAACTTATCATGTTAATCACTGGGTTTTTATAGGCAGAAGAGAAGAGAAGGAACAGTATCTTGTCTGACATGCTGTTTGTAGCTGTATCCCATCCACTGTCACCTTATATTTTTTCACTTGATGATCGTTGTAAGCAAATGAATGAGGAAGAAAGAGTACTAGTGAAAGAACAAATTGACCCCAAGGCCAGGTATGTGAGGGGTTATTGGTGCTATACGAATATTAGATAGGTGTTCTTGTGCTGTGCCTGTTTTCAAATTCTTTTGCACTTCTATGTATATAATGTCTAGCTAAGTGTTTGGCTGAGCTAGTTACAATGATGATTCTAGTCTTATCCTATTTTGTATATCAAGTTGTTTTTCCCATGGGGTGTTGAGCATATATATGGTGCAGATGAGTTTCACTTTGATAGGGACATATTACATATGAACAGTGACAAACATGGTCTTCCCAAAAGATCTCGCCGACAAGTAATTGTTTGATGTCTAATGTATATTGTAGTCCGTGTTAACCAAGTCTTTTCTGGGATATGTTACTCTGACTTACCTTGCCTTGTCACATATCTGAGTCGGATACAAGGTGAGCTTGGATATAGTAAAAACATGGGATAACACCAGGGTGCATAGTACATGGCGGCTGGGATAAAACCCAGACGGTGTGGAACCCCCCCCCCCCTCTCTGGGGTGGGATATCTTATTCTCTTGGGCTTGTTATGGTCATTCTTGAGAAGGGATGTGGTTTTTTGTGGGCATCATTCAGAAGTTAATCAGGTTATTACAGTCCAGGGAAGGGAAGGCTTCGGTCTTTTGGGGAATGATGATGTGTGGTGGCTGTTATGCTTAATAGATCAAGTGATAACTTTGGGACTTACCATATTGTGTACCTTTATCCTGCTATTTTCTTCAATTTAAATTTTACTTTGCTTGTCTATGAGTTTTAAGATCAATTCGCACATTTCCTGATGTGGTTTAGGTCTGCTTGCAGTGGGGGAATGAACGGTTACATTTGCCTTTGTGCTGGAGACCCTTGCCCTCCTATTTTCAGGTCCCCGGTAGCTGGCATGGAAGATATTGTAGACAATCAAGTCATGTAAGATAAAACCTCCTATTTTGTAGGGTGAACCTGTAGAGGGTGATCTATGACCATACTGTCTTCTTGACGATATTTATTCATGGCTTTCATGCAGTTGTGCAATATACAAACTCCCAGAGTATCACAAACACATATCACGTCCACCTCCAGGGGTGAAATTTCCAACAAAGGTAGATACAATTACAGGCTTTATAACTTGCTGTTTTTCGTTGTGTGAAACTGTGAATACACTTTGGTGCTGCTGCTACTGTGGCTTCATTTTAGTACGTTTTTGTATGTTACTTTGAAACTAGTGATTGCTGCATAAACTCTTTTGTAACGTCTGTATAGTATAAAATTGTAAAACCTTTCTTTTTATGGGTGTCTTTGGACCCTGAAAGGTCTTGTGAAGGACAGTAACTGCAGGTGTTTCAAGCAACGAAAATATGTTGTCTGCTTGCCTGCCTTTGAAATTACATCTTGTATGCACTTTTAACGTTTCCATATCTGAATATGAAACAATGGAGGCAATGGTTAATGTTATTGTAAGACAATACCTTCATTTCAACTTGAAGAGGGACTGAGGGAGTACTTACCCAAGTAGGTCAGGGGAGGACCTTTAGCTTCAACAAAATAACGACCATTATGATCAACATGGTTTCACTCGGTTGAGTTGTGACGAGTAACTTGCAACTGTAATGTGTAAAAAGTGGGTTGGGTATATAGATCAGCTTGCACCATCATTCTGGTGTCTGGCTGTTCTAACCTATACAATTTGTGTTTCTGTTATCATGAAAACTGGTGATGGTTCTTTCAGTTTTCTTCTTTTCTGTGGCACAGCATGCCCATCCTAAGTTTTTTCGTCCAACCAATTTTGAGAAAGTCAATGTTGTCCTTTCCTGAATGAAGTATTTAACTTCCTGTAGTGCTGCTCTTTCCGAGTTTGTTTTTATATGTTGCTAACTTTACCATCCAGTGTTGTACCTGGTAGTCTGTGCTTTTCCTTTTACTGCTGTTGACCATGTTGATATTGCTCACCTAAATTTGTCTTTTGGAGTCTGGGTTAGATGGTTCCTTTATTTAAGAGAAGGCACAAAAATTCCTTGTACATGCAAGTTGGTGGCTTGATTAAAAAATTTATTTTATCCTTTAGGAAATAATCTGGTGAATGAATTCCAAGGCAGTTTAAGAACAAGAGAGAACTCACAGGATCCGCTTTTTGCTCACAAGAACAATGGACCAGTTGTTCCTTAAATCCCCCAAATGTGACTTGCAACCCCTTATATAGGCTTCATTGCTGTTAGTGGCTCATATATATATTTTATGGCAGATTGTCTCGATGGGAGATTTGAAAGAACCTGTCTTATGGCACGAGGATAATGGAAGAGGGCGGTATATGGATAATGGAAGAGGGCGGCATATGGATAATGGAAGAGGGCGGCATATGGATAATGGAAGAGGGCGACATATGGAAAGTGGAAGAGGGCGACATATGGAAAGTGGAAGAGGACGGCCTATGGAAAGTGGAAGAGGACGGCCTATGGAAAGTGGAAGAGGGCGGCATATGGAAAATGAAAGGTATAGTTTTTTATCATCCTCACCCAAATATTTAGTCTGAAGATGGAAGATTTGGATCTAAGATGTTAGACAAAAAGCCTCATATTTTTTTTTATGTATATTTTTTTTTTCTGTTTGTCCAGGCCAAACCCCCCTGGAAGCATATCTGGTCGTCAACTTGGAGAGGCAGCACATCGGCTGGTTATTAATAGCTTACAAGTTAGGGCGGATCAGACCGGATATGCCAGATCTCCAGCTTATGGACCTGTGGATTCACATCCAGATAATAGATACTATGGTCAGGAACACAGTGGGATGATGCCACCTCCTAGAGCAGCGTATTTGGGGGCTGGATATCAGCGACCTCCTGCCATGACACAAATCCATCAAAGTCAGCCATACAGTTCACAGTATGGAAGGCCCAATTCTCAAAATCAAAGAAGTAATATTTCAGCTCCCGTTCAGGGATATTATCCACCTGTACCTCAGTACCATCCTGCCGAGCCTGCACCTGGAGCATACCATCATCAGAGTGGCCAAAGTTATGGTGTTGGTGGTTATAATCAGTGGGGTGGACGCCCACAGTCTCACAATGCTGGTAGAGGAGGATATGGTAACGGTAGTAGTTCCCAACAAGGGGGAAACCGTTTCTCAGCATTCGAAAGAGGATCAAGTCGTATGCCACCATCTACTCGTGGTCGTGGTCGTGGTCGTGGCCGGTAGTAAGATTGCTTCAACTTGAGCAAAAGTTAGCTGAGGTGTAAAATACGCAGTTTCAGATGATAGGATTCTGTAGCATACTTCCAGCTTCGTATTCCCTTGATTGTTTTATTTATTGAGTTTAAACATATAGGAGCATTTCCTTTTCCAAGTTGTATTGTATTATTGTTGTAAAATATCTTGGCCAAATCTTGGCAATAAAAATTGAAGCACAAGTATTTTTTTCCCCCCAGAAATGTCGAAACTGCATATCTTAGTTTGCTTTACCGTGTTCTTGAGATGGGAACAATTGTTGTTTTTCATATGGTGAGACTTTGGACTTTAGTGCCTTTGTTAGGTTTTAGCCCCGGGGCCAGTAAAGTTGATTGTTGGATTTAACATAATTTTTATTAAAATGAATTTTTTTTTTTTAGGGAATTTCTCGTTGGTATCATCGTGCTATTTACTTTTCTCATTGCTACCACATTTTACTTTTGACCTTTTCTTTAACATAATTACGGAGATTATATTATAAACTTAGATAGTTTGTTACCGCACTACATTTATTTTTTGAAAGATAAACCAAAAGTTAGGGTAGCCTTCTGGAAATGCCATCTCGCCACATGTCGCTTCATGTATTGTCAACTTTGACATGTCATCTCATGTAATTTTTTTTTTCTTGATCATGAAAAAAGGTTAGTTATAGGTTTTGAACCTATGACCTCTCATTTGGTAAACACATACTTTAACCACTATGCCACAATTCATTTTGACATTCTTTATACGTTCAAAATTATATTAACTCAATATAATTAGAAAAATAGGTTGAATCATTTTTTAATAGTCTCACATCATTAATTAGTCATTGCTTTTACAAGTTACTAATCCTCATATGATAAAATCTATTAAAGAATACTCAAAGCAATTTATATTGTAATGTAAAAATTAAATTAAACTCAAAACAAGTTATATAATTATCTGATTGATCCATATTTCTACTATTCGGGGCATCGCCCGGGACACCAACTAGTTAGCATCTGAATCTTCCATGGACATTGGGCTTGACCTTGTAAAATATTAATGATCAATAAGTTATCACCTTCTATAAAAATATGACGAATGTTATGTTCAATTGCTAATAGGAGGCCGTTACGAAGAGCCATAACTTCCGCAAGGAGAGGAGATGAAGTTCCCAGATTGTAGGATCTACTGATTAGGTTATTACCTAGGTGGTCCCGAATAACAACCCCTGCTGTTCCAGAGTAGTGTCGAACTGACCCATCAAAATTGAGTTTGAGTACACCCGAAGCAGGAGGAGTCCAAGCAACACGTATAGTGCGTGAACGAGGTATAATAGCATTGTGATGAACGGTATCAATCGACGAATCTAGGCATGTGCGCACATTCCATTCTGTGAATATTCTGTAAGCTCTAGTGTAAATTCCCATTATTGAGACAGGAGTCTGTCGAAAAATGTAGGCGTTACGCATTTTCCAAATACTCCAAATAGCTGTGATTATCTTTCGGGTCGGGAGGGTGACATTTTGCCGTAGTTCTCAAAAAAGTGTAATAACAGAAGAAGAACGGAGATGAGTACCAAGCCAACGAACTAAAATATTTGCATCCCGGAATTCTTTAGCTATGGGACAATGAAAAAATAAATGATCTTGTGTTTCGTTTTGAGTAACACAAAATGGGCAACAATTAGGGATATCAATATGCCGATAAGATAAATTATCCTGAGTCGGGAGGCTATTGTGCAGTAATTGCCAAACAAAATTTTTTAATTTCGGAGGAATGTCTAGCTTCCATATCCAGGAGAATTCCCACTTGGAGGGAGAAAGAAAATTATGGGCTAACCATGTAGCGGATTTAACAGTGAAATCTCCAGTGCTAGAGAACCCCAACAGGGTTCGTCTGGTATTTCAGTGTCAGGTAATGGGATACCTTTAATGGTTTGCACAATAACCGGTGAAAGAATCAGGGAGAGGGCTTGAATATCCCATGTGCGATCATTATTGATGAAGTGATTAACTGTTAGATCTAGATTTTGGATAACCGACGTATCTAAGTTCAAATAGGTGACAAGATTAGTTGAAAAAGACCAATTATCAAGCCAGAAAAGGACATTAGTTCCCAATCCTATTTTCCATCTAGGTCCTTTAAGAAGGAGTGGTCGGATTTGGAGGATTTTTATCCAAATCCAGGAGTCCTTCGTATGAGGCCTACATGCAAAAAATGTATGGTGACGCAGGTACTTGGCATGGATTGTCTGTACCCAGAGATTATTGTGATCAGTAATGACTTTCCATCCTAACTTAGCCAAGAACGGCGAGTTAACTGCTGATGTTTTACGCAAGCCTAATCCTCCTTGGTTCTTTGGTTGACATATTTTATCCCATGATTTCATAGGAATACCTTGCTTTTCTGGGGATTGTTTCCAGAACAAGTTTCGATTAATTTGATCTAGAGAGTTACAAGTTGTTTTGGGGAGACGAGCAGTAGTCATAGCATAAGATGGAAGAACCTCCAAGTGGCTTTGAATTAATACTGTTTTTCCAGCTTTAGAAACCAAATTAGAAGACCAACTATTCATTTTTTGTTCTGCTTTTATTACTAGATGTTGGAAATCCTGTTGGGCAAATGACATAGAGGTAAAGAGGACACCTAAGTAACGACCCAAATATGACTTAGGTGTCATACTAAAAAAGTTTGCCAACTGTCGTTTTCTGGGATTGCTAACTTGTTTAGAGATACAATCGAGGACTTTTGAAAGTTTATCAATTGCCCTGACATGGATGAAAATTCTGTGAGAATGTCTCGTAGAGTAGAACATGCTAAAGATTTAGCTTTGCAAAATAATAAACTGTCATCTGCAAAGAATAATCCTGGAATTGTAGGGGCATAAGGGGTAATTTTAATCCCAATTCCATCCTTTTTGATTTGAGAGTGCATAAGTAATATTCGAGATAAAACTTCCATGCATATAACAAACAGAGCCGGGGACAGGGGATCTCCTTGACGTAACCCTCTAGTGGGCATAATTAATGACGTACAGTTATTGTTTATTGCCGGGGAATAGGAAACCGTTGTGACACATGCTTTAATCCACTTAATCCAAGTATCGTTAAACCCAAGCGCTTGAAGGGTAGTCCAAAGAAAGTCCCATTCAACTCGATCATAAGCTTCTTCCATATCTAATTTTAAAGCTATCCACCCGATTTTGTTCTTTGATTTATTGTACATATTGAGTATCTCTTGTAGTAATAAGACATTGTCCTAAATCGCTCGATCATGAGCAAAGTCATTTTGATAAGGGCCAATAATTTTCTTTAGGTAAGGTTTAAGTCGATTAACCAATATTTTGGAAATAGCTTTGTAATGGTACTACATAAACTAATGGGTCGGAATTGATGTTCTTTATTTGGGTGATCCACTGTTGGAATTAGCGTGATAATCGTGTGATTAAGTTGTCGTAATATAATTCCACTATGAAAGAAACCCCTAATTGCGTTGCATATCTCAGTACCAATAATGGGCCAATAGTATTGAAAAAATTTGGTCCAAAACCATCGGATCCTGGTGCTTTATAAGGTATATCAAAAAAGGCTTGTTTAATTTCTTCATCTAAGAAGGGCTTGGTTAGAGCTACGTTATCTTCTGCAGTAACAATAGGTTGTATCCAAGGAATATTTATATTACGATTGTGTGAATATGCTGATTTAAATCTTGTAGAGAATTCCTTAAAAAAAAGTTGCGCAATTTCAGTAGGTGAATCCACCCATTGCTTTGTATCATTTTGCAGTCGGAAAATTCTGGATTTTTTTTAAAATTTTCATCTTCTCGTGAAAAAAGTTGAGAGTTTCGATCCCCTTGAGTTAACCAATTCTTTCCAGCATATTTACCCCACAACTTTTGTCCAAAAGAAAGTAATCGTTCACGTTGTTTTTGGAGTCTGTTGAGGTGCTGCTTAATGTGGTAATTATCTGGGTGGATTTGCATCTGTTGTTCTACATTTTGTAATTTATCTTGATTAAGCGCTAGTTTATTTTGAATATTTCCATATTTCCGAAAATTCTATTGTTTAAGATCTAATTTTAAGCGATATAACTTCTGCATGATCCTGAATAACCTTGATCCTTGATGTTTTTGTTTCCAATTTTTAGTGACAAGAGCTTTTTCTTCTGGGTCTAAAGTCCAAGTGTTTTGGAACCTGAATGACGATAATTTTTGAGGACCTGAATTATCTAAGTGAAGACAGATTGGACTATGATCTGAGCATGAGAAATGTTCGTATGAAAAAGCTGCGTGAGGATATAGCTGTAACCAATCATTGCTTGTTAAGCATCTATCTAAACGTTCATATATAAGATGATTGCAAATTAATTTCTTCCAAGAGAAAGAGGAACCTATGGGAGGAATGTCATTGGCATTAGTAAGTTGAGCAAAGCGTTGTAGTTTTAAACATCGTCGTAAAGTGAGTGGTATCGCACCTTTTTTATCTGCTAAGCTTAAAAGTTCGTTAAAATCAGATTCCAAAGGTGGAGGACCACTCAATTCGCCCTCTAGAATTTGGTCTATTCCTTCCCTGCGCGCGCGCAAATGAGCACCGGCCGCAACAGCAGGAAACTATGACCAATAGAGTTAGATACACCAAGGAATTGTACATGATTGGATCAATTCAGCAAAAGAGTTCCAAAACAACATCTTATCACTTTCTTGAGCTGGAGCGTAGAGACCAAAGAGGGCGAAAGTAAAACATTTAGCCTTATCTACAACAGTGAGGTTGGAAATTCTATGATGAAGGGAAACAATTTGAATATCAGTATTAACCTGGTTCCAGCAAACCCACATTCCACCACAATGTCCTATAGGTACAATAATATGAACATTATCGTAACCTAGTGTTCTCGATAGACACAGACTATTAATATTGGTTACCATTGTTTCGATTACGAAAAGAATATCCGGGTTAAACTTTTTCTTTAAGAAAATTAGTTCACTGATAGTTTCCGATTTCTTAGCTCCTCTCACATTCCAGTTTAAATTTTTCATAATGATTGTGCAAATATATTATACTGCCAAATACTGGTCATATCATAAGTAAATATTCTGGTACAACAACCGATATTAATTCGCATTTCAAATAGCAAGTACAATCCCCTAAGGGGTTGAGTATTTACCTGTAGAAGTACTATTAAGACAATATATTTCTGTTCACAATAATATGGGTCATAGTATCTGAGATACTTGGTCTGTGGCCTGTGATAGGCTATTTTCCTTCTGGACTGATGAGCCCAAATATAAACAAAAATCTGCCTTACAAGATTGTTTATCCATGTAACCGAATTAGATGTGAAGTACTTCCACCAATGCCGAAGAAGGATTGTACTGTATAGGCTTTGGAGATTGAAAAATATCAGTACATACCAATCTGAGCAATAAATCTTCCAGCACCAATTTTTTGCTAAAATTGTATTCTTTGCTTCATTTTGTATACAAAAATAATTAGAACAATATAGAAAAATGCAAAGGGGCAAGGAAAACGATACAGAACATGACCAATTGAGAATATTATTCAGATGAAAGAAATACAGTATAACTTTTTGCCATAGAGGCGACAAGAATAGTACCATACGACGAGTCAAGAATATACTATATACTTCGTTTTTATGAGTAGAGATAGTCAAACTAGAAGTTTCAATATATTGTCTGTATTTCAAGTTGTAAGCATCAATGTGTATATTATCAAATGAGCTTCTGCCTAGTAGTATGCAATATGGAAAAGGTTTATGTCCAAGAACAAAAGAAGAGATTATTCTAAGGAATTGTTTGCTGGGTGTATGAGTAACCGGATGAAGATATTGATTAGGGATAGCAACATAAGTAAAGAAATGGAGGGTCATCCATGGGAATGTGCACAGAGAAAGAGACTTTGTATTATCTATTACGTGTGATTTAAATACACTAAGACAATGTAAATCAATAAACATATGGGCAAGTAAGTTATTAATAATTATACTTTTATTAATCATATATGTGACCCAATTGGAAATCAAGATTATGTGTGGCCATAGCAGTACATATTGATCATATATATGCTTCATTATATATTCTACAAGGGTAACACAATCACCTATTTCTATCATATATTCTACATATATATGCATCATTATATATTGAATACCTTATATGCATCAATACAAACATTATAGGAATCCATATTAGGAATCATTAGCATTATATAGCATAAGGGCAGGAACCATCAGGTGTGTATTAATTTCTTTGAGGACTTCGAGTTTGCTGAGTCTTCATCAGTTAAAAATTAATACTGAAATCATATTCTTTAGTTTCTTTTTCAATTCACTCCCATTATCCACTTATCTTTCAGGAATATATTTATGCATTTGCATATGATCATGGTTTAAATAAATCAATTTTGTTGGAAAAGTCAGGCAACAGTAAATACAGTTTACTGCTTGTAAAACGTTTAATTACTCGAATGTATCAACAGAATCATTTGATTCTTTCTGCAATGATTCGAACCAAAATTACAGTTTGGGGCACAAGCACTAAAAGAATCAAATGATTCTGTTGATACATTACCAAAATTACAGTTTGGGGCACAAGCACAAAAAGAATTTGTATTCACAAATGAAAACAGAACGGTTTGCCGTCATTGTGGAAGTTCCATTTTCCCCACTATTAATATCTTCCCTAGGGGAAAAAGAAATAGTAAAATCTCATAATTTGCGATCAATTCATTCAATATTTCCCTTTTTAGAGGACAAATTATTATATTTAAATTATGTGTTAGATATATTAATAACTTACCCCGCCCATCTCGAAATCTTGGTTCAAACTCTTCGCTACTGGGTGAAAGATGCCTCTTCTTTGCATTTATTACGATGTTTTCTTTATGAGTATCGTAATTTGAATAGTCTTATTACTCCAAAGGAATTGATTTCCTTTTTGAAAAAAGGAATCAAAGATTATTCTTATTCCTATATAATTTGCATGTATGTGAATTCGAATCCCTTTTTGTTTTTCTCTGCAACCAATCCTCTTATTTACGACCAACATCCTTTGGCGCCCTTATTGAACGAATCTATTTCTTCGGAAAGCTAAAATATCTAGTAAAAGTTTTTACTAAGGATTTTGGAGTTATCCTATGGATTTTTAGAGAACCTTTCCCACATTATGTTAGGTATCAAGGAAAATCAATTATGACTTCAAAAGGGTCATCTCTTCTGATGCATAAATGGAAATATTACCTTATCTATTTCGGGCAATGTCATTTTTCTGTGTGGTCTCAACCAAAAACACTCTATATCAATCGATTATCAAACCATTACCTAGACTTTATGGGTTTTCTTTCAAGGGTGCGACTCAATTCTTCAGTAATCCGGAGTCAAATGTTAGAAAATTCATTTCTAATAGAGAATATTAGTAAGAAGTTCGATGCCGTAGTTCTAATTATTCCTTTGGTTGGGTCATTGGCTAAAGCGAAATTTTGTAATGTATTAGGGCATCCCATTAGTAAGTCGGTCTGGACCGATTTATCAGATTATGATATTCTTGATCGATTTGGACGTATATGTAGAAATATTTCTCATTATTATAGCGGCTCTTCAAGAAAAAAAAGTTTGTATCGAATAAAGTATATACTTCGACTTTCTTGTGCTAGAACTTTGTCTCGTAAACACAAAAGTACTGTACATGCTTTTTTGAAAAGATTAGGTTCAGAATTTTTAGAAGAATTCTTTATAGAGGAAGAAAAAGCTCTTTCTTTGATCTTACCAAGAGATTCTTCTATCTCACGGGGATTATATAGAGGGCATATTTGGTATTTGGATATTATTCGTATTCATAATTTGGCCAATGATGAATGATTTATTATGAGAGTGTCTAAATGAAATGGGAATTATCCCGAAATGAATGGAGGGATAAGATAAAAAAAATTCATTCATTTTTATACTGAAATGCTTATGCAATTAAGGGTTGAATATTCAACTTTGTTCGAGTTCCCCCTAGAAAGGGAACTGAGTAATTTATACATAGGGAAAGCCGTGCGCAATGAAAAATGCAAGCACGGTTTGGGGAAAGGTTATTTTTTTATTTTTTTATTTTTTTAACAGGGAAATTATCTACTCCATCTGATTGGTTCCGGGTTCGAGTCCCGGGCAACCCATTTTTTAATTTCGAAATCATATTCTTTAGTTTTTTTTTCAATTCACTTCCATTATTCCCTCAGTTCTTCTTCTTTTACCTGAATCAGATGATAGAGGCTGGTCTATTCCCATGGCATCAAAAAATTTTGTTTCTTCTTCAGGGGATAGTCCAGTACCTAAAGGAAGATTGGAGCCATACTAAAAAAGTGGACAAAAAGTGGAGAAGAGAAATTTGAAGCCTTGGACGAGCTCATTGCAGACATGGTATTCTCCAGGAGAAGAGCTTCGTGATCAAAGGCTTCCCTCAACATATCTTCGAAGTTTTCAGTAGCTAATAGTGGATCATACACATTTGAGTGTAGCTGAATTTGGTTGACAGCTGGAGTTTGGTGCTTAGGGGTTGAGACATGGATTTGGGATGCTTGATTTTGTGGTGTAAGGTAAATTAGACCCCCTTGATTAGGTTTAAGCACTGGTTTTCTGGTTCTAGGAGCAGACTTCTTATTGGGGTTAACTTTGATCCATTTTCCAGGAATAGGAACATTAGGGTCAAGGGGAGATGAGTTGTTTCCTCGAGTCTGGTCAGAGTTTATATTAAGTCTTTCCACTAACATATGCATATGAGATTGAACTTTATTTGGGCATGCATCTAAATTATGAACACAAGGAGTAGGGAGCTTAATTTTCCCACCAAAAACGGACTAAGTTTCAAGCCGTTCGCATAAATCCTAGATAAACTAACATTAGCCCAAAACCATAACATAATTTTTTATAGCAAAATATATCAGACCCACGTTGAACAACAACCACAAACTAAACAAATTAAGCATTTGTGGAATAATCAGAAAGATCCCAAAACGAGCCAATTTTTTTTCTTAAGCCTGAAGACACAAATTAAGCATATGCTTCTAGGTGATGAAATATGAAATTGACTTTTACTTTTACCCTTGACTTTACTACTACTGGATAGCTTTTTTTTTCTTCTTTTTAATGGAATATGAAGTTCTAGTATTTGGATTAAGCAATGAACCATGTTTTACTTCTACTATGTCCACAATTGGACGGTAGCACGTGAGCTATCCATTCTACCAAGTACCAACCTATGTCACAATTCTGTTACGGATCCAGTGCATAAAATAATAAAACATGGAACATCGTCATGTACCACAATGGATGTTCAGAGGGCTGCACCATACGAACCTCCCCCATATGTCCACTCTATGTATACGATCCAAGAACTTTTAGTGCTTATCCAATAAATAACTACTATTAGACAATTACTTACTCAGTAGCTAAGACTTTGCCCGCCACCAGTATCATGCCGGATAACAAGGGCACAAAGACACACATGTGACATCAAACTTTTCTACTTCTACACAGGTACTAAGACACACATGAAATAAATAACTTCTCATGACTTTAGCATGATTGAGAATCTTGCACAACTAATACTACATGCTTGCATAATTAAGTAATGACAAACATGCTCTACTAAATGATTGCATAATAAAATATGAACCACAAACTTCCCTTGAATCAAGTAACTACCACATTCACATATGACATGATGCTACATGATTAAAATAACATCTTATGCATTATACTACACACATAAGCATAATCTACACGTATACGTACCTTGAGTATGTTCTCAAAGGTGTTACTTTGCTCAACAACTTAATCAATCAAAGCTTCCCATTAAAATAAATAATAAATCAATTATTATGCATACTTTAATAAAATTCCAACATCTATTTAATACTTTAAAAGTCATTAAAAACCCTAATAAACCTATTTTAATCTTAATTAGTTACCATGGTCAAAACCCTAGACAATTCATGCAATTAAAACATTAAAAGTCCATGTTTTAGGGTTTCAAATATGCATAAATCAATTAATTAATAAATCTGAAAATTTGTACATGAAATCTGTAAACTTTAATTAATTTAATCATCATTAACAATCTGAATTAATTAAATTAACAAACCTTGAAAACGTTTCTTTTTTTTATATAAAACAACGAAAAACAAGAGAGGAGGAGAGAGAACACGCACACGCCACCCATGGGAGCAGCGCACGGCTGTGCTGCGACGACGGGCAGCGGTAAAAAACGACAGGGAGGGGCACCACGGCTCGGTCGGGCTGCTGCTTCCTTGCGGTACACGATCAAGAGGGAGAGAGAGGATGGAGAGGAGAGAGGAGAGACAAAGTGATTTTAGGGTTTAATTTCCCTTGAATCCTTGGGTATTTAGACTAACCCTTACTTGGTCCTCGAGTAAGGTTTAGGAGACCCAAGTTTACTTAATTTGCCATCTTTTCCTATTCTAATTAATCTCTTCATCCTTTTTAATTAAAGCTATTTCCATCTAAGAAATTATTTTTTAAAGAAATCTTTCTAAAATACATTTAATAACTTTAATAAATATTAAATGAACTTAAATTCTCTTTTATTATTTATATGAATTAATAATCACATAAATATTTTTTAAATGCTTTATTAACTTATAAATATATTGAACTTATATTTATAAAAATAATAAAAATACGGGATATTATAGACAAACCCTAATTCTATATGTAGTTTTTTGGATTAAATTTTACTAATTAGCCATTTTTAAACGATTAGGACTAATCTGAATCCGCAGATACTTTCCAAGAGAAGTTGAAGCTTTTAAATTAAACTCAACACTCAAATCCTCTTCATTACTTGGAAAAATCAAAGAGGATTATTAAGATTAAGCCTCAAACCTGATATGTCACCAAAGGATTATAGGGTATCCATAATCATTTTCATATTTTCTTTACTTGCAGTACCGAAAAGGAACACTTCATCAACATAAAAGAGGTGTAAAAGCTTTATAGACCTAATAATCTTTAGATGAATCCAATTTTGTTTTTGAACTTGTTCCTCAATCATCAAAGATAATCTTTCTAAATGTAGGACAAAGATATAAGAGGAGAGGGATCTCCCTTTCCAATTCCCCTAGAGGGTTTGAATTCCTTGGTGATCTCTCCGTTACAAAGGACTAAAATAATTTGATTTGAGATGCAATTCATAATTATCTTAATCATGGGAACTAGGAAAAGCAAATCCTAATAAATTTTCCCTATTAAAATCGCACTCCAAATTGTCATAAGCTTTGGTTAAATCTAACTAGTTAGTAGCCCGGGCGATGCGCCGGAGTGTTGCATAAAATTCGTGTTTTTTTAATCATTTCAAATTCACTTACAATTTTTTTTATATACGCAGTTTGACCATAATATGAATTTTATTACATATATAGTTTAAGAATACATTTGGTCAACCAACTACTGTTAAACTATTTTTTTGAGTAATTTTGCATTATTTTGTATAAATTTTACTTTTTATACCTACTTTACTTATGAGTTGTAAGAAAAATTTTAAGTTACAATTGTATATACAAAGCCGAAATAAATTTTGGAGGAAAAACACATTTGATTAGTTAAAAGAAGCGCAACATTATTTTTATCTATTCTTTTCTCTGTTAATTTCGTGGTTTTATGATTTATCTAAATATATTTCTAGAAAAGATAAATGATTCGATTAGTAAATGAATAAAAATTAAGAAATTTTTTGTTACCATAAATTATTATTCAAGTACATAAATTTGAGTATTAAAGGTTTATGCATTCATAAGTATGAATTTTCTATTTTTGTAATTGTTTTATAGTCATATGTTGTGTCATTGGAGTGATGTTTAATATGTTGTATTAACATATAAGATGTCATTAGTTTAAGGATAGATAACAACATTTTTTTTAACGAGGACGCACAATAAACGATGTGTGCGTATGACATGACACTGCTACGCCATGTCACTTTCCAAGTCATCGTGACACATGGAGAGATGCCATGGAATGCTTTGGATATATATATATATATATATATATATATATATATATATATATATATATATATATATATATATATATATATATATATATATATATATATATATATATATATATATATATATATATTTGAGGGCCATAATATTCTTACCTTTTTTAGCTCTATGAAAAAGATGAGCAACTTCTTTAACAATAATGATATTCTCTTCAATTCCTCTATTAAGCACAAAGCTTGATTGAAGGAGACTAATTAAATCACCAAGAATAGGTCTAATTTAACCTAGCTTAATGATAAATTTGTACATAGTATTGAAAAGACCTATGGGTCTAATATCCGAAATAAAAGTCGGATTATCCCTTTTCGGGATGAGTGACATGTACGACTTATTATTATTTTTAGGAACATCGGAAATAGTAAAGCAAGAAACGAAAATTTGGACAATGTAATCTTTTAGAGAATCCTAATGTCTTTTAAAGAAGAATGGTTGAATACCATCAGGACTCGGACACTTCATAAAATCCATATTAAATATACATTTTTTAATGTCAATAACATTAGGCAATGAGTACAAAGTATAAACACTTTCATCATCTAAAGTAACAGGAGGTTGAAAATTTTTAGGATCTAATACTAATAATATGAGAAATTGTAAAAATATTTTCAAATTGACTAGAGGCTATATTCTTTAGCTCATTTTGGTCAGTGATCCAATCAAGAGAATTGACAAAATTTAAGGCTGCAATTTTTCCTCTTGATTTTTAATTTTTGCAATTAAGTGAAAATACTTAATGTTATAATCACTAAATTTGCGTCAATTAATACCAGCCTTTTGTGCCCAAATTATGCGCCCTTTCTTGTAAATGTCATTTAATTGAATTAAAAGATCTTTTTCTAATTGAATTAGAAAAGGCGAATTCTTACTAGGTAAGGCAATTTGGATACCATCAGTTCTTGCTAGTGTAGACACCTACTTTTGTCCCCATTCCCGAAAGGGAAGGTTCGATGATGAGAACATAAATCTCCACTTGACAATGCATCTCCTATAAAATAACGAATCTCAATTCCCCTTTTCATTTCACCCAAAACCTGCTATTTATAGAAACCTGCTATTTATGGAAACCTGCCAAAAATAGTAACTGCAGTAATGGGTAGTTGCTAAAAGTGGCAAGTCATAAAAGATAGAAACCTGTCAGAATTAGGTGTTGCACTCCAACATAAATCCTAAATGAGATAGAAATTGCGAGAGAATCCTATTCCTAATATGATTCGAAAATAAGAGTCACGTATTAATTAAAATCTTAGCGAGCCTAGAGTTCGTAACGGGCCCAGACGCATTCCGTCACAAGGTTAATACGCACTAAAAGACTCAATTAAATCTCAAATACTCCGGATTCTAGGAATCCGAACTTGACTAAGAAAAACAGCCCAGATCCTATTTTCAACGCCTGGCTCTGGGCGCTGAAAATACCGGGTACGTGTTTTTTCCTAATTCCTCGTGGATTAGAGTTCTACAATTCTATCTTTCCACGAACTCTTTTCTATAAATAGGGCCCTAAGTTCGACGTGAAAAGGACAACAACACACAATTATTATTCTAAGTATTGACTCTGAACCCCTAAGCCTAAGCCTCACGCTGCAAAACTGATCACACGTTCTGTCGCAATCGATCCATAAATCGAACAGAACGTATCCCGTCCCATAATTTGAGATTCGTTAAACAAAAGGAGAAATAGCAAAGTCAAAGTGGTTAGTTTTCTGAGAACCGTGACGCACCTCTCAAGGGTGCGTCGTAATGTGTCCCTTTTCTATGATTTAATTGCTTTCCTCGCCCTTTTATGAACTGTTAAACTAACTAAATCTGATTGTTCGTTCGCGCCTAATAAATATGATATTTTTGAGAAATTGGATTATCATGCTAGGTCCCTTAAAACAATCTCAATAAGATAATCGCGCTCGATCTAGTACTATATGTTGCATATTGTTAAAATCAACTTAGATTAGTTTAATAGTTAACGCATGTGCCTTCAATTATTTATGCTGAGCTAGTAAGGATATCCTGCCTCTGGAGTTATCGAAGAGCGAGTACTCATCTCGGTAGTTACAGTCCCCCGAACCCTCAATCTCTACCCTGCGGGTGTACGTTGAGCGATCCCCACCACCAGGGATCACAAGGGAACCTACGGCCGTCGTGGTCAAACATAATTGCACTCCCTTTATGTCACGATAACCGGGTTTTGTCAGTTTTTCTCATTGTCGTTAAAAACTGAATGGCGACTCCTATATTACTAGCCAATTGGGTGTAAACTCACAGGAAATCCAATTACACTTGATTTGACAAAAAGAAGCGTCACACCCACGAGGGACGAGGTCACGCATTAGCCTCGTGCTTTTTCGTCCCCCTCACAGTGGCGACTCCGCTGGGGACAGTGAAGGAAATACTCGTGCTTGTAGGTAATCAAAATAGCCGAAGGGTAAAACGATCCTACCCCGCGTTTATTTCCCCATCAAGTTGGGACGACCTGAAAATCAGCATATTAATGTGAACGGACAGAACCGCATAACGAATCTTGGCTCCCTTGGTGTTTCATCTCGGGAGTTGGGACTAAGGATACCCATCGCCAACCGGGGGGTGCATACGCTTCGAATGTTGTCCACTCGGCACTTTCGCTAGTAGTACACCCGTCCCAAACCCAATCGCTCGCCCACTAGGTCCCTCTCGCCTGCATGCCCCCTTGGCTTGCACTTGCGGGTTGGCCTTCTGGGACGAAATTCGTCTGTTGAAAGCACTACCCCGACCGGGGCATGTGGTGGATCTGCGATAGAAGCGGTACCAAGCCACGCGCAAATAACTACCCATAGAAGCCTATCATAAACTACATATTATTATTGCCTCATGATGGAATGTTAGTTATGTGTAGCGAAATATATGATTGCGTGTGACAAACTATCCTAGAAAAACCAACGACCTTAAAAATTGCCCAAACATTCATAAACCAATTTGCCAAAGAGTTATACCGAAATACGTGTTCCGCAAACCCGAACGATCGCCACAAAAATAAGCGACGCTCAGGATGGCCTGTCACGAATCCCACAAACGCTGCACAACGCGTAAAGGACGTTATTAGGCAAGCACGCAAAATCGAAGTCGCATAAACAAAAGTAGACGCAAACAGAAAACGAGAACTAGCCAGGGACGCATTTTCAACGCCCCTGGCTGGGCGCCAGAATTTCTCACGCCCTACGCTGGGCGCTGAAGTTGCTGCTTGGCCTTCTGGTCAGGCGCAACAGCCTCGGTGCCCGCGCAAAAGGAAAATACGTAGCACAAAAAACCGTTCGTAAAAAGAATTGCTACGAGGGCGTAAGAAAAGCACTCGATTCTAAAAGCGACTCATAAAAAAAAAAAAAACTCTTTGTGTCGTTGTTAGGCCTCCTACGACGACAATGCTCGGCATCAAAACCGAACATGCTAATAACTATGAATGTCACATGGGTAAAGTATTCAAAAAGTAATGTTCAAATAGAGTCTTAAAGGAAAAATAATGTTCAAATGAAAAATAAGTAAATCCGAGTCTAGACTAGGCTATGCCAAAGTACAATCTAAATCCTAAGTCTTAGTTGTCTTATCCATAGAATCAGTCCTAATGCTTGGTGTCGTTCTGCAAGTTAAAAGGTTAAACCATATTGAGTCTCCCTTCCTAACATTTAAATCAATAAGCACCCATATGTAATTGTCATCCCTTGCTAAGAATCCACGGCCTCAATACTCTCTCTCACTAATAAAAATAATATATTTGCAAAATGGGAACAGTCACATTCTGAAAATCATTCCCCCATAGTCGCACAACCCCCAAAGTGAACCTAAGGTGTCAATACTATTAGCAAAAATTAATGGCCTCAAGGCTTATGATCACATTGGGTCACGACTATCATAGTCCTCTCGAGCCACTCGCCCCTTGAAGTATTCCTAAGTACGGACTAAAAGATTTTCCATGAATGCAACATGACAAACCATGAAAATACCCAAATCGGCATGCCATAAGGCTACCATTGGGGTAAAAGCAATACACACTAAGAGAGAAGCTGTTGTTCCTAAGTTTTGGTTGATGACACACACATATTGCAAACTTCCTGATTGTGGTTGCTAAATGACTTTGAACAGGCATATGCCCAAGTTTCTATTAGGATAGGAACTTGAATAAACTGGTGAAGTTCCTGAGGTACACTTGGAACAGTCAATGGAGTTCCAGAGCTGGAAGTTGTATCTGTTCCAGTTTGAAGTCACAAAAGGAGCAACACAGTTACATATCAAGAGTTCCGAATATCCACAAGAACTATTACAGACTCATAGCCAAGAGTTCCTGTGTTAGCTAGAAAGGAACTCATCAATGTTCCTTGGCTGGAACGTCTGAAGCTTCTGAGTTGCAAGTTCCAGACAAAGGGAAGACATGAAGTCTAGGTAGTCCACTGTACTTAGAATTTTATGTAAATATTAATTATGCTAATGGTATATAGAGTACTCAAGGAACTTATGATTTAATTAGGCCATTTATTTTATTGGAAGCGATTTTTATGGAAAACATTTTCATAAATAAAAACAAGTTTTGCATATTTAATATAAAATAGATTTACGTTTTATTTTATTTAAACAAAACTTATTTTCCTAAAAATTCTCCTAAGTTTTTGTAGATAAATAAAATCTGTTTTAAAGAAATATTTTAGGGTTTGATTGAGTCAAATCACTAACTGCTTCATGGCTGAACGTGGGAAGTGGTCTTCCCCTTGTTCCTCAAGTCAAGGGACGTGGAGACCAAAGTGCTGGCAGTTAGCAGTTGAGGTTTTGAAGGGAACTAACCCTAAGGATAAACACTATAAAAGGGAAATCGTTTTTGGTTTAAAGTACACAAACATTCTGAGAGTTCTTGCTTTCCTAAAAACGTTTTGTCTAAGATTTTCTAAAACAGTTTGTGTCCTAGTTAATTCAAAGTTCCTAAGTTCCTTATATCCACACAAAAGCATTATTAATATCTAGAGTTATCCAAACACGAATTATATTTTGTATTAGTAAGGATAGAGTTATCCTGTTTAGACTTAGAGTTTAAGTCTGAGAGAGAGAAGTTAAGGAGTTGTAATCGAAGTAGATTACTGTGAGGAACACGAGTTTGAGAGGAACTTGTGTTGGAGAGATTATTGTAATCGAGGCATTACCATAATAAAAGAATTCTCTTCTTGATTAGTATCAAGAAGTTTTCACAATTGTTGTTATTGTCTTCTCTATTCTCAGTTTCTTGATTGTTTCTTAAGTTCCGCAAGAAACTTTATCAAAGTTCTAATTACAATTCACCCCCCCCCTCTTGTGCGTGTTCCTACTGGAATAACAGTTGGTATCAGAGCCAGTACTCACCAAAACACAGGAAACCCTGTTTGAGTCAAGTTCCTGAAAGTATGAACTCACAAGAGAAACTGGAAGAAGGTTACTCGACACAAAGGCCACCTATGTTCAATGGCAAGTTCTACTCATACTGGAAGAATAGAATGGAGATATTCATCAAAGCTGAAAATTACCAAGTTTGGCGTGTAATTGAAGTTGGAGACTTCGAGGTAACAAAGACCAATGCTGAAAACGAGGTAGTTCCTAAACCAATGTCTGAATTTTCTAAAGAAGACTTTGATAAATATGAGATGAATGCCATGGCTGTCAAAATCTTGCATTGCGGGCTTGGACCTCATGAACACAACAGAGTCATGGGGTGCAAGAACGCAAAACAGATTTGGGAACTACTTCAAGTAACCCACGAAGGAACTAATGAAGTTAAGCGTTCCAAAATTGACCTTTTGATGTCTAAATATGAAAGATTTGAGATGCTTCCAAAAGAAACTATTCAAGAAATGTTCACTAGATTTACTAACATAACCAATGAATTAGTTTCTCTTGGTAGAATCATTCCCACAGATGAACAGGTAAGAAAAATACTAAGAAGCATGCCACAAGATGATCGCTGGAGAACAAAGGTCACTGCACTGTTTGAGACCAAGGACTTCACCAAGTTCAACATTGAACAACTTGCTGGTTCCTTGATGACACACGAACTGCATCTTGGAGCTGCTGTTCCCGAGAGCTCAAGAAGTCGAGGACTTGCTCTAAAGGCTGAGGAACTCGATGAATCTGAACCAGATGAAGAAGAGGCTGCCATGCTGGTCAGAAGAATGAGAAAGCTCTATAGGAACTTCAAACCAGGAAACCAGAAAGGAAGGAACTTTGCCAAGAAAATCACTAGTTCCAAAACTGAGCAAGGTTGCTTCAAATGTGGAGAAACTGATCATCAAATTCGTGAATGCCCTCTGTGGGAGAACGACAAGACCAGAGGAAAAGGGAAGGAACAGGTCAAAGATCGCTTTAACAAGTCTACCTTCAACAGACCAAACTTCAAAAAGGCCATGATAGCTGCATGGGGCGAAGCAACAGACTCAGAAGACGATGAGGAACAACCAAATGAAGAAACTGCAAATCTCTGCCTTATGGCTAGAACAAAAGGAACTGATCAAGTTCCATCAGAAGAAGTAAGTTCCTCCACTCTTCAGTGTCTCTCAAAGTCAAAACTAATTGAACTGTTGCTAGAAACTCTAGATGATTACAAAAAGCTAAGTATATTAAAAGCACAAAGTGATAGAGCCTTGGAACTCAGTAAAGACCACATAAATTATCTGAACAATATTAGATCTGATGTCCAAGGCAGGTTCTTTGAATTACTAGATAGAAATACCTCTATTAATGAGTCATTCGAAAAAATTAGAAATGAAAACATCCTTCTACAAGTTCAACTCAGTCAATATAAGATGTTTAATTTAAGTTTAGATCCTACAAAATCCTTGGAAATCAACATGGGAATTTTTAACATCGACTTAGAAAATTTAAACAAAGATCTGATCACCACAAAGGAACAAAAAGAGAAACTGGAAAGGGAACTATCCATGGCCAGGGCACAGAGACAACCACCTAAAGTTCCTCCCAAATGGATTGAGAATGCTCAATCTAAGAGAACAGAAGGATTGGGCTTTAACCATAAAAATAGTCATAAGAAGAAGTATGTGGATCTTCCTAGTGTAAAAGTCTGCTTCTCATGTGGAAGTGGAAGTCACATAAGTACTGAGTGTTCCAAGATGAAGGAACAGGATCAAAGAAACATAAATTATGTAAAGCAAAAATGGGTTAAGAAGTCTGAAGTTATAGTTGAAAAGGAACTCGAGGAAACCCGAGTTCCTGTAACTAACCTTTGATCTCTTTACAGATTCTAGTGAAGGGGAACAGCTCGTGGTATCTCGACAGCGGGTGTTCCAAACACATGACAGGAGACAAATCTAAATTCCTCTCACTAGAAGCCTACAATGGAGGAACTGTGACCTTTGGAGACAACATGAAAGGAGAAATTATTGGAATTGAAAAGTTGGAAGGTCGAGTTCCTACGCCATTGAAAATGTATTTTTAGTCGAGGGTTTGATGCACAGTCTACTAAGCATCTCTCAATTCTGTGACAAAGGAAACTCTGTAAGTTTTACTTCTGAAAACTGTCAAATCATAAACAATAACACTGGGAAGGTTATTTTGGAAGGAACTCGTAAAGGGAACACATATTCTGTGGATCTCAATACAGTTCCCAGGAACAATCTAACCTGCCTCAGTGCCCTTGAAGAAAATTCCCTACTATGGCACAGGAGGTTTGGACATGCTAGTTTCTCGCTGCTTGACAAACTAAGATCAAAGGAACTGGTTCGAGGACTCCCCTCAATCAAGTTCCTAACTGATAAAGTGTGTGATGCATGTGCAAAAGG
This sequence comes from Spinacia oleracea, assembly GCF_020520425.1. NCBI lineage: Eukaryota > Viridiplantae > Streptophyta > Magnoliopsida > Caryophyllales > Amaranthaceae > Spinacia > Spinacia oleracea. Next base: position 158,862,118 of record NC_079490.1, on the reverse strand, counting down.
CAAGCATGTCCGAAGTTCCTTTAAATCTAAGAAATTGGTAAACACCACAAAACCATTGGAACTCATCCATATGGACTTATGTGGACCAATGAGAATTCAAAGCAGAAGTGGGAAAAAATATGTATTAGTTATTGTTGATGATTACTCTCGCTTTACTTGGGTCATATTTCTAACAAGCAAGGATGAAACGTTTGATGAGTTTGTTACATTTTCAAAGAAAATCCAGAAAACCACAGGTCACCAACTGATCCATATAAGATCAGATCATGGAACAGAATTTGAAAACTACAAATTCGATGAATACTGCAAGGAACAAGGTATGGACCACAATTTCTCAGCTCCCAGAACTCCACAACAAAATGGAGTTGTTGAGAGGAAAAATAGAACCCTAGAGGACATGGCAAGAACCATGCTAATAGCCAGTTCCTTGCCTAGGAACTTCTGGGCTGAAGCAGTCAATACTGCTTGTTACATTATAAATAGAGTTATGATTCGAGCAATCCTAAACAAAACCCCCTATGAGCTACTAAAAGGTATAAAACCCAACATCTCTTACTTTAGAGCCTTTGGGAGCAAATGTTTTGTCCACAACAATGGAAAAAGGAACTTGGGGAAGTTTGATGAAAGAAGCGACGAGGCAGTGTTCCTAGGATATGCCTTAAATAGCAAGGCTTATAGAGTTTATAACAAAAGATCTATGTGTGTCGAGGAAAGTGTACATATAATATTTGATGAATCTAACAAAACTGACATAGTACAGGAACAAGAATTTTTCGAGATTGGTTTATCTCGTGCTGCAGAAAATGATGAGGAGTTCCAAATAAGCAAACACACAGCAAGAGGAACTGCTCAACAAAATCAAGAAGTTCCCGTACTAGAGGAACAAGCAGAAAACCAAGAAGATCCAGAAACAACACCAGAGGAACCCCAACAGGGAACTCAGGTCATAGAAGGAACTGACGAAAATGCCACAACACCAGTAGCTCAATTTCAACCTAAACCTTGGAAGCATCTAAAGTCCCATCCAATGGAACTCATTGTGAGTGACATCAGAAAAGGAACTCAGACAAGGTCACAACTAAGGAACTTTTGCGCATTCCACGCGTTCCTCTCCATATTTGAGCCAAGAAATCACACTGAGGCTCTGGAAGATGCTGACTGGATCATTGCCATGCAAGAAGAATTAAATGAATTCAAAAGAAACAAGGTATGGCACTTGGAACCCAAACCAAAGCACCAGAAGGTGATAGGGCTAAAATGGGTGTTCCGGAACAAGAAAGATGAACATGCAACAATCATAAGGAACAAAGCAAGGTTAGTGGTCAAAGGTTATAATCAACAGGAAGGCATTGACTTTGAAGAAACATTTGCACCTGTTGCTAGATTAGAAGCCATTAGAATCTTAATTGCTTTTGCTGCTTTCATGGGTTTTAAACTTTATCAAATGGATGTTAAATGTGCTTTCTTAAACGGTTTCTTAGAGGAAGATGTTTATGTGGAACAGCCCCCTGGATTTGAAAATCCCGAATTTCCAAATCACATTTACAAATTAGATAAGGCTCTCTATGGACTAAAACAAGCCCCTAGATCTTGGTACGAGAGATTATCAAAGTTCCTCCTTCAAAATGATTTTAAAAGAGGTAGAATAGACAAAACCTTATTCTTAAAATCTAGAGGAACTGACTTGTTAGTAGTTCAAATTTATGTTGATGATATATTATTTGGAGCAACTAATGAAAATTTGTGCAAGGATTTTGCAAGCTTGATGAGCAGTGAATTTGAAATGAGTATGATGGGGGAACTCAACTTCTTCCTTGGTTTACAAATCAAGCAAACCGAGGAGGGAATCATGATACACCAACAAAAGTATGTGAAGGAACTCCTAAAGAAATATGGGCTAGAATCAGCCAAAGTAAATCACACTCCCATGGGAACTGCTACCAGATTAGACACTGATCCAAATGGGAAAAGTGTGAATCAAACAAAATACAGAGGTATGATTGGATCTCTATTATATTTAACAGCCAGTAGACCTGACATTTCTTTTAGTGTAGGACTATGTGCAAGATTTCAATCAAATCCAAAGGAGTCCCATCTAACTGCGGTGAAAAGAATACTAAGATATCTCAAAGGAACTGATGACCTATGCCTTTACTATCCAAGAAGTGGATCCTTCGAGCTAAGAGGATATGCAGATGCTGATTATGCAGGTGACTTAGTGAATAGAAAAAGCACATCAGGTATGGTACAGTTCCTAGGTCCATGCATGGTTTCTTGGGGTTCCAAGAAACAGAATACTGTTGCTCTATCCACAGCTGAAGCTGAGTATGTAGCTGCTGCAGCTTGTTGCTCACAAATTCTATGGATAAAACAACAGCTAAGAGATTTTGGTATTATCTATGATTGTGTTCCTATCTATTGTGATAACACTAGTGCTATTTGTATTTCAAAAGATCCGGTTCATCATTCCCGAGTCAAACACATCCACATCAGACACCATTTCCTTAAAGATAATGTTGAGAAAGGTTTGATCAAATTAGATTTTTGCCAAACTGATCACCAAATTGCTGATATTTTAACTAAGCCTTTGAACAGAGAGAAACATGAGAAAATGAGAATGGAACTCGGAATGATCAAGCTAAGGTAAATGCCAAATTGGAGTTCCTCTAAGGCAAAAGCAAAAATCATGGTACATATAGACTATTACAAACACAAAATCTTGTGTGCAAACATAGTTGAAGCTTACCATCGTGGCAAATTCACTCACACTTCAAATGAGCAAGGTAAGCAGTTCCTTTCAAACTAGTTAAGTCAGAGATACGAAATTAAGCAAGTCAAAGTCAAACACAATTTTTTTTCATTTTCCTTTTATTTTTATCTATTTATTTTTTTTAAAAACCGAATACCCATATTCAAAGAATGTTTGGAACGGTTCCATTGGCAATAAATAGGAGAAACTTTTCACTTTCCACAATCAATCCATGCAACCCCCTTTTTCTCTCTCTCACACGCCTTCTCCACTGACATCACCTCTCCTTCCACCTATAAAAAACCTCAACCATGGCTCTCACAAGCAACAACACTGATCTTACATCCCTCAAACGAAAGAGAAACCCTTCATCTCCTGTTCCCATGGATACCTCACCCATTCAATCGCCAATTCCTCTTCGATCCCACAATCCAATGCTCGCAATCACTCAGGGGGAACAAACCAACACTGACATCGAAATGAAATCCCCAATCTCAAACCCTAGATCCTCCACAAGAAAATCCAAAAAACGACGAGTGGAAGCTTCTGGTGAAAACATCGAGGAAACAGAGGAGAATGCTCAAACTCAGGGGGAAGCAAAAGGGTCCAAGAAACTCACTGCAAAGGAAAACAATCTGGTCGAGGGGTTCGCAATCAACTCAACATGGTGTGAAGCCACGAAATTTAAAGAGTTGATGGAAATCCTTGAACAACAAAAGTGGGTAAGTCTGTTGAGTACCTATGCCAAATCCCCCTTAATTCCTGAAGCTATGAAAGAATTCTGCAAGAACTTTGCATGTGTTGATAATGTATGTTCAAGTAAAGTGAATGGAACTCGCATCGAATTTGATGCCTCTTATCTGGAACAGCTGTTTGGTACACCCAATAGGGGTTTTGATATGTGGCTCAAAGGTCAAATCACAGTGACCATAGATAATGTAGATGAAAAAGATATAGTTGGTTCCATTGGAGGAGATTCTAAAGTATCCACCTCCACCTCACACAACTGCTTTTCACCTCTTCAAAAATTACTGTTTAATATTGTGTGGAGAGGTGTAGTTCCTCGAACTCAGAAAAGGAACATAGCAAGTCTGTTTGATGCATGTCTCATGTATTGTCTTGAAAGGAAAATTCCCATAAACTTTCCTGCAATCATGATCAAACACTTATCCACCTGTATCCCCAAATTCAAAATTCCATACTCCTCCCTTCTTACAGAAATCTTCAAAAGCTTCTCAGTTGACCTTAGCCCATACTTTGTGATTCCCTTAAAATCCACCCAAATCCTTCAACTTGAAATGCTCCATCTATTAAATCTTAAAGTGGTTCAGGGTAAAGTCATTAGGGCTGGAAAGGAAGAGAAACAAGATGAGGAAGATCAGGAAGGAATTGCAGTTAAAGAAGAAGTGGAGGAGGAGGAGGAACTCGAACAAATAGAGGTCCCTTTACCTCGAGGGAACAGGAAGAGTGTAGGAAAAAGAAAGAGCATGAGGGTAGCAATGAAGGAGAACAAGAAAAGAGGGCCTGTCTTCATGGAAATAAATGAGGAAGGGGATGTCAAGGAGATGCCCATAGAGGAGGATGCTGTTCCACTGAATCAAGAGGAACTGCCTGAAACTGTTAGGCCAAGAAAAAGGACACCCAGATCCTCCAAAAAGTCCAAAGCTCGTCGTGTTCCATCTGAACAGGAACATGTTCAAGATCATGGGGGTGCCTGGAACACAAAGGATGATCAGATATTGGAGCTAAAGGCAACAGTTGCTCGTCTGGTGGAACTACAGGAGGGAACAGATCACAGGATTAGCTCAATGCAGGCCCACATAGGTGCATTGGTTACAAGTGTCAAGACTCTCCAAAACGATCTTCACCACTACTCAGAACAAGCCAATGCAACTCGTGCCACAATCCTCACCAAGATCAACAATCTGGAATCTTTTGAGGAGACTGTGATAGAAGAAACTGCTGGTTCTGGTTCCCCATCCCAAGCCTAAATCACCCTATCCCATGTTTCTTTTATCTTTTGCCATGGAACAATCTTTTTAATTTGCTTTCGGTTTGTATAATTTTTAAACTTGGGTATTTGTTCCATCTTATTTTGACTTGCTGGGTTACACATATCTATGCTTTCTAGTCTTGATCATTACTGCTTGCTTTCACTTTATTGTATGAGTTAGTTTAATACTTTGAGGCTAGCTTAACTTTCCAAACGTTGATCGTGGGGCACTGTGTTTGGAATGGCTATATTTCGTGCTATGCTTTTTGTTGATGTCAACAGGGGGAAGTCATGGGTGCAAACTTCCAAGGCACACTCAATCCAGTTCCTGAATCAATCTCTCTGAATCTCTCTGTAAGCCAAGGGTGCTCCTCTTTCTTCTCTCTAATCTTTCTCTTTTGTTTTTCAATTTTTATGTTCTGTTTCACAATAGTCTGTATAAGTTCTTGTTTGTTTGTACTTACTCTCTTTGTAAAAAGTTTGCAAGTGTTGTCATCACCAAAAAGGGGGAATATTGTTGTTCCTAAGTTTTGGTTGATGACACACACATATTGCAAACTTCCTGATTGTGGTTGCTAAATGACTTTGAACAGGCATATGCCCAAGTTTCTATTAGGATAGGAACTTGAATAAACTGGTGAAGTTCCTGAGGTACACTTGGAACAGTCAATGGAGTTCCAGAGCTGGAAGTTGTATCTGTTCCAGTTTGAAGTCACAAAAGGAGCAACACAGTTACATATCAAGAGTTCCGAATATCCACAAGAACTATTACAGACTCATAGCCAAGAGTTCCTGTGTTAGCTAGAAAGGAACTCATCAATGTTCCTTGGCTGGAACGTCTGAAGCTTCTGAGTTGCAAGTTCCAGACAAAGGGAAGACATGAAGTCTAGGTAGTCCACTGTACTTAGAATTTTATGTAAATATTAATTATGCTAATGGTATATAGAGTACTCAAGGAACTTATGATTTAATTAGGCCATTTATTTTATTGGAAGCGATTTTTATGGAAAACATTTTCATAAATAAAAACAAGTTTTGCATATTTAATATAAAATAGATTTACGTTTTATTTTATTTAAACAAAACTTATTTTCCTAAAAATTCTCCTAAGTTTTTGTAGATAAATAAAATCTGTTTTAAAGAAATATTTTAGGGTTTGATTGAGTCAAATCACTAACTGCTTCATGGCTGAACGTGGGAAGTGGTCTTCCCCTTGTTCCTCAAGTCAAGGGACGTGGAGACCAAAGTGCTGGCAGTTAGCAGTTGAGGTTTTGAAGGGAACTAACCCTAAGGATAAACACTATAAAAGGGAAATCGTTTTTGGTTTAAAGTACACAAACATTCTGAGAGTTCTTGCTTTCCTAAAAACGTTTTGTCTAAGATTTTCTAAAACAGTTTGTGTCCTAGTTAATTCAAAGTTCCTAAGTTCCTTATATCCACACAAAAGCATTATTAATATCTAGAGTTATCCAAACACGAATTATATTTTGTATTAGTAAGGATAGAGTTATCCTGTTTAGACTTAGAGTTTAAGTCTGAGAGAGAGAAGTTAAGGAGTTGTAATCGAAGTAGATTACTGTGAGGAACACGAGTTTGAGAGGAACTTGTGTTGGAGAGATTATTGTAATCGAGGCATTACCATAATAAAAGAATTCTCTTCTTGATTAGTATCAAGAAGTTTTCACAATTGTTGTTATTGTCTTCTCTATTCTCAGTTTCTTGATTGTTTCTTAAGTTCCGCAAGAAACTTTATCAAAGTTCTAATTACAATTCACCCCCCCCTCTTGTGCGTGTTCCTACTGGAATAACAGAAGCCGCACTAATGAGTCTAGCCTTGCAAAAATAAAAATTCGATCTCCCCAATTAACTACCTTGCCAACATTAAGCAAAATGGCGCATGACAAATGAACACCCAAGGGTTAAAATCTAAAGTGTCAACCAACGAAAGTTATGGTCCAATTAGCCTAAGTCTGAGAGTTGCTTGGTCAAGTATTATAGGCTTACGTCACGTCATTATTTTGAGTCTAGGCCACCTCCTCGTATTCATACACGGGTCATAATCAGAGAGATGAATGAAAGTTCGAGTCTAAATCACAACTTCCCATTAAATCCCAGAAACTGGAGTCTGAAAAGAAACAAAAAATTATTATTTTCGATGTAATTCTTTCGTTAAATTTCAATAAGGTAAAAATAACATTTTGAATCTACGCTATTTGCACATTTTAAGAAACGACTAAATACGCTTGCAAAGTAAGACAATTTAAAGGTCCACCCTAAGGCCTACTAAAATTAAAGGTCCACTATAGGCCTATCAAACGAGGCTCACTAAGTCTCGCCTCGTGACTCAAAGACCACAACCATCCACCCTTTTAGCCCAAATAAATTTTTTTGAAGGATTTATGTTGGGGAGAAATCCCAAGCAAAAAGAAAAAAAGAAAGAGAAAAGGGAGAGCGAAAAGAGCGAGCCATGAAATACTTAGCCCGTGCCTCCCAAAGTGCGAAATTTACACAAGTAAAGCAAAGGAAAAGAATTGAGTCAACCAATCCAAATCATAAGATTCTACGATGTCTACCCTTTCCAATCCTTATGTTCTTAGACGCCTTCGCTCTGGGGCCCCTGTTCAGCTCATTTAACCATCCATGTTCTCATTGCCATAACCCAAGAAACCATTACCTCGACCCTCGTTCTTGAACTTGTTATCAACCGCAAACCACGCACGACCTTAACTCGTGCGTCATACTCATCATTTCCAAAGCTCAAACCTGCTCTTGCATCACCATTAGCATAATGACCATATAACTTGTGTGGATACATCCTGTTGATATACCCTTGAGCCGTCCCCATGCTACTCATTGGCCTTGGTTGATGTAAACTCATGACACTAGCTCGAGGCTGCAAATTATGAGTCCTAGCAGATATAATCCTCATGCTTGACCAATACCTATACAACTTATCCCAACTCATTCAACCCATCTTTGAAGCTGTCTTGAGTCACGAATAAAAAAGAAGACAAATGAAAAGTACATTCTACGCTCAACCTAAGAAAAAAAATAATAAAAAAATAAAATGTGAATAATAAAAAAAGGAACTTTGCAAAGCGCCTCTAAAGTTAGTCTAAAAAGAAAAAGAAGCATTTAGCGCACCAAAAAAGATCCGCCCAGAAATTATTTTTAGCGCCCACAGCTGGGCGCCGAAATCTTTAACGCCCCAGCCTGAGCGCTGATTCTCTCTGCTTGCTAAAAATTTGTCCAGAAGTGCTCGTCATTTTATCCGCACATGCACGGAAAAATAACGAACACTTGGAGGGGTACAGCACGTATTCAGATATACGTACCACCAAAAAAATACATGTACTCAAAAAAATATATAAAACAAAATTTTGGCTTACGGCAAAGCAGCAGATTAAAATAATAAACTTCACTTATTCTACCGTTTCAAATAATATGTTTCCACTCGAACGTACTTGTTTAAAATCGGCATTCTGAGAAACCATTTTCTGGCTAAGAACTACGCAAGACCTGATTCCAAATTAAATCTATTTAAGGCGGATACGTAGGCAATCCATGATTCGGTCCGACCAATTTGCAAAAATATTAAAGCCTATAGAAAAACAAGAATAAGAAATAGAGTCCCTTATTGAAATTTAATTACTTGCAATCCAAGTCGAAAGAAAAACTTAAGTCAAAAGAAGAATCCAAGTCATCAAGATGCCAAAATAAGCACGCATCGAAAAATAATAAGGGCACGTACCCTTGCCAGAAGGAGCACTCACACTCCTAGGCACTTAGCCAAGACTCAAAAGATCGCTTTGCCTCAATTGAATGGGGCTAGCGCAAGCGTCCATGACCTCTAAAGTACTCGACTTGACCCTCCCTAAAAGAGAACTAACTCACTTAAAGACTTTCTTTCACCACTAGACATAATCATTCGCTTAAAGACCTTCTTTCACCACTAGACACGGTCATAATCGCCAACAAGTAGTAAAGGCAGTAAAGCTTGCAATAAAGAGGATTATTCTACGGCATCGCCCCATCGTTCCTTCGTGAAGGAAATAATGCCCTTGGTCCAAGTATGCATTCTATGTTAAGTCTAATAAATGCGGTTCAGTATTAATTAACAAGTTAATAATTCAGTGAGATCAAGTGAGCTGAATGCCTAGCTAGAGGCCGCTTCAGTTCAAGTGGAATTAATGATATTAATCCACAGCTTACTCTTGACTGAACCCGTAGGGTCACACAAATAGTACGTAAACGGATCAAGTATTTAATGGCATTAAATACTCCATCTATGAATATTCGGAACCGACGGATCTTGGTTTCAGTGGGAGCTAAGATCGTCACAGGCAAGGAATGAATACTCCGGAAACGATGATATTGCCGGAAACGGAAATATGGATCGTATCGGAAATATAAATATTATCCAAGTCGTAGATGTTGCCGGAAACGGAAACATGGTACGTGTCGGAAAATATTATCGGAAATGGAAATATTGCCAGAATCGGAAATATTGCCGGAAACGGAAATATTGTCAGAATCGGAAATATTACCGGAATCGGAAAATAATTCCGGAAACGGAAATATTAAATATTTGTTCGAAACGGAAATTAATTCCGGAATCGGAAATATTAAATATTGTTCGTATCGGAAATGAATTCCGGAATCGGAAAATTTAATCGGAAGCGCATCGTACGAATAAGCATCGGACGAGGCCTGCCGGACGAGGCCCAGCACGAAGCCAGGCCATCGCCCAGCAAGCCAAGCGCGCCGCACAAACAGCCATGCCAGGCCCAGCGCAAGGCCAGGCCCAGCAGGCTGCGCGCAGCGCGCAGCGCGCACAGCGCGCACAGCACGCGCAGCGCGCAGCGCGCAGCGCGCGCGGGCGCTGAGTGGGCTGCTGCTCGCGCGCACGCATGGGGCCCATCGTGGCTGCCGTGCGTGTGTGTGCAAGTGTTTGTGTTCGTGCACGTTTCCTAAAACATGCAGAGTTCGGTTAATGATTAAATTCCTAATTCTATTTGATAAATTAATTAAATTAGAGTTCTTGTAGGATTCTAGGTTTAATTAATTTGTATCTGAATAGGATTTCGATTCCCTTTCCATACCGCTATAAATATGAGGCTAGGGCTCACAATTTATAACACAAGTTTCAAAGTATTCAAAGTGAGTTTTTGAGAGAAAAATTCAGTCACACATTTGCCTATAAAGTGCCGAAAATAATAGTACCTTAAGGGCGATTCTAGTTGGTCAATCTTAAGGCGGATCCGGACGTGCTGTGGACTATCTACGGAGGGACGACACTTGGAGTCCTAAAGACTTGTTCTTGTTCGGTTCGGGCGCAGCTAGGGAAGGCACGCAACAAAGAGTATGCATCTAATCTATGCTAAATGATTATGTGTAAATAATATGTTTTCCTGGGTTTATGGTTTTTCCGCATGATTTATGAATTGTCATATGTATCATAACCTAACAGTGGTATCACGAGCCCCTTATTATTTTCATAATCTAAATTGCATGAACATGGTTAAATATTACAAATTTGCAAGAATTAAAAGGGGTGATTAATTTTCGTAATTGTTAATTAATTGCAAATTGCGTTTATTTAATTATACGTACGCAGTTTTTCGGCAGTTTCTTCGCTACTCATCCGAATTGAGTGATTTTTGTGTCAATTCCCCATGTAAAAGGCATTCTAAAATTTTGATGTTAAATTAAAATTTTGATGTTAAATTAAATATATGCCGAACCCAGAATTCTCAAATTCGAAGCCTAACTATGACTTTTCGAAGGTTTTTAGTTTTTCGAATGCCAAATTTCGTAAATTTAAGATGTTAAATTAAATATTTGCGATTCTTGTTGATAAATCTTGAATTTTTGATTGACCTACTGCATATGTTTAACAAGTTTGAATGCCTAGTCTTGTTAATTATGCAATCTAATTTGTAATTATGATTAATTTGTTGAAAATTAGAATAATTTAGAATTAATTTGATTTTCATAATTAATTGTAATTTAATTAGAAACCTATGATTAAAAACCACCATAAAAATTGTAAATTTATGATAAATTTTAAATTTTTATGACCGAGACTTGAATCCATAACAATCGGAAATCAATTGGATAATAAATTTTCGATTTTTTCGCCCTAAAATTATGAAATTAATATTATTTATTAATTTGTCATTAATTTTAAATATAAATTTTAAATTTTTATGCGATTCGTTCATATAACTTGCACGCACAAAGCAATGGACGCTTCGTGTTACCCTTAAGGGGTGTTGTATAATGCGGGCATGCGACGACGAGCAAGGGAGCTCGTCGCCCGTGCGGCACGAATGCAATGAGCAAGGGCGTAGTGCACGAGCACAAGGCAGCAGCCCTGCCTTGTGTCGTGTGCCACGAGCAATGAACGAATGGGCATGGGCGAAGGGCGAGCCAAGGCAGTCGCGTGTGGGCAGCAAGCGAGCTGCGCCACAACGCGCGCTGCCTCGCACAAGAGCGCGCAGCCTCGCGCGCAGCGAGCGCAAGCTCGCGTGCCACGAGCGCTGCGCCCAGCATTACTCGCGCGCACAGCGAGCGATGTCGCCCGCCCAGCGAGCGATGTCGCCCGCCCAGCGAGCGATGTCGCGCGCCCAGCGAGCGATGGCTCGCGCGCACAGCGAGCGATGTCGCGCGCCCAGCGAGCGATGTCGCGCGCCCAGCGAGCGATGGCTCGCGCGCCCAGCGAGCGATGTCGCGCGCCCAGCGAGCGATGTCGCGCGCGCAGCGAGCACCAATGCGTGCGGAGGCTTGCGATAGGGATGCAGCAGCTATGCGACGAGCGCATGGGCTGCGCGCACATGGCCAGCAATGGCTGTGTGCGTGCGGCCCATGGGCGTGCAATGCGTAGGGTGTTTGCGTTACGATTAGATCGTTTTGAATGTTTAATTTGAAAATTTCAGTTCACGTAATTTTAATTAATTTTAAAATTAATAATTTAAATTATTTTCTTGGATTTTAATTTTGAATATTATAATTATAATAAATGTAATTTATTCTAATTATTTTACTAAAATTAAAATCATGAATCAATTTAAATGCGACTGAAATTAAATTAAACTTTTTGGATTCAATTATAAATTTATATGAGCTTTAAATTTTAATTAAATTTGTATGTTTCCGGTTAGACTAGAAATACATTTTTATGTTTAAAATTAGTAAAGCATATAAATTTATTGGTTTAAGTGGGAGCGCTTTTTAGTCATAAACTCTTGATTAGGTCTACAAATCCTTAAGGTTAAAACAACTTGATTAGAATTAATAAGGACTGAATAATTGGTAGATTATTGGTGCCCTTGATTAATTGCTGCAAATGTTTACGTGATGCATAATGTGTTTTACTAACCAGCTATGTGGGCCATTCATGATAATGAATGGGTGAATGGTATATATTGTATATGTACTGTTTTGCAGGTTATGAAGTGACTAGTATGGCCCAAATAGGATAGAAAATATGGTCTGCGCACCATTAATTTGAATGTAATTGGCCTAAAGTACCAAAGTTATTTTTCAATTCAAATATGGTCTGCGAACCATCAAATAGTTGTAATTAGTTATAGCTTATCCTATTTGAAGAAAATGGTGCCTCCCACGGAGATTTTCAAGACGGACTTTGAAGTCAAAGCTTCAAGATGAAGTCGGGCCATACTAGATCACATTTATCTTATGCATGCTTTAAGTTATTTATTGTTTTAAATATGTCTTAAAATGCATGAGATCAAAGCTTGATTATGTTTCATGATTAAGGATTTTAGTTCACTTAAAATCTAACCAACATAGTAAGAGCTTAAGTTCCAAACTTAAAAAAAAATTGAGTTAAAAGGTGCCATGCCAAAATATACACTTGCTTGGATATCCTTTACATCAATCTAGTAATAGTTTTCGCTCAGCGAGGTGTTACTTATTGGTCCTAAAGGGGCAAGGTACACAAATAATTGTGAGTACATGTTAGTTTTGGTGAAACTCAACGATATAAGTAAGGAGTCCTTTTATGTCGTGGCAAAATCGATAGGTTTACCTAATAAGTTCTTAGACGTACCTATCAACCAAGAGTAGTTTCTAGACTATTAGCAAAAGGCTTTTGCCTACCTAAAATGTTTTAGAATTGAGTCGACAAACTGTGCTTAATTCTTCAATGGTTTTAGGGTCTTGGAATCATTTTATTCACACCTGCCGGAACAATAAAATCGAATAAAATGCTAATAACTTGTTTGAATTGCATGGTTGCTTTAATTTCAAGTTATTATTCATGATAAATGTTTAGACTTTGCATGCTTCAATGTATGTTTTAATTATTGTTTATAATTAAATATCTTGCACTGCAATAAATCCTTTTAGAAAGGTAACAGTAAATTTCCTCGATTGGTAGTGAATCCAAGAACGATTCACGGAAATGAGAGAAAGTGAGCAATTTAAAATGTACGTTTCTTTTAGCGACTTTTATGGTTGTTTTCGAAGATCAAAATCGAATGGCAAACCAATTGGTGCTTGTGAATTCAAAATACAATGTAGTTTTGAGATCATAAAGCATTGAGCTTAAACGCTCAGCTTTACCAATGGTTAACAACCTAATATCTTTGTCCATTTAATTCTCGAATGAGTCTAGTCCCTAGACATTCGAATAGATCGATGCTTAGAGAACTTTAGAAGCTTCTTGTAAGATCATCTAGTTGAAACAGAATATTCAACATAAATTAAAATGGAAAAGAACCTTGTTGGTGACATTGGACATGTCTAACAAAGTATAAAAGTCAACACTAAAGAATTCAATTCTTAAGACTATAAGAAAGGGTACAAGAAATAGGAAAACAAAGGAACATATGAAAGGAATTTACGATTCCGTTTCTACCTATAAGTTTATGTTTAAAGAGGAGTGACCTAGCAATCAAACTTCCTTGGTATCATATACCGCTTGAGGTTCTTACTTCGGTAATAACTCAAACAATGGAAGCTAGGATACACTAATGACCTACAAGTGGGAAATGAAGCATGGCAATGCTACATTAGTTGTAGGGTCATCTAGTTTGTTTTAAGTCCTTTCAAAGGCTGGAACTTAATGGCTATTTTGTTCCATAATCAACATACCTAAATTTCTGTTTTCAAACACAGAAAGACTCACATTCAAGAAAAAACAAAGACAATGTTTGTTTGTTTATTTGAATGAAATGGTCAATTACAGGTTGAGTCAATATGCTTGATTAAAACAAACAACTCTTTAAAGAACTTTACTAGGTTCAAATCAACCCCTTGATTTGAGTTCCACTAATCTTTGGCATTGTTACTTAGACCATATCAACAAGTTAACATTCACAAGCTCTATTTTAAATGGACTTTTGAAAGTTGGTTGATTTCTAGATCAACTTAAGACAAGCTAGTCTTACTTGTTGAAAGTAACAAAGATATGAACTATTGTTAGAACGCCTAGACAATAGAGTTCAAAGCTAAAGAAAGATTTTATGACTTTATTATTTCACATGGATTCGAGTGAATATAGGTTTATTTACTCAAATGTGATATAAGTTGAATCTGTTTGGCTAGTTCAAAGATTCAGAAGTATAAAATCCACTTGGCAAGAAATCATAAAGATCTAGGTTAGATTATGTTGATGATTACTTGAGACCAAATATGATCATCAATGATTGTGTGTTGTAATTTCACAATCTAGCTCCATAAGATATGGCATATCTTAGTTGGAATAATCGAAGTCAATTAGTACTTGATTCGATCAATGATGAATCATAAAGAATTTTCCTATAATTTCTAAAACAAAATGCTCAACTACCACCAAACTAAACCAAATTCGTCAAAGCTATTGAAAAGTAATTTCAGAATATCTTTTCGATAATATATATCTAGAGAGTTGCTAAACTCAGTGGGAGCTTAGTGTTTGTTATTCAACAAACTAAGGCCCAAGTATAGATATATGTTTCATTGTGATTTATTCAAATGAGACACAAGGGTATTGTTTCTACCACGAATTTTTGAGAACATAATGTTTGTTTGCTCGAAATAATGTCCTTTTGGAAGATTCGTTTCCAAAATGACAAGTGGGAGAAAATAGACCTCAAAAGTCTTCGAGGCGAACAACAAACATAAACGGACATTCCGGAGGCTTTTCGAAGTGCTTCAGAAAACCCGAACGTATTCTTTAAGGACTTTAGAAGTGGCTTTTAAAGAATAGACATCTCTTAGAAGACTTTACAAGTGCTTCAAGGAGAATAGAATATTCAAAGGACTCTCAAAGTGCCTGTTGATATTCTATTGTTTGATGTTCTATACCCAAGTAGGCATAGAGTTCAAATCACTGGAACTATGAGATTCTTCTAGTCAATGAAACTATGAGATTCTTCTATTAGATAGTGAAGAAACCTACAACTTGCAGTCAAACTATTATCATGTAGATTAATGAGTTTGTGACTTGTAAGAAAGCTATGACGAAACCCAGATTCCCTAAAATGGTTAGAGGCCATATATAGACTATATGTTTAAATGGTTAGAGGCCATAAAACATACTCAATGTTTTGATGACAAAATTAAAATTTTGTTGATTTGCAAGAATAGTTTCACATCTATTGGTTGCAAGTTTGTTTTAAGGATAAAAACCATCAAACATGAAATTGTGTTCACACGCAAAGCTAGATTAGTTGCTAAAGGTTACAAGCAAATTCATGACATGGATTGTGTTGAAACCTCATGCATAATCGTAATGCTCAAGTCTATAAATCAAGCAATGATTGCATATTGGTACATATGGCAATTGGATGACAAAACATATTCCTCAATCAAATGTTGGAAGAAAACTATGTACATGGTATGTCATAGGATTTGTGGATCCAAATAAATGCTTGAAAAGAAAAGCTAGTTTATAAAATCTAAGTACAGATTTAAGCAAGCAATTGGGAATTGGAATTGTATTTTAGTGAAGCTAATAAGTATTTTAGTTTCATAAAATATACATGATTCTTATAGATATATAAGAAGTTTAGTGGGAGTACATAAAACTTAATTGGTCCTATGTGTATCACACACATATCTCTCTATTGTGAAATAACATTCAAATGCTAATGACTTAGATTTGAAATTATTCATCAATGATGGACCATGGCGAAACTTAGTACATATTGGGTATTAAGATCTATTTACAAAGATCTTATAATATTGTTTTAGATGAAGTAATGGCATTTACTAAATCAAACACGAAAGTCTCCATTGGAGATATTCGACCCATGTGAATAAATCTAAGTAAAGAATGTTTGAACTATGTATAAGCATTTACTAAGTTAAACATCAAAGAGTCTAAATGAGATTCTTAACCTATATTATATGTCAAAGAATTTAGCTGGATTCAGTATCTACTAAAATTGAATGAGCTAAAGTTACATGAATAGAATTCAATTGGGAATTATTCTGCAAAAGAATTTATCATGTATGATATAATATGAGGATCGCCAAAAACGTATCGTATGACTTTAGGCATGACGAACATATACCAATCTCTATTGATCTAAGTGAAGATCAACTAGATTGAGATCAAGAATACTTATGGTACTTGAAAAGGTACATAGGAATAGTTCTTGATTCAAGGAAATAAAGATACGCTAAATATTGATGCTACACGCATAAACACTGGCAAAGGATCAAGCAAGACCCTTTGGAGTTAACCATTGATAAGGACGAGCTATAGAGCATCGTGTTTTGAAATGGCAACATGGATTGGAGACCATGAGTTGTTGCGTGGGAAATTAAAATATTAATTTCTATGTTCTAAGATATAGTTGGAGAGTCTTCCACATATCTATGAACTGCTTGGATAGGTAAATCCAAACAAAGCATCACTAGCAACCTATACAGTTGAAGTAAAAGTAATTATTGCCTAAGAAGCAATAAAACAGGGTTGTTTAAAGTTCTTCACTGAACTTGGGTAGATCACCTATCTGCTGGCTTGATGGTTCTTCATTGAAAAATGCGTGGAACCACTCTTGAAGCAAGAAAAACGTCTGCTAACTTAATGGTTCTTCATTGCAAAATGCGTAGAACCACTAATGTAGTAAGAAAGACTAGATCACATAATAAACAAACTCGAAAAGATCTTATCATCATATCTCAAAGAACATTCGATGAAAAGGATGTTAAGATTGGCAAAGCATGATAACTAAACCTATGCAACAAGTGAGAAGCAACACTCACATTGTCGCACTGGAAATCAAGCATAGCTTTGAATTCCATGAATTGTTTTAGAAAATGGGTTTGAGGCCCATGGTTGTAAAACATTGGGGTTGAACATTTATCATATATGAAATGTATTTTCATATTCCATTTAATCTTGGTTTAGTATTAAATGATGAGTCCCTTCAAATTTGACGAAATATTCAAGATAGACTGTCAGGACCAGTCCTGTGACTAAGAAATGTCTATCAAGTGAACTTGAATGTCAAAGGTTGAAAATGGTCCCTAATCGGAGTTTTCTATAAAATTGGACGCATAGAAAACGTTAGACGATTAGAATGCAAGATGACTAGTAGTTCTGTTTCTTGAACTATGTGGACATGGCAATGTCATAATCATTTGCATAGATACTTACTTTGGGAAGACTAGTATCGGACAAGACTAAATTATTAGACACTAAATCCTCAATACCTGAGTGATTTGAGATTACTTGTTTGAGAACTGGTTGCTTTGACGTTGACCAACCGTCGCACCGTAAAAGGAGGCTATAAAGGCAACGCTCAGGTAATCACCTATCAAACGAAGTCTAATCTCAAGATCGCAAGATTGGGATTGTCCTCCCATAAATCGGGATGAGATGCTTAAAAGTTGTACAAGGCCACTCGGAGAGCTAGAAACTGTGAAATGCATGGCCGTGCTCGGATGAATCATAGGCTATGATTATCTGTTTATTTGATCAGTTGAACTCTGAAACCGAGGAACACCTCTGGACATAATAAGGATGACAACTCTTACCTTATGTTCAAGAGCAAGCATCGAGCGACAAAGGAATTAGGAAATGCACACTTGTCCCTAAGGACAAGTGGGAGACTGAAGGAAATAATGCCCTTGGTCCAAGTATGCATTCTATGTTAAGTCTAATAAATGCGGTTCAGTATTAATTAACAAGTTAATAATTCAGTGAGATCAAGTGAGCTGAATGCCTAGCTAGAGGCCGCTTCAGTTCAAGTGGAATTAATGATATTAATCCACAGCTTACTCTTGACTGAACCCGTAGGGTCACACAAATAGTACGTAAACGGATCAAGTATTTAATGGCATTAAATACTCCATCTATGAATATTCGGAACCGACGGATCTTGGTTTCAGTGGGAGCTAAGATCGTCACAGGCAAGGAATGAATACTCCGGAAACGATGATATTGCCGGAAACGGAAATATGGATCGTATCGGAAATATAAATATTATCCAAGTCGTAGATGTTGCCGGAAACGGAAACATGGTACGTGTCGGAAAATATTATCGGAAATGGAAATATTGCCAGAATCGGAAATATTGCCGGAAACGGAAATATTGTCAGAATCGGAAATATTACCGGAATCGGAAAATAATTCCGGAAACGGAAATATTAAATATTTGTTCGAAACGGAAATTAATTCCGGAATCGGAAATATTAAATATTGTTCGTATCGGAAATGAATTTCGGAATCGGAAAATTTAATCGGAAGCGCATCATACGAATAAGCATCGGACGAGGCCTGCCGGACGAGGCCCAGCACGAAGCCAGGCCATCGCCCAGCAAGCCAAGCGCGCCGCACAAACAGCCATGCCAGGCCCAGCGCAAGGCCAGGCCCAGCAGGCTGCGCGCAGCGCGCAGCGCGCACAGCACGCGCAGCACGCGCAGCGCGCAGCGCGCACAGCGCGCACAGCACGCGCAGCGCGCAGCGCGCGCGGGCGCTGAGTGGGCTGCTGCTCGCGCGCACGCATGGGGCCCATCGTGGCTGCCGTGCGTGTGTGTGCAAGTGTTTGTGTTCGTGCACGTTTCCTAAAACATGCAGAGTTCGGTTAATGATTAAATTCCTAATTCTATTTGATAAATTAATTAAATTAGAGTTCTTGTAGGATTCTAGGTTTAATTAATTTGTATCTGAATAGGATTTCGATTCCCTTTCCATACCGCTATAAATATGAGGCTAGGGCTCACAATTTATAACACAAGTTTCAAAGTATTCAAAGTGAGTTTTTGAGAGAAAAATTCAGTCACACATTTGCCTATAAAGTGCCGAAAATAATAGTACCTTAAGGGCGATTCTAGTTGGTCAATCTTAAGGCGGATCCGGACGTGCTGTGGACTATCTACGGAGGGACGACACTTGGAGTCCTAAAGACTTGTTCTTGTTCGGTTCGGGCGCAGCTAGGGAAGGCACGCAACAAAGAGTATGCATCTAATCTATGCTAAATGATTATGTGTAAATAATATGTTTTCCTGGGTTTATGGTTTTTCCGCATGATTTATGAATTGTCATATGTATCATAACCTAACACTTCGAACTCAGGGCACCCGTTCATGGTAAGTCAAATGCTTGCGAATCCCCTTTGAGGAAAAAATCAGACATTGTCAATAGGACTTGGCACTTAACCAAGGCTCACCCTACTCAGACATATGACACGGGCATCTAAAATCGAAATCTAAAAGCACCATTAATGGGGAAACATAATAGCAACTGGGGGCTAAAAAATTGAAATGAAAAGCTAGGGAAAGAACTAAGTATACCTTGACCTTTTGTGCAGACATACACCAAGTAAGTTCCTCAACTCTTCAATCTCTGTCTGTAAATAAATTAGTGGAATTATTGATAGAAACCCTAGACAATTTTAAAAATCTTAGCGTAATAAAGGCTCAAAGTGACAAGGCAATGGAACTTAGCAAAGAAGACATAACCTACCTCAATAATGTTAAATCTGATGTACATGGTAAGTTCTTTCAGTTGCTTGACAGGAACACCTCTCTTAAAGACTCTTTCGAAAGAGTTAAAATTGTATATATTACTTTTGATGAAGCTGGAAATCTTGATGAAGTTCAGGAACAGGAAGATTTCGAAATTGGTTTAATTCGTTTTACAGATAATTATGAGGAAATCTCTCCTAGAAGACATCAAAATGAAATAGCAGATCCACAAACACAAGAAACTGCTACTAACCAAGAAGTTCCTGTAAGAAGAAATCCAAGAGCTCCTGATCCTGAGGAACCAGAAAATGCAGATCCTGAGGAACTAGAAAATGCTGATCCTAAGGAACCAAAAAATGCTGATCCTGAGGAACCGGAAGAAGATCAAGAAACTTCTGATGCAGAGGAACAAGGATCTCAGGAAACAGAAGGAACTGAGGAGACCTTAGATGTTCCAGTGGCACAATTTCAACCTAAGCCCTGGAAACATCAAAGTTTTCACCCAATGGATCTGATTATCAGAGACATTAGGAAAGGAACTCAAACGAGGTCTCAACTAAGGAACTTCTGTGCTTTTCATGTGTTCCTCTCCACAATCGAGCAAAGGAACCACACTGAAGCTTTGGAAGATGCTGATTGGATCACTTCCATGCAAGATGAGTTAAATGAGTTCCAAATGAACAAGGTATGGCATCTGGAACCCAAACCAAAGAATCAGAAGGTCATAGGATTGAAGTGGGTGTTCAGGAACAAGCTTGATGAACATACAACGATCATCAGGAACAAGGCAAGGTTAGTAGTCAAAGGCTACAATCAACAGGAAGGTATTGATTTCAAAGAAACTTTTGCACCTGTTGCTAGATTAGAAGCAATTCGTACATTAATTGCTATTGCAGCCTTTATGGGATTCAAGTTGTATCATATGGACGTCAAATGTGCTTTTTAAAATGGTTTTCTTAAAAAAGACGTCTATGTGGAACAACCCCCCGGTTTTGAGATTCCCGAATTTCCGAACCACATCTATAAGCTTGACAAAGCTCTGTATGGGTTAAAGCAGGCTCCTAGATCGTGGTACGAGAGACTATCCAAGTTTCTTTTACAAAATGATTTTAAACGAGGAAGAATTGATAAAATTCTATTTTTAAAATCAAAAGGATCTGACTCACTAGTTGTAAAAATTTACATTGATAATTTACTGTTTGGTTCAACTAATGAAAGTTTGTGCAAGGAACTTGCAAAGTAAGCAAGCAGAGAGAAGCACGAGAAAATGAGATTGGAACTCGGAATGATCAAGATAAGATAAGTAAGCAGGACAGTTCCTCACGAGGTATGACTTTTATAGATTTATGCATAACTACTGTATACCATTATAAATACATGTGCGTAAAGCATAACTGAAGTTTACCATTGTTAAGGAACAACCGAATATTTAGAATTAAAATATGTAGTTAATTACTCAGTAATATGAGATACGTGATTGAATTAGTTTCACTAAAATAGGAGGATCATGGATATATTCTTTTTGTTACAATTTTTTTTCATCTTTTATTTTTCCACAAATTATTTTTATTTTTTTTATTTCTTTTTATATATCCATATTTTTTTTATTTATTCTATTAAATTTTGTTTTTTCTAAAATTAAAAGCTAATGGATCACACATATGGATCTCTCGTACCCAAAGCACCCACAAATTACATCTCATCAATTCCATCACCACAAACCCTAAAACTCAAAAATCCCCAAATTCAAACCCTTACAATGAAAATCCTCAAATTGAAACCACCACCACCACCATCACCGGGGGCCGGACCCAACGGGCCACGACCACCGGCAACCTCAACTCGACGAGCGGACTCGCCCAGCAAATCAACCGGACCTGACCGGAAAATCGATTGAGCCAGCCGCGAATCCTAGCGTCGAACCGGCCGCGAACCCCCACTTTCGCCCTTCTACCCAGCCACGAACCACCGCACCTTCCCCCTCCACAACCAGCGATCCTGACGACAACCCTAACCCATCGATGACAGCCCTATCGTCGCCGACTCTCACCCCACCACTTCCGACATCAGCCCTCACACCGCCCGCTCAGATCGCGAAGCATCTCCACACCACCCAGACCCTACCGCAAATCCCACACCAAACCCCACACCAAACCCGTCAACGAACACCACACCCACCCCCGACCCGAATCCCACCTTCACCACCTACTCTCTCTCTCTCTCACCTATTCGACGCAAGACAGCAAGGAAGAGCCCCAAAAAAAAAACAAAAAACTTGGCTTGTTAATTATTATGTTTTATATTCGAATTTAGTACGTTGGAACTTAACTTTGAGGCTAACTTAGTTTGCCAACCGTTGATCGGAGGGCGCTATAATCGGTATATATTAGTACTGTATTTTTCTACTTTTTGTTAATGCCAACAGGGGGAAATGAATGCAAACTTAACTTAAATTGATCACTTGAGTCCGTCTCACTACTCTCTTCTCGATGTAAGCTAATTTTTTTGTTAAATTTTGGTTTTCGTTTTCAATTTTATTTCGTTTATTAAAATCAATTTTGCTTTTCCTTAATTTCAATTTCGGTAGCTTAAATTGATTTTCATAAATCTACTTTATTGTTTTGTTTTATATTTATGCTAATTGATTATAATTATATTTAGTGAAAGTTTGCTTTTGTTGTCATCACCAAAAAGGGGAAATATTATTGACCCTAAAGTTTTGATGATGACACATCAAACTCCTAACAATTGGTTAAGTTATGTTGCATAATAGGTTCCGAGATCCTTAGAGGGAGAATGCTAAGTTAAGGAGATCCTGAGTTGGATAAACTAAGAAACGTGGAATATAAGCAAGTAATTGATCCATGTCAGACACTACATTGAAGAAATAATCATTAAGCAAGTTTACAAAGGCGAGATCCTTAGGCGAGTTCCTAAGGCGAGATCCTTATATATTATGTGGATCCTCGATGTTCTAGAGAAGGAACAAATTGGGAAGACTTCGAGTGAAGCTTCTAAAGGTGCAACAAGAAGACTACAACATATGACTTTATGTTTAGGATTTATGTAAGTATTTAATATTGTTTATACGTAATTTGGAACGAAAGGAACCTAAGTATTTTGGTACGTTTTAAATTGAAATATATTAACTGTAATTATAAAAGAGTTTTAAGTTGGAAAATCTTTGTTAATAAATAAAATGAATTTAATTAATAAATGTAAACATAGGATTCTGTTTTCATTCTCCTTGTTTCTCAAGCAAAAGATTTTCCATGATCCTTAAAACCCTCCCACGTATTTCTGTTTAAACGTGGAAGTAATGTTTTGATTTGGTCTCCCTGTTTCTATCCAACTATGCCCATGTTACTGAGCAGTAACAATTAGTGGGCAGTTGAGGAGAATATGGGTATCCAACCCTAAGTAAAACTCCTCTATAAAAGGAGAAGAGTTTTGGCTTTTCAAAACACAATTGATTTCTACAAAATCTATCTTAAAGAGCTTAAACGTTTTAAATGAATCAGTTGGCAAAATAGAGTGTTCCATGAGTTCCTTATTACTATTTGCTTTATTACGTACTAGAATCTATCTATCATATTGTATTTTGGGTATAAGGATTGAGTGATCCTTGAGTGACTTAGAGTTAAGTCAAAGAGAGAAAGAGCGACTTAGAGTTAAGTCAAAGAGAAAAGGAGCGACTTAGAGTTAAGTCAGAGAGAGAAAGAGTAGCACAGTAATCGAAGGGGATTGCTGTGGGGAACTCGTGTTCGAGAGGAACTCGAGTTAAAGAGTGTATTTGTAATAGAGTTATTGCATTAATACAAAAGAGTAGTGAGGTTCTTCTTGATTAGGGTCAAGAAGGTTCCTCAGTTTTATATCTTTCTCCGCTTATTGTTCTCAGTCTCTTTATTGTTTAAATTCCGCAAGAAACTTACCCAAGTTCCCAAGAAACAATTCACCCCGCCTCTTGTCAAGTGTTCCTACTAAACTATCAGTTGGTATCAGAGCAGGATCTCACAAAAATATAGGAAACCCCGTTGAGAAAAAGTTCCTGGAAAGTCTGAACGATTACGAGAAACTCGAGGAAGGTTATTCCACTCAAAGACCTTCAATGTTCAACGGGAAATTCTACACCTACTGGAAGAACAGGATGGAGATCTATATCAAGGCAGAGAACTATCAAGTGTGGCGAGTCATAGAAGCTGGCGATTTCGAGGTAACAACGACCAATGCTCAAAATGAGGTAGTTCCTAAACCTATGTCTGATTTTGCTAAGGAAGATTTTGAGAAATTTGAAATCAATGCAATGGCTGTGAAAATCTTACATTGCGGCCTTGGACCTCACGAACACAACAGAGTTATGGGTGCAAGAGTACAAAGCAAATTTGGGATCTCCTTCAAATAACTCATGAAGGAACTAATGAGGTCAAACGTTCAAAAATTGATTTTTTAATGTGTAAGTATGAACGTTTCGAAATGCAACCAAGAGAAACAATACAGGAAATGTTTACTCGTTTCACTAACATTACTAATGAGCTAGTTTCTCTTGGAAGAATTATTCCCTCTGATGAACAGGTTAGGAAGATCCTAAGGAGCATGCCACAGGATGATAGATGGAGAACCAAGGTCACGACACTGTTTGAAACAAAGGACTTCACCAAATTCAACATTGAACAATTGGCGGGATCCTTGATGACTCACGAATTACATCTAGGAGCAGCTGTTCCTGAGAACTGAGGCCTTGCTCTCAAGGCTGAGGAACAGGAGGACTCAGAACCTGATGAAGATGAGGTTGCTACGTTGGTAAGAAGAATGAAAAGATTTTACAGGAACTCTAAACTTGGAAATCTAAGAGGAAGGAACTCAATGAGAAAACCAAGCGGTTCCAAGTCAGACCAAGGATGTTTCAAGTGCGGTGATTCTGACCATCAAATCAAAGACTGCCCTCAGTGGGAAAATGAAAAAGGGAAAGGATCAATACAAGGAAAGATTCAACAAATCCACCTTTTCCAAGCCCAACTTCAAGAAGGCAATGATCGAAGCTTGGGAAGAAGCCACTGACTCGGAAGAAGATGAGGATCAACTAGAAGAAACAACAAACCTTTGTCTTATGGAAAAGATCGATGAATCAACCCAAGATCCATCAAGTGAAGTAAGTTCCTCAACTCTTCAATCTCTGTCTGTAAATAAATTAGTGGAATTATTGATAGAAACCCTAGACAATTTTAAAAACCTTAGCGTAATAAAGGCTCAAAGTGACAAGGCAATGGAACTTAGCAAAGAAGGCATAACCTACCTCAATAATGTTAAATCTGGTGTACATGGTAGGTTCTTTCAGTTGCCTGACAGGAACACCTCTCTTAAAGACTCTTTTGAAAGAGTTAAAATTGTATATATTACTTTTGATGAAGCTGACAATCTTGATGAAGTTCAGGAACAGGAAGATTTCGAAATTGGTTTAATTCGTTTTACAGATAATTATGAGGAAATCTCTCCTAGAAGACATCAAAATGAAATAGCAGATCCAAAAACACAAGAAACTGCTACTAACCAAGAAGTTCCTGTAAGAAGAAATCCAAGAGCTCCTGATCCTGTGGAACCAGAAAATGCAGATCCTAAGGAACCAGAAAATGCTGATCCTAAGGAACCAGAAAATGCTGATCCTGAGGAACCGGAAGAAGATCAAGAAACTCAGGAAACAGAAGGAACTGAGGAGACCTTAGATGTTCCAGTGGCACAATTTCAACCTAAGCCCTGGAAACATCAAAGTTTTCACCCAATGGATCTGATTATCAGAGACATTAGGAAAGGAACTCAAACGAGGTCTCAACTAAGGAACTTCTGTGCTTTTCATGTGTTCCTCTCCACAATCGAGCAAAGGAACCACACCGAAGCTTTGGAAGATGCTGATTGGATCACTGCCATGCAAGATTAGTTAAATGAGTTCCAAAGGAACAAGGTATGGCATCTGGAACCCAAACCAAAGAATCAGAAGGTCATAGGATTGAAGTGGGTGTTCAGGAACAAGCTTGATGAACATACAACGATCATCAGGAACAAGGCAAGGTTAGTAGTCAAAGGCTACAATCAACAGGAAGGTATTGATTTCAAAGAAACTTTTGCACCTGTTGCTAGATTAGAAGCAATTCGTACATTAATTGCTATTGCAGCCTTTATGGGATTCAAGTTGTATCATATGGACGTCAAATGTGCTTTTTTAAATGGTTTTCTTAAAAAAGACGTCTATGTGGAACAACCCCCCGATTTTGAGAATCCCGAATTTCCGAACCACATCTATAAGCTAGACAAAGCTCTGTATGGGTTAAAGCAGGCTCCTAGATCGTGGTACGAGAGATTATCCAAGTTTCTTTTACAAAATAATTTTAAACGAGGAAGAATTGATAAAATTCTATTTTTAAAATCAAAAGGATCTGACTCACTAGTTGTACAAATTTACATTGGTAATTTACTGTTTGGTACAACTAATGAAAGTTTGTGCAAGGAACTTGCAAAGTAAGCAAGCAGAGAGAAGCACGAGAAAATGAGATTTGAACTCGGAATTATCAAGATAAGATAAGTAAGCAGGACAGTTCCTCACGAGGTATGACTTTTATAGATTTATGCATAACTACTGTATACAATTATAAATACATGTGCGTAAAGCATATCTGAAGTTTAGCATTGTTAAGGAACAACCGAATATTTAGAATTAAAATATGTATTTAATTAGTCAGTAATATGAGATACGTGATTGAATTAGTTTCACTAAAATAGGAGGATCATGGATATATTCTTTTTGTTACAATTTTTTTTCATCTTTTATTTTTCAACAAATTATTTTTATTTTTTTATTTCTTTTTATATATCCATATTTTTTTATTTATTCCATTAAATTTTATTTTTTCTAAAATTAAAAGCTAATGGATCACACTTATGGATCTCTCGTACCCAAAGTACCCACAAATTACATCTCATCAATTCCATCACCACAAACCCTAAAACTCAAAAATCCCCAAATTCAAAACCTAACAATGAAAATCCCCAAATTGAAACCACCACCACCACCATCACCGGCGGCCGGACCCAACAGGCCACGACCACCGGCAACCTCAACTCGACGACCGGACTCGCCCAGCAAATCAACCGGACCTGACCGGAAAATCGAATGAGCCAGCCGCGAATCCTAGCGTCGAACCGGCCGCGAACCCCCACTTTCCCCCATCTACCCAGCCACGAACCACCGCACCTTCCCCCTCCACAACCAGCGATCCCGACGACCACCCTAACCCACCGATGACAGCCCTATCATCGCCGACTCTCACCCCACCACTTCCGACATCAGCCCTCACACCGCCCGCTCAGATCGCGAAGCATCTCCACACCACCCAGACCCTACCGCAAATCCCACACCAAACCCCACACCAAACCCGTCAACGAACACCACACCCACCCCCGACCCGAATCCCACCCTCACCACCTACTCTCTCTCTATCTCACCTATTCGACGCAAGACAACAAGGAAGAGCCCCAAAAAAAAAACCAAAAAACTTGGCTTGTTAATTATTATGTTTTATATTCGAATTTAGTACGTTGGAACTTAACTTTGAGGCTAACTTAGTTTGCCAACCGTTGATCGGAGGGCGCTATAATCGGTATATATTAGTACTGTATTTTTCTACTTTTTGTTAATGCCAACAGGGGGAAATGAATGCAAATTTAACTTAAATTGATCACTTGAGTCGGTCACTATTCTCTTCTCGATGTAAGCTAATTTTTTTGTTAAATTTTGGTTTTCGTTTTCAATTTTATTTCGTTTATTAAAATCAATTTTGCTTTTCCTTAATTTCAATTTCGGTAGCTTAAATTGATTTTCATAAATCTACTTTATTGTTTTGTTTTATATTTATGCTAATTGATTATAATTATATTTAGTGAAAGTTTGCTTTTGTTGTCATCACCAAAAAGGGGGAATATTATTGACCCTAAAGTTTTGATGATGACACAGCAAACTCCTAAAAATTGGTTAAGTTATGTTGCATAATAGGTTCCGAGATCCTTAGAGGGATAATGCTAAGTTAAGGAGATCCTGAGTTGGATAAACTAAGCAACGTGGAATATAAGCAAGTAATTGATCCATGTCAGACACTACATTGAAGAAATAATCATTAAGCAAGTTTACAAAGGCGAGATCCTTAGGCGAGTTCCTAAGGCGAGATCCTCATATATTATGTGGATCCTCGATGTTCCAGAGAAGGAACAAATTGGGAAGACTTCGAGTGAAACTTTTAAAGGTGCAACATGAAGACTACAACATATGAATTTATGTTAAGGATTTATGTAAGTATTTAATATTTGTTTATACGTAATTTGGAACGAAAGGAACCTAAGTATTTTGGTACGTTTTAAATTGAAATATATTAACTGTAATTATAAAAGAGTTTTAAGTTGGAAAATCTTTGTTAATAAATAAAATGAATTTAATTAATAAATGTAAACATAGGATTCTGTTTTCATTCTCCTTGTTTCTCAAGCAAAATATTTTCCATGATCCTTAAAACCCTCCCACGTATTTCTGTTTAAACGTGCAAGTAATGTTTTGATTTGGTCTCCATGGTTCTCTCCAACTATGCCCATGTTACTGACCAGTAACAGTTAGTGCGTAGTTGAGGAGAACATGGGTATCCAACCCTAAGTAAAACTCCTCTATAAAAGGAGAAGAGTTTTGGCTTTTCAAAACACAAATGATTTCTACAAAATCTATCTTAAAGAGCTTAAACGTTTTAAAAGAATCAGTTGGCAAAATAGAGTGTTCCTTGAGTTCCTTATTACTATAAGCTTTATTACGTACTAGAATCTATCTATCATATTGTATTTTGGGTATAAGGATTGAGTGATCCTTGAGTGACTTAGAGTTAAGTCAAAGAGAGAAAGAGCGACTTAGAGTTAAGTCAAAGAGAAAAGGAGCGACTTAGAGTTAAGTCAGAGAGAGAAAGAGTAGCACAGTAATCGAAGGGGATTGCTGTGGGGAACTTGTGTTCGAGAGGAACTCGAGTTAAAGAGTGTATTTTTAATAGAGTTATTGCATTAATACAAAAGAGTAGTGAGGTTCTTCTTTATAAGGGTCAAGAAGGTTCCTCAGTTTTATATCTTTCTCCGCTTATTGTTCTCAGTCTCTTTATTGTTTAAATTCCGCAAGAAACTTACCCAAGTTCCCAAGAAACAATTCACCCCCCCTCTTGTCAAGTGTTCCTACTAAACTATCAGTTGGTATCAGAGCAGGATCTCACAAAAATACACGAAACCCCGTTGAGAAAAAGTTCCTGGAAAGTATGAACGCTTACGAGAAACTCGAGGAAGGTTATTCCACTCAAAGACCTCCAATGTTCAACGCGAAATTCTACACCTACTGGAAGAACAGGATGGAGATCTATATCAAGGCAGAGAACTATCAAGTGTGGCGAGTCATAGAAGCTGGCGATTTCGAGGTAACAACGACCAATGCTCAAAATGAGGTAGTTCCTAAACCTATGTCTGAATTTGCTAAGGAAGATTTTGAGAAATTTGAAATCAATGCAATGGCTGTGAAAATCTTACATTGCGGCCTTGGACCTCACGAACACAATAGAGTTATGGGGTGCAAGAGCGCAAAGAAAATTTGGGATCTCCTTCAAATAACTCATGAAGGAACTAATGAGGTCAAACGTTCAAAAATTGATTTATTAATGTGTAAGTATGAACGTCTCGAAATGCAACCAAGAGAAACAATACAGGAAATGCTTACTCGTTTCACTAACATTACTAATGAGCTAGTTTCTCTTGGAAGAATTATTCCCTCTGATGAACAGGTTAGGAAGATCCTAAGGAGCATGCCACAGGATGATAGATGGAGAACCAAGGTCACGACACTGTTTGAAACAAAGGACTTCACAAAATTCAACTTTGAACAATTGGCGGGATCCTTGATGACTCACGAATTACATCTAGGAGCAGCTGTTCCTGAGAACTGAGGCCTTGCTCTCAAGGCTGAGGAACAGGAGGACTCAGAACCTGATGAAGATGAGGTTGCTACGTTGGTCAGAAGAATGAAAAGATTTTACAGGAACTCTAAACCTGGAAATCTAAGAGGAAGGAACTCAATGAGAAAACGAAGCGGTTCCAAGTCTGACCAAGGATGTTTCAAGTGCGGCGATTCTGACCATCAAATTAAAGACTGCCCTTAGTGGGAAAATGAAAAAGGGAAAGGCAAGGGAAAGGATCAATACAAGGAAAGATTCAACAAATCCACCTTTGCCAAGCCCAACTTCAAGAAGGCAATGATCGAAGCTTGGGAAGAAGCCACTGACTCGGAAGAAGATGAGGATCAACTAGAAGAAACATCAAACCTTTGTCTTATGGCTTGAATCAACCCAAGATCCATCAAGTGAAGTATGTTCCTCAACTCTTCAATCTCTGTCTGTAATTAAATTAGTGGAATTATTGATAGAAACCCTAGACAATTTTAAAAATCTTAGCGTAATAAAGGCTCAAAGTGACAAGGCAATGGAACTTAGCAAAGAAGACATAACCTACCTCAATAATGTTAAATCTGATGTACATGGTAGGTTCTTTCAGTTGCCTGACAGGAACACCTCTCTTAAAGACTCTTTTGAAAGAGTTAAAATTGTATATATTACTTTTGATGAAGCTGACAATCTTGATGAAGTTCAGGAACAGGAAGATTTCGAAATTGGTTTAATTCGTTTTACAGATAATTATGAGGAAATCTCTCCTAGAAGACATCAAAATGAAATAGCAGATCCACAAACACAAGAAACTGCTACTAACCAAGAAGTTCCTGTAAGAAGAAATCCAAGAGCTCCTGATCCTGAGGAACCAGAAAATGCAGATCCTGAGGAACCAGAAAATGCTGATCCTAAGGAACCAGAAAATGCTGATCCTGAGGAACCGGAAGAAGATCAAGAAACTTATGATGCAGAGGAACAAGGATCTCAGGAAACAGAAGGAACTGAGGAGACCTTAGATGTTCCAGTGGCACAATTTCAACCTAAGCCCTGGAAACATCAAAGTTTTCACCCAATGGATCTGATTATCAGAGACATTAGGAAAGGAACTCAAACGAGGTCTCAACTAAGGAACTTCTGTGCTTTTCATGTGTTCCTCTCCACAATCGAGCAAAGGAACCACACTGAAGCTTTGGAAGATGCTGATTGGATCACTGCCATGCAAGATTAG
Organism: Spinacia oleracea; assembly: GCF_020520425.1. NCBI lineage: Eukaryota > Viridiplantae > Streptophyta > Magnoliopsida > Caryophyllales > Amaranthaceae > Spinacia > Spinacia oleracea. The sequence continues at coordinate 158,831,219 of NC_079490.1, read as the reverse complement.
TTAAATGAGTTCCAAAGGAACAAGGTATGGCATCTGGAACCCAAACCAAAGAATCAGAAGGTCATAGGATTGAAGTGGGTGTTCAGGAACAAGCTTGATGAACATACAACGATCATCAGGAACAAGGCAAGGTTAGTAGTCAAAGGCTACAATCAACAGGAAGGTATTGATTTCAAAGAAACTTTTGCACCTGTTGCTAGATTAGAAGCAATTCGTACATTAATTGCTATTGCAGCCTTTATGGGATTCAAGTTGTATCATATGGACGTCAAATGTGCTTTTTTAAATGGTTTTCTTAAAAAAGACGTCTATGTGGAACAACCCCCCGGTTTTGAGAATCCCGAATTTCCGAACCACATCTATAAGCTAGACAAAGCTCTGTATGGGTTAAAGCAGGCTCCTAGATCGTGGTACGAGAGATTATCCAAGTTTCTTTTACAAAATAATTTTAAACGAGGAAGAATTGATAAAATTCTATTTTTAAAATCAAAAGGATCCGACTCACTAGTTGTACAAATTTACATTGGTAATTTACTGTTTGGTACAACTAATGAAAGTTTGTGCAAGGAACTTGCAAAGTAAGCAAGCAGAGAGAAGCACGAGAAAATGAGATTTGAACTCGGAATTATCAAGATAAGATAAGTAAGCAGGACAGTTCCTCACGAGGTATGACTTTTATAGATTTATGCATAACTACTGTATACAATTATAAATACATGTGCGTAAAGCATATCTGAAGTTTAGCATTGTTAAGGAACAACCGAATATTTAGAATTAAAATATGTATTTAATTAGTCAGTAATATGAGATACGTGATTGAATTAGTTTCACTAAAATAGGAGGATCATGGATATATTCTTTTTGTTACAATTTTTTTTCATCTTTTATTTTTCAACAAATTATTTTTATTTTTTTATTTCTTTTTATATATCCATATTTTAATATTTATTCCATTAAATTTTATTTTTTCTAAAATTAAAAGCTAATGGATCACACTTATGGATCTCTCGTACCCAAAGTACCCACAAATTACATCTCATCAATTCCATCACCACAAACCCTAAAACTCAAAAATCCCCAAATTCAAAACCTAACAATGAAAATCCCCAAATTGAAACCACCACCACCACCATCACCGGCGGCCGGACCCAACAGGCCACGACCACCGGCAACCTCAACTCGACGACCGGACTCGCCCAGCAAATCAACCGGACCTGACCGGAAAATCGAATGAGCCAGCCGCGAATCCTAGCGTCGAACCGGCCGCGAACCCCCACTTTCGCCCATCTATCCAGCCACGAACCACCGCACCTTCCCCCTCCACAACCAGCGATCCCGACGACCACCCTAACCCACCGATGACAGCCCTATCGTCGCCGACTCTCACCCCACCACTTCCGACATCAGCCCTCACACCGCCCGCTCAGATCGCGAAGCATCTCCACACCACCCAGACCCTACCGCAAATCCCACACCAAACCCCACACCAAACCCGTCAACGAACACCACACCCACCCCCGACCCGAATCCCACCCTCACCACCTACTCTCTTTCTATCTCACCTATTCGACGCAAGACAACAAGGAAGAGCCCCAAAAAAAAAAACAAAAAACTTGGCTTGTTAATTATTATGTTTTATATTCGAATTTAGTACGTTGGAACTTAACTTTGAGGCTAACTTAGTTTGCCAACCGTTGATCGGAGGGCGCTATAATCGGTATATATTAGTACTGTATTTTTCTACTTTTTGTTAATGCCAACAGGGGGAAATGAATGCAAATTTAACTTAAATTGATCACTTGAGTCGGTCACTATTCTCTTCTCGATGTAAGCTAATTTTTTTGTTAAATTTTGGTTTTCGTTTTCAATTTTATTTCGTTTATTAAAATCAATTTTGCTTTTCCTTAATTTCAATTTCGGTAGCTTAAATTGATTTTCATAAATCTACTTTATTGTTTTGTTTTATATTTATGCTAATTGATTATAATTATATTTAGTGAAAGTTTGCTTTTGTTGTCATCACCAAAAAGGGGGAATATTATTGACCCTAAAGTTTTGATGATGACACAGCAAACTCCTAAAAATTGGTTAAGTTATGTTGCATAATAGGTTCCGAGATCCTTAGAGGGATAATGCTAAGTTAAGGAGATCCTGAGTTGGATAAACTAAGCAACGTGGAATATAAGCAAGTAATTGATCCATGTCAGACACTACATTGAAGAAATAATCATTAAGCAAGTTTACAAAGGCGAGATCCTTAGGCGAGTTCCTAAGGCGAGATCCTCATATATTATGTGGATCCTCGATGTTCCAGAGAAGGAACAAATTGGGAAGACTTCGAGTGAAACTTTTAAAGGTGCAACATGAAGACTACAACATATGAATTTATGTTAAGGATTTATGTAAGTATTTAATATTTGTTTATACGTAATTTGGAACGAAAGGAACCTAAGTATTTTGGTACGTTTTAAATTGAAATATATTAACTGTAATTATAAAAGAGTTTTAAGTTGGAAAATCTTTGTTAATAAATAAAATGAATTTAATTAATAAATGTAAACATAGGATTCTGTTTTCATTCTCCTTGTTTCTCAAGCAAAATATTTTCCATGATCCTTAAAACCCTCCCACGTATTTCTGTTTAAACGTGCAAGTAATGTTTTGATTTGGTCTCCATGGTTCTCTCCAACTATGCCCATGTTACTGACCAATAACAGTTAGTGCGTAGTTGAGGAGAACATGGGTATCCAACCCTAAGTAAAACTCCTCTATAAAAGGAGAAGAGTTTTGGCTTTTCAAAACACAAATGATTTCTACAAAATCTATCTTAAAGAGCTTAAACGTTTTAAAAGAATCAGTTGGCAAAATAGAGTGTTCCTTGAGTTCCTTATTACTATAAGCTTTATTACGTACTAGAATCTATCTATCATATTGTATTTTGGGTATAAGGATTGAGTGATCCTTGAGTGACTTAGAGTTAAGTCAAAGAGAGAAAGAGCGACTTAGAGTTAAGTCAAAGAGAAAAGGAGCGACTTAGAGTTAAGTCAGAGAGAGAAAGAGTAGCACAGTAATCGAAGGGGATTGCTGTGGGGAACTTGTGTTCGAGAGGAACTCGAGTTAAAGAGTGTATTTTTAATAGAGTTATTGCATTAATACAAAAGAGTAGTGAGGTTCTTCTTTATAAGGGTCAAGAAGGTTCCTCAGTTTTATATCTTTCTCCGCTTATTGTTCTCAGTCTCTTTATTGTTTAAATTCCGCAAGAAACTTACCCAAGTTCCCAAGAAACAATTCACCCCCCCTCTTGTCAAGTGTTCCTACTAAACTATCAGTTGGTATCAGAGCAGGATCTCACAAAAATACACGAAACCCCGTTGAGAAAAAGTTCCTGGAAAGTATGAACGCTTACGAGAAACTCGAGGAAGGTTATTCCACTCAAAGACCTCCAATGTTCAACGCGAAATTCTACACCTACTGGAAGAACAGGATGGAGATCTATATCAAGGCAGAGAACTATCAAGTGTGGCGAGTCATAGAAGCTGGCGATTTCGAGGTAACAACGACCAATGCTCAAAATGAGGTAGTTCCTAAACCTATGTCTGAATTTGCTAAGGAAGATTTTGAGAAATTTGAAATCAATGCAATGGCTGTGAAAATCTTACATTGCGGCCTTGGACCTCACGAACACAATAGAGTTATGGGGTGCAAGAGCGCAAAGAAAATTTGGGATCTCCTTCAAATAACTCATGAAGGAACTAATGAGGTCAAACGTTCAAAAATTGATTTATTAATGTGTAAGTATGAACGTCTCGAAATGCAACCAAGAGAAACAGTACAGGAAATGTTTACTCGTTTCACTAACATTACTAATGAGCTAGTTTCTCTTGGAAGAATTATTCCCTCTGATGAACAGGTTAGGAAGATCCTAAGGAGCATGCCACAGGATGATAGATGGAGAACCAAGGTCACGACACTGTTTGAAACAAAGGACTTCACAAAATTCAACTTTGAACAATTGGCGGGATCCTTGATGACTCACGAATTACATCTAGGAGCAGCTGTTCCTGAGAACTGAGGCCTTGCTCTCAAGGCTGAGGAACAGGAGGACTCAGAACCTGATGAAGATGAGGTTGCTACGTTGGTCAGAAGAATGAAAAGATTTTACAGGAACTCTAAACCTGGAAATCTAAGAGGAAGGAACTCAATGAGAAAACGAAGCGGTTCCAAGTCTGACCAAGGATGTTTCAAGTGCGGCGATTCTGACCATCAAATTAAAGACTGCCCTTAGTGGGAAAATGAAAAAGGGAAAGGCAAGGGAAAGGATCAATACAAGGAAAGATTCAACAAATCCACCTTTGCCAAGCCCAACTTCAAGAAGGCAATGATCGAAGCTTGGGAAGAAGCCACTGACTCGGAAGAAGATGAGGATCAACTAGAAGAAACATCAAACCTTTGTCTTATGGCTTGAATCAACCCAAGATCCATCAAGTGAAGTAAGTTCCTCAACTCTTCAATCTCTGTCTGTAATTAAATTAGTGGAATTATTGATAGAAACCCTAGACAATTTTAAAAATCTTAGCGTAATAAAGGCTCAAAGTGACAAGGCAATGGAACTTAGCAAAGAAGACATAACCTACCTCAATAATGTTAAATCTGATGTACATGGTAGGTTCTTTCAGTTGCCTGACAGGAACACCTCTCTTAAAGACTCTTTTGAAAGAGTTAAAATTGTATATATTACTTTTGATGAAGCTGACAATCTTGATGAAGTTCAGGAACAGGAAGATTTCGAAATTGGTTTAATTCGTTTTACAGATAATTATGAGGAAATCTCTCCTAGAAGACATCAAAATGAAATAGCAGATCCACAAACACAAGAAACTGCTACTAACCAAGAAGTTCCTGTAAGAAGAAATCCAAGAGCTCCTGATCCTGAGGAACCAGAAAATGCAGATCCTGAGGAACCAGAAAATGCTGATCCTAAGGAACCAGAAAATGCTGATCCTGAGGAACCGGAAGAAGATCAAGAAACTTATGATGCAGAGGAACAAGGATCTCAGGAAACAGAAGGAACTGAGGAGACCTTAGATGTTCCAGTGGCACAATTTCAACCTAAGCCCTGGAAACATCAAAGTTTTCACCCAATGGATCTGATTATCAGAGACATTAGGAAAGGAACTCAAACGAGGTCTCAACTAAGGAACTTCTGTGCTTTTCATGTGTTCCTCTCCACAATCGAGCAAAGGAACCACACTGAAGCTTTGGAAGATGCTGATTGGATCACTGCCATGCAAGATTAGTTAAATGAGTTCCAAAGGAACAAGGTATGGCATCTGGAACCCAAACCAAAGAATCAGAAGGTCATAGGATTGAAGTGGGTGTTCAGGAACAAGCTTGATGAACATACAACGATCATCAGGAACAAGGCAAGGTTAGTAGTCAAAGGCTACAATCAACAGGAAGGTATTGATTTCAAAGAAACTTTTGCACCTGTTGCTAGATTAGAAGCAATTCGTACATTAATTGCTATTGCAGCCTTTATGGGATTCAAGTTGTATCATATGGACGTCAAATGTGCTTTTTTAAATGGTTTTCTTAAAAAAGACGTCTATGTGGAACAACCCCCCGGTTTTGAGAATCCCGAATTTCCGAACCACATCTATAAGCTAGACAAAGCTCTGTATGGGTTAAAGCAGGCTCCTAGATCGTGGTACGAGAGATTATCCAAGTTTCTTTTACAAAATAATTTTAAACGAGGAAGAATTGATAAAATTCTATTTTTAAAATCAAAAGGATCTGACTCACTAGTTGTACAAATTTACATTGGTAATTTACTGTTTGGTACAACTAATGAAAGTTTGTGCAAGGAACTTGCAAAGTAAGCAAGCAGAGAGAAGCACGAGAAAATGAGATTTGAACTCGGAATTATCAAGATAAGATAAGTAAGCAGGACAGTTCCTCACGAGGTATGACTTTTATAGATTTATGCATAACTACTGTATACAATTATAAATACATGTGCGTAAAGCATATCTGAAGTTTAGCATTGTTAAGGAACAACCGAATATTTAGAATTAAAATATGTATTTAATTAGTCAGTAATATGAGATACGTGATTGAATTAGTTTCACTAAAATAGGAGGATCATGGATATATTCTTTTTGTTACAATTTTTTTTCATCTTTTATTTTTCAACAAATTATTTTTATTTTTTTATTTCTTTTTATATATCCATATTTTTTTATTTATTCCATTAAATTTTATTTTTTCTAAAATTAAAAGCTAATGGATCACACTTATGGATCTCTCGTACCCAAAGTACCCACAAATTACATCTCATCAATTCCATCACCACAAACCCTAAAACTCAAAAATCCCCAAATTCAAAACCTAACAATGAAAATCCCCAAATTGAAACCACCACCACCACCATCACCGGCGGCCGGACCCAACAGGCCACGACCACCGGCAACCTCAACTCGACGACCGGACTCGCCCAGCAAATCAACCGGACCTGACCGGAAAATCGAATGAGCCAGCCGCGAATCCTAGCGTCGAACCGGCCGCGAACCCCCACTTTCGCCCATCTACCCAGCCACGAACCACCGCACCTTCCCCCTCCACAACCAGCGATCCCGACGACCACCCTAACCCACCGATGACAGCCCTATCGTCGCCGACTCTCACCCCACCACTTCCGACATCAGCCCTCACACCGCCCGCTCAGATCGCGAAGCATCTCCACACCACCCAGACCCTACCGCAAATCCCACACCAAACCCCACACCAAACCCGTCAACGAACACCACACCCACCCCCGACCCGAATCCCACCCTCACCACCTACTCTCTCTCTATCTCACCTATTCGACGCAAGACAACAAGGAAGAGCCCCAAAAAAAAAAAACAAAAAACTTGGCTTGTTAATTATTATGTTTTATATTCGAATTTAGTACGTTGGAACTTAACTTTGAGGCTAACTTAGTTTGCCAACCGTTGATCGGAGGGCGCTATAATCGGTATATATTAGTACTGTATTTTTCTACTTTTTGTTAATGCCAACAGGGGGAAATGAATGCAAATTTAACTTAAATTGATCACTTGAGTCGGTCACTATTCTCTTCTCGATGTAAGCTAATTTTTTTGTTAAATTTTGGTTTTCGTTTTCAATTTTATTTCGTTTATTAAAATCAATTTTGCTTTTCCTTAATTTCAATTTCGGTAGCTTAAATTGATTTTCATAAATCTACCTTATTGTTTTGTTTTATATTTATGCTAATTGATTATAATTATATTTAGTGAAAGTTTGCTTTTGTTGTCATCACCAAAAAGGGGGAATATTATTGACCCTAAAGTTTTGATGATGACACAGCAAACTCCTAAAAATTGGTTAAGTTATGTTGCATAATAGGTTCCGAGATCCTTAGAGGGATAATGCTAAGTTAAGGAGATCCTGAGTTGGATAAACTAAGCAACGTGGAATATAAGCAAGTAATTGATCCATGTCAGACACTACATTGAAGAAATAATCATTAAGCAAGTTTACAAAGGCGAGATCCTTAGGCGAGTTCCTAAGGCGAGATCCTCATATATTATGTGGATCCTCGATGTTCCAGAGAAGGAACAAATTGGGAAGACTTCGAGTGAAGCTTTTAAAGGTGCAACATGAAGACTACAACATATGAATTTATGTTAAGGATTTATGTAAGTATTTAATATTTGTTTATACGTAATTTGGAACGAAAGGAACCTAAGTATTTTGGTACGTTTTAAATTGAAATATATTAACTGTAATTATAAAACAGTTTTAAGTTGGAAAATCTTTGTTAATAAATAAAATGAATTTAATTAATAAATGTAAACATAGGATTCTGTTTTCATTCTCCTTGTTTCTCAAGCAAAATATTTTCCATGATCCTTAAAACCCTCCCACGTATTTCTGTTTAAACGTGCAAGTAATGTTTTGATTTGGTCTCCATGTTTCTCTCCAACTATGCCCATGTTACTGACCAGTAACAGTTAGTGCGTAGTTGAGGAGAACATGGGTATCCAACCCTAAGTAAAACTCCTCTATAAAAGGAGAAGAGTTTTGGCTTTTCAAAACACAAATGATTTCTACAAAATCTATCTTAAAGAGCTTAAACGTTTTAAAAGAATCAGTTGGCAAAATAGAGTGTTCCTTGAGTTCCTTATTACTATAAGCTTTATTACGTACTAGAATCTATCTATCATATTGTATTTTGGGTATAAGGATTGAGTGATCCTTGAGTGACTTAGAGTTAAGTCAAAGAGAGAAAGAGCGACTTAGAGTTAAGTCAAAGAGAAAAGGAGCGACTTAGAGTTAAGTCAGAGAGAGAAAGAGTAGCACAGTAATCGAAGGGGATTGCTGTGGGGAACTTGTGTTCGAGAGGAACTCGAGTTAAAGAGTGTATTTGTAATAGAGTTATTGCATTAATACAAAAGAGTAGTGAGGTTCTTCTTTATAAGGGTCAAGAAGGTTCCTCAGTTTTATATCTTTCTCCGCTTATTGTTCTCAGTCTCTTTATTGTTTAAATTCCGCAAGAAACTTACCCAAGTTCCCAAGAAACAATTCACCCCCCCTCTTGTCAAGTGTTCCTACTAAACTATCAGTTGGTATCAGAGCAGGATCTCACAAAAATACACGAAACCCCGTTGAGAAAAAGTTCCTGGAAAGTATGAACGCTTACGAGAAACTCGAGGAAGGTTATTCCACTCAAAGACCTCCAATGTTCAACGGGAAATTCTACACCTATTGGAAGAACAGGATGGAGATCTATATCAAGGCAGAGAACTATCAAGTGTGGCGAGTCATAGAAGCTGGCGATTTCGAGGTAACAACGACCAATGCTCAAAATGAGGTAGTTCCTAAACCTATGTCTGAATTTGCTAAGGAAGATTTTGAGAAATTTGAAATCAATGCAATGGCTGTGAAAATCTTACATTGCGGCCTTGGACCTCATGAACACAACAGAGTTATGGGGTGCAAGAGCGCAAAGAAAATTTGGGATCTCCTTCAAATAACTCATGAAGGAACTAATGAGGTCAAACGTTCAAAAATTTACTTATTAATGTGTAAGTATGAACGTTTCGAAATGCAACCAAGAGAAACAATACAGGAAATGTTTACTCGTTTCACTAACATTACTAATGAGCTAGTTTCTCTTGGAAGAATTATTCCCTCTGATGAACAGGTTAGGAAGATCCTAAGGAGCATGCCACAGGATGATAGATGGAGAACCAAGGTCACGACACTGTTTGAAACAAAGGACTTCACCAAATTCAACATTGAACAATTGGCGGGATCCTTGATGACTCACGAATTACATCTAGGAGCAGCTGTTCCTGAGAACTGAGGCCTTGCTCTCAAGGCTGAGGAACAGGAGGACTCAGAACCTGATGAAGATGAGGTTGCTACGTTGGTAAGAAGAATGAAAAGATTTTACAGGAACTCTAAACCTGGAAATCTAAGAGGAAGGAACTCAATGAGAAAACGAAGCGGTTCCAAGTCTGACCAAGGATGTTTCAAGTGCGGCGATTCTGACCATCAAATTAAAGACTGTCCTTAGTGGGAAAATGAAAAAGGGAAAGGCAAGGGAAAGTATCAATACAAGGAAAGATTCAACAAATCCACCTTTGCCAAGCCCAACTTCAAGAAGGCAATGATCGAAGCTTGGGAAGAAGCCACTGACTCGGAAGAAGATGAGGATCAACTAGAAGAAACATCAAACCTTTGTCTTATGGCTTGAATCAACCCAAGATCCATCAAGTGAAGTAAGTTCCTCAACTCTTCAATCTCTGTCTGTAATTAAATTAGTGGAATTATTGATAGAAACCCTAGACAATTTTAAAAATCTTAGCGTAATAAAGGCTCAAAGTGACAAGGCAATGGAACTTAGCAAAGAAGACATAACCTACCTCAATAATGTTAAATCTGATGTACATGGTAGGTTCTTTCAGTTGCCTGACAGGAACACCTCTCTTAAAGACTCTTTTGAAAGAGTTAAAATTGTATATATTACTTTTGATGAAGCTGACAATCTTGATGAAGTTCAGGAACAGGAAGATTTCGAAATTGGTTTAATTCGTTTTACAGATAATTATGAGGAAATCTCTCCTAGAAGACATCAAAATGAAATAGCAGATCCACAAACACAAGAAACTGCTACTAATCAAGAAGTTCCTGTAAGAAGAAATCCAAGAGCTCCAGATCCTGAGGAACCAGAAAATGCAGATCCTGAGGAACCAGAAAATGCTGATCCTAAGGAACCAGAAAATGCTGATCCTGAGGAACCGGAAGAAGATCAAGAAACTTCTGATGCAGAGGAACAACGATCTCAGGAAACAGAAAGGAGCTGAGGAGACCTTAGAAGTTCTAGTGGCACAATTTCAACCTAAGCCCTGGAAACATCAAAGTTCTCACCCAATGGATCTGATTACCAGAGACATTAGGAAAGGAACTCAAACGAGGTCTCAACTAAGGAACTTCTGTGCCTTTCATGTGTTCCTCTCCATAATCGAGCAAAGGAACCACAATGAAGCTTTGGAAGATGCTGATTGGATCACTGCCATGCAAGATGAGTTAAATGAGTTCCAAAGGAACAAGGTATGGCATCTAGAACCCAAACCAAAGAATCAGAAGGTCATAGGATTGAAGTGGGTGTTCAGGAACAAGCTTGATGAGCATACAACGATCATCAGGAACAAGGCAAGGTTAGTAGTCAAAGGCTACAATCAACAGGAAGGTATTGATTTCAAAGAAACTTTTGCACCTGTTGCTAGATTAAAAGCAATTCGTACATTAATTGCTATTGCAGCCTTTATGGGATTCAAGTTGTATCATATGGACGTCAAATGTGCTTTTTAAAATAGTTTTCTTAAAAAAGACGTCTATGTGGAACAACCCCCCGGTTTTGAGAATCCCGAATTTCCGAACCACATCTATAAGCTTGACAAAGCTCTGTATGGGTTAAAGCAGGCTCCTAGATCGTTGTACGAGAGATTATCCAAGTTTCTTTTACAAAATGATTTTAAACGAGGAAGAATTGATAAAATTCTATTTTTAAAATCAAAAAGATCCGACTCACTAGTTGTACAAATTTACATTGATAATTTACTGTTTGGTACAACTAATGAAAGTTTGTGCAAGGAACTTGCAAAGTAAGCAAGCAGAGAGAAGCACGAGAAAATGAGATTGGAACTCGGAATGATCAAGATAAGATAAGTAAGCAGGACAGTTCCTCACGAAGTATGACTTTTATAGATTTATGCATAACTACTGTATACAATTATAAATACATGTGCGTAAAGCATAACTGAAGTTAACCATTGTTAAGGAACAAACGAATATTTAAAATTAAAATATGTATTTAATTAGTCAGTAATATGAGATACGTGAATGAATTAGTTTCACTAAAATAGGAGGATCATGGATATATTCTTTTTGTTACAATTTTTTTTCATCTTTTATTTTTCCACAAATTATTTTTATTTTTTTATTTCTTTTTATATATCCATATTTTTTTTATTTATTCCATTAAATTTTATTTTTTCTAAAATTAAAAGCAAATGGATCACACTTATGGATCTCTCGTACCCAAAGCACCCACAAATTACATCTCATCAATTCCATCACCACAAACCCTAAAACTCAAAAATCCCCAAATTCAAACCCTAACAATGAAAATCCCCAAATTGAAACCACCACCACCACCATCACCGGCGGCCAGACCCAGCAGGCCACGACCACCGACAACATCAACTCGACGACCGGACTCGCCCAGCAAATCAACCGGACCTGAACGGAAAATCGAATGAGCCAGCCGCGAATCCTAGCGTCGAACCGGCCGCGAACCCCCACTTTCGCCCATCTACCCAGCCACGAACCACCGCACCTTCCCCCTCCACAACCAGCGATCCCGACGACCACCCTAACCCACCGATGACAGCCCTATCGTCGCCGACTCTCACCCCACCACTTCCGACATCAGCCCTCACACCGCCCGCTCAGATCGCGAAGCATCTCCACACCACCCAGACCCTACCGCAAATCCCACACCAAACCCCACACCAAACCCGTCAACGAACACCACACCCACCCCCGACCCGAATCCCAACCTCACCACCTACTCTCTCTCTATCTCACCTATTCGACGCAAGACAACAAGGAAGAGCCCCAAAAAAAAAAAAACAAAAAACTTGGCTTGTTAATTATTATGTTTTATATTCGAATTTAGTACGTTGGAACTTAACTTTGAGGCTAACTTAGTTTGCCAACCGTTGATCGGAGGGCGCTATAATCGGTATATATTAGTACTGTATTTTTCTACTTTTTGTTAATGCCAACAGGGGGAAATGAATGCAAATTTAACTTAAATTGATCACTTGAGTCGGTCACTATTCTCTTCTCGATGTAAGCTAATTTTTTTGTTAAATTTTGGTTTTCGTTTTCAATTTTATTTCGTTTATTAAAATCAATTTTGCTTTTCCTTAATTTCAATTTCGGTAGCTTAAATTGATTTTCATAAATCTACTTGATTGTTTTGTTTTATATTTATGCTAATTGATTATAATTATATTTAGTGAAAGTTTGCTTTTGTTGTCATCACAAAAAAGGGGGAATATTATTGACCCTAAAGTTTTGATGATGACACAGCAAACTCCTAAAAATTGGTTAAGTTATGTTGCATAATAGGTTCCGAGATCCTTAGAGGGATAATGATAAGTTAAGGAGATCCTGAGTTGGATAAACTAAGCAACGTGGAATATAAGCAAGTAATTGATCCATGTCAGACACTACATTGAAGAAATAATCATTAAGAAAGTTTACAAAGGCGAGATCCTTAGGCGAGTTCCTAAGGCGAGATCCTCATATATTATGTGGATCCTCGATGTTCCAGAGAAGGAACAAATTGGGAAGACTTCGAGTAAAGCTTTTAAAGGTGCAACATGAAGACTACAACATATGAATTTATGTTAAGGATTTATGTAAGTATTTAATATTTGTTTATACGTAATTTGGAACGAAAGGAACCTAAGTATTTTGGTACGTTTTAAATTGAAATATATTAACTGTAATTATAAAAGAGTTTTAAGTTGGAAAATCTTTGTTAATAAATAAAATGAATTTAATTAATAAATGTAAACATAGGATTCTGTTTTCATTCTCCTTGTTTCTCAAGAAAAATATTTTCCATGATCCTTAAAACCCTCCCACGTATTTCTGTTTAAACGTGCAAGTAATGTTTTGATTTGGTCTCCATGTTTCTCTCCAACTATGCCCATGTTACTGAGCAGTAACAGTTAGTGGGTAGTTGAGGAGAATATGGGTATCCAACCCTAAGTAAAACTCCTCTATAAAAGGAGAAGAGTTTTGGCTTTTCAAAACACAACTGATTTCTACAAAATCTATCTTAAAGAGCTTAAACGTTTTAAAAGAATCAGTTGGAAAAATAGAGTGTTCCTTGAGTTCCTTATTACTATAAGCTTTATTACGTACTAGAATCTATCTATCATATTGTATTTTGGGTATAAGGATTGAGTGATCCTTGAGTGACTTAGAGTTAAGTCAAAGAGAGAAAGAGCGACTTAGAGTTAAGTAAAAGAGAAAAGGAGCGACTTAGAGTTAAGTCAGAGAGAGAAAGAGTAGCACTGTATCGAAGGGGATTGCTGTGGGGAACTCGTGTTCGAGAGGAACTCGAGTTAAAGAGTGTATTTGTAATAGAGTTATTGCATTAATACAAAAGAGTAGTGAGGTTCTTCTTGATTAGGGTCAAGAAGGTTCCTCAGTTTTATATCTTTCTCCGCTTATTATTCTCAGTCTCTTTATTGTTTAAATTCCGTAAGAAACTTACCCAAATTCCCAAGAAACAATTCACCCCCCCTCTTGTCAAGTGTTCCTACTAAACTATCAACCTTGAATTAACCTAAATCAACGTTTTGACATCTATTTAGTAATATCCATGCATTAAAATCAATCTAGAGTAATAATGTAGCATAACTCATGTCCCGTCGTCGTTGCATTAAACTAGTATGGACCGCCATGTGGGCTAATGCTGGGCACTCCCCGTATTAGTAAACGTCCCCTGAATTCTCAATCTCTGCTCCACTGGATGTACGTTAAGGGATCTCCATACCAGGGATCACAAGGGAACCTATGGCCGTTGTGAGTCAAATATGTTTGCACTCCAGGCATATCACGATAACCGGGTTTTGTCAGTTTTCTTAAACTGAATGGCGACTCTTACAGACTAGTAAAAAGAGGCTAACGCCCACAGTTAGTTCCTATTTACTTAATATGCTTGCCTCATCCAGAGGGGAAAATTCGTGTGGGCCGTATACTCTTTTAGAGATGCCCCGTCGTGTTTTTCGACCCCCTCACACCAATGCTTGTGCACAAGGCCAGTGCACAACACCAACCCCGCGCATATCGCCAGCCCACGAGCAAGCTAGCGTGCATGGGAAGCAGGCCAAGTAGTGAGGCAGGAACGCTGGGCCAAGCGAGGCTTGCGCGCACAACAAACCCATGCGTAGGGTAGCTTCTACATCAAGCTTGCTGGCTGGCCAACACCTTAAGATTTTGGGTTTTGGGAATTTTCCTAAAACTACCTAAATTGTTCTAGGGTTTTGGCTCCTAGGGTTTTTCCTATTTCCCTATAAATATTGACCTATGGTCATGAATTGAAACACGTCAATTCATACACTTTGCCTATCACCTAAAAGTGAGATCCATAAATCATAAACCTTAGTTATATCCTAGTTGGTACGATCTAAGGCGGATTCGAACGTGTTGTGGACTTTCTATGGAGGGACGACGTTTTCCGTTCTAACTTGCTCTTGTTTGGTTCGGGAGAATCTAGGGAATGCACGTATCACAAAGTATGTATACTAAATTATGCTAATTGATTATATGAAATTAGTTTGGATTCTGGCATTTATGATTTTTCTGCTTGACATTGGATTGTTCATAACCTAACGCATAATACCACAACAACTAGCAAAGCCGATCAACCACACTACATACAAGTAAAGGGAGAGGGAGTTTTCATGCCATAATTCTACTAGGGGTCACCGAACATGAAATTAGTCAAGAACAAACAACATCAATAAGCATGAAAACTAAGCAAGACATGTAAGTAAAGATATCAATTAAAGAAGACAATAAATAAGGAAATAAGTAAAGACAAAGGAGAGAGTAAGAAAAACTTATTTAGATTGGTATGGAAAATCTTTAAGTGTTGAGCTTCACCATAAAAGTCCAAGAAAAAAAAAGAAACCCCAACTTTCTCTCTCTAGAACTCTCTCTTCTCTCTCTAAAATCCTCCCATGGAGGCTAGATGGTGGGGTGAGTTAATGAAAAACTTTGGGTTTGAGAGATATACTAAAGTGATTACAAGTTAAAAGAAACGCTAAAATAAAAGTTAAAAGAGTCGCTGGAATAGGGACCGAGAAGTTGCACAGGCTCTGCTAAGATTTTTTCGTTTGCTACTGCCCGCACGGACCCCAGAAGCCTGCACGGTATGAGCTGTTGCATGGGGCCAGCACAGTACAACTTCTTTTAAAAATGCATAACTCATTCTACTCATCAAAAAAGGGCGTGTGACCACTTGTTGGAAAGTTATTGAGATAAGTTATTGCATCCAACTTGAATTATGTTTAAATGTTGAGTAGAAATGAAGATATAGGCAGTTGAAGTTGACCCTTGTGTAAGAGCTCTCCCAAATCCTCCCAAAACGACTTTAAACTTTACGAGATACTTCTCCGTGCTTTGTAAGACCTCTAAGGATGATCCTACAAGACTAAAAGTAATTAGGAGAAGTACCAAGTCCTAAAAATATCCCTACCCTTTAAAAAGCCAAAACATAGCCCTTAACACTTCTAATATATGCCCATAATAACCCTACAATCCTTCTTCAAAAAAATCAGTTTTTTCTTAAAAATAGTGTGCTGACGTTTTTGCCCTCTCATTCACCTTGCTTTGTTCCAACCTAATATTCTCCCAGCCTCCTTCGTTGTTCAACCGATTTTTCTCTCTCCTCTGCTTCCCTTATCTCATTCTCCAATCTGCCTCCTTCTCCCTCGATGATATCGACCATCTCCAATTAAACTCCACCACCACCACCTCTACCTCTAACTCTGTTGCTTCACCTATTCATTTTCCTCTCTATTTCATTTTTTACTCTCCTCCTTTACATCACACTCATTTTTGGTCTTGGTTAGATATGAAGTCGAGTTTGATTAAAGGTTTGCAAATCCTTCTCTCTTAATTGCACAAATTCGCGTTTTTAGAATTGTTACTTCTTGTTTCTTTCTTCTGAATTTGTTCCCTTCTTTCCGTTTTCAGCTATCGTTATTTGATTTAGTAAAATATTGAAAATTTCACATGTGGGTATGATGTTTTATTGAGCTTTTCCTTTCGAATTCTCGATTTAATATGGTTGTTTCATTGGCAAAAAAAAACTTGATTTATTGTACTTGACTTATGTTTCGCTAAGCTCAGTATTTTCGATGAATTTGCTTTTCTTTTACTGGGTTTAGTCTGATGTTTTAATTGCGGTTTTTGCTTATGGAGTAGAAGAACTAGAAGCGAATTCTTTTCAAAACTCAAGGGAATTTGACTTGGACCAAGCCCAAGCGTCTCATTTCATTTTCAGGAAGCGTAAAAAGAATTAGTTCTTATTGTTAGGTTATGACAAATATAAACAATATATTTCATGCGGAAAAACCATAAAGCTAGGAATCCAAATTAATTGCCACATAGTCAATTAGCATAATTAGGATACATACAATGTGATGCGTGTCTTCTCTAGCTGCTCCCGAACCGAACAAGAACAAGTTTAGGACTCCAAATGTCGCCCCTCCGTAGAAAGTCCACAGCACGTTCGGATCCGCCTTAGATTCAATTAACTAGAATATTATCTAAGGTTTTATGTTTATTCGGAAAGCTTAATTATTAATTTAGGCAAATTATTAAATTCCCACTTGAACTTAATCAATGTGAATACTTATTGAATTGTCATATAAATTGTGATTATGAACCACGTATTTATAGGGTGGAAATAACGGAATTAGGATTCTACTAGGATTCCAATAACTAAATCCATTAGGGTTCTAGTTAAATTAAATCATTAGAATTTAACGTTTAATCAAACACCTAAGTGTTTCAGATTTAACAAAAACATTCAATTTGAGTAGAATTAAGAAAACGAGATTAAGCAAGCAATCCTAAACGACCAAGGCTTTGGTCGTACGAAGCCTCACAACCACGCAGCCCACGAGGGGCGCTGATGCTCGGCTCGGCCCAAGTGATGGGCGCTGGCCAGCAAGCACGCGGCCCATGATGTTGGGCGCCGCTTGCTGGGCCTGCCTTGCTCGCTGCTCGCGCGCGCGGGCTATGCTGGGCGCTGGGCCTGGCTTCGTGCTGGGCCTTGCGTCTAGCAAGCTCGTCCGTCGATCGTTTCGTACTTCGCGCTTCCGATTCGTTTTCCGATTCCGAAAATCATTTCCAATTCGAACAATATTTAATATTTCCGATTCCGGAATTTATTTCCGATTCGAACAAATATTTAATATTTCCTATTCCGGAATTTATTTCTGATTCCGACAATATTTTCGATTCCGGTAATATTTCCGTTTCCGGCAATATTTCCGATTTCGGCAATATTTCTATTTGCGATAATATTTTCCGATACGTACCATGTTTCCGTTTTCGGCAACATCTGCGACTTGGATAATATTTATATTTCCGTTACGATCCATATTTCCGTTTCCGGCAATATCATCATTTCCGGAGTATTCTATATTTTTCCTTTTGACGATTTCTGCTCCCACTGGAACCGAGATCCGTCGTTTCCGAATATTCATAAATGGAGTATTTAATTCACTTAAATACTTGTTACGTTCACGTACTATTTGTGTGGCCCTACGGGTTCAGTCAAGAGTAAGCTGTGGATTAATATTATTAATTCCACTCGAACTGAAGCGACCTCTAGCTAGGCATACAACTCATTTGATCTCACTGAATTATTAACTTGCATAATTAATATTGGACCGCATTTGTTAGACTTAGCATTGAATGCATACTTGGACGAAGGGCATTATTTCCTTCACTTATATGTCAGCTGAATTGCTTATTTTATCCTTTGTTTAAGCTTGACCCGCTTCTTAGGTTTAAGCTAGAATATCGTTTGACCTAATGTATATTATTATCCTCACTGTTTGTTTAGAATAAGCTGTAAGATAAGTCCACTAATCACCATCTGAAATGATTTGAATACGAATGGTAGTTGTTGTCTGAGACAATTACCCTTCGGAAATTGAAGAGACCTTTGATTTTTAGGTTGAAAAGATAATTTTGGTCAAATTTATATTTTTACTTTGATAAAATGAATGTGAGTCCTTGGGTTTATGTTTTACCTAAATGATTGCAAATTTTCGATGCTCTTTTTCGTTTCCTCTCTACGTACTGTTAATATTTCGAAGATGATTTTATTGGGAATATGAGAAAGTGGATGGAGCAATGAAATGTACATCATCGATATTCATCATTCTCAAAGTGTTGTCACCGTTTAGGAGGGGGGGGGGTCAGAGTTACTGATAGGGAAACCTTACTAAGAGCTAGAGCGTGCGTAGTCATGGATTTTTTTGAAGAAAATTGGCGCTTCTTTGATGATTTCCGTTGCTAGCTCTATTTTCCTTGATTGTAAAATGGTTTAAATTGAGGCATGAGGTGTGTCGAGGGTCTATGGGATACCCCCCCTATAATTAGAGCTGGGGTTGGAGCCTTGTTACACTTCAACCGTATCGAAACTGCAACAGCTGTAAATTAAATGAGGTTTGCAGCTTAAATTAACATTTTTTTTTTAAATATTTGAAGCAGCTTGTGAGTAGTTAAGTGTTTGAAAACTTACTTTACGAGAGTTTCTTTGTCGTTAATCCACTGGCCACTAATTGCCAATATATTAGTTATACATTGTAGGCTCCCAATCATATTTATATTTCTTAATAATAATAACTGAAGCATCACTACAATAGATGGTTAGAATAGGAAATGAGATTGTTACTGCCATGAAGTTTTTTGATTTAATTAGGATATTTTGCATCTATGATTTTAGTCCTTAATTATTGAATGCAAACTTGGGGATTATAGATTCTTGGTGATTTTTTTTGGGGTGAAAGCTTCCTGCTGATATAACGATAAAGGTGATCACGTTTTACCTTACTTATGTTGCAGTTCTACTCACTATATGTCACTGTGAGGGGGTCGAAAAAGCACGAGGCTAATGCGTGACCTCGTCCCTCGTGGGTGTGACGCTTCTTTTTGTCAAATCAAGTGTAATTGGAATTCCTGTGAGTTTACACCCAATTGACTAGTAATATAGGAGTCGCCATTCAGTTTTTAACGACAATGAGAAAAACTGACAAAACCCGGTTATCGTGACATAAAGGGAGTGCAATTATGTTTGACCACGACGGCCGTAGGTTCCCTTGTGATCCCTGGTGGTGGGGATCGCTCAACGTACACCCGCAGGGTAGAGATTGAGGGTTCGGGGGACTGTAACTACCGAGAGGAGTACTCGCTCTTCGATAACTCCAGAGGCAGGATATCCTTACTAGCTCAGCATAAATAATTAAAGGGACATGCGTTAACTATTAAACTAATCTGAGTTGATTTTAATAATATGCAACACATAGTACTAGATCGAGCGCGATTATCTGATTTAGATTGTTTTAAGGGACCTAACATGATAATCCATTTTCCCAAAAATATCATATTTATTAAGCGTGATCGAACAATCAGATTTTAGTTAGTTTAACAGTTCATAAAAGGGCGAGGAAAGCAATTAAACAATGGAAAAGGGACACATTACGACGCACCCTTGAGAGGTGCGTCACGGTTCTTAGAAAACTAACCACTTTAACTTTGCTATTTCTCCTTTTATTTAACGAATCTCAAATTATGGGACGGGATACGTTCTGTTCGATTTATGGATCGATTGCGACAGAACGCGTGATCAGTTTTGCAGCGTGAGGCTTAGGCTTAGGGATTTAGAGTCAATACTCAGAATAATAATTGTGTGTTGTTGTGTCCTTTTCACGTCGAATTTAAGGCCCTATTTAAGAGTTCGTGGAAAGATAGAATTGTAGAATTCTAATCCATGAGGAATTAGGAAAAAAAACACGTACCAGGTATTTTCAGCGCCCAGGCCTGGGCGCCGAAGATTTTGGCGCCCAGAACCAGGCGTTGAAAATAGGATCTGGGCTTTTTTTCTTAGTCAGATTCGGATTCCTAGAATCTGGAGTATTTGAGATTTAATTGAGTCTTTTAGTGCGTATTAACCTTGTGACGGGATGCGTCTGGGCCCGTTACGAACTCTAGGCTCGTTAGGATTTTAATTAATACGTAACTCTTATTTTTGAATCGTATTAGGAATAGGATTCTCTCGCAATTTCTATCTCATTTAGGATTTATGTTGGAGGGCAACACCTAATTCTGACAGGTTTCTATCTTTTATGACTTGCCACTTTTAATAATTACCGATTACGGCAGTTACTATTTTTAGCAGGTTTCCATAAATAGCAGGTTTCTATAAATAGCAGGTTTTGGGTGAAATGAAAAGGGGAATTGAGATTCGTTATTTTATAGGAGATGCGTTGTCAAGTGGAGATTTACGTTTTCATCATCGAACCTTCCCTTTCGGGAATGGGGACAAAAGTAGGTGTCTACAGTTAGCCCCCACTTTGACTGAGTCTTGGAGTAAGACGATGGTCAAAGTATTAGACGGAGTGCGTCGCACAAGCCATGGTGACCTGTTCTTGCGAGGGTCTCACGAGCCCCCGAGTGATAACATTTGACTTAAGGGTCATCACTTGAAGCGTCGACATATCCCTCACGTGTCATTGGGATTTGTCAACGGATAGTATAGAAACTTCCTCACTTTGTCATTAGAAGGATCTAAAGGTGCGTAGAAACTCCCTCACTTTGTCATTGGGAGTAGCTACAGATGTTTTCGAAATCAAAGCTATAAAGTGTAATTGGGCCTGGCCAAGCCCAACCACGAGGTAAAAATGTTTTTAAAGATTCTCATTTTCAGGGCTAGCTAAACGAGAAAACCCCCTTGTTTTTATGGGACGTAAAACGAAGGAAAATCCAGCACATCGCTCTTTTTTGGAAAAAACGGAAAACCAATCCTTTTAATTTTTTGGAAAAGGGAAAACCAGAAAAAGTTATCGCTGCAGCGACTAAGGACCTACGCGGCTTGTGACGTAGACCCCGCCGGCTAAAGATGGCGAGCCTGTCCGCTAAGGGTGGACGCCCCGTCCGAAAAAGTGGACGAATCTTGTTTTTGAATTTTGAGAATAAGGACCTACGCGGCTTGTGACGTAGACCCTGCCGGCTAAAGATGGCGAACCTGTCCGCTAAGGGTGGACACCCCGTCCGAAAAAGTGGACGAATCTTGTTTTTGAAACTTGAAAGTAAGGACCTACGCGGTTTGTGACGTAGACCCCGCCGGTTGAAGATGGCGAGCCTGTTTTATTTGAACTTTGAAAATTTCATTTTTGGAAAACTGAGGACCTGCGCGGCTAGTGACGCAGACCCCGCCCGCTGAAGGTGGGCGAGCCCCGTCCCCTAAGGGTGGACATCCCTGAATTCGTTTTTTCCTTGATTTGGAACTTGCGTGGTTCGCGGCGCGATCTTGCCTGATTGAGGTGGGCAAGTCTCTATTTTTGTTCATTGTGATTTCTTTTTTTTTTGAGAATTTCTTTTGTTCATTCTTGCAAGAGCGAATTCTTCCGAGGGATGCTCGAATTTAGTTGTAACCTGAACGTGGGCTGACAACGTGTTCAGACGGACCTTTGTCTTGTGATCGTCTGTTTTCGTGGTTTTGAGCTAGTCTTTATGGCTCGATTTTTGCCACTACTTGCTCTTTGATCAGAGGACCATGTACAAATGTCAATGACGACCCTTTTCTGAGGTCGAACCTGTTCTTTTGAGATCATCCAAACATGGCGGCGTATAGTGCAGCCCGGGAATGTGATTTTGATTGCGCGCTCTCTGTTGGAGTATACTTTTCGCGAGCCCCCAAGAACTCGGGCTTTGGTGGTCATTTTTTGCATACTTCATAACGTCTTTTAATCATGTTTGGGGTCGAGCTCGTATGTGCGAGCGACCTTTCATAGTGATGTGCTACTTTGGCGAAGTCATGGGGTGCGACTTCAGTCTTCGGGCGACAAGATTTAATATCATTCGGTTTAGCTTGACCCGATTTAATCTTTTGACAGACAAACATTTTTTATTTGGGAAACCAACGACTTTAACAACGTTTTTTGGTGTTTCGAAGAATGACCTTGATATTTTTTGTTTTGAAAAGTGTACATATATGTTTCTTGAGACAAGTCTAAGTTTCGACCAAATTTTACCATTGATTTTTGCTATTTGGGAGCTTAAAGGTGCTTTTGGGCTTGATCTTAATTGTACATAGGGCCTCGTGTCTAGCAACACGGTTTTAAGTCTGTTCCTGTTCCGCGTTTTGTGAAATCTGGGCCTTGGGCTGTAATTTCGGCGCTCAAGGCTGGGCGTTAATTATTTCGGCGCCCAGCTTCGGGCGCTGAAAGTCCTTTCCTGGCGAATTTTGACTTCCGTATTTCTTAACGCGTTTCCGAATGGGATCAGGATCTCACTTGATGCGTTCAGCTACATATAGGGGCTAGATACGTCCCTATTTTCCATCACTCTCAATTTCCTTCTTTCTTTGCTGTGTTTTAATTACTCCTTGCTTTCGTCATGTCGATTCCTACTTTCTCACTCCAACGGGCTGTTAGGCGTTGGCTACAGGCCCTTAATCCTACAGAAAAGGCTTTGTTGAAAGAATACCACTTAGAGGCACTTTTAGGCTTACAACAAATTAACATTGACTATAATTTTCTGCACGCAGCCCTAAGCTTTTGGAATTCCGATCATCATGTTTTTGTCTTTCGGGGCAACGAAATATGTCCTTTGCCAGATGAATTTGCTGCGATCCTTGGCTATCCTACTAATGCTACCCCTGCCACTCCTGGCACTATTGAAGAGAGTAAAACAACCATAGGGGCTTTCCTAGGACTAGATGCTAACATGCTTGCTGAAGTTGTTGTAGGTGATGAGGTTAATTTGGCAAAACTTGTAAAACACCACTTTAGGCCTAGTAAGAATTTGACCGAACAGAAATTGAATATTCGAGCCCTTGTATTTTGCTTGTTGAATCATTATTTGCTGTCGAATAACAATGGTGAGTTCGGTGACATAAGGTTGATCCCCTTGATTAGCCAGATGGAAAGTTGCTATTCTATTATGCCGTTGGTTGTTGCCGAGACTTTGCTGAGTGCGGATGAGCTGAAGAAGGATGCCAAATCTGAATATTTTAAGGGAAGCCCCCTATTACTGCAGGTAATCGACTTTTTTCTTGCGCACGTACACATTTTTTTTGCATACACATTTTTTATTTGTTCTGCCTTGGGGCTGAGTTTCAGCGCCCAGGGCTGGGCGCTGGAATTTTCGGTGCCTGGTCCTGGGCGATGAAACTGCGCCCCAGGAACCGTTTTCTTATTATTATTATTTTTTGATCGTACCCGTTTTTTGCAGATATGGCTCGTGGAACAGCTTAGACTCTTGGAAGCTCCTGTCGATCCTAAACATTATCGCCCTATAGCCTTGGGTAACCGAAAATACTTGCACCAAGGCCAGGACGAGGCCGAATGGGCCTCCTTTTTTACTTATGGCATTTGCTCTATTAAGTGGGTGGTACCAAGGTGGGGTTTGACTACTATGACGGGGGGTTCTGATGTATCGGTTTATGTTTCTTTGTTGGGGCTATCTCGGCCCATTTATATTTTCCCTTACCGAGTCATGCGTCAATACGGTTTAAGGCAGACTATCCCCTTTTCTGATACGGTACCACCTAAGGTAGCGACCTTTTCACAAGCACGGGTTCTAGCGTGGGCTAAGTATTATGATGGTCTCCTGCGTTGGGCCGTAGCTACAAATGGCTTTGTGGGTCTTTCTGAAAACTACAAGTTGTGGATGAGCTCCGATGATAAAGCTGTGAGGACCGAGGCTCGAAATGGGGAGCCGGTTGAGCTTTTGATACCTCGTATTCGTGTTAAGTATGAGGGTCCTGATTCTGCCAAACCTCGTACTCATGGTATTAAGACTGTGAAAGCTCGTCCTGATCGAAAGCGAAAGGAAGTTCCTCCCCGTTCTAGTTTCAGGCCTAAAAAGATGCCTAACATGAAGGGGCCTGCTGTTGTTAAAAGAAATGCAAGCTCTCGCGGAGATCGTCGCCGGAACAATGTATGGGTTAGGAAGGCTCAGCCGCTTGTAGAAACAGTGACTAGTCTAGTTGATGATAATAATCCTTCTCCCACCATTGTCTGTGCCCTTGAGGCTGAGCGGGCTATAACTGAGAATGTTTCTGAAGCCTTGGAATCTTTGGAAGTTAGTGTCCAGGAGCCGGTTCTTATGGAGATTGATATTGGGGCAGCGCAGAAGACTGTGGGGGTGGATCCTGCGAACATTGCCCTCTACAAGACTTTATTTGATGATCCGGAAGAACTAGAGTAGTGTAGTTCTTGCTAGGGTGTAGGTGCCCTTCATTTATTTCAGTTGTGTTTGTTTTTTTCATTTCATAGCACTTTGTTTTCCTTCTTATTATTTTTCAATAAAGGCGTATTTTATTTTTTCATTTTCATTTTTTGTTTCTCCTCCTTTTTTTTTATATTTTTATATGTCTAACACTTTTTGCACAATTTATGTATGTTTGTTTTTTCGATTGATTGGACCGAATCCTTGGTAAGGATTGCCTACGTATCTTGTCAGAATCAGGTCGCGCGTAGTTCTAGCTAGAATAAGTTCTAGGATGCCAGATTTTAATAGATATGCCCTGAGGTGGTAGCATATTACTTAACCGGTCAAATGAGTGAAGTATTATCATTATTTTCGTCTGCCGTTTTTTGTTTGCCGTAAGTCGCGTAAAAAATGAAATTCGACTACTTTTGTATGGCTCTATTTTTTTTGGTGAGCCTATTTGGATACGTGCTGTACCCCCCAAGTGTTCGTTATTTTTCCGTTATGTGCGGATAAAATGACGAGCACTTCTAAAAAATTTAGGCAGGCAGAGAGTTTTAACGCCCAGGCTGGGGCGTCAAAGATTTCGGCGCCCAACAATGGGCGCTGAAAATGACTTGGGCGGTCGTTTTTGACGTTTTGCTTCACGTGTTCTTGCATTTATTTCCTTTTTTCGTTTTAGTGCTATGCCTTTTTTTACTTGTATAAAAATTGATTTTGAGGCTATTTCGGAGGCTTTTTTGACTGTTAGCGTGAGATGCATTTTTGTCCGGATTATTTTTTTCTATCCGTGACTCGAAACGGCTTTAAAAATGGAGTTAGGGTGTGGAAGATATGAAGATCTTTGTGTAGGCTTTTGGGTGGGTTGAGGTGCATGTCGTTAGTGAAGGGTATGATGGAATTATGTTTTATCAATCTGTTTTTTTGGTAACATTTGCATTGTTTTGGATTTTGATTTCCTTTGATTTCTTTGGGTTGCATGGATTGACTTTTATGATGACACTGGTTGACTTTTTAGGTTTTGGGGATATGAACGGGATGGTGCGGTTTATTTTGTGGGTCTTCGGGGACTGGTTCCCATGGCATTATTTTAAGACCGAATGGGCCTCGTTTGTTGGGCCTAGAGTGGGCCGCCTCTTTATTTTTGTATTTTTGCAAGTACATTTGGTGTTTGCTTAGTGTTAGAATAAATTTTTAGGAGAAATATTACGCCTTTATTAATTTGGAAAGTAAGGAAAACACACTGAAACAAACTTGACATATATTCTAAGGGGTCTTAGGACCATCTAAAGTCTTTATTATTTTTCTACCAATCTAAAGAACTACTAGGCGCTTTTTACTACGGTGCTCTATGTGGCTCAGGCCTTGGGTTTAGTCTCGTAAAACTTTGGTCCTTCACCAGTACTCATCTTGAATTCTATTCCTTTTGCATTGACCCACTGATATGTCTTCACCCATCCGTTCTCGATCTCTTCTAGTGTTGATGCAGGAGCGATTAACCGGGTTGGATCGAAACCTTCATCTTGTAAAGCTAGGGTAGTCGTCACAGTCTCGTCCTCCATAGGCCTCGATTCGTTAAACAATGTCCATAGAGCCTGGTCGTCCAATATTTCAGCTGTTTTAGTCTTGGCGAGGTGGGGTGCCTCATCCAAGGTGTGGCAGTCATGGAAGATTTCAAATCCTGGTTTTAGCAAGCCATCCTGAACGAAGGGTTCAAGGAAATCACAACATGGGTGTCCTTCTCCTTCCCGAACGAACATCCCGTTAAGGGTTCTTTGATATGGGGGAAGGAGGGTGGTTTGTTTGGCCTTGTTAAGGCGTAGTCCAGACAGGCGGTCAGCAATATCTTCCTCCGTTGGTTCATAGCCTAAGCCAAAGGGAGTAGATTTGTTGGGTAAAGGATGGAATGTGCATTCCTTCTTCCTTATGCCCAATGGGGTTCCAGGGAAATACCCTTGAGCTAACAGCATTTTAGGGATGACTCGGGATGCATGCGGGTCTAGGAATGCTGGATCATAATCTTCGATGAACTGGATTGTTTCTTCCATTTGAAACCCGTAAAGGTCGTCTGCAGTTTCGGCCGTTCCAACCATAGTACAACTGACGTCGAGAGGAGGGGCGCGGATTTCTAGTATTACCCCGTTATGGTTAAGTTTAACCATTTGGTGCAAGGTAGAAGCCACACCTCCTAAGTCATGGAGCCAAGGTCGCCCCAAGAGGAGGTTGAAAGTGGGCTTGATGTCAATTATTTGAAACTCCGTGGTGCGTGCCACAGGCCCGGTCTGTATGGTGAGGTTGATTTTTCCCAACATAGGCCTTCGGGAGTTATCATAAGCTCGTACCCCTTGAGTGGAGGTTTGGAAGTCATCATTTCCTAGCCCCAAGCAATGGGCGGTTCGCAATGGGCAAACATTGACCGCCGAACCGTTATCTACGAGCGCTAGGGGGATGTTTTGTCCTTTGCATCCAACCACTAGATAAAGGGCTTTGTTGTGAGCACCCCCCTCTTTGGGCAAGTCTTTGTCAGTGAAAACTATGGCCTTTTCTCCGGCATCTCTCGTGACATGGCTAACCAGTGAGTCAGGTGTGATATCTGTAGGTACTGAGATGAGGTCGAGTGAGCGAATAAGCTTTTCGCGATGTTCCTTTGAAGTACACATGAGATCCCAGATGGTAATTTCGGCTTTAGTTGTTTCAAGAGAGGATTTTCAATGACTTCTGCGACGGTGGTGTGCCGTCCATTCTCAGGAGTTTGCCTAACTGGGATATCGTCCGTAGGAGGTGGGCGAATATCCGGTTGGTTTATTCTTCCAGATCGGGTGAGGTTGTCGACCTCGGGCTCCTGAGGGGTGGCGTCAATGAGAGCATGCCCGAGCCAAGTTTCAGTAAAGAGGTCCTGGCCCGACACTTGAGATAGGTAAATATCTTCAGCATCATCATCCCACACACCGCACACTTCCCTCTCGATTCGATCCATAGGGACCACAGCGAGTGGTGCACCTTGAGGTGTAATATACACCGTGGGGTCGAAGTTTTCTGGTTGGTCGAGAGAGATGTGACAAGAGCCGAGTGGGCTCTTGTTGTTTTTGGGTTTGCCAACGTTAGGGAGAGGTATCACTTCATCCTCTATCATGTCCTGGATCGTATGTTTTAGATTCCAGCAGTTTTCAGTGTCATGCCCATTTCCTTGATGGAATTCGCAGTAAGTACCTTCGACCCGATATTTGCCCTTGAAAGGAGAGTCACGGGTGGGGCCTATAGGTCTCAACTTCCTTGATTGGTTAGTCTTTCAAAGGCTTGTACCAAAGTCAACCCGAGTGGGGCAAACTTTCAGTCTCGGACCCATCTTCAAGGGCTTCTTCGGGCGGGAGTCTCCTCTACGGCATGGAATTCTTGGGCTTGGGATGTGTTGCCCCTGTTGTAGGTATTGCTTTTGTATGCGGGTTTACTTTGTATTGTTTTTGCGAGATCATCCTCGATCTTTATTCCCACATCATAAACTCTTTTGAAAGTGTCAAGTCCCAGGTACCTAAGGTGCTGTCTGTAGGCCGGGTCCAGGTTGTCAATGAATTTTTGGACCAATTCTGTTTAGGGAGGGCTATTGATTAGCTGGGCCGCCTGATCCCTCCATCTAGCAAACTAGGTTGTGAAACCCTCATTTTTCTTTTGGAAGAGAACTTCCAGCTCGCGCATGGTGACTTGAAAATCCATGTTCGACGAATATTGCTTGATGAAGACATTGACAAAGTCTTCCCAAGTGGGGAAGAGCTTAGGGTCCTGGTGATAGTACCATTTGAGCGGCACAGGTTCCAAGGACAAAGGAAAGGCGGGTAAATACATGGACTTGTCCACGCCTTTCAAGTTCATGGCATTCACAAAGCTCAATAGATGATCACGGGGATCATCCGTGGCTTTAAACTTTGGTAAGTCAGATGAACTAAACTTTTCTGGTAGTTTGCCAGAAAAAGGTTCAGGATCGAGGGAGAAGTACTTGCTCCCCATGGTTTTCTGTAGGACCATTTTTTCAAACCTCTTCTCGTTATCAAGGTCATTTTTGGCTTGTGCAGCCGCTAAGGCTTCGTTTTCCATTTTCAGTTGGCCCATGAGTTGCGTCATTTGAGCCATCTGCTCTTGCAATTCTTCGATGGACATGTTTGAGGGTGCGAATCGAGGTTGGGGAAGCGGAGATCCTTGAAATGAGGGATGACAGACGGAGCAAGGAGTCACTAAACCTGGTGTTGGCGATGTATCTTCGAGGCGCACTAACCGTTGATTTCCTGATCGGCACCAAGTGGCAGGATCAGTCCTATGCATAAGATAAGCTAAAGTTTAGGTCCCAAAGTTTCAAGTGTTACTTAGTCTAGACTTCGACTCTCTCTATTGGTTTTTTACTCTTTCTTTTGTTGGTACACTTTTTAGTTCTTTCTTTTGGTCATTCTTTGGATTTTCGAAACACTTGCCCGTGTGACATTCATAATTATTGGCATGTTCGGTTTCCGTGCCGAGCATTGTCGTCGTAGGAGGCCTAACAACGACACAAAGAGTTATTTATTTTTATTTTTTAGTCTCTTTTAGAATCGAGTGCTTTTCTTACGCCCTCGTAGCAATTCTTTTTACGAACGGTTTTTTGTGCTACGTATTTTCCTTTTGCGCGGGCACCGAGGCTGCTGCGCCTGACCAGAAGGCCAAACAGCAACTTCAGCGCCCAGCGTCGGGCGTGAGAAATTCTGGCGCCCAGCCAGGGGCGTTGAAAATGCGTCCCTGGCTGGTTCTCGTTTTCTGTTTGCGTCTACTTTTGTTTATGCGACTTCGATTTTGCGTGCTTGCCTAATAACGTCCTTTACGCGTTGTGCAGCGTTTGTGGGATTCGTTACAGGCCATCCCGAGCGTCGCTTATTTTTGTGGCGATCGTTCGGGTTTGCGGAACACGTATTTCGGTATAACTCTTTGGCAAATTGGTTTATGAATGTTTGGGCAATTTTTAAGGTCGTTGGTTTTTCTAGGATAGTTTGTCACACACAATCATATATTTCGCTACACATAACTAACATTCCATCATGAGGCAATAATAATATGTCATGTAGTTTATGATAGGCTTCTATGGGTAGTTATTTGCGCCTGGCTTGGTACCGCTTCTATCGTAGATCCAACACATGCCCCGGTCGAGGTAGTGTCTTCAACAGACGAATTTCGCTCAAGAGGCCAACCCGCAAGTGCAAGCCAAGGGGGCATGCAGGCGAGAGGGACCTAATGGGCGAACGATTGGGTTTGGGACGGGTGTACTACTAGCGAAAGTGCCGAGTGGACAACATTCGAAGCGTATGCACCCCCCCGGTTGGCGATGGGTATCCTTAGTCCCGACTCCCGAGATGAAACACCAAGGGAGCCAAGATTCGTTATGCGGTTCTGTCCGTTCACATTAATATGCTGATTTTCAGGTCGTCCCAACTTGATGGGGAAATAAACGCGGGGTAGGATCGTTTCACCCTTCGGCTATTTTGATTACCTACAAGCACGAGTATTTCCTTCACTATCCCAGTGGAGTCGCCACTGTGAGGGGGTCGAAAAAGCACGAGGCTAATGCGTAACCTCGTCCCTCGTGGGTGTGACGCTTCTTTTTGTCAAATCAAGTGTAATTGGATTTCCTGTGAGTTTACACCCAATTGACTAGTAATATAGGAGTCGCCATTCAGTTTTTAACGACAATGGGAAAACTGACAAAACCCGGTTATCGTGACATAAAGGGAGTGCAATTATGTTTGACCACGACGGCCGTAGGTTCCCTTGTGATCCCTGGTGGTGGGGATCGCTCAACGTACACCCGCAGGGTAGAGATTGAGGGTTCGGGGGACTGTAACTACCGAGAGGAGTACTCGCTCTTCGATAACTCCAGAGGCAGGATATCCTTACTAGCTCAGCATAAATAATTGAAGGGACATGCGTTAACTATTAAACTAATCTGAGTTGATTTTAATAATATGCAACATATAGTACTAGATCGAGCGCGATTATCTAATTTAGATTGTTTTAAGGGACCTAGCATGATAATCCATTTTCCCAAAAATATCATATTTATTAAGCGTGATCGAACAATCAGATTTTAGTTAGTTTAACAGTTCATAAAAGGGCGAGGAAAGCAATTAAACCATGGAAAAGGGACACATTACGACGCACCCTTGAGAGGTGCGTCACGGTTCTCAGAAAACTAACCACTTTGACTTTGCTATTTCTCCTTTTATTTAACGAATCTCAAATTATGGGACGGGATACGTTCTGTTCGATTTATGGATCGATTGGGACAGAACGCGTCATCAGTTTTGCAGCGTGAGGCTTAGGCTTAGGGATTTAGAGTCAATACTCAGAATAATAATTGTGTGTTGTTGTGTCCTTTTCACGTCGAACTTAAGGCCCTATTTATAGAAAAGAGTTCGTGGAAAGATAGATTTGTAGAATTCTAATCCATGAGGAATTAGGAAAAAAAACTCGTACAAGGTATTTTCAGCGCCCAGGCCTGGGCGCCGAAGATTCGGCGCCCAGAACTAGGCATTGAAAATAGGATCTGGGCCGTTTTTCTTAGTCAGATTCGGATTCCTAGAATCCGGAGTATTTGAGATTTAATTGAGTCTTTTAGTGCGTATTAACCTTGTGACGGGATGCGTCTGGGCCCGTTACGAACTCTAGGCTCGTTAGGATTTTAATTAATACGTAACTCTTATTTTCGAATCGTATTAGGAATAGGATTCTCTCGCAATTTCTATCTCATTTAGGATTTATGTTGGAGTGCAACACCTAATTCTGGCAGGTTTCTATCTTTTATGACTTGCCACTTTTAACAATTACCGATTACGGCAGTTACTATTTTTAACAGGTTTCCATAAATAGCAGGTTTCTATAAATAGCAGGTTTCGGGTGAAATGAAAAGGGGAATTGAGATTCGTTATTTTATAGGAGATGCGTTGTCAAGTGGAGATTTACGTTTTCATCATCGAACCTTCCCTTTCGGGAATGGGGACAAAAGTAGGTGTCTACAGTCACTTTTCTTCTTTCTCCATCTACTCCCTCCGTCCCGGAATACTTGACCTGTTTTCCTTATCGGGCCGTCCCTTAATACTTGACCTGTTTCTAAAAATGGAAATATTCTAACAATATTATATTATTTCTCACTCCACCCCTATTAACCCACCTACCCCCTACTCCATACAAAAAATAATTAAAAATTCAACCCCTACTCTCCCCCAACCCCACCTCTTAACCCACCTCCCACTAACTACATTAAAATAATACCCCACTATCAACTACTACCTATTAAATTAAATAAGTCAATTCAAGTCCCTTAAACTCTGTGCCGGTCAAACCGGGTCGAGTATTCTGGGACGGAGGGAGTATTATTTAGTTTCAGTTTTTAAGTTTGATGAAAATTTAATTGTGATGCCTCTAAGATGTGATATGTCTAAGGCCAGTCTCTTTATTGACATCAATCCATTTTAACATTTGACATCGGTGGACTACTTCAATCAAGTCAACGTTCTCTATGGAACCCTCACTAAGTTTTGCACGCCAACTAGCTGCCTAACAATGTAGGACCAAGTATATTTCTTTTTTCCCTGATAAAAGAGTTGATATTACTCCCCATGCCTCGTCTATGTTGAAATTTAATATTTTTTTTCTAATGATATACATTTTTTTCGTCATTCCCCACCTTGTGGGTTCCTTACTAGATGTGCATGATAATATTGAGTGCATGTTGAGGATCATGTATTGCAAAGAAGTTCTAACCTTCTAAGCTTACTCTGCTTTTGTTAATTGATTAATAATGATGTTTATATCTTGTGTACCCTCTTTTGTTTGCACCACTGGATGGTGAAATTTCCAGTTCAATATTTCCTTAGTTCTGTTGCAACATCACTCTTCCTTTTTCTATATCACAATGTGTAGCTCTTTTCCTGACTTGAAATTTATGTATACATATCTTAGCTTCCTTTCTTTTTGGATGAAAACCTTAAACATGGAAGAGTTCATCTTTAGCATTTTAGAAAAATCTATAGAAATGACAATGAGTTTGTTTGAGCAGGCCACATCTGCAATTATGCATCAGTTAGATATTTATCATTTTTAAGCTTGTACAGAATGACAGAATAGACACAGGAAATCTTGATCATACCAGGTAGATTTTCAGTAATTATAGGGTCTTAAGTGATATGCCTATTTTATATATAGTTTTTACCCACGTCCTTCGTTGATTATTGGTCTCAATTGTGCTCTTCGGAGCCATTTTTAGTACTAATGTGCTCCTTGTAATGTATTTGTAGTTCCAGGTTTATCATTGTAGAAATGGACGTATTTGAATGCATTTCCTACTCATTTGAACCACTACAAGAGGTGATTTACTTTTGAGAGCATGGACATTGAGTTGGAAGAGTTTTGAAGAAAAGCGAATAACGAAAGAAGTAGACAAATGACTGCAGTCCACCATTTTAATCATAACTTAAGTTATACAAATACAAATGCAGTGATTCTAATTGGTTTGGATTATAGACTTCAAGAGTTTTCCAAAAAGTGGTCACTCGCCTAATTCCGACTTATAACGAAGGAGATATGGCGTTTTGAAGATAGGGGATCGTGCAGTTGGATGAGCCGATCGCCCGATCGGGCTGCCCAATGCCCGATCGGGCGACCCAATGCCCGATCGAGCGAAGACAACCTCTAGGGCGCGTTTTTAGCTTTAATTTCCGTTTTTTAATTTCTTTCTTTGAGCAAGACTATAAATACTAGGCCCTTAGTTAATTGTAAACATCTTATTTTCTAGTAATTGATTAATTGATTGTGATTTCTACAACTTATTTTGATTGTTCGTCAATTGTGTTCGGCCGAACTATTTTGATTGAGTTTTATTAACCTTATATTATGGGCCGAGAGGTATAAATCTGATGTTTTTGATCTGTGGTTATTAGATAGGATTTATTTCTGGTACATAGCGAGAGCCTGCTAGTTTTATTCGCCTAAGGAATTCATAAGATTCGAGAGATGCATGTTTTCATAGTTATGGTTATTAGTTGGTTGTTATTGTCCATTGTCCAATCCTGGTTTGCATTTGTGGTGAACCGTTGCCCTAGATTCCTTTATTATTGAGTTTCCCGATTTAATTCATGTCATAGTTATAATTATCAAACCAAACCATTTTCTTGTTTCCAATAGTCTAGACCCTGTTTTTAGTAATGGAAAGAACGATGTTTCCCTGTGGATACGATCCCTACTTCCCTATCTATAATTTTAGTTGGTGAATGTTAGGTTTATCTTTGATAGGAGTGCGATTTAGCCTGTCAAATTTTGGCGCCGTTGCCGGGAAACGGTTTACTTTTATGCTATTAATTTTGTGGTCTAGATTATTTTCTTGAGTATCGGAGAACTTCCAGTTCTTTGAGACCATATATATATATATATATATATATATATATATATATATATATATATATATATATATATATATATATATATATATATATATATATATATTCTTTTCTTTAGTTTTTCTTTGAAAAAAAAGGATTATTATTCTTTCCCTCAATTTGTAAATGAGCCTTTTTGGGTGTATTTCGATAGACTAAATGATTTTATTGGTTACCACAATTTCAATCATTGGGATTCTTGTGGTTTTGCTTATGGTGGTTTAAATGAGTATACAAGGAATATAATAGAAAGTGGATTTAATGGTGATTTTCGAGCCTTGTCTTTGGATGATATTTGGGATTACTATATGTGGTTTGCAAGAGGTTCGTATGAGCATGAAATGACCATTAATGTTCCATGTGCTAATCCAAATTATGAGCATAATCTACATGTTTCTACCCCTTCTCCCTTGAATGCTTGTTATAATGAGGTGCGTTCTAATGTTTATTATAATCATGCATATTCTAATGCCTTCTCTAACCCTTTCATGGATATCAATGTTTTGCCTCATGATTCCACTGTTTTTCTCCCGTGTATTATTGTGAACCCTTGCCCAATCATGTTCAACCCGAATCAGAAAGCAGAGGTAGCTTCTTAGAGGAATCAAGAAGTTTAAACTCTGAGATTGAGATTCAGTTTATTAGATCTCAAGAGGCTACTAATGAGATTATTAAAGCTAGTAAGACTGCTCTTGAGAGATTTAGAAAATTTCAAGAAATTCTTGAAAATAATGATTCGAGTTGTGTTGGGGGTGAGGGTCAACTGAGTGAACTCATAGGTAACCAAGAGTGTAAGGAACTTATAACGGAGGTTGAGGATGGGTTGGAGGATGATGATGTGACTGTTGGATCAATGGATGAAGGATTTGTTGAAGCTGAAAAGCCATATGTTATAGAGCAAGTCCATGAGGAAGTTGAAGTTGATAAAACCCTTGTTGTTGTGTCAACCCCTACCCCTCATATTCCAAGTCCAAGAAGAGTTATTCTTAGTCCCGTTTACACCATCTCACTCCCCTTCTCCTTCCTCATAAAACCTTTGCTTGAGGACCTTCCTCCTCCCCCCAAAAATCAAAAGCCCAATGACCCAATAGAGTTTGTTCCTCTTTGTGAATATTTTGCAGGTACTTGCAGTACTTACAAAGAAGAGGTGGATGCTTTGCAGAGAGCTCTATATGGTGAATAGCTTGTCCAACATGAATGTAAAAACATAGAGAGAGCTATTTCATTGATCATTGAGGTTGAAGAATCAATAGTCCGCAAAAATAGCTCCCTTAAGGAAACTATGCCTACTTTACCTTTTCCTATTCTTCTTTTATTATTGTTTTTTCTTTTTGTTTTTCTTCCTTTAGGCATCTCACTCCTTACTGGGATAGAGTTCGTTCGGAATTTATGCAAAATTTTGTTGTTGATGATCGTGCATGTTCTGTTGCACGAAAGTTGTGCAAGTTTGCATGACAAGATTTTGCGCTCGTTGGTTGGTTATTTACTAATCAAGGTTGAGCAGGAGGCACGGAAGAGTTGGACCCAGAGGGGTTCAAGGACGATTGAGACCCTCGATCTCCACTCCTTCAAGCACTGAGGACATTGCATCAACCTAACTTAGGAATGAATACTTCACTATCCATTTACCGTTTTTTAGTGTAGTTCAATTAGATTTACTTAGTTCTTTTTGCTTTTTTTTTTGTGGTATTAGAGAGGTGAGAGAAGCGAATTTTACTTTTGAATGGTGAGTTGTGTGTAGATTTGAGGCCCCAAGTGCGTAAAAGTTGCAAATTCGTAGAAACGGGGCACCAAGCCGATCGCCCGATAGTCATCGGGCACGTGCACAAGGGAGATTTATGTATTACTTAGCCGGATGGGCGAATGGCTGCCCGATCAGGCGGCGGGCTGCCCGTCGGGCGGATGAAATTTTTATTTTATTTTTTAACTTCCGCGGTCATCTGAACATGTTTTGACGCCTTGTTCCCTTACTATTTTTCCCCTTTTTCCAATGAGGACATTGTCTGATTTAGCTTGGGGGGATATATTACGTTTTACATATGGTATGATCTTCTCCTCTTTTAGTTTTCGTTCTTATTATTTTTGGTGTGTTTTTTGATTTCTAGATTAGTTTATCACTTTCAAAAAATAAAAGATCCAAAAATACGTGCTTGTTGATTAGATTGAAACAGTTAATTCCTTGTGCCCCTCTTGTTCCAAATTTTTTGATGAATCAAGGTAATAAGACAGATAAGCATAATGTATTGATTTTTTTTATATGATTTATGGTTGCATTGACCCTTGATGAAGGTCAACTTTGTCCCACTTATCATATGCATATTGCTGGATTGTGGTTAGCTATGAGGTTTTGAGCCTTAATTCTTCCGAGTGCTTAATTCCAGGTGTACATTGACCCGAGTCTTTGGTTTTTGAATGTTAGTATGCTTAACACACTTGTACTCGGCGCATGATGAAAGGCCATCCTTTAGGAAGCCTCAGACGATCATAGATAGATTTGTTCCTGCTTTTTCATTCCCATGCTTAGCCTTGACTGTTCTTTTTTTAACTCCACAAAATAACCTTTATTAGCCCCGTTGATTACTTGTCCCAAGTCTAGCTTGGGGGAGCTATCATATGTTAGTATTGGTTCTCTTTGTTAAGATGGTTGGCTTTCTAGGCCTATGTTATTCGAGGTTGTGCACCTGTGTTTTATGGGAAGATAATAAGAAGAGGTGTAATTACTAGTTGGCACCTAAAGTTTGTAGTTGTGGGTACTAAAACTTGTACATATTTAGTTTTTCATTTTCGTCGTTATTTTAGTTCAAAAAAAAACCAGAAAAAAAGAAAAAAAAATGTTATTTATTTCCGTAGTTAAAAAAGCAAGGAAAGGGTAGAAGTGGATTATTATTTCATATTTTTTGGTACTTCTCCCCTTATAGTTGAAAGTTGGAAATTGTTGAGTACGTAGTATTATGGGGATGATTGACATTGGTTTCATTGATAATATTTTGCTTCCCAAGTTAGACTTCACCTCACATGTCCAAAATTTTCCTTACCCCTTGTTTACACCCAGCCAACATTACAAGTTTGAATAAAAGTCCTTTTTGATCATCATGGAATGTGTGCACAACAATAGGTTGAAATCAGTCGTTTATCAAGGATCAAAGAGTATATGTGCATTTCGAGTCGACTCGGCATAGGTTGAGTGTTTGAGAGAACCTTCAAACACACGAGTGCTGTGAGTTGGGAGGGGCCACTACTCATTTGATAGTATGCATGTTCATAATGGGAAGGTGAGTGAACGGGCCATATTTGGTTCGCTTAGTCCGCCACATAACGAGAGGAGTGACTCACTTTGTGAGATCCATTCTTGATTGTAAGCGTATGCCTTGTGAGCCTTGTATGAACTTTGTACAGGTTGATGTTCGACCGTAAAGATTAGATAATTCAATCATGATGTTTTCTTACCTTGATTTGATCTTTGATTCATCGTTTATCTGTTCTATTGAACTTGGGATGAGTAAATTGTCTATTTCTCATTGATGCTCTTTGCTTAGGGACAAGCAAAGGTTTAGCTTGTGGGAGTTTGTTAAGGAAATAATTCCCTTGGTCCAAATTTGTATTTAATGCTAAGTTTAATAAATGCGGTTCAGTATTAATTAATCAAGTTAATTATTCAGTAAGATCAAGTGATCTGAATGCCTAGCTAGAGGCCGCTTCAGTTCAAGTGGAATTAATATATTTAATGCCACAACTTACTCTTGACTGAACCCGTAGGGTCACACAAATAGTACGTTAACGGATCAAGTATTTAGTTGAATATTATATTAAATAGATACTCTAATTGTGGATATTTGAAAATGACGGATGTTGGTTTCAGTGGGAGATAAACAAACTGTCAAAAAGCAAAGAAAGAATATTTGCCGGAAACGAAGATATTACCGAAAACGGAAATATGGTTCATAACGGAAATATAAATATTATCGAAGTCAGAGATATTGTCGGAAACGGAAATATGGTTCGTATCGGAAATATTAAACGGAAATAGAAATATTGCCGGAAATGGAAAATATTATCGGAATCGGAAATATTGTCGAAATTGGAAATATTATCGGAACCGAAAATATTACCGAAAACGTAAATATTGTCCGAGTCGGAAATAAAGTCCGGAATCGAAAAAACAAATCGGAAGCACGAAACGAGCGACAGACCGTTGCACGAAGCAACGACCCATCGCTCGTGGGCCGTGGCACAACGCGCCAGCCACAAGGGCTAGCGCTGCTGGCCAGCGCCATGGGCCAAGGCACAGCGTGTACAGCCAGAAGAGCTAGCGCAGCTGGCCAGAGCCATGGGCCAACGATGCTGCGCCTAGCACGCAAGCCAGCGCTGTTGTGCCTGCTGCCTTGGGCCAGCGCGCATGGCCTCGTGCACAAGGCAAGCAGGTCAGCTTGCTAGCTATGCAAGCAAAGTAGCCGGCCAGCCTAGGAGTTTTAAGGTTTTGGATTTTTGGTATACTAGGTTAGGTCCCATGCAACACACGGATTAGACTAAATAATTTTTTTCTCTATTCTGGCTAATTTATTTAAAATTATTTTTTAATAAAATAAAATCATATAAAATTTTATCATGAGTTGTTGGAAAGTTACAGAAAACTATTATTTATCCGAATTATAAAGTGAATAGTGTAATATTAGGTGTTTAGGGTTTCGACAAAATACTTAAGTTGGGAAAAAAAAATCTTATCATACCTTTATCAGGTAACTGTTTCTTTTAAAATGGAATGATGTTCATATTTGTGACCATACCGGTACCCGCTATATAATATGGAAGGAAAAAAATGGGTATGGAATTATAATAACCTTATTGTTTTAAAATTATTACATGTAGGCTAAGAGTATAATTTTTTATTTTTTTTGAAAAAGGTTTATGAAAATCAAAATACTAACTTGTGACAACTTACTACTTATATGATAAAAATAATATCATAGAAATTGTGATTTTTCCATTCTTGACATATATTTTTCAAATTAGTATTATTATATTATGTTAGATTCTTGCCATAATACACATGAAATCGTAATTTTGGAAGAAAAAAAAAATCAGAAAATTAGATATTTTAAAAGATTATTTAATTAAAATTTTATTTAAAAATAAATCCAAGGACACATCAGGAGGATGACATGTGTCATTCCTAGTGTTAGTTTTAGTATATTGTATTGATTGATGATTGATTACAGAGCTTACAACGTATATTATATAAAAAAAATGTGATTTTTTCCCATTCCTATCATATATGTTCTTCAAATCAGTATTAATATTATTTTTTTATCCTTGTCGTAATACATGAAATCGTGATTAATTTTTTCATATATATTTCTAGGATTTTTTGGTATTTACTACCTTCAAAATACACCACTTTTGTATTTACTACCTTATGAAAATTTTATTTTAAATTACTACCTTAAAGTTTCATTTTTTTTGTATTCACTACCATTTTACAGTTTTCTCATTTTAAAATTGAGATATCTCTTTCGTTTCTTAATCATTTTAAGTGATTCAAAACCCATTCTTCTTATTTATGTGTAAGGATTCCATAGGGATCTTTCATTTAACATTTTGTAAAAGGTAAAATAAATTAATATTATTTGTAAAATATTAAACTACTTATGAATTATGAAATAATTTTTTTTTGAAATGACGTTCTCAATGAATTCCCTATAGAAAAAGGAAAATAATGAACTTTGAATCACTTTAAACGATTAAGAAATGAAAGAGATATCTTAATTTTAAAATGAGAAAACTATAAAGTGGTAGTAAATAAATAAAAATTGGAAGTTTAAGGTAGTAATTTAAAATAAAAATTTCATAAGGTAGTAAATACAAAAGTGGTGTATTTTAAAGGTAGTAAATACCAAAATTTCCATATTTCTATTATAATAAATAGAATGAAAGAATAAGAAAAAAAAAAAATCAAGAAATCAGATATTTTAAAAGATTCTTCAATTAAACTATATTTTTTTTAAAAACAAAAATATACCAAGGACTCACCAGGACGTGACACGTGTCATTCCTGGTGTGTCTTTTAGTATATAGTAATAGATTTTCCAAAACTTTCCTAAATAGTGCTAGGGTTTTGGCACCTAGGGTTTTTCCTATTTCCTATATGTACATGGCCTATGGACATGTAAAAAACACATCAATTGAAACACAATTCAATTCTCTTTGCCCATCACATAATACTGAGATCCCGAAATCATAAACCTTATATTATATCCTAGTTGGTACGTTGTAAGGCGGATCCAAACGTGCTGTGGACTTTCTACGGATGGACGACGTTTGCCGTTCTAACTTGTTCTTGTTCGGTTCGGGAGCAGCTAGGGAAGGCACACATCACAAAGTGTGTTCACTAAATTATGCTAAATGATTATGTGCATTTAATTTGGATTCCGGCATTTATGATTTTTCCGCATGACATTAGATTGTTCATAACCTTACAATGGTTTGACGAGCCTCTAATTAATTGCATAATCATTTAGACTAGTTGTAAAGCCCGGTCGTTGTCCGGGTTGTACGATTATATTTTATGCATTGGAAACATAAGAAATATAACCAAACTCTTTAAGCTACTTCATACATAAATTTTGTATATGTATAGATGTACGGAGTAACATTCTTGGGTGAAAATCTATTTACTCGGAAAATCTAATAGCAAATATTATTATTTTTGAATAACTCTTCTTAAAAATTTAATGAAACTCAAAAAGAAAACAACTCAAAAGTCTCAAATTAACACAATCCAAGGTTTATTATGATTTCAAATCAACCTATTTTGATAGTTCTTCTACTTAATATGATTATTAAAAATAAATTCATACAAATCATCCCGAAAAATTCAATTACAAAAAATACAGAATATGACTACATACAAAATCAAAACAAACTGCTTATGATTAATCTAATTATGATAACTAAAATTATACAAATTATAATAATCCGAAAAGAATAAAATAACTTAACTAAAATTAAAAATTTAATATACATACTGCTAGGAATGCTATGCTACAATTTTCTCCTTTCAAACTGTTTGATATGCTATGCTACAATTTGCTCCTTTCAAAATGTTAATTTGATTCATCAATTGACTTAATCCAGCCGCTGGGACCTTCAAATTTTACCATTAATCCCTTATTGGAGCCTTCAATTTACCATTAATCCCTTGGAGACCACATATACTATTATTTCTACTACTAAGATGGTAGATGAACAAAGTTTGGTGGTTGAAGACATGGAGCTAACGAAAAGAAAATATTATGAAGTAAACTTAATCTTTTTACCATATTTATCTATTTACTAATTTTTTAAAATAATTAATATTGGACTTATGACTGGACTTTCCTATGTGGCGCTCCGAAATCTCTTGAACAACTCTCCTTTATATATATATATATATATATATATATATATATATATATATATATAAAAGATTAATATGGGTTAATATTATATATTATATATATATATATAAAAGAATAATATTATATATTATATATATATAAAAGATTAATATGGGTTAATATTATATATATATATATAAAAGATTAATATGGGTTAATATTATAAATTTGCAAAGAATTAAAGGGGTGAATTAATTTGGTATAATTAATTGCAAATTCGTGCGATTATTAATTAATATGTTTTCATGATTTTTGGCAGTTTTGTCAATAGAGCTTAGAATCTTATGTTTTTGTAGTGAATTCCGCATGTAAACGGCGTTTTAAAATTTTGACAAAAATACGGCGTTTCAAATTCGAAGCCTAACTATGACTTTTCGGACGTTTTAGTTTTTCGAATGCATAATTATAATTTTAATGATATTAAAAATTAATATTTGCTAATCTTGTATGTAAATCTTGAATCTATGATTGACCTACTGCATATGTTTAACAATTTGAAGGCTTAAACTTGTTAATTATGCAACGTAATTTGTAATTATAATTAATTCGTTGAATTTCAAATGATTTCGAATTTGTTTTGATTTTCATAATTAATTGATAATTTAATTGGGATCCTATGATTAAAAACCACCATAAAATTTGTTAAAGTTTAGAAATTTTAAAATTTTATGACCTAGATTTTAATCCCTAATAAAAACGTATAATCGGAAATTGATTTGATTAATAAATTTTCGATTTTCTCGCCTAAATTTACGAAATTAATATGAATTATTAATTTGTCGTTAAATTTAATTATAAAAGGTTTCAATTTTTTATATGTTACGTTTACCAAATTGCACGCACAAAGCAACGGGTAGCTAAGTGTTACCCTTAAGGGGTGTTGCAATAGTACGGGCGTGCGTCGACGAGCAAGGGAATGAGCAAGCACGAACATGCACACAAGGCCTCGGTCTCTGCGGTGTGTGTGTTGCGTGCACGGGGGCGAAGGGCGAGACGAAGGCCCCGAGCACATCCGGCAAGCGCGCCCAGCGAGCGCTGGCGCTGTGCGGGTGAGCGTTGCCTCGTGCAACGTTCGCTTCGTGCAGCGATGCTCGACCAGCGACAAGAGCAGGCCATGGGCGCTGAACTCTTGCACGCGACCCATGGGCACTCCTGCTGTCAGCTAGGGTGAGGCGTGGGCTTTGGCCTACGGCATTGCCTTAGCTTGTTGGGTCGTTCATTTTAATTTTTCGTTGAGTAACAATTTTAATTTATTTTAATTTCGTACTTATAATTTTTCTCGGAATTTAATTTTGTTAAGTTAATTATTATAATTAATTGTAGACTAATTATTTAATAAAATTAAAACCTTGATAAAATTATAATTAATTAATTTTAATCAACTGAAAAATATATAAGGGATTTAAAATTATTTTATATGAGCTTTAAATTTTAATCAAATTTGTAAGTTTCCGGTTGGAT
This sequence comes from Spinacia oleracea, assembly GCF_020520425.1. Lineage (NCBI taxonomy): Eukaryota > Viridiplantae > Streptophyta > Magnoliopsida > Caryophyllales > Amaranthaceae > Spinacia > Spinacia oleracea. Next base: position 158,788,264 of record NC_079490.1, on the reverse strand, counting down.
TAGGAAATACAACTTTATATTTAAAATTAGTAAAGCATATAAATCTTGTTTTTAGTGGGAGCTTTTAGTCATTAAACTCTTGATTAGGTCTTTATTCCTTAAGGTTAAAACAACTCGATTAGAACTAATAAGGTTGAATAATTTGTAGATAGTTGGAACCTTGATTAGTTGTTGCAAATATTTATGTGATGCATATTTTTCTGCTAACTTGCTAAGTGGACCATTCATTGATAAATGAATGGGTGAATGGTATATTGTAAATATATTGTTTTGCAGGTTGAGGAAAGTGACTAGTATAGCCCAAATAGGATAGAATATGGTCTGAGTACCATTAAATTTAAATGTAAAATATGGTCAAAAGTACCATGGTTTTTATTTAAATATGGTATGCGTACCATCAATTTGTTGTAATTAGTTTAAGTATTGCAAAATCCTATTTGGTGAAAATGGCGCCTCCCATGGTGAAATTCAAGAACGGAGTTTCCAATCCATTTTTAAGACGGAGTTTGAAGATTAAAGCTTCAAGATGAAGTCGGGCCATACTAGATCACAAAATTTATCTTATGCATGTTTTAAGATATTTATTGTCTTAAATATGTCTTGATATTATGCATGAGATTATGTTTTGCTTATGTTGCATGATTAAGGATGTTAGTTCACTTAAAATCTAACCAACATAGTAAAAGCCTTAAGTTCCAAACTTCAAAATTGAGTTAAAAGGTTCCATTCCAAAATAACAGTTACTTTATAGAAACCTTTATGTCAAGTTAGTGATAGTTTTCCGCCAAAGCGAGATGTCACTTCTTGACTTTATTGGGGTAAGGTACACCATTCAATTGTAAGTACATTTTTAGGTCGATTAATGATAGTTTTCCGCTAAAGCGAGGTGTCACTTCTTGATGCTAAAAAGGTAGGTACACAATTAGTGGTGAGTACAAGTTGATTTTGGTTGAACTCAACGATATAGGTAAGGAGTCCTTGAGCTTTTATATCGTGGAAAATGGGATATGTTTTCCTAATAAGTTCTTAGACGTACCTATCAACCAAGAGTAGTTTCTAGACTATTAGCAACGGTTTTTGCTTACCTAAAATATTTTAGAATTAAGACAAGCCAAAGCATGCTTAGTTCTTTAATGATTTTGAGGATCTTGTATTCATTTGATTCACACCTGCCGGAACAATAATTTCGAACAAAATGCCAATGACTTGTTTAATTTGCATGATTGCTTTAATTTTCAAGTTATTACTAATGATAAATGTTTAGACTTTGCATGCTTCAATGTATGTTTTAATTATTGTTTATAATTAAATATCTTCCACTGCAATAAATCCTTCTAGAAGGTAACAATAAATTTCCTCGACTGGTAGTGAATCCAAGAACGATTCACGGAAATAAGAGAAAATGAGCACTTTAAATATACGTTTCTTATAGAGACTTTTATGGTTGTTTTCGACTAACAAAGTCGAATGGAAAACCAATTGGTGCTTGTGGATTCAAAATACAATGTAGTTTTGAGATCATAAAGCATTGAGTTTAACCCTCAACTTTACCAATGGTTAACAACTTAATATCTTTGTCCATTTAATTTTCAAATGAGTCTAGTATCTAGAAATTCGAATTGATCGATGCTTGGAGAACTTTAGAAGCTTCTGGTAAGATCATCTAGTTGAAGCAAAATATTCAACATAAAATGGTAAGACCTTTGTTGTAGTGACATTCGACATGTCTAACAAAGTATAAAATGCAACACTAGAGAAGTCAATTCTTAAGCCTATAAGAAAGGGTACAAGAAATAGGAAAACAGGGAACAAGTGAAAGGAATTTACAATTCCATTTCTACCTAAAAGTTAATATTTAAAGAGAAGTGACCTAGCAATCAAACTTCCTTGGTATCATATACCTCTTGAGGTTCTTACTTCAGTAATAACCCAAATCATGGAATCTAGGCTACACTAATGACCTACAAGTGGGAAATGAAGCATGGCAATGCTACATTAATTGTAGGGTATCTAGTTTGTTTAAAGTCCTTTCAAGGCTGGAACTTAATGACTATTTTGTTCCATAATTGGCATACCTAAATTTCTGCTTCAAACACAGAAAGACTCACATTCAAAGAAAACAAAAACAATGTTTGTTTGTTTAATTGAATGAAAATGGTCATTTCAGGTTGAGTCATGTATGCTTGATTAAAACAAACAACTCTTTAAACAATAAAACTTTGCTAGGTTCAAATCAAACCCTTGATTTGAGTTCCACTAAACTTTGGCATTGTTTCTTAGACCATATCAACAAAGTAACATTCAAAAGCTCTATTTTGATGGAATTTTGAAAGTTGATTGATTTCTAGATCATTCAAGACAAGGGAGTCTTACTTGTTGAAAGTAAAAAAAGAATGAACTATTGTTAGAAATCCTAGACAATAGAGTTCAAAACTAAAGAAAGATTTTATGGATTTATTATTTCACATGCTGAATAAGGCTTTATTTACTCAAATGTGATATAAGTTTGAATCTGTTTGTCTAGTTCAAAGATTCATAGAAAAGTATAAAAACGTCCACTTGGCAAGGAATCATAAAGATCTAGGTTAGATCATGCATGTTGATGATTACTTAAGACCAAGAATGATCATCAATGATTGTGTGTTGTAATTTCACGATCAAGATCCATAAGATATGGTATATCTCAATTGGAATGTTCGAAGTCAATTAATACTTGTTCGGTCAATGATGAATCATAAAGGGTTTCCTAGAATTTCTAAACAAAATGCTCAACTACCACCAAACTTAACTAAATTCGTCAAAGCTATTGAAAAGTAATTTCAGAATATCTTTTCAATAATATATACCTATGAGTTCCTAAACTCAGTGGGAGCTTAGTGTTTATTTTTCAACAAACTAAGGCCCAAGTATAGATATATGTTTCATTGTGATTTATTCAAATGAGACACAAAGGTATTATTTCTACCAAGAATTTTGAGAACATAATGTATGTTTGCTCGAAATAGTGTCCTTTTAGAGATTCGTTTTTCGATTCCAAAATGACAAGTGGGAGAAAATAGACCTCGAAAGTTTTCGAGGCGAACAACAAACATAAACGGACATTCCAGAGGCTTCTAGAAGTTCTTTAGAAAATCCGCACACTTATTCTCTTAAGGATTTTAGAAATGGCTTTAAAGAATATATCTCTTAGAAGACTTTACGAGTGCTTCAAGGAGAAGAGAATATTCAAAGGACTTTCAAAGTGGCTATTGATATTCTATCGTTTGATGTTCTAAACCCATGTAGGCATAGAGTCCAGGTAACGGGACTTTGAAATTCTTCTAGCGAAGAAACCTACAACTTGCAGTCAAACTATTATCATTAATGAGTTTGTGACTTGAAAGAAAACTATAACGAAACTCAGATTCCCTAAAATGAGGCCATATATAGACTCAATGTTTTGATGCCAAAATTAAAATTTTGTTGATTTGCAAGAATGGTTTACACCTATTGGTTGCAAATTAGTTTTAGGATAAAAACCATCAAAATATGGAATTGTGTTGTCAAACAAAACTAAATTAGTTGTTAAAGGTTACAAGCAAATTCATGATGTGGATAGTGTTGAAACCCCATGCATAATCGTAATTCTCATGTCTATAAATCAAGTAATAATTGCATATTGGTACATATGACAATTGGATGACAAAACGTATTCCTCAATCAAATGTTGGAAGAAACTATGTACATGAAATGTGATAAGGATTTGTGGATCCAAATAATGCTTGAAATGAATGCTAGCTTATGAAATCCAAGTATGGATTTAGGCAAGCAACTGTGAATTGGAACTGTATTTCAGTGAAGCTAATAAGTATTTCAGTTTCATAAAATATACATGATTCTTATGGATGTATAAGAAGTTTAATGGGAGTACGTAAAAGTCAAACGATCCTATGTGTATCACACATATCTCACCATTGTGAAATAACATTCAAATGCTAATGACTTAGGTTTGAAATTATTTGTCAATGACGGACCAAGGGGAAACTTAGTACATATTGGGTATTAAGATTTATTGACAAAGATCTTATAATATTGTTTTGGATTAAGTAAATGACATTTACTAAATCAAACATGAAAGACTCCATTGGAGATATTCGACCCATTTTAATAAATCTAAGTAATGAATGTTTGAACTATGTATAAGCATGTACTAAGTTAAAAATCAAAGAATCTAAATGAGATTCTTCACCTATATTATACATCAAAATGTTACATGGATAGAATTAAATTGAGAACTATTCTGCAAAAAAATTTATCATGTATGATATGATACGAGGATCGCCAAAGATGTACAGTCTGGCTTTAGGCATGACAAACATATACCAATCTCTATTGATCTAAGTAAGATCAACTAGATTGAGATCAAGAATATCCTATGGAACTTGAAAAGGTAAATAGAAATAGTTCTTGACTCAAGGAAATGAAGATATGCTATATTGATGCTACACGCATAAACACTCACAACGGATCAAGCAAAGATCCCTTTGGAGTTAACCATTGGCAAGGACGAGTTATAATGCATCGTGTTTTAAAATGGCAACATGGATTGAAGACCATGAGTTGTTGCGTGGAAAATTAAATATAAATTTCTATGGTTCTAAGATACAGCTGGAAAGTTTTCCACATATTTGTGAACTGTTTGGATAAGCAAAATCAAACATAGCATAACTAGCAACCTACATAGTTGAAGTAAAGTACTTATTGCCTAAGAAGAAATAAGATAAAGTTGTTTATGTTAAAGAGTTCTTCACTGAACTTATGTGAATCACATGTCTGCTGACTTGATGGTTCTTCATTAAAAAATGTGTAGAACCACCATTGAAGCAAGAAAGACTAGATCAGAAAATAAACATACTCAAAAGATCTTATCATTCTGTCTCGAAATACATTCGATGAAAAGTAAGATTGGCAAACCATGATAACTAACCTATGCAATAAGTGAGATGCAACATTCACATTGTGGCATTGAAAATCAAAAATAGTTTTGAATTCCATTAATTGTTTGAAAGATGGGTTGGAGGCCCATGGTTATAAAACACTCGGGTTGAACATTTATCATATATGAGATGAATTTTCATATTCCATTTAATCTTGGTTTAGTATTAAATGATGAGTCCTTTCAATTTGACAATATATTCAAGATAGACTGTCAAGGCCATTCCTTTGACTAAGAAATGTCTATCAAGTGAACTTGAATGTCAAAAGTTGAAAATGGTCCATGGTCAGAAGTTTTCTATAAAGGTGGACGCAGATAAAACGCTAGACGACTAGAGTGCAAGATGACTAGTAGTTCTGTTTCTTGAACTATTAAGACATGGCAATGTCACAATCATTTGCATAGATACTTACTTGGCAAGAATAATATCAGACAAGACCTATGAAACTTTACTGTACGAGATGAAAATATGTCATAAGTCAATTTCATTATCTTATTAGACACTAATCCTCAATACCTGAGTGATTTGAGCTTACTTGTTTGAGAATTGGTTGCTTTGACGCTGTCAACCGTCGCACCGTAAAAGGAGACCATAACGACATCGCTCGAGTAATCACCTATAAAACAAAGTCTAAACTCAAGATCACAAGATTGGGATTGTCCTCCCATAAATTGGGAAGAGATGCCAAAAGTTGTATAAGGCCACTCGGAGAGCTAGAAACTGTAAAATGCATGGCCGTGCTCAGATGAATCATAGGCTATGATTATCTGTTTATTTGACCAGATGAACTCTGACACCGAGAAATACCTTTGAACGTAATAAGGATCACCAGTCTTACCTTATGTTCATGAGTAGGCATCGAGCGATAAAGGAATTAGGAAATGTACACTTGTCCCTAATGATAAGTGGGAGACTGAAAGAAATAATGCCCTTGGTCCAAGTTTGCATTTAATGCATTTAATGCTAATTCTAATAAATGCGGCTCAGTATTAATTAAGCAAGTTAATTATTTAGTGAGATCAAGTGATCTGAATGCCTAGCTAGAGGCCGCTTCAGGTCAAGTGGAATTAATTGACAGGCTAAAGTCGTATCACCTAATCAAAAATAACCTAAGTCCACTAGCTAGGTAGCAAGGGAAGTCATGATCGAATCCACAGGGAAACATGCGTTCTTTCTACTATCAATTAATTAACCAGACTAGACTATTGGGAACAAGAGTTGGTTTGATGTTTTGCTAAGACTACTACGATAATTAAACGAATGAGAATCAAATATATTAAGGAATCTAGGGTATAGGTTCACTAACAAATAACAATCCAGGACAACGAACAATCACGATATCAACAAGATAATTAATTAGACTAGCATGCTCTCTCGAATCGATACTAATCATAGACTTAGAATTAACGGGCTCTCGCTACGTATTAATCCTAATTCCACCTATTGACACAAGCCTAAACATCAAATTGCATCTCTCGAATCTTAACTTGATATTGCATAACTACCACAATTAAACCTGCGCAAATCTAATTGTATAGTGAAATAAACCAATCAATAGGAATTAATTACAATGCCAACAATCACAATTATTCAATGTCCCTTCATATTAATCATGGATCCCCAAACCCTAGAAATTAAACTACTCAAGCATATTAACAATAAACAAAGCAATTAGCATGATTGAAAACATAATTAAGGCAAAACAAAAGATTGAAATAAGGAACAATACCTAATTAAAGAACAATGGTAAAGGAAAGCTTGAATTTTTGATTGAAAATAAACTAAGTGTTTGCAACAAATTAGAGAGAAAAAACTAAGTGTTTAATTCTAGAATATGAGATAATAAGATCCCCTACTAAATTAACAAAGGCTATATTTATAGTTTACCCCAAAAACACAAGAGAAAACCGGAATAAAACTAAAGTAAACCGCGCGCTAAAGGCTCCAGGGTTGTCGTCGCCCGGACGGGCGGCCAACCGCCCGACGGGCGACCAGCTCCAAATCCGTCCGACGGGCGCAGGGCTGCGCGGCAGGCGGAGGGAGAAACTCCTGAAAACATCTGCACGCGCCCGGTCGGGCGCCACTCGCCCGTCGGGCGGAGGGAGAACTTGCTGTTGCTGCTTTTGATGGGCGCCCGATGGGCACCGGGCGAAAATCCACCCGTCGGGCGCCTGCTGCCTGCTCCTTTATGCTTGCTCGCCCGGTGGGCGAGGGGCAATGCACCGGACGGAGGGCTAAGTGATCCTCCCTTCGTCCGCAACACCGAGTCTAACTTCTGGGGCTCGATCATGAACATCTAGGGCTCCCGTAAGGCGACACTAGTCGTCCCGAATCCCCTCGGGATCGTGTAGTGGCCTAAATCATCATGAAACGGGTCTAAAAAGACCAATTTCTCACTAAGTAGTCCTGAAACTCAAGGCACACTCAAATACATAGATTAGTACTAAAAACGGCTCCTAAAAGCTCATTTGACGCATAAAAGTACTAAGGGACGGGGGTGAAAACACTATATAAAACGCACATATCAAACCTCCCCAAGCTAGATCCTTACTTGTCCCTAAGCAAGGAAATCATCGATGAACACAAGACTAACTTCACCCCCAACATATTTCAAAAAAATGAAAACATAATCCAAGGTAAAATCTAACAAGTATGCATCAATGTCAACCAATCAAATCCATTCAATCGCTAATCCACCTTAACAATCGTCACGCAAAGCGAACCACAAATGCACAATGGAATTCAAGACTAGTGCTCACACACTCGTCACTCATTTATGTGGCGGATAAAAGATGTACCTGTTCGCTCCCCTCCCAACATATAAGTGAACAATGCCCTCCCAAACTCACAACACTCGCGTGTCTAGAAAAACATACACTCAACCTAGTAGTCGACTCGGAATGTGCCATGTCATAACTTGCATTGATAAACAACTACTTTCATATTAGTACGACTCTATGCACAAAGGTCGGAAGGTCTTCAAAGCTTGTAATGTTAGGCTTAGGTAAAGGTGCGGTAAATTTGGGTATAATGTGAGCTTTAAAGCCTTGGCTTTGGGGAGCATGAATCCTAAATAACCATGATCAACCTCAAGATGATGACCATAAACCTCCCACTCAACACATGATGAAACAACAAACACCAACACCATACTTTCTTGCCTTTTTCACAATTAAAACCAATCACTCCTAGGAATAATGAACTTACGAAACTTGAGTGAAACAATACTTTAAAACTTTCGAGAGTAACAATTTTTTTTTTTCTTCAATTTTTTTTCAATCTCTCTTTTTTTTCTCTTTTTTTTTTCTTTTAGAAACCTTCACATTTTTTTTTTGTTCTTTCATCCCCTTCAGTTTCAAATCATTTTCAGCAACAACCATGATGAGACAAATTCCTTTTTCCACACTCAAAATGCTCAAAAATACACCATACTACAACTCCATCACCTCACTACTATAAGCTCCCCAAGCTAGGCTTGGGACTAGTAACCAATGGGGAATTCATGGGTTTGTAATGTGGTTAGTCACCGAATAAAGGGCACAAGCACAACATGGGTAGAAAAAGAGGGAACAAGTGTATCTACATTCATCTGAAGGCTACCTAAATAGAAAAAAAATGCCTTCGTCCTCCACAATGTGCATGTATATGAGTCATAAAACACTACTAACAGTTGTAAATCAATACTCAAAATCAATGACACACCAGGAAACTATCACACATCCTAACCAAGTCAACTAGTCAAGCACCAAGTCCACAAATAGTTAGTCAGAGTTGACTCATGTTAAGGTATCACAACAATCGAATATCAAATCATGGCTGACACATCTACATTGCCCATCATCAGATACCAAGAATCAAAACAATTTTCGTTCAAGGGGCACAGGGAAGCATGATATTGTATTCATCGGAATGTATTTTTGTATATTTTTTTTTCAAAGCAATAAACTACCCTAGAAAGCAATAAACATACCAAAATAAACACACAACAATAAGTAAATGCTGAAATAAAAGGAAAATATACCTAATATGTACAGGTAAGGTGAAACCCCCCCCCCCCCCCCAAACCAAATCAGACAATGTCCTCATTGGCTCAAGGGGTACCGAACCATCATCATCATCAACAGCATCACTGATGGCCTTGGCCATCATCACCATCATCACCATCGCCACCTTGGCCACCTTGGCCACCATAGCCGCTACTGCCCGCTCCAAACCCCCCGTAGTGGGTAGGCGTGAAGGTGCCCATGGAACCGGGGGATCCGTACCCTTCCGCGGGGTAAGTAAACCAGGAAGGGTGCTGATGATCTGGGGCAATGTAGCCCTGCCTGGCGTACTGATCGTAGAAAGGGAATATAGTCCTCTGGTGATCCGCGGCGAACTCATGGAAACCGAGCTCAAGTCTGCCCAGCCTCTCATAAATGGACCCTAACTCCTCTGAAGACCCTTGCTCCTCCTGTGGAGCCGGACTACCTCTCTGTCCCGACCCCCTCTATCTATGCCCTCCCCTCCGGAAATAGGTGCGAGGCGCAGCCTCGGGCTGTGGCTGGGGCTGGGGCTGGGCTAAGGGTGGTGCTTGCTCACCTACATATATATAATGGGACTGACCCCTAGTTAAACTGGTGAGCCCGGTAGTGTCCGGTAGAGTAAAGAGAGCGTTCCCCTGGAACATCCATGACATCTGACCGGGAAGAAGTTCCCCGTACTCAGAGTGCACCCTGTAAAGGCTCCCAAAATACTCTAAATCTAACAGATTATTACCCCGGACCGCAGCATGGTCCCTCTCAGCAAAGTTCGCCACCGCTATGGCAATGTGGGTGACCAATCCCCCTAAAGCAATATCGGTCGAGTAGCGGTGGGTGGCAGTGGTAAGCAACTGCATGGCCAAGTGATGGGCAAAATTTATCCTGTAGCCTTCATTATTATCCAACAAATACCCCCCGAGCACCTCCAACTCTGTGCTCCTCACATTCTCCTTTTGGTCCCTCCCAAAAATCGTAAAAGCCATAAACCTGAACCAAACAAAAGGGACGGGGTGTTGCACGCTAGAGACGTGCAAATGTTGCATCCTACCAGGATTGAAATCCCCAGTCAATTTTCCCCATACCTCATTATTGTTATGCCCCTCCCCGGGGAACCTATTATACTCCACATTCAAACCAAAAATAGCACCAAAATCCTTTATAGGCATATCATAATCATTATTCAACAATCGAAAAGAAACTCTAGTGACATCCTTGTATCCATTCTTTCTAACATTAAACGAGCTAAGGAATTCAAGAGTAAGATCCCTAAATGTCAACCTAACCATGGAAAACATATGTTTCATGCCCACCCCATGAAATAATCTCCTAACATCCTTCTCGATACCCATATCATGCAAAGTTTTCTGACAAATAAATCGAGTAGGGACTACCTTCCGTAGCTTGAGGTGTGCAAGGCGAGTTTGTTGCTCCTCACTAGTAAGAATCATGGTCGGGAAAGCCGAATCCGGTGCAAACTGAGGTAGTGGTGGTGGACGGCTTGTGGAAGCCTCCTCTTGTCTCCTTGTTGCTCCCGTGCAAGTCCTCTTTGGCCTTGAACCCATTGTTAAAGGGTTTTGAGTTTTTTTGAAATTTTGGTGAAAATTGGGGTTTTTGTGGGGAGTGAAAAAGGGTGAAATTTGTTTGGTGGAGGTTGAAGAGGATGTGATGAGGATGATTTTGATGTGTGGATTGATGAATTTGAGTGAGAGATGAGAGAGATATGGAAGTTTGAAGTTGTTAGGGTTTGAAGGTTAATGGGGTTTGTGAGAGGATGAAGAAGATGAGTGAAGGATGAAGTGAAGAAAAAAGGAGGAGAGTCCGTGCGTTTTGATAAGCAATTTCTCCTCTCGCCCGTCGGGCCAATGCCCGCCCGACGGGCATTCGGCTCGTAAGCCGCTCGACGGGCACAGGTCCGCCCGTCGGGCGCAGAGCGACATTTTGAAAACTTTCCGCGCGCGCCCGGTCTGGCGCTCCTCGCCCGTCGGGCCTATGGAGATTTTTTTCTTCGCCAGCCCGTATCCGGCCGCCCGTCGGGCGCAGGTCTGCCCGACGGGCGGAGAGCGATTTTCTCCTGCCTTCGACACGCGCCCGGTCGGGCGACTTTCGCCCGTCGGGCCATTTGCGACTTTGCTCCTTACGTAATTTACTATCTTTTCGCACTTAGGAGCTAAGCCTGTACATCATCAAACACCCAAAAGCCGTAAAAATACTCTCTCCTCACCACTCGAAAGCAATAAAAACAAGCTACATAGCACACAAAAAATAAAACTAAACTATCGAAAGCAATGAAATACGGGTTGCCTCCCGCAAAGCGCTGGTTTATTTCTAGGTCCCGCTCGACCTTGTTACCTTGAATATGCAGTCTATGAGGCGGAGGGATTGAGGTGATGGACCTCAACCACTCCTACAGTAGCCCATGGTACAACTTCAGACGTTGCCCGTTGACCTTGAATCGTTCACCATTATCATTTTCTACTTCAACAGACCCAAACTTGCTTACCATAGTCACGGTGAACGGCCCAGACCACCTAGACTTAAGTTTTCCAGGAAATAACTTAAGCCTAGAGTTAAAGAGTAGAACCTTGTCGCCCACCGCGAACTCTCTATGCGAAATATGATTGTCGTGCCACTTCTTGGCCTTTTCCTTATAAATCCGGGCACTATCATAAGCTTGTAGTCGGAATTCATCGAGCTCACCTAATTGAAGTAACCGCTTCTCACCGGCTAGCTTTGCATCCATGTTGAGCTGTTTGATTGCCCAATAAGCCTTATACTCCATTTCTACTGGTAAGTGACACGCCTTGCCATACACCAAACGATACGGGGAGGTACCAATAGGTGTCTTAAAGGCGGTTCTGTATGCCCATAGAGTATCATCTAGCTTATCGCTCCAATCCTTCCTAGACTTCTCCACTACCTTCTCAAGGATAGATTTGATATCACAGGTTTGGAGACCTCAACTTGACCACTCGTCTGGGGGTGGTAGGCTAGCCCGGTGCGGTGATAAACCCCATACTTGCGCAGGAGCGCATCCAGATGCTTCTCATGGAAATGTGACCCTCCATCACTAATAAAAGCGTGCGGAACCCCAAATCTAGGAAAAATGATCTTCTTGAACAGGGAAATGACTGTCTTGGCATCGTTAGTAGGTGAGGCAACGGCTTCCACCCACTTGGACACATAATCTACAGCAACAAGGATATACAAATTACCCTTGGACGATGGGAATGGTCCCATGTAGTCAATTCTCCATACATCGAAAATCTCAACCTCAAGAATCCCGATCTGTGGCATCTCATACCTCCTCGAAATAGTGCCAGCCCTCTGGCACGCATCACAAGCCATAATAAAAGCCTGTGCATCCTTGAACATAGTAGGCCAGTAAAAACCACATTGTGACAACTTAGCGTTAGTCTTTGCCGGTCCATGGTGACCACCATAAGGTGAAGAATGACACCTACTGATAATACCTTGGACTTCCCATTCCGGAACGCAACGCTTGTACAACCCTTCAGCAGTCTCACGAAACAAATAAGGGTCATCCCAGAAATAGAACCGAACATCATGTAGGAATTTCTTCTTCTGTTGATATGTAAGATCGGCCGGAAGAATACCCCCTACAATGTAGTTAGCAAAACCTGCGAACCATGGTGACTGACTGGCAAGTGCAAGTAAGTGATCATCCGAAAATGAATCATCAATCGGTGTAGACACTTTACCGTCATCATATCTCAATCTAGACAGGTGATCTGCAACAACATTCTCAGCCCCCTTTTTATCGCGAATCTCCAGATCAAACTCCTGTAGCAGTAGTATCCATCGAATAAGCCTGGGCTTGGCTTCTTTCTTTGAGAGCAGATACTTAAGGGCCGCATGGTCAGTATAGACTATCACCTTGGACCCAATCAGATAGGTGCGAAACTTGTCCAAGGCATAGACTATGGCTAGAAGCTCCTTCTCAGTAGTAGCATAATTAACTTGAGCTTCATCTAAGGTCTTACTTGCATAGTAGATGGCATGCAAAACCTTTTCCTTTCTCTGACCCAAAACTGCCCCAACTGCATAATCACTTGCATCACACATTATCTCGAACGGAAGATCCCATTCGGGAGAACGAATGATGGGAGCCGAAATCCGTGCCTGTTTAATCCTGTCGAAGGCCTCAAGACAAGCATCAGTAAACACAAATGGGGCATCCTTGAGGAAGAGCTGGGTAAGTGGTTTAAAATTTTTAGAAAAATCCTTGATAAAGCGGCGATAAAACCCCGCATGACCAAGAAAACTTCTAACACCCTTCACATTAACTGGAGGGGGCAATTGTTCAATCACTTGGACCTTAGCTCGATCCACCTGAATGCCCTTATCAGATATCAAATGTCCCAAGACCACCCCTTCAGTAACCATGAAATGACACTTTTCCCAGTTTAAGACTAAATTACACTCTTCACATCTTTTCAAGACTTTGGTCAGATTTAGCAAGCAAGAATCAAAAGAAGTACCATAGACACTAAAATCATCCATAAACACTTCCATGATAGACTCAATAAAATCAGAAAAGATACTCATCATGCAACGTTGGAGAGTAGCGGGTGCATTACACAGACCAAAAGGCATCCTACGATATGCAAAGGTACCACAGGGACAGGTGAAGGTGGTTTTTTCCTGGTCGTCTGGATGTATGGGAATTTGAAAGAAACTAGAATAACCATCCAGATAACAGAAAAACTTGTGACAGGCTAGCCTTTCTAACATTTGATCAATGAAGGGAAGGGGAAAATGGTCCTTTTTAGTAGCAACATTAAGACGCCTATAATCAATGCACATGCGCCAACCTGTGACTACCCTAGTTGGTGTCAACTCATTTTTTTCATTTCTCACCACAGTTGTCCCCCTTTTCTTAGGCACTACCTGAACAGGACTCACCCACTTAGAATCAGACACAGCATATACAATACCCGCATCAAGCAATTTTATGGCTTCAGCTTTTACAACATCTTGCATGACAGGGTTTAGACGACGCTGGGGTTGAATGCATGGTTTATGATTTTCATCTAGATGTATCCTATGCATGCAAAAGTCAGGGAAGATACCCTTTAAATCATCAATACTGTACCCAATGGCCTTTTTGTGCTTTTTTAACACAATAAGAAGTTGGGATAACTGGTCTGCATCAAGTGCAGTACTGACGATAACATGGCAAAGTTGTTCATCATCTAAAAACGCATATTTAAGGTTAGCAGGAAGAGGCTTAAGTTCGGGTTTCTTTACCTCTTTAACAGGACAAACCGACCGAACTAACCTCTTCAATTTGGTGCTCTCCGGCTCAGGTTCTCCACCATTAAGAGCCAACTCTAGAGCATCCACTTCAGCACTCCAAGAACTGCTATCACCTGCAGAAGATTCACAACAAAGCACTGCCTCTAAAGGATCTCTTTCGAGAACTTGGGAGACGTTATCACGAGTAATAAAATCAACTACATCAATACGATAGAATTGTTCTTCCTCTAGCATGGGACTCTTTAAGGCACTATTCAGATTAAAAGTCACCTTATCATCCCCAAAAGACAAAGTAAATTTCCCACTTTTAACATCAATGACCGCCCCCGCCGTGTGAAGGAAGGGTCTACCTAAGATTATGGGAATTTGAGAATCCTCCTGCATGTCTAGTACTACAAAGTCTACAGGTATATAGAATTTACCTACTCTAACAGGGACATCCTCTAAAACACCTAAGGGGTATTTGACAGAACGGTTGGCCATTTGCAGAGTGATATTGGTAACCTTAAGCTCACCCATATTCAGTTTAGTACAGACAGACAAAGGCATGACAGACACACTAGCACCTAAATCACATAAAGATTTATCCATAAATACAGTGCCAATGTTACATGGGATGGAAAAACTCCCAGGGTCTTTAAGTTTAGGTGGAGACTTGTTTTGCAAATAAGCACTACATTCCTCAGTGAAAGCTACAGTCTCTACCTCACAAAAAACACGTTTCCTGGTCAAAATATCTTTCATGAATTTAGCATAATCAGGAACCTGTAAAATTAATTCAGTAAAAGGAACCGTTACCTGCAAATTTTTGACCACTTCCAAGAATCTGCCAAACTGCTTGTCTAGCTTATTCTTGAGTTGCCGGTTTGGGAAGGGGAGTGCAATAGGTGGTACTTGAATATCTGTCCCCTTCTTAACCTCAGTTGTAGCCTCATTCTCGTTGACTACCTTTTCAGCTTCCTTACCATCCATGACTATCTTTGGGATTTCCTCACTAACCAGACCACTAGCAGACACCCCAGAACCAACCTCAACCGGCATAGAAGGACCATCATAATCCCTACCACTCCTCAACGTAATTGCATTAGCAGTCTCCCTATTTTCGGGCTGTGAAGGAAATTGTCTTAGTGGCCTCCCTGCAATGGTAGTAGCCATCTGTGCCAACTGTGTATCAATGATCTTATTGTGAGCAGTAAGAGCATCGATCTTTGCATCCTTTTCACTTAGAGATTTTTGCATTTGTAGCATCATGTTTCTCATCTCTACTAGCATAGGGCCAGGCTGTGTGGCTTGAGGTTGTGGTGGATGTTGGACTTGGTGAGGGTTCTGGATATTGTTGCTCCTGTAGGATAGTAGAGGGTTGTTTTTGTAGCCCTCATTGTAAGAGTTGGAGAATGGGTTATTTTGTTTGTAGGATTGAAATGCGTTACACTGTTCAACAGAGCTCCTACATTCCGGTGCATAATGACCAGACATTCCACAAATTTCACAAACAGTAGCAGGTTGGGCACTCATAGCAGCTCCACTAGCAGGTTGGGCAGATTGAGCATTGGCTGCTTGCATATTATCACACTTATAGTGTAAAGCCGTCAATTGGGCAGTTAATTGTTCAATAGAATTTAAATCATGCTTACCACCCCTGTTAGATAAACCTCTAGGATTCCCATACTGGGCATTGTGAATGGCTATCTCCTCAATCACCTCCATAGCTCTAGGCACCTCAAGCTGCATGAATCTCCCACGGGCAGCTGAATCCAACAAACATCTAGACTCATTGCCCAGACCATTATAAAACTGCTGAATCAAGAACCAATCTTCCAAACCATGGTGCGGGCACTCTCTTTGCAAATCCTTGAATCTCTCCCAAACCTCGAACAAACTCTCATCTGCTTGTTGTGAGATACCCAATATCTGACCCCTTAGACGAGCTGTTTTCTCAGGTGGAAAATATTCAACATAAAAAGCAAGAGCCAAGGACTCCCAATTAGTGATTTTCAAAGCTGCCCGATTCAACCCATTAATCCACAATTTAGCTTTCCCACTCAAGGAGAACGGGAAAAGTATCTCCATAGTCTATTCCCGAGTCAATCCCTTTTTCTTGGTGGTGGAACAATATTGGATGAAGGACTGTATGTGAAGATTCAGATCTTCACCTGGTTCCCCACCGTACTGGCGTCTCTCAATCATGTTAATCAATGCAGGCTCAATCTTGAAGGTCTCAGCTGCAATAGAAGGCATGATTGCCTTTGGTAGCACGGACAGACTTGGCTTAGAATAGTCTGTAAGCCGTGGGGTAGGTGGCGGTAGTAGAGTTTCGTCACCCATCTCTATCTCTGAAACTGAATCTGTATCTGAAGGAAAAAGATCGCCAATATTATGATCAGAATCAGAGTAATTCCCACACCGTGCAATGAAAGTTCTTCGTCTACGAAAGGTTCTTTCGGGCTCAGGATCGAATGGAGTAAGATTACTAGTACCTACGGTCCTGGGCATAGACAAAGACTACAAAACAATGTGAGATCCGGTCTCAAGGAACGTGAGTTCCTTGAGTAGTAACAAGCAATAATCTAGGATAAGCAATCAACAACAGAAAATAAAACCGTTTCCCCGGCAACGACGCCAAATTTTGACAGGCTAAAGTCGTATCACCTAATCAAAAATAACCTAAGTCCACTAGCTATGTAGCAAGGGAAGTCAGGATCGAATCCACAGGGAAACAGGCGTTCTTTCTACTATCAATTAATTAATCAGACTAGACTATTGGGAACAAGAGTTGGTTTGATGGTTTGCTAAGACTACTACGATAATTAAACGAATGAGAATCAAATATATTAAGGAATCTAGGGTATAGGTTCACCAACAAATAACAATCCAGGACAACGAACAATCACGATATCAACAAGATAATTAATTAGACTAGCATGCTCTCTCGAATCGATACTAATCGTAGACTTAGAATTAACGGGCTCTCGCTACGTATTAATCTAATTCCACCTATTGACACACGCCTAAACATCAAATTGCATCTCTCGAATCTTAACTTGATATTGCATAACTACCACAATTAAACCTGCGCAAATCTAATTGTATAGTGAAATAAACCAATTAATAGGAATTAATTACAATGCCAACAATCACAATTATTCATTGTCCCTTCATATTAATCATGGATCCCCAGACCCTAGAAATTAAACTACTCAAGCATATTAACAATAAACAAAGCAATTAGCATGATTGAAAACATAATTAAGGCAAAACAAAAGATTGAAATAAGGAACAATACCTAATTGAAGAACAATGGTAAAGGAAAGCTTGAATTTTTGATTGAAAATAAACTAAGTGTTTGCAACAAATTAGAGAGAAAAAACTAAGTGTTTAATTCTAGAATATGAGATAATAAGATCCCCTACTAAATTAACAAAGGCTATATTTATAGTTTAGCCCAAAATCACAAGAGAAAACCGGAATAAAACTAAAGTAAACTGCGCGCTAAAGGCTCCAGGGTTGTAGTCGCCCGGTCGGGCGGCCAACCGCCCGACGGGCGACCAACTCGAAATCCGCCCGACGGGCGCAGGGCTGCCTGGCGGGCGGAGGGAGAAACTCCTGAAAACATCTGCACGCGCCCGGTCGGGCGCCACTTGCCGGTCGGGCGGAGGGAGAACTTGTTGCTGCTGCTTTTGATGGGCGCCCGATGGGCACCGGGCGAAAATCCGCCTGTCGGGCGCCTGCTGCCTGCTCCTTTATGCTTGCTCGCCCGGTGGGAGAGGGGCAATGCACCGGGCGGAGGGCTAAGTGATCCGCCCTTCGTCCGCAACACCGAGTCTAACTTCCGGGGCTCGATCATGAACATCTAGGGCTCCCGTAAGTCGACAATAGTCGTCCCGAATCCCCTCGGGATCGTGTAATGGCCTAAATCATCATGAAACGGGTCTAAAAAGACCAATTTCTCACTAAGTAGTCCTGAAACTCAAGGCATACTCAAATACACAGATTAGTACTAAAAATGGCTCCTAAGAGCTCATTTGACGCATAAAAGTACTAAGGGACGGGGGTGAAAACACTATATAAAACGCACATATCATTAATATATTTAATGCCACAACTTACTCTTGACTGAACCCGTAGGGTCACACAAATAGTACATTAACGGATCAAGTATTTAGTTGAATATTATATTCAACAGATACTCGAATTATGGATATTCGGAAATGACGGATGATGGTTTCAGTGGGAGCTAAACAAACTATCAAAAAGCAAAGAAAGAATATCTGCCGGAAATGAAGATATTACTGGAAACGGAAATATGGTTCATAACGGAAATATAAATATTATCGAATTTGAAGATATTGCCGGAAACGGAAATATGGTTCGCATCGGAATTATTAAACGGAAATAGAAATATTGCCGGAATCGAAAATATTGCCGGAAACGGAAATATTATCGGAATCAAAAATATTGTCGAAATCGGGAATATTATCGGAATCGGAAATATTATAGGAAACGTAAATATTGTTCGAGTCGAAAATAAATTCCGGAATCGGAAATATTATCGGAAACGTAAATATTGTTCGAGTTGGAAATAAATTCCGGAATCGGAAAAACAAATTGGAAGCACAAAATGAGCAACAGACCGTTGCACCAAGCAACGACCCATCGCTCGTGGGCCGTGGCACAGCGCGCCAGCCACAAGGGACAACGCTGTTGGCCAACAACCACAAGGGCCAGCGCCATGGGCCAGCGATGCTGTGCCTAGCACGTCGGCCAACGCTGTTGTGCCTGCTGCCTTGGGCCAGCACGCATGGCCTTGGGGACAAGGCAAGCTGGTCGGCTTGCTTGCTCTGCAAGCAAAGCAGCCGGCCAACCCTAGGAGTTTTAGGGGTTTGGATTTTTGGTACATTTTCCTAAACTTTCCTAAATCGTGCTAGGGTATTGGCACTTGGGGTTTTTCCTATTTCCCATATATACATGGCCTATGGACATGTAAAAAACACATCAATTGAAACACAATTCAATTCTCTTTGCCCATCACATAATAGTGAGATCCCGAAATCATAAACCTTATATTATATCATAGTTGGTACGATCAAAGGCGGATCCGAACGTGCTGTGGACTTTCTACGGAGGGACGACATTTGGCTTTCTAACTTGTTCTTGTTCGGTTCGGGAGAAGCTAGGGAAGGCACACATCACAAAGTGTGTTCACTAAATTATGCTAAATGATTATGTGTATTTAATTTGGATTCTGGCATTTATGGTTTTTCCGCATGACATTAGATTGTTCATAACCTTATAGTTTGATATGCCAAATTTATATATAGTTTTTACCCCCGTCCCTCGTTGATTATTGGTCTCAATTGTGCTCTTCGGAGCCATTTTTAGTACTAATGTGCTCCTTGTAATGTGTTTGTAGTTCCAGGTTTATCATTATAGGAATTGATGTATTTGAATACATTTCCTACTCATTTGAACCACTACAAGGGATGATGTACTTTTGAGAGCATGGACATTGGGTTGGAAGAGTTTTGAAGCAAAGCGAATAACGAAAGAAGTAGTAAAATGATTATAGTCCACCATTTTAATCATAACTCAAGTTCTACAAATCCAAATGCAGTGATTCTAATTGGGTTGGATTATATACTCCAAGAGTTTTCCAACAAGTGGTCACTCGCCTAATACCGACTTATAACGAAGAAGATATGGTGTTTTGAAGATATGGGATCGTGCAGTTTGACGAGCCGATTGCCCGACTAGGCGGCCAAATGCCCAGTCGGGCGACGACTACCTCTGGGGCGCGTTTTTAGATTTAATTTCCGGTTTTTAATTGCTTTATTTGGGCAAGACTATAAATACTAGGCCCTTCCGGTTTATAAAGCTGGATGTGCACTTCATTCTTGCTGCTTTGGAGGCTTGGGATCCGAATCATCATGTCTTCCGCTTTGGGAATAATGAGGTATGTCCCCTCCCTGAAGAGTTTAGCGCAATATTGGGGTGGCCCATTATGCCGGAGCCATGCATGCCTAGTGTTGAAGAACACTTTTTCTTGGGCTTTGAAAGATATTTGGGCTTAAAGCCCCCACTTTTGAGTGCTGTTGTATACGATAGAGGGGTGGATTTGTCCCTCCTTATCACCTACTTTGCTGGGCTTGATGTTCCCAAGGTTTTCCTCTTGAGGGCCTTGAGTTTTTGTATTTTTGCTCGCTTCCTCTTTTCGAAGCAGGGGGTTTGGCAATGGCGATGCCTCCCTAATAGAGATTGTAGAGCAGTTTGTTAGTGGCCGAGACCCAATGCCGCTCATGGTTTGCGAAACATTGATGGGCCTTGACATGCTGAAGTCGGACCCCTCTTCTTTGCCCTCGGAAAGTCCGGTATTACTCCAAGTAAGGATCTGGAGCTTTCTTGTATATTGAATTTGTGCTTGTATTTTGAAGGTTGAATATTGAAATGCTATTCTTGTATACTCCCCAAGGTCTGGCTTATGGAGAGGCTCATGCTGGTGGCACCACCGGAGAGCATGGAGAGCTATAATAGAAAAGGGTTCACCGTGCGGCCCATGATGCATGGCCGACTTTCATTGGACGAGTGGCGATGCACACTCTCTGGGATTGAATCTTGTATAAGGTGGGTAGTTCCTTTGTGGGGGATTGCTGCCATGAGACATGCCCCATGTTCTACTACTTTGAGGGTGCCTAGCCTCACAATGCTGGTCTTCTACTCGCCTGCTCGAGTGATGAGACAGTATGGCTTGAAACAGGAGATCCCGGACTGTGATGACGAGATCCCTAAACCTGTTGCGCTGAATGCGAGTCGATTTGAAGTTTGGAGGCGGTATTGGGTCGCCAAACCATTCTTGAACGTTCAGTTCCCACCTGAGCCAGTTACTCTGTCTACGGGGTATATTATATGGATGAAAGGCCCAAGCCAGAGGGACATTCCTTTCTCCGGACCAGCTACGGTCCGAAGTTCTAGAGCTAGACGCCCTGCATCAACTGATTATGAAGAAGGTGACGGGAGTGTGGCTCGTTCGGTGCTTGACCGATCTGAGTCCAAAGGAGGTTCGTCATCCTCCCGTCTTGGAAGACTAGCAAGTTCCTTCTCCCGCCGCTTGGGCAAGGGGAAGATTGATGATTGATTGCAGGAGGAGCCCGGGGTAGTACTCAAGGTGCAAGGACTCAAGAGCATAGTCTCCCGACCCTAGATCTTTGTAGGCTGAATGTGTTTGAATTGTACTAGAAGGAATTGTGTTTGAAGAATGTGTTTGGAAGATGTGTTTAGAAAATGTGTTTAGGAAGTGAAAAGGCTTTTGAAATTTGCTTTATTTGATCCCAACCTTGTATTTGAATTAGCTTTGAAGGCCTTAGAGCCAAATAAAAAGTTATTTTATTTAATTCCGTTTGACCATGCTTTGCTTTGAAATTAGCACATTTGGAATAAAGACAACAACAATTAGATTTTGAATTTTGAGTTTGATTTGATTTTTAGGATGCCCTTAATTGAGGAAATTTTGAAATTTTTTTTGTATTAAAGTGGAGATTTTGAATTTTTTTGTATTAAAGTGGCCGGGCCTCGGAATGAGGTTGCCTACGTGTCCCGTTAAGGAATCAGGCCGGGCGTAGTTGTGACTACCTTACAGGGCTTTGAATTTAATTCTTGAATTTGAACATGGAACTTAGGCATAGAACTTCTTGAGTTGATCGAGGTTGGTTAGAGATCTGAATTCTGTTCCATCGACGTCTGTTAGTTTGACTGCTCCCCCGGAGAGGATCTTCTTGACAATGTATGGGCCTGCCCAGTTGGGATTGAATTTTCCCCTTGGGTCCATGATGCTTCTGCGAAGGGCTTTCGGGACAAGCTCGCCTTCCTTGATGTTTCGGGTTCTGACCCTTTTGTTGAAATGTCTGGCCACTCGGCGCTGATAGACTTGTACACGGTGAGCTGCCTGAAGTCGACGCTCATCGAGCATGATTCGCTCCTCATACCTTTCTTGTACCCATGCAGCTTCTGGGATTTTGCTCTCGAGGACTATCCTTAGAGAAGGTATCTCCAGCTCGATAGGTTGTACTGCCTCCATTCCATAGACCAATAAGAATGGGGTTGCACCAGTTGAAGTGAGAATTGAAGTTCGATACCCCCACAATGCGAAGTGCAGCTTCTGGGGCCAGTCCTTGTAATTGGTAGTCATTTTCATGATGATGGTCTTGACATTCTTGTTGGTTGCTTCGACTGCCCCATTGGTTTGTGGGCGATAAGGCGAAGAGCGATGATGTTGAATTTTGTACTCGGTGAATAGATCTTCACACTTTCCTTGAAAATGGGTTCCCTGGTCGCTGATGAACTCGTGAGGAACGTCGTATCTGCATATGATGTTTTCTTGTATGAACTGGGCCACTTGCTTGGAACCCAACACTTTGAATGACCTGGCCTCAACCCATTTGGTGAAGTAGTCGATAGCAACTATTATGAACTTATGACCCCCGGTGCCTGTTGGAGTGACTTTGCCAATGACATCGATACCCCAGGCTGAGAATGGCCACGGTGATGCTCGAGAGTATAGCAATGATGGAGGAATGTGCTTTAGGTTCGCACACTTTTGACAGGTAGGACATTTCTTGACAAAGAAGTAGCAATCCTGTTCTATGGTATTCCATTAGTATCGGGCCTTGATGATCTTGAGGGCCAACATTTTCCCGTTCATGTGGGTGCCACAGACTCCAGCATGTATGTTGTCCATGACTGTTTGAGCTTCGTGCTTGTCAACACATCGGAGGTTAGGGCCGCTAAGGGACCTCTTGTATAGAACGCCGCCTTCTATGACGAAATTGGCTAATTGTAGTCGTAGAGCCCTTTGATTCTTGCTTGAAAAGTGCGGGGGATACTCTGAATTTTGCAGATACCTTTGAATGTCTGTAAACCAAGGTTCATTTCTGTCTTGCTCGACGTCGTCAATAGCATGGACATATGCTGCTTCTTGACGTGTTTCAATTGTAAGTGGCATTTCGGCCGTGCCGTTTGGAATGCTGATCATTGAGGCCAGCTTTGCCAGTGCATCGGCAAATTGGTTCTCCTCTCTCGGGAGGTATGTATAGCGAAGCTCTTCTACTTGCTCAGACAGCTGCTCAAGATAGGACTGGTATGGAGCCAAGCTCTCGCTCCTTACTTTCCATTTGCTGGAAATTTGATTGATGATTAGGGAGGAATCCCCGTATACTCGAAGTTTCTGGACACCTAATGTTAAGGCGGCTTCCAGGCCCATGATGCATGCTTCATATTCTGCCGCATTGTTTGTGACGTTGAATTGCAGTTTTGCTGATATAGGAATGTGAGTGCCGTCTGGGGCTACTAGAATTACTCCAACACCACATCCGTTCTGATTTGAAGCACCGTCAAAGTGCATTGACCAACTGTCATTACTAGTCATTAAGATTTGCTCGTTGGGTAAGTCGTAATCCTCCTCTTCTGCCTCGACAGGACAGTCGGCTAGGAAGTCTGAGACTGCTCAACCCTTGATAGACTTTTGCGGGATGTATTTGAGATCGAATTCTGCTAGCATGACCAACCACCTGGACAATCGTCCGTTGAGAGCTGGTTTTTCGAACAAGTACTTGAGAGGATCTGCTTTGCTGATTACGTGCACTGTAATGGAGAGCATGTAGTGCCGTAGTTTCTTTGTAGCCCAAACCAAGGCGATGCTAAGTTTCTCGAGCTGAGTGTATCTGGTCTCGTACTCGATCAACTTTTTGCTGATGTAGTATACGGCGTTCTCCTTGCCTTCAATTTCTTGGGCGAGCATGGCCCCCAATTGCTGATTCTATTGTTGTAAGGTAAAGCCTGAGGGGAATCCCTGGCATGGCTGGCTTTAGCACTGGTGGATTGGAAAGGTAGTCTTTGATAGTATTGAATGCATTCTAGCAATCCTCGTCCCAGACCTTGGGTTCGCTTTTACGGAGCTTTCACAATACCGGTTCACAGATCATAGTGAGCTTTGAAATGAACCTACTGATGTATTGCAGTTTGACGAGAAACCCCCAAATCTCCTTTTCGTTCGCTGACGGCTTCATCTCTTGAATGGCCTTGATTTTCGAAGGATCAGCCTCTATGCCACGAGAGCTGATAACATATCCGAGCAACTTGCCTGAGGTTACCCCGAATGCGCACTTTTGAGGATTGAGCCTCATGTTGTATTGCCTGAGCCTGTTGAAAAACTTTCGAAGTATTGAGGTATGTTCGTGTCGCTCTTTGGATTTGACAATCATGTCGTCGACATATACCTGTAGGGGTTTTTTTTTGAGTTCGCATCGCAAGTATGCTCTTTCCCTACAAGGGGGCGGTTTTTTAGAAAATCATTGTATTTTTGTACCTCGAAGGAGTCGCCACCAAACGTTATTTAAAGTCTCGTTTGGAAAGACCGCAAGTGACTCTATTTTGGATAAGGCTTTGAATCCTCGAAACGGATGGGTGAGATCCGGGCACGGGAAAGAGATGCTTATTCCGCGAGCTTTAGAAATTATTCGAGTACGTGACATAGCATTTTCGAAAATATACCCTAGATTAGACTATGTGGGTTTGAAATTTAGAGCAAATAGAATCTCTAATTGTATGGTGGTCACTTTGCTTTAAAGGTAATTTAAAGGAACCTAAGGCCGGTTTGTCCAAGAAATTATCTTCGTTAAGCGTGATGTAACCTTGCATTTTGTTGTATTTAGCATGTATGGTGATGAAAGCAATAAAGCAAATAAAGCAACATCACAATTGTAAATAAGTGTGGAATTAGTAAATACAAGACCCCCTAGAAAAGGACTAGGGAGTAGGTCCACATTGCCTAGAAGGACTAGGCAAGTAAAGATGCGGAATTGAAATGTGGAATTGAAAGTGCGATATTGAAATTGCAGTATAGAAAGGTGCATAATTGAAATTGCAATATTGAAAGGTGCATAATCGAAATTGCGATATTGAAATTTGTACTTGGGCACATGAGATTCGAACGCCAAGCGGCTCCTTAAAAATAAGTGCGCCCGACACGAATTCAAAGCCAAAAATCTCAACTTGGGAGAGGTTGCTCATCCCAAAGTATCCTAGATTTTGCATATAGAACTTGAACTTGAAAGTTTGAATCTTGAAATATTGAACTTGAAATAATTGAACTTGAAATATTGAACTTGTACTTGAAATATTAAACTTTAAGAGACTTGAATCTCAAAGATCGGGCCTTTTAATGTGGAAATGGTTAGATCTTTGATGTGCTCTTATTTTGAAAGGATCCTAGTTTAGGGAAGTAGTCATGAGCAACCCTAAACATTGTGGGATCTTGAAATTTGAAAACTTGAACTTGTATATTAAAAAATGGAGTCTTGAATCTCAAAAGACTAAACCTTTAAAAGCTAGAAAGGTGTCATCTTTGATTACTCCATACAAGAAAGTGATTCTAGTTCAAAGAGGTGATTGCAAGCAACTTTGAACATCCTTGAATCTTGAAAGTTTGCATTTTGTATTTTGAAAAGTTTGGATTTTGAAAAGATGTATGATTGTTGCAAGTGACATTTTTAGTAATAAAAATGCCAACTTGCTAATCATTTTGGAAATAGGAAAATCAAAGAAACATGATTGGATATTGTGGGATTCGGAATTACGTATTTAGGTTTAGGCAAGAATTCCTTTTAGAGCTCCCAATTGCTTAGAACTTGAAGTTTGTATGTGTTTTTGAAGGATTTTTGGACTTGAATTTGAGGCGTAATTTTTGTATTACGACGTTGTATATAGAAGTTGCCTCCCCAAATGCTGGAAATTAGGGGGTATTTATAGGAAAAATGGCTGGAAACCGCCAGCCACTGCCAGCGCAGCACGCCAAACCAGCGCTGGGCGCTGGTGACATGGCATGAGTGCTGCCAAAATCAAGGACGCGGGCTCCGTCCTTGATTTGTCTTGTATTGATGTACCTTCGTACGAATAGTACGATGCTTGGCACGTAGTGTTTTCTTGGAGGTTAAGACTTGATTTTGCGTAAAAAAAATAAGTCGTTTCGGGTTTTGAATTCCGGTTGTACGGGACGGGGCCCGACTTACTCGGTTTTGTGGGTCGGCGCCCGAATTTGACTTGCCTTATATGATTTTGAGTGGAAAAGGCCTAGTAAGACCAATGGAATGGTCTACTAGATGAGATTGTACTTGGATTTTGAAATTGGTTTTTGAGAATTGTATTTTGTACCGAGTTCCGGGAGGGAAACGGTCTCGGGGGTTGGATTTTGGATCTTGTATTTTGGAGATGTTCTTAGCAATTGGGATTTCCGCATGGAGTTATTCCAACCGCCTAGTAAGGATAATGGTATCGTCATCATCCTATAGGGGAGACACAAATTAGGTGTCTATAGAAGCCCCCACTTTGACTGAGCGTTCGGTTAGGAAAGCGCAAGTCAAAGTATTTCGAAAGGGACGGAGAATGATCAAGATGTTCTGCAATCAAGACCATTCTTTGTACGCCGGTACCTGCGCAAAACAGGCGTTAGAAAAAAGGATAGAGTCTACCTCCGCTCGGCGCCTGGCGCGGGGTTGTGCTATAAAAGCGTCCCTCGATGTGCCATTTTGAGGCACATTCACTTGAAATTCTTTTGCTCCTTCTCTCAAAGGTCGATTAAGCTCTTCCCTTGGTCTTGTTCTTTCCTTGTCCATGTAAGTATTTCATATTTTGCTTATGAAATAACTCTAGGATTGCATGTAGTTTTGATTTTCTTGTACTTTGAAATGATGATTGCATGATAGTAGGCTTCTTGAATCTTGTAGAAAATTGTTTGATAGCCACTCGAACTTGAACTGTTGGAACTTGTAGATTTAAATTTTTGAAAAATTTCTTGAATGTTGTACCTGGCGTTTGTAGATAGTGGTCTCACTGGTGACCTTGCGGGGTCTCAGGTAGAGAATAGGCTAGGATACCTAAATGTTGTTTGTAGAGTTTTGGAATGCGGGCTTCGGCATGAGTAGCCTAGGCGTTGATGTTGAACTTGTATACCTGCTTCGGCGTGGATAGCCTAGGCGTTGGTGTAGAACTTGTATACCTGCTTCAGCGTGGATAGCCTAGGCGTTGGTGTAGAACTTGTATACCTTTTTCGGCGTGGATTGCCTAAGCGTTGGTGTAGAACTTGAATTTTGAACTAGAGGTCCCTGGCTGGATTAGCGTTGGGAATTTTTGAATTTTTGACTTTGTATAGGCTAGCATAGGATAGCCTTTTGAATTTCGATTTTGCATGGGCTAGTATAGGATAGCCCCCAGTTTAGAATTTTGACACTTTGTACTCCACTTGATTTAGTATGCCTCGTCACACTCGGAGGAAGCTCGCCGAATGTTCGGTGGTTCGAGCTGCTGAGGAGGATGCTTCGGATGATGAAGCGGCTGCGATAAATGCGCCGGATGGGGGTATGATTCCCCGGGGAACACTTGTTTTTGTTGGTACTGGGTGGAGTCCTTCCGACCTGGTATTTCGACCGGAGTTCCACTTATCTCAGCGGCCTCGCGCTTGCTTGGTGAGTCTTGTACTTATGTTTTGAACTTGTATTTTGTACTAGTATAGTTTTTGAGCTGACTCGTTCACCTGTAGGCTGATGGAAAGCCGTTTCGCACTTTCTGGTCCTTGGCGGAGGTTCAAAAGGCCTTTAAAGCCCTTCGTGATGATGAGGAGGCCATGGAGATCTGGTCACAGACGGGCCTGGCTGATTTCTGGCGTGCCATGGGAGGCACTTCGAGGAGAACAGGGATCAAACCCCGGCTGTGGGCTTTGTTGGAGCGGTGGTGGGATACCACCAACACCTTCCACATGACCTGGGGGGAGATCACCATTACCCCCTTTGAGTTTGCTATGATTACGGGTCTTTCTTTTTCTGAGAGGAATGTGACCTTTGATCAGGAGCTGACGTGGCACTCGACCGCTGCCAGGGACTTGCTTTGCCCTGTTGTTGACTTGTCAAAGGACGGCACCCATGCTTCTGTGACGGTGATTGTGGATGTTATCTGTGGTGTGGGTGTTTCCGCAGAGCAGAGGGTTAGGCTCTTCCTTCTAGCTTTGGTGAGCAGAGTTGTGGCCCCGAGCAGGAACAGTCGGGTGCATATTAGATTCGTGTCAGTTCTGCAGGACTTGAGGGCTGTATCGAGCTACAACTGGGGTGGTTTGGCATATGGCCACTTCTTGTACGAAATGAAGTGGGCTTCCCTAACTGCGCCGGAGAGTGAGCCGAGCATGGCTTCCCTGTGGAGTGTGCTAGAGGTATTGAAGACTCCTTGTACTTTGTACCTCGTACTTGTATGTTTGTATTTGAACTTGACCGATGTCTTGCTTTTGAAAGATTTGGATATATGAGCACTTTCCAACTTTGGCGCTGGATCGTACTGTAGTTGCGGCTTACCCGTATGCTGCCTCTTGGATATTAGAGGTGCGCAGGAGGGTGCCTCTGGCGGCCTCCCGCAGAGCTTGGAGAGTTCTACCTGCTGATGAGTTAATCTTTTGTACTATTTGCTCTTCTTGTATTTGTATTTGTATAGTTGCCTGAGTTGTCTGCTTTGCAGGTGGTGTAGCGTCCTTTTGCCAATGCGCCTGTACCTGCCTCGGCTGCTCGCGCCCATTTCTTGTCTGGACGGCGGGTTTTGCTTCCAGGGGTGTACCGCCATATGTGGTATTTGGCGGGAGCGAGTGTCCCTTCAGCACCATTCGGGGGATAGGCTTGTCCCCAAGGACCCTCCGGAGTCCATGCTGGCGCCGGATGAAGATCTTGCCCGGCTCTATGTGAACGCTAGGGGCGATGCGGTTTGCCGCTCTTGGAGGGATTTTGTACAGAGGAAGGGTAGCTATGACGACTTCCTGAGGAGGCTGGCTCCACCAGTACGCTTTGTACTGCCGGTGAGCTTTGAACTTTGTATCTTGTATTCTTGTATTCTTGTATGATTGTATGTAGGAGGAGAAGGTTGATCCTGAGGACATTCCCCATGCTGATAGGATCCTCCGCTATGAGAACTCGGACGGAGAACAGGTGGAGGTGACCATTCCTGTAGCTTCTCCTCCGCACCGGAGATCGTATGATGTTGTTCCTGAGCATTATGCCGCTATAAGTACTGTTGCATTTTCTTGAAACTGATTGTAATCTTGTAACTGGAAATTTGATCTTGAATTTTGTATGCAGGCGCCTCGGGCGAGAGTGCGTCGCTGGATGCTCTTGATTGATTCCTGGAAGAGGCATTGTGCCAAGCTGATCCGGAAGCTTTCTGGCCAGGACAGAGAGGTGCTTTACTTGATCTCGAAATTTGTATTCTGGAAATTTGAACTTTGGATGTTGATTTTTGAAATTTTATTTTGTATAGGAGCGTCGTAGAGATCGCAGAGGTTCCGTTGATAGGGAGCCCCAGGCGGAGACGCCCTCGAGGCAGGAGGGACCGAACTTGGACCTAGGACAGGGGTCCGGTGTTGGAGCTCATCAGAGGCATTCGGATACTGATCAGAGGGCTGCCTCTTTTGTACATGTTGATCCTACCAGGCATTCGTTTGGAGGTGCAAGCAGTTCGAGGCCCTTTGTTTCTCCTCCCGGTTACTACTTCGGAGGGAGTGGTCCTCATCCTTGGGGTGCAGATTCATGGGCTTACTATGCGGAGATGGAGAGGATGCGTCAAGCTCAGATGTTTGGGTCGTACCAGTACATGGCGATGCCGCCGCCTTATCAGTATCCCTCTCCTCAGCAGGGAGTTCATCCCTCTCCTGGCACACTTCGTATCTCGGAGCAGGATCCTAGTACCCCTGGGACGGAGCTGGATTAGGATCTGGAGCGCCTTAGGAGGCGAAACAGGGACAAGGCGCCTGTGGTTGACGTCACCGCTGATGATGACTCAGACTGACCCTCCATGGTAGCGAGTTCCAGCTTGCCTGAGTTGATTTTGTATAGGCTGGATTGTATCTGTATGGATTTGTATGGTTTGGAACTTGAATTTTTGTATGGTTTTGAACTTGAATTGGTTTGGAAATTTTTTGAAGATTGACTTTTGTATGTTTGAATGCTTGATCTTGTATGCGTTGTGTGTGCCTTGAAATTTGTAGCTATATACATGTGTGAGGGGGTCGAAAAAGCGCGAGGCTAATGCGTGACCTTGTCCCTCGTGGGTGTGACGATTCTTTTTATTCAATCAAGTGTAATTGGATTTCCTGTGAGTATACACCCAATTGACTAGTAATATAGGAGTCGCCATTCAGATTTTAACAACAATGAGAAAAACTGACAAAACCTGGTTATCATGACATAAAGGGAGTGCAATTATGTTTGACCACGACGGCCGTAGGTTCCCTTGTGATCCCTGGTGTGGGGATCTCTCAATATACACCCGCAAGGTAGAGATTGAGGGTTCGGGGGACTGTAACTACCGAGAGTAATTCGCTCGTCGATAACTCCAGAGGCAGGATATCCTTACTAGCTCAGCATAAATAATTGAAGGGACATGCGTTAACTATTAAACTAATCTGAATTGATTTTAGCAATATGCAACATATAATATTAATTCGATCGTGATTATCTGATTTAAATAACATTAAGGGACCTAGCATGATAATCCGATTTCCCAAAAATATTATATTTGTTAGGCGTGATAGGACAATCATATTAGGTTAGTTTAACAGTTCATAAAAAGGGCGAGGGAAGCGGTTAAATCATCGAAAAGGGACACATTACGACGCACCCTTGAGAGGTGCGTCACGGTTCTCAGAAAACTAACCACTTTGACTTTGCTATTTCTCCTTTTTATTTAACGAATCTCAATTATGGGACAGGATACGTTCTGTTCGATTTATGGATCGATTGCGACAGAACGCGTGAACAGTTTCGCAGCGAGAGGCTTAGGCTAAGGGGTTTAGAGTCAATACTCAGAATATATTATTTGTTGTTGTGTGTTGTTTCACGTCGAAACTAGGGGCCTATTTATAGGGAAGAGTTCATGAAAAGATAGAATTGCAGAGTTCTAATCCGCAAAGAATTGGGAAAAGAGACGTACCCAGGTACTTTCAGCGCCCAGGCCTGGGCGCCGAAGATTTCGGCGCCCAGAGTCAGGCGTTGAAAATAGGATCTGGGCAGTTTTGTTTAGTCAGATTCAGATTCCTAAAATCCGTAGAGTTTGAGATTAATTCGAGTCTTTTAGCGCGTATCAATTTCATGACGGAATGCGTCTGGGCCCGTTACGAACTCTAGGCTCGTTAGGATTTTAATTAATACGTAACTCTTATTTCCGAATCCTATTAGGAATAGGATTCTCGCGGTTTTCTATCTCATTTAGGATTTATGTTGGAATGCAACACCTAATTCTGATAGGTTTCTATCTTTTATGATTTGCCACTTTTAGAAGCTACCTTTTACGGCAGTTACTATTTTTAGCGGGTATCCATAAATAACAGGTTTCAGGTGAAATGGGGAATCGAGATTCGTTTAATTTATAGGAGATGCGTTGTCAAGTGGAGTTTTTATGCTTTCATCATCGAACCTTTCCCTCGCGGGAATGGGGACAAAAGTAGGTGTCTACAGTTAGCCCCCACTTTGACTGAGTCTTGGAGTAAGATGATGGTCAAAGTATTAGACGGAGTGCGTCACACAAGCCATGGTGTATGTGACCTGTTTCGCGGGGGTCTCACGAGCCCCCGAGTGATAACATTTGACTTAAGGGTCATCACTTGAAGTGTCGACATATCCCTCACGTGTCATTGGGATTTGTCAACTGATAGTATAGAAACTTCCTCACTTTGTCATTAGAAGGATCTAAAGATGCGTAGAAACTCCCTCACTTTGTCATTGGGAGTAACTACAGATGTTTTCGAAATTAAAGCTTTAATGTGTAATTGGGCCTGGCCAAGCCCAACCACGAGGTAAAAATGTTTTTAAAGATTCTCATTTTTAGGGCTAGCTAAACGAGAAAACCCCCTTGTTTTTATAGGACGTAAAACGAAGAAAAATCCAACACACCGCTCTTTTTTGGAAAAACGAAAAACCAATCCTTTAATTTTTGGAAAAAGGGAAAACCAATCCTTTAATTTTCGGAAAAGGGAAAACCGATCCTTTAATTTTCGGAAAAAGGGAAAACCGATCCTTTGATTTTCGGAAAAAGGGAAAACCGATCCTTTGATTTTCGGAAAAAGGGAAAACGGATCCTTTGATTTTCGGAAAAAGGGAAAACCGATCCTTTGATTTTCGGAAAAAGGGAAAACCGATAAAAGTTATCGCTGCAGCGACTAAGGACCTGCGCTGTTAGTGACGCAAACCCCGCCCGCTGAAGGTGGGCGAGCCTATCCGCTGAGGGTGAACCCCCCGTCCGATAGAAGTGGACGAATCTGTTTGATGTTTTTTGAAAATAAGGACCTACGCGGTTTGTGACGTAGACCCCGCCGGCTGAAGATGGCGAACCTGTCCGCTGAGGGTGGACGCCCCGTCCGATAGAAGTGGACGAATCTGTTTTGAAATTTTTGTTTTTTGTTTTATGTTTTTTTTTTTTTTGTAAATAAGGACCTACGTGGTTTGCGCCGTAGAACCCGCCGGCTGAAGATGGCGAGCCTCTTTTAAATTTGAAAACTTTATTTTTCGAAAACTGAGGACCTGCGCGGCTTAGAGACGCAGACCCCGCCCGCTGAGGGTGGGCGAGCCCATTTTGAATTTATTATTTTGTCTATGTAAAAGGGCTTTTGTGATTACAACCTATTGGTGGGTCGTAATATTTTTAGATGTGTCCTATAAGTGGGTCCACACTGTGTATATTTTTGTTTAATCAGTATATTTTTTTGAGATATTCAAACATGATATGGTGTATGGCGCAGTCTGGGAATGTGATTTTGATCGCGCGCTTCTCGTTGAAGTCTATTTTTCGCGAGCCCCCAAGCATTGGGGCTCGTCGGTTGTTTTTCGCATCCTGTAATCATGTTTGGGGTCATGCTCGTATGTGCGAGCGACCTTCTTATAGTAGTGTGCTACTCTTAACAAAGTCGTGAGGTGCGACTTTCAGTGAAGAAATCGGCAATTTTCAAGCCGAATGAATATGGCAGGGCCCAATAGAAGTTAGGGCCTTTTTTGAGCCTGGTTTCATTTTCGGCGCCCAGGCCTGGGCGTTGAAATAATTCACGCCCAGGTGAGGCGTTGAAAGTTTTGTTTGGGCTGGCCTTTTGATGACACAGTTGGCCTCTTGTTCATTCGTTTATTTCACTTGGAAGTTCTATGTATTCTCTTTTCTTTTGTTTTTTTCTTTGTTTTTAGAACGTGATGATTTTCTTGAGAAGCCGTAGCCGATTGGTGGACTATGGTGCTTGTCGCTTTGGGGCGATTATTTTAAGGAACTGTTGCTCTTAAGGCACAGTTATTGCGATAGTTGGGCGAGTCTATATGGCCCGAGGAACATACCTTGAGGTCTAAGAATGTGATCGCTCTTATATTTTTTGAACGTGTTCGTGAATGATGATATGTATGTGCGAACGAGCGTTCATAGAATGGCCGTTGTGTGCGGTCCATTAATCAGTTTACTTGAATCACTTTTTTTTTTAGCAATGACTGATTTTGAATAGTTTGCTTAGAAGCTTGATAGGGGTCAGGTCCATTCATGAAGTGGTCTCAAACATCGTGCCCTTTTGATTGTTCAAACATTTTCTTCGAGATTATTTATTTTCCATGGTTGTTTCGTAGGTTGGAGTTCCCAAGTATGCATGTTGGGATGCTTCCTTTTGGCGTACGATTTTGTAGGTTCTTTCGAGAAAGATGCCTTGGGGTTCCGCTCGTGTAGGTGCGAGCTATCCCTTTCGTGGTAGGTAATATTTTGCTACCTTTAATCCTTAATGTAAAAGTCGTGTGGCTTGCATTTTGAATTTGGGCGATAAGTAGTCTTTGCCTCTTTTACACGTGCTCTTGGTCGTGCCCGTGTTAGTGCAATATGCCTTACTCTCTTTTTTTAGACTTGTACCGTGGGATGGTTGAACTTATGGTGCGACGTAGGCTTGTGTGGCCTAACACTGTGTCTTAGAACATTCCTCCAGGTGTTGGTATTCATTTCTTGCATTGGAGTACTTTCATCACGCCTCGTTCAGGTGCTCGAACAAGTGTAGCACCTTCCGCGTGGGTATGCACGACTTATTACTTTGTTCGATGCGAGGATTCATAGGTGTTTCTTTCTTATTTTTATATCTGGGCAAAACATGGCTAGTAGAAATATTCAGCGCCCAGGCTGGGGCGTTAAAGATATCGGCGCCCAGCTCTGGGCGTTGAAAATGATTTCTGGGTACATTTTGACAGTTCTTATCCTTGATTTTTTTCTTTCGCTTTTGCTT
This sequence comes from Spinacia oleracea, assembly GCF_020520425.1. NCBI lineage: Eukaryota > Viridiplantae > Streptophyta > Magnoliopsida > Caryophyllales > Amaranthaceae > Spinacia > Spinacia oleracea. The sequence continues at coordinate 158,753,687 of NC_079490.1, read as the reverse complement.
TGGAACGAGGTATACTGTGTAACGGGCGCTTGTAGGGCGAGCGTTATGTGCAATAGTTTGATCGGAGTTTTGGTGACTCGCGATTTTCAGTTACCCTTGTTAGTGGGGTGACTTTATATATTCTAAGTAGCGCTTAGAATTTGGGAGGGGTTGCAGCCATTCTAAGGTTCGTTTTACACGATCAAATCTTAGGATTGTGCCCCTATGATGTATGTATAGCATTAGCGTCGAGAATTTGCGATAAACTCGTCACTTCGAGCATTTTAGAGTGTTCTTCTCAAGCTCCCAATTGTAGCTACGGGATTGGCTTGGTGCTATAATGCTTTGCATACATCTTTATGCATTCATGGTGACACAGATCATGAATAGTTTGAACCAGACTCGTTTAGTGCGAGGTACGTTCGAGTAGTGATTTTGCTACTTCTCTTGTAAATGTCGTATTGTGCGACATTGCCATGGTCAAGGTAGTCACATGTCGAAGTGTGCCTTGACCAATAGCTAGGTGCCTTTCTTTACCCATAATCATATTTAAAAATCTTTTTGACTCACTTGCAACGTTGAGATGGACGCACACTAAGCTTAAACCAACGACACTTTATTTGTCCGAAGAAGTCTTTAAAAATCATTTGAAAATTATTTAAAATCCGAGTCCTACTGTGTACAATCCGAGGTGTCCTAAGTAGGTTGACTTATAGAAGGGTTCGTACAGAATTACACGAATGAATCAAAATATTGTTACGATTTTTGGAATGCTGTCTAAGGATTTGTCGGAAGTCAGGGTGCAGGCGTCAAGATATACTTGTGCCCGTTTGGCATATGCTTTGGGCTTTTAAGGCCATCTTTTCCAGAATTGCGGGAATATAAACCGTTTTCAAATTGACTTAGATTTACTTGGTGTATGTCTGTACAAAAGGTCAAGGTACACTTAGTTCTTTCCCTCTTTCATTTCAATTTTTAGCCCCCAGTTGCTATTATGTCTTCCCTTTAATGATACTTTTAGATTTCGATTTTAGATGCCCGTGTCATATGTCTAAGTAGGGTGAGCCTTGGTTAAGTGCCAAGTCCTATCGACAATGTCTGATTTTTTTTTCAAAGGGGATTCGCGGGCATTTGAGTTACCATGAACGGGTGCCCCGAGCTCGAAGGAACGATGGGGCGACGTCATAGAACAATCCTCTTTATTGCAAGCTTACTGCCCTTATTACTTGTTGGCGATTATGACTGTGTCTTAGTGGTGAAAGAAGGTCTTTAAGCGAACGACTATGTCTAGTGGTGAAAGAAAGTCTTTAAGTGAGTTAGTTCGCTTTAGGGGGGGTCAAGTCGAGTACTTTAGAGGTCATGGACGCTTGCGCTAGCCCCCATTCAATTGAGGCAAAGCGATCTTTTGAGTCTTGGCTAAGTGCCTAGGAGTGTAAGTGCTCCTTCTGGCGAGGGTACGTGCCCTTATTATTTTTCAATGTGTGCTCATTAATTTTGGCATCTTTATGACTTGGATTCTTCTTTTGACTTAAATCTTTCTTTCGACTTGGGTTGCAAGTAATTAAATTTCAATAAGGGACTTCTATTTTTATTCTTGTTATTCTATAGGCTTTAATATTTTTGCAAATTGGTTGGACCGAATCATGGATTGCCTACGTATCCGCCTTAAATAGATTTAATTTGGCATCAGGTCTTGCGTAGTTCTTAGCCTAGAAAATGGTTTCATAGAATGCCGATTTTAAACAAGTATGTTCTAAGGTGGAAACATATTATTTGAAACGGTAGAATAAGTGAAGTTTATTATTATTTTAATCTACTGCTTTGCCGTAAGCCAAAAATTAATTTTATATATTTTTTGAGTACATGTATTTTTTGGTGGTACGTATGTCTGAATACGTGTCGTACCCCTCCAAGTGTTCGTTATTTTTCCGTGCATGTGCGGATAAAATGACGAGCACTTCTGGACAAAATTTGGCGAGCAGAGAGATTCAGCGCCCAGGCTGGGACGCTAAAGATTTCGGCGTCCAGCTGTGGGCGCTGAAAATTATTTCTGGGCGTATCTTTTTTGTGCACTAAATGCTTCTTTTCCTTTTTAGACTAACTTTAGAGGCGCTCTGCAAAGTTTGCTTTTGTATTATTTACATTTTTTGTACTTTTTATTTGTCTTTTTTTTTTATATTCGTGACTCAAGACGGTTTGAAAGGCGGGTTGAATGAGATAGGAAAATTTGTATAGGTATTGGTCAAGCATGAGGATTATAGTAGCTAGGGCTCACAATTTGCAGCCTCGAACTAGCGTCGTGAGTTTAAATCAACCATGGTCAATGAGTAGTATGGGGACGGCAAGGGTATATCAACAGGATGTATCCACACAAGTTATATGGTCATTATGCTAATGGTGGTGTAAGAACAGGTTTTGGGCTTTGGAGTGGGCATGACGCACGTGTCAATGGCCGTGCATGGTTTGCGGTTGATAACAAGTCCAAAAACAAGAGTTGAGGTAATGGTTTCTTGGGTTATGGCAATGAGAACATGGATGGGTTAAATGAGCTGAACAGGGGCCCCAGAGCGAAGGCGTCTAAGAACATAAGGACTGGAAAGGGTAGACATCGTAGAACTTTATGTAGCTTTTGTGGCAAGATTTGGATCGGTTGACTCAGTTCTTTTCCTTCGTTCACCTTGGTAAATTCCGCACCTTGGAAGGTACGGGCTAAGTATTTCATGGCTCGCTCTTTTCGCTCTCCCTTTTCTCTTTCACTGTTTTCTTTTGCTTGGGATTTCTCCCCAACATAAATCCTTCAAATTTTTCATTTGGGCTAAAAGGGTGGATGGTTATGGTCTTTGAGTCACGAGGCGAGACTGAGTTAGTCTCGTTTGGTAGGCCTATAGTGAAACTTTTAATTTTAGTAGGCCTAGGGTGGACCTTTAATTTTAGTAGGCCTAGGGTGGACCTTTAAATTGTCTTACTTTGCAAGCGTATTTAGTCGTTTCTTAAAATATGCAAATAGCGTAGATTCAAAAATGTTGTTTTTACCTTATTGAATTTTAACGAAAGAATTGCATCGAAAGTAATTTTTTGTTTCTTTTCAGATTCCAGTTTCTGGGATTTAATTGGAAGTTGTGATTTAGACTCAAACTTTCATTAATCTTTCTGATTATAACCCGTGTATGAATATAAGGAGGCGGCCTAGACTCAAAGTAATGACGTGGCGTAAGCCTATAATACTTGACCAAGCAAACTTTCAGACTTAGGCTAATTGGACCATAACTTTCGTTGGTTGACACTTTAGATTTTAACCCTTGGGTGTTCATTTGTCATGCGCCATTTTGCTTAATGTTGGCAAGGTAGTTAGTTGGGGAGATCGAATTTTTATTTTCGCAAGACTATAATCATTAGTGCGGCTTCTCTCTTAGTGTGTATTGCTTTACCCCAATGGTAGCCCTATTCGTATGCCGATTTGGGTATTTTCATGGTTGGTCATGTTGCATTCATGGAAAATCTTTTAGTCCGTACTTAATAGTATTTCAAGGAGTGAGTGACTCGAGAGGACTATGATAGTCGTGACCCAATGTGATTATAAGCCTTGAGGCCATTAATTTTTTCTTTGCTAATGGTGTGGACACCTTAGGTTCACTTTAGGGGTTGTGCGACTGTGGGGGAATGATTTTCAGAACGTGACCGTTTCCATTTTGCAAATACTATAACATATTCTTTTTATTGGTGAGAGAGTATTGAGGCCGTAGACTCTTAGCAAGGGATCACAATTACATAGGGGTGCTTATTGATTCAAATGTTAGGAGAGGAGACTCAATATGGTTTATCCTTTTAACTTGCAGAACGACACCAAGCATTGGGACCGATTCTATGGATAAGACAACTAAGACTTAGGATTCAGATTGTACTTTGGCATAGCCTAGTCTAGACTCGGATTTATTTGAACATTTTTTTTTTCTTGAAGACTCTATTTGAACATTATTTTTTGAATACTTTGCCCATGTGACATTCATAATTATAAGCATGTTCGGTTTTTAGTGCCGAGCATTGTCGTCGTAGGAGGCCTAACAACGACGCAAAGAGTTATTAATTTTTTACAAGTCGCTTTTGAAATCGAGTGCTTTTCTTACGTCCTCGTAGCAATTTTTCGAAAAGTCTTTTTTTTTTTTGCTACGTACATCTATTTTTTTATGCGCGGGCACCGAGGCTGCTGTGCCTGACCAAAAGGCCAGGCAGCAACTTCGGCGCCCAGAAGTGGGCGTGAGAAATTTTGGCGCCCAGCTAGGGGCGCTGAAAATGCGTCCCTGACTGGTACTCGTTTTCAGTTTTCGTCTACTTTTGTTTTTGCGACTTTGATTTTGCGTGCTTGCCTAATAACGTCCTTACACGTTGTGCAGCGTTTGTGGGATTCGTTACAGGCCATCCCGAGCGTCGCTTATTTTGTGGCGATCATTCGGGTTTGCGGAACACGTGTTGTGGTATAACTCTTTGGCCAATTGGTTTATGAATGTTTGGGCAATTTTTAAGGTCGTTGTTTTTCTAGGATAGTTTGTCACACACAATCACATATTTCGCTACACATAACTACATTACAAACATGGATTTGAAAATTAAATATGCCACGTAGTTTATGATAGGCTTCTATGAGTAGTTTATCTACGCCTGGCTTGGTACCGCTTCTATCGTAGATCCAACACATGCCCCGGTCGAGGTAGTGTCTTCAACAGACGAATTTCGCTCAAGAGGCCAACCCGCAAGTGCAAGCCAAGGGGGCATGCAGGCGAGAGGGACCTAATGGGCGAGCGATTGGGTTCGGGATAGGTGTACTACCTGCACAAGTACCGAGTGGGAAACATGCGCGGCGTATGCACCCCCCTATTGGCGAAAAAAGGTATCCTTAGTCCCAACTCCCGAGGGAGCCGAGATTCGTTATGATGTTCTGCCCGTTCACATTAATATGCTGATTTTCAGGTCGTCCCAACTTGATGGGGAAATAAACGCGGGGTAGGATTGTTTCACCCTTCGGCTATTTTGATTACCTACAAGCACGAGTATTTTCTTCACTATCCCCAGCAGAGTCGCCACTGTGAGGGGGTCGAAAAAGCGCGAGGCTAATGCGTGACCTTGTCCCTCGTGGGTGTGACGATTCTTTTTATTCAATCAAGTGTAATTGGATTTCCTGTGAGTATACACCCAATTGACTAGTAATATAGGAGTCGCCATTCAGTTTTTAACAACAATGAGAAAAACTGACAAAACCCGGTTATCGTGACATAAAGGGAGTGCACTTATGTTTGACCACGACGGCCGTAGGTTCCCTTGTGATCCCGGGTGTGGGGATCTCTCAATATACACCCGCAAGGTAGAGATTGAGGGTTCGGGGGACTGTAACTACCGAGAGGAGTAATTCGCTCGTCGATAACTCCAGAGGCAGGATATCCTTACTAGCTCAGCATAAATAATTGAAGGGACATGCGTTAACTATTAAACTTATCTGAATTGATTTTAGCAATATGCAACATATAATACTAATTCGATCGTGATTATCTGATTTAAATAACATTAAGGGACCCAGCATGATAATCCGATTTCCCAAAAATATTATATTTGTTAGGCGTGATAGAACAATCATATTAGGGTAGTTTAACAGTTCATAAAAAGGGCGAGGAAAGCGGTTAAATCATCGAAAAGGGACACATTACGACGCACCCTTGAGAGGTGCGTCACGGTTCTCAGAAAACTAACCACTTTGACTTTGCTATTTCTCCTTTTTATTTAACGAATCTCAATTATGGGACAGGATACGTTCTGTTCGATTTATGGATCGATTGCGACAGAACGCGTGAACAGTTTCGCAGCGAGAGGCTCAGGCTAAGGGGTTTAGAGTCAATACTCAGAATTTATTATGTGTTGTTGTGTGTTGTTTCACGTCGAAACTAGGGGCCTATTTATAGGGAAGAGTTCGTGAAAAGATAGAATTGCAGAGTTCTAATCCGCAAAGAATTAGGAAAAGAGACGTACCCAGGTACTTTCAGCGCCCAGGCCTGGGCGCCGAAGATTTCGGCGCCGAGAGCCAGGCGTTGAAAATAGGATCTGGGTAGTTTTGTTTAGTCAGATTCGGATTCCTAAAATCCGTAGAGTTTGAGATTAATTCGAGTCTTTTAGCGCGTATCAATTTCATGACGGAATGCGTCTGGGCCCGTTACGAACTCTAGGCTCGTTAGGATTTTAATTAATACGTAACTCTTATTTCCGAATCCTATTAGGAATAGGATTCTCGCGGTTTTCTATCTCATTTAGGATTTATGTTGGAATACAACACCTAATTCTGACAGATTTCTATCTTTTATGATTTGCCACTTTTAGAAGCTACCTTTATTGCAGTTACTATTTTTAGCGGGTTTCCATAAATAGCAGGTTTCGGGTGAAATGGGGAATCGAGACTCGTTTAATTTATAGGAGATGCGTTGTCAAGTGGAGTTTTTATGCTTTCATCATCGAACCTTTCCCTCGCGGGAATGGGGACAAAAGTAGGTGTCTACAACATGCATGATAATTTTGCAAAAAATTTGAAAAAAACTGCCCATTTTTTCTGGGTGTATATACCCACTATAAGCCCCCACTTTGACTGAGGTTTTTTGGTTAGGAAAAGCGCAAGTCAAAGTATATTCAACTTTTGCTATGCATATGCAGACTCGACTTAGGACGCCGATCTAGGACTAGAATGCTCGAATTTTGAATAGTTGACCCGAAATCTACCCGAAGCGTTGATCCGGACTTCTTGAATTTTGCGCGACTTGCGGCTTTGGAATCTTGAATAATGGAGGTTTGTACTTTGCTGTCCGAAACACTAAAGAGTGTGTACTCGGAGTCATAAAAGAGGATGGTGGCCTCGTCCTTTGCTGCAGGCCCCTGCGCCTAGCGCCAGTATGCTGTCGTGCTAGCCGACTCTTGTATAAATAGGAAGCCTTTCGTATCATTTCTTGCACCAATCCTTCCCTGTTATTCCTTGTATACTGTGTCCTCACGAAAAAAGAAAAGAGAACATGGCTATGTCCTTTGAAAATGTCTTGAACTCGTGGCTTGGTTCGCTAGGCAAATTGGAAAAAAGGGAGCTTGATGGCATGCATCTTGGGGTGCTCGCCTCCTTCCGGTTTGTAAAGATGGATGTGCACTTCATTCTTGCTGCTTTAGAGGCTTGGGATTCGAATCATCATGTTTTTCGCTTTGGGAATAATGAGGTATGTCCCCTCCCTGAAGAGTTTAGTGCCATATTAGGGTGGCCCATGGAAGGAAATAATGCCCTTGGTCCAAGTATGCATTCAATGTTAAGTCTAATAAATGCGGTTCAGTATTAATTAACAAGTTAATAATTCAGTGAGATCAAGTGAGCTGAATGCCTGACTAGAGGCCGCTTCAGTTCAAGTGGAATTAATTATATTAATCCACAGCTTACTCTTGACTGAACCCGTAGGGTCACACAAATAGTACGTAAACGAATCAAGTATTTAATGGCATTAAATACTCCATCTATGGATATTCGGAATCGACGGATCTTGGTTTCAGTGGGAGCTGAGATCGTCACAGGCAAGAAATGAATACTCCGGAAACGATGATATTGCCGGAAACGGAAATATGGATCGTATCGGAAATATAAATATTATCCAAGTCGTAGATGTTGCCGGAAACGGAAACATGGTACGTATTGGAAAATATTATCGGAAATGGAAATATTGCCGGAATCGGAAATATTGCCGGAAACGGAAATATTGTCAGAATCGGAAATATTATCGGAATCGGAAAATAATTCCGGAAACGGAAATATTAAATATTTGTTCGAAACGGAAATTGATTCCGTAATCGGAAATATTAAATATTGTTCGTATCGGAAATGAATTCCGGAACCGGGAATTTAATCGGAAGCGTATCGTACGAATAAACATCGGACGAGCTTGCTAGACGCAAGGCCTAGCACGAAACTAGGCCAAACGCCTAGCAAAGCCCGCGCGCGACCAAAGCAAGCAAAGCCCAAACGCGAGAGCAAGGCCAGCAGGCGCGCGCCCCTCGTGGGCTACGAGCACTTGCTGGGCCTGGGCTCAGCGCGCGCGCGCATGGCGCCCCTCGTGGGCTGCTGCGCCTGCGTGTGTGTTTGTGCTTGCGTACGAAACCTTGATCGGTTAGGATTCGTATAAGATTGATTTCCTAAGTCTACTAGATAAATTAAGTGATTGAATTTTAGATTAATTCAGATTCACTAAATCGTTTCCTAGTCGGATTCTAATATCCGATACCCATGCCCTATAAATAGGTGATCAATGCTCACAATTTATATCGAGTATTCAAGTATTCAAAGTGATTTTTGAGAGCAAAAATCCAGTCATACAATTGCCTATATGTGCCGAAAATTCTAAGTACCTTAAGGGCGATCCTAGTTGGTCAAGCTTAAGGCGGATCCGGACATGCTGTGGACTATCTACGGAGGGACGACACTTGGAGTCCTAAAGACTTGTTCTTGTTCGGTTCGGGCGCAACTAGGGAAGGCACGCAACAAAGTGTATGCATCTAAACTATGGTAAATGATTATGTGTAAATAATATGCTTTCCTGGCTTTATGGTTTTTCCGCATGATTTATGAATTGTCATATGTATCATAACCTAACAGTGGTATCACGACCCTCTTATTATTTTCATAACCTAAATTGCATGAACATGGTTAAATATTACAAATTTGCAAGAATTAAAAGGGGTGATTAATTTTCGTAATTGTTAATTAATTGCGAATTGCGTTTATTTAATTATACGTACGCAGTTTTTCGGCAGTTTCTTCGTTAGTCATCCAAATCGAGTGATTTTTGTGTCAATTCCGCATGTAAAAGGCATTCTAAAATTTTGACAAAAATAGTAATTTTCGGCCGAACCCAGAATTCTCAAATTCGAAGCCTAACTATGACTTTTCGGAGGTTTTAGTTTTTCGAATGCAAAATTTCGTAAATTTAAGATGTTAAATTAAATATTTGCGATTCTTGTTGATAAATCTTGAATTTTTGATTGACCTACTGTATATGTTTAACAAGTTTGAATGCCTAGCCTTGTTAATTATGCATTCTAATTTGTAATTATGATTAATTTGTTGAAAATTGGAATAATTTAGAATTAATTTGATTTTCATAATTAGTTATAATTTAATTAGATACCTATGATTAAAAACCACCATAAAAATTGTAAATTTATGTTAAATTTTAAATTTTTATGACCTAGACTTGAATCCATGTTAATCGGAAATCAATTGAATAATAAATTTTCGATTTTTCGCCCTACAATTATGAAATTAATATTATTTATTAATTTGTCATTAATTTTGAATATAAATTTTAAATTTTTATGCGATTCGCTCATATAACTTGCACGCACAAAGCAATGGACGCTACGTGTTACCCTTAAGGGGTGTTGTATAGTGCGGGCATGTGACGACGAGCAAGGGAGCTCGTCGCCGATGCGGTACGAATGCAATGAGCAAGGCCATGGTGCACGAGCACAAGGCAGCAGCCCTGCCTTGTGTCGTGGGCTGTGTGCGATGGGCGAATGGGCGAGGGAGAGAGCAAGGCACGAGCAGTCGCGTGTGGGCAGCAAGCAAGCTGCGCCACAGCGCGCACTGCCTCGCGCAAGCGTGCGGAGCCTCGCGCGCAGCGAGCGCAAGCTCGCGTGCCACGAGTGCTACGCCCCAGCATCGATCGCTAGCGCGCAACGAGCGCTATTGTGCGTGCGACAAGCGCTGCGCCCAGCGATGGCGTGCAGCGTGCTTGTTGCGACGTGCGACGAGCGCTGCGCCCAGCAATGGCAAGCAGCTTGCTTGTTGCGACGTGCGACGAGCGCTGCGCCCAGCGATGGGCTGCGGCAGCATGCTCGTGCGTCGAGTGCTGGCGCGCACAGCGAGCACCAGCTCGCGTGATGCCTTGCGATGGTGAGCAGCAGCGATGCGACGCAGCGCATGGGCTGCGCGCACATGGCCAGCGATGGCTGTGTGCGTGTGGCCCATGGGCGTGCAATGCGTGGGATTGTTGCGTTGCGATTAGATCGTTTTGAAATTTTTAATTTGAAATTTTCAGTTTACGTAATTTTAATTAATTTTAAAATTGATAATTTAAATTATTTTCTTGGATTTTAATTTTGAATATTGTAATTATAATAAATTTTATTTATTCTAATTATTTTACTAAAATTAAAATCATGAATTAATTTAAATACGACTGAAATTAAATTAAACTTTTGGATTCAATTATAAATTTATATGAGCTTTAAATTTTAATTAAATTTGTATGTTTCCGGTTAGACTAGAAATACATTTTTATGTTTAAAATTAGTAAACCATATGAATTTATTGGTTTAAGTGGGAGCCCCTTTTAGTCATAAACTCTTGATTAGGTCTACAAATCCTTAAGGTTAAAACAACTTGATTAGAATTAATAAGGACTGAATAATTTGTAGATTATTGGTGCCCTTGATTAATTGCTGCAAATGTTTATGTGATGCATAATGTGTTTTACTAACCAGCTATGTGGGCCATTCATGATAATGAATGGGTGAATGGTATATATTGTATATGTACTGTTTTGCAGGTTATGAAGTGACTAGTATGGCCCAAATAGGATAGAAAAGATGGTCTGCGTACCATTAATTTGAATGTAATTGGTCTAAAGTACCAAAGTTGTTTTTCAATTCAAGTATGGTCTGCGTACCATCAAATAGTTGTAATTAGTTTTAATTATAGCTTATTCTATTTGAAGAAAATGGTGCCTCCCACGGAGATTTTCAAGACAGACTTTGAAGTTAAAGCTTCAAGATGAAGTCGGGCCATACTAGATCACATTTATCTTATGCATGCTTTAAGTTACTTTTTGCTTTAAATATGTCTTAAATATGCATGAGATCAAAGCTTGATTATGTTGCATGATTAAGGATTTTAGTTCACTTAAAATCTAACCAACATAGTAAGAGCCTTAAGTTCCAAACTTAAAAATTGAGTTAAAAGGTGTCATGCCAAAATATACACTTGCTTGGATATCCTTTACATCAATCTAGTAATAGTTTTCGCTCAGCGAGGTGTTACTTATTGGTCCTAAAGGGGCAAGGTACACAAATAATTGTGAGTACATGTTAGTTTTGGTGAAACTCAACGATATAAGTAAGGAGTCCTTTTATGTCGTGGCAAAATCGATAGGTTTACCTAATAAGTTCTTAGACGTACCTATCAACCAAGAATAGTTTCTAGACTATTAGCAAAAGGCTTTTGCTTACCTAAGATGTTTTAGGATTAAGTCGACAAACTGTGCTTAATTCTTCAATGATTTTAGGATCTTGGAATCATTTTATTCACACCTGCCGGAACAATAAATTCAAATAAAATGCTAATAACTTGTTGAAATTGCATGATTGCTTTAATTTTCAAGTTATTACTCATGATAAATGTTTAGACTTTGCATGCTTCAATGTATGTTTTAATTATTGTTTATAATTAAATATCTTGCACTGCAATAAATCCTTTTAGAAAGGTAACAGTAAATTTCCTCGATTGGTAGTGAATACAAGAACGATTCACGGAAATGAGAGAAAATGAGCAATTTAAAATGTACGTTTCTTTTAGCGACTTTTATGGTTGTTTTCGAACATCAAAATCGAATGGCGAACCAATTGGTGCTTGTGAAATCAAAATACAATGTAGTTTTGAAATCATGAAGCATTGAGTTTAAACGCTCAGCCTTACCAATGGTTAACAACCTAATATCTTTGTCCATTTAATTCTCGAATGAGTCTAGTCCCTACACATTCGAATAGATCGATGCTTAGAGAACTTTACAAGCTTCTGGTAAGATCATCTAGTTGAAGCAAAATATTCAACATAAATTAAATGGTAAGAACCTTGTTGGAGTGACATTGGACATGTCTAACAAAGTATAAAAGTCAACACTAAAGAATTCAATTCTTAAGACTATAAGAAAGGGTACAAGAAATAGGAAAACAAGGAACAAATGAAAGGAATTTACGATTCCGTTTCTACCTATAAGTTTATGTTTAAAGAGAAGTGACCTAGCAATCAAACTTCCTTGGTATCATATACCGCTTGAGGTTCTTACTTCGGTAATAACTCAGACAATGGAAGCTAGGCTACACTAATGACCTACAAGTGGGAAATGAAGCATGGCAATGCTACATTAGTTGTAGGGTCATCTAGTTTGTTTTAAGTCCTTTCAAGGCTGGAACTTAATGGCTATTTTGTTCCATAATCAGCATACCTAAATTTCTGCTTCAAACACAGAAAGACTCACATTCAGAAGAACAAAAACAATTCTTGTTTGTTTGTTTATTTGAATGAAATGGTCATTTACGGGTCGAGTCAATTTGCTTGATTAAAACAAACAACTCTTTAACAATAAAAACTTTACTAGGTTCAAATCAAACCCTTGATTTGAGTTCCACTAATCTTTGGCATTGTTGCTTAGACCATATCAACAAGTTAACATTCGAAAGCTCTATTTTAATGGACTTTTGAAAGTTGGTTGATTTCTAGATCAACTTAAGACAAGCTAGTCTTACTTGTTGAAAGTAACAAAGAATATGAACTATTGTTAGAACGCCTAGACGATAGAGTTCAAAGCTAAAGAAAGATTTTATGACTTTATTATTTCACATGGATTTGAGTGAATATAGGTTTATTTACTCAAATGTGATATAAGTTGAATGTGTTTGGCTAGTTCAAAGATTCAGAAGTATAAATCCCACTTGGCAAGAAATCATAAAGATCTTGGTTAGATCATGTTGATGATTACTTGAGACCAAATATGATCATCAATGATTGTGTGTAGTAAAATTCACAATCTAGCTCCATAAGATATGACATATCTAAGTTGGAATAATCGAAGTCAATTAGTACTTGATTCGATCAATGATGGATCATAAAGACTTTTCCTATAATTTCTAAAACAAAATGCTCAACTACCACCAAACTAAACCAAATTCGTCAAAGCTATTGAAAAGTAATTTCAGAATATCTTTTCATAATATATCTAAAGAGTTCCTAAAACTCAGTGGGAGCTTAGTGTTTGTTATTCAACAAACTAAGGCCCAAGTATAGATATATGTTTCATTGTGATTTATTCAAATGAGACACAAGGGTATTGTTTCTACCACGAATTTTTGAGAACATAATGTTTGTGTGCTCGAAATGATGTCCTTTTGGAGATTCGTTTCCAAAATGACAAGTGGGAGAAAATAGACCTCGAAAGTCTTCGAGGCGAACAACAAACATAAACGGACATTCCGGAGGCTTTTCGAAGTGCTTCAGAAAATCTGAACTTATTCTTTAAGGACTTTAGAAGTGGCTTTAAAGAATAGACATCTCTTAGAGGACTTTACAAGTGCTTCAAGGAGAACAGAATATTCAAAGGACTCTCAAAATGCCTGTTGATATTCTATTGTTTGATACCCAAGTAGGCATAGAGTTCATGTCAATGAAACTATGAGATTCTTCTATTAATAGTGAAGAAACCTACAACTTGCAGTCAAACTATTAATGAGTTTGTGACCTGTAAGAAAGCTATGACGAAACCCAGATTCCCTAAAATGGTTAGAGGCCATATATAGACTCAAATGTTTTAGATGGTCAAAGGCCATAAAACATAACCAATGTTTTGATGACAAAATTGAAATTTTGTTGATTTGCAAGAATAGTTTCACACCTATTGGTTGCAAGTTTTAAGGATAAAAACCATCAAACATGGAATTGTGTTCACACACAAAGCTAGATTAGTTGCTAAAGGTTACAATCAAATTCATGGCATGGATTGTGTTGAAACCTCATGCATAATCGTAATGCTCAAGTCTATAACTCAAGCAATGATTGCATATTGGTACATATGACAATTGGATGACAAAACGTATTCCTCAATCAAATGTTGGAAGAAAACTATGTACATGGCATGTCATAGGATTTGTGGATCCAAATAAATGCTTGAAAAGGAATGCTAACTTATGACATCTAAGTACAGATTTAAGCAAGCAATTGGGAAATGGAACTGTATTTTAGTGAAGCTAATAACCATTTTAGTTTCATAAAATATACATGATTCTTATAGATATATAAGAAGTTTAGTGGGAGTACGTAAAACTTATTTGGTCCTATGTGTATCACACATATCTCTCTATTGTGAAATAACATTCAAATGCTAATGACTTAGGTTTGAAATTATTCATCAATGATGGACCAAGGCGAAACTTAGTACATACTGGGTATTAAGATCTATTTACAAAGATCTTATGATATTGTTTAGTAATGGCATTTACTAAATCAAACACGAAAGACTCCATTGGAGATATTCGATCCATATGAATAAATCTAAGTAATGAATGTTTGAACTATGTATAAGCATTTACTAAGTTAAACATCAAAGAATCTAATGAGATTCTTCACCTATATTATATGTCAAAGAATTTAGTTGGATTCAGTATCTACTGTAACTGAATGAGCTAAAGTTACATGAATAGAATTCAATTGGGAATTATTCTGCAAAAGAATTTATCATGTATATAATATAATAAGAGGATCGCCAAAAACGTATCGTATGACTTTAGGCATGACGAACATATACCAATCTCTATTGATCTAAGTGAAGATCAACTAGATTGAGATCAAGAACACTTATGGTACTTGAAAAGGTACATAGGAATAGTTCTTGATTCAAGGAAATAAAGATATGCTAAATATTGATGCTACACGCATAAACACTGGCAAAGGATCAAGCAAGATTCCTTTGAAGTTAACCATTGACAAGGACGAGCTATAGAGCATTGTGTTTTGAAATGGCAACATGGATTGGAGACCATGAGTTGTTGCGTGGGAAATTAAATATTAATTTCTATGTTCTAAGATACAGCTGGAAAGTCTTCCACATATTTGTGAACTGCGTGGATAAGCAAATCCAAACAAAGCATCACTAGCAACCTATACAGTTGAAGTAAAAGTAATTATTGCCTAAGACGCAATGAAACAGGGTTGTTTAAGTTAAAGAGTTCTTCACTGAACTTGGGTAGATCACATGTCTGTTGACTTAATAGTTTTTCATTGCAAAATGCGTAGAACCACTATTGTAGCAAGAAAGACTAGATCACAAAATAAACATACTCAAAAGTTCTTATCATCATATCTCGAAGAACATTCGATGAAAAGGATGTTAAAATTGGCAAAGCGTGATAACTAAACCTATGCAACAAGTGAGAAGCAACACTCACGTTGTAGCACTGGAAATCAAGCATAGCTTTGAATTCCATGAACTGTTTTATAGATGGGTTTGAGGCCCATGGTTGTAAAACAATGGGGTTGAACATTTATCATATATGAAATGAATTTTCATATTCCATTTAATCTTGGTTTAGTATTAAATGATGAGTCCCTTCAATTTGACGATATATTCAAGATAGACTGTCTGGACCAGTCCTGTGACTAAGAAATGTCTATCAAGTGAACTTGAATGTCAAAGGTTGAAAAAGGTCCCTAGTCGGAGTTTTCTATAAAATTGGACGCATAGAAAACGTTAGACGACTAGAATGCAAGATGACTAGTAGTTCTGTTTCTTGAACTATGTGGACATGGCAATGTCATAATCATTTGCATAGATACTTACTTTGGGAAGACTAGTATCGGACAAGACCTATGAAACTTTACTGTACGAGATGAAAATCTGTCATAAGTAAATTTCATTAAAATTATTAGACACTAAATCCTCAATACCTGAGTGATTTGAGATTACTTGTTTGAGAACTGGTTGCTTTGACGTTGACCAACCGTCGCACCGTAAAAGGAGGCTATAAAGGCAACGCTCAGGTAATCACCTATCAAACGAAGTCTAATCTCAAGATCGCAAGATTGGGATTGTCCTCCCATAAATCGGGATGAGATGCTTAAAAGTTGTACAAGGCCACTCGGAGAGCTAGAAACTGTGAAATGCATGGCCGTGCTCGGATGAATCATAGGCTATGATTATCTGTTTATTTGATCAGTTGAACTCTGAAACCGAGGAACACCTCTGGACATAATAAGGATGACAACTCTTACCTTATGTTCAAGAGCAAGCATCGAGCGACAAAGGAATTAGGAAATGCACACTTGTCCCTAAGGACAAGTGGGAGACTGAAGGAAATAATGCCCTTGGTCCAAGTATGCATTCAATGTTAAGTCTAATAAATGCGGTTCAGTATTAATTAACAAGTTAATAATTCAGTGAGATCAAGTGAGCTGAATGCCTGAC
Source organism: Spinacia oleracea (assembly GCF_020520425.1). Classification (NCBI taxonomy): domain Eukaryota; kingdom Viridiplantae; phylum Streptophyta; class Magnoliopsida; order Caryophyllales; family Amaranthaceae; genus Spinacia; species Spinacia oleracea. The sequence goes on along the minus strand of NC_079490.1, from coordinate 158,737,416 downwards.
TAGAGGCCGCTTCAGTTCAAGTGGAATTAATTATATTAATCCACAACTTACTCTTGACTGAACCCGTAGGGTCACACAAATAGTACGTAAACGGATCAAGTATTTAATGGCATTAAATACTCCATCTATGGATATTCGGAATCGACGGATCTTGGTTTCAGTGGGAGCTGAGATCGTCACAGGCAAGAAATGAATACTCCGGAAACGATGATATTGCCGGAAACGGAAATATGGATCGTATCGGAAATATAAATATTATCCAAGTCGTAGATGTTGCCGAAAACGGAAACATGGTACGTATCGGAAAATATTATCGGAAATGGAAATATTGCCGGAATCGGAAATATTGCCGGAAACGGAAATATTGTCAGAATCGGAAATATTATCGGAATCGGAAAATAATTCCGGAAACGGAAATATTAAATATTTGTTCGAAACGGAAATTGATTCCGGAATCGGAAATATTAAATATTGTTCGTATCGGAAATGAATTCCGGAACCGGAAATTTAATCGGAAGCGTATCGTACGAATAAACATCGGACGAGCTTGCTAGACGCAAGGCCTAGCACGAAGCTAGGCCCAACGCCTAGCAAAGCCCGCGCGCGACCAAAGCAAGCAAAGCCCAAACGCGAGAGCAAGGCAAGCAGGCGCGCGCCCCTCGTGGGCTGCTGCGCCTGCGTGTGTGTTTGTGCTTGCGTGCGAAACCTTGATCGGTTAGGATTCGTATAAGATTGATTTCCTAAGTCTACTAGATAAATTAAGTGATTGAATTTTAGATTAATTCAGATTCACTAAATCGTTTCCTAGTAGGATTCTAATATCCGATACCCATGCCCTATAAATAGGTGATCAATGCTCACAATTTATATTGAGTATTTAAGTATTCAAAGTGATTTTTGAGAGCAAAAATTCAGTCATACAATTGCCTATATGTGCCGAAAATTCTAAGTACCTTAAGGGCGATCCTAGTTGGTCAAGCTTAAGGCGGATCCGGACATGCTGTGGACTATCTACGGAGGGACGACACTTGGAGTCCTAAAGACTTGTTCTTGTTTGGTTCGGGCGCAGCTAGGGAAGGCACACAACAAAGTGTATGCATCTAAACTATGCTAAATGATTAGGTGTAAATAATATGCTTTCCTGGGTTTATGGTTTTTCCGCATGATTTATGAATTGTCATATGTATCATAACCTAACACCCATTATGCCGGAGCCATGCATACTGTTTTGGGCAAATTCTACTTAGAGACGAACTTGCCTTGATGATGGTGCTAACAATCGATCGAGCTAGATAATTGAGAGTAACGAGAGCAAGTTGTAATAGCATGGAATGATAGTATTTTTATTGCTTGGAATTCGTATATGTAAACTGACAAAATTAAGCCATTTTATAAGCCTTTACAATGAGAGCGTAACGTTCGTGCTTAATTGCACATAATTTGAACAATAAATACGTAATGAACGCCGGCTCCATCAACGGTTTGTAACGGCTGTCTCGATCCCAACCATTGAGAATGAGTTAGACTGGTGCCACCATATGCCTTGCTAGCAGCCACGTATACAATGCTTGCCACATCTGTCCATGTCACCAAGAGGGTATTTTCCCCCCTAACAATTGTCCCCAAACCCATTTTGAATTTATTCCGGGAAGTTCAAAAGGAAAAATGGGTTTCACGGAAGGAAGGGTGGAAACTGCCTCTTAACCTCCCCAATGCTGACGGCGTTAGAATAATGATGACTTTGCTTTGGAAAGATCAACCGCCCAACTGCGCCAATAAATAGGGCTGTGCGTCCAACTACCCCTACTCACTTCCGCATTCTCTCTCTTCTCTTCTCCCAGAAAAAGTAATCGGCGATCTTTCTCTCTCCTTTATTCAGGTAACTGCTCCGTTTCCATCTTCTTCCCTTCTTCTTTCTTCAATTCTTTCTATGTCGCAACGAATGGGAACGAAATCCACCCCTGCGAAGAACAAGAGGGCGGTGGTGGAGTGCGATCTGGTCGAAGGACCGACCTTCAGCCCTAACCACATTCTAGACAAAAAGAATGCTCGGCCGGCCACTTGGGGGAAGCAAGAAGTGGATGCACTCAAGGAGGAATGTGGTTTCCCTCCGTCGGCGGATTCGGTTGCCGCAGCCCGATGAACGAGCCGATTGGGTATCGGACGGTTGGGTGTGCTTTTATGAGTACCCCTTCAGAATTGGATACACTTATCCTTTCTCGCCACTGGTGCGAGGAGTTCTGAGGGCACTGGCGGTGCCGCCGGCGCAACTGATGCCGCAAGTCTGGAGAGTAATGCATCTGGTCGACCATTTGGTCGGCAAACTGGATATGGAATTCCGGGTTGAAGACCTGGTTTATACCTACAAGGTCCAGAATTATGGGGCTGGTAGATACTTGTTGCATGTCAAGGATGACATGGAGGCTCTTCTTGGTGCGAACAAGTCGAACGACCGCGGGTGGATGGGTCGATTCTTTTTTGTGGAGTTGGCTAGTTTGGGGCCCGACTCCGACTTTTTGACGGGGGAATGGATGGCTAGAGGTATTTTGTTTGTTTTTTTGTGTTTTTTGGGCTTGTTGATTTGACTTTGTCTCACTTTCCTGTTTTTGTAGGTGCATCCTTCGACACGGTTGGAGTCGGTGCCGAAGCTATAGAAAAGACTGCCGTGCTGTTGGGAGTCCCTCTAAAGGACAGAGCTTTCATCGGCATTAAGTTTGATCATGAGGAAACCTCTCAAGAAGAAGAAATTTTTGAGCCTGCAAACAAGTTGACATCAACAGGTAAACATGGGTTAGGGTTAGTTTACAGCTTTGGGTTCGTTGCCCTTTTCAAAACAAATATAAGTTACAACTGCTGTGACGAGACTGAGTCGTCAAAAATTCTTTCAACAGGAACTGGCCCGTCGACACGCTCTGGTAAGGCTCCCTCTGCGGACGCGTTGCTGAGGAGGAGGCTGGAGGCACTAGGGAGTGTGTCTCGACCTAAACCCATCACTGTGTTGTCACCTCCGAAGCCGCCAAAGGCTTCCATCGACGACACGGTGACGGGGAGACTGGTCCGTCCATGCCTGCTGAGAAGAAGTTGCCGCCTCCATCTCGGAAGAGGAAGCTTGCAGTGGAGTTTCCTGACGACTATGGGTCGGCAGATGCGCCACGAGCACAGCTTTGGCCTGAGGTCGACCGTCTATGGATGCCGTCCAGTCGAGAGCGTCAGGAGTCTTTGTCCCCAGTTGCTGCAACTGTTGAGAGCGTCTCGGATGCATGGAGGGTATGCTTTTGCTTCTTTTGTTTTCTATTCTTTGTCTTCTTACTTTGTTGCATGCCATCTTCATCTCGTCATTTAGTGACTTAGAATTATTTTCTTTCCCTGTTCAAATAGGCCCTGCAATCTGCTTTAGCTACACGTCATCATGTCATAATGTTAGAAGATCAAATAGTAAAACTGAAAAGCGACATAAGAAGGCAAAGCAGGAAGCTGGTCGCCTTGGCGGTGTGGCCAAGGAGGCGACGGCCAGAGCTGAGGCGCTGCAGGTGGCGTAGGAAAAGGGGGCTGCTGAGGTTGCCACGCTGAATGCCGAGAAGGAGACGCTGGTTGCCGAGGATTTTCGAGTGTGCTGGTTACTACACTTGGAAGATGAAGGCCGAGATGATGGAGGAATTCAAGGCGGGAAAACATGCGAGCTGGACTCCTGATGAAGACATTGCTCAGTTCAACGCTGCATTCCCCGGGGACTATATCCCCCCTGGTGCCGTTAGCGATGAAGAAGACGTTGAGGAGGGTGCAACTGCAACCAGCCCCAATGCCGAAACGGTGGTGGCACCAGGCGATGACGAACAAGTGGAGAATGCAGGTCCAGCAGACCCTCAGGAGTAGCTCTGTCCCCCCTCCTTGAAAATTTAAAATTTCAATGGTGTTTGTTTTAAACAATGGTTTGTATTAAACAGTATTTTGTGTGTTCGGCCTTTGAGAAGGTCGAAAAGATATTGTGGCAGTGTTTCTCCTTGATGGCGGCAGTCTTTTGGATGTTTTTGGGCTTGTCCAAGGGGGCAAGTCATGTAAATATTTTGTGGGTTTTCAATTTTGTGTTGCTTGCTTGTGTTTGGAAAAAAATGTATTTGGTTTTGTGTTTGGTTTTGCAGGTTGGACACATACCTCGAGTTCGACTTTGGCGACGCCTCCAGCCTGTCAGAGGAGATGCTGCAAAATGTATTCTGTAGAAAATGTAGATCTGTATTCCAATGTGTATGTAATGTACATTGTAGTGTACCAGGCGTTTTTGTAATGGCCTAAACTGTGTTTTGTAGTTTGTAAAATTGTAATGTGTAATGTATACAATCATGTTTGAATAAAATTTGACAATGTTTCCTTTCACTTCGTTTCTTTGAGCATGTGTGCATAATTTCGAGTTTTCGTTTTCCTGTATTCTGTGTTGTATACTTTACTTCATCCGTTCTCTCCTAGTCGAATCCATCATCATGTGGGCATCATACTGTCAACATAGCAGAGCGTGAGGATTGGCCGTTGGTGGAGCCAACGGCCCTCCGATGCTTAAGTCAGTATAGAGCGACATGAAAATGAGAGGAAATTACGACAAGGAGAGAAAAGAAAAGAAAGAAAAGGTTAAGGAGAAATACTGGACGAAGTAGAGTTGAATGTTTGTGTTTGTTACTCCTCCTAAGTGTGCGCTTATGTTGGTGTCATGTTGTTGTCTGCAAAACAGGACGATGGCGTGAGGATTAGCCGTTGGTGGAGCCAACGACCCTCCGATGCCTAAGTCAGTAATGATAATAACATATAGAGAGGAAAAGAAGTAAAAAAGATAGAGAAGAGGGACTTAACTTTTTGTCATTAATTTGTAAACGTATATTGTCCGAGACGTTCTCGGTTTCGTGATGCTTCATGTCCACACCGTTTTGGGGGTGTCGACATAATGGCGATGGATGCTAGAGTGCCTGTGTGTTAGGAAAAACTAAAAATCGAGAAAAAAGATTCGAGTGTTCAGAAATGGTACAGTTTTAGGTGTGTTGCATTCCAACTTCTTGGGATAGGTGTGCCGTCTTTGTCAACCAACTCGTATGCGCCATGACCTGTTCGTCTTATGATCTGGTAGGGACCTTCCCATGTCGGAGCCAATTTGCCGTGTCGGGGATCCTTCTTGTTTGGGAAGACTTTGCGCAGAACCCAATATCCTTGTTGAAATACTCGAACCCTCACATTCTTGTTATAGCTATTTGCAACTGCTTGTTGGTAGGACGCCATTCTGACCAATGCTGCTTCTCTGAGTTCGTTGACAGTGTCGATGTCGTAGGCCAATATTGAGTCGTTCATTCCTGGGGCCATGAAACTGCTTCTTGCTGTGGGGAGCTCGACTTCGGGAGGGATGACTGCCTCACAATCGAAGACTAAGGAGAAAGGAGTATGATTAGTTGTCGTCTTGGGTGTTGTTCTGTCGGCCCAAAGGATCATAGGTAATTCGTCTGCCCATCTTCCTTTGGCGTTGTCGAGGCGCTTCTTGAGGTTGTTGATGATAATTTTGTTGCTTGACTCGTCTTGGCCATTTGCTTGAGGATATCTTGGTGTTGAGGTATGCAAGGTGATGTTGTACCTACTGCAGAATTCCTTGGTTTTATTGCTGATAAACTGAGAACCGTTGTCGCAGATGATCTCGGAAGGGATACCAAACTGACTAAGAACATTTCGCTTGATGAACGAGATGACCTTAGTATCCCGAACTCGTTTGAATGCTTCCGCCTCTATCCATTTGGAGAAGTAACCAGTCATTGCCAACATGAAGACGCACTGCCCTGATGCTTGTGGTAAGGGTCCCACTATGTCCATCCCCCACTTCATGAAGGGCCAAGGGGACAGGATGGGGTGGCGTACTTCGCAAGGTTGGTGAGAAATAGATGCGAACCGTTGGCAAGAGTCGCATTTCTTGGCAAAGGCGATTGCGTCTTTCTTCATGGTGGGCCAGAAATACCCCATGGTAAGAGTTTTGTGGGCTAAGCTTCTTCCTCCGGCGTGGTTTCCACATTCTCCATCATGTATGTTGCGCAGTGTCGACTCGATCTCGTCATGATCTAGGCATCTTAGGTATGGCCCTGCAACTGATTTTCTGAACAATACTCCATGGATTAGGATGAATCTGGAGGCTTTCATGCTGAAGGATTTGTCGTGGGTGACTCCAGGTGGGATGGTGTTGTGTTTGAGCCAGTGTATGTAGGGGTCGCGCCATGAAGGCGTTTGACTAGGTTGAGATTGTTCGGTGATGGGTAGGTTGTCTTTGGTGATGGCTGGGTACATTAAGTGGACTACGGAAATGGAAGTGAGTTTAGGTTTGATATTTGAGCCGAGATTGGCTAAGGCATCAGCCTGGGTGTTCTGATCTCTTGGTATTTGTTGTAAGGTGCATAAGTCGAACTTGTTCACGAGCCTTTTTGCTATTTCCAAGTAAGCCTGCATATTTGAGTCCTTTGCTGCATACGAACCGTTAATCTGACTGATAATCAGTAATGAATCACAATGTACCTCAAGTCGGCGGATATTCATGTCAAGTGCTAATGATAATCCCATGATCAAGGCTTCGTATTCTGCTTCGTTGTTGGTGGCTTTGAACTCGCAACAGACAGACTGTACTATGGTGTCCCCTTGTGGCGACTTTAGCACGATGCCGAGGCCTGTCCCCCGTATGTTGGAGGAGCCGTCAGTGTGTAGAGTCCATGTTGATGAGGATTCACCATCGGTCAGCATGTTGACTTCTTGATCGACTTCATGTTGGAGGCTTGGGCTGAAGTCAGCCACAAAATCAGCTAGAGCTTGCGACTTGATGGCTATGCGAGGTTCGTACTTGATATCATAACAACCTAATTGTATTGCCCATTTGGACATCCTGCCAGACAACTCGGGCTTCCTCATGATTGACTTCATGGGATAGTTAGTTCTAACAGTGATAAGATGACATTCAAAATAAGGGCGTAATTTAACAGAAGCAACAACTAGTGCAAGTACAAGTTTTTCGAGATGAGAGTACCTTGTTTCGGCGCTAAGTAAAGACTTACTGACGTAATAAATAGGTAGCTGCTTCCCGTCTTCTTCTCGTACTAGCACTGCACTGATGGTCGACTCTGTAACTGCAAGGTATACCTGTAATTCTTCATTGTCTTTTGGTTTGGATAGTAGCGGAGGGTTCGATAGGTACTGCTTGAGTTGCTGTAATGCGGCTTCGTGTCGATCGGTCCAGCTGAACTTCCCATTCTTCCTAAGGATGTCGTAGAATAATTTGCACTTGTCGGACGACCTGGAGATGAAGCGATTGAGGACGGCCACTCTGCCTGCTAACTTCTGTACGTCTTTTTGATTTCGAGGGGATTGTAGATTGATGATTACACGGATCTGATCAGGGCTAGCATCGATGCCTCTTCGAGTAACCATATAGCCTAAGAATTTCCAGGAGGAGACTCCGAACGAGCACTTGGTGGGGTTGAGCTTCATGCTGTATTCTTGTAGTACGTCGAAGGCTTGTTGGAGGTGTGAAATATGATCCGGGGCTTTCTTGGATTTTACCAACATGTCGTCGATGTAGACCTCCATCGTGTCGCCTAGCTGTTTGCTGAACATTTTGTTGACTAGACGTTGATAGGTAGCACCTGCATTTCTTAAACCGAATGGTATGACCTTGTAACAGTAAGTTCCCCGCTCCGTGATGAAGGTGGTTTTCTCTTGGTCCTCTGGGTGCATTAAAATCTGGTTGTATCCACTGAATGCATCCATGAATGTGAGCATCTCATGCCCTGTAGTAGCATCAACCCTGGCGTCGATGTGGGGTAGAGGAAAAGAATCTTTGGGGCATGCCTTGTTGATGTCGGTGAAGTTTATGCAAACACGCCATTTCCCGTTCTTCTTTCTGACTACGACGGCATTGGCCAACCAATCTGGATATTTGACTTCCCTGATCTTTTCCGTGTCTAGTAGCTGCTGAACCTCGTCGTTGATAATTTGGTTGCGTTCTGGAGCGAACTTTCGCCGTTTCTGCTTGACGGGCTTGTGATGTGGATCAACACTACGTTTGTGAGTAATGAAGTCTGGGCTGATGCCTGGCATATCTTCATGGGACCATGCGAAGCAATCTGCGTTGGCTTTGAGAAATGTGATAAGTTCCGACCTGATGTCGTCGGGTACATCGCATCCAATGAAAACGACCTGTTCTGGCTTCGCAGGATCCAAGATGATCTCGTCGAGCTGTTCAGGTTTGGGCTCATTGTAGCTTGCTGGGTCGGAACCGGGCTGTAGTTGCTATAATGAAGATTTATTGGTGGCTGAGAGTTTTAGAGCTACTTTGTAACATTCTTTGTACTCTTGCTGATCTCCTTTGATTTCCTGAACCCCCCATCGAGTTGGGAACTTGATGGTTTTGTGGTACGTTGAGGGGATGGCCTTCATGTCGTGGATCCAGGGCCTGCCCAAGATAATGTTGTAAGATGAAGGGCAATCAATTAACACAAAATTTTACCTGTTGGTTGATTCCTTGAGCGTAAACAGGTAGGGTGACTTCTCCGAAGGTGGTCTTTGCCTCGCCGCTGAACCATATTAGCACGGTGGATTTTTTGACGACATCCGTATCTGGGTTGAGTCCTATCTCCTTGAGGGCATCGAGCATCATCACATTAGTTGAGCTACCGTTGTCGACAAGGACTCGTTTGATCATGCAGTTCCCAACAGGAATGGATATCACCAAGCCATCATGATGTTTGTCTGAGATGTCTCCTGCATCAGATTCATCAAAAGATATAGGGGTTAGATATTTTGCGGCTACGGCTCGGGCCGGTCTGTCTATCTCATTTTCTCGGGCGTGCCTCTTCGCTGCAGAATAAGTCAAACCACAAATGTCAAAACCTCCAGCAATAAAATTTACGGTTTTAGTATGAGGGGGAGGTGGAGGAGGTCAAGATGGAGAGTTAGAGTTGTTTTTGTTGACGACGCCACGGGCTTTGCCTGACATGACGTCCTTGAGGTATCCATTTTTCAATAGATAGGCTACTTATCTCCTCATCGCAACACAGTCGTTGGTGGTGTGACCGATGTCGGCATGTAAATCACACCATTTTGAGGGATCCTTCTTTGACTCGGGTTTGCTCGACTTTGGCGGCCACTGCACTGCTTTCCCCATCTTCGAGAGGTGGTTCATCAGACATACTGTGTCAACACAAAAAGAATATTCGTTAATTTTTGGAGGTAGGTCGGGGCTATTCTTCCAGTCGGAGTCGTCGTCATCTTCCACCACTGCTACGTGTTGAGGTCGGGAGTAGGGAGCAGGATGATCATTGCTTCTCTTGGGGTAGGGCAATCGCCTTTCCGTCTTTGTGTAGTCATTACCCCCTTTCCGGGAATAGAGAGTTTCTTCCAACCTAACTTGGGCCATTACTTTGGCTTGAGCATCTTCGAACGTCTTGCAGGGGTATTTAATCAGATCCCTCCAGAGGTCAGTTTCGCCGTACAATCCTTGTCTGAACGCTTCGATCGCTGTTGGGACATCACATTCAGGTACCGTTACCTTCTCCCTGATGAACCGGGCTATGTAATCTTTCAGGGGTTCGTCAGGACGTTGGATTACACGGTATAGGTCGCTCATCTGCTTTTCTAGGCACCGGCTGCTGGCGAATTGTTGATTGAACATGTTGTCGAGATGAGCAAAAGAGGTGATGCACCCATTTGGCAGGCTGGTTAACCACTTCAAGGCGGGTCCAATTAGTGTCGAACCGAACCCTTTGCAAAGGCTAGCTTCCCTCATGTGCTTGGGAACTGGGATGGTCATCATTCGCTGCTTGTAGGTCAAGATGTGCTCCCTTGGATCGGTCGTCCTATCATACATAGGCATATTGGGTTGGTTGAACCGTTTCGGGATGTCAATTGCATCAATGGGGTCGGCATATGGTGAGTCGGCATAACTGTCTAGGCTGGCTTGTTTTATTCGTGTTGGTACTCCTGGGATTTTGTTTATCATAGTCATGATTTGTTGGAGTTGGTGACTGGTGTTTTCACAGATGTTGTTGAGCACCGGGACGAGGGGGCTGAATGTTTCGGGGAGGCTAGCTTGGAGATGTTGATAATAGGTGTTTTGGGGGTATACACCGTGAGGTTGGTGAAGGGTGAACTGCGGTACCACTTGTTGTATGTAAGGGGGCGTTCCTTGCGTAGCGTGGGTACCTGCAACATAAGGGAAAGAAGTTACGAAACCGTGACTAACTGGAACGACTGATCTGTTAAGAGGAGTGTATGGAGAATAGTTTCGAGAAGAGTCCGGGCGCATTAGGGCATTCGGGAGTGTTGCTTGCGGCGCCTGACTGGCTAAGGGGACCGCCATTAACTGGGGTGGTGCTCCTGGTGCCGAAGTGACTAGGTTGACGACAGGTTGAACGACTTGCTGAGAGAAGAGTTGATCCCATGGTATTTGAGTCGTCAGCGCCGATCCTTGTGCTGGGACTGTAACGGGCAGAGGCATCGACATGGTTACCATTGGGGGTGGTAACGGACGAGATGCCGGAGCGGAGGCGGGAGCCGACACCGCGGTGGATGTCGTCATGCCGACCTGAGATGGAGCGACCCGGGCAGCTGTCGCGGTGACGACGATCGCCGATGTACCTGCAGAAGATGGTCGAGTTGGAGGCGGGGGAAGCCAACTCGGATTAGAGTGGGGCTGATTTGGTAGCGGGTCGAACTCGCGGATCTGCTCGAGAACTGGACCCCCAGGCTCGCCAAAGGGTACATGGAGGGGATGATCTGGAGCGTCGTCAAGATCCAGGCGGCGGTTTAGCCCAGAGGTGTCTCGCCGGTACTGGAACCTGGATCTGGTAGCGATGGAGGCGGTCGACCTGACTTGGGAATGCAACGCTTCGTTTTCCTTTTGGAGGATGTTGATGCACTGCTCCATGGCTTCGAAGCGACGAGTGATGTCGTCGGATGAGCTAGCATTTCCGGCCATGGTGATTGGAATGGTATTATCAAGCTGTTTTTGATTGTCAGCCCCACGGTGGTCGCCAAATTGTTTTGGGCAAATTCTACTTAGAGACGAACTTGTCTTGATGATGGTGCTAACAATCGATCGAGCTAGATAATTGAGAGTAACGAGAGAAAATTGTAATAGCATGGAATGATAGTATTTTTATTGCTTGGAATTCGTATATGTAAACTGACAAAATTAAGCCATTTTATAGGCCTTTACAATGAGAGTGTAACGTTCGTGCTTAATTGCACATAATTTGAACAATAAATACGTAATGAAGGCCGGCTCCATCAACGGTTTGTAACGGCTGTCTCGATCCCAACCGTTGAGAATGAGTTAGACCGGTGCCACCATATGCCTTGCTGGCAGCCACGTATACAATGCTTGCCACATCTGTCCATGTCACCAAGAGGGTATTTTCCCCCCTAACACATACCCAGTGTTGAAGAACACTTTTTCTCGAGTTTTGAAAGGTATTTGGGCTTGAAGCCCCCACTTTTGAGTGCTGTTGTATATGGCAGAGGGGTGGATTTGTCCCTCTTTGTCACCTACTTTGCTGGGCTTGATGTTCCCAAAGTTTTCCGCTTGAGAGCCTTGAGTTTTTGTATATTTGCTCGCTTTCTCTTTTCGAAGCAGGGGTTTGGCAATGGCGATGCCTCCCTAATTGAGATTGTAGAGCAGTTTGCTAATGGTCGGGACCCAATGCCGCTCGTGATTGGCGAAACATTGATGGGCCTTGATATGCTAAAGTCAGACCCCTCTTCATTGTCGTCGGGAAGTCCGGTGTTACTCCGAGTAAGGATCTGGAGCCTTCTTTGTATTGTTGAACTTGTAATTGTACTTGAATTTTGAATGTTGAATTTTGAAATGTGCTTCTTGTATACTCCCCAAGGTTTGGCTTATGGAGAGGCTCATGTTGGTGGCACCACCGGAGAACATGGCGAGCTACAATAGAAAAGGATTCACTGTGCGGCCCATGGTGTATGGTCGGCTTTCATTAGATGAGTGGAGATGTGCACTCTCTGGTATTGAATCTTGTATAAGGTGGGTAATTCCTTGGTGGGGAATTGCTGCTATGAAACATGCCCCTGGTTCTACTACTTTGAGGGTGCCAAGCCTCACAACGCTGGTCTTCTACTCGCCTGCTCGAGTGATGAGACAATATGGCCTGAAACAGGAGATCCCGGACTGTAAGGAAGAGAACCCGAGACCTGTTGCGCTAAATGCAAATCGACTTGAAGTTTGGGGGCGGTATTGGGACGCCAAACCGTTCTTGAGTATTTAGTTCCCACCTAAGTCAGTTACTCTGTCAGCGGGGTATATTATATGGATGAGAGGCCTAAGCCAGAGGGATATTTCTCTCTCCAGACCAGCTAGAGTCCGAGGTTCTAGAGCTAGACGTCCTGCATCAACTGACTATGAGGAAGGTGATCGGAGTATGGCCCGTCCGGTGCTTGACCGTTCGGAATCCAAAGGAGGTTCGTCGTCCTCCCGTCTTGGAAGGCTTGCAAGTTCCTTCTCCCGCCGCTTGGGCAAGGGGAAGATTGATGATTGATTGCGGGAGGAGTCAGGGGATAGTACTCAAGGTGCCAAGACTCAAGAGCATAGTCGCCCGACCCTAGATCTTTGTAGGTTAAATGTGTTTAAAATTGTATTGGAAGGAATTGTGTTTAGAATGTGTTTGGAAGATGTGTTTAGAAAGATGTGTTTGAAAATGTGTTTAGGAAGTGAAAAGGCTTTTGAACTTTGCTTCACTTGATCCTGACTTTGTATTTGAATTAGCTTTGAAGGCCTTAGGGCCAAATAAAGAGTTATTGTGTTAAATTCCGCTTGAACATGCTTTGCTTTGAATTGGCACATTTGGAATAAAGACAACAACAATTTTTGAAATTTGATTTGATTTGATTTTTAGGATGCCCTTAATTGAGGAAACTTTGAATTTTTTTTTTGTATTAAAGTGGTCGGGCCTCGAAATGAGGTTGCCTACATGTCCCGTTAGGGAATCAGGCCGGACGTAGTTCTGACTACCTTACAAGACCTGAACTTCTTGAATTTGAACATGGAAGTTAGACATAGAACTTCTTGAGTTGATCGAGGTTGGTAAGAGATCTGAATTCTGTTCCGTCGATGTCTGTTAGTTCAACTGCTCCCCCGGAGAGGATCTTCTTGACGATGTATGGGCCTGCCCAGTTGGGTTTGAATTTTCCCCTTGGGTCCATGGTTCTTTTGCGAAGGGCTTTCAGGACAAGCTCGCCTTCCTCGATGTTTCGGGTTCTGACCCTTTTGTTGAAATGTTTGGCCACTCGGCGCTGATAGACTTGTACATGGTGAGCGGCTTGAAGCCGTCGCTCATCGAGCATGACTAGCTCGTCATACCTTGCTTGTACCCACGCAGCTTCTGGGATTTTTCTTTCTAGGACTATGCTTAGAGAAAGTATCTCCAGTTTGATAGGTTGTACTTCTTCCATTCCATAGACCAATGAGAACGGAGTTGCACCAGTTGAAGTGCGAATTGAAGTTCGATATCCCCACAATGCGAAATGCAGCTTTTGGGGCCAGTCCTTGTAATTGGTAGTCATTTTCATGATGATGGTCTTGACATTTTTGTTGGCTTCTTCGACTGCCCCATTGGTTTGTGGGCGATAAGGTGAAGAGCGATGATGTTGAATATTTTATTCGGTGAATAGATCTTCACACTCTCCTTGAAAATGGGTTCCCTGGTCGCTGCTGAACTCGTGAGGAACGTCATATCTGCATATAATGTTTTCTTGTATGAACTGGGCCACTTGCTTGGAACCCAATACTTTGAATGATCTGGCCTCGACCCATTTGGTGAAATAGTCGATGGCGACCAGTATGAACTCATGACCCCCGATGCCTGTTGGAGTGACTTTGTCGATGACGTCGATACCCCAGGCTGAGAATGGCCACGGTGATGATTGAGAGTATAGCAGTGATGGAGGAATGTGCTTCAGATTCGCACACTTTTGGCATGTGGGACATTTCTTGACAAAGAAATAGCAGTCCCGCTCGAGGGTAGTCCAGTAGTATCGTGCCCTGACGATCTTGAGAGCTAGCATTTTTTCATTCATGTGGGTGCCACAGACTCCTGCATGTATGTTGTCCATGACTCTTTGAGCTTCGTGCTTGATGGGCTTTGACCCTAGAATAAGGGGAATCGTATGCTGACCGATGCTTGTATCAACCCTTGGCATATCATGATAGGACCATGCGAAGACGTCTACATACTCTGAAAGTAGCTTGATAAGATCGTCCCGCTCTGATGGAGAAAGAGTTAAACCAATCTGAACTAGTTTTGGATCACTGCTGTTAAAAAGGTTGATTTTTTCTGTTTCCTCAATTATGGGCGTCCTATTTTCATGATTTTCGATAGCTTTTAGAAATTCAAAGTTAGTTTCTTGTGAAGCCAAGTTGTGTGGATTAGGATTTGATTTTGAATTAGGACTCGAAGAGTAAGTAGAAATTAAAGTGTTATTGAAATCAGCAATCATTACATCGACTTTTTTGACTTGAAGCTCGGCCTTTAGAGGCACTTGAATGATGCAAGACTCTAATTCTAGACACTTAGACTCATTTCTAGACTCGAAAATTGAAAGACAGACTCTGGACCTGGACAAAGACACTAATCGAAAAGATAGTTCTCAGGGTACTCCCAGACATCTGCATTGTAATCGTCATAATCCTCGAAGATGGGGCTGCATGCACAGATTTTCAGGGCTTGATCCCAGACTTGGTTCCATGTACTATAAGGAAAGGCGGCGAAGCTGCCCTTGCTTGAAGCGTTGAGCCCTAAGAGAAACATTCTTACCATTTTGTCCTCTGGTAGCTCAGGCTGAATTGTACGAGCGGAGATTGCCCATCGGTGGTAGTATTCTTGAATGCACTCATCCTTTTCCTGGCGTACAACCGGCTTTTGCTTGATGAGAGTGTCTCGAAATCTTGAACCTTTGAGGGTGAGGCAGGCATGCCATCTAGTATTTCCTCGAACCAAGGCTCTCCGAATAGTAGGTCGAAGTTAGTAGGCACATCGATTACCAGGAACTCAGCATTGTCGTAATAGGTGTCAAAGGAGAAAACCAGCTCAAGGACTCCCAAGACTTTGTATGTGACACCCTGGAGTTTGACAGTTTGTTGGACACTCAGCATGAGATCGTACTTGGAGAATCCTAAAGCCTTCACGATGGCGAGTGGACAGATGTTCTCTTGAATGTCGGTGGTTACCGTAGGCTCGGGGATCACCCAGTTTTGAGCACTTAGAAGTAGATGGCAAAAGCTTGGAACCATAAGCTCGTAACCTGGTTTGCATATTGTGGAGATCAGATTGCATGGAAACTCCTCTTCTTCATGTTCGCAGTCATAGGAGATGGCTTGTATAGAGGGGGTTTGCTTAGCCCCTGGGGGTAAGGGTAAAGTCTTGTTGTCGACCATGTTCTGGATCAAGTGTTTGAGCTTGTAGCAATCCTCGATGTCATGACCCTTCCCTTGATGGTATTTGCAATGAGCTGTCGGATCCCAACTCTTGGATCTTTTGTCAACTGGAGGATCGGGTGTTGGACCGATGGGTGCTATAACTTGTTTTTCGACCAGCCTATCAAATGCCTCACTGTAAGACATCCCGAGGTTTGTGAAGACTCTTTGGGGCCTGCCTTGATAGTTGCGCTGGTTAGCATTGCTTTTGAAGTTGTTCGATTTGGGACCTTGAGGAGCCTCTAGGGCGTTGACCTGATGAACTTTGTGGGTTGTCTCAGGTCTCTTCCCCTTCCATTTTTTAGATTGTGGAGCTGGGGCTGCGGGTGCTTTCATTAGGTCATCCTCTATGTCGACCCCGATGTCGTAGGTTCTCTTGAAGCTTTCCAGACCTAGGTACTTCATGTGAGCATTGTACTTTGGAAGGAGACCGGCGATGAAAATCTTGACTAACTCTCTCTCGGATGGCCAGGTTACCATTTAGGATGCCATTTCCCTCCACCAGATAATCTTAGAACTTGGACTTCCCGACACATGATAAGATATGCATGCAATGAATGAGACCTAGACTTGACTCTAAGTGTCACTCCGAAGATTCGGGACTTTGGATTTTGTACTTGTATTCGGGATTTGCAACCCGTTGGAAACGTTTGAGAGGAGCGTTCCTTCTTTTGTGAAAGTTGGCTCTTTGTACTAGAATTTGCGAGATCGAAAAGGAATATTTCGACCTATTGGAAATTGGACTTATTTGAAGGGGATTTCAACCCGCTCTAGGATTTGGAAATTGGACTTGTACTAGGAAATTGAATTTTCAAGGGAATTTCGACCCATTGGACTTGGAATATTTGAAGGGAATTTCAACCCGATTGAAAGGTATTGATTTTGTATTATTTAAAGGGAATCTCAACCCGTCAATATTTTAGGGGAGTTTCAACCCATTGGACTTGGAATATTTGAAGGGAATTTCAACCCATTTGAATTTGTATTATTTCAGGGGTTTTCAACCCGATTGAACAATTGGACTTGTATTATTTTAGGGGATTTTCAACCCGCCAATATTTTAGGGGAATTTCAACCCATTGGAATTGGAGTATTTGAAGGGAATTTCAACCCATTGGAATTTGTACTATTTTAGGGGATTTTCAACCAGTATATGGAATCTTGAACTTGTATTATTTCTGGGGAGTTTCAACCCGTCGAATTTGAACTTGTATTATTTCAGGGGATTTTCAAGCCGATTGAAATTTGAGTTTGACTCGAAGTTTGAATTTTGAAATGCAAAGGGATGCATTTTGTATGTAGAACATGAAGCTTCGTATTTGGAAAATCCGGCATTATGTCTCCTGTGTATTTGAGACATTGAATTTGGGAACTTGAAAGTCTGGCATTACGCCGCCGTGGACTTGGAGTGTAGGATTTGAAATTTGAAGGTTTGGAATTTTTGAACTTCGAGCTTGAGGTTTGAAATACGGAATGGAAAATCGGCATTACGACGGCATATATTTGGAATTTGAAGTTTTGAGCATAGGACTTGAAATTCGAAAGATTGACATGGAATTTGAGGTTTGAAAGTTGGAGTTGAAAAGTTGGCATTACGCCGGTCATGAACTTTGGCATTTGAACTTTGAGGTTTTGAGACTTGGAATTGGCAACTTGACTTCGATGTTTGAAGACTTGAATGTTTGAAATAGAAAATCCGGCATGACGCCGTTGGATTTGTGGTTTTTGACTTTGAAGTTTGAAGCTTGAAATTTGGACTAGAAAATCCGGCATTAAGGCGTCGTTGGATTGAGTCTTGACTTGGAACTTGAAACTCGAAATTTGGACTAGAAAATCCGGCATTATGACGCCGTTGGGTTGTATTTGAAAATTGAAGTTTTGGACTAGAAAGTTTGGATTTGAACTTGAAGCTTGAAGACTAGGAAATCCGACATTATGACGCCGTTGGATTTGGACTTGAAAATTGAGGTTTTGGACTAGAAAATTTGGTTTGAACTTTGAAACTCGGAAATTTGGACTAGAAAATCCGGCATTATGACGCCGTTGGATTTGGACTTGACTTGGAAATTTGAGGTTTTGAAAATAGACAATCCGGCGTTATGACGCCGTTGGATTGCATTTTAAACTTGAAACTTGGAATCTTGACTCAAAAATCCGGCATTATGACGCCGTTGGATTGAATTTTGAATTTGAAAGTTGGAATTTTGAAATGGAGAATCCGGCATTATGACGCCGTTGGATTGAATTTTGAATTTGTAGCTTGGACTCAAAAATCCGGCATTATGGCGCCGTTGGTTTGATTTTGAATTTGTAGCTTGAAATTTGGACTTGAAAATCCGGCATTATGACGTCGTTGGATTGAACTTGAATTTGGCATTTGTGCGTGAGGCGTGTTTAAGGGTTTTGAATCAAATGGAGTGACACTTCTAAAGACCCTAAAATCGGCGATTTAGATGCATGAGGTTTGAATGATGCTCCTAGGGGTTTGGTTTCCTAGTTGGAGGCTAATTGGTTTTGGCAAGCTAGAACTCGAGGTTAGCCATTCACGCGTGCAAAGACACCCACACAATGCACAAGTAGCACGTTGTCACACTAATCATGAATATGAATGCGACATGCAAAGTTCTCAACCTAAGGTCGGTCTAAGTTTTTGTATGATGCAAGTGGTCGGCTTTGGGTGTCAAAAAGGTACTCGGCTAAGAGACGGATCCGGCGACAAGCTTTCAGGTTCCGCCTAAGGGAAGTGTGTGTCGGCAGACGGCCTCCATACTTGACATCGGGAATGTCAAGCAAATGCCAAGTTTCGGTAGGCGCGGAAATGGTCACACACTTTGGTCGGGAATCGTATGGAGAGTCACCATTTCGTTGCCCCCGGGCTAGCCCGAATGTAGAACACATCCGTTTGGGCAAAGGTAGAAATTCATTTTGCACTATATGGTTTTCTAAAAATGCATGAAATGCCTAGAAATTGAAATCGTACTTGAATTTGTATTTGTAAAGCCCGTTTTTCGGCACTCGTTCACGAGGCTTGGGAGCGTCCTTCCAGATGCAAAAACAGACTAACTCCCAACACGAAAAGTTGAGCAAAAGTGGGCAACAAGCCACTGTGAGCCACTGTCCTGGATGCAGGCAGTGGCGTTGGGCGTAGGGGCTACGCCGGGCGCCAGTGCTGGCATCCAGTACTTTGGCAGATCGGTGACTGGTTCCTCGAAATCTGCTCTCATTTTCGAAATTGAAATTAGAAACGTCCCCAGTGGAGTCGCCAAGAATTGTAGGGGGGTTTTTTTTTATCTTTTCCCCGTTTCCTACAATGGGGGGTTTGGCACGCGGCGGTTCGTTTAGAGAACCGTTGAATTGTTTTTGCACCTCGAAGGAGTCGCCACCAAACTTTATTTTAGGTCTCGTTCGGGAAGATCGCACAATGACTCTATTTTTGGATAAGGCCTTGAATCCTTGAAACGGATGGGTGAGATCCGGGCTTGGGAACGAAAATGCTTATTCGGCGAGTTTTAGAAATATTCAAGTACGTTGGCACAACATTGTTTCGAAAATAAACCCTAAGATTAGACTATGTGGGTTTGAAATATAGAACATAATAGAATTTCTAATTTTACGGTGGTCACTTTGCTTTAAAGATTGATTTAAGGAACCTAAGGCCGGTTTGTCCAAAAATATCTTCGTTAAGCGTGATGTAACCTTTGTATTTTGTTGTATTTAGCATGTTGGTGATGAAAACAATAAAGCACATAAAGCAAAATCACAATACTAAATAAAGTGTGGAATTAGTAAATACAAGACCCCCTAGAAAAGGACTAGGGAGTAGGTCTACATTGCCTAGAAATGGACTAGGCAAGTAAAGGTGCGGAATTGAAAGTGCGATGTTGAAATTGCGGTATTGAAATTGCGGTATTGAAAGTGCGATATTGAAAGTGCGATATTGAAAGGTGCATAATTGAAATTTGTACTTGGGCACATGAGATTCGAACGCCAAGCGGCTCCTTAAAAATAAGTGCGCCCGACACGAATTTAAAGCCAAAATGTCCTAGATTTTGCATATTGAACTTGAAAGCTTGAATATTGAAAGGTTTGAACTTGAAAATATTGAAACTTGAACTTGAAATGATTGAAATTTGAACTTGAAATGATCCAAGTTTAGAGAGGTAGTTATGAACAACCCTAAACATGGTGGGATCTTTAAAATTTGAAAACTTGAGCTTGTATATTGAAAAATGGAGTCTTGAATTTCAAAAAGACTAAACCTTTAAATTCTTAAAGGTGTCATCTTTGATTACTCCACACTTGAAGGTGATTCTAGTTCAAATGCAAACAACTTTGAACATCCTTGAATCTTGAAAATTTGTATTTTGTATTTGAAAAAGTTTGTATTTTTGAAAAAGCATGTGTGATTGTTGCAAGTGGTGTTTTTTATGGCAAAAAACACTAACTTGCTAATCATTTGAAATCCAAATAGCATAATTGATTGAATTGGGATTCGGATTTACCTAGTTAGGCTTAGGCACGAGCTCCCAATTGCTCTTGAATTTTGGAACTTTTGTATGTGTATTTGAAGAGTTTTGAGGTTATTGTGAGGAGTAATGTCGAAATTACGACATTGTATGTGTTGTGCTCCCCCTTTTTCGATGGAAATGAGGGGTATTTATAGGAGGGAAATGGTGCAAAATGCCAGCACACGCCAGCGCCTGGCGCCAGGCCAACGCTGGGCGCTGCTGACGTGGGCTGAATGCCGCCAAAAAGGACGGAAAGTTGCCGTCCTTGATTTGTCTTGTATGTGTGTACCTTCGTACGAATAGTACGATGTTTGGCATGTAGTGTTTGCTTGGAGGTTAAGGCTTGAATTTGCGTCTAAAAACAAACCTTTCTCGGGTTTTTGAATTCCGGTTTTACGGGGCGGGGCCCGGCATGCTCGGTTTTGTGGGTCGGCGTCCGAATTTGACTTGCCTTATATGATTTTGAGTGGAAAAGGCCTAGTAAAACCAATGGGATGGTCCACTAATTGAGATTGAACTTGGATTTTGAAATTGGATTTTGGAAGTTGTATTTTGTACCGAGTTCCGGGAGGGGAACGGTCTCGGGGATTGGATTTTTGACCTTGGATTTTGAAGGTATTCTTAGCAATTGGGATTTCCGCCTGGAGTTACTCCAATCGCCTAACAAGGATAATGGTATCGTCATCATCCCAAAGGGGAGACACAATTTAGGTGTCTACAGTCTCGTACTCGATCAGTGTTTTGCTTATGTAGTATACGACGTTCTCCTTGCCTTCAACTTCCTGGGCGAGCATACACTACTACAAAAATTGGCAAAGAGATCTCTTAAAAAAGACCTCTTATATAAAAAGTAGGTCTCTTTGATAGAGGAGAGCTCATATAACAAAAAACGGGTCTCTTATAATGCGTGTCCCCGTGGAAAGAAAAAGAATAGAGCCACTATCACAAAACACAGGTCTGTTATATCGCGTGGGCCCCAGTTGAAGAAAATGAAAAAACCTAATATGAAAAAACACGGGTCTCTTTTCAACACCCATCCTTTTTCGATCTCTCTTCCTTTACACACGAGCAACCAGAAGTTAAGCTTTAATTTCTCTCTCTTCTTCAACCTTCAACAAATTTCACTCTTCACTAAAAGAGAAGGGAGTCTCGGGGGAAAACCCTAAAAACGGCGACTATGAAGAAGCTTCTGGTATAGATCTGCGATCGAATGAAGAAAATAATCGAATTGAAGAACCATTATATAAACTCTGCAACCGGCACCTTCTTTCCACGCTTTTAATCCAAGGTATTTCTCTTCTAAGTTTGCTATTTTTTTGTAGTTCTGTCGTAATGAAAGGTTTTATGGTTAAAATTGGATGGGGATATTTGCCTAAGGTGTAGGGTTTTCAAATAGGGCAACAATTTGTTCAGTTTTTCAGCATCTCTTGTGAAATTGTAACTATTGCAGGTATTGTTAGCTATGATGTTATACTTGTTGCTGATAGATTTAGGTTTTATGAATTAATTCATATATTTAATTGATCTAGTTTTTAGAAATTAGGGTCTCAATTGCGTTCAAATTGAATTGATTTTTTCGCTCCAAAGACATTTTTCATCCATTTTCTGTATCTAGTTTCTAATTTATGTAATTGTTGTGATAAATTTTAGAATTTTCTTATGATTGATGTATCGCGTAAAATTATTATGATATCAAATGGGGGGCAAGGATATCTGTGGGAGGTTTTCACTACCACCAGCGAACTCACCACCACCGCCTACGAACTAGAAAGTTAGGGTTTTCAGGCTTTCCTTCTCTTGAATTTCTTATTACGAATTTATGAATTGCTCAAAGTATTAGAATTTTGATTAAGATAGGTTTTCTAATTAGGACAAATTGTTGTTATATTTTGTTTATTGAGTAGCGATTATTGAATGTTCTTAATTTCCCAGATTTTTTTGATTAGAATTAAGTAGTGGAAGTTATATTGTTTGAGTTGCACACTAAGTGTTTGATAAAATGTCCGAATGAGTTGTTTGGGTTGTTAACTCTATGTTTCTGAATTCAATTTCTTGAATTTTGAATTTTTAGGTATAAGACAGATAAGTCGAAAAGGATTGCCGCAGAAATACGAGTTGTCCTTGGGATTCAAAGTCGGATTGCTGAACATATTAAAAGTCTTGAGGAATAGGGAATTCTTCAGGTTGAAGAGCTTGTCAAAATGAGCTCAATTGTTCAGGAATTTTTGAATTTGCATAAGATAAGGTAATGATTCAACTCAAGCTTTGAAATTTGATTGAAAGGTTTTACCGATATATCAAATATCTATAGTTTTATCTAATATCTAAGTGTGAATTTGCATAAGAAACAAAATTTTTGGTGTAGTAATTAATTCATATGTTAAAAGATGTGATAAAGCTATTTAGTCACTCTAAGTGTGGATCCCAAGGACTTCTATATATAGTTGGTTGCAATGGCAAGCTTCTCTACCTTTAAATGTGTGGATCAGTGTTCTGTTCGTATTGACTTCTATATCAATTTGGTTGCAATGGAATTGAAGCTATGCAAGCAGCAATAGTGCATTAAAAGATTCAAAATGGATCTCTTTCTACTCAAATGTATGAATTGTTTTCATTAATGAAAAGTACTTAAATTTCTTTCACAAACTTCTTTTGGTTTGTTTATAGAGAGATTCAACGTGAAGGCTTGAGGATACAAAACAAAATCCAAATTCCATGGGAGTATCATCCTTTGTCATATTTTTCTGTAATTGCGAGGAGAGTTGATCCTAGCATTCAGAGGAAAACTTTGTAGATACATATCACCGGTTAGAGTTGTATATTTCTTCTTGTCACCTCCCATGTTTATCAGATAATTCATTTTGCATTTTAGTAGTAGTTTTAATTATCATGTGTTTGCATCGTTTGTTATGATATCATATATTATTCACCAGAATGAGGGACTTGATATCTTCTAGGCCAACGTTATTTTTTTGTCTCGGAGATTTGTTGGTGTTTATATGTTGACATTTGTGGTGGCAGTGCTGCACCGGCAACTATCTGCCTATTCACAGAGAGGCACCCTCCTGTATCAAACTAGCAACTAAGCATGCAGCAAGCCTTGTTACTAAATTTAAGGTGAATTTTGCAATGTAACTTCTTCTCCTCTTGAAAGTGTTGTGGCATTCTGGCGTATTACTTATATCTGCATGTTTTTCAGCTTTCTAAGGTTGTTGATATTCTAGCTCTGTACCACAAAGGGAGGAAAGATTAGGCTGCTAAATTTGAGATGCTGAGCTTATTCTGGAACTTATCAACAACGTTGCTGAAACACATGGTATGTTGCCAATGACACCATTTCTCCATTTAATCTAACAGCTTAATTACCCTAGTTTTCTAACTTTCGTTGTCATAATCAGGTGGCTCACCCATTTGTGTTTCATCTTGGCTGACAACAAATATGCTCTTCTACATACGCCTCTATGGTCAAATGAATGAGCCACCGGATTCTCCTGCCCGTGTTGGTTTTACTTGACTGACTATAGTAGAACACTAAGATTTTATTAGCAACTTTTTTTGTTTCATAATATTTTTTGTATCGAATTCATACATGGTTGAACGTGGTTTTATTCTTGTATTTGTCCAATTTTTAGATATGTAAGTGTAATTGTTTAGATCTATCTGGGTGTGATCGATCATGAATTGTTTGTATTTGTTTGTATGATTTGAATTTAATATTTGTTCAATTTTCTAGTTGTTGCTCGATTCATGTACTTTTAGGTAATGAGGGAGGATGAGACATGTCATAATAAATGTTTTTTTTAAATAAAAGAATGTCAAAGAGACCTGTTAGGTGAGATAATAGGTCACTCTTGAACCATGATTTTTTAAAATTAAAAAGGCAAAGAGACCCGTTAGGTGTGGTAGGGGGTTTTCGTGGAATCACCGTAGAGACCTCCTATCTCACATATTCGGTCTTTTTTCCTTTTAAAATATTTAGTTTTTTGCTTTAAAAAGAGACCTCCTATCTTACCTAATGGGTCTTTTTTTTCTAACAAAGAGACCCTCTCATATGAAGGGGTCTCTTTATCAAAGAGACCTGTGAGATAGAGACCTCCTTAAAAAAGGTCTCTATGGCCCTTTTGAAGGGGTCTCTTCCCTTATTTTTGTAGTAGTGATAGCCGCTACCGCTAAATTTGTGGTTGTGAGGTAGAGCCTGAGGGGAATCCCTGGCATGGTTGGCTTTAGTACTGGTGGGTTGGAAAGGTAATCCTTGATAGTGTCAAATGCATGCTGACAGTCGTCATCCCACATTTTGGGCTCGCTTTTTCGGAGCTTTCGGAATACCGGTTCACAGATCATTGTGAGTCTTGAAATGAACCTACTGATATATTGTAGTCTGCCGAGAAAACCCCGAATTTCCTTTTCATTCGTTGGTGGTTGCATCTCGAGTATTGCTTTGATTTTCGAAGGATCAGCCTCTATGCCCCAAGAGCTGATAACATATCCGAGTAACTTGCCTGATGTTACCCCGAATGCACACTTTTGCGGATTGAGCCTCATGTTATATTGCCTGAGCCTGTTGAAAAACTTTCGAAGTACTAAGGTATGCTCGTGTCGCTCTTTGAATTTGACAATCATGTAGTCGACATATACCACAATTTCCTTGTGAATCATATCGCTCATGATGGTTGTGGCTGTTCTGTGATAGGTTGCTCCTGCGTTCTTCAGTCCGAACGGCATAACTGTATAGCAATATGTACCCCACTGAGTGATGAAGGTTGTCTTCTCCATGTCCTCCTCTGCCATGGGAATTTGATTGTAGCCTGCATACCCGTCCATAAAAGAGAGTAAGGCATGATTTGCGGTGTTGTCGACCAGGATGTCGATATGGGGTAATGGAAAACCATCTTTAGGGCTGGCCCTGTTAAGATCTATGTAGTCCACACACATTCGTACTTTGCCATCCTTCTTTGGAACTGGGACGACATTTGCAATCCATTTTGGATACTTTGCTTCTCGAATAAACCCGGCCTCTAGCTGCTTGGAGACCTCTTCTTGAATTTTGAGGGAAACATCCGGTTTCATGCGACGGAGTTTCTTCTTGATGGGCTTTTAACCTGGAATAAGGGGAATTGTTTGCTGACCGATGCTTGGATCAACCCCTGGCATATCATGATAGGACCATGCGAAGACGTCTATGTACTCTGAAAGTAGCTTGATAAGATCATCCCGCTCTGCTTGAGATAGAGTTAAACCAATCTGAACTAGTTTTGAATCACTGTTGTTAGAAAGGTTGATTTTTTCTGTTTCCTCAATTATGGGCGTCCTGTTTTCATGATTTTCGATAGCTTTTAGAATTTCAAAGTCAATTTCTTGTGAAGCAAAGTTGTCTGGATTAGGATTGTGTTTTGAATTAGAACTCGAAGAGTAAGTAGAAATTGAAGTGTTATTGAAATCGGCAATCATTACATCGACTGTTTTGACTTGAAGCTCAGCCTTTAGAGGCTCTTGATTGATGCAAGACTCTAGTTCTAGACTCTTAGACTCATTGCTAGACTCGAAAATTGAAAGACGGATTCTGGACTTGGACAAAGGCACTAATTGTAAAGATAGTTCTCAGGGTATTCCCAGATATCCACATCATTGTCATAATCATCGTAGACGGGGCAACATGCACAAATCTTCAAGGCTTGATCCCAGACCTGGTCCCACGTGCTGTAAGGAAATGCGGCGAAGCTGCCCTTGCATGAAGTGTTGAGCCCTAGAAGGAACATTCTCACCATCTTTCCCTCTGGCAGCTCGGGCTTGATTGTACGAGCGAAGGTTTCCCATCTGTAGTAGTATTCTTGAATGCACTCATATTTTTCCTGGCGTACATCCGGCTTTTGTTTGATGAAAGTGTCTCGGAAGCTGGAACCTTTGAGGGTGAGGCAGGCGGGGCCATCCAATATTTCCTCGAACCACGGTTTTCCGAATAGTAGGTCGAAGTTGGCAGATACATCGACAACTAGGAATTCAGCATTGCTATGATAAGTGTCGAAGGAGAAGACTAGTTCGAGGACTCCCGGGACCTTGTATGTGACCTCCTGGAGTTTGACAGTTTGTTGAGCACTCAGCATGAGATCGTACTCGGAGAACCCCAAAGCCTTCAAGGTGGCGAGAAGGAAGATGTTCTCTTGAATTTCGGTGGTTACCCTAGGCTCGGGGATCACCCAGTTTTGAGCACTTGGAAGGAGATGGAAAAAGCTTGGGACCATCAATTCGTAACCTGGCTTGTATATTGTAGAGATCAAATTGCATGGAAATTACTCCTCTTCATCTTCACAGTCACAGGAGAGACCGAAGGAGTTTGTTTGGCTCCGGGTGGTAGGGGTAAGGTCTTGTTGTTGACCATGTTCTGGATCAAGTGCTTAAGCTTGTAGCAGTCTTCGATGTCATGACCCTTCCCTTGATGGTATTTGCAATGGCCTGCCGGATCCCAGCTTTTGGACCTCTTGTCGACTAGAGGATCGGGTGTTGGGCCGATTGGTGTTATGCCTTGTTTCTCAACCAACCGATCAAATGCCTCGCTTTAGGACATCCTGAAGTTTGTAAAGACCCTTTGTGGTCTGCCTTGATAGTTGCGTTGGTTAGCATTGCTTTTGAAGTTGTTTGACTTTGGACCTTGAGGAGCCTCTAGGGCGTTGACCTCATGAACTTTGTGTGTTGCTTCAGGTCTCTTGCCCTTCCATTTTTCAGCTTGTGGAGTTGGGGCTGCTGGTGTTTTCATCAGGTCATCTTCTATGTCGACCCCGATGTCGTAAGTTCTCTTGCAGCTTTCCAAGCCTAGGTACTTCATGTGAGTATTGTATTTCGGAAGAAGACCAGCTCTAAAGATCTTGACTAGCTCTCTCTCGGAAGGTTGAGTCACCATCTGGGATGCCATTTCTCTCCACCGGTTGAGGTAATTAGTGAAGCCTTCCTGAGGCCCTTGCCTGAGAACCTATAGCTCCCTTAGAGTAGTTTGAAGTTGAATGTTGGGCTGATACTGCTCCATGAATGCTCGAGCAACTGCTTCCCATGTACATGTTTGATGTTCCTTGAGTGAATAGTACCATTTCTGGCAGACAGGTTCCAGAGACATAGGAAATACCATGGGGTATAGCTCGAGTTTGCCCCCTTGATGGCCATTGTAGCTCTGAAGTTCTTGAGGTGATATTTAGGATTGTCCGTGGACTTGAACTTTGGAATGTCATTGGCGGAGAATTTGTCTGGCAGATTCGCCTTCCCCTTGAGGTTGTCTTCCATTGAGGTGTCAAAATAGTTCTCTTGATTGGTGACCTTATTGATCAGACTCTCGATTTTCTTGGTTAAGTCATCGGTGGGTGCGGCCTGCTCCACAATACCCAGTCGGTTGCTTATGCTCTCCACATTGGTGCTCAGACTAGCGACAGCTGCTATGAGTTGGATGAGTTGATCGGGGGTACACATTTGGACTGATTCTTGAAAGGGACTGGAAGTTTGATTTGTAGGAGATGAACTGGCTGCTCGTTTGATGCCGGCTATGAGTGAGGCTAGGGCTGATGGGTTTCTTTTCAACCTCTCTCCTCTTCGGCTAACCCACAAGATCCTTGGACTCCTCTTTAGGACATACCACATGATTTAGAACTTGGACTTCCCGACACATGATATGATATGCATGCAATGAATGAAACCTAGACTTGACTCTATGTGCCACTCCGAAGATTCAGGATTTTGGAATTTTGTACTTGTATTCGGGATTTGCAACCCGTTGGAAGTGTTTGAGAGGAGCCTTCATTCTTTTGTGGAAGTTGACTCCTTGTATTAGAACATGGAATATCGAAAGAATATTTCGACCTATTGGACCTTGGACTATTTTAGGGGAATTTCAACCCATTGAGAATTTCGAAATTGGATTTGTACTAGAAGATTGAATTTTGTATTATTTCAAGAGAATTTCGACCCGTCAATATTTTAGGGGAATATCAACCCGTCGGAATCGGAATATTTGAAGGGGATTTCAACCCAATTGAAAGGGAGTTGATTTTGTATTATTTCAAGGGAATTTCAACCCGTCAATATTTTAGGGGAATTTCAACCCGTCGTACTTGGAATATTTTAGGGGAGTTTCAACCCGGGAATAGGATGCGAAATTTGAACTTGTACTATTTTAGGGGATTTTCAACCCATTGGAGAATTGGAACTTGTATTATTTCAGGGGATTTTCAACCCATTGGAGAATTGGAACTTATATTATTTCAGGGGATTTTCAACCCATTGGAGAATTGGACTTGTATTATTTCAGGGGATTTTCAACCCATTTGACAATTGGACTTGTATTATTTCAGGGGATTTTCAACCCATTTGACAATTGGACTTGTATTATTTTAGGGGATTTTCAACCCAGAGATAGAATGTGGAATTTGAATTTGTACAATTTCAGGGGATTTTCAACCCATTGGAAGTATTTTGAGGGATCGAATTTGTATTATTTCAAGGGAGTTTCAACCCATTGGAAATGTTTGGAATTTTGAATTTGAGAGCAATGGAAGGCAAGGATTCGCAGCTCGAAAATGAGTTTGAAGTTTGAATTTGATTCGAAGTTTGAACCTTGAACTGGAAAGGACGCACTTTTGTATATAGAATGTGAGGCTTTGAATATGGAAAATCCGGCAACATACCGCCATGAATTTGAGAAATTTGAATTTGGGAATTTGAAAGTCCGGCATTATGCCGCCGTGGACTTGGAGTTTTGAAATGTTTGAAAATGAGAGTGAATGAGGGAGATTATGCCATCATGGATTTGGAATTGGAAGCTTTAAATATAGGACTTGAGATTTGAAGGTTTGTAATTTTTGAACTTCGAACTTGAGGTTTGAAATGTGGAATGGAAAAGTCGGCATTACGACGGTATGAATTTGGAACTTGAACTTGAGGTTTTGAGATTGTCATCGGCAACTCGATCTTGAGGTTTGAAGACTTGAATGTTTGGACTAGAAATTCCGGCATGATGCCGTTGGATTTGGGTTTTGACTTGACTAGAAAATCCGGCATTATGCCATCATGGATTTGGAATTTGAAACTTTGACTAGAAAATCCGGCATTATGACGCCATTGGATTTGAGTTTTGACTTGAAACTCGAAACTTGAAATTTGAATTGGAAAATCCGGCATTAAGACGCCGTTGGATTTGGATTTGAAAATTGAGGACTCGAAATTTGGATTAGAAAATCCGGCATTATGATGCCGTTGGATTTGAATTTGAATTTGGAGTTTGAGGTTTTGAAATGGAAAATCCGGCATTATGATGCCGTTGGATTGCATTTTGAATTTGGAACTTGGAATTTGGACTCGAAAATCCGGCATTATGACGCCGTTGGATTGAATTTTGAATTTGGCATTTGTGCGTGAGGCGTGTTTAAGGGTTTTGAATCAAATGGAGTGGCACTCCTAAAAGACCTTAAATCGACGATTTTAGATGCATAAGGTTTGAATGATGCTCATAGGGGTTTGGTTTCCTAGTTGGAGGCTAATTTGTTTTGCCAAGCTAGAACTCGAGGTTAGCCATTCACGCGTGCAAAGACGCTCACACAATGCACAAGTAGCACGTTGTCACACTAACATGTATATGAATGCGACATGCAAAGTTCTCAACCTAAGGTCGGTCTAAGTTTTGTATGATGCAAGTGGTCGGCTTAGGGTGTCAAAAAAGGTACTTGACTAAGAGACGGATCCGGCGACTAGGGTCTCCCGCCGCTTGGGCAAGGGGAAGATTGATGATTGATTGCAGGAGGAGTCAGGGGATAGTACTCAAGGTGCCAAGACTCGAGAGCATAGTCGCCCGACCCTAGATCTTTGTAGGATAAATGTATTTGAAATTGTATTGGAAAGAATTGTGTTTAGAATGTGTTTGGAAGATGTGTTTAGAAAATGTGTTTAAGAAGTGAAAAGGCTTTGAACTTTGCTTCCCTTGATCCTGACTTTGTATTTGAATTAGCTTTAAAGGCCTTAGAGCCAAATAAAGAGTT
This sequence comes from Spinacia oleracea, assembly GCF_020520425.1. NCBI lineage: Eukaryota > Viridiplantae > Streptophyta > Magnoliopsida > Caryophyllales > Amaranthaceae > Spinacia > Spinacia oleracea. Next base: position 158,707,411 of record NC_079490.1, on the reverse strand, counting down.
ATTGTGTTAAATTCCGCTTGAACATGCTTTGCTTTGAATTGGCACATTTGGTATAAAGACAACAACAATTGAGTTTTGAAATTTGATTTGATTTTTAGGATGCCCTTAATTGAGGAAATTTTGAATTTTTTTGTATTAAAGTGGTCGGGCCTCGAAATGAGGCTGCCTACGTGTCCCGTTAGGGAATCAGGTCGGACGTACTTCTGCCTACCTTACAGGACTTTGAATTGGATTCTTGAATTTGAACATGGAACTTAGACATAGAACTTCTTGAGTTGATCAAGGTTGGTCAGAGATCTGAATTATGTTCCATCGACGTTTGTTAGTTTGACTGCTCCCCCGGAGAGGATCTTCTTGACAATGTATGGGCCTGCCCAGTTGGGTTGGATTTTCCCCTTGGGTCCATGGTGCTTTTGCGAAGGGCTTTCATGACAAGATCGCCTTCTTTGATGTTTCGGGTTCTGACGCTTTTGTTGAAATGTCTGGCCACTCAGCGCTGATAGACTTGTACATGGTGAGCGGCTTGAAGCCGACGCTCATCGAGCATGACTAGCTCGTCATATCTTGCTTGTACCCATGCAGCTTCTGGGATTTTTCTTTCGAGGACTATCCTTAGAGAAGGTATCTCCAGCTCGATAGGTTGTACTTCTTCCATTCCATAGACCAATGAAAATGGAGTTGCGCCAGTTGAAGTGCGTATTGAAGTTCGATACCCCCACAATGCGAAATGCAGCTTCTGGGGCCAGTCCTTGTAATTGGTAGTCATTTTCATGATGATGGTCTTGACATTCTTGTTGGCTTCTTCGACTGCCCCATTGGTTTGTGGGCGATAAGGCGAAGATCGATGATGTTAAATCTTGTACTCGGTGAATAGATCTTCACACTCTCCTTGAAAATGGGTTCCCTGGTCATTGACGAACTCGTGAGGAACGCCGTATCTGCATATGATGTTTTCTTGTATAAACTGGGCCACTTGCTTAGAACCCAACACTTTGAATGATCTGGCCTCGACCCATTTGGTGAAGTAGTCGATAGCAACTAGTATGAACTCATGACCACCGGTGCCTGTTGGAGTGACTTTGCCGATGACGTCGATACCCCAGGCTGAGAATGGCCACAGTGATGATTGAGAGTATAGAAATAATGAAGGAATGTGCTTCAGATTCGCACACCTTTGGCAGGTATGACATTTCTTGACAAAGAAGTAACAATCCCGTTCGAGGGTAGTCCAGTAGTATTGAGCCCTGATGATCTTGAGGGTTAGCATCTTCCCGTTCATGTGGGTGCCACAGACTCCATCATGTATGTTGTCCATGAATCTTTGAGCTTCGTGCTTGTCAACACATCGGAGGTTAGGACCGCCAAGGGACCTTTTGTATAGAATGCCGCCTTCTGTGACGAAATTGGCTGATTGTAGTCGTAGAGCCCTTTGATTTTTGCTTGAAAAGTGTGGGGGATACTCTGAATTTTGTAGATACCTTTGAATGTCTTTAAACCAAGGTTCATCTCCGTCTTACTCGACGTCGTCAATAGTGCTTCCTGACGTGTTTCAATTGTAAGTGGCATTTCGGCCATGCCATTTGGGATGTTGATCATTGAGGCCAGCTTTTCTAGTGCATCGGCGAATTGGTTTTCCTCTCTCGGGAGGTATGTATAGTGAAGCTCTCAGAAAGCTGCTCAAGGTAGGACTAGTGTGGAGCCAAGCTCTCGCTCCTTACTTTCCATTTGCCGGAAATTTGATTGATGATTAGGGAAGAATCCCCGTACACTCGAAGTTTCTGGACACCTAATGCTAAGGCGGCTTCCAGACCCATAATGCATGCTTCATATTCTGGCGCATTGTTTGTGACGTTGAATTGCAGTTTTGCTGATATAGGAATGTGAGTGCTGTCTGGGGCAACTAGAATTACTCCAACACCACACCCGTTCTGATTCGAAGCACCGTCGAAATGCATTGACCAACTGTCATCACTGGTCATTAGGATTTGCTCGTCGGGTAAATCGTAATCTGTAAGGTTATGATTCATATGACAGTTCATAAATCATGCGGAAAAACCATAAAGCCAGGAAACATATTATTTACACATAATCATTTAGCATAGTTTAGATGCATACTCTTTGTTGCGTGCCTTCCCTAGCTGCGCCCGAACCGAACAAGAACAAGTCTTTAGGACTCCAAGTGTCGTCCCTCCGTAGATAGTCCACAGCACGTCCGGATCCGCCTTAAGATCGACCAACTAGAATCGCCCTTAAGGTTCTAATATTTTCGGTTAGGTAGGCAAGAATATTGGCTGATTTTTCTGCTTAAAAATCTTAGTTTTGAATACTTAAAACTTGTGTATAAATAATGACCCCTAGGCCTTTATTTATAGAGTTATGGAAAAGGAATCGTAATCCTAGTAGGATACGAATTAATTGAAATTAGAATCCTACATGAATTCTATTTAATTAATTTATCCAATTAGGAATAGGAATTTAATCATACACTAACTCTTGTAGATTTAGGAATCACGCATGAGCACAAACTCACACACACACGGCAGCCACAAGGGCTGCCCATGCGCGTGCGAGCAGCAGCCCACGCAGCGCGGCCCACGCATCCGTGGCCTTGGCGCGCGCTGGGCCTGCCTTGCGGTAGGCCTGGGCGCTGCCTTGGCTGGGCTTGTGGCGCGCGTGCTTGCTGGGCGATGGCCCGGCTTCGTGCTGGGCCTTCGTCCGGCAGGCCTCGTCCGATGCTAATTCGTACGATACGCTTCCGATTAAATTTCCAGTTCCGGAATTTATTTCCGATACGAACAATATTTAATATTTCCGATTCCGGAATTAATTTCCGTTTCGAACAAATATTTAATATTTCCGTTTCCGGAATTATTTTCCGATTCCGGTAATATTTCCGATTCTGACAATATTTCCGTTTCCGGCAATATTTCCGATTCTGGTAATATTTCCATTTCCATTAATATTTTCCGATACGTACCATGTTTCCGTTTCCGGCAACATCTACGACTTGGATAATATTCATATTTCCGATACGATCCATATTTCCGTTTCCGGCAATATCATCGTTTCCGGAGTATTCATTTCTTGCCTGTGACGATCTTAGCTCCCACTGAAACCAAGATCCGTCGGTTCCGAATATTCATAGATGGAGTATTTAATGCCATTAAATACTTGATCCGTTTACGTACTATTTGTGTGACCCTACGGGTTCAGTCAAGAGTAAGGTGTGGATTAATATCATTAATTCCACTTGAACTGAAGCGGCCTCTAGCTAGGCATTCAGCTCACTTGATCTCACTGAATTATTAACTTGTTAATTAATACTGAACCGCATTTATTAGACTTAACATAGAATGCATACTTGGACCAAGGGCACTATTTCCTTCAGTCTCCCACTTGTCCTTAGGGACAAGTGTGCATTTCCTAATTCCTTTGTCGCTCGATGCTTGCTCTTGAACATAAGGTAAGAGTTGTCATCCTTATTATGTCCAGAGGTGTTCCTCGGTTTCAGAGTTCAACTGATCAAATAAACAGATAATCATAGCCTATGATTCATCCGAGCACGGCCATGCATTTCACAGTTTCTAGCTCTCCGAGTGGCCTTGTACAACTTTTAAGCATCTCAACCCGATTTATGGGAGGACAATCCCAATCTTGCGATCTTGAGATTAGACTTCGTTTGATAGGTGATTACCTGAGCGTTGCCTTTATAGCCTCCTTTTACGGTGCGACGGTTGGTCAACGTCAAAGCAACCAGTTCTCAAACAAGTAATCTCAAATCACTCAGGTATTGAGGATTTAGTGTCTAATAATTTAATGAAATTTACTTATGACAGACTTTCATCTCTTACAGTAAAGTTTCATAGGTCTTGTCTGATACTAGTCTTCCCAAAGTAAGTATCTATGCAAATGATTATGACATTGCCATGTCCACATAGTTCAAGAAACAGAACTACTAGTCATCTTGCATTCTAATCGTCTAACGTTTTCTATGCGTCCAATTTTATAGAAAACTCCGATTAGGGACCATTTTCAACCTTTGACATTCAAGTTCACTTGATAGACATTTCTTAGTCACAGGACTGGTCCTGACAGTCTATCTTGAATATATCGTCAAGTTGAAGGGACTCATCATTTAATAAACCACAAATTAAATGGAAAAATGAATTCCTTTCATTTATTGTGAATGATTAACCAATAATGTTTTACAAAGATTTAAACTCTAAAACTTTAAAACATTAAACAGAGACATCAAAGCCATTCTCCAATATTCTTGATTCCCATAGCTGCAGTGTGCGAGTTGTGCTTCGCTTGCGGCAGAGGTTTAGTTAATGGATCTGATATGTTGTCATCAGTTCCAATTTTGCTTATCTCGACTTCTTTTCTTTCAACGAACTCTCGTAGAAGGTGAAATCTACGAAGTACATGCTTGACTCTCTGGTGGTGTCTAGGCTCTTTTGCCTGTGCAATAGCTCCGTTATTATCACAATACAGGGCTATTGGTCCTTTAATGGAGGGGACTACACCTAGTTCTCCTATGAACTTCCTTAGCCATATAGCTTCCTTTGCTGCTTCATGTGCAGCAATGTACTCCGCTTCAGTTGTAGAATCCGCAATGGTGCTTTGCTTAGCACTTTTCCAGCTTACTGCTCCTCCGTTGAGGCAGAAGACAAACCCAGACTGTGATCTGAAATCATCTTTGTCGGTTTGGAAACTTGCGTCCGTATAGCCTTTAACAATTAATTCATCATCTCCACCATAGACCAGGAAGTCATCTTTGTGCCTTTTCAGGTACTTCAGAATGTTCTTGGCAGCAGTCCAATGCGCCTCTCCTGGGTCTGACTGGTATCTGCTCGTAGCACTGAGTGCGTACGCAACATCCGGGCGTGTACATATCATAGCATACATTATTGAACCAATCAATGATGCATATGGAATCCCATTCATTCGTCTACGCTCATCAAGTGTTTTTGGGCACTGAGTCTTGCTTAGAGTCATTCCATGAGACATGGGTAGGTAGCCTCGCTTGGAGTCCGCCATCTTGAACCTATCAAGCACCTTATTGATATAAGTGCTTTGACTAAGTCCAATCATCTTTTTAGATCTATCTCTGTAAATCTTGATGCCCAATATGTACTGTGCTTCTCCTAGATCCTTCATCGAAAAACATTTCCCAAGCCAAATCTTGACAGAGTTCAACATAGGAATGTCATTTCCGATAAGCAATATGTCGTCGACATATAATACTAGGAAAGCAATTTTGCTCCCACTGACCTTCTTGTATACACAAGATTCGTCCGCGTTCTTGATGAAACCAAAGTCACTGACTGCTTCATCAAAACGTATATTCCAGCTCCTGGATGCCTGCTTCAATCCGTAGATTGATTTCTTTAGCTTGCATACCTTTTTAGCATTCTTTGGATCCTCAAAACCTTCAGGCTGTGTCATAAACACAGTTTCTGTTAAAACGCCGTTTAAGAAAGCAGTTTTGACATCCATCTGCCATATTTCGTAATCGTAATATGCAGCGATTGCTAACATTATTCGAATAGACTTTAGCATTGCAACTGGTGAAAAGGTTTCATCGTAATCCACACCGTGGACTTGCCTGTAACCTTTTGCAACCAATCTAGCTTTGAAAACTTCAAGTTTCCCATCCTTGTCCTTTTTCAGTTTGAAAACCCATTTGCTTCCAATGGCTTGGTAGCCATCTGGCAAATCGACCAAATCCCATACTTGGTTTTCAGACATGGAGTCTAATTCAGATTGCATGGCTTCTTGCCATTGCTTGGAGCTAGGGCTCGTCATAGCTTGCTTGTAAGTCGCAGGTTCATCACTTTCAAGTAATAGAACGTCATAGCTCTCGTTCGTCAAAATACCCAAGTACCTTTCCGGTTGAGATCTATATCTTTGCGATCTACGCGGGGTAACATTTCTAGATTGACCATGATTCTCACCAGATTCTTCTAAAGATCTCTGAGTTTCATCTTGAATGTCATCTTGAGCATTCTCTAGAGTTTGTTGTTCGACTCGAATTTCTTCGAGGTCTACTTTTCTCCCACTTGTCATTTTGGAAATGTGATCCTTCTCCAAAAAGACACCATCTCGAGCAACAAACACTTTGTTCTCAGATGTATTGTAGAAGTAATACCCCTTTGTTTCCTTTGGATAGCCCACAAGGATACATTTGTCAGATTTTGGATGAAGTTTGTCTGAAATTAATCGTTTGACGTATACTTCACATCCCCAAATCTTAAGAAAAGACACATTTGGAGGCTTTCCAAACCATAATTCGTATGGAGTCTTTTCGACAGCTTTAGACGGAGCTCTATTTATAGTGAGTGCAGCTGTATTTAGTGCATGTCCCCAAAATTCTAATGGAAGTTCGGCCTGACCCATCATTGACCTGACCATGTCTAGCAAGGTTCTGTTCCTCCGTTCTAACACACCGTTCCATTGTGGTGTTCCAGGAGGAGTCAATTCTGATAGAATTCCACATTCTTTCAGATGGTCATCAAATTCATAGCTCAGATATTCACCGCCTCTATCAGACCGCAGTGCCTTGATCTTCTTGCCTAATTGATTCTCTACTTCACTCTGAAATTCCTTGAATTTGTCAAAGGATTCAGACTTATGCTTCATTAGGTAGACATAACCATACCTACTGAAGTCATCAGTGAAAGTGATAAAGTAGCTGAAACCACCTCTAGCATTTGTACTCATTGGTCCACATACATCTGTATGGATTAAACCCAATAGTTCATTTGCTCTTTCTCCAACTTTAGAGAAAGGTTGCTTTGTCATTTTGCCAAGTAAACATGATTCGCATTTACCATAATCCTCTAAGTTAAATGGTTCTAGAATTCCTTCCCTTTGAAGTCTTTCTAAGCGTTTCGAGTTTATATGGCCTAATCGACAATGCCACAGATAGGTGAGATCTGAATCATCCTTTTTGGCCTTTTTGGTATTTATGTTATATACTTGTTTGTCGTGATCTAATAAATAAAGTCCATTGACTAATCTAGCAGATCCATAAAACATCTCTTTAAAATAAAACGAACAACTATTGTCTTTTATTATAAAGGAAAATCCCTTAGCATCTAAGCAAGAAACTGAAATGATGTTTTTAGTAAGACTTGGAACATGGAAACATTCTTCCAGTTCCAAAACTAGCCCGGAGGGCAACGACAAATAGTAAGTTCCTACAGCTAATGCAGCAATCCGTGCTCCATTTCCCACTCGTAGGTCGACTTCACCCTTGCTTAACTTTCTACTTCTTCTTAGTCCCTGTGGATTGGAACATAAGTGTGAGCCACAACCTGTATCTAATACCCAAGAAGTTGAATTAGCAAGTATACAGTCTATAACGAAAATACCTGAAGATGGAACGACTGTTCCGTTCTTCTGATCTTCCTTTAGCTTTGGACATTCTCTTTTGTAATGGCCTATTCCATCACAATAAAGACAGCTTGATGTGGACTTGTCCTGCTTTGATTTAGCATTGCCCTTGGACTTTCCACCTTTCTTGAACGGTCTCTTTCTAGCCTTGAGTAAATCTTTGGCTTCACAGTCCAGTATTATTTCAGCCTTTCTGACAAGGTGAACAAATTCTGCAACTGTTTCTTCTCTTGGTTCACTTAGGTATAGTTGCTTGAAGCGACCAAACCCACTGTGTAGTGAATTGAGCAAGACAGAGACTGCCATCCTTTCGCTTATTGGTGTTCCTAGTAGACTTAGGCGATCAAAGTATGAACACATAAGATCCACATGGAACCTCAGTGGGACGCCTACCCTCTGTTTAGTGCGAAGGAGCTGAACATGTGTTTCTTGGACCTCCATCCTATAACACCTGTTGGGAGAACTAACCTTTAGACCAGACATTGATTCAATCAACTCATGGACGTTCAGGTCCCTGTCCTCCGTACTTCCACGACAGATATCCCTCAGATTCTTGATGAGCGTAAAAGGTTCATAGGCTACAAACCTTCTAGCCCAATCATCAGGGATATTGTTCAGCATGAGACTCATAACCTTTTTGAGATCCGCATCCCAGGCGTAAAACCTCTCAGGGGTCATGTCTCTGGCATAGTAGCTTGGCATGGGATGTGACAGTACATACTCAAGTCCATTGAGTTTGACTATTTCAACTAGCTTAGCTTCCCATTCAAGAAAATTTGTCAGGTTCAGCTTGACCATAAGCTCAGAACCCATGATGATGTTTTGATTGTTGTTTGCCATATTAAAACTACAATTGAAAAGAATAAACAAATAAATAACCATTCACAGTTTCTCTTAATAAACTTAAATTCTAGCATACATGCATAATTCAATGTTTATTAAGCATTTTATTCAAGTTATGTGTTCCGGCAGGTGTGAATAAAATGATTCCAAGATCCTAAAATCATTGAAGAACTAAGCACAGTTTGTCGACTTAATTCTAGAACATCTTAGGTAAGCAAAAAGCCTTTTGCTAATAGTCTAGAAACTATTCTTGGTTGATAGGTACGTCTAAGAACTTATTAGGTAAACCTATCGAATTTGCCACGACATAAAAGGACTCCTTACTTATATCGTTGAGTTTCACCAAAACTAACATGTACTCACAATTATTTGTGTACCTTGCCCCTTTAGGACCAATAAGTAACACCTCGCTGAGCGAAAACTATTACTAGATTGATGTAAAGGATATCCAAGCAAGTGTATATTTTGGCATGGCACCTTTTAACTCAATTTTTAAGTTTGGAACTTAAGGCTCTTACTATGTTGGTTAGATTTTAAGTGAACTAAAATCCTTAATCATGCAACATAATCAAGCTTTTGATCTCATGCATTTTAAGACATATTTAAAACAATAAATAACTTAAAACATGCATAAGATATTTGTGATCTAGTATGGCCCGACTTCATCTTGAAGCTTTGACTTCAAAGTCCGTCTTGAAAATCTCCGTGGGAGGCACCATTTTCTTCAAATAGGATAAGTTATAACTAATTACAACTATTTGATGGTTCGTAGACCATATTTGAATTGAAAAATAACTTTGGTACTTTAGACCAATTACATTCAAATTAATGGTACGCAGACCATATTTTCTATCCTATTTGGGCCATACTAGTCACTTCATAACCTGCAAAACAGTACATATACAATATATACCATTCACCCATTCATTATCATGAATGGCCCACATAGCTGGTTAGTAAAACACATTATGCATCACGTAAACATTTGCAGCAATTAATCAAGGGCACCAATAATCTACCAATTATTCAGTCCTTATTAATTCTAATCAAGTTGTTTTAACCTTAAGGATTTGTAGACCTAATCAAGAGTTTATGACTAAAAAGAGCTCCCACTTAAACCAATAAATTCATATGCTTTACCAATTTTAAACATAAAAATGTATTTCTAGTCCAACCGGAAACATACAAATTTAATTAAAATTTAAAGCTCATATCAATTTATAATTGAATCCAAAAATTTAATTTAATTTCAGTCGTATTTAAATTAATTCATGATTTTAATTTTAGTAAAATAATTAGAATAAATAACATTTATTATAATTATAATATTCAAAATTAAAATCCAAGAAAATAATTCAAATTATTAATTTTAAAATTAATTAAAATTACGTGAACTGAAATTTTCAAATTAAACATTCAAAACGATCTAATCGTAACGCAAACACCCTACGCGTTGCACGCCCATGGGCCGTACGCACACAGCCATTGCTGGCCATGTGCGCGCAGCCCATGCGCTCGTCGCATAGCTGCTGCTTCCCTATCGCAAGCCTCCGCACGCATTGGTGCTCGCTGCGCGCGCGCGACATCGCTCGCTGGGCGCGCGAGCCATCGCTCGCTGGGCGCGCGAGCCATCGCTCGCTGGGCGCGCGACATCGCTCGCTGTGCGCGCGAGCCATCGCTCGCTGGGGCGCGACATCGCTCGCTGGGCGGGCGACATCGCTCGCTGTGCGTGCGAGTAATGCTGGGCGCAGCGCTCGTGGCACGCGAGCTTGCGCTCGCTGCGCGCGAGGCTGCGCGCTCTTGTGCGAGGCAGCGCGCGTTGTGGCGCAGCTCGCTTGCTGCCCACACGCGACTGCCTTGGCTCGCTCTTCGCCCATGCCCATTCGTTCATAGCTCGTGGCACACGACACAAGGCAGGGCTGCTGCCTTGTGCTCGTGCACTACGCCCTTGCTCATTGCATTCGTGCCGCACGGGCGACGAGCTCCCTTGCTCGTCGTCGCATGCCCGCATTATACAACACCCCTTAAGGGTAACACGAAGCGTCCATTGCTTCGTGCGTGCAAGTTATATGAACGAATCGCATAAAATTTAAAATTTATATTTAAAATTAATGACAAATTAATAAATAATATTAATTTCATAATTTTAGGGCGAAAAATCGAAAATTTATTATCCAATTGATTTCCGATTGATATGGATTCAAGTTTAGGTCATAAAAATTTAAAATTTATCGTAAATTTACAATTTTTATGGTGGTTTTTAATCATAGGTTTCTAATTAAATTACAATTAATTATGAAAATCAAATTAATTCTAAATTATTCTAATTTTCAACAAATTAATCATAATTAATAATTAGATTGCATAATTAACAAGACTAGGCATTCAAACTTGTTAAACATATGCAGTAGGTCAATCAAAAATTCAAGATTTATCAACAAGAATCGCAAATATTTAATTTAACATCTTAAATTTACGAAATTTTGCATTCGAAAAACTAAAACCTTCGAAAAGTCATAGTTAGGCTTCGAATTTGAGAATTCTGGGTTCGGCAGAAAAATACTATTTTTGTCAAAATTTTTAGAATGCCTTTTACATGCGGAATTGACACATAAATCACTCAATTCGGATGAGTAACGAAGAAACTGCCGAAAAACTGCGTACGTATAATTAAATAAACGCAATTTGCAATTAATTAACAATTACGAAAATTAATCACCCCTTTTAATTCTTGCAAATTTGTAATATTTAACCATGTTCATGCAATTTAGATTATGAAAATAATAAGGGGCTCGTGATACCACTGTTAGGTTATGATTCATATGACAGTTCATAAATCATGCGGAAAAACCATAAAGCCAGGAAACATATTATTTACACATAATCATTTAGCATAGTTTAGATGCATACTCTTTGTTGCGTGCCTTCCCTAGCTGCGCCCGAACCGAACAAGAACAAGTCTTTAGGACTCCAAGTGTCGTCCCTCCGTAGATAGTCCACAGCACGTCCGGATCCGCCTTAAGATTGACCAACTAGAATCGCCCTTAAGGTTCTAATATTTTCGGTTAGGTAGGAAAGAATATTGGCTGATTTTTCTGCTTAAAAATCTTAGTTTTGAATACTTAAAACTTGTGTATAAATAATGACCCCTAGGCCTTTATTTATAGAGTTATGGAAAAGGAATCGTAATCCTAGTAGGATACGAATTAATTGAAATTAGAATCCTACATGAATTCTATTTAATTAATTTATCCAATTAGGAATAGGAATTTAATCATACACTAACTCTTGTAGATTTAGGAATCACGCATGAGCACAAACTCACACACACACGGCAGCCACAAGGGCTGCCCATGCGCGTGCGAGCAGCAGCCCACGCAGCGCGGCCCACGCATCCGTGGCCTTGGCGCGCGCTGGGCCTGCCTTGCGGTAGGCCTGGGCGCTGCCTTGGCTGGGCTTGTGGCGCGCGTGCTTGCTGGGCGATGGCCCGGCTTCGTGCTGGGCCTTCGTCCGGCAGGCCTCGTCCGATGCTAATTCGTACGATACGCTTCCGATTAAATTTCCAGTTCCGGAATTTATTTCCGATACGAACAATATTTAATATTTCCGATTCCGGAATTAATTTCCGTTTCGAACAAATATTTAATATTTCCGTTTCCGGAATTATTTTCCGATTCCGGTAATATTTCCGATTCTGACAATATTTCCGTTTCCGGCAATATTTCCGATTCTGGTAATATTTCCATTTCCATTAATATTTTCCGATACGTACCATGTTTCCGTTTCCGGCAACATCTACGACTTGGATAATATTCATATTTCCGATACGATCCATATTTCCGTTTCCGGCAATATCATCGTTTCCGGAGTATTCATTTCTTGCCTGTGACGATCTTAGCTCCCACTGAAACCAAGATCCGTCGGTTCCGAATATTCATAGATGGAGTATTTAATGCCATTAAATACTTGATCCGTTTACGTACTATTTGTGTGACCCTACGGGTTCAGTCAAGAGTAAGCTGTGGATTAATATCATTAATTCCACTTGAACTGAAGCGGCCTCTAGCTAGGCATTCAGCTCACTTGATCTCACTGAATTATTAACTTGTTAATTAATACTGAACCGCATTTATTAGACTTAACATAGAATGCATACTTGGACCAAGGGCATTATTTCCTTCATAATCCTCCTCTTCTGCCTCGACGGTACAGTCGGCTAGGAAGTCTGAGACTGCTGAACCCTTGATAGACTTCTGCGGGATGTATTTGAGGTCGAATTCTGCTAGCATGACCAACCATCTGGACAACCGTCCGTTGAGAGCTGGTTTTTCGAATAGATACTTGAGAGGATCCGCTTTGCTGATCACATGTACTGTATGGGAGAGCATGTAGTGACATAGTTTCTTTGTGGCCCAAACCAAGGCGATGCTGAGTTTCTCGAACTATGTGTATTTGGTCTCTGTAGGGGAGTTTTTTGATCTTTTCCCCGTTTCCTACAATGGGGGGTTTGGCACGCGGCGGTTCGTTTAGAGAACCGTTGAAATGTTTTTGCACCTCAAAAGAGTCGCCACCAAACTTTATTTTAGGTCTCGTTCGGGAAGACCGCACAATGACTCTATTTTTGGATAAGGCCTTGAAACGGATGGGTGAGATCCGGGCTGGGGAACGAAAATGCTTATTCGGCGAGCTTTAGAAATATTCAAGTACGTTGGCACAACATTGTTTCGAAAATAAACCCTAAGATTAGACTATGTGGGTTTGAAATTTAGAACAAAATAGAATTTCTAATTGTACGGTGGTCACTTTTCTTTAAAGATTGATTTAAGGAACCTAAGCCCGGTTTGTCCAAAAATATCTTCGTTAAGCGTGATGTAACCTTTGTATTTTGGTGTATTTAGCATGTTGGTAATGAAAGCAATAAAGCACATAAAGCAACATCACAATACTAAATAAAGTGCTGAATTGGTAAATATAAGACCCCCTAGAAAAGGATTAGGGAGTAGGTCTACATTGCCTAGAAATGGACTAGGCAAGTAAAGGTGCGGAATTGAAAGTGCAATATTGAAATTGCGGTATTGAAATTGCGGTATTGAAATTGCGGTATTGAAAGTGCGATATTGAAAGTGCGATATTGAAAGGTGCATAATTGAAATTTGTACTTGGGCACATGAGATTCGAACGCCAAGCGGCTCCTTAAAAATAAGTGCGCCCGACACGAATTCAGAGCCAAAAATCTCAACTTGGGAGAGGTTGCTCAACCCAAATGTCCTAGATTTTGCATATTGAACTTGAAATTGAAAGCTTGAATATTGAAAGGTTTGAACTTGAAAAGATTGAAACTTGAACTTGAAATGATTGAAATTTGAACTTGAAATGGTCCTAGTTTAGAGAGGTAGTTATGAACAACCCTAAACATGGTGGGATCTTTGAAATTTGAAAACTTGAGCTTGTGTATTGAAAAATGGAGTCTTGAATCTCAAAAAGACTAAACCTTTAAATGCTAAAAGGTGTCATCTTTGATTACTCCACACTTGAAGGTGATTCTAGTTCAAAGAGATGAATGCAAACAACTTTGAACATCCTTGAATCTTGAAAATTTGTATTTTGTATTTGAAAAAGTTTGTATTTTTGAAAAAGCATGTGTGATTGTTGCAAGTGGTGTTTTTTATGGCAAAAAACACCAACTTTCTAATCATTTGAAATCAAAATAGCATAATTGATTGAAATGGGATTCGGATTTACCTAGTTAGGCTTAGGCACGAGCTCCCAATTTCTCTTGAATTTTGGAATTTTTGTATGTGTATTTGAAGAGTTTTGAGGTTTGTATTGTGAGGAGTAATGTCGAAATTACGACGTTGTATGTGTTGTGCTCCCCCTTTTTTCGATGGAAATGAGGGGTATTTATAGGAGGGAAATGGTGCAAAACGCCAGCACACGCCAGCGCCTGGCGCCAGGCCAGCGCTGGGCGCTGCTGACGTGGGCTGAATGCCGCCAAAAAGGACGGAAAGATGCCGTCCTTGATTTGTCTTGTATGGGTGTACCTTCGTACGAATAGTACGATGTTTGGCATGTAGTGTTTTCTTGGAGGTTAAGGCTTGAATTTGCGTCTAAAAACAAACCTTTCTCGGGTTTTTGAATTCCGGTTTTACGGGGCGGGGCCCGGCATGCTCGGTTTTGTGGGTCGGCGCCCGAATTTTACTTGCCTTATATGATTTTCAGTGGAAAAGGCCTAGTAAAACCAATGGGATGGTCCACTAATTGAGATTGAACTTGGATTTTGAAATTGGATTTTGGAAGTTGTATTTTGTACCGAGTTCCGGGAGGGGAACGGTCTCGGGGATTGGATTTTGGTCCTTGGATTTTGGAGGTATTCTTAGCAATTGGGATTTCCGCCTGGAGTTACTCTAATCGCCTAACAAGGATAATGGTATCGTCATCATCCCAAAGGGGAGACACAAATTAGGTGTCTACAGAATCCCCCACTTTGACTGAGCGTTCGGTTAGGAAAGCGCAAGTCAAAGTATTTCGAAAGGGACGGAGAATGGTCAAGATGTTCTGCAATCGAGACCACTCTTTGTACGCCGGTACCTGCACAAAATAGGCGTTAGAAAAAGGATAGAGTCTACCTCGATGCGGTTGGTGATGACTCCGATTTGTACTTGTATTTTTCCGCCTTCAGTTCAGGACGGAGCTTGGCATCGAAAATTTGAATTTTTGAATCTTGAATTTTGAACTTTGACACCCGGAGTTAATCCGTTGGGATGTGCTTTTCTGGGGATAAGAGCTTTTTACTGGCCCTTAAAATTTTGAATTTCGAATGACTTTCCCGGAGCTTGGGTCCGTTGGGAGTTGGGCGCCTGAGTCGTTGTATTTTTTGGACTTTGTATTCTTGAAATATTCATCTGTTTGTAGTTGGAGATACAGGTGTATACCCGTATTTTCGATGGATGCTTCGATGCGACGTTTGATGCTTTGTGCGGAAGACCGTAGCAGCAAAGGACGTGTAATCAGCACGGGAGACCGTGCGCGCTGCAGTCTTGCGCATGCAGCAGGTCAGTGCACGGCGCTGGGGCGGTGCCTGGCGCTGGGTGTGAGGGGGGTCGAAAAAGCGCGAGGCTAATGCGTGACCTTGTCCCTCGTGGGTGTGACGATTATTTTCATTCAATCAAGTGTAATTGGATTTCCTGTGAGTATACACCCAATTGACTAGTAATATAGGAGTCGCCATTCAGTTTTTAACAACAATGAGAAAAACTGACAAAACCCGGTTATCGTGACATAAAGGGAGTGCAATTATATTTGACCACGACGGCCATAGGTTCCCTTGTGATCCCTGGTGTGGGGATCTCTCAATATACACCCGCAAGGTAGAGATTGAGGGTTCGGGGGACTGTCACTACCGAGAGGAGTAATTCGCTCGTCGATAACTCCAGAGGCAGGATATCCTTACTAGCTCAGCATAAATAATTGAAGGGACATGCGTTAACTATTAAACTAATCTGAATTGATTTTAGCAATATGCAACATATAATACTAATTCGATCGTGATTATCTGATTTAAATAACATTAAGGGACCTAGCATGATAATCCGATTTCCCAAAAATATTATATTTGTTAGGCGTGATAGAACAATCAGATTAGGTTAGTTTAACAGTTCATAAAAAGGGCGAGGAAAGCGGTTAAATCATCGAAAAGGGACACATTACGACGCACCCTTGAGAGGTGCGTCACGGTTCTCAGAAAACTAACCACTTTGACTTTGCTATTTCTCCTTTTTATTTAACGAATCTCGATTATGGGACAGGATACGTTCTGTTCGATTTATGGATCGATTGCGACAGAACGCGTGAACAGTTTCGCAGCGAGAGGCTTAGGCTAAGGGGTTTAGAGTCAATACTCAGAATATATTATGTGTTGTCGTCTGTTGTTTCACGTCGAAACTAGGGGCCTATTTATAGGGAAGAGTTCGTGGGAAGATAGAATTGCAGAGTTCTAATCCGCAAAGAATTAGGAAAAGAGACGTACCCAGGTACTTTCAGCGCCCAGCTCTGGGCGTCAAAGATTTCGGCGCCCAGGGCTGGGCGTTGAAAATAGAGATCCATGCAATTTCAGCGCCTAGGGCTGGGCGTCAAAGATTTCGGCGCCCAGCTCTGGGCGATGAAAGTTATGTCTGGGCCGAATTCTTTGTCAGATTGCGATTTTAAACGAGTATGTTCTGAGGTGGAAACATATTATTTGAAACGGTAGAATAAGTGAACTTTATTATTTAAATCTGCTGCCTTGCCGTAAGCCAAAAAATTTGTTTTATATTTTTGAGTACATGTATTTTCTTTTCATGTGTTTTTTTTGGTACGTATACCTGAATACGTGTTGTACCCCTCCAAGTGTTCGTTATTTTTCCGTGCATGTGCGGATAAAATGACAAGCACTTCTGGACAAATTTTTCAGCAAGCAGAGAGAATCGGCGCCCAGGCTTGGGCGCTAAAGATTTCGGCGCCCAGCTCTGGGCGCTGAAAATGGTTTCTGGGCGGATATTTTTTGGTGCGCTAAATGCTTCTTTATTTTTCTTTTTAGACTAACTTTAGAGGCGCTTTTGCAAAGTTTCTTTTTTATTATTCACATTTTATTATTTTTTTTTGCACTTTTCATTTATTTCCTTTTTTTGTGTTTGTGACTCAAGACGGCTTGAAAGATGGGTTGAATGAGATAGGAGAATTTGTATAGGTGTAAGCATGAGGATTATATCTGCTAGGGCTCACAATTTGCAGCTTCGTGCTAGTGTCACGAGTTTACATCAACCAAGGCCAATGAGCAGCATGGGGACGGCTCAAGGGTATATCAACAGGACGTATCCAAACAAGTTATATGGTCATTATGCTAATGGTGGTGTAAGAGCAGGTTTGGACTTTGGAAATGATGGGCATGACGCACGTGTCGATGGCCGTGCGTGGTTTGCGGTTGACAACAAGTTCAGGAACAAGAGTCGAGGTAATAGTTTCTTGGTTTATGGCAATGAGAGCATGGATGGGTTAAATGAGCTGAACAGGGACCCCAGAGCGGAGGCGTCTAAGAACATAAGTATTGGAAAGGGTAGACATCGTAGAACTTTTATGATTTGGATTGGTTGACTCAATTGAAGGAAATAATGCCCTTGGTCCAAGTATGCATTCTATGTTAAGTCTAATAAGTGCGGTTCAGTATTAATTAACAAGTTAATAATTCAGTGAGATCAAGTGAGCTGAATGCCTAGCTAGAGGCCGCTTCAGTTCAAGTGGAATTAATGATATTAATCCACAGCTTACTCTTGACTGAACCCGTAGGGTCACACAAATAGTACGTAAACGGATCAAGTATTTAATGGTATTAAATACTCCATCTATGGATACTCCATCTACAGATCTTGGTTTCAGTGGGAGCTGAGATCGTCACAGGCAAGAAATGAATGCTCCGGAAACGATGATATTACCGGAAACGAAAATATGGATCGTATCGAAAATATAAATATTATCCAAGTCGTAGATGTTGCCGGAAACGGAAACATGGTACGTATCAGAAAATATTATCGGAAACGGAAATATTGCCGGAATCGGAAATATTGCCGGAAACGGAAATATTGTCAGAATCGGAAATATTGCCGGAATCGGAAAATAATTCCGGAAACGGAAATATTAAATATTTGTTCGAAACGGAAATTAATTCCGGAATCGGAAATATTAAATATTGTTCGTATCGGAAATGAATTCCGGAATCGGGAAATTAATCGGAAGCGTATCGTACGAATTAGCATCGGACGAGGCCTGCCAGACGAAGGCCCAGCACGAAGCCGGGCCATCGCCCAGCAAGCCAGCGCGCCACAACGCACCAGCCAAGGCTGCGCCAGGCCCACCGCAAGGCAGGCCCAGCGCGCGCCAAGGCAGCGGCAGCGTGTGGGCCTCGCAGCAATGGGCTGCGAGCTCGCGAGCTGCGCGCGTGCGCATGGCGCCCCTCGTGGGCTGCTGTGCGTGCGTGTGTGTTGGTGTGCTATACGAATCCTAAAGCTATCAGGTTTCTACTAATGATTAAATTCCTAAACCTAAAAGGATGAATTAATTAAAATAAGAATTCTATTAGGATTCTAGTTTAATTAATTCGTATCCTAATAGGATTACGATTCCCTTTCCATACCTCTATAAATAAAGGCCTAGGGTCATTATTTTGCATAGAGTATTCAAGTATTCAAAGTGATTTTTGAGAGCAAAAATTCAGTCATACAATTGCCTATACTAGCCGAAAATTCTAAGTACCTTAAGGGCGATCCTAGTTGGTCAAGCTTAAGGCGGATCCGGACGTGCTGTGGACTATCTACGGAGGGACGACACTTGGAGTCCTAAAGACTTGTTCTTGTTCGGTTCGGGCGCAGCTAGGGAAGGCACGCAACTTTATGGTTTTTCCGCATGATTTATGAATTGTCATAAGTATCATAACCTCACATCAATTCTCTTCCTTCGTTTTACTTGTGTAAATTTCGCACTTTGGGAGGTACGGGCTAAGTATTTCATGGCTTGCTCTTTTCGCTCTCCCTTTTCTCTTTCTATTTTTTCTTTTTTGCTCGGGATTCCCCCCCCTCAACATAAAATTTTTTATTTGGGCTAAAAGGTAGATGGTTGTGGTCTTTGAGTCACGGGGCGAGACTGAATGAGCCTCGTTTGGTAGGCCTATAATGGACCTTTAATTTTAGTAGGCCTAGGGTGGACCTTTAATTTTTGTTGGCCTAGGGTGGACCTTTAAATTGTCTTACTTTGCAAGCGTATTTAGTCGTTTCTTAAAATGTGCAAATAGCGTAGATTCAAAATGTTATTTTTACCTTATTGAAATTTAACGAAAGGATTACTCCCTCCGTCCCGGAATACTTGACCTGTTTTCCTTATCGGGCCGTCCCTTAATACTTGACCTGTTTCTAAAAATGGAAATATTCTAACAATATTATATTATTTCTCACTCCACCCTTATTAACCCACCTACCCCCTACTCCATACAAAAAATAATTAAAAATTCAACCCCTACTCTCCCCATCCCCACCCCTTTACACATTTCCTACTAACTACATTAAAATAATACCCCACTATCAACTACTACCTATTAAATTAAATAAGTCAATTCAAGTCCCTTAAACTCTGTGCCGGTCAAACCGGGTCGAGTATTCCGGGACGGAGGGAGTACATCGAAAATAATTTTCAGAATTCTTTTCAGATTCCAGTTTCTGGGATTTAATTGGAAGTTGTGGTTTAGACTCAAACTTTCATTAATCTTTCTGATTATAGCCCGTGTATGAATACAAGGAGGTGGCCTAGACTCAAAATGATCGCATGGAGTAAGCCTATAATACTTGACCAAGCGACTCTCAGACTTAGGCTAATTGGACTATAACTTTCGTTGGTTGTCACTTTAGATTTTAACCCTTGGGTGTTCATTTGTCATGCGCCATTTTGCTTAATGTTGGCAAGGTAGTTAATTGGGGAGATCGAATTTTTATTTTTGCAAGACTAGAATCATTAGTGCGGCTTCTCTCTTAGTGTGTATTGCTTCACCCCAATGGTAGCCCTATTGGTATGCCGATTTGGGTATTTTCATGGTTGGTCATGTTGCATTCATGGAAAATCTTTTAGTCCGTACTTAATAGTATTTCAAGGAGTGAGTGACTCGAGAGGACTATGATAGTCGTGACCCAATGTGATTATAAGCCTTGAGGCCATTAATTTTTCTTGCCAATGGTATTGTCACCTTAGGTTCACTTTGGGGTTGTGCGACTATGGGGGATGATTTCCAGAATGTGACTGTTTCCATTTTGCAAATACTATAGTATATTCTTTTTATTGGTGAGAGAGTATTGAGGCCGTGGATCCTTAGCGAGGGATGACAATTACATATGGGTGTTTATTGATTTAAATGTTAGGAAGGGAGACTCAATATGGTTTAACCTTTTAACTTGCAGAACGACACCAAGCATTAGGACCGATTCTATGGATAAGACAACTAAGACTTAGGATTTGGATTGTATTTTGGCATAGCCTAGTCTAGACTCGGATTTATTTGAACATTTATTTTTTTTGAAGAATTTATTCGAACATTTATTTTTTGAATACTTTGCCCATGTGACATTCAAGGTCGTTTAATTATCATGCTCGGTTTTGGGTGCCGAGCATTGTTGTCGTAGGAGGCCTAATGCCGACACAAAGAGTTATTAATTTTTTACGAGTCGCTTTTGAAATCGAGTGCTTTTCTTACGCCCTCGTAGCAATTTTTCGAAAAGTTTTTTGCTACGTATATTTTTTCATGCCCGGGCACCGAGGCTGCTGTGCCTGACCAAAAGGCCAGGCACCAACTTCAGCGCCCAGCAGTGGGCGTGAGAAATTTTGGCGCCCAGCCAGGGGCGTTGAAAATGCGTCCCTGGCTGGTTCTCGTTTTCTGTTTGCGTATACTTTTGTTTTTGAGACTTTAGTTTTGCGTGCTTGCCTTATAACGTCCTTTACGCGTTGTGCAGTGTTTATGGGATTCGTTACAGGCTATCCCGAGCGTCGCTTATTTTTGTGGCGATCATTCGGGTTTACGGAACACGTATTTTGGTATAACTCTTTGGCCAATTGGTTCATGAATGTTTGGGAAATTTTTAAGGTCGTTGGTTTCCTATCATTATTTGCCTAGCATTATTCGTACGCACAATCATAACATAGTCACATAGTTCGCTACACATAACTACATTACAAACAGGGATTTGAAAATTAAATATGCCACGTAGTTTATGATAGGCTTCTATGGGTAGTTTATTTGCGCCTAGCTTGGTACCGCTTCTATCGTAGATCCAACACATGCACCGGTCGAGGTAGTGTCTTCAACAGATGAATTTCGCCCAAGAGGCCAACCCGCAAGTGCAAGCCAAGGGGGCATGCAGGCGAGAGGGA
The DNA here is from genome assembly GCF_020520425.1 of Spinacia oleracea. Classification (NCBI taxonomy): domain Eukaryota; kingdom Viridiplantae; phylum Streptophyta; class Magnoliopsida; order Caryophyllales; family Amaranthaceae; genus Spinacia; species Spinacia oleracea. The sequence goes on along the minus strand of NC_079490.1, from coordinate 158,686,231 downwards.
CCTAATGGGCGAGCGATTAGGTTCGGGATAGGTGTACTACCTGCATAAGTACCGAGTGGGAAACATGCGCGGCGTATGCACCCCCCTATTGGCGAAAAAGGTATCCTTAGTCCCAACTCCCGAGGGAGCCGAGATTCGTTATGATGTTCTGCCCGTTCACATTAATATGCTGATTTTCAGGTCGTCCCAACTTGATGGGGAAATAAACGCGGGGTAGGATCGTTTCACCCTTCGGCTATTTTGATTACCTACAAGCACGAGTATTTCCTTCACTATCCCCAGTGGAGTCGCCACTGTGAGGGGGGTCGAAAAAGCGCGAGGCTAATGCGTGACCTTGTCCCTCGTGGGTGTGACGATTATTTTCATTCAATCAAGTGTAATTGGATTTCCTGTGAGTATACACCCAATTGACTAGTAATATAGGAGTCGCCATTCAGTTTTTAACAACAATGAGAAAAACTGACAAAACCCGGTTATCGTGACATAAAGGGAGTGCAATTATATTTGACCACGACGGCCATAGGTTCCCTTGTGATCCCTGGTGTGGGGATCTCTCAATATACACCCGCAAGGTAGAGATTGAGGGTTCGGGGGACTGTCACTACCGAGAGGAGTAATTCGCTCGTCGATAACTCCAGAGGCAGGATATCCTTACTAGCTCAGCATAAATAATTGAAGGGACATGCGTTAACTATTAAACTAATCTGAATTGATTTTAGCAATATGCAACATATAATACTAATTCGATCGTGATTATCTGATTTAAATAACATTAAGGGACCTAGCATGATAATCCGATTTCCCAAAAATATTATATTTGTTAGGCGTGATAGAACAATCAGATTAGGTTAGTTTAACAGTTCATAAAAAGGGCGAGGAAAGCGGTTAAATCATCGAAAAGGGACACATTACGACGCACCCTTGAGAGGTGCGTCACGGTTCTCAGAAAACTAACCACTTTGACTTTGCTATTTCTCCTTTTTATTTAACGAATCTCGATTATGGGACAGGATACGTTCTGTTCGATTTATGGATCGATTGCGACAGAACGCGTGAACAGTTTCGCAGCGAGAGGCTTAGGCTAAGGGGTTTAGAGTCAATACTCAGAATATATTATGTGTTGTCGTCTGTTGTTTCACGTCGAAACTAGGGGCCTATTTATAGGGAAGAGTTCGTGGGAAGATAGAATTGCAGAGTTCTAATCCGCAAAGAATTAGGAAAAGAGACGTACCCAGGTACTTTCAGCGCCCAGCTCTGGGCGTCAAAGATTTCGGCGCCCAGGGCTGGGCGTTGAAAATAGAGATCCATGCAATTTCAGCGCCTAGGGCTGGGCGTCAAAGATTTCGGCGCCCAGCTCTGGGCGATGAAAGTTATGTCTGGGCCGAATTCTTTGTCAGATTCGGATTCCTGAAATCCGTAGAGTTTGAGATTTCGAGTCTTTTAGCGCGTATTAATTTTGTGACGGAATGCGTCTGGGCCCGTTACGAACTCTAGGCTCGTTAGGATTTCAATTAATACGTAACTCTTATTTCCGAATCATATTAGGAATAGGATTCTCGCAGTTTTCTATCTCATTTAGGATTTATATTGGAATGCAACACCTAATTCTGACAGGTTTCAATCTTTTATGATTTTGCCACTTTTAGAAGCTACTTTTTACGGCAGTTACTATTTTTAGCAGGTTTCCATGAATAGCTGGTTTCGGGTAAAATGAAAAGGGGAATTGAGATTCGTTTATTTTATAGGAGATGCGTTGTCAAGTGGAGTTTTTATGCTTTCATTATCGAACCTTTCCCTTGCGGGAATGGGGACAAAAGTAGGTGTCTACACTGGGCTGCACTATATAAGTGCCCCTTGCCGTGCCATTTTGAGGCACATTCACTTGAAATTCTTGTTTCTTTTCTCTCAAAGGTCGGTTAGCTTCTCCCCTTGGTCTTGTTCTTGCCTTGTCCATGTAAGTATTTCATGTTTTGCTTATGAAATAACTCTAGGATTGCCTGTAGTTTTGATTTTCTCGTACTTTGAAATGATGCTTGTATGTTTAAGCTTCTTGAATCTTGTAGAAAACTGTTTGATAGCCACTTGAACTTGAACTGTTGGAACTTGTACTTTTGAAAGTTTTTTTGAACCTGTATCTGCTTCGGCACGGATAGCCTAGGCGTGGATGTAGAACTTGAATACCTGCTTTGGCGTGGATAGCCTAGGCGTTGGTGTAGGAATTTGAATACCTGCTTCGGCGTGGATAGCCTAGGCGTTGGTGTAGAATTTGAATACCAGCTTCAGCGTGGGTAGCCTAGGCGTTGGTGTAGAATTTGAATACCTGCTTCGGCGTGGGTAGCCTAGGCATTGGTGTAGAACTTGTATCTTGAATTAGAGGTCCACTGGGGATTTTATTTTGCATTTTTTTTTGACTTTGTTTAGGCTAGTGTAGGATAGCCCCCAGTTTAGAATTTTGACTCTTTGTATGCTACTTGATTTAGTATGCCTCGTCACACTCGGAGAAAGCTCGCTGAATCAGCTGTGGTTCGAGCTGCTGAGGAAGACGCTTCGGATGATGAGGCGGCTGCAATAAATGCGCCAGGTGGGGGTATGGTTCCCCGAGATGCGCCTGATTTCCCTGGTGCTGGTTGGACCCCTTCCGACCTGATGTTTCGGCCGGATTGGCACTTGTCTCAGCCGCCTTGCGCTGGCATGGTGAGTCTTGTACTGTGTTTCGAATTTGTACTTTGTACTTGTATAGGTCTTGAGCTAACTCGTTCACCTGTAGACCGACGAAAAGCCGTTCCGTACTTACTGGTCCTTGGTGGAGGTTCAGAGGGCCTTTAAACCTCTCTGTGCTAATGAGGAGGCTATGGGGATTTGGTCGCAGATGGGCCTGGTCGATTTCTGGCGCACCATGGGAGGTTCCTCGAGGAGAACGGGGAATAAAAACCGTTTGTGGGCTTTGTTAGAGCTGTGGTGGGATACCACCAACACTTTCCACATAGCATGGGGGGAGATTACTATTACCCCCGTTGAGTTTGCTATGATTACAGGTCTTCCTTTTTCTGAGAGGAATGTGACCTTTGACTCTGAGCTGACGTGGCGCTCGGCCCTGTTGTTGATTTGTCAGAGGAGGACTCTCACGCTTCTGTGACGGTGCTGGTGGATGCTATCTGTGGTGAGGGTGTGTCCGCGGAGCAGAGGGTTAGGCTCTTCCTCCTTGTCTTGGTTAGCAGAGTGATTGCCCCGAGTAGGAACAGTCGGGTGCATATTAGCTTCTTGTCCGCTTTGAGGGACTTGAGAGCTGTCCCGAGTTATAACTGGGGTGGTTTGGCATATAGCCACCTCTTGTATGAAATGGGGCGGGCCTCCCGGACTGCACTGGGGAGTGACCCGAGCATGGATGCTCTGTGGAGCGTGCTGGAGGTATTCGAGACTCCTTATACTTTGTACTTTGTATTTGTATGCTTGTATCTTGAACTTGACTAATGTTTTGTTTGTTCCTTGAAAGATTTGGATCTATGAGCACTTTCCGACTTTGGCGCAGGAGCGTACTAGTGATGCGGCTTACCCGTATGCTGCCTCTTGGATAGGAGCGGTGCGCGTTGGTGCGTCCCTGGCGGCTTCTCGCAGAGCTTGGAGAGTTTTTCCTGCTGATAGGGTAATCTTTTATACTGTTTTGCTTTCTTGTATTTGTATTTGCATTGTTGCCTGAGTTGTCTGCTTTGTAGGTGGTATGACGTCCTTTTGCCAACGCGGTTGTACCTGCCTCAGCTGCTCGTGCCCATTTCCTGTCTGGGCGGCGGGTTTTGCTTCCAGGACTCGCCATATGTGGTATCTAGGGGAGCGAGTGTCCCTTCAACATCATTCAGGGGATAGGCTTGTCCCCAAGGATCCGCCGGAGTCCATGCTGGCGTTGGATGAAGAGTTGGCCCGGCTCTATGCGGAGGCTAGGGGCGAGGCTGATTGCCTCTCTTGGAGGGAGTTTGTACACAGGAAGGGGAGCTATGACGACTTCCTGAGGAGGCTGGCTCCACCAGTACGCTTCGTACCGCCGGTGAGCTTTTGAACCTTGTATTCTTGTATCCTTGTGTTCTTGTATTCTTGTTCTGATTGAATGATTGGATGATCGTATGATTGTATGTAGGAGGAGGAGGTTGATCCTGAGGACATTCCTCATGCTGATAGGATCCTCCGCTTTGAGAACTCGGACGGGGAAGAGGTGGTGGAGACCATTCCTTGGACTTCTCCTCCGCACCGGAAATCATATGATGCTGTACCTGAGAATTATGCCCCTGTAAGTACTGTTGCATTTTTAAAACTGTTTGTAACTTGTATTTGGAAATTGATCTTGAATTTTGTATGCAGGCGCCTCGGGCGAGAGTGCGTTGCTGGATGCTCTTGCTTGATTCTTGGAAGAGGCAGTGTGCCAAGCTGACCCGGAAGCTTTCTGGCCGGAACAGAGAGGTACCTCACTTGATCTTGAAACTTGTATACTGGAAATTCCAACTAGGAAATTGGTTCTTGAAATTGTATCTGGTACAGGAGCGCCGTCGAGACCGTAGAGACTCTATTGACAGGGAGCCTCAAGCGGAGACGTCCTTGAGACAGGAGGGACCAAGCTTGGAGCTGGGACAAGGGTCCGGTGCTGGTGCTCATCAGAGGCATTCAGATGCTGAATGGGGAGCTTCCCCTTTTGTACATGTTGATCCCACCAGGCATTCATTTGGAGGTGCTAGCGGTTCACGGCCCTTTGTTCCTCCTTCCGGCTATTACTTCGGAGGAAGTGGTCCTCGGCCTTGGGGTGCAGGTTCATGGGCTTGCTACGCGGAGATGGATAGGATGCGCCAGGCTCAGATGTTTGGGTTGTACCCGTATATGTCGATGCCGCCGCCTTATCAGTATTCCTCTCCTCAACAGGGAGTTCATCCCTCCACTGGCACACTTCGTATCTCGGAGCAGGATCCTAGTACCCCTGGGACGGAGCTGGATCAGGAGCTGGAGCGCTTTAGGAGGAGTAACAGGGACAAGGGGCTTGTGGTTGATATCACTGTTGATGATGACTCAGACTGACCCTGCATGGTAGCGAGTTCCAGCTTTCCTGGGTTGATTTTTGTATAGGCTGGGTTGTATTGTGTTTGTATGGCTCGAAACTTGAATTTTTTGTATGGTTTGTATGGTTTTGAACTTGAATTGGTTTGTAAAATTTGAAGATTGGCCTTTGTATGTTTGAATGCTTGAAATTGTATGCGTTGTGTGTGCCTTGAAATTTTGTAGCTATATGCATGCATGACAATTTTGCGAAAAAATTTGAAAAAATTTGCCCATTTTTTCGGGTGTATGTACCCACTATAAGCCCCCACTTTGACTGAGGCTTTTTGGTTAGGAAAAGCGCAAGTCAAAGTATATTCAACTCTTGCGTATGCATATGCAGACTCAACTTAGGACGCCGATCTAGGACTAGAATGCTTGAATTTTGAAAAATCGACCCGAAATCTGCCCGAAGCGTTGATCCGGACTGCTTGAAATTGCGCGGCTTACGGCTTTGGAATCTTGAATAATGGAGATTGCACTCTGCTGTCGGAAATACTAAAGAGTGTGTACTCGGGGACATAAGAGAGGACGGTGGCCTCGTACTTAGATGCAGGCCCTTGCGCCTGGCGCAGGCTTGGCGCCTGGCGCCTGTGAGCTGTTGTGCAAGCCGGATCTTGTATAAATAGGGAGCTTGTTGGATCATTTCTTGCATCAATCCTTCCCTTCTATCATTGCATACTGCTTCCTCTCGAAAAGAAAAGAAAATATGGCTATGTCTTTTAAAAGTGCCTTGAACTCGTGGCTTGGTTCGCTAGGCAAGTTGGAGAAAAGGGAGCTTGATGGCATGCATCTTGGGGTGCTCGTTTCTTTCCGGTTTGTAAAATTGGATTCGCACTTCATTCTTGTTGCTCTGGAGGCTTGGGACCCGAATCATCATGTCTTCCGCTTTGGAAATAATAAGGTATGTCCCCTCCCTGAGGAATTTAGTGCCATATTGGGGTGGCCCTTGATGCTGGAGCCATGCATGCCTAGTGTTGAAGAACACTTTTTCTCGAGTTTTGAAAGGTATTTGGGCTTGAAGCCCCCAATTTTGAGTGGTGTTGTATATGGCAGAGGGGTGGATTTGTCCCTCTTTGTCACCTACTTTGCTGGGCTTGATGTTCCCAAAGTTTTCCGCTTGAGAGCCTTGAGTTTTTGTATATTTGCTCGCTTTCTCTTTTCGAAGCAGGGGTTTGGCAATGGTGATGCCTCCCTAATTGAGATTGTAGAGCAGTTTGCTAATGGTCGGGACCCAATGCCGCTCGTGATTGGAGAAACATTGATGGGCCTTGATATGCTGAAGTCGGACCCCTCTTCATTGCCGTCGGGAAGTCCGGTATTACTCCAAGTAAGGATCTGGAGCCTTCTTTGTATTGTTGAACTTGTACTTGTACTTGAATTTTGAATGTTGAATTTTGAAATGTGCTTCTTGTATACTCCCCAAGGTTTGGCATATGGAGAGGCTCATGTTGGTGGCACCACCGGAGAATATGGCGAGCTACCATAGAAAAGGATTCCCTGTGCGGCCCATGGTGTATGGCCAGCTTTCATTGGATGAGTGGAGATGCGCACTCTCTGGGATTGAATCTTGTATAAGGTGGGTAGTTCCTTGGTGGGGAATTACTGCTATGAAACATGCCCCTAGTTCTACTGCTTTGAGGGTGCCAAGCCTCACAACGCTGGTCTTCTACTCGCCTGCTCGAGTGATGAGACAATATGGCCTGAAACAGGAGATCCCGGACTGCAAGGAAGAGAACCCGAGACCTGTTGCGCTAAATGCAAATCGACTTGAAGTTTGGAGGCGGTATTGGGTCGCCAAACCGTTCTTGAGTATTCAGTTCCCACCTGAGTCAGTTACTCTGTCTGCGGGGTATATTGTATGGATGAGAGGCCTAAGCCAGAGGGATATTTCTCTCTCCAGACCAGCTAGAGTCCGAGGTTCTAGAGCTAGACGTCCTGCATCAACTGACTATGAGGAAGGTGACGGGAGTGTGGCCCGTCCGGTGCTTGACCGTTCGGAATCCAAAGGAGGTTCGTCGTCCTCCCGTCTTAGAAGGCTTGCAAGTTCCTTCTCCCGCCGCTTGGGCAAGGGGAAAATTGATGATTGACTGCGGGAGGAGTCAGGGGATATTACTCAAGGTGCCAAGACTCAAGAGCATAGTCGCCCGACCCTAGATCTTTGTAGGTTAAATGTGTTTGAAATTGTATTGGAAGGAATTGTGTTTAGAATGTGTTTGGATTATGTGTTTAGAAAGATGTGTTTGAAAATGTGTTTAGGAAGTGAAAAGGCTTTTGAACTTTGCTTCACTTCATCCTGACTTTGTATTTGAATTAGCTTTGAAGGCCTTAGGGCCAAATAAAGAGTTATTGTGCTAAATTCCGCTTGAACATGCTTTGCTTTGAATTGGCACATTTGGAATAAAGACAACAACAATTTTTGAAATTTGATTTGATTTGATTTTTAGGATGCCCTTAATTGAGGAAACTTTGAATTTTTTTTGTATTAAAGTGGCCGGGCCTCGAAATGAGGTTGCCTACGTGTCCCGTTAGGGAATCAGGCTTGACGAAGTTCTGACTACCTTACAAGACCTGAACTTCTTGAATTTGAACATGGAACTTAGATATAGAACTTCTTGAGTTGATCGAGGTTGGTAAGAGATCTGAATTCTGTTCCGTCGATGTCTGTTAGTTCAACTGCTCCCCCGGAGAGGATCTTCTTGACGATGTATGGGCCTGCCCAGTTGGGTTTGAATTTTCCCCTTGGGTCCATGGTGCTTTTGCGAAGGGCTTTCAGGACAAGCTCGCCTTCCTTGATGTTTCGGGTTCTGACCCTTTTGTTGAAATGTCTGGCCACTCGGCGCTGATAGACTTGTACATGGTGAGCGGCTTGAAGTCGTCGCTCATCGAGCATGACTAGCTCGTCATACCTTGCTTGTACCCACGCAGCTTCTGGGATTTTGCTTTCTAGGACTATCCTTAGAGAAGGTATATCTCCAGTTCGATAGGTTGTACTGCTTCCATTCCATAGAACAATGAGAACGGAGTTGCACCAGTTGAAGTGCGAATTGAAGTTCGATATCCCCACAATGCGAAATGTAGCTTTTGGGGCCAGTCCTTGTAATTGGTAGTCATTTTCATGATGATGGTCTTGACATTTTTGTTGGCTGCTTCGACTGCCCCATTGGTTTGTGGGCGATAAGGTGAAGAGCGATGATGTTGAATCTTGTATTCAGTGAATAGATCTTCACACTCTCCTTGAAAATGGGTTCCCTGGTCGCTGATGAACTCGTGAGGAACGTCATATCTGCATATAATGTTTTCTTGTATGAACTGGGCCACTTGCTTGGAACCCAATACTTTGAATGATCTGGCCTCGACCCATTTGGTGAAATAGTCGATGGCGACCAGTATGAACTCATGACCCCCGATGCCTGTTGGAGTGACTTTGCCGATGACGTCGATACCCCAGGCTGAGAATGGCCATGGTGATGATTGAGAGTATAGCAGTGATGGAGGAATGTGCTTCAGATTCGCACACTTTTGGCAGGTGGGACATTTCTTGACAAAGAAATAGCAGTCCCGTTCGAGGGTAGTCCAGTAGTATCGTGCCCTGACGATCTTTAGAGCTAGCATTTTTCCATTCATGTGGGTGCCACAGACTCCTGCATGTATGTTGTCCATGACTCTTTGAGCTTCGTGCTTGATGGGCTTTGACCCTGGAATAAGGGAAATTGTATGTTGACCGATGCTTGGATCAACCCCTGGCATATCATGATAGGACCATGCGAAGACATCTACATACTCTGAAAGTAGCTTGATAAGATCGTCCCGCTCTGATGGAGAAAGACTTAAACCAATCTGAACTAGTTTTGGATCACTGCTGTTAGAAAGGTTGATTTTTTCTGTTTCCTCAATTATGGGCGTCCTGTTTTCATGATTTTCGATAGCTTTTAGAAATTCAAAGTTAGTTTCTTGTGAAGCCAAGTTGTGTGGATTAGGATTTGATTTTGAATTAGGACTCGAAGAGTAAATAGAAATTGAAGTGTTATTGAAATCAGCAATCATTACATCGACTATTTTGACTTGAAGCTCGGCCTTTAGAGGCACTTGATTGATGCAAGACTCTAGTTCTAGACACTTAGACTCATTGCTAGACTCGAAAATTGAAAGACAGACTCTGGGCCTGGACAAAGACACTAATAAAAAAGATAGTTCTCCGGGTACTCCCAGACATCTGCATTGTAATCGTCATAATCCTCGAAGATGGGGCTGCATGCACAGATTTTCAGGGCTTGATCCCAGACTTGGTTCCATGTACTATAAGGAAACGCGGCGAAGCTGCCCTTGCATGAAGCGTTGAGCCCTAAGAGAAACATTCTTACCATTTTGCCCTCTGGTAGCTCAGGCTGAATTGTACGAGCGGAGATTGCCCATCGGTGGTAGTATTCTTGAATGCACTCATCCTTTTCCTGGCGTACATCCGGCTTTTGCTAGATGAGAGTGTCTCGAAAGCTTGAACCTTTGAGGGTGAGGCAGGCAGGGCCATCTAGTATTTCCTCGAACCAAGGCTCTCCGAATAGTAGGTCGAAGTTAGTAGGCACATCGATTACCAGGAACTCAGCATTGTCGTAATAGGTGTCAAAGGAGAAAACCAGCTCAAGGACTCCCAAGACTTTGTATGTGACACCCTGGAGTTTGACAGTTTGTTGGACACTCAGCATGAGATCGTACTCGGAGAATCCTAAAGCCTTCACGGTGGCGAGTGGACAGATGTTCTCTTGAATGTCGGTGGTTACCCTAGGCTCGGGGATCACCCAGTTTTGAGCACTTGGAAGTAGATGGCAAAAGCTTGGAACCATATGCTCGTAACCTGGTTTGCATATTGTGGAGATCAGATTGCATGGAAAATCCTCTTCTTCATGTTCGCAGTCATAGGAGATGGCTTGTATAGAGGGGGTTTGCTTAGCCCCTGGGGGTAAGGGTAAAGTCTTGTTGTCGACCATGTTCTGGATCAAGTGTTTGAGCTTGTAGCAATCCTCGATGTCATGACCCTTCCCTTGATGGTATTTGCAATGAGCTGTCGGATCCCAACTCTTGGATCTTTTATCAACTTGAGGATAGGGTGTTGGACCGATGGGTGCTATAACTTGTTTTTCGACCAGCCGATCAAATGCCTCACTGTAAGACATCCCGAGGTTTGTGAAGACTCTTTGGGGCCTGCCTTGATAGTTGCGCTGGTTAGCATTGCTTTTGAAGTTTTTCGATTTGGGACCTTGAGGAGCCTCTAGGGCGTTGACCTCATGAACTTTGTGGGTTGTCTCAGGTCTCTTCCCCTTCCATTTTTCAGATTGCGGAGCTGGGGCTGCGGGTGCTTTCATTAGGTCATCCTTTATGTCGACCTCGATGTCGTAGGTTCTCTTGAAGCTTTCCAGACCTAGGTACTTCATGTGAGCATTGTACTTTGGAAGGACACTGGCGATGAAAATCTTGACTAACTCTCTCTCGGATGGCCAGGTTACCATTTGGGATGCCATTTCCCTCCACCGGTTGAGGTAAGTAGTAAAGCCTTCCTGAGGCCCTTGCCTGAGAACTTCTAGTTCCCTTAGAGTAGTTTGCAGCTGACTGTTGGGCTGATATTGCTCCATGAATGCTCGAGCGACCGTTTCCCAGGTATTTGTTTGATGTTCCTTGAGTGAATAGTACCACTTTTGGCAGACAGGTTCCAGAGACATAGGGAATACCACTGGGTATAGCTCGAGTTCGACCCCCTTGATGGCCATTGTAGCTCTGAAGTTCTTGAGATGGTACTTGGGATTGTCAGTTGATTTGAATTTTGGAATGTCATTGGCGGAGAATTTGTCTGGCAGATTAGCCTTCCCCTTGAGGTTGTCCTCCATTGAGGTGTCAAAGTAGTTCTCTTGATTGGTAACCTTACTGACAAGGCTCTCGATGTTCTTGGTTAAGTCATCAGTGGGCGCACCCTGTTCCAAGACACCCAATCGGTTGCTTATGCTCTCCACATTGGCACTGAGGTTGGCGAAAGCCGCTAGGAGTTGAGCGAGTTGATCAGAGGCAGACATTTGGACTGTTCCTTGAATGGGGCTGGGAATCTGATTTGTAGGAGATGATCTGGCTGCTTGCTCGACGCCGGCTATGCGGGAGACTAGGGCTGCTGGAGTTCTTTTCAACCTCTCCCCTCTTCGGCGAACCCACAGGATCTTCGGACTCCTAGTTAGGACACACCAGACAATCTTAGAACTTGGACTTCCCGAGACATGATATGATATGCATGCAATGAATGAGATTTGTACTATTTCAGGGGATTTTCAACCCGTAGATGGAATCTTGAACTTGTATTATTTCTGGGGAGTTTCAACCCGTCGAATTTGAACTTGTATTATTTCAGGGGATTTTCAACCCGATTGAAATTTGAGTTTGACTCGAACTTTGAATTTTGAAATGGAAAGGGATGCATTTTGTATGTAGAACATGAAGCTTCGTATTTGGAAAATCCGGCATTATGTCGCCTTTGGATTTGAGACATTGAATTTGGGAACTTGAAAGTCTGGCATTATGCCGCCGTGGACTTGGAGTGTAGGATTTGAAATTTTAAGGTTTGGAATTTTTGAACTTCGAGCTTGAGGTTTGAAATACGGAATGGAAAATCGGCATTACGACGGCATATATTTGGAATTTGAAGTTTTGAGCATAGGACTTGAAATTCGAAAGATTGACATGGAATTTGAGGTTTGAAAGTTGGAGTTGAAAAGTTGGCATTACGCCGGTCATGAACTTTGGCATTTGAACTTTGAGGTTTTGAGACTTGGAATTGGCAACTTTACTTCGATGTTTGAAGACTTGAATGTTTGAAATTGGAAATCCGGCATGACGCCGTTGGATTTGTGGTTTTTGACTTTGAAGTTTGAAGCTTGAAATTTGGACTAGAAAAATCCGGCATTAAGGCGCCGTTGGATTGACTCTTGACTTGGAACTTGAAACTCGAAATTTGGACTAGAAAATCCAGCATTATGACGCTGTTGGGTTGTATTTGAAAATTGAAGTTTTGGACTAGAAAGTTTGGATTTGAACTTGAAGCTTGAAGACTAGGAAATCCGGCATTATGACGCCGTTGGATTTGGACTTGAAAATTGAGGTTTTGGACTAGAAAATTTGGTTTGAACTTTGAAACTCGGAATTTGGACTAGAAAATCCGGCATTATGACGCCGTTGGATTTGGACTTGACTTGGAAATTTGAGGTTTTGAAAATAGAAAATTCGGCGTTATGACGCCATTGGATTGCATTTTGAACTTGAAACTTGGAATCTTCACTCGAAAATCCGGCATTATGACGTCGTTGGATTGAATTTTGAATTTGAAAGTTGGAATTTTGAAATGGAGAATCAGGCATTATGACGCCGTTGGATTGAATTTTAAATTTGTAGCTTGGACTCGAAAATTCGGCATTATGACGCCGTTGGATTGATTTTGAAATTGTAGCTTGGAATTTGGACTTGAAAATCCGGAATTATGACGTCGTTGGATTGAACTTGAATTTGGCATTTGTGCGTGAGGCGTATTTAAGGGTTTTGAATCAAATGGAGTGACACTCCTAAAGACCCTAAAATCGGCGATTTAAATGCATGAGGTTTGAATGATGCTCCTAGGGGTTTGGTTTCCTAGTTGGAGGCTAATTGGTTTTGGCAAGCTAGAACTCGAGGTTAGCCATTCACGCGTGCAAAGACGCCCACACAATGCACAAGTAGCACGTTGTCACACTAATCATGAATATGAATGCGACATGCAAAGTTCTCAACCTAAGGTCGGTCTAAGTTTTTGTATGATGCAAGTGGTCGGCTTTGGGTGTCAAAAAGGTACTCGGCTAAGAGACGGATCCGGCGACAAGCTTTCAGGTTCCGCCTAAGGGAAGTGTGTGTCGGCAGACGGCCTCCATACTTGACATCGGGAATGTCAAGCAAATGCCAAGTTTCGGTAGGCGCGGAAATGGTCACACACTTTGGTCGGGAACTGTATGGAGAGTCACCATTTCGTTGCCCTCGGGGCTAGCCCGAATGTAGAACACATCCGTTTGGGCAAAGGTAGAAATTCATTTTGCACAATATGGTTTTCGAAAAATGCATGAAATGCCTAGAAATTGAAATTGAAATCGTACTTGAATTTGTATTTGTAAAGCCCGTTTTTCGGCACTCGTTCACGAGGCTTGGGAGCGTCCTTCCAGATGCAAAAAAAGACTAACTCCCAACACGAAAAGTTGAGCAAAAGTGGGCAACAAGCCACTGTGAGCCACTGTCCTGGATGCAGGCAGTGGCGTTGGGCGCAGGGGCTGCGCCTAGCGCCAGTGCTGGCATCTAGTACTTCGGCAGATCGGTCGCTGGTTGCTCGAAATCTGCTCTCATTTTCGAAATTGAAATTAGAAACTTCCCCAGTGGAGTCGCCAAGAATTGTAGGGGGTTTTTTTAATCTTTTCCCCGTTTCCTACAATGGGGGGTTTGGCACGCGGCGGTTCGTTTAGAGAACCGTTGAATTGTTTTTGCACCTCGAAGGAGTCGCCACCAAACTTTATTTTAGGTCTCGTTCGGGAAGACCGCACAATGACTCTATTTTTGGATAAGGCCTTGAATCCTTGAAACGGATGGGTGAGATCCGGGCTCGGGAACGAAAATGCTTATTCGGCGAGCTTTAGAAATATTCAAGTACGTTGGCACAACATTGTTTCGAAAATAAACCCTAAGATTAGACTATGTGGGTTTGAAATTTAGAACAAAATAGAATTTCTAATTGTACGGTGGTCACTTTGCTTTAAAGATTGATTTAAGGAACCTAAGGCCGGTTTGTCCAAAAATATCTTCGTTAAGCGTGATGTAACCTTTGTATTTTGTTGTATTTAGCATGTTGGTGATGAAAGCAATAAAGCACATAAAGCAACATCACAATACTAAATAAAGTGCGGAATTAGTAAATACAAGACCCCTAGAAAAGGACTAGGGAGTAGGTCTACATTGCCTAGAAATGGACTAGGCAAGTAAAGGTGCGGAATTGAAAGTGCGATATTGAAATTGCGGTATTGAAAGTGCGATATTGAAAGTGTGATATTGAAAGGTGCATAATTGAAATTTGTACTTGGGCACATGAGATTCGAACGCCAAGCGGCTCCTTAAAAATAAGTGCGCCCGACACTAATTCAAAGCCAAAAATCTCAACTTGGGATAGGTTGCTCAACCCAAATGTCCTAGATTTTGCATATTGAACTTGAAAGCTTGAATATTGAAAGGTTTGAACTTGAAAATATTGAACTTGAACTTGAAATGATTGAAATTTGAACTTGAAATGATCCTAGTTTAGAGAGGTAGTTATGAACAACCCTAAACATGGTGGGATCTTTGAAATTTGAAAACTTGAGCTTGTATATTGAAAAATGGAGTCTTGAATCTCAAAAAGACTAAACCTTTAAATGCTAAAAGGTGTCATCTTTGATTACTCCACACTTGAAGGTGATTCTAGTTCAAAGAGATGAATGCAAACAACTTTGAACATCCTTGAATCTTGAAAATTTGTATTTTGTATTTGAAAAAGTTTGTATTTTTGAAAAAGCATGTGTGATTGTTACAAGTGGTGTTTTTTATGGCAAAAAACACCAACTTGCTAATCATTTGAAAGCAAAATAGCATAATTGATTGAAATGGGATTCGGATTTACCTAGCTAGGCTTAGGCACGAGCTCCCAATTGCTCTTGAATTTTGGCATTTTTGTATGTGTATTTGAAGAGTTTTGAGGTTTGTATTGTGAGGAGTAATGTCGAAATTACGATGTTGTATGTGTTGTGCTCCCCCTTTTTTCGATGGAAATGAGGGGTATTTATAGGAGGGAAATGGTGCAAAACGCCAGCACACGCTAGCGCCTGGCGCCAGGCCAGCACTGGGCGCTGCTGACGTGGGCTGAATGCCGCCAAGAAGGACGGAAAGATGCCGTCCTTGATTTGTCTTGTATGGGTGTACCTTCGTACGAATGGGTGTACCTTCGTACGAATAGTAAGATGTTTGGCATGTAGTGTTTTCTTGGAGGTTAAGGCTTGAATTTGCGTCTAAAAACAAACCTTTCTCGGGTTTTTGAATTCCGGTTTTACGGGGCGGGGCCCGGCATGCTCGGTTTTGTGGGTCGGCGCCCGAATTTGACTTGCCTTATATGATTTTAAGTGGAAAAGGCCTAGTAAAACCAATGGGATGGTCCACTAATTGATATTGAACTTGGATTTTGAAATTGGATTTTGGAAGTTGTATTTTGTACCGAGTTCCGGGAGGGGAATGGTCTCGGGGATTGGATTTTGGACCTTGGATTTTGGAGGTATTCTTAGCAATTGGGATTTCCGCCTGGAATTACTCCAATCGCCTAACAAGGATAATGGTATCGTCATCATCCCAAAGGGGAGACACAAATTAGGTGTCTACAGTATCGTACTCGATCGGTTTTTTGCTTATGTAGTATACGGCGTTCTCCTTGCCTTCAACTTCCTGGGCGAGCATACACTACTACAAAAATTGGCAAAGAGATCTCTTAAAAATGACCTCTTATATAAAAAGTAGGTCTCTTTGATAGAGGAGAGCTCATATAACAAAAAACGGGTCTCTTATAATGCGTGTCCCCGTGGAAAGAAAAAGAATAGAGCCACTATCACAAAACACAGGTCTGTTATATCGCGTGGGCCCCAGTTGAAGAAAATGAAAAAACCTAATATGAAAAAACACGGGTCTCTTTTCAACACCCATCCTTTTTCGATCTCTCTTCCTCTACACACGAGCAACCAGAAGTTAAGCTTTAATTTCTCTCTCTTCTTCAACCTTCAACAAATTTCACTCTTCACTAAAGAGAAGGGAGTCTCGGGGGAAAACCCTAAAAACGGCGACTATGAAGAAGCTTCTGGTGTAGATCTGCGATCGAATGAAGAAAATAATCGAATTGAAGAACCATTATATAAACTCTGCAACCGGCACCTTCTTTCCACGCTTTTAATCCAAGGTATTTCTCTTCTAAGTTTGCTATTTTTTTGTAGTTCTGTCGTAATGAAAGGTTTTATGGTTAAAATTGGATGGTGATATTTGCCTAAGGTGTAGGGTTTTCAAATACGGCAACAATTTGTTCAGTTTTTCAGCATCTCTTGTGACATTGTGACTATTGCAGGTATTGTTAGCTATGATGTTATACTTGTTGCTGATAGATTTAGGTTTTATGAATTAATTCATCTATTTAATTGATCTAGTTTTTAGAAATTAGGGTTTCAATTGCGTTCAAATTGAATTGATTTTTTCGCTCCAAAGACATTTTTTATCCATTTTCTGTATCTAGTTTCTAATTTATGTAATTGTTGTGATAAATTTTAGCATTTTCTTATGATTGATGTATCGTGTAAAATTATTATGATATCAAATTGGGGGCAAGGATATCTGTGGGAGGTTTTCACTACCACCAGCGAACTCACCACCACCGCCTACGAACTAGAAAGTTAGGGTTTTTAGGCTTTCCTTCTCTTGAATTTCTTATTACGAATTTATGAATTGCTCAAAGTATTAGAATTTTGATTAAGATAGGTTTTCTAATTAGGACAAATTGGTTGTTATATTTTGTTTATTGAGTAGCGATTATTGAATGTTGTTAATTTCCCCGATTTTTTTGATTAGCATTAAGTAGTGGAAGTTATATTGTTTGAGTTGCACACTAAGTGTTTGATGAAATGTCCGAATGAGTTGTTTGGGTTGTTAACTCTATGTTTCTTGAATTTAAAATTTTTAGGTATAAGACAGATAAGTTGAAAAGGATTGCCGCAGAAATACGAGTTGTCCTTGGGATTCAAAGTCGGATTGCTGAACATATTAAAAGTCTTGAGGAATAGGGAATTCTTCAGGTTGAAGAGCTTGTCAAAATGAGCTCCATTGTTTAGGAATTTTTGAATTTGCATAAGATAAGGTAATGATTCAACTCAAGCTTTGTAATTTGATTGAAAGGTTTTACCGATATATCAAATATCTATAGTTTTATCAAATATCTAAGTGTGAATTTGCATAAGAAACACAATTTTTGGTGTAGTAATTAATTCATAATTAAAAGATGTGATAAAGCTATTTAGTCACTCTAAGTGTGGATCCCAAGGACTTCTATATATAGTTGGTTGCAATGGCAAGCTTCTCTATCTTTAAATGTGTGGATCATTGTTCTGTTCGTATTGACTTCTATATCAATTTGGTTGCAATGGAATTGAAGCTATGCAAGCACCAATAGTGCATTAAAAGATTCAAAATGGATCTCTTTCTACTCAAATGTATGAATTGTTTTCATTAATGAAAAGTACTTAAATTTCTTTCACAAACTTCTTTTGGTTTGTTTACGGAGAGATTCAACGTGAAGGCTTGAGGATACAAAACAAAATCCAAATTCCATGGGAGTATCATCCTCTGTCATATTTTTCTGTAATTGCGAGGAGAGTTGATCCTAGCATTCAGAGGAAAACTTTGTAGATACATATCACCGGTTAGAGTTGTATATTTCTTCTTGTCACTTCCCATGTTTATCAGATCATTCATTTTGCATTTTAGTAGTAGTTTTAATTATCATGTGTTTGCATCGTTTGTTATGATATCATATATTATTCACCTGAATGAGGGACTTGATATCTTCTAGGCCAACGTTATTTTTTTGTCTCAGAGATTTGTTGGTGTTTATATGTTGACATTTGTGGTGGAAGTGCTGCACCGGCAACTATCTGCCTATTCACAGAGAGGCACCCTCCTGTATCAAACTAGCAACTAAGCATGCAGCAAGCCTTGTTACTAAATTTAAGGTGAATTTTGCAATGTAACTTCTTCTCCTTTTGAAAGTGTTGTGGCATTCTGGCGTATTACTTATATCTGCATATTTTTCAGCTTTCTAAGGTTGTTGATATTCTAGCTCTGTACCACAAAGGGAGGAAAGATTAGGCTGCTAAATTTGAGATGTTGGGCTTATTCTGGAACTTATCAACAACGTTGCTGAAACACATGGTATGTTGCCAATGACACCTTTTCTCCATTTAATCTAACAGGTTAATTACCCTAGTTTTCTAACTTTCGTTGTCATAATCAGGTGGCTCACCCATTTGTGTTTCATCTTTAGTTATTGGCTGACAACAAATACGCTCTTCTACATACGCCTCTATGGTCAAATGAATGAGCCACCGGATTCTCGTGCCCGTGTTGGTTTTACTTGACTGACTATTGTAGAACACTAAGATTTTATTAGCAACTTTTTTTGTTTCATAATATTTTTTGTATCGAATTCATACATGGTTGAACGTGGTTTTATTCTTGTATTTGTCCAATTTTTAGATATGTAAGTGTAATTGTTTAGATCTATCTGGGTGTGATCGATCATAAATTTTTTGTATTTGTTTGTATGACTTGAATTTAATATTTGTTGAATTTTCTAATTGTTGCTCGATTCTTGTACTTTTAGGTAATGAGGGAGGATGAGACATGTCATAATAAATGTTTTTTTTATAAATAAAAGAATGTCAAAGAGACCTGTTAGGTGAGATAATAGGTCACTCTTGAACCATGATTTTTTAAAATTAAAAAGGCAAAGAGACTCGTTAGGTGTGGTAGGGGGTTTCCGTGGAATCACCGTAGAGACCTCTTATCTCACATATTGGGTCTTATTTCCTTTTAAAATATTTAATTTTTTGCTTTAAAAAGAGACCTCATATCTTACCTAATGGGTCTTTTTTTTTCTAACAAAGAGACCCTCTCATATGAAGGGGTCTCTTTATCAAAGAGACCTGTGAGATAGAGACCTCCTTCAAAAAGGTCTCTAAGGCCCTTTTGAAGGGGTCTCTTCCCTTATTTTTGTAGTAGTGATAGCCCCTACCGCTTGTGGTTGTGAGGTAGATCCTGAGGGGAATCCCTGGCATGGTTGGCTTTAGTACTGGTGGGTTGGAAAGGTAATCCTTGATAGTGTCAAATGCATGCTGACAGTCGTCATCCCACACTTTGGGCTCGCTTTTTCGGAGCTTTCGAAATACCGGTTCACAGATCATTGTGAGTCTTGAAATGAACCTACTGATATATTGTAGTCTGCCGAGAAAACCCCGAATTTCCTTTTCATTCGTTGGTGGTTGCTTGATTTTCGAAGGATCAGCCTCTATGCCCCGAGAGCTGATAACCTATCCGAGTAACTTGCCTGGCGTTACCCCGAATGCACACTTTTGCGGATTGAGCCTCATGTTGTATTGCCTGAGCCTGTTGAAAAAATTTCGAAGTACTGAGGTATGTTCGTGTCGCTCTTTGGATTTGACAATCATGTCGTCGACATATACCTCAATTTCCCTGTGAATCATATAGCTCATGATGGCTGTGGCTCTTCTTTGATAGGTTGCTCCTGCGTTCTTCAGTCCGAACGGCATAACTGTATAGCAATATGTACCCCACTGAGTGATGAAGGTTGTCTTCTCCATGTCCTCCTCTGCCATGGGAATTTGATTGTAGCCTGCATACTGTAGACACCTACTTTTGTCCCCATTCCCGAAAGCGAAGGTTCGATGATGAGAACATAAATCTCCGCTTGACAACGCATCTCCTATAAAATAACGAATCTCAATTCCCCTTTTCATTTCACCCGAAACCTACTATTTATAGAGACCTGCTATTTATGGAAACCTTCTAAAAATGGTAACTGCCGTAATGGGTAGTTGTTAAAAGTGGCAAGTCATAAAAGATAGAAACCTGTCAGAATTAGGTGTTGCAGTCCAACATAAATCCTAAATGAGATAGAAATTGTGAGAGAATCCTATTCCTAATACGATTCGAAAATAAGAGTTATGTATTAATTAAAATCCTAACGACCCTAGAGTTCGTAACGGGCCCAGGTGCATTCCATCATAAAATTAATACGCACTAAAAGACTCGATTAAGTCTCATACACTCCGGATTCTAAGAGTCCGAATCTGACAAAGAAAACAGCCCAAACATCATTTTCAACGCCCAGCCCTGGGCGCTGGAATTGCCTGGATCCTATTTTCAACGCCCAGAGCTGGGCGCCGAAATGTATGACGCCCAACCCTGGGCGCTCAAAATACCTGGGACGTGTTCTTTCCTAATTCCTCGTGGATTAGAGTTCTACAATTCTATCTTTCCACGAACTCTTTTCTATAAATAGGGCCCTAAGTTCGACGTGAAAAAACAACAACACACAATTATTATTCTGAGTATTGACTCTAAACCCCTAAGCCTAAGCCTCACGCTGCAAAACTGAGCACGCGTTCTGTCGCAACGATCCATAAATCGAACAGAACGTATCCTGTCCTGTAATTTGAGATTCGTTAAATAAAAGGAGAAATAGCAAAGTCAAAGTGGTTAGTTTTCTGAGAACCGTGACGTACCTCTCAAGGGTGCGTCGTAATGTGTCCCTTTTCCATGATTTAATTGCTTTCCTCGCCCTTTTATGAACTGTTAAACTAATTAAATATGATCGTTCTATCACGCCTAATAAAGATAATATGTTGGGAAATTGGATTATCATGCTAGGTCCCTTAAAACAATCTAAATCAGATAATCGCGATCGATCTAGTATTATATGTTGCATATTGTTAAAATCAACTCAGATTAGTTTAATAGTTAACGCATGTCCCTTCAATTATTTATGCTGAGCTAGTAAGGATATCCTGCCTCTGGAGTTATCGAAGAGCGAGTACTCCTCTCGGTAGTTACAATCCCCCGAACCCTCAATCTCTACCTTGCGGGTGTATGTTGAGAGATCCCCACACCAGGGATCACAAGGGAACCTACGGCCGTCGTGGTCAAACATAATTGCACTCCCTTTATGTCACGATAACCGGGTTTTGTCAGTTTTTCTCATTGTCGTTAAAAACTGAATGGCGACTCCTATATTACTAGTCAATTGGGTGTAAACTCACAGGAAATCCAATTACACTTGATTTGACAAAAAAGAAACGTCACACCCACGAGGGACAAGGTCACGCATTAGCCTCGTGCTTTTTCGACCCCCTCACAATGGCGACTCTGCTGGGGATAGTGAAGGAAATACTCGTGCTTGTAGGTAATCAAAATAGTCGAAGGGTGAAACGATCCTACCCCGCGTTTATTTCCCCATCAAGTTGGGACGACCTGAAAATCAGCATATTAATGTGAACGGACAGAACCGCATAACGAATCTTGGCTCCCTTGATGTTTCATCTCGGGAGTTGGGACTAAGGATACCCATCGCCAACCGGGGGGTGCATACGCTTCGAATGTTGTCCACTCGGCACTTTCGCTAGTAGTACACCCGTCCCAAACCCAATCGCTCGCACATTAGGTCCCTCTCATTGGTGCATGCCCCATTGGCTTACATCATGATTGGCCTCTTGGGCGAAATTCGTCTGTTGAAGGCACTACCTCGACCGGGGCATGTGTTGGATCTGCGATAGAAGCGGTACCAAGCCAGGCGCAAAAACTACCCATAGAAGCCTATCATAAACTACATGACATATTATTATTGCCCCATGATGTAATGTTAGTTATGTGTAGCGAAATATGTGATTGTGTGTGACAAACAATGTTAGAAAACCAACGACCTTAAAAATTACCCAAACATTCATAAACCAATTGGCCAAAGAGTTATACCGAAATACGTGTTCCGCAAACCCGAACGATCGCCACAAAAATAAGCGACGTTCGGGATGGCCTGTAACGAATCCCACAAACGCTACACAACGCGTAAGGACGTTATTAGGCAAGCAAGCTAAATCAAAGTCGCATAAACAAAAATAGACGTGAATAGAAAACGAGAACCAACCAGGGACACATTTTCAACGCCCCTGGCTGGGCGCCATAATTTCTCACGCCCTACGCTGGGCGCTGAAGTTGCTGCCTGGCCTTCTGGTCAGGCGCAGCAGCCTCGGTGCCCGCGCAAAAAATATGTAGCAAAAAAAACCATTCGTAAAAAAATAATTGCTGCAAGGGCGTATGAAAAGCACTCGATTCTTAAAGCGACTAAAAAAATATATAAATAACTCTTCGAGTCGTTGTTAGTCCTCCTACGATGACAACGCTCGGCACCAAAACCGAACATGCCAATAACTATGAGTGTCACAATGGGAAAGTGTTTCGAAAATCCAAAGAATGACCAAAAGAAAGAACCAAAAGTGTACCAACGAAAGAAAGAGCGGAAAAACCAATAGAGAGAGTCAAAGTCTAGACTAAGTAATGCTTGAAACTTTGGGGCCTAAACTTTAGCTTATCTTATGCATAGGGCTGGTCCTGCCACTTGGTGCCGATCTGAAAATCAAAGGTTAGTGCGTCTCGAAGCTACATCACCGACGCAAGGTTTAGTAACTCCAGGTTTCGTCCGTCATCCCTCATTTCAAGGATCTCCGCTTCCCCAACCTCGATTCGCACCCTCAAACATGTCTATAGAAGAGCTACAGAACCAAATGGCCCAAATGACCCTACTCATGAACCAACTGAAAATGGAAAACGAATCCTTAGCGGCTGCGCAAGCCAAACATTTTGCATTACTGGTCATTTGGCCTCCTGAAACCGAATTAGTCCAAAAATTCATTGACAACCTGGACCCAATTTACAAACCACATCTTAGATACTTGGGCCTTGATACCTTCAAGAGGGTTTATGATGTAGGGATAAAGATCGAGGATGATCCCACACAAACAATACAAAGTAAACCCGCATACAAAAGCAACGCCTACAACCCAAGAGGTCCATGCTGTGGAAGAAACCCCAACCCGAAGGAGCCCGGGAAGGTGGACCCGAGGTCGAAAGTTTGCCCCACTCGGGTGGACTCTAGTACAAGCTTTCCAAAGACTAACCAATCAGGGAAAACTAAGGCCCATAGGCCCCACACCCGACCCTCCAGTCAAAAATAAGTGCTGGGTCGAGGGCGCTCGCTGCGAGTTCCATCAAGGGAATGGGCATGATACTGAAAACTGCTGGAATCTAAAAAACACAATCCAGGATATGATAGAGGATGAAATAACACCTCTCCCCAACGTTGGCAAACCCAACAACAACAAGAGCTCACTCGGTTCTTGTCACATCTCTCTTGACCAACCAGAAAAATATGAACTTTGACCCTACGGCGTATATTATGCCCCAAGGTGCACCACTCGCCATGGTCCCTATGGATCAAATCGAGAGAGAAGTGTGCAGTGTGTGGGATGATGATGCTGAAGATGTTTACCTGTCTCAAGTATCGGGCCAGGACCTCTTTACTGAAACTTGGCCCAGATCTGGAATTTTCCATGACTGTCATACATTGGATGAGGCACCCCACCTCACCAAGACCAAAACAGCTGAAATATTGGAGAACTAGGCTCTATGGACATTGTTTAACGAATCGAGGCCTATGGGGGACGAGACTGTAATGACTACCCTAGATTTACAAGATGAAGGTTTCGATCCAACCCAGTTAATCTCTCCTGCATCAACACTAGAAGAGATCGAGAACGGATGGGTGAAGACATATCAGTGGGTCAACGCAAAAGGAATAGAATTCAAGATGAGTACCGGTGAAGGACCAAAGTTTTACGAGACTAAACCCAAGGCTTGAGCCATATAGAGCACCATAGTAAAAAGCGCCTAGTAGTTCTTTAGATTGGTAGAAGAAAAAAAAAAGACTTTAGATGGTCCTAAGACCCCTTGGAATATGGGTTAATTTTATTTCAGTATGTTTTCCTTACTTTCCGAATTAATAAAGGCATAATCTTCCTCCTAAAAACTTTATTTCTAACACTAAACGAGCACCAAACGTACTTGCAAATTAAGAGGCGGCCCACTCTAGGCCCAATAAACAGCGCCCACTCGGTCTTGAATCGTGACATCGAAATTCATCAAACCCCAAAAAGAGAACCACATTATCATATTATCAAAACATAAGGGTCTAACCCATACAACCCAAAGAAAGCAAAAGAAACCATACAAATGTTGCTCAAGAAAAAAAAACTCATAAAAATAAACACCGCCCCCGGCATCAACACGCACCTCAGCCCACTCAAAAGCCTACACAAAGATCTTCATATCTTCCGCACACTAACCCAATTCCCAAAACCGTTTCGAGTCACGAATAGAAAAAATTAATCCGGACAAAAATGCGTCTCACGTTGACAGTCAAAAAAGCCTCAGAAATAGCCTCAAAATTGATTTTAATACGAGTAAAAGCAAAGCACAAAACGAAGAAAAAAAATAAATGCAAGAACATATGAAGCAAAGTGTCAAAAAAAAAAAAAAAAAAAGACCGCCCAGGAGTATTTTCAGCGCCCAGGGCTGGGCGCCGAAATCTTTGGCGCCCCACCCTGGGCGTTGAAACTCTCTGCCTGCCTAACTTTTTTCCAGAAAGTGCTCGTCATTTTATCCTATTTTCAACGCCCAGAGCTGGGCGCCGAAATGTTTGACGCCCAACCCTGGGCGCTCAAAATACCTGGGACGTGTTCTTTCCTAATTCCTCGTGGATTAGAGTTCTACAATTCTATCTTTCCACGAACTCTTTTCTATAAATAGGGCCCTAAGTTCAACGAGAAAAAACAACAACACACAATTATTATTCTGAGTATTGACTCTAAACCCCTAAGCCTAAGCCTCACGCTGCAAAACTGATCACGCGTTCTGTCGCAATCGATCCATAAATCGAACAGAACGTATCCTGTCCTATAATTTGAGATTCTTTAAATAAAAGGAGAAATAGCAAAGTCAAAGTGGTTAGTTTTCTGAGAACCGTGACGCACCTCTCAAGGGTGCGTCGTAATGTGTCCCTTTTCCATGATTTAATTGCTTTCCTCGCCCTTTTATGAACTGTTAAACTAATTAAATCTGATTGTTCTATCACGCCTAATAAAGATAATATGTTGGGAAATTGGATTATCATGCTAGGTCCCTTAAAACAATCTAAATCAGATAATCGCGATCGATCTAGTATTATATGTTGCATATTGTTAAAATCAACTCAGATTAGTTTAATAGTTAACGCATGTCCCTTCAATTATTTATGCTTAGCTAGTAAGGATATCCTGCCTCTGGAGTTATCGAAGAGCGAGTACTCCTCTCGGTAGTTACAGTCCCCCGAACCCTCAATCTCTACCTTGCGGGTGTATGTTGAGAGATCCCCACACCAGGGATCACAAGGGAACCTACGGCCGTCGTGGTTAAACATAATTGCACTCCCTTTATGTCACGATAACCGGGTTTTGTCATTTTTTCTCATTGTCGTTAAAAACTGAATGGCGACTCCTATATTACTAGTCAATTGGGTGTAAACTCACAGGAAATCCAATTACACTTGATTTGACAAAAAAGAAACGTCA
Source organism: Spinacia oleracea (assembly GCF_020520425.1). Taxonomy (NCBI): domain Eukaryota; kingdom Viridiplantae; phylum Streptophyta; class Magnoliopsida; order Caryophyllales; family Amaranthaceae; genus Spinacia; species Spinacia oleracea. The sequence continues at coordinate 158,660,825 of NC_079490.1, read as the reverse complement.
CACCCACGAGGGACAAGGTCACGCATTAGCCTCGTGCTTTTTCGACCCCCTCACACATACCCGTCCATAAAAGAGAGTAAGGCATGATTTGCGGTGTTGTCAACCAGGATGTCGATATGGGGTAATGGAAAACCATCTTTAGGGCTGGCCCATTTAAGATCTCTGTAGTCCACACACATTCGTACTTTACCATCCTTCTTTGGAACTGGGACGACATTTGCAATCCATTCTAGATACTTTGCTTCTCGAATAAACCCGGCCTCTAGCTGCTTGGAGACCTCTTCTTGAATTTTGAGGGAAACGTCCGGTTTTATGCGACGGAGTTTCTTCTTGATGGGCGTTGAACCTAGAATAAGGGGAATTGTATGCTGACCGATGCTTGGATCAACCCCTGGCATATCATGATAGGACCATGCGAAGACGTCTATGTACTCTGAAAGTAGCTTGATAAGATCATCCCGCTCTGCTTGAGATAGAGTTAAACCAATCTGAACTAGTTTTGAATCACTGTTGTTAGAAAGGTTGATTTTTTCTGTTTCCTCAATTATGGGCGTCCTGTTTTCATGATTTTCGATAGCTTTTAGAATTTCAAAGTCAGTTTCTTGTGAAGCAAAGTTGTCTGGATTAGGATTGTGTTTTGAATTAGAACTCGAAGAGTAAGTAGAAATTGAAGTGTTATTGAAATCGGCAATCATCACATTGACTGTTTTGACTTGAAGCTCAGCCTTTAGAGGCTCTTGATTGATGCAAGACTCTAGTTCTAGCCTCTTAGACTCATTGCTAGACTCGAAAATTGAAAGACAAACTCTGGACTTGGACAAAGGCACTAATTGTAAAGATAGTTCTCAGGGTATTCCCAGATATCCACATCATTGTCATAATCATTGTAGACGGGGGAACATACACAAATCTTCAAGGCTTGATCCCAGACCTGGTCCCATGTGCTGTAAGGAAATGCGGCGAAGCTGCCCTTGCATGAAGTGTTGAGCCCTAGAAGGAACATTCTCACCATCTTTCCCTCTGGCAGCTCGGGCTTGATTGTACGAGGGAAGGTTTCCCATCTATAGTAGTATTCTTGAATGCACTCATCTTTTTCCTGGCGTACAGCCGGCTTTTGTTTGATGAAAGTGTCTCGGAAGCTGGAACCTTTGAGGGTGAGGCAGGCAGGGCCATCCAATATTTCCTCGAACCATGGTTCTCCGAATAGTAGGTCGAAGTTGGCAGATACATCGACAACTAGGAATTCAACATTGCTATGATAAGTGTCGAAGGAGAAGACTAGTTCGAGGACTCCCGGGACCTTGTATGTGACCTCCTGGAGTTTGACAGTTTGTTGAGCACTCAGCATGAGATCGTACTCGGAGAACCCCAAAGCCTTCAAGGTGGCGAGAGGGAAGATGTTCTCTTGAATGTCGGTGGTTACCCTAGGCTCGGGGATCACCCAGTTTTGAGCACTTGGAAGGAGATGGCAAAAGCTTGGGACCATCAATTCGTAACCTGGCTTGTATATTGTAGAGATCAAATTGCATGGAAATTACTCCTCTTCATCTTCACAGTCACAGGAGATGGCTTGGATCGAAGGAGTTTGTTTGGCTCCGGGAGGTAGAGGTAAGGTCTTGTTGTCGACCATGTTCTGGATCAAGTGCTTAAGCTTGTAGCAGTCTTCGATGTCATGACCCTTCCCTTGATGGTATTTACAATGGGCTGCCGGATCCCAGCTTTTGGACCTCTTATCGACTGGAGGATCGGGTGTTGGGCCGATTGGTGTTATGACTTGTTTCTCAACCAACCGATCAAATGCCTCGCTGTAGGACATCCCGAGGTTTGTAAAGACCCTTTGTGGTCTGCCTTGATAGTTGCGTTGGTTAGCATTGCTTTTGAAGTTGTTTGACTTTGGACCTTGAGGAGCCTCTAGGGCGTTAACCTCATAAACTTTGTGTGTTGCTTTCGGTCTCTTGCCCTTCCACTTTTCAGCTTGTGGAGCCGGGGCTGCTGGTGTTTTCATCAGGTCATCTTCTATGTAGACCCCGATGTCGTAAGTTCTCTTGAAGCTTTCCAAGCCTAGGTACTTTATGTGAGTATTGTATTTCGGAAGAAGACCAGCTATAAAGATCTTGACTAGCTCTCTCTCGGAAGGTCGAGTCACCATCTGGGATGCCATTTCTCTCCACCGGTTGAGGTAATTAGTGAAGCCTTCCTGAGGCCCTTGCCTGAGAACCTATAGCTCCCTTAGAATAGTTTGAAGTTGAATGTTGGGCTGATACTACTCCATGAATGCTCGAGCAACTGCTTCCCATGTACATGTTTGATGTTCCTTGAGTGAATAGTACCATTTCTGGCAGACAGGTTCCAGAGACATAGGAAATACCACGGGGTATAGCTCGAGTTCGACCCCCTTGATGGCCATTGTAGCTCTGAAGTTCTTGAGGTGATATTTAGGATTGTCGGTGGACTTGAACTTTGGAATGTCATTGGCGGAGAATTTGTCTGGCAAATTCGCCTTCCCCTTGAGGTTGTCTTCCATTGAGGTGTCAAAATAGTTCTCTTGATTGGTGACCTTATTGACCAGACTCTCGATTTTCTTGGTTAAGTCATCGGTGGGTGCGGCCTGCTCCACAATACCCAGTCGGTTGCTTATGCTTTCCACATTGGTGCTCAGACTGGCGACAGCTGCTATGAGTTGGGTGAGTTGATCGGGGGTAGACATTTGGACTGATTCTTGAAAGGGACTGGAAGTTTGATTTGCAGGAGATGAACTGGCTGCTCGTTCGATGCCGGCTAAGAGTGAGGCTAGGGCTGATGGGTTTCTTTTCAACCTCTCTCCTCTTCGGCTAACCCACAGGATCCTTGGACTCCTCTTTAGGACATACCACATGATTTAGAACTTGGACTTCCCTACACATGATATGATATGCATGCAATGAATGAGACCTAGACTTGATTCTATGTGCCACTCCGAAGATTCAGGATTTTGGATTTTTGTACTTGTATTCGGGATTTGCAACCCGTTGGAAGTGTTTGAGAGGAGCCTTCATTATTTTGTGGAAGTTGACTCCTTGTATTAGAACTTGGAATATCGAAAGAATATTTCGACCTATTGGACCTTGGACTATTTTAGGGGAATTTCAACCCATTGAGAATTTCGAAATTGGATTTGTACTAGAATATTGAATTTTGTATTATTTCAAGAGAATTTCGACCCGTCAATATTTTAGGGGAATATCAACCCGTCGGAATCGGAATATTTGAAGGGGATTTCAACCCAATTGAAAGGGAGTTGATTTTGTATTATTTCAAGGGAATTTCAACCCGTCAATATTTTAGGGGAATTTCAACCCGTCGGACTTGGAATATTTTAGGGGAGTTTCAACCCGGGAATAGGATGCGAAATTTGAACTTGTACTATTTCAGGGGATTTTCAACCCATTGGAGAATTGGAACTTGTATTATTTCAGGGGATTTTCAACCCATTGGAGAATTGGAACTTATATTATTTCAGGGGATTTTCCACCCATTGGAGAATTGGACTTGTATTATTTCAGGGGATTTTCAACCCATTTGACAATTGGACTTGTATTATTTCAGGGGATTTTCAACCCATTTGACAATTGGACTTGTATTATTTCAGGGGATTTTCAACCCAGAGATAGAATGTGGAATTTGAATTTGTACAATTTCAGGGGATTTTCAACCCATTGGAAGTATTTTGAGGGATCGAATTTGTATTATTTCAGGGGAGTTTCAACCCATTGGAAATGTTTGGAATTTTGAATTTGAGAGCAATGGAAGGCAAGGATTTGCAGCTCGAAAATGAGTTTGAAGTTTGAATTTGATTCGAAGTTTGAACCTTGAACTGGAAAGGACGCACTTTTGTATATAGAATGTGAGGCTTTGAATATGGAAAATCCGGCATTATGCCGCCATGAATTTGAGAAATTTGAATTTGGGAATTTGAAAGTCCGACATTATGCCGCCGTGGACTTGGAGTTTTGAAATGTTTGAAAATGAGAGTGAATGAGGGAGATTATGCCATCATGGATTTGGAATTGGAAGCTTTGAATATAAGACTTGAGATTTGAAGGTTTGGAATTTTTGAACTTCGAACTTGAGGTTTGAAATGTGGAATGGAAAAGTCGGCATTACGACGGTATGAATTTGGAACTTGAACTTGACGTTTAGAGATTGTCATCGGCAACTCGATCTTGAGGTTTGAAGACTTGAATGTTTGGACTAGAAAATCCGGCATGATGTCGTTGGATTTGGGCTTTGAACTTGGACTTTGAAACTTTGACTAGAAAATCCGGCATTATGACGCCATTGGATTTGACTTTTGACTTGAAACTCGAAACTTGAAAATTGAATTGGAAAATCCGGCATTAAGACGCCGTTGGATTTGGATTTGAAAATTGAGGACTCGAAATTTGGATTAGAAAATTCGGCATTATGACGTCGTTGGATTTGAATTTGAATTTAGAGTTTGAGGTTTTGAAATGGAAAATCCGGCATTATGACGCCTTTGGATTGCATTTTGAATTTGGAACTTGGAATTTGGACTCGAAAATCCGGCATTATGACGCCGTTGGAATGAATTTTGAATTTGGCATTTGTGCGTGAGGCGTGTTTAAGGGTTTTAAATCAAATGGAGTGGCACTCCTAAAAGACCTTAAATCGGAGATTTTAGATGCATGAGGTTTGAATGATGCTCGTAGGGGTTTGGTTTCCTAGTTGGAGGCTAATTTGTTTTGCCAAGCTAGAACTCGAGGTTAGCCATCCACGCGTGCAAAGACGCCCACACAATGCACAAGTAGCACGTTGTCACACTAACATGAATATGAATGCGACATGCAAAGTTCTCAACCTAAGGTCGGTCTAAGTTTTGTATGATGCAAGTGGTCGGCTTAGGGTGTCAAAAAAGGTACTTGACTAAGAGACGGATCCGGCGACAACTTGCACATCCGCCTAAGGGACATGTGTGTCGGCAGACGGCCTCCATACTTGTCATCGAGAATGTCAAGCAAATGTCAAGTTTCTGTAGGCGCGGAAATGGTCACACACTTTGGTCGGGAACCGTATGGAGAGTCACCATTTCGTTGCCCCCGGGGCTAGCCCAAATGTAGAACACATCCGTTTGGGCAAGGTAGAAATTCATTTTGCACAATATGGTTTTCGAAAAATGCATGAAATGCCTAGAAATTGAAATTTGAAATCGTACTCGAATTTGTATTTGTAAAGCTCGTTTTTCGACTTTCGTTCACTAGGTTTGGGAGCGTCCTTCCATATTCAAAAATAGACTAACTCCCAACACGAAAAGTTGAGCAAAAGTGGGCGACAAGCCACTGTGGGCCACTGTCCTGGATGCAGGCAGTGGCGTTGGGCGCAGGTGGCTGCTCCTGGCGCCAGTGCTGGCATCCAGTACTTAAGCAGATCAGTGGCTTGCTGCTCGAAGTCTGCTCGCTTTTCGAAATTGAAATTAGTAAAGTCCCCAGTGGAGTCGCCAGAATTGTAGGGGTTTTTTTTTTAATTTCGCATCGCAAGTATGCTCTTTCCCTACAAGGGGGCGGTTTTTTAGAAAAACATTGTATTTTTGTACCTCGAAGGAGTCGCCACCAAACGTTATTTAAAGTCTCGTTTGGAAAGACCTCAAGTGACTCTATTTTGGATAAGACTTTGAATCCTCAAAACGGATGGGTGAGATCCGGGCACGGGAACGAGATGCTTATTCCGCGAGCTTTAGAAATTATTCGAGTACGTGACATAGCATTTTCGAAAATATACCCTAGATTAGACTATGTGGGTTTGAAATTTAGAGAAAATAGAATCTCTAATTGTATGGTGGTCACTTTTCTTTAAAGGTAATTTAAAGGAACCTAAGGCCGGTTTGTCCAAGAAATTATCTTCGTTAAGCGTGATGTAACCTTGCATTTTGTTGTATTTAGCATGTATGGTGATGAAAGCAATAAATCAAATAAAGCAACATCACAACTGTAAATAAGTGCGGAATTAGTAAATACAAGACCCCGTAGAAAAGGACTAGGGAGTAGGTCCACATTGCCTAGAAGGACTAGGTAAGTAAAGATGCGGAATTGGAATGCGGAATTGAAAGTGCGATATTGAAATTGCGGAATTGAAAGTGTGATATTGAAATTGCGGTATTGAAAGGTGCATAATTGAAATTGCAAGCCTAATGGGCGCTGCTTGGCGCGCGCAAGCCTAATGGGCGCTGGGTCTGGCGCTTGTGCTGGACCTTGCATCTCGCGGGCTTGCTCCTCGTGCTTCCATTCGTTTCCCGATTCCGGAATTTATTTCCGATTCGAACAATATTTTCATTTTTAATATATTTTCGATTCTGATAATATTTCCGATTCAGGCAATATTTCCGATTCCGACAATATTTCCAATTCCGGTAATATTTCCGTTTCCGATAATGTTTCCGATTCCGGCAATTTTTCTATTTTCGTCAATATTTTCCGATACGAACCATATTTCCGTTTCCGGCAATATCTTCGTCTTGGATAATATTTTATATTTCCGTTATGAACCATGTTTTTGTTTTCGGTAATATCTTCATTTTCGGCAAATATTTTTTCTTTGTGTTTTGATGATTTTAGCTCCCACTGTAACCAAGATCCATCAATTCTGAATGACCATGAATAGAGTACTTAATGAATATTATATTCACTTAAATACTTGATCCGTTCACACACTATTTGTGTGACACTACGGGTTTAGTCAAGAGTAAGCTATGGATTAATATTATTAATTCCACTTGAACTGAAGCGGCTTCTAGCCAAGAATTCAGATCACTTGATCTTACTGAATTATTAACTTGTTAATTAATATCGAACCGTGTTTATTAGACTTAGCATTAAATGCATTAAATGCAAACTTGGACCAAAGGCATTATTTCCTTCAGTTACGGGTTACCAAAGGAATTGAAGAGGGTTTTGCGGCGAGGCATTTGGTCAAAATGTCATTTCATACAAGGAGGAATGAAACCTTGGTAAAGAATCAATCTATATATCTATGGTATCTCTTTATGTGCCCCGATGACTTAGCAAGTGACATAGCGTAGCTGCACCATGTCATACGCACACATTATCGTTTATTGTGTCCTCACAAAAAATGTTGTTATCCATCATTGAACTCACGGTCTCTCATATGTTCATGCAAAATTTAACCATCACTCCAACGATACACCTTATGACTCTAAAACAATTAAAAAATATAAAAGTCGTATTGTACAAACCTTAATGCCCAATTATGTATTTGAGTAAAAATTTATGATAACAGAAAATTTCCTAATTTTTATTTCTTTACTAATCAAATAATATATCTTTTCTAAAAATATATTTAGATCAAACACAAATCATGAAATTAACAGATAGAAGAATAGGAAAAACCTATGTTACGGTTTCTTTTAGCTAATGAAATGTGTTTTTCTTCATCCAAAATGTATTTTGACTTTATAACTCAATAAACAATTACAACTTAAATTTTTCTTACAAGTCATTAGTAAAAAGTTGTAGTACAAAAAATAAAAATTTACACAAATAATGTATAATTACTCATAATTTACTTGTTGTTGGTTAACCAATTTTATTATTGAACTTAATATATAATGAAGTTCAAATTATTATTAAACTTCGTATATAAAGAAATTTATAAGTGAATTTCAAATGACTAAAAATCTTAAACTATTTGAAACATTGCAACAGTCAGGGGCATCTCACGGACCACTAACTAGTATCTTTAGAAACTAAGTATAGAAAATAAAAACTAGAAGGAATGAGGAGGAAGGAAAGAAGAAGGTAGGCTTTTTTTTAAAAGTAAAATAAAATTATAACGAACATGTGTATGTCACGTGTATGGGTTACCTGTTGTATCGGTTTGGTGACCTGTTGGGTGCCATAAAAATGAATGAGATGCAAATGTTGGATTATTATATAGTAATCCAATTGTTTTGTTATTATCAGAAAATTGTTGAAAGGTTGAATTATTTAAGGTTATGTTCTATTCTACTTATTTTGACTTATTTCAGACAAAATAAGTCCAGGCAAGATCAAATACGTTTAGTAAAGATCAGATAAGTTCAGTTAAGTTCGAATAAGTTAAGATAAGTTGCGTTAAGATAAGTTTAAAAATCCTAAGTTTTTTCATACATTTTCACACACACACACACATAAGTTTATTTCAGACAAAATAAGTTATTTTAGATAAAGTAAGTTATTTCAGATAAAACAAGTTCAGTTTAAGTTCATACAAAATAAATCGAATAAAACGGAGCCTGAAACAAATTTTCCATAAATTTATTAAAGACCCGTGCAAGAACTTTTGTACTCTTATAGTCGTACTAGTCTATATGCATGCGATGCGTGCGATATTATATAAAAATTTAAAATTGTATTATTACAACTAAACACAACAAACATCTAATTTTATAAACAATATTAGACCTGATCAAATTGCGGGTCGGGCCGGGCCAAGCTTCGGGCCATTTTTTGTGCCCAAAACCCGCTATTTCGGGCCAAAATTAGCGGGCATTTCGGGCCATTTTCGGGCCGGGCCAATTTTATAACTCAAATTGTTGTTTTACGTTGTCCAAAGCCGCAATTTTTTGTAAAAGTTCGGGCCGGGCCGGGCCCGAAAAGCGTGCCGGAATATTCTGTCCAAAACCCGCAAATTTTCGGGTCGGGTCGGGCCGGGCCAGCCGGCCGTGCCCATGATGATCAGCTCAAAACAATATTAACCATACCCACATTCGATAATTGTCTTAAGAGAAGGACAAAGACTGTATGATGGAAAACATACCTTATTAAGCTAAAGTTTATTGCTGGTGGTTATTGTATGCGATGACGAACTTAAAACCAAATTTTAAAACCTGCATACACATAAAATTTTACATCTCATACTAAAAGTTCACAAATGGTTCAATAAGGTTTTGTTAATGGGACGATGCAAAAAATACCTCGTCTTTTGAAAGTTATTTGATGGTGGTTATCGATTCAACAACGAATAAAATCTGCATAAAAATTGACGCAAGTGTTTTAATACGACATATTCAATCTATATATCAAGAACTTTGTAAAAAGATGATTTGTTCAATATCGAATACGAAATAATTCGTGCATTACCATCGAGATATCATTATGAATTGTTCAATTTATAATCTCAATATCACAATTATATTTATGTTTTTATTTTGTTAATTTGTGCATGGATTCGAGAGAAGAATATACTTATATGCATCGACGCGACTAAACAGTGGTGGATTTTTTGGGGATGAACTCATTTGTTTGAGTACCATTTTTACTTAGAATGATTTATACTTTAGACTGATAATAGGTTAACAGTGGACTGGAAAAATTAATAAATTTGATTAATTTTGGCAAATGTAATAAATTTTGTAATATTTTTCTTTGGTATTTGATGAGTGACATTTATGTCGCTCATAGGGTAGTGATTAGGAAACTGCTTGAGTCTGTTTTATTATTTTTTTAGCATTTTTATTCTTTATTTTACTTGATTTCTTATTTTGATTATTTATAGCTTAGTTTAGCGTTTTTAGATATTTTTGTTAGTTTTTAGATCTTAATTCCGTAATTTATTTATTTTATTTGTTTTATAATTGTATAGTTTAATTATTTTAGTTTCCGTTATTAATTTTCTAATTTTATTTCCATTTCTAATTATTATTATTATTATTATTATTATTATTACTATTATTATTTATTTATTTATATATTTATTTATATATTTATTTTATTTTTGTTTTATTTTATTTTATTTCGTGATCCTTCCCTCGTGTTTGTTTTTACGTGTGTAGGTGAATGATGTGGATTATGAAGTCACGGGTCTAAGGTGCCGAGTCAAGTGTACCACATTGTCAAGAAAGTCATTATTGACTTTGAGAACCACAAAGCAAGTAGGCTCAAAAACCCACTCTCATTGAGCCCAACACCTCCAAACTACCTCCTCTCCACCTTAGCTACATTGCCCCCTTGTCCTAACCTTCACCACCATCCTCTTCTATCCTACACCACACAATTGTTCATCACCCACAGCCATTTGCGTCCAACTCCCTCACCAACCATCACTGCCACACCGACCAAAGCAAGCAGCCCCTGCATCATCCATCTCCACACCGCAACAACCACCAACACCAATTGCCAACCACCTTCATCAATTGTCAACAACAACTGATCTCCTACACCTTCGCACAACTAGCAAACAACATCAAACAATTAAACCCAAAAATCGCAGCTGTAGAACATAGAAAAAAACAGAGGAATTGGGTTCGTTCGAACCCGTAATTATGTTCGACCGAACCGAAAATTTAGAGTTCCTGATTGTATGAGGTTCGGTCGAACCACAAAGAAATTCTCCCAAATCATTCTTAATTGTTGCTCGTATACTTGTTCCATTATTGTTGGTGTTTGATCTCATTCCTTAACCATGTTTGTCCTTTTGTAGTTAGTTTAGTTTTAGTTGGTTAGTTGATTTTTCCAACCCTACTCCAACCTAGCTTGTTGTTCGATTAGCATAAATTAGCGCACCTTAGTCCTTGTGGATTTCGACCCTTACTTGCCGCTTTACTTGTGTTTAGTGGTTAGTTTAGGTTTTTTTATTTGATTAGGAGAGACTAGTAACGACCTAGTTTTCCCTCGATCAAAATGGCACCGTTGCCGAGGACTTCGGTTTGCATTAATTTGTGTTAGTTAGATTAGTCTAGGTCTGTTAGTTCCTGATTTTGATGATGACAAGCTTAACTATACTCACGATTGTTGTCTAAGTAATGTCAGGAATAGGTGACTACGAATCCACAATCATTCTCGGTATGAATAGCAGATTGAAAGAGTCAGAGAAGCAGCCCCGAAGAAATCAAGTCAAGGAGCTTATAGAGATTGATACGAAGATCAAGATTTGTGAAGCTTAGGAGAAAGATGTAAACGTAAAAGGTATAAGACCAATGTATACTGATATACTGCTTAGGATGGGAACAGAGTTTTCGTAAAGGTCAAGTCAAGAATTAGTTTCTAAGTCTAATTAGTGTCTTGAGCTAAAAGTAATTCAGTTTTGTTTTTAAGAATAAATCGTGTTAAAACTGAATTTACTATCCTACTTGAGGTTATACTCTTAAGAATTTAAGATGCTCTACAACTCTTATTATGGTAGAGATTGATTTTCTTAAAACACGTATTTAACTACTTCTTGATGAAAATCTATCTTTTAAAGAGTCCTAATTAGAGTTGAATTAGAGTCTAGGGATTCTAGGTTAAAATATTGGATTCAGTATAAATAAACCTCAAGTTCTTCGCATAAAGTTTCATCAGACTTATTAGCATTAAACCGGAGCTTTCAGGTATCACCTTTAAAGTCTTAATTTTTGGAGTCTGTTACTGTTCTCATATAGAGCAGTATTAGTAGCTTGGTCTTGTGTCCTGCGTTTATCTTAGTAGTTATTTATTCTTTATGTTCAAAGTGTTGAATTGATGTATGATAAGCCTGAGTCAGGCTTACTATTGCAAGAGTGAAGATCTCGAGAGAGATCTGTGAGTTGAAACAGTTAAGGGACTGTTTCATTGGGAGAAAGGAACAACGAGGGGTTGTTCCTAGTCCTCTGTAATCAGAGGCGATTTACAGATTGTGGCCCGAGTAGATTAGGTTTGTAAAAACTGAGTTGTTTTGCCTAATTAGTGAATGTGTTTAAGTCCCCAAAGGGGCCGTGGTTTTTTTTCCTCTCTATTGGGCCTAGAGAGTTTTCCACGCTAAATCTTGCTTGCATTATTTACTGTTTCTGTTCCTAATCACTTATAATTTGTAAAACTGTAAAAAATCAATTCACCCCCCTCTTGTGGAACTCCGTGAAACTAACAATTGGTATCAGAGCCAGAACCCTTTACTGCAGGTAATTCTGACCGGAAAAACGATTTTGGAACTATGAATACCACGGAGAAATTGGAAGAGGGGTACTCTACACAAAGACCACCTATGTTTAGTTGAAAGTACTACTCTTATTGGAGAAACAGGATGGAGATTTTTATCAAAGCCGAAAACTACCAAGTATGGAGAGTCATCGAAGTAGGAGACTTCCAAATCACTAAGTTGAACACCTCTGGGGAAACTGTCTCCAAACCTATTGCCGAATTTGACAAGGCTGACTATGAGAAACTTGAACTCAATGCTATGGCGGTCAAGATTCTACACTGTGGGCTAGGTCCCAACGAGCACAATCGAGTAATGGGCTGCAAGAATGCAAAACAAATTTGGGATCTACTCCAAGTCACACATGAAGGAACCAACGAAGTTAAAAGATCGAAAATTGACCTCTTGATGCACCAGTATGAATTGTTCTCCATGAAGACTTCTAAATCAATTCAAGACATGATAACTCGGTTCACTAACATCATCAATGAGTTAAACTCTCTGGGAAAAAGCATAACCCCTGAGGAACAAGTAAGAAAGGTACTGAGAAGTCTCCCTCGGGATCCTTGGATGGCCAAAGTCACTGCCCTTCAAGAAACAAAAGACTTCATAAAATTCTACCTGGAACAACTGGTCGGATCTCTCTTAACCCATGAGTTACAATTGAATGCCATACCCTCAGAGAACCTAAAGAATAGAGCACTGGCTCTAAAAACTGAAAATGATGAAAACTCAGAAGAAGACGAGGAGACTACTCTGTTTGCTAGAAGGTGCAGAAGAATGTTCAGGAATTACAAAGAAGGAGATCATCGAGGCAAACCAAATTGGAAATTCTCCAAAACTGACACTGGGTGCCACAAGTGTGGAAACTTGGAACATCGCATTAGGGATTTTCCTCTCTTGGAACAAGAAAAAGGAAAAGGAAAGGAAGCACCAAAAGAGAGATTCAGAGACAACAAGAACTCCTTCTCCAAAACTGAGGTAAGAAAAGCCATGATTGCTGCATGGGGAGACTCATCCTCAGATGAGGAACAGGAACAACCAAATGAAGAAACTGCTCACCTGTGCCTTGTAGCTGAACACGAAGAAGATGGATCAGATTCAGAATCAGACAAATTCCAGGCAAGCCTCTTTCAAATAAAAGTAAACTTGAATCTCTGTCTAAACTAGAACTGTTTGACTTGCTTTCGTGTCTCACTAGTGACTATGAGGATCTCTTAAAAGAAAAGTTAGATTCCGAAAAGGAACATAAAACTATTGTTAAGGAACTCACAGAAGAATTAGAATGGACGAAAAACACCAACATAGACATTGACAACCGTTTCTTTATTCTCTTTGATCAGAACATTCACATAAAAGAAACGTGTGAGGCCTTGCGAAATGAAAACTCTTGGCTAAAACAAGAACTGATTGACCTAGAGATAGCCAAGACAAAAACCCTCTATAAAAGTGAACTAGAAAAAACACAACTAGAACTAGTCAAGGTCCACCAAGAAAAGGCCAACCTGGAAGGAGAACTAGCTAGAAAGACTAGGCACAGAATAGAAGGAACACCAAAATGGATAGAAGAAGCTAGAACCAAACGAACAGAAGGGCTGGGTTTCAATCACAAAAATCATCACCCTAGAAAGACCAGAGTTGATCTCTACAGTGATATTGTTTGTACCTTCTGTGGACTAGTTGGCCATTATAGAGTCACGTGTCCTAAAAACCAAAAGGGCTTGGAGAAGAACATCAATCTTACCAAGAAAAAATGGGTAAAGAAAAATGATTTAATTCCAAGTAAGGAACCCAATCTATGTTGGGTTCCTAAGAACTCTAACTAAATATATCATGCAGGTCGAAGTGAGGGGGAACAACACATGGTACCTAGATAGTGGTTGTTCCAAGCACATGACAGGAGATAGGAACAGATTTCTCTCACTCACGACCTATGAAGGTGGAACTGTGACTTTTGGCGACAATAAGAAAGGTAACATCGTTGGAATTGGCAAGGTCGGTAAGTCAAAGTCTCATTCCATCGATAATGTATTTTTAGTTAAAGGTCTAGGACATAGTTGTAACACCCTAATAATTCCTTGCTTTTTATAAAACATTTTCCGACTTAAAACACAGGAATTACCAAGATATTACCGCCACCGTGATAACGGCTAAGGCTATTTACCAGAATTACGCAGCAGAATTAACTAACTTTCAAAACATAATAAATAAATAGTTAATGGTCATTAAAACAAATTGGAACCGCTGAGGCCCAAGTTCAAAGTATTAAACCATTTGAAATCCATTAACTGAAAATAGTAATCATGACTTTAAATAAAAATAGAGTTTGTAAAATACGGAAGAATAAAACTCTCAACTCGAATCCCATGATAACTTCTCCCGCAAGTTATCTCTACAAACCTGCTTTATTGAAAATCTACTCCCCAACAATGCAAATGCAATTCATGGATCATTATAGGGTCATTAAGGCAAAGGCTATGACCAGAACACATGAAGCACGAAGTCAGCAAAAGCTGAGTACGAACAAGCTAGAATAACATTCTATCCTAACATGCTTCACTCGACAAATTAAATAATCCACATGCAAAAGCCATATAATAAACAATTAAACATGGTGACAAGACTCGACACATGACCTGACTCTTGACTCACAGTTTAAAGAAAAAGATAGCTTCGAATGGGTAAAGTAAAGTATCCTCAAAAGGAAAGAAAAGGGTGATGGGAGCCCACCATACACCAAATAATAATAAGTCGGACTCCTACCGACAGTCGGACCCTACCGACGGAATTCCAATGCACAACGGCCTAAAAAGAAAGAATGAAACAACGTCTTGTATCATTCAAGGAGTACAAGTTTTCCGGCAAGACTCCCCCCCATTGTTCATACTCAAGGTATATACGTTCCAAGAGTTTTGAAGCTCGTTTGGGTTACGCTTTACTTTAATTAATATATTATGTTCAAGGCGACTCAAGACTCTACTCAAGACACAACATACAAACAATTAAACAATTACACAATTCAACAATTCAATGATGACTCTTCAATATTTTACTTCTTTAGGACTTGTGATCAATCATAGACTCAAGTGAAATTACTCCCATTGTTCCTTCTCAAAAACACTGTTTGAGATAACCCGACATTGCCTATTAACAAGCGGGGTGTGCCCTTAGCACGAATTGTCCTTAATTCAATTCACATAGACTCTCCAACATATTTTACCCCTTGGTAGAATATATATTGCTCACTGGCAATATTCGACAGGCTCAATATATATGCTAGACATTCCGTACTATATCATAATAACAATAACTTGCATGCGCACTACCCATACATGCAAACCAACTTGAACAACATGCTTGACATAACTCAACGATTATAAAATTCCATAACATGATAGTTCAATAGAATCTATAAAGCATAATTCGATTCATAACATGCTCGTTCACATAGATTCAACAATAATAATAACATGCTCGTTCTCTATATCAAACATGAATTCATAATAACATATTCAATCCCAATCATTAATCATGAATTCACAACAACATATAAGTTCACATGATTCGCATTCAATACACTTCATAAAGTCCTCAAGGGATGGGTGGTCACCCTAGTCTTGTACGTGCCTGGAATACCGAAGTACGGGGGCCACTGTGCGAATCACGACTCACTAGAAATCAACTCCTATAAACAACACAAGAGAACTAAATTATTATCCATGTTTACTAAATTTCCAGCAACTATTTAAGATTCTAAAACTCTTAGTTTAATTAGAAATCATTCATTAATTGGTAATTTAATAGTCTCAAATAGTCAACTCAAGTCCTAACATAAAAACATTGACTTTTTAGCTTTAAAACCCTTAAAATCGTCTTTTTAAAGCTTATAAACAAATCTGAAAATTTAATTTGATTCCCATAACTTAAATTGTCATTAAATTATGTGAATCAATTGCTTAATTAATTTGAAATCAAAACCCTAACAATAGTTTATTCCAAAACATGTTTTAACTCCAAAAATCAACACTTTATAACCTTATAAAATCTGAAAATTATATACTCAATCATCAAAACCAATCTCTTTAATTAAAACATAATACTAACCCAATACGGTGTTCATAACCGTTTTAATTAATCTAAACAACCCAAATATTTAAACTAATCACAATAATTAAATCAATTTAAAATACATAAATTAATATTTTTGAAAACATAATTTGATTAAACAATTGATTAACACACACACACAACGATTTATTAATCGTGTGTGTGTGTGCGCCGACCACGCACAACAACAACCAACAACAATAGCAGCAGCGCACGCAACACACCAGCAAGGGCGCGCGCGCGCGAGGAACAGGGGCAGGCGAGACAGGGCGTTGGGCACAGGCGAGGCACAGCGCGCGCACACACAACATTGCTGTTGTGCTGCGACGCGACGTGAGGTGAGGGGCGAGCAAGGAGAGCGCGGGCGAGCACGACCACGCAGCACGCAGGCACGTAGTGCTACGCTGCGGCTGCAGGACGGTGAGAGACGGGCGAGGCTGGGCGCGCACGGCTTCCTTGCGCCGCAAGCAAGGACGAACGAAGAAAGAGAAGGGCGTGGGTGGAGTGTGCCGCAAGGAGAGAAAAAGAGGAGAGAGAGAGAGATTTCTGAATTTTTGATTTTGGGGGTTTGATATGAGGTCTATTTATAGGTTTTCTCTCCCTTGTGGGCTAGGTTAGGGTAATTTTGAGTTGGGCTCATTGTCGGGCTCATTTAAGTTTATTCCTTGCAGGCTTTGTTGGGTTTGATTAAGACAAACCGACCGGGCTTTAAGTTTATTAATTCGTTTTCGAAATACGACCCAACAATTCCCGATTAAATAAATCTATTGAATTTATTTAATAAAATCCGGTTTTCGAAATAATTAATATTTAAATTAATTAAAAATAAAAGCGCATTTAATTTCATTAAATGAAATAAATTTATAAAAATACAACGAAATACTTTATAAATATAATAAAATATATTTATAATTATTGAAAAAATACGAGGTATTACAATAGTCTATTAAGTATCTCTCAATTCTGTGACAAAGGAAATTATGCAAAATTCTTCTCTAATAAATGTCTAATCATCGACAGTAACACTGAGACAGTGATCTTAGAGGGACAGAGAAAAGGGAACACATACGTGGTCAACCTCAACTCAGTTCCTCATTCCAATCTGACCTGTCTCAGCGTTATTGAAGATGATCCATTACTGTGGCACAAAATGTTTGGTCATGCTAGTCTCTCTCTAATGAACAAGTTGAATTCGAAAAATCTAGTCACAGGTCTTCCACACACAAAGTTCGTGAAATTATCAGTCTGTGATGCCTGCATCAAAGGTAAACAAGTGAGAACTTAATTTAAATCAAAGGGAGTAATCAGCTCAACAAGACCGCTGGAACTGACCCACATGGATTTATGTGGACCAATGAGAACTTATAGCAGAAGTGGAAAGAAGTATGTGCTTGTAATTGTGGATGACTTTCCAAGAAACACATGGGTAATTTTCCTAGCCAGCAAAGATGAAACATTTGAAGAATTCTTGGCATTCGCCACTAGGGTTCAACGACAAAGCAATCACAAATTGGTCTATATCAGGTCAGATCATGGAACAGAATTTCAAAACAAGAAGTTCGTTGATCTATGTAAAGATTCAAGAATAAATCACAATTTCTCTGCTCCAAGAACACCTCAACATAATGGGGTTGTGGAGAGAAATAACAGAACTCTTGAAGACATGACAAGGACTATGTTGATTGCCAGTAAACTGCCCAAAATTTTTTGGGCCGAAGCTCTAAACACTGTATGCTACATACTTAACCGAGTACTAATCATAGCTATTAAGAACAAAACCCCATATGAACTGTACAAGGGTAGAAAACCCTCTATAACTCATCTCAGAATCTTTAGGTGCATTTGTCCACAACAATGGGAAGGATCAACTGGGAAAATTTGATGCATGAAGTGATGAAGCCATATTCTTAGGATATGCCTCAAATAGCAAAGCATATCGAGTATTCAACAAAAGGACCATGTGCATGGAAGAAAGCATCCATATTATCTTTGACGAAACTGACTCTCAAAATTTTGATTCAGGTACAAATACTGATGGAAACTTCGAACTAGGACTTACAAGGGAAACTTAAGATGAATAAATAAGAAGAAACTCTCAAACTGAAGAACAAGTCCAAAATGCAGAAATCACTGAAGATGGCACAGTCGAAGAGGAACAGACACAAACTGAAGACCACTCAAGCACAAGTGAACAAGTGGAACAGCATGCTGAAGAAATCACTACACCATTCCAGCCCAAGCCATGGAAACACCAAAGCTCTCATCCACTTGAACAGATTATCAGTGATCTAGGAAGAGGAACAACAACGAGATCACAACTCAAAAACTTTTGTGCCTTCTATGCTTATTTGTCTATGATTGAACCTAAAAATTACAAAGAGGCACTAACTGACTCTGATTGGATCATTGCTATGCAGGAGGAACTAAATGAGTTCGAAAGGAACAAAGTCTGGCACCTTGAGCCTACACCATTGAACAATCGAGTAATAGTTCTTAAGTGGGTCTTCCGCAACAAACAAGATGAACATGCAACCATTACAAGGAACAAAGCCAGGTTGGTTGTCAAAGGGTACAACCAACAGGAAGGAATAGAATTTGAAGAAACCTTTGCTCCTGTTGCCAGAATGGAAGCAATACGTATACTCATAGCATTTGCATCATACATGGGATTCAAACTCTATGAAATGGATGTTAAATGTGCCTTCCTAAATGGATATCTTAAGGAGGATGTATACGTGGAACAACCACCGGAATTTGAGGATCCAGAATACCCCAAACATGTATACAAGCTAGACAAGGCACTATACGGACTGAAACAAGCTCCAAGAGCCTGGTATGAACGTCTCTCTCATTTCTTACTACACAATCACTTCAATCGAGGTATAGTTGACAGAACCATGTTCCTTAAATCAAGAAATACAGACATACTAATTGTTCAAATCTATGTTGATGATATTATATTTGGTGCTACTAATGAAGATCTTTGCAAGGAATTCTCTAACTTAATGCAGCAGGAGTTTCAAATGAGCATGATGGGAGAACTAAACTTCTTCCTAGGTCTCCAGATTAAGCAAACGGAGCAAGGCATCATGATCCACCAACAGAAGTACATCAAGGACCTCATCAAAAAATATGGAATGGAGTCAGCTAAAAGCAATCACACTCCAATGGGAACTACCACAAGGCTAGATGAGGATCTAGAAGATAAAATTGTGTGTCAAACAAGGTACAGAGGTATGATTGGATCTTTACTTTATCTCACAGCCACTAGGCCAGACATTGCATTTAGTGTAGGTGTATGTGCTCGTTTTCAATCTAATCCAAAAGAATCTCATCTTACAGCAGTTAAAAGGATCCTAAGATACTTGAAAGGAACCGATGATTTATGCTTATGGTACCCTAACTATGATCACTTTGACCTTAAAGGATACACAGATGCTGATTATGCAGATGACTTAGTCAATAGGAAAAGCACATCTGGAATGGTTCAGTTCCTAGGAGCATGTGCTGTCTCTTGGGCATCAAAGAAACATAACACAATTGCACTATCTACAACAGAAGCTGAATATGTAGCTGCAGCTTCTTGCTGTTCCCAAATGTTATGGATCAAGCAACAACTCAGTGACTTTAGTATGAGACTAAAATGTGTTCCTATACTATGTGATAACACAAGTGCTATCTGTATATCAAAGGACCTAGTTCATCATTCAAGAGTCAAACACATTCATATTCGTCATCACTTTCTAAAAGACTGTGGAAAAGGAACTGGTTAAGCTAGAATTATGTCCCACGGAAGATCAAGTAGCTGACATTCTAACCAAACCATTGAACAGGGACAGACACGACAAACTAAGGTTAGAACTTGGTATGATACGAATCAAATTATGCACTTTGCCTAAATTCTTCTTCTAACCTTATTGGATTATTACTATTAAAAAAAATATATGGTTTTCTTATTTTCTTATTTATTTTTTTCTGTTGTTGTTTTTATTTTTGAATGGACTTACAATCGAAATCAAATTGCAAAACCCAGCTGTGCATTACCACAGTCACGTCTGCACATTTCTAAGGTAATTGCACTTGTGTACTAGACTTGCATTGATTCTAAGTCTTTGTGGGAAAACTAAAAATGAATGGAAAGCATTTAATTTGATTCAACGAATCTTATAAACCCGGTGCATGCATTACTATTCATTTTTCTTCACTCAAACACGCTTCCCACACACCGATTCCCAACAAAAACCTTCACATTCCAATCATTCCCCCTATAAAAATCGCGGAACATCCCAGATATCTCCTCAATTCCCAGAATTTAAAATTCAAAATTCGTATCTCTCCTATTAACTCGCCAACTGCCTTCCCTATATATAATCATGACTCTCTACAAACTTCAATTCCCAAACCCTATAGACTCTTCATCTCCCTCAGAACCTATCATCACCGTCATTCCTCTCCAAACCATTCCCCCAGAATCAATGGCCCCAAAACAACCAACACCCAAACCACCAGCTGCCAAGTCCACCTCCAAACTCACCACAAAATGGAAGCTGGTCATGAAGCAGGAAGTGGTTGCATCGACTCAGGGGGAACCTCACCTTCCAATGGAGAAGAAGGTAAAAATCGAATCCACCAAATTTCACTTTTTTTCCCCCGATCGTATGCTCCCTGGTCTTAGTATTGATTTTGCTTGGTGTCGAGAAGTAGGGTTTGTCGAGTTACTGGAGTCTATTGAGTCCCAGGGTTGGACATATCTGTTTGAAGTTTGTTCTAAAGCTTGCATGTATCCTGAAGCAATGGGGGAATTTTGCTCAAATTTCTTAAATAAAGGGGGGGTATGTCAGTCGGAGGTCCATGGGAAGAAATTTAGTTTTGATGTTGAGAAGTTGGGTTCCTGGTTCAAAGTTCCTGTGTTATGAGAAGAGGTTTATCACAAAGGGAAGGGTCAAATCGAGCTAGGAGGTGCTACTATGAAGGAGGTTTACTCTTATTTTGGGGGTCAGGGAAAACACCCAAAAGCTCTAAATCAGTCAATTTTAACTCCCTTCCAAAAGGTCCTTTTTAATGTGGTTCGTCGAGGACTTGTTCCGCGTCATGACAAACGAGCCCTAGCTAGCAGATTGGACCTCATCTATATCTTTCTCCTTGAATCCCAGCGCCAAATCAACTTTCCTGTAGTCTTTATTGCACATCTCACTCACTACATCTCCCAAAACAATATAGTTGGGTACGGCTCTCTTCTTACTTTCATTATGAGGAAGGTAGGGGTTGATCTTACTCGCTACACAGCTGAACCTCTCACCCCTGCTCACATTCTTAACAAAGCTTGCTTAAATGGGGTTAGTCTGAGTGTAGTTGATGGGGTTGTCTGTGTTGGGAAGTCGAATGTAGGAGACACAGCCCCACAGGAGGAAGATGTGGAGGAGGATATGGAAGATGAAGAGGATTTTTCGGAAGAATAAGGGGTTGTGGCATTTCCCTGTGAAGAAAAGGAGGGCCAGTCTGAGGGTGTTTCCAATGATTTGTGCCCAAAAGAAAAGAGCCCCGCAAAAGTCCCCTCGCCTATCAAGCCAATCCCTCCTTCACCTGTGTCAAATCAGCCCATTCGCCGCAGCAACCGTTTAGCCAGTTCTTCAAAGGGAGCACCTCCGGTTTACAGGGTAGTAGATTCTGATTCTGACAAGGAAGGAGAAACGCAATCAGCTTCTCCCTCTCAGGATGGTTCGGTTCAGCTCCTGATGACCAAGGTAGACCAACTGCAGCAGGACAATGTGGATCTCTTGGTGTCTGTCACATCTTTGCAGGAGTTGGTGGCTCAGATGCAGCATGATCAGGCTGAGTTTTTCAATGATATGATGGAGCGTCTTGCTGACATGGTCGTAGAGGAGGTGTTCCATACAGAGGAAGCTGCTCCTGGATCTCCCCAACCCTGAACCTGCCCCATTTCTTTTAACCCCCACCCCATATATTTTTCCAGTTCGTGAACAATTACTCTTTCTCTGCCCCAAGAACATTTATTTTGGATATTTTTTTATTGCGCCGGGTTTGTAATGACTAATGTTCCTTAGTGAGTTTTTCCTACGTTCTGATAGTTGCACCTCACTGACTTGCAGGATTATTTGCTTGCCTTGTATTCTATGTTGCTTTTTCCTTGTTTTGATTGCAGGGGTACGGTCAAACTCGTTGATCGACTTGAGCTGCGAGATGATTCTCTGATTGAAAGGGTATCATAATTCATATCTGTCCTATATTCTATTTTCTAAAATCGTTTTTCAAATGCACCCTTTTTGATAATTCCAAAGGGGGAAGATATATTTGGGCAACTTGTTTTCATAATGTTAGTACTCATACTTGGGTTCAAACCTTCAGTAATTGAATATCAGTTCATGTTGGACTTTTGGATTTAACTGTCTGTTACTAATTGCATCATTCATTAGAGTCTTATCAAGTCAAATGAACATGAATTATTATTGTCAAGTTGAAAGGTTGTCATCATCAAAAAGGGGGAAATTTTTAGTTCCTGGTTTTGATGATGACAAGCTTAACTATACTCACGATTGTTGTCTAAGTAATGTCAGGAACATGTTACTACGAATCCACAATCGTTCTCGGTATGAATAGCAGATTGAAAGAGTCAGAGAAGCAGCCCTAAAGACATCAAGTCAAGGAGCTTATAGAGATTGATTCGAAGATCAAGATTTGTGAAGCTTAGGAGAAACATGTAAACGTAAAAGGTATAAGACCAATGTATACTGATATACTGCTTAGGATAGGATCAGAGTTTTCGTAAAGGTCAAATCAAGAATTAGTTTCTAAGTCTAATTAGTGTCTTGAGCTAAAAGTAATTCAGTTTTGTTTTTAAGAATAAATCGTGTTAAAACTGAATTTACTATCCTACTTGAGGTTATACTCTTAAGAATTTAAGATGCTTACAACTCTTATGATAGTAAAGGTTGATTTTCTTAAAACGCGTATTTAACTACTTCTTGATGAAAATCTATCTTTTAAAGAATCCTAATTAGAGTTGAATTAGAGTCTAGGGATTCTAGGTTAAAATCTTGGATTCAGTATAAATAAACCTCAAGTTCTTCGCATAAAGTTTCATCAGACTTATTAGCATTAAACCGGAGCTTTCAGGTATCACCTTTAAAGTCTTAATTTTTAGAGTCTGTTCCTGTTCCCATATAGAGCAGTATTGGTAGCTTGGTCTTGTGTCCTGCGTTTATCTTAGTAGTTATTTATTCTTTATGTTCAAAGTGTTGAATTGATGTATGATAAGCCTGAGTCAGGCTTACTATTGCAAGAGTGAAGATCTCGAGAGAGATCTGGGAGTTGAAACAGTTGAGGGACTGTTTCATTGGGAGAAAGGAACAACGAGGGGTTGTTCCCAGTCATATGTAATATCATAGGCGATTTACAGATTGTGGCCCGAGTAGATTAGGTTTGTAAAAACTGAGTAGTTTTGCCTAATTAGTGAATGTGTTTAAGTCCCCAAAGGGGTCGTGGTTTTTTTCCTCTCTATTGGGCCTATAGAGTTTTCCACGCTAAATTTTGCTTGCATTATTTACTGTTTTTGTTCCTAATCACTTATAATTTATAAAACAATAAAAAATCAATTCACCCCCCTCTTGTGGAACTCCGTGAAACTAACAAGGTCATTGTGCATAGTTCTTTTTGTTTTTCTTATTTATTTGTTTTATTTTGAAAATTCAAAAAAATGGCAAGTTTCTCGTTTCCTCAATTTGAGCATGAACCATTTTGGATGTATTTTGAAAGACTTGAGGAATCTCTTGGAAGTGATCATAGGTTTGATTTGTGGGAGTTATGTGAAAATATTTATGATGGTCTTAATGAGCTTACTAGGGAAATGGTTTAGAATACGTTCCAAGGTGAGTTTCGGGCTAAGTCATTGGATGAAGCTTGGAATTTTACAATTGGTTACCTAGAGATACCTATGATTGGGAAATGACCAATCGTGGGACATGTGTTCGGGATTCTCATGTGCTCATGTTGATTCTAATTTTTGCATGAATTTCCTTGAAATGCCGCATGCCTTCAATAGTGATCCAAATATGTATGATTCTAATCCGTTTCCCCTTATTCTCATGTTGATGAGTTGCATTCTAATGTAAATGTTTTCGATGCTTCTTATCAAAGTCCTTCAGTTATTTGCAAGAATTCGCATGATATCCCTTATATGCTTGATTGTGATTCTTCTTCCTTTGTTGATTTTCAATTTTCTATGCATTCGGAATCATCGGAACTTAACTTAGAGCTTCTCCTTGAGAATTGCATCAAAGAGTTTAATTCTAGGGCCGACCAAATAGCCGATCAAATGACCTTTCTTGAGGCTAAAATCAATGCTATTCGGAAACCCATAGATCATTTTGCTATTATTGATGATGATTTGATGAATGTTGAGAATGAAAACCCATCGGGAAAGAATAGTCTAAATCTTGTTGATGATTGTTGGGATAATGAAGATGAGGACTATGCCATTGAGGAGAGTGAGGTAGCCTCTTTTGGGGATTGGTTAGTTGATGGTGTAGAGAATAATGAGCCTTTGTTGATCGATTATCAAAATTTTGAGTCTCTTATTCCTATCTCAAGTGACCTTAATTTCACTCCCTTTCCGCTATCTTTAGAGCACCCATCCTCTCGTATCCCCCCTTCCTTGAGTGAATTATTTGGTCACTGTGAAATTAAGACATCTCATTTGGTGGTTGAGGATGTTTTTGAGGCGAATGATGGTGATTTAGAGGAAAAATCCTTGATTGAGGACCCTTTGATCGAAAAAGCTTATGTTTTGGAGTCTTGTGATGCGGGAGAAGTTGTTTGTGAAACCCTAGTTTCTACCCCCTTCCCCTTATGTCCCATTTTCAAGAAAGCTTGGCCTAGTTCCTTCATTTCCCATCTCAAACCCTTTTCCTTTTCTCAAACCATCTCCATTAGATGATAATCTTGCCTCCATTGTCCTCAAAGTTCCCAATTCGATCATGTTTAAGGAAAGAGTGAGATTGCCCCCCAAAAAGAGTTTGTTGAGGAGAGTTTGCCGATTATTTCCTCTTTTTCTAATTCTTTTGATTTGTCTTCTTCTTATTTTCTTGTTTTCCCTTTTGATCCTACTTCTTTTCGGCATCCTTCTCCTTGTTGGCATAGAATGGCACTAATCTTTGTGCATGCTTTTCTTTTGAGCATTGCATATGTTTTATTCCTTGAAATGTGTGCCGATGCATTTGACAAACTCTTGCGTTCTTTGTCGGGTTATTTACTAGAAAGGTCGTGCTTGGGACCTTAAACAAGCCTTTCTCGGGAAGTAACCCGTGTTTTATTGCTTTCATTTTCTTATTTCATTTGAATTTTACTTGTTTTTCTTTTCAATTCTTGGTCTTGTTTTAGGTACTTAAGTGGAATAAGCGCTCATTCTCGATTGCATAAGGGAAGCAAAGCACAAATTTGGATAAAGTTGATTTCAAATGGAGAAATTGGATCAATTGCGGGTATTTACACCCACCTACTATCCGATAGTGTCCTTCCTCTCCCTTTTTCGTTAATCCATGGGTTGATTGGCATATGAATTGTTGGGGCATGAGGTTGGATGGTTGAAATGTTGATTTGGTTGCCTCCATTTCTCTTTCTCTAATGTGTTGTGATTTGCGGAACTATGTAATTGGTTAAATGCGTGTTTTCATTTCCATTTTCTCGTGTTTTCTTTCCCCCCCTCCCTTCCCTTGATTCTTTGCTTCAAGCATTGAGGACAATGCTTAATTCTAGCTTGGGGGGATAGCTTTTCGCTAGCTTGGGGGAGGCTTCATTCTTTTCGTTTCTTTATTTTCTTTTCTTTAATAAAATTCAAAATCCAAAAATATTTTCTTTATTTATTTCTTTTTATTTACCTTTTCTTTCAAACTTTTGAAAAAAAAAATCAAAACAAATCAAAAAAGTTTAGAAAATCCAAAAGAAATTCCAAGTGATTAAATAAAAGCACTATAAATTATTTGCTCGTCCAAATGAAGAATCTCGATGATTTTTAATGTGGTTTCCCTTGCTTGTCATTTGGATAATTGAGTAGATGTATTTCTGTTGGATATTTGCATGTGTGAGTTAGGGCGATTAGGGATAGCTTAATCTTTGTTGCTTGAGTCTCAACTTGAAAAAGTTTTCGATAATTCTAAATGGTGAGCTTTGGTTTGAAAAGAGTTTGTTTTGTTCTCTTTTAGATGTTCTTTGCTACCTTAATTCCCTTTGGTGCACCTCATTCCCCAAATAATCTACGCTAAGAGTTAAAGGATTGTAAAAAGAACAAAAAGATTATGAATAATGTTTCGAGTCCAATAAGTGGAGCCAATGAGTCCACAAGGCGAAAGCCTAAGTGTCAAGT
This sequence comes from Spinacia oleracea, assembly GCF_020520425.1. Classification (NCBI taxonomy): domain Eukaryota; kingdom Viridiplantae; phylum Streptophyta; class Magnoliopsida; order Caryophyllales; family Amaranthaceae; genus Spinacia; species Spinacia oleracea. The sequence goes on along the minus strand of NC_079490.1, from coordinate 158,634,418 downwards.
CCGAGTCAATAAGTGGCGCCAATGAGCCCACAGGGCATAATAAGCCTATTAAAGTTTACAAAAACGACAAAAGGAGAGTCAATAAGTGGTAAATACCACAAGTCCATGAGAAAGTGGGTTAGTTTAGATGATTGAGTGGGAGCTTGAAGATTTATTAAGTAAAGTTTTCCCAAGTGATGATGAATGTCATTGCGGCTAAAGAATCGAGACTCTAGACCCATTACTCAAATTCCTTAATCTTACAATCCAAGATTCTTAGCAAAAGTCAAGTTTGGGGGAGTCAATGTGCATTTTAGGTGGTCGTGATCATATTTATCCATTTGAGAACAATTTTTGACTTTTCGATGCCTTAGTGAAACTAATTGATGATTCGATGCTTTGATTGTGATTCTCATGCACCTTTGATTAGTCTATCTCCTATATTCCTAACTTGGGGATGCATCTTGATGATGGTTATGCTTTGAAAGCTTGTTTGAATCGACCATGTTTTGTGAACCATGCTTGATGAGATGACTTTAGGCGAAATGTCTTAATTAGAGGTGTGCACGGTTCGGTCCGGACCGGAAATTGGACCGGAACCGGACCGGAATTGGACCGGACCGGACCGGACTAATAGATTCCGGTCCGGTCCTCGGTCCTTGAAAATATACGCACTACTACAAAAATGTCCAAAGAGATCCCTAAAAACAGACCCTTTTGAATACATAACGGGTCTCTTTAGTTAAAAAGACCTCATATTATCAATAACGGGTCTCTTCTATTAACCCGGAAAATAAAAGATACACAACACACCCATTTTCACAGATACGGAGTCTCTTATATAAGCGGGGTCCACGGAGTGTAAAAAAGAAGAGAGTCGTTAACTACCATGAGGGATCTGTTTAATTTAATTCATACGGAAAATAGTCATTGTTTAATTTAATTAACGCCCAATTTTCTTTTCCCCTTCCTTCTACCAGCGAAAACCCAACCCTACTCCCCCATTTCAGATCTAATCGAATTTGTAGCAAAATCGCATCCCAAACTTTTCACTCCTTTGTTCTCAATCAAAACTCCAATTTATCTTCCTCAATCACTCCCCAATATCACCAATTTCTGCAGCTCACTAGAGTTGAATGAAAAACCCTAATTTTCAAAATCAAATTTCAATTTTTAAGCAACAATGCAAATTCGGTCATTGAAATCCGTACAATTCATGGAGGTTTGTACGCAGATTCCAGTCGATGAGCTCAATCAACAGATCGAGCAGACAAGGGATGAATCGCAAGGTCGAAGTGAAGTTGAAGATTTTCGAATATTTTTCACGATTTCCAGGAGAATTAGGGTTATTTATTCGATTCATTACATCTGGGATGTTACCTGAAATTGATTGAATTTATTCTTGTTTCGATTGATACTAATGCTGAGTTGACCACTAGATCTGAGAGGAAGGAGGCGGCTAAGAATACTCTCTCTGCCTACCAAGCTGTTCTGGTAATTTTAATTTGTTTCGCAAGTTAATACAAGAAAGTTATTCAGATGCGTGTTTTTGGTGATTTTGTTGGTTTTAGATCATCGGGATTTATCGTTTTCTTTTTTAGATTCCAACAACATTGTGATAATAGTGAATTATAATTATTAATGTTCGGGTATCTAATTATAGTTTTGCATTATGTTCGTATAATTTGTGATTTTCATGACAATTTGTTAGTTTTGCTGAAGTTTTTATTGGTATGAGAAAAGGTTTAGGAAGGTAATCAAATTTGTTGATATAAAAGTGATTGGAATCTTTTGGGTTTGTTTTCATCTTTGTTTGGACATTTTTTGGGTTTGTTTGTTCATCTTTGCTTGAGCTTTGGGTTACAATTATTATTTATTTAATTGCTTGTAGGTTTTTTCCCTAAGGTAATATGTTAGTGGAAAGATTTTTGATATTGAGTAAAATCGATATGGTTCATGTACATGAAACCCTTATCCATTTTGGGAATAAGGCCTTGGTTTTGTTGTGGTAAAAGAAAAAACACTAATAAAGGCTTCATTGAATGATAAACTTGCTTTCTTCTTGCAACTAGCACGTTTGGTGGAGATGTATAGATACTATCTATTTGAATGGGACTTAGAATGGTAAAATAGACAAGACTATAATACTATATTAACTGGGCAACTCATGTGGCTGTTGGGATTGGTGATGGTGTCCCTGGGTATTGTGCAAAACAAACTAATGCACCTGCATTCATTGTAAGTTCATTAGCCTCCGCATAATCTTTTGTTGCTGTTTGTCTGAGCTTTCAGACTTAATCAGGTTGTTGCAAGCACAGAAAACCAATCCTGACTCCCCCCCTTAGATCTACTCATTCCAAAATTCTCACTTCTTTGTTCACAATCAAAACCCAGATTTATGTTCGTCAATCAATCTATAAATCCCTAATTCACTCATTTCTGCACCTCACCGGAATTTATCTTCTTCAATTGATCCAATAATGTGAATTTTGACATCTCTGCTCTCTTCCCTTATTTCGCCGCCGCTGTTTGGGGTTCTGGTGGTTGTTGACGATATCGTTGCTAGTTATGAACTGGTAATCTCTCTACTAATTTATTGCATTAATAAATTGAATTGAATTAAACCCTCAATTTATAAAACCCTAACTTTTTCTTCTAGATTTCTTACTCATTTCCGGCAAGAATTGCGTACCGTCAGCCCTGCTGGCGCTTCGCCATCGGCGAAGGCTGCTAATTGTCAAACCATTGGTGTCGAGGTTGGTGTTATTGTGGTCTATTCTTCACTCATTTCACTCCTCTTCTTCACTCATTTCACTCCGCTGCTTCATCTTTCCTATGGCAGACTCGTCGAAGTCACTCTGTAGCCTCGCCGGAGCTGCTGCTGTTGCGGTTCTGTTGGTGTTGTCAGATCTAACTTAACACAAGAGTGGATGAATCTAAAGCTTAAAGGGAAGTTGAAGGAACTTTCGGTAACGAATATGTAAAGCTCATTTTCCCTCTCTCCATTTTCAATTTTTATTGGCTCATTTGGTATTCCTTTTAATTGAATGTTTGAGAATTTGCAAAGTTTTTTCTTTGAAAAATGACCCTACAAAAATCTTACCTCTGGACAGATTTTTTCTACAATTTAAGTATGTTTTGCTCCATCTTTTAGTGCTTTAAAAAGTTTGAATGTTGTATTTTTCTTTTAATTGATATTTCCGACTAATTTATGCATTGATAATATCTATCATGTCCTCTAGTTCTCTATCCAGGGACAGGCTTGTATTTGCTACCAAGCTATTTTATTTCAATTGTTTTGAACAATGTGATTTTCTTAGTTGCCAGGTTATAGCAGTTTTGTTTACACCAAGCCACTTTAATATGATTCTCATTTTCCTTATGGTACAAGCTACAAATCTGGTCGTGAATGATATTATAGATGTTCTGTAGAAGGTGTTTGATTATCTGAATTGATATATGCTTGTGTTTATATTGTGACTCTTGACATATTAAGTTGCCAAGGCGCAAGTGATGGCTTATCTTAATTAATTAGCAAGACTGGTCGTCTGCAACGATCAACTCTAGCTTGTGATTCTCTTCTATAACTCTTTAAGATATTTTATTTTTTCTTTTGAAAAATATGTACCTCATTTTCTCTATCATTTGTTTTCAGGTGATTCTTGTCACTTGTCATTTGCCTAGGCTTTTGTTTGTGGATTAGTGTTCATTTCACTATTAAGTTTGGGTGACTTGTTTAGGAGTCTGTAAATTCTTTTTAGGCCTAAGAGCGGTAATGTATTACATAATAATATTTCAGAACATTGTGTGAGACAGATGTTTTGTTCATTCTTATACCTACCTAAATCATTGGTGTTTGTAAACCGATGATTCTTGTAAGAAGGAATATAGAGATATTTGTTAACTTCCTCGGTCTGTTTCGGCATTAGTGTGATCATGTCCGTATGTCTTGTGTTCTGTTTTATCGTTATATACTAATTCCTCTACATTTGTCTACCTTTCACATTCAGGGATCAGAAGCATCGCTCGTGGTTTTCCCGGCCTTGAAATGATTAGCATATCGATGAAGATGCAAGGTTTAAATGAGGAGATATAGAGTAATATATATTTCTTGTACTTACAACTTTCAGATATATATATATGTACATGTTTGGGTTTTTATTCATGATAGACCATGAAGTATTTTGTAAGATTTTGGTCGAATATGAATTTTTGGTGTTGTATTAAAGTTGGTTTTTTAATTTAAGTTTAAGCAATAATAGTGCTGCTGTTTCAAAATAATATTATTTATTTTTTTTAATAAAAAATTGGCAAAGAGACCCGTTATCTTACATATGGGGTCTAAGTTTGTTTGATAAAATAATATTAAAAAATATCAAAGAGACCCCCTGTGTTAGATATGGGGTCTGAATTTTTCCACAGACAAACCCCATATCTCTAATAAGGGGTCTCTTCCCTAGCTAAATTATTTGTCTTACTGTTAACATAAGAGACCCCTTTTCTTAAATATTGGGTCTCTTGTTTTTAACAAACAGACCCCCTCTAGATGAGGGGGTCTCTTTTAAAAAGAGACCCCCCCATCTAGAGACCCCCTCTAAGAGGATCTCTTAGGCCATTTTGGACGGGTCTCTTTGCCCACTTTTGTAGTAGTGACGATTCCGGTTTTCCGGTCCGGTCCGGTCAAGACCCGGAATTTTCCGGTCCGGACCGGTGACCCGGAATATATAAAAAATTTAGATAGAAAAGCCCAACTTGTAACCCACGTACATTAATCTCCCCAACTCAAAAAAAGACCTTGGATATTTTTTATATGTCATTGGCCTTTATAACCTATATATTAAGCTTATAATGTGATATATGAGATACTTAAAGAGAAATATAAGTTGTAAAAAGATAAAATTATAAAAACAAATTGAGTTTAAGATTGTAAATCCCAAAAATTAAAAAAACCGGTCCAAACCGGTCCAAAACCAGACCGGGCCTGAATTTTCCGGTCTGGGTCCGGTCCGGACCGGATTCTTTCCGGTCCGGTCCTTGGTCCATGTATTCAGAAAATTCCGATCCACCGGTCCAACCGGTTCCGGTCCGGTCCGGTCAGGTTTTGGACCTGTGCACACCCCTAGTCTTAATTGTGCTTAATAAGAGTTATGGGTTAATCTTGTTGGAAACCCTTGCGAGATCTCACTCGCCCTCTTGAGCGATCTTGGGGTTTAAAGAGCTTGTTGCATGTGCTTAAATGCAACCGTGATTCCTATGACAGTGAGTTAGTGTATATTCTTCCTTGATTTCTATTTTCTATGTTTCTTTAGATTAGTTTCTCAATAACTCATTTTGCTCAAAATTTATATCCTATTTTCCTTTGTGTTCCATTGTTTTGCTCGTGGACGAGCAAAAGCTCAAGTTTGGGGGCATTTGATGAGTGACATTTATGTTGCTCATAGGGTAGTGATTAGGCAATTGTTTGAGTCGGTTTTATTCTTTTTTAGCTTTTTTATTCTTTATGTTACTTGATTTCTTATTTTAATTATTTATAGCTTAGTTTAGCGTTTTTAGCTATTTTTGTTAGTTTTTAGATCTTAATTCCGTAACTTATTTATTTTATTTGTTTTATAATTTTATAGATTAATTATTTTAGTTTCCGTCATTAATTTTCTAATTTTATTTCCATTTCTAATTATTATTATTATTATTATATTATTATTATTATTATTATTATTATTATTTATTTATTTTTATATTTATTTAATTTTTATTTAATATTTTTTTTATTTCGTGATCCTTCCCTCGTGTTTGTTTTTACGTGTGTAGGTGAACGATGTGGATTATCAAGTCACGGGTCTAAAGTGCCGAGTCAAGTGTACCACATTGTTAAGAAAGTGATTATTGACTTTGAGAACCACAAAGCAAGTAGGCTCAAAAACCCTCTCTTATTGAGCCCAACACCTCCAAACTACCTCCTCTCCACCTTAGCTACATTGCCCCCTTTTCCTAACCTTCACCACCATCCTCTTCTATCCTACACCACACAACTGTTCATCACCCACAGCCATTTGCGTCCAACTCCCTCACCAACCATCACTGCCACACCGACCAAAGCAAGCAGCCCCTGCATCATCCATCTCCACACCGCAGCAACCACCAACACCAATTGCCAACCACCTTCATCAATTGTCAACCACAACTGATCTCCTACACCTTCGCACAACTAGCAAACAACATCAAACAATTAAACCCAAAAATCGCAGCTGCAGAACAGAGAAAAAAACAGAGGAATTGGGTTCGTTCAAACCCATAATTATGTTCGACCTAACCAAAAATTTAGAGTTCCTGATTGTATGAGGTTCGGTCGAACCTGAATGAAGTTCGTCCAAACCACAAAGAAACTCGCCTGAACTTCCATTTGAGTTCGTCCGAACATTTAAGCGCGTTTGGTTGTACGGAATTAATGAAATTGAACGGCTGTGATTGATTCGAAGATGAGAAACTATGTAGGCCGTCGAATTGATTGAGATTGACGATGATGGTGGATGATTTGAAGGTCGATTGTTGATGGTTGATAAAAGATGGTATGTTGATGGAGAATGAGGGATGATCGGTGATGATTATAGCGGATGATGATGCAATCAGATGGTGGAGAATGATTGAGGATGGCTGACGATGATTTTGATATATTGGAGATGGCAGCGAGAGCTAAGAAGGAGGTGCTGAAGGAGCACGAATGAGTAAACTGTACTGAAGGTCCCTAAACTTTGCCAAAAGGAGCAGTTAGGTCCCTCAAGTTTCAAAAGGAGCATTTAGGTCCCTCAAAATGGATGGAAAACGCTGCTTTTTGTTTTCCGTCACTAACGGCCGTTAAAATGAATATAATAATATTAAAAATTATTAAAATAAAAGGAGAATTAATATACACGTAGATTAATGATTGAAAACAGATGATTTTGATGAAAAGAAGCCTTTTCCAATTACTTAGAGGTTTCAACTTAGTTTTTCAATGTGTACACGTGGAAACCTTCCAACTTCTCTCGGTTTTTCTTGTTCCTTCCTAATAATGTTTTGGCGGTAATTTTTTACTGTTCCCAACCCTATTTCCCCCCTTTTCACTTCCTATTTATATGGTCCCCCCCCCCCCCCCCCATTTTCACTCTCAGTTGTCTTTTTGCCATTTACTCACTCAAACACTTAAGAGAATTTGAAGTTATTACTCTGAGTTTTCTGCAAAAATGGGTTCTTGCGTATCAGGAAAGAGGACTGCTGATAAGTGGGAATGTCGCACCCCCAAGAGAACAAGAATTTCCAGATGGGACGAAGGTATTTTCATTCAATTTGTCGGTTTTTTCAATAAATGTTTGCAGTTGAGCCATGATAAATTAGGGCTTTTTTGTTAAGTAACTTTTTCCCAAAATTGGAGCATGCATTATCTTGATTGTGGTGTTTTATATGTTAATTTAAACAATCGTGGGCTGATTTCGCATAATTTATCAATTGAAGTTGGAATTAGGGTTTCGTCCGTTTTTACTTTCCAATATTTAATTCGAATTGATGCTTGCATGTTCTTGAAAATGGTGTTTAATATGTTAAATTATACAATTGTTGCGTAATTTGGAATTAATTTAAACTAGATTTTGTAGTAATTAGGGTTTCACTTACTGTTTTTGATTCACTTAAATAAAAAACAGAGTTTGATTAATTCGAATTGATGCTTGCATGTTCTTGAAAATGGTGTTTAATATGTTAAATTATACAATTGTTGCGTAATTTGGAATTAATTTAAACTAGATTTTGTAGTAATTAGGGTTTCACTTACTGTTTTTTATTCACTTAAATAAAAAACAGAGTTTGATTAATTCGAATTGATGCTTGCATGTTCTTGAAAATGGTGTTTATTTAAACTATTGTTTAATTTGGAAGTATTTTAATCTAGATTCCGTATAATAATTAGGGTTTCTTAATTTACTGTTTTATTGACTTTGGCCGTTACTTTGACTTTAGGAGACCTTGCTTTAAGGGAGGCACACCCCCTTTGCCATCATCAAGACATCCTCATCACCCAGATCTTCACGAAGCTGGACTGGGAGGGGCAGGCTGCTGTGCAGATGGTATGCAAGCAGTGGCGTAGGTGGGCCAAGTTGCGGTACCGCCTCCCATACCACTACCCTCAAGGATGCTACCGCGCGTGGCTGCGGGAGTGGGTGATCATGGACATCATTGACAATGATGGCCGTGACTTCCACGCCTGGATGGACAAGGACATGACCGTCTACTTTGACGGCTTCCCCCTCCTTTTCAAGGAGGAGGAGTAGCTGGTGGTGGAGGCCATGCAGGGGTGGGTGGTGGTGGCGCTGGTGGTGGCCCCTCTTTTGTCAAGCTTATGATGATCCAGCTTGTTTATAGCTTTTTTTATTTTTAATTTTCAAGGACAATTACATTACTACTGTCATTGCAATTAGGTTTTTGTGAATGTGACAAATGTTGGTTTTTGGTATTTGTCACTGCTATGACAGTAGTTTATATTTAACCGTAGGCTTCTCCCTCAATAGTGGATTGAGGTTTGAAATGTTAGGGTTGAAGCCTACCCTTTTGTAAATGCAACTGACATGATCATGATGAATGAATGAATGCAACTTTAACCTTTTGTTATCTCTTGTGTTGTTATTCAAGATTTGGTTTGGTTTGATTTCTTAAAGTTTTGTTTTTTTAATTGATATTGTTTAACTTTTATCAGATGATGTTGATGATTTGACTTTGAACCCTTGCATATATGTGCATCATGGTGGTGAATGGGTTGTGCAAGGTGATATGGTTTATAGTGGGGGGAGGGTGGATGTCTTTGATTACATCCATGAGAATGCAGATGGCAAATATGTTAAGGAATTAGTCGATAGTTTAGGTTATAATGATATAGAGAAAGTACATTTCTGGGACCCTAGGAAAGAATTCAAGAATGGGGTTAGGTTTTTAGGTTTTGATAGTAGTACTTGTGACCCTTTCTTAGCTTTACTCTTTGAATACAAAAGCATTCATATATACATTGAACATAAAATCAAACCCACCTACAACTTTAACCTAAACAGGAGTGAAGGAGGGGGAGGAGGGAGAGGTAGCTTCCTTGAGTTGTTGAATACTGATGTGGTTGACTTAAATTCTGATTATGTGGAACCACCTTTTACAGTACTCCCACCCAAACAAACTGAAACTCAACCTGAACCTCAACCTGAACCTCAAATTCAACCTCAAAATGTGCCTCAACCTGAAATTGATTATGATTCAGAGGGTACAGATGAAGATGATGATGAGTTAGCCACTGCTAGGTCTAAGATATCTGATGATATGAGAAGGGAAAAGGCTTATTTTGAGGAGTTAGTAATGCTGAAAAAACTAGCAGAAAGTAAAGTAGAAGGTGGTCTGAATTTGGGGGATGACTTTGATGGATACAGTGACTTAGACAGCCCTAGTGAGTCAGAAGATGAGGATGATGTTGGTTACTTAGTTGCACCACAACACCATAAGAGGGGGAGAGGGAAACAGAAGCAAAACAACACTGAAACTGAAGAGAGGGAAGCCACTTTTTATGTTGGGCAACAGTTTGAGAATCCAAAGACATTTAGGAAAGCAATCATAGATTATTCAATTGATAAAGGAAGAAACATTCCATTTTCTAAAAATGATTCCACTGGGGTTTGTGCAGAGTGTGAGCACAAAGATAAAGGTTGTAAATGGAGAATTTGGGCTTCATGGGAGAGAGGAAGAAGGTCATTTACAGTGAAAACATTTGTCAGTGAGCACACTTGTGGTAGGACACCTATCATTAAGAAGATGACTTCACATTGGATTGCAGAACACTACCAGAATCTGTTTAAGGTTAACCCTTACATGAGAGTGCAAGATATTCAGGAAACCATTTGGTTAGAAAAGGGTATAAGGGTGAGCAAAGACAAGGCTGCCAGGGCTAGGAGAAGGGGTCAAGCACTCATTGTTGGTGAATACAAAGAGCAGTATGCATTACTCCCAAGGTATGCAGCTGAGATACTAAGAAGCAATCCAGGGAACACAGTGAAGTTGAAGTTGGATGCAAATGTGTTTGACAGACTGTATTTGTGTTTTGAGGCACTTAGGAAAGGGTTCTTGGCAGGATGCAGACCTTTCATATCACTTGATGGATGTTTCTTAAAGGGACCATTTGGGGGTCAATTGTTAGTAGCAGTAGGGAGGGATGGAAACAATCAAATGTTCCCTTTGGCTTGGGCTGTTTGTGAGGTTGAGAGCACTGACACATGGAGTTGGTTTCTAGAACTTCTAGCTACTGATTTAGGCACTAGTGAAGGAGCAAGGTACACTTTCATGTCTGACCAACAAAAGGGTTTACTTGTTGCTGTGTCAAATGTGTTTCCACAAGCTGAAAGTAGGGTGTGTGCAAGGCATGTGTACTGTAACTTTAGGGGAGTGTTTGGAGGTGGTTTAGAGTACAGAAAACAATTTTGGACTATTGCAAAAAGCAACACAGTAAATCACTTCAATGAAAACATTGAAGTAATGAGGGGTATTTCACATGAAGCTGCTGAAGACCTACTGAAAAGGAACTACAAGAAATGGTGTAGGGCATTCTACACTCCATTATCTTGTTGTGACAGTGTAGACAACAACATGAGTGAGGTGTTTAATGCATACATCTTGAGTGCAAGGCACAAGCCTATTATTACCATGTTGGAAGATATCAGAGAGGGTTTGATGGAAAGACTGCATAAGAAAAGAGATTTCATTGGGAAAAAGGAGATAATGTTGTGTCCTAGGATCCAAATTCAGTTAGAGAAACACAAAATTTGGGCTAGGGGTTGGAATGCATACTGGGATGGTGGGTTTTGCTATGGAGTAAGAGAAGGTGCAACACAGGTTAAGTATGTGGTGGATCTGAACCAACATACTTGCAGTTGCAATGCATGGCAGGTGAGTGGGATTCCATGCAAACATGCAATTGTTGCTATATGGAATAAAGTAGACCACCCAAAACAATATGTCAATGCATATTTCTGCAAACAGACCTACATGAAGGCATATGAATTTTTGTTAGAGCCTTTAAATGGTCCTCAAGAGTGGCCTACTTCTGATAGCATTGTTGTGGCTCCAAAGGTGAAAAAGGTCAATGGAAGACCTAAAACAAAGAGGAGATATGGTGTTGGAGAGGTAACTGCATCTGGTAAGCTGAAGAGAACAGGTTGTTCTATGAAATGCAGCTTATGTGGTGTGATAGGCCACAACAAAAGGGGTTGCAAGAATGCCCCTAAGGAACAACAACACAGCAACAATCATGCTACTGCAGAGCAGACCACACCACAGCAACAACACCCAAGAACCAGTTCAGCTATACCAATGCACAATAGGGGTGTGGGTATTTATACCTACCCAAATGGGTATCAAAGAATAGCTACTGTAAGTCATTCAATATACTCAAATTCTTTCTTACATGTTACTTTACTGTACTGAAGCCAACTTGTTCCTAATTTGTTTTAATTAATGCAGCCTATATCACAACACTTCCCCACACCACAGAGGCAAAGACCTCCTGCAGCTTTCTATTCTGATCATGGGGGTGAGCAAACCATCTACTCCTTCCCTGCACATGACTTCCCATTGTCACAGACTCAACCAAGTCAAGGACACACAATATCAAGCCAAGCATTGCAGGATCTTGCAATGGCTAGACGATTAGAAAAAAGACCATGAGGTTAGATTTTATTGAATTTAAAGTCTTCATTACATTTCATTAGTGCAGATCATTACATTTTACCTACCCACTTAACCCACTTAACTTAAAACAAACCAGATAAAAAAAACAGAACCACTAGGATTACAACCCACACTTCACATTTCACACTAATAGGTCTTCTCATCTTGCTCATCACATAGTCTGCCTCCCTCTTCCTTGCATAATTGTTAGCTTCACTAAGTTTTGTCCTAAAACTATCAACTTCAGCAGCAAGGCTTTGTTTATCTTGCATTAACCCTAGTATGACAATTGTTTGCCAAGTTGTTGGTTCTTGTTCATCAATCCATCTAAAAAAAATGCAACCCCTTCTGTTTGTTTCAACATCATAATCTGGACAAGCAATGAACCTCCTTCCAGGATTTTCTTTTGTCCATGCCTTTTGAATGGATACTCTGAATCCACAGTAGCACCTCTTAGGGTGTTCATTATCACCATTGTTGAACAAAGAGATAGCCCTGTTCATCATTCTGCAAATAAATTACGTTTTAATAATTATTTCCTAAATATGTTAATTATAGTTAAAATAAGCTAACTTAAGATTTTAAAAAAAATGGCAGAAAAATACCTTTTTGTTGAGAAGAGTCAGCTATGGTGGAGCAACAGAGAAAAAACACAGAGCAGAAGATGGAGAAGAAAGAATTTTTTTTTTAAGTGTTTTATTGTTGTTTTGTTGGCCATGGAATGTTAAATACTCTGTTTTTTGAGAGCCTCAACGGCTATATTTCTGTAAAAAGCTAACTGAAATGAATTTCCCTTTATTTAATTATTGGTAAAAGGTAAATGTAACTGTTTTTTTGTCGTTTAGTGCCTTTTATTTAGTTTCCTTTTAATTTAATTGAATTTTAACGGCCGTTAGTGACGGAAAACAAAAAGCAGCGTTTTCCATCCAAACGCAGGGACCTAAATGCTCCTTTTGAAACTTGAGGGACCTAACTGCTCCTTTTGGCAAAGTTTAGGGACCTCCAGACCTATTTACTCGAGCACGAATTGAACAAAAGAACGAAGAGGAAGGAGGGCGTTTGATTTGTTTTTGGGGGTCTGATAGTTTTAGGGGGCGGTTCTGATTGTTTTGGGGGGATTTGGATTCCACTTTTTTTTTCTTTTTTTCTTTTCTTTTTCTTTTATTCTTTTAATTCTTTCCTTTTCCTTTTCTTTTATTCTCTTTTAAAATCTTTTTGCTTCTTGGTTTTTATTTTTACTTTGTTTTTGTTTTATTCTACTTTTTATTTTATTTTTCTTTTTTTAAAAAAAAAAGGAGGAGGATAAATACATTCTCACTCCCAACTTCATTAGTATGTACATAATTTAGTTTATTTTTCTCTCTAATTTTCTAGGGTTTAGTTAGTTTTTGGAGAGAGAAAGTGAGAGAAACATGGGTTGAAATTGGATTTTGAAGAATCAAAGATGGGGAACTTGATGATTTGGAGATTTTCATCATTTAATCAATGGGATTTTCTTTACTCTTTTCTCTTCATTTATTGTCTTATTTATTGTTTTATATGTTTCTTTGATTAGATTAGTTTCATGTTTAGTTTTATAATTTAATCTTCAAATTAGTTATTGTTTTTGCTTAGTATCATGCTATTAGTTATTAAAGTCTTTAAATTTATTATTTTTATGTTGATTGAGTAGTGTTGTTGGTTAGGGTTTGGGTGAAACCTAACAATGATTGATTTGGGTAAATGAGTTTGAATTTGGTGATGTTGCATGATTAAATTATTGTTTGTTTGAGCATACTCAAACTTTGTTGTATGCAAATTAGCTACTTGTGTATGACTTAGATTTTGGGGTAGTTGACTTTAGGAAAATCGAGGGATCGTGACCTAAGTTGACTATTGTTTGGTTTGTTCTTAACCGTGACCTAAGGTTAGTTGTGTGTCGGACGGGAGTTCGCACTTGACTATTCTAAGAATTGATCCAAGGCGGGAGTCATTTGGGGATCTATTTCTAACCAACGCATTATTCATACTTTGCTTATGCATCATCATTCTTAATAGTTGCTCGTATACTTGTTCCATTATTGTTGGTGTTTGATCTCATTCCTTAACCATGTTTGTCTTTTGATATTAGTGAAACCGTAGTGTTGGGACCTCAAATGATAGAGGACACCATGAACCAAATCCGAACCATCCAATCAAAGATCCAAGCGGCGCAGGATCGCCAAAAGAGTTATGCAGACTTGAAACGTAGGGATGAAGAGTTCAACATAGGTGATAAAGTGTTTCTCAAAGTATCACCAATGAAAGGTGTCATGAGATTTGGAAAGAAAGGGAAGTTAAGCCCTAAGTACATAGGCCCATATGAGATCTTAGAAAGAATCGGAAAGGTAGCCTATAGACTAGCCTTGACTATGGACTTGCATAGAGTGCATAATGTGTTCCACATATCTCAGTTAAGGAAATATATCCCGGCTAAATTGCATGTGTTGCAACCGGAGACCATAGAATTAGACCAAAGTCTAACCTTTGAGGAAAGACCTGTCAAAATCCTTGATAGCAAAGTGCGTAGTACGCGTACTAAAGATGTGAAAATTGTCAAAGTGTTGTGGTCTAATCAAGAATCTGAGGAAGCCACTTGGGAAGCGGAGGACGAAATGAGAAAGAAATATCCCGAACTTTTTCCCGAGGTTAGTTGAGTTACGGGGTCGTAACTCGTGTCTTTTAAGGGGGGTAGAGTGCGGTAGAATTTCGCGCTTTTTACCTTGTTTTCCCCTATTTTATGCTCAATTTAGTGCTTTCTATTGAATTTGCGCTTATTATTGTCCTGTTCAATCATGTAAAGAGTACAGCAACTTAAAATTTTTGTAAATGAACGTATTGAAAGTCTCAGAAAGTCTCAAGTTTTGAGTTGAATTTTGATTTCCGAACCCAAGTTTCAAGACGAAACTTCTTTTAAGGAGGGTAGACTGTAATACCTCGTATTTTTATAATATTTATAAGTATATTTTATTATATTTATAAAGCATTTTACGATTTATTATCATTTAAATAATATTTAAATGTATTTTATTTAGTGTATTTTAATTAATTAGAATATTTATTATTTTAATTAATTACGAAACGAATTTAATTCTTGAGTCGGGAAATTAAATGAGTTGCAAATGATTTTTAAAGGCTTCGGGTTTTAAATGAAAAGTCCAATTCATTTTATTAAACGAGCCCAATCAAAAGAATTTAATTCAAGTCCTAAGCTAGCCCAATCATTTAATTCCCTAAGCCCAATTCTAATTTCCTAAGCCTAGCCCATTAACAATAAGGAGCCTAT
Source organism: Spinacia oleracea (assembly GCF_020520425.1). Classification (NCBI taxonomy): domain Eukaryota; kingdom Viridiplantae; phylum Streptophyta; class Magnoliopsida; order Caryophyllales; family Amaranthaceae; genus Spinacia; species Spinacia oleracea. The sequence continues at coordinate 158,619,414 of NC_079490.1, read as the reverse complement.
AAATAGGACTCCTCATCATTAAATGACCCCCTATTTTGTCATAAACCCTTTTCTCTCTTTCTTGCCCAACACTCCTCTTTCTCTCTCCCTTTTGTTCGACCGGCTCACTCGGCCCGCAAGCACAACCTCGTGCTGTTGCGTCGCTGCTGCTCCCTTGTGCCCTCGTGTGCCCTCGCGCGCCAGCGCCCACACTCCCTCTCACGCCCCTCGCGCGCCAGCACCCGCACTCCCTCGCTCGCTCTCTCGCGCCAACGCGCGCTGTGCCCTGCTCTCTCGCCCTACTCTCGCGCGCGCGCCCCAGCGTGCCGTGCGCCCTGTTCCGCGCGCAAGCGCTGCTGCGTCCCTTCGTCCCTGCGCGCACACACGCGTGCGTGTGTGTTTGTTGTTCGTGTTCGTAATTCAATTCCTTTTTCGCCCAATCACTCTAATTCGTGGTTGTTCCGTGCTATAGGCCGGAATGGTATAATTCTCTTCTTTCTTACCTATTCTATTTAAATTCCGTATTTTAAATTAGCATATTAATATTTTTTTGAGTAATTAAAATGTTGGGAACCGGTTATGAATACCGTGGTTTGAGGATTTGTGTGTTGTGATTCATTAGGTTTGTTTTAATTATTAAAGGATGAATTTTCAGATTTGAATAAAGGTTTAAAGTGTTGATTTTTATTGATTTTAAAGGCGGAAAAAGTATGTTTTCGTACTAGGGATTGATTTTGCAAATTGAGACGATTTTATTATTGAAAAACGATTGAATTCTAAAGTTTAAAGGAGGTTCTAAATTTTATAAAGTTGCTGGAAATTTAATGAACATGGAAATCATTTAAGTTTCATTATTTTGATGATAGGAGGTGATTTCTAGTTGAGTGCTCGTTATTGCAAAGTGGCCCCTACGCTTAGGTATTCAAGGTACGTACAAGTCTAGGGCGACCACACCTTTTGTCAATGACATTACATGATTGTTGATGATGTGAATTCATTATGTGAAATCATGTTTATTTTGGTGAACGAGCATGTGATTTGTGATGTTGGATTTATTGGATTAGTTGTTGAACAAGCATGTTGAAATTATTATGAGTATGGATTTCATTGTCAATCATGTTGTTCAATATTTATGCATGTATGGTTTGTTTCACTTGCAAGGGATGGATTATTTATTTGTATGCTATTATACGGGATGTCTAGCATACTTTGAGCCAATTATTCGTACTTCGTTGTACTATTTATTTTACCACATGTGAAGGGTTAGCTCACGTAAGCCACCGCACATGTAGGGTTTAGTTGGGAATATTATGTATGAAATGAATTAGGATTTGTCGTGCAAGGGCACAACCCTCATGTTAATGTGCATGATGTGGAGTCTCACTTTGGTGAGGAGGAACATGGTAGTAATATCACAAGTGTCTTGCTTGGTTGATCACAAGTCTTAAAGCATTAAAATAAGATTGTTTTGGTTGCTGTTTATTAATTGTATGTGTGTACGTTGTCGAGTCTTGAGTTCACCTTTTAATAAAATATTAATAAACGTAAAGTGCAACCAGAACAAGCTTCAAAACTCTTGGAACGTATATACCTTGAGTATGAACAATGGGGGGAGTCTTGCCGGAAAGCTCGTACTCCTACTAATGATACAAGACGTTGTTTCATTTATATTATGCGCAGGAATTCCATCGGTATGGCCCGATTTTATTATTATTATTATATTTGGTGTATGGTTGGCTCCCATCACCTTTTCCCTTTGTGGATATTCTTTTGGCCCGTTCGAAGCTTATTCTAATTAAATTGTGAGTCACGAGTCAAGTCAAGAGTCGAGTCTTGTATTCATGATTGATTGTTAATTATTATATGGCTTTTGCATGTTGATTAGCACTTAGTGAGTGATGCATGTTTTAGTTTCATTCACCCTATGCTTGTAAGTACTCAGCTTTTACTGACTACGTGCTTTGTGTGTTCTGGTCATGACCTTTGCCTTACTGACCCTATGATGATCTATCATTTGCACTTGCATTGATGGGGAGTAGAATAAAATAGCAGGTTGGTAGATCGGAATCATGTGGCTTGGGATGATCGAGAGAGTTGCATGTTTTCGTATTTTGAACTATTTAACTTTACTTTAATTATGTTTGAAACGTTTGAATTATTTATACTTTGGGTTTTGGGCCATTATGGTTCCAAATTGTAGGAGGCCTCAATATTTCATTAATTATGTTTTTAAAAGTTAGTTGACATTTAATTCCGCTGCGTAATTCTGGTAATAGCCTTAACCGTTATCACGGTGGCGGTAATACTTTAGTAATTCCTTTATTTTAAGTTGGAAAATGGTTTTATAAAAGCAAGGAATTATTAGGGTGTTACAAAGTGGTATTTGCAGAGCTCTAGTTTGAGAGCTGCTTTGCATTAACTAATAGTGCAAAGTGGTAAATCCTTAAACTACGATTGCGGAACTTTAGGATTTTCGAAAATTATTTTCCTAAAGTCAAAACGTATTATTTTGAGTACTCAATATTTTAAAGGTCAAATATCAATTATTTCGGGTCGTTTGAAATTTGTTTAAAAGTCGGATTATTATTTAATATTAATTAAATGTTTCGAATTTTTTATTTATTATTTTTTCAAAATTTTCGAATTAATTTCGAATTAATTTTATTAATTTCGGAAATTATTTTATTTAATTACCCGAGTTATTTTAATTATTTATTTATTTCTTATTTTTATTCGAATATTATTTCGATTTTATGTTTAAATTTTTCGGATTTCTTTTTTTTTTGTATTTATCCGAAATTTATTTATTTATTTATTTAATTAATCAATAATTCTTATTAATTTTCGATTTTAATTTAAATAATTTCAACAAAGTTATGAGTTATTTCTTAATTAATTTCGAAAATTAATATTATTTTCAAGTGAGAAATGGGTAGACTAAGAAGGGCATATTAGTCTAAGAATGCATATTATGTGACAATGTGATTTATTAAGTGCCATGTATATGTTCTAACCATGTTTTATCTTGCTTTATGTGATTAATTGCATCATATTTCATGTTGAGCATGTATTTGTGCATTGAAATTGTATGGCTCCACGAACGATTTATTGTATCCTTTTGGGGTTGGAATTTCTATGGAAACGCGTTAGTAAGACTTTTGAGTTGTGAATTTTCAGGAATTAAGGATGCTACCTTCTAAGTTCACCAGTCTAGGATACTTAGAGAAGATGGATAATGAGACTCCTCGCACGTATGTTCAGAAGATCGTGTTTGCTTGTGACTATTTGGCTTTGACCAAGAATATGCCCCACCTTAGGCACAAAGATATCATGGCTAGTATGGTTATACATTGTTTACCCCATAAGAACCCTTACATAGACCTCAAGAACAAGTTCAGTGACATGCATCTTGGTGATGGTACCCCTAATTGGTACAAATATGGGACTAGTGATGGTAGGTGTAAGTATGACTCTGAGGTTCTTGCTACTATCTTAGAGGTTGCAGAAAATAGCTATGAGGATGGGAAGTACTCTGCGGGTCTGGGTATGGGCTATGGAGGAATAGAAAGTGATGGTGAGGATGGCATGATCCATGATGAGCAAGCTAGTGAGGTTGAGGAGGATAGTGATGATGATGTGGTAGAGATTGAAAATCCTAACCCTATAGTTCCTGAACCCACCATTGAGATATCCAGTGGATCTGAAGATGAGTTTGAAGAGAATAATGTGGTTGATAGTGAGCCACAGCAAAATGATGAGGCTATGGATGAAGACTCGGATCCGGAAGAAGACTTGGATGATCCTAATGATCAAGACTTTACTCTAGAGAAATACAAGGAAAGGAATGATCGTCGTGATGACGTTATTCTCTAGAGAAATGTAATCCTTAGTTTTATTTTTCGTTGATTAATAAAGTGGCAAAGCTACTATTTATGGTTTTAGTTTTTATAGTTGGAGAATAAATGCTATGGAATTAGTGGATGTAAGACTTACTCATTGAAGTTTTAATAAGAGAATAGAATTTCCTTTTTCGTTATCCTTTAAGTTCAATTCTCAATTCTAAGTCTTGTGGGTATCGCAAAGGGATTACTTTTTATTTCTTCAATGAAATTTTATGTGCAAGGTGGTTTAGTGGCAACCATCTAAATTTACTTGCATCGAATAGTGGGGTGAGAAGGCCCAAGAATGGCGCCAACTCTTCCCCTAGGTTGCACCTAAATGTGTTCTTGTTGTGAGTAGGTTCGTTGTTGAACTAGTGCCTTAGTAATGTCATGTCCAACCAATATTAAAGTTAGCCTTTTTATTTATTCAGGAGAAGGGATATGACTAACCAAGAGATTTCTGAAGTGGTTAGACAACTAGCTGAGGTAGTTCGAGACCTAGCTCAAACCAGAGCCAACCCAATGCATGATCCGGCTGGGAAATGTTTAAGAAAATATCTCAAAGCAAGCCTCCACTCTATAGCGGAGAGATTGAACCCAGTGTGCTTGAGAACTGGTTGAGAGAGTTTGATAAACTCATTGTAGCTGTGAATTGCCCCGAAAATCTTAGGGTGAATAGTGTTGTGTACTACCTAAGAAGTGAAGCTGATTTATGGTGGCAACGATGTGAAAATACCCTTAGAGCCACACCTAACTTTGGACGGGAAGCATTCAAAACTGCACTAAGGAACAAGTTTTACCCACCTTATCTGAAAAAGCAAAAGGCGCAAGAGTTCATTGAATTCAAAATGGGAGGCTTGTCAGTGACGGAATACTATTCTAAGTTTATAGAGCTGTCTAGGTTTGCACCTGAAGTGGTGGCAACGGAAGAGCTCAGGGCTCAAAGATTTGAGAATGGTTTGACCATGGACTTACAGCTGTTGTTTTCTGGAGAGACCTTTACCTCGTTAGACACCCTGTACGGAAAAGCTGCTCACCTGTATGGGTTACAGCAAAGGAAGAATGGTAGTGCTGAAAAGAGAAAGGATGGTGGAAGCTCGAATCAAGGGAATAACCATCAGAATCAGGGGAATTTTGAGAAGCACAAAGGAAATGGGAATTTCCAGTTTAGGGCTAACAATGGTGGTAATCGCAACAACCAAGGTGGTGGAAATCAGTCTGGAAGGAATGGAGTACGGACCTACGAATGTAGGCGCTGTAACATGAACCACCCTGGAAAGGATTGTGATGGAAATTTGGTGACTTGTAGATTCTGTCAAAAGTTAGGCCATAGGGAGTATGAATGCTATTCTAAGAATGGAAAGCCTAACCAAGGTAACCACCAAGGCAATAACCGGAACAATCAGAACCGGAATGGGGGAAATGGAGGTGGAAACCAAAGGAACTACCAAGGTGGTAACAATGGCAATAGCAATGGCAATCACCAGAACCACGGAAAGCCTGGAGGGAACCAACAGCAGAATGGGAACCGAAACAACAATGGGAACACCAATGGAGGTGGCTATAACAAAGGAGTTGCCCAAGGAAAGTTGAATGTGATATCTAGGCATGAAGCGGAGACTTCCTCTGACGTCATAGCGGGTACTTTTTCTATTAATTCCGTTTTAGTTAAAGTTCTATTTGATTCTGGTGCGACTTATTCTTTTATATCAGTAGATGCTTTGGGGAAGCCTGAACCAATTGAGGTACCCATAGTCATACCTACTGGTAGTATAGTGAAGTGTACCAAAATTTATAGAGATGTGCCTTTGACCATAGCCAAGACCGTGTTCTTATCTAACCTAATCGAATTTGAGTTAGGAGAGCTAGATGTAATTCTAGGGATGGATTGGTTGGCCAAGTTCAAAGCCAAAATATATTGTGAGAAGCAGAAGGTTCACTTGAGGTCTAGCCTAGGCAAAGTAGTGTCATATCGTCGTTTTGGTAAGCCTAAGAACATAGGAATAATCACGGCAATGGAACTCGTGAAGCTAGTCAGTAAAGGGAACCCAGCCTTCTTATGTAATGTGAGAAACCTAGAGCATGTGATCAAGGATCAGCCTGAGGATATTGCAGTAGTCAATGAATTCCTTAATGTATTTCCAGAAGAGATCCCGGGGATGCCTCCCAATCGACCTATTGACTTTACCATAGATCTAGTGCCTGGAACCACCCCTATTTCAAAAGCACCTTATCGAATGGCTCCAGCAGAAATGAATGAGTTAAAAGGCCAACTAGAGGATCTATTGGAGAAAGGTTATATTAGGCCAAGTGCATCGCCTTGGGGAGCACCAGTTCTTTTTGTGAAGAAAAAGGATGGAAGTATGAGGCTCTGTATAGACTACAGGGAGCTCAATAAGGTCACAATCAAGAACAAGTATCCATTACCTAGGATAGAAGACCTATTTGACCAACTAAAAGGAGCAGGAATCTTTTCAAAGATCGATTTGCGTTCGGGTTATCATCAATTGAGAATCGCTGACCATGACATACCAAAGACCACATTCATGACTAGATACGGACATTATGAGTTCACTGTTATGCCTTTTGGGTTAACCAATGCCCCTGCAATATTTATGGACTTAATGAACCGTGTATTCCATGCCTATTTGGACAAGTTTATAGTGGTTTTCATAGATGACATCCTAGTGTATTCGAAGAGTGAAGAGGATCAGGCGGAACACTTGAGATCGGTGCTGAGTACCTTGAGAGATAACCAGTTGTATGCCAAGTTCTCAAAGTGTGAGTTTTGGTTGGAAAGAGTTGCATTTTTGGGACATTTTGTGTCAAAAGAAGGAGTGGCAGTTGACCCTGCTAAGATCAAAGCTGTTAGTGAATGGCCTACACCCAAGAGTGTGACTGACATTCGTAGTTTTCTGGGATTAGCTGGCTACTATAGGCGCTTTGTGCAAGACTTCTCTAGGATAACCAAGCCCATGACTACCTTGATGAAGAAGGAAACCAAGTTTGAATGGAGTAACCAGTGTGAGGAAGCATTCCAAGCCTTAAAGACGCGATTGACAACCGCGCCAGTATTAACCCTACCAGATGAGAGTGGTGCATACGATGTGTATAGTGATGCCTCTAAGAATGGTTTAGGGTGTGTATTGATGCAGAACGGGAAGGTTATTGCGTATGCGTCAAGGCAATTGAAGCCATATGAATCCAACTACCCTACCCATGATTTAGAGTACGTTGGCTGATATAGTGTTTGCATTGAAGATATGGAGACACTATCTGTACAGTGTGAAGTGTAGGATATTTACAGACCACAAAAGTTTGAAGTACATCTTCACACAGAAGGATCTGAATATGCGCCAACGAAGGTGGTTGGAGTTAATTAAGGACTATGATTTGGATATCTAGTACCATGAGGGAAAAGCCAATGTAGTTGCGGATGCCTTGAGTAGGAAATCAAGTCATAGTGTTAATGCATTAGTAGTTGCTAACGAGCTGTGTAAGGACATGCAGCGTTTGAACCTTGAGATAGTAAGTGGTGAAAGCCTTGTGGGAATAATGAATGCCTTAACCATCCAACCGTCAATATTTGATGAGATTAGGGAGAATCAGGCAGGTGATGTAAAGTTGGAGCGAATCAAGGAAAAGATTTCGCAGGGTAAGGAGTTAGATTTCCGAGTCCACGATGATGGAAGTTTGAGGTACAAAGACAGGTGGTGCGTGCCTCAAAAGTGTGGAGAATTGAAGGAGAAATTGATGAAAGAAGGGCATAATACGACATATTCTGTGCACCCAGGGGGTGACAAGTTGTATAAGGACTTGAAAAAGGTCCATTGGTGGCCAAGGATGAAGAACGAAGTGGCTGAATTTGTGGCTAGATGTCTGACTTGTCAGAAAGTTAAGATTGAGCATAGGAGACGTCAAGGGAAGGTCCAACCTTTAGAGATTCCAAGCTGGAAATGGGACTGTATTTCTATGGACTTCGTCACTTGTTTACCTAAGTCAAAGACTGGAAATGATACAATATGGGTTGTGGTAGATAGGTTGACAAATGCCGCAGTGTTCATACCAATGAAGGAAACCTGGAAGATGGAACAACTTGCTAAAGCCTACATTAAGAATGTTGTGAGGTTACATGGAGTTCCTAAGGATATCGTATCAGATAGGGATTCAAGGTTTCTTTCGAATTTCTGGAAAAGGGTGCAGAAGAGCTTTGGTACGACATTGAAAATGAGTACAGCCTTCCACCCAGCCACGGATGGACAAACTGAAAGGACTATCCAAACTCTCGAGGACATGCTTCGGGCATGCGTTATTGATTTCCAAAGAAGTTGGGAAGATAGCCTAGATTTGATTGAGTTTTCATATAACAATAGCTATCATGCTAGCATTGGAATGGCACCATTTGAGGCTTTGTATGGACGAAAGTGTAGAAGTCCACTTTGTTGGAACGATATTAGTGAAACCGTAGTGTTGGGACCTCAATTGATAGAGGACACCATGAACCAAATCCGAACCATCCAATCAAAGATTCAAGCGGCGCAGGATCGCCAAAAGAGTTATGCAGACTTGAAACGTAGGGATGAAGAGTTCAACATAGGTGATAAAGTGTTGCTCAAAGTGTCACCATTGAAAGGTGTCATGAGATTTGGAAAGAAAGGGAAGTTAAGCCCTAAGTACATAGGCCCATATGAGATCTTAGAAAGAATCTGAAAGGTAGCCTATAGACTAGCCTTGCCTATGGACTTGCATAGAGTGCATAATGTGTTCCACATATCTCAGTTAAGGAAATATATCCCGGATAAATCGCATGTGTTGCAACCGGAGACCATAGAATTATACCAAAATCTAACCTTTGTGGAAAGACCTGTCAAAATCCTTGATAGCAAAGTGCGTAGTACACGTACTAAAGATGTGAAAATTGTCAAAGTGTTGTGGTCTAATCAAGAATCTGAGGAAGCCACTTGGGAAGTGATATGTGCGTTTTATATAATATTTTCACCCCCGTCCCTTAGTACTTTTATGCGTCAAATGAGCTCCTAGGAGCCATTTTTGTACTAATCTGTGTATTTTAGTGTGCCGTGAGTTTCAGGAATACTTAGTGAGAAATTGGTCTTTTTAGGCCCGTTTCTTGATGATTTAGGCCACTACAGGATCCCGAGGGAGTTCGGGACGACTCTTGTCGACTTAGGGGAGCCCTAGATGTTCATGATCGAGCCCCGGAAGTTAGACTAGGTGTTGTGGACGAAGGGCGGATCACTTAGCCCTCCGCCCGGTGGATTGCCCCTCGCCCATCGGGCGAGCAAGCAGAGGAACAGTTCGTCAGAGGGCGCCCGACGGGCGGAGTTTCGCCCGGTGCCCACCGGGCGCCCATCAGAAGCAGCAGCAGCAGCAAAAATCGCTCTCCGCCCGACGGGCGAGAGCCGCCCGACCGGGCGCGCGGAGAAGGTTTCCAGAAAGTCGCCCTACGCCCGTCGGGCAGCCCTGCGCCCGTCGGGCGGACTTCGAGCTTCTCGCCCGTCGGGCGGAGAGCCGCCCGACCGGGCGACGACAACCCAAGGCGCTGTGCGCGCGCGTCCTTCTTTATTTTTTTCCGGTTTTTCCTTATGTTTTTAGGCTAAACTATAAATATAGCCTTTGTTAATTTAGTGGGGGACTTCATTATCTCATACCCTAGTATTAAAACACTTAGTTTTATTTCTCTAAGCTGAATTTTTCTCTCTAATTTGTTCTAAACACTTAGTTTATTTTCAATCAAAAAGTGAAGCTTTCATTTGCCATTGTTCTTCAATTAGGTATTATTCCTTATTTTAATTCTTTGTTTAAGCTTTAATTATGTTTTCAATCATGCCAATTGCTTTGCTTATTGTTAATATGCTTGAGTAGTCTAATTTCTAGGGTTTGGGGATCCATGAATAACATGAAGGGACATTGAATAATTGTGATTGTTGGCATTGAAATTAATTCCTATTTATTGGTTATTATTACTATACAATTAGATTTGCGCAGGTTTAATTGTGGTAGTTTGGCAATATCAAGTTAAGATTCGAGAGATGCAATTTGATGTTTAGGCTTGTGTCAATAGGTGGAATTAGGATTAATACGTAGCGAGAGCCCGTTAATTCTAAGTCTATGATTAGTATCGATTCGAGAGAGCATGCTAGTCTAATTGATTGTTTTGTTGATTATTGTGATTGTTTATCGTCTTGGATTGTCATTTGTTGGTGAACCTATTCCCTAGATCCTTTAATTCCTGAATTCTTAATTACGTAATTATCGTTCGTAGTCTTAGCATACAAACCAACCAATTCTTGTTTCCCAATAGTCTAATTTAGTTGATTAATAGTAGAAAAGAACACTGTTTCCCTGTGGATTCGATCCTGACTTCCCTTGCTACCTAGCTAGTGGACCTTAGGTTATTTTTGATTAGGCAATACGACTTTAGCCTGTCAAATTTTGGCGCCGTTGCCGGGGAAACGGATTTATTTTTTGTTGTTGATTGCTTATCCTAGATTATTGTTTGTTACTACTCAAGGAACTCACGTTCCTTGAGACCGGATCTCACATTGTTTTGTAGTCTTTGTCTATGCCCAGGACCGTAGGTACTAGTAATCTTACTCCATTCGATCCTGAGCCCGAAAGAACCTTTCGTAGACGAAGAACTTTCATTGCACAGTGTGGGAATTACTCTGATTCTGATCATAATATTGGCGATCTTTTTCCTTCAGATACAGATTCAGTTTAAGAGATAGAGATGGGTGACGAAAATCTGATACCGCCACCTACCCCATGGCTTACGGACTATTCTAAGCCAAGTCTGTCCGTGCTACCAAAGGCGATCATGCCTTCTATTGCAGCTGAGACCTTCAAGATTGAGCCTGCATTGATTAACATGATCGAGAGACGCCAGTACGGTGGGGAACCAGGTGAAGATCCGAATCTTCACATTCAGTCCTTTATCCAATATTGCTCCACCATCAAGCAAAAGGGATTGACTCCGGAGCAGACTATGGAGATACTTTTCCCGTTCTCTTTGAGTGGGAAAGCTAAACTGTGGATTAATGGGTTGAATCGGGCGGCTTTGAAAATCAATAATTGGGAATCCTTGGCTCTTGCTTTTTATGTTAAATATTTTCCACCTGAGAAAACGGCTCGTCTGAGGGGTCAGATATTAGGTATCTCACAACAAGCGGATGAGAGTTTGTTCGAGGTTTGAGAGAGATTCAAGGATTTGCAAAGAGAATGCCCGCACCATGGTTTGGAAGATTGGTTCTTGATTCAGCAGTTTTATAATGGTCTGGGCAATGAGTCTAGATGTTTGTTGGATTCAGCTGCCAGTGGGAGGTTCATGCAACTTGAGGTGCCTAGAGCTATGGAGGTGATTGAGGAGATAGCCATTCACAATGCCCAGTATGGAAATCCTAGAGGTCTATCTAACAGGGGTGGTAAGCATGATTTAAATTCTATTGAACAATTAACTGCCCAATTGACTGCTTTACATTATAAGTTCGATAATATGCAAGCGGCCAATGCTCAATCTGCCCAACCTGTTAGTGTAGCTGCTATGAGTGCCCAACCTACTAGTATTTGTGAAAGTTGTGGAATGTCTGGTCATTATGCACAGGAATGTAGAAGCTCTATTGAACAATGTAATGCTTTTCAATCCTACAAACAAAACAACCCATTCTCCAACTCTTACAATGAGGGCTACAAAAATAACCCTCTGCTTTCCTACAGGAGCAACAACATCCAAAACCCTCACCAAGTTCAACATCCACCACCACAACCATATCAACCCCCACACCAACAATCTTACCAACCCCGAAACAACTACAACCAACAGTCTAGTGGGCCACCTGGGTTCTCTAGACAACACACATCACCACCACAACCACAACCTCAAGCCACACAGCCTGACCCTATGCTAGTAGATATGAGAAACATGATGCTACAAATGCAAAAATCTCTAAGTGAAAAGGATGCAAAAATCGATGCTCTTACTGCTCATAACAAGATCATTGATACACAGTTGGCACAGATGGCTACTACTATTGCAGGGAGGCCACCAGGCCAACTTCCTTCACAGCCCGAAAATAGGGAGTCTGCTAATGCAATTACATTGAGGCATTGAGGAGTGGTAGGGATTATGATGGTCCTTCTATGCCGGTTGAGGTTGATTCCGGGGTGTCTGCTAGTGATCTGGTCAGTGAGGAAATCTCGAAGATAGTTATGGGTGAAAAGGAACCAGCTGAAAAGGTAGTCAATGAGAATGAGGCTACAACTGCGGTTAAGAAGGGGGCGGATATACAAGTACCACCTATTGCACTCCCCTTCCCAAACCGACAACTCAAGAATAAGCTAGACAAGCAGTTTGGCAGATTCTTGGAAGTGGTCAAAAATTTGCAGGTAACGGTTCCTTTTACTGAATTAATTTTACAAGTTCCTGCTTATGCTAAATTCATGAAAGATATTTTGACCAGAAAACGTGCTTTTTGTGAGGTAGAGACTGTAGCTTTTACTGAGGAATGTAGTGCTTATTTGCAAAACAAGTCTCCACCTAAACTTAAGGACCCCGGGAGTTTTTCCATCCCATGTAACATTGGCACCGTATTTATTGATAAAGCTTTATGTGATCTAGGTGCTAGTGTGTCTGTCATGCCTTTGTTTGTCTGTACTAAACTGAATATGGGTGAGCTTAAGGTTACCAATATCACTCTACAAATGGCCGACCGTTCTGTCAAATACCCCTTAGGTGTTTTAGAGGACGTCCCTGTTAGAGTAGGTAAATTCTATATACCTGTAGACTTTGTAGTATTAGACATGCATGAGGATTCTCAAATTCCCATAATCTTAGGTAGACCCTTCCTTCACACGGCGGGGGCGGTAATTGATGTTAAAAGTGGGAAATTGACATTGTCTGTTGGGGATGATAAGGTGACTTTCAATCTAAACAGTGCTTTAAAAAGTCCCATGCTAGAGGAGGAACAATGCTATCGCATAGATGTAGTTGACCTTATTACTCGTGATAACGTCTCCCAAGCTCTCGAAAGAGACCCTTTGGAGGCAGTGCTTTGTTGTGAGTCTTCTGCAGGTGATAGCAGTTCTTGGAGTACTGAAGTGGATGCTCTGGAGTTGGCTCTTAATGGTGGAGAATCTGAGCCGGAGAGCATCAAATTGAAGAGGTTAGTTCGGCCGGTTTGTTCTGTTAAAGAGGTAAAGAAACCCGAACTTAAGCCTCTTCCTGCTAACCTTAAGTATGCGTTTTTAGATAATGAACAACTTTGCCCTGTGATTGTCAGTACTGCACTTGATGCAGACCAGTTATCCCAACTTCTTATTGTGTTGAAAAGGCACAAAAAGGCCATTGGGTATAGTATTGATGATTTAAAGGGTATTAGCCCTGACTTTTGTATGCATAGGATACATCTAGATGAGAATCATAAACCATGCATCCAACCCCAGCGTCGTTTGAACCCTGTCATGCAAGATGTTGTAAAAGCTGAAGTTATGAAATTGCTTGATGCAGGTATAGTGTATGCTGTGTCTGATTCTAAGTGGGTGAGTCCCGTTCAGGTAGTGCCTAAGAAAGGGGGGACAACTGTGGTGAGGAATGAAAAAAATGAGTTAATACCAACTAGGGTAGTCACAGGTTGGCGCATGTGCATTGATTATAGGCGTCTTAATGTTGCTACTAAAAAGGACCATTTTCCCCTTCCCTTCATTGATCAAATGTTAGAAAGGCTAGCCTGTCACAAGTTTTTCTGTTATCTGGATGGTTATTCCGGTTTCTTTCAAATTCCCATTCATCCGGACGACCAGGAAAAGACCACCTTGACCTGTCCCTATGGTACCTTTGCATATCGTAGGATGCCTTTTGGTCTGTGTAATGCACCTGCTACTTTCCAACGTTGCATGATGAGTATCTTTTCTGATTTTATTCAGTCTATCATGGAAGTGTTTATGGATGATTTTAGCGTCTATGGTACTTCTTTCGATTCTTGTTTGCTAAATTTGACTAAAGTTTTGAAAAGATGTGAAGAGTGCAATTTAGTCTTGAACTGGGAAAAGTGTCATTTCATGGTTACTGAAGGGGTGGTTTTGGGGCATTTGATATCTGATAAGGGCATTCAGGTGGATTGAGCTAAGGTCCAAGTGATTGAACAATTACCCCCTCCAGATAATGTGAAGGGTGTTAGAAGTTTTCTTGGTCATGCGGGGTTTTATCGCCGCTTTATCAAGGATTTTTCTAAAATTGTTAAACCACTTACCCAACTCCTCCTCAAGGATGCTCCGTTTGTGTTTACTGATGCTTGTCTTGAAGCCTTTGACAGGATTAAACAGGCACTGATTTCGGCTCCCATCATTCGTTCTCCCGAATGGGATCTTCCTTTCGAGATAATGTGTGATGCAAGTGATTACGCAGTTGGGGCAGTCCTGGGTCAGAGAAAGGAGAAGGTTTTACATGCCATCTATTATGCAAGTAAGACATTAGATGAAGCTCAAGTTAATTATGCTACTACTGAGAAGGAGCTTCTAGCTATAGTCTATGCCTTGGATAAATTCCGCACCTATCTAATTGGATCCAAGGTGATAGTCTATACCGATCATGCGGCCCTTAAGTATCTGCTCTCTAAGAAGGAAGCCAAGCCTAGGCTTATTCGATGGATACTATTGCTACAAGAGTTCGATCTAGAGATCCGCGACAAAAAAAGGGGCTGAGAATGTGGTTGCAGATCACTTGTCTAGATTGAGGTATGACGATGGTAAGGGATCTACACCGATTGATGATTCATTTCCGGATGATCATTTACTTGCACTTGCCAGTCAGTCACCATGGTTCGCAGATTTTGCTAACTACATTGTAGGAAGAATTCTTCCGGCCGATCTGTCATACCAACAGAAGAAGAAATTCCTACATGATGTCCGGTTCTACTTTTGGGACGACCCTTATTTGTTTCGTGAGACTGCTGAAGGGTTGTACAAGCGTTGTATTCCAGAATGGGAAGTTCAAGGTGTTATCAGTAGGTGTCATTCTTCACCTTATGGTGGTCACCATGGACCGTCTAAAACAAACGCTAAGTTGTCACAATGTGGTTTTTACTGGCCTACTATGTTCAAGGATGCACAGGCTTTTATTATGGCTTGTGATGCGTGCCAGAGGGCCGGCACTATTTCGAGGAGGTATGAGATGCCACAGAACGGGATCCTTGAGGTTGAGATTTTTGATGTATGGGGAATTGATTATATGGGACCATTCCCATCGTCCAAGGGTAACTTGTATATCCTTGTTGCTGTAGATTATGTGTCAAAGTGGGTGGAAGCCGTTGCCTCACCTACTAACGATGCTAAGACAGTCATCTCCGTGTTCAAGAAGATCATTTTTCCTAGATTTGGGGTTCCGCGCGCTTTGATCAGTGATGGAGGGTCACACTTCCATGAGAAGCATCTGGATGCGCTCCTGCGCAAGTATGGAGTTTATCACCGCACTGGACTAGCCTACCACCCTCAGACGAGTGGTCAAGTTGAGGTCTCCAACCGAGAGATCAAATCTATCCTTGAAAAAGTGGTGGCGAAGTCTAGGAAGGATTGGAGCGATAAGCTAGATGATACTCTATGGGCATACAGAACCGCCTTTAAGACACCTATTGGTACCTCCCCGTATCGGTTGGTGTATGGCAAGGCGTGTCACTTACCAGTAGAAATGGAGTACAAGGCTTATTGGGCAATCAAACAGCTCAACATGGATGCAAAGCTAGCCGGTGAGAAGCGGTTACTTCAATTGGGTGAGCTCGATGAATTCCGACTACAAGCCTATGATAGTGCCCGGATTTACAAGGAAAAGACCAAGAAGTGGCACGACAATCACATTTTGCATAGAGAGTTCGCGGTGGGCAACAAGGTTCTACTTTTTAACTCTAGGCTTAAGTTATTTCCTGGAAAACTTAAGTCTAGGTGGTCTGGGCCGTTCACCGTGACTATGGTAAGCAAATTTGGGTCTATTGAAGTAGAGAATGAGAATGGTGAACGATTCAAGGTTAACGGGCAACGTCTGAAGTTGTACCATGATGGGGCTACTGTAGGAGTGGTTGAGGTCCATCACCTCAACCCCTCCGCCTCATAGACGGCATATTCAAGGTAACAAGGTCGAGCGGGACCTATGAATAAACCAGCGCTTTGCGGGAGGCAACCCGTATTTCATTGCTTTCGATAGTTTAGTTTTGTTTTGTGTGTTTTGTAGTCTAGTTTCTTTGTTCATGAGTGGTGAGGAGAGAGCATTTTACGGTCCTTGGGTGTTTAATGATGTACAGGTTCAGCTTCTAAAGCACGAAAAGATAGGAAAAATCCGTAGGAGCAAAAATCGCAAACCGCCCGACGGGCGATAGCTGCCCGACCGGGCGCGCGGAGAAAGAATCAGAAAGTCTCTGTACGCCCGACGGGCAGCCAAGAGCCCGACGGGCGGCTCACTACGGAGCTGCTGGAAGTGTCGCCACACGCCCGACGGGCGAGGAGCGCCCGACCGGGCGCGTGTGCAGAGTTTTGGAAGTGTCGCCATACGCCCGACGGGCGATAGCTGCCCGACCGGGCGCGCGGAGAAAAATTGTCAAGTGTCGCCCTCCGCCCGACGGGCGGACCTGTGCCCGTCGGGCGGCTTACGAGCTGTTCGCCCGTCGGGCGGGCGTTGGCCCGTCGGGCGTAGGGAGAGATTGCGGATTAAAACGCACGAGTCTCCTCTATTCTTCTTCACTTCACATCTCAATCATCTTCTTCATTCTCTCACAAACTCCATTAAACCCCAAACCCTAAGAACTTCAACTCTCCATATCTCCCTCATCTCTCACTCAAATTCATCAAGCTACACACCAAAATCATCCTCATCACATCCTCTTCAACCTCCACCAACCAATTTTCCTTCTTCCTCACTCTCTACAAAAAACCCAATTTCACAAAAAAAAAATTGAGAACTCAAAATCATCTTCAACAATGGGTTCAAGGCCGAAAAGAACTTGCACGGGAGCAACAAGGAGACAAGAGGAGGCTTCCACAAGCCGTCCACCACCACCACCTCAATTTGCACCGGATTCGGCTTTCCCGAACATGATTCTCGCTAGTGAGGAGCAACAAACCCGCATTGCACACCTCAAGCTACGGAAGGTAGTCCCTACTCGATTTATTTGTCAGAAAACTTTAAATGATATGGGTATTGAGAGGGATGTTAGGAGATTATTTCATGGGGTGGGCATGAAACATATGTTTTCCATGACTAGGTTGACATTTAGGGATCTTACTCTTGAATTCCTTAGCTCGTTTAATATCCGAAAGAATGGTTACAAAGATGTCACTAGAGTTTCTTTTAGATTGTTCAATAATGATTATGATTTGTCTATCAAGGATTTTGGTGCTATTTTTGGTTTGAATGTGGAGTATAACAGGTTCCCCGGGGAGGGGCATAACAATAGTGAGGTATGGGGGAAATTGACTGGGGATTTTAATCCCGGTAGCATGCAATATTTGCACGCCTCTAGCGTGCAACACCCCGTCCCCTTTGTTTGGTTCAGATTTATGGCTTTCACAATCTTTGGGAGGGACCAAAAGGAGAATGTAAGGAGCACGGAGTTGGAGGTGCTCGGGGGGTATTTGTTAGATGGTGATGACAGTTACAGGATGAATTTAGCCCATCACTTGGCCATGCAACTGCTTACTACCGCCACCCACCGCTACTCGACCGATATTGCTTTGGGTGGTCTGATCACCCACATTGCCGTAGCAGTGGCAAACTTTGTTGAGAGGGACCATGCTGCGGTCCGGGGAAACAACCTATTGGATATTGAGTATTTTGGGAGCCTTTACAGGGTGCACTCTGAGTACGGGGGACTTCTCCCCGGTCAGATGTCATGGATGTTCCAAAGGAACGCTCTCTTTACTCTCCCGGACACCACCGGGCTCACCAGTTTTACTAGGGGTCAGCCCCATTACATATATGTAGGTGAGCAGGCAGCACCCTTAGCCCAGCCCCAGGCACATCCCGAGGCCGCGCCTCGCACCCACCACAGGAGGGGAGGGCGTAGAGAGAGGGGGTCGGGACAGAGAGGTAGCCCGGCTCCACAGGAGGAGCATGGGTCTTCGGAGGAGTTAGGGGCCATTCATGAAAGGCTAGGCAGACTTGAGCTCGGTTTCCACGAGTTTGCCGCGGATCACCAGAGGACTATATTCCCCTTCTATGATCAGTACGCCAGGCAGGGCTACATTGCCCCAGATCATCAGCACCCTTCCTGGTTTACTTACCCCACAGAGGGGTACGGAGCGCCCGGTTCCATGGGCACCTTCACGCCCACCCACTACGGGGGGTTTGGAGCAGGCAACAGCGGCTATGGTGGCCAAGGTGGCCACGGTGTCCATGGTGATGATGGTGGTGATGGTGATGATGGCCAAGATCACCAGTGATGCTGTTGATGATGATGATGGTTCGGTACCCTTGAGCCAATGAGGACATTGTCTGATTTGGTTTGGGGGGGGTTCACATTACCTGTATATACTAGGTATGTTTTTCTTTTCTTTTCGTATTTCTTTATTTTTGTGTGTTTCTTTGGTGTGTTTAATGCTTTCTAGATTAGTTTATCGCTTTGAAAAAAAAATACAAAAATACGTTCCGATGAATACAATATCATGCTTCCCTGTGCCCCTTGAGCGGAAATCGTTTTGATTCTTGGTATTTAATGATGGGCAATGTAGATGTGTTAGCCATGATTTGATATTCGATTGCTTTGATGCCTAAACATGAGTTAACTCCGACTAACTGCTTGTGGACTTGGTGCTTGACTAGTTGACTTGGTTAGGATGTGTGTTAGCTTCCTGGTGTGTCGTCGATTTTGAGTATTGGTTTGCAACTATTAGTAATGTTTTATGACTCATATACATGCACATCGTGAAGGACGAAGGCATTTTTCTATTTAGGTAGCCTTCAGATGAGATTAGATACGTTTGTTCCCTCTTTTTCTACCCATGTTGTGCTTGTGCCATTTATTCGGTGACTAACCACATTACAAGCCCGTAAATTCCCCATTGGTTACTAGTCCCAAGCCTAGCTTGGGGGAGCTAATAGTAGTGAGGTGAGGGAGTTGTAGTGTGATACATTTTGTACATTTTGGGCATATTGAGTATCGAAAAGGGAAGTTCTTCTTATCATGATTGTTGTTGAAAAAAATGAAATGAAAAATGAATGAGATGAGGAGAATAAAAAAATTGTGTGAAGGTTCCAAAAGAAAAAAAAATGAGATTGAGCAAGAAAAAAAAAGGGGAAAGAAAAATAAAAAAAAATCGTTACTCTCAAGTTGAATCAAGCTTTTGTCACTCCGGTATTACAATTTCTTATCTTCATGAGTGATTGGTTACAATTGTGAAATCAAGGCAAGAAAGTATAGTATGGTTTGTTTGTTGTTTCATCATGTGTTGAGTGGGAAGTTGTGGTTGTGGTCATCATTTGTGGTTGACCATGGTTTTGCTAGGATTTATGCTCCCCAAAGTTAAGGCTTTAAGCTCACGTTTTACCCAAATTTACCGCACCTTTACCTAAGCCTATCATTACAAGCTTGAAAGACCTTCCGACCTTTGTGCATAGAGTTGTATTAATGTGAAAGTAGTTGTTTATCAATGCAAGTTATGACGTGACACATTTCGAGTCGACTACTAGGTTGAGTGTATGTTTTTCTAGACACACGAGTGTGTAAGTTTGGGAGGGCATTGTTCACTTATATGTTGGGAGGAGAGCGAACGGGTACATCTTTTATCCGCCACATAAATGAGTGACGAGTGTGTGAGCACTCCATTGTGCATTTGTGGTTCGCTTTGCGTGACGATTGTTAAGGAGTATTAGCAATTGAATGGACCTGATTGGTTGACATTGATGCATACTTGTTAGATTTTACCTTGGATTATGTGTTCATTTTGAAATATGTTGGGGGTGAAGTTGGTTTTGTGTTCATCGATGATTTCTTTGCTTAGGGACAAGCAAAGATCTAGCTTGGGGGAGTTTGATATGTGCGTTTTGTATAATATTTTCACCCCCGTCCCTTAGTACTTTTATGCGTCAAATGAGCTCCTAGGAGCCATTTTTGTACTAATCTGTGTATTTTAGTGTGCCGTGAGTTTCAGGAATACTTAGTGAGAAATTGGTCTTTTTAGGCCCGTTTCTTGATGATTTAGGCCACTGCAGGATCCCGAGGGAGTTCGGGACGACTTTTGTCGACTTACGGGAGCCCTAGATGTTCATGATCGAGCCCCGGAAGTTAGACTAGGTGTTGTGGACGAAGGGCGGATCACTTAGCCCTCCGCCCGGTGGATTGCCCCTCGCCCATCGGGCGAGCAAGCAGAGGAACAGTTCGTCAGAGGGCGCCCGACGGGCGGAGTTTCGCCCGGTGCCCACCGAGCGCCCATCAGAAGCAGCAGCAGCAGCAAAAATCGCTCTCTGCCCGACGGGCGAGAGCCGCCCGACCGGGCGCGCGGAGAAGGTTTCCAGAAAGTCGCCCTACGCCCGTCGGGCAGCCCTGCGCCCGTCGGGCGGACTTCGAGCTTCTCGCCCGTCGGGCGGAGAGCCGCCCGACCGGGCGACGACAACCCAAGGCGCTGTGCGCGCGCGTCCTTCTTTATTTTTTTCCGGTTTTTCCTTATGTTTTTAGGCTAAACTATAAATATAGCCTTTGTTAATTTAGTGGGGGACTTCATTATCTCATACCCTAGTATTAAAACACTTAGTTTTATTTCTCTAAGCTGGATTTTTCTCTCTAATTTGTTCTAAACACTTAGTTTATTTTCAATCAAAAATTGAAGCTTTCATTTGCCATTGTTCTTCAATTAGGTATTATTCCTTATTTCAATTCTTTGTTTAAGCTTTAATTATGTTTTCAATCATGCCAATTGCTTCGCTTATTGTTAATATGCTTGAGTAGTCTAATTTCTAGGGTTTGGGGATCCATGAATAACATGAAGGGACATTGAATAATTGTGATTGTTGGCATTGAAATTAATTCCCATTGATTGGTTATTATTACTATACAATTAGATTTGCGCAGGTTTAATTGTGGTAGTTTGGCAATATCAAGTTAAGATTCGAGAGATGCAATTTGATGTTTAGGCTTGTGTCAATAGGTGGAATTAGGATTAATACGTAGCGAGAGCCCGTTAATTCTAAGTCTATGATTAGTGTCGATTCGAGAGAGCATGCTAGTCTAATTGATTGTTTTGTTGATTATTGTGATTGTTTATCGTCTTGGATTGTCATTTGTTGGTGAACCTATGCCCTAGATCCTTTAATTCCTGAATTCTTAATTACGTAATTATCGTTCGTAGTCTTAGCATACAAATCAACCAATTCTTGTTTCCCAATAGTCTAATTTAGTTGATTAATAGTAGAAAAGAACATTGTTTCCCTGTGGATTCGATCCTGACTTCCCTTGCTACCTAGCTAGTGGACCTTAGGTTATTTTTTATTAGGCAATACGACTTTAGCCTGTCAGGAAGCGGAGGACGAAATGAGAAAGAAATATCCCGAGCTTTTTCCCGAGGTTAGTTGAGTTACGGGGTCGTAACTCGTGTCTTTTAAGGGGGTAGAGTGCGGTAGAATTTCGCGCTTTTTACCTTGTTTTCCCCTATTTTATGCTCAATTCTATTGAATTTGCGCTTATTATTGTCCTGTTTAATCATGTAAAGAGTACAACAACTTAAAATTTTTGTAAATGAACGTATTGAAAGTCTCAGAAAGTCTCAAGTTTTGAGTTAAATTTTGATTTCCGAACCCAAGTTTCGGTACGAAACTTCTTTTAAGGAGGGTAGACTGTAATACCTCGTATTTTTATAATATTTATAAGTATATTTTATTATATTTATAAAGCATTTTACGATTTATTATCATTTAAATAATATTTAAATGTATTTTATTTAGTGTATTTTAATTAATTAGAATATTTATTATTTTAATTAATTACGAAACGAAATTAATTCTTGATTCGGGAAATTAAATGAGTTGCAAATGATTTTTAAAGGCTTCGGGTTTTAAATGAAAAGTCCAATTCGTTTTATTAAACGAGCCCAATCAAAAGAATTTAATTTAAGTCCTAAGCTAGCCCAATCATTTAATTCCCTAAGCCCAATTCTAATTTCCTAAGCCTAGCCCATTAACAATAAGGAGCCTATAAATAGGACTCCTCATCATTAAATGACCCCCTATTTTGTCATAAACCCTTTTCTCTCTTTCTTGCCCAACACTCCTCTTTCTCTCTCCCTTTTGTTCGACCGACTCACTTGGCCCGCAAGCACAACCTCGTGATGTTGCATCGCTGCTGCTCCCTTGTGCCCTCGTGTGCCCTCGCGCGCCAGCGCCCACACTCCCTCTCTCGCCCCTCGCGCGCCAGCACCCGCACTCCCTCGCTCGCTCTCTCGCGCCAGCGCGCGCTGTGCCCTGCTCTCTTGCCCTTCTCTCGCGCGCACGCCCCAGCGTGCCGTGCGTCCTGTCCCGCGCGCAAGCGCTGCTGCGTCCCTTCGTCCCTGCGCGCACACATGCGTGCGTGTGTGTGTGTGTTGTTCGTGTTCGTAATTCAATTCCTTTTTCGCCCAATCACTCTAATTCGTGGTTGTTCCGTGCTATAGGCCGGATTGGTATAATTCTCTTCTTCCTTACCTATTCTATTTAAATTCCGTATTTTAAATTAGCATATTAATATTGTTTTGAGTAATTAAAATGTTGGGAACCGGTTATGAATACCGTGGTTTGAGGATTTGTGTGTTGTGATTCATTAGGTTTGTTTTAATTATTAAAGCATGAATTTTCAGATTTGAATAAAGGTTTAAAGTGTTGATTTTTATTGATTTTAAAGGCGGAAAAAGTATGTTTTCGTACTAGGGATTGATTTTGCAAATTGAGACGATTTTATTATTGAAAAACGATTGAATTCTAAAGTTTAGAGGAGGTTCTAAATTTTATAAAGTTGCTGGAAATTTAATGAACATGGAAATAATTTAAGTTTCATTATTTTGATGATAGGAGGTGATTTTTAGTTGAGTGCTCGTTATTGCAAAGTGGCCCCTACGCTTAGGTATTCAAGGTACGTACAAGTCTAGGGCGACCACACCTTTTGTCAATGACATTACATGATTGTTGATGATGTGAATTCATTATGTGGAATCATGTTTATTTTGGTGAACGAGCATGTGATTTGTGATGTTGGATTTATTGGATTAGTTGTTGAACAAGCATGTTGAAATTATTATGAGTATGGATTTCATTGTCAATCATGTTGTTTAATATTTATGCATGTATGGTTTGTTTCACATGCAAGGGATATGTTATTTATTTGTATGCTATTATACGGGATGTCTAGCATACTTTGAGCCAATTATTCGTACTTCGTTGTACTATTTATTTTACCACATGTGAAGGATTAGCTCACGTAAGCCACCGCACATGTAGGGTTCAGTTGGGAATATTATGTTTGAAATGAATTAGGATTTGTCGTGCAAGGGCACAACCCTCATATTAATGTGCATGATGTGGAGTCTCACTTTGGTGAGGAGGAACATGGTATTAATATCACTAGTGTCTTGCTTGGTTGATCACAAGTCTTAAAGCATTAAAATAAGATTATTTTGGTTGCTGTTTATTAATTGTATGTGTGTACGTTGTCGAGTCTTGAGTTCATTTTAATAAAATATTAATAAACGTAAAGTGCAACCAGAACAAGTTTCAAAACTCTTGGAACGTATATACCTTGAGTATGAACAATGGGGGGAGTCTTGCTGGAAAGCTCGTACTCCTACTAATGATACAAGACGTTGTTTCATTTATATTATGCGCAGGAATTCCGTCGGTATGGCCCGACACTCGGTATGGCCCGATTTTATTATTATTATATTTGGTGTATGGTTGGCTCCCATCACCTTTTCCCTTTGTGGATATTCTTTTGGCCCGTTCGAAGCTTATTCTAATTAAATTGTGAGTCAAGAGTCGAGTCAAGAGTCGATTCTTGTATTCATGATTGATTGTTAATTATTATATGGCTTTTGCATGTTGATTAGCATTTAGTGAGTGATGCATGTTTTAGTTTCATTCACCCTATGCTTGTAAGTACTCAATTTTTGCTGACTACGTGCTTTGTGTGTTCTGGTCATGACCTTTGCCTTACTGACCCTATGATGATCTATCATTTGCACTTGCATTGATGAGGAGTAGAATAAAATAGCAGGTTGGTAGATCGAAATCATGTGGCTTGGGATGATCGAGAGAATTGCATGTTTTCGTATTTTGAACTATTTAACTTTACTTTAATTATGTTTGAAACGTTTGAATTATTTATACTTTGGGTTTTGGGCCATTATGGTTCCAAATTGTAGGAGGCCTCAATATTTCATTAATTATGTTTTTAAAAGTTAGTTGACATTTAATTCCGCTGCGTAATTCTGGTAATAGCCTTAACCGTTATCACGGTGGCGGTAATACTTTAGTAATTCCTTTATTTTAAGTTGAAAAATGGTTTTATAAAAGCAAGGAATTATTAGGGTGTTACACAACAACCCCAGCCTGCGAACAGATATCCCCTAACACATCTCGAACCAAGTTATTGCGGAATTTTAGGCTAACATCATTACCACAATGCACCGCGTGATCTCCGAAACGATCTATGATTTTCGAAGAGCAGCAAGGACAAGTAAAGTCAGAATGAAACATAGGAATCGCAAGGCGATAGCACAAAACACACCTGAATTGTCTTGGGTGCATCGTCTGCCCTAACCCCTCAATTGGGAGGGCTCTCAAGAAGTCTAAGGAGTGTGCCGCTCGGTTGCTAATGAGTATAGCCTTTTCTCTGGAACTCGGGTTGTGCTGTGCTATCATCTTCTTCTCTACCACATCAAAGTACACTGTAGCCAACTTTTTCATAAACGGGGGGGGGGGGGGGGGGGGGGGCTGATACCACACGGCAGAGATCGAGAGGATCGAAATGACACAAATCCCGAAAGCTATTTAAAGCTAAGTCACAAGCAAGGCCCAAACCAGAGTCACCACCATGCCCAAGCAATCTATTCTGGAGACCAAGAGACTGGAGACCAAACAATCTATTATTATTATTATTATTATTATTAATATTAAAAGTTTCAATAAGTTCAGATAAGTTCCAATAAGTTCAGATAAGTTTAGGTCAAATAAGTTGAACAGAACGCACCTGAAGGAGCAACTAACCCTTAACCGCTCATACCAACCTCAATTGGTAAATTGAGGACTTGATGACGACAAGTATACATTGGTTAAATTAAATTATTGTGAAAGTTCTTTGGGGCGTGTTTGGTTGGGGTTTTCCATTTTGCGGAATAGCACCACCCTCTCCCAACCGCAGGCTCCGGCACCACCAACACCCACTTTCTTATTCCGACGCCTCTTAAACCATTTTCAGATTTTTCACACATCGTTTTTCCTCTCTCCTTTTATTTTTCCAATCATCTCTTCTCTCTCCTAAATTTTGAGAAAGAGAGGGAAATTTCGATTTTTTTGATATGGGTAATTTGAAAATCCAAGTATAGCATAGAGAGGCTTCCTCAACAACTTCTGAATTCCTCATGGAAAAGCGCGTTTATCAAGGTTGGAAGGGCAGCAATGTAAGAATTCTACATTGTGTTTGGGTTTTTTGCTAGGGTTATAAATTACAATCATCCAATTTTGATTTACTGTTCCCTTTTCTCTTTAGTATGTATATTTATTAAGTTGGATTTTATGCTTTAAATTGCATTTTAATGGTGGAAATTAGTGGAGTTGTTGTATTTCTTTTGTTAGAATTATGCTGGGTATTTTCCCCTCTTCGCTGCATATTGGCCATGAATTTGGGAAATGGTTTTTTTTGAATTACAGTTCACTGTGCTTTAAATGGCAGGTTGATGTTCGAAATTATTGGGTTTGTTGATTTTTTTGTTTAAATTATGGTGGATTTTTTTCTCTTTGTTTCGAATTTGGGCATGAACATGGAGGATACAGTACTACTTAGGGAGGATACAGTACTACTTAGGGTTCTTTCTAAATTAGCAGGTCATGGTAACTAGTCTAATTACTAGTATTGAGGTGAAAGATTGCAGTATTGGGTGGGTTCTTGAGTGGCAGAATCTTGTTGAAGATTTAGGATTGCGCCAATTTTGAAGTGATATATCAATGTTGATGATGAATTTTCAAGCTCATTGAGATTACCTAAGTGTTATAAACTCGAAACATATGCCGCTTTTTCAATTCTTGAAAGTCAAATGCTCGCCAGTCCTTCTGGTTGAATTCAATTGTTATATTGCATTCAGTGAACAACAACGATTCGAATTGTTGATTGACAGCTTTTGGTTGGCCATGTGCTTGTTTTCGTGTTTGCACAATTGCTTACTTGCTTAGTGATGCTGAAGTAGCATGCCTTTGGTCCTTGTCCTATAAAACTTTCAAACACAGACTTTTCTGCTTGTCGTTGCTCCAGACTAGAAGAGAGACTAGTCTGGAGAAACTAGATTTAGCAATCTTATACTTCAATGCTGGTAATTTATTTTTACCTTGAGCAGAGGTCATTTATTTGTATTTTAATTTTTGTTAGATTGTCTTTGAACGCGAGAGTGGGGTTAAGAATCCCATTTTGATGATAGATGCCAAATACTATCTTTTGTGCTCTCGTAGTTGGAACTTGGTATTTATATCATGGGTGGACTGTTTTTATTGAACTTGACAAGTAAGAACCCAAGAGATATCTCTGTTCTATGGTGGGTTGGCCTTTGATTTGCATGGATAGACTGGAACTTGGAGAGAAAATAAGAAAGAAATATACCTACTTGGATTCTGAAGGAATGGTGTGTTAAAGTTGGTGATGTATCTAGAAGCTTTAAATTACATTAGATTAAATTGGCAATTTATCTTCTTTTAAAATTTTATCTTTTCCTTGCCGTTCTTTTCTTGATTTTGGGAGTACAAAAGTAAAAGACATTTTCCTAGAACCTGAAGAGGAGGACATTTTCCTTTTCCCTTATTGCAAAGACCAAAAACCGTCCTATTTTTTTTAAGAAGTGGGACGGGGCTGCTCCCCAATG
Organism: Spinacia oleracea; assembly: GCF_020520425.1. Classification (NCBI taxonomy): domain Eukaryota; kingdom Viridiplantae; phylum Streptophyta; class Magnoliopsida; order Caryophyllales; family Amaranthaceae; genus Spinacia; species Spinacia oleracea. The sequence goes on along the minus strand of NC_079490.1, from coordinate 158,592,472 downwards.
TGAACTTGTAGGTCCTCCCATGGTCGACTTCCCCAAAAGGAATAATAAGAATGTGAGGAGCTTGCCATTCTACCCATATGACCTCATGCGTCTGTTTCAGTTGTTTCGTGCGCACTATTTAAGTTAAAAACCAATTTTCTAATTTAATTTGTGAGTATTGTGACTGTTTTATCAAGCCTAAAACTCTCTTGCCTCCAAACACAATCAAGGATTTAGGATATTGTGCAGATTTTGTGAATGTATCGTTAGCTTGCTAGTTGCTACCAATATTGTCTGTGATCTCTTTTATCTTGTGAATGATGACTATGACAAATGATACCTAGATGCATCCTACCTTGGGGAAGGAAGAATTCATATAGGCCAAATGCTTGATTTGGGTAAAACTTGAAATAAAGGCATGTGCTCTGTGTTGGCATTTCTATTTTCATAATTTTTTTTTTACGCTGAAAATCAGTAACATTAGTAGAGCAGTTTGTCTCCTTAATACCACCCCCTGGTGGAAAAAAGGTATAGAGATCTGCAGCATTTTGCATATCTTGTGCACTTTGCCTTCTCAACCTAGTACTTTGTGTGTCTTATTTATTGAGGCAAGTGCGAAATTTGTTTTGCTTTTCGGGCTGACACGCAATGTATTGGGAAATACGTATCGTTTCTTTATTTTTCCAAGACGATTTTTCTTGACTTATAAAGGACAGCTACAGATGTTTAATGTAGAGCTGATATGGGCATATTGCAGATAATAGGCCCATATGGACAATTTAAAAACATGCTACCACCTTCTCTGAAACACTTTACTCGACACTCAAATAAAGTACACTTCTGCTATATGTGACCATTATTGCTTTTGAGACTGAAACTGTGATTAGCCTTTCTACTTCTTCCTCCTTAACTAGTGTTTATCTGCATCGCTGGAGTCCTGCGACGGGCATATTGAATGCAAAACAAGCTACCTGCAAGTAAAGCACCAATGGCCTGTTGATATTGTAGAAGCAAAAGCTATAATTTTTGGCTTGCAAATTGCTTTACAATGCCATGAAAAAGCTGTGATAGTGGAGAGTGACAACTTGCCAATCATTACAAAGTTGAAGGCTGGAAATCCCGAAGGCTCGTACTTGGGTGTTACTTTGCGTGAGATATTACGGTTATGTTCTTTGTTTGATTTTGTTAGTTTTTCCCATGTTTATAGAGAAGCTAATGAGGCGGCACATATAATGGCTCACTATAACCCGATTGACTACACTACTAAAGTGTGGGTTGGAAGTGTTCCTAGTGCCATAGAGAATGTAATTGCTTCGGATTTTTGTCTTGCGTTTAATGAAAGCTAATGCCTCTTTGGTGTTCTTCTCAAAAAAAACAAAAAAACAAAAAAACAAGCTACCTGCAATTTTGTAGCATCACAGAGAAAAATTGATTAACTAAAACACTTTGTCTTCTTGGAAAAGCTATTATGAAGCATTTATCATATCAGCTTAATGAGGACCCTTTTATTACTTACTTTTAGCAGAAAATCAGACCCTTGACTTTCTTCAGTTCCTGGCTTTCTGCTTAGGTGGCTACATTTGTAAGTGAAATATATTTTGGATGACCTTTGTGGTCAAAGGATGAATGCATAATCTTCCTATATATCTAGAATAAAAATATGCTACTAATTACTTCTTCTCCAAAATCACAACTTTGCTTACTAGTAGTAACATCTCCCACGTTGCCTGTGTTGTGGATTGGAAGAAAATAGGGTAAGAGACTGTTTGTTTTAGACCCTTAGCTTTACTTTGATGTGGGGTTTTGAATAAGACATATTATAACTAATTAACTAACCGTGTCAAAAATGATACCGGAGTCCGAGTAACATAGGTCCTACCATGAACTAGTCAAGAAAAGCTGTTACATAGGCATGTCGGCATAGAAGGTAACGAAAACAATTAGGAAGGCAGTTGTGAAAGTAAGATTAGAAAAACCAATTTGTTTCCTCCCCTCCCCTCTGTCCTCCCCAAATAAAAGGTTCAGAATATTAGAAATTGGGAAGTACTTTTTATCGCTGGTCGAGCTTTTCAAAAAAAAAGCGTAAGGCATTTTTCCTGGTATAGAGGGAACACTATTAGAATTTTAGACTAGATGAGTCTAATCTCAAACTTCTCTGGTACACAGAACTGCTAATTAAAACTAGAAAAAGAGTATCTTGTTTTTCATCCAGATTTTAGAACTAAAATTGAAGCTTTGAAGGTTAACTGGATGCATTTTAAGGGTAAGGAAGTAAGGAACACCTTAGTTTGACCCGCTTTCAACACCACTCAATGGCAGCCTGTCAGGTTACAGGTTTAGTTGTGTGTCTTGGCTAATAAACAGGAAACGACGAGCAATAAAATTTTGAATTGGTCAATTTTAGAACTGGCCTTATCAAGAATTATGCTTGAAGTATCCCTTTTCATGTCTGGCCACGCCCTTTCTTCCAGTGTGGGAAATTTGGTGGCTGCACTGGTTAATTAAATGACTAACTCTTCATATTCTTTGTTCCCTCTCATCTCTTCGATTGTCAAGAGTACGTTCCCTTCAACTCTCGGTGATCATCAGTTTCAATCAGTAAAAATGCGGTTCGGTTATCAGGAATCAGTTTTAACTACTTCCTCCTTTTTTCCAGTTGCACAGTTTCTCTTTTCATGGTCAAACTTGTGATTTAATAGCTTTTTTCTACTAACATAAAATTATTATCACGTGAGACCTTGTTAGATTCACATGATGTATATTACTCTGTCCATGTTATTTTTACATGCATCACTTCTACACTTGGTAATTTTCTACCAATTTTATTAACCTCATTCCAATATATATATATATATATATATATATATATATATATTTTTTTTTTTTTTTCCCTCTTTCTCTCTCGTGGTCTTCACTTAAATAATTAAAAAATTCACCATTTCTCACATGCTATCTCTATCAATGTCCTCGTTGTTGTTTTATTAGAACAAATAAGTTATCTACTTGTCCACTTGCACAATAAAATAAATAATTATGCACGAGTTTCCTAAAACTGTGTGCCCATGCAAGTGATATATTTTAGAAATTAAGGAGGGATTGAGGGAGTATTAAGTATCAAAAGTTCAGAATACAAAACAATGTTATTCAATGGTCAAAGATTGGGGGCGTTTGAGACTGATAAAAAATGGTGCAACTAAAAAAGAGGAAGTATTGTACAACATAAGAGAAAAACACTAGAGAACCAGCAAGAATCAGTTTCAATTAGTAAATAACAGTTTCGAACAGCAAATTTCAGTTTTGTTATGTTAAATTTGTGAAAATAAATTTCATTTCAATAGAATTAAGTTAAAAGAACAGGATCCAAGTCTACTTAAGCTTTGTGTATATTGTTTCTCGATGAGTTATTTTCTCAGGAAGATAAGAAGGCTATTTTCTGAAAGCCGCCATAAGGGTTCATGCTTTCTGACTTAATTACTTGGATATTGTCGTCATCTCTGTTGGCCATAAAGAGTTTTCAAGTATAACTTTCCTGTTCCTATTCGTGATAGTGAATCAGAACATTTTTGGTTGCTTTGAAGTAGAGAAATAATTTTCTCATGTTGGCTTAATTTGACCAGCCACCAGCTCTACTATCTAGTGAAGCTAGTCCAATCACTCTCCTCTGGCTTAATTTTTCTCATGATTTTTTTTAAAGTCTGACTGAGGTATAGTCTATATTGCATGTTGTGGCTGACAGTTCTTGAAGAAGAAAAATATTCTATACAACTAATTGTCTTTTGGTAGAGATATTTGTATCTTCTTAGGAGCTTACTACTAGCCACTAGCCAGCAGTTGAACTTGTGAATTGGATGGAGTACGCTTAATGGTTGACAATTGGATGGAGTATGCTTTATATTTTTCTGCAGATTTAGTGTCTTATGATTTTTCCTTTTAGGCTATATAAAAACCTTTTTTGGGATTACGATATGAACAATTTTATTGAATACCTATAAATGAAAGTATTAATGATGCTCCAGAGTTGAACAAGCGGTATGCTTTAACCTATACAGCGTTATTAAGGAAACAAGTTCCTAGTTAGTAGAAATATTAAGGAACAGAATTCCTAGTTAGTAGAAAGACTAGTTATTAGTTAGTAGAAATGTTACTTTGTGTGAGCACATTCCACTTTATTTTGGTAGTGGTCCCTTTTATGAACCTGAGCATGTATGCCTGTTTTCCAGGATGATTTTGCTGTGTTATATTTATTTATTAAGCAGCATCTTTTGTTTTGTTCTCTCTCAAAAAAAGAAAGAAACACATTGCCTTTTGTCTCCTCTTGTATTAGAACATAATCTTTCTTGCTGGAAGCTCTGAATCATTGATGTGTTTCTAACTCCAATTATGCACTTCTTTGCGGCTATAATATGATGATAAAAATCGGTAGCCTGGTAGGTCCTTTTTTTCCCACTTTTCCCTATTAGGTGAATCAAGGGGACTATGAAAAAGCATTGTAGGTGCAGTACAATTTAAGGCATGTTCCCCTACAAAAGTGTTGATGACAAACCTGCAAGTCTTCTCCCTTGCATTGTCTATTGGGTTAACTCCATGAATTACTGTTTATCCTGCTGTTCTTGTATTGTTATTCAATAACTTCCTCGTGTGTTCTATTTTTCTCAACTACCCCTTCCCCCTTCCTCTCCAAACAAATCAATAACAGAGGAAGGCAGAATGTTCTATTGCTTCTATGATCCTTGAGATTCTTGTTTGTGATTCAAGTGTTAACTAGTACGAAGTATGTCACTATGTTGATATTGAAATTTCTGGTGTTTTAATCAATTCTATTGACATTTGCAGATATTTCTTTTCAGTGGACGAGTAGTATTGGGGCCAGATGCTAAATCACTGCTTGCCACCATACTGTTGATTGCTGTTCCAACTGTTTTTTTTTGTATATTTGTAGCATGGAACCTCCGTCACCAATTTGCTTCATATAATGCTGGATATGCAATCATGGTGGTAGCCATTATTTTTACAATATGGGTAAGACATTTGATGGACCTTATTCTTGTCTTATATGTTTAATTTCTCCATTTTCAACTGCTATATGTTGCCCAAGTCTGTGCAGTCTTGGTTGAGATCTTATTTTATGTGTACTTTAGAGTTTAGAGTGAAGAATGCCGAATTGATTGCTGACCATCAAAACTATGTTTGTATTTACCACAGTCTGTCCATATTATTGGTCACTTTTCATGTTTTATCTTGGCTTGGGTCTTGACTGGAAAATGTTTAGGAGTATTTTTTGTGTAGTATCGTGGATTTTTTGATTTTTAGTACCTTTCGTTTACCACTTTTTCGATTTTACTACTGTTTTTTACTACCTTAAGTTTTGTAACTCACTGAATGTTGTTACCTTAACTTGTTTTCCGGCAAACTTCCGGCCATGTGAGGTTCACTCACCGATTTCTTTTACTTTTTCTCACCTTGTGGACTCCTCTCTACTCAATTTTTCATATTTGAGTGCAATATGAACCTACTCCCTCCATTCTTGAATGTTAGTTCTCTATCCGTATTGAGTTTTTTTTTGTTAGTCCCTTTTGGAATCTTTACTTATGTCCAATATTTATCCCCATATACCCTTATATCATAACTGTAATTTCGATTTCGTCATAAGTAAATATCGGAATGGCCCATTTGTTTAATACCAAGTAAACAATTATCCCATTAAACCCTTTAATTATTTCTCTCTCTTACACACGTTGGGTTAGATTCCTTTGAGATTCATGTGACAAGTGTCTTTTATAGTGGATTGTCTTAGTTTCCAAAAGGGACTAGCATATGAATACGGAGGGAGTACTCCTAATTGTGTACAATTATAATAATTTATTCAATTATGAAATTCCCCAATTTTCATATGAACCCTAACTATGTAAATAAAATCAAAATTAACACATTTTGGTAGCTTGATTCTCCTTAAGTGAACACCAATTAGATCGGAGATACATATTTCACCTAACCTAATTTTGGATTTTGTTGAAAATAAATAAACATCGGATAATAATTTAAAGACATGGCTGGAAATTCAACGAAATATGAGTTAAGGTTGTAAAATTTAGAGTTGTAAAACTTAAAGTAGTAAAAACAAAAATGGTAACAAAAGGTAGCAAAAATAAAAAAATTCCTATTTGAATGTATGATGCACAGCTGCAAGGAACTCAGGAATTCCAAGCGGACCAGAAGTATTAACGGTGGAGAAACAACAAAAAATAGAGGAAGTTATTTATAATTTCAAGGGATAAAGCTTAAAGCTTGTTTACAATTTAGAAAACATTCGAGAGGCTCTCAACTCTCCCACTTAACCATTCACTCTTAACATGATTCTGTTTCCCTTCCCCCTTTCCTATTTAAACACCACTTCTAAGAATAAGACAAAAGCAATTAAGCTGACTAGGACAAAAGATATTAATGAGCATCAGGGCTGCATCCAGTAAGGGAGGTTGTTCCACCCCTCTGCCAAGGCTGTTGTGGTTCTTTCTGCTGTCCACTTGTTCTTTACTGCTGGCTGCTTTTTTCTTGCTTCTTCTTGCATACACTTTCAGTGTGGGAGTACTGGTGTGGTGCATTGCAATACCCCCCCCCCCCAAATTTTCACCTTGTCCTCAAGGTGAAAGTCAGGAAAACGGAGCGCAATCAGCTGTGCCTCTTCCCAAGTGGACTCGAGTTCAGATAACCCTTTCCGTTTCAGCAATACTTCCATCACATGCTCTCCATTCCTGCGCACTGTCCTCACTTCCTTGATCTCCTCTGGTTCCACACACAACTCCAAATCAGAAGTTAGTTGGGTTGGGATGGGTATGGGTGTTAGGGTGCTTCCCACTGCCTGAGACACATGGAATACCGGGTGTATTTTGCTCTCCGGGGGCAGCTGCAGTTTGTATGACACCTTAAAGGGGCCATAGAAGCGTGCTGCTAGCTTCTCAAAGGGTCTCCGAGCTACAGATTTCTGACGGTAGGGTTGGAGTTTTAGATAGACTAAATCCCTACTTTGAATTGCACATCCCTCCTCTTGCGATTCTCCAAGTCCTGCATATACTGCTGCGACTTAATGTCTCAGCTCATCCAACATAAGGTCTCTTTCCAGCAGACCCTCTTCCAAACTACCCACTACTGTTTCACCTCGGTTGAACTTGATTACAGCCGGTGGTTCTCTCCCGTAAACCGCCTTGAATGGACTCACCTTTGTGGAGCTGTGAGGAGTCGTATTATAGGAAAACTCAGCCAGGCCAATCACTTAGCCCAAGTTTTGGGTTTCTCAGATGCAAAGCATCTCAAATACGCTTTGAGCCTTTTGTTAACAGCCTCTGTTTGTCCATCCGTTTGTGGATGATAAGCTGGCAGTACCTTGTAGGCAAAACAACTCCTTCCAGAATATGCTTAAGAACACTCGGTCTCGATCGGATACAATGGAGGAGGGAAATCCATGTAAGTGAACGATCTCCTTTACAAATGCTTCCGCGACAGACACAACAGAGAAAGGGTGCCTTAGGCCAATGAAATGCGAGTATTTGGTAAGACGATCCACCACAACCAAAATTGAGTCCATCCCTTTGGATAAGGGCAACCCCTCTATGAAAACCATCGAGATATCTTCCCAAACACGTGAAGGAACTGGTAAAGGTTGTATAAGACCTGCTGGTCGCTGTTGTGACAGCTTGTTCCTTTGGCAAACCTCACAACCCTTCACAAAGTCGGCCACTCTTTTCCTCATTCCACCCCAAAACCATTCCTGGGCAATTCGTAAGTAAGTCTTAACATCGCCCCGTGACCACCAATGGCAGAACGGTGGTATTCTCGCAGCAAATCAGGAATTATGGAAGAAGTTCTAGGGATAAAATACCTTCCCTTGTACAACAACCGCCCATTCACTAAGTCAAACTTGTCTTTCTTCTTTCTTCTGACCTGCTAGCAATTCTGCCTTTATACTGCTAATAAATCTATCCCTACTGACCTCCTTCTCCAACTCCTTCCATTGAACCCCAACCGTGGACACCAAGGAACCAAATTCAAACTCCCCATACTCTTTCCGTGACAGGGAATCAGCTACCCGATTCGAACTTCCCGGTTTATAATGAATCTCGAAGTCGAAACCCATCAACTTGCTCACCCATTTTTTGTAGTCTGCCCCCACCGCTGCTTGTTGCGTGATAAATCTGAGGCTTTGTTGATCGGTTCTCACAACAAAGTGTCGACCCAAGAGATAATGCTTCCATTTGAGGATGGATAGACACACTTCCATAAGTTCCTTTTCGTACACCGATTTAGACCGTGCTCTTGGCCCTAAGATTCTGCTATAATACGCGATGGGTCTTCCTTTCTGCATCAAACCGCGCCCAACCCAAAACCCGAAGCATCTATTTCCACTACGAACGATTTATGAAAGTTGGGCATTGCCAAGACCGGTGCTGCACACATAACCTTTTTCAGTCTTTCAAACGCCTCTGTGGCCTTATCCGACCACCCAAAAGAGTCTTTCTCGAGTTGCTCGGTGAGGGGCTGAACAATATGGGCATAATGGAAGATAAACTTCCTGTTATAACCCGTAAGCCCCAAAAAGCTCCTTAACTCCTTCAAGTTTCGCGGAACCTGCCAATCAGACATGGCTCTGATTTTTTCCATGTCCACTGAAACACCATCTCCAGATACTACATGCCCCAAATAAGCCACCTTTTCCTTGGCGAACTCACACTTCTTAAAATTTGCATACAGTTCATGATGAAGCAACTTCTTAAGCACAATTTCAAATGATTAATATGGTCCTACATCATTACTACCTACGAAGCCTGGGTACGCCTTCCAGGTGCCTTATCCCGTACTAGGTCGGGTACGGTACGGGTACGCCCAGGATACGTGCCCATGACGAATTCAAAGGGCGGGTACGCGGGTGACTTTTGAGGACGGCTGGGTACGTTTTTGGGGACGGGCTGGGTACGTTTTTGAAGAAGGCACGTACCCAGCAGGTATTATGACATCTTTGAGGTCCAAATTCACATTTTAGGGTTTTCTTTTCCAAATTCACCAATTTCTCTCTCATCTGGCATCGTATCTTTGAAGTTTGAAGCGTCACCGGTGGGGGTTATCAAGATCTCTCACCTCGCCGCCGGTCGTAGCAACTAGTAGTCAAGATCTCGCCGGCCGTAGCAACTCTTCATCACTGGTGGGGGTTATCAAGATCTCTCCCCTTGCTAAGGTGAAGCCGCCGCCGCCGGTTATTTGCAAGAGTCGTCGGCCGTAGAAACTCCTCGCCCCTCGCCAGTCGAAGGGATGAGCAATGAAAGATGAGATGGACGGCGATGATGGTGGCCAAAGCGGAGCAGCACGCGAAGTAGGAGCGAAGAGAATAAAAGAGCGAAGTACGCGTTTTGTGGGTAGGGGGTAAACACGGGTCTGCACTTATTTGGCTTTGCTTTAAAATTTTGTTTTACTTTCTTTCCTTTTGTTTTATTTTCTCTTGTTTGATTTTTATCCCAATTTTCTTTTTCTTTCTTTTTAATTAGTTTGGGGATTTAAATACCCAAATTTTTGTCATTTAAACGATGGATATAATTAGACTTTTTTTTTTTGCTGAATCCATGCCGTACCCGTTTTTTGCAATTTTAATTTTGCCGTTTTCCGTCCCCGTATCCGTACCAGTACCAGTACCAGTCCTTGTACCCGTTTCCGTGCAACATAGATTACTACTATAAATTTAATTATCATCAAAAAACATTAATACAAACTTACTGAGAAAAGGCTGGAACACCTCGTTCATCAGTGCTTGGAATGTGGCAGGAGCATTTGAACGAAATGACTAGGAATTCGTAATGCCCTTTGTGAGTTCGGAAGTGTGTTTTGGGTGTGTCCTCCTCCTTCACACGAATTTGGTGGTAGTCCGACTTCAAGTCAAGCTTGGAAAATATTGTGGCTCCGTGCAACTCATCCAACAACTCATCAATTATCGGAATTGGGTATTTGTCTGGAATTGTTTCTCGGTTTAGTGCTCGATAATCCACACGAAAACGCCAATAACCATCCCTTTTCTTTACAAGCAACACACGGCTGGAGAAAGGGCTCGTAGAGGGCTTGATTATATCGGCGGAAAGCATCTCCTTTATCAATTTTTTGATCTCATCCTTCTGGTATCCTATCCTATGAAGCCTGGGTACGCCTGGGAGGTGCCGTTTCCCGTACCGGGTACGAGTACGGGTACGGTACGGGTACGGGTACGCCTAAAATACGTCCCCAAGCTGAATCCAAAAGATGGGTACGCAGGTTGATTTTGGGTACGGATGGGTACGTTCCTGGGACGGGTGGCTACATTTTTGGGGACAAAATCACGAACCCAACCCTAAACAAATTCACATTTTAGGGTTTTATTTTTCAAATTCACCAATTTCCCTCTCACCTGCGTCACTGGCTGTTGGACTGTTGGTCGTCTCCCTCGCCGCCGGCTGTTTCTCCCCTCGCCGGATGTCGGTCGTCTCACACTCTCACGGCCCTCGCCGCTGGTTCTTCTTCGCTGCGATTTTGTTCTACAGTTCTCATTCGAGAGTTCGAGGAATCCGCCGGCCGCCTCCGTCGTCTCATACTCTTTCTCCCTCGCCGGCCGAAGCTGGAAAGCTGCTACATCGCCGGTCAAAGCAACCGGCAACTCAGCAAGGTCTACGAAGAAGAAGAACTGCGAAGAAAGCTGGCGGAGATAACAAAGAGATACTTCTCTTTTTTATTTCTTTATAATTTTATAATATTATGCTTTTTTTAATTATTTCTTTATATATTAAAACTTAAAGGCTTACAAGTTACAACTGTAGCCAAATTCCAATACATTCAGTGGACCCTTCTCTTTATATATTTATTTATTTTAATTAAATTATAGTTGTTTTTAAAGGGTTATAATAATACTCATCTGACTTGGTATTAAAAAAGGTACGGTAGATATTTTCCCCTCTTTATTCATTTTTCTTTATTATTTTGTTTTTTGTTTTTTATTTTTTACTTATTGTAAAATTTAGTTAAATTCTTGTTTTCTACCCGAATCCATGCCGTACCCGTTTTTTGCCATTTTGATTTTACCGTTTTCCGTTCCTGTATCCGTCCCCGTACCCGTCCCCATGCCCGTTTGTTCGGACACCTACCGGGTCGCTCCCTTCTCGGAGAATGATTTTGTGCTCCTTGTTTCTCCGCCGTGGCACCCTGGTGGAATCTCAAACACTGCCTGAAACTCGTCAATTATCCCCTTCACAAGAGATGATTCACATTCCCCTCCCCCGCTTTCCTCCGTCCTTGCCTCCAATGCGTTCAACTCTATTAGCATCCCTCCACCTTCCTTCCGAATCATTTTGAAAATTGCCTTCAAAGATATTTTGGATCGGGCCAGAGATGGGTCACCCCGCAAAATTATGGACCTCCGCTCTGAATTGAATTGCACTGTTACTACTCACAGTTCCCAACTTCTCCAACCACTCTATCCCCAAGATTAAGTTCGAATTTCCCAAACTGAGTGGAAGAAAATTCTCACACACCACCATTTCGTCGCTCAGCGCCACCACCACTCTTACACAAACCCCCGTTCCCATGACTTACTCTCCATTACCCAAATATACCCCGTAGACCCGTACCCAAATACACCCCGTACCCGCCGGATTCTTTCACTGGAATTTGCTGCTCGTCGGTTGTTTCGAGCGAAATAAAGTTGGGGGTTGCCCCCGGGTCAATCATCACCACCACCTTGCGACCTCCGATCAACCCTATCAGCTTCATCGCCTTTGGGTTCGAAAGACCAACGACTAAATTTAGGGTTACCTTTGCCCCACACCACCGTCGACCTCCAACGTGTCCTCGTGGCTTTCTTCGTTTTCCCACTGACCTACATCCTCTTCACCGATAAGAATTACACTATACTCCTTCCTCCGAGTCTCCGACACACATGTCCGATCTCCCACTTACCGTCACAACGGAAGCAGACTCCATGCGGTCTGTTGTTGGTGGGGAAAGAACGTTGGTGGGGAAAGAACGACTGAGAGTCACCGAGCTATGGGAACCCACACTTGATGTTGGACCCCCTTGGTTTGGACTTGTGAGTCGACTTGGTGTGAAGATTGGGCCTTGCCCATTGCTTGAGTCCTATTACTCCCTTCACCCACGGATCCACCCCCATATAACCTATTTGCTGACGACCCGCGTCCAAACACGGAAAAGGATCCGGGTCTCCCTTGACCCGATACCGCCAAACTCCCTTTTTTAAGATTTTGTGTACTCTGTTCCTCTCTTCCACTCGAACGGCGACATCCATGGTTTTCTCCAAGGTGAGCGGATTTAAAACCCGCACCTCCGCCTTAATCTCCTCCTTGAGACCGTTGATGAACTGTCCCATGAGCAAACTGTTTGGCACGTCGGTCAGAGGTGCTGACATCTCTATGAAGTGCCGCTGTAGTCCATGACCGTGGTGGTCTGAACCGTTGCAAGCCATTGCACGTGTAGCGACCCCCCACTAGCCGGTCGGAATTGTTGATGGATGCGAGCCTTCAAATCCTCCCACGAGACAACCGGCGACTGGCCGTTCTGCCACTGGTACCATTGTAGAGCTTCCCCTTTCAACGCCACCACAGCTGCGTCCACCTTCTCCTCCTCTTTCGTGAGACGGCACACCTTAAAGTATTTCTCGCTTCGCAGGATCCACCCGTCGGGGTCTCCACCTTCAAACAAGGGCATCTCTATCTTCCTGTACCTCCAATTTCCACCCTTTCCTCTTTCGTGGGGTTCAGAAGTGTCCTCACCCTCTCTGTTTTTCCTTATGGAATACCCAGCGTCATCTTCTTCTTCACGGTATCCGGCAATGATTTCACGCATCTCCGTCTGAAATCTCTCTTGCTGGTCCCTAACCTCCGCCATTTGGCCGATCTGAGTATCTCTGAAACGGCTCATACGCCCGTCCCACATGGCCACCGTATCCACCAGACCGCCTCTGCTACAATACGCCCAATGAACTCGGCTAAACCATCAAACCTTCCTTCCAGAGAACCGAGTTGCTCCCTGACTTCCGCTAGTGACTGGTCGACGCCGTCTAAACGTTGCGTGTTTGAGACCGGCATCATTCACCTTCTCTGATACCAAGTGCAAGGAACTCAGGAATTCCAAGCGGACCAGAAGTGTCAACGGTAGAAAACAGCAAGACATAGAGGAAGTTATTTATAATTTTAAGGGATAAAGCTTAAAGCTTGTTTACAATTTAGAGAACATTCGAGAGGCTCTCAACTCTCCCACTTAACCATTCACTCTTAACATGATTCTGTTTCCCTTCCCCCTTTCCTATTTAAACACTGCTTCTAAGAATAAGACAAAAGCAATTAAACTGACTAGGACAAAATATATTAATGAGCATCAGGGCTGCATCCACTAAGGGAGGTTGTTCAACCCCTCTGCCAAGGCTGTTGTGGTTCTTTCTGCTGTGCCCTTGTCCTTTACTGCTGGCTGCTCTTTCTTGCTTCTTTTTGCATACACTTTCAGTGTGGGAGTGCTGGTGTGGTGCATTGCAACAGCCTGTATATCTTTATGTAATCATGATATATTACTCTATTATCTGATTTCTACTTTTTATTGATGATGTGATTTATGTTTGTTGCTGTTTATTAAAGGTATTGGTTCTCTTATTGCGCACTTCTATGAGGGATCCAGGGATTGTACCCCGTAATTCACATCCACCCGAAGAAGAGTTCCGTTATGACTCTTCTGTTGTTGAGACTGGTGGTAGACAAACACCAGGCCTTCAATTTCCTCGCACGAAAGAAGTTATGGTTAATGGAATTCCAGTGAGGGTAAAGTATTGCGACACATGTATGCTATATCGCCCACCACGTTGCTCTCATTGCTCAATATGCAACAACTGTGTGGAGCGTTTTGACCACCATTGCCCTTGGGTTGGACAGTGTATTGGACTGGTAATATTTTATTTTCAACTGTCATGCTTCTTGGCATACCATTCATTGTAAATTGCCTTATTGAAGCCAACTCTGATAAGTCCCTTTTTCTTCCTGCAGCGTAACTACCGTTTTTTCTTTCTTTTCGTGTCTTCAGCTACTCTCTTGTGCATTTATGTGCTTGTCATTTCAGCTTTCTATATGAAGGTTCTGATGAATGACAACCATTATACTGTTTTGAGAGCAATGAGGCATTCGCCGGTATCAGTAATACTCATGGCTTATTGTTTCATATCTTTATGGTTTGTTGGTGGACTCACTGGCTTCCATTTGTACCTTATCAGCACAAACCAGGTTTGTCATGCTAGCATGGATATTTATCTGGAGAAGTACATTTACGTGTTTTTTCGTTCACCCCTGTATTTTTCATACATTTTTGTGAATGTTCCATGGCTGCTTGTATTTTCTGTCATAAGTTACCTCTTAATGTTTTCTCTTTGTATTGCTGCTTGTTCACCTGAAAAGTCCCTCAAACCTTATAGATGTAGCCAACCAATCCTGAACAAACTAGTTGCATTGGCTATGTGCCTATGTGCGCCTTGCATAGAAGCTATATGTAACATCCATGGAATTTTTTTGAGAAGGCTATGAGGTACGAGATTCAAACTGCAATTCTCCCCTAAACATCAAGCAGTTATGCGGTTGAAATTTAAAATATTGCGGGCAAGCACTCCCCGTCCACCAATACACATGCATGGGTTTATGGGAAAGATACCATATGCTTTTCTAAGCTTCTGCATGTATGGCTAAGCAGAGTTACTATGACAAGTTTGATGAGAAGTCATCCTTGGCCAAGTTAAATTTTTTGTTGGAATGAGTGGCCTGTTAACACAAAAAGACTCTTTGACTTGATTACATGATCAAGTCCTTTGGGAGAGGCTGAAAGAGTGAGTGTTGATGTAGCGTCTGCAGTCTGGGACTCTGTTATCTCTCTTGACTCTAAATGTCTATTCTGGGTACTCCTAACTTAGATGTTGTTCTACTCCCTCTGTTTTGACAATGATTTTTTATTGGTTTTTACTGTACCATTTTATTAGACTCTATGCTAGTTTATTCCTTTGTTATATGGTCAAAAGATCATTTTGATGCAAAGAGTGACTTAGGCCCTGTTTTTTTGGTTGAATTTCACGACTTTCAGTTCAGTTAATTCAATTATTATTATTCAGCAATTATATTCAGTTCAATTCAGTACTATTCAACTCAAAAGAACAGGGTCTTAGTGTGTTTGGTATTTGGAAAGGTGTGTGACACGTGTATCATTGATGATGAGACAAATCAAATAGAGGAGTAACAAAGCCCTTCATATATTTCTCTCTTTTTATCCCTTTTTGGTGTGGGGAGGGTGAGTGTAGCAGTGGCTTTACTAAAATCAACTTTCAAAATCTGAATGTGATAGATGATACTCCCTCTGTATTTTATTAAATGGTGCTCTTTGACCGGCACAAGTTTAAGGAGGTGAGTTGATTTTATTAAAATAAGATAGAAGTGGGGTAAGTGGGGAACAAAAAATTATAATAAGAGATAATGGGGGTATTAAATTATTTATAAAATGTAAAAGTTAAGGAAGAAATAATAAAATAGATGAGGGGTGGGGACCATGAGAGGAGAGAGATATCTTATTACAATGTAAAAGCATACTAAAAATAGAAAGTGCACCATTTAATAAAATACTGCCGCTTTAGGAAAGTTCACCATTTAATAGAATAAGGAGGGAGTAAAACACACGGGCTTTACATGTTTTTGAGTTTGATGTCCTGTAGTGTATGCATCACAAATCTGGAATATTTGTTCTTTTTTTGTTTTCTTTGCAAATGAAATGATTATTCATTTATCTAGGAATAGGTGGATTCTAGCAATTTTGGTGTTCTAAATTTAGATCCCCTTTTTACTTAGGCTGAATAGTAAGTTTGGCTTATGAACTACAAAGAAGCTTATACATGATTTAGCTAGGAGAAGATGTTAGCTGTTTAATAAACAACAAACTTCTTGTTGAAAAATCCCAGTCAATGATGATTTCTAGTAACCTGATGGGAATGAAATGGAGAATGATGACAATGATTAAGATATGGTACTGCATTTGTCCGCTTAGCAAGCGGCTTTGTTTATCTTCTGACTGCTTATCATGATGGAGATTTACATGAGTTGGAAGTCTGCAAGCAATTGTTGCTGGTGAATAAAATTCAAAGTTAAGATGTGAGCAATTTGTCTGATAAGTATTTTGTGATCTATCTTGCATGTAGATCAGCTATGTCATCTGAGTTTCTCGATTTTATTTTATGATGCATATATTTTCTTGTTTATCTATTGGTCCATAAAGCCCCACTCCCTCCTTCCCCCTAATTGGTTACTGTTCCTTGTCACCTGATGTACTTTCATTATGTGTCCAACAGACGACATATGAGAATTTCCGCTACAGAACTGACAGCAGGCTTAATGTCTACAATCGAGGGTGTTTCAATAATTTTGCTGAAGTGTTATGCTCAAAGATCAAGCCATCAAGAAACAAGTTTCGGGCTTTTGTTGAGGAAGAGGTCCAACGTCCGCCACCTCCACGTACTACCCCAGAAAATGAAACTGTGGATGATACAGGTGACCGGCGCACCAAGGTAGAAGATGACTTAGAATTTGGGGGAGATCTGCTAAAAATTTCACAGCGCCGTAGTATTGAAGATATAGAGGATACTATACGCAGTGGAAGAAGCAATGTACTTCATAATGGTTCAGAGGGTGACTCTTATGTGGGTTCGGTTCGTTCGGAGTATCATACTGCTCCAATCCGCGCAGATCTGCGGCACCCTAGTAGGGGTAGAAGTGATAGCTGGGAAATTGCATCTGATGTCTCAGCAAGACATGGGCATGAAGGATGAAGCTATTGCTGCTTCTAATATGAAGTCATGCATGATTGGTGGAAGTTGGATATACTTTTGTACATTTTGATATCTGGGATTTAAAATCTGACCCCCATTTCGGTTGGTAGTTGGTACTCTCTTGCAGCACACTGCACACGCATGCGGCCCTGGCCCCTGAATCTTCATTTAGGAATTTCATCCTCCAAGTTGTATCTTCTTGCTTCGTATTATTGACATTTATCTGAAACAGTGGTGAATAGAAACGTATGTGAGATCTAGAAAGATTTAGTTTTGACATGATCTGCTGTCTTAATTGGAATTGTATCAGCGTTGCTGGTAGTTCTTTTTGTAAATACGAATTTGTAGGATGAAATATTGTAAGTGGTATGGGATCTTTATGCATTTTACTTTCTGTCACTGTTTCTGATTGAATCAATTTTTTCTGATAAATGTTAATATTTAGCTTTTGAACAGTAGCAAGACTAGCAGCAGACGAGTAGAAACTTCAATTCTTGCAAGATTTGAGTATCACATATCGGCCTTATTATGTCGTTAACTAAATTGCTGTATTTTGTCAAAAACTCATGGGCAATTTCTGTTGTTAGTTTCCTTATGGTATGGAGGGAAAGAGAAGAGAATTATACCAAATCCTTTCAATGTTGAGAAGATTTGGAAGGAGGCCGCAAGCCCGCATCTTCCATCCCCTCATACCTTAACTAAGATGGATTTCCAATCTGATACAAAACACGAAAAGTACACAAAATCTCGTTTACAATGGGTGTACAATAAATTATTGTACACCAAACCCAACTAACTGACTTTCATTATTTTGGGCTGGACTCACACGTGTGAGTAAGGAACGTGCTTTCTTCCTTTCATCTTTTTCTCTACTCTCGTCATTCTCGGTTCATCCTTTTTTTCTCTCTCCTCTCCCTCTCCTTCTTTTTGGTGATTGTTCTGCGATTTTCTTCGATATTGCTGCGAATTTCTCTGCAATTGTTCTTAACTGATTCAACTTCATAATCAAGGTTAGTTTTCTTCCTTTTTGTGTGTTTTTCTCAATTTTTTTCGTACTTTGGTATTTTGCTATTTAGGTTTAGAAATTTTAGTTTTGATTTAGGTTTTTTAGTATGATTTTCCACTTAATGTTTGCGATTTGGCTGTGATGATTTCAATGTTACGTTCGAAACATATGATTTAATTAGAGTAAGAAAAAAAGATATAGATTATACCCAGCAAACATGATGATAAATAAGACGGTCGATCCAACGACAAGACCTGCAAGCTCTCCAATCTGTACAAACCAGGACATGAAAATACAATTAAAAATATAACCTAGTATCAAGAAATCATATCATCATATCTCATACACATACGATTGTCAATAATTTCGATATTTACGTCAATTATTCTCCATATTTTTAAATGTATACAAAATAAATAAGTAATCATTGTTGTTTTAGATGTGATTTTTTGGGTTTTAATTAGTTTTAAGGCTACAATTTTTTTTTTTAGGTTTTCTTGATTATATTTTTGTGTTTAGTTTTCATGTTCATGTGTTGCTGTGTTAAGAACATAGAGGAACATGAAATAAAAGTTAAAAAAAAGTTAAGTTAAAAGTTAGGAATATTATGTTAAAAGTTACATTAATTTTACTTTATTCTAAAATTGTGGTTATGTAGGTTAAAGTTATGGAAATTATTCTAAAAGTTAAGATATTCTTCCGTCGTACCAAGCCTAACTTTTACTTTTAATAACTTAACTTTAACGATTAAAAGTGTGACTTTTATATTTCTACCTTTTTCCAGCTAATGTGAGTCATCCAATCTTTTTATTGCACACATTGTAGTTTTCTGTGTTAAAGTTGTAGTTTTGTAGGTTAAAGTTATGGAAATTATTCTAAACGTTAAGACAATCTTTTTCATCTCAAACCTAACTTTTACTTTTATTAACTTAACTTTAACCGCTAAAAGTCTGACTTTTATACTTCTCCCTTTCTTCGGCTAATGTGAATCATGCAATAGTTAAAGTTGTGGTTCTGTAGGTTAAAGTTATGGAAATTGTTCTAAAAGTTAAGACAGTCTTCCGTCGTATCAAACCTAACTTTTACTTTTAATAATTTAACTTTAACTGCTAAAAGCTTGACTTTTATATTTTTACCTTTCTTCAGCTAATGTGAATCGTGCATTCTTTTTATTTCACACATTGTACTTTTTTGTGTTAAAGTTGTAGTTTTATAGGTTAAAGTTATGGAATTTGTTCTAAAAGTTGAGGCAGTCGTCCATCATCTCAAACCTAACTTTTACTTTTAATAACTTAACTTTAACTGCTAAAAATCTGACTTTTATATTTTTACCTTTCTTCAGCTAATGTAAATCGTGCATTCTTTTTATTTCACACATTGTACTTTTCTGTGTTAAAGTTGTAGTTTCATAGGTTAAAGTTATGGAAATTGTTCTAAAAGTTAAGGCAGTCTTCCGTCATTTCAAACCTAACTTTTACTTTTATTAACTTAACTTTAACTGCTAAAAGTCTGACTTTTATATTTCTACATTTCTTCCGCTAATGTGAGTCCGTCAATCTTTTTATTGTACACATTGTAGTTTTATGTGTATTTAGTTGTAGTTCTGTATGTTAAAGTTATGAAAATTGTTCTAAAAGTTAAGACAGTCTTCCGTCATCTCAAACCTAACTTTTACTTTTAATAACCTAACTTTAACTGCTAAAAGCCTGACTTTTATATTTTTACCTTTCTTCAGCTAATGTGAGTCGTGCATTCTTTTTATTTCACAGATTGTACTTTTCTGTGTTAAAGTTGTAGTTTCATAGGTTAAAGTTATGGAAATTGTTCTAAAAGTTAAGGCAGTCTTCCGTCATCTCAACCTAACTTTTAATTTTAATAACTTAACTTTAACTGCTAAAAGTCTGACTTTTATATTTTTACCTTTCTTCAGCTAATTTGAGTCATGCATTATTTTTATTTTCACACACTGTACTTTTCTGTGTTAAAGTTGTAATTTTATAGGTTAATGTTATGGAAATTGTTATAAGTTAAGAAAAGTTTTGTACCAATCTACCCAATATGCAAATGTTTGAACACTAAGGCTATTAGCTCAAATGGTAGAGCAATGTGCATTTATGTACATGGTATGGGTTCAAGTCCCATATAGCCTACATACTATTGGGTTGGGTTGTGTTTTGATATATTGTGAAACGACTATCAAACCTAACTTTTACTTTTAGTAACTTAACTTTAACTGCTAAAAGCCCGACTTTTATATTTTTACCTTTCTTCAGCTAATGTGAGTCGTTCATTCTTTTTATTTCACACATTGTACTTTTCTGTGTTAAAGTTGTAGTTTCATAGGTTAAAGTTATGGAAATTGTTCTAAAAGTTAAGGCAGTCTTTCGTCATCTCAAACCTAACTTTTAATTTTAATAAGTTAACTTTAACTGCTAAAAGCTTGACTTTTATATTTTTACCTTTCTTCAGCTAATGTGAGTCGTGCATTCTTTTTATTTCACACATTGTACTTTTTTGTGTTAAAGTTGTAGTTTTATAGGTTAAAGTTATGGTAGAGCAATGTGCATTTATGTACATGATGTGGGTTCAAGTCCCATATAGCCTACACATTATTTGGTCGTGTTTTGGTTCGATATAATGAGAAATGACTAACAATATAAAGTCACCCACAAATAGGTTAATGGAAAATTACCTTGCCGAGATAGCCTCTGATCGGAACTTGACAGTTTCCAAGTTTACTCTATCTGAGCTCATTCCTAACTGCATATGTTGTTATTGACCATGTCCTCAAGCTAGCTTGTATCATGTTATCTAACTGCATATATTGTTTCTGTTCTTTTTGCTTCATATTCCGTTCGTCTTAAAGTAATTATATATTCTCTGTTCTTTCTTTCTATCAGACCAAAGACCATCAGATAATTCTGCTCGTCCAAAGTATCACTCTTTTGCAACATAAGTCAACATTTTATCTACCACAAAAATTATCTGATGGATTGTTTGTTGATCTGTGAGATCAACTGTTTCTCCCAATTTTTGTAGTCCAAGGAAAGAATTTAATCATGTATAATACATCATGTACATGTATCACTTTCAGTTAGCTCTAGATATTCAACATATGAGTCAGAATTCTCTTGATTATCACATGGCAATCTAAGAATTACAAGAAAAGACATATGTCCATAAAATAAATTGCATTTTGATTTTTAATTGAAAGCAAGTCTTGTATAAGTTCGTGGCATATGATGAGAAATGACTAATAATATAAAGTCGCCCCAAAATAGGTAAAAGTTACCCCAAATGTCGATTTATTTTTCATAATAAAATCAATAGCCTATGTAGGATTTGAACCTACATCTCCGCGCAAATTGCACGGTGCTCGGCCAGTTGAGCTAATAGGCTTGCACACGTTAAGGAGCAGTGCTGATATCCAAAAGAAACTAGGCTTCTTAGCGCTATGAAAGTTGAAGAAATAGAACAATAACATAAAAACAAGTAAGAAGACAGCCAAAGGAGGACCAAATAGTCTGTCTCTTAGTGCCTAGAAACTCAGTGCCTAGAAACTACTGCTCAGGACTGCATCTCACACAACCCACATATACTCCCAAAAACAATTATTTTCTAATTTTAACACAAGATGTAACTTCACCCCTTCACCCCCAACATATTACTGAAAATCACTTCACGTTTTACACCTAAGAAACATGATTTAGAGCTGCAATTTACATCAGCAACTGGTCCAAAATTGGCAGCAAAATTGGAGTAAATACCACTATTTCCTGAACTTTTAACTAGCAAAAAATGAATTTATATAATCTAACATACCAATTACAGTTATAACTAGACATAAAGCATATGAACTAACATGATTTGGGGCAGCAAAACACAAGCCAGAAACAGATCAAACTTGCAGAATGAATCGGACAATATAAACTCTAAATCGCAAATTTTAATTAACATAATAACTCTATAATCTGAACATGCTAATTACCATTATATATAAGCATGATAACATGATAAAATATGGAGCTTCTGTACTGGATTCAACTCCTTTTCGCCAAGATCTTCCACATAAAATGGAACCTAATTACTCAAATAAAAGGAAATAATTTAATCAATGCATTAAAGAAACAAAAATCAAACCTAATTAATCGAATCGTAGATTGGTGCGGTTTTGGCGGTGATTCGAACCTCTATCCAGCATGATTCGATGATCTAGTGGTGATTAGCGACGACGAGTGATTGAATTACATTAATTAGTGGGGACATGTTTCTCATTGCAAATTTGATCTTCATCTTCATATGCGTCTTTCCCCTTTCTCTCTCATCTGGTCTTTTCCTTTTTTTTTTTTTTTTCTCTCCCGTCTTATTATTTTGCAGGTGAAATGGTTATGCGGCTGTATTGAAAATTTTCGCACGTGTGAAGCTTTTGGTGTACATTAATATTAACGTACACTTGTTGCGCGCAAGACCGATTGCGAAAAGTAATTCCCTCGCATGAAACACACTTATCTACTGAGAAACAATAATTGGCTAATGTTGTGAAAACACTACTTATTATATCTTCAAAAAGTTGTTAATGAGATATACGGAATATGATTTATGCCATGTTCTTTTGAGCTGAACTGAATTGAATATAATTGCATTGAACTAAACTGAATGTTCATGAACTTAATTGAACTTAACTGAATTGAATTGAACTAAACTGAATGCTCATGAACTTAATTGAACTTAACTGGATTGAACTTAACTTAATTGAATATTACTGAATTGAAATAAATAATGAATACTCCATCCGTCCCTTAATACTCGCCCTACTTCTATTACTATATACTAAAAGAGACACCAGGAATGACACGTGTCAATTCCTGGTGCAATTTTTTCCCGCCAAAAACCCCATTCCTAAAAAAAATATTTACTTTATTCTATTTTTATTTTCTCTCATTTTGTATAAATGTTTATAAATAGAAAAAATTATAGGACTATTAAATATGACATTATTAGACAATTTTGGTAATATTTAGTCAGATAGTCATATCAATAATAAAATACATTCTTACCCAATATTTTGTTCATATTAAGCATATCAAATATTTAATTTGGTCAAATCATCATATTAAACATATAATATGTAATAGAGTAAAAATTGTATATTATATGATAAAATGAGTATGTTCGAGATTTATTAATTACGCAATAGATTTAAGGGATAAATATTTCAGTTAAAAAAGATGGTCAATTTATAATTTTTAAATAACCGTGCGTGCACGGGACCTAATCTAGTTCCTTATAAAACCGTCCCTTAATACTCGTTCCGTTTCTATAAATGATATACTTTTACTAATATTATATTATTTCTCTCACTTACCATTGTCCCACATTTATTCCTACTTCTTTAAAATAACACTAAAAATTTCAACCTAACCCCACCCCAACCTCTTTGTTTGACACATTTTCCACTAACTACATTAAAAAAATACCCAACTATCAACTATCACCTAATAAATTAATAAGTCAATTAAATGGCCTAAAATTTTGTGCTGGTCGAAGTGGGGCGAGTATTATGAGACGAACGGAGTAATAAATAATTTTCCTCATAAAAAATAAAAAAATAAACACACCGTGGCCATGTAATAAGTAATAAAATATAAATCAAATATTTATCATTCTTTAAGAAAAAATCGATTTTATCTTAAAATGTGAGTATATCTTTTTTTTAACAACATATTTCAATACTTAACCAAAATTTTGTACTTTTATTTTTAATATTGTAAAATTAAAATCCTATTTAATATTTCAATGCTTTTTGAAATAACTCAATACAATATTAAAAATAAAAGTAGAAAATTTTGGTTAAGTATTGAAACATTTTGTTAAAAAAGAAGAAAAAGATATACTCACATTTTAAGATAAAATGGATTTTTTCTTAAAGAATGATAAATATTGTAAAGATTATTTGATTAGAGATGTATTTATACCCATGGAATCCACCTAATTATCAACCCCACATCCCGCACCGTGCCCCTAAGGAAATACAGAGTACTTTTTTTTTTGGCAGTAATTACAAACAAAAGAAGGAAACAAGCCATGCTTTCTAGCTTCTAAACCTAGATCATGGGCACATCTTACTCTACCTCTAGTATATTTAGTTATACTACAACTGTCAAAGTTACGTTCCAGGTATTTGACTTCACTACAAATAGCAGCTAGCTCTAATCTGCAGTATGGGTAGTCCCTTATCGAAGTGATTGCTTCTACATAGCCAGTAAGAATTTTAATCCTGCTGATTTGAAGCCCACTAGCATGATGCAACCCCATAAGAATAGCTTTCATTTCTGCATGACAGGGATTAAGGGCTTCAACTCTAGTGCCCTCCTTTGCAATCACTCTGTAGTTTTCCTGCAAAACCCAGTCTACTGCTGTTGTTGCAAAACCTTTTTTCTTTACTTTTTTCCAAGCTCCATCAACATATAAGGTAGCCTCATTTCCTCTATCGGTTCCTGCTAAAACAACATTCAGTTTGTCAGATAATTTGTGTTTGCTCATCGTACCCTTCTTATTTTCCAATATCTTGTTCCTTATGGATGATGCATCAAGCACCACTCTGGTATTCTTGTAAGCCAACTGCACCACCTTTTCGGGATCTTGGTTTATGTGTCTAAAAATGATACTATTTCGATGGTTCCATATTTACGAGAGAACAAAAACAAATGAGATGGCCCTCTTGATATCTTTCCCATCTTCGTTTCAGAAAAAACACCAAGAAATTTCGTATCCAATGTATAACATCAATGTGATGGATGTGAAGCGTAGAAATGCCTAACGAAGAAGCTCTCCAAACATGTTCAGTAAAAGTACAGTCTCTGAATAGATGGGAGTTATCCTCTACATGAGCAATACAAAAAACACATTTTTCCTCCACAACCATACCTCTTCTTCGTAAATTATCCTTAGTGGCCAGTGCATTGTTGAGTAACTTCCATATAAAAACTTTCCATTTTGGAAGGAGGTCACTTCTCTACAGCTTTTTCCAAAAAATATCTTGCCTCTCAGCATGCTGATTTTCTTCTTTGTTTAACAATAAAAGTTGTATATTTCTTTGACAGTGGATGTCCATTCCTGTCAGCTACCCATTGGGTTTAATCATCTTTATCTTCAGTTGGCAGGTGACGGCATAAGATCTACCTGGCATTCTCTTTTTCAATACATTTCCAGATCAAGTGTGCATTCCAATTTTTGCGTCATTTCACATTAGATTTTTAACCTGCACAACCCCAACATGTCTTATTTCATTCAAGTTCTTATAATGAATTTTTCTCGAGAGTAACCATACATCCTCCCCAATTCTACTATTCCTACGAAATATAACCTTACCAAAACCTTGTTTTGCTAAACCAACACTCTTATACATTTCACTGTAGCCTTAAGAAGCTTTCATGTGGATATCATTTCTCATTACTGCCTCAATTGGAGATCTTTTATAAGCAACTTCCATTACTCGTGAAATAAGAAGTGTAGGAGAGTTATGAATCCTGGCTGCCTGTTTCACAAGCAAAGCTTTGTTGAAGGTATCAACACTTCTTAATTAACCCCACACCCCCATCCCTTTGGGGAGTTCCAACTTAGTCCTTTTAGCCCAACACATACCCTTCTTTTCTGTCGATCCTTTCCACCATTACTGCATCATAATCGAGTCAATTTTCTTTGTAATATTCTTTGGCACAAGGAAAACAGCTAAGACACTTGAGCATAAGGCAGCTAAAACCGCATTTATGAGTAGTAATCTTTCTGCTTATGATAAGCATAAGTGCTTCCAAGAGAGAAATTTTTGCTGCACCTTATCCACCAATGGCTAGAAAGCCTTAGAAGATATTCCATCAATCTCCACATTACATCCAAGATATTTTCCTAGCCGATCAGTACAAGGGATGCCCAGAATATGCTTTAATTCATTATTCATATTCTCTGAAGTATTCGGGCAGGATGACATTTGTTTTATCAAAATTGATGGCTTCCCCTGAGACCTTGCAAAAAAGGTCAATGATTTCTCTAATCTTTCTACAAGTCTTCTGATTGGCCTTGAAGCAAAAAAGATAATCATCTGCAAAAAACAGGTGGGAAATAGAAGGAGCAATCCGTGAAATTTTTATCCCCCTGATATGTCTTTCCTCTTTTTCTTTAAGTAACATTCGCGAAAGAAGCTCCATGACTAGAATAAATACATGAGGTGACATTGGGTCCCCTTGCCGTAGACCACACTTGGGCTTGAAAGGCTGACTTGGCTCGTTGTTGATAAGAATCGAGTATGAGACCGTTGTAATACATTATATAATCCAATGCCTCCATCTTGCTGGAAAGTGCATGTTATCAAGGAGCCATTCCACAAACTCCTAACAAACTCTATCGTAAGCCTTATTCATGTCTATTTTCAAAATCGCATAGCAATCTCGACCTCTTTTCCTTCGATTGATGTATGTTAACACCTCATGAGCCAGAAGACAATTATCACCCATATATCTCTTTGGAACAAAAGCATTCTGAAACGGCC
This sequence comes from Spinacia oleracea, assembly GCF_020520425.1. Classification (NCBI taxonomy): domain Eukaryota; kingdom Viridiplantae; phylum Streptophyta; class Magnoliopsida; order Caryophyllales; family Amaranthaceae; genus Spinacia; species Spinacia oleracea. The sequence goes on along the minus strand of NC_079490.1, from coordinate 158,566,087 downwards.
CCACAATTTCTTGCATAATTGGCTTAAGTCTTTTCGTGATACATTTGGATATTGTCTCGTAGATAACATTTCAGAGGATTATGGGGCGGAATCAGGTAGCCTTTTACGGGCTTTCAACTTTCGGGATGAGAGAAATAAGTGTTTGATTCCATTCTTTTAAAAGAAATCCTGGTCTGAAAAAAAATGTAACACCGCATCAGTAACCTCCGTGTACACAATACTCCATGCTTTATGAAAGACAACAACAAGAATTCTATCTGTTCCCAGAGCCTTTTGGACCCCCCATTTGAAAAACCGCATTTCGAACTTCTTGTTCATCGAAATGTTTATTTAACATACTAACATGATGTTCTGATAATGTAGGAACTAGAGAAGCTAGACCATCAGGAATAGACCAATTAACTGGCCCATTTTCATCAACTTTAAAAAGATCTTTGAAATGTTTTAGAATAATTTCATGAATTTGGGCTGGATCTTAAGCCCAGTCTCCACTTTCATTCTGAATGAGTTGTATTTCATTTTTGGACTTTCTTTTCTTTGCACATATTTAGAAGTAGGTTGAATTGCTATCTCCAAGTGCTACCCACTTTCCTTTTGCTCGTTGTTTCCAATATGCCAATTTAAGCATAGCTTGCTCAAGGCACTCATCTCTTATCCTTTGATCATGACCCATTTTCACAACATCATTGATTTTCTCTTAAACTTTAACATATTTATCTACTGCTTCATCCCATGTGATATTATTTGTCATTCGGAATTCCTTACACCAACCAAAAAGATCATGACGAATTTGCTGTAATTTCTACGCACACCTACACATTGGAGATCCATCTTGCTCTCTTTTCCAACCTAAAGATATCAGCTCCCTTGGGTTCTCCATATCTAAACACCAACTTTCCACCTTATTAATCCGAATTTATTTTATTTTATTTTTATTTTATTTTATTAATCTTTTGGCTTAGTATCCAACAGAATTGGTGATTGATCCGAAACCATTATTGGAAGATTTAGAATATTTGCCTCTGGAAATAGTTGCAGCCAATTTTCAGAGGCATATGACTTTCATAAATACGATCATCTCCTTTTCTATTATTGCACCATGTGAACTTGGCACCATGACTTGGAATTTCAATTAAATTCCACGATTGCCTCCAATCCACAAAACACCCCCCTTCCCAGTATGCTTAATGACCCCCCCCCCCCCCCCCCCAACTTTTGCTCATGAAATTCTACCTGATTAAAAAATCCCCTAATAACATAAACTTTTCAGAAGAAGAACTGATTAATTTTTCCAAAGAAGACCATACCTCATTTCTCTCCTCTACATAGGGTGAGCCATATACCAACAAAAGATCTCATTCATTCAGATTTTTACCCATTACATCTGGCACTTTAAAAAGAAAAAAATTACTGGACTTTTCGGCTACAGTTAACTTCACGAAAGGGCACCAAAAAACAGCTAAGCCACCTACATACCCAGGTGCTTCAACATAATTATATTTTATATAATTTAAAATTCTAGCTATATTAACTATAAAATTCCTATCCGCCTTAGTTTCCATAAGAAAAAACACTTTTGGAGAAAATTTTCAGATGATCCAAGTTAAAAATGGAACTGTAGGGTCATCCGATGAGTTTAACCCCCTACAGTTCCACGCCAAAATCTTCATTGAGCTCCATGAGGTTGTTCAAGCCCAACCTCAAAGTCATTAACTGACATCAAAGTAGAAACTGAAACACTTTGGTATGTTGTCTCAATATCATGATCATTTGATAAAGCCTTATTCCCCCTGTTCATAATAAAGTTTCCCTCATACATAGCCTTAAAGAAATCTCCCATTACCTTCTTATACTCTGGATTTTCCATTGTAGTCTTTCCTATACCCTTGCATTTCTCCAACGCCATGGTTGATTCACTCGTACCATCCGAGCATACCTCCATTGACCTTTTTCTGGCTGGTCGTCTCACCTTCTTCTTCTCATTGAATTGCTCCTGCACTGGTTCTCGGATCTGCAGAGGTTGTTGTACCTTCCATTTCGCCGGAATCAACCGGCCACCAAGAAAATATTGTTTTATTCTTCGGTATTCACACGTTGTACTTTTTACCTTCTGAGCTTTCTTTCCTTTTCTCGCAATTATAATGCCTTCATTCGAACTTGGAGTGTTGATTTGCGTTAAACATGACACCCTTAATTTATCTGCCTACCGATTCACTTCTTCAATTCCCATAATTTGATCATCCATGATAGCATTGAAGATTTTCAAGTTTTCAAATTCTTCCCTTGATACATCTCGCTGCGGAGAGTAGTACGTGCTGGAAGAGCCTAACTGAAGGGAGGCATGAGAACTTGGAAAGGAAAGTGGATATTTGGGTGAAACAAGATTATTTATATCTTCCCATAGTTGGGACCATAACTCTGATCCAGAACCAGGAATTGTGTCTTCTGATATATATCCATAATATCCAAATCCCAAATTCTGATTGTGAATATCATTAGGGTTTTCTAGAACTGGGCCCATATTGTCATTCTAGAATGGACTCTGGTGAGGATCAACAGATCCAAAGGTGTGTTCATTGGACTCAAACGGTACTTGATTCGGATACTCCCATTCATTATCATCATGTTGATTCAGATCCTCCTCCATATAATCTTCTTGGATTGGCACGTAGCTGTTCGAATTGGGCTGCAAAGATCCTTGTGACTGGACTGACCCACCTATTGGCATGCTCCTCATCCCTGAAGTTGGTGTATCTGATGGCGAGCTCGGTTTTTTGAGGGTAATAGGTGAATTATATATTGGCGAGTTAAATAAATGTGGAGTTTTATATGGGCTAGTGTGAGAAGATAATTGTGGATTTATGGATGGAAATTGAGCAATTAGCCTTCCCATTTTGGCCCAATAATTGCTTCCGACTTTTTCTCTTCCAAAATAAATTCTCTCGATCTTCGCAATCTTCTTCTCTCACAACTCAGCATAGTAGATGAACTTTTGGGAAACCACGTGTCTTTTGGATATGAAGGAATTTTTTCTACAAGGCTTTTTAAAACAAAGCGTATTTTTATCCTTGAGTTTCCACCGTGGAAATTCCTTGGGAATCTCAATCTCCCCCAACTTTTGTTTTCCCTTGCCACGTTGGATCCCACCACTTGTCTTTTCCCCATTTGCAGCAGGTTAATCCATATCCATTGAAGCTGCCCTGTTTCCACCTTCAACTGGTTCCATAATGACTAAATTCATTTTTTTGCTGAACATTGTGCTCCACTGGGCACAATATTATAGACTGAGAGCGTCTCTTCGCTTGATGATGAAGACGATTGAGTAGAGCTGGACCACTGCTGCCATACTCTCTTTCTTCTTCTATGCCGGCGACTTGATCCCGCCTCATCACCACCTTCGTTAGCTGAGTCTCTCCCACCCTCACTATCATAATCCGACCCACTATAAAGATTTAGAACTGGCAGAGTCCCCAAAGAAACACGACTAGTTCTGAATAATTTGGAAGCCCTTATAATTTTATTTGAGTACATTGGTGAACTTTCTCGGCCATACATTACTCGTAAATACGTTTACTACTTTTTCAAAAAAAAAAAGAAAATGGTTGATTTGTTCATGAGGTGCGTTTTGTTGTTTGGGTTTGTAAAGATATATGTTTACAGCTTTATTTTTTTATTTTTTGTTCTCTTTTTTTTACGGGGATTTTATTTGTTCTCATGAGGTACTTCTTATATTTTGTTGTTTGGGTTTGCTTAGCTAATACATTTTTTCGGTGCGAATGAGATACAAGGGGCAATATAAATCACAAAGGGCGTGGTGGATTCGAACTTGTGAGTTGTTGTACATAAACCCTCATTCTTAACCCCAGGCCATGACCTCATTGGTTGTTTGGTTAATACTTAACACTGAGTGTACTTCTTTTAATATTTTTTCACTTTTTCATACTTAATAATTTGTGTGTATCATGTAGTATATTAACTTATACAGAGTACAAAGTATATTTTAAGAATAATCGAGGTATGGTTTCATGATTTTTTTGACAAGTTGTAACTATTTGTTTTATCATGTCTTAAGTAATAAATTATGTGCAGGTACAACTCTTCATATAATCAAGGTTTCATTCAGTAAAAATTTAGATTTACTACGAGTATAGATAATTTCATGGATTAACAAAACCAATATATTTGCAAAATTTGATTTTAGTTCTAGGTTTTTTTCCTTTCAGAAACATAGACGGGTGCTCATTAATTAAATATCGACCAATTATTAAAATACAATCCAAAACAAAAAATTATTAAAATAATCTGTGCATCGCACGGGAATCAAAACTAGTATTAAATAAAAAATACTATGTAGTAAATAATTAATAATTAATAACTAATTACTAAATAATAATAATAAATAATAAATAATAATTTATAGTAAATAATAATTTAAAAAAATAATAATAAATAATAGTAGTAGTAAATAATAAGTTTATAAATAATAATAAATAATAAAATATAATAAATAGTATTAATACTAATAAGTTGAATTGAATTGAATAAAAACTGAACTGGACTTAACTGGACTTAATTGAACTAAACTTAAATGAACTGAACTGAAAAATAAGATTTGAAACTGAAATTATAAGCCAAAAAAATCATGGCCTTAATAAAGCATTTAAGCATAGAAGATAATTAACGTCTTTTATTATACATCTCCCACTACTATAAATTTGGGAATAAGTAACGCGATAAATTAAACGCCTCTATAACATAACTGTTCTATATAGAATACAAAACATTCTTGTAAGATTACTGTTCTATAAATAATAATTTAGATAACGTGGACGACATTACACCGTTTTATATTCCCTCTTCAAATAAAATATTTTCGAAGATATATCAAAGCACAATATAGAACTGTATAACATCCGAGACCCACCCGTTCTATATACTTCGTACTTCTTAACTTTACGTTTATTTCGAAACAAAATTTTAAAAATCCCTCTTCTAATTAAATAAAGCCAGTTTTCACGCTTAATTTTTTTAGGAAAAATTAGTTTTAATAATCCAACCTTTAAGCCATTTGCCAAAATTAATCCAACCTTTTGATTATTTGTATTAATCCAACCTTTATACCCCTTTAACTTTTGTTGCACCTTAGAGGTTACCAAGCTGGTTTGGCCGGTCATAACTGATGACGTGGCATGTAATTCGTTGAAAAATTTCGTGTGGGTCCCATTTCTCACGTGAATCTTTTAAAAAAAACCCTTATTCCTATTTCTTTTCTTTCTCTGATTCTTTCACCCTTGCTTCATCATCTTCCTTCACCCCCCTTTCATCATCTTATTTCACCATCTCCATTGAAGACTTAGCTTCAATGAAAAAAAAATTAATTTTTTTTTTGAAAATTCAACGTCGATGGATTCTGTGGGCGTACTGGTACTAAAGTTTCTCAAAATTCAATGTCAATTTTTGTTTGATTAACCTTAATCTTATTTTCCCCCTCTTTATTTAAAATTGGAGTAGTTACGAAATAGATGACCATTATTAGAACACACATGAGAGACATTGGTGTATAGTGTTTGACAAATTAATTAAATTAAACAAACCCCTCAAATCCTTGATCTCAACGACGTAGTTTTTTACGAGAGATTTAGAAGAAGAAGAAGGAGAATCAGAAAGAGAAGCTCTTGAGTTTATTTTGGTGGGAGGGTTTTAAGTGTGGATGATGATGATAGTGGGTTGGAGAAAGGAAGGATATTGGGGTGTGGAGTCAGAAGAACGAGATGAAGGAGGAAGAAGACGCATTAAGGGGGAAAAAAAAGTGACCTCCCTAGCCAGTTTCAAGTCACCCGGGTGTAATAAAAGTTAACGGGGTATAAAGGTTGAATTATTAGATAATAATTCAAAGGTTGGAGTATTAACGGAAAATCATTGAAATGTTGGATTATTTAAAGTAATTTTTCCTACCAAGGCACAAGGGCCCATGGCCTTGTTGTGTTGGCCATGCGCAAGATTATAAATTGACAATTGACAATTGAAGATTATATATATATATATATATATATATATATATATATATATATATATATAGGTTTTGGTTCACGTGAGAAGTGCATCTTACGTGAGAAGTGTGAGAATTAATCTGGGCCGTTAGATCTGTATATTGAACATCACCTTCAACGTCGCTGATTAAAACCTGAGAAAAGAAGAAAAAACGCGCGGTTGAACATCACCTTCAACATTTAATTGCTTACTATGCTTCTCTCCTACTTCTCTCTGCTTCCTCTCTCTACATTACAGCAGATTCTCTTAGCTTCTTTCTTCAAATTTCTCCCACAATATATTTCAATTGAATGATATTACTTCTCAATTTCGGTTTTCCGATCAAATTCTGAAAACGTTGATGGTGAATGTTGAATGCGAATCGTATACCCTAAATTTTGAGGTAAAAATCATTACTGAATTTGTCTCACCTCTTTCTATTATTCGAATTTCTAAATTCCGGGTTGGATAATTGATTTATTGTGTTCAAATTGTTGTATAATCGATCTTAATCGAATATTTTAAGAGTCTGAAGTAAAGGTGCGATTTTCACCTACTATCTTATGTTTCTACAATCGGTATTTCGAGTAGCTGAGAATTTTCATTTGTGATTTGTTCAGCTGCTATGGCTTCATTTTAATTTGCATTTGCTATGGATCCGAATTTTCGAATTTGCATTTGTCATTTTTTGAGCATTTTATCACATTTATTTTTGCAAATTGTGCTAGATTTTGCATTTAGGTGTGGTTTTGTCGGTTGTTTGTTTTCTATTGAGATATAATACTGATGCTTAATCAATTCAATTCATGATTTTCTTTCAGTTATGTTTCATTAATTGTAAACGTTCACGTTTAGCTAGAGAATCTTGGCACTGCATTTTGACAACTTGCTGTAGTTGCTTATTTTGTTTAATTTCTTTTCAATTTAGTTCTTAATTGAGGGAAACTCTATCCTAATAGAGTAATTGAGTTGCGTAATCGATGAATTTAGAACACGTGTTTATTCATAATGTACCCGCTGGTTATTAGCATCATACTTGTAAGGCTGTTTTAAAGTTAAACATCTTCCCAGTAAATAAAGCTAATTTCAAGGATTACCAGCAGTAGAGAGTGGGAATTTGTGAGCTTCTCTCAGTGATTTATATAAATTATGAGGTTTTTCAAGTTGAAAAAATGCCCTGTCCCCCCCCCCCCCCCCCCCTCCCCCCCTGTTAGAGTTATTTGTTAGGCTCCAGTATATATGGTCTTCTGATTATGTCAGTTTCGTCAGCGACCCCATTTTCAGTAATAATAAACGGTACGTTTAAATGCTTGTATCTCTCATGGAACTGAAGAAGCATACGAAACAAGCCATCAGGATAGACCCCTCGTCCAGACTCACTGTATTCGTATGTCTCTACTAGCTTTAATCCAGCACCACAGACAGCTTCCTGATCAGCAACAACAACAAATAACTGAAGAAGTTAATTTCATCCTTTTGTAGGGACATCTTTTAGAAACAACTAACTAGGGTAAACAACAACCTGCCCATAATAATTTAACTCAACATAGTCCATCTTCTTAGATATGCTGTCCATAAAGGGGTAAAGAGTCATGTAGTTGGCGATTGTGACAGCAGCAATATCAAAGAGGCCATAGGGTCGCATAAATGAGACATGATGAGCAACGCCAACAAGTGGCTTTGATATTTTGCTGCAAGAAAACAATTTTATAAGTTAATAGCTACTTAGATTTTCTTCTAGAGGCTTGCCCTGTTGAATAATGTATAGACAACAATAAATGACATTTAAACCACCATAAGACACAACATCTGAAACTTGGGGAACCTAGTAGTGGTGAAAGTCTGCTCCTTAAACATAAACTTATAGGTAGAAACGGAATCGTAAATTCCTTTCATTTGTTCCTTGTTTTCCTATTTCTTGTACCCTTTAATTCTTATAGTCTTAAGAATTGACTTCTCTAGTGTTAACTTTTATACTCTGTTAGACATGTCCAATGTCACTCCAACAAAGTTCTTACCATTTTATTTATGTTGAATATTCTGTTTCAACTAGATGATCACCAGAAGCTTCTAAAGTTCTCTAAGCATTGATCTATTCGAATGTCTAGGGACTAGACTCATTCGATAATTAAATGGAAAAAGATATTAGGTTGTTAACCATTGGTAAAGCTGAGTGTTAAGCTCAATGGTTTATGATCTCAAAACTACATTGTATTTTGAATTCACAAGCACCAATCGGTTTGCCATTCGACTTTGATATTCGAAAACAACCATAAAATTCGCTAAAAGAAATGTACATTTTAAATTGCTCATTTTCTCTCATTTCCGTAAATAGTTCTTGGATTCACTACCAATCGAGGAAATTTATTGTTACCCTTCTAAAAGGATTTATTGCAGTAAAAGATATTTAATTATAAACAATAATTAAAACATACATTGAGGCATGCTAAGTCTAAACATTTATCATGAGTAATAACTTGAAAATAAAAGAAATCATGCAATTTAAACAAGTCATTGGCATTTTATTCGAGTTTTGTGTTTCGACGGGTGTGAATAAAATGAATCCAAGATCCTTAAATCATTGAAGAATTAAGCACATTATGTATTTAGAGTCAATTTTAAAATATTTTAGGTAAGCAAATCCTTTGCTAATAGTCTAGAAACTATTCTTGGTTGATAGGTACGTCTAAGAACTTATTAGGTAAACCTATCTAATTTTCCACGACATAAAAGGACTCCTTACTTATATCGTTGAGTTTTACCAAAACTAACATGTACTCACAATTATTTGTGTACCTTACCCCTTTAGGATCAACAAGTAACACCTCGCTATGGCGGAAAACTATTACTTAGATTGATGTAAAGGTTATCCAAGTAAGTGTTATTTTGGCATGGCACCTTTTAACTCAATTTTTAAAGTTTGGATCTTAAGGCTCTTACTATGTTGGTTAGATTTTAAGTGAACTAAAATCCTTAATCATGCAACATAATCAAGCCATAATCTCATGCATAATTAAGACATATTTAAAGCAAAAAATAACTTAAAGCATGCATAAGATATAAATGTGATCTAGTATGGCCCGACTTCATCTTGAAGTTTCAACTTCAAACTCCGTCTTGAAAATGGATTGGAAACTCCGTCTTGAATTTCACCATGGGAGGCGCCATTTTCTTCAAATAGGATATGCTATAATTAAAACTAATTACAACTGTTTGATGGTACGCAGACCATATTTAAAATAAAAACTTTGGTGCATTAGACCAATTTTACATTCAAATTAATGGTACGCATACCATATTTTCTATCCTATTTGGGTCATACTAGTCACTTTCCATATCCTACAAAACAGTACATTTACAATATACCATTCACCCATTCATTTATCAATAAACGGCCCATATAGCAAGTTAATAAAACAAATTACGCATCACATAAACATTTGCGTCAACTAATCAAAGGTTCCAATAATCTACAAATTATTCAATCCTTATTAGTTTTAATCGAGTTGTTTTAACCTTAAAGGAATATAGACCTAATCAAGAGTTTAATGACTAAAAGCTCCCACTAAAATCAAGAAATTTACATGCTTTACAAATTTTAAACATAAAATTGTATTTCCTAGTCCAACCGGAAACTTATAAACTTAATTAAAATTTAAAGCTCATATAAAATAATATTTAAATCCTTTAATTTTATTTTCAGTTGATTAAAATTAATTAATTTAAATTTTATCAAGGTTTTAATTATAGTAAAATAATTAGGATAAAATAAATTTATAATAATTAAATTAATCAAAATTATATTCCGAGAAAAAAAATTAAATTACGAAATTAAATTTAATTAAAATCATTTTCAACCGAAACATAAACTAAACGGCCCAAACATACCAAGGCAAGGCCTTAGGCCGAAGCCCAAGCCTCGCCCAAGCACCAACATCCGCAGCGCCATGGGCCGCGTGCACGAAACAACCCAAAGCCTGTGTTGCTGTGGCCTAGTGACGCACCCGCAGCGCAACAACTGCTTGTTGGCCTGCTGCCTGCTCGTAGCTGGCTGTGCGCTGGGCTGTGGCATGCGCAGCGGCACGCGAGCTCCCTTGCTCGTTTGCTGCTGCCTTGCCTCGTGCCTAGCGCTACGATGCATCGCTGCCCCTTTTGCTCGACCATCCACATGGCACACACGGCACAGGCCTTGCCTGTCGCGCATTCTTGCTTGCTCATTGCCTCGTCCGCATGGGCGACGAGCTCCCTTGCTCGTCGTCGCATGCCCGCACAATGCAACACCCCTTAAGGGTAACACTTAGCTTCCATTGCTTCGTGCGTGCAAGATTTGTGATCGGTTTTATAAAAATTAATAATTTTTATACTTTAATTTAATCGACAAATTAATAAATCATATTAATTTCATTAAATTTGGGCAAAAATCGAAAATTTATTATTCAAATTAATTTCCGATTACATTTATTTTTAGGGATTCAAATCTGGGTCATAAAATTTTAAAACTTTTCAATTTTAACAAATTTTATGGTGCTTTTTAATCATAGGATCCTAATTAAATTGCTAATTAATTATGAAAATCAAAACAAATTCGAAATTATTCGAAATTCAACAAATTAATTACAATTACAAATTAGGTTGTATAATTAACAAGATTAAGCCTTAAAATTGTTAAACATATACAGTAGGTCAATCATAGATTCAAGATTTACATACAAGATTCACAAATATTTAATTTAACATCATAAAAATTACAAAATTTGCGTTCGAAAAACTAAAACCTCCGAAAAGTCTTAGTTAGGCTTCGAATTTGGGAATTCTGGGTTTGGTGACAAATCTTTGATTTTTGTCAAAATTTTAAAACGTCGTTTACATGCGAAATTCACTATAAAAGTATAAGATTCAGACCATTATTTACAAAACTGCCGAAAAATCCTGCGAACATATAATCAAATAATCGCACGAATTTGCAATTAATTACATACACGAAATTAATCACCCCTTTAATTCATTGCAAATTTATAAAATTTATCCATGTTAACTATAATTGATTATATTATGGAATTAATTAGAGGCTCGTGATACCACTGTTAGGTTATGAAAAATATAAAAATATAATTCATGCGGAAAAACCATAAAGCCAGGAATCCAAATTAATTACCACATAGTCAATTAGCATAATTAGGATACATGCAATGTGATGCGTGCCTTCCCTAGCTACTCCCTAACTAAACAAGAACAAATTTAGGGATGCAAATGTCGCCCCTCCGTAGATAGTCCACATCACTTTCGGATCCGCCTCAGATTTAATTAACTAGAATATTATCTAAGGTTTTATGTGCACTCGGAAAGCTTATTATTAATTTTAGGCTAATTATTAAATTCTCTCTTGAACTTAATGTATGTGAATACTTATTAAATTGCCTTGTAAATTGTGATCATGAACCACATATTTATAGGGTGGAAATAACGGAGTTAGAATTCTACTAGGATTCCAATAACTAAATCCATTAGGATTCTAGTTAAATTATATCATTAGAATTTTATGTTTAATCAAATACCTAAGTATTTCGGATTTAACTAAAATATCAAATTTGAGTAGAATTAAGAAAAAGCGATCACTTGACGACGAAGTAATCCTAACCGGCCAAGAGAATGCATGCGTGGCCCTTGAGCCCACGCTGCTATGTAGCCAGCAGCCACCCCTTTGCGCAGCCCGCAGCACGCAGGCCCAAGGGCGCTGCTGCTTGCTCGCTGGCCCAAAGGCGCTGGCAGCATGCACGCGGCCTACTTGGGCGTTGCTGCTGCTCGGCCTGCCTTGCTCGGCGCGTGCGGGCTTGCTGGGCGCTGGGCCTGGCTTCGTGCTGGGCCTTGCGTCTTGCAAGCTCGTTCGTCGATCGTTTCGTACGTCGCGCTTCCGATTCGTTTTATGATTCCGGAATTCATTTCCGACGAATAAATATTTAATATTTCCTTTTTCGGAATTTATTTCTGATTCCGACAATATTTCCGATTCCGGTAATATTTCCGTTTCCGGTAATATTTCCGTTTCCGGCAATATTTCCGATTCCGACAATATTTCTATTTCCGATAATATTTTCTGATACGTACCATGTTTTCTTTTCCGGCAACATCCATGACTTAGATAATATTTATATTTCCGTCATGATCCATATTTCCGTTTCCGGCAATATCATCGTTTCCGGAGCATTCTATATTTTGCCTTTTGACGATTTCAGCTCCCACTGGAACCGAGATCCGTCATTTCCGAATGTTCATAAATAGAGTATTTAATTCACCTAAATACTTGATCCGTTCACGTACTATTTGTGTGACCCTACGGGTCCAGTCAAGAGTAAGTTGTGGATTAATATTATTAATTCCACTGAAACTGAAGCAGCCTCTAGCTAGGCATACAGCTTGATCTCACTGAATTATTAACTTGCATAATTAATTAATACTGAATCGCATTTATTAGACTTAGCATTGAATGCATACTTGGACCAAAGGGCATTATTTCCTTCACAATGGCATGTAACAGATCACCGGATTAAATGAATCGGAAATTCATTTAATAGCTTTTCGGGAATTAGTTCGGAAAAACATAATATACGATACGACCTTGCATCGGAATCGTATATCGTATCGCGAATATTCATAAGCTGGGGAAAACGAATAATCGTATCGTACGACGGTGATTCGTCGTGTACGATACGATAAATAATAGCCGTAAGGCGTTAGTCGCGAATACGAGCCGCAACGGAACTGCCGGCTCGTCGAGCCAAGCGCGCATGCGCGCAAGGCCCAAAGAGCCAGTGAGCTCGCGCAGCAAGCAAGCCAGCCCGCGGCACAGTGTGCGCGCACAAGGGGCAGCAAGCAGCGAGGCCCGCGGCCCATCGCTGCTGCTCGGCTACTGTGGGCTTCGGCCTGCGGTGGGCTTGCGTGTGGATGTGGCTTGCGGTGAGTGTGAGTGTGTGGCCGATCAAGGCCTTGTTTCTTGACCGGTTACAAAATTATAACCTAGGTTATATTCCACACTCACTAATCAGTTTTTCCAACCCTAAACCTAATTCTGAAAATTACGTTCTTTCAGTTTTGCTCTCTACACAAAACTGTTCTTCCCGAAAAAGAAAACACTCTTGAATATTGTCTAAGCTACCATTATCAAGACGGATCTGAACGTGTCGGTGAACCAAATAGAGGAACGACAATTGGAGTTTTTTGTTCGTGTTCGTTGATACTAAACTCGGGAAAACACGCTTCGAATGTAAGTTTGCTTAATCTGTGCTTTATACATGTTTCCTGGCTTTGGGGATCTTCCGCACATGTTATATGTATTTAACTGTATTCACCTACAGTTTCTTCTTAGATTTGGTCTTCGGAGGTTTCTTAGGAGGGGGGGGGGGGGGAATCTGGTGTTTGTGATTGTGGCTGAGAAACCCCAGGAAACACCTCATCAGCATCCTGTGTGTCACAAATCCTCACATACTCAATCACATCATCCTCTACATCCACCACTGTAACATCCACAACAACTGTGTAGCTTAATCGTTCCTCCATTTCCTTCCTCAACCTCTCCCTTTCCTCCTCTGCCCTCCACTACTACAAAACCCGCAGTTTAGAGACGCGCTTTCAGCCTTTTTTCGACGCCTAAAAGTGTCGACCATTTTGTCCTCGACGCTTTCAGTAAGCTCCTCTGTTCTTCTGCCTCTTTTTACATCTTTAAAAGCTCTTCTTGTCTCTCCCTTAACTTTCTTTCTTCCTCCTACTTGTGCCTCTCAATTAAAGCTACAACAGACCTAAAAGCTACCCCTGAAGAATCTGATTCCTCTACCCACAATTCTACTGTGTCCTTGCCCCTATTCTACCCCCACGTTCTCATCATTACACTATCATCTAACAATTCTACCCTCTCTTTAGGTGACTCAGTGTACAACCTAAACTTATCAGGCAAAAACATTTTGCCTAGACGATTCCTCAAATATATCCAGAAAAATGTCAATCAACTGACATCTATCAGTGTCAACAACCCTCACATCAAAATCATGAGACTTATAGTGCAGCAACAACCAAATAGCAGACATCCTAACACACAAAAGAACATCAAGAAAAAACAAAAATTTTCATTACCAACTTGACATGCAAGACATTAAACAACTAATTCATAAACTTCAACTTCTACAGCTTCCTTGCGCAATTCGCCAAAACCCCCTTTCTGAGAAATCGTGTGTGGTCAAAAACCTAGAAAATGACTTCACCAACACAATGTGTACCAAAACATTTAGGCTTTTTGTGTGATTGGTGATGCAGTTATGGTGGAAGAATGAGGAAGAACAGGGGAGAGAGGAACATAAACAATTTAAGGGTCGCAAATTTTTTAAACTGTAGAATGAGTAACCATGGGTAGGGATGAGTTATAGCGCTCAAAAGCAAAATAAGGGCAAAATGGTAAACTCTCTCTAATGGAGAGTTATCATCTGTTAACTGTGTGGGCATTCAATGGTACTGTACGAATTGTGAGGGATATCTTGTAAATTATCGAAACTTGATAGGCATTTGGTGAATTATTGCAAAAAACTCGGGGATGTTTAATGAAAAATCCGATTAATTTAACTAACCGGTTCGATCCGTTCCACAATTCCACATGTCTAGGGAAATTATAACCGACGTCCTAAAAAAGTAAAAAAAAAAAAAAAAAAAAAAAAACCAAGTAGTAGTCGAATTTGCGACTCCAAATGGTATTTGTAATTGGTACAGCACCTACCCAGTAGGGCACTACCCCACCATGCCAGTATCACCCATCCTACTACCACTTGGTTGTTTCATTCCCCACCCAACTAGCCGAAATATGTAAAGGTCGAGAATCGAAAGAGCATTTTGGTTTGTTAAACTAAATTGAAGTATGTTCCTTTCACTTTAAGCGCCCACCAGTACGGACAATCCAATTCCAATATTATTAAACATGCATTTCAATACACATGTTAGTAAGACTACAACTTTGTATCTTAGACTAAAAACAAAAAACAAATAAAGTTGAAATATATGTGAACATTAATTCACTAAATTCTCTTAACTTAAAAAGTTTGAAGAATAATATCTTGAAAAGGCAAGTAAAGCCATCATACTCGATCGATATCCTTCTTTATCCAATCATTTACTACATGGACAACTATATCGAAATTACTCGGTTTACAACGTTGCTATCATAATCTAATTGAATTCCGACGTCTTACTTTGTCCTTTCCCATAATCAATTGCGGATCCAGGATTTTAGAAATGGGGGTACAAATAAAAATTCTTATAGTCTACTAACGAAAAAACTCCAGGTCTAATTCCGTTATAAAAAGATCCAAGAAATAGGTCTAATTTCGTTATAAAAAAAAAGGAGTTGAAATTACATTTGTTGTAATATTTTAGTCCAAATAATTAAAATGTAAACCCACCGTTCACCTCATTTATATTATCAACGATTTACTAGTCTTTTGGTATATTCAGTAAATAATTGAACAATTAGAAAAATAAAGGGAGTAGTGAACTGTGAATATAAAAACCATTAATGAAATTGAAATCATATCAAATTTCAATAGAGTTGAAAATATTATTTTTCACTATGTATATTATATCTAGCATTGTGTTCACAAATTTTATTTTTTTTAAATTATGTAACCCATGCAACTAATTTTAGCTAGGTACAGAAGTGAAATTCACAATTAATCATATATTTGTTTAATTGAAATTAAACTAGAGAAAAAGAAATAACTCGCAAATGATATAGCTACAGCTAAAATCATTAAAGAATTGAAAAAAGGGAAGACTAAAATCAATAAATAGTTTAACGGTGGAAAAAGTATTAAGTGCTAAACAATGTGAAAGTAAAACATTAAGGAGCTAAATAAATGGAAAAAGAGTGGTGAAAAATAAGAGTAATCAAGGACTCAAACCCTGAATCTCTTTGCTCCAACATGATGGGGCTAAACACTCAACCAACTGAGACAAACTCATTTATCTGATACATGATAGGAAATTTCAAATCTATACAAAATACCTGTTATTGTTATATATTTTTCTGCGGATCTAGAGACTGGGGGGCATCGGTTCCCCTTGTACCTCCTAAATCCGCCACTGCCCATAATTAAGTCACCACTCGCACCAACATGCAATCTCATTTTCTTCTACGGAGTAACCTCGTGTTTTTCATCTTCTACATTACACCTTTGATTTTAGATAGGGGTGCAAACGAGCCGAGCCGTGCCGAGCCGAGCCGAGCTTTACCTTGTTCATGTTCATGTTCATTTAACTTATGCGAGCTCGAGCCCGAGCCCGAGCCCGAGCTTTTAACCGAGCTCAAAAATTTGTTCAAGCTCGGTCATTTTAAAAGATTTTGTGTTTGCGAACTGTTCGTAAACGACTCATTTATTAATCGAGCCGAGTTTATAAATCAGCTTTTTTCATGAACGAACTTTCTTAAACGAGCTTTAGAGTATAACCACTTGAAAATCTAACAAATTATAACCATATCTAATAATAAAGATTAAAGTACATTACTTTATTTGATAAACAAACTAATAATTTAGAAAGAGTCAAAGAGCACTAATTTAGCAATTAAAATTTTATTTCAAAATAAAAACATGATTTTATTTATATTTGAAAAACGTATATATGGTAAAATATGATACATAACATAACTAGACGAACGTGTTCACGAACATAAATGAACGAGTTGTTCATGAACATAAATGAACGAGTTGTTCATGAACATAAATGAACGAGTTGTTCATAAACTTAAATGAACGAGCATACCTATGTTCATGTTCAAGCTTGTTTATTAAGCGAGCTTCAAAAGTTGTTCAAGCTGGGCTCGTTTAATAAATGAACGAATTAACATGAATGAGCTTTAAACAAGCCCGAGCCCGAGTAGTTTATTGATCGGCTCGGCTCATTTGCACCCCTAGTTTTAGAATTAAACTTCTACTACATTATTACTCCCTCCGTCCCCATACTCGACCTGTGTTGACCGGACACGCTTGCCAATGCACAACTTTGACCACCAATTTCTTTAACTACATATTATAAAAACTTATAAAAATATTAATATTTTGAAAATATATATTAAGATGAAGGCAACAATATATTACATGCTACCATTTGTTTTCATATAATAGAAATAAAATAAGGTCAAAGTGAATTATGTGAATAGTAGAAAAGTCAAATTAGTTCGAGTATTAAGGGACGGAGGGGGTATATACTTCGTGTACATTATACATTGTGTCACTCTTAGGGTTACGATCATATACTTACATTATGTGCTCTTAGGATTACGATCATATACTTTTACTAGGAGCTAGTAGGACGTTGTTAACATTTTTTAGTGAAGTCCAAAACTTCAAAATTATACCTTAATATCAAAAATCTTATAATGCATTATTCTCAACAAAAACATGTTCACGTTTACAAAACGATATAAGAACAATATATAAATGAAACGTTGCTAGTTATAAATTAAAGATGGTTGCAGGCCGGGCCGACATGAGGCCCGACCTGACACGGTACGGGCACGAAAAAACACATAGTTATGCACGAACACAAATTAAAGTCGTGGGTCATAAGTTAGGTCGTGACCACATTTTTTTTGGAAAAGGCACGACAAGACATTACACAACTCGATCCGACAAGACAAAGTACACTAAATTTAGTAAAATTAGGCTTATCACAGCGACCTGACCTGGCCCGTGGCCCTGGGCCATATTTTGGAATTTATGGCCCGACTCGGCTCAGCACGATGTAGAATACATCATTGCCACGGCCCGACCCGGCCCACTCCACAACCCTCTTTAGTACTCCCTCCGTCCCTTAATACTCGCACCGCTTTTCTTTTCGGGTCGTCCCTTAATACTTACACCGCTTCTATAAATGGAAATTTATACCAATATTATATTATTTCTCACACTTACCTACTAACCATTACACCCCTACAAAAAATCATTTAAAAATTCACACCCCACACTCACCACGAGGAAGTACAAGCGCATATCAGATATATATGGGTAAATACATATCAGAACAAAAGACAAAATAGGAAAAAGGACAAAAAAGAAATTAAATGGTACTTTTTTAAACAAAAATGGTACTTTTTTTTTTACAGAATGGTACTTTTTTTTACAGAATGGTACTTCCTTTTTTGTCTGAGCTATTTATCTTTTAGTTGATATGTGTGTTTCCACACATATCTGATATGCGAAAAAACAACCTCCACTCACCACTCCCCACCCCTTACACATTTCCCACTAACTATATTAAAAAAACACTCTACTATCAACTAACACCTATTAAATTAATAAGCCAATAAACTGTATGTAATACCCCGAAATTTTTAAACTCGATTTATTAAAATTAATAATATTTTATTAACGTAATTTCGTTTTAATTATTAGAAATAATTTAAAATTTTCGTTATTTTAAACGTTTTTACGATTTATTTTAAACGATAAATTTATAAACGAAAATTTATTTATTTTTCGTTAACGATATTTTTATAAAGAATTATTTTAGCTTAACATTTCTATTTTTAGTAGTTTCCAAAAATGGCAACCAAATTTCTGAATTTAATCCAACTATGTAAAATTACAAAAATGCCCTTAGAAAATCAAAAATTCCATTTTTCCTCTTCTCTTTGCTCTCCACGTACATTGCAAGAATGAAGAAAATTCTTCATTCCTCTCCTTCCCCCAATTCAGTCTTGATTCATGCCTTGCTCCTCAAGGATGTCAGCTTCTCTTTCACTCTACTTGACTATACAAATCAATCCTAATTCCAATTGAATTTTCAACATCAAAAATCAGAGAAATTAAAACCAATTTTTACTCCCTTTTGCTCCTGCTCCGTGCGAACCACCACCACCTTCAGTGGCTGTTGCCACTGAAACCACCACCAATCGCCAGCTCCTCCACCATCTCAACACCATCGCACCACCATCATCCCTCACCTCTCATGCTCTTCTCCTCCCACGCACTCCCCTGCCTCGCTCTGTCTTTTCCCTTTTTCGGCACCACCAACGTCGCGCCACCACTCCTAACCTCCCCCACCACCTTGCAAACCAACTCCCGCCCCCACATACTCCGGCGAGACGCCGCCCAGGACCGCCCTAGAACACTCCCAAACTCCCCTGATTTCTCCCCTGTTCGCGCCCCTCTCCCCCTTCCCTCGCCTGTTTCTGCCGCCTCAAATCACCATCACCGTCGCCTCTCGGCGCGGTTTCACCGCCCAGGCTGAGCCCCCAGCCTCCCTCCTCTCTTCCTCCTCCTCGTGTTCCACCTGTTCGTGTTCCCCTGCTGCTCGTGCCCTTCAATTTCAGAAACAAAGTTTCTGAAATTGAAACTTTGTTTTATTCCCCCTTATTCAAGTTGGGCCAAATCAATTGGGCTTTGGGTAAGACAAACCTGAATTTCAGATTATCAATTCCTTAATATTCATGTTTTAATAAATTTTATGATATAATTATTTACTAATGAATTGTTATTATTTTCAGGAAATAAATAAATTTGATTATCGAGTTTAAGAAAAATAAATTACCGTACTAAATTTATCAAGGACATAAATTAAATAAATCTTGTGTAATTGATTTAGAATATATATATATATATATATATATATATATATATATATATATATATATATATATATATATATATATATATATATATATATATATATATATATATATATATATATATACTTCGATTGAAATTTCCATAAATTATATATATTACTAAAATTGGTGTTTAATTATATTTTCATTAAAACTATGAATTTATATATTTCTAACTTTATTTTTAGAAAATTCGTTATTTATAATAATTCGAAATTTCTAAGTTAAATTATTACCATATTAATAACTAATTCAATTATTTAATATTTTGAAAGAAATTGGACTCGGAGTTCAGGAAGAACGATCCATCGAACAGGAAGTATAAACTACGGTTGAGGTAACATCTATTGCTAACACCCACAATCCCCTTATTAACTGTGTTTTATGAATTTATGAAATATGTTTATAATGATATGTTTTAATGGATTGTGGGATATGAATTGTGTTTATAAAGTGTGTTTTATGCATGATGATATTCAAATGTGCTTATGAATGATTTTATAAGAATGATGAGTTAAGAATAAGATACGAAACATGATAAATAAAAGTGTAACCGGTTCTGGCAGTTAGTGGGGTTACTATTTCTAGGTCGTGCACGTACCGCCGTACCGCGGGACACCCAACAAGGTATTAAGGATATTAAGGTAGTACAAAGATAATAATGAACCTAAATAAGAAGATTACAATCAACTAAATATGGTAGTAAATACATTAGAATAAAATCTATACTAAATTAAATTATTCTGATTGATTGAAATCAATCAATTATTATATTCTAAGTCTATAATCAAGGAGATTATATCTCCTTGATATACTATCCTTAATACGCTCCCGCAAGATGGACGGCCAAAGGGAAAGTCCAATCTTGAAAATAAACGTACATGTGATAGAGGTACATTTGTAGTTCAATAAGTTGTGGACATAGGTGAGTAGCGACATGCAGGTTGCGCCATTTGACAGCTCTAGTATGAGTTTGAGCAACAACGAAGACGATGAGTATAACCAAGATGGAGGTGATGAGCGCTCATGTCGGGGTTTATTTGCACCGATGTGCCACTTATCCCACTAGTAGAGAAGGATTTTTTTTTTTTTTTTTGTGTGTGTGTGTGTGAGAAAATATAGAAATAGGAAGGAGAAGTTTCCTTAGTGGTAGTTTTTTTTTTTTTTTTTTTTTTACGATTGTTGAACCATATGAATCATTTATGGCCAAAAAACGTAATAAACATAAAAAAAGTCATATTTTGGATTGGGAACCCATCTTAATAAAGCATGAGAGATTGAGTTTTTTTTTTTTTTTGGCTAGCATTTGCCTGTAACGTATTGGTGAAAGGGGAGGAAGGTTCCATAGCCATGCAACATAGAATGAGAGGAGATGGTCGTGGTGTGATGATAGTTTAATTAAAGGGTTTTGTGTTTCTCCATAATGATTTGGAGAAGGCATATTGGAGTTTGGCTTGGTAGGTAAACTACGGGGTGCCAAAAAGTTGAGCGGAAGTCTTAATTTGAAGCTTTTTAGAAATGTTCGGCTTGTTTGGGTGTGAGAACGACACAACCACGCCATTAAATTAGAGGAGAAAAAGAGGGGAGAAAGAAAGTTATGGATCCATGCACCATTTGTCAATGATGGTCAACATGGGTTATGGTGCCATTGAAGAAGACGAATAAGGGGAAAGGGAGAAAAAAAATGTAGACGGATCAAGGCTGTGATACCATGATAGAGTTATGAGAAAGCTTGATTTTATTGATGTATATGAAGGAGTATCTATACAACCTTCAAAATATTACAAAGATAATAATGAACCTAAATAAGAAGATTACAATCAACTAAATATGGTAGTAAATACATTAGAATAAAATCTATACTAAATTAAATTATTCTGATTGATTGAAATCAATCAATTATTATATTCTAAGTCTATAATCAAGAAGATAATATCTCCTTGATATACTATCCTTAATACAAGGGAGAGTGCTCCTTGAGGGTTACCGCAAGCTAAAAGAGAAACTATTTAGGTACGGGCGTATGTCCAACAAGGGAGAGTGCTCCTTGAGGACTATCGCAAGGTGGGAGACGTTCCGCAAGGCTAACTTGTCAGTTACCAAGTAAAAAGAAGGTTTTATGAAAGATAATGGGAACTATCAAAGTTTCAAGTTATAAATAATGTTTCATTGCATTTATGAAAATGTTTTACTATGTTCTATTCTCCCTGATTGCAAAGTAAATAAAATGAATTGAAATGAGTTTACGCTGTTAGGGTAGTATGTTACTGGGCCTCGGCTCACGATGTTGCTTTTGTTTTAGGTACGAAGAAGATCATGTGATGCCTTAGAGTGAGGATGCAACCATCAAAGTCACGATCGATGTTTAATAAAGATAACTATGTCATTAGTAATAAAGGGATGTATTAATTAAACTCTAAGTTTGATTTCACGATTTGAGTTAGATTTTCAAATTAATGTTTAAACATGTTAGAAATATTTACTAAGGTTTACTTAGATTTCAATGTAATTTTTAAAGAATTAATCGAAGTGAAGTATAATTATTGTTACTCAACATTAGTCAGTAAATGTAAAAAGGTTGTGTCGCCTTGTATTTCCCACGAGGGAGATACGACAAGTGACGCTCCGACTAAATTAGGGTTTCCGCTGCTAATTAAAGATAATTAACCTAATTAATGGTGTTTAGAAGTCGGGGTGTTACACTGTATGTTCTTATCTATGGCACAAATTAAATCATCCAAATTGAGCATTCAAAGCTTTTTGATTGTCATCAAGATCCAGCTATATCTATATATATATATATAAATTTATGTATCACATGTATGATGTATTCATGTATCAGATTAAACTATTAAAGAACATCAAAATTAAAAATCAAAATCACCACCACATCCTATTTATGCACCTACATCATCTACCACAAAGTTATATAAATGACGTGGTGATTTTGAAAGATTTATGATGTGATACGAACCAAGTAATGAAAAGATTGTGTTGGCCTCCTAAAAACAAAAATTTATGAATGATATGAAAATAAAGAATTCAAATTCTAGCTGGAGGAGGATGGTGGGTGGTAAGGACTACCATATTGAGACCAATAACCTCCCGGAGCATTCGAACCGCTACTGCTACCACCTTGTGACGGTGGCCGGAAAGTTGTTTGATCACCGGGGAAATTTGGGGGTAACTGCATGTTAGATGGAGTTACAGACGATGATGACGATGATGATAATGGCGGTGAGGAGAAAGAGAGGGATGGAGGACCCATCAACTGCCCAGAAATTGAAGGGTAGAGTATATGCTCTAACCCAGGAAAATTGAAATCCCCTGAACTCTGTAACAGCTGAGAGTACTCCCAATAGTCTCTTGCAATGTCAGAAGTAGTATGCTGTTGTTGCTGCTGTGGTTGGAAATTGATTGTTTGAGATAGCCTGCTCGGCGGAAACACAGATTCCGGTGCCGGGGCTGGTGAGATGTTGGCGGTGGTTGTCAGTGAAGGACGAGCGGGTGGAGGAACTGATTGGACGAATTCTGGGAAGTTTAGCTTGGCGCGGTTGCCACGGAAGCGGAGGGCGGCCTCGTCGTAAGCGCGAGCGGCAGCCTCAGCGGTTTCGAATGTGCCGAGCCAAACCCGAGCGGCCTTGTGTGGGTCGCGTATTTCAGCTGCCCATTTTCCCCAAGGTCTCTGTCGGACTCCCCTGTATCGCCTTTTCCTCTCTCCAACTTGGGTTTCTTCCAAGGCTGAGGTGGTGGTACCGGTAGTTATTGGAGGTGGTTGGTTGACTGACCTGGGTGTGGAAGAGGTGCTGACTGTGGAGCTGGGATGAGAATGGGAATGTATTTGTTGTAGGGGACTTGGTGTGTGCATTTCATCTTTCACTGTGGACAACAAAAACCACAGCAATTTTAGTGCTGTAACAAAAGTTACTACGCAAATTCTTTAAAAAACACTTTTACAGATCACAAATCATTCACTGCTGTAACAAAAGGCAACAAGGTAAATAAGTTCAAAAGGTCTTGTGCGCATAAGGTGCACAATAAATTTATTGTACACCAAGATAACTTTAACCATTTTTTTTTGTAACTTTAACTTAGTTTTGATTAACTTTTATATTTGTATAAAAAATTGATAGATAAATATTTTAAAGGGTTAAATTATTAATTTTATACATTTTTAGTGATTTTGAAGAAATAAGTTTTACTAAAATGAAAAAATTTATCACTTACAGATAGATAACTTTTACATATATATGCTTAACTTTTAAGCATTTTTAGTTAACTTTTACTCTGGTGTACAATATTTATTGTATACCCATTGTAAATAAGAATTTGTGAAATCAGTTAGTAGTCTAATGATATACTCCGTACTATATAAAGTATAAGCCGTTTAAAACTACAAAATTACAGAACAATAAATTAATAAGTCAACTAAATTGTCTAAAATTTTATGCTGGTCAAATCGGGACGAATATTAAGGAACAGAGGGAGTAATACTCTGTAAGAGACGAGCTATACAATCAATACATAAAATAAAATAATCTCGTATGTTTTGATTATTTCTTTTTACCGATAACCTACTTTACGAGAAATCTTGAGAACCAAATGATCACGAACAATGTTTTATTTGGTTCCACATCTAAACTCCGTTTAGTTTGGTGTAAAATGTTTTCACGAAGACAATTCTACATTTTTCAATCATTTACGTTGTTTGGTTTGAAAAGGGATGGAAAACAAATTTTCATCTCTCAAATGTAGAAAAACCTTTTTCCAATTAAAAGGAAGAGAAACCAATTTTCTTCTTTACCTCCCTCTTCCTTCTTCCAACCAATCTTCCCTCACCTTCTTCCAATTTCTTTTTATTAACTTTCTAGTAAGGAACCAAACAAACAAAAAAAAACTAATAATTGTGTTTTTCTGGAAAAAAAATTCAATGAAAATTACTTTTCACTAAAAACGTTTTATGCCAAATTAACCAAACGGTGGCAAAAAAAAAAAAAAAAAAAAAAAAGAAGTAAAGAAACACATGCAATAAACATGTTGTTACTCCCTCAACATCATTCTAATTTCTAACTACATAATCATTTTCAAGAGTATCAAATAATTAACGACACCTAGCTACTTAGCTAGCTAGCCGCTGCCTAAAGGTTTATCCTACAATAATTATCATGGATAAAGAACGAGGTTACGTTATGACGAGTGGCATCAGTTAGGTAAAGATTATTCTAGCTTCTTTCTTCTTTCTTCTTTCTATTATTATGTAATACGAAGTACTATATAGTATATACGGATAAGAGCAATAAACAATACCGATCAATTTACCCACATATGATTGAATCTCGCCTACACGATTAGATAATCAATAATATAGCAAATGCATGCACTGTGTGTCTGTGTTGATTCATGAATCTAGCAAATAGTACTCGATCTAGACTGAGTATCATGCACCATGAGTTTTGTTTCTATATGAATTGTAAAGCATACGTCGTACATGAATTATTTCTTTCTATATATGGCCAGTACATTTATTCCTCTCCGGAATTGAATAATATCAAAGAAAAACCCTACTCTGCTATTAATTTATTACAGCATCTGTAGATTATATTATATGGAGAGTTGATTAATTATACTCAGTAAATATGATTTTTTTAGAAACAAGAGGCCAAGAGAGAAGACATTAACGACACGACATAATTTACTATGCATTACTAGTTTAATCAACAACGTACCTAAGTACGTAGACTTGGTCATTGATTAAGATAACAAGGTTAACTCCTCATTCCTCAAGGATATGTATACAACTTATCCAACCTAAAAACAGAATAATTATAAATTTATATTTTATTTCACATTCCTTTTACTAAGAAATACTCCACTATTAAATCACAAATTGATACTCCTTTCGATTTTAAAGAGAGACACAGTTTCTTAAACGATCATATTTTTAAAAAAGAGATACACTTTTGTTTTTTTTTTTTTACAGGTCCCAACTTCCCGTTATATTAATATTTCTCGATATTAAATCATTACCAATAAAAAAATACTTTAAAAACCGTGATTCTAGAATGGAATTACACGATGATAATTTACGTGCTTTATTGAAATATATAACCATTTAAAATAAAACAGCGTTTCAATATTGAATGTTCATAGTAGTAATTTGGCCTTTAAAGCCGCCACTATAGAAGCATTATGAAGCTAGCTAGAATAAGAATAGGAATATAGGATGTTTAATGTGTTGGTTTTAACAAGTCCAAAAAGACAACTTTATGGTTGATTTTAGGCAAGAGGCAAGAGGCAAGAGCACATGTTCTAATGTTCTATGCGTATCTAACGAATTACTGTTGTAAAACTAGGAAAATCAAACCATTATTATTATACGGAGTAGATAATGACAACATAGATACTTACCACCACTTGCACTAGATGACGACTCTCCTTCACCACCACCACCACCCCCACCACTTGGTGATCCTTTTGCCTCACCTCCACCAAAACCACCATACATCATCGTTATATCCCCTAATTCACCACCGCCCCCGTCACCGATTCCACTCTCTTCCCTCTCTCTCTTCTGTCCCACAAGCGACGTTGTTGTGAATCCGTAATACGGCTCATTCCATCCACCACCACCACCACCACCACCTCCACCTCCTTCGGTATCATATCCGCCTCGGCCGGATACTACATCAGTCAAAGCCATAACCATAGCAGAAGTCTCCCAATTAGGTCGAAACGCGGGTACTTCTTCTCCACTGCCTACAGCGCTATCTCTCTCCCCATCTCCACCGTTGGTTCCTCGACCACCGCTTGATGTAAAGCCCTCGTACTCCCTCTGGTTCGCCACCTTTGGTACACACATGTATGACTAACAAACACGTTTCCTTTTTCTTTTTTTTCCTCTCTATTTTATAAAAAAAAAAAAAAAAAAAAAATAGTTCTCGATAAAGAAACTATCCAAATTAAGTAAAAAATAGCTTTTCTATAATTTCTATTTAATTTATTTTTGTGTGTGATTTAATTTTTAGAAGAATTTATCTAGAGAAGAGGGTGGGATTATATATGATAGTGCACACAAACTTATTGGTGGTGCCGCAAGAAGAACAGGGTTGTTACTCTGAACCTAGCCCTGTTTTATCAGAAGCTTTTGATATTTATTTATATTTATATTTATATTTTATATTTACTAAAAATAAATTGGAAAGAAGAATTCAAAATGAAAATGGAAATAAAAATGGGTTTATTTAATTTGAGCATGTGATATTATAAAACATGAGAAAATGATAAAAAGGAGGGAGCAAATTTATAAAACAGTTGCCGACTAAAAAGAAAAGATGTGTTCGCATTAGGAAATAGGAAATGAGGTGAGAGAGGTTAGCTCCTGTTATGTGTTTAGAGACATATCGGTGTGAAACTATAATAAACACATCATCATCGTTTCAAATTTGTATTCCTTTGCTTTTATTTATTTATTCTCAACATAGTAAATACCAATAAACTATCCGACCCATAGGTCACAACATTTACCTTAGTCCTCATTAAATATGGTTTAATTGTATAAGTGGCAGCCGATTTAAAAAGAGATCAGATGATCTTAATACACGGGTGATATACATGACTACATGAATGGGATGGAAGTCGCGAGGAAGGACACAAATAACAAGGAACCAAGGATCGAATCGTATAGGGTCATAGTAGACCTGAAAAAAATGACCTGGATTCGAAAAACCTATCTGATTGACCCAATTATTTATTCAATTTTGACATCAAGCAACGACTTGTGATCAAACCAAAATTCAAAATGACCCGAACTGAAATCGAAATCGACCATTGCTTTGACCCGATTAGTTATTTTTTTTTTTTTTTTGACATGAGCTCAAAGAGACAAACTAAGAACAGTTAGAAGAAGACGGGAAATTACTAAAAGACACAAGATAGGTTGAAGCCGCTTTCGCTAATTCATGTGCATCTTGAACTCGGTCTCGATCCACCTTATTGATGCAACACCAGTTAAAGGTCTTGCCAATCCTCCGAATTTCAGCAAGCGTCCAAATGAGTTGAATGTCCATAGCAGCATCCGAATGTAACAATTCAACCAACCGATGAGAGTCTGAAAGACTTGTAACTCTTCCGATCCCTGCTTGAGATGCCCAACGTAAACTGAGAAGACAAACCAATACCTCTGCCTGAAGAGTCGATTCCGCCGTTCTAGCTTGCGCTCCTCCTAAAATTCTATCATTCGGAATATGTTGGTTCTCAAGAAACCAACCCATACCTGCATTTCTAGTGTTCTTGTGCCAGGAACCATCAATCACAATTGTGGAAATCGGACCTCGATCTTCAACTCCGGCTAAAATAACCGTGAAGAAACCCGGTGGGAAAGCAGTATTCCCCTCTGGTGGATGCAGAAGCCTTACCAAAGGCCTACGCTGTTGTTGCAGTATTCCATGTTGATCCAAGCCAATCTTAATGAAAGCAAAAACAACTGAAACAATGGTAACCTCATTTCTAAAAATGCGGTTGTTCCTAGCTAGCCACAAACCCCAAAGAGTACTAATGAAGTAAGTACATCTTGGGATATTCTTCCCATCCTGACGTTGGAATAGTCGCACATAAAACATGAACCATTCTTTGAAAGACATGGTTTCGTTGATTTCTGAATGGATACCTAAAGATCCACTCCTCCAAACTTGTTGAGCAATATCACAAAAGCGGAAAAGATGTTGAATATCCTCTTCCCCTGCACCACAAAGGTCACACGTCATAGAAAGTTGAATCCCTCTTCGCCCCAGATTAACCTTAGTAGCGATACCATTGTGAAGAAGTTTCCACAAGAACAATTTCCATTTAGGAAGAATGTTCATAGACCATAGAGTCACTAGTGGAAAAAGGCTTATTTGCATCCCCGCATTTGCCACGCCATTCTGAACATGTGACGCAAATGACAAATTTTAGCATAAAATTTAGTCATTTGCGTCGCAGCTTTGTTAAACTGCGACGCAAATGACTCTAGGATGCCCCCCAGAGTCATTTGCGTCGCAGATTAACAAAGCTGCGACGCAATTAACTCAATCAAGTGCGTCGCAGCTTTGTTAAACTGCGACGCAAATGACTCTGGGGGGCATCCTAGAGTCATTTGCGTCGCAGTTTAACAAAGCTGCGACGCAAATGTGTTTTGATTTTTTTTTTTCGAATTCGCGCTCAGCTTAATTGCTTAGGAACATTCTGACTTAGGTTAATATTGCTCGACACTGCTTCCCTCCCAAACCAAACCAACACCAACACTAGCTGCGTTGTTCTCACCGGAGGCTTCACCCGCGGCTTCACCTTGTTCACTGCCGTCGTCGGTGCTTCACTGCCGTCGTCGTTGCTTCACTGCCGCTCACGGCCAAGGAAGTCCTCCTGCTCCCTCTTCTCTGTCGCTGTCACAAACTGCCGCCGCGGTGTTGCACAGTGTTGCCGCGGCACAGCCGCCCCTGCACACTTCCCATACTACCACCGCCCCCTGCACCACCGCCCCCTGCACGTCCCGTTGCTCTCACATCTCTCCTCTCTTCAATAATTAATTAGGTATTATTTACATTTAAGATTGAATTTTAATTGAATTTTAATTGTGCATTTTAATTATAATTCTGGATATTTTGATTGGAATTTTAATTGTACATTTTAGTTGAATTTTAAGATTGAATATATTATGATTGTGGATATTATTTAATTGAATTTTAATTGTGCACATTTAAGATTTAGGTTTTGTTGAATTTTAATTGTAGTTTTTGATGAATTGTAATAGGTTATTATAATAGTTGGTTTTGTTGAATTTATTTGTTTATTACATTTAGGTTTTATTGAATTAAGGTTATGAAATGAAATTCGGGTTTGTGAATTTGTGATGTGAAATGAATTGTACTATGGGAACTTGTTATTAGTTATGGTAGGTTTTGTTGGAAGCCATGGATTTATAATGATATGAATAGCCTAGTTTATATTCTAACCTTTGACAAAATTTGGTCATATTGTTTTATCTTTGGTGGTTGAAAATGGATCGGAGTTGGATGTATGGTAGTAAACGATTTTCTACAAGGTTCTTACAAGGGATTCAAGAGTTCATTAAGGTTGCCTTGAAACATCAATCAGAACATGAATCAAGTTTAATTCTGTGTCCTTGTTGTGATTGCAATAATTCAAGGGGGTATCGGGATATTGATGATATTGTTGATCACATAGTTCGTCGCGGTTTTAAGGGTAACTACACGACGTGGACATGGCATGGTGAGAGCATAGATCATGGGGCAAGTTCTAGTATGCCGAGCTCGAGTCAGCATAATCATTGTGATAATGGTGATGATAATGAAATTGAGGATGATATTGGTGTTGAAAGTGAGGAAGAAGAGGAGAAAGATAGGATAGATGATATGATGCATGATGTGGAAGACCATCATTTCGTTGAGCGTCCCCATATGTATGATAGTATAATCAAAGCTTCCGCAACACCATTATATCCTGGTTCTACACAAACTGTACTTGGTGCCGTCATCGAATATTTCAACTTAAAGGTGGAAAACGGTTGGACCAACAAGAGTTTTTCACAGTTTTTGGAGGCCACGTCTGGTAATCTTCCTGAAGGAAACAAACTTCCAAGGTCTAACTATGAGGCCCAGAAGCTTATGTGTCCTTTGGGTATGGATTATGAGAAGATACACGCGTGTCCAAATGATTGCGTGTTGTATCGAAAGCAGTATGCAAATCTGCATGAGTGTCCAAGATGCGGATTGTCCCGTTACAAGATCGTGGAGAATGATGCAACATCAACTAAGAAGAAACCTTCTCCGGCTAAGGTGCTTTGGTATCTTCCAATTATACCAAGATTTAAGCGCCTTTTCTCAGAAGAGAAAACTGCAAAACTCTTGAGGTGGCATGCCGAAGGGAGGAAGAAAGATGGGTTAATGAGGCATCCTGCTGATTCTCCACAATGGAGGAACATTGATCGAAAGTACAAGGTCTTTAGGGAAGAAGTTCGGAATCTCAGGCTTGGTCTTTGCACGGATGGAATGAACCCATTTGGGACACTTAGTACCCAATATAGCACTTGGCCGGTTCTTCTCACCATATACAATTTGCCTCCTTGGTTATGCATGAAGCGTAGATACATCATGTTGTCTCTCTTAATCTCTGGGCCTAAACAACCCGGAAATGACATAGATGTGTATCTAGAGCCACTCATTGAAGATTTGAAATTGTTGTGGGATGAAGGGGTGTTGATGTTTGATGCATACACCAAAACCAATTTCACTTTACGTGCCATGATTTTTTGTACGATAAATGATTTCCCGGCTTATGGAAATTTGTCAGGGTATTCTGTAAAGGGAAAGAAGGCATGTCTAGTTTGTCATGATGATTTGGTCTCGAGGCGCCTAAAATTTTGTGGGAAAGATGTGTACATGGATTACCGGATGTATCTTCCTGAAGATCACCCATTTCGAAAAGAGAAGGAAGCTTTTAATGGAGAATTGGAGATGAGAGAAGCTCCTGCCCCCTTATGTGCGTGTGAGGTTTATGAACGGGTTAAAGACATTGAGACAGAGTTTGGTAAGCCTTATAAAGGTCAGCCAAGTGGTGGTTACAAGAAGAGGTCTATCTTTTGGGATCTCCCATATTGGAGAGATTTGGAAGTTAGGCATTGTTTGGATGTAATGCATATTGAGAAAAATGTTTGTGATGCCATTGTTGGGACATTGTTGAATATGCAAGGGAAAACGAAGGATGGGCCTAAAGTTAGACAAGATATGGCTGCTATGGGTCGCTCCGAGTTGGCACCTCAAGAAAGGGGAAAACGCTGGTACCTTCCCCCAGCTTGTTTCACCTTGTCTAAAAAGGAGAAAGTTAGCTTTTGTGAGTCTTTGCATGGCTTAAAGGTCCCTGCCGGTTACTCTTCAAATTTTCGTAGACTTGTGTCCATGTCTGACTTGAAATTAGTTGGAATGAAATCTCATGATTGTCACGTGTTGATGCAACAATTGCTGCCGGTTGCAATTCGAGGGATATTGCCGCCACAAGTGAGGTATACCATTACAAGATTGTGTTTCTTTTTCAACACAATTTGTAGCAAGGTGATCAATCCAACAATACTGGATGATTTGCAGGCTGATGTACTTGAGACCATGTGTCGGTTTGAAAAGTATTTTCCGCCATCATTCTTTGACATGATGCCTCATTTGATTATTCATCTTGTTCGTGAAATTAAGCTTTGTGGGCCAGTTTGTATGAGGTACATGTATCCCTTTGAACGGGAAATGGGTACCTTGAAAGATAGAGTGATGAATCCGGCCAAACCTGAAGCTAGTATTGTCCAACGAACCGTCGCGGAGGAAGTTGCTGCATGGGTTTCTCAATATATGGCACGTTTGAAAGAAGTCGGAGTACCAAAGTCTAGACATGATGGGAGACTTGGGGGTCAAGGTACAATTGGCAAGAAAAGGATATCAATCAGTTCTGAAATGATGTGTAAGGTTGAGCTGTTTGTGGTGCAAAGTCTTAGTGAAGTCCATCCATACGTGGCTGAGCACATGAACTTTCTTAGAGAGCAATATCCTTCAAAAAATGGTCCTCAACTGATAAAAGAGCATAATCGTTCATTCCTCACATGGTTCAAGCGTCGAGTGATGGATCAATTTTCCGACACGCCTAATGAGGTATCTGACATGGTGAGATGGTTGGCATATGGTCCTAAATGTCAAGTCATATCTTATGAGGGGTACGACATCAATGGCTATTCTTTTTACACGAAGCGACAAGATGACAAAACGACGATGCAAAATAGTGGTGTTACGGCAATATGTTTGTCTTCAGAGTATGCTAGTGTAAAAGATAGAACACTTGTAGATAAGACGAACTCTTACTATGGAGTCATTGAAGAAATATTAGAGTTGGAATATAAGTATTTTAAGATTCCTCTATTCCGGTGCAAGTGGGTTGATATTAGTCGCGGTGTCAAAAAGGATGAACATGGGTACCTGACACTTGTAAACTTTAGTCGAGTTGGGCATCTTGCAGATCCTTTCATATTAGCATCACAGGCAAAACAAATCTTTTACATGGTTGACCCTGCCGATCGTAGTTGGTCAGTTGTTCTAGAAGGCAAAAGAAGAATACTTGGCGTTGAGGATGTAGATGATGAAGAAGAGTATGATGAGCAGTTTAATGAGATTCCACCTTCCTCCTGGCATATCCCTCAAATGATTGACGATGTTGACATGAGTTATACACGCCGAGATCATGATGAAGGATTTTATGTTGAAAAAGAGAAATAGTGAGATAGGTACTATTTTGGCAACTATTTTTTCACCAAGTTAATTTGTAGTTTAGTTAAAAGTTGGGTTCGAAAATGTCATTTTTGCTTAAATATGTACTATAACGACCCAATTACCCTTAAATGTGGAATAATAGATTAGTACGAGGCTTAGAAAGTTATAACTATGCATATGAGACATGTAATAAGTTTGAAAACATTCCTTAGGTTGTTTGGTTAAAAGTTGGGTTCGAAAATGTCATTTTTGCCTAAATATGTACTATAACGACCCAATTACCCTTAAATGTGGAATAATAGATTAGTACGAGGCTTAGAAAGTTATAACTATGCATATGAGACATGTAATAAGTTTGAAAACATTCCTTAGGTTGTTTGGTTCAAAGTTGGGTTCGAAAATGTCATTTTTGCCTAAATATGTACTATAACGACCCAATTACCCTTAAATGTGGAATAATAGATTAGTACGAGGCTTAGAAAGTTATAACTATGCATATGAGACATGTAATAAGTTTGAAAACATTCCTTAGGTTGTTTGGTTCAAAGTTGGGTTCGAAAATGTCATTTTTGCCTAAATATGTACTATAACGACCCAATTACCCTTAAATGTGGAATAATAGATTAGTACGAGGCTTAGAAAGTTATAACTATGCATATGAGACATGTAATAAGTTTGAAAACATTCCTTAGGTTGTTTGGTTCAAAGTTGGGTTCGAAAATGTCATTTTTGCCTAAATATGTACTATAACGACCCAATTACCCTTAAATGTGGAATAATAGATTAGTACGAGGCTTAGAAAGTTATAACTATGCATATGAGACATGTAATAAGTTTGAAAACATTCCTTAGGTTGTTTGGTTAAAAGTTGGGTTCGAAAATGTCAATTTTGCCTAAATATGTACTATAACGACCCAATTACCCTTAAATGTGGAATAATAGATTAGTACGAGGCTTAGAAAGTTATAACTATGCATATGAGACATGTAATAAGTTTGAAAACATTCCTTAGGTTGTTTGGTTCAAAGTTGGGTTCGAAAATGTCATTTTTGCCTAAATATGTACTATAACGACCCAATTACCCTTAAATGTGGAATAATAGATTAGTACGAGGCTTAGAAAGTTATAACTATGCATATGAGACATGTAATAAGTTTGAAAAAATTCCTTAGGTTGTTTGGTTCAAAGTTGGGTTCAAAAATGTCATTTTTGCCTAAATATGTACTATAACGACCCAATTACCCTTAAATGTGGAATAATAGATTAGTACGAGGCTTAGAAAGTTCTGATCTGAGCTGTGCAGATCAGTGCACAGAACTGGTCAGCTCTGATCAGTTCTGTGCACTGATCTACACAGTTCTGATCTAAGCTGTGCAGATCAGTGCACAGAACTGGTCAGTTCTGATCAGTTCTGTGCACTGATCTGCACAGTTCTGATCTGAGCTGTGCAGATCAGTGCACAGAACTGGTCAGCTCTGATCAGTTCTGTGCACTGATCTGCACAGTTCTGATCTGAGCTGTGCAGATCAGTGCACAGAACTGGTCAGCTCTGATCAGTTCTGTGCACTGATCTGCACAGTTCTGATCTGAGCTGTGCAGATCAGTGCACAGAACTGGTCAGTTCTTTATTTTTATTTTAAAATCCTGCTTTTGAAGGTATGTAATTTTGATGATTTTCCAATGCAGTAGCGTCAGGCATGGATGAAGATCAACACGCAAATTCAGGTCCTTCTAACAAATCACCAAATCAAGTGCCCCAAAAGCAAAAAAAAAAGCCAAGAGGCCCTACAAAAGGAATAAAATCCATGCCCGGGGTTCCAAGAATAATTGAATGGGATCACTTGGACCGACCCACAGGGAAATGGGCAACGGATTACAAGAATCACATTGGCGAGATAAGTCGCGCAAAGGTTTCAATATTGATCAGAACCTGGGAAGATGTTTCACAAGGAATAAAAGACACTTTGTGGGAAGACGTCAAGGTAACCGGTTTTATTTTGGAAATTCAGTTGTACATATCTACGTGTCTTTTTCATGTGCTAAAAGACTTTCTTGTTCCTTTTCTTTTTCTTTCATTTAGAGAGAATTTCATATCACAGATGAAACTAAGAAAGAAGTTGTCTTAAAGAGTTGTGATAAGCGTTGGAGGGAATTCAAATCAAGATTGACGACTGGTTGGATCCGGGGTACAAGAAAAAGGCCAAAAGATGAAAAGATGCCATATGATTTGTATAGTTATATAACTAAGGATATATGGAAGGAATTTGTGAAGATACGTACCTCCGAAGAAGCTGAGGTATAAAAATTATTCTTATTTAAAGTCTTGTTATAATCTAAGTTTTATTTTGTTGTAATAATTTCTTTTACCCCCCTAAAATTAGGAAATAAGTGAGAAAGCAAGACAAAGTCAATCTTTCAACATATATCCTCATCATATGGGACAGAAATCATATGCTGAAATGACAAGTGAATGGCAGAGAAAAGGGTACATTCCCTCAGTTTCTTCGTCATCTGAAGGTTCCTCTGCGTCTACAATTTCTTCAAGTTTGCCGAGTAGGACATGTTTATGGCTTCTTGCAAGATCGGTACCAGATGAGAAAGGAAATCCTTACTTGCCGGATCAGGGCACACAAAAGGTCAAAGAAAATATTGTAAGTTCATTTAACAATTTTGCGTAATGTTGTGATTCCTCTAATTTCATATATGTTCTTAACTATGAAACCAAGTGTTGAACTTTTCTCAAAACCATTTGATTTCATGTAGGATGAATGGAAAAGGAAACAAGATGAAGGGGAATTTGTTCCCAAAAGTGCACG
The DNA here is from genome assembly GCF_020520425.1 of Spinacia oleracea. Classification (NCBI taxonomy): domain Eukaryota; kingdom Viridiplantae; phylum Streptophyta; class Magnoliopsida; order Caryophyllales; family Amaranthaceae; genus Spinacia; species Spinacia oleracea. The sequence continues at coordinate 158,530,304 of NC_079490.1, read as the reverse complement.
AGATGATGTCTTATCTCGTGCACTTGGTAAGACTAAAGAAGGGAGACCACTAACATTTGGTGGTGGAGTAGGCATCAAAGCTGTGTGGGGGACCGGAGAGCGGCGTAGCTTTCGACGGTATGGAGATGCGGAGATGGAGGAAATGGAAGCAAGAGTGACCAAAAGGGTCAAAGATGAGACAATACAAGAGATGAACTCCAAGATGGATGCCATGGTCATGGAGAAATTTATCACATTTGCTAAAGAACTTGGTGTCCAAATACCAAGCCATATGAGGATAGACGCAAATGTTCATAGTAGTTGTCGTTCCGGGGGTTTAGATCCATTTGCCGACATTACGGTATGATAATTTGTGTTTTTCAAGTAATTTGTTTCTAGTTAATTCTATTGAACTTTTCTAACATGTTACATTGTATTTGCGTTATTGTTCAAAATAAATAATAAGGAACCTGTCCCGTGCCATCTATACCTGAACATAGGCTCGGAGAAAGTCTTTGTTGCCTATGGTACCATATGTCCAGAGTTGCTCCTTGATCACCACAACGACGTCACGTCCGATAACGTGAAAGTGAGCGTTGATGATTTTGAGCCCGCGTACAAAGAAGCTCCCGTCCCCGTGCCTTCTCAATATATTAAGAAACTTGCTCAAGCTCATGGTACCTTCACTCAGTGGCCAAAGCATTTGGTGTCGCTTATGAATGAGGAGGTAACTAACATATGCATGATAATTTGAAGTAGAACTATTATACCATGTATGCTCACTAATATGTATATCGTTATTTGAAAATCATACCTCAGGTAAACAAGCCTACAAGTAAAGAGCCTAAAGGGAAAGGGAACAAAGGGAAAGAGATAGTGGTTGGGGGAAGTGGAACAAAAGCGTCCAACACTAAATCAAAAACCTATTTCCTTGAAAATTATAAAGTGCAAAATTTGAGTGGTAAGTGCAATGTGATGAAAACTATGATGTTGGGATTAAAAGAAGGGGAGCACGTTAAGGTACATTGCACTAAAAGGACATTCAATATGGAAAAGGACTTTGAAATTAGTGTCACCGTTGAAGACACCGATCAACTTCTCTCGGGAGCATGGCTCAATATATCAATAATACAAGTTTTTGTTACGTGAGTTACCTAAATTCATATTTTGCCCCTAAATTTGATTTTTATGATTGTCTTAACGTTCTTACACTCTATATTATAGGGCTTTGAGTGAGTTGTGTTTTCACGATGATTGTCACCCCAATAGTATTGGATTCATGTGCCCGGAGATGATCTCGGCCACCATGTTAAAGTCCGATGCAGATCGAATTCTATTGTACATGACGAGGTCCATGAGTGCACTTAGTTCTAAGACATTCATCTTATGTCCATACTACGAAAAGTATGAAAATTACTTTGAACTTCGTTTTTAATTGATTGTTATAAATTTAACTTTTTTTTTTCTAACTACATACGTTTATTGTTTGTATGTAGGAGTCACTGGATGCTTTTAGTTCTTTGCTTGTCTAAACGTGAGGTCTACATATTTGATTCTCAACAGAAGAAGAGAAATTTGATGATTAAGGAGCCACTAAACAAGTAAGTAAAGTATGCATATGAAAATGCCATTTTTGCCTAAATTTTTGCCTAAGGTTCTTTAGTTCAAAGTTGGGTTCGAAAACATCATTTTTGCCTAAAAATGACCTAGGACGACCCAAATAGCCTTGAATGTGAAATAATAGATTGTAAAGGGCCTTAGAAAGTTATAACTATGCATATGAGACGTGTAATAAGTTTGAAAACATTCCTTAGGTTCTTTGGTTCAAAGTTGGGTTCGAAAACATCATTTTTGCCTAAAAATGACCTAGGACGACCCAAATAGCCTTAAATGTGAAATAATAGATTGTAAAGGGCCTTAGAAAGTTATAACTATGCATATGAGACGTGTAATAAGTTTGAAAACATTCCTTAGGTTCTTTGGTTCAAAGTTGGGTTCGAAAACATCATTTTTGCCTAAAAATGACCTAGGACGACCCAATTAGCCTTAAATGTGAAATAATAGATTTTAAAGGGCCTTAGAAAGTTATAACTATGCATATGAGACGTGTAATAAGTTTGAAAACATTCCTTAGGTTCTTTGGTTCAAAGTTGGGTTCGAAAACATCATTTTTGCCTAAAAATGACCTAGGACGACCCAAATAGCCTTGAATGTGAAATAATAGATTGTAAAGGGCCTTAGAAAGTTATAACTATGCATATGAGACGTGTAATAAGTTTGAAAACATTCCTTAGGTTCTTTGGTTCAAAGTTGGGTTCGAAAACATCATTTTTGCCTAAAAATGACCTAGGACGACCCAAATAGCCTTAAATGTGAAATAATAGATTGTAAAGGGCCTTAGAAAGTTATAACTATGCATATGAGACGTGTAATAAGTTTGAAAACATTCCTTAGGTTCTTTGGTTCAAAGTTGGGTTCGAAAACATCATTTTTGCCTAAAAATGACCTAGAACGACCCAATTAGCCTTAAATGTGACTACTACGTATATAATTGCATTTACATGTGTAAATAAAGTATATAATTGCACTTACATGTAAAATATTCTTTGCATTTACATGTGTAAACAAAGTATATATAATTGCATATTTTATCGAATGTGTAGTGCTTTTCGGAGTTACAAGAGACTAGGTGGACAATCTAAGGGAACTAAATTAACATGGATTCCAGCACAGGTATATATATATATAATTAGTTTATTATTTACCTAAGAAATAAGTTTTTCAAAATTATAACATACAATGTGATAGAAATTTTACTTGTGTTATTTATTTTAATGCATTTAGTGTGCTCAACAACCGGGATCACTAGATTGTGGCTACTACGTCATGCGTTTTATGTACGACATAATAATGAATCATGGTAATAGTCAAGATCTTACTAAGGTATGTTCTCATAAACTACGTACTTTATATAATAAATTGAAGTACACAAAACTATTATATTGATCAATCGTTGATAAATTGAATTATTTACACTTTTTTAGGATTTTTCAAGAACATTGCCCTATTCACCGGAGGAGATTAATGAGGTGAAAGATTTTTGGGCAGATTACTTCATGAACAATGTCGAATTTTTAGCTTAATTTGTAATATGAACTTGATCTCTAGCTAGCTACGTACCTTTGTTGTAATAATTTTATGTTTGTTGTAACATGTTGGTTGATCGATCTATGACGAATTTAATTGCCTTTTATTGGGAACGTTAATTACGTTGTAAACTTTAGTGACAGGTATTAATTATAAATGTATTCCCGGTATTGGGAATGAAGCGTCTAATTTCAAAGACGATCATGTCGGAATTTCCAACTAAAATATTAAAAAACGAATATTTTTTTTTAAAAAATAAGTCATTTGCAACGCACGTTAGCTCAATGTGCGAGGCAAATGACTTAATTTTTTGGCGCTAAAATTGTCATTTGCAACGCACATTTAGCTAATGTGCGTTGCAAATGACTTTTCAGCACCATGCCTAAAAAGTTATTTGCGTCGCACATTTAGCTAATGTGCGACGCAAATAACTTTTCAGGCATGGTGCTGAAAAGTCATTTGCAACGCACATTAGCTAAATGTGCGTTGCAAATGAACCTTATTTGCGTCGCACATTTAGCTAATGTGCGTTGCAAATGACTTTCAGCACAATGCCTGAAAAGTTATTTGCGTCGCACATTAGCTAAATGTGCGACGCAAATAAGGTTCATTTGCGTCGCACAAATGTGCGACGCAAATGACTTTTAGTCATTTGCGTCGAGAGCTTTTGCCACGCACGATGTGCGACGCAAATGTGCTTAAAAGTGCGATGCAAATGACCCTTTTTCCACTAGTGAGTCTTGAAAAATCCATCACCCGTTTCAACACAGAGTTCATTTACCTCTTCTGTTGCAAGCATAGCGTCGGTTGTTTTACTGTCAAATTCCCTGATTTATGAAATTTCCAATAAAGGAAATCCTCATCCCCATTAGAGGGAAGTTCAAGACCTACTATCCTTCGAGCATCGGAGAATTCAAAACAAGAACTAATTTTCTCATGATTCCAACCTCTACCCAACGGAAGGATAAAATGATGAACCTTCCAATCCTTAGTTATTCAATTTTGACTTAAACCAACGACCTGTAATCAAACCAAAAATCAAAATGACCCCAATCAACCATTGCTTTGACCCAATACTCGAATCGTCCCAAACCGAAGCAAATCGAACCAATGTTTACCTGAAATCGAAATAACCCGTACAAAAAATAACTATAAAATTTGAGTCAACCTGAATCTATCCAAATCGAAGACCCCGAAACCAGTCCGAACTAAATAACAACTCAAATTTACTAATACTTTAAACTAAATGATGCAACTTGATGTGGCCTAAAAGAACGCCACCTGGCTGTACCATTAAAGCCCAGAAAGAAGGCCCAAAAGCCCATCAGCAGGCAAATCTCAAGCCCACATGCACACGCAGGGCCAAGACCCATCAGTGGGTCATGGGACCCACTTGCTCAGGAAGGAGCCCATTCTGCTATTTCCCAAAGAGAAAGGCCCAAACGCCTAAGAGGCCCACTTGGTCTAAACAAAGCCTCCAAAACTTAGCAGGACACGTGTCCTGATCTTGCATAACATCCAATCATGCAGGACCATTTCCCAAGAAACCCTAGCACTATAAATAGTGCAGATCCCTAGGTAAAAGGCAATCAATTCATGCCCACCAACCTAAAACTATCTTTGCTCTGCCTTCTCTCTACAAATTACTTATCTCTCTAACTTATACTTACTTAAGCATCGGAGGGAATATTCCTACGGGAATATTCTTGTTTTGTAGGTTGCCAGAAGTTCGTGCCAAGTCATACTTGATACCTCCGAGGAACGCGTGCCACGTCAGCACCGTAAAAGATCCCACAACACAACTTTTGTTTTAAATTTAAATATTTATAGTACTTATAATAATGTGAAAACATTATAACCCTTATCGATCGTTTACTATAACTCTCATATCATAAATTAGTAAACTCCGAACCGTATATATTTTAGAAAATATTGTTACATAATAATAATTGAATATTTTTATGAATGACGACGTAATCAAAACTCGAAACACGAAAAGTCGACATAACCCGAAAAAACTCAATACATCCCGAAAAATTCGATCCGATATGAATTGATCTGAAATTGACCCAAACCTGACCATCATAAAACCGAATTAGACTAGAAAGGACCAAAACCATATCCGAATTAATAGTGACCCGAAGTGACCCAATCTGAAACGACTTGATTTGAAGGATCCGTTTGCCACGGGTAGATATGGGGGCAAATGTTGGGTGGATTTATTGATCATTTGAGATAGATAAGACTTGGTTCGAACATACGTCTAACTTGAATGATAAGAAGATCCAATCATATTGGTTTTTTATGTTTAAAATTTCATTAACTTCAACTATTAAGAATTGACATACTACTACATATCTTTCATAAATTGACTTTGGCCTATTTTTCAATTCGATTAGACTGTCTTTTTCTAAAATCTATATGTCAAAGTTTAATTGACAATTATTTGTGATATTTCTGGACGATTAAGTATTTGATCCAACAAAAATGAGAGAATTGACTAATATGGATATGGTAGTAAACTAGTAACAAAAAACAATTTGCAGTTAATTGTACAAGTTGCGTGAATGAATTGGTAAAGGACTAAAGGGAGGTTACTCTGGCCCAACCGAATTTGAGTTGCATGATGCATTTGCTGCACTGGCCCCATCGCATATAGGATAAGCTTGTTAGGGAATAGCCGAGTAGGGACTATGGAGGTTGGTTATATTTTGCCCACGTTTCAACCGATTGCCTTTTCCGATCCTCTTACTCTTATATTGTGCTACAAGCCTAATTTATGGGTGATGCTTTTTCGAGTCCAAATGAAAGTATAAAATGCAAATATATAGAGAATGAGATTAACATTTACGCAGATTTTTAATCTTAATGATTAGCTCCAAAGCATCATTAGTAAGGACTGAGGCTTTTAAACTAATAATATGGATAGATATACTCACTACCCGACCCAAATATTATGGTCATCTATTGGTTATAAATAATTTTAATTTCAGCGAACAAAAAAGTTATTGAATATTTTGATTAATTCTTATAAGTTAAGGTGTGATAAGTTGTTCATCTTACCGGTATTAGTTAAACAAATAAATAAAGATAATCAAATGACCTACTTCAACATTTTAATGCAATTAAGAGTACTCGCACTTATTTGAGAGTACTAGTTTTAGGAAGCAAGTTGGTTGAATTAAGTATCCTACATATGATCATTTGGTGAATATTTATACGAGATTGAAGACAATCAGATGAAAATCATATCTACAAATCAGGGACGAAGCCAGAAATGTATCTTAACGGGGGCTGAAAAATTTCGTTCATTTTTAATATGAAGTCGTATTAATTGCTTTTTTTTTGAGAGGAAGTCGTATTAGTTGTTGTGTAAAGATATTCAATTTTCTTTATAAAATAAAAAGATTAGAAATGGAAAATAAAAAAATAAAGTAAAAGATGATAAACCAATACAAAATTCTTAAAGGAAAGAAGTATGAAAGATAAAAGAAACAATAACAAATTCTTAAAGGAAAGAAGTATGGAAAAAAAACATAAAAAAGCTTCTTAAAAGAAAGAAGTATGAAAGATTAAAAAAAATACGAGTAGTAAAATTTGTGGGGAATTTAGGTCGAACTCTAGACTTGATTCTGGTTGTGACAGGTAGCTTCATCCCTGTCCACAACTACAACATATTATAGACTCTATCTTTGACGACGGTATGAAACAACGATATGAAAAAGGGCATAAAGGATATTCGATGTGCAACAATCGTCGACCTAATTTTTGTTGATTTCTTTCATCCGATTTCTTATGTATTTGTTAAATTCAAATCTCCTTAATAAAAAATGTATGACTTTTTATCAATTACTACCTCCATTTCAAAAAGATCTTTACACTTATTATTTGCACGGGCTTCAGTTCAATATTTAACCGTTAATATATCCAATTTTGTATGGCAAAAAATTATAAAAAGTTGATATTTAAAAAATACATTTTGAAACAAATCTAACAAGATATCTTATGATAATTTGTATAGATATAATAGTGAGAATTTATGGTCAAAATTTTGATTGTTAGAAACATTTTTCAAAGCATAAACAACTTAATAAAAACGGAGGTAGTAATTAATTTAAGTTTAAAAAACATATGCATACTACGTAACTGTATAAAAAATATGGAATGTGGTCAATAACTATACTTTTGTACGTGAAATATTCCGTTATATAATACAAATGGTGTTCTTTCCTGTACTGCATAAACGAAACACTAAACATATATTTTATTAACATTATGTGATTATGTTCCCTTGAAAATTTTATAAATTAGAGGATGCACGGCCTAAATGTGTTCAATTTCACGGGTGGGTGGGAAGTGGGAACTGGGAACTGGGAAGAATGCTTGCTCTTTAGTCTTTAGTCTTTTCTTACAAAAGTTGCTAAGCTGTTATAATTTCATAATAATTAATTTATAATAATTATTAGTTTCTCCGTTTCTTTTTGTTCTTTACGTTTGCCATTTTATACGTTTATTAATAGCTAATTAATGTACATTGAGATTCCTCTATTTTTTTTATTTAAACAAGTAAAATTACGTTTATTTATAATGTTTTCACTTTTATCAAAAATCTGATATTGGAAAAATGAGAAAAATTTAATGTTTTAATAGAGAAGTGGAGATTAAATGACCCAATGAATTTAATTGGTTAAAATAATCATTGGACACAAATTTTGATAGAATATTAAAGCATTTGTGTGATAATATAAAATGAAATGTAAAGAACATTTTAAAATACCAAAAAAGGAAAACGTAAAGAACAAAAAGAAACGGAGGAAGTACGTAATACGGAGTAGTGCAATTGAAGTGATCACCTTTGTACTTTAATTACATTTAATCTATACTATATATAAAAAGACGTCTATAAGTAAACATACGTGACACGTGACGCTCTGTTAATGGATCATTCGTTCTATACATAAAAAAATGTCAAACATAGTTTGCATAAGGTTTGAACCCGGACCTTAAATTTAAACAATAAAACCTTTACCACTAAGCTATTACATATTCCATGTTACCATTGCCAAAAAAAAATATACGGAGTAAGTAAATGTGAATGTTGTTAACGTAGTAACCCGGGGCATAATCCGTGCCCAAAAACTAGTTAATCATCGGAACACGTTTGTTTGGATACTTTTGCACCATTGAATTGAATTAAGAAAGCACAAGTGTTTATAATTAATTTGATTCCCTTGCGGAAGTTGCAGTTAAGGACTAATAAATTGATGAAGGAGCAATTAAAGATTGTTAACTTAGTTTGACTATTGAATTGAAGAGTTGTTTGCCAACAAGTGTGTTCTGGTGAGATTTTGTTTCTAGTGAGATGATGATGTTTGTGCTCTATCGTTTAGATTAAGGTTTAAAAAGATTGGAATAGGGCGTGCAAATGACTTAATGAGTGACGCAAGCGATTCAAGATAGAGATAATGATTAATGAGATGGAGCTGCTAAATTTACCCTCCATGGCTCCATTTTTCCCCTCTCCTCAAATACACTTCACAAATATTTGTCTAACAGGTTGAAAAATAAAATAAAAATAAAACTTTTCTGCCCTCGTATTGAAGCTCAATGTTAGTCACATGATTACAAGAGAGATATTTTCATATTGGACAAAAATGAGTGAAAATATCAACTTATAAGTTTGAAGAGTTACTCCTATTACAAAGTATTACCAGTTGATTTTAGTAAGTTTGATGAGTATAAATTAAGGTCCAATGCGACTGTCTTTTTTTAGTGTCATTTTCCGTAACATTCAATGATTCAGAAGTAACATTAAGGAAAGTTGGTCACAAATCTGCTGAAAATCACTACAAGAATATGTATCTTTAACGACAACCTATTTACGACGGGTCAAAAATCCCGTCGCAAAAGCCTTTTGCGACGGGGTTAACAACCAAACAAGGACGGGAATAACCGTCGCAAATGTCTTTTACGACGGGCTTACGACGGATTTACGACGGGATTCCTATTTACGACGGCCCCCTTTTATGACGGGTTCGCGACAGGAAATCCCGTCGTTAATCAACGACTATTGGCCTTTCGCGACGGGATTTCCCGTCGTTAATAGTACAATTTCTTGTAGTGAATTTATGTATTACATGACAACATTAGGGAAGGTCAATGACGAAACCGTTAGGGCAAGATTATTGGAGAGGATACATATATCCTCCCTTCTACTTTCTCTCACTTTCTCATTTTGACACATCATATTATCTTTCTTCCACCTTATTTCCCAATATTTCATTCCTCTTCCTATTTTTATTTTTTTCCACACATCAAAGAGGATCCTCTCTTATTTCTTCTCTCCTACTTACATACCCACCACATATTATCTTTCTTATTAAAACATTTAATTTAGGAATAATAATGATAATTTTAAGTGTTTAAAAAATAATTTAGCCTAATTAATTATTTTTTCATTAATATTGATAAAATAAATCCACATGTAACCTTTAAATAAATTACATTATAAATGAAATTTGCATTAAATACTCGATCATTAATTACTTACTAAGATGGTAGTACATTAATTACTAAAATAACAAGGTAGTACATTAATTACTAAAATAACGAAAAACATGAAAGAAATTAAGTGACTAAAACACATATTACATTAAAAATATACTCCGCAGACGATCTCCTGGACCTCCCCCATAAATGTTCAACCAAGTCGTTTTTCAATGAGAAATGAGGTGTTCTATCACGAAACTCTTGTCTTGTATCCATCAATCTACGTAAATTTTGTGGGTCATAATGCCTGGGGTATAACAGTGAATGTTTTAGCGTTTTCGGTTTATGATCCCGCCATATTTTCAGGTTGTTCTTGGGCAAACTCGTGTGGATCTTTATAATGCAAATAAATATCACGCTCATCTTCAACAATCATGTTGTGCATGATAATACATGTCATCATGATTTTTCATAGCATATCAACGTTCCATGCCAAAGCAGGTTTCCTAAGTATTGCAAATCGAGCTTGTAGCACACCAAAGGCACACTCAAGATCTTTTCTGGCACTCTCTTGGCGTTCGGTGAACAACCTTTTCTTAGCGGTTTGTGGGGCAGTAATGCATCCACAAACGTGGACCATTTTGGATAAATCCCATCAATGAGATAATACCCTTCTTGTAAGTATTTCCATTCACGGTGAACTGAACTTGTGGAGCTTGGTTGTTTATAATATCATTGATAATCGGGGAACGTTGAAGTACGTTTCACTAGTACAAATATGCATAATTGCGTCGGCATAATTGCGTCGCACTTTATAATGTGTGATGCAAAAACACGAATTTGAGTTAAAAATATGACTTGCGTCGGTGTTTTACTAACCTGCGACGCAAATATTTATCGTAAGGGTTGTTTTTGTCATTTGCGTCACACATTAATTAACACGGTTGCTAAACGCAGCCTTGTTTTACTTGACACAACCCTTTTTACTCTCATTTTTTTCATTCTAAAAAAACTCTAACCCTCATTTTTACTATTTTCTCTCAACCATTATTGATATTATTTTGGTTCAAATATATTTGATTTTTATTAGTGTCACGTGTATCTAAACAAATTAGAATACATATTTTGGTTGCAATGGACAATAATTTTGACTGGGAAGACCTTGGAATTAATTGAGGTAATTTTCGGTTTTTTTCCCTATTTTTTTGAGCCTTTTCATGCAATTGGTATGAAATAAATACTTATATTTTGTACAGATTGAACATAATATAATTAACTAGTTCTTACATATTGAACAAAATATAATTAACTATTTCATATAGATTAAACATAACAGAACTAAAATCTCGTACAAATTGAACAAAATGATGATACTAGTTATTTCAACTGTCTATAATGAAAGAGATCTCTAGTGGAAAAAATACCTGTTGAGGGGGGCATTTTGGGTTTATTGAGGCGAACAAGGCCCGCTGCGACAGACGTAGCTTCAACAGCTCAGTGATCTGTTGAGGCGGGCTTTGTTCGCCTCAACAGGTGATCTGTTGTGGTGGGCTTTCAAAAGCCCGCCTCAACAACCTCTATAGAAAAGCGAAAAATAAGGACCTGTTGTGGGGGGCTTTACAGAAGCCCGCCTCAACAGCCTCCTCTGTTGAGGCTCACTTCTTAAATGCCCCCCTCAACAGACCTGTATTTTTGCGCCTATACCTGTACATTGGCGGCATAAATTCATATGTTGTTGAGGCGTACATTAAAAGCCCCCTTCAACAACATTAATTTTTTTTTCCAAATTCTTTTAAAATATAAAATAGGTGGCAATAACCACATCTAGATATATACTCCATTGAGTATTGAAACCTGTACCCAATCAACACCAAAATAGCAAAGGTATGAATCTGCTTATCTTTGATAAATAAATCATTACATTAACTTCATTTATATTAACCCTACAGAGCAAAGCGTATATATAGTACGTACGTTTACAATTTTTAAACACCTAGCTAGTCTAACAAATTACAACTAATATTAACAACTAAAGACAAAAGGCTAGAGAGCTAATCTAACAAATTTCTCTAATCCAGCCACTTAGGTCCCTTTAGATCATGCATTACAAACCTTAATTAAGGTCAGGTTGACTTTCTTCCAATCGACTCGATCCCTAGCCTGCAAGTTGCATGGAAGGAAAATATATATGAGTACCAAAGTTTACACTCACGATATTGTCTTTACATTCCATTGAAGCATAAAATTAAAAGATATAGTTGCAGACTATAGAGATAATTAAGTACGTTGTTGAGAACCATGCAAATAAACGTGTACTTCTAATTGCTCTGTGAGCATTCAAGTGTCCGGGAAAGCTGATGCCTGTCAAACCAAGATTAGTTGGTGAAACAACTCTAACTTAGACAGATCTAATGCATATTAATTTAATCATGTAATAAGAATCAAATGAGTCCTTAGGTTCTTTAGTTCTAAACATGACCTATAACGACCTAATGAGCCTTAAATGTGCATAAATAGATTCGAATGAGTTTTAGAAAGTTAAAATAATGCATATTAGTCATGTAATAAGAATCAAATGAATTTATGGCAAGACGACATGGAGTTATGGCCTTCACAAATAAATTTACAAAATTTCAGAAATCACTACAAAGTACAATATTAAAAACCTAGCTAGGGGTGTTTTGAGTGTATGCACTATAGAGAATATATACCTTCAGCTCGCGTGGTTGCTGCGATGAACTCGGACAACAGGTTACGAGTGCACGGTTAACATCAAACTCATCACTTACAAGAGCAGAATCAAGTGCGGGGGTAGAGAGGGTGTTTAGTTGACCGGTTGCTTTCAATGTGGATAGTTGGTTTTGGAGGGCCTCCGCCACCTTTCTCTCTAATTGATCTTCAAACTCCCTTCTCACCGAAGCTCTGATTGATTCGACTGCCTCCGGTGATGGTTCAATATGGCCACATCTACTACTTCGGTCTATTGGACCGAAAGCAACTTTGTAACCGACATTAACTCCACCTGTTGCCTTGACACGCCCACGGTGATCCTTTTTTCCCATAGCCTTGGTGAGGGCATCTTCTCCCTGGGTGAAAGAAATATTTTCTTTTCCCTCTTCTTCTATGTACTCCAACTATAAGAATTAGGAAAGTAAAAATTAGATGGTATACATGATGGAAAGGAGAAGCAAAGAAAAGGATATAGAACGTAAAATTTCATATGCACTTACAGCCATCTTAGTAATATTTACGGCTTCCTTATCATTCGGGTCAACTTCCCACTTTCCCTCTTTGTTTTTAACTTGATGAGCCAAGATCCACTCTACTGATCTAAACTTCTTAAATCTATCTGGCGCTGTGGTGAGTGATGAGGTCACTGAGGAGGAGCCACTTGAGAGGGTTAAAGCTGCCTCTGGCGGTAGTCGCCCATCATTTATCCACTCTGGTCTCTTTCTAACATAACCCTTTTGGCCTGTGCGATGTGGGTGCTTGTTTTGTAATGCACTTTTACTTGCTTTTTCTCTACGAACCTGTAGCGGAAACACATAAAGAACATGTCGAACATTTAAAGATGGCAACAACAAACTAATCATATAATTATATAAAAAAATATCTAGCAAAGTAAATTCATTATTACCAACATCTCCGGCTTGTTTCGTTCCATCACAAATGTTTTCCAATCATCCTCTGTGATTTGATGGTAGATGTCCCAAGGCATGTCATTTGTCTGATGTTTCGGCATTTTTTCTTTCTTAGTTATCCAACGCCGCGTTAACCTGGACTTGAAAGCTCCAAAGCGTTTCGCCACACACATATGAAAATATTTTTCTCTCCTTTTAGCCGGATCATCAATAATGTGGAACATAAGCTGTTAATTTTATGGATAAGAGATTGTTAGAAACGTATGCTACACAAATAGATAATCTAGGAGAATACAAATCAAGTTTTTATTCAATGTTTACCTTGGTCTCCTCCCAAAACCCCTTCTTTGTGTGTTCATCTAACGTTGAATATTCTTTCACATTAATGTTAATTCTAGCAGCACAAGACCCAACTTGCTTCCCGTATTCTCCTGACCATTCTCCATCGGGGATTCCATATTGATTATACTGAAGATGCATAGGCTTTTTGGCTTGAACTCCTTTTGACGGACCACGGAATTTGGTCTTTTTACTAGTGTTGGTACCTTGTGATTCCCCCGTAGGATGACTAGCTCCATCAATTCCCTGTATTTCATTATCACGATGATCATCCATGCTAGCTACGGTCCTGCAACAAAGAAAAGAGAGCAATACTTAGTAAAGGGAACAATACTTAGTAGAAATTTAATGCATGATTACAACTTATAGAGCTTAAGACTCTCCATATGGATAGAGTGTACGACTGTACGTAAAAGTGAAACAGTTTTTTAAAAAATAAAATCAAAACTGAAATCAGTTTTCAGTTTTAATAAAACAAAACTGTGCACTATATGCACAGAACTGATCCGAGCTGTGCAGATCAGTGCACAGAATTGATCAGAACAGACCAGTTCTGCGCACTGATCTGCACAGCTCCGTTGAAAAGTAATCGAGTTTAGTGCACAAAACTGATTAGAAGTAAGCAAATGCTGTGTTCTCAGTGTTATTATTGCCAGCTAGTCAGCTTCATATAAGCATAACCCACTGGTTGGTTAGGAAAACAACAACTAGTAATCCATGATTTGGACTTTTAAAAACAACAGCCCCAGCCTGAACACCTGACCCTGCAGCAAACTGGTTCACTACTGAGTTAAAATCAAAGTAACACTACTGAACTTCTAAAAACTGACTGGTTCTCTTGGATTGATAGTGGCTAAAAGAGTTCCCATTGCAAGGCTATTAGGCTATTAGCTATAAGTAAAGATACTCGCTAACCGCTTGTGTTTCATCACTTCCATGTACCTCAACCAATGTTTGGTCAAACTGGAAATAGCAGAAACAAGATTCAAGTCTACACAACCAAGAGATATTGTTTTGAACTTTTGGCACACACCTCCGTTTTTTTAATACGTGAATGAATTAAGATGATTTGCAAAATATGACAGGGGTATTAATTAAAATAGAGGTGGGTTGTATGCTTGGATAGGGTGATGGCAAGTTAGATATCAAGATTCAAGACTCGGGAGTTCCACAAGACGTCTGCATATCCAATGGATTTCAGAGAACCCATTTATATACCTCAGAGGATAAGTGAGAAAGGAGGTAAAAGAAACAAAAGCTCTAACCCAACTCAACTGCTTCCATTCTCTAGTAACAGATAATTCAAAATAAAATAACAGATGTACTTATAGCTATTTGTACTTTTGAAAGATCAAACAAGAGTGCCACAATCTATCTCGCTGGTCTCCTCATGAAAAACGGGAGCTGAATATCAAGTAACAGAACTTAACACTGCTAAAGTAGTTATAACTATTTCCTAAAAATAAAATAGGGTTTCAGAGAAGAACTCAAAATTTCAGGTAGTAGTTGTAATTGTAACTCGTAAGTAAAACATACGTTCCAAGCAGCTGAGATCCAAGCAGCTGAGATCCAAGCAGCTACCTCAAGCTGTTGTAGACTAGTACCAGTTGCCTTACAAGTATTTGATTTGATTTAGGTCAATTGCCCCCAAAATCCCAGCTGAGCCTAACTACAATTGATTTATCCCGAGCAGGTGATTTCTATTACAACATGAATATCAACTACAACCATGAACCCATGACAAAATTGTGAGGTATTAATCTCATATGATAGCTCCACAGAATGAAGAAAGGATTGCCTCTACTGACAGGAAAACCTCCAGAGTTGAGACTTGAAAACATTATATTTTCCTAAGAGAGCCATATTCATCAAATTCAGCCAACTCCTTCCCTTCCCCATACCAAGGGAACCAGCATTTCCAACTTGGCCATTTTTGGAATAGCTAATACATCTTGAGATCAACTTCAAGTAATGGAAATCATGACTATCTGAAGAACTTAATAGGATTTTTTCCAACTTCTAGGTTGCAAAAGCTGCATTCCATCCTTAGACTAGGGCATTTTAAATGCGACCAAACAGAAACGATCTATCACAAACTATTCTCTAGGCCAAATGATAGACGCAACTCCAGACACTACCAGTACCTAATGGCAACAAGCAAAAGAAGTTGGTCTAAAGTAAGACTGAACACGCCATACGGCAATACGCTGACAGATAGTGGCAGATGGTATGGCGTATGTTAGTACTGAACCATCTGCCACTATCACTTTGTTACCACCTGCCACTAAATTATCTAACAGAAATTAAAGCATAGTTAGTACTGAAATAATAGTTATACAAACTAACAGATTACAGCTTGTTTGAGCTTAAAAGTTTAATGAATAACACCAACTAAGTAACTAACTAATACTACCATGATCATGATCATGATCATAGACAGTGGCATGATACTTTGTTTATAAATCACATACGAGTTAATTCATTACCGTTGCTACTCTGTGTTTTTCATGGTATTTAAATATTTAAACCCATCCTTACTCAAAAGAAAAGAAGATAAAGGACTAAGAGTTACTCTGAAGCTTGATCAAGCCACTATGAAGGCGATACGGCTATCAGCTTAAGAAATACTCTGTATTCATGAAAACACTTTGCTTCAATCAAGAAGATTTCTCAAAGCAAAGCAAAACTGCAGGCCATATTAAATACTATCAAATTTCTTTACCTTGGAATTCAGGAAAAGACGATATATTTGTATAGAGTAAATGGTTTCAAATCAAAGTTTTCAGAATGTATCTGAAAAATTATTGCTAAAAAACATAATACGGAGTAATGTTGTTTCCATTTATCTTTGAGGTGGGGGTTGCGCAACCTCAATACTAACAGCAATTAAATCATATAATAAAAAAATGCTTTCACAGAAGTAACAACAAATCCATATCCAAAATCCACATCAAATGTCACTGCACCCATGATTCAGTAAAAGTGATCACACTATAATAGGTAAAAGTAAAAGAAGGATTACCTTGTGTAAAAGGTGGGGTAACAGATTTATTTACACTGTATAGTCCTCCAGGTTTGCGAAGAAAGCACAGCTTGAGTGTGAAGAAGAAAACTTGTCCCAACTAATAGTTATTACCAATCCCTAAAACAGTAGTGGAAAGTTCTGCAGGATCTGCATCATATGACAGAATTTATTGTCAGTTGGGAGTGAAATCATAATCTGACATATAACTGACACCTACCATGTATCCATATGTGAGGGCAAAAGAAATAGCATACTAGATTTTGTTATCCAATGACAATGTTGTTTGTTTGTAATGTTTATCCTAATAACAGTTTTTATTTGCCAAAAAAAGACCAATTTACCAAAACAATATGAAATCAAAGAACAACTAGAGTTCAAATCAAATTCCAAGGCGCACAGGCTGTCAGCTATGAATAGAAAGAAAAAAGTCGAAAACTTCAACAATGCATCAGAAGTGAAGCCCGAACTTACACATGTATGTTTCAATTACGATTTGTAACCCATATTCCTTCCGTATGATCTGTACGCATATGATTAGTATTATTTGCATCCTCCTCTTCTGGCAATGGTTGAACAACCATTGGTAACGGAGGTGTGTCATCATACTCATCATACACATCTTCATCTACAACATCATCAATACCCAAAATATGTCTTTTTCCTTGGGCAACAACACGCCATCTAGGATCAATATTGTCAACCACATAAAAAACTTGCTTAGCTAGTGATGCTAGAATGAATGGCTCGTCACTGTCACTTAGTCGATCAAAGTTCACCAAGGTTAAACCCGGGAAAATTTCATCTTGCTTCACACCATTGTGGTTGTTAGCCCACTGACACCGAAAAACAGGGATCACAAAATAGGTATAATCAAGCTCCCATATTTCTTCGATAACACCATAATATGATTGTGTTGAATCAACCGGCCTTTTATCCTTAGCGCTTGCATAGACCCTAGATGATGCAACAACTTTTACTCCACTATTTTGCACTACACTCTTTTCATCTTGCCTTCTAGTGTAGAATGTGAACCCATTGATATCATATCCTTCAAAAGATCGAACACATAGTCGAGGACCTCGAGATAACCACTTGATCGTATCAGAAACATCATGGTCTTGTTTCTTGCCAACTTCCTTCTTAAACCATTCAACAAACGTGCGATTATGTTCCCGCATCAACGCTCTTTCCTTCAACTTAGGATTACAATGTTGCAATTCAAGCAGATGTTTTTCTAAATAAGGATGAACCTCTGTAAGATGCTGCAACACACAAAGATGTGCCTTCTTCTTCCTCTCCGATGGAGGAGATATCACATTTTTACCAATTACTCCCTCCCCTGCGAGCCTACCAATATGTCGAGATTTTGGAAGTCCTATTGGTTCAAGGCTTGACAAAAACTCAGCTAGATATCCAGAAATCTCTTCTTTAAGGACTCCCCGAATGATACTACCCTCTGGATTAGCCGGATTCCTTGCTTTGTCCTTTAAAGTCTTAAAAAATCTCTCAAAAGGATACATCCATCTTAAGAACACCGGACCACATAACTTGACTCCGCGAACTAAATGGACAATCAAATGCACCATCATATCAAAGAAAGAAGGCGGAAAATACGTATCAAATCGACATAGAGTTTCAACAACATCATTTTGCAAAGCATCCAAAGTCTCCGGATCAATCATCTTAGCACATATGGAATTGAAAAACAAACAAAGTTTTGTTATAACATGTCTCACGTGTTTCGGCAATATCCCACGAAGTGCAATCGGCAAAAATACATTAATCAGTGCATGACAATCATGAGACTTCATACCAATCAACCTAAGGTCCGAGAGAGACACTAGGCGCTTAACATTTGACGAATATCCCGAGGGAACCTTAATGCCATGTAAGCACTCACAAAACTTCTTCTTCTCCTTTCTCGACATTGTGTAACACGCTGGAGGCAGAAAGGTCTTTGTACCATCCTTTTTTTTAACAGGCCACAAATCTGGTCGAATATTCTTCTTTTTCATATCTTTCCGCACATTCTCATTGTCCTTGGTCTTTCCTGGTATGTTTAGCAAAGTCCCGATGATAGCATCGCACACATTTTTCTCAATGTGCATTACATCGAGACAATGCCTAACCGAAAAATCTTTCCAGTAGGGAAGATCCCATAATGGAGACACTTTCTTCCATAAAACACCCTTTATAGACTTGGACTTGAAGCACTTACCGTATTTGGTTTCAACATTTTTGATACGTTCATAAACTTGTGATCCTGTCAAAGGTGTACGAGCTACTCCTTCCTCGGTGAACCCATTGAATTCCTTCTTCTTCTTACGATAAGGATGATATCGACTAAGGTGCTTCCTGAAATCTGGGTAGATATTTTTCTTGAAATGATCCAACCGTGTGGGCTTCATGTCCTCTTCACATATAGGGCATGCTTGTTATCCTTTGGTTTTGTACCCAGACAAGTTTCCATAGGCCGGAAAATCATTTATGGTACAGAAAACCATTGCCCGCAATGTAAAGTTTGAGTTGGTGTAAGCATCGAACATTGGAACACCTTCATTCCACAACAATTTCAAATCATCTATGAGTGGAGCGAGATACACATCTATGTCATGTCCTGGCTGCTTAGGCCCTGAGATGAGGAGTGACAACATGATATACTTGCGTTTCATACACAACCATGGAGGAAGATTGTAAATTGCAAGAAGAACCGGCCAAGTGCTATGCTGACTACTTAGAGAGCCGTATGGATTCATCCCATCTGTACATAGAGCAAGTCTCAGATTTCTAACCTCCTTGCCAAATTCAGGATACTTCTTATCAATAGTTCTCCATTGAGGAGAATCAGCCGGATGTCTAAGGAATTCATCTTTCTTCCTCTCTTCCGCATGCCACCTCAGATACTTAGCATTCTTCTTTACGGAGAACAAGCGCTCAAACCTAGGTATGATCGGAAGATACCACAATACCTTGGCGGGCGGTCCCTTCTTAGCTGAATTGGCCCCTTTACGCTTGTAACGCGACATAGAACACGTTGGACACTTATCCAAATTTTCATACTCTTTTCTGTAAAGAATACAATCATTTGGGCAAGCATCTATCTTGACGGCCTCTAAGCCTAAGGGATTCGTCAATTTGTTGGCATAATAGGCAGAGGTGGGAATGTCATTGCCATCGGGAAACCAAAGACCTAGTCGTTTCAATAATTTCGTGAAACTTTCTTCGTTCCAACCACTCTCCGCTTTCAAGTTGGAAAGTGATGCCACACATTCTAACAATTTGAATTTTGTACACCCAGGGTACAAAGGCGTCTCAGCAGCCTTTAATACCTGCTCGAGTATGTGAGGTCGTTCATTCAAGTGATCTTTCACCGCATCCATCATTTCATTTATTTCATTATCTTCTTGCTCATCATCATCCATCTCATTATTCTCAGAAATATCAGAATCACTCTCATCACTCTCATCACTCTCTGCCAGAACATCAAATTCATTCACACTAGAACTTGGACGATCAAGTATTTTCTCACCATGCCAAAACCAGACATGGTAATCTTGCTTAAACCCACGACGAAATAAGTGATCCTCAATTTCATCAATATCAGCTAACCGCCTTACATTGTTACAATCACGGCAAGGACAATAGATCTTTGCGGCTTTCGTACTCCGTTGGTGTGTTAAAGCACATCTAAGGAACTCCTCAACCCCACTCAAGTATTCCACCGTAGTATGGTCACCGTACATCCAACGACGACTCATTTCTAATAACACAAGGTTTTACACAAAATTAGATAAATTAAGCCACAAATTCTTAATTTTGACACAAGAACAATACATCAGAAAAATGGTAAGACCTCATCTCAATTTTAAAAACAAACAAAACAGGAATATGTGTCAACATTAACATTTATTAGCTTCACATAAGATTTCATAGGAATAAACTAAAATCGATTTAAGTATAAACTAGCTTGGCATAAGATCTTTGTTCTCTAATGATGCAATCTTATCCAAAGATAAAATATCTGTAAAAACCATCCTCCAGAACTCAATCAATAGATCCCAGCGATGCTCATGTTTAGGTTTTAAATTAGTTACGAAACCCGCATTCAGTGTAAATAAACCCATTTGCACATTAGTGTAATGAAAGAAATAAAATCGGCCAGAGTATAGTCCCAACAGGCAGCATACCCACGAAAAAAATCTGCTCAATAACTTCAACAGCATAGGACCAAAAATAAAAGGCAAACAGATTAAAATATACATCGAAAATGATAACCCCAAATTAAAGAAATTAAAAGGAACAAAATCATACAAGTTAACAAGATTTAGGATAAAAATGGTGGTAGGTGGAAATTGAAATTACCTCAATAACAACAATATTGTAGGAATGACGAAGATCGCAAATGGAATCAGGAAACCCTTCCTCACAGAATGCTGCTTAATGGAAAGGCAATCTTGTTTATGAGACTCAAAATGTCGCAACCATTTCTGTCATACACCATCAACCAAAAAAACTGAATAAACACTAAACTCCATTACAATGACCCGATAAATAATTCAATCCTCTTTTACAGTTTACAATTGAGAGACCTAATTTTAGCAATAAATAATATTGACAGATCGATGAACAAGGGAAATCAAACTAACCTAGCTTGACAGATCGATTGTGTGAAACAGAGTCGCGCGGAGGTAGGAAAGACGACGGTCGGGGGCAATTCGCCTTCAGATGGTGGTGGTGGAGCCGCGCGGTGAGGAAGGTGGTGGTGGTGATGGTGGAGCCACGCGGTGAGGATAGGTGCGGACTCGCAGAGACGATGTGAAGGGATTGTCGGTGAGGATAGAGAGATCTTAATTGTTTGGCGGTGTTTTAATTGTTTTAAAATTTAATGTGCCTATTGAGGCGGGTGAAGGAAATAATGCCCTTGGTCCAAGTATGCATTCTATGTTAAGTCTAATAAATGCGGTTCAGTATTAATTAACAAGTTAATAATTCAGTGAGATCAAGTGAGCTGAATGCCTAGCTAGAGGCCGCTTCAGTTCAAGTGGAATTAATGATATTAATCCACAGCTTACTCTTGACTGAACCCGTAGGGTCACACAAATAGTACGTAAACGGATCAAGTATTTAATGGCATTAAATACTCCATCTATGAATATTCGGAACCGACGGATCTTGGTTTCAGTGGGAGCTAAGATCGTCACAGGCAAGGAATGAATACTCCGGAAACGATGATATTGCCGGAAACGGAAATATGGATCGTATCGGAAATATAAATATTATCCAAGTCGTAGATGTTGCCGGAAACGGAAACATGGTACGTGTCGGAAAATATTATCGGAAATGGAAATATTGCCAGAATCGGAAATATTACCGGAAACGGAAATATTGTCAGAATCGGAAATATTACCGGAATCGGAAAATAATTCCGGAAACGGAAATATTAAATATTTGTTCGAAACGGAAATTAATTCCGGAATCGGAAATATTAAATATTGTTCGTATCGGAAATAAATTCCGGAATCGGAAAATTTAATCGGAAGCGCATCGTACGAATAAGCATCGGACGAGGCCTGCCGGACGAGGCCCAGCACGAAGCCAGGCCATCGCCCAGCAAGCCAAGCGCGCCGCACAAACAGCCACGCCAGGCCCAGCGCAAGGCCAGGCCCAGCAGGCTGCGCGCAGCGCGCAGCGCGCACAGCGTGCACAGCACGCGCAGCGCACAGCGCGCACAGCACGCGCAGCGCGCAGCGCGCGCGGGCGCTGAGTGGGCTGCTGCTCGCGCGCACGCATGGGGCCCATCGTGGCTGCCGTGCGTGTGTGTGCAAGTGTTTGTGTTCATGCACGTTTCCTAAAACATGCAGAGTTCGGTTAATGATTAAATTCCTAATTCTATTTGATAAATTAATTAAATTAGAGTTCTTGTAGGATTCTAGGTTTAATTAATTTGTATCTGAATAGGATTTCGATTCCCTTTCCATACCGCTATAAATATGAGGCTAGGGCTCACAATTTAAAAAACAAGTTTCAAAGTATTCAAAGTGAGTTTTTGAGAGAAAAATTCAGTCACACATTTGCCTATAAAGTGCCGAAAATAATAGTACCTTAAGGGCGATTCTAGTTGGTCAATCTTAAGGCGGATCCGGACGTGCTGTGGACTATCTACGGAGGGACGACACTTGGAGTCCTAAAGACTTGTTCTTGTTCGGTTCGGGCGCAGCTAGGGAAGGCACGCAACAAAGAGTATGCATCTAATCTATGCTAAATGATTATGTGTAAATAATATGTTTTCCTGGGTTTATGGTTTTTCCGCATGATTTATGAATTGTCATATGTATCATAACCTAACAGTGGTATCAGAGCCCCTTATTATTTTCATAATCTAAATTGCATGAACATGGTTAAATATTACAAATTTGCAAGAATTAAAAGGGGTGATTAATTTTCGTAATTGTTAATTAATTGCAAATTGCGTTTATTTAATTATACGTACGCAGTTTTTCGGCAGTTTCTTCGTTACTCATCCGAATTGAGTGATTTTTGTGTCAATTCCGCATGTAAAAGGCATTCTAAAATTTTGACAAGAATAATATTTTTCTGCCGAACCCAGAATTCTCAAATTCGAAGCCTAACTATGACTTTTCGAAGGTTTTAGTTTTTCGAATGCAAAATTTCGTAAATTTAAGATGTTAAATTAAATATTTGCGATTCTTGTTGATAAATCTTGAATTTTTGATTGACCTACTGCATATGTTTAACAAGTTTGAATGCCTAGTCTTGTTAATTATGCAATCTAATTTGTAATTATGATTAATTTGTTGAAAATTAGAATAATTTAGAATTAATTTGATTTTCATAATTAATTGTAATTTAACTAGAAACCTATGATTAAAAAAAAAACCACCATAAAAATTGTAAATTTACGATAAATTTTAAATTTTTATGACCTAGACTTGAATCCATAACAATCGGAAATCAATTGGATAATAAATTTTCGATTTTCGCCCTAAAATTATGAAATTAATATTATTTATTAATTTGTCGTTAATTTTAAATATAAATTTTAAAATTTTATGCGATTCGTTCATATAACTTGCACGCACGAAGCAATGGACGCTTCGTGTTACCCTTAAGGGGTGTTGTATAATGCGGGCATGCGACGACGAGCAAGGGAGCTCGTCGCCCATGCGGCACGAATGCAATGAGCAAGGGCGTAGTGCACGAGCACAAGGCAGCAGCCCTGCCTTGTGTCGTGTGCCACGACCAATGGACGAATGGGCATGGGCGTAGGGCGAGCCAAGGCAGTCGCGTGTGGGCAGCAAGCGAGCTGCGCCACAACACGCGCTGCCTCGCACAAGAGCGCGCAGCCTCGCGCGCAACGAGCGCAAGCTCGCGTGCCACGAGCGCTGCGCCTAGCATTGCTCGCGCGCACAGCGAGCGATGTCGCGCGCACTGCGAGCGATAGCCCGCGTGCGATGAGCGCTGGCGCGCGCAGCGAGCACCAATGCGTGCGGAGGCTTGCGATAGGGATGCAGCAGCTATGCGACGAGCGCATGGGCTGCGCGCACATGGCCAGCAATGGCTGTGTGCGTGCGGCCCATGGGCGTGCTACGCGTAGGGTGTTTGCGTTACGATTAGATCGTTTTGAATGTTTAATTTGAAAATTTCAGTTCACGTAATTTTAATTAATTTTAAAATTAATAATTTAAATTATTTTCTTGGATTTTAATTTTGAATATTATAATTATAATAAATGTTATTTATTCTAATTATTTTACTAAAATTAAAATCATGAATTAATTTAAATGCGACTGAAATTAAATTAAACTTTTTGGATTCAATTATAAATTTATATGAGCTTTAAATTTTAATTAAATTTGTATGTTTCCGGTTAGACTAGAAATACATTTTTATGTTTAAAATTGGTAAAGCATATGAATTTATTGGTTTAAGTGGGAGCGCTTTTTAGTCATAAACTCTTGATTAGGTCTACAAATCCTTAAGGTTAAAACAACTTGATTAGAATTAATAAGGACTGAATAATTGGTAGATTATTGGTGCCCTTGATTAATTGCTGCAAATGTTTACGTGATGCATAATGTGTTTTACTAACCAGCTATGTGGGCCATTCATGATAATGAATGGGTGAATGGTATATATTGTATATGTACTGTTTTGCAGGTTATGAAGTGACTAGTATGGCCAAATAGGATAGAAAATATGGTCTGCGTACCATTAATTTGAATGTAATTGGTCTAAAGTACCAAAGTTATTTTTCAATTCAAATATGGTCTGCGAACCATCAAATAGTTGTAATTAGTTATAGCTTATCCTATTTGAAGAAAATGGTGCCTCCCACGGAGATTTTCAAGACGGACTTTGAAGTCAAAGCTTCAAGATGAAGTCGGGCCATACTAGATCACAAATATCTTATGCATGTTTTAAGTTATTTATTGTTTTAAATATGTCTTAAAATGCATGAGATCAAAAGCTTGATTATGTTGCAAGATTAAGGATTTTAGTTCACTTAAAATCTAACCAACATAGTAAGAGCCTTAAGTTCCAAACTTAAAAATTGAGTTAAAAGGTGCCATGCCAAAATATACACTTGCTTGGATATCCTTTACATCAATCTAGTAATAGTTTTCGCTCAGCGAGGTGTTACTTATTGGTCCTAAAGGGGCAAGGTACACAAATAATTGTGAGTACATGTTAGTTTTGGTGAAACTCAACGATATAAGTAAGGAGTCCTTTTATGTCGTGGCAAATTCGATAGGTTTACCTAATAAGTTCTTAGACGTACCTATCAACCAAGAATAGTTTCTAGACTATTAGCAAAAGGCTTTTGCTTACCTAAGATGTTCTAGGATTAAGTCGACAAACTGTGCTTAGTTCTTCAATGATTTTAGGATCTTGGAATCATTTTATTCACACCTGCCGGAACACATAATTTGAATAAAATGCTTAATAAACATTGAATTATGCATGTATGCTAGAATTTAAGTTTATTAAGAGAAACTGTGAATGGTTATTTATTTGTTTATTCTTTTCAATTGTAGTTTTTAATATGGCAAACAACAATTCATTCAACATTCGATCAATTCTCGAAAAGGAGAAGTTGAACGGGAAAAACTTCCTTGACTGGCAAAGGAACTTGCAAATAGTTCTTATGCAGGAAGAAAAGGAGTATGTCCTAGATGAGGCGATGCCCGAAGCTGCAGGCGACGGGGTCACTCAGGCAGCCCTCAATCGTTGGATTGATGCCAACAAGGATGTGAAATGTCTAATGCTCGCCACCATGAGTGCGGATCTGCAGAAAACGTTCATCAACTCAGATGCTTTCACAATCATCAGTGAGTTGAAGAACATGTTCCAAGATCTGGCTCGAGTCGAAAGATTCGAGACTCATAGGCAAATTCTTGAGACCAAGCTTAAGAAAGGCGAGCCCGTAAGTCCACATGTTCTCAAAATGATTGGACTCATTGAGAATATGAGTCGGCTGGATCAGCAATTTTCTCAGGAAATGGCTATAGACACCATCCTCCATTCTCTTCATAGCGGGTATGATCAGTTCAAACTGAACTACAGTATGAATAGTCTGGACAAAACGCTCACTGAGCTTCACGGTATGCTGAAGACCGCTGAAAAGACGCTCAAAAGTGATAAGCAGGATGTGCTTATGGTGCGTGGGGGCAAGTTCAAGAAATCTGGAAAGAAGAGGAATGCTAAGAAAGGTGGCAACAAAGCCAGCCCAACTAAGCAAACTGGCGCCAAATCTGCAAAGAGAAAGGTCAGTCAACCCACTTCTGAATCCGAATGCTTCTACTGCAAGAAGAAGGGGCATTGGAAGAGAGATTGCTTGAAGCTAAAGGAAGATCAGAAGAACGGAACAGTCGTTCCATCTTCAGGTATTTTCGTTATAGACTGTATACTTGCTAATTCAACTTCTTGGGTATTAGATACAGGTTGTGGCTCACACTTATGTTCCAATCCACAGGGACTAAGAAGAAGTAGAAAGTTAAGCAAGGGTGAAGTCGACCTACGAGTGGGAAATGGAGCACGGATTGCTGCATTAGCTGTAGGAACTTACTATTTGTCGTTGCCCTCCGGGCTAGTTTTGGAACTGGAAGAATGTTTCCATGTTCCTAGTCTTACTAAAAACATCATTTCAGTTTCTTGCTTAGATGCTAAGGGATTTTCCTTTATAATAAAAGACAATAGTTGTTCGTTTTATTTTAAAGAGATGTTTTATGGATCTGCTAGATTAGTCAATGGACTTTATTTATTAGATCACGACAAACAAGTATATAACATAAATACCAAAAAGGCCAAAAAGGATGATTCAGATCTCACCTATCTGTGGCATTGTCGATTAGGCCATATAAACTTGAAACGCTTAGAAAGACTTCAAAGAGAATGAATTCTAGAACCATTTGACTTAGAGGATTATGGTAAATGCGAATCATGTTTACTTGGCAAAATGACAAAGCAACCTTTCTCTAAAGTTGGAGAAAGAGCAAATGAACTATTGGGTTTAATCCATACGGATGTATGTGGACCAATGAGTACAAATGCTAGAGGTGGTTTCAGCTACTTTATCACTTTCACTGATGACTTCAGTAGGTATGGTTATGTCTACCTAATGAAGCATAAGTCTGAATCCTTTGACAAATTCAAGGAATTTCAGAGTGAAGTAGAGAATCAATTAGGCAAGAAGATTAAGGCACTGCGGTCTGATAGAGGCGGTGAATATCTGAGCTATGAATTTGATGACCATCTGAAAGAATGTGGAATTCTATCAGAATTGACTCCTCCTGGAACACCACAATGGAACGGTGTGTCAGAACGGAGGAACAGAACCTTGCTAGACATGGTCAGGTCAATGATGGGTCAGGCCGAACTTCCATTAGAATTTTGGGGACATGCACTAAATACAGCTGCACTCACTATAAATAGAGCTCCGTCTAAAGCTGTCGAAAAGACTCCATACGAATTATGGTTTGGAAAGCCTCCAAATGTGTCTTTTCTTAAGATTTGGGGATGTGAAGTATACGTCAAACGATTAATTTCAGACAAACTTCATCCAAAATCTGACAAATGTATCCTTGTGGGCTATCCAAAGGAAACAAAGGGGTATTACTTCTACAATACATCTGAGAACAAAGTGTTTGTTGCTCGAGATGGTGTCTTTTTGGAGAAGGATCACATTTCCAAAATGACAAGTGGGAGAAAAGTAGACCTCGAAGAAATTCGAGTCGAACAACAAACTCTAGAGAATGCTCAAGATGACATTCAGGATGAAACTCAGAGATCTTTAGAAGAATCTGGTGAGAATCATGGTCAATCTAGAAATGTTACCCCGCGTAGATCGCAAAGATATAGATCTCAACCGGAAAGGTACTTAGGTATTTTGACGAACGAGAGCTATGACGTTCTATTACTTGAAAGTGATGAACCTGCGACTTACAAGCAAGCTATGACGAGCCCTAGCTCCAAGCAATGGCAAGAAGCCATGCAATCTGAATTAGACTCCATGTCTGAAAACCAAGTATGGGATTTGGTCGATTTGCCAGATGGCTACCAAGCCATTGGAAGCAAATGGGTTTTCAAACTGAAAAAGGACAAGGATGGGAAACTTGAAGTTTTCAAAGCTAGATTGGTTGCAAAAGGTTACAGGCAAGTCCACGGTGTGGATTACGATGAAACCTTTTCACCAGTTGCAATGCTAAAGTCTATTCGAATAATGTTAGCAATCGCTGCATATTACGATTACGAAATATGGCAGATGGATGTCAAAACTGCTTTCTTAAATGGCGTTTTAACAGAAACTGTGTTTATGACACAGCCTGAAGGTTTTGAGGATCCAAAGAATGCTAAAAAGGTATGCAAGCTAAAGAAGTCAATCTACGGATTGAAGCAGGCATCCAGGAGCTGGAATATACGTTTTGATGAAGCAGTCAGTGACTTTGGTTTCATCAAGAACGCGGACGAATCTTGTGTATACAAGAAGGTCAGTGGGAGCAAAATTGCTTTCCTAGTATTATATGTCGACGACATATTGCTTATCGGAAATGACATTCCTATGTTGAACTCTGTCAAGATTTGGCTTGGGAAATGTTTTTCGATGAAGGATCTAGGAGAAGCACAGTACATATTGGGCATCAAGATTTACAGAGATAGATCTAAAAGGATGATTGGACTTAGTCAAAGCACTTATATCAATAAGGTGCTTGATAGGTTCAAGATGGCGGACTCCAAGCGAGGCTACCTACCCATGTCTCATGGAATGACTCTAAGCAAGACTCAGTGCCCAAAAACACTTGATGAGCGTAGACGAATGAATGGGATTCCATATGCATCATTGATTGGTTCAATAATGTATGCTATGATATGTACACGCCCGGATGTTGCGTACGCACTCAGTGCTACGAGCAGATACCAGTCAGACCCAGGAGAGGCGCATTGGACTGCTGCCAAGAATATTCTGAAGTACCTGAAAAGGCGCAAAGATGACTTCCTGGTCTATGGTGGAGATGATGAATTAATTGTTAAAGGCTATACGGACGCAAGTTTCCAAACCGACAAAGATGATTTCAGATCACAGTCTGGGTTTGTCTTCTGCCTCAACGGAGGAGCAGTAAGCTGGAAAAGTGCTAAGCAAAGCACCATTGCGGATTCTACAACTGAAGCGGAGTACATTGCTGCACATGAAGCAGCAAAGGAAGCTATATGGCTAAGGAAGTTCATAGGAGAACTTGGTGTAGTCCCCTCCATTAAAGGACCAATAGCCCTGTATTGTGATAATAACGGAGCTATTGCACAGGCAAAAGAGCCTAGACACCACCAGAGAGTCAAGCATGTACTTCGTAGATTTCACCTTCTACGAGAGTTCGTTGAAAGAAAAGAAGTCGAGATAAGCAAAATTGGAACTGATGACAACATATCAGATCCATTAACTAAACCTCTGCCGCAGGCGAAGCACAACTCGCACACTGCAGCTATGGGAATCAAGCATATTGGAGAATGGCTTTGATGTCTCTGTTTAATGTTTTAAAGTTTTAGAGTTTAAATCTTTGTAAAACATTATTGGTTAATCATTCACAATAAATGAAAAGAATTCATTTTTCCATTTAATTTGTGGTTTATTAAATGATGAGTCCCTTCAATTTGACGATATATTCAAGATAGACTGTCAGGACCAGTCCTGTGACTAAGAAATGTCTATCAAGTGAACTTGAATGTCAAAGGTTGAAAATGGTCCCTAATCGGAGTTTTCTATAAAATTGGACGCATAGAAAACGTTAGACGATTAGAATGCAAGATGACTAGTAGTTCTGTTTCTTGAACTATGTGGACATGGCAATGTCATAATCATTTGCATAGATACTTACTTTGGGAAGACTAGTATCGGACGAGACCTATGAAACTTTACTGTAAGAGATGAAAGTCTGTCATAAGTAAATTTCATTAAATTATTAGACACTAAATCCTCAATACCTGAGTGATTTGAAGATTACTTGTTTGAGAACTGGTTGCTTTGACGTTGACCAACCGTCGCACCGTAAAAGGAGGCTATAAAGGCAACGCTCAGGTAATCACCTATCAAACGAAGTCTAATCTCAAGATCGCAAGATTGGGATTGTCCTCCCATAAATCGGGATGAGATGCTTAAAAGTTGTACAAGGCCACTTGGAGAGCTAGAAACTGTGAAATGCATGGCCGTGCTCGGATGAATCATAGGCTATGATTATCTGTTTATTTGATCAGTTGAACTCTGAAACCGAGGAACACCTCTGGACGTAATAAGGATGACAACTCTTACCTTATGTTCAAGAGCAAGCATCGAGCGACAAAGGAATTAGGAAATGCACACTTGTCCCTAAGGACAAGTGGGAGACTGAAGGAAATAGTGCCCTTGGTCCAAGTATGCATTCTATGTTATGTCTAATAAATGCGGTTCAGTATTAATTAACAAGTTAATAATTCAGTGAGATCAAGTGAGCTGAATGCCTAGCTAGAGGCCGCTTCAGTTCAAGTGGAATTAATGATATTAATCCACAGCTTACTCTTGACTGAACCCGTAGGGTCACACAAATAGTACGTAAACGGATCAAGTATTTAATGGCATTAAATACTCCATCTATGAATATTCGGAACCGACGGATCTTGGTTTCAGTGGGAGCTAAGATCGTCACAGGCAAGGAATGAATACTCCGGAAACGATGATATTGCCGGAAACGGAAATATGGATCGTATCGGAAATATAAATATTATCCAAGTCGTAGATGTTGCCGGAAACGGAAACATGGTACGTGTCGGAAAATATTATCGGAAATGGAAATATTGCCAGAATCGGAAATATTACCGGAAACGGAAATATTGTCAGAATCGGAAATATTACCGGAATCGGAAAATAATTCCGGAAACGGAAATATTAAATATTTGTTCGAAACGGAAATTAATTCCGGAATCGGAAATATTAAATATTGTTCGTATCGGAAATAAATTCCGGAATCGGAAAATTTAATCGGAAGCGCATCGTACGAATAAGCATCGGACGAGGCCTGCCGGACGAGGCCCAGCACGAAGCCAGGCCATCGCCCAGCAAGCCAAGCGCGCCGCACAAACAGCCACGCCAGGCCCAGCGCAAGGTCAGGCCCAGCAGGCTGCGCGCAGCGCGCAGCGCGCACAGCGCGCACAGCACGCGCAGCGCACAGCGCGCACAGCACGCGCAGCGCGCAGCGCGCGCGGGCGCTGAGTGGGCTGCTGCTCGCGCGCACGCATGGGGCCCATCGTGGCTGCCGTGCGTGTGTGTGCAAGTGTTTGTGTTCATGCACGTTTCCTAAAACATGCAGAGTTCGGTTAATGATTAAATTCCTAATTCTATTTGATAAATTAATTAAATTAGAGTTCTTGTAGGATTCTAGGTTTAATTAATTTGTATCTGAATAGGATTTCGATTCCCTTTCCATACCGCTATAAATATGAGGCTAGGGCTCACAATTTAAAAAACAAGTTTCAAAGTATTCAAAGTGAGTTTTTGAGAGAAAAATTCAGTCACACATTTGCCTATAAAGTGCCGAAAATAATAGTACCTTAAGGGCGATTCTAGTTGGTCAATCTTAAGGCGGATCCGGACGTGCTGTGGACTATCTACGGAGGGACGACACTTGGAGTCCTAAAGACTTGTTCTTGTTCGGTTCGGGCGCATCTAGGGAAGGCACGCAACAAAGAGTATGCATCTAATCTATGCTAAATGATTATGTGTAAATAATATGTTTTCCTGGGTTTATGGTTTTTCCGCATGATTTATGAATTGTCATATGTATCATAACCTAACAGCGGGCAATTAAAAGCCCCCTTCAACATCTATTGTCTATTGAGGCGGGCATTTAAAAGCCCCCTTCAACAGATTCGGCCTATTGAGGCGGGCAATAAAAGCCCCCTTCAACAGCTTCTGTAGAAGCGAACACCACAAAAGCCCGCCCCAACCTGTTAGTAAAATATTTGACCCGCGTTGACTAAGGGGATATTGAGGCGCGCTTATGTATGCCCCCCTCAACAAGGGGGCTACAACAGGGGTTTTTTCCACTAGTGAGATGTCGACTGGTCATGTAGTGGTTGTTTGTTGTACATTAGTAGTGATGATAGAACTTATTTATGTTATGTTAATTTTGAACGGAATTATGTTTTGTTCAATTTATACGGAATACTTAGTTCTGTTATATTCAATCTGTACGAAATGGTAATTACATTTTGTTCAATTCGTACGAAATAGTTAACTATATTTTGTTCAATATGTACAAAATAGAAGTGTTAATTCCATACAAGTTGTATGAAAAGACTCGAAAAAACAGGAAAAAAACGAAAATTACCTAAATTCCAAGTTAAAAATATCGTCCATTGCAATCTAAATATTTATTCTAATTTGATTAGATACACATGAAACTAAATAAAAAAATAAATTTATTTAAACGAAAATAATATCAAAAATGGTTGAGAGAAAATAATAAAAGTGAGGGTAGAGTTTTTTTTAGAATGAAAAAATGAAAGTAAAAAGGGTTGCTCCAAGTAAAATCAGGCTGCGTATAGTACTCCCCTTAATTAATCTGCGAGGCAAATGCCTCGAAACTGTAATTACATTTACATTGTAAACGTATATTTATGCAATTTCAACTTCAACATAACTTTTTTAGCATTTACCATAAAATTGTAAATATCTGTATTTTACATAGCATTTTTATTAAACAATTTTTTATATCTAGGGGGATCGTGCGCGCTAGCGCACGATCCAACAACTAGTTTACCAAAAATTAACTCCGATTTTAACTTCGCAACATATACGTAGATTTGTCACTCTTGCCTCCTTTTATATTATGGGAGGAGCCACTGCTTGCGCATATCCGGCCATTTTTTTTTGTCTTGGGAGAGGAAGGGAGAGTTTAGTGATGGTGTGTGCCACATTATTGCAATTTCTAAGAACATAATAAAAAGAATTACATTCTATCTCTTAATACTCGCCCCGATTTGATCGGCACATAGTTTTAGGGAATTTAGTTAACTTATTAATTTATTATGTGTTACTACCTCCGTTTCAGAAAGTTCTTTACGCTTTGGAACATGTGTCCAAAGTATAAAAACTTTGACCGTAAATTCTCGCCATTATATACATCAAAACGTTACATGTAAGATCTTGTTAGATTGGTCTCGGAATGTATTTTCATAATATCAAATTTTTATAATTTTTTCACATACGAAATTGGATATATTAGTAGTTAAATATTGCATTGGAGTTCGTGCAAATAGTAACTGTAAAGATCTTTTTGAAACGGAGGTAGTAGTTGATAGTGGGATATTTTTTTAATATATAGTTAGTGGACAATGAGTCACATAAAGGGGTAGGGGTGGGGTTTAATTGTTTAATGTTTTTTTAGGAAATATGAATATATGTTGGTCCGAAATTAAGTGTGAGAATGATATACTATTAGTAAAAGTATGTCATTTATAGAAATGGAGCGATTATTAAGAGACATATTTATAAGGATAGTGGGGCGAGTATTGAGGGAGTAAACAAAAATGGTTGAGTATATCATCAACCAGAACTTGCATGCGCGCTCGTTCACTCCCTCGCCTGCGCATTTAGCAGCTTCATCGGAGGGAGGCAGTCAGACTCCACCACCACTGAATGAATGGAACCCGGTGTCGTACGCATAAGTGAGACCAGACCGCATTGCTTAAGCCAGAGTAGCAAAGATGGGTGAATCTTGTGCATATAATAATGATACAACTTGTCCTAATATGGGTGCCTAAAATACTTATACTTCCTCCGTTTAGTAAATATCGTACCATCTTATTTTTTACACTATTCATATTAGACATTTGTTCATCTTTTGTAATTAATACTTAAGAAAAATTGTAGTCACGTGTGATCTTGTTAGATTTGTGTCGATATATATTTTCTAAATATTAACTTTTTCTAATTTTTACTTATACATAATTCAAGATATTAAGAGTCAATATATGTATTGAAAAATGAAAAGTCAACCATGGTTCAATACAATAAAAAGTTGATTTAACCAAAATATTAAGTAAATATATTTTTTCATTAATCCATTGTTAATATAACGATTTGACTAAAATATTACAAGTACCAAAAATCCTTTCATAATCTGTAAACAAATATTTTTTTCATACATAAACAATAAATAGAAAATGATAGAAAATAAAAATATAAAAATATAACTACTCGTAGATACTCTCTCCATTTCTTTTTGTTCTTTACGTTTGGCTTTTTACACGCTTATTAACGAATAATTAATGTACATTGAGATTCCTCTATTTTTTTTAAGCAAGGAAAAATTACATTTATTTATAATGTTTTCACTTTTATCAAAATTCTGATATTGGAAAAATGAGAAAATTTTAATGTCACAAAGGAAAAGTGTGAAAGATAAAATGATCTAATGAATTTAATTGGTTAAAATAATCATTGGACACAAATTCTGATCGAATATTAAAGCATTTATGTGATAATATAATAGGAAATGTAAAGAACATTTTGAAACACCCAGAAAAGAAAACGTAAAGAACAAAAAGAAACGGATGGAGTATTTTTTAGGAAATGCTTTTTGGCGGAAATTTTTGCACCAGGAAGTGACACGTGTCATTACTGGTATCTGTTTTAGTATAATGCAATAGAAAATGTACATAATTATGAGTATACCCTTAGTATCCTCTATTAAAAACCCTCAATCTGTGTAGGGGGGGACCATGTGCAGATTGGACCTTAAACTCACTTGAATAAAATAATAGAATTGAATGCATATTTATCCACCGAACATATGTTAAACAAAGAAACTCTCTATAATCAGACTACCAATTCTTGTTTAGTTAAAAGCTAGTATAACACCCGTGCGATACACGATTTGAAAATCATAATATAAAATTTGGGTATAGGGATTTTCTTACACTAATACAATATTGTATTAAGTGAGTATGACTATCAACGGTGGTAGGAACATATTTAAAATTATTCTTGTCACACAACCCTCTTATGTACTGATAAATCTTAACACACATCTTCATTCTACTCATTTTTAACCCACACGAATTAACACCTTAGTATGTATAACTTACCAATAAACTTGATAAAATGTCCGACCCTCCGGACTTGTACCTGAATATCCGAAATAGAAGTCTTCTTACCCGTAAATAAGTCCTACTCGAACGCACTCACTTTTGTCATTCTTAA
This sequence comes from Spinacia oleracea, assembly GCF_020520425.1. Classification (NCBI taxonomy): domain Eukaryota; kingdom Viridiplantae; phylum Streptophyta; class Magnoliopsida; order Caryophyllales; family Amaranthaceae; genus Spinacia; species Spinacia oleracea. The sequence continues at coordinate 158,494,936 of NC_079490.1, read as the reverse complement.
ATAACAGTCGGTTACTTAATCCAAGCACCAACTTTGACCTCAGTTAGGTCGTTCATAACCTATACCAGTAAAATATATTCATACTTAGTAAAATAATAGCATATACCAGTTGTTTCGTATTAATAATTAACTTTATAAAATTATACTCAGTAAATTTTCTATATATTTTTCTATAAATTTATTGATATTAACGATCAAAGTTAAATCTTGAAAAGTGACACTTATTAAGGACTATGTATATATTCTGCTTTTGAGCATTCTGACATATAATCTTTAGCATTACACTTGTTATAAAGTCAAGAAAATACTTAATACTTACAATAAAATGTTCAAGGATTTGGGGCAAGTTAATGGGTGTGTGGGACACGTCACATGTAACCCCAACCTATATCCTCCTTACCATGGTACATAAAAAATGTATCTTGATTCCCCCACCAACTTATTATATATGAAGCACTTTTTTAAAAAAAAAAAAAATCGATATCTATGTATTTAATTTCACGTTGAATTTAAGGATTTTTTTATAATAATATGTTCTCTTTTAAAAAAAAATACGAAAAAAAGAGTTTATAATACATTTTTCTGTATGTTAGTAAAAATACATGACTATATTCATGGTAAGAACATTTTCTTCCTGTCCAATAAAAAAAATTAAATCACATTTTCTAGCATACAAAACATTTTCCTGGCCAGGGTTTATTTATTTATTTTTTAACCACAATTATCTTTATTATGGTATTCTCTTCAACTTATATGACCTTAATTATTGAAATAAGTTTCAGATCCTATAAGTTCAGGTAATTAATTGAAGAGAAATCCCCCCTATATGAGCCAACTCTTGAAATAAAGTAAAAAAAAATGATTTTCCCTTTCATACTTATTGAATAATGTCATTCGATTTTCAATTTTAAGATATTTAGTAAGCAGGAAAAAAACTAAAGAAAAGTTTTTTGCTTAATAGTCGAATTTTTATAACTCTGAACTTTAGGAATAATAACGTTCAATAATCAATTACAATGTTTCAAATTCAATAATCATACTCTATATTAGGTTAAACTACCTAGCTAGAAAGTTCAATTAGTTAGTCTATGATTCTTGTTTTACATATTTTTTCTCTAAATTCTCGCGTTTAAAAAGTTGTTCTACATTCACTCGTCTTTCCATAACTATGGTTTTTTTTACTACTCCTATCAGTGTGACAACTTTCTATAAAGTAAGAAGTTTGAATATTCAATGAATGAGTTATGTATTGGTTTGAAAGTCGAGAATATGATCATGCACATACTGATTTATTTTTTCTGACCAAAGTATAACAATTATCAATTATGAGTTATGTTATTACATACTCGGGCATTGTTCAATTCGACTTATTTTGACTTATTTCAGGCAAAATAAGTTCAATGTTCATTTAAGTTCAGATAGTTTAGTTTTGTTCAGGTTAGACAAACTAAGTCGAATAGAACTAAGCCTTGTTTGTATATTTTGTAATAAAGTAAAATATATTATTTTGTTTTAATTATTTTTATTAAAAGAGTCGCAAATCATAGAGCGACAATTATATTAAAAAATAACTTTAACAAAGTAATCCATAAGTTTTAATTTCCTCTAAATCTATTACTATATACTAAAAGAGACACCAGGAATGACACGTGTCAATTCCTGGTGCGATATTTTTCCGCCGAAAAACACTTTCCCAAAAAAGTGTATTTGTTTTATTTTATTTTTATTCTCTTTCCTTTTTTTAATAAACTATTTATGTATGGAAACAAAATTTACTTTATAAATTATGGCAATAATAGATACGACGTAATAATAATTATTCTAAAATGGAAATATTTTAGTCAAATCGATATATTAATAATGGAAAATATATCACTCAATATTTTAGTCAAATTACCATATTAGCATTTTGAATATGAATATTAGATGAATAAATTTAAACTAGTATGTTAAAAATGTTATAACTATGCAGTAGTTTGAGAATTATTCATTTAAATATTTTGTGGAAAAAATTGATAAAAATCCGTGCGTGCACGGGATCTAAGCTAGTATATTGATATGAACGATCAAAGTTAAATCTCGAAAACTGACACTTATTAAGGACTACGTACATAATATACTTTTGAGAATTTTGACATATATTTGTTTAAATATTAATTACACGTTTTATGAAAATTCAAAGAATACTTAATGTGTACAATAAAATATTCAAGAATTTGGGGCAGGTTAGTGGGTGTGTGAGTATACTAAAATATTCAAGAATAGAGGAAGTATCCTATAAATAAAATATACTAAGACAATGACGAAGTTATTAAGGATCCCGACCAAGGGGCATGGGCCTCTGTCAACTTTAAAATAAAAAATAGTATACCAAATAGGCCTAGTCTAATATGTTATTCATTTTTTTATAAATTAGTATACCAAACAGGCTCAGTGTAATCTGTTAATTATTTCACACGTTCCTAAATAGTGACTCATTACAATTTTAATCTCACATAAAATATATTTGGTCCAACCACTTTTATTTATTCTCAATTTCATAGTACAACCAATTCATCACAAAAACATTTTTGGTGCATGCATGGGGCAAACAATTACGAACGAAATATCACTACTACTACTATGTACGAAATATGTGTTTGATTCTAGAAGTTACAGTAGTAATTATTATTTGATTTTTTTGGTTGGAGAAGTTAGTAAATTATAAATACAAACCTATGATCTAAATGGGTATTTTATACTTTCCTTATCGTTTTGGTTGGAGAAGTATTTGATACTTATTTTTTTTTAATTCTTGTTTCTATTCAATTGTTTCCTTTGAATATAATCTATGACCTAGGTTAATATGGAAATTTTGGTTACAGGAAATATTTTGCTAATAAATATGCACTTTGTATATTTAGTAATAAAATCCTAGATATTTTATTTTAATTATTTACTTATATTAAAAGAGAGGCGAATCAATGAGCGACATTTGTCATCATCACATTGATTTCCTCTCTTTTAGTATAATACTAGTTTAGGGCCCGTGCAACGCACAGCTACTACTAAAATAATTTATTATTTTAATAGTAAATAAAAGACTTGTGACATAGGAAAACATGAAAGTAAAAAGGATATATGAAAAAGTATAAATTCAAAGTTGTGTAAAAAAAATATTCAAATGAACTAAATTTGCATATTACTATGCAAAGTTAAAAATTATAGTCATTTACTTGTATGTAGAACGATCTAACAACGTTAACCAAACCCGAATGACTCAAGACTAATTTTCGAAAAGACCCGAGCATAACCGAGTTAGTCAAATACAACATATTTTGAACTGAGTAAAATCTTGATAAATAAACTTATATGTTAGTCTACTTACCATGTATTATTATTTTAATTAACATTCTTACTTACCAGTTACCATGTATTATATTATTAATAGCAGACTAACATTAGAAATTCATTTATCAATACTTTTTATATTTCTTATCAGATTAAAAAGTTATAATATTACATACATAAATTATATCATAAAGGAAAAAATTATATTGATTTAGCTTTCCTCTAATAATATATTATGCAGTACTCATCTATGGTGATTAAAATATACTTTTATCTTAGTTTCCTAAAAAAACGTAATGTGATTTATTTATTTTAAAGTAAAAAATAAAAAAACATTTTGGCGGGAAAAAATCGCACCAGGAAATGACACGTGTCATTCCTGGTGTCTCTTTTAGTATATAGTAATAGATATATAGATATTGTTCGCAAAAACGATGTCTTTAATTTATTAATTCTTAATTTTGTGTCATTTATTAAATTTGTACGTTATTGAAATTATAAAAAAAATTAAGAATCCCCGGTAGGTGTTGTTTGCAAAATTACCATGCCAACTTGTACCAATAAAGATGCTACACTTGGCACGCATTACGCCCCGTAAGTAAACCATGGAAGTATAAATATCCGTCTACGCATAAGTATGAGTGTCCATCTACGTATCTACAAAGTATACGTACTTGCATTTGTGTACATATAAATGTATGTATTATGTCTGTACATGAGGGGCATACGTGGCAAGTATCCCATGATGGGCGCAAAGGCCCAAACAACCCACTTATGCCCTAAAAAGCCAGAAAACTGCAAGAGGAAAGGACACTTGTCCTCTCCTCCTGCCTCAGCCAATCATGTGAAGGGAATGTTAGGTCATTCCCCCAATAACCTAGTACTATAAAAATCCCCATTTGCCTAGAAAAAGGGGTCACAATTACATCAAAAGAAAGAACATTTTACTGCTCTGCCTTCTCTCTACTTTCTCTCTCTAAAAACATACTCTTGCTTAAACATCGGCTACCGGAAACCTCCAAGTCTAGCTTACCGGAAAAACCCCACAACATTTGGCGCCGTCTGTGGGGAGGTACGGTAGTATGGAAGAGCAACGACAGGAAAACGATGTTGGGCGGCCTGTACGAGTGGAACGGCCACCTCTGGAAAGGGAAACGCCGACCGAGCAGCAGCATACGCCGGCTCCAAGAATCACTGGAGATGTCGTCCGGATTTTTGCAGCAGGACACACACCTCGTCATGCCGCCGAGGTGGAAGTGCTCAGTGAGGAGGAGGAGCAGGCAAACCGCACTCCCCCTGGTGGGTACCTAGATCCTCAATCAGGCACAGTAATGGAGGAAAACCCAGACATGCCCGTGTCTGTGGGTGCCTTGTGAGCCATCTTGGCCGAGTTCCAAGCTGATATGGGAAAGACAGTCCACGCTAAGGTGCAGAAGAGCATGTTGATTTACACCACCACTGCAGCTGCCAATCATGAGAGGCCGACGGATAACATGCCGTCATTGTCCCTGCGTCCCACGAACGTCTGGACCAGGCAGACAGGCGAGGATGTCAGGAGGCGGCTGCCAGCAAATCAGGCCCTGTCTTACCTACCGCGCCGACTGCCTCAGCGGCTGGTCGGCGAAGAGTCTCGAGGACGTGAGCATCCACGCGCAGAGCAGATACCTGATTATGAATCTGAACTTTCTGATACCGGGTCAACCCCCGTCATGCCGGATAGACCTCTCCCTCAACCAACTTACACGCACTTGAGCCAAGCGCGCCCAGAGGCCACTCATCCAACTTTTCAAACTCGTCGTCGTGAGTCTTCTCGGCGGGAGCCGTACTCACGGTACCAGGATCCTGTGTATCACATTCAGGAGGGAGTGTCCAACATGGCCCTAGGACATTCCTCCCCTTTTGCAGATAACATCATGAGAGCACCGAGGGAGCCCAAGGTTAAGCCGCCCAACATTGATGCCTATGATGGGACTACGGATCCAGACATGCATCTCTTAGTCTACCGGCATCACATGTACGTTCAAGGAACAACTGACTCAACTCGGTGCAAGTATTTCCCCGGTACACTCAAAGGATAAGCATCTAAGTGGTTTGAGAGGCTTCCAACTGGAACCATTCGCTATTTTTCGGAGCTCGAGTTATTGTTTTCTACCCGGTTCATGGCTCACAAGGAAGAAAAGAAGACGAGCATGCATTTGAGTCGAATCCAGCAAGGGAAAGATGAGTCTCTAAGGAGTTATGTGAAAAGATTCAACTTAGAGGCTGGCAAATTCCAGATTTGCCGGATGGTGTTGCGTTTGATAACTTCATTAGAGGGCTTAAGAAGGGCTCCTTCAAGTTTGATCTGGTAAAGAAAAGTGTGTGAACCATGGCAGAGGTGCTAGATGAGGCCGAGGCCTTTATCCACGCAACAGAAATTTGCAGCGTCCCGAAAGAGCCTCGAGGAAGTGATACTGCCGAGCCGGCGGCAAAAAAAGAGAAATTTGAGAAAAAGAGCCGGCCTAATGGGACTTGGGCTATCGTAAAAGAATCAGACAGGGCTCCCGGGGCGGCAGGTCAGAAGAGGTCCAGAAACTATGACAGGGAGCGATTTGAGTATAACACAGACATGTACACAATTCTGATGGACGTTGGGTCCAAGTATTAGATCGACCGGCCATTTCCCATGAAGTCACCACCAGAAAGCAGGGACCCCAAGCTGTATTGTCACTTTCATAGTGACATTGGACATGACACCAAAGAATGTAAGAGCTTAAAAAGGACAGTGGACGGCCTAGCCGCTAAGGGATTCCTACAGAGTTGTATCAGCAGGAACACAGGAGGTTCGGGAAAACTGTTCTACAAAAAGAACAAATCACCTCCCTCAGAAGAGGATGGGAACCGTACTGATCCAGAGTTTGTGGCCGTCATATCAGGAGGGTTGGCCGCCGGTGGTCCAACCATGAGGGGTCAGAAAGATTATGTCAAGCGGCTGGGGCAAGTGATGTTGTCAGGAAAGGCCGCAGCCGACCCATTTCCAAAAGTAGAAATCGGCGAGGCCGACCGTGGGAAAATAGCCACCCCGCACGACGATCTGTTGGTAATTGAGTTAAAGGTCGCCAATCTGAGGGTTAGGCATATCTTGGTTGATACAGGAAGCTCGTCAGATATAATTAGTCTAGAGTGCTTGAACCGGCTGCAACATGATTCCTCAAAGATAGAGAAAATTCACTATCCCATTATAGGCTTCGGAGGTAGTGTCATCCATCCAGTCGGTATCATTTCTCTCCCTCTGCGGATGGGAAGCAAAAAAGAATCACGTCAAATGGATGTCCGTTTCCTCATAGTGAAAGATCTGGCTGTTAGGTTATGATTCAAATGACAAAACATAAATCATGCGGAAAAACCATAAAGCCAGGAAAGCATATTATTTAGACATAATCATTTAGCATAGTTTAGATGCATACACTTTGTTGCGTGCCCTCCCTAGCTGCGCCCGAACCGAACAAGAACAAGTCTTTAGGACTCCAAGTTTCGTCCCTCCGTAGATAGTCCACAGCACGTCCGGATCTGCCTTAAGCTTGACCAACTAGAATCGCCCTTAAGGTTGCTTAGGAATTTCGGCTATTTAGGTGCAAGTGTATGGCTGATTTTTCTTCAAAATCTTACCTTTAGAATACTTCAATTGTGTCTATAAATTATGACCCTAGGCACCTATTTATAGAGGTATGGAAAAGGAACTGGAATCCTACTAGGATACGAATTAATTAAACTAGAATCCTAGTAGAACTCTTATTTAATTAATTTATCCTTTTAGGATTAGGAATTTAATCATATATCGAATCCTGATAGCTTTAGGATTCGTATATGAACACAAACACACACACGCACAGCAGCCCACGAGGGGCGCCATGCGCGCGCGCGCAGCCCGCGAGCACTCGCAGCCCATTGCCACGAGGCCCACACGCTGCCGCAGCCTTGGCGCGCGCTGGGCCTTCCTTGCGGTGGGCCTGGCGTAGCCTTGGCAGGTGCGTTGTGGCGCGCTGGCTTGTTGGGCGATGGCCCGGCTTCATGCTGTGCCTTCGTCTGGCAGGCCTCGTCCGATGCTAATTCGTACGATACACTTCCGATTAAATTCCCGATTCCGGAATTTATTTCCGATACGAACAATATTTAATATTTCCGATTCCGGAATTAATTTCCGGTTCGAACAAATATTTAATATTTCCGTTTCCGGAATTATTTTCCGATTCCGATAATATTTCCGATTGTGACAATATTTCCGTTTCCGGCAATATTTCCGATTCCGGCAATATTTCTATTTCCTTTAATATTTTCCGATACGTACCATGTTTCCGTTTCCGGCAACATTTACGACTTGGATAATATTTATATTTCCGATACGATCCATATTTCCGTTTCCGGTAATATCATCGTTTCCGGAGTATTCATTTCTTGCTTGTGACGATCTCAGCTCCCACTGAAACCAAGATCCGTCGATTCCGAATATCCATAGATGGAGTATTTAATGCCATTAAATACTTGATCCGTTTACGTACTATTTGTGTGACCATACGGGTTCAGTCAAGAGTAAGCTGTGGATTAATATCATTAATTCCACTTGAACTGAAGCGGCCTCTAGCTAGGCATTCAGCTCACTTGATCTCACTGAATTATTAACTTGTTAATTAATACTGAACCGCATTTATTAGACTTAATATTATATGCATACTTGGACCAAGGGCACTATTTCCTTCAGTCTCCCACTTGTCCTTCGGGACAAGTGTGCATTACCTAATTTCTTTGTCGCTCGATGCTTGCTCTTGAACATAAGGTAAGAGTTGTCATCCTTATTATGTCCAAAGGTGTTTCTCGGTTTCAGAGTTCAACTGATCAAATAAACAGATAATCATAACCTATGATTCATCCGAGCACGGCCATGCATTTTACAGTTTCTAGCTCTCCGAGTGGCCTTGTACAACTTTTAAGCATCTCATCCCAATTTATGGGAGGACAATCCCAATCTTGCGATCTTGAGATTAGACTTCGTTTGATAGGTGATTACCTGAGCGTTGCCTTTATAGCCTCCTTTTACGGTGCGACGGTTGGTCAACGTCAAAGCAACCAGTTCTCAAACAAGTAATCTCAAATCACTCAGGTATTGAGGATTTAGTGTCTAATAATTTTAATGAAATTTACTTATGACAGATTTTCATCTCTTACAGTAAAGTTTCATAGGTCTGTCCGATACTAGTCTTCCCAAAGTAAGTATCTATGCAAATGATTATGACATTGCCATGTCCACGTAGTTCAAGAAACAGAACTACTAGTCATCTTGCATTCTAGTCGTCTAACGTTTTCTATGCGTCCAATTTTATAGAAAACTCCGATCAGGGACCATTTTCAACCTTTGACATTCAAGTTCACTTGATAGACATTTCTTAGTCACAGGACTGGTCCTGACAGTCTATCTTGAATATTTCGTCAAATTGAAGGGACTCATCATTTAATAAACCACAAATTAAATGGAAAAATAAATTCTATTCATTTATTGTTAATGATTAACCAATAATGTTTTACAAAGAATTAAACTCTAAAACTTTAAAACATTAAATAAGGACATCAAAGCCATTCTCCAATATGCTTGATTCCCATAGCTGCAGTGTGCGAGTTGTGCTTCGCCTGCGGCAGAGGTTTAGTCAATGGATCTGATATGTTGTCATCAGTTCCAATCTTGCTTATCTCGACTTCTTTTCTTTCAACGAACTCTCGTAGAAGGTGAAATCTACGAAGTACATGCTTGACTCTTTGGTGGTGTCTAGGCTCCTTTGCCTGTGCAATAGCTCCGTTATTATCACAATACAGGGCTATTGGTCCTTTAATGGAGGGGACTACACCAAGTTCACCTATGAACTTCCTTAGCCATATAGCTTTCTTTGCTGCTTCATGTGCAGCAATGTACTCCGCTTCAGTTGTAGAATCCGCAATGGTGCTTTGCTTAGCACTTTTCCAGCTTACTGCACCTCCGTTGAGGCAGAAGACAAACCCAGACTGTGATCTGAAATCATCTTTGTCGGTTTGGAAACTTGCGTCCGTATAGCCTTTAACAATTAATTCATCATCTCCACCATAGACCAGGAAGTCATCTTTGTGCCTTTTCAGGTACTTCAGAATATTCTTGGCAGCAGTCCAATGTGCCTCTCCTGGGTCTGACTGGTATCTGCTCGTAGCACTGAGTGCGTACGCAACATCCGGGCGTGTACATATCATAGCATACATTATTAAACCAATCAATGATGCATATGGAATCCCATTCATTCGTCTACGCTCATCAAGTGTTTTTGGGCACTGAGTCTTGCTTAGAGTTATTCCATGAGACATGGGTAGGTAGCCTCGCTTGGAGTCTGCCATCTTGAACCTATCAAGCACCTTATTGATATAAGTGCTCTGACTAAGTCCAATCATCTTTTTAGATCTATCTCTGTAAATCTTGATGCCCAATATGTACTGTGCTTCTCCTAGATCCTTCATCGAAAAACATTTCCCAAGCCAAATCTTGACAGAGTTTAACATAGGAATGTCATTTCCGATAAGTAATATGTCATCGACATATAATACTAGGAAGGCAATTTTTCTCCCACTGACCTTCTTGTATACACAAGATTCGGTTGTGTTCTTGATGAAACCAAAGTCACTGACTACTTCATCAAAACGTATATTCCAGCTCCGGGATGCCTGCTTCAATCCGTAGATTGATTTCTTTAGCTTGCATACCTTTTTAGCATTCTTTGGATCCTCAAAACCTTCAGGTTGTGTCATAAACACAGTTTCTGTTAAAACGCCGTTTAAGAAAGCGGTTTTGACATCCATCTGCCATATTTCGTAATCGTAATATGCAGCGATTGCTAACATTATCCGAATAGACTTTAGCATTGCAACTGGTGAAAAGGTTTCATCGTAATCCACACCGTGGACTTGCTTGTAACCTTTTGCAACCAATCTAGCTTTGAAAACTTCAAGTTTCCCATCCTTGTCCTTTTTCAGTTTGAAAACCCATTTGCTTCCAATGGCTTGGTAGCCATCTGGCAAATCGACCAAATCCCATACTTGGTTTTCAGACATGGAATCTAATTCAGATTGCATGGCTTCATGCCATTGCTTGGAGCTAGGGCTCGTCATAGCTTGTTTGTAAGTCGCAGGTTCATCACTTTCAAGTAATAGAACATCATATCTCTCGTTCGTCAAAATACCTAAGTACCTTTCCGGTTGAGATCTATATCTCTGCGATCTACGCGGGGTTACATCTCTAGATTGACCATGATTCTCACCAGATACTTCTAAAGATCTCTGAGTTTCATCTTGAATGTTATCTTGAGCATTCTCTAGAGTTTGTTGTTCGACTCGAATTTCTTCGAGGTCTACTTTTCTCCCACTTGTCATTTTGGAAATGTGATCCTTTTCCAAAAAGATACCATCTCGAGCAACAAACACCTTGTTCTCAGATGTATTGTAGAAGTAATACCCCTTTGTTTCCTTTGGATAGCCCACAAGGATACATTTGTCAGATTTTGGATGAAGTTTGTCTGAAATTAATCGTTTGACGTATACTTCACATCCCCAAATCTTAAGAAAAGACACTTTTGGAGGCTTTCCAAACCATAACTCATATGGAGTCTTTTCAACAGCTTTAGACGGAGCTCTATTTATAGTGAGTGCAGCTGTATTTAGTGCATGTCCCCAAAATTCTATTGGAAGTTCGGCCTGACCCATCATTGACGTAACCATGTCTAGCAAGGTTCTGTTCCTGCGTTCTGACACACCGTTCCATTGTGGTGTTCCAGGAGGAGTCAATTCTGATAGAATTCCACATTCTTTCAGATGGTCATCAAATTCATAGCTCAGATATTCACCGCCTCTATCAGACCGCAGTGCTTTAATCTTCTTGCCTAATTGATTCTCTACTTCACTCTGAAATTCCTTGAATTTGTTAAAGGATTCAGACTTATGCTTCATTAGGTAGACATAACCATATCTACTGAAGTCATCAGTAAAAGTGATAAAGTAGCTGAAACCACCCCTAGCATTTGTACTCATTGGTCCACATACATCTGTATGGATTAAACCCAATAGTTCAGTTGCTCTTTCTCCAACTTTAGAGAAAGGTTGCTTTGTCATTTTGCCAAGTAAACATGATTCGCACTTACCATAATCCTCTAAGTCAAATGGTTCTAGAATTCCTTCCTTTTGAAGTCTTTCCATGCGTTTCAAGTTAATATGGCCTAATCGACAATGCCACAGATAGGTGAGATCTGAATCATCCTTTTTGGCCTTTTTGGTATTTATGTTATAAACTTGTTTGTCGTGATATAATAAATAAAGTCCATTGACTAATCTAGCAGATCCATAAAACATCTCTTTAAAATAAAACGAACAACTATTGTCTTTTATTAAAAAGGAAAATCCCTTAGCATCTAAGCAAGAAACTGAAATGATGTTTTTAGTAAGACTTGGAACATGGAAACACTCTTCCAGTTCCAAAACTAGCCTAGAGGGCAACGACAAATAATAAGTTCCTACAGCTAATGCAGCAATCCGTGCTCCATTTCCCACTCGTAGGTCGACTTCACCCTTGCTTAACTTTCTACTTCTTCTTAGTCCCTGTGAATTGGAACATAAGTGTGAGCCACAACCTGTATCTAATACCCAAGAAGTTGAATTAACAAGTGTACAGTCTATAACAAAAATACCTGAAGATGGAACGACTGTTCCGTTCTTCTGATCTTCCTTTATCTTCAAGCAATCTCTCTTCCAATGCCCCTTCTTCTTGTAGTAGAAGCATTCGGATTCAGAAGTGGGTTGACTGACCTTCCTCTTTTCAGACTTGGCGCCAGTTTGCTTAGTTGGGCTGGCCTTGTTGCCACCTTTCTTAGCATTCCTCTTCTTTCCAGATTTCTTGAACTTGCCCCCACGCACCATAAGCACATCCTGCTTATCACTTTTGAGCGTCTTTTCAGCGGTCTTCAGCATACCGTGAAGCTTAGTGAGCGTTTTGTCCAGACTATTCATACTGTAGTTCAGTTTGAACTGATCATACCCGCTATGAAGAGAATGGAGGATGGTGTCTACAGCCATTTCCTCAGAGAATTGCTGATCCAGCCGACTCATATTCTCAATGAGTCCAATCATTTTGAGAACATGTGGACTTACGGGCTCGCCTTTCTTAAGTTTGGTCTCAAGAATTTGCCTATGAGTTTCGAATTTTTCGACTCGAGCCAGATCTTGGAACATGTTCTTTAACTCACTGATGATCGTTAAAGCATCTGAGTTGATGAACGTTTTCTGTAGATCTGCACTCATGGTTGCAAGCATTAGACATTTCACATCCTTGTTGGCATCAATCCAACGATTGAGGGCTTCCTGAGTGACCCCTTCGCCTGCGGCTTCGGGCATCGCCTCTTCCAGGACATACTCCTTTTCTTCCTGCATAAGAACTATTTGCAAGTTCCTTTGCCAGTCAAGGAAGTTTTTCCCGCCCAACTTCTCCTTTTCGAGAATTGATCGAATGTTGAATGAATTGTTGTTTGCCATAATTAAAACTACAATTGAAAAAGAATAAACAAATAAATAACCATTCACAGTTTCTCTTAATAAACTTAAATTCTAGCATACATGCATAATTCAATGTTCATTAAGCATTTTATTCAAGTTATGTGTTCCGGCAGGTGTGAATAAAATGATTCCAAGACCCTAAAATCCATTGAAGAATTAAGCACATTATGTATTTAGACTCAATTCTAAAATCTTTTAGGTAAGCAAAAGCCTTTTGCTAATAGTCTAGAAACTACTCTTGGTTGATAGGTACGTCTAAGAACTTATTAGGTAAACCTATCGATTTTGCCACGACATAAAAGGACTCCTTACTTATATCGTTGAGTTTCACCAAAACTAACATGTACGCACAATTATTTGTGTACCTTACCCCTTTAGGACCAATAAGTAACACCTCGCTGAGCGAAAACTATTACTAGATTAATGTAAAGGATATCCAAGTAAGTGTTTATTTTGGCATGACACCTTTTAACTCAATTTTTAAGTTTGGAACTTAAGGCTCTTACTATGTTGGTTAGATTTTAAGTGAACTAAAATCCTTAATCATGCAACATAATCAAGCTTTGATCTCATGCATATTTAAGACATATTTAAAAGCAATAAATAACTTAAAACATGCATAAGATAAATGTGATCTAGTATGGCCCGACTTCATCTTGAAGCTTCAACTTCAAAGTCCGTCTCAAAAATGGTAACTTCGTCTTGAATTTCACCGTGGGAGGCGCCATTTTCTTCAAATAGGATAAGCTATAATTAAACTAATTACAACTATTTGATGGTACGCAGACCATATTTGAATTGAAAAACAATTTTGGTACTTTAGACCAATTACATTCAAATTAATGGTACGCAGACCATATTTTCTATCCTATTTGGGCCATGCTAGTCACTTCATAACCTGCAAAACAGTACATATACAATATATACCATTCACCCATTCATTATCATGAATGGCCCACATAGCTGGTTAGTAAAACACGTTATGCATCACATAAATATTTGCAGCAATTAATTAAGGGCACCACTAATCTACCAATTATTCAGTCCTTATTAATTCTAATCAAGTTGTTTAACCTTAAAGGATTTGTAGACCTAATCAAGAGTTTATGACTAAAAATGCTCCCACTTAAACCAATAAATTCATATGCTTTACTAATTTTAAACATAAAAATGTATTTCTAGTCTAACCGGAAACATACAAATTTAATTAAAATTTAAAGCTCATATAAATTTATAATCGAATCCATTAATTTAATTTATTTCAGTTGAATTAAACGAATTTAAATTAATTCAAGATTTAATTTTAGTAAAATAATTAGTATAAATAAAATTTATAATAATTATAATATTCAAAATTAAAATCCAAGAAAACAATTTAAATTACGAATTTTAAAATTAATTAAAATCGTTTCCGAACTGAAAATTAAAAATTAAATTCAAAGCGCATCAATCGGGTCAAGACGAGGCCATGAGCTTGCGCCCATGCCCCGTCGTGTCCACGAGGCAGCATCGCCCCTCACGACTGATCGCACAGCAAGGCACAAGCAGCTGCCACGCGCAAACGCAGCAAGCCGAGCCACGCTTGCACGCAGCATCGCTCGCTGCTTCGTAGCGCAACAGTTGCTTGGCGAGGCTGGGCGAGGCAGCGCTCGTGCTGCGAGGCACCCCTCGCTGCCCGCGCGCGCGCGCCTGCCATCACTCGCTCGCCTTGCTTCTTCGCCCATCCGCCCATGCATCATCGCAGCACTCGACGCAAGGCAGGGCTGCTGCCTTGTGCTCGCGTGCTACTCGCCTTGCTCGCTGCATTCGTACCGCATGGGCGACGAGCTCCCTTGCTCGTCGTCGCATGCCCGCACTATACAACACCCCTTAAGGGTAACACGTTGCGTCCATTGCTTTGTGCGTGCAAGTTTTATGAGCGAATTTCATAAAATTTAAAACTTTTATTTCCAAAATTAATGATAAATTAATAAATCATATTAATTTCATTATTTTAGGGCGAAAAAACGAAAATTTATTAATTAATTGATTTCCGATTAACATGGATCCAAATCTAGGTCATAAAAATTTTAAATTTAACATAAATTAACAATTTTTATGGTGGTTTTTAATCATTGGTACCTAATTAAATTATTAATTAATTATGAAAATCAAATTAATTCGAATTTCAACAAATTAATCATAATTACAAATTAGGTTGTATAATTAACAAGGCTAGGCATTCCAAACTTGTTAAACATATACTGTAGGTCAATCAAAAATTCAAGATTTATCAACAAGAATCGCAAATATTTAATTTAACATCTTAAATTTACAAACTTTTGCGTTCGAAAAACTAAAACCTCTGAAAAGTCATAGTTAGGCTTCGAATTTGGGAATTCACAGCACGTCCGGATCCGCCTTAAGCTTGACCAACTAGAATCGCCCTTAAGGTTGCTTAGGAATTTCGGCTATTTAGGTGCAAGTGTATGGCTGATTTTTCTTCAAAATCTTACCTTTAGAATACTTCAATTGTGTCTATAAATTATGACCCTAGGCACCTATTTATAGAGGTATGGAAAAGGAACTGGAATCCTACTAGGATACGAATTAATTAAACTAGAATCCAAGTAGAACTCTTATTTAATTAATTTATCCTTTTAGGATTAGGAATTTAATCATATATCGAATCCTGATAGCTTTAGGATTCGTATATGAACACAAACACACACACGCACGCACAGCAGCCCACGAGGGGCGCTATGCGCGCGCGCGCGCAGCCCGCGAGCACTCGCAGCCCATTGTCACGAGGCCCACACGCTGCCGCAGCCTTGGCGCGCGCTGGGCCTTCCTTGCGGTGGGCCTGGCGCAGCCTTGGCTGGTGCGTTGTGGCGCGCTGGCTTGCTGGGCGATGGCCCGGCTTCGTGTTGGGCCTTCGTCTGGCAGGCCTCATCCGATGCTAATTCGTACGATACGCTTCCGATTATATTCCCGATTCCGGAATTTATTTCCGATACGAACAATATTTAATATTTCCGATTCCGGAATTAATTTCCGTTTCGAACAAATATTTAATATTTTCGTTTCCGGAATTATTTTCCGATTCCGATAATATTTCCGATTCTGACAATATTTCCGTTTCCGGCAATATTTCCGATTCCGGCAATATTTCTATTTCTATTAATATTTTCCGATACGTACCATGTTTCCGTTTCCGGCAACATTTACGACATGGATAATATTTATATTTCCGATACGATCCATATTTCCGTTTCCGGTAATATCATCGTTTCCGGAGTATTCATTTCTTGCTTGTGACGATCTCAGCTCCCACTGAAACCAAGATCCGTCGATTCCGAATATCCATAGATGGAGTATTTAATGCCATTAAATACTTGATCCGTTTACGTACTATTTGTGTGACCCTATGGGTTCAGTCAAGATTAAGCTGTGGATTAATATCATTAATTCCACTTGAACTGAAGCGGCCTCTAGCTAGGCATTCAGCTCACTTGATCTCACTGAATTATTAGCTTGTTAATTAATACTGAACCGCATTTATTAGACTTAATATTATATGCATACTTGGACCAAGGGCACTATTTCCTTCACTGGCGGCATATAATATTATCTTGGGGCGTCCTACCTTGAACAGGGCAAAGGCTGTTATTGTGACTCACTTGATGCTTCTTAAGTTTGTATGTGATGATGGGAGCGTCAGCACCATACATGGTGATCAGCAACAAGTTAGAGACTGCTATTTAACCACCTTGAGTCCGGAAGCATGGAGGTCAGGTGAAGAGAAAGACACGTTGGGAAACAAACGAAAATGTGGCGACACACAATCCAAATCCCTGAAGGAGACACTAACTATCTCAGCGGCGCACATGGAAGAAAGACGACCAGAGCCTTTTGGGGCTCATTTCAATGTGGTATCGAATACAGATAAGCCAGACAGAGTAGTGCCCATTGAAATTCCTCCTGGCGACCCGTTGGCGGCAGAGTTGGTCCACCTATTGAGAGAATTTGAAGATATCTTTGCCTTTACTGTTGAAGAAATGTCGGGCATTGACCCTGCCGTGGCCGTCCATAAGCTGAATGTGGACCCAAATTTTAAACCGGTCCGTCAGAAGAAAAGGAACCATGGGGAAGATAGAAATCAGGCGGCAGCGGCGGAAATACAGAAGTTGATGGATGCAGGGTTTGTTCGGCCTAGTCAGTATCCCGACTGGGTTGCTAATGTGGTCCTCGTCAAGAAACCAAACGGCACCTGGAGGATGTGTGTTGATTACACAAACCTCAATAAGGCATGTCCCAAGGACAGCTTCCCATTCCCAAAGATCGACCGGCTTGTCGACTCCACGGCGGGACATGCCATGATGAGCTTCATGGATGCATACTCAGGGTTTCATCAAATCCCCTTGTGGCTTGACGACCAGGAAAAGACGTCATTTTTTACAGAAAAATGTCTATACTGTTACAAAGTAATGCCGTTTGGGTTAAAGAATGCACCGGCCACCTTTCATCGTCTTATTAACACTTTGTTCACCAAACAGCTCGGCAGAAACATTGAAGCTTACATTGATGATATGATTGTGAAAAGTAAGTAGCGGACGGCACACATAGCTGATCTGAGGGAGACATTTGAGACTATTCGAGCTTACAACATGAGATTGAATCCTAAGAAGTGTGTGTTTGGGGTAACGTCGGGAAAATTCTTAGGTTTTTTGATTGATGAAAGAGGAATTGAAGCCAACCCGGACAAGATCCAGGCGGTAATTGATATGAGCTCACCAAAGACAGTAAAAAAAGTCCAGCGGCTCACAGGTTGTCTGGCCGCCCTGGGCAGATTTCTTTCCAGAGCCGGAGACAAATGTCACTACATTTTTAGGGCAATCAGAAAGAAGGCCAAGTTTGAATGGTCGGATGAAGCCGAGGCGGCGCTGGTTAGATTAAAAGATTATTTGCACACCTTACCTTGTCTTGTTAGCCCTTTGCAGGGAGAGACTTTATACATGTACCTTGCTGTATCTGAACACTCGCTGAGTACCGTTCTACTAACAGAGAGGGAAGGAATACAGATGCCAATGTACTTCGTCAGTCATGTTCTTCAAAATGCTGAAATTAGATACCCTACGGTGGAAAATTTTGGTTTAGCCTTGTTCATGGCCAGCAAAAAGCTTCGTCCTTACTTCTTAGCCCACAGGATAGTGGTCTACACGGGTCAGCCGCTTAAACTGCCTTTCACGAAGATGGAGGCGTCAGGCCGAATGCTGAACTGGGCTATTGAGCTGAATGCCTTTGATATCACTTATGAACCTAGGAAAGCCGTCAAGGGGCAAGCTTGTGCAAACTTTATTGTTGAAATTACGAGGCATTCCTTTGACAAGAATACAAAGACGGTGTGGACATTGTACGTAGACGGCTCGTCCACGCAGAACGGTTGTGGAGCCGGGATAACCTGCCAATCGCCAGAAGGGGATACTTTTGAGTATGCTATGCGGTTTAACTTTCAGGCGTCCAACAATGAGGCTGAGTATGAAGCCCTGCTTTGTGGCATTAAAATGTGTAAAGCGGCCGGTGCCGAAGAAATCTTAGCACTATCTGACTCTCAACTGATTGTGAGCCAAGTCAATGGAACCTACGAGGCAAGGGAACCGACGATGGTTAAATATATGCAGGCCGTCCACCAGGAGGTGGAGCCACTGAAAAGCTTTGAAGTAAGGCAAGTCCCTCGCTCAGAAAATAACCAAGCGGATGCCTTGTCAAAATTGGCCAGTTCTGCGTCTTGTGATACCCCTCGTCATGTGTTCTGGGAGGTAAAGGAACACAAGAGCATCGAGAAAATGGAGGTAGAAACTCTGGACAGGACTTCCACGTGGATGGATGACATAATTAACTTCAAAATGAATGGAGTCTTGCCAGAAGACTCGAGGCAAGCGGCAAAACTTCAAAAGAAATGCTCTTGGTTTGAAATGTGGAACGACACTCTTTACAAAAAGGCCTACTCCCGTCCTTTGTTGAGATGTGTGACGCCTGAAAAGGGACAAGAAATTCTAGAAGACCTTCACCAGGGACTATGTAGCTCGCATATTGGGGGAAGGGCCTTGGCAGAAAAGGCACTTCGAACCGGCAATTATTGGCCGACTCTTAAGGATGATGCAATCTCATTGGTCAAGAAGTGTGACAAATGTCAGCGCTTTGCTCACCTAATACACCGACCGACTCGATTTCTGACACCCATCACTAGTCCAATTCCGTTTGCTAAGTGGGGAATGGACCTCCTAGGCCCGTTTACTGCCGCTCCTGGAGGGAGGCGTTATGTCATTGTTGCTGTAGATTACTTCACCAAGTGGGTGGAAGCAGAAGCACTCAAGAATATAAAATCCAGTGATGTACGAGCATTCATTTGGAAAATATCATGACTCGTTTTGGAATCCCACAGGCTATCGTCTTTGATAATGGGCCTCAGTTTGAGACGCCTAAGCTGAAAGAATGGCTGGCGGACCATGGCATACATAGTTGTATTGCCTCTGTTGGACGTCCCCAAGCCAATGGCCAGGTTGAGGCGTTCAACAAAATAATCTCTGAAGGGATTAAAAAGAAGCTTGACGAAGCCAAGGGTCTGTGGGCTGATGAGTTGCCAAACGTCTTATGGTCAATCCGCACCACGGCAAAGAACTCCACCGGTGAAACCCCCTTCTTATTAGCTTATGGTGCCGAGGCCGTCCTACCCATAGAGATGTGTGAGCCAACCTTGAGAGTCATGCTATACGATGAAAATGCTAACTGGGAAATGATGAAAGTGGCCTTGGATCTCTTGCCTGAGGTTAGAGGAAATGACGCCCTAAGACAACAGCTGTACAAGATAAGAATGGCGAGGGAATACAACAAAAAAGTCTCTAACAGAGTGCTCAAAGTGGGAGATTTTGTCCTCCGAAAAATGGAATCCACAGGCCGAGCCAATGAACAGGGTAAGTTGACGCCTACCTGGGAAGGACCTTATGAGATCTATGATGAAGTCAGGGATGGAACTTACCGCATTCAAGACATGCAAGGCCGACCTATCCTGCGCACTTGGAATGCTGACAATCTCAAGAAATATTTCTTTTAGATGTGTGCTAGCTTTGTCTTACATAGAAGGATATGTTGCTTAAGGGGCGACCTCTAATGGTCCTGATATGGTAGTAATCACTTTTGTAACCGGCTAAATTTTCCATGCAAAGTTATAAATAATACTACTCTACTTGTTTCATATCATTTATTACTCGCACGTCGAATACCAAAGCCTAATTGAATGACGGCCTAAGAAGTGGCCCAGATTAGCACCTATACATAACAAGACTTATTGTTTGAAGCCTAAGAAATGGCCTAGATTAGCACTAAGTTGTAGGCTGATCACCTATCCAACTCTCACCTCAGCGGCACAACATGCCGCAGGATAACCCATGTGCGAAAGCAGGGTTTATGCCCACTAACCGCTTAGCGACACATTAGCATACATAATAAGACCCTAAATCCCATACAGCATAATTAGTTGTCTACGGAAAAAGTAACCTTGGAACAAAGGTGGCTTGCTCAAAAGCCCTGCGGCAAAAGTAACCTTGGAACAAAGGTGGTTTGCTCAAAAGCCCTGCGGCAAAAGTAACCCTGGAACAAAGGTGGTTTACTCAAAAGCTCTGCGGCAAGAATGACCTGGGAAAAAGGTTGTTATGTGTCCAGTCTTTGGTCGACAACTTCGTTTGACGAGCCTGTCTAGCGGAAATCATACCTATTGATTGACTTGCGTCAATCAATTCCAGAATAGACATGCTCGTCAAAGAAAGTGACGACCACAAAATTGCCTAGCGCACACTTAGTTGCCTGCGGAAAAAATGAGCTTGGAACAAAGGTGGTTTGCTCAAAAGCCCTGCGGCAAGAATGACCTTGGAAAAAGGTTGTTATGTATTCATTCATTGGTCGTCCAGCCCATTTGACGACCAAATAAGGCCGAGCGTATACTAGGGTGCCCGCGGCAGAATTACCCTTGAGCAAAAATTGTTTGCCCAAAAGTCCGGCGGCACGAACTTCCTTAGAACAAAGTGCCGTTCGTGCAAATACCTTAGTCGTCCAGCCCATTTGACGAGCTTGTCTAGCGGCAATCATAACTATTGATTGACTTGCGTCAATCAATATCGTAGTAGACACGCTCATCAAAGATTGTGACGACCATACCTATTGATTGGTAACACCATGGTTAAGAAAAAACCAAAGTACGAAAAATAAATAAACACGAGATAAAGGAAACAACGAAAGTAGCCTACTTATAGAACAACGCCCGTAGTAAGGCGTGCAAAAGTAGCCCAAAATCCAAAATAAAAAATAAATTGTTGTGTGCTCAGGAGGCACAAAGGTACAGACGGCAGCGGCGCCAAAACATAACAAAAGTAATTGTTTTTGCCCTAAGGCAGGAGAACACTACAACTAAAAATTGTTGCATAACAGAAGGCGGCAAATCAGGGGGCAGCAGCGTCGTCCTCATCATCGGAAGGCACAAACTCCGGGGGCGGTTGCCCGAGACGCTCAGCGGCCAACACAGCAGCACTGTGTTCTAAGCGTCGCTGGAACCACGCGAGGTCATACTCCTCCATATGGTTCTCCCAGGCATGCTTAACGGTGTCCTTCGCCGCCTGCTCCCCTTGGTCGTAGGACTCATGCAGACGCTCACGTAAGGCACGAACCTGCGACCTAGCAGTTTCCAGCTCTCCCTGAAGTCGCTCAGCTTGGTCGGCTGCTTCCTTGACTTGAGGGTACTCCCGAAGCTGGTCCTGGAGAGTCTGTATTTCCGCCGCTGCCTTCTTGGCTTCCTCGACCATTGCCATCATGTCCGTGTCCTGCGCCAGGATCTTTTTCAGCAGTTCGGCCTTTTCAGACCTTAACGACGCAACCTCCTTCGCCTGGAGATCTATGGTCGTCTGCATTTCCAAGCGGACCTCCTCAATCGACTTAAAAGCATAATTACCATGATGGACGGACTCGGCCAGTTGAGCCTTGAGCTCCTCGGCAGTATTGGTCTTCCAACTTTTGCAGAACTCCATGCGGTAGAACAGCTGCAAAAAGAACCTATGTGTTAGTAAAACAGTCTAAAAACGTTTACAAACAGGTAATGTTATGGAGTCAAACTCACGTCAAGCAGACTGGCTTGGATGGCACCGAATTGAGCGTCCTTCCGCCGGCCAGGAAGAGAAGCGACATACTCTTTGGGAACGACCTTGAAAACCTTGCGGCATATGGCCGCCCTGTCCCTTGACGAGTAGTGAGGAGTGGCGGGGATATTCTCGTCCTCTGCCTAAGCTGCTTCCTTCCCCTTGCCTTCTTTAGCTATAGGAAAAACAATGGCCTTAGGATGACGTGGAGAGTAAGAAGAACTGCCTGATGAGGCTCGATACGTCTGAACAACGTTTGAGTAAAACTTACCACTCGAAGACCTAGCTCGGCGAGCCACCTCCGCAGGGATTTGCGAACGGACATTAGCTGGAATGCCAGCTAAAGGGTCCGCCGGCTCCGTTTGGTGCCCCCCTGGCCTCGATTTGGACACCAAGTCCACAATTGAGGAAGGCTTATCTACTGCCTGCTCCTCTTCAACAGGGTGACCACCCTCGGCAGCTTGCGACTCCTCCTTCTTTGCTGAACGACGTGGCCGGGGACGTGGCTTCTTAAAGCTGCTTGGGGTCTCCGAGTCAGCCGGCACTGACCGCTTCTTCAGCTGCGAAAGAGTGGTCCCCTTCGCCCTCGACGACGCCTTGGCCGCATCCTTTGCTTGCTGACCAAGAACACAAAGAAAAGTCAGAAAATTGATCACAAGCTACTTACTAAATAGTGGCTCGGCATTAAAAAGGATGCCCGTCCAAAATAAAGTGACGAGGCGTACCTTAGCAATCACAAGCCACCTACAAAATAGTGGCTCGTCATTAAAAAGGACGCCCGTCCAAAATAAAGTGACGAGGCGTACCTTAACGATCACAAGCTACTTACTAGATAGAGGCTCGTCATTAAAAAGGACGCCCGTCCAAAATGAAGTGACGAGGCGTACCTTAGCAAGCACAAGCCACTCACTAAGTTGTGGCTCGTCATTAAAAAGGACGCCCGTCCAAAAGGAAGTGACGAGGCGTACCTTAGCAAGCACAAGCCACTCACTAAGTTGTGGCTCGTCATTAAAAAGGACGCCCGTATAAAAAGTGACGAGACGTACCTTAGCAAACACAAGCCACTCACTAAGTTGTGGCTCGTCATTAAAAAGGACGCTCGTCCAAAATAAAGTGACGAGGCGTACCTTAGCAAGCACAAGCCACTCACTAAGTTGTGACTCGTCATAAAAAAGGACGCCCGTTTAAAAAGTGACGAGGCGTACCTCAGCAAACACAAGCCACTCACTAAGTTGTGGCTCGTCATTAAAAAGGACGCTCGTCCAAAATAAAGTGACGAGGCGTACCTTAGCAAGCACAAGCCACTCACTAAGTTGTGACTCGTCATAAAAAAGGACACTCGTCACCAATTCTGGACGAGTAAAGTTTAATTCACAAAGGACGAAATAAAAAATGATACTCACCTTCTCCTCCAACTGGGCCTTGGCCTTCTTCATCTTGGCCTCATAAATGTCGGCCATCCAGTCCAGTCATGTCGCCCCTGCCAATATCCGCTGCGGACAGCTTGCTCATCCCTTCCTCTACACACAAAAAGGAACAATAGTTAGAAAAGGATTAGAACAAAGTGGAGCGGCACATAATCTAACGTTCTACCTTGGGTCATAGAATATCCTAAGCCAACAGCAGCTAGAAATGCCTCATCCCGTAACTGGCTTATGTGCGGCAACCACTCGGCCGGCACATGAAAGGTCTTGTCAGTCGTCAAGTGATGGGTGTTAGCCTTAAACAAGACCATTATGTGATCCCACTCCTCGGCAGTAAGGGGTGGGAGAGCCTCGTCGCGTTCCATATAATTTGCCGTGCGACTCCAACGACTCATCCTATCATACATCTCCTGGTCGTCAGTATAAAATACGACCCATCTCTTCCTCCACATGTGCCAGTTGCTGAGTTTACCCATCACAGTCTGGTACGTACCACGACTGCTCAGATTGAACCACCCCTCGGCGGCATTGGGGGAACGGGAGATGGAAACCAGATGCAAGAATGCGTTGAACGACGGCTCCACGTTGTTCAGCGCACATTTGGCGATGTAGCCAAATATATCTGCCCAGGAGTTTGGGGTCAGTTGAGCCACCCCAATATTAAACCCATCCAGAACCTTTACAACGAAGGGATGTGGAGGGAACCTCATGCCAAGCTTAATGGCCGCGGCATAAACTGGGAACTCTCCCTTAGCGAGCAGGCTGATTGTCGAGTCCAAACCGGCTGGCACGCGCATCTGATATCCTTCTCCCACGCAGAGGTCTTCTCTCATCTTGGCCCCATGCCTATCTAGCCACCTCATCAAGCCAATGTCTGGATGAATCTCCGAAGGAAGAAGCTGAGCTTCTTCCCGGCCTCTTGGCCTAATTGGTACTAGAGCAACCTCTTGCTCTTCGGCAGCCGACGGCAATGGAGCTATACTCGACTCCCCGACTGCCTGGCTCGCTGTACCCCCAGGCGAGCTTGCAGTTTGTTCTTCCTCAACTTCGGCATATTCATCGATCTCTTGAAAGAGATCGGCATATTCTGCGTCAACTGCCGGGGCGGTGGAGGAATATCTCTCCCTAGGAGGCGTGGCTGCTTCCTCTCACAAACGCAGGCGAGTAGGATCTGCCGTCTGCTTGGTTCTAGCCATGCCTTCTGCATAGTGAACGAAGCACGGCTTAGGGGTGACCAACAATGAAGAAAAAGACGTGATTGGGCGTCCGCCCCGACAAAGGACGAGCGGCGTAAAAATCTCATTTAAACCTAATAAGTCCTTACCTAGTACTAAGGTGCGGGCTACTAACGAGGATAAAAATGACGAAGAGATGACAAAAAACATGAAAGAAAGGTGAAAACTAACCTTGAAAGATTTGAGAAGTAGTTGGTGAAGAACAGGATGAGTTTCACGAAGAACAAGTTCAATCTAATGAAGAACAGGTTGAGTCTCGCGGTGGCCGGAAATCGCCTGCTGGTGGTGGAAATACGCCGGAAATCGCCTGTCCTGAGTTCTGTAAAAATGAAACGTAAAAATGAAAATTTACCCACCCTATATATAGACAGGGGCAAAAAAGAGAAAAGTGACACTTGTCACTATCTCAACACTTGTCCCAAAAATGCACCTGAATATCAAAGGTCAAGAAGCGATATCCGAAAGATTGTTTCCTGAAATGCCCTTCTTGAGGGGCAAATGTTGTGGGCAAAATTACCATGCCAACATATACCAATAAAGATGCGACACTTGGCACGCATTACGCCCCGTAAGTAAACCATGGAAGTATAAATATCCGTCTACGCATAAGTATGAGTGTCCATCTACGTATCTACAAAGTATACGTACTTGCATTTGTGTACGTATAAATGTATGTATTATGTCTGTACATGAGGGGCATACGTGGCAAGTATCCCATGATGGGCGCAAAGGCCCAAATAGCCCACTTATGCCCTAAAAAGCCAGAAAACTGCAAGAGGAAAGGACACTTGTCCTCTCCTCCTGCCTCAGCCAATCATGTGAAGGGAATGTTAGGTCATTCCCCCAATAACCTAGTACTATAAAAATCCCCATTTCCCTAGAAAAAGGGGTCACAATTACATCAAAAGAAAGAACATTTTACAGCTCTGCCTTCTCTATACTTTCTCTCTCTAAAAACATACTCTTGCTTAAACATCGGCTACCGGAAACCTCCAAGTCTAGCTTACCGGAAAACCCCCACAACAGTAGGTATCATTCATAGTTTTTTTTTTTTGTGAGGGAATATCATTCATAGTTTACCTTATTGGTCTATGTCTTAAAAGATTGCATGAGAAAATGACACGTGATATTTATGATATCTATTTTAGCATATAGTGATGATAGATTAAGGTACAATTTAGTGATGATAGACTAAGGCACAATTTATTTATTTCCCTAGAAAAAAGTACAATTTATTCCTCGTACAAAAATAAAAAAAATTCGCTAGAAGGAGGGGTCGAACCTCCGACCTTGTGGTTAACAGCCACACGCTCTAACCAACTGAGCTATTCCAGCTTTTGTTCTTCTATTCGATTTTAAACATTAAAAACTTATTATTTTTTCATCCCTTTTTCTATTGGATACCAAGTTACCAACACAAAGAAAAATAAAAAAAGAAAAGAAAAATTAGATCTAATAGAGTGAGCTTCTTTTATTCAACTGACAAGGATTTGGTGCACTGAGAACTGATGTTTTATTATAAATAAAAAAAATCTACTTTGATATGCAATCAACACTACAACACTTTATAAAAGTATGTTTAACATTTCAAATCTTAAATAAGGGTATTATCAGTATATATGCGGACACTAAATTACTCAAGAGTTAGCTTATATACTCCGTAACAGGTAGTGTATTGAGAGGGGAAATAGAAACAACAGACCTGAAACAGGAAAATAAATTATTCCGCCATGTCTCATACTGTATAATATTTATAGGAACCGTAAGTGTTTGTACAAGGGTTGATCCAGTAACTACATATGTAACACAAATATAAATTATACTTCGTATAATTCCATAGCTGAAGAGCCTAGAAAAGAAGAAAGTGTTTAGCGCCGTCTTCGTTGTGCAGTTGGGGGCAGCTTCTCAGATGGGCCACTAGGAAGCTTTTGCCCAGTTTCTCGCTCAATCCTCTTCTTTAGCTCTCTCAGTATTCGTATTTGTCCCAGTTTCTCGGGAGACAATTTCTCCCAGTAAATCCCTGCACCATTAACAATGCAATTGGAAGCTAAATGTTAACAATGCAATTCAAAGCGTGGTTTGAAAAGTACGTGACCAACTACTACAATTCATTGCTAACCTTGCGGTTTTGGTATATCCGTATTGGTGAATATCACCTGTGTTGGGGTGCAAATGATGTCGACTGCTACGTCATGAATTAGTAGCTTTTCAGCTGGAATATCATCTACCAGTTGTTGATCATGCACTGCAGTATTATTAACTGGCCGGTTAAGCTTAAACAATAGCAGCGATGTAGTAATTACTGAAAATAGTTTACAGATTCAATTCCCAAATCATTCCCAGATTTAATCTTTGATAACATCTTATTACAGATACTCAATTAGGTAATTAATTATACAACCGGTTAACCAAGAATATCTTTTTGCTCATTTAGACGGCTTCAGATGAGTTAATGAGCAGAAAAATACCCTGATTACGTACCATGCATGAGCTGACTCAACAGGCACGTTATCTAATTTTCCCTAATTATGTCACCCTCCGCTCCTCACAGGAGATGATAAATCTAGAGATGATATTTTCCGATTACAACTCAATACATATCTTGAAAAATTAATTATCAAAGTGAGTGAGGTTCAACACTTCAATTATCAAAGTCTGATGTAAAACAATTAATGTTGGATTTTGGCAAGAAATTTCCAGTCCCTGAGAGAAAACTGAACAGTCGCAATGAGCACCAGTAGTAAGAAATTCAGAAAAAGAACATAAATACCTGTAGTGACCACAGGTGTTGAGTCATCAATGGCGCCCATGTAACGCAGCATTCCATATTCAAGTTCAGCAAATCCCTTCAAAAATATAGAGTAGGGTTTTGGACATTACAATTTACAAGCTGTTCTTTACAAATGCAATTACACTTGCGAAAGTAGGAGGCCAAGCAAGAAATAGGCCTTTCTAAAGCCAAATTATATTATCAGAGTACCACGAGAAAATTAGACAGCATTAAGATAGGACACTCTCTTCACCCCAGGTAAAGAACTTATCAGAAGATGAAAAACAGTTGCAGTTAAGACTATGGGAATAGATTGCATTTAGAGCATAATTTATAGTTCTTGAAAAAAGAATAAAAATGAACTCCTATAGGACACTGGGATAGAGGAAAATCATTTGAAGATGATGAGAATCAATACGAAAATAGATATGATGGAAGGTAAAACATATGGATTGTACAAAGACTTTTAGATGTATCGCTATGAAGCTTCGATTGAAGTGATATGGTCAATAACTATTGACATGTTAACCTATGTTTTCCACATGCACTATAATAACACACCACCAGCCTGGGCGGCTGAGCGTATTACACTGATACGGAATGTTAGTTAGAAATAAAGAAGTCCTTATTCAGCCAAAACAACAATAAAGAAGTCCTTATTGGCTTATTTATGACATTTTCAAAGAGAATAGAACTGAACAACGCAAAATAAAAAGCTTATATCAAATACTCGACTGTTTCTTATACGCAAAAGTTAATTCAATTATACTGCACAAGAACAGCCAACACTGTAGAATCTTAATCTCTAAACAGAGATATGGCAATAAAAGAATGCTAGTATCCAAAGCTGAAAAGGTTCAGTGCTTAAGTACGCCATTAAGAAGAAATGCAAGTATGCATAGACTGATTTATTCCCGTGGCATCCAAGGACTTCATTACTTGGACGAAACGGGAAAACCAAAAAGGGATACTAACCTATACCAGTTCGTATATAATTGATTTAGACTTAACAGGATTTCCATCCTAAGTGAAATAAATGAGCAGCTGATTCTCTCAACATATTTGTGCTTTTACCAAAGGAGGCCTTACCAGACAATTTCGAAATACAGTCAGCCTACACTGGCTACATGAGATTGAAAAAGAAGGCATGTTGAATATTTTAATGGAAAACTACCTCACCCTTTCCTAGCCGGGCTCCAGTCTTTGGATCAACGGCAACTGAACCAACAAGAATTAAGTCTACTTTGATATTTTCATCCAGCCCAATTGGTCTTCCATATTTTGCTACACCTACAGAGGTGCATGCCTCATTTATTGTGCTTGGACTCAACATTTCTGACTCAAGAATAGAAAAGAACCCTGTCCTTAAACGTGGCTGTGGAGTCAGCAGTTTCTTCCCCTCTGCATCAACAAAGCAGCCTCAAGGAAATGAGTCAACAGCATAATATAGAAGACCAATGAGATAAACTAAGCATCATGACAGAAATGATCCATAGACACACTTTTACTTATTCATACAAGCAAATCATGATGAGCATTCTGGGTTTCTATAGAAAGAAGATGCCTCATTTTTACTTTTCAACAGCATGTGTCTCCATATTATTACTCCGTGTCAAAATTCATAACACGTGGTCCTCATACCAATATACCATAATGGCCTACATCAAACATTAGATTCTAAGATTAGGACTGTTTATAAATAATAAGTCTGATTGCCTTCCAATATAAAAAAAATGTTTCCTACTGATTAGCGGGAAAAAAATCTGTTATTCACAGAAATATGTTGCTGTATTTCACAAATTTTACACTTTGAGAAAACTTGACAGCTCAATCTAAGATGAAGACAATCTGCTTCCGCCTTTAGGTTAAACAAAAAAGAAACACAGAACACTCACAATTGAAGAGCAAAATAAGAGGGGGGTAGATAAACTCTCCACCCCACCCCCCCCCCCCCCCCCCCCCCCCCCCCGCACACACACACACACAATTAGCTTTAATTTCTCACAATCTCTTTACTCTAGATCTCGGTCTAAAATGCAATGAGTATCCAACCGTTTCACAACAAACAATCACTTTTAGATTTCTTTACTTCACAGGAACAAAGAAAAATCCCCATCAAATGGAAATATCATATAAATGCAGCAAGTGTCATATAAATTATACAATCACACAAAGTAGTTAATATTATGACTAAATTTCAAACAGCATTTCCCAGCAAGAGTCTGATACCCTCAAACTTCCAGCTTCCCTGCTATCCAACATTAACAAGCAACACCATATATGCACTGTGCCACAAGTTGTATACAATAAATTAATCATCCCAAATGACAAATCATACAAAGTTCAGTTTTGCAAAATTGATGTCCATTATATGCAAGTACTACCGAACAACGAACAAGACAAACAGAAACAATTAAAACCAACCAGAAAGCGTCAAGAATCTGACTTGTTTTTGTGGAGAATCTGGGTTAACCTTCACACAACTCGCCCCCCGGAACACCTCCAGTTCACCCAACTGCCAAAAAATAATTCAACCCCATGAAGTTCCTCACAGAAAATATATTTTTAAAAAAAAAGAAATCAAACCATTCAACATTAATGAAAAAACCTTATTAGCAGCAAGTGTAGCACCAACAAAATTAGGAATACGATTATGAACAGGTCGAGGAAACTGAGCAATATTCTGGGCTTCCATTAAATCCCAAACCCTCTTCCTAATCCTCCATTTCCAAGCTTTTGGGTCAACTTCCTTTCCTTCACTCTCTCTCATCTCCCTTTCTGACGCTTCTGCCATTGATTCTCGAGCTTTAGCATCAAGGGTGAGGCGATTTGATTCAAATGCCGCCTCGTTGAAGATTTCTGCATTGTTTTTCTGGGAATTATACAGTTTTGAATTTGATGGAATTTTGTAATTTAGATTTCTTTGATTGGGTGCATTTTTTAGTGGAATCCCAATTGATATTAGGGTTCTTGGGAATTTGGAGGGAAGTGAGAAAGGTGAAGGTGTGAGATAAGAAGAGAGTAGTGGTGCTCGTATTACAATCGTGTCCATTGCCTGCTGATGTTGGTTCTCATTCCCGGCACTTTTTTTGTTTTTAACGGTCTTTCTTACTCTCTCGACCCGACTTGATTGAATCCAAGAATGTGGTTAAACCAAATCGACTCGACTCGACTCGACTCGACCTAAAATCAATCTGACATCCACTAACTCATTAGAAATCAAGGGGGTGTTTGGTTAGGAGAGGTATGATGGAAAAATAGGTTTTGGGGGGTGAATTAGAGGTTTGACCTTTAGAAAAAGCTAATTGAGAGTGTTTGGTTTGGATAGGATTGGAAGAGAGTTTTGGGGTGAAAAAACTAATTTTGTAAAAGCTCGGGAGCTTTTTGCAATTAGAGGTTTGAGAAAGTGGATGAAAATGACTATTTTGTCCTACTATTACTTATTATTACAACCACTATCAACCTTGGTACCCTACATATTTTTCTCCTAAAAACATTACTCACACTTTCTTTTTCATTTTACCATATTTACTAGATTCGTTTTTTGTTGTAATAAATTTTATATTAGTACTTTGAAGCAATCGAAGTATATTGCAATCATGCTTAAAATTTCATTAGTAATATTTATCTATTTGAAAAATATATATTAAATAAACTAAATAAAAAATAATTTTAAAAAATAAATATTTTATTTAGTCAATTTTTATTAGAAAAATATAGAGAAAGAAAATTAACACAATAAAATATTTGTCTAATATTAATAAGAAACAAAGTATGTCAATGTCCTTAATGGTCATTTTACATATTAAACAGCTAACAACTATCAGCTAATTTACCAAACATTTTTACACAAACAACTAATGCAACCAGCTAGTCAAATCAGTTAATGCAACCAGCTAGTCAAATCAGCTAATGCAAACAGCTAACAGCCAACATCTAGTCAAACTAGCTATCAGCTAACAGCTCCCAACCAAACAGAGCCCAAATTTACAAATCTGAATCGCATCTAACTCAAAACTCCAAAAGGACTCGAACTAAGTGCCAAAAGGGCTAACTAGGAACGATGACTAAGGAAAATGGAAGATATAAAGATTTGAGTTTTTTTTTCTCATTTTACCCTTGTGTTTATTTGATTTCTATGTTCTACCCATGCGTTTAAACTCGTCTACGTTGTACTCTTGTCCTTGTAAAATTTAATCAATCTTATTCTTGTTGTTAACCAAACATTAAAAAACATACCAAGGTTTTTCTATATTATAATCAATGTTATCTTTTTGTTAACCTTAAATATCTCTGGATATTTTTTTAAAAAAGTAACATAATCTGTTAACATTGGGATGACATCAGGGATAGAGCTGATTGACTTTAACAACTACAAGGGTACAATGTGAAATATTTAAATAAAACACTCGAGTACAATGTAGAAATCTGTAAAACATACGGAGTATGGTATAATATAGAAAAACCTAAGCAAAGGCACTAGGGGGGCGTTTGGTTCACACAGGGTAAACGGAATGAAATCAAGAATGGGATAGAAGGGGAATGGGAATGAAACCCTTTGATTTAAAATGTTGTTTGGGATGTATTTTTCATTTTCCATTCATCTTCTCCCTCCCTTGCTCCCTTGCTCCCTCCCTCCTCCGCCCACCCTCCCTTGCTCCCTCCCTCCCTCTGCCGCTCACCCTCCCTCCGCCGCGCACCCTCCGCCGCGCACCCTCCCTCCGCAGCCCACCCAACCACCTTCTCTTGCTCAGCACCCTCCGCCACCATGCACCCCCTCCCTCTAATCTTATTTTCTCACAATTTTATGGATGAATTTGATGTTTAAATGTTCTAATTCGACTATGAAATCCTCAGATCTGAAGATTCCATAGCCGAATTTGACCATTTCAAGACATAAATTGCATAAAAAAAAGGTAATTTCATTCTAAATCTTGTTTTTTCTTCAATTTTTTAGGGTTGGGGTGGAATTTGGGGTGGTGGTGGTGGGGGGTGGTTTCGGGTCATGGGGTGGTTTCGGGTGGTGGGAGTGGATCAGGGGGTAGTTTCGGGTGGTGGGGGGTGGGTAAGGGGTGGTGGTTTCGAGTCATGTAGTGGTTTCGGGTGGTGGGGGTGGGTCAAGGGGTGGTTTCGCGGGGTGGTGGTGGGGTCATGGGGTGGTTTCGGGTGGGTAAGGGGGTGTTTTCGGGTAGTGCTGGTGGGTTTAGGGTGGTGGTGTCGGGTGGTGGGGGTGGTTTTGTGGGGTGTGGTGGGGTCATGGGGTGGTGGTTCAGGTGACTTTGGGTGTTATAAGGTGGTAAATGTTTTTGTAGAAGTGTTGGGGGAATGGGAATGGAAAAGTCTAGGGGGGGGGGGGTGGGGAATCAGTGTAGAAGGTTTTTGGGGTAACCCAAAAATGAAATTGGGTAAAGGGAATGGTGAAACATGCCAACCAAACAATAACAAAGGGAATGATATCAGTCCATTCCCATTCCCTTTCCTGAAAACCCCCAACCAAACGCCCCCTAGGGGTAGCGATCCATGAATCATGATATAAGGATTTCATTCCCTAGCCGAAAGGGAGAGCGAGAGGCCACATTGGTTGCTTTGCTAATGAAACAACCGGTAACAGCACTCAAATCTCCTGATTATTTATTTGAGCAGGCAACCAAATTACTCTTGGGATATACAGTATGTAGTTTTGAGCAAAATTAATAAACAAAAGTTTATTTCAATTCTAAAACAAAACTAAATGTGCAAATTTTGTAGTCCAGATTCAACTGTGTACTAAGCTTTCCTTCTTTTATCATGATCCAGATTCCAGAGGGATTCATTTAGAGTTTTTTTCGCTTTTCTAAAAAACTAACATCTCGCATTTAACTTGAACATGCACATTACATTACGTATGATTCATTCATCGAGATATAAACAAAAAGATTCCAAATAAGAAAAACAAAAATAAAGAGACGCAGGGAATCAATTTCAGTTGTCAGATTTTTAAAAAAGGGTAGCCCTGACGATAAAAACAACCAATCTAGTACTGAGTATTAGAAATTCATGCAGCATATAGCAACACATTAAACGTATTACAAAGAAGAAAGAATTAGAAAACTAAAGGAGTAGCAGACTCGCGAATATACAGCAAGAAATAGTGATACGCTCAAGGCTGCAACCTTCTGAACATCGCTTGTGAAGAAGCTTTTATCAGAAGAAGCAATTAGTATAGTTATATGTAAAAACAAGATAATTCTAACACACTCAAAACCATACAAGTAAGTAATCAGGTTGCATAGACAGCTTCAGATTCTGATAGTACGCAAATGCAAATGAGGAATAGACGGTTGATCTGGAAAATCATTCATATTGCCTGTGACTGAGAGAATGAGATGCGAATGACAG
This sequence comes from Spinacia oleracea, assembly GCF_020520425.1. Classification (NCBI taxonomy): domain Eukaryota; kingdom Viridiplantae; phylum Streptophyta; class Magnoliopsida; order Caryophyllales; family Amaranthaceae; genus Spinacia; species Spinacia oleracea. Next base: position 158,461,047 of record NC_079490.1, on the reverse strand, counting down.
AGCCGTCAAGGGTTGTTGCATTCTTGCACACAAGAGCTTCAGTAGCCTGTTCTTCATTCTCAAACAAAACAAGGGCTTGCTTTTTCCCATTTGTCTCAAAAACTTTGGTGTTAACAATACTGCCATGCTCTTCCAACTGACTCACTATCTCCTCTTCACTAATATCCTGAGGAATAGATGACAAGTGAATCATCTTTGTTGGTGAGCAGCAGTACCTGTAATTCTTGGCCGCATTACGGTTGAACCGGTTCAGGTTTGAGTTGACATATTCGTGGGTGTCCGCCCCTGATGTGATTTGTGGGTACCTGGAAAAGTTCACATCTAATCTCTTCCCAAATAGTGTTATCCCCTACATTACCCAATGAAAACCACCACTTCAGTTCTAACTCACTCCATTAACAAATGAAAACTAAAAGAAACATTCAAAGCACACCTTCAGAAAGTGAACAGCCAATTCAGCTTGGAAGCCATCACCCATCTGCACTAGGGCATGATCCGGTTTATTACGAAGAAGTTTAATTCTCACTATGTTCCCATATAGAGAGAATAAATTGAATAGTTTGTCCTCATCAATACTCTGAAATACAACCCATATCACAAATTACCACAACGATAAAATAATAATAATAAAACAATTACATAGCAGGAGGGAGTCATAAGAGGCAAAGGAAGGGAGTTGACTTACATCAGGATTTAGGCTAGAAACAAGGAGTGTGCACCTGTCATTCATTCCTGTGATTCCAGGAGGGAAAACACCTCCAAAAGCAGCTGCAATAGCCGCATGGTTCGCCATCTAAAAAAAAACTTGCCCTTTTATTCACTTGTCCAAAATGTAAAATGCTAACATAACATGAGAATCCCACACATTACAATGGAAGAAAATGCATATAAACTGCAAAAAAATATCATATTGTTTTGACCATTTCCCCCACACCAAACACAAGTAAAAGAAAGAGACATCTTCTGTCTGTTCTCGAGTAGTCATGTCTTATATCCCCCCAAATCAAACAATATATGTTTATAAACTTATCTGGTAACAAAATACACGCCGTGCATGTCATATTTTCAAGTAGAAGAAGAAATAATAGCTTCCGTCTTGTTTCGAGTAATGTCATACATGTGATGACATCTCCTCAAACTAAAAGAATACAAATGTATGTATGTCTTAACAAAATGAACACCATGCAATGTGCAATCACCAATATCATATTTATTGACATCATTAGGCTGAAAACAAGAAAGTATACAAGAACACACAGTGGAAGTTACTGTGATGTCTGTGAACACATGAATAACCACAGGGAATACTCACATGGAACTGAACAAGGAACATACATATGGTGCAAAAAGGATTTTCAGGAAGAAATGACGTCAATGTACTTGTAAGAGAATAGACAACAATATTTTAAGAACGCGGAAAGAAAAAAGGGAAAAACATATCAGATGGAAGCATCAGCAGCATCGCCAATAAGAACCTTCCATCAAATCACGAAAAGTACCTGTGGAAATGCACCTGAAACACGGAAAAAGAAGGGGGGGGGGAATAAATTAAACTCTATATTGTAATGTAGGTTACAAGAAAAAATTAAGAGATATAAACACAGCTGATCACCTGGAGCTCCACCTGTTGGAAGTGGATACATACCAGCACCATCTACATAGCTAGGCTGTTACAAAACTCCATGTTAACTTTATGCTGATAGAAATGAACATTTTTCTTAGTCGGTATTCCGGCATACCTGAGAAGATCTGCCTTTTGGTTCTGCTGGCAAGTTTGGATTTGTGAAATCCCTGCATATAGAATAAAAAAAACAATGCATCGTCATTAGATTCAACAACGCTGCTTCAACAAGAATTCTTTTGCATCCAGAAGTCAACAACCCTAAATGGAAGCTTGCAGAATGCAGCATACCTTGTCCGCTCATTGTTATAATTTACTTGCAGTTCTTCAAGACTGCATCAAGATGATAAAACAAATTAGTACAATATAAGTTCAAACACATGTAGTCAATCACCAAAATAATTACATGCAAAATAAACAAATGCCAATGTTACAGGAGCTGTCAGACATACTTCGAATACTGAATATCTAGTTGGCAGCAACCATCATAAATATTGCGTCCCTAAAGAAGATTCACCAGACTTAGGTCATTCCAAAGCAAGTGTCAGAAGCAAATACAAATATATTTGGGTGAACCCAAACCTGAAGTGAATTTCTTGCGGTCACCGCACTATTGCGTGATTGATACTGAATAAGAGCTTGAAAACCTACAAAACAAGCATACTCAGAAGAAACTGTTCCTTGAAGCAAAATGCACATTTCAGAAAAAGTAAAAACATCCGTTCCCCAGTGGAATAACTTAAATCACAAAGTCACAAACAGATGACATGTTAACCTACATATGTGTAACATTAAAACTTATACCAAGAAGCAATTCTAGACAGAAAAGAAGAATGGGAGAGAAAAGAAAAGAAAGCAGAAAAGAGAGAAAAACTTGAAGAAGCTGACCAGCTGTCTTCTGAAACGTAACAACCTTCTCCACAAATCCATGAGGAGAAAAAACTTGATGCAGCACGTCCACAGTTATTGGATAGACCGCTTGATGGATTGTAACTAATAGAATTCGATTGGGCTGAGTTCCCAGAGATGCCCCACAGCAAACCAGCAAAGAGACGGAAAAGGGGGAGAGAGAGAAGAGAATAAATAGAGAAGAATATATAGAGAGATGAAGAGAGATATTAAAGAAACAAAGCATGTATAAATTATTTCACATATTTTTTATACCACTACCACGTACAACAAAATGAAACGAAAGCATGAAGCATACTAGAAGCTCACATAAGCAAAAGGCCAATACAAAACAACCATCACAAGTCTGTTAATTAAAGACTGTACAGCAGCAACCTTACTGCATACAACAACAACAACAAAGCCTTAGTCCCAAATTGTTTTGGGGTCGGCAGCAACCTTACTGCATAACAAGTCATTTACCGCAACTCAAAAGAAGAAGAAAAATGTATACAGTGCAACACATAACATGTGTAAATCCTTACATATGCTATAAGAGAAAAATTGGTTTCAAATCAAATCAGAATCTACTGGGAGCAAACCAATTGTAGCTTATGTTCCGTAGGACTTTTATGACAACTACAAGTCCTCTTGAGATGTAGTCATGTTGGGGCCACTAAAACTCCAAGTTTCAACTCCCCTCCTCTCCTCTCTCCCACCATGCACTTTTTTGTAGATTGAACAGGGAGAAGATTCCCACAGGGAATACTAGAATCTTTTTTATTCTATCTTAAAAGATTTTGCTCAGGACTGGCAATAAAGCACTCTACATTCCTCTCTTTTGGTGAAGCTAGCCTCAAAAGAAATGTTAGGACACTATTGACATATTCCTGTACACTGAAGAACCTATACATACTCCTGACTGCAGCCTACTCCAGAAATGTCGTAAGTTTCAACCACAAAGTCCTAATCTTCTTGTACCACCTCCACATCCAAGTTCCTACTGTGATACATATCCAGTACAGAACAAAATGATTGAACCTGAACTACTTCTTTCATGCTTTAGGCTGTGAGCCTGTGAGTTGTGACCGTAGTCAAAACTCCACAGAACAAGACAGATAACTAGGAATAGTACATATTTCAAAACAAACACATCTTTCAAAGGTTTCAGCTTTCTGGAGCTGTGATTAGCAATCACTGAGACCACCTTTGGGCCAAATTTCCAAATTCTGAGTAAAAGATACAATCATGATTAATACATAAAATGAAACATGAATAAAAAGTTTGGAGACTTCTAGTTGATAAACAGCAGCATGAATGTCAATTTTGAAAGATTCATAGACAGAAACCTAAAAGGTCAGACGATACAAATAGATTCCTATGGTCTCACATACAAAATCTAAATCAAACTACACACAGTATAGATGATTATGTCCAGCCAAAAGCAGAGTAATCCCATAACATGTACCATGAACAGGTATGTCTATACAGACAAACTTCATATACTTATAAATGATACGTATACCAACCTCATCTCCTCGTCCATGTGTGTTCTGATCCATTGTTGTTAATTCTTGATGTGACGAGAACTGAATATACACATTCCTTCCCCTAAAGAAAACAAATAAATATTAAGGTTCATATCTCAGCTGTGCTATTTAAAGTTACGACTTATGAGCATAGCAGTACAGTTTATATATAATTATGTTTTTCTTTATACATACATGATAGAAAAAGATAATTCATACAAGAAAACAGGAAAAAAATGTCAGAATACAGCCAAGACTTTCTGAATGAACAATGCAAATTAACCATGTCTTAATATAACTGAAGACAATGTGAATGAACAGTTGAAACAAGTGCAAGAGGGCCACTTCAGCAATAAAACCATTAGATATTTGATATTTTAAAAGGGAGCATATTATTAGACAATAAAAAATAACTCCATACAAATTAAAGAAACAAGAAGAAATACAAGCAAACAAACTGTCCCTCAAAAAAGACCTACAATGAGAGGGAGTAGGAAGATGGGTAGCCCTTCTCGAGGGATTAGAGTTGATATCTGTTTTAAAGTGTTTTATTTTATCCAATTCTTTTCACTCAAATGAACAAGATACCAATAACTGAAAATTCTCAGAAGGAAATTGCACATCAGCATGTGCACGAAGGAAAAAGGAGGAGGTCATCATGAGGTTGATTTAACATTGGATGTAATGCAACCTAACAAACCGCCATCATGTTGAACTTCTACTTTGGTAGCAAGAATAACCTACAGAGGTTTCCAGTGAATCTCCCAACAGAACATCTACAATCAAACAGGAAAACCTGCATAAGAGAAACCTCGCCACAACCTTTTTCCCTACTACATGTCATCCATGAGAAATTCCTTACTAACAGTACATGCAATAGAAATATCATTAGTGCTTCAACAATCTCCTGAATTCCTTGAAAGCACAAAGGACCTTCCTAGGCCAATCTTAGACTAGTACCACCAATAAGTGTCATCTGCATAATTGACTATCCTCTGGTTTCAACTAGCTCCACTACGTATCAAAACCTATTCTCAACCTGCCTCTGATGCTCACCATATCATCCTCCTAAACGTCATCCTTGTCAAATGATTTCTCAGTCTTAACCCGCTTTCGTTTAGATTGGGAGTAAGAGTGTGAGAATTGGTGCTGGGCTAGCCTTATCTGTGAAAATCGCATTTGAATGAACTGCCAAATCTAGATTAACAAGAAGCAAAGATACACAGAGTCAAAGTAAGCAGATAAATAACAGTGGTCAAAATTACACACTCATTCAAAGCCCTTTCACAGCCAAGTAAATAGCCTCCAATGGCAAGGGTTACATAGACCGTATCCCTCTTCGCTACTACCTTCAAGCACTAGCCTTTGCCACCAGCGTGGATATTAACCAAATTCGCATACCTACTAGCCCAATTCAAGCTGAAGAGTCCAATAACATATATGGAACCATCTTCACTCCTAACAGTTGAAGTGAGTCGAGATCTTTTTCTCCATGCTTCAAGCACCGGGCTAGGCCACCATCATGGATATCAAGGTGAACACTACATAAGAATACCTATTTTCCCAATTTCATGGAATTGTCCAGACTCGTCAACATCCTTCAGACAAAGTCTTTCCAAGGCCACTTCACATAAGATCTCCATTTTGATAAATCAACTATATCACAGATGCTTTTTTCAATTTTGGCAGGGACAAGAAAAGGTATAAATCAATCTCTTCCCATCTAGGATCAAAAACCTTTCAACTGATCACCCTATCCAGCAAGTCAGCAACTGCAAACAATCTATCACAAGCTTTTCCAAAATCAACAACAACAACAAAGCGTTATTCCCAAAATGATTTGGGGTCGGCTAACATGAATAGACATAAGATCTCCAAGTCTCCTATCGACAGTAGAGGCTGGACAAACCAGCAATAATTCTTTAAGCTATAAGATGTATTCTTTTAATAAAGAAGAGGTGAAAATCAACTCATAATTACAAGCTACTCTGAATCAAAAGATAACTATCAAATCATATGTTTGTCATATTTTCATGCACCCCTGCAAACTCTACCAGCTAATGTTAAGTTATTCCACACTGAGTTACTGACTATGCTAGGAGGCAACCACCTTTTCCATAAAGAATTAGAACCCTTTGAAGTACGTGGATGCATATAATAGCAATGGCAAGCAAAAAAAAAATATTAGGCTAGTGAACATGGGAAACATGAAACAGCAAAAAACATCCAGCATAGCATCTTCAGCTATTATTTCTAACACTACTGACCACTTCCGCAGGATCGTCAAAAACTTGAAAATCCACCACAGAACAAAGAAGGTTACCTCCAGTTAATTAAACAACGAATCAAAAGCTGACGTCAGTAAGTGCATTAAGGAATTTCATTTAGTAATCAAAATAAAATTGTTACAGAAAAGGCAACTGGTAATTGTACTGCACTCTTTTGACAAATGATTCCATAGACCAAAGCCTATCAGTGCAAACTAGGTCCAGAAAAGAATTCGCAAATTCAATTAATCTCAGCATAATGAAACGTCATCTACATGTACACACAAAAATCAATATCCATCCACTGTTACCAATAAAAAAAAGCTTGTGACAAAAGCAGTATCTTCATTCAACAAACCTTATAGTTGGCTGTGTGCTTGTGTAGCACTGCAAAACACTCACAGCGGAGGCAACATCTTGCATCTGAACAAGAGCCTGGGAAAGTTTTTGCATCAGACATTTAACCAAAATGTATTGTCGAATCTCAGTACTGCCCTCTCTAGAATACACACAATGCACAAACCTGATTCTTTGCACGCAACATTACAAGTTTTGTGATGACTCCGAACGGTTGGAACAGCTGAAGTAAATCATTCTGGACAAACAAAAAGATTCGTTCATGAAGTAAAATAAAGCAACAACATTGTATAAGAGGTCGAGGAGAATCATATTACTTAATACTATAGACGGAGAGAGATCAATAGCAGCTCTATCAAGGTAAGAAGTAACAAAAGGATCTCACAGATAGACAAACCTCAAAGATATGTATGTTCAACTAAGGGCAATAGCAATAGCACAAACATTTAAGAGGTTTGTTCACATGCCACGTCATTATTGTACAAACCTCCCTCCCAACAAACCTTTCACCAGTAATAGATGAACCTAGCTAAAGGTTTGTGTATAGGGCCCATTAATATTTTTTATAATATTACATAATTTTATTTTATATATATCATTATCATTACCCCATTGCCTCAAAGAGAATCCCGCAAGAAGCGGGGTAAGGGGGGGTCGGATGTACGCAACCTTACCCCTGCAATTGCAGAGAGGTTGTTTCCAATTGACCCAAAAGCAATAATGGGACGACCATCTTCTACTTCATGAAGAGGAAGCGAAAAGGTTTTAAGAGTCATTTTGATTTAGTCCATTACATCCCACAGCCAAAAGAACAAATGAATCTTTGGCTCCATCGGAAATGGACAAAATAATAATTTTTATAATATTACATAATTTTATTTATGTATAAAAATCAGAATTTTTTGTAATTTATATTAGTGGGCCCCACTAAAATTTATCAAATGAACCAGATACTAATTAGTAACCTCTTACTTTGTAACTTTTAGTAACTTTCTCTAGCAATAAGAGGTTTGTCAACAAACCTCTAAAAAGATGAAACAAACCTTTTGACAGACCTCTTATTGCTATTGCGCTAATAGCTTACATCACAAAGACGTTCTTTCTTCAACTCTACAGTTACCCTCTCACTTTTCAGATAATAAACAACCAAATACCTAAATCTAGGAAACTAAGAAAAAACAACCAAGGAGAAAAACCTTCGTCAATACTCTTGAGCAACTTATGGTGGCTTAGTGAGTCAAATGTAATAACTGATCTCTATGTAACGAATTAATCAAAACCAGTTGTTAAAAAGTTTAAGATATTAGGAGTTGTCCATATTCTTAAAATGGAACCAAAGAGACCTAAATAATTGAATTTTGAAGGAGGCCCATGATTTATAGAGGAGAATTGTTGAGCTGCATTTACTAACCACACGTCTCCTTTTGCTGAATTGGTTCTTACCAAGCCCATTTTCTAACTCCCACCAAACAATCCTACCTCGTTGTAGGTTACGATAGTCTAGTTAGGCTTGCTTGATACAATTTTCAGTTGAGGGGGCTACTAATCTCAAGCCACACTAACATAATCACCTAAGCTTTGCAACCACTTAGCCCAGCTCCTACACCCTCCATAAACCCAATATGGTTGCCAACAAACTAAATGAATTCAGTATATAAGTGTGATTTAAACACATCCTGGGTTTCTTCCCCTGCAATTGGTTTAAGTTAAACTAAAAGTGCCAAGTTTTCTCCCTTACCCTTCACATTGATAAAAAAAGATGGACCATCGTCCGACCAAAATGTAATTGAACGAAGGGAAAAAAAAACACTGGAAAAATACTGACCAGCTCTAAAAATTCTCGTAGATAAATGACTTCTCATCGATATCAAAGAAAATCCTTTTTATAAATATAATATGGAACCCACACGAATGCCACATCATTGATCATTGTAGATTGAATTTAAGTGTTCCCATTTCTATATTCTTTCATTTCCATCTCTCAAGAGTCAAGACCAATCAAGAACCTCTTTGTACAAAAAATATACCCCGAACTTGAAGCTTCCTCAAAGGAAAATGAAAATTAGCCAACCAAGTGTCAACAAAACGTTATACAAATATAAATGTTCCCTAAGGCTCTTCACTTTCAAGAAGAAACGATATTCGTATAAAATACTTAAATACTTACCCTTGGAATTTGGAAAAACATTTTGGTCCCTTTTGGGAAATTACCTATAGTCAAGAAGCTTTCCGAGGCAATTACAAAAGTAGCATTATTGATAACCACCAATTCTTCCCAAAAAGGCATCACTAGTCACTACAAACTTCTACGGGAAAGAACTAGGAATGTAAAACTTCTTAGCCCGAATGAGAAAGTTAGGTTACATATTATTTTACCAAACATCTGTATTAGCTGCTAAAGCTAATGCCTAACTAATGAGTTCTATTAACCTGATTTTCACTTATGTTTTCTGAACTTATTATAACTTATCAAAATTTATTTTAGTCATCAATTTTACTTGGGTAGCCCTTAATTTTCCTGAACTTATCTTATCTGAACTTAAGCGAACTTATATGAACTTATTTTTCCTTAAATAAGTGGGAATAAGGTAAACATAACAGAGCCTAAAACAACCGATAAAGTCAGCTTGTCAAGCAAGGAAAGACTACCATAAACTACTGCCAACAAGGCCAAAACCTAACTACAAAGTATTCAAGAAATATAGTACTCCATCCGTCCCAGATTAGTTTTTACACTTTCCATTTTCATCCGTCCCAAATTAGTTTTTACACTTTTGTTTTAGGAATCACCTCACAATTATTTTAATAACTCTCAATTTCCACTACCAAAAAGTAAGGGCTCACACCCTCTTACAATCAATTAAAATAATACCCTACTATCTCCTTTCACATCAACTTTTCCAATAACTTAATATTTGATAACCAAACAACAATTTATCTCCTAAAACCTTGTGTCATGATAAGTGTAAAGAATAATTTGGGACGGAGTGGGTAAAAATAAGGAGAAATTGTCAAAAAGTACCTAATATGTACGGAGTATCAACTTTTGTGACCAACTTCCACAATACCTAATACCTATTATGTCTGTTTTCTTAAAAACCTACCCAATGCGAACATTTTAATTTGGTAGCACTACCAAGTAACATTTTCTGTTACTTTGATTATCCAAACATGTTCCCACTCAACCACCAACTCAACCAAATTGAACAAGTATTCAACATGTTTAAACTTATTCATCACCACTTACCCAAAATAATTGAAAATCACATAAAGTCCTATTTCCCAAAAAATTGCAAACCCTAGTTCAAAAATTCAGGGACCAATAGTAACTTAATAGAAACATCAACTTGTTGTAACGTGATAATTTAGAAATGTATTTTATAATGGGTAGTCTTCACAATCTCTTCAGCTTGAACACTTGTTTGATTTGCTAGGGATTTGTTGTATTCATAAAGGGGAAAGGGGGGTTTTTGAAGCACAAACGGTAAGGAATAGAAAGCTATAAGGAAATAATGACAGTAGAGGGTGGCAAAGCTAATATTTGGGCCCATGGGACGGAAAACATCATCTGGTAGTGCTACTAAGTAAAAATATTCATCTTATGCAGATGTTTTAATTAAAAAAGGACATAATAGGTAGTTGTTAACTAAAGTTGAGTCATATTAGGTGATTTTTAACAATAACTCCTGAAAATAACTCCAATTATCCAAATAAGTGAGCTCTTATTAAGGAATAGGAAAGCATTGAGCAATGTTTGACTGCGCCAGAAAAGTTATATAATCGCTTGAGCCAACATATCCGATGTTCCACAAGGCATGATATAATTACACACGCTTTACTACTTAATCAATTGTTACCAAACACAAACGACAAACAGCAGCCTCATTATTGTCTTTCTTTCTAGGAATGATTATCTCGGTCATGATAATTGACAAGAAACTAAGTAAAAAATTGCAAATTAAGTAAACAATCACGTAGGAATAACTTTATATCTTTGTCAAACTGTCCGGTACAAGAATTTCCGCACTAATTTTCAAGCCATTCACCTTTTCCAGCACCATGAAAGACAGAAAAGGTAGGTCCATAGGACTGTAGAATAACACCAACTCCGTACATTCTTTTGAAATAAACACGGAAATTAAAAAATGTCCAATACCAACGTTCTATATGAAGCCAACTTGTAGTCTTTCCCACCAAAAAAGATAACAAGTAATACAAAAGCACATCATATTTTTCAAAATTTGAAGCTAATAAGAACTGTGATGATAAAAAGACAGCAAGAAAGTGGGAACTGTTAAAAGGGTAAAATTAATACCTCAGATATTTCATGGCCCACATTTCGAACATGGATAACCTTGGATGGCTCAGCCATTTTTCTACAGAAAACAGCCTGAAAAACAGACCGAAATGAACATAAGCAGGCCCGTCCCTGAGCCATGAAGAAAAGGCCGATTTTCATAGTTTTTTATCATAACATAAAAGTGTTATAAACAAAGCCTACGAAATTAGACCGAATGGTTAAAGTGGTTAAATGGTGTTGAGGCCTTATAAATGATCAAACTTCTTAAGCCATCAAGTGTTTGAATCTAACCCAATACACTATCTTCTCATGAACAAAACCTCAACCACCTGCATTTCCTCAAGCTCCATAATTCAAATTAAAAAAGTAAAATGATATTCCCAAATTCTTATTCAAACAAACTCATAAACTGTATATAATAAAATTATAAATTAATTTAATCAAACAAAATTTTATAATGCCCTTAAAGTATTGCTCTTTTCTACTCTTCTCCCTCGTTAAAAAACCAAATCAACTCCCAAGACATAGTATTTAATAAAAAACAAATGGAAAAAAAAAAGGTTAAGGAGTATGATTTTTATACTAGAATTATGAACTGGGTATAGAGTAGTTAGATATAAAAACAACACCTAAACAAAGCCAACAAGGAAAACCCAACAGAACATATTTAACAACAAGATTGAAACATCTTATCAGGCAAAATCCATGAATCCATCATCCCCACATAAGACTACAAACTCTTTGGATCTATAAATACAAATAAATCGACAGAAGAATTCAAAAAATTAGATAAATATTTGAAAAAGTAAAGAAAATATATGAGGAAATATACACTGTCGTCAACACCGAGTGTAGCAGCGGCAGAGGAGGGGTGGTGGGCAGAGGCGCCGCCAACTAGAGGTGGTAATAGAACTAGAAGATGGTGGTTTTGTTGGAGGATCTTAAGAGGAGGAGGAGGCAATCAGAACTATGGAGGCGGGAGGAGGAGGAGGAGGATATGAGAGTGCTAGCTTGCTAGCTGGAGATGAGAGATAAATTTCATTTGGGTTTTTTCAGAAATTAATCTTTTTTAACAAACTTTTTTTTTTGATGAATGAGCTATAACAGCAATACGAATTAGTGATTTATAAATAAGAGTGTCGGATACAATCCAAAATAAAAACTTAACTTTCATGCCTCATAAATGATTATGTAGGTGAAATTATACTTTACAATCTATCACAGAGTAATAAGGATATGGACATGTTGATGGCGGGATTGCGGCGGGATGAGAAAATTAAATATTTGGTGATTTAACATCGGTAAAACAAATTCAAAACTCGAAATCTAGTATAACTATATAAGTTCGCTTCTCACAGCCACAAATTTGATTATGCATATGTTTCTCTCTTAAAATCCTCGGGAAAAAGCCATAGAGAAAACTAAGCATCCGATGTCTAGCCCAACAGCTAACCTCGCATAGACAAAATTCAACAACAGACAATTTCTCTCTTCTCATCTCCTTCATAGTCTCTTATGGACTCTTGATAATAGCAATATCTAAATCTTAAATGAATGATAATAATATAGCCCATTTGACTGAATACTATGACTCTACAATAAATATAGTAGACAAGGTTATTTACTTGCTAATGTAGGGGCTATTACGCACTAGCATAAACAAATCCCATGCGACAGTAACGGTATGGTTCAAAGAATCCAGAGTTGTGTTTCTGACAGGCTAAATCATACTCTTATCAAAGATAAACTTAGTTCACCAACTAAAATATAGCTAGGGAAGTAAAAATCGTATCCACGTAGAAAAAACTTTCTTATAATTATCAAAACTGAGACCAAGTAATATTCGATGTTATAATTATTAGACGAGAATGTAAATAACAAGTATGATAAAACGGTCTAGGAAAACGGTTCACCGCAAATACATACTAGGATTGACAAACGGACAATAACGATTAATCAATAACAATAATTAGGGAGAACATGCTCTCTCGAATCTAAAGACTTCTTTTGAACACATAACTAGTAGACTCTCGCAATTTACTTGAAAATAGTCCTACCTAATTGTCCCACGTCTAAAACATCAGATCTATACCTCTCGATGCATAATCCAATATTAACAACACTTAATCAATAAAGTATGGTCAAACAAGATTAACAAGCAATTAAACAGACCACGAGAATTGTAAATAACGATCAACAATTAAAACCATCCAACAAATAGAATGATAACTAGAAAGACTCTAACCAGCGCTCCGCTATATTTGGGTTTAAGATTTTGGATTTTTAGTTTGACTTTTTCCGGACCTTGAAGTGGGATTTTTTATATTTGGACTAGGACCATTTCTCGAGATTTCTGACCCATTGGAAATATTTTTTGTTTTTTGAAACGGAATTTTCACCGGGACTTTTTCTGTGGACTTGCAACCCACTTGAAAGTATTTTTTGGAAACGGAATTTTGAACTATGACTTTTTCTGGGGATTTTTAACCCTCTTAGAAGTAATTTTTTACTCGAATTTTGTGTGGGGACTTTCACCACTTGGAACTACTTTTAACTAGGACTTATTCTAGGGATTTTCAACCCACTTGGAAGTATGTTTGGACTTGAATTCTATATGGAGACTTTCAACCATTTGGAAATATTTAGAAGATGATTTTGCGGGTTTTAACTCAATAGGGGTAGACATAGATTTTGACTCGTAGCTCGAACTAGGAATTTGACATAGAATTTTGGACATTCGGAATTTGAACATGGGAACTTGGTAATTCGAAATTTGAACGTTTGAATTTTTTTACTTTGAATTTGGACATTGAACTTTTGAATAGAATTAGAAATTCTGAAATTTGGAGAATTTGAATTTGAAGGGGGTTTACCGGATTGTACTTGAAATTTTGGCAATTTGAGAGATGGTAATGGAATTTGACATTTATGTAGTTTGACAATTTGGAATTTGGGTCGAAATTGGGAATTCTTTAACTTGAGCTTGGATTTGAATTTGACTTGTTGCTAGGATTTGAATTTGGATTTGGACTAGAATTTAAATTTGAAATTTGGACTACAAATTGAATTTGGAACTTGACTATGATTTTCAATGGGAAATTTGGACTAGGCCTTAAATTTGGAAGGGTTTCTTGGCTCAAAAATTCGACATAACGTTGACATGGTTTAGACTCAAAAGTTGGGTATTGTGATTCGGAATTTCGACATTATGATGCCATGGTTTGGACTCGAAAATTTGGCATTTGTCACTCGAAATTTCATCATTACGACGCCATAGTTAGAAGGTCTGGAATTGTGACTCAAAATTTCGGCATTATGACGTCATGATTAGGACTTGAAGGTTTAAGCTTTTTTGCGTGAGACGTGTTTGAGGGTTTTGAATTGAACGGAGAAGCACTCCTAAATGACCATTCTAATCGGCGATTTATGTGTGGCACACAATGGGCTCTTAAGGTGTTTTTTTATTACCTAAGTGGAGGCTAATGTTTGGCAAAGTTAAGGTCTCGAAGTTAGGCATTCACGCGTGCAAAAGCTCCCACACACCATACACAACAAAGAACGTTGTCACACTGTCATGAATATGATGTGGATAGAAAAGTTCTAAACCCAAGGGAAGTCTGGGTTCACCATGATGCAAAGGTCAGTTTATGGAGGCAAAAGGGTCCTTGACTAAAAGGGAGATCGATCCTGAACAAAGCGCCTCCTATTCTAGGAAATGTTTGTTTGCGAACGCCCTCCATGTCAAAATGTCATGAGCATCTTGACAAATGCCTAGTATACTAGGAAAAGATCATACACTTTGACCATGAGCCGTATGGAGAATGATCAATTCTTCACCCCCAAGGGTACCTCGAATGTAGAACACATCTGTTAGGTTATGATACATATGACAATACATAAATCATGCGGAAACAACCATTAAGCCAGGAATACATATTATTTACACATAATCATATAGCATAATTTAGATGCATACTCTTTGTTGCGTGCCTTCCCTAGCTGCGCCCGAACCGAACAAGAACAAGTCTTTAGGACTCCAAGTGTCGTCCCTCCGTAGATAGTCCACAGCACGTCCGGATCCGCCTTAAGATTGACCAACTAGAATCGCCCTTAAGGTACTAGAATTTTCGGCACTATTGAGCAAGGAATGTGGATGAATTTTTCTCTCAAAACTCACTTTGAATACTTGAATTAATCTCTGAAAATATGTGACCCTAGGCACGTATTTATAGAGTTATGGAAAGGGAATTGGAATCCTAGTAGGATACGAATTAATTAAACTTTAGAATCCTATAAGAACTCTAATTAATTAATTTATCCTTTTAGGAATAGGAATTTAATCATATACTAATTCTAATAGTTTTAGGAATCGTGCATGAACACAAACTCACACACACACACGGCAGCCACGAGGGCCGCCCATGCGTGCGTGCGAGCAGCAGCCCACGCAGCGAGGCCCATGGCCTTAGGCGCGCGCTGGGCCTGCCTTGCGGTGGGCCTGGGTGCTGCCTTGGCTGGGCGCGCGTTTGGCTTGATGGGCGATGGCCCGACTTCGTGCTGGGCCTTCGTCCGGCAGGCCTCGTCCGATGCTAATTCGTACGATACGCTTCCGATTAAATTCCCGGTTCCGGAATTCATTTCCGATACGAACAATATTTAATATTTCCGATTCCGGAATCAATTTCCGTTTCGAACAAATATTTAATATTTCCATTTCCGGAATTATTTTCCGATTCCGATAATATTTCCGATTCTGACAATATTTCCGTTTCCGGCAATATTTCCGATTCTGGTAATATTTCCATTTCCGATAATATTTTCCGATACGTACCATGTTTCCGTTTCCGGCAACATCTACGACTTGGATAATATTTATATTTCCGATACGATCCATATTTCCGTTTCCGGCAATATCATCGTTTCCGGAGTATTCATTTCTTGCCTGTGACGATCTCAGCTCCCACTGAAACCAAGATCCGTCGATTCCGAATATCCATAGATGGAGTATCTAATGCCATTAAATACTTGATCCGTTTACGTACTATTTGTGTGACCCTACGGGTTCAGTCAAGAGTAAGCTGTGGATTAATATTATTAATTCCACTTGAACTGAAGCGGCCTCTAGCTAGGCATTCAGCTCACTTGATCTCACTGAATTATTAACTTGTTAATTAATACTGAACCGCATTTATTAGACTTAACATAGAATGCATACTTGGACCAAGGGCATTATTTCCTTCAGTCTCCCACTTGTCCTTAGGGACAAGTGTGCATTTCCTAATTCCTTTGTCGCTCGATGCTTTCTCTTGAACATAAGGTAAGAGTTGTCATCCTTATTATGTCCAGAGGTGTTCCTCGGTTTCAGAGTTCAACTGATCAAATAAACAGATAATCATAGCCTATGATTCATCCGAGCACGGCCATGCATTTCACAGTTTCTAGCTCTCCGAGTGGCCTTGTACAACTTTTAAGCATCTCATCCCGATTTATGGGAGGACAATCCCAATCTTGCGATCTTGAGATTAGACTTCGTTTGATAGGTGATTACCTGAGCGTTGCCTTTATAGCCTCCTTTTACGGTGCGACGGTTGGTCAACGTCAAAGCAACCAGTTCTCAAACAAGTAATCTCAAATCACTCAGGTATTGAGGATTTAGTGTCTAATAATTTAATGAAATTTACTTATGACAGACTTTCATCTCTTACAGTAAAGTTTCATAGGTCTTGTCCGATACTAGTCTTCCCAAAGTAAGTATCTATGCAAATGATTATGACATTGCCATGTCCACATAGTTCAAGAAACAGAACTACTAGTCATCTTGCATTCTAGTCGTCTAACGTTTTCTATGCGTCCAATTTTATAGAAAACTCCGACTAGGGACCATTTTCAACCTTTGACATTCAAGTTCACTTGATAGACATTTCTTAGTCACAGGACTGGTCCTGACAGTCTATCTTGAATATATCGTCAAATTGAAGGGACTCATCATTTAATAAACCACAAATTAAATGGAAAAATGAATTCTTTTCATTTATTGTGAATGATTAACCAATAATGTTTTACAAAGATTTAAACTCTAAAACTTCAAAACATTAAACAGAGACATCAAAGCCATTCTCCAATATGCTTGATTCCCAAAGCTGCAGTGTGCGAGTTGTGCTTCGCCTGCGGCAGAGGTTTAGTTAATGGATCTGATATGTTGTCATCAGTTCCAATTTTGCTTATCTCGACTTCTTTTCTTTCAACGAACTCTCGTAGAAGGTGAAATCTACGAAGTACATGCTTGACTCTCTGGTGGTGTCTAGGCTCTTTTGCCTGTGCAATAGCTCCGTTATTGTCACAATACAGGGCTATTGGTCCTTTAATGGAGGGGACTACACCAAGTTCACCTATGAACTTCCTTAGCCATATAGCTTCCTTTTCTGCTTCATGTGCAGCAATGTACTCCGCTTCAGTTGTAGAATCCGCAATGGTGCTTTGCTTAGCACTTTTCCAGCTTACTGCTCCTCCGTTGAGGCAGAAGACAAACCCAGACTGTGATCTGAAATCATCTTTGTCGGTTTGGAAACTTGCGTCCGTATAGCCTTTAACAATTAATTCATCATCTCCACCATAGACCAGGAAGTCATCTTTGTGCCTTTTCAGGTACTTCAGAATGTTCTTGGCAGCAGTCCAATGCGCCTCTCCTGGGTCTGACTGGTATCTGCTCGTAGCACTGAGTGCGTACGCAACATCCGGGCGTGTACATATCATAGCATACATTATTGAACCAATCAATGATGCATATGGAATCCCATTCATTCGTCTACGCTCATCAAGTGTTTTTGGGCACTGAGTCTTGCTTAGAGTCATTCCATGAGACATGGGTAGGTAGCCTCTCTTGGAGTCCGTCATCTTGAACCTATCAAGCACCTTATTGATATAAGTGCTTTGGCTAAGTCCAATCATCCTTTTAGATCTATCTCTGTAAATCTTGATGCCCAATATGTACTGTGCTTCTCCTAGATCCTTCATCGAAAAACATTTCCCAAGCCAAATCTTGACAGAGTTCAACATAGGAATGTCATTTCCGATAAGTAATATGTCGTCGACATATAATACTAGGAAAGCAATTTTGCTCCCACTGACCTTCTTGTATACACAAGATTCGTCTGCGTTCTTGATGAAACCAAAGTCCTTGACTGCTTCATCAAAACGTATATTCCAGCTCCTGGATGCCTGCTTCAATCCGTAGATTGATATCTTTAGCTTGCATACCTTTTTAGCATTCTTTGGATCCTCAAAACCTTCAGGCTGTGTCATAAACACAGTTTCTGTTAAAACGCCGTTTAAGAAAGCAGTTTTGACATCCATCTGCCATATTTCGTAATCGTAATATGCAGCGATTGCTAACATTATCCGAATAGACTTTAGCATTGCAACTGGTGAAAAGGTTTCATCGTAGTCCACGCCGTGGACTTGCCTGTAACCTTTTGCAACCAATCTAGCTTTGAAAACTTCAAGTTTCCCATCCTTGTCCTTTTTCAGTTTGAAACCCATTTGCTTCCAATGGTTTGGTAGCCATCTGGCAAATCGACCAAATCCCATACTTGGTTTTCAGACATGAAGTCTAATTCAGATTGCATGGCTTCTTGCCATTGCTTGGAGCTAGGGCTCGTCATAGCTTGTTTGTAAGTCGCAGGTTCATCACTTTCAAGTAATAGAACGTCATAGCTCTCGTTCGTCAAAATACCTAAGTACCTTTCCGGTTGAGATCTATATCTTTGCGATCTACGCGGGGTAACATTTCTAGATTGACCATGATTCTCACCAGATTCTTCTAAAGATCTCTGAGTTTCATCCTGAATGTCATCTTGAGCATTCTCTAGAGTTTGTTGTTCGACTCGAATTTCTTCGAGGTCTATTTTTCTCCCACTTGTCATTTTGGAAATGTGATCTTTCTCCAAAAAGACACCATCTCGAGCAACAAACACTTTGTTCTCAGATGTATTGTAGAAGTAATACCCCTTTGTTTCCTTTGGATAGCCCACAAGGATACATTTGTCAGATTTTGGATGAAGTTTGTCTGAAATTAATCGTTTGACGTATACTTCACATCCCCAAATCTTAAGAAAAGACACATTTGGAGGCTTTCCAAACCATAATTCGTATGGAGTCTTTTCGACAGCTTTAGACGGAGCTCTATTTATAGTGAGTGCAGCTGTATTTAGTGCATGTCCCCAAAATTCTAATGGAAGTTCGGCCTGACCCATCATTGACCTGACCATGTCTAGCAAGGTTCTGTTCCTCCGTTCCGACACACCGTTCCATTGTGGTGTTCCAGGAGGAGTCAATTCTGATAGAATTCCACATTCTTTCAGATGGTCATCAAATTCATAGCTCAGATATTCACCGCCTCTATCAGACCGCAGTGCCTTAATTTTCTTGCCTAATTGATTCTCTACTTCACTCTAAAATTCCTTGAATTTGTCAAAGGATTCAGACTTATGCTTCATTAGGTAGATATAACCATACCTACTGAAGTCATCAGTGAAAGTGATAAAGTAGCTGAAACCACCTCTAGCATTTGTACTCATTGGTCCACATACATCTGTATGGATTAAACCCAATAGTTCATTTGCTCTTTCTCCAACTTTAGAGAAAGGTTGCTTTGTCATTTTGCCAAGTAAACATGATTCGCATTTACCATAATCCTCTAAGTCAAATGGTTCTAGAATTCCTTCCTTTTGAAGTCTTTCTAAGCGTTTCAAGTTTATATGGCCTAATCGACAATGCCACAAATAGGTGAGATCTGAATCATCCTTTTTGGCCTTTTTGGTATTTATGTTATATACTTGTTTGTCGTGATCTAATAAATAAAGTCCATTGACTAATCTAGCAGATCCATAAAACATCTCTTTAAAATAAAACGAACAACTATTGTCTTTTATTAAAAAGAAAAATCCCTTAGCATCTAAGCAAGAAACTGAAATGATGTTTTTAGTAAGACTTGGAACATGGAAACAATCTTCCAGTTCCAAAACTAGCCCGGAGGGCAACGACAAATAGTAAGTTCCTACAGCTAATGCAGCAATCCGTGCTCCATTTCCCACTCGTAGGTCGACTTCACCCTTGCTTAACTTTCTACTTCTTCTTAGTCCCTGTGGATTGGTGTTAGGTTATGATACATATGACATTACATAGATCATGCGGAAACAACCATTAACCCAGGACAACATATTATTTACACATAATCATATAGCATAATTTAGATGCATACTCTTTGTTGCGTGCCCTCCCTAGCTGCGCCCGAACCGAACAAGAACAAGTCTTTAGGACTCCAAGTGTCGTCCCTCCGTAGATAGTCCACAGCACGTCCGGATCCGCCTTAAGATTGACCAACTAGAATCGCCCTTAAGGTACTAGAAAATTTCGGCACTTTATGAGCAAGATGTGTGTTTTAATTTTCTCTCAAAAAACTCACTTTTGAATACTTTGAAACTTGTGTATAAATTATGACCCCTAGGCCTTTATTTATAGAGTTATGGAAAAGGAATCGTAATCCTAGTAGGATACGAATTAATTGAAATTAGAATCCTACATGAATTCTATTTAATTAATTTATCCAATTAGGAATAGAAATTTAATCATACACTGACTCTTGTAGATTTAGGAATCACGCATGAGCACAAACTCATACACACACGGCAGCCTCAAGGGCTGCCCATGCGCGTGCGAGCAGCAGCCCACGCAGCGCGGCCCACGCAACGGTGGCCTTGGCGCGCGCTGGGCCTGCCTTGGCTGGGCTTGTGGCGCGCGCGTGCTTGCTGGGCGATGGCCCGGCTTCGTGCTGGGCCTTCGTCCGGCAGGCCTCGTCCGATGCTAATTCGTACGATACGCTTCCGATTAAATTTCCAGTTCCGGAATTTATTTCCGATACGAACAATATTTAATATTTCCGATTCCGGAATTAATTTCCGTTTCGAACAAATATTTAATATTTCCGTTTCCGAAATTATTTTCCGATTCCGGTAATATTTCCGATTCTGACAATATTTCCGTTTCCGGCAATATTCCGATTCTGGTAATATTTCCATTTCCAATAATATTTTCCGATACGTACCATGTTTCCGTTTCCGACAACATCTACGACTTGGATAATATTCATATTTCCGATACGATCCATATTTCCGTTTCCGGCAATATCATCGTTTCCGGAGTATTCATTTCTTGCCTGTGACGATCTTAGCTCCCACTGAAACCAAGATCCGTCGGTTCCGAATATTCATAGATGGAGTATTTAATGCCATTAAATACTTGATCCGTTTACGTACTATTTGTGTGACCCTACGGGTTCAGTCAAGAGTAAGCTGTGGATTAATATCATTAATTCCACTTGAACTGAAGCGGCCTCTAGCTAGGCATTCAGCTCACTTGATCTCACTGAATTATTAACTTGTTAATTAATACTGAACCGCATTTATTAGACTTAACATAGAATGCATACTTGGACCAAGGGCATTATTTCCTTCAGTCTCCCACTTGTCCTTAGGGACAAGTGTGCATTTCCTAATTCCTTTGTCGCTCGATGCTTGCTCTTGAACATAAGGTAAGAGTTGTCATCCTTATTATGTCCAGAGGTGTTCCTCGGTTTCAGAGTTCAACTGATCAAATAAACAGATAATCATAGCCTATGATTCATCCGAGCACGGCCATGCATTTCACAGTTTCTAGCTCTCCGAGTGGCCTTGTATAACTTTTAAGCATCTCATCCCGATTTATGGGAGGACAATCCCAATCTTGCGATCTTGAGATTAGACTTCGTTTGATAGGTGATTACCTGAGCGTTGCCTTTATAGCCTCCTTTTACGGTGCGACGGTTGGTCAACGTCAAAGCAACCAGTTCTCAAACAAGTAATCTCAAATCACTCAGGTATTGAGGATTTAGTGTCTAATAATTTAATGAAATTTACTTATGACAGACTTTCATCTCTTACAGTAAAGTTTCATAGGTCTTGTCCGATACTAGTCTTCCCAAAGTAAGTATCTATGCAAATGATTATGACATTGCCATGTCCACATAGTTCAAGAAACAGAACTACTAGTCATCTTGCATTCTAATCGTCTAACGTTTTCTATGCGTCCAATTTTATAGAAAACTCCGATTAGGGACCATTTTCAACCTTTGACATTCAAGTTCACTTGATAGACATTTCTTAGTCACAGGACTGGTCCTGACAGTCTATCTTGAATATATCGTCAAGTTGAAGGGACTCATCATTTAATAAACCACAAATTAAATGGAAAAATGAATTCCTTTCATTTATTGTGAATGATTAACCAATAATGTTTTACAAAGATTTAAACTCTAATACTTTAAAACATTAAACAGAGACATCAAAGCCATTCTCCAATATGCTTGATTCCCATAGCTGCAGTGTGCGAGTTGTGCTTCGCTTGCGGCAGAGGTTTAGTTAATGGATCTGATATGTTGTCATCAGTTCCAATTTTGCTTATCTCGACTTCTTTTCTTTCAACGAACTCTCGTAGAAGGTGAAATCTACGAAGTACATGCTTGACTCTCTGGTGGTGTCTAGGCTCTTTTGCCTGTGCAATAGCTCCGTTATTATCACAATACAGGGCTATTGGTCCTTTAATGGAGGGGACTACACCAAGTTCTCCTATGAACTTCCTTAGCCATATAGCTTCCTTTGCTGCTTCATGTGCAGCAATGTACTCCGCTTCAGTTGTAGAATCCGCAATGGTGCTTTGCTTAGCACTTTTCCAGCTTACTGCTCCTCCGTTGAGGCAGAAGACAAACCCAGACTGTGATCTGAAATCATCTTTGTCGGTTTGGAAACTTGCGTCCGTATAGCCTTTAACAATTAATTCATCATCTCCACCATAGACCAGGAAGTCATCTTTGTGCCTTTTCAGGTACTTCAGAATATTCTTGGCAGCAGTCCAATGCGCCTCTCCTGGGTCTGACTGGTATCTGCTCGTAGCACTGAGTGCGTACGCAACATCCGGGCGTGTACATATCATAGCATACATTATTGAACCAATCAATGATGCATATGGAATCCCATTCATTCGTCTACGCTCATCAAGTGTTTTTGGGCACTGAGTCTTGCTTAGAGTCATTCCATGAGACATGGGTAGGTAGCCTCGCTTGGAGTCCGCCATCTTGAACCTATCAAGCACCTTATTGATATAAGTGCTTTGACTAAGTCCAATCATCTTTTTAGATCTATCTCTGTAAATCTTGATGCCCAATATGTACTGTGCTTCTCCTAGATCCTTCATCGAAAAACATTTCCCAAGCCAAATCTTGACAGAGTTCAACATAGGAATGTCATTTCCGATAAGCAATATGTCGTCGACATATAATACTAGGAAAGCAATTTTGCTCCCACTGACCTTCTTGTATACACAAGATTCGTCCGCGTTCTTGATGAAACCAAAGTCACTGACTGCTTCATCAAAACGTATATTCCAGCTCCTGGATGCCTGCTTCAATCCGTAGATTGACTTCTTTAGCTTGCATACCTTTTTAGCATTCTTTGGATCCTCAAAACCTTCAGGCTGTGTCATAAACACAGTTTCTGTTAAAACGCCGTTTAAGAAAGCAGTTTTGACATCCATCTGCCATATTTCGTAATCGTAATATGCAGCGATTGCTAACATTATTCGAATAGACTTTAGCATTGCAACTGGTGAAAAGGTTTCATCGTAATCCACACCGTGGACTTGCCTGTAACCTTTTGCAACCAATCTAGCTTTGAAAACTTCAAGTTTCCCATCCTTGTCCTTTTTCAGTTTGAAAACCCATTTGCTTCCAATGGCTTGGTAGCCATCTGGCAAATCGACCAAATCCCATACTTGGTTTTCAGACATGGAGTCTAATTCAGATTGCATGGCTTCTTGCCATTGCTTGGAGCTAGGGCTCGTCATAGCTTGCTTGTAAGTCGCAGGTTCATCACTTTCAAGTAATAGAACGTCATAGCTCTCGTTCGTCAAAATACCTAAGTACCTTTCCGGTTGAGATCTATATCTTTGCGATCTACGCGGGGTAACATTTCTAGATTGACCATGATTCTCACCAGATTCTTCTAAAGATCTCTGAGTTTCATCCTGAATGTCATCTTGAGCATTCTCTAGAGTTTGTTGTTCGACTCGAATTTCTTCGAGGTCTACTTTTCTCCCACTTGTCATTTTGGAAATGTGATCCTTCTCCAAAAAGACACCATCTCGAGCAACAAACACTTTGTTCTCAGATGTATTGTAGAAGTAATACCCCTTTGTTTCCTTTGGATAGCCCACAAGGATACATTTGTCAGATTTTGGATGAAGTTTGTCTGAAATTAATCGTTTGACGTATACTTCACATCCCCAAATCTTAAGAAAAGACACATTTGGAGGCTTTCCAAACCATAGTTCGTATGGAGTCTTTTCGACAGCTTTAGACGGAGCTCTATTTATAGTGAGTGCAGCTGTATTTAGTGCATGTCCCCAAAATTCTAATGGAAGTTCGGCCTGACCCATCATTGACCTGACCATGTCTAGCAAGGTTCTGTTCCTCCGTTCTGACACACCGTTCCATTGTGGTGTTCCAGGAGGAGTCAATTCTGATAGAATTCCACATTCTTTCAGATGGTCATCAAATTCATAGCTCAGATATTCACCGCCTCTATCAGACCGCAGTGCCTTAATCTTCTTGCCTAATTGATTCTCTACTTCACTCTGAAATTCCTTGACTTTGTCAAAGGATTCAGACTTATGCTTCATTAGGTAGACATAACCATACCTACTGAAGTCATCAGTGAAAGTGATAAAGTAGCTGAAACCACCTCTAGCATTTGTACTCATTGGTCCACATACATCTGTATGGATTAAACCCAATAGTTCATTTGCTCTTTCTCCAACTTTAGAGAAAGGTTGCTTTGTCATTTTGCCAAGTAAACATGATTCGCATTTACCATAATCCTCTAAGTCAAATGGTTCTAGAATTCCTTCCTTTTGAAGTCTTTCTAAGCGTTTCAAGTTTATATGGCCTAATCGACAATGCCACAGATAGGTGAGATCTGAATCATCCTTTTTGGCCTTTTTGGTATTTATGTTATATACTTGTTTGTCGTGATCTAATAAATAAAGTCCATTGACTAATCTAGCAGATCCATAAAACATCTCTTTAAAATAAAACGAACAACTATTGTCTTTTATTATAAAGGAAAATCCCTTAGCATCTAAGCAAGAAACTGAAATGATGTTTTTAGTAAGACTTGGAACATGGAAACATTCTTCCAGTTCCAAAACTAGCCCGGAGGGCAACGACAAATAGTAAGTTCCTACGGCTAATGCAGCAATCCGTGCTCCATTTCCCACTCGTAGGTCGACTTCACCCTTGCTTAACTTTCTACTTCTTCTTAGTCCCTGTGGATTGGAACATAAGTGTGAGCCACAACCTGTATCTAATACCCAAGAAGTTGAATTAGCAAGTATACAGTCTATAACGAAAATACCTGAAGATGGAACGACTGTTCCGTTCTTCTGATCTTCCTTTAGCTTCAAGCAATCTCTCTTCCAATGCCCCTTCTTCTTGCAGTAGAAGCATTCGGATTCAGAAGTGGGTTGATTGACCTTCCTCTTTGCAGATTTGGCGCCAGTTTGCTTAGTTGGGCTGGCCTTGTTGCCACCTTTCTTAGCATTCCTCTTCTTTCCAGATTTCTTGAACTTGCCCCCACGCACCATAAGCACATCCTGCTTATCACTTTTGAGCGTCTTTTCAGCGGTCTTCAGCATACCGTGAAGCTCAGTGAGCGTTTTGTCCAGACTATTCATACTGTAGTTCAGTTTGAACTGATCATACCCGCTATGAAGAGAATGGAGGATGGTGTCTATAGCCATTTCCTGAGAAAATTGTTGATCCAGCCGACTCATATTCTCAATGAGTCCAATCATTTTGAGAACATGTGGACTTACGGGCTCGCCTTTCTTAAGCTTGGTCTCAAGAATTTGCCTATGAGTCTCGAATCTTTCGACTCGAGCCAGATCTTGGAACATGTTCTTCAACTCACTGATGATTGTGAAAGCATCTGAGTTGATGAACGTTTTCTGCAGATCCGCACTCATGGTGGCGAGCATTAGACATTTCACATCCTTGTTGGCATCAATCCAACGATTGAGGGCTGCCTGAGTGACCCCGTCGCCTGCGGCTTCGGGCATCGCCTCATCTAGGACATACTCCTTTTCTTCCTGCATAAGAACTATTTGCAAGTTCATTTGCCAGTCAAGGAAGTTTTTCCCGTTCAACTTCTCCTTTTCGAGAATTGATCGAATGTTGAATGAATTGTTGTTTGCCATATTAAAAACTACAATTGAAAAGAATAAACAAATAAATAACCATTCACAGTTTCTCTTAATAAACTTAAATTCTAGCATACATGCATAATTCAATGTTTATTAAGCATTTTATTCAAGTTATGTGTTCCGGCAGGTGTGAATAAAATGATTCCAAGATCCTAAAATCATTGAAGAACTAAGCACAGTTTGTCGACTTAATCCTAGAACATCTTAGGTAAGCAAAAGCCTTTTGCTAATAGTCTAGAAACTATTCTTGGTTGATAGGTACGTCTAAGAACTTATTAGGTAAACCTATCGATTTTGCCACGACATAAAAGGACTCCTTACTTATATCGTTGAGTTTCACCAAAACTAACATGTACTCACAATTATTTGTGTACCTTGCCCCTTTAGGACCAATAAGTAACACCTCGCTGAGCGAAAACTATTACTAGATTGATGTAAAGGATATCCAAGCAAGTGTATATTTTGGCATGGCACCTTTTAACTCAATTTTTAAGTTTGGAACTTAAGGCTCTTACTATGTTGGTTAGATTTTAAGTGAACTAAAATCCTTAATCATGCAACATAATCAAGCTTTTGATCTCATGCATTTTAAGACATATTTAAAAGCAATAAATAACTTAATACATGCATAAGATAAATGTGATCTAGTATGGCCCGACTTCATCTTGAAGCTTTGACTTCAAAGTCTGTCTTGAAAATCTCCGTGGGAGGCACCATTTTCTTCAAATAGGATAAGCTATAACTAATTACAACTATATGATGGTACGCAGACCATATTTGAATTGAAAAATAACTTTGGTACTTTAGACCAATTACATTCAAATTAATGGTACGCATACCATATTTTCTATCCTATTTGGGCCATACTAGTCACTTCATAACCTGCAAAACAGTACATATACAATATATACCATTCACCCATTCATTATCATGAATGGCCCACATAGCTGGTTAGTAAAACACATTATGCATCACGTAAACATTTGCAGCAATTAATCAGGGGCACCAATAATCTACCAATTATTCAGTCCTTATTAATTCTAATCAAGTTGTTTTAACCTTAAGGATTTGTAGACCTAATCAAGAGTTTTATGACTAAAAGGGCTCCCACTCAAACCAATAAATTCATATGCTTTACTAATTTTAAACATAAAAATGTATTTCAAGTCTAACCGGAAACATACAAATTTAATTAAAATTTAAAGCTCATATAAATTTATAATTGAATCCAAAAGTTTAATTTAATTTCAGTCGTATTTAAATTAATTCATGATTTTAATTTTAGTAAAATAATTAGAATAAATAAAATTTATTATAATTACAATATTCAAAATTAAAATCCTAGAAAATAATTTAAATTATTAATTTTAAAATTAATTAAAATTACGTAAACTGAAAAATTTCAAATTAAACATTCAAAACGATCTAATCGCAACGCAAACACCCTACGCATTGCACGCCCATGGGCCGCACGCACACAGCCATTGCTGGCCATGTGCGCGCAGCCCATGCGCTCGTCGCATAGCTGCTGCATCTTCCATCGCAAGCCATCGCACGCTGTGGTGCTCGCTGCGCGCGCGCCAGCGCTCGACGCACGCGAGCCATCGCTCGATGTGCGCGCTCGCCAGCGCTCGCTGCGCGCGCTCCATCGCTCGCTGTGCGCGCGAGCCATTGCTCGCTGTGCGCGCGAGCCATTGCTCGCTGTGCGCGCGAGCCATCGCTTGCTGTGCGCGAGCAATTCCGCGCGATCAACGCTGGGCGCAGCGCTCGTGGCACGCGAGCTTGCGCTCGCTGCGCGCTAGGCTGCGCGCCCTTGCGCGAGGCAGTGCGCGTTGTGGCGCAGCTCGCTTGCTGCCCACACGCGACTGCCATGGCTTGCCTTTCGCCCATGCCCATTCGTCCATAGCTCGTGGCCCACGACACAAGGCAGGGCTGCTGCCTTGTGCTCGTGCACCATGCCTTGCTCATTGCATTCGTGCCTCACGGGCGACGAGCTCCCTTGCTCGTCGTCGCATGTCCGCACTATACAACACCCCTTAAGGGTAACACGAAGCGTCCATTGCTTTGTGCGTGCAAGTTATATGAACGAATCACATAAAAATTTAAAATTTATATTTAAAATTAATGACAAATTAATAAATAATATTAATTTCATAATTTTAGGGCGAAAAAATCGAAAATTTATTATTCAATTGATTTCCGATTGTCATGGATTCAAGTCTAGGTCATAAAAATTTAAAATTTATCATAAATTTACAATTTTTATGGTGGTTTTTAATCATAGGTTTCTAATTAAATTATAATTAATTATGAAAATCAAATTAATTCTAAATTATTCTAATTTTCAACAAATTAATCATAATTACAAATTAGATTGCATAATTAACAAGGCTAGGCATTCAAACTTGTTAAACATATACAGTAGGTAAATCAAAAATTCAAGATTTATCAACAAGAATCGCAAATATTTAATTTAACATCTTAAATTTACGAAATTTTGCATTCGAAAAACTAAAACCTTCGAAAAGTCATAGTTAGGCTTCGAATTTGAGAATTCTGGGTTCGGCAGAAAAATACTAATTTTATCAAAATTTTAGAATGCCTTTTACATGCGGAATTGACACAAAAATCACTCGATTTGGATGAGTAACGAAGAAACTGCCGAAAAACTGCGTACGTATAATTAAATAAACGCAATTTGCAATTAATTAACAATTACGAAAATTAATCACCCCTTTTAATTCTTGCAAATTTGTAATATTTAAGCATGTTCATGCAATTTAGATTATGAAAATAATAAGGGGCTCGTGATACCACTGTAAGGTTATGATACATATGACAATACATAAATCATGCGGAAACAACCATTAAGCCAGGAATACATATTATTTACACATAATTATATAGCATAATTTAGATGCATACTCTTTGTTGCGTGCCTTCCCTAGCTGCGCCCGAACCGAACAAGAACAAGTCTTTAGGACTCCAAGTGTCGTCCCTCCGTAGATAGTCCACAGCACGTCCGGATCCGCCTTAAGATTGACCAACTAGAATCGCCCTTAAGGTACTAGAATTTTCGGCACTATTGAGCAAGGAATGTGGCTGAATTTTTCTCTCAAAACTCACTTTGAATACTTGAATTAATCTCTGAAAATATGTGACCCTAGGCACGTATTTATAGAGTTATGGAAAGGGAATTGGAATCCTAGTAGGATACGAATTAATTAAACTTTAGAATCCTATAAGAACTCTAATTAATTAATTTATCCTTTTAGGAATAGGAATTTAATCATATACTAATTCTAATAGTTTTAGGAATCGTGCATGAACACAAACTCACACACACACACGGCAGCCACGAGGGCCGCCCATGCGTGCGTGCGAGCAGCAGCCCACGCAGCGAGGCCCATGGCCTTTGGCGCGCGCTGGGCCTGCCTTGCGGTGGGCCTGGGCGCTGCCTTGGCTGGGCGCGCGTTTGGCTTGCTGGGCGATGGCCCGACTTCGTGCTGGGCCTTCGTCCGGCAGGCCTCGTCCGATGCTAATTCGTACGATACGCTTCCGATTAAATTCCCGGTTCCGGAATTCATTTCCGATACGAACAATATTTAATATTTCCGATACCGGAATCAATTTCCGTTTCGAACAAATATTTAATATTTCCGTTTCCGGAATTATTTTCCGATTCCGATAATATTTCCGATTCTGACAATATTTCCGTTTCCGGCAATATTTCCGATTCTGGTAATATTTCCATTTCCGATAATATTTTCCGATACGTACCATGTTTCCGTTTCCGGCAACATCTACGACTTGGATAATATTTATATTTCCGATACGATCCATATTTCCGTTTCCGGCAATATCATCGTTTCCGGAGTATTCATTTCTTGCCTGTGACGATCTCAGCTCCCACTGAAACCAAGATCCGTCGATTCCGAATATCCATAGATGGAGTATCTAATGCCATTAAATACTTGATCCGTTTACGTACTATTTGTGTGACCCTACGGGTTCAGTCAAGAGTAAGCTGTGGATTAATATTATTAATTCCACTTGAACTGAAGCGGCCTCTAGCTAGGCATTCAGCTCACTTGATCTCACTGAATTATTAACTTGTTAATTAATACTGAACCGCATTTATTAGACTTAACATAGAATGCATACTTGGACCAAGGGCATTATTTCCTTCAGTCTCCCACTTGTCCTTAGGGACAAGTGTGCATTTCCTAATTCCTTTGTCGCTCGATGCTTGCTCTTGAACATAAGGTAAGAGTTGTCATCCTTATTATGTCCAGAGGTGTTCCTCGGTTTCAGAGTTCAACTGATCAAATAAACAGATAATCAAATAAACAGATAATCATTCCTAGAATATGCATTTGAAAGATTGTGCTTGGAGCATGAAGTGCCACTGCGTCAGGCGGCGAAGTCTACCTTGGGTCTAGGGAAGGTTCTTGACTGTGCTCTTTTTCACAGTTTGCTTTGTATGCATAGAACTTTGAATATAACTCCTAGTAGAGCCTCCAGACTATAGGGGCTATTTTTTGTCAGTTTTGAAATTTGTAATGTGGATTTTCACGATTTTAACAAGTTGTTTTAACAAAATGCTAAAATCAAAAAATCCAACTAAGGCAATAAAAACCATGTATGCACCAAGTGAATTGAACTTTTACAATCCAACCCTTGATGGGGAGCCACTTAGAGTTCATGATAAATGACGCCTTGATTTTGTACATTGAACACTTAGAAAAATTAAACACCCTACGACTTAGAACATTGTACGTCGAAGGAGTCTCCACCAATATTTTAAGTCCGTCTAGAAAGACTAAAATAACTTGGATAACCCATTAGAATTGAAACACGTTAGATATCCGGATTCGAGAATGAAACACTTCTTAGATTAACTAAGGTATATGTGAATTCAATACAAGAATCATTTTTTTGCAACGATCCTAGAAAGGTTAGCTTTAAACCGTACAAAATGTACAACTAATTTTACATAAAGTTGTCAATAAATTATGTGTTTATTTTACGAGATTGCATTTATCTATCGAATAGTCATGAGAATAAGATCATGGTAGGATGCGTGTTTCAAGATAAAATTTACTGAAACCTTATTCCCATTCCACTAACAACTACTCATTTTTCCAAGAATCATTCAAGATAGTATATACATGAAAAAAATTCGATTTCACGGCAAGATTAAAAAAACAGTACAAGGAAATAAAAATTTAAATCCAAAAATCTAATGTTTCAAATTAATACCGGCAAGAACCTAGAAGATCAGAAAACTTTATTGAGTACAAGCAAAAAATGCGACATATTCATGAATACATAGCCTCACACCAGGGAAAGCTCCCTAGCATCAATGTTACGCTTGACGAGTTTATCCTAAGATTCATTAGTCTCGGTGATGACCTTTAGAGAATAATCCTGCATATTAAGAAACACGTGAAAACATGGTCAAGACACTTCGTTCATTAGTCTCAAACAGAAAATAATGAGAGTTAATAATGAGAGTTCTTGAAACAAAGAACGTGGTCAAGAAACTTGGTGAATTCAAATTATTCGAAACAATTGAGAGAGACCAGGGCGGCAAGCTTCTCAACATTTACTAATTACTAGGGTTGTAAACTACTCCGTAACTGATACTCGTAGTCCTATATATGTGAACACCTTAACTCGATTAAGACTATCTTATTTAACAATGGACACAAATGTGAAAGCTCTTTCAAAGAATCAACTGAACACGAAAACAAAAGTGCTTGAGCGTCTATGTTAACAAACAAGTCTTTGTTTATGACTATAAGTACAAAGCTCGTTTCCTGCACAGACAAAGGGAAATAAAAAATACCTTGCTTGCTGCCTTGTTTCCAAGACCAAATATATTAGCGAGTTTTCCATGCGGGATCTTGTAATCTCTAAACCAGTCCCTAATTGT
The DNA here is from genome assembly GCF_020520425.1 of Spinacia oleracea. Classification (NCBI taxonomy): domain Eukaryota; kingdom Viridiplantae; phylum Streptophyta; class Magnoliopsida; order Caryophyllales; family Amaranthaceae; genus Spinacia; species Spinacia oleracea. The sequence goes on along the minus strand of NC_079490.1, from coordinate 158,428,799 downwards.
TGTAAGAGTTCCGTGTTAAAGATCTTTGGTTAGACATAATCATAGAATCCATTGCAACAATTATAGCTTAAGCAGGAAAGAAACTTCAAGAACTTGGATAATACATAAGCCAATAGATCCCCAATACAATCATGTAATGGGGAGAAGGATTACACTAAGGTGTCGTTTGATTCACCTGCATTTCACTTATATTATCTTATATATCTGATTAACATATATCTTATCTTATCTTATCTTATCTTATTGGCCTTCATTAAAAGTCATAAAAATGTGTCCTTCGAACTTATTGACCCTTATTATTTTATCTTATCTAATCTTATCTTATCTAAAGCTATATTATATTATCTTATCTGAACTTATCGACCCTTGTTTTATCTTATCTTATTAGACCTGAAATAAGTGAAAATAAGGTGAACAAAACAGAGCCCAAGTGAACTATACAAAAATACTTGCAATAGAAGAAGTGAAAAACATATGGTGCCATCACAAGTTAACAAATTAATTAAGTACCACAAACAATATCCCAAATGCTCTCCTTTCTAGCATAGGAGCATCGAAACAACAGGTACTTCCTACAATCACCACTTAGCACCGCTGAACCTAAGGAGTAAGAACTATGTCTACTTCTGGGTTTTTTTTTCGTACGTTGCTTTCCCTTCCTACGGGGGCGGTTTTAGAACCTTTATATCTTTGTATTTTGAAGGAGTCGCCACCAACATTATTTAGGGTCTCGTTTGGAAAGACCAAAAAAATGACTCTATTAGGATAAGGCATTGAATCTTAGAAACGGATGGGTGAGATCCGGGCAAGGGAACAAGATGCTTATTCCGCGAGCTTTAAAAATGATTCAAATGTGTGGCACAACATTTCCGAAAATACCCTAGTTTAGACTATGTGGGTTTGAATTTAGAACAAATAGAATTTCTACTTTGTATTGTGGTCACTTTGCTTTAAAGTTAATATAAGGGAACCTAAGATCGGTTTGTCACAGAAATTATCTTTGTTAAGCGTGGTGTAACCTTATATTTGGTTGTATTTAGCATGTTAGGTGATGAAAGCAATAAGCAAGTAAAGCAACATCACAATGGAAAATAGGTGCAAAATTAGTAAAGTACAAGACCACCTAGAAATGGACTAGGAGGTGGAATCACATTGCCTAGAAGAACTAGGCAAGTAAAGTTGCCGAATTGAAATTGCATAATTGAAAGTGCGGTGTTGAACTTGAATTTTAGCACATGAGATCCGAACGCCAAGCGACTCCTTAAAAATAAGTGCGCCCGACACGGATTCAAAGCAAAAATCTCTACTTTAGGTCAAGTTGCTCGACCTAAAGTGTCTTGGATTTTGAACATAGAACTTGAACTTGAAAAGTTTGAATCTTGAAATATTGGACTTGAAACATTGAACTTGAAATGTTGAACTTTGAAATATTGAACTTGAACTTGAAATATTGAACTTGAACTTGAAATATTGAACTTAAGAGTCTTGAATCTCAAAGATTGGACCTTTTAATGTTGAAAAGGTTTGATCTTTGATATTCTCTTATTTTGGAATGATCCTAGTTTAGGGAAGTGATTACAAACAACCCTAAACATTATTGGATCTTGAAACTTGAACTTGAAATTTGAAAAGTGGAGTCTTGAATCTCAAAGATTAAACCTTTAAACATTAGAAAGGCATCATCTTTGATTACTCCATGTTTTCAAGATGATTCTAGTTCAAGGAAGTGATTACAAACAATCTTGAAAGTTTGCATCTTTGTCTTTTGTAAGAAATGTATGATTGTTGTAAGTGACACTTTTAGGATTAAAAATGCCAACTTACTAATCATTTTTGAAAGAGAAAATCAAGGAAACATGATTTATTAGGGTTGGGATTCGGAATTACCTAGTTAGGTTTAGGCAAGAATTCCTTTTAGAGCTCCCAATTGCTTAGAACTTGGAAATTGTATGTGATTTTGGAGGATTTTTGTATTTTGATTTGAGTGGCAATTTTTGTATTACGACGTTGTGTTTTGATTTTGCCTCTACATAATTCTCGGAATTAGGGGTTTAAATAGGAGAAGCTGCTGCTAAACGCCAGCTCACGCCAGCATCCAGCGCAGCTGCCAGCGTCAGGCGCTGCTGACGTGGCGCAGAAGCTGCCAAGCAAGGACGAAAGATGTTGTCCTTGTTTTGGCTTGTAATGGTGTACCTTAGTACGAATTGAACGAAGTTGGCACATAGTGTTTGCTTGATGATTAAGGCTTCGTTTGCGTCTAAAAACAAGCCATTTCGGGTTTTTCAATTCGATTTTACGGGACGAGTCCCGGCTTGCTCGGTTTTGTGAGTCGGCGCCCGAATTCGGATTGCTTAGTGTCATTTTGACTGGAAAAGGCCTTGTAAAACCAATGGTATAGTCCATTGGGTGAGATTGTACTTGGATTTTGAAATTGATTTTTGGAAATTGTATTTTGTACCGAGTTCCGGAATGGGAACGGCCTCGGGGATTGGATTTTGGCTCTTGGACTTTGGAAATGTTCTTAGCAATTGGGACTTCCGCACGGAGTTTCTTCAACCGACTAATAAGGATAATGGTATCGTCATCATCCCAATGGGGAGACACAATTTAGGTGTCTACAGAAGCCCCCACTTTGACTGAGCGTTCGGTTAGGAAAGCGCAAGTCAAAGTTTTCGACTCGGAACGGAGAACGGTCAAGATGTTCTGCAATCAAGACCATTCATTGTACGCCGGTACCTGCACAAAACAGGTGTTAGAAAAAAGGAATATAGTCTACCTCCGTGTTGTGGTGATGACTCCGATTTGTACTTGTACCGTTCTTCCGCCTTTGGTTTAGAACGGAGCTTGGCATCGAACGCTTGAATCTCGAATTTTGAATTTTGAATATCCAGAATTGATCCGCTGGGGATGTGCTTCACTAGGGATAAGAGATTTTTAATGTCTCTTATGATTTTGAAATTTCGGCTGACTTTCTTGGAGCTTGGGTCCGTTGGGAGTCGAACGCCTATATTGTTGTATTTTTCGGACTTTGTATTCTTGAAATGTTCATTTGTTTGTGTTTGGAGATACAGGTATATACCCGTATTTTTGGAGGATGGCATGATTTGATGTTTGATGCCTGGTGCAGAAAACCGTAGCAGCAAAGGGCGTGCAATCAGCACGGAGGATCGTGCGCTAAAGATTCCTGCGCATGCAGCAGGTCAGCGCTGGGCGCTGAGCTCGGCGTTCGGCGCGGGGTTGTGCTATAAAAGCACCCCTTGCCGTGTCATTTGAAGAGCTCGAGCTTTCATTCTCTTGCTTTTTCTCTCTCAAACGTCGAACACTCTCCCCTTGATCTTGTTCTTGCCTTGTCCATGTAAGTATTTCACGTTTTTCTTATGAAATAATCTCTAGGATTGCATGTAGCTTTGATTGGTTCTTTTTTTACTTTAAAATGATGATTGCATGATATTAGGCTTCTTGAATCTTGTAGAAAACTGTTTGATAGCCACTTGAACTTGAACTGTTGGAACTTGTAGATTTGAATTTTTCGAATTTTGAAATTTTTCTTGAACTTTATACCTGCTTCGGAATGGATAGCCTAGGCGTTGGTGTAGAACTTGTATACCTGCTTCGGCATGGATAGCCTAGGCGTTGGTGTAGAACTTGTATTCCTGCTTCGGCATGGATAGCCTAGGCGTTGGTGTAGACGTCCCTAGCTGAGTCAGTACTGCCACTGGGGATTTTTTTTTTGAATTTTGACCTTTGTACGGGGTAGTATAGGATAGCCCCCAATCTTGAATTTTGATATTTTACATGGGCTAGTATAGGATAGCCCCCAATCTTGAATTTTGACATTTCGTATTCTGCATGATTTAGTATGCCTCGTCACACTCGAAGAAAGCTTGCCGAACGTTCGGTGGTTCGAGCTGCCATGGAGGATGCTTCTGATTGATTCTTTGAAGAGGCATTGTGCCAAGCTGACCCAGAAGCTTTCTGGCCGGGACAGAGAGGTGCTTTCATTGACTTTGAAATTTTGTACTCTAGAAATTCGAACTTGGGTGTCTGATTCTTGAATTTTGTACTTTGTATAGGAGCGTCGTTGAGGTCGCAGAGGTCATGTTGACAGGGAGCCCCAGGTGGAGATTTCGAGAGGGCAGGAAAAGCCGAGCTTGGATCTGGGACAGGGGTCCGGTGCTGGTACTTATCAGAGGCATTCCGATGCTGATAGGGGAAGTGCCCCCTTTGTATATGTTGATCCTGCCAGGCATTCTTTTGGGGGTACGAGCAGTTTGAGGCCTTTTGTACCTCATCCCGGCTATTACTTTGGAGGGAACGGCTCTCAGCCTTGGGGTATAGATCCTTGGACTTACTGGAATGAGATGGAGAGGATGCGTCAGACCCAGATTTTTGGGGCGCAGCGCTAGTTCAAGGCGATGTCGCAGCCTTATCAGTATCCTTCTCCTCAGCAGGGAACTTATCATTCTCCCGGTACTCTTCGTATTTCGGAGCAAGAGCTTAGTACCCCCGGGACAGAGCTGGATCGGGATCTGGAGCGCTACAGGAGCCGAAACAGGGGCAAGGAGCCTGTGATTGACATTACGGCTGATGATGACTCGGGCTGACCCTGCATGGTAGCGAGTTCCAGCTTGCCTTGGATGATTTTTGCATGGATTGTGATTGTATGGATTTTGTATGGTTTGGATTTGAAATTTGAACTTTGTATGGCTTTGAATTTTGCAAGGTTTGGAATTTTCGGATCTTGTATGGCTGAATATTGGTTTTTGTATGGTTGAAAGTTGAATTTTGTATGCGTTGTGCGTGCTTTTGAAATTTGTAGCTATATGCGTGCATGCAAAATTAAAAAAAAATGCCCATTTTTTCGGGTGTACATACCCACTATAAGCCCCCACTTTGACTGAGGTTTTTTGGTTAGAAAAAAAGCGCAAGTCAAAGTATATTCAACTTTTGCTGATCATAGTTTGCATCAATCCATCCCTGCAAACTCGACTTAGGACGCCGATCTAGGACTAGAATGTTTGAACTTTGAACAGGTTGACTCGAAATCGGCCCGAGGCGCTGACTCGGACTGCTTGAAATTGCGCGGCTTGCGGCTTTGGAATCTTGAATAATTGAGGTTGTACTCTGCTGTCCGAAGAACTAAAGAGTGCGTACTTGGAATCATAAAGGGGACGGTGGTCTCGTCCTTTGTTGCAGCGCAGGTCTCGGCACCTGGTGCCGGTGTACTGTCATAAGGGTCGGTTTTTGTATAAATAGGGAGCTTTCCGGATCATAGTTTGCACCAATCCATCCCTACTTTTCTTTGTATGCTGATTCCTCACGAAAAGAAAGAAAATGGCCATGTATTTTGAAAATGCCTTGAACTCTTGGCTTGGTTCGCTAGGCAAGATGGAGAAAAGGGAGCTCGATGGAATGCATCTTGGAGTGCTCGCCTCCTTCCGGTTTGTAAAGCTTGATGTGCACTTCATTCTTGATGCTCTCGAGGCTTGGGATCCGAATCATCATGTCTTCCGCTTTGGAAATAATGAGGTATGTCCCCTCCCTAAAGAGTTTAGTGTCATATTGGGGTGGCCCGTTATGTCGGAGCCATGCATGCCTAGTGTTGAAGAACACTTTTTCTTGGGTTTTGAAAGATATTTGGGCTTGAAGCTCCCACTTTTTAGTGTGGTTATATATGGCAGAGGGGTGGATTTGTCCCTCCTTGTTACCTATTTTGCTGGGCTTGATGTCCCCAAGGTTTTCCGCTTGAGGGCCTTGAGTTTTTGTATCTTTGCTCGCTTCCTCTTTCCGAAACAGGGGTTTGGCAATGGCGATGCCTCCCTAATAGAGATTGTAGAGAAATTTGCTAGTGGTCGGGACCCAATGCCGCTCGTGATTGGAGAAACATTGATGGGCCTTGATATGTTGAAGTCAGACCCCTCTTCTTTGCCGTCGGGAAGCCCGGTATTACTCCAAGTAAGGATCTGGAGCTTTCTTGTATATTGAATTTGTACTTGTATTTTGAATGTTGAATTTTGAAATGCTTTTTTGTATACTCCCCAAGGTCTGGCTTATGGAGAGGCTCATGCTGGTGGCACCAAAGGAGAACATGGAAAGCTATAATAGAAAAGGGTTCACTGTGCGACACATGGTGTATGGCCGGCTTTCATTGGATGAGTGGCGAGGCGCACTCTCTGGGGTTGAATCTTGTATAAGGTGGGTAGTTCCTTGGTGGGGAATTGCTGCTATGAGACATGCCCCAGGTTCTACTGCTTTGAGGGTGCCAAGCCTCACAATGTTGGTCTTCTACTCACCTGCTAGAGTGATGAGACAGTATGGCTTGAAACAGGAAATCCCGGACTCTGCTGAAGAGAATCCGAAACCTGTTGCGCTGAATGCAAATCGACTTGAAGCTTGGAGGCGGTACTGGGTCACCAAACCATTCTTGAGTGTTCAATACCCACCTGAGTCTGATACTCTGTCTGCGGGTTATGTTGTATGGATGAACGGCCCAAGCAAGAGGGACATTTCTTTCTCCGGACCAGCTAGAGTCCGAGGTTCTAGAGCTAGACGCCCTGCATCAACCGATTATGAGGAAGGTGACGGGAGTGTGGCCCGTCCGGTGCTTGACCGATCTGAGTCCAAAGGAGGTTCGTCATCCTCCCGTCTTAAAAGACTAGCAAGTTCCTTCTCTCGCCGCTTGGGGAAAGGGAAGATTGATGAATGATTGCGGGATGAGCCAGGGGATAGTACTCCAGGTGCCAAGACTCAAGAGCATATTCGCCTGACCCTGGATCTTTGTAGGCTAATGTGTTTGAAGTTGTACTAGAGGGAATTGTGTTTAAGAATGTGTTTAGAAAATGTGTTTAGTGGAAGTGAAAAGGCTTTGAACTTTGCTTCACTTGATTCCAACCTTGTTTTTGAATTAGCTTTGAAGGCTTTAGAGCCAAATAAAAAGTTATTGTGTTAAATTCCGCTTGAACATGCTTTGCTTTGAAGTTGCACATTTGGAATAAAGACAAAAACAACAATTGAATTTTGATTTGATTTTTAGGATGCCCTTAATTGAGGAAGTTTTGAATTTTTTTTGTATTAAAGTGGTCGGGCCTCGAAATGAGGTTGCCTACGTGTCCCGTTAAGGAATCAGGTCGGACGTAGTTCTAACCCTTACACGACTTTTTGAATTGGATTTTGAATTTGAACGTTGAACTTAGACATAGAACTTCTTGAGTTGATCGAGGTTTGTCAGAGATCGGAATTCTATTCCATCGACATCTGTTAATTCGACTGCTCCCCCTGAGAGGATTTTCTTGACAATGTATGGGCCTGCCCAATTGGGTTTGAATTTTCCCCTTGGGTCCATGACGCTTTTGCGAAAGGCTTTCAGGACAAGCTCGCCTTCCTTGATGTTTCGGGTTCTGACCCTCTTGTTGAAATGTATGGCCACTCGGCGCTGATAGACTTGTACGTGATGAGCGGCTTGAAGCCGATGCTCATCAAGCATGGTTAGCTCATCATACCTTGCTTGTACCCATGCAGCTTCTGGGATTTTGCTTTTGAAGACTATCCTTAGATAAGGTATCTCCAGGTCGATAGGTTGTACTGCTTCCATTCCATAGACCAATGAAAATGGAGTTGCACCAATTGAAGTGCGAATTGAAGTTCGATACCCCCACAATGCGAAGTGCAGCTTCTGGGGGTCAGTCTTTGTAATTGGTTGTCATTTTCATGATGATGGTTTTGACGTTCTTGTTGGCTGCTTCGACTGCCCCATTAGTTTGCGGGCGGTAAGGCGAAGAACGGTGATGTTGAATTTTGTACTCGGTGAATAGATCTTCACACTCTCCTTGAAAATGGGTACCCTAGTCACTAATGAACTCGTGAGGAACTCCGTATCTGCATATGATGTTTTCTTGAATGAACTGGGACACTTGCTTGGAATCCGATACCTTGAAAGATCTGGATACTTGGACTCTCTAATAAACCCGGCCTCTAGCTGCTTAGAGACTTCTTCTTGAATTATGAGGGAAACATTCGGTTTCATGCGACGGAGTTTCTGCTTGATGGGCTTTGAACTTGGGATGAGGGGAATTGTATGTTGACCGATGCTTGGATCAACCCCTGGCATATCATGATAGGACCATGCGAAGACGTCTATGTACTCTGAAAGTAGCTTGATAAGATCATCTCGCTCTGCTTGAGATAGAGTTAAACCAATCTGAACTAGTTTTGGATCACTGCTGTTAGAAAGGTTAAATTTTTCTGTTTCCTCAATTATGGGCGTCCTGTTTTCATGATTTTTAATAGCTTTTAGTATTTCAAGGTCAATTTCTTGTGAAGCAAAGTTGTTTGGATTAGAGGTGTGTTTTGAAATTGGACTTGAAGAGTGGGAGGAAATTGAAGTATTATTGAAATTGGCAATCATTACATCGACAGTTTTGACTTGGAGTTCGGCCTTTAGAGGCTCTTGATTGATGCAAGACTCTAGCCCTATAAACTCTTAGACTCATCACTAGACTCGGATCCAGACTCATCCTCTGACTCGGACTCGCTCATCATAGATCCTTCGCCCACAGTAATCTTGAACATTTTGCCATTTGGAGCAGAGATCTTTTTGGTTAGGTCATCGGTAGGTGCGGCCTACTCCACAATACCCAAACGGTTGCTTACGTTCTCCAGGTTGGTGTTGAAGCTGGCTACAACGGCCATAAGCTGGGTGATTTGATCGACGGCGGCCATTTGAATTGTTTCTTGTAAAGGACTTGAAGCTTGATTTGTAGAAGGTGAGTTGGCTGCTTGCTCGATGCCGGCTATAAGGGAGACTAGGGCTGACGGAGTTCTCTTCAACCTTTCTCCTCTTCGGCGAACCCACAGGATCTTTGGACTCCTAGTTAGGACACACCACATGACTTTAGAATTTGGACTTCCCGACACATGATATGATATGCATGCAATGAATAAGACCTAGACTTGACTCTAAGTGCCACTCTGAAGATTCGGGACTTTGGATTTTGTATTTGTATTCGGGATTTGCAACCCGTTGGAAATATTTGAGAAGAGCTTCATTCTTTTGTGGAGGTTTCCTCCTTGTACTAGAACTTAGAATATTGAGCTCGGACTATTTTAGGGGAATTTCAACCCATTGAATATTTTAGGAGATTGGATATTGTATTATTTCAGGGGAGTTTCAACCCGATTGAAAGGTAATTGATTTTGTATTATTTTAAGGGAATTTCAACCCGTCAATATTTTAGGGGAATTTCAACCCATTGGATCTTGGAATATTTTAGGGGAATTTCAACCCGTTGGATTTTGAAGTATTTTAGGGGAATTTCAACCCGTTGGATTTCGAAGTATTTTAGGGGAGTTTCAACCCGTTGTATTTCAAAGTATTTTAGGGGAGTTTCAACCCATAGATAGGACTCGGAATATTTTTGGGGAATCTCAACCCGTAGAATTTCGAAGTATTTTAGGGGAGTTTCAACCCGTAGATAGAATTTGGAATTTGAATTTGTATTATTTCAGGGGATTTTCAACCCGTAGAAAAATTGGACTTGTACTATTTCAAGGGATTTTCAACCCATTGGAAATATTTTGAATTTTGTATTTGGGAAGAATGGAAGACAAAGATTTTTTTGTAGCTTGAAGATGAATTTGAAATTTGAATTCGACTCGGAGTTTGAACTTTAAAATGGAAAAGACGCACTTTTTGTATAGAGTATGAGGCTTTGAGTTTTGAAAATCCCGGCATTATGCCGCCATGGATTTGAGACCTTGGATTTGGAATTTTGAAAGTCCGGCATCATGCCGCCGTGGACTTGGAATTTTGAAGTGTTTGGTCATGGAATTTTGAAATTGAAATTGAATGAGGAAAATCCGGCACTACGCCATCACGGATTTGGAATTGAAAAGTTTCGAATAGGGGACTTGAGATTTGGAAGGTTGAACTTAGAACTTCGAACTTGAGGTTTGAAATATGGAATGGAAAAGTCGGCATTATGCCGGCATGGATTTGGAACTTGAAATTTTGAGTATAGGATTTGAAGTTTGAAAGATTGAACTTAGGAATTTGGTCTTGAAGTTTGAAAGATTGAGTTGAAAAGTTGGCATTACGCCGGCATGAGTTTGGACATTTTGAATTTGAGACTTTGAGATTGGAATTGGCAACTTGAATTTGAGGTTCGAAAGATGGAATTGGAGATTTGAATGCTTGAACTAGAAAATCCAGCATGACGCCGTTGGACTTGAATTTTTAATTTGGAATTTTGACTAGAAAATCCGGCATTATGACGCCGTTGGATTGAACTTGAATTTGAAACTCGAAATTTGGACTAGAAAATCCGGCATCATGACGCCGTTGGATTGGACTTTGAATTTGAAACTTGAAATTTGGACTAGAAAATCCGACATTATGATGCCGTTGGATTGGACTTTGAAATTTGAAACTTGAAATTTGGACTAGAAAATCCGGCATTATGACGCCGTTGGATTGGACTTTGAAATTTGAAACTTGATATTTGGACTAGAAAATCCGGCATTATGACGCCGTTGGATTGGACTTTGAATTTGAAACTTAAAATTTGGACCAGAAAATCCGGCATTATGACGTCGTTGGATTGAATTTGAATTTGGCATTTGCGTGAGGCGTGTTTAAGGGTTTTGAATAGAGCTGGAAATTTCAACCGAATCCGATGGATATCCATCCACCCGATTCAGATTATACGGACGAAAACCCGAAAATAAGCGGATGGTTGACGGATGATGGATGGATCGGATGACGGGTGGGTCGGATATGGATGAAGGTGCATCCAACCCACCACCCGATCCATCAACCTATTACATTAGTTGTATGCTTTAATTTATCATAATTACTTTCATAATATATTTATTATTGTAAATAAAACTATACTAGACATAAGCGTAACACAAAATATTGTGTTCCCTTACTAGGATAACACAAATGTAAATCTAAAGCTTTGTAAAAGTTACGCAATGGTTTTTCAAAAAGAAAAATAGTCATGTGGACCATATGTGGACTAATTATTCCTAATTTCAATATGTGTCACTTTAAGTTGTTTTTATATATCTTCAAATTTATTTCACCTGATTCTCACCCGAATCACCCTTGGATGATGGATGGGTCGTATGTGGATGAAGAATTTTACGGATGATGGATGGGTTGGATGATGGATGAAATGTCATGGATGGATGCGGATTGAGGTTCACCCGATCCAAACCCGATCCATTGCCACCCCTAGTTTTGAATCAAATGGAGTGGCACTCCTAAAAGACCTTAAATCGGCGATTTTAGATGCATGAGGCTTGAATGATGCTCCCAGGGGTTTGGTTTCCTAGTTGGAGGCTAATGGTTTTGGCAAAGCTAGAACTCGAAGTTAGCCATTCACGCGTGCAAAAACGTCCACACAATGCACAAGTAGCACGTTGTCACACTAACATGAATATGAATATGACATGCAAAGTTCTCAACCTAAGGTTGTTCTAAGTTTTGTATGATGCAAGTGGTCGGCTTTGGGTGTCAAAAGGTACTCGACTAAGAGGCGATTTGGCGAGAACTTGCACATCCACCTAAGGGACGTGTGTGTCGGCAGACGACCTCCATACTTGACATCGGGAATGTCAAGCAAATGCCAAGTTTCGGTAGGCGCGGAAATGGTCACACACTTTGGTAAGGAATCATATGGAGAGTCACCATTTCGTTGCCCCCGGGGTTAGCCCGAATGTAGAACACGTCCGTTTGGGCAAGGTAGAAATTCGTTTTGCACATATATGGTTTTCGAAAAATGCATGAAATGCCTAGAAATTGAAAATTGAAATCGCCTTTGAATATTGTATTTGAAAAGCTCGTTTTTCGACATTCGTTCTCAAGGTTTGGGAGCGTCCTTCAAAATTCAAAGACTGACTGACTCCCACTTGGAAACTTGAGCAAACGTGGGTAACAAGCCACTGTGAGCCACTGTGCTGGATGCAGGCATTGGCGTTTGGCGCAGGGGCCTGCGCCTTGCGCCAGTGCTGGCATCCAGAACTTAAGCATATCAGTGGCTTGATGCTCAAAGTCTGCTCGTATTTTCGAAGTTGAAATCAGGAACTCCCCAGTTGAGTCGCAAGAATTGTAGGGGGTTTTTTTTTCGTACGTTGCTTTCCCTTCCTACGGGGGCGGTTTTAGAACCTTTGTATCTTTGTATTTTGAAGGAGTCGCCACCAAACATTATTTAGGGTCTCGTTTGGAAAGACTAAAAAAATGACTCTATTAGGATAAAGCATTGAATCTTAGAAACGGATGGGTGAGATCCGGGCAAGGGAACGAGATGCTTATTCCGCGAGCTTTAAAAATGATTCAAATGTGTGGCACAACATTTTCGAAAATACCCTAGTTTAGACTATGTGGGTTTGAATTTAAAACAAATAGAATTTCTACTTTGTATTGTGGTCACTTTGCTTTAAAGTTAATTTAAGGAACCTAAGATCGGTTTGTCCAAGAAATTATCTTTGTTAAGCGTGGTGTAACCTTGTATTTTGTTGTATTTAGCATGTTAGGTGATGAAAGCAATAAGCAAGTAAAGAAACATCACAATGGAAAATAGGTGCAAAATTAGTAAAGTACAAGACCACCTAGAAATGGACTAGGAGGTGGAACCACATTGCCTAGAAGGACTAGGCAAGTAAAGTTGCGGAATTGAAATTGCATAATCGAAAGTGCGGAATTGAAATTGCATAATTGAAAGTGCGGAATTGAAATTGCATAATTGAAAGTGCGGAATTGAAATTGCATAATTGAAAGTGCGGAATTGAAATTACATAATTGAAAATGCGGTATTGAACTTGAATTTTAGCACATGAGATCCGAACGCCAAGCGACTCCGTAAGAATAAGTGCGCCCGACACGGATTCAAAGCAAAAATCTCTACTTTAGGTCAAGTTGCTCGACCTAAAGTGTCTTGGATTTTGAACATGGAACTTGAACTTGAAAAGTTTGAATCTTGAAATATTAAACTTGAAATATTGAACTTGAAATGCTGAACTTTGAAATATTGAACTTGAAGTTGAAATATTGAACTTGAACTTGAAATATTGAACTTAAGAGTCTTGAATCTCAAAGATTGGACCTTTTAATGTTGAAAAGGTTTGATCTTTGATATGATCTTATTTTGGAATGATCCTAGTTTAGGGAAGTGATTACAAACAACCCTAAACATTATTGGATCTTGAAACTTGAACTTGAAATTTGAAAAGTGGAGTCTTGAATCTCAAAGATTAAACCTTTAAACATTAGAAAGGCATCATCTTTGATTACTCCATGTTTTGATGATGATTCTAGTTCAAGGAAGTGAATACAAACAACCTTGAACATCATTGAATCTTGAAAGTTTGCATCTTTGTATTACATAAAGTTTGGATTTTGTAAGAAATGTATGATTGTTGTAAGTGACACTTTTAGGATTAAAAATGCCAACTTACTAATCATTTTTGAAAGAGAAAATCAAGGAAACATGATTGATTAGGGTTGGGATTCGGAATTACCTAGTTAGGTTTAGGCAAGAATTCCTTTTAGAGCTCCCAATTGCTTAGAACTTGGAAATTGTATGTGATTTTGGAGGATTTTTGTATTTTGATTTGAGTGGCAATTTTTGTATTACGACGTTGTGTTTTGATTTTTCCTCTCCATAATTCTCAGAATTAGGGGTTTAAATAGGAGAAGTTGCTGCTAAACGCCAGCTCACGCCAGCGTCCAACGCAGCTGCCAGCGTCAGGCGTTGCTGACGTGGCGCAGAAGCTGTCAAGCAAGGACGAAAGATGTCGTCCTTGTTTTGGCTTGTAATGGTGTACCTTTGTACGAATTGTACGAAGTTGGCACATAGTGTTTGCTTGATGATTAAGGCTTGGTTTGCGTCTAAAAACAAGCTGTTTTGGGTTTTTGAATTCGGTTTTACGGGACGAGTCCCGGCTTGCTCGGTTTTGTGGGTCGGCGCCCGAATTTGGATTGCTTAGTGTCATTTCGACTGGAAAAGGCCTTGTAAAACCAATGGGATAGTCTATTGGGTGAGATTGTACTTGGATTTTGAAATTGATTTTTGCAAATTGTATTTTGTACCGAGTTCCGGAATGGGAACAGCCTCGGGGATTGGATTTTGGCTCTTGGTTTGGAAATGTTCTTAGCAATTGGGACTTCAGCACGGAGTTTCTCCAACCGCCTAATAAGGATAATGGTATCGTCATCATCCCAATGGGGAGACACAATTTAGGTGTCTACACTACTAAAACATATACATTTGCTCTAGTTAAATCTATGGCAAAGTATACTACATCTAGCATGAAAAGTAATTTTCAATACATTTGGCTCATTTTTATAGCCAGAGTATGCAATATATACCCCGAGGGAAATCCTGCAACATTGCTGATATATCCATGTAAAAGTTTAAGGCAACATGAAATTAAGCATATCAATTCACGTACATGCTATAAGCAACTCAGTACAACATATTGCACAACATGTTAAAACAATTTTGAGTTCATAAAGTTCTATTTTAAATTATTTTTCATCATCTTGAACATTGTAGCTAAAATATAAGAAAATTATATCTATTAATTACAATCACTACGAGCAAAAAGAAACTATAATTGGCTTGGCATCTAATGAATGAATTTAGTCAGTCTTAATTAAAACTAAAAACACAGTGTTATCATTTTGATGAATTAAAAAGTGATACCGCAAGTGCACGGCGTCTGTGGTTAGCAGATACTTAACAAATGCGGGTCGATCCCACAAGGAGACAAGTTCTATTAGTTTTTACCCAATTATATAAACTATTTCAATAAACGAAATGTGATTTTGATTATTAACTAACAAAACTAAATCAATAATGCAAATGCGTAATTTATCAATGAATTAAAGGTCTGGGGCGTCTGTTCGGTTCACCATGCTTATACCAATCCAAGAACACAAATCAAATTGACAATGAATAAACTAAGCCGAGTAATTAAAGTACACATTAATCCTAAGGTCGGGTCTTAACACTTTCAATCCAACATATGCAGTACGGTCGCTAGCATAATCAGAATTGCCAATTGTACCAAGCATCTAAGAATATGATCTTTCAATTCTAATTCCTATTAGCTAGATAATCAATCCATGATATTGACCAATTACATGAATCAACAATTAAAACAAATCAATTGGAATTACTCAAACAATAATCTATAAATTTACAAACTTTAATGCATAAGATCATGGTATAAACATAGCTTCCCTTACTTAGCCCTAGAAAATGACTACTTGCTCATAATTAAATTAACAAGCATGAAATAAAATAATAAGAGCGAATTTCATAATCAAAGGACAAATTAATCGAAGGAACGAAAATAATAAGAATGAATTAAAGCAAGAGAAATTA
The DNA here is from genome assembly GCF_020520425.1 of Spinacia oleracea. Taxonomy (NCBI): domain Eukaryota; kingdom Viridiplantae; phylum Streptophyta; class Magnoliopsida; order Caryophyllales; family Amaranthaceae; genus Spinacia; species Spinacia oleracea. The sequence goes on along the minus strand of NC_079490.1, from coordinate 158,413,410 downwards.
TAAAATTATCTTAGATTGATGATTGAAAGATTGAAAAGCTAGGGTTCAACAATGAAAAGAGGAAAACTAAGAATAACGTGAAAAAGAAAAATGGGAAGATAAAAGCATCAGGGAAAAAAAATAAGGGAAGTAAATTAATTCCCTTGAAGTATTTGAGGGTTTTTGGTTAGGAGAGGTTTGAGGGAAAAAGAGATTTTTGGGGTGAATTAGAGGTTTGACCTTTAGAAAAAGGTAATTGGGAGTGTTTGGTTAGGAGAGGATTGGAAGAGAGTTTTTGGGTGAAAAAACTAATTTTGAAAAAGCTCAATATATGAGCTTTTTGCAATTAAAGGTTTGAGAAAGTTGATGAAAATGACTATTTTCTCCTACTATATATTGCCTATAATTACAACTACTATCAACCTTGGTACCCTACATATTTTTCTTCTAAAAACATTACTCACACTTTCTTTTTCATTTCACCCTATTTACTAGATTCGTTTTTTATTGTAAAAAAAATTTATATTAGTACTTTGAAACAATTGAAGTATATTGAAATCATGCTTAAAATTTCATCAGTAATATGAAGAGTACCGGGAGAATGATAAGTTCCCTGCATTGGTATCTATCAACAAATTTATATGCATATGCTCCAAAAAAGTGCATTTTTGGATTAGAAAGTCCTCAATATGAATATCTCTCCATCTAAGTATCTGGCATTGGTATGCATATTTAACATGCTTGATTGGACAATGTATACCAAAGAAAAATAAATTGAGGTTGTTCAATCAAGAAAATTTGACCCATATGCATCTTTGGGCATAGCAAAGACTCACCCCATGAGATATAATCATATAAGGCTAAAATATTTCATTACTGAATTTCACTTTTAAGGCCCGACCTTAGCTGATAGCTAATCCAAACTCTAATTACGTAGGCAGTATTCCATATATGCATATGCATGCTTGAATTACTCAAACTAGCTAGTAAGGTACAAGAAAGCATTGAAGAGTCATCAAAATAAGTACTCGTAAAGGACTAAAAACCCCAAAGCATTAGTACAATGATTATTCTATCCAATCTATACCTAGTATTTAAAAACTCAAACCACCAAATCCACATGTCAACAACTTCAAACTCATATAGCCACGTGGCATTATCTAAGCGTGGCATTATCTAAGCTAGCTTCATCTTTATTTTATTTTTTATATTTTAAAAGAAAAAAATATCTAAATTTGTCTATGCACTCTTTCATTTCATCTCCCTAATGCCCAATTTCCCAACATTACGTTAAAAAACGTTCCACCTTCATCTTCCCCTTCCTCCTCTAATCAATTTCTTACTTTTCCTCTCATTAATATTTAAACATTAATTACCATGTAAAATAAATCCCTTAGATACTTTAATATCATAAAGCAATGGTTTCATGATATCAAACCCCTAATTAAACTTTAAAAATAATGAAAAAAAAAACCATTCCAACCGATGAGTAACATCAAATTTTTACCTTCAAATCCAATCCCATAACCTTTTTCTCTTCTTTAGTAACCTCCATTTACAAATTTAATCCCTCCAAAAAACAATAACTTCTTTATTAATATCATCCGTTACTTTTTTTCAACCATAATCACTCATTGATCTTAGCTCTAAATGAAATTCTAACTGTATTTAATACTATGTAGATCAGTTACATCATTGTATTGGTCTATATATATTTTTTAAATCCACTTGGTTCAAGTAAACTCGAAAATCCTTACGGGCATGGGCTACTATTGCGGCTTAATTGATACGGCCAGTGAGTAATCTTAAAATACATGTTCTGTTTTGATTTTTTATTATTCGTTTTTTTCTGATTTAATGTGGATGGGTCATTTGCAGTTGCAGTAGTTCAATGGGTCAAAGAAATTATTTGCTAATATTTTGGATTATCAATTAGCGATTGTGTTTATCTGCATTTTTTTTTGCTAACATATATATTTCCTCCATTTCTTTAACTTGCACCTTTTTTCTTTTAGAGAAGTTGCACAATTTCCTTTTATGATATGTTTTCATATGTTTTTGGTTTGTTTACATAATAAATATCCATTTCATCCTTAATTACATTTCAAATTTACCATTGTTACTTAACTTTCTTCCTCTCTTTTGTTTGTTATCATATGGGTAATTTTGATGTTTGAAACTTTTCTTAATCTTTATGTCCAAGCCAAATGGTGCAAGTAAAAAGAAACGGATGAAGTATACGATTCTCAATTGAATATTTTGTAAAGATAATTTCATATTAAAGAAAATTAGGTGGGACTCCAACAAATTGGACTTTCCTAATCAACAAAGAATGTATATATATTTTTTCCGCTAATATCTCTTATCAATAACTTGGTCTTGTATAGTCAACAGATGTGTATGTGAAAAGAGTGGAGCTACGATGAAAAAGGTCAGGTGAAAATTTATATAATCGGGTCCTCAATGCATTGTTTTAAAGATATACCCAATTTTTATTAATTAATATGGAGTAAGAAACTTTACCAAATTATTTCCCTCAAAAAAAAACGTTACTAAATTGTTAATCTTACGATAAAATTGAAGACTAAACGAGTAGGGTTCAAAATACATAAAAAAAAATCCATCAATTTAACCACTAATCCACATATTTTCTCTCTCTCTCTCTCTCTATATATATAGTGAAAATAGTATAACGAAATATCAATTTCGGGACCCCGTTTTTAGGACCTTGTGTTGTCGTCCAACTCACACACCAAGAACCACCCCTGGATGTGAAAAGTATCACCATTTTACAAGTGCTTGACAATAATTTCGTTACTATTCACTAGAGGAAAAATCGTCATGTGCTTCCCTTCAAGTGCGGCTCATTTAGTAAATTGGCAGCACTTGAGAGCATGAAAAAAAAACATTTTCACAAGTGCGGGCTCATTTTAAAAATTGGCAGCACTTAAGTTCAAGTGCAGGCTCATTTTAAAAATTGGCAGCACTTAAGTTCAAGTGCGGGCTCATTTTAAAAATTGGCAGCACATAAGATTTCTAAAATATTGCAAAAAGAAAATAAATAAAAAATTCTCAAATCAGAAGAAGCTCCTCGACTCTTCTCCCTCTTCGTCTTCACCTTCGTTTTCTCTCTTCTCTGTCGTCGCCGTCGCTTCTTCACCGCCGGAGATTATCGCCGAACCTCTCCGTCGTCGCTGCTTAGTTGTTCATTGATGTTGTGGGGTTGATTGTTGCAATAGCTCCACTATCCATCTCACTTGTCTCTGCTTCTCTCTCATCCTCTTTCTTCGTTGCTAATGTTCTCCTTCCTCCTCTTTTCAATTGATGATGGTCTTCCTTCGAGGCTCTCCACCTCCACATTTGCTTCTCTACATGTGTTGATCTCGACGCCGACACCCTGATTTCCGCCATTGATTCCACCTCTCTTCCTCTGCCGCTAGCTGCTTCTCTCACAGGTTAATTAAATAACCCTAAATTTATTGATTTTATTTTTTTTTAATTTTTGAATCCTTGTTAGTCGTTGGTTATTTGTTGATTTATGTGTTATCATTAGGCAGGGATGAAGAATGGACCAGAAGCTTGAGTCACCCTAATTTGAAGAAATCGTTCAACTATTCTGCTGAATTCAAATTGCCCATGTAATTTTTCTTTCTCTCCCTGTGATTTAATCTACGTTTTAGTTCCAATTCATATGTATATTTCAATTCCAATTCATCTGTGGATTTCTCAGTTATCAAATTCCCCAATTTATGCTTAATAAATTATCAACCGAATTTCTATTGTGCTAAAGAACAGAAATATAAAGAATTGGGTTTATATTTTTAACTTTTTATAATTATTTCTGCTAAAGAATTATGCTGAGTTTCAATTTATTTAATTTTTAGTTTCTTGAAAATTAGCTAATGATAATTTACTTTACATTATATTATGCATTAAAGTACTCGTTGAACTTAATTGGCAGTGTAATGCTCCTAGCAGGTTTCCCCAGTTGAATTGATTCTTTCTTAGGAAGCAAAAATTTCAATTGTTAAGGACAACAGATTGTGATTGTAATTATGATAGGTTGTCTAATACTAGTAGAAAAACATTAAATGTGATTGTGTAGGTTGTAATTGTGTTTAATTTGAATTGTTTGTTTCCTGTTGTTGATTTGGGCAGGTTAGTGGGAATTTATTTGGGCATGTTAATGGAAAGGACCGGTTGATTGTCACCCCTACTGTTAATTAATGAGAGGTTGAAGGTATTGCCGAGACCTGGAAGCGGAGCTTGGAGGAGTGTGGTGATATTGAGAATGTTAAGACCCTTGATGTGCATTTCTACATCACTTGGTTACCTTTGGTATTGTAAAGAAGGATGATGTTGGTCTGTATCGAAAGCTTGTTGTCGGGTCTTCTTGGAGGAAGCAGAAGACTAAGCTTGTTGTTTCTCTTGGCTTAGGTGATAACATGCCCGGTAAGAAATATATCTTTAATCTCTTCTTTTACTACGAGAATTCGTTTGTTCGGCCATGATTTATATTATGAGTTTATGTGAAATGTCTTATTTTTTAAGAGGAACTTATGTCATAGTATTCACAGAATCCTAATGAAATAATGAACATGGTTTTTATTTCTATTAGTATGTAAAGATCTCTTTTATTTAGATAATATTGTTTCTGGTAAGGGTGTTGGGAGTTAAGTTAAATGGTTTGCATGTATTAGCTACATTGTTGAAGGATCCAAGAATGTGTTGGATGCGGTTGATTAACTTAATTGACGCTGTTAATATCTAGGTTTGAATTTTCCGTGAGTTTCTCTCCCTTTCTAGTTTCTACTCTATAAAGCTATTTTAAAATCGGCTAATTGTTAGAATAATGCATTTCGGTTAATGGGGAATTTTTCATTAGGTTTATACTAGATTTGATTTAGGGTAATTTAATCATAAGTATGATAACTTGCAATTACTACAGTTATTAAATATATAAGGTAGGTAGTGAAATCATTCATAATTATACGCAATACTTGATGTTTAAACCCTTCTATATCGCTCGCCTTTTATGCCTCTTGTATGTTGTGAGTACCCTGGTTGAGAAAAGGATAAGTTGAGTTGTTTTGCAAGGATTGACTGTAGATTTCATATAACAGAACTTATGTGGCGATTTTTTTATTTTCCATAAGTCACTAACGCACCCTTGACTGGCTAATTAATCTCTTTCTGAATTTCAATAATTCATCATCTTATCTTTCAAGATGGCAACTTCTTCTTTCTTCTGTTTTCCCCTAACCCTTCTATGTTTCTTATTAAAATGACATGTTCATTGCTTAACATGTTATGCCTCCCAACCCTGCTATATTTCTTATTAAAATGAAGCATCTTCTGTTAACTTTAGCATTTTGAAAATGAGATTATATCAGTGCTTGGTAAAATATTACAACAACCTTTAGAATGAAATTGAGATGTCTTTACCCAACTTGCAATCCTATGTAAGCTGAAATGAAAATCACTTTTTGTTGGAAAATCGGATATCATATCCAATGAAAGGAGCTAAGTGTGAGGTTTCTCATAAGCTTGGTCATGAATTGACATTAGCTGCTAATTAAATCTACTAACCAGGTGGTCATCAGGCTACTGGCTGCTCTGAATAGCAACCTTAAACAGTAATCAGTGAGGAGATTTTGAATTGCAACCTTAATAAGTAATCAGTGTGGTGTTTTTGTTAGGGGATATGCAATCCTACATCAGGCAACAGATCAGCAGCAACAACATATCAGAAGCAGCATATCAGAGAAGCAGTTGTGAAACTGATCTGCTGCTACTTCTGATCTGCTGTTGCAGATCTGTTGTGAGCAGACCAAAACCAGCAACATATCATATCAGCAGTTCTGAATCTTATATGTTCCTACTTATGATATGCTGCTACTGCTACTTTTGATATGATGTTCAAGCCCAATATTGTTTCTCACTCTATTAAATCTCTTTCTCGTTTTTCATAATCTACATGCTCCAATTTGCTTTGCATTTGAATTTTGGTTAATAAAATAGACTGACTACTGGTTTTCTTGTTTTGTGAAGAATCTTTTCAATGTTGAAAATGATCCAGTCAAGAAAAAATATTTCTAAAAGTTGTGGGCATAAGATTCAGGGATTTCAAGGCTAAGTTAGTGAGTTGTTGGATTACTAAAACGAGACAGAGAGTTTGAAATCAGTGAAGGTAAATGATTTCAATTGTTATATATTTTTATTAGTTGTTATTAGCTCAAAAACTTACATTTGTCTTGCATGCATTTTATTTGTGACACCAAGGGTGGACAACAAACGGGCAATACGTAGTGCGGCTACTACGTGATGAAGTTCATGTACGATATAGTCACAAGATCTCGAAAAGGTACACATTATACTATAACTGTATATAACTTGACTAAAAGTACGTGAGAATGAGTCTTTGAAACATAAAACTAAGTGTATTAAACATAGAAAGATTTTAAAATACTAATTTAAGTTCATTAGTTGAAAGTTGGGACCGAAATTAGCCATTTTAGTCAAAACGTGACCGATAATGAACCAACGAAGCTTAAATGTGCATAACTTTACCAAAATAGTGAGAATGAGTCTTTAGAACATAAAACTAAGTGTATTAAACATGGAAAGACTTTAAAATACTCATTTAAGTTCATTAGAAGAAAGTTGGGACCGAAATTAGCCATTTTAGTCAAAACGTGACCGATAATGAACTAACGTAGCTTAAATGTGCATAACTTCACCAAAATGTTGATAATGAGTCTTTGAAACATAAAACTAAGTGTATTAAGCATTTAAAGACTTTAAAATACACATTTAAGTTCATTAGTTGAAAGTTGGGACCGAAATTAGCCATTTTAGTCAAAACGTGACCGATAATGAACTAACGTAGCTTAAATGTGCATAACTTCACCAAAATGGTGAGAATGAGTCTTTGAAACATAAAACTAAGTGTATTAAGCATTGAAAAACTTTAAAATACACATTTAAGTTCATTAGTTGAAAGTTGGGACCGAAATTAGTCATTTTAGTCAAAATGTGACCGATAATGAACTAACGAGGTTTAAATGTGCATAACTTCACCAAAATGGGTGGGAATGAGTATTTGAAACATAAAACTAAGTTTATTAAACATGGAAGGACTTTAAAATATTTATTTAAGTTCATCAGATGAAAGTTGGAACCGAAATTAACCAATTTTATTATTATACGGTTCATTATTTATTTGTTATGAACAAATTAAGTCTTAATTTATTGTACGATTCAATATTTATAATATAACTAAAGTTTACATATATTTTTTGATGGTCCATCTTTTTAAGGTATTCAATAATCTGAGGGAGCGGCCTTTCACCTTTGAGGAGATAGATGAAGTTCGAGAAATGTTGGAAAACTTTATTACCAATGATTGTCTTTGATATTTTCTTGTACTGAATCTTAAATTATGGATGCTAGCTAGTTTTCATATGATTGTAATGTAACCGACTTTTATATTTACAATTATATACTATTTAATTTAATTATCTATATAATTGGATACTTTTTATATGACGTATGGAGGTTAATCAGTAGCGTGGTCCAATTGTAATATGTAGCAGGAAAATCGGTTATACAACAAATATATCAAGTGCGGCTCATTTATAGGCCAAGTGCGGCTCATTTTATGCTTGTGCTGGCCATTTCTATGTCAAGTGCAGGCTCATTTTTAAATTTGACAGCACCAGATATGTCACGTGCGGGCTCATTTTCAATATTGGCAGCATCAAATATGTCAAGTGCGGGCTCATTTTCTAAATTGGCAGCACCAAATATATCAAGTGCGAGCTCATATTTTAAAATTGGCAGCACAAAATATGTCAAGTGCGGGCTCATTTTCCAAATTGGCAGCACTTGAAACATCAAGTCCTGCCAAAAAGCACTTGAGAAACATCAAGTGCGGGCAGGCCATGTGCTGCACATGTAAAAGCCCGCACTAAACCCCTTAAGATGAGCCCGCACTTGAGGTTTTTTCCTCTAGTGATTGAGATTGAAATAGATGTACGTAATTCGTGTACAAGTGCATAGGGTGCAAAATGTATCTATTGTAAAACCTGTAGCATATCTACTATTGACATGTGGATTTGGTGGTTTGAGTTTTTAAATACTAGATATAGATGTATCTGCAGTATATCACTTTTCATTTAGGCACCTAATAAATCGCCCGTTCGTCGAACGGGTCAAAGGACTAGTTAGTTATAAAGCACAAATCTTCTACAATTAGATAACAATAAACACCAACAAGCATTATTTACAACACTAAGAAACCCAACAACTGCAAAAAAAAACAAAAAAAAAATGGTTCATGAAAGTAACCAAAATATCTACAAATAACAAACAAAAGACTTTTATTTTGTCAAAATCAAGGGACAATACCAATCTTGCTTCTGTTAGAAAATGCCGAAACATATCTTCGGAGGGTTGTTGAGTATAACAAACAATGTCAGAGGTTAACTGGCATCTTTTTACAAAAAAAAACATAAACTTCCTTATCCAACTGAATGGCTAGTGATCTTACCCCATCAACAAATTTATATTCTGTATTCCTCAATGTCACATTACACTTTCCAATTTTTTTCTCGCAAGCTTAATATTACTTTTCCTAATGCTTAAATACAAATATAAAAAATCATTGATCATCAAAAACCTTACTATATTGCGTTCTAAACCGACACAAACAATGCCTATAATGAATTTAAAATTTTAATTTGATTCCTCCAATAAAAGTTTAACAATCTACAACACAATCAATCACATTCATTCAAATTAAAGTTCAACAAAAATTGATAACAATCCAAACATTATAAAAAATAAATTCATTGCATTGCAATAGAGAGAAACAACCTTCTTGCCGGAATTATCAACGAAAAAGACATGATAATCAAGGGTTTCAGGCTATCCTTGATCTCTAGAAACAACATCATGAGGTCTATAATTAGGGCGGAAATTATTTAGACGCTTAGAGAGAGTGGGGTTGAAGGAAAGAGAGAAAATTTAATGATTTCTTCGAAAACTGGGGCGAAATAGGGCGTTTGAAGATTAAGGAAGAAGTAGGGTGTGTTGTTGCTGTTATCACTCTGCTGGCCGCCATTGTTGTTGTTATCACTGAACTCGCTTTCTCTCTCCTCTAAATTTGGTCACTATTTCAGCCACAAAATGAGCAGAGGAGAGTGGAGAGCAATGTTTTATGGAGTAGGAATAGGATGATGGAATACGATGGTGTGCGCGCGCGTATAATTTGGGAATGGGAGTGGTTTGAAGGCCTTATCGGATCTAAAATTGTACCCAGTTTAACATTTGGTATCAAGATTTTTGACATCATAATGGAAAATGTACACCAACTTTTTTTATTTTAATTATGGAGTATATCGAAAATTGAATTGATATTGTCAATAGATTCTTTAGTTTGATATCAGTCCGTCTAATACTTATCTTACGATTAGACCATGCTAAAAAAATATGTCAACTGAGTATAATGTGGGTAACGTGACATGTCTTTTACAAAAACGAGCATAATAATTTTACGATTAATATTCATAATAATGCACATATCAAAATTCGTAAATCCACGTAGAATTTTCCCCCTGTTTTGGTGTTGTAGACTTGTAGTCATCTACAACATTTTTTGAAATATTCTAAAATAAATCTGGATACAAAAAAAAATAAGGGTGCGTTCAGCACCGCTTCACTTTTGTGTTTTTTTGTTTTTTAAACTAAAAATAAAACAAAACCAGTTCGGTTGACTAGTTGTAAACAAACAAGTATTGTGTTGTTTTTCAAAAACAAAAACAGAAAAGGGCAAACCACAAATAGTGGTTTTTGATTTTATGATTTTGAAATCCAAATAATCCCCTTCATTCCTATTCTATGGCAGTGAAAGTACATTACTCAATCCACCTTTGTTCCGGTGTCTTTTTCCCCTTTCCATGCGTGCAATACCCCCGAGGTGCCTCACTTTCTCCACCACCACGACACCATCTTTATCTGGTATTCGGATCTAATCTGGTGATGAAGAGAGACTTAATGAAGACGTTGCAAATATGTAATTACCTTTCGATTAAAGACCAGTGGTTATCTAATGTTTGTTAGGAGGAGGATCGAGAAAGATATCAGTTAGAGAGGTGTCGTGTGCGGTGTGCCGATGACCGATGACCGATGACCGATGAAAGATGGGTGTCGTGTCCGTTGTGCCGATATCAACGATCAATGGGAGATTGTTTGTCAGTTATGGTGATGAAAGAAAGGGGTAAAATAATCGGGGTTTTCATGAAATGTCCATCAGGTTTCACGGAACACACCAAATACACCTGCGTGTTTCAAATAATTAATATAATATACCCCTATTCTTTAAAAAATGTACCAAATGCCCTTGGATTTAACGAAAGTCTAACATCATTAGAATTTAGTCCCTAATTCACCTAAATAACGACTAAATATTAACTTGTACCTAACTAATACAATACTAATAACCCCTAATTAACCCTAATTAATTAACCAAAAAAAGACTATTTTCTGTTTCTTTTTTTAACCCTCACCCCCCTGCCTCCTCTTGCCAAAGACATTACTGCTTCTTGCCACCACCATCACCACCACAGCCCATCCTCTAGCATCATCTTCGTCGGCCTGCTTCTGCCGCCCCGCGCCACACAGACCCAACCACCACCCTAACTCCACCTCATCTTCCTTCTCCTTAGTTTTGTTGCTGCCTTGCGATGCAATTACTTCCCACATCTTAATAACAACGGATATCATCTCCATTCACCTCCAACCTCACTCCCAGATCCCTAAAATAATAATGTGAAACACAATGAAGCAGAGAATTGCATTTTAACCACTATGACGCCGACAATCTGAATGCGTAGGAGAGGGGAAATAATGAATCAACAACCTACATTAGACGAACGATGACCTTCCATCATCACCATCATCATCGCACATCAAAATCGTGAACCCATAAATCTCGATTTCCTCCGTGAGCAATAAATTCATCAAAATGAAATTTTCTAGGAGAGTATTATTTTTACCAAATTCAAGCCCATAACTTATCATTCAAAATTTCTGAATTTGAGTCGATATCGCGAAGAACAATCTCTTGAATTTGAATTTGGGGCTTTTCATTTCGTGAATTATTCATGCGATCGAGCGCGTATAATTGAAATTGAACATATAATACTCATTTTGCATGATTAATTTGAACTCGGAGTAGCAATTTGTATTGAATGGGTTTTCATAAAAGAAACTTTGCATAAATGAATAACCCATGTATTCGACTTATCACCAATTCATCACGTAATGAGAGAAAGAAAAACAAGGAGATGGGGAAATGATATGAATAAGGTGGTGGTTGGCAGGGGGTGATGGTTGAGGGAGAGGAGATAAGAGGAGATGATAAAAAAAAATGGTGGTTGCTGTCATGGATGACTGCTCTAGGAGATAAAAGTAGAAGGAAAAGGGAGAGTGAAAAAAGAAAAAGGAAATAATAATAATTAGAGTTAATTAAGGGTTAATAAGGTTAGTTAAGGCTAATTAGGACTGTTACACTACCTTTCAAAAAAAAAGGGGATTGTTACACTAACTGTTCTAAATAGAGGTTAACTAGATTAGATCCCGTGTACGCACGGATTATGATCATTTTTTTTACAAAATATTTAACTAAATATCCCCAAATCATTGCATAATTATAAAAATTCCGAACATACTCATTAAAATTTATTCATCTAATATGCATATTATATATGTGTAAAATGCTAATTGGACCGACATATCGAGTAAATATACTTTTCATTATTAATGTACCGATTTGACTAAAATATTATCAAAATTTATTTGGCAAAGTTATTTTACGTGGTATCTATTATTACCATAATTTATAAATTAATATTTTTTTCCATACATAAGTAGTTTATAAAAAGGGTAGAGAATAAAAGTAAAATAAAATAAAAAAGATATTTATTTTAGGAAAATGTTTTAGGTGGGAAAATTGTACACCAGGAAGTGACATGTGTAAAATTTAACTAAACCTAATGTTTAATTAATTAGGTTTAGTTAACTGATTTGGGGTAATGAGTTAACGACGTTAAATTTTCGTTAGTAATAAGGGTATTTGGTGCAAATAAGTTTCAATAGAGGTATATAATATTTTCTGAAACACACATGTGTATTTGGTGTGTTCCGTGAAACCTCATTGACATTTCATGAAAAAACCATGGAATAATTAGTTTTTTTTTCCCTTAAAGTTATTTATGTCAATCATCAATCGTGAATGGTGTTGAAGATCATGGATGATCAACAAGATTCATAAATGTCGTGTAGTAGCAGAGAAGAAGATGTGAGTCATAAATTAGATGGGATAGCTCAGCTGGTTAGAGCTTCCCTCCCGGTTCTAGGTAATCCTGGGATCGATTCTTATCCCCGCCATTGTGGCTCATTTGCACTAAAAAAAATTAGATATGACCAAATTCAACAATTGATTGATTTATTTATTTTGGGTTAAGGGTTGTTTAATGTGGTTTTTAATCAGTTTTGAAAATGCTACAAAATCAAACCAAAATCAGTTTTGTGTTCTACAGAAACAGAAAAAAATATAAAATGTTACCGAACAATCCCTAAGATAAACAATTTGTGCTCAACACTAACGTATAATGACCCACATTCAATCAATATGGCGATCGAACGTACAAGCCGTATGTAAATACCGTCCAAATTTCTCACTGGATATTTTCAGATTTAAATCTTATTAGGCGTAGACTAACATTAATAAGCCAACTACTTATACGATTATAGCCCCTAATAGTGTACTCCTTTCATCTCTTTTTATTCTTTACGTTTTATTTTTGAGTGTCTCAAAATGTTCTTTACATTTCCTTTTATAATATCACATAAATGCCTTAATATTCTATCAAAATTTGTGTCCAATTATTATTTTAACCAATTAAATTCGTTGGGTCATTTGATCTCTCATACTTTTCCAATGGGACATTAAATCTTTCTCATTTTCCAAATATCAAAATTTTGATAAAAATAAAAAATTATAGATAAACGTAATTTGTCTCATTTAAATAAAAAATTAGAGGAATCTCAATGCATATTAATTAATCGTTAAAACGCGTGTAAAATACCAAACGTAAAGAACAAAAAGAGACGGAGGGAGTAATATCCAACATTGTGCCATGTGGGGTCGGACGAACTCTTGCTAGACAAACCGGTACCAGGCGGCCCAGCCTAGTAGCCTACTACCGAAGTATCAACTTTGATCAAGCTGAAGCAAAGGCGTTGCTGCGCAATGACATTCAACTCGCAATCCTCTCCCGATTCCAGGTGATCTTGGGATCGATTCTCATCCCTGTCATTGTAGCTCATTTGCACCCAAAAAAAAAAAAAAAATATTCGTAATGCTAGAATTTGTTTACGGTAAGGTAGTTAAATCTTCTAGAATTGGTGTTTTAAAGGCCCAATAACAGCATAACTTAGGTACTGCAGCTAGGAAGGGGGCCTAATTGTTCCTTTGTTTGAGTTATCAAAAAAAATAAAAAATAAAAAATATATGTACTCCCTATTAACCTTCTCGCTTAGGGCAATCTCAACTCCTCAAGGGTCCACGCTATATAAATACATCCCTCGGCCTGCAAGCCGTAAATTGAAGACGTCTCTCTCCCTCTCTATCTCTCTCTCTCCGCAGTAAATTGAACTTCCACTTTCAAATTCGGTTTATTGTATTGTATCCTCGAAAATTATTTGTGTTCCAATTGAGTTTTACCAATTTCTGTTGCAATGTTGCTGGAAAAGGGTGATGAATCTCTATTCATTTGCAAACGTAGCAACCCCATGGGGTTTGCGATGAGCGTGGCTAATCCACACGAGATTTCTGACTTTTTCTTTACAAATTCAATTTAAATTAATTCTCTTTAGTATTTCTGTATTCTAAGCCATGTACAATTATATAAGTTTGATTTCCAATTTATGAAAGCTCAATCATAAAGTCTAACAATGATATTTGACATTGTTGAATGAATCAATTGGAAACTCGTCATCTGTGACTCTACGTTAATATTGATGTAAAATTGCTGATTTTGTCTGATTAATTGAATTTGATGGTATAGCCTATAAGGTGAAATTGGTTGAGCTTTGTGTTTACACAAAGGGGTAGGTTCGAATCCTATATATGCTCTTATTACTTATTAGGATAAGTATTGTGGTGGGCTTTGGATGCTAGTTTAAATCGTCTATGCTTGCTGTCGCTTTGATTCAGTTTCGTTGGTTAAGTATTCTTGTTCCTTGGCGTTGGGAATCCACTGTTTGATGTTATTGTTGTTATTGTCTTTGGATGCCCACTCTTTTGGCAGTCTTGGTTTAATTAGTGCAGTTTATGTCTGAGTTTTCGCGTTAGGTACTTAGGTTCTTCGATCCAAGGACATTATAGCTCCCTGTACAGTTCGGGATTAGTGTCTTTTCTAGGAAAGGGATTAGAGTTTTAAATTAAACACCGACACACATACTTGAAAAACAACCTAATGGGTTGAATACCTTTCTGGGAAGTCTGCCTTAATGCTTGTAGATTTGAGGAATGACACAGGGCCGAGACTCAAATTGTGGGACTTGAGTAGAAAAAGAATTCGGGTTAGCTAATCTGGGTCTCTTGCCTTCTATCTTCTTCCGGAATCAATTTTAAAAGATAGACAACTGGATCAACCTTTTTAAAGACTAAGAAAACATAGTAGCCACATTACCAAGTTTCTGATCTGATTACACAAGCATCTGCTAAAACCAACAAATTTAATTTCTTTATAAATATCCTCAATGGTTTTCTTCTTGGCTTGAAATTTCCTTTGATTCCTCTCCATCCGGACAAAATAAACTGCAAACTGAATTTCAGAGTCCCAATTGGCACTGTTCCTATAAAGCTGATGAAGAGTTGGGTTCGTATTGACCCGATGCACCTCAAACTGAATTTCAGAGTCCCAATCAGCACTGGTCCTAGGAAAGCCCAACCAATGCAATAATCTATTCCAAATCTCAGCTGAAAAAATACACTTGAAGAACAAGTGATCAAATAGGATCACAAGTCGCCCCAAATTTGCAAAGTTTGTCACTAGTTCAACATTGCTAACCAACCTATAAAGGAGCATTTAGGGATTGCGGGGGTGTTACATATAAGTTTCTTCCATGGAACTTTGGGAAGGTGATAGGGGTGTTCCTTTGCGGAATTTAAAATGTTAAAGGAACAACGATCAAATGAATGCTAACTCGTCAAGTTCCACTTGAACACGAGTTCCTCACATCAATTCTCGTTGATTACTGTGCTTGCTCCTTTCACGCTCTCTCACTGACTTTACTCTAAGTCACCTTAAGGATAAATCAACCCTTGAACCCCAAAATACAACTCGATGTATAAAAACTTCTACGGAGTAGTAATTAATAAAGCTTATGAATAATAAAGGAACTTTGAGGAACACGCTCTTTTGTAAACTAACTATTATAAAGACTCTTAAGCTCTTTAGAATTATTGCACGTTGTCAGTTGTGTTTTGAGAAATGAAAACTTTTCTCCTTTTATAGAGGAGCTTCCCTAAGTCAGTTTCCCATGTTCCCCTCAACTGCCATTAACAATTATTGGGATCAGTAACATGCACGTTACTTGAGAGAATTATGGGGACTTTTTCAAAACACTTTTAACACGTTCATTTCAGAGAAAATAATGGGAGTAGTTTTAGGAACAAGTAAAAACCCTTTCTTGGAAAACAAGGAATTATAAAACAGAATTCAACGTTGATTTTATTAAAATCGTTTTATTTATTTTCCAAAGATTTTTCCTTTATAAAACTTTATTTTATTTACAAGTACTATTTTCTCAAAACGTATTAAATCACACGTGTTCCTTTTGTTCCATATTATGCATAAACAATATTAAAATACTTACATAAGACCTAAACATAAACTCATAAGTTGTAGCTTTCATGTTGTCACCTTTTGAAGTTTTGCTTAAACGCTTCACGCATTGTTCCATCTCCGGAACTTCGATGATCCTCATAATATATGAGGAGCTCGCTTAATAACTTGTTTAGGATCAGCCATAAGAGGATCAACCGTTGAGGATCAACCACCTTGATGATCAAGAGGATCAGCCATAAGAGGGTCAGCCGTGTGCAAGACATTCACACTTCTTTGACTTCCTTGTCTTCTTTGTCGGAGGCTCGGGTATTGCACTAGTACCCAACTGCATATTCTTTTCTCTCTTCTTCTCCTCCCTCCTCTCCCTCATATCAGGCGCACCATAACACTCACACCTCCATGTCGCACCGGTCAGTTGCTTGATTTTATTCATTGTACCTTGGGGCCTGCAAACACCAAATCCCTGCTGTTTACCATATCTCTTGTAGTAATCCTCAACATCCTGCCAACTTTCAAATATGAGCCCTACACTTGGGGGGGGCAACAAGTTCCTCGTTAGTGGTAGTACATGGGCTACCTTTTCACATGCTCAGGAGTGAAAAATAGTCCGTCTTCCTCTAAAATGGTCATATTATTCCTCCTTACGGGGGTTATATTGGAGGATTGTATAGACGAACCACCAATTAACGTTGTTGAACAACTCTGAGGGCTAACACAAAATAGATTTTCATCTATGTTGTTATGTTTATTACGGATTGGGGTGACAAAGGATAAATTTTCATCTAGGTTACGTTGCCATTATGGGTATTACGGTTTGGGGTGAAAAAGGGTATATCTGAACTCCCGACACATGATCCAAATGGAGATTGAAGATCGTTACTTTCAGCAACCCCCATTCCACTAGGCGATCCATGAAGATTACCACTATTGAATGGAAATTCATTTGAGGTAACACCACCATCACCCAATCCAACAGGGTTGTACATGATCATTATTATTTAGGACACACTTAACACCTTGGTTATTAAGCTGCAATAAATTAATTTCACATTACTAGATTACTAAAATGTGAAACATAAATAATACTATCTACTCTTATTTTATTCTAATATGAAACACATATTTACAATATGTTATATTTAAATATTTTCAGACAATTTACAGAGGTAGTATTTCTTTAATAAATCTAAATTTCGGCAATTTACAGAGGAATACCCATATATTTACAAAATGTAAATCTTTCTCGGAGAATCAAATTTAGTCAACTATAAAATAAACATTATTCAACCATATTCTCATCATTATAGAGGTCCCTCAAATTTTATGTTTTGATATTAATTACGAATTATATAAATTAAATCGGAATCACTACAAAGTTATATAAAAAAAATCAATTGGGTCCCATTACTATTCATCATCTTCTCAACGAGGCCCCCCATTAATACACCGCAGCTTTATACAATAAACATATATAACAAAATTTCCATAAGCCCCAACCTGACCCACATATATCAGAACCCCATAGCATCAACATACCATAAACATCTAATTATCGAGAAAATATTTACCTTTGCAAAGTCCAGATCTGCCATTTAAACCATACGCTGATCTTCTAAATCAACCTTTACTATGAGAGAAGAACAATAACGGCGGGAATTACAAATTGGATTGAAGGTTAGAGTTTTACTATACAGTGAAATTAAAAGTGAACAATAAGAGAGAATATTTTTCATGAATTTTGCAATTGAAATTTTGAAACTGAAACACTAAACTTCTGAAATTCAAATGTGGACGGTTCAATAACGTCTGACAAACTCTGATTGAACAGTTACAAAACGGTCATTTACACTATCAATTACCGTCTACAAACGGATGCCAAGTCCACATTTTCTATTCTCCTTTATTTTTAGAACTTTTCCTGCTTTCTCCTTTTATTTCCCATTTTCTTTCCATTTTTACCCCCCGATTAATGCACCTGGTTAATCGGCCCGGTTAATTGGGGGGGCCTCTGATTTGATAACCATATTAGTTATAATACTCCCTCCGTATTTATTTAAGGGATACACTTGGCCGGACACGGGTATTAAGAAAAAGAATTGAATGAAGTAAAACAATAAAGCAAGTGGGGTTGGGTAGATATTTTAATTAGTAAATAAGTGGGGACCATGTCATTTTGGGGGGTGGGAGATGTGGTGGGGACCATGTCATTTTTGGTGGGTCATAGGGTAAATTAGATGTATTATTTAATTAGATGGTGGGGTTGATAAATTACTAAAAATGGCAAGTGTATCTCTTAAATAAATACGGCCGCAAAAGACAAGTGTATCCCCTTAAATAAATACAAAGGGAGTACCTTTTTTCTAGACCGGGTATATAAATGGCTTTCGGGTTTATAAGTAATTTTATTGAACCCACTTTTTAACACTTGTTTTACATAAAATAAAAAATAAATACTTCTTTTTGTTTGGGTATGGTCGTATTACACTCCGTATGTTTTATATGAAAATCGAAAAAATATTTTGCTCTTTAAAAAAAATATTAAGGATTCACCAGGATGTGACACATGTCATTCCTGGTGTGTCTTTTAGTATATAGTAATAGATAGATAATAGATAAATATTTTTTTTTTATCCGTACATGTATGTTCTTCAAATCAATATTAACATATTTGTTTTATCCTTGTCGTAATACATGAAATCATAATTTTTTTTTCATATATACTTCTATTATATTAAATAGAAGGAAAAAATAAGAAGAAAAATAAAATCAGAAAAACAGATATTCTAAAAGATTCTTCAATTAAAATATTAAGGATAAAATATTCTTCAATTAAAATCATTTTTTTTAAAAGAAAAAAAATACTAAGTACTCACCAGGATGTGACACGTGTCATTCCTGATTTGTCTTTTAGTATATATAGTAATCCCTTCGTTTCTTTTTGTTCTTTACGGTTTCCTTTTTTGGTGTTTCAAAATATTCTTTACATTTCATTTTATATTATCACATAAATGTTTTAATATTCTATCAAAATTTGTGTTTAATGATTATTTTAACAATTTAAATTCATTGGCTCATTTAATTTTTCACGAAAATAATAATCCATGTATTTGGACATTTTCCTTCAACTCCATAATTTTGTATTTAGTTATTTAACATAACATCACTATTTGAAGTTAATTCTACGAAATGAAAATGGATCATGGAAGTGTGTGACTTGAACTATTGATTAGGCCATGCATGTATATATCCTTTTATGCCACATTGAAATTCATACTCAAATGTGTTTTTTCATCACTTTTTCATTGGGACATTAATTTTTTTTCATTTTTCCAATATCCGAATTTTGATAAAAGTAAAAACATTATAAATAAACGTAATTTGACTTGTTTAAATAAAAAGTAGCGGAATCTTAATGTATATTAATTAGTCATTAATAAACATGTAAAAAGCTAAACATAAAGAACAAAAAGAAACGGACGGAGTAATAGATAGATACATAGATGGAGTTAAGCTAAAGGTTGGGGTCAAACCTTTTGGTTTTTTCACCCTTTAGGACCTCAACTTTTTTTTTTTTCACCTTTTGGGGACTCATATTCATTTTCCGACCAGTTAACATAGTTTAACTCACCGTTAACCATACTATCACTCAAATAATAAATTAAGACAAAGGTTAGGGTCTAACTTTTTGAGTTTTTCACCGTTTAGGACCCGAATTTTTTTTTTCACCTTTTGAGACTTCATATCCATTTTTTGTATACCAACGTTATTTACTATAAAAAATAAAAAATCAGAAAACGCAAAATAAATAAAAAGTTAGCGCTCAAATTAATAATTATAATAATAGTTATTAATATTTTTATTTTTATTAATTATTATGTAATAATTGTTATTAATATATTTAACAACAACAACAACAACAACAATAATAATAATAATAATAATAATAATAATAATAATAATAATAATAATAATAATAATAATAATAATAATAATAATAATAATAATAATAATTTATCTTTCCCAAACCCCATCATACAATTAAAACTACATAGTACTCTTCTCCAAACATCATAGATAATATTTACTCATTTATAAGACCTTTAATAGTTGAAACTTAATGTACGTAATCCAATAACAATTGATTTGAATATGTTTATAGAAAATTTCAGGTCAGAAATTTTAATTCAGAATTTTAATTCAGAATTTTAATTCAGAAATTGCTGATTAATTTTGATCGAATTAAGCATAAATCATTTAAGTACCTCATCAAATATGAGCATCAATAATCCAATTGTCTTTACTCTCATAAAACAATCAAGAACTAGTATGATATATTTGTTCCGGGTGTGGAATGAGAACAGCTGACTGTGGGATACTGGATTCCTGTCGAGATTGCCGGTTGATATCTGCACAACAGAATGGATTAACTAGCCTCGGGGGTGGTTCGAGGATCCCCCCTCCGATGCTTAAGTAAGATTACTGAGAGATTAAGAGATGATTAAGAAATGATTAGAGAGTAAGAAAGAAGTGTGTTTAAGTGTTTGTGTACCTCATAGCAATAAATGAGGTGTTCCTTATATAGACCAATCCAAGGGTACGATCTGGTAGGTCCCGTGTGGTTAGATAGCGACCTGTTGATAGTGACCCTTGGCTGGTTGTCTCCATGATAATGCCGGTAGGCTGTCTCGCAGAAATGCCGGTAGAGGATATTTACCTAAGATGACCAGGTTACCTGCAGGTTAAGTTTACATACGGGGAGTTCTGCCGGTACCAGGTGGTGCCGGTAGGACACCCCGTACAACTAGCCCCCTCAGAGTAAGCGCATATATGATCATTGTTGCGCTTGATCTGAGTTTAATGGGAAAAAATAAGTATTATTTTGATACCTGGTGGTACAACTAGCCCCCTCAGAGTGAAGCGCAGGTGCTGACTGCGTTGCGAGTGTTTATGAGAAAAGACCGCGAACAGTTTGACGACTGCCTTCGCTCTGAATGAATAACTTTGTTGCTAGGTCCTTTTGGAAAAAATATTTGGACGACTGGCTCCCTTGAAATTGCCGTTTGGACGACTAGTCCCCTTGTAAAAGGTTTTGACGACTAGCCCCCTTGAAATTGCCGTTTGGACGACTAGTCCCCTTGTAAAAGGTTTTGACGACTAGCCCCCTTGGGAATAATTCAGATGACTACCGCTTTTCGAATTTTTCCCTTACAAGTGGCGGGAGATTGCTAGCCACGTTCCTCCACGTGGCCTTCATCCTGTGCCTTATTTTTTGCGCTTAATCTGGGTCGTTGATTCTGAATGTAACTGACCTTTTAACTGCTTAACTTACGGGTCGAGACGTTTTGCATACCCCCCTTTGACCAATAAAAGGCCTTAACCTCTTCGAGATTTTTCATTTCACCCACTTTATTCTTGAACTTCCGACCTTTCTCTCTCTCTTCCCCTGGGTTTTTCGCTGAAATTTGTTGCTGTTTGATTCTCAAGCTTTTGCTGTTGTTGTGGTTTGAATTTTCCAAGGTTTATTAGCCTCCTTTTTCGTTGTTACCGAATTTCGGGTTTTTCTCCCTCTCTTATTTTTGTGCTTGATTTTCTTTCGTTTCAGTGTTTTTTGTAGGTTCTCCCTGTTTTTCTCTTTCGCGTGCTTCATTTGTCTTTCAAACTCCAGAAAAAACAGTAGGTACCCACCCCTCTATTTTGCTACTCTTTGCTATACATATATTTTTGTTTTTGCATTTCTGTGGTGTCAAATTTTTTCTTGTTTTTAATTATCCGCCGCCTTAAAAACAAAATGACCAAAAATGTGGGTGGGGACAACCCTTCTTCTCAGCCTTCTGGGTTTACCGGTTGGAGTGTTCCTCAAGAGAGTAATTGTAGTTGGGCCCGGGAGGAGCTGTGTTCTCAATCTAATTTAAGACGGGCTGCCATTCGTGAGGTTTATGCTGAGGGTTTGAATCAGGCTGAGAGAGAGCGTTGTTATGCCCTACATCATCTGCGGGCTCGAATGATACGGGAAGTGAGGTCTCGCGAGCATCCTATTCCAGCTTCTGAGCCTGCTTTAGATGTTTCTCCCCTTTCGGTGCGGTATTATATTCGTGATTACCGGGAATTCTTGAATTCCACGGGCAGTGGCCACGGGCAGTATGGAACTAATACTGGCAACTTCGGTGTTTCTTTTGGTCAGGCTGATAGGATGGCTTCCGAACAACCGGCTAGCACTAGTGGCCGCCGCCCTGGTAAAGAGCCTGTTAATGATGATATTGATATGGCTACCGGCGAATACTCCGATGGTGATTCCATCTTTGAGGATTCCGCCGGCAAGGGTGTTGATGCTCATGGGGGTGATGATGGTGAAGATGCTGGCGTTTCTGGTAGGGATGACGCAGACATTGGAGACGACGGTATTGGTTCAGATGATGACGATCCGGCCGACGTGATAGTCGCTGAGGTTCTTGCGGATGAGGCTAAAGAACAGCCTTATTTTACCGACGACTCCACGGATGTTCATAGGAAAGAAGAACTCCCTCCTTTAAAAAGTCTTCCTCGTACAACCGCGATTTTGACGTCTTGGCGCGATCTGATCATAAAGAAGAATCATGTGGTTCATGGAGGGACTTTTCTTGGATTGCCGGCTGAGTATAAGCTGGTAGTGCCGGATGAAGGTGCAACTATATTCGACTGTCCTCCCGGCCATATTGCTGTGTATGCGAAGCATTTCGATTTTGGGCTTCGCTTTCCTCTGCACCCCTTTGTTGAGAAAATATTCCGGGCCTGGAACGTCTGCTTGGCCCAAGTTACCCCTACTACCATCAGAACTGTTATCTCATATGTCTGGTTGTGTTTGTTTAAACAATGGCCGCTGACGTTGAATTTGTTCAAGCGGCTGTTATGGTTGAAGAAGGATGGAGAGACGGGGTGGATGTCGGCGTATAGCGCAACGAAGAGAAAGACTGTGCATCCTCCTTTGTCGAGCTGTAAAGATTGGCAGGATCGCTTTTACTTCGTTCAAGTTCCTGACGGCTTTTTGCTCCGACGGACATTTTCTAAACCCCGGCCTCGAATGGAGCAGTATGACCAGCGTGGTTTGGGCCGGCGGGAGAGAAAGGCTTTTGATTATTTGGCGTGTGACATTTTAGATGTCGGCCTCAGCAAAAAACAGGCTGTTAATCGAAATTGGCTCCCTAATGCCTATTATATTTTGGGTAATCAGCCCTTGTCCGCTGTCGGCCTTTGCAACACCCACTGCTTTGGTAAACATATTTTCAGCCGAATGGGATGTACTTATTATTGCTATTTACAGCTTTGTGTATTGCATAAGTTTCTTGCCGGTTTTAATTGAGTCCTTGTCTTTGCAGGTACTAAAACATTGGATAGAGAAATTCTCGGTTTTGACGAGAATTGGCGACCTGTGTGTACGCAGCCTCCGCCGCCTAAGGGAAAGTACGACACCATATCAACGTATTCGACCCGAGCTTCATCTCGTCGCTCTACTGCCACTGTTGCAAAGAATCGTGTGAGTGCTGCCTGCAAATCCAAATCCTCCTCTGTCGTTGTTTCTCAAGCTCCGCCTTCATCCACAATGCAATCCAATCCAACAGGCCGAGGTGGAACCCGCCGAAAAAGGTCGTCTCTTAATTCCAGTCGGTATAATCCGACTAAGAGGGCAAGGGCCACTGGTGAGGATGATGCTTACGCCGATCACGAGGCAAATGAGCCGGTCTTGGAGTCTGCCGCCAAGAAAACTACTGATACCGCCCTTCAGGCGCAGCCGTCTCCACCAGCTTCTATTGAGATTTTGGACGAGGGTATTGTCGGCGGTTTTATTGAGGACTTCCACCGGCAAGCTACTTCTGCTGCTGTTACCGGTGGTAACTCTAGTATGCCTCCCGTCAGTCGCAGCGAGAACAAGTCTGGTGATTCTCGACTGAATTATCATCTGCCGCTTCGTACCGGCGGTTGGATTGAGGACACCCCCTTTAAGATCCCGGAAGCAATGAAATCATGGTTCGGGTCTTTTGGCGGCGAACCCACCGATCAGTTCTACCCAAACATTGATCTGCTGTGTGGGGAGTCGATGGCGACGGATTCTGCTAAGGACGGTGGGGATTTGGGCTATCGTGCTTTTCGGGATCTGATTACTCCTGCTGACAGGCCACTGGGTCAGATTGACGCCCCTGCTGCTCAGCATTTCAACGATTTGTACAAGGTATTTCTTGCTTAGTTTGCTACAACTTTCTATCCGGCCATTTTTTGATTACTCACTTGCTACATGTTTTTTTTTTTTTTTTGTTTTGTTTCTTAGGCTGTTCAATCCAGCATGGATTTGTACTATGTCTATCGTTGGAACCAGATGCAGCTGACGCAGAATAACATTGATATTGTCGAGCTGAAGAAGCGGGCTGAGGCGGCTGAATCTGCTTTGAAGATTAACGAGAAGAAGTTGGAGAGTGCTTCTTCGAATTTGGAGGCGGCGAACCGAAGGCTGGAAGAGGTTGAGCCGAAGCTGAAGGCTGAAACTGAGAGGGCAGACGGTCTGACTGAGCAGCTGACTGATCTTAACCAGAGTTTGCCTGTGGTGAAGAAGACTGCCGCCAAGAGGGCTGTTGATAAGCTTCTCCAGTCTGACTGGTTTAATGATATTCTTACTCTGCGCCATAACGGTGGTTGGTGCGCTGCTCATCGGGTCGTTTGCCATGTGAAGAAGCTGGATGAGGATGGGTGGCAAGAATTTGAGGCTGGGTATGAGGAGAAGGAGCTGTACAAGGTTGCTACCGGCTTTGAGCCTCAGGAGCTACCCGAGGCTGTGATTTGCAATGCCAATCAAAAAACCTTGCCCCCCTTGCAAGTTCCAGAAGATGCCTACTGGTCTGGTGATGAGCATGTCGTTTGACGGTCTTGGCAGTCATCACCCTCCTCTTCTTGCGGATCCTCTACTTTTCCCAGCCGGCCTCGTACATGTTAGGGTTTTTTAGCTTAGGCGGCTGGCTTTTGACTTTTTGCCTGATGCTGTTAGGGCACTTATTGTTGATGTAACATATCTTAGAACATCGTTTTATTGTAGGGGTGTCGGTTTTAATCGACATCTTTTGTGCCTTGTGATCAGCTAATCACTTCGCAAGATTTTTTGGTGATGGCTGTCGGTTTTTAGTGTTTTTTCTGCTGTAATCATGCATTTATAACAAGTAGTTTTTTGATTGTATGTTTACTTCGTTTTGTGTATGATACTTCCATTTTATTAGCATGAACTCTTATTTGTTGACGGCCTTTCTATATTTCTATCTTGTTGAAATGATACACTCCGAAATAATTGTTATGTTTCGAAATGGAGTGCATCTTGACATCGTTTATTTTTTCTAACACTTTTAATTACAACAAATTATTATGGGTTGCTACGCTTCGCAGTACAAGTGTTCAAACGGCATTTATTTTTTGTACGGCTACTAGTCACACCATACACTTCGTTGAATGCTACGCTTCACAATGGAGTGCCCCTTAACGGCATTTATTTTCTCCAAAGCTACTAATCACAACAACTTTATTATGGACTGCTACCTTCACAGTAAAGTGCCCAGACGGCATTTATTTTCTTTACTGTTACTGATCACATCCATACACTTCGTTGAATGCTACGCTTCACAATGGAGTGCCCCTTAACGGCATTTATTTTCTCCAAAGCTACTAATCACAACAACTTTATTATGGACTGCTACGCTTCACAGTAAAGTGCCCAGACGGCATTTATTTTCTTTACTGTTACTGATCACATCCATACACTTCGTTGAATGCTACGCTTCACAATGGAGTGCCCCTTAACGGCATTTATTTTCTCCAAAGCTACTAATCACAACAACTTTATTATGGACTGCTACGCTTCACAGTAAAGTGCCCAGACGGCATTTATTTTCTTTACTGTTACTGATCACATCCATACACTTCGTTGAATGCTACGCTTCACAATGGAGTGCCCCTTAACGGCATTTATTTTCTCCAAAGCTACTAATCACAACAACTTTATTATGGACTGCTACGCTTCACAGTAAAGTGCCCAGACGGCATTTATTTTCTTTACTGCTACTGATCACATCCATACACTTCGTTGAATGCTACGCTTCACAATGGAGTGCCCCTTAACGGCATTTATTTTCTCCAAAGCTACTAATCACAACAACTTTATTATGGACTGCTACGCTTCACAGTAAAGTGCCCAGACGGCATTTATTTTCTTTACTGTTACTGATCACATCCATACACTTCGTTGAATGCTACGCTTCACAATGGAGTGCCCCTTAACGGCATTTATTTTCTCCAAAGCTACTAATCACAACAACTTTATTATGGACTGCTACGCTTCACAGTAAAGTGCCCAGACGACATTTATTTTCTTTACTGCTACTGATCACATCCATACACTTCGTTGAATGCTACGCTTCACAATGGAGTGCCCCTTAACGGCATTTATTTTCTCCAAAGCTACTAATCACAACAACTTTATTATGGACTGCTACGCTTCACAGTAAAGTGCCCAGACGGCATTTATTTTCTTTACTGCTACTGATCACATCCATACACTTCGTTGAATGCTACGCTTCACAATGGAGTGCCCCTTAACGGCATTTATTTTCTCCAAAGCTACTAATCACAACAACTTTATTATGGACTGCTACGCTTCACAGTAAAGTGCCCAGACGGCATTTATTTTCTTTACTGTTACTGATCACATCCATACACTTCGTTGAATGCTACGCTTCACAATGGAGTGCCCCTTAACGGCATTTATTTTCTCCAAAGCTACTAATCACAACAACTTTATTATGGACTGCTATGCTTCACAGTAAAGTGCCCAGACGGCATTTATTTTCTTTACTGTTACTGATCACATCCATACACTTCGTTGAATGCTACGCTTCACAATGGAGTGCCCCTTAACGGCATTTATTTTCTCCAAAGCTACTAATCACAACAACTTTATTATGGACTGCTACGCTTCACAGTAAAGTGCCCAGACGGCATTTATTTTCTTTACTGCTACTGATCACATCCATACACTTCGTTGAATGCTACGCTTCACAATGGAGTGCCCCTTAACGGCATTTATTTTCTCCAAAGCTACTAATCACAACAACTTTATTATGGACTGCTACGCTTCACAGTAAAGTGCCCAGACGGCATTTATTTTCTTTACTGTTACTGATCACATCCATACACTTCGTTGAATGCTACGCTTCACAATGGAGTGCCCCTTAACGGCATTTATTTTCTCCAAAGCTACTAATCACAACAACTTTATTATGGACTGCTACGCTTCACAGTAAAGTGCCCAGACGGCATTTATTTTCTTTACTGCTACTGATCACATCCATACATTACCTTTGTGTGTTGATTTGTGCCGCGTTTGTTTTTTGCTTTTTTCTTCCTTCATTTATGGACTGGCCGTATTTGAGGACCGCCCTAATTATACATAACAGCAAAATGCGGACTGCTATTGCAATCAGTCTGCTCATACATGATCATTATAGTTTTTCAAACATAGTACTTTCTCAGAGTACTGGCGTTCCAGGAGTTTTTGAGCGCGGTACCATCCATTTGCATTAACCGGTATGATCCAGGGACTATTTCCTCCCATATCTGGTATGGTCCTTCCCAATTGAATGTCAGCTTTCCTTGAGCATTTCCTTTTCCTGTTGCCGCCGTTCTCCGCAGTACCAGGTCTCCCACTCCTATAGGCCGATGCTTCACTTTCTTGTTGTATGCTCTGCTCATTCTGCTTTTGTATGCTGCCGAACTTACTTCTGCTTTCATGCGGATTTCTGGCATGAAATCCAACTGGTGTCGCAGCAGCTGATCGTTTCTCTCCTCATCGTAGTGCTGGATTCGCATGGTTGGCAGAGCCATTTCTGCCGGTATGACAGCCTCAGATCCGAAGCTCAATTTGAACGGACTCTCGCCGGTAGCCTCCTTGATAGGAGTTCTGTTGCACCACAGAATTTCTGGCATAAGATCTGCCCATTTGCCTTTACAGTCTTCTAGTTTCTTTTTCAGAGCAGCCAGGATTTGCTTATTCGCCGCCTCTGCTTGCCCATTGCTCTGTGGGTGACATACTGATGAGTGAGCTAACTTTACTCTGTACAATCCCAGGAAGCATTGTATGGGCGCACAATCAAACTGTGATCCATGATCAAAAACTATTGCCTGCGGCAGCCCGAATCTCGTTATTATATTTTTCCATATGAATTTTTTCACCTGGTTTGCCGTTATTTTTGCTACCGGCTCTGCTTCTATCCACTTGGTGAAGTAGTCCACTGCTACTATCAAGAACTTGCGCCCTCCAGCCGCCATTGGGAATGGTCCAACAATATCCATTCCCCATTGTGCGAATGGGATTGGGTTCAGAATGGGCATCAAATCATTGGCCGGCAAGTTTATTACAGCTGAAAACTTTTGACATTTCTCGCACTTTTTTACATAAGCTCGACAATCTTCTAACATTGTTGGCCAGTAATAGCCTTGCCTTTGACAGATGATGGCAAGGGGTTTTCCACCGGCATGGTTTCCACATGTTCCTTCGTGCATCTCTTCGATCAGCCTTGCTGACTCGAATGCTGTCAGGCACCTTAAGAATGGCAGGCTAAATGACTTTTTGTACAACCGTCCCCACAGGATGATGTACCAAACCGAGTCCCTTCTTGTCTTTTTGGCCTCTGCAAAATCTGCTGGTAGGGCTCCAGTCTGTATGTATGTTTGGATATTATCGTACCATTCTGAGGTGGTTGTGATGGCCATGACCCGTATTATCTCCGACTCCGTACTTCGCTTATTCATGACTTCCATCATGACTGTTCTTTTCAAGTCAGCGACATTTGAACTTGCTAACTTTGATAGGGCGTCTGCCAGTGTGTTCTCTGCTCGGGGTACCAGATTAATGCTGAATTTCTCTAGCTGAGCCGACACCGACCTCAACTTCTCAAGGTATTTGACCATCGAAGGTTCTTTGGCCTCATATTCTCCGCTGAATTGACTTGCTACCAGCTGGGAGTCTGTTGTCAGTATTACTCTTTTGGCATCTGCTGCGAGGCACATTTGGATGCCGGCAATTGCTGCCTCGTATTCTGCCTCGTTATTTGACGCGTTAAACGTAAACTTTATAGCATACTCAAAAATGTCTCCTGCTGGCGATTTCATGATTATTCCAGCCCCACTGCCTGTCTGTGCAGCTGAACCATCCACTGACACATCCCATACTTCAGCTTGTACTTCATCCTCTTGGTATGACGCTTCAACTATGAAGTCCGCCAATGCCTGGGCTTTGATTGCAGTTCTTGGCCGGAATTCCAAGTCAAACTCGGACAACTCTATTGCCCATTTTAGCAACCGGCCTGATGTATCTAGCTTGCTGATGGCTTTTTCGAGAGGAAAGTTTGTTAGCACTTCGATTGTATGCGCATCAAAGTATGGTCTTAACTTTCTAGCCGCGATGAGGACTGCATATGCCATTTTCTCCACCAACGTGTACCTTGTTTCTGGGCCGTTTAGCACATGGCTCACAAAATATACCGGCTGCTGCCCTTTGTTTTCTGTTTCGGCTACCAGTACTGCTGCAACTGTCTTTGGCGACGCCGATATGTACAGTTGTAATTTGCCGCCCTCTTTTGCCCTTGCTATTGTTGGCAGGTTTTTTAAGTGACTTTTTAGAGCTTCAAAGGCCTCTTGCTCTGCCGGCCCCCATTTGAACTTCTTGTTTTGCCTCAGGGTTGTGAAGAAGGGCATTTGCTTATCTGCCGACTTGCTCACAAATCTGTTTAAGGCGGCCATTTTTCCTGTCAGCCGCTGTATGTATTTTACGCTCTTGGGTTGCGGCAGACTGATGATTGCTTCTACTTTTTCAGGGTTGGCGTCTATGCCACGCTCGCTGACCAAGAAACCCAGGAATTTGAAGGAAATAATGCCCTTGGTCCAAGTATGCATTCTATGTTAAGTCTAATAAATGCGGTTCAGTATTAATTAACAAGTTAATAATTCAGTGAGATCAAGTGAGCTGAATGCCTAGCTAGAGGCCGCTTCAGTTCAAGTGGAATTAATGATATTAATCCACAGCTTACTCTTGACTGAACCCGTAGGGTCACACAAATAGTACGTAAACGGATCAAGTATTTGATGGCATTAAATACTCCATCTATGAATATTCGGAACCGACGGATCTTGGTTTCAGTGGGAGCTAAGATCGTCACAGGCAAGAAATGAATACTCCGGAAACGATGATATTGCCGGAAACGGAAATATGGATCGTATCGGAAATATGAATATTATCCAAGTCGTAGATGTTGCCGGAAACGGAAACATGGTAAGTATCGGAAAATATTATTGGAAATGGAAATATTACCAGAATCGGAAATATTGCCGGAAACGGAAATATTGTCAGAATCGGAAATATTACCGGAATCGGAAAATAATTCCGGAAACGGAAATATTAAATATTTGTTCGAAACGGAAATTAATTCCGGAATCGGAAATATTAAATATTGTTCGTATCGGAAATAGATTCCGGAAATGGAAATTTAATCGGAAGCGTATCGTACGAATTAGCATCGGACGAGGCTTGCCGGACGAAGGCCCAGCACGAAGCCGGGGCCATCGCCCAGCAAACATGCGCGCCACAAGCCCAGCCAAGGCAGCGCCCAGGCCTACCGCAAGGCAGGCCCAGCGCGCGCCAAGGGCCACGGCTGCGTGGGCCGTGCTGCGCGGGCTGCTGCTCGCACGCGCATGGGCAGCCCTTGTGGCTGCCGTGTGTGTGTGAGTTTGTGCTCATGCGTGATTCCTGAATCTACAAGAGTCAGTATATGATTAAATTTCTATTCCTAATTGGATAAATTAATTAAATAGAACTCATGTAGGATTCTAATTCCAATTAATTCGTATCCTACTAGGATTACGATTCCTTTTCCATAACTCTATAAATAAAGGCCTAGGGGTCATAATTTATACACAAGTTTCAAAGTATTCAAAAGTGAGTTTTTGAGAGAAAATTAAAACACATCTTGCTCAAAAAGTGCCGAAATTTTCTAGTACCTTAAGGGCGATTCTAGTTGGTCAATCTTAAGGCGGATCCGGACGTGCTGTGGACCATCTACGGAGGGACGACACTTGGAGTCCTAAGAGACTTGTTCTTGTTCGGTTCGGGCGCAGCTAGGGAGGGCACGCAACAAAGAGTATGCATCTAAATTATGCTATATGATTATGTGTAAATAATATGTTGTCCTGGGTTAATGGTTGTTTCCGCATGATCTATGTAGTGTCATATGTATCATAACCTAACAGTGGTATCACGAGCCCCTTATTATTTTCATAATCTAAATTGCATGAACATGGTTAAATATTACAAATTTGCAAGAATTAAAAGGGGTGATTAATTTTCGTAATTGTTAATTAATTGCAAATTGCGTTTATTTAATTATACGTACGCAGTTTTTCGGCAGTTTCTTCGTTACTCATCCAAATCGAGTGATTTTTGTGTCAATTCCGCATGTAAAAGGCATTCTAAAATTTTGACAAAAATAATATTTTTCTGCCGAACCCAGAATTCTCAAATTCGAAGCCTAACTATGACTTTTCGAAGGTTTTAGTTTTTCGAATGCAAAATTTCGTAAATTTAAGATGTTAAATTAAATATTTGCGATTCTTGTTGATAAATCTTGAATTTTTGATTGACCTACTGCATATGTTTAACAAGTTTGAATGCCTAGTCTTGTTAATTATGCAATCTAATTTGTAATTATGATTAATTTGTTGAAAATTAGAATAATTTAGAATTAATTTGATTTTCATAATTAATTGTAATTTAATTAGAAACCTATGATTAAAAACCACCATAAAAATTGTAAATTTACGATAAATTTTAAATTTTTATGACCTAGACTTGAATCCATATCAATCGGAAATCAATTGGATAATAAATTTTCGATTTTTTCGCCCTAAAATTATGAAATTAATAATATTTATTAATTTGTCATTAATTTTAAATATAAATTTTAAAAATTTATGCGATTCGTTCAAATAACTTGCACGCACGAAGCAATGGACGCTTCGTGTTACCCTTAAGAGGTGTTGTATAATGCGGGCATGCGACGACGAGCAAGGGAGCTCGTCGCCCGTGCGGCACGAATGCAATGAGCAAGGGCGTAGTGCACGAGCACAAGGCAGCAGTCCTGCCTTGTGTCGTGTGCCACGAGCAATGAACGAATGGGCATGGGCGAAGGGCGAGCCAAGGCAGTCGCGTGTGGGCAGCAAGCGAGCTGCGCCACAACGCGCGCTGCCTCGCACAAGTGCGCGCAGCCTCGCGCGCAGCGAGCGCAAGCTCGCGTGCCACGAGCGCTGCGCCCAGCATCACTCGCGCGCACAGCGCGCGATGTCGCCCGCCCAGCGAGCGATGTCGCGCCCCAGCGAGCGATGGCTCGCGCGCACAGCGAGCGAGCCAGCGCGCCCAGCGAGCGATGTCGCGCGCCCAGCGAGCGATAGCTCGCGTGCGATGGGGCGCTGTGCGGAGGCTTGCGATAGGGAAGCAGCAGCTATGCGACGAGCGCATGGGCTGCGCGCACATGGCCAGCAATGGCTGTGTGCGTACGGTCCATGGGCGTGCAACGCGTAGGGTGTTTGCGTTACGATTAGATCGTTTTGAATGTTTAATTTGAAAATTTCAGTTCACGTAATTTTAATTAATTTTAAAATTAATAATTTGAATTATTTTCTTGGATTTTAATTTTGAATATTATAATTATAATAAATGTTATTTATTCTAATTATTTTACTAAAATTAAAATCATGAATTAATTTAAATACGACTGAAATTAAATTAAATTTTTGGATTCAATTATAAATTGATATGAGCTTTAAATTTTAATTAAATTTGTATGTTTCCGGTTGGACTAGAAATACATTTTTATGTTTAAAATTGGTAAAGCATATGAATTTATTGGTTTAAGTGGGAGCGCTTTTTAGTCATAAACTCTTGATTAGGTCTACAAATCCTTAAGGTTAAAACAACTCGATTAGAATTAATAAGGACTGAATAATTGGTAGATTATTGGTGCCCTTGATTAATTGCTGCAAATGTTTACGTGATGCATAATGTGTTTTACTAACCAGCTATGTGGGCCATTCATGATAATGAATGGGTGAATGGTATATATTGTATATGTACTGTTTTGCAGGTTATGAAGTGACTAGTATGGCCCAAATAGGATAGAAAATATGGTCTGCGTACCATTAATTTGAATGTAATTGGTCTAAAGCACCAAAGTTATTTTTCAATTCAAATATGGTCTGCGTACCATCAAATAGTTGTAATTAGTTATAGCTTATCCTATTTGAAGAAAATGGTGCCTCCCACGGAGATTTTCAAGACGGACTTTGAAGTCAAAGCTTCAAGATGAAGTCGGGCCATACTAGATCACAAATATCTTATGCATGTTTTGAGTTATTTATTGCTTTAAATATGTCTTAAAATGCATGAGATCAAAAGCTTGATTATGTTTCATGATTAAGGATTTTAGTTCACTTAAAATCTAACCAACATAGTAAGAGCCTTAAGTTCCAAACTTAAAAAATTGAGTTAAAAGGTGCCATGCCAAAATATACACTTGCTTGGATATCCTTTACATCAATCTAGTAATAGTTTTCGCTCAGCGAGGTGTTACTTATTGGTCCTAAAGGGGCAAGGTACACAAATAATTGTGAGTACATGTTAGTTTTGGTGAAACTCAACGATATAAGTAAGGAGTCCTTTTATGTCGTGGCAAAATCGATAGGTTTACCTAATAAGTTCTTAGACGTACCTATCAACCAAGAGTAGTTTCTAGACTATTAGCAAAAGGCTTTTGCTTACCTAAAATGTTTTAGGATTAAGTCGACAAACTGTGCTTAGTTCTTCAATGATTTTAGGATCTTGGAATCATTTTATTCACACCTGCCGGAACAATAAAATCGAGTAAAATGCTAATAACTTGTTTGAATTGCATGGTTGCTTTAATTTCAAGTTATTATTCATGATAAATGTTTAGACTTTGCATGCTTCAATGTATGTTTTAATTATTGTTTATAATTAAATATCTTGCACTGCAATAAATCCTTTTAGAAAGGTAACAGTAAATTTCCTCGATTGGTAGTGAATCCAAGAACGATTCACGGAAATGAGAGAAAGTGAGCAATTTAAAATGTACGTTTCTTATATCGACTTTTATGGTTGTTTTCGAGTATCAAAGTCGAATGGCAAACCGATTGGTGCTTGTGAATTCAAAATACAATGTGGTTTTGAGATCATAAAGCATTGAGTTTAAACGCTCGGCTTTACCAATGGTTAACAACCTAAAATCCTTTTTCCATTTAATTCTCGAATGAGTCTAGTTCCTGGACATTCGAATAGATCGATGCTTAGAGAACTTTAGAAGCTTCTGGTAAGATCATCTAGTTGAAACAGAATATTCAACATAAATTAAAATGGTAAAGAACCTTGTTGGTGACATTGGACATGTCTAACAAAGTATAAAAGTCAACACTAAAGAATTCAATTCTTAAGACTATAAGAAAGGGTACAAGAAATAGGAAAACGAGGAACAAATGAAAGGAATTTACGATTCCGTTTTCTACCTATAAATTTATGTTTAAAGAGAAGTGACCTAGCAATCAAACTTCCTTGGTATCATATACCGCTTGAGGTTCTTACTTCGGTAATAACTCAAATAATGGAAGCTAGGATACACTAATGACCTACAAGTGGGAAATGAAGCATGGCAATGCTACATTAGTTGTAGGGTCATCTAGTTTGTTTTAAGTCCTTTCAAAGGCTGGAACTTAATGGCTATTTTGTTCCATAATCAGCATACCTAAATTTCTGCTTCAAACACAGAAAGACTCACATTCAGAAGAACAAAAACAATGCTTGTTTGTTTGTTTATTTGAATGAAATGGTCAATTACTGGTTGAGTCAATATGCTTGATTAAAACAAACAACTCTTTAAAGAACTTTACTAGGTTCAAATCAAACCCTTGATTTGAGTTCCATTAAATCTTTGGCATTGTTGCTTAGACCATATCAACAAGTTAACATTCATAAGCTCTATTTTGATGGACTTTTGAAAGTTGGTTGATTTCTAGATCAACTTAAGACAAGCTAGTCTTACTTGTTGAAAGTAACAAAGAATGTGAACTATTGTTAGAACGCCTAGACGATAGAGTTCAAAGCTAAAGAAAGGTTTTATGACTTTATTATTTCACATGGATTTGAGTGAATATAGGTTTATTTACTCAAATGTGATATAAGTTGAATCTGTTTGGCTAGTTCAAAGATTCAGAAGTATAAAATCCACTCGGCAAGAAATCATAAAGATCTAGGTTAGATCATGTTGATGATTACTTGAGACCAAATATGATCATCAATGATTGTGTGTTGTAATTTCACAATCTAGCTCCATAAGATATGGCATATCTACGTTGGAATGATCGAAGTCAATTAGTACTTGATTCGATCAATGATGAATCATAAAGACTTTTCCTATAATTTCTAAAACAAAATGCTCAACTACCACCAAACTAAACCAAATTCGTCAAAGCTATTGAAAAGTAATTTCAGGATATCTTTTCAATTATATATATCTAAAGAGTTGCTAAACTCAGTGGGAGCTTAGTGTTTGTTATTCAACAAACTAAGGCCCAAGTCTAGATATATGTTTCATTGTGATTTATTCAAATGAGACACAAGGGTATTGTTTCTACCACGAATTTTTGAGAACATAATGTTTGTTTGCTCGAAATAATGTCCTTTTGGAGATTCGTTTCCAAAATGACAAGTGGGAGAAAATAAACCTCGAAAGTTTTCGAGGCGAACAACAAACATAAACGGACATTCCGGAGGCTTTTCGAAGTGCTTCAGAAAATCCGAACTTATTCTTTAAGGACTTTAGAAGTGGTTTTAAAGAATAGACATCTCTTAGAAGACTTTACAAGTGCTTCAAGGAGAACAGAATATTCAAAGGACTTTCAAGTGGCTATTGATATTCTATTGTTTGATGTTCTATACCCTAGTAGGCATAAAGTTCAAGTCACTGGAACTATGAGATTCTTCTATTAGATAGTGAAGAAACATGGAGTTCAGGTCACTGAAACTATGCAATTCTTCTATTAGATAGTGAAGAAACCTACAACTTGCAGTCAAACTATTATCATGTAGATTAATGAGTTTGTGACTTGTAAGAAAGCTATGACGAAACCTAGATTCCCTAAAATGGTTAGAGGCCATATATAGACTCAAATGTTTTAAATGGTTAGAGGCCATAAAACATACTCAATGTTTTGATGACAAAATTGAAATTTTGTTGATTTGCAAGAATGGGTTCACACCTATTGGTTGCAAGTTTGTTTTAAGGATAAAAACCATCAAACAAGAATTGTGTTCACACACAAAGCTAGATTAGTTGCTAAAGGTTACAAGCAAATTCATGGCATGGATTGTGTTGAAACCTCATGCATAATCATAATGCTCAAGTCTATAATTCAAGCAATGATTGCATATTGGTACATATGACAATTGGATGACAAAACGTATTCCTCAATCAAATGATGGAAGAAACTATGTACATGGAATGTCATAGGATTTGTGGATCCAAATAAATGCTTGAAAAGAAAGCTAGCTTACGAAATCTAAGTACAGATTTAAGCAAGCAATTGGGAATTAGAACTGTATTTTAGTGAAGCTAATAAGTATTTTAGTTTCATAAAATATACATGATTCTTATAGATATATAAGAAGTTTAGTGGGAGTACTTAAAACTTAATTGGTCCTATGTGTATTACACACATATCTCTCTATTGTGAAATAACATTCAAATGCTAATGACTTAGATTTGAGATTATTCATCAATGATGGACCATGGCGAAACTTAGTACATACTGGGTATTAAGATCTATTTACAAAGATCTTATGATATTGTTTTGGATTAAGTAATGGCATTTACTAAATCAAACACGAAAGTCTCCATTGGAGATGTTCGACCCATGTGAATAAATCTAAGTAAAGGATGTTTTAACTATGTATAAGCATTTACTAAGTTAAACATCAAAGAGTCTAAATGAGATTCTTAACCTATATTATATGTCAAAGAATTTAGCTGAATTTAGTATCTACTGAAACTAGATAAGCTAAAGTTACATGAATAGAATTCAATTGGGAAATATTCTGCAAAAGAATTTATCATGTATGATATAATATGAGGATCGCCAAAAACGTATCGTATGACTTTAGGCATGACGAACATATACCAATCTCTATTGATCTAAGTGAAGATCAACTAGATTGAGATCAAGAATACTTATGGTACTTGAAATGGTACATAGGAATAGTTCTTGATTCAAGGAAATAAAGATATGCTAAATATTGATGCTACACGCATAAACACTGGCAAAGGATCAAGCAAGACCCTTTGGAGTTAACCATTGATAAGGACGAGCTATAGAGCATCGTGTTTTGAAATGGCAACATGGATTGGAGACCATGAGTTGTTGCGTGGGAAATTAAAATATTAATTTCTATGTTCTAAGATACAGCTGGAAAGTCTTCCACATATCTGTGAACTGCTTGGATAAGTAAATCCAAACAAAGCATCACTAGCAACCTACACAGTTGAAGTAAAAGTAATTATTGCCTAAGAAGCAATAAAACAGGGTTGTTTAAAGTTCTTCACTGAACTTGGGTAGATCACCTATCTGCTGGCTTGATGGTTCTTCATTGAAAAATGCGTAGAACCACTCTTGAAGCAAGAAAAACGTCTGCTAACTTGATGGTTCTTCATTGAGAAATGCGTAGAACCACCATTGTAGCGAGAAAGACTAGATCACAAAATAAACAAACTCGAAAAGATCTTATCATCATATCTCAAAGAACATTCGATGAAAAGGATGTTAAGATTGGCAAAGCATGATAACTAAACCTATGCAACAAGTGAGAAGCAACACTCACGTTGTAGCACTGGAAATCAAGCATAGCTTTGAATTCCATGAAATGTTTTAAAGATGGGTTTGAGGCCCATGGTTATAAAACATTGGGGATGAACATTTATCATATATGAAATGTATTTTCATATTCCATTTAATCTTGGTTTAGTATTAAATGATGAGTCCCTTCAAATTTGACGATATATTCAAGATAGACTGTCAGGACCAGTCCTGTGACTAAGAAATGTCTATCAAGTGAACTTGAATGTCAAAGGTTGAAAATGGTCCCTAATCGGAGTTTTCTATAAAATTGGACGCATAGAAAACGTTAGACGATTAGAATGCAAGATGACTAGTAGTTCTGTTTCTTGAACTATGTGGACATGGCAATGTTATAATCATTTGCATAGATACTTACTTTGGGAAGACTAGTATCGGACAAGACCTATGAAACTTTACTGTAAGAGATGAAAATCTGTCATAAGTAAATTTCATTAAATTATTAGACACTAAATCCTCAATACCTGAGTGATTTGAGATTACTTGTTTGAGAACTGGTTGCTTTGACGTTGACCAACCGTCGCACCGTAAAAGGAGGCTATAAAGGCAACGCTCAGGTAATCACCTATCAAACGAAGTCTAATCTCAAGATCGCAAGATTGGGATTGTCCTCCCATAAATCGGGATGAGATGCTTAAAAGTTGTATAAGGCCACTCGGAGAGCTAGAAACTGTGAAATGCATGGCCGTGCTCGGATGAATCATAGGCTATGATTATCTGTTTATTTGATCAGTTGAACTCTGAAACCGAGGAACACCTCTGGACATAATAAGGATGACAACTCTTACCTTATGTTCAAGAGCAAGCATCGAGCGACAAAGGAATTAGGAAATGCACACTTGTCCCTAAGGACAAGTGGGAGACTGAAGGAAATAATGCCCTTGGTCCAAGTATGCATTCTATGTTAAGTCTAATAAATGCGGTTCAGTATTAATTAACAAGTTAATAATTCAGTGAGATCAAGTGAGCTGAATGCCTAGCTAGAGGCCGCTTCAGTTCAAGTGGAATTAATGATATTAATCCACAGCTTACTCTTGACTGAACCCGTAGGGTCACACAAATAGTACGTAAACGGATCAAGTATTTGATGGCATTAAATACTCCATCTATGAATATTCGGAACCGACGGATCTTGGTTTCAGTG
The DNA here is from genome assembly GCF_020520425.1 of Spinacia oleracea. Classification (NCBI taxonomy): domain Eukaryota; kingdom Viridiplantae; phylum Streptophyta; class Magnoliopsida; order Caryophyllales; family Amaranthaceae; genus Spinacia; species Spinacia oleracea. The sequence goes on along the minus strand of NC_079490.1, from coordinate 158,374,335 downwards.
GGAGCTAAGATCGTCACAGGCAAGAAATGAATACTCCGGAAACGATGATATTGCCGGAAACGGAAATATGGATCGTATCGGAAATATGAATATTATCCAAGTCGTAGATGTTGCCGGAAACGGAAACATGGTAAGTATCGGAAAATATTATTGGAAATGGAAATATTACCAGAATCGGAAATATTGCCGGAAACGGAAATATTGTCAGAATCGGAAATATTACCGGAATCGGAAAATAATTCCGGAAACGGAAATATTAAATATTTGTTCGAAACGGAAATTAATTCCGGAATCGGAAATATTAAATATTGTTCGTATCGGAAATAGATTCCGGAAATGGAAATTTAATCGGAAGCGTATCGTACGAATTAGCATCGGACGAGGCTTGCCGGACGAAGGCCCAGCACGAAGCCGGGGCCATCGCCCAGCAAACATGCGCGCCACAAGCCCAGCCAAGGCAGCGCCCAGGCCTACCGCAAGGCAGGCCCAGCGCGCGCCAAGGGCCACGGCTGCGTGGGCCGTGCTGCGCGGGCTGCTGCTCGCACGCGCATGGGCAGCCCTTGTGGCTGCCGTGTGTGTGTGAGTTTGTGCTCATGCGTGATTCCTGAATCTACAAGAGTCAGTGTATGATTAAATTTCTATTCCTAATTGGATAAATTAATTAAATAGAACTCATGTAGGATTCTAATTCCAATTAATTCGTATCCTACTAGGATTACGATTCCTTTTCCATAACTCTATAAATAAAGGCCTAGGGGTCATAATTTATACACAAGTTTCAAAGTATTCAAAAGTGAGTTTTTGAGAGAAAATTAAAACACATCTTGCTCAAAAAGTGCCGAAATTTTCTAGTACCTTAAGGGCGATTCTAGTTGGTCAATCTTAAGGCGGATCCGGACGTGCTGTGGACCATCTACGGAGGGACGACACTTGGAGTCCTAAGAGACTTGTTCTTGTTCGGTTCGGGCGCAGCTAGGGAGGGCACGCAACAAAGAGTATGCATCTAAATTATGCTATATGATTATGTGTAAATAATATGTTGTCCTGGGTTAATGGTTGTTTCCGCATGATCTATGTAGTGTCATATGTATCATAACCTAACAGAATTTTCCCGACCTTACTCCGAAGACGCATTTTTTTGGGTTTAATTTCATCCTGTATTTTCTCAAAGTTTCAAAAGTTTCTCGGAGGTCGCTAACATGATCCTCCTCCTTCCGGCTTTTTACGATAGAGTCATCTACATAGACCTCCACGTTTCTGCCTTTTTGGTCGGCAAACACCTTGTCAACCAGCCTTTGATATGTTGCCCCTGCATTTTTCAACCCGAACGGCATCGCCTTATAACAGAAAACTCCTGCATCTGTGATAAAGGCCGCCTTCTTCCTATCTGATTTATGCAGGCTGACCTGATGATACCCTGAGAAAGCATCTAGGAAACTGAGCATTGCGTGACCGCTAGTGGAGTCTACCAGCCTATCAATCCGTGGCAGGGGGTAGAAATCTTTCGGACATGCTCTGTTAAGGTTGGTGAAATCTACGCACATTCTCCATGACCCACTTGACTTTTTTACCATTACCACGTTTGCCAACCATTCGGGGTAGTCACATGGCTCAATGAAACCTGCCGCCAGAAGTTTATCCACCTCTTCTTGTATTGCTGTCATTTTTTCCGTGGAGAAATTACGTTTTTTCTGCCGTACAGGCCTAACATTTCTGTCGGCGTTTAATCGGTGAACCATTATCTCTGGATCGATACCAGGCATCTCATCCGCCGAGAATGCGAAGATGTCAGCGTGCTCTCTCAGCAAGCTTATGAGGTTGACCTTCATGTCACTCCCCATTTCCGTACCGATCACGACTGTTCTATCCATGTTTCCAGCCTCCAGCTCGATATTTTCTGTCAGACCATCTGGCATTGGTCTTGGTGCTGATACCGGCCTTTCATCAAAGTGTTCCATGTTTAGGTCGGTTCGACCCCTTTTTGTGCAGTTCTTTCTTTTTGACAGCTGTTCTTGCCTTGCCGGCTTAGTAGTCAAGTGTATCTCTTGCCTTGCCGGCTCAGTAGTCAAGTTCACTTCTGGGACCATTCTTCCCGGTGTTCTCAAAGCAGTCAAGTAACAGGACCTTGCCGCCAACTGACTTCCCCTTATCTTTGCCGGCCTTTCCAGGTTCGACATATATATCATTGTCAAGTGATAGGTGGAGACTACCGCCTGCACGTCATGTATGAATGGGCGACCGATGATCACATTGTAGGCCGCTGGCACTTTAATGATTAGGAAATCCACCATGAGATCTCGCATTTCGGATCCTTCTCCGATTTTCACCGGCAGCCTTATACTACCCTCTGGGTACACTGTAGATCCTGAGAAACCGATTACTGGGTAGTTTACCCTTTGAAGTTCGTCCTCTGGTATGTGCAATTGTTTGAAAGCTTCCCAGAAGATGATATTTGCTGAGCTGCCGCCGTCTACCAGTACTCTGTTCACATCGGCATTTGCTATATCAATTGTAAGAACTAGTGGGTCATCATGCGGGAAAATGATGCCTCTGCAATCCGATTCCGAGAATGTCATCACTGGTATGCTGGGTGGGTTAGGCCACACTCTTGTGTTATGAAAGTTTACCATGTGCCTGTGTTCCTCCAAGCTTCTACTGGCGCCGCTTATTGTCCCTCCGTGGACTGGGCCGCCAGAAATTACATACACGGGTGGTTTTTTCCCGCCATCCCTCTGTTCTGCTCTGGCACTGGTTTCCGGCTGTTTTTGCTCGATTCTAGGCGGCTGATATGGTTGCTCGATTCTAGGGTATTGTTGTTGATTTTGCTGTTGTGGCCGGTATGAATTGGTAGGGTTTCCTCCCACCGAGTTGTTGTTACCATTTCCCTGCCTTGCCCTATACTGTGAGAAATACCCCTTTCTGACCATATCCTCAATGTTGTCTTTGAGGTCTCTGCAGTCCTCTGTTAGGTGGCCGTGCTCATTATGGAAGTCACAGAATTTCTTGACATTCCTTTCCCTACTCTGCATTGGTGGCGGCCTTCTCCAGCCATCCATCTTGTTGTTTATGTTATAAATTGCCGTCCGCGGTGTGTTCAGCGGAGTGTAGTTATCAAAGAGTCCTCTGGACTCCCTTCTGTCTTGCCGGCTTCTCTGCCCTTGTGGATTGGCATTTCTGTTATTCTGGTTTCTCTGCCCTGCCCCTTGCTGATTATTGCTCTGATGAAAATTGTTTCCTCCTTTTCCCATCTGTGGGTTATAGCCTGGATTGTACCCGACATTTCCGCCGGTTGCCACTACCACATTGGAGATCTTCATCATTTCATCCCCCCTGATGTACTCGTTGGCTTTGTGCAGGACGTCACCCAGATTGGTGTATGACTTTCGGCTGAGATATTTCTTGAATTCGCACTCTTGCATTCCCCTCATAAGAGCCAGAACGGCAACCTCCTGCTGCAAATTGGGGATAGTGATTGACTCGTTGTTAAAGCGGGTGAGATAATCCCTTAACGGCTCTCTATCTCTTTGAGCGAACGACATCAACTCTCCCGATGATTTCTTTCTCTTCTGTTTGCTCACAAATCGTGACAAAAACGACGCCTGCAGCTGTCGGAAGCTGTATATGGAGTGTGCCTCTATGCCCTTATACCAGCTCGCTGCGACTCCTAGGAGTGTGGATGGGAACACTTTGCACCACATGGCATCAGAATCAGTGTACAGCATCATGTGCTGTTCGAATGTGGTGCAGTGATCCTCCGGATCTGTCGTCCCATCGTATCTCCCTGTCGGGATTTTTATCCTTTCCATCCTTTCTTCTAGGATTTCTCGGCACAGGGGAGAATCCTTTGGCTGGATTGTCTGCCGTCTAGCTATCTGTAGAACCGGCGCTCTTCGTTTGTATTCCGCGATGGGGACTTGCTCTGTTTCCGGCCATTCTGTTTCCGCCGGATCCGAGCGCTTTCTTTTTTCTGGGGTGTTTTCTTGATTCAGGGCGGTTAGGAGATCCCTAACAGGTAACTGGGGAACCGTCGGCCTGGTCTTTCTTAGACTGCTGACTGATCCTGGCTGCTGCGAGGCTGGTAGTTCTGACAAAGCGGCCATCACCGCTGACAGTGTTTTCAATTGCTCTCCCGTGAATACTTCCGACAGGGGAGACAGGCGTTCCTGCAGCGTCTGTTCCAGCGGAGTTTTCGGTTGCTCTCTGGCAGGGCTTTCTATTTCTAACTCCTCATCGTCCTCCACTGTAAATTCCCTTTGTGCCGGTATCGAGGTGTTTTTTGTTATTAGGCTGATAACTGATTGTGCTTGTGACGGATGGACGGGGTTTAGAAGTGAGGGTTGGAACTTGGAGGTTGTCGCCGGTTGTGGGGTTGTTGCTTTTTCTTGACTTTTCTTTGATTTTTTACCGTCTTTCTGTGAGAAATCCATGCTGACTGTTCTACCGTTTCAAGGGATAAGGTCCCCTCCTTCTAGCGCCAATTGTTCCGGGTGTGGAATGAGAACAGCTGACTGTGGGATACTGGATTCCTGTCGAGATTGCCGGTTGATATCTGCACAACAGAATGGATTAACTAGCCTCGGGGGTGGTTCGAGGATCCCCCCTCCGATGCTTAAGTAAGATTACTGAGAGATTAAGAGATGATTAAGAAATGATTAGAGAGTAAGAAAGAAGTGTGTTTAAGTGTTTGTGTACCTCATAGCAATAAATGAGGTGTTCCTTATATAGACCAATCCAAGGGTACGATCTGGTAGGTCCCGTGTGGTTAGATAGCGACCTGTTGATAGTGACCCTTGGCTGGTTGTCTCCATGATAATGCCGGTAGGCTGTCTCGCAGAAATGCCGGTAGAGGATATTTACCTAAGATGACCAGGTTACCTGCAGGTTAAGTTTACATACGGGGAGTTCTGCCGGTACCAGGTGGTGCCGGTAGGACACCCCGTACAATATTAACTTGTGATCAAAATCAGAATTCGTTTAAAATTAAACTATTTTTATTATTTTTACGTTTTTGTGTGGACATTATTAATATTCTTCAAACAAACCACAAATAATTGTGAGGATATACCATCAATGGCGGATCTTCCTAACAACTTGGGCCCCGGAGCGGAAAATTCCGTAGTGTATTTTTAGTTCCACCATCCTCTAAACCTTTGAGTATAATTGTATGAATATCGTACTCTATTATATAAATTGTTTAATTCTTCTATTGTCATTGGACACCATAACCGAATATTTAAAATATGATTAGCTTGTAAATAATTATTTGCTTCTTTATTCATTAGATGATTTGATACCCAAATCAATTTATATATGGGCTAAGTTTATGAATTAAGTTACATATTATTTCAATTTGAGCTTATTATATGTTAATGATTAGAAACTTTAATAATTAAATTGGAATTACATGAAAACTTGAATGAGGTCTCAAAAGGTGAAAAAAGAAAGTTCAAGTCCTGAAAGATAAAAAAAACGAAAAGATTAGTCCTCAAACTTTTGATTTATTTTAACTTTTAACCCAAGGACTTAAACTTTTAATGTACTCTAGTTAAATTTGACCGAAAAAAGGGAATAAGGTCCCAAACGGTGAAAAAAAGAATATAGATCCTAAACCGTGAAAAGTTAGACCCCATTTATTAGTTTAAGTATACATAAAAACAGTTGAATTAACTAACGGGGCTGCGAATTATCCACGCGGCAGAATAACAGTTTCTACGATTCACCCAGGGGATCCCAACCGTCGGAAGATCTTCACAAACCTGTAACACAAAGAAGAAGCGGGAATAATCATTTATGTTTTTTCCAAAAATTTCAAACTAAAAATACACTTAAAAAACCCTTCAAATTCAAGCTTCAAACTTTTAGAAATTAAATTCTTCCTCGAAATCACAACGATCTTTAGTTCCCACTTCAAAATTTTCCCTTAAATATGATGAAATGATCTGCTGAATTTTGTTATCCGTTCAAATTTGAGTATTTTCTTTGACTAAAAATATGGATTTCCATGGGTTGAAGAGGAAAAAACTTCAAACACTCTGCAAGAAACATGGGATTCCCGCAAACTTGAAGAATATTGAAATGGCTAACCGTTTAGCTTTGCTTCTTAAGGTATATTTCATATTTTTTTTTGCTTAGTTTCATGGGTTTTTTTGTTGGGTTTGCTTAATTTTGTTATTTATACTGAATTTTGAATTATTTTGGTGGGATTCTTTTGATTTTCGTGGTTTTATTTTGTTTGGTTTGTGTAAATTTTCTATTCCAGCTTAATTTTGGTGGATTTTCTTTTGTTTTTTCTTCTGATTTTCATGGGTTTTATTGTTTGTGTAACTATACTGAATTTTTAATATATTTGGTAGGATTATTTTGAATTTTATGTTTTCTTTTGTTGGGCTTGTGTAAATTTGCTATGCTGAAATTTGAATGATTTTGGTGGATTTTTCTGATTTTCATGGTTTTTTTTTTTGTTATCCTGGTTTGTGCAATTTTGTTAATTATGCTGAAATTTGAAAGATGGGTAGGGATTTATTTTGATTTTCAAATTTCAATGCATATTTTGGGTTGTAATATTGTGTATTAAACTGAATAGGATGAACAACCCAAGAAGAGGGGGAGATCTCGTGAGAAGAATATTGGTGAAGAAGACATGCTGCTGTCACCATGCGTTGAGAAGAATGCGAAAAGGAATAGGAAGAGTCATCAAATGGAGGGACGAGAAGTCATGGGTGGAGGTGAAGTTGTAGTTGAGGGTTTAATGGAGGAAATTGATAGGGATGAAATGATCTCCGAAGGCAATGGTTTAAACAGGAGAGTAACTAACATTGATGTTGATGTTGATGTTGATGATGGCTTTAGTTCTGAAGTTGTAGGGAGGTCTAGTAGACAAGTAGGAATGTGCATAGTTGATTCTTCAGTGAATGAGCAAGCACTAGATGATCTCAAAGTGCACGAACTGGACGTTGCGTGTGTAAATGAATCGGAGGTGACAGAGAAACCTGCTACTGTTGGCACTGATTTCTTCCAAGACAAGGAGACTATATCAGGCGTTTCTGCTCCACCCGGAAGCCTTTCAGATAGCAGGGATCATCAAGTAAACGGTAAGTGTGGATTTAATCATATAAATAATATTAGAGGGATACCCATCAAAACAATTTTAAGAACTTTGATCATGCTACTCAGTTTGTTATTTTAATACCAAAATTCCTTAATCTTTGTTCAAGTAAATATAGTGCTACTATAACTTAAACAGCAGCATTTTTAGAACTGTTTTCAGAGATCTGATCACACTTCAGGATGTGAAACTGAACAAACGGGGAACTTAAAGCCATGCTTTCCTTGTCATCTTATAATATATGAACAAGTTCTTGCTTATACATATCATTCTCTCTTTGTTTCTAAATGTATTATGTGTTGTTTTAGAGAAATGTCATGCAGCTGTAGACACCATGCAGCTAGAGGGCTGTCAAGAAGAAACAGACATTATACACAAGGCGCTTGAAGATGCTGTAGCAGCTATTCAGACCCCTGTAAACAATGAAAGTTCAATGTTGCAAAACAGTGGCAATGATGAAGTCGAAAGTTCTCCAATTTTGTTTTTTGCAGCTGACAAGACATTTTATGAAAAATCTGTGTCTGAACCAACCAATGATTTAGCTATCATGGCTGCTAAGGATGCTGAAGACACAAATGATGATGTTAATCTCCAGCCGGAGGCGGAGAACAGCGTGAATGATTTACAAGTTCAAGATGGTGAACCTGCAGAGAAATCAAATTTGGAGAATGTAACATCAAGTGATGGCTTCAAAAGTATCAGCAATGAAATTTCTGAGAGTGAACTGTTTAAAGAGATAGTGTCTCCTGTGAGCGAGCTAGATTCACACCTCATAGATGAAGAAACAAGTGTTGATCTGAAAAGAAACTCTTGCAGTGTTCCTGTCGAGCCAATGGAAAACCCATTGCCAAAAGTTTCCCATGCCCAAGACTCCAGCCCTTTCACCGCACAAGAGCAAACAGATCGATTTGAATTTGACAGTTTTACTATACAAGCATGTGAGAAAATTAGAATCATTTCCCTAGCTTCTCTTGCTTCGTTTTACCACTAAATAAGCATTTTTTTCCAAACGTTATGGTAGTTTCCAAAACTTTAGTGGCAAGGCACACTTTAGTTATTATTAATAAATTATGTTACTGTAGTTTATTGAAGTGCCTGTTTGAGTTTTGCTGTTTACTTGATTTTGTGATAGCTTATGTTGTATGTTTTTACTAAGCATTGGCCTTATTTATACAGTCAAGTCTGCAGATTCAGTTGAAAAGGAAGTGGTAGCTATGTCTCAAGAAACAGGATGTGTCGAGGAAGCAGAAGGTGTGAGCATTTGTGGAATTGAGAGTCCAAAATCCAATATTCTCAATGATCTTGATGAAGCTCTTGGACAAGCATTTAGCCAACAAAGTAATTGGATGCTTACCTTTTCATTTAGAAATCTAAATATTAACCTTGTTTTCTTCATGCAAAGGCCTATTGAGTAACATTTTATGAAAAATTGCCCTTAATTTTCAGCTTCATCCGAGGGCTCAGTCAAGAAGGAATTTGAAAACATTACTCAAGTAGCAGGATATTTTGAGGAAGAAAAAGGAGAAGGTGCAAACAGTGGTGAAAAGGAGAGTCCTGAAAGTAATAATGAAATGGAATTTGGTGAAGCTGTTGAAAGAACACTTGCTGTGCAGAGCAGTTTGCTGATAGATGCATCAGAGGAAGGCGGGTGTGATGGTGGGAATGAAATAGTGGATGTGTCCTCGATGGTGGCTATCAACCCAGTGTTCAGTGTTGAGAAGGGGAATGACTCTGACAGTTGTAGTGGCCATCTTGAAATGGCTGCTAAAATGGGTAGCCTGAAAAGAAACTCTGGTAAATTTTCATGGAGTGATGCAGCTTCAAGGTTGAACAAAGAAGGTGAACTCATGCTTTTCACGGATGACCAAGATAATAAAGGTGTGGTGCATCATGATTTTCTCTATGGATATAATAATCTATCAGTTCCTTTGTCAATGGATAATAACTGTTTGATGTTTAAGTTGCACTTTGTAACCATAACTTTTTTTTGTGTTCTTTAAACGGGTACTCGTATATTCATGGTGCATGAAATTTTTGCATCTCAGTACAACAAACTAATGATCAAGAGCATGTGGATGATCATATGGATCTTAAACATAAAGATGCTTGCATAACTGAAAACGATCATATAGCATTGGAGGGGTCTGGCAATATAGAAAGATCTTGTAGCATCTCTGTGATAAATTCTGCTCCAGCACACATTGTCCACAGAGAAAGCGGAAGTCCAGGTGAATTTAACAGCTTAAATGATATTTTCTCATCCACTTTTTTTCATACTTAGTAAACTAAGAAAATGCCTAATTATCCGTTCTGTTATGAACTGTTTCTGTTGATCCCAGTATGTGATTAGAAAATTATTAGAGTAGTTCTGATTTTGATTCTTATTACAGTTTACAATGACAATAACCAAGAACTTATTCTGAAAAAGACCCGGATGTTATAGACGCTCTAGATGATAAAATAAAAGTTATCTAGTCCCTTACACATTTGGTAATGACTGCAGGTTATACATGTTACTAGTACGCCACCTGATGAAACATAGAGTTATTTACTTATTTTATGCGTATGATAAGTAATCTTTTACATTAATTTTTTGAGTATTTTTCTCAACCTTATGTTCAATCATTTTAACTTCAAAACAGGTTACTCTGTGAAGGGAGAAGCATGTGTTTTTTCCTTTTTCACCGCCATTGATTAATGCAACAAGTTCGGAGTCTCTGATTGGTATGCATGGCATTCTTGAAAGTACCAGCAGCCAAAGGTTTGTTGATATTTCTGGTGTACATGAGATGGCAGAGGAAGTACCAAGTGATCATATAATTCCACTGCTCAATCAAGAAGTGGGTGACGGGTATTGTAAAGGGAATTCTGGCCCCACAATTGAAGATGGTCACAATGATATCGCCCATGTCGGGAGAGTATCAAATCCTCCTTCCATTATCTCTGACAATAAAGGAGACATATAATCCAGAACATGGTAAATTGGATGAAAAGGGAATTCAGAGGGATGAATCTGCATGTCAACCAGGCACGAAAACAACCACCTTGGGTGAGTATCCTCCTATCTCTGAAAATAAAGGAGAAAATGTTTCAGAAGTTGAATGTGCAATTCGAGACAGCCAATTCAGTTGAAGAAGATGGTAAAGTGGATGAAAAGAGAATTGACAACAAAGAAGATGCTGAATCCTCGTCGTTTAATGTTTTTGAGAATTTCACTGATCAGCCTTTGATACCTTCCTATCAGCAAATGTATCCCATAGAATCTTCATGTCAACCAGGCACGAACACAAGCACCTTACTAGGTGAGTCTTTGGAACCCACAAATTTTAGGAAGACATATAACAAATACGAAGTACATAGTATGCTATGTTTAACCAACTATGTGTTTTTGCATATTTTTCCTTTCATGCTGAGTTTTGGAAACATATAATAATCAACCACCATGAAACACTGGTAGGGGGGACAAGGGAGTAGGGACCATACACACATAAATCTGGTAAATGATGTTCAATGGGTCAACTTTTGTTAGATGATAGAGAATTGGAGATTGAAGAAGGCAAGGGTCTGAAGTTGATCCTGAATTTGAACCTTAAAAGGGAGAGAAGGTAGTGGAGAGGAAGAGCTTTGAGTGTTAAGGTTTTATGCATGCTATCTAGAATTATTGGTCACTTTATTTCTGCCATTCATAATCAAGGATTTAAGCGTATAAAGAAAGTTTACTATAATTGCAACACTCATATTACAAAATTATAGCGAAGGTTTCGGGTAAACTACTCACAAATTATTACTCTATCTTAAGGATTATGACCACTTGTTCTGGATATTTGAAAATTGTATACTTTGTATGTGACTTTTAATTTCAACAAAGCAAGGTACATTTTTACCAATGTGGCTTTCATTTCATATAGTTATTTGAATTAATCTTTTTGGATAATGCAGAAACAGAAGCAATGAAATCCAAAATTGAATCTTGTCTATTCAGCGAGTCAGAGATTGACTTGTTATGGGGAGAGATTGAAAATGACGAAGTCAAAGAGCTCGAAAGAGAAGCTTCAGATGTGATATTTACTGTGAGTACAGTAGAAATTGACACAGTAAGCACACACGAGCCTGCTATTGAAGATGATAGGGATTTGGTGGAGCAGACACTTGAGGAAGGCAAAGAGACAGAAGAAAGAGGCGATAGTGTTGGTGATGAGCAGAATTGCATGAATTCTAAGGAAGATGAGAGTTCAATAATCAGGAAAAATAACACCAGAAGCATATTGATCCATGGAACTCCCCAAAGGGTAGCCCCTTTAATAGATGATATGAAGGAGAATGCAGTAGCTCGATCAAAAAAGGCTGCAATTGGTTGGTGCAACAGCTTTTAAACCTCTAAGGACGGCTTTGGAAGACATCAGCAAGTAGTTTCAGATGTCCTGCATTGCATGCTACCAAGGTTTTAGAGAGTGGCATGTATAATGATCAGACCTCTTTGGATAATACTTTTGCATATCTCATGCTTATGATGATATAATCTGTGAATGGAATCTAGTTAGTTTTATCAGCTGACTGTTTGGGATGGGATGAAGAATATACTAATCAGATGATCCATGTTAAAACTCATTGTGGGTTTCTGGGTTGTGGTTTTTGCTCTCAAATTTGAACTTCATCAACTGCAGTTGCCATGAAAAACAATACTGGCAACATATTTTCATCTTTATATGCTGTATGAAAGCATTCTTCTTTGAACTGCGTAGTATATAAGTATCACAAGTTATATATTATTGCTAATATTTGAGGTTTATGTCTTCGGGAGACTGTTAATTATTTTTCTGGTGGGAAGATTAATCAACTTGATAAGTAATTAATCAATCAGAAAAGAAAAGAAAAAACAAAGAATCTATTACCAAATTTGTACAGGGCATTGAACACAGCAAGTGAAGCTAGGTATCAGATAGATTGTGCTTCTATTTTTAGTAAACAGATCAGTGATCAGATTAAGTAATTGAATTCTTAAATTTAAAACAGTTTGTTGGTTGTTCAATACCGACTTTCCCCTTAATTTGGTAAAGATGACAATAAAAGCAGTATAGTTGGCCCACTTGCCAAGCACAATTGAAGGACTCCCTTCCTCCGGAAATAATTGTATTTGTAATTGTTTTAAAGTTAATGGAAACTTGGTTTGAGAAAAGAGGACTCTCACCTAGTAACCTATAAGAGTGGAGGTAATACGAGTCAGATTGACTTCTTTTTAGTAAGGATTACTTTGAGACAATGCTATACCAATTGTAAGGTGATTCCGGGTGAGAGTACATCAACCCAACATAGACTTGTGGTACTTGATTTTCGAGGTATAAGTTATATAAGGAGGAGAAGACTACTAGTGGAGCCTAGGATCAAGTGGTGGAAACTTCAAGGGGAGCAACAACTAAAATTCGTGGAAAAGGTGGCAAGTGAAGGTATTTGGGACGGTAATATGGATTTGGATAAAGACTCATTATGGACAAGAATGGAGCACACCATAAAGGGAGTGGCGAAAGAGGTCCTAGGGGAATCTAAAGGAATTATGCCACCAAGTAAGGACACATCTTGGTGGAACGAAGTTGTGCAACAAGCGATAAAGAGCAACCGAGAATGCTATAAAGAGTTGGGAAAATGTAGAAGTGATGAGAACTACGAGAAGTACAATGAGGCTAAAAGGGAAGCAAAGAAGGTCATAAGAGAGGCTAGAGCAAATGTGAATCAGGACCTTTACGCAAGATTGGATACAAAAGAAGGGGAAAAGGAAATCTATAGTCTTGCTCGAATGAGAGATAGAAAGACGCGAGACATCGGGAGGATTAAATTTGTGAAAGATGTTGATCAAAAAGTTTTGGTGGGAGATAAGGAATTAAGGATAGATGGAGGTTCTACTTTGATAACTTGTTCAACGGAGATCAAGGGCGCGATATTGGGGATACCAATATCCCTCGGGATATGGTTAACCTAAATTTTATGCGAAGAATTCAAAAGAGAGAAGTCAAAATGACACCGAAAAAGATGGGACGCAAGAGGGCAGTGGGGCCCGATGGTATATCTATCGAAGTCTGGAGATGCTTGGGAGAGAGAGGGGATGGATGGTTAACAACTCTTTTCAACAAGATTTGGGGAAGTAATAGGATGCCATTAGAGTGGAGGAAAAGTACTATCATCTCCTTGTACAAGATTAAGGGTGATGTCCAACATTGTGCCAACTATCGAATGATCAAACTAATGAGTCATTCTATGAAACTTTGGGAGCGGATTATTGAGCAAAGGTTGAGGAGAACTGTGAAAATTTCGGAGAACCAGTTTGGATTTATGCCTGGGAGATCGACTATGAAAGTCATTCATCTTATAAGGCAACTAATGGAGAATTATCGGGATAAGAAGAAGGATTTACATATGGTTTTCATTGATTTGGAGAAGGCGTATGATAAGGTACCAAGGGAAATTCTTTGGTGGGCATTAATTAGGAAAGGAATTCGTATATTGATATCATCAAGGACATGTATGAGGGAGTTAGCACGAGTGTGAGAACTAGTGTTGGTAAGACGGAAGAATTCCCCATTACGATTGGAGTGCATCAAGGTTTCGCACTTAACTCGTTTCTTTTTGTTGTAGTCATGGACGAATTGACGAGGTTAATTCAAGATGGTATACCCTGGTGCATGATGTTTGCAGATGATATTGTGTTGATTGATGAAACAAAAGAAGGAGTGGAAAGTAAGTTGGAGTTATGGAGACAAACTTTGGAATCTCGGGGTTTTAGGCTGAGTAGAAACAAGACGGAATATATGGAGTGTAAGTTTAGTGGAGTCCAAGATAGAGAGACAGGGGTAATTACCTTAGATGGGAATATTGTCCAAGGCTCTGAAATGTTCTGTTATTTAGGATCTATTATCCAAAAGGATGGAGAAATGGATGGCGATGTGGCCCATATAATCAAAGCAGGTTGGTTGGAGTGGAAAGATGTCACGAGGTTCCTGTTAGGTTATGATACATATGACAATTCATAAATCATGCGGAAACAACCATTAAGCCAGGAATACATATTATTTACACATAATCATATAACATAGTCTAGAAGCATACTCTTTGTTGCGTGCCTTCCCTAGCTGCGCCCGAACCGAACAAGAACAAGTCTTTAAGACTCCAAGTGTCGTCCCTCCGTAGATAGTCCACAGCACGTCCGGATCCGCCTTAAGATTGACCAACTAGCATCGCCCTTAAGGTACTAATAATTTCGGCACTTTTAGGCAAGGTATGTGACTGAATTTTTCTCTCAAAAACTCACTTTGAATACTTGAAAAAACTCGTTATAAATTGTGAACCCAGGCCACATATTTATAGGGGTATGGAAAGAGAATTGGAATCCTACTAGGATACGAATGAATTAAATTAGAATCCTAGTGAAACTCTTATTTAATTAATTTATCTTTTAGGATTAGGAATTTAATCATTAAACGAATCATGTACGTTTTAGGTTTCGTATGTGAACACAAACACACACGCACGCACAGCAGCCCACGAGGGGCGCCATGCGCGCGCGCGCACAGCCCAAGCAACGCAGCCCACGACTGCCGCAGCCTTGGGCGCGCGCTGGGCCTGCCTTGCGGTGGGCCTGGCGCAGCCTTGGGCTGGCGTGTTGTGGCGCGCGTTTCCCTTGCTGGACGTGGGCCTGGCTTCGTGCTGGGCCTTCGTCTAGCAAGCTCGTCCGATGCTAATTTGTACGACGCGCTTCCGATTAATTTTCCGATTCCGGAATTCATTTCCGATACGAACAATATTTAACATTTCCGATTCCGGAATTAATTTCCGTTTCGAACAAATATTTAATATTTCCGTTTCCGGAATTATTTTCCGATTCCGATAATATTTCCGATTCAGACAATATGTCCGTTTCCGGCAATATTTCCGATTCCGGCAATATTTCTATTTCTGATAATATTTTCCGATACGTACCATGTTTCCGTTTCCGGCAACATCTACGACTTGGATAATATTTATATTTCCGATACGATCCATATTTCCGTTTCCGGCAATATCATCGTTTCCGGAGTATTCATTTCTTGCATGTGACGATCTCAGCTCCCACTGAAACCAAGATCCGTCGATACCGAATATCCATAGATGGAGTATTTAATGCCATTAAATACTTGATCCGTTTACGTACTATTTGTGTGACCCTACGGGTTCAGTCAAGAGTAAGCTGTGGATTAATATCATTAATTCCACTTGAACTGAAGCGGCATCTAGCTAGGCATTCAGCTCACTTGATCTCACTGAATTATTAACTTGTTAATTAATACTGAACCGCATTTATTTAGACTTAACATTGAATGCATACTTGGACCAAGGGCATTATTTCCTTCAGTTCCTATGTGATTCAGGCCGGCATGCCCCAAAGATTGAAGGGAAAATTTCACCGCACGACGATTCGACCGGCTCTGTTATACGACACGGAATGCTGGGCAGTGAAACATTGTCACGTGCACAAGATGAATGTGGCGGAGATGCACATGTTACGTTGGATGTGTGGGCATACAAAAAAGGATCGTTTGAGAAATGAGATTATTATGAAGAAAGTAGGGGTTGCACTGATTGAGTTTAAGATGATGGAAAATCGTTTAAGATGGTTTGAACATGTAAGCAGAAGATCAAGTGATGCCCCGGTTAGGAGGATAGAAGGGTGGCAAAGTGATAGAATTGCAAGGGGTAGGAGAAAACCTAAGAAAACTTGGAGGAAGGTGATTGAGCACGATATGATCTTTCTTGGGATTGAGGAAAATATGGCGTTGGATAGGACATAGTGGAGGGAGAGAATATACATTGATGAATTCATTTGACCTATACAGCTTCCATTTTTCTGTTTCTCTCTATTTTTTAATTTTTTTTAATTTTACATGCTATTTTGAAATGTACTTATTTTACTTATTCATTTATTTTAAACTTTACTTATTTTTTATTATCTCTTACAATATTTTTTCTATAATATATATACATTTTCCTCTTATCTTACTTTAGTTAATTCCACTTTTTTTTTTTTTTTTAAGTTCCCGCTCCTTTCTGATTTGATTGATAACAATGACGATCTTCTACGACGATTCATGTTAGCCGACCCCAAAACATTTTGGGACTAAGGCTTTGTTGTTGTTGTTGTAATTGTTTTAAAGTTATCGTTAAGAAATATCTTAGAGACTGAAGGTCCGTAATTGAGGAACTTTATGGATATTATAGCTGAAATTAGTTGAGATGAGTGATCAAATAACTAAAAATGGGGAATTGAGAAATTAAATTTAGTAGCAGGATTGTATTTTGAGCAAGATGTGAACTAATAAGACAATAACATCATAGTCCACAGCTGCAACACAGATCTTTTGCTTAGAATAGACAATACTCCCTCCGTATTTTTTTAAGAGATACACTTGTCTTTTCCGGCCGTATTTTTTTAAGAGATACACTTGCCATATTTGGTAACTTATCAACCCCACCACCTAATTAAATAATATATCTACTACACTTTATGACCCACCATCCAATTAAAAAATAATTTTACAACTACACCCACCCCACCCCCACCTCCACTTGTTCAAAAGGACATGGTCCCCAATGTACTTATTTATTAAAATATCTACCCCAACCCCACTTCTTTTATTCTTCTTAAGACCCGTGCCCAACCAAGTGTATCTCTTAAAAAAATACGGAGGGAGTACTTGTTAAAATTACGCTATTAACCATACGGGGTACTCCGTATAAAATTAGGACAAAGGAGGTACAAAATTTCATTATTGGAAATTTGACAGCAAGAAAACCCAAATTATAGTTTGACCATTTTGGAAGCAACCAAATTCAAGACCACAACTTCACAGGTGCTGTCCAATGTTGTCTCACTCTTCCATGAAAATCAACATAGTGAACTTTACACTTCCAAAACAAACGTCTCTTACAAAATTACTTTGTAAAATTTTGTGGAATGGAAAACATTTGAATAACATACTTTAAGGAACACAAGGAGATATAAATTTGAAGGAGTATTACGACTAATATTCTATCAGTAATCTTGCATAAACATTAAGAGAAGAGAGAACACTAAAAAGTAAAAACCACTTTATTGATATACTAATCCAAAAATATAGAATAAGATTTAAACTTCACAGTCTAAAAAGAAGCCAAAATTAATTGTAACCCACAAACCTACAATAATGATTAATGACACAACATTTCAAGTCCCTTATTTCTAAGGGAGAGGGCCTTATAAATTAAGAATAGAAGAAACTTTTACCCCAACAAAAAATAATAGAAAAAGAAAACTCCTTTATGTTCATGGGGGGATCATAAAAATACCCTGAAATCCATAATCCCCTATAACTTGACTCACAAATAACGACGTGTATCAAAAGAATGAATAAACATTTTTCCCTGACAACAAATTTTTTCAATGTGTCAAGCTCCCAACTTTATCTACACAACACAAACCCAATTCTCATCTTTTGTATCCTTCAATTCGATTCAATGATCGCCTACCAACGTCGTTTTTCGTTTTTCTTGCTTTCTCCCAGCTTGGTTGGGTTTCTTTTTCTACACAAAATTCATCATCAAAAATGTTTGGTGTACTAATCACAATCCAACCCACATACTTCGAGAACAATACCGCCTTTGGCTGTGAACGGGTTAACTCTGACCCATAGAAGGGAGAAAATGGATGCAAGTAAAATGGACCAGACGATGAGAATGGTGGGGACGCGATCTTGTTTTCCCATCATACCCTTGAGGAAGGGGTAAAGATGAATGATGACCCACATTGCAAAGAAGAGCCTACCGAATAGAGGACCCCATGACTCGTACCCGTTGTTAATGGCATCTGATATCCCGACTATAACCCCGATGATGTTCATCACCAGCAAAGTCATGGGTGGGATCAACAGGGAAGTCCACTTGAACAAGTAAAGGTCTGAGAATTCTCCGTCATCTGCTGCTTTGGATGTGACAGTAAAGTTGGTGTCCACACCAGCAAGAACCTTTAGTAGACCTTGAAAGAGGGCAAAAAGATGGGCAGATACACCTCCAATCACCCAAAATTGTTCATTCCTCCACATGTCGTCGATTTGCACATGTCCCCATTGCATTTCTAGGATACTCGTTACCGCGATGGAAATAAACAGACCCATAAACAA
The DNA here is from genome assembly GCF_020520425.1 of Spinacia oleracea. Classification (NCBI taxonomy): domain Eukaryota; kingdom Viridiplantae; phylum Streptophyta; class Magnoliopsida; order Caryophyllales; family Amaranthaceae; genus Spinacia; species Spinacia oleracea. The sequence goes on along the minus strand of NC_079490.1, from coordinate 158,356,050 downwards.
AATACTTGCATAGCTGCTGATCTGTACATCACCAGTGTATAAATCAAACATCAGACTAGTATAGTAAACTCAAACAGCATTATACTTAGGATAGGAAAATGCTACACAATCACTTTTTTGCAAGCAATACTCTGAAGCACAAACAAGCCTGAAACTTACCTCAGGAACAATGAATTTCCCGGTGAGAAGACAGACAGCTGGGAGAGTACAATAGACAAGCAGTGGGATAGACGTCAATGGGTACACAACAGAGGCAATATAAGAAAATCGCTCCAGTGGTTTGAGACCACTGTTAAACCCATACCAAATAGGGCAGTGTCTGCTCAACAATATCTCAACAGATCCCAAAGCCCACCGAAGAACTTGGTGGAGACGGTCAGACAGATTAATTGGAGCAGACCCTTTAAATGCAGCTCTTTTTGGCATGCAGTACACTGACCTCCATCCATGACAATGCATTTTGAACCCAGTCAGGATATCTTCTGTAACTGAACCATAAATCCAACCAACCTGATTTCAACAAAACGTGGTCAGAGGAGGCAAATTTATGCAAACATTTCTCACATAATACAAAGTGAAGGCACATCCTCACCTCTTTTCCCCATTCAGTTTTGTCCTCGTACCCACAACTGATGACATGGATGGCCTCCTTCAATAGTGATGCTTCACTTACACCATGAGGCATTCCACCTTCCTCCATCAGTGTGGAAGCTATAAAGACCGGAGACTGACCAAATTTCTTCTCGAATTTCACTTGGGGCATAAGAGCAGACTTTTCATTATCGATTCCTGCAAATGCAGAACAACAATGAGATCCAGGCAGAATGATCAATTTTTTTAAAAAAATTATTTATCAGAATTTTTCTTTGCCGTTTTTAGGGAATACTCCCTCCATCCCGAACTACTCATTGCAAGGATTTGAGAATAACCTCGGTTGTGAATATAATCAAATTTACAAAACAACCTACCAACCTTGGATGGTGTTTGAATTATCACTTCCAATCAACAAAGTTGTGCGATGTAGAAAGTAAATTAATTACTGCATTATGAATAGAATCGTTGCAAATATTTGGGAGCGTAGAGTGAATAACATACAATACACAAGTAGTGTAAACGTATGCTTACCTTCAATACCTTCCTCAATGTTTTCAAGAGCGTGTATTTGTGTGGATGAATCCTTGTTTTTGGACTTCTTTTTGTTGTCCTTGAGCTTGCTGTTATCCTTGGTTTTTGATTTTCGGTTATTCTTTCTGGATCCAAAACAGCAGCAGCAAAAGCACCATTTCGGCCAACAATTACAGGTCTTGCCTGGGGGCTTCTTTACTTTAGGGGCATCATACCCATAAAGTGCTTGCCTTCTGAAAACACAACCTGTTCCGACATAAATTGGTCCTTGGATACCATCCAACCCTTTCATGTTGATCTATTAACAGGGGAAAAGAAAATTGATAAGGAGAACAATCATCATTTGCTTCTAAGCAAAATCACAATTGAAGTGATAATCATATTTTAGGGGGGAGGATGATGCTTACATCAAAGAATACAACATTACGGTTAGAGTATCGATCATGTCTATCAATGCCATCAAACCTCTGAGGAAACTGTACATAGCATATTTTCTTCCCTGATATGGGATCCATTAAGAAGCACATGGCTTCACGGAGTGCCTTACTGTTGTTGATGTAGTGATCACAATCCACATTAAGTAGGTATGGTGCATTTGAGAGAACTGCTGAAACTCTTATCTGTAAAACAGTAGAGGATTAGGTACTTAGGTGATTTATATAGTCTTATTTTCAGGAACAAGACAATATGAGAGAGAGAGAGAGATAGACTTACCAAGGAATTCATGGCACCAGCTTTTTTATGATGATCAAATCCGGGTCTCTTCTCACGAGAAACATAAACAAGTTTAGGCAGCTCATTTCCATCCAAGTCACGGACACCATTTTGGCCAAGGAACACCTGTTAGACAATAGAACATATGTCACGTATTGGACGGGAGCTCAAAACAACGGAAGTACAGGAGAAGGGAGAGTAGGGAAACATTCAAATAGTCCCAGTTCCAATCACCTGTATCATTCCAGGATGATCCCTAACATTGTTTCCAGGCCACGGGGTTCCATCTTGCATAGTCCAACCTTCCTCAGGAACCTTTTGTGCCATGGAAACCAACCCATTTATCCGGATTTTGAACTCTTCATAGTCTCTCTGAAATTTTAGCAAACATAATGAGCTGAATGAGATACTGAAATAAGATTGCACTCTAGAAAACACTCTGTAATATATTATGCCACAATCTACCAACCTTCATGGCACGGCGTTCCCTGACAAAGGCAGGATGCACTTTATCTTTCAGATAATCAACCTTCTGAGAGAAATACCATTCAGGAGCACGAGGTTCAATTTGATACTTCTTGCAAAATGGGACCCATTTTCTTGCAAACTCAGAGGTCTCAGAAAGGGCTTCAAAAGTAAGCATGGCTGCACCATCATCTGAGACATAGCATGAAACCTTGTCCACTGGGTAATCCGCAGCAAGGATAGAAAGAACAGTGTTTGCTGTGATAAGTGGAGGTTCTTTCATAGGGTCGACAGTTGACACATAAACATCTACTGGGGCTAGCTCAGATGGCTTGCCTTCCTTCTCATACCTGATTTACATTTTGACTTGAAGTTTAGTACAAAATAATTCAGGTGAAGGAAAAGATATTGAGATGGAGGAAAGAGAATTACCTCAGCGAAAGCCTATCGAGATAAGTTTCTCGTTCAATGGGCTGCCATTTCGGAAACTGATCCAAAATCCACGACACAGCAAACCATATCTCACAAATGACTGATAACAGCCACAGTGCAAATGCATCTCTCACAGGGTGGAGGATTCTATAGTGAAAGAAGAGCCCAAGAATAACCATACGAAGAACAATGACTATCCTGTATGGATTTATCCTGCTTGATGAAATGGGTAGTTTTCTCGACAGTGGCTGCCTTCCTTCGTCCATCCTTTAGAGATAAGAATGAGATGGCCATTGTTAGAATACATCTTAAAAAGGTCACGAGCTACTGTGAACATCCAGACAGTACTATTAACATGGACACATTTTATCCGCTTGAACAGAAAGGAAAAGAACGAGGAGTTTATCTCAAGGACACTAGTTAATAGTCATTTTATTATAATTTGGGCAACAGACTCAAAAGTATCCATCCTTATTAGCGATTGTTTCACATGAGAGAATCGGGATCTTACTTAGGCAAATCGGGATCATCAGGTTCTCCTCCATCATAGTTTCCATTCTCCTCTTGGTGCTTAACCATTTGAAGCTTGTCATTCTGCCTTCTCTTCCATTCTTCCATCCTATCTTTCCAAGCAACACTTCCATATCCATAAACTGCTAGATCTTTCTTGGGGTCCATTGGTCTAGGTGGCACTAAAATTAACCAAAACGATGCACGTTTAGCTAAATTCCATATAGTTTTCAATTCAATGATACCATATGCACAATTTTTCAAAACGCAAAGGAACTTACAGGACATTGCTGAATCAGGAAATGATACAGGGTGGACTTTCTTCCCACGGCTCATAAAAGGAGGGACTATTAAAGCATGCCTCTCCGATGAAATATAAGGATCCTACATTGCAAACAAGAAAGAAAAGGTTAATATAGTCATCTCTGATAGCAATTGAACCCCAATTATGCACACTATATAGCAAGAAATCAGAAATATAAGATTGATATGATAATAACCTCTGATCCATTAGTTAAGAGAAGTTGTTCCTGTGAATGGGCAGACGGATCCAACTCTGCCGGTGTTGAAAAGCCGGAGGCATTGGATGGAGCCCGGCCAACATTAAGCCGGGATGAAAATATTGCTTCAGCAATGTGCTGAGGGTCGTTATCCTTACCCGCGTATTTGAGCTCATTTTCTATATCATCAAGATCATCTTCATCCTCATCACCCTCAACTCTTGCAAACCCTATAAAAGTTAAAACAGTTCAATTGCTAATTAGCACACATCTAACTACTGACTCTCCTAAAAAAAACATCATACAATACAGAATTATGAACAACAAAGGAGAATTATGTTACCTTTAATACGCTTGTAACGGGTTTTGCACTGAGGACAAGCTTGATTTCCTTCATTTCTTTCATAGTCATAGCAAGGTCTACACACTGGGAAAGCACACTCATTGCAAGCAACAAATGGCTCGTCATCATCCATTACTATATCATCTCCACAAATCTGACAAAGCTGTCCACTCAATTCTTTCACTGATGTCACCTGTAACACGTTTTTTATGCAATTAGCCCCAAATTAACACACAGATCTAAACCTCCTAACTAAATCCATGTTAAATTCCCCACAATTCCTGGGTCAAAATTATGTTTCAAAGTAACTGATACTTTTATCAAAAGCTACCAAATCTATGAGTTAATTGGCAAAATAATTGGAAAAATACAGCCAGAAAGTCTGCATACTACTTAATTAACCCAGAGTATCAGTCAAAGTGAAAGCCGAGAACTAAAATCAGCTGAATCCCTAATAAACATAAACACATTAACCCCAAATGCAGCCGAATTTGAGTAATAAAAAAACCCGAGTAGCGAATGATGAAGAATTACTTACTCTTCCAATATCATCGGCATTGATAAGAACGAATTCGTTTCGATTGTGCGAACCGGCAACCAGCCGGCCATTGGCAGCCATTGTTAAGACCCCCAACAAAACCTCGAAAATAAATCAGGGGGCCGGAGTAATTTGACCCAGATTCACTCAATCAAAACGCACAAATCTCATCAGTTTGGTGAAACCCCTTCGTCTTCCTTGCACCGACCACAAACAGAAACACTCCTTTTTTGACACTTTTCTCACTCCAAACAAACAATCATTCACAGGAAGCAACACACCAAAAACAACAACTACTCCACATTAAAGTAGTAAGGGGGGAGTGTAGAGAGAGAAAGTGGGGAGAGAGAAATTAAAGAAGAGATGTGAGATGGAGAAATAATTCCCAGAAATGAAAATGCCCACAATATAATATCAACAAATTATTATGTGGGCTATAATTAAAAATACCTACCAAATTAAAAAAAAAAAAAAAAAAAAAGGAGGTGGGTCTGGGTCGTTTGTGTCTCTCTAGAAAAAAATCAAGAGTGATTCTTTTCTTTGATTAATAGTTGATCCAACCTGTAAAAAGACCGGAAATTCACGGAAACAATGTAAAATTAATTAGGGGATGGAAATATAATGAAGATTGGAAAAAGACAGAGAGGTTTTAGAGAGAGAAAGGAGGAATTATTACAGCTGAGATTAGATGGGGAGTTAAAGGGGAGAATAGAGGAGAGAGAATCTAAGAAGAGGGAGAGAGAAGGGTTTGATTATTCAACGCGTAAGGCAGAAGGGACAAGAGGGAGTGAGCGACCGACAGACAGATTAGAGGAGAGAGAAAGAGTGGTTCCATGTGCAAATTGTTAGAGAGATAAACTAAGTGCCTTTCTGTAAGATCTAACTCTGTCACTCACTATATGTTTTTAACTTTTTACTCGTCTTCAACCCCTAAATGGATTAATGGAGTACTGTATTTTAAGAATTTAATTTAACTAGTGTGTTCAATTTGTTTTTTATTTAAAATTGTGAACAAAGACCGATTAATGTTTGTGGATTTACCTCAAAAAAGAAAAAAATGTTTGTGGATCGTTGACTAGTTCAATACCATCCCGTAATAGATTACTAACTACACAGTAAAAAGTTACTAATGTACTTCGTATATTTTAGTGGTCTCGTAAAAAATGGTGTGGTAAAATCCCTTTAGAGATTATCAAGTAATTTATAACGTCAGTAATTTATTTTAGAATTTTGAAACTAATAAAAAGAATAACTTGAATTTTAAAATTCTTCATTTCTCTTTTTTTTTCGAACTTATATTTATCCAGAAGAATTAGATTCTTGTCATATTATTTTTATAGGAATTAAAAGTTTATCAACAATTTGCAAGTAAAAACAAATTCCGAAAGTAATGACTATAGACAAAAATGTGTAGTTAAATCATATATTGACAGTGTAACTAATTGAATAAAACACTAAAAACTTGACTTTTGTTGCATATTATAATAATTTATTTATTTATTAGTGATTTTAGAAAAGGCTATACCGCGCGAATGATTTAGAAGTTAAATTATTAAAAAAAAGCGATATTTTAAATTGTTTGGACAAAAAATATTTTATCAATTTATCTTAAAAGATAAAACAAATTTAATAAAATAATGCGTAAGGATTTTTTTTTTTTTTTTTGGTGTAATAAACTTATATCTATACAGAGTAATAGATTTAACATAAAATAAAAAGAATAATTTAGATATACTTACTTCGTACAGAGTAATATTTAAAGTAGGGGTAGGACCAAAAGGCAGAGGTTGGTGGTGGAGGAACGTGGTGGGTCCTAATTAGTTGTGAACCACCGGATGTAATACGCCGTATTTTTATTAAATTATAAATACATTTATTATAGGAAAATTTGTAAAAAATAATCCAACTTTTGCCCGCTCTTCTATTAACAGTACGACATATCGATTAATTCTAAATAATCCAAACTTTGGGGGTTATCTTCCCCGAATAGGTCGTGACCGGATAGTAACCTGATTGACAAGTAAATGTGACACGTGGGTTAATTAAATTTAAACTTTAATTTTTTTTATATTTTAAAATACCCTTCTCCTTTTCTTACTCTCCTGCCTCACCAAGATAGCCCACCCCAGTGACCACCGTGACCACCACCCCTTGCCCAGCCCCTGCGACCAACCCCACCCCCTGCGACCACTATGACCACCCCCTTCCCCACCCCTGCCCCTTGCGACCACCGTGACCACCCCCCTTCCCCACCCCTGCCCCTTGCGACCACCGTGACCACCCCCTTCCCCACCCCTGCCCTTTTGCGATCACCATGGCCACCCCCTTCCCAACCCCTGCCATTCTGCGACCACCGTGACCACCCCCCTTCCCAACCCCTGCCATTTTGCGACCACCGTGACCACCCCCTTCCCAACCCCTGCCCTTTTGCGACCACCCCTTCCCCACATCACCACCAGCTTTGCCCGATCTAGAAAGAGACGGAAGTGGTTCTCTGGCAATGAAAAAGGCGGCGCGGTTGGACAATGGTGGTGTGGCAACGAAGGTACGACAGAGGAGGGATGGAGGAAGCAGGGAAGCGCGAGTAGGAGAGAGAAATTAGGTGAGGATTTAGGGAGGTTGTCGACACCGAATGTGGATGGGGAGGATAGAGGGATGGAGGGTCTGCTACGAGAGGGAGGGAGGAGGAGCTAGAAAATCTGGGTTTTTTTTGGGGGGGAAGCTAGAAAATCTGGTAGAGGAGGAAGAGATTGAGAAAAAGGGTGGGGTAAAATAGTTTTTTTAAAATAATTCAAAATTAAAAATTGTAAAATAATTTTTGGACCAATTATTGAGCGACATATGTCTCACTTAACCTTTTAAAATAGAAATTAACCTGTTATTAAGGTTGTAGGTAAAAAGGACTGTTATGGGAAGATACCCCATAAAATTTGGATTATTTAGAATTAATCGATATGTCGTACTGTTAATAGAAGAGCGGCCAAAGGTTGGATTATTTTTTACAAATTTTCCTTTATTATATTTATAAAATATTTTTAAAGAGTTTTAAATTAAAGTTGCATTTAGATATTTAATGAATGTATTTTATTAATTAAAAACATTTATTATTTCTAATTGGAGGAGAAAAGTATTTAAAATGCACAACTTTTGTAAAAGACGGTCTTATAGGAAATACTGCCTTGTTGTCGCCTAATGTGCCACGCGGATTGTTGACAACAACATTTCTTTTTTATTTTTTCGTTTTCCTTTTCATTTTCATTTCCCAAAACCTAATTATTTTCTTTCTCTCTCCTAAATTATTTGTCTCCCCTCCCTCTCCTAAATTCTCTGCCTCCTCAAACCCTAGGTGATGTCAGATCTTCGGCGCCGCCACATTGATCTTAAAGGAAATATGCCCTTAGTCCAAGTTTGCATTTAATGCATTTAATGCGAATTCTAATAAATATGGTTCATTATTAATCAAGCAAGTGATATGAATGTCTACCTAGAAGCCACTTCAGTTCAAGTGGAATTAATATTATTAATGCACCAACTTACTCTTTGACTGAACCCGTAGGGCCACAAAATAGTACTTGAACCAGTTCAAGTAGTTAGGTGAATATTATATCGAGTAAATACTCTAATAATGGATATTCAGAAATGATGGATGTTGGTTTTAGTGGGAGCTAACACAAACCATCAAGAGGCAAAGACGAGAATATTTGTCTAAAACGAAGATATTACCGGAAGCGTAAATATGGTTCGTATCGGAAATGTTATAGGAATTATAAATGTTACCGGAAATGAAAATTTGTCGGAAACAGAAATATGGTTCATATCGGAAATATAAATATTACAGGAATGGACGGAAACGGAAATATGGGTCGAATTGAAAAATATTATTGGAAAAAGAAATATTGTCGGAAACGGAAATTGTAACACCCCCAAATTTCTCTCTTTTTAAAAACAACATTTCATTAAATAACACCAACCTTGAGAGAAACTCATGAGTATTACTTCCACGTGATTACGTTAAAGGCTAATTAACTTAACTAATGCAGCGTGTAGGGGGTTTTTTGAATCGTACATTGTACTTTGCTTTTCGTAAAATTGTATATGTTGTATTTTTGAATTTCGAAATGCAAGTTAGGGGAATTTGATGAACCCCGATTAGAAATAATCAAAAACCTAAACTTTGTTCGGTTTATCGAAGAGGAAAACACATAGCTTTGACTTGGTTTTTTTACAACCCCACCGGATCAAAGGGGGGCAAAATCTAGAGTTGTCCTAATGACGTTAACCCGTTTTGAACATTTGAAATATCAAAACTCAATATATAAAAGTCTACGTAAAGACCCCTACGACTTTCAAATATTGAACCATGACGGAGTCGCCACCAAACATATTAAGGGGTCCCGTTTGGAAGGACCAAAGTTGGCTCTTTTTGGATAAGGCATTGAATCTTTAAACCGAATGTGTGAGATTCGGGTAAGGGAACGAATCGCTTATTTTGGTAGACTTTAGAAATACATTTGAATACAAGACAAGGATTGTTTTGCGAAATCCTAATCATGACACTAGGTTGGTTGAATCATGCATTTTAGAATCATTGAAATTGCTACTTGTACGTGGTCACTTTGCTTTAAAGTTAATTTAAGGAACCTAAGGTCGGTTTGTCAAAAAATTATCTTCGTTCACGTGATGTAACCCTTTTGTATTTTGTTGTATTTATCATGTTGGGTGATGAAAGAAATAAACATGTAAAGCATCATCACAAGTAGAAAATGAATTATTGAAATGCGTACAACACCATTTAGGTGCAAAACCACATCGCCTTTAAAATGGCGAGTAAAGAGTGCGATATTGAAATTGCAATCATAGTAATAATAAGAGCAATAATAATAGCAATCATCACTTAAGTAAATTTATCTTAAATTTACTTAAGTGATGATTGCTATTATTATTGCTCTTATTATTACTATGACTGCAATTTCAATATCGCAATTAAGAGAATAATTTAACAAAAAAAAAAAATAAGAGGATAAAGGTGCATTATTGAAATTGTTGTATTGATATAGCACCATTGTATTTGAGATCCGAATGCCAAGCAACTTCTTAATAATAAGTGTGCCCGACACAGATTCAATTCTCTAAAAATCTTAACTTTAGATGAGTTGCTCATCTTGAAGTGTCATTAATTTTTGAACATTGAAATAGAACTTGAAATAGAAGTAGAACTTGAACTTGAAAAGGGAGGTTCAACATCAAAGATTAAGAGATTTCATGATAGAAAAATCTCATCTTTAACACACTCCATGATTTGAAAATTTCTAGTTTAAAGAGAGTTTTTCTCTCATTTAATCATCATTGAACTTGGACATTGGATTTTGTATTGTGAACATGAATGTTCATATGTTCTAGTTTAGAAAAGGGATTTCACTTTTCATAAACATCCTTGAACTTTTGAAAAGTTTTGGATTTTGTGAAATTGTATGATGATTGTTGTAAAGAGAAAGTCTTTCAAGAGTGAAAGTTCCTCATTTTACTAATCATTTTTTAAAACAAAGCTTGAAACTTGCATTTGAATATTGAAATGGTGCTTGGAAAATCATTTGAGAGAGATTTCAAGAATGAAATCCTCCCAAAGATTGCACCTTTGTATATTTTTCCTAGTTTGTCATGATTATGAACTCAAATGCAAACATCATTGGAGTTTAGATCTTGGACTAGAAAGGTAGAAAATTAGAACAAATCATAGTAATTTAGATTAGGGATTCAGATTAACTTGTTAGGGTTAGGTTATGCTTCCGATTTTCACTCCCAATTGCTCTTGGTGTTTAGAAAAATTGTAGGAAAATTGAAGGTTTTTGAAGATTGAATTTGTGTTGAGAGGAAAAATTTGTATTACGACCTCCTATTAAATCCTCCTCCTCATAGCCGGCAAAAAAATAAATCACGCCAGCGCCAGGCGCCTAAGCTGCGCCCAGCGCTGTTGACGTATCGCAGAAGCCGCCAAAAGAAGGACGATGACACCGTCCTTCTTGTACCGGAGGCTTTGTACCTTTGTACGATTTTGGAGTGTAGTGATTTTCTTGGTGGTTAAGGCAAGAATTTGCGACTAAAAACCCACCTTTGAATTCGAAATTTGTATTTGGACTCGGTTTTGTGGGTCGGCGCCCGTTTTTGGATTTCTTAATGGCATTTTGATTGAAATGACCTTGTAAAACCAATGGAGAGCTCCATTGGGTGAGATTGTGTTTGGATTTTGAAAATTAAATTTTGTACCGAGTTCCGAAATGGGAACGGGCTCGGGAGTTGGACTTGGATATTTGGATTTTGGAATATATCTTAGCAATTGGGATTTCCGCACGAAGTTGCACCAAACATCTAACAAGGATAAAGGTTTCGTCATCATCCCATTAGGGGAGACATGAATTAGGTGTCTACAGAAGCCCCCACTCTGACTAAGCGTTCGGTTAGGAAATCGAAATTCAAAGTTTTCGGAACGGGACGGAGAATAGTCAAGATGTTCTGCAATCAAGACCATTCTTTGTATGTCGGTACCTGCATAAGACAAGTGTTAGAAAAAAGGATAGAGTCTACCTCCATGCGGCTTGACGACTCTGATCTTTGTATGGATTGCATTTCTTTTTCGCCTTTGACTTAAAAAGGAGCTTGGCATCGAAAATTTTGAATCTTGGATTTTGAATTTTGAAATTTTGAATTTTGAATACCCGGGTGAATCCGCTGGGTTTTTGTACTTGCTTGAATTGAAATGTCGTCTGAGGCTTGAACCGCTGGTTAATATATCCACAGGGGAAAAGAGTTTTTTTACTGACTCTTGGCATTTGAATTTCTTTGACTTTCCCGGAGCTTGGGTCCACTGGGAGTAGAAAGCTTAAATCCGCATATTTTTTGGACTTTGTATGCTTGAGATATTTATCCGTCAGTGTTGATGGAACAGATGTATACCCGTATTTATCGGAATGGAGTATTGTTAGGGGGGGAAAATACCCTCTTGGTGACGTGGACAGACGTGGAAAACAGTGCCTATGTGGCTGCCAGCAAGACGTATGGTAGCGCCTTTCAGACTCACCCTCAACGGCTGGGATCAAGACAACCGTTACAAACCGTTGATGGAGCCGGCTTTCATTACGCATTTATTATTCAATTCTGTTCAATTAAGCACAAACGTTACGTTCTTGTTACGAAGGCCTATAAAATGGCTTAACTTTGTAAGTTTACATATACGAATTCTAAGCAATAACAATACTATTATTCCATGCTATTACAACTTGCTCTCGTTACTCTAAATTATCTAGCACGATCGATTGTTAGCACCATCGTCAAGGCAAGTTCGTCTCTAAGTAGAATTTGCCCAAATTAATTTGGCGCCCACCGTGGGGCTGACAATCAAAAACAGCTTGATAATACCATTCCAATCACCATGGCCGGAAATGCTAGCTCATCCGATGATATCACTCGTCGCTTCGAAGCCATGTAGCAGCGCATCAACATCCTCCAAAAGGAAAACGAAGCATTGCACTCCCAGGTCATATCCACCGCCTCTATCGCCACCGGGTCAAGGTTCCAGTATCGGCGAGACACCTCTGGTCTAAACCGCCGTTTAGATCTCGACGCTGCTCCGGACCATCCCCTCCATGTACCTTTTGGCGAACCAGGAGGCCCAATCCTCGAACAGATTCGCGAGTTCAACCCGCTGCCAAATCAGCCCCGCTCTAACCCGAGTTGGCTTCCCCCGCCACCAACTCAACCATCTTCTGCAGGTACATCGGCGGCCGCCATCGCCACAACAGCTGCCCGGGTCGCCCCATCCCAGGTCGGCATGACGACATCCTCCGTGATGTCGGTTCCCACCTCCGCTCCGGCATCTCGTCCGTTACCACCCCAATGGTAACCATGTCAATGCCCCTGGCCGTCACGGTCCCAGCACAAGGACCGACACCGGCGACTCAAATTCCATGGGATCAACTCTTCTCTCAGCAAGTCGTCCAGCCTGTTGTCAACCTAGTCCCTTCAGCACCATGAGCACCCCCCTAGTTGATGGCGGTTCCTTTTGCCAGTCAGGCGCCGCAAGCAGTGTTCCCGAGCACCGTCATGCGACCAGACTCTTCTCGAAACTATTCTCCATATACTCCTCTTAAGAGGTCAGTCGTTCCAGTTAGTCACGGTTTCGTAACTCCTTTCCCTTATGTTGCAGGTACCCATGCTACCCAAGGAACGCCCCCTTACATGCAACAAGTGGTGTCGCAGTTCACTCCTCACCAACCTCACGGCGTACACCCACAAAACACTTACTACCAACACCTCCAAGCCAGCCTCCCCGAAACATTCAGCCCCCTCGTCCCGATGCTCAACAGCATCTGCGAAAACACTAATCATCAACTCCAACAAATTATGACCATGGTAAACAAAATCCCAGGAGTACCATCACCAATCAAAGAAGCCAGCCTGGGCAGTTATGCCGACTCACCATATGCCGACCCCATCGATGCAATCGACATCCCGAAGCGATTCAGCCCACCCAACATGCCCATGTACGACGGAACGACTGATCCAAGGGAGCACATCTTGACCTACAAGCAGTGAATGATGACTATCCCAGTTCCCAAATATATGAGGGAAGCTCGCCTTTGCAAAGGGTTCAGTTTGACATTGATCAGACCCACCTTGAAGTGGTTAACCAACCTGCCAAACGGATGCATCACCTCTTTCGCTCATCTCGACAACATGTTTAATCAGCAGTTCGCTAGCAGCAGATGCTTGGAGAAGCAGACGAGCGACCTGTACCGAGTGGTCCAACGCCCTGACGAACCTCTAAAGGACTACATAGCTCGGTTCATCAGGGAGAAGGTAACTGTACCTGAATGTGACGTCCCGACAGCAATCGAAGCGTTCAGACAAGGATTGTACGGCGAAACCGATCTTTGGAGGGATCTGATCGAATACCCCTGCAAGACGTTTGAGGACGCTCAAGCCAAAGCAATGGCCCAAGTCAGGCTGGAAGAAACTCTCTATTCCAGGAAAGGAGCCAATGACTACACCAAAATGGAAAGGTGATTGCCCTACCCCAAGAGAAACAGTGATCGTCCTGCCCCTTATTACCGACCTCAACACGTAGCAGTGGTGGAAGATGACGACGACTCCGACTGGAAGAATAGCCCGGACCTGCCTCCAAAAATTAACGAATATTATTTTTGTGTTGACACTGTAGGTCTGATGAACCACCTCTCGAAGATGGGGAAAGCGGTGCAGTGGCCACCGAAGTCCAGTAAACCCGAATCAAAGAAGAATCCGTCAAAATGGTGTGATTTCCACGCCGACATCGGTCACACCACCAACGACTGCGTTGCATTAAGGAGAGAAGTAGCCTACCTGTTGAAGAACGGATACCTCAAAGACGTCATGTCAGACAAAGCCCGTGGCGTCGTCAACAAAGACAACTCTAACTCTCCATCTCTACCTCCTCCACCTCCCCCTCATACTAAAACTGTAAATTTTATTGCTGGAGGTTCTGACATCTGTGGTTTAACTTATTCTGCAGCGAAGAGGCATGCTCGAGAAAACGAGATAGACAGACCGACCCGAGTCGTAGCCGCAAAGTATCTAACCCCTATATCTTTTGATGAATCTGATGTAGGGGACATCTCGGACAAACATCACGATGGCCTGGTGATATCCATTCCTGTTGGAAACTGCATGATCAAACGAGTCCTAGTCGACAACGGCAGTTCAACTAATGTGATGATGCTCGACGCCCTCAAGGAGATGGGGCTCAACCCGGATACAGATGTCGTCAAGAAATCCACCGTGCTGATAGGGTTCAGCGGTGAGGCAAAAACCACCTTCGGAGAAGTCACCTTACCTGTTTACGCTCAAGGAATCAACCAACAGGTAAAATTCTGTGTTATTGATTGCCCGTCATCTTACAACATTATCTTGGGCAGGCCCTGGATCCACGACATGAAGACCATCCCCTCGACATACCATCAGACCATCAAATTCCCAACTCGATGGGGGGTTCAGGAAATCAAAGGAGATCAACAAGAATCTAAAGAATGTTACAAAGCAGCTCTAAAGCCCTCAGCCACCAATAAATCCTCTTTATAGCAACTACAGTCCAATTCCGACACAGCAGGCTACAAAGCACCCAAGTCTGAGCGACTTGACGAAGTCATCTTAGATCCTGCGAAACCAGAACAAGTCGTTTTCATTGGGTGCGACATGCCTGACGACATCAGGTCGGAGCTCATCACATTTCTCAAGGCCAACGCAGATTGCTTCGCTTGGTCCCATGAAGACATGCCAGGTATCAACCCAGATATCTGAAGGAAATAATGCCCTTGGTCCAAGTATGCATTCTATGATAAGTCTAATAAATGCGGTTCAGTATTAATTAACAAGTTAATAATTCAGTGAGATCAAGTGAGCTGAATGCCTAGCTAGAGGCCGCTTCAGTTCAAGTGGAATTAATGATATTAATCCACAGCTTACTCTTGACTGAACCCGTAGGGTCACACAAATAGTACGTAAACGGATCAAGTATTTAATGGCATTAAATACTCCATCTATGAATATTCGGAATCGACGGATCTTGGTTTCAGTGGGAGCTGAGATCGTCACAGGCAAGAAATGAATACTCCGGAAACGATGATATTGCCGGAAACGGAAATATGGATCGTATCGGAAATATAAATATTATCCAAGTCGTAGATGTTGCCGGAAACGGAAACATGGTACGTATCGGAAAATATTATCGGAAATGGAAATATTGCCAGAATCGGAAATATTGCCGGAAACGGAAATATTGTCAGAATCGGAAATATTATCGGAATCGGAAAATAATTCCGGAAACGGAAATATTAAATATTTGTTCGAAACGGAAATTAATTCCGGAATCGGAAATATTAAATATTGTTCGTATCGGAAATGAATTCCGGAATCGGAAATTTAATCGGAAGCGTATCGTACGAATAAGCATCGGACGAGGCCTGCCGGACGAGGGCCCAGCACGAAGCCAGGCCATCGCCCAGCAAGCCAAGCGCGCCACACGAACAGCCAAGGCCACGCCAGGCCCAGCAGGCCGAGGCAGCGCGCACAGCGCGCGCAGCGCGCGCAGGAGCTACGTGGGCTTGTAGCTCGCGTAGGCCTCGCTGCGTGGGCTGCTGCTCGCACGCACGCGCATGGGCGGCCCATCGTGGCTGCCGTGTGTGTGTGCGTGAGTGTTTGTGTTCATGCACGATTCCTAAAACATGCAGAGTTCGGTTAATGATTAAATTCCTAATTCTATTAGATAAATTAATTAATTAGAGTTCTTGTAGGATTCTAGGTTTAATTAATTTGTATCTGAATAGGATTCCAATTCCCTTTCCATACCCCTATAAATATGTGGCCTGGGTTCACAATTTATAATGAGTTTCAAAGTATTCAAAGTGAGTTTTTGAGAGAAAAATTCAATCACACATCTTGCTCAAAAGTGCCGAAAATTCTAGTACCTTAAGGGCGATTCTAGTTGGTCAATCTTAAGGCGGATCCGGACGTGCTGTGGACTATCTACGGAGGGACGACACTTGGAGTCCTAAAGACTTGTTCTTGTTCGGTTCGGGCGCAGCTAGGGAGGGCACGCAACAAAGAGTATGCATCTAAATTATGCTATATGATTATGTGTAAATAATATGTATTCCTGGGTTAATGGTTGTTTCCGCATGATTTATGTAATATCATATGTATCATAACCTAACAATATCATCACTCACAAATTAAGTGTTGACCCGCATCACAAGCCCGTCAAACAGAAACGACGGAAGTTCGCTCCAAAACGTAAACAAATCATCAACGACGAGGTTCAGCAACTATTAGATACGGGAAAGATCAGAGAAGTCACATACCCAGATTGGTTAGCCAATGTCGTCGTGGTTAGAAAGAAAAATGGGAAATGGCGTGTTTGCATAGATTTCACCGACATCAACAAAGCATGCCCCAAAGATTCCTTTCCCTTACCCCACATCGACGCCATGGTTGATGCTACCGCAGGGCATGAAATGCTCACATTTATGGATGCATTCAGTGGGTACAACCAGATTCTGATGCACCCGGAAGATCAGGAAAAAACCGCCTTCATCACCGAGCGGGGAACTTATTGTTACAAAGTCATGCTATTCGGTTTAAGGAATGCATGTGCCACCTACCAACGCCTAGTGAACAAAATGTTCAAAAAACAGTTAGGCGACACGATGGAAGTCTACATCGACGACATGTTGGTA
Source organism: Spinacia oleracea (assembly GCF_020520425.1). Lineage (NCBI taxonomy): Eukaryota > Viridiplantae > Streptophyta > Magnoliopsida > Caryophyllales > Amaranthaceae > Spinacia > Spinacia oleracea. Next base: position 158,339,160 of record NC_079490.1, on the reverse strand, counting down.
AAGTCCTAGAAAGCCTCAGATCACATTTCACATCTCCAACAAGCCTTCGACGTACTACGAGAATACATCATGAAGCTCAACCCCACCAAGTGCTCGTTCGGAGTCTCCTCTGGGAAGTTCTTAGGTTATATGGTTACTCAAAGAGGCATCGAAGCCAACCCTGACCAGATCCGCGCAATCATCAGCCTACAATCACCTCGAAATCAAAAGGACGTACAAAAATTAGCAGGCAGAGTGGCCGCCCTCAATCGCTTCATCTCCAGGTCGTCCGACAAATGCAAACTGTTCTACGACATTCTCAGGAAGAACGAGAAGTTCAGCTGGACCGATCGACATGAAGCCGCTCTACAACAACTCAAGCAGTACTCGTCGAACCCTCCGCTACTGTCCAAACCAAAAGATAATGAGGAGTTACAGATATACCTTGCAGTCACGGAGTCGACCATCCGTGCAGTACTAGCACGAGAAGAAGACGATAGACAGTTACCTGTTTATTACGTCAGTAAGTCTCTACTTAGCGCCGAAACGAGGTACTCCCATCTTGAAAAACTTGTCCTTGCATTAGTGGTTGCTTCCATTAAATTACTCCCTTATTTCGAATGTCATCCTATAACTGTTAGAACTAACTATCCCATGAAGTCAATCATGAGGAAGCCCGAGTTATCTGGAAGGATGTCCAAATGGGCAATACAGTTAGGTTGTTATGACATCAGGTATGAACCTTGTACAACCATCAAGTCGCAAGCTCTGGCAGATTTTGTGGCTGACTTCAGCCCAAGCCTCCAACACGAAGCCGACTAAGAAATCAACATACTGACCGACGATGGATCCTCATCGATATGGACTCTACATACTGACGGCCCCTCCAACATACGGGGAACAGGCCTAGGCATTATGCTAAAGTCGCCACAAGGGGACACCATAGTACAGTCTGTCTGTTGCGAGTTCAAAGCTACCAACTACGAGGCGGAATACGAAGCCTTGATCCTGGGATTATCACTAGCACTCGACATGAGTATCCGCCGGCTCGAGGTACGTTGTGATTCATTATTGATTATCAGTCAGATTAACGGTTCGTATGCAGCAAAGGACTCAAAGATGCAGGCTTACTTGGAAATAGCAAAAAAGCTCGTCAATAAGTTCGACTCATGCACCCTGCAGCAAATACCAAGAGATCAGAACACCCAGGCCGACGCCTTAGCCAACCTCGGCTCAAATATCAAACCTAAACTCACTTCCATCCCTGTAGTCCACTTAATGTACCCAGCCATCACCAAAGATAACCTACCTATCACCGAACAATTCCCACTTACTCAAGTGCCTTCATGGCGCGACCCCTACATACACTGGCTCAAACACAACACCATCCCACCTAGAGTCACCCACGAAAAATCCTTCCGCATGAAAGCCTCCAGATTCATCTTAATCCATGGGATATTGTTCAGAAAATCAGTGGCAGGACCGTACCTGAGATGCCTAGATCATGACGAGATCGAGTCGACACTGTGCAAAATACATGATGGCGAATGTGGAAACCACGCCGGAGGAAGAAGCTTAGCCCACAAAACTCTTACCATGGGATATTATTGGCCCACCATGAAGAAAGACGCAATAGCCTTTGCCAGGAAATGCGACTCTTGCCAGCGGTTCGCATCCATCTCTCACCAACCTTGTGAAGTGCTCCACCCCATCCTGTCCCCTTGGCCCTTCATGAAGTGGGGGATGGACATAGTGGGACCCTTACCACAAGCATCAGGGCAGCGTGTCTTCATGCTGGCAATGACTGATTACTTCTCCAAATGGATTGAAGCAGAAGCATTTAAACGAGTTCGAGATACTGAGGTCATCTCGTTCATAAAGCGAAACGTCCTTAGTCGGTTCGGTATCCCTTCCGAGATCATCTGTGACAACGGTTCTCAGTTCATCAACAACAAAACCAAAGAATTTTGCAGCAGGTACAACATCACCTTGCATACCTCAACACCGAGATACCCTCAAGCAAATGGCCAAGCCGAGTCAAGCAACAAAATCATCATCAACAACCTCAAGAAGCGCCTCGACGATGCCAAAGGAAGATGGGTAGACGAATTACCTATGATCCTTTGGGCCGACAGAACAACACCCAAGACGGTGACCAATCATACTCCTTTCTCCCTAGTCTTCGATTGCGAGGCAGTCATCCCTCCCGAAGTCGAGCTCCCCACAGCAAGAAGCAGTTTCATGGCACTGTGAGGGGGTCGAAAAAGCGCGAGGCTAATGCGTGACCTCGTCCCTCGTGGGTGTGACGATTCTTTTTATTCAATCAAGTGTAATTGGATTTCCTGTGAGTTTACACCCAATTGACTAGTAATACAGGAGTCGCCATTTAGTTTTTAACGACAATGAGAAAAACTGACAAAACCCGGTTATCGTGACATAAAGGGAGTGCAATTATGTTTGACCACGACGGCCGTAGGTTCCCTTGTGATCCCTGGTGTGGGGATCTCTCAACATACACCCGCAAGGTAGAGGTTGAGGGTTCGGGGGACTGTAACTACCGAGAGGAGTACTTCGCTCGTCGATAACTCCAGAGGCAGGATATCCTTACTAGCTCAGCATAAATAATTGAAGGGACATGCGTTAACTATTAAACTAATCTGAGTTGATTTTAGCAATATGCAACATATAATACTAGATCGATCGTGATTATCTGATTTAAATAGTATTAAGGGACCTAGCATGATAATCCAATTTCCCAAAAATATTATATTTGTTAGGCGTGATAGAACAATCAGATTTAGTTAGTTTAACAGTTCATAAAGAGGGCGAGGAAAGCAATTAAATCATCGAAAAGGGGCACATTACGACGCACCCTTGAGAGGTGCGTCACGGTTCTCAGAAAACTAACCACTTTGACTTTGCTATTTCTCCTTTTTATTTAACGAATCTCAAATTATGGGACAGGATACGTTCTGTTCGATTTATGGATCGATTGCGACAGAACGCATGAACAGTTTCGCAGCGTGAGGCTTAGGCTAAGGGTTGGAGTCAATACTCAGAATATAATTGTGTGTTATTGTTGTGTTCTTTTCACGTCGAATTTAGGGGTCTATTTATAGGGAAGAGTTCGTGGAAAGATAGAATTGCAGAGTTCTAATCCATAAAGAATTAGGAAAAAACACTTACCCAGGTATTTTCAGCGCCCAGGCCTGGGCGCCGAAGATTTCGGCGCCCAGAGCCAGGCGTTGGAAATAGGGTCTGGGCTGTTTTCTTTAGTCAGATTCGGATTCCTGAAATCCGTAGAGTTTTTAACCGAGTCTTTTAGCGCGTATCAATTTTATGACGGAATGCGTCTGGGCCCGTTACGAACTCTAGGCTCGTTAGGATTTCAATTAATACGTAACTCTTATTTCCGAATCATATTAGGAATAGGATTCTCGTAGTTTTCTATCTCATTTAGGATTTATGTTGGAATGCAACACCTAATTCTGACAGGTTTCTATCTTTTATGTTTTGCCACTTTTAGAAGCTACCTTTTACGACAGTTACTATTTTTAGCAGGTTTCCATAAATAGCAGGTTTCGGGTGAAATGAAAAGGGGAATTGAGATTCGTTTATTTCATAGGAGATGCGTTGTCAAGTGGAGATTTACGTTTTCATCATCGAACCTTTCCCTTGCGGGAATGGGGACAAAAGTAGGTGTCTACAGTTAGCCCCCACTTTGACTGAGTCTTGGAGTAAGACGATGGTCAAAGTATTAGACGGAGTGCGTTACACAAGCTATGGTGTATTGTGACATGTTTTGCGAGGGTCTCACGAGCCCCCGAGTGATAACATTTGACTTAAGGGTCATCACTTGAAGTGTCGACATATCCCTCACGTGTCATTGGGATTTGTCAACTGATAGTATAGAAACTTCCTCACTTTGTCATTGGAAGGATCTAAAGGTGCGTAGAAACTCCCTCACTTTGTCATTGGGAGTAGCTACCGATGTTTTCGAAATCAAAGCTGTAAAGTGTAATTGGGCCTGGCCAAGCCCAATCACGAGGTAAAAATGTTTTTTAAAGATTCTCATTTTCAGGGCTAGCTAAACGAGAAAACCCCCTTGTTTTTATAGTACGTAAAACGAAGGAAAATCCAGCACCCTTGTTTTTATAGGACGTAAAACGAAGGAAAATCCAGCACCCTTGTTTTTATAGGACGTAAAACGAAGGAAAATCTAGCAAAAGTTATCGCTGCAGCGACTAAGGACCTGCGCGGTTTTAATGGCGCAGACCCCGCCGGCTAAAGATGGCGAGCCTGTCCGCTAAGGGTGGACACCCCGTCCGATAGAAGTGGACGAATCTGTTTTTGAAATTTGAAAATAAGGACCTACACAGTTTGTGGCGTAGACCCCGCCGGCTAAAGATGGCGAACCTTGTCCGCTAAGGGTGGACACCCTGTCCGATAGAAGTGGACAAATCTATTTTGAAATTTGTTTTGCTTTTTTTGAAAATAAGGACCTACGCGGTTTGTGACGTAGACCCCGCCGGTTGAAGATGGCGAGCCTGTTTTAATTTTGAATACTTTATTTTTTCGAAAACTGAGGACCTGCGCGGCTAGTGACGCAGACCCCGCCCGCTGAGGGTGGGCGAGCCCTGTCCGCTGAGGGTGGACGTCCCTAAATTCGTTTTCTTTTCGATTTGGGAACTCGCGCGGTTTGTGACGCGATCTTGCCGACTGAAGATGGGCAAGTTCCTATTTCTTTGGTTCTTTGTGATTTCTTTTGAGAATTTCTTTTTATTCATTCTTGCAAGAGAGAATTCTTTCGAGGGGTGCTCGAATTTAGTTGTAACCTGAATGTGGGCTGACAACGTGTTCAGACGGATCTTTGTCTTGCGACCGTCCGCTTTCGTGATTTTAAGCTAGTCTTTACGGCTCGACTTGGTCTTTGATCAGAGGACCGTGCACAAGTGTCAGTGACGTCCTTTCGATGAGGTCGAACCTATTGTTGTTCTTTTTTGAGATATCCAAACATGATATGGTGTATGGCGCAGTCTGGGAATGTGATTTTGATCGCGCGCTCCTCGTTGGGGTCTATTTTTTTCGCGAGCCCCCAAGCACTGGGGCTCGTCGGTTGTTTTTCGCATCTTGTAATCATGTTTGGGGTCATGCTCGTATGTGCGAGCGACCTTCTACAGTAGTGTGCTACTTTAGCGAAGCCGTGGAGTGCGACTTTAGTTTTCAGGCGACATCCGATTTTAACTTGGCCCGGATTAACCCTTTGACAGACAAACATTTTTTATTTGGAAAACCAATGACTTGACGACACATATTTTTGGTGTTTCGAAGAATGACCATGATATTTAACTTGCTTTTTTTTTTTTGAAAAGTGTACATAAGCATTTTCTGAGACGAGTCTAAGTTTCAACCAAGTTTTAATGTTATATTTTTTTCTTGCTTATTTGGGAGCTAAAGGTGCTTTGGGATTGATCCTACTTGCAATAGGGCCTCGTGTTTAGCAACACGGTCTTAAGTCCTTTCCTGTTCCGTGTTTTGTGAAATCTGGGCCTTGGGCTGCATTTTCAGCGCCCAAGGCCAGGCGTTAAACATTTCGGCGCCCAGCCGTGGGTGCTAAATGTCCTTTCCTGGTAACTTTTGACTTTCGGATTTCCTAACACGTTTCCGAATGGGATCAGGATGTCATCGGGTGCGTTCAGCTATATATAGGGGCTAGATACGTCCCTATTTTCTACTACTCTCAAATTCTTTCTTTTCTTTTTGTTGTGCTTTAATTATTCATTGCTTTTGTCATGTCGATCCCTACTTTCTCACTCCAACGGACTATTAGGCGTTGGTTACGGGCCCTTACTCCCACAGAAAAAGCTTTGTTAAAAGAATACCACTTAGAGGCACTTTTAGGCTTACAACAAATTAATATTGATTATAACTTTCTGCATGCTGCCCTAAGCTTTTGGGACTCCGATCATCATGTTTTTTCCTTTCGGGGCAACGAAATATTTCGTTTGCCCGATGAATTTGCTGCGATCCTTGGTTATCCTACTAATGCTACTCCTGTTACCCCTGGCACTATTGAAGAGGGTAAAACAATCATAAGGGCTTTCCTAGGGCTAGATGATAACATGTTTGCTGAAATTGTTGTAGATGATAAGGTTAACTTGGCAAAACTTGTAAAACAACACTTTAGGCCTAGTAAAAATATGACCGAACAGAAATTGAATATTCGAGCCCTTGTATTTTGCTTGTTGAATCATTATTTGCTATCGAATAACAATGGTGAGTTCGGTGACATAAGGTTGATCCCCTTGATTAGCCAGATGGAAAGTTGCTATTCTATCATGCTGTTGGTTGTTGCCGAGACTTTGCTGAGTGCGGATGAGTTGAGGAAGGATGCCAAATTTGAACATTTTAAGGGAAGCCCCCTATTACTGCAGGTAATCGATTTTTTCTTTGCGCGCATACACGTCCCTTTTGCATATATTTCTTTTTGCCTGGGGCTGAGTTTCAGCGCCTAGGGGTGGGCGCTGGAATTTTCGGCGCCTGGTCCTGGGCGTTGAAACTGCGCCCCAGGAACCGTTTTTTTCTTTCTTTTCATTCTTTTGATTCGATCGTACCTGTTTTTGCAGATTTGGCTTGCGGAACGGCTTAGAATTTTGGAAGCTCCTGCCGATCCTAAACATTATCGCCCTATAGCTTTGGGGAACCGAAAATACTTGCACCAAGGCCAGGACGAGGCCGAATGGACCTCCTTTTTTACTTATGGCAATTGTTCTATTAAGTGGGTGGTACCATGGTGGGGTTTGACTACTATGACAGGGGGGTCTGATGTATCGGTTTATGTTTCTTTGTTGGGGCTATCTCGTCCCATTTATATTTTCCCTTACCGAGTCATGCGTCAATATGATTTAAGGCAGACTATCCCCTTTTCTGATACGGTACCACCTAAGGTAGCAGCCTTTTCACAAACACGGGTCCTAGCGTGGGCCAAGTATTATGATGGTCTCCCGCGTTGGGCCGTAGCTACAAATGGCTTTGTGGGTCTTTCTGAAAACTACAAGTTGTGGATGAGCTCCGATGACAAAGATGTGAGGACCGAGGCTCGTAATGGGGAGCCGGCTGAGCTTTTGATACCTCGTATTCGTGTTAAGTATGAGGGTCCTGATTCTGCCAGACCTCGTACTTATAGTATTAAGACTGTGAAAGCTCGTCCTGATTGAAAGCGAAAGGAAGTTCCTCCCCGTTCCAGTTTCAGGCCTAAAAAGATGCCTAACATGAAGGGGCATGCTGTTGTTAAAAGAAATGTAAGCTCTCGCGGAGATCGTCGCCGGAACAATGTATGGGTTAGGAAGGCTCAGCCGCCTGTAGAAACAGTGGCTAGTCTAGTTGATGATAATAATCCTTCTCCCACCATTGCCTGTGCCCTCGAGGCTGAGCGGGCTATAACTGAGAACGTTTCTGAAGCCTTGGCATCTTTGGAAGTTAGTGTCCAGGAGCCGGTTCTCATGGAGATTGACATTGGGGCAGCGCAGAGGACTGTGGGAGTGGATCCTGCGAATATTGCCCTCTACAAGACTTTATTTGATGATCCAGAAGAACTAGAGTAGTGTAGTTCTTGCTAGGGTGTAGGTGCCCTCTATTTATTTCAGTCGTGTTTGTTTTTATTTTTAGCACTCTGTTTTCCTTCTTATTACATTTTAATAAAGGCGTATTTTTAGTTTTCATTTATTTTTGTTTCTCCTCTTTTTTATGTATTTTATATGTCTAACACTTTTTTGCACAAAGAATATTTTTTTTAATTATTTGGACCGAATCCTTGGTAAGGATTGCCTACGTATCTTGTCAGAATCAGGTCGCGCGTAGTTCTAACTTTTGAATTAGTTCTAGTATGCCGGATTTCGGTAGATATGCCATGAGGTGGAAACATATTACTTAGTCGGTCAAATGAGTGAAGTATTATCATTATTTTCATCTGCCATTTTTTTTGCCATAAGTCGTGTAAAATATGAAATTTGAAATTCGACTAATTTGTATAGCTATATTCTTGGTAAACCTATTTGGATACGTACTATACCCCCCAAGTGTTCGTTATTTTTCCGTTGTGTGCGGATAAAATGACGAGCACTTTCGAAAAGAAAACTTTTGGCAGGCAGAGAGTTTCAACGCCCAGGCTGGGGCGTCAGAAATTTCGGCGCCCAGCCCTGGGCGCTGAAAATGACTTGGGCGGTCAATTTTTGACGCTTTGCTTCACATGTTCTTGCGTTTATTTCTATTTTTTTTTGTGCCTTGATATTTTGCTTCGTATTTAAAGTTAATTTTGAGGCTATTTTGGAGGCTTTTTTGACTGTTAGCGTGAAACGCATTTTTGTCCAGATTAATTTTTTCTATTGGTGACTCAAAACAGTTTTGAAAATGGAGTTAGGGTGCGGAATTTATGAAGATCTTTGTGTAGGCTTTGGAGGTGGGTTGTTTAGTGAAGGATATGATGGAATCTATGTTTTATGAATCTGTTTTTTTGGTAACATTTGCATTGTTTTGGATTTTTGATTTCCTTTGATTTTGGGTTGCATGGATTGGCTCTTATGATGACACTGGTTGGCTTTTTAGGTTTTGGGGATATGAATGGGATAGTGTGGTTTATTTTGTGGGTTTCGGGAATTGGTTCCCATGGCACTATTTCAAAACCGAGTGGGCTTTGTTTATTGGGCCTATAGTGGGCCGCCTCTTTATTTTTGTATTTTGCAAGTACATTTGGTGTTTATTTAGTGTTAGAATAAAATTTTTAGGAGAAATATTACGCCTTTATTGATTCGGAAAGTAAGGAAAACACACTGAAATAAAACTGTCCTATATTCTAAGCGGCCTTAGGACCATCTAAAGTCTCTATAATTTTTTCTATCAATCTAAAGAACTACTAGGCGCTTTTTACTAATGGTGCTCTATGTGGCTCAAGCCTGGGGTTTAGTCTCATAAAACTTCGGTCCTTCACCGGTACTCATCTTGAATTCCATTCCTTTTGCATTGACACACTGATATGTCTTCACCCATCCGTTCTCGACCTCTTCTAGCGTTGATGCAGGAGAGATTAACCGGGTGGATCGAAACCTTCATCTTGTAAAGCTAGGGTAGTCATCACAGTCTCGTTCTCCATAGGCCTCGATTCGTTAAATAATGTCCATAGAGCCTGGTTGTCCAATATTTCAGCTGTTTTAGTCTTGGCGAGGTGGGGTGCCTCATCCAAGGTGTGGCAGTCATGGAAAATTTCAAATCCGGGTTTTAGCAAGCCATCCTGAACAAAGGGTTCAGGGAAATCACAGCATGGGTGTTCTTCTCCTTCCCGAACGAACATCCCGTTAAGGGTCCTTTGATATGGGGGAAGGAGGGTGGTTTGTTTGGCTTTGTTAAGGCGTAGCCTAGATAGGCGGTCAGTAATATCTTCCTCCGTTGGTTCATAACCTAAGCCAAAGGGAGTAGATTTGTTGGGAAAAGGATGGAATGTGTAATGCCTTCTTCCTTATGCCCAATGGGGTTCCTGGGAAATAACCTTGAGCTAACAGCATTCTAGGGATGACTCGGGATGCATGCGGGTCTAGGAATACTGGATCATAATCTTCGATGAACTGGATTGTTTCTTCCATTTGAAACCCATAAAGGTCGTCTGCAGTTTCGGCCGTTCCAACCATAGTACAACTGACGTCGAGAGGAGGGGCGCGGATTTCTAGTATTACCCCGTTATGGTTAAGTTTAACCATTTGGTGCAAGGTAGAAGCCACACCTCCTAAGTCATGGAGCCAAGGTCGCCCCAAGAGGAGGTTGAAAGTGGGCTTGATGTAGATTACTTGAAACTCCGTGGTGCGTGCCACAGGCCCAGTTTGTATGGCAAGGTTGATTTTTCCCAATACAGGCCTTCGGGAGTTATCATAAGCTCGTACCCCTTGTGTGGAGGTTTGGAAGTCATCGTTTCCTAGCCCCAAGCAATGGGCGGTTCCCAATGGGCAGACGTTAACCGCCGAACCATTATCTACGAGCGCTAGGGGGATGTTTTGTCCTTTGCATCCAACCACTAGGTAAAGGGCTTTATTGTGAGCACCCCCCTCTTTGGGTAAGTCTTTATCGGTGAAAACTATGGCCTTTTCTCCGGCATCTCTCGTGACATGGCTAACCAATGAGTCAGGTGTGATATCTGTAGGTACTGAGATGAGGTCAAGTGAGCGAATAAGCTTTTCGCAATGTTCCTTTGAAGTACACATAAGATCCCAGATGGTAATCTCGGCCTTTGTTCTTTTTAGTTGTTTCAGGAGAGGATTTTCAATGACTTCCGCGACGGTAGAGTGCCGTCCATTCTCAGGAGTTTGCCTAACCGGGATGTCGTCCAAAGGAGGTGGGTTAATATCCGGTTGGTATATTCTTCCGGATCGGGTGAGGTTGTCGACCTCGGGCTCCTGAGGGGTGGTGTTAATGAGAGAATACCCGGGCCAAGTTTCAGTGAAGAAGTTCTGGCCCGAGACTTGAGATAGGTAAATATCTTCAACATCATCGTTCCACACACCGCACACTTCCCTCTCGATTCGATCCATAGGGACCACAGCGAGTGGTGCACCTTGAGGTGTAATATACACCGTGGGGTCGAAATTCTCTGGTTGGTCGAGAGAGATGTGACAAGAGCCGAGTGGGCTCTTGTTGTTTTTGGGTTTGCCAACGTTAGGGAGAGGTATCACTTCATCCTCTATCATGTCCTGGATCGTATGTTTTAGATTCCAGCAGTTTTCAGTGTCATGCCCGTTTCCTTGATGGAATTTGCAGTAAGTACCTTCGAACCAATATTTTCTTTTGACAGGAGGGTCACGGGTGGGGCCTATAGGTCTCAATTTTCCTTGATTGGTTAGTCTTTCAAAGGCTTGTACCAAAGTTGACCCGAGTGGGGCAAACTTTCGGTCTCGGACCCATCTTGTAGGGTTTCTTCGGGCGGGAGTCTCTTCTACAACATGGACTTCTTGGGCTTGGGATGTGCTACCCCGATTATAGGTGTTGGTCTTATATGTGGGTTTGCTCTGTATGGTTTTGGCGAGGTCGTCCTCGATCTTTATTCCCACATCATAAACTCTTTTGAAAGTGTCGAGTCCCAGGTACCTAAGGTGTTGTCTGTAAGCCGGGTCCAGGTTGTCAATGAATTTTTGGACCAATTCTGTTTCGGGAGGCCTATTGATTAGCTGGGCCGCCTGGTCCCTCCATCTAGCAAAGTAGGTTGTGAAACCCTCATTTTTCTTTTGGAAGAGAACTTCCAGCTCGCGCATGGTGACTTGGAAATCCATGTTCGACGAGTATTGCTTGATGAAGACATTGACAAATTCTTCCCAAGTGGGGAAGAGCTTAGGGTCCTGGTGATAGTACCATTTGAGCGGCATAGGTTCCAAGGACAAAGGAAAGGCAGGTAAGTACATGGACTTGTCCACGCCTTTCAAGTTCATGGTATTCACAAAGCTCAGTAGATGATCACGGGGGTTGTCCGTGGCCTTGAACTTTGGTAAGTCAGATGAACTGAACTTTTCTGGTAATTTGCCAGGAAAAGGTTCAGGATCGAGAGAGAAGTATTTTCTCCCCATGGTTTGCTGTAGGACCATTTTTTCAATCCTCTTCTCGTTATCGAGGTCATTTTTGGCTTGCGCAGCCGCTAAAGCTTCATTTTCCATTTTCAATTGGCCCATAAGTTGGGTCATTTGGACCATCTGGTCTCGCAAATCTTCGATGGACATGTTTGAAGGTGCGAATCGAGGTTGGGGAAGCGGAGATCCTTGAAATGAGGGACGACGGACGGAGCTTGGAGTTACTAAACCTGGTGTTGGCGATGTATCTTCGAGACGCACTAACCGTTGATTCCCTGATCGGCATCAAGTGGCAGGACCAGTCCTAGGCATAAGATAAGCTAAAGTTTAGGTTCCCAAAGTTTCAAGCATTACTTAGTCTAGACTTCGACTCTCTAAATTGGTTTTTCACTCTTTCTTTTGTCGGTACACTTTTTGTTTTTTTTTTTTTTTTTTTGGTCATTCTTTGGATTTTCGAAACACTTGCCCGTGTGACATTCATAGTTATTAGCACGTTCGGTTTTGGTGCCGGGTATTGTCGTCGTAGGAGGCCTAACAACGACACAAAGAGTTATTAATTTTTTGCGAGTCGCTTTTGAAATCGAGTGCTTTTCTTATGCCCTCGTAGCAATTCTTTTTATGAACATTTTTTTTGCTACGTATTTTCCTTTCGCGCGGGCACCGAGGCTGATGCGCCTGACCAGAAGGCCAAGCAGCAACTTCAGCGCCCAGCGAGGGGCGTGAGAAATTCTGGCGCCCAGCCAGGGGCGTTGAAAATTCGTCCCTGGCTGGTTCTCGTTTTCTGTCTTCTGTTTATGCGACTTCGATTTGCGTGCTTTCCTAATAACGTCCTTTACGCGTAACAGCGTTTGTGGGATTCGTTACAGGCCATCCCGAGCGTCGCTTATTTTGTGGCGATCATTCGGGTTTGCAGAACACGTGTTTCGGCATAACTCTTTGGCAAATTAGTCTATGAATGTTTGGGCAATTTTTAAGGTCGTTGGTTTTCTAGGATAGTTTGTCACACACAATCACATATTTCGCTACACATAACTACATTACAAACATGGATTTGAAAATTAAATATGCCACGTAGTTTATGATAGGCTTCTATGGGTAGTTTATTTGCGCCTGGCTTGGTACCGCTTCTATCGTAGATCCAACACATGCCCCGGTCGAGGTAGTGTCTTCAACAGACGAATTTCGCCCAAGAGGCCAACCCGCAAGTGCAAGCCAAGGGGGCATGCAGGCGAGAGGGACCTAATGGGCGAGCGATTGGGTTCGGGATAGGTGTACTACCTGCACAAGTACCGAGTGGGAAACATGCGAGGCATATGCACCCCCCTATTGGCGAAAAAAGGTATCCTTAGTCCCAACTCCCGAGGGAGCCGAGATTCGTTATGCGGTTCTGCCCGTTCACATTAATATGCTGATTTTCAGGTCGTCCCAACTTGATGGGGAAATAAACGCGGGGTAGGATCGTTTCACCCTTCGGCTATTTTGATTACCTACAAGCACGAGTATTTCCTTCACTATCCCCAGTGGAGTCGCCACTGTGAGGGGGTCGAAAAAGCGCGAGGCTAATGCGTGACCTCGTCCCTCGTGGGTGTGACGATTCTTTTTATTCAATCAAGTGTAATTGGATTTCCTGTGAGTTTACACCCAATTGACTAGTAATATAGGAGTCGCCATTCAGTTTGTAACGTCAATGAGAAAAACTGACAAAACCCGGTTATCGTGACATAAAGGGAGTGCAATTATGTTTGACCACGACGGCCGTAGGTTCCCTTGTGATCCCTGGTGTGGGGATCTCTCAACATACACCCGCAAGGTAGAGATTGAGGGTTCGGGGGACTGTAACTACCGAGAGGAGTACTTCGCTCGTCGATAACTCCAGAGGCAGGATATCCTTACTAGCTCAGCATAAATAATTGAAGGGACATGCGTTAACTATTAAACTAATCTGAGTTGATTTTAGCAATATGCAACATATAATACTAGATCGATCGTGATTATCTGATTTAAATAGTATTAAGGGACCTAGCATGATAATCCAATTTCCCAAAAATATTATATTTGTTAGGCGTGATAGAACAATCAGATTTAGTTAGTTTAACAGTTCATAAAGAGGGTGAGGAAAGCAATTAAATCATCGAAAAGGGGCACATTACGACGCACCCTTGAGAGGTGCGTCACGGTTCTCAGAAAACTAACCACTTTGACTTTGCTATTTCTCCTTTTTATTTAACGAATCTCAAATTATGGGACAGGATACGTTCTGTTCGATTTATGGATCGATTGCGACAGAACGCGTGAACAGTTTCGCAGCGTGAGGCTTAGGCTAAGGGTTGGAGTTAATACTCAGAATATAATTGTGTGTTGTTGTTGTGTTCTTTTCACGTCGAATTTAGGGGTCTATTTATAGGGAAGAGTTCGTGGAAAGATAGAATTGCAGAGTTCTAATCCATAAAGAATTAGGAAAAAACACGTACCTAGGTATTTTCAGCGCCCAGGCCTGGGCGCCGAAGATTTCAGCGCCCAGAGCCAGGCGTTGGAAATAGGGTCTGGGCTGTTTTCTTTAGTCAGATTCGGATTCCTGAAATCCGTAGAGTTTTTAACCGAGTCTTTTAGCGCGTATCAATTTTATGACGGAATGCGTCTGGGCCCGTTACGAACTCTAGGCTCGTTAGGATTTCAATTAATACGTAACTCTTATTTCCGAATCATATTAGGAATAGGATTCTCGTAGTTTTCTATCTCATTTAGGATTTATGTTGGAATGCAACACCTAATTCTGACAGGTTTCTATCTTTTATGTTTTGCCACTTTTAGAAGCTACCTTTTACGACAGTTACTATTTTTAGCAGGTTTCCATAAATAGCAGGTTTCGGGTGAAATGAAAAGGGGAATTGAGATTCGTTTATTTCATAGGAGATGCGTTGTCAAGTGGAGATTTACGTTTTCATCATCGAACCTTTCCCTTGCGGGAATGGGGACAAAAGTAGGTGTCTACAGGCACCAGGAATGAACGATTCAGTCCTAGCCTACGACATTGATACCGTCGACGAACTCAGGGAAGCAGCGTTGATCAGGATGGCATCCTACCAACAAGCAGTCGCGAATAGCTACAACAAGAACGTGAGAGTTCGAGTATTTCAGCAAGGAGATTGGGTTCTGCGCAAAGTCTTTCCAAACAAGAAAGATCCTCGACATGGCAAGTTGGCTCCGACATGGGAAGGTCCTTACCAGATTGTAAGACGAACAGGTGACGACGCGTACGAGTTGGTTGACAGAGACGACACACCTATCCCAAGAAGTTGGAACGCAACACACTTGAAATTGTACCATTTCTGAACACTTGAATCTTTTCTTTTTCTAGTTTTTTCCTAACACACAGGAACTTCGGAATCCACCACCGCTATGCCGACACCCCAACAAAACGGTGTGGGCATGATGTCTTACGAACCTGAGAACGTCTCGGACATTACTATGATGAAACGCAATTACAAAAGAAGTTGAGTCCCTCGTCTCTGTCTCTTTTACTTCTTTCTTCTTTCGTATTATTATCATTACTAACTTAGGCATCGTTGGGCCTTCACGCCATCATCTCGTTTTCCAGGTTACAACGCTATGTCAGTATGAACACACATCTAGAAGGAGTAGCAAACATAAGCATACAACTCGACTTCGTCTAGTATTTCTCCTTAACCTTTCTTTCCTTTCCTCTCCTTGTCGTAATTTCATTTCATTTTCATGTCGCTCTATACTAACTTAAGCGTCGGAGGGCCGTTGGCTCCACCAACGGCCAACCCTCACGCTCTGCTATGTTGACAGTATGATTCCCACATGATGATGGATTCGACAAGGAGAGGGTGGATGGATTGAAGTATACAACACAGAATACAGGAAAGCAAAAACTCGAGATTGTACACACATGTCCACAGAAACAAAGTGCAAGAAAACATTTCCAATTTTATTCAAACATGCTTGTATACATTACATACTACAATTTTACAAACTACAAAACACAATTTAGGCCATTACAAAAACGCCTGGTACACTACATAGTACATTACATACACAGTGGAATACATATCTACATTTTGCTACAGTATACATTTTGCAGCATCTCCTCTGACAGGCTGGAGGCGTCGCCAAAGTCAAACTCGAGGTATGTGCCCAACCTGCAAAACAAAACACAAAACCAAACGCATTTTTTCCAAACACAAGCATTCACACAAACACAACTTGAAAATTAAAAGTCCACAAATATTTACATGACTTGCCCCCTTGGACAAGCCCAAAAACACCCAAAAGACTGCCGCCCTTAAGGCGAAACATAACCACAATATCTTTTCTGACCTCCTCAAAGGCCAAACACACAAATATTGTTTAAGACAAACCATTATTTAAAGCAAACACCATTGAAATTTTTAAATTTTTTAAGGAGGGGGGACAGAGCTACTCCTGAGGACCTGCTGGACCTGCATTATCCCCTTGTTCGCCATCGCCTGGTGCCGCCACCGTCTCGGCATTGGGGCTGGTTGCTATTGCACCCTCCTCAACGTCTTCTTCATCGCTAACGACACCAGGGGGGATATAGTCCTCGGGGAATACAGCGTTGAACTGAGCAATATCTTCGTCAGGAGTCCAGCTCACATGTTTGCCCGCCTTGAAGTCCTCCATCATCTCAGCCTTCATTTTCCAAGTGTAGTAACCAGCACACTCGAAAATCCTCGCCTTGACTTTGGAGAGAGACGTCTTCAGCTCGTCGACCTCAGCAACCAGCGTCTCCTTCTCGGCATTTAGCGTTGCAATCTCAGCAGCCCCCTTTTCTTGCGCCACCTGCAGCGCTTCAGCTCTGGTCGTCGCCTCCTTGGCCACGCTGCCAAGGCGACCAGCTTCCTGCTTTGCTTTCTTCATGTCGTGTTTCAGTTTCACTATTTGATCCTCTAACGTTATGACATGATGGCGTGTAGCTAAAAGCAGATTGCAGGGCCTATTTAAACAGGAAAAGAAAAATTCTAAGTCACTCAATGACGAGACGATGATGGCATGCAACAAAATAAGGAGACAAAGAGTAAGAAAGCAAAACATACCTTCCATGCATCCGAGACGCTCTCGATAGTTGCAGCAACTATGGACAGGGACTCTTGACGCTCTCGGCTGGACGTCATCCACAGACGGTCGACCTCAGGCCAAAGCTGGACTCGTGGCGCATCTGCCGACCCGTAGTCGTCAGGAAACTCCAATGCAAGCTTCCTCTTTCGAGAAGGAGGCGGTAGCTTTTTCTCAGCAGGCATGAACGAACTAGTCTCCCCGGTCACCGTGGCGTCGATGGAAGCCTTTGGCGGCCTCGAAGGTGACAGCTTGGTGATGGGTTTAGGTCGAGACACACTCCCCAGTTCCTCCAACCTTTTTCTCAGCAACGCGTCCGCAGAGGGAGCCTTGCAAGAGCGTGTCGACGGGCTAGTTCCTGTAGAAAGCGTTTCCGACGACACAATCTCGTCACAAAAGTTGTAATTTATATATTTGTTTTGAAAAGGGCAACGAACCCGAAGTTGTAAACTAACCCTAACACATGTTTACCTGTTGGTGTCGACATATTCGCAGGTTCAGAGATCTCTTCTTCTTGAGAGGGTTCTTCACGCTCGAACTTGATGCCAATAAAAGCTCTGTCCTTTAGAGGGACTCCCAACAGCACTGCAGTTTTTTCTACAGCCTCGGCACTGACTCCAACCGTGTCGAAGGATGCACCTACAAAAACAGGAAAGTGAGACAAAGTCAAATCAACAAGCCCAAAAAACACAAAAAACAAACAAAATACCTCTAGCCATCCACTCCCCCGTCAAGAAGTCGAAGTCGGGCCCTAAACTAGCCAACTCCACAAAAAAGAACCGACCCATCCACCCGCGGTCATTCGACTTGTCCATACCAAGAAGAGCCTCCCTGTGTAGGGGAATACAGTTAAACATAATAACATGTGCGGAAACAATCCCCAAAGTCAGGAAACATGTATAAAGTACAGATTAAGCAAACTTACATTCGAAGCGTGTTTTCCACAATAATCTGTCAACGAACACGAACAAAGAACTCCACTTGTCGTTCCTCTACTTGGTTCACCGACACGATCAGATCCGTCTTGATTATCGTAGCTTAGACAATCGATCAAGATACTTTGCTTTTGGGAAGAACTCACTTTAGAGGCACAGAGAGAATTAGGGTTCTCTGTGTCTAGGGTTTGAGTAGTATGAATTGTGTGTTGAAATAATACAATTGACCTATTGTATTAATGATGTAACCGGCCAAGACTAAAGAGCCTTGACCGGCCACATCGCATAAGCACACGGACCACACAGCCCGCGCCCATCGACACACTGCAGGCCGAAGCCCACAGCGCGCGCGCCGAGCAGCTGGGCCGTGGGCCTGCTCGATCGTCGCTGCGTTGCTTGCGCTGTTGCGTGCTCGCGCCCAATGGGCTGGCCTTGCTCGCCTTTGCTCGCGAGCTTGCTGGCTCGGTTGGCCTTGCACGCTTACGTGCTTGGCTCGACGGGCCGGCAACTCTGATGCCCTTCGTATTCGCGATTTAATATATTTCCGATATTTTATTTATCGTTTCGTATTCGACGAATCACCGTCGTACGATACAATTTATTCGTGTCTCCCAGCTTACGAATATTCGCGATACGATATACGATTCCGATGCAAGGTCGTATCGTATAATACGTTTTCCAACTAATTCTCGAAAAGCTATTAAATGAATTTCCGATTCATTTAATCCGTTGATCTGTTACGTGTCATTGGTGTGACCTTGTAGGTTCAGTCAAGAGTAAGCTGTGAGTTCAATATCCATTAGAACTCACTGATCGGAAGCATTGCTCCAGCTAGCTGTTCCGATCACTTGATCTCACTGAATTAATTGTTCGCAATTAATCTGAACCTTTGGTATTAGACTTAATGCACCTTGGGTGAAGGACATATTTCCTTCAATCTCCCACTTGTCATTCAGACAAGTGTGCATCCACATTCCTTTGTCACTTAGTGTTACTTACTGAACATAAGGTAAGATCCAAGCCATCCTTATTAGGTCCAGAAGTGTTTCTCGGATTACAGAGCTCAACTGTTAAACTTTTGCAGAAGGTTAATCCTTAACCATTCTGAGCACGACCATGCATTTTACAGTATCTAACTCTCCGAGAGGCCTTGTTACACAACAACACCATATCCTATCAAAGATAGGAGGACAATCCATTCTTGCAATCTATGAACACTCACTTTGATTCATAGTACGCCCAATAACTGCTTTTATAGCCTCCTTTTACGGTGCAACGTTTAGCTAGTATCAAAGTGAACTAATTCTCAAACGAGCAGACATAATCGCTCATGTTCCGAGGAACGGTTTCTAATCACCATTGAGAACTACCTATGACATGACTTTAATCTCTTAAAGTGTTCTCATGGTCAATTCGATACAAGATCCAATAAGTATCTATGCAAAAGATTCTGACATCCAGTCACTCTAGTTCAAGAAACAAAACTAAGTAATCTACTTGCAATCTAATCTTCATTAGTCATTGGTCGTCCACCTTTCAATGACCTGGATTAGGGATCCTTTGTGACTTCAATATTCAAGTTCACTTATGGGTGTTTCTTTGTCAAAGAATCCATCTTGACATCCCATTTGAATGATTTGAATCACATGGACTTATCATTTAATTCTAAACCACAATTAAATGAATATGAAATAAAATAAATTTCATAAATATGAAATGGTTAAACCAATTATTTTAAACATAGATCTAACAGATGTTCTAAAACAATACTTAGAAAATCAAAGCCATTCTCCAACATGCTTGATTCCCATGGTTGCTACATGTGCGTTGTGTTTCACTTGTGGCAACGGTTTAGTCAATGGATCCGCGACGTTGTCGTCAGTTCCAACCTTGCAAATCTCGATTTCTTTTCTTTCAACGATCTCTTGAAGTATGTGAAATCGCCGCAGTACGTGCTTGGACTTCTGGTGGCTCCTAGGCTCCTTTGCCTAGGCAATGGCTCAGCTATTGTCGCAATACAAAGCCACTGGTCCTTTAATGGAGGGGACAACACCAAGTTCTTCGATGAACTTCCTAATCCAAACAGCTTCCTTTGCTACTTCTGAGGCAGCAATGTACTCGGCTTCAGTTGTAGAATCCGCAATAGTGGTTTGCTTTGCACTTTTCCAGCGTACTGCTCCGCCGTTGAGGCAGAACACAAACCCAGACTGTGATCTGAAATCATCTTTGTTGGTTTGAAAGCTTGCGTCCGTATATCCCTTAACAATAAACTCATCTGTACCACCATAAACCAGAAACTGATCCTTGGTCCTTTTCAGGTACTTTAGGATGTTCTTGGCAGCAGTCCAATGCGCCTCACCTGGTTCTGACTGGTACCTGCTCATTGCACTGAGTGCGAACGAAACATCCGGCCTTGTACAAATCATAACATACATGATGGATCCAATAGCCGAAGCGTATGGAACTCCACTCATCTTTCTACGCTCATCAGATGTTTTGGGACACTGACTCTTGCTTAGATATATGCCTTGTGACATGGGTAGATGGCCTCTCTTGGCTTCCATCATATTGAACCTAGCTAGCACTTTGTCAATGTAAGTGCTTTGGCTTAGTCCAATCATCCTTTTAGATCTATCCCTATAGATCTTGATGCCCAATATGCACTGTGCCTCTCCTAAGTCCTTCATTGAGAAACACTTCCCGAGCCAAGTCTTTACAGACTCCATCATAGGAATATCGTTTCCAATAAGCAGTATGTGTGAAGGGGTCGAAAAAGCACGAGGCTAATGCGTGACCTCGTCCCTCGTGGGTGTGACACTTCTTTTTTGTCAAATCAAGTGTAATTGGATTTCCTGTGAGTTTACACCCAATTGACTAGTAATATAGGAGTCACCATTCAGTTTTTAACGACAATGAGAAAAACTGACAAAACCCGGTTATCGTGACATAAAGGGAGTGCAATTATGTTTGACCATGACGGCCGTAGGTTCCCTTGTGATCCCTGGTGTGGGGATCTCTCAACATACACCCGCAAGGTAGAATTGAGGGTTCGGGGGACTGTAACTACCGAGAGGAGTACTCGCTCTTCGATAACTCCAGAGGCAGGATATCCTTACTAGCTCAACATAAATAATTGAAGGGACATGCGTTAACTATTAAACTAATCTGAGTTGATTTTAACAATATGCAACATATAATACTAGATCGACCGCGATTATCTGATTTAGATTGTTTTAAGGGACCTAGCATGATAATCCAATTTCCTAACATATTATCTTTATTAGGCGTGATAGAACAATCAGATTTAATTAATTTAACAGTTCATAAAAGGGCGAGGAAAGCAATTAAATCATGCGAAAGGGCACATTACGACGCACCCTTGAGAGGCGCGTCACGGTTCTCAGAAAACTAACCACTTTGACTTTGCTATTTCTCCTTTTATTTAACGAATCTCAAGCTACGGGAGAGGATACGTTCTGTTCGATTTTTGGATCGATTGCGACAGAACGCGTGATCAATTTCGCAGCGTGAGGCTTAGGCTTAGGGGTTGGAGTCAATACTCAGAATAATAATTGTGTGTGTTCCTTTCACGTCGAACTTGGGGCTATATTTATAGAAAAGAGTTCGTGGAAAGATAGAATTGTAGAACTCTAATCCACGAGGAATTAGGAAAGAATACGTCCCAGGTAATTTCAGCGCCCAGGGCTGGGCGCCGAAGATTTCGGCGCCCAGAGCCAGGCGTTGAAAATAGGGCCTGAGCCGTTTCTTTGTCAGATTCAGACTCTTAGAATCCGGAGTGCATGAGACTTAATCGAGTCTTTTAGTGCTTATTAATTTTATAACGGAATGCGTCTGGGCCCGTTACGAACTCTAGGCTCGTTAGGATTTTAATTTAATACGTAACTCTTATTTTCGAATCGTATTAGGAATAGATTTCTCTCGCAATTTCTATCTCATTTAGGATTTATGTTGGAGTGCAACACCTAATTCTGACAGGTTTCTATCTTTTATGACTTGGCACTTTTAACAACTGCCCATTACGGCAGTTTTTATTTTTAGCAGGTTTCCATAAATAGCAGGTTTCTATAAATAGCAGGTTTCGGGTGAAATGAAAATGGTGATTGAGATTCGTTATTTCATAGGAGATGCGTTGTCAAGTGGAGATTTATGTTCTCATCATCGAACCTCCCCTTTCGGGAATGGGGACAAAAGTAGGTGTCTACAGTATGTCATCAACATACAAGACTAGGAATGCAATTTTACTCCCACTGACCTTCTTGTATACACAAGATTCGTCCTGATTCTTGATGAAGCCAAACTTATTGACTGCTTCATCAAATCGTTTGTTCCAACTCCTTGATGCCTGCTTTAGTCCGTAGATGGACTTCTTAAGCTTGCATACCTTTCCTTGGTTCTTTTGATCGACAAAACCCTCCGGCTGTGTCATGAACACAGTCTCTTCAAGAACACCGTTCAAGAAGGCAGTTTTGACATCTATTTGCCATATTTCATAGTCATGAAACGCGGCAATCGCAAGGATTATCCGAATAGACTTAAGCATCGCGACTGGAAAAAAGGTTTCATCGTAGTCAACGCCGTGAACTTGCCTGTAACCTTTTGCTACCAATCTAGCCTTGTATATGTATACAATTCCATCTTTGTCTTTCTTCAACTTGAAGACCCATTTGCATCCGATAGGTGTGAACCCATCCGGCAAATCAACCAAATCCCAGACTTGATTTTCAAACATGGAGTCTATTTCAGATTGCATGGCCTCTAACCATTTAGTGGAGCTTGGGCTCGTCATAGCTTGCTTGTAAGTCATAGGTTCATCACTATCCAATATGAGAACATCTGAGTTTTCAGTCAAGAGGACGCCTGTTAGAGCTGTCAAAAATCGACCCGACCAGAAAACCGACCCGAACCCGACCCGAAAATACTGGGTCCTGAACAAGATTTTGTGACCCGTAACCCGATTTTATCCGAACCCGAGCAACCCGAAAATGAATGGGTCAAAACACGACCGAACCCGTTTTGGACCCGACCGATTGAAAATCATTGTATTTATAGTAATAAATGAGATTATGAGAAAATTTAAGCATAATAGACACGTTGTTTTTACTATTTTTGTGTGTAATATGATTTTAATTTGAATTATACGCCATTTTATGGTTGAATTTGACTAAATATAAACTTTCGTAAGAAAATTTGTTAATTTGTCCCAATATTTTGTATATTGATAACCTAAATTAATGAAAATATAATGCGCGTTTTAAAATCTCTCAACCCGTTGGGTCAACCCGAACCCGAAAGTTCTGGGTCTTGAACAAGCATTTGCAAACCCGAACCCGAAAGTGACCGACCCGATTCAACCCGAACCCGAAAGTAATTCTTTACAACCCGACCCGACCGACCCGTTTGACAGGTCTAACGCCTGTCCATCTGTCCGGCTGAAAAATAGTTCTATTTGACCTACGAGGGGCAACAACGTTTTGAGGAACTACTCCCACTGACTCTTCTAAAGACCTTGGAGGTTCATCAACCTGAACTGCTTCTAAAGAGTTCTGAGTTCGTTGTTCGTCTCGAATCTCTTCGAGGTCTATTATTCTCCCACTTGTCAATTTGGAAATATGATTTCTTTCCAAAAAGATACCGTCACGAGCAACGAAAACCTTGTTGTCTGACTTATTGTAGAAATAATACCCCATAGTTTCTTTTGGATACCCAACGAAGAAATATTTGTCCGATTTAAGTTGTAGCTTGTCCAAAATTAATCGCTTGACATATGCTTCGCAACCCCAAATCTTCAGAAAAGACAACTTTGGAAGTTTCCAGTCCATAATTCGTATGGAGTCTTTTCAACAGCTTTTGACGGAGCACGATTCAGTGTGAGTGCTGCAGTTTGCAACGCATGTCCCCAGAACTGTAAAGGAAGTTCGGCCTGACCCATCATTGACCTGACCATATCGAGTAAGGTCCTGTTTCTCCGTTTCGACACTCCATTCCATTCAGGTGTCCCCGGAGCAGTCAATTCAGAAAGAATACCGCATTCTTTTAGATGGTCATCAAACTCGTGGCTAAGATATTCACCTCCTCGATCCGATCTTAGAGCTTTGATTTTCTTGCCATGTTGATTCTCTACTTCATTTTGAAATTCTCTGAATTTCTCAAACGATTCAGACTTGTGCTTCATTAAGTAAATATAGCCATATCTACTGAAGTCGTCCGTAAACGTTATGAAATAGCTGAACTCACCTCTAGCTTTCGTACTCATAGGCCCACATACGTCCGTATGTATTAGCCCTAGTAGTTCTCTTGCTCTTTCTCCCACCTTTGAGAAAGGTTGCTTTGTCATTTTGCCAAGCAAACAAGATTTGCATTGATCAATCTTCTCTAAGTCGAATGATTCTAGAATTCCTTTCCGTTGAAGTAAGTCCATGCGCTTTATGTTTATATGGCCTAATCGACAATGCCACAGAAATGTGATATCCGAATCACCAGTTTTAGCCTTTTTGGTATTTATGTTATAAATGTGTTTGCTTGTATCTAGCACATAAAGACCGTTTTCTTGTTATGCTGAACCATAAAACATTCCATTCAAAGCAAAAGAACAATTATTGTCTTTAAATTAAAAACTAAAACCTTTAGAATCCAAACTTGAAACGGAAATGATGTTTCTGGTGATACTAGGAACTTAGTAACAGTTTTCTAGTTCCAAAACAAAACCACTAGGCAAAGAAATAAAATAAGATCCTACAGCTAATGCAGCAATCCGTGCTCCATTTCTCACGCGTAGATCCATCTCGCCTTTATCAAGCTTTCTACTTCTCCTTAGTCCCTGCGAATTGGAACATAAGTGTGAGCCACAACCAGTATCTAATACCCAAGAAGTAGAATTAGCAAGATTACAATGTATAACATACATACCTGAAGTAGAAGCAACGTTCCCGTTCTTCTCATCTTCCTTTCTCTTCAAGCAATCCCTCTTCCAATGCCCCTTCTTCTTGCAGTAGAAGCATTCAAAGTCGGCGGGAGAACGAGTCACCCTTTTCTGTTTACCAGAACTGGTGCCGTTGGACCTGGATGAGGGCGAAGCCTTGCCCTTACCCTCCTTGCCCTTATTCTTGCCTGATTTCTTGAAGTTCTTTCCCTTACGCACCATAAGCATATCGTGCTTGTTCTCTTGCTTGAGTGTCTTTTCAGCGGTTTTCAGCATACCGTGAAGCTCAGTAAGAGATTTCTCCATGATGTTCATGTTGTAATTAAACTTGAACTGATCATAGCCATTATGAAGCGAATGGAGAATGATGTCAATAGCCATTTCATTTGAGACGTCAGAATCTAGAGCTATCATGTTCTCAAAGAGTCCAATCATTTTAAGAACATGCGGGCTCACTGGTTCTCCATTCTTGAGCTTAGTCTCAAGGATTAACCTCTGAGTCTCGAATCTTTCGATTCTGGCTTGGTCCCGAAACATGTTCTTCAACTCCGAGATGATTTGGTAAGCATCCGAGTTAATGAACGTTTTCTAAAGTTCAAGACTCATGGATGAAAGCATCACACATTTGACATCCCTGTTGGCCTGAATCCAACGATTAAGGGCAGCTTGAGTTACCTCCGGCCCAGCCTCTTCCGGTAACTCTTCCTCAAGGACATATTCCTTTTCCTCATGCATAAGAACTATTTGTAAGTTCCTTTGCCAGTCGAGGAAATTGTTGCCATTCAACTTCTCTTTGTCGAGAATTGAAAGCAGATTGAAAGTGTTATTGTTTGCGGCCATTTGATTACTACAATCGAAAAGAATTTGCAATAAATAACCATTCATAAAATTCAATAACTTTGAAATAAAAGCAAAGATGCAATCATTAAAGTTATTAAAACATTTCATTCATGCAAAAAGCAAAAACATGGTCCAAAATGAAAGAAACGATTCCAAGACCCCAAAAGTCCTAAATCCTTAAGCAGCTTTAGCATGTCTTAAGTAGTTTAAGATTTTAGGTAAGCAAAACCTATTGCTAGTAATCTCCAAATTACTCTTGGTTAATAAATTAATGCCATAATTTATCCCATTGCCACAACTTAATGCCATTGTTGTTTGAGTTGTAACCACAATCAACGTGTTCCTTTAGGACACCTTACCACCTAAGTCAACTAAAATAGCACCTCGCTTTAGCGTAAACCTACTATCTTAGATCCCTAGATTTTTGTAAGTGCTTGATTTGGAAGGCAATTTTAAACTCAATATTACTTGGACCTAGTTGTTTCTATGTTGGTTCGATTATTTAGTGAACTTAATCTAATCGATTCATATGAAACAACCTGTTCATGCAAACCATACATACATTCATACATTCACGCATAATATATATATGTATATATATATATATATATATATATATATATATATATATATATATATATATATATATATATATATATATATATATTAAATTGCATAAAGAAATGGTGATCTAGTATGGCCCAAAACTTCTTGTCTTGAAGCATCCAATCTTCATCACCTCCTTGTTAGCTTGGCATCGTCTTGAATCTTCGTTCAAATGCTAACTTAAAGTTCTAAACTTAGAAATACTTGAAAATAATAAATTACATCAAAATTTCCATGGTACGCAAACCATATTTAAAACTTTACATTCAAAGATAGAACGGTACGCAGACCGTATTTAACTATCCTAAATTGGCCATACTAGTCACTTGGAGGACCTGCATTACATAAAATATATATTCTATGCATTCACACATTCGTGTGCTAAAACGAATGGCCCATATAAATATGCAAGTATTTACGTGAATTAATTAAAATTCACGTTCACATAAACGCGTCCTAAAAGATTAATCAATTTCCAAATTATTAATCCTTAGACTTTATTCTAATTAAAATTGAATTTAATTAAAATAATGCGACCTACGAAAATAAATAAAATAATTATTTCATTTTAATTTCATTTAGTGGCTCCCACTCAAACCAACAATTATTCCGGATAATTAATTATGAAATATCAAATTAAAACTCGCGGCCCGGCCCAAGCAAATAAAATATTAAATTAAATATCCCGTTAGCCCAAATTAATGAAAATATTCGAAGCCCAACGAAATAAACAATTTTCAACGGAAAAAGTCCGATTACGTAGTTGGACTTGGCTTACGCCCAGCCCAATCCCTTGCGTATGGCCCATGAGGCGCACGAGCAAGCTCGCACACCTCCAGGCCTTCGCGCGCGCGCGTGCCCGCAGCCATTGCTGCCCCTGCGCTGCGTGTTGTGCCTTCGTGCGCTGGACGTCGCAGGGCCTTGTGCCTTGCTTCGTCTCAGCCCCTTGCAAGCGTCCCGCCTGCCCCTTTTCTCGCCCAGCGCACACGAGGCACGCAACACGCTTGCTCGGCCTTCGCGTAGCAGCCCGTATGGCTCGACGAGCCATACGTCCACCACACTCGTGTTCGTGCCTTTGGTTGGTGATACGGACCAACTCAATTAATATTAAATTTAATTTCACGAACTTGCATTAATTTTATTTTTCAAAAAGTTACGATTTTTATTTTCGAAAAACAACGATTTTTAACGATTTAATAAACTTTAACGACAATCCAATTTCATAAAATTATTAAATCAAGGGCTAACAATATTCAAACTTTTTATGAACGAACGAATCAACATTAAAATTTGAACTTTTAATTAATAAAATCCGAAGCTTTAAATCGTTCTTTAACATTATAAATTTCAGATTTTTAATAATTTGGTTTAAGTGCGATTAAAATTAACGAAACCATTCAAAATTTTAATCCAATAATTTTTAAAATTAGCCACTGACCCATGAAATTATATCCCCTTTCCCAATTAACCGAATTATTAAACCAAAATTAATTAAAATTCAATTAGGATTTCAAATTTTACGAATTGGGGAAAGGCAAAATTAGGGTTTATACTTATCGGAAAAATCTGAAATTTTTACCAAAGATCAAGAATATACCCAGAAAGATTGTGTCAGAATTTCAAGCAATTCCGAGTAGTTTAGGTCGACATTCTAATTGAATTACTGTCCGACACTTTTAATTTTTAATGAAAAATTAACAAAAACGCCCAAAAAACAATACTTCGAGGCCTGTTTTTGCAATTCCGTTCTCATGAGTTGATCTTAGAAAATCCTTTTCAATCAGATTAGGGTTTTAAAAATCGAAAAAACAAATATTTTTGATTTCGGACCTGATTATTACGCAATTCATCCAATAATTCGTAAAAATTCCGAAAATTCAACAAAAAATTCAAAATTTTCGACAGATGCAAAAACAATAAAATCATGCTAATTCATGCTTTGAATACATAAGGCTCTGATACCACTGTAGGGGAATACAGTTAAACATAATAACATGTGCGGAAACAATCCCCAAACCAGGAAACATGTATAAAGCACAGATTAAGCAAACTTACATTCGAAGCCTGTTTTCCACAATAATCTGTCAACGAACACGAAAAAAGAACTCCACTTGTCGTTCCTCTACTTGGTTCACCGACACGATCAGACCCGTCTTGATTATCGTAGCTTAGACAATCGATCAAGATACTTTGCTTTTGCGAAGAACTCACTTTGGAGGCACAGAGAGAATTAGGGTTCTCTGTGTCTAGGGTTTGAGTAGTATGAATTGTGTGTTGAAATAATACAATTGACCTATTGTATTAATGATGTAACCGGCCAAGACTAAAGATCCTTGACCGGCCACATCGCATAAGC
This sequence comes from Spinacia oleracea, assembly GCF_020520425.1. Classification (NCBI taxonomy): domain Eukaryota; kingdom Viridiplantae; phylum Streptophyta; class Magnoliopsida; order Caryophyllales; family Amaranthaceae; genus Spinacia; species Spinacia oleracea. The sequence goes on along the minus strand of NC_079490.1, from coordinate 158,310,807 downwards.
ACACGGACCACACAGCCCGCGCCCAACGACACACTGCAGGCCGAAGCCAACAGCGCGCGCGCAGAGTAGCTGGGTCGTGGGCCTGCTCGCTCGTCCCTGCGTTGCTTGCGCTGTTGCGTACTCGCGCTATGGGCTGGCCTTGCTCGCCTTTGCTCGCGAGCTTGCTGGCTCGTTGGGCCTTGCACGCTTACGTGCTTGGCTCGACGGGCCGACAATTCCGATGCCCTTCGTATTCGCGATTTAATATATTTCCGATATATTATTTATCGTTTCGTATTCGACGAATCACCGTCGTACGATACGATTTATTCGTGTCGTCGAGCTTAGAAATATTCGCGATACGATATACGATTCCGATGCAAGGTCGTATCGTATAATACGTTTTCCAACTAATTCCCGAAAAGCTATTAAATGAATTTTCGATTCATTTAATCCGTTGATCTGTTACGTGTCATTGGTGTCACCTTGTAGGTTCAGTCAAGAGTAAGCTGTGAGTTCAATATCCATTAGAACTCACTGATCGGAAGCATTGCTCCAGCTAGCTGTTCCGATCACTTGATCTCACTGAATTAATTGTTCGCAATTAATCTGAAACTTTGGTATTAGACTTAATGCACCTTGGGTGAAGGACATATTTCCTTCACCCTGTCATCCTTGACATGCAGCAAGTACCTTCCAGCACCATAGTTATGGACTTTGTAGGTGTAAACCAGGTCTTCAACCCGGAACTCCATGTCCAGTTGGCCGGCCAAATGGTCGACCAGGCGCATTACTCTCCAAACTTGCAGCATTAAATGCGTCGGCGGCACCGCCAAGGCCTTCAAAACTCCCCGCACCAGTGGCGAGAAAGGGTAAGTATAGCCAATTCTGAAGGGGTACTCATAAAAGCACACCCAGCCGTCCGATGTCCAATCGGCCCGCTTATCGGGCTGCGGCAACCGAAGTACCGCCGACGGAGGGAAGCCACACTCTTCCCTGAGCGCCTCCACATCTTGTTTCCCCCAAGTGGCCGGCCGAGCATTCTTCTTGTCCAACATGTGGGTGGGACTGAAAATTGGCCCCTCGACCAGATCGCACTCCACCACTACCTTCTTGTTCTTCGCACGGGTGGATTTCGTCCCCATTCGTTGCGACATAGAAGGAATTGAAGAAGGAAAAGAGAAGGAAAGAAGATGGAAGCGAAGCGGTTACCTGAGGAAAGGAGAGAGAAAGAGCGCCGGTTGCTTTTTCTGGGAAAGAGAAGAGAGAGAGTGCAGAAGTGAGTAGGGGTGGTTGGACGGACAAGCCTATTTATTGGCGCAGTTGAACGGTTGATATTTCCAAAGAAAATCATCATTACTCTAACGCCGTCAGTGTTGGGAGGATCAAGGGACAGTTTTCCACCCTTTCTTCCGTGAAAACCCATTTCTTCTTTTGAACTTCCCGGAATAAATTCAAAATGGGTTTGGAGACAATTGTTAGGGGGGAAAAATACCCTCTTTGTGACGTGGACAGACGTGGCAAACAGTGCCTATGTGGCTGCCAGCAAGACATATGGTAGCGTCTTTCAGACTCACCCTCAACGGCTGGGATCAAGACAGCCGTTACAAACCGTTGATGGAGCCGGCTTTCATTACGCATTTATTATTCAATTATGTGCAATTAAGCACAAACGTTACGTTCTTGTTACGAAGGCCTATAAAATGGCTTAACTTTGTCAGTTTACATATACAAATTCTAAGCAATAACAATACTATTATTCCATGCTATTACAACTTGCTCTCGTTACTCTAAATTATCTAGCTCGATCGATTGTTAGCACCATCATCAAGGCAAGTTCGTCTCTAAGTAGAATTCTCCCAAAACAAGTATGATTCGACGTTTGATGCTTGGTGCCGAAAACCGCAGTAGCAAAGTAAGTACAATCAGCATGGAGGACCGCGCTAAGATTCCGCATGCACGGACTGCCAGGGCTTGCGCCTGGCTCGCCATCAGTGCCCAGCGCAGCGGATGTGTATATATACCCCCCGGTGTGCTCGACCAAGAGCACATTCATTGGCTTTGCTTCTTCCTCTCAAAGTTCGATTGCTCTCTCCCTTTGATCTTGTTGCTCTTTTATTTCCTCTACACTTGTCCATGTAAGTATTTCAAGTTTTTGCTTTTGAAATTACATTAGGATTTCATGTATGATAAATTTTTGTCTTGAAATATTCTTGTATTGTTGATGTTGCACTTGTATCTTGAAAATGTCGAATTTGTTGAAATGTTGAAATGTAGATAGTAGTAGGCTTCTTGTACTTTTTATGAAAATTGTTTGATAGCCATCTCAAACTTGAACTGTTGGAACTTTGTAGAATGCAAATTTGAACTTTTGTACTTGGAATCTTGTACTTAGGACTTGTAGATGATGACTTCACTAGGGAGCTTTATGGGTCTTGTATAAGAATAGGCTTGGATAGCCTAGACGTTGGTGTAGAACTTTAATGCTAGCTTAGGCATGGGTAGCCTAGGCGTTGATGTAGAAATAGAATACCTGCTTAGGCAAGATAGCCTAGGCGTTGGTGTAGAACTTGAATACCTACTTAGGCATGGATAGGCTAGGCGTTGGTGTAGAACTTGAATACCTGCTTTGTAATACCTCGTATTTTTCGGAATTTATAAATATATTTTAATGTATTTATAAAGTATTTTTACGAATTTTAGAAATTTAATTGCATTTAATAATGATTTAAATGTATTTTTATTTAATTAAAATCATTATTATTTTATTTAACCCGAAACGAATTAAATGAATTTAATATTTAATTTGGAAATTTATTGGGCCGTATTTTAAATAGTTTAAATTAATTCCAAGTCCGATTCATTCAGTTGGTGAACCCAACAGAGATTTTAAGCATTTAATTTCAAACCAAACCCAATTGTGCAAAGCCCAATGTCAAACCCCTAAGCCTAAGCCCACTAGGGATTAGGAACCTATAAATACAACCCTCCTCATTAATGATCCCCACTTATTTAAGAATTTTCTCTCTCCTCCCCTTCCTTGCCCTCCCTTTCTTCCGGCTCTCTCTCTTTGGCCTGTCTCCTTGCCGAGCATGCACAGAAACTGTGCGCTCGTGCCTTGTGCCTCGAGCACCCACGCCCCTCGCCCCTTTGCTGCTCGCTGCCCTCGTGCCCTCGTGCACGCAACCACCCGCACAACAACTCTCTCGCTCTCTTGCCTCGCTCCCTCTGTCCCTGTAGCACAACACTCATGCACCCCCTTGCCGAGTGTTGTTGCGCTGTTTATGTTGTTTTTTCGCCCAGCCACACACTCACACTCACCTCTCCTCTCTCGTGCGAGCACCGTGCCCCTGCTGCCCCTGCCTGCCTTCGCTGCACCGCACGCACACGCAACACACACCCAACGTGTGTTGTGTGTATTGGTCATGTTCCGAATAATTTCTTTTGCGCCCAATCACATTCAATTCGTGATTGTACCATGCTATAGGCTGATTTGGTATAAATATCTTATTCCTTGCCTATTCTATTCCAATTCCGTATTTTAAAATTATATTATTATTATTGATTTTGGATTAAACTGCTGGGATTGGTTATGAACACTGAAGTCGAGGATTTATGTGTTTAGATGATTGAGTAACATTTTATTTTGAAGTACAATAATTTACAGATTAGTGTATTTAATAAAGTGTCAATTTTTAATGATTTAAAGTGATTTTTATGACTAATTATGGTTAGGGTTTTAATCCCAATTTAACGGTTGATTGATTTACATAATTTAACGTTAGTTTCAATTATGGAAATCAAATATAATTTAATTCAAAGCTATAAAGTGTCGTTTTAATGATATTAAAGGTGAAATATTAATATTTTCGTACTAGGACTTTAATTTTTCAAGTGAGACCATTATCTTAATCACGGGCAACCTATTTCTAATTAAATCAAAGGTTTTAGAATTTATAAAAGTTGTTGTACATTTAGTAAGCATGGATAATAATTAAGTTTTATTATTTTTATTATAGGAGGTGATTTCTAGCCTTGAGTCGTGATTCGCAAAGTGGCCCCCGTACTTAGATATTCGAGGTACGTACATGCCTAGGGTGATCACCAATTACATGAGGGCTATGTGATGTTTATTATTTGTGAATCATGTGACTTGTATTATTATTGGATTCATGTTTGATGTTGTGAACAAGCATATTATTGGATATTGTTGAATTATGAATCCTATGTGAACAATCATGTTGTGATTATGTATAATCGTTGAATTATGTCAAGCATGTTGTTCAAGTTTATATGCATGTATGGGTCATTCACATGCAAGGATTATGTGTATGCTATTGTACGTAATGTCTAGCATACTTTGAGCCAAGTATTCGTGCCTTGTTGCACTATTTATATTGCCCCGTCAGTAGGGTATGTTTGGGAAGTCTATGTGAATTGAGCTATGGACTATTCGTGCCTTGTGCACACCCTTCTTGTTAACTGGAAATGTCGGGTTATCTCAATAGTATATTGAGAAGGAACAATGGAAGTAATATCACTTGAGTCCTGTGTTTGATCACAAGTCTTAAAGGATTAAAATAAAGTGTCATCGTTTGGTTGCTTGTATTTTATGTCTTGTTGTTGTGTCTTGAGTTCACCTTGTACATAAAATATTAATTAACGTAAAGTGTAACCAGAACGAGCTTCAAAACTCTTGGAACGTATATACCTCGAGTATGAACAATGGGGGGAGTCTTGCCGGAAAACTTGAACTCCTTGAATGATACAAGACGTTGTTTCATTCTTTCTTTTAAGCGCGAAAATTCCATCGGTATGGCCCGACAGTCGGTATGTCTCGAAATTTTATTACTTTGGTGTTTGGTGGGCTCCCAACACCCTTCCTTTTATGGATACTTTCTTTCACACGTTTGAAGCTAATTCTTAATTAATTTGTGAGTCAAGAGTCGTGTCAAGTGCCGAGTCTTGTCTTCATGATTACTTGTTTATTAAATGGCTTTTGCATGTGGATTATTATATTGTTTGGGTGAAGCATGTTAGACTAGGATTTTATTCTAGCCTGTTCGTACTCAGCTTTCGTTGACTTCGTGCTTTATGTTTCCTTTGGTCATGGCATTTGCCTTAATGACCCTATGATGATCCATCATTGCATTTGCATTGTCGGGGAGTAGATTTTTAATAACAAGTTTGTAGAGATAACTTGCGGGAGAAGTTATCAAGCATGAGATTGAGTTGAGAAATGTTTTCTCTTCCGCATTTATAAACTCTATTATTTTATAGTCATGACTACATAAACTATTTAATTGTTAGTTAATGGATTTTTAAATGTTTTGGTTTGGGCCGTAATGGTTCCGATTTGTATGGAGGTCATTAACTATATATATGTTTTAAAAGTTAGCTAAATTCCGCTGCGTAATTATGGTAAATAGCCTTAACCATTATCACGGTGGCGGTAATATTTTAGTAATTCCTTTATTTTCAGTTGGAAAATGGTTTTATAAAAGCAAGGAATTATTAGGTGTTACAAAGTGGTATAAGAGCTCTAGTTTAAGAGTTGCTTCGCATTAAATAATAGTACAAGGTGGTAACTAGGATTTAGAAACTACTTAATAGTAATCCGTACTACTTGAGTAGGTTTTTGCGGAATTTTAGGATGTTTGAAATTTTATTTTCCTAAAGTTAAAACGTCATTTTGAGTACTCAATATTTTAAAAAGTCAAATACCAATTATTTTAAGTTATTTGAAACTAAGTAAAATTCTGAACTTTAATGATTTAATTTTAATTGGGTTACAATTTATTGAATTTGAAATAAATTCGAACTATTTTTGAATTTTCTGAATTTTTGTGTGAATTTCCGAATTTTCAATTTTTTTTATTTAACTATTTATCTGAAATTAATTAATTAATTATTTAATTATCTATTTAAATATTTTTTCCGGAAAGTCTTAATATAGTCGAATTAATTAAATAAATTATTCGATTATTTATTTAAAATTTTCGACTTTAATTTTAATAATTTCGTTTAAATTTAAAGTTATTTATTAAATTAATTTCGGAAATTTTCATTTGTTCTAAGTGAGAAAGGGTAGATTAAGAAGGGCAGTAAATTTAAATATGCATCTAATTAAATGCTATGTGTTAAGCATGTATTGTATGATTATGTATTTAGAGTTTGATCATGCTTTATTTTGCTTTATGTGATTAGTTGCATCATAATTCATGATTAAGCATGTAATTTTGTTGCTTAATGATTTTGGGAGATTGAATTCTTTTGTTGGGAACGCGTTAGTAAGACTTTTAAGTTGTGTATTTTCAGGAATTGAAATGTTGCCTTCAAAGTTCTCTAATCTAGGACATCTAGAGAAATTGGATTGTGAGCCTCCGCATCTATATGTGAAAAAGATTGGGTTCGCTTGTAATTACTTTGCTACGGTCAAGGATATGCCTCATCTAAGGGACAAGGATGTTATGTCTGAGATGGTTATTCATTGCTTGCCTCATAGGACCCCATTCATTTCTCTTAAGAATCAATTTTATGACATGCACTATGAGAATGATACCTCTAATCTGTATAAGTATGAAACTCGTGATGGTAGGTCGAGGCATGACCACTATTTTAGAACTTGCAGAAAAGAGCTTTGAGGATGGTAGGTTTGTAAAAAGCTTAAACTTGGATCACATAGAAGGTGATAGTGATGTGGAGAATGCTATGAATGAGGATAGTGATGAAGTTGTGAGTGAGGATAATGACAAAGTTGTGAACGAGAATAGTGATGATGATGTTGTTGAAATTGAAAATCCTAATCCTGTAGAGCGTGAACCAACAATTTAGATCTCTAGTGATACTGAAACTAAGCTTGAAGCTAATGATGAAGTGAATAGTGTGCTACAACAAAATGATGAAGATATGGAGTATGATTCTGACCCTGAAGAAGACATGGATGATACTGAAGATCAAGACTTCGCTGCAGAGCACTACAAAGAGTTGCGGCTTACCCATTTGCTGCCTCTTGGGAGGGAGCAGAGCGCTTTGGTACGGCCATAATAGTCTTCCGCAGAGCTTTGCGAGTCACACCTTTTGTGGAGGTACGTTTGCATTTTGCAGAGCCTTGGATTGGTTGTATTTTGTATTTTGACTAAGCCGCCTGATTCATAGGTGCATTAGCGCCCTTTTTTCAGATGTGGCCTTACCCGCCTCGGCTGTCCGAGCCTACTTCCTGTCTGAGCGACGAGTGCTGATTCTGGGGGTTTATCATCCCATGTGGTATCTGATTGAGCGAGTGACTCTCCAACATAGTACTGCAGATCGGCTTGTTCCTCTTGACCCTCTAGAGTCCATGATGCTGGGGGCCACTGCAGCTATTCGAGCCTACATGGATGATGTGGAGGCGGGTGGCGAATCCCTGTGTCTCCCATGCGGGAACTTTGTAAACAGGGCTGCTAGCTACAGAGACTTCCTGTCGAGGCTTGCTCCGGCAGTTCGTTTTATGCCACCGGTAAACTTTGAACTTGAATCTTGTATTCTTGTATTCTGTTTCTTGTTTGACTTGATTCTTGTATGTGTGTTTCCTGGTCGAGGATGTCGACGCGGAGGATGTCCCCTATGCTGACAGGGTCTTCCGTTATGTGGACTCAGATGGGGAGCAGGTAGAGTTCCTTATTCTGGTGGCCCCTCCCTCAGAGAGGATGACGACCAATGCCCTTCACGATCACTACGCAGCTGTGCGTGCTTTTGTTTCTTGAAATGGTTGTATTCTTGTATATAGAAATTGACTTTGATTTTTTTTGTGTGTGCAGGCACCTCGGGCAAGAGTGCGCCGCTGGATGGTTGTAATTGACTCCATGAAGAGGCATTGTGTCAATCTGACCAGGAAGCTCGCTGGTCGAGACCGAGCTGTGAGTTTACTATCTCTGTGATTTTGACCGAGATTTAGAGCAGTACATGAGACAGAACAGGGGCAAGGGACCTGCTGAGACTGTGGTTGTAGTTGATGATAATTCGGACTGATCTTGCATGGTAGCGAGATCTTGCTTTGCCTTGGATAGGCTGTTTTGTATGTGGGATTTTTGTACAAATATTTGTATTTTTGTACTTGTATGGATATTTGTAGGTTTGTACTTGAATTTTGTATTTGTATGGTTTTGAAATTTGGATTTTGTATTTGTATGATTGAATTTTGTATGGTTTTGAAATTTCGCATGTTTTGGACATGTTGCTGCATGTTTTTGCATGGTTTGAATTGAATTTGTATGCGTTGTGTGTGAATTATTGAAACTTTTGGCTACATGTATGCATGCAAAAATGAAAAAATTTCCCCATTTTTTTCGGGTGTATATACCCACTATAAGCCCCCACTTTGACTGAGGTTTTTTTGGTTAGAAAAAGCGCAAGTTAAAGTATATCCAACTTTTTCTTATGCATATGATGACTCGACTTAGGACGTCGATCTAGGACTAGAATGCTTGAATTTTGGTCAAATAACTCGAAATTGACCCAGGTGCTGATTTTAACTGGTTGAATTTGCGCGACTTGCGGATTTTTGGAACATTCGGCCCAAATCATTGAGATGATTTCTTTGTACTATGCATTGAAGAGAGGCGTGCTTGATGCCATAAAGTTGGAGGTTGAGATTGTACTTCCGGCAGGCCTTGCGCTTAGCGCCTGCCCTGTGCCTCGCGCTAGTGGTACTTTCAAGTTCCACCACAAATGCTAGCTCTTGTATAAATAGAGGGCTTTGCAAATTAGTTCTTTGCACCTCTACCTCTACCTCTTGTTCTTATTCTCTTTCTACGTCTTCTTGGAAAAACAAATGGCTTTTTCTTTTGAAAATGCCTTGAACTCATGGCTTGGTTCGTTAGGCAAGTTGGCGAAAAGAGAGCTTGATGCTATGCATCTTGGAGTGCTTGTCTCTTTCCAATTTATAAAGCTTAGTCTGCACTTTCTTCATGTTGCTTTGGAGGCTTGGGATCTAGTGAATCATGTTTTCCGCTTTGGAAACAACGAGTTATGTCCCCTCCCTGAAGAGTTTAGTGCTATACTTGGTTGACCCCTTATGGTAGAGCCTTGCTTGCCTAGTGTTGAAGAACACTTCTTTTCAACTTTTGAAAGGTATTTGGGTCTTGAGCCCCCACTCTTGAGTGCCATTGTATATGGGCGAGGGGTGGATTTGCCCCTCTTTGTTTCTCATTTTGCTAGAATAGACATCCTCAAGGTGTGGCGCTTGAGGGCCTTGAATTTTTGTATCTTTGCTCGTTTCCTCTTTTCGTAACATGGGCTTGGCAATGGCAATGCCTCCATAATAGAGATTGTAGAGAAGTTTTCTTGTGGCAAAGACCTAATGCCGCTTGTAATTGGCGAGACACTGCTAGGACTTAATATGTTGAAATCAGACCCATCTTCTATGCTTTCAGGAATCCCGGTGCTACTTCAAGTAAGTATCTGATTTGAAAATTTTACTTGTATTTAGAACATTGAATATTGAACTACTTTTTTTTTGTATCTTGCCTAAGGTCTGGCTTATGGAGAGGCTCATGTTGGTGGCACCACTAGAAAACATGCCAAGATATAATAGAAAAGGTTTCACTGTGCGGTCCATGCTGTATGGTCGGCTTTCTTTGGATGAGTGGCGACGTGCACTCTCGAAGATTGGATCCTCCATCAGGTGGGTAATTCCATGGTGGGGAATTTCTTCCATGAGGCATGCACCTGATTCCTCTATTTTGAGGGTGCCTAGCCTTTTTGCATTAGTCTTCTACTCTCCTGCCCGAGTGATGAGACAATATGGCTTGAGGCAAGTGATTCCGGATTGTGCTATGGAGAATCCGAAGCCTGTTGTACTAAATACTGACCGTCTTGCACGGTGGATGAGGTATTGGGTTGCCAAACATTTTTTGAATATTCAATTCCTGCCCGAGCCTGCTACTCTGTATGCGGGGTATGTTGTATGGATGAAAGGTCCAAGTCAGAGAGACGCTTCTCTCTCCAAGTCTATGGGAGTCAGAAGTTCTAAGGCTAGACATCTTGCATCAATTGTTTATGAGGAGAGTGATGAGAGCTTGACCCATTCGGTGCTTGACCGTTCCGGATCCAGAGGAGGTTAATCATCATCTCGCCTTGGAAAGTTTGCTAGTTCCTTCTCTCGCCGCTTGGGCAAGGGAATGATGGACGAATGGTTGCAAGAAGGGAAAGGGGATAGTACTCAAGGCGCCAAGGCTCAAGAGCATAGTCGCCCAACCCCAGAACTTTGTAGGCTTGATGTGTTTGGAAATTGTGTTTGTAGGAAATGTGTTTGATAAGTATCCACTGCGTTCTTCAGTCCGAACGGCATAAATGTGTAGCAATATGTACCCCACTGAGTGATGAAGGTTGTTTTCTCCATGTCTTCCCCTTCCATGGGAATCTGATTGTTTCCTGCATACCCGTCAATAAAAGAGAGTAAGGCATGATTTTCTGTGTTATCGACCAAAATGTCGATGTGTGGAAGTGGAAAACCGTCTTTAGGGATGGCCCATTTAAGATCTTTATAATCGACACACATTCGAACTTTGCCATCCTTTTTCGGAAATGGGACAACATTTGCAATCCATTCTGGATACTTGGACTCTCGAATAAACCCGACCTCTAGCTGCTTAGAGACCTCTTCTTAAATTTTGAGGGAAACATCCGATTTCATGCGACCGAGTTTCTTCTTGATGGGCTTTGAACGTGGAATGAGGGGAATTGTATGCTGACCGATGCTTGGATCAACCCCTGACATATCATGATAAGACCATGCGAAGACGTCTATGTACTCTGAAAGTAGCTTGACCAGATCATCCCACTCTACTTGAGATAGACTTAAACCAATCTGAACTAGTTTTGGATCACTGCTGTTAGACAGGTTAACTTTTTATGTTTCCTCAATTATGGGTGTCTTGCTTTCATGAATTTCAATAGCTTTAAAGATTTCAAGGTCAGTTTCTTGAGAAGCAAAGTTGTTTGAAATAGGAATGTGTTTTGAAGTTGGACTTGAAGAGTATGATGAAATTGAAGTATTATTGAAATTAGCAATCATTATTTCGACAACTTTGACTTGAAGTTCGGCTTCTAAAGGCACTTGTTTGATACAAGAATCTAACCCTAGACTCATTGACTCATCATTATACTCAGATTCAGATTCATCCTCGGACGCAGGCTCGCTCATCATAGGTCCTTCGCCCACAGTAATTTTGAACATCTTGCCATTTGGAGTAGTAATCTTGAGAGACTTCCTCCAGTTATGGACCATCTTCTTGCTAGGAGAAATAAGCTTGGATGGATAAGAGCTTTCTATTTGAGTGATAATTTGGACCATGGCGTCCTCAGAGATGATTGGTGCTACTTCTTGGCCAAACAAAAGACCAAAAGAAGAAAAATCAAGGCATTCATTTTGGATTCGATGGCCCCTACTTCGGCGTTGAACCCCCAAAGTTCTTCGTCATTGTCATCATGCTCTATTAGTATCAGGGCTTTGTCACTTATCTTGGTTCTCGGATGAGATGCATTCAGGGTAATGATATTCCCCTTGACCTCCATTCAAACTTTCTGATGCAGTGAAGAAGGTACAACTTTGAGATCATGGATCCAAGGTCTACCCAGAAGGAGATTGAAACTTGCTTTGATGTTGAGCACTTGAAATCTTACTTTGCGCTCAATAGGACCTGTTCGTAATAGAAGGGTGAGAGTTCCCATGGCTTTCCGACGAATATTATAATAAGCGAGAAACCTTGAGAGGAGCTAGAAATATCACTCGGAGTGAACCCCAAATTTTCAGCAGTGCGGAGTGGGCACACATTGATGGCAAATCCATTGTTTACCAGAGTCATTGGAATGATTTTGTCATTCAACAGTCAGATAGAGTGCCTTATGATGGCTCGCCCCCTCAGGCGGGAGGTCTTCATCTGTAAAAGTAATCCCTTCTTCTAGATTTTCTAACAACCCTACCAACTCGTCAGGGGTGACTTCCTGGGTGATGTTCAGTTTGACTAGAGCATTGATCAGGGCAGTGTGGTGCTCAACAGAGGAAATTATAAGCTGCCAAATGTTAACCTCTGCTTTTGTATGTTTCAGTTGCTTGATCAGTGGATTCTCCTCAATGAGTGGAGGGATATTAGCTGATGGGACAACCCCGTTGACTGGTTCTTGAATTCTGCCAGATCGAGTCATAACCTGAACACTATTTTCTGCCTTAGTGCCCAAGTACCAATCGATGTTCACAATCTCCTGGCACCCATCATCAGAGATGTTCTCAATAGGAGGATTATGGTATACATCTTCGTCGTCGCTAGCCCATATCCCACATATATCTTCTTGAGGAAGCCCAGTAATGAACCCAGACTAAGTTGCATAGGATCGAATCTTGGCTCTAGGTTTTCAAGATAGTTAACAGGGGTATGAGAAATTTCCTCGACCTCAACAGGGCCTGCAACATTGAAAAGAGTTTCTTGATTGTCTTCGAGAGCCCTTAGGCGAGCTCCGACTTCATCAACACGATTATAGAGCTCAACAATAGCCACTACTAGTGAAGTCATTTTGAATTGTATTATGAGAGAATGAGTCCGAGCACCTATGAGACACATGACTTGAATTTAGAACTTGGACTTCCCGACACATGACATGATATGCATGCAGATGAATGAGACCTAGACTGACTCTAAGTGCCACTCCGAAGATTCGGGGTTTTGGACATTGTACTTGTAATGTCACGAGGAGTTTCAACCCTTTCGAGTTAGAACTTGTATCGGGATATGCAACTCGTTGGAAATATTTCAGAGGAAATTCAACGTATTTGACTTTGTACTTGTATCTGGATTTGCTACCCGTTGGAAATGTTTATAAAGGAGATTCATTCTTTTGTATTAAGCGAAAGCTACATTCTTTTGAATAAGAATTTGAAATATTTAAGAGGGAGTTTCAACCTGACATTTGGACTTGGATTATTTCAGGGGAATTTCAACCCGACAATAGAACTTGAAATATTTCAGGGGGATTTCAACCCAACAATAGAACTTTGAATATTTCAGGGGAATTTCAACCCAACAATAGAACTTGGAATATTTTAGGGGGATTTCAACCCAACAATCAAACTTGGAATATTTTAGGGGGATTTCGACCTAACAATAGAACTTGGAATATTTTAGGGGGATTTCAACCCCACAATAGAACTTGGAATATTTTAGGGGGATTTCGACCCAACAATAGAACTTGGAATATTTTAGGGGGATTTAAACCCGACAATAGAACTAGGAATATTTCAGGGGAATTTCAACCCAACAATAGAACTTGGAATATTTTAGGGGGATTTCAACCCATGGGGAATTTGAGTTTGTATTATTTCTAGGGATTTTCAACCAATTGGAATTTTTTTTGGAATTTGTATGGGGTTTGGATTATTTCAAGGGATTTTCAACCCATTGAAAATGTTTTGAAATTATTTCTAGGGATTTTCAACCCGTTGGAGGAGATTGAATTTTGTATTATTTCTAGGGATTTCAACCCATTGGTAGTTTTTGGCTTTTGTATTATTTCTAGGGATTTTCAACCCATAATAGAACATAGAATATTTTAGAGGGATTTCAACCCATGGGAATTGATTTTGTATTATTTATAGGGAATCTCAACCCATTGGAATGTTTTTGGAATTTTTATTTGAGAGTAATGGTGGGCAAGGATCTTTGTAACTTGAAATTGAATTCGGAACTTGAGTTTGATTTGGGAATTGAATTTGGAATTCGAAAAGGGAAGTTTTGAGACTTTGAAAATTCGTATTTGAAATTTGAAGGTTTTGGAATTTTTGAACTTGAAAACCCGGCATTATGCCGCCATGGGTTTAGGGCATTTGAAATTGGGACTAGAGCTTGATTTTTGAAAGGTTTTGAATAGGAATTTGGAATTTGAAAATTTGGCATTAAGCCATCATGGATTTGGACATTTGAACTTGGGATTTTGAACATAGGACTTGGACTTGAAAGCTTGACTTGAAAATCCGGCATTATGACGCCGTTTCGATTTTTTGAAACTTGGATTTGGAAATTTGACTCAAAAATCCGACATTATAAAGCCGTTGGATTTTTTTTTTAAAACTTGGATTTGGAAATTTGACTCGGAAATCCGGCATTATGACGCCGTTGGATTGGATTTTTGAACTTGGCATTTGTGCATGAGGCGTGTTTAGGGGTTTTGAATCAAATGGAGTGGCACTCCTAGAAGACCCTAAATCGGCGATTTTTAGACGCACGAGGTATGAAAAATGCTCCTTGGGGTTAGGTTTCCTAGTTGGAGGCTAATGGTTTTGGCAAAGCTAGAACTCGGGGTTAGCCATTCACGCGTGCAAAGACGCCCATACAATGCACAAATAGCACGATGTCATACTAGCATGAATATGAATGCAACATGCAAAGTTCTCAACCTAAGGTCCGTCTAAATTTTGTATGATCCAAGTGGTCGGCTTAGGAGGCAAAAGGGTCCTTGACTGAGAGGCGGATCCGGTAACAAAGCACCTCCACCCAAGAAATGTGTTTGTTGGCAGACGACCTCCATGCAAGATGTCAGGAACATCAAACAAATGTCAAGGTTTGGTGGGCTCGGAAGTGGTTAAACACTTTGGCCGGGAACCGTATGGAGAGTGACCACTCATTTACCCTCGGGGCTAGCATTAATGTAGAACAAATTCGTATGGGCGAAGGTAGAAATTCATTTTGCACAAATAGTATTTTCGAAAACATGCATGAGATGCCTAGAATCACAATTGTATTTGAAAAGCCTACCTTTCGGCGTTCGTTCTCGAAGTTTGGGAGTGCTCTTTCAAAGTTCAAGATTTAAGCTAAACTCCCATTCGAACTTTGGGCAGAATGGGCAAAGGGCCACTGTAAGTGTAACGCCCCGACCTCTAATTCACATAATTAAGCAGTGGAATTTACCTAATTCGGTCGGAACATTACCTGCCGTAACTCCCACTTGGGAATTACAAGGAAACCATCAATCATTGGCTATTAAATCTTCCAAATTAATATAAGAATCCTTTACATTCTAAAAATAAAAGTACATAACTTACTAAAAATCTTTAATTAAACTATTAAAACATTAAGCATAAACTAGGTGAATATTATTAAAGTGAAATACCTCGCCACTAATCGTTTCCATCGTTTCCCGCAGTACCTAAAATAGAAAACAAAACGGTGAGTCGAAGACTTAGTAACGAACTATCCTATCAAGTAAGTTCATTTCAGTACACTTTAGTTGGTAACACGGGGAGAATAGAATAATGTAAAACATTTTACAAAGCCATTTATTTAATCCATTCATAACTTTTAGTGCACATGCTAGTAGTTGGCAAGTATGACATGGTGGAACATCTTCCACGATGGACCGCTGTCCATAAAACATGGGGCCTGGGCCCAAAAACATGAGAGCCTTGGCTCAATGGGAGGATGCCCCATGGGCACATGCATGACCGAGAATCGTAACATGTGAACATATATTGCCAAACGGACCAGGTCTTTCACTTTCCTTTATCATGTTTCGTTTAATTTTACTGTCTTAGCCTTTTTACTTCAGTTGAAGTAACATAATTCCTTTAGATCATGTGATCAAAATAAAACATCATTTCTTTCATAGTTTCTCATAAACATCATTTTATAAGAAACTTGATTAAATCATATCATAAGAAATAATTCAGTCAACTCATTTTATAAGAAATAATTCACTCAAATCATATTTCATTCCCGCAATTCATAAAACATGTCAAAATATTCAGTTCATAAATCAATCATAACGTGGTAATTTCATAATCACATTTATAAGGGAATTGCGGGTACTAGCAATAGCCGCTACCTCACTTACGCGATTTGCTAAGGATTTTCCTTGGTTCGTTCGTCCTGAGCTCCGAGTCCAATTTCTTTCAAAATATTAAATCATTGAATTAGTATTAAAATCATAAATAATCTAAAATCAATATTTTTTAAATAATAAATTTTATAAGTAATGAATTTATAAATAACGAATTTTAATAAAAATATAATTTCATAATTTAAATATTATTAATCGAAATTTCAATCGAAATATTTATTTATATTTCATAAATCGATTTCCATGAAAATATTATTTAAATTATATTTTGTTAAATAAAGCTAGTAATTAGTAAAATCGATATTCGATAATTAAACCTGAAAAATAATTAAATTTTTATTAGTAAATAATTATATCATAAAAATTCAATTAAACATAAATATTGACAAATCGAAAATCTGAAAATTCAGATTGTCTTACCTAAAGCCCAAAGATCTAGAATTTTTGTCCCAACTTAGTTATGGATTGGAGGAGAATAAAATCAAGGCTTTAAAACCAACAATTGGTTTTGGTTTCTAGAAAGGGAACACGACAGGGGAGGGGGATGCGAGACAAGGGAGCACGAAAGGGAGGAGGAGAGGAGGAAGGAAGGCGGCTGGCTGGGCGGCGCAACGCCGAAGATGCGACGCTGATGGTGGTGGTTGAGCGGTGGTGGTACAGGTGAGGGAAGGGCGGTGAGTTGCACGAAGAAGGAAAGAAACAGGGGAGATTGGTGGGGCTTTTTCGGTTGCATCTGAACGGTGGAGGAGACGGCTCGGCGGTGAGGGTGGAGGGAGTTGGTTGAGTATGCGATGGAGGGGTGGCTGGGTGTGGTGGCTGCGGTGTTGGTGGTGCAGTGGGGCGAAGAAAGAGGAAGCAGGGGAGAGGCAGGGGTCGCGTGGTGGGAGGAGAGGGAGCAGGGAGGTACGGTGGTCGACGGTGGGTGTATGGTGGTTGAGTGGTGTTGGACGAAGGTGGTAGTGGTGGTAGTCGATGGTGGTCACGGGGGTTGTAGTGGTGGTGGTGGGTGATGGTCCGAATAAGAGAAGAGAAAAGGGAAGTGAAATTGGTTTTTGATTTGTTTTTTTATTTTAAGTTGATTTATGAAATTGGAATGAAATTGTAAAGGAAGAAGAGAAAGAAGCAAAATTGGTCTTTGCTATGAATGGGGACCAAAATCAGGGAAGAGAGGAATTGTTTTCCCTTCTTCCTGGTGCACGTGAAGAGCAAGGAAAGGGAAGAAAAATGGAATTCTTACTCCCGAGGGCATTTTGGTCATTTTACAAGATTAGGCCAAAATTTCTGAAATCTGTTGCTATTTTCGGAAAATACTAAAAATAGAAATGTTTAGCTAAAATAATTCTTTATAAAAGTATCGTTAACGAAAAATGAATAAAATTTCGTTTATAAAATTATCGTTTAAAATAAATCGTAAAACGTTTAAAATAACGAAATTAGATTGTTCGTAAATATTAAAAACAAAATCAAGCTAATAAAAAGTTTTTAATTTTAATAACTCGAGTTTAAAAATTTCGGGGCATTACAGTAAGCCACTGCGCCAAGTGCAGACAGCATCACCAGGTGTTGTACCAGCGCCCGGCGCTACTGCCGGCGCCCAGCGCCTGAGCGCAACAGTGGAAGATTGCTCAAAATTTCTTGCTTGTTCGAATTTGAAGTTTAGGACTCCCCAATGGAGTCGCCAAATTGTAGGGGTTTTTTGAATCGTACATTGTACTTTGCTTTTCGTAAAATTGTATATGTTGTATTTTTTAATTTCGAAATGCAAGTTAGGGGAATTTGATGAACCCCGATTAGGACTCATCAAAGACCTAAATTTTGTCCGGTTTATCAAAGAGGAAAACTCATAGCTTTGACTTGGTTTTTTACAACCCCACCTGATAAAAGGGAACCAAAATCTAGAGTTGTCCTAATGACGTTAACTGGTTTTGAACGTTTGAAATATCAAAACTCAATACATAAAAGTCTATGTAAAGACCCCTACGACTTTCAAATATTGAACCTTGACGGAGTCGTCACCAAACATATTAAAGGTCCCGTTTGAAGGACCAAAGTTCACACTTTTTTGGATAAGGCATTGAATCTATAAACCGCATGTGTGAGATTCGGGTGTGGGAACGAACCACTTATTTTGGTAGGCTTTAGAAATACATTCGAATACAAGACAATGATTGTTTTGCGAAATCCTAATCATGACACTAGGTTGGTTGAATCATGCATTTTAGAATGATTGAAATTGCTACTTGTACGTGGTCACTTTGCTTTAAAGTTGATTTATGGAACCTAAGGCCGGTTTGTCCAAAAATTATCTTCGTTAAGCGTGATGTAACCTTTTGAATTTTGTTGTATTTAGCATGTTGGGTGATGAAAGGAATAAACATGTAAAGCATCATCACAACTAGAAAAGGAATTATGAAATGCGTACAACACCGTTTAGGTGCAAAACCACACCGCCTTTAAAATGGCGCGTAAAGGGTGCGATATTGAAATTGCAATCATAGTAATAATAAGAGTAATAAAAATAACAATCATCACTTAAGTAAATTAAGCGGATAAAGATGCGTTATTGAAATTACAGTATTGAAATAGCACTATTGTATTTAAGATCCGAACGCCAAGCAACTTCTTAATAATAAGTGTGTCCGACACGGATTCAATTCTCTAAAAATCTTAACTTTGCTCATCTTGAAGTGTCATTGATTTTTGAACATTGAAATAGAACTTGAAATAAAACTTGAAATAGAAATAGAACTTGAACTTGAAAAGGGAGGTTCAACATCAAAGATTAAGAGATTTCATGCTAGAAAAATCTTATCTTTAACTTACTCCATGATTTGAAATGTTCTAGTTTAAAGAGAGTTTGCTCTCATTTAAACATCATTGAACTTGAAAACAGAATTTTGTATTGTGAACTTGAATGTTCATATGTTCTAGTTTAGAAAAGGGATTGCACTTTTCATAAACATCCTTGAACTTTTGAAAATTTTGGATTTTACAAAATTGTATGATGATTGTTGTAAAGAGAAAGTCTTTTAAGAGTGAAAGTTCCTCATTTTACTAATCATTTTTCAAAACAACGCTTGAAACTTGCATTTGAATATTCAGATGGTGCTTGGAAAATCATTTGAGAGAGATTTCAAGAATGAAATCCTCCCAAAGATTTCACCTTTGTATGTTTTTCCTAGTTTGTCATGAGTATGAACTCAAATGCAAACATCATTGGAGTTTGGATCTTGGATTAGAAAGGTAGAAAATTAGAACAAATCATAGTAATTTGGATTAGGGATTCGGATTACCTTGTTAGGGTTAGGTTATGCTTCCGATTTGCACTCCCAATTGCTCTTGGTGTTTAGAAAAATTGTAGGAAAACCGAAGGTTTTTGAAGATGGAATTTGTGTTTTGTGTTGAGAGGAAAAATTCGTATTACGACCTCCAATTAAAATCCTCCTCCTCATTTACGGTGAAAATGAGGGGTTTAAATAGGGGATTGGCCTGCTAAAAAACAAATCACGCCAGCGCCAGACGCCTAAGTTGCGCCCAGCGCTGCTGACGTGTCGCAGAAGCCACCAAAAGAAAGACGATGACACCGTCCTTCTTGAACCGAAGGCTTCATACCTTTGTACAATTTTGGAGTGTAGTGATTTTCTTGGTGGTTAAGGCAAGAATTTGCGACTAAAAACCCACCTTTTGAATTCGGAATTTGTATTTGGACTCGGTTTTACGGGACGGGGCCTGACATGCTCGGTTTTGTGGGTTCGCGCCCATTTTTGGAATGTTTAATGGCATTTTGATTGGAAATGGCCTTGTAAAACCTATGGAGAATTCCATTGGGTGAGATTGTGTTTGGATTGTGAACTTGAATTTTGGAAATTGAATTTTGTACCGAGATCCAAAATGGGAACGGCCTCGGGAGTTGGACTTGGATATTTGGATTTTTGAATATATCTTAGCAATTTGGACTTCCGCACGGAGTTGCACGAACCACCTAGCAAGGATAATGGTTTCTTCGTCTTCCCATTAGGGGAGACACGAATTAGGTGTCTACACAGCGAAAACAACTCAAATGCTTTTCTTTATTGAATAATAGTAATCGAAATAATAATAGTGTATATTCTATTAAAACCCTTGAAATTAAAATACTAAAATCAGAATCCACAAACGAAAACGAACTTAGATATAAATCCTAACTAAGTGAACTCTCCATTAATCCCGTATGCAAGCATGTCACATCATCACATCAAGTTCCCGAAAAGTTCTCACCAAAAGGTGAACAGGGCTAAGCCAAAACAAATAAGAAATACGGGTTAACAAAACCTAAGTACGGATATATGCAAAACATGTAAATCAATTATATATAGTTGAACATACTTTCACAAACCATTTAATTCAAATTAGGTTTTCTAATTTGATACTAGGTATACCATTGAAATGGTATACTAAGGGCATGAAGGTAAATTCAAGTGGGTTATGTTGGTTTGGCCCACTCCGTTTTCTTTTCCCTTTAATTTTTCATTCTCCCTATAAAATTCTGAAATCAAAATTTGAATTTCGAAAAATGAAATTGTTTTTCCTTTTTTTTTATTTTTTTATTTTTACAGTTGAAAAAATGTAATTAATTTTGTAAATTTTTTAAGATTTCTCATTTTTACATTCTCTCTCCTAAATTTTACCCAGTTATCTCTGGTTCTTCACTTCCTCCACTCCCTCCAAATTTGCAACGCACAACCTTCCTCCATACGCTTAACCACCTCCAACCGTTCAACTTCCCCTCAAACACTCAACCACCTCCAAATGCTTAACCTCTGTAATTGGTGTGTACTTTTGTAACTTCCATAAAAATGAAGAAATTTAAGTCAATTTCTTCGAGAGTAGCCAAAACCAGGTGTTAGGGGAGGAGGTAGCCGGTCTATTATTTATCACCCGAAATCCCTTATATATTTCGATCTTCCTCGTTCAACCAACAACCCAGAACTGAATTATAACACTACTTCGTACTTTATCGACACTGATGATGTAGAAATGAATCTTCTTGTATCGGATGCAATTAAGATCAACGATGAATGCGTTAATAAATAAAGAGTCGTATGACCCTGAATGGTTCTCGTGTTCTATAATGGTAACCATAGATGGGTTAGCAACTCCAGCACACCGCCCGCTCATTACAGACCACCCTCATATGCATTTGGGTTTCTGCGCCTACTTAGAATGGTGTTCCAACCAACTGTCTGCACAAGTGTCATGGGAAATGTACCCTAATTAACTCCTTGCTTTGATCGATCCTATGTCGGATGTAGATGTAGACGATCTACCTATTTATAGCTTCCCTGATTTCGACGACCACGTTTTTATTCGAATACTAAATCCATCCATGTTATGACGGTGGAACACTTTTTCTACGGCTTACAAGTTAAGTTTATTCCAAAGTGTTTATTGGGACGTCCCCGAACTTATACCAAAGTTTTTGAAGAAGGCCAAAAAATATTCAACGGAGTTTACACTATGATACCCCGAGGTAACATGGTCATCTTATGGAACGCAAGATCCATTGCAAGGCCGTCATTCAAAGCCATGTTTTTAGAGTTGTTTGCAACCCACCACCCATCACTCATTGTTGTAACTGAAGGATCGGTAACAATGACGGTAAGGAACTACTTACCCTCCTACCTGGAAAATTCAACTCAACCGTATTTGAGAATCAATGTGGAGGGGTGGTCCTTATGTGGCGAGTGAATGGCCTATTTGTTGACTTTAAGGAAGCGGATTTCAAATCCGACACTAAGCTGTTTAACGTCGTATTTGAGGTAAACATTAGTCATGTTTGAATGAACTCAATGTTTTCTCCTATATTCATCTATAATTTTAATCATCAATGATATGTGAGTACCATACTATATAGGAAATAACTTTATTCGTTGAGAATTTTACTAAAGTTGTGTACCATAAGATAAAGTTTAGTACCAAAATCATTGACATTGGTACAACGTAGAGTGTACTTAACCAGATAGAATGTTATGGGTAGCAAAATAATGTAGAAGTCAGTTTCATTATTAGTAATACAAAGTGTACCGACAACTCTTGATGTTAGACAGCGCAATAAATATGGAAGTCAGTTCCTTTAAATAACCCACACCAACCATTGTAAAAATCCAGTAAATATGCAGTGTATCCTAATCCCTCTGTCATCTTCCATTCATTCAAGTATCCCCACCAAAAGAAGTCACATTAAACACAAAATTTTTAACTAAAAAAATAAAATCAATCTCTTTAAAAATTGTTGATAACCAGATTGAGAGTAGCCGGAGTATCAATTATCACCCAAAAATATTATCCTTTTCAAACCCTACCCTTCAAACAATGGCCCCATAATTAGATTATAACAAAACTATCTTCTTCGTCTACGACGTAGAGTTTCAACGTCATATCTACATACGTAACGCGATTCAACTAGACTTGAAACACCATCTAAGAGACAAGATGCTACATAAGTCCTATGACCTCGAAGATCTTAATGTGATATCATAGGATCGGCTGATGGACTCACAATCCCTCTACATAGACCACTAATCGACGACGAAAGAGATCTCCATCTGGGCTTTTGGGCGTTTTTTGGATTGGCCAGCCAACGAACTCGAGCAAGTGTTTCTTCCTGGTTATACTCTGGAGAGTTAATTCATGTTATAGATCCCACTCCAAGTATTAACATAGACAGTCTAACAATTTATAGCTTTCCAGATTTCCCCTCTAACTTGTAAATTTCACCAAACACTGACGCGATACACGTAACGAGTGTCGAAACGTTTATATACTACGTGTAAATAGATGTGAATCAAAGATATTTTTGTAGGTGGCCTCGTGAGTATGTCCAGATAACCATAAAGGGTGAGACAACAAACTATGAGGACTATAAGATGTACATACCTAAAGGTACGGTGGTTGTAATTTGGAACGCTAGATCTATGGCCCGACTGAAGGAAATAATGCCCTTGGTCCAAGTATGCATTCAATGCTAAGTCTAATAAATACGGTTCAGTATTAAATAATTATGCAAGTTAATAATTTAGTGAGATCAAGTGAGTTGTATGCCTAGCTAGAGGACGCTTCAGTTCAAGTGGAATTAATAATATTAATCAACAGCTTACTCTTGACTGAACCCGTAGGGTCACACAAATAGTACGTGAACGAATCAAGTATTTAAGTAAATTAAATACTCCATTTATGGATATTCGGAATCGACGGATCTCGGTTCCAGTGGGAGCTGAAATCGTCAAAAAGCAAATTATGAATACTCCGGAAACGATGATATTGCCGGAAACGGAAATATAGATCGTATCGGAAATATAAATATTATCCAAGTCGTAGATGTTGCCGGAAAGGGAAACATGGTACGTATCGGAAAATATTATCGGAAATGGAAATATTGCCGGAATCGAAAATATTACCGGAAACGGAAATATTACCGGAATCGGAAATATTATCGGAATCGGAAATATTATCGGAATCGGAAATAAATTCCGGAATCGAAAATATTAAATATTTGTTCGAAACGGAAATTAATTTCGGAATCGGAAATATTAAATATTGTTCGAATCGGAAATGAATTCCGGAATCGGAAAAACGTATCGGAAGCGCGACGTACGAAATAAACATCGGACAAGCTTGCTAGACGCAAGGCCCAACACGAAGCTAGGCCAGCGCCAAGCGAAGCCCGCGCAAGGCGAGCAACAACAAAGCAGCAGCCCGTGCCGAGCAAGGCAGGCCCAGCCAAGCGCAAGGCAAGGCCAGGCCCAACCAAGGCAAGGCAGCAGGCTGGCAGCGCCCTCGCATGGGCCGCGTGCCAGCGCTGCTGGGGCCGCGCGCGCACAGCGCCCTTCGTGGGCTGCTTGTGCGTGTGTGTTGTTGTGTTTGTGCAAGCCTCAAATCCTTAGTCGCTTAGGATTTGTCCGGTTAGATTGTTTTCCTAAATCCACTAGAGTTAGTCGTTTAATTAAACACTAAAAACAAAGGATTAATTTAAGTATAATTCTAATTGAATTAGTAAATTGAATCCTAGTGGATTTCTAAGTCCGATAATTCCACCCTATAAATAGGTGATGAATAATCACAATTTATACAATATATTCATAAGTATTCACATAGTTTTAAGATTAAACTAAGCTTAATAATTTGCCAAATAATTAAGTTCGAATAACATAAAACCTTAGACTATATTCTAGTTAATTGAATCTAAGGCGGATCCGAACGTGTTGTGGACTATCTACGGAGGGACTACACTTGGAGTCCTAAACTTGTTCTTGTTCGGTTCGGGAGCAGCAAGGGAAGGCACGCGTCACATGTATGTATCCTAAATTATGCTAATTGATTATGTGGCAATTAATTTGGATTCCTGGCTTTATGGTTTTTTCGCATGAAATATATGTTTTATATTTGTCATAACCTAACAGTGGTATCAGAGCCTCTAATTAATTCCATAATCAATTATAGTTAACATGGTTAAATTTTATAAATTTGCAATGAATTAAAGGGGTGATTAATTTCGTTGATGGTAATTAATTGCAAATTTGTGCGATTATTTAATTATATGTTCGCAGGATTTTCGGCAGTTTAGTCAATAATGGTCGGAACGTACAATTTTATAGTGAATTTCGCATGTAAACGACGTTTTAAAATTTTGACTAAAATCATAGATTTGATGCCGAACCCAGAATCCCAATTTGGAAGCTTAACTATGACTTTTCGGAGGTTTTAGTTTTTCGAACGCAAAATTTATAATTTATATGATGTTAAATTAAATATTTGCGAATCTTGCTTGTAAATCTTGAATCTATGATTGAACTACTGTATAATTTTCATTTTTAATGCCTAAACTTGTTAATTATACAACCTAATTTGAAGTTGTACTTAATTTTTTGAAATTCGAATAATTTAGAATTTGATTTGATTTTCATAATTAATTAGCAATTTAATTAGGAACCTATGATTAAAAACCACCATAAAATTTGTTTAAATTGAAAAGTTTTAAAATTTTATGACCGAGATTTGAATCCATGAAAATAAACATAATCGGAAATTAATTTGAATAATAAATTTTTGATTTTTCGCCCAAATTTATGAAATTAATATGATTTATTAATCCGTCGATAAATTTAAATAATAAAAGTTTTAATTTTTATGAAATCCGTTCACAAATCTTGCACGCACGAAGCAATGGAAGCTAAGTGTTACCCTTAAGGGGTGTTGTATAGTGCGGGCATGCGAAGACGAGCAAGGGAGCTCGTCGCCTATGCGGTACGTTGCAACGAGCAAAGCCGTGGCACATGCGCGCAAGGCAGCAGCCCTGCAGTGCACATGGGCGGAGGGGCGAGAAGCAAGGCAACAAGCACTCGTGGCCGCGCGCGTAGGCAGCGTGAGCTGTCTCGACCAGCGAGCGTTTCCCAGCCCATCGAGGGATACCTCGACACAGCGAGCAAGTGTGCTGCGCGCAAGCGTGGCTTGCTCGGCTTGCTGCGTTTGCGCGTGGCTTCTCGGGTCTTGCAGTACGATCAATCGAGTGGCAGCCCATGGGGCGCTGCTGCTACGTGAGCTCGACGAGGCATGGGCGCGAGCCCATGGCCTTGTCTTGGCCCGATTGGTTCGTTTTGATTTTAATTTTTCGGTTGAAAACGATTTTAATTAAATTTAAATTCGTAATTTAATTTTTTCTCGGAATTTAATTTTGAATAATTTAATTATTATAAATTTATTTACACTAATTATTTTACTAAAATTAAAACCTTGATAAAATTTAAATTATTTAATATATTTAATCAACTGAAAATAAATTAAAGGATTTAAATAATAATTTATATGAGCTTTAAATTTTAATTAAATTTGTAAGTTTCCGGTTAGACTAGGAAATACAATTTTATGTTTAAAATTCGTAAAGCATGTAAAATTCTTGGTTTTATTGGAAGCGTTTTAGTCATAAACTCTTGATTAGGTCTACATTCCTTTAAGGTTAAAACAACTCAATTAGAATTAATAAGGATTGAATAATTTGTAGACTATTGGAAGCCTTGATTAATTGATGCAAATATTTATGTGATGCATAATATGTTCTACTAATCAGCTATGTGGGCCATTCATTAATAAATGAATGGGTGAATGGTATATTGTAAATGTACTGTTTTGCAGGTTATGGAAAGTGACTAGTATGGCCCAAATAGGATAGAAAATATGGTCTGCGTACCATTAGTTTGAATGTAAAATTGGTCTAATGCACCAAAGTTTTTAGTTTTAAATATGGTATGCGTACCATCAAATAGTTGTAATTAGTTTCAATTAAAGTTTATCCTATTTGAAGAAAATGGCGCCTCCCATGGTGAAATTCAAGACGGAGTTTCCAATCCATTTTCAAGACGGAGTTTGAAGTTGAAGCTTCAAGATGAAGTCGGGCCATACTAGATCACATTTATATCTTATGCATGCTTTAAGTTATTTATTGCTTTAAATATGTCTTAATTATGCATGAGATTATGGCTTGATTATGTTGCACGATTAAGGATTTTAGTTCACTTAAAATCTAACCAACATAGTAAGAGCCTTAAGTTCCAAACTTTAAAAATTGAGTTAAAAGGTGACATGCCAAAATAACACTTACTTGGATAACCTTTACATCAATCTTAGTAATAGTTTTCCGCCATAGCGAGTTGTTACTTATTGATCCTAAAGGGGTAAGGTACACAAATAATTGTGAGTACATGTTAGTTTTGGTGAAACTCAACGATATAAGTAAGGAGTCCTTTTATGTCGTGGCAAATGAAATAGGTTTACCTAATAAGTTGTTAGACGTACCTATCAACCAAGAGTAGTTTCTAGACTATTAGCAAAGGCTTTGCTTACCTAAAATATTTTAGAATTGAGTCTAAATACATAGTGTGCTTAATTCTTCAATGATTTAAGGATCTTGGAATCATTTTATTCACACCTGCAGGAACACATAACTTGAATAAAATGCTTAATAAATGATAAATTATTCATGTATGCTAGAATTTAAATTTATTAAGAGAAACTGTGAATGGTTATTTATTTGTTTATTCTTTTTCAATTGTAGTTTTAACTATGGCAAAAAACAATCAAAACATCATCATGGGTTCTGAGCTTATGATCAAGCTGAACATAACAAATTTTCTTGAATGGGAAGCTAAGCTGGTTGAAGTAGTAAGACTCAATGGATTTGAGTATGTACTGTTCAATCCTATGCCAAGCTACTATGCCAGAGACATCACCCCTGAAAGACATGCCGCCTGGAATGTGGATCTCAAGAAGGTTATGAGTCTCATGCTGAACAACATCCATGATGATTGGGCTAGGAGGTTTGTAGCTTACGAACCTTTTATGCTCATCAAGAATATGAGGGATATCTGTCGTGGAAACACGGAGGACAGAGACCTAAATGTCCATGAGTTGATTGAATCAATGTCAGGCCTGAAGGTTAGTTCTCATAACAGATGTTTTAGGATGGAAGTCCAAGAAACACATGTTCAGGTCCTTCGCACTAAACAAAGGGTTGGTGTTCCACTAAGGTTCCATGTAGACCTTATGCTTTCATATTTTGATCGCCTAAGTCTATTAGGATTTAGGAACACCAATAAGCGAAAGGATGGCAGTCTCTATCTTGCTCCATTCACTGCACAGTGGGTTTGGTCGCTTTAAGCAGCTATACCTGAGTGAACCAAGAGAAGAAACAGTTGCAGAGTTTGTTCACCTGGTAAAAAAGGCTGAGATAATACTCGACTGTGAAGCCAAGGATTTAGTCAAGGCTAAAGGCAGACCCTTCAAGAAAGGTGGAAAGTCCAAGGGCAATGCTGAGTCAGTTCCCAGAAAGAAGACAAAGCAGGACAAGTACACATCAAGCTGTCTTTATTGTGATGGAATTGGCCATTACAAGAGAGAATGTCCAAAGCTTAAGGAAGATCAGAAGAATGGAACAGTCGTTCCATCTTCAGGTATTTTATTTATAGACTGTATACTTGCTAATTCAACTTCTTGGGTATTAGATACAGGTTGTGGCTCACACTTATGTTCCAATTCGCAGGGACTAAGAATAACTAGAAGGTTAAGCAAGGGTGAAGTCGACCTACGAGCGGGAAATGGAGCACGGATTGCTGCATTAGCTGTAGGGACTTGTTATTTTTCGTTGCCCTCTGGGCTAGTTTTGGAACTGGAGGAGTGTTTCCATGTTCCAAGTCTTACTAAAAACATCATTTCTATTTCTTGCTTAGATGCTAAGGGATATTCCTTTTTAATAAAAGACAATAGTTGCTCGTTTTATTTTAAAGAGAAGTTTTATGGATCTGCTAGATTAGTCAATGGACGTTATTTATTAGATCACGACAAACAAGTTTATAACATAAATACCAAAAAGGCCAAAAAGAATGATTCAGATCTCACCTATCTGTGGCATTGTCGATTAGGCCATATTAACATAAAGCGCATAGAAAGACTTCAAAAGGAAGGAATTCTAGAACCATTTGACTTAGAGGATTATGGTAAGTGCGAATCATGTTTACTTGGCAAAATGACAAAGCAACCTTTCTCTAAAGTTGGAGAAAGAGCAACTGAACTATTGGGTTTAATCCATACAGATGTATGTGGACCAATGAGTACAAATGCTAGAGGTGGTTTCAGCTACTTTATCACTTTCACTGATGTGAGGGGGTCGAAAAAGCACGAGGCTAATGCGTGACCTTGTCCCTCGTGGGTGTGACGTTTCTTTTTGTCAAATCAAGTGTAATTGGATTTCCTGTGAGTTTACACCCAATTGACTAGTAATATAGGAGTCGCCATTCAGTTTTTAACGACAATAAGAAAAACTGACAAAACCCGGTTATCGTGACATAAAGGGAGTGCAATTATGTTTGACCACGACGGCCGTAGGTTCCCTTGTGATCCCTGGTGCGGGGATCTCTCAACATACACCCGCAAGGTAGAGATTGAGGGTTCGGGGGACTGTAACTACCGAGAGGAGTACTCGCTCTTCGATAACTCCAGAGGCAGGATATCCTTACTAGCTCAGCATAAATAATTGAAGGGACATGCGTTAACTATTAAACTAATCTGAGTTTATTTTAACAATATGCAACATATAGTACTAGATCGATCGCGATTATCTGATTTAGATTGTTTTA
The DNA here is from genome assembly GCF_020520425.1 of Spinacia oleracea. Lineage (NCBI taxonomy): Eukaryota > Viridiplantae > Streptophyta > Magnoliopsida > Caryophyllales > Amaranthaceae > Spinacia > Spinacia oleracea. The sequence goes on along the minus strand of NC_079490.1, from coordinate 158,281,798 downwards.
AGGGATCTAGCATGATAATCCAATTTCCCAACATATTATCTTTATTAGGCGTGATAGAACAATCAGATTTAATTAGTTTAACAGTTCATAAAAGGGCGAGGAAAGCAATTAAACCATGGAAAAGGGACACATTACGACGCACCCTTGAGAGGTGCGTCACGGTTCTCAGAAAACTAACCACTTTGACTTTGCTATTTCTCCTTTTATTTAACGAATCTCAAATTATAGGACAGGATACGTTCTGTTCGATGTTTGGATCGATTGCGACCGAACGCGTGATCAGTTTTGCAGCGTGAGGCTTAGGCTTAGGGGTTTAGAGTCAATACTCAGAATAATAATTGCGTGTTGTTCTTTTCACGTCGAACTTAGGGCCCTATTTATAGAAAAGAGTTCGTGGAAAGATAGAATTGTAGAACTCTAATCCACGAGGAATTAGGAAAGAACACGTCCCAGGTAATTTCAGCGCCCAGGGCTGGGCGGCGAAGATTTCGGCGCCCAGAGCCAGGCGTTGAAAATAGGATCTGGGCCGTTTCTTTGTCAGATTAGGATTCTTAGAATCCGAAGTGTATGAGAATTTAATCGAGTCTTTTAGTGCGTATTAATTTTATGATGGAATGCATCTGGGCCCGTTACGAACTCTAGGCTCGTTAGGATTTTAATTAATACGTAACTCTTATTTTCGAATCGTATTAGGAATAGGATTCTCTCGCAATTTCTATCTCATTTAGGATTTATGTTGGAGTGCAACACCTAATTCTGACAGGTTTCTATCTTTTATGACTTGCCACTTTTAACAACTACCCATTACGGCAGTTACTATTTTTAGCAGGTTTCCATAAATAGCAGGTTTCTATAAATAGCAGGTTTCGGGTGAAATGAAAAGGGGAATTGAGATTCGTTATTTTATAGGAGATGCGTTGTCAAGTGGAGATTTATGTTCTCATCATCGAACCTTCCCTTTCGGGAATAGGGACAAAAGTAGGTGTCTACAGTTAACCCCCACTTTGACTGAGTCTTGGAGTAAGACGATGGTCAAAGTATTAGACGGAGTGCGCCACACAAGTCATGGTGACCTGCTTTTGCGAGGGTCTCACGAGCCCCCAAGTGATAACATTTGACTTAAGGGTCATCACTTGAAGTGTCGACATATCCCTCACGTGTCATTGGGATTTGTCAACGGATAGTATAGAAACTCCCTCACTTTGTCATTGGAAGTATCTAAAGAGGCGTAGAAACTCCCTCACTTTGTCATTGGGAGTAGCTACAAATGTTTTCGAAATTAAAGGTATAAAGTGTAATTGGGCCTGGCCAAGCCCAATCACGAGGTAAAAATGTTTTTAAAGATTCTCAATTTCAGGGCTAGCAAAACGAGAAAACCCCCTTGTTTTTATGGGACGTAAAACGAAGGAAAATCCAGCACATCGTTCTTTTTTGAAAAAACGAAAAAACCAATCCTTTGATATATTTGGAAAAGGGAAAACCAGAAAAAGTTATCGCTGCAGCGACTAAGGACCTGCGCGGTTAGTGACGCAGACCCCGCCCGCTGAAGGTGGGCGAGCCTGTCCGTTGAGGGTGGACGCCCCGTCCGATAGAAGTGGACGAATCTGTTTTGATGTTTTGAAAATAAGGACCTACGCGGTTTGTGACGTAGACCCCGCCAGCTGAAGATGGCGAGCCTGTCCGCTGAGGGTGGACGCCCCGTCCGATAGAAGTGGACGAATCTGTTTTGAAATTTGTTTATGCTTTTTGAAAATAAGGACCTACGCGGTTTGTGACGTAGACCCCGCCGGCTGAAGATGGCGAGCCTATTTTAAATTTGAAGACTTTATTTTTCGAAAACTGAGGACCTGCGCGGCTAGTGACGCAGACCCCGCCCGTTGAAGGTGGACGAGCCCATTTTGAATTTCTTACTTTCTTTTCATTTTGCCTATGTAGAAAGGCTTTTGTGTTTACAACCTGTTGGTGGGTCGCAATATTTCCTGATTAAGTGTGTCCTATAAGTGGGCCCACACTGTGTATATTTCTGTTAACGATTTTTTTTTAAATACCGTTTTTTTGAGATTATCCAAACACTGGACTGTGTATAGCGTAGTCCGGGAGCATGATTTTAACCTTGCACACTCTTTGTAAGAGTATATATTTTTTCGAGAGCCCCCAAGCAATTGGGCTCGTCGGTCATTTTTTGCCAAGAGAGGTACGTAGCTTATAACGTCTTTTAATCATGTCTGGGGTCATGCTCGTATGTGCGAGTGACCTTTATAGTGGTATGCTATTTTGACGAAGTCGTGGAGTGCGACTTCAGTTTCTGGGCGACAAAGTTTATTTTCCAATAATATTTGGTTTAGCTTGGCCCGGATTAATCTTTTGACAAACAAACATTTTTCATTTTTGAGAAACCAACGACTTAACAATATTTTTTTTGGTGTTTCGAAGAATGACCTTGATATTTATTTTGCTCATATTTGTTTTGAAAAGTGTACACATATATTCCTTGAGACGAGTCTAAGTTTTGACCAAGTTTTAACATTCATTTTTGATATTTGGGTGCTAAAGGTGCTTTTGGGCTTGATCTTAATTGCAACAGGGCCTCGCGTCCAGCGACACGGTTTTAAGTCCTTTCCTGTCCCGCGTTTTGTGAAATCTGGGCCTTGTGCTGCATTTTCAGCGCCCAAGGGAGGGCGTTGATTATTTCGGCGCCCAGCCATGGGCGCTGAAAGTCCTCTCCTGGCGATTTTTGGTTTTCGGATTTCTTAACGCGTTTCCGAATGGGATCAGGATATCACTTGATGTGTTCAGCTATATATAGGGGCTAGATACGTCCCTATTTTCCATCACTCTCAATTTCCTTCTCTCTTGTAATTGCTGCATTTTTAATTACTCCTTTCTTTCGTTATGTCGATTCCTCCTTTCTCACTCCAACGAGCTGTTAGGCGTTGGCTACGAGCCCTTACTCCTACAGAAAAGACTTTGTTGAAAGAATACCACTTAGAGGCACTCCTAGGCTTACAACAAAATTAATATTGATTATAAATTTCTGCATGCATCCCTAAGCTTTTGGGATTCCGATCATCATGTTTTTGTCTTTCGGGGCAACGAAATATGTCCCTTGCCAGACGAATTTGCCGCGATCCTTGGTTATCCTACTAATGCTACTCCTGCCACTCCTTGCACCATTGAAGAGGGTAAAACAACCATAGGGGCTTTCCTAGGACTAGATGCTAACTTGCTTGCTGAGATTGTTGTAGGGGATGAGATTAATTTGGCAAAGCTTGTAAAACATCATTTTAGACCTAGTAACAATATGACCGAACAAAAATTAAACATTCGAGCCCTTGTATTTTGCTTGTTGAATCATTATTTGCTGTCGAATAACAATGGTGAGTTCGGTGACATAAGGTTGATCCCCTTGATTAACCAGATGGAAAGCTGCTATTCTATCATACCATTGGTTGTTGCCGAGACTTTGCTGAGTGCGGATGAACTGATGAAGGATGCCAAATCTGAATATTTTAAGGGGAGCCCCCTATTACTGCAGGTAATCGATCTTTTCCTTGCGCATCTTTTTTTTTTTTGCATTCTTTTTTACTTGTCCTGCCTGGAGCTGAGTTTCAGCGCCCAGGGCTGGGCGTTAGAATTATCGGCGCCTGGTCCTGGGCGTTGAAGCTGCGCCCCAGGCTTCGTTTGTTTATTTATTATTTTTTTGATCTGATCGTACCCGTTTTTTGGAGATTTGGCTCATAGAACGACTTAGGCTCTTAGAAATTCCTGCCGATCCTAAACACTATCGCCCTATAGCCTTGGGTAACCGGAAGTGTTTGCACCGAGGCCATGACGAGGCCGAGTGGACCTCCTTTTTTACTCATGGTATCTGTTCTGTTAAGTGGGTGGTACCATGGTGGGGTTTGACTACTATGACGGGGGGTTCTGATGTATCGGTTTATGTTTCCTTGCTGGGGCTATCTCGGCCCATTTATATCTTCCCTTACCGAGTCATGCGTCAATACGGTTTAAGGCAGACTATCCCCTTTTCTGATACAGTACCACCTAAAGTAGCGTCCTTTTCACAAGCACGGGTTCAAGCATGGGCTAAGTATTATGATGGTCTCCCGTGTTGGGCCGTAACTACAAATGGCTTTGTGGGTCTTTCTGAAAACTATAAGTTGTGGATGAGCTCCTATGATAAAGCTGTGAGGACCGAGGCTCGAAATGGGGATCCGGCTGAGCTTTTGATACCTCGTATTCGGGTTAGATATGAGGGCCGTGATTCTGCCAATCCTCGCACCCATGGTATTAAGACTGTGAAAGCTCGTCCTGATCGAAAGCGAAAGGAAATTCCTCCCCGTTCCAGTTCTAGGCCTAAGAAGACGCCTAACACGAAGGGGTCTGCCGTTGCTAAAAGAAATGCAAGCTCTCGCGGAGATCGTCGCCGGAACAATGTATGGGTTAGGAAGGCTCAGCCGCCTGTAGAAGCAGTGACTAATCTAGTTGATGTTGATAATCCTTCTCCCGCCATTGTCTGTGCCCTTGAGGCTGAGCAGGTTGTAACTGAGAATGTTTCTGAAGTCTTGGCATCTTTGGAAGTTAGTATCCAGGAGCCGGTTCTTATGGAGATTGATATAGGGGCAGTGCAGAGACCTGCGGAGGTGGACCCTGCGAACATTGCCCTCTACAAGACTTTATTTGATGATCTGGAAGAACTAGAGTAGTGTAGTTCTTGCTAGGGTGTAGGTGCCCTTTATTTATTTCAGTTGTGTTTGTTTTTCATTCCTAGCACTTTTGTTTTCCTTCTTATTATTTTTTAATAAAGGCGTGTTTTATTTCATTTTCATTTTTTTTGTTTCTCCTTAATTTTTTATATATGTCTAACACTTTTGCACAATGTATATATATTTTGCTATTTTAATTGGACCGAATCCATAAATAGGATTGCCTACGTATCTTTGTTAGAATCAGGTCTCGCGTAGTTCTAGCTAGAATAAATTCTAGGATGCCGGGTCTTAATAGATATGCCCTGAGGTGGAAACATATTATTTTAATCGGTCAAATGAGTGAAGTATCATTATCTTCGTCTGCTGTTTTTTTTTTGCCGTAAGCCGTGTATAAAAATGAAATTGTTTTTTTTGTACGGCTATTTTTTTGGTACGCATATCTAGATAATCATGTTTTTTGTACGGCTATTTTTTTGGTATGCATATCTAGATACGTGCTGTACCCCCTAAGTGTTCGTTATTTTTCCGTTATGTGCGGATAAAATGACGAACACTTTCTGGAAAAAGGTTTAGGTAGGCAGAGAGTTTCAACGCCCAGGCTGGGGCGTCAAAGATTTCGGCGCCCATCACTAGGCGCTGAAAATGACTTTTGGGCGGTCGTTTTTCGACTCTTTGCTTCACATGTTCTTGCACTTATTTCTTTTCTCTTTATTTTATGCTTTTGCTTTTTCACTCGTATTAAAATCAATTTTGAGGCTATTTCGAAGGCTTTTTTGACTGTTAGCGTGAGACGCATTTTTGTCCGGATTAATTTTTCCTATTCGTGACTCGAAACGCTTTTTGAGAATTGGGTTAGTGTGTGGAAGATATGAAGATCTTTGTGTAGGCTTTTGAGTGGGCTGAGGTGCGTGTTGATGCCGGGGGCGGTGTTTATTTTTATGAGTTTTTTTCTTGAGCAACATTTGCATGGTTTCTTTTGCTTTCTTTGGGTTGCATGGGTTAGACCCTTATGTTTTGGTAATATGATAATGTGGTTCATTTTGGGGTTTGATGAATTTTGATGTCACGATTCAAGACCGAGTGGGCCTTGTTTATTGGGCCTAGAGTGGGCCGCCTCTTTGCAAGTACGTTTGGTGCTCTTTTAGTGTTAGAAATAAAGTTTTTTTTAGGAGGAATATTACGCCTTTATTAATTTGGAAAGTAAGGAAAACACACTGAAATAAAATTAACCTATATTCTAAGGGGTCTTAGGACCATCTAAAGCCTTTATTTTTTCTACCAATCTAAAGAACTACTAGGCGCTTTTTACTATGGTGCTCTATATGGCTCAAGCCTTGGGTTTAGTCTCGTAAAACTTTGGTCCTTCACCGGTACTCATCTTGAATTCTATTCCTTTTGCGTTGACCCACTGATATGTCTTCACCCATCCATTCTCGATCTCTTCTAGTGTTGATGCAGGAGAGATTAACCGGGTTGGATCGAAACCTTCATGTTGTAAAGCTAGGGTAGTCATCACAGTCTCGTCCTCCATAGGCCTCGATTCGTTAAATAATGTCCATAGAGCCTGGTTGTCCAATATTTTAGTTGTTTTGGTTTTGGTGAGGTGGGGTGCCTCATCCAAGGTGTGGCAGTCATGGAAAATTTCAAATCCGGGTTTTAGCAAGCCATTCTGAATGAAGGGTTCAGGGAAATCACAGCATGGGTGTTTTTCTCCTTCCCGAATGAACATCCCGTTAAGGGTCCTTTGATATGGGGGAAGGAGGGTGGTTTGTTTGGCCTTGTTGAGGCGTAGCCTAGACAGGCGGTCAGCAATATCTTCCTCCGTTGGTTCATAGCCTAAGCCAAAGGGAGTAGATTTGTTGGGTAAAGGATGGAATGTGCATTCCTTCTTCCTTATACCCAATGGGGTTCCTGGGAAATAACCTTGAGCTAACAGCATTCTAGGGACGACTCGGGATGCGTGCGGGTCTAGGAATGCTGGATCATAATCTTCGACGAACTGGATTGCTTCATCCATTTGAAACCCATAAAGGTCGTCTGCAGTTTCGGCCGTTCCAACCATAGTACAATTGACGTCGAGGGGAGGGGCGCGGATTTCCAGTATTACCCCGTTATGGTTAAGTTTAACCATTTGGTGCAAGGTAGAAGCCACACCTCCCAAGTCATGGAGCCAAGGTCGCCCCAAGAGGAGGTTGAAAGTGGGCTTGATGTCGATTATTTGAAACTCTGTGGTGCGTGCCACAGGCCCGGTTTGTATGGTAAGGTTGATTTTTCCCAACACAGGCCTTCGAGAGTTATCATAGGCTCGTACCCCTTGCGTGGAGGTTTGGAAGTCGTCGTTTCCTAGCCCCAAGCAATGGGCGGTTCGCAATGGGCAAACGTTAACCGCTGAACCGTTGTCTACGAGCGCTAGGGGGATGTTTTGTCCTTTGCATCCGACCACTAGATAGAGGGCTTTATTATGAGCACCCCCCTCCTTGGGCAAGTCTTTGTCAGTGAAAACTATGGCCTTTTCTCCAGCATCTCTCGTGACGTGGCTAACCAACGAGTTAGGTGTGATATCTGTAGGTACCGAGATGAGGTCAAGTGAGCGAATAAGCTTTTCGCGATGTTCCTTTGAAGTACACATGAGGTCCCAGATGGTAATCTCGGCCTTTGTTCTTTTTAGCTGCTTCAAGATAGGATTTTCAATGACTTCCGCGACGGTGGTGTGCCGTCCATTCTCAGGAGTTTGTCTGGCTGGGATATCGTTCATAGGAGGTGGGCGAATATCCGATTGATATATCCTTCCGGATCGGGTGAGATTGTCGACTTCGGGTCCCTGAGGGGTGGTGTCAATGAGAGCATACCCGGGCAAAGTTTCAGTAAAGAGGTCCTGGCCCGAGACTTGAGACAGGTAGATATCTTCAGCATCATCATCCCACACACCGCACACTTCTCTCTCGATTCGATCCATAGGGACCACAGCGAGTGGTGCACCTTGAGGTGTAATATACACCGTAGGGTCGAAGTTCTCATTTTCTGGTTGGTCGAGAGAGAGGTGACAAGAGCCGAGTGGGCTTTTCTTGTTGTTGGGTTTTCCAACGTTAGGGAGCGGTATCACTTCATCCTCTATCATGTCCTGGATCGTATGTTTTAGGGCCCATCAGTTTTCAGTGTCATGCCTATTTCCTTGATGGAATTTGCAGTAAGTACCTTCGACCCAATATTTGTTCTTGACAGGAGGGTCACGGGTGGGTCCTATAGGCCTTAACTTTCCTTGGTTGGTTAGTCTTTCAAAGGGTTGTACCAAAGTCGACCCGAGTGGGGCAAACTTTCGGTCTCGGACCCATCTTCCAGGGTTTCTTCGGGCGGGAGTCTCCTCTACGGCATGGACTTCTTGGGCTTGGGATGTGTTTCCCCTGTTGTAGGCGTTGCTTTTGTATGCGGGTTTACTTTGTATTGTTTTTGCGAGGTCATCATCGATCTTTATTCCCACATCATAAACTCTTTTGAAAGTGTCAAGTCCCAGGTACCTAAGGTGTTGTCTGTAAGCCGGGTCCAGGTTGTCAATGAATTTTTGGACCAATTCTGTTTCGGGAGGCCTATTGATTAGCTGGGCCGCCTGGTCCCTCCATCTAGCAAAGTAGGTTGTGAAACCTTCATTTTTCTTTTGGAAGAGAACTTCCAGCTCGCGCATGGTGACTTGAAAATCCATGTTCGACGAGTATTGCTTGATGAAGACATTGACAAAGTCTTCCCATGTGGGGAAGAGATTAGGGTCCTGGTGGTAGTACCATTTGAGCGGCACAGGTTCCAAGGACAGAGGAAAGGCAGGTAAATACATGGACTTATCCACGCCTTTCAAGTTCATAGCATTCACAAAGCTCAATAGATGATCACGGGGATTGTCCGTGGCTTTAAACTTTGGTAAGTCAGATGAACTAAACTTTTCTGGTAGTTTTCCAGGAAAAGGTTCAGGATCGAGGGAGAAGTACTTGCTCCCCATGGTTTGCTGTAGGACCATTTTTTCAATCCTCTTCTCGTTATCGAGGTCATATTTGGCTTGTGCAGCCGCTAAGGCTTCGTTTTCCATTTTCAGTTGGCCCATGAGTTGGGTCATTTGGGCCATCTGGTCTCGCAATTCTTCGATGGACATGTTTGAGGGTGCGAATCGAGGTTGGGGAAGCGGAGATCCTTGAAATGAGGGATGACGGACGGAGCTTGGAGTCACTAAACCTGGTGTTGGCGATGTATCTTCGAGACGCACTAACCTTTGATTTCCCGATCGGCACCAAGTTGCAGGACCAGTCCTATGCATAAGATAAGCTAAAGTTTAGGCCCCAAAGTTTCAAGCATTACTTAGTCTAGACTTTGACTCTCTCTATTGGTTTCTTCGCTCTTTCCTTTGTTGGTACACTTTTGGTTCTTTCTTTTGGTCATTCTTTGGATTTTCGAAACACTTGCCCATTGTGACATTCATAGTTATTGGCATGTTCGGTTTTGGTGCCGAGCATTGTCGTCGTAGGAGGTCTAACAACGACTCGAAGAGTTATTTATATATTTTTAGTCGCTTTAAGAATCGAGTGCTTTTCATACGCCCTTGCAGCAAATTTTACGAACGGTTTATTTTTTGCTACATATTTTTTTTTGCGCGGGCACCGAGGCTGCTGCGCCTGACCAAAAGGCCAGGCAGCAACTTCAGCGCCCAGCGTAGGGCGTGAGAAATTATGGCGCCTAGCCAGGGGCGTTGAAAATGCATCCCTGGTTGGTTCTCGTTTTCTGTTCGCGTCTATTTTTTGTTTATGCAACTTTGATTTAGCGTGCTTGCCTAATAACGTCCTTACGCGTTGTGCAGCGTTTGTGGGATTCGTTACAGGCCATCCCGAGCGTCGCTTATTTTTGTGGCGATCGTTCGGGCTTGCGGAACACGTATCTTGGTATAACTCCTTGGCCAGTTGGTTTATGAATGTTTGGGCAACTTTTAAGGTCGTTGGTTTTCTAACGTTGTTTGTCACACACAATCACATATTTCGTTAGACATAACTAACATTACATCATGAGGCAATATTCATATGTCATGTAGTTTATGATAGGCTTCTATAGGTAGTATTCGCGCTTGGCTTGGTACCGCTTCTATCGCAGATCCAACACATGCCCCGGTCGAGGTAGTGCCTTCAACAGACGAATTTCGCCCAAGAGGCCAATCACGATGTAAGCCAAGGGGGCATGCACCAATGAGAGGGACCTAATGGGCGAGCGATTGGGTTTGGGACGGGTGTACTACTAGCGAAAGTGCCGAGTGGACAACATTCGAAGCGTATGAACCCCTTGGTTGGCGATGGGTATCCTTATTCCTAACTCCCTGAGGGAGCCAAGATTCGTTATGCGGTTCTGTCCGTTCACATTAATATGCTGATTTTCAGGTCGTCCCAACTTGATGGGGAAATAAACGCGGGGTAGGATCGTTTCACCCTTCGGCTATTTTGATTACCTACGAGCACGAGTATTTCCTTCACTATCCCCAGTGGAGTCGCCACTGTGAGGGGGTCGAAAAAGCACGAGGCTAATGCGTGACCTTGTCCCTCGTGGGTGTGACGTTTCTTTTTGTCAAATCAAGTGTAATTGGATTTCCTGTGAGTTTACACCCAATTGACTAGTAATATAGGAGTCGCCATTCAGTTTTTAACGACAATGAGAAAAACTGACAAAACCCGGTTATCGTGACATAAAGGGAGTGCAATTATGTTTGACCACGACGGCCGTAGGTTCCCTTGTGATCCCTGGTGTGGGGATCTCTCAACATACGCCCGCAAGGTAGAGATTGAGGGTTCGGGGGACTGTAACTACCGAGAGGAGTACTCGCTCTTCGATAACTCCAGAGGCAGGATATCCTTACTAGCTCAGCATAAATAATTGAAGGGACATGCGTTAACTATTAAACTAATCTGAGTTGATTTTAACAATATGCAACATATAGTACTAGATCGATCGCGATTATCTGATTTGGATTGTTTTAAGGGACCTAGCATGATAATCCAATTTCCTAACATATTATCTTTATTAGGCGTGATAGAACAATCAGATTTAATTAGTTTAACAGTTCATAAAAGGGCGAGGAAAGCAATTAAACCATGGAAAAGGGACACATTACGACGCACCCTTGAGAGGTGTGTCACGGTTCTCAGAAAACTAACCACTTTGACTTTGCTATTTCTCCTTTTATTTAACGAATCTCAAATTATAGGACAGGATACGTTCTGTTCGATGTTTGAATCGATTGCGACAGAACGCGTGATCAGTTTTGCAGCGTGAGGCTTAGGCTTAGGGGTTTAGAGTCAATACTCAGAATAATAATTGTGTGTTGTTCTTTTCACGTCGAACTTAGGGCCCTATTTATAGAAAAGAGTTCGTGGAAAGATAGAATTGTAGAACTCTAATCCACGAGGAATTAGGAAAGAACACGTCCCAGGTAATTTCAGCGCCCAGGGCTGGGCGCCGAAGATTTCGGCGCCCAGAGCCAGGCGTTGAAAATAGGATCTGGGCCGTTTCTTTGTCAGATTAGGATTCTTAGAATCCGGAGTGTATGAGACTTTAATCGAGTCTTTTAGTGCGTATTAATTTTATGATGGAATGCGTCTGGGCCCGTTACGAACTCTAGGCTCGTTAGGATTTTAATTAATACGTAACTCTTATTTTCGAATCGTATTAGGAATAGGATTCTCTCGCAATTTCTATCTCATTTAGGATTTATGTTGGAGTGCAACACCTAATTCTGACAGGTTTCTATCTTTTATGACTTGCCACTTTTAACAACTACCCATTACGGCAGTTACTATTTTTAGCAGGTTTCCATAAATAGCAGGTTTCTATAAATAGCAGGTTTCGGGTGAAATGAAAAGGGGAATTGAGATTCGTTATTTTATAGGAGATGCGTTGTCAAGTGAAGATTTATGTTCTCATCATCGAACCTTTCCTTTCGGGAATGGGGACAAAAGTAGGTGTCTACAACTGATGACTTCAGTAGATATGGTTATGTCTACCTAATGAAGCATAAGTCTGAATCCTTTGAAAAATTCAAGGAATTTCAGAGTGAAGTAGAGAATCAGTTAGGCAAGAAGATTAAGGCACTGCGGTCTGATAGAGGCGGTGAATATCTGAGCTATGAATTTGATGACCATCTGAAAGAATGTGGAATTCTATCAGAATTGACTCCACCCGGAACACCTCAATGAAACGGTGTGTCAGAACGGAGGAATAGAACCTTGCTAGACATGGTTAGATCAATGATGGGTCAGGCCGAACTTCCAATAGAATTTTGGGGACATGCACTAAACACAGCTGCACTCACAATGAATAGAACTCCGTCTAAAGCTGTCGAAAAGACTCCATATGAGTTATGATTTGGAAAGCCTCCAAATGTGTCTTTTCTTAAGATTTAGGGTTGTGAAGAATACGTCAAACGATTAATCTCAGACAAACTTCAACCAAAATCTGAAAAATGTATCCTTGTGTGCTATCCAAAGGAAACAAAGGGGTATTACTTCTACAATACTTCTGAGAACAAGGTGTTTGTTGCTCGAGATGGTATCTTTTTGGAAAGAGATCACATTTACAAAATGACAAATGGGAGAAAAGTAGACCTCGAAGAAATTAGAGTCGAACAACAAACTTTAGAGAATGCTCAAGATGACATTCAGGTTGAAACTCAAAGATCTTTAGAAGTATCTGGTGAGAATCAGGAACCATCTAGAAATGTGACCCTGCGTAGATCGCAGAGATATAGGTCTCAACCGGAAAGGTACTTAGGTATTTTGACGAACGAGAGCTATGAAGTTCTATTGCTTGAAAGAGATGAACCTGCGACTTACAAACAAGCTATGACGAGCCCTAGCTCCAACCAATGGCAAGAAGCCATGCAATCTGAATTAGACTCCATGTCTGAAAACCAAGTTTGGGATTTGGTCGATTTGCCAGATGGCTACCAAGCCATAGGAAGCAAATGGGTTTTCAAACTGAAAATGGACAAGGATGGGAAACTAGAAGTTTTCAAACCTAGATTAGTTGCGAAAGGTTACAGGCAAGTCCACGATGTGGATTACGATGAAACCTTTTCACCAGTTCCAATGCTAAATTCTATTCAGATAATGTTGGCAATTGCTGCATACTACGATTACGAGATATGGCAGATGGATGTCAAAACCACTTTCTTAAATGGCGTTTTAACAGAAACTGTGTTTATGACACAACCTGAGGGTTTTGAGGATCCAAAGAATGCTAAAAAGGTATGCAAGCTTAAGAAATCCAATTACGGATTAAAGCAAGCATCAATGAGCTGGAATATACGTTTTGATGAAGCAGTCAGTGACTTTGGCTTTGTCAAGAACATAGACGAATCTTGTGTATACAAGAAGGTCAGCGGGAACAAATTTTTTTTTTCTAGTATTATATGTCGACGACATATTACTTATCGGAAATGATATTCCTATGTTGAAATCTGTCAAGATTTGGCTTGGGAAATGTTTTTCGATGAAGGATCTAGGAGAAGCACAGTACATACTGGGCATCAAGATTTACAGAGATAGATCTAAAAAGATGATTGGAATCAATCAAAGCACTTATATCAATAAGGTGCTTGAAAGGTTCAATATGGCTGACTCCAAGCGAGGCTACCTATCCATGTCTCACGGAATGACTCTAAGCAAGACTCAGTGCCCAAAAACACTAGATGAGCGTAGACGAATGAGTGGGATTCCATATGCATCATTGATTGGTTCAATAATGTATGTTATGATGATTCCCTTCAAATTGACGATATATTCAAGATAGATTGTCAGGACCTGTCCTGTGACTAAGAAATGTCTATCAAGTGAACTTGAATGTCAAAAGTTGAAAAAGGTCCCTGGTCAGGGTATTCTATAAAGATGGATGCATAGAAAACGCTAGACGACTAGAATGCAAGATGACTAGTAGCTCTGTTTCTTGAACTATGTGGACATGGCAATGTCCCAATCATTTGCATAGATACTTACTTTGAGAATACTAGTATCGGGCAGACCTATGAAACATTACTGTAAGAGATAAAAATCTGTCATAAGTAAATTTCATTAAAATTATTAGACACTAATCCTCAATACCTTAGTGATTTGAGATTACTTGTTTGAGAACTGGTTACTTTGACGTTGTCAACCGTCGCACCGTTAAAGGAGGCTATAACGGCAACGCTCGGGTAATCACCTATCAAACGAAGTCTAACCTCAAGATCGCAAGATTGGAATTGTCCTCCCATAAATCGGGATGAGATGCTGAAAGTTGTACAAGGCGACTCGGAGAGCTAGAAACTGTAAAATGCATGGCCGTTCTCAAATGAATCATAGGCTATGATTATCTGTTTAGTTGATCAATTGAACTCTGAAACCGAGAAATACCTCTGGACATAATAAGGATGACAACTCTTACCTTATGTTCATGAGCAAGCATCAAGCGACAAAGGAATTAGGCAATACACACTTGTCTCTAAGGACAAGTGGAAGACTGAAGGAAAAAATGCCCTTAGTCCAAGTATTCATTCAATGCTAAGTCTAATAAATGCGGTTCAGTATTAATTAATTATGCAAGTTAATAATTCAGTGAGATCAAGTGACCTGTATGCCTAGCTAGAGGCCGCTTCAGTTCAAGTGGAACTAATAATATTAATCCACAGCTTACTCTTGACTGAACCCATAGGGTCACACAAATAGTACCTGAACGGATCAAGTATTTAAGTGAATTAAATACTCCATTTATGGATATTCAGAATCGACGGATCTCGGTTACAGTGTGAGTTGAAATCGTCAAAAGGCAAATTATGAATACTACGGAAACGATGATATTGCCGGAAAAGGGAATATGGATCGTATCGGAAATATAAATATTATCCAAGCCGTAGATGTTGCCGGAAACGGAAACATGGTACGTATCGGAAAATATTATCGGAAATGGAAATATTGCCGGAGTCGGAAATATTACCGGAAACGGAAATATTACCGGAATCGAAAATATTACCGGAATCGAAAATATTTTCGGAATCGGAAATAATTTCCGGAATCGGAAATATTAAATATTTATTCGAAACGGAAATTAATTCCAGAATCGGAAATATTAAATATTGTTTGAACCAGAAATGAATTTCGGAATCGGAAAAACGAATCGGAAGCGCGACGTAAGAAATAAACATCGGACGAGCTTGCTAGACGCAAGGCCCAGCACGAACCTAGGCCCGCGCCAAGCAAAGCCCGCGCAAGGCGAGCAGCAACAAAGCAGCAGCCCGCGCCGAGCAAAGCAGGCCCAGCCAAGCGCAAGGCAAGGCCAGGCCCAACCAAGGCAAGGCAGCAGGCTGGCAGCGCCCTCGCATGGGCCGCGTGCCAGTGCTGCTGGGCCGCGCGCGCACAGCGCCCTTCGTGGGCTGCTTGTGCGTGTGTGTTGTTGTGTTCATGCAAGACTCGAATCCTTAGTCTCTTAGGATTTGCCCGGTTAGATTGTTTTCCTAAATCCACTAGAGTTAGTCGTTTAATCTAACACTAAAAAAAGGATTAATTTAATTATAATTCTAATTGAATTAGTAAATTGAATCCTAGTGGATTTCTAAGTCCGATAATTCCACCCTATAAATAGGTGATGAATAATCACAATTTATACAATATATTCATAAGTATTCACATAGTTTTAAGATTAAACTAAGCTTAATAATTTGCCAAATAATTAAGTTCGAATAACATAAAACCTTAGACTATATTCTAGTTAATTGAATCTAAGGCGGATCCGAACGTGCTGTGGACTATCTACGGAGGGACTACACTTGGAGTCCTAAACTTGTTCTTGTTCGGTTCGGGAGCAGCTAGGGAAGGCACACGTCACATGTATGTATCCTAAATTATGCTAATTGATTATGTGGCAATTAATTTGGATTCCTGGCTTTATGGTTTTTCCGCATGAAATATTTGTTTTATATTTGTCATAACCTAACACCGAAAATCTTTCAAAAGGGCGTTCAACGACCTATATATATGATGCGCACAAATCTTCTTTTCTTGTTAAAACACAAGCAATGGTTATTTGGAAAGATTGCAAATTACTTGTCAACAAACTTCCAGGGAAATTCAAGTGTACTGTTTTCCAATATCTAAGTAAGTGCGGAGGAGTAGTAATTATGTGGAGACAAAGGGAATGATTTTCCAAGTTCCTAGAAGAATATTTTGGTCCTACATTGTTTAAACTCATTTGCAAGGTATGTAAATAGTAATTGGTTACCAGTACTTATTATATCAAATACATAAATCATCGTTTATTAGGCTTGTTCAAACTACCATAACATATAAGATTCTGTTATAATGTGAAATTGATAACTAATTATACCGATTAATACTTGGTGATATTAAAGTGGGTACCATATTCTTTTTCTTTCATTGAAATATCAATCATATTTAGTTATTGTGTATAAAATGGACATAATCACAAATCCAATTTAAGGAAACTTCTATTTATGTAATAGTTGTGAAGGTATATACTGGCGAATTTCATACTTAAATGTGTTGTGTGTGCAACCAGTTGTCATCCCTACAACAAGGCCTCGTAAGCAACAAGGCCTCTCGGCAATGGTTTTCCAAACTAACTGGGGAGCTTCTGCATCAAGGATATCTTTAGTCCAGAAATAATTATTCTCTCTTCATCAAGAAGAAAAATGGTCATATAACTATAGCGGTTTTCTATGTAGATGACATGATCAAAACTGGTACTGATGCATCAAGTATTGCCGCATTGAAATCTCATCTTTACAAGGTTTTCAGCATTAAGGATCTAGGCAGACTTATATTTATTCCTCGGAATTGAAGTCATCTACACTAATGATGGTATTGTCTTGTCCCAAGAGAAATTTACTAGAGAACTCTTAGAAACTGTTGGGATGGATGTTACAAAGTGTGTTACAACTCCTTTACCTTTAAATTTGAAGTTGTCAACCTCTAAAGGTTATCTACATGAAGAACCAGAGTTTTATAGGTGCCTTGTTGGTAAGTTAAACTTTCTTACCAACATTAGGCCAGATCTTTCTTATACTGTGCAAACCTTTAGCCAGTACATGCATACTCCCACAATACGACATTTTAAATATCTTCTGCATGCTTTGAAGTATATTGCCTCCACTTCAGGTCAGGGAATTCTCTTAAAGGCCAATGGAAAATTAACTCTTCAAGCCTTTACCAATAGTGACTGGGGTGCCGGTTATGATACTAGAAGGTCTATTTCAGGCTATGTCCTACTTCTCGGTAATTCACCTATAAGCTGGAAAAGCAAGAAGCAAGGCATTGTGTCTCGTTCTTCCTCTGAAGCTGAGTATAGGGCGATGGCCGCATCAGCCTCCAAGATAACATGGTTAATAAAGGTTTTGGATGAATTGGGTGTTTACAACCTGAAACCAGTTGTTCATAATTGTGATAACCAAAGTGTGATTCATATTGCAAAGAATCTTGTGTTACATGAAAGAACAAAACACATAGAGATTGATTGTCATTTTACTAGAGACAAATTTCTTGAGGGGTTGATCCAGATGTCCTATGTTCCTAATAATGAGCAGTTAGTTGATGTCTTCACCAAAGTTTTACCATCCTCTCAGTTTAATCATTTATTGTCCAACCTAGGTATGAATGCATCCCTGCCTAACTTGAGGGGGGTATTGGTAAGGATGATATACCTACCACCTCAAACAATATACCAGATGCTAGTTGAGGCAACACTAGCTAAAACTACACTGCACAACAGGGGATTATTTTCCATGTAACTTCCTACTCGGTATTTGTTACAAGGATGACACATCAACCACATATTAGTTGATTAATAAGTAATTAGTGTTCTTGCCTATTTATCCTACTAGGTTATTAGTTGTAATCTAGCAATAGTATAAATAGAATATTTTGTCTTAATAGTTGACTATTCATTTTTAGTCTTCATTAGCTTGTAATCAGAGAACACTTTCTCTCTCCAATACTTTTTCCCCCATTTTTGAAGTATTATCTTTGAGTTATGAGCCTAAGATTTTGGCTATGAATTTTGTTTGATTTCTTCTTTGTGTTAATGATTCCGCAAATGATTACAGTCTGAGGATCATTGAGTTTAGGGGGAGCTTATCTCTAGTCTTAAGGAGAGTCTAAAATGGAGTTTGGAGCCAGACTCTTGGGATAATGTGTAAAAGACTACAATAGTCAGGAGATGAGTTTGGAAATCCAAGACTGAATTAAAACCCTATTTGTTTCTCCAAACTAAATAAAACCATGTCATATCATATCACACTTCATCCTACTTAATTTATTTTTTTAGGAGTTAGGTGAGTCAGAGAATAATGTGTAAAGTAGGGATATAAGTCTGAATATGAAAAAGTAAATAAACGTTCGTCAAAAGCTGATATGACAGAGTTAATTTGGGGTTTGAAGTTTGGAGTTGAATATGCAAGATAAACTCACCCTTAATTCAACACAAGCAACTAAGCAAGCATTGGTATTTTACATTTTTACAGAGGCAGTTAGTTTTTACAACTCGTATTGTAATTTGAATACAAAAGTGTCGGTGGCTTGGCTTTACTTTGCTTTTGCCATTATATGCGACGGGCGGCTTAGCTAATAATTTGGCTTTTATATTTAGTTTTTGGTTAATAAATTTTGAAAACGACTTTTATTTTTCCTTTTTTAAATTGAGCAAAATGAACATTGTTTTAAAGTAAAAACAATTCACAAAAGAAATACTCGTACTTCATATGTATCTAACAAAATAATCAAATAAAGGTATTGTTTATAAAAGCTATTGTCGTTGAACACATCTGAGCAAAGTGAACATCACATATCCACATCCAACTAAAAATTCACATTAGAATTCGCCAACCAAAATTTTTAGTCCTCTGTATTATTTAACTATATTTCTTCCATTTAAATATTTTTGACTGTCTTATAAGAAGTATTTAAATATACGTATATAATGAGAAAAGGCAATGAGTGGGTAATTAAGTTGGGTATTTTTATAATTATATATGCACATGATCTACTCATCCCATGTGGTTCCACTCACTATTTGGTAAGTTAGGTATCTTTTATTAAGCAACTTTAATCTGAAAAATCATCTCCAAATGAGAGTTAAATTCTATTGGACTGGCCCGCTTTAACCATATATATATATATGGTTTAAGCAACTTTTCTATTTTTTTTCCTTTCTTCAAGAAAAATAGAAAAGTTGCTAAAATAGAAGTTGCTAACTAGAAATACAATTCAAAAGATTTTGCTGAATTATTAGAGCGACCCGTAGGAAATCTAATGGTTTCGGCCAATGAAAAGTAAGTTTTCTAAAATATTTTTGAATTAAAAAAGACGAGTGCCACGTAATTACTAATATATACAACTCCATCCAAAATCAAACACTCTAATAATTCAAACAATAAATCTAAAATAAAATTCAATTCAAACTCAAATACTAATTTAATATAATACTTCGTATATATAATATAGTAGTTGTAATAGGAGTTTTTATTTTAAATTAATAATTTAATAGAATCTGGAACAATAAGATAAAAGTTATTAGGGCGATACATAGGAAATCTTTAGGTTTCGTCCAATGAGAAATAAGATTTCTGATTTATTTTAAAATTAATTGTGCCACATAGATAAATAATTTGGTGTCACGTATATATTTTAATTAATTTAATTATTAATGAAACTCTAATTATTAAAGAAAACTCCTTAGATCTAAAGAATAATAAAATACTAAGCACAAGAGTCTTCCATCCCAAATCAAACACTCTAATAATTAAAGAATAAATCTAAACTAAAATTCAATCCAAAAATCAAACACTCTAAAATTAAGATTAAATCTAAAATAAAAGTCAAACTCAATCACTAGTAGTTATCAAATCAATAGAATAATCAAACACTCTGTTGATTTATATAATCTTCCTATAAAAAAAATTTGACATCAATATTATTTATCAAATCAATAAATATAATAATCAAACACTCTATTAATTATGTATTCATCTTCCTATGAAAAATATTATTAACAAATAATCTATGAGATTATTAGAAAAATAATTAAATGGTTATATATTAAATAATTAAAAATATATAAATTAGAGTATGAAAATAAATTACTCAAAAGTACAATAGTTTTTAAAAGATTAAATTACAATATCACAAAGTGTCGCAGCCATAGTAGTAATTAGGTGTCTGCCGCCTCACCTCCGACGAGGTTTTAGTTGCAGCGTTTGTTGGTGTTTCTCCGGCGACGAAGAAGAGGTAAATAAGTTCCCTTCATCGGAACTATCAAATCCTCTTAGGTTGCTTCTCTCGCCGGCTGTTTTAGTCGTTTGTAGTGTGTTCGGATCAGCCAAGCTCAATTCGAGAGGCCAATTCGGGAGACTCATCACCGGATCTTCAATTCCAGACGCCTATTTCACCTCTTCCCCCAAGCGCCGCCACGATAAAAGTGTGGTAAAGGTAAAAGTTTAGGGGTTAGGGTTTGGTGGGATAGGAAACGTTTTTCATTGGATTGTGATCGGGTAAGTTTTTTTGGCTATTTAATCTCAAATCTCTTCAAAACGCCGCCACCATCTTGTAGTGTCGTACCACCCCGATCCTGACGGTAAAGGTAAAGGTAAAGATTTTAGTTGAGGGTTTCAATTTTGGGATTGATTATTAGGCCAATTGTTGTGTGATGGAGTTTCGTTTTTTTTTATTGGCATTGGAATTGCATTTTGGTTGGGTTTTGTGATTTTGGTTTGTGCTTACAGGCTAATGTGGGTAGGTTTTTCTCGGTTTCTTTTCGAATTTGTTGGTAGGTTTCCTGTTAGGATTGTTGATTGTGGTTATCCATTGTGGTTCCTAGTTATTACTCTGTTGAATGAATGTTTCATCTTGGGTAGTGTAGTTGAAAGATGGTTAAAAGGTGATCAAAACTTGGATTTTGTTTACATGTTTACTAAGGTCATGCTTGATGAAGTCTTTTCCTCCTCTGAGGTTTTCAGGTCAACTGTCAGGGGCAGTGTTTGTTTTTTGGAGGGCTTCGTCTCCTGTGGTTATGGAATTGGTGGTTTTGGGCTGATGAGGGAAGAAGAAGTGGGTATTAGGAAGGGTCTCTGTCCTTTGGTCTTGGGTTTAATTTGGTCTTGGAGGTTAACTTTTGTTAATCTTCCTTTTAGGTTAGTGCTAAGAGTTATTCTTGGCGCTTTCAAAATCATATATTTGAACGCTGCTCCTCATTTTTTGGGGGTTCATAGCATGCTAATCAAGTCATGTTCAATGACTGTGAACGCTTGTGCGCAATTCACAATGTCTACCCGCCAAGACCTTAGCTTTGTTTCTCTTCCATGTCTTTTCTCGTCTCCGATTATGTGCAGGGTTTTAAAAAAGCATCTTAGTGGTAAGCAATCCGGTGTCACCGCCGTCTTCTATAAAGGAATCTCAATCACAAGAGGCCTTGGAACGAATACGCCTCGTTGGTGGTGTAAACAAGGCAATAACAACAATCAAGGGCCGACAAGGAAAGAACCAATTACCTATTCGCCTCTTAGACTTATAATTGTTGTTTGTTTTGATATGTGTGTAATGGTCTATAAGGACCGAGTACTTTATTTTGTAGTTTGTACTTTTCTTTTTATGCAAATTAATCCTATGTCAACAAAAAAAAATATCACAAAAAAAAAAGCTTAAGAGGATTAACAAAAGATTGAATTTACAATTGCACATGAATTATCACCTTAGTACTACCTCGGTACTTCCACGCCTCCAACCATAGCTAAAATATATTTAGAAAAAATAGAGTTAACTATAAAAAAAAAATAGAATTTGTATCATAATAAACTATAACTTTACGAGAGATAATGGTACAAAATACTTAAATAGTTTAATCAAATGGACTTAGAAATAGATAAATTTATTTTCTATAAATGTTTAACACATATAATGGTATAAAATACTACATACAAATCCGTGCATCACATAATCTTAAAACTAGTAAAATAATGAAGAAAGTGGAGTTGAGGTAAATATTTTAATCAAGTAAAACAAGTGGGGACCATTAAATTTTGGAGGGGTAGGGGGTTTATTGTTTAATGTGGCGGTGGGTCATAGGGTAAACTAGATATGTTATTTAATTAGATGCCGAGATAGAAAAGTTACTAAAAATCGAAGTGTGACTCTTAATAAAATACGGCTGAAAACGATAAGTGTGACTCCTAATAAAATACAGAGAGAATAATTAATAGCTGTAATTCTGAGTCTTTGCTTTCTTTTACCCGTTCACCTTCTTAAAAATCAAAGTAATGTTGTGAAACAAAGAGAGACAGATAGGAGAAATTGGGAGAGAACGACTGTGTGTTTTATTCCATGAACAATAGGGTATATATACGTACAATAGAATAGGGTTTGCTTGAGGAACAATAAACCCTAAGATCTAGAATATACTAGGGGTATAATGGGCATCCACATAATATTCATAACACTCCCCCTTGAATGTCCATTATTGAAGGCTATGCCTCGTTAAAACCTTACTAGGAAAATCCTGTGAGATAAAAACCTAGTGAAGGAAAAAGAGTACATCATTCTTCATAATACGCTTGAGATGTTGCCTCGTTAAAAACCTTACCAGGAAAACCCAGTGGGACAAAACCTTGGTTAAGGGAAAAAGAGTGCAACGCGTATTTCTCCCCCTGATGAATACAATATTTGAGATCAATCAATCCAATATTGTTGAGTAGCTTTTCAAATGCAGCATCATGGAGTTCCTTGAAACTCGATTCTCCATAGTTTAACTTGAATCTTAAATTCTCTACTTGAACATATGAAGTGAATATCTTTATCACTAAAGCTTTGAAAACAATACCTGATCTTGTGCTTTTCTCTATCTCATTCGATACGTTTGTTTTCTATTTTCTCGATGCATAATACTTTAGCTTCACCTGAGATAAATACATTTTCTTGTATATGATATTGCAAAACTTATCCATACATATTGAACATATATACCTTCTTCTGGAGGTCATAAATGGTAGTTTTCGATCAATAATGATTAAACTTTCTTTAGTCATATACTTTCATGGCAATACAGGATAAATAAAAATATCATTGTCCAACTTGGAGGTGTAATATATCTAATAATCTTATTTATGGTTCTTCTGGACCATAAAAAAATATCAATTGGAAGGACAATACATACCTTTATCTTAAATTTTAAGATGATTCATAGTTGTACAATAATTCTTTCATGAATAAATTAATATGTGTATTTCATAACTTTCAAGTACTCAAACTACTGGTTGAGACGCCATTTCAAAACACTCTTTTAGAGTTTTGATAATATCTTATCAATGTTGTATATTCATGTGCAAAACTTAAAAGGCTAGATGTTTGAGAACATCACGTGTAGTTCTTCAGGAACACTTCTTATTTGCATTATTCATAACATGCTATTAAATCAACATTATATATATACTTTTTTCACAATTATTAAGCCAATGGAGTAAGAATCTCCACTTAAATTTTTTGTTTCATAAAGTTGCAAATCTGTCTTACCATTCTTTGGATTCATATTCATATACGGCATAATAATAGTTTTGAAACATGTAATACGAAATTATAACTGGATATAAAAATCATACCATGACAAAACATAAAACAAACTAAATGTATGATAAATGATGCATTTACTTATTAACTACACATGTATATGAATGCAAGACTCAAATGCAAAACACTGTACAGCGTGGATATTTCAAATCCATAACTTGTTGGATTTCGGGTCCATGAGCTCATTTGATCATTATAATGATGCCTACATCGAAATAGGCATAGATTTACGATCCCCTATTCAAAATCCATTATTTCTCGTATATGCAATATATTCCGGTTCCATCATCTACCGGTATCATCAAAATTCTTCAACATATATTTTGCATGCTATTCATCAATGATATCTGAAACTTATTCAATAGCTACCATTCATTTTTTTTACGGGCCATCTATTATTGTTCAGATATCTATACCACTTCAAGGATATTTCATACACTATATAATTAATAGTGTTTTCTTTATTTTCAAAAATATCATCAACTGCATTATCTTGTCATCCTTTTCATATAATCACTATGTTGGAACCGTATATATAATCTACACTTCAGGTGTAGAGATTTAAATAAATATTGGCAAGATATATATTTCTCAACACTTACTATATGTAACATCGAGCACTATGACTATCATACACCTTTATGCGTTTGAACATGTAACAATTTAACACAATCAAGTCATAGATATTTATGTCCAAACATACTTCGAGGACATAAAGCTGGCATGTACACTTACTCATATGGGGATCAATTTCTTATCTTTCAATTTTGCCAACTTATTCTCGCTCGTCTCCCCCTAAGTTGAGAAAATATTTTCAATATGTTATAGGGCATAAAAAAATTCACCAACTAAGTAATACACTTTAATTTTCAACGTGTATTTTGATAAATATTACATACTTTTGTTCTCTTCTGGAGATCAACATTGATTATGGGGAGTAGATATAATATGCAGTTGTTTTCTTCATATTTTCTCTTTTCGTGCTGACGTATGATTGCCCCGATCAAGAGATTTATGATGCTTATTTATGATACTTAAATCAATCACAAAATACGTGTAAACTTATTGGTGATCTTCAAGTCACCTACTATCATCCTGGTGAACTTCAGGTCACTTACTATCATGGTGAACTTCAAATCACCTATCATTATACAATTTTTCAAAATCATTAATATCTCTTGTATTTATTTTCTCAATCGATTCATTATAACTATTCGATTGAAATACAACTCAACCTCATCATTTTGTCCTGCCTTTGAATATATACGACATATGAGGGAGTGTCAGCACAAAAAATTTTAATTGAGAAGAATTTTCAAATTCTCATAACGGGTGTCCTTAAACTCGGGTGACCTGCATTATCACATCATGCGTATATAATATCATATAAAATATTTCATTCGATAACTGCTGGTTATCTTCTCAAAGTGATCACTATAATTATAGAATACTATAATTTGAACATATTGTGATGTGATATAACGACACAAACTGGTGTCTCAATTATAACGGCAAGACAATCTAAACAAAACTTATGGAAGATAGCTTGTACTCTTCAAGAGTATCCATTACAACTTTGGTACATATCACAAAAGTATGCATCTTCATAATGTAGTATATTACTCATACTCATAGAGTGAGTCAATAAGACATGATCAAATATTTGTACCAAGTTTAACATATTGTATTATAATCCTGATCATATACTACTAATTTTATTATGTTGAGAGCATTTTTCCACTAATCCTTGCATGTATTCATGTATAAATTTGGTTTGGAGAGCGCTACAATATTTACTAGACATATATTTTCATACACCATGTTTATCTACGATTTATTCCCTTTTGATGGGTGCTAATAAAGCTCAACAAGATGCTTTGGTGTAATGGGCCAAACATTTGTTCATTTTTCCTCTGCAACCAACCAAAAATATAAAATTTGTATTTTTTCATCATTAACTTTCACATGATTTTCATCATTTACAATCTCACTTCTGGTGTGTATATGTGTATTTTGAAATTACATATGTACTCATTTATTCACCCATGATTATACTATATAATTTACTTTCACATCCTCGATCATGACTATTGACATTATCTTCACTATCTTTAGTCATACAATTTCTCATTCACTTCCGGGAATGGTTTACCTAATTGAACATGATCATAATACTTTTCTTCAAAATTATTTTGTCCATCCACCAAAAACACAATACATGGACTTTAAAAAATTCTTAAATCTTTCTCAAACTTATTGTGTCTGCAAGACCAAATTAATTTCATGAAAGATATATAGGGTATATTGACAACAAGATTTAACAACTATTATAGTTTTCTAGGTCATATTTTCTTGTACTTCTCCAAAAGGTCTGCGGGCCTTTAATGGTCAAATGTCCAGACTTAAGTCGTTAACCTATTTCAACTTGTAAACAACAATCAAGTGTATATTTACATTTCAACCTATATCACCCTTGGTAAATAATTTTCTTCAGAGAAGAGCAAGACCACATATTTAAGTTCTTCATTATTCTCTAATAAATTCTATTATGAATTCTACTTGTTTTAGTAGACCAATGGCCTTTTTCTCCGTTGCGGTAATATACATTGGTCACATATCATTTTTATCTTTCTCTTGTTTGTTACCTTTGTCCCACTTCTGGTGGGGATATGAGTTATTGAGAATCACCTCGGCCTCGAACTCGACCATATTCGTATCCACGCCCACGTCCATGACCAAGTCTTCGACCACTTTTGTTGTGTGGTATTTTCTTTTCCATTATGGGATGTCACATCGCTTCAGGGAATGGAGCAGGACCAGTTGGATGTGATTCTTAATTTTTCATCAATAGCTCGTAATAATAATAAAAAAATTCAGCCACAAGGAGACAAGATATAAGTTCAAAATATTTCTTAAATCCTTTTTCACGGTATTCTGTCTGCAGGACAACATTATTTGAGTGAAAGGTAGGATATGTTTTCTCCATCATTTTTGCATCAATGATTTTCTTTCCACATAAATTCAACTGTGAAGTAATTCTGAACATAACTGAGTTATATTCAGTTACAGACTTAAAGTCTTGTAGTCTTAAATTTAATCAGTCATATCGAACTATATGTAATGTTACAGTTTTCTGGTGGTCATACCTATCCTTTAGATTATTACAAAGGACTTGTGGATATTTTACAGTTAAATACTCAATTTTAAGACCCTCGTGTGTTTTGCATCTAGGTGAATTTAATTATCTAAATTCCAAAATAAATAGTTTTTTTTCAGTTATATCAAGGGCCGCAAATTCGAGTTTTGTAAGGTTCGACATGGTTCACACTACAATTAAATATTACAAATTAGGGCTTAGATAATATACATATTCATATCTAATTATAATTTAATATCGTAGTTCATGAAATTCATAAAGTGGGGATTGTAAGGATATAATTTGAAAAGTAATGTTCCTAATATCACAATACATACGGTATATATTACAAGCAGCTCTTGCGAGGGTTCGAAGAGGAGACCTCCTCCTTCGACGCCATGGAAAACACACGCAAGCAAGCTAAGAAACACAACAATGGTGGAAGCAAGTCTAAGAATAAGGTGACGACGGTCCCACAGAAGGTTCGACCCAATCCCAAGCTTGATACTGGTGCAGCAATGGCGGATTCCGATGACGTCTCTGAGCACTCGACAAACCCAGAAAATCAATTCGATTATTTCAATCAGATTTTGACCCCAAAAGCAAGCCTGAGAGATTTGCAACAACAATCACATATCAAAGGCGACTTTATGCGTGGCTGAATGGATTACACAGTGGTAAGGATGTTCGTACCCATTTTCGATCACATTCAAATATTGGCGGGAATAGCCATACTCTGTTAGATTCTTTGAATGACTGTGCTAATGAGATTGAACACAATTATGTGCATAATGATGACAATGATGATAATATTGACTCTAATAATCAACCCCCAATTGTTCAAATTGATTTTGATGACATTAAAGATGAAATTGCTTATTGGGAGTCAGTTGTGATATGCTATGTGATTGGAGCTAACCCACCCCAGAATGTGATGGAGGGATATGTGAGAAGAATCTGGGGGAAATATGGAGTAGACAAAGTATCACAGGTGGGGAAAGGAATCTACATGGTTCGTTTCACAACAATGGAGAATTGCTCCAAAGTTTTGCAGGGAGGGTTTCAATTTTTTGATTCTAAACCATTAGTGGTGAAACCTTGGTCTGCTGATGTTAATTTTTGCAAGGAACCAATCAAGAAACTGCCCATTTGGATACAATTACATGGGTTGGATGTTAAGTACTGGGGAGAGAAGAGTTTAGGCAAGATTGTGAGTCAACTAGGATCATTGTTCAAAGTGGACCATCAGGAATGAAATAGGAATCATGATCAATCAGCCAGTCAGTTATGATTGGTTGCCTACCACTTATTCTGTGTGCAAGGGAATGGGCCATACCCATTCTCATTGCAGTAAGAAACAAACTGGTCATGTAAGGAGAGTTTGGGTGAAAAAAGCAGTCCAACCTAGTATTGTCCATGATCCACCTCCTTTATTGCCAGGGGATGGGTTTGTTCAAGCCACCAAGTTCAGCAAGACCATCAACAAACAACTGAAATAAGTGGTGATTACTAACTCTTTCCAGACACTGTCAGCATCTGAAACTGAAGATGATCATGAAGAGAGGGAGGCACAGGTTAACAATGGGTGTCCATTAGAGAGGGGGGTGACATCCCCTATGTCTAATGGATAGAGTTCTCTGTTGGAATGTCAGGGGGCTAAACACACACTCTAAGCAAATTGCAGTGAGACAATTGATTCAATCTCACAACATCAAGTTGTTTAGCCTTCTGGAAACAAGGGTGAAGGCACCAAAAATGGGTAACCTGTATCTCACAGTGTGTCCCAACTGGTGTTTCACCACCAACTTAAGCTGTCATCACAATGGTAGAATTGTCCTGGCCTGGGATCCAGATGTGTTTCAAATAGACATCATCCATATGGGAAGTCAACTGATTCACACCTTTGTCACTCCAAGAAGTTCTGACAAGGGCTTCTTCTGCACCTTCATCTATGGCTTCAATACTCCTACTGAGAGAGAGTCCTTATGGGCCTCTTTGACTTCTTTCTCCAACCTAAACCATCAAGCATGGTTAATAACGGGGGACTTCAACTCCATCATGGAAATGGAAGACAGAATTGGAGCACCTGTGAGACTTGCTGATATCAAGCCAATGAGGAACTGTATGGCCACTTGTAATCTCACTCAGGTCAAAACAATAGGTAGACAGTTTACCTGGAACAACAAGCAAGAAGGGCAGAATAGAGTCTTCTCTAGAATTGATAGAGTGTTATCCAACACTGCTTGGGATGACATGTTTCCTACTGCTGAAGCTATGTATTTACCAGAAGGAACATTTGACCATTGTCCAATGATTTTGAGCACCTTATCCACTTGCCAGTCAAAGAAACCTTTCAGGTTTTATAACATGTGGACTTCTTCTCCTAATTTCCTTCCCATAATAGAAAAGCATTGGCAAAGATATGTCTATGGGTGTCACATGTTCAGGATAATCCAAAAGCTTAAATGGATAAAACAGGACCTCAGGGACCTAAACAAAACTGGTTATAGTAATATTGAAGCAACCAAGATTCAGCTGCAACATCAGCTTGCTGACATTCAAAACAAATTACACACAGATCCTACAGATGCTATGCTAGCTACAGAAGAAAAAGCAATTGTTTCTGCTTACAGAACTGCAAAAGAGAATCACCTATCCTTCCTTCACCAAACCTCTAAAGCTCATTGGCTTGAACAATGAGATGAAAATAGCAGAGCCTTCTACCAGAGTATTAGGCAAAGAAGGAAACACAATACCATTCACTCTATTCAAACCTCTACTGGAGAGTGGGTGAACTCAGTTGAGGGTGTTCAGAAGGCCTTTCTAGAGTTTTATAGAGATTTATTTATGACAAAACAAGATTCCAGAACCCCCTTCAAGAAGGAAATTATGGACAGAGGTCCAAGGCTTACTGAGGAACATGTTAACCAACTGCACTGCAACTTCACATTGAAAGATATCAAAAGGGTGTTGGATGCCATTCCAAGCACAAAAGCTCCAGGTTTGGATGGTTTCAATAGCCATTTTTTCAAGTGTACCTGGGATATTATCAAAGATGACATGCATGCTGCTATTAATGATTTCTTCCACACTGGGAAAATGCTAAAAGAGATTAATGTCACCTCCATCACCCTAGTTCCAAAAGTTAGTGTGCCTTCTTCTGTTGGTGATTTCAGACCAATAGCATGTTGTTCAGTGCTCTACAAATGCATTTCTAAGCTTCTGTGTGAAAAACTAGGTAGTGTTCTGCCTGATATCATCTCTCACAACCAAGGTGCTTTTGTGTCAGGGAGATCCATCCTACATAATGTGCTTGTTTGTCAAGATATAGTCAAGATTTACAGGAAAAGTCAACTGCAAGCCAACTGTCTCATGAAATTGGACCTTAAAATGGCTCCCCTACTGGCCTGATTCACCCTAAAAGAGGACTAAGGCAAGGGGATCCACTGTCCCCCTTGCTCTTCACTCTCTGTATGGAGTACTTCTCTAGAGCCATGAAAGCAGTTGGAGATCACCCCTCTTTCAGATTTCATTCTAGGTGTAGGTATCTGAAGCTTAATCACTTATGCTTTGCAGATGACCTTCTCATGTTCTGCAAGGGAGAGAAGGAAACTGTGCAACTCATGCTGAATGGGTTTAGTGTATTTTCTGCCACCACTGGCCTCATGGTTAACCCTCATAAATCTTCTCTTTACTGCTGTGGAATTCCAGAACACCAACTCCCCTCTTTTGCTCACATGACTGGCTTCAGTATTGGAACTCTCCCCTTCAAGTACTTAGGAGTACCAGTGAGCCCTTTGAAACTGAAAGCTAGTGATTGTGATTCACTTATTGACAAGATGACTTCTAAAAAAAACTTGGAGCTCCAGACATCTCTCTTTTTCTGGTAGAGCCCTTTTGGTTAATACTGTCCTCATGAGTGTGACTGTGTATTGGTCTCAGATGTTTCTGTTCCCAAAAGTTGTCCTGAAAAGAATTAGTGCTATATGCAGGTCTTTCCTGTGGTTTGGGAATTATGATGACAGCAGACCTGGTCCTGTGGCTTGGGATAAGCTTTGTCTCCCCAAAGCACAAGGTGGTTTGGGTTTTAGAAATCTTCTTTTATGGAATCAAGCAGCAGTGGGAAAGTTGGTTTGGGCTGTCTCTCAAAAACAAGATAATTTGTGGGTGAGGTGGATCCATGCTGTTTATGTGAAAGACAAGAATTGGGATGACTTCATTCCCCCTGCTGCTGCAAGTTGGGTTGTGAAGTTTGTATGCAAGGTGAAGAGCTACTGCAACACTCATTTCCAGTCTAATCAATGGTTGAGGGCAACTAAATACTCTATCAAGGGAACCTACACTACTCCGTGTCACCAAGTTGACAAGGTTCAGTGGTAATATTATGTGTGGAACAGACTTTCTGTACCTAAACACAGGTTCATTCTCTGGCTCACTATGCTTGATAGGCTGAAAACAAAAGACAGATTGTATAAGTTAAAGGTAGGGTCTGATGACCTATGCCCCCTTTGTGGTTCAATGCCTGAAACTGTCAACCACCTTTTCTTTGAGTGTCACTTTGGTGCACACTGTAAAACTCAGATCATGAACTGGTTGGGGTTCCAAAACAGCAGGAACTCAGTTGCAGTCCTTCTCAAATGGATCCAAAGATATGCTAAGAGCAAATTTAAGAAGGCAACTATGTACACTGCAGTAGCTTGCCTAGTGTATCACATCTGGAGAGCAAGAAACTCCTCAGTATGGAATGCACATGTTCCAGTTATCAAGAACACTGTCAAAACTATCCAGTATGAAGTGAAGAGTAGAATTTCAAACTTACTTAGCAGGAAAATTTGTAATAGAGATATGGATTGGTTTTCTAGCCTTTAGGGGTTAGGGTCTGTTCTGGCTAGGTGTGTCTAGCCTTTTGTTGCCTTGGCTCCTGTGTGGCCTGTTTGGGCTTTCTGGTGCCTTGTTGTAAATGGTTGTTTGGTGTGCAATAAAATTATCACTTACTTGCCAAAAAAAAAAAAATACGTACGGTATAATATATCACATGTTTTTGTCGCATGAACAACATAAATCAAGTCCAATACGGAGTATTAATCAAAGTTACGGAGTATTAATCAAGTATAACACGTGTTCATCATGTTCATCCTACAAATTAATCTCAAACTCTAAAAGTAAAGTTAATACCAAAGAATTTCCAATGGGAATTGGTATGAATCTCTGTTTACAGAAATCAGACCTTTTGTATGATGAAAGACACTAATTAATTGACCACAACAAACAAAATACGCAAATATGAATTGCGACAGTATAAGTTTTCGACAATTTGCGGCAAACAAATTATTGGTCTAATCGATTAACTCCAACACATATGCAAAAGTTATCACATTAAAATAAAATTAGCCAAACATGATTTACAAATCGTGTTCTGCATATAGTCGCAGGGTACTCCAATCGGATATGGTGGCAAATATACTAACAAATTTTCAATCGCATATATACTCCAATTGCATATAGTCGCAGGTACACTATATCAATATCAAAATTTCAATAATAAGATTAGTGGGTATAATAATATTTACCTCAACGATGGATATCTTACTTTGTTTCTCGTCTGAGAGAAGAAATTTGGAGACAACGACTGTGTGTTTTATTCCATGAACAATAGTGTATATATACATAAATAGAATAGGGTTTGCTTGAGTAACAATAAACCCTAAGATCTAGAATATACTATGGGTATAATGGGCATCCACATAATATTCAAAACAAGTAACCTTTTGTACTACTTATATTTTCTGTAATTTTTTTTTTCTAGTTTTCTATGTAAATTAAGTTTAAAAACAAAGCCACATCCACACGACCATTCATCATTTCAGTCTTTTTGTATCTATTTTACCTTTCCTTGAACACTAAGCTAAAAGTATACAACTACATACTTCCTCCGTTCTTTTTTAAATGACACAATTATTTAGACACGTTTGCCAATGCACGATTTCAAACATTAATTTCTCTAATTGTGTATCGAAAAAAAATATATAAAGTTGATATTTAAATACTAATATTTATTTATAAGAATCTAATAAGACCCCACACGACTATGTTTTTTCTTATGTATAAACCACAAAAGGAAGTCAAAGGTATTTGTGTGAATAGTGTCTAAAATCTCATTGTGTCATGTAAATAAGAACAGGGGAAATATGTTATTTACGACATGTAGTGAGTAAATGATAGTTATTTTACTCAATTAATAAGCCATTTTGGCCAATATGAGCTATAAATGTTTAGAGTTTATCAAAAAAAAAAAAAAAACTATAAATGTTTAGAATTATTTTATTTATGACAAACAAAAGAGGTACAAAGTTTAAGATGAAACCAACATTTATTACTTAGGCCCCCCAAGAAGAATATCCCAAAAGGAATTTGACAAATTAGTTAAAAACCTACCAACATTATGATTCCCTAATAGTGGACTAGTTATTTTAAAAATACAATTATACAAATAATTGAGGTTGTGGAAGCATCGATCTCATTTCTTTCCTGTCCATTATGATATCATTAAGGATGGATTTGACGGCTTTCTTTTATATACCAATAATGAATGAACGAATAATGCATGCATTAATAGATTGATCAACGATTAGCGTCGGTAGACACTAGAGAAGTGAAGTTTTCCACTAATTAAAAAAAGATGATTTTGTAGTTGAAAATTAAAATAATTGAAATTAAAATAATTGAAATTAAAATAATTGAAATTTGACATGTTGATTTTATTTTGAAGACTGTAGATCGAGCACCGACAGAGGCAAAGTGCCCAACTCCTCTCCTTTTGGCTTTTTAGAGAGAAAAGAGAGGATGTAGTAGTTTAGTGTTATTGTCAATACTCAATCGTCCCAACATCAGTAACAACTACTCCCTATGGCTGACGTTTTATATGAGACAGACTTGTGATAATTTATCAAGACAACCGAGTAATAGTAAATCTTCCTGAAACTTTTTTTATTTTTTATACTCTAACTAGGCGTGCGGAGTAATAAAAAATGGCTTTTGTCTAGCCTTTGTTAGAAGTGGCGGAATTAGGGGGCTAACGGGGTCATGATCTCTTAGTGGTATGTTTAAAAATTAAATATGTATTATAAAAGCACATGTCTAATTTTACTTTCTAAGTTAGAGTTGTTGTCGGTACAAGGTTCAACTCTTATCTCCTTTATTTTTTATGTTTTGTTATTTTTTAGTCTTTTCTCGATTCTCTGTTTGTAAATTCGTTTTTTAATACTAAAAACGACATAGGCAATACTAGGGCTACAATGATGCTAGGACATAGGGCCCTGTGCCACCTTTTTCAAAACGAGGCTCTCAACAAGTGGGGAGATATAGTTAAATGTGTCAAAGTACTATGATTTGCTTAAAGAAAAAACTTATTAGGAGTCAAACTCAAGACTTCATACATTACACATCAACATATTAACCATTACTTCATTTTATAAACTAGTTAAACTATATCTAAAATTGAGGGTCATGTTCCATCGTTCACCTCCACAGTTCACACCTCTAGAAAAATACGGTGGGAAATTGGAGACGTAAAATGACAGGTTTGTTATGCAAAACAGTAGAGGTGGATGCATCAAATTCACATGCCTACAATTTAAAATGAACAAGTGGGTTGGGTTACGTTGATTAGATCAGATGCTCTTTTCTTTAAAGTTTTACATTCTACAGTTAGCACGTCATTGTAATGTGTTTTCTTTTCACTCATATCTATTTAATGTACCCACCTAATTAATACTCTAAGCTTATGCCGACAATTTTGGAATTTTCTATTACATCCTGTACATTATTACTACTACTTAACTACTAGAGTGGTATACGGAGTACTACTTTTGTTAAATTTCAATTTAGGTTAGGAGTTTTTTTTTCCATGCTTTCATTCAATTCGAATGTTGTTCCAAAATTTTGCGAGGTACATAACATGTTTGTCGAGTTATGTGTGATAAATCAAGTTGTTATATCGTTTGCCCCCTAATTTTACCTCCATCTCTTATATAAGGAAGTCACTGTTAACAACAGATTTTACGCGATAATACCTCTTGACATAAACAAGACTATCTCAACAATTAAGAGTTGTTCAGATCAGTTTTTGTTGAAGTTACTGTAATTTGATTAAGCTAGGTCTTATCTTATACATGTAATAATAGGTGATGCCAATCATATACGAGTATCATAAATTAGGTATCCTAGATTATCAAAACACTAAGGGTACTGTTGTGGGATCTTTTACGGTGCTGACGTGGCACGCGTTTCTCGGAGGTATCAAATATGACCTGGCACGAACTTCTGGCAACCTGCAAAACAAGAATATTCCCGTAGGAATATTCCCTCCGATGCTTAAGTAAGTATAAGCTAGAGAGATAAGTAATTTGTAGAGAGAAGGCAGAGCAAAGATAAGTTTTTGTTGGTGGGGATGAATTGAATGCCTTTTACCTAGGGATCTGCACTATTTATAGTGCTAGGCTTTCTCGGGGACTGGTCATGCATGATTGGGTGTTATGAGATCGGGACACGTGTCCTGCTAAGTTTTTGGAGGCTTGGTTTGGACCAAGTGGGCCTCTTAATCGTTTGGGCCTTGGCCCTGTGAAGTTGAGAAAAGCCCGTAGGCAGGCTTTTGGGCCTTTTTTCTGGGCTTTGATAGTACAGTCAGGTGGCATTCTTTTAGGCCACATCATTTGCCCCTCAAGGAGGATGCCCCTTGTCCCTGTGGGGTAGGCTGCTTGAACGGAGGGAACGCCACGTGTGAAGGCTTTTCAGAGCTTAGATTTTCCTTTAAAAGCTTCAGTTCCTCTTTCATTTTTCTTTTGTTACTTCAGAGCAATTTTTCTTAGAGAGAGAATGCAAATTTCGTCCTGCCAAAGATCTGCTTGTGCTTGCGCTTGAGTGTTCTTGGATTCGCTGTCCAGTGTTCTTGAGGGTTTAGAGGATTTGTCAAGACTTCTCATCGGTTTGATCATTTTCTGGTAAGTTCTCTATCAAAACTTTGTTTTTTGTATGCTTATGGGACCTCTCTTGTTTATTGTTTATAGTGTTCTGTGGAGGCGTCTTGGGGGTTATGACGCCTATCTCTTTCATTCTTTTGCTAAAGTCAGACGTCCTGTCCCTTATGCAAGACGGCATGGCTCGAATTAGACAAACAGCCAACGTGCGTGCATGGGCTGCACCGCGAGAGGGGGACGATAGGGTTCTTTTTTCGAACCCGTGCCAAGGAAGTAGGAGTGGAGTCCGTTCCTTCCGTAATACAGGAGACGGGGCCATAAGAACGACATATTCTCCTAGAAGAAGGAAGAATGTGGCTTCCCGTCCCCGCGTTCCACGCGAGGATTTTGAAGATGACTCCTCTAGCTCTTCAGACGAGGAGTTTGCAAAAAACCTTCCTCCTATGGTCCGGGGGAAGGAGGACGTCAATCTATTTCCGTCAGATATCTTTCCCAGCATGAAATGGCTGAGGTACCTGAGGGAGCAGGGACGTGACTTTGAGCGTTTTCTGCTTCTGCCCCCAGGTTTTAGTCTTAGGAGCCCTCGACCCAATGACTTCGTGGACCAACTCTCCCAAGGAGAGGTAGCTGTTTATACTACTGCCTTTAGGTTGGGTCTTAGATTTCCATTGCACCCCTTTGTGATGGACGTTTTGGAGGGGTATGACATTGACCTTGCTCAATTGACGCCTAACTCTTGGGCAAACGTTTTTGGTTTTATTGCCAAGTGTGCTTTGAGCGGCGTCACCCCTTCCTTTCCTGCTTTCCTTCGTCTCGTAGTCATTGCCCCTTCTTCTCGTTCTCCCCAGGGGTGGTTCACCCTTTACATCCGTCGGGGATATAAGACGGTGGTGGGTAAGACTTCTAGTTGGGTTTGGTGGAGGAAGAAGTGGTCTATTGTTCGAATGGAAGACATCTCTCTTTCTAGACGTCTTTCTAGGTGGAACCGTCGGCCCCGCTATCTGTCTAAAGCTGACGCCTACCCTCGCCTTTCGTCCAGGGAGTGGGGACTAGTGAAGCCCCTGTTCCAGGCCGAGATGTATCGGCTGTCGTCAAAGAGCCATGCCTGGGTGCATAATGCTTGGCTTCCCCATGTCGGCCAGTTCACCAATATAGTCTTTCTTTCGGTCGTTGGTCTTTGTTCCTATTTGAGTAGAGGTAGTTCCCCATGGATTTTCATCATTTTTTTTTTTTTACTAACCCTTGGCTTTGTAGGTTCTGCCATGGATCGCCTATCCTCCGAAGACAAGGGTATAGTGGAAGTACCCGCTTGGCTGTCCGAGGTGTATACTGAGGACATTCTCAAGGCCGTGGAGGCCAAGAAAAAGGACTCCTCCAAGAAATCCAGCGAGGGTGTCTCTGGTGACGTCGCCAAGGTAATTTTTATTTATTAATTTTTATTTTTTGCCTCTGTTCATTTCTGATCATGATTTGGTCGCTGACTTCCTTCATCTTTAGGAACCCACTTTGCCAGCTACGAAGAAGCGTCCTGCATCTTCGACGGAGGCTCCTAAGCCAAAATGGCCCTTCTTTAAGAAGATGGGTCCGGCCGATGCTGTCACCAAGCCGTCGGTACCAAAACCGTCTGCTCCCCTAGCTGAGGGGGAGGTTCTTCCTACCCAGACGTTCATTCCTCCTCCTGAGCAGAAGGAGGTTCCTTCCTAGGTGGACACCTAAAGGGATTGTACTGCCGGAGCAGCTGCTGACGAAGTAGCAGTCGAACAGACTAAGGCTGATGACGCCACCACCTCGTCCAAGGAGGACAAGGGTAAAGGCAAGGAAGCTGAGGCTCCTTCTATTGATAATGCCTCTACTTCTCCTGCAGCTTCGCCAATTGGTTAGTGTTTCTGTACTTTAAATCTGTTATGTCAAGTTAGAATTTGCACAATGTTTGATAATCTTGGCGTTTGGTTCAGTTGAGATGTTCAAGCGGATGCGGCGGGCCGAGGTGGCGAGCATCCCCCCTTCTGCCGGTTTTAGCTCAGAGGCGAAGGATAAGATCCTTACGGACGTGTATGCGGCCATCCCTGAGGAATATGTGAGGTCACTCCCCGGGATTGTCTTGGGATTCTTTGGGTCCATTCAGTCTCTCGTCCTTGATGTGAGACACTTACTCCTGGATCTCTGTAGTTATGATTATATATGTACGTTATTTTTTAATTCTATGTTGTCTTTGGCAGCTTTTCATTCGCTGTGCTGAGAGTAGGAACTATCGCTTTGATATGCATAATGAGATGCTCAAGCACAAGGACCAGATCGAGAATCATGAGCAATATGCTGAGAAGACGGCCAGATTGATCAACTTGGACGCAGACAAGAAGATCAAATCCAAGACGGAAGATCTGAAGAAGGCCGAGGAGGACGCCGAGAAGTATGAAGAGAAGTTGCTGGAGCATGAGGGGCGGCTTGCCGTGCTGAGAAAGGAGTACTCTTCCGTCTCGGAGCGGGTGACTAATTTCTCTTCCAAGGTGAACGTTCTTGAAGGTCAGCTCAAGGCCATGCAGGGAAAGATTAAGGCCGTGCGCAAGGAGGCTGCAAGCTCTTTCAAGTTGGGTGAGGAGTCCATCTTGGAGAGTGCCCAAAAGGCGTGGGATCAGTCTATGGACGGGAAGGACTTTTCCTGGTTCAAACGCCGTATCTCCCACCAGATAGCCGTCTCGACGGCTAGGCGCCTAGGCTTTGATCCCCCTGAGTTCGTCAGTGACGGGGAGGAGGACATAGAGGAAGACGAGGTGAACTCCCCTGAAGGCCAAGACGTCCAGGACGGGAGTTCTATTGCCCCTCATCCTTGAGCGGCTTTTCTTGTAGTTGGTTTGAATG
This sequence comes from Spinacia oleracea, assembly GCF_020520425.1. Lineage (NCBI taxonomy): Eukaryota > Viridiplantae > Streptophyta > Magnoliopsida > Caryophyllales > Amaranthaceae > Spinacia > Spinacia oleracea. The sequence goes on along the minus strand of NC_079490.1, from coordinate 158,243,505 downwards.
ACGCCGTGGGCGTTTGTAATAACTTTGGTGCCTTTTGGCATTTATTTGATTTGGTTTGTTTGCGCCTTGGGCGCTATGTATAAACAATTCGTGCCGTTGTGCACTTTATTTTATTTTAATTCCATCAGTTCTTGGGAATTCTTTCTTTGCGTCCAGTTGTTGGACGGAAACCTCAGTGTTTTAGGTGATCAGCCTAATTTGAGGCGCTAATCTAGGCCACTTCTCAGGCCGTCAAACGATTAGTCTTTTTAGACGCCATCCAAGGAGGAGGTCTTATGTCTGAATGTTTGCTCTTGTTTGAGTCTTTTCTTTTTTGGGCGCCTTTCGAAGGAAAGGCGTCATGCTGGATGTCTAAACCCTTTGTGTTTATTAGCACTGGGTATGTCCAAACCCTTCGTGTTTATTAGCACTGGGTATTGTTTATTTAGCAGATATTGACGCCACTATTTTAGGGATTGTTTTCTGGTGAGTTTCTTCACCCCTTAGTGTTCCTTTTTGAAGGTTCAACTGAGACTTGTATTTGTCAGATAAGTGTTTATTTACTAAATTGCTTGCTACATTCACCGCGTCTTAGGCGGGCATTTACAGGCCGTTTTGTGGGCTCTGGTACAATAGCTAGGCCGTTTTGTAGGCTCTGAGTACAATAGTTACCCTAATGATGTTCTACTTTCAGCCACTTTCTTCAATTTTGACCGCTTCTATTTGGACGGGTCTAGTTTCTTTGGCGACTTGGGGTTCATCTTCATGCTTTCGTTTTCCTCTGACTTCGGCAGAATCTTGCTTCCATGCTGACGGGTTGAGGGTCGTCAGGTAACAGTCCCTAGCCTGTTGTTGATCTCCATGTATGGTGCCTATAACTCCATCATCGCACACAAACTTCAGAAGCATCAGATGGGTGACGACTACAGCCTTAATCTTGTTTAAGGTGGGTCGTCCCAAGATGACATTGTATGCAGTCAAGTCTTTCACAATTAGGAAGTCTACCTCCATCTTTCGCCCATTCTTCCTATCCCCAATTCGAACCGGCAGAGTGATGACGCCAACAGGGTGAATGATACTCCCTCCAAAACCAATGATGGGATAGTGAATTCTTTCGATGGTTTTGGGGTCATGCGCTAGGCGATTGAGGCATTCTAGACTCATTATGTCGGACGAGATTCCCGTGTCTATTAGTATGCGTTTAACTCTCATGTTAGATATCTTGAATTCAACCACAAGGGGATCATCATGCGGCGTGGCTATCCGTCCGCCATCTGACTCACATATTTATATCTTTGGGAATGGATCCATGGGCGCTTTGGCTGACAGCAGCACTTGTCCTAAGCGGCGAGCATAATCTTTCTGTCCTCTCATGGTGGGTCCTCCAGCGGCCGGTCCTCCAGATATGACGGCTACAAATCCTCCGTCGCTGTGTTGTCCCTTAGTCGGCGAGGCAGGTGACTTGTTCTTTTTGTATTGGTTTTTTCCAAAGCCATGAGCATTCTTCTGTAAGTAGTTCTTGAGGTGTCCTTTGGAGGCTAGGCCATCTAAATCCCTCTTCAAGATTCTACAATTCTTGGTTTCATGTCCTATATCTTCATGGAACTGGCAATATAATTTGGAATCTCGAGTCTCAGCAGGAGACTTCATGGGGAAAGGTCGATCAAGGTCGTACCTTGTCCCCACGTCTTTTAGTATGGTGAGAAGATCTGTGTTGTACTCAAAATATTCCCTTTCTTGCGGTCGTTCTCTCTTGTGCCCAGGAAAGTTGGTATCATGCTCTTTTGAGAGAGCCCATGTGCCATTCACTCGTGGGGATTTTCGGTCCACTTTATCCTTTTTTCCGGAGGAGTCTGTTGTTTCTCCAATCCTTCCTTCCTTTGACGCGCTGCATATTTCTGTTGCATGGATAAATGCTTCAGCCTCGTCCAGGACCTCGGCCATAGTCCTTACACTCTTCTTAACCAGGTCAAACTTGAAGGATCCCTTCTTCAATCCCCTGATAAAATTATCAAAAGAGACGCCATCAGGCAAGTCTGGGATCTGTCCGGCCTCTAGATTGAAACGCTTCACATAGCTTCTTAGGGACTCGTCTTTCTCCTGTTGGATCCGTCCCAAATGCATGCTGGTTTTCCTTTCTTCCTTGTGTGCCATGAACCTCGTAGAGAACAAAGTCTGTAGTTCGTTAAAAGAGGCAATTGATCTTGGGGGCAGCCGTTCAAACCATTTAGACGCTACTCCTTTGAGCGTGGCTGGGAAGTATTTGCACCAAGTGGCTTCATTTGTTCCCTGAATGTACATGTGATGGCGGTATGCGACAAGGTGCATATCGGGATCGGTGGTCCCGTCATAAGCTTCAATTGTAGGAGTTTTTACCTTGGGTTCCTTCGGGGCGTTCATGATCTCATCAGAGAAAGGGGTACTCATGTGCCTTAATGTCAGGTTGTTGAGCCCTTGCTGAATATGATAGGTTGGTTCACGGCGGTTGGATAGCAGGCGGGGGCGCATGCTTACCCTATGGGGTGTCATCTGGGTCGGTCCACGTGTAGTGGGATAAAATGGCGGATCTTCCATCACAGGAGTGGACCCGGTGTCTGATAGTTCAGATTCAGCCTCATAATGTTCTAACGCCTTGAGGCTGGCCGTAAGACGGCTGGTGGGCTTCCCCTAGACGATGGTCGTATGACCGGGTCCCTTCGAGGTAAGAAGGTGGGGGGTCTCGGCCATTTCCCGAGTGCTCAGGCACAGGGCTGACTCCCCTGCTTGCTTGTGGACGAGAACCTTCTCCAGCCCTCCAAACGTTGGATCTGAGCGGCATTCTGCTTATCCGATTGACGCCTAGACTGAGGGGCCTTTGCGGAGCCGTCCTCTCAGCGCAGTAGATTAGCATATTTTTTCGAATTTCATCTTGCAGTGTAGTGCTCATTTGTTGTCGAAAGGTCTGATTCATTTGCTGTTGGAATCCTGTTAAGATCTCGCGTAGGGAGCCCACCGAGACTGGCAAATCTAGATTCTCGTCTAACACGGCGTCTCGGACGCTGAGGCTTAGATGGCCGCCTGGCGGAGACGCCTCGGTTATTGGTTCTTCTTCTACAACCACCTCAGCCTGCATCCGTCGCGGTGTGTTCCCTGCATTTGCGATTCGATTGGCTTCTTCAATGTGTCGTCTCTCTTCTTCTCCACCAGCGTACTCTCTGTAGTTCGGCCATGACACTGTACCTCCCCACAGACGGCGCCAAATGTTGTGGGATCTTTTACGGTGCTGACGTGGCACGCTGTAATACCCCGAATTTTTAAAGCTTGATTAATTATGCTAAATTATTTTTATTTAGCTTAAAACCGTTTTAAATCCTAATTTTAAACTTTATTTTAATTAACGAAGTTTTATTGCGATTAAGTTTTAATATCGTTACACGATTTATTTATTTTCAGATTTTATAATTTAATATTTACGAGCCTAAACTACCTTTTTAAATCTTGTTTATTTCGAATTTTTAATAATTTTGAAGCGTTTTTATTTTATTCGAAAATTAAATGTATTTTATCGTTATCGATATTTTACAAAAATTATTTGAAAATCTGATTTTAATTGAACATTCCTATTTATATCAATTCCTAAATATAGCAAAGAAATTTTCAGAATTTTTTTTCCTAATTAAGTAAAATTATCAAAATGCCCCTAAGGAACAAATTGGCATCTTTCTTGCTCCTTCCTTGCTATTCACGTACAAACAAGAACATACAAACAACAACAAGAATGAAGGAATTCCTTCATTCCTCTCTAACCACAATCCAGTCTACATTCACTTGCTTAACCCCCAAGTATTTCAGCTTCTTCTTCACTCAACTTTTCACTATAATCAGCCATATATGTTTCATTTTTTTTCTCAACCAAAAACTGAAAATCAACTCCTTTGTTTCCTTTGATTCCAACCACCACCGTCAACCAACATCCACCACCACCACCATCATTTACTACCCACCACTGACCACCACCACCTTATCACCCCTCAAATCAATCTCCACCCCAAACTCCTCCCTGTTCCTTCGACCAAAACCGGCCCGCAGTGCCGCATTTCCTCACCCCCTTTTCGTCTCTCTTCCACGCCACCTAGTGCCACACCACCACTCCGCAACCACCTCCGCCGTCTCCCCAAACCGTCCCCAATCCATATGGACTGTGAACCACCCCTTCCCCGCCCAGAATTGACCGAAAAACACCCCTCAAACTCCCCTGCCTCCCTCGTCTTTTCCCTCTGCCGCACCACCCAACCTCGCCGCCACCACTTCCCAGCCACCGCACCGCCCCTCTATTAAATTTCCGCCCCCAAATACTCCGGCGAACCATTGTTCCGCCACCCAAAACCACCCAGAAAATCAAACACAAAACTCCCCTTCTTCTCACCCAAAATCGCGCTCCTCCTTCTCTCTCTCGCTGCTCCGACGCCGCGAACCACCCACCGCCGCTGTTGCCTTCACCGGCGCAATTCGGCGGCACCGAGCCACTCAGCCGCCTCCTCCCTTCCCTCTTCTCTCCCCTTCGTGCTTCCTTGTGCCCCTCCCCTGCTTCCCTTGTTATTTTTCGAGATTCCCAGGAAACCAAAATCCCATTTGGTTTTTGCTGCTTTTAATCTCTTGAACCATTATCCAAATTAAGCCCAACCCTTTGTTCTGGCCCAATATCCCAAAGTAAGCCCTTTTTATTATTTATTTATTTATTTATTTATTTAAACACTCATATTAATCAATTGTTATCATATAAATTTCATGATAATTTCAGATTCATATTTTGACTGAAAATTTGGATTTAAATAATATTTTCGTTAATTAATGAAATTAAATAATATTCATGTAAATCGATTTATGAAACTTTGATTGAAATTTCGTTTAATAATATTTTCAAGAAACTATAAACATTCATATTTTTATTAAATTCATCATTTCAATATTCACTATTCATAAAATTATTATTTATAAATTTGGCAATCTAAATGTTTTATGAAAATAAATAGTTACTTAAACATTTCAATAAAATAAATTATAAATAATGATTTAAAATATAATTTGACAGATTTTTGGGAATAAATAATATTTTATTAATTTCGAAATTATAAAATACATATTTCATTATTTTAAAATCATATTAGTTTTAAAGAAATTTATCGTTTTAGTAATTAATTCAGTAATTTGATACTTTGAAAGAAATCGGACTCGGAGCTCAGGACGAACGAACCAAGGAAAAAGGCCTAGCAATCATGGAATTAAGGTAACGGTTATTGCTAGTACCCGCATTCCCTGCGAAATGTATTTATGAATGATGTTATGAATGATTGATGTTTTATAATGATGTTTTATGAATTGCGGGATTACAAGTATGATTTGATTGAATTGTTTTACGATAATGCAGCTTTATGCAAAGTATTGATTTAATGAATTATTATTCCTGAAAGAAATGATTTTATGAAATAACGAGATTTAATGGTTTATTGAACCACCCTGAATGATTGAGATTTTCCTGATTAATGTTCGATTAAAAGAAATGTAAACATGATAAATAAAAGTGTAAGAACTGGTCAAGTTCCCCTGATATGGAGCCCAGGCTCCCCCTGATAAGAAGCACTGGCTTCCCCTGATATGGAACCAAGGTTCCCCCTGATAAGAAGCACTGGCTTCCCCTGATATGGAACCAAGGTTCCCCCTGATAAGAAGCACTGGCTTCCCCTGATATGGAACCAAGGTTCCCCCTGAAATGAAGCACTGGCTTCCCCTGTTATGGAGCATTGACTCCCCCTGTTATGAAGCACTGGCTTCCCCTGTTCGTAGGAGACGTCCTACCATGTTTTCCTGTAAAGTCCTGACGACCAGAATAATATTGATAAAAGGAAAAACGTTAATGAAATGATGTTCCTGAAATGATATTCTTGAAATAATGTTCCTGAAATTCCTGAAATGATATTATCGAAAATGATGTTTCGAGATGATGCTTTTGAAATGATGATTTATTAAATGTTTTACTATATTATATTCTCCCTGTGTTATTAAATAAAATGAATTGAAATGATGTTACGATGCTAGGGTAACTCGTTACTGAGTCTTCGGCTCACCGTTTTGTTTTCCGTTTTAGGTACTGCTGGGGACCACGGAAACGAGTAGTGGCAAGGATTTCACTATTGCAAAGTTCACCTAAGTTATTGTTAAGTTGTAACAAGTTTAAGTAAAGATTTTTGACTAAGTTGCGTACTTTTATTAAGGAATTAAAAAGGATTATTATGTTAATTTTGGAGTTTAATAGCTTATGATTGATAGTTGCCTTGTAATTCCCAAGAGGGAGTTACGGCGGGTAATGTCCCGACCGAATTAGGGTAATTCCGCTGCTAATTATGATTAAATAATTGAATTAGAGGTCGGGGCGTTACAGTTTGGTATTCAGAGCCAAGGTTCTGGACCATAAGTGCTAAACCTTACGGGTTTTGCGCGTTGTAGAATTCAATAGGCTTTAAACAAAGAATTTTAAGGAATAAGTTAAAAAGAATATGTTAGAATCATGTTAAAATGAAATGAGTGTGAGTGTAGGAACGGGCTGAAAAGGGATTATTTTCCTATTATGTATGTTTTCCTAATTGAGCATGTTATGCAGAATGTCGACTATCGAGGTGACTAACGATATTAACGATGGAGCCCACAACGAGCACAACGTCCATGTCAACGATGACGCTATCTACGAGGATGTTGCCCACGATGATCCCTATGACGATCAACCTATCGAAGATCACAAAGAAAGGATGGAACGATTAGAAACCGTTAGCACGATGTTAGCTGAATTAATCAAAGATACTCAGAAACAGAAATCGACGAATGCGAACGAAAATGCATCAATGTTCAAGAAGTTTTCATCCCTGAACCCACCATCTTATGATGGCAAGCCCGACCCTGTAGAATTCGAGGATTGGATTAATCGCATAGATCAGTTGTTTGAAACCTTGCAATGTCCTAAGGAATGGAGAGTCGATTTCGCCGTGTTTTACTTAACGGGTCAAGCAAGTTTATGGTGGAAAGTTAATAAGGAAAGGAAGAATGAGCCTAGATTTGGTTGGACCGAACTGCAAAAGTTACTAAGAGATAAGTTTTATCCACCATCCCTGAGAAAACAAAAGGAAGACGAGTTTTTGCACTTGCAACAAGGAACAATGAGTGTTATGGAATATGCAAACAAGTTCATGGAATTGTCAAGATTTGCACCGGAGCTGGTATCGACAGAGCAATCCAGGATGAACCGTTTTGAGCGAGGTCTTCATTTGAAATACCAAGATAGGTTGGCAACTCAAAGGTTTACTTCCTATCAAGATATGGTTGATATTGCAGTTAATGTTGAACGAGTTGTATTACTTCGAGAAGCACAAAATGTTGGTGATAAAAGGAAAAATGATAATCAAAACCATGGAGGAGCAAAAAGGCCAAACCAAGGAAACCATAATCATAGAAGGAACGCTAGTAGAGACCAAGATTACAATAATAGAGCATCTCGTAAGGTATGGTGTGCTAAGTGTGGAAAGAGAAACCATACCGAAAGTGAATGTCGTGCAGGAACAAAGACATGTTATCGATGTGGAGGAAAAGATCATTTTGTCAGAGACTGCCCTAAACCACCTCCCAAGGATATTGGAAGAGCAACCTCGATCAATCATGAACGAAACAACAACAATGCTAGGGTTGATCATGATCCACCACGACCACCAATATCTGGAAAAGCTTACATGATGAGAGCTGACAAGGAAGAAGAAGAAGATGACGCCAACGCTGATACCATTTCAATTTAGTTCTTATGTACGTTTGAACCTAAGTTTCCTGTTTTAGATTTGAATCATGTCATAGATATTTTGTCAAGGACATGTTATGAAATGTTTAAGGATCATTAATGTCCTCAAGGAAGTTTATGAAAGAATTAATAAAAGCATGATTTTGTGGATATGAATTGTTTTAAGGAACTTTTATGTTTATGAATTATTTAAGGTTGATTGTTAGAGTACCGAAAGAGCATGAGTTTGTATTTAAGGTTGAATGATAGAGTAAACAGGAGTATGAGTTTATATTTCATAAATGGAAAATCATCACTTAACTCAAGGTTATTAAAGGTTCAAAGCATTTAAGTTATGACTTATGGGTTATTTCCCCGCACCCTTCATAATGATTGTTTGTGGTTGTAAGTACCTAAGTGTATTTTCATATATGTTAAGGAAGCCAAGCTAGAATATTAAAAAGTTATGCAAAAAAATATTATGTGATCGAGACCAAACATGATTTATGGTGAAAATATGAAATTGAGGTTACACGTGGAGTTCTGAGGATCTTACCAAAGGAAGTAATCAGGAATTAGTCAGTCAGTAAGGTTGATGGTGTTTTCAGTATACCTTTCCACATCATTTATAGGGATTGTTTTTGAAGGAATGCTTGATTATCTCCATAAAGAAAGCTAAGCGAGAGAATTAAGGTTTTGCAAAATGTTAGGTGGAAAACATGATTTATGGTGATCGAAAAGATGAAACTAAGTTTGCATAAAGTTTTGGGGATCTTACCAATGTAAGTTATCGAGAATTAGTCTGCCTATGAGGTTGATGATATTAATGAATGTTATGAAGTTCGAAAAGAATTATGAATGATTGAGGAATACGATGGAGTTGAGAATAGAAATCGACAAAATGACATGTCTGTAAAACCAGGTAGTCTAAACTAAGTTTCTGGAAGCTAGATTGTTTATGATAAAGGCATGCTTGATGGCTTAGCATTATCTGCCAAATCCGAGGTTTGTAGACTTAAAATACTAAGGATAAAGCGAAGTCGTATATTTACGATGTATTTCCTGTCACGTGAATGGACACGAATCCCTGCAACGAACGTAGTCAACAAAGTCGTTTGACGTAGAGAAAAGATTGGAAATCGAAATCGAAACGAATCGAATCGAATAACGAAAGTCAACGATAAGTTTCCTGCAACAAAGAAGCCCAATGGCAAATGAAAGTGAAATGTCTCTAATTGTTCGCCCATAAACGATATGATGTATGAATGACTATGTTTTCTATGGTCAACCATGCTCGTGTGTTAGATCAAATGATTATGAATGTTATGCTTATGTTGAATATGAAAATTTTCAGTTTATGAATTAAGCCCTTATGATATGGATTATGTTTATGCTGACATGATTGTACTGGTGATCTAATTATTATTCATGGAAGCCGCCTCCGATGGAAGTTCTCCTGAGCTCAGAGTACGAGATTGTGATAATAAACCACTTTTACAAATTATTTGAGTATTCTAGTTGTTAGATAAATATTTATTTTCATTACATATATACATATATTTTCAGAATTATAATTTTGCATTAAAAAGTTACTATTTTTGGTAGAAAATATTTCCAAACAGGATCTCACAAAGTAAAATGGGAGCCTAGTCTATGCTAACCAAGTTTGCCCCTTTTATGTTCTTTGCTCCTCGATCCTATTATATGAAGTCAAGTGGAGGTATGAAAGACGATGGCGAAATGTAATTGACCTTAATGACGATTAAGAATCAATATATAATTTTGCCCCTTTTGTATTCTTTACTCTTCGATTCTAGGTCTCGAGTTGAAGCGGATTCCTAAAAGATGATGGCGGAATGAAGGCTAGACATTGTCAGAATTGAAATTGTGAGATCTTGGTTTTAAAATAAAACAACATACTTTTATTCGAGCGTTTACAATTTTCAACAAACATTTTATAAATCAAAATTTTCAAGTTTCGAGGACGAAACTTTTTCTAAGGGGGTAAGAATGTAATACCCCGAATTTTTAAAGCTTGATTAATTATGCTAAATTATTTTTATTTAGCTTAAAACCGTTTTAAATCCTAATTTCAAACTTTATTTTAATTAACGAAGTTTTATTGCGATTAAGTTTTAATATCGTTACACGATTTATTTATTTTCAGATTTTATAATTTAATATTTACGAGCATAAACTACCTTTTTAAATCTTGTTTATTTCGAATTTTTAATAATTTTGAAGCGTTTTTATTTTATTCGAAAATTAAATGTATTTTATCGTTATCGATATTTTACAAAAATTATTTGAAAATCTGATTTTAATTAAACATTCCTATTTATATCAATTCCTAAATATAGCAAAGAAATTTTCAGAATTTTTTTTCCTAATTAAGTAAAATTACCAAAATGCCCCTAAGGAACAAATTGGCATATTTCTTGCTCCTTCCTTGCTATTCACGTACAAACAAGAACATACAAACAACAACAAGAATGAAGGAATTCCTTCATTCCTCTCTAACCACAATCCAGTCTACATTCACTTGCTTAACCCCCAAGTATTTCAGCTTCTTCTTCACTCAACTTTTCACTATAATCAGCCATATATGTTTCATTTTTTTTCTCAACCAAAAACTGAAAATCAACTCCTTTGTTTCCTTTGATTCCAACCACCACCGTCAACCAACATCCACCACCACCACCATCATTTACTACCCACCACTGACCACCACCACCTTATCACCCCTCAAATCAATCTCCACCCCAAACTCCTCCCTGTTCCTTCGACCAAAACCGGTCCGCAGTGCCGCGTTTCCTCACCCCCTTTTCGTCTCTCTTCCACGCCACCTAGTGCCACACCACCACTCCGCAACCACCTCCGCCGTCTCCCCAAACCGTCCCCAATCCATATGGACTGTGAACCACCCCTTCCCCGCCCAGAATTGACCGAAAAACACCCCTCAAACTCCCCTGCCTCCCTCGTCTTTTCCCTCTGCCGCACCACCCAACCTTGCCGCCACCACTTCCCAGCCACCGCACCGCCCCTCTATTAAATTTCCGCCCCCAAATACTCCGGCGAACCATTGTTCCGCCACCCAAAACCACCCAGAAAATCAAACACAAAACTCCCCTTCTTCTCACCCAAAATCGCGCTCCTCCTTCTCTCTCTCGCTGCTCCGACGCCGCGAACCACCCACCGCCGCTGTTGCCTTCACCGGCGCAATTCGGCGGCACCGAGCCACTCAGCCGCCTCCTCCCTTCCCTCTTCTCTCCCCTTCGTGCTTCCTTGTGCCCCTCCCCTGCTTCCCTTGTTATTTTTCGAGATTCCCAGGAAACCAAAATCCCATTTGGTTTTTGCTGCTTTTAATCTCTTGAACCATTATCCAAATTAAGCCCAACCCTTTGTTCTGGCCCAATATCCCAAAGTAAGCCCTTTTTATTTATTTATTTATTTATTTATTTATTTATTTAAACACTCATATTAATCAATTGTTATCATATAAATTTCATGATAATTTCAGATTCATATTTTGACTGAAAATTTGGATTTAAATAATATTTTCGTTAATTAATGAAATTAAATAATATTCATGTAAATCGATTTATGAAACTTTGATTGAAATTTCGTTTAATAATATTTTCAAGAAACTATAAACATTCATATTTTTATTAAATTCATCATTTCAATATTCACTATTTATAAAATTATTATTTATAAATTTGGCAATCTAAATGTTTTATGAAAATAAATAGTTACTTAAACATTTCAATAAAATAAATTATTAATAATGATTTAAAATATAATTTGACAGATTTTTGGGAATAAATAATATTTTATTAATTCCGAAATTATAAAATACATATTTCATTATTTTAAAATCATATTAGTTTTAAAGAAATTTATCGTTTTAGTAATTAATTCAGTAATTTGATACTTTGAAAGAAATCGGACTCGGAGCTCAGGACGAACGAACCAAGGAAAAAGGCCTAGCAATCATGGAATTAAGGTAACGGTTATTGCTAGTACCCGCATTCCCTTCGAAATGTATTTATGAATGATGTTATGAATGATTGATGTTTTATAATGATGTTTTATGAATTGCGGGATTACAAGTATGATTTGATTGAATTGTTTTACGATAATGCAGCTTTATGCAAAGTATTGATTTAATGAATTATTATTCCTGAAAGAAATGATTTTATGAAATAACGAGATTTAATGGTTTATTGAACCACCCTGAATGATTGAGATTTTCCTGATTAATGTTCGATTAAAAGAAATGTAAACATGATAAATAAAAGTGTAAGAACTGGTCAAGTTCCCCTGATATGGAGCCCAGGCTCCCCCTGATAAGAAGCACTGGCTTCCCCTGATATGGAACCAAGGTTCCCCCTGATAAGAAGCACTGGCTTCCCCTGATATGGAACCAAGGTTCCCCCTGATAAGAAGCACTGGCTTCCCCTGATATGGAACCAAGGTTCCCCCTGAAATGAAGCACTGGCTTCCCCTGTTATGGAGCATTGACTCCCCCTGTTATGAAGCACTGGCTTCCCCTGTTCGTAGGAGACATCCTACCATGTTTTCCTGTAAAGTCCTGACGACCAGAATAATATTGATAAAAGGAAAAACGTTAATGAAATGATGTTCCTGAAATGATATTCTTGAAATAATGTTCCTGAAATTCCTGAAATGATATTATCGAAAATGATGTTTCGAGATGATGCTTTTGAAATGATGATTTATTAAATGTTTTACTATATTATATTCTCCCTGTGTTATTAAATAAAATGAATTGAAATGATGTTACGATGCTAGGGTAACTCGTTACTGAGTCTTCGGCTCACCGTTTTGTTTTCCGTTTTAGGTACTGCTGGGGACCACGGAAACGAGTAGTGGCAAGGATTTCACTATTGCAAAGTTCACCTAAGTTATTGTTAAGTTGTAACAAGTTTAAGTAAAGATTTTTGACTAAGTTGCGTACTTTTATTAAGGAATTAAAAAGGATTATTATGTTAATTTTGGAGTTTAATAGCTTATGATTGATAGTTGCCTTGTAATTCCCAAGAGGGAGTTACGGCGGGTAATGTCCCGACCGAATTAGGGTAATTCCGCTGCTAATTATGATTAAATAATTGAATTAGAGGTCGGGGCGTTACACACGCGTTCCTCGGAGGTATCAAGTATGACCTGGCACGAACTTCTGGCAACCTGCAAAACAAGAATATTCCCGTAGGAATATTCCCTCCGATGCTTAAGTAAGTATAAGCTATAGAGATAAGTAATTTGTAGAGAGATAAGTTTTTGTTGGTGGGGATGAATTGAATGCCTTTTACCTAGGGATCTGCACTATTTATAGTGCTAGGGTTTCTCGGGGACTGGTCCTGCATGATTGGGTGTTATGCAAGATCGGGACACGTGTCCTGCTAAGTTTTTGGAGGCTTGGTTTGGACCAAGTGGGCCTCTTAATCGTTTGGGCCTTGGCCCTGTGAAGTTGAGAAAAGCCCGCAGGCAGGCTTTTGGGCCTTTTTTCTGGGCTTTGATAGTACAGTCATGTGGCATTCTTTTAGGCCACATCAGGTACATTTAGCAATTTGCTGAAGAAAATAGCTTAATGGCCTGTTTGGAAACATGCATGGATTTCATTTGAATTCAGAATTTGGCCCAATTAACCAGTTTGGGAACTCTTGAAATTTGAATTTGGAATTGGCCCAAATCCAAGCCTTTCAAGAAATAGGTTCAATTTTAATGAATTTGAAATACAACCTCAAACCCCGGTCATAACTACTGCTGCTCTTTCTTTCACTCCCTCTCTCCAACCGATGACCTAATTTTCTCTCTCCTCCACCGCCTCCTCAACCACCAGCTCTCCACCACCTCAACCACCCGTTCTCCTTCTATTCTCTCTCTTCTCTTGCAATCATTGTCTCCGTTATCCACCTTCGTCACCACCCCCGCGCCTCTAGACCTCCGATCGCCGCGTAACCGTCTAATCCCTCGTCGTGGAATCCCACCACCGTCGATCACCTCCATGTTACGCGACTGAGCTGTTCGGTTATTCAATTACGATGTCGATCACTTTCTTTGTCTCCAAGGTTGTCAATCCAAATCTTCAACATCTACCAATCTCTAGTTAATCAGGTGAAAAATCAATGCTTTTAATTCGAAAAGAAGAGAAGGTCGAGTAAGGAAAATCTTCTTCCAGAAGTAAAAGAGATATGATGAGATTCGATTAATTGAAGTTCTATATGTTTTTAAGTTGAAAACAAGAGCAACCAATTTACATATATATAGTTAAAAACAAGAAAAAACAATGTGATTTGATTATTGGTACTCCATATAATTATCAAATTGTAATTGATCTGAATAAATAATTTGAATTTAAAAATTTCTACGATAGTTGTCATTGATGTTGAATTGGAGTACACGAGAAATATCAGTTCAATGATCAAATTCTGAAATTAAAAGTTTCCTTATTTCTAAACAACATGTTGAATTTGAAATGATAAATTTAAAATTATCATATTTCCCAAAGAATTTGGAATTGAATGCCAGTATTTGAATTCCAGGATTTGAAATGAGTCATTTAAAATCAAATGATTGTATCCAAACACTACCTAAAGTATTTTGAAATAAGTTTACTATTGAGAGAATGGTTCCTTTTCTTTTTTTTTGACATGATGGATAGTGAATGAATGTCTTATTTAACTAACCGGTGGAATTTGGTTGTACAGACAATTTCCCAAAATATGGTCCACCAATCCCTTTAACAAGGAACAATATTAGGTTTTTTTCTTTACATGAAACGTAAACAAAAAACTAAGTCTGTTTTCTCTTAAAATCTTAACCTGACTTATCAAACAGTAGAAAATAGGAAAATTTAACGTTCAAAGGGTCGATATCCTGGTGGCTGGAGCCTGGAGGCATGATGTCTTTCAAAAGCTATATAATTTGATATACGGTTGACTTCCCTATAAACATGTCGAGATTGAACATAATCTAAATGGTAAATTAAGCGGTGACGAACATCTCTTAAAAAAAGAAAAAGTAGGTGACGAACATCATTCATTAACGATTGAACCTTCCATGGGCGTTGAATATGCATGTGTCTGCAAAATTTTAATAAGGAAAAATTGATAAAGGCAGTCTGAACTATGGACGTTTATCTTTAAAAGGTCCCAAGTATGGATTATTACTGACTGGTCCCAACTAAGAGGGGTGTTTACTTTGCGTGGGTCTTTTTACTGGTGACCGGATGTGTAAGTCAAGGATTTTTTTTTTACCCAAAATAAATATGCTTAACTTTTTTCTCTCTCCACCAAATCCACCCCCGCATCCACCGCCGGCCACCACTTTCCTCTCCTCCCTCCCCGCCCCTCACCTTCACGCTGCGCGCAAACTCTCCCCTTCAGCCTCCAGCGCCGGCCCCTTCAGCCTCCACCGCCGGCAAATAATTATTTTTTTAACTTAATAAAAAAAAATTAAAAACAAGGAGATCTTGTGCACGGCCATTGTCGTTCAAACCTTCTCCGGCGAGAATTGGGTTGTGGGCGGCGAGATCTGGGTTGGAACCTTCGAACCCCGCCGCGAAATAGAGGGGAGTGTAGGGCGGCTTGTTTGCATCTCCGGCGAGAGGGGAGTGTAGTGCGGCGAGTTCGCAGCTCCAACGGATATGGTGTGAGCGAGAGGAGAGTGGAGTGCGGCTTCTCCGTTCGGGTTTGCGTTGGACGGAAACCGAGAAGTGAAAGACAGAAGGGAGATCGGTAAAAAGACATGTGGTGGGCGGTGAGATTTTGGGGTCGACGGTTGGGTTTGGTAGCTAGCTAGGGTGGTGGGAGGTTGTTGCAGGTGGTGTTGCTGAGGGAGGAAGGAGGTAAAAAAAAAAAAAAATTTAAAATCAAACACCCAAATAACTGGGTGGGTATTTTAAGTGGTTGGTTTTTTATTTAATGGGTGGGATTTTAGTTAAATGGGTGGGCTTTTTATTAAATGAGTGGATTTTTTTTAAAGTGGCACGTGATTTTTTTAAATGACCCGACACGTCATCGTCTTCAACTTAGTAAACCGGTCATTTTGGAAAAAGACCCACGCAAAGTCAACAACCCCTTTAGTTGGGACCGGCCAGTAATAATCCGTAGTTGGGACCTTTTAAAGATAAACGTCCATAGTTGGGACAGCCTTTATAAATTTTTCCTTTTAATAATAGTCAGATTATCACCTTCTATAAAATGTTTTTAACATTACTAGAAATTGCTAAAAGCAACCCATTTCTAAGTGTTTGGGCCTCTGCTAAAAGTGACCAACTATTACTCCAGTAAGGATTATTCAAGATACGATTAAATTAAAATTTGCATAAAAACGCCGCTCCCCCTCCTTTCTTCTAATTTTCTCTGGTTTATTCTCTTCGCCGTTGCAGAGCGACAATAGTCTAATTTATTCGAAAATTAGACTATTTTTAACTCTTTCTCTTTATTTAATTCAGTTATTGTCTTAATTCAATAAATTTTCACCACATGAGCGGAGTTCGTCCTTGTCCGTTAGTCTTTCTATGGTGGAGTTAGTGCATGTTAGAATGTTTGGTTTGTCGTTTACTCATAGTGGATTTATGTAGAATTGGTTCGTTGGTAAAGTTTTATGTGGAGTCACAACTATATCATTTTTCCGAGTACATTCATATGAATCAAGTGGAAATCATCCTCGCCGCTACAACAAATTGTTGGACCTTCTCTCTGAAAAGGCGTTATATACGGGAGGCGTTCTACAGTGCAAGATTTATTCAACGACTTAATTTATTTTTTATAAAGGAAATATTTATTTGATTCAATTTATCATGTATTAGTTAGATCTATATTTCTCTTGTAAATATCGTATGACTATTTATTAATGACTTAATTTCCCTTAAAAAAAAATTAATAGCAACGTTTTTTTTTTTTTTTTTTTTTTGACGGGGAATTAATAGCAACGTCAAACAATTAAGATGCATAGTTTTTGTTAGTGTAGGAGTAATAGAATGTTCCCTCTACTAATTATCTTCAAGTTGAGCTCTTTTTATTTGATCCAAAACTTAATATTAATGCGCTCTTTTTACTTCATCGATCACTTGATTTAAAGGATTTTTTATGACGGTTCATGGTAGCTGACCTTAAATCATTTTAGAACGACTAAGACTTTCTTGTGATGTTTATACAATGAGTAGACATGATTGTCATGTCAATAACAAGGTCTAATTGTGACAAAAATATTTTGTTTTCATTTGGTGGTTCAACCTTTTGTTGTAAAAGAAAAAGGAAGTTTTTGGTGGAGGTGATGTTTTCAGGAAAATGATTGACAAGCCGTCTTTTATTGGGTATCACAATTAGATCTGGCAATGGTTTGGTTTGGGTCGAAATTAGGTCGACTCATTTATAAGCGGGTTGAGATTTACTCAATCTAACCCGACCTGTTTAATTAAACGTGTTGAGATTTTCAACCCAACCCAACTATAAACGGGTTGACCTGATCGAAGTTGACCCGTTTAATTTTTTTTTTCCACTTTTAAGTGTAAATTGACTTGAGTATAGAATTGCGAGGTGATTTTTTTGTGCATGTCTCATAGCAAAAAGTAAATACTTCAATATGTATTTGACATGAATCAAAACGTCAAATAATTATTCAATGTTGAAGGAAAAATGAGATATAAAATCTTTCAAATAACATTCTAAAGATCTATATTACATACCTGCTTGAACTTAAACGGGTTGTTTTCGGGTTGAATATTTCAACCTGACCCAACCCATTTTATTAAATGGGTTGGGTTGGGCTGACCCATTTAATTAAATGGGTTGAAAGTCTTGACCCAACCCTTTATTATTGGGTTGGGTTGGGATTGAGTTGGTGGGTTAGGTCAATTTTTTCCAGCTCTAATCACAATTCACAATAGTGGCGGCCTTAATATATATTCCCTATAACCCATGTCATTTAAGTCATGTTTTTTTAATTGGGTGTCCTATAATTATAGTCTTGTATTTATTTTGGTTATTAAATTCTCTATTTTTTCATGTTCTCCCTCTGTTTTTTTTTGTTCTTTACGTTTTTCTTTTTAGGTGTTTCAAAATGTTATTTACATTTCCTTTTATATTATCAGATAAATGCTTTAATATTCTATCAAAATTTATGTCAAATGATTATTTAACCAATTAAACTTGTTGGGTCATATATTCTCTCACACTTTTCTATTGGGAGGCTAACATTTTCTCATTTTCCCAATATTAGAATTTTGATAAGAGTGAAGACATTATAAATAAACGTAATTTTCCTTGTTTAAATGAAAAAAAAATAGAGGAATCTCAATACACATTAATTAGTAGTTAATAAACGTGCAAAAGGCAAACGTAAAGAACAAAAAGAAATGGAGGGAGTATTATATATGAAAACATAAAAAAGCAAAATGTACTATACTCCACTTTCTATGTACTATATTCCAGTTTTTATGTACGGATATTTTATTTTTCCATGCAAACCAATTACTAATGTACTAAGTTTAATTTTTCTTTAAACCCGTGTTTTTAGTCAAATAAAACTATAATTATGAGACGAGAAGAATAGTAGTATTGTACTCCCCCCGTCCCGGAATACTCAAAACGCTTTCCTTATAAGACCGTCCCAGAATACTCAAAACGCTTTCCTTATAAGGCCGTCCCGGATTACTTGCAACGTTTCTAAAAATGGAAACTTTTATTAATATTTTTTCAATTTCTCACTTACCCAAGAACCCACCTACATCCCACTCTCTAAAAAAATATTTAAAAAATCCACTACCCTACCCACCAACCCCTTTAAAAGTTTGACACACATCCCACTACCTATATTAAAAAAACGGATATTTCATGAAATACCCCCGAATTTTGAAGAAATTCACCAAATGTCCTCAACTTTCCATAATACATAAAAATACCCCTATATCAATACTTAATACACCAAATACCCTTGATGACGTCATCAATCCCAATTAACCAACCCATTAACCCATTTCTTCCCACTTAATCCACAAAAATCCTAATTAACCCACTTTTCTTCTTTTTTCTTTTCTCTCTCCCCAATTTCTTAAATGGGGCTGCTGATTTTCCACCTCCACCATCTGATTTCTTTTCCCTCTCCTCACCCTCTTCGATCGCCGTCTCCGACCACCTCCACGACAAGCTTTCTCCGTTCCTTCATCTTTCTTTCATCGTCTTTCATAAGAGAATCACTCAATTTTTGCAGCGCTTTCATGGTCGACGACGAGAAAGCTCCAAACAGTAAGCCAAGCTCCGCCCTCTTTGTTCTTCTCTCTCGAGTCCATTAAATCTCAGCAAAGCTCTCGATCGTCTCTCCCTTTCCGGCAAACTCATCAAGTTCCGTCCTCTTTGTTCTTCTCTCTCGTTCATTTTCTTTATCAAGTTCCATCCTCTTCCATCTTTCTTTCTCAATTTGGGGTTTTGGGTTTAAGAAATCAGATAACTCAATTTGGGGTTTTGGGTTCCCTTAATCGTGGTTAATTGATGAAAGAAATTCATGAAATTGCCAATTAAAGGAGCATCAATGGTGGGTGATGAAACGGTGGCGGCAAAGGGTCGACGAGGTTGGTCGTGGAAAGGGATGAGGTGGCCACAACAACACCTTCGTCGGTGGCATAATAGGGAAAAGATACAAGTGGATGCTAACTTATTCATTCTTGTTTTCCAGCCAAAACGGCGGTGCAAGGTGGGTTTGCTGAGTTGGTGGTGGTGATTGAGTGGTCCAGAAAGGTGGAGAGAGTTTGAGTATAATTTTGGTTTGGTGGTTACTGGGATTTGCAGGAAGTGATTTGGTGATTTCTAGGATTTCTGGGCCTTGCATGGGTTTGACGAGGACGGCTGAGAAGGTGGTGGTGGCGGGGTGCCGGAGGCAGCAGCAAGGTGGCTTCCATGGAGGAAAGGGGATGAGGAACAGGGAGAGAGAAAGGAAAAAAATACGGGTCAATTAGAGGGTATGGGTGGGTTAATTAATAGATTAGTGGGTTAATTATAGGTTAATTGGGTTAATTGGGGTTGATGACGTCATCAAGGGTATTTGGTGTATTAAGTATTAAAATAGGGGTATTTTTATGTATTATGGAAAGTTGAGGACATTTGGTGAATTTCTTTTAAACTCGGGGGTATTTCATGAAATATCCGTTAAAAAAATACTCCACTACCGACTACCATCTAATTAAATAATAAGTCAATTACAATGCATTAAACTATGTGCCGGTCATACCGTTTCGAGTATTCCGAGACGGGGGGAGTAGTACGTATAGTTGAAATGACTAATAAAGTAAATAATGCAAGCCTTCATCAACATATGGTTTGGTGTCCTGTAGCTCCTCTCAATTGGCTAGTGATCAAATTGGACTCAAGTCACCCAATACAACATTTTCAAGTTCCAATACATATGTAGTATATATAAGCTAGTACCAATAACACAAATGATTCTCACCCGTACTTTTTTAAGGTAAAATTAGTTCATTAATAAAATAGTCATACGACATCTTCAATAGAAATCAAACTAACGAATACAAAACAACTAGGATCAAATGAAATTCTAATCCGGCAAAACACTACAAGAATTTGTATCTTTAACGACAACCTAATTACGACGGGTCAAAAATTTCGTCACAAACAACCAAACAAAGACGGGAACAACCGTCACAAATGTCATTTTCGACGGGTTAACGACAGGATTTTCCATTAACGACAACCCCCTTTATGATGGGTTCGCGGCAGGAAATCATGTCATTAAAAAACGATTATTGACCTTTAGCGACGGGATTTTCCGTCATTAATGGTACAATTTTTTGTAGTGAAACCACGACCATTATGGATGAGATCTGACAATGATGAATACCCTCTTTCACATCGTTGTTTGATACAACCTTCAACGAGTGAGTCTTTCGATCTGTTGTAGTTTTGGGATTGAATTAAATTCGATTTAATTATTTGTAGACATAGAACTAACATCTGTTGTAACACCTCTTATAAAAAAAAACATATGTTGTAACACCGCGCAAATCTTCATCAATGAATCAATATTTCCTGCAAAATTAAAAACATAGTCCAAAACTCTCACAAGGAGAGAGATAAAACCCAATAAGTGGTTAGAGATAACCCAATAAATGGGTTAAAAAACTCTCCAATAGAGAGAGAACTAGTATAGTACCCGTGCGATGCACGATTGGTAATCTACATATGAATTTTGAATGAAATTAAACTATAGTTATTGACGATTATCATCAATAAAGCTTATAGGTATTTTTCTAATTAAAATTAACGATGGATAGATATGTAATGGCCCGTAACCCGTTCAGTGTCTTATTTATTTTTTAAAAACAAAATCACTAAGGGTACGTATATAAAATTATTTTCACCCATGTTCATCACCCGTATCAAAAAATAAAGTCATTTGAATCCATCATTTACTTCGATAATCATTTCCTGATCAATATCCACCTAACACTCGACACACCATCTACCCTTGTGCTCGATCTTTTACCACCCACACACTCAATCTACTTTATTTAGATAGAGATGGCTTTGAGGCAGGGCGGGTGTGGAAGATTGGTCACTCCATAAACGTACATGCCTATCTTGTCTCCATCCCCGCCATCCACGATAGTTATGGTACTCATACTCATCTCAAACTCGATCTTAATTTCAATCTCAATCCCACCCTCGGGGTAAAAAAAATGCACCCCCTCTCCATCACCCACCCGACAATCCACATCCGCCTCAAGCTCAACTCTGGTTTTGATAACTTTTTCTCTTTTGGTATGAGAGTTTTGAATTTTAAAATGTTGTCCTAGAGTGTTTGATAACTCAGTTGTCTAATTAGAATGGTTGGGTAAATAAAAAAAAATTATAATATGTAGGTTAGTATTAAAAAAATATTGATATACTACTCAATTAATTAGATAAAGGATAAGCGTGGCGGTCAGATTGAATCCAAAAATATCATTGCTCCAATACCCATGGCGGATAACCGCATCACCCGCGCCAGATACATTTTTTATCCCCGTAACTCACATGGTTGACCCCCATCCCCTCCCACTTGGGGGTTGATGATGGGGTTCAACCATGTTAGGGATGATGTTGAGGTTCAAAACTTTCCTCCATCCACACGTCAAATAACTAAGTTACATATATATCAAACAATTTATTATTGCAAAGAGAGTATAGCACTTTGTGCGATTCACGGTTTAAATTTTTTTAATATCAATTTATGCACTTATTTAAAATCAATCTACTATTCTTTTGACGGGAAAATCAGTCTACTTACTAATGTGAAAATGTTTATGTTAGTAGATTAATAAACTACAAATACGAATATGGAGTCTAAAATTCTATGTAGCACTCTTATATCCTTCTTTTTTGAATGTCCAACAATCTATATAATATAAAACAAAAATTCTAAATCCAATTTATAATTTCTTATATTTTTTTTAACTTGCAACATAGTCCCACGATACACAACTTACGGAGAAGGTAAAGAAAAAAAAATACCAATATAAACATATAGCTAGCTTAAAATCCAAATCACATAATGTACTCTCCTTATATATGTTTAATTTTTAGTTAAATTATTAATTTACATATTTAGCCTCTTCAAAATAAGGCTTTGTTTGGTTGATATATACGGAGCAATATATATTGAATTGGATCTTTCCATAAATGATCTATTTTTCTATAGTGTGAAAAAAACCCATACAAAAACATATTTCAGCCATCCATACAACAATAGTGGCAATAATATATCAGTTGTTATGAATATTATGTGGATGCCCATTATACCCCTAGTATATTTCCGGAATATTCTAGATCTTAGGGTTGATTGTTCCCCAAACAAATCTTGTTCTATTGTATGTATATATACCCATTGTTCATGGAATAAAACACACCGCCGTTCTCTCTTAATTTCTCCTCTACTTCTCTTTATTTCACAACACGTTATCAGCACCAAACCCTAGCCGACTGAGCAAACGAGAAGAAAAAAAAGGAGAAAATTACCGTCATTAAGGTAAGTATAATTTACCAATCATATTGTTTAAATTTGATCTTCGTGATATACTTATGTTATGGACCGAATCATATTATGGATCGACACATGCTTTATTGTTTGTGAATTTTGAGATTAATTGGTTAAGTTATGTGCCGCAACTGTTTATTATTCGATAATTTAATTTAATCTGGGATCTTATTGCCGCAATTGTTTTGTGCCGCAAGTATTGTGTTTGCATTATACGCAATTGTTTTGTTTAACTGGTAAAGCATTATATGGAGTATTGCATTACTTGGTTAAATACAAGCTTTTCCCCAATTAATTTATTGCTATAGATGGTTCAGATAGTACGTGTGTGTTCCTTGCGCCAACTATTGAATTGAATTGGTTAAATCTTCCGTATATATCATTCATTAATTTGGTGACTAATCTAACAATCAAAACTTCTTGATTTTTGGTCTTCGATTGTATTTTGTGTTATTATGACTAACATTGATGCAATTATGATATGAAGTTGTGATAGTGATACTCTGTCATACATGAAATATAATGCGGAGTAATAGTTTTGTCTTGTAGTATATTTTCTGGGCAAGTATAAGAATTGTTAAATATATATACTTGTTCTCGTATTTTGATGTGACAAATTAGAGACCTCTGTTGATTTATAATTATGTAGATGCATTATTTTCCAGTATGTCATTGTATCCCAATGACCCAAATTTAGAGGTTTAAATAATATACAAGTCTACTATTGTAATATGTCTAAACACAAACCAAGATAATATGACCAAGAAAGGGGTCATTATCTAAATCCTAATTTGTCATATTCCCATGTATTATGAAATATGTCAAAATTTACAAAACTTAAATTTGCGGCCTTTGATATTACTGGAAAGAACTATTTGTCTTGGGTGTTAGATGCCGAAATTCACCTAGATGCAAAAGACCTTGGTGATACAATCAAAGAAGGAAATAAAGTAACAAGTCAAAACAAAGCTAAGGCCATGATATTTCCTCTCCATCACCTCCATGAGGGCCTTAAGATTGAGTACTTGACTATAAAAGATCCACAAGTACTTTGGAGTAATCTAAAGGAAAGATATGACCACCAGAAAGTTGTGATATTACCTAAAGCTCGTTATGACTGGTAACATTTAAGACTACAAGACTTTAAGTCAGTAAGTGAATATAACTCAGCTATGTTCAGAATTACTTCACAGTTGAAGTTATGTGGAGAGAAAATCACTGATGCAGAAATGTTAGATAAAACATACTCTACCTTTCACGCAAACAACATTGTCCTGCAGACACAATATCGTGAAAAGGAATTTAAGAAATATTTTGAACTTATATCTTGTCTCCATGTGGCTGAGAAAAAATAAAAAAATTAAGAATCAAGTCCAACTAATTCTGCTCCATTCCCCGAAGAGAATGTGACACCCCATAATGGGAAAGAAAAATACCACACAACAATAGTGGTCGAAGACATGGGCAAGGATACGGATATGGCCGAGGTCGAGGCTGAGGTGGTTCTCTCAAGAACTCATATTCCCACCAGAAGTGGGACAAAGATGATAACAAACAAAAGAAAGGTAAAAATGAGAATGTGACCAATGTATGTTACCGCTATGGAGGAAAAGGCCATTGGTCTATGGAAACAAGGAAAGAATTTATAATAATTTACTATATAATAATATTGAAAACATAAACAAGTGGATCTTGCTCTTACTTGAAGATAATTATAATCAAAGGTATTATGATTGAAATACAAATATATAGCCTTCATTTTTGTTTATAAGTTGAAATAAGATCAAGGCTTAAGTGTGGACATTTGACTATTAAAGGCCTGTAAATCCTTTTGGAGATGTACAAGAAAATGTATCTATCTAAGGTATTATTTTCAAAGCATTGGTGATAAAGATATTCACTTCATCTGTTCAAGTGGGGAATTGGAGATTCAAGTTAAACTTTGGAGAATCAATTTTCAAGTAACTCCATGCTGCTACATTTGAGAAGCTACTCAACAATATTGGATCGATTGCACCAGAAGATCTCAAATGATGTATTCATCGGGGGGAGAAATACGCGTTGCACTCTTTTTCCTTAACCAAGGTTTTGTCCCACTGGGTTTTCTTGGTAAGGTTTTTAATGAGGCAACATCTCAAGCGTATTATGAAGAATGATGTACTCTTTTTCCTTCACTAGGTTTTTATCCCACGCGGTTTTCCTAGTAAGGTTTTAACGAGGCATAACCTTCAATAATGGACATCCAAGGGGGAGTGTTATGAATATTATGTGGATGCCCATTATACCCCTAGTATATTTCCGGAATATTCTAGATCTTAGGGTTGATTGTTCCCCAAACAAATCTTATTCTATTGTATGTATATATACCCCATTGTTCATGGAATAAAACACACAGTCGTTCTCTCTTAATTTCTCCTCTCCTTCTCTTTATTTCATAATATATCAATATCAATATACGTCGTAGTACACAGTTTGTTCAATATTTTTTTGATATAGATATACACGTTTTCTACGATATTGTATAAGTGATTTTTTGTTGTTTTGAACCAATGCAATATTTTATGTCAAAGGTTGTTGATATTTATTTTTTGGAAGTTTGTTACAACTCATATAGGTATTTTGTTTTCTGGAAGTTTGTTGCAATTCATGTAGGTACTCATTATTATGTACTTCCTAGTCTCTATTAGTAATATTTCAATTTTTATGTAAGTCTATAAAATATGTCATTCTTTAAATTAAAATCCTAGCTTATAGTATATTCGTATAGTACACTCCATATAGCATTCCATAATACTTTATATAGAAATGATGGTTGCGATATTGTTGGCTCCACGTTAGTTTTTTTTAATGCAGAAATAGGAAATATATTACCAACTGAGGATTAAACCTCAAAGTTTAGGGTCATACATAGAAGCCAACAAGGGAAGGGTACCATCACAAAAACCAATATTGGTACCATTCTCAAATTAAGACCAGGCTTACAAAAGTTAAAATATAAACAAACCAAAAAAAGGATGTTAGTTCCATTGACGTTCTTCTTTATATACTGCAACCCGAGACTAACCAAGCTAGACAGTCGAAGCTTCCTCAGTAACCATCTCCATCTCGTAGTCATGAACTAAAGAAGTGGGAGGTTGAAAGTGGTATATCTTCATTGATTTCATCTTTCTCCCAATCTCCGCAATACCATGAGCAATCTTATTAGCATCTCTCTTCACGTGGAGAATAATAACCACCCAGTTTCTCTGCAAAAGAGAGGTAATGTCCGTGATGATCGAAGAGAGATGATGATCTTTGTAGCTGTGAGGATGATTCAGCATGAACTTTAGAGCTTCAGCATCAGTTTCCAACTCCAGGTGGGTCATCTTCCTTTCCCAAGCGATAAGGAGACCCTCTTTGATAGCAGTGAGCTCAGCAGCAGTGGGCTCCACGTTAGTTAGTTTGTAAATTAATAATAAAGTGAAAGATATTTTATGAGTATATATGCTATAATTTTATTCTCTATAATTAAGATTTTGACATTATATTCTACATATATAATAGAGATGATTTATTTTAAAAAATATATTATTTTAATAGTAATTGATCAGGCAAATCAAAGAGTGATATTTGTCATCTCCATATAGATTCCCTCTCTGTTAATATAGTATATGTAGATATAGATACATAGAGTGGAGTTTATTGATGGCTTATATAATTGAAATTGAAGCAAGCACATAATTTTCTCAATGCCGGATATTATAGATATATTGTATAAATAGTAAAATAAATGACGGTTATAATTATCAAATTTAGTAGTTAAAATAGTATAGAGTATTGTATTAAGATTTTATACACTCTTTTTTCATATTTGATTGATTTTTAAAATTATTTTTATTCTAATTATGTAAGTACAAATTAGTAGACTACATGCACTTAATTATTTATAACGAAATCTTAAAGTTAACAAAATAATTACACAATCAATTTACAAATTATATGTAATAGATATTTTTATAAGTATATGTAAATCTCAGCCCTATTTATTGTGAAGTTAATCACAGATTACGTGATATTATTGGTATTTAAAAAATTTGTTGCTTTAATTTTTTATTAAACTTAATTATTTATATTAAAGAGAGGCCAATCAATGAGTGACATTTGTCATCACCACATTGATTTCCTCTCTTTTATTATGTTATATATAGATAGATATATAGATAAATGGAGTATTGGTATACCAAAAGCACACTAATTCAGTACCATTACCAAATTAATCAGTACCAACGCGAGTCATTTGTGTCCATTTTATACGCAAGCCACTTTTGATTTTTGACATATATTTCCTCCATATGTAGGGAAATGATAAATCCAAGGAAGAATTTCACTTCTTTCAAGGAAATCACCTTTACAAAAATGTGGATTTCCTTGAAAGAAGTGAAATTTTTCTTGGATTTATCACTTCCCCATATGTACTATGTAGCGGCAGGCGCACGATAACCTCTTAAAGATTCGAGGTTTGGCTTGAATATATTGATGGTTTGGGTCAAGGTAATGGAGATCGACAAATTATATATAAATGATTCATCTGTAGCCTTTTACTGTTCGAATGAGTCTAAAAAATAAATACAGAGTACTATGTACTCCATTAAAAATTATTTTAATTGTGAACTTGTTGAAATAATAATTAGGCGGGTAATTATTTAAGTGTGTTATTGTCTGGGATTGTTTCATGAATATATACAGTGGTTACATATGATTAATGATAATTATGGCTAAGATTTAAGCCTTTAGCCTAATTTTTTTTTATGGTATCAAAGCCACGGAGACAACGAACCGCAAGCACGTAAATCATGTGATCGAGGCGACGATGAACATTCGCCACTACCAACCTATGAAATCAAACATATTTGCCTCCATTTTTTTTCTTGAATCCCAAAATACGCAACACAATTTTATTAATCTAACCCGCCTTTGTGGAGAAAATATGATAAATAGGCTAAAGGTGTACAAAAGCAACATCTGGATCACGATGCAAATTTGAATTATTGGATGGCCCCATCACCAAACCAAATTTGTATGAATCAATTAGAAGTAGAAACGTAATTCCTCCGTTCCGGAATACTCGACCCGGTTGGACCGGCACAGAGTTTAAGGGACTTGAATTGACTTATTTAATTTAATAGGTAGTAGTTGATAGTGGGGTATTATTTTAATGTAGTTAGTGGGAGGTGGATTAAGAGGTGGGGTTGGGGAAGAGTAGGGGTTGAATTTTTAATTATTTTTTGCATGGAGTAGGGGGTAGGTGGGTTAATAGGGGTGGAGTGAGAAATAATATAATATTGTTAGAATATTTCCATTTTTAGAAACAGGTCATGTATTAAGGGACGGTACAATAAGAAAAACAGGTCAAGTATTCCGGGAAGGAGGGAGTAATACCAACTGTATAAGTGGTAACAATTACTCTTCAAAATTGACATAAACCTATGATGTCCATTCCAAACATATCACTACAAAATATACTACTCCGTTATTCAGTAAAAAAATTAACCGTTTCATAGGGAAAACAAATCTAAATTTTACACTATACTAAACCGGGTCCATGCTATGGACCAGGGTATTATAGTCTTTGTGGTTTCGTGTGTGAGAAGTTGCGTGTTGCTATTTCTGTAACTGCCACGTGATTTCGTAATTATATATATGTTTTTTTTTTTAATTTCCTTTTTCCCGGCTTTTGAACTTCTCACTCAACTTTTCTCTCTAAACTGCTTTCGAACTTCTCTCTGAATTTCTCTCTCCATTTCAAATTTAATTTCAGTGATTCTTTTGATCCATTTGCATCAAATTACTCTTCCGATCTTCTTTTTCGTAAAAAATGGTGAAGAAAGCGGCACCAAAGAATCCGGTAGCGAAGAAACCTGAAATCGACAATTCCGTCGCTGAAGTGACAGTTGAAGCTCCTCGAAGGCGAGGAAGACGGCCAAATCCTGTTTGTGAAGTAATTCCTGGTAATTTGAACTTAATTTTTGTTTGATTTTGAATTATTGAAATGTTTGTGGTTTTTGCTGAAATTAGGGTTAGTGTTTCATGAAGTTACTGTTTCAAAGATATAGTTACCTTTTATTTTATTTTACGAAGTTTTTAAGTGTTTTTATTAGTGACTGGTATGTTCGTAGTGCTAGTAGTTTTTCAGAGTAATTATATTTTTAAAAGGTTACTATATGTCTAAAACAGTAACTATGTTTTTAAAATAGTTACTGTCTTTTTTAGAAAGTAAATAAACTTTAAAATAGTAACTATGTGTTATAAATAGTTACTATCTTTTTTAGAAAGTAAATATAACTTTAAACAGTAACTATGTGTTATAAATAGTTACTGTCTTTTTTAGAAAGCAAATATAACTTTAAAACAGTAACTATGTGTTATAAATAGTTACTATCTTTCTTAAATGTTATTATAAATTTAAACAGTTACTATGTCTAATAAATAGTTACTATCTGATTTAAATGGTACTCTATGTTTATGTATTTATTATATTATTTGAAAGGTTACTATTATGTTGTACAATAGGTACTATACTATTTTAGACCTTATTATTTGTACATTAGTTACTATATGATTTCTAAGGTTATTATATTGTTTGTAATAGTTACTATATGATTCTAATGGTTTCTATATTCTATTATGGTTGCTATATGATTTTATTGGTTACTATGTGATTGTAATGGTTACTATATAGTAATATTTTGTTTTACAATTGTTTTCTTTCAGTTGCTAAGGAATACGTGTCTGTAAAAAAGAACAAAAAGGCTGGCAATCCGAAAACAAAAGATATTGAGCTTGTACCTGAAAATGAACCAATTGAAGAAGAAGAACCTAATCAACTAGTTTTACAAAATTCTTCTTTGGTTGACGTTCCACAGCCTGAATCTCATCAACTTCAGTCACAAGTTTTGAAAGAAGTTGGCGTTGATGGCCTTCCAATCGTGTAAGTGTTAATTTAATTTAGTCAATTGTTCTGAATAGTTACTATATGTTCAAAATAGTTACTATGTTCTAAATAGTTACTATATTTTTTAAATAGTTACTATATGTTTTAAACAGTTACTATATGATTCCAAAGGTTACTATATGTTTTAAATAGTTACTATATGTTTTAAATAGTTACTATATGATTAAAAGGTTACTATATGTTTTAAATAGTTACTATATGTTCTAAATAGGTTCTATGTGTACTATGTTTACAATAGTTACTATATGATTCCAAAGATTATTATATGTTCTAAATAGTTTCTTTATGTTTTAAATAGTAACTATATGTTTTAAACAGTTACTATATGTTTTAAATAGTTTCTATGTGTACTATAGTTACTATATTATTTGAAAGGTTACTATATGTTGGTAACAATTACTATATCTTCTAAATAGTTACTATATGTTTTTAATAGTTACTGTATGTTTTAAACAGTTACTATGTGTTCTAAATAGTTACTATATGTTTGAACTACCTGACTTACTTTCATTATTCATTATTTTCAGGTTTAATTTTGATACACAATGTTCAGGAGGATCATTGTGTAAATTAATTAAAGACTTCTCTCCTGAACAAAAGGCAGCTGTTCAAGGGATAGGCTTTGGAGGATTGTTATGCCTTCAATTAAGTCGAAAGAACACTCAAATGATGTACTGGTGCATCAAATGCTTTGATGAAGTGAGTTCTTTGTTCACTATCAGTGATTCCAAGTAGTTTGACATCACTGATTATGATGTGTACGATTTGTTTATGCCCCCCCTTTCTGAGCTGGAGGTTGAAGGGGTTAAACGTGGGCGCAATTCTACTAATCCTGATTTGAATTTGAAGATCAAGTGGAGAAAAGAGTTTGGATTTGAAGAAGTCAATGCTCAAATTCCTCTAAGGTTGCTTGAGGAAAGGATCAAATTGTTGACAGACGGTGGTGATCTGTTTAAACAATTGTTTGTTTTTGTTGCTTTTTCTACATTTTTGACTCCTACAGCCAATAGGACTGTAGATTTACGATTGGCTAAGGCTTTGGAAGATCCTAAAATGATTCCCAAATACAATTGGTGTAAATACGTTCTTGAGGTATTATGTGAGAAACTGTGAAATTTAAAAATTGTTTATTGAAAGGCAAAGATCAAAAGACATTTGGAGGCCGTGTTGTGTTTTTGCAACTTGTGTATTTTCAGAGGAATATGTTTAGGAATTCCAGTAGTATTCCTGATCAATTACCTCTTATTCAGCATTGGACATCGAAGATGGTAACTGATCGGATTCATGCTGAAAATGCAAATATGAGTGCATTATATGGTTCTGGAATTTTGGAGAAGGAGAAGTATCCAATTTCCAAAAAATTTGTTTTTGTTGATGGTCAAATAGATTTGACACAAATAAAATCTATTTCCAAAGAAGGTGAACCTGACAGCAGTGGGAGAAGTGCTGAACAGCCCTCTGTTGGCCGTCGACGTCCAAGTCGGCGTCCTAGAATTCTTCAGTTTGAGCTCCCTGAATCTCATCCTACTGATGAAGAAATTCTCTCCAAAGCCACTGATGTAAGTTTACTTTATGGTTGATATATTTGTCATTATAAACTATAGTTATTTTTTATCTCCTATACTTATCTGTTATACAGTATGGTTATCATTATCTTTGTTTTAGTAATTGTATATATATTATAGTTATCTTTTATATACTATAGTTATCATTTATGTTCTATAGTTATCTTTGATACACTAAGTTATCATTACTTTGTTTTAGTAATTGTATTATATACAATAAATACTATAGTTATCTTTTTTATACTATAGTTACTTATTATTTACTATAGTTACCTTTTATATACTATATTTACCTTTTATTTACTATAGTTATCTTTTATTCACTGTAGTTATCTTTTATATACTATAGTTACCTTTCATATACTATAGTAACCTTTTATATAGTTATATTTATATACTATAGATACCTTTTCTTATAATATTTGTTGTACTTTTAATTAAATTTTCCTAATATGTTCCATATTTAAATTTATGTATTTTGTTTTACAAGAGTTTCATGGTCAGTGGTTGTTGATGAAGAGAGATTTGGATGTCGTTTCAGCCATCCATGCTGACGAGCTGTTCAAAATAAAGGCTTCGATGGCAACGCAGAGCCATGGTGATGATATTTTGGAGAATTCCACTTATCAAAAGATGGTTGATGAGTTAGTGGATTTTCATCAGTTGGTGAAGAATCTACCAAATGGTTGGGATGATCTTTTTGATGATAGTAACAATCCTGTTGTTACCGTTGCCCCTCAACTTTCTGCTGTTGTTCCACTGAGCCTGCAGTTTTGTATACTGATGTTGTTGGATCACCAACAACATCTACCCAAGCAGTTGGTAATCCAGCTCAAGCTACCTCTCAAATATACGAAGTTCTTGATTCTTTGAATGCCAAAACTAAAACAACTACGGAGGATGATGATGATGAAATGGATGAATGTGAGCGCGTGTGGGCTGCATTCCAAAAATGCATCATTGACAACAATGCTGTATCCAATGTGGATTTGAGTGTCTATGGCATAGAGGAAAACGTACTGTTCATGTCTCCGTTTATGATTGTATTTGAAGATTTAATGAGACATCTTCCAACATTTGTTCAAGAAATTGTGGATTTTGCTGCTTTGTCTGATGGAGAGGGTATTTTGACCGAGTAAGTTGAAGTTTTTTCATTTCATAATTTATTGTTTTTCTGTATATGTGTTATAGTAACTTTATATTTGATATAGTATCTTTATATTTGATATAGTATCTTTATATTTGATATAGTTACCTATTATATACTATAGTTTCTTTGTATACTTTATAGTTTCCTTTTTATATTTTGTAGTTACCTTTTATACTTTATAGTTATCTTTTATATATAGTAGTTACCTTTTATACTGTATAGTTATCATTTGAATACTATAGTTACCTCTGTATTTTATAGTAAACTTCATATACTATAGTTATCTTTTGTATACTATAGTTTCTCTATACTTTATAGTTACCTTCTATATACTGTAGTATCCTTTTATTTACTATAGTTTCCTTTTATATTCTATTGTTAATTTTTATTTATTATAGTAATCTTTATAATATTTCTGACCTAGTTATTGTTTCTTTTTTATGTTTTTCAGTGATAAAGTTGTTGAATACACTAGTAGAAAAAACCCTTATTGCAGCGGGCTTTTAGACCCCTGTTGCAGCGTACATCGTATGCTGCAACTGGGGGGCCTGCAACAAGTCTGAACTTGTTGCAGCGTACAATGTTCGCTTGCGAAAAGTACTTTTTTGCAGCGTACATATGCATGTACGCTGCAACAAGTGTCAAAATTTTGGCCAAAATCTTGACTTGTTGCAGCGTACAAATTCATGTACGCTGCAAAAGACCCCACCTGTTGCAGGGTACATCTATTTGTACGCTGCAACAAGTATGAAATTTTGCTAAATTTTACACCTTGTTGCAGCGTACAAATATATATGTACGCTGCAACAAAGCACTTTTGGCAGGAAAATTTTAGTCTTGTTTAGGGATACCTAGAGTGCCTTGCACCAAATATAGAAACCTGTCACAACAATAATAGAATATCGCAACCTGTATAACAAATATAAAAACAATAGCTGTTGATTTGTATATATCCCAAAACCAAAGTGCACGTACCACATACATTTAAATATATGTACGTCCAATTCCAACGAACGCATACATTTTAATATAAAAGATTGTTCTATAACATCTAAACCAACTCGATCAAGCGCTCACGCCAATAACAAATACTTGCTGGTAAAACACTTAGCCCATTGCTCACGAACCACATCAATTTCCTCACTAGCATAAGGCGCATTCCTCGGAGTATATACCTTTACAAAAATAAAAATAAAAATAAAAATTAAGCATTAGATTAAATGCAATTAAATGTCACATTTTAACATTCAAACAAACTAATGACAATGTCCTAACCGTCTAGAATACGAATCGAAAGTAAGGAAAATGTCATTTTAGCCTAAATATGACCTATAACGATCCAATAAGCCTTAAATGTGCATAAATAGATTGAAATGAGTTTTAGAAAGTTAAAACTATGAATATTAATCATGTAATAAGAATAAAATGAGTCTTTAGGTTCTTTAGTTCAAAGTTGGGAGCGAAAATGTCATTTTAGCTCTAAATATTACCTATAACGACCCAATGAGCCTTACATGTGAATACAGAGATTGGTATGGGTTTTAGAAAGTTAAAACTATTCATATTAATCATGTAATAAGAATAAAATGAGTACTTAGGTTCTTTAGTTCAAAGTTGGGAGCGTAAATGTAATTTTAGCTCTAAATATGACCTATAACGATCCAATGAGCCTTAAATGTGCATACATAGATTGGAATGAGTTTTAGAAAGCTAAAAGTATGCATATTAATCATGTAATAAGAATAAAATGAGTCCTTGTTCTTTAGTTCAAAGTTGGGAGCGAAAATGTCATTTTAGCTATAAATATGACCTATAACGTCCCAATTATCCTTAAAATGTGCTTACATAGATTGGAATGAGTTTTAGAAGGTTAAAACTATGCATATTAATCATGAAACAAGAATAAAATGAGTCCTTAGGATCTTTAGTTCAAATTTGGGAGCGAAAATGTTATTTTAGCCTAAATATGATCTATAACGAATCCAATGATCCTTAAATGTGCATACGTAGATTGGAATGAGTCTTAGAAACTTAAAACTATGCATATTAATCATGTAATAAGAATAAAATGAGTCCTTACGTTCTTTAGTTCAAAGTTGGGAGCGTAAATGTCATTTTAGCTCTAAATATGACCTATAACGACCCAATTATCTTTAAAATGTGCTTACATAGATTGGAATGAGTTTTAGAAAGTTTAAACTATGCATATTAATCATGAAATAAGAATAAAATGAGTCCTTAAGATCTTTAGTTCAAATTTGGGAGCGAAAATGTTATTTTAGCCTAAATATGATCTATAACGATCCAATGATCCTTAAATGTGCATAGGTAGATTAGAATGAGTCTTAGAAACTTAAAACTATGCATATTAATCATGTAATAAGAATAAAATGAGTCGTTAGGTTCTTTAGTTCAAAGTTGGGAGAGGAAATGTCATTTTAGCTCTAAATATGACCTATAACGACCAAATTATCCTTTAAATGTGCTTACATAGATTGGAATGAGTTTTAAAAAGTTTAAACTATGCATATTAATCATGTAACAAGAATAAAATGAGTCATTAGGTTTTTTAGTTCAAAGTTGGGAGCGTAAATGTCATTTTAGCTCTAAATATGACCTATAACGACCAATCACATTGGATCATACATTGAACACTACAAGTGTTCTTGGTTGGTGGTGAAAGCTTTAGAAGTTTCCAACGAGGAGCATAAGAAACTGTTATTGTTATTGGTACTACGGAAAAAAAGATCCAGCAAATGTTGGTGTTGTGAAATCTCTGTATGAAGACCTCAATCTTCAGGTATAGTGAATGAAAAAATTAAACTATAATAGCATGCACAGTAAGTGCTGATTGATTTCTCCCTCATTTAACTTTTTTTTGTTTTTGGTGTGATAATGATATGTTTATGGTAGGGGATCTTTGCTGAATATGAGAATCTAACAGTCAGCATTGAGATTCATGCTGCTTTGTTTGTGATTATGAAAAAATAACGACAGTCCCACTTTGTGCTGACTGATCTAAATTGAGAAATGGGAAGTCTGGAAGCAAAGACAGACTATTATGATGGCTTAGGGTATTTAGAAGATACCTTCTTTACTTGCATACGACCATTTTTATCAGGATATACAACTGCAAATGACAATTTTGCATCTCGTCTTCTGGCAGCTGGAGATACTTCTCTTCGCCTGAAGGTAATAACAATCAATATCACACACATGAAACCTGTGGATACGAGTGAGGGAAGACAGGAGATAAAAATGATGAATAATAATGCGGAGTTCAGGTTTGCAAACATACGAGATGAGTCATTTCTCTAAGTGTAGCATCCATCCAGGTATAAATTTGAACCTCGTCCTTGGGTTCCTTGCCTCTCACTGAAAAATCTTCTTGGGTATGGTGACCTCCAATCTAAAGAAGATGAGGAAATTAAATTTAAATTCAGCCAATCTGCAAAATAAACCTGTTTGACAAACCAGGAAATGCATACTAGATACAGAATCATTACAAAGCCATTATCATCTCATAATGACAACACCAGCATATTTTAAAGCATTAAAGAAATGGCCACTGAATAAGTGAAAAGACTGTAGTTTAATCTGCTAGCGCGCAAACAGATAGGAACCGTATGAGAATCATGGCAATCTAAAGAGCTAAAATGCTCACAGGCTAACCATAAGTTATTCAACAAATATGCTTTCTCAAAAACATATTGAGCAAATATGCTGAGCCAAAAACTTGTAGAGAAAAATATGCTAGAGATTCAAGATATGGCGGTAAAGTAAAATCTACTATAGTAGTATAAGAGATAATGCGTCCCTATCTTGCTCTCTTTCTCAATCTAATGCATAGTCAAAAGTTAAGGGTGAGAAAGGAGAACAATAATATGTGGAAGCATAAAGCTACAGAAGATTTGCATATCCGTGGGGATGATGAAAGTTATGGACTTTCCGGAGTAGAAGGACAAAAAGAATCCATTCTATTATAGATATGAGCATGCAGGAACGGGAACGTATTAGCTAACCCCGTCCTGTCCCAATCTCATCATCCATTTTCTGTACTTGGGAAAAACACGGGTCAACCATATATGAGAGTTAGATAATTAGCTAGGGTGTTATCAATGTATCTTCCTGTTAGGAATAAAATCTAACTGCTGGGAACTCTTGATATTGATATTGATCAGATTAATAACGTGCAAGCTTCTTCCTGGCAGGTGTTTCGCTATTAGGGACCACCTGTACCAATTTAGAACCAGACCAAAAACTGGATATCAAACAAGGTTCTAACCTTTATTCACAAGAATCAGTAACAGAATGCTGCGTGTCTGATGGATGCTAAAAAAGAAACAGAAAAGATGTGAAAAAGCACCTGCTGCCTATAGCTGCATGGTACTGAATAATGAGCTGCTCTTCTTCTTCTGTAAAATCTTTATGCTTAAGGCTTCAGTTTTATTTCCATGTTCAGCTAAGGCTTTGAATTGAAGGACGTTTGGTGATGGGTTGTATTTTGATACTAGAGCTGGAAGTGAGCGGGTGCTTGTAAAGTTGATCACTGAATGTGGGGCCGGACAAACAGATGGATATGGCAGCAAAAGAGAGAGTGGTGTGAATTCATTTTAGTGACAATGTGAGTTTGCTCTTGCCCCAGACAGGTTTGAGGTTCTCATGAATGGGATGTAGAGATTTCAATCACAACCAGAGGTGCCTATACCAGAAAGGTCGTTCCATTGGTTCCTCTCAAAACAAAACCTGATTTCTCTGAAAGTCGGTGCAACTTTGGCCAACAGAAGGTTTAAAAAAAGGAACCATCTAAACCATAAAGTGACTGTAGACATGATCTCAAGTCTCACCAAAGCGAATCCTTGATACATATAAAATTATGAGGAACCCTCTCTCTCTCTCAGCAAGATAACCATCACTTTCCACCAATTACCAGTTTTACTCTTTTGATACGTGGTGTTACTAGTATTTATATAAACATGGGAAAATGTGATTTGCTAATTTTAAAAGTAAAAATTTTGACTTTAAAAACTATTTGTTGGGTGTTTTGTTATCGAAGCTAAGCTACCTGAGAATTACGCTGGAAGTGGATTTAAAATTCCTTATCTAATTTCAGTATGCATTTAAATTGTGAAATGAGGAGATTTAGGAGAGAGAGAGAGACCTGGACAAAGTTAGAGAAGGAGGTCATAAGAAGATCAACAAACTGAACAGGTGCATATTGTCTGTAGATATAAGAATTGATGTAGTAATTCTGAAGATAATCACTATTTCCAACACTAAGAAGATGAATTCCAGCTGAGAACATCCCTTTTGCTTTCTCAATCCCCACCAATTTTGTCACCTTACTCTGGTACTCCTTGTAGTACCCCAACTGTTGCGTAAGAGATACCGCCCTATGTAGTTGCAAACCCAACAAAGTTAGTCTTTAACATTAAAGTTAGGTTTTCTGAGTTAACAAGGGTTTGCATGGAAAGATTGAAACTTTACATATAAGCTGGCTGTTCTCTCGGCGTAACCCGAACCAGCAGACGCAAAGTTGGCGCCAATGAGTAATTGTAGACTTCCAGGCACAAAAATCGATTATTTTGTGAATGGTTTTTGGGGAACTCTACCTTTACTTATCCCCTACAAGCAAGAGGCTAGCTGGAACCATAGCATAATAGGATTTGACTAGGGAGCGCTAACTCAAAATTTAAAAGAACAGACAGATCTGATTGTAACTAGGCGAAAGAGAGTAAATGTAAATGTAATACTTCATAAGACCAACTCAAAATAATAAGTACCAGTAACAAATTCAGGAGGCTGAAGATTAAGTCGCAAAATAAGCCTTGCAAAGGCTGGTGTCAACAGCAAAATAGAAGCCTGCATTTTCAAAAAATCACAAAATAAGAAACTGCTCAAACTCCTGCATGTTCAGTTGGTATCAAAATTATAAAACTTCAGTTAAGTGTCAGCGTATTTCCATGAAGTAAATCAATTTAATCCAAAAGGGTTACAGATATTCCAGCAAGCATTTTCATTGACTTTACAATTAAATTATCAGATAATACAAACAAAAGGAAAACCAAAAAGGTGATTAGAAAAGAAGTGTTCCAGAATCAAATCCAACATTTTTTCAAATTGCATTCAAATTACATACCAACTTGTAATTTATCTATAATTCTTAAATAATGCCAAAAATTGAACTTTTCAATTACCAAAGATACAGAAATTATGACTTCCTATGAGCTGGCCTCAGACTTTCAAAAGAGGAAAAAGAGAAACTTTATGAATATAATTAGATATATCAATACCTTAATGCAGTTGTTGAAATCCAGACAAGCACGATGATAGATTCCTGCAGGCAGTACGATCTTCAAAAATGAAGTGCAAAGAAAGAATTGAACAACTAGCCAAAAAAACAGAATTGTACAAACCCTAATTCTGAAAACGAAAATCAAAAGGGGACAGGAAGATAATTACTTGTTGTGGCGATGAGAGTGACGGTCGAGCAAGCACCGGAGAACAGACCGTTCTTTCTTGGAACCACCGGCCGATTTAGCTGAGTTTTCAGCGACTATGTCAGTCGTGGTTCAGCGCGGAGAACGTACAGGACGCGACGAGTGGCGAGGAGGCGAGAAAAGACACTCACCAGCGAGGAGAGTGACGGCGGATCCGAGCAAGCTGAGTTCGACGACGACGCAGGACCGAGCAAGCTCTGAGTTCGACGGCGACGGAGGGAATTAAAAACTGAGGGAAGAGTTGAGCGCGGGGAACTCTAAAATTTCGAGATAGCTATTTTGGTTAAATGAATTAATTATTCAACAATAATATTATTGCAGCGAATAAATTTGGTACACGGAATTGTTGCAGGGTACAATGACTTGTACGCTGCAACAATATCTAGCTATTGCAGGGAGCTTTTAATATGTACGCTGCAAAAAACTCTTTTGCAGGGAGCAATTAATTTGTACGCTGCAACAACCCTTTAATGGGATTTGACCCGCGTTGACCTACTGCTTGTTGAAGCGTATTAATATATGTACGCTGCAACAAGGGGGCTGCAATAGGGGTTTTGTCTACTAGTGATACAATCCGTTTATTGCGGTAGCAAGAGATGACATGTGGACACTTCCTTCTACCTTTGGTATTCTTTTGATTCATATTGAAGCATGGGCTTTCTTATTGAATGAAAATGAAAGGAATTCTGCTGGTTGTCCTCAGAAGCTGTTTTTAGGTGGCACGTACTGTGTAAGTTATATTTTTAATAATATAGAATGTTAATAATTTTAATTTTTTTGGCCTTTTTTTTAATTTTTCTTCTAATATTCATTTGCAGAAATATGTTGCTGCATTGATTGAGAAACCAGACGATGCAAAAGTCCTGTCTGATTTGTCTGTTTGTCTTTCTTATGGTGTGAAAGATGTTAATGCAGTTCAATCTTTGAAAGATTGTAATATGGTATGATTTATATTTTCTTTATATAACTATATTATTTTCTTTTTTTTGTCTCCTTTTTGTAGTTGTAATCTGTTGTTTTTCTTTTTTATATAGATTTTTGCTCCTGTTCTGATTGAAGATCTGAAGCATTACTACCTGTTTGTGGTTAGTATGAAAGACAAAAGTGTCTATTTCATTGATAATATGCTTCTTGAACCCAAAGAGATTGAAGGAAGGAAGAAATCTTTTTCTGTCTTGGTAAGTTTTTTTTATAGCTACCTTATATTTATTGTAGTTACTTTATAAATGTTATAGTTACCCTTATACTAGTCTGAGTTTTTTAGAGGAACTATATTTTTAAAAAGGCTAATATTTTTTTAAAACAGTAACTATGTTTTTAAAATAGTTACTATCTTTTTTAGAAAGTAATTTTAACTTTATAACAGTATAAATAGTCAGTGTCTGATTTAATAGGATACTCTATGTGTACTATAGTTACTATATTATTTGAAAGGCTACTATATGGTGTGCAATAGTTACTATACTCTTTTAGAAATAATTATGTGTACAATATTTACTCTATGATTCCAAAGGTTACTATATGTTGTTAATAGTTACTATATGATTTTAATGGTTACTATATGATTTTAATAGTTATTCCAGTCCTTATTGAATACAAATACTTTGTTTTGTACAGTGTTCTCCATTGGAAAAACTATTGAAAGATATGGATAACATTCATCATGAAGATATTAGAAGCTTCACATTTATCCCGGTTGGTGGTAATTGGAAGCGAGGTGCTTTTGACAAAGACTGTTGTGTCTATTTGCTGATGTTTATGATGGTCTTTCATGGTGTTGAAACTATACAAGATGGTGTTGGGATTTTTGACTTTGATCCCTTGGCAAATGTAAGTTTCTGTGTTTAAATTAATTAATGTTATTTTTATTTTCTCATCATAGTTATTGTTTTGTTATTATAGTTACTGTTTTTATTCTAATAGTTTCTGTTCAAATATTTGCAGGAAGATTTCAAGAAGTTTCTCAGAGCTTGTTTTTGTAGCACCATTGTGTTGTCAAATTTGAATGTTTTACAGGGATGAATTTCTGAAACAAATGGTTGCATTTAGGGGAAACAGGAAACAAGATGTTTTGGATGCCTTAATTAAACAAAGGGAAGAGTTGACGCAGAAATACATGAATGACCCTTCAAACATTGAAATTTTTGCAAAAAATAGTTCAGCAAGGAAATCCAAAGATGTTGAAACAGAAGATGAAGCTGAGACAGATGTCATTGTTGAAGAGAAAGGACGTGGCAAAGGCGGGAGACGCGCTAGAGGAGGCAGACGCTGTAAGGGACGTGGACGAGGTGCTTCACGTGGTTAATAATGATTATTGGTGAAAAAATAATTTAATTTTTTGTGTTAGTGTGTAGTCAAATTACTGTTTAGAAAGTACAATTAATTCTAATTTTGATATAGTTACTCTCATTGATTTTTAATTGTTTGATATATGAGAGTAATTATAACTTTTGCAGTATTTGTGTCATATTGTTCAATTTACTAAGTATAAATATAGTTTCTATTTGAATGAAATAGTTACATTTCTAAAAATATAGTTACTCTTATAAATTTGTAAGTCATATGATTGCATAACGAAAGTTACTATATTGTCAAAATAGTAACTATACTTTATAAACAGTTACTATATGTAAAGAAGGGTCACCACTAAATGTGAAGAGTTAGTATATATAAATAGTGAATAATTTGGTGTATAAATCTAAATAGTTACTATCTTACAGATATAGTTATCTTTAATAAGATATAGTTACTCTCTTTTGTATGGTATTTTATTATTTGATAAACATATAGTTACTATAAGTCATTTTGATTGCATAAAAAACGTTACTATATTTTTTTAGAATAATAACTATATTGTATTAAGAGTTACTATATTGTCAAAATAGTAAGTACATTTTATAAAGAGATAATTTTCAGAATAGTAACTATATTGTATTAAGAGTTACTATATTGTCAAAATAGTAACTATATTTTATAAAGAGTTACTATATTGTCAAAATAGTAACTATATTGTATTAAGAGTTACTATATTGTCAAAATAGTAACTATATTTTATAAAGAAATACTATATTGTCAAAACTATAATATAAACATTCAAGATATGGTTATTTTGTAAAAATTGTGTGTTTTACAAAGAGTTACTATACGTTCAGTATAGTAACTATGTATTGTAAAGGAGAACTATAGTATAAACACTCAATAAATTTGTTTAAAAATGTTGAAGTAACTGTATATGATAATAAAACAAGAACATCACTAAAGTAGTTGTTCTTTAGGTGTAAATAATTGAATATTTGGTGTCTTGGATCCAAATTCTTTGTGTTTCTTTTTTCCTTTCTTTGATGGCTGTTTGTAATTGTCATATTGACCCTTTATTCTCTTCTTACTCTTTCCTTTAGTATTAGCACGATCAGGATCAAGCACAATTGTTATTTCAGAATTAGTTGATTCCCCGTCTTGTGTTTCTCGGTGTGCTTCAGCTTTTGCCTTTTCTTGTTCTGCTATCTTTGCAGCTTCTTCTTTTGCCTTCCTTTCTTCTTCCTTTTTTATGATTTCATCAACTGCTTTATTATCCGTTTTAAACTTCTCCTCGATAAATTTTCTGGCCTTTGCTATCTTATGCCCTTTCAAAATTAAGTTATAGTATCTGTGGTATAAAGTTTAATTGTTAAGTAAAATATCAACTGTAATTGTAACTATATGAAAATGAACTAATGTATATTGAAAAAATTACCTTCTGATCATATGTAATCTCCAACCAGTAAAATTGTTGATTTTCCCTTTCTCCCTTTTTATCGTATCAACCCTTTCCCATATCTGTTTCTTTGCATATCTAGTCCATCTTGTTGTTATGTAACGATCTGGAATTGTATTGATTGAATGTAAATGCAATATTCTCAAACAATGGAAGCACAACCATCCAGATTCTTCAAAGTTTTTGCATGTGCAAGTGACGGTTGAATCTTCCATTTTGAATTGAACTTCTTGCCTTGATCCTGTTAGATTATTTACATATAATATAATATTATTCAAAAGAACATCTACTCCAAATATTAAATAAAGATTTATAGTTTTTTTACCTGTTATTCCTTCTATCCACACCTTAAAAAACACTGTTCTTCCAACATTTCCCTTGAACTTTGCACTACTTGCCACAGAAAGCTTGAACTCTTCTTCAAAATCACGGAAAAGTGTTATCGTGTATATATTTGCTGCCTGTTTTAATATAGCACTCATACTTAGCTCTGAAGTAGGTATTCCCCTTTGTTCCTTCATCCATCTGATGGACCTCTCTCCATTAGTATGGCTAAGTTACAAGGTGACTGCAGAGCATGGAGGAGGTCATTTGAGATACAACTCTCATCCAAAAGAAAGTTTGGATTTGTCAATGGCACTGTGACACGGAGCAACGAGGATGAAGTCAATGCAACTCAGTGGGATACCTGCAATGATTTGGTAACTTGCTGGCTTCAAACTAATGTTTCTGAATCTATCAAAAACTCTATTTTGTTTATTAAAAATGTACATGAAGCGTTTATGCTTTCTAATGGTTCTAGAAAATATAAGCTAAACAAAGATTTGTTTAATCTGAAGCACAATGGTAGAAAACTAGATGAATATTACACTGTGATGAGTAGCCTATGGGATGAAATTGAATCAATGAACATGCTTCCTATGCTCACAACTGTTGCACAAGATGTCTTAGCTGTAATGAAAGCTATTGAAACTCAAAAAGAAGAAGCAAAATTGTTTCAGTTCTTAAATGATCTTGATGACATCTACAATCCACAAAGAAGTCAGTTACTAATGCATTCACCCTTACCATCTGTTGAGTCTGCATGTGCTGTGATACAACAAGAAGAAACTCAAAGAGATGTGCTTGTTCACAATGGTGGTCTTGATGGTGACACCTCTGCCATGTACAGCCAAGGGTGGAGTGAACATAGAGAGAATAGGTACATGCACTGCTTGTGGGATCAAAGGGAACAACAGTGAAAGATGTTGGACACCCAAAATGGCACTACAAATACAACAAGAAAGGTGGGGGCAAAACTGAAAATAAAAGCCAGTCCACTGGAAAGTGGTCAGGTAACAAGGGAAACAGTTCAAGTGGAATGAAATCTGCTAACTCTGCTCAAGGGATGAATGAGAAGGATGATGAGATTGTATTCTCAAGATAGCAGTTGGAAAAATTGCTCAAACTCATACCCTCAAGTGCAGTGTCAGCACTCAATGCCATGAAACACTCAGAAACTTATGATGAATTGGACAATGCTTTTTCTGGCATGATAACGTGTTTGAGTGCAAGGTGTTATGAGTGGATAATGGACTTTGGTG
Source organism: Spinacia oleracea (assembly GCF_020520425.1). Lineage (NCBI taxonomy): Eukaryota > Viridiplantae > Streptophyta > Magnoliopsida > Caryophyllales > Amaranthaceae > Spinacia > Spinacia oleracea. Next base: position 158,199,134 of record NC_079490.1, on the reverse strand, counting down.
CATCTGACCACATGACAGGAACTCTAAACCTGCTGACAAATGTGAGAAAAGCATCATGCAACCTGACAATCAATTTGCCAACTGGTGCAAGTGCAATGATAACTCACTATGGAGACATCACTCTTTCCAATGGTCTTGAAAGGATAAATGTATTGTATGTGCCTCAGTTCAAACACAACTTGATGTCTATTCATAAACTGGCAAAATACCATCTATGTGATGTGTTGTTTTTCCCTAAGACATGCACTATGAGGGGAAGGTGAGATGAAGCATGGTTTGTATTACTTGAAACACTCAAAGGAAGAATTAAGAAAAATGATTGGAAATGTGAGCTCTATAACTGATCTGTATGACCTCTGGCATCACAGATTGGGACATGCACCCAAGTCAAAACTCAGACACATCCCTTGTGTGCAGCCCTATGTGAAAGATGAAGAAAATATGTCCTTCATCCAAGGTGCATTTAGTCTAATACCAAGGTTCAGATTAATTGCGAACAATTAATTCTGTGAGATCAAGTGATCGGAATAGCTAGCTGGAGCAATGCTTCTGATCAGTGAGTTCTAATGAATATTAAGCTCACAACTTACTCTTGACTGAACCTACAAGGTCACACCAATGGCACGTAACAGATCACCGGATTAAATAAATCGGAAATTCATTTAATAGCTTTTCGGGAATTAGTTTTGGAAAACGTATTATACGATACGACCTTGCATCAGGATCGTATATCGTATCGCGAATATTCGTAAGCTGGGCGAAACAAATAAATCATATCGTACGACGGTGATTCGTCGTATACGAAACGATAAATAATATCGGAAAGATATTAGTCGCGAATACGAAGGGCATCGGAGTTGTCGGCCCGTCTAGCCAAGCACGCAAGCGTGCAAGGCCCAAGGAGCCAGCAAGCTCGCGAGCAAGGGCGAGCAGCCAACCCCCAAATGGGCGCGAGCACGCAACACAAGCAACACACTAGCGAGCATGTGAGGTCCACGGCCCAGCAGCTCGGTTGTGCGCGCTGTGGGCTTCGGCCTGCAGCGTGTTGGCTGTGCGCGGGTCCATGTGGTCGTGTGTGCAAGTGTGGCCGGTCAAGGCCTTGTCTTGGCCGGTTACACAATATAATATTAAGTTATTATATTTTTGCCCACACCCCAACACACACAATTAGTTTTCCAAACCCTAAACCTAATTCAGAAATTACGTTCTTCAGTTTTCTCTCCCTGAGAAAACTGTTCTTCCCAAAAAGCAAAAACTCTTGATTGATTGTCTAAGCTACGGTTATCAAGACGGATCTGATCGTGTCGGCGAACCAAGTAGAGGAACGACAAGTGGAGTTCTAAGTTCGTGTTCGTTGACATATTACTAGGGAAAATACGCTTCGAATGTAAGTTTGCTTAATTTGTGCTTTATACATGTTTCCTGGCTTTGGGGATTGTTTCCGCACATGTTATTATGTTTACTTGTATTCCCCTATAGTGGTATCACGCGCCTTATGTATTCAAAGAATGTTTTAGCATGAATTTTTGTGTTTTTGCTGTTGTCGGATTTTTTGGATTTTTTGTTGATTTTTCGGGAATTTTATGGATTAATTGCGTAACCTGTTCTGAAATCAAAAAGATTCGGTTTTTCGACTTTTCTGAATCTAATCTGATTGAAAATGATTTTCTAAGATCAACTCATGAGAACGGAATTGCAAAAACATGCCTCAAAGTGATGTTTTTTGGGCGTTTTTTGTTAATTTTCGAATTAAAATTAAAAGTGTCGGAATGTATTTCAATTAAAAGGTCGACGTAAACAACTCGGAATTGATTGAAATTTTGACACGATGTTGCTGGGTATATTTTTGATCTATGGTAAAATTTTCAGATTTTTCCGATAAGTTTAAACCCTAATTTTGCTTTCCCCGAATTCGTAAAAATTAGATCCCTAATTGATTTTTTAAATAATTTAGATCTAATAATTCGGTTAATTGGGAAAGGGAATATAATTTCATGGGTCAGTGGCTAATCTTAAAAATTATTGGATTAAAATTTTGAATGGTTTCGTTAATTTTAATCGCACTTAAACCTAATTATTAAAATCTGAAATTTAAATGTTTAAAGAACGATTTAAAGTTTTGGATTTTATTATTTAAAACTTCAAATTTTGGTTGATTCGTTCGTTCTTAAAATTTGAATAATGTTAGCCTTGATTTAATATTTAACGAAATTGGATTGTCGTTAATTTTATTAAATCGTAAAAACCGTTGTTTTTCGAAAATAAAAATCGTAACATTTTATGAAAAATAACATGAATGCAAACGTTCGTGAAATTAATTTTTTTTTAATTGAGTTGGTCCGTAGTACGAACCAAAGGCACGAACACAAGGGTGGGGTGGACGTGTGGGTCATCGAGCCATGCGGGCTGCCGCATCTGTGCCAAGCCGCATCGACGCGGGCAGCAGCATGGGCGCTGCGTGCCGCGCTCGCGCTGGGCGAGGGATGGGCGATGGCTGCGAGCAAGCATAGGCGAGATGTCTTGCGACGTGCAGCTATGCGCAGCGACGAGCTTTGAACGAAACGCGCAGGGACAGCAGGGGATGTGGGCACGCGTGCTCGGCTGCGGGGTATGCGGGCATTGCTCGTGCGCCTCGTAGGCCACACAAGTGCTGCGATGGGCTGGGCGCAAGCCTAGCCCGAGCAAGCACATGAACATTTTTTTAAATTTTGTTTATTTCGTTGGGCTTGACCTTGTTTGCATTAATTTGGGCTAACGGGATATTTAATTTCATATTTTATTTACTTGGGCCGGGCCGGGCCGCGAGTTTTAATTTAATATTTAATAATTAATTATCCGGAATAATTATTTGTTTGAGTGGGAGCCACTAAATGAAATTAAAATGAAATAATTATTTTTAATTATTTTCGTAGGTCGCATTATTTTAATTAAATTCAATTTTAATTAGAATAAAGTCTAAGGATTAATAATTTGGAAATTGATTAATCTTTTAGGACCCGTTTATGTGAACGTGAATTTTAATTAATTCACGTAAATACTTGCATTATTATCATGGGCCATTCATTTTAGCATACGAATGGGTGAATGCATAGAATATATATTTTATGTAATGCAAGTACTTCAAGTGACTAGTATGGCCATTTAGGATAGTTAAATACGGTCTGCGAACCGTTCTATCTTTGAATGTAAAGTTTTAAATATGGTCTGCGTACCATGGAAATTTTGATGTAATTTTGTTATTTTCAAGTATTTCTAAGTTTAGAACTTTAAGTTAGCAATTGAACGAAGATTCAAGACGATGCCAAGCTAACAAGGTGGTGGTGAAGATTGGATGCTTCAAGACAAGATGTTTTGGGCCATACTAGTTCACCATTTTATTTATGCATTTGATATATATATATATATATATATATATATATATATATATATATATATATATATATATATATATATATATATATATATATATGCTTGAATGTATCTATGTATGTATACTTTGCATGAATAGGTTATTACGTATGACTCGATTAGATTAAGTTCACTAAATAATCGAACCAACATAGAAACAACTAGGTCCAAAGCAATATCGAGTTTAAAAATTGCCTTCCAAATCAAGCACTTACAAAAATCTAAGGACCTAACGTAGTAGGTTTACGCCAAAGCGAGGTGCTATATTAGTTGACTTAGATGGTAAGGCGTCCCAAAGGAGCACGTTGATTGTGGTTTCAACTCAAACAACAATGGCATTATGTTGTGGCAATGGGATAAATTATGGTATTAATTTATTAACCAAGAGTTATTTAGAGATTACTAGCAATAGGTTTTGCTTACCTAGAATCTTAAACTGCTTAAGACATGCCAAAGCTGCTTAAGGATTTAGGACTTTTAGGGTCTTGGAATCGTTTCATTCATTTTTGGACCATGTTTTTCTTTTGCATGAATGAAATGTTTAATAGCTTTAATGATTGCATGTTAGCTTTTATTTCAAAGTTATTAAAGTTATGAATGGTTATTTATGGCGAATTCTTTTCAAATGTAGTAATCAAATGGCCGCAAACATAACAACAATCATATCATCTGAAATTCTGGATGTCGAGTTGAACTTGACTAACTTTCTTGAATGAGAAAGGAAACTTATCGAAGTTTTAAAAGTTAATGACATGCAATATGTCATTGAACAACCTTTTCCTAGCTATGATGCGCAGGGTATGACTCCTGAAAGGTACAGAAGTTGGGCACTTCACAAGTACCTTGTCACAGAGTTTATCCTAAAGTCTATTCCCGAAAGTGGAGAGGGAGATTCATTACTTTTGAGCCTCATGCTCTCCTAAGTCGTTTTGGGGATAGATGTCGTGCGGGGTTTCAACCCATGTGCCAAACTGGTGGCAAAAGGATTGATGAATTGGCTAATTCGATGAGTGATCTCAAACTCATTACCCCACACAAGTCGTGCCTAGAGAACGAACTTCTAGAGGCACAAAAGCGCATTTACTCAATCAAGATGGACAAAAACACACCAATGCTGTCTCATGTGGATATGATGTCTGGATTATTTTTCAGAATCGGGAGACTTGGTGGTTCCATCAAAGAGTCGATAGAAATTGCACTAGTGCTGAATTCTCTTCATAGGGATTATGAGGGGTTTAAGATGCACTATCTCTTTAATCAGAAAGAGAGCACATTATGTGAACTTCTGGAATTGCTCGAGAAATTCGAGAGAATCCTTAAGTTCAAGCAAGACCCTTTTAATGTGAGGTGCACCAAACTCAAGAAAGTGTGCAAGGGGAAGATAAGCAAGGCTGGATCTTCATCAACTTCCGAAAGGCAACTAGCGCCTCCCAAGAGCAAGATGAGGAAAAATGCTTCTCCTTCAACATCGCAATGCTTCAATTTTAATGAAATTGGTCATTACAAGCGAGATTGCCCCAAACCAAAGGAAGAGAAGAAGGACGGAAACATTGCTTCTCCTTCAGGTATGTATGTTATACATTGTAATCTTGCTAATTCTACTTCTTAGGTATTAGGTACTGGTTGTGGCTCACACTTATGTTCCAATTCGCAGGGACTAAGGAGAAGTAGAAGGCTTGATAAAGGCGAGATGTATTTACGCGTGGGAAATGAAGCACGGATTGCTGCATTAGCCGTAGGATCTTATTTTATTTCTTTGCCTAGTGGTTTTGTTTTGGAACTAGAAAACTGTTACTATGTTCCTAGTATCACCAGAAACATTATTTCCGTTTCAAGTTTGGATTCTAAAGGTTTTAGTTTTCAATTTAAAGACAATATTTGTTCTTTTGCTTTGAATGGAATGTTTTATGGTTCAGCACAACAAGAAAATGGTCCATATGTGCTAGATACGAGCAAACACATTTATAACATAAATACTAAAAAGGCTAAAACTGGTGATTCAGATCTCACATTTTTGTGGCATTGTCGATTAGGCCATATAAACACAAAGCGCATGGAATTACTTCAACGAAAGGGAATTCTAGAATCATTCGACTTAGAGAAGATTGATCAATGCGAATCTTGTTTACTTGGCAAAATGACAAAGCAACCTTTCTCAAAGGTGGGAGAAAGAGCAAGCGAACTACTAGGGCTAATACATACGGACGTATGTGGGCCTATGAGTACGAAAGCTAGAGGTGAGTTCAGCTATTTCATAACGTTTACGGACGATTTCAGTAGATATGGCTATATTTACTTAATGAAACACAAGTCTGAATCGTTTGAGAAATTCCGAGAATTTCAAAATGAAGTAGAGAATCAACATGGCAAGAAAATCAAAGCTCTATGATCCGATCGAGGAGGTGAATATCTTAGCCATGAGTTTGATGACCATCTAAAAGAATGCGGTATTGGAACGGAGAAACAGGACCTTACTCGATATGGTTAGGTCAATGATGGGTCAAGCCGAACTTCCTTTACAATTTTGGGGACATGCGTTGCAAACTGCAGCACTCACACTGAATCGTGCTTCGTCAAAAGCTGTAGAAAAGACTCCATACGAATTATGGACTGGGAAACTTCCAAAGTTGTCTTTTCTAAAGATTTGGGGTTGCGAAGCATATGTCAAGCGATTAATTTCGGACAAGCTCCAACCAAAATCTGACAAATGTTTCTTCGTTGGGTATCCAAAAGAAAAAAAAGGGGAATTATTTCTACAACAAGTCAGACAACAAGGTATTCGTTGCTCGTGACGGTGTCTTTTTGGAAAGAAATCATATTTCCAAATTGACAAGTGGGAGAATAATAGACCTCGAAGATATTCGAGACGAACAACGAACTAAGAACTCTTTGGAAGCAGTTCAGGTTGATGAACCTCCAAGGTCTTTAGAAGAGCTAGTGGGAGTAGTTCCTCAAAACGTTGTTGCCCCTCGTAAGTAAAAAAGAACTATATTTCAGCCGAACAGATGGACAGGTGTCCTCTTGACTGAAAACTTAGACGTTCTCATATTAGATAGTGATGAACCTATGACCTACAAGCAATCTATGACGAGCCCAAGCTCCACTAAATGGTTAGAGGCCATGAAATCTGAAATAGACTCCATGTCTGAAAATCAAGTCTGGGATTTGGTAGATTTGCCGGATGGGTTTACACCTATCGGATGCAAATGGGTCTTCAAATTGAAGAAAGACCAAGATGGAATTGTATACATATACAAGGCTAGATTGGTAGCAAAAGGTTACAGGCAAGTTCACGGCGTTGACTACGATGAAACCTTTTCTCCAGTCGCGATGCTTAAGTCTATTCGGATAATCCTTGCGATTTCCGCGTTTCATGACTATGAAATATGGAAAATGGATGTTAAAACTGCCATCTTGAATGGTGTTCTTAAAGAGACTGTGTTTATGATGCAGCTGGAGGGTTTTGTCGATCAAAAGAACCAAGGAAATGTATGCAAGCTTAAGAAGTCCATTTACGGACTAAAGCAGGCATCAAGGAGTTGGAATAAACGATTTGATGAAGCAGTCAATAACTTTGGCTTCATCAAGAATCAGGACGAATTTTGTGTATACAAGAAGGTCAGTGGGATCAAAATTGCATTCCTAGTCTTGTATGTTGACGACATACTACTTATTGGAAACGACATTCCTATGTTGGAGTCTGTAAAGACTTGGCTTGGAAAGTGTTTCTCAATGAAGGAATTAGGAGAGGCACAGTACATATTGGGCATCAAGATCTATAGGGATAGATCTAAGAGGATGATTGGACTAAGCCAGAGCACTTACATTGACAAAGTGCTAGCTAGGTTCAATATGATGGAAGCCAAGAGAGGCCATCTACCCATGTCACATGGAACATATCTAAGCAAGAGTCATTGTCCCAAAACATCTGATGAGCGTAGAAAGATGAGTGGAATTCCATACTCTTCGGCTATTGGATCCATCATGTATGCTATGATTTGTACAAGGCCGGATGTTTCGTTTGCACTCAGTGCAACGAGCAGGTACCAGTCAGAACCAGGTGAGGCACATTGGACTGCTGCCAAGAACATCCTAAAGTACCTAAAAAGGACTAAGGATCAGTTTCTGGTTTATGGTGGTACAGATGAGTTGATTGTTAAGGGCTACACGGACGCAAGATTTCAAACCGACAGAGATTATTTCAGATCACAGTCTGGGTTTGTGTTCTGCCTCAACGGCGGAGCAATAAGCTGGAAAAGTGCTAAGCAAAGCACTATTGCGGATTCTACAACTGAAGCCGAGTACATTGCTGCCTCAGAAGCAGAAAAGGAAGCTGTTTGGATTCGGAAGTTCATCGAAGAACTTGGGGTTGTCCCCTCCATTAAAGGACCAGTGGCTTTGTATTGTGACAATAGCGGAGCCATTGCCCAGGCAAAGGAGCCTAGGAGCCACCAGAAGTCCAAGCACGTACTGCGGCGATTTCATATACTTCGAGAGATCGTTGAAAGAAAGGAAATCGAGATTTGGAAGGTTGGAACTAACGACAACGTCTCGGATGTATTGACTAAACCGTTGCCACAAGTGAAACACAACGCACATGTGGAAACCATGGGAATAAAGCATGTTGGAGATTGGCTTTGATTTTCTAAGTTTTGTTTTAAAACATTTGTTAGATCTATGTTTAAAACAATTGGTTCAACCATTTCATATTTATGAAATTTATTATTTCATATTCATTTAATTTTGGTTTAGTATTAAATGATAAGTCCATGTGATTCAAATCATTCAAATGGGATGTCAAGATGGATTCTTCGACAAAGAAACACCCATAAGTGCACTTGAATATTGAAGTCACAAAGGATCCCTAATCCAGGTCATTGAAAGGTGGACGACCAATGACTAATGAAGATTAGATTGCAAGTAGATTTTTTAGTTCTGTTTCTTGAACTAGAATGACTGGATGTCAGAATCTTTTGCATAGATACTTATTGGATCTTGTATCGGATTGACCATGAGAACACTTAAGAGATTAAAGTCATGTCATAGGTAGTTCTCATTAATGGTGATTAGAACTGTTCCTCAGAACATGAGCGATTATGTCTGCTCATTTTAGAATTAGCTCGCTTTGATGCTAGCTAAACCTCGCACCGTAAAAGGAGGCTATAAAAGAAGTTATTAGGCGTACTATGAATCAAAGTGAGTGTTCATAGATTGCAAGAATGGATTGTCCTCCTATCTTTGATAGGATATGGTGTTGTTGTGTAACAAGGCCTCTCGGAGAGTTAGATACTGTAAAATGCATGGCCGTGCTCAGAATGGTTAAGGCTTAACCTTCTGTAAAAGTTTAACAGTTGAGCTCTGTAATCCGAGAAACACTTCTGGACCTAATAAGGATGGCAAGGATCTTACCTTATATTCAGCAAGTAACATTAAGTGACAAAGGAATGTGAATGCACACTTGTCTGAATGACAAGTGGGAGACTGAAGAAAATATGTCCTTCACCCAAGGTGCATTTAGTCTAATACCAAGGCTCAGATTAATTGCGAACAATTAATTCAGTGAGATCAAGTGATCGGAACAGCTAGCTGGAGCAATGCTTCCGATCAGTGAGTTCTAATGAATATTAAGCTCACAACTTACTCTTGACTGAACCTACAAGGTTACACCAATGGCACGTAAGAGATCACCGGATTAAATGAATCGGAAATTCATTTAATAGCTTTTCGGGAAATTATTTTTGGAAAACGTATTATACAATACGACCTTGCATCGGAATCGTATACCGTATCGCAAATATTCGTAAGTTGGGCGAAACGAATAAATCGTATCGTACGACGGTGATTCGTCGTATACGAAACGATAAATAATATCGGAAAGATATTAGTCGTGAATACGAAGGGCATCGGAGTTGTCGGCCCGTCGAGCCAATCACGCAAGCGTGCAAGGCCCAACGGGCCAGCAAGCTCGCGAGCAAGGGAGAGCAGCCAACCCGCAAGTGGGCGCGAGCACGCAACACAAGCAACGCAGCAGCGAGCATGCGAGGCCCACGGCCCAGCAGCTAGGTTGTGCGCGCTGTGGGCTTCGGCCTGCAGCGTGTTGGTTGTGCGCGGGTCCGTGTGGTTGTGTGTGTAAGTGTGGCCGGTCAAGGCCTTGTCTTGGCCGGTTACACAATATAATATTAAGTTATTATATTTTTGCCCACACCCCAACACACACAATTAGTTTTCCACACCCTAAACCTAATTCAGAAATTACGTTCTTCAGTTTTGTCTCCCTGAGAAAACTGTTCTTCCCAAAAAGCAAAAACTCTTGATTGATTGTCTAAGCTACGGTTATCAAGACGGGTCTGATCGTGTCGGTGAACCAAGTAGTGGAACGACAAGTGGAGTTCTAAGTTCGTGTTCATTGACATATTACTAGGGAAAATATGCTTCGAATGTAAGCTTGCTTAATGTGTGCTTTATACATGTTTCCTGGCTTTGGGGATTGTTTCCGCACATATTATTATGTTTAACTGTATTCCCCTACAAAATACAAGACTCATACCTATATAACTTGCCCCATGTCCAAGTTCACTAAGTTAGCATATTGTATGAGTGACTCTCATGCTGCAGAGCCCTTTGAATTGATTCACATTGACCTATGGGGACCTTACTGAGTAGAGGCAAGAGGAAAGTATATGTACTTTATGACAATTGTGGATGATTTCTGAAGAATGACCTAGTTGTATTTTCAGAAACTCAAATCTGAGTCATATGGAACAATTGAGATGTTCATCAATTATGCAAATACACAGTACAACAAGAAAATCAAGATAATCAGGTCAGACAATGCTCTAGAGTTTGATGACCATGAATGCAAGTTGTTCTTTGCAAAGATGGGAATCATCCATCAAACTTCCTGTGTCAAGAGACCCCAACAAAATGCAAGAGTTAAGAGAAAACACAGACATGTTTTGGAGGTGAGCAGAGCTCTGATATTTCAAGCAAGCTTGCCATTGAAATACTGGAGTGAATGTGCTCTGACTGCTGTACACTTGATAAACAGATTGCCTACCCCAGTTCTGCAAAATAAAACCCCCTATGAAGTTCTAAACAACTCTCCTCCAGCATATGATCACTTGAGAGTTTTTGGTTGCTTGAGCTTTGCCTCAAACCCAGATCACACAGGTGACAAATTTGAATCAAGGGGTGTACCTTGTGTTTTCTTAGGGTACCCTGCCACCCAGAAGGGATACAAGTTACTAAATCTTCTGAACATGTCCCAGTTTGTCTCAAGGGATGTAAAGTTCCATGAGGTTATCTTTCCTTTGAACAAAAATTGTGTAACCTCCTACATAAAACCTCTTCCTGTCCCAATGTCTAATCCACATGATTTTTTAGATGATGTCATAGATTACACTGCTGACCATACTGATGATCTTGAACCAAACACAGACCTAAACACACACCCAAACACAATCCCAAACATTAACCCAAACACAGAGCCACAAACAGACCAAACCAATGAACCCTTGACTCAGCCAATCCTAAGAAGGTCCACTAGACAAACAAAACCACCCACTTGGATGGAAAACTATGTTGATCCATCTGTAAGACCTTCTACAAATGTCATAACTGTGACACAGTTCCCTTTGGCCACACAATTCAATTGTCTCTTATCCACAATGATTAGAACAACTGATCTTGTACATTTCAAGCATGCAGTTGCTCACAAACACTGGGTAGATGCCATGAATACAGAACTGGAAGCAATTGAATTGAATAACACTTGGTAAATAACAACCTTGCCTCCTGGAAAACATGTCATTGGGTGCAAGTGGCTATACAGTACAAAACACAAGAAAGATGGTAGCATTGAAAGGCATAAATCTAGAGTTGTTGTACTTGGAAACAAACAGATCCATGGAATTGACTACAGTGAAACATTTGCTCCAGTGGAAAAAATGACAACAGTAATAGCACTGATAGCAGTGACTGCAATGTTTGACTGGTTTGCAGTACAAATGGATGTCACAAATGCATTTTTGCATGGAGAGCTACAAGAAGAGGTGTATATGAAACTGCCACAGGGCAATACTGGTCTGGGATCTAGGATAAGTGAATCAGGGGGAGACTGAACCAACAAACAAGGTTTGCAGGCTAATCAAGGCATTGTATGGTCTCAAACAATTTCCTAGACAGTGGTTCAGCAAACTTTCAGAAACTCTGATCACCATTGGCTATTCTCAATCTAAGGCAGATTACAACTTGTTTACAAAGTCAACAGAAACAATAATCACCATCACCCTTATCTATGTTGATGACTTGATGATATGTGGAAACTCTATGGAGGAGATTAATGGTCTTAAAAAGATGTTATCAAAGTCCTTTCATATGAAAGATCTTGGGGAGCTGACCTATTTCTTGGGGTTGGAAATTGACAGATATGATCATGGCTTCTTTGTGTCTCAAAGAAAATACACTACTGAACTGTTGAAAGAATTTGGCATGAACAACTCATCTCCACTAAAGCTTCCTATGGATCTTCACCTTAAACTGAGTCCAGAAAAGGGTGACCCTCTCCCAGATCCAAAACTATATCAGAGAATATTAGGCAAACTGATCTACCTCATAATTACTAGGCCTGATATCACCTTTACAATTCACATTCTCTCTCAGTTCATGCAACACCCAACAACAGTTCATATGCAAGCAGCAAAAAGACTTCTAAGGTACCTTGTGGGGACTGCAAATCAAGGAATCTTGCTAGCATCATCATCTTCTGCACAACTAACAGCATACTGTGATAGTGATTGGGGAAGCTTTCCTAAATCAAGGAGATCCACTACTGGTTTTTGTATCCTCCTATGATCATCACCAATCTCTTGGAAGTCCAAGAAACAAACAGTAGTGGCACGCTCTACTGCAGAGGCAGAATACAGGGCCATGGCTCTGGCAGCTTGTGGAATTACATGGTTAAAAGCTCTGCTGAAGGATATGGGAGTCCAAAAACTACCTACTGCTGTTATGAAGTGTGACAATCGTGCTGCCATTTCTATTGCTGCAAACCCAATCCTTCATGAAAGAACAAAACATATAGAGATGGACTGTCATTTCATCAGAGACAAGATCAACACTGGAGAAATTGTAACTCAATTTGTTCCTTCACATGCTCAGGCAGCTGATGTTCTCACCAAAATCCTCACCACCAAACAGCATTATGATCTCTTAAGCAAACTTGGAGTGCAAAGTTCACCCACCACTCAGCTTGAGGGGGAGTATTAAGGGAAGTTCAGAGTTCAGCCCAATGAAGCAAGCCCATTTTACATTTTAAGGCCTTTTGTTTGTCTTTTGTTTGTCATCTTTTTAGCTAAGTTGTTGTTGTCTTCTTAGGCTTAGTATGAAAGGTTATTCTGGTCACTTTGTAGTACTAGGTTAGCCACCACAAATGATTGGCATTGTGGTATTTAATGCAATCATTGTAAGGGCAGCACACAATACGAAAAACCACCAAAATACTTGAGCTACAAGTTTGTATCTTTCGCTAGTTTCTCTTAATCAAAGTCTGCAACTTTCTGCATTTCTTTCATTGAAAATCTTCAGTTATTTGTTTCACAAATTATTTTATAGCTTTAACACCACAATTCAACTTCCTCATTTAAAATCAATTCACCATTTAATTCATATAACTTCTTCCACCCCATCTCCCTCTTTAACACTCGATATTAATCCACCATCTAATTTATATATATTTTCAACTTTCAACCTACTGAAATCACAATCCCAAAATTAATATTTTAAAAGACCGCTTATTAACCACTATATAATTACCCGTTCATTGAACGGACTCAAAAGCTAGTTAATTTGCAATAACCAACGTTTTGTGTTACTCCAGCAATCCAACATGCATGTATGTATTGGATAACAAATTTGTTGACTTCCTTGAACTTTGAGACACATGGTCCAACTTAGAACTAGTAGCTAATTAATCTAAGGTACGTATTTAGCAGTTCTATATACAAACCTAAAACTACTCTAATCACTAATTATATTAAAATAATATCATCAAACTACTTAATTAGTACGGAGTAGTAATGATCGATTATTTAATTACTATCAAGAATTTTCAAGTGTTAGCCTAGGGAATGCTAAATTTCTTACCTTTTTGCTACAAATTAGTTGGCCGGCCTCATTGGATACCACAATCTCTTTTGTTTTGTGCCACTATCATTTGTTAATCATAAAGTCATAATTCATGATTAAGTAAACCTCCTGTCACTTACACATGTCAAATATTTATATTATATCATTTTTTTATGCACCCATATTAGTTAATATTCCCTCCGTCCTAGATTACTCGTTACACTTTTCTTTTCCTTCCGTTCCATATTAGTTGTTACATTTTTAAATTAGGAATGATCCTACAATTATTATATTGTCTCTCTTTTTCCACTAAATTTTTTCTTGGCCCCACACCTTCTCTCATTCAATTAAAAAAATACTCCACTAACTCCTATCACATCTACTTTGTTTTAATAAAATAATAATTGATAATCAAGCAACCACTTATCACCTAAAACTTTGTGCAAAGGTAAGTGTAGCGACTAATTTGGGACGGAAAGAGTAGTTAATAATACCTCCATTTCATAAAGATGTTTGCAGTTACTATTTACACATATATTATGACGAAAGTAAAAAATTGGATGAATAAAATAAAATATGGATAAAGCAAGAGATCGAAATATGTAAAATGGTGAGTGGGTGTAAGAACAAAATGTATAAAGTAAGCAGTGCCGGGGCTATAATTACGCCACGATAATGGGGCCCTGTGCCATTTCCACTATATTTTTGCAATTTTGCAGCATAATTAACACAAAGAACGCGTGTTATATATCGATAATTCAATCAAACATTTGTAATAAAACGCAACTACGCATGTGCAATACTCAAGGAAAATATAAAATTATAATTGGCAAAATCAAAATCCCATAATTTAATTAAAATTATTAGCAAAATCAAATTAAAAAACAACAAGACTATCAAAACGTACCAAAAATCAGTAGATTTCGTACTCCTTAGCTTTGTGTGATTTTCTCAATTATTGTGTCCAAAAAATAGATTGAATTTCTAAGAATCAAGCTTGTATTTTTATTTGTGAAAATGGAAGAATTTGTAAATTGCATTGGAAGAGAAATTAGGGTGAAAAATAAAAGTTTAATTATCAATTTCATTGGAACATTGAAGATTTATCTATTAGAAAACGAGATTTGAAGGAAAGACATTAAATTAGAGATGAATGGTCTTTTTGAAAGTTGGATGAGAATGGGGAAGAAGGGATGACTTTGTGTTTCCCAGTAATTGGTAATCCCAAAAAAAAAAGGAAAAATTGATATTATCGGTCCCAACTATGGCCGATTTACTTTAAAAGGTCCCAACTTTTGATTATGTCAGGGTGGTCCCAACTATAGAGAGTGTTTTCCAAAAATGGTCCCTTAGTTAAAATTAAGTGCTAAATAACTTAATTAACACTCATATCTCTCGTGCAATAATCATATTTTTTAATTAAATGAAGTAAATGGAACAGTATGATATGCTTAAATCAACTTAATTAATAGTTTAATAAACCAAAGGACCATTCTTGGAAAACACACCTTAAAGTTGAGACCACTCTAGAATAATCAAAAGTTGGGACCTTTAAAAGTTAAACGGCCATAGTTGGAACTGTCAATATCAATTTTTCCAAAAAAAAAAGGAAAATTTCAGTCAAAGTACACTGTATACTTGTCAAACCCCGAAAATCAAGCAAAATGTAATTTTTGATGGCAAGGGGAATCGAACTTAGACTGCATGTATGTAAGCATGTTATCTTAACCAATGCTCCACAATAGTTTTTATGTACATTTAGGAAACTGTTTACACTATATTTAAAATTATTATTTTGGGGGCCCTGTTCCGTCGCTCACCCCGCGCCGCCCCAAAACCGGCCATGAGTAAGAGAAAGTGAGTGAAATTGTAAATATTATGGGCTAAGAAGAGTAAGGTACTTTCTCTGTCTCTTTATGTTCTTTACGTATGGTATTTTGCACGCGTTTTAACGACTAATTAATGTCATTGAGATTTCTCTATTTTTTTAATTTAAATACGGCAAATTACGTTTATTTATAATGTTTTTTATCAAAATTTTGATATTGGAAAAATGAAAAAAATTTAATGTCACGTACAATAGAAAAATGTGAGAGATTAAATGACCAATTAATTTAATTAATTAATTAAAATAATCATTGGACACGAATTTTGATAGCATATTAAATCATTTATATGATGATATAAAACGAAATGTGTTGTGGGAACTTTTGTGGTGATGACGTGTCACGCTTTCCTCGGAGGTATCAAGTATGCGTTGGCACGATCTTCTTGCAACCTGCAAAACAAGAATATTCCCTCCGATGCCTAAGTAAATATTGGCTAGAGAGAGAAGTAATTTGTAGAGAGAAGGTAGAGGAAATATAGTTTAAGGTAGGTGGGAATGAATTGAATGCCCCTTTACCTTGGGATTTGAACTATTTATAGGCCTAGGTTTTTGGGAATTGGTCCCAAAAACCCTAGTTATACGATTGGCGGACCTCAGAGATAAAGACATGTGTCCTTATCTGGTGTACCTCAGAATAAAGGGCTTAGTGTGCCTTTTTAGGGTTTGGGCCATCCTAGGTTTATTTGGGCCTCTTGGGCCTAAATAGCAAATAAAGGTATGCATCAAGCATCTTGTTTTATCTGTTGAGGTAAACTTTGAATGGGCCACGTGTTTCTTTTCTAGAGGTCCACGGTGGATTCTATAAAGGCCACATCATTTACCCCTCAAGAGGGGGGAAAACTCTTCCTTTGGTTTTTACTGCTCTTGATTTTTCTTGTGCCGTAGTGACACGTGGTAGGATGTTTTACTTCTTACCCCTCTATAAATATCTTGTCATTTCAAGTTCTTTTCCCCCTCGTTTTCCAAAGTACTTTGAGAGCAGAAGAGGGAAGAAGATTTTTGGCGTCATCTAACCACCAGTAGGCGATTTTGAACCACCGCTTCATTCAAACTGTGTTCTTGGAGTTCTTCATCTTGATCTTCAATTTTTTCCGAAAATTCACTCTTCGATTCAACAGGTAACTCACTTCTTTTGAAATCTTGTTTATTTATTTCCTTCTTTCTTTTGGTTGTGGTGCGCCGGTCTGGTTGGTTCGAGGACGGCGACCTTGTACTTGGCGTCCTCCCGACAAGGTTTATGCTGAAGGAAATAATGCCCTTGGTCCAAGTATGCATTCTATGTTAAGTCTAATAAATGCGGTTCAGTATTAATTAACAAGTTAATAATTCAGTGAGATCAAGTGAGCTGAATGCCTAGCTAGAGGCCGCTTCAGTTCAAGTGGAATTAATGATATTAATCCACGGCTTACTCTTGACTGAACCCGTAGGGTCACACAAATAGTACGTAAACGGATCAAGTATTTAATGGCATTAGATACTCCATCTATGGATATTCGGAATCGACGGATCTTGGTTTCAGTGGGAGCTGAGATCGTCACAAGCAAGAAATGAATACTCCGGAAACGATGATATTGCCGGAAACGGAAATATGGGTCGTATCGGAAATATAAATATTATCCAAGTCGTAGATGTTGCCGGAAACGGAAACATGGTACGTATCGGAAAATATTATCGGAAATGGAAATATTGCCAGAATCGGAAATATTGCCGGAAACGGAAATATTGTCAGAATCGGAAATATTATCGGAATCGGAAAATAATTCCGGAAACGGAAATATTAAATATTTGTTCGAAACGGAAATTGATTCCGAAATCGGAAATATTAAATATTGTTCGTATCGGAAATGAATTCCGGAATCGGGAATTTAATCGGAAGCGTATCGTACGAATTAGCATCGGACGAGGCCCGCTAGACGAAGGCCCAGCACGAAGCCAGGCCGTCGCCCAGCGAGCCAACGCACACCAGCGCACGCCAAGCCTCGACCAGGCCTAGCGCAAGGCCAGGCCCAGCCAAGGCCTTGGGCGCGCGCGCGCGGAGCGCAGCAATGGGCCGAGCGCTGTGCGCCTAGCGTGGGCCGCAAGGCTTGCGCGGGTGTACGGTGCTCGTGCATTGCTTGTGCGGGAATCCTGAAGCAATCAGGATTCGAAGTGTGATTAAATCCTAAAACTATTAGATAATGATTATTTAATTAGAGTCCTAGTAGGGTTATAATTAAATAAATTAGTATCCTAATAGGATTCTAAAACCCTTTCCATAACTCTATAAATACGTGCCTAGGGTCACATATTTTAAAAGATTATTCAAGTATTCAAAGTGAGTTTTTGAGAGAAAATTCAGACACATTTCTTACCTAAGAGTGCCGAAAATCTTTAGTACCTTAAGGGCGATTCTAGTTGGTCAATCTTAAGGCGGATCCGGACGTGCTGTGGACTATCTACGGAGGGACGACACTTGGAGTCCTAAAGACTTGTTCTTGTTCGGTTCGGGCGCAGCTAGGGAAGGCACGCAACAAAGAGTATGCATCTAAACTATGCTATATGATTATGTGTAAATAATATGTATTCCTGGCTAAATGGTTTTTCCGCATGATTTATGAATTGTCATATGTATCATAACCTAACAGTGGTATGACGAGCCCCTTATTATTTTCATAATCTAAATTGCATGAACATGGTTAAATATTACAAATTTGCATGAATTAAAAGGGGTGATTAATTTTCGTAATTGTTAATTAATTGCAAATTGCGTTTATTTAATTATACGTACGCAGTTTTTCGGCAGTTTCTTCGTTACTCATCCAAATCGAGTGATTTTTGTGTCAATTCCGCATGTAAAAGGCATTCTAAAATTTTGACAAAAACAGTATTTTTCTGCCGAACCCAGAATTCTCAAATTCGAAGCCTAACTATGACTTTTCGAAGGTTTTAGTTTTTCGAATGCAAAATTTCGTAAATTTAAGATGTTAAATTAAATATTTGCGATTCTTGTTGATAAATCTTGAATTTTTGATTGACCTACTGTATATGTTTAACAAGTTTGAATGCCTAGCCTTGTTAATTATGCAATCTAATTTGTAATTATGATTAATTTGTTGAAAATTAGAATAATTTAGAATTAATTTGATTTTCATAATTAATTATAATTTAATTAGAAACCTATGATTAAAAACCACCATAAAAATTGTAAATTTATGATAAATTTTAAAATTTTTATGACCTAGGCTTGAATCCATAATAATCGGAAATTAATTGAATAATAAATTTTCGATTTTTTCGCCCTAAAATTATGAAATTAATATTATTTATTAATTTGTCATTAATTTTAAATATAAATTTTAAATTTTTTATGCGATTCGTTCATATAACTTGCACGCACAAAGCAATAGACGCTTCGTGTTACCCTTAAGGGGTGTTGTATAGTGCGGGCATGCGACGACGAGCAAGGGAGCTCGTCGCCTGTGCGGCACGAATGCAATGAGCAGGGGCATGGTGCACGAGCACAAGGCAGTAGCCCTGCCTTGTGTCGTGGGCCACGAGCTATGGACGAATGGGCATGGGCGAAGGCAAGGCACGGCAGTCGCGTGTGGGCAGCAAGCGAGCTGCGCCACAACGCGCACTGCCTCGCGCAAGCGCGCGCAGCGAGCGCAAGCTCGCGTGCCACGAGCGCTGCGCCCAGCGTCGATCTCGCGCAGCGAGCGATGGCTCGCGTGCATCGAGCGCTGGAGCGCGCGCAGCGAGCGCTGGCGAGCGCGCACAGCGAGCGATGGCTCGCGTGCATCGAGCGGTTGAGCGCGCGCAGCGAGCGCTGGCGAGCGCGCACAGCGAGCGATGGCTCGCGTGCATCGAGCGCTGGCGCGCGCGCAGCGAGCACCACTTGTGCGATGGCTTGCGATGGAAGATGTAGCAGCTATGCAACGAGCGCATGGGCTGCGCGCACATGGCCAGCGATGGCTGTGTGCGTGTGGCCCATGGGCGTGCGATGCGTAGGGTGTTTGCGTTGCGATTAGATCGTTTTGAATGTTTAATTTGAAAATTTTCAGTTTACGTAATTTTAATTAATTTTAAAATTAATAATTTAAATTATTTTCTTGGATTTTAATTTTGAATATTGTAATTATAATAAATTTTATTTATTCTAATTATTTTACTAAAATTAAAATCATGAATTAATTTAAATACGACTGAAATTAAATTAAACTTTTTGGATTCAATTATAAATTCATATGAGCTTTAAATTTTAATTAAATTTGTATGTTTCCGGTTAGACTAGAAATACATTTTTATGTTTAAAATTAGTAAAGCATATAAATTTATTGGTTTAAGTGGGAGCGCTTTTTAGTCATAAACTCTTGATTAGGTCTACGAATCCTTAAGGTTAAAACAACTTGATTAGAATTAATAAGGACTGAATAATTGGTAGATTATTGGTGCCCTTGATTAATTGCTGCAAATGTTTACGTGATGCATAATGTGTTTTACTAACCAGCTAAGTGGGCCATTCATGATAATGAATGGGTGAATGGTATATATTGTATATGTACTGTTTTGCAGGTTATGAAGTGACTAGTATGGCCCAAATAGGATAGAAAATATGGTCTGCGTACCATTAATTTGAATGTAATTGGTCTAAAGTACCAAAGTTGTTATTCAATTCAAATATGGTCTGCGTACCATCAAATAGTTGTAATTAGTTTTAATTATAGCTTATCCTATTTGAAGAAAATGGTGCCTCCCACGGAGATTTTCAAGACGGACTTTGAAGTCAAAGCTTCAAGATGAAGTCGAGCCATACTAGATCACATTTATCTTATGCATGCTTTAAGTTATTTATTGCTTTAAATATGTCTTAAAATGCATGAGATTAAAAGCTTGATTATGTTGCATGATTAAGGATTTTAGTTCACTTAAAACTAACCAACATAGTAAGAGCCTTAAGTTCCAAACTTAAAAATTGAGTTAAAAGGTGCCATGCCAAAATATACACTTGCTTGGATATCCTTTACATCAATCTAGTAATAGTTTTCGCTCAGCGAGGTGTTACTTATTGGTCCTAAAGGGGCAAGGTACACAAATAATTGTGAGTACATGTTAGTTTTGGTGAAACTCAACGATATAAGTAAGGAGTCCTTTTATGTCGTGGCAAAATCGATAGGTTTACCTAATAAGTTCTTAGACGTACCTATCAACCAAGAATAGTTTCTAGACTATTAGCAAAAGGCTTTTGCTTACCTAAGATGTTCTAGGATTAAGTCGACAAACTGTGCTTAGTTCTTCAATGATTTTAGGATCTTGGAATCATTTTATTCACACCTGCCGGAACAAATAACTTGAATAAAATGCTTAATAAACATTGAATTATGCATGTATGCTAGGATTTAAGTTTATTAAGAGAAACTGTGAATGGTTATTTATTTGTTTATTCTTTTCAATTGTAGTTTTTAATATGGCAAACAACAATTCATTCAACATTCGATCAATTCTCGAAAAGGAGAAGTTGAACGGGAAAAACTTCCTTGACTGGCAAAGGAACTTGCAAATAGTTCTTATGCAGGAAGAAAAGGAGTATGTCCTAGATGAGGCGATGCCCGAAGCCGCAGGCGACGGGGTCACTCAGGCAGCCCTCAATCGTTGGATTGATGCCAACAAGGATGTGAAATGTCTAATGCTCGCCACCATGAGTGCGGATCTGCAGAAAACGTTCATCAACTCAGATGCTTTCACAATCATCAGTGAGTTGAAGAATATGTTCCAAGATCTGGCTCGAGTCGAAAGATTCGAGACTCATAGGCAAATTCTTGAGACCAAGCTTAAGAAAGGCGAGCCCGTAAGTCCACATGTTCTCAAAATGATTGGACTCATTGAGAATATGAGTCGGCTGGATCAGCAATTTTCTCAGGAAATGGCTATAGACACCATCCTCCATTCTCTTCATAGCGGGTATGATCAGTTCAAACTGAACTACAGTATGA
The DNA here is from genome assembly GCF_020520425.1 of Spinacia oleracea. Taxonomy (NCBI): domain Eukaryota; kingdom Viridiplantae; phylum Streptophyta; class Magnoliopsida; order Caryophyllales; family Amaranthaceae; genus Spinacia; species Spinacia oleracea. The sequence goes on along the minus strand of NC_079490.1, from coordinate 158,177,744 downwards.
ATAGTCTGGACAAAACGCTCACTGAGCTTCACGGTATGCTGAAAACCGCTGAAAAGACGCTCAAAAGTGATAAGCAGGATGTGCTTATGGTGCGTGGGGGCAAGTTCAAGAAATCTGGAAAGAAGAGGAATGCTAAGAAAGGTGGCAACAAGGCCAGCCCAACTAAGCAAACTGGCGCCAAATCTGTAAACAGGAAGGTCAGTCAACCCACTTCTGAATCCGAATGCTTCTACTGCAAGAAGAAGGGGCATTGGAAGAGAGATTGCTTGAAGCTAAAGGAAGATCAGAAGAACGGAACAGTTGTTCCATCTTCAGGTATTTTCGTTATAGACTGTATACTTGCTAATTCAACTTCTTGGGTATTAGATACAGGTTGTGGCTCACACTTATGTTCCAATCCACAGGGACTAAGAAGAAGTAGAAAGTTAAGCAAGGGTGAAGTCGACCTACGAGTGGGAAATGGAGCACGGATTGCTGCATTAGCTGTAGGAACTTACTATTTGTCGTTGCCCTCCGGGCTAGTTTTGGAACTGGAAGAATGTTTCCATGTTCCAAGTCTTACTAAAAACATCATTTCAGTTTCTTGCTTAGATGCTAAGGGATTTTCCTTTTTAATAAAAGACAATAGTTGTTCGTTTTATTTTAAAGAGATATTTTATGGATCTGCTAGATTAGTCAATGGACTTTATTTATTAGATCACGACAAACAAGTATATAACATAAATACCAAAAAGGCCAAAAAGGATGATTCAGATCTCACCTATCTGTGGCATTGTCGATTAGGCCATATAAACTTGAAACGCTTAGAAAGACTTCAAAAGGAAGGAATTCTAGAACCATTTGACTTAGAGGATTATGGTAAATGCGAATCATGTTTACTTGGCAAAATGACAAAGCAACATTTCTCTAAAGTTGGAGAAAGAGCAAATGAACTATTGGGTTTAATCCATACAGATGTATGTGGACCAATGAGTACAAATGCTAGAGGTGGTTTCAGCTACTTTATCACTTTTACTGATGACTTCAGTAGGTATGGTTATGTCTACCTAATGAAGCATAAGTCTGAATCCTTTGACAAATTCAAGGAATTTCAGAGTGAAGTAGAGAATCAATTAGGCAAGAAGATTAAGGCACTGCGGTCTGATAGAGGCGGTGAATATCTGAGCTATGAATTTGATGACCATCTGAAAGAATGTGGAATTCTATCAGAATTGACTCCTCCTGGAACACCACAATGGAACGGTGTGTCAGAACGGAGGAACAGAACCTTGCTAGACATGGTCAGGTCAATGATGGGTCAGGCCGAACTTCCATTAGAATTTTGGGGACATGCACTAAATACAGCTGCACTCACTATAAATAGAGCTCCGTCTAAAGCTGTCGAAAAGACTCCATACGAATTATGGTTTGGAAAGCCTCCAAATGTGTCTTTTCTTAAGATTTGGGGATGTGAAGTATACGTCAAACGATTAATTTCAGACAAACTTCATCCAAAATCTGACAAATGTATCCTTGTGGGCTATCCAAAGGAAACAAAGGGGTATTACTTCTACAATACATCTGAGAACAAGGTGTTTGTTGCTCGAGATGGTGTCTTTTTGGAGAAAGATCACATTTCCAAAATGACAAGTGGGAGAAAAGTAGACCTCGAAGAAATTCGAGTCGAACAACAAACTCTAGAGAATGCTCAAGATGACATTCAGGATGAAACTCAGAGATCTTTAGAAGAATCTGGTGAGAATCATGGTCAAACTAGAAATCTTATCCCGCGTAGATCGCAAAGATATAGATCTCAACCGGAAAGGTACTTAGGTATTCTGACGAACGAGAGCTATGACGTTCTATTACTTGAAAGTGATGAACTTGCGACTTACAAACAAGCTATGACGAGCCCTAGCTCCAAGCAATGGCAAGAAGCCATGCAATCTGAATTAGACTCCATGTCTGAAAACCAAGTATGGGATTTGGTCGATTTGCCAGATGGCTACCAAGCCATTGGAAGCAAATGGGTTTTCAAACTGAAAAAGGACAAGGATGGGAAACTTGAAGTTTTCAAAGCTAGATTGGTTGCAAAAGGTTACAGGCAAGTCCACGGTGTGGATTATGATGAAACCTTTTCACCAGTTGCAATGCTAAAGTCTATTCGGATAATGTTAGCGATCGCTGCATATTACGATTACGAAATATGGCAGATGGATGTCAAAACTGCTTTCTTAAACGGCGTTTTAACAGAAACTGTGTTTATGACACAGCCTGAAGGTTTTGAGGATCCAAAGAATGCTAAAAAGGTATGCAAGCTAAAGAAGTCAATCTACGGATTGAAGCAGGCATCCAGGAGCTGGAATATACGTTTTGATGAAGCAGTCAGTGACTTTGGTTTCATCAAGAACGCAGACGAATCTTGTGTATACAAGAAAGTCAGTGGGAGCAAAATTGCTTTCCTAGTATTATATGTCGACGACATATTACTTATCGGAAATGACATTCCTATGTTGAACTCTGTCAAGATTTGGCTTGGGAAATGTTTTTCGATGAAAGATCTAGGAGAAGCACAGTACATATTGGGCATCAAGATTTACAGAGATAGATCTAAAAGGATGATTGGACTTAGTCAAAGCACTTATATCAATAAGGTGCTTGATAGGTTCAAGATGGCAGACTCCAAGCGAGGCTACCTACCCATGTCTCATGGAATGAGTCTAAGCAAGACTCAGTGCCCAAAAACACTTGATGAGCGTAGACGAATGAATGGGATTCCATATGCATCATTGATTGGTTCAATAATGTATGCTATGATATGTACACGCCCGGATGTTGCGTACGCACTCAGTGCTACGAGCAGATACCAGTCAGACCCAGGAGAGGCGCATTGGACTGCTGCCAAGAATATTCTGAAGTACCTGAAAAGGCACAAAGATGACTTCCTGGTCTATGGTGGAGATGATGAATTAATTGTTAAAGGCTATACGGACGCAAGTTTCCAAACCGACAAAGATGATTTCAGATCACAGTCTGGGTTTGTCTTCTGCCTCAACGGAGGAGCAGTAAGCTGGAAAAGTGCTAAGCAAAGCACCATTGCGGATTCTACAACTGAAGCGGAGTACATTGCTGCACATGAAGCAGCAAAGGAAGCTATATGGCTAAGGAAGTTCATAGGTGAACTTGGTGTAGTCCCCTCCATTAAAGGACCAATAGCCCTGTATTGTGACAATAACGGAGCTATTGCACAGGCAAAGGAGCCTAGACACCACCAGAGAGTCAAGCATGTACTTCGTAGATTTCACCTTCTACGAGAGTTCGTTGAAAGAAAAGAAGTCGAGATAAGCAAAATTGGAACTGATGACAACATATCAGATCCATTGACTAAACCTCTGCCGCAGGCGAAGCACAACTCGCACACTGCAGCTATGGGAATCAAGCATATTGGAGAATGGCTTTGATGTCTCTGTTTAATGTTTTAAAGTTTTAGAGTTTAAATCTTTGTAAAACATTATTGGTTAATCATTCACAATAAATGAAAAGAATTCATTTTTCCCATTTAATTTGTGGTTTATTAAATGATGAGTCCCTTCAATTTGACGATATATTCAAGATAGACTGTCAGGACCAGTCCTGTGACTAAGAAATGTCTATCAAGTGAACTTGAATGTCAAAGGTTGAAAATGGTCCCTAGTCGGAGTTTTCTATAAAATTGGACGCATAGAAAACGTTAGACGATTAGAATGCAAGATGACCAGTAGTTCTGTTTCTTGAACTATGTGGACATGGCAATGTCATAATCATTTGCATAGATACTTACTTTGGGAAGACTAGTATCGGACAAGACCTATGAAACTTTACTGTAAGAGATGAAAATCTGTCATAAGTAAATTTCATTAAAATTATTAGACACTAAATCCTCAATACCTGAGTGATTTGAGATTACTTGTTTGAGAACTGGTTGCTTTGACGTTGACCAACCGTCGCACCGTAAAAGGAGGCTATAAAGGCAACGCTCAGGTAATCACCTATCAAACGAAGTCTAATCTCAAGATCGCAAGATTGGGATTGTCCTCCCATAAATCGGGATGAGATGCTTAAAAGTTGTACAAGGCCACTCGGAGAGCTAGAAACTGTGAAATGCATGGCCGTGCTCGGATGAATCATAGGCTATGATTATCTGTTTATTTGATCAGTTGAACTCTGAAACCGAGAAACACCTCTGGACATAATAAGGATGACAACTCTTACCTTATGTTCAAGAGCAAGCATCGAGCGACAAAGGAATTAGGAAATGCACACTTGTCCCTAAGGACAAGTGGGAGACTGAAGGAAATAATGCCCTTGGTCCAAGTATGCATTCTATGTTAAGTCTAATAAATGCGGTTCAGTATTAATTAACAAGTTAATAATTCAGTGAGATCAAGTGAGCTGAATGCCTAGCTAGAGGCCGCTTCAGTTCAAGTGGAATTAATGATATTAATCCACAGCTTACTCTTGACTGAACCCGTAGGGTCACACAAATAGTACGTAAACGGATCAAGTATTTAATGGCATTAGATACTCCATCTATGGATATTCGGAATCGACGGATCTTGGTTTCAGTGGGAGCTGAGATCGTCACAGGCAAGAAATGAATACTCCGGAAACGATGATATTGCCGGAAACGGAAATATGGATCGTATCGGAAATATAAATATTATCCAAGTCGTAGATGTTGCCGGAAACGGAAACATGGTACGTATCGGAAAATATTATCGGAAATGGAAATATTGCCAGAATCGGAAATATTGTCGGAAACGGAAATATTGTCAGAATCGGAAATATTATCGGAATCGGAAAATAATTCCGGAAACGGAAATATTAAATATTTGTTCGAAACGGAAATTGATTCCGGAATCGGAAATATTAAATATTGTTCGTATCGGAAATGAATTCCGGAATCGGGAATTTAATCGGAAGCGTATCGTACGAATTAGCATCGGACGAGGCCCGCTAGACGAAGGCCCAGCACGAAGCCAGGTCGTCGCCCAGCGAGCCAACACACACCAGCGCACGCCAAGCCTCGACCAGGCCCAGCGCAAGGCCAGGCCCAGCCAAGGCCTTGGGCGCGCGCGCGCGGAGCGCAGCAATGGGCCGAGCGCTGTGCGCCTAGCGTGGGCCGCAAGGCTTGCGCGGGTGTACGGTGCTCGTGCATTGCTTGTGCGGGAATCCTGAAGCAATCAGGATTCGAAGTGTGATTAAATCCTAAAACTATTAGATAATGATTATTTAATTAGAGTCCTAGTAGGGTTATAATTAAATAAATTAGTATCCTAATAGGATTCCAAAACCCTTTCCATAACTCTATAAATACGTGCCTAGGGTCACATATTTTAAAAGATTATTCAAGTATTCAAAGTGAGTTTTTGAGAGAAAATTCAGACACATTTCTTACCTAAGAGTGCCGAAAATCTTTAGTACCTTAAGGGCGATTCTAGTTGGTCAATCTTAAGGCGGATCCGGACGTGCTGTGGACTATCTACGGAGGGACGACACTTGGAGTCCTAAAGACTTGTTCTTGTTCGTTTCGGGCGCAGCTAGGGAAGGCACGCAACAAAGAGTATGCATCTAAACTATGCTATATGATTATGTGTAAATAATATGTATTCCTGGCTAAATGGTTTTTCCGCATGATTTATGAATTGTCATATGTATCATAACCTAACATATGCCCCTCAACCTGAGCCAGTTCTTTGGCTTGTGCAGGATAACATGGTAAGGATAAGCGAAGACCCAAATTTTGAGGGGGAGTCTTCGTCTCCAGTGGAGGAGGACATCTTGGAGTCAGGACGTGCTGAGGTGACAGCGCCGGCTCCGCCGCGGAGTGAAGAAGGGGATCTTCACCCACGCGAGATCTTCCCTCTCTCATCTTGGCTGAATTTCTTGACGGAAGAGGGAGCTGACTATGAGAAATCTCTAAACCTGGGCAGAGTCTACAGCTTAAAGATGCCGGGAGGTATGGACTGCTCCAGCATTGGCCTGGTGCCCGGCGAGTTTGCCATTTATGGGTCCATCTTGAAACTGAATTTGAGATTTCCTCCACACCCGTTTGTGGTGGAGATGCTGGACGGCTATAATATAGGTGTAAACCAAATGTCGCCTAAGTCTTGGGCCGGGATGTTTGGGTACATTGCTAGCTGCGAGCTTGAGGGTATCCGTCCCTCCTTTCTGGCGTTTCTCAGGATAGCGACGCTGTCAAAAGTTCCTCAGGCCGCACAGGGCTGGCTGGCGCTGAGCTACAAGGGAGCTTATCGGACGTTAGTAGGAAAGGCGTCCGAACGGCACCACTGGCGAAAGAAGTGGGTGGTCATCCATACCACTGACGAGGCGATGTGCAAGCGTATGACGCGTTGGGCGATCCAGCCTAACTTCGTCGGGAAGAGTGATCCCCTTCCCCCATTTTTGCCAATCTTTGGGAGCGGATAGCTTCCCTGTTCAGGGCCAAGATGCTTCAAGTGGGTTCGAAGACGGCTTGGATACCGGAGGAATGGTTGCCTCATCTTGATCAATCGAAGACACTACTTTCCTCTCGGCTATGGGCTTGTGTCCGTATATGCCGAGAGGTGATACTTTTTATTTTGCATTCCTTCATCTTACATTTTTATGCTTGTTCCTAATTGTTTCATTTTTTTAGACGAGGCTATGGAGAAGTTGGATGATGCTTCCAAGGGCAAGGTAGATATGCTGACTTGGCTTACCGAGGGGCTTGAGCAGAACGCTCTTAAGGCCATGCAAAAACGCGATGCTAAACAGGGCGGCAGGTCGGATGATCCTCAGACGGTCGACAAGAAGGTAACTAGCTTAGCCATAGCATTTGAACTTGACAGAGCAGTTTTATCTTAAACGGGGCCGTCATGTTTTTGTCAGGGGTCGAAGAAAGCTTCTGTCACGGTGGCCTCGTCCGCAAAGCGCAAGGCTGGGGGAACAGGTAAGCCACATTTCATGCCCGTTCGGGATCCTTCGGTGGTGGGGCTGTCTCCGAAGCGCCAAAAGGTGACTCAGAAGAGCGTTTCTGAGACCCAGGAGTTTCGTTCTCCAAATCCCCTAGGGGGAATACTTGAAGACGTCTGTCGTAACATACCCCTTAAGACGGGCGAGAGGGCTAGGAATTCGAGTCGTAAGTTTTATTCCAACATCGTAAGCACTTGTCGTTCTTCGTCTGGCAGTTCTATAGTCTCTCCCAGGGATTCTAAGGCTGTTGTTTTTCCAGTAGAGATACCTGATCCACAGAAAGCCATAAATGCTGAGTTGGATCAGATCCCTTCATATGGCTGCTTTACTTCCCGCGATCGGGTTAAGGTAATGGGTCTTATGCACAGTGCTATACCTCTAGAGTATGCCGAGACTCTTCCCAAGGTGGCCGAGACTCATCTAGCTGCTCTGCAATCCTGTGCACTAGATGTAAGTTTTGTTCTTTTCTTAGTCCAGTCGTCTTATTTTCCTCTGTGTTTCAGAATTTCACTTCTGCTGCCCTACAAATGTTTATCCAGCTGGATTCGCCGAAGAAATGGCGCGCCTCTTTGGTGCTGGAGGAGACTAGAGCTCGCACCCTTGCCCGTCAATGTGGTGACCAGCATTTTGCCTCCTTGGAAGAGCTTCGTCTTACCAGGAAGGAGACGATCAATTCCTTGGCCAAGTCTTTAGCTTCCCTCCGTGCCGAGAACAAGAAGCGTCTGCAGCAGATTGAGAAGAACTTCCAGGAGATGGAAGATCTTTCTGGGAAGTGCAAGCAGAAGGAGGACGAGTTGATACAGCTTAACTCCAAATTTTCCCAAATGGAATTACAGCTGGAGAAGGCTCGTAAAGAGGCGGCCAGTTCCAAAGAAGTGCACAATCAGTCTGTTACTCTGGGGGAGCAGTCAATCAAGGGAGGTATTCAGCTTTCCTGGAATCAGGAGTTTGTAAACATGCGCCCCTTCAGCTGGTTTGAGAGAATCGTTGATCATCACGTGGAGGTGGAGAAAGCCTTGAAAGAAGGACGTCCTCCCCTTGTGTTTGTTCATGAGGACGGTTAAACATGAGATGCTCATTGGATTCTTTTGACTGAAATATCTCTTTTTTGGTTATAACGCCCTTTCCGAAGTCATTTTGTATATGTTTTGTAATTACTACTAACTTTTGTTAATGGGATGTGTTTTAACCATGGAATGGAATGGACATTTTGCCCATATAAGTTGTTGTTCCTGTTCATTTTTATAGTGTTGTTTTATACAACTTGATGTGGTCCTCCCCCTGGGCAGGGACGACAACGTTGTGCCTTTATGTGTTTGCTAAGGTCTTGAGCTGTTATACTCTTTTAGTATATAGCTTTTTGAAATGTATCCCCTGTGTTTTAGGTGATCAGCCTAGTGAGGGTGCTAATCTGGGCCACTTCTCAGGCCTTTGAACAATTAGTATTTAGTGTATTCTTAGGAGAATGTGACGGTACTTGGGCCGCATTCGGGCTATTTAAATCAATCTTTAGCAACAAAAGGATTTTACTGCAAGTCTGGCTTGCAGAGAGATTTTTCATTAGAAAATGTCAAGCGATGCTACATGGTGCGTCTTTTGTGTGGACGTCTTTGTTCTTAAAAACTATATAATAATATATAAGAAAAAGAAAACATAGACTTAGGATTAGAAATAGTATTTCTTTAAGTTGTCCGCGTTCCAAGTGCGTAGAATGGGGCGTCCTTGCATGTCCTGGATCCAGTAAGTTCCATCGCGAACTTCTTCATAGATTTTGTATGGATCTTCCCATGTAGGAGTGAGTTTTCCTTGCTCATTAGCGCGTCCAACGGCTTCCATTTTCCTTAGCGCAAAATCTCCTACTTTTAGGATTCGTCTAGAGACCTTTTTGTTGTACTCTCTAGTCATGCGCAGCTTATATAGTTGTTGTCTTAAAGCGACGTTTCCTCTAGTTTCTGGAAGGAATTCCAGGGCCGCCTTCATCATTTCCCATTTGACGTGTTCATCAAATAACATGACGCGTAGAGTTGGTTCGCACATTTCTATTGGTAAGACGGCTTCCGCTCCATATGCTAATAGAAAGGGTGTATCTCCTGTTGAATTTTTGGCCATGGTCCGTATCGACCATAAGACATTGGGTAACTCGTCTGCCCACAGTCCTTTAGCTTCGTCTAGCTTCTAGTTCATCCCCTCAGAAATAATTTTGTTGAATGCCTCAACCTGCCCGTTGTCTTGGGGGCGACCGACAGACGCAAAACAGGTCGTGATGCCGTGGTCGGCCAACCAGTCTTCCAACTTCGGTGTTTTGAATTGTGGTCCATTATCGAAGACAATAGATTGAGGGACGCCGAATCTAGTGATGATGTTTTTCCAGATGAAAGTTCGTACATCCTGTGCTTTAGTGTTTTTTAATGCTTCAGCTTCTACCCATTTGGTGAAGTAGTCAACAACCATTATTACATAGCGTACCCCGCCTAGCGCCGTGGTGTAAGGGCCTAAAAAGTCCATTTCCCATTTAGCAAACGGTATCGGACTGGTGATAGGTGTTAGCTTCTGAGCAGGGCGGCGAATCAAGTGAGCAAACTGCTGACATTTGTCGCATCATTTGACCAAGTCGAGTGCGTCCTCTTTGAGAGTAGGCCAGTAATACCCAGTCCTTAGAGATTTTTCTGCTAAAGCTCTTCCCCCTACGTGAGAGCTGCATAATCCTTGATGCAGATCTTCCAAACTTCGCATCCCTTTTCTGGGGTTACACATCGGAGGAGGGGCCGAGAGAAAGATTTCTTGTATAAGGTTCCGTTCCACATCTCAAACCAAGAGCATCTCTTTTGTAATTTCTTTGCTTGTTTAGGATCCTCTGGAAGTACCCCATTCATTTTGTAGTTTACTATATCATCCATCGAAGTTGCCGTCCGGTCCAGGACAACTGTTTCGGTGGCATCAATGCTTTTTCTTTGCTTCACTTCCCAGAACACATGTCGTGGGGTATCGCAAGATGCGGAGCTGGCCAATTTGGACAAGGCCTCTGCTTTGTTGTTTTCAGCTCGGGGTATTGGTCGTACCTCAAACCTCCTTAGTGGTTGTATTTATCGGCGGACGATTTCCAAGTATCCCATCATGGCTTCATCCTTTGCTTCATATTCTCCATTTACTTGGCTGACGATCAGGTGGGAATCGGATAAAGCCAAAATTTCTTCTGCTCCCGTCGCTTTCCTCATTTGGATTCCACATATTAATGCTTCGTATTCGGCCTCATTATTTGATTCTTGGAACTTGAAACGCATGGCATACTCATATGTGTCTCCTTCTGGCGATTCGCAAATGATGCCTGCCCCACACCCATTTTGGGTGGTGGATCCGTCTACATGAACTATCCATTGTGTCTTGTCGGTCTTCACATGAACAGGTCGGGTCATTTCCACAATAAAATCAGAGAATGCCTGCCCTTTCACTGCCTATCTTGGCTCATTTGAAATGTCAAACGCGTTGAGCTCAATTGCCCAGTTAAGCGTTCTCCCGGATGCCTCTAGTTTAGTGAACAACCGTTTTATAGGCTGATCCGTGTATACTACCAGTCGATGAGCCAAGAAGTAAGGGCGAAGTTTTTTGCTGGCCAAGAATAAAGCTAAGCCAAATTTCTCCATCGTGGGATACTTGAGCTCGGCATTCTATAACACATGGCTTATGAAGTAAACGGGCAATTGTACCCCCTCTCTTTTAGTGAGCAGGACGACGCTAAGAGCATGATCTGAGATGGCTAGGTACATGCATAGGACTTCTCCTTGAAGAGGACTGACAAGACGGGGCAAGGTATGCAAATGTTCCTTTAGTCGGAGAAATGCGGCTTCTGCCAGGGGGGTCCATTCAAACTGGGTGCCCTTTTTGATGGTGCTAAAGAAATAATGATATTTGTCTCCGGCTCTCGAAAGGAAGCGCCCCAAGGCGGCTAAGCATCCCGTCAAGTGTTGTACATCCTTTACCGTCTTTGGGGACGTCAAGGTGATGACGGCTTGCACTTTGTCAGGGTTTGCTTCAATACCTCTCTCATCAATGAGAAAACCCAGGAAGTTTCCAGAGGTGACTCCAAAAATACACTTTTTGGGATTGGGTCTCGAAGGTTTCTCTTAAATCATCGAGGTGAGATGCTCTCTGTTTGCTTTTTACTATCATGTCATCGATATAGGCCTCTATGTTTCTTCCGAGCTGTTTAGCAAAGACCGTGTTCACTAAGCGTTGGAAGGTGGCTGGTGCATTTTTCAGGCGAACGGCATAACTTTGTAACAATACAAGCCTTGTTCCGTAACAAATGAAGTCTTCTCCTGATCCTCAGGCAACGAAGGGGTTTGATGAAATCCTGAGTAGGCGTCCATAAAACTCATCATCGCATATCCTGCGGTGGAGTCTACGAGCCGATCTATCTTTGGTAGAGGAAAACTGTCTTTTGGGCAGGCCTTGTTCAGGTCGGTATAATCGACGCACATTCTCCATGTCCCATTTGGTTTAGGCACCAGAACTACATTGGCCACCTAGTCAAGATACTGACAAGGACGTATAAAGCCAGCATCCATCAGCTTCTGTACCTCAGTTTCGGCGGCTAAGTTTTTAGCCTCACCGTGGTTTCTTTTCTTATGTCGCACCGGTTTTACAGCACTATCTACATTCAGCCCGTGTACAGCCACCGCTGGGTCAATGCCTTGCATTTCTTCTACTGTGAAGGAAAATATTTCTTTGTACTCTCGTAGCAGTTGTACCAACTCGGCCGCCAACGGCTCCTCGAGATTTAAGACTATGCTGTAGTGCGCTCCTACTGGCTCGGGGGCGTCTATCTGCGCTGTGAGCCGTGGGCAACTCCTTGGTTCTTCGTTCTTTCTTCTGAAGGCTTGCATGCCCACTTTTCTTAGGAGTCGTCCCCCAAGCTGTGGGATCTAATGTAGATAGGTAGCAGTCCCTGGCCAGTTGTTGGTTCCCATATATGGCCCCAATGCCCTTATTTCTTCCCACGAATTTAAGTAGTAACAAATGAGGAACAATCACAGCTCTCAGGTCATTGAGGGCTAGGTGGCCTAATATGATGTTAAAAGAGGTAAGACCTGACACAATTATGAATCTGATGGCGTCTTCTTTGGTTACTGGGGGGGTGCAAATCGAGACGGGGAGCGAGATAGAGCCAATGGGACGGATGACGCTTCCCCCGAAACTTACAAGTGGCGCATGAACGTTTTCTATCATCTTTGGGTCCTGCTGTAACTTTTGTAGACACTGTAGGCTAATTATATCAGACAAGCTTCCTGTGTCTACTAGCACCCTCTTTACTCTGAGGTTGGCCACTTTAATCTCCATAACCGAGGGGTCATCATCATATGGCGTGGCAGACTTACGATAACCGTCTTCCGAGATTTCTACATGGGGCATATTCGCTCGTCCATGGTGGAAATGGGACACATTAGATTGCCGCCCCCCGTTGGTAGGCCCTCCTGACGTCAATCCTCAAGAAATTACTGCTACAAATCCTCCATCAGATGAAACGTCATCATCGCCTAGTGAGAACGTCTGTGACGTCACACCCTTTTGAGCACCGACTTCATCAGTTAAGGAAAGGTATTATTTTAGGTATCCACCGGCTGCATAACCTTCCAACCTCTTTTTTAGTTTTGGCAGTCTTGAGTCTCATGCCCTGCCTCTTCATGAAAGATGCAGAACGAGGTTGGACCCTGGTTTTCTATAGGTAACCTTTTGGGAGAAAGTCTCTATATCCCCAGACTTGGTCCCTCATTTAGGAGAATATCCTCGAGATTGGCGTTGTAAACAAACGGGCTTCTATCTGATGGCTGCCTTTGCTTTGTCCACGTCTTGATGCCCTTGCCGGTTTCCTTGTAAGAAGGCTCTATTTGAGACTTTTTCGGGGCAGGTATGGTGGTGGCATTGGTCGCGAAAGAACGACTCCGGTTCTTGGACAGGAACCCTCGTTGCGCTGAGTTTGTCCTACGTCTAGGACATTATTCTCCTACATGGTGGCTCAATACCTTCAGCGGACGAGCTTCCTGGGATGTGCTGCGGCCGTCTGCAGTCTGCTTTTCTGTTTGCGTGGCCGCCTTACCGTGTTCCTTCACTGGGACAACCTCGCTGAAGGATCTTGTGATTTCTTTTTAGAGTACGTGCTGAAGTCGTACTTGCCATCCGTCCGCGATGTCTTGATGGAGATCATGCAACAGGTGCTGTAGATATCTCGCAGAGGCCGGTTAGCTTGACGACGCGTCAAAAGGCTCTCTGACGTCTTTCCTTAGAGGGGATGCCTCTATGCTGGTGACATGCCGGCTTACTCCGGCGTCTTCCTTAGATTGCAGTTCCTCCATGATACTATACCTCCAACAGACGGCGCCAAATGTTGTGGGAACTTTTGTGGTGATGACGTGTCACGCTTTCCTCGGAGGTATCAAGTATGCGCTGGCACGATCTTCCAGCAACATGCAAAACAAGAATATTCCCGTAGGAATATTCCCTCCGATGCCTAAGTAAGTACTCCCTCTGTATTTATTTAAGGGATACACTTGCCTTTTTCAGCCGTATTTATTTAAGAGATACACTTGCCATTTTTAGTAACTTATTAACCCCACCATCTAATTAAGTAATCTATCTACACCCCATCCCCACCCCCAATCACCTAAAATAACATGGTCCCCACTTGTTTTACTTATTAAAATATCTACTCAACCCCACTTGTTTTATTACTTTATTTCATTCAATTATTTTTCTTAATACCCGTGCCCGACCAAGGGTATCTCTTAAATAAATACGGAGGGAGTATTGGCTAGAGAGAGAAATAATTTGTAGAGAGAAGGCAGAGCAAAGATAGTTTAAGGTAGGTGGGAATGAATTGAATGCCCCTTTACCTTGGGATTTGAACTATTTATAGGCCTAGGTTTTTGGGAATTGTTCCCAAAAACCCTAGTTATATGATTGGCGGACCTCAGAGATAAGGACATGTGTCCCTATCTTGTCTACCTCGGAATAAAGGGCTTAGTGTGCCTTTTTAGGGTTTGGGCCAACCTAGGCTCATTTGGGCCTCTTAGGCCTAAATGGCAAATAAAGGTATGAATCAAGCATCTTGTTTTATCTGTTAAGGTAAACTTTGAATGGGCCACATGCTTCTTTTCTAGAGGTCCACGGTGGTTTCTATAAAGGCCACATCAAATTGTAAAGAACATTTTGGGACACCCAAAAGGGAAAACTTAAAGAACAAAAAGATACGGAGGCCGGGAGTAGTAATTTTTCATGTCCAAACATAAAATAAAGCAAAGTGTAAAAAACAGTTTGAAACGGATTAAAACGAAAAGTGTAAAAATCAGTTTGAAGCGGAGGTAGTAATATACTTAATACTCACCCCGTAAATGGTAGGATTCGAACTCTTGACCTAAGGGTTCACACTTACTAAAATAGCAATCACAAATTCTTATTTACAATGGGTGTACAATAAATATTGTACACCGGAGTAAAAGTTAACTCAAAATGCTTAAAAGTTAAGCTTATATATGTAAAAGTTATCTATTTTTAAGTGATAAATTTTTTCATTTTAGTATAACTTATTTCTTCAAAATCACTAATAATGTATAAATTAATCATTTAACCCTTTAAAATATTTATCTATCAATTTTTTTTACTAATATAAAAGTTAATCAAAACTAGGTTAAAGTTACAAAAAAAAGGGTTAAAGTTATCTTGGTGTACAATAAATTTATTGTACACCTTGTGCGCGCAAGACCTTTTAAATAACAATAACCACTGAGGCAAGGAGCATTTAGTGGTATATTTATGAACTTATTACTACTTATCTCTTTGGTGATTTTTTTTTAATTTGAGGGGGAGGCCACTCCTAGTTACTTGCCCCCCTCTCTCCGCCACTGTTATCAACTACCACCTAATAAATTAATAAGTCTATTAAATTGCCTAAAATTTTGTGCTAGTCAAAATGGAACGGATATTAAGGGATGTAGGGATTAATAATGCAGTTTTCGAAAAGCATAAATTTTGTTCTGGTAAAATTGACAACAAAGGATCCAACTAAAAACGGTTTTTTTTTTTTTTTGACATTGGATAAAAATACAAGGAAACAAAAACCTAATTAATCATAGATCTAAGATCGACTGGCGTAACAAACTGTAGTCCATCCTTCGCTGCTCTTGTGGCCAGAACATGTGCCAAATGAACTTGATCTCGGTCAACCTTGTTGATCACGCAACTCAAGAAATTCTTACCTATTTCAAAAATGGCTTGCACCGTCCATCTGACATTAACTTCTGGAATGATACGCCTCTGCATGTATGAGACCAAGATAGCTGAATCAGTATACAGAACTATATTAGGCAGGGTAGATTCTTTTGCCCATTGAAGTGCACGCAAACAAGCCATTGCTTCAACATGTAATGCTGATTGCCCTAAGCCATAGTCACAACCCCCAATGATTCTTGAATCTGCATTGGATTGTTGAAGAACCCAACCCATTCCCGCTCTCAACGTAATTTTGTTCCATGATCCATCAACATATATTACCGAACCATACGTAGTTGGAATTTCCAAACAAATATTTGCAAAATCAAAACCTGGTGGGTACCCAGACAACTGTTCTGGTGGATGGAGAAAACCCAAATTTTCTTTAGATTTCCCAGTAAAAGCCAGATGTTGCTCCCTTGTTAACTTAACATGTATATTACAAGCCTGTATATCTCCATTCTCTGATCGAAAAACTCTTGTATTTCGAGTGTTCCATAATCCCCACAAAATCGCAATGAAGGTAACTATACGATCACTACCCTTTCCATCCACGCTATTAAAAAGCTGGATATAGTTGAGAATCAAATCCTTGATTGATAGATTCTCATTAAAATTTGAGAATATGCCTAGCATACTACTCCTCCACATTTCTTGAGCTAAACTACAAAGGCGGAAAATATGCTGTGCATCCTCACAGACATCAATGCACAAGTCACAAGAGGTATTTAAACTTATACCTCTTCGTTCCAAGGCTTTTTTTACTGGAAGTCCATCTACCATTATTTTCCAAATAAACAACTTCCACTTTGGTAGGATTTTTAGAGCCCAAAGTAACTTGAAAAACGGAACAAACCTGTGTTGACCCAGACCAGTGAGAGAATCTTGGTTAATTTCAGCTTCTCGTAAAAAAGCATAACCAGATTTTGTTGTAAAATGTCCAGTTTTATGTTTTGTCCAATATAACTGATCCATTATTGTTCTTGTTGGTAACTCCAGAGACATGATTGCCTTAGCATCCATGTTATCAAAGGAATTTCTAACAACTTCCGCATCCCAGCTAAGATGATCTGACTTAATAAAATGACTTACCTTCCAAGATTTAGCATCTGTAAGACGAATATGAGAACCAAAAATAGGCACCCTACCATTAACCCACTTATGTCTTCCAGCTTTAATACTATCCCCATTTCGCACCTTCCAAGCACATCCTTGAAGTAAAACATTCTCAGCTCTACGAAGACCACGCATTAACCACGAAACACGACCCAAAAGATTATTTGGCTTACCTGTAGTTAATGCAAATTTCCCTTTTGCTAAATATACTCTTGAAATTAATAATTGTGGATTTTGATGCATTCTCCACACTTGTTTCATCAAAAAACCTGAGTTGAGCGTCGATACTCTACGAATGCCCAGACCTCCCATTCCACGAGGTAAATGTAAAATATCCCTACGAACCCAATGCATTCCTTTTTTCCCTTTTTTAGCCCAAAAAAAGGTGGCAATCATAGAATCAATTTTATTTGAAACTGATATCGGAATTTCCAAACACATCATAACATGAGAAACCATTGCCACAATAACAGAATTGATCAGAACTAATTTTTGTGTTTGAGATAATAACGCCCCATTCCATGAGGTTATTAATTCAGCAACCTTATCTATCAAGTAATTGAAATGCAATCGTTTTGAAACCATGCAGTCAACAGGTACCCCCAAATGTTTTCCAAACTGAGTAACCTTTGGCATCCTTAAAATTGATTTGTAATTTTTCTGTTGAGATAGAGAGGTGTTAGGACTAAACTTGACAAAGGATTTTGCAAGATTGAGCTGTTGTCCTGAAATTCGGCAATACCGATCTATAATACCACCAACATTCGTGCATGATGTTTCTGTTGCTTGGAAAAAAATCATTGCATCATCAGCAAAAAACAAGTGCGTAATCTGTGGAGCTTGTCTTGCAAGTTTTATACCCTGGAATAACTTAATATCTTGACCTAAAGTCAGCATACGTCCAAGAATATCCATGCAGAAAATAAACAAATATGGAGACAAAGGATCTCCTTGCCTTAAACCACACCTAGGCTTGAAACTTGTTGAAGTTCTTCCATTAATAAGAACTTTAAATGAAACTGTTGAGATGCACTGGTATATCAGTTGAATCCACGTTGAAGGGAATCCATAAGCTTTGAGAGCACATAATAGAAAACCCCAGTGTATTCGATCATAAGCTTTACTCATATCAATCTTAACTGCTGCTAAATTTGGCCCTGTTGCTTTCCTTCCATTTAAAAAGTGTAGAATATCATGGCTAAGTAAGATATTGTCACTCATATATCGACCCGAAATGAAAGCATGTTGTGGTTCATCAATTAGGGCATCGAGACTGGGCTTCAACCGATTAACCAGACATTTTGAGGCACATTTATAGACAACATTACATAAGCTTATAGGTCGCAGTTGACTAACCTCTTCAGGAGAAGCAATCTTTGGAATCATAACCAGCAAGGAATGATTCCATTCCTTTAGCAAATAACCAGTTCTGAAAAAACTTTGTATACCTTCAATCACTGAAGTTCCCACTATCTCCCAATGTTTCTTGAAAAATTCAGCTGTCATTCCATCCGGACCTGGAGATTTAGACCCTTTCATAGCAAACATTGCCTTAGTAATTTCCATAGCCGAAATAGGAACTTCTAGACTAATGATATCAGTATTTGATAATTGCGGCAAATCCATTTCTCGTAAAACATAATCCACTTCACTATAGTCTATAAATAAATCATCTGTCTTGAAGACCATTTTCAGATTATCAACCACAAGTTATTGAACAATATCCTGACCTTCTTTGAAATTTCCATGAGGATCCCGTAATCTCAAAACCTCATTTCTTTTTTGTCTTTTTTTAACCTTTGAAAACAGCAACTTTGTAGGACAATCACCATTTGCCACCCATAACTCCTTCATTCGTTGAAACCAGTATTGAAATAATAATTTAGCTTGTTCATTTGATTGGAGAATAAGAGAATTATAATTATTTCCCTTTTGCAAATTAACAACCTCAAGGCCTTCCAAAGCAAGCTTGTTCGAGAAATGAAGCCAGTCAACTCCCCAAAATTTCTTATTCTTCAAACACCATTTCCTCAACAGATTCCTAACCGTATCCATCTTACGAGATAAAGAGAACATTGGTGATCCTAAAATATCAAGACTCCAAATGTCTTCAATTGAAATTTTGATCTCAGGGAAGGAAAGACACCAGTTTTCTATTTGATAGGGTCGGTTTTTTTTAAAACTAGAATCTTCAGTTTGCAAAATAATAGCTGCATGATCTGAGACTAGGATAGGTTGGTTAACAATCCTTGTGCCCGGGTATTTAGTGAACCACGACTCGGACATATACGCTCGATCTAATCTTTCCATAATAAGGGAAGACGATTCTCTTTTGTTGGTCCAAGTAAAAGGGGGTCCTGAAAAGGGTACTTCAGTTAAATTTGAAGCTAAACGCCATTGAACAAAATTCTCCCACCCTTTAATAATTGAAGAACCTCCTAATTTATCAGAATAAAGTTCTACTTGATTAAAATCTCCAATAAGTAAACACGTAGGAGATTCTAGTAAAAGTGTAAGGATTTGGTTCCAAACTTCTTCTCTTTCCTCCACAACAGGAGCGCCATAAACAAACAAAACATCCCAAGTGTTTCCATTAGGTTCATAAACTTTACAAAATACAATGTTTGAGGAAACAAATATACAACTAACATCAAGAGTTGTCCAAACAAAAACTGCTAATCCACCACTTGAACCTACGGCATCTATACCAAAAACAAAAGAAGGGTTACTACCCCCTAATAAGCTAGACACATTAGAAAGAGTAGTCTTAGTTTCCGAGATAAACAAAAACATAGGAAAATAAGTTTTAAGCAACCAAGAGGCATATGGTTGTACTAACGATCTAGGATTATTTACACCCCTACAATTCCATGAAATAGCTTTAATTTAGCACTCGGGAGCTGTGTGTGGACAGCTGGCGAACCATTTTTGGATGTGGAAGAAAAATCTGCATTCTGCATTAACCCACAGCTTGTGTCACAGTGACTAGTATTCAAAATTTGCACAGGTAATTCAATAGAACCAGAAGAACTCTTTGTTTTCTTTCGAGCTGTAGTCTTTTTGTTATCCTGACAACGCTTCTTCCCACGTTCAGAGATGTTGATCAGATTAGAGGATTCACCATCCAACATAGAACTGAGAGCTTGAACAGAACCTGTATCAAATTTAGTTGCCATCCTAACATCATCAAAACTTTTATGCCTCTTTTGAGACCAACTGGAAGCCCTATAACCAAGCTGAGGCATAATTTCATAAGACCTGGATCGTGTGAAGTAATTTGGTTGCTTTCTCTTCTTTGATGTTAAATCTGGTAAAACCATTTGTGCAGAGAAGTTATGTGCACAAGAAACAGCTGCAACTGCAGGGTCTTTAAACAGCCCTGAAGTACGAAAAGAACTAGCTGATTGATTAACCTGACCAGAACACCCCTGCACATCCATACAAGTCACTGCAGCAACTATATTACCCTTGTATTCACCTGTTACAATAGGAGTTGATGGGTCTGATGAACCCAAACTCAACCCATTCAGTAGGTCAGCAGCAGTTGAAAGGATTGGAATTTTTAATCTACGAGGTAGTTGAACATGAGTTGGACGCTTCAAAAAAGTTTCTGAAAAACCTCGAGATGGGATATAGTTTTTAGAACGATCTGAAATTCCAAACTGCCCACCTGATATAGCATCAATGTCTCTCAATTTTTCCTGATTGTGCTGATTATATTCTCCACCTTTAGTAACAGAACCAAACAACCCAAAAGGTGCAATAGGAATCGATGTAAAAACATTATCATGAAATACTTGGGGCCTGCCTTCAGCAAACCCACCTGAAACATGTGTCTTTGGTTCAACAGAAAAAGGCTGATTTAGTTGAGATAAATCTGGAGAAGAGTGTGCAACCTTTGATGATTCTCCAAGCTCAAAATTCGATTTAGGACCAACTGCATTGTCTGTAAAGGACCCACCTAATTCAGCCTCAGCAAGACTACTATCACTGCTGTCAGTTTGCAACGAAGGAGCTCTCATATGAAAACCCGGATTAACAATTGGCTGTGAACTAGGATAGGTAGATTGTGGAACTATGTGCCTATTCATGTCAACCCTAACTGGATAATGGTAATTTTCAGGTGTTAACGGATCATAATCATCAGCAAAGAAGTCATCATTTGGAACCTCATTCTCAACCCCATCATCAGTTGAATAAGCTACAGTACTCACATAATGTTCAGAAGCCAAACTCTCATTCACCTCATCCTCTGAACTGTGAGAAACAACATTAATAAAATCATCTTCCATAAGTCCATTCTCTGCTTCCCCAAACTCTACATTATTCATCCCATCATTCATTTCATTGTAACCTGGATCATGAGGTTGTTCCACGTCTCCATTCTGATAAACTACATTCTGTAAACCACCCCCACCCCCATCATTGTTATCATCATTATCATCCGAATTTCCCCCATTTCCATTATCATCATCACCAACTTCAGGTTCCTGCTCATCAGAACCTTCCTCTTCCCCAACCTCCGCGTCCAACCCAAGTAATAACAAGTCAACACGAATATTTCTATTTCTAAATTTATCTTCTAATCCTTCTATCATTTTGGAATATAAAGGAGTTTCCATCGGGCCATGAATAACAGTTAAACCCGCAGCCTCAAAATCATTCATTCTATCAGTAATTAATCGAAAAGCATGATAAGCAGAGAATTCACAATTGCAAGTATAGTGTCCAACTATCCCACACTTCTTACAAAACTTAAAACCTCCTTCATAACATAAATAAACCCAAACAAGTTGATCCCCAGGAATAGGAACAAAACAACCAGGAATTAGAGGTTTTGATAAGTCTAACCATACCTTTGCTCTGAATTCTGGAAGTGAAGGCAGAACATTATCATCTTGTTCCATCATCTCAACATAGCCAATAAGATTGAAACACTTCAAAGCCCATTCATGATCCAGCAAGCCCAAGGGTAACCCAACAACACGAATCCATAAGCATGCATTACTGAAATCGATTTTTTGCAATAACGTACCAACACTCCCTCTACGAAACGTGATAATTCTTCCATCAATAATGGTGGTATGAAGCTCAAGAATAGCCTCAACATCTGCTTGATGAGAGCATAAGAACATAAAATTCTCCTGTACGTAAAACCGTTATGTCTTCTCGTTTCACCCATCTGGAATCCACCAAATGTTGAACCATGGACTGACTAGGAGGGTTGGAATCAAAAAAAAAGACCCACAACCGACTTATCCCAATTGATATCTCCCATATGAAATTCATGAGGAGGGTCAATGAGGGGACCCATCCTATAAGTTTGCCAAGGATGATGTTGATTCATTAAGAAAAACAACAAAACAAAACTTTTGAGAGAAGAAATAGAAGCAGATCGAGATTAAAGAAAAGAAGAAAAAGTTTCGGATGGAATAAAGAAGAGTAGAATACAAAGACAGAGAAGAGTAAAACAGAAAAGATAATCCTCAAAACAGAGAAAATAAGGAGATTAGAGTCGTTTATTTATTTTTGTAAAAAGAAATTAAGGAAGAAAGGGACAAGTGTTTAGAAGATAGATGAGAAGTTAACAAGTTTTAAAACACTGAAATCGACAGTTGTCAAATTTAAGAAAGCATGAAAACAGGTGTGTAAACATAATTAAAACAAGAAATCAGTGAAAATAGTAAACAATTACCAACGAACTGAAGAGTGTTCTCGAAAAAATACGAACAATGAAACCCTAATCGCCTAGGGAGTGTTAAACTCTCTTTTCTTTGAGAGGATTTGAGGTGTGTGCTTACGTTTGCCGTGTTTTTTTTTTATGATTAACTATAAACGTTGTTATTCTCTAAAAGGTTTGATATCTTGAATAACTCTAAAGACAACCCCACGACTTGTCCCATTGTTATGAAAGTGGTCCTCGTCCGGTAAGCAACATGCTACGCAGTGAGGTAAAACTGCCACGTGACAAGTTTCTATTTGTAGATTCATTAACCTGAACAAGAAAGAGTCCATTTCTATAATTATGGAAGGTATCCAGTAATAATTATTTCTTGAATTCAAATTTGTTATTTGGTTAGATGAATTTGTTATTGATTAATTCATTAACTTGCTTATATAATATAATTTGAATTTATGTGATTGAATTGGATTTCATTCAATATAAAACCAATTGCAATAAACATTTGGGGTTTCGTAATGGCTTCTTGTAAATTAAAGACAATAATATGAGTTAAATTTATATTTGAAAAACTGAGAGAAAGAGAGACGGTGACATAAATTTTATCATATAGGTTCAATAAATTTTAACGTAAGACAATTAAAATAATTTCACATAGTCCAAGTTGAAACAAACAAATTTTGAGAGTGCAATTTTCTTTAAAATATTGAAAAGTTGCAATCATAATGTTAAATTTATCGAGTTTTTATTTTTTAAACTAACTTAATATCTTAAAAGAAGAAAATTTTCTACGAGCATTGTATTTTTCTCTTACTAGTATTGCAATGAAAGTGCAAACTAATATGAACATTTTAGACTGGATGCACGTGAAAATTAGTTTCCCAACACATCATCAACCACTAAGCTACCTTGATTCACTTCGTATGGTTTGCGCGAGGATATAGTTTTAAACCAGTTTATATATAGTACTTCGGATTTTCAATTAATTTTTTTCTTAAAAAAATTTCGATAAGGCTTCAGTTGAACCACTAAATCTTTACCGGAGCCGTCACTAGCTGGAGTAAGCATCAATTCAAACATTTTGTAGATATGTATACCAACGGATTTGAATTAAGAAACATATCATTTAGTTCATTTTCTAAATATATTGAGATAGAAGAGGTCAATCTCAAAAGGTGAAAATAAAAGTTATGTTAAAAATAGAGGGAGATCATATATACAGTTAAAGTTAAAATAATGATTTCATTTAAAAAAAAAGTAGCTAGTAAAATTACTGTATTATGTTAATGGTCTAATGGGGGCAAAAAAGGTAAATTAAAGCTAGATTTTCCCCACCCCCATCCACCTTATTATGAAAAGTAGCATTAACTTAAGAAGCAAGGCTAGTACGTAGTTACGTAGCTTTAGCCAAATGATAAGCAAGAACTAAAAAGGGTGTGAAAAGCCGTACCATCTCATTTGCATGCGATACGTGTATTTACTTAACCAAATGCTTAATTTCTCAACATCTCCAAATCATTAATTTGGCGTTTGCTTTGAGGTTCTTCTTTTTAATGTATTGTTTACTGAATTAATAAGATTATTACTCCATAATTTATAATATCATTCGATGCAAAAGTAATTGAAAAAATTATTTTAAATAATGCAACATTTGTTACATTTCGACGATTTTCCATTAATAATTTAACCTTTGAATTATTATTTAATAACTCAATCTTTGCACCCATCAACCTTCATTAGACCCATATGACCGAAAACCGACCAAGAATGTCAACTTTTTTTTTTCCTGCCTTCTCCCTCCCTCTTTTCTTTCTTCCTCCACCTCTCTCGTATTGACCTGTCAAAGAAAACTGTTGTTGGAAGGAACATTTTGCTCTTCATTTACCCTTCTAATTTGTAGCTTTCTACCTAAAAATCACCTCCCTCAAATTTCCTTATTTTCCCCAAATTTGAGAAAATAAGCAGCTGCAGAGAAAATAATTTCAGGCAGAAAATTTCCCATAAATTGACTCCTGAATTTAGTTGAACCCATTAAACCTCATTTGTGAAATTACTGTATAATTTGTGGGGTTTATTTGTTATTGATACAGAGTAATATTTTAACAGAGAATTAGATTGTAGTTTGGGGTTTATTTGTTGTTGATATTACGTAACTAAATTTAAATACGTGGGATTCCATTATTGTTGATAGTATGGTAAATTAACAAATAAAAGTGTATTTTTATTAGGAGTAAGTTCACGGGGAAGGAGTCACATTGAGATGGATGTGTATGATGGTCCTTAGGAAGAACCTTAGCTCAAAGATGACGATTTACCAGGTCAAAATCCGATCAACCCTCGAGCTAATGGGAATTGCAATATTCAAATCTCGGAATTGAACTGTGTTGAATTATCAATACTTAGTACTTAGAAAATTGGCACATCAACATGAAAAGGAGGAAGGAAACTTAAGGAAGAAGGAAATGTGAAAATAAAATTATAACAAATGGTTGCATGACAAGTTTATAACTGTATAAGTCACATGCTGTATCAGGTTGGTAACCGGTAAGGAGCAATATAAGTTAATAGGGTGTAAATGTTGGATAATTAGGTAACTACTCTTATATGCACGCGATGCGTGCGAATATAACAAACAAAATTGTGTTATTACATTTAAACCTGAAATAACATGTAAAAAATATACTATCTCCGTCCCATATTAGTTGTTACACTTACCTTTCCACAAAATTTTAGGTGATAAGTGGTTGTTTGATTATCAATTGTTATTTTATTGAAAAAGTAGATGCGACAGGAGTTAGTGGAGTATTTTTTTTAATTGAATGAGAGAGGGTGTGAGGACAAAAAAAATTAGTGGAAAGAGAGAGACAATATAATAATTGTGAGGTCATTCCTAATTTAGTAGTGTAACAACTAATGTGGGACGGACGAAAAAGGAAAGTGTAACAACTAATATGGGACGGAGGGAGTAATATAAATGTGATGCGTGCGAATATAAGAAACATATAAGTTAGACAGACTCAAACGCATATAAACAGATTGATTAAAATGGTAAGAATGGGCTAGCTTGATTAAAATGCTTCTTTGGGCTTTTCCTATTGGGTAAGTTGTCATTATATTTCTAGGGTATTTTAGTAATTCAAGGGGACACCAAAAGTAAATTTACTAAAATAACCTCACCTCTTCACTTATATAATAGAGATAATCCAAATGTTAGATTATTAACAGAATCGGTGAAATGTTGGATTATTTAAGTAATTTTTCCAAAATAAGTAAGGTCATAATAAAAGGCTAATCCATAATTGGGCCCAATAATTATAGCGGTTTGAGATGGCCATCGTACCCCTTAATGACCCATTTAACTTTTAAGCAACCTAAATTTATTGGGTAATTAGATGGCCTTCTCATTACATGCAGTCCCACCTCTTTCCAACAACGTATTCCGTATATGTTTGGGTTAATAGGATACTATGGGATTTGTTAAAGTTGGGTTAAAAAAAAACAAAAAAAACAAAAAAAAAACAAATTTGTTATGAAATATTTGTTATGAAATATTGTTCTCTAAGCAAACCCTATTTTATCTATTATTTTATATACTAAAAGAGACACTAGAAATGACACGTGTCATTTTCTGGTGCGATTTTTTCCCGCCAAAATATTTTTTTTAACTTTATTAAAAAGATTTTACTTTGCATTTTTTAAGGAAACTAAGATAAAAAGGAAATAAAAATACAATTGAATTACCATTGATAGAATATGCAGTTATTTTGTAAATATTACGTGTTAATTAGATTCCTAATTAATAGTCTCATATCACACTATTGTACAACAGATAGTTTGTATATATACTGATGTCCTTCATGTACCGTCCCGCCACCAGATTGCTGATATTTTTACAAAAGGTCTTCTGCGCATACTTTTTGATGTTTTTCGGGGCAGTCTTAGCGTACGACAATCTCCCGCTTCGGTTGCGGGGGTGTTTTAGAATATGCAGTTATTTTGTAAATATTATGTATTAATTAGATTCCTAATTAATAGCCTCATATCACGCTATTGTACAACAGATAGTTTGTATATATACTGACAATACATAATCAATGAAAGTTAGGGGAATTATTTCTCACAACCATAAATGTAACTACGTAGTACATGATATATTATTATATTGGAGGAAAGATGAAGCAATATTATTTTCTCCTTTACAATTTGATTTTATTTATGTATTGTTATAACTTTTTAATTAATTTATATAATATTGAAGAATTGATTTCTGATGTTAGTCTAATAATAATACACGGTGAGTACAAATGTTAATTAAAATAATAATAAGTGGTAAGTATACAACTATATAATCCTTAACTTTTTACTTTGTATTGTACTAATAGGTATATTTAGCTTATTTGGATATTTATTTTATACACTATGAATTCATACTTTTGCATATATTCTTTTTACTTTCACGTTTGACTAATATCACAAGTCTTTTATTTAAATACTATTGAAATAATAAAATATTTTAGTAATAATCGTGCGTTGCACAGGACCTAACCTAGTTGTATATATACTAGTCCTATGAGCTTATATAATAAGATTAAAAATTACATTAGTACAACTAATCAGAATAAATACGAAGTACTATGCAAGAAAAATGTTCAAAACTTTATTATTCATATTGAAGTAAGAATATACAGAGTATTATATAATAAAATGAACTAAGGGTATAGTGTTTTGAGAAAAAACTTACTTTTAAAATTATACAAATAGCAATTACCACCTTGATTTTCCAGTTGTGTATTATGCATGACAGAAATCAACCCATCAGAGGCATGTAAATACAGTATACAATTGCGAAGCATAACTTATATACTCTGGCATTCTTTTCTTGTTCGGGTGGCCAACACAACCAAAGCAAGACAACTTAGTAATGAGCTTGTTCAAAAAACAAAGCTATGTAATTTTGAACAACAGAAAATAACCAAAGGAACATGCAAGTTTCCTGATCTCTGCCACTAAACGTAAGCCTTCAATTGGTTTATCAACTTTATTTGGAGAATTTGATTTGATATTTTGATTTCTCTTATGGCACCTGCAGCAAGTATATTTCCTTTTAAGATGGCCACTTCAGTATGCAATTGAGAAGTAGCAAAATGTATATATGATCCTTCAGATCTTCTTACCTTTTCTTCTTAAAACCCAACCAATAAACAAATGTAAGGGAAGTTCTTAGTTAGCAGCAGAACTCATTTCAGCCAACAACAAAAGACCCCTACCGCGAGGCAAGCCCTGAAATTCAGAAGGAAACGTGATTTCTGATTAAGACATAAAAGCCTACCAGTTTAGAAAGTCAATCATACCTTTAACTTCAGTCCATCCACAATCTCAGTCCCTGATATATAAGCATTGGTTATGTCAGCCCAATCCAAAATGCGATAAGTACCTCTGAAATGAGCAAAGTGTTAAAGCTTAGAGGAGGCAAGTTCAAGAAGAAAACATTAACTGAAATTTAGCCAAGAGTTTCAGTTAATCAAACAAAAACTCGAGACCTATTTAAAAGAACAAAAACTGTAACAGTTTTTCAAGACGGATTCTTGAAAATAGGAAGCTTTACCTGTACTACAGAAGCTATGTGAACTAATGTTGCTTCAGCCCAGGCTTCCATTAAGCAAAAGCGGCACTCCTGCCCCATATGCACTCCGCTCCTTATACGAACATAGATCACCAAGAAAAAGTACATTCGAAACTCATCATCCTGAGTTCTCCATCCCTTCATGCTCGTCTAAAGAAAAAAAACTTTTTCCATTATTGAGGTCACCAACACCTTAATCTATAACTACAATCAAATAACAAATAAGAGAAAGTAGTAGAGCAAGTCAATCTGAAGCCTATCAAATCAACTAATACAATACTCTTAATTTGCAATTCCACACTCCGATAATACAAATTCACCACATTGGATCAGAATTCAACAAAGTCAGATCCAATTTGCAGTCAATTTAACTCGAATTCCAACAAAAACCCAATTCAAAGCATCGAAAGAAAAAAAAAATCTAAATCACTCTCTCTCTCCTAATTCATTACCTTAGAGAAGTGCTGAGCGGGGACCGACGGAGTATTGGAGTAGTATGCTCCAAAAATCGATCCAAAACTTAAAGTATGCTCCAAAAGCCGATCCCGTATTAAGCGCCCGTATTAAGCACAATCGTTCTGGGATGGAGAAATTAAAATGTGAGAGGAGAGAGAAAGGGAAGGGTGAAGAAAGGGCGATGGAGTCAAAGAGAGAGAGTGTGCGCTCAATGAAGGTTGTGGGTTTTAGGGTTTTACAAAGGGAGAGGGGAGAGAAATATTACAGGCTTAGGTTTGAAATTCAATTAAATTGTAAAATATAATGGGGGTAGTTTAGTCTTGTACTTAGGGGACACCAAAAGTGTTGTTACGAAAATAACCTTCCCCTCTTGGTTTATATAATAGAGATTCTAACATATACTTGAGTTATATGATACATATATGGTTGTGTCCTGGCTGTAACATTTTACAACAATCCACAACATAACGTTCGTAGTTTACAATCAGACTTTTTTGCCGAGTCTTGTTGTTCAATCAGCAAGACTCGACAATGAAACAACAAATTGAACCAACCATGAATACTATCAGATAATCAGATTTCCTCTTTATTGGGAAGAACTATCTCAAAGTCCTAGCAGAAAGGTTCACTCAAACCCTTCACCCCCCAATAAGACTTCACTCAAAGTCTCTCTATGCTCAACAGAACTCACTCAAGTTTCTACCCCAAATTTGATACAAGAAATTGTTCAGACCCTTGACCAATTCCCCATTACAAGAGTTCACTCAACCCCCCCCCCCCCCCCCCAATCCCCTATACAGGAGCTTGATTATCGGTTTTACTCTAGTATATAAAAATTGAAGAACTGTAAGGAACATGGAACTAACAAAACCTTGTAACTAAGAGGAACTCACTTAGAAATGTGGAAGACAAAATATATTTCTTTTGTGCATGATATTTTTCCACCTAAATCAGACCTACTGGAATGACTGAGAGTCAGACACTTTTTAATGAATGAGAAAACAACCTTTTTATAGTGCTTAATTTAAAACCTAAACCACTTCTTCCACATTCTCATCAACTAGATGTTAGTGTTCCTAAACCTTAGGAAGCCACTAAGACAAAGTTCGTATAGAAACTTGGGGAAGAAGTGAACGTGGTAATCGGGCAAGTAGCGTCAAACAATTACCTAGAAAAATTAAGAGTGTTTTTTAGGAGGTGGTTAAATCAAATTCTGGAGAAAAAGAAACGTTATGTAAAATAATAATCCAATGTTTTATTTTCCAAAACTTTAATTTAATTTAATTTAACACTTATAATAAAAACAACAAAACGTTCCAGTAAAACAGTTTTGTAACTTTAACGTAATAAAAGGCTTGTTCCAGTTAATCAATTATTATGTTCCTCTGTGTTCCTTTCAGTACATTGTTCCTTGTCCTTCAAGTTTCTACATACTTAATTACATGAATCCTAGAAAACAAACTCTTATTTTCTGTCTTCATGTCTCATGCTCCTCCGCATGTTGGTTGTCCCGTCTCTGGAACTTCTCGTTACGTGTGTAAATTGGATGAACTGGATTGGATTTTGCCAACTCCATATTCAATCCAAATTCTTTTGGACTTGGATATTTTATTTTGAGTCCGATTCAATCTGATCCATATAAATTTTTGTGAGTCTAAAACATGTCCTATTCGATCCGAATTTTTTTAGAGAAACACTTTATTTGAATTACAAAAAAGTAAACATTCCAACAAGTTTTGACTGGATTAAACTTTGGAAATTTCTCAATCCACTTAAACCCCTGCTTCTCGTCGCTTGTTCCCACTCAGGAACTGCCCTTATCTTCCGGAGTTCCTCCAGCTCGCCTGGAGTTCCAGTTCCTCCTCAAGAACTGAGTAATTTCCACCTTGTTTAGAACTCACCCTTAGGAACGGCCATGGAGTTCCAGCTCTAGAACTTATGCTTATTTTCCATAGCATCTCACAATCATCATCAATATCCAGTAAGCTCTATTATATATCGATGATGTTATCACAACCTTTCATTAATGATCCTTGCACACGTATATATAACTTGAAAGCCACGTTAGTTAATTACTTTAGTTCGTCATCATCAAAGCCATATTAGCTCAACATAAAATATAAGAGATAACTCTTAATAAATACGGAGTACTTGTTAGTTCTCTCTTATTTAGAGGTTAGGGAAACGTTAGAGATATTATTTGCAAATAAAGTTATGCAAAAGTTAAGATACTTTGGGAAGCGCTTCTTACAAATAAGTTCAGAGCTACCTTTAGTAAATATGTAAATGTACTTAAGAGGGAGTAAATAAGAGATTAGTTTATTTCTTAGGTTTATTGATTGATAACTTTTATTAAGAGATGGTGATGAGATAGATGAAGGAGAGATTAAGAATGGGCAAATACGAGTTAATGCCCTGTCGCTTTCTTATATATACTAGCTTTGGAGCCCGTTCAAAGAACGGACAATTATATAGTGTTTGTTAAGCCGTTTTTTAAAGTGTTAATTTTATTGAGATCTTGTGATTTTAGTTAGAGTATATGATTTACATAGAGGTGATCAAATTTCTACGTTGAAAAAATATATAAATTATATGATGAATTAATATTAAGTGTTAAAGAGGGAGATGAAGTAGTAGAGGTTGAATATGAATTAAATGGTGAATTGATTTTGGATGAGGAATATGAAGTCGAAGATGTGTTGAAGTCAACATGAAAAATTGAAAAATAAAATAAAATATCCATGGATGAAAGAAGGAGGTGACACGTGTCATCTAACAAAAAAAATTCATGGATGAAAGAAGGAGGTGACATGTGTCAGCTAATCATGTATGGTTATCCTTTTTAAATACTAGTTATAGATTACTGGTCTTATATGCACGAGATGCGTGCGAGAGTATAATAAAAAAATGTGTTATTGCGAATAATCATCACAAACAACAGTCAAGAAAATTGATCACAAAGTTCATGTAACAAAAAATTAGAACTCATATTGTTTCCTACTAATCTTGAAAAGGAAATACACTCATATTGTTTGCTACTAATCTTGAAAAGGGAATCCTACATTTTGTGTGTATAATTTGATTCAGGTTAGTTTATAGATTAGAGATGGTAATTTTTAAAGAATATTTTTTATTAAAATAATAATCTATCTATATATCTATATAATATACTAAAAGAGAGGAAATCAATGTGGTGATGACAAATGTCACTCATTGATTCGCCTCTCTTTTAAAATATATTTTTTTAAAAGATCATCTCTATTATATTCCTAGAATATTGTCAAAATCTTAATTATAGAAAATAGTATCGTAGAAAATTTCTATCACCAAATCATATACATCACGTACATTGGTCCCCAAAGTGCAACTGGTTTATCGTAATATTTAATTTGATATTTAGTGCTTTCTAGACATCAAATAAAGTTGTAATTTCTTTTACCTAAAAAATACCCAAAAATTCAAATAATGCTTGATTCCTAAACAAAATTACACCCGTCTTAATTTACTAATGAAACCTAACATCAATCAATAACTTGTCAGAATTTAAAAGCACAAAAGGACTATTACAGTGCCTAATTATCAATAACCAAACAACAAAATTAGTAAATCAAAGCTACTATTTGGAAATTTGGTATCTTTACGATTTACGAAATGAGATTTACAGGAAAAAACATACAGTCGAAAAATTGAGAAAGTGCAGATGAAAGGGTGGGTGACCATCATTACGTTGTTTAAGTGTTGTATTAATTTTTTTCTCTTTTATGTTTATGGTTTCTGTTAGAGAAGGTGTACAGTTGAGGTTTATTGATTTTCAATCTATATAATATATTAAAAAAACAGAGGAAATCAATGTGAAGCTGAATAAATGTCGTTCTTTGATTTGCTCTTTTATAATATATAAAATTATATTTATTATTTTGTAGAATATTGTCAAAATCTTAATTATAAAAAAATAGTATTATACTACGATACTCATAAAAATATTTGACTTTATTACTAATTTACATACTAATTAATGTGGAGCCAACAATATTGCAATAATCCAGGATATAGACCAGGTCAGGATATGCCTTATTCATATCCTAAAGAATATTTAAATCCCCTATTATGAAAAATAATTCAATAAATTCAAAATAGCATAAAAAGAGGGGGAAAAATTGTATTTCTTTGTTGTTGGACATTCAAAAATAAGTAAATAGGAGTGTTAAAGAGAATTTCAAAATCCATATACGTATTTGCAATTTTATTAATCTATTAATATATACATATCCATTATTACATAGTAAAATAGATAGATTAAAATTAGCAATTTTATTAATCTATTATATAGATTATTACTTAGTAAAATAGATAGATTTTAATTAGTATTCTAACATCTATCTATCTATATAATATACTAAAAGAGAGGAAATCAATGTGGTGATGACAAATGTCACTCATTGATTCGCCTCTCTTTTAAAATATATTTTTTTAAAAGATCATCTCTATTATATTCCTAGAATATTGTCAAAATCTTAATTATAGAAAATAGTATCGTAGAAAATTTCTATCACCAAATCATATACATCACGTACATTGGTCCCCAAAGTGCAACTAGTTTATCATAATATTTAATTTGATATTTAGTGCTTTCTAGACATCAAATAAAGTTGTTGGACATTCAAAAATAAGTAGCATAAAAAGAGGGGAAAAAATTGTATTTCTTTGTTGTTGGACATTCAAAAATAAGTAAATAGGAGTGTTAAAGAGAATTTTAAAATCCATATACATATTTGCAATTTTATTAATCTATTAATATATACATGTCCATTATTACATAGTAAAATAGATAGATTTAAATTAGCAATTTTATTAATCTATTATATAGATTATTACTTAGTAAAATAGATAGATTTTAATTAGTATTCTAACATCTATCTATCTATATATAATATACTAAAAGAGAGGAAATCAATGTGGTGATGACAAATGTCACTCATTGATTGGCCTCTCTTTTAATAAAGAAAATAAAGTAAAATAAATAAATTTAAAGCAACAAATATTTTAGGGGAGTGATATCATGCAACTAATGTCAAACTTCCGGAAAAAAGGGCTGAGAAACATGTTAAAAAAATAAAAAATAAAGCAACAAATATTTTACAATACAATAGTATCACGCAACTAATGTTAAACTTCCAAATAAAAAGGCTTGAGAAATATGTCCAACAAGGTGTATTTCTTTTTACCAAATATAAAACGCATAAATAGCCTTGTATAGTAATTAACTGATTTGAGAAAAATAATATATACAACCCATGAAGTATAAAATATACAGCCCATACAAAATATACGCAGATGCGACATTTTACATCCCTACTCTTCTATCTATATACTATGCTAAAAGAGAGGAAATCAATATGGTGATGACAAATGTCACTCATTGATTCGCCTCTCTTTTAATATAAATAAAATAATTAAAATATTTTTTTCTCTAACTATCTCTATTAATAAAAATCTATTACGGACTACGTAATTTTACATTTCTAAACATAAGGAAACTATGCATATACGATTAACTAAATACACTATTGATTTATTTATATGTAACATCAATATCTTTAAATTTTACGAAATATATGACATTTTTCTATTATATCTATTATATTATACGTTGTTGGATCTTCAATATATATTTGATATCTATATATCTATACTATATACTATACTAAAAGAGAGTAAATCAATGTGATGATGATAAATGTCACTTTATGATTCGCATCTCTTATATGTAAATAACTAAAAAATATATTTTTATTTACTATATCTGTTAAATACTAAGTATGTTTTTTGTGAACCATATAAATAAAATCATTGTGATATAAAAAATAATCAGAATCATATTAACTATAATAATATACCGTAAAGGATACATATTTATTTTTGAAATTATTTAATACCAAACTTTACTATTTGGCATAAGACGTTGTGTACTTGTGTATAGTGCAGTAAAACTATAAATTTATTTAAGTATAAGTCTTTTATACTAAAAGAGAGGAAATCAATGTGGTGATAACAAACTCACTCATTGATTGGCCTCTCTTATAGATATAAAAAAAATTATAAAATAAAATAAATTACTCGAGTCTTTAATTATTTTATTAACATTTACCTCAAAATATATTTGATTTTCTTTTCCTCAAAATAAAAAATATTTCATTCTATGTAAAGGGAATATTTTTTAAATTATATATCTTTTATGTTTTTGGTAACAAATATAAGCAAAATAAGATTATCTTTTTCTAAAAAATAAATCCACGGAGTACGTAACATGATTTTTATTAAAATTCAAGAGTAGTCTACTTATTTGTATTTCGTACTTACATAATTAGAACACAAATAAATTAGAAAATCAATCAATTATGAATAAGACTGTATTAAAAAAATTACAATAGTACTCTATAATATTTTAACAGCTAAATGCGATAATTATAAAAAGTCATTGATTGTACTATTTTATACGTAGTAATTTAGCAACCAAATGAGATAATATAACCGTCATTGATTGTACTATTTTATACGTAGTATATTTAGCAACTAAATTCGATAATTATCACCGCAATTGATAGTAATATTTTACTACTTAAAAAAAATTATATAAATTTTTTAAACATGAGCAAAACTTGTGTAATCTAATATATCTTCTACTTTACTACGTAAGTACTATCAAGTTCGTTTAGAAATTGTCATATACTGAGTACGGATATGTTCGAACGTTCCTTCAATCGTTTATTATTTGTAATCCAATGAAAAATATTTGCATTCAAGTCTGATAACGATATAGAAAATGTAATAGTTTAACTTGGAATATCAATTATATTATTATAATACTATCTACCTTTTAAGAATTTGTGTCATATAATGAATACGGATATGCATAACAAAAGTTAACTATTGATTTAATGTATTTAACAAGGTTGTCTCGACATTTTATAGGTCATTTGTTATCTAAAAAAGTGACCCCCCTAGCCGTATAATTTCTTTAGTATGGAACCTATACTTAATCTTGAATATCAAAAATAACTTTTCCCACATTCTCATTATCGTAATATTTTTATACGGAGCACGGATAATAATCGCTCATATAATTGAAGTCTTAAGAGCATGTTGATTGAAATTTTGACTAATACATCGCAATCAACTATGTCCAAGGTCATATGATCTAGATGATTAAGTTTTCTTATTATTAATATGTTTGCAATAACAATTTTTTTTATATACTAATGTAATGATTGCAATATCACTTTAAAATTTCGTGCAAAATAAATTTATATATGTAAATGGTGAATCACACTTGATGATGGGCCGAGTTTGGATTTTGTATTGGTCTGACAACAAAGTTAAACGTAGATGATTGACTAATATTGACTAACAAAAAGAGATTTTTAGTGGATGGGCATAAGGATAACATGTATCCACTTTGGTGATGGGGCGAGTTTGAATTAATCGGATTGGAGAACACTTACCAATCCTAATTATATATGTCACTTTTAAATATTTTTCAATATTATAGAAAATACAATCAATTTTGATAATTCGTAATAAACTTATCAATATACTTAAAATTTAGCTGAAAGAAAAATTGGACTATTTATCAAATATATGGATGTCAGATTGTTAGTGGGGCGGGTTTTTTGGGAGATCCATCTGTGCATCCGCCCCAAGTCGGCGGCGATGGAGGAAAGTTTATTCGGTGATGGGGTTAATAAATGTATTCGTCGTGGTTGAAGGAGCGATAATGGATTTAGATTGGACCCGCCCGAGTCGTTAATCCTTCATCTGATCGATTATTAATATATAAAATAAAGTACTATTGGCTTACATATTATAATGTTTTGTTTATTTACTCAATAACTCTAATCAGACAAACGAAATTTCAGAGGTTCTATTTAATAGAGTTTTAAAATTCAAAACTCTCTTATAAAATAAAAAAAAGTCGGGTCTAGGGGT
The DNA here is from genome assembly GCF_020520425.1 of Spinacia oleracea. Lineage (NCBI taxonomy): Eukaryota > Viridiplantae > Streptophyta > Magnoliopsida > Caryophyllales > Amaranthaceae > Spinacia > Spinacia oleracea. The sequence continues at coordinate 158,141,649 of NC_079490.1, read as the reverse complement.
GGGTGTAGGTACACGGGAATGGAGGTGATGAAAAGAGGATGAATTTTATTTTGTACCTTCCGAGATGGGGGATGGGAGGGGTGAGTATCATTCCTATCGTGGATGGAGGGGATGAAGATAAAAATTGTAGGCGGGTGCGGGTGTGCAGGCCCTTCCATGCCTCAAAGTCATCTCTAACTCAATAAAGTAAATAGTCTAGATAGGTATTAAGCGATCGGGTCATGAGGTTGACTGAGCGGCTGTGCGAGTATTAGGTGGATATTACTATCGAAGAAGTGAAGGGTGGGTGAGATACATTAATTTATGCTTAATTGACACAAGTGGTGAATGAGAATGAAAATAATTTTATCTATGTACCCTTATTTGGCACCGAATGAGCAATAACAAATTTATCAATCATTAATTATTTTTTATTTGAAGAATATCTAAATTCTATTTTGATGATAATTGTCTATCACATTTCATATAAGTTTATATTTAGATTATAAACCGTGCATCGCACGGGTACTATACTAGTATAATATACTAAAAGAGAGGAAATCAATGTGGTGATGACAAATGTCACTAATTGATTCGCCTCTCTTTTAAAATATATTTTTTCAAAAGATCATCTCTATTATATTCCTAGAATATTGTCAAAATCTTAATTATAGAAAATAGTATCGTAGAAAATTTCTATCACCAAATCATATACATCACGTACATTGGTCCCCAAAGTGCAACTGGTTTATCGTAATATTTAATTTGATATTTAGTGCTTTCTAGACATCAAATAAAGTTGTTGGACATTCAAAAATAAGTAGCATAAAAAGAGGGGAAAAAATTGTATTTCTTTGTTGCTGGACATTCAAAAATAAGTAAATAGGAGTGTTAAAGAGAATTTCAAAATCCATATACATATTTGCAATTTTATTAATCTATTAATATATACATGTCCATTATTACATAGTAAAATAGATAGATTTAAATTAGCAATTTTATTAATCTATTATATAGATTATTACTTAGTAAAATATATAGATTTTAATTAGTATATAAGGATGCATTGATGTGGATCTGACAAGTGTCACTCTCTAATTGTATAGCTTTGTTGTTGAACATTCAAAAAAGAACAAAACATGAGTGTTAAATAGAATCTCATAGTCCATATTTATATTTGTAGTTTATTAATCTAAAATGTAAACTCTCCACTATTACTCATTAAGTAGAATGATTTTAAATTAGTGCAAAAATTGATATTAATATTTTATAAATCGTGAATCGTACAAGTGATATACTATCCTACAATAATGAACTCTTCGATACATATGAACTTAGTTATCTAACGCGAGGTTGAAGGAGGTTTTTGACCCTCAGCACGGTTGACCCCATCATCGATCCCAGGTGGGTGGGGATGGATATAAGTTTTATGGGTTATGGGAATGAAAAATGTATCTGATGCGAGTAATGGGGTTATCCACGTGGGTAGGACTTGACCTCCTCACTTATCCTTTATCTAATTGATTATGAGTATATCAATATATTTTTAATACTAACGTACATATAATTTTGTATATATACTCAATCATACTAATCAGACAACTAAGTTGCCAAACAGTCTAGAACAAAGATTTAAAATTCAAAACTCTCATACCAAAAAAAAATTGTCGGACCAAGGTTAATGTAACACCCCGACCTCTAATTCAATTATTAAAGCATAATTAGCAGCGGAATTAACGTAATTTGGTCGGGGCATTACCTGCCGTAACTTCCCTTTGGAAATTACAAGGCAAACATCAATCGTAATCTAGTAGAACTCCCAAAATAATATAATAGTCCTCAAAATAAAAGTACATAACTTACTAAAAATCGTTAATTAAGCTATTAAAACTCAAAACATAAACTAGGTGGAAATTATCAAAGTGAAATTCCTCGCCACTAAACGTTTCCATCGTTCCCCGCCGTACCTAAAACAGAAAACAAAACGGTGAGCCGAAGACTCAGTAACGAACTATTCTAGCAACGTAAATTCATTTCAATTCATTTTATTTAATAACACAGGGAGAATAGAATAATGTAAAACATTTTATAAAGTCCTTTATTTAATTCATTCATAACTTTAGGGTGCACATGCTAGCCGTGGCAAGTATAACATGGTGGAACGTCTTCCACGATGGACCGCTGTCCATAAAACATGGGGCCTTGGCCCGAAAACATGAGAGCCTTGGCTCAATGGGCGGATGCCCCATGGGTACATGCATGACTGAGAATCGTAACCTGTGAACATATACTGCCAAACGGGCTAGGTCTTTCACTTTCCTTTATCATGTTTCGTTTAATTTTACATTTTAGCCTTTTTACTTCATTTGAAATAACATAATTCCTTTAGATCATGTAATCAACATAAAACATCATTTAGATCCTTGGATCAATAAAATATCATTTCTTTCCTGGCATCATAGAAACATCATTTCATTCATGGCTTCTTATATCGTTTTATAAGAATTTCAATCAATCATATTATAATAAATAATTCAATAAAATCACATTTCATTTCCCTCAATTCATAAAACATGTCAAAACATTCAGTTCATAAATCAATCATAACATTGTAATTTCATAAACGCATTTATAAGGGAATTGCGGTACTAGCAATAGCCGTTACCTCACTTCCACGATTTTGCTAAGGATTTTCCTTGGTTCGTTCGTTCTGAGCTCCGAGTCCAATTTCTTTCAAAATAATAAATTATTGAATTAGTACTAAAACGAAAAATAATGTTAAATCGATATTTTATAAATAATAAATTTTATAAGTGATGAATTTATAAATAACGAATTTTAATAAAATATAATTTCGAAATTTACTGAAAATATTATTAATCGAATTTCAATCGAAATATATATATATATATATATTTATATATATATATATATTATTAATCGAAATATATATATATATATATATATATATATATATATATATATATATATATATTTATATTCATAAACCGATTTTCATGAAAATATTTATAAATTCCGTTTTTGGTTAAATAAAGCTAGTAATTTTATTTTCGTAAAATCGATAATTAAACGTGGAAAATATTAAACAATTTTTATTAGTAAATAACTATATTATCAAAATTTATTAAAGCATGCAAATTAATAATTAGAAATCTGAAAATACAATTAAGTTTGTAACTCACCCAAAAAGCCCAAAGGAAATATGGCCCAATTTTAATATGGGTTGGAAGGGAATCAAAGTTTTAAAATAAAACTTTGATTTTGGTTTATTTAGAACAAGAGAGGGCACGAGCAGGGGGGGGGGGGGAAGCACAGCGGAGCAGAGCCGAAGAAAAGGGCGACGGGGCTGGGTTCGGTGGCGCCGGATACGCCGGTGAGTACGGCGGCGGTGGTGGTTTGTTCTCGGCGACAGAGCAGCAAGAGAAAGGGTGGTGAGTGGCGCGAAGGAGAGGAGAGACAGGGGAGATTGGGGGGTGTTTCTGGGCGTTCTGGGCGGCGACAGGGCGGTGCGGCGATGGCAGCAGGTGGTTGCCAAGGTGGTGAAGGTGGCTGGAGGTGGTGATGCGTGGTGTGGTGTTGGTGCGGTGGGGCGAAGGAGAAGGAAGCAGGGGAGAGAACAGGGGAGTGTGACGAGGGGAAGGAGAGGGAAGGAGGTGGTGCGTGCGGTGGTTCTGGGGAGCGACGGTGGTTGGGGTGGTTGTATGGTGTTGGGCGGAGGTGGCAGTAGTGGTGGCTGGTGGTTGCAGTGGTGTTTGCGGTGGTGGTTCGTAGACCGAATCAAAGGGGAGTGAAATTGATTTTTGGATTTGGTTTTTATTTTTTTTGAAATTGAATTCTGAATTGTTGAATTTGTAATGGATGAAGAGGAAGAAGCAAATTTGATTTTTGCTTTGAATGGGGACCTAAATGAGGGAAGGAGGAAGGGAGGAATTGTTTTCCCTTCTTCCTGCTACACGTGAATAGCAAGCAAAGAGAAGAAAAAATGAAATTCTTAGTCTTGAGGGCATTTTGGTCATTTCACAAGATTAGGCCAAAATTCTGAAATTTGTTGCTATTTTTGGAAACTACTAAAAATAGAAATATTTATTTAAAATAATTCTTAATAAAAATATCGTTAACGAAAAACAAATAAATTTTCGTTTATAAATTTATCGTTTAAAATAAATCGTAAAAACGTTTAAATTAACGGAATTCGATAATTCGTAATTATTTAAAACGAAATCAAGCTAATAAATATTTTTAATTTTAATAAATCAAGTTTAAAATTTTCGGGGTATTACATCCTTACCCCCTTAGAAAAAGTTTCGTCCTCGAAACTGGAGCTCAGTCGAACTAGCCATCCATAGAAATCATACAATTCACACTTAACCATTCTATTCGCTAGACAAACATGCGGAATAACATTATAACATAATCATTTAAATAACATATTAAAATTCATACATCTCATCGTTTCTAAACGAATAACTGGGGATATTTCGCTCTCATTTGCGCTTCGACTTCCCATGTAGCTTCAGATGTCAAGTGATTGGCCCACAAGACTTTAACCATTGGAATTACTTTGCTTCTAAGTCGTTTCTCTCTTCGTTCTAGAATTTCAATTGGTTTCTCCTCGTAAGTCAAATCGTTTCGCAATAACAAGGGTTCGTGCGTAATCACATGGCTAGGATCAGGAACATATTTTCTTAACATCGACACGTGGAACACATTATGCACCTTTTCCAAGTCGGTTGGTAAAGCTAGCCTATATGCTACTGCACCTATTCTTTCTAATATCTCATATGGCCCGATGTATCTTGGGCTCAACTTTCCTGTTTGACCAAATCTCATTATTCCTTTCGTTGGCAAAATTTTCAAGAACACGTGATCTCCAACCTCGAACTCTAGTGGTCTTCTTCGTTGGTCCGCATAACTCTTTTGCCTACTTTACGCTGCCATCATTCTTGATTGGATTAAACGAATCTTGTCAGTAGTTTCTTGAATTAATTCTGGTCCTATAACACGTGCCTCATCGATATCACTCCAACATAATGGTGTTCGACATTTCCTTCCATAAAGTGCTTCATACGGTGCCATACCAATAGTGGCCTGATAACTGTTGTTGTACGAAAATTCAACCATAGGCAGAAACTTTTCCCACGTTCCTTGAAAATCCAAAACACAAGCTCTCAACATATCCTCAACAATTTGATTAGTGCGTTCTGTTTGTCCATCAGTCGTTGGATGAAATGCAGTACTGAAGTTAAGTTTCGTCCCAAGAGCTTTCTGCAATTCTTTCCAATAGGTTGATTGATACCTCGTATCACGATCAGAAACAATAGAACTGGGCACTCCATGCAATCGCACAATAGTGTTCACATATAGCTCAGCAAGTTGATCTAAACTCGAATTGCTCTTCATTGCTAAGAAATGCGCTGACTTCATTAATCGATCAACAATAACCCAAATAGCATTCATTCCCTTGGTTGATCTTGGTAAACCTATGATAAAATCCATTGAAACTGAATCCCATTTCCATTCTGGCACATCCAGAGGTTGCAACAAACCTGCTGGTCTTTGGTGCTATATCTTAATTCTCTGACACGTCAAACATTTAGCCACATAGTCTGCCACTTCTTGCTTCATGTTGCTCCACCAATACACTTGCCTCAAATCCTTATACATCCTATTTCCTCCAGGGTGGATCGAGTATGGCGAACTATGAGCTTCCTCTAAGATTCTCTTTTTCAACTTTTCGTCGTTTGGTACGCATAATCTCCCTTGAAATCTCAACGTGCCATCTTCTTGCACTACAAAACCAGGTGACTTCCCATTTTGCACTTCGTTTCTTATTCTTTCTAATTGCAAGTCCTGACATTGTGCTTCCTTAATCTCATCAATCAAAGTTGGCTTCATTACCAACGTATACAAACATGCACTTCCTTTCTTAATGAACTCAATTTCCATCTTTTGCAGATCATCTTGGTTGGCTCGAGAAAAAGTTAGGATTGAGCTTAGGTGAGATTTCCGACTTAATGCATCCGCAACAACGTTGGCCTTTTCGGGATGGTACTGAATGTCAAGATCATAATCTTTAAGGAGTTCTAACCACCTACATTGTCTCATGTTGAGTTCTTTCTGGGTGAAAATATACTTAAGACTCTTATGGTCAGTGAAAATTTGACACGAAACTCCATACAAATAATTTCTCCAAATCTTAAGGGCGAAACAACAGCTGCAAGTTCAAGGTCATGGCTAGGGTAGTTTTGTTCATGGACTTTGAGTTGGCGTGAAGCATAAGCTATGACTTTTCCATTTTGCATTAAGAAACATCCTAACCCATTCTTAGAAGCATCACTATAAATAACAAATCCCTCAGTTCCAAATGGAAGGGTAAGAATAGGGGCAGTGGTGAGACGTTTCTTAAGTTCTTGAAATGCACGTTCACAATCATCATTCCACACAAATCTGGTATTCTTCCTAACTAGTCGGGTTATGGGTAAGGCAAACTTAGAAAAGTCTTGAACGAACCTTCTATAATATCCAGCTAAACCCATAAAACTCCTTACTTCAGGGACATTAGTTGGTCTAGGCCATTCCACAATTGCTTTTATTTTCTCAGGGTCAACTGATATACCTTTCTCGGAAATAATATGACCTAAAAATGAGATTTCCTTAAGCCAGAACTCACACTTTGACAATTTAGTATATAACTGGTTTTCGATCAACATATCTAACACTTTTCTCAGATGCTCCTCGTGTTCCTCATTACTCTTAGAATATACCAAAATATCATCAATGAAAACAACTACAAACTTATAAAGGTATGGTTTAAAAATACGGTTCATCAAATCCATAAATACAGCTGACGCATTGGTTAACCCAAAAGGCATCACAACAAACTCATAGTGACCATATCTAGTTCTAAAGGTTGTCTTTGGAATATCCTCAGGTTTAATTCTAAGTTGATGGTAACCTGACCTCAAATCAATCTTAGAAAACACTTTTGCACCTCGAAGTTGGTCAAACAAATCATCAATACGGGGTAAAGGATACTTATTCTTAATGGTAATCTTGTTTAACTCTCGATAATCTATGCATAACCTCATAGTTCCGCCCTTTTTCTTCACAAACAAGACAGAGGCTCCCCAAGGTGAAACACTAGGTCGAATATATCCTTTTTCAAGTAACTCATCTAATTGTTTCTTTAATTCTTGTAACTTAGCTGGTGCCATTCTATATGGTGCCTTAGAAATAGGGGTGGATCCTGGAATTAATTCAATGCTGAAATCTAATTCTCTTGGTGGGGGCATACTAGGTATTTCTTCTGGAAAAACATGTGGGTATTCACAAACAACAGGTATGTCAGTAATGGAAGGTACAGGGGTATTTAGGTCAACAACACTACATAGGTAACCAGATAAACCACTCTCAATCATTTTACGTGCTCTCAAAGCATGGACAATTTGAATCGTTGGTTTTCTTACTAACTTATGGAATGAAACTCTATCTCCATCTGGCGTTCTAAGGGTCACACTTTGCCTCGAACAATTAAGGTTAGCTTCATACTTAGTCAACCAATTCATTCCCAAGATTACATCAAACTCAGATAGGTTAAAATCTATTAAATCCGCTAGGAACTCCACTTTCTCTATTATGATAGGGCAATCCTTATACATGGTTCTACATTTCACAATTTCTCCACTAGGAAGGGAAACACTCATAGCATGAAAGTCACAACATGGTTTTAAATTTAAACATTTTGCAAACAATGGAGAAATAAAGGAATGTGAAGCTCCAGAATCAAAAAGAACATGGTCTGCTAAAGAATGGATAGAGAAGGTACCGGTGATAACATTATCATTCTCATCTGCCTCATCCTGTCTCATCACAAAAACTCTTCCAGCTGGCGGTGGTCGGGGTGGGTTGCGGCTTGAACCTCCTGCGTTGTTGTTCCGACCACGATCGTTGTTAGTTGGAACTGGTCCTCTCATGGTTGACGTCACTTGATTTGGGCAATCTCTGACGTAATGATCATGACTTCCACATCGGTAACAAGCATTTGTGCCCACACGACATTCACTCTCAACATGACTCCTTTTTCCACATTTGGCACATCCTTGCGACCGATTGTTCCTTCCTTGAAATCCTTGTCCCCTATTATTTCCTTGATTACCATCATTCCTCCTTTGATTTCCCTGGTAACTTTGGTTAGGCTTCTTTGCTCCTCCCTGGCTTTGGTTATCATTTCTCCTTTTATACCCAACATTCTTCGCTTCTCGAAGTAGTACCACTCGCTCCACATTAGCTGCAATATCAACCATATCCTGGTATGAAGTAAACCTCTGAGTGGACAAATCCTGGTACTTAAGGTGCAGACCTCGTTCGAAACGATTCATCCTGGACTGCTCTGTCGACACCAAGTCTGGTGCAAACCTTGACAACTCCATAAACTTATTTGCGTATTCCAACACGCTCATTGTTCCTTGTTGCAAGTGTAGAAATTTATCTTCTTTTTGTTTCCTCAAGGATGGTGGATAAAACTTGTCTCTCATTAACTTCTGTAGTTCGTTCCAACCAAATCCAGGCCCATTCTTTCGTTCCTTGTTAACTTTCCACCATAATCCTGCTTGGCCCGACAAGTAGAACACTGCGAAATCAACTCTCCATTTCTCAGGGCATTGCAGGGTTTCAAACAACTGATCAATGCGACTTATCCAATCCTCGAACTCAACTGGATCGGGCTTGCCATCATAGGATGGTGGGTTGAGTGATGAAAAGTTCTTGAACACCGTTGCGCTCTCGTTCCCACTAACAGCTTTCTTTTTCCGAGAATCATGGACTAATTCGGCCAACATTGCACTCACATTTTCCAATCGTTCCATCCTTTCCTCGTGGCCATTAACATGGACATACTCTTCATGAGTGATGTCGTTATCATCGTGAACATGATACTCGTTGCGAGCTCCGTTGGTTACATCGTTGATAGCATCGATGGTCGACATTCTGCATAACATATCTTATCAGGTTGAAGCGAAATAATAGTATAAAATAAACCCTTTGATCCCGTTCCTACACTCACACTCATATTCATTTTAACTTAGCAAGATTTTAGAACATTCTTTTTAACTCATTCCTTAAAATTCTTTACTTAAAGCCTAATGAATTCTATTCGTGCGAAAACCCGTAAGGTTTAGACATGGTGGAACGTCTTCCACGATGGAGCGCTGTCCATAAAACATGGGGCCTTGGCCCGAAAACATGAGAGCCTTGGCTCAATGGGCAGATGCCCCATGGGTACATGCATGACCGAGAATCGTAACTTGTGAACATATACTGCCAAACGGGCTAGGTCTTTCACTTTCCTTTATCATGTTTCGTTTAATTTTACATTTTAGCATTTTTACTTCATTTGAAATAACATAATTCCTTTAGATCATGTAATCAACATAAAACATCATTTAGATCCTGGGATCAATAAAATATCATTTCTTTCCTGGCATCATAGAAACATCATTTCATTCATGGTTTCTTATAAAGATCGTTTTATAAGAATTTCAATCAATCATATTATAATAAATAATTCAATCAAATCACATTTCATTTCCCGCAATTCATAAAACATGTCAAAACATTCAGTTCATAAATCAATCATAACATTGTAATTTCACAAACGCATTTATAAGGGAATTGCGGTACTAGCAATAGCCGTTACCTCACTTCCACGATTTTGCTAAGGATTTTCCTTGGTTCGTTCGTTCTGAGCTCCGAGTCCAATTTCTTTCAAAATAATAAATTATTGAATTAGTACTAAAACGAAAAATAATGTTAAATCGATATTTTATAAATAACAAATTTTATAAGTGATGAATTTATAAATAACGAATTTTAATAAAATATAATTTCGAAATTTACTGAAAATATTATTAATCGAATTTCAATCGAAATATATATATATAAATATATATATATATATATATATATATATATATATATATATATATATATATATATATATATTTATATTCATAAACCGATTTTCATGAAAATATTTATAAATTCCGTTTTTAGTTAAATAAAGCTAGTAATTTTATTTTCGTAAAATCGATAATTAAACCTGGAAAATATTAAACAATTTTTATTAGTAAATAACTATATTATCAAAATTTATTAAAGCATGCAAATTAATAATTAGAAATCTGAAAATACAATTAAGTTTGTAACTCACCCAAAAAGCCCAAAGGAAATATGGCCCAATTTTAATATGGGTTGGAAGGGAATCAAAGTTTTAAAATAAAACATTGATTTTGGTTTATTTAAACCAAGAGAGGGCACAAGCAGGGGGGGGGGGAAGCACAGCGGAGCAGAGCCGAAGAAAAGGGCGACGGGGCTGGGTTCGGTGGCGCCGGATACGCCGGTGAGTACGGCGGCGGTGGTGGTTTGTTCTCGGCGACAGAGCAGCAAGAGAAAGGGTGGTGAGTGGCGCGAAGGAGAGGAGAGACAGGGGAGATTGTGTTAGGTAATGATATATATGACAATTCATAAATCATGCGGAAAAACCATAAAGCCAGAAAAGCATATTATTTACACATAATCATTTAGCATAGTTTAGATGCATACTCTTTGTTGCGTGCCTTCCCTAGCTGCGCCCGAACCGAACAAGAACAAGTCTTTAGGACTCCAAGTGTCGTCCCTCCGTAGATAGTCCACAGCACGTCCGGATCCGCCTTAAGCTTGACCAACTAGGATCGCCCTTAAGGTACTTAGAATTTTCGGCACTTATAGGCTATTGTATGACTGAATTTTTTCTCTCAAAAATCACTTTGAATACTTGAATACTCTCTGTAAATATGTGACCCTAGGCACCTATTTATAGAGTTATGGAAAAGGATTTGGAATCCTATTAGGATACTAATTTATTTAATTATAATCCTACTAGGACTCTAATTAAATAAACTAAATCTTTTAGGATTAGATTTAATCATATGACAAATCCCGGTAGCCTTAGGATTCGAGTAACACACTTCGAGTGATACGCTAGCACCGCACGTAGGCCTTGCGGCCCACGCACAGCGCCAGCCCACTCGTCGCAGCCTCGCGCGCGCGCCAAGGCCATTGCTGGGCCTGGCCTTGCGCTGGACCGGGCGTGGCTTTGCAGCGTGTTTTTGGGCGCTTGGGCTTGCTGAGCATAGGCCTGGCTTCGTGCTGGGCCTTCGTCTAGCAAGTCTCGTCCGATGCTAATTCGTACGACGCGCTTCTGATTAAATTCCCGATTCCGGAATTTATTTCCGATACGAACAATATTTAATATTTCCGATTACGGAATTAATTTCCGTTTCGAACAAATATTTAATATTTCCGTTTCCGGAATTATTTTCCGATTCCGATAATATTTCCGATTCTGACAATATTTCCGTTTCCGGCAATATTTCCGATTCCGGCAATATTTCCATTTCCGATAATATTTTCCGATGCGTACCATGTTTCCGTTTCCGGCAACATCTACGACTTGGATAATATTTATATTTCCGATACGATCCATATTTCCGTTTCCGGCAATATCATCGTTTCCGGAGTATTCATTTCTTGCCTGTGACGATCTCAGCTCCCACTGAATCCAAGATCCGTCGATTCCGAATATCCATAGATGGAGTATTTAATGCCATTAAATACTTGATCCGTTTACGTACTATTTGTGTGACCCTACGGGTTCAATCAAGAGTAAGCCGTGGATTAATATCATTAATTCCACTTGAACTGAAGCGGCCTCTAGCTAGGCATTCAGCTCACTTGATCTCACTGAATTATTAACTTGTTAATTAATACTGAACCGCATTTATTAGACTTAACATTGAATGCATACTTGGACCAAGGGCATTATTTCCTTCAGTCTCCCACTTGTCCTTAGGGACAAGTGTGCATTTCCTAATTCCTTTGTCGCTCGATGCTTGCTCTTGAACATAAGGTAAGAGTTGTCATCCTTATTATGTCCAGAGGTGTTCCTCGGTTTCAGAGTTCAACTGATCAAATAGACAGATAATCATAGCCTATGATTCATCCGAGCACGGCCATGCATTTCACAGTTTCTAGCTCTCCGAGTGGCCGTGTACAACTTTTAAGCATCTCATCCCGATTTATGGGAGGACAATCCCAATCTTGCGATCTTGAGATTAGACTTCGTTTGATAGGTGATTACCTGAGCGTTGCCTTTATAGCCTCCTTTTACGGTGCGACGGTTGGTCAACGTCAAAGCAACCAGTTCTCAAACAAGTAATCTCAAATCACTCAAGTATTGAGGATTTAGTGTCTAATAATTTTAATGAAATTTACTTATGACAGATTTTCATCTCTTACAGTAAAGTTTCATAGGTCTTGTCCGATACTAGTCTTCCCAAAGTAAGTATCTATGCAAATGATTATGACATTGCCATGTCCACATAGTTCAAGAAACAGAACTACTAGTCATCTTGCATTCTAATCGTCTAACGTTTTCTATGCGTCCAATTTTATAGAAAACTCCGACTAGGGACCATTTTCAACCTTTGACATTCAAGTTCACTTGATAGACATTTCTTAGTCACAGGACTGGTCCTGACAGTCTATCTTGAATATATCGTCAAATTGAAGGGACTCATCATTTAATACTAAACCAAGATTAAATGGAATATGAAAATGCATTTCATATATGATAAATGTTCAACCCCAATGTTTTACAACCATGGGCCTCAAACCCATCTTCTAAAACAGTTCATGGAATTTCAAAGCTATGCTTGATTTCCAGTGCTACAATGTAAGTGTTGCTTCTCACTTGTTGCATAGGTTTAGTTATCATGCTTTGCCAATCTTAATATCCTTTTCATCGAATGTTCTTCGAGATAGATGATAAGATCTTTTGAGTATGTTTATTTTGTGATCTAGTCTTTCTCGCTACAATGGTGGTTCTACGCATTTCTCAATGAAGAACCATCAAGTTAGCAGACTTTTTTCTTGCTTCAAGAGTGGTTCTACGCATTTTTCAATGAAGAACCATCAAGCCAGCAGATAGGTGATCTTCCCAAGTTCAGTGAAGAACTCTTTAACATAAACAACCCTGTTTTATTGCTTCTTAGGCAATAAGTACTTTTACTTCAACTGTTTAGGTTGCTAGTGATGCTTTGTTTGGATTTGCTTATCCAAGCAGTTCACAGATATGTGGAAGACTTTCCATCTGTATCTTAGAACATAGAAATTAATATTTTAATTTCCCACGCAACAACTCATGGTCTCCAATCCATGTTGCCATTTCGAAACACGATGCTCTTTAGCTCGTCCTTGTCAATGGTTAACTCCAAAGGGTCTTGCTTGATCCTTTGCCAGTGTTTATGCGTGTAGCATCAATATTTATCATATCTTTATTTCCTTGAATCAAGAACTATTCCTATGTACCTTTTCAAGTACCATAAGTGTTCTTGATCTCAATCTAGTTGATCTTCACTTAGATCAATAGAGATTGGTATATGTTCGTCATGCCTAAAGTCATACGATACATTTTTGGCGATCCTCATATTATATCATACATGATAAATTCTTTTGCAGAATAATTCCCAATTGAATTCTATTCATGTAACTTTAGCTCATTCAATTTCAGTAGATACGTACTGAATCCAGCTAAATTCTTTGACATATAATATAGGTTAAGAATCTCACTTAGATCATTTGATGTTTTAACTTAGTAAATGCTTATACATAGTTCAAACATTCTTTTACTTAGATTTATTCACATGGGTCGAATATCTCCAATGGAGTATTTCGTGTTTGATTTAGTAAATGTCATTACTTAATCCAAAATAATATTATAAGATCTTTGTAAATAGATCTTAGTACCTAGTATGTACTAAGTTTCGCCTTGGTCCATCATTGATGAATAATCTCAAATCTAAGTATTTAGCATTTGAATGTTATTTCACAATAGAGAGATATGTGTGTGATACACATAGGACCAATTAAGTTTTATGTACTCCCACTAAACTTCTTATATATCTATAAGAATCATGTACATTTTATGAAACTAAAATACTTATTAGCTTCACTAAAATACATTTCTAATTCCCAATTGCTTGCTTAAATCTGTACTTAGATTTTATAAACTAGCTTTTCTTTTCAAGCATTTATTTGGATCCACAAATCCTATGACATAGCATGTACATAGTTTCTTCCAACATTTGACTGAGGAAGATGTTTTGTCATCCAATTGCCATATGTACCAATATGCAATCATTGCTTGAATTATAGACTTAAGCATTACGATTTTGCATGAGGTTTCAACACAATCCACATCGTGAATTTGCTTGTAACCTTTAGCAACTAATCTAGCTTTGTGTGTGAACACAATTTCATGTTTGCTGGTTTTTATCCTTAAAACAAACTTTGCAACCAATAGGTGTGAAACTATTCTTGCAAATCAACAAAATTTCAATTTTGTCATCAAAACATTGAGTATGTTTTATGGCCTCTAACCATTTAAAACATTTGAGTCTATATATGGCCTCTAACCATTTTAGGGAATCTGGGTTTCGTCATAGCTTTCTTACAAGTCACAAACTCATTAATCTACATGATAATAGTTTGACTGCAAGTTGTAGGTTTCTTCACTATCTAATAGAAGAATTGCATAGTTTCAGTGACCTGAACTCCATGTTTCTTCACTATCTAATAGAAGAATCTCATAGTTTCAGTGACTTGAACTCTATGCCTACAAGGGTATAGAACATCAAACAACAGAATGTCAATAGCCACTTAAAAGTCCTTTGAATATTCTGTTCTCCTTGAAGCACTTGTAAAGTCTTCTAAGAGATGTCTATTCTTTAAAGCCACTTCTAAAGTCCTTAAAGAATACGTGTTCGGATTTTCTAAAGAACTTCGAAAAGCCTCCGGAATGTCCGTTTATGTTTGTTGTTCGCCTCGAAGACTTTCGAGGTCTATTTTCTCCCACTTGTCATTTTGGAAACGAATCTCCAAAAGGACATAATTTCGAGCAAACAAACATTATGTTCTCAAAAATTCGTGGTAGAAACAATACCCTTGTGTCTCATTTGAATAAATCACAATGAAACATATATCTATACTTGGGCCTTAGTTTGTTGAATAACAAACACTAAGCTCCCACTGAGTTTAGCAACTCTCTAGATATATATTATCGAAAAGATATTCTGAAATTTCTTTTCTATAGCTTTGACGAATTTAGTTTAGTTTGGTGGTAGTTGAGCATTTTGTTTTAGAAATTAAAGGAAAAGTCTTTATGATCCATCATTGATCGAATCAAGTACTAATCGACTTCGATCATTCCAACTTAGATATGCCATATCTTATGGAGCTAGATTGTGAATTTTACTACACAATCATTGATGATCATTCTTGATTTAAGTAATCATCAACATGATCTAACCTAGATCTTTATGATTTCTTACCAAGTGGGATTTATACTTCTGAATCTTTGAACTAGCCAAACAGATTCAAACTTATATCACATTGAGTAAATAAACCTATATTCACTCAAATCTGTGTGAAATAATAAAGTCATAAAACCTTTCTTTAGCTTTGAACTCTATTGTCTAGGCGTTCTAACAATAGTTCATATCTTTTGTTACTTTCAACAAGTAAGACTAGTCGTCTTAAATTGATCTAGAAATCAATGAACTTTCAAAAGTCCATCAAAATAGAGCTTTTGAATGTTAATTTGTTGATATGGTCTAAGCAACAATGCCAAAGATTAGTGGAACTCAAATCAAGGGGTTGATTTGAACCTAGTAAAGTTCTTTAAAGAATTGTTTGTTTTAATCAAGCATATTGACTCAACCTGTAATTGACCATTTCATTCAAATAAACAAACAAACATTGTTTTTGTTTTTCTTGAATGTGAGTCTTTCTGTGTTTGAAAACAGAAATTTAGGTATGTTGATTATGGAACAAAATAGCCATTAAGTTCCAGCCTTTGAAAGGACTTAAAACAAACTAGATGACCCTACAACTAATGTAGCATTGCCATGCTTCATTTCCCACTTGTAGGTCATTAGTGTATCCTAGCTTCCATTGTTTGAGTTATTACCGAAGTAAGAACCTCAAGCGGTATATGATACCAAGGAAGTTTGATTGCTAGGTCACTTCTCTTTAAACATAAACTTATAGGTAGAAACGGAATCGTAAATTCCTTTCATTTGTTCCTCGTTTTCCTATTTCTTGTACCCTTTCTTATAGTCTTAAGAATTGATTTCTTTAGTGTTGACTTTTATACTTTGTTAGACATGTCCAATGTCACCAACAAGGTTTTTACCATTTTAATTTATGTTGAATATTTTGCTTCAACTAGATGATCTTACCAGAAGCTTCTAAAGTTCTCTAAGCATCGATCTATTCGAATGTCTAGGGACTAGACTCATTCGAGAATTAAATGGACAAAGATGTTTAGGTTGTTAACCATTGGTAAAGCTGAGCGTTTAAGCTCAATGCTTTATGATCTCAAAACTACAGTGTATTTTGAATTCACAAGCACCAATTGGTTTGCCATTCGATTTTGATACTCGAAAACAACCATAAAAGTCGCTATAAGAAACGTACATTTTAAATTGCTCATTTTCTCTCATTTCCGTGAATCGTTCTTGGATTCACTACCAATCGAGGAAATTTACTGTTACCTTTCTAAAAGGATTTATTGCAGTGCAAGATATTTAATTATAAACAATAATTAAAACATACATTGAAGCATGCAAAGTCTAAACATTTATCATGAATAATAACTTGAAAATTAAAGCAATCATGCAACAAGTCATTAGCATTTTATTCGAGTTATGTGTTCCGGCAGGTGTGAATAAAATGATTCCAAGACCCTAAAACCATTGAAGAATTAAGCACAGTTTGTCGACTCAATTCTAAAACATTTTAGGTAAGCAAAAGCCTTTTGCTAATAGTCTAGAAACTACTCTTGGTTGATAGGTACGTCTAAGAACTTATTAGGTAAACCTATCGATTTTGCCACGACATAAAAGGACTCCTTACTTATATCGTTGAGTTTCACCAAAACTAACGTGTACTCACAATTATTTGTGTACCTTGCCCCTTTAGGACCAATAAGTAACACCTCGCTGAGCGAAAACTATTACTAGATTGATGTAAAGGATATCCAAGCAAGTGTATATTTTGGCATGGCACCTTTTAACTCAATTTTTAAGTTTGGAACTTAAGGCTCTTACTATGTTGGTTAGATTTTAAGTGAACTAAAATCCTTAATCATGCAACATAATCAAGCTTTTGATCTCATGCATTTTAAGACATATTTAAAAGCAATAAATAACTTAAAACATGCATAAGATAAATGTGATCTAGTATGGCCCGACTTCATCTTGAAGCTTTAACTTCAAAGTCCGTCTTGAAAATCTCCATGGGAGGCACCATTTTCTTCAAATAGAATAAGCTATAATTAAAACTAATTACAACTATTTGATGGTACGCAGACCATATTTGAATTGAAAAACAACTTTGGTACTTTAGACCAATTACATTCAAATTAATGGTACGCAGACCATATTTTCTATTCTATTTGGGCCATACTAGTCACTTCATAACCTGCAAAACAGTACATATACAATATATACCATTCACCCATTCATTATCATGAATGGCCCACATAGCTGGTTAGTAAAACACATTATGCATCACATAAACATTTGCAGCAATTAATCAAGGGCACCAATAATCTACAAATTATTCAGTCCTTATTAATTCTAATCAAGTTGTTTTAACCTTAAGGATTTGTAGACCTAATCAAGAGTTTATGACTAAAAGTGCTCCCACTTAAACCAATAAATTCATATGCTTTACTAACTTTAAACATAAAAATGTATTTCTAGTCTAACCGGAAACATACAAATTTAATTAAAATTTAAAGCTCATATAAATTTATAATTGAATCCAAAAAGTTTAATTTAATTTCAGTCGTATTTAAATTAATTCTTGATTTTAATTTTAGTAAAATAATTAGAATAAATAAAAATTTATTATAATTACAATATTCAAAATTAAAATCCAAGAAAATAATTTAAATTATTAATTTTAAAATTAATTAAAATTACGTAAACTGAAAATTTCAAATTAAAATTTCAAAACGATCTAATCGCAACGCAACAACTCCACGCATCGCACGCCCATGGGCCACACGCACACAGCCATGCTGGCCATGTGCGCGCAGCCCATGCGCTGCCTCGCATCGCTGCTGCTCACCATCGCAAGGCATCACGCGAGCTGGTGCTCGCTGCGTGCGCCAGCGCTCGACGCACGAGCATGCTGCCGCAGCCCATCGTTGGGCGCAGCGCTCGTCGCACGCACAACAAGCACTCGCACGCCATCGCTGGGCGCAGCGCTCGTCGCACGCACAACAAGCACTCGCACGCCATCGCTGGGCGAAGCGCTCGTCGCACGCACAACAAGCACTCGCAGCGCGCGAGCGATCGATGCTTGGCGCAGCACTCGTGGCACGCGAGCTTACGCTCGCTGCGCGCGAGGCTCCGCACGCTTGCGCGAGGCAGTGCGCGCTGTGGCGCAGCTCGCTTGCTGCCCACACGCGACTGCTCGTGCCTTGCTCTCGCCCTCGCCCATTCGCCCATTGCACATAGCCCACGACACAAGGCAGGGCTGCTGCCTTGTGCTCGTGAACCATGGCCTTGTTCATGGCATTCGTACCGCATGGGCGACGAGCTCCCTTGCTCGTCGTCACATGCCCGCACTATACAACACCCCTTAAGGGTAACACGTAGCGTCCATTGCTTTGTGCGTGCAAGTTATATGAGCGAATCGCATAAAAATTTAAAATTTATATTCAAAATTATTGACAAATTAATAATTAATATTAATTTCATAATTTTAGGGCGAAAAATCGAAAATTTATTATTCAATTGATTTCCGATTAACATGGATTCAAGTCTAGGTCATAAAAATTTAAAATTTAACATAAATTTACAATTTTTATGGTGGTTTTTAATCATAGGTATCTAATTAAATTATAACTAATTATGAAAATCAAATTAATTCCAAATTATTCCAATTTTCAACAAATTAATCATAATTACAAATTAGATTGCATAATTAACAAGGATAGGCATTCAAACTTGTTAAACATATACAGTAGGTCAATAAAAAATTCAAGATTTATCAACAAGAATCGCAAATATTTAATTTAACATCTTAAATTTACGAAATTTTGCATTCCAAAAAGTAAAACCTTCGAAACGTCATAGTTAGGCTTCGAATTTGAGAATTCTGGGTTCGGCCGAAAAATACCTTTTTTTTGTCAAAATTTTAGAATGCCTTTTACATGCGGAATTGACACAAAAATCACTCGATTTGGATGAGTAACGAAGAAACTGCCGAAAAACTGCGTACGTATAATTAAATAAACGCAATTTGCAATTAATTAACAATTACGAAAATTAATCACCCCTTTTAATTCTTGCAAATTTGTAATATTTAACCATGTTCATGCAATTTAGATTATGAAAATAATAAGAGGCTCGTGATACCACTGTTAGGTTATGATACATATGACAATTCATAAATCATGCGGAAAAACCATAAAGCCAGGAAAGCATATTATTTACACATAATCATTTAGCATAGTTTAGATGCATACTCTTTGTTGCGTGCCTTCCCTAGCTGCGCCCGAACCGAACAAGAACAAGTCTTTAGGACTCCAAGTGTCGTCCCTCCGTAGATAGTCCACAGCACGTCCGGATCCGCCTTAAGCTTGACCAACTAGGATCGCCCTTAAGGTACTTAGAATTTTCGGCACTTATAGGCTATTGTATGACTGAATTTTTGCTCTCAAAAATCACTTTGAATACTTGAATACTCTCTGTAAATATGTGACCCTAGGCACCTATTTATAGAGTTATGGAAAAGGATTTGGAATCCTATTAGGATACTAATTTATTTAATTATAATCCTACTAGGACTCTAATTAAATAAACTAAATCTTTTAGGATTAGATTTAATCATATGACAAATCCCGGTAGCCTTAGGATTCGAGTAACACACTTCGAGTGATACGCTAGCACCGCACGTAGGCCTTGCGGCCCACGCACAGCGCCAGCCCACTCGTCACAGCCTCGCGCGCGCGCCAAGGCCATTGCTGGGCCTGGCCTTGCGCTGGACCGGGCGTGGCTTTGCAGCGTGTTTTTGGGCGCTTGGGCTTGCTGAGCGTAGGCCTGGCTTCGTGCTGGGCCTTCGTCTAGCAAGTCTCGTCCGATGCTAATTCGTACGACGCGCTTCTGATTAAATTCCCGATTCCGGAATTTATTTCCGATACGAACAATATTTAATATTTCCGATTACGGAATTAATTTCCGTTTCGAACAAATATTTAATATTTCCGTTTCCGGAATTATTTTCCGATTCCGATAATATTTCCGATTCTGACAATATTTCCGTTTCCGGCAATATTTCCGATTCCGGCAATATTTCCATTTCCGATAATATTTTCCGATACGTACCATGTTTCCGTTTCCGGCAACATCTAGGACTTGGATAATATTTATATTTCCGATACGATCCATATTTCCGTTTCCGGCAATATCATCGTTTCCGGAGTATTCATTTCTTGCCTGTGACGATCTCAGCTCCCACTGAAACCAAGATCCGTCGATTCCGAATATCCATAGATGGAGTATTTAATGCCATTAAATACTTGATCCGTTTACGTACTATTTGTGTGACCCTACGGGTTCAGTCAAGAGTAAGCTGTGGATTAATATCATTAATTCCACTTGAACTGAAGCGGCCTCTAGCTAGGCATTCAGCTCACTTGATCTCACTGAATTATTAACTTGTTAATTAATACTGAACCGCATTTATTAGACTTAACATTGAATGCATACTTGGACCAAGGGCATTATTTCCTTCAGATTGGGGGGTGTTTCTGGGCGTTCTGGGCGGCGACAGGGCGGTGCGACGATGGCAGCAGGTCAGCAGGTGGTTGTCAAGGTGGTGAAGGTGGCTGGAGGTGGTGGTGCGTGGTGTGGTGTTGGTGCGGTGGGGCGAAGGAGAAGGAAGCAGGGGAGAGAACAGGGGAGTGTGACGAGGGGAAGGAGAGGGAAGGAGGTGGTGTGTGCGGTGGTTCTGGGGAGCGACGGTGGTTGGGGTGGTTGTATGGTGTTGGGCGGAGGTGGCAGTAGTGGTGGCTGGTGGTTGCAGTGGTGTTTGCGGTGGTGGTTCGTGGACCGAATCAAAGGGGAGTGAAATTGATTTTTGGATTTGGTTTTTATTTTTTTTGAAATTGAATTCTGAATTGTTGAATTTGTAATGGATGAAGAGGAAGAAGCAAATTTGATTTTTGCTTTGAATGGGGACCTAAATGAGGGAAGGAGGAAGGGAGGAATTGTTTTCCCTTCTTCCTGCTACACGTGAATAGCAAGCAAAGAGAAGAAAAAATGAAATTCTTAGTCTTGAGGGCATTTTGGTCATTTCACAAGATTAGGCCAAAATTCTGAAATTTGTTGCTATTTTTGGAAACTACTAAAAATAGAAATATTTATTTAAAATAATTCTTAATAAAAATATCGTTAACGAAAAACAAATAAATTTTCGTTTATAAATTTATCGTTTAAAATAAATCGTAAAAACGTTTAAATTAACGGAATTCGATAATTCGTAATTATTTAAAACGAAATCAAGCTAATAAATATTTTTAATTTTAATAAATCAAGTTTAAAAATTTCGGGGTATTACAGTTAAGCTTGAGGCGGGTGTAGGGGTGGGTGATGGAGCGGGGATGAGTTTTATTTTGATCCCAACGAGGGTGGGATCGAGATTGTGTTTTAGATGAGGATGAGTATCACTCTTATCGTGGGTGGTGAGGATAGGAACAAGATAAGCAAGTACGGTTATGGAGACCAATCCTCCGCACTCACCCCATGTCGAAGTCATATGTAGCTAAATAAATAGATTGTGTGAGTGGGTGTTAAGTAATCGGGTATAAAGATACATGGTGTGTGCGAGTATTAGGTGGATAGGATTATCGAAGTAAATGATGGATGCAAATGACTTTACTTTTTAACACGTGTAACAAACAGGGAGAAAATAATTTTATATACTTACCCTTGGTCGTTTTTAAAAAAAAATAAAAAATAAAAAATAAAATAAGTGACTGAACGGGGCAATAACATATCTATCATGTATTAATTTTAATTGCCGATAACTATAATTTAGTTTTCATTCAAAATTAATCTAAAAATGTGCATCGCACGGGTGTGGATACACAGGAAAGGGAGGTGATGAAGAGGGATGAATTTTATTTTATACCAGACTGCGGTTGGGAGGGGTGGGTATCGTTCCTATCGTAGATGGAGGGGATGAAGATGAGAATTGTAGGCTGGTGCGGGTGCGGGTGTGCAGGCCAAACCCCGCCTCAAAGTCATCCCTAACTCAATAAAGTAAATGGTCTATATAGGTGATAAGTGATCGGGTAATGAGTTGGCGGGGAGACTGTGCGAGTATTAAGTGGATATTACTATCGAAGTGAAGGCGGGTGAGATAAATTTATGCTTGATGCAAGTGGTGAATGAGATTGAAAATACTTTCATGTATGTGCCCTTATTTGTTTTAATAAGTAAGACACCGAATAAGTAATAACAAATTTATCCATCATTAATTATTTTTTATTTTGAGAATATTTATAGTTTATTCACTAAAAATTACCGAGTAAATAATTTTTCCATAGCAAACTCGAAGGGTTTGGGGAGAAAAAGAGCCCAAATGGATGATCAATGAAGAAGTTCCTCATTATATGCTTCGTTGTCTCTGATCCTCGATAGTCAATTAGGATTTGTCTCTTCAGAAGTTTGATTGGAAAGAAATGGAGAGTAATCCAGAGTCTGGGTCGCCCAAGAAGAAGCCTCGCCCGCTTGTGCGCATTGTGCTTCTTCTCATGTCTCATCGTGTTCTTGTCAGGTACTCTGCATCGTTATGCTAGTAATTTCAATCTGGGTTATGCTCAACTTTAGATTTTTGAAAACCCCAGTTTAACTTTTCTCTATTTGACAGATATATATATATATTTTTTTTGCAGTTTTCTGTGCTGTATTGCTGGAGTTATTGCCCTTTTACTCTTGCCTGTTCTTGCCAAAAATACTTACATATCAGAGAATGCACTCATGCCAGGTGAATCTTATTTATCAAGTCTCCAAATATTTGAATTGGGGTTTTGTTTGTTTGGATGATCTGGTTTGTTGGTATTTTTTGGGGAGATTACTTTGATTGAGTGTCGATTGTGTTCAATGCTCATATTTGTTAGATGTGTGTTATTTGAATTGCTGAAGCACGCTAAAATTTTGATTTTTCGGGATTAGTTTTTTACCTTTTGGATCCCATCATATTGCTAGAAATGGGTATTTTCCCTGTGCAGTGAGCCAGTGATTGCTGGAAGGCATACGCCATTTCATTGAATGTGTAGAAACTAGTAACATTTATGGTTCTCAAGAATTCGGAATTATGAATGATGTACCTCTGAGAGATATGATTTGTGCAGCAATAATTTCTTTATTTTGTTAATGAATGAGTTCATGTTAACATTATACGGAGTAAACGTGGAACATATCTTGCTTGAAAAATACTTTTAACTTGCTCTTTTAATAATCTCGGATGAACTGTTTTGTTAAGATAAGTTAATTCATTAACTAAGGAGTGTCTATTTATGTCATAGGTTCTGCCAATCCCATGCTGTCTGCTAATGATGTCTTAGATGCTGACAAGCTTGTTGCGGAGATAATGAGCTTGAGCTTGGAAGGCGATACTGCAGGCATGTATGTGTCCTCTAAATGCCATTGTACATTTATGCTATATACTTAATCTGAACCTGAAACAGTCAGTTCTTCTATTTCAATGTTTAGTCAATACCAAATCTCAACTATTATTTACAACTAAACCTGCTGAGAACTTGAAAGGTAAGGTTAGGCCCAAGAATATACAACAGAATGTCATTGTTCCAATATTTCCTTTCATATTCATCTCATCTATCACAAGTTTCTACATTCTTAACCCCTTTCCAAGCACGGGAGTCTGCATGCCCGAAATTGATTTGAGCGTCTAGCTTTCTGTCACTGCAGCTGACTGAGGCTTTATTTTGTAAATAGAGTTGAAACAGATTATTATATGCCTTTGGTTGCGCTTTTCTGATACGAAGTATCACTCTTGCCTTGGGTTTTAAGGCATTTCATTTAGTCGATTGTGAGGCCTTTGGTCTAAGGACTACATTTGGATAGAAAGAACTAGCATGGTTTTTCCTTGAATCCTTTCACTTCTACTGTATGATTTGTTGACGTGCTTTGTTATTTGATGTTTCCACCGAATATTTCATTTCAGTGAAATTCCAAGGATTCTAATGAAGCGTGTGGGAGACTTGGGTGCTGAAGTTAGTCAGTTCCAGTTCTATCCTCGGCCAAATAAGTTTCATCCTCTTCATTTCTTTTCTAGTCATGACAGTGACTCGAATCAAGAAAATGCTACCTGTGCAAGTCCAGCTATTAGTACTGTTGGTATAGTTAGGGCTCCACATGGCGACGGAAAAGAAGCTATTATCTTGGTGACTGCTTATAATGCTGTGAATCCCGATAATGGTGAAGCTTTATCGTTAGGTGTAGCATACTCTGTTTTCTCTTTGCTAACGCAAGTTACCTGGCTGGCAAAGGACATTATTTGGCTTGCTGCAGATTCTCGATACGGCGAACATGAAGCTGTTGCTGCGTGGTTGAGAGAATATTATGCCCCAACATTTTACAGCACAGATAAAACACACACTAATATGTGCTCTGCTAAAAATCCTCATCAGGAAATTGAGGAGAATCATGTTGTAGGTGCAGAATCATTTGAGGGCCTTAGACGTGCTGGAACAATGGCTGCTGCTCTGGTGATTAAAGTTAACGTAAACAAAGATTCTCAGGAAAGTCTTAGTATCTATGCTGAGGCATCCAATGGCCAAATGCCAAATCTTGATCTCATTAATGTTGTGAATTATCTGGCAGTACATCGTCAGGGTCTGCATGTAAGGGTGGGGAAACTTTGGTCCTTATTGGAGTCAAAATGTCTGAAGATGATTGGCGGAACAATTGAGTTTCTAGGAAACCTGGCTAGAAGCTTAAATCCCCAGTGGGGATTTGGTATTCCTGAAAGCGAATACGTTGAAGGCACTGCTACTCTTGCTAGTTCATTGTATGCTCAGGTGAGGTGACTCTTGATCTTCATTTCATCCTCATTTTGGTTCTTTCTTTCTTCTTCTACGTGTCACTGGCTATTTGTTTTGTGTGTGTGTGTGTGTGTGTGTGTGTGTCTGTTAGCGTGTCAAGTAGACTGATCATTTGTCATTCTTTATTTTTTACTTACTGCTCTTGTTACTTATCTTCTCTTTCTGTTTTATCATTATTTTAATTAGGCGTTGGGCGTTCCAACCGGTTCTCATGGTGCTTTCCGTGATTACCAAGTTGATGCTGTGACATTGGCAATTTCTTCCAAAGCCTCACCATATAACAAGGCCAAGCGAAGTGAATTTCTATTACGCAGTGGCCGGTAATGTATTTCTTCAACTCTTTGCCTAAATTCTATTATGTTTTCCCCAAAAGATTCAGTTGTCCTATTTCCATATGAGTCAAATGTTCTTACTTTTATGGTGTGTTCTGGCTGACAACTAATTTAGACCAGGCCCGTTAAATTTTTTAATTGGTACTACATATATTAGAAACAAATTGCCAGATGCCTCATAATTCTCTCTATAGTGTCCTGTGTAGGACAATTGTGCCATTCCCGATAAACTTAGAAAGTTCTTCCGTTAAGCCCTGATCAATGAACCTCCAAAATCCGACAAACTAAAAATGAGTCCTAACAAAACTCGTCCTTTTTCCTTCCCGCGAACCACGAGAGCGCCTAGCGCCCAGAGAGGAATGTGATTCAACAAGCAATTCGTCACTGCGAAGCTATAGTAAAGGTGTACAAATCATGTCTCTGAACCTGGACTGCAGCTTTATAGGGCTAGCCAGTTCATAAAGCTGAGGACCCAAAAGTCCTTGGCATGTGGTTGCATGTTACTTTAATTTGTATCCTGAATAAACTTCTGAAAGGCATGAACCTAGTCGAGCATTTGAGCTGTAGCCAGAGGAGGTTAAGCTCCCACACAGAAGTTCAAGTGTTTCTAGCCCCTTTTAGTTCTCGCATTGAACATTTGTGCCATTGCCGACATTGAATAACTGGATAACCATTCTGACTGTCTTGCTAGTTTTATAGGTCCATGGTAGGAAGTTTGCATGTAAAATGAAATGATACCTAAAAAAGACAATGTCTTGTACACCCTCTTGAAGAATTGGCTCCAGGGACATCGTTTCTGCTTTGGTCATTGGAGATTAAGTTGCTACACATAGGCTTGAGATTAAGTTGCTACACATAGGCTTGAGATTAAGTTCCTGATTGAGCAGCACAGATTAGTCATTAGCAGTTTTAATCAACTTTTGTCTTCACCTGAAACTGAATTTGACTAGCTTGTTCCTTGTTGAAGCTACATGCTGAGCTTTTTGTGTTCATTTTTCTCTTCTTCACTTCCTCTCCTATCCCTTCTGTTGTGTGTCATTAAGAAAAGCAAATATATGTTGATAAGATCTTATAGTGTACTATTCTCTTGCTTTGGCCAGCGGTATTAAGGAAACTGATGTACAGGATACACAAAAATGCGGACAACGGAGTTGGTGACGCCACCTTTTTTTTAGAATGATGTACAGTAGAATGTGAAATCAATCTTACTATCTAGGCTTCACTCATCTGAAATTCAGATCTGGGATTCTGGGTATCGGATGTTTAAGAATGTTTCACTTGCCTAATTAGACAATTCTAGAGATAAAACTTACACTCACTAATGCAGGGTCTCTTTAAATTCACTCCACTCTTAAAAAAAATGAAGGAATAGAACCAAGCAAACTGGCAATGATAATCTGATCTGGTAATCATACTCAATGTATTACATAATTTATATGAGTATTTATAGTATTAGATGCCTAACAAAAATAGGAAACAATCTAAAATAAAGAAATTTCTGGAATAGGTCCTAACTGAATATCTAGTTTATCTGCTTTTGTTTTCTAATCCCAAAAATGATTTAGTAAAGTCGGCAACATAAAATAGCATAGGAATGCAATTGCATCACATATTTGACTGTTTGATAAGAAATATAATTGAAAATCTAGATTCTGCTGTGGTCAATGAACAGAAAATGAAATTATTTGATAAGGCTAAATTTTAAATCTTTAGCAGTGACTGTTGAGTTGAAATTTAAGAGGGATTTGGGAAAATGTTGTTGCTTTAATTTCTTACTGTCTTGTTTCTTAACACAGGTTGATCGAAGGCACTATTAGATCAGTAAACAACCTCCTTGAAAAATTTCACCAATCATTTTTTCTCTACCTTCTAACTGGGCCGAGCAAGTTTGTTTCAGTAGGAGTTTACATGATCGCTTTTGCACTCCTTATTGCACCCTTACCCGTGGTTGCTGCGTCCCTTTATTCTGATGGTGTTCCGAAGTCTGATATAATAAAGTCTTGTGCAAGTGGTAGTAGCTCGATGAATAAATGTAATAAAAAAAGTTCATGGAGATGGCTTCAAGCAGCGAAATCTGTGTTTGTTATTCACATATGGGGAGTGGTTGTAGCATCACTTCCATATTTCATTTGTCAAATACCCAACGGGACGTCATTTTCTTGTGGTGTTTCCTGGATATTGCTGTCATTAGTTAGCCTTAATATCTGTTACCAGGTTTTCGGGTCTCCTTATTCCAGCTTCAAGTCATCTGAGCTGCATAAGCATAAGCATAAACAAGAATGGGGTGTGTTAAAGTCAGTGATGATAGCAGCTGCTTTTATTGGGTTGTCTCTGATGTCAGTAGTGAACTTTGCAGCAGCAGAAATAGGGGCATTGTTATTAGTGCCATTCTGTTTGATGGCTCACCCCTTAAAACTAGATATGCAAGACTTGACCCTGAAAGCTTTCTCCAGAATAGCTTGTAATATAGTCTTAGGACTGTTGTTGTTTCCGCCACTTACTTTCTTTGCGATACAAGGCTTGTCAGAAGGATTCAGCAATATCGATGTTGGTGGTTTTTGGACGTGGGTTGAGTCTCTTTGGGTATGGAATAGCGCAACATACCTATATGTAGTATTGGTTCACCTTCCATGCTGGCTCTTGTGTATTCATATTTTATTACATCCTTGTTCATTCTAATTAATCTTGTAACCAACATTTGTATTTCAGTGCTTCCAAACTTGCATCTAACTAGCTGACTTGTCATTTTGTTTGACATTGTCGTCCAAAGCAGATGAAACGGAACTACTAGTGAACTGTAAACACTCTATAATAGATTAAGAGGTAGACTGAAACATCACATAAAGATTTCAGGAAAACAGTCTATAACCCGGGACCAAAGCCAAATAAATTTTGCAACTTCACATAAAGATTTCAGGAAAACTGAAACTTCATCAATAGACTGCTGGTCCAGCTTTTATATCGGACTGTACAAGCAACTCTTTAGTGTTGATAAAGGTGCAGTCCTTTTCTCAAGTTTTTTTTGGATGTTCGTAAATGTCAGCAATACTATTAATTATTTGGGCGGTTCTAACTTCTTGCACCAAATTTATGCCCAATTATATGCAATATTAAGAGAATGCTCAACTCAGCTAGTGTTTATGCCTCGTCTAATTTTTTTAAATTTTTTTTTTAGATTTAGCCGGATGCATATAAACAGATTGATTAAAATGGTAAGAATTTATAGATTGATTAAAATGCTTCTCTGGGCTTTCCTATTGGATAGGTTGTCATTATATTATCTATTTGTAATTGTGGAGGTATTTCAGTAATCCAAGAGGAACACCAAAAGTGGATTTACTAATAAGCAAGAACTTACAGAGCCATGTTTAGGACTTTATTTATTATTTATTTTTTTGACAAGTGCTAACTAAACAAAATTACGGAAAATTAGAAAAGCAAATTAAATGTCGAGATGCTCCAGTTGCGAGATCATGAGCTTGTTCCACCCGCTGTCGCTCCACTTTGAGAACGCTGGGCCAAGAGAAAGCCTTTCCTAGGCTCTTGATATCTTCTAAGATCCAGCGAATATGTATGTCCTGTGTGTCTTCCTTCACAAGCATTTGCACCAGCTGCTGGGAGTCTGTAAGAATTGTAACCCTGTCCATACTAGCCTGTCGAGCCCACTTCATACCATAGAGGCACGCCAAAGCCTCAGCATGTAAAGGAGTTTCCGTCGTCCCTGAGGAGGCACCGCCCATTATTAAATTACCAGCCCTTAAGCTATTCTCCCAAACCCAACCCATACCTGCATTGTGGTTATTCTTATGCCAAGAACCATCCACTTGAATCCTCGCTGCCGAACCCTCAATAGCAGAAGGGGTAAAAACAATTCTAAAAAACCCCGGAGGAATAAGTGGCTCATCTTCTGGAGGGTGAAGAAATTGCAGAGAGGTACCGAAATTAGTAATAAATACCTCATGCTTGTCCAGACCATCCTTGATCAAAGCGAACACGGAAGCCAATGTGGTGACCTCATTCCTAAAAACTCGGTTGTTCCTAGACAACCACAGTGCCCATAAAGTGCTAATAAAATAGATATTCCTAGCATTGTTTTTCCCATCCTGGCGTTGAAATTGCCGGATATAGAACAGAAACCAATCCGTGAAGGAAATAGTTTCATTGATTTCTAAATGGATAGCAAGTATTCCATTCTTCCAAACTTCTTGTGCTATCGTACAAAAGCGAAAAATGTGCTGAATATCCTCTTCCCCACTAGCACAGAAATCACATTCAACTCCCATTTGAATACCTCTAGATTGCAGGTTGAGTTTTGTCGCAATTCCATTATGGAGAAGTTTCCAGATAAATAACTTCCATTTTGGTGGAATCTTTAATGACCAAAAATTCTTATAGAAATCCGTGGGAGCTCTATTGTAGGCAACTGCCACATCTCCCTTTATCAACATTGCATAAGCAGATTTAACAGTAAACTTACCAGATTTGTGATAGCTCCAGTACAAGAAATCTTCACAATCCGTTAAAGGAAGTTCCATACCCATAATTCGACGCGCATCTTCAAACTCAAAACTATCTTTGACCCTGGAATGATTCCAACTATTACCTGAAGGTGAAATGAAATGGCTAACCTTCCAGGTCCTTGCATTTAGAAGAGTAACTTCTGAATTAAACACGAGGGTTTTCCCTAAAATCCATCTATTATTTCCTGCGATAACCCGACGACCATTATCAATTTTCCAGTCACACCCTCTAAGGAGTAAATTACTGGCCCTACAAAGTCCACGCATACCCCAAGAGAATTTTTTCCCTTCTAACCTGGCTAGTACTCCAGTCTGTAAGGGAAATGGGAATTTCCTCCCACAAATCCCATCTAACATGCATTGTGGGTTGTTAAACAAACGCCACGCTTGTTTCATTAAAAGAGCCTTGTTCAAATAAGCCATCCCTCTTATTCCTAAACCTCCCAGACCTTTTGGTAGCTGCATTATATTTTTGTTAACCCAATGCATGCCTGAATTCCCTCTATTGGCCCAGAAGAAATGCACTAACATAGAATCTACTTTAGATACAATCGATCTTGGAACCTCCATACAGGAAAGAACATGAGAGGCCATAGCAACGAGGACTGTATTTATTAAGATTAGCTTCTGAGATTGAGACAAAGGAACTGAATTCCAGGAAATAATCTTGGTGGCAATCTTGTCAATAATGAATTGGAAATTAGAGCGCTTAGGACCTACCAAATCAATAGGAACTCCCAAATGCGAAGACAGAGCGGGAACCAAATCCATCTGAAACGTATCCCTGAATTTTCCCTGCATCTCGATGGGTGTATTTGGGCTAACTTTGAAATGAGATTTCTGCAGATTCAGTTGCTGTCCCGAAATTGCACAGAACCTACCAATGATATTTTTAACCTGAGAACAACTTGCCTCTATAGCTTTGAAAAACAAAAGAGCATCGTCAGCCAAGAACAAGTGGGACACTTGAGGGTAACCCCTTGAGATTCGGATTCCTTGAAACCGATTAAGATTATTCCCCATTTGTTACATTCGAGACAGTATATCCATGCAGAATAAAAACAGAAAGGGAGACAAAGGATCTCCCTGCCGTAAACCACACTTAGGCTTAAACTGTTCTGAAGTATCTTCGTTGATTAGGACTTTGTAAGAGACTGTAGATATACATTGATGTATCAATTGGATCCAGCGCCAAGGAAAACCATACGCCCTTAAAACTTTCATCAGAAATATCCAGTGAACCTATCATACGCTTTACTCATATCAATCTTAACCGTGGCAAGGTATCCAGACCCTCGCCGACGATGATTAATCTTATCAATAATCTCATGACTAGCCAAAATATTGTATGTCATGAATCTTTCCGAAATGAAAGCATGTTGGGCCGGGGAGATTATTGAAGGAAGAATGGACTTCATTCTTGTAACCAAGCATTTTGAAGCGCATTTATAAATTGTATTGCAAATGCTTATGGGTCTCAGATGCCCTACTTCTTCCGGGAGATCTTTTTTTGGAATCATAACCAAAATAGAGTGGTTCCATTCTTTTAATAGATAACCAGAAGTAAAGAAACTCTTAACCGCATCACAGACAGACCTCCCTACCTTATCCCAATAGAGTTTGAAAAAAGCTGCTGAAAAACCATCAGGACCAGGCGATTTAGAGTTTCCAATATCAAACATTGCAGACCTTATATCACCATCCGTAAAAGGTCTGTCAAGCATAGCAGCCTGGCCTTGTGAGATTTGTCGAAGACCTAGTTCTTGAATAACCATGTCTAGTTCGTCATTGTGAACTATTGCATCATTCGAATGAAAGATTTGTTTTAGAGAATCAACCAGAAGACCTTTTACGTGATCTTGTCCCTCTACCAAATCACCATCTTGATTCTTAAGAGTGAGGATCACATTCTTCTTTTGTCTCATTTTGACCTTAGTATACATTAGTTTAAATGGAATATCTCCTTCCTTTAACCATTGCTCTTTCAAACGTTGTTTCCAGAATTTAACCTTCAACGAAGCCTGCGAAAACGCTTGATCAACTTTATCAATGTAAACCCTTGCCTCACTTAAGTTCCCCACCACAGAACCTTCACTTGAAAGAGTTTCATTCATTTACCTCCAATTAACCCCCCATAATTTCTTATTAAGCAAACACCATCGCTTAATTTTCAATCGAATTGACACTACTCTCCTAGATAAAACATACATAGGTGAGCCCTGGAATGGATTCCTCCAATTGTTATTGATCATGTCACACACTTCTACAAATTGAAGACACCAATTTTCAATTTGGTAGGGTCTATTTTTCTCAGAACCGTAGAGTCATTTGAAAAAATAATTGCCGCATGATCTGAGGCAACCAATGGAAGGTTTAAAATATGAATGTCAGAAAAGGAAATGAACCACTCATTAGACATATACCCTCGGTCTAGCCTTTCTAAAATTAAAGCCGAACCGTCTCTTTTATTAGTCCAGGTAAACCTAGGTCCAGAGAAAGGAACATCAAGGAGCTGACTATTAAACCTCCAGCTAACAAAATCATCCCACCCACGAATGAAATTCGAACCTCCAAGCTTATCACTTAGGGTCTCAATTTGATTAAAATCCCCTAACAAAACACATTTTGGGTATAAACGAAGTAAACTTAAAAGTTGTTCCCAAATTAAAGGTCTATCTTCAACTATTGGAGCACCGTAAAAGAACAGCACGTAGTAGAAAATATCACTAGATTCTTCAACTTTACAAAGTACAAAGTTAGTACTACTAACTACACAAGTAATGACAAAAGGACTCCAACCAAAAACTGCCAAGCCACCACTTGTCCCTACTGGATCTACTCCACAACTAAAGGAGGGGTTGCACAACTTCATCTTATCTACTACATTAAGTACATTCATTTTAGTTTCTGAAAGAAACAAAAAACTAGGATTGTAAGTACGCAAAAGCCACAAAATGTAGGGTAACTTGGGTGAGTCAGGCTCATTAACACCCCTACAGTTCCAAAGAACAGCTTTCATTTTTTGGTAGAAGGCAAGGCCTCCGCTTTAGTTTCAGACAAGGATAAGGTTGGCTTGGCTTTTTTAGAAGGAGAGGTTGAATTAAAATCAAAGCGACGCTTCTGGCCAAGTTCACCAAGCCTGTTGTTAATCCTAACAAAATCATTCTGCAACATAGCTGAAAGTTGTTTCACTGAAACTGGATCAACATCAGCAAGATTATTCAGATCATCAAAGCTTTTATGCCTTTTATGAGACCAACTGGAACCAGAGTAACCAAAATGGGCCTTCGAATCATAAGAACGTGATCGCGTAAAGGTGAGTGGTTGCTTCCTTTTTTTTGACACAATCATAGCTGTTGGTGAAGCTTTAAACAACATGGGAGTAGACACTTGATTAACATCTTGGGCGTCCTTATTAACACCTGGAGAATACTGCTTAAAAATAACAGGAGTTGAAGGATCTGAAGTACCCCTAGTCAACCCATACAGATCATTTATGCCAGTTGAGGTTCCTGGAATGTTTAAATTTGGAGGTGGCTGCACATGAGTAGTTCTTCTTGCTAATGTGTCTGAGAAACCACGGGATGGAATATACATTCGTGCACGATCAGAGTCACCAAATTTCCCTGCAGAATAAATATCCATATTTGCCAATTCATTAACTGTTTGCTGCAACTCAACAAAAGGTCTGGGCCATGAACCAAGCAAACCTGGTTGCACAATTGGAATCGAACTAAAAACATTATCTCTAAGCACTTGAGGTCTCCCCTCAACAAAAGTACCAGAATGCTGCAAACTTGTATCTTTAGTAGCATAAATACCTGTCTGATTAGTCATAGGTAGTTGCTGCCGAACATTAGAAGGTTCCCCAGCTTCGAAAGTCAATCTTATACTTGATTGAAACCTACCTAAATTACCTTCCAAACCAGCCTCAGAAAGATTACTACCACTACTGTCACTACACAACGATGGAGCTCTCATATGAAACCTCGGGTTGAAGGCTTGCTGTTGAGATGGATAATATGAATGATAGGGGTCTCCAGGGAAAGTTGAAGTATTTTGAGGTAAAATATGTCCGCCTTCATTAAACCTGACAGGATGGTGATAATTTTCTGGAGTTTGAGGGTCTGATTCTTCCCCTAGAAACGCTGCATTATCTATTGCAGGACCTTCTCCAGCTTCAGCCGAGTTTGATTCTGCACTAACATAAGATTCCGTAGCAGAACTAGCTGATAAACTATCTTCTGAAATATCAGACACCACATGAATGATACCATCTTCAACATGTCCATTTTGAGCCACCCCAAAATTCATTGCATTCCCCCCATCATTGCTCCTATTCTGAAAATCCCCCTACGCCCCATTAAACTCTCCATTCTTGTGAACCATATTAAGCAGATTACCACCCCCACCATCATTGATATCATTCCCACTATCCCCTGATGAATTACTAACA
The DNA here is from genome assembly GCF_020520425.1 of Spinacia oleracea. NCBI lineage: Eukaryota > Viridiplantae > Streptophyta > Magnoliopsida > Caryophyllales > Amaranthaceae > Spinacia > Spinacia oleracea. The sequence continues at coordinate 158,107,101 of NC_079490.1, read as the reverse complement.
TAATCATTATCATCCCCTACATCAGGTCCCCCCCCCCCTCTCATCATCTGCCTCTTCTCCTAACTCTGCATCTAACCCAAGTAAAAACAAATCTACCCGAACATTACGACACCTGTACTTATCAGGTAATCCTTCAATCATATTCGAATAAAGAGGTGTTTCCATAGGACCATGAATCACTGAAAACCCAGCAGCCTCGAACCCCTCCATTCTATTGGTAATCTTACGAAAAGCATGATAAGCAGTAAAATCACAATTACACGAATAATGCCCAACTAATCCACATTTCTTACAAAATTTATAAACTCCCTCATAACAAAAGTAGACCCAAACAAATTGACCCCCCGGAACAGACACAAAGCAACCCGGTATTAAAGGTTTCGTTAAATCAAGCCATACCTTTGCTCTAAATTCTTGGTTTGAGGGTAGAATATCACCATTAAGTTCCACCGCTTCAACGAAGCCAATGAGGTTGAAACATTGAAGAGCCCATTCAGCATCGAGCAAACCAAGTGGAAGCCCTACTACACGAATCCACAACCAGGCCTTCGAGAAGTTGATGTTGCGCAAAATTGTGCTCACACTTCCTCTACGAAAAGTGATTACTCTGCCATCAATTATGATCGTATGTAGTTCTATTATGGCCTCAACATCAGCTTGGTGGGAGCAAACAAAAACATAGAAATCCCCAGTACGGTGGAATGTTATTGTCTCTCGCTTCACCCATCTAGAATCCACCAAGTGTTGAACCATGGACTGACTTGGGGGATTGGTATCAAAGAAGTGACCCACAACTGACTTATCCCAATTTATTTCTCCCATATGAAAATCAACAGGAGGGACTACAAGAGGACCCATCCTATGAATTTGCTAAGGATGCAATTGATTCATTACTAAACAAAGAAAATGACACTTTGGAGATGGAAGTAAACAGAGACCGTGAATAAAGAAGAGTAATTTGAGTGAGACTAAGAGAAGAATAAAGAAAAATATTTTGAAAGATTCAGAAAAGATAATAAAGAAAATAGATTGAAAGAGACAAAGAAACAGAGAAGGTAAAAGAACAGAGGAATTATCCTAAAGAGTTAGAGAGATTATAAGAAACTAAAACAACAATTATTCTAGAGTTTAGTGGGAAAAGGACAGAAGTTTAACAATAAACAAAGAAATTACAAGTAACAAAACCAAAAGGACGACAGATGTCAAACTAATTTCTTAAACATGCAAAAAAACAGGTGTTAAGCAATCTAAAGAGAACTTATCTAGCCTGAAGATCCTGGAAAGGTGAACAAATTCGAACAAAAAGTAGATTAAAACTTGATTTTTAGCTGTGTAGGAAGGACAAAAAAGGAATAAAAGAGGTGTGGCTGCTGGGATTCGAGCCCAGGTCTCCACGGCCACAACGTGGAATTCTAACCACTAAACTACAGCCACTTTGTTGTACATATTACGGAATACAAATAAAAAGTTACGTAAAATTGCAGTACCCATGAGTTCTGTGTAAGCTAAACATCAATAGAAATTTCACGACAAATGTATAAACTTATTTATTATTTTATTTTTATTTATGGAACTAATCCTAAAAGTTCTTCCCCTTTTTTGTTTTGCCACATTTGTTAACCCATTTTTTCTATTAGCTAGTTAGTTATATTTGTGTTGTTATATTTGTGTTTAAGGGACTAGATTGATTAAAATGCTTCTTTGGGCTTTTCATATTGGATATGTTGTCATTATATTCTCTATTCTATAAGTGTGTAGGGTATTTTAGTAATTTAAGGGGATATCAAAAGTGGATTTACTAAAATAATCTCATCACTTCACTTATATAATAGAGATCATTATTCATTAGTATCTCTAATACATGTTACTAGATTTTAGCCCGTGCGATGCACGGTTTGTATTAAAAACAGTTAAAAAAATTTCATATATATACCAACTGATATATTGTGTATTAGATTATGATTTTGGATTGAATTTAGAAGTATATTACTCCTTCCGTTCTTAAATATTAGTCTCCTTTTGACTTTTTTACCCGTTTCAACTTAATATTTAAACGTAAATATCTCAAAATACGTACATTTAAGACATATATTGATATTGTTAAACTATACAATGAGATGAACAAAACAAGATCCCACATGAATATATTTTGAAGTATGTATTGGAAAAAATTATAAGAATCTCTTCAAATGTGAATAGTGTCAAGATTCTAAAAGAGACTAATATTCGAGAACGGAGGGAGTAGATTAGATTAGTTTTTGATTTTGGATTGAATTTAGAAGTATATTAGATTAGTTTAGTTTAATTTCATTTTAGATTTATTTTTCAATTATTAGAGTGTTTGATTTTGGATGAAATTGCATATTAATAATTAATTAATAAAAATATGTATGTGACACCTAATTGTTTATTTACACGGCACTCGACTTTTTTAATTCAAAAATAATTTCGAAATCTTATTTTTCATTGGCCGAAACCATTAGATTTCCTACATGGCGCTCTAATATTGCTTAAATATTTGATTTTGGATTGAATTTCATATTAGATCTGTGTTTGATTTTGGATGAATTTAATTTTAGATTTTTTTAATTATTAGAGTGTTCTATTTGGGATGGGGTTGTACATATTAGTAATTAATTAATTAAAATATCTATGTGGCACCTAATTAATTATCTACGTATCACTTGATTTTTAAAATTCAAAAATAAATTAGAAAAAATTTTCATTGGCCGAAAGCATTTGATTTCCTACGTGGCGCTCAAATATTTCAGCAAATATGCCTCCTATATATATTAGATTAAATGTGTAAAATTTTGATAGTTAATTACTCATCGGGATAATCAAACAAGACCTCACGTGACTATGTTATTCATATATTTTGGAAAGATTTAGAATATATATTTAATTGTAATGAAAGAAAAAGAAAATCAGACAGAGTAATTAAATTAAATTATATGAGTATTTTGTTTTTTTTAAATGAAAAGATATAACAAAAGTTAGGTTATATTGTATTCAACTTATTTTGTATATACTTAACATATCTGAAATTATTTATTACCTGAAAAAAAAAAATTGTCTGTAAAAATGTACTACGTTTGAAAAAACTTATTTTTAAGTTTTTATGTATGAAATAAGTCAAAATAAGTTGAACAAAGAGAACCCTTGGATACCGATAAGCGCTTATACTATACAGAGAAGTACATGTAAGTAAGAGAAAACACCATTTTGTTGGAAATTCCCCGTCCCATTTCAACTCCTAATCCAACTCAATATTTGGTCATTTAATTTCGTATGAAATTCATGTCAGATTTGCCATGCCTACTTGATTTTGATCTCTTATCCTATACGCGATGACTTGTTTTTCATTGATTGTCCAATAATGTAATACCACATATTACGTATGTGATAATTGTTTGTATTCCTAGACAAATACACGTTATAACTTATACTTCCTCCATCTTTTAATACTCGTAACGTTTGGACTTTTGCCACTATTCATATAATCTACTTTGACTATTCGTAGTATTTTTTGTATAAGATAACACATAGTCATGTGGGATCTTGTTAGATTCGTCTCGATGTGTATTTTCAAAATATCAACTTTTTATAATTTTTGCATAAAGAGAATTTAAGATATAAATGATCAAAGTTATGCATTGACATGCGTGAAATTAACAAACGTTGCAAGTATTAAAAGACGGAGGAAGTATATACATGTGGAAAGACTTATACAAAAATGATGTTGGAACACAAGGAAAGGAGTACATTGTAAGAGGCTTGATATCAACTCCAATATCTTGTTTGTCGTTTGAGTATGGACTACACTTACACTATTATCATACATAACGTACGTAATAATGTTGTCATGTTGAAGCTAAGGATATAAATGATGATTTCATGAACCTGAAGCTACCTAAATCGCAAATCCAAGGGTCTTACTACATGTACATTAGGTGTATAAGGCATCTTGTACACCATGCTTTTCTATTGGTTGAAATGACATATTTATTGTCTTTCATTCTCATTTTTTAGTGGGTTTGATTATGTGTCAACAAATTAATGGTGGTGTATAAGAGAATCTTGTACAATAGGTGTACATGTAGCATTTTTCCAAATCCAACGCTTAGTGGGTGCAAAATATTTTTTGGTAATTTAAATAGGTGTAAATGGTCAAACTTTTATAAAATAACTATATAAAATGTTCATATTTTATAACAGAAAAACACACAAATCAATTTTTAAGTGGGGTCAAATTCAACCTCACAACCAACGTGCGGATGGTGCAGGGCGTGCACATAGACCACTGTGTACCTGCACCAAAATGCAAAAATATTAAAACAAAACGCAAAAAATAAAAAATAACGCAAAAACTCGAAATAGAACGTAATAAACTAAACAAAAAGAACATAATAGACTAAACGAAAAGAACATTAACCAAAACTCAAAAAGAACACCAATATTAAAAAAAAAACCCAAAGAAAATGTACAAAAATGAATGGAACATATTCTCTTTTCTGATAAACTATAAAAAGAACAACTATTTTCCAAAAAGAACATCATGTGAAAATTAATGCAACAAAAAAAAATCAAGTATCGATAATATTATAAAAGAACGATAAAAAAGTTAAAAAGAACACAAAATAATTAAGAAAAGAACAACAACAACAACAATTTTTTTATAAAACACAAAGACCAAAAGAAAATGAAAACTCAAAATTAAAAAATAAAACGACAACAAATAAAGGAAAAAAGAACAAAACACATGAAAAAGATTAACATTTTATTTTGCCTTATCAAACATAACAACAGAATGAAATCGATGAAAAGAACAACAGATCTATGTTCTTTTATTAGTTGTATTTGTTCTTTTCAATCCATTTAGTGTTCTAATTATAAAAAAGTTGACAATTTAAAAAGAACAAAAAAAACTAATTTAAAAAAGAACATAAGCAACGTAAATATTAGAAAAAGAACAAAACACGATTTTGATGGACTTAAAAGTAGATTTATGTTCTTTTATAAATATTATTTGTTCTTTTCCCATGCATCATGTGTTCTATTAAGAAAAGAAGATGAAACGACGTTGATTTAATTGTTGGACTTAAAACCAAATCTATGTACGTTGTTTCTAAAACTGTATTCTAAGTTAAAGAAAGAAGATTTAAATGTGTTAATGATGTTAGACTTAAAACCAGATCTATATTGTTTTAGAAAGTGCAATTTGTTCTTTTAATTAAAAAGAACATTGCAATTTGAAAAGAACACACTACAAGAAAGCGCTTGATTACCAACTGCATTTACCGACCGCCATAAAATTAGTCAGTAAAAAAAAAATTATCGACCGGAAATAAACCAGTGGGTAATTTACCGAAAATAGAACGGTCGCAAAATTTTAAGTTTACCCACCACTTTTAAAGTAGTCGGTAATTTATCGACTGCTTTTTCTTGTATTCCGACTAAAGAGCGGTTGGTAAAAATCCGACTATTTCCAAAACTCATTCAAAATTTTAATTACCGCCTATTTAATATCTCCAACCATATAAGCGGTCGTTAATTCTTTAAAGAAAAAAAAAGCTTGAGTACAATTTGCGACCAACTTCATTCAATTCTACATTTCAAAGAAAACCAAAAAACCGACACACCCAGCCTGCGATTTGGGCTGGGCGACGACATCGTATCTCTCCTGCCGGCGACGACGCACCTCCCACCTGCCGGCAACTACGCACCTCCCACCCCAACAACCCGCCGACGCCGTCTCCCTCCCAGCCGCGCAAAGTCCTTCCCAGCCCAGCTGCGCGCGTTGGAGCAAGCCTCCACCCAGCCGGACCACCTAGCAGGACCGGACTACCTAGTCAGCCGCACACCCGTCGACGAATTCCCAACCCAGGTAACCTTTGTTCTTAATTTTCATGATATAATGCTTCAATTTTTCAAACCCTAACTTTGTTGTTTATATCAAATGTAGTTTTTCTCTGTGAAATCTGTGAATAACCTTTTTTTCTCTTCTAATTTTGTTGAATTAATGACTTATTATGTTGGAAAATAAGTTTGTAAAAATGGGTCAATTGCTTAAAAATGGGTAAAATATCTTTCTGTGTGAACTCTTAGATATGTTGAATTAATGACTTATTATGGGCTTAAAAATGGGTAAAATAATGTAAAAATGTGAATGAAATGCTTACTGTTTCAAAATTTGTTCTATATCATTATTATGTTAGTGATATTTAAAATTAGATTCCTAACCACAATGATAATTACTCTTGTTTTATTATTTATATTTGATTTTTATTCTTATTGGCTTGTGTTTAAGTAATTATTGATCTTTATATAATTATAAGTAAATTATTGATCTTTATATAATTTATAAGTGTGTTTAAATAAATTATTGATCCTTATATCATTAATAAATTATTTAACTTTATATCATTAATAATTATTGATTTTTATATAATTAATAATAACAATTATTCGAGTGTTTATTTAGAAAACTTCGAGCGTTAGTAACATGATTAGTGTGAGATGTGTAGAGATTGGTTAGTAACATGTTTTTTGTGAGATGTGTAGAACTTGGTATCATGAAAAGAAGAGAGCGCAGTTGGATGTATGATAGACTCGACGGGCGCAATCTTAAGCCCGACTTTCTCAAGGGGGTTGGTGAGTTCATTGAGTTTTGCAAAGAGCATCCAACATGCAATGATGGTGACAAAATAAGATGCCCATGCCCCTTGTGTGATAACAGACATTTCCATGATACTGAAACAGTTAGAGTACATTTGTACAAGGAGGGGTTTGTTCGTAATTACTATCAAAGGATATGTCAAGGGGAAAAGCTTAGTAGAGTCCTCGCGCGTTCAGCCAAATCAATATTGGGATATGGTTATTGATGCTCTTGGAAATAATCAAGAGCATTTGTTGAATGAAGAGGGTAATTCAGTTGAAGAAGAACCAAATGATGAAGCTAAGAAGTTTATAGACCTTCTAAAGGCAGCTGGAGATCCATTATATGAAGGGAGAAAACTCTCTGTGTTGGAGATGGCATCAAGAATTGCAAGTTTGAAATGTGAATTCAACTTAAAACACAGGTGTGTGGATGGGTTTGCATCTTTGTTGAATGATGCGATTCCAAATAACAACCAAATGGGTAGAACTTTCAATAGCACAAAGAAGGTTCTTGAGGGCTTGGAACGATCATGAGAGGATCCACACATGCCCTAAAGGTTGTTTGCTCTTCTAGAAAGGCGATGCACAGTTAGATAAATGTAGAGTATGCGGAAGTGATCGGTATAAGAAGAATGCAAAGGGCAAGCTTATTCCAGCAAAAGTTCTAATTTATTTTCCAATCACACCGAGGTTGCAAAGGTTGTATGCTACCAAGAACATTTTGGAGGATATGACTTGGCATGCCAAGAATCCCCGAGTTCAAAACACCTTCGCACATCCTAGTGATAGTGAAGCGTGGAAGCACTTGGATACAACCTTTCCTAATTTCGCATCAGAGCCACGAAATGTCAGGCTTGGTTTGTGCACGGATGGATTTTCCCCCCATGGTAAATTTGGATCCCAATATTCATGTTGGCCAGTTATTCTTACACCATACAACTTGCCTCCATCGATGTGTATGAAGAGACCATTCATGTTCCTTTCTTTGCTCGTTCCCGGTCCTAAAAATCCTAAAGGAAACTTGGATGTGTACATGCAACCACTCATTGAAGAGTTGAAATAGTTATGGGAGGTTGGGGCTATGACTTATGACATCTCAAGCAAGCAGAATTTCAACCTCCGCGCATCCCTTTTGTGGACTATTAGTAATTTCCCTGCATATGGCATGCTATCTGGATGGTCCACTGCTAGAAAGAAGGCTTGCCCTTATTGTATGGATAAAAGCAAGGAATTTTGGCTTGAACATGAATTCCTTCCACATGACCACCCTTTTCGAAAGAATAAAACAACTTTGTGCAAAAACAAAGTTGAAAATGGCATGGGTCCGCATATAATGTGTGGAGAAGAATTGTGGCAATGTGTGAAGGACTTGCCTAAAGCAACTGATGGTCCTGAAGCTCTTAAGAAGTTGAAGAGTTCCAAAAAGGGTTGGTTCAAATAAAGTATTCTATGGGAACTCCCATATTGGAAGGATTTGCTTCTTCGTCACAACTTGGATGTCATGCACATTGAAAAGAACTTTTTTGACCAACTCATAAACACTGTGATGGATGTGAAAGGCAGCACCTCGGACACCACTAGTGCAAGGAAAGATATGGCTAAGTATTGTTAACTTCGGCAGTTAGAGCTTGAAAATGGAAATCAAACCATGCCCAAAGCACCTTTTGCACTTGACAAGGCTCAAAAGAAGGTGTTATGTGAATGGGTCCGAGACTTGAAATTCCCGGATGCTTATGCTTCAAACTTGAGCAGGTGTGTTAATCTTCAATCATGCAAGCTGTATGGAATGAAGAGCCACGATTGTCATGTCTTCATGGAGAGGTTACTTCCAGTTGCTTTGAAGGAGTTGCTTCCCTTGCATGTTTGGAAGGAAATTACAGAGATTAGTCAATTCTTCCGAGACTTATGCGCCCCCACTATCAAAGTGAGTGACATAGATCGCTTGGATAAGAATATAGCTGAGATCTTGTGCAAGATAGAGAAGATTTTTCCATCTGCATTTTTCATCTCAATGGAACACTTGCCAGTTCATCTTCCACATGAGGCAAAGGTTGGTGGTCCCGTCCAGTACAGGTGGATGTACCCATTTGAAAGGTAATCAAAGTAATACAAATAAGCGTAAATAAATTATTACTTTAAATATCTTATATGTTTACTAGTAACTATTAATCACACTTACATAATTTATAGGTTTCTTAACCATTTGAAGCGTAAGGTTGGAAATAAGGCACGTGTAGAAGGCCTATATGCAATGCTTACCTAATGGAAGAGATTTCGAACTTTTGTTCCCACTATTTTCAACCTGAGGTTGACACCAAAGCAAGGGATCTAGGAAGAAACGTCCATTCGGTTGTTGAGAACCAACATGACGTTAATATCCCCGAGATGTTCAGGGTTGATTGTGGTCGTGCACCTACTAATGGCCGTTTGCGCTTCTTGCAAGACATGGAGTATGATCGAGCACATCTTTATGTGCTTGCAAACAGTGGTATCTTAAGGTGAATATGAAAGGTAATAAACTATAATTTAATTATTGTAAACTCTTCTAACGACGTATTTAACCTTTATTTCCTTAATTACCATAGGAAATTTGAGGAGCACATTCTCCAAACTCATTCTCACATAGTAATGGAGGATATTTGGAGTAAATGCGAAGCCCAGTTCCCTGGATGGTTTAAGTGACATGTGAGATTAATTGTATTTTGCTTTTATTCATATACAATATTACTTACACTAGTCATTGAAAGAAAAAAAAATTATTGACTAATTCTACGAATTAGGTTCTCCGGTCGTTGAGTCCTAATGATGTGACACGGGCGTTTGCGATGGGCCCCTCTAGACAAGTTAGGACATGGAGTCGGTTCTATGTGAATTGATATAATTTTCAAACTCATGACTACGGCAAACACAAGTCAACTATGAATTCTGGAGTGTGTGTACAAAGTCCTGATGAAGTTGACTACTTTGGAATTTTGGAGGAGGTGGTTGAAGTTTCTTATTGTGGTAAGCTTCAAGAGTACAAGACAATCTTGTTTAAGTGCAGCTGGATGGATTCCGTGAAGGGTATGAACATTCATGAACAATACAAACTTGTTGAGGCTAATCATTCTAAGAGATACCCGAAGTATGACCCGTTTGTATTGTCTTACCAAGTTAGTCAAGTATACTTTGCACATTACCCCAGTTTGAAGAGGGATAAAGCCCAATGGTGGGCTGTGTTTAAAACTAAGGCAAGGTCTGTGATTGATGCTCCGGTTGACTTAGACTTTCTGCAAGAAGATGCAAATGAGGTTTCTTCAGCTCTTTGTGCTCCAGATGAGATCCCAGATTATGAAGATTAAGAAAATGATGATGATGACGATATTTGTTGTGGGATCTTTTACGGTGATGACGTGTCACGCGTTCCTCGTATCAAGTATGACCTGGCACGAACTTCTGGCAACCTGCAAGACAAGAATATTCCCGTAGGAATATTCCCTCCGATGCTTAAGTAAGTATAAGCTAGAGAGAGAAATAATTTGTAGAGAGAGGGCAGAGCGAAGTTACTGCTAAGTTGGTGGGAATGAATTGATTGATTTTACCTTGGGATCTGAGCCCTATTTATAGAGTTAGGGTTTTTGGGGAAATGATCCCTCATCCCTATCTGTGAGTTGCGTGCTCCGTTGGATAGGGGACACGTGTCCTCTTGCTAAAAGGCCTTTTAGCAAGTTGGGCCAGAAATTGTGGGCTTTCTTAACTAAGGTTGTTCCCTTGGTTTCCCTGAATACCCAGGTCCAGGCCTGCTTCTTGGGCTCGAGCCATGGATTCGTTTTCCTAGTCATTATGACCTCCTTGGGCCTTAAGGTGGCAACTATTAAGCCCACATAATTTGCCCCTCATGAGGGGTGAAAATGGACGTTAGTTTTCACTGCTCTTGGAGTGTTCAATGAGGTGACGACGCGTGGCAGGGGTAATCATTTCTTACCCCTCTATAAATAAGTGACCATTTCGAGTGATTTTTCCCCTCATTTCTAGTGATCATTTGAGAGCCATAGGAGAAGGCGATTTCCGGCGTCTAACATCCACCAGGAGCCACTATAGCGCCGCCACAATCTTCAAAGTCCTGTTCTTGCAGTTCTTCATCAAGTTTCTTCAAAAACTCTCTTCGATCTATCAGGTAATGCTTGCTTTGGAAAAATTTGTTTGTTGATTTTGGTCCTTCTCAATTCTCTTTTCTTATCGATGTGAGGGCTACGTCAAAACTGAGGGCGGCAACCTGCCCTTTTGACGTCTTCCCTTTTCAAGTAATGCCCCTCTTCTTGAGCCAAGTCTTCAGCCTGTGCAGGGTATCATGGTGCGAATAGAAGATGATCCAGAATTCGAAGGAGAATCTTCTTCTCCCATGGAGGAGGACGTCCCCTCAAAGCGTCGATGTCGCGCCGGCGGGCACGTCAGGTGGAGAGGAGGGTCACCTCCACCCCAGCGAGATTTTCCCACTTTAGCCATGGCTGACTTTCCTCACCGTCAAGGGTAGGGATTATGGGAGGTCTCTAAATCTGGGTTCAGAGTATAAGTTCTGCATGCCGGCTAGCATGGACTGCACCAGCTTTGGACTAGTGGAAGGGGAGTTTGCCGTGTACAGCTCCTTTCTGAAGCTCGGCATGAGATTCCCTCCTCACCCTTTTGTGGTGGAGTTGTTGGACGGCTTCAACATTGGTCTGAACCAAATGTCTCCCAACTCTTGGGCTGGCGTGTTTGGTTATATTCCCCGTTGTGATCTTGAGGGTATTACTCCCTCCTTCCCAGCATTCCTGAGGATCGCCTCCATGTCTCAAGTTTCCAAAGCTGCCGCGGGTTGGCTGATTCTTACTTACAAGGGCGCTTATCGGATGGTGATGGGCAAGGCGTCCAAGTGGCATCACTGGAGAAAGAAGTGGGTGGTTATCAAAACCACCAACTTGGAGATGTGCGAGCGGATGAGACGTTGGACTCTTAAGCCCAATTTTGTTGAAAAGAGCGGCTCTTTTCCTCCGGTCTCCGCCGCTCTCTGGAATCGGGTCTCGTCTTTGTTCAAGGCCAAGCCGCTCATAGTTAAGGACAAGACGGCTTACATACCCGAGGGGTGGTTGCCTCATTTGGATCAACTGGCCGATCCCGTTTTCCTCTCGGTTGTGGGCTTGTATCCGTATATCGGTATATGCCGAGAGGTAATGTATCTATACTTCAGATCTCTCACTGTTTTATCAAAGCTTTACTCTACTAATGTCTTTATTTGATTTTCAGACGAGGCCATGGAGAAGCTGGATGATGCATCCAAAGGCCGGGTGGATATGCCGTCCTGGCTGGCAAAGGTACTTGACGCCAACACCTTTGAGGTTTGGCAGCGTCAGAAGGCGGCTGAGCAAGCCGTCCCAGAGCAGATGGTTCATCCTCCTGCTGAGGAGAAGGTATTGTTCAAGCCTTCCTAAGTATGTGATTTCCATTGATGTTTGCAACTTATGTGTTTTTGTTTCTTTAGAGTTCGAGGAAGGCGGTCATGGACGCGACACCTTCTTCCAAGCGCAGGGCTGGCGACACAGGGAAACCCGTCTTCAAGTCAACGGCTTCGAAGGCATCCAAGGTGTTTGCTGTCCCTAAGGCTGCATCTGCTTCTCCTAGCTCTCGGAAAGCTGGAGCGGCGGCTGATCCTCTTGAAGGAATTGCTGAAGCCGTCCGCCAGAATATTCCTCTGAAGGCGGCGGAAAGGGCTAGGAATTCTGGGGGTAAGTTTTACTCCAACATCGTAACCACCTGCCGTTCCTCGTCTAGCAGTTCTATAGTCTCTCCCAGAGATTCTAAGGCCGTTGTTTTTCCCATAGAAATGCCCGACCCTCAGAAAGACATTGATGTTGAATTGGATCAGATCCCTTCTTCAGGCGGGTTCAACTCTCATGACCGGAGGAGGATAATGACTTTGATGCGCAATGCCATTCCTCCCAAGTATGCTGAGACCCTTCCTGAGGCGGCCGAGAATCAGCTTGCCGCCATGTATTCCTCGGCATTGGATGTGAGTTTCATTATGCCTTCATTATTTATATATTCTCGTTTTTCTTTTATTTTTTACTCTTGCTGTTTTGTGCAGATGTTTATCCTGCTGGACTCGCTAAAGAAGTAGCGCACTGCTTTGGTGCATGAGGAGGCTCGACACCGTCTTCTGGCCAGTCAATGCGGCGATCAGCATTTTGCTGAGCTGGAGAAACTTCGTTTTGACAGGCAGGAGGAGATTGACGCTGTGACCAAGTCCCTGACCTCCCAACGTGCTGAGAACGCGGGCCGCCTTTTACAAATCGATCAGAACTTCTCTGAAATGGAGAACCTTTCTGAGAAGATTAAGGAGAAGGAAGCTGAGTTTTCTCGTCTTGAGACTCAGTTTAAGGAGTTGGAGGCCCAGTTGGAGGCGGCTCGCAAGGAGGTTGCCTCGTCAAAGAGTGTTCTCGACCAGTCGGTCATGCTATGTGAGAAATCAACTCGAAGGGGCATGGAGCTTGCATGGAATGCCGAATTTGCCAGTGAACGCCCCTTCAGCTGGTTTGAGAAGTTCCTCACCTATCAAATTGAGGTGGAGAAGGCTCAGAAGGAAGGACACACCCCTGAGTTTGTTCCCAGCGATGACGATGAATGAGGGCTTCTAGGCGCCGTGCATTTATTTTGCCTTGTATTTATTTTGGGCTTGTTTTTGTGACGCCTTGCTTAGTGGCACCATGTGCATAATTTTGTAATTATGACTAATTTTTTGGAATGACTAGGCGTCTTTTGAACGTTTTTTGCTCTTTAGCTTTTGTCATCTTTGTTTACTTGTGATTGATTCTATGTTTATAGCTGACACCCCTAAATTGAGACGTCAAATGCTTGCCTCGGTCTTTTTGCCGAGGTCTTTAGCTACTTTATATAGCTATTTGAGAAATGTGTGACCCCTGTGTTCTAGGTGATCAGCCTAGTGAGGGTGCTAATCTGGGCCACTTCTTAGGCCTTTAGACGACTAGTCTTTAATTCTTGAGAGAATGTTAGTTTGCACTTCTCCAAGAGATTTGGTAACATATTTGTCATAAAGGTTTCCCAGCAAGGCCGGCTTGCAGGGAATTTTTCATTTAATGTTAAAGCATGCTACATGGTGCGTCTATGTTTTGGATGTCTTTACAAAACATTTAATCAAGATAACATAAATGTTAATCTAGAAAAAGTACTTCTTGAGGTTATCCGCATTCCATGTACGCAAAATCGGACGCCCCTGCATGTCTTGGATCCGGTATGTTCCGTCTCGAACCTCCTCGTAAATCTCATATGGACCTTCCCAAGTAGGAGTGAGTTTCCCTTGTTCATTGGCGCGTCCTACGGCTTCCATCTTTCTAAGCACAAAATCTCCGAATTTTAATATTCTTCTAGAAACCCTTTTGTTGTACTCCCTCGTCATTCGGAGTTTGTATAGCTGTTGCCGCAGAGCCGCGTTTCCTCTTGTTTCTGGCAAGAAATCCAGGGCCGCCTTCATCATTTCCCAATTGGCGTCTTCATTAAATAACATGACGCGCAGAGTTGGTTCACACATTTCAATGGGTAGGACGGCTTCAGCTCCATAAGCTAGCAAGAATGGTGTTTCTCCTGTGGAGTTTTTTTCCGTGGTCCGTATAGACCATAGAACATTGGGTAACTCGTCGGCCCATAACCCTTTCGCCTCATCAAGCTTCTTTTTCATCCCTTCAGAGATGATTTTGTTGAATGCTTCTACTTGTCCGTTAGCTTGGGGGCGTCCCACTGATGCAAAACATGTTGTGATACCATGGTCAGCCAACCAATCTTCCAATTTGGGCGTCTTGAATTGCGGCCCGTTGTCAAAGACTATAGACTGAGGCACGCCAAATCTTGTGATGATGTTTTTCCAGATGAATGCACTCACATCTTGAGCCTTAGTGTTTTTCAAAGCTTCAGCTTCTACCCATTTGGTGAAATAGTCGACGGCAACTATCACATAACGCAATCCACCTGGTGCCGTCGTATAGGGACCTAATAAGTCCATCCCCCATTTGGCAAATGGTATAGGGCTGGTGATTGGTGTCAGTCTCTGTGCTGGCCGTCGAATTAGATGAGCAAATCGTTGACATTTATCACACCGCTTAACCAAGTCAAGAGCGTCTTCTTTGAGAGTGGGCCAATAGTATCCAGTTCTTAGGGCTTTTTCTGCAAGGGCCCTCCCTCCTATGTGAGAGCTGCATAATCCCTGATGAAGATCTTCCAGTACTTCATGCCCCTTCTCGGGGGTTACGCAGCGAAGAAGAGGCCGCGAGAAAGCTTTTTTGTATAGAGCCCCATTCCACACCTGGAACTAGGTACTTTTCCTTTGTAATCTTTCTGCCTGCTTGGGATCATCAGGGAGTACTCCATTCATTTTGAAATTAACAATATCATCCATCCAGGTGGCTGTTCGGTCTAGGATGTCTGTCCTCGAGGCGTCAATGCTTTTGAGCTGTTTTACTTCCCAAAACACATGACGTGGCGTATCGCAAGACGTTGAGCTTGCTAGTTTGGATAGAGTGTCTGCTTTGTTGTTTTCAGATCGGGGTATGTGTTGTATCTCAAAGTTAGACAACGGCTGAACTTCCTGGCGGACCTTTTCCAGATATTTTATCATGGAGTCATCCTTGGCCTCATATTCTCCTTTTACTTGACTGACGATTAACTGTGAGTCAGATAAAACCAGGACGTCTGCCGCCCCTGCTGCTTTGCTCATCTGAATTCCGCATATCAAGGCTTCGTACTCAGCTTCGTTATTTGACGCCTGAAAGTTAAAACGCATTGCATATTCATAGACATCCCCTTCTGGTGATTCGCAGATAATGCCGGCTCCCGAACCATTTTGGGTGGCAGAGCCGTCCAAGTGAACTATCCACTGGGTTTTTTCATTCTTCAAATAGGGTGGCTTGGTCAGCTCCGCAATGAAGTCAGCAAATGCCTGTCCCTTTATTGCCTTCCGCGGCTCATACGAAATATCAAATGCATTAAGATCAATTGCCCAGTTGAGCATTCTTCCAGACGCTTCCAGATTGGTAAATGGCCGCTTTAGAGGTTGATCTGTGTAGACTATCAGCCGATGAGCCAGGAAGTATGGACGAAGCTTCTTACTAGCCAAGAACAGAGCGAAGCCGAATTTTTCAACAGTTAGATATTTGAGTTCGGCATTCTGCAACATGTGGCTGACAAAGTAGACAGGTAGTTGTGTCCCATCCCTTTCTGTAAGCAAGACGGCACTTAGTGCGTACTCTGAGATGGCAAGGTACAGATATAGAACTTTTCCTGAGAGGGGGCTGACCAGCCGCGGCAGAGTGTGCAGGTGTTCTTTTAAACGGAGGAAGGCGATCTCTGCTTGTGGCGTCCATTCAAACTGGGTCCCCTTTCTGATGGTACTGAAAAAGTAATGACACTTGTCTCCGGCTCTAGATAGAAATCGTCCCAAGGCGGCAAGACATCCAGTTAGGCGTTGCACATCTTTGACCGTCCTTGGCGACGTCATATTAATGACGGCCTGTACCATGTCCGGATTTGCCTCAATGCCCCTTTCATCAATCAAGAAGCCAAGGAACTTGCCAGAGGATACCCCGAGTATGCACTTCTTTGGATTGAGTCTCATTTGGTATATCCTGAGGGTCTCAAAGGTTTCCCGCAAATCGTCGAGGTGATCCATCTTTTGCTTTCTTTTTACAATCATATCATCGATATAGGCTTCTATATTCCTCCCCAATTGCTTTGCAAAAACCGTGTTCACCAGCCGTTGGAAGGTGGCTGGGGCATTTTTTAAACCGAACGGCATTACTTTGTAGCAGTACAGTCCTTGTTCCATGACAAATGACGTCTTCTCTTGATCTTCGGGCCACAAAGGGATCTGGTGAAATCCGGAGTAGGCATCCATGAAGCTCATCATGGCATGCCCCGCTGTTGAGTCGACGAGTCGATCTATCTTCGGCAGTGGGAAACTGTCCTTGGGGCAGGCTCTGTTGAGATCGGTGTAATCGACACACATCCTCCATGTCCCATTGGGATTGGGTACCAGTACTACATTAGCTACCCAGTCTGGGTATTGACATGGACGTATGAAGCCTGCGTCCATTAGCTTTTTAACCTCAGCAGCAGCGGCCAAATTTCTTGCTTCTCCATGATTCCTTTTCTTCTGGCGTACTGGCTTTATAGCGCTATCCACATTTAGCTTGTGCACGGCTACTGCCGGATCAATGTCTGGCATCTCCTCTACCGTGAAGGCAAATATTTCTTTGTATTCTCGGAGCAGTTGCACTAATGCTGTCGGCATGGGGTCGTCAGGGGGAATTCCAATGGGAACCGTTCGAGACGGATCCGCTAAGTCCAGAATTATAGCATAGTGTGCTCCCACTGGCTCAGGTCGTCTTTCTACATTGTGCTCTGTTGGTGTCTCTCGTGTTTTACGACGGTTTGTCTGAGGTTTAGCTTGCTCGTTTCCCTTCGGAGAGGCTCCCCAGGCCGGTGGCTCTAATGTCGAAAAGTAACAATCCCTGGCCAGCTGTTGGTTTCCATAGAGGGACCCAACGCGTCCGTTACTTCCTACGAACTTGACCAGTAGTAAATGAGGTACAATCACAGCTTTTAGGTCGTTGAGTGTTGGACGGCCAAGTATGATATTGAATGCAGTGAGGTTTGCAACAATTATATACAGAATGACGCCTTCTTTGGTCACCGGGGGAACTCCAATGGAGGCCGGGAGTAAGATGGAGCCAATTGGACGAACGATGATTCCCCCGAATCCTACCAAGGGCCCATATACTTTTTCTATGGCTTCGGGATCGTGCTTCAATTTCTGCAGGCAGTGTAGACTGATTATGTCGAACGAGCTCCCCGTGTCCACCAGTACTCTCTTCACTCTGAGATTAGCCACCTTAATCTCTAGAACCAGAGGGTCATCGTCATATGGTGCCGCCGCCCTTCTGTAATCGTCTTTGGAAATTTCTACAGAGGGTAGATTCATCTGTGCGGGGCGAAGATAAGATGGACCTGCTTGCCGTCCTTCCTTACATGGTTCTCCTGCAGCTATTCCCCCTGATATTACCATAACTCCTTTGTCTTCATCTTTTAAATGAATGTACTGGAGGAGGCGTCCTTCAGCCGCATGATCACTTAATATCTTCCTCAACATCCGACAATTTTGGGTGTCGTGTCCTTCATCTTTGTGAAAAGCACAGAACGGGGCCTGTTGGCTGGAGGTGGCCAGTCGTCGGGTGGACGGTTCTATTCCCAGACTCGGTCCCTCAGCCAAGAGAATGTTTTCAAGAGCCGTGTTGAACATAAAGGAGCCTCTAGTTGACGACCTCCTTCGCCTTCTTTTCACCTCAGTACTGCGGTCATTCTTTCTCAAGGTGACGCTCTCATGTGGCCTTCTAGGAATCTTGAGAGAGTGATGACCCTGAGTTTCATCACTCTTCTGCGAAGCTTGTCTCGTCCGTCTTCCTGGACGTTCTTCTTTTACATGCCGACTCTCCTTCTCCAGGGTGCGTCTATTCATGGGTGAGTCGAGATCTTCTGATAAAGGTTCCATCATCCTGCCATTATCATGCTCGGGGTTGGCTTCGTGGAGGGACCTAGTGATTTCTTTTTGAAGGACGTGCTGAAACCCTTGTTGCCATTCAACTACAATATCTTGATGGGGATCATTCAACAAGTGCTGCACGAGCCTCACGGAGGCAGGCCGGCTAGCTGATGCGTCACAATGGTAGTTGGACTTATTTTTAAACGTCCCTCCCTGACAAGGATTCCCATTTCGTCCTGGGGTTTTCGCGCTCAGATTGAAGTTCAGCCATGACACTGTACCTCCCCACAGACGGCGCCAAATGTTGTGGGATCTTTTACGGTGATGACGTGTCACGCGTTCCTCGGAGGTATCAAGTACGACCTGGCACGAACTTCTGGCAACCTGAAAAACAAGAATATTCCCGTAGGAATATTCCCTCCGATGCTTAAGTAAGTATAAGCTAGAGAGAGAAATAATTTGTAGAGAGAGGGCAGAGCGAAGTTACTGCTAAGTTGGTGGAAATGAATTGATTGATTTTACCTTGGGATCTGAGCCCTATTTATAGATTTAGGGTTTTTGGGGAAATGATCCCTCATCCCTATCTGTGAGTTGCATGCTCCGTTGGATAGGGGACACGTGTCCTCTTGCTAAAAGGCCTTTTAGCAAGTTGGGCCAGAAATTGTGGGCTTCCTTAACTAAGGCTGTTCCCTTGGTTTCCCTGAATACCCAGGTCCAGGCCTGCTTCTTGGGCTCGAGCCATGGATTCGTTTGCCTAGTCATCATGACCTCCTTGGGCCTTAAGGTGGCAACTATTAAGCCCACATCAATATTAATGATGGTGATGCTGATAGTATGAGTGATGAGGATGAGGATGAGGATGAGCATGAGGATGATGAAAATGAGGATGAGGATGATGGTGATGATGACGTTGATGATGATGATGATGATGATGACGAATTGACGACGATGATGATGATGATGTTGGATACGACGATTAACTTGATCTTGCTGATTTTGATTTTATTTGGTTGTTTAATTTTAGGTTCAAGAAATATTATGTAGTTGTTTGGTAAACTTATGATTGAAATTTGACATGTGTTGTCTTTTATGATTGGACTTTGAATTATGTAGTTGTTTATTGAACTTATCATTGAACTTTTTATTTTGGTTGTATAAATTGATGTTTGTTAGACAGTCTGTAGTTGTTTGTCACTTGTTATTTGGTAAATATATATGTAGCGTAAGTTTATTTGTTAATGCTTGGTTTGTGTTCTACTAAATAAACATATGTCCAATTGAGGAATTATGTAGTCGTTTGGTAAACTTATGATTGAAATTTGAATTATTTAAACTTGGTTTGTGTTCTACTAAATAAACAGATGTCCAATCGAGGAGAAAACTCAGCCATCCGCAGTCGTTTAGGTGCACGTGGAGGTGGTCGTGAAGGTGGTCGTGGAGGTGGCCATGGAGGTGGCCATGGAGCTGGCCGTGGAGGTACTACACGGGTGACCCAACCCTCACTGGATACCTACTTTGATGATGACGAAACTCAAGGTCAATACTCTGAAGAGGTGGTACCTGATTCACAAGAAAATGAAGAAGATGAAGATTCTGGAGTGATTTAGATGGCACCGGGTGAACTTTGGTAAGACTTAGAGTTACATTTTAATTATTTTATCTCATGTATGAATTTTGTAAACTAACGTTACTTGTGTTTTTTCCTATTCCACTATGTAAGGTTTGATCACAGTTCCATTTCCCGGGATATTACTAACGTAATGCAGACATATTTCAAGAGTACTTGGACGTGTTATACCAAAGTTGACAAGGATACAAAAGAGAATTGGTTCACTCTGTTCAAGGTTTATTCAATTTTATATCATGTAATTTATCACTTTTTATTTATCAACTTGCTATAATTGTAACATAACAAAATATCCCTTCTTTTCTTTTCTTTTGTGTAGAGGACCTATAAATGGTTGCCTGAGTTTGATCAACTTGCTGTGCATGATTACCATGCAAATGCATATAAACGAGTTAAGTACATCCACTACCAAATAACAAGAAAGAGTAATGGAAAGAAGCCAGATTGGATGCCTGAGGAAGTGCATGCAGATATGATGAAGTACGTGGATGATGATGAATTCAAGAAAATATCTGAGCAGGCTAAGAAAAATAGAAGAGGGGGTTCATTAACCAACAAAGTTGAACCATCAAATTTCCAAGGTTCCATTTCCACAACTGAGGCTGCAAAGAAAATGGTAAATTTAATAATGTAACTTAATTTCATTTAACGTTGTTACTAATTTGATTATTTACACAAATTACTTGTATAATTAGGCAAAGGAAAGTGGAGGTGTGATGCCTACAGCCGGTGAATTATATTCGAAGACACACGCGAAGGAAGTACCGGGTAAAGGGAAAGTCCCTTGTAGTAGCAAAGCAAAGCAAATCAAGGTAACTTACTATTATTCTTATTTCTAAAATGTGAGTAAATACATTTGCATGCGTCTTAACAAGTTTAAACTAAGCTTATAAAACATGTTTTAATTTTAAAATCATCCCTTAGTTCTTTTAGTTGAAAAATGGGAGGGGAAATGCCTTATTTAGCCTATATATGACCTATATCGACCAAATATGACTTAAATGTGCGTAAATTTATTAGAATCAGTTTTAGAAACCTTGAATGTGCCACATAAAACATGTAAATAGTTTGAAATGACAAGTTTGGTTCCTTAGCTCAAAGTTGGGCGAGAAAATGACATTTTAGGCAAAATATGACCTATAACGACCAAATAAGCCTTAGATGTGAGTAAATACTTTTGCATGTGTCTTAGCAAGTCAAAATAAAGCTTATAAAACATATTTTAAGTTTAAAATCAGCCCTTAGTTCTTTTAGTTGAAAAATGGGAGCGAAAATGCCTTATTTAGCTTATATATGACTTATATCGACCAAATATGACTTAAATATGCTTAAATTGATTAGAATCAGTTTTAGAAACCTTGAATGTGCCACATAAACATGTAAATAGTTTGAAATAACAAGTTTGGTTCCTTAGCTCAAAGTTGGGCGAGAAAATGACATTTTAGGCAAAATATGACCTATAACGACCAAATAAGCCTTAGATGTGAGTAAATACTTTTGAATCTGTCTTAGGAAGTCAAAATAAAGCTTATAAAACATGTTTTATGTTTAAAATCAGCCCTTAGTTCTTTTAATTGAAAAATGGGAGCGAAAATGCCTTATTTAGCCTATATATGACCTATATCGACCAAATATGTCTTAAATGTGCTTAAATTGACTAGAATCAGTCTTAGAAACCTTGAATGTGCCACATAAAACACGTAAATAGTTTAAAATGACAAGTTTGTTTCCTTAGCTCAAAGTTGGGCGAGAAAATGACATTTTAGGCAAAATATAACCTATAACGACCAAATAAGCCTTAGATGTGAGTAAATACATTTGAATGTGACTTAGCAAGTAAAAAAAAATCTTATAAAACATGTTTTAAGTTTAAAATCAGCCCTTAGTTCTTTTAGTTGAAAAATGGGAGCGAAAATGCCTTATTTAGCCTATATATGACCTATATCGACAAAATATCACTTAAATGTGCTTAAATTGATTAGAATCAGTTTTAGAAACCTTGAATGTGCCACATAAAACATGTACATGGTTTGAAATGACAAGTTTGGTTCCTTAGCTCAAAGTTGGGCGAGAAAATGACATTTTAGGCAAAATATGACCTATAACGACCAAATAAGCCTTAGATGTGAGTAAATACATTTGAATGTGTCTTAACAAGTTCAAAATAAAGCTTATAAAACATGTTTTAAGTTTAAAATCAGCCCTTAGTTCTTTTAGTAGAAAAATGGGAGCGAAAATGCCTTATTTAGACTATATATGACCTATATCGACCAAATATGACTTAAATGTGCTTAAATTGATTAGAATCAATTTTAGAAACCTTGAATGTGCCACATAAAACATGTAAGTAGTTTGAAATGACAAGTTTGGTTCCTTAGCTCAAAGTTGGGCGAGAAAATGACATTTTAGGCAAAATATGACCTATAACGAGCAAATAAGCCTTAGATGTGAGTAAATACATTTGAATGTGTCTTAGCAACTCAAAATAAATCTTATAAAACATGTTTTAAGTTTAAAATCAGCCCTTAGTTCTTTTAGTTGAAAAATGGGAGCGAAAATGCCTTATTTAGCCTATATATGACCTATATCGACCAAATATGACTTAAATGTGCTTAAATTGATTAGAATCAATTTTAGAAACCTTGAATGTGCCACATAAAACATGTAAGTAGTTTGAAATGACAAGTTTGGTTCCTTAGCTCAAAGTTGGGCGAGAAAATGACATTTTAGGCAAAATATGACCTATAACGAGCAAATAAGCCTTAGATGTGAGTAAATACATTTGAATGTGTCTTAGCAACTCAAAATAAAGCTTATAAAACATGTTTTAAGTTTAAAATCAGCCCTTAGTTCTTTTAGTTGAAAAATGGGAGCGAAAATGCCTTATTTAGCCTATATATGACCTATATCGACCAAATAGGACTTAAATTTGCTTAAATTGATTAGAATCAGTTTTGAAAACCTTGAATGTGCCACATAAAACATGTAAACGGTTTGAAATGACAAGTTTGGTTCCTTAGCTCAAAGTTGGGCGAGAAAATGACATTTTAGGCAAAATATGACCTATAACGACCAAATAAGACTTAAATGTAAGTAAACACTTTTGAATGTGTCTTAAAATGTTCAAACTAAGCTTATAAAACATGTTCTAAGTTTAAAATCAGCCCTTAGTTCTTTTAGTTGAAAAATGGGACCAAAAACGCCTTATTTAGCTTATACATGACCTATATCGACCAAATATGACTTAAATGTGCTTAAATTGATTAGAATCAGTTTTAGAAACCTTGAATGTGCCACATAAAACATGTAAATAGTTTGAAATGATAAGTTTGGTTCCTTAGCTCAAAGTTGGGCGAGAAAATGACATTTTAGGCAAAATATGACCTATAACGACCAAATAAGTCTTAGATGCGAGTAAATACATTTGAATGTGTCTTAGCAAGTCAAAATAAAGCTTATAAAACATGTTTTAAGTTTAAAATCAGCCCTTAGTTCTTTTAGTAGAAAAATGGGAGCGAAAATGCCTTATTTAGCCTATATATGACCTATATCGACCACATATGACTTAACTGTGCTTAAATTGATTAGAATCAGTCTCAGAAACCTTGAATGTGCCACATAAAACATGTAAACGGTTTAAAATGACAAGTTTGGTTCCTTAGCTCAAAGTTGGGCGAGAAAATGACATTTTAGGCAAAATATGACCTATAACGACCAAATAAGACTTAAATGTGAGTAAATACTTTTGAATGTGTCTTAACAAGTTCAAACTAAGCTTATAAAACATGTTTTAAGTTTAAAATCAGCCCTTAGTTCCTTTAGTTGAAAAATGGGACTGAAAACGCCTTATTTAGCCTATATATGTTTTAAGTTTAAATGTGCTTGTAGACACCTACTTTTGTCCCCATTCCCGAAAGGGAAGGTTCGATGATGAGAACGTAAATCTCCACTTGACAACGCATCTTCTATAAAATAACGAATCTCAATCACCCTCTTCATTTCACCCGAAACCTGCTATTTATGGAAACCTGCTAAAAATAGTAACTGCCGTAATGGGTAGTTGTTAAAAGTGGCAAGTCATAAAAGATAGAAACCTGTCAGAATTAGGTGTTGCACTCCAACATAAATCCTAAATGAGATAGAAGTTGCGAGAGAATCCTATTCCTAATACGATTCGAAAATAAGATTCACGTATTGATTGAAATCCTAACGAGCCTAGAGTTCGTAACGGGCCCAAACGCATTCCGTCATAAAATTAATACGCACTAAAAGACTCGATTAAGTCTCATACACTCCGGGTTCTAAGAGTCCGAATCTGACAAAGAAACGGCCCAAACAGCAATTTCAACGCCCAGCCCTGGGCGCTGAAATTGCCTGGATCCTATTTTCAACGCCCAGAGCTGGGCGCCGAAATTTTTGACGCCCAGCCCTGGGCGCTGCAAATACCTGGGACGTGTTCTTTCATAATTCCTCGTGGATCAGAGTTCTACAATTCTATCTTTCCATGAACTGTTTTCTATAAAAATAGCCCTAAGTTCGACGTGAAAAGAACACAACACACAATTATTATTATGAGTATTGACTCTAAACCCTAAGCCTAAGCCTCACGCTGAAAAACTGATCACGCATTCTGTCGCAATCGATCCAAAAATCGAACAGAACGTATCCTGTCCCGTAAATTGAGATTCGTTAAATAAAAGGAGAAATAGCAAAGTCAAAGTGGTTAGTTTTCTGAGAACCGTGACGCACCTCTCAAGGGTGCGTCGTAATGTGTCCCTTTTCCATGGTTTAATTGCTTTACTCGCCCTTTTATGAACTGTTAAACTAATTAAATCTGATTGTTCTATCACGCCTAATAAAGATAATATGTTGGGAAATTGGACTATCATGCTAGGTCCCTTAAAACAATCTAAATCAGATAATCGCGCTCGATCTAGTACTATATGTTGCGTATTGTTAAAATCAACTCAGATTAGTTTAATAGTTAACGCATGTCCCTTCAATTATTTATGCTGAGCTAGTAAGGATATCCTGCCTCTGGAGTTATCGAAGAGCGAGTACTCCTCTCGGTAGTTACAGTCCCTCGAACCCTCAATCTCTACCTTGCGGGTGTATGTTGAGAGATCCCCACACCAGGGATCACAAGGGAACCTACGGCCGTCGTGGTTAAACATAATTGCACTCCCTTTATGTCACGATAACCGGGTTTTGTCAGTTTTTCTCATTGTCGTTAAAAACTAAATGGCGACTCCTATATTACTAGTCAATTGGGTGTAAACTCACAGGAAATCCAATTACACTTGATTTGACAAAAAGAAACGTCACACCCACGAGGGACAAGGTCACGCATTAGCCTCGTGCTTTTTCGACCCCCTCACAGTGGCGACTCCACTGGGGATAGTGAAGGAAATACTCGTGCTCGTAGGTAATCAAAATAGCCGAAGGGTGAAACGATCCTACCCCGCGTTTATTTCCCCATCAAGTTGGGACGACCTGAAAATCAGCATATTAATGTGAACGGGCAGAACCGCATAACGAATCTTGGCTCCCTCGGATGTTTCATCTCGGGAGTTGGGACTAAGGATACCCATCGCCAACCGGGGGGTGCAGACGCTTCGAATGTTGTCCACTCGGCACTTTCGCTAGTAGTACACCCGTCCCAAATCCAATCGCTCGCCCATTAGTTCCCTCTCATTGGTGCATGCCCCCTTGGCTTACATCGTGATTGGCCTCTTGGGCGAAATTCGTCTGTTGAAGGCACTACCTCGACCGGGGCATGTGTTGGATCTGCGATAGAAGCGATACCAAGCCAGGCGCAAATACTACCCATAGAAGCCTATCATAAACTACATGACATATTATTATTGCCTCATGATGTAATGTTAGTTATGTGTAACGAAATATGTGATTGTGTGTGACAAACAATGTTAGAAAACCAACGACCTTAAAAATTGCCCAAACATTCATAAACCAATTGGCCAAAGAGTCATACCGAAATACGTGTTCCGCAAACCCGAACGATCGCCACAAAAATAAGCGACGCTCGGGATGGCCTGTAACGAATCCCACAAACGCTGCACGACGCGTAAGGACGTTATTAGGCAAGCACGCTAAATCAAAGTCGCGTAAACAAAAAATAGACGTAAACAGAAAACGAGAACCAGCCAGGGACACATTTTCAACGCCCCTGGCTGGGCGCCAAAATTTCTCACGCCCTACGCTGGGCGCTGAAGTTGCTGCCTGGCCATTTGGTCAGGCGCAGCAGCCTCGGTGCCCGCGCAAAAAATATGTAGCAAAAATAAACCATTCGTAAAAATTGCTGCGAGGGCGTATGAAAAGGCACTCGATTCTAAAAGCGACTAAAAAAATAGTAATAAATAACTCGTTGTGTCGTTGTTAGGCCTCCTATGACGACAATGTTCGGCACCAAAACTGAGCATGCTAATTAAACGACCTTGAATGTCACATGGGCAAAGTATTCAAAAAAATAATGTTCAAATAAAGTTTTCAAAGAAATAAATAATGTTCAAATGAAAAATAAGTAAATCCGAGTCTAGACTAGGCTATGCCAAAGTACAATCTAAATCCTAAGTCTTCGTTCTGCAAGTTAAAAGGTTAAACCATATTGAGTCTCCCTTCCTAACATTTAAATCAATAAGCACCCATATGTAATTGTCATCCCTTGCTAAGAATCACGGCCTCAATACTCTCTCTCACCAATAAAAATAATATATTATAGTATTTGCAAAATGGAAACAGTCACATTCTGAAAATCATTCACCCATAGTCGCACAACCCCCAAAGTGAGCCTAAGGTGTCAATACCATTAGCAAAAATTAATGGCCTCAAGGCTTATGATCACATTGGGTCACGACTATCATAGTCCTCTCGAGCCACTCGCTCCTTTAAATACTCCTAAGTACGGACTAAAAGATTTTCCATGAATGCAACATGACCAACCATGAAAATACCCAAATCGGCACACCATAAGGCTACCATTGGGGTAAAGCAATACACACTAAGAGGGAAGCTGCACTAATGATTCTAGTCTTACAAAAATAAAAATTAGATCTCCCCAACTAACTACCTTGCCAACATTAAGCAAAATGGCGCATGACAAATGAACACCCAAGGGTTAAAATCTAAAGTGTCAACCAACGAAAGTTATGGTCCAATTAGCCTAAGTCTGAGAGTCGCTTGGTCAAGTGTTATAGGCTTACGCCACGTCATTATTTTGAGTCCAAGCCACCTCCTTATATTCATACGCGGGTTATAATCAGAGAAATTAATGAAAGTTCGAGTCTAAATCACAACTTCCAATTAAATCCCGGAAGATGGAATCTGAAAAGAAGCAAAAAATTATTTTCGATGTAGTTCTTTCGTTAAATTTCAATAAGGTAAAAATAACATTTTGAATCTACGCTATTTGCACATTTTAAGAAACGACTAAATACGCTTGCAAAGTAAGACAATTTAAAGGTCCACCCTAGGCCTACTAAAGCTAAAGGTCCACCCTATGCCTACTAAAGTTAAAGGTCCACTATAGGCCTACCAAACGAGGCTCACTCAGTCTCGGCTCGTGACTCAAAGACCACAACTATCTACCTTTTAGCCCAAATAAAAAGGGGGGAATCCCAAGCAAAAAAGAAAAAAGAGAAAGAGTAAAGGGGGAGCGAAAAAAGCGAGCCATGAAATACTTAGCCCGTACCTCCCAAAGTGCGAAATTTACCCAAGTAAACGAAGGAAAAGAATTAAGTCAACCAATCCAAATCATAAAATTCTACGATGTCTATCCTTTCCAATCCTTATGTTCTTAGACGCCTTCGCTCTGGGGCCCATGTTCAGCTCATTTAACCCATCCATGTTCTCATTGCCATAACCCAAGAAACCATTACCTCGACTCTTGTTCTTGTTGTCACAGCAAACCACGTACGACCATTGACACGTGCGTCATACCCATTATTACACCACCGTTAGCATAATGACCATATAACTTGTTTGGATACATCTTGTTGATATACCCTTGAACCGTCCCCATGCTATTCAATGGCCTTGTTTGATGTAATCCTCATGCTCGACTAATACCTATACAACTTATCCTATCTCATTCAACCCATCTTTCAAGCCGTCTTGAGTCACAAATAAAAAAAGAGACAAATGAAAAGTACATCCTACGCTCAACGTAAAAATAAAAAATAAAAATAAAAAATGTGAATAATAAAAAAGAAACTTTGCAAAGCGCCTCTAAAGTTAGTCTAAAAAGAAAAAGAAGCATTTAGCGCACCAAAAAAGATTCGCCCAGAAATCATTTTCAGCGCCCAGAGCTGGGCGCCGAAATCTTTAGCGCCCCAGCCTGGGCGCTGATTCTCTCTGCTCGCCAAATTTTGTCCAGAATTCGTCATTTTATCCGCACATGCACAGAAAATAAACGAACACTTGGAGGGGTACAGCACGTATTCAGATATACGTACCAAAAATCACATGAAAAGATTTTTGTGCAAATACATGTACTCAAAAAAAAATACAAAACAAATTTTTGGCTTACGGCAAAGCAGCAGATTAAAATAATAATAAACCTCACTTATTCTACCGTTTCAAATAATATGTTTCCACCTCAGAACATACTTATTAAAATCAGCATTCTAAGAAACCATTTTCTAGGCTAAGAACTATGCAAGACCTGATTCCAAATTAAATCTATTTAAGGCGGATACGTAGGCAATCCATGATTCGGTCTAACCAATTTGCAAAAATATTAAAACCTACAGAATAACAAGAATAAAAAATAGAGTCCTTTATTGAAATTTAATTACTTGCAATCCAAGTCGAAAGAAAAATTTAAGTCAAAGGAAGAATCCAAGTCATCAAGATGCCAAAACGAGCACACATCGAAAAATAATAAGGGCACATACCCTTGCCAAGAAGGAGCACTCACACTCCTAGGCACTTAGCCAAGACTCAAAAGATCGCTTTACCTCTATTGAATGGGGGCTAGCGCAAGCGTCCATGACCTCTAAAGTACTCGACTTGACCCTCCCTAAAGCGAACTAACTCACTTAAAGACCTTCTTTCACCACTAGACACAGTCATAATCGCCAACAAGTAGTAAAGGCAGTAAGCTTGCAATAAAGAGGATTGTTCTACGGCATCGCCCCATCGTTCCTTCGAACTCAGGGCGCCCGTTTATGGCAATTCAAATGCTTGCTAACCCCCTTTGAAAAAAAATCAGACATTGTCAATAGGACTTGGCACTTAACCAAGGCTCACCCTACTCAGACATATGACACGGGCATCTAAAATCGAAATCTAAAAGCATCCTTAATGGGAAGACATAATAGCAACTGGGGGCTAAAAAAATTGAAATGAAAGAGCTAGGAAAAGAACTAAGTATACCTTGACCTTTTGTGCAGACATACACCAAGTAAATCTAAGTCAATTTGAAAACGGTTTATATTCCCGCAATTCTGGAAAAGATGGCCCTAAAAGCCTAAAGCAAGTGCCAAACGGGCACAAGTATATCTTGACGCCTGCACCTTGGCTTCCAGCAAATCCTTAGACAGCATTCCAAAAATCGTAACAGTATTTTGATTCACTCATGTAATCCTGTATGAACCCTTATATAAGTCAACCTACTTAGGACACCTCGGATTATACACAGTAGGACTCGGATTTCAAAGAATTTTCAAAGACTTCTTCGAACATAATAAAGTGTCCTTGGTTTAAGCTAAGTATGCGTTTATCTCGATGTTGCAAGTGAGTCAAAGGGATTTCTAAATATGATTATGGGTAAAGAAAGGCACCTAGCTTTTGGTCAAGGCACACTTCAACATGTGACTACCTTGACCATGGCGATGTCGCGCAATACGACATTTACAAGAGAAGTAGCAAATCACTACTCGAACATACCTCGCACTAAACGAGTCTGGTTCAAACTATTCACGATCCATGTCACCATGAATGCATAAAATCGTATGCCAAGCATTATAGCACCAAGCCAATCCCATAGCTACAATTGGGGGCTTGAGAAAAACACTCTACAAATGCTCGAAATGACGATTTTATCGCAAATTCTCGACGCTAATGCTATACACACATCATAGGGGCACAATCCTAAGCTTTAATCGTGTAAAACGAACCTTAGAATGGCTACAACCCCTCCCAAATTCTAAGCACTACTTAGAATATATAGAGTCACCCCACTATCAAGGGTAACTGAAAATCGCGAGTCACCAAAACTCCGATCAAACTACTGCACATAACGTTCGCTCTATAAAGCACACGTTACACAGTCTACGTCGTTCCAAAGCAAAAACGAAAGTCCTGCCTGGGGCGCACTTTCAACGCCCAGGACCAGGCGCCAGAGATTCCGACGCCCAGCTCTGGGCGCTAAAAATCAACTCCAGGCGAAGGCTGTCGAGGATAAACAAAAAAGGAACATCTATGAATCCTTGCATCGAACGAAGTAATAAGCCGTGCACAGCCACGCAGAAGGTGCTACACTTGTTCGAGCACCTGAACGAGGCGTGATGAAGTACTCCAATGCAAAAAATAATAATGATATCCCAACACCTGGAGGAATGTTCTAAGACACGCTGTTAGGCCACACAAGCCTACGCCGCACTATAAATTTAACCATCCCACGGTACAAGTCTAAAAATGAGTAAGAGGCAAACACTACTTATCGCCCGAATTCAAAGTTCAAGCCACACGACTTCTACATAAAGGATTAAGGGTAGCAAAATATTACCTACCACGGCAGGGATAGCTCGCACCTACACGAGCGAAACACCAAGGCATCTTTCTCGAAAGAACCTACAAAAATCGTACGCCAAAAGGAAGCATCCCAACATGCATACATGGGGGCTCCAAGCTACGAAACGACCATAGCAAAATAAAAAATCTCGAAGCAAATGTTTGAACGATCGAAAGGGCACGATGCTTGAGCCCACTTCATGAATGGGCCTGAACCCTACCAAGCTTCTAAGCAAACTATTCAAAATCAGTCAATGCTCAAAAAAAAAAAATGATTCAAGCAAACTGATTAATGGACCGCACACAACGGCCATTCTATGAACGCTCGTTCACACATACATATCATCTTTTCTAAGTATTGAACATTTACGAACGCGTTCAAAAGAAAAAGAAAAAAAAGAAAACGAACGAACAAAAGGCCAACTGTGTCATCAAGAGACTTCCCCAGAAATTATTTACAGCGCCCAGCGCTGGGCGTCGAAATCTTTCACGCCCAGGCATGGGCGCCGAAAACGATCCCAGACCCAGAAAAGGCTCTGACTTCTATAGGGCCCTGCCGTATCCATTCGACTCGAAAATTGCCGATTTCTTTACTAAAAGTCGCACCTCACGGCTTTGTTAAGAGTAGCACACCACTACAAAGATCGCTCGCACTTACGAGCACAATCCCAAAAATGATCAAGGACATCACCAAAATGCGTATCCCCAAGGAATCTCTTTGACAAGAAATGACCATCAAGCACGAATGCTTGGGGGCTCGAAAGAAAATATATATTATGCAAAGGTAAAGCAATATTTCCAGACTACGCTGTACGAAGTCCCGTGTCTGGATGTCTCAAAAGATAAAACCGATTTACGACCTCAAGACAAAGGTCGCCGTTGATACCTATACGAAGTCCCTTAATCAAGGACCCAAGTGTGAGGGGGTCGAAAAAGCACGAGGATAATGCGTGACCTCGTCCCTCGTGGGTGTGACGATTATTTTTATTCAATCAAGTGTAATTGGATTTCCTGTGAGTTTACACCCAATTGACTAGTAATATAGGAGTCGCCATTCAGTTTTTAACGACAATGAGAAAAACTGACAAAACCCGGTTATCGTGACATAAAGGGAGTGCAATTATATTTGACCACGACGGCCGTAGGTTCCCTTGTGATCCCTGGTGTGGGGATCTCTCAACATACACCCGCAAGGTAGAGATTGAGGGTTCGGGGGACTGTAACTACCGAGAGGAGTACTTCGCTCGTCGATAACTCCAGAGGCAGGATATCCTTACTAGCTCAGCATAAATAATTGAAGGGACATGCGTTAACTATTAAACTAATCTGAGTTGATTTTAGCAATATGCAACATATAATACTAGATCGATCGTGATTATCTGATTTAAATAGCATTAAGGGAACTAGCATGATAATCCAATTTCCCAAAATATTATATTTGTTAGGCGTGATAGAACAATTAGATTTAGTTAGTTTAACAGTTCATAAAAAGGGTGAGGAAAGCAACTAAATCATCGAAAAGGGACACATTACGACGCACCCTTGAGAGGTGCATCACGGTTCTTAGAAAACTAACCACTTTGACTTTGCTATTTCTCCTTTTTATTTAACGAATCTCAAATTATGGGACATGATACGTTCTGTTCGATTTATGGATCGATTGCGACAAAACGCGTGAACAATTTCGCAGCGTGAGGCTTAGGCTAAGGGTTGGAGTCAATACTCAGAATATGAATTGTGTGTTGTTGTGTCCTTTTCACGTCGAATTTGGGGCTGTATTTATAGGGAAGAGTTCGTGGAAAGATAGAATTGCAGAGTTCTAATCCACAAAAAATTAGGAAAAAACACGTACCCAGGTATTTTCAGCGCCCAGGCCTGGGCGCCGAAGATTTCTTAGTCAGATTCGGATTCCTGAAATCCGTAGTGTTTGAGACTTAATCGAGTCTTTTAGTGCGTATCAATTTCATGACGGAATGCGTCTGGGCTCGTTACGAACTCTAGGCTCGTTATGATTTTAATTAATACGTAACTCTTATTTCCGAATCATATTAGGAATAGGATTCTCGCAGTTTTCTATCTCATTTAGGATTTACGTTGGAGTGCAACACCTAATTCTGACAGGCTTCTATCTTTTATGACTTGCCACTTTTAGAAGCTACCCTTAAAGACCGTTACTATTTTTAGCAGGTTTCCATAAATAGCAGGTTTCAGGTGAAATGAAAAGGGGAATTGAGATTCGTTTATTTTATAGGAGATGCGTTGTCAAGTGGAGATTTATGTTTTCATCATCGAACCTTTCCCTTTCGGGAATGGGGACAAAAGTAGGTGTGTAACGGGCGCTTGTAGGGCGAGCGTTATGTGCAGTAGTTTGATCGGAGTTTTGGTGACTCGCGATTTTCAGTTACCCTTGTTAGTGGGGAGACTTTATATATTCTAAGTAGCACTTAGAATTTGGGAGGGGTTGTAGCCATTCTAATGGTTCGTTTTACATGATTAGACCTTAGGATCGTGCCCCTATGATGTATGTATAGCATTAGCGTCGAGAATTTGCGATAAAATCGTCATTTCGAGCATTTTTAGAGTGTTTTTCTCAAGCCCCAATTGTAGCTACGGGATTGGCTTGGTGCTATAATGCTTTACATACGTTTTTTATGCATTCATGGTGACACGGATCATGAATAGTTTGAACCAGACTCGTTTAGTGCGAGGTACGTTCGAGTAGTGATCTGCCACTTCTCTTGTAAATATTGTGCGACATTGCCATGGTCAAGGTAGTCACATGTCGAAGTGTGCCTTGACCAAAGGTAGGTGCCTTTCTTTACCCATAATCATATTTAAAAATCTTTTTGACTCACTTGCAACGTTGAGATAGACGCATACTAAGCTTAAACCAATGACACTTTATTATGTTCGAAGAAGTCTTTAAAAATCATTTGAAAATTATTTAAGATCCGAGTCCTACTGTGTACAATCCGAGGTGTCCTAAGAAAGTTGACTTATAGAAGGGTTCGTACAGGATTACATGAATGAATCAAAATACTGTTACGATTTTTGGAATGCTGTCTAAGGATTTGCTGGAAGCCAGGGTGCGGGCGTCAAGATATACTTGTGCCCGTTTGGCATATGCTTTAGGATTTTAAGGCCATCTTTTCCAGAATTGCGGGAATATATACCGTTTTCAAATTGACTTAGATTTACTTGGTGTATGTCTGCACAAAAGGTCAAGGTATACTTAGTTCTTTCCCTAGCTCTTTCATTTCAAATTTTACCCCCCAGTTGCTATTATGTCTTCCCATTAATGATGCTTTTAGATTTTGATTTTAGATGCCCGTGTCATATGTCTGAGTAGGGTGAGCCTTGGTTAAGTGCCAAGTCCTATTGACAATGTCTGATTTTTTTTCAAAGGGCATTCGCAAGCATTTGAATTACTATGAACGGGTGCTCTGAGTTCGAAGGAACGATGGGGCGACGCTGTAGGACAATCTTTTTCATTGCAAGCTTACTGCCTTTACTACTTGTTGGCGATCATGACTGTGTCTAGTGGTGAAAGAAGGTCTTTAAGCGAACGACTATGTCTGGTGGTGAAAGAAGGTTTTTAAGTGAGCGACTATGTCTGGTGGTGAAAGAAGGTTTTTAAGTGAGTTAGTTCGCTTTAGGGAGGGTCAAGTTGAGTACTTTTAGAGGTCATGGACGCTTGCGCTAGCCCCCATTCAATTGAGGCAAAGCGATCTTTTGAGTCTTGGCTAAGTGCCTAGGAGTGTGAGTGCTCCTTCTGGCAAGGGTACGTGCCCCTATTATTTTTCGATGTGTGCTTATTTTGGCATCTTGGTGACTTGGATTCTTCCTCTGACTTAAATTTTTCTTTCGACTTGGATTGCAAGTAATTAAATTTCAATAAGGGACTCTATTTCTTATTCTTGTTATTCTATAGGCTCTAACATTTTTTTCAAATTGGTTGGACCGAATCATGGATTGCCTACGTATCCGCCTTAAATAGATTTAATTTGGAATCAGGTCTTGCGTAGTTCTTAGCCTAGAAAATGGTTTCTTAGAATGCCGATTTTAAACAAGTACGTTCTGAGGTGGAAACATATTATATGAAACGGTAGAATAAGTGAAGTTTATTATTATTTTAATCTGCTGTCTTGCCGTAAGTCAAAAATTTATTTTATATATTTTTTTTGACTACATGTATTTTTTGGTGGTACGTATATCTGAATACGTGCTGTACCCCCCAAGTGTTCGTTATTTTTCCGTGTATGTGCGGATAAAATGACGAGCACTTCTGGACAAATTTTAGCAAGCAAAGAGAATCAGCTCCCAGGCTGGGGCGCTAAAGATTTCGGCGCCCAGCTATGGGCGCTGAAAATGACTTCTGGGCGGATCTTTTTTGGTGCGCTAAATGCTTTTTTTCTTTTTAAACGAATTTTTTAAAGGCGCTTTGCAAAGTTTGCTTTTTTTTATTATTTATTATTTTTTTGTACTTTTCATTTGTTTTCTTTTTTATTCGTGACTCAAGACGGTTTGAAAGATGGGTTGAATGAGGTAGGATAATTTGTATAGGTAAGCACGAGGGTTATATCTGCTAGGACTCACAATTTGCAGCCTCAAGCTAGTGTCATGAGTTTACATCAACCAAGGCCGATGAGTAACATGGGGACGGCCCAAGGGTATATTAACAGGATGTATCCAAACAAGTTATATGGTCATTATGCTAATGGTGGTGTAAGAGCAGGTTTTGGGCTTTGGAAATAATGGGTATGACGCACGTGTCAATGGCCGTGCGTGGTTTGCGGTTGACAACAAGTTCAAGAACAAGAGTCGAGGTAATGGTTTCTTGGGTTATGGCAATGAGAACATGGATGGGTTAGATGAGCTGAACAGGGGCCCCAGAGCGAAGGCGTCTAAGAACATGAGGATTGGAAAGGGTAGACATCGTAGAACTTTATGATTTGGATTGGTTGACTCAATTCTCTTCCTTCGTTTACTTGGGTAAATTTCGCACTTAGGGAGGTACGGGCTAAGTATTTCATGGCTCGCTTTTTTCGCTCTCCCTTTTCTCTTTCTATTTTTTTTTTCTTTTTGCTCGGGATTTCCCCCCAACATAAATCCTTCAATCAAATTTTTTATTTGGGCTAAAAGGTAGAGGGTTGTGGTCTTTGAGTCACGAGGCGAGACTGAGTGAGCCTCGTTTGGTAGGCCTATAGTGGACCTTTAATTTTAGTAGGCCTAGGACGGACCTTTTAAATTGTCTTACTTTGCAAGCGTATTTAGTCGTTTCTTAAAAGGTGCAAATAGCGTAGATTCAAAATGTTGTTTTTACCTTATTGAAATTTAACGAAAGAATTACATCGAAAATAATTTTTTTGCTTCTTTTTCAGATTCCAGTTTCTCGGATTTTAACTGGAAGTTGTGATTTAGACTCGAACTTTCATTAATTTTCTGATTATAACCCGTGTATGAATACAAGTAGGTGGCCTAGACTCAAAATAATGACGCGGCGTAAGCCTATAACACTTGACCAAGCGACTCTCGGACTTAGGCTAATTGGACCATAATTTTCGTTGATTGACACTTTAGATTTTAACCCTTGGGTGTCCATTTGTCATGCGCCATTTTGCTTAATGTTGGCGAGGTAGTTAATTGGGGAGATCGAATTTTCATTTTTGCAAGACTAGAATCATTAGTGCGGCTTCTCTCTTAGTGTGTATTGCTTTACCCCAATGGTAGCCTTATGGTATGCCGATTTGGGTATTTTCATGGTTGGTCATGTTGCATTCATGGAAAATCTTTTAGTCCGTACTTAGTAGTATTTCAAGGAGTGAGTGACTCGAGAGGACTATGATAGTCGTGACCCAA
This sequence comes from Spinacia oleracea, assembly GCF_020520425.1. Classification (NCBI taxonomy): domain Eukaryota; kingdom Viridiplantae; phylum Streptophyta; class Magnoliopsida; order Caryophyllales; family Amaranthaceae; genus Spinacia; species Spinacia oleracea. The sequence goes on along the minus strand of NC_079490.1, from coordinate 158,070,643 downwards.
TGTGATCATAAGCCTTGAGGCCATTAATTCTTGCTAATGATATTGACACCTTAGGTTCACTTTGGGGGTTGTGCGACTATGGGGGAATGATTTCCAGAATTTGACTGTTTTCATTTTGCAAATACTATAATATATTATTTTTATTGGTGAGAGAGGGTATTGAGGACGTGGATTCTTAGCAAGGGATGACAATTACATATGGGTGCTTATTGATTTAAATGTTTAGGAAGGGAGACTCAATATGGTTTAACCTCTTAACTTGCAGAACGACACCAAGCATTAGGACCGATTCTATGGATAAGGCAACTAAGACTTAGGATTTAGATTGTACTTCGGCATAACCTAGTCTAGACTCGGATTTTTTTATTCGAACATTATTTTTCCTTGAAGACTCTATTTGAACATTTATTTTTTGAATACTTTGCCCATGTGACATTCAAGGTCATTTAATTAGCATGTTCGGTTTTGATGCCAAGCATTGTCGTCGTAGGAGGCCTAACAACGACACAAAGAGTTATTTATTTTTTATATAAGTCGCTTTTACAATCGAGTGCTATTTCTTACGCCCTCGTAGCAATTTTTTTCAAGAAAAGTTTTTTTTGTTACGTATTTTCTTCATGCGTGGGCACCGAGGCTGCTGTGCCTGACCAAAAGGCCAGGCAGCAACTTCAGCGCCCAGCGAGGGGCGTGAGAAATTCTGGCGCCCAGCCAGGGGCGTTGAAAATGCGTCCCTGGCTGGTTCTCGTTTTCTGTTTGCGTATACTTTTGTTTTTTGCGACTTTAGTTTTGCGTGCTTGCCCTATAACGTCCTTTACGCGTTGTGCAGCGTTTGTGGGATTCGTTACAGGCCATCTCGAGCGTCGCTTATTTTTGTGGCGATCGTTCGGGCTTGCGGAACACGCATGTTGGTATAACTCTTTGGCCAATTGGTTCATGAATGTTTGGGCAATTTTTAAGGTCGTTGGTTTTCTAGCATTATTTATCTAGCATTATTCGTACGCACAATCATAACATAGTCACATAGTTCGCTACACATAACTACATTACAAACATGGATTTGAAAATTAAATATGTCACGTAGTTTATGATAGGCTTCTATGGGTAGTATTTGCGCCTGGCTTGGTACCGCTTCTATCGTAGATCCAACACATGCCCCGGTCGAGGTAGTGTCTTCAACAGACGAATTTCGCTCAAGAGGCCAACCCGCAAGTGCAAGCCAAGGGGGCATGCAGGCGAGAGGGACCTAATGGGCGAGCGATTGGGCTCGGGATAGGTGTACTACCTGCACAAGCACCGAGTGGGCAACATGCGCGGCGTATGCACCCCCCTATTGGCGAAAAAAGGTATCCTTAGTCCCAACTCCCGAGGGAGCCGAGATTCGTTATGCTGTTCTGCCCGTTCACATTAATATGCTGATTTTCAGGTCGTCCCAACTTGATGGGGAAATAAACGTGGGGTAGGATCGTTTCACCCTTCGGCTATTTTGATTACCTACAAGCACGAGTATTTCCTTCACTATCCCCAGTGGAGTCGCCACTGTGAGGGGGTCGAAAAAGCACGAGGCTAATGCGTGACCTCGTCCCTCGTGGGTGTGACGATTCTTTTTATTCAATCAAGTGTAATTGGATTTCCTGTGAGTTTACACCCAATTGACTAGTAATATAGGAGTCGCCATTCAGTTTTTAACGACAATGAGAAAAACTGACAAAACCCGATTATCGTGACATAAAGGGAGTGCAATTATGTTTGACCACGACGGTCGTAGGTTCCCTTGTGATCCCTGGTGTGGGGATCTCTCAACATACACCCGCAAGGTAGAGATTGAGGGTTCGGGGGACTGTAACTACCGAGAGGAGTACTTCGCTCGTCGATAACTCCAGAGGCAGGATATCCTTACTAGCTCAGCATAAATAATTGAAGGGACATGCGTTAACTATTAAACTAATCTGAGTTGATTTTAGCAATATGCAACATATAATACTAGATCGATCGTGATTATCTGATTTAAATAGCATTAAGGGACCTAGCATGATAATCCAATTTCCCAAAATATTATATTTGTTAGGCGTGATAGAACAATCAGATTTAGTTAGTTTAACAGTTCATAAAAAGGGTGAGGAAAGCAACTAAATCATCGAAAAGGGACACATTACGACGCACCCTTGAGAGGTGCGTCACGGTTCTCAGAAAACTAACCACTTTGACTTTGCTATTTCTCCTTTTTATTTAACGAATCTCAAATTATGGGACAGGATACGTTCTGTTCGATTTATGGATCGATTGCGACAGAACGCGTGAACAATTTCGCAGCGCGAGGCTTAGGCTAAGGGTTGGAGTCAATACTCAGAATATGAATTGTGTGTTGTTGTGTCCTTTTCACGTCGAATTTGGGGCTGTATTTATAGGGAAGAGTTCGTGGAAAGATAGAATTGCAGAGTTCTAATCCACAAAGAATTAGGAAAAAACACGTACCCAGGTATTTTCAGCGCCTAGGCCTGGGCGCCGAAGATTTAGGCGCCCAGAGCCAGGCGTTGAAAATGGGGTCTGGGCTGTTTTCTTAGTCAGATTCGGATTCCTGAAATCCGTAGTGTTTGAGACTTAATCGAGTCTTTTAGTGCGTATCAATTTCATGACGGAATGCGTCTGGGCCCGTTACGAACTCTAGGCTCGTTAGGATTTTAATTAATACGTAACTCTTATTTCCGAATCATATTAGGAATAGGATTCTCGCAGTTTTCTATCTCATTTAGGATTTACGTTGGAGTGCAACACCTAATTCTGACAGGTTTCTATCTTTTATGACTTGCCACTTTTAGAAGCTACCCTTTACGGCAGTTACTATTTTTAGCAGCTTTCCATAAATAGCAGGTTTCGGGTGAAATGAAAAGGGGAATTGAGATTCGTTTATTTTATAGGAGATGCGTTGTCAAGTGGAGATTTATGTTTTCATCATCGAACCTTTCACTTTCGGGAATGGGGACAAAAGTAGGTGTCTACACCAAGTAGTGGCAAAATTGAGCCGTAAAGACTAGCTCAAGACCATGAAAGATGATGACCACAAGACAATGGTCCGTCTAAGTACGTTGTCAACCCACATTTAGGTTACAACTAAATCCGAGCATCCCTCGAAAGAATTCTCTCTTACAAGAATGAATAAAAGAAATTCTCAAAAGAAATCACGATGAACAAAAGAAATAGGGACTTGCCCACCTGAATCGGGCAAGATCGCGCCACGAACCACGCGAATCCCAAATCAAAAAGACGAATTCAGGTTCGCTCACCTCCAGCGAGCGGGGCGTCCACCCTTAGCGGACAGGGCTCGCCCACCTTCAGCGGGTGGGGTCTGCGTCACTAGCCGCGCAGGTCCTCAGTTTTCGAAAAATAAAGTCTTCAAATTCAAAATAGGCTCGCCATCTTCAGCCGGCGGGGTCTACGTCACAAACCACGTAGGTCCTTATTTTCAAAAAGCACAAACAAATTTCAAAATAGATTCGTCCACTTCTATCGGACGGGGTGTCCACCCTTAGCGGACAGGTTCGCCATCTTCAGCCGGCGGGGTCTACGTCACAAACCACGTAGGTCCTTATTTTCAAATTTCAAAACAGATTCGTCCACTTTTATCGGACGGGGTGTCCACCCTCGGCGGACAGGCTCGCCATCTTTAGCCGGCGGGGTCTGCGTTACTAACCGCGCAGGTCCTTAGTAGCTGCAGCGATAACTTTTTTCGGTTTTCCCTTTTTCCAAAAATTAAAGGATTGGTTTTCCGTTTTTTCAAAAAAGAACGATGTGCTGGATTTTCCTTCGTTTTACGTCCCATAAAAACAAGGGGGTTTTCTCGTTTAGCTAGCCCTGAAAATGAGAATCTTTAAAAACATTTTTACCTCGTGGTTGGGCTTGGCCAGGCCCAATTACACTTTATAGCTTTAATTTCGAAAACATCTGTAGCTACTCCCAATGACAAAGTGAGGGAGTTTCTACGTCTCTTTAGATACTTCCAATGACAAAGTGAAGGAGTTTCTATACTATCCGTTGACAAATCCCAATGACACGTGAGGGATATGTCGACACTTCAAGTGATGACCCTTAAGTCAAATGTTATCACTCGGGGCCTCGTGAGACCCTCGCAAAACAGGTCACCATGACTTGTGTGACGCACTCCGTCTAATACTTTAACCATCGTCTTACTCCAAGACTCAGTCAAAGTGGGGGCTAACTGTAGACACCTACTTTTGTCCCCATTCCCGAAAGGGAAGGTTCGATGATGAGAACGTAAATCTCCACTTGACAACGCATCTCCTATAAAATAACGAATCTCAATCACCCTCTTCATTTCACCCGAAACCTGCTATTTATAGAAACCTGCTATTTATGAAAACCTGCTAAAAAGAGTAACTGCCGTAATGGGTAGTTGTTAAAAGTGGCAAGTCATAAAAGATAGAAACCTGTCAGAATTAGGTGTTGCACTCAAACATAAATCCTAAATGAGATAGAAGTTGCGAGAGAATCCTATTCCTAATACGATTCGAAAATAAGAGTCACGTATTGATTGAAATCCTAACGAGCCTAGAGTTCATAACGGGCCCAGACGCATTCCGTCATAAAATTAATACGCACTAAAAGACTCGATTAAGTCTCATACATTCCGGATTCTAAGAGTCCGAATCTGACAAAGAAACGGCCCAAACAGCAATTTCAACGCCCAGCCCTGGGCGCTGAAATTGCCTGGATCCTATTTTCAACGCCCAGAGCTGGGCGCCGAAATCTTTGACGCCCAGCCCTGGGCGCTGAAAATACCTGGGACGTGTTCTTTCCTAATTCCTCGTGGATCAGAGTTCTACAATTCTATCTTTCCACGAACTCTTTTCTATAAATATAGCCCTAAGTTCGACGTGAAAAGAACACAACACACAATTATTATTCTGAGTATTGACTCTAAACCCTAAGCCTAAGCCTCACGCTGCAAAACTGATCACGCGTTCTGTCGTAATTGATCCAAAAATCGAACAGAACGTATCCCGTCCCGTAATTTGAGATTCGTTAAATAAAAGGAGAAATAGCAAAGTCAAAGTGGTTAGTTTTCTGAGAACCGTGACGCACCTCTCAAGGGTGCGTCGTAATGTGTCCCTTTTTCATGGTTTAATTGCTTTCCTCGCCCTTTTATGAACTGTTAAACTAATTAAATCTGATTGTTCTATCACGCCTAATAAAGATAATATGTTGGGAAATTGGACTATCATGCTAGGTCCCTTAAAACAATCTAAATCAGATAATCAACTCAGATTAGTTTAATAGTTAACGCATGTCCCTGCAATTATTTATGCTGAGCTAGTAAGGATATCCTGCCTCTGGAGTTATCGAAGAGCGAGTACTCCTCTCAGTAGTTACAGTCCCCTGAACCCTCAATCTCTACCTTGCGGGTGTATGTTGAGAGATCCCCACACCAGGCATCACAAGGGAACCTACGGCCGTCGTGGTCAAACATAATTGCACTCCCTTTATGTCACGATAACCGGGTTTTGTCAGTTTTTCTCATTGTCGTTAAAAACTGAATGGCGACTCCTATATTACTAGTCAGTTGGGTGTAAACTCACAGGAAATCCAATTACACTTGATTTGACAGAACGTCACACCCACGAGGGACAAGGTCACGCATTAGCCTCGTGCTTTTTCGACCCCCTAACAATGCTCAATTTTTGTGTCCCTTAACAAAAGTACAAGAGCTCAATTGTTTTGTCCCTTAACAAAAGTTCCTTATTTGTTATGCAAGTTGGTTTAATATATTTGTTATGCATGGGTGATAATCATTTCAATTCTTGTAGGGAAACTATGAAAAGAATGTTGCTGAATGCCGTGAAAAAGACATTGATAAAGATCCCAACCAAATCTACTTTGAGACAGTAGGTGGGAGAAAGGGAAAGGTTCCCGGCCTGGGGAGTGGAGCATCTCTATACTATGCACCATCTAGAAGGGGTGGTAGTTCTTCTATCTCATACACCCCATCTATTTATTCTCAACTCTCAACACGTTTGGAAGAGACTCAACAACAGTTGACTCAAAAATCCATTGAGCTTGAAACAACAAAAACTCAGATGCCAAAGGCTATGGAGGACGATCTACTTTTGAGGCAAAGGGAGAGAGAAGAAAGAGAAGCAGAGCGACTAGAGCATCAAAGTGAGATAGAAAGGGAGAGACAAGAGAGAGAAAGGGAGAGACAAGAGAGAGAAGAATATGCCGCCAAGATGAAAAAGGCAATGGAGTCTTACGAGAGGATGTTCAGTCAGTGTACGGGTTTTCCTTTCTCGCAGTCGCAGGACCCTTGAGATCCAACCGGCGGCGGGACACCTTTGTGTTAGGTAGTTAGTATTCTTGTATGAGTTTGAACTAGTCGCAACTTTTCTTTTTGAGTCCTATATATTATGAATGTATTAACATGTTTAAACAACTATCATGTGTATTATGAATCTTGTTGTATGACTTTGAACAGGTTTAATATTATAACATCGAGCAGGTTTCATACGATTTTACAGGATTTATATAAATTCGTATATATACAGCCATACAGGCATATATAAATTAACTTGACTGCAAAATGATATTTGCATAATTAATTACTTAAATAGCGACTGTCAAAAGGTCGCTAAATTACCGACCGCAAAGGCAGTCACTAATTTAGTGACCGCCCAGGCATTCACTAAATTAGTGACCGCCAAGGCAGTCACTAATTAGTGACCGCCAAGGCAGACACTAAATTAGTGACCGCCAAGGCAGTCGCTAATTTAGTGACCGCGTATGCAGTCGCTAATTTAGTGACCGCGTATGCAGTCGCTAATTTAGTGACCGTCTAGGCGGTCACTAAATTAGTGACTGCATAGGTGGTCGTTATTTCCGTCGGTAAATTTTAGCGACCGCCTTCTAGTCGGAGTTCCCTAAATTACCATCCAGGTGAACACTGACCGCCTTTTTGTGACCGTTGGCGGTCGCTAAATCTTTTACCAACCGTTTTTCGCGTTTTACCAACTACTTTTGGCGGTCGGAAATGAATCAATTTCTTGTAGTGACAGTATATGAAAGCACAAGGAAGTGTACCTTAAACACTCGATCAAAACTCATCAGCATCATGAATATCTTAAAATCTTCAAAAACTGATCTCAATCAGAAAAATTATCGAAAAATATCATGCAATCTTGCGATTCTCTTGATGTTGATCATATTTTTTTTCGAAAATTACATAAATCGAAGTAGAATTTTTATTAATTCAATCATTGTCAACTAAGGAGAAACAATTCATAAGGAATTTTAGAGAGAGAATAAGGAGAAAATATTTTTTTACTCTTTCACTCACTATCTCACTCTTTCTCTCTCAAAAAATATATCTTCTATTGAGAGAATATAAATCTTCTCCTCTTTCTCTTCCAAAATGTAATTTTAAAATTCTAAAATGACTAATGATTATGATTCATAAGTACAAATATTATATATATAGTTGCTGAAAAATGGAAAATGATTAGAATGAAAGCAGAACTGAGAAGGAGAAATGAAAAATTCATAAAGAGTGCATAATGAGAACTGTGCACATGTTTTTATTTTGTTCTTTTAACAGAATATTGTAAAAAGAAAAAATGAAAAGACTAAAAGAACAAATAGAGAGACTAAAAGAACAAGTCAAGTACCTTCGCCCATAACAACATGTGATTCTGAATCATCATTAGCATCATTACGTTCTGGATTATCAAGCACATTATTCATAATATCTGAAAAAATAATAAGTTAAGATGTATAATTACAAGAAAAAGAACACAATCAAAAGAACAAAGGAAAAATAGAAAATAGTACGAAAAATAGCACCATAAAATAAAAAGAACAAATTATGAAACGCAAATGGTCTATTTTTGTACTATATTGAAAATGATCTTTTAATACGATCATATGTTCTTTAATTACGTGAAACTGTTCTTTTCTGGAACAAAAAAAGTGTAATTACATAATCAAAATCTTCAAAATTAATGAAATCAATGTGTAAGGATAAATAGAAAATAATACGAAAAATAACACAATAAAAAAAAAGAACAAACTATGAAGCGCAAATGAAATAAAAAATAAGGCAAATTTGCCAAAAACAACCTTTTATAACCATTTTTTTTGCAAAAAACAACATTTATAATTTTTTTTGCAAAAACAGACCTATAACTAAAAATAATTTGCAAAAGACAACCTTTTCCCATTTTAAGGCGTTGATCTCAAAATTTCCGGCTTGACTCTCACGTGCAGGGCACGTGCCTTCGTTTTTCATTAAGTGCACCCTTTTCCCTCCCTTTTCCTGGCATATAAATGGGGAAGACTTAAAACCTTAAAAAAAAGGCAAATTTGCCAAAAACAACCTTTTATAACCATTCCCTCAAAAAAAAACCTTTTATAAACATTTTTTTGCAAAAAACAACCTTTTATAAATTTTTTTGCAAAAACAGACCTAAAACTAAAAATAATTTGCAAAAGACAGTCTTTTCCCATTTCCAGGCGTTGACCTCAAATTTTCCGGCTTGACTTTCACGTTTTTACTTCTTGCACCCACTTCCCTCCCTTTTTCTCACTTACACCCATTTGGAGCCAAAATAAAACCCAAAAATTACACTTTCCCTCCCTTCTCTCTGTTCTTCATCCTCGTTCTTCATCATCTAACACAACGTCCCTAACACTGGGGGTGAGGTGTCCACCGGGAGGTGGTAGTCTAGTGTCAAGATCTTCTTCACTTACCACTTCTATCTCAGGGACGCGGGGTGGAGTGTTCCCAGCATTAGCGATTTGATTGGCTTCTTCTGTGCGGAGATGATTTCGTGAGGGGATCCTTTCGCGTGGACGTCTTTCTCTTGAGTCATCTCTATGCCTGTCCGTGTCAAATTGCAATTCTTCCATGATACTGTACCTCCCCACAGACGGCGCCAAAAGATGTGGGAACTTTCGTTGGTGCTGACGTGTCACCCTTTCCACGGAGGTATCAGGTATGCGCTGGCACAATGTTCTTACAACCTGCAAAACAAGAATATTCTCATAGGAATGTTTTCCTCCGATGCCTAAATAAGTATTTAATAGAGAGAGAAAGTGTTTTAGAGAGAAGTTAGAGCAGAATAATTAAGGTAGGTGAGAATGAGATTGATTGCCCTTTCACCTTGGGATCTGGATAATTTATAAGGCTAGGGTTTTGGGATTCATACCAAAATCCTTGTTATCTTATTGATTAAATTCTAAGATGAGGACATGTGTCCTTGGCAGATATTGAGAAGGAGGACTTTAGTGGGCCTCTTATTATTTGGGTCTCTTATTGTTTGGGCCTTCGTTTACACATTCAGGCTTTGTAATTCGATTACAAGGTTTGTACTATATTCGGAATATATGACACTTGGCATTGAGGGTGTCATGTGTCGCGTTACGATTGATCCAGGGTGGACAAGTCTTTTTTAGCCACATCAGTGTTGAAGAGGGGATAAAATGTATTTTGTACCTCTCGAGACAGGAATTGGGAGGGATGAGTATCATCCCTATCGTGGATGGAGGGGATGGAAATGAGAACTGTAGGAGGGTACAAGTGTGCAGGTTCTCTCCCCCCCCCCCCTCACAAAGTCATCTCTAACTGAATCTCTATTATATAAGTGAAAAGCTGGGGTTATTTTAATAATTCCACTTTTGGTGTCCCCCTTAAATTACTAAAATACCCTCCACACTTATAGAATAGATAATATAATGACAACCTACCCAATAAGAAAGCCCAAAGAATCATTTTAATCAATCTAGCCCCTTAAATAAAATTCTTACCATTTTTATCAATATGTTTATATGCGTTATGCTCTATCTAACTTATCTGTTTCTTATATTCGCACGCATTGCATTTATATTATATTTTTTACATGTTATTTCATGTTTAAATATAATAACACAAATCTGTTACTTATATTCGCACGCATCGCGTGCATATAAGACTAGTAAAGTAAATGGTGTAGGACGTAGGTGTTAAGTGGTCGGGGTAATGAGGTTGTTGGAGCGATTGTGCGAGTTTTAAGTGAGTATTACTATCAAAGTTAATGGTGGATAAGATAACTTTATGCTTGACACAAGTGGTGAATGAGAATGAAAATAATTTTATCTATGTACTCTTATTTCTTTTAATTGTTTTAATTATTTTAATAAGACACCGAATAAGAAATACCAAATTTATCAATCATTACTTTTAATTTGGAGAATATCTATACAAAATGTATGATAATTGTCTTCCATATTTCATATAAATTAATATTTTTATTATAAACCGTGCAACGTACGGCTACTATACGAATTAGTATTTTGTAATTAAGAAATGCAGATTATATGCAGTGTATTGGTATTGTAGCTAACTAGTCATTCTTGTATTGGTATTGTAGCTAACTGGTCATTCTTGAGTTATGACTTAGTATTGTATATTTGTGGTCATTTGAGATTAGAGAAAGTTTCTTAAAAATAGAGAAAGTTAATCACGCTTATGCAATTTGTATAACTTCTACCAACAATTTTCTTTTAAAGAATTTCTGGATTACTCATTGTAATGGAGTTAAAATCCGGGTACCCATGACCCGACCCGTGAAACCAGGATACCCAATTTGCGGGCAATTGCTAACTGCTGTACCCGGGTACAGCCAGCTCTGGCTGTACCCCCAAAACGACGCGCTCATATTGTTTGTTCATTCTTGTCGACTGTTTGTTCTTTTTTATTGTACTGTTTGTTCATTTTTATTGTATTGTTTGTTCTTTCTTGTTGTACTGTTTGTTCTTTCTTGTTGTACTGTTTGTTCTTTCTTGTTGTATTGTTTGTTCTTTCATGTTGTTTTTTAAATTCATCATCAAATTTTCATAATTGTTGTATTTTTTGTTCTTTCTTCTGGAATTTTATGTTCTTTTTATATTGTTTGTTCTTTCTTGTTTATTTGTTTGTTTATAATAATCATATGGTTAATGTTCATAATTAAACTCTTCATTAATCTTTTATTCTTTCTTTTTGTATTGTTTGTTCTTTCTTGTTGTTTTTTAAATTCATTCATCAAACTTATTGTTGTATTGTTTGTTCTTTCATGTTGGCTTTAAAATTCATCATAAAATTGTTCATAATTGTTATATTGTTTGTTCTTTTTTCTGGTATTTTATGTTCTTTTTTATATTGTTTGTTCTTTTTTGTTGAATTATTTGTTCTTTTTTGTTGAATTATTTGTTCTTTCTTGTTTATTTGTTTGTTCATGATAATTATCTGCTTTATTGTTTGTTTTTTCTTGTTGTATTGTTTGTTCTTTCATGTTGGCTTTAAAATTCATCATAAAATTGTTCATAATTGTTGTATTGTTTGTTCTTTTTCTGGAATTTTATGTTCTTTTTTATATTGTTTGTTCTTTTTTGTTGAATTATTTGTTCTTTTTTGTTTATTTGTTTGTTCACAATAAATATATGGTTAATGTTCATAATGAAATTGTTCACTTCATTGGTCTTTTATGTTTTTACAAGCGCCTATATTGTTTATTTCCAAATAAATAAATAAATGTACATTTTCAAAATAGTAAAAGTTCATTCCAAATAAATAAATAAATGTTCATTTCCGAAATAGTAAATGTTCATTTTTGTAGTTTATTTCCAAATAAATAAATAAATGTTCATTTCCAAAATAGTAAATGTTCATTTCAAATAAATAAATAAATGTTCATTTCTGAAATAGTAAATGTTCATTTTTGTACCAGTATATTAATGTTCATTTTAAACAACACAAAACGACATCGTTTTGGATGGGAGTACAGCCAGCTTTGGCTGTACCCGGGTATAGCCAAAAATTTGCGATTTGCGGGTACCCGTTTTACGTGGGTCGGGTCATGGGCCGAGTTTTCTTCTACTCACAAATGCAGGTACTTGCTTTTGTAGGTACCTGAAAAGTCGGGTACCCAGTTATAACCACCTCTAATTGTATGTATATGAATGTCATGTTGAGACGTCTCGTATGTTAGGGACGGAAGATGTAGAGCATGGGTTTAAGGCATAATCTACAGAGTGATAAAGACATTATGGCCCATGAACTATCACATGTCCCATATTGAAAAAGCGCAAATTTTTGGTTGTACCAGAGCAGGTTGTACCCCCATCCAAAATGAACATTTACTATTTCGGAAATGAATAATTATTTATTTATTTGAAATTAACATTTACTATTTCGGAAATGAATATTTACTATTTTGGAAATGAACATTATTTATTTATTTGAAAATTAACATTTATCTACTCATTTGAATATGAATGTTTATCTAATTATTTGGCAATCCTCATTTATTCAACCAATTTAGAAATGAACATTAATCTACTGATTGTGAAATAAGTATTTACTAATTTTAAAGGAAAAATTACTTTAAATAATCCAACATTTCAACGATTTTCCATTAATAATCCAACCTTTAGATTATTATCTAATAATCCAATCTTTGTACCCCATTAACTTTTATTGCACCCAACCGGTCACCAACCTAATACAGCAGGTAACTAAGACACGTGTCATGCAACCATTCGTTATAAAAAAATTAAATACTTTTTTTTTCTTTTGTCTCTTTTATTAATTCCTCCTTCTTCCAGAGGAGGCATGCCCCCCTCCTCTATGTCCTCCTCCCTCTACTGTCATCCTTACTCAAATCCCACCACCATTATCATCATTTTCCTCATTCCTCCACCGCCCCAAAATCCCCTCTTTGTCCTCCTTCCTCCATTGCCTCCTTACCCACTCCCACCACCATTGGCATCATCATCAATTGATCATCAAAATCAACAAATTCATCAAAATCATCAACAAATCATCAAAATAACCCTAATTTTGAAAAATAACCCTAATTTTGAAAAATAACTCAAATTTTCACTCTTCTTTTCTCACCCACATCCACATAAGAATATATTCTAACTAATATTCTATCATTGTTGACAACCGAAACCCACAAGAAAACTAACAATAAAATCAGCCTGGTATCCATCTTTGCCATTACCGCAACAACAAAGAAGACCATCAAAACCACCACCGATGCCGACCAATACCTCCAACCCAAAATACATACACTACTTTTTTTTTCAATTTAAGTTTCTTGAATTTGAGTTTTGATTTCTTATCCAGGGTGTAAAACATGATTAATTTGATAGAAATTACACGTCAAATACTCGAATTCATGCCTAAATGAGAAGAAGAATTGTTTAAAATTTGCCCCAAATTGGTTGAACAATAACCCTAACTTTTCTCCCAAATTGGTTGAACAATAACCCTAACTTTTACCCCAAATTGATTTTATTGGTGCTTGTGCGAATCTGACTTCGAGTAGTTGTTGGCTTGTACGAATCCGGGTTTATTTGAAAGGGCGACGACGATAGTTCAAATTGTCGTCGGTTGTAGGCCGGTAGCTGGCAACGAGTGTTCTGGTGAAATTGATCATGTGGGGGAAGACTAATAAAAGAGACCAAGGAAAGAGAGGGGAGGAGTGTGATTTTTATTTTTTTTAAAGCAACAATTATACTGTATTTCAATAAAAAAAAAAATTATTTTTTATTTTTATATATGTAGGATGACCTTCATAACAGGTAAACGGTAATTTGGGTGCAATAAAAGTTAAATGGGTACAAAGGTTAGATTATTAGAAAATAATTAAAATGTTGGATTATTAATGGAAAATCGACAAAAGGTTGGATTATTTAAAGTAATTTTTCCAATTTTAAAATGAACTTAGTTATTGCATATGTTATTACTTTGAACATATATTTACATATATTGAGCAATTAAAACATGTCAAATAACATATTTTACCAAAAAATTGAACATTTTACTATTTTAGGCATTGCCTATGTAAAATTGTACTTGAATTACAAGATACCGATAGAAATCATCCGCTTATTTTTCTATATCTTCAATATTGAATCTTGTTTTTGATGTAGTCTCGAGTTCTTATACTTTTAAATGTGTGTATGAAGTGTGATTTGAACACAATGTTTGACTTTCACGGTTTCAATTTCCTCATTGTTGTAAGCTGAAAATGAAAATAGTAAGTAATTTCATATGATGATCACAACTAATTTAAAATGAACATTTATTGATTTGAAAATGATGAGCATGCAAAGAAAAAAAGTAGGTTAAAAAGAAAGAACGAAAAGTTTAAAAGATGCTCACTAATAGAACAAGAATGATCAAAAATACGAAAGGTATGAACAAATAAAATAAAAAGTATGAACAGTTTCATTATGAATATTAACCGGATGATTATCATGAACAAACAAATAAAAAAGAAAGAACAAACAATTCAACAAAAAGAACAGACAAGATAAAAAGATATGAAATTCCAGAATAAAAACAAACAATACAACAATTATGAACAATTTTATGATGAATTTAAAAAAAACATGAAAGAACAAACAGTACAAAAAGAAAGAACAAACAATACAAGCGCTTGTAAAAACATAAAAGATTAGTGAAGAGCTTAATTTTAATATGAACATTAACTAGATGATTATTATGAACAAACAAACAAACAAGAAAGAACAAATAATTCAACAAAAAAAACAAACAATCCCAAACCTTTAAAATGCATGAACTCAAAATACTATGCTTAACAATAGTGTATTGAGTCTCATTTAGGTGAAATTCACTATTAATAAGGAAAGTTTTTATTTTCCTTCCCTTTGAAAGCTCTATCAGCCTTGCTCAATCAACCAAGGTTCGATTCTTGGTCCTTGCATATTTCCAATTTTTTTTGCTATCCCTTTTCTCCTTTCCTTTCTTTCTTCTGATCCAACTCCTGGATCGTTTTCAATTTCTAACCTAAGCTCCTCTCTCCTCTCACCTCCGCCCCCTCTCCTCAAATCAAACTCCACAACGAGCCACCAAATTCCGATCTTCCCACCACCATTCATGTGCCGTTCATCACAGACTCAACCAGGTGGTGGCGGTGTTGCGTTCGAGCTGAATCGTTTCTTCGACGGCGGATTTATTTTTCCTGTCGGAACACCAAGACGCAACTCTTCCTTCTCTCTCCAACTCCGTCACACACAGCAAGACTTGTTCATCGAAAAACCCTAATTCCTCCGAGTTCATCTTCATCAACACAATGCGATCCTCAATTTAGGGTTTGTTCTTTAGATAAGAATCGTGTTAAAAGTGTTTGATTATTTTCTTCTTAGGTATTTAATTTGGTGGTAGTGGTTTTAATCTGCACGTTTTTATTGTTTATTTATGCAATTTGGGTGTTAGATTGAATATACCATTATTTAAACCAATGTAGGTGATTTAATTGAAAGATGGTTTAACTAGCAATATTTGCTGGTATAAATGGATCAAAAGCTTGTTTAATTGTTGCTTGTCTAGACAATAGTATGATTTATACAGTTATTGATGTGTTTGTGATCTTGTACAGATGCAAATCTTCGTCAAGACTCTTACCGGAAAAATTTCTAACACTATCGACAATGTTCATTGCAGGGCTACTGGCCACTTTAATCAGGCTAATTAAATTTGTTGTAAGTTGGGTTCATAATTTTATCAGTTGAATAAGTTTATCAGTTGGGTTTATTCTGCATAAGTTTATCAGTTGGGTTTATTCTGCTTCCACCACCACCACCCCCCCTGCCTTTATCATCTTCATATTAACAAGTTTCTCCTTTTCACTCTTATGCATCAGCTTCTAAAGAATTTTAAGGTGCAGAATATTCAGAATAGCATTATTGCAGCCTTTGCGTTTCCTATTATTTCCTGCTGATTTTGGGAGATGTTTAGCCAATGGAAAACCTTCAACAACTCTTTCCTTCCTTTCAAATGGGAGGTAAACCAACTGTCTATAAACCAATTTAATCTTATTATATCATATTCTAAAATATTATTTTTATTTCTTTCTTTGGTTTTAGAGCATGAACTTTTATGGTACATTTCTTGAGAATGTTCATAGTAGCTTATCAAGTCAATTAATTACCTAATTATTTGCATATTATCTGATAAACGTCTAAGATTTCCCCGTACCTCTTTCATAACATTCTGCCTATTGTTTTTAGAATATAATCCACACATGTTTTCTATATGCCGTCATTCTAGGAGTTATTGGTGTCTTTAGTCGGCATTGCAGCAAGGGTTGCAACAGGTTGTCAAGAGCTACATTCAAGTCCAAGTGAACTTAGAAGGTCATCCTAATAGTGACACTGTTCTTGTAACTTCGTCAGTATTTCAACAACAGTTTCTTTCGAGTTGCATGTGGTATACCTAATCAGAAACTTATTGTTTCTTATTTGGCAATCAAAAACCATTTAAAATGAAACTTAACTTAAACATGGATTGTATGTATATTGCATAGTGTGCAGTTAACCCTTTCGATCAATAAGTGAGATAACAGCTTTTGAATAGATGTTATGAAGATACAGTTTTTGTCAAAAGCTGCAACTACATACCACCTTTTTTGTTCTTCCTGCAGGTCTGCTCCTTTTAGTTGGTGTTTGAACTTGGTTGTCGGAACTGCATAAACATGGGTATATTGTTGGCTTTAGGGTATTCATAATTATGTCCACAACCGAGTGTTTCATGCTTACGCCTGACATATTTTCTGTTTACAATCATGTGCCTACATTATATGTTTACAAGACAGGCTCTTGTGCTCACCGTCCCCTGGACCACGGCGCAGAAAACGACTAAGGACTATTGAAAACACGATTCTGATGAGCTCGTACAGGTAATGTCTTTGTCTATGGTCTTCTCACTTTCACAGTTGAAGTTTGTGAATATCCTAGCTGGATATGTACTCATTAACTTGTGTCTTCGCCCAGTTTTTTTTGTCAACGGTTAAGTTTTTACACTGCATATTATCTAATGTTTTGTAAACTTGTTATATGCAGGGTCCTGAAAATGATGAGCTTTCTACTGCTTCATGGCTTGAAAATGATGTGATCTTTTATCAAACCGTGGAGCTTAATGTGTCAAAGCTTTTTGGGATTGACGCTGAAGGTAAACAACCTGCTTTATTTTTGGATGTTGAGAAATTAAATCATTTTGGTGAGCTGTTCATTTTCTTTTCTTAATGTTTTACTTAATTGTTTATTCTGTTATTGGTTCTATATTTTATCTCCTCCCAGTTGATTTTTGAAGTATCATATAAGAGTAAATTTCTCAATGGTTTAATCTTGACTTTTACAGATGACAAATTTAAAAAATCCTGCATTTCTGTAATTTGCTCTGCCACAAACCGGCAAACCGCAACTAGTTTAACTTCAATTCAAACTTAAAACCAAGGAAAAAAAAGTAATATATAGGCTAAAATTAGAAACTTTAATAATTAGTTAAACATTAAAGCCCAATTGTGCAGCGTATATCAAAACCTAAAATCAAAATGTTAATGCCTAGACCTAGACAATTCAGTAATTGAGAGAAGATAAGAATTTGGACACTGCAAAACCCTTAAAAATATAAATATAAATTGAGAAAAGATAGGAATTGAAAGATGCCTTACAGAGTTACAGGGGACTCCGTATCAAAACAATATTTTATTATGCATTTCTTTTCTTATCCGTATCTTGAATTCATTGATGCTTACAGTTTTTTTCAATTTATGCATTTCGTTCCTCTCTTTCTGATCCGTATCTCAGTCATGTTAAAGGATCTTCTGGTTTTTAAAATTACTTTCCTATGGTATGTATTTACTCTAAGTTTTTGGACGATGAAACATTGAATCGCCTTACGCCTTACGAATGGAATGAAACATGAACTAATGTATTTAATCCAGTTACTTTTTAAAATAAAACAGTGAAAATTCTCTTACGCCTTACAAGGGGAATGAATTATGAACTAATGTGTTTACTTCAGTTACTATTACAGTGCTAGCTAGATCACTTTCAGGATGTTTTTTTTAGTTTATGGAGCTCTCAATTTTAGGGGTTGCTGCATAATTTGACAAAAGCCAAATTCAATGTGGTTGGTACTGAGATGTGATTGATTGTTAGTAGTGGAGGAAAAGATGAAAACTGGGTAGCTTTTTCGCCTTTCGAGGTTGAGAATAAGGTGTAGTTGGTGCATGAAGTAGTATTTCTTGCACACATCTATGGGGATGCGTCGATATATAGAGCATAATTTCAAAATTTGAGAGTTGGGTGCATGGGTATCCTGTTATTATTCCTGTTTTGTTGTTGATTTAAGTATATTCCAATTATTTTGGAGAAATGTATTGGATGTTTATAGTTGAGTCACCTGATTTTAATGAATTGATTTCACTGTTACTGATTAGAAAATGGTTTTTATTTGGATAAAGTTTATTTTACTAATGATGATTTGTACGTTGAAAAGATACTTATGCAAGGATCCTAAAGTTGGTTGAACTTGCATGACAAAGGACATCAGATGGTGTCATGGGTGATGGCAGCTTCAGGTAAGAATGGATTTGAATTTGTAGGCTAAATTTTGAAGCTTGGGTAACTTTTTTTTATTCATTTCCTTTATATGTTTATTATATATTGAAAAATCGGTGGCCTAAACATCTCCTAGGAACTCTCTTATCGTGAGTCGATCATTCTTTCATGACGACCGAAGGGACTTCAAAGTTTGTTCCTCATAATTTCAGATAAGTAGTGAATATAAGCCACAATACTAACGCTATCATATCCAAGTCAGAGGTTCCTAATGCCTATTGTTTTTTACCAGGTCTTTTTTCTTTAATCACCCTACTAGCTCAAATGGTAGAGCATTGTGCAAATACACAAAAGATGTGGGTTCAATTAATAATTAATTATATGTTGGTTATGAGAATTATGTACTGGGAATGAGCTTAGCTAAAAAGGTTAAGGCTCAACTTATTTTGGTAAAGGTTAAAGGTTAAGTCTGCATGAATTTTAATCGCTCTGGAAACGAAAAGAAGGGAGTAACGTTCAAGTGCAAATCTACTGATGAAGTTAATCCAAATCAAATGAAGTAAGACCTACAAGAAAAACCTCTTTTATTGAAACTTTCCAAGGGGATCAAGTAAATGCAGTTTGCTTACTTTGATTAAAGGTGCCCCTGAACATGTATTTTATTTGTTTACATACTAATTAAAACTAGCCATGTAAATGGAAGAGCCAACTCGTCATTGTGCTAATCATTGTAGGCATGAGACTGCATAGTTTGTATCATTGTACTATATATTTACATATCATCGATCTTTGTCAAAAAGAAGGTTCGTGCTGTTATTGACAGTTATGATGACCGTGGGCTCAGATCTCTAGCTGTTGCGACACAGGTTTGTGCATCAGGCGGACCGACCCTATGTCAATGCTTCAGGTGAATGAAGCTCGCTCACATATTTCTTCTGCGAGTTAGAGATGACTAAGTACATCTTTTGTTATTGTCTTTCTGTAAGAAGTGCCGGACAGGACAAAAGAGAGTCCAGGAGGTCCATGGAAGTTTGTTGGTTTATTGCCGTTGACCTCAAAATTTCCGGCTTGACTCTCACGTGCAGGGCACGTGCCTTCGTTTTTCATTTAGTGTACCATTTTCCCTCCCTTTTCCTGACATATAAATGGGGAAGACTTAAAACCTTAAAAAAAAATTATGAGAAAACCTTTCAATATCTCTGTCGCCATTAATGTAGCTCCACCATCAATGAAGCTTCATTGAATGCGGTAAGTCATCCTCATTCAAATGTCACCTCATTCAACTACTTAAATTGAAGTGTATTTTTTTCCATTTTTGGGTTAAATTTTCGTATTGTAGAATTTGCAAGCCACGAACTTCCTTCCCGTGTTTTCATGAGTCCACACGGTCCTCTTTGCTACAGGAAAACCACATCGACTCCTAACTTGATTCAAAGGAGCCATGGTCCTGCAATTCCTTCAACAAAACCGAATCAATTCAGAAATTCGGGGCAAAAAACCCTAACTTTCCTACATTGAAATTAGGCAAAATTAATGAACAAAACTTACCAAAAATTAGTGGTAGAGTCTCGAAAATCACTTAGTATAGCAGTAAACTATCAATTTCAATCAAATGATAAATTAAGAAGAGAGGAAATTTTTTTAGGGGGAGGATGATGAACGAGGATGAAGAACAGAGAGAAGGGAGGGAAAGTGTAATTTTTGGGTTTTATTTTTGGGTTTTATTTTGGCTCCCAGTACATAATTCTCATAACCAACATATAATTAATTATTAATTGAACCCACATCTTTTGTGTATTTGCACAATGCTCTACCATTTGAGCTAGTAGGGTGATTAAAGAAAAAAGACCTGGTAAAAAACAATAGGCATTAGGAACCTCTGACTTGGATATGATAGCGTTAGTATTGTGGCTTATATTCACTACTTATCTGAAATTATGAGGAACAAACTTTGAAGTCCCTTCGGTCGTCATGAAAGAATGATCGACTCACGATAAGAGAGTTCCTAGGAGATGTTTAGGCCACCGATTTTTCAATATATAATAAACATATAAAGGAAATGAATAAAAAAAAGTTACCCAAGCTTCAAAATTTAGCCTACAAATTCAAATCCATTCTTACCTGAAGCTGCCATCACCCATGACACCATCTGATGTCCTTTGTCATGCAAGTTCAACCAACTTTAGGATCCTTGCATAAGTATCTTTTCAACGTACAAATCATCATTAGTAAAATAAACTTTATCCAAATAAAAACCATTTTCTAATCAGTAACAGTGAAATCAATTCATTAAAATCAGGTGACTCAACTATAAACATCCAATACATTTCTCCAAAATAATTGGAATATACTTAAATCAACAACAAAACAGGAATAATAACAGGATACCCATGCACCCAACTCTCAAATTTTGAAATTATGCTCTATATATCGACGCATCCCCATAGATGTGTGCAAGAAATACTACTTCATGCACCAACTACACCTTATTCTCAACCTCGAAAGGCGAAAAAGCTACCCAGTTTTCATCTTTTCCTCCACTACTAACAATCAATCACATCTCAGTACCAACCACATTGAATTTGGCTTTTGTCAAATTATGCAGCAACCCCTAAAATTGAGAGCTCCATAAACTAAAAAAAACATCCTGAAAGTGATCTAGCTAGCACTGTAATAGTAACTGAAGTAAACACATTAGTTCATAATTCATTCCCCTTGTAAGGCGTAAGAGAATTCACTGTTTTATTTTAAAAAGTAACTGGATTAAATACATTAGTTCATGTTTCATTCCTTTCGTAAGGCGTAAGGCGATTCAATGTTTCATCGTCCAAAAACTTAGAGTAAATACATACCATAGGAAAGTAATTTTAAAAACCAGAAGATCCTTTAACATGACTGAGATACGGATCAGAAAGAGAGGAACGAAATGCATAAATTGAAAAAAACTGTAAGCATCAATGAATTCAAGATACGGATAAGAAAAGAAATGCATAATAAAATATTGTTTTGATACGGAGTCCCCTGTAACTCTGTAAGGCATCTTTCAATTCCTATCTTTTCTCAATTTATATTTATATTTTTAAGGGTTTTGCAGTGTCCAAATTCTTATCTTCTCTCAATTACTGAATTGTCTAGGTCTAGGCATTAACATTTTGATTTTAGGTTTTGATATACGCTGCACAATTGGGCTTTAATGTTTAACTAATTATTAAAGTTTCTAATTTTAGCCTATATATTACTTTTTTTTCCTTGGTTTTAAGTTTGAATTGAAGTTAAACTAGTTGCGGTTTGCCGGTTTGTGGCAGAGCAAATTACAGAAATGCAGGATTTTTTAAATTTGTCATCTGTAAAAGTCAAGATTAAACCATTGAGAAATTTACTCTTATATGATACTTCAAAAATCAACTGGGAGGAGATAAAATATAGAACCAATAACAGAATAAACAATTAAGTAAAACATTAAGAAAAGAAAATGAACAGCTCACCAAAATGATTTAATTTCTCAACATCCAAAAATAAAGCAGGTTGTTTACCTTCAGCGTCAATCCCAAAAAGCTTTGACACATTAAGCTCCACGGTTTGATAAAAGATCACATCATTTTCAAGCCATGAAGCAGTAGAAAGCTCATCATTTTCAGGACCCTGCATATAACAAGTTTACAAAACATTAGATAATATGCAGTGTAAAAACTTAACCGTTGACAAAAAAAACTGGGCGAAGACACAAGTTAATGAGTACATATCCAGCTAGGATATTCACAAACTTCAACTGTGAAAGTGAGAAGACCATAGACAAAGACATTACCTGTACGAGCTCATAAGAATCGTGTTTTCAATAGTCCTTAGTCGTTTTCTGCGCCGTGGTCCAGGGGACGGTGAGCACAAGAGCCTGTCTTGTAAACATATAATGTAGGCACATGATTGTAAACAGAAAATATGCTAGGCGTAAGCATGAAACACTCGGTTGTGGACATAATTATGAATACCCTAAAGCCAACAATATACCCATGTTTATGCAGTTCCGACAACCAAGTTCAAACACCAACTAAAAGGAGCAGACCTGCAGGAAGAACAAAAAAGGTGGTATGTAGTTGCAGCTTTTGACAAAAACTGTATCTTCATAACATCTATTCAAAAGCTGTTATCTCACTTATTGATCGAAAGGGTTAACTGCACACTATGCAATATACATAC
Source organism: Spinacia oleracea (assembly GCF_020520425.1). Lineage (NCBI taxonomy): Eukaryota > Viridiplantae > Streptophyta > Magnoliopsida > Caryophyllales > Amaranthaceae > Spinacia > Spinacia oleracea. Next base: position 158,048,053 of record NC_079490.1, on the reverse strand, counting down.
AATCCATGTTTAAGTTAAGTTTCATTTTAAATGGTTTTTGATTGCCAAATAAGAAACAATAAGTTTCTGATTAGGTATACCACATGCAACTCGAAAGAAACTGTTGTTGAAATACTGACGAAGTTACAAGAACAGTGTCACTATTAGGATGACCTTCTAAGTTCACTTGGACTTGAATGTAGCTCTTGACAACCTGTTGCAACCCTTGCTGCAATGCCGACTAAAGACACCAATAACTCCTAGAATGACGACATATAGAAAACATGTGTGGATTATATTCTAAAAACAATAGGCAGAATGTTATGAAAGAGGTACGGGGATATCTTATACATTTATCAGGTAGTATGCAAATAATTAGGTAATTAATTGACTTGATAAGTGTGAGGGGGTCGAAAAAGCACGAGGCTAATGCGTGACCTCGTCCCTCGTGGGTGTGACGTTTCTTTTGTCAAATCAAGTGTAATTGGATTTCCTGTGAGTTTACACCCAATTGACTAGTAATATAGGGGTCGCAATTCAGTTTTTAACGACAATGAGAAAAACTGACAAAACCCGGTTATCGTGACATAAAGGGAGTGCAATTATGTTTGACCACGAAGGTCGTAGGTTCCTTTGTGATCCCTGGTGTGGGGATCTCTCAATATACACCCGCAAGGTAGGGATTGAGGGTTCGGGGGACTGTAACTACCGAGAGGAGTACTCGCTCTTCGATAACTCCAGAGGCAGGATATCCTTACTAGCTCAGCATAAATAATTGAAGGGACATGCGTTAACTATTAAACTATTCTGACTTGATTTTAACAATATGCAGCACATCATACTAGATCGATCCCGATTATCTGATTTAGATTGTTTCAAGGGACTTAGCATGATAGTTTAATTTCCCAAAATATTATCTTTATTAGGCGTGATAGAACAATCAGATTTAATAGTTTGACAATTTATAAAAGGGCGATGAAAGCAATTAAATCATGCGGAGGGACACATTACGACGCACCCTTGAGAGGTGCGTCACGGTTGTCAGAAAACTAACCACTTCGGCTTTGCTATTTCTCCTTTTATTTAACGAATCTCAAGTTACGAGCTTAATTCTTCAGCTACAAGGGACAGGATACGTTCTGTTCGATTTTTGGATCGATTGCAACAGAACGAGTGATCAATTTCGCAGCGTGAGGCTTAGGCTTAGGGGTTGGAGTCAATACTCAAAATATGAATTGTGTGTTGTGTTCACGTCGAATTTGGGGCTATATTTATAGGGAAGAGTTCGTGGAAAGATAGAATTGTAGAGCTCTAATCCAAGAAGAATTAGGAGAGAACACGTCCCAGGTATTTTCAGCGCCCAGGGCTGGGCGTTAAAGATTTCGGCGCCCAGCTGTGGGCGTTGAAAATGGGATCCAGGCAATTTCAGCGCCCAGGGCTGGGCGTTGAAAATGATGTTTGGTCGAGTTCTTTGTCAGATTTGGACTCTTAGAATCCGGAGTGTTTGAGACTTATCCGAGTCTTTTAGTGCGTATTAACTTTGTGACGGAATGCGTCTGGGCCCGTTACGAACTCTAGGTTCGTTAGGATTTTAATTAATACATAACTCTTATTTTCGAATTATACTAGGAACATGATTCCTCTTGCAAATTCTATCTCTTTTAGGATTTATGTTGGAGTGCAACACCTAATTCTGACAGGCTTCTATCTTTTATGACTTGCCACTTTTAACAACTACCTATTATGGCAGTTACTATTTTTAGCATGTTTCTATAAATAGCAGGTTCGGGTGAAATGAAAAGGGTGATCGAGATTCGTCATTTTATAGGAGATGCGTTGCCAAGTGGAGATTTATGTTCTCATCATCGAACCTTCCCTTTCGCGTATGGGGACAAAAGTAGGTGTCTACAGTTAGCCCCCACTTTGAATGAGTCTCGGGATGAGACGATGGTCAAAGTACTGGACGGAGTGCGTCACACAAGCCATAGTGTAGGTGACTTGTTTTGCGAGGGTCTCACGAGCCCCCGAGTGATAACATTTGACTTAAGGGTCATCACTTGAAGTGTTGACATATCCCTCACGTGCCATTGGGATTTTTCAACGGATAGTATAGAAACTCCCTCACTTTGTCATTGGAAGTATCTAAAGATGTGTAGAAACTCCCTCACTTTGTCATTGGAAGTAGCTACATATATTTTCGAAATCAAAGCTATAAACTGTAATTGGGCCTGGCCAAGCCCAATCACGAGGTAAAAGGTTTTTAAAGATTCTCATTTTCAGGGTTAGCTAAACGAGAAAACCCCCTTGTTTTTATGGGACGTAAAACGAAGGAAAATCCAGCACATCGTTCTTTTTTGGAAAAACGCAAAACTAATCCTTTAATTTTTTGAAAAAAAGGGAAAACCACTCACATCGCTTTTTTTGGAAAAACGGAAAACCAATCCTTTAATTTTTGGAAAAAAGGAAAACTACTCACATCGTTCTTTTTTGAAAAAACGGAAAACCAATCCTTTAATTTTTGGAAAAAAGGAAAACTACTCACATCGTTCTTTTTTGGAAAAACAGAAAACCAATCCTTTAATTTTTGGAAAAGGGAAAACCAGAAATAGTTATCGCTGCAGCGACTAAGGACCTGCGCGGTTAGTGGCGCAGACCCCGCCGGCTAAAGATGGCGAGCCTGTCCGCTAAGGGTGGACGCCCCGTCCGAAAGAAGTGGACGAATCTGTTTTGAAGTTTGTTTACTTTTTTTTTGAAAATAAGGACCTACGCGGTTTGTGACGTAGACCCTGCCGGCATAAAGATGGCGAGCCTATTTTGAATATGAAGATTTTATTTTTCGAAAACTGAGGACCTGCGCGGTTAGTGACGCAGACCCCGCCCCTGAAGGTGGGCGAGCCTGTTTTTGTTTTTTGAAGAATTTATTTTCTTTCGAGGGATGCTCGGATTTAGTTGCAACCTGAATGTGGGTTGACAACGTGCTTAGACGGACCATTGTCTCGTGGTCATCATCTTTCATGGTTTTGAGCTAGTCTTTACGGCTCAATTTTGCCACTACTTGGGTCCTTGATTAGGGGACTATGTATAAGTATCAATGGCGACCTTTGTCTTGAGTTCGTAAACCGGTTTTATTTTTTGAGACATCCAAACACGGGACTTCGTACAACGTAGTCTGGGAATATTGTTTTAACTTTGCATAATATATATTTTCCTTCGAGCCCCCAAGCACTCCTGCTTGACGGTCATTTCTTGTCAAAGAGGTTCCTTGGGGATACGCATTCTGTAATATCCTTGATCGTGTTTGGGATTGCGCTCGTAAGTGCGAGCGACCCTTGTAGTGGTGTGCTACTCTTAACAAAGCCGTGAGGTGCGACTTTCAGTAAAGAAATCGGCAATTTTCAAGTCGAATGGATATGGCAGGGCACTATAGAAGTCAGAGCTGTTTTTTTGGGTCTGGGTTCATTTTCGGCGCCCATGCCTGGGCGTTAAAGATTTCGGCGCCCAGCGCTGGGCGCTGAAAATGATTTCTGGCGAGGTTTCTTGATGACACAGTTGGCCTCTTGTTCGTTCGTTCTCTTTTTTTTCTTTTCGTCTAGAGATTCTATTTTTGGAACGAACCGTTCATTTGAGATCACCGTCGATTGGTGAATAACAATTATTTCTCGAGAAACCGTAGCCTAATAGTGGAGCAAACGGTGTTTATTTTTTCCTTATTCGTTCGTCATTTCTTGGCTTAGAACCATTGTGGGATTCATCTTCAACGCCCAAAGTCAGGCGTGGGATTTGGCGTCGGTGTTGATTTATTGGGCAGGATCTGCCTCTTTTCCGTTTGCTTATTTCACTTGGAAATTCTTCGTATTCTCTTCTCTTTTGTTTTTTTCTTTATTTTTGGAAAGTAGAATTTTATTAGAGATCACAATGAGCTGAGTGATCGTGATGATTTCTCGAGAAGCCGTAGCCGATTGGTGGACTACGGTTTTTGTCGGTTTGGGGCGATTATTTTAAGGAATGGTTGCTCCTAAGGCGTGCAGTTATTGCAATAGTTGGGCGAGTCTATATGGCCCGAGGAACATACCTTGAGGCATAAGACTTTGACCGCTCTTGTTGTTGTATATTTTTTCTTTTGAACGCGTTCGTGAATGTTCGATACTTAGAATGATGATATGTATGTGCGAACGAGCGTTCATAGAATGGCAGTTTGAAGGAAATAATGCCCTTGGTCCAAGTATGCATTCTATGTTAAGTCTAATAAATGCGGTTCAGTATTAATTAACAAGTTAATAATTCAGTGAGATCAAGTGAGCTGAATGCCTAGCTAGAGGCCGCTTCAGTTCAAGTGGAATTAATGATATTAATCCACAGCTTACTCTTGACTGAACCCGTAGGGTCACACAAATAGTACGTAAACGGATCAAGTATCTAATGGCATTAGATACTCTATCTATGAATATTCGGAATCGACGGATCTTGGTTTCAGTGGGAGCTGAGATCATCACAAGCAAGAAATGAATACTCCGGAAACGATGATATTGCCGGAAACGGAAATGTGGATCGTATCGGAAATATAAATATTATCCAAGTCGTAGATGTTGCCGGAAACGGAAACATGGTACGTATCGGAAAATATTATCGGAAATGGAAATATTGCCAGAATCGGAAATATTGCCGGAAACGGAAATATTGTCAGAATCGGAAATATTATCGGAATCGGAAAATAATTCCGGATACGGAAATATTAAATATTTGTTCGAAACGGAAATTAATTCCGGAATCGGAAATATTAAATATTGTTCGTATCGGAAATGAATTCCGGAATCGGAAATTTAATCGGAAGCGTATCGTACGAATAAGCATCGGACGAGGCCTGCCGGACGAGGGCCCAGCACGAAGCCAGGCCATCGCCCAGCAAGCCAAGCGCGCCACACGAACAGCCAAGGCCACGCCAGGCCCAGCGCAAGGCCAGGCCCAGCAGGCCGAGGCAGCGCGCACAGCGCGCGCAGCGCGCGCAGGAGCTACGTGGGCTTGTAGCTCGCGTAGGCCTCGCTGCGTGGGCTGCTGCTCGCACGCACGCGCATGGGCGGCCCATCGTGGCTGCCGTGTGTGTGTGCGTGAGTGTTTGTGTTCATGCACGATTCCTAAAACATGCAGAGATCGGTTAATGATTAAATTCCTAATTCTATTAGATAAATTAATTAATTAGAGTTCTTGTACGATTCTAGGTTTAATTAATTTGTATCTGAATAGGATTCCAATTCCCTTTCCATACCCCTATAAATATGTGGCCTGGGTTCACAATTTATAACGAGTTTTCAAAGTATTCAAAGTGAGTTTTTGAGAGAAAAATTCAATCACACATCTTGCTCAAAAGTGCCGAAAATTCTAGTACCTTAAGGGCGATTCTAGTTGGTCAATCTTAAGGCGGATCCGGACGTGCTATGGACTATCTACGGAGGGACGACACTTGGAGTCCTAAAGACTTGTTCTTGTTCGGTTCGGGCGCAGCTAGGGAGGGCACGCAACAAAGAGTATGCATCTAAATTATGCTATATGATTATGTGTAAATAATATGTATTCCTGGGTTAATGGTTGTTTCCGCATGATTTATGTAATATCATATGTATCATAACCTAACAGTGGTATCAGAAGCCCCTTATTATTTTCATAATCTAATTTGCATAAACATGGTTAAATATTACAAATTTGCAAGAATTAAAAGGGGTGATTAATTTTCGTAATTGTTAATTAATTGCAAATTGCGTTTATTTAATTATACGTACGCAGTTTTTCGGCAGTTTCTTCGTTACTCATCCGAATCAAGTGATTTTTGTGTCAATTCCGCATGTAAAAGGCATTCTAAAATTTTGACAAAAATAGTATTGTTCTGCCGAACCCAGAATTCTCAAATTCGAAGCCTAACTATGACTTTTCGAAGGTTTTAGTTTTTCGAATGCAAAATTTCGTAAATTTAAGATGTTAAATTAAATATTTGCGATTCTTGTTGATAAATCTTGAATTTTTGATTGACCTACTGTATATGTTTAACAAGTTTGAATGCCTAGCCTTGTTAATTATGCAATCTAATTTGTAATTATGATTAATTTGTTGAAAATTAGAATAATTTAGAATTAATTGGATTTTCATAATTAATTATAATTTAATTAGAAACCTATGATTAAAAACCACCATAAAAATTGTAAATTTATGATAAATTTTAAATTTTTATGACCTAGACTTGAATCCATGTAAATCGGAAATCAATTGAATAATAAGTTTTCGATTTTTCGCCCTAAAATTATGAAATTAATATTATTTATAAATTTGTCATTAATTTTAAATATAAATTTTAATTTTTTATGCGATTCGTTCATAAAACTTGCACGCACAAAGCAATGGACGCTTCGTGTTACCATTAAGGGGTGTTGTATAGTGCGGGCATGCGACGACGAGCAAGGGAGCTCGTCGCCCGTGCGGCACGAATGCAATGAGCAAGGGCGTAGTGCACGAGCACAAGGCAGCAGCCCTGCCTTGTGTCGTGGGCCACGAGCTATGAACAAATGGGCATGGGCGAAAGGCAAGCCAAGGCAGTCGCGTGTGGGCAGCAAGCGAGTTGCGCCACGACGCGCACTGCCTCGCGCAAGAGCGCGCAGCCTCGCGCGCAGCGAGCGCAAGCTCGCGTGCCACGAGCGCTGCGCCCAGCGTTGCTCGCGCGCACAGCGAGCGCTGGCGAGCGCGCACTGCGAGCGATGGCTCGCGTGCGACGAGTGCTGGCGCGCGCGCAGCGAGCACCACAGCGTGCGATGGCTTGCGATGGGAGATGCAGCAGCTATGCGACGAGCGCATGGGCTGCGCGCACATGGCCAGCAATGGTTGTGTGCGTGCGGCCCATGGGCGTGCAATGCGTAGGGTGTTTGCGTTGCGATTAGATCGTTTTGAATGTTTAATTTGAAATTTTTCAGTTTACGTAATTTTAATTAATTTTGAAATTAATAATTTAAATTATTTTCTTGGATTTTAATTTTGAATATTGTAATTATTATAAATTTTATTTATTCTAATTATTTTACTAAAATTAAAATCATGAATTAATTTAAATACGACTGAAATTAAATTAAACTTTTTGGATTCAATTATAAATTTATATAAGCTTTAAATTTTAATTAAATTTGTATGTTTCCGGTTAGACTTGAAATACATTTTTATGTTTAAAATTAGTAAAGCATATGAATTTATTGGTTTAAGTGGGAGCTCTTTTAGTCATAAAACTCTTGATTAGGTCTACAAATCCTTAAGGTTAAAACAACTTGATTAGAATTAATAAGGACTGAATAATTGGTAGATTATTGATGCCCTTGATTAATTGCTGCAAATGTTTACGTGATGCATAATGTGTTTTACTAACCAGCTATGTGGGCCATTCATGATAATGAATGGGTGAATGGTATATATATTGTATATGTACTGTTTTGCAGGTTATGAAGTGACTAGTATGGCCCAAATAGGATAGAAAATATGGTCTGCGTACCATTAATTTGAATGTAATTGGTCTAAAGTACCAAAGTTATTTTTCAATTCAAATATGGTCTGCGAACCATCAAATAGTTGTAATTAGTTATAGCTTATCCTATTTGAAGAAAATGGTGCCTCCCACGGAGATTTTCAAGACGGACTTTGAAGTCAAAGCTTCAAGATGAAGTCGGGCCATACTAGATCACATTTATCTTATGCATGTTTTAAGTTATTTATTGCTTTTAAATATGTCTTAAAATGCATGAGATCAAAAGCTTGATTATGTTGCATGATTAAGGATTTTAGTTCACTTAAAATCTAACCAACATAGTAAGAGCCTTAAGTTCCAAACTTAAAAATTGAGTTAAAAGGTGCCATGCCAAAATATACACTTGCTTGGATATCCTTTACATCAATCTAGTAATAGTTTTCGCTCAGCGAGGTGTTACTTATTGGTCCTAAAGGGGCAAGGTACACAAATAATTGTGAGTACATGTTAGTTTTGGTGAAACTCAACGATATAAGTAAGGAGTCCTTTTATGTCGTGGCAAAATCGATAGGTTTCCCCTATAAGTTCTTAGACGTACCTATCAACCAAGAATAGTTTCTAGACTATTAGCAAAAGGCTTTTGCTTACCTAAGATGTTTTAGAATTAAGTCGACAAACTTTGCTTAATTCTTCAATGATTTTAGGATCTTGGAATCATTTTATTCACACCTGCCGGAACAATAAATTCGAATAAAATGCTAATAACTTGTTGAAATTGCATGATTGCTTTAATTTTCAAGTTATTACTCATGATAAATGTTTAGACTTTGCATGCTTCAATGTATGTTTTAATTATTGTTTATAATTAAATATCTTGCACTGCAATAAAATCCTTTTAGAAAGGTAACAGAAAATTTCCTCGATTGGTAGTGAATCCAAGAACGATTCACGGAAATGAGAGAAAATGAGCAATTTAAAATGTACGTTTCTTTTAGCGACTTTTATGGTTGTTTTCGAGTATCAAAATCGAATGGCAAACCAATTGGTGCTTGTGAAATCAAGATACAATGTAGTTTTGAGATCATAAAGCATTGAGTTTAAACGCTCAGCTTTACCAATGGTTAACAACCTAATATCTTTGTCCATTTAATTCTCGAATGAGTCTAGTCCCTAGACATTCGAATAGATCGATACTTAGAGAACTTTAGAAGCTTCTGGTAAGATCATCTAGTTGAAACAAAATATTCAACGTAAATTAAAATGGTAAAGAACCTTGTTGGTGACATTGGACATGTCTAACAAAGTATAAAAGTCAACACTAAAGAATTCAATTCTTAAGACTATAAGAAAGGGTACAAGAAATAGGAAAACAAAGGAACAAATGAAAGGAATTTATAATTCCGTTTCTACCTATAAGTTTATGTTTAAAGAGAAGTGACCTAGGAATCAAACTTCCTTGGTATCATATACCGCTTGAGGTTCTTACTTCGGTAATAACTCAAATAATGGAAGCTAGGCTACACTAATGGCCTACAAGTGGGAAATGAAGCATGGCAATGCTACATTAGTTGTAGGGTCATCTAGTTTGTTTTAAAGGCTGGAACTTAATGGCTATTTTGTTCCATAATCAGCATACCTAAATTTCTGTTTTTCAAACACAGAAAGACTCACATTCAAGAAAAACAAAAACAATGTTTGTTTGTTTATTTGAGTGAAATGGTCAATTGCGGGTTGAGTCAATATGCTTGATTAAAACAAACAACTCTTTAACAATAAAAACTTTACTAGGTTCAAATCAACCCCTTGATTTGAGTTCCACTAATCTTTGGCATTGTTGCTTAGACCATATCAACAAGTTAACATTCAAAAGCTCTATTTTGATGGACTTTTGAAAGTTGATTGATTTCTAGATCATTTTAAGACAACTAGTCTTACTTGTTGAAAGTAACAAAAGATATGAACTATTGTTAGAACACCTAGACAATAGAGATCAAAGCTAAAGAAAGATTTTATGACTTTATTATTTCACACAGATTTGAGTGAATATAGGTTTATTTACTCAAAGTGATATAAGTTTGAATCTGTTTGGCTAGTTCAAAGATTCAGAAGTATAAAATCCACTTGGCAAGAAATCATAAAGATCTAGGTTAGATCATGTTAATGATTACTTGAGACCAAATATGATCATCAATGATTGTGTGGTGTAATTTCACAATCTAGGTCCATAAGATATGGCATATCTTAGTTGGAATAATCGAAGTCAATTAGTACTTGATTCGATTAATGATAAATCATAAAGACTTTTCCTATAATTTCTAAAACAAAATGCTCAACTACCACCAAACTAAACCAAATTCGTCAAAGCTATTGAAAAGTAATTTCAGAATAACTTTTCATAAAATATATCTAGAGAGTTGCAAAACTCAGTGGGAGCTTAGTGTTTGTCATTCGACAAACTAAGGCCCAAGTATAGATATATGTTTCATTGTGATTTATTCAAATGAGACACAAGGGTATTGTTTCTACACCGAATTTTTGAGAACATAATGTTTGTTTGCTCGAAATTATGTCCTTTTGGAGATTCGTTTCCAAAATGACAAGTGGGAGAAAATAGACCTCGAAAGTTTTCGAGGCGAACAACAAACATAAACGGACATTCCGGAGGCTTTTCGAAGTGCTTCAGAAAATCCGAACTTATTCTTTAAGGACTTTAGAAGTGGCTTTAAAGAATAGACATCTCTTAGAAGACTTTACAAGTGCTTCAAGGAGAACAGAATATTCAAAGGACTTTTAAGTGGCTATTGACATTCTGTTGTTTGATGTTCTATACCCTTGTAGGCATAGAGTTCAAGTCACTGAAACTATGAGATTCTTCTATTAGATAGTGAAGAAACATGGAGTTCAGGTCACTGAAACTATGCAATTCTTCTATTAGATAGTGAAGAAACCTACAACTTGCAGTCAAATTATTATCATGTAGATTAATAAGTTTGTGACTTGTAAGAAAGCTATGACGAAACCCAGATTCCCTGAAATGGTTAGAGGCCATATATAGACTCAAATGTTTTAAAAGGTTAGAGGCCATAAAACATACTCAATGTTTTGATGACAAAATTGAAATTTTGTTGATTTGCAAGAATAGTTTCACACCTATTGGTTGCAAGTTTGTTTTAAGGATAAAAACCATCAAACAATGAAATTGTGTTCACACACAAAGCTAGATTAGTTGCTAAAGGTTACAAGCAAATTCATGGCATGGATTGTGTTGAAACCTCATGCAAAATCGTAATGCTTAAGTCTATAATTCAAGCAATGATTGCATATTGGTACATATGGCAATTGGATGACAAAACGTATTCCTCAATCAAATGTTGGAATAAACTATGTACATGGTATGTCATAGGATTTGTGGATCCAAATAAATGCTTGAAAAGGAAAGCTAGCTTATGAAATCTAAGTCCAGATTTAAGCAAGCAATTGGGAATTAGAACTGTATTTTAGTGAAGCTAATAAGTATTTTAGTTTCATAAAATGTACATGATTCTTATAGATATATAAGAAGTTTAGTGGGAGTACATAAAAACTTAATTGGTCCTATGTGTATCACACATATATCTCTCTATTGTAAAATAACATTCAAATGCTAATGACTTAGATTTGAAATTATTCGTCAATGATGGACCAAGGCGAAACTTAGTACATACTGGGAATTAAGATCTATTTACAAAGATCTTATAATATTGTTTTGGATTAAGTAATGGCATTTACTAAATCAAACACGAAATACTCCATTGGAGATATTCGACCCATGTGAATAAATCTAAGTAAAAGAATGTTTGAACTATGTATAAGCATTTACTAAGTTAAAACATCAAAGGATCTAAGTGAGATTCTTAGCCTATATTATATGTCAAAGAATTTAGCTAGATTCAGTATCTACTGAAATTGAATGAGCTAAAGTTACATGAATAGAATTCAATTGGGAATTATTCTGCAAAAGAATTTATCATGTATGATATAATATGAGGATCGCCAAAAATGTATCGTATGACTTTAGGCATGACGAACATATACCAATCTCTATTGATCTAAGTGAAGATCAACTAGATTGAGATCAAGAACACTTATGGTACTTGAAAAGGTACATAGAAATAGTTCTTGATTCAAGGAAATAAAGATATGCTAAATATTGATGCTACACGCATAAACACTGGCAAAGGATCAAGCAAGACCCTTTGGAGTTAACCATTGATAAGGACGAGCTATAGAGCATCGTGTTTTGAAATGGCAACATGGATTGGAGACCATGAGTTGTTGCGTGGGAAATTAAATATTAATTTCTATGTTCTAAGATACAACTGGAAAGTAATCCACATATCTGTGAACTGCTTGGATAAGTAAATCCAAACAAAGCATCACTAGCAACCTATATAGTTGAAGTAAAAGTAATTATTGCCTAGGGAAGCAATAAAACAGGGTTGTTTAAAGTTCTTCACTGAACTTGGGTAGATCACCTATCTGCTGGCTTGATGGTTCTTCATTGAAAAATGCATAGAACCACTCTTGAAGCAAGAAAAACGTCTGCTAACTTGATGGTCCTTCATTGCAAAATGAGTAAAACCACCATCGAAGTAAGAAAGACTAGATCACATAATAAACAAACTCGAAAAGATCTTATCATCATATCTCGAAGAACATTCGATGAAAAGGATATTAAGATTGGCAAAGCATGATAACTAAACCTATGCAACAAGTGAGAAGCAACACTCACGTTGTAGCACTGGAAATCAAGCATAGCTTTGAATTCCATGAAATGTTTTAAAGATGGGTTAGAGGCCCATGGTTATAAAACATTGGGGTTGAACATTTATCATATATGAAATGTATTTTCATATTCCATTTAATCTTGGTTTAGTATTAAATGATGAGTCCCTTCAATTTGACGATATATTCAAGATAGACTGTCAGGACCAGTCCTGTGACTAAGAAATGTCTATCAAGTGAACTTGAATGTCAAAGATTGAAAATGGTCCCTAGTCGGAGTTTTCTATAAAATTGGACGCAAAACGTTAGACGATTAGAATGCAAGATGACTAGTAGTTCTGTTTCTTGAACTATGTGGACATGGCAATGTCATAATCATTTGCATAGATACTTACTTTGGGAAGACTAGTATCGGACAAGACCTATGAAACTTTACTGTAAGAGATGAAAATCTGTCATAAGTAAATTTCATTAAATTATTAGACACTAAATCCTCAATACCTGAGTGATTTGAGATTACTTGTTTGAGAACTAGTTGCTTTGACGTTGACCAACCGTCGCACCGTAAAAGGAGGCTATAAAGGCAACGCTCAGGTAATCACCTATCAAACGAAGTCTAATCTCAAGATCGCAAGATTGGGATTGTCCTCCCATAAATCGGGATGAGATGCTTAAAAGTTGTACAAGGCCACTCGGAGAGCTAGAAACTGTGAAATGCATGGCCGTGCTCGGATGAATCATAGGCTATGATTATCTGTTTATTTGATCAGTTGAACTCTGAAACCGAGGAACACCTCTGGACATAATAAGGATGACAACTCTTACCTTATGTTCAAGAGCAAGCATCGAGCGACAAAGGAATTAGGAAAATGCACACTTGTCCCTAAGGACAAGTGGGAGACTGAAGGAAATAATGCCCTTGGTCCAAGTATGCATTCTATGTTAAGTCTAATAAATGCGGTTCAGTATTAATTAACAAGTTAATAATTCAGTGAGATCAAGTGAGCTGAATGCCTAGCTAGAGGCCGCTTCAGTTCAAGTGGAATTAATGATATTAATCCACAGCTTACTCTTGACTGAACCCGTAGGGTCACACAAATAGTACGTAAACGGATCAAGTATCTAATGGCATTAGATACTCTATCTATGAATATTCGGAATCGACGGATCTTGGTTTCAGTGGGAGCTGAGATCGTCACAAGCAAGAAATGAATACTCCGGAAACGATGATATTGCCGGAAACGGAAATGTGGATCGTATCGGAAATATAAATATTATCCAAGTCGTAGATGTTGCCGGAAACGGAAACATGGTACGTATCGGAAAATATTATCGGAAATGGAAATATTGCCAGAATCGGAAATATTGCCGGAAACGGAAATATTGTCAGAATCGGAAATATTATCGCAATCGGAAAATAATTCCGGAAACGGAAATATTAAATATTTGTTCGAAACGGAAATTAATTCCGGAATCGGAAATATTAAATATTGTTCGTGTCGGAAATGAATTCCGGAATCGGAAATTTAATCGTAAGCGTATCGTACGAATAAGCATCGGACGAGGCTGCCGGACGAGGGCCCAGCACGAAGCCAGGCCATCGCCCAGCAAGCCAAGCGCGCCACACGAACAGCCAAGGCCACGCCAGGCCCAGCGCAAGGCCAGGCCCAGCAGGCCGAGGCAGCGCGCGCAGGAGCTACGTGGGCTTGTAGCTCGCGTAGGCCTCGCTGCGTGGGCTGCTGCTCGCACGCACGCGCATGGGCGGCCCATCGTGGCTGCCGTGTGTGTGTGCGTGAGTGTTTGTGTTCATGCACGATTCCTAAAACATGCAGAGTTCGGTTAATGATTAAATTCCTAATTCTATTAGATAAATTAATTAATTAGAGTTCTTGTAGGATTCTAGGTTTAATTAATTTGTATCTGAATAGGATTCCAATTCCCTTTCCATACCCCTATAAATATGTGGCCTGGGTTCACAATTTATAACGAGTTTTCAAAGTATTCAAAGTGAGTTTTTGAGAGAAAAATTCAATCACACATCTTGCTCAAAAGTGCCAAAAATTCTAGTACCTTAAGGGCGATTCTAGTTGGTCAATCTTAAGGCGGATCTGGACGTGCTGTGGACTATCTACGGAGGGACGACACTTGGAGTCCTAAAGGCTTGTTCTTGTTCGGTTCGGGCGCAGCTAGGGAGGTCACGCAACAAAGAGTATGCATCTAAATTATGCTATATGATTATGTGTAAATAATATGTATTCCTGGGTTAATGGTTGTTTCCGCATGATTTATGTAATATCATATGTATCATAACCTAACACAGTTGCGTGCGGTCCATTAATCAGTTTGCTTGAATCATTTTTTTTTTTGAGCAATGACTGATTTTGAATAGTTTGCTTAGAAGCTTTGGTAGGGTTCAGGCCCATTCATGAAGTGGGCTCAAACATCGTGCCCTTTCGATTGTTCAAACATTTGCTTCGATATTTTTTTTTATTTTGCTATGGTCGTTTCGTAGCTTGGAGCCCCCAAGTATGCATGTCGGGATGCTTCCTTTTGGCGTACGATTTTTGTAGGTTCTTTCGAGAAGGATGCCTTGGGGTTCCGCTCGTGTAGGGAAACTTATAAGCTGCACATAAGTTGCTCTTGTTTGAAACAAGGGCAACTTATAAGCTGCACATAAGTTGCTCTTGTTGCAAACAAGGGCAACTTTTGAGTTTTTTTTTTTTTTTTTTAAAAAAAAAAATCTGCAATATAATTCCTGATATTTTGCAATATAAAAAAAAATTGAATTTAATTTCTGCAATATAATACAATTTTTGCAATACATATTCATTTATAACAACCGTATTCACCAAACATCAGCTTGACGTTTCAAGTTTACAACTCTAATACCACGTACACATTAAACGAGAATAATTGAAATCTAATGATCAATATATAACAAATTCAAAACTACTAGCTAACTTGTCTAACAAATTCAATATATAACAAATTCACAAGAATATTACGGCACTTCAAAATCGGTGAATGTGTCTAGCAAACTTGTCTCGAACTTCATGGATCTCCTCCTTGGTAAAGGGCCTCTCCTCCGTAGGACCTTTGAAAACCTTCAAAATAAAGAACAAATTCAAAACATGATTAGTTACATGTTAATGAAACTCATTTCAAGTTCGTTATGCACGCCTATGGTTCATTTGGGTCGATTTAGGTCATTTATGGCCAAAAACGGCATTTTCGATCCCAAGTATCAACAAATGAACCTAAGGACACTTTCTACACCTTTTGCATGATTCATATGATTAGTGATGTGTTAATGAAACTCATTTCAAGTTCGTTATGCACGCCTATGGTTCATTTGGGTCGATTTAGGTCATTTATGGTCATAAATGGCATTTTCAATCCCAAATATCAACAAACGAACCTAAGAACACTTTCTACACCTTTTTCATGATTCATATGATTAGTTATGTGTTAATGAAACATACAAAGGGTTAAGAATTCCTATTTTGGTTAATTAGTTGAGTGTTGGGAGCGAAAACGGCTATTTTTGTCAAAATATGACATGTAAGGATCGAACGAGTCTTAAATGCTCATAAATTGACCAAAGTAGATGATAATGGAGATTAGAAACCTAATACTAAGTATTTTAAACATATAAAGGGTTAAGAATTGCTATTTTGGTTTATTAGTTGAGTGTTGGGAGCGAAAACGGCTATTTTTGTCAAAATATGACATGTAAGGATCGAACGAGCCTTAAATGCTCAAAATTGACCAAAGTATATGAGAATGATGATTGAAAACCTAATAATAAGTATTTCAAACATGTAAAGGGTTTAGAGTTCCTATTTGGGTTCATGAGTTGAGAGTTGGGAGCGAAAACGACTATTTTTGTCAAAATATGACATGTAAGGATCAAACAAGCTAACTTCTTTGCATTAAAATTGGCTTTCTTGAGGTGATTTAAGAAAAGTATAGGCAACAATTTATTATTTAAAAACTATATTCTACCTAATTGAAGGTTTATTTGGCTTAATTATGTTCATTTTGAGTTCTTTGCATTAAATTTGACTTACTTTACGTGGTTTATACAGATTATAGGAGAACACAAGTAGAAGAAGCAGATATCAGATTCATGACCAAGTCAATGTAAGTCAACTGTGGTCATGGATCTGAATCTGCATAGCAAAGTAAAGCAGAAGCAATAGGCTCTAGCTAGCTGCAGCAGCAGAAGTAGGTGCTTGCTAGCTGCAGCACCAGTAGTAGGTGCTAGCTAGCTGCAGTAGGAGCAACTAGCTTGCAGCAGCAGGAGCAGCTAGAAGCTGGCAGCAGCTGCATCTAGATGCTGGCAGCAGCAGTAGCAGCTAGACGTTGGCAGCAGCTCGAGAAAAAAAAAGCCACATCAGAATAGACCATAGAAGCAAGAAAAAAGGTGGTTACTAATCTAATCATCAATTTCTTCCCTATTTTTCTGCCGTTAAAGGTGCTTAAGCTAGGTTAATTAACAGTAAACTTATTCTGAATTTTGAACATAAATACTCAGTAAGTCAGCATATCTCCTACTGCACAGAGGAATATCCATGCATGAAAAACTAATAAGAAAAACTAGGGGCAAAAAGGTGGTGACATACTTTCTGAAATCAGATCGTTCAATAGATAGCTTCCTCGACTTAGCAAACTGGAGCAATGCGGGGGGAGCAAGACTGCTTCTAGATACAGACTGGATGCAATCGGGATCTGTAAAATTGTTAACACGTGTAGATTAGAGGAAGAAAACATTAAGTAATTAAACATTCTCTAGGTCCAGATGTGGTGTAAAACCTGGGACAGCATTTAAGGAATCATTGACACTTGAACTCCGAGCCCTTTCGATTCTAGTGGAATAATCATCTAAAAAATAGAATGTGAAATTTTCAGTTTCAAAATACAAAGAAATGTGCATATCTAGGGCAGTGATATCCGCACACCAAGTACATATGAACTTCAATTAACCATCTCTGTGCGGAAATCATTCCTAGCATATCTTCTACTAGAAAACAGAATTAATTATAGAGGCAAACACAAATCAACAGGTACACAGACCTCCAGCCAGTTACGTATCAACCCCAGTCTGACACTTTTAACACGGCTTCCTCAATGAATGATTTCATACGTCCTTGTCTGACCATTGGGGCAACAAATGTTGCACCTGCCAGTTTAAATAAAAGAAGCACAATAAGCAGTTTAGTAACTGAAAGTAAATAACTTACAGGATAAAACACTGCTAAAGTTTGGATGCTGATCTTTTGGATGACCTCCAGTCAATGGAAATTTGACTGACAGCAGCAACTTGAAGCAGCAACTTGAAGCAGTTGCTAGCTAGCTGCAACAGGAGCAACTAGCTTACAGTAGCAGCAAAAACAACAGCTAGAAGCTGGCAGCAGCTGCAGCTAGAACCTTGCAGCAGCAGTAGCTAGAAGCTGGCAGCAGCTCAAGCAAGGGTCTAATCCTTTTCTCTAGTCGTCCCACTCGGAATTTACAAGTTCTGCAGTATAGAACATTAGTTATTCCACCAGATAATTGGTTCACTACACATTGTGCATATACAAGTGAAAGAAAGCTCCAACTTGTGCAAAAATACGCTAGTTTCATAGTCTGTAAATGGAAAGTTATTCTCTTTACATTGTTAGAAATACCTTCTTAGGCAATGTTGGATGAGCTGGTTTAGCTATCGATTGGGATTTCTTTACACCTGTTGCCTTTTTATGTATGAGGTCCTGCAAACAATTTATCCATAATAAGCAGCAGAGATAGAATCAACAAGAAGATCCTAGTCATTACAAGATTTAGTGATTTAGTTATAGCACATCATTACAACTAAATGGAAGAAATCCTTACACTTTAATCAGGAGTTGCTGATAACACATATCCAGAACACCAAAGGATTATTTCCAGACTATTGGAATACTGTACGACTCACAACCTCCACAACAAAAGTTTCCCTGAACGAATTGGTCTGAGCTTATCACTATCAGATTGATGATTTAACTATATTCCTACTATAGAAGATGCAAAGTGCATTATCACCATATTCACAGTACGATACGACCTTCCTACCTTAATCAAACCAATGGTACCGAAGAATTCCGCTACCATGTTATCGCCAGTTCCTTCAGGTAAGTTACAAACATAAATAGACCCATTTGCGGGAGCACCTCTGCCCATATAGTTTTCCATTATGCTCCAATTTTCATTCAAAAGGCCGCAAAAGCAACCAGCAGCAACAAATTCACAACAAATTCAAACATCATAGTTACATAATTTTACAACAAATTCACCTAAACCTTAATTCCTGAATACAATTTCAATGAGCAATCAAAAGAACAAACTGCATAAACCCTAAAAATCAATTCATGCTGCATATCGAAGAATATCGGGCCGGTAATTTGAACAAACCAAACATAAATTGAATTCTGCCGCATTTTATCTTCTAAAATGAGAATATATCAATTAAATCAACTAATTCCTAGAAAATGCCAACAAAATCCAAACAATAAAGCTAAAAAGCTAAAACAAACTTGAAAAATCAACAACAAGGAAGCAATTACCTTGTCGGATTAGTGGCTTCTGCCGGATATTTACCGGAAAGATCTAGCTTCGCCGCCGTCGGAGGGTGGATGTAGCGAAGAAGAGTAGACGACGGTGAAGAGAAGAAGTTGTCAGCGGTTAAGGGAGTAGCAGTGTGCAGTACGTAGGTAGGGGAAGAACAAACGGAAGAGGAGTATGTGAGTTGAACCAAGAACGAGAGCAGAGCAGAGGACGCCGGTGAAGAGAACGCTGGTGAAGAGGAGCGCCGGGGACTTTTTCGAGCCGTGTGCAGGAGTAGGAGGGAGGGAGAGGACGAGCCGTGTGCAAGAGTAGGAGAGAGGGAGAGGGGCAGCAGTGTGCAAAAGTTGCGCTTATTTAAATGGGAGGGAAATGAAATTTCATTTTTCAATTTTTTTTAATTTTTTTTGTCAAAGGTTGCCCTTGTTCAATAAGGGCAACCTTTAAGTGGCCACCTATAGAGTTTTTTCTACTAGTGATACCTTGAGGCATAAGACTTTGACCGCTCTTGTTGTTGTATATTTTTTCTTTTGAACGCGTTCGTGAATGTTCGATACTTAGAATGATGATATGTATGTGCGAACGAGCGTTCATAGAATGGCAGTTGCGTGCGGTCCATTAATCAGTTTGCTTGAATCATTTTTTTTTTTTTGAGCAATGACTGATTTTGAATAGTTTGCTTAATTAGAAGCTTTGGTAGGGTTCAGGCCCATTCATGAAGTGGGCTCAAACATCGTGCCCTTTCGATTGTTCAAACATTTGCTTCGAGATTTTTTTTTATTTTGCTATGGTCGTTTCGTAGCTTGGAGCCCCCAAGTATGCATGTCGGGATGCTTCCTTTTGGCGTACGATTTTTGTAGGTTCTTTCGAGAAGGATGCCTTGGGGTTCCGCTCGCGTAGGTGCGAGCTATCCCTTCCGTGGTAGGTAATGTTTTGATACCTTTAATCCTTAATGTAGAAGTCGTGTGGCTTGCATTTTGAATTTGGGCGATAAGTAGTCTTTGCCTCTTTTACACGTGCTCTTGGTCGTGCCTACATTAGTGCAATATGCCTTACTCTTTTTTTTTTAGACTTGCACCGTGGGATGGTTGAACTTATGGTGCGACGTAGGCTTGTGTGGCCTAACGGCGTGTCTTAGAACATTCCTCCAGGTTTTGGGATATTTTTTTTTTTTTGCATTGGAGTATTTCATCACGCCTAGTTCAGCACAAGTCATAAATAATCGAACAAGTGTAGCACCTTCTGCGTGGGTGTGCACGGCTTATTACTTCGTTCAATGTGAGGATTCATAGATGTTCTCCTTTTTTTTGTTTACTTGATTTTTCTTTTGCTTTTGCTTTGGAACGGCGTGGACTGTGTAACGGGCGCTTGTAGGGCGAGCGTTATGTGCAGTAGTTTGATCGGAGTTTTGGTGACTCGCAATTTTCAGTTACCCATGTTAGTGGGGTGACTTTATATATTCTAAATAGTGTTTAGAATTTGGGAGGGGTTGTGGCCATTCTAAGGTTCGTTTTACACGATCAAACCTTAGGATTGTGCCCCTATGATGTATGTATAGCATTAGCGTCGAGAATTTGCGATAAAATCGTCATTTCGAGCATTTTTAGAGTGTTTTTCTCAAGCCCCCAATTGCAGCTACGGAATTGGCTTGGTGCTATAATGCTTGGCATACGTTTTTATGCATTCATGGTTACATGGATCATTAATAGTTTGAACCAGACTCGTTTAGTGCGAGGTACGTTCGAGTAGTGATTTGCTACTTTTCTTGTCGTATTGTGCGACATTTCCATGGTCAAGGTAGTCACATGTTGAAGTGTGCCTTGACCAAAAGCTAGGTGCCTTTCTTTACCCATAATCATATTTAGAAATCTTTTTGACTCACTTGCAGCATTGAGATAAACGCATACTTAGCTTAAACCAACGACATTTTATTATGTTCGAAGAAGTCTTTGAAAATTATTTGAAATCCGAGTCCTACTGTGTACAATCCGAGGTGTCCTAAGTAAGTTGACTTATAGAAGGGTTCGTACAGGATTACATGAGTGAATCAAAATACTGTTACGATTTTTGGAATGCTGTCTAAGGTTTTGCTGGAAGCCAGGGTGCAGGCGTCAAGGTATTACTTGTGCCCGTGTGGCACATGCTTTGGGCTTTTAGGGCAATCTTTTCCAGAATTGCGGGAATATAAACCGTTTTCAAATTGACTTAGATTTACTTGGTGTATGTCTGTACCAAAGGTCATGGTATACTTAGTTCTTTCCCTAGCTCTTTCATTTCAATGTTTACCCCCAGTTGCTGTTATGTCTTCCCATTAATGATGCTTTCAGATTTCGATTTTAGATGCCCGCGTCATATGTCTGAGTAGGGTGAGCCTTGGTTAAGTGCCAAGTCTTATTGACAATGTTTTTTTTTTCAAAGGGGATTCGCAAGCATTTGAATTACCATGAACGGGTGCCTTGAGTTCGAAGGAACGATGGGGCGATGCCGTAGAATAATCCTCTTTATTGCAAGCTTACTGCCTTTACTATTTGTTGGCGATTATGACTGTGTCTAGTGGTGAAAGAAGGTCTTTATGTGAGTTACTTTGCTTTTAGGAGGGTCAAGTTGAGTACTTTTAGAAGTCATGGATACTCGCGCTAGCCCCCATTCAATTGAGGCAAAGCGATCTTTTGAGTATTGGCTAAGTGCCTAGGAGTGTGAGTGCTCCTTCTGGCAAGGGTACGTGCCCTTATTATTTTTCGATGTGTGCTCATTTTGGCATCTTGATGACTTGGATTCTTCCTTTGATTTTTCCTTTCGACTTGGATTGCAAGTAATTAAATTTCAATAAGGGACTCTATTTTTTATACTTGTTATTCTATAGGCTTTAACATTTTTTGCAAATTGGTTGGACCGAATCATGGATTGCCTACGTATCCGCCTTAAATAGATTTAATTTGGAAACAGGTTTTGCGTAGTTCTTAGCCAGAAAATGGATTCTTAGAATGCCGATTTTAAACAAGTACGTTCTGAGGTGGAATCGTAATGTTTGAAATAGGATGAGATAAGTGAAGTTCATTATTATTTTAATCTGCCGCTTTGCCGTAAGCCAAAATTTTGTTTTATTTTTTAAGTACACGTATTTGCACAAAAATCTTTTTATGTGTTTTTTGGTACGTATATCTTTTCATGTGTTTTTTTTTGGTACGTATATCTGAATACGTGTTGTACCCCTCCAAGTGTTCGTTATTTTTCCGTGCATGTGCGGATAAAATGACGAGCACTTCTGTACAAAATTTGGCAAGCAGAGAGATTCAGCGCCCAGGCTGGGGCGTTAAAGATTTCGGCGCCCAGCTGGGGGCGCTGAAAATGATTTCTGGGCGGATCTTTTTTGTTGCGCTAAATGCTTCTTTTCTTTTTAGATGAACTTTTAAGGGCGCTTTGCAAAGTTTGCTTTTTTATTATTTATTATTTTTTTGTACTTTTCATTTGTCTTTTTTTTTATTTGTGACTCAAGACGGCTTTGAAAGATGGGTTGAATGAGATAGGATAATTTGTATAGGTATTGGTCAAGCATGAGGATTACATCTGCTAGGACTCACAATTTGCAACCTTAAGCTAGTGTCATGAGTGTACATCAACCAAGGCCAACGAGTAGCATGGGGACGGCTCGAGGGCATATCAACAGGATGTATCCAAACAAGTTATATGGTCATTATACTAATGGTGGTGTAAGAGCAGGTTTGGGCTTTGGAAATAATGGGTATGACGCACGTGTCAATGGCCGTATATGGTTTGCAGTTGACAACAAGTTCAAGAAAAAGAGTCGAGGTAATGGTTTCTTGGGTTATGGCAATGGGAACATGGATGGGTTAAATGAGCTGAACAGGGGCCCCAGAGCGAAGGCGTCTAAGAACACAAGAATTGGAAAGGGTAGACATCGTAGAACTTTATGTAGTTTTTGTGGCATGATTTGGATTGGTTGACTCAATTCTTTTCCTTCGTTTACTTGGGTAAATTCCGCACTTTGGGAGGTACGGGCTAAATATTTCATGGCTCGCTCTTTTCGCTTTCCCTTTTCTCTTTCTCTTTAAGTATTTCATGGCTCGCTCTTTTCGCTCTCCCTTTTCTCTTTCTATTTTTTTCTTTTTGCTTGGGATTTCTCCCCAACATAAATCCTTCAAACCTTTTATTCGGGCTAAAAGGTAGATGGTTGTGGTCTTTGAGTCACGAGGCGAGACTGAGTGAGCCTCGTTTGGTAGGCCTATAGTGGACCTTTAATTTTAGTAGGCCTAGGGTGGACCTTTAATTTTAATAGGCCTAGGGTGGACCTTTAAATTGTCTTACTTTGCAAGCGTATTTAGTCGTTTCTTAAAATGTGCAAATAGCGTAGATTCAAAACGTTGTTTTTACTTTATTGAAATTTAACGAAAGAATTACATCGAAAATAATTTTTCTGTTTCTTTTCAGACTCCAGTTTCTGGGATTTAATTGGAAGTTGTGATTTAGACTCGAACTTTCATTAATCTTTCTGATTATAACCCGTGTATGAATACAATGAGGTGGCCTAGACTCAAAATAATGACGTGGCGTAAGCCTATAATACTTGACCAAGCAACTTTCAGACTTAGGCTAATTGGACCATAACTTTCGTTGGTTGACACTTTAGATTTTAACCCTTGGGTGTCCATTTGTCATGCGCCATTTTTCTTAATGTTGGCTAGGTAGTTAGTTGGGGAGATCCAATTTTTATTTTTGCAAGACTGGAATCATTAGTGCGGCTTCCCTCTTAGTGTGTATTGCTTTACCC
The DNA here is from genome assembly GCF_020520425.1 of Spinacia oleracea. Lineage (NCBI taxonomy): Eukaryota > Viridiplantae > Streptophyta > Magnoliopsida > Caryophyllales > Amaranthaceae > Spinacia > Spinacia oleracea. The sequence goes on along the minus strand of NC_079490.1, from coordinate 158,024,450 downwards.
CAATGGTAGCCTTATGGTATGCCGATTTGGGTATTTTCATGGTTGGTCATGTTGCATTCATGGAAAATCTTTTAGTCCGTACTTAGGAGTATTTAAAGGAGCGAGTGTCTCGAGAGGACTATGATAGTCGTGACCCAATATGATCATAAGCCTTGAGGCCATTAATTTTTGCTAATGGTATTGACACCTTAGGCTCACTTTGGGGGTTGTGCGACTATGGGGGAATGATTTTCAGAATGTGACTGTTTCCATTTTGCAAATACTATAATATATTATATTTATTGGTGAGAGAGAGTATTGAGGCCGTAGATTCTTAGCAAGGGATGACAATTACATATGGGTGCTTATTGATTTAAATGTTAGGAAGGGAGACTCAATATGGTTTAACCTTTTAGCTTGCAGAACGACACCTAGCATTAGGACCGATTCTATGGATAAGACAACTAAGACTTAGGATTTAGATTGTACTTTGGCATAGCCTAGTCTAGACTCGGATTTTTTTTATTCGAACATTATTTTTCCTTGAAAACTTCATTTGAACATTATTTTTTGAATACTTTGCCCATGTGACATTCAAGGTTATTTCAATTAGCTTGCTCGGTTTCGGAGCCGAACATTGTCGTCATAGGAGGCCTAACAACGACACAAAGATTTATTTTATTTTTTACAAGTCGCTTTTAGAATCGAGTGCCTTTTCATACGCCCTCGCAGCAATTTTCACGAATTTTCTTTTACTGCTACGTATACTTTATGCGCGGGCACCGAGGCTGTTGTGCCTGACCAAAAGGCCAGGCAGCAACTTCAGCGCCCATCGGTGGGCGTGAGAAATATTGGCGCCCAGCCAGGGGCGCTGAAAATGCGTCCCTGACTGGTGCTCGTATTCTGTTCGCGTATATTTTTTGTATATGCGACTTAAATTTGCGTGCTTGCCTAATAACGTCCTTTACGCGTTGTGCAGCGTTGTGGGATTCGTTACGGGCCCTCCTGAGCGTCGCTTATTTTTGTGGCGATCGTTCGGGGTTGCGGAACACGTATCTTGGTATAACTCTTCGGCCAATTGGTTTATGAATGTTTGGGAAATTTTTAAGGTCGTTGGTTTTCTAGCATTATTTGTCACACACAATCATAACACAATCACGTAATTCGCTACACATAACTAACATTACACCATGAGGCAAAATAATAATATGTCATGTAGTTTATGATAGGCTTCTATGGGTAGTGTATGCGCCGGCTTGGTACCGCTTCTATCGCAGATCCAACACATGCCCTGGTCGAGGTAGTGCCTTCAACAGACGAATTTCGCCAAAGAGGCCAATCACGATATAAGCCAAGGGGGCATGCACCAATGAGAGGGACCTAGTGGGCGAGCGATCGGGTTTGGGACGGGTGTACTACTAGCGAAAGTGCCGAGTGGACAACATTCGAAGCGTATGCACCCCCCGGTTGGCGATGGGTATCCTTAGTCCCAACTCCCGAGATGAAACATCCCAGGGAGCCAAGATTCGTTATGCGGTTCTGCCCGTTCACATTAATATGCTGATTTTCAGGTCGTCCCAACTTGATGGGGAAATAAACGCGGGGTAGGATCGTTTCACCCTTCGGCTATTTTGATTACCTACGAGCACGAGTATTTCCTTCACTTTCCCCAGTGGAGTCGCTACTGTAAGGGGGTCGAAAAAGCACGAGGCTAATGCGTGACCTCGTCCCTCGTGGGTGTGACGTTTCTTTTGTCAAATCAAGTGTAATTGGATTTCCTGTGAGTTTACACCCAATTGACTAGTAATATATGAAGGAAATAATGCCCTTGGTCCAAGTATGCATTCAAAGATAAGTCTAATAAATGCGGTTCAGTATTAATTAACAAGTTAATAATTCAGTGAGATCAAGTGAGCTGAATGCCTAGCTAGAGGCCGCTTCAGTTCAAGTGGAATTAATGATATTAATCCACAGCTTACTCTTGACTGAACCCGTAGGGTCACACAAATAGTACGTAAACGGATCAAGTATTTAATGGCATTAAATACTCCAACTATGGATATTCGGAATCGACGGATCTTGGTTTCAGTGGGAGCTGAGATCGTCACAGGCAAGAAATGAATACTCCGGAAACGATGATATTGCCGGAAACGGAAATATGGATTGTATCGGAAATATTAATATTATCCAAGTCGTAGATGTTGCCGGAAACGGAAACATGGTACGTATCGGAAAATATTATCGGAAATGGAAATATTGCCGGAATCGGAAATATTGCCGGAAACGGAAATATTGTCTGAATCGGAAATATTATCGGAATCGGAAAATAATTCCGGAAACGGAAATATTAAATATTTGTTCGAAACGGAAATTAATTCCGGAATCGGAAATGTTAAATATTGTTCGTATCGGAAATGAATTCCGGAATCGGAAAATTAATCGGAAGCGCGTCGTACGAATTAGCATCGGACGAGCTTGCTAGACGAAGGCCCAGCACGAAGCCAGGCCCACGTCCAGCAAGGGAAACGCGTGCCACAACACGCCAGCCCAAGGCTGCGGCAGTCGTGGGCTGCGATGCTCGGGCTGTGCGCGCGCGCGCATGGCGCCCCTCGTGGGTTGCTGTGCGTGCGTGGGTGTTTGTGTTCACATACGAAAGCTAAAACGTACAGGATTCGTTTAATGATTAAATTCCTAATTCTATTTGATAAATTAATTAAATAAGAGTTTTATTGTGATTCTAATTTAATTAATTCGTATCCTAATTCGATTCCAATTCTCTTTCCATACCCCTATAAATATGTGGCCTGGGTTCACAATTTATAACAAGTTTTTCAAGTATTCAAAGTGAGTTTTTGAGAGAAAAATTCAGACACATTCCTTGCTCAAAAGTGCCGAAATTTTTAGTACCTTAAGGGCGATTCTAGTTGGTCAATCTTAAGGCGGATCCGGACGTACTGTGGACTATCTACGGAGGGACGACACTTGGAGTCCTAAAGACTTGTTCTTGTTCGGTTCGGGCGCAGCTAGGGAAGGCACGCAACAAAGAGTATGCATCTAAACTATGCTATATGATTATGTGTAAATAATATGTTTCCTGGCTAAATGGTTTTTCCGCATGATTTATGAATTGTCATATGTATCATAACCTTACAGTGGTATCACGAGCCTCTTATTATTTTCATAATCTAAATTGCATGAACATGGTTAAATATTACAAATTTGCAAGAATTAAAAGGGGTGATTAATTTTCGTAATTGTTAATTAATTGCAAATTGCGTTTATTTAATTATACGTACGCAGTTTTTCGGCAGTTTTTTCGTTACTCATCCAAATCGAGTGATTTTTGTGTCAATTCCGCATGTAAAAGGCATTCTAAAATTTTGACAAAAATAGTATTGTTCTGCCGAACCCAGAATTCTCAAATTCGAAGCCTAACTATGACTTTTCGAAGGTTTTAGTTTTTCGAATGCAAAATTTCGTAAATTTAAGATGTTAAATTAAATATTTGCGATTCTTGTTGATAAATCTTGAATTTTTGATTGACCTACTGTATATGTTTAACAAGTTTGAATGCCTAGCCTTGTTAATTATGCAATCTAATTTGTAATTATGATTAATTTGTTGAAAATTAGAATAATTTAGAATTAATTTGATTTTCATAATTAATTATAATTTAATTAGATACCTATGATTAAAAACCACCATAAAAATTGTAAATTTATGATAAATTTTAAATTTTTATGACCTAAACTTGAATCCATGTTAATCGGAAATCAATTGAATAATAAATTTTTGATTTTTCGCCCTAACATTATGAAATTAATATTAATTTATTAATTTTTCATTAATTTTAAATATAAATCTTTAAATTTTATGCGATTCGTTCATATAACTTGCACGCACAAAGCAATGGACGCTACGTGTTACCCTTAAGGGGTGTTGTATAGTGCAGGCATGCGATGACGAGCAAGGGAGCTCGTCGCCCGTGCGGCACGAATGCAATGAGCAAGGGCATGGTACACGAGCACAAGGCAGCAGCCCTGCCTTGTGTCGTGGGGTACGAGCACTGGACGAATGGGCATGGGCGAAGGCAAGGAACGGAAGTCGCGTGTGGGCAGCAAGCGAGCTGCGCCACAACGCGCACTGCCTCGCGCAAGCGCGCGCAGCCTCGCGCGCAGCGAGCGCAAGCTCGCGTGCCACGAGTGCTGCGCCCAGCGTCGATGCCTCGCGCAGCGAGCGCTGGCTCGCACAAGCGAGCGCTGGCGAGCGCGCGCAGCGAGCGCTGGGGAGCGCGCACAGCGAGCGATGGCTCGCGTGCATCGAGCGCTGGCGCGCGTGCAGCGAGCACCAACTCGCGCGATTGCTTGCGAAGGGTAGAAGCAGCAGATATGCGACACAGCGCATGGGCTGCGCGCACATGGCCAGCGATGGCTGTGTGCGTGTGGCCCATGGGCGTGCGATGCGTAGGGTGTTTGCGTTGCGATTAGATCGTTTTGAATGTTTAATTTGAAATTTTCAGTTTACGTAATTTTAATTAATTTTAAAATTAATAATTTAAATTATTTCTTGGATTTTAATTTTGAATATTGTAATTATAATAAATGTTATTTATTCTAATTATTTTACTAAAATTAAAATCATGAATTAATTTAAATACGACTGAAATTAAATTAAACTTTTTGGATTCAATTATAAATTTATATGAGCTTTAAATTTTAATTAAATTTGTATGTTTCCGGTTAGACTAGAAATACATTTTTATGTTTAAAATTAGTAAAGCGTATGAATTTATTGGTTTGAGTGGGAGCCCTTTTTAGTCATAAACTCTTGATTAGGTCTACAAATCCTTAAGGTTAAAACAACTTGATTAGAATTAATAAGGACTGAATAATTGGTAGATTATTGGTGCCCTTGATTAATTGCTGCAAATGTTTACATGATGCATAGTGTGTTTTACTAACCAGCTATGTGGGCCATTCATGATAATGAATGGGTGAATGGTATATATTGTATATGTACTGTTTTTCAGGTTATGAAGTGACTAGTATGGCCCAAATAGGATAGAAAATATGGTCTGCGTACCATTAATTTAAATGTAATTGGTCTAAAGTACCAAAGTTGTTTTTCAATTCAAAAATGGTCTGCGTACCATCAAATAGTTGTAATTAGTTTTAATTATAGCTTATCCTATTTGAAGAAAATGGTGCCTCCCACGGAGATTTTCAAGACGGACTTTGAAGTTAAAGCTTCAAGATGAAGTCGGGCCATACTAGATCACATTTATCTTATGCATGTTTTAAGTTATTTATTGCTTTTAAATATGTCTTAAAATGCATGAGATCATAAGCTTGATTATGTTGCATGATTAAGGATTTTAGTTCACTTAAAATCTAACCAACATAGTAAGAGCCTTAAGTTCCAAACTTAAAAATTGAGTTATAAGGTGCCATGCCAAAATATACACTTGCTTGGATATCCTTTACATCATTCTAGTAATAGTTTTCGCTCAGCGAGGTGTTACTTATTGGTCCTAAAGGGGCAAGGTACACAAATAATTGTGAGTACATGTTAGTTTTGGTGAAACTCAACGATATAAGTAAGGAGTCCTTTTATGTCGTGGCAAAATCGATAGGTTTACCTAATAAGTTCTTAGACGTACCTATCAACCAAGAATAGTTTCTAGACTATTAGCGAAAGGCTTTTGCTTACCTAAGATGTTTTAGGATTAAGTCGACAAACTGTGCTTAGTTCTTCAATGATTTTAGGATCTTGGAATCATTTTATTCACACCTGCCGGAACACATAACTTGAATAAAATGCTTAATAAACATTGAATTATGCATGTATGCTAGAATTTAAGTTTATTAAGAGAAACTGTGAATGGTTATTTATTTGTTTATTCTTTTCAATTGTAGTTTTTAATATGGAAAACAACAATCAAAACATCATCGAAGGTTCTGAGCTTATGGTCAAGATGAACCTGGCAAATTTTCTTGAATGGGAAGCTAAGCTAGTTGAAATAGTCAAACTCAATGGACTTGAGTATGTACTGTCACATCCCATGCCAAGCTACTATGCCAGAGACATGACCCCTGAGAGATTTTACGCCTGGGATGCGGATCTCAAAAAGGTTATGAGTCTCATGCTGAACAATATCCCTGATGATTGGGCTAGAAGGTTTGTAGCCTATGAACCTTTTACGCTCATCAAGAATCTGAGGGATATCTGTCGTGGAAGCACGGAGGACAGGGACCTGAACGTCCATGAGTTGATTGAATCAATGTCTGGTCTAAAGGTTAGTTCTCCCAACAGGTGTTATAGGATGGAGGTCCAAGAAACACATGTTCAGCTCCTTCGCACTAAACAGAGGGTAGGCGTCCCACTGAGGTTCCATGTGGATCTTATGCGTTCATACTTTGATCGCCTAAATCTACTAGGAACACCAACAAGCGAAAGGATGGCAGTCTCTATCTTGCTCAATTCACTACACAGTGGGTTTGGTCGCTTCAAGCAACTATACCTAAGTGAACCAAGAGAAGAAACAGTTGCAGAATTTGTTCACCTTGTCAGAAAGGCTGAAATAATACTGGACTGTGAAGCCAAAGATTTACTCAAGGCTAGAAGGAGACCGTTCAAGAAAGGTGGAAATTCCAAGGGCAATGCTAAATCAAAGTAGGACAAGTCCACATCAAGCTGTCTTTATTGTGATGGAATAGGCCATTACAAAAGAGAATGTCCAAAGCTAAAGGAAGATCAGAAGAACGGAACAGTCGTTCCATCTTCAGGTATTTTCGTTATAGACTGTATACTTGCTAATTCAACTTCTTGGGTATTAGATATAGGTTGTGGCTCACACTTATGTTCCAATCCACAGGGACTAAGAAGAAGTAGAAAGTTAAGCAAGGGTGAAGTCGACCTACGAGTGGGAAATGGAGCACGGATTGCTGCATTAGCTGTAGGAACTTACTATTTGTCGTTGCCCTCCGGGCTAGTTTTGGAACTGGAAGAATGTTTCCATGTTCCAAGTCTTACTAAAAACATCATTTCAGTTTCTTGCTTAGATGCTAAGGGATTTTCCTTTTTAATAAAAGACAATAGTTGTTCGTTTTATTTTAAAGAGATGTTTTATAGATCTGCTAGATTAGTCAATGGACTTTATTTATTAGATCACGACAAACAAGTATATAACATAAATACCAAAAAGGCCAAAAAGGATGATTCAGATCTCACCTATCTGTGGCATTGTCGATTAGGCCATATAAACTTGAAACGCCTAGAAAGACTTCAAAAGGAAGGAATTCTAGAACCATTTGACTTAGAGGATTATGGTAAATGCGAATCATGTTTACTTGGCAAAATGACAAAGCAACCTTTCTCTAAAGTTGGAGAAAGAGCAAATGAAATATTGGGTTTAATCCATACAGATGTATGTGGACCAATGAGTACAAATGCTAGAGGTGGTTTCAGCTACTTTATCACTTTCACTGATGACTTCAGTAGATATGGTTATGTCTACCTAATGAAGCATAAGTCTGAATCCTTTGACAAATTCAAGGAATTTCAGAGTGAAGTAGAGAATCAATTAGGCAAAAAGATTAAGGCACTGCGGTCTGATAGAGGCGGTGAATATCTGAGCTATGAATTTGATGACCATCTGAAAGAATGTGGAATTCTATCAGAATTGACTCCTCCAGGAACACCACAATGGAACGGTGTGTCAGAACGGAGGAACAGAACCTTGCTAGACATGGTCAGGTTAATGATGGGTCAGGCCAAACTTCCATTAGAATTTTGGGGACATGCACTAAATACAGCTGCACTCACTATAAATAGAGCTCCGTCTAAAGCTGTCGAAAAGACTCCATATGAATTATGGTTTGGAAAGCCTCCAAATGTGTCTTTTCTTAAGATTTGGGGATGTGAAGTATACGTCAAACGATTAATTTCAGACAAACTTCATCCAAAATCTGACAAATGTATCCTTGTGGGCTATCCAAAGGAAACAAAGGGGTATTACTTCTACAATACATCAGAGAACAAGGTGTTTGTTGCTCGAGATGGTGTCTTTTTGGAGAAAGATCACATTTCCAAAATGACAAGTGGGAGAAAAGTAGACCTCGAAGAAATTCGAGTCGAACAACAAACTCTAGATAATGCTCAAGATGACATTCAGGATGAAACTCAGAGATCTTTAGAAGAATCTGGTGAGAATCATGGTCAATCTAGAAATGTTACCCCGCGTAGATCGCAAAGATATAGATCTCAACCGGAAAGGTACTTAGGTATTTTGACGAACGAGAGCTATGACGTTCTATTACTTGAAAGTGATGAACCTGCGACTTACAAACAAGCTATGATGAGCCCTAGCTCCAAGCAATGGCAAGAAGCCATGCAATCTGAATTAGACTCCATGTCTGAAAACCAAGTATGGGATTTGGTCGATTTGCCAGATGGCTACCAAGCCATTGGAAGCAAATGGGTTTTCAAACTGAAAAAGGACAAGGATGGGAAACTTGAAGTTTTCAAAGCTAGATTGGTTGCAAAAGGTTACAGGCAAGTCCACGGTGTGGATTACGATGAAACCTTTTCACCAGTTGCAATGCTAAAGTCTATTCGGATAATGTTAGCAATCGCTGCATATTACGATTACGAAATATGGCAGATGGATGTCAAAACTGCTTTCTTAAACGGCGTTTTAACAGAAACTGTGTTTATGACACAGCCTGAAGGTTTTGAGGATCCAAAGAATGCTAAAAAGGTATGCAAGCTAAAGAAGTCAATCTACGGATTGAAGCAGGCATCCAGGAGCTGGAATATACGTTTTGATGAAGCAGTCAGTGACTTTGGTTTCATCAAGAACGCAGACGAATCTTGTGTATACAAGAAGGTCAGTGGGAGCAAAATTGCTTTCCTAGTATTATATGTCGACGACATATTACTTATCGGAAATGACATTCCTATGTTGAACTCTGTCAAGATTTGGCTTGGGAAATGTTTTTCGATGAAAGATCTAGGAGAAGCACAGTACATATTGGGCATCAAGATTTACAGAGATAGATCTAAAAGGATGATTGGACTTAGTCAAAGCACTTATATCAATAAGGTGCTTGATAGGTTCAAGATGGCGGACTCCAAGCGAGGCTACCTACCCATGTCTCATGGAATGACTCTAAGCAAGACTCAGTGCCCAAAAACACTTGATGAGCGTAGACGAATGAATGGGATTCCATATGCATCATTGATTGGTTCAATAATGTATGCTATGATATGTACACGCCCGGATGTTGCGTACGCACTCAGTGCTACGAGCAGATACCAGTCAGACCCAGGAGAGGCGCATTGGACTGCTGCCAAGAATATTCTGAAGTACCTGAAAAGGCACAAAGATGACTTCCTGGTCTATGGTGGAGATGATGAATTAATTGTTAAAGGCTATACGAACGCAAGTTTCCAAACCGACAAAGATGATTTCAGATCACAGTCTGGGTTTGTCTTCTGTCTCAACGGAGGAGCAGTAAGCTGGAAAAGTGCTAAGCAAAGCACCATTGCGGATTCTACAACTGAAGCGGAGTACATTGCTGCACATGAAGCAGCAAAGGAAGCTATATGGCTAAGGAAGTTCATAGGTGAACTTGGTGTAGTCCCCTCCATTAAAGGACCAATAGCCCTGTATTGTGATAATAACGGAGCTATTGCACAGGCAAAGGAGCCTAGACACCACCAGAGAGTCAAGCATGTACTTCGTAGATTTCACCTTCTACGAGAGTTCGTTGAAAGAAAAGAAGTCGAGATAAGCAAAATTGGAACTGATGACAACATATCAGATCCATTGACTAAACCTCTGCCGCAGGCAAAGCACAACTCGCACACTGTAGCTATGGGAATCAAGCATATTGGAGAATGGCTTTGATGTCTCTGTTTAATGTTTTAAAGTTTTAGAGTTTAAATCTTTGTAAAACATTATTGGTTAATCATTCACAATAAATGAAAAGAATTCATTTTTCCATTTAATTTGTGGTTTATTAAATGATGAGTCCCTTCAATTTGACGATATATTCAAGATAGACTGTCAGGACCAGTCCTGTGACTAAGAAATGTCTATCAAGTGAACTTGAATGTCAAAGGTTGAAAATGGTCCCTAGTCGGAGTTTTCTATAAAATTGGACGCATAGAAAACGTTAGACGATTAGAATGCAAGATGACTAGTAGTTCTGTTTCTTGAACTATGTGGACATGGCAATGTCATAATCATTTGCATAGATACTTACTTTGGGAAGACTAGTATCGGACAAGACCTATGAAACTTTACTATAAGAGATGAAAATCTGTCATAAGTAAATTTCATTAAAATTATTAGACACTAAATCCTCAATACCTGAGTGATTTGAGATTACTTGTTTGAGAACTGGTTACTTTGACGTTGACCAACCGTCGCACCGTAAAAGGAGGCTATAAAGGCAACGCTCAGGTAATCACCTATCAAACGAAGTCTAATCTCAAGATCGCAAGATTGGGATTGTCCTCCCATAAATCGGGATGAGATGCTTAAAAGTTGTACAAGGCCACTCGGAGAGCTAGAAACTGTGAAATGCATGGCCGTACTCGGATGAATCATAGGCTATGATTATCTGTTTATTTGATCAGTTGAACTCTGAAACCGAGGAACACCTCTGGACATAATAAGGATGACAACTCTTACCTTATGTTCAAGAGCAAGCATCGAGCGACAAAGGAATTAGGAAATGCACACTTGTCCCTAAGGACAAGTGGGAGACTGAAGGAAATAATGCCCTTGGTCCAAGCATGCATTCAAAGATAAGTCTAATAAATGCGGTTCAGTATTAATTAACAAGTTAATAATTCAGTGAGATCAAGTGAGCTGAATGCCTAGCTAGAGGCCGCTTCAGTTCAAGTGGAATTAATGATATTAATCCACAGCTTACTCTTGACTGAACCCGTAGGGTCACACAAATAGTACGTAAACGGATCAAGTATTTAATGGCATTGAATACTCCAACTATGGATATTCGGAATCGACGGATCTTGGTTTCAGTGGGAGCTGAGATCGTCACAGGCAAGAAATGAATACTCCGGAAACGATGATATTGCCGGAAACGGAAACATGGATCGTATCGGAAATATTAATATTATCCAAGTCGTATATGTTGCCGGAAACGGAAACATGGTACGTATCGGAAAATATTATCGGAAATGGAAATATTGCCGGAATCGGAAATATTGCCGGAAACGAAAATATTGTCTGAATCGGAAATATTATCGGAATCGGAAAATAATTCCGGAAACGGAAATATTAAATATTTGTTCGAAACGGAAATTAATTCCGGAATCGGAAATGTTAAATATTGTTCCTATCGGAAATGAATTCCGGAATCGGAAAATTAATCGGAAGCGCGTCGTACGAATTAGCATCGGACGAGCTTGCTAGACGAAGGCCCAGCACGAAGCCAGGCCCACGTCCAGCAAGGGAAACGCGCGCCACAACACGCCAGCCCAAGGCTGCGCCAGGCCCACCGCAAGGCAGGCCCAGCGCGCGCCCAAGGCTGCGGCAGTCGTGGGCTGCGATGCTCGGGCTGTGCGCGCGCGCGCATGGCGCCCCTCGTGGACTGCTGTGCGTGCGTGGGTGTTTGTGTTCACATACGAAACCTAAAACGTACAGGATTCGTTTAATGATTAAATTCCTAATTCTATTTGATAAATTAATTAAATAAGAGTTTTATTGTGATTCTAATTTAATTAATTCGTATCCTAATTCGATTCCAATTCTCTTTCCATACCCCTATAAATATGTGGCTTGGGTTCACAATTTATAACAAGTTTTTCAAGTATTCAAAGTGAGTTTTTAAGAGAAAAATTCAGACACATTCCTTGCTCAAAAGTGCCGAAATTTTTAGTACCTTAAGGGCGATTCTAGTTGGTCAATCTTAAGGCGGATCCGGACGTACTGTGGACTATCTACGGAGGGACGACACTTGGAGTCCTAAAGACTTATTCTTGTTCGGTTCGGGCGCAGCTAGGGAAGGCACGCAACAAAGAGTATGCATCTAAACTATGCTATATGATTATGTGTAAATAATATGTTTCCTGGCTAAATGGTTTTTCCGCATGATTTATGAATTGTCATATGTATCATAACCTTACAATATAGGAGTCGCCATTCAGTTTTTAACGACAATGAGAAAAACTGACAAAACCCGGTTATCGTGACATAAAGGGAGTGCAATTATGTTTGACCACGACGGCCGTAGGTTCTCTTGTGATCCCTGGTGTGGGGATCTCTCAACATACACCCGCAAGGTAGAGATTGAGGGTTCGGGGGACTGTAACTACCGAGAGGAGTACTCGCTCTTCGATAACTCCAGAGGCAGGATATCCTTACTAGCTCAGCATAAATAATTGAAGGGACATGCGTTAACTATTAAACTATTCTGAGTTGATTTTAACAATATGCAGCACATAATACTAGATCGATCCCGATTATCTGATTTAGATTGTTTCAAGGGACCTAGCATGATAGTTCAATTTCCCAAAATATTATCTTTATTAGGCGTGATAGAACAATCAGATTTAATAGTTTAACAATTTATAAAAGGGCGATGAAAGCAATTAAATCATGCGGAGGGACACATTACGACGCACCCTTGAGAGGTGCGTCACGGTTGTCAGAAAACTAACCACTTCGGCTTTGCTATTTCTCCTTTTATTTAACGAATCTCAAGTTACGAGCTTAATTCTTCAGCTACAAGGGACAGGATACGTTCTGTTCGATTTTTGGATCGATTGCAACAGAACGAGTGATCAATTTCGCAGCGTGAGGCTTAGGCTTAGGGGTTGGAGTCAATACTCAGAATATGAATTGTGTGTTGTGTTCACGTCGAATTTGGGGCTATATTTATAGGGAAGAGTTCGTGGAAAGATAGAATTGTAGAGCTCTAATCCAAGAAGAATTAGGAGAGAACACGTCCCAGGTATTTTCAGCGCCCAGGGCTGGGCGTTAAAGATTTCGGCGCCCAGCTCTGGGCGTTGAAAATGGGATCCAGGCAATTTCAGCGCCCAGGGCTGGGCGTTGAAAATGATGTTTGGGTCGAGTTCTTTGTCAGATTTGGACTCTTAGAATCCGGAGTGTTTGAGACTTATCCGAGTCTTTTAGTGCGTATTAACTTTGTGACGGAATGCGTCTGGGCCCGTTACGAACTCTAGGTTCGTCAGGATTTTAATTAATACGTAACTCTTATTTTCGAATTATACTAGGAACAGGATTCCTCTTGCAAATTCTATCTCTTTTAGGATTTATGTTGGAGTGCAACACCTAATTATGACAGACTTCTATCTTTTATGACTTGCCACTTTTAACAACTACTTATTATGGCAGTTACTATTTTTAGCAGGTTTCTATAAATAGCAGGTTCGGGTGAAATGAAAAGGGTGATCGAGATTCGTCATTTTATAGGAGATGCGTTGCCAAGTGGAGATTTATGTTCTCATCATCGAACCTTCCATTTCGGGAATGGGGACAAAAGTAGGTGTCTACAATAAGCTACTATGAACATTCTCAAGAAATGTACCATCAAAGTTCATTCTCTAAAACCAAATAAAGAAATAAAATAATATTTAGAATATGATATAATAAGATTAAATTGGTTTATAGACAGTTGGTTTACCTCCCATTTGAAAGGAAGGAAAGAGTCGTTGAAGGTTTGCCATTGGCTAAACATCTCCCAAAATCAGCAGGAAATAATAGGAAACGCAAAGGCTGCACTAATGCTATTCTGAACATTCTGCACCTTAAAATTCTTTAGAAGCTGATGCATAAGAGTGAAAAGGAGAAACTTGTTAATATGAAGATGAGAAAGGGAGGGGGGGGTGGTGGTGGTGGAAGCAGAATAAACCCAACTGATAAACTTATGCAGAATAAACCCAACTGATAAACTTATTCAACTGATAAAATTATGAACCCAACTTACAACAAATTTAATTAGCCTGATTAAAGTGGCCAGTAGCCCTGCAATGAACATTGTCGATAGTGTTAGAACTCTCGACCTTGAGAGTGATGATTTTTTCGGTAAGAGTCTTGACGAAGATTTGCATCTGTACAAGATCACAAACACATCAATAACTGTATAAATCATACTATATTGTCTAGACAAGCAACAATTAAACAAGCTTTTGATCCATTTATACCATCTTTCAATTAAATCCCCTACATTGGTTTAAATAATGGTATATTCAATCTATCACCCAAATTGCATAAATAAACAATAAAAACGTTCAGATTAAAACCACTACCACCAAATTAAATACCTAAGAAGAAAATAATCAAACACTTTTAACACGATTCTTATCTAAAGAACAAACCCTAAATTGAGGATCGCATTGTATTGATGAAGATGAACTCGGAGGAATTAGGGTTTTTCGATGAACAAGTCTTGCTGTGTGTGATGGAGTTGGAGAGAGAAGGAAGAGTTGCGTCTTGGTGTTCCGACAGGAAAAATAAATCCGCCGTCGAAGAAACGATTCAGCTCGAACGCAGGACCGCCACCACCTGGTTGAGTCTGTGATGAACGGCACATGAATGGTGGTGGGAAGATCGGAATTTGGTGGCTCGTTGTGGAGTTTGGTTTGAGGAGAGGGGGCGGAGATGAGAGGAGAGAGGAGCTTAGGTTAGAAATTGAAAACGATCCAGGAGGTGGATCAGAAGAAAGAAAGGAAAGGAGAGAAGGGATAGCAAAAAAATTTGGAAATATGCAAGGACCAAGAATCGAACCTTGGTTGATTGAGCAAGGCTGATAGAGCTTTCAAAGGGAAGGAAAATAAAAACTTTCCTTATTAATAGTGAATTTCACCTAAATGAGACTCAATACACTATTGTTAAGCATAGTATTTTGAGTTCATGCATTTTAAAGGTTTGGGATTGTTTATTTTTTTTTGGTGAATTATTTGTTCTTTCTTGTTTGTTTGTTTGTTCATAATAATCATCTGGTTAATGTTTTATGTTTTTACAAGCGCTTGTATTGTTTGTTCTTTCTTTTTGTACTGTTTTTTTTTCATGTTTTTTTTTAAAATTCATCATAAAATTGTTCATAATTGTTGTATTGTTTGTTTTTATTCTGGAATTTCATGTCTTTTTATATTGTTTGTTCTTTTTGTTGAATTGTTTGTTCTTTCTTGTTTATTTGTTTGTTCATGATAATCATCCGGTTAATATTCATAATGAAATTGTTCATACTTTTATTTTATTTGTTCATACCTTTCGTATTTTTGTTCATTCTTGTTCTATTAATGAGCATCTTTTAAACCTTTCGTTCTTTCTTTTTAACCTACTTTTTTTTCTTTGCATGCTCATCATTTTCAAATCAATAAATGTTCATTTTTAAATTAGTTGTGATCATCATATGAAATTACTTACTATTTTCATT
Organism: Spinacia oleracea; assembly: GCF_020520425.1. Classification (NCBI taxonomy): domain Eukaryota; kingdom Viridiplantae; phylum Streptophyta; class Magnoliopsida; order Caryophyllales; family Amaranthaceae; genus Spinacia; species Spinacia oleracea. The sequence goes on along the minus strand of NC_079490.1, from coordinate 158,009,037 downwards.
TTCAGCTTACAAAAATGAGAAAATTGAAACCGTGAAAGTTAAATATTGTGTTCAAATCACACTTCATACACACATTTAAAAGTATAAGAACTCTAGACTACATCAAAAACAAGATTCAAGATTGAAGATATAGAAAAATAAGCGGATGATTTCTATCGGTATCTTGTAATTCAAGTACAATTTTACATAGGCAATGCCTAAAATAGTAAAATGTTCAATTTTTTGGTAAAATATGTTATTTGACATGTTTTAATTGCTCAAAATATGTAAATATATGTTCAAAGTAATAACATATGCAATAACTAAGTTCATTTTAAAATTGAAAAAATTACTTTAAATAATCCAACCTTTTGTCGATTTTCCATTAATAATCCAACATTTTAATTATTTTCTAATAATCTAACCTTTGTACCCATTTAACTTTTATTGCACCCAAATTACCGTTTACCTGTTATGAAGGTCATCCTACATATATAAAAATAATAAATAATAAAAAATAATAAAAAACTTTTATTGAAATACAGTATAATTGTTGCTTTAAAAAAAATAAAAATCACACTCCTCCCCTCTCTTTCCTTGGTCTCTTTTATTAGTCTTCCCCCACATGATCAATTTCACCAGAACACTCGTTGATAGCTACCAGCCTACCACCAACGGCAATTTAAACTATCGTCGTCGCCCTTTCAAATAAACCCGGATTCGTACAAGCCAACAACTACTCAGAGTCAGATTCACACAAGCACCAATAAAATCAATTTGGGGGAAAAGTTAGGGTTATTGTTCAACCAATTTGGGAGAAAAGTTAGGGTTATTGTTCAACCAATTTGGGGCAAATTTTAAACAATTCTTCTTCTCATTTAGGCATGAATTCGAGTATTTGACGTGTAATTTCTATCAAATTAATCATGTTTTACAACCTGGATAAGAAATCAAAACTCACATTCAATAAAATTAAATTGAAAAAAAAGTAGTGTATGTATTTTGGGTTGGAGGTATTGGTCGGCATCGGTGGTAGTTTTGATGGTCTTCTTTGTTGTTGCGGTAATGGCAGAGATGGATACCAGGCTGATTTTATTGTTAGTTTTCTTGTGGGTTTCGGTTGTCAACAATGATAGAATATTAATTAGAATATATTCTTATGTGGATGTGGGTGAGAAAAGAAGAGTGAAAATTTGAGTTATTTTTCAAAATTAGGGTTATTTTGATGATTTGTTGATGATTTTGATGAATTTGTTGATTTTGATGATCAATTGATGATGATGCCAATGGTGGTGGGAGTGGGTAAGGAGGCAATGGAGGAAGGAGGACAAAGAGGGGATTTTGGGGCGGTGGAGGAATGAGGAAAATGATGATAATGGTGGTGGGATTTGAGTAAGGATGACAGTAGAGGGAGGAGGACATAGAGGAGGGGGGCATGCCTCCTCTGGAAGAAGGAGGAATTAATAAAAGAGACAAAAGAAAAAAAAAAGTATTTAATTTTTTTTATAACGAATGGTTGCATGACACGTGTCTTAGTTACCTGCTATATTAGGTTGGTGACCGGTTGGGTGCAATAAAAGTTAATGGGGTACAAAGATTGGATTATTAGATAATAATCTAAAGGTTGGATTATTAATGGAAAATCGTTGAAAGGTTGGATTATTTAAAGTAATTTTTCCTTTAAAATTAGTAAATACTTATTTCACAATCAGTAGATTAATATTCATTTCTAAATTGGTTGAATAAATGAGCATTGCCAAATAATTAGATAAACATTCATATTCAAATGAGTAGATAAATGTTAATTTTCAAATAAATAAATAATGTTCATTTCCAAAATAGTAAATATTCATTTCCGAAATAGTAAATGTTCATTTCAAATAAATAAATAATTGTTCATTTCCGAAATAGTAAATGTTCATTTTGGATGGGGGTACAACCAGCTCTGGTACAACCAAAAATTTGCGCTTTTTTAATATGGGACATGTGATATTTCATGGGCCATAATGTCTTTATCACTCCGTAGATTATGCCTTAAACCCATGCTCTACATCTTCCATCCCTAACATACGAGACGTCTCAACATGACATTCATATACATACAATTAGAGGTGGTTATAACTGGGTACCCGACTTTTCGGGTACCTGAAAAAGCGAGTACCCGCATTTGCGAGTAGAAGAAAAGTCGGCCCATGACCCGACCCACGAAAAGCGGGTACCCGCAAATTGGGTATCCTGGTTTCACGGGTCGGGTCATGGGTACCCGGATTTTAACTCCATTACAATAAGTAATCCAGAAATTATTTAAAAGAAAATTGTTGGTAGAAGTTATACAAATTGCATAAGCGTGATTAACTTTCTCTATTTTTAAGAAACTTTCTCTAATCTAGGGATGGCAATGGGCCGGATCTGGACCGGGTCCAACTAGATCCAGATCCAGACCCGATTTTTGAGAGGTGGATCCAGATCCAACCCAGATCCATTGGGTCTAAAAAAGTTAGATCCAGACCCAGATCCACTGGATCTAGCGGGTCTAGGGTCGGATCTGGGTCCTAAATGGGTCTAAGCTTATAATTTTAACTGCTCAATTTTTTACATTATATATAAAATTGCCCTGATTTTTTTATGTATATATCAATTATGATATTGCTCAAATCTATGACAAAATTCATTACAATTGTCTGAAAAAAATTCTAGTCGAATACATTTGCATTCCCTTCAAATATTAGAAAATAGTTAGTACAAAGCTACAAACTCAAGGAAATAGTTAGCAAAGTGCAAATCATCACACAATAACTTAGTTGCTTGCACCATCGCACCAATTTTCATCGTCCAATATGCTCTTAATCCTCTATATCTCTTAATCCTCTATATCATCATCAAGATCCTGTCAATTAAAAATATATGGGGAAAAAAATATTATTTTCAGATTGAAACGAAAAACTAACTTACCAACAAGATTTTCACTTATGTCATGCATTCCAATTCCTATCTAATAACCACTAACATCTCAACCTTATGAAAATGAACCGACTATTCGACTCAATTCCATACCAAATTCATTTCTTTTCTTATTATACTTGTCAATAACCAATGCGGCTACTATTATATTATCATGTATTATTGTATTAAAGGCTTGGTTATTACCCCCGATTCTAACCATAATTTCACATACCAATTTACAAATTACAAGTTCACAATATCACAACTCTTCCTCCTTCCCCCAGCTTGTGTACATTTCGTAAAAAAACTATTAAACAATTTAACAAGAGTTTTATTAACCGTTAACCGTAGATCTGTAATATTAACAAAAATTGAAAGTCAAATAACTAAAATTATTCAAGATTGGGAGTTTCAGGACTAGAGAAGTAGAGAAAATATGATACCTCTGGAAAGGTAGCAGATCCTTAATTTCTTTGCCAAATTCTGGTTTACATGGACTGGATTTACATGGACGACATCGACTTCTGGTTAGTCGGACCAATGACCATCATCAGAGATTGCGAAGAGAGAGGGGGGTAGGGGACGAAGGGTTCAGTAGACTAGCGGCGGTTTAAGTTTTTAGAGAATTTGTTCTTTAGGTTATTTAATTAGGTTAGATTAAACTAAAAGAGAATTTATTTTATTTTTAAAAAAAAGTTCGGGTCCCATGTCGGATCTGGGTCGGATCTGGGTCTGGAACTTTTGGACCCAGATCCAGACCCGACCCACAACTCATAGATCCAGATCCGACCCAGATCCATTGGGTCTAATTTTCTTGGACCCAGACCCATACAAATGGACCGGGTCCAACCGAATCTGGGTCGGGTCTTGGACCCATTGCCATCCCTACTCTAATCTCAAATGACCACAAATATACAATACTAACTACTAAGTTATAACTCAAGAATGACCAGTTAGCTACAATACCAATACAAGAATGACTAGTTAGCTACAATACCAATACACTGCATATAATCTGCATTTCTAAATTACAAAATACTAATTCGTATAGTAGCCGTACGTTGCACGGTTTATAATAACAATATTAATTTATATGAAATATGGAAGACAATTATCATAATTTTTTTATAGATATTCTCCAAATTAAAAGTAATGATTGATAAATTTGGTATTTCTTATTCGGTGTCTTATTCAAATAATTAAAACAATTAAAAGAAATAAGAGTACATAGATAAAATTATTTTCATTCTCATTCACCACTTGTGTCAAGCATAAAGTTATCTTATCCACCATTAACTTTGATAGTAATACTTACTTAAAACTCGCACAATCGCTCCATCAACCTCATTACCCCGACCACTTAACACCTACGTCCTACACCATTTACTTTACTAGTCTTATATGCACGCGATGCGTGCGAATATAAGTAACAGATTTGTGTTATTATATTTAAACATGAAATAACATGTAAAAAATATAATATAAATGCAATGCGTGCGAATGTAAGAAACAGATAAGTTAGATAGAGCATAACGCATATAAACATATTGATAAAAATGGTAAGAATTTTATTTAAGGGGCTAGATTGATTAAAATGATTCTTTGGGATTTCTTATTGGGTAGGTTGTCATTATATTATCTATTCTATAAGTGTGGAGGGTATTTTAGTAATTTAAGGGGGACACCAAAAGTGGAATTATTAAAATAACCCCAACTTTTCACTTATATAATAGAGATTCAGTTAGAGATGACTTTGGGGGGGGGGGGGGGGGGGCAGAACCTGCACACTTGTACCCTCCTACAGTTCTCATTTCCATCCCCTCCATCCACGATAGGGATGATACTTATCCCTCCCAGTTCCTGTCTCCAGAGGTGCAAAATACATTTTATCCCCTCTTCAACACTGATGTGGCTAAAAAAGACTTGTCCACCCTGGATCAATCGTAACGCGACACATGACACCCTCAATGCCAAGTGTCATATATTCCGAATATAGTACGAACCTTGTAATCGAATTACAAAGCCTGAATGTGTAAACGAAGGCCCAAACAATAAGAGACCCAAATAATAAGAGGCCCACTAAAGTCCTCCATCTCAATATCTGCCAAGGACACATGTCCTCATCTTAGAATTTAATCAATAATATAACAAGGATTTTGGTATGAATCCCAAAACCCCAGCCTTATAAATTATCCAGATCCCAAGGTGAAAGGGCAATCAATCTCATTCTCACCTACCTTAATTATTCTGCTCTAACTTCTCTTTAAAACACTTTCTCTCTCTATTAAATACTTATTTAGGCATCGGATGAAATATTCCTATGAGAATATTCTTGTTTTGCAGGTTGTAAGAAGATTGTGCCAGCGCATACTTGATACCTCCGTGGAAAGGGTGACACGTCAGCACCAACGAAAGTTCCCACATCTTTTGGCGCCGTCTGTGGGGAGGTACAGTATCATGGAAGAATTGCAAATTGACACGGACGGGCATAGGGATGACTCAAGAGAAAGACGTCCACGCGAAAGGATCCCCTCACGAAATCATCTCGGCACAGAAGAAGCCAATCAAATCGCTAATGCTGGGAACACTCCACCCCGCGTCCCTGAGATAGAAGTGGTAAGTGAAGAAGATCTTGACACTAGACTACCACTTCCCGGTGGACACCTCAGCCCCAGCGTTAGGGACGTTGTGTTAGATGAAAACCTAAACCTTCCAGTTTCAGTGGGGGCGTTACGAGAGATCTTGGCAGAGTTTCAACAACAGATGAACCAAACTTTTCAACAACAAATGAGCACCACACTGCAAGAGGAAATTTGAAGGAAGATGCTAATATACAACACCAGCACTGAGAGACCGGCTCTAGGAGGGCAAGTTAGCCTCGGTCTCAATCGGATAAATAGGATGTCGCTTAGATCAAATTTTTGGAGGGCATGGGAAAGTTCTCGGCAGGTGGAAAAGAGGCGCGTTAGTCCCATTGCAGAAAGGAAGGGATTAGAGCATAATAATCGGACGCTTCTCACTCGATGTGAACACGTAGCACGACCATACATATCGGCATCCAGAGGAGTTCCTTCAGCCGTCCAACGTCCTCCAGCTATACGGCAGGGAGCCCTATGAGGCTGAGTCTGAGTTATCAGACAATGGGTCTACTCCCGTCATAAAAGACCGTCCAATCTACCCCTCAGTCCGAGGACCGACCCAAATGACCTCTCCCAGAGTTGGCATGCGCCAAAGGATAGCCTCAAGCCGTCGAGAACCTACCTACCACACTCAGCAGGGGTTGAACAACCTGACATTGAGGCACATGAGAACTCCTTTCTGTGAAGCCATAATGAATACACCAAAGGAACCTAAGGTAAAGACTCCCACCATAGAAGCACATGACGAAACCACTAACCCTAATATGCACCTTGTTGCGTATCGCCACCATATGTTCGTATAAGGAACAAACGAAGCCACATGGTGCAAATACATTCCAGCGACACTTTAATGCGTAGCGTCCAAATGGTTTGAAAGGCTACCTGCGGGTTCTATTGCCTCCTTTGTCTAACTGGAAGTCCTATTCTCAACAAGGTTTATGGCCTACAAAGAGGAAATGAAGACGAGTATGCATCTGGGCCGAATTTAACAAGGAAAGGACGAGTCATTAAGAAGTTATGTAAAACGCTTCAATTTAGAGGCTTGTCAGATTCCTGATTTGCCAGATGGAGTATCTTTTGACAATTTCATCAGAGGGTTAAAAAAGGGATCATTCAAGTTTGATTTAGTGAAGAAAAGTGTGCACACTATGGCCGAAGTATTGGATAAAGCTGAAGCGTTCATACACGCAACTGAAATATGCAGCATGTCCAAAGACGGCAAGACTGGGGAAGCGGCTGAGTCCTTTGGAAAGAAAGATAAAACATATCGAAAAGTCACTAGAACCAATGTCACTTGGGCCATATCAAAAGAACAAGATCCTACGATTGCGGGACAAAAGAGGGGACGTCCCCAAGATAGAGAGCTCTTCAAATACAATACAGACCTCTACACAATTCTTGTTGACGTAAGGACCATATTTGACTTAGAACGTCCATTCCCGATGAAGTCCCCCGTTGAGAGTCGAGACCCGAAACTATATTTCCATTCTATGAATACGTACTCCGTAGATTTTATTCATCAACATTATTTTTGATGGATAATGTTTTTTGAGGTATATTTTCACACATTTTTTAGCCATGATTTTAGGCTGATATTTTAACACGATTTTCAGTGCAAATAGTATAACACTTTTTTCTATGATTTTTTTTTGTTTTACACACTTCTCAAATGACATATCAACACATGTATCGATGCGATTTTTTAACGCGCTTTTCAAGGCATCACCATGAAAACAATCACATTAACGACAAAGTATTTATGACGAGCACAAATCTCGTCTTTTTGTGAAAAATTATATGACGGGTATTTAGACTCGTCATAACCTAGCTCAAAAAATCTAATACATCAAATTATCAACCTCATATTTGCGACGAGGTAATCAGTTATGACGACCCTTTAACGACGAGCTTGTGACGGGTAATCTCGTCGTAATTGTTCTCTTACGACGGGAAATCCTGTCATTAATAATACTTTTTCTTGTAGTGCGTCTTTTTGACAGAGTTTACGTCGACAAACCATGAAACAAAAAGCACCTTAAAAAACTTAAATACGAAAATAAATAATAAATCGAAATAATTGGAGATTAGGCAGAAAACCAAGTACAACCTTTAGAAACACGAAAAGATGATTCACCTCTTAGAGATCAAGCTACTAGTGGAAAACTCTTCATTTGCGTCGCACTTCTAAACACACGACGCACTTATTGAATTTTAGTCTAAAATTTTATCATTTGCGTCGCGGTTTAATTTTGAGCTACGCAATTAAATTACTGGTCATCTTTTAAATTAGTCAATTGCGTCGCTGGTTTATTAAACTACGACGCAATATTAATTGGTTTTGCGTCGCATATTAATAAACCAACGACGCAAATGACATATAGAAGTTTATTCAGTCAATTGCCTCGCTGATTTATTATTGTACGATGCAAAACACTTAGTCAGCATTGAAAACTTAATTTTGCTCTCAGGTATACCCGCGCATAAACCAGACACCCTAATAAATGAAAAAGAAAAAAAAACACTAGCTAGTACTCCGCTTCTCTTCCCATCGCCCTCGCCGACCATCTGCTCCTCTACCGGCCGGGCTCTACATCGCCTTCTCCTACTGCGCCAGCTCCTCCAATTATTCACCGTCGCGGCCGCCGCCACCGCCGCCTCTAATTTCTTGCGACCTATTCTGCACAAATCGAACTCGCATCCCCGTTTTCTCCCTCCTCTTCTCCAATTGGTTCACCACACTCAATCAGGTATATTTATATTGAATAATGTTGTTTTTTTTGTTTAATTTGAAAATTTTAGGTTTTTATGAATTTTATTGAATTTTGCAGTACTTTTGTTGGTATGGAATAGTTGCTGATCGAATTTCGGCATCCACGTCTTCTCCCTCCTCTTCTCCAACTGGTTCACCACACTAAGTCATGTACAAATATTGAATTTCGTTGAAGATTATTTTGTTTAATTTGAAAGGTATTTTTCAATTTCATTGAATTTTGTGGTACTTTTATTGGGTATGCAATAGCTTCTGAATTTCCTTAACAAATGCGAATATTATAATCGTAGTTTTTGATGAATTGTAATTGGGCTAAAGTTTTGGCAAGAATATGAATCTAGACAAGTGCTGCTTCATATTATATTATTACTGACCAAGAAAATAAGAACAGTAAAGAACCGGAGTACTTAAAACTAAATGGATGTTCTGCCCTACTTTGTAGTTTTCATGAATCTGATATGTTTTGTGCACTCTGGTTCTGTGCAATCTGCTCTGTTTTTGTGCAATTCGTTTTGGTACCGTTAGCTCTTTTTTCAGAATGCTCAGTCAGTTGGGTGTTCATATGTACTTATCGGAACTAATCTAATTAGAACTGTTCGGAACTGATCAGATCAGAACTCATCAGAACTGAACTGTACTGTTATGAACTAATTAATTTTGATCTGACCAGTTCAGTTTTGATCGGTTCTAATCTGAACTGAACTGTTTAGAACTGATCAGATCAGAACTAATCAGACCTGAACTGTTCTGTAAGAGCAGAGAGAGTATAATTTATGAAATTGTAGTATTATTATTTATTATAAACGACAAGATTACATGGATGTGGAGAAACCGAAACATCATCTCAATCACAAAGCCATAGAGAAAAAGACACACAACTAGTAGAGCTAGCTTACAATGAACTTACAAATAAGTAAAAATGTTGATTGATTACAAATGATTAGGGCTCAACTGAAGTGACTTAAAATAGGTGGTGGTGCTTCTTTCCTTCATGATCGTGCTCTTTCTTCTCCTCCTTGGCATCCTTCTTCTCATGGTGTTCATGGAAGGCATAGCCACCAGCTCCAACCGCCGCAGCGGCCGCGATTTCCTCCTCAATCTTGTGCTTGTGAGCATGCTCTGGGTCTTTCTTTGCCTTATGCTTCTCATGCTGCAATTACCCACACATGACATTTAGCAACTAATAATCCACTAAATTGTTGCTTAATTTAATTAGCAACTACCACATCAATTAATTGATTAATGTACAACTAATTAGGTAAGAAGTCACTTTCGCCATAGCATTGTTGTTGACTCGTAAGGTTATACTTTTTGTTTTCTCAAGGTAAAGGAAAAACACAAACTCGTATAAAAATTGTATGGTAGGATTTTTATTTGTCCGACTATGTATTAGTTATACGAAACAGAAATTTGAAGAAGGTAAAAATCACCTTTTTGACTGGCTAACTATGTACTTCCTCCGTTCCGGAAATATCGCATCATGGTTTACTTTTACTCCTCTAATCATTATTTTAACTCTTAATATCTCAAATTATATGCAAGTAAAGATTATAATAAAATAATATTTAGAAAATATATAACGGTATGAATCTAACATGACCCCACATGACTAAAATTACTTTACGTACAAATCACAAAAAATGGCCAAATTCGTAGTGTGAATAGTGTAAAAAACAAATGGTGCGACATTTCCGGAACGGATGAAATATAACATTTGATCAGCCCGATAAAAATCTCTAGTCGCCAAAAACAAGCTGCCTCCAACGCTCAAATTAATTAGCTTCAAAGTTATGCAAGATTTATTAGTGGCCTGTATGGCCAATTTATGTATCAGCAAATTTCACTTCTTAGATACGTACTTGTATAGTTGTGTGCAATTTTACAAATATGTACTCCCACCGTCCCTTAATATCCGAACCAATTAGACATTTTGCACTATTCACATAATTTACTTGGACCCTATTTTATTTCTATTATACGAAAACAAATAGTATATAATATATTGTTGACTTCATCTTAATATATATTTTCAAAATATTAATATTTTTATAAGTTTTTATAATACGTAGTTAAAGAAATTGGTGATCAAATTAAATTGTGCATCGGTAAATATATCCGGTCAAAACAAGTCGAGTATTAAAGGACAGAGTTAGTAGTCAAACAATGTGATCCCTTAATCGAAAATAATATGGATCGAATAAGTATTTTAAAACGTCCGAGTAAACTTGTAACGTGTCCACCTTGATCAAAGAGTAATCTTGACCCCTTTTATCATTCTTACTATTTTTAAGTCCTTGCTAAAATTGAAAAAATTTAATGTGTAAAATGATGAGAATGATCCAATTATTATAAAAGTATTTTAAGTAAAATATGCCCATAATATTGACAAGGGATATATATATAAATGTAGAAAATAAAAAAGAGATGAGAAATATACCAGAGCAAAGGCACCAGCAGCAACAGCACCAAGCTCACCCAAATGCTCCTTATGGCCGTGGTGCTTAACCTCCTTCTCATAATCTTTTTCGTCGGCGACCACCGCAGTTGTAGTGGTCTCGGTGTATCCACTGCCGTACGCGGTGTCGGGATAGGTGGTGGTGTCACTTAGGATCACAGCTTCCACTGGGGTATTCTCCTCATCATCCTTCTTGTGGTGGAAGAGGCCATGGTGTTTGTGGTGCTCAGCCATGTTTTTGCTTTGGAAAATCAAAGTAGACAGAATTTTTAAGTTTAGAATTTTTTTTGTAGGACTCAAGTATTTGAATTGTGGAATGGATGATTTAATCTAAGTCTTGTAGATGTCCCTATTTATAATGGTATAATTAGAGCTAAATAAATAATTAGATGCCTATTATTTTATTTTATTTTTTAAAAGGCAGTAGGTAATTTGAATTGCGCTTATTTCGCATAATGATCACTGTCCCACACGGTTTGTACCCCCACGTAATCTCTCTTTGTGATCATAGGGATATCCTTTAGGATTTTTGGATCACATGGGTATTTTGGACATTTTATATGGATACCAAACTTCTTAAAGTATTATATAAGCCCCTCAAAAAAAACAATAAACAAAAAAACAAAACATAATAGTACAGGGTATGATTTTACAAAATATGGTTTATGCACCCGGGTACACAATGCTCACTGTACACCCTGTTTTTGAATAAACATATAGTTCAAATACAAAAAACATATTGTTTATATCCAAATAACATATAGTTTAAATCCATAGAACATATAGTTTAAATATTTCACTAGTACATGTACATTGAAATCATTCTCCATGTTCATTAGGTTTTCAATGAATGTTCAACAAGGTGCACAATGAGCATTGTGCATCCGGGTGTATAATCCAAATTGCGATAATTTTAAGTGATTCTTCTCATTCTTCTCATTCTTATACGTAGGAGTCTAGGAGATGAGTGATATGCATGATATCACACGTGATCTGACCGTTTGTCAAGTAGTATCTCAACTAGATTAGATCCCGTGCATGCACGGATTTTGATAATCTTTTTCACAAAATATTTAACTGAATATCTCTCAAACTACTGCATAATTATAACAATTTTAACATACTCGTTTAAATTTATTCATCTAATATGCATATTTAAAATGCTAATATGGTAATTTGACCAAAATATTGAGTGATATATTTTCCATTATTAATATAGCGATTTGGCTAAAATATTACCAATTTAGAATAATTATTATTACATCGTATCCAATATTGCCATAATTTATAAAGTAAATTTTGTTTCCATATATAAATAGTTTATAAAAAAGGTAGAGAATAAATATAAAATCAAACAGATACATTTTTTTTGGGAAAGTGGTTTTTGGCGGGAAAAATCTCACCAGGAATTGACAAGTGTCATTCCTGGTGTCTCTTTTAGTATATAGTAATAGATTTTTATGGACTTTGTCAATTACTACCTAGTAGACCTGATCAAGACGAGCCCGGCCCGCCCGAATTTTTTGCGGGTTTGGGCAGAATTTCCCGGCCCGGTTTCCGGGCCCGACCTGACCCGGCCCAAAAAATTTATTTTTTTGGGCGGGTTTGAGAAACACAAAAATACACTTTTTAGTTATAAATTTGGCCCGTCTCGAAAAGCCTGGTATTTTAAGCCCAAAAATAGCGGGTTTGGGCACAAAATCTTGGCCCGACCCAACATACGCGGGCTGGCCCAACCCGGCCCGGCCCGCCATTTGATCAGGTGTACTACCTAGGTTTGGTAATTTTAGAGATTTTTTTTGGGATTTTAATTTTTATTAATGAATTAAAAAGATTAAATTGTATTAAAGGTTAATTATGATGTTATTAGTAAAATAATTGGATGAATTAGTCATTGACATCAATTGTTAGAAAGATATATTACACCATTTGTTTTTTACACTATTCACACTACAATTTTGGCTATTTTTTGTGATTCGTACGTAAGGAAAGTTTAGTCATCTGGGATCATGTTAGATTCGTATCGATATATATTTTCTAAATATTAATTTTTTATAATTTTTACTTGCACAAAATTTGAGATATTAAGAGTCAAAGTAATGGTTATAGGAGTAAAAGTCAACCATGGTGCGATATTTCCGGAACGAAGGAAGTATAATATTACGTAATTGACAACTTTTAACAAACTTCATAATAACTTTTAACAATCTACAATAGTAATTAACAAATTTCCATAATTGTAACATTGTCTTTAATTAACAATAATTTTTTATAACGTAATATATAAATTAAAACATGAAGTATATAACATTCAGAGGGACTTTTTCCCTATCCAAAAATAAAATAAATTTGAACTAATATTAAAAGCATTACAAACTTTTAGGAAAGACGGTCTAACGGTTAGATCAATTTTATGCACTGGAATCAATTAGTTATTCACTTTAACTAATTAGTTAACCACTTAAATCATTTACTTAAGTCTGAAATTCAATTAGTTAAGCAACGAAACCAATTAGTTAAGAACTGAACCAATTAGTTAACGAATGAGATCAATTAGTTAACATTTTATGAGTTTTAGTTAATAATAAGTTTGTTAAAAAATATACTATTCGACTCATAAATTTAACTATTTGTCTTTATACCTTAACTATTTTGTTATTCAATTAGTTATGATTTTATTACTTTTATTTATGTTTTACACTATTTTAGTTAGTACCAAACAAAGTGGTCTAACTGTTAGATGGTTTTACACAAAAGTTTATGTAAAAGCATAGCCTACAAGCCACCTCATAAGATTGGGACATTTGGGGTCCTAACATGTCTAAAAGTAAGTTTGTGCATTATTGTATTATGTACTAGCATGTTAAGTAAACAAATCAAATATAAATTCATGAGGATTGAAATAGTTAATAGAAAAATTCATTAAAAACAAGAGTAAAATAAGTAAATTACTATTAGCCTTTGCTTGAATCTGGAAACTCTCCTCTAGTTTATTAGATGATGTTGTTAAGGTTGAACTTCAGAAGTGTATTGTGTTTTTTTATTGTTCTTTAATCATTGTTGTTGGGGTATATATATATATAAGGAGAGAAATAGTGAGGCTAAAATTAGGAAATAGTTGAAGAGAAATATTTCTAAAGAGAAGAGAAAAAGGAGGGAGGAATCGCGGAAAAATAAAAATAGTAAAGGAAGAATAAAGTATGGTGTAGGACTTTTTCATAATAAATTGATCTTTGTTTAGCTTTAGTAATAGTATAAACTATAGATTTATCATATATGGAGTACAATAAATTAATTAATATTTTTTTTTTCTTTTTAGGGACAATAAATTAATCTAATTAAGATTATATAATTTAATAATTATTCTCAACTATCAATTTAAAGTATTGAACTCCTCTTTGGTTTGTAAAACCACCTTGGATATAAAGAATTCACTAGTGTATGGTACGAGCGATGCTCCGATTGCTACTTTGAATATTCTATACCTAATATTTAAAAAGCGAAATCACATTTGATTAGATGACAAGTGTCACCACATTTGATTAGATGATGTGTCATCCATTCTTTCCTCCATTAATTTGGATTTGTTTTTTCCGGCCTTTGTTGTTTGATATATTATACAATTCCAACCGACTCTTTCACTTCATCTTCCTCATAAACATCAATTCACTAATCTATTCATTCAACATATTCTATCCATCTTCCCGATTAACACTCAATATTAATACACTATTTAATTTCTGAGTTATTTCGAACTTTAAATTTTACCTCTATTTACATCATATATTCTTTCTAAAATCACAAGCTCAATAAAATTATAACTTTAAAAGATAAAGTAAACAACCACTATACAACTGCCCGTTCTACCGTTCTTTGAATGGACTCAAAAGCTAGTTAAAATTTAAGATTCTTCTCCATCTCAATATTTGACCAAAATGCATGTGGTCCATATATAAAAGTAAAAAAAATCATAATTTCATCCACTACACATGTACACTATGCCATTTATCATGACCAAGTAATTTAATTTTTTTAGATCATCTTACAATTCGCTTAATTTATTTTCTAATGGAACTAAGTGATTCAAATTAATAAACACTAAAATAGATGTATGCATGACATTTCTATACTTGATGCTTATGAGACTTATGATATCATGTTTAATCCATGGTTTTTCTAAAATGCTTTAATTGTTAATTTTATTCCAATATAGTCCACATATATGAAATAAAAGGTAACATAAAGATTTAGTTGTTTTAGACTTATGTTAACATAAATTTATAAATTAATGTGCATAAATAAATAACAATTAATGGTTGGTTAAGATGGTAATGAGAGTTATTCTCCAAACTTGAGGTCTTGTATTCGAACTTTATTGCATGTGTTGATTTTTTGTTGTTTATAACATCACATAATTAACCTTAGTGAGTAGATGACGTGGCGTAAACAGGAGAATTCTACGCGACACATAACTTTTTCTTCGCAACACCTTTTAATATATTATTATAGATTTTGAAATTGGCCCAAATGAGTTGTTTGGGAAATTAAAGAATTTGGATTTACCTTTGGGCCAAATCCAAGGCTTTTAAAAAAATAAGACCATTATACATAATTTGAAATGCAAAATAAGATGATGTCATTTGAAATTCATACTTCTCCGTCTCCTTGTCCAGCCGTACTCCTCTTTCAATTCATATCTTCCCTTTTTCTCTTGTAAGCCTCCATTGTTGACCTCCTCTTCCTCTTAACCTACATGGTTGATCTCCTCCCTTTTTTTTACCTTTATTATTCACCCTCATTCTCTCTCCTTCACCATTTGGCCACTCTCCGACACCACCCTTGTTTTTTTTTTGGTAATCAAGTGAGAAATATATTAACCAACAAAGAGGGAGAATACACCCTAGCCAGGAAGGAAACAAAGGGAGGGAACCCTAAGCACTAAACCTGCAACAACTAAAGCTCAACAACCTGAGCTAAAATAATAATGTCCATTACAAGGCATTAAACCAATCATGATCTAGTCTGTTAACTTTCCTACTGATTGAGTTTTGAATTCTAATCTTAGTCTTACTCTGAACTGTCTTCACAAGAAACTGTTTAGCTGGAACCTGAAGATCCCACACGGTTGCATTTCTTGCTCTCCAAATTTGATAAACCACACCTCCCAGAGCAGCCAATATGACTTTCCTTCTAAAGTCTTTTTTGCAGTACCTTCTCACCCATTGGAGAAGTTGGGGAAGCTTGTTCCTAGACTGTTGAAAACCAATCCAGGAGAACTAAGAGTAAGCAATCAGTGCTATAAGGCATTCAAAGAAGAGATGGAAGCTGGTTTCCATAGTTGTGCCACAAATGGCACAAGCATCATTGTCACTCACACCAATACTAAACAATCTAGCTCTAGTTTTCCGCCTGTCAAGAAGAGCTAACCATAAGGTGAATATGTGTTTTGGCACAGTGTATCTATTCCACACAAATCTATGGCAATGAACTCTTGATTTCTGAGCACATAACCCCCCTGTAAGTGTCCCTAATAGAGAACTTAGGAGCAGTGGGCCACTGTGAGGATTGAAGAGTATTGGAAATAGCTGGTTTGACTTTGCAAATGTACCTGAGTGCCCAATTGGCAGCAAGAGATGGGTTATATTGCTGCCAACACTTGTCTTTCACATAAAGAGCCTGGACCCATTTAACCCACAAGTTATCCTGCTTTTGGCTAATGGCCCAGGCCACTTACCCACGACACCTTGATTCCACAAGGGGAATTTATGAATCCCAAACCCCCTTGATCCTTCTGGTTGCAGAGACTGTCCCAACTAACACTGTTAGGTCTGCAATCGTCATACACCCCATACCATAAATAAGATCTGCAAATAACAGAGATTTTTTGTGTTATCTTTTGGGGAGAAGAAAGATTTGTCCCCAGTACACACATATGCTCATCAAGACTAAATTAACCAACTGCATTCTTCTAGTAAAAGAGAGGTGCCTAGTACTCCAAACCTTGATTCTGCAAACTATTTTCTCCACTAACATCTCACAGTCCCAGCTTGCAGCTTTCTAGAACTGATAGGAACTCCTAAATACTTAAAAGGTAACTCCTCTAGTTTAAAACCAGAGATCCTCTGAATGCTTGACTTTGTTGTTGCATCCATTCCACATCAATAAATAGAGGATTTAGTTGGATTGACCTGTAGTCATGTGGCATCATAAAGCACCTTAAACCCCTCTAACATTAAATGGATAGAGGTAATATCCCCTCTGCAGAACAACAGTAAGTCATCAACAGAGCATAAGTGGTTCATCCCTATAGACTTGCATCTAGAGTGAAAATGAAAGCCAGGATGTTGACCAATCAACTTCATTGATCTGGAGAAGTACTCCATACAAATAGTAAACAAGAGGGGAGAGAAGGGGTCTCCCTATCTTAATCCTCTTTTAGGAAGAATAAGGGGGGAAGGCCCCCCATTAATCATGAGAGAGTATTGAGTAGTAGACAAACAGGTCATGATTAGCTTGATAAAGTGGCTAGGAAATCCCAAATCTGCCATTGCTTCCTCAATGAAGGCCCATTCCACCGTGCCAGAAGCCTTCTTAAAATCCAATTTCATCATGCAACATGGTTGAGAAATCCCCCTACCATAGTGTTTGATTATATCTTGACAAATCAAGACATTGTGAAGAATAGACCTCCCAGAGACAAAGAAACCCTATGTGTGAGTGATAATATCAGGAAGCACCAGGCTTAACTTGCTACACGGGAGTTTGGAGATGCATTTGTAAAGGACATAAAAACAAGCTATTAGCCTGAAGTCTCCCACAGAAGTAGAAAATATAACTTTAGGAACAAGAGTAATGGAAGTGATAGTGACTTCCTTGAGAATTTTTCCGGTTCTAAAAAAGTATGAAATGGCAGCATGAATATCTTTGCCTACAATGGAACAAGTAGCTTTAAATAATTGGCTACTAAACTCATCCAAACCAAGCCATGTTGTTAGGGATGGAATTTAGCACCCTCTTGATATCATCCCCACTGAAAGAGCAATGAAGCATCTGCCCGTGTGTATCAGTCAGTTTTTGCCCTTGATCAAAGATAAGAGGAAGAATATATTTCTGGTTGGGCATAACTGTCCCAAATAATGCATCATAAAAGTGAGTGAATGCCTGTTGGACCTTATCAACAGTTTTCACCCATACCCCTGCACTATTGTGAATTGAATGAATCTGATTGGTATTCCTTCTCTGTTTGATTCTCTGATGAAAGACCCTACTATTATCATCCCCCAATTCCAAACACTAGATTTTAGCTATCTGCCATAAGAAAGAGAGATATCTATCATGTGCTTCCCTATAGGCCATATTTGCTTACTTTTCAGCAGAGGCCAATGCACTGTCACCAAGATGACTATGCATCTCTTGTTGTGTTGTGAGTAAAGTCTTTTGAAGTCTTAACCTCTCAGCCTTAATGGTGTTAAACCCTTCTTTGTTCATCATTTTCAGTTAATGCTTAATCATTTTCAGTTCATGCTTAATCATTTTCAGTTTTTGAGTAAATTTAAACAAGCAGCAGCCAGAAACATTCTTGTTATAGTTAGTCTCAACTAATGGGATGAATTTTGCTGACTTGATCCACATATTAAAGAATCTAAAAGGTCTCTTTTGAGCAAGAACATTATAGCACTGCAGCACCATAGGGAAATGATAAAAAAAAAGTCCTTCTAGAAGGTATGTAGCTTCATCTGTAGGAAAATATCCTCCCATTTAGTGTTAGCTAAGACCCTATCAATCCTAGAGAACACTATATCACCCCCTTCCTGCTTATTTTCTTTTGATTTCAGTGAGACATACAATTCCTCATATCTTGCATATCAGGAAGTCTAACTAGTGCTCCAACTCTATCTTCAACTGCCATTAGGGCATTAAAGTCCCCCATAACCACCCAAGCACTAGCCATAGTGTTAGAGACACCCCTCAGTTACTCCCACAGAGAAACTCTCTCCCTCTTGTCATTGAAACCATAGATGAAAGAGGCATAAAACATCAATCCAAAGTTCTTGTGAGTGACTGAAGGAAATAATGCCCTTGATCCTGAAGGAAATAATGCCCTTGGTCCAAGTATGCATTCAATGATAAGTCTAATATATGCGGTTCAGTATTAATTAACAAGTTAATAATTCAGTGAGATCAAGTGAGCTGAATGCCTAGCTAGAGGCCGCTTCAGTTCAAGTGGAATTAATGATATTAATCCACAGCTTACTCTTGACTGAACCCGTAGGGTCACACAAATAGTACGTAAACGGATCAAGTATTTAATGGCATTAAATACTCCATCTATGGATATTCGGAATCGACGGATCTTGGTTTCAGTGGGAGCTGAGATCGTCACAGGCAAGAAATGAATACTCCGGAAACGATGATATTGCCGGAAACGGAAATATGGATCGTATCGGAAATATAAATATTATCCAAGTCGTAGATGTTGCCGGAAACGGAAACATGGTACGTATCGGAAAATATTATCGGAAATGAATTCCGGAATCGGGAATTTAATCGGAAGCGTATCGTACGAATTAGCATCGGACGAGGCTCGCTAGACGAAGGCCCAGCACGAAGCCAGGCCATCGCCCAGCGAGCCAACACGCACCATCGCATGCCAAGCCTCGACCAGGCCCAGCGCAAGGCCAGGCCCAGCCAAGGCCTGGGGCGCGCGCGCGAGAGCACAACAGTGGGCCGAGCGCTGTGCGCCTAGCGTGGGCCGCAAGGCTTGCGCGGGTGTACGGTGCTCATGCAATGCTTGTGCGGGAATCCTAAAGCAATCGGGATTCGAAATATGATTAAATCCTAAAACTATTAGATAATGATTATTTAATTAGAGTCCTAGTAGGATTATAATTAAATAAATTAGTATCCTAATAGGATTCCATAACCTTTTCCATAACTCTATAAATAGGTACCTAGGGTCACATATTTACATAGATTATTCAAGCATTCAAAGTGAGTTTTTGAGAGAAAAAATTCAGTCACATTCCTTGCCTAAAAGTGCCGAAAATTATTAGTACCTTAAGGGCGATTCTAGTTGGTCAATCTTAAGGCGGATCCGGACGTGCTGTGGACTATCTACGGAGGGACGACACTTGGAGTCCTAAAGACTTGTTCTTGTTCGGTTCGAGCGCAGCTAGGGAAGGCACTCAACAAAGAGTATGCATGTAAACTATGCTATATGATTATGTGTAAATAATATGTATTCCTGGCTAAATGGTTTTTCCGCATGATTTATGAATTGTCATATGTATCATAACCTAACAGTGGTATCACGAGCCTCTTATTATTTTCATAATCTAAATTGCATGAACATGGTTAAATATTACAAATTTGCAAGAATTAAAAAGGGGTGATTAATTTTCGTAATTGTTAATTAATTGCAAATTGCGTTTATTTAATTATACGTACGCAGTTTTTCGGCAGTTTCTTCGTTACTCATCCAAATCGAGTGATTTTTGTGTCAATTCCGCATGTAAAAGGCATTCTAAAATTTTGACAAAATTAGTATTTTTCGGCCGAACCCAGAATTCTCAAATTCGAAGCCTAACTATGACTTTTCGAAGGTTTTAGTTTTTCGAATGCAAAATTTCGTAAATTTAAGATGTTAAATTAAATATTTGCGATTCTTGTTGATAAATCTTGAATTTTTGATTGACCTACTGTATATGTTTAACAAGTTTGAATGCCTAGCCTTGTTAATTATGCAATCTAATTTGTAATTATGATTAATTTGTTGAAAATTAGAATAATTTAGAATTAATTTGATTTTCATAATTAATTATAATTTAATTAGATACCTATGATTAAAAACCACCATAAAAATTGTAAATTTATGATAAATTTTAAATTTTTATGACCTAGACTTGAATCCATGTTAATCGGAAATCAATTGAATAATAAATTTTCGATTTTTTGCCCTAAAATTATGAAATTAATATTAATTTATTAATTTGTCATTTAATTTTAAATATAAAATTTTTAAATTTTATGCGATTCGTTCATATAACTTGCACGCACAAAGCAATGGACGCTACGTGTTACCCTTAAGGGGTGTTGTATAGTGCGGGCATGTGACGACGAGCAAGGGAGCTCGTCGCCCATGCGGCACGAATGCAATGAGCAAGGGCATGGTGCACGAGCACAAGGCAGCAGCCCTGCCTTGTGTCGTGGGCTATGAGCAATGGACGAATGGGCATGGGCGAAGGCAAGGCACGGCAGTCGCGCATGGGCAGCAAGCGAGCTGCGCCACAACGCGCACTGCCTCGCGCAAGCGCGCGCAGCCTCACGCACAACGAGCGCAAGCTCGTGTGCCACGAGTGCTGCGCCCAGCGTGGATGCCGCGCGCAGCGAGCGCTGGCTCGCACCAAGCGAGCGCTAGCGAGCGCGCACAGCATGCGCTGGCGAGTGCACGAAGAGAGCGCTGGCCCGCGTGCAGCGAGCGCTAGTGAGCGAACGCAGCGAGCGATGGCTCGCGTGCATCGAGCGCTGGCGCGCGCGCAGCGAGCACATGCTCGCGTGCATCGAGCGCTGCCGCGCGCGCAGCCTCGAGCACAAGCTCGCGCGATGGCTTGCGAAGGGTAGAAGCAGCAGCTATGCGACGCAGCGCATGGGCTGCGCGCACATGGCCAGCGATGGCTGTGTGCGTGTGGCCCATGGGCGTGGGATGCGTGAGGTGTTTGCGTTGCGATTAGATCGTTTTGAAATTTTAATTTGAAATTTTCAGTTTACGTAATTTTAATTAATTTTAAAATTAATAATTTAAATTATTTCTTGGATTTTAATTTTGAATATTGTAATTATAATAAATTTTATTTATTCTAATTATTTTACTAAAATTAAAATCATGAATTAATTTAAATACGACTGAAATTAAATTAAACTTTTGGATTCAATTATAAATTTATATGAGCTTTAAATTTTAATTAAATTTGTATGTTTCCGGTTAGACTAGAAATACATTTTTATGTTTAAAATTAGTAAAGCATATTAATTTATTGGTTTGAGTGGGAGCCCCCTTTTAGTCATAAACTCTTGATTAGGTCTACAAATCCTTAAGGTTAAAACAACTTGATTAGAATTAATAAGGACTGAATAATTGGTAGATTATTGGTGCCTTTGATTAATTGCTGCAAATGTTTACGTGATGCATAATGTGTTTTACTAACCAGCTATGTGGGCCATTCATGATAATGAATGGGTGAATGGTATATATTGTATATGTACTGTTTTGCAGGTTATGAAGTGACTAGTATGGCCCAAATAGGATAGAAAATATGGTCTGCGTACCATTAATTTGAATGTAATTGGTCTAAAGTACCAAAGTCGTTTTTCAATTCAAATATGGTCTGCGTACCATCAAATAGTTGTAATTAGTTTTAATTATAGCTTATCCTATTTGAAGAAAATGGTGCCTCCCACGGAGATTTTCAAGACGGACTTTGAAGTCAAAGCTTCAAGATGAAGTCGGGCCATACTAGATCACATTTATCTTATGCATGTTTTAAGTTATTTATTCCTTTTAAATATGTCTTAAAATGCATGAGATCAAAAGCTTGATTATGTTGCATGATTAAGGATTTTAGTTCACTTAAAATCTAACCAACATAGTAAGAGCCTTAAGTTCCAAACTTAAAAATTTAGTTAAAAGGTGCCATGCCAAAATATACACTTGCTTGGATATCCTTTACATCAATCTAGTAATAGTTTTCGCTCAGCGAGGTGTTACTTATTGGTCCTAAAGGGGCAAGGTACACAAATAATTGTGAGTACATGTTAGTTTTGGTGAAACTCAACGATATAAGTAAGGAGTCCTTTTATGTCGTGGCAAAATCGATAGGTTTACCTAATAAGTTCTTAGACGTACCTATCAACCAAGAATAGTTTCTAGACTATTAGCAAAAGGCTTTTGCTTACCTAAGATGTTTTAGAATTAAGTCGACAAACTGTGCTTAGTTCTTCAATGATTTTAGGATCTTGGAATCATTTTATTCACACCTGCCGGAACACATAACTTGAATAAAATGCTTAATAAACATTGAATTATGCATGTATGCTAGAATTTAAGTTTATTAAGAGAAACTGTGAATGGTTATTTATTTGTTTATTCTTTTCAATTGTAGTTTTTAATATGGCAAACAACAATTCATTCAACATTCGATCAATTCTCGAAAAGGAGAAGTTGAACGGGAAAAACTTCCTTGACTGGCAAAGGAACTTGCAAATAGTTCTTATGCAGGAAGAAAAGGAGTATGTCCTAGAAGAGGCGACGCCCGAAGCCGCAGGCGACGGGGTCACTCAGGCAGCCCTCAATCGTTGGATTGATGCCAACAAGGATGTGAAATGTCTAATGCTCGCCACCATGAGTGCGGATCTGCAGAAAACGTTCATCAACTCAGATGCTTTCACAATCATCAGTGAGTTGAAGAACATGTTCCAAGATCTGGCTCGAGTCGAAAGATTCGAGACTCATAGGCAAATTCTTGAGACCAAGCTTAAGAAAGGCGAGCCCGTAAGTCCACATGTTCTCAAAATGATTGGACTCATTGAGAATATGAGTCGGCTGGATTAGCAATTTTCTCAGGAAATGGCTATAGACACCATCCTCCATTCTCTTCATAGCGGGTATGATCAGTTCAAACTGAACTACAGTATGAATAGTCTGGACAAAACGCTCACTGAGCTTCACGGTATGCTGAAGACCGCTGAAAAGACGCTCAAAAGTGATAAGCAGGATGTGCTTATGGTGCGTGGGGGCAAGTTCAAGAAATCTGGAAAGAAGAGGAATGCTAAGAAAGGTGGCAACAAGGCCAGCCCAACTAAGCAAACTGGCGCCAAATCTGTAAAGAGGAAGGTCAGTCAACCCACTTCTGAATCCGAATGCTTCTACTGCAAGAAGAAGGGGCATTGGAAGAGAGATTGCTTGAAGCTAAAGGAAGATCAGAAGAACGGAACAGTCGTTCCATCTTCAGGTATTTTCGTTATAGACTGTATACTTGCTAATTCAACTTCTTGGGTATTAGATACAGGTTGTGGCTCACACTTATGTTCCAATCCACAGGGACTAAAAGAAGTAGAAAGTTAAGCAAGGGTGAAGTCGACCTACGAGTGGGAAATGGAGCACGGATTGCTGCATTAGCTGTAGGAACTTACTATTTGTCGTTGCCCTCCGGGCTGGTTTTGGAACTGGAAGAATGTTTCCATGTTCCAAGTCTTACTAAAAACATCATTTCAGTTTCTTGCTTAGATGCTAAGGGATTTTCCTTTTTAATAAAAGACAATAGTTGTTCGTTTTATTTTAAAGAGATGTTTTATGGATCTGCTAGATTAGTCAATGGACTTTATTTATTAGATCACGACAAACAAGTATATAACATAAATACCAAAAAGGCCAAAAAGGATGATTCAGATCTCACTTATCTGTGGCATTGTCGATTAGGCCATATAAACTTGAAACGCTTAGAAAGACTTCAAAAGGAAGGAATTCTAGAACCATTTGACTTAGAGGATTATGGTAAATGCGAATCATGTTTACTTGGCAAAATGACAAAGCAACCTTTCTCTAAAGTTGGAGAAAGAGCAAATGAACTATTGGGTTTAATCCATACAGATGTATGTGGACCAATGAGTACAAATGCTAGAGGTGGTTTCAGCTACTTTATCACTTTCACTGATGACTTCAGTACATATGGTTATGTCTACCTAATGAAGCATAAGTCTGAATCCTTTGACAAATTCAAGGAATTTCAGAGTGAAGTAGATAATCAATTAGGCAAGAAGATTAAGGCACTGCGGTCTGATAGAGGCGGTGAATATCTGAGCTATGAATTTGATGACCATCTGAAAGAATGTGGAATTCTATCAGAATTGACTCCTCCAGGAACACCACAATGGAACGGTGTGTCGGAACGGAGGAACAGAACCTTGCTAGACATGGTCAGGTCAATGATGGGTCAGGCCAAACTTCCATTAGAATTTTGGGGACATGCACTAAATACAGCTGCACTCACTATAAATAGAGCTCCGTCTAAAGCTGTTGAAAAGACTCCATACGAATTATGGTTTGGAAAGCCTCCAAATGTGTCTTTTCTGAAGATTTGGGGATGTGAAGCATACGTCAAACGATTGATTTCAGACAAACTTCATCCAAAATCTGACAAATGTATCCTTGTGGGCTATCCAAAGGAAACAAAGGGGTATTACTTCTACAATACATCTGAGAACAAGGTGTTTTTTGCTCGAGATGGTGTCTTTTTGGAGAAAGATCACATTTCCAAAATGACAAGTGGGAGAAAAGTAGACCTCGAAGAAATTCGAGTCAAAAAACAAACTCTAGATAATGCTCAAGATGACATTCAGGATGAAACTCAGAGATCTTTAGAAGAATCTGGTGAGAATCATGGTCAATCTAGAAATGTTACCCCGCGTAGATCGCAAAGATATAGATCTCAACCGGAAAGGTACTTAGGTATTTTGACGAACGAGAGCTATGACGTTCTATTACTTGAAAGTGATGAACCTGCGACTTACAAACAAGCTATGACGAGCCCTAGCTCCAAGCAATGGCAAGAAGTCATGCTATCTGAATTAGACTCCATGTCTGAAAACCAAGTATGGGATTTGGTCGATTTGCCAGATGGCTACCAAGCCATTGGAAGCAAATGGGTTTTCAAACTGAAAAAGGACAAGGATGGGAAACTTGAAGTTTTCAAATCTAGATTGGTTGCAAAAGGTTACAGGCAAGTCCACGGTGTGGATGACGATGAAACCTTTTCACCAGTTGCAATGCTAAAGTCTATTCGGATAATGTTAGCAATCGCTGCATATTACGATTACGAAATATGGCAGATGGATGTCAAAACTGCTTTCTTAAACGGCGTTTTAACAGAAACTGTGTTTATGACACAGCCTGAAGGTTTTGAGGATCCAAAGAATGCTAAAAAGGTATGCAAGCTAAAGAAGTCAATCTACGGATTGAAACAGGCATCCAGGAGCTGGAATATACGTTTTGATGAAGCAGTCAGTGACTTTGGTTTCATCAAGAACGCAGACGAATCTTGTGTATACAAGAAGGTCAGTGGGAGCAAAATTGCCTTCCTAGTATTATATGTCGACGACATATTACTTATCGGAAATGACATTCCTATGTTGAACTCTGTCAAGATTTGGCTTGGGAAATGTTTTTCGATGAAAGATCTAGGAGAAGCACAGTACATATTGGGCATCAAGATTTACAGAGATAGATCTAAAAAGATGATTGGACTTAGTCAAAGCACTTATATCAATAAGGTGCTTGATAGGTTCAAGATGGCGGACTCCAAGCGAGGCTACCTACCCATGTCTCATGGAATGACTCTAAGCAAGACTCAGTGCCCAAAAACACTTGATGAGCGTAGACGAATGAATGGGATTCCATATGCATCATTGATTGGTTCAATAATGTATGCTATGATATGTACACGCCCGGATGTTGCGTACGCACTCAGTGCTACGAGCAGATACCAGTCAGACCCAGGAGAGGCGCATTGGACTGCTGCCAAGAATATTCTGAAGTACCTGAAAAGGCACAAAGATGACTTCCTGGTCTATGGTGGAGATGATGAATTAATTGTTAAAGGCTATACGGACGCAAGTTTTCAAACCGACAAAGATGATTTCAGATCACAGTCTGGGTTTTTCTTCTGCCTCAACGGAGGAGCAGTAAGCTGGAAAAGTGCTAAGCAAAGCACCATTGCGGATTATACAACTGAAGCGGAGTACATTGCTGCACATGAAGCAGCAAAGGAAGCTATATGGCTAAGGAAGTTCATAGGTGAACTTGGTGTAGTCCCCTCCATTAAAGGACCAATAGCCCTGTATTGTGATAATAACGGAGCTATTGCACAGGCAAAGGAGCCTAGACACCACCAGAGAGTCAAGCATGTACTTCGTAGATTTCACCTTCTACGAGAGTTCGTTGAAAGAAAAGAAGTCGAGATAAGCAAAATTGGAACTGATGACAACATATCAGATCCATTGACTAAACCTCTACCGCAGGCGAAGCACAACTCGCACACTGCAGCTATGGGAATCAAGCATATTGGAGAATGGCTTTGATGTCTCTGTTTAATGTTTTAAAGTTTTAGAGTTTAAATCTTTGTAAAACATTATTGGTTAATCATTCACAATAAATGAAGAGAATTCATTTTTCCATTTAATTTGTGGTTTATTAAATGATGAGTCCCTTCAATTTGACGATATATTCAAGATAGACTGTCAGGACCAGTCCTCTGACTAAGAAATGTCTATCAAGTGAACTTGAATGTCAAAGGTTGAAAATGGTCCCTAGTCGGAGTTTTCTATAAAATTGGACGCATAGAAAATGTTAGACGACTAGAATGCAAGATGACTAGTAGTTCTGTTTCTTGAACTATGTGGACATGGCAATGTCATAATCATTTGCATAGATACTTACTTTGTGAAGACTAGTATCGGACAAGACCTATGAAACTTTACTGTAAGAGATGAAAATCTGTCATAAGTAAATTTCATTAAAATTATTAGCCACTAAATCCTCAATACCTGAGTGATTTGAGATTACTTGTTTGAGAACTGGTTGCTTTGACGTTGACCAACCGTCGCACCGTAAAAGGAGGCTATAAAGGCAACGCTCAGGTAATCACCTATCAAACGAAGTCTAATCTCAAGATCGCAAGATTGGGATTGTCCTCCCATAAATCGGGATGAGATGCTTAAAAGTTGTACAAGGCCACTCGGAGAGCTAGAAACTGTGAAATGCATGGCCGTGCTCGGATGAATCATAGGCTATGATTATCTGTTTATTTGATCAGTTGATCTCTGAAACCGAGAAACACCTCTGGACATAATAAGGATGACAACTTTTACCTTATGTTCAAGAGCAGGCATCGAGCGACAAAGGAATTAGGAAATGCACACTTGTCCCTAAGGACAAGTGGGAGACTGAAGGAAATAATGCCCTTGGTCCAAGTATGCATTCAATGATAAGTCTAATATATGCGGTTCAGTATTAATTAACAAGTTAATAATTCAGTGAGATCAAGTGAGCTGAATGCCTAGCTAGAGGTCGCTTCAGTTCAAGTGGAATTAATGATATTAATCCACAGCTTACTCTTGACTGAACCCGTAGGGTCACACAAATAGTACGTAAACGGATCAAGTATTTAATGGCATTAAATACTCCATCTATGGATATTCGGAATCGACGGATCTTGGTTTCAGTGGGAGCTGAGATCGTCACAGGCAAGAAATGAATACTCCGGAAACGATGATATTGCCGGAAACGGAAATATGGATCGTATCGGAAATATGAATATTATCCAAGTCGTAGATGTTGCCGGAAACGGAAACATGGTACGTATCGGAAAATATTATCGGAAATGAATTCCGGAATCGGGAATTTAATCGGAAGCGTATCGTACGAATTAGCATCGGACGAGTCCCGCTAGACGAAGGCCCAGCACGAAGCCAGGCCATCGCCCAGTGAGCCAACACGCACCATCGCATGCCAAGCCTCGACCAGGCCCAGCGCAAGGCCAGGCCCAGCCAAGGCCTGGGGCGCGCGCGCGAGAGCACAGCAGTGGGCCGAGCGCTGTGCGCCTAGCGTGGGCCGCAAGGCTTGCGCGGGTGTACGGTGCTCATGCAATGCTTGTGCGGGAATCCTAAAGCAATCGGGATTCGAAATATGATTAAATCCTAAAACTATTAGATAATGATTATTTAATTAGAGTCCTAGTAGGATTATAATTAAATAAATTAGTATCCTAATAGGATTCCATAACCTTTTCCATAACTCTATAAATAGGTACCTAGGGTCACATATTTACATAGATTATTCAAGTATTCAAAGTGAGTTTTTGAGAGAAAAAATTCAGTCACATTCCTTGCCTAAAAGTGCCGAAAATTATTAGTACCTTAAGGGCGATTCTAGTTGGTCAATCTTAAGGCGGATCCGGACGTGCTGTGGACTATCTACGGAGGGACGACACTTGGAGTCCTAAAGACTTGTTCTTGTTCGGTTCGGGCGCAGCTAGGGAAGGCACGCAACAAAGAGTATGCATCTAAACTATGCTATATGATTATGTGTAAATAATATGTATTCCTGGCTAAATGGTTTTTCCGCATGATTTATGAATTGTCATATGTATCATAACCTAACAGATCCAAGTTTGCATTTAATGGATTTAATGCTAAGTCTAATAAATGCGGTTCAGTATTAATTAACAAGTTAATAATTCAGTGAGATCAAGTGAACTGAATGCCTAGCTAGAGGCCGCTTCAGTTCAAGTGGAGTTAATAACATTAATCCACAACTTACTCTTGACTGAACCCGTAGGGTCACACAAATAGCACGTGAACGGATCAAGTATTTAAGTGAATATATTATTCATTAAGTACTCTATTTATGATCATTCAGAAATGACGGATCTCGGTTCCAGTGGGAGCTGAAATTGTCAAAAGGCAAAGTATATTCCGGAAATGAAGATATTGCCGGAAACGGAAATATGGTTCATGACGAAAATATAAATATTATCCAAGTCATGGATGTTTCCGGAAACGGAAACATGGTTCGTATCGGAAAATATTATCGGAAATAGAAATATTGCCGGAATCGAAAATGTTTCCGGAAACGGAAATATTACCGGAATCGGAGATATTGTCGGAATAGGAAATAATTTCCGGAATCTGAAATATTAACGGAAACGTAAATAGTTTTTCGAAACGGAAATACATTCCGGAATCGGAAAACGAATCAGAAGCTCGACTAGCGACAAGCCGGCAAGCGAGTCGGCCCATCGCTCGGCAAGCAAAAGGTCGCGTGCACAACACTATGCGCGAAGCCCAGCACCAGCGCCCAGCCGTGTGTGATGGGCCTGGAGCGTTGTGGGCCGCAGCAAGCCAAGGCAAGCAGCAGCGCACATAACCAAGGCCAAACTGCAGCGCGTGATGGGCCTTGGGCCAGCAACGACTGCGTTTGGGCCTAGCTAGGCACGCACACCAGCGTGGCCCTTGTGGTTGCGTTGGTTGTTTCGTCTTGGGCTTCAAGCAATGTCCGATTACTTAGTCGTCAAGTAACTGTGGCTCTAAGTATTAGTTTTCCTAGTTCTACTAGAATTGGATTAATTAAGAGTTTAATTATTGCTACAATTCTAGTTGGTTAAGAATTGCAATCCTAATAGGATTAGTAATTGTTTTCCTAGTGAGACTCAAATTCCTTATTTCCTACTCTATAAATATGAGGCTAGCCCTCATAATTTAGCACACCATATCATATTCTTTACATATATTGTGTTCAAGGGAGAACATAGTTTATAGCCTAACCCGAGTGCATAAAACCTTAGTAATATCCTAGTTGGTTGAACCTAAGGCGGATCCGAACATGCTGTGGACTTTCTACGAAAGGGAGACATTTGGAGCTCTAAAGACTTGTTCTTGTTCGGTTCGGGAGCAGCTAGGGAAGGCACGCATCACATTGTATGTAACCTAAATTATGCTAATTATTGACTTTGTGGCAATTAATTTGGATTCCTGACTTTATGGTTTTTCCGCATGAATTATGTTTTTTGTATTATTCATAACCCAACAGTGACAACACAATGGATTAACTGGCTATTTACAATAAGAATGTCAATGTCAAAACACACTGGATCCCAGACAACAACAATCCTTCCATTCCTGTGAACTCCAAGGTTAGTAGTAAAACACCAATTTGGGCATACATTAAGGTATAAGGCACCCAGTTTAGATGCCTTAGCCCTTGTTTCTAGAAGGCTAAATAGCTTAATCTGATGAGTAAGAATCATTCATCTCACCTCATGTTGTTTAGCTTGTCTATTTATCCCTTTCACATTCCAACACAGGACACTATCCATTGGACATAGGGGAGTCCAATCCCCAGTCCAATGTGCATGTCTCTTCTACAAGTGAACCCACAGTCTCCACCTCATCCTCATTAGAGAGTGCCTAAAACTGATTCCTTTTACAATTGGTTGCAACTGCTGGAATTTGTGCTTACTAAACCCATGTGCTTGAGTATAACCATTAGTGTTATCCACCCCTGTGCTTTTAACACTAGTTGAACCCTTTTCCACAGTATGGGCCCCCACAGTAGTGTCTCTTTCCCCATTATGGGCCTCCTAAGTTGAATATGAAATAGGAACAACCTTCTTCACCCACACCCTTTTTGGTCTGAGTTGTTTCTTATTATGGAAGTTGGCTTGAGTATGTCCATACCCTTTACAAATAGAACAAGTAAGAGGTACCCATTCATACTCCACCTATTGATCCATTATTACTCATTTCTCATTCATGAACTGAATGGTGGTTGGAAACTGTTGATTAATATCCACTTCCACCAGCACCTTGGCAAACATAAGCTTGTCCCTATGCATTGTTGCCTGGTCCACCTTCAAAGCTTTACCAACCTGCCCAACAATCTTGAACGGGCTATCCTCACCCCAGTATTTGACATCAAGCCTAGGAAGCTTTATCCAAATAGGTAGCTTCTTGATTGGTTCTTTGGCAATGTTAACATCAGGAGTCCATGCTCGAATGATCACATGTTTGGAATCAAAGAATTGAGCATCTCCCTTAAGGACATTGGAATAATTCTCCATGGTTTTGAACCGCACCATGTAAATTCCTTTCCCCATCATTGCAACCTTATCAACCCCATGTTTCCCCCAAATTCTCCTCACAAAACCCTCAATAACATTATGTGGTGGGTTAGCACCTAGTACATAACAAATGATAGCAGAGTTCCAATATGCTATTTCATCCTCAGTGTCCTCAACATCAATTTGAACAATTCCAACATTCAAATTGGGGGTGGTAATCACATTATCATCATGATCATCATCTATTGAAATAGAAACATGATCAGAAATGCTATAAATTACAGGTTGAGCAAAGATTGACCCATTCCCACCAATACTCTGGTTTGATCGAAAACGTACAAGCATCTTTCCCCTGCGTTAAACCATTAAATCCACGCATTGAAACATGTTCTCACTTGTGATTGGTGTTGTAAATCACGCAATGCTGACTTCTGTGTGAGAATCTGCTCCTCTAAACCAAAATTTTCATCTGGGTTTGGCGGTGTTGCCGAACGAACAACGTCATCCACCACCTCTAGCTATTTCCGGCGAGATCGTGTTCTTCGAAGCAGCCCATGTAACCACCTTACTCGTCTGCTTCGTATTCGATTGTCCTTTGCCTTGATTTTGCTTCTTTCGAGGTATGGCCATGGCGTCGAAGGAGGGAGAAGGGTCACCTCTTCGAAACCTCTCGAGAGCAAAATACCTATTCACTTATTCTATTTTGACATCACCCTTGTTTCACAACCTCTTCGCCACCTTTTCTCCTTCGCATCCACGGCTACCTTGTAGTTGCTATGGCGGATCCCGGTCCTCGAATTCAACCTCAAAGATGTCTTCAATTCTCCGATCAATCAAAAAACAACCACTAGAAAAACCCTAACCCTAAGAGAGAGAAAATAATCTAGATGACCGATATATTTTTGATATATCGATCAAAAATTAAGAAGAAATGGTTAGCTAAATATGAGTACAGTTGAAATTAAAGGGCACGAGTTAGGGGTAATTTTATTCGATTTTGGAATGCTTGTAGTTTTGTTGGATTCCATAGGACACCATTATCATTCTTGATTGTAGTGGATATTTTTTTTTGTGAATGAAATATTAGTTTTCTTGCCACTATGCAATTAAAACTATGATTAAAATTCATTTCTATTCCCAAATAGCATAGAGAATTTGAAATGATAGATTTAGAATTCTTGTTTTTTGCCAAACACATTATTTGGATTGAAATGTCATAATTTAAAAGGATTTAAAATGAACAGTCATATCCAAACCCTACTTAAAATCATCATTATCATTACCCAATTGTCTTAAAGAGGCTCTCACGAGAAGCGAGGTAAGGAAGACCACCTAACCATAAATTATTGTGATCTTATAGCCATGTTAAAGTTTAAAACGATAAATAAGAAGTTTTGTACCACGATAATATTCTTCCTTCAAACAAGGATTAGTTTCGAAGAAAAATAATGGATTAGTTTTTTTGTTTTTTTATTGAGGGAAAATAATGGATTAGTTGGTGATGAATAAAGAAAGTAGATCAACAACTATGATAAGATTTAACATGATATTTCACCAACAAAAACACATCATAATGGAAAATGCTTTTACATGACTCAAGAGTGATTCTGATAAGTAAAGAGATTTTAAATTCAACTAATTAAAGAGAATGATAATGCATGTATGAGCTTAATTATGAGGTTACTGACCATAAATAAAATAAAATTTGTGATATTTTAAATGTTATAGTCGATGTAATTGCAAACATACAGAGACATATCATTGGTCGGTATCACAAATAGGATGGTTTTGGACTTTAGTAAATAAGGCCATAAGGGGTGACAGCTTGACATTCTTCTTGGCCCGATCTTTTCAGAAATATCTCGTGTCATCGGATAGCAAATATCTGATATTAGTTGGAAGCAATTAATTGGCCGACTATATCTATCACACGTAAGTATAAGTTTCTGGTCTTGAATGTGGCCTATGTTCCAATCCCAAATTAGCACATGGAGAACTAAACAAGCAGTAATAGACAAACTAATAACATGGTCGGCCAATTAAGTTATCAAAAACAAAAACAAAATCATCTACTATGGATTAAGGAATTAATTATACTTAAATCTAAAACTAAGTTAGAATTATACAAATATCCTCGATCAAACGAATGTTCATGTGAACTAACAAGATCTATGGAGCGATTTCCTTCAGTATTGCTTAAAAAACCAATAATTCCTAAAAAACGTTACTTTTTAACTTAATTCCCACCATACCATCCACGTCAACATGGTAAACCGGTCTTTTTTTATTAAATAATCAGCAAAAAACCGCCAAATGAAATAGTGGTTTACATGGGTTAGCCGGTATCTCAAATGGCGATTTGATCTTATATGGGTTAACCGCTATCTAAAATATCGGTTTATATGGGTTAACCGCTATCTCAAGTAGCGATTTCTGGCTGCAAAGTGAAACCAGTGGGTCTGGTATATGTACAAAACCGCCATTTGAGATGGCGGTTCAAAGGGGGTAAACCGCCATCTCAAATGGCGGTTATGGTTTAAAGCAAACCACCATCTCAAATGACGGTTTTCTTTAAAACAAAACCGCCATTTGAGATGCCGGTTTTGTTCTAAACCGAAAAAAATGTAAACCGCCATCTCAAATGGCGGTTTGCTTTAAACCATAACCGCCATTTGAGATGGCGGTTTTGTTCTAAACCGAAAAAAAAAAAAAATTTATTCCATGCTGACGTGGACGGTATGGTGGGAATTAAGTTAGAAAGTAACATATTTTGGGAATTATTGGATCTTTAAGCAATATTGAAGGAAATTGTTCGATTTATGGTGGCTTTTATGTGTTTAATTGATAACTAGTTATTGGCCCAAAAAATAACCTTAGGTAATTGTTATTTTAATAAGTACTCCACCCGTTTCGAAATAATGGGAACAATTTTCTTAACGGAAATTTCATGAAATGCCCTCGAGTTTTGCCATAATTCACCAAACGCCCATCAAGTTTCAATAATTCATAAAATACCCCTCACAATTCGTACAAATACCCAACATACCCTTACTAATAACGGGCCGTTAGTCTGCCGTTAGCCAAGTTTCCAATTCACCCAAATGCCCCTATTCTGAAACTTATTTCACCAAATGCCCCTATTAGGAAACTTATTTTACCAAATGCCCCAAATTTAAATATAGCTATTCTGATGTTCCGACGGCTAGTTTTTGTGTTTGAAAAGTGGTTCTTGGTCATGGTTGGCTATAAAAACCCCTTTGCTGAATGGTTCTTGTATTTTAGATGTTATTTTACTTTACTTTGCTGATTTCATAAGATTTGTGTCATGAGTTTTCTTTCAAAATCATCTTCCACACCCAATGAGTCAACATATATTAGGGTACCTAACAAATTTTGTTATTGTGGTAGGAATGGAGGTTGAAGTGGTGTTCCACAAGCTCTTCTGGATAGCTGCTAATGCTTTTGGGGGTAGTTTTTTGCACATATGTTTTGATCTTGCACATATTCATTGAGTAGAAAATAACATTAAATGTAGTTGGTGCAAAGATGTTTTGTAAGTGAAGCTAAAAACAGAAATGCTTCCCAGTTTGGTATTTTGTGCAGATTATGCAACATCAATTATTTATGAAATGTGAATTTGTTTCTCATTACTTGTGTTTACTTCATGATTACAAAGAGTAAAATTACAAACATCAATATCCCCATTTAATTGTATTACAACTTTGACTACTTTTTGTTGTTGTTTTAGTTTCTTCTTCATTTGCTTCAATTCTTCTTGCATCTTACTGTTTCGCCTGTTTTCAATACTTTCTCCTTCGTATAAGCTTCCCCCGCATTGTCCTTTGTGTTGTTGCCCCTTGTTTTTTTGCTCAACTACTCCCTTTCACCATCTCAGATTGTTTCAAGGATCACACTTGTAGTACAACCTTTGTGGATTGAGTGTTGTATCAAAGTTTCGAATGACAAATTTCCTACCACAATAACAAAAATTGGTAGGTACTCTAATATATGTGGACTCATTGGGTGTGGATGATGATTTTGAAAGAAAACTCATGACAAAAATCTTATGAAATTAGCAAAGGAAATCAAAATAACATCTAACTTACAAGAACCATTCAGCAAAGGGGCTTTTATAGTCAACCGTGACCAACAGCTACCTTTCAAACACAAAAACTAGTCGCTGAAACATCAAAATAGCTATATTTAAGTTTGGGGCATTTGGTGAAATAAGTTTCACAATAGGGGCATTTGGTGAAATAAGTTTTAGAATAGGGGCATTTGGGTGAATTGAAAACTTGGCTAACGGCAGACTAACGGTCCGTTATTAGTAAGGATATGTTGGGTATTTGTACGAATTGTGAGGGGTATTTTATGAATTATTGAAACTTGATGGGCATTTGGTGAATTATGGAAAAACTCGAGGGCATTTCATGAAATATCCGTTTTCTTAAATGGATGTTTCAAAATAATAGGGACAATGTGCTTTATTCTAATTTTGGTATATGACTCATCATATTTAATGAATTCAAACGACTCTTTTTTCCACTTTACTAATTACCCCCTCCGTATTTATTTAAGAGATACACTTGGTTAGGCACGGGTATTAAGAAAAAAAATTGAATGAAATAAAGTAATAAAATAAGTGGGGTTGGGTAGATATTTTAATAAGTAAAACAAGTGGGGACCATGTCATTTCAGGGGATGGGGATGGGGGGTGGGATGTAGATTGATTATTTAATTAGATGGTGGGGTTGATAAGTTATTAAAAATGACAAGTGTATCTCTTAAATAAATACGGCCGGAAAAGGCAAGTGTATCCCTTAAATAAATACAGAGGGGGTACAAATTTTCACTCATACTACTTTTATATTCTCTATTTAGTCACAACTTTCTACCCAACCTATTTTTTTATTCTTCTTTTCTTACACCACTCCACTCAACCTAATCTATACTAATATATTAAAAGGTGTTTTGAAGAACGTATACGTGTCAGGTATACCTCTCCTTATTACGCCACGTCACCACTAATTAGCATCATGACATGTCATTACAACAAAAAAAAGCATCAAATAAGGATCGAACACAAGACCTCTTTGCTAAAAGTTACACTTCTTACCATCTTAACCAACTACAACTTATGTAATATCTTTCTATATAAGCAAATATATTCTTTTTAAAATAAACAATACATTGAATAAAGTGAATGCAAAAAAGGAAATGATTATTTAATTTATAAATGTTTAGTTATTAATTTGAAGAAAAGGATCCGGCTTTGTTTAGATTTTTGGATGTGGGGTTTTAGATCTAGGAGGTTGCTGATCGGACACTAATCTTATGTCACCACGTAATCTGATGAAGACACCATCTCTACTTGAACATAATTATAAAAAAAAACCCGAATAAAAGTCAAAACCCGGGGCAACGCCCGGGCTACACACTAGTTTTTTTTATTATTCTTTTCTTACAACATTCCACTTTTCCCATACTTATTTCTTACATTCCAATCACTTATCTTGGTTGTTGTTAAATGCCTAAGTATCCCCATTGTTTCGAAACGGAGGTCGTATTATTTATTGATCAATGAAAATCAAGTGCAATATAATTTTCAATATGGTGGCTTTTATGTGTTTAATCGGTACTCCCTTCGTTTCTAAATAATGGGGACGGTTTCCTTAAATGGATGTTTCAAAATAATAGGGACAATGTGCTTTATTCTAATTTTGGTATATGACTCATCATATTTAATGAATTCAAACGACTCTTTTTCCACTTTACTTACAATTTTCCAGTCAATCTACTTTTATATTCTCTTTTTACTCATAACTTTCCACCTAACATATTTTTTTAATTTTTTTTTTTACACCACTCCACTCAACCTAATTCTTTATTATTATTTTCTTACAACATTTCACTTTTCCCATACTTATTTATTACATTCCAATCATTTATTTTGGTTGTTGTGAAATGCGTAAGTGTCCCCATTATTTCAAAACGGAGGTAGTACTAGTTATTGGCCCAAACGATATCCTTAGGTTATTGTTATTTTAATAAGTACTATGTATTGATTAATGCAAAGTAAGTGATATATAATTTTGATAAAGCACTAGTACATAATTGAGCTTATGTAACACGTGTTGGTAACACTTTTTGAAATGCAAAATCACAAGATATTTAAGTAACACTTCGGTAACAGTTTTTCTAAAATGTAACACTCAAGGTAACACTTTTAACGTAGGTAAAATTTTATGGTAACACTTTTAAAATAGGTAACAATTTATGGGAACACTTTTAAAATAGGTAACAGTTTATGGTAACAATAAAAGGTGCTACCTTTTCTTTTAAAAGAGAATTTAAAAATTTACAATTAAAAAATAAATAAGTAACATTTATGGTATCACTAAAAGGTGTTACCTTTTTTTTAAACAAAAATTAAAAATTTACAATTAAAAAAAAACGCAAATCCCAAAATCCCATAAATTCCATTTTAATGGAAGTGCCGCCAAGGACAAAATTTCAGATTTCGTTTTTATTTTCTAATTTTTTTTTAAAACCGCCAAACAAAGGAAAAAGTCAATCCTAGGGTTAATTGTCTCCAAAAAATTTCCTCTTCCAATTCATCAGGAAATCACGAACAAAAATCGCAGAGTATTTTGGAAATCACGAACAAAAATCGAACAAAAATCAGGAAATCGCGGTTCCAATCATCGAATTCACACTTCCAACTTCTGGTTTCATCGGATTAGCGCTTTTATTTCGTCGTCTTAATCATCGTTCGAGCTTGTTCTTGATCGGGCTTTATCGAATCCGCGCCTCCTTTCAGGTACTTTGTGATTTGTGGTGGTTGTTCTTAAATTTTTTGTTTGTTTAATATTTGATTTTGCAAGATTTCTATGAATCGTTACAATACAGATTATATTGTTTAATTTTTTTTTGATTGGATTGTGAACGTTTATTATGCAATGGTAATTTGTTTGATTTTTTTGATTCGGTACTTTGTATTTTGGTCTGGTCTGGTTGGTTGAGTGTGAGTGTGTGTTTTGGTTTGGTTGTTCTTAAATTTTTTGTTTGTTTAATCATTGATTTTTAAGATTTCTATGAATACAGATTATAGTGTTTAATCTTTTTTGATTGGAATGTAAACGTTTATTATGCAGTGGTAAGTTGTTTGATTTTTTGATTCGGTACTCTGTATTTTGGTCTGGTATGGTTGTTGACTGTGAGTATGTGTTTTGGTTTGGTTGTCAAGCAACCTGAATAAGGGTCATTTAGACTAGTATTATTGGTTGCTAGCTTTTCGTGTCTGGGTAATTTTCTTTATTTTCTTCTATATTGTCAATTATATGGCCCTTTTAAGAGTCACAGTGACAGTCACATAAGTGGGAGGTATGATTCTATAGAACACGAATCAACTTGATTAATTTACCTGCTCTTTCTGGTTCCTTTTGTTGTGTTTTTACACTTAGTGTTAGTACTCCTTTTGATTGAATTCTGTATGTTTATTGATTTTGTGTCTGATGTGGTATTATGGGCTTTTAATTTATTCATTCCGTATTTCAAGTTTGTTGATTTTGTGTTTGATGTCGTGTCCTTGGCTTTGAATTTGATAATCTGATTTTTTTTAGTCATGAATTTAAATGGTATATGCTCTGGCTCACTGATGGACCTGGACTGAATTTGGACAAGAATAGAATTATCATAGTTTTATGTGAGCTTAGTGAACATTGATTGCGACCAATGAACAACTTAGGAGGCTGCATAGGAACTTACTTGCATGGTTAAAAAAAGGCGTATTACTGATATATGGGGTGACTCGATAGTCGTGACTGCATTTTTTATTGTCTATTTTATCTGTCAGTCACTGCATTGTAATTTAAATTCAGAAACTAGGCTGTCTTTTATGCAATTAGATATCATCTCATCTTTGTAGGCTAGAAAATACAACCTGTGATGGATGGGTACCAAATAATATTACTCGCCTGTATTGGCCTTACTGCTGCAATGATGATCCTTTGACTGTTCCATGTTTTAATGCCATTTCTTGGTTTCCCCTATTATGCTCAACCGTAAAAGAGGAAGTATAAAATTTCATAATCATGGTGAATAACAGATTAACAACTTTCAGTCTATAACCTTACTGGGAAGCCGTCCCATTTTTTCCAATGCATTCTTAGGTAGTGTCTCAAGAACTCTGACAGGAACAAGTTGGTTAGGAAAAATTAACACTTCTGCAAAGAACTGATCTGCACAGATCAGAACTGATCTGTGCAGATCAGAACTGAACTATGCAGAATAGAACTGAACTTCACAGAACCCTTATGTTAGTCTATTCATGGAATTCATCTGATTTCAATTTCTAGGGTTCTGTCACTACAGAGTCCTACCTACTGTTTTTTTTTTGTCTGTATAAAATTCATCTTTCTTTCTTCTATTTTGACACTGCTGTGGGCTCTGTCAAGGTGACCCGGTGACTATTTAATTGGCATGCCTGCCATTTCAATACTTTGGCTTGCTTGTGAACATAACGATGCTTAAATCTCAACTTGATATTTTTTTGTTTTACTCATCCAAATATACGTTCTTCTGATTGAGCTTCTCCTTATCTCTTCCGTATTTTGAACTTCTGCAGATTCGTACTTTATTGCAATTCGGAGGATATACTCTTGTGAGAAATGAAGTAGAATTAAAGTACCATGCTTGTCTGTTTTGAGTTGCTGCTTTTACAATGTCTTTCTGCTGATGTTTTGCTCCGGTGTTGTTTTCCTGATTTCTTGTGTGCCTGTTCTTTTTCTAATTTTAGTCTTTTTGCCTGTTCAGGTTCTTTCTGCCTTTTCTGTTCTGATTGTAGTCTTTCTGCATGTTCTTGTTTTGATTGTAGTTTTTTTGCCCATTCTTGTTCTGGCTGTAGTTTGTTTTTCTGCATGTTCTAGGTCTGATTGTAATGTTTTTGCTATAATAGTTCGTGAAGAGAGATACCTGTGTGCATCATTAGATTAAACCTTGAGCGCACTAACGTATTTCAGAGAAAGAATACCAATTTAAAACCAACAATGAGATTCCGTTAATCATCGTGGCAGTTTCCTATCAGCTAATACAACTTAATATACTACCTTAAAGAATCTAGCAATCGGAAACTTCACCAGATTTTTGAATTCCACTTGACTTTTTATCTATTTTCTTTACTTGTTTCTTTTCTATTATTATTATTATACAAGTCTCAATTATTTGTGGGCGTATGTCTCTATAGTTACTGTCATTCCTTTTAGACATGTTAAAATTATATTCCAATGTTTTTAATCTCTCAATTTGTGTATGTTTAACTTTTCATAAAGGAGACAAAATGAGTAGTTGGACCAACTTCTTACAATCTAGTAATGAGTATGAGAAAGGTATGGAGGATTATTTAGATAAAGCGTTTTCTACTCAAGCAATTGGTGATCAGATTACTTGCCCGTGTAAGGTGTGTTATCACCGCTTTTGGCATCGTAGAGAGACAGTATTCAATCATTTGATTGTAAACGGGATCGAGCCTGGCACTGAAGGATGGCATTGTTATGAAAAGGGTATGTCATCGACATCAAATACAAAGAGGAATGTTGAA
This sequence comes from Spinacia oleracea, assembly GCF_020520425.1. Taxonomy (NCBI): domain Eukaryota; kingdom Viridiplantae; phylum Streptophyta; class Magnoliopsida; order Caryophyllales; family Amaranthaceae; genus Spinacia; species Spinacia oleracea. Next base: position 157,967,984 of record NC_079490.1, on the reverse strand, counting down.
GATAATACATCAGACATGTATGATGATATTGAACGTTTTATATATGATGTTCATAGAGACGTGGCAGAAAGGTATGAAGAGGTTGGAGATGAGCCCAATGATGAGGCTAAGAAGTTCTATAAGTTAGTTGAAGATGGAAAACAAGAGCTATATCCTGGCTGCAAAAAAATTTCAAAGCTATCATTTCTCATTCATTTTTACCTTTTGAAGTGTATTCATGGGTTAACTAATGTATCAACTTCAGATATTTTGGATTTTATCCGAGAAGTGTTACCAGATGCATCCAAAGTGCCTAACTCTTTTAATGAGGCAAAGAAATTGATAAAAGATCTGGGTCTTCATTATGACAAGATTGATGCATGTCGTAATGATTGTATGTTGTATTGGAAGGAGCATGAAGCTGCGACGTCTTGCCATGTTTGTCATGCTTCAAGGTGGAAAGAAACACAGACTGAAAACCAAGATGATATTAGCAATCAGCCATCTAAGAAAGTGCATAATGTCCCTGCAAAAGTTCTTTGGCATTTTCCTCTTAAACCAAGGCTTCAAAGATTGTACATGTGTTCAGAAACAACAGAGCTATTGAAGTGGCATGATGAAGAAAGAGATAAAGATAAGTTATTGAGGCATCCGGCTGATGGTGAGGCGTGGAAAGAGTTTGATCTAAAGTACCCAAATTTTGCTAAAGAAGCACGTAATGTTCGTTTGGGGCTTGCAAGTGACGGATTTAATCCATTTCGAACTATGAGCACACAACATAGTACATGGCCTGTTGTTCTAATTAATTACAACTTACCACCATGGTTGTGTATGAAGCCAGAATTCTTGATGTTGTCTCTCCTTATTCCCGGGCCCACCTCTCCTGGGAAGGACATTGATGTCTACCTTCAACCATTGGTTCAAGAACTTAAAGATCTGTGGGAGTATGGGTTGGACACCTATGACACGAAGAAGAGACAAACATTCAAGATGCATGCAGCTTTACCATCAACGACCAGTGACTTTCCAGGTTATGCTATGTTATCTGGTTGGAGCACCAAAGGGAAGTTTGCATGCCCCTATTGTCACTACGAGACTGATCATCATCACTTGAATAATAGTAATAAGTCTTTCTACTGTGCTCATCGTCGATGGTTAGATGAAAATAATCCTTGGCGGCATGATATGAAGTCTTTTAACGGAGAAAAGGACGAGAGGACAACTCCAAATCCTTTAACAGGGACTCAAATTTCAAGCTTGTTAGAAATTTGGGAAAACAAGTTTGGAAAGTTACAAACAAAAAAGAAATATCCAGATTGTCCATGGACAAAGTCCTCTATCTTCCACACTTTGCCATATTGGAAAGATTGCGGGTGTCGCCATCATTTGGATGTCATGCACATAGAAAAAAAATATATGTGATAGTGTGCTGGGAACTTTGTTAGACATACCTGGAAAGTCAAAAGATCATCATAAGGATCGATTAGATCTGCAAGAAATGGGTATAAGGGAAGAACTACATCCTTTAGATACAGATGACGAGCGGTATGTTTTGCTGCCCAAAGCATCATTCTCAATGACGAAGGAAGAAAAAAACATTTTTTGTAGTGTTCTGAAGAAGGCAAAGCTGCCACAAGGTTGTGCATCAAATATTGCAAGGTGTGTGCAAGTGAAGGAGGGAAAAATATTAGGGTACAAGAGTCATGATGCTCATATAATAATGCAACACTTGCTTCCGGCAGCAATTAGGAAAACTTTACCAAAGCATGTTGCATTACCTCTTATTAGATTGAGTGGCTTTTTTAAAGAAATATGCAAGAGAGTCATCAATCCAAAAGATTTGGATCGCCTTCAAGCTGAAATTGTTGAGACTCTTTGTGAACTTGAAAGAATATTTCCACCATCTTTTTTTGACATCATGGTCCACTTGCCGATTCATTTGGTTGATGAAATAAAGCATGGTGGACCAGTGTGTGATTGGTGGATGTACCCTATAGAAAGATACCTCGGAAAGCTGAAATCGTATGTTAAAAACCGATGTCGCCCTAAGGCTTCAATAGCAGAAGGTTAGTTGGCTGAAGAGTGCTTGATATTCTGTTCTAGGAATTTGCATACTGGTGCAAAGAAGCGATCTAAGTGGTTTAACACAAGTAAGGAGAAAACTGATGAAATTGACGAAGAGTCACCTTTATTCCCTAAGGCAGGTTATCCTCTTGGGAGGAAGAAGAAAGGGAAGTCATACAGTCTTGATTCAAACACAATGGCTCTAGCACATCGTTATGTGTTGTTTAATTCTCAAGATGACCAAGTTGAAAATTACAATAAGTGAGTAATATTTTGAATATCTGGTTCATTATGTTTAAATTTATATTGTTTTATTCCCATTCTTATATGGTTAATACTATGCAGGGAACATGAAGAGTTTGTAAAAAAGAAGTCTAGAGACAGGCGAAAAAGAAGGTGGAAAGAGGCACAAGAGCATAGCAATGAATTCATGGTTTGGTTTAGGGAAAAGGTGGAGCTGAATAATGTCCCTGGTCATATCAAATGGCTATCAATAGGTCCTTCTAGTATTGCAAGGAGGTACACCGGATATTTTTGCAATGGATATAAGTTCTACACAAGAGATCATGATGAAAAGTGTAAAACTCAAAATAGTGGAGTCTCTTTGACAGCTTTGACTCCAAGCTTCGCGAGTAGCAAGGATCACAATCCCGTTCTTGGTAATGTCACATATTATGGGATTGTAAAATCGATAATTGAGATAGATTATTGGAGTGCATTTAGTGTTGTGTTGTTCGAGTGTGATTGGTTCAATGTGGATGTAGACGATTATGGACTAACTCGTGTGAACTTCAAGAAATTGTGTTCTAAAGATGATCCTTTTGTCTTGGCATCACAAGTGCATCAAGTGTTCTATACTCAAGATGGCCTTGAAGAAGATTGGCATTATGTGAACCGAAATTTACCAAGAGACTTTTTTTTATGCCGAGGGGAAATCTGAAAACACGTATATGAATGAAGTTCGTGAACCCGCGAAGGATGTAATTCCGGCTACATATCATGATGAACACTGAAATTGGAACATAGAAGGTGCTTATGACAGAGTTGAGGTGCCTACAAACACTGAAATGGGGGATGATAGTCTCGAAAATGGTTTCGATATAGATGACACAGATTGGGATTGGATGGAATCATCAAAGTGACATACCTGGAGCGTTTAATTAGAATAATTATCCTTGATTTGAACTTATTTTTTGCATTTGACGAACTATCATTGAAGTGTTTTATTTTCGTATTTGATCTTGTTGTGTTATGATTTTTTAAGGCAAATTTCTACCATTGACAGAAACTGAGACATAGCAGGGATGTAGTTTTGAATCTTTGATGCATCTGTCTCACAGGCTATTAGTGGCGATTCGCAAAACCCTTATGTTAGTCTAGTCATGGAATTCATCTGATTTCAATTTCTAGGGTTCTGTCACTACGGAGTCCTACCTGCTGTTTGTTTTTTGTCTGTATGAATTCATCTTTCTCTCTTCTATTTTGATTCTGTTGTGGGCTCTGCCAAGGTGACCTGGTGATTCCTTGCATTTGGCATCAATATATGTTCTTCTCATTGAGCTTCTCCTAAACTCTTCCGTATGTTTGAACTTCTGCAGTTTCGAGGTGTGTGGTATCCAGGTGCTCGGGCAGCAGGGCGAGTTGCGGCGGCGTCACTGAGGTAAATTTCTCCTACTGACAGAATTTGAAAATGATTATATGAGAAATTCTGAGGTAAATTTCTCCTACTGACATAATTTCTCCTACTGACAGTATACTTAAGTGATTACTGTTGAATTGAATTTCAGAATATGAGTTGTTTTCTGCTTTGGATCTTTCTGACAATTGAATTTCAGAATATGAGTTGTTTTCTACTTTGGTCTGATGTGTCATTACATAATGAACTATGTCACTTAGAAATGAAAATGAAAATCTGAAAATTGCTACAGGTGAACAAAAATGAAAAAAGAGAGTAAGTTACCAGAAAATAAGTTAATAAGAAAATTTTTTGTACAGAACTAGAGGTTCTGAATTAATAAACTTTAGAACAAGGAATTTCGTTCTGAAATATATCTGTCTTTCGTGCTTTCGTGCATCCATTTGCTTGAGCAGTCCAATGCATTGGTTCACTTTCATGCAACCTCACTCACCAGACTTTTGTAGGAACTATGATTTATATACTTCGTACATAATTTCCTTAGAAATAAAACCATTAATGAGACTTGACCATTAACTAGAAGCTAGTTTTATGTGCTTCTATATAGATTTTTTGAGCCACTCTCTAACACTGTAACGTTGAACCTGCATTAAATTAGATCTTGGTATGTCATCGATTCACTGTTACTACCTTGTTCATATTTTGTACCGTAATCTTAGAGGATATAGTTCACTGCTTGCTTCGAATCTGAGCTTTTGATGTAATTTGCCCATTGTTTCTTCTCGACCAGTAGCAAGGCCATATGATATGCTTTCAGCTCACCCATAAGGGCTGTTTGCAGCCTGCGTCTTAACCCATAACTTGTTCTCCATAGTCCATTGGAGTCCCTGGATATACCTGCTACGTACACCCCATAATCATCACAGCTTTCAGCTCTTGAATCTTTTCTGGTTGTTGCTACTTATTTTATTTTTTTGTTTTATAGGAATAACGTTTGTTTTTTACATGTTCTTTAATATTTTTTTGTAGGAGTCGAGGTCAAGATGTCAGATTATGAAAGCCTAAGGATCAAGAGGATAGAAGATAATAGATTGAAAATGAAGGAATTGAGGGTTAAATCGATGGCTTACCAAGTAAGTCAAATGGTGAAGAGCTCAAAACAAGCGAAGAGGAGTAAGATGCAATCACATAAGGTGGTTAAAGATAGTGACGGGTACATACCTGGTTTAGAGGGTGAACTAAATCACTCAAGTGAAGAGGATAACAATGAGATTCGGGCAAGGAGTGTAAACCTGAGGTCTGGCTCTAAAAAGGTAAATGGTTCCTTTATGAAATGACATTTCTGAATTTTAAATTAGTTAACTATTCATCTGAAAAGTTTGATAATTTTAAGCATAAATATTTTTAGGTTTCGGCAACGAGAGGGAGAAGTCCCACTAAGATGAAAGAGACTTTGGAAATCCCTTCCACACCAATGGCAGATCTCGTGAAGAAGCGTCATGCAAACACCCAAAAGCAACATTTAGGGAAGGAGGTACGAGGGACAGATTCTGCACAAAAAAACAACCTGGATTGGATTTGATGGCACAACAACAAATGGTTGCAACACAAGTCAATCGCCAGCAAGTTAGAGAATCTATACAGTCCAAGCGGATTGAAGGCTCATCAGCATCTGAAAGTTCTCAAGTGAGATTAGTTAAGTCTGCTGCCCAGAATAAGTTGCTCCAAAGTCAACCAGAAAAAGAGGATGAGCTTGGTGTCCAATCAAAGAAGGGGCAAAGTAAAACAATGGTCGCTCCCGGTTCACTCAGTGCTTATATGCAAATGAAAGCGACGTTGAGAGGAAAAGAGTTGAGAGCGAAGAAAAGTGATGTATTACTACGAGAACATGTTGGCAAACTTAAAACCATTCACACTTATGAAAATCAAGTGGCTAGTTCAACAGTGATAGTAGGGAGTTGTTCACGAACACAACCATTGGGACATGGCTTAGAGGAAGAATATGAGGATCATATGAGCTCAGATGAATGTGATATGGATGCAGAAGATGCTGAGTTTGGTTTAGAATTGAATATTCATGCTAATGACCAGCTGGATATGCAAATTGAACCACAAATCCGCCAAGAGCTAGAAAGTGAAAGAATTGGTAATGATTCACTATGTTGTTAACCTTAAGCTTTATATGTATACTGTCATATATGTTTTTATTAACCTCTTTGTCGACCATTGTGTAGCTCCTTCAACAAGCAAGCGAACTAGAGGACAAACTATGTGCAAAGATGTTCATGAATGGACATTAAATGATCGCAAGCCTATCATTCTTAACGAAATGGGGAAGCCTATTGGTCCGAATAAGAAGACTTTAGATAAATTTTCAAGATTTTTAGGGACTTTGGCTCGTAATTCTTCTCTTGCACCATCGAACAAGCTAAATTGGCCGAATGTTCCAGATAAGGACAACATTTGGAGTTACGTGAAGGTAAGACCCCAGGCCCCAACATTAACTTACAACTTAATTTCTAAATGGCAACCAATTTTTTTTCCTGGCACACCTACCTATTAAACTCCTATTGTCTCACTTTATAATGCATACACAGAAGAAGTACATCATCTCTGAAGAAGGGAAAGATCATGTGTTGTCATCAGTTGGAAAGCTTTGGCGTAAATATAAATGCAGTGTAAAGGCAAATCACTTCACTCCATACAATAATAACGCTGATAGGTGGGAAAGTGCTCGTGATACAATTCCAGATTCGCATTTCAAGGATTTGTTAGAATTCTGGAACTTGGACCAAATTCAGGTATTTGTTCAATCTTAGACCCCTGACCTTTCTGATGCTAACAGCCTGTTTACATGGAACGTTTCAATATAACATTTAACCAGCCCACCTTAATGTGTAACAACCAACCATAAGAGTGAATATAGCTAGTCAGCAAATTGGGGGGGGGGGGGGATTAACTCATTAAAATGAAAAATACACCATTTAAGAAATACATGTTTCCCTAGATACAAAAGACTAAGGCCCATAGGTAGAAGTCTGTAGACATGAGCTCCAAGCAGACAACAACAACAGGAGCTAGCTCCAAGCAGTTTCATTGCCAGAAAAAGAGTTGGCTAAACTCACCATTCATTTCTAAATTCGCAATAGCACCAGCAGCAACTCGAGGACTCATCCTCGGAGCTTCGAATAATATTCAGCAAGGAATTCCTTAGAATTGTTACTTAATTGTTAGACACATGTAGAAAGTAATCTCAAGAGAACTAAACTTGTAGCTATGAGCAACACCGTATTACAGTTAAAACAACTCTTATGTATCAGTTATTAGAGTACGCATTCACGATAAACCTTTAAGGAAGACCACATCATCTTTCTCAAATTCACAGCCCTGGGAACAGAATTCTTAGAAGTAACACTAGATTAAATCCAATGGAATTATATATGCAAGGCCAAATTGTTCAATTATTAACAACAACAAAGATCAGGATTAAATGTACAAGTATAATGTACTGCAGATTTACATTTGGTAAGACAAATTCATTAGGAAGGGCAATTAGATAGAAATTGAATTCAGGTTAAACTTTACTGAAATCAGGTTTATCCCATAACCAGATGATTCACAAGCCTCACTGCAAACAAGTTTTTACATCCGACATGTAAAACTGAATTTTGACAGTTGGACCAAGCATGTAGGATGATCATACAAAATGATCCTAGTGCTAGACTTTGAAGATGTACTCTAGGAGATATTAACAGTTCAAAGAGTCGATATTAGAAGTCAGTACGTGATTACTAACACAAAGTAATATTCTATAGTTAACATTAACATTATCCTAAGGACTCTAAAACTTCATACAATAAAGGCTTTCTCATGAATCGATGTCCAGCAACAAGCAAATGATTCACACCTTCTCTAAAGTTTAAACACAGTAGAGCAATACAGGGCCAACAATCCATCCTTGTTAAATAATTATGCACTACTATTTTGAAATTGAAGTATCATCTCGCAATGCATAATGTGTAAGTAGTTACCATTTAGTTTGTACTTAACATACAGGAAGAAAGCCAAAAGAAAAGGGAAAGCAATATCAACCAAAGAGAAAGGCACACTATGGGGCCAACGAGCTTTGTGAGGAGACAATATGAATTGGTAAATAATTATGCACTACTAAATCCCTTTTAATCTTGAAATCCATTTTTTTTCTCTGACAAAGAGTAACATTTTTCTATTTTGTTCTTCTTTGGATGTGTGAATTTCTAGCAACAACAAGATGTTGAGAAGAAGCCACCATCTCATGCACGTTTATACAAAGAAACTCGGAAAAGGAAAGTGGGAAAAGAATATAAAACACCTTACGAGACTATTCAAAGTAACATTGTAAGTTCAATATGCCCCTTCCTGTATTTAGGATATGCGAATCCATCTTAAAATGGCCTGGTGGTTATATAATGCCAATTTTATTATAGGATAAGATGGAGGAAGTCCAAAGGCAAAGACAAATTGATGGAGATGGTGCATTTTTTGAAGTAATGAACCTGGAGAACTCGGGAAAACATAAGCAATTAGGAAGGTGTTCAAAAGTAAAAGGCAAGAGTAAAAAAGCTTCAGTGGGTGGTGTAATCATACCTGATGAATATATACAACCATATAAGGATCAAATTGTGAAAGATACCGTAGCAGAAGTACTAAAGATGTTCAAGCAACAACTTCCTCCTGAATCGTTTGCTCATGTGATGTCATCTTTTCCAGAGAGTCCTAGAGTAACAGAAGACCAAGAGCATGACCAGGTGAATTATTCTTATATCTTTTACTTAAACATTGTTCATAATCGATTTAGCTGTTGTGGAAAGTGTTAGCTCATGGGATTCTTCATTCTTTTTCTGTTGCTTTGCTCCAGCGATGAGTCTTAATAGTTAGAATGAGAATATATTTTTGAGTAACATTCATCTTTTCTTGTAACTAGTGCGCTGTAATTGCCCCCCTTCAATCCGAAAATTTTGGTGCATGCACAATCTTTTTCTCCTTAACAGTTTAAGAATGATGTCTTACAATGAATCCTTATCTTGCCTAAATCAGATGAAATACAAGGACGTATTGTTTTGTAGACACCTACTTTTGTCCCCATTCCCGAAAGGGAAGGTTCGATGATGAAAACATAAATCTCCACTTGACAACGCATCTCCTATAAAATAACGAATCTCAATCACCCTTCTCGTTTCACCCGAAACCTGCTATTTATGGAAACCTGCTAAAAATAGTAACTGCCGTAAAGGGTAGCTTCAAAAGTGGCAAGTCATAAAAGATAGAAACCTGTCAGAATTAGGTGTTGCACTCCAACATAAATCCTAAATGAGATAGAAAACTGCGAGAATCCTATTCCTAATATGATTCGGAAATAAGAGTTACGTATTAATTAAAATCCTAACGAGCCTAGAGTTCGTAACGGGCCCAGACGCATTCCGTCATAAAATTAATACGCACTAAAAGACTCGATTAAGTCTCATACACTACGGATTCTAAGAGTCCGAATCTGACAAAGAAACGGCCCAAACAGCAATTTCAACGCCCAGCCATGGGCGCTGAAATTGCCTGGATCCTATTTTCAACGCCCAGAGCTGGGCGCCGAAATCTTTGACGCCCAGCCCTGGGCGCTGAAAATACCTGGTACGTGTTTTTTTCCTAATTCCTCGTGGATTAGAGTTCTACAGTTCTATCTTTCCACGAACTCTTTTATATAAATAGGGCCTTAAGTTCGACGTGAAAAGACAACAACACGCAATTATATTTCTGAGTATTGACTCTAAAACCCCTAAGCCTAAGCCTCACGCTGCAAAACTGATCACGCGTTCTGTCGCAATCGATCCATAAATCGAACAGAACGTATCCTATCCCATAATTTGAGATTCGTTAAATAAAAGGAGAAATAGCAAAGTCAAAGTGGTTAGTTTTCTGAGAACCGTGACGCACCTCTCAAGGGTGCGTCGTAATGTGTCCCTTTTTCCATGGTTTAATTGCTTTCCTCGCCCTTTTATGAACTGTTAAACTTACTAAATCTGATTGTTCGATCACGCTTAATAAATATGATATTTTTGGGAAATTGGATTATCATGTTAGGTCCCTTAAAACAATCTAAATCAGATAATCGCGCTCGATCTAGTACTATATGTTGCATAAAATCAAATCAGATTAGTTTAATAGTTAACGCATGTCCCTTCAATTATTTATGCTGAGCTAGTAAGGATATCCTGCCTCTGGAGTTATCGAAGAGCGAGTACTCCTCTCGGTAGTTACAGTCCCCCGAACCCTCAATCTCTACCCTGCGGGTGTACGTTGAGCGATCCCCACCACCAGGGATCACAAGGGAACCTACGGCCGTCGTGGTCAAACATAATTGCACTCCCTGAATGGCGACTCCTATATTACTAGTCAATTGGGTGTAAACTCACAGGAAATCCAATTACACTTGATTTGACAAAAACAAGCGTCACACCCACGAGGGACGAGGTCACGCATTAGCCTCGTGCTTTTTCGACCCCCTCACAGTGGCGACTCCACTAGGGATAGTGAAGGAAATACTTGTGCTTGTAGGTAATCAAAATAGCCGAAAGGTGAAACGATCCTACCCCGCGTTTATTTCCCGATCAAGTTGGGACGACCTGAAAATCAGCATATTAATGTGAACGGGCAGAACCGCATAATGATCTTGGCTCCCTCAGGGAGTTTGGACTAAGGATACCCATCGTCAATCGGGGGGTGCATACGCTTCGAATGTTGTCCACTCGGCACTTTCGCTAGTAGTACACCCGTCCCAAACCCAATCGCTCGCCCACTAGGTCCCTCTCGCCTGCATGCCCCCTTGGCTTGCACTTGCGGGTTGGCCTCTTGGGCGAAATTCGTCTGTTGAAGACACTACCTCGACCGGGGCATGTGTTGGATCTACGATAGAAGCAGTACCAAGCCAGGCGCAAATAACTACCCATAGAAGCCTATCATAAACTACATGACATATTATTATTGCCTCACGATGGAATGTTAGTTATGTGTAGCGAAATATATGATTGTGTGTGACAAACTATCCTAGAAAAACCAACGACCTTAAAAATTGCCCAAAAATTCATAAACCAATTTGCCAAAGAGTTATACCGAAATACGTGTTCCGCAAACCCGAACTATCGCCACAAAAATAAGCGACGCTCGGGATGGCCTGTAACGAATCCCACAAACGCTGCACAACGTGTAAAGGACGTTATTAGGCAAGCACGCAAAATCGAAGTCGCATAAACAAAAAGTGGACGCAAACAGAAAACGAGAACCAGCCAGGGACGCATTTTCAACGCCCCTGGCTGGGCGCCGAAATTTCTCACGCCCATAGCTGGGCGCTGAAGTTGCTGCCTGGCCTTTTGGTCAGGCACAGCAGCCTCGGTGCCCACGCATGAAGAAAATACGTAGCAAAAAAAAAAACTTTTCGTGATTTTTTTTTGCTACGAGGGCGTATGAAATAGCACTCGATTCTAAAAGCGACTTATATAAAAAAATAAATAACTCTTTGTGTCGTTGTTAGGCCTCCTACGACGACAATGCTCGGCATCAAAATCGAACATGCTAATAATTATGAATGTCACATGGGCAAAGTATTCAAAAATAATGTTCAAATGAAGTTTTTAAGGAAAAATAATGTTCGAATAAAAAGTAAATCCGAGTCTAGACTAGGCTATGCCAAAGTACAATCTAAATCCTAAGTCTTAGTTGTCTTATCCATAGAATCGGTCCTAATGCTTGGTGTCGTTCTGCAAGTCAAAAGGTTAAACCATATTGAGTCTCCCTTCCTAACATTTAAATCAATAATCACCCATATGTAATTGTCATCCCTTGCTAAGAGTCTACGGCCTCAATACTCTCTCTCACCCATAAAAAGAATATGTTATGTATTTGCAAAATGGAAACGGTCACATTCTGAAAATCATTCCCGCATAGTCGCACAACCCCCAAAGTGAACCTAAGGTGTCAATACCATTGGCAAAGAAAAAATTAATGGCCTCAAGGCTTATAATCACATTGGGTCACGACTATCATAGTCCTCTCGAGTCACTCGCTCCTTGAAATACTACTAAGTACGGACTAAAAGATATTCCATGAATGCAACATGACCAACCATGAAAATACCCAAATCGGCATACCATAAGGCTACCATTGGGGTAAAGCAATACACACTAAGAGGGAAGCCGCACTAATGATTCTAGTCTTGCAAAAATAAAAATTCGATCTCCCCAACTAACTACCTTGCCAACATTAAGCAAAATGGCGCATAACAAATGAACACCCTAGGGTTAAAATCTAAAGTGTCAACCAATGGAAGTTATGGTCCAATTAGCCTAAGTCTGAGAGTCGCTTGGTCAAGTATTATAGGCTTATGCCACGTCCTTATTTTGAGTCTAGGCCACCTCCTTATATTCCTACACGGGTAATAATCAGAAAGATTAATGAAAGTTCGAGTCTAAATCACAACTTCCAATTAAATCCCAGAAACTGGAATCTGAAAAGAAGCAAAAAAAGTTATTTTCGATGCAATTCTTTCGTTAAATTTCAATAAGGTAAAAACAACATTTTGAATCTACGCTATTTGCACATTTTAAGAAACGACTAAATACTCTTGCAAAGTAAGACAAAATTAAAGGTCCACCCTAGGCCAACTAAAATTAAAGGTCCACTATAGGCCTACCAAACGAGGCTCACTCAGTCTCGCCTCGTGACTCAAAGACCACAACCATCTACCTTTTAGCCCAAACCAAAAAAAATTGATTGAATGATGTATGTTGGGGAGTGTAGACACCTACTTTTGTCCCCATTCCCGCAAGGGAAAGGTTCGATGATGAAAACGTAAATCTCCACTTGACAACGCATCTCCTTAAAATAAACGAATCTCGATTCCCCTTTTCATTTCATCCGAAACCTGCTATTTATAGAAACCTGCTAAAAATAGTAACTGCCGTAAAAGGTAGCTTCTAAAAGTGGCAAATCATAAAAGATAGAAACCTGTCAGAATTAGGTGTTGCATTTCAACATAAATCCTAAATGAGATAGAAAACTGCGAGAATCCTATTCCTAATATGATTCGGAAATAAGAGTTACGTATTAATTAAAATCCTAACGAGCCTAGAGTTCGTAACGGGCCCAGACGCATTCCGTCATAAAATTGATACGCGCTAAAAGACTCGAATTAATCTCAAACTCTACGGATTTCAGGAATCCGAATCTGACTAAAGAAAGCAGCCCAGATCCTATTTTCAACGCCTGGCTCTGGGCGCTGAAAATACCTGGGTACGTGTTTTTTCCTAATTCTTTGTGGATTAGAACTCCACAATTCTATCTTTCCACGAACTCTTCCCTATAAATAGCCCCCTAAATTCGACGTGAAAGAACACAACAACACCCAATTATATTCTGAGTATTGACTCCAACCCTTAGCCTAAGCCTCTCGCTGCGAAATTGTTCACGCGTTCTGTCGCAATCGATCCATAAATCGAACAGAACGTATCCTGTCCCATAATTGAGATTCGTTAAATAAAAAGGAGAAATAGCAAAGTCAAAGTGGTTAGTTTTCTGAGAACCGTGACCCACCTCTCAAGGGTGCGTCGTAATGTGTCCCTTTTCGATGATTTAACTGCTTTCCTTGCCCTTTTTATGAACTGTTAAACTAACCTAATCTGATTGTTCTATCACGCCTAACAAATATAATATTTTGGGAAATCGGATTATCATGCTAGGTCCCTTAATGCTATTTAAATCAGATAATCACGATCGAATTAGTATTATATGTTGCATATTGCTAAAATCAACTCAGATTAGTTTAATAGTCAACGCATGTCCCTTCAATTATTTATGCTGAGCTAGTAAGGATATCCTGCCTCTGGAGTTATCGACGAGCGAAGTACTCCTCTCGGTAGTTACAGTCCCCCGAACCCTCAATCTCTACCTTGCGGGTGTATATTGAGAGATCCCCACACCAGGGATCACAAGGGAACCTACGGCTGTCGTGGTGAAACATAATTGCACTCCCTTTATGTCACGATAACCGGGTTTTGTCAGTTTTTCTCATTGTCGTTAAAAACTGAATGGCGACTCCTATATTACTAGTCAATTGGGTGTATACTCACAGGAAATCCAATTACACTTGATTTGACAAAAACAAGCGTCACACCCACGAGGGACGAGGTCACGCATTAGCCTCGTGCTTTTTCGACCCCCTCACAGTGGCGACTCCACTAGGGATAGTGAAGGAAATACTCGTGCTTGTAGGTAATCAAAATAGCCGAAGGGTGAAACGATCCTACCCCGCGTTTATTTCCCCATCAAGTTGGGACGACCTGAAAATCAGCATATTAATGTGAACGGACAGAACATCATAACGAATCTCGGCTCCCTCGGGAGTTGGGACTAAGGATACCTTTTTTCGCCAATAGGGGGGTGCATACGCCGCGCATGTTTCCCACTCGGTACTTGTGCAGGTAGTACACCTATCCCGAACCCAATCGCTCGCCCATTAGGTCCCTCTCGCCTGCATGCCCCCTTGGCTTGCACTTGCGGGTTGGCCTCTTGGGCGAAATTCGTCTGTTGAAGACACTACCTCGACCGGGGCATGTGTTGGATCTACGATAGAAGCGGTACCAAGCCACGCGCAAATAAACTACCCATAGAAGCCTATCATAAACTACGTGGCATATTTAATTTTCAAATCCGTGTTTGTAATGTAGTTTTGTGTAGCGAAATATGTGATTGTGTGTGACAAACTATCCTAGAAAACCAACGACCTTAAAAACTGCCCAAACATTCATAGACTAATTTGCCAAAGAGTTATACCGAAACACGTGTTCCGCAAACCCGAATGATCGCCACAAAATAAGCGACGCTCGGGATGGCCTGTAACGAATCCCACAAACGCTGTTACGCGTAAAGGACGTTATTAGGCAAGCACGCAAGTCGAAGTCGCATAAACAGAAGACAGAAAACGAGAACCAGCCAGGGACGAATTTTCAACGCCCCTGGCTGGGCGCCAAAATTTCTCACGCCCCTCGCTGGGCGCTGAAGTTGCTGCTTGGCCTTCTGGTCAGGCGCAGCAGCCTCGGTGCCCGCGCGAAAGGAAAATACGTAGCGCAAAAAATGTTCATAAAAAAGAATTGCTACGAGGGCATAAGAAAAGCGCTCGATTTCAAAAGCGACTCGCAAAAAAATTAATAACTCTTTGTGTCGTTGTTAGGCCTCCTACGACGGCAATACCCGGCACCAAAATCGAACGTGCTGATAAATATGAATGGCACACGGGCAAGTGTTTCGAAAATCCAAAGAATGACTAAAATAAAAAAAAAAACCAAAAAGTGTACCGACAAAAGAAAAAGTGAAAAACCAATTTAGAGAGTCGAAGTCTAGACTAAGTAATGCTTTAAAGTTTGGGAACCTAAAACTTTAGCTTATCTTATGCCTAGGACCGGTCCTGCCACTTGGTGCCGATCAGGGAATCAACGGTTAGCGCGTCTCGAAGATACATCACCAACACCAGGTTTAGTAGCTCCAAGCTCCGTCTGTCGTCCCTCATTTCAAGGATCCCCGCTTCCCCAATCTCGATTCGCACCTTCAAACATGTCCATCGAAGATTTGCGAGACCAGATGGTCCAAATGACCCAACTTATGGGCCAGCTGAAAATGGAAAATGAAGCTTTAGCGGCTGCGCAAGCCAAAAATGACCTCGAAAACGAGAAGAGGATTGAAAAAATGGTCCTACAGCAAACCATGGGGAGAAAATACTTCTCCCTCGATCCTAAACCTTTTCCTGGCAAATTACCAGAAAAGTTCAGTTCATCTGACTTACCAAAGTTCAAGGCCACGGACAACCCCCGTGATCATCTACTGAGCTTTGTGAATACCATGAACTTGAAAGGCGTGGACAAGACCATGTACTTACCTGCCTTTCCTTTGTCCTTGGAACCTGTGCCGCTCAAATGGTACTATCACCAGGACCCTAAGCTCTTCCCCACTTGGGAAGACTTTGTCAATGTCTTCATCAAGCAATACTCGTCGAACATGGATTTCCAAGTCACCATGCGCGAGCTGGAAGTTCTCTTCCAAAAGAAAAATGAGGGTTTCACAACCTACTTTTCTAGATGGAGGGACCAGGCGGCCAAGCTAATCAATAGGCCTCCCGAAACAGAAGTGGTCCAAAAATTCATTGACAACCTGGACCCGGCTTACAGACAACACCTTAGTTACCTGGGACTCGACACTTTCAAAAGAGTTTATGATGTGGGAATAAAGATCGAGGACGACCTCGCCAAAACCATACAGAGCAAACCCACATATAAGACCAAAACCTATAATCGGGGTAACACATCCCAAGCCCAAGAAGTCCATGCTGTAGAAGAGGCTCCCGCCCGAAGAAACCCTGTAAGATGGGTCCGAGACCAAAAGTTTGCCTCACTCGGGTCAACTTTGGTACAAGCCTTTGAAAGACTAACCAATCAAGGAAAGTTGAGACCTATAGGCCCCACCCATGACCCTCCTGTCAAAAACAAATATTGGGTCGAAGGTACTTACTGCAAATTCCATCAAGGAAATGGGCATGACACTGAAAACTTCTGGAGTCTAAAACATACGATCCAGGACATGATAGAGGATGAAGTGATACCTCTCCCTAACGTTGGCAAACCCAACAACAACAAGAGCCCACTCGGCTCTTGTCACATCTCTCTCGACTAACCAGAGAATTTCGACCCCACGGTGTATATTACACCTCAAGGTGCACCACTCGCTGTGGTCCCTATGGATCGAATCGAGAGGGAAGTGTGCGGTGTGTGGAACGATGATGCTGAAGATATTTACCTATCTCAAGTCTCGGGCCAGGACTTCTTCACTGAAACTTGGCCCGGGTATGCTCTCATTGACACCACCCCTCAGGAGCCCGAGGTCGACAACCTCACCCGATCCGGAAGAATATACCAATCGGATATTCACCCACCTCCTATGACCGCCGTCCCGGTTAGGAAAACATCTGAGAATGGACGGCACGCTACCGTCGCGAAAGTCATTGAAAATCCTCTCCTGAAACAACTAAAAAGAACCAAGGCAGAGATTACGATCTGGGATCTTATGTGTACTTCAAAGGAACATCGCGAAAAGCTTATTCGCTCACTTGACCTCATCTCCGTACCTACAGATATCACACCTGACTCATTGGTTAGCCATGTCACGAGAGATGCTGGGGAAAAGGCCATAGTTTTCACTGATAAAGACTTACCCAAAGAGGGGGGTGCTCACAATAAAGCCCTTTACCTAGTGGTTGGATGCAAAGGACAAAACATCCCCCTAGCGCTCGTAGATAATGGTTCAGCGGTTAATGTCTTCCCATTGCGAACCGCCCATTGCTTGGGGCTAGGAAGCGATGACTTCCAAACCTCCACGCAAGGGGTACGAGCTTATGATAACTCCCGAAGGCCTGTATTGGGAAAAATCAACCTTACCATACAAACCGGGCCTGTGGAACGCACCACGGAGTTTCAAATAATCGACATCAAGCCCACTTTCAACCTCCTCTTGGGGCGACCTTGGCTCCATGACTTAGGAGGTGTGGCTTCTACCTTGCACCAAATGGTTAAACTTAACCATAACGGGGTAATACTAGAAATCCGCGCCCCTCCTCTCGACGTCAGTTGTACTATGGTTGGAACGGCCGAAACTGCAGACGACCTTTATGGGTTTCAAATGGAAGAAACAATCCAGTTCATTGAAGATTATGATCCAGCATTCCTAGACCCGCATGTATCCCGAGTCATCCCTAGAATGCTGTTAGCTCAAGGCTATTTTCCAGGAACCCCATTGGGCATAAGGAAGAAGGAATGCACATTCCATCCTTTTCCCGACAAATCTACTCCCTTTGGCTTAGGTTATGAACCAACGGAGGAAGATATTGCTGACCGCCTATCTAGGCTACGCCTTAACAAAACCAAACAAACAACCCTCCTTCCCCCATATCAAAGGACCCTTAACGGGATGTTCGTTAGGGAAGGAGAAGAACACCCATGCTGTGATTTCCCTGAACCCTTCGTTCAGGATGGCTTGCTAAAACCCGGATTTGAAATTTTCCATGACTGCCACACCTTGAATGAGGCACCCCACCTCGCCAAGGCTAAAACAGCTGAAATATTGGACAACCAGGCTCTATGGACATTATTTAACGAATCGAGGCCTATGGAGGACGAGACTGTGATGACTACCCTAGCTTTACAAGATGAAGGTTTCGATCCAACCCGGTTAATCTCTCCTGCATCAACACTAGAAGAGGTCGAGAACGGATGGGTGAAGACATATCAGTGGGTCAACGCAAAAGGAATGGAATTCAAGATGAGTACCGGTGAAGGACCAAAGTTTTATGAGACTAAACCCCAGGCTTGAGCCACATAGAGCACCATTAGTAAAAAACGCCTAGTAGTTCTTTAGATTGATAGAAAAAATCATAGAGACTTTAGATGGTCCTAAGGCCCTTTAGAATATGGGTCAGTTATATTTCAGTGTGTTTTCCTTACTTTCCGAATCAATAAAGGCGTAATATTTCTCCTAAAATTTTTATTCTAACACTAAATAAACACCAAATGTACTTGCAAAATACAAAAATAAAGAAGCGGCCCACTCTAGGCCCAACAAACAAAGCCCACTCGGTTTTGAAATAGTGCCATGGGAACCAATTCCCGAAACCCACAAAATAAACCACACTATTCCATTCATATCCCCAAAACCTAAAAAGCCAACCAGTGTCATCATAAGAACCAATCCATGCAACCCAAAATCAAAGGAAATCAAAAATTTAAAATGTTACCAAAAAAAAGATTCATGACACATAGATTCCATCATACCCTTCACTAACAACCCAACTCCAAAGCATACACAAAGATCTTCATAACTTCCGCACCCTAACTCCATTTTCAAAACTGTTTCGAGTCACCAAAGAAAAAAATTAATCCGGACAAAAGTGCATTTCACGCTAACAGTCAAAAAAGCCTCCAAGATAGCCTCAAAATTAACTTTAAATACGAAGCAAAATATCAAGGCACAAAAAAAAGGGAATAGAAATAAACGCAAGAACATGTGAAGCAAAGCGTCAAAAATTGACCGCCCAAGTCATTTTCAGCGCCCAGGGCTGGGCGCCGAAAATTCTGACGCCCCAGCCTGGGCGTTGAAACTCTCTGCCTGCCAAAAGTTTTCTTTTTGAAAGTGCTCGTCATTTTATCCGCACACAACGGAAAAATAGAGAACACTTGGGGGGTACAGTACGTATCCAAATAGGTTTACCAAGAATATGGCTATACAAATTAGTCGAATTTTACGCAACCTATGGCAAAAAAAAAAAAAAACGGCAGATGAAAATAATGATAAATACTTCACTCATTTGACCGATCAAGTAATATGTTTCCACTTCAGGACATATCTACCGAAATCCGGCATACTAGAACTTATTCTAAAGCTAGAACTACGCGCGACCTGATTCTGACAAGATACGTAGGCAATCCTTACCAAGGATTCGGTCCAAATAAAAAAATATATTCTTTGTGCAAAAAGTGTTAGACGTATAAAATACATAAAAAAGAGGAGAAACAAAATAAAAGAGTGAAAATGAAAACTAAAAATACGCCTTTATTAAAATATAATAAGAAGGAAAACAGAGTGCTAAAAATAAAAACAAACACGACTGAAATAAATAGAGGGCACCTACACCCTAACAAGAACTATACTACTCTAGTTCTTCTGGATCATCAAATAAAGTCTTGTAGAGGGAAATATTCGCAGGATCCACCCCCACAGTCCTCTGCGCTGCCCCAATGTCAATCTCCATAAGAACCGGCTCCTGGACACTAACTTCCAAAGATGCCAAGGCTTCAGAAACATTCTCAGTTATAGCCCGCTCAGCCTCAAGGGCACAAACAATGGTGGGAGAAGGATTATTATCATCAACTAGACTAGCCACTGTTTCTACAGGCGGCTGAGCCTTCCTAACCCATACATTGTTCCGGCGACGATCTCCGCGAGAGCTTGCATTTCTTTTGACAACAGCAGGCCCCTTCATGTTAGGCATCTTTTTAGGCCTGAAACTGGAACGGGGAGGAACTTCCTTTCGCTTTCGATCAGGACGAGCTTTCACAGTCTTAAAACTATAGGTACGAGGTTTGGCAGAATCAGGACCCTCATACTTAACACGAATACGAGGTATCAAAAGCTCAGCCGGCTCCCCATTACGAGCCTCGGTCCTCACATCTTTGTCATCGGAGCTCATCCACAACTTGTAATTTTTAGAAAGACCCACAAAGCCATTTGTAGCTACGGCCCAACGCGGGAGACCATCATAATACTTAGCCCACGCTAAGACCCGTGTTTGTGAAAAGGCCGCTACCTTAGGTGGTACCGTATCAAAAAAGGGGATAGTCTGCCTTAAACCATATTGACGCATGACTCGGTAAGGGAAAATATAAATGGGACGAGATAGCCCCAACAAAGAAACATAAACCGATACATCAGAACCCCCTGTCATAGTAGTCAAACCCCACCATGGTACCACCCACTTAATAGAACAAATGCCATAAGTAAAAAAGGAGGTCCATTCGGCCTCGTCCTGGACTTGGTGCAAGTATTTTCGGTTACCCAAAGCTACAGGGCGATAATGTTTAGGATCGGCAGGAGCTTCCAAAAGTCTAAGCCGTTCCGCAAGCCAAATCTGCAAAAACAGGTACGATCGAATCAAAAGAATGAAAAGAAAGAAAAAACGGTTCCTGGGGCGCAGTTTCAACGCCCAGGACCAGGCGCCGAAAATTCCAGCGCCCAGCCCTGGGCGCTGAAACTCAGCCCCAAGCAAAAAGAAATATATGCAAAAGGGACGTGTATGCGCGCAAAGAAAAAAATCGATTACCTGCAGTAATAGGGGGCTTCCCTTAAAATGTTCGGACTTGGCATCCTTCTTCAGCTCATCCGCACTCAGCAAAGTCTCGGCAACAACCAACGGCATGATAGAATAGCAACTTTCCATCTGGCTAATCAAGGGGATCAACCTTATGTCACCGAACTCACCATTGTTATTCGACAGCAAATAATGATTCAACAAGCAAAATACAAGGGCTCGAATATTCAATTTCTGTTCGGTCATATTTTTACTAGGCCTAAAGTGATGTTTTACAAGTTTTGCCAAGTTAACCTTATCATCTACAACAATTTCAGCAAACATGTTATCATCTAGCCCTAGGAAAGCCCTTATAGTTGTTTTACCCTCTTCAATAGTGCCAGGGGTAACAGGAGTAGCATTAGTAGGATAACCAAGGATCGCAGCAAATTCATCAGGCAAAGGACATATTTCATTGCCCCGAAAGGCAAAAACATGATGATCGGAGTCCCAAAAGCTTAGGGCAGCATGCAGAAAGTTATAATCATTATTAATTTGTTGTAAACCTTAAAGTGCCTCTAAGTGGTATTATTTTAACAAAGCTTTTTCTGTGGGAGTAAGCGCCCGCAGCCAACGCCTAACAGTCCGTTGGAGTGAGAAAGTAGGGATCGACATGGCAAAAGCAGTGAATAATTAGAGCACAGCAAAAGAAGAGAAAGAATTTGAGAGTGGTGGAAAATAAGGACGTATCTAGCCCCTATATATAGCTGAACGCACCCAATAACATCCTGATCCCATTCGGAAACGTGTTTAGAAATCCGAAAATCAAATATTACCAGGAAAGGACTTTCAGCGCCCACCCCTGGGCGCCGAAATGTTTAACGCCTGAACTTGGGCGCTGAAAATGCAGCCCAAGGCCCAGATTTCACAAAACACGGAAAAGGAAAGGACTTAAGACCGTGTTGCTAAAACACGAGGCCCTATTGCAAGTAGAATCAAGCCCAAAGCACCTTTAGCTCCCAAATAAGCAAGAAAAAATAATAACATTTGGTCGAAACTTAGACTCGTCTCAGAAAATGCTTATGTACACTTTCAAAAAAGCAAGTTAAATATCATGGTCATTCTTTGAAACACCAAAAATATATGTCGTCAAGTCATTGGTTTTCCAAATAAAAAAATGTTTGTCTATCAAAGGGTTAATCCGGGCCAAGCTAAAACCGGATGTCGCCTGAAAACTAAAGTCGCACTCCACGGCTTCGCTAAAGTAGCACGCTACTATAGAAGGTCGCTCGCACATACGAGCATGACCCCAAACATGATTACAAGATGTGAAAAACAACCGACGAGCCCCAGTGCTTGGGGGCTCGCGAAAAAAATAGACTCCAACGAGGAGCGCGCGATCAAAATCACATTCCCGGACTGCGCCATACACCATATCATGTTTGGATGTCTGAAACAAGAACAACAATAGGTTCGACCTCATCGAAAGGACGTCACTGACGCTTGTGCACGGTCCTCTGATCAAAGACCAAGTCGAGCCGTAAAGACTAGCTCAAAATCACGAAAGCGGACGGTCGCAAGACAAAGATCGGTCTGAACACGTTGTCAGCCCACGTTCAGGTTACAACTAAATTCGAGCACCCCTCGAAAGAATTCGCTCTTGCAAGAATGAAAAAGAAATTCTCAAAAGAAATCACAAGAACCAAAGAAATAGGAACTTGCCCATCTTCAATCGGCAAGATCGCGTCACAAACCGCGCGAGTTCCCAAATCGAAAAGAAAACGAATTCAGGGACGTCCACCCTCAGCGGACAGGGCTCGCCCACCCTCAGCAGGCGGGGTCTGCGTCACTAGCCGCGCAGGTCCTCAGTTTTCGAAAAAATAAAATCTTCAAATTTAAAATAGGCTCGCCATCTTCAGCCGGCGGGGTCTACGGCGCAAACCACGTAGGTCCTTATTTTCAAAAAAGCAAAATAAATTTCAAAATAGATTCGTCCACTTCTATCGGACGGGGCGTCCACCCTCAGCGGACAGGTTCGCCATCTTCAGCCGGCGGGGTCTACGTCACAAACCGCGTAGGTCCTTATTTTCAAAACATCAAAACAGATTCGTCCACTTCTATCGGACGGGGCGTCCACCCTCAGCGGACAGGCTCGCCATCTTCAGCTGGCGGGGTCTGCGTCACTAACCGCGCAGGTCCTTAGTCGCTGCAGCGATAACTTTTGCTGGATTTTCCTTCGTTTTACGTCCTATAAAAACAAGGGTGCTGGATTTTCCTTCGTTTTACGTCCTATAAAAACAAGGGGGTTTTCTCGTTTAGCTAGCCCTGAAAATGAGAATCTTTAAAAAAAAACGTTTTTACCTCGTGATTGGGCTTGGCCAGGCCCAATTACACTTTATAGCTTTGATTTCGAAAACTCTGTAGCTACTCCCAATGACAAAGTGAGGGAGTTTCTACGCACCTTTAGATCCTTCCAATAACAAAGTGAGGAAGTTTCTATACTAATAGTTGACAAATCCCAATGACACGTGAGGGATATGTCGACACTTCAAGTGATGACCCTTAAGTCAAATGTTATCACTCGGGGGCTCGTGAGACCCTCGCAAAACAGGTCACAATACACCGTGGCTTGTGTGACGCACTCCGTCTAATACTTTGACCATCGTCTAACTCCAAGACTCAGTCAAAGTGGGGGCTAACTGTAGACACCTACTTTTGTCCCCATTCCCGCAAGGAAAAGGTTCGATGATGAAAACGTAAATCTCCACTTGACAACGCATCTCCTGTAAAATAAACGAATCTCGATTCCCCTTTTCATTTCACCTGAAACCTGCTATTTATAGAAACCTGCTAAAAATAGTAACTGCCGTAAAAGGTAGCTTCTAAAAGTGGCAAATCATAAAAGATAGAAACCCGTCAGAATTAGGTGTTGCATTCCAACATAAATCCTAAATGAGATAGAAAACTGCGAGAATCCTATTCCTAATATGATTCGGAAATAAGAGTTACGTATTAATTAAAATCCTAACGAGCCTAGAGTTCGTAACGGGCCCAGACGCATTCCGTCATAAAATTAATACGCGCTAAAAGACTCGAATTAATCTCAAACTCTACGGATTTCAGGAATCCAAATCTGACTAAAGAAAGCAGCCCAGACCCTATTTTCAACGCCTGGCTCTGGGCGCCGAAATCTTCGGCGCCCAGGCCTGGGCGCTGAAAATACTTGGGTACGTGTTTTTTCCTAATTCTTTGTGGATTAGAACTCTGCAATTCTATCTTTCCACGAACTCTTCCCTATAAATAGCCCCCTAAATTCGACGTGAAAGAACACAACAACACACAATTATATTATGAGTATTGACTCCAACCCTTATCCTAAGCCTCTCGCTGCGAAATTGTTCACGCGTTCTGTCGCAATCGATCCATAAATCGAACAGAACGTATCCTGTCCCATAATTGAGATTCGTTAAATAAAAAGGAGAAATAGCAAAGTCAAAGTGGTTAGTTTTCTGAGAACCGTGACGCACCTCTCAAGGGTGCGTCGTAATGTGTCCCTTTTCGATGATTTTACTGCTTTCCTCGCCCTTTTTATGAACTGTTAAACTAACCTAATCTGATTGTTCTATCACGCCTAACAAATATAATATTTTGGGAAATCGGATTATCATGCTAGGTCCCTTACTGCTATTTAAATCAGATAATCACGATCGAATTAGTATTATATTTTGCATATTGCTAAAATCAACTCAGATTAGTTTAATAGTCAACGCATGTCCCTTTAATTATTTATGCTGAGCTAGTAAGGATATCCTGCCTCTGGAGTTATCGACGAGCAAAGTACTCCTCTCGGTAGTTACAGTCCCCCGAACCCTCAATCTCTACCTTGCGGGTGTATATTGAGAGATCCCCACACCAGGGATCACAAGGGAACCTACGGCCGTCGTGGTCAAACATAATTGCACTCCCTTTATGTCACGATAACCGGATTTTGTCAGTTTTTCTCATTGTCGTTAAAAACTGAATGGCGACTCCTATATTACTAGTTAATTGGGTGTATACTCACAGGAAATCTAATTACACTTGATTGAATAAAAAGAATCGTCACACCCACGAGGGATGAGGTCACGCATTTGCCTCATGCTTTTTCGACCCCCTCACAGGGAGAAATCCCAAGCAAAAATAAAAAAAGAGAAAAAGAAAAGGGAGAGCGAAAAGAGCCATGAAATACTTAGCCCGTACCTCCCAAAGTGGGAAATCTACCCAAGTAAACGAAGGAAAAGAATTGAGTCAACCAATCCAAATCATAAAATTCTACAATGTCTACCCTTTCCAATCCTTATGCTCTTAGACGCCTTCGCTCTGGGGTCCCTGTTCAGCTCATTTAACCCATCCATGTTCTCATTGCCATAACCCAAGAAACCATTACCTCAACTCTTGTTTTTGAACTTGTTATCAACCGCAAACCACGCACGGCCATTGATACGTGCATCGTGCCCATCATTTCCAAAGTCCAAACCTGCTCTTACACCACCATTAGCATAATGACCATATAACTTGTTTGGATACATCCTGTTGATATACCCTTAAGCCTTCCCCATGCTATTCATTGGCCTTAGCAGATATAATCCTCATGCTTGACCAATACCTATACAACTCAACTTATCCTATCTCATTGAACCCATCTTTCAAACCGTCTTGAGTCACAAATAAAAAAAGACAAATGAAAAGTACATTCTACGCTTAACGTAAAAAATAATAATAATAAATAATAAAAAAGAAACTTTGCAAAGCGCCTCTAAAGTTAGTCTAAAAAGACAAAGAAGCATTTAGCGCGCAAAAAAGGTTCACAAATATTTGGCACAAAACCAAAAAATCTGCCCAGATATCATTTTCAGTGCCCAGAGCTGGGCGCCGAAATCTTTAGCACCCCAGCCTGGGCGCTGAATCTCTCTGCTTCCTAAAATTTGTCCAGAAGTGCTCGTCATTTTATCTGCACATACACGGAACAATAACGAACACTTGGGGGGGGTACAACACGTATTCAGATATACGTACCACAAAAAAATACATGTTCTCAAAAAAAAATATATAAAACAAATTTTTGGCTTACGGCAAGGCAACAGATTAAAATAATAATAAACTTCACTTATTCTACCGTTTCAAATAATACGTTTCCACCTCAGAACGTACTTGTTTAAAATCGGCATTCTAAGAAACCATTTTCTGGCTAAGAACTACGCAAGACCTGATTCCAAATTAAATCTATTTAAGGCGGATACGTAGGCAATCCATGATTCGGTCCAACCAATTTGCAAAAATATTAAAGTCTATAGAAAAACAAGAATAAAGAATAGAAGTCCCTTATTGAAATTTAATTACTTGCAACCCAAGTCGAAAGAAAAGTCAAAGGAAGAATCCAAGTCACCAAGATGCCAAAACGAGCACACATCGAAAAATAATAAGGGCACGTACCCTTGCTAGAAGGAGCACTCACACTCCTAGGCACTTAGCCAAGACTCAAAAAGATCGCTTTGCCTCAATTGAATGGGGGCTAGCGCAAGCATCCATGACCTCTAAAAGTACTCGACTTGACCCTCCCTAAAGCGAACTAACTCACTTAAAGACCTTCTTTCACCACTAGACACAGTCATAATCGCCAACAAGTAGTAAAGGCAGTAAGCTTGCAATAAAGAGAATTGTTCTACGGCATTGCCCCATCGTTCCTTCGAACTCAGGGCACCCGTTCATGGTAATTCAAATGCTTGCGAATCCCCTTTGAAAAAAAAACAGACATTGTCAATAGGACTTGGCACTTAACCAAGGCTCACCCTACTCAGACATATGACACGGGCATCTAAAATCGAAATCTAAAAGCATCATTAATGGGAAGACATAATAGCAATTGGGGGCTAAAAATTGAAATGAAAGAGCTAGGGAAAGAACTAAGTATACCTTGACCTTTTGTACAGACATACACCAAGTAAATCTAAGTCGATTTGAAAACGGTTTATATTCCCGTAATTCTGGAAAGGATGGCCCTAAAAGCCTAAAGCATATGCCAAACGGGCACAAGTATATCTTGACGCCTGCACCCTGGCTTCCAGCAAATCCTTAGAAAGCGTTCCAAAAATCGTAACAGTATTTTGATTCACTCATGTAATCCTGTACGAACCCTTCTATAAGTTAACCTACTTAGGACACCTCGGATCGTACACAGTAGGACTCGGATTTTAAATAATTTCCAAATAATTTTCGGATTTTAAATAATTTCCAAATAATTTTTAAAGACTTCTTCGAACATAATAAAGAGTCGTTGGTTTAATCTAAGTATGCGTTTATCCCGATGTTGCAAGTGAGTCAAAAAGATTTCTAAATATGATTATGGGTAAAGAAAGGCACCTAACTTTTGGTCAAGGCACACTTCCACATGTTACTACCTTGACCATGGCGATGTCGCATAATACGACATTTACAAGAGAAGTAGCAGGTCACTACTCGAACGTACCTCGCACTAAACGAGTCTGGTTCAAACTATTCATGATCCATGTCACCATGAATGCATAAAGACGTACGCAAAGCATTATAGCACCAAGCCAATCCCGTAGCTACAATTGGAGGCTTGAGAAAAACACTCTAAAAATGCTCGAAATGACGATTTTATCGCAAATTCTCGACGCTAATGCTATACATACGTCATGGGGGCACAATCCTAAGCTTTAATCGTGTAAAACAAAGCTTAGAATGGCTACAACCCCTCCCAAATTCTAAGCACTACTTAGAATATATAAAGTCACCCCACTAACAAGGGTAACTGAAAATCGCGAGTCACCAAAACTCTGATCAAACTACTGCACATAACGCTCGCCCTACAAGCGCCCGTTACACAGTCTGCCTCGTTCCAAAGCAAAAGCGAAAGAAAAAAAAATCAAGGATAAGAACTGTCAAAATATACTCAGAAATCATTTTCAACGCCCAGAGCTGGGCACCGATATCTTTAACGCCCCAGCCTGGGCGCTGAATCTTTCTGCTAGCCAAGTTTCGCCCAGATAAAAATAAGAAGAAACATCTATGAATCCTCGCATCGAACGAAGTAATAACCCGTGCACACCCACGCGGAAGGTGCTACACTTGTTCGAGCACCTGAACAAAGCGTGATGAAGTACTCCAATGCAAAAAAAATAATGATATCCCAACACCTGGAGGAATGTTATAAGACACGCTGTTAGGCCACACAAGCCTACGTCGCACCATAAGTTCAACCATCCCACGGTACAAGTCTAAAAAAGAGGAGTAAGGCATATTGCACTAATGCGGGCACGACCAAAGAGCATGTGTAAAAGAGGCAAAGACTACTTATCATGCAAGCCACACGACTTCTACATTAAGGATTAAAAGTAGCAAAATATTACCTACCATGGAAGGGATAGCTCGCATCCACACGAGCAGGAACCCCGAGGCATCTTTTTCGAAAGAACCTACAAAAATCGTACGCCAAAAGGAAGCATTCCAACATGCATACTTGGGGGCTCCAAGCTACGAAACAACCATAATAAAAAAAAGGGTCTCGAAGCAAATGTTTGAACAATCGAAAGGGCACGATGTTTGAGCCCACTTCATGAATGGGCCTGAACCCTATCAAGCTTCTAAGCAAACTATTCAAAATCAGTCATTGCTCAAAAAAATAATGATTCAAGCAAACTGATTAATGGACCGCACACAACGGCCATTCTATGAACGCTCGTTCGCACATACATATCATCATTCTAAGTATCGAACATTCACGAATGCGTTCAAAAGGAAAAATATACAACAACAAGAGCGGTCAAAGTCTTACGCCTCAAGGTATGTTCCTCGGGCCATATAGACTCGCCAAACTATCGCAATAACTGTACGCCTTAAGAGCAACAGTTCCTTAAAATAATCGCCCCAAAGCGACAGGCACCGTAGTCCACCAATCGGCTACGGCTTCTCGAGAAAATCATCACGTTCTAAAAATAAAGAAAAAAGAATACATAGAACTTCCAAGTGAAATAAACGAAAAAACAAGAGGCCAACTGTGTCATCAAAAGACCGGCCCAAACAACATTTTCAATGCCCCACCTGGGCGTAAATTTTTTATGACGCCCTGGCCTGGGCGCCGAAAATGAGCCCAGGCCCAAAAAATAGCTCTGACTTCTATAGGGCCCTGCCATATTCATTCGACTTGAAAATTGCCGAAAGTCGCACCTCACGACTTCGTCAAAGTAGCATACCACTTCAAAGATCGCTCGCACTTACGAGCACGATCCCCAAACACGATCAAGGACATTACAAAATGCATATCCCCAAGGAACCTCTTTAACAAGAAATGACCGTCAAAGCACGAATGCTTGGGGGGCTCGAAAAGAAAATATATAATATGAAAAGTTAAAACAATATTTCCAGACCATGATGTACGAAGTCCCGTGTTTGGATGTCTCAAAAAAATAAAACCAGTTTACGACCTCAAGACAAAGGTCGTCGTTGATACTTGTACGTGGTCCTCTGATCAAAGACCCAAGTGGTGGCGAAATTGAGCCATAAAGACTAGCTCAAAAACATTAAAAGATGATGACCACAAGACAAATGGCCCGTCTAAGCACGTTATCAGCCCACGTTCAGGTTACAACTAAATTCCAGCATCCCTCGAAATAATTCGCTCATGCGAGAATGAATAAGAAAAGAAATTCTCAAAGAAATCACAAGAACAAATGAAATAGGGACTTGCCCACCTCAATCGGGCAAGATCGCGCCACGAACCGCGCGAGTTCCATATAGATAAACGAATTCAGGGACGTCCACCCTCAGCGGACAGGACTCGCTCACCTTCAGCGGGAGGGGTCTGTGTCACTAGCCGCGCGGATCCTCAGTTTTCGAAAAATAAAAATCTTCAAAACAAAAAACAGGCTCGCCATCTTTAGCCGGCGGGGTCTGCGTCACTAACCGCGCAGGTCCTTAGTCGCTGCAGCGATAACTTTTTTTTGGTTTTCCGTTTTTCCCAAAAAAGATGTGAGTAGCCTTTGGTTTTCCGTTTTTCCCAAAAAAGATGTGAGTAGCCTTTGGTTTTCCGTTTTTCCCAAAAACGATGTGAGTAGCCTTTGGTTTTCCGTTTTTTCCAAAAACGATGTGAGTAGCCTTCGGTTTTCCGTTTTTTTTCCCAAAAAATGATATGAGTAGCCTTTGGTTTTCCGTTTTTCCCAAAAAACGATGTGAGTAGCCTTTGGTTTTCCGTTTTTCCCAAAAACGATATGAGTAGCTTTTGGTTTTCCGTTTTTTCCAAAAAAGAGCGATGTGAGTAGTTATTGGTTTTCCGTTTTTCCAAAAAAAAAGAGCGATGTGAGTAGTTTTTCCTTTTTTCCAAAAATTAAAGTGTTGGTTTTCCGTTTTTTCCAAAAAGAACGATGTGCTGGATTTTCCTTCGTTTTACGTCCTATAAAAACAAGGGGGTTTTCTTGTTTAGCTAACCCTGAAAATGAGAATCTTTAAAAACATTTTTACCTCGTGATTGGGCTTGGCCAGGCCCAATTACACTTTACAGCTTTGATTTCGAAAACATCTGTGGCTACTCCCAATGACAAAGTGAGGGAGTTTCTACGCACCGTTAGATCCTTCCAATGACAAAGTGAGGAAGTTTCTATACTATCAGTTGACGAATCCCAATGACACGTGAGGGATATGTGGACACTTCAAAGTGATGACCCTTAAGTCAAATGTTATCACTCGGGGGCTCGTGAGACCCTCGCAAAAAACAGGTCACCATGGCTTGTGTGACGTACTCCGTCTTATACTTTGACGACCATCGTCTTACTCCAAGACTCAGTCAAAGTGGGGGCTAACTGTAGACACCTACTTTTGTCCCCATTCCCGAAAGGGAAGGTTCGATGATGAAAACATAAATCTCCACTTGACAACGCATCTCCTATAAAATAACGAATCTCAATCACCCTTCTCGTTTCACCCGAAACCTGCTATTTATGGAAACCTGCTAAAAAATAGTAACTGCCGTAAAGGGTGGCTTCAAAAGTGGCAAGTCATAAAAAATAGAAACCTGTCAGAATTAGGTGTTGCACTCCAACATAAATCCTAAATGAGATAGAAAACTGCGAGAATCCTATTCCTAATATGATTCAGAAATAAGAGTTACGTATTAATTAAAATCATAACGAGCCTAGAGTTCGTAACGGGCCCAGACGCATTCCGTCATAAAACTAATACGCACTAAAAGACTCGATTAAGTCTCATACACTCCGGATTCTAAGAGTCCGAATTTGACAAAGAAACGGCCCAAACAGCAATTTCAACGCCCAGCCATGGGCGCTGAAATTGCCTGGATCCTATTTTCAACGCCCACAGCTGGGCGCCGAAATCTTTGACCCCCAGCCCTGGGCGCTAAAAATACCTGGTACGTGTTTTTTCCTAATTCCTCGTGGATTAGAGTTCTACAATTCTATCTTTCCACGAACTCTTTTCTATAAATAGGGCCTTAAGTTCGACGTGAAAAGACAACAACACACAATTATATTTCTGAGTATTGACTCTAAAACCCCTAAGCCTAAGCCTCACGCTGCAAAACTGATCACGCGTTCTGTCGCAATCGATCCATAAATCGAACAGAACGTATCCTTTACCATAATTTGAGATTCGTTAAATAAAAGGAGAAATAGCAAAGTCAAAGTGGTTAGTTTTCTGAGAACCGTGACGCACCTCTCAAGGGTGCGTCGTAATGTGTCCCTTTTCCATGGTTTAATTGCTTTCCTCGCCCTTTTATTAACTGTTAAACTAACTAAATCTGATTGTTCGATCACGCTTAATAAATATGATATTTTTGGGAAATTGGATTATCATGCTAGGTCCCTTAAAACAATCTAAATCAGATAATCGCGCTCGATCTAGTACTATATGTTGCATAAAATCAACTCAGATTAGTTTAATAGTTAACGCATGTCCCTTCAATTATTTATGCTGAGCTAGTAAGGATATCCTGCCTCTGGAGTTATCAAAGAGCGAGTACTCCTCTCGGTAGTTACAGTCCCCCGAACCCTCAATTTCTACCCTACGGGTGTACGTTGAGCGATCCCCACCACCAGTGATCACAAGGGAACCTACGGCCGTCGTGGTCAAACATAATTGCACTCCCTTTATGTCACGATAACCGGGTTTTGTTAGGTTTTCTCATTGTCGTTAAAAACTGAATGGCGACTGCTATATTACTAGTCAATTGGGTGTAAACTCACAGGAAATCCAATTACACTTGATTTGACAAAAAGAAGCGTCACACCCACGAGGGACGAGGTCATGCATTAGCCTCGTGCTTTTTCGACCCCCTCACATGTTTGAATTTTATGTGGACGCCTTAAAAGACAACGTATCATGGATTCAAATATAATCCTGTTTAGGCAACTAGGCACTCAACCATGCATAATTTCTTAAATTCAGACCTTGTTACAGGCTAGGATTTCATTTGTTGTCTCTCTGTTGTTCCGGGCTTCTAGTTTGAAGTTTCTGCTTTGTTTCAACCTCTCTAGTCATGTGTTAGACTCTAGGATTCTAGGTATTCAACTTGAGAAAAGAGAAGTAAAAAAATCAGAATTAGGTGGAGCAGCTGGAGCAAACTGATCAGGTGGAGCAGCTGTCAGTCCAATTGTTGCTAGCAGCTAGGATTTAACTACTAATTTTTTTTTTGATTCGCTTTAGAAGGAATCCTAAGATTTGTCTAGTCAAGTTGTCAGACATAATTTTTTTTCTTTCTTTGAGTTATCTAGTAGTAGTTTAGCTTATCCAGTTAGGTGGTTCATCCAAGTGTCCAACTACAATGCAACTATTTGATACGCCTTGAGTCTGCTTGTGTTTTACATATTTTGGCTAGAGTAGGACCACGTTTTGTTATTGGTAGGTACTGTTTACGTAGACAGACACAACATTTTTAGTGTGTCTAGTCTCAGTTTCTAGCTGATTTAGGTGAGTGTATAAGCCTGCAAGATGTTTATGTATGTTGTTTTCAGATTTGGTTGAGAAATTGAAGTGGGAAATTCTCCCTTGCAAATCATACTTTGTTTTGTTTTGCTCAGTTTCATAAATGAGCCAACCAATCTTCTCAACTTGATGATGTATATAAACGTAAAGTGGTTATTAAAATAAGAAGAGGGGTATGGTCATGTCTGATCGCAGTATCAAGCTGGAGTGCTAAACCACAAAAGCATCCAGCCGTAGGCAGAAAAAAAAGGATTTAGAAAGAGTACATTGACGGGAGTACATGTACTTCACAGTCTTTTCTGTGTTTTCAATCTGTAAAACCTACATTGCTGCATCACTTGTTCCTCTGAATTCAAATACTTAATTTGAGGAGCAGTTTGGGCCAAAGAAACATTTCCAGTTTACTGCTAGAAGAATAAATGCTTTGGCATGGAATTTTGGCTTGTTGGAGATACATTTTAGGTGAAAGTAATTGAGTCCTCGAAACAAGTTTGGATTGGTTGATTAAAGTTATTGATGTAACAGTTTAATCTGATTTGAAAAGAAGTCTTGCCAACTTGGACAGTTGGACTGAGTTGCTGACTCTTTGTGTCAAGTTCATAATTTCATATTGTTCTCTTAGGTTTTGCTATTACAGTATTACTTATGTTCAACTTGCTGCACGATATAAGTCCCTTTTCTCATGTGACAGGATAAAGTTGGTAAGTTGCCAGGAATCACCCAATGATAATTTTGTGGATATTCCTTCAGTGATATTTGTGAGATTTGTGACAGGGTAATCTGTATCGGAACTCTGAAGTAAATTTTATCTCTGTAATTATTTTATGATAATTCATGTACTACATGCGCTTGGCACATCCTTTGTTTCATCTTAACTTCAGTTCTTGTAATGCAATTTCTGGTTGTGCTTTATTTTATTATGGATGTTGGATCTTACTAATTTTATACTTCTTATAGGATCAAGATGATGGATTGGATCGCATAGAAAATGAAGATTAAAGTTGACATTGAGAATCATGCGCACGTAAGGGAAACCAGTTGAAGATGAAAAGATAGAAGACATTTAGTTTTGGATTATACATTTTAGTTTTGGATATGATCATTTGATTTTATTTTGAACATAATAATGTAATTTTCATAGATCGTACATCAAATACTATTATTTTAATTTGTTAATTAGTTTGTTAGGCAGCGGGTTGTGCTCTCTTCCTTTAGTTGTTTCCGTGTTTGGAACTTATTTTGTGTACGTACTATCTTTTGGTAATAAAATTGCTATTTTACCAAAAAAATTATAAAAATTATTATTGTTATTTATGAACCAATTTTGTAATATTTATTATTATATTTAATGAAAAGCATTACTTTGCAAGTGTTACAATAGATATTAAAAAGTGTTAAATATGTAATGTTACGTAAGAATAGAAAAGTGTTACGTTATATGGTGAAAAGTGATACCTATGATTCAATAAAGTGTTACTGTAAATCAAAAGATGATGTAAAAAAGTGATACTAATGGTTAAAAAGTGTTACCTAAGATATCACGAGTAACACTTTTAAAGTGCTACAATAGGAATGGAAAAGTGTTACATAAAATTATTTTTGGTAACACTAGTAAAAGTGTTACCATATGTTATTAAAAGTGTTGCGTAATAGAATAGGTAGCACGAGCAGATGTATCACCCATAAAGTGTTACCTATTATCTATAGGAACACTTTACCCCCTTTATGTAACAGTTTTTCGGTGTTACCTAAAGTTAATTATGTACTAGTGAAGTATAATTAATAATTGTAGTCAACCAAAAATTAACATACTCCCTCTGTTCTCGAATATTAGTCCTTTTTGGAATCTTGACACTATTCACAATTGAAGAGAATCTTCTAATTTATTTCAAATATGTACTTCAAAACATATTCATGTGAGATCTTATTTTGTTCGTCTTAACGTGTAGTTTAACAATATCAAATTTTTATAATTTTTTAACATACGTATTTGGAGATATTTACGTTTAAATATTGAGCTGAAACGAGTTGAAAAATCAAAATATGACTAATATTAAGAACGGAGTACCAAAATTTCGAGTACTTTATTTAATTCATACTTCAGTTTATTAACTATGTAACCTTATTTTTTATACTTAAGTTATAAAATAATGAGTATGAAGTATCTTAAACCATCAACCTTTAGTTACAAAGTCAATGTATTTTTGGAAAATGGAATTTGTTACCTGAAAAAGTTCGAATGAAAAATATTAATAAATTTTGTTCAAATAGATTGTTAATCAAATACTACGTATATAATTGGGCAATAAAGTTATACTTGTAACATTTATAAGATTATTTTCATTTTTCATTTTTTACTATTTTATAGTCATAAATTGTAAATGCAAGGTCATAAGTTCAAACATTGATATTAACATTTTATGTGAGAAATGATATTGAATATATTTTAATTTGGTACCATGGGACAGACTTATACATTTTAATTAAGCTTGTATCATGGTACAAACTTGTGCATTTTAAGCTTGTACCATGACATGAGCTAAAAATGCATAAGGTTGTTCTATGGGTACATTCTAATATGCATAAGTCTATGTTATTTATGAGTTTGATTTGTTGTTGAACTTGAATTAATTAACCCAGAAAAAAAATTAGAGACTTATGAAATTTGAGCTTCTACCATTATAAAGACCTATATAGTTTAAGCTCCTACCATGGAAGGAGGTTAAAATGCATAAGTCTACGCCATGGTTTGAGCTTAATATTCATAAGTCTATCTTAATTAGAGGTATGATTTGTTGTTGAATTTGAACTAATGAACCTGGAAAACATAAATTAGAGCTGAGACTTATGAATTTGAAGTTTCGCCCATGGTATAGATTTGTGCATTCTATGCTCAAACCATGGAGCTTTAAAATGCATAATTTTAAGCATAAGTCCTTGTTATTTAAGGATTTGATTTGTTATTGAATTTGAATTTATTAACTTGGGGGAAAAATTAGAAACTTGTGAATTTGGAGCTCCAACCATGGATAAATTTATGTAGTTTAAGCTCATACCATGATAGGAGCTTAAAATGAATAAGTCTACGTCATTGTGTGAGCTTAAACTGCATAAGTCTATACCATGGTCGAAGCTTATTCTTCATAAGTTTGTGACATAAAAATCAAATTAGTTTTTTGATTAATTTACTAATGTAGTTATTAACTTATTAATAATTAACATTGTATGGTTTTAATAATTGTTTTTTTTAATCGTGTAGGAAGAAGGGGGGGGGGGGGGGATGTGGTGGTGGTCAGCCGTGAAGGGTGGTGGGCTAGTGGAGGGTGGTGGGCTAGTGAAGTGATGGTCGATATCCGTGAAGGAAGAAGGGGGGTGTCGTGGTGGGCGGTGGTGATCTCATTTAAACATCATTGAATATTGAATGTAGAACTTGAATATTGAATATAGAAATTGAA
Organism: Spinacia oleracea; assembly: GCF_020520425.1. NCBI lineage: Eukaryota > Viridiplantae > Streptophyta > Magnoliopsida > Caryophyllales > Amaranthaceae > Spinacia > Spinacia oleracea. The sequence continues at coordinate 157,931,950 of NC_079490.1, read as the reverse complement.
ATGTTCATGTGTTCTAGTTTGGAAACGGGTTTGACTTTCCCAAACATTCTTGAACTTGTATAAAGTTGAGGTTTTTTGAAGATTTGATGATGATTGTTGTAAGGAATACTTCCAAGAATGAAAGCTTCAACTTACTAATCATGTTTTTGAAAACAAAGCATAAAGATTGAAACTTGAAACTTGTAAAAAGAGTTTGGAAGATCAGTTGAGGGGGGTTTCAAGTATGAAATCCGCTCAATGATTACTCCTTTTTTGACATTTCCTAGTTCAAGTGTGTATGAACATCACAAGAACATCATAGGATTAGTAAACTTGAAATAAGAAAGGTAGAAACTTGGGTTAAATCATGGTCATTTGTATTAGGGATTCGGTTTACCTTGTTAGGTTTAGGCTAGTTTTCCGATTTGTACTCTCAATTGCTTTGATATTTTAGAAAATTGTAGGAAAATTGAAAGTTTGAAGATTGAATTTTATGTTTGAGTTTTGAGAGGAAAAATGCGTATTACGACGTTGTATTGAATTCTTCCCCCTTATTTGGATGAAAATGAAGGGTTTAAATAGGAGATTAGCCGGCTAAACGCCAAGCCACGTCAGCGCCTAGCGCAAGAGCAGCGCCTGACGCTGCTGACGTGTCCCAGTTGCCGCCAAACAAGGACGATGACGCCGCCCTTTTTTTTGTACAGTGGGTTTGTACTTTTGTACGTATTTTGGAGCGTAGCATTGCTTGGTGGTTAAGGCATTTTTGCGACGAAAAACACACATTTTCGTATCCGGATTTTGTATTTTGGACTCAGTTTTACGGGACGGGGCCCGACATGCTCGGTTTTATGGTTCGGCGCCCGATTTTGGATTCTTTAATGGCATTTCGACTGGAAATGGCCTTGTAAAACCAATGGAGAGGTCCATGGTGAGATTGTGTTTGGATTTTGAATTTGATTTTTGGAAGTTGAATTTTTTAACGAGTTTCGAAAAGGGAACGAGCTCGGGAATTGGACCTTGTATTTTGGATTTTGGAATATATCTTAGCAATTGGGACTTCCGCACGGAGTTTCACCAACCACCTAACAAGGATAATAGTTTCGTCATCATCCCATTAGGGGAAACACGAATTAGGTGTCTACATATACTTTCTTTTTAGTAAGGTAACATGTAAGTGAATATAGCTCAATGATTAAGTCTTTTTGTTCAAACATGGGGTTTTGGGTTCGATTTCTCTACTAATCACATGTACATTTTTTTAACGTATGTATATAATATCCTAACACTTATAAAACCTAAACTTCTATTACTATTCACCTATAGTAGTGCACTTACTATTTTACCCTCATTTTGTGCCTTCAATTTTTTTTTGTCTTATTCTTATAAATAGTGTGGGGACAATTATAGCCTTGATCATATTGCTATTATTTGTCTCCTTTTTTCTCTTTTCCCTTTTCTTCTTCCTTTTGCTGGCAACCCAATAACCCATTCCGTCGAATTTCTCCCGTAACTCTTTCTAACCTAGTTTTCCTCTACCCTCTCGTTTCCCCTATCAATGTTTCTCGTGGAATGCTACAATCTCAATTACACAAATATTGTAAACCTATGTATAATTTCATAATATTAATTAAATGAAAATCGAACTTTAACGTTGATTTTCTTCCATTTAACGTAAACTTGTAAATGTCAATCTTTTATTTAACATTTCTACAAAATAAATTTGTATACCTTGGGGGATCGTGCGCGCTAGCGTAGGGTCCAACAACTAGTCAATGACAAATAATAGAACTCTTTCAGGGGTCGTTTGGTTCATTAAATTGGAATGGATTGGTATGGAACCTCATACCATAGGGCCATATAGGTATGTGTTCAAATTCCCATACCAACTTAAAGTTGTTTGATGTACTCTTGGAATGGATTCTATCCCATTCGTATTGTTTGATTTACTTTGATATGGAATGCTACAAATCCAAACATAATATATTTAATTTGTGCATTATACATCAAAATTAATAAAATATGCATAAGCAAAATTTTTAAAAAACAAAAAATCTCAAAAAAGAAAAGCAAAAAGAATGAAGTGTCAGACGAAAGTTGCGACTACCAGTGTATAAGGAAAACGTTTCAATGGCAAACTCAATTCCACATTTCCAGGCATAAGAAAATGGAAAATGGTAGCGAGATTCAATCTCATTTTACTCTACAGATAACAATTGAATTACAACCTAAATCAATCTAGACAACAAATGAAAGAGGATACATTGCATCGATCTAAATAACAGCCATCACCCACGTCGCCGGTCAAGTCACCGGAAAAGGAGAAAGGTCTGGTCAGTGACGGTGGTTAGATCCAAAGTGCTGAGGTGCCATCAACCTTGTTATGGTGGTGCTTTTTTTTTTGGGAGTTAGGGTTTGTATCTTTGGGTGGAGTGGATTATGAATCTTAGGGGGTAATGTGGGTATGGGATTCTAGGGGAATGGGATGGTGTTAGGACCCCCTTGGTATAAGATTACATACCAAAATGTTTCAACAAACAATAATATGGATGAAAAGAATTCTTACTCCATTCAAACCTACTTTAAAAAGTCCAACCAAACACCCCCTAAAACAGTCCAACCATTATAGTCCAACCAAACACCCCCTAAAACAGTCCAACCATTATAGGGAGCATTTAAATTAGCATAGGATACAGATACAAGAAAAGAAACTAATTAACTAAACATAGACCTAACATCAAAAGGCGTAACGAACTTTAGTCCATCCTTTTCTACCCTTGTCGCCAAAACATGGACCGAATGAACTTGATCTCGTTGGACGTTGTTGATCACATACCTCGTAAAATTCGTACCTAACTCAAGCTTGCAATGTCCACCTGACACTAATATCTGGAATGGTGTGTCTCTGCAAATATAGCTAAGTCAGTATACACTACTATGTTAGTCATCGAAGAACCCTTTGCCCAATGAAGTGCACTCAAACAAGACATTGCTTCAACATGTAATCATGATTGTCCTTAACCATAGTCACAACCCCCAATGATTCTTGTCAACGCAATTCTTGGTTGTTGAAGAACCCAACCCATCCCTGCTCTTAACGTAACTTTATTCCAAGATCCATCAATATATATCACCATACCAGATGTGTCGAAATTTTCAAAATATTTGCAAAGTCAAAACCTGGAGGGTAAACAGACGATTGCTTTGGTGGATGTGAAAACCCAACTCTTCATTGCATTTCCAACTGAATGCCAGATGTTGCTCCCTTGCTAACTTGAATTGCATTCGTAAATCCTGTATATCTCCATCCTATGATCGAAAAACTATTGCATTTCGTGTAACCCATAATCCCCACAAAATTGCAATGAAATTAACTACGCGGTCACTAGCCTTTCCATCCAAGCTAATAAAAAGTTGGATATAGTTAAGAATCCAATCTTTAATTAATAGATTCTCGTTAAAAGTTGAGAATATGCCTAGCATACCACTCTTCCACACATCATGAGCCAATTTACAAAGGCGGAAAATATGTTGTGCGTCCTCACAAACATCGATACATAAGTCACAAGATATATCCAAATTAATACCCCTTTGTTCCAGGCCTTTTTTAACTGGAAGGTTGCCAACCATTATTTTTCAAATAAAAAACTTCCACTTTTGTAGGACTTTTAGAGCCCAAAGTAACTTGAAAAAAAATCAAGGTTTTCTTCTTGCCCACGTATTCTCTCGGCGTAGGTTAAGCCCTTCTCTTATCCTACGCTGACGCCATGGCCGGAAAAACAAAAGCTCGTAAGAAACCACAAAAAACAATTGGTCCTACGTCGGATTCTCAGGCTATGAAAACTAGAGCGATGGATGAACTTCTTGGTGTTGTTGCTATAGAGGTTCAATCCAGTGATGATGATAATGGCTCGATGGAAGAAGAGGGTGAAATTCGTTCCTCGAGAACTTCCATTTCTACGTTGCAAGCACGTTCAGAAGCTCATCATACCTTCTCATCATGGTTATCGGTGATGAAATTAGGGAAACCACAACATTCTACTCAGGTAACCCCCATACCCATTTTTCAATCTTAAATTGAAAGCACTCATGTTGGTCATATTGTAGCGATTGAAATGGAGAACATTCAGGATGAGGTAGATTACTGGAATTCTGCAATTGTTTGTGTTATTTTAGGTGCAAACCCCCCATTATCTGTTATTGAGGGTTTCTTTACACGTATATGGAAGGATTTGGGGGTAGATAAGGTGGTAACCATTGAGGATGGGGTGTTTCTGGTGCGTTTCTTTACTATGGAAAATCGAGATAAAGTTCTGAATGATAAAAGGCCCACTTTTGATAAGAAACCTGTTATATGCAAACCTTGGCATAAAGATATTGTTGATTTCAAGGATGAGGTTAAAGTGGCACCAATATGGATTCAATTGAAGAATTTAGAATTGAAATTTTGGGGAAATCGAAGCTTGAGAAAAATTGTGAGTTCTGTTGGTGTGAGGGGGTCGAAAAAGCACGAGGCTAATGTGTGACCTCGTCCCTCGTGGGCGTGACGTTTGTCAGATCAAGTGTAGTTGGATTTCCTGTGAGTTTACACCCAATCGACTAGTAATATAGGAGTCGCCATTCAGTTTTTAACGACAATGAGAAAAACTGATAAAATCCGGTTATCGTGACAAAAAGGGAGTGCAATTATGTTCGACCACGACGGCCATAGGTTCCCTTGTGATCCTGGTGTGGGGATCGCTCAACGTACACCCGCAGGGCAGAGATTGAGAGTTCGGGGGACTGTAGCTACCGAGAGGAGTGCTCATCGATAATACTCCAGAGGCAGGTTATCCTTACTAGCTCAGCATAAATAATTGAAGGGACATGCGTTAAACTATTAAACTATTCTGAATTGATTTTAGCAATATGCAACACATAACACTAAATTGATCGTGATTATCTTATTTAGATTGATTTAAGGTACCTAGCATGATAATTCAATTGTCCAAAGTATTATCTTATTAGGCGTGATAGATCAATCAAGTTAATAGTTTGACCGTTTTATAAAAGGGTGATGAAAGCGATTAAATCATATGAGGGACACATTATAACGCACCCTTGAGAGGTGCGTTGTGGTTCTCAGAAAACTAACCACTTGGCTTTGCTATTTCTCCTTTTATTTAACGAATCTCGGGTTTCCAAGCAATGTTCCAGTATTTAGGCTTAATTCATCAAGCTACAAGGGGCAGGATGCGTACTGTTCGACTTTTGGGTCGATTGCGACAGAACGCTAGATCAATTTCGCAGCGTGAGGCTTAGGCTTAAGGCTAGAGTCAATACTCAGGTTATGTAATTGTGTGTTTTTTTTCACGTCGGTTTTGAGGCTGTATTTATAGGAAAAGGGTGTGTGGAAAGATAGATTTTAAGATACGGATCCAAAAAGAATCCTGAGATAAAACGGCCCCAGGCATTTTCAGCGCCCAGGGCTCGGCGCCCAGATCCAGGCGTTGAAATTGGGATCTGGGTCGCGTTTCTTTGTCAGATTTGGACTCTTAGAATTCGGAGCTTGTGAGATTTATCCGAGTCTTTTAGTGCGTACTAATTTTATGCCAGAATGCGTCTGGGCCCGTTACGAACTCTAGATTCGTTAGGAATTTAATTAATACGTAACTCTTATTTTCGAATTATACCCGGAATGCATATTCTATCTCTTTTAGGATTTATGTTGGAGTGCAACACCTAATTCTGACAGGTTTCTATCTTTTATGACTTTGCCACTTTTAACAACTACCTTTTACGGCAGTTACTATTCTTAGCAGGTTTCTATAAATAGCAGTTTTGACTGAAATGAAAGGGTGATTGAGATTCGTTATTTTATAGGAGATGCGTTGCCAAGTGGAGATTTATGTTCTCATCATCGAACCTTCCCTTTCGGGAATGGGGACAAAAGTAGGTGTCTACAGCTAGCCCCTACTTTGACTAAGTCTCGAGATGAGACGATGGTCAAAGTATTAGACGGAGTGCGTCATACAAGTCATGGTGTATGTGACCTGTTTTGCGAGGGTCTCGCGAGCCCCCGAGTGATAACATTTGACTTAAGGGTCATCACTTGAAGTGTTTAACACATTCCTCACGTGTCATTGGAATTTGTTAACTTATAGTATAGAAACTCCCTCACTTTGTCATTGGAAGTATCTAAGATGTTTTCGAAATCAAAGCTATAAAGTGTAACTAGGCCTGGCCAAGCCCAATCACGAGGTAAAATGTTTTTAAAGATTATCATTTTTAGGGTTAGCTAAACGAGAAAACCCCCTTGTTTTTATAGGACGTAAAACGAAGGAAAATCCAGCACATCGCTCTTTTTCGGAATAACGTAAAACCAATCCTTTGATTTTTGGAAAAGGGGAACTATGCTTTGAGTTTTGGGAAAGGGAAACCATCTTTTGATTTTTGGAAAAAGATAAACCATCTTTTGATTTTTGGAAAAAGATAAACCATCTTTTGATTTTTGGAAAAAGATAAACCATCTTTTGATTTTTGGAAAAAGATAAACCATATTTTGATTTTTGGAAAAAGATAAACCATCTTTTGATTTTTGGAAAAGGGGAACTATCCTTTGATTTTTGGGAAAGGGAAACCATCTTTTGATTTTTGGAAAAAGATAAACCATCTTTTGATTTTTGGAAAAAGATAAACCATCTTTTGATTTTTGGAAAAAGATAAACCATCTTTTGATTTTTGGAAAAAGATAAACCATCTTTTGATTTTTGGAAAAAGATAAACCATCTTTTGATTTTTGAAAAAAGATAAACCATCTTTTGATTTTTGGAAAAAGATAAACCATCTTTTGATTTTTGGAAAAAGATAAACCATCTTTTGATTTTTGGAAAAAGATAAACCAGGCAAAGTTATCGCTGCAGCGACTAAGGACCTGCGCGGTTAGTGACGCAGACCCCGCCCGCTGAAGGTGGGCGAGCCTTTCCGCTGAGGGTGGACGCCCCGTCCGATAGAAGTGGACGAATCTGTTTTGATGTTTTTGAAAATAAGGACCTACGCGGTTTGTGACGTAAACCCCGCTGGTGTAAGATGGCGAGCCTGTTTTTTGTTTTTGAAGATTTTATTTCCTTTTCATTTTCGAAAGCTGAGGACCTACGCGGTTAGTGACGCAGACCCCGCCCGCTGAAGGTGGGCGAACCTGAATTCGTCTTTTCGATTTGGGACTCGTGTGGTACGTACCGCGATCTTGCCCGATTGAGGTGGGCAAGTCCCTATTTCATTTGTTCTTGTGATTTCTTTTGAGAATTTCTTTTTATTCATTCTTGTAAGAGCGAACTCTTTCGAGGGATGCTCGGATTTAGTTGCAACCTGAATGTGGGTTGACAACGTGCTTAGACGGACCATTGTCTCGTGGTCATCATCTTTCATGGTTTTGAGCTAGTCTTTACGGCTCAATTTTTCCACTACCTGGGTCCTTGATTAGGGGACTATGTATAAGTTTCAACGGCGACCTTTGTCTTGAGGTCGTAATCCGGTTTTATCTTTTGCGATTGTCCAAACACGGGACTTTGTACAGCGTAGTCTGGGAATATTGCTTTTAACTTTGCATACTCTCTTTTGAAATTTATGTTTTCTTTCGAGCCCCCAAGCACTCATGCTTTACGGTCAGTTCTTGTCAAAGAGGTTCTTTGGGGATACGCATTTTGTAATGTCCTTGATCGTGTTTTGGATCGTGCTCGTAAGTGCGAGCGATCTTTGTAGTGGTATGCTACTTTGATGAAGTCGTGGAGTGCGACTTCATTTTCCGGGAGACAAAGTTTGCTTCATTTTTCAATAATTAATACATCTAGCTTACTTTGCCCTGGATTAATCTTTTGACAAATAAACGCTTTTTAATTTGAGAAACCAACGACTTGATTTTTGTTTTTGTGTTTCGAAGAATGACCCTGATTTTTATTTTTTTCTATATTGCCTTGAAAAATGTACACATATTTTTTTCTTGAGATGAGTCTAAGTTTCGACGAGTTTTAACATTTGTTTTCACTATTCGGGCTCTAAAGGTGCTTTGGGCTGATCTTGATTACAGCAGGGCCTCGTGTCTATTAACACGGTTTTAAGTCCTTTCCCGTTCCGCGTTTTGAAGGATCCGGGCCTTGGGCTACATTTTCGGGGCCCAGGGCCAGGCGTTAAAAATTTCAGCGCCTAGCCTTGGGTGCTGGAAGTTCTATTTTGGCAGTTCCCGGATTTTCAGCGCGTTTCCGAATGGGATTGGGATGTCACTTGATGCTTTCTTGTATATATAGGGGTTAAGTACGTCTTTATTTTTCACCACTCTCAATCTTCCTCTTTTTTTTTGCAATTGCTTAGCTTTTATTCTTCCCTGCTCTTGCAATGTCGATTCCTCCCTTCTCCCTCCAACGAGTTGTTAGGCGCTGGTTAAGAGCCCTTAATCCCACAGAAAAGGCTTTGTTGAAAGGATACCACTTAGAGGCACTCTTAGGCTTACAACAAATTAATATTGATTATAATTTTCTGTATGCGGCCCTGGACTTTTGGGATTCTGATCACCATGTTTTTGTCTTTCGGGGAAATGAAGTATGCCCTTTGCCAGATGAATTTTCCGCGATCCTCGGTTATCCTACCAATGCTACTCCTGCTACCCCTAGCACTGTTGAAGAGGGTAAAACAACCATAAGGGCTTTCCTAGAACTAGATGCTAATATGCTCGCTGAGATCGTTGTGGGTGATAAGGTTAATTTGGCAAAGCTCGTAAAGCATCACCTTAGACCTAGTGAAAATATGACCGAACATAAATTGAATATTCGAGCACTTGTATTCTGCCTGTTGAACCACTATTTACTGTCGAATAACAATGGCAAGTTCGGTGACATAAGGTTGATCCCTTTGATCAGCCAGATGGAGAGTTGCTATTCCATTATGCCGTTGGTTGTTGCCGAGACCTTACTGAATGCGGATGAGTTGAAAAAGGATGCCAAGTCTGAAATTTTTAAGGGGAGCCCCCTATTGCTGCAGGTAATCGATCGTTTATTCGCTCAAAGTAATACGCCTATTTTTTCTTTTTCTTTTCTTTTCTCGTTTGCCTCGACAGCCCCCTGCCTGGAGCTGATTTTCAGCGCCCAGAGCTGGGCGTCGGAATTTCTGGCGCCCGGTCCTGGGCGTTGAAAGTGCGCCCCAGGCAGGACTTTCGTTTATTATTATTTTTCTGATCGTACCCGTTTTTTGCAGATTTGGCTCATGGAACGACTTAGGCTTTTAGAAGCTCCTGCGGATCCTAAACGTTATCGCCCTATAGCATTGGGTAACCGAAAGTATTTGCACCAAGGCTAGGACGAGGCCGAATGGGCCTCCTATTTTACTCATGGCATATGCTCTATTAAGTGGGTGGTACCGTGGTGGGGTTTGACTAATATGACGGGGGGGTTCCGAGGCACTGGTTTATGTTTCTTTGTTGGGGCTATCTCGGCCTGTTTTCATCTTTCCTTACCGGGTCATGCGACAGTACGGCTTAAGGCAGACTATCCCATTTTCCGATACGGTACCACCTAAAGTAGCGGTCTTTTCCAAAGCACGGGTTCGAGTGTGGGCTAAGTATTACGGTGGCCTGCCGCGTTGGACCGTGGCTAGAGATGGCTTTGTGGGTCTTTCCGAAAACTACAAGTTGTGGATGAGTTCTGATTATAAGGCTGTGAGAACTAAGGCTCGAAATGAAGAGCCGGCTGAGCTTTCGATACCTCTAGGTAGGGCTAAGTATGAGAGCCGTGATACTGCTAATCCTCGCGACCATGATATTAAGACTGTAAAAGCTCGTCCTGATCGAAAGCGAAAGGAAGTTCCTCCCCGTTCCAGTTCTAGGCCTAAAAAGGTGCCTAACACGAAGGAGCCTGCCGTTCACAAAAGAAATGCAAGCTCTCGCGGAGATCGTCGCCGGAATAATGTATGGGTTAGGAAAGTTCAGCCCCTAGTAAAACCAGTGGCTAATCCAATTGATGTTGATAATCCTTCCCATCCCATTGTTTGTGCCCTTGAGGCTGAGCGGGCTATAGCTGTTCAAACTGAAAATGTTTCTGAGGCCTTGGCATCCTTGGAAGTTAGTGTCAAGGAGCCTGTTCTTATGGAGATTGATATAGGGGCAGCGCAGAAGCCTGTGGAGGTGGACCCTGCGAACATTTCCCTCTACAAAACTTTGTTTGATGATCCGGAAGAACTCGAGTAGTGTAGTTCTTGTTAGGGTGTAGGTGCACTTTATTTATTTCAGTTGTGTTTGTTTTTCATTCCTTAGCACTTTTGTTTTCCTTCTTATTTATTTTTAAATATTAATAAAGGCGTAATTTTATTTTTCTTGTTTTCCTTTTGCTTCTCTCCTTTTTTTCATTTGCTCATTTCCAACACTTATGCACATTATATTTTTATTTGATTGGACCGAATCCATAAATAGGATTGCCTACGTATCCTTGTTAAATAACTTTAACTTATAATCAGGTCGCGCGTAGTTCTAGCTAGAATAAATTCTAGGATGCCGAGTTCGATAAGTATGTTCTGAGATGGAAGCATATTATTTGAAACGGTAGAATAAGTGAAGTTTATTATATATTTTTTTTAATCTGCTGCTTTTCCGTAAGCCAAAAATTTGTTTTATTTTTTGAGTTGAGTACATGTATTTGCGCAAGAATCTTTTCATGTATTTTTTTATTATTTTTTAGAGTTGAGTACATGTATTTGTACTATATCTGAATACGTGCGGTACCCCCCAAGTGTTCGTTATTTTTCCGTGTATGTGCGGATAAAATGACGAGCACTTCTTGGCAAAATTTGGCAAGCAGAGAGATTCAGCGCCCAGGCTGGGGCGTTAGAGATTTCGGCGCCCAGCTTTGGGCGCTGAAAACGTTTCCCGGGAGATTTCTTGGCGCGTTTTTCCTTCACATGTTCTTGCGTTTATTTCTTTTTCTTTGTTTCATTTTACTTTTTATTCGTCATAAATCAATTTTGACGCCATTTCGGAAGCTTTTCTGGTTGTTAGCGTTAGACGCATTTTCGTCTGGATTAATTTTTTCTATTCGTGACTCGAAACGGCTTTGAAAATGGAATTAGGGTGTGGAAGATATGAAGATCTTTGCGTGGGTTGAGGTGCGTGTTGTTAATGGTGGGGATGATGGGTTCATATTTTATGAATTTTTTTTGTTGAGCAACATTTGCATTGTTTGAATTTGATTTCTTTTGATTTCTTTGGGTTGCACGGGTTTGACCTTTATGTCTTGGAAATATGAAGGGGATGGTGTGGTTTATTTTGTGGATTGGTTTCGATGTCACGATTCAAGACCAAGTGGGCCTTGCTATTGGGCCTACAGTGGGCCGCTTTATTTTTTATATTTGCAAGTATGATTAGTGCTTATTTAGTGTTAGAATAATATTTTAGGAGAAATTTTACGCCTTTATTAATTTTGAAAGTAAGGAAAACACACTGAAATAAATTAACCAATATTCTAAGGGTTCCTAGGACCATATCTAAAGTTTTATTCTTTCTATCATCTAAAGAACTACTAGGCGTTTTGCTGAAGTGCTCTCTACGGTTCAAGCCTTGGGTTTAGTCTCATAAAACCTTGGTCCTTCGCCTGTACTCATCTTGAACTCTATTCCCTTTGCGTTGACCCACTGATATGTCTTCACCCATCCGTTCTCGGCCTCTTCTAGTGTTGATGTAGGAGCGATTAACCGAGTTGTATCGAAACTTTCATCTTGTAGGGCTAGGGTAGTCATCACAGTCTCGTCCTCCATAGGCCTCGATTCGTTAAACAATGTCCATAGAGCTTGGTTGTCCAATATTTCAGCTGTTTCAGTCTTGGTGAGGTGGGGTGCCTCATCCAAAGTATGACAATCATGGAAAATTTCAAATCCGGGTTTTTGAGGGGTGGTGTCAATGGGAGCATGCCCGGGCCAAGTTTCAGTAAAGAGGTCCTGGCCCGATACTTGAGACAGGTAGACATCTTCCGCATCATCATCCCACACACCACACACTTCTCTCTCGATTTGATCCATAGGGACCATGGCGAGTGGTGCACCTTGAGGCGTAATATACACCGTAGGGTCAAAGTTTTTATTTTCTGGTTGATCGAGAGAGATGTGACAAGAACCGAGTGGGCTCTTGTTGTTGTTGGGTTTGCCAACGTTAGGGAGAGGTATTACTTCATCCTCTATCATATCCTGGATCGTGTTTTTTAGATTCCAGCAGTTTTCAGTATCGTGCCCATTTCCTTGATGGAATTTGCAATAGGTGCCCTCGACCCAATATTTATTTTTGAATGAGGGGTCGGGTGTGGGGCCTATGGGCCTTAGCCTTCCTTGATTGGTCAGTCTTTGGAAGGCTTGTACCAGAGTCGACCCGAGTGGGGCAAAATTTCGATCTCGGGTCCACCTTCCAGGGCTCCTTCGGGTTGGGGTTTCCTCTACGGCGTGGACCTCTTGGGCTTGAGGCGTGTGGCCCCTGTTGTAGGTGTTACTTTTGTATGCGGGCTTCCTTTGTACTGTTTTTGCAAGGTCATCCTCGATCTTTATTCCTACATCATAACCCCTTTTGAAGGTATCAAGGCCCAAGTACCTAAGGTGTTGTTTATAAGCTGGGTCTAGGTTGTCAATGAATTTTTAGACCAGTTCAGTTTCAGGAGGCCTATTGATTAGTTGGGCCGCTTGGTCTCTCCATCTAGCAAAATAGGCCGTGAAACCTTCATTTTTCTTTTGGAAGAGGACTTCCAACTCGCGCATGGTGACTTGAAAATCCATGTTTGACGAGTATTGCTTGACGAAGACATTGACAAAGTCCTCCCAAGTGGGGAAGAGCTTGGGGTCCTGGTGGTAGTACCATTTGAGTGGCACAGGTTCCAAGGACAAAGGAAAGGCAGGCAAATACATGGACTTGTCCACACCTTTCAAGTTCATGGCATTCACAAAGCTCAAGAGATGATCACGGGGATTGTCTGTGGCTTTGAACTTTGGTAAGTCAGATGAACCGAACTTTTCCGGTAGTTTGCCGGGAAAAGGTTTAGGATCGAGGGAGAAATACTTGCTCCCCATGGTTTGCTGCAGAACCATTTTTTCGATCTTCTTCTCGTTATCGAGGTCATTTTTGGCTTGCGCCGTTGCTAAGGATTCGTTTTCCATTTTCAGTTGATTCATAAGTTGGGTCATTTGGACCATTTGGTCTCGTAATTCTTCCATGGACGTGTTTGAGGGTGCGAATCGAGGTTGGAGAAGCGGAAATCCTTGAAAGGGGGAATGACGGATGGAGCTTGGAGTTACTAAACCTTGTGTTGGTGATGTAGCTTCGAGACGCACTAACCTTTGATTTTCAGATCGACGCCAAGTGGCAGAACCAACCCTATGCATAAGACAAGCTAAAGTTTAGGCCCAAAGTTAAGCATTACTTAGTCTAGACTTCTGACTCTTCCTATTGGTTTTCTATTCTCGCTTTTGTTGCACTAGTAGAAAAATATTGATTTGCGACTACACGCTAGCGGCGTTTATTTGATAACGCCTCCAATTAAACGACAAATAATTAATTGGCGGCGTTATAACACCATTAATCCATGGTGATTATTAATCAGCGGCGTTTAATGATATTTACGCCGCCAACTAATAAGGTAACCCTTGCCTTTCCTATCCTTCAGTTGTCTTCTTCATGCCCGTTTTTGAGTGTCTGTATCCTTCTCCCTTCTCCCTTCTCCCTTCTTCTTTCATTCTTCTTCACCACCAAGTATCTCCTCTTTAATAGATTTTGGGACAGATCTCCACCACCGTCGTCTCACTAAAGGGTACAGATCGACTCATCTCGACTGCGAATCACAAAACTCTTCACACTCGTCTATGATGTACTGAAATTATGTGAAAATCAGAGAAACTATCTAAAATCGTTGATTCACGGGGTTGGTTCAAGTTTTCGGGTGACTGACACCATTGTGTCAAGTTCTCCGGCCGCTGGGCTTAGTCTAGGTAAGTTTCGCTCCTACTCCTTCAGTCATTTCTCCTTCTTGCCGTTTTTTCTATTCAATTACGTTATTCTATCTCTTTCATCTTTCGATTTACATGAATTATTTCTGAATTATTGGATTATTTTTCTTTGTAATTATGTGTTTTAATTTCTAGGGTTTGTGTAATTTTCATTGTTCTTTTGGCATTTGGACGAAATTGTGGTAATTATAGAACTAATTGTCTTTAAAATTCATCTAATTTCGTAATTGCTTTTGTGAAATTTGTTTTTTCCCCCTTGTGAATTTTGTGGTATTGCTAATTTGGGTTGATAATCATAATAGCCAGTATGAGAAAGAGGGAGAGAGAAAACCCATGTTTGATTTGTGGCCATTACCACTAATCCAATCAAATTCAGGTTCATTAAAGCAATTCATCCCCATGAAATCATTAAACTCATCTCCAGTCAAGAATAAAGAGGCATGATGTATTGATGCGTCCCCATTGATCACATCCCCACTCAAAAATCAACAAGTGGTATCTAACTATCAACTAATCTGATTGAATTTTTTAGTAAGTATCTTCTATTTTATTAACGAATTAGTTAATTAATTATTGGAGTAATTCAATGACATGTAAATTTCGAAGAACAATGAATGTTTCGCTAGGAACCATACCACTTACCTTCTTAATAGAAGTTCCAGCAGCGGCGAATCTGGAGGATGTGGGAGTTCAAACGGTCATTACATAGTACACGAACTGGTGTTATTTATGGGTATGATTGGTTTTTTGATAATTCAAGTATAATTTCTTTCATAATAACCCTCTTTTTAATTGAAAGTTTTGCTTTATAGTTATAATGCTTGCGTGCGAATTGGACTGATGGGTTGTTTGAATTAGGGTGTTCTTGATCAATTGGGTGTAAAATTCAAGTGTATTTTCATCGAAAAATAGCCCCCCTTTTTTTATTGAAGTTTTTTTTTTTAGTTGTAATTGCTTCAAATTTACTTGATGGGCTGTTACCAACAGTTAACCTTTCTAGACCGGCTAGTCGATGATGGCGGTAGCACTGGCCGATAGGATATTTCTGGAAGCAACACCGGCCCAGAACAACAGCTAGCTGATTCTGGAAGCAATACCAATTGCCGAATAAGTGCTGAATTTCCATAACCATCAATTGCCGATTAAATAGCTGCTGAATTGCTACGGTAACAGCGGTGACACCAAAACACCGACACCAAAGCTAAGATTTCTTTCTCCTTATTTATGCGATTAAGATGTTTTAATTCAATGCTCATACATGATTAAAATTACCCGATTAATTGCCGACTGCACTTTCCGCAAGATTCTCGTTATGATGTCTGTGTGTATTTTCTTTGTGACATAGCTTTAATTATAATTTTATTACTCCATAGCCAACCTGCCATCAGTGTGCAGCTGTGCACCAGTAGGCATTTAGTTTGAGCAAGCTAATTAATGGCCATTTGCCGGGCGAAATTAATAAGTGCCTAATAAGTTTATGATTTTACAAGTTAAAATGGTGCACATTGTGTGTTTGCTAAAGCACAATTGTTATGTTTTTAACATGTTCCATCGAGTCTTCAAAGTCTAAGTCATAATCTCTCTGTCATACTGTAAGTGTTAATAAGACGGATTTATTGATTTCTGGGTTAATTGCCGACTGAAATGACCTGGTTCATTGCCGACTGTATTATTACCGGCTAAGATTACCTGACTTATTGCCGATTGTTTTGTTACCAGGGTAGTCTGAAACTACCTGGTTTATGTAAAGTTGATGTTAAAGAAAAAGTTTAAGCAACGAATTATTAACAAATGATTAATTATTATCTAATTTGCTACCGGCCTGATTAGAAAGTCCATAACTCATAGTCTGATAGTCACATTATACCCTCTAATTCGTTCTTGGCTCTGTCTGTAAAGTACTTGTTGTGATGATGTGTGTGCATAAATTGTCACAAATAAGCAAGGAATTATTAGCAAGCGGTTAGTTATATCTTTTGGAAATCCTACGGTAATGCCGCATACAGACATTCTTATCTGCTACCAATATAAGTTTCGCAAGCCGGGTGAACATCTCTTAATTTTCTATCTGCTAGTTTCAACTTGTTGTCAGCCAACCTCATGCCGTTTGACAGTGATACCAGCTAGTTCATTGTCGGCTATTTTGTTTAATTAATTAATTAATTAATTAATGATTTGTATCAATCCCAATGGTTGGTAATTGGTATGCCCCTTCATATGGTTGGTAAATGATTCTAGCACAAATGATTCGCATTGTTTGGCAATTTACAATTTGATGGTATGAACTTTGTTGATATATGGCCTAGTAATTCTCGTTTGGGACAAGTGTTTTAATTGTTCCGGCCTAGTAATTCACTAATTCTTTACCGGCCATATATCTGACTTTGAATAAGGGTAATTTTGGGCCATTTGGCAAAGAAGTGGAGTTCTTCTTTTGTTAGAAGGTTAGGTTGGTGAACTAGGGATTAATTTACTGGTTGGATTTTTAAATTGAAATATGACTATGAGAGTGTTTATGCTCACAACCTGGATAAACTAAGGATTGGTTGGTGGCTTGGTCTGTTTGATTTGTAGATTAAAAGCTTGTATAATTTGATGTCAGCTTATACAGTATAAACTTCCAACTTGCAACATGTATAACCAGCCTAAAATTCTATTAGTATTTACGCCTTTTATTAATTTATTGTTACCAGCAGTGTTATGAATTTAGGAGGAAGACTATGTTGGTATAAAGTTTAGACATACCCATACCATCTGATTTACTATCAGCTCGTTGTCTGCATAACCTACAAGTCAATCACCATGCCATGACGGCGTCATTGCTACCAGCATCCCCTAGATTTTCTACCTACTTGTGTAGACTTAGGCTTTTATCTTACCAGCTCCAAAGGGCTAAATCCTACTCCATACCAGCCTCGAAATGTCATACCAACACTTGATGCTACGTGATTGTAGTATTGTTATTTTTCATAGTTTCTAAATGTGAATTTCAGTTTGATTTCTTATAGTATCTAGATGCGATGGTCTGGTTATAGTATCTAGATGCGGTGGTCTGGTTATAGTATCTAGATGCGGTGGTCTGGTTGATTTTATTGTATTAATGGATTTGTTGATTCTTTAAATATGCTTCATTGGTAATTCTTTTTATGTGGTAGGCTGCGATTTAAGTGTCATACTTGCCCGATCATTCTCTATTTCTCTGTCAGTTTACACACTTAGTCTAAACACCTCTGTCGGCATGAAACTCTTACCAGCCTATAGAGTTATCAGTATACCATATGATTTATTGCTGACTCACTGTCTCCATAGCCCAATAAATTCTAGATTACTTGTTAATTGTTACTCCGTAGCTAATTTGCTACTAGCCTAATCTAAGCGGCAAGTTTATGCTTAGTATATGATGATGTTTTAGAAGAGGTATGACTTGATTTAGTATCACCAGCATTATACCATCATATGAGGCCAACAACAAAAAGGTTGTCTTAAATCTAGACTAAATAATCACCCATGGGTACATGGTCACCTCTGTTACTGTCTGCTACCGTCCAAACTGATGTCAGTGTAATTTGATGAGGTTTCTTTGCTAACGTCCTGATTTCAAAATTTATACCCTTTGCTATCGGCCAAATTATATGAGTCTTATGTATTACATAAATACTAAGCTTCCTACCAGCATATACCCTCTTGGCCAACATCATATACCAGCTATTTAATCAATGATTGTAGTATGAATTAAAGAGTCATACTTACTACAGTTTTAGTTCGCAAATGGTCTAATTTGCTACCATCTATGGTCTTATTTGTCGCAATCAGCTTTTTAATTCATGATAAGCTTGCTGACTATGATTTTTTACTTCCCAGTTGACGTTTATATTAAGTCAAAATTGTAATTTTTGTGACTAAGTTTTATTGATGGAAAGACACACGGTTTTTGTTTCCTTTATTGTCATGAATATTGTTGTTGTCATGTTGTCAGGGTTCTTGATTCTAAGGGCTTTGCCCTTCCATTCTTACCCATGTGAAGATTAAAGTTATTCTTTTATTGGGTTATTCCTCTTTGGTGTGCGCATGTGTTAAGGGCTAGGTTTTTTCTTGCGGTTGAATATATGCTTCTGATTTTGAACTCTTTCATCATCCCTATTCAAAGACTATTATTTCCATGGTTCGAGGACCTAGGAGACAACAACTTTTTAGATAATCTAACCGAAGATAACTTATCTTATGATATATATTATTTTGTTAGGTTTGCACGTCACTAAGTGGAGATTCTTTCACCGATGAGCAAATTGATGAAATACGAGACAAATGGGCATCATACTTCACCGAACATTGTGTGTAAATAACTAACGCTTCATAGATCTCTTTTTGTGGATGTTTCCTTCTATTCAAATCATATATAATTGCCTTATTATATTTTTGGTGCAAATTTGTAACGTATGAAGTGTAAAAGATATAGTTATTATCGACTTGAAACTATTTAGGTGGTTTGTTTTTGTAAACATATATATGATGGTTAACTTACATGTAAAAATCAAAGTGTCTTGGAAGTTATTGGTGGTTGATGACACTTTTGAACGTTGTATAAATGTGGCGTAAGTACAGATTCTACATTTTTGGGATTGTTGAGTATACAAAAAATATATTATTTATTAAAAAAAATATATTATTAATTCGCGGCGTATAATACCAAAGTTTGAGGCGTTCAGGTAGAAATGCCGCCATACAATTTAAATATTTTGAGGCGTTTTTCCTTAATTACGCCGCAAATGAATGATTGATTTGAGGCGTTTTTAAACGCCGAAAATCAATACCATTCATTTGCTGCCACTCTATTTGCTGCTACGCCTAAAACGCCGCAAATCAATATAAAAGTGACGCCTCAAATCAATATTTTTCTACTAGTGTTGGTACACTTTTGGCTCTTCTATTGGTCATTCTTTGGATTTTCGAAACATTTGCCCATGGGACATTCAAGGTTATTTTAATTAGCATGCTCGGTTTTGGTGCCGAACATTTTCGTCACAGGAGGCCTAATGACGACACAAGGAGTTATTTATTTTGTAAGTTGTTCTTAGAATCGAGTGCCTTTTCTCATACGTCCTCGTAGCAAATTTGTTACGAATTTTTTTTACGGATATTTCATGAAATACCCCCGAGTTTTGAAGTAATTCACCAAATGCCCATCAAGTTCCAATAATTCACCAAATACCCCTGACAATTGACTTAATGCCCCAAATACCCTTACTGATAACGGTCCGTTAGTCCGCCGTTAGCCTAGTTTCATAATTCACCAAATGCCCCTTTTTTAAAAATTTATTTCACCAAATACCCCTATTATTAAACTTATTTCACCAAATGCCCCAACCTTAAAAATAGTTATTCTGATGTTCCAACGTCTAGTTTTTTCGTTTGAAAATTAGTCGTTGCTTATTGTTTACTTATGCCAGTGATAATATCTAAAGGCTAATTTTGAACAAACATTGTAGTACGAAGAGAAAATAATAATGTTGATTGTGTGTTCCACTCAATACAAAGCTACACAATTTATAGGTATCAAAATAACAAACTAAGCCTTATAATAAGGAAGAAAGATACTTATGAAATGAATCCAAGCAACAACGAAAATCAATGTTCTGATTAACGAGTGGGATATCTTGAAATGACAATTTGTACATTAAACTCAAGGCATAATCCAAAGAGAAGCTAGTAGGAAACTTATTCCTGATTTACAGCTACGATGCCAATTATGAGCTTTGGATCTATTGATGTCACAAGGAAATTTGACAAGCATCGACTCATCGTACACAAATTCAACTCCACTGCTTCAACCTAGGGACGGGAAACACTCGAGGAGAATCTCAGAACCTGTTTCGAGCTCCTGTTCTAATATGGTCAGTGGAGGAACCAATCTCACTATTTTCCTTTTCCAGCAGTTAATATTAACAATTTAACATTCCTGAATTTCGATAAGCATCAACTAGCTGGCCAACTTGTACATCCAACTCTATACCAATAATAAGACCCTGCCCTCGGACTTCTTTCACATGTTGTTTGCCTCCCAATTGCTTTGCTAAGAGTTCTCTGAAGTCTTAACTTTTCTTTGCTAAAAGTACTTGCTTGCTCTCCTGAGTCCTAAGTTCTGCCTGTCCATCCCAAACCATGACATAAATAGGATTAGCCTTTCTTCATTTCAAAATCAAAGTAAGATGCCTTGTATTGACATTACAGTACTAGCCTTTTCTTCATTTGCTTCAAGTCCTATTGCATCTTACTATTTCCCCTATTTTCAGTACTTTCTCCTTCGTCTAAGCTTCCCCTGTATTGTCCTTCATGCTGTTGCCCCCTGTTTTCTTGCTCAACTACTCCCTTGCACCATCTCAGATTGTTGCAAGGATCACACTTGTAGTACAACCTTTGTGGATTGAGTGTTGTATCGGAGCTTCAGATGACAAATTTCCTATCACAATAGCAAAATTGGTTAGGTACTCTAATATATGTGGACTCATTGTGTGAGGATGATGATTTGGAAACAAAACTCATGACACAAATCTAATGCAATTAGCAAAGCAAAGAAAAACAATATCTAAATTACAAGAAACATTCAGAAAGTGGGTTTTTATAGCCAAGCAAGATCAACAGGTACTTTTCAAACGAAAAAACTAGTCGTTGGAACATCAGAATAACTATTTTTAAGTTTGGGGCATTTGGTGAAATAAGTTTAATAATAGGGGTATTTGGTGAATTATGAAACTAGGCTAACGGCGGACTAACGGACCGTTAAAAGTAAGGGTATTTGGGACATTAAGTCAATTGTCAGGGGTATTTGGTGAATTATTGGAACTTGATGGGCATTTGGTGAATTACTTCAAAACTCGGGGGTATTTCATGAAATATCCATTTTTTTTATTGCTACGTATATTTTATGCGCGGGTACCTAGGCTGCTGTGCCTGACCAAAAGGCCAGGCAGCAACTTCAGCGCCCAGGTCTGGGCGTTGAAAATGATTGGCGCCCAGCCAGGGGCGCTGAAAATGCGTCTCTGACTGGTACTCGTATTCTATTCGCGTATCCTTTTTCGTATGTACGACTTAATTTTGCATGCTTGTCTAATAACGTCCCTTACGCGTTGTGCAGCGTTGTGGAATCCGTTACAGGCCGTCCTGGGCGTCGCTTATTTTTGTGGCGATCGCCCGGGGTTGCGGAACACGTATGTTGGTATAACTCTTTGGTTAATTGGTGTTTATGAATGTTTGGGCAATTTTTAGGGTCGTTGGTTTTCTAGCATTATTTGTCACGCACAATCACATAATTCGCTACACATAACTAACATTACAACATGAAGCAAAATAATATGTCACGTAGTTTATGATAGGCTTCTATGTGTAATACTTGCGCCGGCTTGGTACCGCTTCTATCGTCGATCCAACACATGCCCCGGTCGAGGTAGTGCATTCACGAGCGAATTTCGTCCCACGAGGCCAATCACGATGTAAGCCAAGGGGGCATGCACCAACGAGAGGGACCCAGTGGGCGAGCGATTGGGTTTGGGACAGGTGTACTACTAGCAAAAGTGCATAGTGGACAACATTCGAAGCGTTTGCACCCTCCCGGTGGCGATGGGTATCCTTATTCCCAACTCCCGTGATGAAACACACGAAGGGAGCCAATATTCGTTATGCGGTTCTGTCTGTTCACATTAATATGCTGATTTTCAGGTCGTCCAAACTTGATAAGGAAATAAACGCGGAGTAGGATCGTTTCACCCTTCGGCTATTTTGATTACCTACGAGCACGAGTATTTCATTAACTTCCCCAGTGGAGTCTCCACTGTGAGGGGGTCGAAAAAGCACGAGGCTAATGCGTGACCTCGTCCCTCGTGGGCGTGACGTTTGTCAGATCAAGTGTAGTTGGATTTCCTGTGAGTTTACACCCAATCGACTAGTAATATAGGAGTCGCCATTCAGTTTTTAACGACAATGAGAAAAACTGACAAAACCCGGTTATCGTGACATAAAGGGAGTGCAATTATGTTCGACCACGACGGGCATAGGTTCCCTTGTGATCCTTGGTGTGGGGATCGCTCAACGTACACCCGCAGGGCAGAGATTGAGAGTTCGGGGGACTGTAGCTACCGAGAGGAGTGCTCATCGATAATACTCCAGAGGCAGGTTATCCTTACTAGCTCAACATAAATAATTGAAGGGACATGCGTTAAACTATTAAACTATTCTGAATTGATTTTAGCAATATGCAACACATAACACTAAATTGATCGTGATTATCTTATTTAGATTGATTTAAGGTACCTAGCATGATAATTCAATTGTCCAAAGTATTATCTTATTAGGCGTGATAGATCAATCAAGTTAATAGTTTGACATTTTTATAAAAGGGTGATGAAAGCGATTAAATCATATGAGGGACACATTACAACGCACCCTTGAGAGGTGCGTTATGGTTCTCAGAAAACTAACCACTTGGCTTTGCTATTTCTCCTTTTATTTAACGAATCTCGGGTTTCCAAGCAATGTTCCAGTATTTAGGCTTAATTAATCAAGCTACAAGGGGCAGGATGCGTTCTGTTCGACTTTTGGGTCGATTGCGACAGAACGCTGGATCAATTTCGCAGCTTGAGGCTTAGGCTTAAGGCTAGAGTCAATACTCAGGTTATGCAATTGTGTGTTTTTTTTCACGTCGGTTTTGAGGCTGTATTTATAGGAAAAGGGTGTGTGGAAAGATAGATTTTAAGATACGGATCCAAAAAGAATCCTGAGATAAAACGGCCCCAGGCATTTTCAGCGCCGAGGGCTGGGCGCCGAAGATTTCGGCGCCCAGATCCAGGCGTTGAAAATGGGATCTGGGTCGCGTTTCTTTGTCAGATTTGGACTCTTAGAATTCGGAGCTTGTGAGATTTATCCGAGTCTTTTAGTGCGTACTAATTTTATGATGGAATGCGTCTGGGCCCGTTACGAACTCTAGATTCGTTAGGAATTTAATTAATACGTAACTCTTATTTTCGAATTATACCCGGAATGCAAATTCTATCTCTTTTAGGATTTATGTTGGAGTGCAACACCTAATTCTGACAGGTTTCTATCTTTTATGACTTTGCCACTTTTAACAACTACCTTTTACGACAGTTACTATTCTTAGTAGGTTTCTATAAATAGCAGTTTTGACTGAAATGAAAGGGTGATTGAGATTCGTTATTTTATAGGAGATGCGTTGCCAAGTGGAGATTTATGTTCTCATCATCGAACCTTCCCTTTCAGGAATGGGGACAAAAGTAGGTGTCTACAGTTGGTATCTTCATCCAAGCAGATCAAGCTACTGCCCACAGAGACAAACTACATTTTGCTCTAGTGCAAGTTGAGGTAGCCCTGTCTCAGACCCTCCCTGACTGCTTGAAATTTCAAGATGAACATGGAGTGGTGAATGAAGGAAATAATGCCCTTGGTCCAAGTATGCATTTAATGATAAATCTAATAAATGCGGTTCAGTATTAATTAACAAGTTAATAATTCAGTAAGATCAAGTGAGCTGAATGCCTAGCTAGAGGCCGCTTCAGTTCAAGTGGAATTAATGATATTAATCCACAGCTTACTCTTGACTGAACCCGTAGGGTCACACAAATAGTACGTAAACGGATCAAGTATTTAATGGCATTAAATACTCCATCTATGGATATTCGGAATCGACAGATCTTGGTTTCAGTGGGAGCTAAGATCGTCAAAGGCAAGTAAATGAATACTCCGGAAACGATGATATTGCCGGAAACAGAAATATGGATCGTATCGGAAATATAAATATTATCCAAGACGTAGATGTTGCCGGAAATGGAAACATGGTACGTATCGGAAAGTATTATCGGAAATGGAAATATTACCGGAATCGGAAATATTGCCGGAAACAGAAATATTGTCAGAATCGGAAATATTATCGGAATCGGAAAATATTTCCGGAAA
Source organism: Spinacia oleracea (assembly GCF_020520425.1). Taxonomy (NCBI): domain Eukaryota; kingdom Viridiplantae; phylum Streptophyta; class Magnoliopsida; order Caryophyllales; family Amaranthaceae; genus Spinacia; species Spinacia oleracea. The sequence continues at coordinate 157,908,013 of NC_079490.1, read as the reverse complement.
CGGAAATATTAAATATTTGTTCGAAACGGAAATTAATTCCGGAATCAGAAATGTTAAATATTGTTCGTATCGGAAATGAAATCCGGAATCGGGAATTTAATCGGAAGCGTATCGTACGAATTAGCATCGGACGAGACTTGCTAGACGAAGGCCCAGCACGAAGCCAGGCCCTCGCCCAGCAAGCCATACGCATCAAACCACACGCCAAAGCCTCGCCAGGCCCAGCGCAAGGCCAGGCCCAGCAAGGCGTGGCGCGCGCGCGGAGCAAGTGGGCTGCGAAGCAATGGTGCTCGTGCTCGTGCTCGTGTGCGTGCTATACGAATCCTAAAGCTATCGAAATTCATGCTATGATTAAATCCTAATCATAGAAGATAGAAATTAATTAAATAGAGTTCTAAAGGGATTCTAATTAATTAATTTAGTATTCTAATAGGATTCTAAATCCTTTTCCATGATTCTATAAATATGTGCCTAGGGTCACAAATTTATAAGAGTTTAATAAGTATTCAAACCATAAAAGCTAGGATTTTTAAGCAGAAAAATCTGCCATATTACTTGCCTATTTAGCCGAAAATAATAGTACGTTAAGGGCGATTCTAGTTGGTCAATCTTAAGGCGGATCCGGACGTGGTGTGGACTATCTACGGAGGGACGACACTTGGAGTCCTAAAGACTTGTTCTTGTTCGGTTCGGGCGCAGCTAGGGAGGGCACGCTACAAAGTGTATGCATCCTAGACTAATTATATGATTATGTGCAATTAATATGTATCCTGGCATTAAGGTTTTTCCGCATGATTTATGTTGTTCTTATGTATCATATCCTAACAGTGGTATCACGAGCCCCTTATTAATTGCATGATCTATAAATGCTTAAACATGGTTAAATTTTAAAAAATTTCAAAGAATTAAAAAGGGGTGATTAATTTTCTTAATTGTTAATTAATTGCAAATTGCGTTTATTTAATTATATGTACGCAGTTTTTCGGCAGTTTCTTCGTTACTCATCCAAATCGAGTGATTTTTGTGTCAATTCCGCATGTAAAAGGCATTCTAAAATTTTTACAAAAATACTACTTTTCGGCCGAACCCAGAATTCCCAAATTCGAAGCCTAACTATGACTTTTCGGAGGTTTTAGTTTTTCGAACGCAAAAGTTTGTAAATTTAAGATGTTAAATTCAATATTTGCGATTCTTGTTGATAAATCTTGAATTTTTGATTGACCTACTGTATATGTTTAACAAATTTGAATGCCTAGACTTGTTAATTATGCAACCTAATTTGTAATTATGATTAATTTTTTGAAATTCGAATAATTTAGAATTGATTTGATTTTCATAATTAATTAATGATTTAATTAGGTATCAATGATTAAAAACCACCATAAAAATTGTTAATTTATGATAAATTTTAAAGTTTTATGACCTAGATTTGAATCCAAGTTAATCGGAAATTAATTGATTAATAAATTGTCGATTCTTCGCCCTAAAATTATGAAATTAATATGATTTATTAATTTGTCGTTAATTTTAAATTTTAAATTTTAAATTTTTACTAAAAACGCTCATAAATGTTGCACGCACAAAGCAATGGACGCTACGTGTTAACCTTAAGGGGTGTTGTATAGTGCAGGCACGCGACGACGAGCAAGGGAGCTCGTCGCCCGTGCGGTACGAATGCAGCGAGCAACATAGCATGGTGCGCGCGCGAGGCAATGGTGTTGGCCGTGTGTGCTATGCGATGGGCGATGAGCGATGGGCGACAGGCAAGGCACTGCGAGCAGTCGCGTGTGTGCAGCAAGCGTGCTGTGCCACGGCGCGCAGCGAGCGATGGCTCGCGAGGGGAGCTGCTGCGATGCGATGCGGACGAGCAGGCTGCGCGCTAGCGTGGCTTGGCTTGCTGCGTTTGCATGTGGCTGCTACTACTCGTGCCTTGTGCAACGGTCAATCGAGGGGCGATGCGGCCTCGTGGCTCGATGGGGCTTGGGCGCAAGCCCAAGTGCCTCGTCTTGCGACGATTGACACGTTTTGGTTTAAATTTTGAATTTTCTGTTCGGAAATAATTTTAATTAATTTTAAAATTAATAATTTAAATTTTTTTCTCGGGATTTAATTTTATTTATTATAATTATTATAAATTTTAATTTATACTAATTATTTTACTAAAATTAAACCTTGAATTAATTTAAATTCATTTAATTCAAATGAAAATAAATTAAATAAATGGATTCGATTATAATTTTATATGAGCTTTAAATTTTAATTAAACTTGTATGTTTCCGGTTAGACTAGAAATACATTTTTATGTTTAAAATTATTAAAGCATATAAAGTTATTGGTTTAAGTGGGAGCATTTTTAGTCATAAACTCTTGATTAGGTCTACAATCCTTTAAGGTTAAAACAACTTGATTAGAATTAATAAGGACTGAATAATTGGTAGATTATTGGTGCCCTTGATTAATGGCTGCAAATATTTATGTGATGCATAACAATGTGTTTTACTAACCAGCTATGTGGGACATTCATGATAATGAATGGGTGAATGGTATATATTATATATGTACTATTTTGCAGGTTATTGGAAGTGACTAATATGGCCCAAATAGGATAGAAAATATGGTCTGCGTACCATTAATTTGAATGTAATTGGTCTAATGCACCAAAGTTTGTTTTTCAATTCAAATATGGTCTGCGTACCATCAAATAGTTGTAATTAGTTTAATTATAGCTTATCCTATTTGAAGAAAATGGCGTCTCCCATGGTGAAATTCAAGACGGAGTTTCCAATCCATTTTTAAGACGGACTTTGAAGTTGAAGCTTCAAGATGAAGTCGGGCCATACTAGATCACATTTATCTTATGCATGTTTTAAGTTATTTATTGCTTTTAAATATGTCTTAAATATGCATGAGATTATGGCTTGATTATGTTGCATGATTAAGGATTTTAGTTCACTTAAAATCTAACCAACATAGTAAGAGCCTTAAGTTCCAAACTTAAAAATTGAGTTAAAAGGTGCCATGCCAAAATAGCACTTACTTGGATAACCTTTACATCAATCTTAGTAATAGTTTTCCGCCATAGCGAGGTGTTAGTTATTGATTCTAAAGGGGTAAGGTACACAAATAATTGTGAGTACACGTTAGTTTTGGTGAAACTCAACGATATAAGTAAGGAGTCCTTTTATGTCGTGGCAAATTCGATAGGTTTACCTAATAAGTTCTTAGACGTACCTATCAACCAAGAGTAGTTTCTAGACTATTAGCAAAAGGCTTTTGCTTACCTAAAATATTTTAGAATTGAGTCAAAATACATAATGTGCTTAATTCTTCAATGATTTAAGGATCTTGGAATCATTTTATTCACACCTGCCGGAATAATAAATTCGAATAAAATGCTAATGACTTGTTTAAATTGCATGATTGCTTTAATTTTCAAGTTATTACTCATGATAAATGTTTAGACTTTGCATGCTTCAATGTATGTTTTAATTATTTTTTATAATTAAATATCTTGCACTGTAGTAAATCCTTTTAGAAAGGTAACAGTAAATTTACTCCATTGGTAGTGAATCCAAGAACGATTCACGGAAATGAGAGAAAATGATCAATTTAAAATGTACGTTTCTTTTAGCGACTTTTATGGTTGTTTTCGAGTATCAAAGTCGAATGGCAAACCTATTGGTGCTTGTGAATTCAAAATACAATGTAGTTTTGAGATCATAAAGCATTGAGTTTAAACGCTCAGCTTTACCAATGGTTAACAACCTAATATCTTTATCCATTTAATTCTCGAATGAGTCTAGTCCCTAGACATTCGAATAGATCGATTCTTAGAGAACTTTAGAAGCTTCTGGTAAGATCATCTAGTTGAAGCAAAATATTCAACATAAATAAAATGGTATGAACTTTGTTGGAGTGACATTGGACATGTCTAAACAAAGTATAAAAGTCAACACTAGAGAATTCAATTCTTAAGGCTATTAGAAAGGGTACAAGAAATAGGAAAACAAGGAACAAAGGAAAGGAATTTTCAATTTCGTTTCTACCTATAAGTTTATGTTTAAAGAGAAGTGACCTAGCAATCAAATTTCCTTGGTATCATATACCGCTTGAGGTTCTTACTTCGGTAATAAATCAAACAATGGAAGCTAGGCTACACTAATGGCCTGCAAGTGGGAAATGAAGCATGGAAATGCTACATTAGTTGTAGGGTCATCTAGTTTGTTTTAAGTCCTTTCAAGGCTGGAACTTAATGGATATTTTGTTCCATAATCAGCATACCTAAATTTCTGTTTCAAACACATAAAAACTCACATTCAAGAAAAAAAAAAACAATGTTTGTTTGTTTATTTGGATGAAATGGTCATTTACGAGTTGAGTCAATATGCTTTGTTAAAACAAACAAATATTTAACAATAAAAACTTTACTAGGTTCAAATCAACCCCTTGATTTGAGTTTCACTAATCTTTGGCATTGTTACTTAGACCATATCAACAAGTTAACATTCAAAGGATCTATTTTGATGGACTTTTGAAAGTTGGTTGATTTCTAGATCAATTCAAGACAACCTAGTCTTACTTTTTGAAAGTAACAAAGGATATGAACTATTGTTAGAACGCCTAGACAATAGAGTTCAAAACTGAAGAAAGATTTTATGACTTTATTATTTCACATGGACTTGGGTGAATATAGGTTTATTTACTCAAATGTGATATAAGTTTGAATCTGTTTGGCTAGTTCAAAGATTCAGAAGTATGAAATCCACATGGTAAGAAATCATAAAGATCTATGTTAGATCATGACGATGATTACTTTAAGACCAAATATGATCATCAATGATTGTGTGTTGTAATTTCATGATCTAGCTCCATAAGATATGGCATATCTAAGTTGGAATGATCGAAGTCAATTAGTACTTGATTCGATCAATGATGAATCATAAAGAACTTTCCTACAATTTCTAAAACAAAATGCTCAACTACCACCAAACTAAACCAAATTCGTCAAAGCTATTGAAAAGTAATTTCAGAATATCTTTTCATAATATATCTAAAGAGTTCCTAAACTCAGTGGGAGCTTAGGTTTTGTTATTCAACAAACTAAGGCCCAAGTATAGATATATGTTTCATTGTGATTTATTCAAATGAGACACAAAGGTATTGTTTCTACCACGAATTTTTGAGAACATAATGTTTGTTTGCTCGAAATTATGTCCTTTTGGAGATTCGTTTCCAAAATAACAAGTGGGAGAAAATAGACCTCGAAAGTCTTCGAGGCGAACAACAAACATAAACGGACATTCCAGAGGCTTTTCGAAGTTCTTCAGAAAATCCGAACACTTATTCTTTAAGGACTTTAGAAGTGGCTTTTAAGAATAGACATCTCTTAGAAGACTTTACAAGTGCTTCAAGGAGAACAGAATATTCAAAGGACTTTCAAGTGGCTATTGATATTCTATTGTTTGATGTTCTATACCCAAGTAGGCATAGAGTTCAAGTCACTGAAACTATGGGATTCTTCTATTAGATAGTGAAGAAACATGGAGTTCAGGTCACTGAAGCTATGCGATTCTTCTATTAGATAGTGAAGGAACCTACAACTTGCAGTCAAACTATTATCATGTAGATTAATGAGTTTGTGACCTGTAAGAAAGCTATGACGAAACCCAGATTCCCTAAAATGGTTAGAGGCCATATATAGAATAAAATGTTTTAAATGGTTAGAGGCCATAAAACATACTCAATGTTTTGATGACAAAATTGAAATTTTGTTGATTTGCAAGAATAGTTTCACACCTATTGGTTGCAAGTTTGTTTTAAAGGATAAAAACCATCAAAAAAGCTAGATTAGTTGCTAAAGGTTACAAGCAAATTCACGGTGTGGATTGTGTTGAAACCTCATGCATAATCGTAATGCTCAAGTCTATATTCAAGCAATGATTGCATATTGGTACATATGGAAATTGGACGACAAAACATCTTCCTCAATCAAATGTTGGAAGAAACTATGTACATGGCATGTCATAGGATTTGTGGATACAAACAATGCTTGAAATGAATGCTAGCTTATGAAATCTAAGTACAGATTTAAGCAAGTAATTGGGAATTTAAATTGTATTTTAAGTGAAGCTAATAATTATTTTAGTTTCATAAATGTACATGATTCTTATAGATATATAAGAAGTTTAGTAGGAGTATGTAAAACTTAATTGGTCTTATGTGTATCACACGCATATCTCTCTATTGTGAAATAACATTCAAATGCTAATGACTTAGATTTGAAATTATTCATCAATGATGGACCAAGGCGAAACTTAGTACATACTGGGTATTAAGATCTACTTACAAAGATCTTATAATATTGTTTTGAATTAAGTAATGGCATTTACTAAATCAAACACGAAATACTCCATTGGAGACATTTGACCCATATGAATAAATCTAAGTAAAGGATGTTTGAACTATGTATAAGCATTTACTAAGTTAAACATCAAAGGATCTAAGTAAGATTCTTAACCTATATTATATGTCAAAGAATTTAGCTGGATTTAGTATCTACTGAAACTAGATGAGCTAAAGTTACATGAATAGAATTCAATTGGGAATTATTCTGTAAAATAATTTATCATGTATGTTATAATATGAGGATCGCAAAAAACGTATCGTATGACTTTAGGCATGACGAACATATACCAATCTCTATTGGTCTAAGTAAAGATCAACTAGATTGAAATCAAGAAAAACTTATGGTACTTGAAAAGGTACATAGGATTAGTTCTTGATTCAAGAAAATAAAGATATGCTAAATATTGATGCTACACGCACAAACACTGGCAAAGGATCAAGCAAGATTCCTTTGGAGTTAACCATTGGCAAGGACGAGCTAAAGAGCATCGTGTTTTGAAATGGCAACATGGATTAGAGACCATGAGTTATTGCGTGGGAAATTAAAATAATAATTTCTATGTTCTAAGATATAGTTGTTAAGTCTTCCACATATCTATGAACTGCTTGGATAGGTAAATCCAAACAAAGCATCACTAGCAACCTATACAGTTGAAGTAAAATTACTTATTGCCTAAGAAGCAATAAAACAGGGTTGTTTATGTTAAAGAGTTCTTCACTAAACTTGGGTAGATCACATGTCTGTTGACTTAATGGTTCTTCATTACAAAATGGGTAGAACCACTATTGTATCAAGAAAGACTGGATCACAAAATAAACAAACTCAAAAGATCTTATCATCTATCTCGAAGAACATTCGATGAAAAGGATATTAAGATTGGCAAAGCATGATAACTAAACCTATGCAACAAGTGAGAAACAACACTCACATTGTGGCACTGGAAATCAAGCATAGCTTTGAAATTCCATTAATTGTTTTAATGATGGGTTTGAGGCCCATGGTTGTAAAACATTGGGGTTGAACATTTGTCATATATGAAATGTATTTTCATATTCCATTTAATCTTGGTTTAGTATTAAATGATGAGTCCCTTCAAATTGACGATATATTCAAGATAGACTATCAGAACCAGTCCTGTGACTAAGAAATGCCTATCAAGTGAACTTGAATGTCAAAGGTTGAAAATGGTCCCTGGTCAGAGTTTTCTATAAAGATGGACGCATAGAAAACGTTAGACGACTACAATGCAAGATGACTAGTAGTTCTATTTCTTGAACTATGTGGACATGGCAATGTCGTAATCATTTGCATAGATACTTACTTTGGGAAGACTAGTATCGGACAGACCTATGAAACTTTACTGTAAGAGATGAAAATCTGTCATAAGTAAATTTCATTAAAATTATTAGACACTAATCCACAATACCTGAGTGATTTGAGATTACTTGTTTGAGAACTGCTTACTTTGACGTTGTCAACCGTCGCACCGTAAAAGGAGGCTATAAAGGCAACGCTCAGGTAATCACCTATCAGACGAAGTCTAATCTCAAGATCACAAGATTGGGATTGTCCTCCCATAAATCGGGATGATATGCTGAAAGTTGTACAAGGCCACTTGGAGAGCTAGAAACTGTAAAATGCATGGACGTGCTCAGATGAATCATAGGCTATGATTATCTGTTTATTTGATTAGTTGAACTCTGAAACTGGGAAACACCTCTGGACATAATAAGGATGACAACTCTTACCTTATGTTCAAGAGCGAGCACCGAGCGACAAAGGAATTAGGAAATGCACACTTGTCCCTAAGGACAAGTGGGAGACTGAAGGAAATAATGCCCTTGGTTCAAGTATGCATTTAATGATAAGTGTAATAAATACGGTTCAGTATTAATTAACAAGTTAATAATTCAGTAAGATCAAGTGAGTTGAATGCCTAGCTAGAGGTCGCTTCAGTTCAAGTGGAATTAATGATATTAATCCACAGCTTACTCTTGACTGAACCCGTAGGGTCACACAAATAGTACGTAAACGGATCAAGTATTTAATGGCACTAAATACTCCATCTATGGATATTCGGAATCGACAGATCTTGGTTTCAGTAGGAGCTAAGATCGTCAAAGGCAAGTAAATGAATACTCCGAAAACGATGATATTGCCGGAAACGGAAATATGGATCGTATCGGAAATATAAATATTATCCAAGACGTAGATGTTGCTGGAAACGGAAACATGGTACGTATCGGAAAGTATTATCGAAAATGGAAATATTACTGGAATCGGAAATATTGCCGGAAACGGAAATATTGTCAGAATCGGAAATATTATCGGAATCGGAAAATAATTCCGGAAACGGAATTATTAAATATTTGTTCGAAACGGAAATTAATTTCGGAATCGGAAATGTTAAATATTGTTCATATCGGAAATGAAATCCGGAATCGGGAATTTAATCGAAAGCGTATCGTACGAATTAGCATCGGAAGAGACTTGCTAGACGAAGGCCCAGCACGAAGCCAGGCCCTCGCCTAGCAAGCCATACGCATCAAACCACACGCCAAAGCCTCGCCAGGCCCAGCAAGGCGTGGCGCGCGCGCGGAGCAAGTGGGCTGCGAAGCAATGGGCTGGGCGCCGTGCAGTTCGCGTGGGCCGCGAGGCATGCGTGCGGGCTGTGCGGTGCTCGTGCTCGTGCTCATGCTCGTGGTGCTATACGAATCCTAAAGCTATCGGAATTCGTGCTATGATTAAATCCTAATCCTAGAAGATAGAAATTAATTAAATAGAGTTCTAAAGGGATTCTAATTAATTAATTTAGTATTCTAATAGGATTCTAAATCCTTTTCCATGATTCTATAAATATGTGCCTAGGGTCACAAATTTATAAGAGAGTTTAATAAGTATTCAAACAATAAAAGCTAGGTTTTTTAAGCAGAAAAATCAGCCATATTACTTGCCTATTTAGCCGAAAATAATAGTACCTTAAGGGCGATTCTAGTTGGTTAATCTTAAGGCGGATCCGGACGTGCTGTTGACTATCTACGGAGGGACGACACTTGGAGTCCTAAAGACTTGTTCTTATTCGGTCCGGGCGTAGCTAGGGAGGGCACGCTACAAAGTGTATGCATCCTAGACTAATTATATGATTATGTGCAATTAATATGTATCCTGGCATTAAGGTTTTTCCGCATGATTTATATTGTTCATATGTATCATAACCTAACAGTGAAGACCATCAGCATTGGGTATGAATGGAAGCCTACTGTGTGTGATCATTACAAACTGTTAGGTCACATAGCAAGTGACTGCAGGAAGAAGAAAATGAAGAAGAAATGGGTGGCTAAACCCAATAAAACTAACAACAACACAGCCTCATTGACTGTAAATTCAGGGGAGGAGTTTGTTCAATCCCCTAACCCTATTAGAGTTAGACTAAGCCCAACTTCACCTGTGAGGGTCACTAATTCTTTTCAGGCTCTAGAAATGCAAGACAACAAAACAGGTGTGGGAAATGTAGTTGGGAACACTGCTGATGGTGCACAAGTTCTAGTGGATGGAGGTGGACAGCCTCCTGACACTTATGGATAGAATTATGTTCTGGAATGTCAGGGGGGTAAACAAACACACCAAACAGAAGGATGTGAAAGCTTTCTTGTGTGCCCATAGGTGTAGTTTGATTTGCCTCTTTGAGACAAAGGTCAAAGCTCACAACATGGGGGCTTTGTACCTATATCTGTTCAATGGCTGGTCTTTTACTACTAATAATATGTGTCATCCTGGTGGTAGAGTTGTTCTAGCTTGGAATCCTGGGGAGTTCCAAGTTAATCCTGTTTCCTGCTCCAGTCAAATGATTCACTGTGAGATTGGGGTTAAAAATTGAGATAAGTTTGAATGCTCTTTCATTTATGCACACAACACTCAGCATGAAAGAGAGGCACTTTGGAAGGATATTTGCAGCTTGGCTGGTAGGATCAAGGGACCCTGGGTGCTCAAGGGGGACTTTAATTGTGTTTTAAACACTGATGAGAGAGTTGGCAGTGATGTGAGATTCAGTGAGTTGCAGGATTTCCATAACTGTGTAAATAGATGTGGCTTGGAGGATGTGAAATCTAGTGGGAATTTTTTCACTTGGAACAATAAGCAACAAGGGGATCATAGGGTGTTTTGTAAGCTAGACAGAGTGATGACAAGTCAATTGTGGCAAAATAAGTATCCTAACACAGAAGTGTGCTTCAAGAATGAAGGGTACTTTGATCATTGCCCTGGGATCATCTTAATGTATCCTCAGTTCGTAGTGGGGAAGAAACCCTTCAAGTTCTTTCCAATGTGGCAAGATACTCCTAATTATAGGAACCTTATTGTCCAAGCATGGCAAGAACATCAGCAAGGAACCAAAATTTACCAAGTTGTACAGAGACTCAAGAGAGTGAGAGTTGTTTTAAAACAGCTTAACAAAGAGGGTTATGGTGATATTGAAGTTAAGGAAGTGAAAGCTTCTCAAAACTTGCAGAAAATCCAAAGTGAGCTTCATCTTAATCCTGCTGATGTGTCTTTGGATGATGCAGAAAAAGTGGCTCAGCAGGAGTTCTTGGTTGCTCACAGTGCTTTATTGAGTTTTCTTTCTCAAAAAAGCCAAGTAAAACTGGATCAAAGGTGGAGATGAGAACACTGCTATGTTTCATAGATCTCTCAGACAAAGATATATTCAGAATTCTGTTTTTTCTATCAAAGATATGCATGGGGAGTGGACTTTTAGTCCAGATCAGGTTCCTGCTGCATTCTTGGAATATTACAAGTGCTTGCTAGGTACAAAACTGGAGGCTAGAACTTCAGTGAAAGACCAAATTGTACACAATGGACCTCTGGTGACTGCAGTCATGAGTAGTGGTCTCAATGCCCCTTTCACTAAAGAGGAAATCAAGTCTGCTTTGTGGGATATTGATGGAGGGAAAGCTCCTGGACCTGATGGTTTTGGTAGCTCCTTTTCAAAGGTGTTTGGGGTGACATTGGGGAAGATGTTAGCAATGCAGTTCTGGATTATCTTAATACCGGGAACCTTCTGAAAGAGATTAACACTACTAGCATTACACTCATTCGAAAAGGGAAGTGCCCTGTGAGTGTTCAGGAATACAAACCTATTTCATGTTGTAATGTAGTCTAAAAATGCATCTCCAAAGTTCTGTGTAATAGGTTGAGGGTGGTTTTGCCTGATCTCATTGCTCAAAACCAGGGAGCCTTTGATCATAGTAGATTCATTGCTCATAATATCATGGTTTGCCAGGATTTAGTTAAAGGTTATGAAAGGAAGAATAGCTCTGCAAGCTGTCTCATCAAAATGGATGTACAAAAAGCATATGATACAGTTGAATGGGATTTTGTGGAAGAAATGATGGCTGCACTCAAGTTTCCTGCTCATTTTATAAAGCTCATAATGCAGTGTGTCAAATCACCAAGGTTTTCTTTGGCTATCAATGGCTCTCTCCATGGATTTTTTTAAGGAAAAAGAGGTCTTAGACAAGGTGATCCTTTGTCACCTCTCCTGTTTGTGCTCTGCATTGAATATTTATATAGAATTTTGAAGGTGGTGGGGGAAAGAAGGACTTCAAATATCATCCCAGATGCAAGGGATCCAAATTGAATCACCTGTGTTTTGCAGATGATCTCATTCTGTGTTGTAAAGGGTTTTTCAAATTTGTGTATTTGATGATGCAAGGCTTTAAGCTGTTTCCTGTCACAACAGGTTTGCAAGGTAGTCCTTCTAAAACATTTGTATACTATACTGGCATGTCTGAATCTAATATTCATAGAATCCTGGATATGACAGGGTTCTCTAAAGGTAGGTTCCCTTTTAGATACCTTGGTTTGCCTATTTGCTCTAATAAAATTATAGTTGGTGAGTGTGAAAAAATAGTGGAAAACATGTGTGCAAGGATCAAGATTAGGAGCTCAAGGAACATGTCTTTTGCTGGTAGACTTACTTTGGTCAACTCTGTCCTCATGACTTTGCAGACCTATTGGTCTCGGATCATGGTGTTGCCTAAAGGGGTGTATAATACTATCAATACCATTTGCAGGAATTTTCTTTGGAAGGGCACTGCTGATGCTACTGGTCCTGGCAAGGTTGCTTGGGGTTCTATCTGTAAATCAAAAAAGGAAGGTGGGCTTGGCCTCACTAATCTAAAACTGTGGAATATTGCTGCAATGGGGAATCATGTGTGGATGGTAGCCACTAAAAAGGATAACATGTGGGTGAGATGGGTGAACACTGTATACATCAAAGATGGAAATTGGTGGGATTATACCCCAAAAGTGGGTGATAATTGGTATTGGAGAGCAATTGGCACTGTGAAAGAATGGATGAAGAGATACCTGACTGAAGTTCAGTTGAGTTCTATGCCTAAGTATGCCATCAAGGAAGCCTACTGCTGTTTAGCTCCTGTGGTTTGCAAGGTGCCATGGACAAATGCAGTATGGGACAAATTGAGTATCCCTAAACACAGATTTATCTCTTGGTTGGCTATGCTGGAAAGGCTTAACACCAAAGATATATTAGTGAAAATGGGGATTACTGCTGACATGTTATGTTTCCTATGTGGTTCAGCTGTTGAGAATCACAAACACTTATTCTTTGAGTGTCATTATAGTGCTAGATGCTGGTTGGAATGCTCTACCAAGGATGGTATGCAGAATGCTCCTAAATCCCTCTCTGGTTTATTCTAGTGGATACTCAGAAGGAAGGTTACTAAGTTCAGGAGGGGTGTATTCTCCACTCTTGTTATGAGTGTGGCTTATCACATTTGGACTGAAAGGTATAATGCAATGTGGAACTCTCAAGTCAATTGCATAGATAGAGTGTGCAATAGTACTCTTCAGACTGTTTGTACTAGAGTGAATGGTGTGATGCCTAAAGTAGTTAGCAATAGGGATCACATTTGGTTTTCCACCCTATTTGCAGGGAAGTGGTCTTGTTTTAGCCAGTTTGTTTTGGTTGCCTGAGGGTCTGTCCTCTTGGCCTTGCAATTTGTAATTGTTTGATAATCTAATAAACTACTTGCTTATCAAAAAAAAAAGTAACTTGAAAAATGGAACATACCTAGTTTGACCTAGACTAGTGTGAGAATCTTGCTTAATGTTAGCTTCTCGTAAAAAAGCATAACCAGTTTTCGTTGTGAAATTCCTAGTTTTATGTCTGGTCCAATATAACTGATCCATTGTTGATCCTGTTGGTAAATCCAGAGACATAATTGCCTTTGCATCCATATTATCAAAAGTGTTTCTAACAAGTCCCTCATCCCAGCTGAGTTGAGATGAATTAATAAAATGACTTACCTTCCAAAACTTTGCATCTGTAAAACGAATATGAGAAGCAAAAACAGGCACCCTGTCATTAACAACTTATCTCTTCCAGATATAATATTATTCCCATTTCCCACCTTCCAAGCACAACCTTGAAGTAAAACATTCTCAGCTCTGCGAAGGCCACGCATCCCCCACGAAGCACGACCAAGAAAACTATTTAGCTTACCCGTAGAAAAAGCTAAATTTCCTTTGGCTTTATACAGTCTTGAGATAAGTAACTAACGATTTTGATGCATTATCCACACTCGTTTCATAAAAAATGTTGAATTAAGCTTCGATAATCTGTAAATACCCATACCTCCCATGCCACGAGGTAAATATAATATATCCCTACAAACCCAATGCGTTCCTTTTTTACCTTGGTTAACCCAAAAAGGTAGCAATCAAATAAACAATTTTGTTTGAAATTGAAACCGTAATTTCCAAACTCATTATAACACGAGACACCGTTGCTATGATGACGATATTGATCAGAACTAACTTCTGTGGTTGGGATAACAACACCCCATTCCATGAGGTAATCAAATCAGCAACCTTATCTGTCAAGTAATTGAAATGCAAACACTTTGAACCCATACAATCGATAGGTACACCCAAATGTTTTCCAAACTGATCCACTTGTGGCATCCTTAATATTGATTTGTAAATTTGTTGTTGTGAAAGAGAAGTATTTGGACTAAACTTGATTAAAGATTTTGCAAGATTTAGCTGTTGACCAGAAATTCGACAATAACGATCTAGAATACCACCAATATTTTTGCAACATGTTTCCGTTGCTCGGATAAAAATCATTGCATCATCAGCGAAAAACAAGTGCGAAATCTTTGGAACAAATATGGACACAAAGGATCTCCTTTCCTTAATCCACACTTAGGCTTGAAGTGTGGTGAATTTCTCCCATTAACAAGAACATTAAATGAAACTGTTGGAATGCACTGGTATATCAATTGAATCCACATAGAAGGGAATCCATAAACCTTATAAGGGAATGCTTTTTTATGGGCACTTGCTTTTCTCGAAGTCCTTATAGCTGGCTCAGCCCATCTCGGGGCGCGCAGCGGAGAGGGTCCTTTTAAGTAGATGGCTCTTGGGAGTTTTGCACTACCTCCTAAAGGAGATAAATGTCATTTTTTAATATTGGGAATTCACGATCGGATATTGTTACCATGAATCCAATCGAGCTGCAGATTGGTTAGCCAATTTTGGTGTTCAACTAGCACAAAAATGGGTGACTTTTGGGGTGGCCCCGAAGGACCTTGGTGCCGTTTTATTTGAGGACTTGAGTGGAGTCGTGCACGAAAGTTTATGGCCGGCGACCACTCAACTGTTCGAGCGCTACGATTTGGGGGTGATACCACAACTAGTATTCATACTAGTACTCCAGTGTATATATATATATATATATATATATATATATGCGTCAACATCACCCCTGAAAGCAACATCCATCCATTATTCTGCCAAGCGAAACCCACTTTCTTTTTTAATATTCCCTTTCACTTCTCATGCTTGGCAATAAATCTTGGGATTACACTTAACTTATGAAGGAAGAGAATTGTTTACATGTATTCTTAACCCTTTTAATCTTTTAATTTGCTTTAATTCATAATTGTTATCTTAAAAGATCAGATGTCTTATGGTATAGGAAAGGAACCTTTAAAACAAAAAAAATAAAACCGAAAGGACAATAAATCAACAAATAAAAACAAACTAGTTTTTGAGCTCGGGCGATGCACCGAGTCGTTACCTGGATAACTTTAACTATGTCTTTAGCAAAGAAAAATCATAGTTAACTCCTACTTTTATTAAATTATTGATTTTATCATCACTTGTTATATTTCATTTGCAAAAAATAATATGTAGCATGACATAACAAAGTGGATAAGTACGTCATTAGCATTTAAATAAAGTGGTCATGGGTATTCTTTCTCAACACAGGAAATTCTTGAACACGCAGGCCAGTATGGGTGATTGTAAACATGCAGCTACTCCTGTGGAAGCTAAGTCTAAGCTTAACACGCCTTTTGACGTCTTTTGATGACTAGAGGCATTTCGGTCAAA
Source organism: Spinacia oleracea (assembly GCF_020520425.1). NCBI lineage: Eukaryota > Viridiplantae > Streptophyta > Magnoliopsida > Caryophyllales > Amaranthaceae > Spinacia > Spinacia oleracea. The sequence continues at coordinate 157,892,190 of NC_079490.1, read as the reverse complement.
CAATTTGAAATTCGAATCACATCCTTGTAATAATTTGGAATTATTCTTCCTACTCGTCCCAGAATGGGCTTTATGGCAAAGAACAAGAAGAAAAGAACAGAAGGAATTTGTCCAATAGTAACAAAGGGTGCTTCCACAGGTTGACATCCGATCCAACCTAGTAGTATGCAATCCGCCAAAAGCAACCAAAAGTGTCCTTGGTAAGTGAAAGGAATGCGGAAAGGATATGCTAGTTCACATGCGTAGTTGCGTGTACTTCATTTCAATTTCAATTGAGTTTATTGCCGCACTTGCTAAAGAAATATAGCTTAATAATCCTTACAGTTGGTGTATAGGTCATAGGTATCGTTCTCGTTGGCATGCTTGGTAGAACCCAATTTTGAACCTTGCATTTGGCCAGTCAAAAGTGCGGTTCCTTCGCGAACAAAGAACACTCAGAAAAAAAATAAGACAAGAGCTAAGTAAGCAAGCAAGAAGGAGAAAATCTCATGAACTTCACCCTTGTGACTCCGAATCAGACCCCCTTCTCCAGCAAAACCCGGATTTCCTTCGGCTCGCCTGTCTGCTGCTAGGTTGGGGAATGGCATCAGTCGAGGACGTCGCTATGACGTATACCCTTTCGTTTCGCTTCGTCGGCGTGCCCGAGAATGAGCAATGACAAAATGAAAAGAGAAAGTGCCTACCAATTATTTTCCCCTGGGCAGTAAGGGGGGATCCATTAAGATCGAGCTTGCTCGATTCGCAGATTGGTCCGACTCGTCATTCACTTCTGACTCCGTGATGAAAAAGGAAACAGGGCATAGAATGCTCGCGAAGTAGACCTCTCAGCCCTCGAGAACAATGCCGATTTGGATTTGCGTACTATTATAGATTATTCATTTGCAGAATAGAAAGAGTCAGGGGAAGAATTTCCTCTTTTTGGGGCGAGAGTACTTGGTCGTTGGGGTTTCCTTTTCTCCAACCAATTCGGTTGTGTTGACCTGACTTGGGCATCTAACCTTAAAAGTCGAAAAGTAGTCTCTCCGCGTTTTGAGAGCAGAGCATGCAAAATAGAGCAATGGATCTTAAATGAATTTCGATTTCTAGAGGAGTTGAGAAGAAATCCCTAGATCGGTATTTTGGTCAGGCCCGTTCAGGCAAATTCCAAAGAAAGCAACCTATTCTCTAGCAGCCGATTCAATTGTAGCTACTTCAAAAAAAACATCCTATTATGCCTATGTAAAGGGACCGACTAATCTTGTATAAACTATAAATGTGTTTCTAATTTTGAGATTTTGGAATATGAGTGGATGACATAGAATGACATGTGCCGAATTGAAGAAGGAAAGCGCCACATGACATGATAAACTTTTTTACAAGCGTCTTTTAATTTATTAGTATAAGTTTTTGGCTCGGGCGATTCCCCGAGATAATACATTAATAACATTAACATTTAATTAGATTATTTTTTGCAATGATAACATGAAACATGTCATGTTTTAGTGGTAAACAGTTTATTGTTTAAACTCAAGGTAGGAGGTTCAAACCTTATACAAACCATGTTTAACAATTTTTTTTATGTATATAAATATTACATAGAGTGAAAGACTTTTAAACAAAGCACCACGTGTAACGGAAACTTTCTTATAAACACTTTTTAATATATAGTAAGTATAGATAAATAGATAGATAGATAGATAGATAGATAGTGTGTTTAATTGTAACACAGATGTGATCCTTAATTGAGCAAACAACACACTCAATGAAAAGAGTCGTCACGTACAATATGTTGCAAATAACACTAGCTAGTAACATACAATCATGCAAACACACAAACGACACTTAAGCACACATGAAAACCCAAGCCGCGAGAAAAGCAAGTAGCCGCGCGCGCTCACGCCTAGCTTAACGGTGGTGCTTTCCATCTTCCTTGGCTTCCTTCTTCTGATGATGCTCATGGAAGGCATATCCACCCGCCCCTATGGCCGCAGCCACCGCTATTCCTTGCTCTATTTTGTGCTTTTGAGCATTCTCTATGTCTTTCTTCCCCTTGTGCTTCTCATGCTACAATTTCCCATTTTTAAAATAACCAATTAATTCTTTAGCTAATTAATCAAGCAAGTTAGTTTACATAACAATACAAAAAGAAAAGTGTCTATATTACGAATCACTAATCAAAGAAACTTATTCTAGATTATTAGTATTATTAAGGAAGCCTCAGTTTCTCGTCAAACAAGGAAGTTCCCGTTAATAAACATTTATCATTCTCACTCTCAAGTTTAAGTTTTGGTTTTATGAATTTGTATGTCATATGATTTAAGTCAAATCATTAACTTAAAAGAACCCTTATCTATTAAAATCGAATTGATTTCTAACAACAAAAGACTGAAAACATACCCTTTTTGTGTTTTTTTAAAAAAGTTTAGTTCTTAATCTCTCCAATCCTATATTATCAAGATTGAGTCCATGACAGGATAGCTAGTAATTTAAATTAAGACACGTAAACACATACTCGTAATAATGAAAATGATGAAGGTGGGTAGCTAGCTTACAAGAGCAAAAGCACCAGCGGCGACGGTACCGAGCTCAGCCAAGTGTTGTTTGTGTTTGTGAGACTTTTCTTCCTTGGCATAGTCTACGGGCTTGTTGTCATTGCCATCCTTGTGGTGGTGGAAAAGGCTGTGATGGTGTTTCTCTTCCGACATTTTAGATATTTTTTTGTATAAGATTTCTATTAAGTTTTTCTAATTGATATGATGAATGAGATACCGAATTATGTAGTTACCAATATATATAAATCAGATTTTTTTTTTTGTTGACTTAAGAAAACGAACATAATAAAAATTAAATTTACAAAATATCTTGTTAAAGAAGCCGCGAAACGAAGACCTTGCTGAGCTCGCCGATGGGCCTATCAACCTAGCAGTTGTGGACAAGGAATTCTTTTCCTTTGCTACAAATCTTCATTCTGCTCGATCTGCAAGTGGATGCATGGGTCATGCTAGTCACTATTCAGTTAAAAAGGTCACGATCGATAACCTACATATTATGGATAGGATGATAAAACTTAGTGACAAATAATGCTGCATCTCGTGCATTCTCATTAATTCTCATCGTGAAGGCTAATTAGATAATTTCGTATATATCTAGGATATTACAATCTAACATAATAAATTCCATATATTCCGTATGCACTATTGTAATATCCCCTCAAGGTGGAGCATGAAGATCTCGAATGCCAATCTTGTTTAGAAAGAACTTAAATTGCGCCTTCCCAAAGCTTTGGTGAAAATATCCGCCAACTGAACCTTATTGACACATATGACGGACGAATGACCCCTTCCTTGATTGCATCACGAATAAAATGTCAATCCAACTCAATATGCTTCGTCCGCTCATGAAACACTGGATTCTGTGCGACATGCAGTGCAGACTGGCTATCACAAAACATGCTCATACCTTGCTTATGCGACACTCCCAAATCCCATAGTAGTTGCTTGAACCACTTTAATTCACACGTCAATGCGGTCATCGAACAATATTCTGCTTCTGCCGACGAACGCGAGACGCTATGTTGTTTCTTGGTTTTCCAATACACCGGAGACATACCAAGTAACACAAACCAACCCATCAAGGAGCGACGAGTCAACGGACAACTCGCCCAATCCTAATCACACCACCCCTCTAACTGTAAAACACTATCAGAACGAAGTAGAATACCTTGTCTGGGGCTCTTTTCCAAGTACCGCACCACTCGTAAAGCCGCCTCCCAATGTTCCTCTTTTGGTGACTGCATGAACTGTGAAAGAATATGAACTGAGTATGCCAAATCCGGTCTTGTGACTGCCAAATAGATCAAACGCCATCAAACGCCCAATCAAGCGCTTATACTTCTCACCATCTGCAAAGTCTGCTCTGTCTGCCAATGCTAATTTATGATTCCGCTCCATCGGAAAATCCGCAGGCTTTGCACCCAACAACCCAGTTTCGCAAATTATATCCAAGGCATATTTTCTCTGAGAAACATAGAACCCATGACTACTAAGAGCCACCTCCAGCCCCCAAAATACTCCAGAGCTCCCAAATCCGTCATCTTAAAGCATTCACTCAAATATGCTTTAAAACTTTCTAGCGCAAAAGTATTATTGCTTGCAATAATCATATCATCTACATAAATAAGCACACTTGACTGCAATGTTCCCTTGGAAAGTGTAAACAAGGAGTAATCTGAATACGACTGTTGAAAGTCATATTGCTTCAATGCCGTAGACAATTTCTCGAACCAACACCTTGGTGCCTGTTTCAAGCCATACAACAATTTTCTCATTTTGCATTCCTTGTCCGAATTATGTTTCTGGAAACCAGGTGGTATTTTCATATAAATTTCTTCCTTCAAATCTCCATGAAGAAAAACATTATGAACATCCATCTGATGCACCTCCCAATTTATAACAGCTTCCACCGCAAGGAAAGTACGAACTGTAGCCATTTTTGCTACGGGCGCGAAGGTTTTATTATAATCTAGACCTTCCTCCTGATGATTTCCTAGACAAACTAAGCGTGCCTTTAAACGCAACAAATTTCCATCTTCGTCCCTCTTCTCATTATACACCCATTTACTTCCAAGTGCTTTCTTCCCTTCCGGCGGATTTTCCAATGTCCAAGTATCGTGATCCTCTAGGGCAACAATCTCAGCTGCCATTGCGTCACGCCACCCCTGATGTTGCATTGCCTGTTTAAATGTTTTAGGTGCCTTTTCTTCCTGCAATGCTGCAATGAAATTTCTGCGTTTCGACGAAAAACGTTCATAATTAACAAAATAGGTAAGAGGATAAGGAATACCTAAAGACAGTGACATGGTATTTGGTGAACTTTCGAAGGTACTATATTTTTCCGGATGGTATGCATTGTATAATCATGAAGCTTTGTCGACGGGAACTTTTCCCTCTTGCCTCGTCCCAACCCCGTACTACTTGTGCCCAACTCCATATTACGACCCAACTCCGTACTACCATCACCCAACTCCATACTACTCACAACCTCACCATGTACAACACTATTTCGCTCCCCAACTCCCTCACTCGCATCTGCCTCAACCATCTCCACATGTTGCGACCTGCACTGATCCTCATCCAGCGCCTCACTCTCTTCGCCCACAAGGTCTGGCGCTGCACCCAGATGCAGGCCTGCTGCACCCACAGTCCCAAAACCAGCTCCATTGGCCTGCAACCAGATGCGGGCCTGCTGCGCCCACATTCCCTACCAGCATCATCCCCTGCAACAAGATGCGGACCTGCTGTGGCCACATTCCCAAATCCTACTTCATGCCCAAATACTCCCCATTGATCAAACCCACCCTCAACAAAATCATCAACATCAACAACACCATTAGATGAGTCCGCAAGTATATGGAAAATTTTGTTCATGAAATCGCACATCCCGTGAAACAAAAAATTCACATGTCTCGACATCGTACAATTTCCACCCTTTTTTCCCAAATGGATAACCCAAAAATACATTTCCTACTACGTGAGGCAAATTTACCGCCCTTACTCCGTTGATTATATGCAAAACACAAGCACCCAAAAACACGAATAGTTGCAAACAACGACATTTTTCCAAACAACATCTCATACGGAGTTTTATTTGCAAGAATAGGAGTAGGAGTCTGATTAATGAGATAACAAGCATCCATAACACATTCACCCCAATACGTTTTAGGCAAATTTCCTTGAAAACGTAACGCTCTTCCTACATTCAAAATATGTTGATGTTTTGGCTCTACCCTCCTATTTTGTTGGGGCGTACCAACACACGACGATTCAAACAATATGCCATGCTTAAAAAATTACATTGTAAACAATTGAATTCCGTACCATTATCACTCCGTACGACTTTGATGATTTGATTAAACTGACATTTTATCATAGCAACAAAATGAAGGAACATCGACTCAACTTCCGTTTTGTTACTAATCAAATAAATCCACACACTTCTCGAAAAATCATCAACATATGTTAAAAAAGTATCTCGCTCCGCAAGATGACGGAGTTTTATAAGGACCCCATAAATCAATATGAATCAACTCAGACATTCTACTAGCATGACTATCGCTAACTGGAAAACTTTCCCGACATTGCTTTGCACGCGGACATACATCACAAATTTTATTATTTTTCCTAGTAGTATTACTCACAGGAGGGTGTAATTGTAACATCTTTTCTGACGGATGCCCCATACGTTGATGCCACAAGTCCGCCACACATTGCACAGCTAGCACCTTTACTCTGGAAAATTCCCGGAAAAAATATAGTCCTTCCGGCCGATCACCCATGCCAATCACCATCCTCGTCAAATGGTCCTGAATCACACATATTTTGTTAATAAACTGAGATGAACAATTTAATTCGTCACTTAATTAAGTTACAGAAATTAAATTGCAGTTTAATTTAGGCACAAATAAAACATTGTTAAGAACTAAACCACCCTCCAACGTTACAGAGCCATATTAATTTGAATTCGCCGTCTGACATAGCAATCTGAAATTGTTCATAGTATATTATTTGAATTAATTAATAGTTTCCGACGTTCCTCAATACAATATCATAATTGTTTTCACTTCGCTGTGTAAAAAGTTAAAAGGAGGCAGGTTGGTCTTTCTTCGCCTATAGTATTTTCATTCTACGTCAAAGGATAATAAACGGGGCGTAAATATTTGCAATTTAACTTTAAACTAATTAACTACTTTGGGTGTTAATAAGCCTAGCTAGTTCGTGAGTTATTCAACAACTCACACTTATTAACCTGGCATAACTAAGTTTGACTCAAGAAACCGGCTTGAAATATATTTTTAAAACTAAATTACTAGATGAGTAGATGTAGATATTATGACAGGTAACTTAAAATTATAGTGTAAACGATACTGGTGAAAAGATCAAACTCGTACCACAAACATAGTTACGGGGTCTCTATTAAGGATGTATTAGGTATATATAAATACAAGTTCTATTTGATTTGACGAAGACAAACTGTTATTCGGATGGAACACTACAAGAGGGGGGGTGAATTGTAGTATGGAACTTTCTAGCCAATTTTGCGGAATTATAAAGAAACTTTAAGCAAGTAGAGAAACAATGCAAGAGAGATTTTACGAGGAAACTTTCTACGCCCAACTAGAAAGAAAACCTCGACCCACTAGGGATTTCAACTTAAACTCTTTTCACTGTAGGGCAACAACTCAGTTACAAACCTATAAGGAACTCGGGCATTACTTGAGTTCCTCTACGAACTCAAGTTCCAATAGTTGTTCCTCAAACAACTACGCTCTCACTGACTTCCCTAGAAGTCTCTCTTGACTCTTTTGCTTCACTCAAAGCCTATCAGCTTCTCTCTCATAGACTTCACTCAAAGCCTCCCCAAATACAACAGGAACTCACTCAAGTTCCTACCCCATACACATCAGGAACTCACTCAAGTTCCTGCCCAAAACTTATACAAGAATTCACTCAAACCCTTGACAAATTACCCATTACAAGAGCTCACTCAACCCTTGAACAACTCTTAAAATATAGACATTTGATAATTGATTAAACTCTAATATGTAGAGAGTGAATAACTGTAAAGGAACTCGGAACTGTCAGGAACTTGGAACTGTAGGAACTGACTCTAAAAACGTGGAAAACAAAATATAATTTCTGTGAAATTATTCCACATAAACCAGACCCTTTTTGGAATGACAACGCAAGTCAGACACTCTTGAATGAATGAGAAAGCTCTCCTTTTATAGAGGAAGAAACCTCAACCACTTTCTCCATAATCTTCTCCACTAACAACCACTAAGCCCTTCAATTTAGGCATGATCCCATGACTTTAGTCAGTAGAGAAAATCATGGAGTTAGGGCTAAGCATAATCAGGTTTTCCATGATCTCCTATTATTTCTCCACTAATGTAGTTTTTCCAAAACAACGTAAAACAATGATTTTAATTTTCTAAAACAAAACCTTTTAAATCTGATTTTAATAAAATAGAAAAATATATTTTATTAAAATAAAATAACTAACAATCAGATTTTATTTTACAAAAAGATTAATTATTTTTTATTTATTAAAAATAAAATTTTAAACACATTAAACTACAAAAGATATTCAAAACAAATCCTAGAATGAATAGGACATTATTAAAAACGAATTTTAAATAATAAATAAATAAATATATGATATAAAAATCAGAATCCTAACTAAAATAAGATTTTATAAAAATTATCTTTTATTTTAAAAACATAAATAAATAGAGTTTTACTAGGAGATAAATACTCAAAGTCAAAGGTAAATCCCTAACAACTAGGAGTGTTAAAAGCCACGTTATTGACACTTAAAATTACCTTAAAACTAGGAGTATTCTAGGAAGATAAACTGACGTTATTTCTCATAAGTTCCGACAAGTTCCTTTTGGCACCGTGTTCCTCAATTATTCAAGTTTCTACATACTTACATGAATCCTAGAAAATAAACTCTTATTTTCTTCTTCATGCTTCATGATGCTCCAACTCAAGAGCCTCATGTTGATAGTTCCGCCTCTGGAACTTCTCCATGCTTGTTCCTACTCAGGAACTTTATACTCGTTGTTCCTCGTAGGATCTGCTGAGGAACTGATCTGTTTGTGTTCCTTTGAAGAACTTTGTTGCAGCTTGGATACTTGATTTATTGACTTGAACTCTTCATGTTTGTTTCTTCATCAAACCTATATTTGTTTCGTATACATATTGAAACTCAAACATAGGTTAGTCGTTTGCTAGTTGTCATCAAAACCATAAAGTCAGTGATGACAACCAATACAAGCAAGATGAAGAAAACCAAACTAATAAACAAGTATGCAGTAGTTAAGGACACAAACTCTAAGTCTAATGGTATACTTATATAATTAGACTTCTCTTCTGAAGTTCCCTTCACTTCTTGAGTTCCTTTCAGGAACTTCACTTCTTCTTGTATATATCTTCAGAAATTTCCAACTAAATGATCTTTATTAACCTTCATTACTTGTTCATGCACATCTAAACAATACACACATTAGTTAGATAATCATCATTTGTTCATAATCATCAAAACACTATATTACTCAACAATATTCCCCCTTTTTGATGATGACAAACAAATGATGCTTATCGCAAATTAGACATTAAAGATTTACATTAATTCCCCCTTAATAATACAGACTGGAAACTATTGAACAAGTCATGCATAAGAGGATTTAGACTTGACTATATTAGACAATAAGCATTATACATAATCTTCCCCCTTTTGTCATTATCGAAAAGGACATTCTTACACATATTTGCTTTAGGTAAATCATATATACATATTGCTATATGCCACAATTACCACCATAAAGGTTAAACACTTGTTAGTCCTAAAAGTCTCAAGATGCTCAATTTTCAAACTTAGGATGCATATGCTACACGAATTTCCAATTCACAATCCAAAGATCCAACTTTAAAATTACTGAAGGAACTTGACAAATAATAAATTAAAGTCAAGCATAGATCAAATTTGAAAGTCAAAAATGGATTAAGAGAGTATGATATTGTAATATCGGGCTCAAAGAAGTATGAGAGAAATTTATGGAACAATTTGAATAGAGGGAACTTTGAGATAGATAGTGTGCTCTATAGTTAGGTTTTCAAAGTGAGGTTCTTAACAATCATTAGAGTTTATCACTTTACCTCACAATCTTGAAATTTCTTCTAAACATAACACACGTTCACCATGATATGTACCAATCAAGTTCACTTCTCTTCAACCACCAACTTTCCTTGAGAAACACACTGATAAAAGGAACTTGAACGTATTTCATCAAGTTCTTTCAATTTTTGTTTATGTTCCCCTTTCAACTGATTCCATGAGTAAACGTCTTCAGAATCATATGTCATCTAGGAAATAATAAAGATTTGATCACCCTTGTTTTTCTTTTTTTTTTTTTTTTTTTTTTTTTTTTCTTTTTTTCATCATACCTTTTTTTTTTTGAAACAAGGGTGTCATTACACGTTGTGGCACTTTCCTAGAGTTTTTAAGTACAACAGTAAAGAGAAAATATATTCATACATACTTGAGTTCCACCACCAAATATGAATCATTTACATTTGTTCCTCTCTTATTCCCCCAGAGTTTCTTACCATTCCTCTCTTCATTTTGGAGCTTGTAAGTGTAGCTCCATCTAATGATTTCCCTCGAAATATCAATTGATAAAGTATAATAAACTTGCTTCTCACTTCTTCCACAAACTTCCCCCTCAAAATGTATCCATCCATTTATAACTCTTTATGTATCATCAAACCATACAAATCAATGAATATTAACTTAGAGCTCGTGGGAAGTAGTATATTTGAAGTGTCGGGATATGAGTGGAATGATAATTTTGGAAATAAGGATCTTCGAAGTTATGAAATGTTAATGATAGGAATAAAGAATACAACGTAGAGATACAATACTGGATTGTAGAGTATGATTGTACTTAGCACGGACACACAACCCAAAGGTTGTAGAATAATGCTAATGGCTCGGCACAATAGAACACTCTTTGCGAATGTAGTATAATGCTCAACCCAATCACGAACACACAAACCAGTCTTGTGGAAAGATGTTGTTCTTCAAATACATATGGTGTGGATAAGTGGAAGTTGGTTAAAATATAGGTTTGTTCCCTCTGACAATATTAAGCAAGATAAAGAACTATTTTTATGGGAATCTACTTGCCTAGTTCCATCAATGTTTCTTCCATTGTTTCTTTGGCAACTTAGGATTTTCTTGTTTGATAGCATCCATATAGTTCTATTATGAGACCTCTAATACTCTTTGGGCAAGTGAGTATGCCTTTTACAGCACAAAATATAACTGCGACACATTTACTTTAAGCATACATAATTGCCTTATCTAAATATGTATAGGAGTTCCAAATCAACAAAACTCATAGAAAAGACTAGGTTATGCTCATGTCATTGCTTCATTAAGTATTGATCCTCTAAACAGTCCATGAATAGATTAAATCATAAGGAAAGCATAATCACATAATGCATTTCAAGACTTGTACAATTAAATTAATAAGTAAACAATATAACACATTAAAACATGATATGATATGAATAAGAAAAATGTACCTTATATAATTTTTTATCATGTGTATGATTACTTTGAGGTGCTGGACTAATTTTGATGAATTTATGTTCGAGTTCCTTGAGTGCTAGTTCCATCATCTTGATGCCCTCATATCTTATGGAAACTTTCACTTACACTCGAATATTGTCAATCATTCTTCAAAAGTTCCTTCATCATGTTAATATAAACACTTATGCTCATGAACCCTTTAAAAAAATTCGTTAGGATCTACACTTATGTATATATATCATTGTAAATATATATACTAATGAATCAGTTTCTCTTGAAAACAAAAAATAGTAATTTTAAAATCATTTTTCAAGAAGGAACTTGACATTGTTCCTTATAGGCAAAAAGAAGTCATATTCTGTTTGGAACAACCTAAGTCCCATATGTGCATCAACATAAAATTATACATAATTACCTTATAAGCAAGCTAATGGAGTGAGAGTCTCCTAAAAATCAATACCTTTTTTACTGGTTGTTCCTTTCAAGAACCAACCTTCTCTGAGTTCCTTTGCCGATGTCATTGATAAATTGATTAAATGAAAGTTGTAGTGCACATAGGAACTCGATGACTGAAATTGGCAATTTCTCTACTACTAGAGAAGTAGTGGAACTTGTTGCATGATATTGATTGATCGAGTTGATCTTTTTAGTTTTCCAAAGTTACAACCATTGTAGGTAGAACCAAACAATATAGTGAATTTTCTCTCATAGAACAATCGTTGTCGAGATATAACGAGGTGTTCCCCCTTAGTTGGAGCCACCTCATTTTTCATGTTTCAAGTAAGCTAGAACATGTTCCTATGGTATTCATGAAAATTGTCCATCTTGAGCTATTTTAATATGAGTAATTTGGAAAAAAAATAAAACTCAAGTGTAATACTTTTGTGCAAATTTATGATTAGCAAGTTAGTCTAAATAAATATATACTCAAACATAATAACAACATATAATGTTCCTGCAAAATTTACTTCACGAAAGAAACATGAAACATATATTTTGTTCCATGGAACTTAGGTTAACAAGAATCAAGAACTTGTACATGAAAAACTTTGACACCATAAATTTAATGTCAAATAGTTTATGTACCATTTATCAAGTTACTGTAACCTTGAGTTCGTTGATTGTTCCACCAGATCTTAGGAAGAGTTCCTTTGATCAATGGAACTTATTATTATGCATTTTATAAATATTAAATTTCAAAATAAAACCTATGACACAAATAAGGTTAGTTTGCACAACAATTTAAGGGAAACAGGTTATCAAAAAAATATTCAACATTAATTAACACAAGTAAAATGAGGGAACAACCTTACTAACATTTCACATGATTGAGTTCCTTTGAGATGTTCAAAGTGACTTCCAATTATATAGTTCATGTGAGTTGATTCGTTGATATGACCCATCATATTTGAAAGGAACTTACATGTTGGTGGAACTGGAACTAGTTTACATCTTAAGTTCCAAGTTCCGAGCCTGAGTTCCTCTTCACTGTTCCAACGAATCTAATGGATTTCCAACTCATTTTTTCTTGGTGTAGTTCTGATGTTGTTCCTTTACCTCATACACACACTCAATCATGAGTTATAAACCTGTAAAAATAATTTCGCTTCTACTACCTTCCAAAATCATGCATTAGTAGTAAATATATTTAGGTAGCATAATTTAGAAGATTAAAGTATACAAAAATTGTATACTAACAGACCTGTAAACAATTCATGGTCTTGGGAACCTGACATAATTTCAGTTCCTTTCTTTTTAGCAGTAGCATCTTAGAAAATGATTATTTTAAACTGCTAGATCTAAGATTTAACATGCATACATATAATAAATATTCAATATACTCATAATACATGAAAAATCCGTTATTTGGACAATAAAATGATATAACATTAAATTATGCAGCCCAAAGAATAAAGTTTCCTTTGCAGGGAAACCAAGTTCCAAGAGTGGCTATATGCATTGTTCCTTTGTCTTGTTCCTTGAACCATTCAAATAATGCATGAATGCAAAATCAGTTTTAGAATCTGAAATTTGTCTCACAAAAACATATTTGAGACAATCCAAAATCGATTAAACAAATTTTAAAATATATTTGAACAATTTTCATAAAACGTTGTTAGGAACTTGATTTAAATAAATAGCGTATGCATATAAAGATCTCAAAAATTAGATGTTTACCTTAACTGTATCATTAAGGATCTTTTCGTTGCAGCCTTTATCTGTTCCTTGGAATGGTGCTGAAATGAGTTCCTTTATTCGAAAGTTTCTCTTCGGATTTTGATCCTTGTTCGGATGTGGGGAGATGATGTAATGTATTTTTATAATGTCGCACCTTCGTGAGTTTCTAAGTATAACTCGTGGGTCAACAATGATCCAGCGAGTTCCTCAATGTAGAACTTAAATTAACAGGAACTCTGACATATTAATGTGCACCTTTGTTTGTTCCTGTACCAATTTCTTTGTCGAGGGAACCCAACAGATTTGGGTCCCTTCTTGTTAGTAGTAACTGTTAAGAAATTAATCAACACAACAACTACTACCAAGATACAATATGCCTTCATATAAATGATATTCAATATATTCATGAAGCATATAAAATAATAGTTTTTAGGCAGAGAAAAAATAAGTAGGATATTTTGTTGCCTAAAAATTAAAAACTCCGAGTTCCACAGATATGCATTTTCAAAATACGTTTCCTTGAAATAAATTTAATGTACTGAAGTTTGAAAAAATAAATTGAAAAATCATTTATTAAATATAGATTTTAGATTTTTCAAATTCAATTTTAAATCAAAACAAAACAGAAGTTCCATTAGAAACAATGCAAGGAACACGCAATAAATTAATGTATGCACACAAAGAAGGTCTAAAGGAATAGATATTTACCTTAGAAGATCGCCAGTTATACCTTGACTGACTTTTATTCAACAATAAAAGTCAGATCTGCCTTGTTCCTTTGAATGGGTAGGATCGAGTTCCTTTCATCAAGTTTCTTGTAATTGTTCCTCCTTCCAGGAACTTAACTCAGCAGGGTTTCCTGCTTTTCAGCGAGTTCCGGCTCTGATACCAATTGTTATTCGGATGGAACACTACAAGAGGGGGGGTGAATTGTAGTATGGAACTTTCTAGCCAATTTTGCGGAATTATAAAGAAACTTTAAGCAAGTAGAGAAACAATGCAAGAGAGATTTTACGAGGAAACTTTCTACGCCCAACTAGAAAGAAAACCTCGACCCACTAGGGATTTCAACTTAAACTCTTTTCACTGTAGGGCAACAACTCAGTTACAAACCTATAAGGAACTCGGGCATTACTTGAGTTCCTCTACGAACTCAAGTTCCAATAGTTGTTCCTCAAACAACTACGCTCTCACTGACTTCCCTAGAAGTCTCTCTTGACTCTTTTGCTTCACTCAAAGCCTATCAGCTTCTCTCTCATAGACTTCACTCAAAGCCTCCCCAAATACAACAGGAACTCACTCAAGTTCCTACCCCATACACATCAGGAACTCACTCAAGTTCCTGCCCAAAACTTATACAAGAATTCACTCAAACCCTTGACAAATTACCCATTACAAGAGCTCACTCAACCCTTGAACAACTCTTAAAATATAGACATTTGATAATTGATTAAACTCTAATATGTAGAGAGTGAATAACTGTAAAGGAACTCGGAACTGTCAGGAACTTGGAACTGTAGGAACTGACTCTAAAAACGTGGAAAACAAAATATAATTTCTGTGAAATTATTCCACATAAACCAGACCCTTTTTGGAATGACAACGCAAGTCAGACACTCTTGAATGAATGAGAAAGCTCTCCTTTTATAGAGGAAGAAACCTCAACCACTTTCTCCATAATCTTCTCCACTAACAACCACTAAGCCCTTCAATTTAGGCATGATCCCATGACTTTAGTCAGTAGAGAAAATCATGGAGTTAGGGCTAAGCATAATCAGGTTTTCCATGATCTCCTATTATTTCTCCACTAATGTAGTTTTTCCAAAACAACGTAAAACAATGATTTTAATTTTCTAAAACAAAACCTTTTAAATCTGATTTTAATAAAATAGAAAAATATATTTTATTAAAATAAAATAACTAACAATCAGATTTTATTTTACAAAAAGATTAATTATTTTTTATTTATTAAAAATAAAATTTTAAACACATTAAACTACAAAAGATATTCAAAACAAATCCTAGAATGAATAGGACATTATTAAAAACGAATTTTAAATAATAAATAAATAAATATATGATATAAAAATCAGAATCCTAACTAAAATAAGATTTTATAAAAATTATCTTTTATTTTAAAAACATAAATAAATAGAGTTTTACTAGGAGATAAATACTCAAAGTCAAAGGTAAATCCCTAACAACTAGGAGTGTTAAAAGCCACGTTATTGACACTTAAAATTACCTTAAAACTAGGAGTATTCTAGGAAGATAAACTGACGTTATTTCTCATAAGTTCCGACAAGTTCCTTTTGGCACCGTGTTCCTCAATTATTCAAGTTTCTACATACTTACATGAATCCTAGAAAATAAACTCTTATTTTCTTCTTCATGCTTCATGATGCTCCAACTCAAGAGCCTCATGTTGATAGTTCCGCCTCTGGAACTTCTCCATGCTTGTTCCTACTCAGGAACTTTATACTCGTTGTTCCTCGTAGGATCTGCTGAGGAACTGATCTGTTTGTGTTCCTTTGAAGAACTTTGTTGCAGCTTGGATACTTGATTTATTGACTTGAACTCTTCATGTTTGTTTCTTCATCAAACCTATATTTGTTTCGTATACATATTGAAACTCAAACATAGGTTAGTCGTTTGCTAGTTGTCATCAAAACCATAAAGTCAGTGATGACAACCAATACAAGCAAGATGAAGAAAACCAAACTAATAAACAAGTATGCAGTAGTTAAGGACACAAACTCTAAGTCTAATGGTATACTTATATAATTAGACTTCTCTTCTGAAGTTCCCTTCACTTCTTGAGTTCCTTTCAGGAACTTCACTTCTTCTTGTATATATCTTCAGAAATTTCCAACTAAATGATCTTTATTAACCTTCATTACTTGTTCATGCACATCTAAATAATACACACATTAGTTAGATAATCATCATTTGTTCATAATCATCAAAACACTATATTACTCAACACAAACTTTATTGGATATTTGGATATTAACACCAGATTAACCTGATGAATTGAAACTTGCTTTCAACATATCTGCACGTATAATCTAATAGTATATCTCAATAGTCTCAATTTGCCCATCAATTGAACATTATTATCTATTAAAAAAATATAATAAATGAGTGTGGTGCCCATCAATAACGCATAATCCAATTCGCCTATCACCATCCACCGACGAAAAAAAGGACATATACCGGATTTAGATGTGGTAAATCTTTTACTGCGTCCGTTCTTTTTATTCTTTACGTTAATACGTTTGGTTTTTATACATTTATTAACGACTAATTATTGTACATTGAGAGTTTTTTATTTTTTTTATTTAAATAATAAAAATTACGTTTATTTATAATTCATCCGTATTTATTTAAGGGATAAAGTAATAAAACAAGTGGGATTGAGTAGATATTTTAACAAGTAGGGACCATGTCATTTTAGGAGGTAAGGATAGTTCTGAAATTATTTGTTTAATAGGGTGGTGGGACATATGATATATTTGATAGATTATTTAATTAGATAGTGGGGTTGATAAGTTACTAAAAATGTCAAATGTATCTTTTAAATAAATACGGCCGGAAAAGACAAATGTATCCCTTAAATAAATACGGAGGGAGTAATGTTTTCACTCTTATCAGAATTATGATATTGGGAAATTGAGATTTTTTTTTTTTGATAAAGAAAATGAGAAAATTTTAATGTCCAAAAGAAAAGTGTGATAGATTAATGACCCAATGAATTTAATTGGTTGAAATAATCATATGGCACAAATTTTGATAGAATATTAAAGTACTTATGTGATAATATAAAAGGGAATATAAAGAACATTTTGAGACACCTAAAAAGAAAAACTTAAAAAACAAAAAGAAACGAAGAGAGTAAGTTATAATTCCAAAATTTGTTCAAAAGCTTTTGTGTAAGACCGTATACCTACAAAATTATGCAGCAATTAGAGATGTATTTTGAGACGGATACAATAAACGTCTCAAACTTGAGACGAGTTACTAAAACTTGGTCTCTAAACTAAAATTGAGATGAAATTGTACATAGTGTTTCAAAAATTCCGTCTCAAGTTTGTAATGGATTCGCAAAAATTCCGTCTCAATTTTTTTTGAGACGCCCTCTATAGAGACGCCCTATTTATGTCTCAAATCCGTCTCTAAGCATCATTTTGAGACGGATTTGAACTATATAGTGATGAAATTTCTCGTCTCTATAAAATGATTATTTTGTAGTGATAACGGTTAGACCACTTTTTTGGTACTAATTAAACTAGTGTAAAACATAACTATAAGTAATAAAATCATAACTAATTGAATAACAAAATAGTTAAGGTATAAAGACAAATACTTAAATTTATGAGTCGGATAGTTATTATTTTCGAACAAACTTGTTAATAACTAAAACTCATAAAATCTTAACTAATCGATCTAATTGCTTAACTAATCAGTTTCTTTGTTGAACTAATTGGTTAAGTGCTTAACTAATTGGTTCGATTGCATAACTAATTGGTTTCGTTGCTTAACTAATTGAATTTCAAACTTAACTAATTGATTTCGGTTAGTTAATTAGTTAAAGTGCATGCGTAGTGGTCTAACTATTAAACCGTTTTTCCTAAATATTTGTATAATTTGTTGGACAATTGGGCCAACTGACGAAAGTCAAAAAAGCCAATAATGTGTTATCCTCGAATTAAGTATTACCATTCATTACTTGTGATATTTATTTTGGTCGGTTTTGTTGGCGCCTTTTGTTTAAAGCCATATGTTTGTGATTTTGGTTAATTAGTTGAACAATACTAGTATCTATCACTATCGATCACTTTGAAAATTATCACCAAAAAAAAATAACAAATTAAAATAACAAATCTTACTTTGAAAATATCTTTGTCACTTGGCTTCCTATGCCACACATATGCTTGAGAATGGTAAGAATTCCGAAGGCGTGATATCCATAAACTATTGCATGTTTTTGGGATCGTTGCTCCCATCTCTCCCCGACCCCCTCAAATGATGACTTAAGAGAAAGAATGAGTATCACTTTTGCAATTTTTCATCGTTAAGGACAAAAGTTTTTTTATCACCGTTTAGGACCTATAAAGCATATTCTGGCCAAAATCAAATAATTATTCTGAAGCTTAGTCCTCATGGTTAAAAGGCTAGTCCCCATGGTTAAAAGATTAGTCCCTTATACGTGTCAACGTATTATTTGTGGTGTAAAAATTTAAAAGGCAATGAAATCCTTACACGTGTCACAACAAATGGGTGAAAAAATATAAAAATAAAAATGTCGTTGAAATTTACTGAACTAAATGAAGGAGGACTCACGTTTTTGCGCCAAACAGTCGTCTTCTACTTCTCTCTCCTCTGTTCATTCAAGCCAAATAATTTCTTCTTCTCATCAATTACTCCAAGTCAGAGGTAGATTATGGCCCTCAAACAACAAAATTTAGAGCAATTACTCCATATTCTCAATGTACGAACTTCCGATTTTTGTCCTTCTATGTTTTTCTAGTAAAATTTTGACAAGCATCAATTTCATATGTCAGGGTCTAGGGTTATACAAAAATTTTGAAATTTTAGTTTTTGAAGTTGAAATTATGTTTTGTGTTTGCTTTTATTATGTGCGAAATTGTTCAATTTGCATAGATGGTGTGCGTAGTTGTGTGATTCGCACATCAGACCAGTTAGGGTTTGAGTGGTTTGTGTATACTTGAAGCCAGGGGAAAGGGGTAGAACATAGGAGAATTGCAGTAGCTTAGTACGTGCTTGCTATTCATTTAATTTCACCAAATTCCTATTAATAGATAATTTCACTAACCTGGATGTCTGGTTTGGTATGTCTTTAGGAACCATATCTGGATGAGCTGGAGCAAACCTCTTGTTCTGCCTTGAGGAATTAATGTGCTTGTTTGTGTTCCCTAAGATTCCCTATGAGGATGAGAAGGCTTGTTGTCAGACTTGCCATCATTGGAGGTGTTGGATTGATTTTGGTGCAGCTATTAGTTGTAAGAGCAGCAGCCTTGACAATTAGTTTTTGATGGATTGGTTTAGGCTGCAAGAGTTAGTTTTTGATGGAATTGTTTAGGTTGCAGCAATTAGTTGTAGAAGAAGCATGTAGGCTTGTAGTTGTAGCAGCTTCCCCATGTAGTTAGTTGTAGAAGAAGCTTGTAGGCTTGTAGTTGTAGCAACAGCCTCGACAGTTATATTCAATAATGGGTTTTGGATGTCAAAGTTTATGTGACATTGTGAAGGTAATTTGTGACACCATGCCATAGGTTTGACATTCTTAAACATTAGCTTGTACTTTGATGATGATTAATGAAATAGACCAGTTATGAAACTCAAGTTAGGTATGTTGTTAGTTTACTCGACAGAACATGCAGTTGCAATGCTTGGCAACTAAGTGGTGTGCCTTGCAGCCATGTTGTTACATCAATATGGAAGGCGATGGAACATCCCGAACACTATGTTTCTCATTGGTATCAAATGAAACATATCTGAAAGCTTATGTGTTTCCTTTAGAGCCTCTGAATGGTCCTCAACAGTGGCCAACATCCATGTAAAAACCAATCGAAGCACCAGGATGTAAGAAGTTATAGAACTAACCCACTGTGAAGAGAAAACCATCAGTTGGAGAAAGTTTGCAAGATAATATCAAATAGAGAAAGAAGGGACTGCCTCACAAGTGTTCTAACTATGGGGAGATGGGGCACAATAAGAGGAAGTGTTATATGCCTCTTGAGGTACCAATTGAACCACCTATTCCTAAGAACACAGCAGCCAAGAAGACATCAACAACAACTACTCAGCCAGCACAAGCAGAAACAACAGCATGTCAAGCAGAAGCAAGGGTTTCAGTTGCTCCAAAACAGAAGATCGAAACTAGCTAAGGGGACAGCAGGGGTTTGCACCAACTCAGAATTCACATACTTTTGTACCAATGCACAACATAGGTGTTGGGGTTTAAACTTATCCCAATGGCTTTCAAAGGCAGGCTATGGTAAGTGTTTGTATCGATTATTCGTTTTAGCTCAAATAGTTGTGTCTTTGTTTTATTGTGTCTTCGCTTAATCGAGTTTTTTCCCATTACTTATATTTTATGAATTATAAATTTGCAACAAATTTTATTATATTATACTAACACAATTTGAAATAACTTGGTAGTTCATTAACACACTTGGGTCACAAACAAGTGTTGCATCAAAACCTTCACATGATTAAGCTAGAAATTCATCAACAATTACAGGCCATGGAGGCTTACCTTATCAAGTAAGTTACCTCACTTGTACTTAATTAGTTAAATAATTACCAGAAAAAACAATAACATTACAACTTCTAAAAAAATAATCTTCTTTTAATCTTCTTCTAATTCTTCTCACATACTAATAACCTTATGGTCGAATTGATGTTTAATGGTTCTTGAGATCCTCTTATTTACTCTCCGATTACAATGAAAAAACACCATCGAGTAATCACTCATTTTCTTTCCTTGCAATTGTGACATGTAGGCATCAAACTTGCTGAATTATGTGGAGTTCTTCAACTTCTGTTCTTGAAACTTACTAGACCTGATTGCAAACCTACTGATTCTGCTGAGTTTCAAACTTGTTGGACCTGATTTTGCTTAAACCTTGCGGTTGACCCTAGTTTTGCTTAAACTGTACCTGGTTACTATAAAACAATTAAGCAAGCTTCACTTTTTTGGTTAAAATAATTATGCACTGTTGTATTTTTTTTTTATTTAAGAGCATCAAGCAGAGGAGTTGTTGTACTTAGTTTGGCATATTTCGACAGAGGAGCAGCAAGCAAGCAACAACGATTATTTTTTGGACTATTTAATTCAATATAAACTTTTCAGATTTTAATTAAATTTTTTAAATTGTTTTTATTATTATTTATGTTGTGGTTAAAGGTGAGTTAACTGTGAGTTAACTTGCCTGAAAATAAAGTTAAGGTCTCAAATGGAGAAATAAAAAGTGCAGGTCCCAAAGAGTAAAAACTCAAAAGTTGAGTCTTCATTCTTTATCTTAACTCCTCAAATGATACAATTATATACTTAGTACAAAATAAAAATAAAGGAAGTATTAGATTAGATAATGTTAAGTATTCTAAACAAATTTATGTACCTTGTCCGAAATTATAATATATATGCATGCACAATGGCGGACCCATAGTGGGGCCAAGGGGGGCACGTGCCACCCCCCTCCAAAAAAATAGACTTTTTAATTATTATTATTTTTTTAAAATAATTTCAAAAATCAGAACCCAAGTCACGGGAAATCAAATAGTCAAACGCAATTAGGAAAACCCCAATTTCCCTTTCTCTCCCCTCTTGCCTCTCGAATTCTCGATCTGGGCAACGACAAAGGATCCGGTGAGATTTTTGGCGACAGATACTCCGGCGACGTACACACCGGCGACAACATCAAGAAACCATAGGCAATTCTCACTTGTAATGCTTGAAATAGGTATTTTTTCCCTTTTATTAGTCATTTATATTATAAGTTTTTCAATATATTCTTGTAAATTAAATAATTGAGTTGTGTAATTGTTATCTTATATAACTGGATTTGTATTGTAAATTGAGTTGTGGTTGTGAATTGTAAATGTAGAAGGGCGAAACTTTGTTGAATTGTAAAACGTTTTAAGGAGCTTGAAAATTAATGGGGGTTGTTATTCAACGCCCTACAAATACACCAAAACGCCCTATTTGTCACTAATCTTTCCTGTTTTACCCTTACTCATTTACCACATTCTTTTCACTATTTTTTTTAATCTTACCTCTCTATATTCTTTTACCATCTCTCTCACCCAATGACCCAACCAAACCACCCACCAGAACTTCACCGGTAATCACCGGAGCCACCACAGTTCATGGAGCCCCTCGGAGTCCGGTGAATTTATGTGTTTTTGAGCAATATGTTCGACCTCCCTCGACCGATGAACTGTTCTTCGCTCATATACATCCCAATTACATTGATGTAACCCCTTTATCTCTCTTGGACATGCTTGATTCTTCAAAATTTGAGTTTAAATTTCTTCAATCTTGTTCATTTACATCCACAATTTCCAGTATATGTAGGAGAAAAATCACAATATCTCGCATGGCTGAAGACGATAGTCGTAGAACAACTATGGTTCACGAGGTAATGGCAATGTGTGAAATTTATACGTTTTCGGAAAAATAGGGCAAGACTACATCTAAATGAGTGTATCCCATGGGCTTGACTGAAATCGTCTCAGTGTAGCCCATGGGGTAGACTAATACAGTCCTAGTGAAGCCCATGGGACAGACTCACATTGGATTAGTGTAGCCCATGGAGTGAATCTGAAATTTACCTAGGATATACCAGGGGCTAGACTAGACTGAGGTTACTCTAGTCTATGCCATTGACCTCAACCTTATTTCTATTATTATCACAACTACACCAACAATACAAACGGGACTAGCCAAAAACCCAGTTAGGCCCTAAGGGAAGACTAAGGTAAATTGAGTCTTAACCATTGACAGGACTAGGTCTAACAGAGTCTAACCTACGGACAAGACAAGACCATCTCTAGTATTATTCTTGCCAAAAACCAGTAAGGTCCCAAGGGAAGACTAGCTTTAGTTCAGTCGAAACATTGAACAGACTACATCTAACATAGTCTTACCCTAGGGCAAGACTAGATCAACTATATATAGTCTCATTCTCGTTCTTCACCATTGCTGAATTTTACAGATTCAAACCAACCATGGGAAGAACTGTACCTTTGAGGCTTTGACAACTACACATTTTCGACGCCTATGCAAGTATTTGATTTATCTCCAACAAATACGAAAGAACCCTTCACCATATGAATCCAATTTTAGAAATTGGGATGGAGCGGTGGTTGGCGGTGGTTGGAACCGTCGAATTCAAATCCCTTCGACATATAGTCCGCGGAGGTAGGAACAAGCAACGACTTCAATTGTAATGGTTAGATCTTTGAAGAAGAGATAACATGAGAAAGTAAGGGAACTTCGAAGGGCAGCGCCGGTGGAGGACGGTGGACAATAACGGTGGTGCCGGATTAACAGTGAAGGTGAGGAGAGAGAGTGAAAGGAGAGAGAAAATTATAGATGAGGAGAGAGTCGGTAAATGAGGTAAAGGGGCAGGTAATTGGGAAATAATCTAGTAAGGGTATAATGGGAAGTTCATGATAAATTAGGGCGTTTTTGTTTAATCTTAGGACGCTGTCTAACAAGTCACAAATTAATTAGCCAGTTGAAGATTTAATTACCCAACTGAAGATTCAATGAATTTCTTTGATTCAGTACGTAATATGTGAGTCTCTAATCAAGATTAATTCTCACTTAACGAATGCAAGACTCCATCATTTTAATCTGACCCCACTAATTATCTTTTTAATAATTTGAACTTTAGTATTATATGGATAAAAAGACAAGGGGGCGGTGATTAACATTTATCCGATCGAGACTTTGCAATTTGCATATGTAGCTGTAGCCATTACAATTTACACTTCGACTTTGCTACCATACAATCCTTTTTATAACCTGTAAATTGTAATACGGTGAAGCCATGCCACTCCTTATCCATTGGAAATAGGAAATTTGTTGGATTGTCATAAAATAAGAGTATAGATCCAAGGTAGTTGAGTTCTAAGCTAGGTGTACTTCTTAGTAACCCTTTACACTTAGTCATGAAAACGGTAGGTTGAAGTCTAATTAATGAACTTATGTTATTGAGGAAATTGTGCCAACCAGTTTGTGGGTTTGACATTGTCTTAGCAACATATAGGCATTTAGCAGTTCAAGCTTGTGTTACTTTTGTTTAGTAGGAAAGTCATACCATTTAATTGATACCTTGACCTCATTAGTTATTTGGCAAATTTACTAAAAGAGACCTTTTATAGTCCAAAATTTGCGAGAAGGGACCTTTTAAATTTTTTCTTGTAAAAACACACCTAAACGTAAAATTTATTTGTGAAAGACAAAAAAATCAAAATTTCCGGCATTGACTCATATATTCCGGCGGTTGAGTATCACGTGATACTCATGTGTTCCATCTGATTGTTATCTACGCCTATTTCCCTCCAATTTTTACACCAAACCTAAAAAAAATCCACTATTTTCTTTCTTCTACCCCTCTGTTTTTCTTCCTCCCCCAACCCACCACTCGAAAAAATTAAGACTCCCTCTGCAAATTAAATTCAACAAGGAATCACTGTAATCATCTCCATCATAATTCGAGTCTGGTCGGGAAATATTGGGTAAGATTTTGTTGGATTTTTGTGGAATTTAAATGTCAAAAATTAGGGTGTTTTTCACCAATTATGCAATTTAGGTTAGAAATGGAGGAGTTTGGCAAAGGTTGTTTTAGGAGGATTTGATGCTCAGATTCGAGATTACCCAATGAATTATGATGGAGATGATTGCAGTTGTAACACCCTAATAATTCCTTGCCTTTATAAAATCATTTTTCAACTTAAAATAAAGGAATTACTAAAGTATTACCGCCACCGTGATAACGGTTAAGGCTAGTACCAGAATTACGCAGCAGAATTAATGACAACTAACTTTTCAAAAACATAAATAATAAATTATCGAGGCCTCCTACAAGTTGGAACCATAACGGCCCAAAAACCAAGGTATTAAAAGTTCAACAAATTCAAAACATAATTAAAGTATAGATAAAATAGTTTTAAAGTACGAAAGCATGCAACTCTCTCAATCATCCCAAGCCACATGATTTCGATCGTACTTTGATCTAACAACCTGCTATATTATTCTACTCCCCAACAATCCAAGTGCAAATGATGGATCATCATAGGGTCATTAAGGCAAAGGCCATGACCAAAAGACACAAAGCACGTAGTCAGCAAAAAGCTGAGTACTTACAAGGCTAGAGTGAGATAAAACTATAAACATGCATCACTCACTAAGTACTAATCAACATGCAAAAGCCATTAAATAAATAACAAGCAAATCATGAATACAAGACTCGACTCTTGACTCACAATTTAATTAGAATAAGTTTCAAACGGGCCAAAAGAATATTCCACAAAGGAAAGGTGATGGGAGCCAACCATACACCAAATAATAAATAATAAAATCGGGCCATACCGACGAAATTCCTGCGCATAATATGAATGAAACAACGTCTTGTATCATTAGTAGGAGATCAAGCTTTCCGGCAAATCTCCCCCCATTGTTCATACTCAAGGTATATACGTTCCAAGAGTTTTGAAGCTTGTTCTGGTTGCACTTTACGTTTATTAATATTTTATTAAGGGTGAACTCGAGACTCGAACACACATACATTCATACATACAATCAATAAACGACAACCAAGGCAATTCATTTTAATTCCTTTAGGACTTGTGATTAATAAATCAAGACGTAGTGAAATTACTACCAGGTTCCTTCTCACCAAAGGTGAGATTCCACATCATGCCTGTTAACATGAGGGTTGTTCCCTTGCACGACAAATCCTAATTCATTTCATACAAAACATTCCCAACTGAACCCTACATGTGCGGTGGCTTCGCGAACCCTTCACATGTGGTAAAATAAATAGTGCAACGAGGCACGAATAATTGGCTCAAAAATATGCTAGACATCCCGTACAATTGCATAACAATAAATAATTCATCCCTTGCATATGAAACAAACCATACATGCATAAATATTGAACAACAGGATTGACAATGAAATCCATACTCATAATAATCCCAACATGCTTGTTTAATCAACAAATCAATTATTCCAACAATAATAATTCACATGATCGTTCACCAAATCAACTATGAATTCACCAAGTTCACGTAATACAATTCACATCCATAAACAATCATGTAATGTCCCTTGACAATTAATGTGGTCGCCCTAGACTTGTACGTACCCGGAATACCTAAGTACGGGGGCCACTGTGCGAATCACAACTTACTAGAAATCAACTCCTATAAACACAATGGAGAAACTTAATTATTATCCATGTTTACTAAATTTCCAGAAACTTTGTTTAGTTTTAAAACACTTGAATTAATTAGAACTTAATCGTTCATTAATAAAATAATAGTCTCAATCAATCGTTTAAAACCCTAGCATGAAATTAATTTATTTTCATGTATAAAACCATTAAAAGTCGACGTTTTAAGTCTTTACAATATTCTGAAAAATATAATTGATTATCATAATTAAATTCATCATCTAAGTATGCTAATCAATCGCCCATAAGGCTTAGATTAAAACTCCAATCATAGTTTGTAATTAAAACCATTACAACTAATAAAAATTGAAGCTTTAATATATACTTCAAATTTGAAAATTATAATATTTCAATTCAAAACATTCTTCAATAATTCAAACATAGAAATCCTCAAAATTCGGTGTTCATAACCGATCCCAGCATTTTAATTAATCAAAACCAATAATAATAATATAATTTAAATACGGAATTGAAATAGAATAAGCAAGGAAGAAGAGAATTATACCAATCCTGCCTATAGCACGGTACAATCACGATTTGAATGTGATTGGGCGCAAAAGAATCAAAATATACGGAGTATGCGGAACAACAACAACACACACAACACACACGAGTGTGTGTTGTGCGCGGCAGGCAAGGGAAGCAGCAACAGGGCTTCGGCTTTGGTGCACGACGGGCACGAGGGAGACAAAAGAGAGACGAGTGTGTGTGGGCGAGGGCCAACAACGCACAGCAACAACAAGAACAACACACAGCAACAGCACGCGGCTGTGCTGCTGTGCGGGTCGAGGGGCGTGAGAGGCGAGAGAACAAGAGGGAGTAAATTACTGCAGCAGAATTTTAGAACGCTCATGAATTTTAATCTACAACTGGGAATTGATCGATTCTTGAGGCAAAGTTCAAGAACTTTTTGAGATCTACAACTTTGGAGAAGAAACCTTTTTCTGAAAACGAACGGAAATAGAAGAAAAACGGACAAACATAAGTTCGACGAAAGAAAGAGGAATTTAGGGTTAGGCTTTTATTTTTAGGTTTAATGAATAATAGGGAGCGATTTTGAGGGTGAACACCTATATTTATAGGCTTAGGAAACTCAAAGATGGGCTAGGCTTTAGGATTCCCTTTCGGGCTTCATTAAACATAGGATGGGCTTGTTTAATTTGTTTGGACTTGAACTTGGAATTGAATTGGGCTAAATTCATTTAAAATCGTTTATTTTTTAAACCCAATTAAATTCCCAAAATTATATAATAAATTCGTTTAACATTCTAATTAAATAAAGTACATTTAAATAACATTTAAATGCGTTTTAAATTCTAAAAATCATAAAAATACTTTATAAATATAATAAAATATATTTATAAAATACAGAAAAATACGAGCTATTACAGTCTACCCTCCTTAAAAGAAGTTTCGTCCCGAAACTTGGGCACGGAAATCATAATTTGGAATCAAAACTTGAGACTTTGTGAGACTTTATTGCGTTTTCTTTGCTAAAAATTTTAGTTCCTGTACTCTTTAAGTAATTCAACATGCATGGCAATATGAAGTGCACTTTCCATAGAAGGCACTAAATTAAGCACAAAATAAGGGAAAATAAGGTAAAAGCGCGAAATTCTACCGCACTCTACCCCCCTTAAAAGAAACGAGTTACGGCCCCGTAACTCAACTACCCTTGGGAAAAAGCTAGGGATAACTCTTTCTCATATCGTCCTAAGCTTCCCGGGACCACAAAACTGCATTAGACCACAAAACTTTCACAATATTAACACCCTTAGTTCGTGTACTACGACTTGACAATCCAGGACTTTGACTGGTCTTTCCTTGAAAGATAAAATTTGGTCTAATTCTATGGTTTCCGGTTGCAACACATGCGACTTATTCGGAACATACTTTCTCAATTGAGATATATGAAACACATTATGCACTCTATGCAGGTCTATTGGTAAGGCTAGTCTATAAGCTACCTTTTCTATCCGTTCTAGGATTTCATATGGGCCTATATACTTGGGCTAAGCTTTTCTTTTTTGCCAAATCTTATCACATCTTTCATTGGTGAAACTTTGAGTAACAATTTGTCACCCACTAGAAACTTTTGTCAAGTATGCATAACTCTTTTGGCGATCTTGCGCTGCTTGAATCTTTGATTGAATAGTTCTCATTTGGTTCATTGTGTCCTCTATCATTTGAGGTCCTAACACAATTGTTTCACTAATGTCATTCCAACACAGTGGAATACTACATTTCCTTCCATACAAGGCCTCAAATGGTATCATTCCTATACTGGCATGATAACTATTGTTATAGGAAAATCAATCAAATCTAAATTATCTTCCAAACTCCCTTGGAAATCAATTTCACATGCACGAAGCATATCCTCAAGTGTCTAAATGGTTCTCTCAGTTTGTCTATATGTGGATGGATAGAACATTATACTCATTTTCAATGTCTTGCCAAAGTTCTTCTGTACACTTTCCCAAAAGATTGAAAGAAACCTTGAATCCCTATCTGGCACGATATCCTTAGGAACTCCATGTAGTCTCACAACATACTTAATGCAAGCCTTAGCAAGTTGCTCCATATTTCTAGGTCTCCTTCATTGGTATAAACACTGATGGCTTGGTCAGTCTATCTACCACAACCCAATTAGTGTCATTTCCTAGCTTTGACTTGGGCAAACAAGTGACAAAGTCCATTGAGATACAGTCCCACTTCCAACTTGGAATCTCTAAAGGTTGGACCTTTCCCTGAGGTCTCTTATGCTCAATCTTAACTTTCGGTCAAGTCAAACATCTTGCCACAACTCAGCTACTCCATTCCTCCTTCTTGCCCATTAATAGACATTTTTCAGATCCTTATACAACTTGTCACCACCTAGGTGAACAGAATATGGTGTATTATAACCTTCTCTCATGAGCTTTTCTTTAACTCTCCGCACATTTGAGGCACAAACCACCTTCCTTTGTGCCTAAAACTTCCATCAACATGGATCTAAAAATCTATTTTCTTCCCTTGCGAAATCTTTTCCTTGATTCGCTCAAAGTTGACATCTCCAATTTGATTCTCCTTAACTTCATCCATGCAAACAATATGGCTGCTAGTTCTATGTCATGGGTAGGGTACATTAGGTTTATACGCATTATAGGTATCATTTCCATCTGATAGAGTTAACACTGACGCGATTGTCAAACGCATCTTTAGAGCTTGGAATGCTTCCTCACAATTCTCATTCCACTCAAACTTAGCTTCTTTCTTCATCAAGGTAGTCATTGGTTTGGGTATCCTAGACAAGTCTTGCACAAAGAGTCTATAATATCCAGCTAACTAAGAAAACTTCAAATTTCAGTGACACTCTTTGGTGTAGGCCATTCCCTAACAGCTTTAATCTTGCAAGGTTCACTACAACTTCTTCTTTAGACACTAGATACCCCAAAATGTGATATTCTCCATCCAGAATTCACACATTGATAATTTGGCATAGAATTGGTTATCCCTAAGTGTACTTAACATAGACCCAAAATGTTCAACATGCTCTTTATTGCTCTTCGAATACACCAAGATATCATCTACAAAAACACTAAAAACTTATCCTTAAATGCATGGAACACACGATTCTTCAAGTCCATGAATATTGTAGGTGCACTGGCCAACCCAAATGGCATAGCAGTGAACTCGAAATGACTATATCTTGTCCTAAATGCAGTCTTTGGTATATCGTTATCCGCAATTCTCAATTGATGATAACCTGATCACAATTCGATCTTCAAGAAAATTCCTGCTTCTTTAAATTGGTCAAAATAGGTGTCTATCCTAGGCAAAAGGGTACTTTGCTCTTAATTATGACCTCATTGGTTTCCTTGTAGTCTATACAATGTCTCATACTCTTATCCTTCTCTTTCATAAAAACAATTGGTACTTCCCGTTGTGATGCACTTGTCTAATATAAATTTTCTCCAACAAATCTTTCAATTTACCCTTCAACTCACTCACTTCTTCTGGAGTTATTCTATATGGAGCTTTCGAAATAGGTGCATTTTCAGGTTCTAAGTTTATAGTAAAGTCAATAGGTCGATTGGGAGGCATTTCCGGGGTCTGTTCCGGAAACACATCCGGAAACTCATTCACAACTTCAATGTCCTCGGGTATATCCTTAACTTTATTATTAAGGTCTCTCACATTGCATAAGAATAGTGGGTTCCCTTTACTGACTAGCTTCACGAGTTCAATTTCCGTGATAATTCATATGTTTCCAGGCTTACCCAAAACGACGATAGGTACTACTGTACTTAAGCTAGATCTCAAATCAACCTTCTTCTTTTCGCAGTCAATTTTATCTTTGAACATGGCCAACAAATCCATCACTAAAATCACCTCCGATTCTCCTAATTTAATCTCAATCAGGTTAGGCAGGAAAACAGTTTTGGCTATGGTCAAAGGCAAATTCTTATGAATCTTGGTACTTGCTATACTACACGTTGGTATAATTATGGGCACCTCAATGAATCTGGTTTCCATCATTCTTTCTCTTTATGCCAGTTTCACTTTCAATCTTGTTCCTCCTCACCTGGAGTCCATGCAGATGAGCAGCCTTTCCATATATATAGGGTATCTAGAGAATTAGAGGTCTCTCCAGATAGTAACAACTATGAATCCATTTGACAATCCATTTTCAAACCTTTGAGCCCTAAGCTCCTCCGTTGCCACCACTTCAGGTGCAAATCTAGACAATACTATAACTTGGAGTAGTATTCCGTCACAACCATCCCATCCATCTTTAGCTCAATGTACTCTTGGGCTTTCTGCTTTTTCAAGTACGGTTAGTAACATTTGGTTCTTAAGGCATCTTTGAACGATTTCCATCCAAATCCAAGTGTAGCTCTCTGTAATACCTCGTATTTTTATAATATTTATAAGTATATTTTATTATATTTATAAAGCATTTTACGATTTATTAGCATTTAAATAATATTTAAATGTATTTTATTTAAATGTATTTTAATTAATTAGAATATTTATTATTTTAATTAATTACGAAACGAATTTAATTCTTGAGTCGGAAAATTAAATGGGTTGCAAATGATTTTTAAAGGCTTCGAGTTTTAAATGAAAAGTCCAATTCGTTTTATTAAACGAGCCCAATCAAAAGAGTTTAATTTAAATCCTAAGCTAGCCCAATCATTTATTTCCTAAGCCCAACTCAAATCTCCTAAGCCTAGCCCATCAAGGGATTAGGAAGCCTATAAATAGGACTCCCCCATCATTAAATGAGCCCCTAAAATTCATAAACCCTCTTTTGTTTTTCTTGCCCCTCACTCACTAGTAGAAAAAACCCCTGTTGCAGCCCCCTTGTTGCAGCGTACATGTATTAATACGCTTCAACAACCAGTAGGTCAACGCGGGTCAAACCCTTTAAAGGGTTGTTGCAGCGTACAAATTAATTGCCCTCTGCAAAAGAGTTTTTTGCAGCGTACAAAGTAAAAGCCCCCTGCAATAACCCCTTTATTTTGCAGCATACGTGTAAAAGCCCCCTGCAATAACATGTTAGTAATTTTCTTCGGCTTCAAAGTTAATTCAGACCAAATATTTCATCTCAAACGCGCCCACTCCCTTCTTCCCTCAGCGTTCCCTGCATCTCGCCCGTCGCTGGTGGTTCTCGCCAGTCACCGTCGCCTCTGGGTCTCTCCCGTTTCCGGTGGTACTCCAGCAAGGGTCTGTTTCCTCGCCTCCTCACCGGTGGTCCCTTTCTCAAAAAACCACCTTCCCTGCTCGAAAAACCACCAATGAAGTCCATCCTTGCTCGAAAAACGAAGCTACTTTCCTCGGCCGGTGGTTCCAAGTGATATTGTTGCTCGCGAACCCTCTTCTCCGTCAATCCTCGCCGCTGCAAGTAACTTTCTTCCCTTTCCCTCTTGATTTTCGTTTTCAGAATTAGGGTTTGTTCATTTATATTAATTTTTTTTTGTGGCAAGTTGTTCATGGGGGAAGATTGAAGCTGCTATTTCCTGGTAGACCTGTATGTTGAAAATTCCAATTTTTATTTGGCGTTATCCATTTTTGAGAAGAATGGTACGCAACTGCAGCGAATGCTGCTTCTACCTGTTTTAGGTTGAGCATTTTGTCAAACTTTATTTAGCCTTTTTCCATTCTAGATTATCTATTGTTGTTGAGCCTTGAGCCTTCCCTTCGAAGTTAGCTTATAGCTCGATAATGTTTTATGTCCTAGCTTGAAATGTGGACTTGATTAGGTACTTAGGTGTTTAAGTAATACTGATTGTTAATGCCCGCAGGCTTCTTAGGAGAAAGGAATTTGTACTTTTTATTTTGAATTACAATGAAATTGCATACTGATGTTTGCTTATTCGACGGTCTAGCTGCTATAGATTTAACTTTTATTAACTGGAATCTATGGACTTGTGGGGGTTTGATTCTTGTATATTATTCTGACTTGCTAAAATCTCTATCAGGTATGATTTTAAAACAAATCATGGGGAATGGATCACTTCAATGAAACCAAAGTTTGGGGATAATGTATCCGGACGTGTTCGTACAACAATCAAGTCAGTACCTCAGAATGTAAAAAAGTTCTGTATAAAGTCCTCATATGGGAAACCAGCTGTGAGATTTTGGTAGGTAAGTACATCTCATTCAACCAATTTTTTGTTTGTTTTGGCATTTCTTGATTACTGTTTTGTTGTATGATGAGCTTGGTAGCTGATTGGTGGTTTGTTTACTTCTTCATGTGCACACGATATGCAGTGTATTTCCTTTGTCTTTGTCTTTGTCTTTTTTGTTTTTGTTCTGGCCGGGGCCGGGGCGGGGGTGGGGGTGGATTGAGTGTTTTGAGTCCAGCAACACTAGATCCATCTTCTGATTATGTCTCCTGTTATGCTATTATGAGATTCGTGTATGTTGATTTGTCCAACTTGATTTATAAATTATGAGAGTTAGATTGACAATTGAGCTGACTAATCTGTTGTATCTGTCAAGATATGGAGAGCATGGTGCTTAACTGTGCATTCAATTAGCCATGATTGCGGGGCCATTGCCCTAAATTATGAGACTGGTTTGTCATTTTTGAAGGCGAGTACTAATGGTCTGTTTATTGCTTGTTTTGTTTCTTTAGCTCTGTTAGTGGGGTTGCCAAGATATGGAGTATATGTTGCATTTTCTCCTGTAAGTGACAATGTAGCAACTGCCTCAGCTGATCGTACTACAAAGTTGTGGAACACAGATGGCACTTTATTGAGAACATTTGAAGGTCATTTAGACCGCCTAGCTCGTATTGCCTTCCATCCATCTGGGAAGTACTTGGGCACTACAAGTTTTGACAAAACTTGGCGTTTGTGGGATATCGAAAGTGGTGCTGAGTTGCTTCTTCAAGAAGGCCATAGCAGGAGTGTTTATGCCATATCTTTCCATCAGGATGGATCATTGTTAGCATCATGTGGACTGGATTCTCTTACACGTGTCTGGGATCTTCGAACAGGGAGAAGTATTCTTGCTTTGGAAGGCCACATCAAACCTGTAAATTTCTTCTCTTGTCATTAACATTTATTTTTGTGATGCTAACTCTGATTGTTGACTCAGGTTTTTTCTTTTTCCTCTCAGGTTTATGGAGTTGATTTCGCTCCTAATGGCTATCATTTGGCCACTGGTTCTGAGGATAACACTTGTCGGATTTGGGACTTGAGAAAGAAAAAGTCATTGTACATAATTCCTGCCCATTCAAAGCTTATTTCACAGGTCAAATTTGAGCCTCAGGAGGGATATTATTTGGTCACTGCTTCATATGATACAACTGTTAAGGTATGAGACTTGGCACTCAATTACTCTCAGTAGTCTGTTTTGTTAAGTTACAAGGAGTGTTTTGTCTCATTTTGCCCTATTTCATCAGGTATGGTCATCTCGAGACTTCAAGCTTATCAGGACATTGTCAGGACATGAAGCAAGAGTTACACCCTTAGATGTCACAGGAGGTAAGATCTTTTCTCTTGGTAAACTGTAGTAAAAGTGATGCGTGCAAAATGGGAACTTATAGTAGCATCTCATTACAAGTTTATAACTGTCATCTTGGGATGGAATTATGGTAAAGTTTATGGAAGTTGCCACTCAAAAACTGAATTTGTTTAAATACGTTACATTCAACAACAGAGATAAAGTGAATGCAATTTGATATAAAATATTGTATGGGTAACCTATCTCTAAGATCTCATCTCTCTCACTAAGTCTCACTCCAGCGACAAATCTGAAATTTGACTACCTAAACAACCAAAATCCGCCGGGAAAACAGTAAATCCGGCGTGTCAAGGGAATAGGTGGCATGGTTGGGTCGTTATAGGTCATATATTGAGCTAAAATGACATTTTCGCTCCCAACTTTGAACTAAAGAACCTAAGGACTCATTTGATTCTTATTACATGACTAATATGCATAGTTTTAAGTTTCTAAAACTCATTCGAACCTATTTATGCACATTTATGGCTCGTTACTAATCAACATGCATCACTCACTAAGTACTAATCAACATGAAAAAGCCATTAATTAAATAACAAGCAAATCATGAATACAAGACTCGACTCTTGACTCACAATTTTATTAGAATAAGCTTCGAACGGGCCAAAAGAATATTCCATAAAGGAAAGGTGATGGAAGCTAACCATAAACCAAATAATAAATAATAAAATCGGGCCATACCGAGTGTCGGGCCATACCGAGTGTCGGGCCATACCGACAGAATTCCTGCGCATAATATGAATGAAACAACGTCTTGTATCATTAGTAGGAGATCAAGCTTTCCGGCAAGTCTCCCCCCATTGTTCATACTCAAGGTATATACGTTCCAAGAGTTTTGAAGCTTGTTCTGGTTGCACTTTACGTTTATTAATATTTTATTAAGGGTAAACTTGAGACTCGAACACACATACATTCATACATACAATTAATAAACGACAACCAAGACAATTCATTTTAATTCCTTTAGGACTTGTGATTAATAAATCAAGACGTAGTGAAATTACTACCAGGTTCCTTCTCACCAAAGGTGAGATTCCACATCATGCCTGTTAACATGAGGGTTGTTCCCTTGCACGACAAATCCTAATTCATTTCATACAAAACATTCCCAACTGAACCCTACATGTGTGGTGGCTTGCGTGAGCGAACCCTTCACATGTGGTAAAATAAATAGTGCAACGAGGCACGAATAATTGGCTCAAAAATATGCTAGACATCCCGTACAATAGCATAACAATAAATAATTCATCCCTTGCATGTGAAACAAACCATACATGCATGCATGAATATTGAACAACAAGATTGACAATGAAATCCATACTCATAATAATCCCAACATGCTTGTTCAATCAATAAATCAATAATTCCAACAATAATAATTCACATGATCGTTCACCAAATCAACTATGAATTCACCAAGTTCACGTAATACAATTCACATCCATAAACAATCATGTAATGTCCCTTGACAATTAATGTGGTCCCCCTAGACTTGTACGTATATGGAATACCTAAGTACGGGGGCCACTGTGCGAATCACAACTTACTAGAAATCAACTCCTATAAACACAATGGAGAAACTTAATTATTATCCATGTTTACTAAATTTCCAGCAACTTTGTTTAGTTTTAAAACACTTGAATTAATTAGAACTTAATCGTTCATTAATAAAATAATAGTCTCAATCAATCGTTTAAAACCCTAGCATGAAATTAATTTATTTTCATGTATAAAACCATTAAAAGTCGACGGTTTAAGTATTTACAATATTCTGAAAAATATAATTTATTATCATAATTAAATTCATCATCTAATTATGCTAATCAATCGCCCATAAGGCTTAGATTAAAACTCCAATCATAGTTTGTAATTAAAACCATTAAAACTAATAAAAATTGAAGCTTTAATATATACTTCAAATCTGAAAATTATAATATTTCAATTCAAAACATTCTTCAATAATTCAAACATAAAAATCCTCAAAATTCGGTGTTCATAACCGATCCCAGCATTTTAATTAATCAAAACCAATAATAATAATATAATTTAAATACGGAATTGAAATAGAATAGGCAAGGAAGAAGAGAATTATACCAATCCGGCCTATAGCACGGTACAATTACGATTTGAATGTGATTGGGAGCAAAAGAATCAAAATATACGGAGTATGCGGAACAACAACAACACACACAACACACACGAGTGTGTGTTGTGCGCGGCAGGCAAGGGAAGCAACTGCAGGGCTTCGGCTTTGGTGCACGACGGGCACGAGGGAGAAAAAAGAGAGATGGGTGTTTGTGGGCGAGGGCTAACAACGCACAGCAACAACAAGAACAAGACACAGCAACAGCACGCGGCTGTGCTGCTGTGCGGGTCGAGGGGCGTGAGAGGCGAGAGAAAAAGAGGGAGTAAATTACTGCAGCAGAATTTTAGAACGCTCATAACTTTTAATCTACAACTGGGAATCGATCGATTCTTGGGGAAAAGTTCAAGAACTTTTTGAGATTTACAACTTTTAAGAAGAAACCTTTTTCTGTAAACGAACTGAAATAGGAGAAAAACGGACAAACATAAGTTCGACGAAAGAAAGAGAAATTTAGGGTTAGGGTTTTATTTTTAGGTTTAATGAATAATAGGGAGCGATTTTGAGGGTGAGCACTGAGCACCTATGTTTATAGGCTTAGGAAACTCAAAGATGGGCTAGGCTTTAGGATCCCTTTCGGGCTTCATTAAACATAGGATGGGCTTGTTTAATTTGTTTGGACTTGAACTTGGAATTGAATTGGGCTAGATTCATTTAAAATCCTTTTACTTTTGAAACCCAATTAAATTCCCAACATTAAATAATAAATTCGTTTAATATTCTAATTAAATAAAATACATTTAAATAACATTTAAATGCGTTTTAAATTCTAAAAATCATAAAAATCAGAAAAATACGAGGTATTACAACAGTCATTCTTAGAGAAATTGTACTAGAGAAATTGAAACCTGAGATGGAGGATGAGAGAAATTGGACAACAAAAACTCGGGGAGCAGTTATTTTTCCTGGATCTGAAGATTATAAATCTCCAGTAGCTTCATCCATCTCAAACACGTATCATTTGTCATTGACCTCTGTAGATCAATATCTTCCGTGTTTCTGAGATCTCGATTTTTAATCTTGGGATTTTTTGGGTTTGCTTCAATTTTATCTGAAGAACAAGGTGTACGTTTTCTGTCCCTGCTCATTTTGAAATCAATCTTGCATTTTTTGTGTGATTTTATCAGTAAATTATAGAAATTGAGAATAGGTATTTTGATTTTGATTTTGTGTGATTTTATGTAAATAGGTATCAGCAATATTGCGTTTTTTGTGTGATTCCCCAATTCGATTCATTAATTTTGGGGAACCCTTGAATTTGTAATCTCAAATCTCTGTTTTTTAATCTCTATATTGTGTTATTGAAAGTGCTTGATTGAAACTCTTTAATTACTTTAATTGAATTTTTTGATTGAAACCCTTTAATCTGTTTGATTGAAATTGTGTACACTTTTATTTTGATTATTATTTTGAAAGCATTTCGATGTGAAGCAACTTTTGGAGACAGATTGGAGACTAATTTCGCTGTTCTGACCTCGAAGAATTCGTCAAAGGTAATTTCTCTCTCCAAAAACCCCGATTTTAAAACCCTAATTTTACGTTTCGGTCACTAAATTCTCTCAATTTTGATGTTTCGGGTGTTTCATTCGACCTATCAGATAAAGAGCTTTTCTGCATCGAAGATCGAGAGGTCTTTGATCGAGAGTATTCCTTGGTGAAGTGGTATTCTTCTTTTACTCCGCCCTGTAAATTCAACATCGTCGTTTCAGTGTGCTTCTTCAGAAAATCTATACTTTCTTCTGAAAATTTCAATGTTTTGATGTGTTTTTTCCAATTTTTCTTTGAAATTCTTAACAGGCTCCAGTATTGAAAGCAACAGCCTCAAATCTGGATTTTTAGGTTTTTTCTTCTTTAATTATCTTCCTTCAATTTCTGACTTTTTAGAACTTTCAAGGTGTATGTATTTAAATTTCCGTTTTTTTTGGGATTTTTGGTGCTTCAGATTAGAGTTTGTCACCTTCTCATCTCATCTCACAGATGAGAGATCCACATATTCACAGAAAGGTGATTTATTCTTTGTTCGGCCTCCAAATTTCCAATATCATTCATGTTGTAAAGTTTTGGATTCATTAATGCTTATACAATGTGAAAAATGAGCTACATCTGGATTGAATTTCATTTTGTGAATTTAAAAATTGGACGATTTGATGAATTATTGCAAGTTTTCTTAATATTGATTTTGGATTATTGAGGTGATTTTGTTCTAATTTGATATTATAGAATTGTTGTAATTACATGTTTTCAGTTGAAAGACCCTTGTTGTCAAATGGCGAACCCCTCCAAAAGTAAGTGGAATTCAGTCTTGGAATGCTTTTCTATGGTTTGCTTGCAGCTTCATGCATCTTTGATGTGCCCAGTTTCCTTTTATGTTTATGCATTTATGCATTTGTTCTTTATTTATTACAAACCATGTCAATTTCTCGGTATATTTGATGTACCATATTTGTCATACCAAACTTGATGAAATTACGATTGTATTTTTCTGACGGGGCAACAGAAATGATATGTACGCCATATAGGACAGGATTGATCTTGCAATATTCTCATTTTATCAGTTTTATTTGTTTGATCTTTCTGGCAATTAGCGGGATTGCTAAAATTTTCGAACATCTACATTGAATACTGATCCTTGAAGCTGATTTAGCTTCAACTTTGTGCAGATTATAATTGTACTAGTGCTTCACCAACTGAAGTGGTGAGGAATTACATTTAGTCAATGGAGGTATTATTTTTATGTTGAGATGTTCCTTGGTCCTGTCTGACATTTTAGTTTTCTTCCAGACAACGTTCCCGGTTATACTATGGGCTCTGCACGGATTTCTGGAGTACTTCAAGAATGTTTACAACAATCCTCCTATCTGCTCTGAAAATGGTTCCGGACTTGGCTAATGTCATCAATCTTAAATGAAGAACAACTATTACTACCACTTCTGATTTTTCTGCTGATTGTCAACTATTGCTTCCCTATTATGCTTCATTTTGTCTATGGTGGACCTGGTGGTTCTCTTAAGGATATGTAACCAAGTTTTCGGTAACTTATTTTCATTAATTCTTGCATTGTCAAAATCGTGCATATATTGTTAACAGATGTACGTTGACTGCACCAATACTCTGAACTCGAGGCACTCCGCCTAAAGTTGCAGGTACAGCTTGATAAATGCTTTTGATTTTTGATGCTTCAACTTCCGTTTTCTATCTGAAGACAATAAAGAAGTATTTTTTAATTGAGTTTCTAATATTTATAAACCAAGGGATGTTTTAGTAGCCTGGGGCAGTTTTTGTATAGAAGATTTTTGTGGGAATTCAGGAGGTAATCTGAAGCCAACACCCCCTCAGAGGAGTTCTGCAGAAATATGGCATGATGATCGGATTCTTTTGTCATTGTTGAACTATTTCTCTGAGCTTTAATCTTTCAGAATATAGCTGATGCTTTTTAGAGCATCGTCCTTATTTGATGTCTTTTGAATGGTGTTATATATCTATAAAATGATTGTATTTATATGTTCAATACTACTTAAAATCCACATAGATTATGCATTATATGTGTAGTTTCTTTACTTTGATAATACAATTTAGATTTTTTTTGTCATGTAAGGGCACGCTAATTACACATTATTTAGATGTTTTTTAATAAAGATTATGTCAAATTTTTCTTTAGATAAATGTTGTGAACAATTTTCCTTGCTTATTACTCCCTCTTTCCCAATTTCATTGTCATATATGTTACCTTTTATGTTATGGAGCCACTAAAGTTTATTATATCTCTTTCCTAATACCAAAAGTTAGGGTCTCATTCTTATAAAATATAGATTAGCAAATAATAACTTAACGTAAAAAACTCCGCAAAAATCATATTGCAAGGATTAAATTAGGATGGAGCGAGTATGTGAGGTCATTTGATATAATAACGCACTTTTTTAATACTCCTACACAGATAGCGTGCATATAAGACTAGTAAGTATATAACATAAAAGCGACTCACCGTGATATAGAAATACAAATTCCTTATTAATAGAACAATCATTTCAAAAGAAACTTAAATTCAAAGAATTACTCCGCACTACGTAGGTTACAATTTAGAATGACTAAAATAAAAATGCCAATTGCTCTCATTATGGGTCCTTGTAAAATACTAGAAAAATAGCACAATCTATCCCTTTTATTTGTTCTTCTATTTTTACCACTAGATTTTAGCCCGTACGATGCACGGGTTCTATTAAATTGTTAAGTTCAAATAAAACTTCATATATACCAACTGCTATATTTTATATATTAGATTAGATTAGTTTTTTTATTATTATTGAATTTCATTTTAGATTTATTTTTTTATTATTAGAGCGTTTAATTTTAGATAAAATTGTCTACGCGTAATAATTAATTAATAAAAATATCTACGTGGCGTCTAATTATTTATCTACGTGGCACTCGACTTTTTTAATTCAAAAATAATTTTGAAATCTTATTTTTCATTATCCAAAACCTTTAGATTTCCTACGTGGCGCTTTAATATTGGATTAATGTTTGATTTTGGATTGAATTTTATTTTTGATTAGTGTTTAATGGATGAATTTTATTTAGATTAGTGTTTTATTTTAGATTAGTGTTTGATATTGGTTGAATTTTGGATTAGTGTTTGAATTATTTTTTAACTAGATTTTAGCCCGTGCGATGCACGGATTTTGTTAAATCGTTAAGTTAAAATAAAACTCCTATTATAACTGCTATATTTTATATATTAGATTAAATTAGTATTTAGGTTGGAATGAGAGGTTGAGTTCTACGAAAAACTCTACGCCGTCGGTGAGGAATTTTACTTAAAAGGTAAATATTAAATTATAAATATATTTAAATTGGAAACATATTTTCTAATAGAAGACTGATTTATTATATAAATATTTGGTAACTTATAATAATTAGGAAAATTTGTAATTATTAATCCAACCTTTGCCCGATTTTCTTTAATTAAGCCTACCTATGCAATATTTCTAAATAATCCAACCTTTATGACCCAACTACTATTATTAAGCCTAGCAAGTTAATAACCAGCTATAACCGGTATTCACCCTTACGTGGCAATATAACCGTTACAATTTTTTTCCCCTCCTTTTTTTTAATTGTTATTCTAATGTTCGTTCCTCTCTCCTCTGCGATTTAATTGCTTCATCTCTGCAATTTTCATTCCTCTCTCCTCTGTTCATCATTTCTCTTCTACCTCTTCTCCACCATTGTTGATCCCTCATACCTCTCCATTCGAAGTTCGTCAAAAATAATCAGCAATTGCTATGACTGGGTTAAACCAATCAACTGTTGGATCTGGGTTAAGGGTTAAAGGTTAAGAGGAGAGAAGGGTTAAGGGTTTTTTGGGAATTTTTTTTAGAAAATCCTGTTTAGGTGGCACGTGATGTGACGTGTCCAAAATTTTAGGAGGAAAATCAACTTCAGGTTGTCAACGTTTTTAATGTTGATTTTGTAACAGGTAACCGGTCACACAGGCTTAATAATAGTAGTTGGGTCATAAAGGTTGAATTATTCAGAAATATTGCATAGGTTGACTTAATTAAAGAAAATCGG
This sequence comes from Spinacia oleracea, assembly GCF_020520425.1. Taxonomy (NCBI): domain Eukaryota; kingdom Viridiplantae; phylum Streptophyta; class Magnoliopsida; order Caryophyllales; family Amaranthaceae; genus Spinacia; species Spinacia oleracea. Next base: position 157,850,160 of record NC_079490.1, on the reverse strand, counting down.
GCAAAGGTTGGATTAATATTTACAAATTTTCCTAATAATTACAATCGGAGATGATTGTTTATTAGTAGAGTATGTATTTTAGTATGAAAAGGAATGTAACTATGATGAATGTATCTATTCATAATTCTAGTAGTAGAGTAATTAATTAGTAAAATCTCCTACGGCTTTACTATGCAATTAGCCAGTAATAGGATAAAAATTGGGAAGTCTGTTTGTACTTTAGCATATCATAGTCAATTATTTATCATGATTGATTTTTACTTATTCAGTGAAGTTTTAATCAACTACGGAGTACTATTATTATCGGTGTGCTTAATTAACGCTTTATTTAGAGCGTTATATTATATTGTAAACACTATAGCATGTATAGTATACTTCGTATTAGAAAATAGACAATATTAGAAAAGTATAACTCTAGTTATTATTGAGATATTTGTCATGATTTTATTTGATGTGAATAAAAATAATGAGATACTCCCATTTATTTATAACCTTAATATATTGGGTTTAAGTTCTTTGCTTTGGGTACTTTTCCCCTTCGTATAGCCTAAGTACGTATAGATCCCGATAGTTGGTATGACCAAACCCGAACCAAAAGTTTTCCAGCTCCATTCAGTTCAATTCACAAGAACGACATTGTGTTCATTTTTATTCTTTAATGATCTATTTTATTTATTATATAAGTATTACTATTAATTATAATGTAATTTTCATTTTATTATTATTATTATTTAGTGTTTACTTTGGACAAATTTTTATTGTAGATTTTGGATTAAAATTTATTATAGATTTATTTTAATTATTAGAATATTTGATTTTGGATGGAATTGTATATATTATTAATTAATTAAAATATCTACTTGACACCTAATTATTTATCTATGTGGCACTTGATTTTTTTAATTCAAAAATAAATTAGAAATCTTATTTTTCATTGGCCGAAACCATTAGTAATCCTAGGTGGCGCTCTAATTTTTCAGCAAATATGCCTCCTTTATATATGTATATTAGATTATTAGAGTGTTTGATTTTGGATGGAGTTGTATATATTAGTAATTAATTAATTAAAATATCTACGTGGCACCTAATTAATTATCTACGTGTCACATGATTTTTTTAATTCAAAATTAAATTAGAAATCTTATTTTTCATTGGTCTGAACCATTAGTAATCCTATGTGGCTCTCTAATATTATATTTCAGCAAATATGCCTCCTTTATATATATACATTAGATTATTATCAAATTTTGACATGTAATATCCAAAATTAATCTATAGTTACTTAATTTTTCTGTTAATTAATGTATTGTATTAATAGTAACTTTTATTGAGCAAAATACATAATAAAATGATTATTAGCCAAGTTGTAATAGAAATCAAATAACTTTCAATACTCTGTACAATTTCATTTTTTCAGTCCATGTTCAGTATTCCTGATGATTGTAAGAGAAAAAAGGAACAAAAATAAAGGGATGGAATAGTAGTAACTAATAATATAGCTTAAGTACCTCTAATAATAGTGATTTAATTACCACAATAATTAGAATCAGGGCAACTGATAAAACCGATTTTTTTGACAAAGATAAAAGCCAAACATGAAACATAGGTCTCATTGATTGGCTGACAATGATACAACAATACATAACACAAAGGCATAGTTTTCTTTATATTTTTCTTTTCCCCTAAGACAAAAACGATAAAAAGAGTACCACAATAAAAGCATCTTATTTTGTTTTTGTTTTTGTTTAATTGGAAAATGAAAACACCTTAAAACCCAATTAAAAGACACAAATATATTAGACTACTCCGTATTAGAGAGGTAGGAAGGTTGATTAGAAAGAATTAAAAGAAATGGTGCTTCTTCTTCTCCTTTCCTTCAGACTGTTGGGACTCCTCTCTGTCCTCCTTAACACCCTTCTTCTCGTGATGCTCGTGGAAAGCAAACCCACCGGACGCGACTGCGCCCACCGCAGCTATTTCTTCAGCAATCTTGTGCCTGTGTGCATTCTCCGGATCCTTCTTTGTCTGGTGCTTCTCATACTAGCATTTTTCATGCCAAAACAAATTCACAACTATTTAGCTAAAGTCATCAAAGTATATTAAAGTAATAGAATTAAGTTTGATTAATTACCAGAGCATAAGCACCAGAAGCAACAGCACCTAGGCCACTAATCTGCTCAACACGCTTATGTTTCTTCTCTTCCTTATCATAATCCCTTCGTGGCTCTTCACTCTCACCGCTTTCACTATTCTTGTAACCACCTTTCTCTCCATACACCTTCGGCTCTGACTCACCATACCCACCACCGCTGCCGGTGGTGTTGTCAGAGCCGTAGCGGGTTGCCTCGCTGGAGCCATAGCCGCCACCACCACCAGTAGCACTGTTATAGTCTGATGAGCCATAGCGGTTGTCTTTTGTCTCTCCATAGGCTTTGTTATCGGACCCAAAACGGTTGCCTTCTGTCTCTCCATAGCCTCCAGAGGGTTTGTTACCAGACCCATAGCGTTTGCCTTCTGTCGTCTCTCCATAGCCTCCAGAGCCATAGCGGTTGCCTTCTGTCTCTCCATAGCCTCCAGAGCCATAGCGATTGCCCTCTGTCTCACCATAGCCTCCAGAGCCATAGCGGTTTCCCTCTGTCTCACCAGTCACCATAGGCTTTGTTATCAGAGCCATAGCGGTTGCCCTCTGTTTCTCCATAGCCCCCAGAGCCATAGCGATTGCCCTCTGTCTCACCATAGCCTCCAGAGGGTTTGTTATCGGAGCCATAACGATTACCCTCAGTTTCTCCATAGCCCCCAGAACCATAGCGGTTTCCCTCTGTCTCTCCATAGCTTCCAGAGGGTTTGTTATCAGAGCCATAACGGTCGCCTTCTGTGTCTCCATAGCCCCCAGAGCCATAGCGGTTGCCTTCATTGGAGCCATACCCACTAGTGGTATCATTTGAGCCGTAGCCGGTGTTTCCAGAGGGTTTGTCTTTATCGTTCTTACGGTGGTGGAAAAGGCCGCGGTCCATTCTTAAGAGTATGTTAAAAGATTGGAGGAATGTAGTGAATTTGAAGAGCTAGGTTTTTGTTTAAAGACTTTTATACTTGGGATTGGATGATGGTGTATGTGATCATGGCGTAAGCTAGAGTATCTATTTATAGTAAGTTGACGAATGAAAAGTTAAATGTATCTAGGTATAATACTACGGGACTACCACGTAAATACGTAGTAATGAATAATTTAGAAATTAGAATCATATTCACCAAAAAAAATTAAAAAAAAAAAAAGAGATTAGAATCATTGTGTATGAGACCCGTTTGAGAGTTTCACTATCTGATAATGACTGACGACTGATATTTTTTTTACTTTTTAACTAAATTTATTTATTTATCAAAATAAGGCCGGATTGACTAGTCAACAATAAGCTTGAGAATGCAATTTATTATTTTTGTACGAGTTAATTAATATACCCTATTGTAAAATTAGTTTCACCATAGATTAACATTGTTGCATTACTAAGCTACCTGATCTCATTAGTAAGCATAAACATGGAAACTTCCATCTTTTTAATAATCTTGATTTGCATACGATTTCAATTATATCCTGAACCCGCATGTCTCGTACCGGTACCGTACTCGATCTATGTGGGCATTAGGATTCTAAGAATATCTAATTAACATCCGGCCTCATGTCTTATCGATTGTTATTCTGATAAAACTGGTGTTTCTTACCATATTGAAATTAATTTAGGACATAAGAAATATATTAAACTATTGTTTGAAAATATGGTTTAATTTTTTCACAATTTTATTTTTTTTATCATTTTTAGAAGAAAAGATACACGAATAAGTTAGTCATATCTCAAAATTGCAACCACAATTATCGGATATATAGAAGAAAATAGAATATGATGTCTACGAAACTAAAAGCGCCTGTACATTTTTGATAGATTATGTATAGACGCTTTGTATTCGTGAATATATAAAAGAAATGTATTCGCCGAGGGTGATGGATGATGAAGGATTTTAAATTGGACTCGCTCGTCTTGCTTCTCTTTTATTTTCTCCGTTCCACAATAGATGCATCGTTTCTCATTTGCGCACTATTCATCAATCAACTTTGACAATCATTTTATTTCACTATTGTGTAAGAAAAAACATAGTTAATAAGTGAGATCTTGTTAAATTCGTATTAATGCAAGGATTCCAAATATCAACTTTTTAAAAAATTTACTTCTACGCATTTAGAGATATTAATGTTCAAAGAAGCGTATTGGCATACGTGCAAATAGAAATGATGCATCATTTGCGGAACGGATGAAGTATTTAATTGATTATGTATATATCAAAAAAAAATTACTACTAACCGGCATATTATAATGTTTTTTATTTATTCAATTACTCTAGTTAGACAACTGAAATGTCGAAGACTCTAAAATAGAGTTTTACAATCCAACTCACCAAAAAACATGTTTATTATGGGGGTGGATTTACGGCGAGTACGTGTGGATACACGGGTGAGTGATGGAGCGGGAATGTTATTTTTTACCCCTCGGGACGGGGATTGGGGGATGGATCAGGTACCATTCCTATTGTGGGTAACGAGGATGAGAATTTTAGGCGGGCACGGGTGTGAAAGCCTCACCTCGCGCCTCAAAGTCATCCCTACTTGAATAAAGTAAATGATGGGGATAGATGTTAAGGGATCGGGTAATGAGGTAGAAGAAACGAGTATTAAGTGGGTATGACAATCGAAGTAAATGTCGGGTGGATGAGATTAATTTTATGCTTGATACAGGTGATGGAAATAATTTTGTCTACTCCGTATGTACCGTAATTTTTTGTATTTTGTATTAATAAATAATACAAAAAATGATTGGCAATAACTAATTTATCCATCATTACTTTTAATTAGGAGAATATCTTGCCAAATATTGACATACTTCAAATATTTTAATTAACTCATTCAATTTCGAATAGGTAAACATACGGAAAAATTAACTCCTTTACTAGGACACCAAATTTTTGAAAGTTGAAAAAGCATGTTATATCTTTTGAAAGTTGAAAAAGCATGTTAAATCTTATACGATAATTAACTATTTTAGGATTTTAAAAAAATGCATACTACCGGCCAAATGTTAACATGAAATCAATTGTAAATTCAATGTGAACCAAAATTTTGAAGAAAAAGTGGTAACAATCATTTTGATGTTGTCACAAATAAATCATATTTTAATTGATTTTTAGTTTTAAACATAATTCAATCAAATAAACATAATAAAATTTATCCACCAATTATTTTGAATTTTGATGTCTAGTTTTTCTTTAGAGTAACCTTGCCAATAATTTTTTTCTTCTATAATATAATTATTCTTTATGATATTTTTATTCGCATGCATCAGATGCATATATAAGACTAAAATAGTATTGTTCTGGGTTTTCAGTTGTTTGTCTTTCTAAAAAGAAACAGTTAAGAATATGAAAAATATTGGACACCATATATAAAGGGTAGTATTCAAACTTTTGTTATCAATTTTTAAAATCAACATGCTTCCTATAGATATGAATATTTTTAGTTCATGATTCAATTTAATCACATAACTTTCAATTCACAAAATTAAAAACCGAAAGTAATACCGAACAAAAGTAATTAATAAGTGATATTATTAGCACACTAACTGGTAACTAATTAAAACCGGTTTGATCAATGACAAGCAAATTAAGATACAAATCAAACATAGCTCTCACTCACATACTATCAATACATAAGATAGATAACATATACATGAAGACATATGCAATTTTATTTTTAAATTTTATTTTTTTAACTGTAGGGCCAAAAAATAAAAAAGAGTATAAAAATAAAAATATATTTTTTCTAAAGTGAAAATATGATTATATGAAGAAGAGATTAATTAGGATTAAAAAAAATAATGGTGCTTCTTCGATCCTTTTCCCTTAACACGTACCCTTCTCTGAGTCACCATAACCACCACCTTCAATTCCTCTCAATACCTCTTGGTCTCCGAGTCACCATAGCCACCAGTACCACCTTCTTCCTCTCCGTACCGTTTCGTCTCTGAGTCACCATAACCACCAGTACCACCAGTACCACCTTCCTCTCCATACTTGTCTGTCTCCGAGCCACCATAACCACCACCTTCTTCTCCATACTTCTTTGTCTCCGAGTCACCATACCCTCCACCTTCCTCTCCATACTTGTTCGTCTCCGATCCACCATAACCACCACCTTCCTCTCCATACTTCTTCGTTTCCGAGTCACCATAACCACCACCTTCCTCTCCATACTTCTTTGTCTCCGAGTCACCGTACCCTCCACCTTCCTCTCCATACTTCTTTGTCTCTGAGTCACCGTAACGGGTAGTCTCAGTGGAGCCATAGCCACCACCACCGGTGGCGGCGGTGAAGTCTGATGAGCCATCGCGGTTGCCTTCGGTCTCTCCATAGCCTCCAGAGGCTTTGTTTTCCGAGCCATAGCGGTTTCCTTCTGTCTCTCCATAGCCACCAGTGGTGTTATCTGAGCCAAGGCGGTTGCCTTCATTTGTGGAGCCATAACCGGTGTTTTCAGAGGAGTCGTCGGAGGGGTTGTCCTCATTATCATTCTTACGGTGGTGAAAGAGGGCGTCCATTTTTAAAAGACGGGCCGGGAGAAATGTAATAAATTTGAAGGGATATTAGGTTTTTGGTTTAGAGAGTGTTATGGTTGGAATTGAATGATGGTGTATGATCATGGTAGAAAGACTATCTATTTATAGTAAAGTTGACGAGTTTGAAAATTAAACGTACCTAAGGTTTATTACTACGGGATTACCACGTAAACACGTACTGTACGTATGTTTATGTACACTTATTATTGTGTATCAGACTTTGGGACCATTTTAGCAACTTTGGAACATACTGATACCGTGTGATTGAGTAAATTTTGGGTTGTTCATGAAAACGGCAACGCTAATTCTTATTTAAATATGGTGTACAATAAATATTATACATCAAAGTAAAATTAACTTCAATTTTTTAAAAGTTAACCATATAATGTAAAAGTTATGTATTTTTTAGTGATAAAACAAATCTTATTTTTTAGTGATAATTCTCCTCTTTTTCCAATGTGGGACAACTCACATGTGATCGATTCACATAGGGTTTCAATAATAACTAATAATATATGTTATTAAATTACTATCAATGCTTTTAATTATGAGAGTGATGGATAGCTCAGTTGGTTAGAGTTTCCATCCCGGTTACAGGTGATCCTTTGATCGATTCTCATCCCCGCCCTTGTGGCTCATTCGAACCAAAAAAAATGATTTTAATTATATATGTAGCTCTTTAATTGAATCAAACACTATTAACACTTGTATTTACTACCTTAAAAATACACCATTTTTGTATTTACTACCTTATGAAATTTTTATTTTAAATTACTACCTTAAACTTTCAAAAAAAAATTATTTACTACTCCCTCCGCATTTATTTAAAGGGTACACTTGCCTTTTCCGGCCGTATTTATTTAAGAGATACACTTGCCATTTTTAGTAACTTACCAACCCCACCATCTAATTAAATAATATATCTTATTTACCCTATGACCCAGCATCCTATTAAACAAATAATTTCAGAAACCCACCCCACTTCCCACCCCCAAAAATGGCATGGTCCCCACTTATTTAGTTATTAAAATATCTATCCAACCCCAATTACTTTATTATTTTATTTCATTCAAATTTTCTTCTTAATACCCGTGCCCGGCCAAGTGTATCTCTTAAATAAATACGGAGGGAGTATCAAATTACAGTTTTCTCATTTTAAAAATAAGATATATCTTTCGTTTCTTAATCGTTTACAGTGATTCAAAGTTCATTATTTTCCTTTTTCTATAGGGATTTCATTGTGAACGACATTTCAAAACAATTCGTTTGATAATTCATTAAATATTTTAAAATTTTATAAATAATATTTAATTAGTTTTACCTTTTATAAAATGTTAAAAGCAAAATCCCAATGGAATCCTTATACATAAATGAGACTAATGGGTTTTGAATCACTTAAAATGATTAGGAAACGAAAGAGATATCTCAATTTTAAAATGAGAAAATTGTAAAGTGGTAGTAAATACATAAAAATTGGAACTTTAAGGTAGTAATTTAAAATAAAAATTTCATAAGGTAGTAAATACAAAAGTGGTGTATTTTTAAGGTAGTAAATACCAAAAAAAACCTTTTTTTACATATGCTTAAGGCCCTGTTCTGTTCACCTTATTTCCATTTATTTCAGGAAAAATAAGTTCAGTTAAGTTCAGATAAGTCCAGATAAGATAAGTTCAGGAAAAATAAGGGTTGACCAAGTACAACTTATAACTAAAATAAGTTTTAATAAGTTCAGATAAGTTCAGATAAGTTCAGATAAGTTCAGATTAGTTCAGTTAAGTTCAGATAAGTTCAGATAAGTTCAGATAAGATAAGTTCATAAAAGATAAGTGCAAATCAGGTGAATAGAACGCACCCTAACTTACATAAAATAAGAGTAAACAACTTACAACCTAAAACTCATTAGCAAAGCTTTGGGGCCAAAGAAGACCCATATACATTCAAAGCTTCTTATATGAGTTCTATCACATAATACAAACTGCTTGCAAGTACCAAAATAAACTACGAGATAATATCATCCTTATCCGTTGGCCGTTGAATGATGGCCTCATCTTGCACATTTCCATTCCCTTGTCCACTTGTGTTGCGGCTTGGGCAAATAACACCTCGAAGATCCCCTTAACCTTGTGGAACTTATAAGTTATAAGACGAAAAAATAAACAGAAGGGTGGTAAAAACACGAATTGGTTGACCCGATACTGTGAGAAAAAACTCACACACAAACTGAGCCACCACAGATGACTCCGTACCCAATAAAATGGATACTCATAGTCTCTCCCCTATGACAAGGAGAAACTCAAACTGGACAAGTGATGAACCCCCAAAAATTGCATTTGGGGAGTTGTCTTCAGATAAACGATTTTGAGAGTGAGGATAGCAAAAGAACTACTCCTCACAAACCTAAAAAACACAACCACCATTCGAATCCACCAAACACTCCTTTCACCCCAAAGCAAACTAACTTCTTCCCTCATCCTAGGACCTAATTTAACATACTACTTACAAGGGTAGTACTAACCACAAGATCCTGACCATAAAGAAAATTAACTGACTCTATTTTGATATCAATCAGGGTATCAACGAAACCCAAAACCATGACCTCTGCATTCCTCAACCATAAACAATCCAACCAAAAACATTCACACATTAGCCAACCACAATAAAACCACAAGGAGGCTAAAAGCTTGACTATCTCAAACTGCAAGCTACGAAACATACTTCTAACATAAACTTGACAACTAAAACCAAAAGTATATAACAAACAGAAAAAATAAACCACACCATGAACCATAAACAACCAAACAAGGCACCCCCTCCTACCATAAGAGGAACGAAATTGGCCTAACATTTACCTTTACCGTCAAGAGATTGTCCTAACAAGGATAGCAAAAGAAATTGGCCTAACAAGGGTTATAACCCTGAAACCCCTAGCTAACATTTACCTTTACCGTCAAGATCGGGGTTATCCGACACTACAAGACGGTGGCGATTAGAAACCAACGGAATAACATGAACCTAATGTTAAGTTATGAATAATATAAACAATATAATTCATGCCGAAAAACCATAGAGCCAAGAATCTAAATTAATTGTCACATAGTCGATTAGCATAATTTAGTATACATACAATGTGATGCGTGCCTTCCCTAGCTGCTCCCGAACCGAACAAGAACAAGTACAGGACTCCAAATGTCGCCCCTCCGTAGATAGTCCACAGCACGTTCGGATCCGCCTTAGATTCAACCAACTAGAATATTCTCTAAGGTTTTATGTACAATCGGGAAACTCACAATGGTGATAGGCAAGTATTAAATTCTCCCTTGAATTTAATGTGTTGGAATCGATTAATAAATTGTGATCATGAATCACATATTTATAGGGCGGAAATAAGGAATTACAATCCTACTAGGAATCAATTAACTAAATCTATTAGGACTCTAGTTAATTAATAATATTAGAATTCTAGGGACAATCCAATAATAAGTATTTCAGATCTACCCTTAATGTCTAATTTTAGTAGAATTAGGAAAACTATAACTTGTGGCCCAAACTACTTGCCGCGCAAGTAGCTTGGCGCACAAGCTTGCTTAGCGTGCAAGCAACCGGCCGGCCAAGGGCCTTGTAGCGTGTGGCCTAATCCCACGTTGTTGCGCTATGCTTGGCGTCAAGCCACAGCACGCGGCCCAAGAGCTGGGCGATGCTGCACTTGCTCGGCCCAAGCGTGCTTGCTCTACGCGGGCTTGCTTGGCGCTGGGCCTTGCGTCTCGCAAGCTCGTTCGTCGCGCTTCCGATACGTTTTTCGATTCCAGAATTTATTTCCGTTTCGAACAATATGTACGTTTCCGTTAATATTTCCAATTCCGATAATATTTCCAATTCCGGTAATATTTCCGTTTACGGCAATATTTCCTATTTCGGCAATATTTCCATTTCCGAAGTATTCTTTATTCTGCCTTTTGACGATTTCAGCTCCCACTGGAACCGAGATCCGTCGTTTCCGAATGTTCATAAATGGAGTACTTAATGAATAATATATTCACTTAAATACTTGATCTGTAACACCCTAATAATTCCTTGCTTTTATAAAATCATTTTCCAACTTAAAATAAAGGAATTACTAAAGCATTACCGCCACTGTGATAACGGTTAAGGCTATTACCAGAATTACGCAGAGGAAATAAATGTCAACTAACTTTTAAAAACATAATTAATGCAATATCGAGGCCTCCTACAATTTGGAACCATAACGGCCCAAAAACCAAAGTATAAATAGGTTAACAATTTCAAACATAATTAAAGTATAGTTAAATGGTTCAAAATACGAAAACATGCAACTCTCTCGATCATCCCAAGCCACATGATTCCGATCAACCAACCTGCTATATTATTCTACTCCCATCAATGCAAGTGCGAATGATAGATCATCATAGGGTCATTAAGGCAAAGGCCATGACCAAAACACACAAAACACGTAGTCAGCAAAAGCTGAGTACTTACAAGAATAGAGTGAATGAAACTAAAACATGCATCACTCACTAAGTACTAACCATCATGCAAAAGCCATATAATAAATAACAACCAATCATGAATACAAGACTCGACTCTTGACTCGACTCTTGACTCGACTCTTGACTCGACTCTTGACTCGACTCTTGACTCACAATTCAATTAGAATAAGCTTCGAACGGGCCAAAAGAAAGTTCCATAAAGGAAAAGGTGATGGGAGCCAACCATACACCAAGTAATAAATAATAAAATCGAGCCATACCGATGGAATTCCTGCGCATAATATAAATGAAACAACGTCTTGTATCATTAGTAGGAGTACGAGCTTTCCGGCAAGACTCCCCACATTGTTCATACTCAAGGTATATACGTTCACAGAGTTTTGAAGCTTGTCCTGGTTGCACTTTACGTTTATTAATATTTTATTAAAGGTGAACTCAAGACTCAACAATGTACACATATACAATTAATAAACGACAACCAAAACAATCTTATTTTAATGCTTTAGGACTTGTGATCAACCAAACACGACTCTTGTGAAATTACTACCATGTTCCTCCTCACCAAAGTGAGATTCCACATCATGCTCATTAACATGAGGGTTGTGCCCTTGCACGACAAATCCTAATTCATTTCATACAAAATATTCCCAACTGAACCCTACATGTGCGGTGGCTTACGTGAGCTAACCCTTCACATGTGGTAAAATAAATAGTACGACGAAGTACGAATAGTTGGCTCAAAGTATACTAGACATCCCGTACAATAGTATACAAATAAATAATCCATCCCTTGCATGTGAAACAAACCATACATGCATAAATATTGAACAACATGATTGACAATGAAATCCATACTCATAATAATCTCAACATGCTTGTTCAACAATTCAATAACTCCAATAATATTAATCCACATGATCGTTCACCAAAGAATATATGAATCCACATAATATAATTCACATCATCAACAATCATGTAATGTCCTTGACAAAAGTGTGGTCGCCCTAGACTTGTACGTACCTTGAATACCTAAGCGTAGGGGCCACTTTGCAATAACGAGCACTCACTTAGAAATCACCTCCTATCATCAAAATAATGAAACTTAAATTATTTCTATGTTCATTAAATTTCCAGCAACTTTATAAAATCTAAAACCTTATTTAAACTTTAGAATTCAATCGTTTTTCAATAATATAATCGTCTCAATTTGCAAAACCAATCCCTAGTACGAAAACGTACTTTTCCGCCTTTAAAATCAATAAAAATCAACACTTTAAGCCTTATTCAAATCTGAAAATATAATTGATTATCATAATTAAAATCATCACCTAATTATGCTAATCAATTGACTCATTAGGTCTAGATTAAAATCCTAACTTGAAAATCCCATTAAAACCAATTTATCATCATAAAAATCAATTCTTTATTAAATAAACGAATCTGAAAATTCGTAATTTAATAATTAAAACAAGCCTAATGAATCACAACACGCAAATCCTCAAAGCACGGTGTTCATAACCGATTCCCGGCATTTTAATCATCCAAAACAATATTAATATTATAATTTAAAATACGGAATTGAAATAGAATAGGTAAGGAAGAAGAGAATTATACCAATCCGGCCTATAGCACGGAACAATCACGAATTAGGGTGATTGGGCGAAAAAGAATTGAGTAACGAGCACGAACAACACACACACACACACGTCCGTGTGTGTGCGCGCACAGCAAGGGCGACGAACAAGGGGGCAGCGACAGGGGCTGGCGCAGCGTGCGAGTGAGAGGGGCGAGCAGGGGTGTGCGCTGAGCACACGAGCAAGGGGACAAGCAAGGGTGTGTGCGAGCACACGAGCAACAACAGGGCATAGCAGCAGCGCAGGGCACGAGTGCTCGCTGCGGCTGCGGGTAAGAGAGGAGAGGCGAGAGAGTGTGTGGGAGAGAGGCGGGCACGAGGGCACGAGGCCGTGCGGTGTGCGGGTGCAGCACGAGGGCACGAGGCCTTGAGGGCGTGCGGGCGCCGAGCAAAGAGAGAGAGAGAGAGAGAGAGAGAGAGAGAGAGAGAGAGAGAGAGAGAGAGAGAGAGAGAGAGAGAGAGAAAGGAGTTGGAGTGAGGGGCAAGCAAAGCAAAAGAGGCTTTATGAAGTTTTAGGGGTTCATTTAATGATGAGGAGTCCTATTTATAGGCTCTCTATTCTCAATGGGATTGGCTTAGGAAAATAGAATTGGGCTTAGGGAATTAAATGATTGGGCTAGCTTATGACTTGAATTAAATTCTTTTGATTGGGCTCGTTTAATAAAACGAATTGTACTTTTCATTTAAAACCCGAAACCTTTGAAATCACTTGCAACCCATTTAATTTCCCGACTCAAGAATTAAATTCGTTTCGTAATTAATTAAAATAATAAATATTCTAATTAATTAAAATACATTTAACTATTATTTAAATGCGAAATAAATTCCAAAAATCGTAAAATGCTTTATAAATATATTTATAAATATTATAAAAATACGAGGTATTACAGTCTACCCTCCTTAAAAGAAGTTTCGTCCCGAAACTTGGGTTCGAAAATCAAAATTCAACTCAAAACTTGATACTTTATGAGACTTTTAATGCGTTCACTTGCAAAAATTTTAAGTTGTTGTACTCTTTACATAATTAAACAGGACAATAATAAGTGCAAATTCAATAGAAAACACTAAATTGAGCATAAAATAGGGGAAAACAAGGTAAAAAGCGCGAAATTCTACCGCACTCTACCCCCCTTAAAAGACACGAGTTATGACCCCGTAACTCAACTAACCCCGGGAAAAATCTCGGGATATTTCTTTCTCATTTCGTCCTCCGCTTCCCAAGTTGCTTCCTCAAATTCTTGATTAGACCACAACACTTTGACAATTTTCACATCTTTAGTACGCGTACTACGCACTTTGCTATCAAGGATTTTGACAGGTCTTTCCTCAAAGGTTAAACTTTGGTCTAATTCTATGGTCTCCGGTTGCAACACATGCGATTTATCCGGGATATATTTCCTTAACTGAGATATGTGGAACACATTATGCACTCTATGCAAGTTCATAGGCAAGGCTAGTCTATAAGCTACCTTTCCAATTCTTTCTAAGATTTCATATGGGCCTATTACTTAGGGCTTAACTTCCCTTTCTTTCCAAATCTCATGACACCTTTCATTGGTGACACTTTGAGCAACACCTTATCACCTATATTGAACTCTTCATCCCTACGTTTCAAGTCTGCATAACTCTTTTGGCAATCCTGCGCCGCTTGAATCTTTGATTGGATGGTTCGGATTTGGTTCATTGTGTCCTCTATCATTTGAGGTCCCAACACTACGGTTTCACTAATGTCGTTCAAGCAAAGTGGACTCCTACACTTTCGTCCATACAAAGCCTCAAATGGTGCCATTCCAATGCTAGCATGATAACTATTATTAAATCAAAATTCAATCAAATCTAGGCTATCTTCCCAACTTCCTTGGAAATCAATGACGCATGCCCGAAGCATGTCCTCCAGGGTTTGGATAGTCCTCTCAGTTTGTCCATCCGTGGCTGGGTGGAAGGCTGTACTCATTTTCAATGTCGTACCAAAGCTCTTCTGTACACTTTTCCAGAAATTCGAAAGAAACCTTGAATCCTTATCTGATACGATATCCTTAGGAACTCCATGTAACCTCACAACATTCTTAATGTAAGCTTTAGCAAGTTGTTCCATTTTCCAGATTTCCTTCATTGGTATAAACACTGCTAACTTAGTCAACCTATCTACCACAACACAAATTGTATCATTTCCAGTCTTTGACTTAGGCAAACAAGTGACGAAGTCCATAGAAATACAGTCCCATTTCCAGCTTGGTATCTCTAAAGGTTGGACCCTTCCTTGAGGTCTCCTGTGCTCTATTTTAACTTTCTGACAAGTCAGACATCTAGCCACAAAGTCAGCCATTTCGTTCTTCATCCTTGGCCACCAATAGACCTTTTTCATGTCCTTATACAACTTGTCACCACCTGGGTGCACAGAATATGGCGTATTATGCCCTTCTTTCATCAATTTCTCCTTCAATTCTCCACACTTTTGAGGCACGCACCACCTGCCTTTGTACCTCAAACTTCCATCATCATGGATTCGGAATTCTAACTCGTTACCTTGCGAAATCTTTTCCTTGATTCGCTCCAACTTCACATCACCAGCTTGATTCTCCCTAATCTCATCAAATATTGACGGCTGGATGGTTAAGGCATTCATCATTCCCTCAAGGCTTTCACCACTCATTATTTCAAGGTTCAAACGCTGCATGTCCTTACACAACTCGTTAGCAACTACTAACGTATTAACACTATGACTTGATTTCCTACTCAAGGCATCCGCAACTACATTGGCTTTTCCTTCATGGTACTGGATATCCAAATCATAGTCCTTAATTAATTTCAACCACCTTCGTTGGCGCATATTCAGATCCTTCTGTGTGAAGATATACTTTAAACTCTTGTGATCCGTAAATATCCTACACTTCACACCATACAGACAGTGTCTCCATATCTTCAATGCAAACACTATAGCAGCTAGCTCTAAATCATGGGTAGGGTAATTGGATTCATATGGCTTCAACTGCCTTGACGCATACGCAATAACCTTCCCGTTCTGCATCAATACACACCCTAAACCATTCTTAGAGGCATCACTATACACATCATATGTACCACTCTCATCTGGCAAGGTTAACACGGGCGCGGTTGTTAATCGCGTCTTCAAGGCTTGGAATGCTCCCTCACACTGGTCACTCCATTCAAACTTTGCTTCCTTCTTCATCAAGGTAGTCATGGGCTTGGCTATCCTAGAGAAGTCTTGCACAAAGCGTCTATAGTAGCCAGTTAATCCCAGAAAACTTCGAATGTCAGTCACACTCTTGGGTGTAGGCCATTCACTAACAGCTTTGATCTTAGCAGGGTCAACTGCCACTCCTTCTTTAGATACAAAATGTCCCAAAAATGCAACTCTTTCCAACCAAAACTCACACTTTGAGAACTTGGCATACAACTGGTTATCTCTCAAGGTACTCAACACAGATCTCAAGTGTTCAGCGTGGTCCTCTTCACTCTTTGAATACACTAGGATGTCATCTATGAAAACCACTACAAACTTGTCCAAATAGGCATGGAATACACGGTTCATTAAGTCCATAAATATTGCAGGGGCATTGGTTAACCCAAAAGGCATAACAGTGAACTCATAATGTCCGTATCTAGTCCTGAATGCGGTCTTTGGTATGTCATGATCAGCGATTCTCAATTGATGATAACCCGAACGCAAATCGATCTTCGAAAAGATTCCTGCTCCTTTCAGTTGGTCAAATAGGTCTTCTATCCTAGGTAAAGGATACTTGTTCTTGATCGTGACCTTATTGAGCTCCCTGTAGTCTATACAGAGCCTCATACTTCCATCCTTTTTCTTCACAAACAACACTGGTGTTCCCCAAGGCGATGCACTTGGCCTAATGTAACCTTTCTCCAATAGATCCTCTACCTGGCCTTTTAACTCATTCATTTCTGCTGGAGCCATTCGATAAGGTGCTTTTGAAATAGGCGCGGTTCCAGGCACTAAATCTATGGTAAAGTCAATAGGTCGATTGTGAGGCATCCCCGGGATCTCTTCCGGAAACACATCAAGGAATTCATTAACTACTGCAATATCTTCAGGCTGATCCTTGATCACATGCTCTAGGTTCCTCACATTACATAAGAAGACTGGGTTCCCTTTACCGACTAGCTTCACGAGTTCCATTGCCGTGATGATTCCTATGTTCTTAGGCTTACCAAAACAACGATATGACACTACTTTGCCTAGGCTAGACCTCAAGTGAACCTTCTGCTTCTCACGATCTATTTTCGCTTTGAACATGGCCAACCAATCCATTCCTAGAATTACATCTAGCTCTCCTAACTCAAACTCGATTAGGTTAGATAAGAACACAGTCTTGGCTATGGTCAAAGGCACATCTCTATGGATTTTGGTACACTTCACTATACTACCAGTAGGTATGACTATAGGTATTTCAATTGTTTCAGGCTCTTTCAACCCTAGTTTCCCCAAAGCATCTACTGATATAAAAGAATAAGTCGCACCAGAATCAAATAGAACTTTAACTAAAACAAAATTAATAGAAAAAGTACCCGCTATAACGTCAGAGGAAGTTTCCGCTTCTTGCCTAGATATCACATTCAACTTTCCTTGGGCAACTCCTTTGTTATAGCCACCTCCATTGGTGTTTCCATTGTTGTTTCGGTTCCCATTCTGTTGTTGGTTTCCTCCAGGCTTTCCATGGTTCTGGTGATTGCCATTGTTATTGCCATTGTTACCACCTTGGTAGTTCCTTTGGTTTCCACCTCCATTTCCCCCATTTCGGTTCTGATTGTTCCGATTATTGCCTTGGTGGTTACCTTAGTTAGGCTTTCCATTCTTAGAATAGCATTCATACTCCCTGTGGCCTAACTTCTGACAGAATCTACAAGTCACTAAGTTTCCATCACAATCCTTTCCAGGGTGATTCATATTACAGCGCCTACAGTCGTAGGTCCGTACTCCATTCCTTCCAGACTGATTTCCACCACCTTGGTTGTTGCGATTACCACCATTGTTATCCCTAAACTGGAAGTTCCCATTTCCTTTGTGCTTCTTAAAATTCCCCTGATTCTGATGGTTATTCCCTTGATTTGAGCTTCCACCATCCTTTCTCTTTTCAGTACCCTCATTCTTCCTTTGTTGTAACCCATACAGGTGAGCAGCTTTTCCGTACAGGGTGTCTAATGAGGTAAAGGTCTCTCCAGACAACAACAGCTGTAAGTCCATGGTTAAACCATTCTCAAATCTTTGAGCCCTGAGCTCTTCCGTTGCCACCACTTCAGGTGCAAACCTAGACAGCTCTATAAATTAAGAATAGTATTCCGTCACAGACAGACCCCCCATTTTGAGTTCAATGAACTCCTGCGCCTTTTGCTTCTTCAGATAAGGTGGGTAAAACTTGTTCCTTAGTGCAGTTTTGAATGCTTCCCACCCAAAGTTAGGTGTGGCTCTAAGGGTATTCTCACATCGTTGCCACCACAAATCAGCTTCACCTCTCAGGTAGTACACAGCACTGTTCACCCTAAGGTTTTCGGGGCAATTCACAGCTACAATGAGCTTATCAAACTCTCTCAACCAGTTTTAAAGCACACTTGGTTCAATCTCTCAGCTATACAGTGGAGGCTTGCTTTGAGCTATTTTCTTAAACATTTCCCCAGCCGGATCATGCACTGGGTTGGCTCTAGTTTGAGCTAGGTCTCGAACTACCTGAAATAGTTGTCTAACCACTTCAGAAATCTCTTGGTTAGCCATATCCCTTCTCCTGAATAAAATAAAAAGGCTAACTTTAATATTGGTTGGACATGACATTACTAAGACACTAGTTCGACAACGAACCTACTCATAACAAGAACACATTTAGGCGCACCCTAGGGGAAGAGTTGGCGCCACTTTTGGGCCTTCTCACCCCACTATTCGATGCATGTAAATTTAGATGGTTGCTACTTGACCACCTTGCACATAAAATTTCATTGAAGAAATAACAATTAATCCCTTTGCGATACCCACAAGACTTAGAATTGAGAATTGAACTTAAGAGATAACGAAAAGGAAATTCTATTCTTTTATTAATGCTTCAATGAATAAGTCTTACATCCACTAATTCCATAACATTTATTCTCCAACTATAATAAAACTAAAAACCATAAGTAGTAGCTTTGCCACTTTATTATTCCACTTGAACTGAAGCGGCCTCTAGCTAGGCATTCAGTTCACTTGATCTCACTGAATTTATTAACTTGTAATTAATATTGAACCGCATTTATTAGAGTTAGCATTGAATGCATACTTGGACTAAGGGCATTATTTCCTTCACCTAACTCAAAAGGCTACGGTAACATAGGGAAATGGCCCTAACTGAAACCCTTAACTACCCTTCACCTTTACCGTCAAGATCAGGATTTTCCCGACACTACAAGACAATAACGGGTAAAATAGAGCTATAACTATTGAAATATATCACTGATATTAGTATATAATTAGTTGTTGGATGTATCCTACAAACCCTGTATAAACCCTAAAGTTTGAACCGATGTTATCTCGTGTGTGACAACGTGTGACTATGTCTATTACTCATTGATATTCTTTCATTCATTTTGGCAAAGAATTAACATAAATTCTTTTTTTTTTGTTCAATATGATAATTTACTAGGTAGAAGAGTGAACGGGTACTCCTTTTATTCTTTAATACTTGCAACAGTTTGATTGACATACTTGTCAAGGCACTACTTTGATTGTAATTATACGCAATTACATATTATTAAAAACTAAAAAAATAATGATATTTGAAAAATTACATTAAGACTAATCTAACAATATATTACACGTACAATAACATTTGATTTTGATATAATAATAAAATATTTGGTCAATGTTAATGTATGAATAGTACAAAAATTAAATTTTTTTCCAAGTATTCAGGAATGGAGGGAATAATACTTAGGCATGGTACGTCAACGACTACAACCAAATATTGAATCGTTGCTCCTATCTAAGGGTGTTAAATTGGGTCAACAGATCGAGTTTGGAATCGGATTCATCAGATCGGGTTAATCGAATAACGGAATGAAATGGGTCATATTAAAATAGGTTTAATCGGGTTACAACAGGTTCGGATTATTATCGGATCAAGTTAATCGGTAGTGGGTTGTGATCTGGGTGATGTCCATTCGAATCTAAATTATATTTCAATACGACTAAATTTATAATATTGATGACTAAGTTATGAAATAAAGAGGATAACAAACTTTTAATAGTATTGAGAATTTTTTCTTCAATAATATAAGTTAGTGAGTATATTAACTTAGTTTAATAATCAATAACGATGAACTAATAACTAATAAAGTTTATTATTACATCGTATCAACAAAGCATTTATTAATTAATCAATAGTAATCAATAATCGATAACGGTGAACTAATAACTAGTAAGTTTAAACAACAATGACACAAATAAGTTTGTTGACAATACACTTTCAAAATTTACTTTTTTTTTTTTAAATGTTGAATCGTAGGAAAAAAAATCATTTTCTTCTTTTTTTTCTATCAAGAGATTCCAAGTACCTTAAAAAGCAAAGATTCCAAGAAACAAATTTTCCCTCTGTACTTTATTAAATGGTGCGTTATCCTAAAATTTTTGTATTTTATTAAATGGTGTACTTTCTATTTTTTTATATATTTTTTATATTTTTTATATTTTTTTACATTTTAATAATATATCTCTCTCCTCTTATGTCCCCACTATCACTTACCCCATCCGTCTCGGAATACTCGCACCGCTTTCCTTATAAAGTCATCCCGGAATACTTGCACCGTTTCTATAAATGCTATATTTTTTTAATTTTATATTGTTTCTCTCACTTACCTAAGGTACGTCCCACTTGTATTCCTAACATCTAAAAAAACATTTAAAAAAATCACCCCACCCCCACCACGCTCAAAGAGTTGACACGTTTACCACTAACTATATTAAAAAAATACCCAATATCAATTACTCCGTACCACCTAATGAAATAATAAGACAATTAAATTACCTTAAACTATGTGTCGGTCGAATCGATGCGAGCTTCCGCGACGGAGGGAGTATTTTATTATTTTTCCATACCCTTTACCTTCTTTGAATAATTTAATACCACATTATTTTGTAATACAACTGTTTATTCCCAACTTATCTACTTATATCTTATTTTAATAAAATCAATTCACCATCCTTAAATTTTGAGATGGTCAAAGTCAAAATTTTATAATATACGGAGGGAGTAATAAACGGGTTATGGGTCATAAATGGTTCGGGTTAACTGGATTACAGGATGTGAACGACTCGAAATCGGGTCATAAATGGGTTTCAGATCGCAACGGTTCGATTGAACTGATACGGATTGTCATGGACCGGGTCAATATTAATGGGTTGAATTGGATTCGAGTCGAATATAATCGAATTAGATTGGATTTTGGGTTCTAACTCGCGGGTTCTATACGGTTCGGATTCTAAACGGGTTTGGAAAACCCATCGGATTCAACAAGTCGAATAGGACCCCAACCTTTACTTTAGGCTCTGTTTGGTTTGACTGAAAACGTTTTCAGTGAAAAATGATTTTACATGAAAAAAAATTCCACGGAAAAACACAATTCCAAACTAGTTTTCATTTGTTTGGTTCCTTACAAGAAAATACATGGAGAAAATAAAAATGAGAGTAGATGGGTGATGATTGATGGGAAGATAGAAGAGGAATATAAGGAGAAAGTAGAAAGGTAGTTTCTCTTCCTTTCAAATGGAAAACGTTTTTCCACCCTTTCAAAATTTGTTGGGAAATTTTTTTACACCCCTTGCTATAAGAAACAACGTAAAATGATCGAAAATAGAAAAATTATTTTACATGAAAATGTTTTACACCAAATCAAACACTCGCTTAGCTTAACTCAGTTTTTGTGTATACCATGAGTTACAATACCATTTATCCCGCCCGTTGTTATCCATACTTTAATATTGTGTACTTATACCAATATGGGTTTTGTATAGTAAGCCTTATGTTTGTATATGTAATTTATAGTGCCTTATAACTTCTTCAATCATCCTCACAAAAAATATTGCATACTTTATATTCTGTTTCATGTCAAAAAATAATCCTACAACGTAAAGAATATTATGAAAAGCGTGTCAAAAAATAATACTACTACGTAAAGCGTAATGATTAACCCTTGACTGTTGTACCAGGATACCGTCATCTCTGGTTGTACCCCCCCCCCCCCCCCCCCCCCCAAAAAAAAAAACGACGCTCTTGTATTGTTTGTTCTTTCTTGTTGTAATATTTGTTCTTTCATGTTGTTTTTTAAATTCATCATAAAATTGTTCATAATTGTTGTATTGTTTGTTTTTTTTTCTGGAATTATATGTTCTTTTTTATATTGTTTGTTCTTTTTTGTTGAATTATTTGTTCTTTCTTGTTTATTTATTTGTTAATAATAATCATATGGTTAATATTCATAATGAAATTAATCTCTTTCACTTTAATAATAAACATATCTCCGACATCTAAACCCTTTCTCTCTCTAAAATAACTCTCTACCCTCTCTCTTCGAAAGCAACCCAAAACCCTAACTCTTCACCTGCTTGTCGATGACCTAAGTTCGCCGCTCAACTCGGGTTTTCGGCGAGCATCTCTGTTCGTAGCCTAGGGTTAGTGACGTCGTAGATCAGTTGTCTTCCCGGTGGAGAAGTCGGAAGAGGAGCCAAGTTTTGCTTCCATAGCCTCTTAGATCGCCCTACCTCTTGTCGGGTTCTAGTTTTATTAGTAGTGGTATCTAGTTTGGGTCACCGGAGTATCCAAGCAAAGCTTCTGTTGGTTGTAATCAGAGGTTTAATCGGGTCAAGATCGCAACTTGTGAGCCTCTTCTAGCCCGTCTCTAATTGAAGCCGTCGGGGTTCGTCGGTAAATGTATTCATTTAGGGGTAGGGATTCTGTTTGGAAGATAATTTATTGGTTGGGTTGTGTGTTCTTGGTTGTTTTTTTTGGGATAGTGGATTAGTTGTGTGTTTTTTTGGCTTGTTATTCCCACGCCCTTTTATTCGCCGACGTCTTGTTTTGTGTCGGACCACCCCGATCTGGACAGTAAAATCTGTTCGACGTCGTCTTGTAGTGTCGACCCACCCCGAACTTGACGGTAAAGGTAAAAGTTCTTAGGGTTTCAGGTTTGGGTTTGATTTTGCCGATTAAGTTGAAGGTTAGGTTTTGTTTATCGTTGGATGAACTGCATTGCGGATATTGACCCCAAAAAAGGAGACATGTCAGAGCCAGGGCATCCCCTTTGGATGCCCTTGGTCCAAGTATGCATTCAATGCTAAGTCTAATAAATGCGGTTCAGTATTAATTAATTAAACATGTTAATAATTAAGTGAGATCAAG
The DNA here is from genome assembly GCF_020520425.1 of Spinacia oleracea. NCBI lineage: Eukaryota > Viridiplantae > Streptophyta > Magnoliopsida > Caryophyllales > Amaranthaceae > Spinacia > Spinacia oleracea. The sequence continues at coordinate 157,826,969 of NC_079490.1, read as the reverse complement.
TGAGCTGAATGCCTAGCTAGAGGCCGCTTCAGTTCGAGTGGAATTAATAATATTAATCCACAGCTTACTCTTGACTGAACCCGTAGGGTCACACAAATAGTACGTGAACGGATCAAGTATTTAAGTGAATTAAATACTCTATTTATGGATATTCGGAATCGACGGATCTCGGTTCCAGTGGGAGCTGAAATCATCAAAAGGCAAAATATGAATACTCCGGAAATGATGATATTGCCGGAAACGGAAATATGGATCATAACGGAAATATAAATATTATCCAAGTCGTAGATGTTGCCGGAAACGAAAACATGGTACGTATCAGAAAATATTATCGGAAATAGAAATATTGCCGGAATCGGAGATATTACCGGAATCAGAAATGTTACCGTAATCGGAAATATTGTCGGAATCGGAAATAAATTCCGGAATCGGAAATATTAAATATTTGTTCGAATCATAAATAAATTCCGGAATCGGAAATATTAAATATTGTTCGAACCGGAAAACGAATCTGAAGCGCGACGTACGAAACGATCGACGAACGAGCTTGCAAGACGCAAGGCCCAGCACGAAGCCAGGCCCGCGCCTAGCGAAGCCCGCGCGCAGCAAGACCAGCGAAGCCCGCAAGCAGCGAGCAAGGCAAAGCCCAGCGCGCTGCAAGCGAGCTAGGCAAGGCCTAGCAGCAGCGCCCACGGATAGGCCGCGTGCTACCAGCGCCTGCCTTGGACCGAGCCGCGCACCATGCCCCTTGTGGGCTGCGTGTATGCAATGCTACGTACGACCAACTCCTTTGTCGTTTAGGATTGCTTGATTAATCGTTTTCCTAATTCTACAAGAATTAAATGTTTTCGTGTTTGATTAAACATTAAATTCTAAAGGATTAATTTAACTAGAATCCTAATTGATTTAGTTATTTGAATCCTAGTAGAAATCTAAGTCTGTTATTTCACCCTATAATTACGTGGTTCATAATCACAATTTATACACAACAATCAATAAGTATTCATATAGTTTAAGTTCGAGTACGAATTTAATAAATTGCCTAAATATATAATTAAGCTTTCAAATAAACATAAAACCTTAGATAATATTCTAGTTAACTGAATCTAAGGCGGATCCGAACGTGATGTGGACTATCCTAAACTTGTTCTTGTTCGGTTCGGGAGCAGCTAGGGAAGACACGCATCACATGTATGTATCCTAAATTATGCTAATTGACTATGTGGTAATTAATTTGGATTCCTGGCTTTATGGTTTTTCCGCATGAAATATATGTTTTATATTTGTCATAACCTAACAGTGGTATCACGAGCCTCTAATTAATTCCATAATCAATTATAGTTAACATGGTTAAATTTTATAAATTTGCAATGAATTAAAGGGGTGATTAATTTCGCTGTATGTAATTAATTGCAAATTCGTGCGATTATTTGATTATATGTTCGCAGGATTTTTCGGCAGTTTTGTCAATAATGGTCGGAATCGTATAATTTTGTAGTGAATTTCGCATGTAAACGACGTTTTAAAATTTTGACATAAATCAAAGATTTGTCGCCGAACCCAGAATTCCCAAATCCGAAGCCTAACTATGAATTTTCGGAGGTTTTAGTTTTTCGAACGCAAAATTTATAATTTTTATGATGTTAAATTAAATATTTGCGAATCTTGTATGTAAATCTTGAATCTATGATTGACCTACTGTATGTGTTTAACAATTTTAAAGCCTAATCTTGTTAATTATACAACCTAATTTGTAATTGTAATTAATTTGTTGAAAGTCGAATAATTTAGAATTTGTTTTGATTTTCATAATTAATTAGCAATTTAATTCGGATCCTATGATTAAAAACCGCCATAAAATTTGTTAAGATTGAAAAAGTTTTAAAATTTTATGACCTAGATTTGAATCCATGAAAATAAATATAATCGGAAATTAATTTGAATAATAAATTTTCGATTTTTAGCCTAAATTTATGAAATTAATATGAGCTATTAAGTTGTCAATAAATTTAAATTATAAAAGTTTTGATTTTTATGAAAATCGTTCACGAATCTTGCACGCACGAAGCGATGGAAGCTAAGTGTTACCCTTAAGGGGTGTTGCAATGGTGCGGGCATGCGACGACAAGCAAGGGAGCTCGTAGCCCATGCGGTACTATGCAGCGAGCAAGGCACGGGCACGCGCGAGGGGCTATGCTCCTGTGCGGTGTGTGGTGTGTGTGCTGTGAGCGAGAGGCGAGACAAAGGCAACAAGCATCCGAGGCCCCGCGCGCGGGCAGCGAGCGCTGGCTCGCCCCAGCGAGGGATGCCTGCTGCGCGTAGTGCGTGGCTTGCTCGGCTTGCTCGATGCTCGTGCTACGACCATCGCAGTGGCAGGCCATGGGCGCTGCACTCGTGCACGCGGCCCATGGGCGCTGCTACTACAAGGCTTCGACGAGGCATGGGCGCAAGCCTGTGGCTTTGTCTTAGCCCGTTGGTTCGTTTTAATTTTTCGGTTGAAAACGATTTTAATTCAATTTAAATTCGTTATTTAATTTTTTCTCGGAATTTAATTTTGAGTAATTTAATTATTATAAATTTATTTATACTAATTATTTTACTAAAATTAAAACCTTGATAAAATTTAAATTAATTAATTTTAATCAACTGAAAATAAAAATTAAAGGATTTAAATATTATTTTATATGAGCTTTACATTTTAATTAAATTTGTAAGTTTCCGGTTTAAAATTTGTAAATCATGTAAATTTCTTGGTGTTAGTGGGAGCATTTTAGTCATAAACTCTTGATTAGGTCTACATTCCTTTAAGGTTAAAACAACTCGATTACATTCAAATTATTGGAACCCTTGATTAATTGTTGCAAATATTTATGTGATGCATAATATGTTCTACTAATTTGCTACGTGGGCCATTCATTGATAAATAAATGGGTGAATGGTATATTGTAAATGTACTGTTTTGCAGGTTATGGAAAGTGACTAGTATGGCCCAAATAGGATAGAAAATATGGCCTGCGTACCATTAATTTGAATGTAAAATTGGTTTAATGCACCAAAGTTTTTAATTTTAAATATGGTCTGCGTACCATCAAATAGTTGTAATTAGTTTCAATTATAGCTTATCCTATTTGAAGAAAATGGCACCTCCAATGGTGAAATTCAAGACGGAGTTTCCAATCCATTTTCAAGACGGAGTTTGAAGTTGAAACTTCAAGATGAAGTCGGGCCATACTAGATCACATTTATATCTTATGCATGCTTTAAGTTATTTATTGCTTTAAATATGTCTTAATTATGCATGAGATTATGGCTTGATTATGTTTCATGATTAAGGATTTAATTCACTTAAAATCTAACCAACATAGTAAAAGCCTTAAGTTCCAAACTTTAAAAATTGAGTTAAAAGGTGTCATGCCAAAATAACACTTACTTGGATAACCTTTACATCAATCTTAGTAATAGTTTTCCGCCATAGCGAGGTGTTACTTATTGATCCTAAAGGGGTAAGGTACACAAATAATTGTGAGTACATGTTAGTTTTGGTGAAACTCAACGATATAAGTAAGGAGTCCTTTTATGTCGTGGCAAATGAGATAGGTTTACCTAATACGTTCTTAGACGTACCTATCAACCAAGAGTATTTTCTAGACTATTAGAAAATGATTTGCTTACCTAAAATATTTTGAATTGAGTCTAAATACATAATGTGCTTAATTCTTCAATGATTTAAGGGTCTTGGATTCATTTTATTCACACCTGCCGGAACAATAAATTCGATTAAAATGCCAATGACTTGTTTAAATTGCATGATTGCTTTAATTTTCAAGTTATTACTCATGATAAATGTTTAGACTTTGCATGCATCAATGTATGTTTCAATTATTGTTTATAATTAAATATCTTGCACTGCAGTAAATCCTTTTAGAAAGGTAACAGTAAATTTCCTCGATTTGTAGTGAATCCAAGAACGATTCACGAAAATGAGAGAAAGTGAGCAATTTAAAATGTACGTTTCTTTTAGAGACTTTTATGGTTGTTTTCGAATATCAAAGTCGAATGGCAAACCGATTGGTGCTTGTGAATTCAAAATACAATGTAGTTTTGAGATCATAAAGCATTGAGTTTAAACCCTCAGCTTTACCAATGGTTAACAACCTAATATCTTTTATCCATTTAATTCTTGAATGAGTCTAGTCCCTAGACATTCGAATAGATCGATGCTTAGAGAACTTTAGAAGCTTCTGGTAAGATCATCTAGTTGAAGAAAAATATTCAACATAAATTAAATGTTAAGAACCTTGTTGGAGTGACATTAGACATGTCTAACAAAGTATAAAAGTCAACACTAGAGAACTAAATTCTTAAGACTATAAGAAAGGGTACAAGAAATAGGAAAACAAGGAACAAATGAAAGGAATTTGCGATTCCGTTTCTACCTATAAGTTTATGTTAAAAGGGAAGTGACCTAGCAATCAAACTTCCTTGGTATCATATACCGCTTGAGGTTCTTACTTCAATAATAACTCAAACATTGGAAGCTAGGCTACACTAATGACCTACAAGTGGGAAATGAAGCATGGCATTGCTACATTAGTTGTAGGATCATCTAGTTTGTTTTAAGTCCTTTCAAGGCTGGAACTTAATGGCTATTTTGTTCCATAATCAGCATACCTAAATTTTTGTTTTCAAACACAGAAAGACTCATATTCAAGAAAAACAAAAACAATGTTTGTTTGTTTATTTTGAATGAAATGGTCATTTACGGGTTGAGTCAATATGCTTGAGTAAAACAAACAACTCTTTAACAATAAGAACTTTACTATGTTCAAATCAACCTCTTGATTTGAGTTCCACTAATATTTAGCATTGTTACTGAGACCATATCAACAAGTTAACATTCAAAACCTCTAATTTTGATGGACTTTTGAAATTTGATTTATTTCTAGATCATTCAAGACGAGTTAGTCTTACTTGTTGAAAGTAACAAAAGAAATGAACTATTGTTAGAACACCTAGGCAATAGAGTTCAAAGCTAAAGAAAGATTTTATGACTTTATTATATCACCTAGATTTGAGTGAATATTGGTTTATTTACTCAATGTGATATAAGTTTGAATCTATTTGACTAGTTCAAAGATTCAAAAGTATAAAATCCACTTGGCAAGAAATCATAAAGATCTGGGTTAGATCATGACGATGATTACTTTTAAGACCAAAAATGATCTCAATGATTGTGTGTGGAATTTCACGATCGAGCTCCATAAGATATGGTTTATCTAAATTGGAATGATCAAAGTCAATTAGTATTTGATTCGATCAATGATGAATCATAAAGTTTTTCCTATAATTTCTAAAGAAAATGCTCAACTACCACCAAACTAAACCAAATTCGTCAAAGCTATTGAAAAGTAATTTCAGAATATGTTTTCAATAATATATATCTAAAGAGTTGCTAGCTTAGTGTTTGTTATTCAACAAACTAAGGCCCAAGTGTAGATATATGTTTCATTGTGATTTATTCAAATGAGACACAAGGGTGTTGTTTCTACCACGAATTTTTGAGAACATAATGTTTGTTTGCTCAAAATAATGTCCTTTTGGAGATTCGTTTCCAAAATGACAAGTTGGGAGAAAATAGACCTCGAAAGCTCTTCGAGGCGAACAACAAACATAAACGGGCATTCCGGAGGCTTTTCAAAGTTCTTCGGAAAATCCGAACACTTAGTCTTTAAGGACTTTAAAAGTGGCTTTAAAGAATGGACATCTCTTAGAAGACTTTACAAGTGCTTCAAGGAGAACAGAATATTCAAAGGACTTTCAAGTGTCTATTGATATTCTATTGTTTGATGTTCTATACCCAAGTAGGCATAGAGTTCAAGTCACTGAAACTATGAGATTCTTCTATTAGATAGTGAAGAAACATAGAGTTCAGGTCACTGAAACTAAGAGATTCTTCTATCAGATAGTGAAGAAACCTACAACTTGTAGTCAAAGTATTATCATGTGGATTAATAAGTTTGTGACTTTTAAGAAAGCTGTGACGAAACCTAGATTCCCTAAAATGGTTTGAGGCCATATATGGACTAAAATGTTTTAGATGGTTAAAGGCCATAAAACAGAATCAATGTTTTGATGACAAAATTGAAGTTTTGTTGATTTGCAAGAATAGTTTAACACCTTTTGGTTGCAAATTGGTTTTAAGGATAAAAACCATCAAACATGGAACTGTGTACACACACAAAGCTAGATTAGTTGCTAAAGGTTTAAAGCAAATTCATGGCATGGATTGTGTTGAAACCTCATGCATAATTGTAATGCTCAAGTCTATAAATCAAGCAATGATTGCATATTGGTACATATGACAATTGGATGACAAAACATCTTCCTCAATCAAATGTTGGAAGAAACTATGTACATGGCATGTCATAGGATTTGTGGATCCAAATAATGCTTAAAATGAATGCTAGCTTATGAAATCTAAGTACAGATTTAAGCAAGCAATTGGGAATTGGAACTATATTTTAGTGAAGCTAATAAGTATTTTAGTTTCATAAAATGTAAATGATTCTTATAGATATATAAGAAGTTTAGTGGGAGTACGTAAAAATTAATTGGTCCTATGTGTATCACACACATTCTCTCTATTGTGAAATGACATTCACTTAGATTTGAAATTATACATCAATGATGGACCAAGGCGAAACTTAGTACATATTGGGTATTAAGATCTATTTACAAAGATCTTATGATATCGTTTTAGATTAAGTAATGGCATTTACTAAATCAAAAACAAAAGACTCTATTGGAAATATTCGACCCATTTGAATAAATCTAAGTAATAGATGTTTGAACCACTACTACAAAAATGGGCAAAGAGACCCGTCCAAAATGGCCAAAGAGACCTCATGTGAGGGGGTCTCTATCTCAAAGGTCTCTTTGATAATGAGACCCCCTTATCTAGAGGAGGTCTGTTTGTTAAAATCTAGAGACCCCTTATGTAAGAAAGGGGGTCTGTTATATAAACCGTATTTAAAATATTTTAGAAGGCAAAGAGACCTGTTATTAGAAATATGAGGTCTATCTGTTTAAAATGTTAAGACCCCATACGTAAGATAAGGGGTCTCTTTGAATTTTTTAATATATTTTTATTCAAGAATTTAAGACCCATATATAAGATAGGAGGTCTCTTTGAATTTTTTATATTTTTTTATCCAATAAGTTCAGACCCCTTATATAAGAAAGGGGATCTCTTTGAATATTTTATTATTATACCTAGAGATCCCCTTTTATACATAACAGATCTCTTTTCTTTTAATTTTAATTAAAAAAAAGTAGCGAAAGCAGGCAATAAACCTGCTACTATGCGAAACTACATGCACCTGCTGCTAAGAGAAATTAGTTCTGCTAAACAATAATTGAATAATAATTCCACAATAATACATATCATAAACCTATGATAATTAGAAACTATAAACAAATAGTTCATGATCGATCATGAAAAAAAAGAAAAAACAAACTACATTACATCTAAAGTTTGTACCAAGTACAAGAAATATCTAACTCTATGCACTCATTTAAACAATTAAACCTTGCATCTTCATTAGTATAATATGCTCCACGTTGATGCCTGAATTGAATCTGTAAGTTGACAAATGTAAGGGAATTATTATAATAAAGAAAAAACACAAGACAAGACATATAGACATGATCATCTCTAATGCTTAAACAGATCTAATAGACTAAGGAAGTTAACAAGCATATTGGTATTCCTGCTTACGACCTGTTTACAAACCCAACAATTTCAAAACTCTAAGTAGGTACAAAATTTACCTAAGCCTGGTACATGGAGTAAAAAATTGTATAGCGGCGTCACAAACACAATTGAACTTTCCATAAAAAGGATACAAGTGAATTTGTAGTTCAACATACATCCTTTCTGTTGTTCAACACTACATAGTACAATTCTAATAAGCATAATTCAAAAAGGATCCCAGCACAATGCATTCTGTCATCTAACGAGTTAAAATATTCTGGTAAGCATAAGTAGGTTATCCCCCACCCATAAAAGAAGGAAAAAGAGAACAGAAAATGGGGTTTGTAACCTGGTCTAGCCCATAGTTCGCCAAACTGCGTTACCAATTAAGAAGATTTTGGGCAACCTGTCTTACTTAATATGCAGACAAGTGATGATGGAGCTAATGGTTAGAAAAAAAAGGTTGTCCATAAGATGAGGGTGATATCCCAATTAGGGTAGTGTAAAATAGTAAGAATTGTACTCAGCAAGAATGTCAAACAGTAAGAATTAAATTAAAAAATTGTAATCAACATGAATGTCAAAAAATGAACTAGTTCCTTCAGCTCACGTACTCAAGGAGATTGTTATCATATAGTATAATAATATGATCCCAAAACGCAAACACCCACCTACTCAGAGAGATTGTAGGCTATGTCAATAGAGTTCCATATCTCGGCCAATCCAAGTCAAATAGGATGAGTTGGCGCAACATTTGAAAATTTTATGCAAATTCAAACAAAGACATAATTTCCATCAGAATTTCCCTCCACTAAAAGACATGGGCACTACATATATCAAAATTCGGCAAGAAAACCCTTAATTATCTAGCTGAATATTGCAACAACAACATCAGAAAAATCATACTCCCTCCGTCCCGGAATACTTGACCTGTTTTCCTTATCGGGTCGTCCCTTAATACTTGACCTGTTTCTAAAAATGGAAATATTCTAACAATATTATATTATTTCTCACTCCACCCCTATTAACCCACCTACCCCCTACTCAAAATTCAACCCCTACTCTCCCCCAACCCCACCTCTTAACCCACCTCCCACTAACTACATTAAAATAATACTCCACTATCAACTACTACCTATTAAATTAAATAAGTCAATTCAAGTCCCTTAAACTCTGTGCCGGTCAAACCGGGTCGAGTATTCCGGGATGGAGGGAGTACATGTGAATTATGGATATCAGTATATCACATATCAGTAGCACAATTACACAAGTACAATCATACATGCTTAGGAGTATTCTCATTGTATAGGCTATGATAGAAACCTTTTGCAAGTTTCTCTCTCACTATCCCATCTGAATATAACCAGAACGGAAATTGTGTCCTTCTACAATAATACTAATATATCTTAAACGTATTGAAACTAACAACATTAATCTGTAAACCAGTACAATGAGATCTGCTTTACCTAGAGATACAAGTTTCATCTAATTAACTATGGTGTTTTTCATTTACACTTGCCAATTTTTACTGATAAATGCATTGTGATACACCATTTATAGGTGCCGAGTAATCGATTACTATGGAGTATAATAATATTTCAATAATGATAATGCGTTTTTCCGTTCACTTATTGGGAAAAACTTCACCCCTGTTATAGTGACAAATTTAAGACGGAAGATAGAACTCACAGTTAGAATCATAGAGCAGATGGCTTTGAACCTTCCTCGTGCTCTAAAGGGATTGGAGTGTAGTCAACAGTAGTAACTTGAAATTGTGTCTGCAGGTAACGAAACCAACTAGCCTGTAACAAAGAATAAATAATAGTGACAAGAACAACAAAGCACAAAATCAAAACCGAAGTGCATCATTTTGACCTAAAGAAAACATAGATCAAGACCACTGTGCTAAATCCAACTAATTGCCCAACAGTTAGGAAACATGAGAAATTTGTCAACAGAGCCTTTGAGTCTTGCCTAAATTTTACTCATTAAAGGTGTTAAAGGCATTTTCCCCTTGTTAGCTAGCTTGCGAGTTATGCAAATATACTTTTTTCATACCGAAAGCACAAGCTCCCTCTTCCTATGAAAGCATAAATTAAATAAGCTAATAATCATTTGCTCATAAAACAGAAGTGTAAACTTGTGAAATCCAATCATTCTAATCATGATGTCCCAAAAATTCAAACACAATTGGTTGGTAAAATAATAATTTCTTCAACCTTAGCTCTAATGAACTAAGGTTGGTGGACTTTTATGGGACCAATGCCCCGGAAACATGAAACTGGTGGAAACCAGTAATAAAGGACTAAAGGAAGTACTACAAAATACAAAAGACCGAACTGCCGAAGTATTCAGGATATTAAATCAGTGATGTTTGGATTTCATTAGTGCGCAACAAGTGAAACTAGTTATGGCAAAAAATTCCAAATGGTAAGTGTCATCATTCTGAATTCGTATCTTATTATGCATAACCAAATCAACCCTGTTATAAAAGAATACGCGAGAAGAAACTACTACTACATAAACATCAATAGATGAGCTTTATCTTTTTGACGCATGATATTTTTTTATTGAAAAGGGGGATTGAAATCAAAACAGAACAAGAAATCCTAATAAGCAAAGAGACATAAACTCCGCTTTCTACGAAAGCCCTCACCGCTTCCCCTCTTCACTCTTTGTATGTGTCTCTCCCTCACCCAATGAAAGAAATGCTAACTAACCTCTGAAGAATGTAAATAATTGATTCTTATGTCGGTGATAACATCCATCGCGTACAGATTAAAAACGTTGCACAACTCAAACTGAAGGCAAATTTGAAAATGCAAGCTAGTACAAACGCAAATCTAGCGCACACTGGCATAATAAACTCTTAAAATCCACACTAGCATAATAAACTCTTAAAAATAGGCAGAAAATTCAATCATTAATCCCATAAGAAAGGATAATACCTAACATGGGTCACATTTTTTGTAAAATTCGATCATCAATATTTGCACCCCTAAAAAAGCAGAAAAAAAATTCTATAACAAATGCATTACAAAACGATAAAACTAATTCCATTTAATTATAGTGAAAAATAAATCGCGATTAAATTACACCATCATTGCAGAACTCATTTGAAGGAGAAAATTGATTTTATTACCTAGATATTCATAGATCGGTGCGTACTGAAAGAATTTGGAATCGAAGGCCTTCAAAGCAAGACAACACCGAGGCTGCGAAGAAGATGAAAGAAGACAAAAAAAATTAAACAATCATAACCCGCATTTATCTTACCAGATAGTTGTTTATCAAACAAATCAACAACCCTGATTTTCCCGACACCAATTAATCTACATGGAACTTTCCCAGTGAGAAGATTAAACGACAAATTAAATTAACAAAACGAAAACGAAAACGAAATAAAGTTTCTTATCAACGGATCCTCCTGGAGATATTACTCCGCGGAAGCTTAACCTCCTCAAATTCCACCACGCTCCCTTTTCGGAAGGAATCTAGCCGGATAACGCTTTGTTTGGAATCGGATAAACCCTAAGCTCCCTCAAGTTCCGGCGATAATTGAGGAGGGAAGATGCACAGAAACAAATATAATAAGAAGTAGGAATCGAATTGAAGCAGATTTGTCGTCCTTTACAGATGATTTGTCGAAGGAGACCAAATTCATTAGGAGATTAGAGGAGAGAGGGAGAGAGGAGAAGATAGATGGACGAAAAGCCCTCTATTAGATTTTTTATTTACTAAAATATGTACGAAGGAGGAAAAAAAGAGACCCGTTAACCTGAAAGACAGATCTCTCCTTTTTTTTTCATTGTTCATTTTTGCGGGACCAGTACATAGAGAGACCCGTCAGCTTAAAAATGGGTCTTTTATTTCTCTCATTTTATTTTATGCGGACATGTGGTGGGACCCTTTGACACAGTAGAGACCCGTTGCCCTAAACGGTGGGTCTTTTATTTCTTTCACTTTGTTCTTCTCCACGAATTGGTGGGCCCTTTAACACTTTAGAGAGCCGTTACCTATGATATTAGATCTCTTATATTAAAGAGACCCGTCATCCTAATCAATGGGTCTTTTATAGAGGATCTCTTTTCTCATTTTTGTAGTAGTGAACTATGTATAAGCATTTACTAAGTTAAACATCAAAGAGTCAAAATGAGATTCTTAAACCTATATTATATGTCAAAGAATTTAGCTGGATTTAGTATCTACTGAAACTAGATGAGCTAAAGTAACATGAATAGAATTCAATTGAGAATTATTCTGCAAAAGAATTTATCATGTATAATATAATATGAGGATCGCCAAAAACGTATCGTATGACTTTAGGCATGACGAAAATATACCAATCTCTATTGATCTAAATGAAGATCAACTAGATTGAGATCAAGAAAAACTTATGGTACTTGAAAAGGTACATAGGAATAGTTCTTGATTCAATGAAATAAAGATATGCTAAATATTGATGTTACACGCATAAACACTGGCAAAGGATCAAGAAAGATCCCTTTGGAGTTAACCATTGGAAGGAACGAGCTATATGCATTGTGTTTTGAAATGGCAACATGGATTGGAGACCATGAGTTTTTTTTTTGGCAAATAGAGTTGTATTATTCACCAATGTATAAGGGTACACAGGAACCCCAAAACACCACAAACATCATAAAACTAACTAGGTGACCCAACACAGAAGGCATCACCCTAACAAACTACAGAAAAGCAAACTGGGTGATCCAAAACAGTAGGCATCACCCTAACAACTACAAAAGGCAGGATTTCATTTCATCACTACATACTACTGATCACTGTCTCACAACTATCAAGCTTAGAATTGAACACATTAGCATTTCTCTGTAGCCACAAAGCATAAACAGTTTCCACAAAGGCTATGGCTCCAACTTTGCTTTTCTTCTTAGTGCTTCTGCTGAGCTTGTTAGCCCATTCAATCTCTTCTTGCCAGGTGAGAATAGGTTTAACAAAGCCACACTGGTGAAGAACTTGCTGCCAAACTGCATTTGAAAATCCACACTCAAAGAACAGATGAGATATACTTTCTCTATAATTCTGACACAGCCCACAATGCTCTACAACGTTAAGGTTCCAGCTCACCAATCTTTCTCTGGTAGCTAGCCTATTATGTACAGCTAACCATGTTACAAAATTACCTTTAGGACTAGCTTTGCTATTACAAATAAGTCTTTGCCAAACAACCTGATTGCCTTCTTGCCTCAAGTGCTTATACACCTTCTGAATTCTGAACTTTCCCCCATGAATGAAAATATGAGGATTATTAGCATCCAACAGATCCCTAGCAGCCCAAACTTTCCTCAAAGACCATGTCAGACCTTTTAGAATGTCCATGGTCCAAAATTCTTTAGTTTTGACATAATAAATATGAACCCATTTGATCCACAGTCTGTCTTGTTTTTGGGAAAAAGCCCAACAATGCTTCAAAACAACTGCTCTATTCCAAACTATCGGATCTTTTAAATTCCAAGCCCCACATATCTTAGGAAGACACATGTGCTCCCAAGAAACAGGAGCTCTCCTTGAGTTTACATCAGTACCTGTCCACAAGAACACTCTGCAGATTCTATGGATTTCTTTCATTACTTTTTTGGGCATGACAAAAACCTGACACCAATAGAGTTGGATGCCAAATAACACAGATCGAATTAGCTGAATTCTTCCAGCACAGGACAGCATTTTAGCTGTCCAGCTTCTGATTCTAGCTACAGTTTTCTCAATAAGAGGCTTGCAGTCAGAAAAGTTGAGCTTTCTGGTAGTAAGAGGGACTCCCAAATATTTAAAGGGGAAGGAACCTCTGGAAATACCTAAATTAGCCACTATAAGATCTGACACATCACCAGAAACACCAGCAATATAAACCTCACTTTTATGGAGGTTTGTAGTTAACCCAGAAGCATTTGAGAATTTAGTGAAAGAATCAAACATTGCCCTCACAGAACCCCTATCAGCCCTTACAAAAATTAATAAATCATCTGCAAACATCATGTGAGTAAGGGAAAGCTTCTTACATCTAGGATGAAAATGAAAACCAGGAGAAGAGACTGCATCACTTAGGCACCTTGAGAGATACTCCATTCTAAGAGCAAAAAGGAAGGGAAACATAGGGTCCCCTTGCCTTAGCCCTTTTTTTGCTGGAATTGGTTTAGTAGGATAGCCATTGACCAAGATGGAATAAGAAACAGTTGACAAACATTGCATAATCCAGTTCACAAACCTCTCTGGAAAACCTAGTTCACACAGCATAGATTCCAAGAAAGGCCATTCTAAAGAGTCATATGCCTTCTTCAGGTCCACGTTAACCATAAACCTAGGAGAGACATACTTCCTAGAGTAGCACTTGATCAATTCAGTAGAAAGAAGGATGTTGTCTGCAATGGCTCTACCAGGAATGAAGCCATATTGAGCCTCACTCACCACATCACCAATTACCCCTTGCATTCTAGAGGTAAGAATCTTGGACATCAACTTGTAAACCACTGTACAACAATCAATAGGTCTGAACTCTGTAATTTTTGAGGCATTAGGTACCTTAGGAATTAAGGTCACCACTGTATTGTTTATCTGCTTAGGCAGCTCCCCAGTTTCAAAGAAAGAATTGACAGCAGCAGAAAGAATTGACAGCAGCATATGTCATCTTTAATCACTTCCCAAGCTTTGATAAAGAACAGGCTGTTGAAGCCATCCAGCCCTGGTGCCTTAATCACATCAATACCCTTCAAATCATCATCAATCTCTTTGTTGGAGATTGGGAGAAGCAATGATTCAGCAGCAGTGTGAGTGAGCTGCTTACCTCTCCTTACCATATCAATATCAATCCCAGAAAGAATAGGAGCAGCAGTGCCAATTAGCCCTGTGTAAAAACCCCTAATTTCCTCCTTGATTTCATCAGCTGTGCTTAATTTCTTTCCACTACTTTCATACAGAACATCAATGCTATTCCTGGCATACCTCTCCTTTATAGCACTAAAAAAGAATTTAGTGTTTGAATCCCCCAGTTGGAGCTATTGGATTCTGGATTTTTGCTTATAAGCACTTTCCTGCACTTTCAAAATTTCTTCAGCTTATTCTGGACCTCTCTTTCTCTGTTATGCATATCCACATCAGAAGGTGTATTTTTGAGTTGATCCTGAACACCATCTACCTCACTTCTTAAAGCATCTATCCTGTCATCCAGTCTTGCAAATTCTTTAGAATGAAGAGCTTTTAAACTAGATTTCACACCCTTCAATTTATGCCAAACTTGAAGTATTGCATTTCCAGGATACACCTTACTCCACCCTTCCTTAACAACATCCAGAAAGCTTTGATGATCTGCCATGTAGTTAAAAAATTTGAAAGGTCTACCACCTTTTTGCATGTTGAGCTTATACTGCAGTAGGAGAGGAGAGTGATCAGAAATTCCTGGGTTCAAAACATCCACAAAAGCATCTGCATAGGTTGTAAGCCAAGCAGTGTTGCCAAGAGCCCTATCAATCCTAGATCACACTCTATTATCTCCATGCCTTTTATTGTTCCAAGTGAACAAGTTACCACAGCATTTAATTTCTCCCAAGTCAGAATTTGCCAAGCAGCTTTCAAAGTCCCTAGTTTCATCCTAAGTGATTGGATTTCCATTGATCCTATCACTTGAGTACAAGACTAAATTAAAGTCACCCATTACTAGCCAAGGGCCATTGGTATTAGAGTGAATGTTCAGCAACTCTATCCACAGTGGCTTCCTAGTGTCAATAGAATGCAATCCATGAACTGCTGTAAATTCAGTAGCAAACCCCCCTTTTTTACAGTAATGAGAGCATTGATCAGTAGATCAGTTTTGTAAGTAACCTGACAAGTCACTATACTATGCCTCCATCCTAACCACAGTCTTCCCCTAGGAGATTGAGCATAGTTATCATCCCATTTCCAATCAGATCCCAATTTATTCTGAATTTTGCTACTATTGTGTTGCTTGACCCTGGTTTCAACTAACACCATCACACTTACATTATTCCTACGAATGAACTTCTTTATTTCTACTATCTTGGTGGGGTCATTCATGTCCCTCACATTCCACGAACAGATATTCATCTATGAGGTAAGGGGGGGGGGTCATCAGCATCTCCACCACCATCTCCCACATTCTCTTGTAGCATAGTCTACACTTGAGTAAGTCCTCTAGTTGGAGTTGAAATTATGTGATCTCTATATCTCCTAGTCACCACTCTCCAACCATCATCAGGTTCCACTGTGTGAACCCCAACACCAATTGGCTGTTGAACTGCAGGAACACTCTCATCATTCTTTTCTGGGTTATGGGGGGGGGGGGAAACTACTTTTTTGGGTCTCCACACTTGTTGAACTTTCTTAGCTGCTGGCTTGTACCTATTAGTATTTCCCTTTCCACCACTACACACATGCCCCACTACCTTAAAGGTTTTACAATAGGGGGGAAACCATTCATACACCACCTTCTGTGTGAAGGTCACTCCTGCAGGATCTTGAATTAACACAGTTTTAGGCATTTCCCTAGTAACATCCACCTCCACCAATATCCTAGCAAAGGACACTCTAAGCTGATTAGTGGTACACTCATCTGCAAAAAGAGAAACCCCCACTAAGCTTCCTATTCTACTCAAAGAGTCAGCCCCCCAGCATGTCAAAGGTAAATTGGGGAATTTCATCCATATAGGAATTACTCTAAGAATTTCAGCTTGGAAATCAAAGTTTACAGCCCAAGGTTTGACAATCATTGGTCTACCAAAGAAAGAAAAGGGTCCTGCCATCAACACTGACTCCCTCTCCCTCATAGAAGCAAATCTCACTACAAAATATCCCTCATCATAGAGAAAAATAGTAGGTTTGCCAACCTGTGGCCATTCTTTAGAAATAAATTGATAGACAACACCAATAGAAGGCATATCACCTACCACATACAACACAATAGAGCATTTCCACACAGCAGTCATCCTATCAAGCTCTCCCTGGTCTAACATAGCAACAGGTTTACCATCTGCTAACGTAGGCGCAATGAAGGTGAGAGAATTACCTTTCGTTGTAAGCTGCTTACCCTTGAACAAACTAGCCCAAGATGGGTTCACCCTTACTGGTTCATCATTATTTTCCAGTATCACCTCATTGCTCTATTCCTACTCTATTCTTCGCACACTGGGGCTAGCAATAGTACCTCCACCTAGACCACCGATAGGTAGTCCCAACACTTTGTGGACACTCTGCATTATTGCCGTCATTCGATTATGCGACACATTACTTCCCTGTTCCTGCTGGTCAGCAATAGCACGCAACAAAGGTTCTCCGCCATTGTTAGCCCTTGGGGTCACCTGGGATGGTTGTGGCTGATAAATGGAGTTATGATAAGCTCGAATAACCTCCATCAGCTCAGGTGACGGCGGACCATTGCTCGGGTGAGGCGGCACAGGCAATGGGAAAGTTGGATCTACTATTTCATCGGGTTGTGAACTGGTTTCGACGCACGCATTTGATATTGATTCATTGGCCTCACTAACTGCACCAAGGTGGGAGACGGCGCTTGCGCAACAGTCTCGCCGGCGTCAGCTTTCTGAACCTTCTTCTTTGGAGCCATGGAGGAAGGGTGCGCACGATAGAACAATACCTTAACGTGCGCTCACAATCTCCATATCCGAGAGACTTGGAATTTAGATTGGAGACCATGAGTTGTTGCGTGGGAAATTAAACATTAATTTCTATGTTCTAAGATACAGCTGGAAAGTCTTCCACATATCCGTGAACTTCTTGGATAAATAAATCCAAACAAAGCATCAATAGCAACCTATACAGTTGAAGTAAAAGTACTTATTGCCTAAGAAGCAATGAAACAGAGTTGTTTACGTAAAGAGTTCTTCACTGAACTTGGGTAGATCCGTGTTTGTTGACTTAATGGTTCTTCATTGAAAAATGCGCAGAACCACTATTGAAGTAAGAAAGACTACATCACATAATAAACGAACTCAAAAGATCTTATCATCTTATCTCGAAAGACATTCGATGAAAGGGATATTAAGATTGGCAAAGCATGATAACTAAACCTATGCAACAAGTGAGAAGCAACACTCACGTTGTAGCACTGGAAATCAAGCATAGCTTTGAATTCCATGAACTGTTTTAAAGATGGGTTTAAGGCCCATGGTTGTTAAACAATGGAGTTAAACATTTATCATATATGAAATGTATTTTCATATTCCATTTAATCTTGGTTTAGTATTAAATGATGAGTCCTTTCAATTTGACGATATATTCAAGATAGACTGTCAGGACCAGTCCAGTGACTAAGAAATGTCTATCAAGTGAACTTGAATGTCAAAATTTGAAAATGGTCCCTGGTCGGAGTTTTCTATAAAGGTGGACGCATAGAAAACGCTAGACGACTAGAATGCAAGATGACTAGTAGTTCTGTTTCTTGAACTATGTGGACATGGCAATGTCGCAATCATTTGCATAGATACTTACTTTGAGAAGACTAGTATCGAAAAGACCTATGAAACTTTACTGTAAGAGATGAAAATCTGTTATAAGTAAATTTCATTACATTATTAGACACTAATCCTCAATACCTGAATGATTTGAGATTACTTGTTTGAGAACCGGTTACTTTGACGTTGTCAACCGTCGCACCGTAAAAGGAGACTATAACGGTGACGCTCAGGTAATCACCTATCAAAAGAAGTCTAACCTCAAGATCACAAGATTGGGATTGTCCTCCCATAAATCAGGATGAGATGCTGAAAGTTGTACAAGGCCACTCGGAGAGCTAGAAACTGAAAATTGCATGGCCGTGCTCACATGAATCATAGGCTATGATTATCTGTTTATTTGATCAGTTGAACTCTGAAACGGAGAAATACCTCTGGACATAATAAAGATGACTACTCTTACCTTATGTTCATGAGCAAGCATCAAGTGACAAAGGAATTAGGCAATGCACACTTGTCCTTAAGGTTAAGTGGGAGACTGAAGGAAATAATGCCCTTGGTCCAAATATGCATTCAATGCTAAGTCTAATAAATGTGGTTCAATATTAATTAATTAAACAAGTTAATAATTCAGTGAGATCAAGTGAGCTGAATGCCTAGCTAGAGGTCGCTTCAGTTCGAGTGGAATTAATAATATTAATCCACAGCTAGCTTACTCTTGAATGAACCCGTAGGGTCACACAAATAGTACGTGAACGGATCAAGTATTTAAGTGAATTAAATACTCTATTTATGGATATTCGGAATCGACCGATCTCGGTTCCAGTGGAAGCTGAAATCGTCAAAAGGCAAAATATGAATACTCCGAAAATGATGATTATGCCGGAAACGGAAATATGGATCATAACGAAAATATAAATATTATCCAAGTCGAAGATGTTGCCGGAAACGGAAACATGGTACATATCGGAAAATATTATCGAAAATAGAAATATTGCCGGAATCGGAAATATTACCGGAATCGGAAATATTGTCGGAATCGGAAATATCAAATATTTGTTCGAATAAGAAATAAATTCCGGAATCGGAAATATTAAATATTGTTCGAATCGAAAATGAATTCTGGAATCGGAAAACGAATCGGAAGCGCGACGTACGAAACGATCGACGAACGAGCTTGGTAGACGCAAGGCCCAGCACGAAGCCAG
The DNA here is from genome assembly GCF_020520425.1 of Spinacia oleracea. Lineage (NCBI taxonomy): Eukaryota > Viridiplantae > Streptophyta > Magnoliopsida > Caryophyllales > Amaranthaceae > Spinacia > Spinacia oleracea. The sequence goes on along the minus strand of NC_079490.1, from coordinate 157,807,554 downwards.
GCCCGTGCCTAGCGAAGCCCGCGCGCAGCAAGGCCAGCGAATCCCGTAAGCAGCGAGTAAGGCAAAGCCCAGCGCGCTGGAAGCGAGCTAGGCAAGGCCCAGTAGCAGGGCCCACGGATGGGCCGCGTGCTGCCAGCGCCTGCCTTGGACCGAGCCGTGCACCATGCCCCTTGTGGGCTGCGTGTGTGCAATGCTACGTACGACCAACTCCTTGGTCATTTAGGATTGCTTGATTAATCGTTTTCCTAATTCTACAAGAATTAAATGTTTTCGTGTTTGATTAAACATTAAATTCTAAAGGATTAATTTAACTAGAATCCTAATTGATTTAGTTATTTGAATCCTAGTAGGAATCTAAGTCCGTTATTTCCACCCTATAAATACGTGGTTCATAATCACAATTTATACACAACAATCAATAAGTATTCATATAGTTTAAGTTCAAGTACGAATTTAATAAATTGCCTAAATATATAATTAACTTTCGAATAAACATATAAACTTATATAATATTCTAGTTAACTGAATCTAAGGCGGATCCGAACGTGCTGTGGTCTATCTATGGAGGGGCGACATTTGGAGTCCTAAACTTGTTCTTGTTCGGTTCGGGAGCAGCTAGGGAAGACACGCATCACATGTATGTATCCTAAATTATGCTAATTGACTATGTGGCAATTAATTTGGATTCGTGGCTTTATGGTTTTTCCGCATGAAATATATGTTTTATATTTGTCATAACCTAACATAAGTATGTTCCCCTGCCTCCTGCTTTGTCTTCTGTTATTCTCTTGGTTAGTTTTTAATATGTTTTTAGTTATTTCTTTGTTTTGGGTTGTAATGTGTTGGTTTCTTCTTGATTTTGTTAGTTGTTCGTATGAGGTTGTTAATTGTGGTGTCCAATTGGGTTTTCTAGTTTGAATTGGATGTATCTTAAGGGTATGTTCAGTTTGGAGGTGGTTTTTCCCCCATAGAGATAGTTCAAATATTGGGATTGTTGTAATGTGGGGGAAGTTAAAGTTTGTTCAGGTTATGTTCTCCTCTGGAGCTGATGTTTCAATATTGGAGAGTATCTCCGTTGGGTTTGAATGTGGGCTTGGGAGTAGGTGGTGTTTAGTTAGGGAAGGAGTCATGGTTAATGGGAAGTTTTGGTGTCCTGGGTTTGGGCAGTCCGCTGGTCATGGAGGGCAACTTTTGGTATCACTCCATTTAGGTTAGCGTTAAGAGGTGTTCTTAGCGTTTTCAATAACCGTTATCTGAACGTTGCTCCCCATTTTATGGGGGTTCATAACATGCCAAACAAGTCTTTTTTAGACGCTTGTGTGCCATACACAGTGTTTATTAACCTACCTTGTACCACTATTTCTCTTCCGCTCCTTACCGTGTGTCTCAAGTTCTAGAGGTACTTCATGGAGACTCCTAGTGGTCATTGGCTTAACATCAGTGTCATATTCTATATTGGAAACTCAGCCACAAATTGCCCTTGAAAAATGTCATCGCGTAGATGGTGTTCTAAAGGCATGTCCAACAACCACAAACCAAAACAAGAGGAGCAGTCTGCCCTTTCGGTATGTAATCTTGTGGGTTTTGTTAATTTAGTTTGTGTAATGGTCTATAAAGGCCTTAGTGTAGTTTTAGCTTGTGGTTTGTAATTGTGTAATGACTATTTATTTTCTGCAATATTAAGCATATGTCAAAAAAAAAATCTTCATTGATCTTTTATGTTTTTACAAGCGCCTGTATTGTTTGTTCTTTCTTGTTATACTGTTTGTTCTTTCATGTTGTTTTTTTAAAATATAATTCATCATAAAATTGTTTATAATTGTTGTATTAATTGTTATTTCTTCTGGAATTTTATGTTCTTTATTATATTAATTGTTTGCTTTTTTTGTTGAATTTGTTTATTTGTTCAGAATAATCCTCTGGTTAATGTCCATAATGAAATTGTTCATGCTTTTTGTTTTATTTGTTCATACTTTTTGTATTCTTTGTTCTTTCTTGTTCTATTACTAAGCATCTTTTAAACCCTTGTTCTTTCTTTTTAACCTATTTGTTTTCTTTGCATGTTCATCATTTTCAAATCAGTAAATATTCACTTTTAAATTAGTTGTGATCATCATATCAAATTACTTACTATTTTCATTTTCAACCTACAACAATGAGGAAATTGAAACCGTAAAAGTCAAATATTGTGTTAAAATCTTCATACACACACACTCAAGAGTATAAGAACTCAAGACTATATCAAAAGCAAGATTCAAGATTGAAGATATAGAAAAATAAGTGGATTTTTTCTACCAATATCTTGTAATTCAAGTACACTTTTACATAGGCAATGCCTAAAATGTTTATTTTTTTGGTAAAATTTATTATATGACATGTTTTAATTGCTAAATATTTCTAAATATATGTTCAAAATAATAATACAGTAATGCAATAACTAAGTGCATTTTAAAATTAGTAAATACTCATTTCACAATAAGTATATAAATGTTTATTTCTAAATTGGTTGAATAAATGAGAATTGCCAATTAGTTAGACAAACGTTCATATTCGAATGAGTAGATAAATGTTCATTTCCAAATAAATAAATAAATGTTCACTTCCAAAATAATAAATGTTCATTTCTGAAATAGTAAATGTTCATTTCCAAATAAATAAATAAACATTCATTTCCAATATAGTAAATTTTCATTTTAGATGGGGGTACAACTAGCTCTGGTTATACACGGGCACAACCAAAAATTTGCGTGTAATGATTAAGGATGTCAATGAGGCGAAGCTGATGCAGATGTAGGTCCCTCCATCCCCATCCCCACCTAAAATTTTCATCCCCATCCTCGCCCCATCACCCATGGCGGGTACAAAATTCATCCCCATCCCCGCCCCAATGGGTATAAACTAAAATCCATCATCCCCGCCCCACCACCCGACTGGGTATCCATCCCCGTCTCATCCCCGCCCCATATCTAGGCCAATGCCAGCAAACATTTTACATATATGCGGAGTAATGAAAATTTAACTTTAGAAAAAGTACCTTATGACTAAAGTAACATATATAATCGAAAAAAATACTCATCTTACCAAAAAAAAATCAAACAAAAAAACTTAAAAATCTAACCTAAATTCTTAGTATCACCTAAGCGAATAAATCCATACCTACTCCATCTATGGCGGTATGAAGTTGGGCGAGTGGGGATGGGGCGAGGCGGATGGGGAGGGTTCAACACAAAATCCACACCCGTTCCATCACCTATAACAGGTACGATTTTTATACCCATCCCCGCCCCATGATCCACCAAACCTACCCCATCCTCAGGGCGGATGCGAGACGCCCACAAAACCCACCCACTGACATCCTAGTAATAATTATTAAACACAAATAGGAATTTACCCAATCTCATGGAATTATTATCGGTGGCCCCCTGTCGGCAAATGTAACGTGGCAAATTGAAATTGCAACTGTAATTGTAATCGTAAATTGTGCGCGTTATACTGTCTATTAGATAGATTAAGGTAAGCTAAAAAAAATCTCTAAAATTCTTAGAGGCCTTCTCTCTAGACTAGTCTAGACTCCCTCTTCTTCTTCTTCTTCTCCAATCCGCTCCTTCCATCTTCCTACTCTTCATCCTCTTTCTCTTCTCCATCCTCTCATCTCCTACCCTTAATCTCTTAACTTCCATGTCTACATCTCTTTCATCCCAGAAAACCATAAAGAAATCACTCGAGGACAGGATCCGCAGAATGGGTCCTCGAGTAAAGTTCGATCCGACGGAAACCCAAAAAGGGGATAGAACATACCCAATGGTTGTCATTGGAAATTTTATTGACTACCGAGCTTTTTCCGAAATGGCTATACAAAAATGGGTCTGCAACAAATGGCTTTTCCATGGCGAAATCAGAGTGGAAAAGGTAAATGATTTGTTCTTTTTCCACAGTTCCAATATTGTTGATCGAGATAACCTTGTTGATCTTGAAACTGCGAACTATCAAGGGGCCCTTTTAGTTCTCAAACCATGGTTCCCCGGGGCTGCTTTTACGAATATTCCGTTCGACCATGCCTCAATCTGGGTTCGAATTGAAGGCATCCCTCTCACCTCGAATGAAATTCCGACAGCATCTCGTGCCTTGAAGTCTATGTTAAAAACCCTATACTTTGATGCTGACTCAAAGAAAGAAGGCCCAAAGAAGTTCCTTCGTGCTCGAATGTCAGTACCGCTCAAATCTCCTCTCATCCTAGGGTTCTACTTTGAGGATGAATCTGACCGTATCCACTGGGTCGATTTCCGGTATGAGGGTGTGTTCGAGTATTGTCCAACCTGTGGGCTTATTGGGCACAAACGGGCGAGATGTAAGGCTACTCTGACCGAAATCCATAATTCCCTCAGTGAAGTTTTAAACAAGATATGTGTTGCGAGTGAAATTTTTGTCTCAGAAGAAGAATTTATCCCTCTTTTTACAAACAAGCTCATTGGGTTAAAGAGGATTGAGCGACTCCGAACATCATTTGTTAATCTAGTCCACTATGAGAGGATCCGGCGACCTGATGAAGAGGGAGATTCGGAGTCGGAGTCCTCTAGCAGTGATGGGGCGAGCCACTCTAGTAATAATGCGGACTCTCCTCCTCACCCCCCAAGGAGGTCTAACGGTGGTGGGTGTAGTAAAAGGAAAAGATTTGGGCCAAACTCAGATGATGATTCTGACGAACCGCTACAGAAACGGCCGTTGTGGGAACGCCGGGGGATCCGTTTCCCGGGTGCCCTTCCCCCAACCTCGATCAAGCCACCGGCGTGCCAACACCAGAGTCATGCCAATAATGGTCGAAAACGGAAACACTGTTCAGCCATAGCCCATCAAAATGTGTTCGTTAGACTGAGGAAGAAATTAAAGAGCTCTGGTTCAGGGCCCACCTACCAAGTACAAATGTAATTCACCTTCTTAATTTGGGTGCATGGGAAATCGAAGTTTATTGATGGCACTCAGAGTATAGCTTCTAATCCCCCCTTTTCACGTATGTTAGTTGTTCCTTCACCTCCAAAATCCAAGCTCCAAGATTTTCTCTTAAATACTTCTGCTGTCCAGTTGTATGCTCTGTTATGTTTTAGTCTCATTAACTCCCAGTCAGCTCCGCCACCCTATAAACCAAAAAAACTCAGAGCTACCCCCGTAAATCAGGAAAACCCATCCCCTACCATGGCCTATAACCTTCCCCCCATTAAATCCACTCAATTCTTTGCCTATTTAACCCAGGACAATCTCCCCACAATCACTATCCCTTCTCCATCTCATATCCTCCCAAATGAACCCCTCCTCTCCTGTGCTTTCCCTAAAAAGAACCCACAACCTATCCCCAGCATGGTAAGCCCAAACAACCACAAAGAACCCCCTAAGCCCATGGACCACTCGGTGTCTTTCTTTATAGACCCAGAATTCTGGATTACGCTTGATGAAAATGATAGACTATCCTTCCCTGACCCAAATGTCTTTGACCCGTTTGCACCAAAAAAGAAAAAACCATGTCAGTTCAAAGCCTCCTCCTCAAACCCAAACCCACCCATATGTGGTAAAGGAAAAGCTGTGCTAAGTGAAGCTTCCTCCACCGAGTCGGACTCGGACTCCTCTGCGTACTCCTTCACTTTCGATCGTCCAGGGGGCCTTGTTATTGGTCGGCCAGTTACCCCAAGAAACTCGCCTACTTCATCCCCGAACCCTAATGCTTCCCCCACCAGTGACGACTTCATGTCTGTGGGCTCTGAATTGTCTGACCCAATGGAATTTTCTGTACCATCTGCTGGATTTTCTTCCTCCCCCTTCCGCTTGGGAGCCTCCACGAACCAAGCCCACTGGCCAAAGCGTAAGAAGTCAGCAAGAACTATCAAATATGAGCGCAGGTTTCGGTCCTCCTCTCGAAAATTTGGAAGGGAACTTGGCGAGAGCAGCAATGCACCTCCCCCACTTGACCCTAGTGAGGAACTGGTGGCTGCAAAAAGGAAGAAAACTCAGAAAGAATTCTATGGCAAGAATGAGATGAGGTTTGGCTACTCCTTGGATGATCTCCCCGTGTTCCTGTCTTCCTCAGATGATGAGGGTGTGGCGCCTGGCCCTTCACAGCCCCCAAAGTTTAAATGAAGATGGTTGCGTGGAATTGTAGGGGCCTCAATGATACTTCCTCCCCTACTTTTCCCTTCCTGAAGTGGATGGTGTCCTCCTGTAATGTTGATCTCTTGTTTCTTAGTGAGACTAAGTGTAGTGTAGAATATTTGAAACCCTTTTCAGTTAGCTGGGGTTTCTCGGATTGTAATGGTGTCGATGCCACCAATAGTTCTGGTGGTTTATTTGTGTGTTGGCACAGTAGGCTTAATGTGTCGATCTTGTTCCTAGATGATAATTATGTTCTCTGTAATGTGCTTAATGAAGTGATTTCTTCCTTTTACGCCCTGTTTGTTTATGGCTCGCCATACCTAGTTGATCGTGAAAGTGTATGGGCAAGCTTGAGAGCCTTAATTTGGGCTCACCCGGGAAACATTGTGACCATGGGAGATTTCAACCAACTGGAAGGCCCAAGCCAGAAATTGGGTGGCAACCCATGTATCCTAGGCTCTCGGACCTTTTTGAACTGGAAAATTGATTGTAGTCTGCTAGACATCCCTTCCCATGGTGCCACATTCACGTGGACAAATAATAGAGATAATGGGGCTGCTATCTATGAAAAACTGGACAGGGGGTACTGCAATTCGGCCTGGCGAACCTCGTTTCCTAATGCAGTAATGTGGAACTTCCCCATCCTCTTATCAGACCATGGTCCTATCTTGTTGGATTGCAACCCAAACCCAAACAAGCGGCGTCGGCCGTATAGATTCGAAGCATGGTGCCTTGACTTCCCTCAGCCGAGAACTATCGTCCAAAAGGCGTGGGAAACACAAGTAAACGGGTCAGGTATGTATCAGCTACAAAGGAGAATTCGGACGTCCCTCAAAAATTGTAAAAAGTGGTGTCTTGATTTCAAACTCGATACCCAAATTGACTGGCACCATATTCATGAAGAATTACTTGTCTCCCAAGATGGGATTGCCTCGATGGGGCGAGTGAACGAGGAGAAGGTCCATCGTAAGAAAGTTGAGGAAGTCATGCTCTCTAAACTTTCCTACTGGAAACAACGCTCGAGATCAAAATGGGATTGCCTAGGAGATCAAGGGACGGCCTTTTTCTACCGTGCAGCCCAATCCAGGAAATGCCGAAATGACATTAAAATGCTCCAAAATGAAGATGGGGACTGGCTCTCAAGTGATGCAGATATTAAAGGAGAATTTGTCAAGTTCTACAGGCAGCTCTTTGCCTTTCATGATCCGCCAGCAACCCACGAGGCTACCCTTTTGAATTGGCAACCCCACATCAACCGATTATCTCCTAGCCATGTGTTATTGTTGACTAACCCTTTCTCTGTGCAGGAAATAGAGGATGCAATGTTTAGTATGGAAGGCCATAAATCCCCCGGCCCAGACGGGGTTCCGCCTTCTTTCTTCCACAAACAATGGGAGGTCACCAAACCGACAGTCCTAGAGGTCGTGCAAGGCTTTTCGCGGGAGGTAATATGTTGAGAGAAACTAATGAGACTTTCATTGCCATAATTCCCAAAAAAGATAAGCCAGAAAAGGTGGGGGACTTCAGACCGATTAGCCTATGCAATACGTCATACAAAGTTATTTCGAAATGTTTGGTGAGGCGTTTGAAACTCATCATGGGAGACATTGTTAGTGAGAACCAGAATGCATTTGTACCTGGAAGAGCAATAGCGGACAATGCGCTTGCAGCCCACGAGCTCCTTCGTCTTGTCAAAAAGTCCAAACGGCGGAACCTTGCGGTGTTTAAGATTGACCTTAATAAGGCCTATGATCGAATACGATGGGACTTCTTAGAATGGGTACTTACCCACATGCAATTTCCTCCCTCCTGGATTAGGTGGATCATGCAGTGTGTTTCCACGGTGTCTTACTCAGTTTTAGTAAATGGAGAACCAACGGAAAGAATTGTTCCTTGCTCGGGCCTCCGTCAAGGGGATCCCCTATCCCCTTATCTCTTCATTTTGTGTATGGAAGTCCTTTCCTCGAAGCTTCATCATATGCAACTTTCGGGTGAGCTGGGTGGTCTGCAAATCTCGCGTTCGGCCCCAAAGGTGAACCACCTTTTCTTCGCGGACGATGCTTTGTTCTTCCTCGAGGCTAATTTCGTAGAATTTAGAGTCATGAAGAAGGTTCTAAATGAGTTTTGCGCTATATCAAGGGAAATGGTTAGTCTCCAAAAGTCCTTTGTAGTCTTCTCAAAGCATACCCACCACAAATTTAAACGCATGCTCCATAAGGTGCTTGGGGTTGGGGAAGAAGGAAAACTAGGAACTTACCTAGGCTGTCCAATGGATGTCGACGGCAGAACAACTTCAGTCTTTATGGACCTCACTCACAAGATTTCCCAGAAGCTATGCTCATGGCAACTCTCAAAGCTTAGCCAAGCGGGTAAACTCATCCTTATCAACGGCATTCTTGTGGCTATGGCAAGCCATGTTCTCTCTATCTATATGATGCCTAAGTATGTGCTGAAGCGTATAAACTCCCTGCTATTGCGGTTCTTCTGGTCATCGTCCATGAGCTCGCGGCCTATTTATTGGAGGAAGGCCGATGTTATTCAACAACACAAAGCTGATGGAGGGCTTGGTGTGCGCAATATTGAAAATCTAAATAAGGCACTCTTGTTCAAACAAGCGTGGCGGATGCACTCTAACCCGAGCTCGCTCATGGCTCAAATTTTCTCTAGTAAGTATCAAAGCTCCTGGTTTGAGAATAGCAAGAATGGGATCATCCCCCACTCTGTTTCGTGGGGTGCTAGGAGTATCATGCGCAGTGTGGGCGATCTCAGCTCGGGATTGCGGCGAGTAGTGGGAGACGGAAGACAAACGCACATCACGGAGGATGTATGGGCGACCTCGACACGGCTCTCTTTCAAACAACAAGGGAGTATTGACCCAACCAGACCGGTTTGGGTCGCAAACCTCATCAGCGAAAATCGGTCGTGGAAAGCTTCGGAGATTTGGCGACATTTCGACCCCCCATCAGCTAGGATAATCCTAGCTACCTATATTCCCAAGGTGGAGATGCCGGATAGTTGGGATTGGTGGCCAGAAAAACAAGGTAATTACTTCATTCGATCAGGCTACTGGCTACTTCAGAAGAAAGGTAATCATCACCTACCCCCAAGCAGATTCTGGGCATCATGGTGGAAGCGTAGAGTGTGGCCGAAATGGAAACTCTTCATTTGGAAACTTATTAATGGGGCAATTTCTACAAGACAAAACCTCAGATTGAGGAACATGGATGTACCTCCACATTGTGTCATGTGTGGGAGGGCAGAGGAGACGGCGACTCATCTCTTCAAAGCATGTGATGTGTCAAAGCATATTTGGAAGGCTAGCCACCTAGGGATTATTGCTGATTCATATGGTGATGTCGATTTTGGTACTTTGGTTACAAATTTCTTACTGTTCATCATGAGGGAGGATGGAAAAGAGGAAGCTAGAATTGTGGAGTTTCTTGGGACTCTCTGGAGTATATGGATCCATAGAAATTACTGTTTGTTCAACAATGTGCCTCCAAACCCAGCAACCATTATGGGTACTCTCCTGTCATGGAAATCGAGGTGGTTTCGCTCGTTTGGGAAGGATAGCAATCTGACTACTACTTCACATTCGAGACAGGGGATTCAACGTGACCTGTCTTGGGCGACTAGGTCCCCAACTGTGGCTGCCCTTCCTACTTTGGTGATAGATGGAGCATGGAAAGCTCGTGATATTGGTGGTAGCGCAGCTTGGGAGGCGGGCATTGGGTGGGCCTTACTCATTAATGGCCAGGTCATCGAGGAAGAGGGAGTACGGGTATTTGCGAACAACCCGAACCAGGCAGAGGCCAAAGCCCTCCTCCATGCGGTGAGTAGAGTTCCCTTGCACATTAGAGAATTGGTGATCAAAACGGATTCCTCAATGGTGATCAAGGCGATCAAAGACCGATCGAGTAGTGAAGCGGACATTAGACCAATCATAAGTGATGCAGTCTCTATCCTTGTAGATTATGATTATTGTAAGGTTATTAAAGTTAGTAGATCCTGTGTTATTAGGGCCCATAATCTTGCTGTAGCAGCAAGAAAAGGCTCCTAATTTTCGTTTATTCTATTACTACTGAGTTGTCAAAAAAAAAAAAATGTGCGCGTTATACAACTCCCCACACGGACACGACCACTTATAATTTTAAGATACGATACTGCAACGTCACTTCTTTATTTTTTTTATTTTTTTATTTTTTTTTTCCTTTTATATATAGGCTTAACGTACATAATTTAAAAATTGGTAATTTAACATACATATATATATATATATTGGTGTAATGATCTTTGAAGTCTTTAGTGTGGCTTAACATACCACACTAAAGTCTTCAAAGACCATTACACCAATTATAATAACAAAATACATAAATTTCGAAAGGACAACATGTTGTTCTTGATTCATCCCTTGATTGTTAATGGAGTCTTGTTTACACAATTTACTTTGTGCTTCATTGCCTAGACTTCTTACCGATGTGATTTCTTTATAGAAGATGACTTTGATGTTGGGCTGACAACCACTAGGAGGCCCCTTTGAAAACATGTAAAACTTAGGGTAAAAGGAAAAGAGCGGAAGAAAACAATGTGACGGTTTAGGAGGGCAGACCTTAGACACTCGTTTAGCATGCTATAACCCTAAAAAATGGGGAGCAGTGCTCAGATAAGTACTTTGAAAGCGTTGGGATCAACTCTCAACGCTAACCTAAAATAAAGACTAACAAAGGTTAATCTCCACAAACCCATCCCAATAACATCCAAACCAAAAGACATCGAACCTTCTTGCAAACCAAGACCCATTCCCTAGTCAAACATCTTAGACACCAACCCCTAAGTATACATCCAAAGAAGATTTTTTTTTTTGGTTCTACTACGAGGAGTTCCCACTGCCTTCGACGAGAGGACTAATCTCCCACGGGAGTTTGCATGGGTACCTCGATGGGCAGCATCCCTGCCAGTTGAGATTTTTTCCATTCCCAAGGCTCGAACCCGAGACCTTGGTTAAGGAGCAAGAGGCCCTTAACCACTCATGCCAACCTCAATTGGTACATCCAAAGAAGATTAATTCCCCCAACACATATCCTAATTGTAGCATGTAGGTTGTTCGTGGGTGTTTATGTTAGGTTATGATACATATGACATTACATAAATCATGCGGAAACAACCATTAACCCAGGACAACATATTATTTACACATAATCATATAGCATAATTTAGATGCATACTCTTTGTTGCGTGCCCTCCCTAGCTGCGCCCGAACCGAACAAGAACAAGTCTTTTAGGACTCCAAGTGTCGTCCCTCCGTAGATAGTCCACAGCACGTCCGGATCCGCCTTAAGATTGACCAACTAGAATCGCCCTTAAGGTACTAGAAAATTTCGGCACTTTTGAGCAAGATGTGTGTTTGATTTTCTCTCAAAAAACTCACTTTTGAATACTTTGAAACTTGTGTATAAATTATGACCCCTAGGCCTTTATTTATAGAGTTATGGAAAAGGAATCGTAATCCTAGTAGGATGCGAATTAATTGGAATTAGAATCCTACATGAATTCTATTTAATTAATTTATCCAATTAGGAATAGACATTTAATCATACACTGACTCTTGCAGATTCAGGAATCACGCATGAGCACAAACTCACACACACACGGCAGCCACAAGGGCTGCCCATGCGCGTGCGAGCAGCAGCCCGCGCATCACGGCCCACGCAGCCGTGGCCCTTGGCGCGCGCTGGGCCTGCCTTGCGGTAGGCCTGGGCGCTGCCTTGGCTGGGCTTGTGGCGCGCATGCTTGCTGGGCGATGGCCCCGGCTTCGTGCTGGGCCTTCGTCCGGCAAGCCTCGTCCGATGCTAATTCGTACGATACGCTTCCCATTAAATTTCCATTTCCGGAATCTATTTCCGATACGAACAATATTTAATATTTCCGATTCCGGAATTAATTTCCGTTTCGAACAAATATTTAATATTTCCGTTTCCGGAATTATTTTCCGATTCCGGCAATATTTCCGATTCTGACAATATTTCCGTTTCCGGCAATATTTCCGATTCTGGTAATATTTCCATTTCCAATAATATTTTCCGATACGTACCATGTTTCCGTTTCCGGCAACATCTACGACTTGGATAATATTCATATTTCCGATACGATCCATATTTCCGTTTCCGGCAATATCATCGTTTCCGGAGTATTCATTTCTTGCCTGTGACGATCTTAGCTCCCACTGAAACCAAGATCCGTCGGTTCCGAATATTCATAGATGGAGTATTTAATGCCATTAAATACTTGATCCGTTTACGTACTATTTGTGTGACCCTACGGGTTCAGTCAAGAGTAAGCTGTGGATTAATATCATTAATTCCACTTGAACTGAAGCGGCCTCTAGCTAGGCATTCAGCTCACTTGATCTCACTGAATTATTAACTTGTTAATTAATACTGAACCGCATTTATTAGACTTAACATAGAATGCATACTTGGACCAAGGGCATTATTTCCTTCAGTCTCCCACTTGTCCTTAGGGACAAGTGTGCATTTCCTAATTCCTTTGTCGCTCGATGCTTGCTCTTGAACATAAGGTAAGAGTTGTCATCCTTATTATGTCCAGAGGTGTTCCTCGGTTTCAGAGTTCAACTGATCAAATAAACAGATAATCATAGCCTATGATTCATCCGAGCACGGCCATGCATTTCACAGTTTCTAGCTCTCCGAGTGGCCTTGTACAACTTTTAAGCATCTCATCCCGATTTATGGGAGGACAATCCCAATCTTGCGATCTTGAGATTAGACTTCGTTTGATAGGTGACTACCTGAGCGTTGCCTTTATAGCCTCCTTTTACGGTGCGACGGTTGGTCAACGTCAAAGCAACCAGTTCTCAAACAAGTAATCTCAAATCACTCAGGTATTGAGGATTTAGTGTCTAATAATTTAATGAAATTTACTTATGACAGACTTTCATCTCTTACAGTAAAGTTTCATAGGTCTTGTCCGATACTAGTCTTCCCAAAGTAAGTATCTGTGCAAATGATTATGACATTGCCATGTCCACATAGTTCAAGAAACAGAACTACTAGTCATCTTGCACTCTAATCGTCTAACGTTTTCTATGCGTCCAATTTTATAGAAAACTCCAATTAGGGACCATTTTCAACCTTTGACATTCAAGTTCACTTGATAGACATTTCTTAGTCACAGGACTGGTCCTGACAGTCTATCTTGAATATGTCGTCAAATTGAAGGGACTCATCATTTAATAAACCACAAATTAAATGGAAAAATGAATTCCTTTCATTTATTGTGAATGATTAACCAATAATGTTTTACAAAGATTTAAACTCTAAAACTTTAAATCATTAAACAGAGACATCAAAGCCATTCTCCAATATGCTTGATTCCCATAGCTGCAGTGTGCGAGTTGTGCTTCGCTTGCGGCAGAGGTTTAGTTAATGGATCTGATATGTTGTCATCAGTTCCAATTTTGCTTATCTCGACTTCTTTTCTTTCAACGAACTCTCGTAGAAGGTGAAATCTACGAAGTACATGCTTGACTCTCTGGTGGTGTCTAGGCTCTTTTGCCTGTGCAATAGCTCCGTTATTATCACAATACAGGGCTATTGGTCCTTTAATGGAGGGGACTACACCAAGTTCTCCTATGAACTTCCTTAGCCATATAGCTTCCTTTGCTGCTTCATGTGCAGCAATGTACTCCGCTTCAGTTGTAGAATCCGCAATGGTGCTTTGCTTAGCACTTTTCCAGCTTACTGCTCCTCCGTTGAGGCAGAAGACAAACCCAGACTGTGATCTGAAATCATCTTTGTCGGTTTGGAAACTTGCGTCCGTATAGCCTTTAACAATTAATTCATCATCTCCACCATAGACCAGGAAGTCATCTTTGTGCCTTTTCAGGTACTTCAGAATATTCTTGGCAGCAGTCCAATGCGCCTCTCCTGGGTCTGACTGGTATCTGCTTGTAGCACTGAGTGCGTACGCAACATCCGGGCGTGTACATATCATAGCATACATTATTGAACCAATCAATGATGCATATGGAATCCCATTCATTCGTCTACGCTCATCAAGTGTTTTTGGGCACTGAGTCTTGCTTAGAGTCATTCCATGAGACATGGGTAGGTAGCCTCGCTTGGAGTCCGCCATCTTGAACCTATCAAGCACCTTATTGATATAAGTGCTTTGACTAAGTCCAATCATCTTTTTAGATCTATCTCTGTAAATCTTGATGCCCAATATGTACTGTGCTTCTCCTAGATCCTTCATCGAAAAACATTTCCCAAGCCAAATCTTGACAGAGTTCAACATAGGAATGTCATTTCCGATAAGCAATATGTCGTCGACATATAATACTAGGAAAGCAATTTTGCTCCCACTGACCTTCTTGTATACACAAGATTCGTCTGCGTTCTTGATGAAACCAAAGTCACTGACCGCTTCATCAAAACGTATATTCCAGCTCCTGGATGCCTGCTTCAATCCGTAGATTGATTCCTTTAGCTTGCATACCTTTTTAGCATTCTTTGGATCCTCAAAACCTTCAGGCTGTGTCATAAACACAGTTTCTGTTAAAACGCCGTTTAAGAAAGCAGTTTTGACATCCATCTGCCATATTTCGTAATCGTAATATGCAGCGATTGCTAACATTATTCGAATAGACTTTAGCATTGCAACTGGTGAAAAGGTTTCATCGTAATCCACACCGTGGACTTGCCTGTAACCTTTTGCAACCAATCTAGCTTTGAAAACTTCAAGTTTCCCATCCTTGTCCTTTTTCAGTTTGAAAACCCATTTGCTTCCAATGGCTTGGTAGCCATCTGGCAAATCGACCAAATCCCATACTTGGTTTTCAGACATGGAGTCTAATTCAGATTGCATGGCTTCTTGCCATTGCTTGGAGCTAGGGCTCGTCATAGCTTGCTTGTAAGTCGCAGGTTCATCACTTTCAAGTAATAGAACGTCATAGCTCTCGTTCGTCAAAATACCTAAGTACCTTTCCGGTTGAGATCTATATCTTTGCGATCTACGCGGGGTAACATTTCTAGATTGACCATGATTCTCACCAGATTCTTCTAAAGATCTCTGAGTTTCATCCTGAATGTCATCTTGAGCATTCTCTAGAGTTTGTTGTTCGACTCGAATTTCTTCGAGGTCTACTTTTCTCCCACTTGTCATTTTGGAAATGTGATCCTTCTCCAAAAAGACACCATCTCGAGCAACAAACACTTTGTTCTCAGATGTATTGTAGAAGTAATACCCCTTTGTTTCCTTTGGATAGCCCACAAGGATACATTTGTCAGATTTTGGATGAAGTTTGTCTGAAATTAATCGTTTGACGTATACTTCACATCCCCAAATCTTAAGAAAAGACACATTTGGAGGCTTTCCAAACCATAATTCGTATGGAGTCTTTTCGACAGCTTTAGACGGAGCTCTATTTATAGTGAGTGCAGCTGTATTTAGTGCATGTCCCCAAAATTCTAATGGAAGTTCGGCCTGACCCATCATTGACCTGACCATGTCTAGCAAGGTTCTGTTCCTCCGTTCTGACACACCGTTCCATTGTGGTGTTCCAGGAGGAGTCAATTCTGATAGAATTCCACATTCTTTCAGATGGTCATCAAATTCATAGCTCAGATATTCACCGCCTCTATCAGACCGCAGTGCCTTAATCTTCTTGCCTAATTGATTCTCTACTTCACTCTGAAATTCCTTGAATTTGTCAAAGGATTCAGACTTATGCTTCATTAGGTAGACATAACCATACCTACTGAAGTCATCAGTGAAAGTGATAAAGTAGCTGAAACCACCTCTAGCATTTGTACTTATTGGTCCACATACATCTGTATGGATTAAACCCAATAGTTCATTTGCTCTTTCTCCAACTTTAGAGAAAGGTTGCTTTGTCATTTTGCCAAGTAAACATGATTCGCATTTACCATAATCCTCTAAGTCAAATGGTTCTAGAATTCCTTCCCTTTGAAGTCTTTCTAAGCGTTTCAAGTTTATATGGCCTAATCGACAATGCCACAGATAGGTGAGATCTGAATCATCCTTTTTGGCCTTTTTGGTATTTATGTTATATACTTGTTTGTCGTGATCTAATAAATAAAGTCCATTGACTAATCTAGCAGATCCATAAAACATCTCTTTAAAATAAAACGAACAACTATTGTCTTTTATTATAAAGGAAAATCCCTTAGCATCTAAGCAAGAAACTGAAATGATGTTTTTAGTAAGACTTGGAACATGGAAACATTCTTCCAGTTCCAAAACTAGCCCGGAGGGCAACGACAAATAGTAAGTTCCTACGGCTAATGCAGCAATCCGTGCTCCATTTCCCACTCGTAGGTCGACTTCACCCTTGCTTAACTTTCTACTTCTTCTTAGTCCCTGTGGATTGGAACATAAGTGTGAGCCACAACCTGTATCTAATACCCAAGAAGTTGAATTAGCAAGTATACAGTCTATAACGAAAATACCTGAAGATGGAACGACTGTTCCGTTCTTCTGATCTTCCTTTAGCTTCAAGCAATCTCTCTTCCAATGCCCCTTCTTCTTGCAGTAGAAGCATTCGGATTCAGAAGTGGGTTGACTGACCTTCCTCTTTGCAGATTTGGCGCCAGTTTGCTTAGTTGGGCTGGCCTTGTTGCCACCTTTCTTAGCATTCCTCTTCTTTCCAGATTTCTTGAACTTGCCCCCACGCACCATAAGCACATCCTGCTTATCACTTTTGAGCGTCTTTTCAGCGGTCTTCAGCATACCGTGAAGCTCAGTGAGCGTTTTGTCCAGACTATTCATACTGTAGTTCAGTTTGAACTGATCATACCCGCTATGAAGAGAATGGAGGATGGTGTCTATAGCCATTTCCTGAGAAAATTGCTGATCCAGCCGACTCATATTCTCAATGAGTCCAATCATTTTGAGAACATGTGGACTTACGGGCTCGCCTTTCTTAAGCTTGGTCTCAAGAATTTGCCTATGAGTCTCGAATCTTTCGACTCGAGCCAGATCTTGGAACATGTTCTTCAACTCACTGATGATTGTGAAAGCATCTGAGTTGATGAACGTTTTCTGCAGATCCGCACTCATGGTGGCGAGCATTAGACATTTCACATCCTTGTTGGCATCAATCCAACGATTGAGGGCAGCCTGAGTGACCCCGTCGCCAGGAGCTTCGGGCATCGCCTCATCTAGGACATACTCCTTTTCTTCCTGCATAAGAACTATTTGCAAGTTCCTTTGCCAGTCAAGGAAGTTTTTCCCGTTCAACTTCTCCTTTTCGAGAATTGATCGAATGTTGAATGAATTGTTGTTTGCCATATTAAAAACTACAATTGAAAAGAATAAACAAATAAATAACCATTCACAGTTTCTCTTAATAAACTTAAATTCTAGCATACATGCATAATTCAGTGTTTATTAAGCATTTTATTCGAATTATGTGTTCCGGCAGGTGTGAATAAAATGATTCCAAGATCCTAAAATCATTGAAGAACTAAGCACAGTTTGTCGACTTAATCCTAGAACATCTTAGGTAAGCAAAAGCCTTTTGCTAATAGTCTAGAAACTATTCTTGGTTGATAGGTACGTCTAAGAACTTATTAGGTAAACCTATCGAATTTGCCACGACATAAAAGGACTCCTTACTTATATCGTTGAGTTTCACCAAAACTAACATGTACTCACAATTATTTGTGTACCTTGCCCCTTTAGGACCAATAAGTAACACCTCGCTGAGCGAAAACTATTACTAGATTGATGTAAAGGATATCCAAGCAAGTGTATATTTTGGCATGGCACCTTTTAACTCAATTTTTAAGTTTGGAACTTAAGGCTCTTACTATGTTGGTTAGATTTTAAGTGAACTAAAATCCTTAATCATGCAACATAATCAAGCTTTTGATCTCATGCATTTTAAGACATATTTAAAGCAATAAATAACTTAAAACATGCATAAGATATTTGTGATCTAGTATGGCCCGACTTCATCTTGAAGCTTTGACTTCAAAGTCCGTCTTGAAAATCTCCGTGGGAGGCACCATTTTCTTCAAATAGGATAAGCTATAACTAATTACAACTATTTGATGGTTCGCAGACCATATTTGAATTGAAAAATAACTTTGGTACTTTAGACCAATTACATTCAAATTAATGGTACGCAGACCATATTTTCTATCCTATTTGGGCCATACTAGTCACTTCATAACCTGCAAAACAGTACATATACAATATATACCATTCACCCATTCATTATCATGAATGGCCCACATAGCTGGTTAGTAAAACACATTATGCATCACGTAAACATTTGCAGCAATTAATCAAGGGCACCAATAATCTACCAATTATTCAGTCCTTATTAATTCTAATCAAGTTGTTTTAACCTTAAGGATTTGTAGACCTAATCAAGAGTTTATGACTAAAAAGCGCTCCCACTCAAACCAATAAATTCATATGCTTTACTAATTTTAAACATAAAATTGTATTTCTAGTCTAACCGGAAACATACAAATTTAATTAAAATTTAAAGCTCATATAAATTTATAATTGAATCCAAAAATTTAATTTAATTTCAGTCGCATTTAAATTAATTCATGATTTTAATTTTAGTAAAATAATTAGAATAAATTTCATTTATTATAATTATAATATTCAAAATTAAAATCCAAGAAATTAATTCAAATTATTAATTTTAAAATTAATTAAAATTTCGTGAACTGAAATTTTCAAATTAAACATTCAAAACGATCTAATCGTAACGCAAACACCCTACGCGTTGCATGCCCATGGGCCGTACGCACACAGCCATTGCTGGCCATGTGCGCGCAGCCCATGCGCTCGTCGCATAGCTGCTGCTGTCTCATCGCAAGCCTCCGCACAGCGCCCCATCGCACGCGAGCTATCGCTCGCAGTGCGCGCGCGAGATCGCTCGCTGGGCGCGCTGGCTCGCTCGCTGTGCGCGCGAGCCATCGCTCGCTGGGGCGCGACATCGCTCGCTGGGCGAGCGACATCGCGCGCTGCGCGCGCGAGCCATCGCTCGCTGGCGCGAGCCATCGCTCGCTGGTGCGCGACATCGCTCGCTGGGCGAGCGACATCGCGCGCTGCGCGCGCGAGCAGTGCTGGGCGCAGCGCTCGTGGCACGCGAGCTTGCGCTCGCTGCGCGCGAGGCTGCGCGCACTTGTGCGAGGCAGCGCGCGTTGTGGCGCAGCTCGCTTGCTGCCCACACGCGACTGCCTTGGCTCGCCCTTCGCCCATGCCCATTCGTTCATTGCTCGTGGCACACGACACAAGGCAGGGCTGCTGCCTTGCGCTCGTGCACTACGCCCTTGCTCATTGCATTCGTGCCGCACGGGCGACGAGCTCCCTTGCTCGTCGTCGCATGCCCGCATTATACAACACCCCTTAAGGGTAACACGAAGCGTCCATTGCTTCGTGCGTGCAAGTTATTTGAACGAATCGCATAAAAATTTAAAATTTATATTTAAAATTAATGACAAATTAATAAATATTATTAATTTCATAATTTTAGGGCGAAAAAATCGAAAATTTATTATCCAATTGATTTCCGATTGATATGGATTCAAGTCTAGGTCATAAAAATTTAAAATTTATCGTAAATTTACAATTTTTATGGTGGTTTTTAATCATAGGTTTCTAATTAAATTACAATTAATTATGAAAATCAAATTAATTCTAAATTATTCTAATTTTCAACAAATTAATCATAATTACAAATTAGATTGCATAATTAACAAGACTAGGCATTCAAACTTGTTAAACATATGCAGTAGGTCAATCAAAAATTCAAGATTTATCAACAGGAATAGCAAATATTTAATTTAACATCTTAAATTTACGAAATTTTGCATTCGAAAAACTAAAACCTTCGAAAAGTCATAGTTAGACTTCGAATTTGAGAATTCTGGGTTCGGCAGAAAAATACTATTTTTGTCAAAATTTTAGAATGCCTTTTACATGCGGAATTGACACAAAAATCACTCAATTCGGATGAGTAATGAAGAAACTGCCGAAAAACTGCGTACATATAATTAAATAAACGCAATTTGCAATTAATTAACAATTACGAAAATTAATCACCCCTTTTAATTCTTGCAAATTTGTAATATTTAACCATGTTCATGCAATTTAGATTATGAAAATAATAAGGGGCTCGTGATACCACTGTTAGGTTATGATACATATGACATTACATAAATCATGCGGAAACAACCATTAACCCAGGACAACATATTATTTACACATAATCATATAGCATAATTTAGATGCATACTCTTTGTTGCGTGCCCTCCCTAGCTGCGCCCGAACCGAACAAGAACAAGTCTTTTAGGACTCCAAGTGTCGTCCCTCCGTAGATAGTCCACAGCACGTCCGGATCCGCCTTAAGATTGACCAACTAGAATCGCCCTTAAGGTACTAGAAAATTTCGGCACTTTTGAGCAAGATGTGTGTTTGATTTTCTCTCAAAAAACTCACTTTTGAATACTTTGAAACTTGTGTATAAATTATGACCCCTAGGCCTTTATTTATAGAGTTATGGAAAAGGAATCGTAATCCTAGTAGGATGCGAATTAATTGGAATTAGAATCCTACATGAATTCTATTTAATTAATTTATCCAATTAGGAATATACATTTAATCATACACTGACTCTTGCAGATTCAGGAATCACGCATGAGCACAAACTCACACACACACGGCAGCCACAAGGGCTGCCCATGCGCGTGCGAGCAGCAGCCCGCGCATCACGGCCCACGCAGCCGTGGCCCTTGGCGCGCGCTGGGCCTGCCTTGCGGTAGGCCTGGGCGCTGCCTTGGCTGGGCTTGTGGCGCGCATGCTTGCTGGGCGATGGCCCCGGCTTCGTGCTGGGCCTTCGTCCGGCAAGCCTCGTCCGATGCTAATTCGTACGATACGCTTCCCATTAAATTTCCATTTCCGGAATCTATTTCCGATACGAACAATATTTAATATTTCCGATTCCGGAATTAATTTCCGTTTCGAACAAATATTTAATATTTCCGTTTCCGGAATTATTTTCCGATTCCGGCAATATTTCCGATTCTGACAATATTTCCGTTTCCGGCAATATTTCCGATTCTGGTAATATTTCCATTTCCAATAATATTTTCCGATACGTACCATGTTTCCGTTTCCGGCAACATCTACGACTTGGATAATATTCATATTTCCGATACGATCCATATTTCCGTTTCCGGCAATATCATCGTTTCCGGAGTATTCATTTCTTGCCTGTGACGATCTTAGCTCCCACTGAAACCAAGATCCGTCGGTTCCGAATATTCATAGATGGAGTATTTAATGCCATTAAATACTTGATCCGTTTACGTACTATTTGTGTGACCCTACGGGTTCAGTCAAGAATAAGCTGTGGATTAATATCATTAATTCCACTTGAACTGAAGCGGCCTCTAGCTAGGCATTCAGCTCACTTGATCTCACTGAATTATTAACTTGTTAATTAATACTGAACCGCATTTATTAGACTTAACATAGAATGCATACTTGGACCAAGGGCATTATTTCCTTCAGTTTAAACATATCAAAAACAAATACATATATAGATAATTTAGATGGTTGATAATAACGCACAGTTAATATAATGCATCCAAAAATTCAAGTGTTTATACAAAAAAACAAAACATAATTAATGTTAATGGAATGAGTTATATTTATTATTTCTCAATTTTATAAAACAAATATTTTTTATTCTTTTATTACATTGTCATGGTTTTTTACATGTGTATTTATATTCTTTAGGTGCACCATCTTAATTGTGCCATAATCTACGAATTGAATTCTCAATTGACATTTGGATTCTTTTGAACCAGTAATCATATGAATAGTAACCCACTAATTGACCAATCGGTATGATTATTGAACTGTCCGAAACATTTACGAAACAAACCGAAAATACATTTTATAACTACAAGGGATAATGATGTGGATTTCCATTGCAATAGCTACATGTGGGTTTTGGATCCTCTAGAGTTGTAAAATAACTCTACAATGTAGAGTTTGAGCATATCAACCATTGAATGAAAAATCAATGGTTCATATATTATCTTTCCAAAATTCCCCCTATATTTTCTCATAAATATGAGCCATTGATTTTAAAATGTATGGTTTAGATACAACTCTACCTTGTAGAGTTATTTTAGAACTCCAGAGGACCCGGACTCCTATATGTGACCACCAATTCACCAAATGTGCAAAGGAATTGGAAACGGTTTGGCTGGATGGAGACCGGAGATACACTAGACAAGAGAGCATTTTTTTTAAGAAGGTAAGATGAATTACCGTATCAGAGCAGAATCCTACACGGCTTAATTCGGTCCAGATTAGTATGCAGGTTAAATACATTGAGAGTAGGGGTAAATTCTCCTTTAAAGTGTCCTTAGTAGAAGATTGACCTTCAACCTTTTAATTGGAATGTGCAATATTTTTCACTAGGTCAACACATTGCTTGGTCAGACAAGAGAGCATGAAAGCATAGTTTGTTTTCTGAAAATACATTATATGTCGGACTAGGTACTCCATTAGATATCACAGAGCTTCATCTTAGATAAAAAGGTGGTGTCACGTCATACTTCCTTCGTTCTTTTTAGTTGACGCAGTTTGACTTTTAACACTTTTTATAATCTACTTTGACTATCAATTGTGATTTATACCTAGGAAAGAATATAGTTATGTGTGGTCTTATAATCGTCTCATTGCATATATTTATTATCGAAAATGATAAAGGTCGCAACATGCGAACTTTAAGCCGTGTCACAATGATGACGTGGCATGCTTATGTGTCATGAGAAACTTTTGTGTGAGACCGCCTCACAGAAAAGACCGCCTTGTTTGCAGTCTTGCTGGCAGCCTCGTTGGCAGCCATGTTGGCGCATGTGCTGACGTCAGCATGTAAAATTTTTTTTTTAAAAAAAATTGAATTTCTTTTTTGAATTTTTTTTTTTTTTGAATTTTTTTTTTCAGGCTTAACTAATTGGACTTCAAGCTTAACTAATTAGATTTCAGACTTAACTAATTGGATTTCAGGCTTAAATTATTTTTTTTCGTAATTAAAATTTTTAATTTTTTTTGGTACTAACTAAACTAGTGTAAAACATAACTAAAAGTAATAAAATCATAACTAATTGAATAACAAAATAGTTAAGGTATAAAAACAAATAGTTAAATTTATGAGTCGAATAGTTATTAATTTTAAACACTTATTATTAACTAAAACTCATAAAATCTTAACTAATTAGTTGCAATGCTTAACTAATTGATTTCATTGCTTAACTAATTGGTTTCAGTGCTTAACTAATTGGTTCATTGCTTAACTATTTGGTTTCGTTGCATAACTAATTAGTTTCGTTGCTTAACTAATTGAATCTCAAACTTAACTAATTAGTTCCAGTGGTTAACTTAATTAAATCCATGGCATAACTAATTAAATCTCAAACTTAAGTAATTAGTTCCAGTGGTTAACTTAATTAAATCCATGGCATAACTAATTGCTTCTAGTGCTTCACTAATTGGTTTCAGTACTTCACTAATTGATTCAGTGTTTAACTAATATGTTACATTACTGAACTGGTTTATTACATTGTTTAACTAATTGGTTCTAAAGCTTAACTTATTAGTTTCATTTTTTAACTAATTGATTCAATTGCTTAACTAATTGGTTTCAATGCTTAAAAATTTGTATCTTAACTAAAACTCTGAAATTCGTTATCTGAAACTCAAAAATGTATAACTAAAACTCAAAAAATCTTAACTAAAACCAAGAAAATCGTAACTTAAACTCGTGAAATCATAACTAAAACTCGAAAAATCGTAACAAAGGCCTGATTTGAAACTAAAAAATACGTAACTAAAACTCAAAAAACCTTAACTAAAACCAAGTAAATCGTAACTAAAACTTAAAAATTCATAACTAAAACATAGTAAATCAGAAATTTTAACTTAAACTTGAAAATTCGTAACTAAAACTCAGTAAATATTAACTAAATTTCAGAAAATCTTAACTAATCAGAAATCTTAACTAAACCTCAAAAATTTAATCTTAACTAAAAAAAGATTATTCTTAACTAAAATGAAATAATTCTTAACTAAAATGAAATAATTGTAACTAAAACAACAATATTCTTAACTAAAACAAAATAACTTATAACTAAAAGAAGTATTCTTAACTGAAACGAAATTAACTAAACCATCAACATTCTTAACTAAAACAAAATAAATTATAACTAAAAGAACCATATTCTTAACTGAAACGAAAGACCTAAAACTAATTAAATAACAACAACCAATTGCTCCTTCGCGACACCGTAAGGCTTAGCGGCCACCGCAAGGCTTCTGCAGCTTCCCACACCAACAACACAAACAACAACGAGCACCAGCAAGAAGATCGTCGAGATCGCCTAGACCACGAGCCGCACCGAAAAGCCACCTCTGCTCGCGGCAACTCTCCTCCGTCCTTCGCCGCTCAATCTCTCTCCACCTAAGCGCCACCGCAACTTTCCGTCGAGATTACCTAGACCACACAACAAATCAATCAAATACACAAACCTAAATTTTAAAATCAAAAAAATTGAAAAATAAAAAACTTAAGGAACAGATCTAGCGATGGATGCTCCCTCACACCTTCGATCAACAAAATTAATATTAAAAAAACCTAAAAAATCATAAACCTAAATCGATCGAAAAAATCAATCGAACAACGATCAAAAATCCAAGTCAGGATTTCGAAAATCAAAAATCTAAATACATGAGGAAGAATGGAGGAGAGATGAAGAAAAGAGGTGGAAGAACTACCTTAACCACCACCGTGACCAGGCAACCATTAACTCCTCGCGCAACCATAACCTCAGCAACGACAACGCTAAAATTGTTCAATTCGCTGGAGTTGATCGCGGCGGAGATTCTCTCTCTTGCCTCCGACAACCGTCGTTAATTTCTTCCAGAATTAGGTCTGGAGAGGAGAGAGAGGAGAAGAGTATTTAAGAGAGAGAGAAAGGGGGCCGAGTTGAGGGGAGGGGAAGAAATGAATTAGGGTTTGTAAATGGGAAGGAAAATGTGTATATATACTGCTGACGTCAGTATTTTGTCATCGATTACGTGTTATTATTAGTGCCATCAAGGCGGTCTTTTCTGTAAGACCGCCTTACTTGAAAGTTTGTAATGTGTCATGATTTAAATTGGAAATTAAAATATTTAACTTATATTTTTTATATACATGTTATAAAAAAGGGTAGGAAAATCTTAATATTCTAATTTTTTTCTTTTTTATATCGGCTACCTTATTTACATATTTTCGTAGTAGAAATATTGAATTAATAGTAAAAATATTATGATGACGCGTAGCCTACGTGGCGCTTATATGTACCAATTAAACTGCGACACGTAAGATTGCGACAACTAAATGTTGTCGCAACTTGCGACCTTTATCATCGTCCATTTATTATATCATTTTTCATAAAGTTTAGTTGTACCAAATACAATGTATAAGTAAAATACGTTAAGATAAGTGACACCGAAAAAAATGTTCAGATATGTAAAATCAAATTAATAGAAAGCACAGTTATCAAGATCAAACTTATCCTTGACGAGACAAGCCTATATATTTGGAACAATAGTACCTTCATAAATAAACAAATTCTTATTTAAAGGTGATGTGTATGACGGAGTAAAATTTACCTAATTTTTAATTATAAATTTTTTCGCTTTAATAAATAAATAAATAAAATTTAAATCACTAATGTAATCTTTCAAATGTTTACATATCAATTTTTTTAATGTATAATATAAAAATTAATCAAAATATGTTAAAAATTATTAAAAATTGAGAACAAATCTAATATACATATATAAAGGAGGCATATCTGCTGAAAAATTAGAGCGCCACCTATGATTACTAAGGGTTTCGGCCAATGAAAAATAAGATTTCTAATTTCTTTTTGAATTAAAAAAATCAAATGCCACGTAGATAATTAATTAGGTGCCACGTAGATATTTTAATTAATTAATTAATTACTAATATATACAACTCCATCGAAAATCAAACACTCTAATAATTAAAAAATAATCAATTGTCACGTAGATAATTAATTAGGTGCCACGTAGATATTTTAATTAATTAATTAATTACTAATACTGCTGCTTTTGTGTCAGACGGCCTGACGCGCGCGTGTGCGTCAGACCATGATGACGTCAGTGTATTTGCCCACGCGCAGGTTTTTTCACGCGCTTACAAATAAGAAATTTCATTTCTCTTTCCTCCTTCATTCATCTCTGAGCTCCTCTCTCTCTCCTGCTCTCTCGCTCTCTCTCCTCTATGCGCTCCTCTCTCTCCTTTCTATCTCTCCTCTCTCTCTCCTTTCTATCTCTCCTCTCTGCGCTCCTCTTTCTCGCCGGAGACAACCACCACCATCAGAAGATTCAGAGGAGCTCCTCCTCGTTCCTCTGCTCAAAACCCCAAAGAAAATCAGACGGTGGAGGAGCGACGGCGGAGGAGCGATGGTGGAGGAGCGACGGCGGAGGAGCGATGGTGGAGGAGCGACGGCGGTGTACGGCGATCTCAAACTCGTCAGCGTTCTCTCTGAATTTAAGAAAGAGATTCCGGTGAGGTTGTAGACAGAGAATTACCGTTTGCTAATTAACGTAGATCGGTGATCGAGGATGTTGGGTATTTTGAGCACCTTGGAAGAAGGTGTTGTGTTAATTGCTAGAGGGATGACCAGGCCAATTGAAAAATCTCTTTTGATTGCTGAAGGCACACTTACGTTACTTTATTTCTTGAAAGGGCGTGGCATTGCTGAATAGAGTGCAAACCACAAAGATCAGACTGTAGCATATGTTGTGGCTGCTGAATTGATGAATTGGCTTGTTTGGTCAGTCTATGCCGAGTATTGTACTCCATATTACAACTCAAGAAATTGATTGAAATTTTAGTTAGATGAATTTTGGTAGTGACTATGTAAAAGTTTTGGTTAATTTTGTTTTTAGTTAAGATAATTTTCATTTTAGTTATAAATATATTTGTCTTAGTTCGGAAATTTTTTGTTTTGGTTAAATATAAATTTGTTTTATGTAAGATAAAATTTTTTGAGGTTTAGTTATGATTTTATAAGTTTTAGTTAATGTTTTTTTAGTTTTAGTTACGTATTTTTTTTTTAAAGATGGCACCTAAATGTAAAATCAACAAAATAATTCTTAACTAAAACACGATAATTCTTAACTAAACCTAATAAAATGTTAACTAAAACTCGCAAAACCTTAACTCAAAGGCACGTAACTAATTGGTTTCATTGCTTAACAAAGTGGTTCAAATGCTTAACTAATTGGTTCAAATGCTTAACTAATTAGTTCGATTGCTTAACTAATTGGTTTCATTGCTTAACTAATTAGTTCGATTGCTTAACTAATTAATTCAAGTGCTTAACTAATTGGTTTCATTGCTTAACTAATTGGTTCAAATGCTTAACTAATTAACTCTAGTGCTTAACTAATTGGTTTCATTGCTAACTAATTGGTTCAAATGCTTAACTAACTAGTTCGATTGATTAACTAATTAATTCCAGTGCTCAACTAATTGGTTTCATTGCTTAACTAATTTGTTCAAATGCTTAACTAATTAGTTCGATTGCTTAACTAATTGGTTCAAATGTTTAACTAATTGAATTTCAACGTTTCACTAATTGATTAACTAATTAATTCAAGTGCTAAACTAATTGGTTTCATTGCTTAACTAATTGGTTCAAATGCTTATCTAATTAGTTCGATTGAGTAACTAATTAATTCAAGTGCTTAACCATTTCGTTTCATTGCTTAACAAATTAATTCAAGTGCTTAGCCAATTGGTTTCATTGCTTAACAAATTGGTTCAACTGCTTAACTAATTGGTTCAAATGCTTAACTAATTAGTTCGATTGCTTAACTAATTGGTTTCATTGCTTAACTAATTAATTCGATTGCTTAACTAATTAATTCAAGTGCTTAACTAATTGGTTTCATTGCTTAACTAATTGGTTCAAATGCTTAACTAATTAATTCCAGTGCTTAACTAATTGGTTTCATTGCTTAACTAATTGGTTCAAATGCTTAACTAACTAGTTCGATTGATTAACTAATTAATTCAAGTGCTCAACTAATTGGTTTCATTGCTTAACTAATTGGTTCAAATGCTTAACTAATTAGTTCGATTTCTTAACTAATTTGTTCAAATGTTTAACTAATTGAATTTCAACGTTTCACTAATTAATTACAATGCTTAACTAATTGATTTTATTGCTTAACTAATTGGTTCCAAAACTTAACTAATTGAATTTTGGGATTAACTAATTGAATTTTAGGCTTAACTAATTAGTTCCATTGCTTTAACTAATTAGTTCGATTGCTTAACTAATTAATTCAAGTGCTTAACTAATTGGTTTCATTGCTTAACTAATTGGTTCAAATGATTAACTAATTAGTTCGATTGATTAACTAATTAATTCAAGTGCTTAACTAATTGGTTCAAATGCTTAACTAATTAGTTCGATTGCTTAACTAATTGGTTCAAATGTTTAACTAATTAAATTTCAACGTTTCACTAATTAATTACAATGTTTAACTAATTGATTTCATTGCTTAACTAATTGGTTCCAAAACTTAACTAATTGAATTTTGGGATTAACTAATTGAATTTTAGGCTTAACTAATTAGTTCCATTGCTTTAACTAATTAGTTCGATTGCTTAACTAATTAATTCAAGTGCTTAACTAATTGGTTTCATTGCTTAACTAATTGGTTCAAATGATTAACTAATTAGTTCGATTGATTAACTAATTAATTCAAGTGCTTAACTAATTGGTTCAAATGCTTAACTAATTAGTTCGATTGCTTAACTAATTGGTTCAAATGTTTAACTAATTGAATTTCAACGTTTCACTAATTAATTACAATGTTTAACTAATTGATTTCATTGCTTAACTAATTGGTTCCAAAACTTAACTAATTGAATTTTGGGATTAACTAATTGAATTTTAGGCTTAACTAATTAGTTCCATTGCTTTAACTAATTAGTTCGATTGCTTAACTAATTAATTCAAGTGCTTAACTAATTGGTTTCATTGCTTAACTAATTGGTTCAAATGATTAACTAATTAGTTCGATTGATTAACTAATTAATTCAAGTGCTTAACTAATTGTTTCAAATGCTTAACTAATTAGTTCGATTTCTTAATTGATTGAATCTCAACCTTAACTAATTGAATTTCAAACTTAACTAATTGGTTCAATTGCTTAACTAATTGGTTCAATTCCTTAACTAATTAGTTCAAGTGAATAACTAATTGAATTTTAGGCTTAACAATTTTTTTTAAAAAAATCTATAAACCAATTAGTTTCAGTGTTTTACTAATTAGTTTTATTGCTTAACTAATTGAATCTATTCCTTAACTAATTGAATCTATTCCTCAACTAATTGGTTTTATTTATTAACTAACCGATTTCAATCTCAAAACTAATTGAAAATAATAAATAACTAAAATTATTTATTTCTTAACTAAATACAAAAAAAATATAAGTAAAATAATAATTGAAAAAAAAACGCAACTAATCCATTTTACTTTATAACTAAATATAATTAAAACATAACTAAAACAATAAAATTCTTAACTAAAACAATGAATATGAATAACTAAACCGAAGCTCACAATCAGAGGAGATGAACCAAAATTGTAACTAAAATAGAGTTATTCTTAACTAAAAGGGAATTATTCTTGACTAAACAAAATATTTACGCAAAAAAATGTAACAAAAAGGATATAAAAATTACAACTATTAACTAAAAAAAATGCAGCAGCACCAAAGCCTGGTACGGGTGAAGAGGAGCCCCAAACCACAACCACCACCAGCCTCGCGAAGAGGAGCCGACAACCTCCAGCCACACTGAACTAGGTTTGGCCGCACCGAGGGAACGAGGCAGATTGCGAGGTGGCTAATCGTCGCCTCTCCTCCCGCGACTCTCTCTCGTTTAGTCTTCCGTTCCAGTTCCGTTCCCCGTCCATCTCCGACGGCTATTGCGACAAGGAGAATCACCGGCGCCGCCTCCATCAAAGCCACCAACTACGACGATAAAATAAACAAAGATAATTAAACAAAAATTGCAAAATCGAAAAAATCAATCTAAAACCTAAAATTGCAAAATCAACAAAATTAATTAAAAAGCTAAAAAATCCTAACCTCCTATGGCGACGCCGGCAAGGAGGCAACATTCTCAAGGCTGATTTAGCGCATACCCTACCTGTTAGGTTATGATACATATGACAATTCATAAATCATGCGGAAACAACCATTTAGCCAGGAATACATATTATTTACACATAATCATATAGCATAATTTAGATGCATACTCTTTGTTGCGTGCCTTCCCTAGCTGCGCCCGAACCGAACAAGAACAAGTCTTTAGGACTCCAAGTGTCGTCCCTCCGTAGATAGTCCACAGCACGTCCGGATCCGCCTTAAGATTGACCAACTAGAATCGCCCTTAAGGTACTAGAATTTTCGGTACTATTGAGCAAGGAATGTGGCTGAATTTTTTTTCTCAAAACTCACTTTGAATACTTGAATTAATCTCTTAAAACTATGTGACCCTAGGCACGTATTTATAGAGTTATGGAAAGGGAATTGGAATCCTAGTAGGACACGAATTAATTAAACTTAGAATCCTACAAGAACTCTAATTAATTAATTTATCCTTTTAGGAATAGGATTTTAATCATATACTAATTCTAATAGTTTTAGGAATCGTGCATGAACACAAACTCACACACACACACGGCAGCCACGAGGGCCGCCCATGCGTGCGTGCGAGCAGCAGCCCACGCAGCGAGGCCCATGGCCTTAGGCGCGCGCTGGGCCTGCCTTGCGGTGGGCCTGGGCGCTGCCTTGGCTGGGCGCGCGTTTGGCTTGCTGGGCGATGGCCCGACTTCGTGCTGGGCCTTCGTCCAGCAGGCCTCGTCCGATGCTAATTCGTACGATACGCTTCCGATTAAATTCCCGGTTCCGGAATTCATTTCCGATACGAACAATATTTAATATTTCCGATTCCGGAATCAATTTCCGTTTCGAACAAATATTTAATATTTCCGTTTCCGGAATTATTTTCCGATTCCGATAATATTTCCGATTCTGACAATATTTCCGTTTCCGGCAATATTTCCGATTCTGGTAATATTTCCATTTCCGATAATATTTTCCGATACGTACCATGTTTCCGTTTCCGGCAACATCTACGACTTGGATAATATTTATATTTCCGATACGATCCATATTTCCGTTTCCGGCAATATCATCGTTTCCGGAGTATTCATTTCTTGCCTGTGACGATCTCAGCTCCCACTGAAACCAAGATCCGTCGATTCCGAATATCCATAGATGGAGTATCTAATGTCATTAAATACTTGATCCGTTTACGTACTATTTGTGTGACCCTACGGGTTCAGTCAAGAGTAAGCTGTGGATTAATATCATTAATTCCACTTGAACTGAAGCGGCCTCTAGCTAGGCATTCAGCTCACTTGATCTCACTGAATTATTAACTTGTTAATTAATACTGAACCGCATTTATTAGACTTAACATAGAATGCATACTTGGACCAAGGGCATTATTTCCTTCACTACCAATATCGCAGCCACCGCGAGAATAGAGCCACCAGCGCAATATTCTGCTTGTCCTACGAGGTGGTTGTGTACGTATACGACTCTTCTCCTCCCTCTCCTTCCTTCGTCGATCTTCCATTTCCTCGCTCGTTCGGCAGCCAAATCTCCGGATCTTCAACTCCGGCGGCAATCATTCTCACCTACGACGACCGCCGGCGCCGGAGAGTATCAAGAGGAGAGAGAAACTCGTAGGCGGCGAGTTCGGGTTCGCCGCCGTTTGCGATTTCAAGACGCAGAGGGTTTGAGGAGAGAGAGGGTTTGAGGAGAGAGAAATGATTTAGGGTTTTGAAATTGGGTAAAAAATAGGTATTTATATGATCCAAATTGAAAACCACGGTTTTTTTGACCCGCGTCCGTGTCCTGACCCGCGCCCAGACACGTAGGCACGTCTGACGCGTCAGACCGTCTGATTTAAAATTTTGTATTACTAATATATAGAACTCCATCTAAAATCAAACACTCTTAATTAATTAATTAATTAATTAATTACTAATATATAGAACTCCATCTAAAATCAAACACTCTAATAATTAAAAAATGATTCTAGAATAAAATTCATCAAAAATCAAACAATAATCTAAAATAAAATAAATAAATATTCAATTTAAAATCAAACATTAATCCAATATTAGAGCGCCACGTAGAAAAATCTAGTTATACCAATTTATAATAGATTTATTGTATACCAACATACACCCGTAAAAGATCAATCATACCTAGATAAACATGACAAAATCTAATTTTCATCTAGTACTTGTATTTAGAAATTTGTATGCCACACGGCCCAGAACGCAAAATAATAATAGTCACTTTTGCTATTCCAGAGTCCACACCCGTGGATCCACCTGTATTATTGTCTCGTTAGTCGTAACAATTAAGGCAAATACAAATGCTGATCTCTTAACTGTTAACTGTTAACTGTCAACCGTCAAACTTTAAGTTGGAGTATACAAGTGGAGTGGAACTCATCACTTTACTTAGAAAGACTAACGTGTTGGCATCAAAGTAGTTGAAGTTGATCAAAGACACTCCCCAAATATGAAGTATCATACGGTTGTCGCAATTAAAGACGATGTAGATATACTCAAAACGCCTATCATGGTTTTTCTTCATTAACCAACAATTTTCCCTAAAAATAAGGGTTTAAAATATATTTTAATGGATATACAATTATTTAACTAGTCATAATAGGAACTATCAATGAGAGAAGTTGTTTATCTAGCATTTTAAGGGTGAGTTTATCCTCAGGCTCACCTTCAATCTTCATACTCTGTCACATCAGCTTTCCACTAACTTTTTTATTATCCACACTCACACAAAACTCACCCTATTTTTACACATTATCCTCGGACTCACCTCGGACTCATCTAACTCTTAAAATAATATTTTATGTATATATCTTTTTTTTTGGTACATTTTTCAAATAATATTGAAACTATGTTTTCTTATATATAAACAAAATAGACCCGATCAAAAGGTGGCCGGGTCAAGAACATAAAAATTTGTCCATTACGTCGGGGCGGGCCGGGCCGGGCCAAGCTTCGGGCAAATTTTGTATGCCCAAAATCCGCTATTTCGGGCTTGGGCCAATTTCGGGTCGGGCCAAATTTATAACTAAAATTGTTGTTTTGCGTTGTCCAAAGGCCGTATATTTTTTTAAAAAAAATCGGGTTCGGCCGGGCCTTCTTCCCAACACCCGGTGATTTTCGGATCGGGTCAAGCCGGGCCAGCGGGTCAGGCCCATGTTGATCGGCTCTAAAACAAAGTAATTTATAATTCGAGAAAAAAATGAAAAAAAAAAAAAAGAAAATGTTAATTTCGAAATTGACATATGTTCCGTACAAATTAGAAACAATAATACAACATATTAAATTCAAAAGATCTAGAACATAAATTTAAAGCCAAATGAAACAAAATAATACATAAACCATCAATAACTTAGCTGGGTAAAATAAGATAAATTAAGTTTGATTATGTGGCATGATTTGATTGGAGGAATAAAAAAAGTGGAGTATTAAGTGAGTCTTGAGTGAGTCTTGAATTTTCAAACTCACTTCAAGACTTAGTGTAGTGTTTTACCACATTATCCCAAGATTTAGGCTTGAGACTCACCTCGAGACTCCTTTCAAGACTAGGGATAAACTCACCCTAAGTATGTAGAACTTTATGTGAAAATTCTAAATTCCTACACTTATCGAACAATTTTATTCACTTCTTAGGAAGTGGAACTTTATGGTCTGTTTGGATACTATCATTTTATTTGAATAGGAGATACACTTTACCGTACACGAGTATTAAGGAATAATAGTTAAATGAAATAAAATAATAAAGCAAGTGGGGTTGGGGTAAATATTTTAATCAAGTAAAATAAGCGGGGACCACTAAATAAATAAGTGAAGACCATTTAATTATGGAGGGGTGTGGGGGTTGGGGTTTATGAAATTAATTATTTAATGTGGTAGTGGGTCATATGGTAAATTAGATATATTATTTAATTAGCTGGTGGGGTTGAAAAGTTACTGAAAATGGTAAGTGTATCTCCTATTTAAATATGGTGCCGAAAATGGTAACTGTATCTCCTATTTAAATATGGAGAGAGTATGACTTAAGTCAAATTTACAAACCCCATAAACAAAAGGAATTAAGGGTGTGTTATATTTACCCACAAATGTCCACTATAACAAACTTAACTGAGTTTATCTGAACTTATTTGAAGTTAATATACCCAAACTTATTAGAACTTATAAAAAAACAAAAGTTAATCATAAGTTGTAACTGAGCTGAACTTACTTAATTTCCGAAAGTTTTTGATACTATTATTATGCTAATATGCTAAACGGATATTCCCGTATGACCCACAAATAATGCCCATGTCCCACAAATAATGTCAATGCCCATCTACTGATCTACATGTTTGTAGTCATTACTCAACTAACTTCTGTTTTCTACTTTTCCATTGGCAATAAAGAGACATGAGGTATCCTAAATATCTTCTTTTGGATAACTTCTGCTTCACAATGAGCCACAATAAATATTGAATTAATATAGACTTTAAAGTTTAAAGTAGTTCATTACTAATCTATACTAATATATTAAAAGGCGTTTGTGAAAACGTATATGATTGACAACCAAAAAAGCATGCATGTAGCAAGGATCGAAAATCAAACCTCATGGATTAAAAGTTTCACTTCCTACCATCTCAACTACCTACAATGTTTGTCATATTTTCACATATAAATGTAAAATACAATCTTTTAAAATTGGGCGCATTTTTAGAAAACATAAACCCGATTAAAAGTAAAACCCGGAGCAACGCCCGGGCCACACACTAGTAATATATTAAAAGGTGTTTCTAATCAAGCATACATGCCACGTGTAACTGCTATTGCATTACAAATATGACACATCATCAAGCCAGAAATATAGCAAGATTTGAACTAGAGACCAAGTAGAACAAAATTAGAGGTCAAACCATCTTAACCATTTATTAGTTGTGTATTATTAACTCACTAAAATATATTTAACTTACTTAGATTGATGCATGTTTGGTTGTGCTGATTAATATTTTATTTTTAAGATATAATTGTCAAATTCACTACGAAACGATTATAAGACATTTGATGGTCAATAAGGATAAATAACAATCTGGTAGACGGGCGAGTTATACGGTGACCCATTCTGCGGCAAGGTGTGAAACCGATGTTAATTCGGAACGTGTGTGTATGAACTCTTTCCCCCAAAGTCTCCCAACTTTGACGGACCTTGATTTGATTTAATGAGTGTGCCCGTTCTTTCCCTTAAAAAAAATATATAGAACAATGTTGCCAAAAAATAAAATAAAATAATGTACAAGGTAACAATGTCAAAGGAAATATAAAGTTTCAAAAAATTACAAAAGAAGATAAAACCTGTATATCTAACACGTGTACAAAATAAAATATGACATTTGAAGTATCAACCCGACATATCGTCCGGGCCACACCCTAGTTAAAAGTTAAACGGAGTAGATACATTAAAGTTAAACTACCACTACTACTTCAGTATACGCAGACTACATATCAAGAGTAGGTATGTATCAAACGATCTTACTATCATTAGTAACAGAATCTAAGTTAAGTAAAATATGTAAAATGTTACCCTTTTATTTTCACAAGCAGTAATATTTTATGTATTCGTTAAATTATACTACGTACTCCGTAACGTTTATTTATAATGAGTACCTGATTTGAACATATATCTAGATTTAGTCATTTAGCTTGACGACATAATATGTCAGCTTGCAGGAAACCATGCTCTGCACAATAATGTGTTAAAAGAAATATAGCATGGCAATACACCTCAAGTAATGGACATTGCTTGAACCAAGAATTTTATGAAATAGTTGCATATAAATATATAATGAAATCCAACAAACTTCCGTAGGTTCAACCAAAGAATCAGGTATCACTTGTGCGGGAGTATTCGTGTGATCTCAAACAACTATCCACACTCTTCAATTTATTCCACTGCACAGTGAATAGTGTGATACATACAACTAGCTTCTAAATCAAATGATTCAATAAATTAATACAAGAGGAAGACGAAGGGAATGACCCTTTCAGATACAAATCACATTTCGTATCAATCGAGTGCTACACGAATCACCATAGCAAATGCTTGATAAGAAGCCACCATACAGCAAACAATGCATACCTAGTTCATAGATAGCTGTCTTTACATCATCAATGGACTCATTTTCACTAAGATCTGCATTCTCACTACCATTGCATATGTTGAATTCACCATGCTGCAACTGAGTATTCTCATGACCTTGAATCCAGCTGAAATCAATCGGATCTTTTACATCTTTTAAGTATTTACAACCTTCAACCAAGAAGCTCCAAGCCTTTGGAATGATAATTGATGTACATTTGTGAAATTCCTTGGTTATACTGTTGAAAATCATATTTCGAGTTTGAGTACAACTCAAGTGAGATTCAAATCTATCCAACAAGGAACACCTAGGGCAATTGACATGGGGAACAGCTG
Organism: Spinacia oleracea; assembly: GCF_020520425.1. Lineage (NCBI taxonomy): Eukaryota > Viridiplantae > Streptophyta > Magnoliopsida > Caryophyllales > Amaranthaceae > Spinacia > Spinacia oleracea. Next base: position 157,770,645 of record NC_079490.1, on the reverse strand, counting down.
AAAGATTTTGCAACTCACCATTTGCAAAAGAATTCCATGACGGACTTCTTCCAAAAGATAGTAAGTCCTGTCCAGCATCTATCCAGAATGTCGCAGCAGAAACAATTAAAGATGGATCCGAGAGAAAGAGATAGTGTGTCGCGCAAGCAAGCAGCAAGCTGTATGCTACACTAGTTCTGCTCATATCAAAGCTCTGGGGATGCATTTCGCCATTCAAACCAGCACGGATCTTATATGTAGAAATCAACGTAGTATAGGCATTTAAAGAGATATAGTGCAGGGGTGACAACTTAATATCTATATCAGAATCTCCTCTCGCTTGCTCCAGATGTCTATTTGACAGGCCTTCAGTGAGGAGTCCTTCAACCTTGTCACAACATGAGACAGGATCGCCTACCTCCATATACTCCTCTATACTGCTATCCAACATATCCCTCAACATTTCAACCGCTTTTTCCTTATAATGCTTGTCCAGAGTTTTTGAGCAACCTTTGTGGAGGTTGACACAAAACATTTCCTGAAAAGACACGTTCCAATTTTTCATGATAAGCATCTGAAGTGGTCTGGTATTTAAAATTCTAGATAGACATTGCTTCTGAAAAAAGGAAAACCGACAAATAGCCAGATAGGGGCAAAGCGTCCTTGGGAAACGAAGATGGCGCCAGCAGGTTTAAAAAAGGAAAGCAGTTCTAATATATCCACAGATGATCAATTGTGGAGGCAAATTAAAGCATTAAAAGGTTGTACCCAGTGCCCAAGGCTCTCTAGTGCAGGGTTTGGGGAAGTCCAAATGCAGGCGTTCTTACTCTTATTGTCATAACGAGGCAAACTAGCATTGCTTTAGAAAAATTCAAGCAAAGTATATACACGAATTTTTGGTAAAACACTTGTCGATTTACCAGGAAGGAGTGAAACACCCCACTATATGTTACAGAACTCACTGCTTAATTTCAGAGAATCCGTGTACAGAGGTTAGTAACCATCGTCATGCCTCATATAAAACATCAACTAGTATAAAACATCAACTAGTGAACACCAATTACTCACTCATTCACATCATACTACAAAACCTCAAATTTCTCATTTCTATCTCTCTAAATCCACCCACATCCACCAACCTCAAAATATTCTTACACCACCATATTATTCATGTAACCAGCACGAAGGATAGCATTGGGAGTGGTACACTAAAGTGCAATGACAGGGACATATCGGGGGCTGGCGGGGACATTAACACATAATGCCATAATGGTACTAAATGGTGCGTTCATACACAATGGCACAATACAACCGAAGGTAGGATCATCAGGGAATGAATCAGGCCATAAAGACATCTCCAACAAGATTCAGTAAATGTGTGGCAACATGGCGGTTGCCAGTTGCTTGCAGCCTGCCCGCAACTAGTTAGCCAGTCATACAATCCCTAAGGTCAACCATGTCATGCATGATTTATCTCTCTAATTTGACCTCCTCAGATCACCAGATTCGAATATGAAATGGCATGTTGAATCTTAGGCATAACAGGATAAAGTCCATACCAATTTATGCAAGTTGTAGCAAGTAAATTTAGTAAATAAAGTGCTTCTTCAAAAATTGACCAACCTCCAGAGCATGATCAACATAATCTTGAGGCACTGTGCTACACCGACTACAATTACAGAAGAACTTATACTCCAGCAACAAATCTGATTGCCTCAGTGCCTACAGAGTAGACCGAAAACCATTTTAGCACAGTGCAAGCTCTAAAAAAAATCTAGAGGGAGTTCTGACTTCTAATAATTTTTAGACAAAAAAGAATAGCATAAATCAGCATCACAGAAAAATAGATGTCGCATAAATCATTACAAAAGAAAGTACACAGAAGAATCACCAAAAATGACAATTGAAATAACCTAGAGTATTTCACTAGCGCTATTCATAATTAAGGGTAGCATAGATGTAATATTAGAATGGAAGACGAGCAATTCATTTAAATTGCCCAATAACAAGTGCTCATGTATTAAACTAACACGACGAAGAAGAGATGTCAATTAAATAGATCAAGGACAAAGGTAACTTTCCTAGTCTATAATGGTCAGTTCACCGGTCATCCTATTTCTAGACCATTTTCATTAGTGAATAAAAAATACTCCCTCCGTCTCAAAATACTCATACCATTTGTGTTTGCGTGTAGTTTTATGAATATTCGTGGGAATTACATGAAATTGAATAAATTAATGTGCAAGTGGAGTTAGTGATGAAATTTTAATTGTTTGTGTGAGAGAAATACTCCGTTTGTCCCTTAATACTCGCCCCGATTTTACCGGCACATAGTTTTAGGCAATTTAATTGACTTATTAATTTATTAGGTGGTAGTTGATAGTGGGGTATTTTTTAATATAGTAGTGGAAAATGTGTCAAATAAAGGAGTGGGGGTGGGGGAGGGGTTGAATTTTTTACTGTTTTTTTAGGAAATAGAAATATATGTGGGTCCATGGTTAATTGAGAAAAATGATATAATATTAGTAAAAGTATGTCATTCATAGAAACGAGACGAGTATTAAGGGACGGTTTTATAAGGAAAGTAGGGCGAGTATTAAGGGACGGAGGGAGTAATAAAGAATTGGTGCAAGTTGGGTAAAAAAGAGAGAGAAACAATAAATAAGTAGTGGTGTCATACCAAAAGAGGAAGTATTGAAAGTATTTAGAAACGGGCGAAAGAGGTAAGTGATGCAAGTATTTAGAAATAGAGAGAGTAGGACTCTACAATACAATAAATATGTGGGTGTAAAATGGTCAGAGCCTCATAGGTCATCCTGTTTCTAAACCATTTTTTATTGGTCAATAAAAGTACTCACTCCGTCCCTTTTTATTCTTTACGTATTCCGTTTTGGGTGTCCCATTTTAATCTTTACGTTTAGAATATTTCCTTTTATATTATAACATAAATACCCTTAATATTCTATCAAAAATTGTGCCAAGTGATTATTTTAATCAATTACATTCATTGGGGCATTAAATATTTCCCATTTTCTCATTCGGACGATAAATCTTTCACACTTTCCCAATGTCAGAATTTTGATAAAAGTGAAATATTATAAATAAACGTAATTTGCATTGTTTAAATAAAAAAGAAGGAATCTCAATCCACATTAATTAATCGTTAAATCGCATGCATGATACCAAACGTAAAGAATAAAAAGGGACGGAGGGAGTAAAATGTTAAGTGAACTTGCAAGTTGCAAGGCAAAGGCCCCATCTAAAGTGAAATGTTTACTTAGGCTGAAATGGATACGATTAAGCATCATCCAATAGTTTCTTCATATTGTAATAACGTAGGTAAAAGGCGATATCGTCAAGCAACTCATGACCAAGAGAAATAGCTTTTGGTTGGCTTCTTGTCTCCCAACTCATTTTTGGGTTTGTTGAAAACAAAAGTTGGGTTTGGCAGCAACAGTGTTGCTCCCAGCTACATATATTGGGAGTGATTATGAATTTATGAACACAAAGCTGGTAACAACACTCAGTAAAATAAGACAGGCAAAAGTAATTCAATAATTTTTGTGGTTTTGCTCGTCATACCACCAGCTTGCAGCACGCCATTCTTCACGAAGGAATCAATTATCATCAATGCTAAATGGCGTAGAATCTCTCTGCGTCTCCAACAACAGTGGTAAGGGAGAATTCATGACACTTAGACCATTCATTTACCAACATATAAACCATTACAAAATGGTATAAAATCATTGTAACAATAGCAATAATTACTCCCCCCCCTGTCATTGAGAGCAAATGCTAACAATGACAATGAAAGATCCTGAAGATCTGGTTGACTGGTTGCTTAATTGCTGATGATGATGGCCAAAAAGTAACGGTGAGTAGGGGCTATGACGGAGAGATGAAAGAAGATCGCTAAAGTGGTTGTGATGGCTGACAAATACAGTTCTCAAGGTGTCCAGGTCAAGGGGCATGAGTGACAGAAAGGATGGCCGGCCCCAGAAGGGGCCTTGGTTGTCTTGCTGAAGAGAAATGTAGGTGGAAGTATAATTACAGTCTGTGGGGTTCAACTTATATTAACTTATTTTGACTTATTCAGACAAAATAAGTTCAGATAGTTTCATGTGTCCAAACTAGTTTTTGGTGCACACCTTCACGATATGCGTGCAAACATTTCGAAAACTCTGGTCTATATGCAATCAATGTTCCCACACTTCAAAATTGTTCTTTTACCAATTTAAATGTTAATAAGGGGATTAGAGATAGTTTGCGTGGACACCAAAGTCCTCAAAAGTTCCTTTATACATAGAGATAAGTTCAGACTTGTGAAAAGTTTGGTCCCCTTCAATCGTGAGAGAACGACGGGTGTCACGGGCCATACTATGTTACAGGGGCGGACCCAAGAATTTACAAATGGGGGTCCAAAAAAATTATAATTTGCTTTATAATTTCTCGTATTTGCTCATTTTGGGGAGTTAAAGTTGAAGAGTAAGTAGATAAAATATTATAAACGCTATAATAAAATATGTGGAAGATTTAGGAACTTTAATTTTTTGGTTTCATAACAATAAAACTCAACACCATACAAATTACAGGGTTAACTTGGCGCGATTTCAAATAAAATGGGAAAAAAAAGAGTGTATACGACAAGTTTTTATACATTGAAGGAGATTTTTTATTACAATTGTCGCTAAACAAATTGCACAAAACTACACTAACAAAAAAAATAGGAATATCATTTCAAATGTATTGGGCATTACACTATTATTATAATTAAATCTCTTAAAAGTTCAAAAAACATGCAACAATAAGTCTATAAAAATAGAGTACAAAATAAATTACTTATATATCCTTTGCCAATTACAAATTCATTTTGAAGAAAAAAGTAACACTACTAATATTTTGTATTTTTATAAAAGAAAAATCATGAATCATATAAAAATTAAAAAATAATAAATGAATAAAGAAAAATTATGAAGAAAAAATGAACAACAAAGATTGGGAAAAAACATGAAGAATTTAGAGGATCAATAAAAAGACAAGTAAAAGGCAAAAAATGAAAAATAATAATTATGTTTAATGTCCCTTACTAGGATTCGAACCCAAGTAATCAATGGGTCATAGTGATCAAGCAACCACTAAGCCACAAGTACATTTTATTGTCTACATTACACATTAATTATTAATATGGTGTACTAAATATTCAAGTGCAATTAATTACCTCAATATCAATTTAGCAGATTTTTAAAAAAAAATAATGGGGGTCCAAATCCAGGAACATAGAGGTCCGCCCCTGCTATGTTAACTGATCCCCTAATCCCCCAAAGAACAAACCGAAAAAGACAAGTTATAACATGAAAGTGGGTGATTGATTCCTATATTACCAAGGAATTCCACAACAATGTGCATGATTTAACATCATGCCGGTTATGAATAACTTACCAACCATGGGGGATATAGTCCTTTCAACATCCATATTCTAATGAGGAAAAGACAAGCTGGAACTTGTAATGTTTGAAGACATCACACACTCATGTGTTAACCATTCCACTCCTCACTGCATTCACCTATAGGTCTTCCTAACAAGAGCATTTTAAGGAGAAATTGCCATCATGCTCGCTCATAGAACTCACACCATCCTCTATGAAACTCAGTTACACTCTAACTTATTAAACAAGTTGCTTGGTGATGTTCATTGTTTTTGTCTGATCTGGACATCTTCTGCTCACTTCACTCCTCATCTTTGTTTCCCCAGCAATGGATTCCTTGCATCGCATCTCCTAAAGCTCATTGGTGATGCCTAGACCTGGTTATTGGGCGGGTCGGGGCGGGTCAGGGCAGGTCACTAGCGGGGCGAGTCAATTGCGGGTCATAGAAAAATAAATGCGGGTCAGGGTCGGGTTAGGGTCATAAGGGTCAGGGTCGGGTCAGGGTCATGGTCCAAAGCTAATAGGGTCTATAAAGTGTCACGGTCATGACCAAAAAAATTAACTTCCCCGTCTGAATTTCTCCTCCTAAACTTTTGAAATATGTATCCGTTTTCAAATTGGAATACATACAGATTTACAGTCTCCTGCAGTACATGTGATTTACTCTATTATCTATGCTAGATAATGTGATTTAGTCAAAGTTTACTTTAAACTCTTCACTTATTCGAGTTAAATGCAACGTACAACTATAGACTCTAATCAGCATTCCAGAATGTGTACTGCCATACTGCTATTTTCTCAAATCCTTTACATAATTGAGCAAAAAGTAAATTTATACTATAATAACATAAGATATATCCTGAATCTCGAGATTTGCCAGTTTATTTCGTCTTTAAGAACGATTCACAGTGCTTTATGTTCGGTTGTGTATTAATTTTACTACTTGGACCTTATTGATTTTCTAACCAGTACTGATTGCTGAGTGATTTGCACCATGGTGTAAAAACTAGCCCGAGTTAACTAGGTTTTGGAGGCTGGCGATACGAGATATCCCGAGTTGTAAAGGTGTTTTTAAAAACGGCGATATCTCGGCCGGTTCAACCGATCCAAACGAATTTTCTCCGCATTAAACGTTATTAGCCTCACATCTACTCGGTTTTCAGCCGAAAACCCCATGTTTTCGACAAAAAGAAAGGGAAAAAAAGTAAAGAAATGGAGAAACTCCACTGAAATAGAGTAGAGAACCCATTTTCAGATCTAAAACAAGAGAGGAGAGAGAAGGTAGACTAAGGTAATCATTTAATTGTGTCACGTGTACGATTTAGGAGAGGGGGACTAGGGTGGGTAGTGAGTGGGGCTGAGATGGGGCTTCTTTTTCAAATTTCAAATTCCCACGCGACAACCGCGACACGGTCTGCTACCAACGCGTCATTTCCGTAACCGAGACTCCGTGACCGATCCCGCGACCGTGACCGATACCGCATTTTTTATCTATGATTTGCACCTACAAATTTGACCGAAATTCTTAAAATCTTGCTCGACTTGTATGTGCTCTGCTAACAATTATCTTGACACCATTCATCTTGTCAAGGAAAATCAATCCAAGAAGAGATAGAAAAATTACCGAAAGTCGACAGTAGAAGAAGAACAACAAGAAGAACAATATACTTTGTTGAGAAAATCTTGCCATGGAGGCCAATGGATCTCTAAGGAATGAGGAGAGAGAAAGGTGAGATAGGATCGGTTATGGAAGAGGAGAGAGAAAGTAGAGGAGCTGTGTATTTTTGTTGACCAGTTCTTGACCCTTGTATTTTTTTTAAAGTTATTGGGCTTTATAGAAATACCCTATAAAAGCCCTATAAGCAATTACCCTATAAGGGCCCTGTCCAATAAGAAAATAAAGGGTCAAGACTCTTTTAAAAGTGGCCCGACCCTTATACCCATTGGACTACCCTGTCCAATAACCAGGTCTAGTGATGCCTAGGTCCTATGAGCACAAACCTGATGTTAATCTATCACACTCAACAGACATATTTCATGTTATATCAGATACCCTTGAACAAGTTGGATTACTTTAGACTACATAAGGTAGCTTCTTGGCCTGCACATACACGTATCTCCTCCATGCACAAACTACGTAGACAGATATACATTCACTCTATGATTGAAGCTATTAATGTCTCCTTTTTCACGAATATAGTGTGCTGTTTGTGATGCCTTTTTCCGGGATACTAGTGTTCCTAGCCAATCCTCTCTTGACCCAAATATGCAAGAGATTGCAAGTCAAAAACAGAACTCCCTACTCACTTTGGTTAGTTTTCATTTCCATATTGAAGAGGATAATTCATTTGACTCCCACTTCTTCAAATCACATCGTTTGACACAAATCACACAATCACCAAAATACGCCAATTTTATTTTATCATCAAGCTGCCGTAAAGGCTCCACATTCCTCCAATTTTCATCTCATCTATCCAATCAAATGACGCTAGTTCTCATGCTTCCTTTCACAGTGTTATAACATACGAGAACCTTAATTTCCATCATGCAACTCCTAAGAACATAAACAGTGGGATATAAGATCTTAACCTTAACATATAGCATAGGTTTCTGAAATCTTTCCTCCCAATTACCTCTTGGTCTCACGCCTATTCTAATAAGGTAATACCATAACTCCTAGATGAACAAGAAACCCCAAAGAAGCATCTAGCACTCGATAGTCCAGTGCTGCAAAAATATGGAGTAATCCTCCTGCACTTTCTGACTGATTGAATCTGAAATCATGTCCGGATTCATTATACCAGCTCAAACCTAGAGGGAGCTGGGCCGAGGGTAGTAGTTCCCTTTATAATGTATTCTAAAAGTACCATTATGGCATAATGATGCACAGAAGGCTCGTTTGCTACTGTCAAATGCTGCATGTTTTTCTTTGCTTCAGCTATTCCCTTAATCCTTTCCACACTAGATTAGCCAACTAATTTTTGTAACTCTTCTAAACAAATGAGGGTGTCCAACTGTCCATAAATTCATTCTACGACTCATGACCCCCTACCTACCCCGACCCCTTTCCTGATATCAACATCTTTTACTAAAATATATGATGTACATAATATCACCTTTGAATCTTCTTCCCTGTCCCTTGTTTCATAACCTTTCCTCGATTTCATTGCATAACTCTTCCTAAGCTTATGCCTCAAACTCACAAGCCACTTATACCATGTTAGCGTGCTTTTCCTTTCAAGAGTACCATCTTCTTTTGTTCAAGACCCTAAATAAAGACTTTCAGCCTTTCTCATATCATGAACTGGTTATCACATCAATAATCCTCCTTATGCAGGATCCACTTCGTAATGACTTCCGTATACTGCATTGGCAGACCATTCTATACGACTTCTAAATAGACCAACAAATAATGCAAAATAAATTAACTCTAACCCACGTAGTTTATGACAATTACTCACAAAATAACAACAGCATCTATTGGTAGATATCACAAAGAACTAAGAAATAAAACTCTAAATACAAATACAAATACAAACAATTTCTCATAGTTAAAATAGCTCTTTGATAAACTCTTGACAATCTCTATAATGAAAAAATTATGTGCAGCTCTTTTGCTGATAACATTCATCCATCTTATTTTCTTATAGATTTTCAATGCCATTTTACAACTTCTCACCATAATATTATCCAGTAACGAAGCTGTATAAAACGAGGCACTAACCTTAAACAGTTTCTTTATTCATTATTTGAACTATGGTACAATGCCGAACACGTTATTCAGTTCATCATTAGAGTACTTTTAGCAACATCCAAGTATTTGGTTCTCAAACAATATTATATTTTCCCTCTCCTAACACCAAACATTTGGTCTACAAAAAAAAAAAATTCATAAAACCATTTTCTCCTTTGGCTTGCATCTCTCTCTTCTTTTCTCTCTCCTCTGATCCTCTCTCTTACTACTTTTTAATATTTTAATAGATTCTCTCTCCTTCAGTCCATGCCTTTGGATGTTGCTAAACATGCTCCTAATCATGCATTTTAACTCCCAAATTCACTACAAAGCGCCACTACAGTCAAGGGAGTCATCAATACAAGCACACATTACAACAACCACTAGCACGAATTTGGGAAGCAACCTACGACTTTATCCAGTCGCAGGGCTAAACCAAGAATTCTAAGGGCACCAAAACATGATCCAATGCATCTAGTTATACACCATATAAATGCAATACATATAGAAAGAAAGAGGTGATCATCAGAAGTGTTGGAGAAATTTACCATAGGCTGCAACAATTCGGTATATGTAATTGTCACCTCTTCCCCTCTTTGAATTCCCTTGATGCTTCTAACAATGAGTCTTGGACCATAGTTGCCAAATCCTGCGTCTCATGTAAGTTAAAGATAGCAACTATTTAGTACAAATATACTCAATTTCGAAAAGCAAACTCCATTTCACTTCAAAAACTGACCTTTTGCCAACTCACAAGTAGTACAACCACCTCTATCCTCCATTTGCATCTAAACCCACCAAACAATACTTAAATTAGATTAAAGTTAGCAGCAGTAACCCATTAATCAATCTAAATACATTAAGAACAAATACTTTAGCTGCATCACCGAAAGGCAAAATCCATATCGAGGACGAATCATCGGAACCCTCTGAAACAGCAAACGCAGGAACAAAACGGTAACACGAATTAGGAGAGCAGCTATGATTAATCCAAGAGAAGCATTTATCATAAACCCCAATTCCTAGCCTCTGACTATTAAAATTGATTTCAACAGCATTCGTAATCACCAAGCACAACACGGCCTTCTCCAACTCACAATCACCACCATTACCGTCGGAATTGGATTCGAACTCGAATTCTCTCTCATCCCGCATCGCTCGCGCCATGGCCATCAGGCTTGCGCCAGTCCTAACCCTAGCTGAATCAACCTCATCGGAAATAAACTCGTGTCGATTGGTGAGGAGACCAAGGAAGCGAGGAGAGAGAGTGTAAGAAGGGAGGAGGTGGAGGAGGCGGAGAGAAAGACGGAGGTCGGAGGAGTCAGGGTGAGGGAAGAGAGAAGGGTTAGAGTGGAGAAGAGAAAAGAGGTGGTGCTCCGCGGAGGAGTAATGGAGGGAAGAATCATGGGTGGAGGAGCAGGCGCCATTAGAGCAGTAGCGAAGGAAGGTGGCGGCGGCAGTTGTGGCAGTGGAGAGAGAAAGGAAGCAGGCGGAGCAGTTGGAGGGGAGAGAAGAGTTGTAGAGAGAGAATGCAAGAGGTGCTAGTGGTGGAGTTATGTCTTGTCCTATTTGTATGTCTTCCTTTGCTCTCATTTCCATCTCTTTTTTTGTTAATGTAGTTTAACTGATTTTCGACTTCTGTTTTCCCGGGGAAATGTATTTATAAGTCTTGCCTAGTGCCTACATCAATTCGTGGATGGTGGACTCTACGTGCACCACCTCCAAAACGCAGGTTATTGTTAATAAAAACGCAGTTTTATCATTTAAAATTAGACGGGAAGAACATCCTTAGGTGTCCACTGTACACGAAATTAAAGGTGAAGAAATCTGCAAATTCTATCTCCTTATATTTCGCTTATTTTCAAGTTAAAGATTCGGTCTCCTCAATCTTTCCAAACAACCTCAATCTTCATCCCTAAAATCTCTCCAAACTACCAGAAAATGAATCTAGCCCCAATTTTATCACAGTATTATTTTTATGGTGTTCTTATACGGAAGCGATTCGATAAAAATGGGTTCAGTTTGAAGAAATTGAAATTCGGAATTGAACTCCATGGCTAAAGACGACGAACATGGCGAACACGGAAGAAGAACACACAAGGAAAAATCGTATGTATTTACTACCTTTTTATAAATTAAACTTCTTATCTTCATGTTTCCCAGATCGAAGTTAATACTAGTACCCATATAGTTGATTTTGGATTTGTCTTTTTAATTCCAATGAACAAAGATGTGGCTTGGGTCCTTTGAAAGTCTATAAAATCACCGTAAGATTTTGGATAGACTGCTAGTAGTCATTTGAGAGTATTCATTGCTCACAATATTTAGTGGTCTATTAACTTTTGAAAGTAATTAGTTTTTGCTGCTATATTATTTGTACAAGATACAAATTCCTTTTAATTTGAATAACGAATTAATTAATTGATCATATGATTTGGAAACAGGTTTAATGGAGATGAGGATGATGTGTTGCTTAAAAATATGGTATTGGAGAAAAAAAAGGAAGAAAATGAGCAAGAGTATTATAATTGTGGATCATGGATTGTTAGAAGAAATTAACAGAGAGTATGTTGAACCTCTGGATGGCGACAAGTAAGTTAACGTTTTTTTTGTTTTTTTTAATTAACAGAGTATTATAACGTTTTTTTTGTTCTAATTTGGATTGAGGTTCTCTAATATGTTCTTGTATACTTGTTTTTATGTTCTGCATACCCGCATTTCGGATTGTACATATAGTCACTGTGCGCCATGATGAACACGCATTGAAATGTTAATGAACACGATGAATGATTTCAATGTACACGTTTTAGTGAAATATATTAACTATATGTTCTTTTGATTTGAAGTATATGTTCATGTATTATATGTTCTGTGGGTATTGAGTACTTGAGGTTGATCATTGTGCATCCGAATGCATAAACCGTAAGTTGTTGTCTGCATATTAGTATGTTAGTTTATAACGGTGCTTCCGATTTTAACTCGTATGACTTCCCCTATGTTCTTTTAAGCAACTTTTATGTGTTGTCCTATGTTCTTTTAGTTTATGAAACCTCTAAAAACTATAAAAACCGATCAAAATAGGCTGTTGGTTGGTGCGTCTAACATTGTGCAATAAAAGATATTAATTTGTGAGCCTGTCTTATTCATTTTTATGCATTATTGATGGTTGATCTAAATGCATCCACCAACATTAATTAACTACTAAAGATGAAAACAAAAATAGCAAAAAGACTCAGAGCGTGAAAGGTAATCTTTTGAGCTTAGTATCTTATGATGAAAAACTTCTTACTAGGCAAAAACGCTCACATTGGTAGCTGTGAGAACTGAACAAAACAACAATATATACTTTACGCAACTTACTTTGCCCGGCGTAGCAATCTTTTCTGGTAAATCTGCTGATAAACTTGTCCCACTACTAGAATTATACGAAAGAACGTCGGTCTACCTACCTACAAATACACCGGAAATATATAATACGGAGTATGTGTTATTTTATACGTAGTACTTCATACAAGCATATTGGTTTTATATTCTGCTAATTTACATCCTATTTTCAGTCATTAGACACCGTAAACACGACATATTATAGCATTGACCATTCGGAGATTGTATGTTTCTAGTAGCTTGTATGTATAATCATTATACTTCTAAAGACGTTCCTTAGTAATAGCTTGTATGTTCTTTTATGATAATATGAAGTACATACTAGCAAGTTGACCGTAAACTAAAAACTAAAGACATATATAATCAGCAACTTGAAGCCAATAATTAATCACGCAAGGTACACATATTTACTTATTTAGTAGTTTTTGGCTTGCTGGATATATTAAATAGAGTGGAAGTAATCTTTTGGGAAAGGATCAAATTAAGAACCAAATGCTTATTTTCTGACTGTTCTTTTGGAAAGGACCAAATGCTTATTTTCTTGCAAAAAAGGTAGTATTCTCCATGTACATAGATAAAACACTGCAAACCCCTATTGCTATTAATTGAAATAACAATATATATTGGAATATGTTCTATAATTTACACAATCTTCCTTTCTTTTAATCAAAGTTTTTGTTCTATTTTAAGGCAACATGCCTCATCCGTAGTTGTACACGATTCAAGTGCATCTAATGGAAAAGAATGACATGCTCCACCTTCCGAAAATGAGCCAAAAAACACAAAATTACGGTTGAAGCTCGTAGCACAAAAAAAACCAGCTGCTCAATGTATTGAAAGGTAAAGTATATGTTCTATAATTAATATCTTTTATTTCGATCTTCGTTATATAACATGTTCTCCATCTTTGTCTTGTGTTCTTAAATAATTTTATTCTATATAGTCATCTATTTGTTTTAACTGATATATTCTATGTTCTTTCAACATCATAGTACTATTACGGATGCACAAGAAGGACCAAGCCACCCAACTAATATGGTGGAAAGAATATCTACTGAAAGTGTGCCCCAACCACTTTCGAATTTTCGAAAAATTTTGTTTTGAATACTAGGCAAACCACTCAACAGATTAAGAAGCTTATTAAGGGTATAAGCGATCAAGCAGACAAAAGACAAGCAATAACACACATGGGTTTTGGAGGCCTTCTCCATATTGACTTGCCCTTCAACACACCATTTTTCGCCGGTGATCTGGTTTGGAATTTTGACACCAATAGTATGTGCATACTTCTCGAAAGAAACAAGGAGATTCATATCATAGCATTAGATGTATACCTTGTCTATGGAATTCCCTTAGGAGGACATAAGATAATTGAGGCGAAGGATGATGAAGAGAGTTTTGTAGAGTTGGTCGCTGCGTTGAAGTCATACCATGGTACTGTAGATGTCCCGTCTTTGACCGATATTGCGGCCAAGTTAGTGAAAGCTGATGTTGATGATAATTGGAAAAGGAGCTTCTTAGTATTGGCGGTTAACTCATGCATCAAATCTACCACCAACCCACAACCACTTTTGCGATTCCTCAGCACATCTTATGACACCAACCGTATACATGAGTTCAATTGGTGTCAATACGCCCTTCAAAGTCTGGTTGATGGGACCGTGTATTGGAAAAAAGAAACTTCACGCTTCTTTACAGGACCCTTGCCATTCCTTATGGTAAGATCACGCCTATTAAGCTCATTTGTTTGTAGGTTCTCCTTTAAAAATGACTCACATATGTACTGTTAGATTCTAATACAAGTTCAATTTGGTGTTATTCCTTCTTGTTCAACAATTAGTTTTATATTTCTAATGAACACGTTTTTTTGATTAGAATTTGGTATAATTTCAAATATTGACAGGTGTGCTACTTTGACCGACTTAAAAGGCTAACTTTCGATCCTCCAAGGACATTTCCACTTATCTCTGCGTGGAATAAAAATGTCGTGAAAGAAAGAGTAGATCTGGAATTGACGTTCGGGTTTGGTTTGGGAACGTTGTTAGAAAGGATCGAAGCACCTTTTTTGGTTCAGAAACCACAACAATCGGACGTTCAACACCACCGCCAAGAGCAGCCTCAGCATGACGAGCAGCAGGACCTAGAGCAAAGCAAGCTTCCAGCAAGTATGGAGGTATGAGATATTATAATATGTAGTTCTGATGAGATCTTCTAATTGATTGGGACTTGGGGTATATATTCATAGTTATAGTATCATGATGAGATGGTTGTCATAACATTATATTTGATTGTGATGTTCTTCTTCGTTGGTTATTATGTTCTTTTGATAACACTATATGCTCTTTTCTTCATCTTTGAACTTATTTGTAGGAGTTTATGCATCAATTCGGTGAGGTGACCAGCACAATAGCCAATGGTTTTGTTAAACTCACCAACCTCCTAGCAATTGGGGAGAAAATATCACCAGGAAATATATTTAAGGAAGATATGGCGTTTAACTTAGCTAACATGTGGTCAAAGTGCTCTGGTTCTCATCTTCCCTCTGAACTCAATCTTATGACTCAAGGTGGGAGCAGGTCATTGCTTAGTCAAGACATTGATCTGTATTCTTCTATTTGGTTTGCAAATGTCATGGATGAAATTGTTAGGAAGGAAATTGGTAAGGAGCAGGTACCCCAGCAAGATCAACTAACCAACCAACACCAAGTACATCAAGAACCCTTTCTTGATCAATCAAACCAACAATCTGACACCTCTTTTGAGTTGAACCTGGGTTTGAGGGTGGCTTCTAGTTCAGAAATACATATTAATGAGTTTGATTTACTACAAAGTAATATTTTTATAGCTCCAGAGAAGATTATGCAAAACCAAAAGATAAAAGGGCAAGAAAGCTCCCATCAATTTTTAGATCTCCGTTTTTGGTTCAGTACTCTCATTTGCTGAGTGAGAAGGAGAAAGATGTTAATCGCATTTTGGATTATGCATTTTGCCCAGATCTTGATGAAAAGTAATACATTGTCCTTTTCTACTTGGTCTAATTCTTTATTATCCTTTTTTTTAAAACATTTTATTCACTTGTACTACTTTTCTATACATTTAACGTACATTTATTTTGTTGCGTGATGACTTGGTAATTATTTTTATGATAGTGAGATATTGTACGAAGATGGAGTCAACATGCTTATCAGAGAGTACTTTCAAACAATGGGAAATGATGTTTTTATATGTAGTGATGTAATTGATTCGTGGGTATACATCCTCAACGATAGGGACAAGTTAAGAAAAAGAGGGAAACGAATTTTCTTCCCCGTTGAAGCCTTCATAAGTTTACTTACCCCTTTAGTTTGTAAACCATATCATCAACTTGAATTTACTTAAACACCCGTCGTGGTTGCAATGTACAGAATATTCTTATTTACATTGATAATGCTGGAGAAAAATACCAATTTAGTGATGATGCAAGGCTGCAAAAATTCATTGACAGTTGTTCCTATAATATGGAACAGCACAATATTAGTTCTCTCAAAGGCTATAGTCTGGTAATTTTTTGTACCATTCATTTATTTGTCATTACAATTTATTTTGATGAATATAATGGTGCTGACAGTATAATCTACACCATCGTATTTCAGATTTTCTTCCCAATTTATGAACAATCACATTGCTGCGTGATGTGCATAAATATCAACAATAAGACTTTGGACATTTTGGACAACAAAATCCTAGAGGAAGGAATGCGACGTGAGAACAAGTATTATGATTATCCTGAAAAACTTGTAAGTTGTCCTTTAAATATTATTCATTTTATAAACTTTAAAACTTCATTATATATTTCTTGAATTGTTGGATTTTCGTTTCAGCTAGGAGCATTCTCCGTGTACATGGATAGTTTGGGACACAAATTGAAAAGACCATTAACCGAATACAATGTTCGGATAATAGAAATGCCATGGAGAAATAATAAAAGCAATACGGACTGTGGAATATATACAATGAAACACATGGAAACGTACCATGCTAAAGAGAGATGGGGATGTGGCTTGGAAACGGATAACGTGAGTTTTATTTTTCTTCTATTAACTTTTTGTAGACTGATTTGGAAAGATGGAGATACTCCGTATCTAAGATAACGTTCTCCGGCATTTCATGTTCTTTTTTATGAAATTGTTGTACCTTTTCCCTAACGGAGTTTGTATTTTATTTTAGGATGATATTTTGAAGCAACTGCGATTAAAATATTCTGGTGAAATTATTTCCGGCAAGCAAAATCAGAAGAAGGCTGACGTCAATGTAAAATCATCAAGATGGGCACATGCCACCAATTAGATAACGTTTACATTGTAGGGTTCTTAAGGAGAAATAATGTGTTTTTTTATGATACTGGATCAATTGTTATTTTTGAGATTTATACTATGTTTTTCTTTTGGTATTAGTTTTTCACATGTTTTGATTGTGAGATAGAATGTTCTATTAAATTAGAAAAATGTTCCATGAGGTGCAACTTGGTGTTCTTCCATATTGTTTCATTCTCGTTCGGTAGAGATTTGTACGATATGTGATGGGTTCGAATCACCCTTAATTAAGCACCCTCACTTTTTTTGCCATTATTGGCATTATGCAGTAATAAGTTCTGATGATTGGTAATGCAGGTTTGTTGACTCTGGTTGATTTCTGCCAAAATGAATCACCCTGTTCTTGTTCGTATACGAATTTCCTATCAGCTCATCTAACTAATTTCTGCTAAAATGAGTATCTTTATCTTGAGAGATGCAATTCAGAGATAAAAGAACATCTAATCTCTTTATATTGAACATGTACAAGTTATAAAAAGAACATTGACAAATTTGATTCTTCTCGTTAATTACAATATGCATATATATATCACAGCTTAAGTTAGTAATCTTAATTCCACAATTTTTAATTCATTTTCTAGTATCTATTTTCATGGGTACGTGTTAATCATGAAAACCAAACAATAAGAGGCTTGAAGCTTGTCTTGATAACATTGATAAACCAAGCCTTTCCTAATACACGACAAACGATATATGTACGTCAGTATTCCCATTAGGCTTAGGAAACTCAACATCGCATATTTAACGTAAATACTAATACTATAGTTCTAGTTTATCTAAAACACTTGACTACTAATGTATCCTTTATCTAAAACAATTGACTACTAGTTTATTTGTAACATAATATGAACATTAATATATATGTTTAAGAGAATGCACCATAATATTACAAATAAGGATATGCTAGTATGCAGAATATTAAGGGTGGAGAAATATAAGTACCATCGTCTAGTATTAAAAAGAAGTCAATGTTAAAATAGACCAACGTGATTTAACATTTTAAAGAACAACAACATCTAGAAACAATTAAAATAAGTTTATAAAGTAATACCTTGACCAATAATGCTCAAATTCTCCAATAGTGTCGGTGTATTTCAACACGTAGTCGAAAACTGTATTAAAACCTTCCATTCCTCTCAGCCCTTTGATATTAGTCTTCGCATTTTCCCCTATATGCCAAGTACATAGCCGGTGCCTTGTATTCGGAAAAACTTTTCTTATCGCTTTTGCCATAGCTTTAGATTGATCTGTCATAATGGTAGTTGGATGTGTCCCTCCCATAGACTTCAAAAATGTATTGAACAACCATTCAAAAGACTCCCATTTCTCATTCACGATAAAACCAATGCCAAACATAACATTCTTGTTGTGATGGTTCATCCCGACAAAAGGACCACATATCATGTCGTATTTATTGGTACGATATGTCGTGTCATGTACCAAAAGGTCTCCAAACACATCATAATCAATCTTCATTCTACCGTCTCGAAAGAAAAAACGATCTAGATAGCCTTCATCATCAAACTCAAAATCATAATAGAAGTCCACCTCGTTAGCTTGTCTGTCCTTGAAATACTTTATCAACTGCTTTGTATCACAACCATCTAGTATTGTTTTTTTTTAGCAGCTAACGCATCATATGCATCCCTCTTAAGGAACCCAAGGTTGGCTTCCCCACCGGCTTGATTTTTGAAAACCCGTACAGCATCAGCAATTGGGACACCATACTCTGTCAAGGAGCTAAGCATATATAGCCAACTGTTCTTCCATTACTTTCCTATGAGACCTTATCAAATGTCTTTTGCTAACTGGAACTCTCCCATGAGTATGAATCATATTATGCTTGGTAACAATAAAAAGGCCCGTTTTTTTATCGACATCAAATTGAATACTAGCCTTGCACCCGCTACGAAAATTCAATTTCTTATAAGCCGTAGGATTAACACCACTCTCTTTCTTGAAACCAGCATATGAACAAAGAAAGAATCGTTGCGAAACTGTTTTATCAGCTCTTCTAGATATCTTACCCTTCCGAGTTCCGAACCCCTGCCTAAACGCATAATCATTATACAACGTGTAGGCTTCCTATTCACTCTTTACCTTTGAATACAATAGCTCAGAATCTTCCGCCTCTTGAAATCCTACGTATAAAAGCAATAAGAATAATATACACTATTAGTACGTATTATTTAATTTTTAGCGAGCATTATAACAAGTGATTGATCTCCATTAGAAAAAAGGACGTCTAACATGAGAAATGAGATTTTAAATATTAATAGGTAATAACATCCATATATTAACTTGTTTAATAGTTGACCTGATGTTCTTTTTTGGGATACATTATGTTCATATATATTCACTTCGTGTTCTTTTTCTAATGAAAATATACGGAAGAACGTCGGCGTACCTACCTACAAGGACACCGAAAGTATATAATACGGAGATGTATTATTTTATATGTAGTACTTCGTACAAGCATCTTGGTTGCATGTTCAGCTAATTTACATCACAATTTCAGTCATTAGAACACGACATTTATAGCATTGACCTTTGGGAGATTGTATGTTCCTTAGTAATAGCTTGTATGTACATTCATTATACTTCTAAAGACGTTCTTTAGTAATAACTTATATGTTCTTTTATGATAATACGAAGTACATATTAACAAGTTGACTGGAAACTAAAAACTGAAGACATAAGTACACATATATAATCAAAATTCGCAACATTTACTTTGTCTTTCCCTGGTATAAGGCTAATAATCAAATAATTAGCCAATACTTGGATTTTGACCATATCACGCAATAGTACATATAAAATCAAAATTAATTTATATTAGAGAACATCATTGTCTTCTTTGTGTTTCCCTGCTATAATCGAGTCTTAATGGTTTTCATAGTCAAAGACACTAGAATACGTAACCAGTAGTATTATGATGCATATAACGCTAAATTAATGCAAAAATAAACAAATACCTTTACTTTTATCAACGTAATTATCATTTTGATCTTCAACATCATTGTAGTCGTTATTTTCTTGATCATCGTTCGATTCCAAAGAGCTTGAATTAGCCATGGAAATATCTCTACGTTTCACAGATTGTTTTTTTTTGGGTTAAAAGTTTTAATTAGTTAGGCAGAATTATTTAATAGGTATGGTCAAAGTTTGTTGGGATTTAGTGTTTGCCGCAAAATCTGGTTCTTTTTTTGGTTTTTTATTAATTTTTTTATTTTTATTTTAAAATCTGAAAATCTATTTTCTTTTCAGTTTTTTCTTTTAAAATAAATGCAAAAAATAATAAAACGACGTAGTTTTGATAGTGGTGCACGTAGAGGTACGTGCACCACGGTCCACCATCTAAATTGCGGTGCCTACATCACTAGTATTGCACTCTATTGATTTGGGCATACAAAACGACCCATCCCACCTCCAAAAGAGGTTATCGAATACAAGATCGCGGAGGATCCAATATGACAATATGCAGAAACTCTTGCATGCGCCCAAGTATAATTATACGATTAACATTTACATAGTGGAATTAGTGCAGATAACACCATAAAAAAATCACCAGTCTCATTTTTTATACCAATATTATACAATATGAACAAATGCATGAGGTTATTATGTTGCTCGAGCCTACAAAGAACATTTCGCAATTATTGACAAACCCTAAAATTGGTGTTACTGAAATCCACATCCAACAACCATTGTTTAGGGATATGTTAAGAGGAAATAACCATGATCAAATAATTCTATCTCCCAACAACCATTCCTCAATGATAATGAGGATGATGATTTATCTGATGATGGCATTGTTGATGATGAGTTACTTCAAGAATAATGTTACTTCGTAATATTGTTGACTTAGGAAGAAAAGAATCGAATGTGCATACCTTGGGGAAAAAACCCCTACTTATCAAAATGATTGATGGGAAATTAGGACACATGCGTCTAAAGCGAAAATTAAAGAAATAAGCATTAGAGTTGAGTTATCCCTTTAGGATATTGGATGCCAATAATTTATTGTCCGGTTCACGAATGAAGCATATTACAAGTGTGTGCTCACACAAGGACCATGGATGATTGAAGATTGCTATTTAATTATGTGAAAGTGGGTGCCAAACTTTCTTCCAAATGAGACTCCTATCGAGGTATTAACTGCTTGGGTTTGAATCCCAACTTATTAATTGAGTAATCAACTTCTTGAACGATATAGGCTCAAAATGGGAAAGGTTCCACACGCGGACAAGACAACAACTCGATTTGAGAGGGGGCAGTTCAGAAGACTAACTGTTGAGATTGACCTCTCTAAACCTCTACTATCCAAGTTTTAGCTAAAAGGAAGAGTATGTGGAAATTAATTCCCAAATTAATTCTAATAAATGAAATAAAAAAATTAACTTTTAAGGTAGGAGCGTCAATCTCGAAAGTGTCAAGACCTCTTCCTACCAAAACTCATACTATGATTTACCAAGAGAAAAGAAAACTTCCTATTAAAGGTTCTCTAAGGGTCCTAAACGAAGTTAACCATAATGATGTTCCTAACGGAAATCCTAACAAAAATGCAAGTTGTTCACAAGGAAAATAAAATTAATTCCATGATATAGTTCACAACTAGTTTCCAAAAGAAAAAACAATCAGTGATGTCTAGCCTCAACAACCCCATGTTATACAAGCCATGAGTCACACGACTCTCTAATTCCCCCGAGAAAATCAATCTATTAATTATGTGTGGGGAACACAATGAGTCATCTCGCAACAATGACTCCCCTTTTACCCGTGTATCGGAAGTAAGAGCACCATGGGTGGAGCCAAACTGATACCACCGGAGTTGGTGATCACGATGACGTTGATTCCATTGAAGTAAAATAGATTTTTGCATGACCAGTCAAGCTTATATAACCACTTTAACCTCTATTTTTTCTTAATGAAATGTTGACAACCAAATTTCACCCAGAATACCTTGCCTATTTCTTTTATAGTGTGGAACGTGCAAGGAGAAGGAAATCATAAATTTATCATTGTGGTCAAAGAGATTGTTGGTCTTAACCAACCAAACGTAAAAAATATGGGTTGACTCGGGAGACAAGAAAAAGTTAAGGCTTGATCGTGCACTTTTAATGGAGAATGGGGATTAAGATACTCTTCTGCCAAAGTCAAACACCTTCCTGCAATTCATCTGAACATTGTCACATTTTTATATCACTTAATGGTCTTGCGCTACTACAAATAATTAATAAATCGTTTCGTTTACAAGCTACATGGTTTTCTTATGAGTAACTTCTATAATCCGTGCAAAAAAAATGAGAGAGAAACAGTCTTTTAATGCATATCTCAAGCAATTATCTTATGGTTTCAAGTATGGAATGGAGATACCTTTGGTAGTATCGTCCAACAAAAAGAGCACTCGTGACTTGGATAACAATTATTCAACATGTCCTCATAAATAATTATGATAAGATGTCAATCAATAGAATAAAAGTTGCAACATGATTCAGATGAGGTACTAAGCAGGGAAGAATTACGTTGCTAAGGTATTTAAAAACTGAGTGTTGCCTAGCTCAAACAAGGTTACCGTAATACCACTTTTTCCAACTTAGTACTATGTACGTAGACGGGAAAACAAAATCGTGGCAATTAAAGGGTTTGATGGAGCTTGAATTCATGACAAAGATTTAGTTCATGGCCATGTTGTGAATTATTTAACTAAATTTTTTCAAAGGAAGGTAATGGTGATATTTTTGCAGTTTCTTGAGATATCTTCCTATAGCTATCCTTAGGAGTGTGTAGAATTTTCCAGGGAACTGAATCCGGTCTGGAACCGGACCCAAATTGTCCGGTCCGGACCGGTGAATTTAGCTCCGGGCACCGGTCCTAAGAAAAGAAATATTCCAGATTCAGGTACGGGTCAGACAAAATCCTGAGTTTTCCGATCTAATTCGGAAATCCGGATATATTAATATATATGCTCTTTTTTTACTTTTTCTGAGCAAAATTCTTTAAATTCCCCTCAAACTCAAACCTAGCCAGCCGCCTCCCAACTCTTAATTTGCTTCTCTCTCTTCTCCTCCCATATACTCAACACCTCTTGGTCATCAGAAAGCTCGACTTCTCCGTCAACCGCTTCGAAATATGCAACAAAGGCTGTTTCTCATGGTGGACGAAATATTTAAATGTTTTGCTTATGGTGGTAAGTCGAGTTATTCGCCAACCCCTAATTGTAGATAATTCTCGATTTCTCCGTCAAACCCTAATTGTAGATATGATCATTAGCTTTTTTGCTTTAACTGGTTTTAGAGAAGTTAATCTCTCGAAGAAGAAACCTTGTTATAATACTCTAAACTTCTAATTTCACTATCATAGATTATTTCTCCATTAATAGAAATGCATGCTTCATTTATCTTCTTTTTTTTAATTAAATACACGTTTTAATTTATGGTTGTTTGAAGTTTTTTTTTCTAATTGTAGGTCTTTAGTTTAATCTTCATTTTTTTTTTAATTACATTATTTTATTTCCAGTTAAATGTTACTCTAATTTTTATGGGTATTTGTAAATGAGAAATGTAGTCAAATGACCATTTGTCAGATTCATAACACCGTCAAAAAAAAAGATTCATAACACAAAAGGAACTTTTTAATGCAAAATCGATTAAAGTGTTGATTCAGGTCTAACAGGTCCAAAATCGGTTTAGTCCAGAATTTTCAGGACTGGACCAGTCTGGATCGGAATTATTCTAGTCCGAACTCCGGACCAAGAAAATCCCATATTCCGGATCCGGTCCGTTCCGGGCCGGTTTTAGACCGTGCACACCCCTACTATCCTTGCATGATTGGGAGCATTTAGACTGCCCATTTTCCACATTATAAGTTGACATGGTCATCAAAAAAATATGTTCTCTTAAATCTTCGTGGCCTGATGAGTTTTGAGTGACTTTTTTTAGCAAAACTATTGAACTTAATAGCCAAAAAAATATGCATGGATTGGTGATCAAATTATTGGAGGAAAAACAGATGACGATGTACTTAAGTGACATTTAGATTATTCTTGTTCCTAAGATTGACAATCCAAAGATTACCTCTCAATTCCTTCTTATAGGGATATGTAATGTTGCTTATAAATTAAAAATCATCACAAAATTCTTTGTCAATCAAATCAAGTCAATATTACACATCCTTATCTCCAACTCGCAAGCTAATATATTTTGTTTCGGGAAGGTCGATCACGGACAATATAATGACAGTGCAGGAAGGTATTCATGTCATTAGGTAAAAACAAGGTGCAAAGGGATATATATGTTAATCAAAATCGATTTGAAAAGGCATACGGCCGCTTACGGTGGTCAAATATTCGAGATAATTTTCTTCGAATGAACTTGTTTTGTCTCTTAATCATAGTCATTATGGATTGTGTTAATTCGACCTTAATGAAAGTTCTTTTGAACGGAGGACCACCTGAATTTTAAAGTCAACTAGAATAATTAAGCAAGGAGACCCATTATCGTTATAATTGTTTGTCATGTGCATGGAACGTTTGTATTAAATGATCGAGAGAAAAATTGTTAATGGGTGGGGGGCTGGCTTTGCAAGCCAATCTATGCAAGTTATGCTGGGCTATGATTATGTAATACTTCCTCTGTTTTTTAATACTCCCAAACATTTGGACTTTTTACACTATTCACATATTATACTTTGACTATTATTGGTGATTTATAGGTAAGATAAAAGATAGTCATGTAGAATCTTGTTAGATTTGTCTCAATGTGTATTTTCAAAATATCAACTTTTTATAATTTTTGTTTAAAGAGAACTAAAGATAATAATGATTAAAGTTGTGCATGGACATACGTGAAAGTGATGAACGTTGCGAGTAAAACCAAACAGAGGAAGTATGTTTTTTGCATATGAAATCTGAAAGAAATATGTCATTGCCACTAATTTAATATATTTATACGCCATGTCATTGCCACTAATATGTCATTGCCACTAATTTAATATATATATATACGAACTCTAAAAAATATGGTCAGATAATTAACCAGATAATTATTCAGTGAGATCAAGTGATCGGAATGTTTAGCTATAGGTCGCTTCTGATCAGTGAAATTAATACTTTATTAATTACACAAATTACTCTTGACTGAACCCGTGGGGTCACACAAATGGTATGTGGCCGGATCAAATATTTAGAGAATAAATATTAATTCAGGAAATATTCTAAGGATTGTTCATGTTTGGAAATGACGGATGTTTGGCTAGGTGGAGTGAACATTCGTCAAAAGGAAAAATCAGAAATATTACCGGAATCGGAAATATTACAGGAAACGAATATATTATCGAAATCAGAAACATTATCGAAATCGAAAAACAATTGTAAATACGAAGCTCGGACCATGAGCCGGAAAAGCACGGGCCATAGGCCACATGCATTGCAGCCCATGGATGAGGCTACATTACAACAATCACACATTGCCTGGCCGCAAGGCCTGGCATGGGCGAGGTAAGCAGCAAGCAGCGCTGCAAGTAGGGGGGGCAATCAGGTCGAGTTCGTGTTCGGGTCAGACTTAAACGGGTTGGATACATCCAACCTGAACCTGGTCTGTTTAAGTAATCATGTTGAAAATCTAAACCCTAACCTGACCTATCTCTAATCGGGTCAACCTGAACCTGGTCTGCTCAACCTGATTTATTTTTACTTGAATTTATTCAAATAGGTAAACCCATTTAACATGCTTATTTCGGGTCAACCCGAACCCATTTGACCTGCTTATTTCGAGTAAAGAATATTAAATTAACCCCTTTTTTATCATTAGATCTGGAGAAAGATCCAGATACTAAAATTATATTACAAATGAATTAAACAATCAATTATAAATTATATACACCCGAAGTAAGAAATTATAAGATCTAAAAATCTCAAATGCAGTAGGCATCCTCCAAGTTCGTAGCTTTTTATAAACGGATTTTTCATGAAATACCCCCGAGTTTTAGCATAATTCACCAAACGCCCATCAAGTTTCAGAAATACATAAAATACCCCTCACAATTTGACTTAATACCCCAAATATTCATTCATGATGTCATAAACCCTAATTAATTCAATTAACATCTAATTAACCCACCCATTAACCCATTTTCCTAATTAACCCATTTTTTTCCTTTTTCATTTTAGTTTTTCTTTCCCCTC
Organism: Spinacia oleracea; assembly: GCF_020520425.1. Classification (NCBI taxonomy): domain Eukaryota; kingdom Viridiplantae; phylum Streptophyta; class Magnoliopsida; order Caryophyllales; family Amaranthaceae; genus Spinacia; species Spinacia oleracea. The sequence continues at coordinate 157,744,587 of NC_079490.1, read as the reverse complement.
TCCCCATACCTTCCCTGACCTTTCCTCTTCCGTTCACCGCCACACCTTTGCCGTGCACCGCGTCCTTCTCCCTTTGCTCGCCGCCCTACTTCTCTTTTCGTCCCTCTCCCCTTCCCTTGCCTCCACTCTCGCAGCCCCATTCAGCCCAGAACTGCCTTCCCTTTTCTCACACCAAACCCCTTCCCTACCCTCTTCCCAACATTGCTCGGCCTTCCTCTCCTTCCTTCCCTCTCATTCCTCCTTGCAGACCATACCCAGAATATTTCGCGAATTTCACAAACAAAAGCGAGTTTTCTTGATTATCGCAAGAAACCCAGAAAAAAGGAGAGAGAAAGAGGGGGATTGATTAACCTCGCAGATGCCATTGATGAGGTAACTGAAGAAAAACCCAAAAGAGCAAATAAGGAATTGGTGACATTTTGGTCTGCTTGTTAAACTGATTCTGAAAAACCAGAAGAACAACTGAGGAATTGGAATTGGTGCAAATGAGGAATTACTTGTTCTTCATTGTTGTTCTTCATCTTCTCCTCCTCCACAAAACCCAATAATTACACAGAAACCTAAAATCCACCATAAATTGACAAAATTGAAACCCAAAACTCACAAATTTTCTCTATCCTCTACAACTGCGCCTATTGTTGTCGCTGCTTCACCGCCCACGGTTCACCGAGATGGGTTTTTCTTCAGTTGAGCTGAGCTGTGAGATGAGGAAGGAAGTAGCGGGAGGGGAGGCGACGAAAATACAAGAAGAAGGGAGGAGAAGTGGTGGTTTGCCGACGGTGAGGGTGGTGACTGCAAGGCGGTAGTTGCAGGGCGGTGGTGGGTTAATGGAAGAAGGAAGGGGAGAGAGAAAAGAAAGATAAATGGGTGGTTGATTAGGGGGGTTAATTAGGGATTAGATGGGTAATTAGATCTAATTTGTTGATTATGAGGATGATGGCATCTGTAGACACCTACTTTTGTCCCCATTCCCGAAAGGGAAGGTTCGATGATGAAAACGTAAATCTCCACTTGACAACGCATCTCCTATAAAATAACGAATCTCATTACCCCTTTTCATTTCACCCGAAACACGCTATTTATGGAAACCTGCTAAAAACAGTAAACTGCCGTAATGGGTAGTTGTTAAAAGTGGCAAGTCATAAAAGATAGAAACCTGTCAGAATTAGGTGTTGCACTCCAACATAAATCCTAAATGAGATAGAAATTGCGAGAGAATCCTATTCCTAATATGATTCGAAAGTAAGAGTCACGTATTAATTAAAATCCTAACGAGCCTAGAGTTCGTAACGGTCCCAGACGCATCCCGTCACAAGGTTAATACGCACTAAAGGACTCAATTAAATCTCAAATACTCCGGATTCTAGGAATCCGAATCTGACTAAGAAAAAAGCCCAGACCCTATTTTCAACGCCTGGCTCTGGGCGCAGAAATCTTCGGCGCCCAGGCCTGGGCGCTGAAAATACCTGGTACGTGTTTTTTCCTAATTCCTCGTGGATTAGAGTTCTGCAATTCTATCTTTCCACGAACTCTTTTCTATAAATAGGGCCTTAAGTTCGACGTGAAAAGGACACAACACACAATTATATTCTGAGTATTGACTCTAAACCCCTAAGCCTAAGCCTCACGCTGCAAAACTGATCACGCGTTCTGTCGCAATCGATCCATAAATCGAACAGAACGTATCCCGTCCCATAATTTGAGATTCGTTAAATAAAAGGAGAAATAGCAAAGTTAAAGTGGTTAGTTTTCTGAGAACCGTGACGCACCTCTCAAGGGTGCGTCGTAATGTGTCCCTTTTCCATCGTTTAATTGCTTTCCTCGCCCTTTTATGAACTGTTAATCTAACTAAAATCTGACTGTTCGATCACGCTTAATAAATAAGATATTTTTGGGAAATTGGATTATCATGCTAGGTCCCTTAAAACAATCTAAATCAGATAATCGCGCTCGATCTAGTACTATATGTTGCATATTATTAAAATCAACTCAGATTAGTTTAATAGTTAACGCATGTCCCTTCAATTATTTATGCTGAGCTAGTAAGGATATCCTGCCTCTGGAGTTATCGAAGAGCGAGTACTCCTCTCGGTAGTTACAGTCCCCCGAACCCTCAATCTCTACCCTGCGGGTGTACGTTGAGCGATCCCCACCACCAGGGATCACAAGGGAACCTACGACCGTCATGGTCAAACACAATTGCACTCCCTTTATGTCACGATAACCGGGTTTTGTCAGTTTTTCTCATTGTCGTTAAAAACTGAATGGCGACTCCTATATTACTAGTCAATTGGGTGTAAACTCACAGGAAATCCAATTACACTTGATTTGACAAAAAGAAGCGTCACACCCACGAGGGACGAGGTCACGCAATAGCCTCGTGCTTTTTCGACCCCCTCACTGTGGCGACTCCACTGGGGATAGTGAAGGAAATACTCGTGCTTGTAGGTAATCAAAATAGCCGAAGGGTGAAACGATCCTACCCCGCGTTTATTTCTCAATCAAGTTGGGACGACCTGAAAATCAGCATATTAATGTGAACGGGCAGAACCGCATAACGAATCTTGGCTCCCTTGGTGTTTCATCTCGGGAGTTGGGACTAAGGATACCCATCGCCAACCGGGGGGTGCATACGCTTCGAATGTTGTCCACTCGGCACTTTCGCTAGTAGTACACCCGTCCCAAACCCAATCGCTAGCCCATTAGGTCCCTCTCGCCTGCATGCCCCCTTGGCTTGCACTTGCGGGTTGGCCTCTTGAGCGAAATTCGTCTGCTGAAGACACTACCTCGACCGGGGCATGTGTTGGATCTACGATAGAAGCGGTACCAAGCCAGGCGCAAATAACTACCCATAGAAGCCTATCATAAACTACATGACATGTTATTATTGCCTCATGATGGAATGTTAGTTATGTGTAGCAAAATATATGATTGTGTGTGACAAGCTATCCTAGAGAAAGCCAACGACCTTAAAAATTGCCCAAACATTCATAAACCAATTTGCCAAAGAGTTATACCGAAACACGTGTTCCACAAACCCGAACGATCGCCACAAAAATAAGTGACGCTCGGGATGGCCTGTAACGAATCCCACAAACGCTGCACAACGCATAAAGGACGTTATTAGGCAAGCACGCAAAATCAAAGTCGCGTAAACAAAAGTAGACGCAAACAGAAAACGAGAAACCAGCCAGGGACGCATTTTCAACGCCCCTGGCTGGGCGCCAGAATTTCTCACGCCCTACGCTGGGCGCTGAAGTTGCTGCTTGGCCTTCTGGTCAGGCGCAGCAGCCTCGGTGCCCGCGCAAAAGGAAAATACGTAGCACAAAAAAACGTTCGTAAAAAGAATTGCTACGAGGGCGTAAGAAAAGCACTCGATTTCAAAAGCGACTCGTAAAAAAATTTAATAACTCTTTGCGTCGTTGTTAGGCCTCCTACGACGACAATGCTCGGCACTAAAAACCGAACATGCTAATAATTATGAATGTCACACGGGCAAGTGTTTCGAAAATCCAAAGAATGACCAAAAGAAAGAACTAAAAAGTGTACCAACAAAAGAAAGAGTGAAAAACCAATAGAGAGAGTCGAAGTCTAGACTAAGTAATACTTGAAACTTTGGGGACCTAAACTTTAGCTTATCTTATGCATAGGACTGGTCCTGCCACTTGGTGCCGATCAGGAAATCAACGGTTAGTGCGCCTCGAAGATACATCGCCAACACCAGGTTTAGTGACTCCAAGCTCCGTCCGTCATCCCTCATTTCAAGGATCTCCGCTTCCCCAACCTCGATTCGCACCCTCAAACATGTCCATCGAAGAATTGCAAGAGCAGATGGCTCAAATGACCCGACTCATGGGCCAACTGAAAATGGAAAACGAAGCCTTAGCGGCTGCACAAGCCAAAAACGACCTCGATAACGAGAAGAGGATTGAAAAAATGGTCCTACAGCAAACCATGGGGAGCAAGTACTTCTCCCTCGATCCTGAACCTTTTCCTGGCAAACTACCGGAAAAGTTTAGTTCATATGACTTACCAAAGTTTAAAGCCACGGACAATCCCCGTGATTATCTATTGAGCTTTGTGAATGCCATGAACTTGAAAGGCGTGGACAAATCCATGTATTTACCTGCCTTTCCTTTGTCCTTGGAACCTGTGCCGCTCAAGTGGTACTATCACCAGGACCCTAAGCTCTTCCCCACCTGGGAAGACTTTGCCAATGTCTTCATCAAGCAATACTCGTCGAACATGGATTTTCAAGTCACCATGCGCGAGCTGGAAGTTCTCTTCCAAAAGAAAAATGAGGGTTTCACAACCTACTTTGCTAGATGGAGGGATCAGGCGGCCCAGCTAATCAATAGGCCTCCCGAAACAGAATTGGTCCAAAAATTCATTGACAACCTGGACCCGGCCTACAGACAGCACCTTAGGTACCTGGGACTTGACACTTTCAAAAGAGTTTATGATGTGGGAAAAAAGATCAAGGATGATCTCGTAAAAACAATACAAAGTAAACCCATATACAAAAGCAATACCTACAACAGGGGCAACACATCCCAAGCCCAAGAAGTCCATGCCGTAGAGGAGACTCCCGCCCGAAGAAGCCCTGGAAGATGGGTCCGAGACCGAAAGTTTGCCCCACTCGGGTCGACTTTGGTACAAGCCTTTGAAAGACTAACCAATCAAGGAAAGTTGAGACCTATAGGCCCCACCCGTGACCCTCCTGTCAAGAACAAATATTGGGTCGAAGGTACTTACTGCAAATTCCATCAAGGAAATGGGCATGACACCGAAAACTGCTGGAATCTAAAACATACGATCCAGGACATGATAGAGGATGAAGTGATACCTCTCCCTAACGTTGGCAAACCCAACAACAACAAGAGCCCACTCGGCTCTTGTCACATCTCTCTCGACCAACCAGAAAATGAGAACTTCGACCCTACGGTGTACATTACGCCCCAAGGTGCACCACTCGCTGTGGTCCCTATGGATCGAATCGAGAGAGAAGTGTGCGGTGTGTGGAATGATGATGCTGAAGATATTTACCTATCTCAAGTGTCGGGCCAGGACCTCTTTACTGAAACTTGGCCTGGGTATGCTCTGATTGACACCACCCCTCAGGAGCCCGAGGTCGACAACCTCACCCGATCCGGAAGGATATACCAACCGGATATTCACCCACCTCCTATGGACGATATCCCAGTTAGGCAAACTCCTGAGAATGGACGGCACACCACCGTCGCGGAAGTCATTGAAAATCCTCTCTTGAAACAACTAAAAAGAACCAAAGCCGAAATTACCATCTGGGATCTCATGTGTACTTCAAAGGAACATCGCGAAAAGCTTATTCGCTCACTCGGCCTCATCTCAGTACCTACAGATATCACACCTGACTCACTGGTTAGCCATGTCACGAGAGATGCCGGAGAAAAGGCCATAGTTTTCACTGACAAAGACTTGCCCAAAGAGGGGGGTGCTCACAACAAAGCCCTTTATCTAGTGGTTGGATGCAAAGGACAAAACATCCCCCTAGCGCTCGTAGATAACGGTTCGGCGGTCAATGTTTGCCCATTGCGAACCGCCCATTACTTGGGGCTAGGAAATGATGACTTCCAAACCTCCACGCAAGGGGTACGAGCTTATGATAACTCCCGAAGGCCTGTGTTGGGAAAAATCAACCTCACCATACAAACCGGGCCTGTGGCACGCACCACGGAGTTTCAAATAATTGACATCAAGCCCACTTTCAACCTCCTCTTGGGGCGACCTTGGCTCCATGACTTAGGAGGTGTGGCTTCTACCTTGCACCAAATGGTTAAACTTAACCATAACGGGGTAATACTAGAAATCCACGCCCCTCCTCTCGACGTCAGTTGTACTATGGTTGGAACGGCCGAAACTGCAGACGACCTTTACGGGTTTCAAATGGAAGAAACAATCCAGTTCATCGAAGATTATGATCCAGCATTCCTAGACCCGCATGCATCCCGAGTTATCCCTAGAATGTTGTTAGCTCAAGGTTATTTCCCTAGAACCCCATTGGGCATAAGGAAGAAGGAATGCACATTCCATCCTTTACCCAACAAATCTACTCCCTTTGGCTTAGGCTATGAACCAACGGAGGAAGATATTGCTGACCGCCTGTCTAGGCTACGCCTTAACAAGGCCAAACAAACCACCCTCCTTCCCCCATATCAAAGAACCCTTAACGGGATGTTCGTTCGGGAAGGAGAAGGACACCCATGCTGTGATTTCCCTGAACCCTTCGTTCAGGATGGCTTGCTAAAACCAGGATTTGAAATCTTCCATGACTGCCACACCTTGGATGAGGCACCCCACCTCACCAAGACTAAAACAACTGAAATATTGGACGACCAGGCTCTATGGACATTGTTTAACGAACCGAGGCCCATGGAGGACGAGACTGTGACGACTACCCTAGCTTTACAAGATGAAGGTTTCGATCCAACCCGGTTAATCGCTCCTGCATCAACACTAGAAGAGATCGAGAACGGATGGGTGAAGACATATCAGTTGGTCAATGCAAAAGGAATAGAATTCAAGATGAGTACCGGTGAAGGACCAAAGTTTTCCGAGACTAAACCCAAGGCTTGAGCCACATAGAGCACCGTAGTAAAAAGCGCCTAGTAGTTCTTTAGATTGGTAGAAAAGTAATAAAGACTTTAGATGGTCCTAAGACCCCTTAGAATATAGGTCAAGTTTATTTCAGTGTGTTTTCCTTACTTTCCAAATTAATAAAGGCGTAATATTTCTCCTAAAATTTTATTCTAACACTAAGTAAACACCAAATGTACTTGCAAAATACAAAAATAAAGAGGCGGTCCACTCTAAGGCCCAACAAACGAGGCCAATTCGGTCTTGAAATAGTGCCATGGGAACCAGTTCCCGAAACCCACAAAATAAACCGCACCATCCCGTTCATATCCCCAAAAACCTAAAAAGTCAACCAGTGTTATCACAAGAGTCAATCCATGCAACCCAAAGAAATCAAAGGAAATCAAAATCCAAAACAATGCAAATGTTACCAAAAAACAGATTCATAAAACATAATTCCATCATACCCTTCACTAACAACGCGCACCTCAATCCACCCAAAAAGCCTACACAAAGATTTTCATATCTTCCACACCCTAACTCCATTTTTAAAACCGTTTCGAGTCACGGATAGAAAAAAATAATCCGGACAAAAATACATCTCACGCTAGCAGTCAAAGAAGCCTCCGAAATAGCCTCAAAATTGATTTTAAATACGAGCAAAAATCAAAGCACTAAAAAAAAGGAGAGAAAAAAGAAATGCAAGAACACGTGAAGCAAAGCGTCATTAACGACCGCCCAAGTCATTTTCAGCGCCCAGGGCTCGGCGCCGAAATCTTTGACGCCCCAGCCTGGGCGTTGAAACTCTCTGCCTGCCTAAATTTTTTTTAGAAGTGCTCGTCATTTGATCCGCACATAACGGAAAAATAACGAACACTTGGGGGGTACAACACGTATCCAAATAGGCTCACCAAAAAATATAGCCATACAAAAAAGTAGTCGAATTTCATTTTTTTTACGCGACTTACGGCAAAGAAAAAACGGCAGACGAAAATAACGATAATACTTCACTCATTTGACCGATTAAGTAATATGCTACCACCTCAGGGCATATCTATTAAAATCTGGCATCCTAGAACTTATTCTAGCCAGAACTACGCGCGACCTGATTCTGACAAGATACGTAGGCAATCCTTACCAAGGATTCGGTCCAATCAAAAAACAAACATACATAAATTGTGCAAAAAGTGTTAGACATGTAAAAATATAAAAAGAAGGAGAAACAAAAAATGAAAATGAAAAAATAAAATACGCCTTTATTGAAAAATAATAAGAAGGAAAACAAAGTGCTAAGGAATGAAAAAACAAACACAACTAAAATAAATAAAGGGCACCTACACCCTAGCAAGAACTACACTACTCTAGTTCTTCCGGATCATCAAATAAAGTCTTGTAGAGGGCAATGTTCGCAGGATCCACCCCCACAGTCTTCTGCGCTGCCCCAATATCAATCTCTATAAGAACCGGCTCCTGGACACTAACTTCCAAACATGCCAAGGCTTCAGAAACATTCTCAGTTATAGCCCGCTCAGCCTCAAGGGCACAGACAATGGTGGGAGAAGGATTATTATCATCAACTAGACTAGCCACTGTTTCTTCAGGCGGCTGAGCCTTCCTAACCCATCCATTGTTCCGGCGATGATCTCCGCGAGAGCTTGCATTTCTTTTAACAACAGCAGGCCCCTTCATGTTAGGCATCTTTTTAGGCCTGAAACTGGAACGGGGAGGAACTTCCTTTCGCTTTCGATCAGGACGAGCTTTCACGGTCTTAATACCATAGGTACGAGGTTTGGCACAATCAGGACCCTCATACTTAACACGAATACGAGGTATCAAAAGCTCAGCCGACTCCCCATTTCGAGCCTCGGTCCTCACAGCTTTATCATCGGAGCTCATCCACAACTTGTAGTTTTCAGAAAGACCCACAAAGCCATTTGTAGCTACGGCCCAACGCGGGAGACCATCATAATACTTAGCCCATGCTAGAACCCGTGCTTGTGAAAAGGCCGCTACCTTAGGTGGTACCGTATCAGAAAAGGGGATAGTCTGCCTTAAACCATATTGACGCATGACTCGGTAAGGGAAAACATAAATGGGCCGAGATAACCCCAACAAAGAAACATAAATCGATACATCAGAACCCCCCGTCATAGTAGTCAAACCCCACCATGGTACCACCCACTTAATAGAACAAATGCCATAAGTAAAAAAGGAGGCCCATTGGGCCTCGTCCTGGCCTTAGTGCAAGTATTTTCGGTTACCCAAGGCTATAGGGCGATAATGTTTAGGATCGGCAGGAGCTTCCAAGAGTCTAAGCCGTTCCACGAGCCAAATCTGCAAAAAACGGGTACGATCAAAAAAATAATAATAAAAGAAAACGGTTCCTGGGGCGCAGTTTCAACGCCCAGGACCAGGCGCCGAAAATTCTAGCGCCCAGCCCTGGGCGCTGAAACTCAGCCCCAAGGCAGGACGAATAAAAAATGTGTATGCAAAAAAAAAATGTGTGTACGTGCGCAAGAAAAAATCGATTACCTGCAGTAATAGGGGGCTTCCCTTAAAATGTTCAGATTTGGCATCCTTCTTCAGCTCATCCGCACTCAGCAAAGTCTCGGCAACAACCAACGGCATAATAGAATAGCAACTTTCCATCTGGCTAATCAAGGGGATCAACCTTATGTCACCGAACTCACCATTGTTATTCGACAGCAAATAATGATTCAACAAGCAAAATACAAGGGCTCGAATATTCAATTTCTGTTCGGTCATATTCTTACTAGGCCTAAAGTGGTGTTTTACAAGTTTTGCTAAATTAACTTCATCACCTACAACAACTTCAGCAAGCATGTTAGCATCTAGTCCTAGGAAAGCCCCTATGGTTGTTTTACTCTCTTCTATAGTGCCAGGAGTGGCAGGGGTAGCATTAGTAGGATAACCAAGGATCGCAGCAAATTCATCTGGCAAAGGACATATTTCGTTGCCCCGAAAGACAAAAACATGATGATCGGAATCCCAAAAGCTTAGGGCTGCGTGCAAAAAATTATAGTCAATGTTAATTTGTTGTAAGCCTAAAAGTGCCTCTAAATGGTATTCTTTCAATAAAGCCTTTTCTGTAGGATTAAGGGCCCGTAGCCAACGCCTAACAGCCCGTTGGAGTGAGAAAGTAGGAATTGACATGACGAAAGCAAGGAGTAATTAAAACACAACAAAGAAAGAAGGAAATTGAGAGTGATGGAAAATAAGGGACGTATCTAGCCCCTATATATAGCTGAACGCATCAAGTGACATCCTGATCCCATTCGGAAACGCGTTAAGAAATCCGAAAGTCAAAATTCGCCAGGAAAAGACTTTCAGCGCCCGAAGCTGGGCGCCGAAATATTTAACGCCCAGCCTTGGGCGCCGAAAATGCCTCCCAAGGCCCAGATTTCACAAAACGCGGAGCAGGAAAAGACTTAAAACCGTGTTGCTAGACACGAGGCCCTAAGAACAATTAAGATCAAGCCCAAAAGCACCTTTAAGCTCCCAAATAGCAAAAATGAATGGTAAAACTTGGTCGAAACTTAGACTTGTCTCAAGAAACATATATGTACACTTTTCAAAATAAAAAATATCAAGGTCATTCTTCGAAACACCAAAAAAAATGTTGTTAAATCGTTGGTTTCTCAAAAAAAAAAAAATGTTTGTCTGTCAAAGGATTAAATCGGGGCAAGCTAAACCGAATGATATTAAATCTTGTCGCCCGAAGACTGAAGTCGCACCCCCATGACTTCGCCAAAGTAGCACACCACTATGAAAGGTCGCTCGCACATACGAGCTCGACCCCAAACATGATTAAAAGACGTTATGAAATATGCGAAAAATGACCACCAAAGCCCGAGTGCTTGGGGGCTCGCGAAAAGTATACTCCAACAGAGAGCGCGCGATCAAAATCACATTCCCGGGCTGCGCTATACACAAGTCCCGTGTTTGGATAATCTCAAAAAAAAGAAAAGGAAAAAAAACGATATTTTAAAAAATATCGTTAACAGAAATATACTCAGTGTGGGCCCACTTATAGGACACACCTAATCAGGAAATATTGCGACCCACCAACAGGTTGTAATCACAAAAGCCCTTCTACATAGGCAAAATGAAAAGAAAGTAAGAAATTCAAAATGGGCTCGCCCACCTTCAACGGGCGGGGTCTGCGTCACTAGCCGCGCAGGTCCTCAGTTTTCGAAAAATAAAGTCTTCAAATTTAAAATAGGCTCGCCATCTTCAGCCGGCGGGGTCTACGTCACAAACCGCGTAGGTCCTTATTTTCAAAAAGCACAAACAAATTTCAAAATAGATTCGTCCACTTCTATCGGACGGGGTGTCCACCCATAGCGGACAGGTTTGCCATCTTCAGCCGGCGGGGTCTGCGTCACAAATCGTGTAGGACCTTATTTTCAAATTTCAAAAACAGATTCGTCCACTTCTATCGGACGGGGTGTCCACCCTTAGCGGACAGGCTCGCCATCTTTAGCCGGCGGGGTCTGCGTCACTAACCGCGCAGGTCCTTAGTCGCTGCAGCGATAACCTTTATCGGTTTTCCCTTTTTCCAAAAATTAAAGGATCGATTTTCCCTTTTTCCAAAAATTAAAGGATCGGTTTTCCCTTTTTCCAAAAATTAAAGGATTGGTTTTCCGTTTTTCCAAAAAAGAACGATGTGTTTGGTTTTCCCTTTTTCCAAAAATTAAAGGATTGGTTTTCCGTTTTTTCCAAAAAAGAGCGATGTGCTGGATTTTCCTTCGTTTTACTTCCCATAAAAACAAGGGGGTTTTTCTCGTTTAACTAGCCTTGAAAATGAGAATCTTTAAAAACATTTTTACCTCGTGGTTGGGCTTGGCCAGGCCCAATTACACTTTATAGCTTTGATTTCGAAAACATCTGTAGCTACTCCCAATGACAAAGTGAGGGAGTTTCTACACTTCTTTAGATCCTTCCAATGACAAAGTGAGGAAGTTTCTATACTATCCGTTGACAAATCCCAATGACACGTGAGGGATATGTCGACACTCCAAGTGATGACCCTTAAGTCAAAAGTTATCACTCGGGGGCTCGTGAGACCCTCGCAAAAACAGGTCACCGTGGCTTGTGTGGCGCACTCCGTCTAGTACTTTGACCATCGTCTTATTCCAAGACTCAGTCAAAGTGGGGGCTAATTGTAGACACCTACTTTTGTCCCCATTCCCGAAAGGGAAGGTTCGATGATGAAAACGTAATTCTCCACTTGACAACGCATCTCCTATAAAATAACGAATCTCATTACCCCTTTTCATTTCACCCGAAACCTGCTATTTATGGAAACCTGCTAAAAATAGTAAACTGCCATAATCGGTAGTTGTTAAAAGTGGCAAGTCATAAAAGATAGAAACCTGTCAGAATTAGGTGTTGCACTCCAACATAAATCCTAAATGAGATAGAAATTGTGAGAGAATCCTATTCCTAATATGATTCGAAAGTAAGAGTCACGTATTAATTAAAATCCTAACGAGCCTAGAGTTCGTAACGGGCCCAGACGCATCCCGTCACAAGGTTAATACGCACTAAAGGACTCAATTAAATCTCAAATACTCCGGATTCTAGGAATCCGAATCTGACTAAGAAAAAAGCCCAGACCCTATTTTCAACGCCTGACTCTGGGCGCCGAAATCTTCGGCGCCCAGGCCTGGGCGCTGAAAATACCTGGTACGTGTTTTTTCCTAATTCCTCGTGGATTAGAGTTCTGCAATTCTATCTTTCCACGAACTCTTTTCTATAAATAGGGCCTTAAGTTCGACGTGAAAAGGACACAACACACAATTATATTCTGAGTATTGACTCTAAACCCCTAAGCCTAAGCCTCACGCTGCAAAACTAATCACGCGTTCTGTCGCAATCGATCCATAAATCGAACATAACGTATCCCGTCCCATAATTTGAGATTCGTTAAATAAAAGGAGAAATAGCAAAGTCAAAGTGGTTAGTTTTCTGAGAACCGTGACGCACCTCTCAAGGGTGCGTCGTAATGTGTCCCTTTTCCATGGTTTAATTGCTTTCCTCGCCCTTTTATGAACTGTTAAACTAACTAAAATCTGACTGTTCGATCACGCTTAATAAATAGGATATTTTTGGGAAATTGGATTATCATGCTAGGTCCCTTAAAACAATCTAAATCAGATAATCGCGCTCGATCTAGTACTATATGTTGCATATTATTAAAATCAACTCAGATTAGTTTAATAGTTAACGCATGTCCCTTGAATTATTTATGCTGAGCTAGTAAGGATATCCTGCCTCTGGAGTTATCGAAGAGCGAGTACTCCTCTCGGTAGTTACAGTCCCCCGAACCCTCAATCTCAACCCTGTGGGTGTACGTTGAGCGATCCCCCCACCAGGGATCACAAGGGAACCTACGGCCGTCGTGGTCAAACATAATTGCACTCCCTTTATGTCACGATAACCGGGTTTTGTCAGTTTTTCTCATTGTCGTTAAAAACTGAATGGCGACTCCTATATTACTAGTCAATTGGGTGTAAACTCACAGGAAATCCAATTACACTTGATTTGACAAAAAGAAGCGTCACACCCACGAGGGACGAGGTCACGCAATAGCCTCGTGCTTTTTCGACCCCCTCACAACATCATGAAGGGATATTTGGGGTATTAAGTCAAATGTGAGGGGTATTTTATGTATTTCTAAAACTTGATAAGCGATTGCTGAATTATGCTAAAACTCGGGAGTATTTCATGAAAAATCCATTTGATAAATTATATACATCCAAAGTAAGAAATTATAAGATCTAAAAATATAAAATGCAGTGGCAATCCTCCAAGTTCGTAGCTTTGTGATGTTTGTGATAACACGATGCAAAAATTTCCTTGAATAAATAGCCCTATACACCAAAAAGAACTAAAGATAATAATATTAGCATTTTTAGAAATAAAATGGAAACAAAAATTAGATCGGGGTATTATGATCCACGAAATTATTCGTACATAAAACCTTACAAATCGACGAAAATATTCTTACATAAACATACAATGCCAGAAAAATTATTTTTACATAAACATTCAAATCCACAAAATTACACTAAAACCAATTAATTAAACAATTCTTGAATTAAGATATACAACCATGCATTACTCTTCAAATAAGTAAAATAGATATGCAAATCCACAAAGTATTCTAAAATTAAGATATAATGAAGTTATTCTTGAACATAAATTGAAATAAAGACATAAATCATTTTTAAATAAATTAAATAATACCTTTATTTCCCTTCACTTAGTTGATTGAGGAACACTGAGAGAGGGAGTAGCAGTAATATTTCCACCTCCGTGAATGAATGTGTGTGTGTGTGCGCGCGCACGTGTGTGTGTGTGTGTGTGTGTGTGTGTGTGTGTGTGAGAGAGAGAGAGAGAGAGAGAGAGAGAGAGAGAGAAGTAGAAAATGAAAGTGAAGGGTTAGGGTTATGCTTTTCTATTTAAACGAGCTAATACATTTGGGTTTTGGGCCTTTGGTCCAACTGTTAAATGTGTAAAATGACTGAAATTTCTTGCTTTTCCTTTTAATTCGGATTATCAGGTCATATTTCAGGTTATCAGGTCGGGTTGACCTGACCTGAAATTGACCCATTTAATTAATCGGGTTACACAAGTTCGTTTCGGGGTGAAAATTCCAACCTTAACCTAACCCATTTAACTTCAGGCCGGGTTCGTGTCAACCCATTTAATTAATCGGGTTGAAAATCTCAAACCAAAACGCTATTTTGAGGCCAGGTTTGGGTCGGGTTATTAGGTCGGGTCATCTTTTTCCAGCCCTAGCTGCGAGGTGTGCGCGTGCAGCAGCAACAAAAACAATCATCCATAGTAGCTCCAGTGTCGTGTTGGACTAGCAACATGCATGACACAAGCACAACACATGGGTTGGCTTGTGCGCTCAGGAACATGCACTGCAAGTTACCTGAGCCGCAAAAAACCCCTTTGCCACGTGCAAGCGGTGTGTTTGTGTGTGTCCTTGGATTCGTATTATGGTAGAATTGTATTTTAGGTAGGTTTCCTAAAATCCTACTCCTAGTTGAATTATAAGTCTCCGATCCTCCCTATAAATATAGACCTAGGGGTCTTATATTTCATATGAATTTATTTCTATTGCCTACTCAATAAAGAGAGAACCCGAATCATAAACACTTACCTTGAGCAATTATTCTTAGTTAGTAATTACAAGGCGGATTTGGGCATACTATTGACTAACCTCGGAGGGACGACATTTGGAGTCCTAAGAATCGGTTCGAGCGCAGCTAGAGAAGGCACGCATCAAAGTGTATGATTCCTAAATATTAATATTGATTATGTGAATTTTTACTTGGATCCTGGAAAATAGGTTTATTCCGCAGGGCGATTAGATAGTCCATAACCTAACAATATCATCTTATTTGTGGAAGCAACACTTGTTCAAGATCAAGTTATTCATGGCTTCCCCAAATGGGTCAAAAGGTTATTAGGTTACCTAAAAATAAGCACATCGTAGGGAATGAACAACATTTTAATTTAGGCATGTAACTTAGCATGCCTACTCACAAGTAGAGTCATCAAAGACACCTTCGATCATCTATTAGAAAAGATTGATCGTAGAAAAGCAGTGGAAGAATAAATACTTATCATAGCGGGTCTTATAACATTGGAGAAGTCTACAATCTCTACTATTTTATTTGATGCAAATGAAAAAATCCAAGGTCAATTTGTGACAATATTGACAAGAATACTAGAAGGTTCATATGGGGTGGAGATAAAGATATCGTGGGATAATCTAGTAATCTTAATCTCCAAAACCTATTCCTAAAGGAAGAATTGACATTTGGTCAACTAAGCAAATAAGTTTTTTTACCAACCTGGGATGGAGTCCTAACATAGCCTAATTATTTGTGGTCTCGAGTTTTGAGATACAAGTATTGCAAGGGTTGTCGCGACATTGATATGTTTACTCCAAAAGAAGGCATATCGAATATGTATGGTGATCGGGGAAAAACTAGGTCGTTACTAGTCTCTCCTAATAAAAAAAAAACCTAAACTAATCACTAAACACAAGTAAAGCGATAAGTAAGGGTCGAAATCCACAAGGACTAAGGTGAACTAGATTATGCTAATCGAACAATAAGCTAGGCCAGAAAGAGTTGGAAAGTCAACTAACCAACTAAAACTAATTAAACTAGACTAAGAAATCAAAGGTAAACTAGATTAGGGAATGAGGTCAAACAACTACAAATCATGGATTGAATATACGAGGATTACAAATTTGGGATGAAACACAAACACTACATGGATAAACGTTGATTTCATAATTAGCTCCAACCACCTCCCGGTGCGCGAACAATTTCCCTAAGCATCAAGAATGAACTCCCGTTATACCCTATCATACTCGGGGTAAATCAAAGTCCTAATTCAACCAAATAGTCGAGTTTAAGTCTTTAATCCCTTTCCAACCCAACTAGACTACTCCAAGCAATCATGGAACACTTAATTGATCATGTTAAATGCAACATATATTGGAAATGCGTAAACATGTAATAATTTAATAATGAAAATTCCCTAATTTCCAATCACAAACACCCAAACCAATCAATGTTGGATTTTCACCCAAACCCTAATCAATACATTAATACACTACTCCACAATCATAAAAATAAGAAATTTAAAGAAATTAACAGCTAAAAACATGATTCTAAACATTAATCCAAGAAATAAAGTAACTAATTAAATCATGAACATGAAATTAAGCAAAAACAATTAAACTAATCAAAATAATAAATGAAGCAATAAGTAAGGAGAGAGAGTAAGAAATTTCTCATTGATTAATTGGTTGTTCGTCAAAACAAGTTGTAATTCCTTGAATTTGAAAAGCCCCAAATTTGCATTGATTTTTCCTCACATCTCTCTTAGAAAACTAAGCTAATAAAAAACCCTAAACACTAATCTAATTATTTACCTGGTTTTAAAATTAGAAAATAAAAAGTATTTATACTACAAAGCTAAAAAGAAAACAAAAGAGGGAAAATTAACTGGAAAAAAAAATCTGAAAATAAATAAGGATAATAAAAAAAAATTAAAAGAAAAAGGATTCCGAAAAAAAGAAGACAAAAAACGGATCAAGATAAAAAAAAAAAACAAAAGCCCACTCAAATGAATCAATCGGACCCCCCCCCCTCTATTTTCTTTCGCTGCTACCCCATTTCTTCCCCACCTTAGTCGTTCATCATCCTCAATCCCCGTCAATCCTAATCATTCATCTTCGCTCACCATCGACGATCGACATCATATTTTTTGCTCATCCGCTTCAATCGCACGACCCAAAACGTTGTTAATATATCTTCAATCAATCGGAGCCGTAGGAAATCATTAATTCCGTACCAAAACTTGACCGCCCAAATGTTTGGTCGAACCCGAAAAAGTTTCGGGCGAACTTGATTTCTGTTCGGACGAACTCCTCAATGGTTTAAGCGAACCTCATACTTTCAGGAACTTTTCTAATTTACGGTTTCGGTCGAACTACATTAAGGTTCGACCAAACTAATTTCTCTTTTTTTGGTCTGTTTTTTGGTGTGATTGTTGCGGCTGCCTAAGGATGCTGCAATTGGAGTTAATGGAGGGGGAGCGCAGAGCAGTGATGCTCCGATGTTGGGCTTCTCTTGGTGAGTAGGTGAAGGTGGTGTGGTGAGGTGTTGGTGTTGTTGCGTTGCTAGTTGCAGTAGCAGCTTGGTCGTTGGTGTTGGCGCGGTGGATATGAGTATAGGACATGGTGGCAACGGAGATGTAGGGAAGTAGGGGCTTCTTGTCTTGGTGAGGTGTTTGGGATGAAGGTGGTTTCCATGGTGTGGTGTAGGAAAAGAGAAATGGTGGTGTAGGATAAAATGGAGATGGTGATGGAGAGTAGCTGGAACTTGGAAGCATGGATGTGGGTTTGAGGCCCACAAATAGAAAAGCCCAAGCTCTATTCCTTACATTCCTTGACAATTCAACACAATTGACCTGATTGTTGATATCGTGCCCGAACCTTAAAACTTCCGACCACCTAGACATGTAAAGGAAAAGACAAGGGGATAATCGAAACTTTTATATAAAGAAAAATAAAATAACACAAAATTAAATAATAATAATAATAATAATAATAATAATAATAATAATAATAATAATAATAATAAATAGAAATTAAAATTAAAATTAAAATTAAAATTGAAATAGAAAATTAATAACGAAAACTAAAATAATTAAACTATAAAATTATAAAACAAATAAAATAAATAAATTACGAAATTAAGATTTAAAAACTAACAAAAATAGCTAAAAACGCTAAACTAAGCTATAAATAATTAAAATGATAAAATAAGAAAAATAAAGACTAAAAATGATAGAATAAAACGACTCGTATAATGCCTAAATTCCTACCCTATGAGTGACATAAATGTCACTCATCATATGGTCAAGTATGTGAAGGTATGAAGGTGGAAGTTGGAAATGGGGCCGTTACATTATTTTGGGACCATAAATGGGTAACCTCAGAGCCGTTGTCCAACTTAACCATGCAACCATTGCCTTTGGAGCAAGCATGGAAGACAGTACAAAAAATGTGAGATCGAGATCAAGATTAGAAATGAGAAATTCTTTGCTCCTTTCTTGCCTCGAGAGAATCTAGAAATGATATAATACCATGAGCTAAAAGATGACCCTAAAATTACTGATTTGGTGTACTTGAAGGACTCTTCAAAGGGTAAATTCACTACTAATCGGCCTTACGTATCTTGCGCAATAAGAGTGACTCAATAAATGATATTTGTTGGGAAACAACTTAAAATGCATTTGTTCAGCAACGCATAAGAGCCTTCCTTTGGCTTCCTTGTCATGCATGACCGTCTAATCCGTAATTTCAATCTATTTAGAAGAAATTTGTTAGGTGGCCTTAAGTGTTTCATTTGTGGGGCGAGCAAAGAATCAACTATCCACAGTAGGAGATATTATTGTCTAGCAACAAAAATTGTGTGGCGACATTTGTCCAGCTAACTCCCCTCACTTTTTTCAACGATACTTGATGCAATGGCTAAAGAGAACATTAATTAAACAATTTACACGGATGCACCTGGAATGGAGGAGTGGAATACCTAGTTTTGTATAGATATTTGCGGGATTTAAAAATGGAGGAACAACATCATGTTTGGGCATGGCAAGGACAATCCTATAGATTTTTAAGCTCTTTTACAAGTAATATATGATAAGATACAAAGGATCTTAGAAGACCCGTAAAGGTATAAACCTCGTGTACTAAAAGGAGAGAAGTCTACGTTCTATAGAAAGCGCTGCAAGTAAATTGGTATGCGTCGAATACTGATGGTGCAACCAAAGGCTCACTTGGGCCAATAGGGGGTGTAGTCGTCATTCGTGATCACTAGGGATTTTTTGTCTCCATATTATCTGCTAACTTTGAGAGAGTTAGAGTTAGCAAGAGACTGAGTTTATAACCTTTACGAGAGAGTTAGAGTTAGCAAGAGACTTACAAATGCCTAAGTTGGTGCCTTGGTGGTTCAATGAAATAACCAAGTATGTTTGCAGATGCTAAAAAGTATGAAAATTGGAGGAGTGGAATGTGCTAAACTTGTCAATTATTATCTAAAGATGGTAAAGAACTTGGATTAGTTGGTGAAGGTAGGGGTGTGCAAATTAAAGTATCTTATCCGTTTGATCCGGTCCGAAAATTCAATAATCCGATCTGAAATTCCGGACCTCTTTTCCAGTTTTAAATTTTCAGACATTTCATATCCGATATCCCGTAAAAAAAAAGATTCGGATAAACATTTTTTTCATTTCGAATAGCTGAAATATTTCAAAGTTAAAAAATAACAATAGAAAAGTTCGATGATCTGATCCAAATTTTTGGATATTTGACCCGGTTTTAAGGTTTCGGATATCCGAACAAATTTAATGTAAAACGTGAATTTTTTGTTTTTTTGAAATTTGGATTGGGTTCGGATTTTTTGATATCCAATCAAAAAATTTTGGATCGGATTCTGATTACATTTTTCTTATCCGAATTTTCGGATCATCTGATCCGATATCCGAAATTGAACACCCCTAGGTGAAAGTTACCCATATGTATAGGAAGAAATCGAGCGACAATATGACTTGCAAACCAAATCATGAATCAATAGATTTGTCTACTCATTTACTCATACTACGTAGTTCGTAATTCTTTGATTTTAGTTGGTAACTTAAATTAGGATATTAGTAGCATGGTCTCCCCACACTTTATTCCTCCTTAATTTTGTTTCATTTTATTTCTTGTTAATACAGTCAAGGTTAATACATGTATAACTAGAGCTGTCAATTCTCAACCCGAACCGTTAAACCCGTTGGGTTAATCCGATTGTTAAGAACCCGAACCATTGATAACCCGTGAGCTAGAACCCGTAACCCAATCCGATAGTGTTCAACCCGAACCCGAACCGTCTCGAAAACATTAACCCGATTAAGATCTGATACCCGATAACAAATCGCCATGCGGTAAACCGACCCATTTCTACCCGAACCGAATGGACCAGAAAATAATGGCCCCATTTATTTCAATCCACCGTTTCAACCCGGGAAAATCTCGTTCACAACCTGAACTGTTTCAACACAGATCGTTTACACCCCGAACTGTTTCAACCTGAACCGTTTACAACCCGTTTAATTCAAACCATTTATAAACCGTCTCCCCCGAACTACAAGACAACCGTAACACGTTTTATTTGATTCAAATTAAAAGTTGTACTATAGATTATAACATTTTTATAAATTAATGTCAAGATAAGAAAGATAAAAAATTAAAAATTAGGCTAATAGTTTACATCAAAAAATACTCCGTAATAAACTATAAATTTATAATAACTGACACGGTCAGAATGCTCTCTTAGGTAGCAAAACCAACATCCATAATCCATATCATCCATTTAAGAAATAACCCGATATTTGTTAGGTTATGATACATATGACAATTCATAAATCATGCGGAAAAACCATAAAGCCAGGAAAACATATTATTTACACATAATCATTTAGCATAGTTTAGATGCATACTCTTTGTTGCGTGCCTTCCTAGCTGCGCCCGAACCGAACAAGAACAAGTCTTTAGGACTCCAAGTGTCGTCCCTCCGTAGATAGTCCACAGCACGTCCGGATCCGCCTTAAGATTGACCAACTAGAATCGCCCTTAAGGTGCTACTTATTTTCGGCTAAATGGGCAAGAGTTATGGCTGATTTTTCTGCTTAAAAATCTTAGCTTTGAATACTTGAAAACTTGTTATATAAATTTATGACCCTAGGAATATATTTATAGAACCTTGGAAAGGATTTCGAATCCTGTTAGAATACTAATTAATTAATTAGAATCTTATTAGAACTCTAAATAATTAATTTAATCTTTTAGGATTAGGATTTAATCTATGCACGAATTTCGATAGCTTTAGGATTCGTATAACACGTACACACGCACCGCACGAGCATCGCACGCCCATGCGCAAGCCTTGCGGCCCACGCTGTGCGCACGGCGCACAGGCCCACTGCCCGCAGCCCATTTGTGCGCGCGCGCCAGCCTTGGCTGGGACTGGCCTTGCGCTGGGCCTGGTCGAGGCATTGGCGTGTTGTTGGATGCGTGTGGCTTGATGGGCGATGGCCTGGCTTCGTGCTGGGCCCTCGTCCGGCAGGCCTCGTCCGATGCTTATTCGTACGATACGCTTCCGATTAAATTCCCGGTTCCGGAATTCATTTCCGGTACGAACAATATTTAACATTTCCGATTCCGGAATCAATTTCCGTTTCGAACAAATATTTAATATTTCCGTTTCCGGAATTATGTTCCGATTGCGATAATATTTCCGATTCTGACAATATTTCCGTTTCCGGCAATATTTCCGATTCCGGCAATATTTCCATTTCCGATAATATTTTCCGATACGTACCATGTTTCCGTTTCCGGCAACATCTACGACTTGGATAATATTTATATTTCCGATACGATCCATATTTCCGTTTCCGGCAATATCATCGTTTCCGGAGTATTCATTTCTTGCTTGTGACGATCTCAGCTCCCACTGAAACCAAGATCCGTCGATTCCGAATATCCATAGATAGAGTATTTAATGCCATTAAATACTTGATCCGTTTACGTACTATTTGTGTGACCCTACGGGTTCAGTCAAGAGTAAGCTGTGGATTAATATCATTAATTCCACTTGAACTGAAGCGGCCTCTAGCTAGGCATTCAGCTCACTTGATCTCACTGAATTATTAACTTGTTAATTAATACTGAACCGCACTTATTAGACTTAACATAGAATGCATACTTAGACCAAGGGCATTATTTCCTTCAGTCTCCCACTTGTCCTTAGGGACAAGTGTGCATTTCCTAATTCCTTTGTCGCTCGATGCTTGCTCTTGAACATAAGGTAAGAGTTGTCATCCTTATTATGTCCAGAGGTGTTCCTCGGTTTCAGAGTTCAACTGATCAAATAAACAGATAATCATAGCCTATGATTCATCCGAGCACGGCCATGCATTTCACAGTTTCTAGCTCTCCGAGTGGCCTTGTACAACTTTTAAACATCTCATCCCGATTTATGGGAGGATAATCCCAATCTTGCGATCTTGAGATTAGACTTCGTTTGATAGGTGATTACCTGAGCGTTGCCTTTATAGCCTCCTTTTACGGTGCGACGGTTGGTCAACGTCAAAGCAACCAGTTCTCAAACAAGTAATCTCAAATCACTCAGGTATTGAGGATTTAGTGTCTAATAATTTTAATGAAATTTACTTATGACAGATTTTCATCTCTTACAGTAAAGTTTCATAGGTCTTGTCTGATACTAGTCTTCCCAAAGTAAGTATCTATGCAAATGATTATGACATTGCCATGTCCACATAGTTCAAGAAACAGAACTACTAGTCATCTTGCATTCTAATCGTCTAACGTTTTCTATGCGTCCAATTTTATAGAAAACTCCGACTAGGGACCATTTTCAACTTTTGACATTCAAGTTCACTTGATAGACATTTCTTAGTCACAGGACTGGTCCTGACAGTCTATCTTGAATATATCGCCAAATTGAAGGGACTCATCATTTAATAAACCACAAATTAAATGGAAAAATGAATTCTCTTCATTTATTGTGAATGATTAACCAATAATGTTTTACAAAGATTTAAACTCTAAAACTTTAAAACATTAAACAAGGATATCAAAGCCATTCTCCAATATGCTTGATTCCCATAGCTGCAGTGTGAGAGTTGTGCTTCTCCTGCGGCAGAGGTTTAGTCAATGGATCTCATATGTTGTCATCAGTTCCAATCTTGTTTATCTCGACTTCTTTTCTTTCAACGAACTCTCGTAGAAGGTGAAATCTACGAAGTACATGCTTGACTCTCTGGTGGTGTCTAGGCTCCTTTGCCTGTGCAATAGCTCCGTTATTATCACAATACAGGGCTATTGGTCCTTTAATGGAGGGGACTACACCAAGTTCACCTATGAACTTCCTTAGCCATATAGCTTCCTTTGCTGCTTCATGTGCAGCAATGTACTCCGCTTCAGTTGTAGATCCGCAATGGTGCTTTGCTTAGCACTTTTCTAGCTTACTGCACCACCGTTGAGGCAGAAGACAAACCCAGACTGTGATCTGAAATCATCTTTGTCGGTTTGGAAACTTGCGTCTGTATAACCTTTAACAATTAATTCATCATCTCCACCATAGACCAGGAAGTCATCTTTGTACCTTTTCAGGTACTTCAGAATATTCTTGGCAGCAGTCCAATGCGCCTCTCCTGGGTCTGACTGGTATCTGTTCTAGCACTGAGTGCGTACGCAACATCCGGGCGTGTACATATCATAGCATACATTATTTGAACCAATCAATGATGCATATGGAATCCCATTCATTCGTCTACGCTCATCAAGTGTTTTTGGGCACTGAGTCTTGCTTAGAGTTATTCCATGAGACATGGGTAGGTAGCCTCGCTTGGAGTCCGCCATCTTGAACCTATCAAGCACCTTATTGATATAAGTGCTTTGACTAAGTCCAATCACCTTTTTAGATCTATCTTTGTATATCTTGATGCCCAATATGTACTGTGCTTCTCCTAGATCTTTCATCGAAAAACATTTCCCAAGCCAAATCTTGACAGAGTTCAACATAGGAATGTCATTTGCGATAAGTAATATGTCATCGACATATAATACTAGGAAAGCAATTTTGCTCCCACTGACCTTCTTGTATACACAAGATTCGTCTGCGTTCTTGATGAAACCAAAGTCACTTACTGCTTCATCAAAACGTATATTCCAGCTCCTGGATGCCTGCTTCAATCCGTAGATTGACTTCTTTAGCTTGCATACCTTTTTAGCATTCTTTGGATCCTCAAAACCTTCAGGCTGTGTCATAAACACAGTTTCTGTTAAAACGCCGTTTAAGAAAGCAGTTTTGACATCCATCTGCCATATTTCGTAATCGTAATATGCAGCGATTGCTAACATTATCCGAATAGACTTTAGCATTGCAACTGGTGAAAAGGTTTCATCGTAATCCACACCGTGGACTTGCCTGTAACCTTTTGCAACCAATCTAGCTTTGAAAACTTCAAGTTTCCCATCCTTGTCCTTTTTCAGTTTGAAAACCCATTTGCTTCCAATGGCTTGGTAGCCATCTGGCAAATCGACCAAATCCCATACTTGGTTTTCAGACATGGAGTCTAATTCAGATTGCATGGCTTCTTGCCATTTCTTGGAGCTAGGGCTCGTCATAGCTTGTTTGTAAGTCGCAGGTTCATCACTTTCAAGTAATAGAACGTCATAGCTCTCGTTCGTCAAAATACCTAAGTACCTTTCCGGTTGAGATCTATATCTTTGCGATCTACGCGGGGTAACATTTCTAGATTGACCATGATTCTCACCAGATTCTTCTAAAGATCTCTGAGTTTCATCCTGAATGTCATCTTGAGCATTCTCTAGAGTTTGTTGTTCGACTCGAATTTCTTCGAGGTCTACTTTTCTCCCACTTGTCATTTTGGAAATGTGATCTTTCTCCAAAAAGACACCATCTCGAGCAACAAACACCTTGTTCTCAGATGTATTGTAGAAGTAATACCCCTTTGTTTCCTTTGGATAGCCCGCAAGGATACATTTGTCAGATTTTGGATGAAGTTTGTCTGAAATTAATCGTTTGACGTATACTTCACATCCCCAAATCTTCAGAAAAGACACATTTGGAGGCTTTCCAAACCATAATTCATATGGAGTCTTTTCGACAGCTTTAGACGGAGCTCTATTTATAGTGAGTGCAGCTGTATTTAGTGCATGTCCCCAAAATTCTAATGGAAGTTTGGCCTGACCCATCATTGACCTGACCATGTCTAGCAAGGTTCTGTTCCTCCATTCTGACACACCGTTCCATTGTGGTGTTCCAGGAGGAGTCAATTCTGATAGAATTCCACATTCTTTCAGATGGTCATCAAATTCATAGCTCAGATATTCACCGCCTCTATCAGACCGCAGTGCCTTAATCTTCTTGCCTAATTGATTCTCTACTTCACTCTGAAATTCCTTGAATTTGTCAAAGGATTCAGACTTATGTTTCATTAGGTAGACATAACCATATCTACTGAAGTCATCAGTGAAAGTGATAAAGTAGCTAAAACCACCTCTAGCATTTGTACTCATTGGTCCACATACATCTGTATGGATTAAACCCAATAGTTCATTTGCTCTTTCTCCAACTTTAGAGAAAGGTTGCTTTGTCATTTTGCCAAGTAAACATGATTCGCACATACCATAATCCTCTAAGTCAAATGGTTCTAGAATTCCTTCCTTTTGAAGTCTTTCTAAGCGTTTCAAGTTTATATGGCCTAATCGACAATGCCACAGATAGGTGAGATCTGAATCATCCTTTTTGGCCTTTTTGGTATTTATGTTATATACTTGTTTGTCGTGATCTAATAAATAAAGTACATTGACTAATCTAGCAGATCCATAAAACATCTCTTTAAAATAAAACGAACAACAATTGTCTTTTATTAAAAAGGAAAATCCCTTAGCATCTAAGCAAGAAACTGAAATGATGTTTTTAGTAAGACTTGGAACATGGAAACACTCTTCCAGTTCCAAAACTAGCCCGGAGGGCAACGACAAATAATAAGTTCCTACAGCTAATGCAGCAATCCGTGCTCCATTTCCCACTCGTAGGTTGACTTCACCCTTGCTTAACTTTCTACTTCTTCTTAGTCCCTGTGGATTGGAACATAAGTGTGAGCCACAACCTGTATCTAATACCCAAGAAGTTGAATTAGCAAGTATACAGTCTATAACGAAAATACCTGAAGATGGAACGACTGTTCCGTTCTTCTGATCTTCCTTTAGCTTCAAGCAATCTCTCTTCCAATGCCCCTTCTTCTTGCAGTAGAAGCATTCGGATTCAGAAGTGGGTTGACTGACCTTCCTCTTTACAGATTTGGCGCCAGTTTGCTTAGTTGGGCTGGCCTTGTTGCCACCTTTCTTAGCATTCCTCTTCTTTCCAGATTTCTTGAACTTGCCCCCACCCACCATAAGCACATCCTTCTTATCACTTTTGAGCGTCTTTTCAGCGGTCTTCAGCATACCGTGAAGCTCAGTGAGCGTTTTGTCCAGACTATTCATACTGTAGTTCAGTTTGAACTGATCATACCCGCTATGAAGAGAATGGAGGATGGTGTCTATAGCCATTTCCTGAGAAAATTGCTGATCCAGCCGACTCATATTCTCAATGAGTCCAATCATTTTGAGAACATGTGGACTTACGGGCTCGCCTTTCTTAAGCTTGGTCTCAAGAATTTGCCTATGAGTCTCGAATCTTTCGACTCGAGCCAGATCTTGGAACATGTTCTTCAACTCACTGATGATTGTGAAAGCATCTGAGTTGATGAACGTTTTCTGCAGATCTGCACTCATAGTGGCGAGCATTAGACATTTCACATCCTTGTTGGCATCAATCCAACGATTGAGGGCTGCCTGAGTGACCCCGTCGCCTGTGGCTTCGGGCATCGCCTCTTCTAGGACATACTCCTTTCCTTCCTGCATAAGAACTATTTGCAAGTTCCTTTGCCAGTCAAGGATGTTTTTTCCGTTCAACTTCTCCTTTTCGAGAATTGATCGAATGTTGAATGACTTGTTGTTTGCCATATTTAAAACTACAATTGAAAAGAATAAACAAATAAATAACCATTCACAGTTTCTCTTAATAAACTTAAATTCTAGAATACATGCATAATTCAATGTTTATTAAGCATTTTATTCAAGTTATGTGTTCCGGCAGGTGTGAATAAAATGATTCCAAGATCCTAAAATCATTGAAGAACTAAGCACAGTTTGTCGACTTAATCCTAAAACATCTTAGGTAAGCAAAAGCCTTTTGCTAATAGTCTAGAAACTATTCTTGGTTGATAGGTACGTCTAAGAACTTATTAGGTAAACCTATCGATTTTGCCACGACATAAAAGGACTCCTTACTTATATCGTTGAGTTTCACCAAAACTAACATGTACTCACAATTATTTGTGTACCTTGCCCCTTTAGGACCAATAAGTAATACCTCGCTGAGCGAAAACTATTACTAGATTGATGTAAAGGATATCCAAGCAAGTGTATATTTTGGCATGGCACCTTTTAACTCAATTTTTAAGTTTGGAACTTAAGGCTCTTACTATGTTGGTTAGATTTTAAGTGAACTAAAATCCTTAATCATGAAACATAATCAAGCTTTTGATCTCATGCATTTTAAGACATATTTAAAAGCAATAAATAACTTAAAACATGCATAAGATAAATGTGATCTAGTATGGCCCGACTTCATCTTGAAGCTTTAACTTCAAAGTCCGTCTTGAAAATCTCCGTGGGAGGCACCATTTTCTTCAAATAGGATAAGCTATAATTAAAACTAATTACAACTATTTGATGGTATGCAGACCATATTTGAATTGAAAAACAACTTTGGTACTTTAGACCAATTACATTCAAATTAATGGTACGCAGACCATATTTTCTATCCTATTTGGGCCATACTAGTCACTTCATAACCTGCAAAACAGTACATATACAATATATACCATTCACCCATTCATTATCATGAATGGCCCACATAGCTGGTTAGTAAAACACATTATGCATCATATAAACATTTGCAGCAATTAATCAAGGGCACCAATAATCTACAAATTATTCAGTCCTTATTAATTCTAATCAAGTTGTTTTAACCTTAAGGATTTGTAGACCTAATCAAGAGTATATGATTAAAAAGGGCTCCCACTTAAACCAACAAATTCATATGCTTTACTAATTTTAAACATAAAAATGTATTTCTAGTCTAACCGGAAACATACAAATTTAATTAAAATTTAAAGCTCATATAAATTTATAATTGAATCCAAAAACGTTTAATTTAATTTCAGTCGTATTTAAATTAATTCATGATTTTAATTTTAGTAAAATAATTAGAATAAATAAAATTTATTATTATTACAATATTCAAAATTGAATCCAAGAAAATAATTTAAATTATCAATTTCAAAATTAATTAAAATTACGTAAACTGAAAATTTCAAATTAAAATTTCAAAACGATCTAATCGCAACGCAACAATCCCACGCAACGCACGCCCATGGGCCACACGCACACAGCCATTGCTGGCCATGTGCGCGCAGCCCATGCGCTGCCTCGCATCGCTGCTGCTCACCATCGCAGGGCATCACGCATGGTGCTCGCTGCGCGCGCCGGCGCTCGACGCACGAGCATGCTGCCGCAGCCCATCGCTGGGCGCAGCGCTCGTCGCACGTCGCAATATCGAGCTGCTTGCCATCGCTGGGCGCAGCGCTCGTCGCACGTCGCAACAAGCACTCGCACGCCATCGCTGGGCGCAACGCTCGTCGCACGCACAACAAGCACTCACACGCCATCGCTGGGCGCAGCGCTCGTTGCACACACAATAGCGCTCGCTGCGCGCGAGCGATCGATGCTTGGCGTAGCACTCGTGGCACGCGAGCTTGCGCTTGCTGCGCGCGAGGCTCCGCACGCTTGCGCGAGGCAGTGCGCGCTGTGGCGTAGCTCGCTTGCTGCCCACACGCGACTGCTCGTGCCTTGCTCTCGCCCTCGCCCATTCGCCCATTGCACACAGCCCACGACACAAGGCAGGGCTGCTGCCTTGTGCTCGTGCACCATGGCCTTGCTCATTGCTTTCGTGCCGCATGGGCGACGAGCTCCCTTGCTCGTCGTCACATGCCCGCACTATACAACACCCCTTAAGGGTAACACGTAGCGTCCATTGCTTTGTGCGTGCAAGTTATATGAGCGAATCGCATAAAATTTTAAAATTTATATTCAAAATTAATGACAAATTAATAAATAATATTAATTTCATAATTTTAGGGCGAAAAATCGAAAATTTATTATTCAATTGATTTCCGATTAACATGGATTCAAGTCTAGGTCATAAAAAATTAAAATTTAACATAAATTTACAATTTTTATGGTGGTTTTTAAGCATAGGTATCTAATTAAATTATAACTAATTATGAAAATCATATTAATTCTAAATTATTCCAATTTTCAACAAATTAATCATAATTACAAATTAGATTGCATAATTAACAAGGTTAGGCATTCAAACTTGTTAAATATATACAGTAGGTCAATCAAAAATTCAAGATTTATCAACAAGAATCGCAAATATTTAATTTAACATCTTAAATTTACGAAATTTTGCATTCGAAAACCTAAAACCTCCGAAAAATCATAGTTAGGCTTCGAATTTGAGAATTCTGGGTTCGGCCGAAAATTACTATTTTTGTCAAAATTTTAGAATGCCTTTTACATGCGGAATTGACACAAAATTCACTCGATTTGGATGAGTAACGAAGAAACTGCCGAAAAACTGCGTACGTATAATTAAATAAACGCAATTTGCAATTAATTAACAATTACGAAAATTAATCACCCCTTTTAATTCTTGCAAATTTGTAATATTTAACCATGTTCATGCAATTTAGATTATGAAAATAATAAGAGGCTCTGATACCACTGTTAGGTTATGATACATATGACAATTCATAAATCATGCGGAAAAACCATAAAGCCAGGAAAACATATTATTTACACATAATCATTTAGCATAGTTTAGATGCATACTCTTTGTTGCGTGCCTTCCCTAGCTGCGCCCGAACCGAACAAGAACAAGTCTTTAGGACTCCAAGTGTCGTCCCTCCGTAGATAGTCCACAGCACGTCCGGATCCGCCTTAAGATTGACCAACTAGAATCGCCCTTAAGGTGCTACTTATTTTCGGCTAAATGGGCAAGAGTTATGGCTGATTTTTCTGCTTAAAAATCTTAGCTTTGGATACTTGAAAACTTGTTATATAAATTTATGACCCTAGGCATATATTTATAGAACCTTGGAAAGGATTTCGAATCCTGTTAGAATACTAATTAATTAATTAGAATCTTACTAGAACTCTAAATAATTAATTTAATCTTTTAGGATTAGGATTTAATCTATGCACGAATTCCGATAGCTTTAGGATTCGTATAACACGTACACACGCACCGCACGAGCATCGCACGCCCATGCGCAAGCCTTGCGGCCCACGCTGTGCGCACGGCGCACAGGCCCACTGCCCGCAGCCCATTTGTGCGCGCGCGCCAGCCTTGGCTGGGACTGGCCTTGCGCTGGGCCTGGTCGAGGCATTGGCGTGTTGTTGGATGCGTGTGGCTTGATGGGCGATGGCCTGGCTTCGTGCTGGGCCCTCGTCCGGCAGGCCTCGTCCGATGCTTATTCGTACGATACGCTTCCGATTAAATTCCCGGTTCCGGAATTCATTTCCGATACGAACAATATTTAACATTTCCGATTCCGGAATCAATTTCCGTTTCGAACAAATATTTAATATTTCCGTTTCCGGAATTATTTTCCGATTCCGATAATATTTCCGATTCTGACAATATTTCCGTTTCCGGTAATATTTCCGATTCCGACAATATTTCCATTTCCGATAATATTTTCCGATACGTACCATGTTTCCGTTTCCGGCAACATCTACGACTTGGATAATATTTATATTTCCGATACGATCCATATTTCCGTTTCCGGCAATATCTTCGTTTCCGGAGTATTCATTTCTTGCTTGTGACGATCTCAGCTCCCACTGAAACCAAGATCCGTCGATTCCGAATATCCATAGATAGAGTATTTAATGCCATTAAATACTTGATCCGTTTACGTACTATTTGTGTGACCCTACGGGTTCAGTCAAGAGTAAGCTGTGGATTAATATCATTAATTCCACTTGAACTGAAGCGGCCTCTAGCTAGGCATTCAGCTCACTTGATCTCACTGAATTATTAACTTGTTAATTAATACTGAACCGCACTTATTAGACTTAACATAGAATGCATACTTGGACCAAGGGCATTATTTCCTTCAATATTATAATATAAACGTATTGAAATTTGTGATTTTAGTAATAACCCAATTTTATTTATAATTTGTATCCGAATTGACCTGACCAGACATGAACCCGACCCGATATGAACCCGACCCGATATGATATGAACCTGTTACAACCCGGCTAAACCCGTTTACAACCCGACGTGCTCCAACCCAAACCGACCTGACCTGACCCAAGATAATCCAAACCGATCTAACCCGACCCAATTATAACCCGACCCGATATGCATCCAACCCGATATGAATCTGACCTAATACAACCCGACCAAACCCGTTTACAAACCGACCCAATATGACCCGTCTGAATCATACACCCCCGATATTAACCCGAACCGACATGAATCCGACCCGATATGAACCTGTGCCAACCTACCTGAACCCGAACCAATCCGTTAATTTTTCAACCCGACTAGATCCTACTCGATAGCCAAATGAACCCGTTTCAACCTGAACCGATGAACCCGACCCGAACCCGATCCATTTGTCCGAATTGACACCCCTATGTATAACCCATTTGATACCCGATTACGGTAAGGAATAAATTTGTTCATAAATTTGTAACGAATCAATATCCATTTCCATGGTAATGAACTAATGGTAGCTCATTCTTTAACTATTTTTTCTTTATAATTTTTCATTAAAATTTAGGGAATGGTATTAGGGGGAAATGCACATTTGTTAAAAGAAGCACCAAGTCTAGGATTATCCAAATAACACCGAGCATCAATTATAGCTCCCTCTTAGTCCCCTCTTAAGGAGAGAGAAAATCTAAGACGTAGCTCTTAATAAATAAGAGCCAACTCTTAACCTCTAAAACATCCTCTAAATAAGAGGTAGCTCTTAGAAATAAGAGTGGTGATGTCGAAGAATATGGTGTATTTTGTATCAAAAATAAAATTAAAAATATTAAAAAACTAGGAAAATTTGGTAATATTAATCCAACCTTTGACCGATTTTCTTTTATTAAGCCCACCTACGACATATTTTTTAATAATCCCACCTTTATTATCCAACAACTTTTATTGGGCCCAACAGGTCATAAAACTGTTGTAAGCGGCATTATTTCTCTACATGGCAGTACTCTCTCTCGATATATTCAGTCATCATCATCAATTCATCACCATCTCGTTGACTTTTTCACCGATTACCGGCCACTTAAGCCCAATAAAAGTCGTCGGGTAGTAAAGGTGGGATTATTAAAAAATATGTCGTAGGTGGGATTAATAAAAGAAAATCGGCCAAAGGTTGGATTAATATTACCAAATTTTCCAAAAAACTATATAAGATGTAGTGTTTAAGAGGTAGTTTATTTCATAGTGTTTTTGGTAGCTAACTCTTGTTAAGAGGTCGTGATGAGGTGTGTAAGGAGAGAAACTAAGATGGGGCAAATTAAGAGTGAGTCTACAATTGATGCTCTTAAGGGACTCTTAGCCTGTAACGCCCCGACCTCTAATTCAAGTAGTTAAGCACCGGAAATAGCCTAATTCGGTCGGGACATTACTACCGTAACTCCCTCTTGGGAATTACAAGGCGAACATCATAATATAAGCTATAAGAACTCCATATTAACATAACAATCCTTTTTATTTCCATAATAAAAGTACATAACTTACTAAAAGTCTTTACTTAAACTATTACAAGTTTAAACATTAACTAGGTGAACATTATCAAAGTGAAATCCTCGACAACCTTTTTCTTATGATATGGAGAATTAAAAATTCTTATGCCAACCCTAACATAGTAATTTTGTTTTTGTTTGATTTGAAAAACTATCTATATATAGAAGATTTCATCAACTTTATTTTTTAGTCTATTTTGTCATTTATAAGATGGGGGGTTTTTCCCCATCAACCTATTTGTTTTGTCACAATACAGTAAAATATTTATTTTTCTATCTATATAATAATAAATTTATAATTTTTAGATTTTGTAAAAAAAGGCAAATCGAAAATGGTTAAACTTAAATTTACGGAAGGATTTTTTATTGGAATTGCTTACTCGTTTCCATCGTCCCCAACAGTACCTAAAACAGAAAACAAAAACGGTGAGCCGACGACTTAGTAACGAACTATTCTAGTAACGTAAATTCATTTCAATTCGTTTAGTTGATAACACAGGGAGAATAGAAAAATGCAAAACATTTAATAAAACATCAAATTAATTTATTCATAACATTTTATTAGCATGCTAGTCGTTGGCAAGTACGAACTGGTGGAATATCTTCCACGAAGGGCCTGGGATCATAATCAAACAGGTACACTGGGCCTCGGCCCGAGCCTGGGCTCATAAACCATGGGAGCCTGGGCTCAACATGGGTAGGAAGATGCCCCATAGGTACATGCGTGACCGAGAAATCGTAACATGAGAGTATATATACCGCCAAACAAACTAGGTCTTTCACTTTCATTTATCATGTTGTATTTAACTTACTTTACTTGGCATTTGTACTTCAGTTAAAGTAACATAACTCATTTAGATCATGAGATCAATAAAACATCATTTATTTCACGGCTTCACATAAACATCATTTTATAAGAAAGTTCAATCAAATCATATTACATTCCCGCAATTCATAAAAATGTCAAAACATTTAGTTCCTAAATTCAATCATATTGTCATAATTTCATAATCACATTTATAAGGGAATTGCGGGTACTAGCAATAGCCGTTACCTCAATTCCGCGATTTGCTAAGTTTTTTCCTTAGGTTCGTTCCTTTTGAGCTCCGAGCCGATTTCTTTGTAAAGATTACATTATTAAATTAGTATTAAAACGATTAATATTTTAAAAATCAATATTCTCTAACTAAATTTTTAAATTATTGTTTCATGAAAATATTATTTAAACCAATTTTCAATCAAAACATATATTTAAAATTAGGAAAAATTGATATTGACAGTTCCAACTATGGCCGTTTAACTTTTAAAGGTCCCAACTTTTGATTATTTTAGAGTGGTCTCAACTTTAAGGTGTGTTTTCCAAGAATGGTCTTTTGGTTTATTAAACTATTAATTAAGTTGATTTAAGCATATCATACTGTTCCATTTACTTCATTTAATTAAAAAATATGATTATTGCACGAGAGATATGAGTGTTAATTAAGTTATTTAGCACTTAATTTTAACTAAGGGACCATTTTTGGAAAACACTCTCTATAGTTGGGACCACCCTGACATAATCAAAAGTTGGGACCTTTTAAAGTAAATCGGCCATAGTTGGGACCGATAATATCAATTTTTCCTTAAAATTATCATTTAAATTTATATTATCGCAATATTAAAATAAGTAACAATTGATTTCCATAGAAGAATAGAACTTACTTTGGGATATTGGGCCAAAACAAAGAGTAGGGCTTAATTTGAGGAATAAAATAACCAAAGGTCCAATATTGGAACTTGCTTCTTGCAAAACTAGAACAAGAAACAGGGGAGGCACGAAGAGAAGGAAATAGAGGAAAGAGGAAGAGGGGAGGTGGCGGCTGGGCATGGGTTGCTCGGCGCCGCAGGGTTGCGCCGGTGAAGGCGACTAATCGGGAAAATACTAGGTCGTTACTAGTCTCTCCTAATCAAACAAAAATCTAAACTAATCACTAAACACAAGTAAGAGATAAGTAAGGGTCGAAATCCACAAGGACTAAGGTACACTAGTTAATGCTAATTCATTGAACAATATGCTAGGTTGGAACGAGTTGGGAATTCAACTAACCAACTAAAACTAAATCAACTAAACTAACTACCAAAGACAAACGGAGTTAGGAAATGGGGGCAAACAACAACAAGTCATGGAATGAGCACAAGAGGAATGAAAATTGAGCATAGAACATGAACACCACATGTATGAATATTGAATTCACGAGTAGCTACATCCACCTCCCGGTATCTAGCAATTTCCCTAAGTATCAAGCATGAACTCCCGTTCTGCACTATCACCCCGGGATAAATCAAAGTCCAATTCAACCAAATAGTCAAGGTTAATTCTTTAATCCCTTTTCAACCCAACTAGACTACCTCAAGAAATCAAGTAACACCCAAGTAACTAATTTGAATGCAACAAGTATTAAGAATGCTCAAACATGTAATAATTTAATCATGAAAAATCCTAAAATCCAATCACAAATACCCAACCAATCAATGTTGGATTTTCACCCAAACCCTAACCAACAACACTACTCCATAAACATAAAAACACAAAATTTATAGAAATTAATAATTAAGAACGTGATTCTAAACAATAATAACAACTAATATAAAGATGAATCATTAAACTAAGCAAACATAATTAAACTAAATAAAACAATAAATAAATAAAGCAAAAAATGAAGAAATAAATGAAGAGAGAGATAGAAATGTTCATTGATTGATTGTTGGTTGTTCAAAACAAATTGCCACCCTTGATTATCAAAACCCTCAATTTCCCATTAATTTTCCTAATTTTCTCTCTATAAACTAATTGTTGAGGCTAACCCTCTCTAAAACCCTAGAAAAAGAGGACTTAACTAATTTATGTACATGGTTTCCCCCCCCCCCCCCCCCCCCCCCACCCTTGAAATCAGGAAATAACTCTTAAACTAATGAAATAAAGGAGATAAAAGAAGAAAAAAAAGTTTAACAAAGGAAAAAAAATAAAACAGGAGAAATTAATTTAGGAAAAGGAAAAGAAAAAATATAAAGAAAATAAGATATGCCCCAAACATCAGACTCCATCTTCGTGTTTTCTTCGCAGCTCCTGTTATCGCTCCGTCACCCAATCATCACCAGCCATCATCATCATCAACGGTTAATCATCATCTATCATCACAGTCTATCATCAACTCTTCCTTCAATCGCACGACCTCAATTGCAACCCGTCCTCGTCAAATCTTGGCTCTAGAAGTTCATTAATCTGTACATTGACTCCGCGCTCAAATGTTCGATCAAACCCGAAAAAGGTTCGGGCGAACTTAATAGTGGTCCGGACGAATACAAGGTGGGTTTGGTCGGACCATAAATCTTCAAAATTTGGCAGAATGTCTCCAAATGTTGGGTTCGGTCGAAGGAGAGCAGAGAGGATTGTTGAGGGCTCCTCGCTGCCCGGTGGTGGTTGTTGTGCGGTGCTCGGTCTCCGGCGAGGGTAGAGGAGAGAAGAGAAGAGGCGACACTTGGCGAGAAGGCAGGAGTGAAATTGAGGGTGCGTGGTGTTGGTGCTGCAGAGACGCCCTGCTTGTTGTTATTGGCTTTGACTTAGAGCAGCGGCTGCTGACTTGCTGAGATGCATCATGCGTGGTCTGGAGGAGGGAGTTTTGGTGTGGTGTAGTTTAGACTGTAGGAGTGGTACAGGATAAGGCTTGACCTTGATGCAAGATTAATTTGGCCTTTGAAATTTGTATTCCGAAACCCAAACACGTGCACCTAGTCACTTATACAAAATAAACAAAGACAAGGAGAGAATTGGAAAATAATAATAATAAATGAATATTATAATCATAATAATAATATAAAAAAATTGAATATAAATAGAAAATTAATAACGAAAACTAAAATGATTTAACTATAAAATTATGGAAACAAAGAAAATAAATAAGTTAGGAAAATAAGACTTAAAACTAATAAGAATTGCTAATTACACTAAACTAAGCTATAAATACTCAAAAATAAGAAATTAAGGAAAATAAAGATTAAAAATACTAAAAACAGAATAAAAATGCCCAAAGAATGCCTAAATTACTACCCTATGAGCGACATAAATGTCAATTATCAAATGTCCCCAAACTTGAGTTTTTGCTCGTCCTCGAGCAAAACAATGAACACAAAGGGAGATGGGATAGAAAATTTAAGCAAAATGAGTTATTAAAAAGATAATATAAGGAAACATAGAAAATAGAAATCGAGGAAGAATATACACTAACTCATTGTCGTAGGAATCACGATTGCATTTAAGCACATGCAATAAGCTCTTTAAACCCCAAGATCGCTCAAGAGGGCGAGTGAAATCTCGCAAGGGTTTCCAACAAGAATAACCCACAACTCTTATTAAGCACAATTAAGACAATTGTCTAAAGTCATCTCACCAAGCATGGTTCACAAAACACAGCCGATTCAAACAAGCTTTCAAATCATAACCATCATCAAGATACATCCATGAATTAGGAATATAGGGGATAAACTAATCTAAGGTGCAAGAGAATCACAACCAAAGCATCGAATCATCAATTAGGTTCACCAAGGCATCGAAAAGTCAAAAATTGTTCTCAAATGGATAAATATGATCACGACCACCTAAAATGCACATTGACTCCCCCAAACTTGACTTTTGCTAAGTGAATCTTGGATTGCACAATTAAACCATTTGAGTAATGGGTCTAGAGTCTTGACTTTCTAGCCGCAATGACATTCATCATCACTAGGGAAAACTTTACTCAATAAGTCTTCAAGCTCCCACTCAATCATCTAAACTAACCCACTTTCTCAAGGACTTGTGGTAATTACCACGTATTGACTCTTTTTTTCTTTTTGTAGACTTTAATAGGCTTATTATGCCTTATGAGGTCATTGGCGCCACTTATTGACTCGAACTTGACACTTTGGCTTTCGTCGTGGGCTCATTGGCTCAACTTATTGGACTCGAAACATTAATCACGATCTTTTTGTTCTACAATCCAATTAACTATTAGCATAACTTACTCGAGGGAATAAAGTGCATCAAGGGAATTAAGGTAGCAAGGAACCTCCAAAAGAGAATAACATGGACTCTTTTCAACACAAAGCTTATCATTTAGAATTATCGAAAGCAACGAAGATTAAGCTATCCCTAATCGCCCTAACTCACACATGCAAAAATCCAACGAAATACCTCTACTCAATTATCCAAATGACAAGCAAGGGAATCCACATTAAAATCATCTAGATTCTTCCTTTGGACGAGAAAATCATTTTCCGTGCTTTTTTTCAATCACTCGACACTTTTTTTGATTTTCTAAGCTTTTTCATTTTTTTTTGTGATTATTTAATCAAACTTTGAAAGAAAAGATAAATAAAATAAAAATAAAATTGGATTTTGAATTTTTTGAAAAAGTGAAATAAAAAACTAGAAGAATGATGCCTCCCCCAAGCTAGCGAAAAGTTATCCCCCCAAGCCAGAATTAAGCATTGTCCTCAATGCTTGAAGCAAAGACTCAAGGGAAGGGAGGGGGGAAGAAAGCACACATTCAACCAATATGCATAGTTCCGCAAATCACAATGCATTAGAGAGAAAGGGAGACAACCAAATCAACAATTTCAACCATCCAACACCATGCCCAACAATTCATATGCCCAATCAACCAATAGAGTAATGAAAAGGGGGAGAGAAAAGATACTATCGGATAGTAGGTGGGTGTAAATACCCGTAAATGATCCAATTTCTCCGTTTGAAGTCATCTTTCTCCAAAATCGTGCTTTGTTTCCATATGCAATCGAGAATGAGCGTTTATTCCACTTAAGTACCTAAAACAAGAACAAGAATTGAAAAAAAAACATAAGTAAGGACAAAAGTAAAGAAAATGAAAGCAATAAAGCACGGGTTACTTCCCGAGAAAGGCTTATTTAAGGTCCTAATCATGACCTTTCTAGTAAATACCAAGCCAATGATCTCAAGAGTTTATCATATGCACTAACACACATTTCATTAAACAAAACATATGCAATGACAAGATGCAATGCATGCATAGAGTATGATAGAACTCGATGCCAATGAGGAGAGGGGTGCCTAAAAGAGGAAGGATCAAAAGAAAAAACAAGTAAATAAGAAAAAGAAGAATCAAAATAAGGAAATGAAAAAGGAATAGGCAAACTCTCCTCAAGATACACTTTTTGGTTGGCAAATTTACATTCACCCTCAATTAGAATCGATTTGAGCACTTGAGAACAAAAAGGAGCAAATAGCTTTTCATCACCATCATCGAGGCACTCATTCAAGGAGGATTTAGTAGGAATGTAATCCCCAACACTCAATTCCTCAATGTCATGCAACATAGGTGGCAATTTAGCCTCAAATTCATCTCTTCTCCATGAAGCATCCCGAATGGATTCATTTAGAAGGTTAGAGACTTCTCCCATTCCTTTTACAAAAGTACGGATGCAACCTCAAAGTCCTTAATAAAAATTCCATTTTAAGGGCTTCTTGGCAATCTAAGTGAGATATAAAAAGACGAAACTCGGACAATAAAATGACTGACTCGGATTGCAAAGCATTAAGGAACTCATTATGGAGAGACGTGAAATCATCAAGTGTACACGATTCATCATTTTGAGGGATATGGATAGTTTCCATATTTGAAGGAATTTTCAAAAGAAAGAAGAACAAAACAAAAAAAAATAACTATGCACAAAGACCTAGACTCGTCTAACTAACATGAACTAATGCAAACCGTAGTCCCCGGCAACGACGCCATTTTGATCAGGAAAAAAGTAGGTCGTTACTAGTCTCTCCTAATCAAACAAAAACCTAAACTAATCACTAAACACAAGTAAAGAGATAAGTAAGGGTCGAAATCCACAAGGACTAAGGTACACTAGTTAATGCTAATTAATCGAACGATAAGCTAGGTCGGAACGAGTTGGGAAGTCAACTAACCAACTAAAACTAAATCAACTAAACTAACTACCACAGATAAACGGGATTAGACAATGGGGTCAAACAACAACGAATCATGGAATGAGCACAAGAGGACTATAAATAGAGCATAGAACATGAACACCACATGTATGAACGTTGAATTCACGAGTAGCTACATCCACCTCCCGGTATCTAGCAATTTCCCTAAGTATCAAGCATGAACTCCCGTTATACACTATCACCCCGGGATAAATCAAAGTCCAATTCAACCAAATAGTCAAGGTTAGGTCTTTAATCCCTTTTCAACCCAACTTGAATACCTCAAGAAATCAAGTAACATCCGAGTAGCTAATTTGAATGCAACAAGTATTAAGAATGCTCAAACATGTAATAATTTAATCATGAAAAATTCAAAAATTCAATCAAAAATACCCTAACCAATCAATGTTGAGTTTTCACCAAAACCCTAACCAACAACACTAGTCCATAAACATAAAAACACAAAATTTATAGAAATTAACAATTAAGAACATGATTCTAAAGAATAATAACAACTAATCTAAACATGAATCATTAAACTAAGCAAACATAATTAAACTAATTAAAACAATAAATAAATAAAGCAAAAAATGAAGAGAGAGATAGAAATGCTCATTGATTGATTGTTGGTTGTTCAAAATAAATTGCCACCCTTGATTATCAAAACCCCCAATTCCCATTGATTTTCCTAATTTTCTCTCCATTAACTAATTGTTGAGATTAACCCTATCTAAAACCCTAGAAAAAGAGGACTAAACTAATTTATGTACATGGTTATTTTTTCCCTTGAAATCAAAAAATAAGAGTATTTATACTTTTAAACTAAAATGAAATAAAGGAGATAAAAGGGGAAAAAAAAACAATTTTTAACAAAGGAAAATATAAAAGAGGAGAAATTAATTTAGGAAAAGGAAAAGAAAAACAAAAGGTCTTGTGTGCAACAGGTGCACATTAATATTAATGTGCACCAAGTTGTCACACGTGTGAACGCGCAGCAAAATCACGAAAAGAAAGAAAAAAAATCACGCAAAGAAAGAAAGAAAGAGGAGAGAGAAATCGCGCAGAAAAAATCGCAGAAAAGGAGAGAGAAAAAAAAACGCAGAAAGAGAAGGAAGGAAGAAGGAAGAACAAAAACGATCGACATTGAAATCGATCGACATTGAAATCGATTGACATTGAAGAAGGAAGAAGGACGCAGAAGGAAGGAAGAGATCGACATTGAAATCGAAACTGAAGAAGAGGAAGAACAACGCAGCAAGGAGATCGAAATTGTGAAATCGATAAATAATGGAAAACCTACTTAGGAGTGTGATTCAATCCACTCAAAGAATTCAAGTTCCTGTTGAACCTGATATTCAAGATGCAACAATGGAGGACGTTCTCAACAATTGCATCGAAAACAATGCTTTGGCACAGGAACGTGAAGAAGAGGAGGCAATGGAAGCTGAAGAACAACATATTATTTCTGATTCTGAAGGTATGAATAATTAATTATATGTTTGAAGTTAAAGTTATGGTTATAAACGTAAAAGTTAGGGATATTCCTGTTAAAGTTATGTAAATGTGTTGGTTTGCCTGAAGTATTGGTGTTTGAAAAAGTTACAGATATCAAAGTTAAAGTTGAGGTTTTCAGAGTAAAAGTTAAGTATGTAAAATGTAAAGATATAGTTATGCATAAAAGTTATAGTTTATACGTTCAAAGTTAAAGTTATAGTTATGAATGAAAAAGTTAGAGATATTCCTGTAAAAGTTATGTAAATGTGTTGGTTTGGCTGAAAAATAGGTGTTTGAAAAAGTTACAGATATCAAAGTTAAAGTTGAGGATTTCAGAGTAAAAGTTAAGTATGTAAAATGTAAAGTTTAGAATATTTGCTTAGATTTTTAACATGATTTTAATAAAGAATTTACATGGTTTTATGCATAAAAGTTATACTTTGATGCATAAAAGTTAGCCTTGTTTAAATAGATATAA
This sequence comes from Spinacia oleracea, assembly GCF_020520425.1. Classification (NCBI taxonomy): domain Eukaryota; kingdom Viridiplantae; phylum Streptophyta; class Magnoliopsida; order Caryophyllales; family Amaranthaceae; genus Spinacia; species Spinacia oleracea. Next base: position 157,702,851 of record NC_079490.1, on the reverse strand, counting down.
GGCTTGTTTTAGTAAAAGTTATAGTGTTATCCATAAAAGTTAGACTTATTGTTGTAAAAGTTACAGTTTTATGCGTAAAAGTTAGGCTTGTTTTAGTAAAAGTTAGCCTTGTTTTAGTAAAAGTTAAATTTCTATGCATAGAAGTTAAACTTGTTTTAGTAAATGTTGGCCTTGTTTTAATAAAAGTTATAGTATTATGCGTAAAAGTTAGGGTTTAATAATAAAAATTTCTGCTGATTTTTGGTAATTGCAATAACAGAACCGGATCAAGATATTGTTGGAACACTGATGGGATACACTGCTGAAACAGTGGAGGAACTTCTAGGTTTCTATGAAAAACATGCTAGTGAGGTTGGATTTTCCATAAGGAAAGGAAACACGAGATTCAAAGTTGGGACAAGAATCGTGCTTGAAAAGACATATGTTTGTTCAGCAGCAGGAGTAACAAACAATGGAAAGAACAAAAAGAAAAAAGTGCAAACAGTTGTTCCTGTAGTGCCCAAAAAAGAGAGAAAACCAAGGCAAGTTTCGATCACGAGAACGCAATGTAGGGCTTGCTTGAGAGTGAAAATGAATTCTGAAGGCAGATATGAGGTTGTTAATCATGTGATAATGCACAACCATGATTTAACTAGAAGTCAATGGCACTACTTGCATAGATCTGAAAGGCAAATAACGGAAGAGAAGAGGGAGGCAATTGAAACTATGCAAAAATCTGGTAATAGTTACATTTTGATAGTTAAACTTTTATGTTCTGTGTAAAAGTTATTGTTTTGATACTCATCCTTTTGTTACTGCAATCACCTTCTAAGATGAAAAAAGTTGGAAATATAAAAGTCACACTCATCTCAGTTAAAGTTAAGCTTTTTAAAGTAAAAGTTAGGTTAGAGTAGAATGAGAACTGTCTTTAACTTTGACAACAATTTCCTTAACTTTAACCTACATAACCACAACTTTAACACAAAAATTAACTATAAGGTGTTAAAGTTAAGTTAATTACAATTAAAGTTTTAGAGGTTAAAGTTAAGCTTTTTAAAGTAAAAGTTAGGTTAGAGTAGAATGAAGACTGTCTTTAACTTTGACAACGATTTCCTTAACTTTAACCTAAATAACAACAACTTTAACACAGAAAATTAACTATAAGGTGTTAAAGTTAAGTTATTGACAATTAAAGTTTTAAAAGTTAAAGTTAGCCTTTTTGTACTAAAAGTCAGGTCTGAAGAAGTAAAAGTTAAACATTTTGCCGAAACTATTATTTTATTTACATTCTTTTATGCTGAACTGACAGGTCTGTCATCCACGGCTTCCTTTAACTACATGGCAATTGAAGCTGGAGGTGAAGAAAATTTGGGACACTCGAAGAAAGACCATCTAAATTACTGCACGAGGTTAAAAATGAAGCAAATAGAAGGAGGTGATGCACAAGCAGTAACTGACATAATGTATTTAGAGCTTGAAGGTGACCCAAACTTCTTTTTTAGATTTAGATTGGATGAAAAAGGTAAATTGAGGAGTTTGTTTTGGAGGGACTCTATGATGATGGAAGACTATGGAATTTTTGGAGATATAGTGGTTTTTGACACGACGTATAGAACAAACAGGTATAACCTAATTTGTGCTCCAATAGTTGGAATAAACAACCACTGGAACAATTGCATGTTTGGTTGTGCATTCATAGGAGATGAAAAGATTGAGTCGTTTGTGTGGCTTCTACAAACTTTCAAAAAGTCAATGGGGGGAAAAAGTCCAATATCAATCTTTACAGATCAAGATGCAGCAATGAACAATGCCATCCATCAGGTAAAAATCCAAGATTTATCCTTTTCAGAGCCCTTAACTTTAACTTCATATTCCTCAACTTTAAGTTCATAGTCCTTAACTTTAACTTCCAAATCTTTAACTTTAAGTTCAGAATCCTTAACCTTAAATTTAGAAATCTTAACTTTAATTTTAGAATCCTAAAGTTTAAATTTAGAATACTTATCCTTAACTTTAACTTTAACTTTATAATTCTTAACTTTAATTTCAATTTTCTTAACTTTAACTTCAAAAATCTCAACTTTTAACATTGAGTTGTATATGCAGGTCTTTCCAGATTCAAGACACAGATTATGTGTATGGCATTTGCATCAGAATGCTATTACCAGATTTGGGGCATTGAAACGAGATCCAACTTTTAAGAAGACATTCAACTATTGCTTGTATAAGTGTGTCACAGTAGTTGAATTTGAAACCAATTGGAGATCAATGCTGCAACAATATGAGTTGATAGGGGAAGAGTGGTTTACAAATGTATACAATTTGAGAGAAAAATGGTGCCCTGCGCTAAGCAAAGACTTCTTTTCAGCTGGGATTTTGTCTTCACAACGAAGTGAAAGCACTAATCACGCCATCGGATTTAGAGCAAACAGAACAACCAGTTTAACTGATTTCTATAGATTGTTTAAAGGTACAATACAACGTTGGAGAAGTACAGAAAAGCAAGCTGAATTCTCTTGTAGTAAATCGGTTCCATCCTCGGCTTTACCACTATCTGGATTGTTGAAACATGCATCAGAAGTTTACACGTTGTCACTATTCAGAGACTTTGAGGAGGAATTTGGATATTCAATTGCAACAACAGCAAAATTAATTTGGAAACAAGGTAAATATCAGAATTTAAAGTTAGTCTTTTTACTGTAAAAGTTATGCCTTTTTTTAATAAAAGTTGATAAACTGAAATATAAAGTTTATTAACTTTTAATTCACCAGGGCTAACTTTTATACATATTTTCATAACTTTAAGTAAAAAGTTTAGGTTTTTTGTTTTAAAAGTTAAGATTTTGAAAAAGTTTAGGCATCTGAAGTTAAAGTTTAGAATTCTGAAGTTAAAGCTAGGTTTTTTATTTTTAAAGTTATGTAACCTGAAAAATTAAGTTTCATAACTTTAAGTACACCAGGGCTAACTTTTATATTGATTTTCCTAACTTTAAAACATGGTACTACTAATGCAGAAAATACTGAGTTCTATGCTGTGTCCATTGATGAAGAACCTTGGTCTGCACAGAGAGTAACATACATTCACGAGAGCCAAACAGTATCATGTACGTGTAAAAACTTTGAAGCTTCAGGATGGTTATGCTACCACTGCATTAGGATATTGCACCTTCATTCGGTTAACCGGATTCCAGAACAGTACATCAAAAAGAGGTGGACAAAATCTGCCAAGTCATCAGTTTGGAACAAATTAGAAAATGAAAAACCAGAAGAGGTGCAGTACACACCTTGGCGCCAAACCATGGCTAGGAAATACTACAACCTTATCTTGAAAAGCCAATCAAATGAGGAGACAAGAACCCTTATGGAGGATGGTTATGCCGCTAGTGTGTCTCTGGTTGATGAACTTCTAGCGTCATTAAATCTTTCAAACACTGACGACGCTTCAACCACAGAAACAAGTGCAACAGCAGCACCTGAAACAAGTGCAACAGCAGCACCTGAAACAAATGCAACAGCAGCATATGAAACAAACTCAGCACCAGCAGGTAAAAGTTAATTGTTTTTTGGTTAAAGTTAAGATATTCCTTGTTAAAGTTAAGTTAGAGATGATGAAAGTCTGTCTTAACTTTAGAATAAATTTCATAACTTTAACCTACAGAACTACAACTTTAAACCAAAAAAACTATAATGTGTGAAATAAAAACAGATTGGAACTCACATTTTCTTAAAAAGGAAAATATGTAAAAGTTACAATTTTATAAGTAAAAGTTAGGGTTTTATATGTTAAAGTTTGGGTTTTATAAGTAAAAGTTATGATACAGTATGTTAAATGTTTGTAGGTACTCATGCAACAACAACAAGTGATACAAGTGTACAACAAGCAACAATTTCTGAACCTGCAACAAACACAGCAACTGAACCTCCTATGGTATTGGATCCTGAACGTTGCACAACAAAAGGAAGGAACAAAAGACCACGAGGACCATTTGTCAAAAAGAAGAAGGGAAAAACTGCAGCGCCTCCAACAGCAGACTTTGGAACAATAACTCCAAATTTGAGATTATTTTGATTCTTTTAATGTTTTATATCAAAAATAGAATTTAATTTTTTCTTAAAGTTAAAGTTAAGGTTTATGAAGTTAAAGTTTAACATTCTGAAGTTAAAGTTTACTAGACTTGAGAACTTAGTAAAAGTTTCTTTACATTGAAAGTTTGAATATATACATTAAAATTTAGTGAAGTATAATATTTCTCTGAAGTGTATATATCTTTTAATCTGTCTTTTGTTCAAAAATGTAAAAGTTGGATTTATATATTAAAAGTCAGGCTAGATATAGTAAAAGTTGAGGTATATTTGCTTAACTTTTAGCATTAAATTAACAACTTCTAATATGTTACGTAACTTTTTCTAAACATCGCCAAAACCCATGTTACTTGGACTGACTTGGATACGTGTCCAAGTGTCTAAGATAAATTGTGAATTTTTTTTTCGGATTTAAGTTGAAAATAAAGTTTCAAAGTGCATTGATACTTAACGTACAATGAAGAATTGAAGTTATATACCAAAAACCAATATTATACTTAAAGTTGAGAGTTTTGTACTTAAAGTTACCCTTTTTGTAATAAAAGTTAGATAAACTAATATTAAATTTTCTTAACTATTTCAATAACAAGGCTAACTTTAATGGTGATAATCTTAACTTTAAGCATAGAATCAACAACTTTAAATACATGTTTCAGAATCCTAAACTTTAACTTTAGAACCCTCAACTTTAACTCAATTATCCTAAACTTTAAGCCTAAACTTTAACTTTAGATCCCTCAACTTTAACTCTAAAACCCTAACTTTAACTCTATAATCCTCAACTTTAACTTAATTATCCTAAACTTTAACAGCAGAATCCTAAACTTTAATTTTAGAACCTTCAACTTTAACTCTAAAACCCTGACTTTAACTCTATAATCCTCAACTTTAACTCAATTATCCTCAACTTTAACTCAGAATCCTAAATTTAACTTTGGATTCCTTAACTTTAACTTCAAATGCCTAAACTTTAACTTTAAAATCTAAGTCTTTAAGTTCAGAAACCTTAATTATAACTTCAGACTCCAAAACTTCAACTTCAGATGCTTAAACTTTAACAACAGAATCCTAAACTTTAACTTAAGAACCCTCAACTTTAACTAAATTATCCTAAACTTTTACAGAAACTGAACATTACCAAAAACCAATATTATTCTTAAAGTTGATCTTAACTATAACAATAACAGGGCTAACTTTAAAAATAATAATCTAAACTTTAACCATAGAATCAACAACTTTAAAAATACATGTTTCCATGTTCTACTGAACATCACCAAAAACCAAAATTATATGCCATATATACACAAAAATGGCATTATACTCTAGAGAAATATTTTTGTGAAAATGTAAAAGTAAAGATTATTGTACTTAGAGTTTTGATGAACTTTAAAACTAATATTAAAATTTCATGCTGCAGGTTTCTTTGCCGTCCGTTTGGTAGGAGCTTGCTTCTTCTCTGGTGGTCCTACATTTTCGGGGACAGATGCATCTGCTACATTCCTTTTAAGACGTTTTCTTGAAGTAAAAGTCTTCAACGGTTGTTCGTTGCCCTCTGCCGCATTATCATTCACATCTGCCACATTGTTATTCATCTCTGCCATATTACCCTCTGGTTTCTCGTTCTCATTGGCATTCTCCTGTGCAATTTTACCCTCTGGTTTCTTGTTCTCATTGGCATTCTCCTCTGCTTTCTTTTCAACTTCCTTCTCCTTTTTGGCAGCTTCTTTCTTCAACTTCCTATCATTTGCCAATTTTTGCTTCCTCCTGGTTACCACATGTGGATAGACATCTACTCGTTTGGAATTGAAATCAGCAAGTTTATTGAGAACTTCTGCCCGTTTGTCATTCATGTCAGATAACACAAGTGTGGCACATATTTCGGCACGCAGAACAATCCTTTTACGGGGCTGTATTATTTGAAAAAAAAAGAATAACATTATCAACATCATTTTAAATTCCAAAATAAATAAGGCTAATAAAAGTTAAGCAAATTGCTGTAAAAGTTAGGAATTTTGACTTAAAAGTTATGATTCGAAAAAATTCTAACCTCTTTCAAATCAGGACAGCTACATTTGATTCCTTCAAATGTCAACATACTAATCATTGTATAAATTCCACAATCAAGGTCAGAACCTTTTGCAGTCTTCCAATCAAACTCAATCTCCTCCATGGGGTACGTTCCAATATCACCTTCATGATTATTGCCTCTATCATCAAGGAAAGTACCCAGGAGATCACACTGAAAACAATATTAAACACATTTATTGGTTTGTAACAGAAAAAAGAAAGTTGAACCGGTAATTCAACATTCTTAAATTGACTAGAGGTAATTACCAGAGTTGTTGAAAAACTTTCCAAATCAATGATTTGAGCTTCATCATACACAAGATTGTCCACGTGTTGCATCGTTTTGGTTTTCAAATTCAACACAAATAGGAAAAAGTGGCGTTCTCGAAAAAAAGGAACAAAAACCTACAAAAACAAAACATATTGTGATGTTAATAGATACACAAAAACAAAACTTAAACTAGTGAAAGTAAACTTTAACTTCAGAATCCTAAACTTTAACTTTGGATACCTTAACTTTAAGTTCAAATGCCTAAACTTTAACTTTAAAATCTTAAACTTTAAGTTCAGATACCTTAATTACAACTTCAGACTCCAAAACTTTAATTTCAGGTCTAAACTTTAACAACAGAATGCTAAACTTTAACTTTAGAACCCTCAACTTTAACTCTAAAATCCTCAACTTTAACTCTAAAATCCTCTACTTTAACTCAATTATCATAAACTTTAACTTCAGAAACCTTAACTTTAAATTTAGAATCCTTAACTTTAACTTCAGAAAAATTTAATGTTACAAGTTGAATTTTAGGATTCTAAACTTAAAGTTAAGGTTTCTGAAGTTAAAGTTAAGGATAATTCAGTTAAAGTTGAGAATTTTAGAACCCTCAACTTTAACTCTAAAATTCTCAACTTTAACTCAATTATGGTAAACTCTAACTTCAGAAACCTTAACTTTAACATTAGATCCTAAACTTTAACTTCATAAAACTTGACTTTAAATTTAGAATCCTTAATTTAATTTTGAGGTGATGCCAAGTAATAACTGACCAGATCAACACAGGTGATGTCAAAGCCATTGTTGTAAATATCAATCCACTCTTTCCAACAAATTAGAAGCTGATCCATAGCAGCCTCGTTAGTTGAATCTTGCCAAAGAAGTTCCAAAATTTCCTACAAGGGAAAACAAACAAATTAGTACAACACAAACATTTCCTAAAAATATGTTAACTTTTACTAAACTACTACACAATTTAAGAAACTCACACTTTGGCGGACACCAAAACAGAATTTTGAAGGCGGTGAGGCATGTTGCATTTCATTTGCATTTATCATTAATGCCCAACACTCAATAATAGACAAATAGATCTCTTGATCTTCAGCAAGTGACAACATATCCTCTCTTTGAATCATATGTACGGTATCAAACCAGACCAAAGTTTCCCTAAAAAAAAAAAGTTAAGATTTATTAAGTTAAAGTTAAACCTTTTGTACTTAAAGTTAGGACAATTAAAAGACTTACTCTGCCTTCACTACGACAGGATCATCCAGAAGGCAATAATCAGCAACTTCTTGATACAACTCGGGCAAACGTTTCATGTTCCTCTTGTAGAAACGCATGAAATGTCCGACAAGGAATGGTTCAGTGTTAACCTTTCCACATGGAATTCCAATTTTAGCCTTGCCATCAGCTAAAGAAGAGTGTATAATGGAATGATAACCGACAGTAGGCTCGTAAACTTTTAATTCTTTTGGAGCAGTTTCAGCACTTGCAAGAGGTTCAACACTTGGAAGAGGTTCAACAATTGGAAGAGGTACAACCAGCTGCTCAGATAAGCTTGGCTGTACATCAACCTCCAAAGTTGCGCCTGTAGTAGAATAAATGATTCCTTATCATTTAATGTGAAAAGGTTAAAGTTTTTTTAGATATTTCTAAGTTTGAACATATAGTAAACTGAAATAGAGTAAAGTTGCACCTTGATTGGTCTGCTGAGCTGGATCAGTGGTAGCATCAACAATACGAGGTTCTTCACACTGTACAGCAGTCTTGTTAGCAGTTTCATTGACATTAATTTCATCAAGAACTCCTTGGATCTTTTTATTTGGACTATCATCTTGAGGTATAGCATTAGGTTTTCCATCACAATATATGTTCTCCAAACCTCCTGGCATAGACTGAACTGAAACTACCATCTCAGCCAATTCTTGCATCATGGCATAATACCTTGGATCCAAATCATCATCCGGCAGCGATGGAGATGAACGTCGCCTCAGTGCTGCTACAGCTTCAAGTTGTTTCAAATGAAAATTTGAAACAATTTCCAAGTTCCTCTTCATTCTCAAAAACTCCGCATGCATTTCCTTCAAGATTCGGGAAAAGTTAGACTTTTTGAATTAAAAGTTAGACTTTTGAACTTAAAAGTTAGACTACTGAAACCTAAACTTTAACTTCAGAAACCATAACTTTAAATTTCGAATCCTTAACTTTAACTTTAAAATCCTAAACTTTCAAGTTCAGAATCCTTAACTTTAACTTTAATATCCTAAACTTTAAGTTCAGAATCCTTGAAATAATTTTAGAATTCTAAACTTTAACTTTAGGATCCTTAACATTAACTTCAAAATCCTCAACTTTAACATTAAAGTCCTTAACTTTAAATACATAATCCTTAACTTTAACTTTAGAATCCCTAACTTTAACTTCAAAATCCTCAACTTTAACATCAAAGTCCTTAACTTTAAATACATAATCCATAACTTTAACTTTAGAATCTTTACCTTTAATTTTAGAATCAAATCTCAAAACTAGAATAAAAATTTTAATAAAAGAGAAATAACTATAAAAATGTTGAGAAGAAACTTACATCAGTTGAAATTGATTGAATTGCTGAATTTGACAATTGCCCATCAGGAATGACGAACCGTATATGGTTCTCATCATCGTTCACAGCATCATGCCTACCACAAATCTTGGCAAAACCTTCTTCAAAACCCAACTTTTGACAAACAGGGTAGGTCACTGTATTTAATAAACCACTGCCAAAGCAAGCTGAATCCTTTTCCAAAACAAGCCTTTCATGAATTTTAGTACCAGACCAATGCTTCATCAACGGAAGACTACAACTCTCTGCAATGCCTCTAAATTGAAGGCGATGAAAATAGACAACTTGTAAAACCCATAAACAACCACCAACGTTACCCTGGCAGCCTGAAGTTTTATGCTTCCTAATAGCCCGACAAAGTCTCTCGTGGACATATCCACACCAATCAAGATTCTTTATTTCATCTACATCCTCAAGAACTTTAACTAAACCCAAATCAGCAGTCCTATTAGCTATAGGAGCTAAGAAAACAGAGAATGCAAACATCACAAATATTCGCTTGAACATTTCTCCACCTTCCACTAATTCACCCATCTTAATCTCCAACAGACGCAATGGAATGGTTGCATTTTTTTTAACTTTAAAGTAGTCTCTCCACTGATTTTTCAAACCTACATCCTTAGTCCTAGTGCTGCTATCTACAATAGGATTGTCAGAATGTAATGGGAGAAGAAACACATCATGCACATCACATGGACTAAATATGAATTCCTTTCCAGCTTCAATTTTAAACAACCAACTAACAGGATCAAAATGATCAATCAACCAGGGAAATAATGTTGTATCTAACTTTGAAGTTTGCGTAGGTAAAGATAACAACCAACCGAATCCAATTTCTGAAACAGACTTAATTTGATTTGAATTGAATGTTTTTATGACAGCTAACAAAGCAGTTGGTCTACACTGGGTAGTCAAGTTTGAAGTACTGCAACCCCCATCCAAGCTGAAAAAAAGTTAAACAGGTAAAAGTTAGACTTTTAGCAGTTAAAGTTTGGTAATTAACAGTAAAAGTTATGTTTCTGATGATGGAAGAATTTCTTAATATTTACAACAAATACCATAACTTTAACCTACATAAGTACAGCTGTAATATTTAAAAGGAAAAAGTTGAATTTTAGCAGGTAAAGTTAGGAGAAAAAAGTCAAAATCCTTAACTTTATATTTAGAAATCTTGTTTGTAAGATTTGACTTTAACATCAAAATCCTCAACTTTAACTTCAAAATCCTTAACTTTAACTTCAAAATCCTCAACTTTAAGTTCAGAATCCTTAAACTTTAAATTTAGAAATCTTAACTTTAACTTTAGAATCCTAAACTTTTAATTTAGAATCCTTAACTTTAATTTCAAAATCATAAACTTTAACTTTAGGATTCTTAACTTTAACTTTAACTACAAAATTCTTAACTTTAACTACAAAAATCTCAACTTTAACTTCAGAGTCCTTAACTTTATAAAACAACTTTAACACAGAAAAGTTCAAATTGAGAAATAAAACAAATTGTAAAACTCACATCTGGACATCATTTTCAGCATCAACAGGAACATTAGCATCAACCTCAGCCTTAATCCTTGCCTTCTTCCCTTTGGTTTTTATTTCAACCAACTCACTCTTAACCATGACTCCCGGCTTCTTCTTCCCTTTGCCTGTCGGTTTAACCAAGCCAGCATTAACATCCTCGTCCTCGTCCTCGTCCCCGTTCTCATCCTGTTCCCAGTTCTCGTCCTGGTCCTCATCAGTATTAACATCCTCATCATCTTCATAAACAACATCGTCATCATCGTCATCATATTCAATATTTTCTGAATCTGGATATTGAATGTCATCATCTTCTTGTAAAATCTCCTTCACATTAACAGTTTTACTTCTCGGCATGATTCAATGATTTCAAAAATCACTGCAAAAGTTAAACTCCCATTAGATGAAAAATTTGTAAATATAAAAGTAATAGATTTAACTGTTAAAGTTAAGATATTAATAGAAAAGTTAAGTCTTAAATGATTGAAAACTGTCTTAACTTTTATGCCAATTTCCATAACTTAATTATATAAAACTATAACTTTAACACAACAAAGTACAACAGTGAAATAAAACAGATTGAAAGACTCAATTTAGTTGTAGAAAGGTAAAAACGTGAAAGTTAGACTATTACCAATTAAAGTTAAGTTATTCACAGTTAAAGTTAACTCAATTATCCTAAACTTTAAGTCAATTATCCTAAACTTTAACTACAGAATCCTCAACTTTAACATTAGAACCCTCAACTTTAACATTAGAACCCTCAACTTTAACTCTAAACCCTCAACTTTAACTCAATTACCCTAAACTTTAACTACAGAATCCTAAACTTTAACTTTAGAACCCTCAACTTTAACTCTAAAATCCTAACTTTAACTCTATAATCCTCAACTTTAACTCAATTATCCTTGCAACTTTGATACAGATTCAATGATTCACGTGCTTGCAACTTTGAATTCAAATGTTCTTCACTATTAGGTGAATAACCTTAACTTATTAACAGATTTATAAACTTTAACATTTATATAACAGAAATTAAAGCACAAAATTGAAATCACAGCAAAGAAACAAAATCGCAGCAAAGAAGCTATCTGTGCAAAGGAACAAAATCGCAGCAAAAACAAACGATCGTTGAAGAAAAACCTAAATCAATACACACAAATACAAATTCGAAGCAACACAAACAAAACGTGACATAATTGGAAGAATAATTCAAGTAGAACAACTAAAATAATTAAACCTAATTATCAAAATACGAAAAATCAAAGAAAATAGGTAGAAAACTAACATGGATGAACAGTCGAGGTAAATGTAGCCAAATCGCGAAGAAATTGCAGAAGAAATCACGAAGAAGTTGCGGTTGAGATGCAGAAGAGAGAATTTCGGTTGAAATCGCGAAGAAAATGCAGTAGAAATCGCAGGAGAAATCGCAGAAGAGAGAGAGAGGAGAGAGAAAAGAGAGATCAGGGAAGAAGAGAGATCAGAGAAATCGCAGAAATTGAACTAACTCACTTCACACGTGCCAGTTATTTCGAAATGCCTAATATGGGCTTGGTGTACAATAATTTATTGTACACCCATTTTAAACAAGATTTTGTGAAAGAAAAAATGTAAAGAAAATAAGATCTGCACCAAACATCAGACTCGATCTTCGTGTTTTCTTCGCAACTCCTTTTAGCTGCTCCTGCTATTCGCTCCTTCACCCAATCATCACCAGCCATCATCATCATCAATGGTTAATCATCATCTATCATCACGGTCCATCATCAACTCGTCCCTCAATCTCACGGCCTCAATTGCAACCCGTCCTCGTCAAATCTTTGCTCTTCAAGTTCATAAATCCGTACATTGACTCCACGCTCAAATGTTCGATCGAACCCGAAAAAGGTTCAGGCAAACTTAATAGTGGTCCGGGCGAACACAAGGTGGGTTTGGTTGGACCTTAAATCTTTAAAAATTGCCAGAATATTCTCCAAATGTTGGTTTCGGTCGAAGGAGAGTAGAGAGGATTGTTGAGGTCTCCTCGCTGCCCGGTGGTGGTTGTTGTGCGGTGCTCGGTCTCCGGCGAGTGTAGAGGAGAGAAGAGGCGGCACTTGGCGAGGAGGCAGGAGTGAAATTGATGGTACGTGGTGTTGGTGCTGCAGAGTGATAAGGCAAGAACAAGTCAACTCTTAGAAGGTTGACTTTAGGCGTCAAAACCTGGTTGTTACAGGTTGTTACAACTAACTCTGCTGATGTGGCAGTTAGTTAAATTCTGTTTGAGCTGAAATCTAAATTGTATAAATAGAACAATATGCTCATTGTAATAATCATACAATTACATAATACAAATCCTCTCCTTCTCTTAATCCCTAATCTGTTCTTAATTCTAAAAGTCTTCTTCTCTTTCTCCTATTCTGCTGTTCTTCTTCTCTTCTGATCTCTATTCTTCTTCGTCTCTTTTGTAACTCAATTCTTTAGTCTGATCTTCACCTTGGAGATTAGTAAGCAGTGAAGGTGATAACCTTCCTGCATCAGTGGTATCAGAGAATAATCTGAACTCAACACCAGTCTAAATCGATTTGGGGGTTCTTTGCGATTCTGGAAATTCGATTGAAACAAATTGACATCAATTGAAAACTGCATAACTTGATTGGTTGTGCTAAGGAAAATCTGGCTCCATCAACCAGGAAAAACATGGAGGATCACCTTAAGCAGTTAGAGGAAAGGATGATTGCACAAGCTCACAGGGTTGATGATCAGTCAACTCAGATTCAAGACCAATCCAATAAAATGGATGGAATCATGGAATTGCTGCTAGAAATGAGAAACCAGATGAATCAATTGAAGGATAACACTTCTGAGAATGGTCACAGCAGGCAAGCAGGTGGTTCTCAAGGTCAACATGCCAAAACATTGGGGTATACTCCTAAACTTACATTTCCTAAGTTTGATGGCAATAATGCAAGAATTTAGATTAAGCAGTGCAGCAGATATTTTAATCTGTGTCATATTCCTGATGAACAAAAAGTGGATCTAGCTTCACTAAATATGGTAGACAAGGCAGAAAAATGGGTAACAAGCTACCTAACCTCAAGAAGAAATGTGGATTGGAGGGAATTTTGCTTGGATTTAATGGCTAGATTTAGGGATACTAGAGGTAGTAATTCTGTGGAACAGTTTAATAAAATCAAGCAATCTGACTCTATTGATTCATATCTTGATGAATTTGAAGATTTAAGGTCTGATGTACTTAATACTCACCATACTTTGTCTGAGGAGTATATTCTGGACAGTTTCATTGCAGGGTTAGACCCAATAGTAAAACCATTTGTGAAGGCTTTTAAGCCAAGTTCCATTGCTGAAGCTGTGGATTTTGTAAGGCTACAGGAAGAACAAAATCTAGCTTGTTCATATAAACATATTAAACCCACCTCTAATTCTCAAACCAGTAGGCCAACAAATTATTCCCAAAATAGTAAATCTATACAAGCTATTCCCGTGAGTGTAAATAAGCATGCCCTTCTTCCTACACCAAGTATCAAACCTCAAATAACTTCCACCAAATTTCAACCCAAGTATGCCAGGAATTTTAGACATATTCCTGCTGATGTTAGGGCTGAAAAGATAGCAAAGGGCCTATGCTATTATTGTGATCAGCATTATGAGAGGAACCATAAATGCTAGTTCAAGGAACCTCATGCTCAACTATTTACAGTAGAAATCTCTAGTAGTGATGATAAATTGGATTCTCACGGTGATGATGAAACCAATGATTCAGAAGATGAGGGCCTCAATGAACCTGTTCTTTCTCTTAATGTTCTCTCTGGTAACCAGACATTTCAGACAATGAGGGTTAAGGGGTTAGTTGGCTCTAAGTTGTTTCATATTTTGGTAGATTCTGGAAGCACACATAACTTCCTGGACTTAGATTTGGCCAAAAAGATGGTTTGCAAAATAGAAACTATTCCAGTTCAGCATGTTGCAGTAGATGATGGAAATGATCTGAATTGTCAACATGTGTGTAAAGAGTTTTCATGGGAGATGCAAGGAAAGACCTTCAAAGCAGATGTTATGTTAATTGCTTTGGGTGGTTGTGATATGGTGCTTGGAGTTCAATGGTTAGCTACTTTGGGTCCCATTTGCTGGGATTTCAAAGAACTATAAGAATGGAATTCATACAGTCTGGTGAGCAGTTTGAATTAAAAGGAGTGCATCCCCAAAAGGTTAAGTTAGTGGAGGGAACTCCATCAGCTAAGCTGTTTGACAGTGCAGTTCAATTGTGTTTACTGCAAGTGAGGGATATGACATTTATGAAACTGGAAGTAGAGGATACACACAATCAGCCTTTCCCAACTGAGTTGTTGGAACTACAGGATTCCTATAAGGACATTTTTGCAGATCCAGATCAGCTACCACCTCACAGGGGAGTTTTTTTATCACACCATACCATTAGAAACAAACTCAAGGCCTGTAAATATCAGACCATATAGGTATCCTTTGAAACAGAGGGATATTATTGAACAATTGGTGCAAGAGATGTTGGAAAGAGGAATCATCCAAAACAGTGCAAGTCCATTTGCTTCTCCAGTTGTCCTTGTGGGGAAGAAAGATGGCACTTGGAGACTGTGTGTAGATTACAGGGAGTTGAATAACAGGACTGTCAAGAACAAGTTCCCCATTCCTATTATATTATAGATGAGTTAATTGATGAGCTAGCAGGAGCAACCATTTTTAGCAAACTGGACCTGAGAGCTGGTTATCATCAGTTAAGAGTCAGTGATAAGGATGTATATAAAACTGCTTTTAAAACTCATGCAGGACACTTTGAGTTTTTGGTGATGCCATTTGGACTGACAAATGCACCTGCATCTTTTCAAGGGTGGATGTACAGTGTGTTTAAGCCACTGTTAAGGAAATGTGTTCTGGTCTTTTTTGATGACATTCTGGTGTACAGCAAGACTAAAGAAGAGCACTGGAACCACTTGGCTCAAGTGTTTGAACTTATGAGGCAACACAACATGTTTGCCAAGGCCAGCAAATGCAATTTTGCTATGGATAAGGTGGAATACCTTGGCCATTTCATTTCAGCAAAAGGGATAGAAACTGATCCTCGAAAAATTTCAGCTGTGGAAATTTGGCCAGTCCCTACTACAGTTAAGGAGTTGAGAATTTTCTTGGGCCTGGCAGGATACTACAGAAAATTTTTCATGCACTACTCTCTCATTTGCAAGCCCTTGACTAACTTATTGAAAAAAGGGGCATTTGCTTGGTCTGATCAAGCTCAACAGGCATTTGAAAAACTTAAACAAGGGTTAATTACAGCTCTTGTGTTAGCTTTACCAGATTTTACAAAGACATTTGTAGTTGAAACAGATGCCTCTAGCAGTGGAATTGGTGCTGTGTTGATGCAGGAAAGTCACCCTATAGCTTTCATCAGTAGAACTTTGGGTCCTAGATGGCAGAAACTTTCTGTGTATGAAAAAGAGCTCTTGGCTATAGTATTTGCAGTTTAGAAATGGGAACAATACTTAATGAGTGCACACTTTATCATTAAGACAGATCGGAAAAGTTTGAAGTGGCTGTTACAGCAAAAGATTTCTACACCTTTTCAGCAGTTTTGGCTCTCAAAACTGATGGGATTTGATTATGAGATTCAATATAAGTGTGGAAAAGAGAATGTTGCAGCAGATGCTTTATCTAGGGTACAAGGATCAACATTGCTTTGTATGGCAATCTCTGTGGTTAGCTCAGATCTCACAAATTTGATTAAAGCCAGCTATACTATTGATGATGGTTTGGTAAGTGTTATTGCTGCTTTACAACAGACAGATGCAGTTGATCACTTTACTCTGGTACATGGTTTATTGAGAAGGAAGAACAAGATTGTCTTAGGCCCTGATGATGCATTGAAAACAAAAGTCATTAATTGGTTACATTCAGAACCTGAAAGTGGTCATTCAGGCAAGGAACTTACCTTAAGAAGGGTCAATAACTTATTTTATTGGAAAGGCATGACCAGGGATGTGAGAACTTTTGTGAAACATTGTAAAGTGTGCCAAGCTGCAAAGTATGATACATCTGCAAAACCTGGGTTGTTACAACCATTACCAATACCTGAGGCTGTGTGGATGAATATTTCAATGGATTTTATTACAGGCTTACCCAAGTCTGCAGGCAAGGATGTTATTTTTGTAGTGGTGGACAGATTAAGCAAGTATAGTCACTTCATGTCATTGTCTCACCCATTCACTGCCATTCAAGTTCCTCAAGCTTATTTGGACCATGTTTTTAAGTTACATGGGTGGCCTAGAAGTATTGTTAGTGATAGGGATGCTATCTTCTTAAGTCAGTTCTAGAAAGGTCTTTTCAGTTTACATGGAACATCATTCTTGTTGTCATCTTCATATCATCCAGAAACTGATGGGCAAACTGAGGTAGTAAACAGGTGTTTAGAAACTTATCTCAGGTGTATGTGTAATGAGAATCCCAAGGAGTGGCATGGTTGGTTGCCTTTGGCAGAATGGTGGTATAATACCCACTTCCATTCTGCAACACAACTCACTCCTAATGAGGTGGTGTATGGACAGCCATCCCCTTTACATTTGCCATACTTAGCTGGAGATTCTGATAAAGCAGAGGTTGACAAGAGTCTGCAAAGGAGAGAAGCAATGCTTACTCTTCTCAAATCCCATCTTCACAAAGCACAAACTAGAATGAAGCATCAGGCAGACAAACATATGTCTGATAGGGTGTTTAAAGTTGATGACTGGATGTGGCTTAAGCTACAACCTTACAGGCAACCATCAGTTCAGTCTAGGGCAAATCATAAGATGTCTTTAAAGTATTATGGACCATTCCAGGTCACAACTGTCATTGGTAGAGTGGCTTATCAACTAAAGCTACCACAAGAAGCTAAAATTCACAATGTCTTCCATGTGTCTCAGTTAAAAGCTTTTCATGGGAATCTACCTATGGCTACTCATATTCCAGAATAGTTTCAAGGGGAAAATGCAGCAACAGTTTATAAACCTGCTGCTATACTTGACAGTAGGGTGATCAAGTTTCAAGATCAACCTTTGGTTCAATATTTGGTTCAGTGGGAAAATTTTCCTCCACATGAATCATCTTGGGTGAATGCTGCTGAGTTTGAAACACAATTTCCAACTTTTACATTACCTTAAACTTGAGGCAAGTTTTTTTTAACAGGGGAGGTATGATAAGGCAAGAACAAGTCAACTCTTAGAAGGTTGACTTTAGGCGCCAAAACCTGGTTGTTACAGGTTGTTACAACTAACTCTGCTGATGTGGCAGTTAGTTAAATTCTGTTTGAACTGAAATCTAAATTGTATAAATAGAACAATATGCTCATTGTAATAATCATACAATTACATAATACAAATCCTCTCCTTCTCTTAATCCCTAATATGTTCTTAATGTAGGGGAATACAGTTAAACATAATAACATGTGCGGAACAATCCCCAAAGCCAGGAAACATGTATAAAGCATAGATTAAGCAAACTTACATTCGAAGCGCGTTTTCCACAATAATCTGTCAACGAACACGAACAAAGAACTCCACTTGTCGTTCCTCTACTTGGTTCACCGACACGTCAGATCCGTCTTGATAATCGTAGCTTAGACAATTGATCAAGATACTTTGCTTTTGGGAAGAACTCACTTTGGAGGCACAGAGAGAATTAGGGTTCTCTGTGTTTCTAGGGTTTTAGCAATGAATTGTGTGTGTGTGTTGGAAATAAGGTTGTAAGGTCAATTATTAACCTTACTAACCGACCAAGCAAGAAGCAAGGCCGGCTAGCAAGCCGTGCGAGCCAAGCAACACGGACCGCACGCCCGCGCCCAGCGACACACTGCAGGCCGAAGCCCACAGCGCGCGCGCTGAGCAGCTGGGCCGTGGGCCTTGCTCGCTCGTCGCTGCTGTGCGCTATTGCTTGTTGTTGCGTGCTTGCGCCCAATGGGCTTGCCTTGCTTGCCTTGGCTCACGAGCTTGCTGGCTCGTTGGGCCTTGCACGCTTACGTGCTTGGCTCGACGGGCCGGCAACTCCGATGCCCTTCGTATTCGCGATTTAATATATTTCCGATATATTGTTTATCGTTTCGTATAGGACGAATCACCGTCGTACGATACGATTTATTCGTGTCGCCCAACTTACAAATATTCGCGATACGATATACGATTCCGACAAAGGTCGTATCGTATAATACGTTTCCAACTAATTCCCGAAAAGCTATTAAATGAATTTCCGATTCATTTAATCCGGTGATCTGTTACGTGTCATTGGTGTGACCTTGTAGGTTCAGTCAAGAGTAAGCTGTGAGTTCAATATCCATTAGAACTCACTGATCGGAAGCATTGCTCCAGCTAGCTGTTCAAATCACTTGATCTCACTGAATTAATTGTTCGCAATTAATCTGAACCTTGGTATTAGACTTAATGCACCTTGGGTGAAGGGCATATTTCCTTCAATCTCCCACTTGTCATTCAGACAAGTGTGCATCCACATTCCTTTTGTCACTTAGTGTTACTTACTGAACATAAGTTAAGATCCAAGCCATCCTTATTAGGTCCAGAAGTGTTTCTCGGATTACAGAGTTCAACTGTCAAACTTTTGCAGAAGGTTAAGCCTAACCATTCTGAGCACGGCCATGCATTTTACAGTATCTAACTCTTCGAGAGGCCTTGTTACACAACAACACCATATCCTATCAAAGATAGAAGGACAATCTATTCTTGCAATCTATGAACACTCACTTTGATTCATAGTACGCCCAATAACTGCTTTTATAGCCTCCTTTTACGGTGCGACGTTTAGCTAGTATCAAAGAGAACTAATTCTCAAACGAGCAGACATAATTGCTCATGTTCTGAGGAACGGTTTCTAATCACCATTAATGAGAACTGCCTATTACATGACTTTAATCTCTTAAAGCGTTCTCATGGTCAATCCGATACAAGATCCAATAAGTATCTTTGCAAAAGATTCTGACATCCAGTCACTCTAGTTCAAGAAACAGAACTAAGTAATCTACTTGCAATCTAATCTTCATTAGTCATTGGTCGTCCACCTTTCAATGACCTGGATTAGGGATCCTTTGTGACTTCAATATTCAAGTTCACTTATGGGTGTTTCTTTGTCAAAGAATCCATCTTGACATCCCATTTGAATGATTTGAATCACATGGACTTATCATTTAATTCTAAACCACAATTAAATGAATATGAAATAAATAAATTTCATAAATATGAAATGGTTAAACCAATTGTTTTAAACATAGATCTAACAGATGTTCTAAAACAATACTTAGAAAATCAAAGCCATTCTCCAACATGCTTGATTCCCATGGTTGCTACACGTGCGTTGTGTTTCACTTGTGGCAACGGTTTAGTCAATGGATCCGCGACATTGTCGTCAGTTCCAACCTTGCAAATCTCGATTTCCTTTCTTTCAACGATCTCTCGAAGTATATGAAATCGCCGCAGTACGTGCTTGGACTTCTGGTGGCTCCTAGGCTCCTTTGCCTGGGCAATGGCTCCGCTATTGTCGCAATACAAAGCCACTGGTCCTTTAATGGAGGGGACAACACCAAGTTCTTCGATGAACTTCCGAATCCAAACAGCTTCCTTTGCTGCTTCTGAGGCAGCAATGTACTCAGCTTCAGTTGTAGAATCCGCAATAGTGCTTTAATTAGCACTTTTCCAGCTTACTGCTCCGCCGTTGAGGCAGAACACAAACCCAGACTGTGATCTGAAATCATCTCTGTCGGTTTGAAAGCTTGCGTCCGTATAGCCCTTAACAATCAACTCATCTGTACCACCATAAACTAGAAACTGATCCTTAGTCATTTTCAGGTACTTTAGGATGTTCTTGGCAGCAGTCCAATGCGCCTCACCTGGTTCTGACTGGTACCTGCTCGTTGCACTGAGTGCGAACGAAACATCCGGCCTTGTACAAATCATTGCATACATGATGGATCCAATAGCCGAAGCATACGGAATTCCACTCATCTTTCTACGCTCATCAGATTTTTTGGGACACTGATTCTTGCTTAGATATACGCCATGTAACATGGGTAGATGGCCTCTCTTGGCTTCCATCATATTGAACCTAGCTAGCACTTTTTCAATGTAAGTCCTTTGGCTTAGTCCAATCATCCTCTTAGATCTATCCCTATAGACCTTGATGTCCAATATGTACTGTGCCTCTCCTAAGTCCTTCATTGAGAAACACTTCCCGAGCCAAGTCTTTACAGACTCCAACATAGGAATGTCGTTTCCAATAAGCAGTATGTCGTCAACATACAAGACTAGGAATGCAATTTTACTCCCACTGACCTTCTTGTATACACAAGATTCGTCTTGATTCTTGATGAAGCCAAAGTTATTGACTGCTTCATCAAATCGTTTATTCCAACTCCTTGATGCCTGCTTCAGTCCGAATATGGACTTCTTAAGCTTGCATACCTTTCCTTGGTTCTTTTGATCGACAAAACCCTCCGGCTGTGTCATGAACACAGTCTCTTCAAGAACACCGTTCAAGAAGGCAGTTTTGACATCCATTTGCCATATTTCATAGTCATGAAAAGCGGCAATCGCAAGGATTATCCGAATAGACTTAAGCATCGCGACTGGAGAAAAGGTTTCATCGTAGTCAACGCCGTGAACTTGCCTATAACCTTTTGCTACCAATCTAGCCTTGTATATGTATACAATTCCATCTTTGTCTTTCTTCAACTTGAAGACCCATTTGCATCCGATAGGTGTGAACCCATCCGGCAAATCAACCAAATCCCAGACTTGATTTTCAGACATGGAGTCTATTTCAGATTGCATGGCCTCTAACCATTTAATGGAGCTTGGGCTCGTCATAGCTTGCTTGTAAGTCAAAGGTTCATCACTATCCAATATGAGAACGTCTAAGTTTTCAGTCAAGAGGACGCCTGTCCATCTGTCCGACTGAAAAATAGTTCTATTTGACCTACGAGGGGCAACAACGTTTTGAGGAACTACTCCCACTGGCTCTTCTAAAGACCTTGGAGGTTCATCAACTTGAACTGCTTCTAAAGAGTTTTGAGTTCGTTGTTCGTCTCGAATCTCTTCGAGGTCTATTATTCTCCCACTTGTCAATTTGGAAATATGATTTCTTTCCAAAAAGACACCGTCACGAGCAACGAATACCTTGTTGTCTCACTTGTTGTAGAAATAATACCCCATAGTTTCTTTTGGATACCCAACTAAGAAACATTTGTCAGATTTAGGTTGTAGCTTGTCCGAAATTAATCGCTTGACATATGCTTCGCAACCCCAAATCTTCAGAAAAGACAACTTTGAGAGTTTCCCAGTCCATAATTCGTATGGAGTCTTTTCAACAGCTTTTGACGGAGCACGATTCAGTGTGAGTGCTGCAGTTTGCAACGCATGTCCCCAGAACTGTAAAGGAAGTTCGGCCTGACCCATCATTGACCTGACCATATCGAGTAAGGTCCTATTTCTCCGTTCCGACACTCCATTCCATTGAGGTGTCCCCGGAGCAGTCAATTCAGAAAGAATACCGCTATTCTTTTAGATGGTCATCAAACTCGTGGCTAAGATATTCACCTCCTCGATCCGATCTTAGAGCTTTAATTTTCTTGCCATGTTGATTCTCTACTTCATTTTGAAATTCTCGGAATTTCTCAAACGATTCAGACTTATGCTTCATTAAGTAAATATAGCCATATCTACTGAAGTCGTCCATTAATGAAATAGCTGAACTCACCTCTAGCTTTCGTACTCATAGGCCCACATACGTCCGTATGTATTAGCCCTAGTAGTTCGCTTGCTCTTTCTCCCACCTTTGAGAAAGGTTGCTTTGTCATTTTGCCAAGTAAACAAGATTCGCATTGATCAATCTTCTCTAAGTCGAATGATTCTAGAATTCCTTTCCGTTGAAGTAATTCCATGCGCTTTATGTCTATATGGCCTAATCGACAATGCCACAGAAATGTGAGATCCGAATCACCAGTTTTAGCCTTTTTGGTATTTATGTTATAAATGTGTTTGCTCGTATCTAGCACATAAAGACCGTTTTCTTGTTATGCTGAACCATAAAACATTCCATTCAAAGAAAAAGAACAACTATTGTCTTTAAATTGAAAACTAAAACCTTTAGAATCCAAACTTGAAACGGAAGTGATGTTTCTGGTGATACTAGGAACGTAGTAACAGTTTTCTAGTTCCAAAACAAACCCACTAGGCAAAGAAATAAAATAAGATCCTACGGCTAATGCAGCAATCCGTGCTCCATTTCCCACGCGTAGATCCATCTCACCTTTATCAAGCTTTCTACTTCTCCTTAGTCCCTATGAATTGGAACATAAGTGTGAGCCACAACCAGTATCTAATACCCAAGAAGTAGAATTAGCAAGATTACAATGTATAACATACATACCTGAAGTAGAAGCAACGTTCCCGTTCTTCTCATCTTCCTTCTTCTTCAAGAAATCCCTCTTCCAATGCCTCTTCTTCTTGCAGTAGAAGCATTCAGAGTCGGCAGGAGAACGAGTCTCCCTTTTCTGTTTACCAGAATTTGCGCCGTTGGATTTGGATGAGGGCGAAGCCTTGCCCTTACCCTTCTTGCCCTTATTCTTGCCTGATTTCTTGAAGTTCTTGCCCTTACGCACCATAAGCATATCGTGCTTGTTCTCTTGCTTGAGCGTTTTTTCAGCGGTTTTCAGCATACCGTGAAGCTCGGTAAGAGATTTCTCCATGTTGTTCATGTTGTAATTCAACTTGAACTAATCATAGCCATTATGAAGCGAATGGAGAATGATGTCAATAGCCATTTCATTTGAGACGTCAGAATCTAGAGCTCTCATGTTCTCAAAGAGTCCAATCATTTTAAGAACATGTGGGCTCACTGGTTCTCCTTTCTTGAGCTTAGTCTCAAGGATCAACCTCTGAGTCTCGAATCTTTCGATTCTGGCTTGGTCCTGAAACATGTTCTTCAACTCCGAGATGATTTGGTAAGCATCCGAGTTAATGAACGTTTTCTGAAGTTCAGGACTCATGGATGCAAGCATCACACATTTGACATCCCTGTTGGCCTGAATCCAACGATTAAGGGCAGCTTGAGTTACCTCCGGCCCAGCCTCTTGCGGTAACTCTTCCTCAAGGACATATTCTTTTTCCTCATGCATAAGAACTATTTGTAAGTTCCTTTTCCAGTCGAGGAAATTGTTGCCATTCAACTTCTCTTTGTCGAGAATTGAACGCAGATTGAAAGTGTTATTGTTCGCGGCCATTTGATTACTACAATCGAAAAGAATTTGCAATAAATAACCATTCATACAATTCAATAACTTTGAAATAAAAGCAAAACATGCAATCATTAAAGCTATTAAAACATTTCATTCATGCAAAAAGCAAAAACATGGTCCAAAATGAATGAAACGATTCCAAGACCCCAAAAGTCCTAAATCCTTAAGCAGCTTTAGCATGTCTTAAGTAGTTTAAGATTTTAGGTAAGCAAAACCTATTGCTAGTAATCTCTAAATTACTCTTGGTTAATAAATTAATGCCATAATTTATCCCATTGCCACAACTTAATGCCATTATTGTTTGAGTTGCAACCACAATCAACGTGCTCCTTTAGGACGCCTTACCACCTAAGTCAACTAAAATAGCACCTCGCTTTAGCGTAAACCTACTATCTTAGATCCCTAGATTTTTGTAAGTGTTGATTTGGAAGGCAATTTTTAAACTCAATATTACTTGGACCTAGTTGTTTCTATGTTGGTTCGATTATTTAGTGAACTTAAAACTAATCAATTCATAGGAAACAACCTGTTCATGCAAAGCATACATACATTCATACATTCACGCATAAAATATATATAGAAGTGCATAAATAAATAGTGATCTAGTATGGCCCAAAACATCTTGTCTTGAAGCATCCAATCTTCATCACCTCCTTGTTAGCTTGGCATCGTCTTGAATCTTCGTTCAAATGCTAACTTAAAGTTCTACACTTAGAAATATTTGAAAATAATAAAATTACATAAAAATTTCCATGGTACGCAGACCATATTTAAAACTTTACATTCAAAGATAGAACGGTACGCAAACCGTATTTAACTATCCTAAATTGGCCATACTAGTCACTTGGAGTACCTGCATTGCATAAAATATATATTCTATGCATTCACCCATTCGTGTGCTAAAACGAATGGCCCATATTAATATGCAAGTATTTACGTGAATTAATTAAAATTCACGTTCACATAAACGCGTCCTAAAAGATTAATCAATTTCCAAATTATTAATCCTTAGACTTTATTCTAATTAAAATTGAATTTAATTAAAATAATGCGACCTACGAAAATAATTAAAATAATTATTTCATTTTAATTTCATTTAGTGGCTCCCACTCAAACCAATAATTATTCCGGATAATTAATTATGAAATATTAAATTAAAACTCGCGGCCCGGCCCAAGCAAATAAAATATTAAATTAAATATCCTGTTAGCCCAAATTAATGCAAATATACGAAGCCCAACGAATTAAACGATTTAAAAAAAAATCCAATTGCTAAATCGGGCTAGGCTTGCGCCCAGCCCCGCCTCGCGTGAGGCCCAAGAGCACACGAGCAAAGCTTGCGCACCCCAGCCTCATCGCGCGCGCTCGCGCACCGCGTCCCCGCAGCCATGCTGCCCCTGCGCTGCGTGTTGTGCATCGTGTGTGCTAGACGTTGCAAGTCTTGCGCCTCGCTTCGTCGCAGCCCCGCAAGCTACCTCGCTTGCCCCTTCCTCGCCTAGCGCGCACGAGGCACGCAGCATAGCTACTGCTGCCCGTGTTGCATGGCTCGGCCGAGCACAATGGCCTCGTATGGCTCGACGAGCCATACTTCCATCATGCTCATGTTCGTGTTTTTGGTTCGTAAAACGGACCAAATTAATTTAAATTAAATTTAATTCACGAACTTGCAATAATTTTATTTTTCAAAAAAAAAGTTATGATTTAATTTTCGAAAAACAACGATTTTTAACGATTTAATAAACTTTAACGACAATCCAATTTCGTAAAATTAATAAATCAAGGGCTAACAATATTCAAACTTTCAAGAACGATCAAATCAACTTTAAAGTTTGAACTTTTAATTAATAAAATCCAAAACTTTATATCGTTCATAAACAATTAAATTTCAGATTATTAATAATTTGGTTTAAGTGCGATTAAAATTAACGAAACCATTCAAAATTTTAATCCAATAATTTTTAAAATTAGCCACTGACCCGTGAAATTATACCCTTTTCCCAATTAACCGAATTATTAAACCAAAATTAATTAAAATTCAATTAGGGTTTCAAATTTTACGAATTGGGGAAAGGCAAAATTAGGGTCTATACTTATCGGAAAAATCTGACATTTTTACCATAGATTAAGCATGTACCCAGCAACATTGTGTCAAAATTTCAAGCAATTCCGAATAGTTTAGGTTGACCTATTAATTGAAGTACTGTCCGACACTTTTAATTTTTAATGAAATATTAACAAAAACGCCCAAAAAACGATACTTCGAGGCCTGTTTTCGCATTTCAATTCCCATGAATTGATCTTAGAAAATCGTTTTCCATCAGATTAGGGTTTTAAAAATCGAAAAAGCGATGATTTTTGATTTCGGACCTGATTATACGCAATTCATCCAATAATTCGTAAAAAATTCCGAAAAATCAACAAAAAATCCAAAATTTCGACAGATGCAAAAACAATAATAATCATGCTAATTCATGCTTTGAATACATAAGGCTCGTGATACCACTGTAGGGGAATACAGTTAAACATAATAACATGTGCGGAACAATCCCCAAAGCCCGGAAACATGTATAAAGCATAGATTAAGCAAACTTACATTCGAAGCGTGTTTTCCACAATACTCTGTCAACGAACACGAACAAAGAACTCCACTTGTCGTTCCTCTACTTGGTTCACCGAAACGTCAGATCCGTCTTGATAATCGTAGCTTCGACAATTGATCAAAATACTTTGCTTTTGGGAAAAACTCACTTTGGAGGCATAGAGAGAATTAGGGTTCTCTGTGTTTCTAGGGTTTTAGCAATGAATTGTGTGTGTTGGAAATAAGGTTGTAAGGTTATATTATTAACCTTACTAACCGACCAAGCAAGAAGCAAGGCCGGCTAGCAAGCCGTGCGAGCCAAGCAACACGGACCGCACGCCCGCGCCCAGCGACACACTTCAGGCCGAAGCCCACAGCGCGCGCGCCGAGCAGCTGGGCCGTGGGCCTTGCTCGCTCGTCGCTGCTGTGCGCTATTGCTTGCTGTTACGTGCTCGCGCCCAATGGGCTTGCCTTGCTTGCCTTGGCTCGCGAGCTTGCTGGCTCGTTGGGCCTTGCACGCTTACGTGCTTGGCTCGACGAGCCGCAAAACTCCGATGCCCTTCGTATTCGCGATTTAATATATTTCCGCTATATTATTTATCGTTTCGTATACGACGAATCACCGTCGTACGATACGATTTATTCGTGTCGCCCAGCTTACGAATATTCGCGATACGATATACGATTCCGACAAAGGTCGTATCGTATAATACGTTTCCAACTAATTCCCGAAAAGCTATTAAATGAATTTCCGATTCATTTAATCCGGTGATCTGTTACGTGTCATTGGTGTGACCTTGTAAGTTCAGTCAAGAGTAAGCTGTGAGTTCAATATCCATTAGAACTCACTGATCGGAAGCATTGCTCCAGCTAGCTGTTCCGATCACTTGATCTCACTGAATTAGTTGTTCGCAATTAATCTGAACCTTGGTATTAGACTTAATGCACCTTGGGTGAAGGACATATTTCCTTCACTTAATTCTAAAAGTCTTCTTCTCTTTCTCCTATTCTGCTGTTCTTCTTCTCTTCTGATCTCTATTCTTCTTCGTCTCTTCTGTAACTCAATTCTTTAGTCTGATCTTCACCTTGGAGATTAGTAAGCAGTGAAGGTGATAACCTTCCTGCATCACAGAGACCCCCTGCTTGTTGTTATTGTCTTTGACTTGGAGCAGCAGTTGCTGACTTGCTGAAATGCATCATGCGTGGTCTGGAGGAGGGATTTTTGGTGTGGTGTAGTTTAGACTGTAGGAGTGGTATAGGATAAGGCTTGATCTTGTTGCACGATTAATTTGGCCCTTGAAATTTGTATTTCGAAACCCAAACACGTGCCACCTAGTCACCTACACAAAATAAACAAAGACAAGGAGAGAATTGGAAAATAATAATAATAATAATAATAATAATAATAATAATAATAATAATAATAATAATAATAATGAATATTATAATCATAATAATAATAAAAATAAATAAATAAAAATTGAAATTGAAATTGAAATAGAAAATTAAGAAACGAAAACTAAAATGATTTAACTATAAAATTATCGAAACAAAGAAAATAAATAAATTAGGAAAATAAGACTTAAAAACTAATAAGAATTTCTAATTACACTAAAACAAGCTACAAATACTCAATAATATGAAATTAAGGAAAATTAATATTAAAAATACTAAAAATATAATAAAACGACCCAAAGAATGCCTAAATTACAACCCTATGAGCGACATAAATGTCACTCATCAGCGATGATGGTGGTGGTTGTGCGGCGCCAGAACAATAAGGAAGGGAGGGGGAGTGCGGACAGAGGAGAGAACAGGGGAGTTCGAGGAGGGGTGTTTTCTGGTCGGTTCTAGGAGGAGAGTAGGGCTGTGTTAGGTTATGAACAATCCAATGTCATGCGGAAAAACACTAAATGCCAGAATCCAAATTAAATGGACATAACCATTTAGCATAATTTAGTGAACACACTTTGTGATGCGTGCCTTCCCTTGCTGCTCCTAGACCGAACAAGAACAAGTTAGAACGCCAAACGTCGTCCCTCCGTAGAAAGTCCATAGCACGTTCGGATCCGCCTTAGGTTCAACCAACTAGGATTTAATCTAAGGTATTATTAATTCGGGATCTCACTTTTAATGTGATAGGCAAAGTATGAAAACTCATGTGTATATTATAAACATAGACCCTAAGTTTCCATAACTTTAATAATTAAGTTTAGGAAACATTAGATTTTAGGAAACATGCACAACATCTATATTTTAAGCTTTAGGAAATTTTCACAAAATTACCAAAACTTAAATAAACCATTTAAGGCAACTGGTAGCTTGGTGCACAACTGCACAAGCTGCTTGCGTAGCAAGGCAGCTTGGCACGAAAGCTACCCATGCGTACTTGCATAAGGCATGGCCCAACAGTAGTGGCCCAGTAGCGTTGGCCAGCTTGTTACTGCCATGCGCGCTGGCCCAACACCTTGGCGTTGCTGCCACGACCCATTGAGTGATGGGTGAAGGAAATAATGCCCTTGGTCCAAGTATGCATATAATATTAATTCTAATAAATGTGGTTCAGTATTAATTAACAAGTTAATAATTCAGTGAGATCAAGTGAGCTGAATGCCTAGCTAGAGGCCGCTTCAGTTCAAGTGGAATTAATTATATTAATCAACAGCTTACTCTTGACTGAACCCGTAGGGTCACACAAATAGTACGTAAACGGATCAAGTATTTTAATGGCATTAAATACTCTATCTATGGATATTCAGAATCGACGGATCTTGGTTTCAGTGGGAGCTAAGATCGTCACAAGCAAGAAATGAATACTCCGGAAACGATGATATTGCCGGAAGAGGAAATATGGATCGTATCGGAAATATAAATATTATCCGAGTCGTAGATGTTGCCGGAAACGGAAACATGGTACGTATCGGAAAATATTATCGGAAATGGAAATATTTCCGGAATCGGAAATATTGCCGGAAACGGAAATATTGTCAGAATCGGAAATATTATCGGAATCGGAAAATAATTCCGGAAACGGAAATATTAAATATTTGTTCGAAACGGAAATTAATTCCGGAATCGGAAATATTAAATATTGTTCGTATCGGAAATGAATTCCGGAACCGGGAATTTAATCGGAAGCGCATCGTACGAATTAGCATCGGACGAGGCTTGCTAGACGAAGGCCCAGCACGAAGCCAGGCCCGCGCCAAGCAAGCCAAGCGCCCAAACACGGAGCTGCCACAGCCTCGCCAGGCCCAGCGCAAGGTCAGGCCCAGCAAGGCCATAGGCGCGCGCGGGCTTATGCTCGTGGGCTGCGAGGCAGCGCCTGCTCGTGTGGGCCGCAAGGCCTGCGCGGGTGCGTGCGTTCCTCGTGGTCGTGCAACACTCGTGTTCGTAACGAATCCTAATCCTATTAGATTTCGTGCATTGATTAAATCCTAATCCTAATCCTAAAAGATTAAATTTATTATTTAGAGTTCTAATAGGATTCTAATTAATAAATCCATATCCTAGTAGGATTATAATTCCTTTCCATAAACTCTATAAATATAGGCCTAGGGTCACATATTTAACAGATGATATTGAAGTATTCAAAGGTAAGATTTTTAAGCAAAAATCAGCCAAACACTTGCAACCCAAAATAGCCGAAAATCCTAAGTAACCTTAAGGGCGATTCTAGTTGGTCAAGCTTAAGGCGGATCCGGACGTGCCGTGGACTATCTACGGAGGGACGACACTTGGAGTCCTAAAGACTTGTTCTTGTTCGGTTCGGGCGCAGCTAGGGAGGGCACGCTACAAAGTGTATGCATCTGAATTATGCTAAATGATTATGTGTAAATAATATGTTTCCTGGCTTTATGGTTTTTCCGCATGATTATGTTTATTCATATGTATCATAACCAAACAGTGGTATCACGAGCCTCTTATTATTTTCATAATCTAAATTGCATGAACATGGTTAAATTTTACAAATTTGCAAAGAATTAAAAGGGGTGATTAATTTTCGTAATTGTTAATTAATTGCAAATTGCGTTTATTTAATTATATGTACGCAGTTTTTCGGCAGTTTCTTCGTTACTCATCCAAATCGAGTGATTTTTGTGTCAATTTCGGCCGAATCCAGAATTCCCAAATTTGAAGCCTAACTATGACTTTTCGGAGGTTTTAGTTTTTCGAACGCAAGAATTTGTAAATTTAAGATGTTAAATTAAGTATTTGCAATTCTTGTTGATAAATCTTGAGTTTTTGATTGACCTACAGTATATGTTTAACAATTATGAATGCCTAGACTTGTTAATTATACAACCTAATTTGTAATTATGATTAATTTGTTGAAATTCGAATAATTTAGAATTGATTTGATTTTCATTATTAATTAATAATTTAATTATGTATCCATGATTAAAATCCACCATAAAAATTGTTAATTTATGTTAAATTTTAAATTTTTATGACCTAGATTTGAATCCATGTTAATCGGAAATTAATTGATTAATAAATTTTCAATTTTTCTCCCTAAAATTATGAAATTAATATGTTTTATTAATTTGTCATTAATTTCAAATTAAAAATTTTAAATTTTTATGAAAACGCCCATCAATGTTGCACGCACAAAGCAATGGAAGCTACGTGTTACCCTTAAGGAGTGTTGTATAGTGCGAGCACGAGACGACGAGCAAGGGAGCTCGTCGCCCGTGCGGTACGAATGCAGCGAGCAACGAGCGTGGCATACGCAAGGCTGTGCGCCTAAGGGGCGTGTGCTACGCGATGTGGGCGATGGGGCAACGGGCGGGCAAGTGCAACGAGCAAGGCAAGCACGCGTGGGCAGCGATGGATGCTGAGCCATACATGCGCTGCCTCGCTCAGCAGCACGCCAAGGCAGCGACAAGCGCAGCAAAACGTGCACGCGGGCAGCGTTGGCTGGTCTGTCCAGCGAGCGTTGCCCAGCAGCGCGCCAAGGCGTTGGGCGAGTGGGCTGCGCGCAAGCGTGGCTCGCTGGGCCTGACGCATTGGTGCGTTGTTGCTTGGGCTTTGCGGTACGATCAATCGAGCGACAAGGGGTTTGTTGCTTGTTGGACTTGACGAGGTATGGGCGCAAGCCCGTGGCCTTGTCTTGACCCGATTGGTTCGTTTTAAATTTTAATTTGAATTTTTCAGTTCAAAAATAATTTTAATTAACGTTGAAATTAATAATTTAAATTGTTTTCTTGGATTTTAATTTTGAATATTATAATTATTATAAATTTTAATTTATTCTAATTATTTTACTAAAATTAAAAACCTAGAATTAATTTAAATTCGACTGAAAATAAATTAAATAAGTGGATTCAATTATAAATTTATATGAGCTTTAAATTTTAATTAAATTTGTATGTTTCCGGTTAGACTAGAAATACATTTTTATGTTTAAAATTAGTAAAGCATATGAATTTATTGGTTTAAGTGGGAGCAATTTTAGTCATAAACTCTTGATTAGGTCTACAAATCCTTTAAGGTTAAACAACTTGATTAGAATTAATAAGGACTGAATAATTGGTAGATTATTGGTGCCCTTAATTAATTGCTGCAAATATTTAAGTGATGCATACAATGTGTTTTAACTAACCAATTATGTGGGCCATTCATGATAATGAATGAATGAATGGTATATATTATATATGTACTGTTTTGCAGGTTATGAAGTGACTAGTATGGCCCAAATAGGATAGAAAATATGGTCTACGTACCATTAATTTGAATGTAATTGGTCTAAAGCACCAAATTTATTTTTCAATTCAAATATGGTCTGCGTACCATCAAATAGTTGTAATTAGTTTAATTATAGCTTATCCTATTTGAAGAAAATGGCGCATCCCGCGGTGAAATTCAAGACGGAGTTTCCAATCCATTTTCAAGATGGACTTTGAAGTTGAAGCTTCAAGATGAAGTCGGGCCATACTAGATCACATTTATCTTATGCATGCTTTAAGTTATTTATTGCTTTTAAATATGTCTTAAATATGCATGAGATCGAAGCTTGATTATGTTGCATGATTAAGGATTTTAGTTCACTTAAAATCTAACCAACATAGTAAGAGCCTTAAGTTCCAAACTTAAAAATTGAGTTAAAAGGTGCCATGCCAAAATAATACTTACTTGGATATCCTTTACATCGATCTTAGTAATAGTTTTCCGCCATAGCGAGGTGTTACTTATCGATACTAAAGGGGTAAGGTACACAAATAATTGTGAGTACATGTTAGTTTTGGTGAAACTCAACGATATAAGTAAGGAGTCCTTTTATGTCGTGGCAAAATCGATAGGTTTGCCTAATAAGTTATTAGACCTACCTATCAACCAAGAGTAGTTTCTAGACTATTAGCAAAAGGCTTTTGCTTACCTAAAAGATTTTAGAATTGAGTCTAAATACATAATGTGCTTAATTCTTCAATGGATTTTAGGATCTTGGAATCATTTTATTCACACCTGCCGGAACACATAACTTGAATAAAATGCTTAATAAACATTGAATTATGCATGTATGCTAGAAATTAAGTTTATTAAGAGAAACTGTGAATGATTATTTATTTGTTTATTCTTTTTCAATTGTAGTTTTAATTATGGAAAACAACAATTCATTCAACATTCGATCAATTCTCGAAAAGGAGAAGTTGAGCGGGAAAAACTTCCTTGACTGGCAAAGGAACTTGCAAATAGTTCTTATGCAGGAAGAAAAGGAGTATGTCCTGGAAGAGGCGATGCCCGAAGCCGCAGGCGAAGGGGTCACTCAGGCAGCCCTCAATCGTTGGATTGATGCCAATAAAGATGTGAAATGTCTAATGCTTGCAACCATGAGTGTAGATCTACAGAAAACGTTCATCAACTCAGATGCTTTCACGATCATCAGTGAGTTAAAGAACATGTTCCAAGATCTGGCTCAGGTCGAAAGATTCGAGACTCATAGGAAAATTCTTGAGACCAAGCTTAAGAAAGGCGAGCCCGTAAGTCCACATGTTCTCAAAATGATTGGACTCATTGAGAATATGAGTCGGCTGGATCAGCAGTTCTCTCAGGAAATGGTTGTAGACACCATCCTCCATTCTCTTCATAACGGGTATGATCAGTTCAAGCTGAACTACAGTATGAATAGTCTGGACAAAACACTCACTGAGCTTCACGGTATGCTGAAGACCGCTGAAAAGACGCTCAAAAGTGATAAGCAAGATGTGCTTATGGTGCGTGGGGGTAAGTTCAAGAAATCTGGAAAGAAGAGGAATGCTAAGAAAGGTGGCAAAAAGGCCAGCCCAACTAAGCAAACTGGCACCAAGTCTGAAAAGAGGAAGGTCAGTCAACCCACTTCTGAATCTGAATGCTTCTATTGCAAGAAGAAGGGGCATTGGAAGAGAGATTGCTTGAAGCTAAAGGAAGATCAGAAGAACGGAGCAGTCGTTCCATCTTCAGGTATTTTCGTTATAGACTGTATACTTGCTAATTCAACTTCTTGGGTATTAGATACAGGTTGTGGCTCACACTTATGTTCCAATTCACAGGGACTAAGAAGAAGTAGAAAGTTAAGCAAGGGTGAAGTCGACCTACGAGTGGGAAATGGAGAACGGATTGCTACATTAACTGTAGGAACTTATTATTTGTCGTTGCCCTCTGGGCTAGTTTTGGAACTGGAAGAGTGTTTCCATGTTCCAAGTCTTACTAAAAACATCATTTCTGTTTCTTGCTTAGATGCTAAGGGATTTTCCTTTTTAATAAAAGACAATAGTTGTTCGTTTTATTTTAAAGAGATTTTTTATGGATCTGCTAGATTAGTCAATGGACTTTATTTATTAGATCACGACAAACAAGTTTATAACATAAATACCAAAAAGGCCAAAAGGATGATTCAGATCTCACCTATCTGTGGCATTGTCGATTAGGCCATATTAACTTGAAACACATGGAAAGACTTCAAAAGGAAGGAATTCTAGAACCATTTGACTTAGAGGATTATGGTAAGTGCGAATCATGTTTACTTGGCAAAATGACAAAACAACCTTTCTCTAAAGTTGGAGAAAGAGAAACTGAACTATTAGGTTTAATCCATACAGATGTATGTGGACCAATGAGTACAAATGCTAGGGGTGGTTTCAGCTACTTTATCACTTTCACTGATGACTTCAGTAGATATGGTTATGTCTACCTAATGAAGCATAAGTCTGAATCCTTTGACAAATTCAAGGAATTTCAGAGTGAAGTAGAGAATCAATTAGGCAAGAAGATTAAGGCACTGCGGTCTAATAGAGGCGGTGAATATCTGAGCTATGAATTTGATGACCATCTGAAAGAATGTGGAATTCTATCAGAATTGACTCCTCCTGGAACACCACAATGGAACGGTGTGTCGGAACGGAGGAACAGAACCTTGCTAGACATGGTTAGATCAATGATGGGTCAGGCCGAACTTCCAATAGAATTTTGGGGACATGCACTAAATAAAGCCGCACTCACTATAAATAGAGCTCCGTCTAAAGCTGTTGAAAAGACTCCATATGAGTTATGGTTTGGAAAGCCTCCAAAAGTGTCTTTTCTTAAGATTTGGGGATGTGAAGTATACGTCAAACGATTAATTTCAGACAAACTTCATCCGAAATCTGACAAATGTATCCTTGTGGGCTATCCAAAGGAAACAAAGGGGTATTACTTCTACAATACATCTGAGAACAAGGTGTTTGTTGCTCGAGATGGTATCTTTTTGGAAAAGAATCACATTTCCAAAATGACAAGTGGGAGAAAAGTAGACCTCGAAGAAATTCGAGTCGAACAACAAACTCTAGAGAATGCTCAAGATGACATTCAAGATGAAACTCAGAGATCTTTAGAAGTTTCTGGTGAGAATCATGGACAATCTAGAGATGTAACCCCGCGTAGATCGCAGAGATATAGATCTCAACCGGAAAGGTACTTAGGTATTTTGACGAACGAGAGCTATGATGTTCTATTACTTGAAAGTGATGAACCTGCGACTTACAAGCAAGCTATGACGAGCCCTAGCTCCAAGCAATGGCAAGAAGCCATGCAATCTGAATTAGACTCCATGTCTGAAAACCAAGTTTGGGATTTGGTCGATTTGTCAGATGGCTACCAAGCCATTGGAAGCAAATGGGTTTTCAAACTGAAAAAGGACAAGGATGGGAAACTTGAAGTTTTCAAAGCTAGATTGGTTGCAAAAGGTTACAGGCAAGTCCACGGTGTGGATTACGATGAAAACTTTTCACCAGCTGCAATGCTAAAGTCTATTCGGATAATGTTAGCAATCGCTGCATATTATGATTACGAAATATGGCAGATGGATGTCAAAACCGCTTTCTTAAACGGCGTTTTAACAGAAACTGTGTATATGACATAGCCTGAGGGTTTTGAGGATCCAAAGAATTCTAAAAAGGTATGCAAGCTAAAGAAATCAATCTACGGATTGAAGCAGGCATCCAGGAGCTGGAATATACGTTTTGATGAAGCAGTCAGTGACTTTGGTTTCATCAAGAACGCAGACGAATCTTGTGTATACAAGAAGGTCAGTGGGAGCAAGATTTCTTTTCTAGTATTATATGTCGACGACATATTACTTATCGGAAATGACATTCCTATGTTGAACTCTGTCAAGATTTGGCTTGGGAAATGTTTTTCGATGAAAGATCTAGGAGAAGCGCAGTACATATTGGGCATCAAGATTTACAGAGATAGATCTAAAAGGTGATTGGACTTAGTCAAAGAACTTATATCAATAAGGTGCTTGATAGGTTCAAGATGGCAGACTCCAAGCGAGGCTACCTACCCATGTCTCATGGAATGACTCTAAGCAAGACTCAGTGCCCAAAAACACTTTATGAGCATAGACGAATGAATGGGATTCCATATGCATCATTGATTGGTTCAATAATGTATGTTATGATATGTACACGCCCGGATGTTGCGTACGCACTCAGTGCTACGAGCAGATACCAGTCAGACCCAGGAGAGGCACATTGGACTGTTGCCAAGAATATTCTGAAGTACCTGAAAAGGCACAAAGATGACTTCCTGGTCTATGGTGGAGATGATGAATTAATTGTTAAAGGCTATACAGACGCAAGTTTCCAAACCGACAAAGATGATTTCAGATCACAGTCAGGGTTTGTCTTCTGCCTCAACGGAGGTGCAGTAAGCTGGAAAAGTGCTAAGCAAAGCACCATTGCGGATTCTACAACTGAAGCGGAGTACATTGCTGCACATGAAGCAGCAAAGGAAGCTATATGGCTAAGGAAGTTCATAGGTGAACTTGGTGTAGTCCCCTCCATTAAAGGACCAATAGCCCTGTATTGTGATAATAACGGAGCTATTACACAGGCAAAGGAGCCTAGACACCACCAAAGGGTCAAGCATGTACTTCGTAGATTTCACCTTCTACGAGAGTTCGTTGAAAGAAAAGAAGTCGAGATAAGCAAGATTGGAACTGATGACAACATATCAGATCCATTGACTAAACCTCTGCCGCAGGCGAAGCACAACTCGCACACTGCAGCTATGGGAATCAAGCATATTGGAGAATGGCTTTGATGTCCTTGTTTGATGTTTTAAAGTTATAGAGTTTAATACTTTGTAAAACATTATTGGTTAATCATTCACAATAAATGAATAGAATTCATTTTCCATTTAATTTGTGGTTTATTAAATGATGAGTCCCTTCAATTTGACGATATATTCAAGATAGACTGTCAGGACCAGTCATGTGACTAAGAAATGTCTATCAAGTGAACTTGAATGTCAAAAGTTGAAAATGGTCCCTGGTCGGAGTTTTCTATAAAGATGGACGCATAGAAAACGTTAGACGACTAGAATGCAAGATGACTAATAGTTCTGTTTCTTGAACTATGTGGACATGGCAATGTCGCAATCATTTGCATAGATACTTACTTTGGGAAGACTAGTATCAGACAGACCTATGAAACTTTACTGTAAGAGATGAAAATCTGTCATAAGTAAATTTCATTAAAATTATTAGACACTAAATCCTCAATACCTGAGTGATTTGAGATTACTTGTTTGAGAACTGGTTACTTTGACGTTGACCAACCGTCGCACCGTAAAAGGAGGCTATAAAGGCAACACTCAGGTAATCACCTATCAAACGAAGTCTAATCTCAAGATCGCAAGATTGGGATTGTCCTCCCATAAATCGGGATGAGATGCTTAAAAGTTGTACAAGGCTACTCGGAGAGCTAGAAACTGTAAAATGCATGGTCGTGCTCGGATGAATCATAGGCAATGATTATCTGTTTATTTGATCAGTTGAACTCTGAAACCGAGAAACACCTCTGGACATAATAACGATGACAACTCTTACGTTATGTTCAAGAGCAAGCATCGAGCGACAAAGGAATTAGGAAATGCACACTTGTTCCTAAGGACAAGTGGGAGACTGAAGGAAATAATGCCCTTGGTCCAAGTATGCATATAATATTAAGTCTAATAAATGCGGTTCAGTATTAATTAACAAGTTAATAATTCAGTGAGATCAAGAGAGATAAATGCCTAGCTAGAGGCCGTTTCAGTTCAAGTGGAATTAATTATATTAATCCACAGCTTACTCTTGACTAAACCCGTAGGGTCACACAAATAGTACGTAAACGGATCAAGTATTTAATGGCATTAAATACTCTATCTATGGATATTCGGAATCGACGGATCTTGGTTTCAGTGGGAGCTAAGATCGTCACAAGCAAGAAATGAATACTCCGGAAACGATGATATTGCCGGAAGCGGAAATATGGATCGTATCGGAAATATAAATATTATCCGAGTCGTAGATGTTGCCGGAAACGGAAACATGGTACGTATCGGAAAATATTATCGGGAATGGAAATATTGCCGGAATCGGAAATATTGCCGGAAACGGAAATTTTGTCAGAATCGGAAATATTATCGGAATCGGAAAATAATTCCGGAAACGGAAATATTAAATATTTGTTCGAAACGGAAATTAATTCCGGAATCGGATATATTAAATATTGTTCGTATCGGAAATGAATTCCGGAACCGGGAATTTAATCGGAAGCGCATCGTACGAATTAGCATCGGACGAGGCTTGCTAGACGAAGGCCCAGCACGAAGCCAGGCCCGCGCCCAGCAAGCCAAGCGCCCAAACACGGAGCTGCCACAGCCTCGCCAGGCCCAGCGCAAGGCCAGGCCCAGCAAGGCCATAGGCGCGCGGGCTTATGCTCGTGGGCTGCGAGGCAGCGCCTGCTCGTGTGGGCCGCAAGGCCTGCGCGGGTGCGTGCGTTCCTCGTGGTCGTGCAACATTCGTGTTCGTAACGAATCCTAGTCCTATTAGAATTCGTGCATTGATTAAATCCTAATCCTGATCCTAAAAGATTAAATTTATTATTTAGAGTTCTAATAGGATTCTAATTAATAAATCCATATCCTGGTAGGATTATAATTCCTTTCCATAAACTCTATAAATATAGGCCTAGGGTCACATATTTAACAGATGATATTGAAGTATTCAAAGATAAGATTTTTAAGCAAAAATAAGCCAAACACTTGCAACCCAAAATAGCCGAAAATCCTAAGTAACCTTAAGGGCGATTCTAGTTGGTCAAGCTTAAGGCGGATCCGGACGTGCTGTGGACTATCTACGGAGGGACGACACTTGGAGTCCTAAAAACTTGTTCTTGTTCGGTTCGGGCGCAGCTAGGGAGGGCACGCTACAAAGTGTATGCATCTGAATTATGTTAAATGATTATGTGTAAATAATATGTTTCCTGGCTTTATGGTTTTTCCGCATGATTTATGTTTATTCATATGTATCATAACCTAACAATGGGTCATTGCTTCGTGCGATAGTCCGTCGCTCGTTTCGTACTTCTGATTCGTTTTCCGATTCCGGGAAATATTTATGATTCGAACAATATTTAAGTTTCCGATAATATTTCCGATTCCCATAATATTTTCGATTTCGACAATATTTCCAATTCCGATAATATTTCCATTTCCGGTAATATTTCCGATTTCGACAATATTTCTATTTCCGATAATATTTCCGGTAACCATATTTCCGTTTCCGGCAATATTTTCGACTTTGATAGTATTTATATTTTCTTTATGAACCGTATTTCCGTTTCCAGCAATATCTTCATTTCCGGCAAATATTCCTTCTTTGCCTTTTGACAGTTTGTTTAGCTCCCACTGAAACCAACATCCGTCATTTCTAAATATCTATAACTAGAGTATTTACTGAATATAATATTCACCTAAATACTTGATCCGTTCACGTACTATTTGTGTGACCCTACCGGTTCAGTCAAGAGTAAGTTGTGGGATTAATAACATTAATTTCACTTGAACTGAAACGGCCTCTAGCTAGGCATTCTGATCACTTGATCTCAATGAATAAATAACTTGCTTTATACTGAACCGCATTTATTAGACTTAGCATTAAATTAATGCATTAAATACAAACTTGGACCAATCGCACTATTTCCTTCAGGGTGTTCAACGGCGAAGGTGGATTGGGGATGGGTTAGGGAGACGGCGAGGGTGGCTGGGGAGTGGTGGTGCGGCACGGTGGTGGAGTAGAGGGGAGAAAATTGGGCAGGGGAGTGCGGCTGCGAGGAGGAGAGAAGAATAAGGGAGAGGGTTGCGGTGGTAGTGGTCGACCGAAGCAGCCAGACGGTGAGGCTGGGTGGTTGGTAGTGGTTAATGGTGGTGGCGGTGGTTTCAGTGGCAACAGTCACTGCCGGTGGTGGTGCTTTTTAATGGTTTTGAAATTGAAATTGGTTTGTTATTGAAATTCAATTTGAGATTGAAGTTGATTTGTGTGGTGGATTGAAACAAATTGTTGCTCCATTTATAGTGTCCAGTAGAGTGAAGAAGAAGGAGAAATCCTTGGGGAACAAGACAACGAACATAGACTGATTTTTAGGGAAGAGAGGAATGAAGGAATTCCTTCCTTCTTACTCATACGTGAGGAACAAGGAAAGAGGAGGAAGATGACAATTTGCTCTTAGGGGCATTTTGGTCATTTAACAAAACTAGGCAAAATTTCTAAAATTTTTGTTGTTATTTTTAGCAATTGATTAAAATAGGAATGTTTAATTAAAACCAAGTTTTTAAAATAATTCTTTATAAAATATCAGTAACATAAATAATTTTTTTATTATGAGTTTATCGTAAAAATGTTTAAAATAACGAAATTCAATTATTTCTAAATATTTAAAACGAAATCATGTTAATAAATATTTTTAGTAAAATCAAAATATAAAAATTCAGGGAATTACATAGCCCACTCTTAAGTATAGAGAAATTTTTAGAGCTAACTCTTAACAAAACAAGGGTAACGCTTAGCCCACTCTTATTAAGAGATTGATTTTGACATCTCTAAATAAGAGGTAGCTCTTAGAAATTAAGAGGGGGTGAGGTGGAATGTTGATTGGTGTGATGTTGCCATTTGGCATTTTTGTTACAAAAATAAAATAAAAAATATGATAAAATTATCTAAGAGTGCATTTCTTATATGTTTTGGTAGCTAACTCTTTTTAAGATTGATGATGAGGTGAAATACTAAGAGGCTGAAAATAAGAATTACCACTGCAATTGAAGCTCATGTACAGTTTGGAAAAATGGCCAAAATCAGATTTTAGTCATGATTGTTCACCTTTAGATAATTGCAGCATGCATGTTTACTTCTGCAGAAGTAAAGTGATATACGTACTTGCGTAGAAGTTGGTCCCTAAAATAATAATTTGACAAAGTGACCCATCAAAATAAATAAAATTACAAGGACTCGAACTTCTACCAAAATTCAAAACAAAAGAAATGCTACTTCATCAAGATTTTATGATATTGATTAATTTTTACATAAACCAGAAAAATATCTAATGTGGTTCATGGTTACAATATATAGGAGAATAAATTATGTTTCTCTGAATGTCAGATGCAATTTCCCCTTTTTGATCGCTTATCTTGGTAGATCAAAAGGCAACAGTTCGAGAACACATACAAAGCTGCCACAAAATCACAATATACCAAGCGAATCTCAGAGTCAAGACTTCACTGCTAAAGAAGTCTCAATGCGTTGGATTAGCTTATCTGCAGGCAATGCACCTTCCTGAAAATGTCGACAGCATACAACGATAAGTTAAGAGCTTTATCTACATAGCAGCACAACATTTGGTTTTTCAACAATTCAAAATCAAAATTTTAAAGCAATACATTATGGCAAAACATAATTTTCTTAAATCACCAAGTTTAAAACTAGCCACAACGTAAAACTAACATTCAGTATGCATAGAAAATAAAAACTAATTAATTACTCGCTCATTTCACAATTTAAGGGACATGCTTTGGGTTCCATATATTACTTGTTTTAGAAATTTGATCCAACACTTAACATTGCCTTTATCCCTTGTCAACGTTTTTTGTCACTTGCTCTCTTTCTACATTTGATTGCTCCATAAAACC
The DNA here is from genome assembly GCF_020520425.1 of Spinacia oleracea. Lineage (NCBI taxonomy): Eukaryota > Viridiplantae > Streptophyta > Magnoliopsida > Caryophyllales > Amaranthaceae > Spinacia > Spinacia oleracea. The sequence goes on along the minus strand of NC_079490.1, from coordinate 157,660,983 downwards.
AGTCCTGCAACTTTAAAAGCTCTATATTGTAAAACAAAGGGGCGTTTTGGTTATGGAAGATCCACACTAGGCCACATGTTACTCAATCACTCCCGCTGCTTTACATAAAGATCAGAGTGATACAAGCAAGGTCTACAAAAAACTGCTAAACATACACCACTCCACTATAACAGATCCCTGGCGGGTGGGGTATACGGTCTAAAATCATTCCCGACCTCATGACAATACACAGTGACTAAAAGCAAGGTTGGGCTGCAATAATTAATGATATACCAGTATTTTTTAGTTTAATTTTTGGAAAATAAATGAATTCTATTACTTGGCAAAGCAAAACAATACAGCCAGACACCAAAACACAAAAACCACCAAAGCCAAAGTGGGAGAAAAAACAGCAAAACCTTTACCCCACCTTGTAGGCTGGGTTGCAAAAATTAGTGATATTTAATTACTACTTCATTTAGAAACAAAGTGAACTTACAAAGCGATCACAAGGTTTCCCATCCTTAAACAAAATGAATGTAGGCAATGCCTCAATCTTGTACTTGGCAGCCAGTTCTGGATACTTCTCTGTATCAATTTTAACCACCTGAACTTTGTCTTTCAAAGTGGCATTCACTTGTTCCAGAATAGGAACCATAAACTGACATGGACCACACCTGCATCAAGACCACAACATCAACTTCTTGGGAACCTGCCATGACAAACTAGAAACTTTTCTACAAAATAACAGTAAATTTTGCTTCCACAAAGTTGAAGTAACACAACATATGTTTCCTGGATAACTAACGTGATTCATACCCAACATGAGCACGTCATTCGGGATAATGAAGAAACACACCAACTAGTGATATACTGATATCCTTGTAAAATTGTGACTACAAGTAAATACTTACAGGAGTTAGGAGAACTTCTATAAGAAAGTGTTTTTATATTGCAGCAAGATATTGCTCATTTAAAACTTCTATGCTTTCTTTTGTGAAAGAAACTCGAGGGGTGATTTCTCAAATTGGGTATTTTTTCTGATCTTAGAAAGCATTAGAGTACTAGACCAAAGGGAGTTTTGAATACTTTTCCATATACATGCCAAAATCAAGAGAGCACTTCAAATAAAACCAGATGCAAGCAAAGTTCCATTGGTAAGAATTTCGGTGCTTTTCAACAAAAGAGACTGTTTAAGAAAAAGTAAAAGTTGGAACTCTTTGGCATAGAAGTGTCAAAGATAATATTGCACCTTCATTAAAAAACCAAACTGGCTTTGACATTGCATAATAAATACGTTAGGAGTTTGCAACTATTGAAAATTTTGTTGTGAAACTGAGCCTGGTTAATCTGGAGCTGTCAAGAGTCCAAAAACATCTCTACTCACTTAAATAGAGAAAATGCAAGTTAGACTGCTTAGACGTGATATCAAGACACCTAAAACTCTAAAAGTATATATTGATACAGAAAGTAATCACAAATTTACAAGGAAGAGTTAAGAAAGGTTATACAAAGTGAAGTAACTACCATGTCGCGTAGAAGTCAACTAAAACAGGTTTGTCTGAGTTGCTCATCAATTCATCAATCGAGGAAAATGTCTGCTGCTTTGCTTGAACCTACAGATTTGAAGACCGGATTTTTCTTAATATATACAGTATATATGTAGCTACATGCAATATATGAAACAAAAGAATTGCATTAACTAATTCCCTAACATAGGAAACACCAAAACAGGCCAATTAAAGGACACATACAAAGGTGCTTCAGGATGGAACCCCTCTCCTCTCCTATACCCTGCGTTTCTTTTTCTTTTTTCGTAACCATCGGTAACAAAATGTAACTTTACTTTCAAACATAAAGTAATTCAGATGAGGCCATCATCCCTTAGGCAGGCATAATTTGATCCACAAGTACACTTGGAAGATTATTCTCGTCCCTTAAACTGTAGCTCCAACCTATTTCCGGATTTGTGAACTCATAGTTTATACAATTAGCCATTGGTTAAGACCTTGTTCATCATGAAGGCATAAACCTAAAATGGATGCTAATTGGTATTGGGAAGATTTAAAAAGAGCCAAACAGAAATTTGAAAATGGGTAGAATGTACAGCCTGAAATAGTGATAATTGTTTGATTTGAAAAAATATGGATAGTACACTTTGGTAGTGGGTAGAGCTGAGTTTTGGTGTTTTCGATGCAAGAAAAATCTCCTCGCACCCCTTCATTAATTGGCTTGCTGCTCATAACAAGTAGCTGATTCATGATCGAGCAATATGACAACCACACAATCAGCAGGTGGAAATAGCATTAATCATCTTTGAGTTTAGAATGTTTGCAGCTTATTCGGCATAACGCAGAGATAGATGAAAAAGAAGATGCAGTTGTAGAGATTGGTCAAAACTCAAAAGCATTGCTACTGCCTTTGCTGGTTCCTTTCTATCACATCTGGCTGAAGCATTGTGTTTCAGAGTTTTCATACATAAAGACCACGTTAAGTATTTACTGTTATAGAAGCCAAGTTCGTTTTTTCTAGGAGAATAAAGTAGATGTTTCACAAACGGTTATGATCATGTTTTAAGCCTAGATCTTGAATTGAAATATCTATCACAGTTGGTGGCTCCATAATAGATACTCCCTATACCATACGATACCATATGATAACCTACATCGTTTCCGGAATTCCCTCATCAGAGGATTTGAGTCAGGTCCTTCACCCAGAAAGCAATTGACTGGCCTACTATAATGAACTAAATAGTAGAAGGGCATAATAGGTAGTGAGTGATATTAGGTAGAAGACAAGTTAGGTAGGTATAGTAGAATGGTTACAAATACTGGCACATTAGGTTATGAGAGGGATGTTGAGAATATGGTAAACCTTAGGCTTTGGAGAGTGGTGACTTCAAGTCATTAAACCTGGAGAATGGTGGCCTCAAGTCACTACCTTTTTGTATCCCATTTTGTGTTCATCATCTATCAAGTAAATTATATACTTTCTGCCATTATTTTTATGCTCAAAATTATCAGTTCTATACACCTACTGCTCCAGAACGAAAACAAAGAAAGGGAAATTTAGCGGTACATGTTAACTGAACCAGCATAATCCAAATTTACATTTCACAATTGCAAATTTGTTAAAATGAACATGGGTAGATTACTTCCTATTACGTGTAATAAGTGATATAAGTATGTAACTAGTTGGTTTACATTGAGCTTCTATTGAAAATATTTTAATAAAAAGATTCAACATTTTGATATATAGTTAAGCAATAGAAACTTTCCCTCCTTTCTTAAGGTAAAAAATGATTGAAGGTTCAGTTAGTCTCATGTGTGATCCTTGCAACCTTATTTTCAACCTTCATCAAAACCAACAACCACATCAGAGCTCAAAATTCAACAGCCTCTATTTAAGAAAAACGCTAACTATAATTCATCCTCAACCATTGATTATATCACTTTCTCTAAAGCATTGACACACACAGCCTACAAAACTGGAAACCAGAATGGCAGACGTTAATTTTTATGGCTGGATCATGGACGAGATAATCTAATATCACACACTTACTAACCGTTTGTCATCACCGTAAGTTTTCAGTTATTGGTTATATGAATTTGAGGTCATGTGATTTTGGGAAAATCATAAACTTAAAGCTAGTCATACCCATAATAATCTTGTTGATTTTGAAAACCGACAACAAAAACATAAACTTCTTTTCGCAGTTTCCATATTTTCGTTTTTAGTTTTCCGGAAGAAAAAAAAACTGGAAACAGAAAATGATAATGACAGGGGGCCTTAGGTTTCAATTAATAAAGGTTTGGAGTTTTAACGCCACCCTCGGCAAGCAAATCACTAGGAAACTGTCAAAACAAGGTGCATATAATCTACCCCATATCTACAAAGCCTGATTGATAAAGCACAAAAACATGAAACGTAGAGCTATGTTACAAGTCATGGAGACCGAGGAACAACAACCTGTTACTATCATAGATGTCACCTCCAGCAGCTAAATAGCAAGAATCCTACATCTTGTTCATTTCCATGATAGCAAATTAAGAAACTTTCTCCCTCTTAAGTTCAAAATTTTAAAGTTTCGCTTTAAATTAACAAATAGCTTCCTATCTACACACTTCCCATGGGATTAGACTTTTATACACAAATGTGAGATGCAAGAAGAATCGTATAGGCAGATAGGCTTTATCAGTTCAATAAGTAGGTAATCGACTTGGTTCTATAAATAGAACTACAAGTATAAGACAACACTTAATTCTAAGTAGTTCCCCCCATCAATTCATAGTAAACAGCCAGCTATTATAAAATTACGAAGCTGCGGATATACTATTTCGCCTCCATCTAAATTTAGTTGTCACATTACTAATTCAAATTAACGATGACTATCCATTAGAATTTCACTATCACGACAATTCAAATTATACTATCAACGTGGCCTTTAATTTGTCCAACCAAATAGTAAATTTCAATAGCTCCTATAAATTTTCAATGCATTTCATACCCTAACTATTCAAAACCACTAATTCAAGCCAAAATTAAACCGCAATTACAATCAAAACGCGAGCAATTACACCAAACAAAAACCGCAAACACACCCAAATATGAAAGCAAAGCATTACCAGAGGAAGGAGTCGGGAACGTTGATGAGAGAGAGAGCGAGAATTGCCAACACGAAGCTGACGACGAAGCTTCCATGGAAATTGGATTTGAAGCGAAGATAATGAAGATGAGCACTTAGAAAGTGAACAAGTAACCGTTGTTGTTTTTGTTGAGCAAATGAAATTGCAGGAGTGGTCAGAGGTCAGGGATGAAATGGTGGCCGATGGCAAGGAAATCGCCATAGCAGGAGAAATCAAGATAGAGAAAGAGGAGAGAGAGAGGGAGGGAGTTGGGGAAACGGAAACCCAGAAGTTCGTTGAAGATTATTCTGGAATTTGTTTCGTTTATCTTTTCTTCGACTGATGCGTGTAATGCGCTAAGGATGATTTTCTTACCTCTGTGGCTATGCTTCTGATGTACTCCCTACTTATGTGGACACCAACGTTAGATTTCCCTTCTTTGGCAACTAGGTTGTGTTGTGTGGCCGGTTCACTTGGCTAATTTTTTCTTAATGATGTTTTACTTTGCTAATTCACATTTTTTTTATATAAAAAATAATTTATTAATAAAAAAGTATACGACATTTGCAAAAGAATTTTGTTTTTAACAAATGCATAGCAAATCGAATCAAATAAATATTTCCTTCATCAAAATTACAGTCGTTGGGTAGATCTTGCATTGTGAGACATCTCTCGCGCATATCGCTGGAATATACGATTTTGTGGTAGTCGAGAGGGTGGTTTTCATCTGATTCATCTGATTGCATTTGACAAATTGATAACTTTTGCGATCCCACATAATTCTCTACCAATGAACCAATTTACAGTAATCCATTAGATCTGCGATCTTGGACAATAGAAAAAAATAAGAAAAAGTCTCCCTCGATGGGAGGAGAGGAACAACCCTGTCTTTCGAGGAGAAAAGATCATCGCAAAGGAGGAAGCGTTATTGTAAACCTAAAAACAAACAAACAAAACAGAAGAAAAAGCAACGAATAACGAAGATTGGGGCTTTCCACCTGTAAAACAAAGATTGGGCCTTCAAAAAATCAATAAGGGAGGTTAGGGTTTGAGAGAGAAGAGGGAGAGAGAAAAGAAACGACAAGTAAATGTACTTTGATAATCACTTCGCTAATTCACTTTGGATACTATAGACATTTTAATAGCCAAAAGATGCTCTAAATAAATTTTTATTTTGGCTTAAAAGCCAAAAGACGTGCCTCCACCCAAGGGAGACGTATGTTAGCGAACACCTCCATGTACAAGAATGCCGAGAGAAAATTCAACAAATTTCAGAGTTTGGTACGTAGACTAGGAAAAGATCAAACACTTTGGTCGGGAGCCATATGGATAGTGATTGATTTTTCCTCCCATGGTATACCTAGAATATAGCACACATCTTACGAGGTGCAAGGTAGAAAATTGATTTTGGATTTTTGAAAAACATGCATACAATGCCTAAATAAAAACATATACCAGAGCTAATTCTTTTTGGTGTTCATGTGAGGTTGGTAGCTTCCCTTTCAAATGTACAATATTCAAACTACTCCCTAAGTTTGGAGGTCAAAACTGTGCACGAAACACAGTCGTCCACTTCGTTAGGCGCAAGATGTTAGGTTATGAATAATTACAATAATATATTCATGCGGAAAAACCATAAAGCTAGAATCCAAATTAATTAGCACATAGTCAATTATCATAATTTAGGTTACATACAATGTGATGCGTGCCTTCCCTAGCTGCTCCCGAACCGAACAAGAAAAAGTCTTTAGAGCCCCAAATGTTGCCTCTCCGAAGAAAGTCTACAGCACGTTCGGATCCGCCTTAGGTTCAACCAACAAGGATTTTACTTAAGGTTTTATGTATTCGGGTTAGGCTATTATGTTCTCCCTTGAACACAATGTAAGTAAAGAATATTGTTTTTGATGTTGTATGAAATTATAAGGGCCTAGCCTCATATTTATAGGGTAGGAAATAAGGAGTTTGAGTCTACTAGGAAAAGAATTACCAACCCTACTAGGATTGAAATTCTTATCCAATTAGAATTGTAACAATAATTAAACTCTTAATTAATCCAATTCTAGTAGGACTAGGAAAACTAATACTTAATCCCAAAGTTACTTGGCAACTAAGTAATCGGACTTTTCTTGGAGCCCAAGACGAAGCAACCAACGCAGCCACAATGGCCCACGCTGGCCCACGCTGGCGGGCGTGCCTGCCTAGGCCCAACCGCAGCCGCAGCTGGCCAAAGGCCCAGCGCGCTGCATTCTGGCCTTGGCGGGCTGTTGCTGCCTTGGCTTGCTGCTCGTGGCTTGGCGGGTTGCTCGTTGCTGCTGCCTTGCCTTGCTGCTCGCGGCCCACGGCGCTCCAGGCCCATCGGCTGGGCGCTGGCGCTGGGCTTCGTGCTCAGTGCTATGCGCTTCGCCTTTTGCTTGTCGAGCGATGGGTCGGCTCGCTTGCTGGCTTGTCGCATGTCGAGCTTCCGATTCGTTTTCCGATTCCGGAATCCATTTCGATCCGTTTCGAACAAATATTTACTTTTCCGTTAATATTTTCGATTCCGAAAATAATTTCCTTTTTCGAAAATATTTCCGATTCCGGTAATATTTCCGTTTCCGACAATATTTCCGATTCCGGCAATATTTCTATTTCCGATAATATTTTCCGATACGAACCATGTTTCCGTTTCCGGCAACATCTACGACTTGGATAATATTTATATTTCCGTTATGAACCATATTTCCGTTTCCGGTAATATCTTCATTTCTGGAGTATTTCTTTACTTTGCCTTTTGACGATTTCAGCTCCCACTGGAACCAAGATCCGTCATTTCTGAATGATCATAAATTGAGTACTTAATGAATAATATATTCACTTAAATACTTGATCCGTTCATGTACTATTTGTGTGACCCTACGGGTTCAGTCAAGAGTAAGTTGTGGATTAATATTATTAATTCCACTTGAACTGAAGCGGCCTCTAGCTAGGCATTCAGTTCATTTGATCTCACTGAATTATTAACTTGTTAATTAATACTGAACCGCATTTATTAGACTTAGCATTAAATGCTTTAAATGCAAACTTGGACCAAGGGCATTATTTCCTTTACAAGAATCTGCGTCAGGCGCTTGATGTGTGCTTCTGCACAGTTTGCTTCAAATGCTCAAAATCTCAAGTAGGAGTCTCGGGTAGAGTAGCCAGATTGTAGGGGTCATTTTCGGTCGGTTTTAAAAATGTTTTCGCATGTCAAACTTTAACGATTTTAGCAAAATGTTTTGGTAAAATGCAAAAAAAAACCCCGAACTCATACTCCCTTCGTCCCTTAATACTCGCACCAGTTTGACCGTTGCGGAGTTTAAGACACTTGAATTGACTTATTAATTTAATGGGTGTTAGTTGATAGTGGAGTATTTTTTCAATATAGTTAGTGGGAAATGTGTAAGGGGTGGGGAGTGGGGAGTCGGGGGTGTGAATTTTTAAATGATTTTTTGTAGGGAGTAGGGGTGTAGGTGGGTTAGTAGGTAAGTGTGAAAAATAATATAATATTGATAAAAAATTCCATTTATAGAAGCGGTACAAGTATTAAGGGATGACCCAAAAAGAAAACTGGTGCGAGTATTAAGGGACGGAGGGAGTATTAGTTAGTAAAAAATCATGAATGCAAGAGTTGACTTGATTTTTTACAATCCAACCCTCGAGGGGAGTCAACTAGAGTTTCATGACTAGTGACACACTAATCTTGTACATTAGAAATCGAAGTAAACTTGAAGTGCCCCTACGACTTTGAATTGAAATTGAAAGAGTGGCCACCAAACCATTTATATTTCGTTTGGAAAGATCGACTATGACTCGCGGATAAGGCATTGAAATTGAAACCGTCATGTACGGGGACAAGACACTTATTTCGAATCAACTAAGGTACACATAAATCCAATACAAGAATCATTTTCGTGCAAATAATCCTAGCATGAATATAATCAGGCTGGTGAGCGTGCATTGTATTTAGAAAATTGTATATTTAAATGGTGATCACTTGAATTGGTCAAGATTAATGGGAACCTAGTTTGGTTGTCCAAATTTATCTTATTAGTCGTAATTTGAGTTTTGTAGGTCTTGTATTTAACATGGAAAATGGTGATAAAAGTAAGCATAAACAAACATCACGATAGCAAAAGTAGTGCATAGAAATTAATTGTACACCACCTATACTAGGTGTAACTGAATGAGCGTTAAGTGCGTAAATTGAGTTAAAACGATTAAATAATTTAAGCATGTTAAGGCATAAATAATCAAAATTACAAAAGTTGGAAAAACACTAACTTGGGACACTTGTAATTCAGAGGAAAAGGATGTTCAAGTATGACATCTTTACATTGAATGCTTCACAAGTTTGGATTAGTCTAACTTTAAAGTGAGGTTGTTCACTTAAAGTATCATCGACTTTGGAATTGATTTTGGAAATTGAAGTTAGAACTTGAACTTGAATTGAAAAGTTATGAGATTTAACATCAAAAAGAGAAGAGGGATTTTAAGAATGAAAACCTCAAATTTTATGTACTCCTAATCACTGAAAAATTCTAGATTTTTAAAGAGGGGTTGCTTTCTTGGAAACATCATCGAATATAAACTTGAAATTGAATCATGAAACTTGATGTTCATGATGTTCTAGTTTGAAAATGGGTTTACACATCTTCAAACATCCTTGAACATGTTTTGAAAATTATATTTTTGAAATTGAAATTGTATTATGATTAAATTAAAATAGAGTTTTCAAGAATGAAATCTCTTATACTAATCATGTTTTTGAAAAGGGTTTTTAAAAAATCAAGACTTTGAACTTGTAGAAAGCGTATGAAAGATCATTTGGAGGAAACCTTTAAGAGTGAAGTTCCTCCAAAGATTACTCTAAAAATGCATGTTCCTAGTTCATGTGAGTTATGAACTCGATCAGATGAATATCCTTGGAATTTTGACAAGGAATTGAAATGAAAAGAAAGGTAGAAGATTAGAATAGGACTAGCCTCGGAAACTAACCTAGGTCTTCTAAGTTGAAGCTTCTTTTCTTGAGCTTCATTGCTAGGAATTTGAACTTGAATTTTGCACTTGAATTAGAAAAGTTTTGATGATTGTATTTCTATTGAAATTATGTATTTTTTGTGTTTGAGTGTGAGTTGACAGAATTTTCTATTTGAAATGTGTTCGAAATCCGTTCCTATTTGCTAAAAATGGGGGATTTTTATAGAGGTTTGAGGGCGGTGCCTTTGCTCAGCGCATGCGCCACGGGCAGGGGCTACACCAGGCGCTGAGCCTGCACGATTCCCGACAAAGCAAGCCGTGGATTTTGTCTTTGTTGGGTGATTTGGCGATTCACATTAATTAGGTGTACTATTGTCTTTCTTGATGATCAAGGTTAAGGGACAAGCTTTGTGACTTGGAAAATGACATTCTTAGGGAAATGTATTTTTCCGCAACGGTTGATCGGGTTTTGCTGGGTGCTCTTTTTTGTGGGTCGGCGCCGGGGATGCTTGATTTTGTGGGTCGGTGCCCGATTTCGAAGATGTTTATATGATTTTGAGTGAAACGTGCCTCGGAGTTGAATCGTGACATCATTTTTTGAAGACTGTACTTGTATTTTAAACTTGTGTTTGGAATTGAATTTTGAACCGATGTCCCGGATTGGAAAGGACTCGTGAATTGGAATTTTGGGAGATTGAATTGAAGTTTGGAATTGGAATTAGAATTAGTACATTGTCATTTGCAAATTGGTGCTTCTAGTCGGAGTTTCTCCAATTGAAGAGAGACCGGTGATATCGTCATCGGCCATAAGGGGGAGACACAAATTAGGTGTCTACAGGAGGGCTTTGGGTCCGTAATTTTTTGGGGCCCTGTGCTATTGACATGCTCCGCAAGCCAATAGCCGACCCTGATGCCATGAATCCATGCATAAAATGAGACGCATATATCATACATCAATCTTACGTGTTTTGTGTGATGCTCTTGTTGACATGGTACTCCACATTATTACTTTACAAATCACCTGATGTCAACTGATTTTAAATCTAAACTATTGATTATCTTCTACCATATAGAAGATAGATACTCATTCTAAAATATAAGGGTAAGACGAGTGAGATCATTGAATATATTTATCTTTTTGAATACCCCTTAGCTTCATTACTGTAACAACTCATAGGTCCAGTGGCGGAGCCACGTGGGTACAAGGGGGTCCACCGACCCCCCAAAAAAATTTGAAAAAAAAAAATTATAGCTGAGAGCTAAGAGGCCTGTTATAATCTAGAACATGTCTCTTAGGTGATACTAAAAAACCACGCTCCGCACATAAGGCAACGCGTGTACTATAGGGATAAATCTAAGAGACCAGTCCTTAGAAACAACCGGTCTCTTATAGTTTTGTATAACACATCATGCCCAAATTTACTTCAAATCAAAGAGATCAATTATTTAAATACCCCGTCTCATAAATTAAGTTATTCTTTTCATCATGCAAATGAAACCCGTAGAGAATAATTGTAATAATTTTGTAGGTATTTGATTGTAATATGAATATTTATTAATTTTTGGACGATTCATTTTTTTTTAGTATATATTGTTTTTTATGGAAGATCGCTCTAAAAATCCTTGATTCGCCACTGCCGACACCCCGAAAATAAAATTCTGGCTCCACCACTACATAGGTCACATACTTTCAAAAGCTTGACCCCATACCAACTGCTATATCATGAGACTCGTGGCCCTATTGTGCTACCAATCTAAACATAAAATCTTAACAATGTGTATATGACATGTCAACTTGACATGTTTTTTTTTGACGCTCTCGCGTGTGTATCACAATAATCACACGCCACCTTATTTACGTGATCTGTGTCACGATAGTATATACTCCATATATATATTTTTACAAAATCAGTCGAGGTCAAAACTAATAACAATTTAGTAGATTGACTACCTTCTTCAACCGCGTAGGTAGGTAGAGATTTCATACCAAAATATAGTAAGGCGCGTGAAACAGGTGAAAAGAAAAGATCCTTCTGTAAATATTTACAGTACTCCGTAACTTCGTCGAACACCGCGGTGACTTGGATTCTCTGCTCTCTACTTAAACTCGCTCATCAAATTTCTTCTTCCATTTCTATTTTTTCATCAAAAATCTTTCAATTTTGGGCTGAAAACAAAAAATGTGGGGATTCAATTTTGAGAAAGTGTATTTTCCAGTGATTCTGGTGTTTTTGTTCTTCGCTGCTACATTTTTTCAAGGGATTTTTTGTGAACCTCAGAATCATGGGTCGTCTGCAATCGATTATACTTCCGTTTTTCGTGTTCAAGGGAACGTTTATCCTGATGGGTATAATTCCATTTTCCTAATCTTTCTTATTTTCTAATGATTTATTATTGATTAATCTTTGATTGATTCTTTTTTTTTTTTTCAAATTTCATCGATTTTAATGCTTGATTATGTATGTGTTGTTGTTAGGTTCAATTCCAAATTCCAATTTATATTGTTAGCTAAGCAATTTTGGACTGCATTTTTGTTATAATTGTGTTTTTGTTTTGCTTTTTTAGTGCGGAATTTATGATTTTTTCTTTTGTGAATTTGATTATTTCCCAATAGAATTTCCTGATTTAGTTTCATTGATTAATTAAAAAGCCGAATTTTTATCTATGTTCTGGATGCAATTTTCTTCTTTTTTCCATTTATATTATATAGTTTTTTTTTTGTTTTTTTTGGCAAATTATTATATAGTTTCTTTGAATGATAGTTGACTATTCTTTTGTTGATAAACTTGCTTGAGTTTTTTTATTTTTTTTATTTTTTTATTATTATTATTAACTTTCCTGCCCTTTTCCCTTTGTACCTTAAAAAATCAAAAGCAAAACTAAAATAAAAAGCTTAAATTTGGCTCCCTAAAAAAAAAAGCTTAAATTTGGCTGCAGTGATGAGTTATTGACTATCTATGGATGAAATTTACATGCTTCATCTTTATTTCTAGTACGATTTCTAATGTTCAACATTAAAATTATTTAAAGGGTTAATGACAAAATCAAACTACGACTGGATTGTTATAGTTAATAGCTTTTGAGCCCGTTCGATGAACGGACAATTATACAATGGTTGTTAAGCCGTCTTTTAAAGTGCTAATTTTATTGAGGGCTTGTGATTTTAGTGGGAATATATGACTTACATATAGGTGAAATTTAAAAGTTGATTGAAAAAATATACTTCATCCGTTCCGAAAATATCGCACCATTTGTTTTTTACACTATTCACACTACGACTTTGGCCATTTATTGTGATTTGTACGTAATGAAATTTTAGTCATGTGAGGTCATCATGTTAGATTCATATCGATATATATTTTCTAAATATTAATTTTTTATAATTTTTAATTGCTCATAATTTGATATATTAAGAATCAAATTACTCCCTCTGTCCCTTAATACTCGACCTGTTTTGACCGGACACGCTTGCCAATGCACAATTTTGACCACCAATTTCTTTAACTACATATTATAAAAACTTATAAAAATATTAATATTTTGTAAGTATATATTAAGATAAAGCCAACAATATATTATATACAAAGATTTATTTTCATATACTATAAATAAAATAGGGTCAAAGTGAATTATGTGAATAGTACAAAAAGTCAAAACAGGTCGAGTATTAAGGGGGACGGAGGGAGTAATGGTTAGAGGAGTAAAAGTCAACCATGGTACAATATTTCCGAAATGGAGGAAGTATAATTAGATGGTGAATTAATATTTAGTGTTAAAGAGAGAGATGGAGTGGAAAGGTTGAATGAATATATGATTTTAATGGTGAATTGATGTTGAATGAGGAAGATGGAGTGGAAGAGGGGTTGAATAGCTGTAAAATAGTTCGTATAATAAACAAGAGAAGGAAAAATTGGAAAAAATAAAGAAATAATTTATGCATGAAAGATGGGGGTGACATGTGTCATTCGAATCATCTATGGCCTTCCCTTCTAAATAGAAAAAGGGTATAGATGTTTAGTGAATGCTCAATTCTTTTTTAATTGTATCATTTGACTTTTACAATTTTACCTGTCATAGATTACTAACTTTGACCATATTTTTTAATAAAATATATTATTTTTGGATTGCTCTAAATGGATATTCTCTAAATAATTTTTACTATTGCTCCATCTCTTTTTGTTCTTTACATATTCTGTTTTGAGTATTCCATTTTGTTATTTACATTGAGATATTATCACATAAATGCCTAAATATTCTAAAACAAATTGTGTCCAAGGATTATTTTAACCAATTAAATCCATTGGGCATTTTCCTAATGTCAGATTCAGGATAAAAGTGAAAACATTATAGATAAATGTAATTTACATTGTTTAAATAAAAATTAGACGGAATCTCAATCCACATTAATTAGTCGTTAAATCGCGTGCATGATACCAAACGTAAAGAACAAAAAGGGACGGAGGGAGTAATAAATAATCACATATTTTAGTGGTCAAAGTTACGAGTAAACAAGCTTGAATATCAAAATGTTGCAATTAAAAAAGACCTGAGGAAGTATTAGGGAATTCAGGTCATCAATCTCATAAAAGGTGGTGCATCATGCTTCTAGTAAGCAGTTTGTCCTTCAGAATTGTTTTTTAAAATTACTCCTGAGGATGCAATTGCGGAAGAACGTTTAGGAAATTTTGTACTCTCTTATGCAAGCTTAGATAATTTGATTGATCCCGTTGTTAGGAGGGACTAGTGTCCAATAACTGCACTATTTGTTACTGAGTATATTAGAAGAGGACATCCTGAAGTATAACCAATTGCTCAAAGCCCTTTTCTGAATTTCAGTTTTTAGATGTTAGCTTCCTTCATACAACTGCTATCCTGCCAACGACTTATACCCCATATATTCATGAGTGGTACCATACACAAACATTAGTTGTAGATTCACGAGTGGCTTTCCTTTTAGTCCTTTTATTGCCTTCAGCCTCTAATGGGATATTGAGCCCATATGTCTTCTGGGTAATTTCTAAGTTCTCATTTCAGGGCATGTTCACTCCTTCGTGGTTTTCTATCAAAATGACAGGCATCTTAAGTCGTACTTCTGTCAAAGTTAAATTATTGGGTAAAAAAAACAGTTAGAAGTTACAACATGAGCATTTTGGAACTATCCAAATGCATGTTTAACATTTTCTGTAGCATTTCTTCAAAAAATTTGCAGCCCAATTATCAGTAGTGCTGAGATCTAAAGTCTAAACTATCAAATATTCAAATGTATCCCAAACAAAGGTGGAATTATAGTTCTCCTTCACACGTTCCTGCTTAGCTTCATGTGCCTAATATTTTTTCCTTCTACAGCTACATTGTGTCTCAACCCAGTTCATTTAGTTCTTCTTTATGCTGCTTGATTGACTTCTTTTTACTGCAGAGTCCTTCAAGAGAGTTCAAACTACATTTTAACCTGTTTCAAGTTCAACAAGTAATACGACATAGTTAAAATCAAAGCATAACTTTGATCACCTCTATTATTCATGTTAGGTGTGGTCTGGTACATGCTAGGTTGCAGGAACTTTACTTCCTTAGTTCATCTTTTTTTGGCATCAGCTGTAGATCATATTAGCAAACAAACTGGTTGTCATATGCCTTGGAGAGAAAAAATGGAGTGGGTGGACCCATTTTCCTTAGACTTATTACAGAGTCTTCTAATCATCATTGTGAGAATTTATATGGAGCTACTATGTTGATGTTGAGAAAGAGGGGGATCATCGGAAATGTTTCTAGTTTCTGACAAAAGACACTTCTTAGTTTTGTTTGGGTATCTATTTAACTGACGTTTGCTTCTTGTATGACTTTACTGTTGTTTCTTTGTTGAAGGGAATGTTTACTCTGATTGGTATGTATATGTGTTTCTAGATTTTCTCTTGTAATTAACTCTTAAATACCAGCTAGAGTCTTCAGTTTTTTCTTAGAGTATAAAGTACTATTATGTGTTTCATATTTCTGGTGAATATCATGTTGTGCGTAGTACTTTGATCACTGTTTTTATTTGTCCTTTTGAGTAAGGACACACTTCAAAACTGGTTCTATCTTCTAGTTTCTTTTGCTTCAATTGTTCCTATAACGATTTTAAAGTATTCCTCTCCAAGTTAAAATCTTGTTTCAAAATCTGAATTGGATTACACAGAAGGTGGCCACTGTAGGAAAGCAGGGATACGATCTTACTGTACTGTCAAAAAATGATTGTCTCGAATATGAAGTCAAGTTCTTTTATCACTTAATCACTCCATTCGGAGTAGCTTGTGCTAAAAAGGACCTCATCAATTTGGCAAAGGTCTACTCCATTTGTTGTGAATTGCTTCGGTTATTGTTTCCATTTCTTTGTTTCTCAAAACTCCTTTTTTGTCTCTCACTGGCTTCGTTCTGTCTTCATGTTTGGGGCACCTCATGATCGTTTCAATTTTGAATCTGAACCAAACTATCTGTCTATCTCTTGTTACACTTTTATACATGCCAATGCTTAGTGAAGTTCTTTTAAAATGTTTGCAGGTATTTTTACACAACCTTAAATATAGGCGAACCTCCTAAACCTTATCATCTTGATATTGATACTGGCAGTGATCTCACATGGGTCCATTGTGATGCACCTTGTGTTAATTGTCCCAAGGTATTTCTTCTTTGGAACATGTCTGATTTAGTTAATTGAGAATATGTAACTGTTTCCATGTCCTACTTTTCCTGTACAAATTGAAGGATAATATATCTCTCCCATGCAGACTCCTCACAAGCCTTACAAACCACTGAATAATGCTATCACATGCAAGGATTCCATTTGTAGCTTCTTGCAACATCCTCCGAACTATCTTTGTCGCAATCCTAGTGATCAATGTGACTATGAAATTGAGTATGCTGATCATGGGTCATCTTTCGGTGTACTAGTCAAGGACAACTTTCCCCTTAAATTCTTGAATGGTTCCACTGCACGTACTACACTGGTCTTTGGGTTTGTACTTCTTTTATCTCTTGTTGAACATTCAAATTTTACAATTGAAGCAACCTCTTCATATCTCAGATAAAGAATTACTTTCTCCAATCCAAATTAAGTTTTTTATTTATGTTTTTTATTTTTTATTTTTTACCCAAAGTAATTGTGATACTAATGTATAATTTGGCTTATAATTCCTTAATTCACCCTGCTTCTCAATCCTTTCACTGAATATGCTTATTCAATCAGTATTTAAGGAGCATATATTACTTACGTTACTTTTTTTTTTTTTTTTTTATATATATACGTCCATCACTCTCAAATAGTACTTATTTTGGATTGAGTGGATTTCAAATCTCTAATTCGAAATGTGTAATATCCTTATTCGAACTAATGCAGATGATAAATTGATGTTTATTGATTCAGGTGCGGCTATGATCAGGACTTCTCTAATTCAGCTCAACCTCCTTTTGTGGACGGAGTTCTTGGGCTGGCAAATGGAAAATCCAGTATCCTGTCTCAACTTCACGGATTAAAAGTGACCAAAAACATGTTTGGCCATTGCTTCAGTGATGAAGGAGGAGGTTACCTTTTCTTTGGGGACAAACTAGTTCCTTCAGGAACCGTTTGGGTACCGATGCTGAAAAACCGAATTGGGTTAGCATTCTTTTTTCTATCTAGTGTTTCCATTCTTTATGCATGAAATTTATAGTTTGGCGTAATTTTCTCTTAACATTTTGTTTTCCTAAACTCGTCAAATGATTTATTTTAGGAACTACTACTCAATGGGACCTGCAGAGCTACTTTTTAGTGGGAAAAATGTTGTCAAGGGTGGTCTTTCCTTTGTTCTAGATAGTGGAAGTACCTTTACTTACCTTAGTAGTCAAGTTTATGAAGCTGCATTATCCATGGTGAGAATGACTAGTACGGAGTAGTACTTGTATCTTGAATGCACTCCTAAAAATTGTTGCTAGCTGAAATTCATTTTCTCTTTTAGATAAAGAAAAATATCAATCAAAAGCAGCTAAAGATTGCTCCCGAGGATAAAACACTTCCAGTGTGTTGGAAAGGTGCAAAACCCTTCAAATCCATCAACGATATTAAACAATTTTTCAAGCCTTTGGCATTAAAATTCTCAAAGGCGAATAATGCAATGCTGGAAATGTCACCCGAGTGCTATCTTATTGTCAATGTAAGTACCTAGTTTTTTTACTTTTCACTTTCTCTGTGATAATTAGAAGAACACGATATTAAATCTTCCTTTTTCCGTTATTCAGAAAATTGGCAATGTGTGCTTGGGAATTTTGAATGGTGCTGAGGCAGGATTGGAAAATCTCAATATTCTTGGAGGTGAGTGAGACTTATGGTGTGAAGTTGGGTTGAACCGCGCGTTTATAACTTGTAATACTTTCTAGTAACTGTTACTAATTGTGTTGCTGTTTAATTTGCAGATATCTCACTGCTAAACAAAATGATGATTTACAACAACGATAAAAGCCAGATTGGATGGGCAACCGCAAACTGTGACAGGCTTCCAAAGTTCTGATCATCATATGCACTTGTGGATTTCTTTTCTCTACATGGGAGCATTCTTACCCGGGAATTTTTTTTTATTTTTTTCTCTTGATTTAACAGCTTGGATCGAGATAATGACATACATTTTTATCGATCGGAGCACGGCTATGATGAGCTATAGCATGATCCTGGAAGTTTACAACACCACCAACAGATGACGTAGTTGTTCAGTAGTGAAGATGGTACATAGACATAAATTGTTCGACATATTATGTAATCTTCGGCTTTGTTTTCATGTAAATGACAAGGTACATAATCATATGGACAAACTATTATAAATATTATACCAGAAATCCGCCTTACTGAAATAGTGGTTGCTCTGCATCCTGATTTTTTTTTTTTTGGACATAGGACTCTGCATCCTGATTGATGTCATGATAAGTGTAAATTTTATTTGAACTGTAACTATATTACCCTACTATAATAGATGAAGATTATTGTACGGAATCATATCCAGAGAGGACAGAACATCAATAACAGAGCAAACCCTGACACCCAGGGCACACCCAAGTCAAAGAAAGACTCTAAACCCCAAGCCAAGTATATGCAGCCCAGGCAGATCAAACCTCCCCAGATCACGTGTAAAGACACAGAGCAGAGCTAGGCAAAGCTGCATCAGTCCAAGAAGGGACCTGCAGGCTAAACGACAACGACAAGGAATAAAGTACATCGCCGTCATACACGTGGCGGCATCTAAGTAGGCCAAAGTACAGAATAGTACGCCTATAAATAGCACCCACATCATTCATGATGGGACATATTCTTACACACGGTACTTGCTCCACCTTCTCTCTATATTCCCTCTCTAAAGACTTCTTATCTATTTGCTGACTTAGGCATCGGAGGGGGTTTCCTCGGTTAAACCCCCGAGGTTAGCTCACGTTTGCTCTGCTTGACAGGGCCAAGGCACTCCGGAACGTCCTCCCAGTTCCACACTCGGAACAAGTGGCGCTAGAAGGAGGGGACTTCCCAGACCTTGCCTCTAAAAGACCTACCCTCCCACAAAATGACTGAGTCAAGCGAACCGATAATCCAGCAAATAGAACCACCCACCTCTAGAAACAACCAGAGAATCACAAACGTACCTTTGTTCGGCATGCCTCAGAGTCTTGGTCCGCCAAGAGAGACACCACAACCCAGAGCTATGGCAACCCCCAGCCAGGGCCAGGGCATCCCAGTTCCAACCAGTGCCTCACTAGCACGGTTGGGGGCACAGTTCTCACCCGACCAGATGCGCACAGCCATAGAAGTCCTGACCTTCCTTACCCAGACAACACCGCAAGCCCAGGTCATGAGGACAGCCCCAGAGGTTGAGGTTGAGCAGAGGAGGAAACGTCCCAGACCCCAAAACAGTCCGAACGTCTGGAGGAGGAATCTGCAGCAGGAGATGGAAGGGGCTGACAGCCAAGAATATGAGGCAGAAAGTATCACGCCTAGCAGAGCTCAACCCAGAGCGAGAACCGAACAAGCACCCAGCCAGAGGCACCACTCCGGGTCAGGTATGCCAAATCCCACCCGAGCAATAGTTAAACCTGATAATTCCCCTTTCTGTGATGAGATACTCTCGGAAAAAATGGAAAAGATAAAAATGCCCACCTGCAAATATTCCGGAAAGTCAGACCCAACGAATCACCTCTCTGCCTTTGGAGGACACATGATGCTATATACCAACACAGACTCTATGTGGTGTAAGGTTTTCCCTTCCACTCTGGAGGGGATGGCACAGAGCTGGTTCGGTAAAATACCCAAGGGCACCATAACCTCTTTCCGGCAGTTAGCCATCTTGTTTCGCACCCAATATGTGGCAAACATTGCCAGAGAAAGGATGACAGGGGAGCTGATGTCAGTCATCCAAGGACCTCAGGAATCTCTGAGGGAGTACATATCCAGATTCAATATGGAGGCATCGAATATACTCAAGTTACAGCAAGAGGTAGCAGTCCTGGCTATGATGACTGGTCTGCGGGATGGAGAATTCAAGAGTTATCTGGGCAGAAAGTCATTCACAACCCTGGCAGAGGTACTGGGGAAGGCAAATGAATTCATAAAAAGTGAAGAGATTGGCAGAGCAACCTCACGACGATATGTAGCAAGTGAGAACAATTACGGTAGTCAGAGCAGAAAAGAGCCGTACAAAACAGAATACCCAGACAAAAGGGAAAATCAGCAGCCCAGAAAAGATTGGCACGGGCAGGTCAGAGGAAGGGGTAGTGAGTTCAAAACTGAAAAGCGAGGCAAATTCAACGAATACACTCCTCTGGTTGCATCCAGAACCCAGATTTTTGCTATCAGCAAGGAGGATGAGAAATGGCAGAGACCACCGAAAATGTACAACAAATACAGGGACACGAAGAAGTACTGTGATTTTCACAAGGATCATGGTCATCTCACAGAGGATGCACTCACCTGAAAGATAACATTGAGGACCTGATCCGAAGGGGGTACCTAACACAATTTAAGGCAAAGAGCTCATACAGCAGGACCTACGAAAACAGGGATGATGAGGGTCGATTTGATAACAGGAAGACAGAGCAAAAACAGAACCACCCAGCAGAGCAGAAGAGGTCGAATGATATACTGGTCATAACAGGAGGACCAGTCTACGCTGGTACTACAGCCAGCGGTGCTAAGGCCAGTGTGAACGAATTTAAACACCAGGTTAATTACCACAACTCAGGAAAATGGCCTGCCCCTCCAAAAATCCCACAGTGCACTTTTACAGAAGATGATTGTAAGGGCATAATTTATCCCCATGATGACCCAATGGTGTTAGCTCTGGATGTGGCTAACAGAAAAATCCATCGAATCCTGATAGACGGAGGAAGCTCTGCAAACATTATATTCTGGCCAGCTTTCCAAGAGCTGCAGATTGAAGAGAAGCACGTAAAGCCAATTAGCTACCCAGTAATTGGTTTCACAGGAGCAACGGTGATACCAGAAGGAATAGTTAGCTTACCTGTCCAAATTGGGCAGGGGAAAGATATCAAGGATGTCATGGTTGATTTCATGATAGTCAAGGTACCCGCAGCATACAATGCCATTCTGGGCAGACCATTTATTCATGATGCAGGAGCAGTGGTGTCTACTTATCACCTCACCATGATGTACACAACGAATGATAACAGATCAGCTAAGGTCAGGGGAAACCAAGAGCAGGCTAAGAGATGCTACCACACAGCCCTGAAACAGCCACCCAGACCCCGCCCCTGGCAGAGGCAGACATTCCCTTGTCCAGAAAGAGAAAGAGAGCAGAGCGTAAAAAAGACGCACTACTGGACATGGAGAATTTTGAGCATCGTGAAGAAGGACTGTTAAAACCAGCCCCAGCAGAAGAAACAGAAGAGATAGAGCTGGAGGAAGGAGTAGAGGACAGAACAGTCCGAATTGGCACAGATATAGACCTTTCCCTGAGGGTAAATATCATCGATCTGTTGCGAGAGCACGCGGACATATTTGCCTTCTCTGCCGACGAAATGCCAGGGATTGATCCCAACGTCATGGTCCACAGGTTGACTGTTAACAGAGAAGTCAGACCGGTGAAACAGAAGAAGAGAGCTTTTTCGACAGAGAAGAATGTAGCCATCCAGGAAGAGATCAGCAAACTATTAGCAGCCAAATTCA
Source organism: Spinacia oleracea (assembly GCF_020520425.1). Taxonomy (NCBI): domain Eukaryota; kingdom Viridiplantae; phylum Streptophyta; class Magnoliopsida; order Caryophyllales; family Amaranthaceae; genus Spinacia; species Spinacia oleracea. Next base: position 157,639,218 of record NC_079490.1, on the reverse strand, counting down.
TAGAAGAGTGTGACTACCCGGAATGGTTGGCTAATGTTGTGATGGTAAAGAAAGCAAATGGTCAATGGAGGATGTGCGTAGACTTTACAGACCTAAACAGGGCTTGTCCGAAGGATTGCTACCCGCTACCCAGAATAGATCAACTGGTGGATTCCACCAGCGGGCATGCCCTTCTGAGTTTCATGGATGCCTTTTCGGGCTATCACCAGATCAGTTTGTTAGAATCAGACCGGAAAAAAGCCGCCTTCATCACAGACGCTGGAGTTTACAACTACAGGGCTATGCCATTTGGTCTAAAGAACGCAGGGGCCACATACCAGAAACTGGTAGACAAAATATTCGCAGGACAAAAAGGCCGAAACGTGGAGGTGTATGTAGATGATTCCATAGTCAAGAGCAAAAAGGAGGGTGATCACATTAAGGATCTGAAGGAAACTTTTGCAACATTGAGGCATTTTGGTATGAAATTAAACCCAAAAAAATGCGTGTTCGGTGTTAAGTCTGGAAAATTTTTGGGATTCCTGGTCAGTGAAAGAGGAATTGATGCCAACCCAGAAAAAGTAGAGGCCATACTCAACCTACCAGAACCAAGAAACATACGAGACATCCAGAGGTTGACTGGGAAAATGGCAGCACTCACCAGGTTCATCAGCAAGTCCGCGGACAAGTCTCTCCCCTTTTTCCAGGTGCTAAAGGGAAACAAAACATTTAAGTGGGGAGAGGAGCAAGAGAAAGCATTCAAGGAGGTGAAGAACCATTTGAAAAGCCTCCCAACCATAGCCAGACCAGAAGTGGGGGACATATTACAGCTATACATCTCTGCCTCCAAGAAAACTGTAGCAGCAGCTCTGGTAGTCGAGAAGGATAAAATCCAGCAGCCAGTCTACTTTGTCAGCCACATCCTCAACCCAGCAGAACAGAGGTACCCCCTGATTGAAAAAATGGCCTTCGCCATCATGATAGCTGCCAGGAAATTGAAACCATACTTTGACGCGCATAAAGTGCAAGTGTTGACTAATCAGCCTTTAGAGAAGTCATTGCAGAGGCTAGACACCTCTGGTAGACTCCTGAAATGGGCAGTGGAACTCTCAGAATATGACATCGAGTACAAACCCAGAACCGCCATAAAAGCACAGGCACTGGCAGATTTCATTGCAGAGGCATCATACGAGGAGGAGGAAGAACCATTGGGGACTTGGCAGATCTCAGTAGACGGCTCCGCCGCAGTCACAGGGTCGGGCGCAGGTATCATAATGGTGTCACCAGAAGGCAACATTTTCGAATATGCTATAAAATTTAAATTCAAAGCTTCAAATAACGAAGCAGAGTATGAGGCGGCAATCGCAGGAATCCAGATGTGCAAAGCAGCAGATGCTAAGAAAATAGTGCTCAAAACCGATTCACAGCTGGTGGCCAGCCAATATAGAGGTGAATATGAAGCCAGAGAACCGTCTATGCAGAGGTACTTGGCCTTGATGAAAGAAGCAGTAGCCCAGCTAGAAAGCTTTGAGATTCAACTGGTTCCCAGGGCAGAGAACAGTCAAGCAGACGCCCTATCCAAGTTAGCAAGTTCGACGCTACAGGACTTGGAAAGAACAGTGATGGTAGAGGTCCGGGAAGAAAAGAGCATTGACAAAAAGCCTGCAGTCAACTTCATTGACACTGAGCCACAGTGGTATGACAGCATAGTCTCATACAAGCTGGGAAGGGGCCTTCCCACAGCAGAGCAAGAGCAGAAAAAAGTAAAACGAAACGAGCATTGGTTCGTCATTTACCAGGGTAAACTGTACAAGAAATCATTTTCGTTGCCTCTGCTGAGATGCATATCAGCAGAGGAGTCACAACGAGTCATTGAGGAAATACACGAGGGAATATGTGGAAACCACATAGGCGGCAGGACATTAGCCTTGAAAGCTCTCAGAGCAGGATATTATTGGCCAACCATGGTAAGTGATTCTCAAGCATATGTTAAAAAGTGCGACAAGTGCCAGAAATTCGCCCCAGTGATCAACCAACCCTCTAATGACTTACAGCCAATCATCAACCCCATACCATTCGCCCAGTGGGGAATGGATATTCTGGGACCATTCACAGCAGCAAGCGGGGGAAGAAAATTTCTGATCGTGGCAGTTGACTATTTTACTAAGTGGATCGAGGCAGAGCCCACTAAAAGCATAACAGCCAAGCGGATGAAGGATTTCATCTGGAAGAACATTGTGACAAGGTTCGGCATCCCAGAAAGTTTGGTCTTCGATCATGGAACACAGTTCGACTGCACTCCTATAAAGGATTATTGCGCTGAACTAAGAATAAAATTCGCATACGCATCTGTGTGCCATCCCCAGAGCAATGGTCAGGCAGAGGCAGCAAATAAACAAATCCTGGGAGCACTGCGAAAGAAGGTAGAAGATTTTAAGGGTGCATGGGCCGACCTTATTCCAGAGATCTTATGGTCCAACAGGACCACTGAAAAAGAAGCAACAGGAGAAAGTCCTTACAAACTAGCTTTTGGGGCTGAGGCGGTCCTGCCTGTCGAAGTGGGTCTACCTAGCTTTAGAGTGCAGTACTATGAGGAAGGCACTAATGAGCAGCGTATGAGGGAAGCATTAGATCTCTTACCAGAAGTCAGGCTGCAAGCAGAACTCAAGTTGGCAGCAAACAAAGAAAAAATGAGCAGGGCATACAACAAGAGGGTAAAGCACAGACCTATGCAAGTGGGGGATCTGGTCCTCAGAAGAACAGCTGCCACTGGAAAGGGAAAGGCAGAAGGAAAATTCTCTGCCAATTGGGAAGGACCTTACCAGATCACAAAAGAGGTAGCCCCAGGCTCATACCATCTAATGACGATGGAAGGAAGAGAATTGAAGAATAGCTGGAATGCCAACATGCTAAAGAAATACTATGTATAGACACAAGAAGTTAATACTATAACAAGGCAATAGAAGCCAGAGTAGTTCTTCACTTTTGTAATTTTCCACGCTTACAAGCATAATAAAAATTGGCCCAGCTACCTTCGATAAGAAGAAAGTGCGTCAGGTCTCTTGGAAAAGTAAAAGGTCAACGGCTAAAACTCGTGAAAAAAAAAAGGGGGAAACGCTACCCACGAATAACTTGGTCTGATCAACCAAGTTATTGGGTAAGTTTTTTCTCAACGAGATTTAAGCAAAAACGTTTCTCGAGCTTTGTCCTGGCCAAAGCCAGGACAATTCAATAATACGCAGCCAAAGTAGGCTGGAATAAATATGAAGATACTTTTTGAGCTTTGTCCTGGCCAAAGCCAGGACAATTCAATAATACGCAGCCAAAATAGGCTGGAATAAATATGAAGATACCTTTTGAGCTTTGTCCTGGCCAAAGCCAGGACAATTCAATCATACTCAGCCCAAAGTAGGCTGAAGTAAATACAAAAACACTTCTCGAGTTTTGTCCTGGCCAAAGCCAGGACAATTCAATAAGGCACAGCCAAAATAGGCTGAAGTAAATACAAAAACACTTCTCGAGTTTTGTCCTGGCCAAAGCCAGGACAATTCAATAAGGCACAGCCAAAATAGGCTGAAGCAAATGCGAAAACACTTCTCGGTTTTTGTCCTGGCCAAAGCCAGGACAACTCAACAATACACAGTCCAAAACAGGTCGAGGCGAATATAGAAATACTTTTTGAATTTTGCCCTGGCCAAAGCCAGGACAATCAAGCATGCAAAGTGGGTCAAATGGAAATATGGGGGAAACAAAACAATAAAAAAAAATAGCAAGCAAAAAGCAACAAGGTAAAAGACAGCATAAGCACGACGAGTTAACAAACAACGGGACCGGCGGCTATACCTCAAAAACTTATGCAATGTACAGCCCTACAAAAATGGCCACTGTTGATCAAAACTAAAAACGATAAATATTATCCCCAGAAACAAATTCTTACTCTCCACGCAGGGAGGACAAAAACAACCAGAAAAAATAAACTACGCATTGGCTGAGGTAGTGCAAGATGAACATGGGGACAGCCGCCTGTGCCATTATTGCCCAACATCATCTTCAGCATCAGACAGAGGCAATTCCCCAGGGTGAACATTTTCAACACAATGATCAGGCACCCCATCATCTTCTGGCACCGCACCGCCCGCAGCTAGAGACGCTTGCTCGGCCTCCCTCTTCTTTCTCAAAAGCTCAACATGGAGCCCAGCCAACCAAGCAGCTTCGATTGGAGACCAGTCAAGATCAGGATGCTTTTCTTGCACTATTAGCGAAGCAGCCTTCCACCCGCCATCATAGCTCTGAGTGCGCAGAGCATACTGCTCATCTGACCGACGGAAGTCGCGAACGGCAGCCGCAAGCTGATCTTCGATGGAGTTCTGCAGTTGGGCCATCTCATTGTCATGAGACTGCTCAACAGAGAGAAAGTCTTGCTGGAGAGCCTCAATTTTCTGCTGTCCGGTGACCAGATCAATTTGGGCCTGAGAAAAGCTAGCCTGCAGCTGATCACGCTCTTCAGTAACAAGCTTCAATTGATCATTAGCCGAAGTAAGACAGGTCGAAGCTAACTCCAGATCAGCAGTGAGCTCCTCAATTCTCTTCTTTTGGGCCTCTATGTGAGCAACGTTGGCAGCAAGTCGTTTCTGGTAAACTATGAAGACTTCTGTCAACTCACGAACAGCGTTGCCACACTAAGAACATAGAAAAAGAGACAAGCATTATAAGTTGGTGCATAACAAAAGAAACGAACCAATGTACCAAAGGAGAAGAGAAGTAAACCAAGTATACCTCCATGACCTTCTGGCAGGCATTCGCCCCAGGAGTATACAAACGCTCTTTGGGCAGGTCGCTGGGCAACTGCAGACCTCTTAACATCCTCAGGGCAAGCGTCCCGCCTTTCTCAGGGTAGTTCCCATATAAGCTTTCTGATTCGGACACATCCCAGCGCGGGACAAAAGTACGATCCGAAGCAGAAGGACCAGAGAAGATAGCAGCCAGCTCAGGGTCGGCCTGGGGACGAATGTCGAGAAATTCTTTCTCAACAAACTCCTTATGCCGACCCGTGATATGCAGGTCAAGATCATCAGCAGCCAGATCACTTCCTTGAAGCTCTTGCTCCAGAAACTGTCGAAGAGAGCTACCAGAAGTGTTGCTACGATGGGGATCAGCCGCAGAAGGGGAGGCTCGAAGTTGCTCAGCTCCACTATCAAGCCTAGGTTGTTTCCCAGGACGCTGAACAAAAGGCGGCTCCTCAGCTTCGATATCCACAGGTTCCGACGCAGAGCCCGAACAACCTGGCTGGTCACATACCTCACCAGCCACTTCCCCAAAATCATGGCCTGCATCCTCTGTCGGAGCTTCGAGCCCAGCCTCGAAATCGGCTCGGTCACGACGAGAGCCTGACAGAGCACCACGATGGGAAGCTCCGCGAGAGGTCTGCCCTCGACGAATAGGAGTGCTCGCAGAACCAGTGTTTGTAGAGGAGACCACTCGAGACACTCTGGGAACGATCCCAGAACCGCCACCCCGACCAGAACGGCGTGTAGAACTTCTCCTGCTGCCCTCTATTTGGTCAGCCAAAATTTGATACCCATTCGCAGCAGGATCGGGGGGAGCAGCGCAGATGAAAGAACCATCAGCCCGAACACCCAATTCCTCAAGATTCAAGAATCGACGACCTAACAAAAAAAAAAAAGTAAAAAAAAAAAAAAAAAAAAAAAAAAACAACTCGCACAAAGAGAAAAGAAAACGTGAAGTGAGAAAGTAACACAGAACTAACCTTGAGGGTGAGTAGAACAAAGAAACATAGCGGACAACACGTCATTCCGCAGAACATAACTTGAATGCGGAAGCCAAACACGAGGCAACCGCCCAACCTCTTTACCAGCAGCATTAAACTTGGGCTCAGATGAAAAATGCTCAAAAGCCCTCTCCTCCAAGACAGCACCATCCAAAATCTCGACTCCCTCTAGCCGAGTCCGAGGTCTAACAAAGCCCCGAGCAACAGGAAAGTCAGCAGGGACAGCGAGCCAGTAAAACCTATCCTTCCACTCCTTTTGGCCGGTAGGCATCCCATGGAAGGTCAATCTTCCACGATTGCAATAGATGGAAAACCAGCCAATCTTGTTCCCAGTACCGCTGTTGCGCAGATGATGGACTCGCTTACAGAGAGAAAGGGTCTCAGGAAACTCCAAAAACCGACAGACCCAAATATAGCTGATCAAAGTACGAACAGCGAAGGGATGGAGCTGAGCTAAGCAAACGTTGAAGGCACGAAGAATCTTCACCAGGGTAGGATCCAGAGGAAAGCGCAGACCAAAATCCAGACTATAGGCATAAACGCCTATGCACCCCTCTGGTGGATGAGTAATCCGAGCATCATCGTCTGGCACGATGAGTCGATAACCATCAGGCAGACCATAAAACTCTTTACCAACAACAGCGTGATTCTCTTTTCGCGCATCATCAGTCCACTTAGTGTTCAGCTTCGCGTGTAAGGGACCAAAAGCAGAGGCCTCAGAAAGGAAGGGCGTCGAATCCCCAGGAACGACATTCTCTTCCACGTAGTTGGGAAAAGGCCTCATCTCATTCACCTGGGCCAAAATATCCTCCCCACCAGCTTGCCCACCCACAGAAATAGTGACATGGTTGGCCATCATAGAACGAAAGATAGATTCCCGGCGTCTGTAAACACGCAAAGACAGTTCAGACTCATTAGCTCCAGCAAGCTGCTCAAAATCATCTAACCAGGCCTGTTCAGACAGAGGCTGAACATCAAGCCCTGGGGGGACATTGGACGGCGGATTTATCCTAACTATCCGTGACAGATAGTCATGGCGCATCTCCCTAAGAGTTTGACGTAAAGATGGGGACAGGTCGGCCGTAGAGTCAGGACTTCCAGAATCACCCGCATCTGGGGGGGGCGGCTCCTCCCCAGAGGATTCATCGTCAGAGGACAAAGGAATCACAGCAGGCACAGAGCGAGACAAAACATCATGCATTGATTTGGTTCTGTGCTCAGCAGAAGCCCGAGTCTCCTCATCAGAAGATAAAGAGACAGAGGAGGGAGAAGAGGTAACATAGGAAGCAGAGGAAACGCTTTTAGCGCCTGAGCTACTAAGGTTTTGGCTATCAGATGCATCAGACATTATGAACTGAAAGTCACAGGACAAGGGAAAAGGGCACAAAGGTAAATAACAAAAAAAAAAAAAAAAAAAAAAAAAAAAGGGGAAAAGCTACTCAACAATGGCGGAAGTTCAAAAACGACTTAACAATGGCGAAAAATACCAGAAATTGAAACCCCAAAGACACTAAAATCAAGCGAACAACAAACAAAAGTCGTGCAAAAGAATCGAAAAAACATCAAAAAAATAGAAACTTACCGGAAAAAGAAGATAGAGTTATAATCAAAAGGAACACAGCAACGAAAACCTCCCTTCGCGAAATGGCAAACGAAAACACGAGGGGCAAATGACCACCACAAGCAACAAGAACACTAGCAATCGACCGGAAAAGTGACGGCAAACACAAAAATGTGCAAAAGATCGAATTTTGAGAAGAGTTTTGCAAATAACAAGCAACGGAAAATGAGAGCACTCGAGTGTTCTTTCTCAGAAACGCCAAGGAGAGAGAAGGTAAGAAATGAAGATGAAGAAGGAAGGAAGTTACCTTTTCTTTTTAAAAGCCAAAGAAGAACGGCTAGGATGCGAGCAACGATACAGTTGCACAAGCAGGATGAAGGACACGTGTAGACCTCAATACAACCAAACTTAATCATGATGAAAGACGGTCCAGATTGAGCGACGATTCCGATTGACTCTTCGGATGGGCAACGCGTGGCACGAGGAAAAGCCGGTTAAAATCCCCAAAGATTTCTTACCATTCACCTCAAAGAAAGCCCGCCTAAAAAAAAAAAAAAAAAAAAAAAAAAAAAAAAAAAAAAAAAAAAAAAAAAAAAATCTACTCTGGAGGGACTGGTAGCAAGAAAATACACAGCCAGAACAAAAGCAAGAAACCAACAAAACAAGCATTGCAACCCCAAAGAGTCCAGATCAAGGACAGAAGAGCAGACCTGACTTAAAAGGTCAGCTCTACTCTTGAGGGACTAGTTGTACGGGGTCATATCCAGATCAAGGACAAAAGAGCAGACCTGACTTAAAAGGTCAGCTCTACTCTTGAGGGACTAGTTGTACGGGGTCATATCCAGATCAAGGACAAAAGAGCAGACCTGACTTAAAAGGTCAGCTCTACTCTTGAGGGACTAGTTGTACGGAATCATATCCAGAGAGGACAGAACATCAATAACAGAGCAAACCCTGACACCCAGGGCACACCCAAGTCAAAGAAAGACTCTAAACCCCAAGCCAAGTATATGCAGCCCAGGCAGATCAAACCTCCCCAGATCACGTGTAAAGACACAGAGCAGAGCTAGGCAAAGCTGCATCAGTCCAAGAAGAGACCTGCAGGCTAAACGACAACGACAAGGAATAAAGTACATCGCAGTCATACACGTGGCGGCATCTAAGTAGGCCAAAGTACAGAATAGTACGCCTATAAATAGCACCCACATCATTCATGATGGGACATATTCTTACACACGGTACTTGCTCCACCTTCTCTCTATATTCCCTCTCTAAAGACTTCTTATCTATTTGCTGACTTAGGCATCGGAGGGGGTTTCCTCGGTTAAACCCCCGAGGTTAGCTCACGTTTGCTCTGCTTGACAGGGCCAAGGCACTCCGGAACGTCCTCCCAGTTCCACACTCGGAACAATTATGAAATTGAGAAACTTAGTCATAGATTTTATTTTTATTTTTATGGTTTGTTTAATTACTAGCTGCACCGCCTGGCGCCTGCACTATGCACTCTTGCATTTGGAGAGGGCACACCCTAGTATTAATGCGGAGTTCTTTAACTTCTTTAGCTTCTTGTTGATGCTAACGACAACCGAACAATAGCACCTTATTTTGTAGGGCGATCACGGTGCCTAGGGGTACGTCCTTGTGGAAGGTTGACTTCTTATGATTGGAGGCCTTGCCCGTGAACGATTAATTTCTTAGAAAAGTACCACGTTGAACCCATCAAGTATTGGTAAATCACGAGGATGTTACCTCCATGGTCGAATGCTTGGAAAAGTACGATGGCGCTGATAACTTGAGTTCTTCAATAGACGAGAACGCTAAGAACTACGCTATGCTACTGCTAGCCTATTAAGCCTAGGGCTAACTATGCGCTAATGCTAAAGCTAAAAACGTTAAGAAAAGTAGAAATGTTCTGAGTGGTTTTTTTTTGTTAGGGGCTTTCTTCTGATCAATGTTGCTTACTATTTATACTTCTACCTTTTTCGCCGTTGGAGGGAGGCTATGGAAGGATGAAAGTTATCTCCCTTAACTGTCGTAGTGCGGAGGAGTTTCCGGATGTAGGGCAGTTTATGTCCACGTCATCCACTTCTTCTTCTTGGCCTGGTCTCTGCGGCCTCCTTGATTTGGTTGGCATTGGACTTATACTCCTGGCTTCAACGCTTGTCTTTTCAACCTGGACCTTCATGATTTTTGGTCCTAACCTTGTAATTGGGCTTCGGTCCTTCTTTCTAGAACCTTTTGAGAAGTCATATACCATTTCTAAGGGCGAAATTTAAAATTTGAAATGTGCATAACAAATGCCCCCTAATTTGATAGGGTACATTGTGTACTTATCCAAAACTATCTTAGTGGAGGGACAAGTTTGTCAAATTGATCATTCGTCAAACATGGCTATAGTGAATCCCAAATTTGACTACTGAGAATGACTGTTTTTTAGGCTCTCGGACTTGGCATAATTTATTTATACCATAGACAAGATGTATTGACTCTAGCACGTTTCTCATTTGTCATGGACTCTCCTATAATTGATTTATATGGGGAGTGAAGTGTTGGTTCTTTGTATGATTGTCACCCAAAGAGTGAGGCTGCTTGAATACTGTGTTCTAGATAGTTGAAGTTGGTTAAGTGATCCATTAGGTTGCGCTCCTTTAATTTCTATGGGGTTTTAGGTATGATTTTTGGTTGAATGTCTAGCGCTACCCCAAAGATTGTAATGCCAATGGCTCTGTTGCCCTCACCTGGTCTAAACTGGTCTATCTCCCCTTCTTCATCACCAATGATATTCCAAGGTATGATCTTCCTGGAGATGCACTTGTTTCATATGCTACAGGCGCAATCATAGAGTATTACTTCGGTTTCCCCATAATCGCCACACACATAAACCGCTTATAGTTCGTGTGCTTCTCAATCGTAGTTTTACTAAGGAGTTTGATCATAGTCCTAGGTGGGAGGTGATGCTCCACTAACTCCACCCCCCCCCCCCCAAAGATTTACAAACCCTTGCACACACTTTCTCTTTGTAGCTTGATCCAACCCTGAGAAAATGTGTGTACTTAGAATATCGAGGTTCTCTCCAAGCCTGGTGGCGTTGGAGGATATGATTCTTGCCAAAGTGTTTAAGGAGGGTTGTTTCTCTGGACTTCACCTGTTCTTGAAGATTTTTTTCTTGATATTCCCTCGAAACATCCTTGGCTAAATGGTGATTGATACATCTGCCAGGATATTGGGAATCCCCTCCGATTTCTAGAAATTTTTTATTATTGAGAGAGTCAGGAACAAAGCCAATTATGTTCTCCATCATTCTTCCATAGGTTCCATGTTTTGAATGAAGATAGAGGGGGTTTTCATTTTTCTGATTTTGTTGTCTTTATTTATAGAGTTTTTGAATCTCTAAATGGTGGGCCGTTATCTTCCCGGATATTCAGGATTTTTAACCTCCACTTTCCGATTGAGTGGGGTGGTTTAGCTGAATGGGGAGTTTGTGATACACTCCATGATTTCTGTATGACTTTTTAAAGACAGTTTGCAAGGTCGTATTTATGTTCATGAGTTCACATCTAGAGTTTATGCTAGAGATTTAGTACTTAAAAAAAATTCACTAAGCGTACATCAACTTTAAATGAGATAATGAAACAACAAAATAACTAACTTAGTTGAATTAAACTTAAATACCTTGGTGGTTAGGCCGTCCTGGCACATAGATCAAACATTCCTATCATCTCCTTTGTTGAATTTGGTGGAGAAAAGGGCCTTTGACGCCTCGAAGTCAGCATCAAAATTGCCATACTCGTCGTCATTGTCTACGAGTAAGAAGTATGGACGAGGACGGCCGTTTATAACGGCGGCGTTCCAAAGCTGACAAGCGCACTTGTACTTCAAAAAAGTGAGATCTCCATCATTTCTTTGCATTGAGTGATCTCATAGCATGAGAAACATACCACTTGAAGCCTCCGGACGTAATCGCGGTCTAGGTTTGGCTGGAGGTATTGTGGTATAATTTCCTTACCCTAGGCTTTGCAAACTAAGGCAACACTAACCCTGGTTGGTTGGTCCAACTTAGCCCATATTTGGCTTTCTAGATCGAGCATCGCACCGACCTAAGTCGCACTTGCTCTCTTAGGATCATGAGAAGCCTCTTATGCCTTATGCTCGGCACTGAACATCTTTTTGTAAGCTCTTTCGAAACGGCTCTTGCCAAAACGATCCCTTGTCGTCTTATGTTTGACCGCAATATCTGATGTGCTTGTAATTAGAACATCTTTAGGAGCCAAATATGATCTATTTTGTGTACATATTAGCGTAGTTTAGTTGCATATAGTTGCATTTAGAGCTATTCCTACTCTATTGTTTTTCTTTGCTTGTTTTCTACAAAGAGCTCCTCTCTCCCTGTTTTCAGGCCAAGCTAAAGCGACGCACAGAGTATGGATATCTCCCTAATCCAAAAGAGAGATTGACCACACCAATGGGTTCGAGATCAAGCTCTGCGGCATCCTCGTCATCCCATCTCACTACTATCATTGAAGGATCTCACAAGGGAAAGAGAAGTATGGGTGGAAAGCTTCCACCAAGTTGAGCTTTTGGACTTGAAGTAGCACAACATTTATACAACGGGAGACGTGAAGAAGAGAAGAAGGGAAGCTAGGGGCATGATCCATGCACAGATGATGCAACCCTTATATTGCATTGGGAAGGAAGAACGCCATGGGAAGAAACCAAGCATGAGCCGTGCAAGATTCCACTTTGGTCGTGCAGATTCTGGGGCACGACCCTAGCATGGGTCGTGCAATACCTCCTACCCAAACCCAGCTCGAGGTTGTGTGTGGAAAAACATGTGTGTTTAGGTTATTAGAATAACCTAATAAGTAAGTGCGCCAACCGACCAAGCCTAAGCTCAGCCGGCCAACAATTCTCACACACACACACGCCCATGGGCCTGCACGACAGTGGGCTTTGGGTCGCGCCCTTGCCTCGTTGCGTGCAGCACCTGGGCTGCTGTGCTTATGCGCGCACTCGGGCAGTCAAGTGGCCGCGGGCCAGCGCTGCCGTGTTGTTGTTGCTGCGAGCATTCGCGCCCATGGGCCTCGAGTGCTTCGCGCACTCGGCTCGTGGGCCGCACTCCGTCTTGCGTATAAATTATCGTCCGACAATTTATTTATCGTGTCATACGATACGATCCAACGTCGTACGATACGATTATTCATTTCGCCTAGCTTACGAATATACGCAATACGTTATACGATTCCGATCCAACGTCATATCGTATATTTATGTTTTTCCGAACTAATTCCCTAAAAGCTATTAAATGAATTTCCGATTCATTTAATCTGGTGATCTGTTACATGTCAATGGTGTGACCTTATAGGTTCAGTCAAGAGTAAGCTGTGAGCCTAATATAGATTAGAACTCACTGTTCGGAAGCATGGCTCCAGCCAGCTGTTCCGATCACTTGATCTCACTGAATTAATTGTTCGTAATTAATCTGAACCTTGGTATTAGAATAATGCACCTTGGCTGAAGGACATATTTTCTTCAGTTATTGCAATCATTAATTAAGGAAACACTCATTCTCATGGAAGATGGCGTTTTCCATTTCCTCACCTAAATTTGAAGAATAATAGTGGTTCTTAATATGGAGATGGAAAGTACACTGGTCAAGTCCCCTTGTTTTACAGAGGAATATAGGCGATTGGGTCACTGACGTGACGTGTTTATCCACACTGGAAGTGAATCGTCACATCCATTGAATCCTTCCGCGTTTTTCAATTTGCGAGAATTCTTAAGCTCGGCTTTTATTAATTAAGTTAATTACGAACCCTCGTTTTTTTGTAAATGGATTAATGATTTAAAAATATCCGCTGCATTTGGGTCCTTCGTTTTTTATTTAGGACCATCTAAGTAATAGGGTTTCATCAAATGTCATGAAAAACATATTATATATAGACTGTGATAATACATAAGGCATCACATGGTTACAACTTAGAAGTTTAGTAATGCACCAAAAATATATATCTAAGACATGTACCCAATATATATAATTAAAACTTATGCAAATATTAAAACGTAACGAGGTATAGGATATAAACCTATTTTTGGACAACCCATTTAAGCAAAAGTTGCATTAGCGCTGACTAATCAGTTAGGGTTTAGTAATTCGCCCGAGGAGTGTGTTAAAGAAACATATAGGCAAAAGGTGGTGAAAATGAAATTCAAGAACGCAAAATTAGGTTTTGGAAGATTAGAATTTAGGGGTTGAATGTACAAATTTTGGAGTGGGTTAAACAAGAAAGTCGAGGGGAGAAGGCGGGAAACATAGTAAAAGAATTTCACTGTTGGAACAAAATAGGGGGAAATTATGGACACCTTGCCCTAAATCATCATTTTTATATCATACTTCCCCTGTTCTTATATATATGATATAATTATTTAGTCACGTTTGCCAATGCACGAGTTCGAACATTAATATCTTCAATTACGGATAAGAAAAAATTATAAAAAGTTGATATTTAAAAAATATTATTGAGACGAATCTAACAAGACCCCTCATGATTGTGTTTTTTCTTAAGTATAAATCACAAAAGGGAGTCTAAGGAGCTTGTGTGAATAGTGTTCAAAACCCAATTGTGTCATGTAAATAAGATTAGATGAAGTATTAGGTAATGTCAATACGTGATGTTGATAATGTCCATATATGTAAGGATGATACATAAGGATGATAACTTCCAATCAAATGTTTGGATACTACATACCACAGTTAGTAATACATCTCAGTTCCTCCCTTTTCCCATGGCGTTCAACTTTCCAGCCATGGCAACCATCAAATCGACGAGAATGCCTTAAACCCTCATTATTCTTCAACCCAAATGCGCTATCCAGATCTAACAAACCCACTCCCGACGATTTCCAGTTCATTTGTTTGTCCATTTTTTGCGGGCGACCACCAATGTATTTCGTTTATCGAATCCCCGACCATGGCAACCAATAAATCGTTGTAATTCCCAACAAGCACCGAATTTCTTTGCTATTTCCTTCCATATAATCAACACCTTCGTCTTCTTCATCCCCATTGATTTCCAGATCAAGGAAACCCAAAACCTAGAAGTTTAGATGAACAAAGTCCCACCATAAATTCTTCTTCTTCGATGGACGATGAACAAACTCCGATGTCGATGAATGATGAAGGATAAAGAACGACGAGGGTCAGTTTGCCGGCCAGCGGACACCAAAGAACTCCAACGATAGTTAGTGGTATATAATTATTGGTTAGCTTAGGTAAGATGAGAGACAAATTAAGTTAATTATTGATTGACTTTCATAACTATCCTACTTATTGATTTTCCTATAATATTAGACAAATACAAATCATTAGTTTTGAAAAATTCAGAAATATTTTCATAAAATAATTTGTTTTTTTTTTTGACATATGCTTAAAGAAGGTTACAAACAAGTAGAAAAACTTAAAAGGGTAGCAGTTGCTTTGGTTGCTAGCAGATGTGCCTGTTGGATCCTCTGCCTGTCCACTTTGTGAATTGTGCACCATCTGAACACCCTTCCAATCCTCTGAATTTCCTTGATAGTCCAACTAATCTGATATCCACCTGTGAATTGTCCTGTAACATAGCCACCAAATTGTGAGAATCAGTAAAAACAGCTACGGAGTCAATATCAGATTGAACAGCCCATCTCAGGCCAAAAAGACAACCAGAGCTTCTGCGTGCAAGGATGAGCTAGCCACCCCAAAGGTTTCACCCCCTATTACTTCCAGATCGTTATCAATTTCAAGGAACCACCCCATTCCTGCTTTCATCGTGTTTTTGTTCCACCCACCATCAGTTAAGAGGACCCTCTGATCCCCCCTTGCCCCTCTTTTGCCAGAGTTGCTTGAAAGAACCCAGGGGGGTACACAAGATCTCCTTCTGAAGGGTGAAGCTGACGCATGGTAGCAGAAACACTACCTTGCAACAAACCTTGTTGACTAAGACCTTCCTCAATGACTGCCTTCACCGTTGCTCTATTCCACACACATCCTCTAAAAACATGGTTATTCCTGGATAACCATAAACCCCACAACGTCCCTATGAAGTACGTACACCTTTCACTCTCCTTACCATCCCGGCAGATAAACAACCGGATATAATAGAGGAGCCAATCCAAAAACGGAAGTTCCCCATTGATTTCTAAATGGATACCTAAGTTTCCATCCCTCCAAGTTTCCTTTGCTATCTCACAAAACCGAAAAATGTGTTGGGTATCTTCATCCTTGTTATTGCAAAAGCCACACAGCAGAGAAACATGTATGCCTCTCCTATTAAGACCTACCTTTGTAGCCAGACCCCCTTTGAAAATTTTCTACATGAAGAGCTTCCATTTAGGAAGAATATTAAGGGACCACAAAAGTTTGAACACATCTGTCATCCGAGTTCTCTGGTTTGAGGGAACCACGTTGGAAGAAAGCATAGCATATGCCGTCTTGACTGTTAGCTTTCCTGACTTGTGATGCCACCAATAAAGATAATCCTGGCTTTCCTCCTCCGGTAGTTCCAAAGAGACAATACTTTGAGCATCATAGAATTTGAAGCAGGAATTTATCCTGTGATGATTCCAAGTAACTCCAAAAGGCAATATAAAATCATTTCACTTCCACTCTTCAGCCTGCTGTGGAGTAATGTGTGACTTGAATTCTGGAATCCTGTCGTGTACCCATCTGGCTTTTCCTGAAGGAAATAGTGCCTTTGGTTCAAGTATGCATATAATATTAAGTCTAATAAATGCGGTTCAGTATTAATTAACAAGTTAATAATTCAGTGAGATCAAGTGAGCTGAATGCCTAGCTAGAGGCCGCTTCAGTTCAAGTGGAATTAATGATATTAATCCACAACTTACTCTTGACTGAACCCGTAGGGTCACACAAATAGCACGTAAACGGATCAAGTATTTAATGGCATTAAATACTCCATCTATGGATATTCGGAATCGACGGATCTTGGTTTCAGTGGGAGCTGAGATCGTCACAAGCAAGAAATGAATACTCCGGAAACGATGATATTGCCGGAAACGGAAATATGGATCGTATCGGAAATATAAATATTATCCAAGTCGTAGATGTTGCCGGAAACGGAAACATGGTACGTGTCGGAAAATATTATCGGAAATGGAAATGTTATCAGAATCGGAGAATAATTCCGGAAACGGAAATATTAAATATTTGGTCGAAACGGAAATTAATTCCGGAATCGGAAATATTAAATATTGTTCGTATCGAAAATGAATTCCGGAATCGGGAATTTAATCGGAAGCGTATCGTACGAATTAGCATCGGACGAGGCTCGCTAGACGAAGGCCCAACACGAAGCCAAGCCATCGCCCAGCAAGCCACACGCATCACCATCACACGCCAAGCCTCGACCAGGCCCAGCGCAAGGCCAGGCCCAGCCAAGGCCTTGGGCGCGCGAGCGGACACAGGCAGCGAGCATGGGCCGAGCGCTGTGCGCTCAGCGTGGGCCGCAAGGCCTGCGCGAGTGTGCGGTGCTCGTGCGATGCTCGTGTGCGTGCTATACGAATCCTAAAGCTATCAGGATTCGATATATAATTAAATCCTAATCCTAATAGATTAAGTTTATTATTTAGAGTTCAAGTTGGATTCTAATTAATAAATCCAAATCCTAGTAGGATTATAATTCCTTTTCCATACCTCTATAAATAGGAGCCTAGGGTCATAATTTATAGAGACAATTGAAGTATTCTAAAGGTAAGATTTTGAAGAAAAATTAGCCATACACTTGCACCTAATAGCCGAAATTCCTCAGCTACCTTAAGGGCGATTCTAGTTGGTCAAGCTTAAGGCGGATCCGGACGTGCTGTGGACTATCTATGGAGGGACAACACTTGGAGTCCTAAAGACTTGTTCTTGTTCGGTTCGGGCGCAGCTAGGGAGGGCACGCAACAAAGTGTATGCATCTATACTATGCTAAATGATTATGTGTAAATAATATGCTTTCCTGGCTTTATGGTTTTTCCGCATGATTTATGTTTTGTCATATGAATCATAACTTAACAGTGGTATCACGAGCCTCTTATTATTTTCATAATCTAAATTGCATAAACATGGTTAAATGTTACAAATTTGCAAAGAATTAAAAGGGGTGATTAATTTTCGTAATTGTTAATTAATTGCAAATTGCGTTTATTTAATTATATGTACGCAGTTTTTCGGCAGTTTATTCGTTACTCATCAAAATCGAGTGATTTTTGTGTCAATTCCGCATGTAAAAGGAATTCTAAAATTTTGACAAAAAAGATATTTTTCCGCCGAACCCAGAATTCCCAAATTCGAAGCCTAACTATGACTTTTCGGAGGTTTTAGTTTTTCGAACGCAAAAGTTTGTAAATTTAAGATGTTAAATTAAGTATTTGCGATTCTTGTTGATAAATCTTGAGTTTTTGATTGACCTACTGTATATGTTTAAAAATTATGAATGCCTAGACTTGTTAATTATACAACCTAATTTGTAATTATGATTAATTTGTTGAAATTCGAATAATTTAGAATTGTTTTGATTTTCATGATTAATTAATAATTTAATTAGGTATCCATGATTAAAATCCACCATAAAAATTGTTAATTTATGTTAAAATTTTAATTTTTATGACCTAGATTTGAATCCATGTTAATCGGAAATTAATTGATTAATAAATTTTCGATTTTTCGCCCCAAAATTATGAAATTAAAATGTTTTATTAATTTGTCATTAATTTTGAATTAAAAATTAAATTTTTTTATGAAAACGCTCATTAATGTTGCACGCACAAAGCAATGGAAGCTACGTGTTACCCTTATGGGGTGTTGTATAGTGCGGGCACGCGACGACGAGCAAGGGAGCTCGTCGCCCGTGCGGTACGAATGCAGCGAGCAACCTAGCGCATGGCGCGCGCACGAGGCAAGGGAGTCTGTGCGTGTGTGCTGTGTGCTGTGGCGATGGGCGAAAGGCGAAGGCGTGGCACGAGCAGGGGCGCGCGCGCGCGCGAGGGCGAGAGCTGGTCGCCCAGCGATCGCTGCTCCGCGCACCAACACGCGTGGCCTCGAGGGCTTGCTTGCGCACGAGCGAGCGAGCGCTCCCATCGTAGCTGCTGCGATGCATGCGGGCAAGCGGGCTGCGCGCAAGCGTGGCTTGGCTTGCTGCGTTTGCGCGTGGCTGCTACTGCGATGAGCCATGGGCCAGCGATAGGTCGTGCACACGACGGGGCTTGGGCGCAAGCCCAAGTGCTCGTCATGTTACGATTGTCGAGTTTTAAATTTTAATATGAGATTTTCAGTTCGTGTAATTTTAATTAATTTTAAAATTAATATTTTAAATTTTTTTCTTGGATTTTAATTTTGAATATTATAATTATTATAAATTTTAATTTATTCTAATTATTTTACTAAAATTAAAAACCTTGAATTAATTTAAATTCGACTGAAAATAAATTAAATAAGTGGATTCAATTATAAATTTATATGAGTTTTAAATTTTAATTAAATTTGTATTTTTCCGGTTAGACTAGAAATACATTTTTATGTTTAAAATTAGTAAAGCATATGAATTTATTGATTTAAGTGGGAGCAATTTTAGTCTTAAACTCTTGATTAGGTCTACAAATCCTTTAAGGTTAAACAACTTGATTAGAATTAATAAGGACTGAATAATTGGTAGATTATTGGTGCCCTTAATTAATTGCTGCAAATATTTATGTGATGCATACAATGTGTTTTAACTAACTAATTATGTGGGCCATTCATGATAATGAATGGATGAATGGTATATATATATTGTATATGTACTGTTTTGCAGGTTATGAAGTGACTAGTATGGCCTAAATAGGATAGAAAATATGGTCTGCGTACCATTAATTTGAATGTAATTGGTCTAAAGTACCAAAATTGTTTTTCAATTCAAATATGGTCTGCGTACCATCAAATAGTTGTAATTAGTTTAATTATAGCTTATCCTATTTGAAGAAAATGGCGCCTCCCACGGTGAAATTCAAGACGGAGTTTTCAATCCATTTTCATGACGGACTTTGAAGTTGAAGCTTCAAGATGAAGTCGGGCCATACTAGATCACATTTATCTTATGCATGCTTTAAGTTATTTATTGCTTTAAATATGTCTTAATTATGCATGAGATTGTGGCTTGATTATGTTGCATGATTAAGGATTTTAGTTCACTTAAGATCTAACCAACATAGTAAGAGCCTTAAGTTCCAAACTTAAAAATTGAGTTAAAAGGTGCCATGCCAAAATAAACACTTTCTTGGATATCCTTTACATCAATCTAGTAATAGTTTTCGCTCAGCGATGTGTTACTTATTGGTCCTAAAGGGGTAAGGTACACAAATAATTGTGAGTACATGTTAGTTTTGGTGAAACTCAACGATACAAGTAAGGAGTCCTTTTATGTCGTGGCAAATTCGATAGGTTTTCCTAATAATTTTTAGACGTACCTATCAACCAAGAGTAGTTTCTAGACTATTAGCAAAAGGCTTTTGCTTACCTAAAATGTTTTAGAATTGAGTCAAAATACATAATGTGCTTAATTCTTCAATGGTTTTAGGGTCTTGGAATCATTTTATTCACACCTGCCGGAACAATAAATTCGAATAAAATGCTAATAACTTGTTTGAATTGCATGATTGCTTTAATTTTCAAGTTATTATTCATGATAAATGTTTAGACTTTGTATGCTTCAATGTATGTTTTAATTATTGTTTATAATTAAATATCTTGCATTGCAGTAAATCCTTTTAGAAAGGTAACAGTAAATTTCCTCGATTGGTAGTGAATCCAAGAACGATTCACGGAAATGAGAGAAAGTGAGCAATTTTAAATGTACGTTTCTTATATCGACTTTTATGGTTGTTTTCGAATATCAAAATCGAATGGCAAACCAATTGGTGCTTGTGAATTCAAAATACACTGTAGTTTTGAGATCATAAAGCATTGAGTTTAAAAACGCTCAGCTTTACCAATAGTTAACAACCTAATATCTTTGTCCATTTAATTCTCGAATGAGTCTAGTCCCTAGACATTCGAATAGATCGATGCTTAGAGAACTTTAGAAGCTTCTGGTAAGATCATCTAGTTGAAACAGAATATTCAACATAAATGGTAAGAACTTTGATAAAATGACATTGGACATGTCTAACAAAGTATAAAAGTCAACACTAGAGAAGTCAATTCTTAAGACTATAAGAAAGGGTACAAGAAATAGGAAAACAAAGAACAAATAAAAGGAATTTACGATTCCGTTTCTACCTATAAGTTTATGTTTAAAGAGAAGTGACCTAGCAATCAAACTTCCTTGGTATCATATACCGCTTGAGGTTCTTACTTCGGTAATGACTCAAACAATGGAAGCTAGGCTACACTAATGGCCTACAAGTGGGAAATGAAGCATGGCAATGCTACATTAGTTGTAGGGTCATCTGGTTTGTTTTAAGTCCTTTCAAGGCTGGAACTTAATGGCTATTTTGTTCCATATTCAGCATACCTAAATTTCTGTTTTCAAACACAGAAAGACTCACATTCAAGAAAAACAAAAACAATTTTGTTTGTTTATTTGAGTGAAATGGTCAATTACGGGTTGAGTCAATATGCTTGATTAAAACAAACAACTCTTTAACAATAAAAACTTTACTAGGTTGAAATCAACCCCTTGATTTGAGTTCCACTAATCTTTGGCATTTTTGCTTAGACCATATCAACAAGTTAACATTCAAAGAGCTCTATTTTGATGGACTTTTGAAAGTTGATTGATTTCTAGATCAATTCAAGACAAGCTAGTCTTACTTGTTGAAAGTAACAAAAGATATGAACTATTGTTAGAACACCTAGACAATAGAGTTCAAAGCTAAAGAAAGATTTTATAACTTTATTATTTCACATAGATTTGAGTGAATATAGGTTTATTTACTCAAAGTGATATAAGTTTGAATCCATTTGGCTAGTTCAAAGATTCAAAAGTATAAAATACACATGGCAAGAAATCATTAAGATCTAGGTTAGATCATGACGATGATTACTTTAAGACCAAAATGATCATCAATGATTGTGTGTTGTACTTTCACAATCTAGATCCATAAGATATGGCATATCGAAGTTGGAATGATCGAAGTCAATTAGTACTTGATTCGATCAATGATGAATCATAAAGAATTTTCCTATAATTTCTAAACAAAATGCTCAACTACCACCAAACTAAACCAAATTCGTCAAAGCTATTGAAAAGTAATTTCAGGATATCTTTTCAATTATATATATCTAAAGAGTTGCTAAACTCAGTGGGAGCTTAGTGTTTTTTATTCAACAAACTAAAGCCCAAGTCTAGATATATGTTTCATTGTGATTTATTCAAATGAGACACAAGGGTATTGTTTCTACCACGAATTTTTGAGAACATAATGTTTGTTTGCTCAAAATAATGTCCTTTTGGAGATTCGTTTCCAAAATGACAAGTGGGAGAAAATAGACCTCGAAAGTCTTCGAGGCGAACAACAAACATAAACGGACATTCCAGAGGCTTTACGAAGTGCTTCAGAAAATCCAAACTTATTCTTTAAGGACTTTAGAAGTAGCTTTAAAGAATAGACATCTCTTAGAAGACTTTACAAGTGCTTCAAGGAGAACAGAATATTCAAAGGACTTTCAAGTGGCTGTTAATATTCTTTTGTTTGATCGATGTTCTATACCCAAGTAGGCATAGATTTCAAGTCATTGAAACTATGAGATTCTTCTATTAGATAGTGAAGAATCATGGAGTTCAGGTCACTGAAGCTATGCGATTCTTCTATTAGATAGTGAAGAAACCTACAACTTGCAGTCAAACTATTATCATGTAGATTAATAAGTTTGTGACTTGTAAGAAAACTATGACGAAACCTAGATTCCCTAAAATGGTTAGAGGCCATATATAGACTCAAATGTTTTAAATGGTTAGAGGCCATAAAACATACTCAATGTTTTGATGACAAAATTGAAATTTTGTTGATTTGCAAGAATAGTTTCACACCTATTGATTGCAAGTTTGTTTTAAGGAATAAAAACCATCAAACATGGAATTGTGTTCACACACAAAGCTAGATTAGTTGCTAAAGGTTACAAGCAAATTCACGGTGTGGATTGTGTTGAAACCTCATGCATAATCGTAATGCTCAAGTCTATAATTCAAGCAATGATTGCATATTGGTACATATAGCAATTGGATGACAAAACGTATTCCTCAATCAAATGTTGGAATAAACTATGTACATGGTATGTCATCGGATTTGTGGATCCAAATAAATTCTTGAAAGAGAAAGCTAGCTTATAAAATCTAAGTACAGATTTAAGCAAGCAATTGGGAATTGGAATTGTATTTTAGTGAAGCTAATAAGTATTTTAGTTTCATAAAATGTACATGATTCTTATAGATATATAAGAAGTTTAGTGGGAGTACGTAAAACTTAATTGGTCCTATGCGTATCACACACATATCTCTCTATTGTGAAATAACATTCAAATGCTAATGACTTAGATTTGAGATTATTCATCAATGATGGACCATGGCGAAACTTAGTACATACTGGGTATTAAGATCTATTTACAAAGATCTTATGATATTGTTTTAGATTAAGTAATGGAATTTACTAAATCAGACACGAAAGACTCCATTGGAGATATTCGACCCATATGAATAAATCTAAGTAAAGAATGTTTGAACTATGTATAAGCATTTACTAAGTTAAAACATCAAAGGATCTAAGTGAGATTCTTAACCTATATTATATGTCAAGGAATTTAGCTGGATTCAGTATCTACTGAAATTGAATGAGCTAAAGTTACATGAATAGAATTCAATTGAGAATTATTCTGCAAAAGAATTTATCATGTATAATATAATATGAGGATCGCCAAAAATGTATCGTATGGCTTTAGGCATAACGAACATATACCAATCTCTATTGATCTAAGTGAAGATCAACTAGATTGAGATCAAGAAAAACTTATGGTACTTGAAAAGGTACATAGGAATAGTTCTTGATTCAAGGAAATAAAGATATGCTAAATATTGATGCTACACGCATAAACACTGGCAAAGGATCAAGCAAGATTCCCTTAGAGTTAACCATTGGCAAGGACGAGCTATAGAGCATCGTGTTTTGAAAATGGCAACATTGGTTGGAGACCATGAGTTGTTGCGTGGGAAATTAAAATATTAATTTCTATGTTCCAAAGATACAGCTGGAAAGTCTTCCACATATCTGTGAACTGCTTGGATAAGAAAATCCAAACAAAGCATCACTAGCAACCTAAACAGTTGAAGTAAAAGTACTTATTGCCTAAGAAGCAATAAAACAGAGTTGTTTATATTAATGAGTTCTTCATTGAACTTGGGAAGATCACATGTCTGTTGACTTAATGGTTCTTCATTGCAAAATGCGTAGAACCACTAATGTAGCAAGAAAGACTAGATCACAAAATAAACATACTCAAAAGATCTTATCATCATATCTCGAAGAACATTCGATGAAAAGGATATTAAGATTGGCAAAGCATGATAACTAAACCTATGCAATAAGTGAGAAGCAACACTCACGTTGTAGCACTGGAAATTAAGCATAGCTTTGAATTCCATGAACTGTTTTAAAGATGGGTTTGAGGCCCATGGTTCTAAAACATTGGGGTTGAACATTTATCATATATGAAATGCATTTTCATATTCCATTTAATCTTGGTTTAGTATTAAATGATGAGTCCCTTCAATTTGACAATATATTCAAGATAGACTGTCAGGACCGGTCTTGTGACTAAGAAATGTCTATCAAGTGAACTTGAATGTCAAAAGTTGAAAATGGTCCCTGGTCGGAGTTTTCTATAAAATTGGACGCATAGAAAACGTCAGACAACTAGAATGCAAGATGACTAGTAGTTCTGTTTCTTGAACTATGTGGACATGGCAATGTCGTAATCATTTGCATAGATACTTACTTTGGGAAGACTAGTATCGGACAGACCTATGAAACTTTACTGAAAGAGATGAAAATCTGTCATAAGTAAATTTCATTAAAATTATTAGACACTAAATCCTCAATACCTGAGTGATTTGAGATTACTTGTTTGAGAACTGGTTACTTTGACGTTGACCAACCGTCGCACCGTAAAAGGAGGCTATAAAGGCAACGCTCAGGTAATCACCTATCAAACAAAGTCTAATCTCAAGATCACAAGATTGGGATTGTCCTCCCATAAATCGGGATGAGATGCTTAAAAGTTGTACAAGGCCACTCAGAGAGCTAGAAACTGTAAAATGCATGGCCGTGCTCAGATGAATCATAGGCTATGATTATATGTTTATTTGATCAGTTGAACTCTGAAACCGAGAAACACCTCTGGACATAATAAGGATGACAACTCTTACCTTATGTTCAAGAGCAAGCATCGAGCGACAAAGGAATTAGGAAATGCACACTTGTCCCTAAGGACAAGTGGGAGACTGAAGGAAATAGTGCCCTTGGTCCAAGTATGCATAAAATATTAAGTCTAATAAATGCGGTTTAGTATTAATTAACAAGTTAATAATTCAGTGAGATCAAGTGAGCTGAATGCCTAGCTAGAGGCCGCTTCAGTTCAAGTGGAGTTAATGATATGAATCCACAACTTACTCTTGACTGAACCCGTAGGGTCACACAAATAGTACGTAAACGGATCAAGTATTTAATGGCATTAAATACTCCATCTATGG
The DNA here is from genome assembly GCF_020520425.1 of Spinacia oleracea. Taxonomy (NCBI): domain Eukaryota; kingdom Viridiplantae; phylum Streptophyta; class Magnoliopsida; order Caryophyllales; family Amaranthaceae; genus Spinacia; species Spinacia oleracea. The sequence continues at coordinate 157,614,134 of NC_079490.1, read as the reverse complement.
ATATTCGGAATCGACGGATCTCGGTTTCAGTGGGAGCTGAGATTGTCAAAGGCAAGCAAATGAATACTCCGGAAACGGAAATATGGATCGTATCGGAAATATAAATATTATCCAAGTCGTAGATGTTGCCGGAAACGGAAACATGGTACGTATCGAAAAATATTAATGGAAATGGAAATATTGCCGGAATCGGAAAAATTTCCGGAAACGGAAATATTAAATATTTGTTCGAAACGGAAATTAATTCCGGAATCGGAAATATTAAATATTGTTCGTATCGGAAATGAATTCCGGAATCGGGAATTTAATCGGAACGTATCGTACGAATTAACATCGGACGAGGATCGCTAGACGAAGGCCCAGCACGAAGCCAGGCCATCGCCCAGCAAGCCACACGCATCACCATCACACGCCAAGCCTCGACCAGGCCCATCGCAAGGCCAGGCCCAGCCAAGGCCTTGGGCGCGCGCGCGGACACAGGCAGCGAGCATGGGCCGAGCGCTGTGCGCTCAGCGTGGGCCGCAAGGCCTGCGCGAGTGTGCGGTGCTCGTGTGATGCTCGTGTGCGTGCTATACGAATCCTAAAGCTATCAGGATTCGATATATGATTAAATCCTAATCCTAATAGATTAAGTTTATTATTTAGAGTTCAAGTTGGATTCTAATTAATAAATCCAAATCCTAGTAGGATTATAATTCCTTTTCCATACCTCTATAAATAGGAGCCTAGAGTCATAATTTATAGAGACAATTGAAGTATTCTAAAGGTAAGATTTTGAAGAAAAATCATCCATACACTTGCACCTAATAGCCGAAATTCCTAAGCTACCTTAAGGGCGATTCTAGTTGGCCAAGCTTAAGGCGGATCCGGACGTGCTGTGGACTATCTACGGAGGGACGACACTTGGAGTCCTAAAGACTTGTTCTTGTTCGGTTCGGGCGCAGCTAGGGAGGGTACGCAACAAAGTGTATGCATCTTAACTATGCTAAATGATTATGTGTAAATAATATGCTTTCCTGGCTTTATGGTTTTTCCGCATGATTTATGTTTTGTCATATGAATCATAACCTAACATTTCCTGCGAAGACTTTGTCACCATTGCCAATCTTCCAATCACACCCATCTAAAATAAGGTTAACGGCTATGGCCAGGCCTCTCATCCCCCATGAAAGCCCCCTCCCTGATATTGGAGTAGGATTTCCACTAGACAGAGAAAAGGGTAATTTGCTTTCGCAAATTTTAGAGAGGACCAATTGAGGATTATTCACTAATCGCCATGCCTGTTTCATGAGGAGAGCTCTATTCAAATTAGCCATGTTTCTTATTCCGAACCCCCCCATTCCTTTAGGGAGTTGCAGTGACTCTCTCTTAACCCAATGCATTCCATTATTCTCCTTCCTAGCCCAGAAAAAACGAGTGACCAGGGAGTCAATTTTAGAGCAGATTGCCACCGGAATTTCCATACAACTAAGAACATGAGATGCAGTAGCAATCAAGACCGTGTTGATGAGGATCAACTTTTGCGCTTGCGAAAGGTTGATAGCATTCCAAGCATTGATTTTCCCTGCAATCTTATCAAGCAGGAATTGGAAATGGGTCTTCTTCTTTCCCGGTAAGTCAATCGGAACACCAAGGTGCAAACTAAGGGTCTCCACGTGAGGCATGGTAAGAATATTCCGAATAGATTGTCGATCCGATAAAGGTGTGTTCGGGCTAACCTTGAAATATGATTTAGCTAGATTGATTTGTTGCCCTGAAATATCACAGAACCTAGATATGATTGCTTTGATATTAGTGCACCCGATTTCCGTGGCTTTAAAAAAGATAAGAGCATCGTCTGCCAAAAACAAGTGAGAAATCTTTGGGCTCCTCCTTGATATAGAAATCCCCTGAAATTGACGTAACTCTATTCCTAGAAAGAATATCCATACAGAAAAGGAAAAGATATGGTGATAAAGGATCTCCTTGTCTGTGTGAGGGGGTCGAAAAAGCACGAGGCTAATGCGTGACCTCGTCCCTCGTGGGTGTGACGTTTCTTTTCGTCAAATCAAGTGTAATTGGATTTCCTGTGAGTTTACACCCAATTGACTAGTAATATAGGAGTCGCCATTCAGTTTTTAACGAAAATGAGAAAAAGTGACAAAACCCGGTTATCGTGACATAAAGGGAGTACAATTATGTTTGACCACGACGGCCGTAGGTTCCCTTGTGATCCCTGGTGTGGGGATCTCTCAACATACACCCGCAAGGTAGAGATTGAGGGTTCGGGGGACTGTAACTACCGAGAGGAGTACTCGCTCTTCGATAACTCTAGAGGCAGGATATCCTTACTAGCTCAGCATAAATAATTGAAGGGACATGCGTTAACTATTAAACTAATCTGAGTTGATTTTAACAATATGCAACATATAATACTATATCGAGCGCGATTATCTGATTTAGATTGTATTAAGGGACCTAGCATGATAATCCAATTTCCCAAAAATATTTTCTTTATTAGGCGTGATAGAACAATCAGATTTAATTAGTTTAACATTTAATAAAAGGGCGAGGAAAGCAATTAAATCATAGAAAAGGGACACATTACGACGCACCCTTGAGAGGTGCGTCACGGTTCTCAGAAAACTAACCACTTTGACTTTGCTATTTCTCCTTTTATTTAACGAATCTCAAGTTATGGGACAGGAAAAGTTCTGTTCGATTTTTGGGTCGATTGCGACAAAACGCGTGATCAATTTCGCAGCATGAGGCTTAGGCTTAGGGGTTAGAGTCAATACTCAGAATATGAATTGTGTCTTTTCACGTCGAACTTGGGGCTATATTTATAGAAAAGAGTTCGTGGAAAGATAGAATTGTAGAACTCTAATCCACGAGGAATTAGGAAAGAACACGTCCCAGGTAATTTCAGCGCCCAGGGCTGGGCGCCGAAGATTTCGGCGCCCAGAGCCAGGCGCTCAAAATAGGGTCTGGGCCGTTTCTTTGTCAGATTCTGACTCTTAGAATCGGGAGTGTATGAGACTTAATCGAGTCTTTTAGTGCGTATTAATTTTATGACGGAATGCGCCTGGGCCCGTTACGAACTCTAGGCTCGTTAGGATTTTAATTAATACGTAACTTTCATTTTTGAATCGTATTAGGAATAGGATTCCCTCGCAATTTCTATCTCATTTAGGATTTATGTTGGAGTGCAACACCTAATTCTGACAGGTTTCTATCTTTTATGACTTGCCACTTTTAACAACTACCCATTACGGCAGTTACTATTTTTAGCAGGTTTCCATAAATAACAGGTTTCTATAAATAGCAGGTTTCGGGAGAAATGAAAAGGGTGATTGAGATTCGCTATTTTATAGGAGATGCGTTGTCAAGTGGAGATTTATGTTCTCATCATCGAACCTTCCCTTTCGGGAATGGGGAAAAAAGTAGGTGTCTACAGTCTGATTCCACATTTTGGTCGGAATTGCTCTGTCGTTTCTCCATTGATGAGGACCTTATACGATACTGTTGAGATGCATTGAAAAATAAGTTGTAACCAATGAGCTGGAAACCCATATGCCCTTAGAACCCTAATGAGAAAATCTCAGTGGAATCTATCATATGCTTTGCTCATGTCAATCTTGATAGCTCCCAAATACCCTTTGCCTGTCGATCTTTTGTTAACTTTGTCGATCAGTTCATGGCTCAAGAGAATGTTTTCAGTCATGTATCTACCTGTTATGAAAGCATGTTGAGATGGTAGAATAATGGACGGCAGAACCTGCTTCAACCTTTGAGAAATACACTTCGAGGCACATTTGTAGATAGTATTGCAGAGACTAATTGGCCTTAAGTGACCAACTTCCTCTGGTACATCCTGCTTTGGGATCATGACCAAGAGAGAATGATTCCATTCCTTTAGAAGATACCCCGTAGAGAGAAAGCTCAAAACTGCCTTACAAACCGTCGAACCCAAAGTTGACCAATGTTCTTTGAAGAAGGCAACCGAGTACCCATCTGGGCCTGGAGATTTCGAACTAGCCATTGAAAACATTCTCAATTTAATCTCATCCTCCGTGAAAGGCCGATTAAGCATGTTAACGTTTACATCAGAAAGTTGAGGCAGTTCCATTTCCCTTAATACATAATCTACATCGATGTTTTGATGAGGATCAATATCATGTCTTGGGGCGCGGATTTCCAGTATTACCCCGTTATGGTTAAGTTTAACCATTTGGTGCAAGGTAGAAGCCACACCTCCTAAGTCATGGAGCCAAGGTCGCCCCAAGAGGAGGTTGAAAGTGGGCTTGACGTCGATTATTTGAAACTCCGTGGTGCGTGCCACAGGCCCGGTTTGTATGGTGAGGTTGATTTTTCCCAACACAGGTCTTCGAGAGTTATCATAGGCTCGTACCCCTTGCGTGGAGGTTTAGAAGTCATCGTTTCCTAGCATCAAGCAATGGGCGGTTCGCAATGGTCAAACATTAACCGCCGAACCGTTATCTACGAGCGCTAGGGGGATATTTTGTCCTTTGCATCCAACCACTAGATATAGGGCTTTATTGTGAGCACCCCCCTCTTTGGGCAAGTCTTTGTCAGTGAAAACTATGGCCTTTTCTCCAGCATCTCTCGTGACGTGGTTAACCAATGAGTCAGGTGTGATATCCGCAGGCACTGAGATGAGGTCAAGTGAGCGAATAAGCTTTTCGCGATGTTCCTTTGAAGTACACATGAGATCCCAGATGGTAATCTCGGCCTTAGTCCTTTTTAGTTGCTTCAAGAGAGGATTTTCAATGACTTCTGCGACGGTGGTGTGCCGTCCATTCTCAGGAGTTTGTCTGACTGGGGTATCGTCCATAGGAGGTGGGCGAATATCCGGTTGATATATCTTTCCGGATCGGGTGAGATTATCTACTTCGGGTTCCTGAGGGGTGGTGTCAATGAGGGAATACCCGGGCCAAGTTTCAGTAAAGAGGTCTTGGCCCGGTACTTGAGATAGGTAGATATCTTCAGCATCATCATCCCACACACCGCACACTTCTCTCGATTCGATCCATAGGGACCACAGCGAGTGGTTCACCTTGAGGTGTAATATACACCGTAGGGTCGAAATTCTCATTTTCTGGTTGGTCGAGAGAGATGTGACAAGAGCCGAGTGGGCTTTTGTTGTTGTTGGGTTTGCCAACGTTAGGGAGAGGTATCACTTCATCCTCTATCATGTCCTGGATCGTATGTTTTAGATTCCAGCAGTTTTCAGTGTCATGCCCATTTCCTTGATGGAATTTGCAGTAAGTACCTTCGACCCAATATTTGTTCTTGACAGGAGGGTCACGGGTGGGGCCTATAGGCCTCAACTTTCCTTGATTGGTTAGTCTTTTAAAGGCTTGTACCAAAGTCGACCAGAGTGGGGCAAACTTTCGGTCTCGAACCCATCTTCCAGGGCTTCTTCGGGCGGGAGTCTCCTCTACGGCATGGACTTCTTGGGCTTGGGATGTGTTGCCCCTGTTGTAGGCGTTGCTTTTGTATGCGGGCTTACTTTATATTGTTTTTGCGAGGTCATCCTCGATCTTTATTCCCACATCATAAACTCTTTTGAAAGTGTCAAGTCCCAGGTACCTAAGGTGTTGTCTGTAAGCCGGGTCCAGGTTGTCAATGAATTTTTGGACCAACTCTGTTTCGGGAGGCCTATTGATTAGTTGGGCCGCCTGGTCCCTCCATCTAGCAAAGTAGGTTGTGAAACCCTCATTTTTCTTTTGGAAGAGAACTTCCAGCTCGCGCATGGTGGCTTGAAAATCCATGTTCGACGAGTATTGCTTGATGAAGACATTGACAAAGTCTTCCCAAGTGGGGAAGAGCTTAGGGTCCTGGTGGTAGTACCATTTGAGCGGCACAGGTTCCAAGGACAAAGGAAAGGCAGGTAAATACATGGACTTGTCCACGCCTTTCAAGTTCATGGCATTCACAAAGCTCAATAGATGATCACGGGGATTGTCCGTGGCTTTAAACTTTGGTAAGTCAGATGAATTAAACTTTTCTGGTAGTTTGCCAGGAAAAGGTTCAGGATTGAGGGAGAAGTACTTGCTCCCCATGGTTTGCTGTAGGACCATTTTTTCAATCCTCTTCTCGTTATCGAGGTCATTTTTGGCTTGTGCAGCCGCTAAGGCTTCGTTTTCCATTTTCAGTTGGCCCATAAGTCGGGTCATTTGGACCATCTGGTCTCGCAATTCTTCGATGGACATGTTTGAGGGTGCGAATCGAGGTTGGGGAAGCGGAGATCCTTGAAATGAGGGATGACGGACGGAGCTTGGAGTCACTAAACCTGGTGTTGTCGATGTATCTTTGAGACGCACTAACCTTTGATTTCCCGATCGGCACCAAGTGGCAGGACCAGTCCTATGCATAAGATAAGCTAAAGTTTAGGCCCTAAAGTTTCAAGCATTACTTAGTCTAGACCTTGACTCTCTCTATTGGTTTTTTCGCTCTTTCTTTTGTTGGTACACTTTTTGGTTTTTTGGTCATTCCTTGGATTTTCGAAACACTTGCCCGTTGTGACATTCATAGTTATTGGCATGTTCGGTTTTGGTGCCGAGCATTGTCGTCGTAGGAGGCCTAACAACGACACAAAGAGTTATTTATATATTTTTTTTTAGTCGCTTTAAGAATCGAGCGCTTTTCATACGCCCTTGCAACAATTTTTACGAATGGTTTTTTTTTGCTAGATATTTTTTTGCGCGGGCACCGAGGCTGCTGCGCCTGACCAAAAGGCCAGGCAGCAACTTCAGCGCCCAGCGTAGGGCGTGAGAAATTTTGGCGCCCAGCCAGGGGCGTTGAAAATGCGTCCCTGGCTGGTTCTCGTTTTCTGTTTACGTCTACTTTCCGACTTTGATTTTGCGTGCTTGCCTAATAACGTCCTTTACGCGTTGTGCAACGTTTGTGGGATTCGTTACAGGCCATCCCGAGCGTCGCTTATTTTTGTGGCGATCGTTCGGGTTTGCGGAACACGTATTTTGGTATAACTCTTTGGCCAATTGGTTTATGAATGTTTGGGCAATTTTTAAGGTCGTTGGTTTTCTAACATTGTTTGCCACACACAATCATACATTTCGCTACACATAACTAACATTACATCATGAGGCAATAATAATATGTCATGTAGTTTTATGATAGGCTTCTATGGGTAGTACTTGCGCCTGGCTTGGTACCGCTTCTATCGCAGATCCAACACATGCCCCGGTCGAGGTAGTGCCTTCAATAGACGAATTTCGCCCAAGAGGCCAATCACGATGTAAGCCAAGGGGGCATGCACCAATGAGAGGGACCTAATGGGCGAGCGATTGGGTTTGGGACGGGTGTACTACTAGCGAAAGTGCCGAGTGGACAACATTCGAAGCGTATGCACCCCCCCGGTTGGCGATGGGTATCCTTAGTCCAAACTCCCTGAGGGAGCCAAGATTCGTTATGCGGTTCTGCCCGTTCACATTAATATGCTGATTTTCAGGTCGTCCCAACTTGATGGGGAAATAAACGCGGGGTAGGATCGTTTCACCCTTCAGCTATTTTGATTACCTACAAGCACGAGTATTTCCTTCACTATCCCCAGTGGAGTCGCCACTGTGAGGGGGTCGAAAAAGCACGAGGCTAATGCGTGACCTCGTCCCTCGTGGGTGTGACGTTTCTTTTTGTCAAATCAAGTGTAATTGGATTTCCTGTGAGTTTACACCCAATTGACTAGTAATATAGGAGTCGCCATTCAGTTTTTAACGAAAATGAGAAAAACTGACAAAACCCGGTTATCGTGACATAAAGGGAGTGCAATTATGTTTGACCACGACGGCCGTAGGTTCCCTTGTGATCCCTGGTGTGGGGATCTCTCAACATACACCCGCAAGGTAGAGATTGAGGGTTCGGGGGACTGTAACTACCGAGAGGAGTACTCGCTCTTCGATAACTCTAGAGGCAGGATATCCTTACTAGCTCAGCATAAATAATTGAAGGGACACGCGTTAACTATTAAACTAATCTGAGTTGATTTTAACAATATGCAACATATAATACTAGATCGAGCGCGATTATCTGATTTAGATTGTATTAAGGGACCTAGCATGATAATCCAATTTCCCAAAAATATTATCTTTATTAGGCGTGATAGAACAATCGGATTTAATTAGTTTAACAGTTCATAAAAGGGCGAGGAAAGCAATTAAATCATGGAAAAGGGACACATTACGACGCACCCTTGAGAGGTGCGTCACGGTTCTCAGAAAACTAACCACTTTGACTTTTCTATTTCTCCTTTTATTTAACGAATCTCAAGTTACGGGACAGGATACGTTCTGTTCGATTTTTGGATCGATTGCGACAGAACGCGTGATCAATTACGCAGCGTGAGGCTTAGGCTTAGGGGTTAGAGTCAATACTCAGAATATGAATTGTGTCTTTTCACGTCGAACTTGGGGCTATATTTATAGAAAAGAGTTCGTGGAAAGATAGAATTGTAGAACTCTAATCCACGAGGAATTAGGAAAGAACACGTCCCAGGTAATTTCAGCGCCCAGAGCCAGGCGTTGAAAATAGGGTCTGGGCCGTTTCTTTGTCAGATTCGGACTCTTAGAATCCGGAGTGTATGAGACTTAATCGAGTCTTTTAGTGCGTATTAATTTTATGACGGAATGCGTCTGGGCCCGTTACGAACTCTAGGCTCGTTAGGATTTTAATTAATACGTAACTTTTATTTTTGAATCGTATTAGGAATAGGATTCCCTCGCAATTTCTATCTCATTTAGGATTTATGTTGGAGTGCAACACCTAATTCTGACAGGTTTCTATCTTTTATGACTTGCCACTTTTAACAACTACCCATTACGACAGTTACTATTTTTAGCAGGTTTCCATAAATAACAGGTTTCTATAAATAGCAAGTTTTGGGAGAAATGAAAAGGGTGATTGAGATTCGCTATTTTATAGGTGATGCGTTGTCAAGTGGAGATTTATGTTCTCATCATCGAACCTTCCCTTTCGGGAATGGGTACAAAAGTAGGTGTCTACAGTCTGATTCCACATTTTGGTCGGAATTGCTCTGTCGTTTCTCCATTGATTAGGACCTTATACGATAATGTTGAGATGCATTGAAAAATAAGTTGTAACCAATGAGCTGGAAATCCATATGCTCTTAGAACCCTAATGAGAAAATCTCAGTGGAATCTATCATAGGCTTTGCTCATGTCAATCTTGATAGCTCCCAAATACCCTTTGCCTGTCGATCTTTTGTTAACTTTGTCGATCAGTTCATGGCTCAAGAGAATGTTGTCAGTCATGTATCCACCTGTTATGAAAGCATGTTGAGATGGTAGAATAATGGACGGCAGAACCTGCTTCAACCTTTGAGAAATACACTTCGAGGCACATTTGTAGATAGTATTGCAGAGACTAATTGGCCTTAAGTGACCAACTTCCTCTGGTACATCCTGCTTTGGGATCATGACCAAGAGAGAATGATTCAATTCCTTTAGAAGATACCCCGTAGAGAGAAAGCTCAAAACTGCCTTACAGACCGTCGAACCCACAATTGACCAATGTTCTTTGAAGAAGGCAACCGAGTACCCATCTGGGCCTGGAGATTTTGAACTAGCCATTGAAAATATGCTTAATTTAATCTCATCCTCCGTGAAAGGCCGATTAAGCATGTTAACGTTTACATCAGAAAGTTGAGGCAGTTCCATTTCCCTTAATACATAATCTCCATCGATGTTTTGATGAGGATCAATATCATTTATAAAGACCTTTTTCAAAAAATCCACCACCAACGATTGCACCTGCTGTTGACCTTCCTTCCAAATTCCTTCATGGTTTTTCAAAGAAAGAATTTGATTCCTTTTCTGCCTCACCTCAACCCTAGAGTATAACAAAGGTGTTGGAAAATCACCCAAAGTAACCCATCTTTCTTTCGCCCTCTGTTTCCAGTAGATAGTCTTCATCGAAGCATATGATAAAGCTTCCTCGACTTTCCCCATGTATGCCCTACCGTGTTCTAAATTGATTACTCTCAACCCTTCTTCTGATAAGGAATCTGACATTTCTTTCCAGTTAATCCCCCAAAGTTTCCTATTTTTTAGACACCATTTGCGAATTTTGCCTCGCAAAGTAACCAATTTACATGAGAGAGTAAACATTGAAGAGCCAAGATGATGATCAGACCAAACCTCTTCTACTAACACCCTAACTTCATCAAATTTCAAACACCATTCCTCAATTTGGTAAGGCCTATTTTTCCTAGACTCAGTAGGGTTATTATCGAAAATGATAGCTGCGTGATCAGAAGCCAAAATAGGCTGGTTAATAATTCTACTATATGGGAAAGAAGAAAACCATTCGCTTGACATATAACCTCGGTCTAGACTTTCTAATAGACGCGCATTACCATCACTCTTATTAGTCCATGTAAACCTAGGCCCCGTGAAACTTATATCCATCATGTTTGACAATAAACGCCATTGATTGAAATTTTCCCAACCTCTAATTATAGGAGATCCACTCAATTTATCTATATGATGTTCAACTTGATTAAAGTCACCTAAAATAAGGCACTTTGGGTGGGCATATTGATTAGATTTAGACTTTGATTCCAAACTCCTAATCTATTCTCTAATTGAGGAGCACCGTAGCAAAATAAAATGTTCCATTCATCACTAGGCTCTAGAACATTACAAAGAACAAAATCTGGGGATTTAAACTTACAAGAAACATCAAGATTACCCCAACTAAGAACTACCAACCCCCACTTGAACCCTCTGCATTGACTCCACAACAAAAAGAGGGGTTACACCAACTAAACATTCTAATTACATAACTAACTAGAGACTTGGTTTCCATCAAAAACAAAAACATAGGGGAATGCATTTTCAAAAGCCAAAAAATATAAGCTAGCTTAGGCGATTTAGCATTATTCAAACCCCAACAATTCCAGGCAATTAACTTCATTGACGAGAAGAGGGACCTTCCCTCGCATTGGTACCATCCAGTGAGAGGGATGAAGAAAATTGTAGTTCCATGACACTGCTTCCCGACCCATCAGAACTTCCAGAGCTTCCATTACCAGTAGATAGAGATTTCATTTTCTTGCAGCTAGAAGAACCAATCTGGTGCTTCTTGTTTTTCCTATTGTTGGTTTCGATTGATGCTGCACTCGGCTCCACTAAAACCGGCCCAAGATGAGATTTAATCTCATCTCCTACTTCTACTCCAAAATCCCTAGCTAGAGGCACATTAGTAATACACTTAGGCCTCATCTGTGCCTCTCCTTTTTTATTTTTCCACAAGTTAAACCCTCCTTTAGATTCCCAGCGAACCACCTTCAAACATCGACGTTTCTGCTTTCAATCAGTCGAACAAAATCGGACATTCAGAGGATCATCATCAGAACACGCTCGGTCTGTGCCAATCCCTGTTGGCCGCGGTCTCTTCCTCAACCATGGTGGTGATTCCGGCTGGGATGATTGCCTGTCTTGATAACTCGGTTGTGGTGGTGGACTTTCTGAGAGAGAGTCCATTTCCAGTGAAATTGGGTCTGTTTCCTTGGACTCTAAGTCATCACTTTCCGGCGAGTATCCTGGCGAGATATGCAGCCTTTGATCGACAATATTGGTTGGAGAAGTTAATAACGGCGCCTGAATTGGTGGTGGCTGAATAGTTTGAGGAACATCAGAACTTCCCCCTCGTATAGAATATGAATCCCTTCTCGGTATTGTAGTAAAGACCCCATCGAAGAAAATTTGCGGTCGACCTTCCACCCACCTCTGATTACCCAGTTCTTGGCGAGGCGGCGGAGAGTAGCTAAACGGCTGTTGCAGGGCATCTTCAGTCTCCATATGAGTGTTGTTGTAACTGTTCAAAACCCTAGAATTAGGGTTAGGTTTGAAGATGCTTCACCAACCTCAAAAGTGGAATTAACTTTCCTTGGGTTGTACGCCAAACCATGCTGAGTAGTTGTTCCTGGAACATGGTCTTCCCAAACATGCATTCGAAAAGAACCCCTGTTGTTTCCCCGAGTATGTTGAAAATTTGCTTGGAAGTTTCTTGGATGGTAAGGAGCATATGGGTCATCAAAGAGACCGCACCTTGTACCTGTTGATAAGGAAGTGTAGTTATGCCCTGTTGCTTGTTGATATAAACTCATCCCCATACTAACATCTGCATTCTGTTGAACCACCTCCTCCTCTAGATAGTCTGAAGCAGGGTGGTACTCACTATATGAACTCGAGTCCACCCCAATAATTTCAACTCCTTCGCTACCCCCTCTTACACTTCCAGAACTCTTACCCTCGCTAGTATTACCCTGAGACCCATTCCCTTCCCACTGATTGTTATTAGCCCCTCCTTCATTACCACCCCCATTTACCTCCCCCTTCATTACCATCATTACCACCATCATTATCCCCTCCCCCCCCCCCCCCCATCATACATGTGCACATCATTTGGGTCATAATCATCATTAACATTAAAAGCTAACAAATTAACTCGATGATTGCGGCAGCAATAAAGATCAGGGGAACCTTCTATATAATTAGTATAAAAAGGTTGGGAATTAGGGCCATATTTGATTTTCAAACCCAGAGATTCAAACCGATCAAAACACGCACCAATCATCCTACCAGCAGAGTAATTAGTAATGCGACAGTGACTTGTATAGTGACCTACGCAACCACATTTTTTGCAGAATTTAAAGACTCCTTCATAACGAAAATAAACCCATACCGATTGTTCTGAAGATATGGGAAGATATCATCCTGGAATCAGGGGTCTAGAAAGGTCTATCATCATCAGTGCTCTGATTTCCGGTTCCGGTGGAATCTCGTCGTTGTTATCCTGAATGTGCTCAATGTAACCAATGTGACAAAAAGCTTGAATTGCCCATTCAACATGAAGATGGCTGAGGGGTAGACCCTAGATACGAACCCAGATTTTTGCCATCCTAAAGTTGAGCTTCCTTAAGATTAATTCATCGTATCCCCTTCTAAACACAATAATCCTGCCATCCATGACTGTGGTGTTCTGCTCCAGCAACGCAGAAACATCCCCTTGATTAGAGCATAGGAAGGCAAAGTACTGACCAATTTTTTTGACCAAAATTGGCCCTCTCTTTGCCCAACGAGAATCAACTAACATCTGAATGACATGAAGAGGAGGTGGATTAGGACCATAGAACGCACCTATCATTGAAGATTCCCAGTTAATAGGTGTCCCTAATCGATGCACAGCCGGGGGATCCACTAGAACTCCCATCCTATAATTCCTCCACTCACTTTCTTGGTTATTTTGCATATTTATTGCATAGAAGAACAACTACAGACAATAAGTATGTTGTTTGAGTTCCTGGTAAATACCAAGCAGAGTATGGAGTTTAGTATTAATAGAGAAACGGATCCTTAAGCACTAAGGGATTGTAGGATCTAGGTAGTAGACTAGGATAGATGAGTATTGAAATTGCAACAATCCTTGATGAACGTGTGGCACTTGAAACGATTTGTTGTAGCTTTGATCGAAAGAGAAAATTGACAAATATCTAATCCTGATTGGTGGAACAAGCGGCGCCGATCTTCGATTGTTGTTCCGATGAAGATATTTGATGAACAATGATGTTATGAAACCCTAAGGGGGACTCACTTTTCGTGAGAGAAACTCTAGAGATTTCCTAGAGAGATTTCGTGAGAGAAACTTTAAATTAGAATTGTATGGGGGACTCACTTTAAACATTAAATTTTATGGTTGAATGAATCGACATTTAAATTTAAAGGCAAAATATTTTAAATTTAAAGGTAAAATAAGTGGATGAAATCTACCTATATATCATTTACTATATACTAAAGTAATCACCAGAGGATTTTCTGAAGTACACGTGTCACTTTCTTAGCAATTATTTTCCTGCCTAATTTTTTTTTATTTTTTTAATAAAATTTTCTTTCTCCTTGATTTCATATACTTCCTCCGTTCCGGAAATATCGCACCATGATTGACTTTAATCCTCTAACCATTATTTTGACTCTTAATATCTCAAATCGTGTGCAAGTAAAAATTATTAAAAATTAATATTTAGAAAATATATATCGATACGAATCTAACATGACCTCACATGTTTAAAATTTCCTTACGTACGAATCACAAATAATGGCCAAAGTCGTAGTGTGAATAGTGTAAAAAACAAATGGTGCGATATTTTCGGAACGGAGGGAGTACTATTTTTTTAATATTTTTTTTTTAAAAAAAAAAGCAGTTGTTATACCTAGCCAAATATTTAAAAAGGTAGTTGCACGGTTTTGAAATTTCTCTTTGATATTAGGCAGTCAAAGGATATCTGAATTTTATGATTAAAAAAACAAAATAAAAGATATAAATCACTATAAAAAACGTGTATAGTTAAAATGATTTTAACAACTTTTTAAATACTTTTTTCCTCAATTAAAAAAAAAGATCCCTATAACAAAACATGTACGCTTAAAGATTTTATGAATTTAAGTTTAGCTTTCTTTTTTGAATTAAAAAAAAAGTTGGTTATTTGACGTCTATCTACACTATATAAATGATACACGTTTACCCATAAACTGAAGTACACTGTCGTTTCCGAACAATATTCATTCTGTGCGGATCTACAGGAATGGGAAGATGGTGAACGAAGAAGGCGAAGTCAGGTAGAAGGACGAAGAAGATTTTGATCCTTCATTTTATTTACATTGGAAATGTCGTCCATGGCCACTGAAACTAATTGTCAAAGTTGTTTTTTTATTCTTTCTTTTATCCATTTACATATCGTATAGTATAAGGTTTTTTTTTTTTTTTTTTTTTCTGAACTTTTTTGTTGCGATCATTTATACATTTAGTTTTGTTATTTGGCTATAAGCCTATACATGCATTATCTCCTTTTTAATTCATAATTTCTTACCCATATTCTTTCAGAAATGTATTCTCTATTTAAATAATGATCTAAATAAAGTTTCTATATGATGCATGAACGTATAAAAATAATAAATTAAATTTATAAGCAACCGTGCATGGCACGGGGTCTGAACTAGTTAGATTATACTAAAACAGACACCAGGAATGACACGTGTCACTTCTTGGTGCAATTTTTTCTCGCCAAAATCTTTTTTACTTAAAAAAAATTACATTACCTTTTTTAGGAAACTAAGATAAAAACGAAATAAAAATATAATTCAATTATCATAAATGTTACTACATAATATATTATTGGAGGAAAGCTGAATCATTGTTATTTTTTCCTATATGATATGATTTTATTTCTGTATTATTATAACTTTTCAATCTGATAATAAATTTAAATAATATTGATAAATGAACTTCTAATGTTAGTTTATTTCTAATGTTAATATTATACGAAGTACATGGTAAGTACAAATGTTAATTAAAATAATAATACATGGTAAATAGACTAAATTAGAAGTCCAATTATTAAAATTGTACTCAATTCAAACTATGTTGCATTTGACTATCAGTTATGCTCGGGTTTTTTCGAAAATTAGTCTTGGGTTAGTCATTCAAGTTTGGTTAACTTTGTTAGATCGATCAAAAAGTATACAACTATAATCCTGATAGTTCAGTAGGAACACTTGACAAGAGGGGGGGTGAATTGTTTCTTGGGAACTTGAGTAAGTTTCTTGCATAATTTAAACAATATAGAGACTGAGAATAATGAGCGAAGAAAGATATAAAACTGAGGAACCTTCTTGATCCTAATCAAGAAGAACCTCACAACTCTTTTGCATTAATGTAATAACTCTATTACAAATACACTCTTTAACTCGAGTTCCTCTCGAACACGAGTTCCCCACAACAATCCCTTTCGATTACTGTGCTACTCTTTCTCTCTCTGACTTAACTCTAAGTCACTCCTTTTTTCTTTGACTTAACTCTAAGTCGCTCTTTTTCTCTTTGACTTAACTCTAAGTCGCTCTTTCTCTCTTTGACTTAACTCTAAGTCACTCAAGGATCACTCAACCCTTAAACCCAAAATACAATATGATAGATAAACTCTAGTACATAATAAAGCTTATAGCAATAAGGAACTCAAGGAACACTCTATTTTGCAAACTGATTCTTTTAAAACGTTTAAGCTCTTTAAGATATATTTTGTAGAGATCATTTGTGTTTTGAAAAGCAAAAAATCTTCTCCTTTTATAGAGGATTTTTACCTAAGGTTGGGTACCCATGTTCTCCTCAACTACCCACTAACTGTTACTGCTCAGTAACATGGGCATAGTTGGAGAGAAACAGGGGAGACCAAATCAAAACATTAATTGCACGTTTAAACAGAAATACGTGGGGGAGTTTCAAGGATCATGGAAAATCTTTTGCTTGAGAAACCAGGAGAATGAAATCAGAATCCTATGTTTTCATTTATTTATTAAATTCATTTTATTTATTAAAAAGATTTTCCAAGTTAAAACTCTTTTATAATTACAGTTAATATATTTCATTTAAAACGTACCAAAATACTTATGTCCCTTGCGTTCCAAATTAAGTATAAACATTATTAAATACTTACATAAATCCTAAACATAAACTCATATGTTGTAGTCTTCATGTTGCACCTTTAGAAGCTTCACTCGAAATCTTCCCAATTTGTTCCTTCTCTGGAACACCGAGGATCCACATAATATATGAGGATCTCGCCTTAGGAACTCGCCTTAGGATCTCGCCTAAGGATCTCGCCTTGTAAACTTGCTAGATGATTAATTCTTCAACGTAGTGTCTGACATGGATCAAGTGACTTGCATATATTCCACTTTGCTTAGTTTATCCAACTCAGGATCTCCCTAACTTAGAATTATCCCTCTAAGGATCTCAGAACCTATTATGCAACATAACTTAACCAATAGTCAGGAGTTTGCTTTGTCATCATCAAAACTTTAGGGTCAACAATATTCCCCCTTTTTGGTGATGACAACAAAAGCAAACTTTCACTAAATACAGTTTTAATCAATTAGCATAAATATAAAATAAAACAATAAAATAGATTTATTAAAATTAATTTAATTTTTAATAACGTAATTAATTTAAAAACGATAAACAAAATTTAACAAAAAATAGCTTACATCGAGAAGAGAGTAGTGAGACGGACGCAAGTGATCAATTTAAGTTAAGTTTGCATTCATTTCCCCCTGTTAGCATTAACAAAAAGTAGAAATACACAATACTAATATATAGCAATTAGAGCGCCCTCCGATCAACGGTTGGCGAACTAAGTTAGCCACAAAGTTAAGTTCCAACGTACTAAATCTGAATATAAAACATAATAAATAACTAGCCATGATTTTAGAGATACGATCTTTTAGGAGTTCCACAGAAATAAAAGAATAAAAATCGTTATGTTTCCCAACAGAGGGTTACATACCAAAAAAAATATAAAAAATAAAATAAAAAGTTCCAAAAAAAATCAAAAGCATAATGTAACACAAATGGATAGGATCAGGAAAGATGGCTTGGGTATGTAGCAAGTTTAGGTTGTTCCTTTATCAACTGCATATCGATCCATATCCTTTCTCAATTTCTACTGCATTTTTTCATTCTTCCACTTTCTCATCATTATCCTCAATATCACAATATATCAACAAACAACAGAGGATTGTTCACCTGAGGAACCACTTTTTAACCCTTTCATACTTTATCCCCCCCTTTTTTTTTTGTTAAACAACGTCTTCCCTTTAATATATACATCATAACCCCAGTCTTGATGTTCTAGTATTTCAACGAATTCCTCAATATTTTTCACACCAAATCTATAAACTGCAAACGCCTTTACCCAATTTGCATCCTCAATCGAAGGAACACGAGATGAGGTAATTTCCCCCTGAGAACGGGCTCCCCCTTTTTCTTTTTCTTTTTCTTTTTTATCGGGTTTATGGAATTTTGCGGGACGGTGGGGCTTCCCTCGGTGGCTGCATCGATCCGGACAGAGAGAGGAATGGGTCGGGGCTGGGTGGTCCTTTTTCTGACGGGTCGGGGCTGGGGTGGTAGTTTTCGGTCGGGTCGGGGCGAAATGGGACAAGGGATGGTGGTGGCTGGGCGGAATTGGTCAGCCGTTTGTGGGTTGCCTGCGCCACCAGCGAAGGGTTGGGGTCACCGACGTTGGTGGACTGCAAAGCGTCGAAGAACTGACGGATCTGGGCAGGGAGGCTGGCTCGACGAGGAGCTTCGCGGCTGGGCTCAGTCAGTTGGCCGAGTCGAGTCTGGTTGGCCGAGTCGAGTCTGGTCGCTGAGCTGAGTTCGCCGGCGGTCAAGGCTTGCTGGGTCCGGCACCAACCGGTGGTGGTGGTGGTTAGGGTGACAAATTGGGGGTTTTCTTTTTCTCGGGTTTGTGGTGTTTGAATTTGGGGGTTTTATTTTTAGGGTTTGTGGTGGTGGAATTGGTGAGATGTGAGCCTTGGGTATGAGAGATCCATAGGTGTGATCCATTAGCTTTTAATTTTGGAAAAAATAAAATTTAATGGAATAAATAAATAAAAAATATGGATATATAAAAAGAAATAAAAAATAAAAAAAATTGTGGAAAAATAAAAGATGGAAAAAAAATTGTAACAAAAAGAGTATATCCATGATCCTCCTATTTTAGTAGAACTGTTTGAATCACGTATCTGATATTACTGGCTAATTAAATACACATTTTAATTCCAAATTTTTGGTTGTTCTTTAACAATGGTAAACTTCAGTTATGCTTTACGCACATGTATTTATAATGGTATACAGTAGTTATGCATAAATCTATAAAAGTAATACCTCGTGAGGAACTTTCCTGCTTACTTATCTTAGCTTGATCATCCCGAGTTCCAATCTCATTTTCTCGTGCTTCCCTCTGCTTACTTACTTTGCAAGTTCCTTGCACAAACTTTCATTAGTTGTACCAAACAATATATTATCAATGTAAATTTGTACAACTAGTAAGTCAGATCCTTTTGATTTTAAAAACAGAGTTTTATCAATTCTTCCTCGTTTAAAATCATTTTGTAAAAGAAACTTGAATAATCTCTTGTACCACTATCTAGGAGCCTGCTTCAACTCATAAAGAGCTTTGTCAAGCTTATAGACGTGGTTCGGAAATTCGGGATTCTCGAAATCGGGGGGTTGTTCCACATAGACGTCTTCTTCAAGAAAACCATTTAAGAAAGCACATTTGACGTCCATATGATACAACTTAAATCCCATAAAGGCTGCAAATACAGTTAGGATACGAATAGCTTCTAACCTAGCAATAGGAGAAAAAGGTTCTTCGAAATCAATACCTTCCTGTTGATTGTAGCCTTTGACTACTAACCTTGCCTTGTTCCTAATGATTGTTGCATGTTCATCGAGCTTGTTCCTGAACACCCACTTCAAACTTATGACCTTCTGATTCTTTGGGTTGGGTTCCAGATGCCACACCTTGTTCCTTTGGAACTCATTTAACTTATCTTGCATGGTAGTGATCCAATCAGCATCTTCCAATGCTTCAGTGTGGTTCCTTGGTTCGATTGAGGAGAGAAACGCATGAAAAGCACAAAATTTCCTTAGTTGAGGCCTTGTCTGAGTTCCTTTCCTAATGTCACTGATGATCAGTTCCATTGGGTGAGAACTTTGATGTTTCCAGGGCTTAGGTTGAAATTATGCCACTAGAACATCTAAGGTCTCCTCAGTTTCTTCTGTTTCGTGATATCCTTGTTCCTGTTGAATGATATTTTGTTCAACGTGAACTGGAACTTCTATTAGATCCTCTGCATCAGAGGTTTCTTGATCTTCTCCAGGTTCCTCAGGATCAGCAGTTTCTGGTTCCTCAGGATCAGGAACTCTTGGATTTCTTCGTACAAGAACTTCTTGGTTAGTAGCAGTTTCTT
The DNA here is from genome assembly GCF_020520425.1 of Spinacia oleracea. Taxonomy (NCBI): domain Eukaryota; kingdom Viridiplantae; phylum Streptophyta; class Magnoliopsida; order Caryophyllales; family Amaranthaceae; genus Spinacia; species Spinacia oleracea. Next base: position 157,594,284 of record NC_079490.1, on the reverse strand, counting down.
GTGTTTGTGGATCTGCTATTCCATTTTGATGTCTTCCAGGAGAGATTTCCTCATCATTATCTGTAAAACGAATTAAGCCAATTTCAAAATCTTCCTGTTCCTGAACTTCATCAACATTGTTAGCTTCATCAAAAATTATATGTACACTCTCTTCAATACACATCGACTTTTTATTATAAACTTTGTATGTTTTACTGTTTAAGGCGTATCCTAAGAACACAGCCTCATCACTTCTTTCATCGAATTTCCCTAAGTTCCTTTTGCCATTGTTGTGAACAAAACATTTACACCCAAAGGCTCTAAAGTAAGAGATATTGGGTTTGATTCCTTTTAATAGCTCATAGGGAGTCTTGTTTAAAATGGCCCTGATCATTACTCTATTAATAATATAACAAGCTGTGTTTACTGCTTCAGCCCAGAAGTTCCTTGGTAAGGAACTGGCAATTAACATGGTCCTAGCCATGTCTTCCAAGGTTCTATTTTTTTCTTTCAACAACTCCATTTTGTTGTGGAGTCCTAGGTGCAGAAAAGTTGTGATCCATACCTTGTTCCTTGCAGTATTCATTAAACTTGTGATTCTCAAATTCAGTTCCATGATCTGACCTTATATGTATTAGCTGACGTCCTGTGGATCTTTGTATTCTCTTAGCAAAAGCAACAAATTCATTAAACGTTTCATCTTTACTTGCTAGGAAAATAACCCAGGTAAAACGAGAATAATCGTCAACAATAACCAAGACATAACGTTTTCCACTTCTACTTTGAATTCTCATAGGTCCACACAAATCCATATGGATGAGTTCCAATGGTTTGGTTGTGCTGACCATTTTCTTAGGCTTGAAGGAGCTCCTGACATGCTTTCCTTTGGCACATGCTTCACAAACTTTGTCTTTAAGGAACTTGATGGAAGGTAGACCTCTCACTAGTTCCTTTGACCTCAGTTTGTCAAGCAATGAAAAGCTAGCATGTCCGAATCTCTTGTGCCATAGAAGTGGGTCCTCCTCAATAACACTAAGACAAGTTAAGTTGTTCCTTGGAACTTTGTTGAGATCCACAGTATATGTGTTCCCTTTGCGAGTTCCTTCCAAAATAACTTCCTTACTGTTATTGTTAATAATTCGACAATTTTCTGAAGTAAAGCTTACTGAGTTTCCTTTGTCACAGAATTGTGAAATACTAAGCAGACTGTGCATTAAACCTTCTACCAGGAACACATTGTCAATTGAATGGGAACTTGACCTTCCTACTTTTCCAATGGCGATGATTTCACCTTTCTTGTTGTCTCCAAAGGTCACAGTTCCTCCGTTGTAGGCCTCTAGTGAGAGAAATTTGGTTTTATCTCCTGTCATGTGCTTGGAACACCCGCTATCAAGATACCACGAGTTGTTCCCCCTCACTAGGACCTGCAATATTATCAATTGTTAGATATAGGAACTCGGGTTTCCTCGAGTTCTTTTTCTACTAAAGGATCAACCTTCTTAATCCATATCTTCTTGACAATGTTCTTGTTTTTATTAAACAGTTCCTTCTTTTTGGAACACACAGTCACAGCATGATCATCAGTACCACAAAAGGAACAAACTTTGACACTAGGGAGTTCCACATAATTTTTCTTTTTACCATTGTTCCTTTTATAGTAAAAACCTACGCCTTCAGTTTTTTAAGATTGAGCCTTCTCAATCCACTTAGGAGTGATTCTAGGAGCTTGTTTCCATGCATTAGCTAAAGCTAGTTCCTTGATTAATTTCTCCTTTTGTTCCTTTACTGTGACCAACTCACTGTTTAAGTTTTCCAAATCAACGTTGAAGACCCCCATGCTAATCTCAGTGGACTTGCTAGGATCTAGGCTTAAATTAAACAGTTTATATTGACTGAGTTCCACTTTGAGAAGTATGTTTTCATTTTTGACTCTCTCAAAGGAGTTTTGAAGAGCAGTGTTTCTATCAAGCATGTCAAAGAACCTACCCTGTACATCAGATCTAACATTATTAAGGTAGGTCATGTGTCCCTTGGTGAGTTCCAAGGCTTTGTCACTTTGAGCCTTTATTATGCTAAGCTTTTTAAAGTTATCTAGAGTTTCTATCAATAATTCCACTAATTTATTTTTAGACAGAGATAGAAGAGTTGAGGACCTTACTTCACTTGATGGATCTTGGGTTGATTCATCGATCTTTGCCATAAGACAAAGGTTTGCTGTTTCTTCTGGTTGATCCTCGTCTTCTTCCGAGTCAGTGGCTTCTCCCCAAGCTTCGATCATTGCCTTCTTGAAGTTGGGTTTGTCAAAGTTAGATTTGTTGAATCTTTCCTTGTATTGATCCTTTCCCTTGCCTTTCCCTTTTTCATTTTCCCACTGAGGGCAGTCTTTGATTTGATGGTCAGAATCACCGCACTTGAAACATCCTTGGTCAGACTTGGAACCACTTGATTTTCTCACTGAGTTCCTTCCTCTTAGATTTCCAGGTTTAGAGTTCCTGTAAAATCTTTTTATTCTTCTGACCAACATAGCAACCTCATCTTCATCGGGTTCTGAGTCCTCCTGTTCCTCAGCCTTGAGAGCAAGGCCTCGGTTCTCAGGAACAGCTGCTCCTAGATGTAATTTGTGAGTCATCAAGGATCCCGCCAATTTTTCAATGTTGAATTTGGTGAAGTCCTTTGTTTCAAATAATGTAGTGACCTTGGTTCTCCATCTATCATCTTGAGGCGCGCATGCTCCTTAGGATCTTCCTAACCTGTTCATCAGAGGGAATAATTCTTCCAAGAGAAACTAGCTCATTAGTAATGTTAGTGAAACGAGTAAACATTTCCTGTATTGTTTCTCTTGGTTGCATTTCGAAACGTTCATACTTAGACATTAATAAACCAATTTTTGAACGTTTGACCTCATTAGTTCCTTCATGAGTTATTTGAAGGAGATCCCAAATTTGCTTTGCGCTTTTGCACCCCATAACTTTGTTATGTTCGTGAGGTCCAAGGCCACAATGCAAGAGTTTCACAACTATTGCATTGATTTCATATTTTTCAAAATCTTCCTTAGCAAATTCAGACATAGGTTTAGGAACTACCTCATTTTGAGCATTAGTCGTTGTTACCTCGAAATCGCCAACTTCTATGACTCGCCAGACTTGATAATTCTCTGCCTTGATATAGATCTCCATCCTATTCTTCCAGTAGGTGTAGAATTTTCCGTTGAACATTGGAGGTCTTTGAGTGGAATAACCTTCCTCGAGTTTCTCGTAAGCGTTCATACTTTCCAGGAACTTTTTCTCAACAGGGTTTCCTGTATTTTTGTGAGATCCTGCTCTGATACCAACTGATAGTTCAGTAGGAACACTTGACAAGAGGGGGAGTGAATTGTTTCTTGGGAACTTGAGTAAGTTTCTTGCAGAATTTAAACAATATAGAGACTGAGAATAATGAGCGAAGAAAGATATAAAACTGAGGAACCTTCTTGATCCTAATCAAGAAGAACCTCACAACTCTTTTGTATTAATGTAATAACTCTATTACAAATACACTCTTTAACTCGAGTTCCTCTCGAACACGAGTTCCCCACAGCAACCCCCTTCGATTACTGTGCTACTCTTTCTCTCTCTGACTTAACTCTAAGTCGCTCCTTTTCTCTTTGACTTAACTCTAAGTCACTCTTTTTCTCTTTGACTTAACTCTAAGTCGCTCTTTCTCTCTTTGACTTAACTCTAAGTCACTCAAGGATCACTCAACCCTTAAACCCAAAATACAATATGATAGATAAACTCTAGTACATAATAAAGCTTATAGCAATAAGGAACTCAAGGAACACTCTATTCTGCAAACTGATTCTTTTAAAACGTTTAAGCTCTTTAAGATATATTTTGTAGAGATCAATTGTGTTTTGAAAAGCAAAAAATCTTCTCCTTTTATAGAGGATTTTTACCTAAGGTTGGGTACCCATGTTCTCCTCAACTACCCACTAACTGCTACTGCTCAGTAACATGGGCATAGTTGGAGAGAAACAGGGGAGACCAAATCAAAACATTAATTGCACGTTTAAACAGAAATACGTGGGAGAGTTTCAAGGATCATGAAAAATCTTTTGCTTGAGAAACAAGGAGAATGAAATCAGAATCCTATGTTTTCATTTATTAATTAAATTCATTTTATTTATTAAAAAGATTTTCCAAGTTAAAACTCTTTTATAATTACAGTTAACATATTTCATTTAAAACGTACCAAAAAATACTTATGTCCCTTGCGTTCCAAATTACGTATAAACATTATTAAATACTTACATAAATCCTAAACATAAACTCATATGTTGTAGTCTTCATGTTGCACCTTTAGAAGCTTCACTCGAAGTCTTCCCAATTTGTTCTTTCTCTGGAACACCGAGGATCCACATAATATATGAGGATCTCGCCTTAGGAACTCGCCTAATTTAAGGATCTCGCCTTAGGAACTCGCCTAATTTAAGGATCTCGCGTTGTAAACTTGCTAGATGATTAATTCTTCAACGTAGTGTCTGACATGGATCAAGTGACTTTGCATTATCCCTCTAAGGATCTCGGAACCTATTATGCAACATAACTTAATCAATAGTCAGGAGTTTGTTTTGTCATCATCAAAACTTTAGAGTCAACAAATCCTTAACTTTGTATTGTAATATTCAAATTTAGTTCATTTAAATATTTTTTACACAACTAATTTAAATTTATACTTTTTCATATATTCTATTACAAATATTAAGTTACTATTGAAATAATAAACTATTTTAGTAATAAAGGTGCATAGTTGCATTCGGGACCTGATCTAGTTAATTCAATAAGATGGTGATTACTTTGATCATCATCCTAAAAAGGTCTCTCCAACTCACCAAGCTCTTCACTGTCAGTAATAGAAAGTCTACGACTGTACTAGTGACAGTCGTAGGAGCCTTAAAGCTGCTATCACAGTGAGTTTGAGAGAGCATTAACATCAAGTCATCAACCCACCCAACTCCACCACCATCGCCACAACAACCATGATGCGGTGGTCGCCACCGATCAGAAGTGAGGGTGGCCTCGGACTAGCAGCATTTTCATACATAGCCATAGACTACCTCAGAGAGATCTCCCCCACATGGCACTCTCGTCTTCAACCAGCTCTCTGGTCAATTCTCTCTCTCATCGCCCTCTCTCGTATCTTCACTTACAAGCACTGGTCTTCCGAGTTTCGCGCCGCTCTTCCTTTTCTCGGTTCCATCATTTTCCTTCTATGTGCTCTCCTCTATGAAGCTCTTTCTGTTCGCTCCGTCACCGCCGTCCTCGGCCTCGATTGGCATAGGTATTCTTTTGTTTCCGGGCTGAATTTAAGCATTTAATATATTTCTCATCGTGTTGCGAGTATTAATTCAGGAACCCATGACAAAATCACACGTCCATTAATTCTATTTTTAGCTTACCGCGCGTTTAAGGGTATGTTTATCGATTTTGTTAATTATTTTGTAAATTTCAGGTGGGTTTTGCTGTTAGTAGAATTTTTTGGTAATCTGGGAAAATCCACAGATTATTAAATGTTAGGTTATGAGTTAATTTTGGCAATTTTCTGTTAAAAATTGGGTTTAAATTTGGTCTGGGGTTAGTACCATTGTGAACAATTTTCTTATTTATGAGAGAAAGATATTTTATTTAAGGAAAGTAGAAGGCTTCAGCAGTTATTTCCATAATAATAATTCGAGAACTAATTGAAGAAAGTGCTGATTATTGGAGTGCTTCTAGATTTTTACGAGTTTTTCGTTCTCCTCTTGGATAGTCTTGTGCTGGAACTGTGTTTGACGTATAGCTGGATAGGTGTGTAAAACTGCAGCTCTGATTTACATTGTGAATATTTGTGCTTATGAGTGGTCTAGTATAGCTAGAGGTGTGGAAATGATGTTTTAAAAGCTATGTTTGTGAATTATACAGAGTAGTAGACCTTTCTGTAGTGCCTAAAGCAAATATACTCTCCACAATTTACATATGTCTTCCCCTCCAACATCACGAATGAAGAATTGCACGACTAACATTCCTATTCCAGAGAATAATAATTTTAATGTCGGGGTGCTGAAGAGACACGATAGATATTCGAAAAGCTCGATTTTTTCATTCCCTAAGTCGGAGAATGGTAGGATTTTTTTCTTATAATATATCTTAATTTTTAGAAGTATTGTCAAGTTTTGTGAGTATCACCTATATGCATTCTCAAAATTTTTCTTTTTATGTCTTTAGCACCTTTAATAAAAATGCAATAGGCGTTCATTTTCAAGCTGAAATCAAGTCAAACCCGGGTTTGAGGTTTTGAGTTCAAGTCAATCTTTAGCTTTTTGAGCTTGCTAATTTTTGAGTATCAATCTTTAGCTTTTTGAGCTTGCTAATTTTTGAGTATCAATCTTTAGCTTTTTGAGCTTGCTAATTTTTGAGTACGTGGTTTTAATCAAGCCGAGGTTCCGCTAGATTATGCTTTACGTGATGTTTACTCTCTTCAAGTACTTAAAAGTCGTAAAGATGATCCAAGACAGCTAGAAAATGAGAATATCTAGTTTATTGGATCTGTCATGGAAATATGGAATAAGAGTATATAATGTATGGAAGTATAGATACAAGTAATAGAAGGTCCAAAGGCTTATCCTATTGACTAAAGTTCAAGCTCTAACTTACCCTGATAAGTGTTAATTAACTTCTCAGCTTACACGGGAGTCTCCTTCATGATTGGTACTTAAGAGACATTGCTTTTTACTAAGGTAGGAAATCAATAACTGAATTAAAGTTGGTTTTACTTCTATAGTAGATGAAGTTGGGCAGTGTGTAGTATGCAGTGTGCATTCCCGTGCTCTGTCTCGTCTTACTTTGCATTGTGCAAGAAATCATTTGTTTTTAGGTGGTTTTGGATATTAGAAAACAATTCAGGTATAATGCCTCTATAAGATTGAAGAAGTAGAGGGAGATTGACTAACGTATAAGATTGTTGGTTACTCCACCTATCACAAATTGGTTTTAAGATTTTAATCATGATTCTCTTTCTCGCTACTCATATTATATTGTCAGTTAAAAGAGCTCTCTTTTTATTATTTTTTCATCTGGGGTCGGAAGGGGTTGAGCTGTTTGGTGAGGGGAGGTGATGGGATCATGTGTCCTGTTTCCTTAAAGTAAACTGGATGACAAGTCCTTTCCATTCAGGTTTTTACAATTATATGGTGTTGAATCTGGATTGGGATTCATTCTCCCTCCTTCGCTCACTGGTGTCTTTGACCACAAGCTCAGGAATCTAGAATGAAAAGAGGTTCTTTTAAGAGGAAAGGAGGGGGGGGGGGGGGGGGGAGAGAGGCGAGATTAGGAATTGGCTTAATTTATCCAATTTTCTTTTATATTTAGGCAAAATATTGCTGATAGCTGATCCTTTTTAGCAAATAGCAGATAGATAGCATATTGTAGTAGCAAAGACCAGCGCAGGTTAGTATAATCTGTAGAACGGTTGGGTATAGCAGTTTCCTTTTGGATATAAAATTATATACAATAGCATAAATACATTCTGGTTATAGTATAAGTGAAATAATTAATGTTAAAAAATTTGATTTAAATCTATTGAACTACAGGTACTCATAAAAAAAACATATTGGACCGGACTAAGCAAAAATACAAAAAAAGACTTAACTATGAACCATGTTCATAAAAAAGATTAGTACTGTCGAAGTGAAAACTTCAGGAATCTAAAGCACCAATGTGAATAATATAAAGTACTTTTTAAGCGATGCTAGATGGGTCCCTCAAAAAAAGAGATGCTAGATGGGGAAGGTTTGCATAGGAAAGTCCTAATCTACTAAGGATTATTTACCAAACACGGGTATTTCTGGTTGTAGGGAATTTATCTTATTTCACTTCTGGTAAATGTTTCTAGCTTAAATCAATTTGTAGATTGTGAGTACATAGTGTGTCTCCTTTCTGTGAATTATTGCATGCATGCCTCATTCTAGGGTAACTTAGTGCTATGTTACTAGGACTCGGGTACCCATGTTGGACACGGTTACGTGTCCAAGTATCCGACTCGGCTATTATGTGGAAAAAAACATGATTTTGGTCCAAAACGAAGTGTCCTATATCCATATCCATGTTTGAGTGTCGAGGATCCTACACGGATACTTGAGGTGAAGAGTCCAAGTAACATAGACTTGGTGCGTGGATGTCTATGTGCACAATTAATTGAACAATTTTTGTTTTACTTATGGCAGAAATACACCTCCGCTTCCTGACACTGGCCAGTGGTTACTCTTGGCTCTGAATGAGAAGCTGCCCCAGACTGTGGTTGATATTTTGAGAGCACACATAGTTGGGTTGCATCACTTCTTGATGCTTTTTATTATGCTTGCTTTCTCTGTGCTGTTCGGCTCTGTAAAAGCTCCTGGCTTTGGGCTTGGAACGAGGTACTTGTTCACAATGGCAATTGGCCGTCTTTTACGGGCTATAAGTTTTGCATCAACGATTCTTCCATCAGCTCGGCCTTGGTGCGCTTCAGCTCGCTTTCAAGTTCCAGGCCATCCTCATCGTTGGGCACAGAAATTTTATGTCCCTTATGCTTCTGACGCAAATGCTATTCGTCAGTTATTAAATAAGGATTTTGCTTATGGTTAGTATTATATTTGTCGTGTGTGTTTCTCCATTTTTCTTTCTTGAAATACTTGGTCGTTGTCTGTCCTCTGCTGTTCATCATTAGCATTACCCCCATTGTCTTCAAAGAGGCTCCCATAACAAGCGGGGTAAGGGGGGGTCGGATGTACTCAACCTTACCTCTGCAATTGGAGAGAGGTTGTTTTCCAATTGACCAGTCTGTCCTCTTCTGTTATGTGTGAATAATCTTCTACATGGATTTAATGTAAAGGGGTCTCAGTTGGAAATTTTGTTGACCCAAAAGCCAAATCTTACATTATGTGTAACATATTGTGTATGATTTTAGTGAAACCCCACAATAATGCAGGATCAAAAGCTACTCTGCAAATGAGATATGAAGGTTCTTAGTCCATTTGTCTCGACTGTTTAGAGGAATACCATTGCGGACCTTTTTCATTCGCCAAAATTCTTTCAACCTGGTGATTCAATACTTGACATCCAATTGAGACCTTTTGCGCTCATCAAGAATAGGACTCAGCGGCCAATACAAGTTCTTACAAGTTATAATGTGGGGAGAGGGTATTGGAACATCAGATGTCTAGCTTGTTTCCCATGAAATGAAGCAATGACCATTTTATCACAGTGATTGACTTTCAGGTTTCGTGGGATTTTGTGATGTTGGTGATAGTTTTGGTCCCTGGTTGTGTAATTGTGCTGATGTAGATCAGAAAATGAAGTTAGAATACACAGCTTCTGTAATCAAGTTCTTTCAAATTTTTGTGTTATAGTCAACTGTCATATCTTGTCATTAACAAGTTGTTGCTGACAGTCCAAATCCATTCCAATGTGTTGCAGCTGATTCTGGTAAATTACTTGGTGACTACCGGCCTGACTGGGGTTCAATGAGCTTTCTCATAGATTTTCTGCGGCCAACTCCAGGTGAGGGATCATCATGGTTTCATCTGCTGAAGAAAGCTGGAGGTGGTTGCAACGACCTACTCTACAGTGGCCACATGCTTGTTGCTGTGCTCACAGCCATGGCTTGGACGGTATGATTATCATTTGCTCTGTCCTTATAATTTACAGCTAGCTCTATGGTACTCTTTTTTCTGGAAAGTGAGCGAACATAACTGACACGGAAAACAACAAAGTCAGAGGGTAAAAGCAAAATAATTAGAGGGTGAGCTCCTTATTAGAAGCGCACAATGGGATGTCTCCATTATATCCAGACAAACCAGATTGTAGTTCCAAAAGGTTTAATCTGAATTGACATATGTTTTTTTAGCATTCTTCATCTAGTTAGTTGTCCTTCCATATCTAAATCTCTGTTTCCATACCATGTCATAATTAAATACACAGTTTGACTACTGGCTGTTGAATTATCAGATATTGTACCCTTTACTATCTGAAATTAATACAGGAAGCTTATGGAGGTTTTAGTTCAGCCCTTGTGTGGGTGTTAGTCCTGCACAGTGCTCAGAGAGAAATCAGGGAACGACATCACTACAGTGTAGACTGTATCGTAGCTATATACGTGGGTTACCTGTTGTGGAAGATGACAGGTTTTATATGGTCAGCTCAAGATGTATCTAGAAAGAAAAGGCTTAATAAGCTAGAAAAGATACAAGGTAAGCTAATCCAAGCTGCTAAAGATTCCGACATAGAAGAGGTACAAAAACTTTTGAATCAAGTTGAGTTAGGAAGTCAGGAAAACCAGGGAGGAGGAGGAGGAGGAGTAAGCAACAAGGTTATGTGGTTATTCCCTTTGGTCACTACTTTCTCTACCTTCATAATCATTATTCTCGCCTTCACGCATACTAGTGATGGCTAATTTGTTTCTGCAACTTCGTATCCTTTTCTCCATTTTTTCCCCCTCTACCAAGTAGTCAAGTACCAATGTAACAAATTGCTAAAAATTTGCTTTCCTTTCTGATATATGTGAGACTTGGGTGCAGATTAGAGGTAGCGTATTGTACACAATCAGCTCATAGCTTTCTTTTTTTACTGAGGGAACCTTTCCTTTTTGTGGCTACATTTCATCTGTTCCAGTTGTTGTAAAAGCTGTGTACCAAAACTGTTTGTATTCTTAGAAGAAGAAACATTTGCTTAATGGTCTTGAATTTGAGGCAGGAGTGAGCAGGACTCCCTACTATTCGCCTATTGGGTGCCCTTCACCCCTTAAACGGAAACAAACTACTTTCACCGTCCCTTTTTCCCTTTTTATTCTTTACATATTCTGTTTTGGTTTCTCATTTTAATCTTTACGTTTGAAATATTTTATTTTATATTGTAGCATAAATGTTCTTAATATTCTGTCAAAAATCGTGCAAGTGATTATTTTAATCAATCAAATTCATTGTGCACTATTTTCCTATTGGAACATTAAATCTTTCACAATTTCCCAATGTCATATTTTGGATAAATGTAAAAATATTATCAATAAATTTAATTTGCATTGTTTAAATAAAAAAAGAAGAATTTTTATCAACATTAATTAGTTGTTAAATACTACTCCCTCTGTCTCTTTTTGTTTTTTACGTTTGGTATTTTGCACGCGTTTTAACGACTAATTAATGTGCATTGAGATTCTTCTAAGTTTTTCATGTAAACGAGGAAAATTACGTTTATTTATAATGTTTTCACTATTATCAAAATTCTGATATTGGAAATATGAGAAAAAGTTAATGTCTTTATGGAAAAGTGTGAGAGATTAAATGACCCAATGGATTTAATTGGTTAATGTAATAACTGGCACAAATTTTGATAAAATATTAAATTATTTATGTGATAATATAAAAGGAAATGTAAAGAACATTTTGAAACACCCAAAAAGGAAAACGTAAAAAACAAAAAGAGACGGAGGGAGTAGCATGTATGATACAAAACATAAACAATAAAAAAATATGGAGGAGAGTGGCTTTTATCTCATGCGATTCATGGGGATTTTAATAAATTTTTTTTGTTATATTGTCAATGTAATAATTTGTTTATTTCTGATGGAGCTAAAGATTCATTTGTTCGTTTGCCTTTGGGTATGATTGATTAAATCAGTCTCGTTCTCAAAATCTCTTCACTTCCTTTCATTTCCATGAAGTGGAAGATGGTCGTCTCATCTCGTTATTGTTATTGGGCTAATTGGATACATCATCTCTGCAATTGCAGGGGTAAGGGTGTATTATGTTAGACCCTCCTATCTCACATGTTGCAAATTTGTCAAATACAACCCAATAAAGTTGTCTCTTTATTAATTATAACATCAAACTTTCAAAATTTTAAATTATAACCTTAAACTTACATCTCCACTTTAAACTACAACTCCGGATAATTTTTTGGCAAAATCAATTGGAATATGATGTCATTAATCTTATTAAAACACAATTGGAGTACATAATTTCCTAAAGAAATAAAAACGAATAATTTCTGATTAATTTGTTTTATTTTTTTTGGAATTATTTAATTTATATTTAGATTGATTATGATATTAATAACATCATATTCCAATGTTATGCGGGAAAATGACTTTGGGGTTGTAATTTAAAGTGAGGTTGTTATACACATTTTAAAACTTGCCCTTAGAAAGGGTATTTGACTAATTAAATAGTCCCAAAAATAACATTTGGAGCTCAGTTATATGGACAGGCCCAACATATGAAAGAATATAAAAAAGAAGCTAGATCAGCCTAAGATGAGCGGAGCCCTAAAGGAGTAAATGCCTAAGAGCCAAAACTCAACTCCATCATCGAAAGATAGGACGCGCGGACCAAGTCAAGAAGAAGGAAAGCTAACGTGGCCATGAACTGCCAAACAGTCGGTTATTCCTCCTACCAAGGAAATTAAGGAAAGTAACTCTCACTCCCCCTGAACTGCACCACAAATGAAGAAGTATATATAGAGATTAAAAAGGCAGAAGAAAGACATCATGAACAACACAAGAACATTTCTAAATTTCTTAACTTTTAGGCTTAGCGCGTAGTTAACCCTATGCTTAGTAGCCTACCAGTAGCATAGCGTCCTTTATGTTAGTGAAGAACTCAAGATTTGGTTTGTCAGCGCCAGTGTGTCCTCCAATAATTCAACCATGGAGGTAACTTTCCTCGTGATTTATTATTTGTCCAGTTTCATTACATATCAATCAATGATATTTATTGACATCATTTGATGTTAATCTTAAGCCTTTCGTTTTGCATTCATTACTCACTAATTGAGTTCACGTTGGTAGTTTCTTATGAAATTACTCATTCACGAGCGAGGTCTCCACGTAAAGAGGTCAGTCGTCCCTAAGAGTAGTACCCATGGACACCTTTATCACCCTATACAAGATAAGGTGCTATTACTTGTTCGCTTATAATGTCAACATGGTGTTGCTATTCGTCGTCCTTTTTTACATATGTCACCCACCTTTTCTAAAGGGAAATTACCACCTTGTCCCTCCTACATACTCACCCACCTTTACCCCTTTCTCTCTAACTCCACCCCTCACCCCATGATCCCTGTTGACTTAGCTCTGCCACCTCCACAACTACAGCTTCCACCCCTCTTTTTAATTACGGAAATTTCATGAAATGCCCCCGAGTTTTGCTATAATTCACCAAACGCCCATCAATTTCAATAACTCGTAAAATACCCCTCACAATTCTTATAATATCATTGAATGCCCACACAGTTAATAGACGTTAACTCTCCGTTAGAGGAAGTTTACCATTTTTCCCTTATTTTTCTTTTGGGCGCCATAACCCATCCCTACCCGGGGTTACCCATTCTACAGTTCAAAAAAAATCGCCACCCTCAAACTGCTTCTCTCTCTCTTCCCTGTTCTTCCTCCTTCTTCTACCATAACTGCATCATCAATCACACAAACAACCTTAGAATTTTGTGCGCATTGTGTTGGTGAAGTCATTTTCTGTGTTTTTAACCACACACGATTTCTCGAAAAGGGGGTTTTGGCGAATTGCGCAAGGAAGTTGTAGAAGTTGAAGGTCAAATGTGAATTTCGTGTTCTTAGGTTACTTGCGCATTGTGTAAGGTATGTAATGTCAATCGCACAAAAAAAAATTCCCGTTTTTACAAACTTCTGTTGCGCAAATTCAGGGTTTATAGTTTCTGGAAATTTGATGTTGGAGATGACTTGTTTGTTTGCGTTTTCATGAAATAAAGCATGAATTAGTTGTTTATGTCTTGCATGCCAATTTGGTAATGGAAATTTTGTTTTTTCTTGATGTTTTTTTGTGTTAGGATGTCTGCTATTTGGTTGTTGTTGCACTATAAGTCTCATGATTTTGATGTGAGGGTTGTGGACAATGATAAATGTCATTTGATCGACATATTTCTGGATATATTTGTTGAATCGTCTAAGAAAAATGTATTTTTTCCTGATAAGTTTATGTTTTACACTGAGTCACCTGGTGGGAGGGTAGAATTGTTAGATGATAGTGTAATGATGAGAATGTGGGGGTGGAATAGGGGCAAGGACACATTAGAATTATGGGTAGAGGAATCAGATTGTCTAAGAGTAACTTTTAAGTCTACTATAGCTTTGATTGAGAGGCAAAGGAAGGAGGATGAAAGAAATTTAAGAGAGAGACAAGAAGAGATTTTAAGGATGCAAAGAGAGGCAGAAGAGCAGAGGAGGGAAGAGGAGGAAAGGGAAAGGGTGAGGAAGGAAATGGAGGAACAACTAAGACACATAGTTGTTGTGGAGGTTCTAGTGGTGGATCTTGAGGATGATGGGATTGAGTATGTGAGGATTTTTGACACATAGGATGCCGATGAAGTATTTTCAGGGGTTTCTCATCCACAACAACAAACACAAGACTCCCCCCCCCCCCCCTCCTAAGAAACCTTCTAGGCAAGGTTATCAGGATCGGGATCCCACTTGGGATCGGTGAGGGGGGGGGGGGGTAGGATCGGAACGGTAGGATCGGATCGTAGGATCGTAAGATCCTACAAATTTGAAAAATTGAGCGAGTGAAATGATAGAAGGTGACTAGTACATGATTTTCTAATAAAAATAAGACCCAAAAACACACTTTTGCTTACATAAGATCGATATAAGTGTCATACATGGTTAACAAAATACTTCGAATGTTATTTTAAAGCTTAAAAATCCAAATAATAGAAGGAAAATATTTTTTAAGCATTATAACTTTTAGTAATTAATCTAAATAAGTAAATAACCAACAACACAAATTAATTTTCATCATAGCCGAAATTCCGTCATCAAAATCACTTAATGCCCCCGATGTTCCGGTTCCCGTGACATTGAGATCATCATAATCATAATCATCACCATCACCATCACCAAAATCAAATTTTAAGTTTCCAGGATCATGAACCCCATTTGAAGCAACACAAGCAGCCACATCATTCTCGTCGTCACTGATTACAAGTTGCTCGACACCCGCATCTACGGGAATGAATTAATTGTATATCATACAAAAAATTGAAAAGTAAAAGTTTAATGATAAAAGATAAAATACATTATATTACAAATAAGCTTCATATAATTAACAAACACCAGTTCGATTTAGGACACCAAACAATTAAGTTTTCTTTTCTTTTTCACCAGACAACATTTCTACAGCATTTCTACAGAACATTGAGTAAGAAACTGATCACAGAGGCATTCAAAATTTCAGAGTATCAGACATTCAGATTTCAGAGTGTTGTTAAGCAACTCCAAGTCTCCAATTATCACACAACAATTATCATTATCATATGCCTTATTAAGGCTGAGTCTTTGCAAGCAGAAAGCAGCAAAAAATTCACAATTCTAAAGACAATTCACCCTCCTGCAGTCCTGCCTTATTAAGCCAGCAATTTTCGAATTTACATAAATCAAATTAAACTGTTGTCTGCTGCAATTTTGGATTTCAAATACATAAATCAATTTGAATTTACCATTACGCTGCTGCAATTTTCGAATTGAATACATAAATGATAAATCAAATTAAAATTTCGAAAATTAAAGTATGCAAATTGAATACACAAATCAAATTAAAATTTCGAAAATCAATTCATCAAAATCACCAAATAAATTGAAAGTATCAGTACTCAAATTGAAAGAAAAATTGAAGAAACAAAAGAAATTACCTTGTGTGGATTGAGCAGCGAGCTTCAATTAAAGAAGAAGAAGAAGAGTCGTAGAGGTACAGTAGCAGCGTGGGCATCAAAGTCGAGGGAGCAGGCTGAGAAGCGAGCTTCAATTCGAGTAAGAACAGCTGAGCAGCGAGCTTCAATTCGAGAAGAAGAGGAACAGTAGTTGTGCGATGGAGAAGATGAAGTTAGGGCATCAAATCTCACGGGGGGGGGGGGGGGGGTTTGTTTTTTTTGTCTTAAGTGGGCTTCAAACAATGGGTTTTTATTTTGGGCTTCATTTTAACGACCAAAAGCAGGATCGGTAGAATTGGTGGTGGGATCGCGATTCTATACGATCCCACCGATTCTATACGATCCTGAACGATCCTGTATACGATCCTGGAGTATTTGCGATTTTAGCACCGATTCGGATCGTTTTGAAAATTCCGGATCGTAGGATCGTACGATTCTACGATCCGGATCGCGATCCTAATAACATTGCTTCCAGGACCAAACCTAGGAAGAAAATGACCCCACAAAAAAGACACCAAAACCTTCCCAACCCCCCCCCCCCCCCCACCCACAACCTACTGAAACCATACCCACACCAGATACAAGACCACAAACACCTACACCTCAAGCTGAATCAACTTAAGAAACTCACCCACAATCACCAGAAACAACACAACATAAACAACAAGCACCCCAGCCCACACAAACTGAAACTGGTGTCCCACCTCCATCACAACAAGTAGGACCTAAACCAGCTGTCCCAACCAAACCCAAAAAACCAGGAAGGGCTAAACCTAAGGGGTTTAGGGTGGGGAAAAAGGCACTGGTGAAAATGGGAACATATGTTCTTAAATCTGATAGGGGAAACACAAGGGGTACTAAGGCATGTAAGGGTAAGGGTAGTGCTATGATATCTGATGGCGAGGGTGATTAAGACAATGAGGATGTTAATTTTAAGGAATCTGGGAGTGGTGAGGGTGATGAAGACAGTGATGATGAAACAAACATAGGGGATTTCATTGTTGATGAGGAGGGGTTGAATGATTTGGTGGATGCCATCCATGAGAATTCATTTGAGGAGTGTCTAGATGGGAGTTCAAAATGGACAAGAATTACAAGAACGAGAAGGTGTATGTTGGAGCAACCCTATGGTTCTATTAAGCTTGAGCCCTGGTTGATATTTACATATAGGGGGGCCTTTGTCAATGTCCTAAAGGACTACTGCATACAGGAGGGGTTTGGGTTTAGTGTTGAGAAGGAAGACAATAGAAGATACACTGTTGTTTGTGCAATTGAGGGTTGTGATTGGAGGATTAATGCTTCAAAGATGGTTGATAAGATCAGTTGGGAAATAAAATAATTGACTGGGGAGCACAAACACTGTGGTAGGCTTGAGGTGAACTCCATAGTGACCACCAAATGGTTAGTGAGGAAGTTGTTTCCAGAGACTGAAGCAAACATAGATATTCCTGTTTTAACATATATTGAAGAGGGTGAATCAAGAGAGGTTTAGGATACAAGTTAATAAGAGGTTGTTCTACAAGGTTAAAGCAGTGGCTAAGGAGACCATCCATGGGAGTTTTAGTGAGTCAAATGCATTGTTACCTAGGTATGCAGAGATGATAAAGGAGACTAACCCTGGGAGTTATGCACTGATCACATGGCATAATGATTCTGGAAATGTGGAACCAAGGTTCAAGGCTTTCTTTTTCTCATTTGGTGCACAAGTAAGGGGATTTCTGAAGGGGTGTAGGCCCATTATTGGAATTGATGGAGCTCACCTTAGTGGGTATTTCAAGGGTATTATTCTGTTAGCCTTGGTGATTAATGGCAACAATGAGATCTTCCTGCTTACTTATGTGGTTGTTGACACTGAAACCCAAGAGAGATGGAACTATTTCATGATGAACCTCACGACACTATTTGAGAGAGAAGGCTGCAACAGGGATGACTGGACATTCATTAGTGACAGAATGCGAGTAAGATCTGAACTTTTATCTCTTATTCATGTTTTTATAATTTCACCAAATACCCCATAATATAGAGTTATTTCACCAAATACCCCAAAAGTTACCCCTTTACTTAAGTACATTATTTCATTATTTCATCAAATACTCTTCCCTGTAATTGTTTTCCTTAACTTGCTTAATTTCAGGGGGTGGATTTAGCTGTACATGAGAACCTTCCAAGGGCCCCTAGAAGGTGTTGCAGTCAACATCTGTAGATGAACTGCAAGAATGGAGGTTGGAGTGGAGAATTGTTCCACAAGCTCTTCTGGATAACTTCTAATGCTTACAACCCTTATGTTTACAACAAGGCTATTGACAGGATCACTGATTTTGATCCTAGGGAAACACAGTGTAGGGGAATACAGTTAAATACATATTAACATGTGCGGAACAATCCCCAAAGCCAGGAAACATGTATAAAGCACATATTAAGCAAACTTACATTCGAAGCGTGTTTTCCCTAGTTTATGATTCACGAACACGAACAAAGAACTCCAATCGTCGTTCCTCTATTTGGTTCACCGACACGTTCAGATCCGTCTTGAGATTCGTAGCTTAGACATCACTCAAGAGTTTGTGCTTTTGGGAAGAACACATCCATGGAGGCTAAGAGAGAATTAGGGTTTCTCTCTCCTCCTTAGGGTTTGATGTGTGTAACTGATTTGTTGCATTAGAATTAGGGAAATATAATAGACTAGGTTATATTAATAACCTATTAAGTGAGCCAAGCCAACCAGCCAAGCATAGAGCCCGACTGGCCAGCAAGGCCTGCGACCGAAGCCTTGCACAAGCGCGCAGCACACAACACGCAGTGGGGCTGGGCCTCGCTGCTGCTGTTGCTGTTGCTTTTGTGTGCGTGCACGGCCAAGGCAGCAAGGCCATGGGCCTTTGCTCCTTAAGCTTTGCTCGTGGGCTTGCATTCATGTTTTCTTTATTTAATTATCATTCGATAATTCATTTATCGTTTCGTACTTGACGATCCATTGTCGTACGATACGATTATTCGTTTCACCTAGCTTACGAATATATGCAATCACGATATACGATTTCACGATGTAATGTTAAATCCTATAATTATGTTTTCCGAAATAATTTTCCGAAAAGCTATTAAATGAATATCCGATTCATTTAATCCTATGATCTGTTACATGCGAATGGTGTGACTTTATAGGTTCAGTCAAGAGGAAGATGTGAGCCTAATATCGATTAGAACTCACTGATCGGAAGCATTGCTACAGCTAGCTGTTCTGATCACTTGATCTCACTGAATTAATTGTTCGTAATTAATCTGAACCTTGGTATTAGATTAATGCACCTTGGGTGAAGGACACATTTCCTTTAGTCTCCCACTTGTCATTCTGACAAGTGTGCATTCCGATTCCTTTGTCTCTTGGTGTTACTTACTGAACATAAGGTAAGATCCAAGCCATCCTTATTAGGTCCAGAAGTGTTCCTCGAATTACTAAGTTCAATTGTTAAAATTTTACAGAAGGTTAAGCCTTAACTATTCTGAGCACGGCCATGCATTTTCACAGTATCTAACTCTTCAAGAGGCCTTGTACAACAACAACACCATATCCTATCAAAGATAGGAGGACAATCCATTCTTGCAATCTATGAATACTCACTTTGATTCATAGTACGCCCAATAATTGCTTTTATAGCCTCCTTTTACGGTGCGACGTTTTTCTAGCATTAGAGCGAACTAATTCTCAAACGAGCAATCATAATTACTCATGTTCTGAGGAATGGTTCTAATCACCATTAATGAGAACTGCTTATGACATGACTTTAATCTCTTAAAGTGTTCTCATGGTCAATCCGATACAAGATCCAATAAGTATCTATGCAAATGATTTCTGACATCCAGTCCATCTAGTTCAAGAAACTGAACTATAAATAAACTTGCAATCTAATCTTCATTAGTCATTGGTCGTCCAACCTTTCAATGACCTGAATTAGAGATCCTTTTGTGATTTCAATATTCAAGTTCACTTATGGGTGTTTCTTTGTCAAAGAATCCATCTTGACATCATTTGAATTTTTTGAATCACTTGGACTTCATCATTTAATACTAAACCAAGATTAAATGATCTATGAAATGTAATTTCATAAATGATAACTGTTTAAACCAAATGCTTACCAATTTGTGGGCCTCTAACCCAAAAATCAAGCATTTAATGTTTTACAGATATAGGCCTTTCACCCAATACTTAAAACATTCATGGAATTCAAACTTGATTCTATTTCTGCATATGAGTGTTGTATCTCATTCGGTGCAGAGGTTTAGTGTATCATACTTTTCTATTCTTAGCATCTTTTCTATCGAAATCCTTTCGATGTAAGATGAAAAGATCTTTGAATATGTTTATAGAATGATCTAATCTTTCATTGTTGTTTAGGATGATATTCATATTTAAAATAGAAAATCATCTAGATAGCAGACTTGTGATCAACCTGAATTCATTGAAGAACTCCTACTAGAAACAATTCCCTTTCATTGCTTCTTACGCAATAATGAACTCATTTCAATTATGTAGAATTGCAAATAATGTTATCCTTTTGGAATACTCCAACCAGTTCACAGAGATGTGGGAGATACATCTTTCAACTAAGAACTTGGAAACTAATCATTGATTCAGTTTCTCATGCATCACATATGGCTTAGAACCTATGTTACCACCTTTTAATCACGACGCCTAATTGCCCGTGTATGTTTGTGGTTTGCCTAACAACAAGATTCAACTTTTGCTTAGGCAAATGCATGTAGCATCAAAACTTCAGTTCATCTTCACTTCCTCTTATCAAGTGCTCATCCTGCATATCCAAATGTATTGGATGTTCTTGATATTGTTCTAATGATCTTTGATCTAGATCAAGAGAGATTGGTATAAACTCGTCACGACCCAATGTTCACGAGTTATCTTGACGATCTATATATCACATCATACATGATTGATTGTAATGCAAAAACCATTCGCATTTTAAAATCTATCCATGTAACCTTTAGCTTTATTCTGTTTCAAGAGATACTGAATCTTGATAAAATCTTGGCATTGCCATGTGATATAAGGTGGAGGCACCTCTTCAAGGTACTTCATGCTTAACTTTAGTAATAACAGCCTAGCTTTATACTTAGTTAAAGAATTCATTACCTAGACTTACTCATATGGGTTGAGAGTCTCTTTTGAGTCTCTCAATTGTGTTTGATTTAGTAATTACTTTTACATAATCCAAACTACGCTTTAGATCCTATCCAATAGATCTTTAACCCAGTATTTTCTAAGTTTCGCCATGGTTCTAATATTGACAAATACTTTCAAATCTAACCATTTAGAATTTGAATGTCATTTTCAATAGAGAGATATGTATCTCATATATATAGAACCAATGAACTTGATTTAGCTCCCACTAAACTCATCATCTATAATATGATGCATATTTTCATAAAGCTATGATTGCTCAATAGCTTTGTTGAAAAATATGTTCCAATTCCCACTTGCATGCTTTAATCGACGAATAGATTTCTTAAGCTTGCTCTTTTATCTAGCATCCAAAACTTTTACATTGTGTGATGTACACAATTCCTTTCTACAAGTCCAATTGAGGAAGGTGTTTCCTTTTTCAATTGCCATATTTCCATATGCAATGATTTCTAGATTTATCCAAAATATTTCAAGCATTCCGACTTGGTGAAAAAGATTTCAACATTATCAATGCCGTGAAGTTGTTTATAATCTTTAACCACCTATCTAGCTTTTCTTTTGTATGTGTATACAATATCATCTTTGTATGTTTTGAAAACGTGTTTGCAACCAATGGGAGTGAACCCTTTATGCAAATCAACCAAATCATAGATTTGATTCTTTAAGATGAAGATACTTCGGATAAAATGGCCTCAAACCATTTTGTATGGCCTCGAACCATACTTATGTTTCTGATGGCCTCAAACCATACTTGGGAATTTTTAATTCGTCGTAGCTAACCAGTAACTCGTATGTTCTTGAAGCACTTCCAAAGTCTTCATAGTTTTCATTCCTCAAGATATCTATGTATCTATCTTGGTTGAATTCTATTCCTTATACGATTTACCTAGATATTGAACATCAAACGTTAGTGTCTATAAAGACATTACTCAAGTCCTTTGAGTATTAGGATTCTCTTGAAGCACTTCCAAAGTCTTCCTGAAGCTCTTCCAAAGGCTTCTAAGTACGGAGCTTTTCCAAAGAATCCTAAGTATCCTACATTTGTTTGTTGCTTGACTCAAAGTTCTTTTGAGGTCACTTCGAGGTAATTTTTCTCCCACTTGCCTTTTGGAAATATGATGGTTTCCTAAAAGACATTATCTAGAGAAACAACCATATGTTCTCAGATTTGTGGTAGAACCAATACCCTTTGTTTCTATGAGTCGCTCATAAAGAAACATATATTTATTCTTGAGTTTGTTTGATGTAAACACTAACTCCCACTGGGTTTGACAACCATAGATATATATGCTGAAAAGATGTACTGAACCGAAGTTCAATCCTTATGACATCTTATCCTTAGCTCCGACAACTTTGTTTAGTGTGATAGTCACTTGAGAGTATCATTTAGAAACTATATAGGAAAATAGTCGTGATTATCGTTAATCGAATAGATTCTGATTTCTCCATTTGGACATACCATATTCTTATAGAGCTTCGATTGTCATATTGCCATATAAACAATCTAGATAATCTTTCTTGGCTCATGCAAACATCACCTTGACCCAGCCTAGATGTTCCAAAATTCTTTCCAAGTTGATTTTATACCCTTTTGTGAATCACATTGAAGCATTTCACATATTTCACGTTGAGTAAATATAGCCATATTTTCTCAAATTCTTGTGAAATAGGTAAGTCATAAAATCCATCTTTGGCCCATGAACATAATTGTCCAGACTCTTCTAACAATAGTCCATTCCGATATCATGTTCAACAAGCAAGACCCACGTGTCTTAAATTAACCAACTTTCAGAAATTCATGCCATGGAATCTTAGAATGTTGTCTTGTTGATATGGTCGTATGACATTGCCAAAGATATGTGGAACACAAATCAAAATGTTTGATTTGAAACTTCTGAAGTTTGAGTGTGAAGAGATTCGTTTGTTTATTAATCAATAATATGACTCAACCCTTAAATGACAATTTCATTCAAATAAACACTCAACGAATGTTTTTGTTTACTTTGAATGTGAGTCTTTCCATTGTCCAAACATAAATTTATTATGATGATTAATGGAACATAATGCCATGTTCTAGCCTTTAGAAGGACTTTAAAACAAACATGATGACCCTGCAATTAATGTAGCACAACTTTGCTTCATTTCCCACTTGTAGGTCAATAACCAAACTTAGCTCCCGGAATTTGAGTTCTTAACAAGAGTTAAAACCTCAAGCGGTAATCTAATACCTTTAGGAGTTTATTTGCTAAGTCGTTTCTCTTTAACATAAACTTCAAGGTAGAAATAGAATATCTAAATTCATTTCTTTTGTTCCCGTTTCCTATCCTTTCTCGCACGTTTTCTTATAGTTCAAAAGATTTTACTCTTTGCTTGATCTTCTTACTTTGTTATACTTACAAAGTCCCTTTCTTTTATTCATTTTGAATGACCACATCCAATGAGTCTAGTTCGTTATTGAATCAAAAGAAAATTGGTTGTTAACCATTGGTTATACAAGAGCCTTTTGTTGTGGGCAAAATTACCATGCCTTCGTGTACCAATGAGGATGCGACACATGGCACGTATTACGCCCCCTAAGCAGAAACCATACGAAGACTAGACCACAACATGGGTATCAATCTACGTATTTACAATGTATATGTATTTGTATTTAAGAATGTATGAATGTATGTAATGTACCTATACCTGAAAAGGGGCCTAGGTAGTAGGTATTCCAAGTGGTATGAATAAGCACAATAGGCCCAAAAAGCCCACTATTGCCAAAAGGGCCAGGGAATTGTAAGGAGAAAGGACACATGTCCTCCTCCCATACCCTAGCCAATCATGTAAAGGGAATATTAGGTCATTCCCACAAAAACCTAGTACTATAAATAGTCCCACTTCCCTAGAAAAAGGGGTCACAATCAATACATTCAAGAGCAATTGCTGCTCTGCCTTCTCTCTACTTTCTCTCTCTATAAAAATACAATCTTGTAAAATCCATAAAAGTTACCGGAAAACCTCCAAGGTATCTCACCGGAAAAACCCCACAACATTTGGCGCCGTCTGTGGGGAGGTACGGTAACATGGAAGATCAACGACAGGACAACGATACTGGGCGGCCTACGCGAGTAGAGCGGCCACCCCTCCGAAAGAGAAATGCCGACTGAACATCATACGCCGGCCACGAGAATCACTGGAGATGCCGCGCGTATATTTGCGGCCGGGCACACCCCTCGTCACGCTGCCGAGGTAGAGGTGCTCAGCGAGGAGGACGACCAGGCCAATCGCACCCCTCCTGGAGGACACCTGGATTCTCGGGCGGATACGGTAATAGAGGAGAACCCTGATATGCCTGTCTCTGTGGGTGCTCTTCGGGCTATTTTGGCTGAGTTCCAAGCTGATGTGGGAAAGACAGTTAATGCTGAGGTACAGAAGAGTATGCTGATCTACACCACTGCTGTGGCTGCAAATTATGAGGGGCCGGCAAGCAATAGGCCAACACTTTCTTTGCGCCCCCCAAACGTCTGGACCAGGCTGACAGGCGAGGACCTGAGGAGACAGCCGCCAGCAAGTCAGCCCAATCAGGCAATGTCTTATCTACCACGCCGACTGCCACGGCGGCTGATCGGAGAAACGTCCCGAGGACGTGAGCAGCCACGCGCAGAGCAATTGCCTGACTCTGAGTCTGAACTTTCTGACACTGGATCAACCCCCGTCATGCCGGATAGACCTCTCCCTCATCCAACTTATACGCATCTGAGCCAGGCGCGCCCAGGGGTCACCTGTCCAACCCGTCAAACTCGCGGACGCGAGTCTTCCCAGCGGACACCCTACTCAAGGCGTCAAGATCCTGTGTATCACATTCAGGAGGGGGTGTCCAACATGGCCCTGGGACACACCACCCCTTTTGCAGACTCCATCATGAGAGCCTCGAGGGAACCCAAAGTCAAGCCGCCCAACATTGATGCTTACGATGGGACCACAGATCCAGACATGCACCTCTTGGTCTACCGGCATCACATGTATGTCCAAGGAACAACTGACTCAACCTGGTGTAAGTATTTTCCGGGCACACTCAAAGGAGTAGCATCTAAGTGGTTCGAGAGACTTGCAGCCGGAACTATTCGCTCTTTTTTGGAGCTCGAGCTATTGTTCTCTACTCGGTTCATGGCTCACAAGGAAGAAAAGAAGACGAGCATGCATCTGAGTAGGATTCAGCAAGGGAAAGACGAGTCTCTGAGGAGCTATGTGAAGAGATTCAATCTAGAGGCAGGGCAAATTCCGGATTTGCCAGATGGTGTTGCATTCGATAAATTCATTCGAGGGCTTAAAAAGGGCTATTTCAAGTTTGATCTGGTTAAGAAAAGCGTCCGAACAATGCCAGAAGTGCTGGATGAGGCCGAGGCCTTCATCCATGCAACAGAGATTTGCAGCGTCCCAAAAGATCCCAGAGGAAGTGATACCGCCAAGCCGGCGGCAAAAAAGGAGAAATTCGAAAAGAAGAGCCGGCCTAACGGGACGTGGGCTATTGCAAAAGAGTCAGACAGGGCTCCCGGGGCTGCAGGCCAGAAACGGTCCAGAACTTATGATCGGGAGCGATTTGAGTATAACACAGACATGTACACAATTCTGATGGACGTCGGGTCCAAATATGACATTGATCGTCCATTTCCCATGAAGTCGCCACCAGAAAGTAGGGACCCCAAACTGTACTGTCACTTTCACAGTGACATTGGGCATGACACCAAAGAATGTAAGAGCTTGAAAAGGGCATTGGACGGCCTAGCCTCCAAGGGATTCTTAAAGAGTTATATCAGCAGGAACACGAGAGGTTCTGGCAAACCCTTCTACAAGAAAAACAAATCCCCTCCCTCGGAGGAAGATGGGAATCGTACCGACCCAGAGTGCGTAGCAGTCATCTCCGGAGGATTGGCCGCCGGCGGGCCGACCATGAGGGGCCAGAAGGATTATGCCAAGCGATTGGGGCAAGTGATGCTGTCCGGCAAGGCAACAGTTGACCCGTTTCCAAAAGTTGAAATCGGCGAGGCCGACCGTGGGAAAATCTCCACCTCGCATGACGATCCTTTGGTAATTGAGATAAAAGTTGCTAATCTGAGGGTTAGGCGTATTTTGGTTGATACAGGAAGTTCGTCGGACATAATTAGTCTAGAGTGCTTGAATCGGCTGCAACATGATTCCTCAAAGATTGAGAAAATCCACTATCCCATTATAGGCTTCGGAGGTAGTATCATCCACCCAGTCGGCATAATTGCCCTTCCTCTGAGGATGGGAAATAAAAAGGAATCTCGACAAATGGACGTCCGTTTTCTCATAGTGAAAGACCTGACGGCATATAACATCATCTTGGGGCGTCCCACCTTGAATAGGGCAAAGGCTGTCATTGTGACTCATCTGATGCTTCTTAAGTTCATTTGTGATGATGGGAGTGTCAGCACTATACATGGTGACCAGCAACAAGCTGGAGATTGCTACCTAACCACCTTGAGTCCAGAAGCACGGGGGACGGGTGAAGAGAAAGGGACATCGGGAAACAAACGAAAATGTGGCGACACACAACCCAAGATCGTCAAAGAAACATTAACTATCTCAGCAGGGCACATGGAAGAGAGACGCCCAGAGCCTGTTGGGGCTCATTTCAATGTGGTATTAAACACAAATAAACCTGACAGAGTAGTGCCCATCGGGATTTCTCCTGACGACCCGCTGGCGGCAGAGTTGGTCCACCTTTTGAGAGTATTTGAAGATATCTTTGCTTTCACAGTGGACGAAATGCCGGGTATTGATCCTGCTGTGGCCGTCCATAAGCTGAATGTGGACCCAAACTTCAAACCGGTTCGTCAGAAGAAAAGGAACCATGGGGAGGATAGAAATCAGGCGGCAGCCGCGGAAATACAAAAGTTGATGGAGGCAGGGTTCGTCAGGCCTAGTCAGTACCCCGACTGGGTTGCTAATGTGGTCCTCGTCAAAAAACCTAATGGTACCTGGAGAATGTGTGTTGACTACACCAACCTCAATAAGGCATGTCCCAAGGACAGTTTCCCATTGCCCAAGATTGACCGGCTCGTCGACTCTACAGCAGGGCATGCTATGATGAGCTTTATGGATGCATACTCAGGGTTTCATCAGATTCCGTTGTGGCCTGACGACCAGGAAAAAACGTCATTTGTTACTGAACAAGGCCTTTACTGCTACAAAGTGATGCCGTTTGGGTTAAAGAATGCACCGGCCACCTTTCAGCGTCTTATTAACACTGTGTTCATTAAGCAGCTCGGCAGAAATATTGAAGCTTATATTGATGATATGATCGTAAAAAGTAAGCTGAGGGCGGCGCACATAACTGATCTCAGGGAGACATTTGAGACTATTCGAGCTTACAACATGAGGGTGAATCCTAAGAAGTGTGTGTTCGGGGTGACGACAGGCAAATTCTTAGGTTTCTTGATTGATGAAAGAGGAATTGAAGCCAACCCAGACAAAATCCAGGCAGTAATTGATATGAGCTCACCAAAGACAGTGAAGGAGGTCCAGCGGCTCACAGGTTGCTTGGCCGCCCTGGGCAGATTCCTTTCCAGGGCTGGAGACAAGTGCCACTACTTTTTTAGGGCAATCAGAAAGAAGGCCAAGTTTGAATGGTCGGACGAAGCCGAGGCGGTATTGGTCAGATTAAAGGAGCACTTGCATACCTTGCCTCGTCTTGTTAGTCCCTTGCTAGGAGAGACTTTGTACATGTATCTCGCAGTGTCCGAGCACTCGTTGAGTGCCGTTCTACTGACAGAGAGGGAGGGAATACAGATGCCGGTATACTTTGTCAGTCATGTTCTTCAAAATGCTGAAGTTAGATACCCTACAGTGGAAAAGTTTGGCTTAGCTCTGTTCATGGCCAGCAAAAAGCTCCGTCCTTATTTCTTAGCTCACAAAATAGTGGTCTACACAGATCAACCGCTCAAACTGCCATTTTGCGCACTATGATGAGGTTATTTTGCGCCAAGTTGGAACCTACCGCATTCAAGACATGTAGGGCCGACCTATTTTGCGCACTTGGAATGCCGACAATCTCAAGAAGTATTTCTTCTAAATATGTGCTAAGCTTTGTCTTACGTACCACGATCCATTGCCCAAGGGGCGGCCTCTAATGGTCATAGTAGGGTAGTAATTACTTTTGTAACCGGCTAAATTCGCCTTGCAAAGTTATAAATAATACTACTCTATTTGTCTCGTAATATTTATTGCTCGCACAATAAATATAAAAATGTACACTCCAATGCATAACCAAAGCCTAATTGTATGACGGCCTGAGAAGTGGCCCAGATTAGCAAAAACTCTCAGCAAGACTAATTGTTTGAAGCCTAAGAAGTGGCCCAGATTAGCACCAAGTTGTAGGCTGATCACCTATCCAACTCCCTTCCCAGTATAGCAAGCCGCTGGCCAACCAGTACGGCATAGTAAGTGCCAGCGGCACAAATAAACTTAAATCATAAGTTATTTGTTCAAAAAGCTCAGCGGCATGAACAACTTTGAAACATAGGTTGTTTGCTCAATAGCTCAGCGGCACAAATAACCTTAAATCATAGGTTGTTCATTCAAAAGCTCAGCGGCATGAACAACTTTGAAACATAGGTTGTTTGCTCAAAAGCTCAGCGGCACGAATAACTTTGAAACGAAGGTTGTTTGCTCAAAAGTGCGGCGGCACGAACATTTGGCCGTCCAGTCCATTTGACGAGCATGTCTAGCGGCAATCATACCTATTGATTGACTTGCGTCAATCAATATCGGTATACACACGCTCGCCAAGGAAAGAGACGACCACAGCAGTTCCTAGCGCATGCTCAGTTGCCTGCGGCACCAATAACTTTGAAACAAAGGTTGTTTGCTCAAAAGTGCGGCGGCACGAACATTTGGCCGTCCAGTCCATTTGACGAGCATGTCTAGCGGCAATCATACCTATTGATTGACTTGCGTCAATCAATATCGGTATAGACACGCTCGCCAAGGAAAGAGACGACCACAGTAGTGCCTAGCGCATGCTCAGTTGCCTGCGTCACCAATAACTTTGAAACAAAGGTTGTTTGCTCAAAAGTTCGGCGGCACGAACGTTTGGACGTCCAGCCCATTTGACGAGCATGTCTAGCGGCAATCATACCTATTGATTGACTTGCGTCGATTAATATCGTTATAGACACGCTCGCCAAAGAAAGAGACGACTACAGTAGTGCCTAGCGCATGCTCAGTTTCCTGCGGCACCAATAACTTTGAAACAAAGGTTGTTTGCTCAAAAGTGCGGCGGCACGAACATTTGGCCGTCCAGTCCATTTGACGAGCATGTCTAGCGGCAATCATACCTATTGATTGACTTGCGTCAATCAATATCGGTATAGACACGCTCGCCAAAGAAAGAGACGACCACAGTAGTGCCTAGCGCATGCTCAGTTTCCTGCGGCACCAATAACTTTGAAACAAAGGTTGTTTGCTCAAAAGCTCGGCGGCACGAACGTTTGGCCGTCCAGTCCATTTAACGAGCATGTCTAGCGGCAATCATACCTATAGATTGACTTGCGTCAATCAACACCGTTATAGACACGCTCGCCAAAGAAAGAGACGACCACAGTAGTGCCTAGCGCATGCTCAGTTGCCTGCGGCACCAACGTGCTTAGTGTATACTCAGTTGCACCTTGGCTACCATACCTATTGATTAAGCCTATTGATTAAGGAATAATCAAATTACGAAGAGCAAATAAATGCGAGATAAAAGAAGCAACAAAAATAACCTATTTACTTATAAAACAACGCCCGTAGAAAGGCGTGTAAAAGTAGCCCAGAATTCAAAAACAAAAAAGAAAGAAATTGTTGTGTGCTCAGCAGGCACAATGGTACAGACGCCAGCAGCGCCAAAACTTAACAAAATAATTGTTTTTGCCCTTAGGCATGGGAACACTTGAATAAAATTTTGAAGAACTTGGAAGGAAGCAAATCAGGGAGCAGCCGCATCGTCCTCATCATCAGAAGGGACAAACTCAGGGGGCGGCTGACCGAGACGCTCAGCAGCCAACACAGCGGCACTGTGTTTCAATCGCCGCTGGAACCACGCGAGATCATACTCTGGCATGTGGCTCTCCCAGGCGTGCTTCACAGCGTCCTTGGCCGCTTGCTCCCCCTGATCATAGGATTCCAGAAGACGCTCACGCAAGGTGCGAACTTGCGACCTGGCCGTCTCCAGCTCCCCCCGAAGATGCTCGGCTTCCTCAGCCGCCTCTTTGACCTGAGGGTACTCCCGCAACTGGTCCTGAAGCGTCCGTATTTCCGCCGCCGCTGTCTTGGCCTCCTCGACCATTGTCACCATGTCTTTGTCCTGCGCCAAGATCTTCTTAAGCAGCTCGGCCTTGTAAGACCTCAATGAAGCTACCTCCTTTGCTTGAAGGTCTATGGTCGTCTGCATCTGCAGGCGGACCTCTTCAATGGATTTGAACGCATAGTCGCCATGGTGGGTGGACTCAGCCACCTGAGCTTTGAGCTCCTCAGCAGTGCGCGTCTTCCAACTCTTGCAGAATTCCATGCGGCAGAACAACTGCAAAAGGAGCTACATGTTAGTAAATGACTTGAAAAGAAAAAAAACAAGTACAAGCAAAGTGGGAAATAGACTCACGTCGAGTAGGGTGGCCTGGATTGCACCAAACTGGGCGTCAGTCTTGCGGCCAGGAAGAGAAGCAACATACTCTGCGGGGACGGCCTTAAATACCTTACGGCATATAGCCACCCTATCCTTTGACGAATAGTGAGGAGTAGCGGGTACGTTCTCGTCCTCTACAGCAGCTGCATCCTTCCCTTTGTCTTTAGCTATAGGAAAAACAACGGCCTTAGGATGACGCGGAGAGTAAGAAGAACTGCCAGAGGAGGCTCGATACGTCTGAACGACGTTCGAATAATACTTACCGCCCGATGACCTAGCTCGGCGGGCCACCTCCGCAGGAATCTGGGAACGGACGTCGGCCGGAATTCCCGAAAGAGGGTCCTCCAACTCGTCAGGATGCCCACCAAACTTTGATTTGGACACCAAGTCCACAACCAGAGACGGCTTGTCCACGCCAATCTCATCGTCATCAGGGCGACCCCCCTCAGCAACCTTTGACTCGCCCTTCTTCACCAGACGGCGGGGTATAGGTTTGGGCTTTTTGAAGGTACTCGGAGTCTCTGAGCAAGCTGGCACGACCCTTTTCTTCAATTGGGACAGAGTCATCCCCTTTTTCTTCCCAGACGCCTTAGCCGCGTCCTTAGCATGCTAAAAAGAAAAAGAGCGTAAAGGACAGTCAGATATTGGGCCTCGTGATGAATTACAAGTCATTCACTGAATAGTGGCTCGTCATCAATCACAAGTCACTCACAAGATAGTGGCTCGTCATTCAAAAGGACGCCCGTCTCAAAAATGACGAGGCATACCTTATCAATCACAAGTCACTCACAAGATAGTGGCTCGTCATTCAAAAGGACGCCTGTCTAAAAAATGACGAGGCGTACCTTATCAATCACAAGTCACTCACAAGATAGTGGCTCGTCATTCAAAAGGACGCCCGTCTCAAAAATGACGAGGCGTACCCTTTCAATCACAAGTCACTCACAAGATAGTGGCTCGTCATTCAAAAGGACGCCCGCCCCAAAAATGACGAGGCGTATCCTTTCAATCACAAGTCACTCACAAGATAGTGGCTCGTCATTCAAAAGGACGCCCGTCTCAAAAATGACGAGGCGTACCCTTTCAATCACAAGTCACTCACAAGATAGTGGCTCGTCATTAAAAAGGACGCTCGTCCCGAAAACGACGAGGCGTACCTTATCAGTCACAAGTCACTCACTGAATAGTGGCTCGTCATTAAAAAGGACGCCCGTCTCGAAAATGACGAGGCGTACCTTATCAAGTGCAAGTCACTCACAGAATAGTGGCTCGTCATTAAAAAGGACGCCCGTCTCGAAAATGACGAGGCGTACCTTATCAAGTGCAAGTCACTCACAGAATGGTGGCTCGTCATTAAAAAGGACGCCCGTCTCAAAAATGACGAGGCGTACCCTATCAATCACGAGTCACTTGCGAAAAAAAATGGCTCGTCACCAAAGGGACGCCCGTCTTAAAAGGTGACGAGGCGCACCTTGGCAACCGCAAGAAAAACACTAACTTAGGGGCCCGTCATTAAAAAGTGACGAGGCCTACCTTAGCAAACACGGATCACACGCCAAGATAACGGCTCGTCACTAAAAAAGACGCCCACGGTAGGCACTGGACGGGAAAAGCCTAACTTGCAAAGACAACAACCTAAGAGAATACTCACCTTCTCCTCCAACTCGGCCTTGGCCTTCTACATCTTGGCCTCATAGATGTCGGCCATCCAATCGGTCATGTCGCCCTTCCCAATATCCGCCGCCGATAACTTGCTCATCCCTTCCGCTGTGAACAAAATAAATCCAAAATTAGAAAAAAATGAATAGACCAACGCGGGACGGCACATAATTTGGCATACAACCTCGAGTCATAGAATATCCTAAGCCTACGGCCGCTAGAAAGGCCTCATTCCAAAACTGACTAATGTGCGGCAACCACTCGGCCGGCACATGGAAGGTCTTGTCAGCGGTTAAGTGGTAAGTGTTGGCCTTGAACAGGACCATTATTTGATCCCACTCCTCGGCAGTAAGGGGTGGGAGGGGCTCGTCACGGTCCATATAGTTGGCATTGCAATTCCAGCGGCTCATCCTCTCGTACATCTCCTGATCGTCCGTGTAAAACACGACCCATCTTTTCCTCCACATATGCCATTTGCTGAGCTTGCCGACCACTGTCTGGTATGTACCACGGCTGCTCAGATTGAACCAACCTTTGGCGGGGACTGGGGGAACGAGAGAGGGAGACCAGATGCAAAAAAGCGTTGAAAGACGGTTCCACGTCGTTCAGCGCACATTTGGCAATATAGCCAAAGATATCAGCCCACGAGTTGGGGGTCAGCTGGGCCACCCCAATGTTAAAACCATCTAACACTTCCACAACGAAGGGGTGTGGAGGGAATCTCATGCCGAGTTTGATGGATGCGGCATACACTGGGAATTCTCCCTCGGCAAGCAGGCTGACGGTCGAGTCCAGACCGGCCGGCACACGCGTCTTTTTCTTCTTTGTTGGTCACTCCTAAGCCGTGCTTCGTTCACTATGCAGAAGGCATGGCTAGAACCAAGCAAACGGCAGATCCTACGCGCCTGCGCTTGCGGGAGGAAACATTCACACCCCCTAGGGAGAGATATTCTTCCACCGCCCCGGCAGCCGACGAAGAATATGCCGAACTCTTTCAAGAGATCGATGAATATGTCGAGGTGGAGGAGCAAACGGCAAGCTCGTCAGGGGGTACAGCGAGCCAGGCAGTGGGGGAGTCGAGCGTCGCTCCATCGCCATCGGCCGACGAGGAGCAAGAGGCTGCTCCCCAGCCTATTAGGCCCAGAGGACGGGAGGAGGCCCAACTGCTTCCGTCGGAGATTTACCCAGACATGGGCTGGATGCGGTGGCTAGACAGGCATGGAGCCCAGATGAGGGACGACCTCTGCGTGGGGGAGGGGTACCAGATGCGTGTGCCGGCCGGCCTGGACTCGACCGTCAGCCTGCTTGCCGAGGGAGAATTCCCAGTGTATGCCGCATCCATCAAACTCGGCATGAGATTCCCTCCACACCCCTTCGTTGTGGAAGTGTTAGATGGTTTTAACATTGGGGTGGCCCAGCTGACCCCCAACTCGTGGGCTGATATCTTTGGCTATATTGCCAAATGTGCGCTGAACGACGTGGAACCGTCTTTCAACGCTTTTTTGCATCTGGTCTCCCTCTCTCGTTCCCCCAGTGCCGCCAAAGGGTGGTTCAATCTGAGCAGCCGTGGTACATACCAGACAGTGGTCGGCAAGCTCAGCAAATGGCATATGTGGAGGAAAAGATGGGTCGTGTTTTACACGGACGACCAGGAGATGTACGAGAGGATGAGCCGCTGGAATTGCAATGCCAACTATATGGACCGTGACGAGCCCCTCCCACCCCTTACTGCCGAGGAGTGGTGTAACACCCCCAAAATTTGGACCTTTTATATAATCAAAAACCCTGTTTTTATATCATAAAACAATCGTCCAAACCTTGGGAGTTTCACTGCTACATTTATTCTCCATAGAAAATAAATGCAAAGCATCAAAACAATTTAAAATCATTAAAGTCAAAATTAACTAAGTGGTCTAAAAGGTGCCCCATACAAACTACAATCAATTCCCATAAAATGAATAACAAAAACCAACTTAAACTTAAACTGAAATAGAAATTGTCTCTTGACTAGGTGGTTATTCTAAGCGTCTCCTCACTCGTAGCCAAATACCTTTACCAACCTGCAAAAATAAATAGAAAAGAGACAAGAGAGACGAACTCCCAAAAATCAGATAAACTGAGTAATTCCAACTCCATCCCGTAAAATAAAATTTTAGTTTTGAAAACGTTTTGAGTATATAAAATAAGTAATTAAACAACAAGTACAAATTTAATAATTCCATTATTAACTTATCACATAAGATCAATATTAATTAAGTGAGGGAAAAAGAACGCTAAGGGTCGCGCGTAACCCTTGGAAATGGCCAAAGTAAGACGAGTACAGAATGTCCCTAGTGTGCACACCCCTCACTAATTAACTATGGGTCTCCGCGACCGCGCACCAATAGAATTAGGAGGAAGACTAAGCAGAAAGTTTAATACAGAATAATAAAAACCTACTAGAAGCCTACCGGGTCTCCACTAAAGTGCACCGATAGAACAACATCTAGAAGGGCAACCTGTTCCTAACCCTTACGGGCTTTTCCCTCTGAGATTACGCTTTACGTAATTAGTATTTTGATTGGGTTCGAAACATATAGTATACGTAGCCACAAGAACAAACATTATGGATTAATCATCATTTAGTCTTTCTTATTTACGCCTATTATGCCCAAGAGTAATCAACCCCTTATACCAAAGAGTAACCAAATAGTTCCTGCCATACAAACCATTAGCATCCAATCATCCATCCAACACTATGTCCAAGTTACACAATACACAATACTAACACTATAATCCGTAAGATATAAATCATAATCTCCATAACATAAGTACGTAGTATATAGTAGTTCAAATAATATTTCCATAGTACTACCAATATAAGAAATGCCCATGAATTCTAATCGTATAGCTTATATAAACAACACTTAGTCTCCCTAGCACATAATAGCACATAAACATGTTCAAATATTTTTCTTAACGGGATTCAAAGATGATGGACATTGAAAATTACCTTGCGTGCGCGAACTCCGTACTAGTTATCACCTTGCGTGTTTCCTAATATCCGTCTACGATTATACAAGAATAAATAAGCCTAAATTAGTACATGATACCTTAATCCATAGTTAACATTCTCAACTTTGTCCAGCAATCCTAATTTTAATTTCCAACGTTAATGACTAATCTAGTTAATTATTAATAAATAGGATAAGAGCATTAGTGCGATCATCGCTATCAGTACTGAAAGTCTAGCACTCCATGGTTTTTTTTTGTTTTGAAAACGACATGATTCAATTTGCTATTTGTTAGCTTATCAGAAGGATCATGGGAAAATGAATATAGGTCAATATCATGTTCAGAATAAGATTGGACATGAAAACTTTATTAAAACTTACCAGAGAAAATAAACCAAAGTTTGATGATGGAGATGACGACGGCTGTGTTTTGAGAGGCGGGGGTTTATTAGGAGTCAATTTACACGGCATGAATTTTGAGGTTTGTGGGAGTATATATAACATACGGTGATTTGGGTTTAATTAGGAGACTAAATTTCCGAACCTTTATAAAACAATCTAAAAATACTTTTTTTTTAAACTCATTAAAACTTTTATTTTAAAATTGTAAAATTATCTTAAGTTACCAAAATAGTTTATTAAAAAATACCCGAAAGTTCGGGATATTACAAGTGGGATCAAATAATGGTCCTGTTCAAGGCCAACACTTACCACTTAACCGCTGACAAGACCTTCCATGTGCCGGCCGAGTGGTTGCCGCACATTAGTCAGTTTCGGAATGAGGCCTTTCTAGCGGCCGTAGGCTTAGGATATTCTATGACTCGAGGTTGTATGCCAAATTATGTGCCGTCCCGCGTTGGTCTATTCATTTTTTTCTAATTTTGGATTTATTTTGTTCACAGCGGAAGGGATGAGCAAGTTATCGGCGGCGGATATTGGGAAGGGCGACATGACCGATTGGATGGCCGACATCTATGAGGCCAAGATGCAGAAGGCCAAGGCCGAGTTGGAGGAGAAGGTGAGTATTCTCTTAGGTTGTTGTCTTTGCAAGTTAGGCTTTTCCCGTCCAGTGCCTACCGTGGGCGTCTTTTTTAGTGACGAGTCGTTATCTTGGCGTGTGACCCGTGTTTGCTAAGGTAGGCCTCGTCACTTTTTAATGACGGGCCCCTAAGTTAGTGTTTTTCTTGCGGTTGCCAAGGTGCGCCACGTCACCTTTTAAGACGGGCGTCCCTTTGGTGACGAGCCATTTTTTTCGCAAGTGACTCGTGATTGATAGGGTACGCTTCGTCATTTTTGAGACGGGCGTCCTTTTTAATGACGAGCCACCATTCTGTGAGTGACTTGCACTTGATAAGGTACGCCTCGTCATTTTCGAGACGGGCGTCCTTTTTAATGACGAGCCACTATTCTGTGAGTGACTTGCACTTGATAAGGTATGCCTCGTCATTTTTGAGACGGGCGTCCTTTTTAATGACGAGCCACTATTCAGTGAGTGACTTGTGATTGATAAGGTACGCCTCGTCGTTTTCGGGACGGGCGTCCTTTTTAATGACGAGCCACTATCTTGTGAGTGACTTGTGATTGAAAGGGTACGCCTCGTCATTTTTGAGACGGGCGTCCTTTTGAATGACGAGCCACTATCTTGTGAGTGACTTGTGATTGAAAGGGTACGCCTCATCATTTTTGGGGCGGGCGTCCTTTTGAATGACGAGCCACTATCTTGTGAGTGACTTATGATTGATAAGGTATGCCTCGTCATTTTTGAGACGGGCGTCCTTTTGAATGACGAGCCACTATCTTGTGAGTGACTTGTGATTGATGACGAGCCACTATTCAGTGAATGACTTGTAATTCATCACGAGGCCCAATATCTGACTGTCCTTTACGCCCTTTTTCTTTTTAGC
Organism: Spinacia oleracea; assembly: GCF_020520425.1. NCBI lineage: Eukaryota > Viridiplantae > Streptophyta > Magnoliopsida > Caryophyllales > Amaranthaceae > Spinacia > Spinacia oleracea. Next base: position 157,557,166 of record NC_079490.1, on the reverse strand, counting down.
AAGCTAAGGACGCGGCTAAGGCGTCTGGGAAGAAAAAGGGGACGACTCTGTCCCAATTGAAGAAAAGGGTCGTGCCAGCTGGCTCGGAGACTCCGAGTACCTTCAAAAAGCCCAAACCTATACCCCGCCGTCTGGTGAAGAAGGGCGAGTCAAAGGTTGCGGAGGGGGGTCGCCCTGATGACGATGAGATTGGCGTGGACAAGCCGTCTCTGGTTGTGGACTTGGTGTCCAAATCAAAGTCTGGTGGGCATCCTGACGAGTTGGAGGACCCTCTTTCGGGAATTCCGGCCGACGTCCGTTCCCAGATTCCTGCGGAGGTGGCCCGCCGAGCTAGGTCATCGGGCGGTAAGTATTATTCGAACGTCGTTCAGACGTATCGAGCTTCCTCTGGCAGTTCTTCTTACTCTCCGCGTCATCCTAAGGCCGTTGTTATTCCTATAGCTAAAGACAAAGGGAAGGATGCAGCTGCTGTAGAGGACGAGAACGTACCCGCTACTCCTCACTATTCGTCAAAGGATAGGGTGGCTATATGCCGTAAGGTATTTAAGGCCGTCCCCGCAGAGTATGTTGCTTCTCTTCCTGGCCGCAAGACTGACGCCCAGTTTGGTGCAATCCAGGCCACCCTACTCGACGTGAGTTTATTTCCCACTTTGCTTGTACTTGTTTTTCTTTTCTTGTACTTGTTTTTTTTCTTTTCAAGTCATTTACTAACATGTAGCTCCTTTTGCAGTTGTTCTGCCGCATGGAATTCTGCAAGAGTTGGAAGACGCGCACTGCTGAGGAGCTCAAAGCTCAGGTGGCTGAGTCCACCCACCATGGCGACTATGCGTTCAAATCCATTGAAGAGGTCCGCCTGCAGATGCAGACGACCATAGACCTTCAAGCAAAGGAGGTAGCTTCATTGAGGTCTGACAAGGCCGAGCTGCTTAAGAAGATCTTGGCGCAGGACAAAGACATGGTGACAATGGTCGAGGAGGCCAAGACAGCGGCGGCGGAAATACGGACGCTTCAGGACCAGTTGCGGGAGTACCCTCAGGTCAAAGAGGCGGCTGAGGAAGCCGAGCATCTTCGGGGGGAGCTGGAGACGGCCAGGTCGCAAGTTCGCACCTTGCGTGAGCGTCTTCTGGAATCCTATGATCAGGGGGAGCAAGCGGCCAAGGACGCTGTGAAGCACGCCTGGGAGAGCCACATGCCAGAGTCTGATCTCGCGTGGTTCCAGCGGCGATTGGAACACAGTGCCGCTGTGTTGGCTGCTGAGCGTCTCGGTCAGCCGCCCCCTGAGTTTGTACCTTCTGATGATGAGGACGATGCGGCTGCTCCCTGATTTGCTTCCTTCCAAGTTCTTCAAAATTTTATTCAAGTGTTCCCATGCCTAAGGGCAAAAACAATTATTTTGTTAAGTTTTGGCACTGCTGGCGTCTGTACCATTGTGCCTGCTGAGCACACAACAATTTCTTTCTTTTTTGTTTTTGAATTCTGGGCTACTTTTACACGCCTTTCTACGGCGTTGTTTTATAAGTAAATAGGTTATTTTTGTTGCTTCTTTTATCTCGCATTTATTTGCTCTTCGTAATTTGATTATTCCTTAATCAATAGGCTTAATCAATAGGTATGGTAGCCAAGGTGCAACTGAGTATACACTAAGCACGTTGGTGCCGCAGGCAACTGAGCATGCGCTAGGCACTACTGTGGTCGTCTCTTTCTTTGGCGAGCGTGTCTATAACGGTGTGGATTGACGCAAGTCAATCAATAGGTATGATTGCCGCTAGACATGCTCGTTAAATGGACTGGACGGCCAAACGTTCGTGCCGCCGAGCTTTTGAGCAAACAACCTTTGTTTCAAAGTTATTGGTGCCGCAGGAAACTGAGCATGCGCTAGGCACTACTGTGGTCGTCTCTTTCTTTGGCGAGCGTGTCTATAACCATATTGATCGACGCAAGTCAATCAATAGGTATGATTGCCGCTAGACATGCTCGTCAAATGGGCTGGACGGCCAAACGTTCGTGCCGCCGAACTTTTGAGCAAACAACCTTTGTTTCAAAGTTATTGGTGCCGCAGGCAACTGAGCATGCGCTAGGCACTACTGTGGTCGTCTCTTTCCTTGGCGAGCGTGTCTATACCGATATTGATTGACGCAAGTCAATCAATAGGTATGATTGCCGCTAGACATGCTCGTCAAATGGACTGGACGGCCAAATGTTCGTGCCGCCGCACTTTTGAGCAAACAACCTTTGTTTCAAAGTTATTGGTGCCGCAGGCAACTGAGCATGCGCTAGGCACTATTGTGGTCGTCTCTTTCCTTGGCGAGCGTGTCTATACCGATATTGATTGACGCAAGTCAATCAATAGGTATGATTGCCGCTAGACATGCTCGTCAAATGGACTGGACGGCCAAATGTTCGTGCCGCCGCACTTTTGAGCAAACAACCTTTGTTTCAAAGTTATTGGTGCCACAGGCAACTGAGCATGCGCTAGGCACTACTGTGGTCGTCTCTATCCTTGGCGAGCGTGTCTATACCGATATTGATTGACGCAAGTCAATCAATAGGTATGATTGTCGCTAGACATGCTCGTCAAATGGACTGGACGGCCAAATGTTCGTGCCGCCGCACTTTTGAGCAAACAACCTTCGTTTCAAAGTTATTCGTGCCGCTGAGCTTTTGAGCAAACAACCTATGTTTCAAAGTTGTTCATGCCGCTGAGCTTTTGAACGAACAACCTATGATTTAAGGTTATTTGTGCCGCTGAGCTATTGAGCAAACAACCTATGTTTCAAAGTTGTTCATGCCGCTGAGCTTTTTGAACAAATAACTTATGATTTAAGTTTATTTGTGCCGCTGGCACTTACTATGCCGTACTGGTTGGCCAGCGGCTTGCTATACTGGGAAGGGAGTTGGATAGGTGATCAGCCTACAACTTGGTGCTAATCTGGGCCACTTCTTAGGCTTCAAACAATTAGTCTTGCTGAGAGTTTTTGCTAATCTGGGCCACTTCTCAGGCCGTCATACAATTAGGCTTTGGTTATGCATTGGAGTGTACATTTTTATATTCATTGTGCGAGCAATAAATATTACGAGACAAATAGAGTAGTATTATTTATAACTTTGCAAGACGAATTTAGCATTCGTCCTGACGCCTCCAGCTTTGTGAATGGCAGTTTGGGCGGTTGATCTGTGTAGACCACTATTTTGTGAGCTAAGAAATAAGGACGGAGCTTTTTGCTGGCCATGAACAGAGCTAAGCCAAACTTTTCCACTGTAGGGTATCTAACTTCAGCATTTTGAAGAACATGAATGACAAAGTATACCGGCATTTGTATTCCCTCCCTCTCTGTCAGTAGAACGGCACTCAACGAGTGCTCGGACACGGCGAGACACATGTACAAAGTCTCTCCTAGCAAGGGACTAACAAGACGAGGCAAGGTATGCAAGTGCTCCTTTAATCTGACCAATGCCGCCTCGGCTTCGTCCGACCATTCAAACTTGGCCTTCTTTCTGATTGCCCTAAAAAAGTAGTGGCACTTGTCTCCAGCCCTGGAAAGGAATCTGCCCAGGGCGGCCAAGCAACCTGTGAGCCGCTGGACCTCCTTCACTGTCTTTGGTGAGCTCATATCAATTACTGCCTGGATTTTGTCTGGGTTGGCTTCAATTCCTCTTTCATCAATCAAGAAACCTAAGAATTTGCCTGCCGTCACCCCGAACACACACTTCTTAGGATTCAGCCTCATGTTGTAAGCTCGAATAGTCTCAAATGTCTCCCTGAGATCAGTTATGTGCGCCGCCCTCAGCTTACTTTTTACGGTCATATCATCAATATAAGCTTCAATATTTCTGCCGAGCTGCTTAATGAACACAGTGTTAATAAGACGCTGAAAGGTGGCCGGTGCATTCTTTAACCCAAACGGCATCACTTTGTAGCAGTAAAGGCCTTCTCCAGTAACAAATGACGTTTTTTCCTGGTCGTTAGGCCACAACGAAATCTGATGAAACCCTGAGTATGCATCCATAAAGCTCATCATAGCATGCCCTGCTGTAGAGTCGACGAGCCGGTCAATCTTGGGCAATGGGAAACTGTCCTTGGGACATGCCTTATTGAGGTTGGTGTAGTCAACACACATTCTCCAGGTACCATTAGGTTTTTTGACGAGGACCACGTTAGCAACCCAGTCGGGGTACTGACTAGGCCTGACGAACCCTGCCTCCATCAACTTTTGTATTTCCGCGGCTGCCGCCTGATTTCTATCCTCCCCATGGTTCCTTTTCTTCTGACGAACCGGTTTGAAGTTTGGGTCCACATTCAGCTTATGGACGGCCACAGCAGGATCAATACCCGGCATTTCGTCCACTGTGAAAGCAAAGATATCTTCAAATTCTCTCAAAAGGTGGACCAACTCTGCCGCCAGCGGGTCGTCAGGAGAAATCCCGATGGGCACTACTCTGTCAGGTTTATCTGTGTTTAATACCACATTGAAATGAGCCCCAACAGGCTTTGGGCGTCTCTCTTCCATGTGCCCTGCTGAGATAGTTAATGTTTCTTTGACGATCTTGGGTTGTGTGTCGCCACATTTTCGTTTGTTTCCCGATGTCCCTTTCTCTTCACCCGTCCCCCATGCTTCTGGACTCAAGGTGGTTAGGTAGCAATCTCTAGCTTGTTGCTGGTCACCATGTATAGTGCTGACACTCCCATCATCACAAATGAACTTAAGAAGCATCAGATGAGTCACAATGACAGCCTTTGCCCTATTCAAGGTGGGACGCCCCAAGATGATGTTATATGCCGTCAGGTCTTTCACTATGAGAAAACGGACGTCCATTTGTCGAGATTCCTTTTTATTTCCCATCCTCAGAGGAAGGGCAATTATGCCGACTGGGTGGATGATACTACCTCCGAAGCCTATAATGGGATAGTGGATTTTCTCAATCTTTGAGGAATCATGTTGCAGCCGATTCAAGCACTCTAGAATAATTATGTCCGACGAACTTCCTGTATCAACCAAAATACGCCTAACCCTCAGATTAGCAACTTTTAACTCAATTACCAAAGGATTGTCATGCGGGGTGGAGATTTTCCCACGGTCGGCCTCGCCGATTTCAACTTTTGGAAACGGGTCAACTGTGGCCTTGCCGGACAGCATCACTTGCCCCAATCGCTTGGCATAATCCTTCTGGCCCCTCATGGTCGGCCCGCCGGCGGCCAATCCTCCGGAGATGACTGCTACGCACTCTGGGTCGGTACGATTCCCATCTTCCTCCGAGGGAGGGGATTTGTTTTTCTTGTAGAAGGGTTTGCCAGAACCTCCCGTGTTCCTGCTGATATAACTCTTTAAGAATCCCTTGGCGGCTAGGCCGTCCAATGCCCTTTTCAAGCTCTTACATTCTTTGGTGTCATGCCCAATGTCACTATGAAAGTGACAGTACAGTTTGGGGTCCCTACTTTCTGGTGGCGACTTCATGGGAAATGGACGATCAATGTCATATTTGGACCCGACGTCCATCAGAATTGTGTACATGTCTGTGTTATACTCAAATCGCTCCCGATCATAAGTTCTGGACCGTTTCTGGCCTGCCGCCCCGGGAGCCCTGTCTGACTCTTTTGCAATAGCCCATGTCCCGTTAGGCCGGCTCTTCTTTTCGAATTTCTCCTTTTTTGCCGTCGGCTCGGCGGTATCACTTCCTCTGGGATCTTTTGGGACGCTGCAAATCTCTGTTGCATGGATGAAGGCCTCGGCCTCATCCAGCACTTCTGGCATTGTTCGGACGCTTTTCTTAACCAGATCAAACTTGAAAGAGCCCTTTTTAAGCCCTCGAATGAGGTTATCGAATGCAACACCATCTGGCAAATCCGGAATTTGCCCTGCCTCTAGATTGAATCTCTTCACATAGCTCCTCAGAGACTCGTCTTTCCCTTGCTGAATCCTACTCAGATGCATGCTCGTCTTCTTTTCTTCCTTGTGAGCCATGAACCGAGTAGAGAACAATAGCTCGAGCTCCAAAAAAGAGCGAATAGTTCCGGCTGGAAGTCTCTCGAACCACTTAGATGCTACTCCTTTGAGTGTGCCCGGAAAATACTTACACCAGGTTGAGTCAGTTGTTCCTTGGACATACATGTGATGCCGGTAGACCAAGAGGTGCATGTCTGGATCTGTGGTCCCATCGTAAGCATCAATGTTGGGCGGCTTGACTTTGGGTTCCCTCGGGGCTCTCATGATGGAGTCTGCAAAAGGGGTGGTGTGTCCCAGGGCCATGTTGGACACCCCCTCCTGAATGTGATACACGAGATCTTAACGCCTTGAGTAGGGTGCCCGCTGGGAAGACTCGCGTCCGCGAGTTTGACGGGTTGGACGGGTGACCCCTGGGCGCGCCTGGCTCAGATGCGTATAAGTTGGATGAGGGAGAGGTCTATCCGGCATGACGGGGGTTGACCCAGTGTCAGAAAGTTCAGACTCAGAGTCAGGCAATTGCTCTGCGCGTGGCTGCTCACGTCCTCGGGACGTTTCTCCGATCAGCCGTCGTGGCAGTCGCCGTGGTAGGTAAGACATTGCCTGATTGGGCTGACTTGCTGGTGGCTGTCTCCTCAGGTCCTCGCCTGTCAGCCTGGTCCAGACGTTTGGGGGGCGCAAAGAAAGTGTTGGCCTATTGCTTGCCGGCCCCTCATGATTTGCAGCCACAGCAGTGGTGTAGATCAGCATACTCTTCTGTACCTCAGCATTAACTGTCTTTCCCACATCAGCTTGGAACTCAGCCAAAATAGCCCGAAGAGCACCCACAGAGACAGGCATATCAGGGTTCTCCTCTATTACCGTATCCGCCCGAGGATCCAGGTGTCCTCCAGGAGGGGTGCGATTGGCCTGGTCGTCCTCCTCGCTGAGTACCTCTACCTCGGCAGCGTGACGAGGGGTGTGCCCGGCCGCAAATATACGCGCGGCATCTCCAGTGATTCTCGTGGCCGGCGTATGATGTTCAGTCGGCATTTCTCTTTCGAGGGGTGGCCGCTCTACTCGTGTAGGCCGCCCAGTATCGTTGTCCTGTTGTTGATCTTCCATGTTACCGTACCTCCCCACAGACGGCGCCAAATGTTGTGGGGTTTTTCCGGTGAGATACCTTGGAGGTTTTCTGGTAACTTTTAAGGATTTCACAAGATTGTATTTTTATAGAGAGAAAAAGTAGAGAGAAGGCAGAGCAGCAATTGCTCTTGAATGTATTGATTGTGACCCCTTTTTCTAGGGAAGTGGGACTATTTATAGTACTAGGTTTTTGTGGGAATGACCTAATATTCCCTTTACATGATTGGCTAGGGTATGGGAGGAGGACATGTGTCCTTTCTCCTTACAATTCCCTGGCCCTTTTGGCAATAGTGGGCTTTTTGGGCCTATTGTGCTTATTCATACCACTTGGAATACCTACTACCTAGGCCCCTTCTCAGGTATAGGTACATTACATACATTCATACATTCTTAAATACAAATACATATACATTGTAAATACGTAGATTGATACCCATGTTGTGGTCTAGTCTTCGTATGGTTTCTGCTTAGGGGGCGTAATACGTGCCATGTGTCGCATCCTCATTGGTACACGAAGGCATGGTAATTTTGCCCACAACAGTTCTATTATCCGAACGCAATAAAGTTGAAGATTTACAATATGCATTCATATTCTACAAAATGAAATAGCAAAGTAAACATTTATCATACTTTAATAACTTGAAATAAAAGCATTCACGCAATCATCAAAGCTATTAAACATTTCATTCATGCAAAAATAAAACATGGTCCATAACGAATGAAACGATTCCAAGACCCTAAAACTCCTAAATCCTTAAGCAGCTTTGGCGTGTCTTAAGTCTTTTAAGATTCTAGGTAAAAAAAACCTAGTGCTAGTAATCTCCAAATTACTCTTGGTTAATAAATTAATACCATAATTTATCCCTTTGCCACAACATATGCCATTGTTGTTTGAGTTGCAACCACAATCAACGTGCTCCTTTGGGATGCCTTACCACCTAAGTCAACTAAAATAACACCTCGCTTTGGCGGAAACCTATTACCTTAGATCCTTAGATTTTTTTTAAGTGCTTGATTTGGAAGGCAATTTAAAACTCAATATTACTTTGGAACTAGTTGTTTCTATGTTGGTTCGATTATTTAGTGAACTAAATCTAATCGAGCATATAAACAACATTCATGCATAATATACATTCATTCACAATATACATAGTGCATAAATAAACTTGGTGAACTAGTATGGCCCAAAACTTTTGTCTTGAAGCATCCAATCTTCTTCACCACCTTGTTAGCTTGGCATCGTCTTGAACTTCATTCAATGCTAACTTAAAGTTCTAAACTAGAAATACTTGAAATAATTAAAAATTACATCAAAATTTCAATGATACGCAGACCATATTTAAAACTTTACATTCAAAGATAAAACGGTTCGCAGACCGTATTTAACTATCCTAGATTGGCCATACTAGTCACTTTGAGTACCTTCATTACATAAAATATACATTATATGCATTCATCCATTCGTGTCTTAAAACGAATGGCCCAATTAAATTATGCAAGTATTTACGTGATTTATTTAAAAATCACGTTCACATAAACGCGTCCTAAAGATTAATCAATTCCGAATTATTAATCCTTAGAATTTATTCTAATCAAAATTTAATTTAATTAAAATAAAGTGCCCTACGAAAATAATTAAAATAATTATTTCATTTTAATTTCATTAAGCGGCTCCCACTCAAACCAATATTTTATTTCGGATAATTAATATTTAAATATTTAATTAAGCTCACGGCCCAGCCCAAGTTAAATAAAATAATTAATTAATTATCCCGTTAACCATTTTTAATGCAAATATTAAATTCAAAGCCCAACGAATGAAAAATTGCCAAAATTGTGCAATGCGGGCTAGGCTTGCGCCCAGCCCAGCACTGCCATGTGCCGTGTGTGGCCATACGAGGCCACAAGCTCATCGCCCATGCCTCGCAAGCCCCCTCGCACACTGCCGCAGCCTGCGATGCTTCGTGGCTCGCTGCTGTGCTCTTTGCTGCGCGCAAGGCAAGGCAGCCTTGCCCCTTACTTGCTCGCAACTCGTAAGCCAAGGCATGCCTTCCTTGCTCGCTCACTCGGCCAGCACGTGCGGCACGCAGCTCGCTTGTTGTTGCCCGCGTTGCTGTGCCTCTGATGCGGGGAGGCAGCGTGCATGGGCTACTACGAGCCACACACACCGCACACCCCTTGTTCGTGCCTTTGGTTCGTGACATACGAACCAACTAATTAAAAAAAAATCAATTTCACGAAACTATATTTGCATTCGTTATTTTTCACAAAATTAACCGTTTTTATTTTCGAAAAATAATAAGTTTAAGATTTAATTAATATTTACAACAATCCAATTTTGCAAAGTTTATTAAATCTAGGCTAACTATATTCAAAATTTAACGAACGAACAATGTCAACAAATATTTGAACATTTTGATAATCGAATCCAAAATTTAAATCGTTCTAAGCATTCAAAATTCAGATTTTTACCAATTTAGTTAAGTGTTGATTAAAATTAACGAATCTAATCAAAATTTTAATCCAATAATTTTTAAAACCTGCCAATTTATATGAAATTATATTCCCTTTCCCAATTAACCAAATTTCCAGATCTAATTAATTATTTAAAAATATCAATTTGCGATCTAAAAATTATAAATTTGGGGAAAGTGAAATTAGGGTTTATGCTTAACATTTATGGCCAAAAATTTTACCATAATTTTAAAATATACCCAAAAACAGTAGGAAAAATTTTCAATCAATTCCGAGGAATTTAGGTCGACCAATTAATTGAAAAACTTTACTAATTTGTTAATTTTAATTCGTTAATTAACAAAAACGCCCAAAACCTCATACTTCGAGGCCTGTTTTTGCGATTCTGTTCCTTGGGTTGATCTTAGAAAATCGTTTTCAATCAGATTAGGGTCAGAAAAATCGAAATTTTGAAACTTTTTGAATTCAGAACATATTATACGATTCATCCAATAATCCACAATATTTCGTAAAATTCAACAAAAAAACCGAAAAAATCGACAGCATACAAAAACATATAAATCATGCTAATAAGTACTTTAATACATAAGGCTCATGATACCACTGTATGGGAATACAGTTAAATACATATTAACATGTGCGGAACAATCCCCATAGCCAGGAAACATGTATAAAGCACAGATTAAGCAAACTTACAATTCGAAGCGTGTTTTCCCTAGTTTATGATTCACGAACAAGAACAAAGAAATCCAATCGTCGTTCCTCTATTTGGTTCAACGACACGTGCAGATGCGTCTTGAGATTCGTAGCTTAGACGTCACTCAAGAGTTTGTGCTTTTGGGAAGAATACATCCACGGAAGCTAAGAGAGAATTAGGGTTTCTCTCTCCTCCTTAGGGTTTGATGTGTTTAACTGCTTTGTTGCATTAGAATTAGGAAAACATAATAGACTAGGTTATATTAATAACCTATTAAGTGAGCCAAGCCAACCGGCCAAGCATAGAGCCCGACCGGCCAGCAAGGCCTACGACCGAAGCCTTGCACAAGCGCGCAGCACACATCACGCAGTGCGCTGGGCCTCGTTGCTGCCGTTGTTGTTGCTTCTCCGTGCGTGCACAGCCAAGGCAGCAAGGCCATGGGCCTTTGCTCCTTGCGCTTTGCTCGTGGGCTTGCATTCGTGTTTGCTTTATTTAATTATCATTCGATAATTCATTTATCGTTTCGTACTTGACGATCCATTGTCGTACGATACGATTATTCGTTTCGCCTAGCTTACGAATATATGCAATGATGATATACGATTTCACGATCTAATGTTAAATAGTATAATTATGTTTTCCGAACTAATTTCCCGAAAAGCTATTAAATGAATATCCGATTCATTTAATCCTATGATCCGTTACATGCCAATGGTGTGACCTTATAGGTTCAGTCAAGAGTAAGCTGTGAGCCTAATATAGATTAGAACTCACTGATCGGAAGCATTGCTCTAGCTAGCTGTTCCGATCACTTGATCTCACTGAATTAATTGTTCGTAATTAATCTGAACCTTGGTATTAGATTAATGCACCTTGGGTGAAGGACACATTTCCTTCACACAGTACTTGGACACATGTATTGAGCAGTGGTCCAGACATCAGTTTGATACAGAAGTGTGTTGTGATCATAACACAACTAACTATGTGGAATCATTCCATGCTATCACCAATCCATATAAGGATTTACCAGTGTTACTATTTGAAGGTATTGCGTTCTGTTTTTCTTCTCAGTTGCTATTTCTGTCATATTTTCAGTGATTCTTTTCTTATGTTTACTTGCTTATTGGGTTTATTTGCAACTATTTGGGAGTGGTCCATGCAGAGATTTGGGGTCAGGTTTGACAAAGCAGTAAATATGGATCCTCAGGACTTAACTGAGTATGCTAAAGAGGAAATTGACCTCATAAGTACAGAATCTTGGTTTTGCTACTCTACTCCATGTGGTGGTGGGGAGTATGAGATGAGGAATGGGCATGTGAAATTCTCAGTCAGGATAGACATCAGAACCTGTGGGTGTGGAGTATGGCAGGTGTCTGGTATGCCCTACACACATGGTTTAAGGGATATTTACAACCAGAGACTTGACCCTCTAGATTTTGTGTCCCATTATTTCAAGGGTGCTGCTTATAAACAGGCATATGCAGAGCATATGCACCCAATGGTTGACCCCACTCAGTGGCATGACTTCAAACTGCCCACCATTAACCCTCCTGGGATCCAGAGGAATCTTGGAAGACCCTCTAAACAGAGAAAGAGGGGTGCCATAGAAGCTAAGAAGAGGAAAAGGCACACTTCAGTTAAGTGTAGAAAAATGCAAGGAAATAGGCCACAATGCAAGGACCTACAAGGCTGGTACTGGCACTTCCAAGGCACCACCAAAACAGAGAGCTTCAACAAAAAAAGAGAAAAACTGCCTCTGACGGTGCAAGAACTTCCAAGGCAACACCAAAGAGGAAGAAATCCAAGCAAGCATGAGGTGGGGAATGGTTTAGGAGCACATATTTTTTTGGGGTAGTTTTTTGCACAAATGTTTTGATCTTGAACATATTCATTAAGTAGAAAACAACATTAAATGTAGTTGGTGCAAAGATGTTTTGTAAGTGAAGCTAAAAACATAAATTCTTCCCATTTTCGTATTTTGTGCAGATTTTGCAACAACAATTATTTATGAAATGTGATTTTATTTTTTATTAATTGTGTTTACTTCATGATTACAAATAGTAGGATTACAGACATCAATATCCCCATTTATATTACAACTTTAACTACTTTTAGTTGTTGTTTTAGCTTTTTCTTCACTAGTTGTTGGCTCGTGCGCTAGCGCGCACGATCCCCCAAGATATTAAATATCTGTTTTGTAAATAGATTTATGTAAAAGATTGGTGGAAAAAACTTCAGGGCAAAGGTGAACACATTGTCAATGAACAACACCTTGGACTTGAAAATATTAGGCCCTGCTATCAACAATGAACAAAGTCATAGTTGGGGAGCCAAGAGTATAAGATAGATAAATGACATTGTTTTATGTAGTATGTATTATCAGACCCATCATTTGTAAATAAATCAATGGATTTTATCCTCCTTAACTCATCAAACAAGAAGCTACCTTATGAATATTAAATTAAAACATCAGGTAATTAGAGAAGCAAATAGTAGACATCATTAAATTAAATTGACATAACCATTGAATGGTTGAGCAGTTGCTTCTACTGTTCTACATAGTCACAAATCAAAATTCTCTGCTCCTGCATAAACCCAACAACCATCGCTTATAAGTTTTATATGATAAATCTTTCAAATATTACCCAAGAAATCACATTTTAAAAATCAAATATTACAAATTATAAGCATAAATTTGACAAAAATACATAAAGTCCTCAACAATTGTTGTAATCAAACATTAAAAATTAACCCATTAAATTAAACAAACATTTTCTAAAAATTAACGGCGTTATCTTATACTGTGCCAAGTCAACACTAACAATTGTTGTAATCAAACATTAAAAATTAACCCATTAAAAATTTGCTAAAAACCACATATAGTCTGTGGCAAATTGGCAAATACATATTTAAGAAGCCTAAAGAACTAAATGATGCTCTCAATAGTCTCAAGTCCTACACCAAAAGAAATCAGAAAAGAAACCATGTAAGAGTAGCCTAAATTCTACACCAAAAGAAATCTTCAAAAGAAACCATGTTAGGCATAAAAAGCGAAATGGTGGTGATCCCATCATATGAGAATAACCATACATATCACCAGCTCCTGAAATATGTGGTGGCATATACCATTTCTAACCAGCAGTGACACATAAATATTGCAGGAGACATCAAGCGAACTCTTACAATCTCTGATAACATGGACTCCAAATCTAATATAAAGAAATAAAAAATGACTCTTCTACAGGGAAAGCATTGTGAAAATAGTTATAAAGGCATAAATTTTCACAGGTTCTGAGTTAATTATCAACTATTGATCTGAGTTAGACAGGAGAACAGTTGAACTTCCGTAGACAAACAAAATTTAGTTTACTACCTCTCCCAATTAATATCGAGTATATCAGACCTATATAAAATGGAGGCGAAAAAACCCCAAAATTTTTATACAATTTCAATAAGCAGAAATAAGTTACCTGGCATAAGTTGAATATAGTAAACTCGCCTCATATTTGACATGATATGTTATAGAGACTTTAGATTGATCCAGAGATTTCATATCTGGAACGACATCTACTCCGTTCATAAAGAGGCTTAGATTTATTTGGATTTCTTAATTTTAAAATCATGCATTGCTACTGGCAACACCAGTCAATGAACTGACGTTGCCAGTAGCAAGGGTGGCTCTCCAGATGCTACTAACCAAACCAAACCTAAGAACAATGGCAATTTCTCTTATTACTAAAACTTATTATGTGATCAAAGAGTGCATATTACACCTTTGTTTATTTATACTTTGACTTGTTATTTTCATCTTTTCAGTACACATACACTGCCATATCTCTTATACATCAGTACCAGAATTTATGTTTTTACAAAAACATATGTATTATGAAATAACATATGTATTGTGCAAAGTCGCAAAAGGCATGGTTTAAACAAATCTCTCTCTTTGGGTGAAGAAGGGGGGGTCACAAACTCACAAAAACACATAGTTGTATGAACACACCTTTAGATGATAGAACACAATTCTTATGATGACTGATGTTCATTATTTCGACATTCAGTTGTCTTGGCATAGTATCAATAGTTGGGATCTTATAAGTCCATGGGCTATCATAACCACCAAACCATCAGCATCAGTTATGCACTCTTCCAACATGAAAAAACCAATACCTTGAACAACCTTTTATCTGTAAGAAATGTCACACAAATTTTTTGCGTTAACTATCAATTGGAGAAAGGGAGTCGGGTAAGATCACGACCAATCCAAGATATCAACAGCAAAAAAAACCATGTACGAGAAGAAGGCCTTGATTTAACTCTTTCACCTTTAGAAAAAAAATTGGATTGTACATTAGATCTAAGATTTTTTGACATTGTTCTTGATTGATGATTCTGTGCATGCTTCTCAATATCTGTTTAGTGTGAAAAAATACTACAGTAGTACCTAAGTAGTATTTCAGTATTTGGTTATAGTTCATCAAAGAAACTTTAATTTATTTTAGTGTGTCTGATGATATCATTGGGGGACTTGAACAAGTACTTACCTGAAAAATAAGCGTCTCCAGTTAACAGATCCTATTTTATCTTGCAGACTTTCCTTCAGGGGGGTTAATATTTCAACCAATGTATTATAGCAGATCCTCACATCTTGACTCAGAAGTAGTGCTTTCAGCAGTAAACCCGCCATGTACCATGCTTAATGTATCTGCTTGTATTACTCTTACCTTATCCAATAAATCATCACTTCCAGCACACTTTATCGAACTCAGAGCAAATGTCGCCATCTGTTTTACTTTGTTCCATAGACCCTGACGAAACTCAATCCCTCCTACTTCGACAACAATTGACCCATCCATTCAAGAATCTACTAAAATAAAGATTAAGATTAAAAAAAACCTAAGCCCATTTGTGATATAATATAGTATATTATTCATATCAAAAAAATCCACGAATAAAAATCTTGCATGAACAAGATCTTACGCACAACTATAGATGACGTGATGTATCAAATTGACACTACTTCCGGGGTCAATGATAGGCAAAAAATATTCCTCCATAACAGAGAGAGCCACCACCAATTTTGAATTGTTTTAATCTTTTGGGGTTCCAAGGTAACATGATCTGCTTTAGGGTGGGACCGTCGAAGTAGAGCCCATGAAAATCCATCTCTCAAATCATACTTCACTCGTAGAAGACTCTCTAACCGCTCCGATATCTACAGACAAAGAAGAAGTTGGAATTATATTGGTGATAAAACAATTGTGTAAAATAGAAGTTAAGCATATAAGAAGGCAGAAACTACATATTTCCAAAGCATTCAGTTGAAATATCACACTGATTCAAGCATATATAAATGTCAGCCACTCCAAAACCAACTTTGCATGACTGAAATACCCTTTTTACTGAAGTTTTGGAAACCATATATTCAAAGTGGAATATACACACTGATGTTTAACCACTCTTCACCACTCTTGGACGTCAGCACTTCAGGAGTGATAAGATGATCTAAGATCATAACAAATACATTCCTTAACAAAACATTTCAGAAAAGATCAAATTAAAGACAAACTAACACACAAACAACCAAAAATGAATTAAAATTGTTACATTCATCAATATGACAATATCTGAACTGACCAACACTGAGAAACCCTTAAATTGAATCAAAACCAGAAAATTAAAATGGGGAAAGTCAAGAAAATTATAATCAACACTGAGATAATGCCATAGTTTAGATGCAAAAGTAAAGAAAATATGAAAGAGTAGAGAATCAATAGTACCTTGACAGTGCCAAATTTATGGAATAAAGCCTTCAGATCTTCACGAATAACAACATCCATGTCATCCTTGTAGGATTCAACTGCATTTTTGCCTTCTGGTGCAGTTTTTTGTACAGCCTTTTTGTCAGCACCTTCGGAAGACTACTCGTCACCCTCAGTTTCCTTCCCTTCCTCGTCAGGGGTACCTTCAGGTGTTGCTTCTGCCTTAGTTTCCTCGACAATTTTAGCTGCACCATTTTTATCACTATCTGCAGACCCATTCGTCTTAGCCTCAGCCTCAATAACGTGCTCATTTGAACCATTCTGCTTGGATTCATCTCCTTGTGATTTTCTCTTTAATGTGAATGCAACAATTAGTCCCTTTGGATAGTTGTAACCATAGTGATGAAATTTCAACATTTATTAAGAGAAATAATATTGTAAGTACAAAATAAATCCTGGCTTTATTCTTCCCTTTCTAAGATCCGGCAAAATCAGATGCATACCTGGCTTCTTCAGGAACTTTAGAATTTCCATAACCACGACCACTTTTCATATGCCTGTTCTAGCTTTTCTCTTTCAGCAATGAAGTCCTTCCTATTCAAAGACCAAAAAAAACACTAAGAGTTGAACTCCACTTTCAACTTAAGTACGGTGATATACTAAGGCCCTGTTTGTTCACCTTATTTCCTTTCACTTACTTCAGGAGAAATAAGTTCAGATAAGTTATAATAGAAAGGTGATATACTAAGGTCTTGTTCAGTTCACCTTACTTCCACTTATTTTAGGAAAAATGAGTTCAAAAAAATAAGGGTTATCCAAGTACGATTTTAAATAAAATAAGTTATAATAAGTTCATAAGTTCAAATCGGGTGAATAGAATCCACCGTTATGGTCAGATGTGTCCAAAGAAGTGTCACTATAGTCACCCTAAAGTACAAAAAAATGCAGAGTATAGAAAACAAGATTTGACAAAAGATTTTAACAGGATATATTTACTTTGGCTTGAGTTCCAGATCAGCACCAGCATATGCCAAAGTTTGCAACAAAACCTTCTCTGCATTTTCCTCAGAAGAATACTCAACCAAAGCAGTCCCACAAAACAAATTTTTGTGTGAAACAAGACGGGGAAGCCTCACACTGTTAACCTGAAAGAGGAGAATAGACAAACCTGTAAATAAAAACGAAGATATGGAATTGATATACATTAATCTGAATTCATATATAAATCTCAATGAAATATCTCATCTGTTGCTCTCTAATTTAGAGCAAACTGCCCATAAACCAACCAAACATCAGAATGTATACCAAGTCTAATGGTTTCAGCAGTTCACAAATCGCAAAAAAAAAAAAAAAAAAAAAAAAAAAAAAAAAAAAAAAAACTCGAAATAATACGATAACCACTTCCTAGAAACACGACTTATCTCGCAATTTCCAAGATACATGTAAAAAGTAAGAATTACCAGCATGATCATAACTTACACAACAAGCACACCAAATTCAACCATTAAAATCCAATTAAAAAGAACATGTCATTATTCACTTGATTACAATACGAACCACTTTTAAATTTAATCATGATGCCGCTTATCAAACTATAAACTTAACAAAATGATGCACATTATAAATATGACCATAAAAGCATTGCCATATAGAGCGAAATCAAGAAAAAACACGAACCATCCTCGGAAATTTTGAGAAAATCAGAGGTCCTCAAAGTATCAGCAACAGCCTTAACGGTTTCTTCAGAACGACATCAGCTTTAACATCTCCTATCCCCAGATGACCTCGCATCCTCGAAAATGAACAAATCAAAGCCAAACTCACCACTAAAGGTTCCAAATTTCCAGGTTAACCAAACAAAAACCCCAAACAAATTTAGCTTAATATAAAATCCCCATTTAAGGGAGCAAAAAAAACGAAACAAAAGGATACACCCATCTTCATTTTCTTCGATTGTCTTCCTTAAGAAGTTGTCCCGGGTAAGATTATTGTCACTGAAATAGAACTCAACCTGCAAAAAATCAAATTAAATAAATCAAATTAGAATTAAACTAAATTAAATTAAGAAATAATAAGATGCATATTTAATGAATTGAATTGAAGTTTAGACCTGGCGTATGACTTTTTTGGAGGTTTCTTCGTCTAAAATGGTTGTCGCCATCTTTTTCGGGGGTGAAAGAATTTGAAAGTGAGAGTGAGGAACAACGGTTTGCGGGAAGAAGAAGAGGGATTAGGGTTTTGGGAGTTGAGAGTTGAGAATGAGTTGGGTTTAGAGAACAAAGAAGACGGGTTTTTTTAAGTTAAGGCTCCCTTACCGCCAGTAGTGCTTATTTGAAATGTCCTGTCCATCTTGATAAATCCAAAACTTCCAAAGTATAGCAGGTCTCTTTGTTCGATTCCCGGCCAACATCAAAGGTACCTTAGGCACATCAAATGCAGGGCCCGGTGCTTCGGCTTGACCAAAGATTCCATCTTTCAATGGACCCAAATTCTCGATGCCTGCATAATTAGCAGAAAATCAACAGTCAGAACAATGTTCTTCAAATCAACACCATCATAGTACTTGTACAACATGTTTGGAAGAGTAAGAGTTAGGCAAAGGCATAACACTCAAGTAATGATAAAATACAATGAGCACTATAGCAAATTTATTTCCTCGACCCGGAGAAAAAAATTGATCATTGATTCAGAAATAGTACATACCAAATCAAGAAAATAATAGCCAATTAAGGTAGTTGATCAGGTAGTAGCATCAAATTCCAGTAATTAACAAAAATACTTTATACCTTGATAGCTACTTTCCAACTATTATTAATTTGAAGTTAATTATTTATGTCCAACTTCTTCCCTTTTGTAACATTGTAGTTTATGTTATTCCATACTAAAATGATACCATCAACACCCCACCATTGCCTAAAAATAAAAAATGCAAATTACTTTTCACTTTCATATCAGTCCTAGAAAAAGTACTAAAAAATAATTAATATACAAAACAGGACAAAATCTCTTAACGATAATTCAGACCTAAATCAAGCATTATCATCAACCAACAAAAAAATAAAATGATCAATAATAATAAAATATTAAGGAGAACGATTCTTTTTTCTAGAAACCCCATTCAAGAACAGATAACACCCATATCCCAAATATCAAAAATAATAAACAAAGAAACCACAAAAATCAAATATTAACCAATAAAATGATAATCCAGAAAAATAAAATGACAAAAATTTAAATTAGATGATTACCCGGAATGGAGTTGAAGGGGTTGAAAGGTTGTCGATGATTGGACGCAGCGAAAACGCTACAAAAAACAGCCGATTGCACAACCAATTAATTAGAACGAACAAAAAAACATCTAAAATTTTCATCTTTTGCAAATCATAGCAACTTCGAACTGCGAAAAGAAGTGGCATTGAGGATCAAACCTTAAATGGGAAAAACCCACATAAAAAATTATAAATCAATATTCAAACAACATCATCTAAAAATATTTAACCTGAGAAAAGAGCATGTGAAGCTCTAGATTCCGTCGAAAACATCAACAAAATGTCAATTAAAATTACAAATTACAAACCATAAATGAATTAAGAAGCAATCATCAATTAAACTCTAGCTTTAATCGAAAAATCAACAAAACCCATAGAAAGAGTTTAAATCGGGCAAATGGGGGGGGGGGGGGGGAAGACAAAGATGAAATTTGTATACCTTCACCACCTCAGTTTCCATATCTTGCCATTTCTAGGTATACGACTTCGAATAACACCAAGATACACATAAACGCCCAATATAGTAGAAAGATCGAGAAAAGGGGAAGAACAATAGAATTTTGCTTCTGTTTGCTACCAAGCTCCGCAGCCGAATCTGAAACACCAAAACATCAAAACCCCTAGGATGATGGAAGGAGAAAGGGAAGGAGAGAGGTGAAGGGGGCTGAGGAGATTGCAGAGATGAGAGCTAGGGTTTGTTGAAAATGGAAGGGGGAAGAAGATCCCAAAGTGAAGGAAAGAGAAAAGGAGAAACAAAGAGTGAAAGCGAACGTGGCATCATCCAACTTCATGGGTAAGGCAGCGCCAGGGAAAAAATGATAAATGTGAGAAACTTAAGGGCTTTTCAGGTACTACACTATTGGATGAATAGTGAAAACAAACTTCTTGCTTTTAAAGGTTGTAAGATTTGCTTCAATTCCTCTTGCATCTTACTGTTTTCAATTCTTTCTCCTTCTTCTAAGCTTCCCCTGTATTGTCCTTCATGCTACTGCCCCCTGTTTTCTTGCTCAACTACTCCCTTGCACCATCTCAAATTGTTGCAAAGATCACACTTGTAATACAACCTTTGTGGATTGAGTGTTGTATCGGAGCTTCGGATGATAAATTTCCTACTACAATAACAAAATTTGTTATGTACTCTAATATATGTGGACTCATTGGGTGTGGATGCTGATTTTGAAAGAAAAATCATGACACAATTCTTATGAAATTAGCAAAGCAAATTAAAACAACACCTGGATTACAAGAACCATTCAGCAAAGGGGTTTTTATAGCCAAGCATGACCAACGACTACTTTTCAAACACAAAAACTAGCTGTTGGAACATCAGAATAGCTATATTTAAGTTTGGGGCATTTGGTGAAATAAATTTCAGAATAGGGGCATTTGTAAAATAATTTAAGAATAGGGGCATTTGGTGAATTGAAAACTTGGCTAACGGCGGACTAACGACCCGTTATTAGTAGGGGTAGAACTGTGAGGGGTATTTTATGAATTATTGAAACTTGATGGGAGTTTGGTGAATTATAGCAAAACTTGGGGGCATTTCATGAAATATCCGTTTTAATTACAACCGAACTTCATAATAATAAGAATTTTTTAAATTATAAAATGTATAGTAATAATTAAATTTATTAATATTAAAAAAGTAAATATGAAAGAAAAAAATGTATGATAAATTGAATTTTATTAAATAAAATTTATTAATAATTAAAATCATAAATATTTATTTTTAACAAAATCGGGCCATAATAAATAGTAAATATTTAACAATATTTTTTTTAAAAAAATATACATTAAAAAACAAATTTAATCAAGTCGGGCCATATATCCGATTGTACCTAGGTGAATCGGGGTAGCTTCCCGATTCCACATAGGAACCGAGATCTCTAGATCCTGGTTCCTATGTGGAATCGGGAAGCTATCCCGATTTACCTAGGTACAATCGGGTGTACGGTGGGGCCCTATTTTGAAGAATTTTATTTTTTAAAAATAAATTGATGGAATCGGGTTGGAATTCTGATTCCTCCCTCAATTGGAATTCCAACCCGATTCCAGCTAAAAAAAACCAAAGAAAATTGCTTACCTCTGCCAAGGTCATTAGTCGACACGACCCTCGACTTCCCGATGCCCGATCTGGCTTCCCAGCGAGATCTGATGCTCGATTTTCCAACGATTTTTGACAGGAGAGAGAAAACAGAAGAGAGGGGAGGTGGGGCGACAGGTTCGGCCAAAAGAGACAAAATGGAAGGAGGGGAGGTGGAGAGGGAGATCCGGAAGAGGTCGGTTAGAGAGAGAATGTAAAGAGGGAGGGTAGTTGAGTTGGGTAGAGAGAAAGAGAGAGAAAGGTTAATGGGATGGTTGGAGGGGTGGGGGTCATAAGGGTAAAATAGGGTTTTCATATATATATATATATATATATATATATATATATATATATATATATATGTATACATATATATATATATATATATATATATATATATGTGTGTGTGTGTGTGTGTGTGTGTGTGTAATCCTATATATACACACACACATGTATATATACATATATATGTATATACATATGCTTAACTTGCATAAATAAAAAAGGATTACAACTAAAACTAAAAACTACACAATTATTACATAGAGTTGTAACAATTATAACAAAAAGACTATGAAAAATAGTGTTATTCTTTTTCCCTGTTGTTAGTTTTCATATATTTTTAGAAAAATTGTCAATTACTACCTAGGTTTTTAGCGAGTTTGCAAATTACTACCTACCTTGTTAAAAATTGTCAATTACTACCTAGGTGTTTAGTTATTATTGTCAATTGCTACCTTAACTTATATTCCGGATAATTAGTCATTAATCATATCACAATCAACCATTAATCATACTTTAATTATTTTTATTAATTAATAAATATTTAAATTAACAAATCCCAAAACTAATTAAAATTAAAAAAATCTGAAAAAACACAAAAAGAAACCCAAAAAAGATTAAACTTTTTGTTGCTTAATCGTTTTGAAGGAAATAATATCCTTGGTCCAAATTTGCATTTAATGTTAAGTCTAATAAAATGAGGTTTAGTATTAATGAAGAAATTAATTATTCAGTGAGATCAAGGGATCTGAATGTCTATCTAGATGCCGCTTCAGTTCAAGTTGAATTAATATTATCAATACCAAAACTTACTCTTGACTGAATCCGTAGGGTCACACAAATAGTACGTGAACGGAGCAACTATATATTTAGGTGAATATGATATTCAGTAAATACTCTAATAATCAATATTCGGAAATGATGGATGTTGGTTTCAGTGGGAACTAACAAACCATCAAAAAGGCAAGACAATAATATTTACCGGAAATGATGATATCGCTGGACACAGAAATATGATTCATAACGTAAATATAAATATTATCGAAGTTGAATATATTACCGGAATCGGAAATATGGTTCGTATTGGAAATATTATCGGAAATAGAAATATTGTCGAAAACTGAAATATTGTCGGAAACGGAAATGTTACCGGAAACGAAAATGTTACCGAAAATGGAAAAATTGTTCGAGTCGGAAATAATTCTGGAATCGGAAGCACGATGAGCGACAAGCCAACGATCAAGCTTCGACCCATCGCTCGACGAGCCAGCCCACAAGGCAACACCGCAGCGCTAAGCTCAAGGCCCAACGCCAACGCAAGCACGCCAAGCGCAAGTAAAAGGATGTTGAAGTTGTGATAAACATAGAAAAAAAATGGTCAATGATGTATGCCAACTAAACTGAGATTGAAACCCTACATTTATTCATTCAAGCTTTTAAAATGGCCTTAATAAACATGATTTGTGCAGCCTTTTGCGATCTTTTGCCAGTTTTAATGTGTTAAAAAATAAACAGATTCCTTCACATATAAATTGGCATTAGATCATTTCTTGTTTGTTAATGTGTTAACTGCCCCTTAAATATCTTTGTTGTGTGTTTCATATGCTGAGAAGTGGTGCTTTGCTTATACTTTGATTAAAAAACTTGATTTGTGCATCATTTTCGATCTTTTTCCAGTTTTAATGTGTTAGGAGTACCTTATAGATTCCTTCACATATAAACTGGCATTAGACCGAGGAGGCAACTCATTTCTTGTTTGTTGATGGGATAATTGCCCCCTTAAGTCCCTTTGATGTGTGTGATCAATGATGAGTCTTTCATATGCTGAGAAGCAAATCCAATAAACTACAACCACTCATGCTGCCATTAGTTTCAATTATGATGCTTCTCCGACGCTAAGTGTTTGTAGTTAGGATTTGTGACTATGATGCTTGGGGACATTCTGAGATACTTTTGATTGTTATCAACATTGTTGTTTTGACTAAATGACAAACATTTCATTCATTCATGCTCTCAAAAGGTTACTTTGCTTACAAAATGTTTTGCATACATGTATTTCTTACACTCAAGCTTCCAAAAGTGACTAACAGTCCCCAAAAAATACATGTCCCCAAAACATACAAGTGTTGTAGCCTTGTTTCAACCCAAAATCCTAAGTCCCCTAGATGATATGTTTGTGTCTAGTATGTCTGGTATGTCTTCTCATTCTTCACATGCTTGACTTGATCTGTTTGCTTGTGCATTTGAGCTCTCTGGTATGTTTTTCCCTGCTTGACTTGCTGTATTTTCTTGAGCATTTGAGCTCTCTGGTATGTCCTCTATTGCTGCCTGATTTGTGTTTGTTTGTACAATTGGCCTCTTTGGCATTTCTTGTGCATTTTCAGTTTGTGTACCATTCAATAACTCTCATCCTTTATGTACATCCCACATTGGTGCTATGACTTGTATTGGTAGTCTTCCCTGACTAAAAAGTCTTGCCTTGCTCACATGTGGTACATCATAATTATTGGAACCCTTGGCCTTTAGGATCTCATTCACCACATATTGGTATGATACCAAACATTCCCAAGTGTTCTTGCATCTAACTCATAGTATGTTTGGTTCACTGCATCCATCATAGCATCAACATCCTTTGGCATTTCTTGTGCATTAAAGATTGAATACTTCTGAAAAACCCCAAGTCTAATATGTTTAAGTCTGGATTGTTTGGTGGTTGTTGAACAAGAATGATTGTGAAGTCCCATTGTTGATGCACTTGTTGCCACTATGGATCAGAATTCGTTATGTGTGTTCTTTCATTATCTTATTGTATGAATATTGTTTTCGGACCTTCACTTTGCGGCTATTTCTGTATGATTGCTGGTACAATTTGATTGATGAGCATGTCCCTTGTTTCCTTTTGTCTGACTGATTCAACCAGTTTAGTGACCATTGTCCCCTTGTCTCTATTTTTGGAGTTCCTCTTGGCTTCTTCTTGATAAGTTAATGGAAATATCCCCAATTTCCCGACAGTTAAATGTGCATTCATCTTCATTGTTGAATCTTGGTTTTGCTACTGCTACGGTGAACGTTACCTTTGGTATGAACTTGCTTTATTTTCCTGGTCTGTATTTTCCCCTTTCACTCTTCCCTAAGTACACCCTTTGTTGTTTTTTTCTTAAGTAGAACCACTTCTCATCAATGTGCACAAAGTCATACATAGTTTTGTATTCCCTCTTGTTTTGTGGACTGTCCCCTACAAGTAAATCTAGAACTCACTTGGCCCTTTGTAGCATGTTTGGGTCTGGCAAACCAGGATGTAGAGGGTTTGTGTGTGGTCTAACATCACCTCGTTTTATCATTCTCCAAAGGGTTGTTGCTCCAATATGTAGCATCATTGCCAAATCCCTTATGCATGTTTTGTCACCCATGCTTAGACTTGTGATGATGTCTTGTTCCACTTGGATTCTTTTCCTTCCTGCATTTTGTGCCTTTGTTTCCATGTTGTATCTTCTGAATGCTTCTTTTTGTGCCTTCTCTTGCTTCCATATCCTAGTTACTGTTCTTGGATGACAATTGTAGATTCGTGCAACGTCTTTAATGGCTCCATGAATGATATGGTTTGCTTTTGTCCCCTTTGTTGTGATTGTTCAACAACCACATGAGTATTTGCAACCTTGTGTCACATCTGAGCCTTGGCTTCTTCTTGCGTTGATGACCTCGTGTCCCTACAATTCGTTGTTGCTATTGGCTGCTGCAATTCTATTGGTTGTTGAATTTTGTTGCCGCAATTCTATTGGTTACCTTTTCCCAAAGTGGATTGATGACTTGGCATTGTGGTTGTTTTTCTGATTTCTATCTCTTTTCTTTTTGTACTTTTTCTAATCAAACAATTATCTACTTTTTCATTTCCCCAAAAAAAACTTTCTCAATCATCACCTCTTACACACTTCACAATTTTATTAATTACTACTTCACTCCCCATAAGTGACACATATTTAGGAACGGAGGGAGTATAATCTGTACCACAACTTACTCTTGACTGAACCCGTAGGGTCACACAAATAGTACGTGAACGAATCAAGTATATGTTTATATGAATAATATATTCATAGAATACTCTAATAATGGATATTCGGAAATGATGGATGTTGGTTTCAGTGGGGGCTAACAAACCATCAAAAAGGCAAGACACGAATATTTGCCGGAAATGAAGATATTGCCGGAAACGGAAATATGGTTCATAACGGAAATAAAATATTATCGAAGTCGAAGATATTACCAAAAAGGAAATATGGTTCGTATCGAAAATATTATCGTAAATAGAAATATTGCCGGAAACAGAAATATTACCGGTATCGAAAATATTGTTGGAATCAGAAATGTTACCAGAAACGGAAACATTGTTCGAGCCGAAAATAATCCCGGAATCGAAAAACAAATAGGAAGCATGATCAGCGACAGGCCAACGCGCAAGCCTCGGCCCATCGCTCGACGATCCAACCCACAAGGCAACAGTGCAGCGCCGAGCTTAAGGCCCAGTGCCAACTCAAGCACGCCAGACGCAAGACCCAGCTCGCCAACACCAGCGCACAGGCCCAAGGCCCAACGCATGGATGTGTGGGTTGTGCGAGTTGTGCGTGCAGTGTAAGGCTTGAGAGCCAAGCTTGGTTGTTGTGGAAGAAACTTGGGCCACAAGTTTTGTGCTGGCCGACAATCGGGTGTTTAGGGTCACCAGTACAAACTTGACATTAGGTAACACCAAATGATAACACTTTTAAAGATCCAAAATTATTCGATATATACGTAACACTTTCGTAACACTTTAGTATTAGGTAACACTTCTTTGTAACACTTAATATTAGGTAACACTAAATTGTAACACTTTTAATATAAGGTAACACTTGATTGTAACACTTTAATTTAGGTATCATTTTTGTAACACTTTAAAATTTTAGTTTTAACATTTTTATACATTTTTATTTATATTTTATTCTTTCCCTTCCCAGGTTTCTTTTACTAACCCTTAAACCTCCCGCTTCCATTGTTCGTTCAGAGTAGCAGTTTTCTTCTTCCAACCAGTCAGATTGGAGATTGGAGATTGGAGATTGGAGATTGGAGATTGGAGTAACATTTTCTTCCATCGAATCCATGAGCAAGGATTGGATTTCTTCAATGGCTATAGGCCACAAACCAAAAAAAAGAAAATTCATGGTTCAATCGTCTCCTCCCGATACGCATCTCAACTTTCTCTCTCCTCATTCCTCACCGACCTCCATCTTCTTACTGCCGGCATTTCACGCTCCGTAGAGGATTCATCACATCAAATTTCCTCAACGTCATCTTAAACAATCTGCTTAATTCTGGTAAACTTTTCCTTAATTTTATCAAACTATTTCGTGATTTACTAGGTTTTTTGACTGATTCATGTTGTATTTTTGTGGGCTGATGGATTAAATCAATTAGCTTTGGGTTACCGCTAAAATTAGGTAAAATCGCTCTAAAATAACCCTAATTTGGTGCGTGAGATAGAATCTGAATTGCTTTGGTAGTTTTTTTGTCTCATTGTTGTGTACTTGTTGATGTTATGGTTTTGTGGGAATAAAAGTGAGAAGATTTTCCGTTTTCTGCAGAATGGGTGCAATTAAACACTACATCATAGGTAAAAAGATGGTTTTTACTTGATTTGGTGAGTGATATGTTTTGGGATTTTTCTCAAAACTGCCTAAATTACTTCTAGGGTTTTGGATTTTAGGGTCTTCCTTTCTTATAAATACATGGTCCATGATCATAAATACACACGAGTTTTTCATATCCTTGCCTATCACATTAAAGTGAGATCCTGAATTAATTATACCTTAGATTAAATCCTAGTTGATTGAACCTAAGACGGATCCGAACGTAATGCGGACTTTCTACGGAGGAGCTACGTTTGGAATTCTTACTAGTTCTTGTTCGGTTCGGGGGCAGGAAGAGAAGGCACACGTTATAAAGTATGTACTCGAAATTATGCTAATTGATTATGTGCATTTAACATGGATTATGGCAATTTTGGTTTTTCCGCAAGACATTGGATTGTTCATAACCTAACACGTTCATCTAAAGAATACTTTGTAAAATCTTTGTTTTTTTTATCCTGTGTCAATCTAGTAGTATCCTGTGTCAATCTAGTAGTAGTCCAAACTTATAAATTTCTTAGGGTGAGCGAAACCACCAGACTTAGAACAACATATTAACGTCTGACTGAATACTTACAGGCGCCTAACATGCATCAATAGGAGAGTAGTGCCAAAGCGTAGTTCGCCTGAACTCCTTGAAGTATCTAGAATGAGCACCAATTAAGACTATCAACACCGCCCAACAACATAGAAGACCACCGGTCCACACCAAATTGGGCAACGTTAAAAGCAATATTAAAAACCTCGGATTTTGGTTGAGAAAATTGACTGATTAAAGAGGCATTACTAATATAGTGACTAGCTTAATGCTAGAGAAATCCCCAAACACAGAAAATAAGAGATCGATTACGAAATTTGGCATTAACTAGATTACGTAAAGAAAAACATCAATGCAAAACATCAATTGTTGAGAGTCAATTAGGGAGTTTAATATTTTTTTTTGTGTTTTCAAATTTAATTAGTTTTGTACTTTTTTGTATTTTTAATATTTTATTAATCTTAACACTTATAAAGCTTTGAACTTTGATTAATATTCTCCCATCAAAAAAAAAACTTTGATTAATATTCATGTACAGTGGTATTACTGAAATACCCTTCAATTCCTTCTTTGCTTTTTTTTTTGTCTTTTCCTTAAAAATAGTGCATTTACGTTTTCCCCCTTCCCTCTTACTACACTTCATAGTAGTGTTTTACTCTTCCCTCTTATTACACTTAATAATTTATTTGCTTTTTTGTCTTTTCCTTAAACACAATGTTATATATCGATATGATTTTATATTAGAATTTTCCCTAGAATAAGTTGTATTTAAATTGTAGAATGATCAAGGGGAATTCAAGTTTATCCAAGATTTTCTTCGCACCCAACATTTACTGATTGAAATAGGACCAACAACTCTTTCTAGAGGAACAATGTTGTGTAGTGGACACTCAAGTAAGTTGTCCTGGAGGACAGAAGATGGTGAATGAATGCAGTTCGGGGATGATGTCCAGTTGTCTATGTGACTAAGCATCAATGTCAGATTCTATATATATGTATAAATTATAGAGTAGTTTGACACTAGCAGATAACATTGCATTACCCTCCCCAAGCTTAATGTAGTATGTACTGAGGAATTTAGGCAATGCTTAATGTACTTGGCCAATGCTCTTTGTCTTTGCTACTTTTGTAAAACTTAAAGAATTTTGGTTGGCAAGCACATCGAATGCATAATATCATTACTCAAGTGTTTGTGTTTACAATTTGTATATTTGTGATTTTCATATTTCGTTTCCCCTGGATTTTACTATACAAGTTTAACAAATCTACTTTCACTAATCGATTTTACAACCCTTGGCGGACCGAGTGCTAGCGCGTGGTCCAACAACTAGTTATTTAAAATAATTAAAGTATGATTAACGTTTAATTATGATATGATTAGGGACTAATTGGCCTAAATATACGCAATTTTTTTGTTATACATGTGTACAGCTAGAGCTGGCTGTATTCCCATCCAAAACGACGTTGTTTTGTGTTGTTTAAGATGAATATTAATATATTGGTATGAAAATGAACATTTACTATTTCGGAAATGAACATTTATTTATTTATTTGGAAATGAACATTTATTTAATTATTTGAAAATGAATATTTATCTACTCATTCGAATATGAACGTTTATCTAATTATTTGGCAATACTCATTTATTCAACCAATTTAGGATTGAACATTTATCTACTGATTGTGAAATGAGTATCTACTAATTAACTTAGTTATTGCATTACTATGTTATTACTTTGAACATATATTTTCATATATTGAGAAACTAAAACATGTCAAATAACATATTTTACCAAAAAATTGAACATTTTAAGCGTTGCCTATGTAAAAATGTACTTGAATTACAGGATATTGGTAGAAATCATCCACTTATTTTTCTATATCTTCAATATTGAATCTTGCGTTTGATGTAGTCTCGAGTTTTTATACTTTTGAATGTTTGTATGAAGTGTGATTTGAACACAATATTTGACTTTCACGGTTTCAATTTCCTCATTGTAAGCTGAAAATGAAAATAGCAAGTAATTTGATATGATGATCACAACTAATTTAAAAATGAACATTTACTGATTTGAAAATGATGAGCATGCAAAGAAAACAAATAGGTTAAAAAAGAAAGAACAAGGGTTTAAAAGATGTTCAGTAATAGAACAAGAAAAACAAAGAATACAAAAGGTATGAATAAATAAAACAAAAAGTATGAACAATTTCATTATGAACATTAACCAGATGATTATTATGAACAAACAAATAAACAAGAAAGAACAAACAATTCAACAAAAAAGAACAAACAATATAAAAAAGAACATAAAATTCCAGAAGAAAAAACAAACAATACAACAATTATGAACAATTTTATGATGAATTTAAAAAAACAACATGAAAGGACAAGCAGTACAACAAGAATGGAAAAAACAATACAAAAAGAAAGAACAAACAAAACAGACGCTTGTAAAAACATAAAAGATCAATGAAGAGCTTAATTTCATTATTGATCATTAACCAGATTATTATTATTATGAACAAACTAATAAACAAGAAAGAACAAACAATTCAATATAAAAGAACAAACAATAAAAAAAAGAACATAAAATTCCAAAAGAAAAACAAACAATACAACAATTATGAGCATTTTTATGATGAATTTAAAAAACAACATGATAGAACAAACAATACACCAAGAAAGAACAAATAATGATTGACAGCCGCACGTGCGCTTTTGACTGTTCCAAATCAGCGTCGTTTTGGGGGGTATAGCTACTAATGACTGTACCCGGGTACATCAGTTAGGGGTTACTAAATATAGACTAAAATAGCAATTGATAACAATAAGTAAACACCTAGTTAGTACTCCCTCTGTATTTATTTAAGAGATACACTTGCCTTTTCCGGCCGTATTTATTTAAGAGATACACTTGCCATTTTTAGTAACTTATTAACCCCACCATCTAATTAAATAATATATCTACACCCCACTCCAACACCCACTCCCTAAAATGACATGGTCCCCACTTGTTTTTCTTATTAAAATATCTACTCAACCCCACTTGTTTTATTACTTTATTTCATTCAATTCTTTTTCTTAATACCCGTGCCCGACCAAGTGTATCTCTTACTCCCTCCGTCCCTTAATACTCGACCCGATTTGACCGGCACAGAGTTTAATGGACTTGAATGAACTTATTAGTTTAATAGATAGTGGGGTATTATTTAAATGTAGTTAGTGGGAAATGTGTAGAGTATGGGTTGAATTTTTTATTATTTTTTGTATGGAGTAGGGGGTAGGTGGGTTGATAAGGGGGGAGTGAGAAATAATATAAAATTGTTAAATATTTCCATTTTTAGAAACAAGTCAAGTATTAAGGGACGGTCTGATAAGGAAAACAAGTCAAGTATTAAGGGACGGAGGGAGTAAATAAATACGAAGAGAGTAATTGATAATTTGCAAAATCACTAGATCTAGGTAGTCAGTAATTAGACAAATTTTGCTACTAGTATATTTTTAGATGTGCAACATATGTAAAATGGGCGAAGAATAGCGTGGCATGTGTAATACGATTAAGGAGTACTCCCTCCGTCCCGGAATACTTGACCTGTTTTCCTTATCGGGTCGTCCCTTAATACTTGACCTGTTTCTAAAAATGGAAATATTCTAACAATATTATATTATTTCTCACTCCACCCCTATTAACCCACCTACCCCATACTCCATATAGAAAATAATTAAAAATTCAACTCCTACTCTCCCCAACCCCACCTCTTAACACACCTCCCACTAACTACATTAAAATAATACCCCACTATCAACTACTACCTATTAAATTAAATAAGTCAATTCAAGTCTCTTAAACTCTGTGCCGGTCAAACCGGGTCGAGTATTCCGGGACGGAGGGAGTAACTCGTATATTTTGTGGACCAAATACGCAGTGTGCATCCTCACATATTCCGAGTAATAACACATGGCCATACCAACGTGGTTGGCTAAGGCTTGTCCAAAAATCCCCACAACGATCAGCAGTAGCATCCTCTATTCAACTCAACTACTGTTCCTGAATAAAACAAAAAGGAAAACTCAATTACTGATGCTACTGCTAACGAGCCTACGACTACTAATACTCTGTTCAACCCATACCAAAGTCTTTCAATTAAATTCTTATTATTACCCACTTCAAAACCCTTTTTTCTGGGTTTTCTATCAAATTTGTTTGCCTTATTTCAGGGCTCAATTTCTTTCAAAGTTGCTGCTGCACCTAACAGTCTCTTTGCACATTCAATTTGACTGCCTGTTCCATTTCCTTACAATTTCTATTGTTTCAGGGGATTTTTGTTTGCTGGATTGAATTCTGTTTTTTTCCAATTGATTTTTTTTGGGGTTGAATTGGGGTTTTATCTTAGTTATGATTTAAAGTTGAATTCATCAGTTTTTTGGTGTTTGATTTGTGGGTTTGCTTCTGATTTTTGTTGGGTCATTTTTTAATCAAAATTTCGCGGAAAATTTTATACTTTCTACAATTATTTTTTGTGGGGTATTTGCTTTGTGTATGATATAATTAAAATGGAGAATAAAGGGTGTTATAGTCAGTCAAATGGTATAGAAGAAAGTTACAATATTGGGGAAGGAGTAAGTATTGTTGAGGATCATGAGATTCGAGTTGTAGCTGAATTTGAGACAGACAAAAAAGTTTCATATGATAATGCTGCTGTGAATAAAGATGAACATGTACATTCCTTGAGGCAGACTTCACTTCCGGAGACCAATTCTTCAAGAAGAGGTATATTTCTTGTTGATGCTTTCTTGGATCATTTTGTTGTGGAGCCAAATTCGAATTAAGTCAGAAGTTGTTGTCGAGACAAATTCGAGTGTAAACAGAAAATTGTGGAGAATCTTGCTGTACAAGGCTATAATTTTGTTGTGGAGCTAAGCTCAAATTTAGTTGGAATTCATATTTAGTTGAATTGTAAAAAAAATCTGCATAAGGGATATTGTCTTGGAGCAAAGTTCGAATTTAGTCTGAATTGTTGTGGAGCTAAAGTCGGAAAATTGATGAGGAGCTAAAGTGTATAATCAAGTTTTGGACAATTACATTGTCTGTAATTCTTGAATTTAATGTACTTGACCTATGACTGTTCCTCACCTTGTAGCTCATAGAGTGGTGAAGAAACTAAATGATTCTCCAACATATGCGTTTTTCAAACCTTTTGAAAGTCTCTGAATGAATAAAAACTAACTAAATATTTACCTCACTTTTCTGATTTATTAATCAATCCAGAACAATATCAACTACTATACTTTAACAATTTCTTTATTGGACCTATAAAGGATTGCAACTTATACTCCATTACTCCAGCCACTTGAATCATGGGTGAATGTTTTGTGACTCGACGTTTCTATATCATGCTAATTATCAGTTATCACCCGTAAGTTTCCTTCTAGGCTCGTGCAGATTTCTGTTTTCAACTTACTCAAATGTTAAGGAACACAGTTCTTGTTAGTATGGTTGATCATAATTGGTTTAAGTATATGATTCTTTGCAATTACATATTCATAATACATGCATGTATATATGTGTTTGTATGTGTCTTTGTGTGTGATTCATATTATTTCAAGTGGGGAAGCATCATTTTTTCTCTGTATGCTTACTGTTATCAAAATCTCTCTCTTGACAGGGTTGGATCACAGTGTTACAGCACCTGCAGGTGGTATGGGAACCCATAAACGTTTATTGGTCGATAAACATGACATCATAATGAGTAAGTCTAAGAGTCAGATTGAGAGTAGAAGACATGATCTGAAATTGGATAGACTGTCACAGCGTGAAAAGGTAAAATAAGAGTATGAGTTATATCTATTTATGCCTACTAGCATCATGTTGATGTGTTTCAAAAAAAAATCCACTTATTTCTTTACAAACCTTATGTTTGTGGCTGTTTCTTTTCATTTGGTGGCAATTTCTTTGACTACTGTTGTTTGCTAATAACTAATTTTGTCAAAATTGAAGTGTGTTCATAGTTGGTAAGGCAAATGAATACCCAAATCAAATTATGTAACTCTGGGAATAGTTGCTAGTTTGAGTCCCACGTGAAGTTTCTGTTATTAATCATAGGACTTCTTTATTTGATGTTACCTTCTTAGTGATAGGAGTTCTTGGTTGTCTAAAAGTTGATAACTGACTTGATGTTTCTGATTATGAAATCAAATGGAAAAAAGATTGGGGGTCTTGTTATCAAAGCTTGGTGTAGATGTAATGGTAATAGAATTTTTATTTTTTATTTTTATAAATACTAGTAAGCTTAGACATGACAGAAAATTTTCAGTATTATCCACCTGCCAGGTGAAATATAACATCAAATCAGACTACTTTCTCTTACGTTCTTGAAGTGTCTTATTTGCATTATGCTTAAATTTACAGTCATTGTACCTTACGAAAAAGTTAATCAAATGTTATATACTACTCGCTCTGTTACCATTTGCATTATGCTTAAATTTACACTCATTGTACCTTAAAAAAAAGTTAATCAAATGTTATATACTACTCCCTCTGTTTTCCTAAATTTTACCCACTTTACTATTCATGAATCTTGAGTCTAACTTAAAAAACTTTGACCATGTCTCTTTATTTATGCATAAGAAAAAAAAACATCGTGAAATGTCTTACTGGATTTGTTTCGTTATACTCCCTCTGTTCAATAATGATTTTCCAATTTAGAGATACTATTCACAGTTGAAGAGAATCTTTTAAATTCTTTCCAACATATTAGAAAAACGTATTCATGTGAGGTCTTGTTTGATTCGTCTCAATGAATACTTTAAGAATATCAAAATTTCATAGTTTTAAATAGTGTAATTAGAGATAAAAATGATATAAAATGTGCATTGACAAACGTGAAAAATAGAAACAGAACATCGAACCGAGGAAATATATTTTCAAAATATAAACTTTTTATAATTTTTACTTGTATATATTTAGAGAAATGAATGGGTCAAAGTAGTGCGCTGGAGACAGCGCAAAATGCAAGTGAGTAGAACTGAGGAAAACGGAGGGAGTAGTATCTTTCAGATGTATGCCAAACGCAATGCATGGTGTTGTACCGATGAAGTTTATTGTTTTTCTATTCTCAGGAAAAGCTTATTGCAAACTTGGTCAAAATTCAAAATGACGGAACAGTGGAGGTGGATTTGTCTAAAAATGGCACTGTAGCTTCTGAGCTTTTGGAGCTTCATTCTGCTGAAAGTGCTTCTTTTTATGCAAAAGAAATTATTCCTAATCACAATAAACCTGTACCAAGATTGCAAATTGCTCTGCTTGTTGTTGGGACAAGAGGAGATGTTCAACCTTTTCTAGCTGTGGCAAAGAGACTTCAGGCATGTTTGCAAACTTTGCATGAATTGGTCCATTTTTCTGTTAGAAGCTTTTGTCAATGCTCAATGATCGTTGATGGTCATTCTTTTAGCTATTAAAAAGTAATTACTATACTAATTTACTGATAATAAACTTTGGTACATCTGAAAGAGATCTTTGTTGTGGACTAGAAGTGATGTTTGGAGGGTTTTTTTTTATCTAGATATCTTATTTGCTTCTTCCTAGTGCATTTGATTATGGAGAGTTTCTTACATTATGAGGAGACTTCTTTTTGTTATCATTGTCAGTGTCGCATCCAGTCCTATGTCCTCAAAGGCTTAAACAGAGATCTCATTATTGCCAATTTTTAGAAAATCACCCGTCATCTGATTGAGAAACAAACAAATTGGTGCGATACTCTAGTTTTATCATTTA
This sequence comes from Spinacia oleracea, assembly GCF_020520425.1. Lineage (NCBI taxonomy): Eukaryota > Viridiplantae > Streptophyta > Magnoliopsida > Caryophyllales > Amaranthaceae > Spinacia > Spinacia oleracea. Next base: position 157,521,561 of record NC_079490.1, on the reverse strand, counting down.
CTCATCTCTCATCAGGGACTAATTGTTATCTAGAATTAAATTCCAGTAAATATCAAGCTTTTGAATGAGATCAACAGGGACAATCTCTGAGTTTCTTGTGTCACTTTCTGCCTTGCTGTGGACATGCTTATTATTTCAGATTTTCTGTAGGAGTCTTATCCGAGAATGCCACCATAACGTAATGATACCTTAGGGTTCGTTCGGTATCACTGTTAGTTTTCAGTTTTTGGATTTTCTATTTTGTAAGTCATATGATTTATATTAGATCATGAACTAAAAAATAGTCATATATACAGTAATTATGTTGATTATGAAAACAGACAACAAAAAACTGGAAACTACTTTTTTTTGTTTTCATATTTTGGCTTTTAGTTTTGTAAAAATCAGAAAAATGGAAACAAAAAACGATACCGAACGGGCCCTTAGTTACTGAGTTCTGTAGCAACTGTAGGTGCCTGGGAATGACATGTGAGACTTGTGTCTTTTTCTTCTTGGTATGTTCTCTTCATACTGCTAAAGTGCTTGTAAAAAGACCTTTGCTGAAATTGCTCAATATGATTTTTGGTGGCAGTATTTTTTTTAAACATTGGTATATTTTGTAATGAGAAAAACGGCTGTCGTTGAATTTTGTTACTGATTTCCGTGCATGATTTTGCTTGTAAATGTGAATGGTCCAGCAAAACAAGGAAAAAGGAAAGTGCATTTTTTGTCTTCTGCTAAATTTATGGGGCTAATTTGTTTCCTAAAGTTCGTCTTACCTGTGTGCAGGAATTTGGTCATCATGTTCGGCTGGCCACTCATACCAACTTTGGTGATTTCGTCAAATCTGCCGGTGTTGAATTCTATCCTTTAGGTGGTGACCCTCGAGTTCTGGCAGGATGTAAGAAGTCTCAAATCTTTCTGCTTCATTTGGTGTGATAATTTGTATTTCCTTGACGATTTAAATTTCTTCTTTCTGCTTCATTTAGTGTGATAATGTGTACTTCCTTGAGGATTTATATTTCTGTTACTTTCTGCTTCATTTTCTTTATCATCTACCCTCTTATTGTTTACATGTATTTTTGTGTGGTCAGCTTGGTTGAGGTGAATTAAAATTTTGTGCTCTGCTGATTTCCCTTCTTACAGTTGGCCACCGCACCAGCCAATCAGCAGGTCATTTTTTGAGCACACTGAGTAGAGACTAGAGCCTGTACTAGAATTCTGGAAATATTGCTCCAAGAGAAATTCCCTAAGGATTGACCTTGTTCTTGTTTGTATTCATAGAAAAAGTCGATAGCTTTCCAGAATTTTCTCTCTTGTAAAAACTGCCATTATATTGATTTGTAGGACCATGGTGGAAAATCAGAGATGTGAGCCATTACCAAAGTCAGATTGATTAAAACAGACTAGCTTATCTGAGGCTCAAATTGTTTTTCAATCCAAAAGATTCACATTTATGCCTGTGTTCTTGCCTCGCGAACAAATGTGGTCTACAAACTATTTGGTGGTTTGCATATCAGAGAGTTTTAAATGGTTTCATGATAAGTGGATTTTACATATGACTAGAGAAGTACTGCCTGTTAGACATTCTCCATATTTTCATAAAATTGTCAACACTGATAATTTTGAATGTGCTAAAAACTAAATTATTTTCACAATGGTCTAGTTTTGTCTGTGACCTGTCATTTTGGCAAAGATTCATGCAATGGGAAGTATCATCATATTTGAGGTGTTACTGCATTTCCACTCTTGCAGGTACTGACTACAGAATACAGTGACTTTTCAACTTTGCATTGTAGCCGTAACGTTTGTCTGCATACTTCATGGCTTTTTTAACAATTACCAAATCATTTAATTTTCCCAATCTATTGCGCATAATATCTCTGGATTGAATACTACTTTGGTTTCAGTGGTCTAAAACTCTAAATACAACTCTTTTCTTTAGCTATGTAGCATGAACTCAAAACGATTGGTTTGTAGCTAATCACAATTCCTCTCCATTTTCATGTCCCTTTGTTACATGGTAGCACCGTAATTGCTTGTTTGTGCTGCATCTAAATTTTTTAAACCACAGAGATATGAGGTTTTTCCCATTGCTTTCTGGTGATCAGATATGGCGAGAAATAAAGGGCTTATTCCCTCTGCTCCAGGAGAGATATCAATTCAACGAAAACAATTGAAGGCTATTATTGAATCACTTCTTCCTGCATGTACAGAACCAGATGTCGAGACTAGTGTGCCGTTTAGGGCTCAAGCAATAATTGCTAATCCTCCAGCTTACGGTACGTTTATGATACTCAAGAGGGATATGTGTTGATAAATGATTTTAACGTTTTCGAATATCAAGCTATCGATGGTGTATGATTGTAGCTTTCTATCAATCTATCTTAACTGTCTCCGATCTCTCTGTGATGATTATTTATTATTATTTTGGGTTCTAAATTAGATACAGGAAATATTTTTACCTATGTAGCTTTTCTATAGTGGTTGTAAACTTGCAAGTGATACCAAACCATTTTCGGAACTTTTGTGCCACATAACTAAATCTTGAACTTTGCTACGATATTGGGCTCAAGCAATAATTGCTAACCCTCCGTTCTATATTTATCCACTTCACAAACTATATTTATTTTCACATTAAAATGCTAATGCAATTTTTGTCACCAATAAGTTTAAATATCAATAAAATATTACTAGCCACTTATAAATATGTAATATTTATTTTCTTCTTCTTCCGAATACTTGTGCATAACTATAAAGATCGAGGATATGGATCATAGAATAAAGGAAAAAACCTCGGCTTCTTTGAACAACACGGTTCATGATAGGATGTGTGCAATAGTGTACCAGGCAAGAGTTGGATGCTTGGATGTATGCGAGTGTAGAGTGTTTGTGTTGCGTGCATCTGTATGTATAGTTGCTGGTGCAGAAAAAGTGACTGTATGTTTATGGAAGCAGCTTTAGTTAGGTAAATTATCATAGCTCAATTTAATCCCCATGTTCATGCTTCATGGCCTTTGGGTCTCCTTTCCAAGCCGAGTAATCAAGCAAATTTTTTTTCAAAATGGTCCATGATGTGGTTGATGATGGAGCCTATGATTAGTCACTTCTCAAAATGGCATCGTTTTCGAGTTCAATTTTGATAGAGCCTATGATTAGGTGAGTTAAGAGACTTTGGAAAAGGTGATGAAGGATATAAGGTTTGGGTGTAGTTGAAGGAAGTTAGGTAATCTTGTTTTTTTTGACTCATTTGTCCATTTCAGTGAACAAGCTAAAGCAATCCAGAAATTGTTGAATGGGTGATGGGGGTGGCCCCGAAATCCTCTTTCTTCCTCTTTTTGCACTGTCTTTGATGGGTGATCCTTTTGCTGAATGGAAGGATGATACTCTGTACTTTTGTTTTCCTAAAGTGCCCTTTATAAGTTAAAGAACATTCACATCATTCCTCAGGTTGCAATTGATTTATTGTAGAAGTCAAGTTCACTTGGTTAATCGCTCAACTTAGAGTCTCCTTTCTTGCATGTGTTTGTTCCTTGTTTTCTTTGTTACTAAGCCTTTGGTAGCATGTGTTTGTTCCTTGTTTTCTTTGTTACTGAGCCTTTGGTAGCATGTGTTTGTTCCTTGTTTTCTTTGTTACTGTGAGCAGTTGTCATGATGGGGTTTGTTTGTTGGCTTATTGGCACTTGTGATTATTTTCTTTATTGCTATGTTACTCTTATGAGTCAGTCTAATAGTTGGAACATATTTTGCAGGACATGTGCATGCTGCAGAAGCTCTTGGTGTACCTCTACACATATTATTCACAATGCCCTGGACGTAAGTTGTTCATCTCAATTAACTTATAAAATCATTCAATTCGCCATAAGTTTATTGTCGCTTCCTACTGTATAAATACATGGAAATTTTGTGGAAAGAGGAAACTACCTAATTGTTACTGATATTTTGAGACAAATACCTATATATTTACATGATGTGTTTTTCTTTGACTATCACGACCAAGTACCAACTAATGTCTGCCGTTAGTAAGTTCCTGAAAACAGGCCACTCCTTTTTTCCCTTACTAATTTCCCTCCCCATTTTGAATTCTCTGTTTCAGTCTATCAAAATCCTAACTGCTCTATAGAACTTCACAGAATGCATCACACAAATTTCACCCTCTTCAAACATCCGATTATCCAAGTAATGGGAAATTTAGTTATTTGCCAATTCAAATTTGGATTAAGTACAATAACCAACAACATCAACTTTATCTCCCCTTTTGATGGAATATATTAACGGAAAATGTCTTTTTGTCGTGTTAGTGTTAGTCAAACTAAAGCTCGTTATCAGGTAGTTGTTTCAAAAGTCGGCAACAAGTTGGCCGTTCTTCACAAAATTCCTAACTAATGTATATTTCAGCTTATCTTGTTATTCATGTTGTATACTAACGGCAACATTCAAAAGGAATCTTCTGCTTGGTGAGTGATGTGGAATGTTTGAGTTTAAAACATATTTTTGGTGTCCATAATCATATGGGCTTTGAGGAGGTGCTGTGTGGTGATTTTGGTAACTGTTTAAACAAGGTGGCTGTTGAAAGTGTTTGATTGGGGTTTTAGCTCGCACAAAGATGACTTAAACCTTGAAAGACTATATTGTTAAGTGCGTAAAAGGAATTTCTTTGTGAGTGTTGAAACACACCTGGTGCACTAGTTTCTGAGAGAGGACCACTTGCCGAAGTTGTATAGTTGTATACTGCTTCTTGATTTTATCATATTTCTGGCATTTTAAATGTTCTTTTATTATAAGATAAAGAAGGATGTTCTTTCTACCAATGTCATTGTAAAGTAATCCACTGCTAGTATTCATATGCATTTAAAAACTGTAATACTTCGTATTTTATAATTTCTCCTTACACTTCTTTTTAATAGGCAGGCCAACATATGAGTTCCCACACCCATTAGCTCGTGTACCACAAAGATATGGTAACTGGGTATGTTCCTTTAATCAGGGTGTCTCTTGGCCCTCTCTTCCCCAAATGGCTTTCTCGCTAACGTTGCCTTTTTTGTTTGCACCTCCTGAACAGTTGTCATACATAATTGTTGACTTGTTGATTTGGTGGGGCATAAGGAGTTATATTAATGACTTCAGGAAAAGGAAGCTGAAACTTCCTCCTATTGCATACTTTAGTATGTACCATGGATCAATATCTCATTTGCCTACAGGGTACATGTGGAGTCCTCACATTGTTCCAAAACCAAAAGGTATAGAACAATAAATGTATTTGACTGATGGCCACATCAGTGGTGTTAATTATCAACTCAATGCCATTTTAGCAAATAACTAATAATCTCCATCACGTGTAATTTGTTTTGTGCTTTAAATGTTGGTTAAACTGCATGGTTGTGAAGTTCTGATGAAGTACTGTGTTTTGCAGATTGGGGCTCTTTAGTTGATGTTGTTGGTTATTGTTTCTTAAATCTTGGTTCCAAGTATCAACCAAAGGGAGCATTTGTTGAGTGGATAAAGAAAGGGAAGAAACCCATCTATATTGGGTTTGGGAGTATGGTAAGACCACCTGTATCCTTCTCTAGATGGTGTCTGCCTTGGTGATAAATCCTTATTTGACAATTAAATTAAAACAAAGCTGTCCGTTACATAGTGGCTGTTATGTAACGGATTTCAAACTTGTCGTTCCGCTAAATGTCATTGCATATCGCTGCTATAAAAACCACTCCTCGACTCATAGCCCAATATATAACAGTGACTGACCGTATTAGAACTGTTCTTTTTTCGTGTTACATCCGCTCTTTATCAGAATTTCTTAATTCCCAAATCCCTGCGAACTGCAAACTAAAAAGGCTAATGTAACAGAGAATTGTTTTCCTGTTCCCAATCTTGTACTAGAGAATTAAGTAATATGGTCATAGACTCATAGTTGTCCAAAAGAAAGAGAGGAAGTAATATATCGCAAAAGAAAGACAACGTGAATACACCAGAAAAGGGAGAAGAAATGGTATTCAAATAGGGTAACGTATATAAGTTGTGTCAATTAATACTCCTTCCGTCAATATTTGTACATTTTACATATTGAGATGTCCCTAAATACATGGCCCATCCAATTTTTGGCCATATTGTTCCGTCACTTTACTCTCTTATTAACCATATATGACCCCCTATTTTTTTACCTCCCAAGTTCACCCAACCAAATATTAAAGTCGTTCACAAATGTTGCATACAAAAAGGGCATACAAAAAGGGGATATAGAAAGCATTAATAATAAAAGCATTCACCCAACCAAATATTCACGGTTTAGGTAATGTTTTTGGAAATGTACTAGAATTAAACATTCATCAGAGTATAAAATACTTCATTACAAGGATGCGGTTTAAGTAATTATTTGTTCACCAAACATTTATCATATTATGGTAGGTTTGGTCGTATTACTTTGAACTAATATTTCTTAAACTAGAAAAAACCTAATGCAAAGCTAAAAGTTCATTAATATGATTTTTTGAAATTTCACACCGCGTTAGTTGGGTCCGTTCCATTCATTCATTACAAGCCCCTCTATGACATCGTGACTTTTACTGCGTTTTTTCTCCCTTAGTTGTTAATGTTCCTTTCCATTCATGTGAAATTTGAGTCGTCAATGTCTTAAGGATTTATGATATATTCTTCTTTTTCCTTCTTTATTTATGGAAATCTTCCCGCCTTTTACAACCTAGTTGTTAGAATCCAACCTTCTTTTACTTGTATTTGGCTTATTATTGCTTTATAGGACCTTTCTAATAGTTTTCTAGGCTTTAGATAGATAGAAGTTTAAATCTAATTTAAAATAAACCTCTATGGACCAGTACCTCTCATCAGAAGTTGTCTTTGCTTAATTACTTGCGTTATTGTTAGTCTTTATAGATATTCTGATGGCGTATGTTCTTAAGCTTTTCAAGACTCAACAAAGTTTCCCAAAAACAGATACATTCTCATCGTCGGTTCTGCTTGTGGCCGTTGTGCGCACACAAGAGCCCTGATCGACCTCGTTCTTGTCGCCAATAGACAAGAGTACCCATTTTGAATCAAGCACCCGCTCGTGCCCCTCAAGCCCTGAGATACACTTTCCGCACAAGGCTTGCTCCCTTGCCGCCCCATAGGCAAGAGCGCGCCGCACGATCCGGTGTCAAAACACTCGGACCGTGACACTAGTACTTTCTTGGATAGTTGGATGGCCAAAAACCTCACCAAATTTGAAGGGTTTTATTTACGGTTCTCTACTTAATTTAAATAACCACAAAGAGCACTATGTGTAGCTTGATACAATATTTAGTTTATCTTCCATTCTACCCCAAATAGGAGTTTTTGCTGCTGTTCTTACTCAGTCTTTTACTATGCATAGCCTCTTGAAGATCCCTGCAAAATGACAAGTATAATAATGGAAGCGTTAAAAGATACTGAGCAGCGTGGAATACTCGATCGTGGCTGGGGAGACCTCGGTGTTTGTAAGTGCTCCTTTGCTGTCAACCTTTCCTAATCACTTGGTCATTTCCTTCTGCAATTAATATAACTGCTTTTCCATTACTTTTTGGCATTGAAATACAAATGAAATATTTATTAAACTGTGGCTACCATATTGTCCTTTTGTCTGTCTTGGATTCTTTGGGATGGTTGAGGATACACTGACTACTGAGTCTCTAGGTCAGAGGCCAGTTGTTGACCTCAGTCCATCCTTGACAGCCTTCGTGCTGTTATACAAGTCCTGCAGGGAGGAAATCAGAGTAACGGTAACTGATGTCTGTTCTTAGGGTGCATAAACATTAATATAAAAAGCTTAAGGATCTAACCTAGGAGGCTAGGAGTAGGGTGCATAAAGACTAAAAACCGGTACGGAGAGAAACATCTGTTGATAGGCTCTATTGTATCTTATTTGAATTTTTTTTTTCCTGATGCAAATATCTTATTGAAGTTTGTAGTTTGTAGTTTGAGTGTCAATAGGGCTCGGGTGGAAGATCAAAGAGGGCCTTGTTAGCGTTATTATCTTAATATTTCTGTGTATGTGATCTATCTTCTGGCTTTGAAAGCTGCACTGGCCAGCACCATACTAGGAGCCTTAATGGAGCAGACACAGAGACTGATTTTTTAAACTCATTTTCTGGAGTAAATTATCTTTATGGCTGTGGTGCTTTTCCTTTCGCTACATGGTTGGAGAAGTGGTTGTTTTCCACATTTTATGGGCCATGTGCCTTGTGGTCGATGCCATTTGGAGGTGTTGGTCTCAATGCTGATCTGTGTTTCCATATCGGTTGTGCCTTTTTTTATTGGGAAGAGAAGGGGGGGAGGGGGGGGTGTCAATTAATCATACAAAGATTCTGTTGCACTCTATTGAATTATAAGATAGTCCGTAATCCCAAAATTCTTTTATTTGATGACCTTTTTTATTTTATATTACTCCCAACTCTGTATTTGACTTGATAAAAAATAAAAAATGAACTCTCTCTCTCTCTGCCCACAAGGACTGTCCGACTTTCTGTTTTTGCTATCTGAATTTGACTCTTATTGCCGTTACAGGACCTACCATGGGAATATTTTTTTACTCCTAGATATTTCTGTGAAATCAAAGAAGACAGTCATTGCGGAACAATGGGAGTTTTAGATTCTGTATTGTTCAAAAAGACTAATTTGATGAACATAGAAGACAACAGGAAAAGAAAGTTAATGAGAACAAACCTAGTAGTGTAAATCTTTTACCAGTGAGAAAAAAGGACCTGTAAGGTTTTCATTTGCAACTACTAAGAATATTTGATGAAAAATTTGTAACATGTTTACCTAGTTTTTCTAATTGAAAATTTCTAAATTTGTCAACTAGAGAGTTGCAAATTTCATGAAAATCACTGAGGTCACCCTGCCTGCGAGATGGTCTTCCGACCCCATGTGAGCTTTTGAGAATTGCGATTATGACAATTTTGTGGTTTGTATGGTTGGAGTGGAATGGTCGTATTATTAATTGTGTTTGCTGTCCAATGTGAGCTATTGCGGGATAAAGTAACTTTTTTATTTGCTTCTTTATGGGCTAAGGCGGTGGGGACTGGGGGGTTTCCCAAATTACTCCATTGGAGACAAAGGAATTGGACTAGCTTGTAGTTCTGATTTCCGGTCTCTTTCTGAAGTCACCTTATCCTCTTAATATACTTGTAATTTCGATTGTGCAATTTTAATAATATTTTTCTTCTTATCCACAAAAATAGGTCGAGACCCTGAATATTTCAGCGTCTCCTGCACCTTCATTATTGAGGACCCGAGGCACCAACTTCTTCCCTCTATGGATCAGAGAAGAAAGATTGAATTCATATAGAATAGTACAGATTCACCAATGAAACTAATATTGGAAAATCTGTTACAAAAAAGACAGAATGAAAAAGAGAAGGAAGGTTTAAAGTTCTCCTGCAGGAGCTCCTTCTTGGTCTGATGTTCCGGCTGTTCTAATGCCACTTTATCCCCTCTCATTGGTCCACCCTTAGGTTCTAGTTGCTCCTTTTCAATAGTCTGAAGCCGAGTGAGTGGCCGAGTAAAATAAGATGAAATAGGGATACATTATGCCAATTGCCAGTAGGGTTTTCTCTTTTAAAAGGAATTTCAGAGGCCGAGTCAAAAAACGCTTGATTTGACAAGTACCAAGATCAAAATCGTAGTTGCATGGGCCAGGAATTAGAGAGTTAAGAGTAGCCGATCCTATAATATAGAGGAAGGAGTTTGCTTGTGTTCTGAGTTAGATAAAGGAAGGTGGGAGAGAATATTAAAATTCCAATTTTTAATTTTGGGGTTGAATAGAAATAAATTTTGGACTAAGTAACTATATGTAAAATGTAAAGAATAAAAATCAGAGTTTCGAGTGGATTAGACTAATATGTAAGCTGGAATTGAAATTTTCTTAATTGAGAGGCACAACAAGTCTAGAATCCGACTTGTTCTTTTTACGTAATTCTTACCATGAACAGAAAATTGCATCTAACACATGTTATATTCACAAAACAGCTAATGGAAGGCTTCCAAGAGCTTCTCTCTAGAACTGAAATCCTAAGTAAAGCTTTAGACCGAACTGCCACTATGGAAACCCAAAGAAATTCATATAGGTCAGGCCCCTGACTCCATACTCATGGCGGCCCGACATCTCTTTGCTTGGATTATGTCTTTTGTTGCCTTAGAAATCTAATGAGTGACTTCCATCAAGAAATGTCACTCTACAGCTTACTCTAAAGTGCACATATTCAATTGAAAGTGTCATCATGGCTGCTACGCCTTTCTGATTTCTTCACCACCCTCTTGATTCCTATGTTTTTACTTCCATTACTGCCAACCGGCCCTGCTTAATTGTCAGATGTCGCCAATTGCTTCTGTTATTTTCAGCTGCTGCTCCTTTGCTTTCTTTGTCTACTTCTGCTGTACTGCTGCATTCCCTGTCAACTTCCATCAAAAGTAGGTTCTTGGGGTGGGTGTTGTTATTTTCGGTTAATTAGGATAAGCTTCGTTATATTAGGATATAATAGGTTCCTGGTGGTGTTCTCTTCCCTTTATATGTTCTTTAAGTCTTGTTTTCAATATAGAAGGTTTTATCATATGTAGAATTGTTGCTAGCAGTTTTTCTGTGCGTTTTCTTTGTTTTGTTGTATTCCGAAGCTTTGCCTTGGTTTTTGGTATTTCCCCCCCCCCCCCCCCCCCCCCAAAGTGTGATTTCTTACCTTAACTTGGGAAGAACATCAAATAAGATGAGAAAAGGGAATTGGACTTGAGAAAGACACCTCTATACCAAAAATATTTGTCAACAACTAATTATTTGGAATGGAGCCTTCAACAACTAATTATTGGTCATGAAAATGGACTAAATCAAAATGACTCTTAATACTCTTCGCTTCATTTCCATGAAATAGAAGATGGTCGTCCTGTTGTCGTCCCGTTATCGCTTTTGTGTCAATTGGAAACACCTCTCTGCAATTGGAGGGGTAAGGTTGCGTACGTCCGACCCCCTTACCCTGCTTCTTACAGGAGCCTCTTTGAGGCAATGGGGTAATGATAATGAATGGATGAAATGGAGCCTTCAACAACTAATTATTGGTCATGAAAACTCCAGTTTTATGATGATCCTGATGTAGTGATGTTGCATAATCAGAAATCTTATTAATACTTGCTCTAGTCGTGCCTTGGCCGCTCTAAAAGATCCAGGCTTTTGTTTTTCATCCATATTTAACTTGGTGTTAATGTCCAAACAGGATATTCCATTTACTTTTTTGGATAAAGGCAAACTTTCCTAATAAAAACGAGGGGGGGGGGGGGGGGTACAAGAATGGATAGAATAACACCCCTCAGGCCTGTATCGATGCACACTATACTAAATAACTTAATGTAAAGCCAACATAATTAACACTCTACTTTCAAAATATAAAGAAATGCAGAAAATGGTACGAAGAAATGAAAAACAACATTTTCAAAGACTCAACTGGAATTTAATTGAAAAAAAGGAAAGAAGTGTGAAATTTAAGCTAAATCGGAATTGCATTGAACTTCAAACACAATCGAAAATCAACTTCTTTGTAATAGCTCCGTCATTCTTGATTTTTTCTGGAGCTTTCTACAAGATTCTTGATTTACAATGCTTACCCTAAACCTTTCCTGTGAACCACTTCTTTCTTTTGGGATTGCTTCTCTTCTATCAACATGAGGATTAGCACTCCAAATTCATGAACAGAATCAGACCTTAAAATAAGAGACAACAGTTCTTTCCAAATCCAGTACACATGGGAGGTGGGACAACTGTTATTTCCAAATTCAGGATACATGAGAAAACTAAATAAGAAAGATTATTGAATTCGAGTCCTATTTTATATCAGCTCTTTTCTTTCTTCTAATAGCTAGTCTGTGTCATGCAGTTTCAGAAGTTCCGGGTCATATCTTCCTTCTTGACAACTGCCCCCATGATTGGCTTTTTCCTCAATGTTCTGCTGTGGTGAGTCAAACTAATTCTTATGCTAGTAGTTTGTATAATATCTGGATGTGTATTTTGGTAAAAATAGTGAAATCTATCTTAATGGAAATAAGCTTCTTGTCGCAATTTGGTCCAAGTTTAGACTTGCAATGATTGTGGTTGACCAGTTATTAAGTTTACATCTTATGCAATATCTTTGTATTTGGATGAAGTAGTGTTTGTGTCCTTCATGCGGTTAGAGAGTAGATGTTAATTCAGTTGTTCTCCACAAACAGGTTCATCATGGTGGCGCCGGAACTACTGCCACTGGACTAAGAGCTGGTGTAAGTTTTTCAACTTTTTTATTGGAACATGTGAATATGTTTTCAAAACACTTTCCTGTGTGTTAAATCCTTTCTTTGGTATTATCCTGTAACGTTGAAGACTATATTCGTTTGCATATTTTGCCGACTGTTGTCAAGCCTGTTAGTAATTTGCTTAATTTTTGTACTTGTAATATTCTGAATATCTGGATGCAATAAACAGTGATATATGATATCCGGTGTTTACCTCTTGCCAGGTTGAATTGATGCGAAAGAAAATGAATATTTATATTTTATAAGCCTACACACGCAATGATGTAGGAGACAAAGTAGTTTGACAGTTCTGTGTGTTATAATTGCAGTGTCCAACAACCGTAGTACCTTTTTTTGGTGACCAGTTCTTTTGGGGTGATAGAATTCATCAGAAAGGTTTGGGACCTGAACCAATTCCTATAGCTCAGCTCAGTGTTGATGCTCTTTCAAGTGCTATACGATTCATGCTCCAACCTGAGGTATTTCCCATATTTTAACTATACACATCTGTCATCTGCTGCCCTTTTTCCTACTTACTAGGCACTTTACCATTTTGATTGCATTTTGATCATTGAACATAAATCTACATATATGAGTATAGAAGCAAGCTATTTCTTCATAACTAGCACTTTACCATTTTGATTGCATTTTGATCATTGAACATATAAATCTACATATATTAGTACAGAAACAAGCTATGTAAGTAAGTTGGTCCTGTAGTTCAGAGCATCTTTTATTTGTGGTTGAGCTGCGGACAAACTTCATGAGCCTTCCAGCATAAGCTTTCCTGTGATAAACATTCAGTTAACAATTTATCCATTGTCCTGTCTGGAGTACTAGTTATGAAGAAATAGAACAATTGGGGAGAAAAGTGAAACTAGGATAGTTATGTCTATGGCTTGAATTGAGCGACTATTGAGGTTGTACTGAAGGGTTTTTTTCTATGTTACCTCAAGTACCCGTGTCGGATACTCGACATCCGGACATGGGTATGGATATTGGACACTTCTTTTTGGTCCAAAATGATTAATTTTTTCATAGAATAGCCGGGCCGGACCCTTGGACACGTGCCCGTATTGACATGGGTACCCGAGTCCGAGTAACATAGGTTTTTTTTCACCACTAGTAAAAAAAAAGAAACGTTATAAAGTTGTGTGCTCTGCAAATGATATTTTGAAGGTAATTTTCTGGAAATTGTTTTCACCTCAGGTGAAAACAAGGGCGATGGAACTTGCTAAGCTGATAGAGAATGAAGATGGTGTTGCAGCTGCAGTTGATGCATTTCATCAGCATTTACCAGATGAACTGCCAATACCTCCAGCAGCATCTGAGCCAGAAGAAGATGAATACTTGAACCCTATTCAATGGTTGTTTTTTCAGATCGGGAACTTCTGTTGCCGTGTTTGTTCATAGGTCGTTTCTCCTGGTGTGAGAGTTTTTGACTTTTTGTACATTCTATTATGATTTTCATCTTCGTCATGTATTATTTGTTTGTATCTTGATTTATTTATTGGAATGGCTTAGCTGGTGTGAGAATATAAGTAGTAATTGTTACAATCTTTTGGGAGGAGGGTAATATTTCTTGTAGATGGTACTATACATTACATTCACATAAATAAATTTATAGAAAAGCATGTTGTTTATACATTACATTAAGTCATTAACCCATGCCTTTAACAATTAACATTTCAAACTTTAGTTGTTTCCGTAAATAAAATGTTTCCTCCTACTATAAAAATAAATAAATAAATAAAACTCGTGCACTCTGCACAAGAGCATGGAGCGAGTTCCTTCAATATTGTTTGAAGTTGCGTAAATTCCCAAAATACGCTACATTGTCATTTCTTTTCACTCTACCGTCCACGTCAGCAAGAAAACTGGTCTATTTTTTAAAAATAATAAGTACAAAACCGCCAACTGAAATAACGGTTAATATATGTTAACCGCTATCTCAATAGGTGGCTTACACTTAATGAATCGCTGTTTGACTTGACGATTTACCTTCTACACCTAACATACATTATTGAATTTCAAAATATCAAAAAAAAAGCTCGTTTGATTTCCGTCCTCTCCGGCATTGGTGCTCCAAACGTTCCTCCCTTCTTGCCTCTTCGCGGCCAGCAAACCACCGATGTCACCGGCCATAAAAGCCACCGGCTAGAGCAGTCGATCCGGCTTCCTCACCCGTGCTGCCGCAGATCTTCCTCTCCGGCGTTGGTGCTCCAAACGTTCCCCCTTCCCGCCTCTTCGCGGCCGGCAAACCACCGATCACCGTCTAGAGCAGTCGCTCCCCGTGCTGCCGCAGATCTTCCGTTGTGGTGGCTTCAACCAAGTAAACCTTTTTTTTGTAACCAGAGTAAACCGCCATTTGAGAAACCAAACCCCATTAAACTACCAATTCAAATGGCGGTTTCTCCTGAAACCAAAAAGTTGAACCGGAGAAAAAAAATAGTTTTCTGTTTACCTAGCTGACGTGGAAGGTAGGATGGGAAATAAGTGATAATGTAGCGTATTTTGAGAATTTAAGGATCTTCAAGCAATATTGAAGGAAATCGCTCAAAGAGCATGCAGGCTTTTTTGATGAGGGTTTATTGGAATCATTGTTTGCTTAGTACATTAAAAAAAATATACTTCGTATATATTACCAAATAAGTTGATTTTTTCTTATAATTATGTGTTTGTTAAAAGAAACTTGAATGTGGTTATAGAGGTTACTACGTCCGTCTCAGTTATGACTTTTTAGCTTTTATCGATTCAGTTGATATTTTGGCTTGTCACACAACCTTCTCCCTCTCCCAACAACAAATGAATAAAAAGGAGGATCAACTACAAAATGCTTGAATAGACTGGCCACTTCCTATATTTAGTATTCCGGTGATTGCTATATTGGTCAAAATAATATGGAATATAATATAGATAAATATACGTTTTCATTTGCTTCTTACGTAAGTCATGGAAACATGTGTATAATTAAAGCAACATGATTGTTAGTGGATGATATTGTGGGAGAAGTGGTTAGGGTTTGCTACAATATAAAATAAGGCCTTCTCCTTCATTTCAAATTTGTCTTACTCTAGTAGTTGTTAACTCATTTCATTCCTTTTGAAAAAACTATAACAAATATCTTTTTGTTGTGCGGTAATAGAAAGAAACCGAGAGTTTGACTAACCGATAGGAAGTTTGCAAAACTCAAATATATTACTCGTATTCAGTTGTTACAAATGATCAGAATTGCATTGGTATTTATAGTGGTGATACCACTATTCATTGTCAAGCTACTAGCTAGCTTACCTAGAGTAGGAGGCAAGAAATTGGGTTCATACATTAAATGCTAAGTTGGACATTCACATAGTGTAAATATTTTGATTCTTAACACTTTTATCGTTTCTTTGGTTATGAGAAGAGATCTCTTAAGTCAAATTCCTAAGTTTAACTTTGTGTTTTCTCCACATGATTTGCTCATCAAAACCTCAAATTTACCCTTTCTCCTTTCCAACCATTGTGCCCACCAACCTGTATAGATTGTTGAGGAAGTCTAATGTCAAAAATGACTTGTGTTTAACTGGACGCGGGTTAGTGTGGTATTGGTATACCAATATAGGTTGTATTGGGTATTAGCACTTATATTAGTAGTATCAATACGAGTTGTTTGTGCTATTAGGACTGACATATTTTGTGTTGGTACTAAAACAGGTGGTACTAGTTGACTTGTGTACAATTGATCACAAGTCACCTGGCGTTTAGAAAACCTCTGAATTACTTGTACTTAATACAAAGTATAACCATATGGTGTTTTACTTGAGTACCCTTATTGTAATTGTGCTTTTATTTGTTCCATTGTGTTTCTTTTTTTTAGCAAATAATATTGATGTTGTGTTAAGTTGCTTTGAACGCCATGTTCCTTCAGGGTTGCAGACTTGCAGGTGGAGCTCCATTACATGCTCTAAAGTCTGAATTGCAAACCACCACAAGGCAAGTACTTTGAAAGACAACACGTTTTGAAATGGAAATGGAAATGGAAATGGAAATGTAAATAGATAGACAAAACGTGACATGTGACTTGTGAATGTGCAAGCAAGATAGGCAGTAACATAGATAAGTCCATATCAGGAGATTTGTTCGAGTACATGGCTGTACATCGTTCTATACACCTACCTGAATGCTATTAGAAATTACTTTATAGTTCGTATAATTTTACAGATGGCATGAAGAAAAGTAATCAACCTAGGAAAAAATAAACTCTTTACAAGCATAAAATAGAGTACCCATTTTAGACAAACCCTAGCTAGCTTTTACATTTACAAAATCAAAGGGCTGCTCAAGAACACAGACACGAAATTTATATGGTAGATGATAGGTCTTAATATCAGTTGCAATTTGCTCCATCCGTAGTTCAATGTCCCTGCAGATAAAAGATTTTAAAAATTAGAAATGAGAAACTGGCCAAAAGCACTAAAACGGAAGACAACTTGCCCTAGTTACAGCTAAAAAAACATATACGTAGCATACTAGCCTAATTCCATTACATTTCCCCCCATTCAGTTACTTTTAAAACTTCCCATTGCCTTAGCCCGCAAAGAAGCTAAATAAGTTATTATATCCCACAGCAAATCACTGCTTAAGTGGTTCCCATGAAAATTTACACATTCCGTTCTATTCTAAGTTTCTAACCACATTAAGACAATATTGAACTGCTGATCAAATCATAACAGAAAGATAATCATGATAACTATCTATTGCTACAAGGCTATGTAGAAGAAACACAATTCTTACGGAGTAAACCTTGCATGTTCACATATGTAAAAGAAGGTCTGCTAAACAGATTCAATTAGGGAGAATACAGTAGAGTGGCAGGTACAATAGAAAACAGAAAAACATTAAATTACTGCAAGAAAGAAATATCAGTGCTGAATCCAACAAAAGCATCTGTTACTCGGAACAAACTATTTTCATCAAGATGCATAAGATGGTAAAAAATGAACTTGGGTAAAACTCATTTTCTTCCTTCACCAACAGCAGAGCAGACTGAACGATCCAAGTGTAACAAGGTGATATACAATTACTCCTCTATCTCCTTTCATTCCATATAAACTGACAATTAGATTTATTGACAAACTTTAAGGCGGTATTAGTTGTTGCATTGGTATAAAACTGACAAATAATAGTGCATTGGTGTACTATCTTACTGATAATTTGGAATTACAAAAGTCAAGTGGTCAGATAATATGGAACGGACGGAGTGCTTGCAAATCAACCTCTTTATTGATCTTTTTTCCCTTTAAACAGCTAAAGTCCCACTTGGGCCGGAGGGGGTAACGGGTGGGGAGCCCCTCAAAGTGGGATGAACAATTTGAACCCCTCCACAGTCTTAAAACGTGAGAGAGAAACCAGCTACATACCTCCAGACCCTCATTTATTGATATTCTATTAGTACTCCTTAATCCATAAGTGTTACATTAAGGCCAAGGACTATTATAACTGTGCCATTGTTGTTTGTATTCTTCAGTACACTTTTTGACACAACTTTTGACAGTATAGCAAACACAAATTTAGACCTTATATCTCTAATATTAAACCTGCCAATTGAAACGTTTATCACCCCAGAGAAAAGCATCAAAGGCAACATAATAATTGACATAGTCGGGGTTTTCATGTTACCAAAGTCCAGAGGTGCCTGAACTGCTGCACCTTTCAATAAAGGACTCTCTCAAACAGTTAGATTCACATGCAGCTCATTTCAAAGTTTTTTCCTTTTTTCTCAAAACAATTGGCACAATGGTAGAACCAGAAGTTCCAACTTACGTGCTTAGTCATTCCCTTTTAAGTAACAATAAATCATTCCACTTTATGGGAGCAAAAGAAAAATCAAAAGAGCTCATCAATACCTGACGTTGTCAAAGCTGTTAGATTATGTGGTACTTGTCCAGATCTCCAACTAACCACTGTTCTCTGGTCTAGAAAATTTCTTGGACCGGAACTTTGATGCTGACTTCAGTACATCAATTAAAGTAGCATCCTCTTCTTCTTCATCCTGCTCATCTTCTTCATTAGGAGCTTCCTGGTCTGATGAACTAATTGCATCCTCTTCCCCACTTGAACTCTGCTCATCAAATAACTTTTTCCCCTGGAGATTACATTGCTTAGGTGGTCGGCGTCGACGTCTTAAAGATGCTGCTTCTTTTTCATCAGCACCTGAAACCACATTTCACATCATCAAGACCATGAATCTAACATTAGCATGCTTCTTAAATTACTATGACAACAGTTATAAGTTAACTATTCAGCCGCAAGCCAGCCTGACTTGCATCTCATGACATGTTAAGAGTTGCGCTTCTTTCATATTATAATAAGCTAAAAAAAGGAAACCAGTATGTTCAATCTATCCAGGTAACAAAAACAGTGACGTCAATTGAAGGCCTGTAACTAAACACTAGCAAATACAGACTGCCGGGATGACTATTTCACCACATAATGGCTATGTGAGGAAACTGAGTAAGAAACATCAAAAAATTTAGTTATGCAATACCATTGAAGACTATCAAATGAACCCTGGGCAAACTCCTTTTTAATAAGAACCGGATCAAAATTTTATTGTGGAGAAAAACAAAAACCAATGCAAAATGAGAGGACAAGGCATCCTCTGTAACTATTAAAAAGCAATTGCAGCAATGAAATTTGAAAGCAATAATTAGGTAATGCACCATTAACCACAAACCATAAAAGCTGAAACCATTATCCGTACTGCAAAATACAAAAACGTTATGCTCAAACCAAAGCACCAAAAAAGTAGCCATAAACTCACATATTTTTCTTGAAGAGCTATCAGTTTGTCATGTTTGATAAATATTAAATAATAATGGCTAGAGGTCGAAAAAACAGCCAAACAGGTAGTTTTCAGTTATTCCTAGGTATTCCAGTTTTAGTCTGCCATGGAAACAGTAAGAAACGACTTATCCAAGTTACACTCTAATAACGAAAATAGTCTCTCTGCTAGTGACGTTGGTAAGGGGTAATATTACACATGTTGACCTCCCTAGTCCCCAGAGCATCACACACGAGGTTGTTGATGTCAATACCCTTAATAAGGAAACAAATTTTGGTTTATTGAAGCCGAGATCTTGTAACAGTAAAAGGCTACCAGCAAGTGACAATACAACTATATTTTCTATTTACATGATCACAAGGTTGCAGCGATTGCAGCAGACTCCTAATAGAAACAAGCAATATACACATTGAAAAGACAAACTAGGAGAAGCAAGAGCATATACAAAACAAGGATAAATGATAAACCCCGGAATAAAAGGGAAGAAGATGAATAAATCATTGAAATAAAAAATGGCAATGAAGCTCAGCCCGACATGAGCACGAGACAAGCTTTGGTGTCTAAGACAAGGCCGAACCAACCTATCAAGCCTAAACGAGCTTCAAGCTCAAGTTCAAATTCTATCAAACCCAAGCTTAGAAACTTAGTTCAGCTTCGTTATACTCCGAATTCCGAGCCCAGTCCTAGTTTTGCACTCAAAATTGGGTGTATTGCATCTTCAGTGTCTCGATTAAATTATAACAAGTCTCTAATTAGAGTTTACAAAAGGGCTTAAGAAAGGAATTTATCAAAGGGTTATAGGTGCGATAGGTGACATCAGCCTATATACTTACTAATATAGATCAGTGCTCATTACTTCAAAAGATATCAGCAAGAAACAATCTTTCAATATATAGTTTATATTCAACAGAAATAAACTTTTACACAAAATAGATACAAAGCATAACACCACCTGCAAAACTTTCCACCTTTGCACATTTGTCCTGTAGGGTCTCAACAAACAGGTGATAGGGTCGCCAACCACTAGGATCCTCATCTGTATTTATATTTTCTGTTCGTCCTTCGATATTTCTTAAGCTACAGAGACCAAGTCAGAAACATGTCCTTTGTCATTTAGAAAATAGAAAAACTACTAAATAGAACTCAAACTTACAGGTCAGGAAGATCTGTGGATGGAAGTTTCTCAACAAAAGGGACAACAGCACCAACTAAGAAAGATAGCCGCTGAGGTGGATCTGCAAAAGCATAATCTACACCATCCTTCACAATTTTCAGAATGTCCAGTCTATGCTTACTTCTAGCAGCACCAACGATTGTTCCTGATAGCTGTACAGCTAGTTCTTTGCAATCAAGAAAGGACTTGTTCGTAGCCGATTTATCACCATTTTTAGAAAGTTGGAGCATATGCCGATGATATGCCTGTCAATTCAATATAAAAAATGAAAAAAATTGAAAGTTTAAAATTGCAAATCATCGTAACATGCTCATACAAAAATCATACTCCTTCCATTCCAAATTATTTGATGACTTTTACCTTTTTCTAATTCCATTGAAAAATCGGTTCACATTTATTTGTTCATCTGATAGGCCTATTACTTTTTAGTTTTAAATACCAATGGTATAACCAATACGAAGTATCTTCTATAAACTTGAACATAACCTAAACGATTGTTAATTGTTCACAACAAATTAGCCACTAAATATATGGTGCTTTCTAGGAACATTAACACGGATGGAAAAAATGTTCTATATTATGCTGCTGCTGAAAGCATTCAGCATTTGTTTTAGAATGTGAGTTTTCTAGCTATTGGGGAAAACATTTTAGCACAACTACACGTTCAGAGATCAGTGCTTCCCTTTGCATAAGGAAGTTAAATGTTCAGCACAAACTTGTAGAGGGAAGTCAAGAAAGGGTAAACTCACCTAACTGTAAGGCTTATTTTTGCAGAGACTATTGATCACATTTGGATGGAGAGAAACCAAAGAACATTTTCTGAGATAAAATACAAATGTCGAATGTAATACTCATTATTGTATTCAAATAAACTTGTCGAAGTCCAGTTGATGCAAAAGCTTTGATGTTGGTGTAATGATGCAATTTAGCATGTTGCACATGAAGAGTCTGTCCTTTCACCCTTCAAAGAAGGTGGATAGGAAAGGGACACTGATGCATTGTTAAGAATCAGAAGTTGGAGTTTGGTGTTGAGGAGTTGGGCTTGTAATGAATTTTTCTTTTGGTAAGTAACAAATTTTTATTTTCCAAAAGACAATGCCATGAATTATCTTTAGAACATATTACAGAATCCAATTCAAGTATCAAAATAATAGATATCAGCCTATCTTTGCAGTAAGAACTACATGTAACTTAAGTAAATGTCTTACGAAGTTCTACGGTTCTACCCATAATATCCTCTTCTGTACTCATAATCCTTTATTTACAGTCAGCCAATACCACCATGACTCTTCAGAAATAAAACAAGGATAAAAAATTTATCATTTACAATAACTGCAACTGCCTCCATCTGTCAAAATCCAAAAGAACAGCAAAGGAATTTAATGATGTAAGGGTAATAATATCAATTCAAAACAGTTAACCAATGTCTTACCCTTTTAAGTGCCTCTAAATATATGCCAAAGATATTCTCATCTTTTTTCCTTAGAACAGCTATTAACTGTTTAACCACCTCAGCTATATTGCTTCCATGCATTACATAATGAGATATAATCTCTGGAGCAAGGTATTCCTGAATCAAGATCACAAAAACAGCCAAAAATGAACAGCCACTTTCCAAGTGAAAGATATCGCATAAGCAAATAAATAAAAGGAATGGAGCATAAACATCATACAACATACTAAGCGGTTGAGCAAGTTTTAACAGTCACTAAATATAGCCCTACAGAAAACAGAAAGTCAACATATCAAATCTTTGGAGTCTTTAGTCTTTACCACGGGAACCACATCGCTCGTGACCAACTTCCCAGCAGCAATAACAACAGCATCTCGAGTTGTCTCTTCTACATACTCTTTGTTAACATCCGCGTCTTCAGTCTCATCTGCAAGAAACATCAGACAAGAAATTTTGATTCTCATTAGTCTAAATTTCTAACCAAGTTCAGACTCATATCACCATTAAAATTCACACTACCCTACTACCTCTATCCCTTGATAATCTGATGAGGTCCTCTACATAGGGTTGGGTAAATAAGGGTTCAAACATA
Organism: Spinacia oleracea; assembly: GCF_020520425.1. Lineage (NCBI taxonomy): Eukaryota > Viridiplantae > Streptophyta > Magnoliopsida > Caryophyllales > Amaranthaceae > Spinacia > Spinacia oleracea. Next base: position 157,499,258 of record NC_079490.1, on the reverse strand, counting down.
GGCAGTTTGAGAGGCTCTTAGATCCCCCCCCCCCCCCCCCCGAAATACGAAGAGGCTATTTTTATTACATTTGATCCGTAAGATGAGTGATTGGCCTATAACTTCATAACATATAGGAAAAAGACAGTTGAGTTAGTCTTTTGATTACTTTTTCCAGAATAAAAACCAGTGTTACATAATTCACGGTATTTTTTGGTACAAAGAATAATTATGGGAATACAATCCGCTATCTACTTCTATAAAACTAATCTATAAGTGTTTACCACTTATAAAGACAGAAAGTCACTAGATGGAGAACATATTAACCCTGAGTTAAAAATTGGCAACTAAATCTCCTTCAAAATGGTAGCAAATTGAAGGATTATAAACTCTGTGATATTACACATATGGCCAGAATTCTTTATCACTTAGCTTTATGTGCCAGCACTTCAACCTTTAAAAATATAGTATAATTTTCTATATGGAACATATAATGTTACATTCGTATCAAAATTTTCAGAGAACAGAAAACTTTTCTCCCACCAGTTCCACACTTAAAGCAGTACAATCCAGCTTTCCTTATAGCGTTGACTTTACTTTTGAGTTTTGAGTAAACCCAACTTACAAGGATGACCTTATTGATGTGGTTGACAGATCAGAGGTACACCTAAGGCATTAATAACATCATTCTCAACCATACCTTAACTTAAAGCACAGTTCCTGAGTCTTTATCAAGACCGGGGTAGAGATGTTCATGGCCCAGTAAATATCTCTTATTCTGGTTTTATTGCTAGCTTCAAAAACTTTCAGAACATTTTTCTAAAAGTTAAGATTCATTTTTTAATATAATATTTGGTTGTTATCCAGATACGTAGTACAATTTGGAGGTGACAGATGGTCATAGTGGTTTTTTCTGAAAACAGTATCTGCTTTGACAAGGGTAGAGCTACATACATGATACATCTAATTCCGTTACAGGGAGGAGATAAGTGGACTAAATTAATTATCTGGTAAACCTAAGCGGCTAAGCTGATAACAAGACCCAAAAGCCTTCTCCTAAATAACTTGTATTAACTGTTTACAAGATTAAAAGAAAACGCAAGATTCAACGAAAACAGAAACATCATTTCCGGGTACTTGGAAGTGGTTGCACAGATAAAGGGTTGGATACCCATCATTAGCAGCAAATTCATAACTCAATTATCAAATATCCCCTGTTGAACACTTGAACCTGTCATGATTATTCTAATATATACTCCAAAGTGCAATACTTAACACTTATCTAGAACTTTTTAATTAATTCTTAACCATGAGCTTGGACTCGTATCACCATCTAGTTGTAATGGAGAGTGAAGTACTGTGCTATATTAATATTGAAATTTCATCTTGCTGGTTGGATTATTCTGGGTCAAATGATAACATTGAGTTTACAATGTGAGTTATCATCATAAAATGGAGCAAGATTATTCTGGGTCAAATGATAACATTGAGTTTACAATGATTCAATGAGTTATCATCATAAAATGGTAATACTTGCTCCTCAGATCAAGTCCCACGAGATGCACTTTGGGGGTTGAAGATGTGAGATCCCACCCCCTCCAACCTCAAGGTGCTTGGGATGGGCCATATCTGGAGATAGGAGGCCCAGCCCAAGTTTATGTGTGTACCTACCAAAATAAAGACTTGCTACTTGGTAGGTATAAAGAACTCAGATTATATTTCCGGTATCGTCACCTAAACACTTAATCGATTATTTACTAAACTGACTTACTAAACTGACAAATATTGGTGACCAGTTTAGGGGTCAGAAAAAGACTTACTTGATACATCAAGCTGTTGCTCGCAAAGTTTCCAAAATTTCTCAAGAGTAGACTGTTGTGGGAGAAATCCCAGATTTTCCAGTGCTGTAGAAGAGAATCTAGATTTTCTAAATAAGCACCAGAGCTCAGCAAGTATTGTACAAACCTAGTGCACAATTGGATGATGAGATCTGGTGAGACAATATTTCCAGAGATCCATAGACCATGTGCCAAGCTAGAACATTTGGAACAGCTATTTAATAAGATGCACAAACTACAAATGACAAACAAGAAGAATCTTACTCTGATGGCAAGCTGATTTCCTAGCTTCATTTCCACTCCAACTTGAGAAGGGGGGAAAATATACTCTAGTTGCTTCAATAAAGTAGCACGTTTAGAGAGTAAAGAAGACACAGACGCTTCATTTACAGATTCAGAGCTCACAACGGAGTAGAGACACCAATTTATATGAAGAAACATGTTAAGCAGCAGAAAACAGTTCACCTGTGTAAGATGATGGAACAAAAACAAAATCAAAACTACAAATAGCAAAGGAATTTAACAGAAAATGCTTATTTGAGCTTTACTACACACCTCCTCGTCTACATTTCTGAAATTATCAAGCTTAGAGGCAAACTTCTTATACAAATTATCAATAGAAACAGATCTCGACAGTTGAAGCTCGTAGAGCCTTTTTAAGTTCACAAGAAGAGGATACTCATCATCACCATCCTGTTGGGGAGGGAATGAGGAAAAGAGTTTTAAAAAAAAAAGTCAGCGGGAGTCAAATATCTAAAAGAACATATATCTAATAGGTTAAATGAGAATACCTCAACTTCCTCCATAGCATTCTTGAGCTTTTCAACAAGTTCGTCTTCGAGTTCTTTCAATTTATTGTTTGAAAATTCTTGCAGCTCACCCTTGCTCTCCATTGAACAGAAGTTCATAGCCTTTACGCAAGACCTAAGTGTGTCCTTATCTCCATGTTTAAAAAATGCCTCCTTCATCAGCTGAAGTACAGTCTTGAAATTCTAGTGGACAAGGGAAGTACAACATCAGTATAAGAACTAAAAAACCTTCAAGTAGCATGTCTAGAAAAAAGCAAGCATTTTCGCTAACCTGTTCCTGTCTCTTCAAGGAATAAAGCTCAAGATCCATATACAAGACAATTTGAATTAACGAAGGAGCTTTTGCCTTGTCAGCCACGTATTTTCGCAGAAGCTGGGGGTAATTTTTCATCATCACTACAGTCACCTCCCGCTTGTTGGTTTCGAAAACTTCCTGAAACATACAGAAAGATGGACTGATGAAAGAAGAATTAAGCTAGATAAAGCGGGTTTTTTTGGGAATATAAGTTATGCTTCCCTACTGGCCTATCTCTCTCACCCACAAAAAAGATGAAGTGAAAGCTTACTATACACACTGGACAACCTTTTGAGCCTTGGTATAATATTGTTTCCGATGATCAGTAGCAGGCACGATCCTCTCCCCAACAGCCTTCTTGACAGATGCAAAAAGAAGCCGGATCAAATTTGTTGCATCAATTTCAGTAAGCTCAATTGAAGGATTTTCATCCAGTAGTGCAGAAATTATGCACTTCCAATCCTACACAAGACATATCAAAGAAAAATGAAAAGGTTTAGCCAATTTCAAATACATTTGAAGTTCAGAACATAGCATTGCCGTTTAAGTGGCAAGAAGTTACAACTTTGAAAGTCACACCGATCATAAAATCAGACAATCAGCACTTACTTTCATGGCCATCATGTACTCCCAGACGTCATCAATGACATAAGTTATTAGAATAGGATCCTTTGAGAATTCTCTCAGTATTTGTAACATTCGACTAAGAGTAACGAGAGAAGACTCGCTATCTGCACCAAAGATACCATAACAAGAATAAACAAGAATGTCTCAACATAAAGTGAAACCAAAACTGAGTAAGATGGGTAAGAGAAAAACCTTTTGGGTGAGACTGCGAACGGTTAAATTTCTGAGCAATCAAGTGATCATAAACCAGCTCCCCTATCGCACGCCTAATTTCTGGGGGCTCAACAACAAGCAGGTCATACAAAGGACCTAAGTGATCATCCAGTAAAAGCTGATGCCTGGAAGGTCATACGAGATATGTCATAAGCACAAGCAATTACGGAGTAGAAGCTAAAATAAAATACAGAATTCTTTTCTAATTGAAGAATGAATACCTTAGCAATTGTTTCACAAGTCCTATGGCACACACAGCCACAGAGATATCAATGTCATCAGCAAGTTCAATCATCCTATTGGAAAATCGTTGGGTGAAGAGATCCAGGGATGGGACATTATCATCGACTTCGTACAGGCTTTGCAATCCAACAACAGAAGCTTTTCTCACACCAGCACTCTTCATGCATCAAAGCCAGAGATACAGAAGGAAACAAAAAATAGAAGAAGAGAAAAGGAAGTCAAGTAAGACATTCAGATAGAACACAAAGAAAGCATTCGACTTGATTTTATCTCTCAGCCACCCATATAAAAAAATAAAAACAATAAAACCTTGTACCTTGTCATTCAATGTCCATCCAAGATACTTCAGATATCTATCCTGCAGGAAGTGTGATGGGTAAGACAAGATCCAGAAACCCAAAGACTGTATGCAAGACACTCGGATATTGGGATCAATATCACGATATCGATGCATAAATAGCCTACAAAGAAAATTCAGCCAATAAAACCATATCAGAGCTTGAGAGAAATCTATCAAGGATAGAAAGATACACCAAAAAGCATATCCAAAAATCTTGGCATCCATTCTTCTTTAATCTGGAGACCATCTGACTGCAATCAGCAGATCAGTTGTCTAAGACTCTAACTCGCTGCCCTTTCTACTTTATAACAAATGAACAAACCCTTAGAGATCCTTATACATATTAGCATGCAAAAACTGCTTGTACATAGTACTATATTTACTTCTGAATTCAAGTGCACAGCTTTACAAAATAACTTTATTAAGGGGCGCAGACACAGATTCCACACAAACGCAAACACAAACAAAAACAGAGATGTCAACAACAAAAGAAAATCATAAGATTTACAAGTCAACCCTCCACAATCCTTGTACAGTTATACTCAAAAACCATTCAGGTGAGCACTTGATACCAAGCTCTGCATTGTATACCACCAGACACATCTGAGTATTTTAATTTTGACATTATATCAGGCAGACCGAATGCACTAAAACAAAGTCGTGCCGCCAAGTTAAAGTACCTTGAAATTATTTAAATGAAATCCACGGAGTTTAGTACCAAGAGGAGTTAGAAATTAGTCTTATAAAATACAATTAGTAATAGACATCCACAAATCAATTTAAAAAATCCGAATTTATATATATGACAAATCAAATTCAGATTCAGGTTCTTCAAGATTATCAGATGTCCATTTTTATTCCGGTGGTTGTGCTTTTGCACCAGCACTGTGGAAAACAACTAGAGAAAGTATTCAAGCTCCCTACCCTTTAAATATCTTGTCCATCATCTCATCCATAATAGTTATCTTTTCATGTGTAGTCATCAATCTCTTATTAAGAGACTCTGCTCGAGGGCCCTCTGCTCTTTTCTTGTTTTCTGCATTTAACTGCCTCTGAGTGGTTTCACGCTGTGATCCGAGCATTTTCGCAATGGTGATGACTGATGTGACAAGCTGAAGGCCAACCAAAGAAGCCACTTGACGATAAATTCGAGGTGGAGTACTAAAAACAAAAGATAAGCAAGTCAGCTGAGATAAAGTGGCTACAGTTTATCTACATACATACAGATTCATAATAATTTACCATGACAAAGCAATCACATAGTCTGTGCACTTTTCAAGCAGAACCCCATCAAATAATGGTCCATTCTGACATTCAATGATTAAATTGTCCCAAAAGTAAACAAGGTTGTCTTTTAAGTTATTGAAGTCCTTCCTTTTTGAGCTTTGGTAATCCTCAACTTCACCCTGAAAAACAAGCATTCTACTCAGAGCATTGCACTATTTATAAAGTAAAACTCAAGTTCTTTGCCAATTCATAAAGTTTTAGATAATAATTTAGGTAAATCTAGATAGACTATAACAGTTAGAAATATTGAGAATACCTTCCTTGCAAGGTTCACCAAAGCAAGCACTACATTGTCAACATCAGTCTCCTCAAAAGGATCACCTTCTATGCGATACTTTGCACCACATGACTGCAGAGTGAAGACCATAATAGGTTAACATTTGCAACTACAGAGAGATAGTGTATCATCCTTTTTCTTTTCTCATCGAAAACAGACAGACAACTGATGATACATACTAATCCATGTTCTTTAATTAGCCAAAATGGGTGCTACTACTACCTTTCTGATTACAGTGGATTCTATTAAGTACCTCAAACAACATAGCCAAAAGGTCAACCATTGCTGGCTTAGGATCCTTTTCATAACGCTCAACCCAAACCTTGACTACAGGAGGTATGTTTTTCCTGCTCCCTCTGATGGCCTCTGCACAAAACAATTACATCATAAATTACACACAGGTAAAATCATCGTTCAGACGAGTTTTCTGCAGTTAACAACTAATAACTAGAATCTATTTAGCTTTTATAAGTTGACTAAGTGAGGTAAGCCATTCCAATAACCTTACTTACTCCCTGCAACACAACACTTAAATAGCAGATCAAGCACCATTTTCCCCCACCCCATTTAAGCCTGGACCGTATTCAAAAAGAGGAGTTGACTAAATAAGAGCTAAATTACAATGAAAACTATGTTTCAATATGCAATTAAGCTAACATGTTCCTTGATTACACGAGAAGGGTGGTGTACTCCTTGAATTTTACTTTACCTATTCAATTCTATTTTGTCACTTCACCTTGATACATCCACTTTACTTTGTTGGGAGTAGTAAACATGCGAATAAATTTCTCATCTATCAAAACCCATGGCAAGTACTTTAACATAAGCTCCTCATAAAAGCCGAATATTTCATGTGGCATAAAATCATAAAATCTAATGTTCGAAACAAAGCATCAATATAACCATAAAATCTACCGAATCGCAGTTCTGAAATGAGACAACAGATAACAACACAAACTACAAGTCCAAAACAACGACATTGCGGGAAACAGATCACGTAATCGGCACTAATTCTTTGCTTCCCAAAAAGAACACTGGCAATAATAGTCCAAAATAGCAAACCAAACCCTAGATTGACAAAACTTTCCCAATTATCATCTCACAATAACCGAAAAATCAAAACCCTAAATCAGATCAAGTAATACCAATCAAGCTAATCTGTTCGAAATTAACACTGGTTGAAGCCTCAACAGCGCGGTTCCGCTTGATTTTGGGGCGAACCTCCTCAAAATCGTCGAAAGAGTCTTCCGCATCGGGATCAGTAGGGCTTTGTTCTACAGGTTCACGATTCAACTTCCCAGCCCTAGTTCGTTTCTGCACGAATTCCACCATTTAGATATCATTCAATACCGAAGAAAGAAAAAGTAAGATAGAGACAGTGTCGAACTGACCGAGCGGCGAACTGAAGCTTCGGAAGTGGCGGCGGCAGCGGCAGCGGCAGCGGCAGCGTCCTCCATAACTAAACTGGTGTTGGCGTCGCCGGAATTACAGTCGGGAGAAGTAGGGAGAGACAGTTATGTGGAGCTTAATTGAAAAATGTGAAACTTGTTCTACAATCTTTGTGAAATCAGAAACTTGCTAGTGTTGAAGTTTTTGCTCTGGATGAGCTCCCGCCATTTCCCAATTTCTCTTAAACTTTTTTTTTCGAATTTTAACAAATGTTTACACCCAAAAAAATTGGTTTTTGACTTTGTGTAGGCAAAAATAAAATCATACTTTCTCCGTCTTTTAATACTCGCAACGTTTGGACTTTTGCCACTATTCATATATTCTACTTTGACTATTCTTAGTGCTTTTTATATAAGGTAAAATATAGTCATGTGGGATCTTGTTAGATTCGTCTCAATGTGTATTTTCAAAATATCAACTTTTTATAATTTTTGCATAAAGAGAATTTAAGATATAAATGATCAAAGTTGTGCATTGGGATGCGTGAAACTAACAAACGTTGCGAGTATTAAAAGACGGAGGAAGTACAATTTTATTTAACCGTAAGTCGGACTAAATGACGAACTACATGTTCAACTGAAATTAAATCTAAATAATTGACTTCCAAGTTAAAATAAAAATCTATCAACTTCGATCTTCATACATTACTCCTTATCTTCTATTATTGTAGGTGGTAATCCATATGTATCTCGCTCAATTATCGATTGAGTCTTTGATCACAAAAACCATCATGTTCAACCCACATATTGATCAAGGGTTCCACTTAATCATTCGAAGTGATTGTAGTGCAATACTCAACACAGTTCATCTAAAACAACACCGACTTTCTAATTCAACTTCAACTACCTAGATGCACGACACTTATTAGTTCAAAGTAAAATCAAACAGGATTGCACTACTCGTAAGGTGAAATTCAATTTTGGGATATTACAAATGGGAATCAAATAAACATTGACACGGGAAGTCGGGTATTGCTATACTCATGTATTTGATAGTGGTTGTCCCGGCTATGCTCATGTATTTGATTGTGGTTGTCCATGAATGTTTATAGTTTGCGCCAATTGGACTAAAATCATGCATTGATATGAAATGAAGGTATGCAATGTCGCATGGAATAAGAATGTGAATGAAATCAGTAGCACCCATAGAGTCATAGGTATTCTTAGAATTAGACAATGGTGTGGAAGTATCCATCACTGTCAAAGGTATCATCAGACTTTTGTGATTGTACATCTATTCGCATTTGATCCTTGTTTACTGAAAGGAAAATTCTAACTCTAATTGTACATAACTATATGTACAGGTTACTACACTGACATGACATAGTTGGCGAGTTCCCTATCTTGTTGTTTCCCATGATGGTTAGGTACTTCAGTTTTGGTGTTCGCAAGAAGTTGTTTGATGGCTCACATGATCACTCATTTTTCATTATATTACGCAGTAACTAACATAATAATTGATTTTGCGGACAATAGTGACTGGAGAAGGAGATGAGACCCTAAGGTTTTGGAATATCTTCCCTTCAGTTAAAACACTGGTACGCGTGTTGGACCTTAGAACACTGCAACAAATCGAAATTTGCTTAAAATTTGAGTGCTAACTTTTCTTTTTACTTTATTCAGACACCAGTCAAGGAAACTGGTCAGTGGTCATTGGGAGGAACTTATATTCGTTGAAAATATTATGGTTGAGTGCTTGTTCAAGAGTGAGCAACGACATAATGTTACGCTAGTAAATGTGTATAGTAGAGTTCTTTATAGGAACTGGAAAATATGTGACACGAAATGTAAAATTAAACAATTTACACATGATAATTTGTTCATTCATCAAAAGTTGGAACTTCTACAAGTTTAGATTGGAAACTTTTCCTCAAATTTGGCTCCAAATGCATGGAAGCCATCGATTCTGAATAAACTATCACAAACCATTACAAATTGTTACATAGAACACCATTAAACTAAAATTACTATTCCAAAATGTTTTACTCTTTCCTCAAGTGTCCTTCGACTTTTCAGAAATCCCTAAGCCTACTTCGAGTTGCTCTACTTCCACCAAATAAGTTCCACCATAACATACTAAACTTCAAATTTCAAAAATAATAATTGACAGTACCAAAACAGACTAATTTATGTGGAGGACTCAGACTAAAAAATGGCTCTAAAAGCAGAAAACTCCCCACATTTTCCGAGAAAATAGCAGGGATTCAGACAACATACTACCTCCAAGTGCAGAACAAGTGCAAGGATGCGTTCATTAACACGTAATCTAGGTAGAAGACCGTAGGGCTCAGCAAATCCCCGTTTTGCATTTATAATTTCATTAAGATATAAACACGGTGTGACGAAAACAAACTCAATTATGAAACAGAAACAAACAAAACAAATAAGCTATGAATTTATCAGACTAATATTCCATCTTAAAGCAGAAAGCCTTTACTCACTTCATGAAGTAGAGCATATATCATATCAACAATGATCCCTTCAAATATAAACCTCATTAAACGAACCTTAGCATCTTAACAGTATGGATTTTAGACACTTCAAGATCGAGTGCTTTTAAATATTGTGTAAACCAATAAATAAATCCCCTTGCAATGCCAAAAACTAATATGAGACAACAATTAACACAAATGGTGACTTTATAAAGTCCCATTAACACAGACCGTTGACTCGCTTATTATGCACTAAAGTTGTTGTGATGAGTGATAACAACAAAGCCAATAGTTATATACTTACATCCCAAAGACCCTTCAATATATCAAGTAGGAGCACACTTAAATTCCAATAGCTGAAGAGTATGTGATATTCTACAAGCTCAAAGTATCACATACGAAGTATAATTAAGAAAACAAACTAAATTAACAAGAAACTAAATTAAAAATAGCATTCATTTACAATTCCGGCTCTTTATTTATACCAAAGCTTCCATTTTTTTTCTAGCGGCCGACATTTTCTTCATTTTCTTCAATTAAAGGTCTTCCAGTACTTGCATTCTGGGTACTTTCCAATTCTGACAAAAATGAGAAAGAGAAAACACTTATTTAAGAATTTTTTTCATAAAGTTGTTTGTTTAAAACAAAAAATTCCATGAATTTAGGTGAAATTTAACTGTAAATTTATAAGGTTTTCACATTCCACAATTTTTCTTCAAATACATACCTAAACATGGATATCATCACATCAAAACAACCAAAGAAATGTTTAATGGGTACTGGTTTGATTTCAACCTAATTTTATTCCAGAAAAACAATCAAACCCCATTTCGAATGTCAAAGATTTAAGCAAACCAAACAATACCCAAAATTTGAAAATTAAATCTAGGTTTATCCAGCAATACAAGAAAAAGGATAAAATTAATCACATTTTTCATGATCCGAAGCACAAAAAAGCACGATTAAATGATTCATAATATAACTATGTTATAATTAACGACTAACTCCATAAATTAATCAAACAACAATGTAAACAACTAATCTTCAATTAAAAATTAAAGAAGACCTAATTACCAATCAGTGACCCCGATGATGGCGAAATTGTTGATGCAAACCGAAAAATTGTCAATGAAACATCAACCCCAACTCTCCCCTATCACCTGAGTGTAGAGCTTATCCTGCTAAGATTGTCGGTAAAAACATAGAGAACATCATGATAAAATAGAATCAAAGAAGAAGAAGATTGGGAGATTGAAGATACCTTGCAAGTGTTATGCGACCTCTGCTTGTCTTTGTCTAAAATCAAACCAAATAGAGAAGAGAGAAAGAAAATGGGCGACAGAAAGAAGGAGGTGAAAGAACAAGGAAGAAATTAGGTTGAGAAGTGGCAGAGGGCAATAACGTAATTATAACCCTCAAAAGGGTAAAAACGGCAAAACATTATTTTTACGAGAAACTGATTTTTTTTATTAAGAAGGAATATAAGGGTGGGGTGGTAATTTCACTATTCCAAATAGCCCCTTCTTGCTTTTAAAAGGGTTGAGATACACCAGTATTTGCCCGTGTATAAGCACGAGATATATATAGCGTATCGCTAATCGACATCAGCGTACGCTAAAATCGCTCGCGTTTTTTATATGAAAAGATGATTTTGTCCTTATAAAATTTAATAATAATAATAATAATAATAATAATAATAATAATAATAATAATAATAATAATAATAATAATAATAATAATAAAATAATAATAATAATAATAATAATAATAAAATAATAATAATAATAATAATCATCATCATCATCATCTTAACTTCAGAGGCGATCAGGGGTGATTAGGAGCAATTAGGGGCGGTTAGGGGTGATTAGGAGAGATTAGGGTTCGTGTTCAGGGGTTGCCCTGTGTTGGTGGTTGGCTGTGCATGAGATAAAGGGTGACGATGAAGCGGAGTGTTGCCTGTCAGGAGCGTCTGGTCTCTGGAATATGTCAGGTGTTGCGGTGTGTCGCTGGTAGGGCAGTCTACGGTGGTAGTGTGTCGAGTTCCACAATGGTGGTGTAGTGCGTTTGGTGTGGTGATGCAATGCGTTTGGTCGGGTGCGTTTGGTGTGGTGGTGCAGTGCGTTTGGTTTGGTGGTGCAGTGTGTTGGGTTGGCATTGGGTGTTGCGATGTGTCGTTTGGTGTGGTGGTGCATTGCTTTTTTATTAAAAAAAATCCGTAGCCTCTGGCCGCCCGCAAATGGCGGTAGGGGGCCATGGTGGGCCGCCTAAAAATGGCGACGGCCACCATGGCTCAGCCACGCATCTTGGGCGGTTGAGCCATGGTGGCTGCCACCATTTCTGGGCGGCCCACCATGGTCAGGCCCCCTACAGCCTTTGTGGGTTTAGATAAAAAAATTCCTTTTCAATTCCTATTTTTTACGGCAGTGTACTGTGTAGAAACCAAAAAAAAAAAATGTAATTTTAATTGTTTCGTTTATAATTTTGATATATATATATACAAAGTTCCAATTTTAAAATTTTAAATAATTTCTTAATCAAAATTGAAAAAAAAAAATTGTAAGATTTTTTTGTTTAAAATTATAAGTCAAAAAAAAATTAAAATCTATACTATTATTAAATCTCCAAGGAAAATCATGTCACGCTGCCAAGTGTCACATTCTCTAAACATGACAAGGCGCCACATCAACAATGACATGGAAGATGTGCTTTTTCTATATTGATACACAAAATGTTTTTGTTAGGATTCGAACATGGAACCAACAATAAATATAGTAGAAAGCTTACCATCTTAGCTATACTATTATTTATGTCTTTTAACTCTATTCAAATATATTTTAGTGGGATAGGATTAGTGTACGTGTATTTACACTATTTTTCACATGGTTTATGTTATTAATTTTCTAATTTCACCACATAGTGATTGCAAGAAAATTTAATTTTGTTACCATTATTGAAAATGGTTTTGAATAATGACTGCATTTTTAATTTGTCCATTTTCTACATATAATATAACACGTTTTTTCATTAATTAGTCAACAATTGTATTAACATATGTGGATCATAACATATACACAAAATATTTATTAGATATTGGACATGATTTACAAATACTAATTAACAACCCAAAAAGGGAAGAACACTATTACTGAAAATTGATACGTGCTATATACAATACATCACATCCAAATAAAATACACGATCTACGATTAGTTATTAAAAAAAGGTCAAAACTACATATGCAACACATGTAACAATGCGTAAAAAATTCTTATATTATCCAACATTGTTATCGGGGCATCGCCCGGGGCACACACTAGTTTATTTATTATTTTCGTTTCATAAAGAAATGTGAATTTAGTTAACATTTCTTTCAAAATTTATTTAAATTTTATTAATTTAGTTTTTAAGTAAAGGGTATAATTGTCCTTTTACCATTAACACGCGGGCGTTTTTAGCGAATGAGGACGTCGAATAAAAACCCCCTATATATAATGCTAAAAGACTAAAGTAGATGAATATTAACAAAATCTAAACTATGGCATTATGTCCGCCTTACTGTTTTCTTTTTACCATTTAATTTTGACAATGATGTCAAGTTTAGTTGCTTTTGTACTCTGTTTTCTTAAGATTTGTAAAAGCTTTTAAAAATGAAAAATTAGTTTACCCACAACACATAATAAACAATCGATTCAAAAGTAACTTATTAAATATAGAATATGTACGTGCAAGTGCAAGTGCCTTACGAAGAATTGACATTGATTCCATAACACTTTTCCCTCAATTTCTCTCTTTCAAAATGATACATACAAATCCAAATTCTCATAGATAAGTAAGCGCCTTTTGTCGACTATAAGCAGAGGCGGACCCACCTTGCACATTGGGTAGACAAATGTCTACCCAAAATTTTAATTCAAAAACCGGTTTAATAGGCTGAGTTTAAAAAAAAAGAAAAAAAAAAGAAAAGTACAACACCAAGCTACGTTGCACGTGAACAAAAGAGAAGGATAAACTCCTCCTTCAAATTTGGGACCACATCATTTAAATTAATAAATAAAAATAGAAAAAGTAAAATATAATTTTTTTTTTATTTGCTTTTGCAGGCTACACACCAAAACGTGACCCTTTCTTCTTGTTTTACTCTTATTTTAGGGTTTAATTTCTTTTTTTCACCCAAAGGAAAAGGTAGTTTATTTGTTTGTTAGCCCACTTAGCTGCAATATGTATTATTACTTTTGCAGATTTCTGTAGCATGTAGGTCTGATCCCTACGGACCCTACCTGGCTAGCTAAACAGCCCGTAGGCATTCGAACAGTGGACCAGTGGTACAGGCGTAGACTGTGCAGTATACAAGGTATAACTCTCATCTGATATTATTTTATATTGTAATGGTTTATATTAAAGTTTTGTTATTACTTGCTTATATAATTACTCTGTAGACATTTATCTTGGTGTGTAATCTTGAAAATCTTAAAATTTATAAAATATCGGTGAATTGTTAGATTGATAAAATTGTATCTAAACATTGTATTTGTACATAGACACATAGTAAATAGTTAAAATGTTAAATTTGTATATTTTATACTGTTATTTTAAATTTGTTTAGTTCATACTTTTATTGTTGTTTATAGATTTATAGTTTACTATATAGAATTATACACATATATATAAAGTCGAATAACTTTAGACATATTATTAACTTTGTTTTTTATTCTGTTAATTATGCAAGGTTCAAAACTCGAAACCAATTAAAATTAAAGATGAGTGACCATAATGCCTCAAGAAAGAAGAACAAGGGAAAAAGTACATTAGATGCATATTTTCAGAAAAAAAGGAGAACACAAGATGATAACACATCATCTCCAATTGCTCCTCAAAACCAAAATGAGAATGAAGATTCTGCTTCTGCTCCACATACAACTGCTCCAATTAGAGAAAGAGTAAATCAATTTGATATCAATTCTCTCTCTTATGATCCTGGACAGAGGAAAAGAATTACCGATTATCATCACGATGATCAAGATGCAGTTCGAAGGGCATATATTCAAAGGAAAGTTATCCAACCACGTGATCATGACTTTCAACAAAGATTTGTTGGAGGTGGAATGCGTCGTTTTAATCCTGACTGGTATGATGCTTACAAAACTTGGCTTGAGTATAGTATTGCAAAAGAAGCTGCATATTGCTTTGTTTGTAATCTGTTTAGAGATGATATAGGTGTTGTGGATGGTGATGGACATGATGCTTTTGTTACAAAAGGTTTTAAAGGTTGGAATAGACCACGTGCTTTTTGTAAGCATGTCGGTACTATTAATAGTGTTCATAATAAGTGTATGGAGAAATACAATGCTCTAATTAATCCACAAGCATCCATTCAAAATGTTTTGTCTCCAGTAACTCCACAAGCTAGAAAGGATTATAGAACACGTTTGATTGCTTCACTTGATTGTTTGAGATACCTTTTACTTCAAGGTATGGCGATTCATGGTCATGATGAGAGTGAAAATTCTTTTAATCAGGGAAATTTTCGTGAACTTTTAAAGTGGTATGCTAAAAGGAAAAAAAAAGTTGCTAAAGTTGTGTTGAAAAATGCACCGGGAAATAATCAAATGATTTCTCCTTTGATTCAAAAAGACCTTGCTAATTCTTGTTCCAAAGAAACAATTAGAGTAATTATAGAGGAGTTGGGTGATGATTACTTTGGAATATTGGTTGATGAATCTCGTGATGTATCATGTAGAGAGCAAATGGCATTATGTCTGCGTTATGTCGATAAAAAAGGAGCAGTTGTGGAAAGATTTATTTGTGTTGTTCATGTTAAGGATACTACGTACTGCACTATCTCTTCGGGATGCAATTTATTCTGCACTTGCTGAGTATGCACTAAGCCCAACTAAAATTAGAGGGCAAGGTTATGATGGGGCTAGCAATATGAAGGGAGACTCTAATGGTCTCAAAACTTTGATTAAGAATGAAACAAAATCTGCATATTACATTCATTGTTTTGCACATCAACTCCATCTAACACTTGTTGCAGTTTCCAAAAAGAATTTTGATTGTGGTTGGTTATTTGAACTTCTCTCTACTATGTTAAATGTTGTTGGAGGCTCTTGTAAGCGTCAAGAAATGCTTAATGAATCTCAAACTCAATTAGTTGCAAAAGCATTTGAAGATGGTGAAATTGAAATTGGAAAAGGTTTGAATCAACAACTTGGATTGGGAAGACCGGGTGATACTCGTTGGGGATCTCATTATAAGTTATTGTTAAATGTAATTGTCTTGCATCCGGCGATATGTGAGGTACTAGACATGATTTTTGAAAATCCCCCTAATTCAGATGATCGTGCAAAAGCTGATCGTGTTGGTGCTGCACTTGTGTCATTCGACTTTATTTTCATGGTACATTTGATGAAGACGATATTTGGGGTGGCAAATCAATTGAATATTACACTGCAAAAAAAGACCAAGACATTGTTAACGCAGTATCACTTGTGAAATTGACTAAAGAACGACTACAACAAATGAGAGAAGATGGATGGGAATCTCTTTTGAATTCAGTGATCTCCTTTTGTGATAAAAGAGGCATCGGTGTTCCTAATATGGATGAAGAGTATGCTCATTTGGGAAGAAAAAAACGTGGTAATCAACAACATGTTACCAATCTTTATCATTTTCGAGTTCAAGTATTTTTGGCAATTATTGATCTACAACTTCAAGAACTTAATCATCGGTTTGACGAAGTAAGTATGGAGCTTCTTCTTTGTATGACATGTCTAAATCCTGCCAATTCATTATCTTCTTTTGACAAGTCAAAGTTACTTAAACTTGCTGAATTTTATCCTAATGAGTTTTCAAGTTTTGATTTGCTTTGTCTTGAGGATGAACTTGATAATTTTATTCATGATATGCAAAGAGATGGGAGATTTGAGGGTTTGAAAGATATTGGAGAACTATCCAAGAAACTTGTTTAGACAACGAAGGATGAGACATATCGTCTTATCTATTTGCTTATAAAGATGGTGTTGATTCTTCCTGTGGCAACTGCAACTGTAGAAAGGGCATTCTCCGCAATGACTATTGTGAAGATTAAGTTGAGGAATAGTATGGGAGATCAATTGCTAAATGATTGTCTAGTTACTTATATAGAGAAAGATGTCTTTCTACAAATAAGTGACGATGATATATTGAACCGCTTTCAGAATATGAGAACTCGGCGAGAATAACTGTAATTTTTATAAGAACAATAACTTTTTTTATGCATCTATTATAATTTATTTTATATGGGTTGAACTGTGAAATTGTCATTTTCGTTGTAAGGATTTTAATAAATTTTGTAGTTTTTATTTCTTTTAAAAGTGTCTACCCTGTTTCAAAATCCTGGATACGCCCCTGACTATAAGTAATGCTCATCATCCAGCTAATAAGAAGTACTCAGACTCGGTGCTCTGTACATCTCATATTATCATCTCATCTATATAAGCAATTAATTACATCAACAACTAATAGTAGATGCAAACTAAATAATTGATTGAAATGATATTTGTTAAAAGTGGCAGTACCTCTTGAAAAGTGTTGATAGAATATACATGAAAACTCAATATTGAGGAATTGATGAAGCAATACAACATGCACCAAATTAATACATCAATCATCATTTGATTCAAACCAACCAAAGCAAATTGCACCCAAGTCTCTGCACTTGAAGAAAACATAATATAGTAACATGTTTGAACTACGGAGTACATTTTGCTAGTGTCTCAATGTTCAGTTTAACTCAAAATGCTTCCATAATTTGAACTCATGAATTCAACTTCCAATCTATTTAAATTTATAGGTAATCTGTACATCTATACAAAGCACTTCGAAAGGAAAAGCATAGATGATTAGATGACATGTGTCACCCTATCTTTCATCCATGCATAATTTTATTTTATTTTTAACAATTTTTCCTTTTATTAGTCACCATTTAATTCATATATTCATTCAACCTCTTCCGCTCTATCTCCCTCTTTAACACTCAATATTAACATGACTACATGAATGTTAAATAAGAAGAATTTCATGGAAATGAGTGAGTATATATTGGAGTAATAACGCTCTATAATATATATGTGTCACGTACGTGTGCACATTTTAAAACTATTATTATGACATTTGACCTTTTTAATACTTCGTAATATCTTTGACATAGGGGTTTTCTACCATGGCAATCTTGAAAAATATTCTTTTCGGGATGGTTTAGGGGTCGTTTGATTCTAATAACCGTGAGAAGACAAAATGTTTTCAACAACATAAAAGAGATTAATAGAAATTAAGTGAATTCACTTACCAATGTGTATACAAAACCCCTATATTATGTACACGTACTCGATAAGCTTATAAAAAACATAGGATAGCACTATAAAATCACACCCTTTATAAAAAAAAATCTTGATCCTTCAATATAACTGAAAATCATCATTTGTTTTTGTCATTAGGCTTCTGTTACTCATTTGAATAATTTCTATCAAGTTATTACCAACATATGAAATTTTTCTTTTTCTATAAAAAAAAGTGAATAGAAATCAGGATAATTTTCTTTCAAGACTATATCCTAACGTATCTAATAAGAAAATTAGAGATCGACTAGGGTGTGTACATCTTGGTTCAATTAAGTATCAATTTTACATCTATACGGTTTATAATCCTCTTTTTTTCACTACAAAAAAACACGACTCATAGTGACGCTTTTTTGGTCGAAAAGTGGCGCTAAAAAGCGTCGCAATTTTCTATAATGACGCTTCACAAAAGCGTCATTATATTTTGGACCACTATATAATGACGCTTTTAGTAGCCACAAAGCTCAAATTTTGTGACGCTCTTTTTAGCCACTTCTTCAATATAAGGACGCTTTTAATGGTTGATTTTTGTCGGGCTACATGTGAGCCAAATCGATTGTGATGCAACAAAGCGTCACAATTTACCTCCCCATATTTCCCAACAAAACAATTATGATGCAAAAAAACGTCACAATTTACCTCCCCAATATTTCCTACCAAAACCCTTTTGATGCAAAAAAGCGTCACAATTTACCTCCCATGTTTTTTTAATGCTTGAATTAATAATTATGTTGAAACTAATTAAGAAGAATCAAATATATGAAATTAAATAATATATCTGATCATAATCACACTTACTTTTCTAATCAATTAAATTACAAGTCGATATATATATAGCTATAAATTAAAATAACTACATAATTTGAAAACACACTTAATTTAATTAAAAAACATCCATGTGCATAGTTGCATTGTCCAATAATCAAAATAGCAATAGATTATAGATCCGTACATCAAATTTTTGAACTATTAAATCACACTAGAAATAAAAATAACTTCTTAGGATTATCCAACTAACGTAACATTTGTTCTTGTAACATAAAAAATGGTTGTTCCTAAATCCCCTATGATTGAGACCGGAGCTTCAATGTCTTGATCTAATTGTTATCTTTTCCACCTGAATCATCGTTAATCTTCACATAAGAAAATATGTCATATATATGCAATATAAGAAACATTATAACACTATTTTCTTTGAGGAGATAATTTCATAAAAAAATCAGACATATATACGAAAAGTATAATATTTCCAAAAGGTTATAATATAATAAGTTAAATAAGTAATAATTCCATCCTTCAATAACAAGACAGATCTGAGTAGATCAACAATAGATAGAAGCCAAAGTAAGAACAAAACAATAACAGTCAAGAATAACAGAAGCCTGAAACATTGATTTGGAACACATTAGAGACACTAAGCACACCATAAGCAACAAAGCAGAACCCGCAGAACAGTAGCAGATCAGGGGAAGAACCGGAAGAACAGAAGCAGAATAAAATGCGCAGATCAGAATAAGCAGGCAGAACCATAGCAGAACAGAACAACAAGCAACAAAAGCAGTCTGCAACAGGTATAACAACAAAGAAAACAACAGCAATAACACTTTCCTACAACTGAAAATAATTAAGAAAAGAAATTGATTTTTCTTATTCTGAACTCATCACGATATTTATTGATAACAAGGTTAGTGGACCTATACATAGTCAAAAGAAGCTTAGCAAAGTTCTTTGAAGCTATACATTATCAAAATATTGCTTGTGAGTTGTGACTACTAAGCGAAGCGGCATGTCGAACCAAATCTACAAAAACCTGTTGGTTTCCCCTTCACGCATCCATTGATTCATGCAGTGTAGTAATCTGAAGTATATACATGCCAAAACAACACTCTCTCAACTCTCAAGTCTAGGTTTGAGACAAAGAGAAGGCTCTATCAATTCTCACTCTATTATTCTCCTCTTCTACTACTGAGTGTTCAAATACTCGAGGTAGAGCATAGCCGTGTCCAAATTGTAGTCTCACTTAATAATTCCACATTTGTACATTTCTATTTACCTCTATGTTCCTGCAGTAGCAGCACTCACAGCAGCAGCAACAACGACGACGAAGACGGTTACGGACTTACGGCTACCCCTTTCCTTTTTGTCCTGTATCTGTACGCTTCTTCTTTCTTTCAGATCTGTTAATTTCTCCTATCTGTCTTCCTATTGAGCATGAATGTGTGCCTTTTTAATTTACTCTGTAGTTTAACCTAACATTTTCTCTTAATTATCCCTCTTTTTTACATTTAAATATAAATTTATTTTCCCTTGGCCTCTCTTCCTCAAGTGAACATCAAAAATCTCCAGCAAATTTAATAAACCAATATGGTTGTTTACTTGAACATTCTAGATTACATCTACAGTAACTACTTTTTTTTCTTAGTTGCTTCTACCAATACACTATTATTTTTAATTACAGGAACAAGGTGTAAACAATGAATCAGAATCCGGCAATGGAGGTGTATTATACCAACAACACCAGCTCTGCTTCTGCCTCTCGCTATCCTAATCCCTATCAACCTGGCTTCTGCTAATTTCATGGGCTTTTTTTTATCCACATCCTAATAATGTTTACCCTCATCTTTCAATGCCTAATCACCAGGTTCTTTTTTTTTTTTTTTTTATTTTTTTTTATCACTTTTGATGTATGTACGAACAATTCAATACATAGATATAAATATTATGAACACGGATGTCATATAAAACATATTCTTTCTTTATTCAAAACATTTATCCATTTCTAAAACATTTCAGCCATTGCTTTCTTATTCGTTCACAAACATTCGTCATAAGACATGCCTTGAACTTTTTTTTTGATAATTAAGTGAGAGATGTGTATTACTAACTCCATCAGAGAAACAAGATAAAACTGCCTGCAAAAAGCAGGTCAAGACATACAAGACAGGCTAACAAGCCAAATCAGAAATGGAAAACCTCCTATAAACCATACAACCAATTTCTATCACTTTGAGATATTCTCTTTGGTAAGATATTATGAATTCTTGTTTTTATAGTGTCTTGTATATGTTGTACACAGGAGAAACTAAGTCACCTTCTGCAACTAAATAGCCTCATTCCTTGATTTTCAAAAGACATGCCTTTAATTAAATTGATGTCTATTTATCCCCAAAGAAGTAAGAAACCTTTAGTAAAAGCTTTTTAGCAAAGGAAACCTAAAAATTAAACTTAGTAATTCAAGCCTTACCAAAGCACTATAATGTAAAAATGGTATTCAAAATTATAGTGGGAGAACATCTCCGTACGAAACAAAGTATTTATGATTCTATCAAAAGCTGCAGCCGACAATAAATTTCCAAGGGTTATCACACATAATTTCATCAAATTCCACATTCATTCTTTTCTTTAACCACTTGCAAACCCTGAAAAACAGAAAATCTAAAATGCTGGTCTAATATGATTACCCAAATTGGCATAAAGAAAGCTCTAAAATTCGAAATTCGATTAGATTTTATGTTTGATTAGCTAAAAATTCGATTAGATTTTGAGGTAAAAAATCTAAAGCAGAAACTTTACTAATCGAATTTTGCATTCAGTTTTAACTTTGTTTTTATTTTTACTAGATTATGAGTTGTGACTATTGTCAGAGAAAAGATGTTTGAGTTGAATGTCGAATGGGGTGTTCCTCTTACTGAAGAACATGAAAGGTATATACTTAATTATTACTTGATGTCTTTTTTACCTATTATTATATACGGATACTAAAACTGAACATCACCTTAGCAAATTCACCAAATGCCCTCCACTTTTTAACAAATACACAAGATGTCTTTTTTACCTATTATTGTATACGGATTTTATGTTTGATTAGTAAAGTTTTTGTTTTCTTTGTCAGGTCCAGTACCACCTCCACGTCAGAAGAGAGAAAAGAGAAAGATATTTTCAACCAATACAAACAACTAAGACTTAGTTGTTAGCTCACTGGTTATGCAATTTTAGAAATAACAAGAAGATATATTGTTCATTAAATTGAGCTTTTTATTTCCTTCATATGTTTTTCTGTCTTGATCATCTTCAGTAGCAGGTAAAGTAGGGTTAGAGCATGTGCACAACTAAAGGGTTAGATGAATTGATTTTGACAAGCTGGAAATAATGACTTTTCATTTTTTTAGATCATCCAGGACTTTATCTATAGTCAACACTTAATTCTCTAGAGTCTTCATCTGCTCACTCCCCTGCCATATCCCATCTTCATCTGTTTTGACAAAGTTGTTATTATATCCCTGCCATATTCTACACGTAAGATTTGAGGGCGCAAGCTTCATACATGAGCTTGAATTGTTCATGTGGGGGGGGGGGGGGGGTGCAGCTATGTGGAGACAAGAAAGAACTCAATAATTCTATGTTACATGACTCCAAAGATAAAAAATTCAAGCAAACTCAGAAATTATTTTCAGATTATACTTTCTAAAGGAATAAGGACTTTACTCTTTTAATCAGATTATCAGATATGTTTTAACGCATAAAGAAAATTACTGATACTATAGCTTAGATATATGGCTAAAAGACTTGGGTAACTAACCTAGTGTTTCTCTTCAGAACTTTTCAGTCTTTCCCCACACTCCTTTACTTCCTGGAAACCTTTATGTAACTGCAAGTAATCCCGTGTTATAATGAAATAAACCTGTAATCTTCACATGCCCAATTCGACATTGAAAAATGTTCTAATCATCCAAGTATATATATACCTTAGTCAGCCGTATTTGACGTGCTGAAGATTGGTCTTTAGCGGAAATCAATAAATCCTCCAGTTTCTGATACACCATAAAGTTCCAGTAAAGTTCCAGTAATCCAATTTAATACACCAAAACAACGATCTGATTATGCTAAATAAGAAAGACGGAGAGATTTGAATACCAAGGATCTTTTCTCCATATCAGCTACTAGTTCGTTTCTTCTCTTTTAACTTCAGCCCCATCTCATATTTCTGATCACTTCTGAGTTTTGATAGATATTACAGTCCAATGTACAAAACATATAGTTCAGTTTTGAGGAACAATTTGCTACAAGCTTCCAACAAGTAGTTGATCAATGCAGATCAGAAGACTAAAACTGGAAGACTAGACTAGCACTGCTCAAGCAATAAAGGAATAGGACCGACTTATCAGCAACGATATTAAGCATGAAAGTTCAGCTGTATAGTTAGAAAATTATGAGAGTGTCCATGAAGTTACCATCTGGAAAGATGTAGGATTTGTTGAGTGTTGGACGTTCATATATAAGGAGAAAACTGGAACAGAAAGATACATCATCAGGTCTTTCTCAAAAGTGGAACCCTTCAACATACATAAAGTAGCAGTAAACACAGAAAAAGGGATAACACTATAGGCACAAAAATGCAATATCATGTAGGCTGCAAAAGGAACTGCAATAAGTCGAAACCAGATCCAATAACAAAAATATCCTCACCCAGATTGGTCAAGTTATACAGGATACACCAGATTTTCGGATCAGCAGGTAAGATTTAGGAAACAATATTATGTGGCTATAATTATTACAAAATAAGGCAGAATAAAAATAATTATTTTTTGGAAGGGAGTAGTTGATTGTTATAGAGTCTGTTTCCAAGGAAATTAGAAATATTGTAAAAACTATAACTACACATGTATAAAAAAAATGTGAGGGTGACCGGGTATGGTTTGACAATTTGTAATCTTTGAGAGTCGGTTTAGGCATTGTTAAGGCCTATCCGCCTATGGTATGTGATTTTAAACTAGAGAATCATAAAGAAAGACTTTTTCAACCTTATAATACTTTTAGAATCTTTGATTGAAGTTCAATCAGCTTCTAAACATGCTTTCCATTGTCACACAAAATTTTCATAGATTTAGATTAATTAACCATCTATTTTCATCCTCTAAAATATCCCATCTTTATTTCATTATCTTCAGTAAATAAGGAGTACATCCTCTAGACAATGTTAATGGCTTCAGTGAGTTTCAACTGAAGTGGGATCACTGTCACTTAGACCTGGAAGCTCATGTCACACATCGGACGTGGCTTTCAACTGTCAGTGTACGACAACTAGTAATAATATTCAATAATTTTGGTGTAAAATGAAGTGTAAATCTCCATACTCATGTTGCAATGTAAGGGATTCAACATGGGGACTTAAGGTGAAATCAAGAGTTTAGCAACAAAGTTTATTCATTTTCCCAGCAAGGCGGCAATATGATCAAATAACCAATCAAGACACGGTCAAAAAAGTAATGACTCTACATGAAAGTTTATGTAACAATAACATTAATACAATATGAAAGGCCTATCCCCCTCTCTCTCCCTGCCTCTCAGTCTGCCCCTTCCTCTAAAGTGTTATGCTGCTTGAATATGAAACTTATCTAGATCAATTAGAGACCGTTCTTTTTCATATCCAGATAAGTTGTGTGTTCATTCGAATGACATGCTTATCAAGATTGCAATTTATAGTGTTGTTTTAAAAAAATATGAGCCATAAAATCTGAAATTTGTCATGATAAAACTCACGCTTGTGCACCCCTAAGACTTATGGAGTCCTTTCACAGAGCACTCAAGTCTTTGTAGTTGAATCCTAATTAACTTCATGTTCATACCTGCTGTAATCTGTTTAGTGTTGGTTAAATCATGTTTATTCTTTTCTCATGATGGTTTGTGTTTAAATCAGCAATAAGTTAAGGTCTCAGTATGTACAAACCTGTTTAGCTTAGGTGTCTCAGTGTGTCTAACTGATGAACAAGGATTCAGACCTGGTCAGTGATCTTAGTGTGTGCAGACCTGCTTAGCTTAGGTGTCCCAGTTAGGTGTCCCACTGATGAACAAGGATTCAGAATAGTGATTTAAGTGTGTGTAGACCTGTTGATCTTAGGTGTCTCATTTAAGGTCCGAACCTTATTTGCCTCTTTTTAAATTCTAAGCTACAAGAGCTTCACATGCTTATAATTACCGTGCATAGTTATATGTAAACAACTTCAACCAAAATTTGGGTATCAATAAATTTTTCCTAAACATGCTAGACACTCAAGGAAAAAACAAATTCCAGGTTACTCTCTACACGGTAACTTCATACATTGTTACCTGCTTAATTGAACTTCATATTCTTACATTATACTCATCATTGACTGTTCTAGTAGAAACCTATCCAAGTTCCTTTTACCAGCCTAGACTACAAAGCTATAGTTTGTGATACACTGCATCGACTCAATATGCTCATTGAACATCAAGAAATTAAAGTTCCATTTCTTCATCAAAATCAAGTGAGTCTTAGACAACAAATTCATAATCAATTCGCATAACTAGAAGAACTGAAATCCCAAATTTACAGTATACACTAACTCAATTCACTATGGAAGTTCACAACAAACACGAACAAATTGCAGAATTTTTAATTAGAATATGTTTCCCCTTAAAATTTAACGGTCCAAAAAAATTTGTAGAATTCTTGAGTCCATGGTTTTCATAAAATATCCCCTTCCTTAGCCCCATACTTCCATTGACACCTCTCCCCTAAAATTCAATTGCAAAAAGTAATTGTAAAATTAACTTGAAATGCGGTATAACATCAAGAACATACCGGCGAAATTTGCAGCGATGGCTCTGTTATGGGGCGGCGATAGCTCTGTTATGGCACTGCGATGGCTCCGTTACTGCGCTGTGATTGGGTTCGAACGAATTGTTGGATATTGCAATTACGAAATCAAATCGTGAAATCCAAAGAACCTTGTAATTAAGGATGAAATTAGGGTGAAGAGTAACAATTACCTTGCAATTACAGGCTTCTCCAGATTTCCATTTGTACTTGAAAGAATGAGAGAATTAAAATCGAGTAGATAATTTAATGAGAATATCTGGGAAATTTTTGAGCATTTTCTGGGATTTTGTGTTGAAAAATAGAGGGAGCAGCGAGTCTGTTGTTTGAGAGTGGAGACGGTTGGGAATTTCGTGGGTGCCGTGTAGCAGGGAGTTATCTCTGAAATTTTCAAATGAGCGGGAGTAACACGTGTTATAAAATATGTTTATTTTGGTATATTGTGATTTTTTTAATGGTCAATATTTGTTTAGACATCTAAAAGCGTCAATATATACATTTTTAGTTTTCCTGACCAGAAAAATATTGTGACCCTTCATAAAAACGTCATAGTAAAAGCGTCAATATATACTCCATTTTCTTGTAGTGGTTTGGGGTCGTTTGGAGGCGCGCGGGTCCAAAATCACTAATGATGAGAGTGTATAAACCAAATTCCTAATCCTATTTTCAAATACGATTATAATTAGGAGATTATAGCCCTATAAGAGAATAAAAAAAACAATGGAGACAAAAAAAACAAATAGCTGCTAAATAGCGGAAGTGACATTTTCACACCCACCATCATAAAGCTCAGGAAACTTAACACATCTTTGCGGAGAATCGATTACAATCTTGCGGTGAATTGATTCAAATCAAAAGTCAATTTGTTGTTGAGAATTAATCGAATTAAACAAAATTTGGTTGTGGAGAATCGATTCAAAATTGAATTGAAATGAGGGATGGAAAAAGATGATTCATTTTCTTGAAACCCTAGCATGAAAATAAATTTAAAACATGCATTAAAACTCGGAAAATCAATACTTTTATATAATCTAATTTTTTTTTGTTAAATACTACAATTAAAAATCATAATAATCATAATAATTAAATATCCTGATATATATATTTATAATTAAAAAAATAGTCTTTATTTTTATATGAAAACTAATAAAGGAATTTAAATAGAGAAGAAGGGAAGAAGAAAAAACAAATCGGCCGATCACAAGGACTCGGCGACGGCGACAATTGGTGAGCGGCGGCGGCGGTTGGGCGGCATGGTTGGGCTGCTGCTCGGCCTAGCTAGGCGTGCAGATGGATGAAGAGGGGAGGGGAAGACGTTGAAAGAGACGAGAGAGAGAAGAAAAATATTATAATTAGGGCTTATGAATATTTGTGAACAATTTTGAAGGTGAATTATTATATTTATAGACTTTGGGTTTCATTAACTTATGGAAAAGACTCTTGATTCCTTATTTTAAAATTAAAAGACATGACTTCTAATTCTAATTTAAATTTGCGTTTTAAATTTGTTTCTTCTTCAAAAATAGAAATAATTCGCCTAATTTTTTTAAAAAATATTTTCTTCCCAAAATAGAAACAAGAATTTCTAATAAAATAAAATATATTTAAATAAGCATTTAAATGTAAATCTAATTTCACTTAAAAATACTTTATAAATATAATAAATATATTTATAATTTAATAAAAATACGTGGTATTACATAAGTAATGACAAATAAATGTTTACTAAAAAAATCATATCTTGTTGTAATTTTTGCATATTTTCTATAATTTATATGTTTTGTATGAGTCATTACTTACACTCAAAAAGTAATAACAAGAGTGCTTATCTAGCAACAAAAATATATTGACAAAATTTACTAAAATAGTAATTTAATAATTAGAAATAACACATTATATTTATAACCAAAACTATAAATTATATATATTGTGGTAACTTAGATCATATAATCTACCACATATTTTATATGAGTTCTGACCTAGACTAATAAATACTTTCTCTATTCTTATTTAAATGACACAATTGGATTATGGGCACTATTCATACAAGCTCTTTTGACTTCACTTTGTGATTTATACTTATAAAAAAATATAGTCTTGTGGGGTCTTATTAGATTCGTATGAATAAATATTATTTTGATATCAACTTTTTATAATTTTTTCTCATCCATAACCGAAGATATTAGTGTTTGAAATTATGCGTTGGCAAACGTGCCTAAATAATTATGTCATTTAAAAAAGAATGGAAGAAGTATATGTTAACTATAACTATTATGATGAAATCTAAAGCTATACCAACATATCTAACTCTCTAATTTTAAATCCCTAAAAAAAAGACTCAAAATTTAGAAAATAAAAAATTTATTTCAGTTTCAACACCTAAAATTTAGAGAAATCGTGTAATTCTTTTTTTTTTTTTTTAAAGTTAACTTATTTTTTTTATAACATAATTTCTCTTCAATTTCTTCCCGAAAAAAATAAAAATAAGTTGAAAAATAACAAGTTTAAAATTGTGCTTTACGTAAGTAGTATAACACCATACTTAATTGGTTAATTTTAATTAATAATGTTTTACACAAATTCCAACTTTTACTACGTCGTTATTTTTAATTTGTACCTTATATTTTCTCAAACACATATAGCAAATATAAATCAATTTTATTTCATTAAACATATTTTTTATTTATAAATTATTATTTACGAGTAATAAATAATACCCCATAAACAAATTTAATCTAATCTGTGCGTTGCACGGGTCTTAAGCTAGTTATGTTAATATCAAATCAATTATTTTGTGTGGTTAACGACTTACCGACTGATGACATACCACATAAATGACAAACTAAGAACCACGTGGCAACTCTAAATGTTTGTAACCAGTCCATTAATCCAAATTTATCTGATCACATGAAAAACTGTAAACAAGAAAGCTATAGGAAAACTAGAGCAACGTACTGAATATATTTTTGAATTTAAAAATAGGTAGAGAGTGCAATCCATGGAAAATCAAAGTCGGTTATAACATTGAAAATTATGAGAACCATATAATAAAACAACACTCAAGATCGATCTTCATATTTTAAGTTGGTACTTAATATAACTTTCTGCTATGATTTAAGAAACAAAAAAATGGAATTAGGTAATGTAATACATAGCCTTATACATAGAATAAACGGAAAAATGGTAGGAAAACGTAGTAACTTTAAATGTAAGTTGTTTACATAGAATTCTACATTGTATTTGTACGAAATCAGGAGTGGCAGTCGTGGGTAGTTTATTTTTGTAGGGAAGTTTTCTCCAGTACTTATCTAGCAGATTAGATATCATTTTTATTTCCTCTCATTTTCTTTCTACTGCTTTTTCATTACGTATACAAGTACTACGTATGTAGAAATTTAACTTATATGAAGGTACTAAAATTAAATTAAGATCAGAGTAATGAAGCAAACTTGAAGGGCACGTCGGAAGGGTCGGGCCCCGCCTTTAGCCGGCTGTGAGCCGAGCCACGAAGTGTAACGTCAAGCCACATTGTCATCACTACCAGCAAGGACTTTATGACCACCAACCACAAGCTTAATTGACCACTTGTTAGACAACATCTCCACATCACAAAGCAACCTTTGTGAGTGGCTCCAGCCGCAAGCACCACCGCTTCTCTTCTAGCATTATCGTGCTCACTTTCCCTGTCACGAATATGTTCTTCACCACCATTTTTTTTCCAGCTTTTTGCAACTTGTTGCTGTTTTGAAGTGCTCTAATATGTATTATGATGATGAACATACTATGTTCAATTAAAAATTCATAATTATTCAAAATCCTATTTTTAGAATCATCAAAATCCCACTCCAAAATTGCTCTAAAGTTACCAAAAATTGTCAAATACCCCAATGTTTCCAACTTAAAATCATTAAAATAAATTTTTTTCAAACCCCATAATTGTTCTAAAATACTCTATTCCAAAATCATCTTTATTTAAACCCCATCTATAAACTCGAAAATTAGAACTAAAGTTACTAATTTCATTTAGAAGTGGGAAAAGCGTAATTTGGTCAAAATCAAATTCAATCGGTAAAATAATCAAAATTACCAACAAAAGTGTACAAAAAGTTACATAATCATAGAATAATAATAAATAAAATTCACATTTTACGTTGCAATTTAACTAAAAAGTTTATTAAAAAATGATTACCCAAATCTTTGCAGGAAGCATTGTTCGGTTGGTGCAGGCTCTGAGGGGCTAAGTCTTCATGGATATAAGGGAGAAGTTATTCGATTAATGGATGAATGTGAAAATTAAGGTGTTTTTACAAGGAACTGAGACATGGAGGAGTTGGAAAGTGGGAGAAGTTGGGTTTATTTTTATCCCGATAAGATTATGTAATTTATTCAATTTTCAAATTTTGTGATTGTTGTTTGTGAGGGATTTAGGTACTTTTGGCGGGAGTGTGGAGAATTTCTCTATTGAGGATTTGGAGGCCTCACAAGAAAAGTGACATTACATGGGAGAAGCAGTGTAGACACCTAATTCGTGTCTCCCCTAATAGGATGATGACGAAACCATTATCCTTGCTAGGTGATTGGTACAACTCCGTGCGGAAGTCCCAATTGCTAAGATATATTCCAAAATCCAAAATCCAAAGTCCACTTCCCGAGCCCGTTCCCATTCCGGAACTCGGTACAAAATTCAATTTCCAAAAGTCAAATTCAAAATCCAAACACAATCTCACCCAATGGACCTCTCCATTGGTTTTACAAGGTCATTTCCAGTCAAAATGCCATTAAGCAATTCAAAATCGGGCGCCGACCCATAAAACCGAGCATGCCCGGCCCCGTCCCGTAAAAGCGAGTCCAAAATACAAAACCCGAGTACAAAAAAAGGAGTTTTTTTAGTCGTAAAATGCCTTAACCTCCAAGAAAAGATACGTGCCAAATTCGTACAAGTTCGTACAAGGTACAAAAAGCTACAATACAAAAGAAAAGGACGGCGTCATCGTCCTTGTTTGGCGGGACCTGAGACACGTCACCTGCGCCAGGCGCTGGCCTTGCGCTGGGCACTGGCGTATCTTGGCGTTTAGCCGGATAATCTTCTATTTAAACCCCTCATTTTTGCCCAAATGAGCGGGGGGGGGGGGGGGGGAATTCAATACAACGCCATAATTCTGGTTTTCCCTCTCAAATTTCAATACAAAATTCAAGCTTCAAACTTTCAATTATCACTACAATTTTCTAAAATATCAACGTAATCGGGAGTACAAATTGGAAAACTAACCTAATCCTAAATAGGTAAATCTGAATCGCTAATCAAATTATCATGGTATTCTCTACTTTTCTACCTTTCTAAATTCAATATTCAATTCCTATGATGTTTTCATTTGAGTGCACACTCATGATAAACTAGGAAAAGTGTTCAAAGGTGCAATCTTTGGGAGGATTTCACTCTTGAAACTCCCCCCAAATGATTTTCTAAGCATATTTTAATATCAATATGCAAGATTCAAACTTTATTTTCGAAACTGATTAGTAAAATGAAGAACTTTCATATTTGAAAGGTTTCCCTTTTACAACAATCATCATACAATTTTACAAAATACAAATCTTTTCAAAGTTCAAGGATGTTTGAAAAAGCGCAAACCCTTTTTCAAACTAGAACATATGAACATTCAACTTTCTATGTTCAAATACGAGTTTTACTTTCAATATTCAATGATGTTAAGTGAGATCAACTTCTCCTTAAACTAGAATCAATTTCAAGCTATGAAGCATATTAAAGGTGAAACCTTTTAAGCATGAAAATGTCTAATCTTTAAGAACCAAGCCTCCTAATTTCAATATTCAAGTTCTATTTCAAGTTCTATTTCAATAATCAAAATCCATGATGCTTTATGATGAGCAACTCATCTAAAGTTAAGATTTTTAGAGAATTGAATCCGTGTTGGACACACTTATTATTAAGTAGTTGTTTGGCGTTCGGATTTCAAATACAATAATACAATCTCAATATCGTCATTTCAATATCGTCATTTCAATATCGCACTTTCAATATCGCACTTTCAATACCGCACTTTCAATATCGCAATTTCAATATCGCACTTTCAATATTGCACCTTTATTTCATATGCTTGCTATTTCAATTCCGCACCCTTTACTCACCTTTTTAAGGTGATGTGGTTTCCCACCTAAACGGTGTTGTATGCATTTCAATAATTCCTATTTGTGATGATGATTTACATGTTTATTGCTTTCATCACCCAATATGCTAAATACAACAATATACAAAAGGTTATATCACGCTTAACAAAGATAATTTTTGGACAAACAGGTCTTAGGTTCCCTTAATTAACTTTAAAGCAAAGTGACTACGTACAAGTAGCAAATACAATGTTCTAAATGCATGATCAGACCCGTTCCCGACTTTTTGAGGGCCCTAGGCGAAATAAGAGATTTGGGCCCCTTTTGAAAAAAAGACTCATTAAAATTTTCGTCTGATAGATAATCACTTAATTATGGTATTAGAAATCAATATGAATAAATAGGTTTATTATTTCATCCAAAAAAAAGAAGATATATTTTAGTATCATTATCTTTATATTAGTAGCTATTTACTCTTGTTTTCATTGAAGTTTGAAATTTGATTTTTAATAGCGCATCATATAGGTAAATTCGCCCACAAATATTACATGAATTACAATTGAATATTAATAGCTAAACTACGGAGTAGATGTCAAGCACTACATACGTAAATAAAAATAAACATATACAAAATATATGAATGAGAAAATCAATTTCTCAAAATAAAAGGATTCAGTGAATTAAAAAGAAACAAAAAAAACTAGCTAAAGTAAAACAAAAATAAAATGAGAACCGAAGAGGATGGAATGTCAAGAACAAAAAATATAAGGAATTAAATACAATTACAAGGATTTGAACCCACGTCCCCCAGACTTATACGAAGGCGTCCCACCACCTTACCACCGAGCCATGGACATTTTTGTTGTTTACTAGTGCGTTTATTTATTATTGTACTAATACACTGTACAAATTTCTATTTTGGGCCCCTTTTCGCCTTGGGCCCTAGGCGGTCGCTCTCCCCGCCTACCCTCAGGGCCGGGCCTGTGCATGATTCAACCAACCTAGTGTCATGATTAGGATTTCACAAAAATGATCCAGGTCTTGTGTTTGAATGCACTTTTAAAGTTTTCCAAAATAAGCGGTTCATTCCCGTACCCGAATCTCACACATTCAGTTTCAAGATTCAATACCTTATCCAAAAGAGTCAATTTTGGTTCGTCCAAACCGGACCCTTAAAATGTTTGGTGGCTACTCCTTCAAGTTCAAAATTTCAAAAACCGTAGGGATAATCCTATACAAAAAATAACCCCCTACAATCTGGCGACTCAACTAGGGAGATTCAAACTTCAAATTCGAGTATGCGAGCACCTTATGAGCAACCTGCCACTGCTATGCTCAAGTGTTGAGTTCCAGCAGTAACGCTGGGCGCAACCCCTGCGTCTGGCGCTGCTGCCTGCCATCAGCACAGTGGCTTCCAGGGGCTGGTTGCCCATTTCTGCCCAAATATTCGAGTGGGAGTTCGGCTTAAATTTTGAACTTTGAAAGAGCGCTCCCAAACTTCGAGAACGAACGCCGAAAGGTAAACTTTTCAAGTACAATATTCAAATACAATTGTGATTCTAGGCATCTCATGCATGTTTTCGAAAATACTATTTTGTGAAAAATGAATTTCTACCTTGCCCAACATGAATGTGTTCTACATGAATGTGTAACAGAATGGTCATTCTCCATACGGTTCCTGACCAAAGTGTCTGACCATTCCCGAGCCTACCGAAACTTGACATTTGCTTGACGTTCCTGACGTCAGGCATGGATGTCGTCTGCCAACAAACACGTCCCCTTGGTGGAGGTGAAACGATTGTTGTCGGATCCGCCTCTTAGTTAAGGACCCTTTTGACATCTAAGCTGACCACTTGCATCATACAAAACTTAGACCGACCTTAGGTTGAGAACTTTGCATGTCGCATTCATATTCATGTTAGTGTGACAACGTGCTATTTGTGCATTGTGTGGGCGTCTTTGCACGCGTGAATGCCTAACCTCGAGTTCTAGCTTTGCCAAAACTATTAGCCTCCAACTAGGAAACCTAACCCCTAGGAGCATCATCCAAACCTCATGCATCTAAAATTGCCAATTTAGGGTCTTCTAGGAGTGCCACTCCATTTGATTCAAAACCCCTAAACATGCCTCACGCACAAATGCCAAATTCAAAACCCAATCCAACAACGTTATAATGCCGGATTTTTTAGTCAAAATTCCAAATTCAAACTCCAAAAACCCAATCCAACTGCGTTATAATGCCGAATTTCTATGTCAAGTTTCCAAATCCAAGTTTCAAAAATCCAATCCATCGACGTCATAATGCCGGATTTTCAAGTCAAAATTTCCAAATCCAAGTTCTATGTACAAAATCCTAATTTCAAATGTCCAATTTTCAAGCCCTTCCTCAAAACCTTTCAAAATCAAGTTCCAAATCCAACTTCAAAAGCCTCAAACCTATGGCGGCATAATGCTGGATTTTCAAGTCCAAAAATTCCAAATTCTTCAAATTCTAAATTTAAAGTCTCATTTTCTATACCAATCTTCTCTTGTCGAATTCCAAATTCCGTTGTCAATTCAAACTCAAGTGTCAAAATTCAATGTTCAAACTACAAAAATTCTTATCTACCATCACTTTCAAGTACAAATTCCAAAAACATTCCTAATGGGTTGAAATTCCCTTGAAATATTCCAAATTCTATAATGGGTTGAAATTCCCTTGAAATATTCCAAATTCTATAATGGGTTGAAATTCCCTTGAAATATTCCAAATTCTATAATGGGTTGAAATTCCCTTGAAATAATCCAAATTCTATAATGGGTTGAAATTCCCCTAAAGTATTCCAAATTCTATCTCGGGTTGAAAGTCCCTTGAAATAATTCAAATTCCAAATTCTATCCCGGGTTAAAAGTCCCTTGAAATAATTCAAATTCCAAATTCTATCCCGGGTTGAAAGTCCCTTGAAACAATTCAATTTCCAAATCCTATCCCGGGTTGAAAGTCCCTTGAAATACTCCCTCCGTCCCTTA
This sequence comes from Spinacia oleracea, assembly GCF_020520425.1. NCBI lineage: Eukaryota > Viridiplantae > Streptophyta > Magnoliopsida > Caryophyllales > Amaranthaceae > Spinacia > Spinacia oleracea. The sequence goes on along the minus strand of NC_079490.1, from coordinate 157,464,339 downwards.
ATACTCGACCTGTTTTGACTTTTTCACTATTCACATAATTCACTTTGATCCTATTTTATTTATAGTATATGAAAACAAATGTTAGTATATAATATATTGTTGGCTTCAGCTTAATATATATTTTCAAAATATTAATATTTTTAGAAGTTTTTATGATATGTAGTTAAAGAAATTGGTGGTCAAAGTTGTGCATTGGCAAGCGACAGGTCGAGTATTAAGGGACAGAGGGAGTAATACAAGATCCAATTTCATTTCTCATGGTTGAAAATCCCTAGAAATAATACAAAATCCAATTTCAAATCCAATGGGTTGAAATTCACTTGAAATGTCCCCAATTCTATTGATGGGTTGAAAATCCCTAGAAATTCCAATGGGTTGAAACTCCCTATAAATAATACAAAATTCAATGGGTTGAAACTCCCTTGAAATAATCCAAACCCCTTTTCCAAATACAAACTCCAACGGGTTGAAATTCCCCTAAAATGTTTCAAGTTCTATTGTCGGGTTGAAATTCCCTTGAAATAATACATGTTCAATTTTCAAACTTGACCGGGTTGAAATCCCCTTGAAATATTCCAAGCCCTATTAGCGGGTAGAAATACCCTTTAAATATTCCAAGTCCTATTGCCGGGTTGAAATTCCCTTGAAAAAAACAAGAAGGTAGCCTCCACAAAAGAATGAAGTTCCTTTCCAAATATTTCAAACTGGTTGTAAATCCCGATACAAGTACAAATTCTAATACACATTCCAATAGGTTGAAATCTCTTTGAAATATTTCCAATGGGTCGCAAATCCCAATACAAGTACAAAACAAGAACTGACCCAGTAGAGCTATAATTTTCTGACGCCCACCGGGTCAGTTCTTGTTATTAAACTTCTAATTGTTCGTGACTAAAACAAAAAAACGATTCATAGAGTAGTATTGGTTCTCTAATAACACTAATGTTTGGCATAACACCATTCAGGCTCAATAATTCTGACGTTCAACTAAGTTGAGTTTTTAAAAACCACTTTTATATAAAAAAAAATCATTCCGAGTCTAGACCAAAATTCTGTCCAAAAGTAAAATACGTTATCCTGAAATAGTTGTCTTATACATAGGTTTGGTTCCACTGCTTGGCGCCGGGCTGAAGGTCAAAGATTAACACGTCTCGAGTCTTCCACCCCAATTGCTAGTCCGATTGCAGAAATAGTAACTCCAGTCAACACCCGTCATTCTCGTTTTCCAGGATCTCCAATTTTCCAGCCTCAATTCTCTCCTGCACTAACCAACAACATGTCGCTCGAAGATCTCCAATTACAGCTTAAACAAATGGCTACCACTATGGAACAGCTCCGCATAGAAAATCAAAACTTAGCAGCTACCCAGGTCCCGATGAGGCTTTTTCCGTGTCGTTGAATCGGAATCCACCTATCAAACAATATTTGTAAGATCCTAAACCAACACACAATATGAATTATAGTGGTAAGCTAAGGTATCGTCCCAAGAGAACGGTTCATTTTGAGTATATGCACCAAGCTAGTCTAGAAAGCTAATTCAAAGTATGTGTCACAACTAGGGAAATCAAGCTAATTAGGCAACAATTATGGAAGGAGTTAGGGTATCGGGGTTCAAATTGGGTTCATTGGGGAAAAAGAGATGCAATGAAAGTATGATAATATAAGGATATGCAATGAAGGAATCAACCAACAATTATGGTCCGACACCCCTCTCGGTTAGCGAACCTTGCTAATTCTAACTCTAATGATACGCTTTCGCGTCACCTTAGAATTAGGATGGGAATCTAAATCAACTAGCCACTTCGAATTCATACTTAGACTCTCAATTTCTTGACAAATCCATGAAGAAAGCTCCAATTATAATGACAAGCATAGTATTTGCAACTACTAAACCAATAAAAAATGGAAATCCAAAATTGCAAGTCACAATTTAATCACATCACCAATCAACAAATCAACTCCACATCCCCAATTACTCCCAAAGAATCACCCCTAACCCTAACAATTAAACTACTCACTACACATTGTGCTAAGGAATGAAATTAAGCAATTGAACTTATCCATGGAATTGAAAACGAAAATTGAAGAGTAAGCTAGCAATTGGAATTGAAATGATGAGAATCAAAGGTAATAACAATCAAAAAGAGCAATTATAAAATTCAGAAATTAAAGCAATTAAGAAAGCAATTAGAAGAAGTAGAAGAGAGTAAGAGGAAGAGAAATTACAATGAAGCTTCAAAAATTCTGCATTAATCTTCAAATTTGAATTCTACAACCAAGTGTTCTTGATTTTCTCTCTCTAAAACTCAAAGCATAAAACTGAAAACTAATTCCAAACTTACTAAAAACTAACTCCCCGAGAATAATAATCGAAAAAGTATTTATATGTTTCCGAAAAGAGAATTTTAAATGACGAAAATGTGCCAGCCCGCATCTGTGTGCGAGCGCACACACCCTTTTGCGAACGAACAAGTAAGTGTGTGTGGGCGCACAAAAATTCTGTGCGTCCACACAGAGCGAAGATTCAGATCCTTCGTGCCGTGCGAGCGCATGAAAATTCTGCGCGGTCGCACAGACCAAATTCAGCAATTCTCTTCAAGATTTCTTGTGTGGTCTCACACTTTTGCTGTGTGGGCGCATGGGAATCTGGTGCGAGCGCACCGTTGTTTTTTGTGCGAGCGAGCGCAAAAATGGAGAGCTACTGGAAATTTGCCTTGATTTGGTGCGAACGCACATCTGTTACCCGGGCGCACAGCCTTGTGTTTCCTTCAATAACTCCTCTTCTTCACTGTGCGATCGCACAGAATTCCTGTGCGATCGCACATGACTGCTTCTTGCACAATTCTACTCGGATTTCCACATTTCTTCAAGATTTTCCTATAAAGAATCAAAGTGGAATAAGAACATACAAATGGCATAAAAACTACCTAAAAATCACAAAAATCATAATAAAAACAATAAGAAAACCTAAGCTTAGAGCGACATAAATGCCGCTCATCAGGTCCAAAATGAGATCGATAATGAAAAGAAAATCGAGAAAATGGTCCTTCAGCAGATCATGGGAAGCAAATATTTCTCACTTGATCCTCTAGCTCGTTTTGGAAAACTACCAGACAAATTCAATTCATCCGACCAGCCCAAGTTTAAGGTGACTAATAACCCCAGAAACCACCTATTAAGCATCGTGGGTGCGATGAATCTCAAAGGTGTGGACAACTCCATGTACGTACCAGCCTTCCCTTTGCCCCTGAAATCAACTTCACTTCAGTGGTTTTATCACCAAGATCCCAAAACCTTCCCCACTTGGGAAGACTTCACCAACATCTTCATCAAGTAGTACTCATCTAATATGGACTTCCAGGTCACCATGCGCGAATCAGAAGTCCTTTCTCAGAAAAAGAATGAAGGGTTCACAACCTATTTCTCTAGGTGGAGGGATCAGGCCGCCCATATAATCCAAAGACCCCCTGAACCCCAAACTGTTCCAAAAGTTCACTGATAACTTAGACCCGTCTTACAAACAACACGTTCGGTACCTGGGCTTAGTGTAATACCTCGTATTTTTCTATAATTATAAATATATTTTATTATATTTATAAAGCATTTCGTCGTATTTATAAAGTATTTTTATAAATTAATTTCATTTAATGATAATTAAATGAGCTTTTATTTTTTATTAAAACATTTTATTAAATAAATTCAACGAATTTATTTAATCAGGAATGGTTGGGTCGTATTTCAAAAACGAATTTAATATACTTAAAGCCCGGTTGTTTTGTCTTAATCAAACCCAACAAAGCTTGCAAGGAGTAAACTTAAATGAGCCCGGTAATAAGCCCAACTCAAAATTACCCTAACCTAGCCCACAAGCGAGAGAAAACCTATAAATAGACCTCATATCAAACCCTCACAACCAAAAATTTCAGAAATCTCTCTCTCTCTCTCCTCTTTTTCTCTCCTTGCGGCACACTCCACACCCACACTCCCTCTCTTTTTCGTGCGCCCTTTCTTGCGGCACAAGGCAGCCTCGCCCGTCTCTCCCTCTCGCCTTTCCGCAGCCGCAGCGTAGCACGTTGTGCCTGCGTGCTGTGTGGTTGTGCCTTGCTGCGCTGCCCACTCGTCCCTCACCTCGCCTTGCGTCGCGTTGCAGCACAACACCCCTGCTGTGTGTGCGCGTCTTGCCTGTGCCCAGCGCCCACTCGTCGCCTGTCCCTTGCGCACACGCCCTGCTGTGGTGCGTTGCGCTGCTGCTATTGTTGTGTGCTTGTCGTGTGCGATGGTCGGCACACACACACACGATAATTAATCGTTGTGTGTGTGTGTGTTGATCAATTGTTTAATCAAAAATTTATTTTCAAAAATATTAATTTTCAGTTTTAAATTGATTTAATTGTTGTAATTAGTTTAAATATTTGTGTTGTTTAAATTAATTAAAACGGTTATGAACACCGTATTGGGTTAGTATTGTGTTTTAATTAAAGAATTTGGTTTTGATGATTGAGTTTATAATTTTCAGATTTTATAAGTTTATAAAGTGTTGATTTTAGAAGTCAAAACATGTTTTCGGATTAAACTATTGTTAGGGTTTTGGTTTCAAATTAATTAAGAAATTGATTCACATAATTTAATGACAATTTAAATTATGTGAATCAAATTAAATTTTCAGATTGTTTATAAGCTTTAAAAATTTGGTTTTTAAGGGTTTTTAAACTAAAAAGTCAATGTTTTTATGTTAGGACTTGAGTTGACTATTTGAGACTATTAAATTAACGATTGATTTCTAATTAAACTAAGAGTTTTAGAATCTTAAATAGTTGCTGGAAATTTAGTAAACATGGATAATAATTTAGTTCTCTTATTTTGCTTATAGGAGGTGATTTCTAGTGAGTCGTGATTCGCACAGTGGCCCCCGTACTTAGGTATTCCAGGTACGTACAAGACTAGGGTGACCACCCATCCCTTGAGGACTTTGTGAAGTGTATTGAATGCAAATCATGTGAACTTATATGTTGTTATGAATTCATGTTTGATGATTGGGAATGAATATGTTATTATGAATTCATGTTTAATGTTGAGAACGAGCATGTTATTATTATTAGTGAATCTATGTGAACGAGCATGTTATTAATTGAATTATGCTTTATAGATTCTGTTGAACTATCATGTTATGGACTTTTATAATCGTTGAATTATGTCAAGCAAGTTGTTCAAGTTGGTTTGCATGTATGAGTAGTGCGCATGCAAGTTGTTATTATTATTATTATTATGCTATAGTACAGGATGTCTAGCATAATTATTGAGCCAAGTCGAATATTGCCAGTGAGCAATATATATTCTACCAAAGGGGTAGAATATGTTAGTGAGTCTATGTGAATTGAATTAAGGACAATTCGTGCTAAGGGCACACCCCGCTTGTTAATAGGCAATGTCGGGTTATCTCAAACAGTGTTTTTGAGAAGGAACAATGGGAGTAATTTCACTTGAGTCTATGTTTGATCACAAGTCCTAAAGAAGTAAAATAATGAAGAGTCATTGTTGAATTGTTTAATTGTTTGTATGTTGTGTCTTGAGTAGAGTCTTGAGTCGCCTTGAACATAATATACTAATTAATGTAAAGTGTAACCCAAAGAGCTTCAAAACTCTTGGAACGTATATACCTTGAGTATGAACAATGGGGGGAGTCTTGCCGGAAAACTTGTACTCGTAGAATGATACTGTAACACCCCGACCTCTAATTACATTATTAAAGCATAATTAGCAGCGGAATTAACCTAATTGGTCGGGGCATTACCTGCCGTAAATCCCTCTTGGGAATTACAAGGCAACCATCAATCATAAGATATTAAATCCCAAAAATTAATATAATAATCCTTTATATTATCAAAATAAAAGCACATAACTTACTAAAAGTCTTTAATTAAACTATTAAAACTTAAAACATAAACTAGGTGAGAATTATTAAAGTGAAATCCTCGCCACTACTCGTTCCCATCGATCCCAGCGGTACCTAAAACAGAAAACAAAATAACGGTGAGCCGAAGACTCAGTAACAAACTATTCTAGCAACGTAAATTCATTTCAATTAATTTTATTTAATAACACAGGGAGAATAGAATAATGTAAAACATTTTATAAAGTCCTTTATTTAGTTCATTCTTAACTTTTGGGTGCACATGCTAGTCGTGGCAAGTATGACATGGTGGAACGTCTTCCACGATGGACCGCTGTCCATAAACATGGGGCCTTGGCCCGAAAACATGAGAGCCTTGGCTCAATGGGCGGATGCCCCATGGGTACATGCATGACCGAGAATCGTAACCTGTGAACATATACTGCCAAACGGACTAGGAATTTCACTTTCATTTATCATGTTTCGTTTAATTTTACATTTTAGCCTTTTTACTTCAGTAGAAGTAACATAATTCCTTTAGATCATGAGATCATGATAAAACATCATTTAGATCCTGGGATCAATAAAATATCATTTCTTTCCTGGCATCATAGAAACATCATTTCATTCATGGTTTCTTATAAAGATCGTTTTATAAGAATTTCAATCAATCATATTATAATAAATAATCCAATCAAATCACATTTCATTTCCCTCAATTCATAAAACATGTCAAAGCATTCAATTCATAAATAAATCATAACATTGTAATTTCATAATCGCATTTATAAGGGAATTGCGGGTACTAGCAATAGCCGTTACCTTAATTCCGCGACTTTGCTAAGGGATTTTCGTTGGTTCGTTCGTCCAGAGCTCCGAGTCCAATTTCTTTAAAAATATTAAATAATTGAATTAGTACCAAATTGATAAATAATTGAACTTAATAATTTCGAAACTTTATAATTAACCAATTTTCTAATAATAATGTTAAAAATAATATATAATTTCATAGTTTTAATGAAAATATAATTAAACGCCAATTTTAGTGAAGAATATATAATTAATTGAAATTTCAATCGAAATATATATATTTTCCTTAGTTAATTTACACGAAAATCTTATTTAAATTTTGTCCTTGATAAATCCATTTAGTAACTGATTTTAGTTAAATCGATAATATACTTTAAAATCAATAGTTTATAAAATCATAGATTTATAATTAATAAATTTTATAAATAAAGAGTTTTAATAAAATATACTTTTGAAATTTAATGAAACTAATATTAATCAAATTTTCAATCAAAAAATATATATATATGTATATATATTTATTTTATAAATTGTTTGTCATGAATATTATTTAAATTCCATTTTTGTTAAATAAAACTAGTAATTTCCTTTATTAAAATCGATAATTAAACCTGAAAATAATAAATAATTTTATTAGTGAATATTTATATCATAGAAATAAATTAAAACATGAAACTAATAAATTAGGAAAATCTGAAATCATAAGTTGGTTTCTTACCCAAGGCCCAAATTAATTTGGCCCAATTTGATTTTGGGTTTTTAAAGGAGAGTAAAACCAAAGAAAACCAAATTTTGGTTTTGGTTTTCTGGGAGCAGGGCGCGGAACAGGGGAGGGGAGAACACGAAGAGAAGGAGAGGAGAGGAGGGAGGTGGCTGGGTGGCTCGATGGTGTGGCACGGTGCCAGAGGTGAGGCGGCGATGGTGGTGATTGACTGGTGGTGGCAGAACGGCGAGGGAGCGAGGAAATGAAGCACAAAGTGGGCGAACAGGGGAAGTTTGGGGGGGGGGGTGTTTCTGGGTGTTTTTTTTTGGGCGGCGGCTCACCGGAATTGATGGCGGAGGTGGTTGGCGAGATGGTGAGGATGACTGGAGTTGGTGGTGTGTGGTGTGGTGGTTGCGACGCTGGTGGCGCGCCGAAGAAGGGGAAAGAGGAAGCAGGGGAGAGGGCAAAGGGGTGCGAAGAGAGCAGGGACGAGGGGTGGAGTGTACGGTGGTGCTGGGGGCGACGATGGTCAGGGTGGTTGAGGTGGTTGTGAGAATGGTGGTGCGCGGTGGTGGCTGCGGTGGTGGCAGACGGTGGTTGATGGTGGTTGGTTGGATTGAATCACCAAAAATTGAAATTGAAATTGTGTTTTGTTTGTTGTTGAAATTCCACCTTAAATTTTCTGAATTTGTAAGTAAGTAGAGTGAAGAACAAGGTGTATTCCTTGGGCTCCAAGGAGTGAATTTGGACAGAATTTTGAGGGAAGGAAGTATTGACTTCCTGGTTTGAGCGTGGGGAGCAAGAAAATAAAGCTGACATTTTCAATTTTTTTTTTTTTAATAAATTCACAATATTTGGCAAAAATTCAGATTTTGTAATAAAATGTTTAATTAAAATAATTCCTTAAAAATAAATAAATTATCGTTAACGAAAATAAATAATTTCAGTTTATAAATTTATCGTTTAAAATAATTCGTAAAAACGATTAAAATAACGAAATTCGATTATTCGTAATTTAATTAAAACGAAATTAAGGTAATAAATATTTTCAATTTTAATGCATCGAATTTAAAATTTCGGGGTATTACATTCTTACCCCCTTAGAAAAAGTTTCGTCCTCGAAACTGGAGCTCAGTCGAACTAGCCATTCATAGAGTCATATAATTCATACTTAATCATTTTATTCGCTATACAAACATGGTGGAATAACAAAATCATTCAAGTAGCATATTAAAATTCATACATCTTATTGTTTCTAAACGAATAACTGGGGATATTTCGATCTCATTTGCGCTTCGACTTCCCATGTGGCTTCAGATGTCAAGTGATTGACCCACAAGACTTTAACCATTGGAATTACTTTGCTTCTATAAGTCGCTTTTCTCTTCGTTCAAGAATTTCAATTGGTTTCTCCTCGTAAGTCAAATCATTTCGCAATAACAAGGGTTCGTGCGTAATCACATGACTAGGATCAGGAATATATTTTCTTAACATCGACACGTGGAACACATTATGCACCTTCTCCAAGTCGGTCGGTAAAGCTAGTCGATATGCTACTGCACCTACTCTTTCTAGTATCTCATATGGCCCGATGTATCTTGGGCTCAACTTTCCTGTTTGACCAAATCTCATTATTCCTTTTGTTGGCGAAATTTTCAAGAACACGTGATCTCCAACCTCAAACTCTAGAGGTCTTCTTCGTTGGTCTGCATAACTCTTTTGCCTACTTTGCGCTGCCATCATTCTTGACTGGATTAAACGAATCTTGTCAGTTGTTTCTTGAATCAATTCTGGTCCTATAATACGTGCTTCATCGATATCACTCCAACATAATGGTGTTCGACATTTCCTTCCATAAAGTGCTTCGTAAGGTGCCATACCAATGGTGGCCTGATAACTGTTGTTGTACGAAAATTCAACCATAGGTAGAAACTTCTCCCATGTTCCTTGAAAATCCAAAATACATGCTCTCAACATATCCTCGACAATTTGATTGGTACGTTCTGTTTGTCCATCAGTCGTTGGGTGAAATGCGGTACTGAAGTTAAGTTTCGTCCCAAGGGCTTTCTGCAATTCTTTCCAATAGGTTGATTGATACCTCGTATCACGATCAGAAACAATCGAACTAGGCACTTCATGCAATCGCACAACAGTGTTCACATATAGCTCAGCAAGTTGATCTAAACTCGAGTTGCTCTTCATTGCTAAGAAATGCGCTGACTTCGTTAATCGATCAACAATAACCCAAATAGCATTCATTCCCTTGGTTGATCTTGGTAAACCTATGATAAAATCCATTGAAACTGAATCCCATTTCCATTCTGGCACATCCAGAGGTTGCAACAAACCTGCTGGTCTTTGATGCTCGATCTTGATTCTCTGACATGTCAAACATTTAGCCACATATTCTGCCACTTCTTGCTTCATGTTGCTCCACCAGTACCTTTGTCTTAAATCCTTATACATCTTATCTCCTCCAGGGTGAATCGAGTATGGTGAACTATGAGCTTCTTCTAAAACTCTCTTTTTCAACTTCTCATCATTTGGCACACATAATCTTCCCTGAAACCTTAACGTACCATCTTCTTGAATGACAAAACCAGGTGACTTCCCATTTTCCACTCCACTCCTTATTCTTTCTAATTGCAAGTCCTTACATTGTGCTTCCTTAATTTCATCAATCAAAGTTGGCTTCATTACCAACACATTCAAACAAGGGTTTCTTTTCATGGTAAACTCAATTTCCATCTTTTGTAGATCATATTGGTTGGCTCGGGAAAAAGTTAGGGTAGAATTTAGGTGAGAATTCCGACTTAATGCATCTGCAACAACGTTAGCCTTTCCGGGATGGTATTGAATATCAAGGTCATAATCTTTAAGAAGTTCTAACCACCTACGTTGTCTCATGTTGAGTTCTTTTTGGGTGAAAATGTACTTAAGACTCTTATGGCCAGTGAAAATTTGACAAGAAACTCCATACAAATAATGTCTCCAAATTTTGAGGGCGAAAACAACAGCTGCAAGTTCGAGGTCATGGGTAGGGTAGTTTTGTTCATGGACTTTGAGTTGGCGTGAAGCATAAGCTATGACTTTTCCATTTTGCATTAAGACACATCCTAACCCATTCTTAGAAGCATCACTATAGATTACAAATCCGTCAGTTCTAGATGGAAGGGTAAGAATAGGGGCAGTGGTGAGACGTTTCTTAAGTTCTTGAAATGCACATTCACAATCATCATTCCACACAAATTTGGTATTCTTTCTAACTAATCGGGTTATGGGTAAGGCAACCTTAGAAAAATCTTGGACGAATCTTCGATAGTATCCAGCTAAACCCATAAAACTCCGTACTTCGGGTACATTAGTTGGTCTAGACCATTCCACAATTGCTTTTATTTTCTCAGGATCAACAGATACACCTTTCTCAGAGATAATATGTCCCAAAAATGATATTTCCTTAAGCCAGAATTCACATTTCGACAACTTAGCATATAACTGGTTTTCAATCAACATATCTAACACTTTTCTCAGATGCTCCTCGTGTTCCTCATTACTCCTAGAATATACCAAAATATCATCAATGAAAACAACTACAAACTTATCAAGGTATTGTTTAAAAATACGGTTTATCAAATCCATAAATACACCTGGCGCATTGGTTAACCCAAAAGGCATCACAACAAACTCATAGTGACCATATCTAGTTCTAAAGGCTGTCTTTGGAATATCCTCAGGTTTAATTCGAAGTTGATGGTAACCTGACCTCAAATCAATCTTAGAAAACACTCTTGCACCTCGAAGTTGGTCAAACAAATCATCAATACGGGGTAAAGGATACTTATTCTTAATGGTAATCTTGTTTAACTCTCGATAATCTATGCATAGCGTCATAGTTCCGTCCTTTTTCTTCACAAACAAGACAGGAGCTCCCCAAGGTGAAACACTAGGTCGAACATATCCTTTTTCAAGTAACTCATCTAATTGTTTCTTTAATTCTTATAACTCAGCTGGTGCCATTCTGTATGGTGCCTTAGAAATAGAGGTAGATCCTGGAATTAATTCAATGCTGAAATCTAATTCTCTTGGTGGGGGCATACTAGGTATTTCTTCTGGAAAAACATGTGGGTATTCACAAACAACAGGTATGTCAGTAATGGAAGGTACATGGGTATTTAGGTCAACAACACTACATAGGTAACCAGATAAACCACTCTCAATCATTTTACGTGCTCTCAAAGCATGGACAATTTGAATCGTTGGTTTTCTTACTAACTTATGGAATGAAACTCTATCTCCATCTGGCGTTCTAAGGGTCACACTTTGCCTTGAACAATTAAGGTTAGCTTCATACTTAGTCAACCAATTCATTCCCAAGATTACATCAAATTCAGATAGGTCAAAAGCTACTAAGTCTGCTAGAAACTCTACTTTTTCTATTACAATGGGACAATCTCTATACCTGGTTCTACATTTCACTATTTCTCCACTAGTAAGGGAAACACTCATAGCATGAAAGTCACAACATGGTTTCAAACTTAAACATTTAGCAAACAATGGTGAAATAAAGGAATGTGAAGCTCCAGAATCAAAAAGAACATGGGCAGGTAACGAATGGATAGAAAAGGTACCGGTGATAACATTATCATCCTCATATGCTTCATCTTGTCTCATCACAAACACTCTTCCAGTTGGCGGGGGTCGTGGTGGATTGCGGTTCGAACCTCCTGCATTGTTGTTCCGACCACGATCGTTGTTAGTTGAAACTGGTCCTCTCATGGTTGGCGTCACTTGATTTGGGCAATCTCTGACGTAATGATCATGGCTTCCACATCGATAGCAAGCATTCGTTCCAACACTACATTCACTCTCCACATGACTCCTTTTTCCACATTTGGCACATCCTTGCGATCGATTGTTCCTTCCTTGAAATCCTTGTCCCCTATTATTTCCTTGATTACCATCATTCCTCCTTTGATTTCCCTGGTAACTTTGGTTAGGCTTCTTTGCTCCTCCTTGGCTTTGGTTATCATTTCTCCTTTTATACCCAACATTCTTCGCTTCTCGAAGTAGTACCACTCGCTCCACATTAGATGCAATATCAACCATATCCTCGTATGAAGTAAACCTCTGAGTGGACAACCTATCCTGGTACTTATGGTGCAGACCTCGTTCAAAACGGTTCATCCTGGACTGCTCTGTCGACACCAAGTCTGGTGCAAACCTTGACAACTCCATAAACTTATTTGCGTATTCCAACACGCTCATTGTTCCTTGTTGCAAGTGGAGAAATTCATCTTCCTTTTGTTTCCTTAAGGATGGTGGATAAAACTTGTCTCTCATTAACTTCTGGATTTCGTTCCAACCAAATCCAGGCCCATTCTTTCGTTCCTTGTTAACTTTCCACCATAATCCTGCTTGACCCGTCAAGTAGAACACTGCGAAATCAACTCTCCATTTCTCAGGGCATTGCAGGGTTTCAAACAACTGATCAATGCGACTTATCCAATCCTCGAACTCAACTGGATCAGGCTTGCCATCATAGGACGGTGGGTTGAGTGACGAAAAGTTCTTAAACATCGTTGCGCTCTCATTCCCACTAACATCTTTCTTCTTCCGAGAATCATGGACTAATTCGGCCAACATTGCACTCACATTTTCCAATCGTTCCGTCCTTTCCTCGTGGCCATTAACATGGACATACTCCTCGTGAGTAATGTCGTTGTCATCGTGAACATGATGCTCGTTGCGAGCTCTGTTAGTAACATCGTTGATAGCATCAATGGTCGACATTCTGCATAACATATCTTATCAGATTGAAGCGAAATAATAATATAAAATAAACCCTTTGATCTCGTTCCTACACTCACACTCATATTCATTTTAACTTAGCAAGATTTTAGAACATTCTTTTTAACTCATTCCTTAAAATTCTTTACTTAAAGCCTAATGAATTCTATTCGTGCGAAAACCCGTAAGGTTTAGCACTTATGGTCCAGAACCTTTGCTCTTGATACCAAACTGTAACACCCCGACCTCTAATTACATTATTAAAGCATAATTAGCAGCGGAATTAACCTAATTGGTCGGGGCATTACCTGCCGTAAATCCCTATTGGGAATTACAACGCAACCATCAATCATAAGATATTAAATCCCAAAAATTAATATAATAATCCTTTATATTATCAAAATAAAAGTACATAACTTACTAAAAGTCTTTAATTAAACTATTAAAACCTAAAACATAAACTAGGTGGGAATTATTAAAGTGAAATCCTCGCCACTACTCGTTCCCATCGATCCCAGCGGTACCTAAAACAGAAAACAAAATAACGGTGAGCCGAAGACTCAGTAACAAACTATTCTAGCAACGTAAATTCATTTTAATTAATTTTATTTAATATCACAGGGAGAATAGAATAATGTAAAACATTTTATAAAGTCCTTTATTTAGTTCATTCTTAACTTTTGGGTGCACATGCTAGTCGTGGCAAGTATGACATGGTGGAACGTCTTCCACGATGGACCGATGTCCATAAACATGGGGCCTTGGCCCGAAAACATGAGAGCCTTGGCTCAATGGGCGGATGCCCCATGGGTACATGCATGACCGAGAATCGTAACCTGTGAACATATACTGCCAAACGGACTAGGAATTTCACTTTCATTTATCATGTTTCGTTTAATTTTACATTTTAGCCTTTTTACTTCAGTAGAAGTAACATAATTCCTTTAGATCATGAGATCATGATAAAACATCATTTAGATCCTGGGATCAATAAAATATCATTTCTTTCCTGGCATCATAGAAACATCATTTCATTCATGGTTTCTTATAAAGATCGTTTTATAAGAATTTCAATCAATCATATTATAATAAATAATCCAATCAAATCACATTTCATTTCCCGCAATTCATAAAACATGTCAAAGCATTCAATTCATAAATAAATCATAACATTGTAATTTCATAAACGCATTTATAAGGGAATTGCGGGTACTAGCAATAGCCGTTACCTTAATTCCGCGACTTTGCTAAGGGATTTTTGTTGGTTCGTTCGTCCTGAGCTCCGAGTCCAATTTCTTTAAAAATATTAAATAATTGAATTAGTACCAAATTGATAAATAATTTAACTTAATAATTTCGAAACTTTATAATTAACCAATTTTCTAATAATAATGTTAAAAATAATATATAATTTCATAGTTTTAATTGAAATATAATTAAACGCCAATTTTAGTGAAGAATATATAATTAATTGAAATTTCAATCGAAATATATATATTTTCCTTAGTTAATTTACACGAAAATCTTATTTAAATTTTGTCCTTGATAAATCCATTTAGTAACTGATTTTAGTTAAATCGATAATATACTTTAAAATCAATAGTTTATAAAATCATAGATTTATAATTAATAAATTTTATAAATAAAGAGTTTTAATAAAATATACTTTTGAAATTTAATGAAACTAATATTAATCAAATTTTCAATCAAAATATATATATGTATATATATTTATTTTATAAATTGTTTGTCATGAATATTATTTAAATTCCATTTTTGTTAAATAAAACTAGTAATTTCCTTTATTAAAATCGATAATTAAACCTGAAAAATAATAAATAATTTTATTAGTGAATATTTATATCATAGAAATAAATTAAAACATGAAACTAATAAATTAGGAAAATCTGAAATCATAAGTTGGTTTCTTACCCAAGGCCCAAATTAATTTGGCCCAATTTGATTTTGGGTTTTTAAAGGAGAGTAAAACCAAAGAAAACCAAATTTTGGTTTTGGTTTTCTGGGAGCAGGGCGCGGAACAGGGGAGGGGAGAACACGAAGAGAAGGAGAGGAGAGGAGGGAGGTGGCTGGGTGGCTCGGTGGTGTGGCACGGTGCCAGAGGTGAGGCGGCGATGGTGGTGATTGACTGGTGGTGGCAGAACGGCGAGGGAGCGAGGAAATGAAGCAAAAAGTGGGCGAACAGGGGAAGTTTGGGGGGGGGGGGTGTTTCTAGGTGTTTTTTTTGGGCGGCGGCTCGCCGGAATTGATGGCGGAGGTGGTTGGCGAGATGGTGAGGATGACTGGAGTTGGTGGTGTGTGGTGTGGTGGCTGCGACGCTGGTGGCGCGCCGAAGAAGGGGAAAGAGGAAGCAGGGGAGAGGGCAGAGGGGTGCGAAGAGAGCAGGGACGAGGGGTGGAGTGTACGGTGGTGCTGGGGGCGACGATGGTCAAGGTGGTTGAGGTGGTTGTGAGAATGGTGGTGCACGGTGGTGGCTGCGGTGGTGGCAGACGGTGGTTGATGGTGGTTGGTTGGATTGAATCACCAAAAATTGAAATTGAAATTGTGTTTTGTTTGTTGTTGAAATTCCACCTTAAATTTTCTGAATTTGTAAGTAAGTAGAGTGAAGAACAAGGTGTATTCCTTGGGCTCCAAGGAGTGAATTTGGACAGAATTTTGAGGGAAGGAAGGAAGTATTGACTTCCTGGTTTGAGCGTAGGGAGCAAGAAAATAAAGCTGACATTTTCAATTTTTTTTTTATTTTTTTTTTAAATAAATTCACAATATTTGGCAAAAATTTAGAATTTGTAATAAAATGTTTAATTAAAATAATTCCTTAAAAATAAATAAATTATCGTTAACGAAAATAAATAATTTCAGTTTATAAATTTATCGTTTAAAATAATTCGTAAAAACGATTAAAATAACGAAATTCGATTATTCGTAATTTAATTAAAACAAAATTAAGTTAATAAATATTTTCAATTTTAATACATCGAATTTAAAATTCGGGGTATTACAGATACAAGACGTTGTTTCATTCTCTTTTATGCCGTTGTGCATTGGAATCCTGTCGGTATGGCCCGACTGTCGGTAGTAGCCCGACTTATTTTGGTGTATGGTTGGCTCCCATCACCATTTTCTTTCCTTTTGAGGATACTTTACTTTACCCGTTCGAAGCTACTTTTTATTAATCTGTGAGTCAAGAGTCATGTCAAGTGTCGAGTCTTGTCTCCATGTTTGTTTGTTTATTCGTTTATTATATGGCTTTCGCATGTGGATTATTTAATCTGCTGAGTGAAGCATGTTAGGATAGAATGTTATTCTAGCTTGTTCGTATTCAGCTTTTGCTGACTTCGTGCTTCATGTCTTCTGGTCATAGCCTTTGCCTTAATGACCCTATGATGATCCATCAATTGCATTTTCGTTGTTGGGGAGTAGATTTTTAATAAAGCAGGTTTGTAGAGATAACTTGCGGAAGAAGTTATCATGGGATTCGTGTTGAGAGTTTAATTCTTCCGTAGTTTATAAACTCTATTTTATTTAAAGTCATGACTACTATTTTCAGTTAATGGATTTCAAATGGTTTAATACTTTGGATTTGGGCCTCAGTGGTTCCAACTTGTTTTAATGACCATTAACTATTTATTTAATATGTTTAGAAAGTTAGTTAAATTCCGCTGCGTAATTCTGGTAAATAGCCTTAGCCGTTATCACGGTGGCGGTAATATCATGGTAATTCCTGTGTTTTAAGTTGGAAAATGTTTTATAAAAAGCAAGGAATTATTAGGGTGTTACACTTAGGCTCTTTTAAAAGAGTCTACGACGTAGGCATTAAGATTGAAGATGACTTTTTCAAAAGTACCCAAAACACTGTGGCAAAACCGCAGTACACACCTAGGAACAACACGTACAAGAAAGGCGAGTCTTCCCAAGCGCAAGAAGTCCACGCTGTCGAGGGCAACAATCCTCCCAGGACTAAACGCTGGGTCAGAGACCGAAAGTTTACCCCACTTGGGTCTACTCTAGAAGCAGCCTATGATCGACTCTATGCTCAAGGAAAAATGACCCCTATGGGGCCAACACCTGAACCCGCGGTAAAAAAACAAGTACTGGAACGGCTCTTCCTACTGCAAATACCATAGAGGCAAAGGTCATGATGTCGAGGATTGTTGGCACCTCCAGAACAAAATTCAAGACATGATAGAGGACAACATCATCCCTCTGCCCAATGTCAACAAGCCAAGCAACAATAAGAGCCCTTTAGGGACTTGCTGCATATCGTTCGATCACTCTGAGTGCGCAACATTTGATCCTTTGATCTACACAACGCCTCAAGGAGAGCCATTAGCCAAATTATCAGCATCTGACTATATTGGTAATGTATGCGGCATATGGGACGACGATACTGAAGACGTCTATTTGTTTCAAGTCGAAGCTGAAGGCCAATACCACTTTACTGAATCTTGGCCCGCAAGAGTCCTCTACCCCGATACAGAGGAACCTGAGGTCGACAACTTAACTCGATCCGGAAGAATATACCCACCTGATATCAACCCGCCGCCTGTGGGAGATATCCCAGTTCGACAAAATCCCGAAAACACACGACCTAATACCGTGGCTGAAGTCATAGATGATCCCTTCAGCAATAACCATCTGAGATCTAATGTGCACTTCAAAGGTACACCACGATAAGGTGATCAGATCCCTGGACCATGTTTCGGTCCCCACTGACATCAGCCCAGACTCGATGGTGAATCAAGTTACTGGGGACATAAAAGATCGGGAAATAGTCTTCACAGAAAAAAGACTTACCCAAAGAAGGAAGTTCCCACAATAAGGCACTCTACCTAGTGATCGGATGCAAAGGTCAAAACATCCCTCTCACTCTCTCAGACTAGTAGATAAGGGTTCGGCCGTAAATGTATGTCCACTCCGTACAGCTAGATTCCTATGCCTAAAAGATACAAATTTTCAGCCTTCTAACCAAGGGATAAGGGCCTATGACAACTCCAAACAAACAGTAAATGACAAAGTTAAACTTACCATCCAGACTGGACCTGTGGCAAGAACTACATAATTCCAGGTAGAGGACATTAAACCCACATTTAACCTCCTATTAGGACTGTAACACCCCGACAATTCCCTTTTTCTAAAATAACCCTTTTTATAAATATAACTACAGAGAATTATCAAAGTATTATCGCCCGTGTGAAAACGTAACGGCTTATTCAGAATTTTACAGCGGAAAACATAAAACTAACTTTTAGGTTTATAAATAATCGATTACATATAAAGTTCCAAAAACCAATTAACGAAAATGAGGAAATACGAACAGTACGACAAATTTCAAGTCCAAATTAACAAACCAAATCATTTAACAAAACAAATCTAAATACAAGCTCTCTAATCCTGATCCCCATGATGCATCATCTTCAAACCTGTAGATGGGCAACGCTTATTGATCCTTATAGACTGCTCACCAAAGATGGGTCATCACAGGATCAATAAGGCATAGCCATGATCAACACACACAAACAAAGCACGTAATCAGCAAAGCTGAGTACTACATACTAAAACAATAATAATCCTAACATGATAATATTAAACGAACAACCCTAACATGATACTAATGAACATAAATAAGGGCAGACAAAACATTATAATTTGACGACCATACTTAACTAGACTAGGCTAGACTTATAACAATAATATTATTTTGGTTGAAATAGACAATGGACCGAGTATTCCATCCAGAAGTCTTCACTAAGAAAGACGAGGTACGGGCGCGACTCCGTAACCTCAGTGACCTGCGATATCGAGGAACGTTTGAATAAAAATAGAACACGGTGATCTATCCGGTCCCAGAAAAGGCCATGGGCTACCACCATGAACCCCAACTCCTGTTTGTCCGTCACCTTAGACATGCACAGTCTAAAGCTATTGCTACTCAGTTTCACTTTACATGATTTACAAATTGAGACTCTGTTATGACTCAACAATCACATAAGGCATACAATCCACATTTGTTCACAACTGTTTTTATCTTGGAATTAAGTAAGTGATCATAAAGGCATCAATCAAGACTCATTCCAATTAATCCAACCTTTCCTTTAACCATGATCAACCCCTGTATATGGGTATAAGGTTTCAACTTACTAAACAAGGTCCACAACCCTCATAAAGTAGTGAAAATCTAAAAAGGAACAACGATAGATCGATCCAAACCAACATATATAGAATAATCTAGTGTTCCCAACCAACATGTTCGCATCAATCATCCATACTAACATGTTATAATTCTCATAATGCAATATAGGTTCAATATGTCCATCCAACAGTATTAAACATGCAATTTCAACCTGACCAAGTTCATCAACAATATCAACATAACCAAGTTCATCAACAATCTCAACATAACCAAGTTCATCAACAATTTCAACATGGTTTCAACAAATAGCACGCATTCGAAGCACACAGGTATGTACGTACCTTGTATAAACAACTAATAGGCCACTTTAACACTTTCAAATATCGCCTAAAGAGAATTCTCTGCCTAAAACAACCAACAAATAATCCCAATCAATTTCTAATCATTGGCAACCATAACAAAGCATTCTAAATGCATCCTAAACATATTTAGAACTTTCCCTAATATCAAAACTTGAATATTTGGTTTCCTAGCATCATAATTATTGAATTAGTGATTGAAATTCGTTGAAAACTCTTCGCAAACATCATAGTTTAAATTTCCAGCAATATAAACTCGTTTAAAACTTCGCCAATGCCAATTTGACATGCCAAGAACGTAAAAACCATAATTTTAATAATTCATATTCATCCTACCATGACTTAAAACTATTAAAACCTTAAAATTCATGCTTTAAATAATTAAAATTCTTATTTCAATTCAATTATATAATCTGAAAATTAATAATTTAATTATACAAAACATATAATCTGAAATTCATAATTAAATCATAAAAGCTATAAATTTAATTCAAGAAACATAAATTAAATTAATAAAACATAATTAAAACATTAAATTAGCTTAGGTTTAAGAAGTTAACCATAAGGAGAAGAGAGAAAGGGCTGCCGGAGGTTGGTGCAGCGACGCGGCAAGGCCACGGCGGTAGGGCGGCGCTGGGTGGTGGCGCAGCAGGGTGACCGAAGGTGGCTGGTGGTTCGAATACACAAAGCAGCGTGTGAGGAGGAGATGAAGAAAAACGAAAAAGAAAAAAAAAGAAAGGGAAGGGAAGGAAGAACTGACCGGACGACGGAGGGGGACAGTGCCGGCGGTCGGTGGCGGTCGGTCGGCGGAGGTGCGTCTACATCAATGTGAGATAGGGAAGCAAAGCACGAAAAGAAAAACGAAGAGGAGGCGGAAGACAAATGATGTGAAGAAGGAGGGAGTTGCGACGGTGAAGAACGACGTGGTTGGTGGCTGCGCAGCACGCCGGAGGTCGGCCGCGGTGGTGAAGGGCGGCAGTCGGGGGTGCTGCTGTGAGACACCAAGAGAAAAGATGAAAAACAGGGAGATGAAGAATGACGTGAAAGGGAGAGGGTATTAAACGTGAGTTTGGTGAGTGAGGGCAGGAGAGAGAAAATAATTGTGTGGTTATTTTTGGGGTTTAGGTATTTTATGGGCTTAAGAATCTAATTGGGGTTAGTATTAGGATCCCTTTTCCAATTTCAAAAGCGTTTGATTTCAAACTCATTTAAAAGTACTTTCCAAATCCAAAAGTATTTCTATTTTCCAAATCCTTTTCAAATATGATTCTAATAATGATTCGATTTGCATAAATCATTAAAATACTTAGAATACATTTAATAAAATTAAATATACATTAAATAAATAAATAAATAAATAAATAAATAAATATAAATATATATATATATATATATATATTAATAAAATTTATAAATTTCATTCAAATATAAATAACGATACGTTAAAATATATTAATAAACTTTATAAATTTACGGGTGATTACAATCTACCCCTCTTAAAAGAAGTTTCGTCCCGAAACTTGACACAAAAATTCACACATTTTTCAAAATCTATCAACTTATTTTTACTGGAGAAGTACTTGTGCCACTCACGAGCACTCTTTTGTCAACTTAAAGTTGCTTGTGTTACTCATGAACACATTTTTCTTACGCGGAGAATCTATTACTTTGTATCAACATGTATAATTTGCCAAAATAAGCATAAAAATGCATAAAGTTTCCATAAAAATAGGTAAAAAGCGCGAATTTCTATCGCATTCTACCCCCCTTAAAGAAAACGAGTTACGCCCTCGTAACTCATCTCAGGGAATAACTTTGGATATCTTTTCCTCAACGAATTCTGTCCCCAATACAATATTTTCACTCATATCATTCCAGCAAATGGACTTCTACACTTTTTCCACACAATGCCTCAACATGTGACATCGTAATGCTCGCATGGTAACTATTGATGCACGAAAATTCAATCAAATCTAGATGATCTCCCAACTTCTCTTTAAAGCCAATAGTACACTCTCGACATATCTCCCATGGTTTGGTTAGTGCTCTCAGGCCGACCATCGGTTGCAGGGTGGAAAGCAGTATCATTTTCAATGTTGTCCCCTAGATTCAATTGGACCTTTTTGCCAAAATTTCAGGCTTTTATGGTCGGTAAGGATCTCAAACGTTTTCATATAAATGTTGTGTCTTCAAATTTTCAAAGCGAATACAATAACAGTTAGCCCTAGGTTATGGGTAGGGTTATTTGTCTCACAAGGTTTTAATCGACGCGACAACAGGTGCGGATGCCAAACGCTCTTTTAAGATCTGGAAAGCTTTCTCACATTTCTCACTCCCCTCGTATTTCGATTCCTCTTTCAACAAGTTGGTCAATGGTTTTTCTCTCTTCGAAAAGTCTTTCACAACCTCCTATAACAGTCAAATAGGCCTAGAAAACTTCAGATATCGGACGCGTTCTTTGGAGTAGGTCACTCACTCACAGCTTGAATCTTAACAGGATCTACAGAAACTCCTTCTGCTCAACTTTTCCTTTTTACCGAACCTCATCACGCCTTTCATGGATGCATAACTTTTGGGCTTAACTCTTAGCTCTTTCACTAATTCACATAATTCCTCCCATTTTTCAAGACAGTAAATGATTTCTAACGATCCTGGACCACTCGAATCTTCTCTTAAATTTATTCCTTTACGTAACGTAGTTTTCAATCAATTTAGTCCTTCAGTTTTCCGTCGGTGTCACTTATACACACATGACTTCAAGATTTGTATACTTCATCTAATAAAACTAGATTCTTTCTAAGCGTCTCCAAAATAATCCTCAAGTGTTTGTTATGCTCTTTCTCATTCCTTGAATAAATCAGGATATCATCAATAACATAATAACAAACTTAATTCGGAATTCATGGAAAATCTTATTCATCAAATCCATAATTATGGCAGGTTCATTGGTTAACCCAAAAGACATTACTCTAGGCCCTTATCAGCTATCCTCAATTGGTGGTACTTCAAACACAAATCAGTCTTCGAGAACACACTCGCCCAATTCAATTGATCTAATATGTCATCTATCCTAGGCAAGGGATACTTGTTCTTGATGGTGTTTAGCTCCCTAAATCGATGCATAATTCCATACTCTTATCTTTCTCCTTATCAAACAACACAGGAGCTCCCCACGGTGATGCACTAGGCCTAATATACCCCTTAACGAAACAACTCTTGTAACTATGTCTTAATTCGCTAATTTTAGGAGGTGCCATGCTATAAGGTGCCTTGGATATAGGTGCCGTTTCAGGATTTAACTCTATGATGAACCCAAAGGCTCTAGCAGGTGACATACTCGCAACTTCACTCGGAAACACATCAATGAGTCCATTCACAAAGGGAACATCCTTGATTTTTACTGCAACTTCTTTACTCACAAGTAGCACACTACAGAAAAATAGTTCACACTCCTTATTCATCAAGTCCTCACTTGCATTACAGAAATAGCTAAAGGTTCTTGGACTTCTCAAATCGTCTACATGAGGTCAACTCTCCAATAGGGTTCCTTAAACTTACTTTCTGAATTTCATAGTCTACCTTAGCCTTGTACAAGCTTAGCCAATCCATTCCCAGAATTACATTTAGGTTTCCCAGATTAAACTCTATCAAATCAGAAGGAAAACGCAATTATCTTCAAAGACAAGCTCTAAAACAACTTGGTACACCTTATGGTTACACTAGTGGGTATACTAACAGGTAAATCAATCACCTCAAAATCTACTAAATTTAGACTCTTAACAACAGATGAAGAAACAAAAGAATAAGTTGCTCCCGAATCAAACAACGTTTTAACTAGCACGGAGTTAATAGAAAAATTACCATGAACTACGTCTGTGGAATGTTCAGTTTCATTTCTACTCATCGCGAACAGTTTGCCCGGAGCCTTATTCTGGTTGTTGTTCTCATGGCAGACTTATTGTGGTTCTCCTGGTTATTCCGCGACCCTACAGGCTTCGAATTGTGATTTTCGGATTGGTTGTACCCTGACTTCCCTTGGTTACCACTCCCATTGTTATTTTGTTCCTTTTTCTGCTTAGTGAAGCACTCATACTCCCTATGCGCCTTTTTCTGACAATAATACAGGTCATTAAGTTTCCCTTGCAATTCCTACTAGGGTGATTATTACTGCACATCTTACAGTGATATACTCTCTCATATTGGTTCTTATCGTTGTGCCCCTGATGGTTCCTTCCTTGAAAATTCCCGTTTCCATTCCCATTCCTATTCCTATTGAAATTCCCTCGGTCTTCCCCAGTACTAAAGTCTTTTCTTTTCTCCCCAACTAGAACATTTATCTTGTCCCTTCTGGACTGCAGGCCATAATATGGACAGCTCTCCCATACACAATATCTAAAGATGTAAAGGTTTCCCCACCTAATCCTAAGGTGGTCATGCTATAAATTTTCTATAGTATTCAACGATGGTCATGCTCCCCATACTAAGGTTTATGAATTCCTAAGCTTTTTGCTTTCTCATAAAAGGTAGGGTAAAACTTTTCCCTTAAGGCAATAACAAATGAATCCTAATTGAATCTCTCAGCAGCATTAAGCCTAACTCTATTATCTCTCCACCATAAATCAACTTCATTTTTCAAGTACAGAACAACTTGACCCACTCTCATATTCTCAGGACAGTTCACAACCCCAACCGATTTCTCAAACTCTCTAACCCAGTTCTCTAAAAAAAATGTAGGATCAGTTTGCCCAACTTTGGTTAGTCTCTTAAATATGTCCCCAGCAGAATCGGGACGCTCAGTTCTCCATGGATCAGCTTTTCCGCCAAGAGGCGAATAGCAACAACTAGGTCATTATTGTTGGCCATTCTATAACACGACCTGAAATTAATATACTCTATCTTAGGTTCTAAACACCACTTACACGTCATTCTATATCAAGCAATATTTGATTTGACCATAGAGATCGCCTCAATAAACAATATTCACATAAAATCATTTACGAAGGTGCAATAATCATTGCAAAATAATCCTCCTAGATCATTCGTGAACAACATTCACATAAAGGACATCCGATCGAGGGAAAACAAATCAAATTCAATCACCACAAATAATAATAATAATAATAATAATAAAAGAAATTATTCCTCTTCGCGTGCCCAAACTAAATCATTGACCACTTGGATAATTAAATATTTAACTTTAATTCCTCAAAAGAAACTTGTATTCCTCAAAAGAGACTTTTATTCCTCAAAGGAATATTAATAACAACTTCTAAACCATAATAACGTACTTGTCCCAAAATAAAATAAAAGCGCTATGCACTGAATTTAAACTGCCGTTGGACGACTTGTCCCACATTATTCCCAACATAAATAAATAATGAAACAATCTTAGAGGGAAACATTATCAATCTTGTTCTTTGATTCTTTATAGATTTCTGGAGTAAAAGGGCTCGTGTTTAAATTCATCCTCATTCTTGGTATTAAAATATTAAGCTAGTTTTCTCTGTCTTGTGGATCTTCGTAGTCTCTGAGACTGAGGTCATCCTCCTATGGCTTAGTATCACTACATTATAAATATCAACTCTAGTATGCCCTCTAGCACGGTCAAACTCACGAAGGGCTTCCTCATCCCTATCAGGGTCTCCTATTCTTAATATATGACGCATTGTGCGTTCAAAGATGGTGTAACTATTAATGTCAGACTCATAATCCATTTCATTCCCATGATCACTTAGTACAATTGGATTGCTCTTGAATCCTAGCAAGCTATTCACATCTGAACACCACTTTCTTGACAAAAATATCAGTGGTCTCTATATCGATCTTTCTCGAGAGATCCTATGTTGGTGTACTTGGAAAAAAATATTTTATTCCTGAAATAAACAATTTCAGGTCTCACTAATGAATTCCCAATCAAATCATAATCAAAGTTCGATAACACAATATGTTTGGTGGAAGCAAACAATTTTTATTATGCTCATATAATTGCAACACTTAAACATTTAACACGTTAACATAGCAATTAACAGCTAAT
Organism: Spinacia oleracea; assembly: GCF_020520425.1. Taxonomy (NCBI): domain Eukaryota; kingdom Viridiplantae; phylum Streptophyta; class Magnoliopsida; order Caryophyllales; family Amaranthaceae; genus Spinacia; species Spinacia oleracea. The sequence continues at coordinate 157,438,608 of NC_079490.1, read as the reverse complement.
GCTAGCAATTAACTACTAATGCACATATAATTCTATCCTATATGCCCTTTATTATATTACCCATCTCTCGTAATAAATCGAAATAAGTAAAACATTGAAACACTTAAGGAATAAACAAGACGATTAATAATTTTTTTTTATTAAACGAATAAATAATAAACGAATAAATATTTATTAAACGAATAAATATTAAACGAATAAATATACTTAAGGAATAAGATTTTATTTTTTCCCGAATATATTTAATTTAATTTCGAAAAGAAAGAAAAACGTACTTAATTCACATAAACGAAAAGTTTCGAATAAATAAGTTAATTTCGAACTTAAATAAGAAATATTAATATACTTTCAAACAAAATAAAATGAATTTGGTCCCCCAAAAAAAGTACGCATTTTTGAATGATATAGTGAGTAGGAGCTCAATCCTAGGAAATTCGTTTTAGGAAACTAGCTAATTTAGGCACCTAAAAATTTAAAAAGTAGACACGAAAAGTCAATAAAACCTATAGCTCTGATACCACTTTGTAACACCCCGACAATTCCCTTTTTCTAAAATAACCCTTTTTATAAATATAACTACAGAGAATTATCAAAGTATTATCGCCCGTGTGAAAACGTAACGGCTTATTCAGAATTTTGCAGCGGAAAACATAAAACTAACTTTTAGGTTTATAAATAATCGATTACATATTAAGTTCCAAAAACCAATTAACGGAAATGAGGAAATACGAACAATACGACAAATTTCAAGTCCAAATTAACAAACCAAATCATTTAACAAAACAAATCTAAATACAAACTCTCTAATCCCGATCCCCATGATGCATCATCTTCAAACCTGTAGATGGGCAACGCTTATTGATCCTTAGAGAATGCTCACCAAAGATGGCTCATCACAGTATCAATAAGGCATAGCCATGATCAACACACACAAACAAAGCATGTAATCAGCAAAGCTGAGTACTACATACTAAAACAATAATAATCCTAACATGATACTATTAAACGAACAACCCTAACATGATACTAATGAACATAAATAAGGGCAGACAAAACATGATAATTTGACGACCATACTTGGCTAGACTAGGCTAGACTTATAACAATAATATTATTTTGGTTGAATAGACAATGGACCGAGTTGTCCGTCCAGAAGTCTTCACTAAGGAAGACGAGGTACAGGCGCGACTCCGTAACCTCAGTGACCTGCGATATCGAGGAAAGTTTGAATAAAAATAGAACACGGTGATCAATCCGGTCCCAGAAAACGCCATGGGCTACCACCATGAACCCCAACTCCTGTTTGTCCGTCACCTTAGACGTGCACAGTCTAAAGCTATTGCTACTCAGTTTCACTTTAGACGTGCACAGTCTAAAGCTATTGCTACTCAGTTTCACTTTACATGATTTACAAATTGAGACTCTGTTATGACTCACCAATCACATAAGGCATACAATCCACATTTGTTCACAACATGTTTTTATCTTGGAATTAAGTAAGTGATCATAAAGGCATCAATCAAGACTCATTCCAATTAATCCAACCTTTCCTTTAACCATGATCAACCCCTGTATATGGGTATAAGGTTTCAACTTACTAAACAAGGTCCACAACCCTCATAATGTAGTGAAAATCTAAAAAGGAACAACGATCGATCGATCGATCCAAACCAACATATATAGATTAATCTAGTGTTCCCAACCAACATGTTTGCATCAATCATCCATACTAACATGTTATAATTCTCATAACGCAATATAGGTTCAATATGTCCATCCAATAGTATTAAACATGCAATTTCAACCTGACCAAGTTCATCAACAATATCAACATAACCAAGTTCATCAACAATCTCAACATAACCAAGTTCATCAACAATTTCAACATGGTTTCAACAAATAGCACGCATTCGAAGCACACAGGTATGTACGTACCTTGTATAAACAACTAATAGGCCACTTTAACACTTTGAAATATCGCCTAAAGAGAATTCTCCGCCTAAAACAACCAACAAATAATCCCAATCAATGTCTAATCATTGGCAACCATAACAAAGCATTCTAAATGCATCCTAAACATATTTAGAACTTTCCCTAATATCAAAACTTGAATATTTGGTTTTCTAGCATCATAATTATTGAATTAGTGATTGAAATTCGTTGAAAACTCTTCGCAAACATCATACTTTAAATTTCCAGCAATATAAACTCGTTTAAAACTTCGCCAATGCCAATTTGACATGCCAAGAACGTAAAAACCATAATTTTAATAATTCATATTCATCCTACCATGACTTAAAACCATTAAAACCTTAAAATTCATGCTTTAAATTATTAAAATTCTTATTTCAATTCAATTATATAATCTGAAAATTAATAATTTAATTATACAAAACATATAATCTGAAATTCATAATTAAATCATAAAAGCTATAAATTTAATTCAAGAAACATAAATTAAATTAATAAAACATAATTAAAACATTAAATTAGCTTAGGTTTAAGAAGTTAACCATAAGGAGAAGAGAGAAAGGGCTGCCGGAGGTTGGTGCAGCGGCGCGGCAAGGCCACGGCGGTAGGGCGGCGCTGGGTGGTGGCGCAGCAGGGTGACCGAAGGTGGCTGGTGGTTCGAATACACAAAGCAGCGAGTGAGGAGGAGATGAAGAAAAACGAAAAAGAAAAAAAGAAAGGGAAGGGAAGGAAGAACTGACCGGACGACGGAGGGGGACAGTGCCGGCGGTCGGTGGCGGTTGGTCGACGGAGGTGCGTCTACATCAATGTGAGATGGGGAAGCAAAGCACGAAAAGAAAAACGAAGAGGAGGCGGAAGACGAACGACGTGAAGAAGGAGGGAGTTGCGACGGTGAAGAACGACGTGGTTGGTGGCTGCGCAGCACGCCGGAGGTAGGCCGCGGTGGTGAAGGGCGGAAGTCAGGGGTACTGCTGTGAGACACCAAGAGAAAAGATGAAAAACAGGGAGATGAAGAATGATGTGAAAGGGAGAGGATATTAAACGTGAGTTTGGTGAGTGAGGGTAGGAGAGAGAAAATAATTGTGTGGTTATTTTTGGGGTTTACGTATTTTATGGGCTTAGGAATCTAATTGGGGTTAGTATTAGGATCCCTTTTCCAATTTCAAAAGCGTTTGATTTCAAACTAATTTAAAAGTATTTTCCAAATCCAAAAGTATTTCTATTTTACAAATCCTTTTTAAATATGATTCTAATAATGATTTGATTTGCATAAATCATTGAAATACTTAGAATACATTTAATAAAATTAAATATACATTAAATAAATAAATAAATAAATATATATATATATATATATATATTAATAAAATTTATAAATTTCATTCAAATATAAATAACGATACGTTAAAATATATTAATAAACTTTATAAATTTACGGGGGATTACAAGGACGCCCTTGGCTCCTTGACTTGGGAGGAGTAGCATATACTCTGCATCAGATGGTTAAACTCAACCATAACAGAGCGACAATGGTCATCCATGCCCCACCACTCGATGTCAGTTGCTCAATGACTGAAGTCACCGGCAAAGGAGAAGATTTATACGACTTTGAAATGGAAGAAACCGTCCAAGCAATCGAAGCATACGATCCGACATTCTTGGATCCCCGAGCATCATAAACCATACCAAAAATGATGCTATTCCAAGGCTACTTCCCCAGGATGCCGCTAGGCATAAGAGAGAAAGACATGACTTATCTCCCTTTACCTATATTTTCTCCCCTCTTTGGTTTGGGTTATCAACCGGAAAATGGAGAAGCCACCCTACGCAAGAGCCAAATGCGCATGGAAAGGATAATATCGGAAAACAGACGCGAGCTCAAAAGACCTATCCTGCAACCATACCAGATGACTCCGAACGGTATGTTCGTACGAGAGGGTGAAGACTACCCTTGCTACAATTTCCCTAAACCGCTCATCAAAGACGGTATTCGAAAACCCGGTTTTGAGATTTTCCACGACTGCGACCTCTTGGGTGAGGCACTTTACCTCGTCCTCGAGGGACCTGAAGACAAGATATCCATAGAGGAGCAGAACTTGTGATGACATTTCAGTGAACTGAGGCCATTCAAGGATCAACCCGACATGACCACCTTGGCCTTACAAGATGAGAGCTTCGATCCGGTCCAGTTAATCACTCTGTTACCTAGTACTGCTGTAGAAATCAAGAACGGATGGAGCAGAACCATTACATGGACCAACGCAAGGGGAATTAAGTTCGAAATGACTACTAGAGAAGGGCCCAAATTCTCCACCACTGGACCTGCACCTGAGCCAGAACCTCGGGTCTACTCTGAGACTCAAAATTAGGATAGCTGTAGCCTAGGCCTATTTTAAGTTTGCTTTCAATAAATCCCATAAGCTATTACCTGTGAAACTCTAGTTTAGACATACTTTTCCTTTTCTCTGTTTACTACATTTTCTTTCAATAAAACAAAAAAACTTTCTAGTCCACCCAATTTGGTCAGAAAATGCTAATAAAGGAAGCTTTGCGAACAAAAATAATAATAATAAGGGGTCCACCCTAGACCCATACAAAAGCTCACTCAGTTACCCGAAAGACTTAAGATCACAACCTTTTACCCCAAACATAGCCACAAACCTCCACCCGTACCCCTCTCAAGTACGGAACTACCCAAACAAAGAAACAAAAGAGAACCAAAAGTATTATTCCACAGATATGCGAAACAAACATAGAGGAATTGGAAGCCAACAATGATATGCTTCCCCAACACCTACATAAACAAAGCCATACTTTACACCTACAAATTCTGTCCACAATTGTCTTAAGCTACAAATAGAAAACTCAAAAACGGACAATTGAGCATTTCACACTCAAGTTCCAAAAATCTTTGCAAAGCATACTTAATTCAAGTCTTAAATCCTATAGTGCACGACTAAAAATTGCAATTAAGTACACGAAAAAACAGTACGAGTTAATGCGCATAAATTCCCTGTGCGCCAGAAATTTCTAGCGCTAATATGTGCAGCGCTAGAAATTTCTGGCGCTGACCTGAAGAGCGCTAGAAAATTCTAGCGCCCCAACTTTAGTGCCTTGAACTTTTTTCTGCACATTACAGAAAAAACTCCGAGCACCTAGAGGGTATGTACGCAAAATTCTGGTTTTATTTCGTGTAATGGTTTTCAGCTAAGTTTAACGCAAATAACGCTAACTCAAGCTTATTTCAAATTATTCTCTATCTAGAACTACGCACGAACTGATTCTAAACTAATACTTCCTCCATTTCTATATAGTTGCAACATTTCCCTAAAATGGAAATGTCACAATAGTTGCAACACACCTAAAATGAAAACATATTTTACCCAAAGTTACAATTTTACACCTAAGATGAAGTAAGTAATGTGACTAAAGTGGTTGTGGCCCCACTCAAATACCACTTTCTTAAATATCGTGTAGAAGGGGTATGTTGCAACAATAAAGAATAGGAGGAAGTATTACTTAGGGCGGATACGTAAGCAATCCTGGGAATGGATTCGGTCCAAATAATTTGCAAAATTATGTAAGTCTACGAAATTATTAAATCAAAGGTAATACTTTTATTGAAATTGAAAAATAATACTCGCATTCCGAGTCAAACAAAGTAAATACAGAAAGGGAAACAAATGAAAGCACTACGTTAAACTCAAGCAAGAAATAAAAAAGGGGCACAAACACCCCAACGCACCCAAGACACTATTCTAACTAGGGGTGAGCAAAACCGGATCAGATATCCAGTTTTTCAGATCGCAAAAATCATAATCCGAATCCGACCCGGTTTAACCGGATATCCGGTTTTACGAGTATCCGGTTTAACCGGATCGGAACGGATAATGCGAATTCAATTTATACAAAAATAATTCTCAATACCTTGTAAATAAGTTATTTTATTTTTCTCCAAGTAATCATATATTCATAGTAAAATAACTATTAGTACCCAAAATCCAATACCACAATACGTAAAGAAACAATTATTTGACATACTCCACCCAAAATAAAATAACGTCTAAACTTTAAAAGTACTCTTCAAAATATAAATACGACTAAACTAATTCTTGAATCTAATGCATCACAATTTTAGTCATTTTCTTCATCATCAATCGTCTCATCTATGATAATCATCGGTTGCTCCAACGTCAAGTCATCCATACCTGCAATATCAAATTAAAGAAACAAACAAAAATTATAAGAGTATATACTTTAAAAAAATCCTCAATATTATAATGATATTAACATGAAAGTATTAAACTAACATTTTTCCGATTTCTCCATATCTAGTAAACTCTCTTCTATGATAAGTGGATCATGAGAAGTTCGTAGTCAATCTTGTCCACAAATAAAAGCCTCCATCATTCTTGTAATCAAAGAAGTACGAAACATATCAAGAACACGTCCTCCCGTACTTAAAGCAGACTCCGAAGCAACAGTAGATACTGGAATAACAAGAACATCTCGAGCTATCTTAGCAAGCATAGGATATCTTTTCTTATTATCCTTCCACCATTGCAACACATTCGGACACGAGTCATTAGATGTTTCATCTTTGTTCTCTAATAACTAGCAATGTGAGTGAAGTTGTTTGTGACACTTTTGTTCCCACTCCCTTCCCTCATACCCCTTTCCGACTCAAGAAACTCAAGATTTATCCTTCCTTTCCCATCTCTCTTCCTTGTTTTCTTTAAGCCCCACCACTTGAGGATTCTCCCCTCTCCATTCATCCCCAAATGCCATTTTCAAACAATATTGAGGAGATAAGTTCCCTTGCAACCCAAAAAGAGTTCGTTGAGGAGCATGAGTCTTCTCTTTATCCTTTTTCTCTTTCTCCTTTTGATTCTTCTTCTTATTTTCTTACTTTTCCTTTTGATTTTTCTTACTCTTGGCACCCCATCCCTCATAGGCATAGAGTTGCATTTTACTTTGTGCTTGCTTCTCATTCGACTCTTGCCTACTTGATGTTCTTAGATATGTTTGCCATTGCATTTGACAAACTATTGCGATCATTGTCGGGGTACTTACTAGAGGTAAAGGTTGTCAAGCTAATAACGTAAAAGGAGCGCTTCTCGGGAGGCAACCCGTGGTCTTGGCCATTTGGCCCTTGTATACTAATTTTTCTTGATTTTTGAGTTTTTGTGCCTCAAGCTTTCTTGATATGGAAATCTTTGCATCGACCTTTGCTATGCCCGGTTATTCTTTTTGGTGAGTTCGTTCGTTATTACGGTTCTTTGCGGGACTTGCTCCCACGTCATTACCGGTAATATCCTTCTCACTCACTTGCATTCTTTGTGATCGGGCATTATTCATGTGGGGCATTGGTTGGATGGGTAGTTGTGCCCCTCCTTGTTTCGTTTTAGGCCTTGAGGACATGGCCTAATTCAATCTTGGGGGGAGATTTTATTGTATGGATTGCTACTATGATCTCCATATTATGGATTGCGTGATTTTGTGAATATTTGGTGATTTTGTACATATTTCTTGATTAGTTTCATTGATTTTCTTTTTCTTTTTATTTCCTTTCTTTTCCTTATTTTCTTTTTCATTTCTTTTTCTTTCTTTTTCCTTTTCGATCTTAGTCAAGGCAAGTTTTTCTAGTTTTTAGGATTTATTCTTGATTCGGGCATAATAAAATTGAAACTTGTAGGCTAGAATGCTTTTATTCCTAATTGGTAGAGGTATGCACGGTTTTGAATGTCTTGGTTCGAGTCTAGGATTTAGGTGTAAAGGTAGTCGGTTAGAACTTTGGATAGCATGAGTTTTAAACCCTTGGTTTATGGTAAAATGGTCTCTCTAGTGACTTGAAGCCGGAGAGGATAGTATTTGCTACCCATTTGTGAGGATCTTGTTCTTTCTAGCCCAATTCTCAAACACAAATATTGAGTGGCATGGATCCTTGGCATTGACTTTCCTATATCCTGAATTTGACTTTTTCCTTCCCGAAACCGCGACCGAACTAATTTAGGGGACGATAGAGGCATTTCTTTCGGTGACTATTTTCCTTTTTAGATTAGGACATTATTTTTATTTTTCTCTCATATTTTTGTTTGCATTTTCCCCCTTGCTATCCATTTGAGCCTTTTCCCTTCATTTCTTATAAGCTCATTACAAGCCGATTAGCCTTTGTTTTATTTTTCACCCTTGGAAGTGATAGTGAAGCTTATTGTTATTGTGCTTTAGGGTTTTGATTAAATATGCAAAATGTTGAGTAATGATGGATGTTGGTTTGAAAGGAAAGCTTTGGGAAATTTGTTGTATATATTGAATAAAAGGCAAAAGCAAAAGCATAAAGCTTAGAAAAAGCCAAAAATAGAGAAAAAACGAGGCAAAGAGAAAAGTTTCACTTGAAACACAAAAAAATGAGAAAATGAAACAAGAAAAGTGCAAAACGAAGTTTAGTTTGGTTTTATTTGTTGAATAAGCTTGGGGGAGTCCCAAAATAAGTGGAATGATTTGGTTTTGATCTTGTTGCTTGATTTGAGTTCATTTTGTGCTTCACTTTAGGATTGAGCTCCAAAGTCCAAATTTATTCCGCACCCTTACCCCTAGCCTAACCTTTCACCATAAAAGCCCTCTTGACCCTTTTGAGTTGAGTCATTGTCGGTGGAGGGAGGAATTGGTCAAATTTATGGAGCGGGATTGTCATGCCAAGATGTCGAGTAGCCTTCTTTCCTCTCTTGTAATTCTTGTCTATACCGACGCCTTCGCGGCGTCACGAGAAGCGATCTTTGAGGGTGAATAGGACCTAGAGATTTGACGCTGTAAGAGCGGTTGAAGGGGAATAGATAAGTGCAAATCCTTAGTTCTCTATGTTTCACACTTGAATCTTTCACTCGACTTAGGACATTGATTAGCGTGCATTCGTTTATCGATTTAGGAATATTTTCATCCTTTTGTGCTCGTTCCATAATAAAAGCCCGGCTCTTGAATATTTTTGGTAGTTTTGTTTTGTTTTCCTTTTTCGCTTTTCTTTGCTTGTTTTTGGTTTGTTTTCCTTTTAAGGTCTTGCCTTGGCAAATTTTTGGAAGAGTTATGGGTTGAACTCTTTGGAAACCCTTGCGAGATCCCACTCGCCCTCATGAGCGATTGTGGGGTTTAAAGAGCTTGTTGCATGTGCTTAAATGCAACCGTAATTCCTACAAAAGTTAGTTAGTGTTCATTCTTGGAGTTCTTATTTACGTAATTTTGATTTTGAATAAATAAGCTCATTCTCCTTCCCGTTTCTCATTCTAGCTTTGCTTGAGGACAAGCAAAGGTTTAGCTTGGGGGAGTTTGATGAGCGACATTTATGTCGCTCTTAGCTTAGGATTTTTGTTCATTTTATTAGCATTTAATTATTATTTTTTCTTAGTTTTATTGTTTTTAGTTCGTTTATCGCATTTATGCATTAATCGTAACATTTTCTCGTCTTGCGCATATTTTAGTCGTTTTTGCTCTAAACGTGCCTTTTGTGCGCATTCTCATTGCGTAAGGGTCGTTTTGAGTATTAACGTGTTAAATAATGTGTCATTATGCTTGTCGACGAGTAATATGTTTTACGATTTGTAAAATTGTTAAATGAATTAATAATATGATTTTCGATTTTAATAAAGTGCTTTACAATTTACGAATGCTATACGACACTTTGTAAATGTGCAGCGAGGCAAGCGTGGTTGCTGCCCACGAGCCTTGTGTGTGTGTGTGAAGACCAGCAACAAGGATACAAGAGCAGCAGTTGCAGCCACTGCAGTGCACACACGAACAACAACATCAGCTCCAGTGCACACACGCACAACAACAACAGTCCATAGCTGTTGTGCATCAGCCTTGCAGCAGCCTCGTGGGCTCTCCAACACGAGCCTTGAAGCTCCTTGGCAGCAGCAACTCAAGAGCAGTAGCAAGGCAGAACTGCAACCACTGCAGAACAGCAAACAACCACTCCAACACGATCAGAAGAAACACGCAAGAACAACAGCAGTTGTGCACGAGTGCAGGGGTTGTGCAAGCGCATAGCTTGATGTGTGGGCGCACAGCCTTGTTTGTGCGAGCCCACTCTGTTACTCGAGCGCACACGACTTCAGTAGATGCTCTATTTTGTCACCCGAACTCATGGGAAGCTGTGTGGGCGCAGGGACCCTTGTGCGTGCGCACGGCTACGCGGAAGTGATGTTTAAAAACGAAATCGCTGCATTGTTTCGAAGAGGTAGAATTTCATAATTATAATTAGCTTTAGATTTTAGAGAGAAGTTAGAGATTAGAGCATAGATTAGAGGATAGAATTAGGATTCTTAGCTTAAACTTTCAATTTCTTAGATAATTCAAACATAAATTCCAGATTTTCTTCTCTTTAATTTGAGTTTAGTTCTTCAATTTTCTTGTTCTTCAATTTTGATGCAATTTCAATAATTCAAGGTATAATTATTACTCTTCTCTTTAATTTGTTCTTTCATTCTTTAATTGCTTCTTTAATTTCGTTCAAGCTTTGATTTCAATGTTGAATTTTAGAATTAGTTTCATATTTTGAATTTTGTTGATTTTTCCCTCAATTTTGATATTTGAATTTTTTGAATTTTGTTGATTCAATTAGTTTCATTGTTGCAATTAGTTTCATGATTAGGATTAGTTTTAGTTTAATCTTGATATTGATCATGCTAATTCAGTAGTCATAGTCTAGAGAATAGGGGTGAAGTTTGGGGATTAATTAGGGATGTAGAGTTGATTTGTAGAATTGGTGATATGATTAAATTGTGACTTGCAATTTTGGATTTCCATGTTTGATTGGTTTAGTAGTTGCAAATACTATGCTTGTCATTATAATTGGAGAGTTCTTCGTAGATTTGTCAAGAAATTGAGAGTCTATGAATGAATTCGAAGTGGCTATAGTTGATTTAGATTCCCATCCTAATTCTTAGGTGACGCGAAAGCGTATCATTAGAGTTAGAATTGGCAAGGTTCGCTAACCGAGAGGGGTGCCGAACCATAATTGTTGGTTTCTTCCTTAATTGCATATTCTTACATTATCATGCTTGCATTGCATCTCGTTTTCCCTAATGAACTCAAACCGATCCCCGATTCCCTAGATTATTCATTTACTTTTCTTTGATTTTCATAGATTCATAGATTCATACATACTTACATACTTTTTCCATTCGAACGAGCTTGTGAACGCATTAGATTGAAAACTCAAATATATCCATTCTCTTGGGACGATCCCTAGCTTGCCACTATAGTCAATATAGTTGGTAGATTAGGTGGTTTATAAACATTGTTTGATAGGTTGATTCCGATTCAACGACACGGAAAAAGCCTCATCAACGGGTTTCAATTGTAAGTGGCATTTCAGCCATGCCATTTGGAATGTTGATCATTGATTCTAGTTTCACCAGTGCATCGGCAAACTAATTCTCTTCTCTGGGTAGGTATGTGTAACGAAGCTCTTCCATGTAATACCTCGTATTATTATAATATTTATAAATATATTTTATTATATTTATGAAGCATTTTACGTTTTTTAGAATTTATTTCGCATTTAAATATTATTTAAATATATTTTAATTAATTAGAATATTTATTATTTTAATTAATTACGAAACGAATTTAATGGGTCGCAAGTAATTTTAAAAAGGTTTGGCTTTTAAATGAAAAGTCCAACTCGTTTTATTAAACGAGCCCAATCAAAAGAATTTAATTCAAAGCTCTAGGCTAGCCCAATCATTTAATTCCCTAAGCCCAATACTAATTTCCTAAGCCTAGCCCATTAGAATTAGGGAGCCTATAAATAGGACTCCTCTCATTAAATGATCCCCCTTATTGTCATAAAACCTTTTCTCTCTTACTTTCCCCTCACTCTTCCTCTCTCTTCCTTGCTCGTCCGGCCCTCGTCCCGCACACGAGTGCCCGCTGCTGCTCATGCCCCTTGCACAGCACGGCACCCCTTCCCCCTTGTGTGCGTGTTGTTGTTGTTGTTGTGTGGTATTGCCTTCCCTCGCCCAGCCGCACGCCCACACTCCCACTCCCTTCGCTCTGCCTTACTTCTGCCCCTCTCGCCCAGCGCGCTCACCCCCGCGCCCAGCGCTCTCTCGTCCCTTCCTCGCACACAGCGCCCAGCACCCAGCGCTGTTGTGCCTTGCTTCGTTCCCCTGCCGCGCGCACACACGTCGAGTGTTGTGTGTGTGTGTTTTGTTCGTTGTTGCTCAATCTTTTTTCGCCCAATCACATTAATTCGTGGTTGTTCCGTGCTATAGGCCGGATTGGTATAATTCTCTTCTTCCTTACCTATTCTATTTCAATTCCGTATTTTAAATTATATTATTATTATGGTTTTGAATAATTAAAATGCTGGGAATCGGTTATGAACAACGTATTTTAAGGATTTATGTGTTTTGATTCATTAGGCTTGTTTTAATTATTAAAGCATGAATTTTCAGATTCGTTTATTTAATAAAGAATTGATTTTTATGATGTTAAATTGGTTTTATTGGGTTTTTAAAGTTAGGGTTTTAACCTAGAACTAATGAGTCAATTGGTTAGCATAATTAGGTGATGATTTTAATTAAGATAATCAATTATATTTTCAGATTTATAAAAAGGTTTAAAGTGTTGATTTTTATTGATTTTAAGGGTGGAAAAAGTATGTTTTCATATTAGGGATTAGTTTTGCAAATTGAGACGATTATTTTATTAAAGAACGATTGAATTCTAAAGTTTAAACAAGGTTTAAGATTTTATAAAGTTGCTTGAAATTTAATGAACATGGAAATAATTTAAGTTTCATTATTTTGATGATATGAGGTGATTTCTAAGTGAGTGCTCGTTATTGCAAAGTGGCCCCTACGCTTAGGTATTCAAGGTACGTCAAGTCTAGGGCGACCACACCATTTGTCAAGAGAATTACATGATTGTTGTTGATGTGAATTATATTATGTGGATTCATGTTTATCTTGGTGACGATCATGTGAATTATTATGTTGGATTTATTGAATTATTGGTTGAACAAGCATGTTGGGATTAGTATGAGTATGAATTTCATTATCAATCATGTTGTTCAATATTTATGCATGTATGGTTTGTTTTCACATGCAAGGGGTGGATTCCTTATTATTATGCTATTGTACGGGATGTCTAGCATACTTTTGAGCCAATTATTCGTACCACGTTGTACTACTTATTCTTACCACATGTGAAGGGTTCGCTCACGTAAGCCACCGCACATGTAGGGTTCAGTTGGGAATATTATATGAAATGAATTAGGAATTTTCGTGCAAGGCACAACCCTCATGTTAATAGGCATGATGTGGAATCTCACTTTTGTGAGAAGGAACCTGGTAGTAATTTCACAGTGTCTTGCTTTGTTGATCACAAGTCCTAAAGCATTAAAATAAGATGGTTTTGGTTGTTGTTTATTAATTGTATGTGGGTATGTTTATTGAGTCTTGAGTTCGTCTTTAATAAAATATTAATAAACGTAAAGTGCAACCAGAAAAAGCTTTAAAACTCTTGGAACGTATATACCTTGAGTATGAACAATGGGGGGAGACTTGTCGGAAATCTTGATCTCCTACTAATGATACAAGACGTTGTTTCATTCATATTATGCGCAGGAATTCCGTCGGTACGGCCCGACACTCGGTATGTGACAGGCTAAAGTCGTATCACCTAATAAAAAATAACCCAAGTCCACTAGCTAGGTAGCAAGGGAAGTCAGGATCGAATCCACAGGGAAACAGGCGTTCTTTCTACTATCAATTAATTAAACTAGACTATTGGGAACAAGAGTTGGTTGGTGGTTTATATGCTAAGACTACGAACAATAATTAAACAAGAATGAATCAATATATTAAGGAATCTAGGGCATAGGTTCACCAACAAATAATAATCTAGGACAATGAACAATCACGATAATCAACAAAGTAATTAATTAGACTAGCATGCTCTCTTGAATCGATACTAATCATAGACTTAGAATTAACGGGCTCTCGCTACATATTAACTCTAATTCCACCCATTGACACAAGCCTAAACATCAAATTGCATCTCTCGAATCTTAATTTGATATTGCATAACTACCACAATTAAACCTGCGCAAATCTAATTGTATAGTGAAATAAACCAATCAATAGGAATTAATTACAATGCCAACAATCACAATTATTCAATATCCCTTTATATTATTCATGGATCCCCAAACCCTAGAAATTAAATTACTCAAGCATATTAACAATAAACAAAGCAATTAGCATGATTGAAAACATAATTAAAGCTAAACAAAGAATTGAAATAAAGAACAATACCTTAATTGAAAAACAAGAGAAATAGAAAGCTTGAATTTTTATTGAAATTGAAAACTAAGTGTTTGCATAAATCTAGAGAGAATTTAAACTAAGGAAAATAAACTAAGGGTCTAATACTAGAAAATAAGGTGTCCAACTAAAATAACTAAGGGCTATATTTATAGTTTGCCCATAAACATAAGGAAAAACCGGAAGAAAACCGCGGAAAAAAGGGCCTTGGGTTGTCGTCGCCCGGTCGGGCAGCCTTTCGCCCGTCGGGCGACCAGCTCGAAACCCGCCGTCGGGCGTAGGTCTGCCCGCCGGGCGGAGGGAGACATTCTGGAAATCATCGGCACGCGCCCGGTCGGGCATCTCCCGCCCGTCGGGCAGACTTTCGCCCGTCAGGCAGCCATTCGCCCGCCGGGCGCGCGTACAAACTGCACGATCCTCTATCTTTAAAATGCCATATCTCCTTCGTTATTCTTTAGAATTAGGCGAGTTACCACTCGTTGGAAAGCTATTGAAGTATTGAATCCAACCCAATTGGAATCACTTCATTTGGAGTTGTAGAATGTACGTTATGATCAAAAGAGTAGACGAGTGTCGGTTTTTTACTTCTTTCACTATCCGCTTTGCTCGAAAACTCTTCCAACTCAATGTGTGTGCTCTCGAAAGTACATAATCTCTTGTATTGATTCAAATGAGTAGGAAATGCACAAAAATATGCTAATTCCTACAATGATGAACTTGAAACTACAAACACACTACAAGGAGTACATTAGTACTAAAAGTCGCTCCGAAGAGCTCATTTGAGATCAAAAAGTACTAAGGGACGGGGGTAAAAACACTATAAAATATGAACATATCAAACTCCCCCAAGCTAGATCTTTGCTTGTCCCTAAGCAAAGAAATCATCGATGAATACATAAATCAACTTCACCCCAAACACATCTTAAAACAATGGATACGATTCAAGGTAAAATCCAACAAGCATGCATCAATGTCAACCAATCAAATCCATCCAACCGCTAATCCACCTTAACAATCGTCACGCAAAGTGAACCACAAATGCACAATGGAATTCAAGACTAGTGCTCACACACTCGTCACTCATTTATGTGGCGGATAAAAGATGTACCCGTTCGCTCTCCTCCCAACATATAAGTGAACAATGCCCTCCCAAACTCACAACACTCGTGTGTCTAGAAAAACATACACTCAACCTAATAGTCGACTCGGAATGTGTCATGTCATAAGTTGCATTGATAAACAACTATTTTCACATAAGTACGACTCTATGCACAAAGGTCAGAAGGTCTTCAAAGCTTGTAATGTTAGGCTTAGGTAAGGGTGCGGTAAGTTTGGATAAAATGTGAGCTTAAAGCCTTGGCTTTGGGGAGCATAAATCCTAAATACAACCATGATCAACCAATATATTGACCACAACTCTCCCACTCAACACATGATGAAACAACAAACACCAACACCATACTTTCTTGCCTTTTCACAATTATAATCAATCACTCATGAGGATATGAATTTGCAAAACTTGATTGAAACAACACTTTGAAGTTTTTCTGAGAGTAATAGATTTTTTTTCTTTTCTTTATTTTTCAATCTCTCTTTTTTTTTTCTTTTTTTCTTTTGGAAACCTTCACATTTTCTATTCTTCTCACCTCTTTCACTTCTTCATTATTATTTTTTTCAAACAATACACATGGCAAGAAGAACTCCTTTTTCAACACTCACTTTGTGCTCAAAATGTAGCACACTACAACTCGCTCACCTCACTACTATTAGCTCCCCCAAGCTAGGCTTAGGACTAGTAACCAATGGAGTTTTCACGGGCTTGTAATGTGGCTACTCACCGAATAAAGGGCACAAGCAACAACATGGGTAGAAAAGGAGGGAACAAATGTATCTAATTTCATCTGAAGGCTACCTAAATAGAAAAATGCATTCGTCCTCCACAATGTGCATGTATATGAGTCATAAAACACTACTAACCGTTGCAAACCAATACTCAAAATCAACGACACACCAGGAAGCTATCACACATTCCTAACCAAGTCAACTAGCCAAGCACCAAGTCCACAAATAGTTGGTCAGAGTTGACTCAAGTTAAGGCATCAAATCAATCGGATATCAAATCATGTCTAACACATCTACATTGCTCATTATCAAATACCAAGAATCAAAACAACTTTCGATCAAGGGGCACAGGGAAGCATGATTTTGTATTCATCGGAACGTATTTTTGTATTTTTTTTTCAAAGCAATGAACTACTCTAGAAAGCAATAAACACACCAAAATAAACACACACAAAAATAAACACACCAAAATAAGTAAATGCAAAAATAATAAGAAAACATACCTAAAATGTACAAGTGAGTGAAACACCCCCCAAGCTAAATCAGACAATGTCCTCATTGGCTCAAAAAGGAGATGATTGAAAGGAGAAGTGAAATAATGGGAGTGAATCCCGTGTTTAAATCAGCCTTTTCTCCTCTCGCCCGCCGGGCCAATGCCCGCCCGACGGGCCAGCAGCTCGTGGGCCGCCCGACGGGCACAGGTCCGCCTGTCGGGCGAAGGGGGACGCTTGGTTAAAATTTCCGCACGCGCCCGGTCGGGCGGCTTTCGCCCGTCGGGCCATTTGTGAACTTGCTCCTTACGATGTTTTCTAACTTCTCGCGCTTAGGAGCTAACACCTGTACATCATCAAACACCCAAAACAGTAAAATTACCCTCTCCTCACCACTCTAAAGCAAAGAATAAACTACAAAACACACGAAATAAAACTAAACTATCGAAAGCAATAAAGTACACTACGGAAAGCAATAAATGGATAGTGAAGTATTCATCCCCCGATTAGATTGATGCAATGTCCCCATTACACAATCTTAGTTTATGCACAGACAACGAAAAGAAGGGGATGAGAGCCACGGCAACTCATCGAATGGGGGCACCAAAGATGATGCCATCTGGTGTCAATTCAAATGCCTTGGATGAGCTATGTGGTGCGGGAAGTGACAGATCACGACCCCGATCATGAATATGGTGCCCACCGTTGACAGAATTTTTGGCCTTTTGGGCCACAACATTATCAAATCACGCCTCCTTCCGAACCCATGCTAAAGAATTGATACTCCGGCTACCTCCACCTGCAAAGCAATTTGAAACACGTGCTTTCTCCAAAGAGTTGTTTGAGTTAGAATGAGTCAATCCATCATTGAAATAATCATTAGACACATTGACACCACAACATGGCTCCTCTATCATAGGACTCTTAGCAACATGGGTTAAATTGAATGTAACTTTGTCATCCCCCACATTTAAAGTGAGCTTGCCATTCTTGACATCAATGATTGTTCCCGCAGTGTGTAGGAATGGTCGACCTAAAATAATAGGAATCTGCCTGTCCTCTTCCATGTCCAACACCACAAAGTCAACAGGAATAAAAAAATTTACCTACCCTAACAGGCACATCTTCTAGAACACCTAAGGGGTACTTCACAGACCGATCAGCCATTTGCAGAGTTATATTGGTAACTTTTAAATCACCCATGTTCAATTTAGTACAGACAGATAGGGGCATGACACTAACACTGGCACCTAAATCACATAAGGCTTTGTCAATAAAAAGATTGCAAATGTTACACGGAATAGAGAAACTCGTGGGGTCCTTCAACTTGGGTGGAGACTTACTTTGTAGTAAGGCACTGCACTCTTCAGTAAATGCAACAGTCTCCACCTCACTAAATGCTCTCTTCCTAGTCAAGATGTCTTTCATGTATTTAGCATATGCAGGTACTTGAGTAATTAATTCAGTGAAAGGGACCGTTACCTTCAGATTCTTTACCACTTCTAAGAACTTACCAAACTGCTTGTCTAGCTTGTTCTTTAGCTGACGGTGAGGGAAGGGAAGTTTGATAGGTGGAACTTGTATCTCAACTTTCTTCTCAACCCTTATGCTAGCCTCCTTCTCCTTGACTACTTTCTCACTTTCTACTGGCACAGCACCACTGACAGGTACTTCAACATCTTCTTTAATAGTCATAGGCGGCCCATCATACTCATATCCACTCCGCAAGGTGACAGCATTTACAGATTCTCTGTGCACGGGCTTTGAAGGGAGTTGACCTTGGGGTCTCTCAGCAAGAGTAGTAGCCATTTGTGCCAACTGTTTATCCATGATCTTGTTATGAGCAGTGAGGGCATCGATTTTGGCATCCTTTTCGCTCAGAGACCTCTGCAATTCCAACATCATATTCCTCATCTCTACAAGCATGGGATCAAGCTGTGTGGGTTGAGGTTGTGGAGGAAAGCCAGGTGGTCCACTAGGCTGCGGGTTGTAGTTACTCCGCGGTTGGTATGACTGTTGTGGTGGTGGTTGGTAATGTTGTTGTGGTGGTGGAGGGTGATGTTGTTGTGGTGGTGGAGGGTGTTGAGTCTGATGGGGGTTCTGGACATTGGTACTCCTATATGATAGTAGGGGGTTGTTTTTATACCCCTCATTGTAAGAGTTGGAGTACGGATTGTTCTGCTTGTAGGACTGGAATGCATTGCATTGTTCAATAGAGCTCCTGCATTCATGTGCATAATGGCCTTGCATCCCACAACTATTACAAAGATTGGCAGATTGGGCACTCATTGCAGTGACACTAGCATGTTGGGTGGATTGGGAAGATGCGATCTGTATATTATCTAGCTTGTGATGTAGGGCAGTTAGCTGAGCAGTAAGCTGTTCAATAGAATTCATCTCATGCTTAACACCCCGGTCGGCAAAACCTCTAGGATTCCCATATTGGGCACTATGGATAGCCATCTCCTCAATCACCTCTAAAGCTCTAGGCACCTCCAGTTGCATAAATCTCCCACTGGCAGCTGAATCCAAAAGACACCTAGACTCATTACCCAGACCATTATAGAATTGCTGAACCAGGAACCAGTCATCCAAACCATGGTGCGGGCACTCTCTTTGCAAGTCCTTGAATCTCTCCCAAACCTCGAACAAACTCTCATCTGCTTGTTGAGAGATACCTAATATCTGACCCCTCAGACGAGCTGTCTTCTCAGGTGGGAAATATTTAACATAGAACGCAAGGGCCAAGGAATTCCAATCGGTGATTTTCATAGCTGCGCGGTTGAGACTGTTAAACCATAGCTTTTCCTTCCCACTCAATGAAAATGGAAAGAGTATCTCCATATTCTGCTCCGGTGTTAAATTCTTCTGCTTAATGGTGGCACAATACTGAATGAAAGACTGAATATGGAGGTTAGGATCTTCACCCTTTTCCCCACCGAATTGGTGTCTCTCGATCATGTTTATCAGCTGGGGTTCGATCTTGAAATTCTCGACCGCAATAGAAGGCATGATTGCTTTGGGAAGCATAGACAGACTTGGTTTAGAATAGTCTGTAAGCCTTGGCACAAGTGGGGGTGGTGGTGGTGGTGCTTGGTCACCCATCTCTGAATCCGTATGGAATAGATTGCTGATCAAATAGTCGGATTCAGAGTCAGAATAGTCCCTCAACTGTTCAACGAATCTACGCCGTCTACGAAAGGTCCGTTCAGGTTCAGGATGAACGAAGTCAGATCGCTGGTATGGACAGTCATGGGCATAAACAAGCAAAAACTAGAAAACAGTCGTGAGATCTGGTCTCAAGGAACGAGAGTTCCTTGAGAAGTAAAGTAACAAACAATAATCTAGAAATAACAATTAATAACAGAAAATAAAACCGTTTCCCCGGCAACGGCGCCAAAATTTGACAGGCTAAAGTCGTATCACCTAATAAAAAATAACCTAATTCCACTAGCTAGGTAGCAAGGGAAGTCAGGATCGAATCCACAGGGAAACAGGCGTTCTTTCTACTATCAATTAATTAAACTAGACTATTGGGAACAAGAGTTGGTTGGTGGTTTATATGCTAAGACTACGAACGATAATTAAACAAGAATGAATCAATATATTAAGGAATCTAGGGTATAGGTTCACCAACAAATAATAATCCAGGACAATTAACAATCACGATAATCAACAAATTAATTAATTAGACTAGCATGCTCTCTCGAATCGATACTAATCATAGACTTAGAATTAACGGGCTCTCGCTACGTATTAACTCTAATTCCACCTATTGACACAAGCCTAAACATCAAATTGCATCTCTCGAATCTTAATTTGATATTGCATAACTACCACAATTAAACCTGCGCAAATCTAATTGTATAGTGAAATAAACCAATCAATAGGAATTAATTACAATGCCAACAATCACAATTATTCAATATCCCTTTATATTATTCATGGATCCTCAAACCCTAGAAATTAAATTACTCAAGAATATTAACAATAAACAAAGCAATTAGCATGATTGAAAATATAATTAAAGCTAAACAAAGAATTGAAATAAAGAACAATACCTTAATTGAAAAACAAGAGAAATAGAAAGCTTGAATTTTTATTGAAATTGAAAACTAAGTGTTTGCATAAATCTAGAGAGAATTTAAACTAAGGAAAATAAACTAAGGGTCTAATACTAGAAAATAAGGTGTCCAACTAAAATAACTAAGGGTTATATTTATAGTTTGCCCATAAACATAAGGAAAAACCGGAAGAAAACCAAGGAAAAAAGGGCCTTGGGTTGTCGTCGCCCGGTCGGGCAGCCTTCTGCCCGTCGGGCGACCAGCTCGTAACCCGCCCTTCGGGCGCAGGTCTGCCCGCCGGGCGGAGGGAGACATTCTAGAAATCATCGGCACGCGCCCGGTCGGGAAGCTCCCACCCGTCGGGCAGACGTTCGCCCGTCGGGCAGCCATTCGCCCGCCGGGCGCGCGTACAAACTGCACGATCCTGTATCTTTAAAATGCCATATCTCCTTCGTTATTCGTCAAAATTAGGCGAGTGACCACTCGTTGGAAAGCAATTGAAGTCTTGAATCCAACCCAATTGGAATCACTTAATTTGGAGTTGTAGAACGTAAGTTATGATCAAAATAGTAGACGAGTGTCGGTTTTCTACTTCTTTCACTATCCGCTTTGCTCGAAAACTCTTCCAACTCAATGTGTGTGCTCTCGAAAGTACATAATCTCTTGTATTGATTCAAATGAGTAGGAAATGCACAAAAATATGCTAATGCTACAATGATGAACCTGAAACTACAAACACACTACAAGGAGCACATTAGTACTAAAAATCGCTCCGAAGAGCTCATTTAAGATCAAAAAGTACTAAGGGACGGGGGTAAAAACACTATAAAATATGAAGATATCAGTATGGCCCGATATTATTATTTATTATTTTGTGTATGGTTGGCTCCCATCACCCTTCCTTTATGGAATCTTCTTTTGCCCCGTTCGAAACTTATTCTAATTAAATTGTGAGTCAAGAGTCGAGTCAAGTGTCGAGTCTTGTATTCATGATTTACTTGTTATTTATTAAATGAATTTTGCATGTTGATTAGTACTTAGTGAGTGATGCATGCTTATAGTTTTGTTTCACTCTATTCTTGTAAGTACTCAGCTTTTTCTTACTACGTGCTTTGTGTCTTTTGGTCATGGCCTTTGCCTTAATGACCCTATGATGATCCATCATTTGCACGTGCATTGTTGGGGAGTAGAATAATATAGCAGGTTGGTAGATCGAAGTGCGATCGAAATCATGTGGCTTGGGATGATTGAGAGAGTTGCATGTTTTTCGTACTTTAAAACTATTCTATTCATACTTTAATTATGTTTTGAATTCGTTGAACTTTTAATACTTTGGTTTTTGGGCCATTATGGTTCCAATTTGTAGGAGGCCTCGATAATTTATTTATTTGTGTTTTGAAAAGTTAGTTGATATTAAATTCCGCTGCGTAATTCAAGTAATAGCCTTAACCGTTATTACGGTGGCGGTAATACTTTAGTAATTCCTTTATTTTAAGTTGGGAAATGATTTTATAAAAGCAAGGAATTATTAGGGTGTTACATTCCACTTGCTCGGATAGATTTTCGAGATAGGACTGATAAAGGGCCAGACTTTCGCTTCTAACCTTCCATTTGCCGGAAATTCGGTTGATGATTAGGGAAGAGTCCCCGTGCACTCGAAGTTTCTGGACACCCAATGCTATGGCGATTTCAAGGCCCATAATGCATGCTTCATATTCGGCCGCATTGTTCGTGACATTGAATTGTAGTTTTGCTGAAATTGGAGTATGAGTGCCGTCAGGAGCTATTAGGATTACCCCGACACCGCATCCGCATTGATTGGAAGCACCGTCAAAGTGCAGCGACCAGCTGTCGTCGCTTGTCATTAGAATCTGCTAATCTGGTAGGTCGTAATTCTCCTCTTCTGCCTCGATAGGAGAGTCGGCTAGGAAACCAGAGACCGCTAAACCCTTGATTGATTTTTGAGGGATTCCCTTTAGATAAAATTCAGCTAGCATAACCAACCATATGGACAACCTTCCATTGAGAGCTGGTTTTTCGAATAGGAACTTGAGAGGATCTGCTTTGAAAATTACGTGCACTGTATGGGAGAGCATGTAATGTCTGAATTTCTTTGTGGCCCAAACCAAGGCGATACTGAGCCTTTCAATTTGAGTATTTCTGGTTTCGTACTCGAGTTTCTTCTTGCTTAAATAGTACACGGCGTTTTCTTTGCCTTCGATCTCTTGGGCAAGCATGGCCCTAACTGCTGAGTCTGTTGTTGTAAGATAAAGCTGAGCGAGGTGCCCGGTATTGCTGGCTTCAACACTGGTGGATTTGAAAGATAGCCTTTGATGGTGTCAAGTGCATTCTAACAGTTTACGTCCCATACCTTAGGCTCACTCTTGCGGATTTTTCGAAATATTGGCTCACAAATCATGGTGAGTTTTGATATGAATCTGCTGATGTATTGCAATTTCCCAAGGAACCCCCAAATTTTGTTTTTCATTCGTTGGCGGTTTCATGTCTAGAATGGCCTTGATTTTGGAAGGATCAGCCTCGATGCCCTAAGAGCTGATGACATACCCGAGCAACTTGCCTGACGTTACCCTGAATGAGCATTTTTTAGGATTGAGCCTCATATTGTATTGCCTGAATCCGTTGAAATTTTTTTGAAGCACTGTTGTATGTTCATGTCGCTCTTTCAATTTAACGATCATGTCGTCAACATATACCTCGATTTCCCTGTGAATCATATCACTCATGATGGTTCTGGCTGTTCTCGGTTGTTCTCTAATAAGTAGCCCCCACGTTCTTCAGTCTGAACGGCATAATTGTGTAGCAATATGTACCCCCACTGAGTGATGAAGGTTATTTTCTACATGTCATCCTCTTCCATGGGAATCCGATTGTAGCCTGCATACCCGTCCATAAACGAGAGTAAGGCATGATTTGCTGTGTTGTCGACCAGAATGTCGATGTGTGGAAGTGGAAAACCGTCTTTAGGGCTAGCCCTGTTAAGATCTCTGTAATCGACGCACATTCGGACTTTGCCATCTTTCTTTGGAACTGGAACGACATTTGCAATCCATTCTGGATATTTGGATTCTCGAATAAACCCGGCCTCTGGCTGCTTAGAGACCTCTTCTTGGATTTTGAGGGAAACATTCGGTTTCATGCGACAGAGTTTCTGTTTGATGGGCTTTGAACCTGGAATGAGGGGAACTATATGCTGACCGATGCTTCAATCAACCCCTGGCATATCATGTGAAGACGTCGATGTACTCTGAAAGTAGCTTGATCAGATCGTCCCGCTCTGCTTGAGATAGAGTTAAACCAATCTGAACTAGTTTTGGATTACTGTTGTTAGAAAGGTTAACTTTTTTGTTTCCTCGATTATGGGCATCCTATTTTCATGATTTTCGATAGCTTTTAAGATTTCAAGTTCAGTTTCTTGAGAAGCAAAGTTGTTTGGATTAAGAATGTGTTTTGAATTTGGACTTGAAGAGTAGGAGGAAATTGAAGTATTGTTGAAATTAGCAATCATTACATCGATAACTTTGACTTGAAGTTTGGCCTCTAAGGGCACTTGATTGATGCAGACTCTAACTCTAGACTCTTAGACTCATCACTAGACTCGAAAATTGAAAGACAGACTCTGGACTTGAAACATAAGAAGCCTAATCATAGAAGTAGTTCTCGGTGTACTCCCAAAAGTCATCATCATCATCATCGTAGGGAAGGTTGTGGCCATAGATTATTGAAGCTTGATCCCAGACTTGATTCCAGGTACTATATGGAAATGCAGCAAAGCGGCTCTTGCATAGATTGTTGAGGCTTAGGAGAAACATCCTTACCAACCTCCCCTCTAGCAGCTCAGGTTGAATCTCACGGACAGATGTCCTCCACCGGTAGTAGTATTCGTGAATAGGCTCATCTCTTCTTTGCCGCAGGGCCAATGTCTGTTTGATGGAGGTGCTTTTGTAGCTAGAGCCCCTGGGTGTGAGACAGGCAGGACCATCTAGCAGTTCCTCAAACCAAGGTTCCCCGAACTGGCGATCGTAGTCGGCTGGTATATCAATGACTAGGAACTCAGCATTGTTGTAGTAAGTTTCGAAGGAGAAAACCAAATCGAGGATCCCCAGGATTTTGTATGTGATGCCACGAAATTTTATTTCCCGCTCCGTAGTCAGCATCAGGTCGTATTCAGTGAAGACCAAAGCTTTGAGAGTTGCCAGGGGGCAGATGTTTACTTGAATGTCAGTGGTTACCCGGGGTTTAGGGATTACCCGATCTTGAATTTGCGGGATGAGATGGTGGAAGCTTGGGACTACCAACTCAAAATAAGGTTTGTACATTGTATGAATCAAGTTACACGGAAAATCATTTTCCACATCCCCGTAGTCTTGAGAGATGGCCTGGACAGATGGTGACTGCTTGGCTCCTGGGGGCAAAGGCAAGGTTTTGTTGTCCACCATGTTTTGGATCAGGTGCTTGAGCTTGAAACAATTCTCAATGTCGTGCCCGTTTACCTGGTGGAATTTGCAATAAGCTTTGGGGTCCCAACTTTTGGATCTCTTGTCAGCTGGGGGATCCTCGGTTGGACCAATACGAGTGATTAGTTGTTTCTCTACCAACCGTTCAAGGCGTCGGCGTAGGACATTCCAAGGTTGGTGAAAACCCTTTGGGGCCTGTTCCGGAAATTGCGCTGATTGTCATTGCTTTTGAAGTTGCTTGATTTCTGACCTTGAGGGTCCTCTAGAGCGTTGACCTCGTGGACCTTGGTCGTGACCTCGGCCTTCTTACCTTTCCATTTCTCGGTTTGAGGAGTTGGGGCTTTCATGAGGTCATCTTCTATGTCGACCCCGATATTATATGTTCTCTTGAAACTCTCTAGGCCCAGATATTTCATATGAGTGTCGTATTTTGGTAAGAATCCGACAATGAAGATCTTGACTAGTTCTCTCTCGGAGGGTCAAATTACCATTTGAGATGCCATTTCCCTCCATCAGTTGATGTAATTGGTGAAACTTTATTGGTGTCCTTGCCTAAGCACCTCCAACTCTCGAAGAGTCGTTTGAAGTTGTATGTTTGGTTGGTATTGCTCCATGAATGCTTGACCTACTGCATCCCAAGTGCTAGTTTGATGGTCCTTGAGGGAATAGTACCACTTTTGACAGACAAGTTCCAAAGACATCGGAAAAACTACTGGGTATAGATCATGGTCAACCCCTTTGATGGCTATAGTGGCTCTGAAATTCTTGAGATGGTACTTAGGGTTTTCTGTTGATTTGAACTTAGGGATATCATTGGCAGAGAATTTGTCAGGTAAATTGGCTTTTCCCTTGAGATCATCCTCCACCGAGGTGCCGAAGTAGTTTTCCCTGTTGGTTACTTTATTGACCATGCTTTTGATCTTCTTGGTAAGATCGATCGGGGCTGCAGTTTGCTCCACTATACCCAAACGGTTGCTCACATTTTCCAAATTGGTGTTGAGGTTGGCTACGGCGGCCATAAGCTGGGTGATTTGATCAGAGGTTGCCATTGGGATTGGTTCTTGAAAGGGGTTTGAGGTTTGATTTGCAAAAGACGGACTTGCTGCATGTTCGATGTCGGCTATAAGGGAGGGTAGGACTGAAGGAGCTCTCTTCAATCTTTCTCCTTTTCGGCGAACCCACAAGATCCTTTGATTCCTATTTAGAATGACATGGAATGACCTTAGAACCTGGACTACCCTACACATGATATGCTATGCATGCAAATGAATGAGACCTAGACTTGACTCTAAGTGCCACTCCAAAGATTTGGGATTTTGGATGTTTTGTACTTGTATTGGGATTTGCGACCCATTGGAAATATTTCAAAGAGATTTCAACCTATTGGAATTCGTATTGGAATTTGTACTTGTATCGGGATTTACAACCCGTTGGAAATATTTGGAAAGGAGCTTCATTATTTTGTGGAGGCTACCTTCTTGTATTATTTCAATGGAATTTCAACCCGGCAATAGAACTAGGAATATTTCAAGGGGATTTCAACCCGGCAATAGAACTAGAAATATTTCAAGGGAATTTCAACCCGAGATAGAATTTGGAAATTGAATTTGTATTATTTCAAGGGACTTTCAACCCGGGATAGGATTTGGAATATTTCAAGGGAATTTCAACCCGTTGGAGTTTGTATTTGGAGGAGAGGGTTTGGATTATTTCAAGGGAGTTTCAACCCATTGAATTTTGTATTATTTCTAGGGACTTTCATTCCATTAGATTTGAAATTGGATTTGTATTATTTCAAGGGAATTTCAACCCGGAAATGAAATTGGATCTTGTATTATTTCAAGGGAATTTCAACCCGACAATAGAACTAGGAATATTTCAAGGGGATTTAAACTCATTGGAATTTGGAAATCGAATTTGTATTATTTCAGGGGACTTTCAACCCATTGAAATTTGGAAATCGAATTTGTATTATTTCAGTGGACTTTCAACCCATTGGAATTTGGAATTATTTCTGGGAATTTTCAACCCGATTGAAATATTTTTGGAGTTTTGTATTATTTCTGGGGATTTTCAACCCGTTGGAAGTGTTTTTTGGAAGTTTTGTATTATTTCTAGGGATTTTCAACCTGTTGAGTGTTTTTTGGAATTTGTATTTGAAAGTGATGGTAGATAAAAATTTTGTAGTTTGAACATTGAATTTTGACACTTGAGCTCGAATTGACAATGGAATTTGGAATCCGACAAGAGAAGTTTGGTATAGAAAATGAGACTTTAAATTTGGAATTTGAAGAATTTGGGATTTTTGGACTCGAAAATCCGGCATTATGCCGCCATAAGTTTGAGGCTTATGAAGTCGGATTTGGAACTTGATTTTGAAAGGTTTTGACTAAGTGATCAAGGGAAAAACTAGGTCGTTGCTAGTCTTACACCTAAATCACTTTAAATACCTAAACTAGCCACTAGAAACAAGTAGAGTGACAAGCAAGGGTCGATATCCACGGAGAATTGCGAGTTTCGTAGCTAGAAATGCTAATATAAGCTAGTTCGAAATGGGGTTGGTTGTTAAAAAGGAGAATTCAAACTAAACGATTAGAACGATAAACAAGGATTAAAAACACTAGGGGATTGGGGTTCACCAAGGGGTACATGCAATAGGGGATTAAGGATTTTGGGGATTAACTAGACTTGCAAAGACAAATTGATAAGGGGAATCGATCTTTAATACTCTCAAGACAATGAATCATGCTTCCGCATCAACCCAAAGGCTAAGAATCAATCAAAATAAATCTGATCGAAATCATACAACGCAAGGACTCACAATCCCTTGCCAAATCAATGCATCGCATTCCATTGACCAAGCAAAGTTACGTCTAACCAAGCAAGCAACGAGGAACCCCCCAACTTATGCGTTTAATTGCAAGAACTAATAAATCCTACCTTAAAACCCCATACATGGAAACCCTAGGCTACACCCAAACCCATAGATGAGGACTACTCACTCATGGAATTGACCGCAAATTTCAACATGATATATTCAATAGGAGCATTCATTTCCAATTAATAAAGCAAATCTTTAGCCAAATCCAAGTAAACAAGAGAAATAGAAAAGAGAGAAATATAAAAGTGCCTATTTTTGGGGGGTTTTGATTAATGAGAAAACCAAGAGACAAAAGTAAGAAAAATCAGAAATTAATGACAATAAATGAAAATAAGAGTTGAGAATTTTTACAATGAAGCTTCAATTCCAAGATTAAGGAGAATCCCAAGCATAAAAATGAGCAATGAATGAAGTTTTCTTCCTTTCTCTCTCCAAATAAATTTCAGACTATTTTTGTTCTAAACTAGGTTTTTCTAAAAGTTCCCAAAAAGGCTTTAAATAGTCCTGGAAAAATTCCAGCGCTAGCAGCAGGTTCGGCCGAACAACAAAGAAGTTCGGCCGAACCAAGAGGTAGGTTCGGCCGAACCAGCATCAGGTTCGTCCGGACTTCAGGGGAATCAGGAACTTTCTCGTAGTGAGGTTCGACCGAACTTTTAGGGAAGTTCGGCCGAACCCAAGGGAGTTCGGCCGAACCTTCAGAAAAGTTCGGCTGAACTTCTGGGCTTGTTTGCTTCGAAAATTTCTTCTTCGGTTCGGCAGAACACTTCAGAAGTTCGGCCGAACCATCTGTGAGGGGGTCGAAAAAGCACGAGGCTAATGCGTGACCTTGTCCCCCGTGGGTGTGACATTTCTTTTTGTCAAATCAAGTGTAATTGGATTTCCTGTGAGTTTACACCCAATTGACTAGTAATATAGGAGTCGCCATTCAGTTTTTAACGACAATGAGAAAAACTGACAAAACCCGGTTATCGTGACATAAAGGGAGTGCAATTATGTTTGACCACGACGGCCATAGGTTCCCTTGTGATCCCTGGTGTGGGGATCTCACAACATACACCCGCAAGGTAGAGATTGAGGGTTCGGGGGACTGTAACTACCGAGAGGGGTACTCGCTCGTCGATAACTCCAGAGGCAGGATATCCTTACTAGCTCAGCATAAATAATTGAAGGGACATGCGTTAACTATTAAACTAATCTGAGTTGATTTTAACAATATGCAACATATAATACTAGATCGATCGCGATTATCTGATTTAGATTGTTTTAAGGGACCTAGCATGATAATCCAATTTCCCAACATATTATATTTATTAGGAGTGATAGAACAATCAGATTTGATTAGTTTAACAGTTCATAAAAGGGCGAGGAAAGCAATTAAATCATGCGAAGGGGCACATTACGACGCACCCTTGAGAGGTGCGTCACGGTTCTCAGAAAACTAACCACTTTGACTTTGCTATTTCTCCTTTTATTTAACGAATCTCAAACTACGGGACAGGATACGTTCTGTTCGATTTTTGGATCGATTGCGACAGAACGCGTGATCAATTTCGCAGCGTGAGGCTTAGGCTTAGGGGTTGGAGTCAATACTCAGAATAATGAATTGTGTGTTTTCACGTCGAATTTGGGGCTATATTTATAGAAAGGAGTTTGTGGAAAGATAGAATTTTAGAGCTCTAATCCACGAAGAATTAGGAAAGAACACGTCCCAGGTAATTTCAGCGCCCAGGGCTGGGCGCCGAAGATTTCGGCGCCCAGAGCCAGGCGTTGAAAATAGGGTTTGGGCCGTTTTCTTTGTCAGTTTTGCACTCTTAGAATTCGGAGTGTTTGAGACTTATTCGAGTCTTTTAGCGCGTATTAACTTTATGACGGAATGCGT
Source organism: Spinacia oleracea (assembly GCF_020520425.1). Lineage (NCBI taxonomy): Eukaryota > Viridiplantae > Streptophyta > Magnoliopsida > Caryophyllales > Amaranthaceae > Spinacia > Spinacia oleracea. The sequence continues at coordinate 157,408,679 of NC_079490.1, read as the reverse complement.
CTGGACCCGTTACGAACTCTAGGCTCGTTAGGATTTTAATTAATACGTAACTCTTATTTTCGAATCATATTAGGAATAGGATTCTTCTTGTAATTTCTATCTCATTTAGGATTTATGTTGGAGTGCAACACCTAATTCTGACAGGTTTCTATCTTTTATGACTTGCCACTTTTAACAACTATCCATTACTGCAGTTACTATTTTTAGCAGGTTTCCATAAATAGCAGGTTTCTATAAATAGTAGGTTTCGGGTGAAATGAAAAGGGTGATTGAGATTCGTTATTTTATAGGAGATGCGTTGCCAAGTTGAGATTTATGTTCTCATCATCGAACCTTCCCTTTCGGGAATGGGGACAAAAGTAGGTGTCTACAGTTAGCCCCCACTTTGACTGAGTCTCGGGATGAGACGATGGTCAAAGTACCGGACGGAGTGCGTCACACAAGCCATAGTGTAGGTGACTTGTTTTGCGAGGGTCTCACGAGCCCCCGAGTGATAACATTTGACTTAAGGGTCATCACTTGAACTGTCGACATATCCCTCACGTGTCATTGGGATTTGTCAACGGATAGTATAGAAACTCCCTCACTTTGTCATTAGAATTATCTAAAGAGGCGTAGAAACTCCCTCACTTTGTCATTGGGAGTAGCTACAGATGTTTTCGAAATCAAAGCTAGAAAGTGTAATTGGGCCTGGCCAAGCCCAATCACGAGGTAAAATGTTTTTAAAGATTCTCATTTTCAGGGTTAGCTAAACGAGAAAACCCCCTTGTTTTTATAGGACGTAAAACGAAGGAAAATCCAGCACATCGTTCTTTTTTGGAAAAACGGAAAATCAATCCTTTAATTTTTCAAAAAAAAGGAAAACTACTCACATCGCTTTTTTTTGGAAAAACGGCAAACCAATCCTTTAATTTTTGGAAAAAAGGAAAACTACTCACATCGCTCTTTTTTGGAAAAAACGGAAAACCAATCCTTTTAAAAAAAAGGAAAACTACTCACATCGTTCTTTTTTGGAAAAACGGAAAACCAATCCTTTAATTTTTGGAAAAAGGGAAAACCAGAAAAAGTTATCGCTGCAGCGACTAAGGACCTGCGCGGTTAGTGGCGCAGACCCCGCCGGCTAAAGATGGTGAGCCTGTCCGCTAAGGGTGGACGCCCCGTCCGAAAGAAGTGGACGAATCTGTTTTGAAGTTTGTTTGCTTTTTTTTTTGAAAATAAGGACCTACGCGGTTTGTGACGTAGACCCCGCCGGCTAAAGATGGCGAGCCTATTATGAATTTGAAGATTTTATTTTTCGAAAACTGAGGACCTGCGCGGTTAGTGACGCAGACCCCGCCCGCTGAAGGTGGGCGAGCCTGTTTTTGTTTTTTGAAGAATTTATTTTCTTTCGAGGGATGCTCGGATTTAGTTGCAACCTGAATGTGGGTTGACAACGTGCTTAGACAGACCATTGTCTCGTGGTCATCATCTTTCATGGTTTTGAGCTAGTCTTTACGGCTCAATTTTGCCACTACTTGGGTCCTTGATTAGGGGACTATGTATAAGTATCAACGGCGACCTTTGTCTTGAGGTTGTAATCCGGTTTTATCTTTTGAGGTTATCCAAACACGGGACTTCGTACAGCGTAGTCTGGGAATATTGTTTTAACTTTGCATACTCTCTTTTGAAATATATATTTTCTTTCGAGCCCCCAAGCATTCGTGCTTAATGGTCATTTCTTGTCAGAGAGATTCCTTGGGGATACGCATTTTGTGATGTCCTTGATTATCTTTGGGATTGTGCTCGTAAGTGCGAGCGATTTTTGTAGTGGTGTGCTACTCTTAACAAAGCCGTGAGGTGCGACTTTTAGTAAAGAAATCGGCAATTCTCAAGTCGAATGGATACGGCAGGGCCCTACAGAAGTCAGAGCCTTTTCTGGGTCTGGGATCATTTTCGGCGCCCATGCCTGGGCGTTAAAGATTTCGGCGCCCAGCGCTGGGCGCTGAAAATGATTTCTGGCGAGGTTTCTCGATGACACAGTTGGCCTCTTGTTCGTTCGTTTTCTTCACTTGGAAATTCTACTTATTCTCTTCTCTTTTGTTTTTCTTTATTTTTGGAACGTAGAATTTTATCGGAGATCACAACGAGTTGAGTGATCGTGATGATTTCTCGAGAAGCCGTAGCCGATTGGTGGACTACGGTGTTTGTCGCTTTGGGGCGATTATTCAAAGGAACTGTCGCTCTTAAGGCGTGCAGTTATTGCAATAGTGGGCGAGTCTATGTGGCCCGAGGAACATACCTTGAGGCGTATATTTTTTATCGCTCGTGTATATTTTTTCTTTTGAACGCGTTCGTGAATGTTCGATACTTAGAATGATGATATGCATGTGCGAACGAGCGTTCATAGAATGGCCATTGTGTGCGGTCCATTAATCAGTTTGCTTGAATCATTCATTTTTTTTTTGAGCAATGACTGATTTTGAATAGTTTACTTAGAAGCTTGATAGGGTTCAGGCCCATTCATGAAGTGGGCTCAAACATCGTGCCCTTTCGATTGTTCAAACATTTGCTTCGAGTTTTTTTTATTTTGCTATAGTTGTTTCGTAGCTTGGAGCCCCCAAGTATGCATGTTGGGATGCTTCCTTTTGGCGTACGATTTTTGTAGGTTCTTTCGAGAAAGATGCCTTGGGGTTTCGCTCGTGTAGGTGCGAGCTATCCCTTCCGTGGTAGGTAATGTTTTGCTACCTTTAATCCTTAATGTAGAAGTCGTGTGGCTTGCATTTTGAATTTGGGCGATAAGTAGTCTTTGCCTCTTTTACGCATGCTCTTGGTCGTGCCCGCATTAGTGCGATATGCCTTATTCTTTTTTTTAGACTTGTACCGTGGGACGGTTAAACTTATGGTGCGACGTAGGCTTGTGTGGCCTAACAGCGTGTCTTAGAACACTCTTCCAGGTGTTGGGATATCATTATTATTTTTTGCATTGGAGTACTTCATCACGCCTCGTTCAGGTCCTCGAACAAGTGTAGCACCTTCTGCGTGGGTGTGCACGGCTTATTACTTCGTTCGATGCGAGGATTCATAGATGTTCCTTTTTTTTTATCCTTGATTTTTCTTTCGCTTTTTCTTTGGAACAGCGTAGACTGTGTAACGGGCGCTTGTAGGGCGAGCGTTGTGTGCAGTAGTTTGATCGGAGTTTTGGTGACTCGCGATTTTCAGTTACCCTTGTTAGTGGGGTGACTTTATATATTCTAAGTAGCACTTAGAATTTGGGAGGGGTTGTAGCCATTCTAAGGTTCGTTTTACACGATCAAACCTTAGGATTGTGCCCCTATGATGTATGTATAGCATTAGCGTCGAGAATTTGCGATAAAATCGTCATTTCGAGCATTTTTAGAGTGTTTTTCTCAAGCTCCCAATTGTAGCTACGGGATTGGTTTGGTGCTATAATGCTTGGCATACGCTTTTAGGCATTCATGGTGACATGATCATGAACAATTTGAACCAGACTCGTTTAGTGCGAGGTACGTTCGAGTAGTGATTTGCTACTTCTCTTGTAAATGTCGTATTGTGCGATATTGCCATGGTCAAGGTAGTCACATGTTGAAGTGTGCCTTGGCCAAAAGCTAGGTGTCTTTCTTTACCCATAATCATATTTAGAAATCTCTTTGACTCACTTGCAACATCGAGATAAACGTATATTTAGCTTAAACCAACGACACTTTATTATGTTCGAAGAAATTATTTGAAATTCGAGTCCTACTGTGTACAATCCGAGGTGTCCTAAGTAACTTGACTTATAGAAGGGCTCGTACAGGATTACATGAGTGAATCAAAATACTGTTACGATTTTTGGAATGCTGTCTAAGGATTTGCTGGAAGCGAAGGTGCAGGCGTCAAGATATTACTTGTGCCCGTGTGTCACATGCGTTGGGCTTTTAGGGCTATCTTTCCAGAATTGCGGGAATATAAACTGTTTTCAAATTGACTTAGATTTACTTGGTGTATGTCTGTATAAAAGGTCAAGGTATACTTAGTTCTTTCCCTATCTCTTTCATTTCAATTTTTTAGCCCCCGGTTGCTATTATGTCTTCCCATTAATGATGCTTTCAGATTTCGATTTTAGATGCCCGTGTCATATGTCTGGGTAGGGTGAGCCTTGGTTAAGTGCCAAGTCCTATTGACAATGTCTGTTTTTTTTTTCAAAGGGGATTCGCAAGCATTTGAATTACCATGAACGGGTGCCCTGAGTTCAAAGGAACGATGGGGCGATGCCGTAGAACAATCCTCTTTTTGCAAGCTTACTGCCTTTACTACTTGTTGGCGATTATGACTGTGTCTAGTGGTGAAAGAAGGTCTTTAAGTGAGTTAGTTCGCTTTAGGGAGGGTCAAATCGAGTACTTTAGAGATCATGGACGCTTGCGCTAGCCCCCATTCAATTGAGGCAAAGCGATCTTTTGAGTCTTGGCTAAGTGCCTAGGAGTGTGAGTGCTCCTTCTGGCAAGGGTACGTGCCCTCATTATTTTTCGGTGTGTGCTCGTTTTGGCATCTTGATGATTTGGATTCTTCCTTTGACTTAAATTTTTCTTTCGACTTGGATTGCAAGTAATTAAATTTCAATAAAGGACTCTATTTTTTATTCTTGTTATGCTGTAGGCTTTAACATTTTTGCAAATTGGTTGGACCGAATCATGGATTTCCTACGTATCCGCCTTAAATAGATTTAATTTGGAATCAGGTCTTGTGTAGTTCTTAGCTAGAAAATGGTTTCTTAGAATGCCGATTTTAAACAAGTACGTTCTGAGGTGGAAACATATTATTTGAAATGGTAGAATAAGTGAAGTTTATTATTGTTTTAATCTGCTGCTTTGCCGTAAGCCAAAATTTTGTTTTATTTTTTAAGTACATCTTTTCATGTGTTTTTTGGTACGTATATCTGAATACGTGCTGTACCCCCCCCCCCCCCCAAGTGTTCGTTATTTTTCCGTGTATGTGCGGATAAAATGCCGAGCACTTTTGGGCCAAGTTTGGCAAGCAGAAAGATTCAGCGCCCGGGCTGGGGCGCTAAAGATTCCGGCGCCCAGCTCTGGGCGCTGAAAGTGATTCCTGGGCGGATCTTTTTTGGTGCGTTAAATGCTTCTTTTTCTTTTTAGACAAACTTTTAAAGGCGCTTTGCAAAGTTTTCTTTTTTATTATTTATTATTTATTTATTTACTTATTTTTTTTTTTGTACTTTTCATTTGTCTTCTTTTTTTTATTCGTGACTCAAGACGGTTTGAAAGATGGGTTGAATGAGATAGGATAATTTGTATAGGTATTGGTCAAGCACGAGGATTGCATCAACCAAGGCTAATGAATAGCATAGGGACGGCTTCAAGGATGTATCCAAATAAGTTATATGGTCATTATACTAATGTTGGTGTAATAATGGGTATGACGCACGTGTCAATGGTCGTACGTGGTTTGCAGTTGACAATAAGTTCAAGAACAAGAGTCGAGGTAATGGTTTCTTGGGTTATGGCAATGAGAACATGGATGGGTTAAATGAGCTGAACAGGGGCCCCAGAGCGAAGGCGTCTAAGAACATAAGGATTAGAAAGGGTAGACATCGTAGAATTTCATGTAGTTTTTGTGGCATGATTTGGATTGGTTGACTCAATTCTTTCCCTTCGTTTACTTGGGTAGATTTCGTACTTTGGGAGGTACGGGCTAAGTATTTCATGGCTCTTTTCGCTCTCCCTTTTCTCTTTCTCTTTTTTTCTTTTTGCTTGGGATTTCTCCCCAACATAAATCCTTCAATCAATTTTTTTTATTTGGGCTAAAAGGTAGATGATTGTGGTCTTTGAGTCACGAGGCGAGACTGAGTGAGCCTCGTCTCGTAGGCCTATAGTGGACCTTTAATTTTAGTAGGGCCTGAGGTGGACCTTTAGCTTTAGTAGGCCTAGGGTGGACCTTTAAATTGTCTTACTTTGCGAGCGTATTTAGTCGTTTATTAAAATGTGCAAATAGCGTAGATTCCAAATATTGTTTTTACTTTATTGAAATTGAACGAAAGAATTACATCGAAAATAATTTTTTGTTTCTTTTCAGACTCTAGTTTCCGGGGTTAAACTGGAAGTTGTGATTTAGACTCGAACTTTCATTAATCTTTCTGATTATAACCCGTGTATGAATACAAGGAGGTGGCCTAGACTCAAAATAATGACGTGGCGTAAGCCTATAATACTTGACCAAGCGACTCTCAACCTTAGGCTAATTGGACCATAACTTTCGTTGGTTGACACTTTAGATCTTAACCCTTGGGTGTTCATTTGTCATGCGCCCTTTTGCTTAATATTGGCAAGGTAGTTAATTGGGGAGATCGAATTTTCATTTTTGCAAGACTAGAATCATTAGTGCGGCTTCTCTCTTAGTGTGTATTGCTTTATCCCGATGGTAGCCTTATGGCATGCCGATTTGGGTATTTTCATGGTTCGTCATGTTGCATTCATGGAAAATCTTTTAGTCCGTACTTAGGAGTATTTCAAGAAGCGAGTGGCTCGAGAGGACTATGATAGTCGTGACCCAATGTGATCATAAGCCTTGAGGCCATTAAATTTTTTGCTAACGGTATTGACACCTTAGGTTCACTTTGGGGGTTGTGCGACTATGGGGGAATGATTTTCAGAATGTGATTGTTTCCATTTTGCAAATACTATAATATTTTTTTTTTTTATTGGTGAGAGAGAGTATTGAGGCCGTAGATTCTTAGCAAGGGATGACAATTACATATGGGTGCTTATTGATTTAAATGTTAGGAAGGGAGACTCAATATGGTTTAACCTTTTAACTTGCAGAACGACACCAAGCATTAGGACCGATTCTATGGATAAGACAACTAAGACTTAGGATTTAGATTGTACTTTGGCATAGCCTAGTCTAGACTCGGATTTATTTTTTTTATTCGAACATTATTTTTCCTTGAAAACTTCATTTGAACATTATTTTTTGAATTCTTTGCCCATATGACATTCAAAGTTATTTAAATTAGCATGCTCGGTTTTGGTGCCGAGCATTGTCGTCATAGGAGGCCTAATGACGACACAAAGAGCTGTTTATTTTATAAGTCGTTCTTAGAATTGAGTGCCTTTTCGTACACCCTTGCAGCAATTTTTTTTTACGAATAGTTTTTTTTGCTACGTATTTTTTGTGCGGGCACCGAGGCTGCTGCGCCTGACCCAAAGGCCAGGCAGCAACTTCAGCGCCCAGCGTAGGGCGTGAGAAATTTTGGCGCCCAGCCAGGGGCGTTGAAAATGCGTCCCTGGCTGGTTCTCGTCTTTTGTTTGCGTATACTTTTTGTTTATGCGACTTTGATTTTGTGTGCTTGCCCAATAACGTCCTTTACGCGTTGTGCAGCGTTTGTGGGATTCGTTACGGGCCATCCCGAGCGTCGCTTATTTTTGCGGTGATCGTACGGGTTTGTGGAACACGTATTTTGGTATAACTCTTTGGCCAATTGGTTTATGAATGTTTGGGCAATTTTTAAGGTCGTTGGTTTTCTAACATTGTTTGTCACACACAATCATACATTTCGCTACAAATAACTAACATTACATCATGAGGCAATAATAATATGTCATGTAGTTTATGATAGGCTTCTATGGGTAGTATTTGCGCATGGCTTGGTACCGCTTCTATCGCAGATCCAACACATGCCCCGGTCGAGGTAGTGCCTTCAACAGACGAATATCGCCCAAGAGGCCAATCACGATGTAAGCCAAGGGGGCATGCACAAATGAGAGGGACCTAATGGGCGAGCGATTGGGTTTGGGACGGGTGTACTACTAGCGAAAGTGCCGAGTGGAAAACATTCGAAGCGTATGCACCCCCCGGTTGGCGATGGGTATCCTTAGTCCCAACTCCCGAGATGAAACATCCAAGGGAGCCAAGATTCGTTATGCGGTTCTGTCCGTTCACATTAATATGCTGATTTTCAGGTCGTCCCAACTTGATGGGGAAATAAACGCGGGGTAGGATCGTTTCACCTTTTGGCTATTTTGATTACCTACAAGCATGAGTATTTCCTTCACTATCCCCAGTGGAGTCGCCACTGTGAGGGGGTCGAAAAAGCACGAGGCTAATGCGTGACCTCGTTCCTCGTGGGTGTGACGTTTCTTTTTGTCAAATCAAGTGTAATTGGATTTCCTGTGAGTTTACACCCAATTGACTAGTAATATAGGAGTCGCCATTCAGTTTTTAACGACAATGAGAAAAACTGACAAAACCCGGTTATCGTGACATAAAGGGAGTGCAATTATGTTTGACCACGACGGCCATAGGTTCCCTTGTGATCCCTGGTGTGGGGATCTCTCAACATACACCCGCAAGGTAGAGATTGAGGGTTCGGGGGCCTGTAACTACCGAGAGGAGTAATCGCTCGTCGATAACTCCAGAGGCAGGATATCCTTACTAGCTCAGCATAAATAATTGAAGGGACATGCGTTAACTATTAAACTAATCTGAGTTGATTTTAACAATATGCAACATATAATACTAGATCGATCGCGATTATCTGATTTAGATTGTTTTAAGGGACCTAGCATGATAATCCAATTTCCCAACATATTATCTTTATTAGGCGTGATAGAACAATCAGATTTGATTAGTTTAACAGTTCATAAAAGGGCGAGGAAAGCAATTAAATCATGCGAAGGGGCACATTACGACGCACCCTTGAGAGGTGCGTCACGGTTCTCAGAAAACTAACCACTTTGACTTTGCTATTTCTCCTTTTATTTAACGAATCTCAAACTACGGGACAGGATACGTTCTGTTCGATTTTTGGATCGATTGCGACAGAACGCGTGATCAATTTCGCAGCGTGAGGCTTAGGCTTAGGGGTTGGAGTCAATAGTCAGAATAATGAATTGTGTGTTTTCCCGGAGCGCTAACTCGAAATTTTATAATCGAAGGCGGAGCAAGAAAACTGAGTGACTAACTCAAACTTCGCCCGTTGCTTGCACGTCGAATTTGGGGCTATATTTATAGAAAAGAGTTTGTGGAAAGATAGAATTTTAGAGCTCTAATCCACGAAGAATTAGGAAAGAACACGTCCCAAGTAATTTCAGCGCCCAGGGCTGGGTGCCGAAGATTTCGGCGCCCAGAGCCAGGCGTTGAAAATAGGGTCTGGGCCGTTTTCTTTGTCAGTTTTGGACTCTTAGAATCCGGAGTGTTTGAGACTTATTCGAGTCTTTTAGCGCGTATTAAATTTATGACGGAATGCGTCTGGGCCCGTTACGAACTCTAGGCTCGTTAGGATTTTAATTAATACGTAACTCTTATTTTCGAATCATATTTGGAATAGGATTCTTCTTGTAATTTCTATCTCATTTAGGATTTATGTTGGAGTGCAACACCTAATTCTGACAGGTTTCTATCTTATGACTTGCCACTTTTAACAACTACCCATTACGGTAGTTACTATTTTTAGCAGGTTTCTATAAATAGCAAGTTTCTATAAATAGCAGGTTTCGGGTGAAATGAAAAGGGTGATTGAGATTCGTTATTTTATAGGAGATGCGTTGCCAAGTGGAGATTTATGTTCTCATCATCGAACCTTCCCTTTCGGGAATGGGGACAAAAGTAGGTGTCTACACCATCTTGATTCCTTGACTCTTTTTCCACTTCGACCTCAACTTGGGATGATGTTGACTTCCATAGACTTTTCCATCCGCTTTACCTATTTTCCTACACATTAACAAACCCGTGAAAAGAAAAAGCTTGACAAAAGATAAGAAAAACAAGGCGAAAGGACGGTAATTAGGAAAAACCGAGTCAACTAAGCGAGTAAAAGAAAAGGGGACTAAAATAAGCACAAAAGGGGAAGAAAATGAACAAAACAAGAATAAAAAAGAGGCAAAGTACTATCCTAAGAGTGACATAAATGTCACTCATAGGTAAGGGCTTGAAAATTGGACATTTGAAATTAGGATTTTGTACATAGAACTTGGATTTGGGAACTTTGACTTGAAAATCCGGCATTATAACGCCATTGGATTGGGTTTTTGAAATTTGAATTTGGATTTTGACTTGAAAATCCGGCATTATGGCGTCATTGGATTGGGTTTTTGGAATTTTAATTTGGAATTTTGACTTAAAAATCCGGCATTATGGCGCTGTTGGATTGGGTTTTTGGAATTTGGAATTTTTGACTCGAAAATCCGGCATTATGACGTCGTTGGATTGGGTTTTTGGAATTTGAATTTGGAATTTTGACTCGAAAATCCGGCATTATAACGCCGTTTGATTGGAATTTGAATTTGGCATTTGTGCGTGAGGCGTGTTTAGGGGTTTTGAATCAAATGGAGTGGCACTCCTAGAAGACCCTAAATCGGCGATTTTAGATGCATGAGGTTTGGATAATGTTCCTAGGGGTTAGGTTTCCTAGTTGGAGACTAATGGTTTTGGAAAAGCTAGAACTCGAGTTTAGTCATTCACGCGTGCAAAGACGCCCATACAATGCACAAATAGCACGTTGTCACACTAGCATGAATATGAATGCGACATGCAAAGTTCTCAACCTATATATGGTCGGTCTAAGTTTTGTATGATGCAAGAGGTCGGCTTGAGTGTCAAAAGGTCCTTGAATAAGAGGCGGATCCAACAACAATCGTTTTACCTCCGCCTAGGGGAAGTGTTTGTTGACAGACGACCTCCATGCTTGACGTCAGGAACATCAAGCAAATGTCAAGTTTCGGTAGGCGTGGGAATGGTCAGACACTTTGGTCAAGAACCATATGGAGAATGACCATTCCATTACCCCCGGGGTTAGCCAGAATGTAGAACACATTCATGTTGGGCAAGGTAGAAAATCGTTTTGCACAAAATAGTATTTTAAAAAACATGCATGAGGTGCCTAGAATCACAATTGTATTTGAATATTGTACTTGAAAACTTTACCTTTCGGTGTTCGTTCTCGAAGTTTGGGAGCGCTCTTTCGAAGTTCAAATTGAGCCGAACTCCCACTCAAATATTTGGGCAGAAATGAGCAACCAGCCACTAGAGGCCACTGTGATGATGGCAAGCAGCAGCGCCAGACGCAAAGGTTGCGCCCAGCGCTACTGCTGGCACTCAACACTTGAGCGCAGCAGTGGCGGGTTGCTCGTAAGGTGCTCGCATACTCGAATTTGAAGTTTGGAAGTCCACAGTGGAGTTGCCAGATTGTAGGGCTTTTTTTTCTCCGTATAGGATTATTTCCCTACGGTTTCTGAAATTTTAAACTTGAATGAATCGCCACCAAACATTTTAAGGGTCTGATTTGGACAGACCAAAAATTGACTCTTTTGGATAAGGCATTGAATCTTGAAACCGAATGTGTGAGATTCGGGTACGGGAACAAACCTCTTATTTTGGCAAACTTTGGAAGTGCATTCAAACACAAGACAAGGATCATTTTCATGAAATCCTAATCATGACACGAGGTTGGTTGGATCATGCATTTAGAACATTGTATTTGCTACTTGTACGTGGTCACTTTTCTTTAAATTTAATTAAGGGAACCTAAGGCTGATTTGTCAAAAATTATCTTTGTTAAGCGTGATGTAACCTTTGTATGTTGTTGTATTTAGCATGTGGGGTGATGGAAGCAATAAACATGTAAAGCATCATCACAAATAGGAATTATCTAAATGCGTACATAACCACATCACCTTAAAGAAGGTGAGTAAAGAGTGCGGAATTGAAATAGCAAGCATATGAAATAAAGGTGCGATATTGAAAGTGCGTTATTGAAATTTCGATATTGAAAGTGAGATATTGAAAGTGCGGTATTGAAAGTGCGGTATTAAAAGTGCGATATTGAAAGTGCGATATTGAAATTGTGGTATTTAAAGTGCAAAATTGAAATGACGATATTGAAATGGTATTATTGTATTTGAAATCCGAACGCCAAAAAACTACTTAATAATAAGCGTGTCCGACAAGGATTCAATTCTCTAAAAATCTCAACTTTAGATGAGTTGCTCATCATAAAGCATCATGGATTTTGATTATTGAAATAGAACATGAAATAGAACTTGAATATTGAAATTAGGAGGCTTGGTTCTTAGAGATTAGACCTTTTCATGCTTAAAAGGCTTCACCTTTAATATGCTTTATAACTTGAAATTGATTCTAGTTTAAGGAGAAGTTAATCTCACTTAAACATCATTGAATATTGAAAATAGAACTTGTATTTGAACATAGAAAGTTGAATGTTCATGTGTTCTAGTTTGGAAAAGGGTTTGCACTTTTCCAAACATCCTTGAACTTTGAAAGATTTGTATTTTGTAAAATTGTATGATGATTATTGTAAAAGGGAAACATTTCAAGTATGAAAGTTCCTCACTTTACTAATCATTTTCGAAAATAAAGTTTGAATCTTGCATATTAATATTGAAAATGTGCTTAGAAAATCATTTAGGAGGAATTTCAAGAGTGAAATCCTCCCAAAGATTGCACTTTTGAACATTTTTCCTAATTTATCATGAGTGTGCACTCAAAGGAAAACATCATAGGAATTGAATACAAGATTTAGAAATGTAGAAAAGTAGAGAATATCATTATAATTTGATTAGGGATTCTGATTTACCTATTTAGGATTAGGTTAGTTTTCCGATTTTTAATCCCAATTGCTTTAATATTTGTGAAAATTGTAGTGAGAATTGAAAAATTTAAGCTTGAATTTTGTATTGGAATTTGAGAGGAAAAACCAGAATTACGACGTTGTATTGATTTTACGTCCCCCTGGTTTGTGTGAAATGAGGGGTTTAAATAGGAGATTATGCGGCTAAACGCCAAGACACGTCAGCACCCAGCGCAAGGCCAGCGCCTAGCGCAGGTAACGTGTCCCAAATACCGCCAAACGAGGACGATGACACCGTCCCTTTGCTTTGTTTGTAGCTTTGTACCTTTGTACGACTTGTTGCATGCGAACACTGAATTAGCCCTAGTTGGCTTGTCCATCTTAGACCATATGATACCCATTACATTCTCATCTCCTGCAACAATATCGACGCTCGTGGGCTGTTCATCACCGTGTTGGTCTGGTGCAACCACCGCATGGCCGTACTTTTCCGCGAGGTCGATCTCGAATTCTTGTATGAGATCTGGTTTGTGAGCAGTTTTGTGTTGTGCGACATGATCATAACGGTAATGGTGGTTAGGGCAGACGTTGGGGTATGCATTTGGTGGAATTTCCATTTTGCAAATGAAATGCTTTGTTGTGAAGAGATGTGAAGAGAGAATAAAGTTTTTGAATATCTCCCTCATACTAAGTGTTATTTATAGAGGATTTGATGTAACGGTCACAAAACTGCCACCTCTTCGGTTTTATATTATTTAGATAATCAACCGTCACAATATAGATAATCAACCGTCACAATATACTCACACTTATTGACGCCAACATTTACACTTAAGAAACCTTATATCTTCTTCAAACTTTATATCTTCTTCAAACTGCTGACCTTTGTTGTCAGTTATGATATTCAATTCGCGCGATTTTCAACCTAATACGCTTTAATATTTCAGCTTTATTAAAGACCCCCAAAGAAATTACCAGACAGCGTCCCTTCGTTACACTAAATGTTGACGAAAAAATAGGATTTTCGAGTATTAAGTAGCCCGTATGAAAATTTAGCGTAGTCGAGTACAAAGGCGTTATCGAAAATTACAATAAAATTACCCACAAATGGTAATTACACAATATGGTTCATTAAATAGTTGCAAACACTTAACATACTTGCAATCACTTATCATAAGACACACTTACACACATCTGCAAAGCCTAATTTCATAAACAGAAAGACGCACTAACATTACACAGTTGTACACAATGACATCAATTTTTAAAATAACATTTACAACTTACACTGCGTCACACTAACTTACTATTAATATGTACTACTTATAATGCTTCACACCTTACTTTAGCAAACATACGGAATTGCGTTAACGAAGGGAATAATCAGTCTCACAGAGCAAGCGTAGGGGACTTGATACGCTCAATTCCTATATTAAGATCAATCACCCTTTGTTCTGCGTCGTCATATTTCTCAATGATTTCTTTCATATGGTCACAAAGATCCCCATGACCACCGATACGCAGCGCCTGGTGTAGCGATGTAAAGAAATGACGTTGCATGGATTTGAGTCGATGTATATGTTCTTTGCAATTTCGTATCCCATTCTCCATTACCTTGTTCATTTCATCAACGCCATGCTCCACATCGTCATACCTCTGTAGCAAATCCTTGAAAAGGGTCTCAGCCCGATTATTCCCTTCCCACCTCATTCTTATCATTGTTGATTTTGTGCAGTCACGTTGAGTTATTTTCGCTTCCTTGATTTGTTGCACCTTTGCATTAATTTCTTCCATGGCACGTTCTTCCGCCGTGGGTCTATGAGGGACGCCAGACCATCTTGAGTTTGCGGACGATGCCATTTTATTATCGTATTTCTCCAATACATGCACTCTATAAACGTGAATGTGTTCTCCTATTTATAGAAGACGACCCCTGGGTCCGTCCTTATCCAAATAATGTGGAAATGAATAACTACGTACCTTTATTATTATAATGAAACTGCCTTTCTATATGTAACTACCCATCGGGGGTATGGTGCGCAATACCCGCCTACCAAACTTAAAAACTACCACGCCAAGTTTGTCATTGTTTTATCCCCATAAAGTACCATTCCCAAGGTTATGCTGTCTCAACCTCCTAAATACAGAGTCCCAAACAATCCACACTCTCAACGATTGTTTATTAACTAAACCTTTTGTATAACACATATATGTTTCATGTATTTATGGTCCAGGTGTGATACGGAGTATTTATAAGTGTGTATATAAATAAGTTTGTATTGTTTTGTTTGAGTACATACCGGTTTAAAAAGTATACGGGAATAAATCATCGTATACCAAACCTAGTTAATTGGTAGTTTGGGGTTCCAAACGTAAAGATTTGAAGTTCATTTACTAACTTACGTAAAAACGTTGGGAAATGTGAGTCACATTAATTACTTTCAACCACTGTAAGTAATGGCTATCAACTACCTGTTCTAGTATAACTTCATTTAATCTTCTCCCTTTATACAAACTTATAGCCATAAGTGTTTTCCCCCTCACTCAAAAGCCAATTTCTCATTACTACCTTTTAGCATGAAGAAACTGAAGTCGATTTCGAGTAGGGTTGCGCAAAACCAGGTCTCTGGGACTTGCCAAAATTACCTTTCACAAAAAATGTGTTTTTTATTTCAATCCACCAAAATCAACAAACGTCCCTGAGTTGGACTACAACAACACCTCGTACTACGTCGACATGGAAGACTTAGAAATGCTTTTTCCGTTAGATGAAGCAATTAAGACGGACTTGAATTTTCAAGTTACTGCTATCATGGACAAATTGCCGTACACCCATGAAAATTTCCCTTGTGCCATCATGGAAACAACTGAAAAGAATGCTGCTGCAGCTCACCGTCCTTTAATCAGAGACCAACCGCACATGCATTTGGGCTTCTGGAGGTTTCTCGAGTGGTGCTCCAACCAACTGAGGGAACAACTTGACTGGAAGTTGTACCCAACGGAGCTTCTTGCAGTCGTTGACCCCGTCCCAGACATAGATGTCCAGGATCTACCAATTTATAACATCCCCGCCTTCGACGCACACATTTTCATTGCATCCTACTCAGACACTATTCACATTATGAGGGCGGAGGACTTTTTCTATAGCCTAAATGTCAGAGTGAGCCGGCGATTTTTTTGGGGCATGTCTCGTGCCTACACAGACATTTCTGTTGAGGGACAAAAGAAATTCGAGGGGTACCAAATACGATCCCACGCGGTTTGATTGTGTCAATATGGAACGCTAAGTCCATGACAAGGCCATCATTCAAGGCGACATTCTTGGAACTGTTTGCAACCCACCACCCGGCTCTCTTGATTGTCACTGAAGCCAGGATAAGCGACGAACACTGTCAGGAACTGATAACTACCCTACCAGGAAAGTACGAGAGTGTAGTGTTCGATAACATAGATCAGTGTGGAGGGGTGGTTCTTATGTGGCGCGTTAACGATCTATTTGTATCTTACAAAGAAGATGATTCCACGGCAGAAAGCGGGTTGTTCTACTTCACATTTGAGGTAAAAAGCGTACAACACCCCTCTTTCTACATACTCTACTTAGATTAAATGCCCTTTGAAACGACATTGATTACCTTTACATGAAATTTGACCTTAATCTGAGAGTTTAGTACCGTAATAAGGTCGAAAAGGGTTCCATTCCCGTGCATGTAGTTGTACCTTTCTACTACTTTTCTTAATAACTTTTACGAATGTGGTACCAAACACAAACTACACTAGTATCATCTTTGCAATCCACCTTAATATTTCTGGACACTTTTAGATTGTGCGATGGCCTCTCCAAATTAATGTTGTGGGTAGGTAGCTAAGTAAGTACAAGAGTATATAAGTTCAAATGAGGACGCACCCAATTATATTCAATACGTTTCCTAATTCGACGTCTACTATGTAACTCATACTTACAATTTTGTGTACAGCCGGTGGTTTACGTGTCAAGAAAGAAAAAAGTAGCCCGTACGTCGGAGTTGGGTCTATGAAGATGGCAAGGATTGAGGGTGAGTCAACTACAACAATTATAAACAACTAGGGTTCTTATTATATTGGTTTGTATTCGTAGTCGGCTATATTCTTATAATCAGTGTTGTGTAAGCTGAAGAATTAAATTCCTTAAGTGTTGTATTATGATATATAATGTTAGAATTTGTATTAAATTGAACAAAGTTTATTTATTAGTAATGCTAGACTATCATGACAAATGTAATGTTAATAACATATTAATTGTGAACTCATATAAATTCACATAAAGTACGAATTGGCTATTTGGTACTACCGTGTGTACCAAATACCGATTACATAGTACAAATACAGTCCTAGGGCCTTACTGAAAACGACCAAAAAATACAAGCTTTTGGGAGAATTTTGCAAACCTCCTAGGGCTAAAGTAATAACACTTTCAGAATAAAAAACATAAACTTACCGAGGACACACCGATTACGTAATGTTTGTGTATCCCAAACCGCATCATTTGGTACCCATATTAGCGAAGTGTAGGTACCAATTAGCATCAAATTTCTTCACTTGCGTCGCTGTTAGAACTATCGTACTCATCAGCTGAGTCAGGGTGAAAGTACACCATGTCCTCGTCGTGATAATATATCTTAGAACATCTCGAAGCGTAGGCCAGTTCCATCTGCTGATCGTAATGAGCAGGGTAGTTATGCGTAGAGTAAAAAGGGTTTTCAAGAAGTAAATCCAACTCACTCATCGTCTCCAACCCATTCAGATCTATCATTTCGTTCTTGAAATGGAGGTAGTTGTCTTCATCGTAAGAGAGGTAGTAAAAAAGATCCTCGTTTCCGAAATTCATCCACTCGAACGTGGTCTCCCTTTCTTTGAAACCCATGTATTTCCGACCAAGCACTAGTAGGCCGAATGGACCCGACTCTGTCTCATGTACCTGTAACCTGTAATTGACCTCATCCAACCACCCTTTCAAGGGCTTGAACATCTCAAAGAATTTGACAAGGTAGCGGTAGAAAAGATCATTTTCCATGCACTTAAGGATGATTTTTTTAAGTTTATTCAGGTTAAAACTAAAAGCCATCTTATACGAATCTAGTAAGTAATATAAAAAACTGTACGCCTCTTTCCTGAAGCGTCTTGCACTAACTATCTTGAGAGGTGTGAGGTACGGCCATTTAGGGTTGAAGTCTATTCCACCTATGGCTTCATCCCCGTTCCTGGACACAGCTGCCAGAAGGTGGGGGAAGACAAGGCTTTCAGCCCTTTTACGTACCGTGTGGATCCCGACGACGTCCTTTACGTCGCGTTGGCCGGAATCAGCCATGACCTTTAACACTTCGTCACTATCCATTACCTTGGCCTTTCCCTTCTCCCTGGCTGTATACCTCCTAGTCCTTGGTGTTTCTTCTTGTTCAGCTGCCTTGCCTTTTCCATGACTGCAAATATATTTACACAAATGTACCATACCAAGCGATTTAGTACACACTTCGTATTAGTAAAGTACGATCGACATTAATAAACTAAAATAAATAGATGTCAATGGTGTAATATAAACATAAACACAACAAAAAAGTCGTATTTATCACATATTTGTCTTTAACAGAACAAGGTCATACATTAGCAGAAGTTACCTTTTGTTTTCTTTCCGAGTAGGACCACCCGCCATGACTGGAAGTAGTTTCTTGTTAAATCTCTATAGAAAGTTGGATGCAAAATGAAATAAAATCTAGGAATGCCTCATTTTAATTATAGAAGTACAGGATAAGGAATGCAACAATGAATGATTACCTTTGTTGGTGGTTGGGGTTTAAGTCCAAGTACAACTTTAGTAAAGGGTAGTTGGCGTAACTAAAGTATATTAATGAAAAGACATAAAATAAACTTACTTGTGTAATGTACTATTCACAAAAAATACGAGGAAAAAATACAAGGTCAAAGTATCTGAATTTGTATTGTTTATGTATTATAAAATTTTAAGGGGAAATGCAATAACTACAACGTACTTTAACACCAACGTCCGTAATTAAAGTTACCAGTTGCCCTATTTATCACTAACGACTGACTGACTTGAGGTCCTCCCCTACAATCAAACCCGAAGTCCCCCTATACTGTTAATCAAAGGAAGCCTAATGCCAAAATCACCAACCCAAAACGTTTTAAAACAATGTGTAAGCAATGAAACGTCCCCAACCAGGAACCTCCTATATCATCCTCGCGAAGCAATGTACTTCTCCCCGGCTGCGGGTATGCGATATGAGTTGGATATAAATCGGACCTTTTACTTTCAGACCTATGACGAGATCATAGGGGAAGAGGAGTGGAACCCCGTTGATAGGGACACTATCGTACGGGCAATATTTTCAAAAACATCGGACAGAGAAGGATTTCCCGGTAGGTTCATGGTAACGGAGAACAACCGTGTATTACCATTCCACCTCCCCACTCCCGAAGACTCGGGTGGTCGTATTCCAGCTGGTTTGTTAGCTTACATAGAGTGGGAAGCTAGGAGTAGGGCCGAGTTTGAGGCGTTTGAGGTAATCCCTTATAATTACTTACCTTTCATTGATCCCATTCCAGTACTACATATTGACCAAACACCAGTATACACTGTACCAATCAAAAAAACCCCTATATTTTTTGGTTCTTACACCGATGGACTTCATGTCATGAAAAACTCTAACTACATTCACTCAATTGACGTTGATGTCTTCTACCGTGAAGGGAACCTGTATAAAAAGGGTTACCACCATATTCACCTGGGATCAACAGAACAATACGTCGGTCATACAACACCGACACTACTGGCAAAGGGAATGTTAGTGGTCATTTGGAATGCTAGAGGTGTAACCAGGCCTTCGTTCAAGGAACACTTCTATCGCATATTTTCCCAACTTACACCGTCCATTATCATCGTGACCGAGTCAAGAATAAATGAACCTCAACTACTGCTTATCGCACAAACACTGCCTGGGACGTACCAACATGACTTATTCGGTCCCGAAGGACGAGCCGGGGGTGTTGTTATGTTTTGGTCTGTCAACCAAGTCCAGCCATCGATTACGTACCGGCATGATCCCGTTTGTCAAATGGGGGGAGCAAAACCTAAACACCTTGCGTCGTTACAATTTCATGTAAGTGTCTTCCGTTTTACATAGACATATAGTATGAGATAAGGTTCCAAACGACGGTTTGGTACACAAACAATAACTACATGGTGTACCAAACCATTCAGTTTCGGCCATGCATTTTCGATCCATATAAAACTGATTTGACCGAGAAAACACGTATTTTGGGGTATTACTATACCAAACGAGGGCATATAAAACACCAAATGTTTGATAGTGTACAAATGGGGGTTACAAGGGAGGAATGTATGTTTGTGGTTCATTGTAGCTCAATAATGTTTGATAAAACATATAACAATTTGTTCCTTTTATTCGTACGTAGGCTGTGATCCCGGGAACGACTTCCCGAGCAAAACGACGTCTATTGATGTGCTAAGCGTTGCAGACGGACAGACCCAATGAAAGGTAATATTAGCTTTCCCTAATCCATAATAACTAAAAACAGTCCCCCAATTAACGCGAACAAAACTTACGGGAATACGACACACAGATGTAATTTACATACGAAAGATATTGATGAAATTGTCCAACTCTTAAAATACGCTTTTTATTGATTATTACGATCTTTTACAAAGGAAACGTCGATTTACTTTGGGAGGAGAAAATACACAAAAACTATAAGACAAACGACGAATAATTTATACAACATCCAAATGCATGATTCAATCTTGTCGAGGCGGTGGAGGACGCGGTCCAGCCCAACATCAACAAGACGCGATGGCAGCATGTTTTCCTCTGTTATTAAATTGTGATCTTCAACCCACCGGAACCACCCACAAAATCGACATTTAAAATATAATTTATGTGGATTTGTGGTTGTCTGTGAAATCCTTAGTTCAGTTATGCAAGTGATGCATGTTGGACAACTGATCGTCTCGCACCAGAGCATCTTCCGGCCATCTACGCATCCCACGTTTGCCGGCGGTGACCTTAGGGAATTAGAACTATGAGACATTAGCCGGCGTTATTTGATTTTAAATTATTTAAAATGAGCTAGGAAGTGGCCAATTTCTTGTGGCTTATATAGCTGTGGTGGTCAAAGTCAAAGATTCTTTGACAAGCTTCCAACACTTTTGAATTTTTACTGAGGGAGGCGGGAAAATTCACGCTCAATGTTTCAAATTAATTTTGGAATTCTCCTATTACTACGTTGTTTGGGATAGGCCATTTCGTACGTTTGGGACCTTAATTTAAAATTAGTTTTTAATGTATCGTATTTCTTATTGGTTAATTAATCGTATTGGTTAATTAATCGTATTGGTTAATTAATCGTATCGGTTAATTAATCGCATTGGTAAATTATTTGTATTGGTTAAGGGACTGAATGTGTACCCGGTCGAGAAGTCGCCCAAATCTCATTTGGGTCTAGGGTTGAAAATCTAACCAATGACGGTATAAATCCGACAACGCTCACAAACCTTAGTAGTGTTAAGAACCCGATAGTTGATTTCAAAAATCCATTCAATCCGATTACCTTAGATTTACCTAATTCATTCACTTAGGAGGTAATTATCATTTTATAACCACATATGTATATAATTATGTAGTAATAGTCTTACTAAGTGTAATGTATGGTCGTATGCGTACAGATCGTGGTCATCATGAAATCATAAAATTTCAATTTTCGTATTTGCATAAATTAATAACACTTGATATTTTGAATATAAATATCAGGATAACATCATCGAACATCATAACATACATAAATTAAGACAACCATGTAATCTTACATTGTTCTATTGTTACGTAAACACATTTTATTCTAAGACGTGAGAATTTTCAATTTTAAACACATATTGTAAGACATAAACACATTATATTGTAAGACGTAAACAACCTATTAATGAGGTACTAATACTAATAAAAGTTCACAAATGTAATCATTACATTTTATTAC
Organism: Spinacia oleracea; assembly: GCF_020520425.1. NCBI lineage: Eukaryota > Viridiplantae > Streptophyta > Magnoliopsida > Caryophyllales > Amaranthaceae > Spinacia > Spinacia oleracea. The sequence goes on along the minus strand of NC_079490.1, from coordinate 157,387,057 downwards.
TAATATTGGGTTTGGAGTCATTTCAAATATGAGTTAACAATGTTCGGACACCCTAGTGTCGAATAGGTCACGGCAAATTAAAGACCTATAATATCTGATTTTTAACACATTAAAGTACCATACACCCTTTACCTTCAAACATATCACTAACTTGTACATAACCCTAAATTCCGATTCTTAGTATTCTACTGTTTCATACCGACAATATGAGTGTGCCAAACTACTTATGATAACGAAACCACATTTCCCTAAAATCCAATTCTTAGTGGTCTACTGTTACATACCGACAATATTAGTGTCCTACAAGTCATAGTAACTAACCCTAAAATCCGATTCTTAGTAGTCTGTTGTTCCATACCGACAATATTAGTATCCCAAACTACTTATGATAACGAAACCACATTTCCCTAAAAACCAATTCTTAGTGGTCTACTGTTACATACCGACAATAATAGTGTCCTATACAAGTCATAGTAACGACAACACATAACCCTAAAATCCGATTCTTAGTAGTCTGTTGTTCCATACCGACAATATTAGTGTCCCAAACTACTGAATCAAACGAAAACATCACCAAAGTCGGATAAATTGTGTTCAACATTCAACTATTGATTTCACTCAACAATAAGAACAATTATGCAGATAACGTTAAATTGCAGTAGTTTGCATTTACTGGAAAAGTACTCTGGAGCGGTACCAAGTAATAAGATCAGTAAACCTGGTGGTACCAAACGACGTAATAACTTTTTAACCCACCTAGGTTGTTAGGAATTTATTTCACTACGTTTTTTCACCGACAACTTTAGTGTAGTATTCACTTCCCTTTATAGTTGACAACCTCCTTCCAGTGGGGACTCCTCAAACCAACCCACTTGTTTCTCCTTCTAGCTGTTCAAACCCTAATTGTTTCCAAATTCTCCACCGGAAAACCTGCCAAAAATGGACAAAGGCAAATCTATCCTTGTTTGTGATAGCAGCCGAACACTACTCTGCCACCCAAAAGCCATAATGTACTTCGAGCAGCCAAAATCTTCAAACGGGCCTGAATTGAACTACAACACCACTTACTACTCCATCGACGTCGAAGACGCAGAAAATGGTCTCCGTGTGCCGCACGCAATCAAAACTGACCTGAATATCCAGCTTTATTATGCCGTTAGTAAGTTGCCTTACCACCCTGTTATGTTCCCTTGTTCTGTGATGGTCACCTCTGCAGGTAAAATCCTGCCTGCACACCACCCTTTAATTACGGACCACCCTAATATGCATCTTGGGTTTTGGGCTTACTTAGATTGGTGTTCCAACCGGCTTGCTGCACAAGGGTCGTGGTTGTTGTACCCGAACAACCTCCTTGCTGTGGTAGACCCTAGACCAGCTGTAGTTGTGGACGACCTCCCTGTGTACAATTTCCCTGATTCCAGGAGCCACGTTTTCATTGCATCCAACTCTCATGCTATTCATGTTATGAGTGTGGAACATACGTTTACTGGGGTGGAAATTACTGTTGTTCCAAGGTATTTTCAGACCAAACGACGGGCTTACACTGAGGTGTGCTTAGAGGGAAAGACTATGGTTGGGACGGAGGTTTCCGCCTTCATACCACGAGGTACGGTGGTCGTTGCATGGAACGCCCTATCCATGACCAGACCCTCATTCAGAGCCACCTTCTTTGAGATGTTTGCAAGGCACCATCCATCACTCATGGTCGTTACTGAAGCCCGAATAAGTAACAACGACTGCAGGGAGCTAATTAGCAACTTACCAGGAGAATATCAATCCAAATGGTTTGAGAATCAATGCGGAGGGGTAGTCCTTATGTGGCGGGGAAACGACTTGTTACCAAACTACAATGAATCTGATTTGGGTTCGGCCAACCTCCTGTTTACTGTCTTATTTGAGGTACTTCATTTAATTTCTTATTTCGGTTCCCAACGCTTTGTTTTACACCGTCTGGTACTTCCATTAGGGTACCAAACAGGTATGCTTACTGCATTGGGTTGACTCCATAGTACCAAACAGGTGTACATAGTACTGCATTACAATGCATACCGGTATTTTATGGGTGAGTATGGTACCGTTATGGGTGAGTATGGTACCGCTACCGCTATTATTATGTCTCATATGAACTATGTAATGTAGACAATTAGAAAACATTTAAGTTGATTGTAATCGTTTATTTGATTTATGCAGTCGGTGAAGCTCCAGAAGCAACCACTTGCGCGTAAACTGGAACTGTAAGCGCCAGAGTCTGGAGCTATTATACACAATTTTCCCCACCAGTGTGTGTGTAGTACTTATTATGTAGGGTGGTTTTTACCTATAGTATAAGAACTTAGTTAGGTACTAGCTTAACTACGGCGTAGTATTTATCGGCATAGTATTCATCACCATGACGTATTTAGTTATTAGGTTTGGGTAGATTTTTCTATCCTACTTCTATGGCGTAATAGTAACAGGTAAGTTATTTGTTGTTGTTCAGACATTGCCTACCTTTAGCTCGTCGGAAATGTAATAGGTGTATTTTATAGTTTCAACCTAGGCGGCGCTGCCTTCCATGTAATATTTTGCGGATGATGCTTTTCGTATTACTAGTCTTATTCTTATTCTTCATACGTATTATTCGTCTTTATTTTTAAAAAAAAAGTACTGGTGTTACGACAAGATGTAGTACCCCTATAACTTTAACAAATAGTCGTTCTATAACAGATACCGCAAAAACACTAACACAAATACTGTAAAACATAGCAAACACGAAGTAGGGTACCAAATTACCGAATTATACATGGTTTAGTACATAGCAAACACGAAGTAATTCAGAGTGCTGTGTCAATTATGAAAATTCAGTTTACGAAAGTATCTAAAGTAACCTTATTTAAGTTACGACATCCTGTAAACCCCAAATTGGGTTACAAATTGAATCATATGGTTACAGAGGAATGCACATATGGTAAAACGCCATAATTCAGACTTATTGGATGGAAGTCAATCAAGTTCAAATAACGTACCACAAAGGTAGATTTATTGGGTGGATTTCACCATGGAAATCAATTCTAATTCTTCGTAAGGTCATGACAACCGAGCAGGTCTTGAGTGAATACTGGATTACCACTGGCGCCATGTATAGAATGCGTTCCACACCCACCCTCATTGACTAAAAAACCCGGATTGGACTGCAACAAGTGTTTAGTAGTTGGTTGATAACTACGGTGATCCCCATGGGAGGTTTCGTTCACAACCTGGAAACTATGTCGGTGCTGGTTATGATTTGCAGGCATACAATGAGTCCCGGCCTCTTGATAATTTCCACCTCTGTTGCTGCTGTTACTGGTGAAGTAACAAATGGAACCAGCATTCTGGGACATTTGCGACATCTGAGATATTTGCACTCCACTCAAGTTTGCGACATTTGCACACCATTAATGTTCTGGGACATGTGTAAACCGGATAGGTTTTGGGCAATTGGACCACCAGATATGTTTTGTGACATTGATATACCACAACGGTCTTGGGACAAAAGTACGTCACCACCCTCCGGGGTCATACGAATCCCACCCACAGACATGCGAATTTCTGTCTGTCCTGAGGGAAACAAATTTGTGGCAACAACTCCACTTACTCTTCCAGATGACTGTATACATGTCAAACGCTAATAAATACAAGCTAAATGTTGTTGACGGTTAATAAACATTTAATAACATGAGTGGTACAAAAGGACACGAAAAAAATCACCTGAAACTGTTGAACAGATACCCCATTGTTGTAGTTCTGCTGAGGGTATACCATAGTCCCCCTTACTTGCCCAGCCATTTGAGGCGGGTAATCAGCACTATACCCTTGGAAATATCACAAACTCAAATCAATATTTGTTTAAATAGAATATCACAAACTCACAAACTCACATCAATATTTGTTTAAGTTTCATTTGTAGCGTATGTGATTCACTCACATATTGATTGTGGGATCCCCAACCAGGATGGAAGGTGTTTGGCGGCTGCACGTAGTTGTGTTGAGGAAGGCAAGTGTTCTGACAATTGCTGGTTTCTGGAAAGTCTTGTGGTACAACACTCTTGTTTTTCCTGACTTGCTTCCTTGCGGGGTTTTTATTCTCACCTGGTTGTAAAAATCTTTTTTCACGAGTCCTGTGAGCCTTTAAACCACCACGCGGAACAGGATCTTTAACCATAATAGGGGGGGTAAGTGTGGTAGTATCATCCCCAACGCTGTTTGGAGGTTTGTTAACGGAGCCTGGTGTCGTAGGACCAACAATCGCCATCCTGTTCCCCCCGGAAGTCAGTGCACCAGCTTCGTTATCACCAACTGCTGAAAGAGCATCACTCTCATCAAGACGTAACACAATATTCATAATACCTTCTATGACCAAATCCAACTTCTGCTCGGAAAGTGATCCACGGAGGGCAGCAGGTTCCACCGCAAGCGCTTAACTTCTTCTGTTTTCTCGGGATCATGATAAGCAACCTTCACAAGAGTGTGCTTGCGTTGTATATCTTTCCTCCATCGGTCAACTATATATCCAGCAGGCACATTTTCCACATCCTCCACGTCCAACACCTTAATGATGTGCCTACACATAATGCCGTGGCACTCGAAATGTTTGCAGTCACACTTTGCAAAAGAGGTCTCCTTGTTAAACATCACGACGTATATACGCTTCCGGCCTGCCAAAGATATTTCCTTTCTCAAGAACTTGGACCATACCCATACTTTGTCAGACACCATATGCTCAACCTCCACATCAGAAACTACTTTCGAAGTAATAGGTGTTACGTAACATACCCGCATACATTGGATCTGGACTTCAACGAACTTCGCATCCGTATATAGTTTCTGGAACTTCCTCTCCACAGCAAACTCTCCAACCAAAGACCGAGTAAAACGACAGCAGTTCACATCAGCAGCTTTTTCATCATTGGCCCTACTTTCCATGGCCTTGCAGTACCTAGGAGCAAACTGATATAATCTCGTATTCTTCTTCAAGTACCCGTCGAAGAAACTGTTAATACTCTCAACCCTCTAGGTCGTCTGCATCCCCGCCCAAAAAATATGCTTCACATATGCAGGTATCCACATTTCTCGCTGATTATACAACCCTATACATTTAAAAAAGGTCATTAGGTAAATTAACAACAAAGGAATTGAACATGAAAGACATTCTCACCAAAGACAATGCCATATATGAAATACCTACCACATTGCACATGTAAATCAAATATTTATTGCAGTTTGGTACATAATTAAATGAAAACGTGTACCAATCCAAAATGTTATCGCGGTTTCGTATGATGTATACTTTACCATATCACGATTAGAATTAAAAGTAGTACCAAACCATGATAAATACCTACTAGCCACTTGTAGCTTTCCTTAGCCTCCTTCAGCTTGAAAGTTTCCACCACTTCAGCCCAACCTTCTTCGAATTCAACAGGGGTCAAACTGTTGTATATGACATTCTGTAGGGCAACTTTTATTTGGGGAAAATCAGTCATCGAACCCAATTTTCGGCTGAACTTCTGCATAATATGCCACATACACCAACGATGTCTGGTTTTAGGCATTGGCATTGCTATTCTAATTGCCTTCCTCATAGCCGCATCCTGGTCGGTCATAATAGCATCGAGAGCTTTACCCCCCATACAAGACAACCATGCCCTAAAGAGCCAAACGAACGTTTCCGCGGTTTCATGAGACACTAATGCACATCCAAGCAAAAATTGTTTGCCCATGGTGATTCACCCCAACAAAGTTCGAAAATGGCAACTCATACTTGTTTGTCAAGTACGTGGAGTCAAAACAAACCACATCCCCAAAATACTCATACGCGGCTCTGCTACGAGCATCAACCCACATTACATCCTGCAACTTCCCTGTTTTATCAAGCCGGTGGAGATGGAAAAATTTTTGATTATCCTTTGTCATTTTATCTAAATAATTTATCATTGCAACAGCATCCCCATTTCGTAGCCTCAATCGCATCCTCCTATTCAAAATATTATGCCAACTTTCTTCGTAAAACCAATATTCTCTACACTATTCCTTCTTCCCGCTAAGTTATTGAAAATCTGAGCCACAGGTGCACCTGAATCGTGATCATTTTCAATCTGTTTCAGGATTGTCTGAGTTATTTTCCTGACCCGGAACATGGAAATATGGTTGGACTTGGTAGGAGTGGGAATGTGGTTCAAATGTTCAGTAACAACACTCTTCACAACCCATAAATTCTCTTTGGTCCGAGCCCCATATAGCATAACAGGGCAACTACACTTCTTCGTCTTCCTCTTAAGAATTGGTTCCTCTGCGCAGGTAACTACCCTGCCATTCACCATCCGCCAGTATTTTGGCCTTCCATGACACTCACACCTCCAAACATAGGTCCTCAGGGAATTCGATTTGCCCGTTTCACTGTCTTTCACCCCGCTCTTATTCCCTCCCATACACACTACACCAAAACCTTGTTGCTCCCCATAGGATCGAAAATAGTTATTCAATGCTTCCCAATTAGCAAAAGACATTCCAACAGAAGGGGTCGGTAGAACGGGACCTTTGTTCCGCTTCGTAGGAGTTGTATACATATCTGCGTTAATGGTTGAAACCCCATCTCCATCACCAGGGCCGCCAATGTCTCCATCCTCCATACAAGTAGTGTTTCGCCCCACTCCCATTTCTCCGGATTCATCATAATTATCATCATTAACCTCATTCAGGTCATCATCATTTTCAATACACAATTCTTCATCTAATTCATCTCCTTCATCTAATGCTTCATCATAATCATCCACAACATCATCCTCGTCATCTTCCCAACGTTCTTCACCAACTTCTACCTCCTCAACTCCCCCATCTTCAGACTCTACACCATCACCTACCCCATCATCTTCGTCAAACCCATCATCACTACAATATTCCCCTACATCATCCAACAACTCTTCCTCCCCATCCAATTCAAGAACCTACATAATGAAATTTATTGTGTTTAATTTGGAGTATGGTACAGGATTCCGATACCAAACCTTAAAAATGTTTACCAATGAGTTCGTGTTCCCCATTGCCTTTTCCTCTTTTAACAAAATGTTTTCCGTAATTTCACAATTTATCAATAACAATACCCTAAATTTTATTCCAATCATCGTTGAGATCCTAATTATTATCCCAATCATCTTTATCCTAATTTTTCCCCCCATATTTCGTAACCAAATTCAAACCGTAATTTCAACATTACTCAAATTTATAACATGGATAATAAAAAAATTCATACCATAACTAATTCTCAGTCTCTACTCACTGAATTGAATGACCTCGTTTTAATAAATATTTCGAAATTATTTTTCCACTAATAGTTGAATGCATTTATTTTATGAAAAAATGAAATATTTGGTTTATTTACAACTAATTACGGAAACTTGGAAACATACCTGGTTTAATTGCAACCTCCTTTTGCTTCCAACCACTCCTTCACCCTCCTTAGAAGTTCTCATTTCCGGCGCCTACCAATTTTTGGCCAACTTATCCACGCCTACTTCATGACAAACACCATACACAAGGTGAGCCCATCTTCCACATTTGAGGGCTTCATTCATACGGATTTCAAAATTTTAATCAAACAAACCAGATCTGAAAGATAATTATGAAATTGGGGGAAGAAACTGGGGGAAGAAATTAAACAGAATAGAAATTAAAGTTTACGGGAAAAAAATTATGCAAATAATTTCACCATTTTTGCCGCCTAAAATTTCAGCAGTGACATTGACGCAATTGGGGAAATTTTCACTCTCTCTACAATTTCACTAAAATTCCATGGCGCTAAGCATTAACCCCCATTTCCTTTTTCTTTTCTAACTAAAATGACCCCACTTCTGATTTTAGTATTATTCTATTGCTAGTATACCATTTAAATGGTATACCTAGTATACACAAAGACTTCCTCAAGTTTTGCCGGTTTACAATCCAACACTGTCTGTTTCTCTCATTCGTCACTCAATCATCTTCTTCCCTTCCCTTTCAAACCTTCTACCTTTCTCTCTCCTCTAAATTCAAAGCCCTAAATTCTCTGCACATTTCTCACTACCATAACAAAACTAAGCCCTAGTATTTTGGAGGGAAAAATGGCGTCATCTAAGGTGATGCCTTCAACCTCCAATTCTACAAATTCGGATCTCAATTATAATCATCATAATCATAATCTTAATCTTAATAATCATCATTATTATACTAAGAATTCTTCATCGTCTTCTCAAATGATCTCCGATTTTGCCCCCGCAAACGTTGTTTACGCCGATAATCCGGTTGAATCGGGGATGGATACGGCGTTGCTTGATGCGGAGATTACCCTGATTGACGCGGCGGGGGCAATTTCTGCAATTGGGGCTGAGGAGGAGGAGACGGTGGCGATACGACGGCAGACTGGCGAGAGGAAGACGGCGGAAGAGGTTTGGAGGGAGATTGTAGCGGGGAAGAGTGAGAGGAAGGAGTTTAAGGTGGAGGCGGTGGATGAGATGATGACTTTGGAGGATTTTCTGGCGAAGGCAGGGGCGGAGATGGAGGGAGAAGTGGCGGAGGAGGTGGTGGAGGAGGACGTGAAGGTTGGGGTTTCTGGGGATTTGGAGATGAGTGATAGTGGAGGGCTGTTTGATTTTGATCAGTCGTTGGTTCAGTGTTCTTATCCACCACAACCGCAGCCGATGGAAGCTGCCTTGGGTGGTGTGATGGTGTATGGGAATGGTAGTGGTGGTGTAGGAGGAGGGATGGAGGTGATGGGTGGAGTGAGAGGGAAGAGAAGAGGTGGGCCCATTATGGAGCCGTTGGATAAGGCTGCTCAGCAGAGGCAAAGGAGGATGATCAAGAATCGGGAGTCTGCTGCCAGGTCTAGGGAGCGCAAGCAGGTATATCTCTCTCTTTTCTGTAATTTTTGATGAAATTGAGAACTGATTGAATTTCTACTTTTGGAATTGGGTTGGTAGGAATTTAAATCATCAATGAGAACTTCTACTATTTTTTGTTTTGATAGTTGTGGGAACTTCTACTTAGATGGGAGGAGTGTTAACTAAGAAAAGAAAAGATAGGAGGAGTGTTACGGTGTTACCTAATTCACGGAGCGGGTAAGCCGTGTAGGGGAACACGATTCACTATTTGACTTTGTTAAAATGGTTCAAAAGGGTTCCATTGTATCAGTTCGTGGTTCGTACGGTCTTAGCAAATTAGGTAACACTGGGTGGAAGAAGCAACTGTATATCCAGTCTAGAGAGAAAAAGTGGGTGTCTTTTGTTATTTCCCTTGTATATTTTGCTCTATGTTTGTAGTGTTTTATTTGCTTTTTTACATTTGGAATGTGTAGGCTTATCAAGTTGAGTTGGAATCGTTGGCTTTGAAGTTGGAGGAAGAGAATGAACAGCTATTGAGAGAAAAGGTAGGATCTTCAACACTCACTCCCCCTGGCTATAAAAGGGGCGAGGAAGGATAAAGATTACTTTGCTGCTGAGACATTATGTTTTTGTTGTTTGAAATATGTTGTTAATATGATTCATGGTATCACAGTTTGGCTTAAAAGAAATGTCACATTGCTTTACTGTTTCACATTTTTAGGAATCTAGATTGTCTAGAACTCTAGATGAAGTGTTCAGACGATATATTCTTTTATCACTCTTGGTAGTAGTGTTATATGCCTAAAAAGGTTATACTTAGTGTCTTGACCATCTGCTCTGTTTCTATGGGAAAGGAGTATACATCTGAGTTTCTATCTTGGTGGGATTTGGCTGGTTGTTGTTGGTTTATCACTTTATCAGTGTATCACTTAGTATTAGGAAGTTGGCTATGCATCAAATACAAAGACTTTATTCTATTGATAAGTACTTGACTTTCAGAGGGAGTAGTTTGTCCTCCTATGGTTGTCAAAATTCCTTTCATTAGATTTTCTCAAACACTATCTAATATCAAGTTTCTAATTGTATCTTATATGTACAGGCCACATTGGAATTTGGTAATGTTTATGTTGTGGCGTGGTGAAAATTAACATTGCTAAATTTAGTTTAGGAGGTATGTGGTGGGATCTTTATTTTGGATTGTCGACTACAGAGTATTAAATAGTGATAGAAATAATTGTCCTTTTTCGAACAAATGTAGCCTATTAATATGAGTAGCAATAAATTATTACTCCATGTGTTAGGAATTTGATTTATTTTGGTAGGAAGTGGAATTGTGGTTAAAGACGCGACATCCTATTATCCTGTTACTTATCCCTCTTTTTTTCCTCATTCTGTAAATCTAATATATACATATAAAGGAGGCACATTTGCTGAATTATTAGGTGCCATGTAGATATTTTAATTATTAATTACAAACATATACAACTCCATCCAAAATCAAACACTTTACTAATTGGGAAATAAATCTAAAATGAAATTCAATTCAAAATCAAACACTAATGTATTCTAATATATAAAATATAGTAGTTGTAATATGAGTTTTATTTTAACTTAACAATTTAATAGAAAAATCCGTGCATCACACGTGCTAAAATCTAGTGTATATATATATATATATATATATATATATATATATATATATATATATATATATATATATATATATATATTTATATATATATATATATTAAAAGAGGCATATTTGCTGAAATATTAGAGCGCCACATAAGATATTGAATGGTTTCGGCCAATGAGAAATAAGATTTCTAATTTATTTTTGAATTAAAAAAATCGATTGTCACGTAGATAATTAATTAGTGTCACATCGATATGTTAATTCATTCATTACTAATATATACAACTCCATCCAAAATAAAACACTCTAATAATTAAGAAAATAAATCTAAAATAAAATTCATCCAAACTAAACACTAATCTAAAATAAAATTCAATCCAAAATCAAACATTAATCCAATATTAGAGCGCCACGCGGGAAATCTAATGGTTTCGGCCAATGAAAAATAAGATTTTGAAATTATTTTTGAATCAATTAATTATTAATATTACACATATACAATTTCATCCAAAATCAAACACTCTAATAATTAAAAAATAAATCTAAAATGAAATTCAATCCAAAATAAAAAATAATCTAATCTAATATATAAAATATAGCTCTTGGTATATATAAGAGTCTTGTTTTAATTTAACAATTTATAGAATCCGTGCATCGCACGTGCTAAAAGCTAGTTTGGTTATTATCAAAGGATGGAGAAATTTCTCCTTTTTTTTTGGTGAAATTTCTTTTTAATCTTTTTTGAGAATGTTCAGTATGAACAATATGTATCGGGTTCCAGTATTTTGAAAAATGGACTTCTTACTTAATTTTTCTGCAAAAACTACTACAGTGGGATGGTTAAGAAGGTGCAAACTTGACTTATATGATTGGATTGCATACATCTGAGTATCGTAAACCAGCTTTTTAGTTTTCAGATTCAATATTCAAAATGGAAATTAAAAAAAAAAAAAAAACTCAGTGTTCAGGTAGTCATATTCTCAAAACATGTATCCATAGGGTGTTCATGGGCAGTGAAATAGATCTTGTGTGTGATACTAGAATTCTGTTCATCATTTTCAACTATTATTCTATTTATTTCTCCGTTTGACAAACCGACTAGAAATTGCATTGAATCTAATCTCGTTTGCAGATAGGTTGATATATGTGAAAATTGGTTGATGTTGACTTTCAGCCTGTGGTGAACTAAATCCATAACAGTTTGACTAAGAGGGTGTTCTCTTCGACTTATAGGATATTACACTTCTAAATTAGGAATGACCCCACAATTATTATATTGTCTCTCTTCCCATTAAATTTTTTTTGTCCCCACACCCTCTCTCATTCAATTAAAAAAATACTACATTAACTCCTACTCCCTCCTAGGGATGCTAATGAGCCGAGTCGAGCTCGAGTTTAGCTAAACTCGACTCGAACTCGAAAACTTATAGTCAAGCTCGACTCGACTCGAAAACTCACGAGCTTAAAATTTTCAAACTCGACTCGAACTCGAAAACTAAACCCAAGCTCGAACTCGACTCGAAATCGACTCGAAATCAGCTCGAAAACTCAAACTCGAGCTCAAAAACTAAACTCAAGCTCGAAATCAGCTCGAAAACTCAAGCTCGAGCTCAAAAACCGATTCGAAAATCCAAAATTGAGCTCAAACTCGACTTGAATCACGTTCAAATCTTATAAAAAATAAGTTTATACCCCAAATCATTATATCCATTAGCCCAAATGAAAGCCCAATGGAAGTGATTTGTACACTTTCACACTCAAAAGTAATACTTATAACCCTTTCCTTCTTTCCTCCCTCACTTATTTATCAATGTGGGACAAAGATAATATAACCTTTCTTTCTTTCCTCCCTCACTTATTTACCTATGTGGGACAAAATGAATATAATTATTTCCTTCTTTCCTCCCTCATCTATATACCAATGTTGGAGTAACTATAGAAATTTTTTTTGCTGCCAAATAGTGTAATTTAGATGGACGATTTCGATTTTTTTTTTGTCCTTAATAATTTAGCCATCCATTTTAGGAAGAAAAAAAACAAGTATATTTTTTAAGGAACAAAAAAACATAAAATGATGAATAAAAATGATAAAATAAAAAATTTCTATTTTAATAAAATATTATATTATATATATATATAATTCGAGCTTCTCGAGCTTTTCGAGTCGGGTATCAAGTTGCTCGACTCGACTCGTTAAATTTTCGAGTCGATCTCGAGCTAGAGTCGAGCTGATTCGAGTCGAGTTTTGACCGAGCTTTGACCGAGTCGGGTTCGAGTAGCTCGCGAGTTCGCTGAGCTCATAAGCACCCCTACTCCCTCTGTATTTATTTAAGGGATACACTTGTCTTTTCCGGCCGTATTTATTTAAGAGATACACTTGCCATTTTTAGTAACTTATCAACCCCACCATCTAATTAAATAATATATCTACACCCCACCCCCACCACCCCCCACCCCCCACCCCCCACTCCCTAAAATGAGATGGTCCCCACTTGTTTTTCTTATTAAAATATCTACTCAACCTCACTTGTTTTATTACTTTATTTCATTCAATTCTTTTTCTTAATACGCGTGCCCGGCCAAGTGTATCTCTTAAATAAATACGGAGGGAGTATTACATCTACTTTTTCAATAAAATAACAATTGATAACCAAACAACCACTTATCACCTAAAACTTTGTGCAAAGGTAAGTGTAACAACTAATCTTGGACGGAGTGAGTATTTGATTATTATTTACGTTGGTATATTAAGGCTATGTTCTGTTCATCTTATTTTCACTTATTTCAGGAAAAATAAAAGTTCAGATAAGATAAGTGCAGGAAAAATAAGGGTTGGCCATGTACTATTTGTGACTAAAATAAGTTTTGATGAGTTCTAAACAAGTTCAGTTAAGTTCATATAAGTTCATATAAGATGAGTTTAGAAAAAATAAGTGAAAATCAGGTGAATAAAGGGCATCTTAAATAAATCATATTTATAGGGTTATACTCCCTCCGTCCTTTAATACTCGCACCGCTTTCCTTTTCGGTCCGTCCCTTAATACTTGTACCTTTTCTATAAATGGAGTATTTTACCAATATTACACTATTTCTCACACTTATCTACTAACATACCTACACCCCTACTCCCTACAAAAAATCATTTAAAAATTCACACCCCAACTCACCAGTCACCACTCCCCACCCCTTACACATTTCCCACTAACTATATTAAAAAAATACCCCACTATCAACTAACACCCATTAAATTAATAAATCAATTCAAGTGTCTTAAACTCCAAAGGACGGAGGGAGTATTAAAATAATTTATGGTTACTAATTTACGGTTAATAATTATATAGAAGTATCAATGGTTACGTCGGATTTTTAACTCGGATTCGAACTTGATTTTAAAAATAAAGTACTATTATTACAAAGTAATAATTTATATTATTAATAATGACATAAAAGACCTAATTATTAATATAAGAAGTAAATAATAATAACTTTATTAATTTACGATTATTGATATTTACAATCACTATAAATATTCTAATGGCTAAAGTTTAGAAATAATCTAATAAACTTTAAATAAGGTCTTATAAGGTCCAATAAAGTCTTATGGTCCTATAAGTTCAATTCAGATAATTTCAGGTCCTATCAGTGTAAGAGAACACACCCCAATAGGCCTATCTAACTCAATAAAATCATCCACGTACTGGGCTAGTGGCATTTGAGTTATTCTAACCTTTAGGATAGTTTAAGGCGTTGGGATTTTCTACGCCTAAAAGCATTTCGAAGTTCGAACAATTTGGAATTGGTAGAAGCCTTACTCTCTTATATGGTTTTTTTTTAATATCATTCCTATTACATGGTCATGGTCATGTGCATTTATATTTTTATGTGCTTCTTTATGCATTTTTCATGTTCGTTTCAGAAATTATGTAGTATACACTATTCAGGTCCTTGCATATCTGTGTTGCTCGTTTCTGCTCTTACAATAAGAGTTGAGGAAAAAGACAATACCTTATCAAACACTTCTGCCTTACCTTTTACCCTTCTCCTTCAGAGAATTTGGGTTGGCTTTATTATTTCTTCCGTGTCATGTTACACAAGAACTTGACGATATGTTGGTACTAACATTTACTGTTTTGACTTTTGAGTCCCATGCACTACCTCTGTTTTCGCCTTTCGCTTCCTGACTATTTCTATATTGTCAGGGTACAAGAGAACCTGGCATTTATATATTAGCGTGATTTAAGATGTTACCTAGTTGTGTTGTAATTCACAGTGAAATAGTAGCACGAGTGCGTGATTTAGACTTTGCATAGTTGTGCTGTAATTCACAGATCACCTTTGGGATGACTGTCTACAGGGTCCAACAGAACCTCCTGAGTAATCCTTACATGCATGCCCTATGGTTCATGGGGTTTTTATTTTAATTATTTTTTATATAACTTTCGTGCCTTATGATTGTTTATAATTCCTTGCGGAAGTGAAAAAATAGCTTAAATTGTATTGTGCTAATAGCTTGTTTTGTACTAATACCTTGGGTGCCCGGGATGGTGAGATTCAGTATGACTTGTATCACTCCCATTTTGCATGAGTTATGTGACTAAAATGTGTGATATCTTGCTCCCATATCATTCCCTGCTGCTTGCTACACTTTTATATGAAATTCCTGAAAAAAACATATCTTTCAAGTTCACCCAAAAACTTAATAAGTGGTGGCATAAAACACTCCCTGTCTGGAATTAGTTTTTCGTCTTTGCATTTTGTACACTTGCCTTAATTGACTGGCCAAAATTTATTGCACACTGGCTTTTCCAATTAACTTGCTCTTGGTATCTGTTATTCTTTCCGTGCCAAAATATTTACAAAGTATTGTGAGCTGGAGGAAGTATTTATTATTGGAATGGAACTTTTTTTATAACAGGTATATGTTCGAGCTTTAGTAGTATAGATTCGTTGCTTGTTGTCATAGATTACCACCATTTCAAGAAAAGTAACATAATTCTGATACAGTAATACTGACTTTTGGCTGAATGGAATACCATTTTTGGCAACTAATGATGTGTTTTCTTGTATTGCCATGCAGGCAAAGAGGAAAAATGAAAGGTTCAAGCAGGTAATTATTTTATTGTATTTTTCCGATACGAATGAAGTTATTATTTGATTGATTAGCTTAAAATGCAATACTTGGTATAAGAACTTGATATTACCATGTGTCATTTACTATTATAAGATTTAACAGCAAGTGCTATTGCCATAGATAATTGTTTGTGATTTACTATTGCTGTGCTGGTCAATTTGAAACTATGGTAATTGTGACAATTGCAAAAAAGCGTTTGGATGATAACAGCGCTGTTTGAAAACAGTATGTCTGTTGGTTTGGCTTATAATTAGTAAGCAGTAAGAGTGTGTGTCTTAACATCTTCAGAATGAGACCAAAGTTGTCTGCAGGGTTAGCTGACTTGAGAGTTTTCTGTTAGCTACAAACACGAGAGTCAATTTTTGTGCTTAGCAATATGGTTTTTAACTTATAAATAGTGCAAGTTGTTCTTCATGAAATTAGTTTTTGATTGCCTAAGAAGTTGAGGATGGACTCCGATGGAGTAGCTAATATCTCTATGACGAAGAACCTGTTAAGTAGATACCCTGAGTATGGAGAGTGGAACCTTTCCGTTTTGATGCTTTATTTTTTAGGAACGAAGAAAAAGTAAGGTGATTGGAGGTGATGGTAATTGGTAAGGGGTGAAGTAAAGAAAATAAGCTAATGTTGGTAGGAAGAAAAGAAAAGGGAGGGGGGAATAGTTACCCTCACCCACCATCCCACTAGGGTGATTATTACCCTCGTGTGGGGTTAATAGCTTCCCCCTTCCTCGCTTTTCTTCACACCACCACCACTTCTTATCATAACATCACCACATCACCCTCCTTGCAACCACCTTATTTACCTTCATTTTCCTTTTATTTAGTTGATTTTTATTATCCCCGTAATCCATTACCCCCAATCCAAGCATGCCTTTAGAGTGAACAACTTTTGTTACTTTGCGGATATCCCACAATTCCTCTTTGCAATACACGGAATAGTATGCAATTGCTTAAGTTTAGCTATCAGAAAAGATTCTTACCTTATAAAACCCACCGAAGATATGTGGTTCATAGTGTCAATAACTAGATCTATCGTTGAGTGGATGTGTCGAAAGGCATTTGTAATATTTGGACAACTTGGTGGAAAACCCTTAGTATTATAGATAGGACAGTAGGTGATGATATGATTGATGTTTAATGAACAATCTCATTGTCTTAGAATTGACAGTAGCTTTAATCAAGAATGCAGTTGAAAGGCTTGAAGTGAATGAAGCAATAATGAATAGATGGAATACTGAGGCTCACATATTAGATTTGTCATAAGTTTGACTTATAATAGAAACGTGTGGGAATGAAGAACAAGTTATAATTCTTTTTTTTGTGTGTGTGTGCGTGTGTGTGTGTTTTGGGAGAGGGAGGTGGTTCAGACTTCAGATAAGAGGATGAACGAAATATGTTTTAAGACACAGTGTGCAAATTAAACATTTTAAAGAGAAACAATACAATATGTGTTGAAAGTTAACTCATTTGCTAAATTTGGTGGCATGTACTCGACCTGCTGTCGACTTGTGTTGATTAGATGGTAACAGTAACAACCCTAACCTTGTCCGCTCCCTTTTCTGAACCTTCCAGAGACTTGATGACTTGATGCACAGCGTGACTGATTCTCCTTCTGACTTGACTTTCTTTGTTGCTATAACATGTGAAGCACAAGGAAAATGTATCTAAGTGTCCAAACAAGGACAACCTTAGATTGTTACTTGCTATTTTGTTGACTACAATATGGGGTATATGGTAACTTCCTATCCCTTTCTGATGGTGATTCCCCTTTTGCAGCTCATGGAAAAAGTAGTCCCAGTCGTGGAGAAGAGAAGGCCACCGCGTGCTCTAAGGAGAGTTCGGTCAATGCAGTGGTAGTCCCAATGGGTTGGTATTTGATTGGGCGAGCAATCTCATCAATGAAGCCTTGTTTACGAGTGAGAGCTTACCTATTTAAAAGCACACTTATTCTTGACATGCTGATAGAAGAAGATGAGTGTAGATGTAAAAGTTCACTTAGCTAGATAAGGAGAAGCCACTTAACCTGACTGTTAGTAGCAGTAACTCCTAATAGAATATGTCTAATAGTATAAATCAGTTGAATATAGAAAGTTCATTTGTGGTTAACGTATTTGTAAATTTATGTGTAGAAAGAAGGATTACAAATATCTGAAATTTCTGTCTCCAACTTTTTTCATATCTCAACAAATAAAATATCCAAGTCTGGTTTACGGAGAATCCAATATACCAATACCATTATCGCAAGGATATGGAGAAGGTATTCGACTGCATCAGGGATGTTTATAGGTTGTACTTGTACCTAGGTGTATCGAATTTGGTAAGTGGTTAATTAGTGAATTGGAGTTTAAAAAAAATGGAACCCTAACACACGTTTGTTTGTCTACCCATAATGTATATAATTGGTTAATGGTTATGCTTTATCATTGATATCTAGAGTTTACTTGGACATTTTAGTTGTACCATCAAAAAACTTTTGGTCTCATCTGCCTTGTAAATGAACAAATAAGTAAAATAAAGATAGTTGTCTTAACTGTGCAAGAGCATCATTAGGAACAAAAGGTCTTGCGCGCACAAGGTGTACAATAAATTTATTGTACACCAAGACAACTTTTATGCAGTTTTTCGTAACTTTAACCTATTTTTCTGTAACTTTTATATTATAAAATTAAAAAGTTGATAGATAAACATTTTAAAGGGTTAAATGATTAATTTATACATTATTAGTGATTTTGAAGAAATAATTTTTTATTCAAATAAAAAATTTATCATTAAAAAATAGATAACTTTTACATATATTAATGTAACTTTAAAGCATTTTAAGTCAACTTTTACTTCGGTGTACAATATTTATTGTACACCCATTGTAAATAAGAATTTGTGCATTAGGAAAACCAAATTTTCAATATACTCCATTGTGTAACAATGGAATATTCTTTTCATAAGCCGACGAAACAAGACTTGTACAAGAAGCAAGATTTTTTATTTTTTTATTTTTTTATTTTTTAATCAATCCAATGAAATCCTTAGAATGCAAATCTCTTTTCTATTGTTATTACATGCGGCATTGCACACTATGAGGAATCCTACCAAATACGTTGAAAAATCAATGCTTAATTTTTGTTTTAATGTGATAATTAGAAATAATCTTATGATAAATACCAAGTGGGCAAATGTCAAATGTCAAATGTCAAAGTCATGAATTTACCTTAATTTCTTTCTCAATTTGTTGCCCGATCCACATTACCGAGTCACATGCGAGTCCTGTGACATGCTTCATTCTGTAGTCCATCCATTGCTTTTCCGTTCTCAAAGATTGTTCAATTACTTAAAAGTAAATTAGCTTTTGTTTCGGTTTAAAAAAGGATCTTTACTTTATACTAAAACAGATACCAGGAATGACACATATCACTTTCTGGTGCAATTTTTTCCCGTCAAAAGCCTATTTCCTATAATATATCTATTTTTTTTTTTTTTTTAGTTTTTATCATTTTTTATAAATGGTTTATGTATGGAAACAAAATATTGGCTTTCTAAACATGACAATAATAAATACCACATAATAACTTGCTCAAAATTATATTGAAATATTTTTGTCAAATCGATGTATCAATAATAGAAAATATATTTAGTCAATATTTTGATCAAATTAACATATTACGCATATAAAATATGTAATACGTAATAGGACAAAAGTTTCATATCAGATGATTAAATATGAATATGTTCAAGATTTATTAATTATGCATTAGCTTTAGGAGGAGAAATATTTTATAAAAAATATGGTCAAACAATAATTTTAAAATATCCATGTATGCACGGGATATAATCTAGTGATTATATAAAAGTGGTTGTTTAATTATCATTTTAAGTTCTAGTTTTATTGAGAGCTTGTGATTTTACTGGTAATACGAAGTATAAGATTTAAATAAATATGAATTTTGGAGTTGAAAATAATATAGTATAAATTATGTGCTGAATTAATATTGAGTGATAAAAGAGGAGATGAAATGATGAAGTGAAAGAGGCTAATTAATGCATTGGACGATTATTGAGTTAATCTTGAACAAGGAAGATGAAGTGGAAGATGCTTCTTTTTTTTTGGATGTTTCACAATCTTTGCATCATTTCTTTTCTTAGTAAGTTTTTTTGGGTAAAATGTCATAATTACATTTTCTTTTTTCTCATTTGTAAAACATATTTTCTTTTTCATATTTTCTCTCTTTTCTAATCATATGAGCAAAAGTTGTCCAACTTCAACCATTTACCTAATTATTGGTTATTGTGTAACAAAAAATAATGCAAATTTGTAAATCGTAGTAGTAGCAAACTATGAAAAGAAAAAAAAAATTAATAGATGAAAGAAGAGATGACACGTAACTTTTAATTATAATTAGATTCGATTCCGTGCACGCACGGATATCTAAAATTATTATTTGATCATTTTTTGTATAAAATGTTTAACTGATATATTTCTCGTTATAAAGCAAATGCATAATAAATAAATCAGTTGCATACTCATTTAATAATTTAATATGCAACTTTTCGTCCTTCTACGCATTATATGTTTTATATGCTTAATATGCTAATTTGACCAAAATATTAAATAAAAAATACTTTTTCCATTTGATATTCCTATTTGACTAAAATATTACCAAAATCATTTTAAGCAAATTATTATGTGGTACTTCGTATGTATTAGTAGTTGTCATGTTTTATATGCCAATATATTTTTTCCATAAGTAAACAATTTATAGAAAAAGGGAAAAAAAAAAAGAAGTAGATATATTTAAAAAAAAAACAAAAATTGGCAGAAAAATATTACACCAACTAGTGATATGTATCAGTA
This sequence comes from Spinacia oleracea, assembly GCF_020520425.1. Taxonomy (NCBI): domain Eukaryota; kingdom Viridiplantae; phylum Streptophyta; class Magnoliopsida; order Caryophyllales; family Amaranthaceae; genus Spinacia; species Spinacia oleracea. The sequence goes on along the minus strand of NC_079490.1, from coordinate 157,366,569 downwards.
TTATCACTCCCCATGTCTGTTTCAATACTCCGTACGAGTAATAGATTTGACATTTTAGAGACTACGTAATAAATATACGGACTAATATTTATAGTTCCTAGGATCACAACATCACTATCATATATTCGGGCAAATAACGCGAATTTAGATTCAAAGATTCGAAATTTGACACCTAAATATTCGTTGTTGCCACCCTGGCTGGTCCTAGTGTGCATTGTGCATTCTTCTTCTCCTCCTCTCTTTCCAACTTCAATTTTTTGGTCTTCTTTCTTTTTTTTCGAGATTTTCTGCTCGAATTCCCAACTTTTCAATTCTGAAAAAGAAAAGAAAAAAAAGACTTTAGGATCTTAATCCTTGTCTATTAGTACAGTTTCAATCTTTAATCTTTCCGGGTATTTGCCAATTTGTGCAAAGTTTCATCCTTTTGCCATTTTGTTGTTCAAGATTTTGCAAATTTTTGGTGTGAAGTTTGAATCTAGAACTGGGTAAATTGTAATGTAAGAGTTGAAATGGGTGTTAATTCTAGTGATGATTTGGTGAAAACAATTGAAGAAATTTGTGATGGAAGTAGTTGTGATGAAACATCTCAAAGAGTCGACAATGTGACAGAGAAGAAGGATCAGAGGTTTTTTCTGAAGCAGTCATCTCTTTCGAATGGTCTTTTAACTAGAGGTATGTGATTTGTTGCTTTTATGGCTCCTTCATTTATTTTCCATGCTAATGCAAAATGGCTTATGTTAGAGCAAATCTTGATAATTTTAATTGAATAATGAAGTTTAAAGGAGGGTTTATGTAAAAAAAAAAAAAAACCTATTCAGAGAGGGAGGCAAAACATAGGCATAAAACCCTAGTAAAATATTAACGCCCCGTTTATTAAGCAGTCATAAATTGTGGAAATGGTGATGAATTTATATGTAATTTTGTGAGGAAAGCCATTAACACTTCCCCAAACATGTGTTTTTGTTCATAAATTTCCATCACCATACAATACCCTTTAGATTGTTAATGGAACTTTATGAAGAAAGTGATGTATTGTTAATACTCTAATCAGATTTTCTTGATATCTGATATGTTGCTTCATCTACAATGTCCCATGTGCCTGTGTTGGAAACAACTTTCAAAATGTCCACCAATCAATTGAGCGAAAACCTACATCATATATTCATATGTATGCTAGAAATCAGTATACGTAACATTATTATTTTGAATCTTGTAAGAAAGGCTGATTTTAGAATTAAGAGCTTACTAGCTTGTACACAATTAAAATGATTCAAAATTACTTGTTGTATTAACTTGTCATTTTGTAATATTTTTCTTCTGATTGATCAGTGGAGGAGGATTTCACAAAACGTAACCCAGTAGTAACAAAGCTGTCACAGCTTCATTCCATTGGAAGTGTTTCTGCTACTTTTGATGGCATTGCTCCTGATCTGAGGAAATCTATTCCAAGGTTAAAAATTGCCATGCTTGTTGTTGGCACAAGAGGAGATGTTCAGCCTTTTATAGCTGTTGCAAAGAAACTTAAGGCATGTATAAAAACTCTGTTCTGTTATTTGCTCGTCATTTGTTGTGCATTTTCATATATATATATATATATATACAGAAATGGCCTCACTTATTCTTCACCAAGAACTCGGTATCAGTGTGTTATGAACTAGTATAACTGGAGTATGATCAATGGAAGAATCAAAGGAAGTAAACGATGATTGTGATGAATATTATGGAAAACAGAACAATTGATTAGTAGAGGACTATTGCATGGGACTTTTGAGGCTACTACATGGTGGGCTTTTATTTGATATAACTTGACTCAAATGGTAGTGTAAAATTTAGTGGTAGATTCTAGATAGGTATGGGTGCTGTGATTACATGTCTGAATTCAAATGCTATATGTGCAGGAAGTTGGTCATCACGTTCGGTTGGCAACTCATATTAATTTTAGCGACTTTGTCAAGTCAGCTGGTGTCGAGTTCTATCCTTTGGGCGGTGATCCACGCGTTCTAGCAGGATGTAAGTTCCTAAAAGCTCATTTGCTGCTTTCTTTATCTTTTATTTTTTTCCCCTGCATGTTCATTCATATTTATCATTTACTAGGGTGAAAATCCTAACACTTATAAAGCTTCATACTTTGATTACTATTCACCCAATAGTGCATTTACGTGCATGCCCCTCATTTCCTTCTTTGTTTTATTTTGTCTTATTCTTAACAATAGAGCAATTACGGTTTCACCCTTCCATTGCTATACAAAATGTATTGTTTTCTTTGGGTATAATTTCCTATATATTGTACCTTCGAACTATCAATTAAAACGCATATGGTTTCTATTTCCTGTTACATGTAAATCCAACATCTAACTTTAACATATCATTTCTAGCATTTACCATAAATTGTAAGTTCTTAGCTTTTAAGTAACATTTTTACAAAATCCTAACACTTATAAAGCTTCATACTTTGATTACTATTCACCCAATAGTGCATTTACGTGCATGCCCCTCATTTCCTTCTTTGTTTTATTTTGTCTTATTATTAACAATAGAGCATTTACGGTTTCACCCTTCCATTGCTATACAAAATGTATTGTTTTCTTTGGGTATAATTTCCTATATATTGTACCTTCAAACTATCAATTAAAACGCATATGGTTTCTATTTCCTGTTACATGTAAATCCAACATCTAACTTTAACATATTATTTCTAGCATTTACCATAAATTGTAAGTTCCTAGCTTTTAAGTAACATTTTTACAAAAATAATTTTTTATACCTTGGGGGATCGTGCGCGCTAGCGCACGATCCAACAACTAGTAGTTTTAAAATTCTATTTGATCAAATACCTGACTACCTGAGGACAAACACTCATGTTATTTATAATGCTGTGTTTCAAAACAAGTTCCTGGATAACAAGCTTAAAGATCTCACTTTTTATTAACATTGATGCAACGATGCTACAGATGATTTGTTAACATTGATGCTAGTCATGACGTTGATTTGAAGCAAGAGCTTTTAACCTTGATGAATGGATGTATATGATGATAGGAGTGACCAACCCTTTGAATTTGAATTAACAAAAGCAATGTCTCTTAAGCATTCATGATCTGTCAATGATTTCTTCAGAGTACTGTGCATTTTAAATCTCTTCAATGACTTAATTTTGATCATTCATCCTATTCTTTTTAAAAATAATCAGATATGGCAAGAAATAAAGGGTTGCCTGTAGCAAAAGGAGAGTTATCAATTCAGAGGGAGCAATTGGAAGCTATTATGGAATCAATCCTACCTGCTTGTACAGAACCAGACATAAAGACTGGTGCACCGTTTAGAGCTCAAGCAATTATTGCTAACCCTCCTGCTTATGGTATGGTCACGATGCTTAAATGAAAATGTTTTTTGATTTATTGCAAATTCTGAACCTCACCTGCTGAAGTGACGAATTTCATCTTTGAATATCCTCATTTTTCCATATAATCCCTCCATTCCATGCTACTTGTCACATTAAGGAATTTTTTTTGTAAGGAATCATCTTCTATTGTGCTGTTTCACATGATTATACCACTTTTGACCAATAGCCAGCAATTTACGGAGTAGTGTTTCGTCATATTATATGCTTTAGTTTTTTTATTGATAACTATTTTGGGACATTTTAAAAAGGAAAAATTGACTACTAAAATGTGATGGAGGGAGTATTTTTTTTTTGGTTTGGTGGTTGAGTGATTTCAACAAAAAGAAGTTTTAATGTGATCATGCCTCACTATTATTTCTTATTTAAATGCCATAGTTCCTTTAATGTGTTAATTTGGACAGAAGACTTTAACTAATATCTGTATGGGACAGCTGCGCCTTTGTGGTGATTATACTGAACAGCAAAATCATGTGTTATGAAAAAGCATTGGGAGGGAGTGAGCTTGGAGTTACGTGTACTTTGTGAACTGGTCATCCTTTACTTTGTTTCCTCGTTTTACCTCATTTCCTATTGTGTGCATTGCATTCTGTTATTTGGAGGGATTGGAATATGTCGGGCATATATCTTTTATTTATCCAGTTTTATTTCCACATAAGTCCACCTGATGCCCTAATGACATGGTATATCATAACTTGCAGGACAGTCACATGTTGCTGAAGCTCTAAATGTACCTCTACACATACTCTTTACAGTGCCATGGACGTAAGTTTTCTCTCAAAGTTCAATATCTTTTAAATAGATGATTTTCATTAATAAATTTTCCTTTTTTTAGGATAGATTTTTGCTGATTTAGTGTCATAGATGTTATGAAAGTGATTGAAGAGTGTGAATGTCAAACTCTGAAACCATCCTGGCAAGGTTTCCAAGCTTTTAGACAATGCTGTATATCATTTTGGCACCTTAGTGAAACAGCTAAATATTACAGGTAAAAAAGGGGACTAAAGAGACTGAAAAACTTTTAACTAAAAAGACTGAAATATGTGGACGCAACCTGAAAGAAAATATCATAAGGCCTTCAGATATGATTTAGGTGAAGTTGGCATCTTAGTTGATTTGATTAGAACTTAATTGGGTACCGGTTGAGTTTAATTAAAGTGCACATAAGAATATTTTCTAACAATTTTTTGGAATAGGCAGGCCAACTTATGAATTTCCCAGCCCAATAGCTCATTTACCTCAAAGTCCTGGTAACCGGGTATGTTCCTTCACTCCCTAATAAATAATAACCCCAATGCATCAGTAATGGCTAATTCACTGACCCCTTTTATTTGTGGAACTGATGCAGTTGTCATATGTTATTGTTGATCTACTGATTTGGTGGATTATAAGGGGTCATATAAATGACATCAGGAAGAGACAGTTGAAGCTTCCTCCCATTTCATACTTTAGCACGTACTATGGATCTATATATCATTTGCCAACGACATACATGTGGAGTCGTCATGTCTTACCCAAACCAAAAGGTAGTAATAAGTAGCAACTCTTCACCAATAAGTATGCTAAGCCAAATCTGCTGGTGAAAATGAAGAATGTTTTTCACAACTTTGATATTTTTCTTTTTCTTCTTTTTCTGGCTGTCCTAACAACTTGCAGTTCTGATGAAATCTAATGAACTTGCAGATTGGGGACCTGAAGTTGATGTTGTTGGTTATTGTTTCTTAAACCTTGGATATAAGTATCAGCCACAAGAAGAGTTGGTAGATTGGATAAAGAAAGGGCCAAGGCCAATATATGTCGGCTTCGGAAGCATGGTAAAATCCCTTTATCTTTCTCCAGATTTTTATTTATAGTAGTAAATACAATTATTTAAATAATTTATGTTAGAATAGTTATCTAATTTATGTATGTTTAGGATTTTTCTTTTCTGATTGTACACACTTTGTCTATATAGTTTGAAATACAAATCGTCCCTAATTAGGGATTCGCATATTCTATCATGGCATTAGAGCTTACTTACCTAGCCCCATTGTCATTTATTTTAATTTTTTTTACAAAGATTAATTATATTAAGTTTCATGAGGAACCTTTCGTACTCCTCTTCCCAAGCATGGTAGTTGGCTGTCCTAGGTGTTAAGGTTGCAACTTGCAATTGATTGGCCGTCTTTGTCTTCCTCTAAATTACTTAACAACTTCTTGACTTAAAATTTACCAAAACTAAAATGTAATTGTTTCCCTTTGTTAGCTTCTTGATGATTCCAGGAGAACTACAGATATCATCCTTGAAGCACTGAAGCATACCGGACAGCGTGGAATACTTGACCGGGGTTGGGGAGACCTTGGTATTTGTGAGTACCTTTATCTTGCTTTGTTTTCACTTTCTACTTTCTTTGCCCATTTTCCTCTTTCTTTCGTTCACACATATTTGCTTTTCTGTTTCAGTTGATTTTTTTAAGTTCTGTTGAATTATACGTTGTGATGTATGCTCTATGAATGATGATATCTATTTGTACGTTGTATTATTTTAACCTAGTACGTGTCTTGCAGCTTCTGATTTTCCAGATGACATCTTCCTTCTCGAGAATTGCCCTCACGATTGGCTTTTTCCTCAATGTTCTGCAGTGGTGAGTTCTTGTTAAGGCAGTCACTGATTAGGATTTCCATGCATGTGTAGAGCAATATCTGCAAATGGTAAAAAAAAGTTCTGTAATATCCTTGCTCTCTGCTACAAACTTAATTGAGTGAAAAAACCACCATTGTAGCAAAAGCTTACCCTTCCTAAACCTTATTTTATCATGAGTAGGGAGTAGTTCTGAATGAAAAATGTATGTTTATTTTAATGAATTGTGTTTCAAAATTGCAGGTTCACCATGGTGGTGGTGGAACTACAGCAGCTGGACTAAAAGCAGGGGTATGTTTTACAGACCATATAAACTGCTGTAAATGATTTCCCATACTCGTGTATTGGCATAATTTGATAGTTAATTTGAATGAATGGATTACAGTGTCCCACTACAATAGTTCCATTTTTTGGAGATCAGTTCTTCTGGGGTGATAGGATTCATGAGAAAGGATTGGGACCAGAACCTATACCTGTTAACCAGCTCACTGTTGAAGCTCTCTCTAATGCTATCAGATTCATGCTTGACCCTGAGGTAAAATTTCATTCTCCAGACATTCTGTGAATTTTATTAATAAAATTTATCCCTATAGCCAAAAAGGGTTTTGAGTTTAAGATTCAGCCAGAGTCTTTTTCATCATAATAACCTTCTGTCTAAAACAGAATCTTCTGTACTAGATGTAAGTATAATTCAACATGTTGATAATCACAGGTCAAATGTCGTGCAACTGAAATAGCCCAGTTGATGGAGAATGAAGATGGTGTTGCAGCTGCTGTTGATGCATTTCATCGACATCTACCCGATGAATTGCCAGTGCCACCTGCATCGGTAGTGGAAAACCATCATCATCCAAATATTATACAGTGGTTCTTTGTTCAAATTGGAACTATTTGTTGCCAGGTTTGTTCTTAGATTTCTGTAGGTGGGGGTGTGACAAGAGGGTTTGTAAAGCTTTGCCCTCATGTGTTGTTCAAAACTTGTGTCATTCTTTTGTAGTTACTTCATCATTCATTTATTCATTTCATTCTGTATATTTTGTTTCCAACATAAGGTGGTAAAATACATTAGGAAACCCTATTAACGATGGATAGTTTCTTTACATGAATAGTTTGTCAAGTATATTTATTGTCTCATGATGAACTAATGTATTGTAAAATACTAGTGAAATGCATTTTTAGGGACTCACTTTTTTATATTTTTCATCATTTGGGGACTCACCCTTCATCTTTTATCATTTGGGGATTGTCCCCCACTGGAAATATAAAATTTGGCCACTTGATACAAAAAAAAATGTGGATTTTATAATGTTCTTAATCTCAATTCAATTACTCTATTTAAAAGCTGAAACCACTATGCGTATCGCTGAAACCACTATGCGTATGACAATCTCTCCTTTCACCATTTTAACTTTTTTTTTTTGTTCTAAAAAAATCTCTTACCTGGTTATTCTACTATGAAGTATATGATTATAGTTCTATTTGGGGTGACGTTTTTTTTCTTCATCTCCCTTCACAAGATTTTTCTCAATTCATCATGCGTGAGTTATTTGAGAATATGCATGATCAATATGCAAACGTATCTTTTTTCTTTTAAAAAAAACATCTCTATGTTATAACTCGTAATTGGACGGGCCAAAGATATAGTTCAAGTAAACTACAAAACCATAAGCCCATAAATATTTAGGGATGAGCATACTTGTTGTGTTTTGATCCTATTTTAAATATTACCACTAAAAATTACCTGACAAATTTGCAACAAAAATTTCAAAACTATAAGCAAAATCGTAACTAATTGCATGAAGTATTTCGTAAATAACAAGAGATAACAAAGAAGCCATTAAATTCCCAAATTAAAAATAAGAATTTAACTTTAGGAGATTAATGGATGTTCTTTAAAGAGTTTACGAAAAATCTTGAGGTCTTAGTTTTGTGTCATTATTTTTTTTTTTTTTTTTTGGAAGATTATGTTAAAAAAAAGTTAACTAGAATTAGTGATACGCAAATGTAAAGTATATAATTTTCTTTAACCTTGTCGGAATAGTGTTACATTGTCGGAATTAGGTTAACAACCACCAACAATCCCCAACTGATAAAAGAAAATATCATTTTTGATGTTTTGTATTTAAGTGGCAATCCCCAAATGATAGAAAGATGAGTCCCTAAAATGATAAAAGGTATAAAAAGGGAGTCCCAAAATTGGGTCTTTGGGCCCAAAATAGCTGGACGTACCAACCACCCCAATGGACGAGAACAAATTTCTGCCGATCACGATCTTTGTGACGAAGGTTGATCACAACCCAGCTACGGAGAAGACCGAATCCAACGCGAACGTGAATCCATCGCCAATACACGCCGCCGCGACTCCACGCAGCTGTGAATCCACCGCGAAGCTTGCCCAACCATTGGGGCGAGTCACAACCACCATATGTCAAAGTCGGCGGGGAGGATTGGTGGGGTAAGGCCGGTTCTAAGGGTTGGGGAGGCTGGTGGTCTGACGGGGTAGTTAGGGAGAGGAGAGAGATAATTAACAAAATCTCAAATCTTAATTACGTTTTTACCTTTCTTTTATTATTTAAAAAAAAAAAAAAAAAAACTAAAATTTGGAAATTAGTTTATGAATTTCTAAAAATAAAAAATCTGATTTTCATATTTACTAAAATAAATTAATTAATTTTTGGGATAAAAAAAATTAAAAGAGAAGAAAACAAAGGTAAAAGAAAATAATTTATGTGGCTAAACTTAATTTCACTATTGTAATCATCAAACTTTGATGATAAGTCTAGAATTTTCAAGTATAACTTCTTGAGCGATTTCCTTCAATATTGCTTTAAGATTCGTAAATTCGCAAAATACTTTACATTATCACTTATTTCCCACTCTACCGTTCACGTCAGCTGGGTAAACAAAAAACTTTTTTTTTTTTCTCCGATTCAACTTTGAACCGCCAATTCAATTGGCGGTTTGATTTTATGGAAAACCGCCATTTGAATTGGTGGTTTAATGAAATAACAAAATAAATAAATAAATTAAAAAGACGAGCAGTAGCATAATGATGGAGGCGGCGGCAAAAAATCCCCAATTATACGTTGCGACCTCTAAGCCAAAACCGGTGAAGGTGGTCAAATATAGAAGTCCGACAACAAAAGAAATTGAGAAATATACTAATTTGAAGAAGTGCTTGTTAAATTCGTGGGCTATGCAAATGTACCACCTTCAGGCATTCAAATTAAAAATCGATGATGGAAATGGGCTATGAACAGGGTAACTGCGAAGTTCAAAGCTCTGTCGGATCATGCTCATGATGAGTTGCTAGTCAGACTCAAAGGTGGATTGATGGTTGAGCGGCAGAGGGAAATATTATGAGTTCTTTGTGAAAAATATTTAAAAATTTCAAATACTTTTGTAATGTTCTGGGTTCGCAGTGAGTGGCGAAGGAAGAAGCCGAAAGGTCAATACTTAACCGCTATTTGAGTTAACGGTTTATTTTGTACAAACCGCTCATTCAGTTAACGGTTTATGTAATATAACCGTTATTTCAATTGGAGATTTTACGCTGAATAATAATAAAAAAAAGGTACACCGATTTTCTTGTTTACGTGTATGATACTGTAGGAATTTATATAACATGAGAAGTATTTTGAGAATTTACATATTTTCCAGCATTATTGCCGGAAATTGCTCTAACTATTGTGTAAAAGAAAAAAAAATAAAGGTAAAAAAATTAATTTGGCTAAAATTAATTTGACTATTGTGTTCATCAAACCTTGATGATAACGCTAGAATTTTCAAGTTTAACTTCTCCGCAGTACTTTTCTCCCGCGACTACTCCATATTCCACAACACACCCTTTTGTATCTTCCCATCCTCCAGATCCCGACAACAACAACAACAACAATGTCCAACAAATTCACCATCCCGCCGGTGTCCTTTCCATCGTCAGGACCGTCAGCATCAACCGCGTCCACCACTCCCGGTCCCGGCGGTCGCAACCCACCGGGCATGCTCCATCAACGGCAAGTCCCAACCGCACCGTTTCAACCACCACGTCCCTCCTCCCTCCCTTTCATGTCTTTTGACATCGGATCCGCCGCCGCCTCTTCATCTTCCACCTCCTTCCCACCTCCACAACTCCGCCAGGACATCGCCTCCTCCTCCGGCGGCCTCTTCTCTGACGAAATCCCTCTCCTGGAAGAACTCGAGATCAACCCATCCCTAATCTGGCGCAAAACTCGCTCCTTACTCAACCCATTCCGAGTGGATTCATCCCTCCACTCTGATCCCGACCTCTCCGGGCCCTTCCTTTACTACATCGCCTTCGGATTGTTCCAATTACTTGGCGGCAAAGTTCAATTCGGCGTTATCTTAGGCTGGATTGCGATCTCCTCCATTTTTGTTTACTCGATCTTGAACTTTCTGGCTGGTAAAAATGGGAATTTGGATTTGTATCGGTGTTTCAGCGTGGTTGGATATTGTTTGATGCCAATTGTAATCTACTCTGCTGCCTCACTCTTTCTCCCTCCTACCGGAACTACTGTTGGGTTTATTGTTGCTGCAGCTTTCGTGATTTGGTCAACTAGGGTTTGCTCTCGTCTTTTGGCGGTCGATGAATTGGGAGCTTCCGAACACCGTGGGTTGATTGCTTATCCTTGTTTCTTGATTTACTGTCTGTTTTCTATGCTTGTTATGTTTTGATTGAATACTTGGTATTATTGTTGTTGTTGATGTCGGAATACAACAATGTATGTCTTTGTAAGTGTCGAATTAGTATGATCAATGTCACTCTTGCCATTATGATTCTTTGGTTGTTTAACTTTCGGATTGGCTGAGGAGTGAAACCGTTCTCTTTTGCTTGGGTTGCATTGCTGATTATTTGATGTGCATTTATTCTTTTTACCTATAGGACGACACTGAATGTACTGGAATTTGCCAGATTTTCATATCATTGCAATCTTATACACTAGTCTGAAGTTTGTCAATTTTGGAGAGACAAGGTGTGAAATTCTGCCTGAAAAATTATGTGATCTTTGTTTAATTTTAGCTCTCTTCTCTGAAATGTAGGCGAGTTTTGGTTTGATTTGGATGGAAAAGAAGGAAAGGAAATCGCTTTTATTATGTTACCACCGGTCTTATAGACCGATTGATTAAAATGGTAAGAACCTAGTTAAAGGGCTAGATTGATTAAAATGCTTCTTTGGGGTTTTCTTATTGGGTAGGTTGTCATTATATTCTTTTTGCTGTAAGTGTAGAGGGTATGTTAGTAATTCAAGGGGGACAATAAAATTGAATTTACTAAAATAATCTCACATTTTCACTCATATGATAGAGATGTTTGGTTTGATGAATGGCATGGGATTTGATAGGAAAGTAAGGGAAATGAGAGGAAAACTCATTTACAAACTTTTCACTTTCCTTTCCTCCCGAAATTGGAGGAATTTGAAAGGAAAGAGTAAATCAAAAGTTGTCAATTACATTTCTTTCTCTTCCCTTCATTTCCTTCCATTAAACCAAAAATTGGAAAATAAAATCTAATTCATTTCCCTTCTTTTCCCTTCTTCTTTTCTCTTTATTTCCTTTACTAGTATTGAGCCTAATGAGGAGAAGGTTAGTGGGAGTTTATATAATATAAGTAGAGTTTGTGATTCTTCAAGTGTAGATTTTTCTTCCATTTTGTATTGTTGGGACAAGTGTGATTGGTTTACAATTCTCGCTGGATCGATGGGTTCTGGCTTGATGTTGCTGATTTGGTGAGTTAAAGGTTTATGATTACTCAATGTATTCAAGGACTAGAATTACTAGATGTCTGATTTTGAAGCTTGTTATCAACTTTCTGAAAGTTTTGAATGAATCGATCAACAGATTTTATCAACTTATCTTCTTGTGGGGTTATAGTATGCTGTAATTTGTATTTCTAGCCATTTAATTGGGTTTTGTTTTCATGATCAATCCTTGTATTAGTTTACTTAGGTTGATGGGTTGAGTTTGAAGTTTGGAGTAGTCGACATATTGACCAAAATTAAGAAATTGATATCACTTTTGTTTTAAATGTATCTTTAGTTGCTGATGACTTATTTAGCTCAGCAAATGAATATTGAATAGTACTGAAGAGTTTAGGTTGCAACTTTTAAGATATGAGGGAGAGGACAAGGTGTACTAAAAAACTGCAGTTCTGGAAGCAGCTAATATTCACTGCTTGTGAGCAATCTTTTGATGTACATGGTATGTGGAAAATTCACAGTAGTCATTTTTTTGTCAAGATTTAACACTATAATATAAGATTACTTGAATTCTTGGATATGACCAACCATTCATTGCTTGGGAAAATCTGCTTCCACAAGCCTCATACAACATTTGTGAAGAAGTTGTTCAGATCGAAAAATATCCTTAGGCCCTATTCTTTAGAACTGAACTGAACTGAAGAGTATGTCCTGTATTTTCAAGCTGTATCTTTTTATTCAGGACGAACATTATCCTTGTTCTGATATTTATTCAACATTTCAATCCTCATTTTGTATCTGTTGTAGTTATTTATATGATTTCAGCCTGAGCAAGTCTGCTAATGATATGTATCGACATGTGCATGATTAGAAATTAGAATAATCAATACCTTAACAGAAAAGACTCGCTTAAAAGCAGCACAAGGTGGCTGAACATTTTCCTGTTAGATATTGTGAATTACAGAGCTACTTCTGAATTATATCTTCCAAGGTGAAATTATATCTCATTGAGAAGACGGTTCTGTCATCCCCAAACCTTCTTCTGTATACCAAGATCCACTCAAACATTGTGAATTTGCTAATTGCTAATTGCTAATTTTTTAGATTTGTTTATCTGTGCTGATGCCATTTATTTTGTATGCTAATTATACAATAGTTTACTGTTTACTTAACCTGCTCAGGCTTGTTTACCTATGTGTGTGTGTATAGCTTACCTTACTTGACTCCATTTTTCCAATTCGTTGTTAGAGACCATGCAATTGTTTTGTCACACTACATCCGCTTAGAATCCCGTCTTTCATGAACATACGAAACATATTGAGATTGACTATCATTATATACGGGATGCTATTCATGAGTGTGTGTGTGTTATTTCTCTTATGGTCCAACGGATGAACAACTTGTGACATTTTCACAAAAGCATTAAGCAAGCGCAGTTTTTTGTATTTACTCTATAAGTTAGGTATTTGTGATCTACACGCTCCAACTTGAGGGGCCAACGAGTCTTGTGTATATACAAACTGTATTGTATTTTGGGCATATTGTTTTGATAATGATGTAATTAGTTATTCTAAGCCTAGAAGTGCCGTGGGCTTTACGCTTATGTTTAGGTTGTACTTTGTATATAACACCTAATGTGAAGCAATACAACGCAAATTTGATGGTGCAGGCGAGTGCACCGTGCTCTAGGTGCACTGGGATCAAAACGACCAGCATTACACATAAAACGCGCATTTGTCATTAAATCCCGAGAACAAAAGAACATTCTCAGTTGAACAAACGAACCTTTAAGGCTCTTTTCTATTTCAACTCTGTTTTTCGCATTTTATTTGATGTTATCTTCTTTTCGCTCCTTTTGCGAGTATTTATTCGTCTGGGTTCCATATTTTTGAATTCAGAAAATGCTGAGAAGAGAGAGAGAAAGGTCTCTATAAATTTCTTTTAGAGAGAGAAAGTAATGAAAATTTCTCAAATATTTCATGATTTTTCTGCTTTAACATCAAATTAATTCAATTGATTCTTCTTCTTCAAATTTGAATTATGCACCTGATAATCAGATTTTTGAAGGTATTTTTTCAATTTGTAATAACGAATTGCATGTTTTTGATGATTGTGATGATTTTGATTTTGTAACAATCGTGTTTTTGATGATTTTATGATTGTAATTACTTTGATTAATGTATTAAGATTGTTGAGTTTTGTTGATTTTGGAGATTGTTGATTACGCATTGTTTTTGTTAATCGTGTTTTTTATTACATTTATTTTGATGAAATTGATTATGTAATAATACATATATTTAAGGAATATACGTTTGGTTTGCAGAAAAGAACAATTGATCATATTTAATGAACATATGCTTGTATTAAAAGAACATATTAAATTTACGTTTTATTTTGTTTTTGATATTTTGAGGATTGTAATGAACATAGGATTCAGTTCACTTGATCTCACTGAATTATTAACTTGTTAATCAATACTGAACCACATTTATTAGACTTAGCATTAAATGCACATTTGGACCAAGGGTATTATTTCCTTCACTATCCACAAGAACAACTAAAAATGTACAATAAAATTACATGTACCACATTTAAGAGTAATAATACAAAATTAAAAGTATTTTAATTTCACTTTATAAAACAATGCCACTTTCTAAAACTTTTTTAAAAAAATCTCTATAATAACAATTTATACGACATTTTCTTTTCGAGGAAAACCTGTACGGAGTAAAATATTTTGAGAAAGTCATTGTCTCTTTATGTTAATACCAAAATAGAATGCAAGTTGTTCTTCCTGATATTGTAAATGACATTTACAGTAGTTAACTTTTTATCAAGGGGAGTGTAATTTTTGACAACATTATCCTTAATCATGAATTGATTAAAGGATACAACCGGATCATCTTCTAATTTATTGAGTATCATGTACCGATTAAAATCGATCTACAGTAGGCGTATGATTCAGTTGAATAACTTTTTATTGAATATATGTTGCTCTTTCTTAGTTTTCCAGAAAGTTTGTTAAATGGATCATGAAGTGCTTGATTACTGTCTCTTACAACTTCAAAGTCAATGGTGATGTTACATAGTCTTTTCAACAAAGAGGTTTACGACAGGGAGATCCTATCTAATAACGCAATTAACTTTTAGCCAAAGAATTTATATTAGACGTGATTGGAACTTATTAAACCTATTTGATTGTAACCTATCTGATCTATTTGAATTTAATTGATTTTATCTGAACTTATTATACGTACCTGAAACTTATTTTTTAAAGGTGAACATAACCCCCCGGACCCTTAGTTAGTTCATTTAAGATCAAACAATAGACATCATGTGATCTAAATAGAACACAACACGTACACCCTTGCTAATTTTACTTAAACTTGTCTTCTTAATATATATATATATATATATATATATATATATATATATATATATATATATATATATATATATATATATATATATATATTTTGAATCCAATATAAATTCTTTGGCTAAAAGTTAATTGCGTTATTAGATAGGATCTCCTCGCCGTAAACCTTTTTGTTGAAAAGACTATGTAACATCACCATTGACTTTGAAGTTGTAAGAGACGGTACTGATCAAGCACTTCTTGATCCATTTAACAAAATTCCTGGAAAACTAAGAAAGAGCAACATATATTCAATAAAAAGTCATTCAACTGAATCATACGCCTATTGTGGATCGATTTTAATCGTACATGATACTCAATAAATTAGAAGATGATCCGGTTGCATCCTTTAATCAATTCATGATTAAGGATAATGTTGTCAAAAATTACACTCCCCTTAATAAAAGTTAACTACTGTAATTGTCATTTACAATATCAGGAAGAACAACTGGCATTCTATTTTGGTATTAACATAAAGAGACAATGACTTTCTCAAACTATTTTACTCCATATAGTGTGAGGGGGTCGAAAAAGCACGAGGCTAATGCGTGACCTCGTCCCTCGTGGGTGTGACGTTTCTTTTTGTCAAATCAAGTGTAATTGGATTTCCTGTGAGTTTACACCCAATTGACTAGTAATATAGGAGTCGCCATTCAGTTTTTAACGACAATGAGAAAAACTGACAAAACCCGGTTATCGTGACATAAAGGGATTGCAATTATGTTTGACCACGACGGCCGTAGGTTCCCTTGTGATCCCTGGTGTGGGGATTTCTCAACATACACCCGCAAGGTAGAGATTGAGGGTTCGGGGGACTGTAACTACCTAGAGGAGTACTCGCTCTTCGATAACTCCAGAGGCAGGATATCCTTACTAGCTCAGCATAAATAATTGAAGGGACATGCGTTAACTATTAAACTAATCTGAGTTGATTTTAACAATATGCAACATATAATACTAGATCGATCGCGATTATCTGATTTAGATTGTTTTAAGGGACCTAGCATGATAATCCAATTTCCCAACATATTATCTTTATTAGGCGTGATAGAACAATCAGATTTGATTAGTTTAACAGTTCATAAAAGGGCGAGGAAAGCAATTAAATCATGCGAAGGGGCACATTACGACGCACCCTTGAGAAGTGCGTCACGGTTCTCAGAAAACTAACCACTTTGACTTTGCTATTTCTCCTTTTATTTAACGGATCTCAAACTACGGGACAGGATACGTTCTGTTCGATTTTTGGATCGATTGCGACAGAACGCGTGATCAATTTCGCAGCGTGAGGCTTAGGCTTAGGGGTTGGAGTCAATACTCAGAATATGAACTGTGTGGTTTTCTTTCACGTCGAATTTGGGGCTATATTTATAGAAAAGAGTTCGTGGAAAGATAGAATTTTAGAGATCTAATCCACGAAGAATTAGGAAAGAACACGTCCCAGGTAATTTCAGCGCCCAGTGCTGGGTGCCGAAGATTTCGGCGCCCAGAGCCTGGCGTTGAAAATAGGGCATGGGCCGTTTTCTTTGTCGGTTTTGGACTCTTAGAATCCGGAGTGTTTGAGACTTATTCGAGTCTTTTAGCGCATATTAACTTTATGACGGAATGCGTCTGGGCCCGTTACGAACTCTAGGCTCGTTAGGATTTTAATTAATACGTAACTCTTCTTTTCGAATCATATTAGGAATAGGATTCTTCTTGTAATTTCTATCTCATTTAGGATTTATGTTGGAGTGCAACACCTAATTCTGACAGGTTTCTATCTTTTATGACTTGCCACTTTTAACAACTACCCATTACGGCAGTTACTATTTTTAGCAGGTTTTCATAAATAGCAGGTTTCTATAAATAGAAGGTTTCGGGTGAAATGAAAAGGGTGATTGAGATTCGTTATTTTATAGGAGATGCGTTGCCAAGTGGAGATTTATGTTCTCATCATCGAACCTTTCCTTTCGGGAATGGGGACAAAAGTAGGTGTCTACAGTTAGCCCCCACTTTGACTGAGTCTCGGGATGAGACGATGGTCAAAGTACTGGACGGAGTGCGTCACACAAGCTATAGTGTATGTGACTTGTTTTGCGAGGGTCTCACGAGCCCCCGAGTGATAACATTTGACTTAAAGGTCATCACTTGAAGTGTCGACATATCCCTCACGTGTCATTGGGATTTGTCAACTAATAGTATAGAAACTCCATCACTTTGTCATTGGAAGTATCTAAAGATGTGTAGGAACTCCCTCACTTTGTCATTGGAAGTAGCTACAGATGTTTTCGAAATCAAAGCTATAAAGTGTAATTGGGCCTGGCCAAGCCCAATCACGAGGTAAAAATGTTTTTAAAGATTCTCATTTTCAGGGTTAGCTAAACGAGAAAACCCCCTTGTTTCTATGGGACGTAAAACGAAGGAAAATCCAGCACATCGTTCTTTTTTGGAAAAACGGAAAACCAATCCTTTAATTTTTGGAAAAAAGAAAAACTACTCACATCGTTCTTTTTTGGAAAAACGGAAAACTAACCCCTTATTAAAAAAGGGAAAACTACTCACATCGTTCTTTTTTTTGGAAAACGGAAAACCAATCCTTTAAAAAAAGGGAAAACTACTCACATCGTTCTTTTTTGGAAAAACGGAAAACCAATCCTTTAAAAAAAGGGAAAGCTACTCACATCGTTCTTTTTTGGCAAAAACGGAAAACCAATCTTTTAAAAAAAGGGAAAACTACTCACATCGTTCTTTTTTGGAAAAACGGAAAACCAATCCTTTAAAAAAAGGGAAAACTACTCACATCGTTCTTTTTTGGAAAAACGGAAAACAAATCCTTTAAAAAAGGGAAAGCTACTCACATCGTTCTTTTTTTTTTTGGAAAAACAGAAAACCAATCCTTTAAAAAAAAGGGAAAACTACTCACATCGTTCTTTTTTGGAAAAACGGAAAACAAATCCTTTAAAAAAAGGGAAAACCAGAAAAAGTTATTGCTGCAGCAACTAAGGACCTGCGCGGTTAGTGACGCAGACCCCGCCGGCTAAAGATGGAGAGCCTGTTTTTTTTGAAGATTTTATGTTTCGAAAACTGAGGACCTGCGCGGCTAGTGACGCAGACCCCGCCCGCTGAAGGTGGGCGAGCCCTGTCCGCTAAGGGTGGACGCCCCGCTCGCTGGAGGTGAGCGAACCTGAATTCGTCTTTTTGATTTGGGATTCGCGTGCCACGGTCTTGCCTGATTGAGGTGGACAAGTCCCTATTTCATTTTTTCTTGTGATTTCTCTTGAGAATTTCTTTTTATTCATTCTTGTAGGAGAGAATTCTTTCGAGGGATGCTCGGATTCAGTTACAACCTGAACGTGGGTTGACAACGTGCTTAGACGGACCATTGTCTCGTGGTCATCATCTTTCATGGTCTTGAGCTAGTATTTACGGCTCAATTTTGCCACTACTTGGGTCCTTGATTAGGGGACTATGTATAAGTATCGACGGCGACTTTTGTCTTGAGGTCGTAATCCGGTTTTATCTTTTGAGGTTATCCAAACACGGGACTTCGTACAGCGTAGTCTGGGAATATTGTTTTAACTTTGCATAATATATATTTTCTTTCGAGCCCCCAAGCATCCGTGCTTGACGGTCATTTCTTGTTAAAGAGGTTCCTTGGGGATATGCATTTTGTAATGTCCTTGATCGTGTTTGGGGGTCGTGCTCGTAAGTGCGAGCGATCTTTGAAGTGGTTTGCTACTTTGATGAAGTCGTGGAGTGCGACTTTCAGTATAGAAATCGGAAATTTTTGAGTCGAATGGATACGGCAAGGCCCTGTAGCAGTCAGAGCTTCTTTCGGGTCTGGGATCATTTTCGGCGCCCAGGCCTGGGCGTTGAAATAATTCACGCCCTAGGTTGGGCGTTGAAAATGTTGTTTGGGCTGGTGTTTTGATGACACAATTGGCCTCTTTTTTACTTGGAAATTCTACGTATTCTCTTCTCTTTTGTTTTTTCCTTTTTTTTTTGGAACGTAGAATTTCGGAGACCGCAATGAGTTGAGCTGATTTTCAGCGCCCTTGGCTGGGCGTCGGAATATCTGGCGCCTGGTCCTGGGCGTTGAAAGTGCGTCCCAGGCAGGACTCTCTCGTGATGATTTCCCGAGAAGCCGTAGCCGATTGGTGGACTACGGTGTTTGTCGCTCTTTAAGGCGTACAATTATTGCAATAGTCGGGCGAGTCTATATGGCCCGAGAAACATGCCTTGAGGCGTAAGACTTTGATCTCTCTTGTTGCTATTTTGAACGTATATTTTTCTTTTGAACGTGTTCGTGAATGTTCGATACTTAGAATGTACGTGCGAACGAGCGTTCATAGAATGGTCGTTGCGTGCGGTCCATTAATCAGTTCGCTTGAATCATTTTTTTTTTTTTTTTTTTGAGCAATGACTGATGTTGAATAGTTTGCTTAGAAGCTTGATAGGGTTCAGGTCCATTCATGAAGTGGGCTCAAGCATCGTGCCCTTTTGATCGTTCAAACATTTGCTTTGAGATTTTTTTTATTTTGCTACGGTCGTTTCGCAGCTTGGAGTCCCCAAGCATGCATATTGGGATGCTTCCTTTTGACGTACGATTTTTGTAGGTTCTTTCGAGAAAGATACCTTGGGGTTCCGCTTGTGTAGGTGCGAGTTATCCCTTCTGTGGCAGGTAATGTTTTGCTACTTTCAATCCTTAATGTAGAAGTCGTGTGGCTTGCATTTTGAATTTGGGCGATAAGTAGTCTTTGCCTCTTTTACACATGTTCTTGGTTGTGCCCGCATTAGCGCAATATGCCTTATTCTATTTTTTTTTAGACTTGTACTGTGGGATGTTTAAACTTACGGTGCGACGCAGGCTTGTGTGGCCTAACAACGTGTCTTAGATCATTCCTCCAGGTGTTGGGATACTATTTTTTTTTTTTTCATTGGAGTACTTCATCACGCCTCGTTCAGGTGTTTGAACAAGTGTAGCGCCTTCTGCGTGGGTGTGCACGGCTTATTACTTCGTTCGATGCGAGGATTCATGGATGTTTCTTTCTTGTTTTTATTTTCTTATCCTTGATTTTTTCTTTTGCTTTTGCTTTGGAACGACGTAGACTATGTAACGGGTGCTTGTAGGGCGAGCGTTATGTGCAGTAGTTTGATCGGAGTTTTGGTGACTCGCAATTTTCAGTTACCCTTGTTAGTGGGGTGACTTTATACATTCTAAGTAGTGCTTAGAATTTGGGAGGGGTTGTAGCCATTCTAAGGTTGGTTTTACACGATTAAAGCTTAGGATTGTGCCCCTATGACGTGTGTATAGCATTAGCGTCGAGAATTTGCGATAAAATCGTCATTTCGAGTATTTTTAGAGTGTTTATCTCAAGCCTCCAATTGTAGCTACGGGATTGGCTTGGTGCTATGGCTTGGTGCTATAATTCTTGGCATACGTTTTTATGCATTCATGGTGACACGGATCATGAATAGTTTGAACCAGACTCGTTTAGTGCGAGGTATGTTCGAGTAGTGATTTGCTACTTCTCTTGTAAATGTCGTATTGTGCGACATTGCCACGGTCAAGGTAGTCACATGTTGAAGTATGCCTTGACCAAAAGCTAGGTGCCTTTCTTTACCCATAATCATATTTAGAAATCTTTTTGACTCACTTGTAACATCGAGATAAACACATACTTAGCTTAAACCAACGACACTTTATTATGTTCGAAGAAGTCTTTGAAATTTATTTGAAATCCGAGTCCTACTGTGTACAATCCAGGGTGTCCTAAGTAAGTTGACTTATAGAAGGGTTCGTACAGGATTACATGAGTGAATCAAAATACTGTTACGATTTTTGGAATGCCGTCTAAGGATTTGCTGGGAGCCAGGGTGCAGGCGTCAAGATATTACTTGTGCCCGTGTGGTACATGCTTTGGGCTTTTAGGGGCCATCTTTTCCAGAATTGCGAGAATATAAACTGCTTTCAAATTGACTTAGATTTACTTGGTGTATATCTGTACAAAAGGTCAAGGTATACTTAGTTCTTTCCCTAGTCCTTTCATTTCAATCTTTAGCCCCTAGTTGCTATTATGTCTTCTCATTAATGATGCTTTCAGATTTCGATTTTAGATGCCCGTGTCATATGTCTGAGTAGGGTGAGCCTTGGTTAAGTGCCAAGTCCTATTGACAATGTCTGATTTTTCTTTTTCAAAGGGGATTCGTAAGCATTTGGATTACCATGAACGGGTACCCTGAGTTCAAAGGAACGATGGGGCGATGCCGTAGAACAATCCTCTTTTTTGCAAGCTTACTGCCTTTACTACTTGTTGGCGATTATGACTGTGTCTAGTGGTGAAAGAAGGTCTTTAAGAGAACGACTATGTCTAGTGGTTTAAGTGAGTTAGTTCGCTTTAGGGAGGGTCAAGTCGGGTACTTTAGTGGTCATGGACGCTTGCGCTAGCCCCCATTCAATTGAGGCAAAGCGATCTTTTGAGTCTTGGCTAAGTGCCTAGGAGTGTGAGTGCTCCTTCTAGCAAGGGTACGTGCCCTTATTATTTTTCGATGTGTGCTCATTAATTTTGGCATCTTGATGACTTGGATTCTTCCTTTGACTTAAATTTTTCTTTCGACTTGGATTGCAAGTAATTAAATTTCAATAAGGGACTCTATTTCTTATTCTTGTTATTCTATAGGCTCTAACATTTTTGCAAATTGGTTGGACCGAATCATGGATTGCCTACGTATCCGCCTTAAATAGATTTAATTTGGAATCAGGTCTTGCGTAGTTCTTAGCCAGAAAATGGTTTCTTAGAATGCCGATTTTAAACAAGTACGTTCGAGTGGAATCGTAATGTTTGAAATAGGGTGAAATAAGTGAAGTTTATTATTATTTTAATCTGCCGCTTTGCCGTAAGCCAAAACTTTGTTTTATTTTTTAAGTACATGTATTTGCACAAAAATCTTTTCATGTGTTTTTTGGTACGTATATCTGAATACGTGTTGTACCCCTCCAAGTGTTCGTTATTTTTCCGTGCATGTGCGGATAAAATGACGAGCACTTCTGGACAAAGTTTGGCGAGCAGAGAGATTCAGCGCCCAGGCTGGGGCGTTAAAGATTTCGGCGCCCAGCTGTGGGCGCTGAAAATGATTTCTGGGCGGATCTTTTTTGGTGCGCTAAATGCTTCTTTTTCTTTTTAGACGAACTTTTAAAGGCGCTTTACAAAGTTTCCTTTTTTATTATTTATTATATTTTTTTGTACTTTTCATTTGTCTTCTTTTTTTATTTGTGACTCAAGACGGCTTGAAAAATGGGTTGAATGAGATAGGATAATTTGTATAGGTATTGGTCAAGCATGAGGATTACATCTGCTAGGACTCACAATTTGCAGCCTCAAGCTAGTGTCATGAGTTTACATCAACCAAGGCCAATGAGTAGCATGGGGACGACTCAAGGGTATATCAACAGGATGTATCCAAACAAGTTATATGGTCATTATGCTAATGGTGGTGTAAGAGCAGGTTTGGGCTTTGGAAATAATGGGTATGACACACGTGTCAATGGCCGTACGTGGTTTGCAGTTGATAACAAGTTCAAGAACAAGAGTCGAGGTAATGGTTTCTTGGGTTATGGCAATGAGAACATGGATGGGTTAAATGAGCTGAACAGGAGCCTCAGAGCGAAGGCGTCTAAGAAAATAAGGATTGGAAAGGGTAGACATCGTAGAACTTTATGTAGTTTTTGTGGCATGATTTGGATTGGTTGACTCAATGCTTTCCCTTCGTTTACTTGGGTAAATTTCGCACTTTGGGAGGTACGGGCTAACTCGATTCTTTCCCTTCGTTTACTTGGGTAAATTTCGCACTTTGGGAGGTACGGGCTAAGTACTTCATGGCTCGCTCTTTTCGCTCTCCCTTTTCTCTTTCTCTTTTTTTCTTTTTGCTTGGGGTTTCTCCCCAACATAAATCCTTCATTTTTTTTTGGGCTAAAAGGTAGATGGTTGTGGTCTTTGAGTCACGAGGTGAGACTGAGTGAGCCTCGTTTGGTAGGCCTACAGTGGACCTTTAATTGTAGTAGGCCTAGGGTGGACCTTTAATTTTAGTAGGCCTAGGGTGGACCTTTAAATTGTCTTACTTTGCAAGCGTATTTAGTCGTTTCTTAAAGTGTGCAAATAGCGTAGATTCAAAACGTTGTTTTTACTTTAGTTTAACGAAAGAATTACATCGAAAATAATTTTTTTACAGTTTTCGGGATTTAATTGGAAGTTGTGATTTAGACTCGAACTTTCATTAATTTTTCTGATTATAACCCGTGTAGGAATATAAGGAGGTGGCCTAGACTCAAAATAATGACGTGGCGTAAGCCTATAATACTTGACCAAGCGACTCTCAGACTTAGGCTAATTGGACCATAACTTTCGTTGGTTGACACTTTAGATTTTAACCCTTGGGTGTCCATTTGTCACGCGCCATTTTGCTTAATGTTGGCAAGGTAGTTAATTGGGTTGATCGAATTTTCATTTTTGCAAGACTAGAATCATTAGTGCGGCTTCCCTCTTAGTGTGTATTGCTTTACCCCAATGGTAGCCTTATGGTATGCCGATCTGGGTATTTTCATGGTTGGTCATGTTGCATTCATGGAAAATCTTTTAGTCCGTACTTAGGAGTATTTAAAGGAGCGAGTGGCTCGAGAGGACTATGATAGTCGTGACCCAATGTGATCATAAGCCTTGAGGCCATTAATTTTTTGCTAATGGTATTGACACCTTAGGTTCACTTTGGGGGTTGTGCGACTTGTTTGGTTATGATACATATGACAATTCATAAATCATGCGGAAAAACCATAAAGCCAGGAAAGCATATTATTTACACATAATCATTTAGCATAGTTTAGATGCATACTCTTTGTTGCGTGCCTTCCCTAGCTGCGCCCGAACCGAACAAGAACAAGTCTTTAGGACTCCAAGTGTCGTCCCTCCGTAGATAGTCCACAGCACGTCCGGATCCGCCTTAAGCTTCACCAACTAGGATCGCCCTTAAAGTACTTAGAATTTTCGGCACTTATTGGCAATTGTATGACTGAATTTTTGCTCTCAAAAATCACTTTGAATACTTGAATACTCGATGAAAAACTCGTGTATAAATTTATGACCCTAGGCATATATTTATAGAACCTTGGAAAGGATTTCGAATCCTGTTAGAATACTAATTAATTAATTAGAATCCTATTAGAACTCTAAATAATTAATTTAATCTTTTAGGATTAGGATTTAATCTATGCACGAATTCCGATAGCTTTAGGATTCGTATAGCACGTACACACGCACCGCACGAGCATCGCACGCCCATGCGCAAGCCTTGCGGCCCACGCTGTGCGCACGACGCACAAGCCCCCTGCCCGCAGCCCATTTGTGCGCCCGCGCCAGCCTTGGCTGGGACTGGCCTTGCGCTGGGCCTGGTCGAGGCATTGGCGTGTTGTTGGATGCGTGTGGCTTGCTGGCCGATGGCCTGGCTTCGTGCTGGGCCCTCGTCCGGCAGGCCTCGTCCGATGCTTATTCGTACGATACGCTTCCGATTAAATTCCCGGTTCCGGAATTCATTTCCGATACGAACAATATTTAACATTTCCGATTCCGGAATCAATTTCCGTTTCGAACAAATATTTAATATTTCCGTTTCCGGAATTATTTTCCGATTCTGATAATATTTCCGATTCTGACAATATTTCCGATTCCGGCAATATTTCCATTTCCGATAATATTTTCCGATACGTACCATGTTTCCGTTTCCGGCAACATCTACGACTTGGATAATATTTATATTTCCGATACGATCCATATTTCCGTTTCCGGCAATATCATCGTTTCCGGAGTATTCATTTCTTGCCTGTGACGATCTCAGCTCCCACTGAAACCAAGATCCGTCGATTTCGAATATCCATAGATGGAGTATTTAATGCCATTAAATACTTGATCCGTTTACGTACTATTTGTGTGACCCTACGGGTTCAGTCAAGAGTAAGTTGTGGATTAATATCATTAATTCCACTTGAACTGAAGCGGCCTCTAGCTAGGCATTCAGCTCACTTGATCTCACTGAATTATTAACTTGTTAATTAATACTGAACCGCATTTATTAGACTTTAACATAGAATGCATACTTGGACCAAGGGCATTACTTCCTTCAGTCTCCCACTTGTCCTTAGGGACAAGTGTGCATTTCCTAATTCCTTTGTCGCTCGATGCTTGCTCTTGAACATAAGGTAAGAGTTGTCATCCTTATTATGTCCAGAGGTGTTCCTCGGTTTCAGAGTTCAACTGATCAAATAAACAGATAATCATAGCCTATGATTCATCCGAGCACGGCCATGCATTTCACAGTTTCTAGCTCTCCGAGTGGCCTTGTACAACTTTTAAGCATCTCATCCTGATTTATGGGAGGACAATCCCAATCTTGCGATCTTGAGATTAGACTTCGTTTGATAGGTGATTACCTGAGCGTTGCCTTTATAGCCTCCTTTTACGGTGCGACGGTTGGTCAACGTCAAAGCAACCAGTTCTCAAACAAGTAATCTCAAATCACTCAGGTATTGAGGATTTAGTGTCTAATAATTTTAATGAAATTTACTTATGACAGATTTTCATCTCTTACAGTAAAGTTTCATAGGTCTTGTCCGATACTAGTCTTCCCAAAGTAAGTATCTATGCAAATGGTTATGACATTGCCATGTCCACATAGTTCAAGAAACAGAACTACTAGTCATCTTGCATTCTAATCGTCTAACGTTTTCTATGCGTCCAATTTTATAGAAAACTCCGACTAGGGACCATTTTCAACCTTTGACATTCAAGTTCACTTGATAGACATTTCTTAGTCACAGGACTGGTCCTGACAGTCTATCTTGAATATATATCGTCAAATTTGAAGGGACTCATCATTTAATACTAAACCAAGATTAAATGGAATATGAAAATACATTTCATATATGATAAATGTTCAACCCCATTGTTTTACAACCATGGGCCTCAAACCCATCTTTAAAACAGTTCATGGAATTCAAAGCTATGCTTGATTTCCAGTGCTACAACGTGAGTGTTGCTTCTCACTTGTTGCATAGGTTTAGTTATCATGCTTTGCCAATCTTAACATCCTTTTCATCGAATGTTCTTCGAGATATGATGATAAGAACTTTTGAGTATGTTTATTTTGTGATCTAGTCTTTCTTGCTACATTAGTGGTTCTACGCATTTTGCAATGAAGAACTATTAAGTCAACAGACATGTGATCTACCCAAGTTCAGTGAAGAACTCTTTAACATAAACAACCCTGTTTTATTGCTTCTTAGGCAATAAGTACTTTTACTTCAACTTTATAGGTTGCTAGTGATGCTTTGTTTGGAATTACTTATCCAAGCAGTTCACAGATATGTGGAATACTTTCCAGCTGTATCTTAGAACATAGAAATTAATATTTTAATATCCCACGCAAAAACTCATGGTCTCCAATCCATGTTGCCATTTCAAAACACGATGCTCTATAGCTCGTCCTTATCAATGGTTAACTCCAAAGGGTCTTGCTTGATCCTTTGCCAGTGTTTATGCGTGTAGCATCAATATTTAGCATATCTTTATTTCCTTGAATCAAGAACTATTCCTATGTACCTTTTTAAGTACCATAAGTATTCTTGATCTCAATCTAGTTGATCTTTACTTAGATCAATAGAGATTGGTATATGTTCGTCATGCCTAAAGTCATACGATACATTTTTGGCGATCCTCATATTATATCATACATGATAAATTCTTTTGCAGAATAATTCCCAATTGAATTCTATTCATGTATCTTTAGCTTATCTAGTTTCAGTAGATACTAAATTTAGCTAAATTCTTTGACATATAATATAGGTTAAGAATCTCATTTAGACTCTTTGATGTTTAACTTAGTAAATGCTTATACATAGTTCAAACATCCTTTACTTAGATTTATTCACATGGGTCGAATATCTCCAATGGAGACTTTCGTGTTTGATTTAGTAAATGCCATTACTTAATCCAAAACAATATCATAAGATCTTTGTAAATAGATCTTAATACCCAGTATGTACTAAGTTTCGCCATGGTCCATCATTGATGAATAATCTCAAATCTAAGTCATTAGTATTTCAATGTTATTTTACAATAGAGAGATATGTGTGTGATACACATAGGACCAATTAAGTTTTTATGTACTCCCACTAAACTTCTTATATATCTATAAGAATCATGTATATTTTATGAAACTAAAATGCTTATTAGCTTCACTAAAATACAGTTCCAATTCCCAATTGCTTGCTTAAATCTGTACTTAGATTTCATAAGTTAGCATTCCTTTTCAAGCATTTATTTGGATCCACAAATCCTATGACATGCCATGTACATAGTTTTCTTCCAACATTTGATTGAGGAATACGTTTTGTCATCCAATTGCCATATGTACCAATATGCAATTATTGCTTGAATTATAGACTTAAGCATTACGATTATGCATGAGGTTTCAACACAATCCATGCCATGAATTTGTTTGTAACCTTTAGCAACTAATCTAGCTTTGTGTGTGAACACAATTCCATGTTTGATGGTTTTTATCCTTAAAACAAACTTGCAACCAATAGGTGTGAAACTATTCTTGCAAATCAACAAAATTTCAATTTTGTCATCAAAACATTGAGTATGTTTTATGGCCTTTAACCAATTAAACATATAGTCTATATATGGCCTCTAACCATTTTAGGGAATCTATATTTCGTCATAGCTTTCTTACAAGTCACAAACTCATTAATCTATATGATAATAGTTTGACTGCAAGTTGTAGGTTTCTTCACTATTTAATAGAAGAATCTCATAGTTTCATTGACCTGATCTCTATGTTTCTTCACTATCTAATAGAAGAATCTCATAGTTTCAGTGACTTGAATTCTATGCCTACTTGGGTATAGAACATCAAACAATAGAATATCAATAGCCACTTGAAAGTCCTTTGAATATTCAGTTCTCCTTGAAGCACTTGTAAAGTCTTCTAAGAGATGTCTATTCTTTAAAGCCACTTGTAAAGTCCTTACAGAATAAGTTCGGATTTTCTGAAGCACTTTGAAAAGCCTCCGGAATGTCCGTTTATGTTTGTTGTTCGCCTCGAAGACTTTCGAGGTCTATTTTCTCCCACTTGTCATTTTGGAAACGAATCTCCAAAAGGACATTATTTCGAGCAAACAAACATTATGTTCTCAAAAATTCGTGGTAGAAACAATACCCTTGTGTCTCATTTGAATAAATCATAATGAAACATATATCTATACTTGGGCCTTAGTTTGTTGAATAACAAACACTAAGCTCCCACTGAGTTTAGGAACTCTTTAGATATATATAATTGAAAAGATATCCTGAAATTACTTTTCAATAGCTTTGACGAATTTGGTTTAGTTTGGTGGTAATTGAGCATTTTGTTTTAGAAATTATAGGAAAAGTCTTTATGATTCATCATTGATCGAATCAAGTACTAATTGACTTCGATCATTCCACTTAGATATGCCATATCTCATGGAGCTAGATTGTGAAATTACAACACACAATTGATGATCATTATTGGTCTCAAGCAATCATTAACATGATCTATCCTAGATCTTTATGATTTCTTACCAAGTGGGATTTATACTTCTGAATCTTTGAACTAGCCAAACAGATTCAACTTATATCACATTTGAGTAAATAAACCTATATTCACTCAAATCCATGTGAAATAATAAAGTCATAAAATCTTTCTTTAGCTTTGAACTCTATTGTCTAGGCGTTCTAACAATAGTTCATATCTTTTGTTACTTTCAACAAGTAAGACTAGTTGTCTTAAAATGATCTAGAAATCAATCAACTTTCAAAAGTCCATCAAAATAGAGCTTTTGAATGTTAACTTGTTGATATGGTCTAAGCAACAATGCCAAAGATTAGTGGAACTCAAATCAAGGGGTTGATTTGAACCTAGTAAAGTTCTTTAAAGAGTTGTTTGTTTTAATCAAGCATATTGACTCAACCTGTAATTGACCATTTCATTCAAATAAACAAACAAACATTGTTTTTTTTTTGTTTTTCTTGAATGTGAGTCTTTCTGTGTTTGAAAACAGAAATTTAGGTATGTTGATTATGGAACAAAATAACCATTAAGTTCCAGCCTTGAAAGGACTTAAAACAAACTAGATGACCCTACAACTAATGTAGCATTGCCATGCTTCATTTCCCACTTGTAGGTCATTAGTGTATCCTAGCTTCCATTGTTTGAGTTATTACCGAAGTAAGAACCTCAAGCGGTATATGATACCAAGGAAGTTTGATTGCTAGGTCACTTCTCTTTAAACATAAACTTATAGGTAGAAACGGAATCGTAAATTCCTTTCATTTGTTCCTCGTTTTCCTATTTCTTGTACCCTTTCTTATAGTCTTAAGAATTGAATTCTTTAGTGTTGACTTTTATACTTTGTTAGACATGTCCAATGTCACCCCAACAAGGTTCTTACCATTTAATTTATGTTGAATATTAACTTTCAACTAGATGATCTTACCAGAAGCTTCTAAAGTTCTCTAAGCATCGATCTATTCGAATGTCTAGGGACTAGACTCATTCGAGAATTAAATGGACAAAGATATTAGGTTGTTAACCATTGGTAAAGCTGAGCGTATTAAACTCAATGCTTTACGATCTCAAAACTACGGTGTATTTTGAATTCACAAGCACCAATTGGTTTGCCATTCGACTTTGATGTTCGAAAACAACCATAAAAGTCGCTATAAGAAACGTACATTTTAAATTGCTCACTTTCTCTCATTTCCGTGAATCGTTCTTGGATTCACTACCAATCGAGGAAATTTACTGTTACCTTTCTAAAAGGATTTACCGCAGTGCAAGATTTTTAATTATAAATAATAATTAAAACATACATTGAAGCATGCAAAGTCTAAACATTTATCATGAATAATAACTTGAAAATTAAAGCAATCATGCAATTCAAACAAGTTATTAGCATTTTATTCGAATTATGTGTTCCGGCAGGTGTGAATAAAATGATTCCAAAATCATTGAAGAACTAAGCACAGTTTGTCGACTTAGTCCTAAAACATCTTAGGTAAGCAAAAGCCTTTTGCTAATAGTCTAGAAACTATTCTTGGTTGATAGGTACGTCTAAGAACTTATTAGGTAAACCTATCGATTTTGCCACGACATAAAAGGACTCCTTACTTATATCGTTGAGTTTCACCAAAACTAACATGTACTCACAATTATTTGTGTACCTTGCCCCTTTAGGACCAATAAGTAACACCTCGCTGAGCGAAAACTATTACTAGATTGATGTAAAGGATATCCAAGCAAGTGTATATTTTGGCATGACACCTTTTAACTAAATTTTAAGTTTGGAACTTAAGGCTCTTACTATGTTGGTTAGATTTTAAGTGAACTAAAATCCTTAATCATGCAACATAATCAAGCTTTTGATCTCATACATTTTAAGACATATTTAAAAGCAATAAATAACTTAAAACATGCATAAGATAAATGTGATCTAGTATGGCCCGACTTCATCTTGAAGCTTTAACTTCAAAGTCCGTCTTGAAAATCTCCGTGGGAGGCACCATTTTCTTCAAATAGGATAAGCTATAATTAAAACTAATTACAACAATTTGATGGTACGCAGACCATATTTGAATTGAAAAACAACTTTGGTACTTTAGACCAATTACATTCAAATTAATGGTACGCAGACCATATTTTCTATCCTATTTGGGCCATACTAGTCACTTCATAACCTGCAAAACAGTACATATACAATATATACCATTCACCCATTCATTATCATGAATGGCCCACATAGCTGGTTAGTAAAACACATTATGCATCAGATAAACATTTGCAGCAATTAATCAAGGGCACCAATAATCTACCAATTATTCAGTCCTTATTAATTCTAATCAAGTTGTTTTAACCTTAAGGATTTGTAGACCTAATCAAGAGTTTATGACTAAAAAGGGCTCCCACTTAAACCAATAAATTCATATGCTTTACTAATTTTAAACATAAAAATGTATTTCTAGTCTAACCGGAAACATACAAATTTAATTAAAATTTAAAGCTCATATAAATTTATAATTGAATCCAAAAAGTTTAATTTAATTTCAGTCGTATTTAAATTAATTCATAATTTTAATTTTAGTAAAATAATTAGAATAAATAAAATTTATTATAATTACAATATTCAAAATTAAAATCCAAGAAAATAATTTAAATTATCAATTTTAAAATTAATTAAAATTACGTAAACTGAAAATTTCAAATTAAAATTTCAAAACGATCTAATCGCAACGCAACAATCCCACGCAACGCATGCCCATGGGCCACACGCACACAGCCATCGCTGGCCATGTGCGCGCAGCCCATGCGCTGCCTCGCATCGCTGCTGCTCACCATCGCAAGGCATCACGCATGGTGCTCGCTGCGCGCGCCAGCGCTCGACGCACGAGCATGCTGCCGCAGCCCATCGCTGGGCGCAGCGCTCGTCGCACGTCGCAACACGCACCCGCACGCCATCGCTGGGCGCAGCGCTCGTCGCACGCACAACAAGCACTCGCACGCCATCGCTGGGCGCAGCGCTCGTCGCACGCACAACAAGCACTCGCACGCCATCGCTGGGCGCAGCGCTCGTCGCACGCACAATAGCGCTCGCTGCGCGCGAGCGATCGATGCTTGGCGCAGCACTCGTGGCACGCGAGCTTACGCTCGCTGCGCGCTAGGCTCCGCACGCTTGCGCGAGGCAGTGCGCGCTGTGGCGCAGCTCGCTTGCTGCCCACACGCGACTGCTCGTGCCTTGCTCTCCCCCTCGCCCATTCGCCCATTGCACACAGCCCACGACACAAGGCAGGGCTGCTGCGTTGTGCTCGTGCACCATGGCCTTGCTCATTGCATTCGTACCGCATGGGCGACGAGCTCCCTTGCTTGTCGTCACATGCCCGCACTATACAACACCCCTTAAGGGTAACACGTAGCGTCCAT
Source organism: Spinacia oleracea (assembly GCF_020520425.1). Lineage (NCBI taxonomy): Eukaryota > Viridiplantae > Streptophyta > Magnoliopsida > Caryophyllales > Amaranthaceae > Spinacia > Spinacia oleracea. The sequence continues at coordinate 157,334,389 of NC_079490.1, read as the reverse complement.
TGCTTTGTGCGTGCAAGTTATATGAGCGAATCGCATAAAAATTAAAAATTTATATTCAAAATTAATGACAAATTAATAAATAATATTAATTTCATAATTTTAGGGCGAAAAATCGAAAATTTATTATTCAATTGATTTCCGATTAACATGGATTCAAGTCTAGGTCATAAAAATTTTAAAATTTAACATAAATTTACAATTTTTATGGTGGTTTTTAATCATAGGTATCTAATTAAATTATAACTAATTATGAAAATCAAATTAATTCTAAATTATTCCAATTTTCAACAAATTAATCATAATTACAAATTAGATTGCATAATTAACAAGGCTAGGCATTCAAACTTGTTAAACATATACAGTAGGTCAATCAAAAATTCAAGATTTATCAACAAGAATAGCAAATATTTAATTTAACATCTTAAATTTACGAAATTTTGCATTCGAAAAACTAAAACCTCCGAAAAGTCATAGTTAGGCTTCGAATTTGAGAATTCTGGGTTCGGCCGAAAAATACTCGATTGACACAAAAATCACTCGATTTGGTTGAGTAACGAAGAAACTGCCGAAAAACTGCGTACGTATAATTAAATAAACGCAATTTGCAATTAATTAACAATTACGAAAATTAATCACCCCTTTTAATTCTTGCAAATTTGTAATATTTAACCATGTTTATGCAATTTAGATTATGAAAATAATAAGAGGCTCGTGATACCACTGTTAGGTTATGATACATATGACAATTCATAAATCATGCGGAAAAACCATAAAGCCAGGAAAGCATATTATTTACACATAATCATTTAGCATAGTTTAGATGCATACTCTTTGTTGCGTGCCTTCCCTAGCTGCGCCCGAACCGAACAAGAACAAGTCTTTAGGACTCCAAGTGTCGTCCCTCCGTAGATAGTCCACAGCACGTCCGGATCCGCCTTAAGCTTGACCAACTAGGATCGCCATTAAGGTACTTAGAATTTTCGGCACTTATAGGCAATTGTATGACTGAATTTTTGCTCTCAAAAATCACTTTAAATACTTGAATACTCGATGGAAAACTCGTGTATAAATTTATGACCCTAGGCATATATTTATAGAACCTTGGAAAGGATTTCGAATCCTGTTAGAATACTAATTAATTAATTAGAATCCTATTAGAACTCTAAATAATTAATTTAATCTTTTAGGATTAGGATTTAATCTATGCACGAATTCCGATAGCTTTAGGATTCGTATAGCACGTACACACGCACCGCACGAGCATCGCACGCCCATGCGCAAGCCTTGCGGCCCACGCTGTGCGCACGGCGCACAGGCCCACTGCCCGCAGCCCATTTGTGCGCGCGCGCCAGCCTTGGCTGGGACTGGCCTTGCGCTGGGCCTGGTCGAGGCATTGGCGTGTTGTTGGATGCGTGTGGCTTGCTGGGCGATGGCCTGGCTTCGTGTTGGGCCCTCGTCCGGCAGGCCTCGTCCGATGCTTATTCGTACGATACGCTTCCGATTAAATTCCCGGTTCCGGAATTCATTTCCGATACGAACAATATTTAACATTTCCGATTCCGGAATCAATTTCCGTTTCGAACAAATATTTAATATTTCCGTTTCCGGAATTATTTTCCGATTCCGATAATATTTCCGATTCTGACAATATTTCCGTTTCCGGCAATATTTCCGATTCCGGCAATATTTCCATTTCCGATAATATTTTCCGATACGTACCATGTTTCCGTTTCCGGCAACATCTACGACTTGGATAATATTTATATTTCCGATACGATCCATATTTCCGTTTCCGGCAATATCATCGTTTCCGGAGTATTCATTTCTTGCCTGTGACGATCTCAGCTCCCACTGAAACCAAGATCCGTCGATTCCGAATATCCATAGATGGAGTATTTAATGCCATTAAATACTTGATCCGTTTACGTACTATTTGTGTGACCCTACGGGTTCAGTCAAGAGTAAGCTGTGGATTAATATCATTAATTCCACTTGAACTGAAGCGGCCTCTAGCTAGGCATTCAGCTCACTTGATCTCACTGAATTATTAACTTGTTAATTAATACTGAACCGCATTTATTAGACTTTAGCACATAATGCATACTTGGACCAAGGGCATTATTTCCTTCACGACTATGGGGGAATGATTTTCAGAATGTGACTGTTTCCATTTTGCAAATACTATAATATATTCTTTTTATTGGTGAGAGAGAGTATTGAGGCCGTAGATTCTTAGCAAGGGATAACAATTACATATGGGTGCTTATTGATTTAAATGTTAGGAAGGGAGACTCAATATGGTTTAACCTTTTAACTTGCAGAACGACACCAAGCATTAGGACCGATTCTATGGATAAGACAACTAAGACTTAGGATTTAGATTGTACTTTGGCATAGCCTAGTCTAGACTCGGATTTATTTTTTTTATTCGAACATTATTTTTCCTTGAAAACTTCATTTGAACATTATTTTTTGAATACTTTGCCCATGTGACATTCAAGGTTATTTCAATTAGCGTGCTCGGTTTTGGAGCCGAACATTGTCGTCATAGGAGGCCTAACAACGATACAAAGAGTTATTTTATTTTTTACAAGTCGCTTTTAGAATCGAGTGCCTTTTCATACGGCCTCGCAGCAATTTTCACGAAAAGTTTTTTTTTTGCTACGTATTTTTTTTATGCGCGGGCACCGAGGCTGCTGTGCCTGACCAAAAGGCCAGGCCAGCAACTTCAGCGCCCAGCGTAGGGCGTGAGAAATATTGTCGCCCAGCCAGGGGCGTTGAAAGTGCGTCCTTGGCTGGTGCTCGTTTTCTTGTTTGCGTATTTTGTTGTATATGCGACTTAATTTTGCGTGCTTGCCTAATAACGTCCTTTACGCGTTGTGCAGCGTTGTGGGATTCGTTACGGGCCATCCCGAGCGTCGCTTATTTTTGTGGCGATCGTTCGGGTTTGCGGAACACGTATTTTAGTATAACTCTTTGGCCAATTGGTTTATGAATGTTTGGGCAATTTTTAAGGTCGTTGGTTTTCTAGCACTATTTGTCACACACAATCACATAATTCGCTACACATAACTAACATTACATCATGAGGCAAAATAATGATATGTCATGTAGTTTATGATAGGCTTCTACGGGTAGTATTTGTGCCGGCTTGGTACCGCTTCTATCGCAGATCCAACACATGCCCTGTTTGAGGTAGTGTCTTCAACAGACGGATTTCGCCAAAGAGGCCAATCACGATGTAAGCCAAGGGGGCATGCACCAATGAGAGAGACCTAGTGGGCGAGCGATTGGGTTTGGGACGGGTGTACTACTAGCGAAAGTGCCGAGTGGACAACATTCAAAGCGTATGCACCCCCCGGTTGGCGATGGGTATCCTTAGTCCCAACTCCCGAGATGAAACATCCCAAGGGAGCCAAGATTCGTTATGTGGTTCTGCCCGTTCACATTAATATGCTGATTTTCAGGTCGTCCCAACTTGATGGGGAAATAAACGCGGGGTAGGATCCTTTTACCCTTCGGCTATTTTGATTACCTACGAGCACGAGTATTTCCTTCACTATCCCCAGTGGAGTCGCCACTGTGAGGGGGTCGAAAAAGCACGAGGCTAATGCGTGACCTCGTCCCTCGTGGGTGTGACGTTTCTTTTTGTCAAATCAAGTGTAATTGGATTTCCTGTGAGTCTACACCCAATTGACTAGTAATATAGGAGTCGCCATTCAGTTTTTAACGACAATGAGAAAAACTGACAAAACCCGGTTATCGTGACATAAAGGGAGTGCAATTATGTTTGACCACGACGGCCGTAGGTTCCCTTGTGATCCATGGTGTGGGGATCTCTCAACATACACCCGTAAGGTAGAGATTGAGGGTTCGGGGGACTGTAACTACCGAGAGGAGTACTCGCTCTTCGATAACTCCAGAGGCAGGATATCCTTACTAGCTCAGCATAAATAATTGAAGGGACATGCGTTAACTATTAAACTAATCTGAGTTGATTTTAACAATATGCAACATATAATACTAGATCGATCGCGATTATCTGATTTAGATTATTTTAAGGGACCTAACATGATAATCCAATTTCCCAACATATTATCTTTATTAGGCGTGATAGAACAATCAGATTTGATTAGTTTAACAGTTCATAAAAGGGCGAGGAAAGCAATTAAATCATGCGAAGGGGCACATTACGACGCACCCTTGAGAGGTGCGTCACGGTTCTCAGAAAACTAACCACTTTGACTTTGCTATTTCTCCTTTTATTTAACGGATTCAAACTACGGGACAGGATACGTTCTGTTCGATTTTTGGATCGATTGCGACAGAACGCGTGATCAATTTCGCAGCGTGAGGCTTAGGCTTAGGGGTTGGAGTCAATACTCAGAATATGAATTGTGTGTTTTTCTTTCACGTCGAATTTGGGGCTATATTTATAGAAAAGAGTTCGTGGAAAGATAGAATTTTAGAGCTCTAATCCACGAAGAATTAGGAAAGAACACGTCCCAGGTAATTTCAGCGCCCAGGGCTGGGCGCCGAAGATTTCGGCGCCCAGAGCCAGGCGTTGAAAATAGGGTCTGGGCAGTTTTCTTTGTCAGTTTTGGACTCTTAAAATCCGGAGTGTTTGAGACTTATTCGAGTCTTTTAGCGCGTATTAACTTTATGACGGAATGCGTCTGGGCCCGTTACGAACTCTAGGCTCGTTAGGATTTTAATTAATACGTAACTCTTCTTTTCGAATCATATTAGGAATAGGATTCTTCTTGTAATTTCTATCTCATTTAGGATTTATGTTGGAGTGCAACACCTAATTCTGACAGGTTTATATCTTTTATGACTTGCCACTTTTAACAACTACCCATTACGGCAGTTACTATTTTTAGCAGGTTTCCATAAATAGCAGGTTTCTATAAATAGCAGGTTTCGGGTGAAATGAAAAGGGTGATTGAGATTCGTTATTTTATAGGAGATGCGTTGCCAAGTGGAGATTTATGTTCTCATCATCGAACCTTTCCTTTCGGAATGGGGACAAAAGTAGGTGTCTACAGTTAGCCCCCACTTTGACTGAGTCTCGGGATGAGACGATGGTCAAAGTACTGGACGGAGTGCGTCACACAAGCCATAGTGTATGTGACTTGTTTTGCGAGGGTCTCACGAGCCCCCGAGTGATAACATTTCACTTAAGGGTCATCACTAGAAGTGTCGACATATCCCTCACGTGTCATTGGGATTTGTCAACTGATAGTATTGAAACTCCCTCACTTTGTCATTGGAAGTATCTAAAGATGTGTAGGAACTCCCTCACTTTGTCATTGGAAGTAGCTACAGATGTTTTCGAAATCAAAGCTATAAAGTGTAATTGGGCCTGGCCAAACCCAATCACGAGGTAAAAATATTTTTAAAGATTCTCATTTTCAGGGTTAGCTAAACGAGAAAACCCCCTTGTTTTTATGGGCCGTAAAACGAAGGAAAATCCAGCACATCGTTCTTTTTTGGAAAAAAAGAAAACCAATCCTTTAATTTTTGGAAAAAAGGAAAACTACTCACATCGTTCTTTTTTGGAAAAACGGAAAACCAACCCCTTATTAAAAAAGGGAAAACTACTCACATCGTTCTTTTTTTTGGAAAACGGAAAACCAATCCTTTAAAAAAAGGGAAAACTACTCACATCGTTCTTTTTTGGAAAAACGGAAAACCAATCCTTTAAAAAAAGGGAAAGCTACTCACATCGTTCTTTTTTGGCAAAAACGGAATACCAATCTTTTAAAAAAAGGGAAAACTACTCACATTGTTCTTTTTTGGAAAAACGGAAAACTAATCCTTTAAAAAAAGGGAAAACTACTCACATCGTTCTTTTTTGGAAAAACGGAAAACCAATCCTTTAAAAAAAGGGAAAGCTACTCACATCGTTCTTTTTTTTTTTTTGGAAAAACAGAAAACCAATCCTTTAAAAAAAAGGGAAAACTACTCACATCGTTCTTTTTTGGAAAAACGGAAAACCAATCCTTTAAAAAAAGGGAAAACCAGAAAAAGTTATTGCTGCAGCAACTAAGGACCTGCGCGGTTAGTGACGCAGACCCCGCCGGCTAAAGATGGCGAGCCTGTTTTTTTTGAAGATTTTATGTTTCGAAAACTGAGGACCTGCGCGGCTAGTGACGCAGACCCCGCCCGTTGAAGGTGGCCGAGCCCTGTCCGCTAAGGGTGGACGCCCCGCTCGCTGGAGGTGAGCGAACCTGAATTCGTCTTTTTGATTTGGGATTCGCGTGCCGCGGTCTTGCCTGATTGAGGTGGACAAGTCCCTATTTCATTTATGTTCTCATCATCGAACCTTCTCTTTCGGGAATGGGGACAAAAGTAGGTGTCTACATATAGGTTTTCATCAAAAAGAAAATATTGTATAAATTGTTATTATATAGATTTTTTTTAAAAGTATTAGAAAGTACGTGGCATTGTTTTGTAAAGTGAAATTAAAATACTTTTAATTTTTTATTATTACTTTAAAATGTGGTACATGTTATTTTATTGTACATTTGTTCAGTTGTTCTTGTGGATAGTGAAGGAAATAATGCCCTTGGTCCAAGTCTACATTTAATGCTAAGTTTAATAAATGCGGTTCAGTATTAATTAACAAATTAATAATTCAGTGAGATCAAGTGAACTGAATGCCTAGCTAGAGGCCGCTTCAGTTCAGGTGGAATTAATAATAGTAATCCACAACTTACTCTTGACTGAACCCGTAGGGTCACACAAATAGTACGTGAACGGATCAAGTATTTAAGTGAATATATTATTCATTAAGTACTCTATTTATGATCATTCGGAAATGACGGATCTCGGTTCCAGTGGGAGCTGAAATCGTCAAAAAGACAAAGTAAAGAATATTCCGGAAATTGAAATATGTTTCATGACGGAAATATAAATATTATCCAAGTCGTAGATGTTGACGGAAACGGAAACATGGATCGTATCGGAAAATAGACGAACATGTTTTGTTAAACAATAATTAAACAAAATAATATTTTGGGGGAAAAATTTGGGGAAAAATTTAACTTCTCCACCCAATTGTGTACCCGATTTGCAGAGAATCACCACCAACGTCACGCGTGCTGCAGAGATTATGACCTTTTGCCCGGAATTTATTGAATGCGAGTGCAAGAGGAAGTGAGAGATGAGGAAAGAGAAACAGAGGAGGGTGGAAATTGAAGAAATAACTCGTGAAATGAGAGGAAAAGGGAGGGAAATGGAGGGTTATTTCCCAGTCATCATAAAAAAAATTAAAAATATGTCACGCAAGCTTAATTGAGTCAATTATAAGTTTGTTGACTTTTTTTATCAGATAACCGGTAAAAGGGTTGTTAAAAGATGATGGGTACCTAAGGTTGGTCCATATAGGAATACCTCATAGGTGGGACCGTTAATGGATTACCGGGCAAAGGTTGGATTATTAAAATTTAATTTTCCAAACTAATATGGAAAAATACATAAATAATTAAAAGATTCATCAATATTTTTTACTAGAAATATTTTTATTAACTTATATAGAGGATCTCCCATGTATGTACACATAATCTAATTCAAACATACGTAACATATGCAAGGCTAAGCATTTGAAATTTATACGGTTTATACGAATATATACTATAGAAATTAGTCACTTATAACAATAACTATTGTAAAATATATTTAGCTTAAACCCTGAGTTTACCATTTATACGTTTGGCCTAAAGTTTTAACCGACATTTGACTGTTATTCTAGGTTTAACATACATATTATTTAAAATAAATTGTCAGTTAACAAATATAACGATTCATCACCAGTTAACAATTAATTTGAGATATATATACACACCATTTAACATTAAGATATATTGTTCAAAATCTTATATTTGACATGCTTCCCGAAAATATTAAGTTTTAACAATGTAATATATAGAATCTTAGTGCATACGGAGTATAATTTAAACATCTTAACTATAATAACTAAGTTTTTTTTAAAAGTGGTAAACGTTAAAGATAAGATTTTGAATGCTCAATAAACTATACATTTGTCAAGACAGTAGCTGTAAATCTAACAAGTGCCCTACGATAAAATAAATATCATATTTCATAAAAATTTACGTAAAACCTTCTAATTACGTATATCCCGTGCACACACGGATATTCTAAAATTATTATTTGACCGGCCATATTGTTTTTTCTCAGTATAAAATATCCCCCCCCCCCTGAAAGCTAATGCATAATTAATAAATCTTGAATATACATATTAATTGAATCATCTAATATGAAATTTTCGTCCTACTATGTGTACATATTTCACATGTTTAATATGCTAATTTGATCAAAATAAGGAGTAAATATAATTTTAATTATTGATATACCGATTTGACTAAAATATTTCCAGGATAATTTTGAGCAAATTATTATTATGTGATATCTATTATTGTCCTATTATGCTGTCCAATATTTTCTCCATACATAAAGTATTTATAGAAAATGATAGAAAAATAAAATAAAATAAAATAAAGCATATATATTTTAGGATAAATATTTTTGGTGAGGAAAAATTGCACCAGGAAATGACATGTGTCATTCATGATGTCTGTTTTAGTATAAAGTAATAGATGTATTTATATTGATGCCTGTAATTTTCTTAATTTAAATATACTACTAAGTACTAATTTAACATGCATTTTTTTTGGTGTTAGCACCCGGTTCACCCTTAGGGTTAATCCGGATTCGGGGCGAGTTTTGGGTGGATAGGTTCCAGTCCCCTCCCAATTGTTGTTGCGGGGGATCGAACACAGGTTCTCCCTACCAAGTTCAGCCCCAATCACCACTGAACCAACATTCAATTGGTACTAATTTAACATGCTTTGAATATACTCAATACATCAAGATAATTGACTAAAAGACTTATGCTGAATATACTCCAATATCACAATATTCACAACCATATGACAATGGTTTGTGTCGACACCTAATTTGTGTCTCCCCTCTGGGATGATGATGATACCATTATCCTTACTAGGCGGTTGGAGCAACTCCGTGCGGAAATCCAAATTGCTAAGAACATCTCCAAAATACAAGATCCAAAATCCAATCCCCGAGGTCGTTCCCCTCCCGGAACTCGGTACAAAATACAATTTTCAAAAACCAATTTCAAAATCCAAGTACAATCTCATCTAGTAGACCATTTCATTGGTTTTACTAAGTCTTTTCCACTCAAAATCAAATTAGGCAAGTCAAATTCAGACGCCGACCCACAAACCCAAGCAAGCCGGGCCCCGTCCCGTACAACCGGAATTCAAAACCCGAAACGGCTTGTTTTTGAAGGAAATAATGCCCTTGGTCCAAGTATGCATTTAATGATAAGTCTAATAAATGCAGTTCAGTATTAATTAAACAAGTTAATAATTCAGTGAGATCAAGTGAGCTGAATGCCTAGCTAGAGGCCGCTTCAGTTCAAGTGGAATTAATGATATTAATCCACAACTTACTCTTGACTGAACCCTTAGGGTCACACAAATAGTACGTAAACGGATCAAGTATTTAATGGCATTAAATACTCCTTTTATGGATATTCGGAATCGACGGATCTTGGTTTCAGTGGGAGCTAAGATCGTCAAAGGCAAACAATGAATACTCCGGAAACGATGATATTGCCGGAAACGGAAATATGGATCGTATCGGAAATATAAATATTATCCAAGTCGTAGATGTTGCCGGAAACGAAACATGGTACGTATCGGAAAATATTATCGGAAATGGAAATATTGCCGGAATCTGAAATATTGCCGGAAACGGAAATATTGTCGGAATCGGAAATATTATTGGAATCGGAAAATAATTCCGGAAACGGAAATATTAAATATTTGTTCGAAACAGAAATTAATTCCGGAATCGGAAATGTTAAATATTGTTCGTATCGGAAATGAATTCCGGAATCGGGAAATTAATCGGAAGCACATCGTACGAATTAGCATCAGACGAGACTTGCTAGACGAAGGCCCAGCACGAAGCCAGTCCCGCATCCAGCAAGCCAAGCGCGCCAACACAACGCAGCCAAGGCCACGCCAGGCCCAACGCAAGGCCAGGCCCAGCAGGCCAAGGCGCGCGCGCAATGGGGCAGCGAGCTGCACTCGCGTGGCCTGCGAGGCACGCATGGGCCGCAAGGGCTGCGCGGGCTGAGCACCCGCAAGGGCGTGGCTCGTGTGTGTTTGTGTTCGATACAAATCCTAAATCTAATGGGATTCGTTCAATGATTAATTCCTAATCCTAATAGATAGAATTAGTTATAAAGAGTTTTAATAAAATTCTAATTAAGCTAATTAGTATCCTAATAGGATTCCAATTCCCTTTCCATACCCCTATAAATATGTGGCCTAGGTTTACAATTTAAGGACGAGTTTTAAGTATTCAGAGTGACATTTGAGAGCAAAATTCAGTCATATTGTTTCCCATATTAGCCGAAAATTCCTAGTACCTTAAGGGCGATTCTAGTTGGTCAATCTTAAGGCGGAACCGGACGTGCTGTGGACTTTCTACGGAGGGACGACACTTGGAATCCTAAAGACTTATTCTTGTTCGGTTTGGGCGCAGCTAGGGAGGGCACGCTACAAAGTGTATGCATTCTAGACTAATTATTTGATTATGTGTAATTAATTTGAATCCTGGCATATAGGTTTTTTCGAATGATTTATGTTGTTCATATGTATCATAACCTAACAGTGGTATCACGAGCCTCTTATTAATTGCATGATCAATAATTGCTTAACATGGTTAAATTTTACAAATTTGCAAAGAATTCAAAGGGGTGATTAATTTTCGTAATTGTTAATTAATTGCAAATTGCGTTTATTTAATTATATGTACGCAGTTTTTCGGCAGTTTCTTCGTTACTCAACCAAATCGAGTGATTTTTGTGTCAATTCCGCATGTAAAAGGCATTCTAAAATTTTGACAAAGATTCTCTTTTTCGGCCGAACCCAGAATTCCATAATTCGAAGCCTAACTATGACTTTTCGGAGGTTTTAGTTTTTCGAACGCAAAAGTTTGTAATTTTAAGATGTTAAATTGAATATTTGCGATTCTTGTTGTTAAATCTTGAATTTTTGATTGACCTACTGTATATGTTTAACAAATTTGAATGCCTAAGCTTGTTAATTATACAACCTAATTTGTAATTGTAATTAATTTGTTGAAATTCGAATAATTTAGAATTTGATTTGATTTTCATAATTAATTGACGATTTAATTAGGTATCCATGATTAAAAATCCCCATAAAAATTGTTAATTTATGATAAATTTTAAATTTTTATGACCTAGATTTGAATCCATGTTAATCGGAAATTAATTGATTAATAAATTTTCGACTTTTCGCCCTAAAATTATGAAATTAATATGATTTATTAATTTGTCGTTAATTTTAAATTAATAATTTTAAATTTTTATGAAAAACGCTCATAAATGTTGCACGCACAAAGCAATGGACGCTACGTGTTACCCTTAAGGGGTGTTGTATAGTGCGGGCACGCGACGACGAGCAAGGGAGCTCTTCGCCCGTGCGGTACGAATGCAGCGAGCGACAAGCCTTGCGCGCGGCGCCTGAGCGTGTGTGTTGTGCGATGGGAGGGGGGGATGGGGCAAGGCACAAGCGACGAGGAAGACGCGTGTGGGCAGCAATGGGGCTGCGTCACAGCGCGCCTGGCTCGCCCAAGCAAGCAAGCAGACGCGACGAAGCACAGGGGCTGCGCGCAGCGTGGCCAGCGATGGCTACGTGTGCATGTGGCGCTGTTGCTCGTGCCTTGTGCAGCGATCAGTCGTACGGGGCGCAGCACCCTCGTAGCTCGATGGGGCTTGGGCGCAAGCCCAAGTGCCTCGTCTTGCGACGATTGATACGTTTGATTTTAATTTTAGATTTTCAGTTCGGAAATAATTTTAATTAACTTTAAAATTATTAATTTAAATTGTTTTCTCGGAATTTAATTTTGATTATTATAATTATTATAAATTTTAATTTATACTAATTATTTTACTAAAATTAAAACCTTGAATTAATTTAAATTCATTTAATTCAACTGAAAATAAATTAAATGGATTCGATTATAATTTTATATGAGCTTTGAATTTTAATTAAACTTGTATGTTTCCGGTTAGACTAGAAATACAATTTTATGTTTAAAATAAGTAAAGCATATAAAGTTATTGGTTTAAGTGGGAGCCTTTAGTCATAAACTCTTGATTAGGTCTACAATCCTTTAAGGTTAAACAACTTGATTAGAATTAATAAGGACTGAATAATTGGTAGATTATTGGTGCCCTTGATTAATTGCTGCAAATATTTATGTGATGCATAACATGTGTTCTACTAACCAGCTATGTGGGCCATTCATGATAATGAATGGGTGAATGGTATATATTGTATATGTACTGTTTTGCAGGTTATTGAAAGTGACTAGTATGGCCCAAAGAGGATAGAAAATATGGTCTGCGTACCATTAATTTGAATGTAATATTGGTCTAAAGTACCAAATTTTATTGCTTTTAAATATGGTCTGCATACCATCAAATAGTTGTAATTAGTTTAATTATAGCTGATCCTATTTGAAGAAAATGGTGCCTCCCATGGTGAAATTCAAGACGGAGTTTACAATCCATTTTCAAGATGGACTTTGAAGTTGAAGCTTCAAGATGAAGTCGGGCCATACTAGATCACATTTATATCTTATGCATGCTTTAAGTTATTTTTTGCTTTTAAATATGTCTTAATTATGCATGAGATTATGGCTTGATTATGTTGCATGATTAAGGATTTTAGTTCACTTAAAATCTAACCAACATAGTAAGAGCCTTAAGTTCCAAACTTAAAAATTGAGTTAAAAGGTGCCATGCCAAAATAACACTTACTTGGATAACCTTTACATCAATCTTAGTAATAGTTTTCCGCCATAGCGAGGTGTTACTTATTGATTCTAAAGGGGTAAGGTACACAAATAATTGTGAGTACATGTTAATTTTGGTGAAACTCGACGATATAAGTAAGGAGTCCTTTTATGTCGTGGCAAATTCGATAGGTTTACCTAATAAGTTCTTAGACGTACCTATCAACCAAGAGTAGTTTCTAGACTATTAGCAAAACGCTTTTGCTTACCTAAAAGATTTTAGAATTGAGTCTAAATACATAATGTGCTTAATTCTTCAATGGTTTTAGGGTCTTGGAATCATTTTATTCACACCTGCCGGAACACATAACTTGAATAAAATGCTTAATAAACATTAAATTATGCATGCACGCTAGAATTTGAGTTTATTAAGAGAAACTGTGAATGATTATTTATTTGTTTATTCTTTTTTCAATTGTAGTTTTAACTATGACAAACAACAATTCATTCAACATCCGATCAATTCTCGAAAAGGAGAAGTTGAACGGGAAAAACTTCCTTGACTGGCAAAGGAACTTGCAAATAGTTCTTATGTAGGAAGAAAAGGAGTATGTCCTGGAAGAGGCAATGCCCGAAGCCGCGGGCGACGGGGTCACTCAGGCAGCCCTCAATCGTTGGATTGATGCCAATAAGGATGTGAAATGTCTAATGCTTGCAACCATGAGTACAGATCTACAGAAAACGTTCATCAACTCAGATGCTTTCACGATCATTAGTGAGTTAAAGAACATGTTCCAAGATCTGGATCGAGTCGAAAGATTCGAGACTCATAGGAAAAATTCTTGAGACCAAGATTAAGAAAGGCGAGCCCGTAAGTCCACATGTTCTCAAAATGATTGGACTCGTTGAGAATATGAGTCGGCTGGATCAACAATTCTCTCAGGAAATGGCTGTAGACACCATCCTCCATTCTCTTCATAGCGGGTATGATCAGTTTAAACTGAACTACAGTATGAATAGTCTGGACAAAACTCTCACTAAGCTTCACGGTATGCTGAAGACCGCTGAAAAGACGCTCAAAAGTGATAAGAAAGATGTGCTTATGGTGCGTGGGGGCAAGTTCAAGAAATCTGGTAAGAAGAGGAATGCTAAGAAAGGTGGCAACAAGGCCAACCAGACTAAGCAACTAGGCGGCACCAAATCTGAAAAGAAGAAGGTGAGCGAACCCACTTCTGAATCTGAATGCTTCTATTGCAAGAAGAAGGGGCATTGGAAGAGAGATTGCTTGAAGCTAAAGGAAGATCAGAAGAACGGAACAGTCGTTCCATCTTCAGGTATTTTCGTTATAGACTGTATACTTGCTAATTCAACTTCTTGGGTATTAGATACATGTTGTGGCTCACACGTATGTTCCAATTCACAGGGACTAAGAGGAAGTAGAAGGTTAAGCAAGGGTGAAGTCGACCTACGAGTGGGAAATAGAGCAAGGATTGCTGCATTAGCTGTAGGAACTTATTATTTGTCGTTGCCCTCTGGGCTAGTTTTGGAACTGGAAGACTGTTTCCATGTTCCGGGTCTTACTAAAAACATCATTTGTGTTTCTTGCTTAGATGCTAAGGGATTTTCCTTTTTAATAAAAGACAATAGTTGTTCGTTTTATTTTAAAGAGATGTTTTATGGATCTGCTAGATTAGTCAATGGAATTTATTTATTAGATCACGACAAACAAGTTTATAACATAAATACCAAAAAGGCCAAAAAGGATGATTCAGATCTCACCTATCTGTGGCATTGTCGATTAGGCCATATTAACTTGAAATGCATAGAAAGACTTCAAAAGGAAGGAATTCTAGAACCATTTGACTTAGAGGATTATGGTAAATGCGAATCATGTTTACTTGGCAAAATGACAAAGCAACCTTTATCTAAAGTTGGAGAAAGAGCAACTGAACTATTGGGTTTAATCCATACAGATGTATGTGGACCAATGAGTACAAATGCTAGAGGTGGTTTCAGCTACTTTTTCACTTTCACTGATGACTTCAGTAGATATGGTCATGTCTACCTAATGAAGCATAAGTCTGAATCCTTTGACAAATTCAAGGAATTTCAGAGTTAAGTAGAGAATCAATTAGGCAAGAAGATTAAGGCACTGTGGTCTGACAGAGGCGGTGAATATCTGAGCTATGAATTTGATGACCATCTGAAAGAATGTGGAATTTTATCAGAATTGACTCCTCCTGGAACACCACAATGGAACGGTGTGTCGGAACGGAGGAACAGAACCTTGCTAGACATGGTTAGATAAATGATGGGTCAGGCGGAACTTCCAATAGAATTTTGGGGACATGCACTAAATACAGCTGCACTCACTATAAATAGAGCTCCGTCTAAAGCTGTTGAAAAGACTCCATATGAGTTATGGTTTGGAAAGCCTCCAAAAGTGTCTTTTCTTAATATTTGGGGATGTGAAGTATACGTCAAACGATTAATTTCAGACAAACTTCATCCAAAATCTGACAAATGTATCCTTGTGGACTATCCAAAGGAAACAAAGGGGTATTACTTCTACAATACATCTGAGAACAAGGTGTTTGTTGCTCGAGATGGTATCTTTTTGGAAAAGGATCACATTTCCAAAATGACAAGTGGGAGAAAAGTAGACCTCGAAAAAATTCGAGTCGAACAACAAACTCTAGAGAATGCTCAAGATGACATTCAGGATGAAACTCAGAGATCTTTAGAAGTATCTGGTGAGAATCATGGACCATCTAGAAATGTAACCCCGCGTAGATCGCAAAGATATAGATCTCAACCGGAAAGGTACTTAGGTATTTTGACAAACGAGAGCTATGACGTTCTATTACTTGAAAGTGATGAACCTGCGACTTACAAACATGCTATGAAGAGCCCTAGCTCCAATCAATGGAAAGAAGCCATGCAATCTGAATTAGACTCCATGTCTGAAAACCAAGTTTGGGATTTGGTCGATTTGCCCGATGCCTACCAAGCCATAGGAAGCAAATGGGTTTTCAAACTGAAAAAGGACAAGGATGGGAAACTTGAAGTTTTCAAAGCTAGATTGGTTGCAAAAGGTTACAGGCAAGTCCACGGTGTGGATTAAGATGAAACCTTTTCACCAGTTGCAATGCTAAAGTCTATTCGGATAATGTTAGCAATCGCTGCATATTACGATTACGAAATATGGCAGATGGATGTCAAAACCGCTTTCTTAAACGGCGTTTTAACAGAAACTGTGTTTATGACACAGCCTGAGGGTTTTGAGGATCCAAAGAATGCTAAAAAAAGGTATGCAAGCTAAAGAAGTCAATCTACGGATTGAAGCAGGCATCCAGGAGCTGGAATATACGTTTTGATGAAGCAGTCAGTGACTTTGGTTTCATCAAGAACGCAGACGAATCTTGTGTATACAAGAAGGTCAGTGGGAGCAAAATTGCTTTCCTAGTATTATATGTCGACGACATATTACTTATCGGAAATGACATTCCTATGTTGAACTCTGTCAAGATTTGGCTTGGGAAATGTTTTTCGATGAAAGATCTAGGAGAAGCACAGTACATATTGGGCATCAAGATTTACAGAGATAGATCTAAAAGGATGATTGGACTTAGTCAAAGCACTTATATCAATAAGGTGCTTGATAGGTTCAAGATGGCGGACTCCAAGCGAGGCTACCTACCCATGTCTCATGGAATGACTCTAAGCAAGACTCAGTGCCCAAAAACACTTGATGAGCGTAGACGAATGAGTGGAATTCCATATGCATCATTGATTGGTTCAATAATGTATGCTATGATATGTACACGCCCGGATGTTGCGTATGCACTCAGTGCTACGAGCAGATACCAGTCAGACCCAGGAGAGGCACATTGGACTACTGCCAAGAACATTCTGAAGTACCTGAAAAGGCACAAAGATGATTTCCTGGTCTATGGTGGAGATGATGAATTAATTGTTAAAGGCTATACGGACGCAAGTTTCCAAACCGACAAAGATGATTTCAGATCACAGTCTGGGTTTGTCTTCTGCCTCAACGGAGGTGCAGTAAGCTGGAAAAGTGCTAAGCAAAGCACTATTGCAGATTCTACAACTGAAGCGGAGTACATTGCTGCACATGAAGCAGCAAAGGAAGCTATATGGCTAAGGAAGTTCATAGGTGAACTTGGTGTAGTCCCCTCCATTAAAGGACCAATAGCTCTGTATTGTGATAATAATGGAGCTATTGCACAGGCAAAGGAGCCTAGACACCTCCAGAGTCAAGCATGTACTTCGTATATTTCACCTTCTACGAGAGTTCTTTGAAAGAAAAGAAGTCGAGATAAACAAGATTGGAACTGCTGACAACATCTCAGATCCATTGACTAAACCTCTGCCGCAGGCGAAGCACAACTCGCACACTGCAGCTATGGGAATCAAGCATGTTGGAGAATGGCTTTGATGTCCTTATTTAATGTTTTAAAGTTTTAGAGTTTAATACTTTGTAAAACATTATTGGTTAATCATTCACATTAATGAATAGAATTCATTTTTCCATTTAATTTGTGGTTTATTAAATGATGAGTCCCTTCAATTTGACGATATATTCAAGATAGCCTGTCAAGACCAGTCCTGTGACTAAGAAATGTCTATCAAGTGAACTTGAATGTCAAAATTTGAAAATGGTCCCTGGTCGTAGTTTTCTATAAAGATGGACGCATAGAAAACGTTAGACGACTAGAATGCAAGATGACTAGTACTTCTGTTTCTTGAACTATGTGGACATGGCAATGTCGTAATCATTTGCATAGATACTTACTTTAGGAAGACTAGTATCGGACAGACCTATGAAACTTTACTGTAAGAGATGAAAATCTGTCATAAGTAAATTTCATTAAAATTAGTAGACACTAATCCTCAATACCTGAGTGATTTGAGATTACTTGTTTGAGAACTGCTTACTTTGACGTTGTCAACCGTCGCACCGTAAAAGGAGGCTATAATGGCAATGCTCAGGTAATCACCTTTCAAACGAAGTCTAATCTCAAGATCGCAAGATTGGGATTGTTCCCCCATAAATCAGGATGAGATACTAAAAGTTGTACAATGCCACTCGGAGAGCTAGAAACTGTAAAATGCATGGCCGTGCTCAGATGAATCATAGGCTATGATTATCTGTTTATTTGATCAGTCGAACTCTGAAACCGAGAAACACCTCTGAACATAATAGGATGACAACTCTTACCTTATGTTCAAGAGCAAGCATCGAGTGACAAAGGAATTAGGAAATGCACACTTGTCCTTAGGGACAAGTGGGAGACTGAAGGAAATAATGTCCTTGGTCCAAGTATGAATTTAATGATAAGTCTAATAAATGCGGTTCAGTATTAATAAAACAAGTTAATAATTCAGTGAGATCAAGTGAGCTGAATGCCTAGCTAGAGGCCGCTTCAGTTCAAGTGGAATTAATGATATTAATCCACAGCTTACTCTTGACTGAACCCGTAGGGTCACACAAATAGTACGTAAACGGATCAAGTATTTAATGGCATTAAATACTCCATCTATGGATATTCGGAATCGACGGATCTTGGTTTCGGTGGGAGCTAAGATCTTCAAAGGCAAACAATGAATACTCCGGAAACGATGATATTGTCGGAAACGGAAATATGGATCGTATCGGAAATATAAATATTATCCAAGTCGTAGATGTTGCCGGAAACGGAAACATGGTACGTATCGGAAAATATTATCGGAAATGGAAATATTGCCGGAATCTAAAATATTGCCGGAAACGGAAATATTGTCGGAATCGGAAATATTATTGGAATCGGAAAATAATTCCAGAAATGGAAATATTAAATATTTGTTCGAAACGGAAATTAATTCCGGAATCGGAAATGTTAAATATTGTTCGTATCGGAAATGAATTCCGGAATCGGGAAATTAATCGGAAGCGCATCGTACGAATTAGCATCGGACGAGACTTGCTAGACGAAGGCCCAACACAAAGCCAGTCCCACGTCCAGCAAGCCAAGCGCGCCAACACAACGCAGCCAAGGCCACGCCAGGCCCAGCAGGCCAAGGCGCGCGCGCAATGGGGCAGCGAGCTGCGCTCGCGTGGGCTGCGAGGCACGCATGGGCCGCAAGGGCTGCGCGGGCTGAGCACCCGCAAGGGCGTGGCTCGTGTGTGTTTGTGTTCGATACAAATCCTAAATCTAATGGGATTCGTTCAATGATTAATTCCTAATCCTAATAGATAGAATTAGTTAAAAAGAGTTTTAATAAAATTCTAATTAAGCTAATTAGTAACCTAATAGGATTCCAATTCCCTTTCCATACCCCTATAAATATGTGGCCTAGGTTCACAATTTAAGGACGAGTTTTAAGTATTCAGAGTGACATTTTGAGAGCAAAATTCAGTCATATTGTTGCCCATATTAGCCGAAAATTCCTAGTACCTTAAGGGCGATTCTAGTTTGTCAATCTTAAGGCGGATCGGGACGTGCTGTGGACTTTCTTCGGAGGGACGACACTTGGAGTCCTAAAGACTTGTTCTTGTTCGGTTCGGGCGTAGCTAGGGAGGGCACGCTACAAAGTGTATGCATTCTAGACTAATTATTTGATTATGTGCAATTAATTTGAATCCTGGCATATAGGTTTTTCCGCATGATTTATGTTGTTCATATGTATCATAACCTAACAGTTTTTAGACGCAAAATCAAGTCTTAACCTCCAAGCAAACACTACGTGCCAAGCATCGTACTATTCGTACGAAGGTACATCAATACAAGACAAATCAAGGACGGAGCTCGCGTCCTTGTTTTGGCAGCACTCTTGCCACGTCACCAGCGCTGGGCGCTGGTTTGGCGTGCTGCGCTGGCAATGGCTGGCGTTTTGCAGCCATTTTTCCTATAAAAACCCCCTAATTTACAGCATTTGGGGAGGCAGATTCAATATACAACGTCGTAATATAAAATTTACGCCTCAAAATACAAATAAAAAATCCTTCAAAAAACACATACAAACTTCAAGTTCTAAGCAATTGGGAGCTCTAAAAGGAATTCTTGCCTAAACCTAAATAGGTAATTCCGAATCCCACCATATTCAATCATGTTTCTTTGATTTTCTTATTTCAAAAATGATTAGCAAGTTGGCATTTTTACTACTAAAAATGTCACTTGCAACAATCATACATCTTTTCAAAATCCAAACTTTTCAAAATACAAAAATGCAAACTTTCAAGATTCAAGGATGTTCAAAGTTGTTTGCAATCACTTCTTTGAACTAGAATCACTTTCAAGTATGGAGTAATCAAAGATGACACCTTTCTAGATTTTAAAGGTTTAGTCTTTTGAGATTCAAGACTCTATTTTTCAATATACAAGTTCAAGTTTTCAAATTTCAAGATCCCACAATGTTTAGGGTTGCTCATGACTACTTCCCTAAACTAGGATCCTTTCAAAATAAGAGCACATCAAAGATCTAACCTTTTCAACATTAAAAGGCCCGATCTTTGAGATTCAAGTCTCTTAAGTTTCAATATTTCAAGTACAAGTTCAATATTTCAAGTTCAAGTTCAAATATTTCAAGTTCAATATTAATTTCAAGATTCAAACTTTCAAGTTCAAGTTCTATATGCAAAATCTAGGATACTTTGGGATGAGAAAATTCTCCCAAGTTGAGATTTTTGGCTTTGAATTCGTGTCGGGCGCACTTATTTTTAAGGAGCCGCTTGGCGTTCGAATCTCATGTTCCCAAGTACAAATTTCAATATAGCAATTTCAATTATGCACCTTTCAATATTGCAATTTCAATTATGCACCTTTCAATTCCGCAATTTCAATATGGCACTTTCAATTCCGCAATTTCAATATCGCACTTTCAATTCCGCATTTCAATTCCGCATCTTTACTTGCTTAGTCCTTCTAGGCAATGTGGACCTACTCCCTAGTCCGTCTCTAGGGGTCTTGTATTTACTAATTCCGCAATTATTTTCTATTGTGATGTTGCTTTATTTGCTTTATTGTTTTCATCACCGCACATGCTAAATACAACAAAATGTAAGGTTACATCACGCTTAACAAAGATAATTTCTTGGACAAACCGATCTTAGGTTCCCTTAAATTAACTTTAAAACAAAGTAACCACCATACAAAGTAGAGATTCTATTTGCTCTAAATTCAAACTCACATAGTCTAAACTAGGATATTCTCGAAAATGCTATGGCTCGTACTCGAATAATTTCTAAAGCTCGCGGACTAAACATCTCGTTCCCGTGCCCGGATCTCACCCATCCGTTTCAAAGATTCAAGTCTTATCCTAATAGAGTCATTTACGGTCTTCCCAAACAAGACCCTAAACAATGTTTGGCGGCGACTCCTTTCGAGGTACAAAAATACGATGGTTTCTAAAAACCGCCCCCCATGTAGGGAATTGCAATACATACGCAAAAAAACACCCCCTACAGTTTGTCTAAAACATAAATGAAAGTATTTTAACATCTTTTAGCATGTACTAGATTAATTAACTTAAATTTACTAATGAGTAACTGTTTGTATAATCAATTTGTTATTTAGAATTTTATCATATATTGAATTCAGATAAAATGAATATTTACATTTTTTTTAATTATACGAAGTAGTATTTAACAATGTTGATTGTCTAAAACATGCTAATAAAAAAAATTGTTTAATTAGTTTGTATCTTATCTATCTCTAATTTATAGTTTTCTCCTTATCATTTCATTTTGTAGTTGATGAATCTTTTAATTGGGAAATAATTTCATAATTTTTTCGTTTAATTTTTATATTATTTGCTTCTTTGTCTTTGATCATTTGGTGGGTAATATATTTTTACATTGTATTCCATTTAATGCAATTTCTGATAACCAATTAGAAGTATAGACAATCTTATAATAGTTGAACTTGTACTATTAATCTAACTATTATAATACTATCAACTGTTTAAAAGTTTGTGTCATATATATAACAAATACGGATATGAATAAAAACGTTGACTCTTGATTTAACATATTTAACAAAGTTGTCACAAACATATTTTAGGCTCCACGTTGACGTACTAAAAAAATGAGGCCCCTGACCCTATACTTTTTTTATGACGGGTTATCCTATACTTTATTTTTAAATTCAAAAATAAAATTTTTTGACATTTTTCATTATAATAATATTTTACACGAGTCACAAATAATAATTTATTCCCTCATACGGAGTATTATTAAATTCTTAAGGGCAGGTTGATTGAAACTTTTGACTTATATATCGTAATCAACTATTTCTACAATCATAAGACTTAGATGATTAAGTTTCCTTATTATGTTTGCAACAACAAAATATTTTTTATATGTTAATGTAAAAGATTGAAATATCAATTACTCAGTAACGTTTATTTTAGTGCAAAATTAACATTTTGATATGTAGACCGTGCTTTACACTTTATGATGGCAAGTTTGAAATTTAGATAAGGTTTACGACGAAGATAAATGTGGATGATTGACTAATATTGACTAATAAATATAGATTCGATTCTGGTGAGCGGGTATAAGAATAATATGTATCCACCTTAGTGACGGGCGAGTTTAAGTTTCATGCACTTGGAACACTCACTCAATCTTATTATGCATTGTCACTTTTAAATATTTTATCATTATTACTATGGTTGATACAATTAATTTTAATAATAAAGTTATGTCAATATATTCAAAAGTTATGTAAAGGTAAAGTGGCTTATTTACCAAATATATGGATGTCAGGTTGTTAGTGAGGCTGATTTTTTTGGGAGATACCCCACGCATCATCTCCAAGTGGGAGAGGATGAAGGAAAGTTTGGTAGTTGATGGGGTTAAAAGTGTATCTGCCGCGGGTAATGGGGCGAGAATGGATTTTAGGTTGTACCAGCGCGCATCGCTTATCTATCATCTAATTGATTATGAACATATCAACTTTTTTTTGTACTAGTAACGTACATATTATATTGTTTATTTATTTACTCAATTAATCGAATCAGGCAACTGAATTATCGAAGACGCCATAACATAGTTTTACAATTCAAACTCTTTTACCAAAAAAAAAACTTGAATATAGGGATGGGTTTACACAGGTAGGTGATGGAGCGATGGATGAATTTTATTTTATACCCGGCCTTTCGAGACGGGGATTGGTAGGGATGGGTAGGCGTTAAGTGATCGAATAATGAGATAAATGAGGCGAGTATGACTATAAAACAGAAGGGTGGATGAGACAATTTAATGCTTGACAGGGGTGATGAATGAGGGTGAAAGTAATTTTGTCCATGTACTATTATTTGCTTTAATACTTTTTTAATAAGACACTGAAAGGGAAATTACAATATTTTCGTCATTGTTTTAATTAGGAGAATATCTATAAGTACTATTTTAATGATAATTGTCTACCATATTTTCATATAAATTTCTATTTAGATTATATATCGTGTATCGCACGGTACTATACTAGTTTTCACTAATTAAATGCGGGCGTGAATAACAACCTTCCATGAAATTTCCTTGGCAAAAAACAATAATATTACTTAATTAATCCCTCGGTCCCAGATTAGTTGTTACACTTATCTTTGCACCAAGTTTTAGGTGATAAGTGGTTGTTTGGTTATCAATTGTTATTTTATTGAAAAAGTAGATGTGATAGGAGTTAGTGGGGTATTTTTTTAATTGAATGAGAGAGGGTGAGGGGACAAAAAAAATTTAATGGGAAGAGAGAGACAATATAATAATTGTTGGGTCATTCCTAATTTAGAAGTGTAACAACTAATATGGGATGGACGAAAAAAGAAAGTGTAACAACTAATCTAGAACGGAGGGGGTAAAATTTATGATCTGATAGAAATTGATTGCAACTTATCTGAACGAATATATACTAATATATTAAAAGGCGTTGTGGAAAACGTCTATGTGCCACATAGTACTCTTCCCTTTGCTCCACATCATTCACTCACCAAGTGGTATATCATGTAATGGATAGCCAAAAATTAATACAATGAGGTTTGAACTCTAGACCTCATGCCTTGATCACTGGATGATAATTCTCATTACCATCTTAACCAACCACCAAGTGTGGTTTATTTCTTCACATAAATTTATAAATAAATGTTAACATGAAGTCTAATCCAAATAAATTTTCATTTGATTTTTTATTTTCTATGGACTATTTTGAAAAAAAATAAAAATAAAGAATTAGGACAACTATGAATAGCATGATGATAAACATCAACTAGGAATACCTTGCATGGCTACATATATCTAATTTGGTGTTTATTAATTTGAAGCACTTAGTTCCACTAGAATACAAATTATACATTGTGTAAGATGATCTAATTGAAAAATTACTTGGCATGATAAATGTTATGACGTAGTGTGTTTGTGCAGTACGCTGACGAATTTAATGGATATTTTCACTTTATGGTATATATGTATTTCGTCAATATTAAGCTCGAGAAAAATTTAACATTTTAACTATTCAATATAGCGATCGGGGCATCGCCCGAGCCACACACTAGTTAGGTAACAAATGGAGTAGGATATTAGATACTACGTAGTTTGGTAATTTGGTATTATCCGTTTGTCTTGTCGCCTTTGATTGTCCTCGTACTCTACAGTTTACCCTTTTGCTTGTGGTCACATGAAATACTCAGTAGCATGGAATCCAAGTATCCAACATTCCAACACATCCAAAAGCAATAGTATAAAGAGTGTGCCCTCCATTTTTGGACGTTAATGGCCTACTCTCTGAATTCCTTTCCCCTCTAGGATCAATTTGTTCCACATGCGTTTTTTTTTTTAAGGTATTCCACATGCGTTATCTTCTTTTTCCTTGTTTCTTAATTCCTCCGTCCTTTAATAGATCTTAAGACACTTGAATTGACTTTTTAATGGGTGTTAGTTGATAGAGGGGTATTTTTTTTTTAATAATTAGTGAAAAATGTGTAAAGGGTTGGGAGTGGTGAGTGGGGGTGTGAATTTTTTAATGATTTTTGTAGAAAGTAGGGGTGTAGGTGGATTAGTAGGTAAGTAGGAGAAATGATACAATATTGATAAAAGTTTTCATTTATAGAAGCGGTGCAAGTATTAATGGACGACCCGAAAAGGAAAGCGGCACGATTATTAAGGGACGGAGGGAGTATTTTATACTCCATATTGTACAATATAATATATTAGGTTATGTGCACCCATTATTCTAAATTTGTCATTTGACCTTTTTTTATATAAAATATTTACCTGAAATATTTCTCCTCCTAAAGCTATTGCATGATTAATAAATTTTGAACGTACTCATTTAAATTTTTTTGTTCTATTATATACTTCGTATTACATACATATTTTATATGCTTAATTGACCAAAATATTTTATTTGTTTAATATACTAACTAGATTAGGTTTCATGCACACATCACCAATTCTTAAATGGACTCGGTCCACATGTGTGTCCTCTTCAACTTATATGACCTTAAATTACCTAAACTTATAGGGCCTAAGGCCCCATTTAGTTCACCTTATTTCTCTTGATCTGGTCTGAACTTATTTTTTCTGATCTGATTTGGTCTGGTTTGATATGATCGAGCTGGTCTGGTCTGATCTAATCTGATCTGATTTTTCTTTATTAAGTTTAAACAAAAATCTATATTTATTAATATAAACTACTTATGTGTAAAAAAATGTTACACAAATTTATAATATTGTTATTATTTATTTGACTTTGCTCATGATTCAATTATTCCTTATATTAGATAGACCTAGACATGATCTAGATAGATCGGTTATGATCTGGACATATCAATTTTGATCTGGATATGATATGTACATATTGATTATGACTTGGGGATGATATGTACAAATTTGGTTTTGATCTGGATATGATCTGGACAGATTGGTTCTAATATCGACATGATCAGTACAGATCTGGACATGATCTATACAGAGAAGTTTTGATCTTGACATAATCTAGACATGATATGTACAGACAAGTTCTGATTTGGACATGATCCGGACATATCAGTTTTGATCGAAATAGATCGATTCAAATTTGGACATGATCTGGATATGTAGGTTTTGATATGGACATGATCTCTGCAGATCAATTCTGATATGAACATAATCTGTACATAGTCGATATCTAGACCGGTTCTAATATGGACATATCGATTCTGATCTGGACATGATCTGTACAAATCAGTTCTAATCTGAACATATTGGTTCTGTAAGAATCTTACATGATTGTAAGGATTGGTTCTGATCTAGACAAGATCTTTGCAGACCTGAACATGATCTGGACATGATTCGTACATATCAGTTATGATCTGCATATTATGTGATCATACTGATTCTGGTTTGGATATATAATGGTTTTGATCTGTAAAAATCAGTTCTGATATTGGCATGATCTGATCATATTGTTTCTGCTCTGGACTTAATGGTTTTAATTTGGACATGATGAATTTGATTATTTTGTTAATTTTTTTTATGCCTTAAATAATAGATTTCAATCGCATCAAAAACAACATTCCGTTTTATTAAAGCAATAATAGTAATAATAACAATGATATAAATATATACCAATAATAATAATAATAATAATAATAATAATAATAATAATAATAATAATAATAATAATAATAAATAATAATAAATAATAATCTGATCTGGTCTGGTCTGGTATGGTCTAGTCTGGTCTGGTCTGATATGATTAAATTTGAAATAAGTAATAAAGTCCTGAAATAAGGTGAACTAAACAGGGCCTGAAGGACCTTATTTAACTTATAAGACCTTATTTATCTTATACTCCGTAGGACCGTATAAGACCTTATAAAACCTTATTAAATCTTATTAGACTTTATTTGAAGTTTATTAGTTTATTAATAAACTTCTAACCGTTAGAATATTGATAATAGTTTATTGTAATATTAATAAATTAGTACTCTGTATAAATATTACAATCAACTATTATCAAACAGATGGCAAAGTAAGATGCTAAAATAAAACAGTTGGTTCTTAAGATAGGCCAGCAGTTCATCAAAATCAAAACTGGTGATTAAGCAATCAAAATTACCTGACTAACAGCTTTCAGAAATAAAATCTATATGCTAAAAAAGAACAAAAACCTTACTTAGCCCGAAACTCTGTTAACATCTATTTCCCTCTCCTCTTTCCACCCCCTGAAATTGTCACTGCCTACACCACCATCATAAATAATACCACGAACCCCTTCCCCTCCACCTCCAACATATTCACATTTACCAAACAAAAGGGTATAATATAAGAATTTGATACTCTAATAAGCATAAACGACAACAAATTCATACCCCTAATTCATTTAATTGAAAAAAATACAAAAGAAACAAACCTAAAATGACCTAAACCAATCTCTCAACCAACAGAAATCCATATATTTACATCAAATAACATGTCAAATGAAGAACAACAAATCAACCATAAAATAATCACATAAGCTAAATATTAATCAAGCAAATTCGAAGAAAACTAAGGGTTTAAGGATCGAATTCTTACCGCAATCGACGAGGCGAAGGTAAAAGAATAAGCAGTACCCTGAACACATTCAACAACCAAAATTAATCAAAAAGTTGAAGAAATTAGGGATTTAGAAAAACCCCAAACCAATGTAGACGAAACCCTAGAAAAAGACAGCAATGAACAATTCGAAAAGAGAGAGATTACCTTGCCTACTATGCAACAAACTGGAAGAATCATGGTTGAATTCGTGTGGCTTCGCTTCTCCTACTATGGTTGTCTTCTCCATGGCTTCGCTTCTCCAACCCAAAGGAAAATAACAAAATTAAATTGAAGCTTCCTCCATAAATACAGGTCATGAAAGGCTGAAATAGCTCCAAAATCAGGTGGAAAAACACCAATCTGTTACCTAATTTATGAAAATTCTTGGTGAGAGCGTAAATCGTCACCGAAATTCGCTCAATATCTGATGATAACGCCGACATTCCTTCGAACATTGGTGAAAACGGCGGAATTCCAACCTTGGAGATGTTAGATGTGAAGAAGAAAGTGAGAGAGGGGGGGATGCTAGGGTTTGAGGGACTGTGAATGGGCGAGCGGAGAATTTCGAGAGACGGAGTGACAAAAAAGGTAAGTCGCAGCGAGCCCACTTCAAGACTAAGTTGCAAGTATACAACTTATTCGCAACCACCGCTCACCACACGCGTTGTGGTTACATTTCTGGATTTTTTATTCCATTAATTCGCAGCGTTTGGAGCCCGTAAAGGTTGCTAAAAGATCATTAAACAGTTGACCGGCGTTGACCTTAGGCTTTTCGTAGCGTTCAGTAATCACATGAGTTGTAAATGGGTTGCTGCAAATGGCATTTTTTCTACTAGTGGTATGATATTTCTAATACCTAAAAAAAAGTACGATATCTCTAATAATATGTGATTATGAACTACTTAATAATAAAAGAAATGATATATTATCTTGACATATTGTATGTTGGATCGGACCGTAGGATCGTATATATTAAGATCCTACAACCCAAAATTTTTATCGATCTAGGTCGGTTGCGTGTTTTTGGATCGTAAAGTCGTAGGATATACCGTAAGATCCAAATTGGGAGTTTAACGCCTGCCACGTAGGACAAAAAATTGGCTATAATGGGTAGTTTACCTGCTGGGCTATTAAAATTAAATGGGTCGTAAAATTGAGATTATTAAAAGAAAACTCATACTTCGTAGTTGGTATTATTCTAAGCGAACTATCCAAAGTTGGGGATTATTCTAATCATGTTTTTCCTATATGTTTTATATGCTTAATATGATAACTTAACCAAAATATTCGATATGCTTAATATGCTAATTTGACAAAACTATTGAGTAAATATTTTTTTATTGTTGATATAACAATTTGACTATAAATTACCAAAATTGTCTTATATTGCCATATTTTGTAGTTCAATGATATTTTCCATACATAAGTTGTTTTTAAAAAAAAAGAGGAAAAAAAAAGTAGCTATAATGTTTAGGAAAGGGTTTTCTGGCCTGAAAATTTTGCACCAGGGACTGACACATGTCATTCCACTAGAAGAAAAAAAACAACATAAGTTACCCTTAAAATAGGCTTATAAGTTGCCCTTTATAAGGGCAACCTATGGCTAGGTCACTTTTGTAAAATTATCAAAAGTTACCCTTAACAAGGGCAACTTATAAGCTTCACATAATTAAGTTGCTCTTGTTTGCAACAAGGGAAACTTATAAGCTTCACATAAGTTGCTCTTGTTGCAAACAAGGACAACTCTGCAATATAATTTCTGATATTTTGCAATATAAATTCTGATTTTGCAATATAAAATTCTGTAGTATAATTTATAGAATACTGTTTCACCAAACATCAGCTTGACATTCCTCAAAAATGATATAAATTTCAAATTTCCAATAATATTACCGAATTAATTCAAATGTAATTAATTAAGTCGATAAATAACAAAATAATGTAAGAGTCACGGATAACTACAAGCCTTCTCTATTTATTATGCTCTATTTATTACACTGAGGGTAGTTCACAATCGTTGAAGTAAGTAGCCCACTTGTCTCGAACTTCATCCAACTCCTCTTTGGTAAAGGGCCCCTCCCTTGGAGTTTTGAAAACCTTTAAAAGAACAACGTACATGCAAACTAATAAATTCAATTAAGTTTCATATGCGAAAACATATTGGTAGTAAAAACAACTTTCTGAGGTTACTAAGATTCATTTCAAGTTCGTTATGCACATCTAAGACTCATTTGGTTCGATATAGGTCATATTTGGCCAAAAATGACATTTTCGATCCCAAATATCAACAAATTAACCTAAGGACACTTTCTAAACCCTTTTTATGTTTCATATGCTTAGTTATATGTTTATAAGACTCATTTCAAGTTCGTTATGCACGCCTATGGTTCATTTGGGACGATATAGGTCATTTGTGGCAAAAAATGGCATTTTCGATCCCAACTATCAACAAACAAACTTATATTCAAATTCTAAACCTTTTTCATGATTCATATGATTAGTATGTTTATAAGACTCATTTCAAGTTCGTTATGCACGCCTATGGGTCATTTGGGTCGATATAGGTCATTTATGGCCACAAATGGCATTTTCGATTCCAAATACCAACAAACTAACCTATTTCCATGTTCTAAAAGTTTTTCATGATTCATATGATTAGTTATATGAATATAAGCCTCATTTCAAGTTCGTTATGCACGCCTATGGGTCACTTGGGTCGATATAGGTCATTTATGGCCAAAAATGACATTTTCGATCCCAACTACCAACAAAGGAACCTTATTTCCACATTCTAACCCTTTTTCATGATTCATATGATTAGTTATATGTTTATGAAACTTATTTCAAGTTCTTTATGCACGCCTATGGTTCATTTGGGTCGATATAGGTCATTTATGGCCAAAGATGGCATTTTCGATCCCAAATATCAACAAATGAACCTAAGGACACTTTCTAAATCTTTTTTATGTTTCATATGCTTAGTTAGAGGTCACTAAGATTCATTTCAAGTTCTTTATGCACATTTAAGGCTCATTTGGCTCAATATAGGTCATATTTGGCCAAAAATGGCATTTTCGATCCCAGATATCAACAAATGAACCTAAGGACACTTTCTAAAACGTTTTTATGTTTCATATGATTAGTTAGAGGTTACTAAGATTCATTTCAAGTTCGTTATGCACGCCTATGGGTCATTTGGGTCGATATAGGTCATTTATGGCCAAAAATGGCATTTTCGATCCCAAATATCAACAAAAGAACCAAAGTAGATGAGAATAAGGATTGGAAACCAAAGTAGATGAGAATAAGGATTGAAAACCAAAGTAGATGAGAATAAGGATTGGAAACCTAATACTAAGTATTTTAAACATGTAAAGAGTTAAGAATTCCTATTTTGGTTCATTAGTTGAGAGTTGGGAGCGAAAACAGCTATTTTAGTCAAAATATGACACACAACGATCGAACGAGCCTCAAATGTGCATAAATTGACCAAAGTAGATAATAATGAGGATCGTTAACCTAATACTAAGTATTTTAAACATGTAAAAAGGGTTAAGAATTCCTATTTTGGTTCATTAGTTGATAGTTGGGAGCAAAAACGACTATTTTAGTCAAAATATGACATATAACGATCAAACGAGCCTTAAATGTGCATAAATTGACCAAAGTAGATGAGAATGAAGATTGGAAACCTAATACTAAGTATTTAAACATGTAAAAGGTTAAGAATTCCTATTTTGGTTCATTAGTTGAGAGTTGGGAGCGAAAACGACTATTTTAGTCAAAATATGACACATAACGATCGAATGAGCCTCAAATGTGCATAAATTGACCAAAATAGATGAGAATGAGGATTGGAAACCTAATACTAAGTGTATTAAACATTAAAAAGGTTTAGTATTCCTATTTTGGTTCATTATTTGAGAGTTGGGAGCGAAAACGACTAATTTAGTCAAAAGATGACATATATCGATCAAACGAGCCTTAAATGTGCATAAATTGACCAAAGTAGATGAGAATGAAGATTGGAAACCTAATACTAAGTATTTTAAACACTATCTACACAATTCACAACAATAATGATTTTCTTTTTAATGATTTAGGATTAGTTTAGGTGTTCTTACATCATGATTTAGTGCTGGTTGTATTATATGAGACCTTAAGCTATACTTTTATCATGTTATGGCTGATTCTCGATTGATCTGCTACTGCTCTACTGATCTACCGATCTTCTGTGCAGCAGCAATAACAACAGCAGTATACAGCCCACTCCAGCAGCTACAACAACAGTATAGAGCCAACTGCAGCAGCAGTAAAGAGCAGTGTAGATCGAAGCATTAGCAGAGTAGTACAAAGCCGGGAAAAGCAAAACAGAAGAGAAGAACAGAGCAATACAGAGAAGAGCATACCCACAACAACAACAGTATAGCAGAAGCAGTAGCATAGCAGCAACAACAGCAGTACATCAGCAGTACCTGATAAATGGTCTTGCAGGTTACCGTTAGGCATGTATTCGTAGATAAGTGCAGTGCTCTCTCCTTTATCGCAATATCCAACAAGAGAAACCAAATTATTTTGGTGAACTCTCATCAACAGTTCTACCCTGTCAGACATTTAATAAGAGGAAAAATCAGAATCACAGATATACTAATGTATGCGCCTGAATTCAGGTTCAAGACTTACGGGTAGGTTTTAAAAAAATTTAATGGGTGTGGATTAACTTACCTCAATTCGAAATGATATCAGAGCAGATGGTAGATTGAGTATCTTGACTGCAACTTTAGTGTTATCTCCTAGAGAGCTGTAATAAACAGCTCCAAATCCTCCTTTTCCTAAGATTCTTTGAAAATTGTTGGTCATACTAATAACCTCAGTGTATGTAAACTGTCGATCCTTTGACTTCATTCTTCCATCACTTTTGGTTAGAGTAACAGGGCCTGTGCAGAAAAAAAAATGAAATCTATCACCTAGCAGGTTCTGCACCAACTCAAGCCAAAAAGGAAAGGATTAGACCAATCAGGCAAGCAGGAAGTTAAGTTGACATCAAGTTGTTGCTGAGGTGCAGAACTGATACTATAAGCTAGAATTTTGAACAAAGGACAAAAGAAATAAAAATAAAAACCAAGCAGTAAAAAGAAATTTCACTCTTGGAAAATAGGCCAGACTATTTTATTCTCATACAGCCAAGGTATTCAATAACTGAGATTTATTATTCAAAAATTAATTTTAATAGAGTACTTTCTCAATGATACAGGGGGTGGGGGATGAACAAGACAAATCCTGGAAAACCAATAGCATAACAAAAAAAGAATGCAAGCCAAAATGCTCCAGCACTGTTGCACATATGCCTCTGGGAAAAACCATTGGTGCATACACAATGTTTTTCAATATGAAATCCGTCGCAAAAATGAAATTGCGACTGAAGCGACTAAATTTTCAGGCGTCGCAGAAACCCTTGTCGCAATTTCATTTTTGCGACCCTTTTTCTTGTAGTCGCAAGGTTTGCGATGGATTCGCGGCGGCTTAGCGAGTACTATATTGCGACTGAATTTTAAATTTTTGCGACCACCTTTTCTGTCGCAAATATTTGCGACTAAAAATCAAATTTTGCGACTAAGAGAAAAGGAGACCGAATTTTGCGACTAATGAAAAAGGAGACCAGATTTGCGACTGAATTTAGTAACTTTGCGACTGATTTAGCAGTCGAGAATTGAATTAAAAAATAAATATATAAAGAAATTAGCAACTAATTAGCTGCTAATTTCTTTGTATTAAACCCAAAAAATACATACACAATAGTATTGAAGGTATCATTTCCACTACCAAATACGCCATCAGGCTTAAAACAACAAGATTACACAAAAAGATAACACAACCCCCTGTAATATACAGGTCTACATCGACCATCTTTGTTGAACTGATCAAGAGAACTTGATTCATCAAAGTAGCGTTAAGCGTCCAAGTTCAAATTCACACCAACATATCAATAGTAACGTAAATTTGTATGCTTGATCTTTAAATGGAATTCAAGAAAGCACCTGAATTGAAGCATCATAAAGAGCGCGGGCAGCCGAAATACCAGCAATTCCAGAACCTATGACTATAACAGATGGTGAGGAACCCTGCTTCCCCTCGATACCAGAGTAGCATAAACCTAAAAGATGCAAGTATGTTCAGACAAGTGCATAATCCATCAGAAGAGTCAGAAGTAATTTGCATCAATCAGTAAAAACCATACATTGGATCTAGATCAAACCATGAAAATTCAAACTATACATTAATTCATGTGAATAAAAGAGAAAATTGATGAATTGGCCAAAATCCTCCAACAAGGCTCTCACCTAGGGCTGAGTGTTCAGATTCAGACTAATGCATTCTACATACTGGATAAGGTTGTCTCTTTAAAATCATACTTTCTAGAATACAGAAGGAGCAGATCTTCTAATGTGATTAAGTAGTTGTCCATTTTCAGCTTAGGGCACAAAGAACAAACCTTCAATGTTAGCACTAGGTGTTTACCTAAAGGACACACACTAGCGCGTGCACAAACACTTATGTGTAAAAATATGCAGAGTACCTAATCCGGTAATCCGGTTGAACAGGGCCATCAACTATTAGCTATGTGTATTCGTTCTTTGAGAGACTGGACAAAAAATTGAATCATAAAATACAAGTTAGCATCTCCTACAGTTTAATACTCCATATGTGATAAAGATAGTGACCCCAACTTTGAATAAGATCGTGAGAGTAACAAATCTCTTGTGTTAAAGGCAAGAACAGAATCATAAGAAAATAAAAAGACTGACAAATTCTGGCTTAAGAAATCTCCCAGTACAATCATGATCACTAGAAAAGCCCCACGTAATTTGGAACAAACCCTATCAAGATGGGCATATCATTCATAACAAATTAACGACGTTTCTTCCACCTTTATCCTTTCTTAAAGAAGATACCACCTTTATATTGTCAAAGGCAACAATATCACTCATAAGAAAAGCTGAAGGCACCATCACTGCTTTTTGTCCATAAATTTTCTTTACTGTTCGACATGCACATGCACCTATAGTTTGTAAAAGCAACAGGTGACATTCTTACAAAGCTAAAGCACATTCAACACTTTTTTTTCATTATTTTTTTGTTCATAATTAATTAATTACCCTTAAACAGTTCGACAATGGACATGCACTCTCCCCCCACCCCTCCTCCAACATTAGGCAACTACATTTCAACAGTTACGATGATAAATGTCCACAATTTTGAACTTTAAACCGTAGCAATGTCATGTTCACTCTAATATCAGCATCCAGTTCCTATTGATTCACATCTACCTGAACAGCAGCTTCCAGTAGGTGTTAAGGTACAATCATACAAGATCCAACCCTCATAAAACCATGACCAAATCAGTGCCCCAACACTGATAAAATAAACCAACTGAAAACAGGCCTGCATAAACCAAAAATCTATTTTGTAACTCCAAATTTAAATTCTTATGTATGTAATGAGATGTATTTTTACATAAGAGGGAATAACTACTATCAGAAATACTAATGAGCAAGTTGTCAATCTGATTTATGTTTCCTAGAAGCTTCCAAGCCCCTTATACAGAATGTAATGAGTAATGTATCTTATATAACTAGCTAAAACAAATCTGTTTGACAATTACCTAATTTCATAAAAAATATCAAAATTGAAATAAAATATGACGAACTAGATTAACTAACTGACTATCCTGATTCGTTGAGCCGCTAATTCAGCGAGGCAAAAAAGTAAACCCCAAATTACACAAATTCAAACTCATAATATGGAGGAACAAAAATCAAACAACAAAAGTAATCATTGACCGAATTAATCCCCAAATTACCTTGCACAAGACCTAAAATCTGGTGAGTGCGATAAATGAGAAATTAGGGTTGAAAGTTGATGAGTTGGTGAGTGTAAACATGAAATGATTGTATTGCCGACGAACTTCAAAGACTAGAAAAAAAGATCAAGAACAAAACATACCCAGAGATCGAAATTCAAAACGTGGGGGACAAATTAGTACCTCAAAGTCTTTAGATTTCGTTTACAATGTGTCGTATAGCTTCAAATTGAGAGAGCAATTTGAGCTTGAGTGTGATCTAGATCAATGTCGGCAGAGAAATCGAGAGAGTAATGGGGTTTAGGGTTGAGAGTAGATGGTTGAGAGAGGGTGCGAGTGTGTGAGTGTGGTTTCGCCGGTGGCTTCGCCGGTCACCTGAGAAGGAGGAGAGAGCCGGTGGCTTCGCCGGTCACCTGTGCAGGGAGATGTTTTGCAGGAGCTGTGAGAGACGTTGGATGCAGGGAGGAGAGACAGTGTCGTTTTTTTTTAATATTATTCTTAGGTTAAGGTTGCGCTTGTATTGGAGTGAATTTTCAGATTTTAATTAATTTTTTTAAAATATTTTTTTTCATTAAAGGTTGCACTTGTTTGATAAGGGCAACCTTTGATGAGCAACCTATAAGGATTTTGCCTCTAGTGTTCCTGTGTTTGTTTTAGATAGAGTTATAGATTTATGCAAAATATTTATATGTTTAACAATCTCACTTGCATGGACCAGGTCCACGCTATTATTGGTGTGGACCAGGATATTTTAGGTATTTTACAGCTTTTAAAGATGACATGGACAAGCAATGTTTATGTGATCCAAAAAATCCGCGGCCTATATAGTAACTCTTATGATGATATAGTTTACTTATATGCAATATAGTTACTCTACTAGTCATACAGTAAATTTTAAGAATATAATTATTAATATATGCGACATAATTACTGCAAAGATCATATAGTAACTGTTAAGTTGATATAGTTGTACTTGTATGTAATATAATTACTCTAATAGTCATACAATAACTTTTTAATGTCATTTTGATAAGAATTCAATTACTTAATAATGTATACACAAAGATATTGACTTCTTTATTCATATAGTAAATATTTCTATCGTATAGAAATAGTTATTCTTCTATATCATATAGTAACTCTTTCTATTCTATAGTTACTATTAAATCTTTCAAAAATATAGTAGCACGTCCTCTCCTTCCACGTCCGGGTGCTCTCCTTCCTCTACCACGTCCTTGGTTTTCATTGTTGTCAGAATTTTCTTCTTCTTCTTCTCCTGCTTTTGTTTTCCTTGCAGAAGTTATTCTTCGCACGAGTTCAATTCTAGATGAATCATCTTTGTATTTCTGAATTGATAATATATAAACTAAGTTAATAATAGAACATTTAAGTGTGCAAAAATGACATAGTAACTATGTAAAACATATAGTTTCTATTATGCATCATACAGTAACTCTTAGAATTAATGATGGTAAGATATTCGCAGAAATGCAAATATAGTTATTGTTATAATCATATAGTTACTGTCATAATAATATAGTCACTCTTATTACTAATAACATAGAGACAAAAAAAAGAACATAAAAAGAACAAAATGATAACATAGTAACTATTAAAAATATATAGTTACTATTATACATGATATAGTATATTTTAATATTAATGATAGTCATATATTAGCATTGTTGCATATATAGTTATTGTTATGATCATATAGTTAATGTGATCATAACATAGTAGCTCTTATTAATAATAACATAGAGGACAACAAAGAACATAAAAAGAACATTATAATATACATAATAACTATATCAAACATATAGTTACTATTATATAAGATATAATACCTATAAATATTATTGATGGTCATTTAGTCACATAGTTGCCGACATAGTTGGTGTGATAATAATATAGTAACTCTATCACTAAAAATATAGAATAACATCAAAAATTATGCACAGAACATAATAAATTAAAATAGTAATTATTTCAAACATATAGTAACTATATAAAACATACAAATACTGTTGAAGAAAATAAACATATGATAACTAATCATGATAAAATAAACATAATACCTATTTCAAACATATAGTAACTATATAAACAATATAGTAACTATTGATGAAAATAAACATATGGTAACAAATCATGATAAAATAAACATAGTACCTATTTCAAAAATATAGTAACTATATAAAACATATAATAACTATATAAACATATAGGGACTATTATTATAATATAGTAACTATTGTACACATATAGTAACCATTATAATCATATAGTCACTATCTAAGAAGCAAACAAAAACATACTCTAAAAAACATAGTACACAATGTAATCGTATAGTAACTTTTATTTATGAAAAAGTCACTATAAACTGTTCATAACATAATAACTATCTTAAGCACGACATTGTTACTGTTTTAAACTTATAATAACTTTCTAAAAAATATAGTAACTATTTTAAACACACAGTTACTGTTTTAAAGTAATAGTAACTTTTAAAAAAATATAGTTACTCTAAAAACTACTACTAACATAAGCACAACGAACATTCCAGTGACTATTAAAAATACTATTTCGCAACATAAACTAAAGGTAACTATATCATTTGTATACTAACTATGTGAAACACTAACCCTAATTTCAACAAAACAACAAACATCTCAAATCACTCAACAAAATAATAACTATTGTACACATATAGTAACCATTAAAATAATATAGTAACTATTGTACACATATAGTAACCATTAAAATTACATAGTACCTCTTTAAACCATATAGTTACCGTATAATTACTCATATAGTTACAATTTAAAATCGTGAAGTCACTGATCGAATTCGCGAAGTGAAAACGTTATTTCGGCAAAACACAAACATTAATTTCTCCAAAACAACAAATATTTTCAATTTTAAATAAAAATAGACTTAGAGCAACAATAAGGGGGAGCTCTTAGGTGACTCTTAAGGAGAGAGAAAAAATAAGAGCTAGCTCTTAAGTGTGTAATGAGAGTCTCTTATTTGGAGATTGTAAGAGAAATTTTTGAAATAAGAGCTAGCTCTTACATATAAGAGCTAGTGTCATGTCATTGTTTTTATATAAAAATATAATAAAAAAAGAGAATAAGAGAGAATAAGAGTTGGTATTAAGAGTTAGTCCATTTCCACAAATTTTTGGAGGGGACTCTTATTTGAAGTTGAAGCTTATGTGGCATAGGAGAGAGACTAAGATACACCAAAATAAGAGTCCCTCCGTTATTGTTGCTCTTAAAATTCTTTAAAAAACAACAAACCAAGATGTGATCTCTAAAAATTCTTGCGAAGATTTGTAGACGGGCGCAAATTCTTCAATTCGGTTTCGGCAACGACGAACCTCCTTCTTGATATACTACTTCATCCAATTTTTCCTCACCTAATAGATCAAATTATAAGAATTATAAGATAATTACGAAAAAAATCGAACAAAACCTAGAAATTTGGGCTAAATTTTGAAAAGCATAGAGAGAAAATGAAGAGAGGGAAATGAAAGAGAAATGAACAAAATGCAGATCTGAAATTTTGAAAAATAAAAAAGTTTAAAACTAGTGGGCTAGACAAAAATCGCATTGAAACTCTACAAAACACATAGTAACTCTTTAAAACACATAGTTACTGTAATACGCATATAGTTACTATTTAAAATCACAAAATAACTGCCACGTGACGTACATTTACACATATTGTCCATACAAATTACTTTGTTGTCCTGATCCACGCTAAGTTAGCGTGGACAAGGTTTACATTGGTGTAAATATATGTTTAATATACTAATAAATTGACTAAAACATTGAGTAAATGTATTTTTCATTATTAATATACTAGTTTGACTAAAACATTACCTAAAATAATTTCTAACAAATTATTACAGTATTATTTGGTATCTGTTACTGTCACCGTAAACCAATATTTTCCCATATATGAACAATTTATAAAAGTTGATATTAATTTAGTAAGATTCTTCTTCTTACGTAATAAAAATATTAAATAAATTAAATGAACTTGCGTCTTAGATAGCATTAATCAAGTTGCATATATACACAAAATGCGTTAAGTAGAAGAATATTGTAATACTCAAATTTTCAAAAGGAAGTATATTGAGGTTCAAGTGTGCAAAATGAGGAATCCTGAATTCGAAAGCAAAGCTAAAAAGAGTGTGCCCTCAAAATTTGGACGTTAATGGCCTGATATCATCTCATTCGTTTTGTATGCAACAGCCAACCTGCCTTTTGGTTTGGCGTATCTTTTTATTTGTCATCTACGGAATACACTTTTTTATCACGGCTTTCTAGGTTCAATTTAGGCGAATTACCGGAAAAAGAAACAACATTTAGCTATGTGCCTATGTAGCCGAGTAGGTCTTTCCTCGAGTCAACAACAACGAAGAACCTACTTTAAGGTCCAATTTAGTTCAGCCTAATCTGATTTGATTTGAATTAAACTGATTTAATCTGAACTTATTTTTTTATCTAATATGATTTTATTTTAACTTAATTTTTCTGATTTAATTTGATCTAACTTATTTTTTCTGTTCTAATTTGATCTAAACTGGTTTGATCTGATTTTTCATAATTAAGAATTAAATAACAAAAACTATAATTATTAATTTTAAATGATTTACATGTAAAATATACTTTATCCAAATTTATAATATTGTTATAATTATAAATTATTTATTTGACTTTAGTCATTATTTAACTATTCCATATATTAGATAGACTTGGACATGGTTTGGATAGATCGGTTCTAATCTAGACATGATCTGGACATATTGATTTTGATATGGACATAATGATGCTGACCTGGACATTATTTGGCACACCGGTTCTGATCTGGACGTTGATCTGGACGTATGAGTTCTGATTTGGACAGATTGGTTCTGATCTGGACATGATCTGTACAGATCGGTTCTGATCTGGACATGATCTATACAAATTGGTTCTGATCTAGACATGATCTATACAGATCGATTCTGAGCTAGACATGAGCTGTACATATCGATTCTGATTCGGGCATGATCTGCACATACCGGTTCTGATTTGAAAATAATGGTTTTGATCTGGACATGATCTGCACATATTGATCATACCAGTTCTGATATGAACATATCATTTAGATCTAGACATGATCTGCACATACCGGTCCTGATCAGGAGACCATGTCCTCTATCAAGCGACTGCAAAAATCAGCATTCAAGCTGACTGGGCCACCAAGAAGCTTGAATCCCTCCAAGGGGCGGCCTATATATATTATGAAGGAAAGTGCGGGATCATTTCCAAAACACTTCCAATTGAGGGATTAAGGCAGACGATGCACCCAAGACAATTCAAGTGTGTTTTGTGCTATCGCCTTGTGATTCCTACGTATCCTGCTGAC
Source organism: Spinacia oleracea (assembly GCF_020520425.1). NCBI lineage: Eukaryota > Viridiplantae > Streptophyta > Magnoliopsida > Caryophyllales > Amaranthaceae > Spinacia > Spinacia oleracea. The sequence continues at coordinate 157,293,671 of NC_079490.1, read as the reverse complement.
TTTACTGTCCTTGTTGCTCATACAAAATCATATATCATTTTGGGGATCATGTTGTGCACTATGGAAATGATATTGGCATTAATTTCCGCCATGACTTAGTCCGGGATGTATTAGGTGATGTTTGTACTCAAGTTGGTGTGGTAGTGCAAAAGGAGGTGCCGTTAGGATTTCTGTCCGAGGAAGGGAAAGATCTCCGACCTGCGTACCTTCTTGTATATTCTTGGGACAAAGGTAAAAATGTATGCTTGGATGTCACAGGTGTCTCTCCCTTCACGGGGGAAGATGTTGATGCTTTTGTTCGTGGAGCTGCTGTCTCTAATGTTGTTGCCAAGAAGAAGAAAAAGTATGAAGCGAAGTGCACATTTAATGGCCTGGTACAATTTTATTGCTTTTGTCATCTCAACTTTTGAAGAACTAGGGAGTGATGCTCTTGAGTTTATGTCTAGGATCACACGGGCTGCTCAGAGCAACGAGGCCAATGCTAGCTTTCGATCTTTTCTTTTTCATCGATTGGACTTTGACTTGAATAAGGGAGTCGGTGCTCAATTAGTTGCTAGGCTCCCATCCAACTTTGTGTAAACGATTTATAATAATAATACTAATAACAATAATAGTACTCCCTCTGTCCCAAATTAGTTGTTACACTTTCCTTTTTCGTCCGTCCCAGATTAGTTGTTACACTTCTAAATTAGGAATGTCCCCACAATTATTATATTGTCTCTCTCTTCCCACTAAATGTTTTTTTTGTCCCTACACCCTCTCTCATTCAATTAAAAAATACCCCACTAACTCCTATCACATCTACTTTTTCAATAAAATAACAATTGATAACCAAACAACCACTTATCACCTAAAACTTTGTGCAAATGTAAGTGTAACAACTAATTTGGGACAGAGGGAATAATAGTAATAGTAATAGTAATAGTAATAGTAATAGTAATAGTAATAGTAATAGTAATAATAATAGTAATAATAATAATAATAATAATAATAATAAATAAATAAATAAAACGTCAGCCAAATCTTCTTGATTTGGGCGATTAGGTTAGCTGTCAGCCAACGGCCAAGGTGCGCCGGTGTTACACGTCAACGTCCGGCAAACGGTTAGTGGTGGTCTCCGGCGACAGAGGTTCCGTCCGACGGTCTGGGGTCAGAAGTTGCGGGTTATGTACATTGTTGGTTCGCAGTTCACACGGTTTCTCGGTGCTGTTTCAACGGTGGTTTTGGTTCGACGGTGTGTTGTGGTCCTTCTCCGGTGTGTTCTGGTGCTGCTAGGGTAGGTGTGCCGACGAATGCTTAGGGTCGGTCGATTTAAAGTCTTTTCGGGTTGGGCATTTTGTAGTCTAGAGTTGTGTGGGTGTTTCGGTGTTTGCGGTGGTTTGGGCTGTTGTCGGTGGGGTTTTTCGGTGTGTTGTTGTTGTCTCCGATGTTGTTGTTTCCGGTGGTTCGCGGTGTGTTGTTGTTGTTGTTTCCGATGGGCTCTTTGCGGTGTGTGTATTCTTTGCGGGCGCGGTGTGCGATGGGTTCTTTGCAGTGGGTTCGCTGGTGAGGGATTGTGTGTTGCGTTTTTGTGCTTTGCCCAGGCTACTCCACAGCCACACTGTGGCATAGAGACTTCTGCCGCGGCTTGCCCGTGGTCACTGCTGCTACCACACCATGACATTGCTGTTTCATTTAGTTTATTCGGGTTCCTGGGCTTTGTGGTTGAATTTTGTCCTCTAGTAAGATTTTTTGCCTTGTTTTTGCCTGCTTTTTGTCTTGTAGTTGGCTTTTTGTTATGTAGCTTGGTATTTGTTTTGCTAGCTTCTCTTGGTATTTGTTTTGCTAGCTTGGTTTTTGTCATGGCTTGTGCAATTACTGTTCGGATCTCTTGTCCTCTAAAGGGTTGTGATGGTTGCAATAGTGGGGGTGGTAGGGGCTTACTAAGAAATATTTTATTGATCACCTGGGGTCTCGTCATTTTAAAAGTGTTAATTTGATAGCTTCTCATAAAGCACGTGTTGAGTGTGACTTTTCTTTGTTTTCTGCTTTGGACTTCGCGCTTCATCAAGCTGGCATCTGGCTTTGCGGGGAGTGTTTTTGCACTCATACTTTTAGTAAGAATTGCAAACATGCGGATGGTGTTGTGGTTCTTGCACCTAGTTTTGACGAGGTTGCTATCCATGGTATCCCCGAGCCTCCTAGGCTTGATGTGTTGGTTGTTGATGGTGCAGTTGATGATCGTACTCTTGAGGTCCCTTCTTCTCAGTTGTCTTCACATGTGGATGGTCCCACCTGCTTTGACATCGCTCTTCTTGATCGTGTTTTTTCGAAGAAAATGAACGGTTAAGTGCATTCCACCTAAGTTGCGGCTTGCTTTTGCTAGAGTCTTTCTCAGTGCTCTTGACAAGGTCCTTGTGTGTCCGAATGATTTGTCAGCTTGGGTGCAACTCCTTATTTTGCCGTGTTGTATTTTGGCAACTTTTGTGCCTACAAACAGAGCTCAGCGGCGGTCAGGTGAGAGAGAACGGTGTCAGTTTGACTGTATTTCCCGCGCCATTCGTAGATGGAGGGATCCCGAAGATAAACTTTGTTTGGTGTTGGATCGCTTGCCTGAGGCGACCTCATTCTCCAGGGGTTCCAAAAGCCCTGACGAAGTTAACCTCTTTCATTGCAAACGGAAGTTAGGAGATGGACACTTTAACGCTGCTATTAAGGTGCTCACGTCTTCTGGTGTTACTCCATCTAATCCTAACACTCTCTATGACCTGGAGACCAAACACCCCTATGCCCCCTCTCCGAGCTTGCCTTATTCTCCACTTGGTGGGGATGCACTTTCTGTCCATAAAGATCTGGTGTTGAATAGGACCAAAAGCTTTACTAAAGGGACTTCCTGTGGTCGCGATGGGCTTAGAGCACAACATTTTATGAATATTCTTGGAGGGGCTGCTTCTCCGGTCGCCGATGATTTGTTAGGATCCATCACTGGGGTTCTCAACCTATTCCTTAGTGGAATGTGTCCTAGCCAGCTTGGAGAGTTTATTTCTAGTGCTCCTTTGACTCCCTTGGTCAAGCCGGGTGGTGTATTCGTCCTATTGTTGTTGGCACTCTGTGGAGGAGGCTTGTTTCTAAGGTTTCTTCTTCTTCTGTTGGAAATTCTATGAATATCTATTTGCAGGATTTTCAGTTTGGCGCCGACGTTTCTGGTGGTTGTGAGGCTGTTTTTCATTCTATGAACATGCTCATTGAGTCTAAGGGAAATCAGGTTGGTCTTTCTATGCTTTTTGTGGATTTTAAGAATGCTTTCAACCTTGTCGACATGACTGTCCTTCTTCAGGAAACTAGGTTGCGGTGCCCTTCCATTGCTCCATAGGTTGAGTTTTGCTATTCCCAACCTGCTAGGCTCTACTATGATGACTCTATCATTTGGTCTTGCCAAGGGGTACAACAAGGCGATCCTTTGGGTCCTTTGTTGTTCGCCCTTGTTCCGCACCCTCTGGTTCAGTCCATTAATCATTCTTGTGAGCTTGCCCTTCAGGCTTGGTATCTTGATGATGGTACTATTGTTGGAGATACCCTTATGGTTGCCAGGGCGCTGGACATTATCAGGATTGATGGACCGGCTCGTGGTTTGTTCCTGAATGTGGACAAGATTGAAATCTTCTGGCCTGTAGAAGATCCTAGAGGTAGAGTGGAGGGTGTTTTTCCAATAAATATTTCTCGCGTCGGGTAATAGTGTAAAACTTCTTGGTGGTTCAGTTAGTTTGGATGCAGGATTCTGTCGGGATCTGGCTTTAAAAAGGGTCTCGAAAACCATCGCCTTGATGGAGGCAGTGAGCAGACTTAATGATCCCTAATGTGAGCTCCTTCTTCTTCGCAATTGTGATGGGGTTGCGAAATTGTCCTATGCTTTGAGAACTTGCTCCCCTTTGGCTTTCTTGGATGCCCAAGTTCAGTTTGATATAGCGTTACGTACCTCCTTGGAGAAGATTGTTACTGCTTTAGGGCCGGGTTTCGGTGACTGGCAATGGCGGCTCGCCACTCTCCCGATCAACTTGGGAGGGTTTGGCATCCTTTCTGCAGGGGATGTAATCCGTTATGCTTTTCTTGCTTCTCGCCTGCAAACGAGCACACTGCATGCCAAGATACTGTCGAAGACAGGTATTGTCTCCTCTGGCTCTTCTTTTCAGCACGCTCTTGATGATTTCAATGCGTTCTGCAACGTTGATGCTCTCTCTTTCACCACTGCCTCTCCAGCCCCCCGGATGATGAAAGCTCTGTCAAAGTGTTACTTTGGTGTCATTGAGAAAAACCTCGTTGCTAGGTACATGCTAAGCCCAAGACAGGTCGTTGTTCTCAGTTGTATCCGTGCCCCGCATGCACAAGATTTTCTGTTCACCATACCCATTGATGGCTTGGGGGCAGAGAATGAATCATCATCAATTCCGCTCTGTGTTGTGCTATAGGCTCACAATACCTTTGTTCTCTGAAGCTAGTCTATGCTCGAGTTGCAATTCTTTTTCACCGCTAACCGCGCCATGAACAGGACCAATAAGGAGATCATGTTGTCCATTGTTCCAGCGAAGTGGGTGTGAAGTTCTGGCATAATTTGGTGTACGATGTTCTTGTTGACATTTGTTCCAAAGTTGGGATTGTGGTGCGCAAGGAGGCTCCAATGGGTTTCCTCTTAGAGGTTGGGAAGGATCTTAGGCCTGCCGACATGTTACTATTTAATTGGTTCTAGGGTAAAGATGCATGTTTGGATGTGACTGGCATCTCTCCCTTTGCTGGTTTGGGTGTGAGCTCTTGGGCTCCTGGGGTGGCCTTGCACAATGTCGTGGAGAAGAAAAAGAAGAAGTATTCATCCAAATGTGAGGACAACGGATACAAGTTCATCCCATTTGCGTTCTCTACATTCGGGGAACTAGATAGGGTGGCTTTGGACACACTTTCGCGTATCAAGTCTGTTTCTATTAGTCACTCCAACAATGTTAATAGTAGTGCATTTATCTTTCATAGATTGAGATTTTGCATTCAGAAAGAGGTGGGAGCACAACTTGTTTCTAAACTCCCATCCAACTTTATGTAAAATGTTTACTAATTAGAATAATAAAAATTATTATAATAAAAAAAAGTAATAATATTAAAAATAATAATAATAATAATCTGAACTTATTTTTTTTTAATCTGCTCTGATCTGATTAAATCTGAAATAAGGTGAACTAAACATGGCCTTAGTTGAGCGGGAAACTTGTAAGGAAACATTTATCTATCCTAATATTTTAAAACATTTGTATGACATGACGCCACGTGTCATGCCATTTAATTTTCTACTTTTATTTTATTTTAAAAAAATAATCTATTATACATTTTCCTCTCTCAAAATATATTTACCCATTTCTCTTCTATCAAACCATATCACTGTCTTTTTTTCCAAAAAAATAGTTTTACTAGCTTCACATTACTCCGACAATACATCCTAATTCAATTTGTTGACATTCAATAAAAGTACTAAAAACCAAACCAAAAGAAAAAATCTAGTCGGATTCTATAGCAAAGGTTGATAATGTAGCGCCTCCATTGATTGCCATCTGCGCCAGCACATGGGCCGTACTTACTGATAGGGTGTTTTTCCGTCGTTGAAAGATCAACACCTCACCAAAAAAAATTTATAAAACCGCTAGACTAACCGGCTATATGAACTATAGCGGCAAGTATAGGGATCGTCCCATAGAAACGATGGTTATCGAGTTTAGATGTCAAGCTAGTTCGAACAAGAATTTGGTTTGAATTGTCACTAAGAAACTAAAACTAACAATTATGCGAAGTTGAATCAAGAAAAGGAAACGTTAGGGAGTTGGGGATAGGCTAGGGAAATAGAGGGAAATGAACTAAACTATCTAGCAATGATGATCATGCAACGACTTGGCAAATAGGCAAATAACATCAAATGACGTGCTCGCCACCTCTCGGATGGAGCACGCGAAGCAACCTAGCCTAAGGAAGATCTTTCGCCTAATCCTAGACTAAAGTAACTTGCATATAATAGGAACAACTATTTTCTAACACAAGATAGGCTCACAATCTCTTGCCAAACCTAACCTATGCTTCCAATTGAATCTAATCAAGTAGCATTTGCAACTACCACTCAATTAGCATGGATATCCTATCACCAAATCATATTTAATCACATTAATCAATCAACAATCAATCATCAATTTCCCCTAATTAAGCCCCTAGATTCTCCCCTTTCTCTAACCTAATTCTACTCACTAATCATTCTAAGAATCAAGAAATCCATTAATTCTAGACTAGCAAGCATGAAATTGAAAGATTAGAAAGAGAGAATCTAAGAGTAGAACAACCAATTGAACAATCACTAGAAAATTAAGAATCAAAGTAACTAAAGTCAAGGCAACGAAGAATTCAAGAATTAAAGGAATTCAAGAACAATCAACAATCACAACAAGAGCAAGACGTAAGAAATTGAATTGAATTGCAAGAAATTAGAAGAAGAGTTTGAGAAATTACAACTTGATGCTTCAATGGAGGAGAATTTCTCTCTCTAGAAATTGCTGAAAATCTATTTTGGGATTCTAAAATGTTACAATTCTACACCAAAATAAAATAAAATAAAAAACTATTTATAAGTTTCCCCAAATAGAAGCCGAAATTCGAAAATATGCAGCCCGCGCAGCCATTCGGTCGCACATACCCTCTGTGCGACCGAAAATAAGAAATCCATTCGAGCAAACATTAAGCCCTGTGCGAGCAAACGCAGCGAAGAACAATTCCTTCGTCATGTGCGACCGAACGAGAAATCCTGTTCGGTCGAATGGTGTTTTCTTGGCTCATGTCTCCTTTGCAGTTTGATTCGGTCGAACGAAAAGACCTGTGTGGGCGCACAACTTTTGTGCGGTCGAACACAATAACCTGTGCGGTCGTTTACCAATTTTGGGGCATTCTGTCTCCAAAAATCCATTTTGTGCGACCGAACAAGAAGGAACGTTCGGTCGCACAAAACTGCAGATTCCTTGATGCCATCAACCCTCCTCTGTTCGGGCGCACAAATCACCACTCGATCGCACAAGCCCTGTTTTGGCTCAATTCTACTTGTTTTCCATCACTTTTCATCATAATCACCTATAAAGCACAAGATGGAAAGAAACTTATAAAAATCACACAAAAAGCTATAAAAACTATAAAAAAGCATAACAAACTAACATGAAATCCTATCCTAGGAGCGACATAAATGACGCTCATCACTTACCTGATCTCGATCAACTTTACGTATGTCACAATACGTAAGTTCCTTACCACGTTAAAGAATAGTGTCCAATGCATCTGTATATCCTGAGAACCACCTGCTATTAGATTAACCACAAGGTTCGCGAAGTCAGAAAATATTGTGACATTTGTCATTGAATTAGTGATTGTCCATTCCATTCCCTTCAAACACGTTGACGCCTCTACTTGAGTTTCTGAGCAAGCCAAACCTAATGCACAACCACCTACGATATTTCCATTGTTGATACTTTTATGACCAACCCCCAACCTATACCTCCCCTTTTTGTTCGTTTTTTCCAAGCACCGTCCACTTGAATGCAGGTAGAATTTGAACCTCCTTGTTGTCTTCCAATATCAATATGAAGAAATCCTGGGGGGTAAAAGGTTCCCCCTTGTGATTGATATTGATAATCCCAAATCCTTTTCTTTGAGGTCTTGTTGTAATACTTCATTGGTGGTAGAAAGAAATGAAACAGTATCTCTACTCTGTCCACTAAAGATGTGATTATTCCTTGTCACCCACAAAGCCCATAATGTACTAAGGAAGCATGGCAATATATTTCCTTCATTTCCATCATTCTTAAAACAAGTCGGGTTATAGTAAAGAATCCAGTCTTTAAGACTTAGATCCTCATTATGATTTGAGTGGATATCTAAAGATCCACCCCTCCAAACACTCTGCGCTCACGAACAAAATCGAAACAAATGTTGAAGATCTTCAATCATTATGTTGCAAGTGTCACATGTTGAATCAATGTCAATATCCCTGGACCGAAGATTTTCTTTAACGGCCAGAGCACCCTTGAACAATTTCCAAAGAAATAATTTCCATTTTGGGGAAATATCAAGGGTCCATATGAGCTTATAGCAACTATTAGTAGAATTCTCACCTTGCCTAGCGTGAGAATTTCCCCCTTCATTCCAAAGGAAAGCATATCCAGACTTAATTGTATATTGACCAGATTTATGACCTGACTAATATAAGTAATCTTCTCTACTAGTCGATGGCAGTTCCATGGCCAAGATATCACAAGCATCCTCATGTTCAAAGGTTGACCTAATCAAATGAGAATTCCAGGTAGTCATCTATTGTATAATAAATTTATCTAGCGCCCAAGATTTAGCATTTGACAAGTAAGCGAACATTTGAGTTGAGCACTGGAACCTTCCCAATTAACCATTTATCTTTAGCAGCTAAAAAACGCGTACCACAACCAACCTTCCATGTCGAGCCCTGAACCAACAAATTTCTGCTTTCCTAACACCTCTAAAACCCCAAGAGATATAACCTTGAATTGAAAAGCTTCTTCCTGCCTCCATAGTCGTTGTTCCTTTAGCTGTATACATCTTTGAAAGTAGTAATTGCGGATTGCGATATATTCTCCATGACTGCTTCATTAAAAAGGCAGAATCAAAAGTTGAAACATTGCGAATACCCAAACCTCCCATGTCTTTTGATAAGTGAGGAATATTTATCTGCACCCAGTGCATTCCTTTAGACCGTTGTTTTGCCTAGAGAAAATCAGCTATCGTTGAATCAATTTTGTTCCCAATACATTTCGCTATTTCCAGGAAATTTTTAACGTTTGAAATCATTGAAATAATCACCGAATTGATGAGAATACACTTTGTTGCTGAGACAAAAAATCTCATTCCATGATGTAATAAGGTTAGACGCCGTATCAATCAAAAAAGTAAAGTGAGATGTTTTGGGAACACCTAAATGCGCCTTGAAAGAGGAAACTTGTGGTATACGCAAGACTTCTTTACATTATTCTAGCTGATTATCTACAGTTGCGTTGGGCTGAACTTCACAAAAACTACATTCTAATTTCAATGGAATGTATTTTATCAAACTTGAAACTCGTCCTGTTCCATTATTTCATTTTTTTTGTTTTTCATACATCTTCTCCTCTATGTAATAGAGTATGACCAAATTTTAAAATTAAGAAAAACTCTGCTATCACACGAGTTTAATAATTAGTTTGTGTTAACTAGTATTTCTATTTAAAAAGGTAATATAATTTATTTTTGCAAAGTTTTTGCGTATGATTGCACATGATTTAGGGGGGGAAAAATCAAATAAACATCATTACACAAAGGTGAACAACCGTTTATTCCTTTTATCTTTAAAAGATATATTTTTTTTTTTTGCAAAGTAAGATGAATAGCCCTACCGGGTCGGAACCCCGCACGGGTCAACCCGGCCGGGTTAGCAGGCTAGACACTTTGAGAGAGTGGGGGGAGTGATAAGGGGAAACTTCCCTCAAAGTGCCCCTAGTGGGGATTGAACCCCCAACTTTTTTGGTTGGAAGGTGAAATCCTTTCCACTAGGCCAAGACACACTTGGTTTATCTTTAAAAGATTGTTCCAATGTTTTTATTCACTGTACTAAGAATTGAGTGTGCTCAAAAGCAAATATGTAGACAAATTTTTCTTTTTGTAATATAAAATAATATAGAGTAGGGTGTAAGGAGAGACATATGAAGACTACAACCAAATAAAATATGGGGCCAACAAATATGGACATTCATTTTATATTGTATAGATAATGGATTAATGGGACATCTATACCTAGTATTTAAAAAGGAAAACCACATTTTATTAGATGACATGTGTCAACACGTTTGATTAGATGACACGTGTTATCCATTCTTTCCTCCATCAATTTATCTTTTATTTTATTTTTTCTTTGTTGTTTGATATATTATACAACTCCAATCGCCTCTTTCACTCCATATTCCTCATACAACATCAATACACCAATCTATTCGTTTAACATTTTTCACTTCATCTTCTCGATTAACACTCAATATTAATACACTGTTTAATTTATGTATTCTTTCAACTTTTAAAATTTACCTCTATTTAAATCATATATTCTCTCTAAAATCACAAGCTCAATAAAATTTGAACTTAAAAAGATAAACTAAATATATAAAAACCAGTATACAACCGTCCGTTTTTTGAACGGGCTCAGAAACTAGTTGTTTTAGTAACGGATGGAGGAAATTGTACAATAATGATGCAACAATCTAGTTACATCAACACATTTATGGCTAAACTCGTAATGGAATGTTAGAACAATAGTACAATAAAATACATTAAATTTGTCACTATAATATATTGTCATTACTTTTATCACGGGTATATTCTGTGTCAGACACAAATCTTAACTTCACTACTTTGCTTAACAACCATTTAACATTTCTAATCTCTGATTAATTAGAAAGATCAAAGTCCCTCAAGTTTCTAAACTCGAGAATGATAAAGTGAAAACTGAAAACATGGGTTAAAAAGAGAAAAGCAAGGTAAGAAAAGGATTAGCAGAAAAGAAAAAGCTACTGCAGTAAAAGAGCAAAATATTACAGCACTAATAAGACCCATCTACAATAATCTCGATTCCCAATAAAAATTCATAAACTATACTGTATTAATGAAAGTGATCCAAAAGACTGCAAACTTGGAAAAATTTATAATCACTGTTGTAATCATTTTTGAATAAATGTTAATCATCTTATCATCTCAATCACAACCATTCATTTATTTCCTCCATCATACAAAATCATTCATACTTTTTGTTACAAAAATAATTGCACTACTAATACTTTTATACTACGAGTAATATTCTATTCTACCGGAGTAATGTTAATGTAAAACACCCCGCTAAATTATATAGAGCTAGAGCCGGCAAAAGATGACACGACACGATAACACGACACGAATCGGACACGAAAAAAGTGGGTTAGTGTTGAGAATTTCAACCCGTATAGTTAAACGGGTCGACACGACACAACACGACTATTAAATGGGTCGGGTTAGTGTTGAAAATTTAAACACGAACTGGACACGAGACAACCCGCTTAGTTATGCGGGTTAGACGTGTTTACCCGTTTACCCGTTTACCCATTTACCTGTATAAAAATTTAACACTTAATTATGAAGAACAAAAAGAAACTAATAAATAGGCCCAAAATAACAATTAATAAATAGGCCCAAAAAAGAGTAAACCCTAAAAAGAGTACTATATAAGTGTGTCAGTCAAAATACTTCAAACCCTACCAAAATTATTGTAGTCAAAAAAACTCAAACCCTACATTTTACTCCCTTGTGTTCTCCGTCTTTTCACTTTCTACTGGAGAGTGGAGACAAAAGCCTCCATTTTACTCCCTGATTCCACCTTCAACGTGAATCTAGCAAGGTAATAAACTAATTAATTATTCCTCTCTAAATCCTCATGTATTATTTTATTCTTTGATTACTTCGATTCTTTAGTTAATTAGTTCTTTAATTCCTCCATTCTTTAGTTAATTAATTCTTTAATTCTTTAATTCTTTAGTTAATTAGTTCTTTCATTCTTTGGTTAATTAGTTCTTAATTCTTTAGCTAACGTGTTTCACATGTTTATATACAAATATTATATTTTGGGATTCATTTATTAGTTAATTATTTTTGGGGTTTTAGTTGTTGTCAAATAATGTTAATATGTTTTCTGATTTTTTCTTTGATTTTGTAATTTTGTAGGTTACTTTGTTGGTGTTCAGCCTTTATCTAAGATTCTAAGGTAAGATTATATTTTCTTTTCTGATTTTGTTTGTTATTTTTAAATTATTGTTCTTTTTTTCGTAATCTGCTTATTTTCTGATTTATGGTTTAAAGTTTATTTCTTGTGAATTTCATATGTCTTATGTACGTTATTATTTTTTTGTTAAGGTACTATGGAAGCTACTATGGATCCAAAATCAATGAACATTGAAGGGGCAGACCCAGAGGTTGAAATTCTCTCTAAGCCTAATAGAGAGAAAGGAAAGAAACTTTGTCATACATACAAGCCTGGTAAGAATTTCAAACGCTCTAGAAAACTCACTTCTGGTGTGTGGGTGAACTTCACTTTTCTAGAACCTGGTAAGAATTTCAAACGCTCTAGAAAACTCACTTTTCTGGTGTGTGCCAACTCGTTGGAATTCTACTTTTTTGATGTTGGAGAGTGCTATATTTTATAGGAAGGCTTTTGTGCATCTTCAGAAAACTGACACTAATTATGTGAATTGTCCAACAAATGATGAGTGGTCTAGGGTTGAAAAGCTATTCAAGTTTTTGAAAGTTTTTTATGATGTAACCTGTGTCTTTTCTGGATCCAAGTATCCAACATCAAATCTCTACTTTCCTAATGTTCTCAAGGTGAGGTTATTGTTGAAAGATGAAATGGAAAGTGGAGATTTTTTTGTTAGGAAGATAGCTACAAGAATGTGGGGTAAGTTTGAAAAGTATTGGTCTGAATTCTCCCCCATTATGGCTATTACTGCCATTATGGATCCTCGGTACAAGTTTCAGTTGGTGGATTTTGCATACAACAGAATTTATGGTTCAACTAGCTCTTTTGAGGTGTCATGTCTGAAAGACAATCTCTTTGCCTTGTTTGATGCATATGTAGCAAGTTCGACCCAATCAAATGGTGGGCAATCCATCTCTAACCTTAATTCTGGTGGTTTGAATGTTGTTGCTGGAGATGGTTTTATGGAGGTATACTACTTTCTACTTACATATTTTTATATATATTTTGTATCTAATGCACAAAATAATTGTTTTTTTTTTTGGTTAATTAGGAGTTTGATTCTTTTTCTGGAGGGGAGTTTACCGGTATTCCAAAATCAGAACTTGCATTATACTTGGAGGAGCCTAGAGTTCCTCGTGCGAACAATTTGGATATCATTGACTATTGGAGATCTTGTCAGTTGCGCTTCCCTGTCCTTTCTGTTATGGCTAGAGACCTATTATCTATTCCGATTTCTACAGTAGCATCTGAATCTGCCTTCAGTGTTGGCGGAAAAATCTTGGACCCTGTTAGAAGCTCTTTGAAGTCATCTGTTGTGGAATCATTAATATGTCTAAGAGATTGGACTTATGGACATCAAGGTGATGCTTTTGACTTGTATTTTTGTTTACAATATAACATGTGATATTAAAAGTCTAATATTGTCTTTGTCCTACTAGCTGAAACGGTTCCAGAACTTGAGGAATTATGTGACAACGTAATGAGCTTGAAGTTGGATGTTGATATATATTTCTCCTCCCACTACTACTCCAAGTCCTCTTTCTGCCAGTGGAAGTGAAACCACTGCCTGCTCAGCCCCCGAAATGTCTATCAATATTGATTAGGTAATTAATCTCCTTTTTTCTATTCAATCGGGTTTATTTAAGTTTAAATCCTTTATTTTATTTACTTATTAATTATTTCATAGAGTTATTTATGTTCTTGATCTTTTGAACACTTCTTCTATTGTTAGGTCTCTGTTATTTGCATGAGGAACAAGAAGTGGCTGATCGTTCGTTGAAGGATCTTCTAGGAGTCAATATTAATATTTTGTCTAAATCCTCATCTTTTGCCAAAACTTTTAAACAATTACATTATGTGGTTTGTAATATTTTGGAGCCCGTGTTTTGAGGCTGTAACTTATTTGGGCTAGCTTGAACTTTATATAGCCAAATACATGTTGATTGTATTTGTGGTACTAACTTTTATGAGCAGCGTTGCTTATGGCCTCATGGATTTAAGTAATATTGGAAATTTATTAGGGTCATTGTTTGCTTTAAAGTATCAACATATTTAATGGGTTTAAAAGTTATGACACGAACACGACCTGTTTAGTTAAACAGGTAAGGCGTGTTAGGTTCGTGTTACCTGTTTATTAAACAGGTCGTGTTCGTGTTTGATTTTTTTGACCCGTTTATTTAACGGGTCGTGTTCGTGTTTAAGGTTTTCAACCCGTTTAACAGTGACACGGAAACGAACACGACACGACACGACCCGTTTGCCAGGTCTATATAAAGCCTACTATACCCTAACTAATCTAAATTCAATACAAATACGTCTTTTTTTTAATTCACTAAATGGGAAGTAATGAGTAGTGAGTATCAAACTTTTAGTACTTTGTACTCCGTATCAATCTTGTTAAATATGAGCTTGTTAAGCAACCAACGGGCGAAGAGACGATTCACTTCATATGATCAAATAAAGTTCCAACTTAAGATCATATGGCGATAAAGTAAGTAGCCTCGAGCAAGATCTCTCTTGTCTTTATTGCTTTGTGGAACGCCCTTACGAAGTACCAAATATGTTATATTTTAGGATGATGATAAAGGTCGTAAGTTGCGACAACATTTAGTTGTCGCAATCTTACATGTTGGAGTTTAATTGGTACATATAGGCGTCACGTAGACAATGCATCATCATAATATTTTTTACTATCAGTGCAATATTTTTACTATGGAGATATGTAAATAAGGTAGTCGATATAAAGAAAAAAACAAATTAGAATTTTAAGATTCTCATACCTTTTTTTGAAACATGTATAATATATTATATAAGTTAAATATTTTAGTTTTCAATTTAAATCATAACACATAAGCATGTCATGTCATCAATGTGACACGGCTTAAAGATCGCATGTTGCGACCTTTATCATTTTCGTATATTTTATGGGGTTAGATCTTAACACATTTGCATGTTATTCTCGTAAATGTTCCAGCTCAAAAGCTTTGAAACTTATGGGTGTTTGGTTCGCACATTGGTATGAGGTTGAGATAAAAAAAATGATATCAAGGTTCTATGGTATGAAACTTGATTCTTAATACAATGTGTTTGCTTCAATTTGGAGATAAACATTTACCCTTTTATTTGGTAACTAGAGTAAAGGTATGAGTCAAACCCACACTTTCAACCAAACACATTGTACTGTATGGGTTTAGACCATTCTAAACTCATACAAACATCCCCTTAACGGATTGGTGTCCTCCCATTAAAAATTGTTGCGGAGTATATTTCAATGACTCGATTAACAAAATCTAAAATCTATATTAATTACTCCCTACGTCTCTTACATTTTTCTTTTTGGGTGTTCCAAAATATTCTTTACATTTCCTTTTATATTATCACATAAATGCTTTAAATTCTATCAAAATTTGTGTCCAATAATTATTTTAACCAATTAAATTCATTGGGTCATTTAATCTCTTACATTTTTCCATAGAGACATTAATTTTTTTCTTTTCTAATATCAAAATTTTGATAAAAGTGAAAACATTATAAATAAACGTAATTTTCTTTGTTTAAATAAAAAAAATTAGAAGAATTTTAATGCACATTTATTGTTAAAACACATGCAAAATAACAAACGTAAAAAAACAAAAAGAGCAAGGGAGTAATTTTTAATGATAATTTTTTTGCTTTAATAAAAATTATATTTTCAAAATCAATTATAATAAAGTAATTATGTAAACCTTTAAAATGTTTATCCATTAAAAAATTATAATATAAAGTATAAAATTAATTAAACCATGTTAGAAGTTATAAAAAGTTAAGTAAAAATTATGTCGATGTAATAAATTTATTATACACCGAATACATGGAAAAACTTTTTGTTAAACAATTCCCTTACCACTGATTTAAGCTTGAATCGCGACCCTAGTCTTTTACTAATAATAGTCCTGTAATTGATTAGAAGTTTGAATTAGCAAAAAGGAAAATAAATTACAGAACCCAATGTTAGATGACTGTCATCCATTTAAACTGTTGCCATGAAAAGTCCAACACTCTGACACACAAACACCACCACCACCTCACTTTCTCTCTCTTCACAAGACTTCCCCTTCAGTGATAAAAAGTGAGCGCACCACTCTTTACTCTACAAAACAACAAATCCCCCACTTCATTTCTGTTACTGCATTCTCCCCTCAAATTCCCTTCTTCTACTTAGATAAATTCAGCAACAGAAAAATGGGAGTTTTCAATGGATACTCTACCTCATTCTTCTTGTCAATCTTCTTGCTTGCCTTTCAAAGATCGAATTGTGCAACTGTAGTTGTCGATGGAGTTACAAACTGGAAGGATCCCACTGCCAACATTGGAGATACAATCAGTAAGCATTTTCCATTTTTGCTGATGAATTTTCTTGAATTAATTTACCAATTAATCCACTTTTTGAACTACATTATGCTAATGTCCAACTTTTTCCTTTCTCCTGCAGTTTTCAAGCACAAGAATCAGTACAATCTCTACATATTCAGAACCAAAGAAGCCTTCAATTCCTGCAACTTCACCCAAGCAACTCCTCTCTCCAACCTCAATTCCACCACCTACACTGTAAGTCCAAACTTCACATCCTTTCATTTCTTATTTTTTGGTTGACGCATTTTATCAAACACTTAGCGTGCAACATTTTTTCTTAGTGGCACCCATCAAGAACTGGGTACTTCTACTTTGCCTTCAACAATGGCACCAACATCCCATGTGAACAAGGCCAAAAGCTAGCAGTTGATATTACATCAACAACCTCACAGTCTTCACCGCCGGAAAATCCACCTCCAGCGACACCAGGAGGCGAGGTCTCGTCTTCTCCGTCATATCCTTGGCCGTTCCAGCCCCGTGAGAAGGAAGGAGCTAGCCCTGGGCCCGCCTACACTTCTGTGGGTATTTCTCCGATGCCTGCTGTCTCTCCGGCGGCAATGGGAAGCATACCGTTCATTAATAGCAACCCCGCTGTTCCTTTGCCTACCGGTGAGGTTGATTCCGCTACCATTCGACCTTTCCCTACTCCAGCCAATCAAGCTTCTCAGGTATAATATCTTTCCTTTCTTTTAACTTCGATTTTTATGGAAATTTTCTATTTTTTGGAAAATAAAAAACAATACTCCGTACTTTTGAGTTCTGAGGGCAATACTTTTTTCCTGCATTAATTAATTATTATTTTCCTGTATTAATTAATAGACAATTTGTTAAGTGCATACGGGGAGATATTGGAGGGCAATGATTCTCCCAGCTTAAAAACAAAAGATATTTGGGCCCTGTTCTTTTGGAATTTGTTGCAGTTCCATTCAATTCAGTTTAGTTTAGTTTAGCTCCATTAAATTTAGTTCAGTTCAGCCAAATAAAGTTCAGAAGAACAGGGCCTTACGGGTGATTAGCAACAATATTTCCATCCCTATTAGACCAAGTTACAAAATCAATATGTGAGCTAAAACCAAGTTACAAAATCAATATGTGAGCTAAAAAATAATACATCATCAAGAATTGTATCCAAACCCGAGAAGTAGGTAGTCCCTTTCGAGTTTTGCAACTTTTAATTTTCAAATTTAGTCAAATTTCCTTGAATGTTTTTGTTTGTTGTAGGGTCATTTTTTTTTAATTAAGAGAATAAAAAAACTCTACATAAGAATCTAAAACAATTTGTTGCCCTTCAAATGAAAATGTTATTAATTCTAGGTACCAAAATCGATATTTCACAGGAATTTTCTTGTAATATTTTTGTTTAGGCTCCTAGAACAATGTGTTGCTTTATTTCTACGTCGTTTTGGTTTGGGTTCAGGTGAATTTCAATTTGGACTTTTAATAGAACCCTGAAATATTTCTGGTCATTTTAGGATTTCAGCTTATAGGGTGGTTAGTTTTTCCCACTCTTAGGCTAAGTTTGTACTTGTTTTAGGTTACTTTTGGTCATATGAATGATTAACGGGTCTATCTATGTTGGAGATATTCTTTTATAAATTCTTTTAACATGAACATTGGTAGTAAGATTTATCAACAATTTTTGTGTAAGACCGCCTTACCGGAAAGACCAATTTGATTGTTGAACTAATTGGTTCTATTTGTTAGCTAATTAGTTATAGTGTTTAACTACTTATTTTCATTCCTTAACTAATTGGTTTAAGTGCTTAACTAATTAGTTCAAGTGCTTAACTAATTGATTCCATTGCTTAACTTATACGACATCAAGGTGGTATTTTGTGTAAGACCGTCTTATATAAAAGTTTGTAAAGATTTATTTGACTTCAATTAATGACAACTTTAAGTGAAAATGAAGTGGGAACTCAATGTCAAAACACCCGCGGTTCCTAATCACACCAAACTTTAATCGGATTGTTCTTTTGTAAGCCCGTGATCCTCTTAATCTCCTGTCTTCTATTGCTAATTTGCTATGAGATTTGAACCTAAAACCTATCGTACAAGTACCCTTAATTTTAACTATTAGGCTAAGTCCTTGTTAAATTCTATGTATGCATCATTTGAATTTTGTCAATCAATATTTGTCTAGGCCTAGTGGTTAAAAGCTAGAACTAAGGACATTTATAATCTCCTTCCCAATTTATAGTGTTTAACTACTTATTTTCATTCCTTAACTAATTGGTTTAAGTGCTTAACTAATTAGTTCAAGTGTTTAACTAATTGATTCCATTGCTTAACTTATACGACATCAAGGTGGTATTTTGTGTAACACCGTCTTATATAAAAGTTTGTAAAGATCTATTTGGCTTCAATTAATGACAACTTTAAGTGAAAATGAAGTGGGAACTCAATGTCAAAACACCCGCGGTTCCTAATCACACCAAACTTTAATCGGATTGTTCTTTTGTAAGCCCGTGATCCTCTTAATCTCCTGTCTTCTATTGCTAATTTGCTATGAGATTTGAACCTAAAATCTATCGTACAAGTACCCTTAATTTTTTTTTTTTTTTGGTGCAAATGAGCCACAAGGGCGGGTATGAGAATCGATCCCAGGATCACCTGGAACCGGGATGGAAGCTCTAACCAACTGAGCTATCCATCACTCTCACAAGTACCCTTAATTTTAACTATTAGGCTAAGTCCTTGTTAAATTCTATGTATGCATTATTTGAATTTTGTCAATCAATATTTGTCTAGGCCTAGTGGTTAAAAGCTAAAACTAAAGACATTTATAATCTCCTTCCCAATTTATAATTTGCATTGCTCTTGTATGGAGTAGCTCATTCCAATTAGAACCAAACTTTTTGGGATGGTTCCAAAATTATGGGCCTTAATGTAAATCTGTTAATTACTCAAATTCTGACGCCCCCTTTTTTTTATATTTTATTTTTCAGGGAGTGAAGATGATGGGGTTTGTCAAAGGTGTAATATCTGTATGTTATGTAATTATTGTCATGGTAACAATAATATAAAAATAAGAATGATGAATGTTTAATGTAAAATGTGATAGTATAGAATTAGTAGAATTAGCCAGCTGTTAGAATTGTGGGGTTAGATTAGGAGTGTGAGATAAAGTAGCTTTAGAGAGAGGTTCATAATGATATATAATATGCTCTTTTGGACTTTTAAAATTAATTATTAGCATTTTTTTCTTAGTCCTTTCTTTATTTTTAACAACCCATTCCTAGTTTTCTTGTATTTTATTTAATAATCATGCTTTATAATTGTCTCGGCTTTCTTTATTCTCTTCATTATTATTTTTATCCAAACTTCTTAACAATCATGCAATCACGGGCACTATTTTAAGGTTATTTTGAACAAGGGTAGGGGTAGGGGTAGGGTGATTGAGCCCAAGGCTTGTGTTCCATTGTAGTTTTTGTGAAAAGCTGAAGTTATTTTAGTAAATTCACTTTTGGTGTCCCTCTTGAATAACTAAATACCTTCTACATTTATAGAATAGAGAATACAATGACAACTTAATCAATAGGAAAACCCGAATAAACATTTTTATTAATCTAACCCCTTAAATAAATTCTTACTATTTTATCAATATGTTTATATGTGTCCGACTTATCTAACTTATCTGTATCTTATATTCGCACGCTTCGCATTTATATTATATTTTTTACATGTTATTTCAGGTTTAAATGTAATAACACAAATCTGTTTCTTATATTCGCACGCGTCACATGCATATAAGACTAGTGCTAAATATTGTAAGACAAATGTAAAATAAACTCAAAATATTTAATAGTAAGTGCGATATGATGTAAGTCGTTTATTTTTCACTATAATAAAAATTACCTCTTTAAAATCATAATACTTCTATGTAAATATAACGATATATATAACTCTTTAAAAAGTTTACCAATCAAAAACTACTTTATTAAATAAAAATTTAATCAAAATATGTAAAAAACTTCCATGATGTATAATAAACTTATTTTACGGTGAATGCATACAAGATCAGGGGTCATTTTTTTGGATATCAGATATGTGTGGCAACACATATATCAGCTAAAAGACAAAAAAAGAAGTACCATTCTGTAAAAAAAAGTACAATTTTGTATAAAAAGGTACTATTTTTGTTTAAAAAGTACATTTTTTGTCTTTTTCCTACTCCTATTTTATGCTATGATATGCATTAGCAAACACATATCAGATATGCAAAAATACTTCTTCTACAAGATCATTTGTTTGATCTAAAACAGTGATTCAAGATGTCCATCGGAGTTTCCTTTTTTGTTTTATATATAATAAAAAAAACAAATAAATTTAAGGTAGGTCAAACTTGTTTATCAACGAGAATTTCAAGAAAAAAAAAAATGGTGATAGTGTTTAGCGGTATCACCATTATGGCATCCTATGTAGTGTACGATAATGCAGTGTGCAAGATTTAGAAAGGGAGTCCTCTATATTTGTAAGTTGGTAACTGCCTCGAATTCCAATCTTTGTCCCCTATAACATGGAGTAAATAGGTCTGGAGGTCCCTAAACTTTGCCAAAAGGAGCAGTTAGGTCCCTCAAGTTTCAAAAGGAGTATTTAGGTCCCTCAAAATGGATGGAAAACGCTGCTTTTTGTTTTCCGTCACTAACGGCCGTTAAAATTCAATTAAATTAAAAGGAAACTAAATAAAAGGCACTAAACGACAAAAAACAGTTACATTTACCATTTATCAATAATTAAATAAAGGAAAATTCATTTCAGTTAGCTTTTTACAAAAATATAGCCGTTGAGGCTCTCAAAAAACAGAGTATTTAACATTCCATGCCCAACAAAACAATAATAAAACACTTAAAAAAAAAATCTTTCTTCTCCATCTTCTGCTCTGTGTTTTTTCTCTGTTGCTCCACCATAGCTGACTCTTCTCAACAAAAAGGTATTTTTCTGTCATTTTTTTTAAAATCTTAAGTTATCTTATTTTAACAATAATTAAACATATTTAGGAAATAATTATTAAAACGTAATTTATTTGAAGAATGATGAACAGGGCTATCTCTTTGTTCAACAATGGTGATAATGAACACCCTAAGAGGTGCTACTGTGGATTCACAGTATCCATTCAAAAGGCATGGACAAAAGAAAATCCTGGAAGGAGGTTCATTGCTTGTCCAGATTATGATGTTGAAACAAACAGAAGGGGTTGCATCTTTTTTAGATGGATTGATGAACAAGAACTAACAACTTGGCAAACAATCGTCATACTAGGGTTAATGCAAGATAAACAAAGCCTTGCTGCTGAAGTTGATAGTTTTAGGACAAAACTTAGTGAAGCTAACAATTATGCAAGGAAGAGGGAGGCAGACTATGTGATGAGCAAGATGAGAAGACCTATTAGTGTGAAATGTGAAGTGTGGGTTGTAATCCTAGTGGTTCTGTTTTTTTATCTGGTTTGTTTTAAGTTAACACTAGTAGAAAAAACCCTTATTGCAGCGGGCTTTTAGACCCCTGTTGCAGCGTACATCGTATGCTGCAACTGGGGGGCCTGCAACAAGTCTAAACTTGTTGCAGCGTACAATGTTCGCTGCGAAAAGTGGTTTTTTACAGCGTACAGGCAACAAGTGTCTAAATTTTGGCCAAAATCTTGACTTGTTGCAGCGTACAAATAGGTGTACGCTGTAAAAAACCCAACCTGTTGCAACGAACATCTATTTGTTCGCTGCAACAAGTCAAGATTTTGGCCAAAATTTACACCCTTCTCGCAGCGTACAGATATATGTACGCTGCAACAAGGGTGTAAAATTTAAGTTTTAGGGATACCTAGAGTGCCCAAATACAGAAACCTGTCACAACAATAATAGAATATCGCAACCTGTATACAAATATAAAAACAATAAATGGAGTTTTGAAGATATCCCAAAACAAAAGTGCACGTACCATATATATTTAAATATATGTATGTTCCAATTTCAACGTACGCATACATTTTAACATAGAATATTGTTCTATAACATCTAAACTAACTCGATCAAGCGCCCTTAGGCCAATAATAAATACTTGCAACCCATTGCTCACGAACCACATCAATTTCCTCACTAGCATAAGACGTATTCCTTGGAGTATAAACCTTTACAAAAACAAAATTTTGATGGGAGCATTAAATTAAAGAGCAGATTAAATGCAAATTAAATATCACATTTTAACATTCAAGCAACTAATGGCAATGTCCTAATAGTCTAAAATACGAATCAAGAGTAAGGAAAATTAATTAATTACCTCATCTAGCCTTAGGTTATGCATATTAAACATGTAATAAGTTTAAAATGAGTATTAGGTTCTATAGTTCAAAGTTGAGAGCGAAAATGCCTCATTTAAGCCTAAATATGACCTACAACGACCAAACAAGCCTTAAATGTACATAAGTAGATTAGAATAATTCTTAGAAACTTAAAAATAAGCATATTAGTCATATAATAAGTTTAAAATGAGTCCTTAGGTTATTTAGTTCAAAGTTGGGAGCGAAAATGTCTAAATATGACCTATAACGACCCAATGAGTCTTAAATGTGCACAAATAGATTGGAATGGGTATTATAAAGTTAAAACTAAGCACATTAATCATGTAAAAGGTTTAAAATGACTCTTTAGGTTCTTTAGTTCAAAGTTGGGAACGAAAATATCATTTTAGCCTAAATATGACCTATAACAACCCAATGAGCCTTAAACTTGCATAAATAGATTGGAACGAGTCTTAGAAAGTTAAAATTATGCATATTAAACATGTAATAAGTTTAAAATGAGTCCTTAGGTTCTTTATTTCAAAGTTGGGAGCGAAAATGCCTTATTTTAGCCTAAATATGACCTATAACGACCAAACAAGCCTTAAATGTACATAAGTAGATTAGAATAAGTCTTAGAAACTTAAAAATAAGCATATTAGTCATATAGTAAGTTTAAAATGAGTCCTTAGGTTATTTAGTTCAAAGTTGGGAGCGAAAATGTCATTTTAGGCTAAATATGACCTATAACGACGCAATGAGGTTCAAATGTGCATAAATAGATTGGAATGAGTCTTAGAAAGTCAAAACTAAGCATATAAAACATTTAGTTAGTTTAAAATGAGTCCTTAGGTTCTTTATTTAAAATTTGGGAGCGAAAATGCTCATTTTAGCCTAAATATGACCTATAACGACCAAACAAGCCTTAAATGTGCATAAGTAGATTGGAATGAGTCTTGGAAACTTCAAGCTAAACATATTAATCATGTAAAAGGTTTAAAATAAGTCCTTAGGTTCTTTTTTTAAAATTTGGGAACGAAAATGCTCATTTTAGCCTAAATGTGACCTATAACGACCAAACAAGCCTTAAATGTGCATAAGTAAATTGGAATGAGTCTTGGAAACTTCAATCTAAGCATATTAATCATGTAAAAGGTTTAAAATAAGTTCTTAGGTTCGTTAGTTCAAAGTTGGGAGCGAAAATGACATTTTAGCCTAACTATGACCTATAACGGCCAAAGAAGTCTCGAATACGCATAAATAAATTGTATTAATTCTTGGAAAGTTAAAAATAATCATATTAATCATGTAAAATGTTTAAAATGAGTCCTTAGGTTCTTTAGTTCAAAGTTGGGAGCGAAAATGCCTTATTTTAGCCTAAATATGACCTATAACGATCAAACAAGTCTCAAATGTGCATAAATAGATTGGATTGAGTCTTGGAAACTTAAAAATAATCATATGAATCATGTTATAAGTTTTAAATTAGTTCTTAAGTTCGTTAGTTCAAAGTTGTGAGCGAAAATGTCATTTTAGCCTAAATATGACCTATAACGGCCAAAGAAGTCTCGAGTATGCATAAATAGATTGGATTAAGTCTTGGAAAGTTAAAACTAATCATATGAATCATGTAGTAAGTTTGAATTGAGTTCTTAAGTTTGTTAGTTCAAAGTTGGGAGCGAAAATGTCATTTTAGCCTAAATATGACCTATAACGATCCAATTATCCTTAAATGTGCATAAATAGATTGGAACAAATATTGAAAACTTAAAACTAATCATATTAATCATGTAAAATGTTTAAAATTAATCCTTAGGTTCTTAGTTCAAAGTTGGGAGCGAAAATGCCTTATTTTAGCCTAAATATGACCTATAACGACCAAACAAGTCTCAAATGTGCATAAATAGATTTGATTGAGTCTTAGAAATAAAATCAGTTTAATACTTGTGTTTGCGAGGGGGTATTTCACAAGCAGAAGATGACTAGTTTGAATGATGTATAAGGCTATTTATAATTAAGGTAAATAAAAAGCAATTTAAAGACATACCAAGTCATTTGTCAGCATGACCACCTTTTTCATTCCCTTGGAAAAAACCAACGGTGACTGCACATTTTAAGAAAATTACAATTAGTACATGAAATATCAATGGAAGTCAAGTATGGTATGGAGTACTTTAGACACTTGAAGTTCTATGTCTCATGAGATGACATATTATTAGAGAGCATAAAATTCCAACAACATATACATAAAGCCAAGATGATCATACCATTAACCAAGCTTAAAACAGCAAAAGAACTGGTATTGATTATTGGTTGCAGCAAAGGGCCTATAACAATTGCAAGGTTTATCGACACCATATCAAGCCCATGTTCTTTAACAAAATCCCATGCAGCTTCTTCAGCCAATGTCTTTGAGAAAAGATACCACTTCTGCATAACATACACCAGGTTTTAGTTAGTTATTTTCTGTCATACCAACCATAAAATCAGATCAAAAAATCAGATCAGAATTTAATGGTAAGTAAGTGTGCAAACCATTTGTTGTTTCTCGCAGATTTCTGGGACAGAAAACCATGTTTCATCAACTATAGTTTCAGCAGTTAGAGGTCTACCAGTGAGCAGAACTGCAGCCATTGATGATGTGAAAACTACGCGTTTGATGGTTGGGATTCTGGCGCAGGATTTAAGGATATTCAGCGTTCCTTTTACTGTTGGATCAATTAGCTCAGTCTGAAACAGGATCAGGAAAAAATGATTAACAGTTAGTAACTACTAATTGCTAAAGTGCTTACTGCATTTTCATATTAGACTCGATCAACTTGAGCCCGGCCCAAAAATAGAGGGGGTTGGGACAGATTTTAAGCCCAATTTGAGCCCGACCCGTCAAGAATTTAACTTTTGTTGACCAGGTTTTGGGCCAGGTGAGAGTAAAGCTAGGGCTTTACATGCATCCCTTCAAAAACTTTCGGCTTCAGAGACACTGCCAACAACCAAGGCACCCAAATAAAAAAATAAAAAAAATCTTCATGATGAATATCAATCATCCAGCTCCTTCTGCACTAATGTTAGCAGTTCATATTGCATTACAGTTATAAACGCACTAAAGAACTACATTTTCTCAATCTGCCACTATTTACCCGATCCGCTATTCTGAAGGACTATTCATAGGACTCAACCCACATACCAAATTAGAAACGGGGTCTCCAATAAACACCAAATTCCGCTGTGGAGATATATTCTTTAAAGTTGGAACACAAACACATGATAACTTATCCTACTAACAACAGGAAGTATGGTTTTCGAACCTGAAGCAAAGCATATATTAAAGTACCAATGCTTGGAGAAAATCCTGTACATATAAATCAAATTTTAGAAGACAATGGTTTTGCGCATTTAGTAAAAATGTACTAGTATTTTCCTTTTTTAAAACAGAGTTTTAAAAATAGAGTATTTACCAGCCGTCTCAAAGATATTGCTGACATAGAAGCAGATACCGTTAATTCCCCCAAACTGTTGGCAAACTATCAATCCAACTCCTATCTGACATCAGAAAATTTCAATTATTTTGTTTGAAAACTTATTGATTCACAAATTTGACACTGATAAAATATAACAAGGGTAGAAGTCTTACCGTTACAGAACGTAGATACCTCTTTTGAAACAAGTCAAACATATTAGCTTTGGGAAGCTTTTCGAGTTCTTCTATGTAATCATGTCGATTGAAAGCCATAATGTGCAAATATGAGTAGGCCACTTCAGTGCTTGAGTATAATAATAGTCAAATTGAAAGAACCAACTTAGAACGTTGTGGGAGTCTTGCCACCTTCTGATTCATGCCCAACAACAATTTGGTTTTCATTCATCGTACCTATGTTGTTCCTGCATCAAGTAAAACATACAGAAGGGTGGTTAGTGAAATGTGCGCGCAGCAGCCAACAACAAAAAATACAAAAAATGCAGCAGTAGATCAGTGCACTAGCATACAGAAGGATATCAGATCAGTGCAGATATCACTGATCAATGCAGATCAGATCAGTGCAGATCAGATCAACACAGATCAGTGCAGATCAGATCTAGCTTTTATCCTTAGCTCTAGATTATGCTCATCAAGAGCGTGTTTCAACACCTCATCTTGTGCACGAGCTCTTCGTTCAGATACTTGGATTTCCATCAGATCTCTGGAATTCAGAAATAAAAATCTACATTAGACCTACAACATGTATGAGCGTATGATACACCTATGTGCAGCACAAAGGATAAGAAAACAAAGGAGGTATAACAAGCACGTGGTGCAGCCAAATCATTCAAGAAAAGGTACTTGAGGAGCCTTTCATCCAAACTCTCCAATAGCAGTGCGCAGGCATCTAACAGGGCACATGATTCAAGAAATTTTGACAACCCAACTCAACATCACAAGCTTCTCTTTTGAAGTCAAAGATCTAAGAAAATAATAAGCAAGCCGGACAAGGTGAAAATTAAAAGAAAATGAGAACACTTAGCCAAATGTTATTCCCAGATAACCCATTCAACCCTCGTTAATCTTCCCATACAAGACTGCATTTACACAAACAAAGAGTTGGAGAAGTGAATTTATCACAACAGAACTAGAGTACAGAGGATTATCAAAACAAAAGTTGTCTGATATTTTTTAACTTCAACAGGAAAAAAAATAATGGAACGGTTTTATCCAAAATATTCTTTTTAACATAAAAGTTTGTGGCATTAATTAAGGCTTGAACTAAGATCACAAAAAAAAAAAAACAAATTCAGGACTTAAGGAACATAGAAATTAGAATAACAAACAGACATCCACCTCATACAGACATAACGCATGACAGGCGCCTCATCCCAATTCCACAATAGTCACTACGACACCAGCCAAAACATAATGATTTGTAGTATTGAATGCATCTTTATATTGTTGTTTTTACATTAGATGTTTTCCCTTTGTATGAAACATAAGACCCATCAATATTACTCTGTGAAATTTAAACTATAAGGCACATATGGTTGAATATCAACATCTAAAACTGAAGAGATTCAGGAGCCCAGATAGTGTAAATAGTAAAACTTGCAGTAAGAAAGCACAAACCTTTGCTCAGACTCATACTCCAATTTAACCTTCTGTCCTCTTTGATCCGCCAGCTTTATGTTGTAGTCCTAAGTCAGTAGTGATCCATTATCATGTCTCGTCTCTTCACGAGCATACCTACAACCAACCTTGTATTTTCAAGAGAGAAATTTTTGAGGCATTAGGTCAGTAGAAATTCAGTCAGCAATCAACACACATCAAATTATGTTAAATCAAGTAATAACCATCCTCATTCTCCTTTACCTCGAGCAAATTACGTTGCATTTAAACCGACAATAGAAAATCTTGACAAAGTAAAATTTTTGAAAGAAAAACCCTAGAACATGGTATTTGAACTAAGAAAATACTTTAAACAAATTATAGGACTCCAATTTCATAACAAGCCAACATCACCGTTGTGTTTGTTTCAATTAAAATAGATACAAGGCAAAAGAATCCAACTGAAAATCCAAATTAGATCTTCAATGACCTAGTTATTATTCACAAAGAATGAGTTTTCTGAGTTTTGAAATTAGAGAGTTTCCTTTTTATTCACAAAGAATCGAACAACTCTAACTGCAATAATGAAGTGCGTGGAAACAATTCTAACTTCAATAATCAACTGCATATCTACTATCCTGCCCCAACTTAGTTTGGAGTTTAGACCCAGTCGGAGCCCGGAGAAAATAGGAAACTGTCTACTCTAAAAGAATTGAACAAACCCTAATTTGTAAAACAAATATCAAGAGGGGACAGGGAAGAATAATTACATGCCGCGGCGAGGAGATTGACGGAGAACCACCGGTCGAGCAACCTCTTTCTTGGAACCACCGGCCGAGCAAGCTAACTTCTTTCTTGGAACCACCGACCGAGAAAGCGAACAGGTGGAGAGGAGGTGAGAAAAGAGACCAGAACCACCGACGAGGAACCTGAACCACCGACGAGGAACCAGAACCACCAGAACAACCGATTGACGACGCAGGGAAAGATTTTTTGTCATAGCAGGGAAAGGGTTTTTTTTTGGAGGGGGCGACGCATCGAGGAAGAAGAAGGGAGTTGAGCGGGGAACTAAAATTTTCATTCTTGATTAATTTGTTCTGAATTAATTTTTTACTCAACCAATATTGTAGCGAATAATTTTTTACCCGGGCTATTGTTGGGGGCTTTTAAATGTACGCTGCAACAAAAATGGTTTATTGCAAGGGGCTTTTAAATTGTACGCTGCAACAAACGTTTTTGCAGGGAACAATTAAATTGTACGCTGCAACAACCCTTTAAAGGGTTTGACCCGCGTTGACCGACTGGTTGTTGAAGCGTATTAATACATGTACGCTGCAACAAGGGGGCTGCAACAGGGGTTTTTTCTACTAGTGTAAGTGGGTTAAGTGGGTAGGTAAAATGTAATGATCTGCACTAATGAAATGTAATGAAGACTTTAAATTCAATAAAATCTGACCTCATGGTCTTTTTTCTAATCTTCTAGCCATTGCAAGATCCTGCAATGCTTGGCTTGATATTGTGTGTCCTTGACTTGGTTGAGTCTATGACAATGGGAAGTCATGTGCAGGGAAGGAGTAGATGGTTTGCTCACCCCCATGATCAGAATAGAAAGCTGCAGGAGGTCTTTGCCTCTGTGGTGTGGGGAAATGTTGTGATATAGGCTGCATTAATTAAAACAAATTAGGAACAAGTTGGCTTCAGTACAGTAAAGTAACATGTAAGAAAGAATTTGAGTCTATTGAGTGACTTATAGTAGCTATTCTTTGATACCCATTTGGGTAGGTATAAATACCCACACTGAAGGAAATAATGCCCTTGGTCCAAGTATGCATTCTATGTTAAGTCTAATAAATGCGGTTCAGTATTAATTGACAAGTTAATAATTCAGTGAGATCAAGTGAGCTGAATGCCTAGCTAGAGGCCGCTTCAGTTCAAGTGGAATTAATGATATTAATCCACAGCTTACTCTTGACTGGACCCGTAGGGTCACACAAATAGTACGTAAACGGATCAAGTATCTAATGGCATTAGATACTCTATCTATGAATATTCGGAACCGACGGATCTTGGTTTCAGTGGGAGCTAAGATCGTCACAGGCAAGAAATGAATACTCCGGAAACGATGATATTGCCGGAAACGGAAATATGGATCGTATCGGAAATATAAATATTATCCAAGTCGTAGATGTTGCCGGAAACGGAAACATGGTACGTATCGGAAAATATTATCGGAAATGGAAATATTGCCAGAATCGGAAATATTGCCGGAAACGGAAATATTGTCAGAATCGGAAATATTACCGGAATCGGAAAATAATTCCGGAAACGGAAATATTAAATATTTGTTCGAAACGGAAATTAATTCCGGAATCGGAAATATTAAATATTGTTCGTATCGGAAATGAATTCCGGAATCGGAAAATTTAATCGGAAGCGCATCGTACGAATAAGCATCGGACGAGGCCTGCCGGACGAGGCCCAGCACGAAGCCAGGCCATCGCCCAGCAAGCCAAGCGCGCCGCACAAACAGCAAGGCCAGGCCCAGCAGGCTGCGCGCAGCGCGCAGCGCGCACAGCGCGCACAGCACGCGCAGCGCACAGCGCGCACAGCGCGCGCAGCGCGCGCGGGCGCTGAGTGGGCTGCTGCTCGCGCGCACGCATGAGGCCCATCGTGGCTGTCGTGCGTGTGTGTGCAAGTGTTTGTGTTCGTGCACGTTTCCTAAAACATGCAGAGTTCGGTTAATGATTAAATTCCTAATTCTATTTGATAAATTAATTAAATTAGAGTTCTTGTAGGATTCTAGGTTTGATTAATTTGTATCTGAATAGGATTTCGATTCCCTTTCCATACCGCTATAAATATGAGGCTAGGGCTCACAATTTATAACACAAGTTTCAAAGTATTCAAAGTGAGTTTTTGAGAGAAAAATTCAGTCACACATTTGCCTATAAAGTGCCGAAAATAATAGTACCTTAAGGGCGATTCTAGTTGGTCAATCTTAAGGCGGATCCGGACGTGCTGTGGACTATCTACGGAGGGACGACACTTGGAGTCCTAAAGACTTGTTCTTGTTCGGTTCGGGCGCAGCTAGGGAAGGCACGCAACAAAGAGTATGCATCTATTCTATGCTAAATGATTATGTGTAAATAATATGTTTTCCTGGGTTTATGGTTTTTCCGCATGATTTATGAATTGTCATATGTATCATAACCTAACAGTGGTATCACGAGCCCCTTATTATTTTCATAATCTAAATTGCATGAACATGGTTAAATATTACAAATTTGCAAGAATTAAAAGGGGTGATTAATTTTCGTAATTGTTAATTAATTGCAAATTGCGTTTATTTAATTATACGTACGCAGTTTTTCGGCAGTTTCTTCGTTACTCATCCGAATTGAGTGATTTTTGTGTCAATTCCGCATGTAAAAGGCATTCTAAAAATTTTGACAAAAAATAGTATTTTTCTGCCGAACCCAGAATTCTCAAATTCGAAGCCTAACTATGACTTTTCGAAGGTTTTAGTTTTTCGAATGCAAAATTTCGTAAATTTAAGATGTTAAATTAAATATTTGCGATTCTTGTTGATAAATCTTGAATTTTTGATTGACCTACTGCATATGTTTAACAAGTTTGAATGCCTAGTCTTGTTAATTATGCAATCTAATTATTAATTATGATTAATTTGTTGAAAATTAGAATAATTTAGAATTAATTTGATTTTCATAATTAATTGTAATTTAATTAGAAACCTATGATTAAAAACCACCATAAAAATTGTAAATTTACGATAAATTTTAAATTTTTATGACCTAGACTTGAATCCATATCAATCGGAAATCAATTGGATAATAAATTTTCGATTTTTCGCCCTAAAATTATGAAATTAATATTATTTATTAATTTGTCATTAATTTTAAATATAAATTTTAAATTTTATGCGATTCGTTCATAAAACTTGCACGCACGAAGCAATGGACGCTTCGTGTTACCCTTAAGGGGTGTTGTATAATGCGGGCATGCGACGACGAGCAAGGGAGCTCGTCGCCCGTGCGGCACGAATGCAATGAGCAAGGGCGTAGTGCACGAGCACAAGGCAGCAGCCCTGCCTTGTGTCGTGTGCCACGAGCAATGAACGAATGGGCATGGGCGAAGAGCGAGCCAAGGCAGTCGCGTGTGGGCAGCAAGCGAGCTGCGCCACAACGCGCGCTGCCTCGCACAAGAGCGCGCAGCCTCGCGCGCAGCGAGCGCAAGCTCGCGTGCCACGAGCGCTGCGCCCAGCATTACTCGCGCGCACAGCGAGCGATGTCGCCCGCCCAGCGAGCGATGTCGCGCCCCAGCGAGCGATGGCTCGCGCGCACAGCGAGCGATGTCGCGCGCCCAGCGAGCGATGGCTCGCGCGCCCAGCGAGCGATGTCGCGCGCCCAGCGAGCGATGTCGCGCGCGCGCACTGCGAGCGATAGCTCGCGTGCGATGAGCGCTGGCGCGCGCAGCGAGCACCAATGCGTGCGGAGGCTTGCGATAGGGAAGCAGCAGCTATGCGACGAGCGCATGGGCTGCGCGCACATGGCCAGCAATGGCTGTGTGCGTACGGCCCATGGGCGTGCAACGCGTAGGGTGTTTGCGTTACGATTAGATCGTTTTGAATGTTTAATTTGAAAATTTCAGTTCACGTAATTTTAATTAATTTTAAAATTAATAATTTGAATTATTTTCTTGGATTTTAATTTTGAATATTATAATTATAATAAATGTTATTTATTCTAATTATTTTACTAAAATTAAAATCATGAATTAATTTAAATACGACTGAAATTAAATTAAATTTTTGGATTCAATTATAAATTGATATGAGCTTTAAATTTTAATTAAATTTGTATGTTTCCGGTTGGACTAGAAATACATTTTTATGTTTAAAATTGGTAAAGCATATGAATTTATTGGTTTAAGTGGGAGCGCCTTTTAGTCATAAACTCTTGATTAGGTCTACAAATCCTTAAGGTTAAAACAACTTGATTAGAATTAATAAGGACTGAATAATTGGTAGATTATTGGTGCCCTTGATTAATTGCAGCAAATGTTTACGTGATGCATAATGTGTTTTACTAACCAGCTATGTGGGCCATTCATGATAATGAATGGGTGAATGGTATATATTGTATATGTACTGTTTTGCAGGTTATGAAGTGACTAGTATGGCCCAAATAGGATAGAAAATATGGTCTGCGTACCATTAATTTGAATGTAATTGGTCTAAAGTACCAAAGTTATTTTTCAATTCAAATATGGTCTGCGAACCATCAAATAGTTGTAATTAGTTATAGCTTATCCTATTTGAAGAAAATGGTGCCTCCCACGGAGATTTTCAAGACGGACTTTGAAGTCAAAGCTTCAAGATGAAGTCGGGCCATACTAGATCACAAATATCTTATGCATGTTTTAAGTTAT
Organism: Spinacia oleracea; assembly: GCF_020520425.1. Lineage (NCBI taxonomy): Eukaryota > Viridiplantae > Streptophyta > Magnoliopsida > Caryophyllales > Amaranthaceae > Spinacia > Spinacia oleracea. The sequence continues at coordinate 157,260,668 of NC_079490.1, read as the reverse complement.
TTATTGTTTTAAATATGTCTTAAAATGCATGAGATCAAAAGCTTGATTATGTTGCATGATTAAGGATTTTAGTTCACTTAAAATCTAACCAACATAGTAAGAGCCTTAAGTTCCAAACTTAAAAATTGAGTTAAAAGGTGCCATGCCAAAATATACACTTGCTTGGATATCCTTTACATCAATCTAGTAATAGTTTTCGCTCAGCGAGGTGTTACTTATTGGTCCTAAAGGGGCAAGGTACACAAATAATTGTGAGTACATGTTAGTTTTGGTGAAACTCAACGATATAAGTAAGGAGTCCTTTTATGTCGTGGCAAATTCGATAGGTTTACCTAATAAGTTCTTAGACGTACCTATCAACCAAGAATAGTTTCTAGACTATTAGCAAAAGGCTTTTGCTTACCTAAGATGTTCTAGGATTAAGTCGACAAACTGTGCTTAGTTCTTCAATGATTTTAGGATCTTGGAATCATTTTATTCACACCTGCCGGAACACATAACTTGAATAAAATGCTTAATAAACATTGAATTATGCATGTATGCTAGAATTTAAGTTTATTAAGAGAAACTGTGAATGGTTATTTATTTGTTTATTCTTTTCAATTGTAGTTTTTTAATATGGCAAACAACAATCAAAACATCATCATGGGTTCTGAGCTTATGGTCAAGCTGAACCTGACAAATTTTCTTGAATGGGAAGCTAAGCTAGTTGAAATAGTCAAACTCAATGGACTTGAGTATGTACTGTCACATCCCATGCCAAGCTACTATGCCAGAGACATGACCCCTGAGAGGTTTTACGCCTGGGATGCGGATCTCAAAAAGGTTATGAGTCTCATGCTGAACAATATCCCTGATGATTGGGCTAGAAGGTTTGTAGCCTATGAACCTTTTACGCTCATCAAGAATCTGAGGGATATCTGTCGTGGAAGTACGGAGGACAGGGACCTGAACGTCCATGAGTTGATTGAATCAATGTCTGGTCTAAAGGTTAGTTCTCCCAACAGGTGTTATAGGATGGAGGTCCAAGAAACACATGTTCAGCTCCTTCGCACTAAACAAAGGGTAGGCGTCCCACTGAGGTTCCATGTGGATCTTATGTGTTCATATTTTGATCGCCTAAGTCTACTAGGAACACCAATAAGCGAAAGGATGGCAGTCTCTGTCTTGCTCAATTCACTACACAGTGGGTTTGGTCGCTTCAAGCAACTATACCTAAGTGAACCAAGAGAAGAAACAGTTGCAGAATTTATTCACCTTGTCAGAAAGGCTGAAATAGTACTGGACTGTGAAGCCAAAGATTTACTCAAGGCTAGAAAGAGACCATTCAAGAAAGGTGGAAAGTCCAAGGGCAATGCTAAATCAAAGCAGGACAAGTCCACATCAAGCTGTCTTTATTGTGATGGAATAGGCCATTACAAAAGAGAATGTCCAAAGCTAAAGGAAGATCAGAAGAACGGAACAGTCGTTCCATCTTCAGGTATTTTCGTTATAGACTGTATACTTGCTAATTCAACTTCTTGGGTATTAGATACAGGTTGTGGCTCACACTTATGTTCCAATCCACAGGGACTAAGAAGAAGTAGAAAGTTAAGCAAGGGTGAAGTCGACCTACGAGTGGGAAATGGAGCACGGATTGCTGCATTAGCTGTAGGAACTTACTATTTGTCGTTGCCCTCCGGGCTAGTTTTGGAACTGGAAGAATGTTTCCATGTTCCAAGTCTTACTAAAAACATCATTTCAGTTTCTTGCTTAGATGCTAAGGGATTTTCCTTTATAATAAAAGACAATAGTTGTTCGTTTTATTTTAAAGAGATGTTTTATGGATCTGCTAGATTAGTCAATGGACTTTATTTATTAGATCACGACAAACAAGTATATAACATAAATACCAAAAAGGCCAAAAAGGATGATTCAGATCTCACCTATCTGTGGCATTGTCGATTAGGCCATATAAACTTGAAACGCTTAGAAAGACTTCAAAGGGAAGGAATTCTAGAACCATTTAACTTAGAGGATTATGGTAAATGCGAATCATGTTTACTTGGCAAAATGACAAAGCAACCTTTCTCTAGAGGTGGAGAAAGAGCAAATGAACTATTGGGTTTAATCCATACAGATGTATGTGGACCAATGAGTACAAATGCTAGAGGTGGTTTCAGCTACTTTATCACTTTCACTGATGACTTCAGTAGGTATGGTTATGTCTACCTAATGAAGCATAAGTCTGAATCCTTTGACAAATTCAAGGAATTTCAGAGTGAAGTAGAGAATCAATTAGGCAAGAAGATCAAGGCACTGCGGTCTGATAGAGGCGGTGAATATCTGAGCTATGAATTTGATGACCATCTGAAAGAATGTGGAATTCTATCAGAATTGACTCCTCCTGGAACACCACAATGGAACGGTGTGTCAGAACGGAGGAACAGAACCTTGCTAGACATGGTCAGGTCAATGATGGGTCAGGCCGAACTTCCATTAGAATTTTGGGGACATGCACTAAATACAGCTGCACTCACTATAAATAGAGCTCCGTCTAAAGCTGTCGAAAAGACTCCATACGAATTATGGTTTGGAAAGCCTCCAAATGTGTCTTTTCTTAAGATTTGGGGATGTGAAGTATACGTCAAACGATTAATTTCAGACAAACTTCATCCAAAATCTGACAAATGTATCCTTGTGGGCTATCCAAAGGAAACAAAGGGGTATTACTTCTACAATACATCTGAGAACAAAGTGTTTGTTGCTCGAGATGGTGTCTTTTTGGAGAAGGATCACATTTCCAAAATGACAAGTGGGAGAAAAGTAGACCTCGAAGAAATTCGAGTCGAACAACAAACTCTAGAGAATGCTCAAGATGACATTCAGGATGAAACTCAGAGATCTTTAGAAGAATCTGGTGAGAATCATGGTCAATCTAGAAATGTTACCCCGCGTAGATCGCAAAGATATAGATCTCAACCGGAAAGGTACTTGGGTATTTTGACGAACGAGAGCTATGACGTTCTATTACTTAAAAGTGATGAACCTGCGACTTACAAGCAAGCTATGACGAGCCCTAGCTCCAAGCAATGGCAAGAAGCCATGCAATCTGAATTAGACTCCATGTCTGAAAACCAAGTATGGGATTTGGTCGATTTGCCAGATGGCTACCAAGCCATTGGAAGCAAATGGGTTTTCAAACTGAAAAAGGACAAGGATGGGAAACTTGAAGTTTTCAAAGCTAGATTGGTTGCAAAAGGTTACAGGCAAGTCCACGGTGTGGATTACGATGAAACCTTTTCACCAGTTGCAATGCTAAAGTCTATTCGAATAATGTTAGCAATCGCTGCATATTACGATTACGAAATATGGCAGATGGATGTCAAAACTGCTTTCTTAAACGGCGTTTTAACAGAAACTGTGTTTATGACACAACCTGAAGGTTTTGAGGATCCAAAGAATGCTAAAAAGGTATGCAAGCTAAAGAAGTCAATCTACGGATTGAAGCAGGCATCCAGGAGCTGGAATATACGTTTTGATGAAGCAGTCAGTGACTTTGGTTTCATCAAGAACGCGGACGAATCTTGTGTATACAAGAAGGTCAGTGGGAGCAAAATTGCTTTCCTAGTATTATATGTCGACGACATATTGCTTATCGGAAATGACATTCCTATGTTGAACTCTGTCAAGATTTGGCTTGGGAAATGTTTTTCGATGAAGGATCTAGGAGAAGCACAGTACATATTGGGCATCAAGATTTACAGAGATAGATCTAAAAAGATGATTGGACTTAGTCAAAGCACTTATATCAATAAGGTGCTTGATAGGTTCAAGATGGCGGACTCCAAGCGAGGCTACCTACCCATGTCTCATGGAATGACTCTAAGCAAGACTCAGTGCCCAAAAACACTTGATGAGCGTAGACGAATGAATGGGATTCCATATGCATCATTGATTGGTTCAATAATGTATGCTATGATATGTACACGCCCGGATGTTGCGTACGCACTCAGTGCTACGAGCAGATACCAGTCAGACCCAGGAGAGGCGCATTGGACTGCTGCCAAGAATATTCTGAAGTACCTGAAAAGGCACAAAGATGACTTCCTGGTCTATGGTGGAGATGATGAATTAATTGTTAAAGGCTATACGGACGCAAGTTTCCAAACCGACAAAGATGATTTCAGATCACAGTCTGGGTTTGTCTTCTGCCTCAACGGAGGAGCAGTAAGCTGGAAAAGTGCTAAGCAAAGCACCATTGCGGATTCTACAACTGAAGCGGAGTACATTGCTGCACATGAAGCAGCAAAGGAAGCTATATGGCTAAGGAAGTTCATAGGAGAACTTGGTGTAGTCCCCTCCATTAAAGGACCAATAGCCCTGTATTGTGATGATAACGGAGCTATTGCACAGGCAAAAGAGCCTAGACACCACCAGAGAGTCAAGCATGTACTTCGTAGATTTCACCTTCTACGAGAGTTCGTTGAAAGAAAAGAAGTCGAGATAAGCAAAATTGGAACTGATGACAACATATCAGATCCATTAACTAAACCTCTGCCGCAAGCGAAGCACAACTCGCACACTGCAGCTATGGGAATCAAGCATATTGGAGAATGGCTTTGATGTGTCTGTTTAATGTTTTAAAGTTTTAGAGTTTGAATCTTTGTAAAACATTATTGGTTAATCATTCACAATAAATGAAAGGAATTCATTTTTCCATTTAATTTGTGGTTTATTAAATGATGAGTCCCTTCAATTTGACGATATATTCAAGATAGACTGTCAGGACCAGTCCTGTGACTAAGAAATGTCTATCAAGTGAACTTGAATGTCAAAGGTTGAAAATGGTCCCTAATCGGAGTTTTCTATAAAATTGGACGCATAGAAAACGTTAGACGATTAGAATGCAAGATGACTAGTAGTTCTGTTTCTTGAACTATGTGGACATGGCAATGTCATAATCATTTGCATAGATACTTACTTTGGGAAGACTAGTATCGGACAAGACCTATGAAACTTTACTGTAAGAGATGAAAGTCTGTCATAAGTAAATTTCATTAAATTATTAGACACTAAATCCTCAATACCTGAGTGATTTGAGATTACTTGTTTGAGAACTGGTTGCTTTGACGTTGACCAACCATCGCACCGTAAAAGGAGGCTATAAAGGCAACGCTCAGGTAATCACCTATCAAACGAAGTCTAATCTCAAGATCGCAAGATTGGGATTGTCCTCCCATAAATCGGGATGAGATGCTTAAAAGTTGTACAAGGCCACTCGGAGAGCTAGAAACTGTGAAATGCATGGCCGTGCTCGGATGAATCATAGGCTATGATTATCTGTTTATTTGATCAGTTGAACTCTGAAACCGAGGAACACCTCTGGACATAATAAGGATGACAACTCTTACCTTATGTTCAAGAGCAAGCATCGAGCGACAAAGGAATTAGGAAATGCACACTTGTCCCTAAGGACAAGTGGGAGACTGAAGGAAATAATGCCCTTGGTCCAAGTATGCATTCTATGTTAAGTCTAATAAATGCGGTTCAGTATTAATTGACAAGTTAATAATTCAGTGAGATCAAGTGAGCTGAATGCCTAGCTAGAGGCCGCTTCAGTTCAAGTGGAATTAATGATATTAATCCACAGCTTACTCTTGACTGAACCCGTAGGGTCACACAAATAGTACGTAAACGGATCAAGTATCTAATGGCATTAGATACTCTATCTATGAATATTCGGAACCGACGGATCTTGGTTTCAGTGGGAGCTAAGATCGTCACAGGCAAGAAATGAATACTCCGGAAACGATGATATTGCCGGAAACGGAAATATGGATCGTATCGGAAATATAAATATTATCCATGTCGTAGATGTTGCCGGAAACGGAAACATGGTACGTATCGGAAAATATTATCGGAAATGGAAATATTGCCAGAATCGGAAATATTGCCGGAAACGGAAATATTGTCAGAATCGGAAATATTACCGGAATCGGAAAATAATTCCGGAAACGGAAATATTAAATATTTGTTCGAAACGGAAATTAATTCCGGAATCGGAAATATTAAATATTGTTCGTATCGGAAATGAATTCCGGAATCGGAAAATTTAATCGGAAGCGCATCGTACGAATAAGCATCGGACGAGGCCTGCCGGACGAGGCCCAGCACGAAGCCAGGCCATCGCCCAGCAAGCCAAGCGCGCCGCACAAACAGCAAGGCCAGGCCCAGCAGGCTGCGCGCAGCGCGCAGCGCGCACAGCGCGCACAGCACGCGCAGCGCACAGCGCGCACAGCGCGCGCAGCGCGCGCGGGCGCTGAGTGGGCTGCTGCTCGCGCGCACGCATGAGGCCCATCGTGGCTGTCGTGCGTGTGTGTGCAAGTGTTTGTGTTCGTGCACGTTTCCTAAAACATGCAGAGTTCGGTTAATGATTAAATTCCTAATTCTATTTGATAAATTAATTAAATTAGAGTTCTTGTAGGATTCTAGGTTTGATTAATTTGTATCTGAATAGGATTTCGATTCCCTTTCCATACCGCTATAAATATGAGGCTAGGGCTCACAATTTATAACACAAGTTTCAAAGTATTCAAAGTGAGTTTTTGAGAGAAAAATTCAGTCACACATTTGCCTATAAAGTGCCGAAAATAATAGTACCTTAAGGGCGATTCTAGTTGGTCAATCTTAAGGCGGATCCGGACGTGCTGTGGACTATCTACGGAGGGACGACACTTGGAGTCCTAAAGACTTGTTCTTGTTCGGTTCGGGCGCAGCTAGGGAAGGCACGCAACAAAGAGTATGCATCTATTCTATGCTAAATGATTATGTGTAAATAATATGTTTTCCTGGGTTTATGGTTTTTCCGCATGATTTATGAATTGTCATATGTATCATAACCTAACACACACCCCTATTGTGCATTGGTATAGCTGAACTGGTTCTTGGGTGTTGTTGCTGTGGTGTGGTCTGCTCTGCAGTAGCATGATTGTTGTTGTGTTGTTGTTGCTTGGGGGCATTCTTGCAACCCCTTTTGTTGTGGCCTATCACACCACATAAGCTGCATTTCATAGAACAGCCTGTTCTCTTCAGCTTACCAGATGCAGTTACCTCTCCAACACCATATCTCCTCTTTGTTTTAGGTCTTCCATTGACCTTTTTCACCTTTGGAGCCACAACAATGCTATCAGAAGTAGGCCACTCTTGAGGACCATTTAAAGGCTCTAACAAAAATCATATGCCTTCATGTAAGTCTGTTTGCAGAAATATGCATTGACATATTGTTCTGGGTGGTCTACTTTATTCCATATAGCAACAATTGCATGTTTGCATTGAATACCACTCACCTGCCATGCATTGCAACTGCAAGTATGTTGGTTCAGATCCACCACATACTTAACCTGTGTTGCACCTTCTCTTACTCCATAGCAAAACCCACCATCCCAGTATGCATTCCAACCCCTAGCCCAAATTTTGTGTTCCTCTAACTGAATTTGGATCCTAGGACACAACATTATCTCCTTTTTCCCAATGAAATCTCTTTTCTTATGCAGTCTTTCCATCAAACCCTCTCTGATATCTTCCAACATGGTAATAATAGGCTTGTGCCTTGCACTCAAGATGTATGCATTAAACACCTCACTCATGTTGTTGTCTACACTGTCACAACAAGATAATGGAGTGTAGAATGCCCTACACCATTTCTTGTAGTTCCTTTTCAGTAGGTCTTCACCAGCTTCATGTGAAATAGCCCTCATTACTTCAATGTTTTCATTGAAGTGATTTACTGTGTTGCTTTTTGCAATAGTCTAGAATTGTTTTCTGTACTCTAAACCACCTCCAAACACTCCCCTAAAGTTACAGTACACATGCCTTGCACACACCCTACTTTCAGCTTGTGGAAACACATTTGACACAACAGCAAGTAAACCCTTTTGTTGGTCAGACATGAATGTGTACCCTTCTCCTTCACTAGTGCCTAAATCAGTAGCTAGAAGTTCTAGAAACCAACTCCATGTGTTAGTGCTCTCAACCTCACAAACAGCCCAAACCAAAGGGAACATTTGATTGTTTCCATCCCTCCCTACTTCTACTAACAATTGACCCCCAAATGGTCCCTTTAAGAAACATCCATCAAGTGATATGAAAGGTCTGCATCCTGCCAAGAACCCTTTCCTAAGTGCCTCAAAACACAAATACAGTCTGTCAAACACATTTGCATCCAACTTCAACTTCACTGTGTTCCCTGGATTGCTTCTTAGTATCTCAGCTGCATACCTTGGGAGTAATGCATACTGCTCTTTGTATTCACCAACAATGAGTGCTTGACCCCTTCTCCTAGCCCTGGAATCCTTGTCTTTGCTCAACCTTATACCCTTTTCTAACCAAATGGTTTCCTGAATATCTTGCACTCTCATGTAAGGGTTAACCTTAAACAGATTCTGGTAGTGTTCTGCAATCCAATGTGAAGTTATCTTCTTAATGATAGGTGTCCTACCACAAGTGTGCTCACTGACAAATGTTTTCACTGTAAATGACCTTCTTCCTCTCTCCCATGAAGCCCAAATTCTCCATTTACAACCTTTATCTTTGTGCTCACACTCTGCACAAACCCTAGTGGAATCATTTTTAGAAAATGGAATGTTTCTTCCTTTATCAATTGAATAATCTATGATTACTTTCCTAAATGTCTTTGGATTCTCAAACTGTTGCCCAACATAAAAAGTGGCTTCCCTCTCTTCAGTTTCAGTGTTGTTTTGCTTCTGTTTCCCTCTCCCCCTCTTATGGTGTTGTGGTGCAACTAAGTAACCAACATCATCCTCATCTTCTGACTCACTAGGGCTGTCTAAGTCACTGTATCCATCAAAATCATCCCCCAAATTCAGACCACCTTCTACTTTACTTTCTGCTAGTTTTTTCAGCATTACTAACTCCTCAAAATAAGCCTTTTCCCTTCTCATATCATCAGATATCTTAGACCTAGCAGTGGCTAACTCATCATCATCCTCATCTGTACCCTCTGAATCATAATCAATTTCAGGTTGAGGCACATTTTGAGGTTGAATTTGAGGTTCAGGTTGAGGTTCATGTTGAGGTTCAGTTTGTTTGGGTGGGAGTACTGTAAAAGGTGGTTCCACATAATCAGAATTTAAGTCAACCACATTAGTATTCAACAACTCAAGGAAGCTACCTCTCCCTCCTCCCCCTCCTCCACTCCTGTTTAGGTTAAAGTTGTAGGTGGGTTTGATTTTATGTTCAATGTATATATGAATGCTTTTGTATTCAAAGAGTAAATCTAAGAAAGGGTCACAAGTACTACTATCAAAACCTAAAAACCTAACCCCATTCTTGAATTCTTTCCTAGGGTCCCAGAAATGTACTTTCTCTATATCATTATAACCTAAACTATCGACTAATTCCTTAACATATTTGCCATCTGCATTGTCATGGATGTAATCAAAGACATCCACCCTCCCCCCACTATACCATATCACCTTGCACAACCCATTCACCACCATGATGCACATATATGCAATATGCAAGGGTTCAAAGTCAAATCATCAACATCTGATCAAAGTTAAACAATATCAATTAAAAAAACAAAACTTAAAGAAATCAAACCAAACCAAATCTTGAATAACAACACAAGAGATAACAAAAGGTTAAATTGCATTCATTCATTCATCCATCATGATCATTCATTCATTTACAAAAGGGTAGGCTTCAACCCTAACATTTCAAACCTCAATCCACTATTGAGGGAGAAGCCTACGGTTAGATATAAACTACCGTCATAGCAGTGACAAATACCAAAAACCAACATTTGTCACATTCACAAAAACCTAATTGCAATGACAGTAGTAATGTAATTGTCCTTGAAAATTAAAAATAAAAAAAGCTATAAACAAGCTGGATCATCATAAGTTTGACAAAAGAGGGGCCACCACCAGCGCCACCACCACCCCTGCATGGCCTCCACCACCAGCTACTCCTCCTCCTTGAAAAGGAGGGGGAAGCCGTCAAAGTAGACGGTCATGTCCTTGTCCATCCAGGCGTGGAAGTCACGGCCATCATTGTCAATGATGTCCATGATCACCCACTCCCGCAGCCACACGCGGTAGCATCCTTGAGGGTAGTGGTATGGGAGGCGGTACCGCAACTTGGCCCACCTACGCCACTGCTTGCATACCATCTCCACAGCAGCCTGCCCCTCCCAGTCCAGCTTGGTGAAGATCTGGGTGATGAGGATGTCTTGATGATGACAAAGGGGGTGTGCCTCCCTTAAAGCAAGGTCTCCTAAAGTCAAAGTAACGGCCAAAGTCAATAAAACAGTAAGTAAACCCTAATTATTATACAGAATCTAGATTAAAATACTTCCAAATTAAACAATAGTTTAAATAAACACCATTTTCAAGAACATGCAAGCATCAATTCGAATTAATCAAACTCTGTTTTTTATTTAAGTGAATCAAAAACAGTAAGTGAAACCCTAATTACTACAAAATCTAGTTTAAATTAATTCCAAATTAGGCAACAATTGTATAATTTAACATATTAAACACCATTTTCAAGAACATGCAAGCATCAATTCGAATTAATCAAACTTTGTTTTTTATTTAAGTGAATCAAAAACAGTAAGTGAAACCCTAATTACTACAAAATCTAGTTTAAATTAATTCCAAATTAGGCAACAATTGTATAATTTAACATATTAAACACCATTTTCAAGAACATGCAAGCATCAATTCGAATTAAATATTGGAAAGTAAAAACGGACGAAACCCTAATTCCAACTTGAATTGATAAATTATGCGAAATCAGCTCACGATTGTTTAAATTAACATATAAAACACCACAATCAAGATAATGCATGCACCAATTTTGGGAAAAAGTTACTTAACAAAAAAGCCCTAATTTATCATGGCTCAACTGCAAACATTTATTGAAAAAACCGACAAATTGAATGAAAATACCTTCGTCCCATCTGGAAATTCTTGTTCTCTTGGGGGTGCGACATTCCCACTTATCAGCAGTCCTCTTGTTGGATACGCAAGAACCCATTTTTGCAGAAAACTCAGAGCAATAACTTCAAATTCTCTTAAGTGTTTGAGTAAATGGGAAAAAGACAACTGAGAGTGAAAATGGGAGGGGGGACCATATAAATAGGAAGTGAAAAGGGGGGAAATAGGGTTGGGAACAGTAAAAAAAATACCGCCAAAACATTATTAGGAAGGAACCAGAAAAACGAGGGAAGTTGGAAGGTTTCCACGTGTACACATTGAAAAAGTAAGTTGAAAAGGCTAAGTAATTGGAAAAAGCTTATTTTCATCAAAATCATCTGTTTTCAATCATTAATCTACGTGTATATTAATTCTCCTTTTATTTTAATAATTTTTTATATTATTATATTCATTTTAACGGCCGTTAGTGACGGAAAACAAAAAGCAGCGTTTTCCATCCATTTTGAGGGACCTAAATGCTCCTTTTGAAACTTGAGGGACCTAACTGCTCCTTTTGGCAAAATTTAGGGACCTTCAGTACAGTTTACTCCTACAACATGCCTCGAATTCCAATCTTTCACCCCTATTCATTTTTTAAGGTAAGAAATGTCTTAAGTGAGAACACAATATGGATTTAGGTTATCCGGATCATCCCTTTCAGAATAGGGGAAATTAACTTGTCAAAATTGAGATTTGGATGTGAAACAAATAAATTAATGGTGTGAGAAAAGACGTACTTTGTATAATAATACTCATTTAAGGTGGAGAAGAACGAAGGATAGGTAAAGTGGGAAATAAATGTTTGGTTTTACAAAAAGAAATTAAAGTTAAAGAAGTGATATGTGACATCGTGATGTGAAAAACATTATGTTTTAAAATATTATAAATTTCGACAAACCGTAGAAAAAATGTTGTTTTACATCCTCGAACTCATGACCTCTCACATGTTAATGCACAGTTTTATCCATCACTCTAACAATACAACTTACAACTCTAACACAATAAATAAAGAAAAATGTTGTTCTATATATGATCTATGATCACAATTTTTCTTAATTGTATTCATTTACTAATCAAATCACATATATTTTCTGGAAATTGATTTGGATCAAACATAAAACCATGAAATTAACAGATAAAATAATAGGAAAAAAACAATGTTGCGCTTTTTTAGATAATCAAATGTGTTTTTCCCTTAAGAAAGAAGGGAATTTTATATTTAAGAGGAATGATTTTAGGTCTGCGTTGCTGAAGTATCAAAAGACAATCAAATGCTTTTGTGTCACTATATGTGGTGTTAGGCTCCGTTTGGTTTGGCTTAAAACGTTTTCATTGTAGAATGATTTTTCATGGAAAATATTTTTCAAGGGAAAACACAATTCCAAACTAGTTTTTCTTTGTTTGGTTCCTCAAAAGAAAATGGGAGAAGATGGTGAAGATTGAGGGGAAGAAATGAGAGGGAGGTAAGGATGAAAAGTGGTTTCCCTCCCTTTCTAATGGAAAACGATTTTTCCCCTTTTGGGGAGTTGTAGAAAACTGTTTTTCATCCCTTGCCCAACCCAACAACGTAAAATGATTAAAAATGGGAAAATCGTTTTCCATGAAAACGTTTTACACCCTACCAAACGGAGCCTTAGTGAAAACTTTCATATGCATGACATCAGTTTGGAGTTGAAAGAACTCGCAATCTCTTTTCATTTGAATTAAATGAGTTTAGCCTAGCTATTATCTCCCGCTCTTTAGTATTGGAGAGTGATGAGAGAAATGTGAAGGCTCTTTTTAGGAGGGGATTGACTCTAGCAAAATTGGCAAGGCAGGAGAAAGCATAAAAATATTTTAGGAAAGCAAAAGGAGATAGAACCAAACAACAAAGAAATTTTAAGGGAGGTATGAAACCTTGAGGGCACACACTCAGAAAGAATTGAAGTTAAAGCAATAAATGCTTTCAAGGAAGGCAAAGATCAAGATATGGATTTGGATGCTAAATGAGGGATTAAACGAAGGGAGGATGGTGAAATGGTGGCACCACCAAAATAAAAAGTCTAAACCACTGCACACTGGGTTGATAACCATGATAACCATGATAAGCAGGATTTAGCTAAGTCGAATAAGAAGGAAGAGGTGCCCCTTTGCTAATGGAAGTGTTTATTGGTTAGTAGATGGAAGTGAGAGTGTTAGCAGATGTTTGAAAGAGAGTTTGAGATGGATAAATTAAGTTTAAAAAAGCTCAACATAGAAGCTTTTTACATTAGAGGTTTGAGGAAGTATGTGTAAAATGACAATTTTGACCTAATATTATAAAATTTTACCATCCTACATAACTTTATTTCAATGTCTTAATAATGAACATTTTACAAAATAAATATCTAATTTTCCAAACACTTTAAACAAACAAACAAACCACTTATACAAACAACCAACGACTAGCAGCTAATTGTCAAAAAAATGGCTTAAATTAACTTGGCATCAGCAAGAAGGCGCGCTATCTTCTTGTCAAAAAAGAAAAAGAAAAAAAGAAGACGGTATCTTCCCGCCAAGGCAAGCTAACGTAACCCAGGCCAGTTAAAAGGTGAGAATTTAAGAAAAAGGCAACTTAAAGAAATGCATATGTTGTTTGCTTTTCACAACTTAAAGAAATGCATAAATGGTCTGTTTCACATTTATTTTACTTGTTCTACTTTGATAATTCACACACACTTTTGCTCCAATCCTTTTCCCTAGCTAGCTTTAATACCACCATTTTCCATAAATAACTTTCAGCATCATAATTCATAATTCATAATTCATAATTCATAATATATAAGATCGAGTAGTTTATTTAATTTAGATGAAATAAGCAACATCGATCCATATACTTTTTATTCTTCGAAAGATGGATCTTCAATTAGACCTTAAGATTACCAACACCACAGACAATGATCATCAAACGACTGACTTCCGGAATGCTAAAGTTTGTCCTATTTTTCTATCCAAAGAGACCCAACCTAACTTTATTCTTACTGCTCATCTTATAGGTATTACATTTCTTTTCTATCTTATAATGAATCTAATGTTTCGTTTTAGCCCCTATAAATACGATTTATTATTAAGATTCTTTTTTGGGTTGTTGTTTAGGGTATAGAATGGAAGATATCAAGATCGACATAAACGAAGATGGAACATTAATTTCAATTAGTTGTGAAAACAATTCCAAGGCGGTGCAAGAAAAAGAAATGGTAATGATGCACAACAAGGAACCAAATTTAATAAAGGTGTTCAAAATTCCTCAAGGAGTTTCATTGGATGGAATTAAGGCCAATTTTAATGATGATGAATCGACGTTGACAATCTACATGCCCAAGCTAAACAAAGGCATTAAGTATGATCAACATAATTTGGAATTGCTAAGTAATGGAGGAAGGGAAATCAACCAAGTCGTTGAGGAAGAGGAGGAAATAGTTGAGAAAAAGCTAGGCCTTGGAGATGGTTTTGAAACTAAACAATTAGGTGATGATTTGGATGAGATCAATGAAAATGATACTACAAACTGTAAGCTATTTGGGCCTTGTTTTTTTATTGGGTCCACTTTAGCTGCATCTCTTCTAATGTTGTTTCTTAGATTGGTTAAACCAATAAGCCATTAAGTGTTGCTCCTTTGAACGCCCCTTTACTTGTTCAACATTCCTCCTTTATCAACGAGGAACTTTCAACCTCATATATGCACCAACTATTAAAAAAGAGAAAAAATATTCTTATGAATGTATAAAACTTTAATTCCCAAAGTTATGTACTTGAATAACAATTTATCATAAAAAAATTTCTACCTTCATTTTATTCATTTATTAATCAAATTATACATAGTATATCTTTTTTAAAAAAATATTTAAATCAAACATAAAAATTAATAGAGATAAAAAAATATATAGATCAAACATAAAAATTAATAGAGAAAAAAATAGAAAAAATGATTTTCTTTTCTTTAGCTAATCAAATAAAGTTTTACGCAAATAATGTAAATTACTCAAAAATTTAGTCTATCGATTGTTGATTAACCAATTTTATTTTTCAACTGTATATATAATGAACTTCATATTATTCTTTAAATGCATACATACATAAATTTATAAGTAAATTTGAAATGATTAAGACAAACTTAAACTATATGCAACACTCCGGGACATTGCCCAGACCACTGACTAGTTTTCTTGACATATAGCTATCTCTCTCTCTTCTATGTCTTCATTAATATTGATAATTTTGTATAACCATGGATTCATGGGTTAGCAAATTACGTGCTGATGAACAATAACTTAACTTTTTCGTACCCACAATTTGGAGATTCTGGCTCCGCCGCTGACTGATTCGAAACCGATTAATACTCAATTAATTATACAACGTATTATCGATTGTGCATTAAAAAATGTCGTAGTGGACAATTGTTTCAAAGTAGAGGCGCCAATTATTGTCCATACCATAAACCATAATCAAATCATGTAGATAAGTAGATATATAGGGAAGCATGAAAGTTGATAATAGTAACATCATGCAAGTTGAAGAAAATAGAAGCAGGAAATGAAGGCACGTTATCAAGTGGGAAAAGAAAAGGGATCGAGTGCACGTTGTTGAAATATTGATAGTACGAATTGAATGAAGCTAACGAACGACGTGTTGGCATCAACAAATTGATATGGATTTTAAAATAGTATTAGATCCAACAAAATAACAAAGAAAACAAACAAACAAACAAACCGATTTGGATTAATGGATATTAATAATAAGTGATTGGATTCGCTGGTAATTTAGATTGTATATGCTTTGTTCATTTTATTTTACCTTATATTGTAGGATATTTTATCTTACATTTTAGGAAAAAAGTAATTAAGTTCAGTTAAGTTTATGTAACATAAGTTTATAAAAAATAAAGGTTGTATAAGTACAATTTATCCCTGGAAAATATAGATTAGGTATCGTTAGAACCATCAAGTGGTTAGAGTTTTAATTCTTATTACTTTTAATCTTTTGGTTTATAGGATTGTTGTGGTTATTTTTTTTGGTAAATAAAGTGTTTATGTATGATATTTTCACCTTATTTCATAAACTTATTGCTAATTAATTCTTATTAAAATCAAACCATATTTTACAATGAATAAAGCGAAGTTTTTGGTAAGTTTTCTCTACATTATATCTCGATGTTTCTTTGCTTTCTATGTTGTACCAATGTAGTTGTAAAGTGAATTAACTTTGTCCCTGCCGCCAACCCATTGTTAACATGTTCTGTTAATTTTCTTTTTCTAAATTAGTTTTTTTCTATATTAACGTTGAGTTAACAACAAAGAAAATGTTGATTATGGTATAGAAAAAACTTGGTCTGTTTAAAAAGTAACAAGATTTTTAACATTATGAATATTATTAGGTGCACCCAGGGATATTTTAATGCTCATTGGTGGTCTCTCTCACATTTTCTCCACACACTAAAGGAAAAATGTAAGATGGTGCACGGTGCACTTGAGTGTACCTAATATGCTATATTAACATTGGGTTAACAATAAGAATAAAGTTGATCATATTCTAAAAGTATATATAAGGGTGGGATGTGGATGATTTCAAAAGCATGGATATAACGTAGAAATTATTTAAAAAAAAAAAAAAAAAACACGCGCGCGGGGGTGTAGTGTATAAAACCTTTTATGTTTTCTAATTGTTAAATATCCTTGATTATGTATCAGCGTTTCTCATGTGTGACCAGCTACACCATCAACTTGATGGTGTGACGCGCGCAGCTAATATGGAGAGGGTTATTGATGGGTGTTACTGGACTTTCTATGCTGATGTTACTTATATGTTGTATTCGCGGTTACTTTTCTTGTTTTACTGCAGTTTCTTGAATTTCATGTTAGAGGTTCCTTGTATAGACTTGTGTGATTTTCTATGTTGATGTTACTTATATATATTGTATTCGTTGTTACTTTTCTTGTTTTATTGTAGAGTGGTGTTACTTGACTCTCTATGATGATGTTATTTATTCGATGTTATTTTCTTGTTTTACTACAATTTCTTGGATTTCATGTTCGAGGTTCCTTATATAGACGGTTGTTACTTGACTTTTTATGCTAATGTTACTTTTAGTTATTGCAGTTTCTTCAATTTCATGTTAGGGGATCCTTGTATAGACTGTTGTTACTTGACTTTCTATGTTGGTGTTACTTATACATTGTATTCACCGTTATTTTATTATTTTATTGTATTTTCTTCAATTTCATGTTAGAGGTTCTTTATATATATTGCAGTTACGTTATTTTCTATGTTAATGTTACTTTATTTTCTATGCCGATGTTACTTTATTTTCTGTACTTTAAACGCGCTGGGCTTATTTATTAGTGTGAACATGCCACACCATCGAGTTCATGGTGTGGCTGATCACATATAAGACTTGAGGATTATGTATTACTCATACTTCTTTGTAAATAAATTTAGTTAGACCCCAATTGATAATAGTTAATTGTCTTGTTTATTAATTAATAATACAAATACGATCCAGGTCCAATTAAATTTGGAAAATCTTATCTTGTATGAGTATGGTAGAAAAATTGAAACTATTTAAAAATTTCAAATCATAATACCAGTATTGGAATTTGATTCACTAATGACAACCTAATAATGACGGGGTTAAAAACTAAATAATGACGGGAACAACCGTTACAAATGTCTTAATTTTATAACGGGGTAACGATGTGATTTTCCATCAATGACAGCCCCCTTTTATGACGGGTTCACAACAGGAACTACTGTCACTATTGGCCTTTAACGACGGGATTTCCCATTATTAATGGAACAATTTCTTGTAGTATATCTTGTTTATCAAAATATCTTGCACGCATTAGGTGTATTATAACTTTTTTATACATCGGGATAATTTTTTCCCTATTTTTTGCTAATTTTTTTTTATGGATAAACATTTAAAAATGTTACATATATATTTAGGAAAATTTCGTATTTACTACCTTTTAAATACCCAACTTTTGTAATTACTACCTCATGAAATTTTTATTTTATTTTACTACCTTAAACTTCCTATAATTTTTTGTTTACTACCTCTTAACGGTTTCCATCCAAAATTCCGTCACGTGGGGCCCACTAACGGCTTTAATTCTTATTTTCCTCCTCCTTTTGAATTTCCTTGCACGATTTCCCTTTATGAGGCCAAGAAAGGCTTGAAACATGACCCTCAAATCTCACCCCTTATTATTCTGATGCGGTGGTCACTCTTAATCAACTCATTCTCTCTCCTCCGCAAACAGGCCACCTCCAACACGCTACACCAACAACATCCTCAACTTTCTCTCTCCTCAAAAACCACACCATGTCCACACCCGAACCCATCAGCCCATCCACCACCAACGTGGGTTGGATCGGTACCAGTGTAATGGGTCGTTCCATGTGCGCCCACATCCTCAAAGCCGGCTACAAACTCACCGTCTTCAACCGCACCATCTCAAAAGCCCAACCTTTACTCGATCAAGGGGCCCACTTAGCTACCCCCCCGCCGAAGTCGCCGCCCAATCTGACGTCGTTTTCACCATCGTAGGCTTTCCATCCGACGTCAAATCAGTCACCGACGGTGTACTCTCTCTCCTTCGACTCGGTGGAATCCTCGTTGATATGACCACTTCCGATCCCACCCTCGCCGTCGAAATCTCCACCGCAGCCGCCGCTAAATCTTGCGCCTCAATAGAAGCACCCGTATCCGGCGGCGACCGTGGAGCTCGCACAGCCACCCTCTCCATCTTCGCCGGCGGCTAAATCTTGCGCCGCAATGACACTTTTTTCTTTGACAAAGGAGAAGGAGGAGCCATTTTCCCTATCACTTACATTAATTCAAGTTAATTATGGTAGCAATTCGAATAATAGTAACCTAAATTTGATAATTCTTTTGAAGAACAAAAACCCCCAAATTGGATGTAAACCTTAATTAAAGAACAAAAACATAAAATTGATACCTATAATGAGCAGATTTATCCTTGGTTTGAGCAAAAAACGAACGATTCACAAATTAAAGTAAAACCCCTAACCTAATTGAAGAATTAAAAGTGATTGGATAATTTGGGTAAAATTTTGGGGGAAATATGAGGGAAATCGTGGAAGCTAGGTTGCAAGAATATAAGGAGGGAAATCCTAAACTAGCCGTTAGTGGGCCCCACGTGACGGAATTTTGGATGGAAACTGTTAAGAGGTAGTAAACAAAAAAATTATAGGAAATTTAAAGTAGTAAAATAAAATAAAAATTTCATAAGGTAGTAATTACAAAAGTTGGGTATTTAAAAGGTAGTAAATACGAAATTTTCCATATATTTATTTTATTACATTTTTGGTTTTAAGGGATAATTTTTATTTATAAAAAAATATTATCACTGCAAGTAGATTAATTTTACATTATATTGGAACATTTTGATTTAACTTTTACACCGATATACAATATTTATTGTACACTATCTTTGAATACAAATTTACCCCCTTTTTTTTTTTGACGGTCATAATACCTTATTCTAAGCGATTATAATATACTTTAGTTTTTTTTTTTTGCCCTTTGCAAACTAAAATTTTCTTATCTCCCCTCTCTATGCACTCTTGTTGAGTTGTGCTTTTTGATCGAGGTCCTGTTTCTTTTATACTTTTATTTATTTATTTGAAATTTCATCATATTAACTCAATCCAAAAGAACATAGCCTACAATCCCCTAAGGCCCCGTTTAAGGCACTTTATTTCTCCTTATCTATTCTGATATGAACTTTATGATCTGGTCTGATCTGATTATAATTACTCCGTAAGAATTAAAATTTAAATTAAAAATCATTATTATTAATTAATAGGTTAAATGATTATAGTCATAATCAATATTACTCGTAAAATAAACTTCATTCAAATGTATAATATTGTTATTGTAAACTACACAATATTGATTTGAGTTTGCTCACGATTAGTTAACTGCAGTACTTCTTATTTAAATAGACCTTGACTTATTCATCTAAATACTTTTTATTATCATTACGTATACTCAAAAAATAAAACGCATTAACTTGAAAATATTTTATTAATATTAGTATGAAAAAAGAAAAAAAAATTGCATATGATATTAACATAAAATATTGTATTAATATTAGCATTAACATGAAATGTTGTATTATTATTCTAACGTGGAATGACATGAGAAGATCAGTTATGATATAAATAGATCGAAATTGATCTCTACATGATTTGGACAGATCGATTTTGATTTGGTCATATTGATTCTGACCTGGACGTAAATAATATGGATAAATCAATTTTGTTCTAGACAAATCAGTTTTTATCTGAACAATAGGTATTGATCTGGACATAGCTGTTATGATCTGGACGTACATGATCTTGAAAGGTCGATTGTAATATGGACAGATGTATCGATTTTGATGACATGATTTAAACAAATTGATTATGGCTTACACATGATCTAGACAGATCGAATATGACCTAGATGTGATATGGACAAATTGGTTATGATTTATACACAACAGTTCTGATTTGGACATGATTTTCACATATTGGTTCTGATCTAGACATGATAGGGATAAACTGCTTCTGATCAAGACATGATATAGACAAGTTGGTTCTGATCTGAACATATCGACCGGTTCTGTTCCGGACAGACCAATTGACGTGACTTGGACAAATAAGTTCTGATCTAGACATAATCTACACAGATCGGGGTTATCTGGCAATAATTTGGACATACATGTGCTAGTCTGAACTTGATCTGGACAGATCGGTTCTAACCTGGACATGATACATACATATCGATTCTAATCTGGACATGATATGTATAGTTTGGTTCTAATATGTGAATTTGAAAGGTCTTATTTTGTTAATTTTTTCATGCCTTAAACAATAGATCACCATTACACCACCAGTATCATCACCAATAATAATAATAACAATAATAATACTCCGATCCGTAATAATTATTATCTGATCTGGTCTAATCTGAACTTATTTTTTGATCTGATCTGAACAATAAGGTGATTTAAACAGGCTATAATTCTCTACATACTCTTATATAAGGCGGTTTTACACAAAAGATCGCATTGGTGTCATATAATTTAAGCAATGAAACCAATTAGTTAAGTACTTAAACTAATTAATTAAGTAATAAAATCAATTAATTAAATAATAAAACCAATTAATTAAACAATTAAAATAGTATTTTCGATAAGACGATCTTACATAAAAGTTGTTTCATAATTCTTGGGGTAAAATAAAACATTAAGGCTCTGTTTGGCAATTGGCTGTTGGCTGTTGGCTGTCGGCTGTTTTACTTGGCTGGTTTGACTGGCTGTTCAAGTTGGCTGCTTTTGTTGGCTGTTTGACTATGGATTGGTTACAAATGTGTTTGGTAAAATCAGTTGTTGGCTGTTGGCTGTAGCTATGTAAAATGACATTTAAGGACATTTAATGTCTTTTATTCATTTTTCAATACATATTGTGTATTGTGTACGGAGTAAAACGTAATTACAAATAAATAAATATACATTAAAAATAAATTAATTTTTGCAATAGTATTAATAAATTATTATTTTAATTAATAATTCCGGAGTAATAATCAATGATTAATAATTAATAATTAATAATTAATAATAATTAAATTAATAATAATTAATAATTAATCATTTATTAATTAATAATTAATGATTAATTATTAATTAGTTATTCACTTTTAGTTATTAGTCATTAATTAATACTCCGTAATTATTAATTATTAATTATTAATTTTTAACTATTAACTATTAACTATTAACTATTAACTATTAACTATTAACTATTAACTATTAACTATTAACTATTAACTATTAACTATTAACTATTAACTATTAATTATTAATCATTAAGTATTAATTATTAAGTATTAATTATTAATTATTAATTATTAATTACTAATTACTAATAAATAATTATTAATTATTAATTATTAATTATTAATTATTAATTAGTAATCACTAATCACTAATCACTAATCACTAATCACTAATCACTAATCACTAATTATTAATTATTAGTTAATTAGTAAAAAACAAGGACAAAAAAGTAATTTAGATAGTGAAAAGCCAAAAGCCAACTCCAAAAAGCTAGTGTTACTAGCTTTTCATTTTTGGCGGAAAAGCTAGCTTTTCAGCAAGCTAAAAAGCCAGTTACCAAACACATTTTTTGGCTGTTTGACCAGATTAAAAAGCCAACAGCCAAAAACCAACCAAAAAGCCAGCAAAAAGCCATTTGCCAAACAAGGCCTAAGAGTAAGAAAATTTGAAAGAGTCAAATAACCCACAAACAATGTGCCAAATGTCAAGCAGATAGGTGAGATAAAATAGCATGGCTGGCTAAAATTAGCCACCTAGTCACCTACTTACAAGTCCATAACCTAATCCCACTTGCAAGTTGTAAGGAGCAGTAATCCGTTAGCAATGCATCCCCACCAAAATTACATTGTACTTAAATTGGTAAGCATATGGTCAAGAGTCTTTGGTCACCTATTTCAGCATTTCAAGATGAAAACAAAACAGTACTTTGGGGAAAAATGGATTTATTTTTGGAAAAATTGATGGGAATAAGTCAACCTTTAGCCTATTCTTTTAAAATAAGTTAACCTTTTGAAAATTCTAGAGTGAGTCAACCTTTGATACCTATTATTTTTAAATAAGTCATTTTACTTGTTACCTGTTGTGAGAGGGTCAATCGGTCACATTTAACCTTTAATTTCCAAAATGACGTTGGCATGGCAAATTAATTTCCCACATTTACTGAAAAATAAAAAGAGAGAGAAAAAAATCACTCAAAGCATCTCTCAATCTCTCATCTCTTTGTGGAAAATAAAATCTACCATTAACACGAACAATGCAACCAAACAACGCTGACACCACCACCACCAAACAAACTCCAACCACCATTAAATCCCACATTTTCTTCCCTCTACGGCTCCGGGCATCGAAAACCTCCAACCACCATCTATAACACCACCAAACAAACTCCCTATTACCCAAAAATCAGCATATTAAAAACGAACATCGAACACCCAATTCCAACACTAGTGCAACCAAATAGTCCATAATTTATCATCAAAATTCAGAAAATTGATATGATAGAAACCCTTAGTCCAAATATCAAAACTAGAAATAAATCTGCCTAATGAATCCGTGGAAATCACTACACAATAAGAGCTTCATTAACAAGAACATCCAATCACCAAAGGGGAGAAAATAAGAGTTATGTAATTGAACTGATTTCCATGAATTGTTGTTGGGACTATATAGTTTGGTTAAAACCTTGGTATTATTATACTACTCAACCATACGCAAAACCTTGTAATCGTTGTTTTTAATGTCAAACCTAAATCCAAAAATCATAAAACCAAGAAGAGGATTAGGAATTTGAGTTTCGGTGAACTTATGATGTGATTTGGTAAGAGGGTTGACTAGGAAAATATCATTTATGAAGGGATAGACGATGCAAATTAGGCCGTTAAAGGATCTAAGAAGATGAACTTTCTTAATGATTGAAGGCGGGGCTCCCAGAAAGAGAAGTGGTAGTGGTGGGAGTTTAGATAGGTGAGTGAAGAATGGAGTAGAAGGGGGAGGATTATGTAAAATGGAGATGGGGATGAATCATGAATGGATTAAACCATAAATAATTTGGAGGAAGAAGGTAGGTGAGTGGGGTTTAAAACAATACACGTAGGCTAGAAACCTACGATAACCGGTCAAATATAATGGCGACTTATTAAAAAATAATGGGTATTAAAGGTTAACTTACTCTAGAATTTTTAAAAGCTTGACTTATTTAAAATAAATCGATTAAAGGTTGACTTATTTCTATCAATTATTCCTTTTTTTTTTAGAAAATTTGCCAATTACTACCTTGATAGTTTGAGAGTTTGTGAATTACTATCTATCTCTTTGAAAGTTATTAATCACTACCTAGATTTTTAATAGTTATTGTCAATTACTACCTAGATGTCAATTAATTTACTTTTATACTAATTAGTCAACTAATTATATTATTATCACCCTAATTATATTCTAATTAGTAAATAAAAAAGTAGATTAGTTGACTAATTAGAGTGATAATAATATAATTAGTTGACTAATTAGTGTAAAAGTAGATTAATTGACATCTAGGTAGTAATTACAACAACTATTAAAAATCCAGGTAGTAATTGACAACTTTCAAAGAGCTAGGTAGTAATTCACAAACTCTCAAACTACCAAGGTAGTAATTGACAAATTTTTCTTCTTTTAAAAAAATTTTGACGGGAAGGAGAAAGGGATATTGGATATAATTTGTACGGATTATAAAATGGTTTTGTTAGTTGTGTACGTGTGTCACATGAATGGTGTATTTGTTCATATCCAGGGTATTTTGGTCACTTTATGTGGTTTGTTGACAAGTCAACAAAAGTAACTTCTAAAGACCAATGTCAATATTTACAAAAACAATGACAATATTCTTACTAGAAAACATAATTATTCTAGAACATATCTAGAAAACAAAAAAACCAAACCAACAGTAATCAAATAATCAATGACATAATTTAATACACAATGACAATATCAAATAATCAATGACGAATTTAATACAACAATGACAATAACCAAATAATCAATGAAAATATATCCAAGTGACATATTTTAGCCATATATATGATTCATTACAATTCCAATATCTAACCATTTTGAAAATCACGACAATGTTAAAAATTACACGAATTTACATAAGTGATGTTAAATCCACATGAATTTGTTGAATTCACAATTATTTAAGTCAGAGAAGGATGAAATTATCGTAGGAGAGGAAAATGGAGAGAGAGTGGAAGGTGACGGAGAATGAAAATGCAGAAGGGGAGAGGTATAGAAGATGATGAGAAAGGAAATGTAGAAGGGGAGAGGAAAAAGATGATGGAGAATGAAAATGCAGAAGGGGAGAGGTAGAAGATGATGGAGAATGAAAATGCAGAAGGGGAGAGGTAGAAGATGATGGGGGTGGGCAGGTTTTTTTTTTTTCTTTTCATTTAACTATTCTTTATGGCTGGGTATGGAAAGGAAGAACCGCTGGAGAATGAAAATGCAGAAGGGGAGAGGTAGAAGATGATGGGGGTGGGCAGGTTTTTTTTTCTTTTCATTTAACTTTTCTTTATGGCCGGGTATGGAAAGGAATAACCTTTATCCAGCTTTCTGTAATTTTTATGTTTTGACTAACTTTTATATTATAAAATTTTGTTTGATGAATAAACATTTTAAAAGTTTACAACTTACATGTTTGTTTTTATACATTATTAGTGATTCTGAATTGATAATTTTTATTAACCCAAAATTTTTATCACTAAATAATACGGAATAGATAATTTTTACATTGCACCAGGATAACTTACATACAATATCTAAAAAAATAGGAAGTTTTAGAATTTATTAAAAATATAAATTGGTTTCATTTTTTTTTTTTTTGACATAGGCTGAATTTTACATAAAATAAAGAGGTTAACACAACTACACACTAAATTCTACAACAAAATTAAGGTCTTTATAGACCATTACACATATTAAACCAACAAAGTACACATGAACTGTTAGGTTACGAGACATATGACAAAACATAAATCATGCGGAAAACCTTAATGCCAGGAAACATATTATTTACACATAATCATTTAGCATAATCCAGATGCATACACTTTGTAGCGTGCCCTCCCTAGCTGTGCCCGAACCGAACAAGAACAAGTCTTTAGGACTCCAAGTGTCGTCCCTCCGTAGATAGTCCACAGCACGTCCGGATCCGCCTTAAGCTTGACCAACTAGAATCGCCCTTAAGGTACTATAAATTTCGGCTAATAGGGCAAGTGTTTGTGGCTGATTTTTGCTTGAAAATCTTACCTTTGAATACTTGAATCTTACGTCAATAAATTTGTGACCCTAGGCACATATTTATAGAGTTATGGAAAAGGACTTAGAATCCTATTAGAATACCAATTTAGTTTAATTAGAATCCTGTTAGGACTCTTATTAAATAAAATCTATCTACTAGGATTAGGATTTAATCATGGAACAAATTCTAATAGCTTTAGGATTTGTATTGCACACAACCGTACACGAACACGAACACGAGCACCACCCGCGCAAGCCTTGCGGCCCACGCGAGCTGCACTCGCTCGCAGCCCAAATGTCGCAGCCCATATTGCTCCGCGCGCGCCAAGGCCTTGCTGGGCCTGGCCTTGCGCTGGGTCTGGCGGGGCTTGGCTGTGTGTAATTGATGTGCGTGGTTTGCTGGGCGATGGCCCGGCTTCGTGCTTGGCCTTCGTCTGGCAGGCCTCGTCCGATGCTAATTCGTACGATACGCTTCCGATTAAATTCCCGATTCTGGAATTTATTTCCGATACGAACAATATTTAATATTTCCGATTCCGGAATTAATTTCCGTTTCGAACAAATATTTAATATTCCCGTTTCCGGAATTATTTTCCGATTCCGATAATATTTCCGATTCTGACAATATTTCCGTTTCCGGTAATATTTCCGATTCCGGCAATATTTCCATTTCCGATAATATTTTCCGATACGTACCATGTTTCCGTTTCCGGCAACATCTACGACTTGGATAATATTTATATTTCCGATACGATCCATATTTCCGTTTCCGGCAATATCATAGTTTCCGGAGTATTCATTTACTTGCCTTTGACGATCTTAGCTCCCACTGAAACCAAGATCCGTCGATTCCGAATAACCATAGATGGAGTATTTGATGCCATTAAATACTTGATCCGTTTACGTACTATTTGTGTGACCCTACGGGTTCAGTCAAGAGTAAGCTGTGGATTAATATTATTAATTCCACTTGAACTGAAGCGGCCTCTAGCTAGGCATTCAGCTCACTTGATCTCACTGAATTATTAACTTGTTAATTAATACTGAACCGCATTTATTAGACTTAACATTATATGCATACTTGGACCAAGGGCATTATTTCCTTCAGTCTCCCACTTGTCCTTAGGGACAAGTGTGCATTTCCTAATTCCTTTGTCGCTTGATGCTTTCTCTTGAACATAAGGTAAGAGTTGTCATCCTTATTACGTCAATAGGTGTTTCTCGGTTTCAGAGTTCAACTGATCAAATAAATAGATAATCATAGCCTATGATTCATCTGAGCACGGCCATGCATTTTTCAGTTTCTAGCTCTCCGAGTGGCATTGTACAACTTTCAGCATCTCATCCCGATTTATGGGAGGACAATCCCAATCTTGCGATCTTGAGATTATACTTCGTTTGATAGGTGATTACCTGAGCGTTGCCTTTATAGCCCCCTTTTACGGTGCGACGGTTGGTCAACGTCAAAGTAAGCAGTTCTCAAACAAGTAATCTCAAATCAATCAGGTCTTGAGGATTTAGTGTCTAATAATTTTAATGAAATTTACTTATGACAGATTTTCATCTCTTACAGTAAAGTTTCATAGGTCTGTCCGATACTAGTCTTCCCAAAGTAAGTATCTATGCAAATGATTACGACATTGCCATGTCCACATAGTACAAGAAACAGAACTACTAGTCATCTTGCATTCTAGTCGTCTAACGTTTTCTATGCGTCCATCTTTGTAGAAAACTCCGATCAGGGACCTTTTTCAACTTTTGACATTCAAGTTCACTTGATAGACATTTCTTAGTCACAGGACTGGTCCTGACAGTCTATCTTGAATATATCGTCAAATTGAAGGGACTCATCATTTAATACTAAACCAAGATTAAATGGAATATGAAAATACATTTCATATATGATAAATGTTCAACCCCTACGTTTTACAACCATGGGCCTCAAACCCATCTTTAAAACAGTTCATGGAATTCAAAGCTATGTTTGATTTCCAGTGCTACAATGTGAGTGTTGCTTCTCACTTGTTGCATAGGTTTAGCTATCATGCTTTGCCAATCTTAATATCCTTTTCATCGAATGTTCTTCGAGATAGATGATAAGATCTTTTGAGTATGTTTATTTTGTGATCTAGTCTCTCTTGCTACAATAGTGGTTCTACACATTTCACAATGAAGAACCATCAAGTCAGCAGACATGTGATTCACCCAAGTTCAATGAAGAACTCTTTAACATAAGCAACCCTGTTTAATTGCTTCTTAGGCAATAAGTACTTTTACTTCAACTGTATAGGTTGCTAGTGATGCTTTGGTTGGATTTACTTATCCAAGCAGTTCACAGATATGTGGAAGACTTTCCAGATGTATCTTAGAACATAGAAATTAATATTTAATTTCCCACGCAACAACTCATGGTCTCCAATCCATGTTGCCATTTCAAAACACGATGCTCTATAGCTCGTCCTTGCCAATGGTTAACTCCAAAGGGATCTTGCTTGATCCTTTGCCAGTGTTTACGCGTGTAGCATCAACTATTTAGCATATCTTTATTTCCTTGTATCAAGAACTATTCCTATGTACTTTTCAAGTACCATAAGTATTCTTGATCTCAATCTAGTTGATCTTCACTTAGATCAATAGAGATTGGTATATGTTCGTCATGCCTAAAGCCATACGATACGTTTTTGGCGATCCTCATATTATATCATACATGATAAATTCTTTTGCAGAATAATTCCCAATTGAATTCTATTCATGTAACTTTAGCTCATCTAGTTTCAGTAGATACTAAATCCAGCTAAATTCTTTGACATATAATATAGGTTAAGAATCTTACTTAGATCCTTTGATGTTTAACTTAGTAAAGGCTTATACATAATTCAAACATCTTTTACTTAGATTTATTCATATGGGTCGAATATCTCCAATGGAGTCTTTCGTGTTTGATTTAGTAAATGCCGTTACTTAATCCAGAACAATATTATAAGATCTATGTGAATGGTTCTTAATACCCAGTATGCACTAAGTTTCGCCTTGGTCCGTCATTGATGAATAATTTCAAATCTAAGTCATTAGCATTTGAATGTTATTTTACAATAGAGAGATATGTGTGTGATACACATAGGACCAATTTAGTTTTATGTACTCCCACTAAACTTCTTATATATCTATAAGTATCATGTACATTTTATGAAACTAAAATATTTATTAGCTTCACTAAAATACAATTCCAATTCCCAATTGCTTGCTTAAATATGTACTTAGATTTCATAAGCTAGCATTTATTTCAAGCATTATTTGGATCCACAAATCCTATGACATGCCATGTACATAGTTTTCTTCCAACATTTGATTGAGGAATACGTTTTGTCATCCAATTGCCATATGTATCAATATGCAATCATTGCTTGAATTATAGACTTAAGCATTACGATTTTGCATGAGGTTTCAACACAATCCACACCGTGAATTTGCTTGTAACCTTTAGCAACTAATCTAGCTTTGTGTGTGAACACAATTTCACACTACTAGAAAAATGACATTTAACGACGAACAATTTCGTCGTTAAAAGCCTCAATTTTCGTCGTTAAAACCTTTAACGACGGTCATGATGTTCGTTGTAACAGGTTCCGTCGTTATTGGCTTTAACGACGATGTTCGTCGTTAATAATTAACGTTTATTAGCGACGAACTATGATTTCGTCGTTAAGCATTAACGACAGATTATCGGTTCGTCGTTAACCATTAACGACGAATTAGTGTTTCGTCGTTCACAATTAACGACGAAATCATAATTCGTCGTTAATTACTAACGACGAAGTTACACTTTCATCGTTAAAAGTTAACGACGAAACGGTAATCCATCGTTAATTGTTAACGACGAACCGATAATCCGTCGTTAATACTTAACAACGAAACAGTAATTCGTCGTTAAATACTTATTCACGATGATCAATTAAGCAATAACGACCAAAAAATCCCTTGTAAAATGTCCTTCCCAACCGTCAAAAAAATTTAAATTTTGGCAATAACGACCAACTATTATGTCGATTATACAATCATAATAATATTATTTGTGCTCTTCGAAGCACCTATATTTTCCCTGTGAAACAATATAAGATAATTATAAATCAATTAAAACAAATGAAAATTTCATTACTCAAAAGATTTTTGACAATAGAATTTCAAGTTATGTGAAATCAAAATCACATCCCATAGTCTTTAAATTCTAAAAAAGTTAAAAGATAAATAATTCTTGTTCACTATAAAAGAACAAAATAAAAATCTAACTAGTTGAAGTGTTCTCTCTTTGAGTGTCATCTCCTGAAAAGCGCTGTAAGAACAATTCTTTAATGCTTTAAGCTCATCTTCAACTGAACTCATGTGACTCTTAATGCATTGTTTTTCGCTTGTACCGTACGTACGTATCCACGCGTTTGGTAATACATGATTTTGTTCGTTTGCCTCGTTCTACTTAGATATAAGTTCCTCCCTACTGTGTTGTGGTTGTGGTCCTGATATTTCTTCAAGTGTTATTCCTCCTCCAAAACCCGATCATAAGACAATATCACCCACAACTAACCAGTGAAATAAGTGAAGTGATTATTAACAACCTTAATTGAAAAACAAAACAAGCAAACAATTGAAAACAATGCATGAGAAAACAGATTATCAGCGTCAATTGAAAGTAATGCTAGTACTTGAAAACTGAAGGAAATAGACAATACAAATGATGCCTATTTTCCCTCACCTGCTGCAGCTGCTAATGTTCATCTGCTGCAGCTGCCAATGTTCATCTGCTGCAGCTGCTAATGTTCATCTGCTAATGTTCATCTGCTGCAACTGCTAAACAGATTATCACCTTTAGTATCCCTCACCTGCTGCAGCTGCTAATGTTCATCTGCTCTCTCTAATCCCTGCTCTCTCAAATCTGTCGTTGCCAACGTATACACCAGCAATTAGTCTCCCCTACTTGCTACAAATACATGTTTAACTTAATACTATACGCTAATTACAGCCAACTGTCAAATCTCATAGCCTCGAGGAAAACCAGTGGGCAAAATTAAGAATAATTTCAGTCACAATGTATTATACAGACATTTATATAATTTAAAGTGCTTCAGTAAATTGATGCATTTTAATCATACATTTATATGCCTTAATAATGATTAAACACTCTCCCTAAAGTAAAACCATCAGCTAGCACACTCCCATTTATAAAATGCACTGCAGAGTGAAGCTTAAAAACAACACACTTACACTATGTTAAGAAGCAGGTGGCATCAGTTTTGCCTCTACTACAAGATATTTCTGACATCTAGCTGTCCAACCTAATACTCAAGCACAACACAAAAACAAGAATTCAGTGGATATAATAACTTAAAAAATACAGAAGCCATCAAGTCACCATCATAGAACAATTAGATAAAAAAAAAGAAAACTAGGCATTGTCTACAGAGTGCAAGAATTTATTACACCACATTCAAATGCCAACCCTCCTGTGGCTCAATCAGGTATCAAGAAAGGCCTTACGGTACTAATAACCGCCCTCACAGTTTACAGGGGTTAGATTAAATCCAATCCATATTAAAACTTCAGAACTAATTCGATTAAGCTCAAATACCAAACATCGAATAGGCCCTAGTGATACATGTGAATATTGCCTTGATAATTTTCGTTTTAGTTTTACAATATGTTTAATTAATTTTTTAAAGGTTATATAAAATCAATAGCAGAAAACTTAACAACTCAATAGATTTTTTGTAAAACCCCCCAAACCCTCGATATGCTCCAAAAGCATAGGTCGGGAATGACTACATTACCCGACGCTTGCTTCAGCGGCCTATAGATCACATGTTTTCCTTCGTTTTAAAATAATATATATATTGGGAAAAGAATCTAAGCAATTCATGAAAAGTCTAGGGTGCGAAATGCAGATTTTAACATTATCATTCTTAATTAAAAGCGACAACATATCCAAATTATGATTCGAAATCGATAGGCGGTCAAAGAATAATTGACCATGCCCATTCTGGGTCTTTAGGCCACTTCAACTTTGAAAATAAACTACATTCTACTTATGCAACTGCGCAACAACATATTCAATGCCTGTATATGGTCATTGAGCACTAAAATATTATCTATCAGTCAGAAGACATTATATGCTTACATCACCTGATTGTGAAGGCGTGATAATAAAAGGAGAAGCATACATTGAATCCCACAAAATTTGAGAAGTTTGATACTAACCTCACATTCACTGCAAGAAAGTCATAAAATATGACAGCATAGGGATTTTGATTGGCTTTCACAACACCTTTCTCGAGATGTGCTGTCCCATAACCTTTCTGTTTCACAAAAAGCAGAACCAAAGGCAAGTTTATTAGAGACTGGGACAGTAACAACAGACAAAATTATGTACAAGTGCATTAACATAAACCATAGCCACCACAAGCCTAAGACATGATATCCTATCTTAAACTAGAACTAAAGAACAACAACAATCGAGTGGGAGCCTTCTTACATTCAGTAACAACTAAGGGAATAAATATAGCAGCATGCTTATGCTTATTACTGGTCAGCTGTAAAGGGCATGAATATGCATCTACAGGTCAAAATATTCAAGAGGAAAAACAAAAAGTCCAGAGATGGTATAACTAAATAGAAGCTGAAAAGAAAACCTGAAAAACATCCTTATAGACAAAAAAAAATCCGACGGAGCTAGGTGAGAGAAAAATCAAACTTGAAAGACAAAACTCTAAGAATTATGCATATGGAGCAATAGTTTTAATGAGAACTGAGTTACATGTTGATGATTTCAAGTAAGCAAATCTTTGGTTGGTCAAAGTTAAATGCAGATAATTTATAAAGGTTTGGTTTTTACATGACAATTTCATATGGTATATGTCTTCCCTGGTGCGACTCCAGTCTTCCCAATAATTACAGAAAAATTGAGCAAATGAATAATGTTAGTTAAATCCCTAAAACGATATTCCATTCTTCCACTCTATCAATTAACAATAGTAAGAAATCCTAAGAATATAAATACAAGAATAACATACCTTATCCCAACTATTAGCCAATAGAAATGATGCCTTGTCCTGTTCAATGTCCATTGACTCGTTGACCTCATCATCTGAGAGAATACCCTGCTCGTAGACAAAGTAGCAAGATCCTCGACTGATAAAGTAACATTTGCACTGCTGCCAATAACTGGAGAAATCTCACTGGTATCTGTGTGGTAATTGAATCATCCTTGTGTGTGTTGTGTGTTGAATCAGCCTGATTTGTTATTGCAATCTCCCTTTGTTGCAATCTCCTGTTAATTATCAAAAAATAGATAATTCACCAATACCAAAATATAACAATTCAATTAAGCAAAGAAATTTTAGATTACATTGGAACCTTAGAATTTTCAATTATCGAGTCAAAGAAAAATACGGGAATTAAGGGAAATTCGTCATCCCTTTTTGGTTGACAACCCACCTATGTTGGGATGACTAAGCCCACTATCAAACTTCCAATGCCACAAATTAAACGACGAACAAAGCTATCACCAACCACACTTACCATTCTGAAATATATGAAATAATTCTGAAATATATGAAATACCCAATATAAGAATACTCGATACAAGTGGTAGGACAAAACTAAAGTTAGAAGTAGAATTTTCACAAACAACTGGCGTACATTGCATTTTCAAATTATACACAAAATTGGACAAAATTGCATCAAATTAAACTCAACCCAACATCTGAATTATAAAAACATGAAGACCAAGAGGTAATTAAGAGTGTACCTACGATTAAGAGCTCAAATTCAAGTTAAGATCTGGTTGATAGGGAGGATAAAGAAGGTGGAAGATGTTGTCTAACATCGCTTTACTACTCTCCCACCATAGAACATTACCGACGCCACCACCTTTCCGGTGCAACCCTGACCCAAAACGCTCACCGCCACCTAGATATCTTCCGTTGACAATTCCTCAAGCCCCAAAGAAAGGTGGAAATCAGGGCAATGAGAACCCTCGCCGCCATGAAATTTAAGGAATAAAGAACTGCAGAAGCAAAACTATGGAGAGTTTTCAATTGGGTTTTGGAGAGTTTGAGGGACTTTTTTCTTTTTTTTTTTTTGACGGGAGGGGGACTTTATTAGCTGTTTTAACAATTAACGACGAACGAGAGCTAAAATTTCGTCTTTTTTTATTGTTCAAATTTCCAGGATGTTCCGCGCTTCCTTTTTAAAAAACATTTTAAGTTATCGCTCTTTTAACCACGAATATTTTACTTCCGTCGTTATTTACTTGACGTTATAAGTGCTAATTCTAGTAGTGTCATGTTTGATGGTTTTTATCCTTAAAACAAACTTGCAACCAATAGGTGTGAAACTATTCTTGCAAATCAACAAAATTTCAATTTTGTCATCAAAACATTGAGTATGTTTTAGGAAAATTTGGAAATATTAATCCAACCTTTGGCCGATTTTCTTTTATTAATCCCACATTCGACATATTTTTTAATAATCCCACCTTTACTACCCGACGACTTTTATTGGGCTTAATTGACCAGTAACAGGTGAAAAAGTCAACAATGTGGTGATAAAGTGATGATGATGACTGAATATATCGAGAGAGAGTACTGCCACTTAAAGACATATTACCGTCTACAACAAGTTTATGACATGTTAGGCGTAATAAAAGTCGTTAGGTAGTAAAGGTGGGATTATTAAGAAATATGCCATAGGTGGGCTTAATAAAAGAAAATCGGCAAAAGGTTGGATTAATATTACCAAATTTTCCTATGTTTTATGGCCTCTAACCATTTAAAATATTTGAGTCTATATATGGACTCTAACCATTTTAGGGAATCTGGGTTTCGTCATAGCTTTCTTACAGGTCACAAACTCATTAATCTACATGATAATAGTTTGACTGCAAGTTGTAGGTTTCTTCACTATCTAATAGAAGAATCGCATAGTTTCATTGACCTGAACTCTATGTTTCTTCACTATCTAATAGAAGAATCTCATAGTTTCAGTGACTTGAACTCTATGCCTATTTGGGTATAGAACATCAAACAATAGAATATCAATAGCCACTTGAAAGTCCTTTGAATATTTTGTTCTCCTTGAAGCACTTGTAAAGTTTTCTAAGAGATGTCTATTCTTTAAAATCCACTTCTAAAGTCCTTAAAGAATACGTGTTCAGATTTTCTGAAGAACTTCGAAAAGCCTCCGGAATGTCCGTTTATGTTTGTTGTTCGCCTCGAAGACTTTCGAGGTCTATTTTCTCCCACTTGTCATTTTGGAAACGAATCTCCAAAAGGACATCATTTCGAGCAAACAAACATTATGTTCTCAAAAATTCGTGGTAGAAACAATACCCTTGTGTCTCATTTGAATAAATCACAATGACACACATATCTATACTTGGGCCTTAGTTTGTCGAATGACAAACACTAAGCTCCCACTGCGTTTAGGAACTTTTTAGATATATTATGAAAAGATATTCTGAAATTACTTTTCAATAGCTTTGACGAATTTGGTTTAGTTTGGTGGTAGTTGAGCATTTTGTTTTAGAATTTATAGGAAAAGTCTTATGATTCATCATTGATCGAATCAAGTGCTAATTGACTTCGATCATTCCAACTTAGATATTCCATATCTTATGGAGCTAGATCGTGAAATTACAACACACAATCACTGATGATCATTCTTGACTTAAGTAATCATCAACATGATATAACCTAGATCTTTATGATTTCTTGCCAAGTGGGTTTTATACTTCTGAATCTTTGAACTATCCAAACAGATTCAAACTTATATCACATTTGAGTAAATAAACCTATATTCACTCAAGTCCATGTGAAATAATAAAGTCATAAAATCTTTCTTGAGCTTTGAACTCTATTGTCTAGGCGTTCTAACAATAGTTCATATCCTTTGTTACTTTCAACAAGTAAGACTAGCTTGTCTTGAATGATCTAGAAATCAATCAACTTTCAAAATTCCATCAAAATAGAGATTTTGAATGTTAACTTGTTGATGTGGTCTAAGTAAAAATGCCAAAGGTTAGTGGAACTCAAATCAAGAGATTGATTTGAACCTAGTAAAGTTCTTATTGTTAAAGAGTTGTTTGTTTTAATCAAGCATATTGACTCAACCCGTTAATGACCATTTCATCCAAATAAACAAACAAACATTGTTTTTGTTTTTCTTGAATGTGAGTCTTTCTGTGTTTGAAAACAGAAATTTAGGTATGCTGATTGTGGAACAAAATAGCCATTAAGTTCCAGCCTTTGAAAGGACTTAAAACAAACTAGATGACCCTACAACTAATGCAGCATTGCTATGCTTCATTTCCCACTTGTAGGTCAATAGTGTAGCCTAGCTTCCATTGTTTGATTTATTACCGAAGTAAGAACCTCAAGCGGTATATGATACCAAGGAAGTTTGATTGCTAGGACACTTCTCTTTAAACATAAACTTATAGGTAGAAACGGAATTGTAAATTCCTTTCATTTGTTCATTTGTTTTCCTATTTCTTGTACCCTTTCTTATAGTCTTAAGAATTTAATTCTCTAGTGTTGACTTTTATCCTTTGTTAGACATGTCCAATGTCATTCCAAAGTTCTTACCATTTTATTTTATGTTGAATATTCTTTTCAACTAGATGATCTTACCAGAAGCTTCTAAAGTTCTCTAAGCATCGATCTATTCGAATGTCTAGGGACTAGACTCATTCGAGAATTAAATGTACAAAGATATTAGGTTGTTAACCATTGGTTAAGCTGAGCGTTTAAACTCAATGCTTTATGATCTCAAAACTACATTGTATTTTTGAATCCACAAGCACCAATCGGTTCGCCATTCGATTTTGATATTCGAAAACAACCATAAAAGTCGCTAAAAGAAACGTACATTTTAAATTGCTCATTTCCGTGAATCGTTCTTGGATTCATTACCAATCAAGGAAATTTACTGTTACCTTTCTAAAAGGATTTACTGCAGTGCAAGATATTTAATTATAAACAATAATTAAAACATACATTGAAGCATGCAAAGTCTAAACATTTATCACGAATAATAACTTGAAAATTAAAGCAATCATGCAATTCATACAAGTTATTAGCATTTTATTCGAATTTATTATTCCGGCAGGTGTGAATAAAATTATTCCAAGACCCTAAAACCATTGAAGAATTAAGCACATTATGTATTTAGACTCAATTCTAAAATCTTTTAGGTAAGCAAAAGCCTTTTGCTAATAGTCTAGAAACTACTCTTGGTTGATAGGTACGTCTAAGAACTTATTAGGTAAACCTATCGAATTTGCCACGACATAAAAGGACTCCTTACTTATATCATTGAGTTTCACCAAAACTAACATGTACTCACAATTATTTGTGTACCTTACCCCTTTAGGATCAATAAGTAACACCTCGCTGAGCGTAAAACTATTACTAGATTGATATAAAGGTTATCCAAGTAAGTGTTATTTTGGCATGACACCTTTTAACTCAATTTTTAAAGTTTGGAACTTAAGGCTCTTACTATGTTGGTTAGATTTTAAGTGAACTAAAATCCTTAATCATGCAACATAATCAAGCCATAATCTCATTCATAATTAAGACATATTTAAAGCAATAAATAACTTAAAGCATGCATAAGATATATGTGATCTAGTATGGCCCGACTTCATCTTGAAGCTTCAACTTCAAAGTCCGTCTTGAAAATGGATTGGAAACTTCGTCTTGAATTTCACCGTGGGAGGCTCCATTTTCTTCAAACAGGATCAGCTATAATTAAACTAATTACAACTATTTGATGGTA
Source organism: Spinacia oleracea (assembly GCF_020520425.1). Lineage (NCBI taxonomy): Eukaryota > Viridiplantae > Streptophyta > Magnoliopsida > Caryophyllales > Amaranthaceae > Spinacia > Spinacia oleracea. The sequence continues at coordinate 157,222,945 of NC_079490.1, read as the reverse complement.
CACATACCATATTTGAATTGAAAAACAAATTTGGTGCATTAGACCAATTACATTCAAATTAATGGTACGCAGACCATATTTTCTATCCTATTTGGGCCATACTAGTCACTTCATAACCTCCAAAACAGTACATATACAATATATTGTTAGGTTATGATATATATGACAATTCATAAATCATGCGGAAACAACCATTAAGCCCGGAATACATATTATTTACACATAATCATTTAGCATAGTTTAGATGCATACTCTTTGTTGCGTGCCTTCCCTAGCTGCGCCCGAACCGAACAAGAACAAGTCTTTAGGACTCCAAGTGTCGTCCCTCCGTAGATAGTCCACAGCACGTCCGGATCCGCCTTAAGATTGACCAACTAGAATCGCCCCTAAGGTACTATAAATTTTCGGCACTTTTGAGCAAGATGTGTGACTGAATTTTTCTCTCAAAAACTCACTTTGAATACTTGAATAACTCGTTATAAATTGTGAACCCAGGCCACATATTTATAGGGGTATGGAAAGAGAATTGGAATCCTATTAGGATACGAATTAATTAAATTAGAATTATAATAAAACTCTTATTTAATTAATTTATCAAATAGAATTAGGAATTTAATCATTAAACGAATTCTGCACGTTTTAGGTTTCGTATGCGAACACAAACACTTACGCGAGCATGACCCGCAAGTGTGCAGGCCATGCCCGCGCACAGCCCACACGGCCGCACGGCCCACGCGAGCTACAAGCCCACGCGAGCTGCAGCTATGCTCGCAGCCCACTGCTCGCAGCTGCGCGCTGCCACGGCCTGCTGGGCCTGGCCTTGCGCTGGGCTTGGCGTGGCCTTGGCTGTTCGTGTGGCGCGCTTGGCTTGCTGGGCGATGGCCTGGCTTCGTGCTGGGCCCTCGTCCGGCAGGCCTCGTCCGATGCTTATTCGTACGATACGCTTCCGATTAAATTCCCGATTCCGGAATATATTTCCGATACGAACAATATTTAATATTTTCGATTCCGGAATTAATTTCCGTTTCGAACAAATATTTAATATTTCCGTTTCCGGAATTATTTTCCGATTCCGATAATATTTCCGATTCTGACAATATTTCCGTTTCCGGCAATATTTCCGATTCCGGCAATATTTCCATTTCCGATAATATTTCCCGATACGTACCATGTTTCCGTTTCCGGCAACATCTACGACTTGGATAATATTTATATTTCCGATACGATCCATATTTCCGTTTCCGGCAATATCATCGTTTCCGGAGTATTCATTTCTTGCCTGTGACGATCTCAGCTCCCACTGAAACCAAGATCCGTCGATTCCGAATATCCATAGTTGGAGTATTTAATGCCATTAAATACTTGATCCGTTTACGTACTATTTGTGTGACCCTACGGGTTCAGTCAAGAGTAAGCTGTGGATTAATATCATTAATTCCACTTGAACTGAAGCGGCCTCTAGCTAGGCATTCAGCTCACTTGAGCTCACTGAATTATTAACTTGTTAATTAATACTGAACCGCATTTATTAGACTTAACATAGAATGCATACTTGGACCAAGGGCATTATTTCCTTCATATATACCATTCACCCATTCATTATCATGAATGGCCCACATAGTTGGTTAGTGTAAAACACATTGTATGCATCATATAAATATTTGCAGCAATTAATCAAGGGCACCAATAATCTACCAATTATTCAGTCCTTATTAATTCTAATCAAGTTGTTTAACCTTAAAGGATTTGTAGACCTAATCAAGAGTTTATGACTAAAATTGCTCCCACTTAAACCAATAACTTTATATGCTTTACTAATTTTAAACATAAAAATGTATTTCTAGTCTAACCGGAAACATACAAGTTTATTAAAATTTAAAGCTCATATAATATTATAATTGAATCCATTTATTTAATTTATTTTTTAGTTGAATTAAATGAATTTAAATTAATTCAAGGTTTAATTTTAGTAAAATAATTAGTATAAATAAAATTTATGATAATTATAATATTCAAAATTAAAATCCGAGAAAACAATTTAAATTATTAATTTTAAAATTAATTAAAATTATTTCCGAACTGAAAATCTCAAATTAAAATTCAAAACGATTCAATCGTAACACGACGAGCACTTGAGAGCTTGCGCCCAAGTCCCATCGTGTGCACGACTGGTCCCTGCACAAGGCACACATAGCTCCACGCAACACGCAGCCACAGGCCACACGCACACGCAGCCATCGTGTGTCGCGCCTGCTGCTGGTTTCCCTCGCGAGGCTTCGCTCGCTGCGCGAGCCAGCGCTCGCTGGCGCGAGGCAGTGCGCGCTGTGGTGCAACTCGCTTGCTGCCCATACGCGACTGCTCGCTTTGCCCTGCCCCTCGCCCACGCCCATCGCATAGCACACACGACCAGCACCTCTGCTTCGCGCGCGCGCCATGCTATACTACTTGCTGCATTCGTACCGCACGGGCGACGAGCTCCCTTGCTCGTCGTCGCGTGCCCGCACTATACAACACCCCTTAAGGGTAACACGTAGCTTCCTTTGCTTTGCGCGTGCAACATTTATGAGCGTTTTCATAAAAATTTACAATTTTTAATTTAAAATTAACGACAAATTAATAAATCATATTAATTTCATAATTTTAGGGCGAAAAATCGAAAATTTATTAAATAATTAATTTCCGATTAACATGGATTCAAATCTAGGTCATAAAAATTTAAAATTTAACATAAATTAACAATTTTTATGGTGGATTTTAATCATGGATACCTAATTAAATTATTAATTAATTATGAAAAACAAATCAATTCTAAATTATTCGAATTTCAACAAATTAATCATAATTACAAATTAGGTTGTATAATTAACAAGTTTAGGCATTCATAATTGTTAAACATATACTGTAGGTCAATCAAAAACTCAAGATTTATCAACAAGAATCGCAAATATTCAATTTAAGATCTTAAATTTACAAACTTTTGCGTTCGAAAAACTTAAACCTCCGAAGAGTCATAGTTAGGCTTCGAATTTGGGATTTCTGGGTTCGGCCGAAAAAAACTGTTTTTGTCAAAATTTTAGAATGCCTTTTACATGCGAAATTGACACAAAAATCACTCGATTTGGTTGAGTAACGAATATTCTGCCGAAAAACTGCGTACATATAATTAAATAAACGCAATTTGCGATTAATTACGAAAACTAATCACCCCTTTAATTCCTTGTAAATTTGTAAAATTTAACCATGTTCATGCAATTTAGATTATGAAAATAATAAGAGGCTCGTGATACCACTGTTAGGTTATGATACATATGACAAAACATAAATCATGCGGAAAACCTTAATGCCAGGAAACATATTATTTACACATAATCATTTAGCATAATTCAGATGCATACACTTTGTAGCGTGCCCTCCCTAGCTGCGCCCGAACCGAACAAGAACAAGTCTTTAGGAATCCAAGTGTCGTCCCTCCGTAGATAGTCCACAGCACGTCCGGATCCGCCTTAAGCTTGACCAACTAGAATCGCCCTTAAGGTACTACAAATTTCGGCTAATAGGGCAAGTGTTTGTGGCTGATTTTTGCTTGAAAATCTTACCTTTGAATACTTGAATCTTACGTCAATAAATTTGTGACCCTAGGCACATATTTATAGAGTTATGGAAAAGGACTTAGAATCCTATTAGAATACCAATTTAGTTTAATTAGAATCCTGTTATGACTCTTATTAAATAAAATCTATCTACTAGGATTAGGATTTAATCATGGAACAAATTCTAATAGCTTTAGGATTTGTATTGCACACAACCGTACACGAGCACGAACACGAGCACCACCCGCGCAAGCCTTGCGGCCCACGCGAGCTGCACTCGCTCGCAGCCCAAATGTCGCAACCCATATTGCTCCGCGCGCGCCAAACCCTTGCTGGGCCTGGCCTTGCGCTGGGCCTGGCGGGGCTTGGCTGTGTGTAATTGATGCGTGTGGTTTGCTGGGCGATGGCCCGGCTTCGTGCTGGGCCTTCGTCTGGCAGGCCTCGTCCGATGCTAATTCGTACGATACGCTTCCGATTAAATTCCCGATTCCTGAATTTATTTCCGATACGAACAATATTTAATATTTCTGATTCCGGAATTAATTTCCGTTTCGAACAAATATTTAATATTCCCGTTTCCGAAATTATTTTCCGATTCCGATAATATTTCCGATTCTGACAATATTTCCGTTTCCGGTAATATTTCTGATTCCGGCAATATTTCCATTTCCGATAATATTTTCCGATACGTACCATGTTTCCGTTTCCGGCAACATCTACGACTTGGATAATATTTATATTTCCGATACGATCCATATTTCCGTTTCCGGCAATATCATCGTTTCCGGAGTATTCATTTACTTGCCTTTGACGATCTTAGCTCCCACTGAAACCAAGATCCGTCGATTCCGAATATCCATAGATGGAGTATATAATGCCATTAAATACTTGATCCGTTTACGTACTATTTGTGTGACCCTACGGGTTCTGTCAAGAGTAAGCTGTGGATTAATATTATTAATTCCACTTGAACTGAAGCGGCCTCTAGCTAGGCATTCAGCTCACTTGATCTCACTGAATTATTAACTTGTTAATTAATTTTGAACCGCATTTATTAGACTTAACATTATATGCATACTTGGACCAAGGGCATTATTTCGTTCATGAACAAACAATGAAAGGGTAACGTGATCTTCTCGCTTGAGCCCGTGATTGTTGAAAATGCCTTGCTTACACCACCTTTGATGGGGTGTCCTGCCAAGGCAATTTGCGACCGAGTTTTCTTTATAGTAGATGGTGCTGATGATAAGCCACTTACGACTAGGAGACTCTTGGAAGAACCTGCAGAACTTGGGAAACAAGGAAAGGAACGACAGAGAAACCATGCTACGACCTAGGCTCATAGACCTTGTGTATTGCACACAAGCATCGAAATAGAACTTGTTTAGCATGCTATGAAACCCCATAAAATGGGGAGCAGCGTTCAGATATTGATTTTTGAAAGCGCTAAGAACAACTCTCAACGCTAACCTAACAGAAGGGATAATAAAAGCTAACCTCCACGACCAAGGACCTCCCAAACCCAATAACAATGGACCTTCCCATAGTCTAATTCCCCTTCCTTAATCAAACAACTAACACTACAACCCCCACGCCTACACCCAAATCCAAAGGACATGAACTCCATTATTCCAACATCAGCTACGGTGGAGGGAGGACACACCTGGCCACACATTAACTCCCCCCACCTAACAACCAGCCCCGCCATTTGAACAACCTTAACGGGGTTAAACCACCTATAAACTGAATATATCTTAAGGATACATCCAAACAACACTAGAGAACTCAGACGAACACAACAACCAACAATCTTATACGGACAACACTTACCAGAACTAAGAAGAAACCAACACAAAACTGCCCAAATCAAAGATGTACACCAAAATATATTAAAATCAGACCTAAAGACTAACACAAGGCAAAGCAGGGGAGGTAAGGCACAAGAGGCAAAACTTAACCCAAAACTGAAACCCTAAACTAACCTTTACCTTTACCGTCAAGGTTGGGGTGTTTTGACACTACAAGGCAGAGACAACTACCTTTACAGTCAAGATCGGGGTGGTTCGACACTACAAGACTGCATTAACTGTTAGGTTATGAATAATATAAACAATATAATTCATGCGGAAAAACCATAAAGCCAGGAATCCAAATTAATTGCCACATAGTCAATTAGCATAATTTAGTATACATACTATGTGATGCGTGCCTTCCCTAGCTGCTCCCGAACCGCACAAGAACAAGTATATAGGACTCCAAATGTCGCCCCTCCGTAGATAGTCCAACACGTTCGGATCCGCCTTAGATTCAACCAACTAGAATATTCTCCAAGGTTTTATGTGCACTCGGGAAACTCAGAATGGTGATAGACAAGTATTAAATTCTCTCTTGAATTTAAAGTGTTGGAATAGGTTAATAAATTGTGATCATGAATCACAGATTTATAGGGTCGAAATAAGGAGTTGTAATCCTACTAGGAATCGATTAACTAAATCCATTAGGACTCTAGTTAATTAATAATATTAGAATTCTAGGGACAATCAAACACTAAGTATTTCAGATTTACCCTTAATATCTAATTTTAGTAGATTTAGGAAAACTATAACTTGTGGCCCAAACTACTTATCGCGCAAGTAGCTTGGCACACAAGCTTGCTTAGCTTGCAAGCAACCGGTCGGCCAAGGCCTTGCAGCGTGTGGCCTAAGCCCACGTTGTTGCGTTGTGCTTGGCGTCCAGCAACAACACGCAGCCCATGAGCTGGGCGCTGCTGACTTGCTCGGCCCAAGCATGCTTGGCGTCCAGCAATAACACGCGGCCCATGCGCTGGGCGCTGCTGATTTGCTCGGCCCAAGCGTGCTTGCCCCGCGCGGGTTTTCTTGGCGCTGGGCCTGGCGCTTGCGCTGGGCCTTGCGTCTCGCAAGCTCGTTCGTCGAGCATTCGCACGTCGCGCTTCCGATTTTTTTTCCGATTCCATAATTTATTTCCGATTCGAACAAATATTTACGTTTACGTTAATATTTCCGATTCCGGAAATAATTTCCTTTTCCGACAATATTTTCGATTCCGGTAATATTTCTGTTTCCGGCAATATTTCTATTTCCGATAATATTTTCCGATACGAGCCATGTTTCCGTTTCCGGCAACATCTACGACTTGGATAATATTTATATTTCCGTCATGATCCATATTTCCGTTTCCGGCAATATCATCATTTCCGGAGTATTCTTTATTTTGCCTTTTGACGATTTCAGCTCCCACTGGAACTGAGATCCATCATTTCTGAATGTTCATAAATGGAGTACTTAATGAAAAATATATTCACTTAAATACTTGATCCATTCACGTACTATTTGTGTGACCCTACGGGTTCAGTCAAGAGTAAGTTGTGGATTAATATTATTAATTCCACTTGAACTGAAGCGGCCTATAGCTAGGCATTCAGTTCACTCGATCTCACTGAATTTATTATCTTGTTAATTAAGACTGAACCGCATTTATTAGACTTAGCATTGAATTCATACTTGGACCAAGGGCATTATTTCCTTCAGTCTCCCACTTGTCCTTAGGGACAAGTGTGCATTTCCTAATTCCTTTGTCGCTTGATGCCTGCTCATGAACATAAGGTAAGAGTAGTCATCCTTATTATGTCCAGAGGTATTTCTCGGTTTCAGAGTTTAATTGATCAAATAAATAGATAATCATAGCCTATGATTCATCTGAGCACGGCCATGCATTTTTCAGTTTCTAGCTCCCCGAGCGGCCTTGTACAACTTTCAGCATCTCATCCCGATTTATGGGAGGACAATCCCAATCTTGTAATCTTGAGGTTAGACTTCGTTTGATAGGTGATTACCTGAGCGTTTCCGTTATAGTCTCCTTTTACGGTGCGGCGCTTGACAACGTCAAAGTAACCAGTTCTCAAACAAGTAATCTCAAATCACTCAGGTATTGAGGATTAGTGTCTAATAATGTAATGAAATTTACTTATGACATATTTTCATCTCTTACAGTAAAGTTTCATAGGTCTGTCCGATACTAATCTTCTCAAGTAAGTATCTATGCAAATGATTGCGACATTTCCATGTCCACATAGTTCAAGAAACAGAACTACTAGTCATCTTGCATTCTAGTCGTCTAGCGTTTTCTATGTGTCCACCTTTATAGAAAACTTCCGACCAGGGACTTTTTCCAACTTTTGACATTCAAGTTCACTTGATAGACATTTCTTAGTCACCGGACTGGTCCTAGTAGTCTATCTTGATACATTGTCAAATTGAAAGGACTCATCATTTAATACTAAACCAATATTAAATGGGGTATGAAAATACATTTCATATATGATAAATGTTCAACACAGTGTTTTACAACCATGGGCCTCGAACCCATCTTTAAACAATTAATGGAATTCAAAACTATGTTTGACTTCCAGTGCCACAATGTGAGTGTTGTATTTCACTTGTTGCCTTGGTTTAGTTATCATGTTTTGCCAATCTTAATATCCTTTTCATCGAATGCCTTTCGAGAAAATGATCAGATCTTTTGAGTATGTTTATTTTGTGATCTAGTCTTTCTTGCTTCAAGAGTGGTTCTACGCATTTTGCAATGAAGAACCATCAAGCCAGCAGACATGTGATCTACCCAAGTTCAGTGAAGAACTCTTTAACATAAACAACTCTGTTTTATTGCTTCTTAGGCAATAATTACTTTTACTTCAACTGTATAGGTTTCTAGTGATGCTTTGTTTGTATTTATTTATCCATGAAGTTCACAAATATGTGGAAGACTTTCCATCTGTATCTCTGAACATGAATGTTTAATTTCCCACGCAACAACTTATGGTCTTCAATCCATGTTGCCATTTCAAAACACGATTCACTACCAATCGAGGAAATTTACTGTTACCTTTCTAAAAGGATTTACTGCAGTGCAAGATATTTAATTATAAACAATAATTAAAACATACATTGAAGCATGCAAAGTCTAAACATTTATCATGAGTAATAACTTGATAATTAAAGCAATCATGCAATTTAAACAAGTCATTGGCATTTTATTCGAATTTATTGTTCCGGCAGGTGTGAATAAAATGAATCCAAGATCCTTAAATCATTGAAGAATTAAGCACATTATGTATTCTGACTCAATTCTAAAATATTTTAGGTAAGCAAATTCTTTGCTAATAGCCTAGAAACTATTCTTGGTTGATAGGTACGTCTAAGAACTTATTAGGTAAACCTATCCCGTTTGTCACGACATAAAAGGACTCCTTACTTATATCGTTGAGTTTTACCAAAACTAACATGTACTCACAATTATTTGTGTACCTTACCCCTTTAGAATCAACAAGTAACACCTCGCTATGGCGGAAAACTATTACTTAGATTGATGTAAAGGTTATCAAGTAAGTGTTAGTTTGGAATGACACCTTTTAACTCAATTTTCAAAGTTTGGAACTTAAGGCTCTTACTATGTTGGTTAGATTTTAAGTGAACTAAAATCCTTAATCATGCAACATAATCAAGCCATAATCTCATGCATTATTAAGACATATTTAAAGCAATAACTAACTTAAAGCATGCATAAGATTTAAATGTGATCTAGTATGGCCCGACTTCATCTTGAAGCTTCAACTTCAAACTCCGTCTTTGAAAATGGATTGGAAACTCCGTCTTGAATTTCACCATGGGAGGCGCCATTTTCTTCAAATAGGATATGCTATAATTAAAACTAATTACAACTATTTGATGGTACGCAGACCATATTTAAAATAAAAACTTTGGAGCATTAGACCAATTTTACATTCAAATTAATGGTACGCAGACCATATTTTCTATCCTATTTGGGCCATACTAGTGACTTTCCATAACCTGCAAAACAGTACATTTACAATATACCATTCACCCATTCATTTATCGATGAATGGCCCACATAGCAAGTTAGTAGAAAAATCATGCATCACATAAACATTTGCAGCAACTAATCAAAGGTTTCAACAATCTACAAATTATTCAACCTTATTAGTTATAATCGAGTTGTTTTAACCTTAAAGGAATGTAGACCTAATCAAGAGTTTAATGACTAAAAGCTCCCACTAAAACCAAGAATTTACATGCTTTACAAATTTTAAACATAAAATTGTATTTCCTAGTCCAACCGAAAAATTACAAATTTAATTAAAATTTAAAGCTCATATAAAATAATATTTAAATCCCTTAATTTTATTTTCAGTTGATTAAAATTAATTAATTAAATTTTATCAAGGTTTTAATTTTATTAAAATAATTAGTATAAAATAATTTATAATAATTAAATTAATCAAAATTAAATTCCGATAAAAAATTGAATTACGAAATTAAATTTAATTAAATCGTTTTCAACCGAAACATAAACAAACAGCCCAAAGTGCCAAGGCAAGGCCGTAGGCCGAAGCCCACGCCTCGCCCAAGCAAGCCACGCCGCAGCGCCCATGGGCCGCATGCACGAGGCAGCGCCCATGGCCTGCTTTGTTGTTGGCTGAGTGACGCACCACAGCAACGCACCAGCCCTTTGATGTGCTTGCTGCTGCGCGCTGGGCAGGGGCTTGCGTAGCGGCACGCGAGCTCCCTTGCTCGTTGTGCTGCTGCCTCGCCTCTTGCATTGCGCTACGATGCATTTGTCGCCTTGCTCGATCACCCGCACAACACACACTGCACAGGCCCGTGCCCGCGCGCATGCTCGTGCTTGCTCATTGCTTCGTACCGCATGGGCGACGAGCTCCCTTGCTCGTCGTCGAATGTCCGCACTATGCAACACCCCTTAAGGGTAACACTTAGCTTCCATTGCTTCGTGCGTGCAAGATTTGTGTTCATTTTATAAAAATTAATAACTTTTATATTTAAATTTAACGACAAATTAATATTCAATTCATATTAATTTCACTAAATTTAGGCGAAAAATCGAAAATTTATTATTTAAATTAATTCCCGATTACATATATTTTTAGGGATTCAAATCTAGGTCATAAAATTTTAAAACTTTCAATTTTAACAAATTTTATGGTGGTTTTTAATCATAGGATCCTAATTAAATTATCAATTAATTATGAAATTCAAAACAAATTCTAAATTATTTGAAATTCAACGAATTATTATATAATTACAAATTAGGTTGTATAATTAACAAGATTAGGCCTTAATATTGTTAAACATATAAAGTAGGTCAATCATAGATTCAAGATTTACATACAAGATTCGCAAATATTTAATTTAACATCATAAAATTTACAAATTTTGCATTCGAAAAACTAAAACCTCCGAAAAGTCATAGTTAGGCTTCTACTTTGGGAATTCTGAGTTCGGCGTCAAATCTTTGATTTTTGTCAAAATTTTAAAACGTCGTTTACATGCGAAATTCACTATAAAACATAAGATTCCGACCATTATTGACAAAACTGCCGAAAAATCCTGCGAACATATAATCAAATAATCGTACGAATTTGCAATTAATTACATACACGAAATTAATCCCCCCTTTAATTCATTGCAAATTTATAAAATTTAATCCATGTTAACTATAATTGATTATGGAATTAATTAGAGGCTCGTGATACCACTCTTAGGTTATGAATAATATAAAAAATATAATTCATGCGGAAAAACCATAAAGCCAGGAATCCAAATTAACTGCCACATAGTCAATTAGCATAATTTAGTATACATACTATGTGATGCGTGCCTTCCCTAGCTGCTCCCGAACCTAACAAGAACAAGTATAGGACTCCAAATGTCGCCCTCCGTAGATAGTCAACAACACGTTCAGATCCGCCTTCGATTCAACCAATAAGAATTTTCTCTAAGGTTTTATGTGCACTTGGAAAACTCACAATGGTGATAGGCAAGTATTAAATTCTCTCTTGAATTTAATGTGTTGGAATAGGTTAATAAATTGTGATCATGAATCACATATCTATAGGGTGGAAATAAGGAATTGTAATCCTACTAGGAACCGATTAACTAAATCCATTAGGACTCTAGTTAATTAATAATATTAGAATTCTAGGGACAATCAAACACTAAGTATTTCAGATTTACCCTTAATATCTAATTTTAGTAGATTTAGGAAAACTATAACTTGTGGCCCAAACTACTTGTCGCGCAAGTAGCTTGGCGCACAAGCTTGCTTAGCTTGCAAGCAACAGGCCGGCCAAGGCCTTGCAGCGGGTGGCCTAAGCCCACGTTGTTGCGCTGTGCTTGGCGTCCAACAACAACACGCGACCCATGAGCTGGACGCTGCTGACTTGCTCGGCCCAAGCGTGCTTGGTGTCCAGCAACAGCACGCGGCCCATGCGCTGGGCGCTGCTGACTTGCTCAGCTCAAGCGTGCTTGCTCCGCGCGGGTTTGCTTGGCTGGGCCTGGCGCTTGCGCTGGGCCTTGCGTCTCGCAAGCTCATTCGCCGAGCATTCGCACGTCGCGCTTCTGATTCGTTTTCCGATTCCATAATTTTTTCCGATTCGAATAAATATTTACGTTTCCGTTGATATTTCCGATTCCGGAAATAATTTCCTTTTCCGACAATATTTCCGATTCTGGTAATATTTCCGTTTCCTGCAATATTTCCGATTCCGACAAAATTTCTATTTCCGATAATATTTTCCGATACGAGCCATGTTTCCGTTTTCGGCAACATCTACGACTTGGATAATATTTATATTTCCGTCATGATCCATATTTCCTTTTCCAGCAATATCATCATTTCCGGAGTATTCTTTATTTTGCCTTTTAACGATTTCAGCTCCCATTGGATCCGAGATCCGTCATTTCCGAATGTTCATAAATGGAGTACTTAATGAAAAATATATTCACTTAAATACTTGATCCGTTCACGCACTATTTGTGTGACCCTGCGGGTTCAGTCAAGAGTAAGTTGTGGATTAATATTATTAATTCCACTTGAATTGAAGCGGCCTCTAGCTAGGCATTCAGTTCACTTGATCTCACTGAATTTATTAAATTGTTAATTAATATTGAACCGCATTTATTAGACTTAGCATTGAATTCATACTTGGACCAAGGGCATTATTTCCTTCAGTAACTATCTTTACCGACCAGATCGGGGTGGTCCGACACACACAAGACGGGGTGATTATAAAGGATTTGGAAAAAAAAACACTTATCAAACGGCCTTGGAAAAACCAAGCCAAAACAGGAACCCAAAATAATACAACAGAACTCAACCCGTAGCGATTCCAAATCCAAAATTAAACCCTAACCCTGAAAGTTTACCTTTACCGACGACCGGCGGCGACGATTAAAGCAGGGCTGGAAAAGGTGCCTAGGTTTAGAGCTTGACCCGATCGATTACCTCCAAACCCAAAACAAGAACTTTGAACAAGAAACCCTAAAAAAACCGAGGACCGCCTACAAGAAACGGATCCGGCGACTACAAGATCTGGCGAGAAGACAACACACTAAGAGGAGGTAGAAACTTCTTTTCGGAAAAAGTTTGGCTCCGTCTTCGTCTTCCCTACCGGAGAACACCCTTCAATTACAAACACACACGCTAACGAAAGAGAAAGAGGCTCGCCGGCGGCCGTTTAGCAAGCAGCGACCACTAGCGAGCCGCCTAAGCGAGCTGCTAGGGTTAGGGTTTGGTTAGAGAGAAGGCAGAGGAAAAGATTTTAGGTTTTTTCTTTTTTTATATGCGTTGAGAATGATGTGTTGTGCCACTTAAACTAGAGACTAATTTGAACGAATATATACCATCCGTCACGGTGTTACGCTTGTTGGTGTAGTATCGCAACCCATGAGAAAAAAGGAATTTATGTTTCGATATCTATCTCTGTTATATAAGTGAAGAGGTGAGGATAATTTAGTAAATCCACTTATGGTGTCCCCCTTGGATTACTAAAATACCCTCCAAAACTTATAAAATAGATAATATAATGACAACCTACCCAATAGGAAGTGTCCAAAGAAGCATTTTAATCAATTCAACCCCTTAAATAAATTCTTACCATTTTAATCAATCTGTTTATATGCGTTCGGCTCTATCTAACTTAAACGTTGCTTATATTCGCACGTATCGCATTTATATTATATTTTATACATGTTATTTCATGTTTAAATGTAATAACACAAATCGGTTTCTAAAATTTGCACGCGTCACGTGCATATAAGATTAGTACTATATATTAAAAGACGTCTATAAGAAAGTATACATGACATGTGGTGCTCTGCTTATGGACGACCTTAAGTTTAAATAATAAAGATTTTACCACTAACCTCTTACATGTTTCATGTTATAATTGTAGAAAAGAAAATATATAAGTAAATGTTGTTAATGTAGTAACCCGAGACAACGTCTGGGTCTAAAAACTAGTTTTTTTTTTTTTTAAAAAAAAAAGAGAGCTTTAGAAAACTCTTGCATTAAAGAGTGGTTCATGCATATATGGACATGAAACCATTAGGCAAAGATTTAACGTAAAAGATGTGCAAGAAGGGGATGTTTTGCTTTTGAAGAGTAATGAAGGAGTTACTGTAAAAAATTACTCCCTCCGTTTTTTCTGTTTGTTATGTTTGGATTTTTGCACGTTTATTAATGTATAATAAAGATTCTTTTTCTTTTTTATTAAAAAAGTAAACCCAAGTAACTTCAATCTACTGTTTTATTTATCAAAAATGAACCAATAATGGAAAAACACAAAGATTGTTAACTTAACATACTTGGGAAATACCAATAATGTCTTGGCCTAGTGGTTAAGACTGAGGGCCTGTGTACAATATGTCTAAGGTTCGAATCCCCCACCCCATTTGAAAAAATTGGACCAATTAAAATCAGCAGTTGGCACAAAAATTAATTGTATAATCAGTTTATAAAAGGAAAGATTCTCCCATGTAACAAACATTGTAAAACACCCTAAAAGAAATAAACGAAGGAGTAATTAAGGAGCATAAAAATAGAATAATGATCAAGTTAATTAAGTTTGTAATGCAAAAATATGTTGGGTGGGTTGTAAGGAGACAAATATTTGCAGACACCAGGCTGGCCGGCCTCACTCACTCTTTCTCACGTAAATCAATTAATTAATTTAATATTTAATTTGTTACGTTTCAGATTTTGAGGCAGTAGAATAAGAATCCTTGTTCTTCAAGCTTTGTCTAGTCAAACACCTCAACAATTGCGGCCTCACCTCTATCCTAATAAACTATTCATTTAATAATATTAATACAAGAAAAGTATTTGATTTGGTGGATAACCAAGAATCAAATTTTATAATAACTTGAAACAAATAGACTGTATAAGACCAATAACAACAAGATAAAAACTTACAAAGAAACACAAACTTGAACTAACAATTAGAGCTGTCAAATCTCAACCCGAACCGTTGAACTCGCTGGGTTAATCCGATTCGTTAAGAATCCGAACCGTTAATAACCCGTTAGTTGGAACCCGAAAACTAACCAACCGATAACATTTAACCCGAACCCGAACCGTCTCGAAAATATTAAACCGATTAAGACCCGATACCCGATAACAAACCGTCATGCGTCAACCCGAAATCGTTTCTACCCGAACCGAATGGACCCGAAAACCGTTACTGACCCGATTTATTTCAACCCGAACCGTTTCAACCCGAGGAAAACCCGTTCACAACCCGAACCGTTTACAACCCAAACCGTTTACAACGCGAACCGTTTCAACCCGGACCATTTACAACCCGAACCGTTTACAACCCGTAACCCGTTTACACCCCGTTAAATTCAAACCGTTCATAACCCGCCTCAAAAATAAGTTTTTACTTGAAATGTTTTCTTTCAAACCAAACAGAGCCGAAATGCTAAGATATTAAATGAAATAATTCGTAAGTAATTGTACTTCTTAAACCTTTGTAAACCAAAGATATAATTCAATGTGCGTTGTTCAATCGAGTATTCGAACTGTTGTTTATCAACCGACTAAGTAACTAAACATGTTATCATTTAATATATTGTTCTTTATTAGACATTGACTGACTTTTCTTAATTAAGTTTATGAAATTAATTGGATAGTGAACATTACTACATTAGTTGTTCGTCAAAAAAGAAAATAACATTAGTTATAAACCACGTAATCAAATTATATGGCCTCTTTTACATGTCACTTTGCTTTAATAATGTAGATATTATAGTATAAACGTATTGAAAAATGTGATTTTAGTAATAACTCGACATTGTTTGTAATTTGTATCCAAATTGATTTGACTAAACATGAAACCGACCCGATATGAACCCGACCCGATTACAATCCTGCTAAACCCGTTAACAAACCGAACCGAATCGACCTGACCCGACAACAAACCGACCCGATCTGACCCGACCAGGTATGAACTCGACCCGATATGAACCCGACCCGTTATGAACCCGACCTGATATTTACCTGAACCGATATGAACCCGACTTAACCCGTTTATGACCCAACCAAATATGAACCGACCCGATATGAACCCGACCCGATACGAACCTGACCCATTATGAACCCGGCCCGATATGAACCCGACCCGATATGAACCCGTACCACATAACCCGAACCCGAACCCGAACCAAACCGTTAATTTTTCAACCCGACCCGAACCGAACTGATAGCAAAATGAACAGGTTTCAACCCGAACCGATGAACCCGAACCGAAACCGAACCGATGACCCGATTTGACACCCCCTACTAACAATCCAGCATATAGAAGCTTGAACAACATTGTGTTCAAGTACAAAAGGTTTCTCAGTCTAGAGTGTCTCCGGCAGATGACTTGGCCATTTGTGCTCGCCGTCGGGAACTTTTGTCATATCAGTTTTAATTTTTGTTTTTGTTTTAAGTAGTATTTTCTCATTTATACTTTATTCTTTGTCTTTTTTGTCCAAAGAAAAAAAAACAAGCTCTAACCTTGACCCTGTTAAATATCCATAGTATGCCCGTTAGTGTACTTTAAAAATCGACAACTTTTGTGTAAGATCCTCTTATCGAAAAGACCATTTTAATTGCTTAACTAATTGATTTCATTGCATAACTAATTAATTTCAGTGCTTAACTTATTAGTTCAATTTCTTAACTAATTAGTTCTATTAGTTAACTTATATGACACCAAAGCGGTCTTTTATGTAAAACCCTTGTATATAAAAGTTTGTATTTTAAATTTTATATTCCTCAATTACATGGAGAGGATAAGCCGGCTGTACCTTGTAACTAATGCTAGTACAAGTATATCTCTATTATATAAGGGAAGAGGTGAGGTTATTTTAGTAAATACACTTTTGGTGTCCTCATTGGATTACTAAAATACCCTCCACACATATAGAATAGAGAATATAATGACAACCTACTCAATAGGAAAAACTCAAAAAACATTTTAATCAATCTAGCCTCTTAAATAAATTCTTACCATTTTAATCAATCTGTTTATATGCATACGACTCTATTAACTTATATGTTTCTTACATCCGCATGCATCGCATTGATATTATATTTTTTTTACATGGTATTTCAAATTTAAATGTAATAGCACAAATATGTTACGGAGTATGTATATTCGCACAAATATAAGATTAGTGAACAAATAAACAACCTTAATTGCTCGTACCCTTCACAAGGTACTGCTGGTTGTATATATAAATTTTACCCAGATATGTAAGAGGACTGCACTACCTCTTCCGTTTGAACACAATTATTGAAGATGAAGAGAAAGAGAAAGTCACATATTGAAGAGGAGGAAGAATGATGCACCAAAACAAGAAACAGAGCTAAAACATGTCAACATTGTTGTCTTCACAAATGTGACAACCCCAGACATCAGGTATCTACAACTCTACAAGCATTACATATCTGCCCAAATTGTACTCTAAATTCACAACTATTTTCTAATACAACCAAAATCATTATAAAAGATATTCATAAACAGGTCAGGACAAACAAATAAGAGTTCATCAATTTCACCATACAATTGATTTTGATTTTAAGGCCAGTAATTCATCTCCTTGCTTCGGAGCATATAAAAAAGAACCCAGACAAAAAATGATACAATTGAGCTAAGAGTAAAAAGATTCAGTTAACTTTTTCATTCTCTCTCTTTTTTTTTCCTCTTCAAATATTTGCTTCCTTCATACAGAACTAACAGAAGATATGTATCCATAAACCCAGTAAAATGAAATCCTAAATAGACTACTCAGTATTTAAATAAATAAAAAGGAGAAAATAGTCAAGAATAATGTTGAGCTACAACCCAGAAGCAAAAACCCTGTCTGAAACTCTGGATTCCTGACAGACTACAGAAAACCAGCAACAACAGCTGAATGGAATGGAATTGGACCAAGAAAGATCCAAACATTAACACCATAATTTTATCTTATCTTTACACAAATGTATTTGATGCTGATCACAATCATAAATACAAAAGCACAATTCATTTTCTAATCCCATATAATATTTCTTAGCGAAACCAGCATCAGATATCGATTTTTGCATAACCATAAACCGAAATCAGAAACCAAAAACTGACAATGTAATTCCAACTATCGAACATCATTCAGAAGTGCCTCCACGACCCAACGAATCAAGACCTTCAGTGCGGCTCCTAACAATCCGATGAAACACCTCCCTGACTTGCCTCTCTAAGGGGTATAACCCATCTTTCAGAGTAGAGAATACCTCTTTAAGTTCCTCAACTCGTTGCCTAACCTCAGCTTCCTTCTCCTCTGATAATGGAAATTGCAATGAATCAAGTATTTCATTCATTTGACGAGTCCATTTCTCGGTTTGATAAATCTCTCTTAACAACCCACAAGCATTCTTTCTATCCTTCTTCTTACTCTCTTCAAAGATCCTCTCATGGATTGATGAAACTGCAGGTCCCCAAACGAACTGTCTAGGGATCGAAAAATGTGTTTGCAAACCGCGGTCTTGGCAAGGAATCGCTGCCACCAAAGCCCACATTACAAGCAACAATACACAACTCATAGTGTAAACAGCAACAGCAAGTCCATTAGTAGCCATAACATCATTAGCTCTAGGTGCACTCAAGTTATTCCCCATCGCTTGGAGTTGTCTTGATGCAGACCAAGACCTTGAAACACTCCACGATAATGATCGAAAATGACCCATATTCTTCTGCTGATCACCCTTACCACTCCCATTATTCCTCCCAAACGACCTATTCCTATGAGCAAGAGCAGCATTTGATTCTTTCTCATCCAACATCCCAATCAACAAATCAATCAATGCCTTTTTCGCCCTGCGAATTTGCCCCTCCCCTAAACTCTTTTGATTATCAAGAGCACAAATAACAATTTCCAATAATTTTTCCCATTGTCTAACCTGTTCAATCCCATCCCTAATCGCATTACAAACATCAAGAGCTTTCACACTCCTTTCATAAAATTCACCAATTAAACGGTCCATAGGTGGCCTATTTAAATAACCCTTGTTATTAAATAACACAATACGAAATTCTTCTTGACAACAAATGAAAACATCCAACAAATTACGCACCCATGAGAGAGAAAGTAGCTCATCTGGACCTGCTGATGATAGCTCATTGAACTGCTCAGCTACCTGTTTTTGAAACGTTTCCAGCTCGTATTCTTGATTTGTCGCGTCATGTGTACCCTCCATTGTTGTTGTATGAGATTGACTTTGATCACGCCTTATGCTAAGAATCGAACGGCCGAAATTCGTCAACGGACTTCCTGAACCTTGGTAATCTGTTGCGGGCATTTCTCACAAAAATACCCCTCGATTTTTTTTGATTTGGGTATCAAAATTCAAAATCACGCAAATTTCAGATTTCTGGAGAATTTATGAAGTACCCAGATGCTAAAACTTCATCAAAATCTAATCTATCACCAGCATTTCCACAAATTTTTGATTTGGGTATTAACAATATTGCATAAGAAAAGGTCAAATTTTAAAAATTATGAAATCTAGGGTTTTTTTTTTGAGAGATTGATATATACCCAGAAAGCACAAAAAACATCAAAATCACAAGAAAAATGAAGGGGAAGTGGGAAAAGATGTAAAGATCAAAGAGAATTTAGGAGAGAGAAAGAAAGGGGGGGTGGGGTGGATGAGAGAACCCTAAGGCAGAGGGGGTGGGAGTTATATGAGGAGGTCAAGCACCGCGTTTTATGGGTGGGTGAAAAATAAAAAACATGGAAATTTATTTGTAATTATGGTAATTTAAGCCAAAATTAAATTATTACTAGTGTTTAAGTGGGATGTTAATATGAGAATAGTAAGTTAATTAAGGTATAGGTGTTGGGACGCACTTTTTCGGACACGCTAGTCTACACGCCTTGAACACGTCGTTACTCGTTCGTTAGCAAAGAACAAGTAAACGGGAGACAATATTTGAATGGATTTCTAGTATGGGTAAAGATGGTTGACGGCCGGGTGGGGATTCTAGCCTGAATGGCTCCGACTCACGTTAAGTTGTTGGTAACGGGTTGTGGTAGAAATTTTAAAAAAGAGGCCTACACCCACGTTCTTTTTTGTTGGGCCGTTGTGTCTAAGTATAATTTTATTAAATTTAGCATGTTTTGTTATGTCGGTTGGCCCGTGCCATGCCTTATCATGCTTTTTCCAAAAAAAAATATGGCTCCACGGCCCGCGATTTCGTGGCCGTGTCAGTCCGTTCTTTTTTCGTGTCGGCTCCGCCACAACCATCTTTAGTACGGAGTACGATAAAAGGAAACTATAGACGAAGGTTTTTTTTATAAACGACGTTACTGATTGCTGTTACTTGACTTTCTATGTTGGTGTTACTTATACATTGTACTCATTGTTACTTTTATTGTTTTATTAAAGTTTATTCAATATCATATTAGATATTCCTTGTATAGACTAGTGTTACTTGACTTTCTATGCCGGTGTTACTTATATATTGTATCCGCTGTTGCTTTTCTTGTTGCATTGCAGCTTCATGTTAGAGGTTCCTTGCATAGACTGGTGTTACTTGACTTTCTATGCTGGTGTTACGTATACATTGTATTCGCTGTTACTTTTCTTATTCAATTTCATGTTAGAGGTTCTGTTTTGGGCAAATTCTACTTAGAGACGAACTTGCCTTGATGATGGTGCTAACAATCGATTGAGCAAGATAATTTAGGGTAACGAGAGTAAGTCGTAAAAGCATAGAATGAGAGTATTATGTTTATTTGGTATTTCATATACGGATTTTTCATGAAATACCCCCGAATTTTGGCGTAATTCACCAAATGCCCCTCGACTTTCAGAAATACATAAAATACCCCTATTTCAATACGGAGTACTTATTACACGAAATACCCTTATGACGTCATCAACACTAATTAACCCAATTAACCCACCCATTAACCCATTTTTTCCCTAATTACTTTTTCGTTTCTCTCACCCCCTTCTTCTTCCCTTCCCTCCATGGAAGTTACTTGTTGCTACTCTGCCCTTCGTCTTCGTCGAACCCGCAGCCCAGAAACGACCAAATCACCTCCTCCAAACACAACCATTTCCAACCGATGTGCCTGCAATAACTACTGCAATAGCACTTTGTTTTCACGTTCGTTCGTGCTCTTTTGCGGAGGAGCAACTCAATGCAGTGGAGAGCGTGGTTTTCCGCGGCGGTGTGAAGCGGAGCGAAGCCAGAATCTCCGTCGACGTCGTTAACTGAAGGAACGACGGCGCCGCCGGTAATTTCGCCGCTAATCAGAACCTCTGTTGAGTTCACCGAGTCGAACTCACAGCAGAGGTGAAGGAGTTTCGACATCATCACTCGATTGAACGATTCCGACCATTTTTCTTCAATCCTCTGCATTTTCTGCCAAAACGAAATCCCACAAACTACCAAATCGTCCGGATTTAATTTTCTGCCAAAAAGTAATCCCAAGACTACCAAATCGTCCGGCAAAAATGCTTGAAAATGCTTGAATTGAAAAAATAACTACAGCTCAAACATAAATTCAGAGAAATATGGAATGTTATAAGAGAAAATTGAAGAGATTCAGAGAAAAAATGAAACGGTGGCAAGGTGGTGGAGGAATCTAGGTTGCTTGATTCGTGAATCTGGGTTGCTTGATGTTTGAGGGGTATTTTAATAGCAGTGGTGGTGGTTGTTACGGTGGCAGGAGGAGGAGATAGAAGAAATGAAATGGTGGGTGTAGTGGGGAGGAATCTGCAATCTAGGTTGCTGATTTTTGAGGGGTTAATGGAAGAAGGAAGGGGAAGAGACCAGTGAGTTAATGGAAGAAGGAAGGGAGAGAGAAAAGAAAAAGAAATGGGTGGGTTGGTGGGTTAATGGGTGGGTTGTTAGTGGGTGATATGCATGTTTTATATAGTATTTTTACCCCCGTCCCTTAGTACTTTTATGTGTCAAACGTGCTCTTAGGAGCCGTTTCTAGTACTAATGTGTGTTATTGAGTGTGCCTTGAGTTTCAGGTTTGATTATGAGAAATTGGTCTTTTTAGACCCGTTTCATGTTGATCTAGGCCACTATATGAGCCCGAGGAAGTTCGGGACCTCCATCGTCGACTTTCGGGAGCCTTGGATGCTTATGGTTGAGCCCCGAGAGTTAGACTCAGTGATATGGGCGAGCTACATTGAAGATTGCAAATCGCCCTGGAAGCTGAGGGCGAAATGCAACCATCGGGCGAAATTTAGGCAATTTGGATTCATCAACGCGCGCCCGATCGGGCGCAGCTCGCCCGATCCGGATCGGGCGGTAATCCTGGAGCCTATGTGGAGAGTTCACAAACCGCCCGATCGGGCGGATTTTGGCCCGATCGGGCCGACTATCGAGTGGATCGCCCGATCGGGCGAAGCGACGCCCGATCGGGCGACGCCAACCTCCAGCAGTTTTTCGCGCATTTACTTTCCGTTTTTTAGGCTTTATTTTGGTAAACTATATAAACAAGCTTTAATTATTTTTAGAGGACACTTTATTTTCTAGTATTGAAGCTTAGTATTATTTCCCTTAGCCTAGTTTTCTCTCTAGTTTATGCAAAAACACTTAGTTTAATTCTCAATAAAAATTCAAGCTTTCACTTCCCTTTATTCTTCAAATAGGTATTATTTCTTATTTCAATTTATTGTCTCGCTTTAATAATGCTTTCAATTATGATTATTGCTTTGTTTATTGTCAACATGCTTGAGTAGTTTAATTTCTAGGGTTGGGGATCCATGAATAATATGAAGGGATGATTGAATGATTATGATTGTTGGCATTGTAATTGATTCCTATTGATTGGTTTATTTCACTATACAATTAGATTTGCGCAGGTTTAATTGTGGTAGTTATGCAATATCAAATTAAGATTCGAGAGATGCAATTTGATGTTTAGGCTTGTGTCAATAGGTGGAATTAGAGTTAATACGTAGCGAGAGCCCGTTAATTCTAAGTCTATGATTAGTATCGACTTGAGAGAGCATACTAGTCTAATTAATTACTTTGTCGATTATCGTGATTGTTCAATGTCCTGGATTATTATTTGTTGGCGAACCTATACCCTAGATTCCTTAATATATTGATTCATTCTTGTTTAATTATCGTTCGTAGTCTTAGCATACAAACCATCAACCAACTTTTGTTCACAATAGTCTAGATTAATTAATTGATAGTAGAAAGAACGCCTGTTTCCCTGTGGATTCGATCATGACTTCCCTTGCTACCTAGCTAGTGGACCTTAGGTTATTTTTTGATTAGGTGATACGACTTTAGCCTGTCAAAATTTGGCGCCGTTGCCGGGGAAACGATTTTATTTTCTGTTGTTGATTGCTTATCCTAGATTATTGTTTGTTACTACTCAAGGAACTCACGTTCCTTGAGACCGGATCTCACATTGTTTTGTAGTCTTTGTCTATGCCCAGGACCGTAGGTACTAGTAATCTTACTCCATTCGATCCTGAGCCCGAAAGAACCTTTCGTAGACGAAGAACTTTCATTGCACAGTGTGGGAATTACTCTGATTCTGATCATAATATTGGCGATCTTTTTCCTTCAGATACAGATTCAGTTTCAGAGATAGAGATGGGTGACGAAAATCTGATACCGCCACCTACCCCACGGCTTACAGACTATTCTAAGCCAAGTCTGTCCGTGCTACCAAAGGCGATCATGCCTTCTATTGCAGCTGAGACCTTCAAGATTAAGCCTGCATTGATTAACATGATCGAGAGACGCCAGTACGGTGGGGAACCAGGTGAAGATCCGAATCTTCACATTCAGTCCTTTATCCAATATTGTTCCACCATCAAGCAAAAGGGATTGACTCCGGAGCAGACTATGGAGATACTTTTCCCGTTCTCTTTGAGTGGGAAAGCTAAACTGTGGATTAATGGGTTGAATCGGGCGGCTTTGAAAATCACTAATTGGGAGTCCTTGGCTCTTGCTTTTTATGTTAAATATTTTCCACCTGAGAAAACGGCTCGTCTGAGGGGTCGGATATTAGGTATCTCACAATAAGCAGATGAGAGTTTGTTCGAGGTCTGGGAGAGATTCAAGGATTTGCAAAGAGAGTGCCCGCACCATGGTTTGGAAGATTGGTTCTTGATTCAGCAGTTTTATAATGGTCTGGGCAATGAGTCTAGATGTTTGTTGGATTCAGCTGCCAGTGGGAGGTTTATGCAACTTGAGGTGCCTAGAGCTATGGAGGTGATTGAGGAGATAGCCATTCACAATGCCCAGTATGGAAATCCTAGAGGACTATCTAATAGGGGTGGTAAGCATGATTTAAATTCTATTGAACAATTAACTGCCCAATTGACTGCTTTACACTATAAGTTTGATAATATGCAAGCAGTCAATACTCAATCAGCCCAACCTGCTAGCGTAGCTGCTATGAGTGCCCAACCTGCTACTGTTTGTGAAAGTTGTGAAATGTCTGGTCATTATGCACCGGAATGTAGGAGCTCTGTTGAACAATGTCACGCATTTCAATCCTACAAACAAAATAACCCATTCTCCAACTCTTACAATGAGGGCTACAAAAACAACCCTCTACTATCCTACAGGAGCAACAATATCCAGAACCCTCACCAAGTCCAACATCCACCACAACAACTATACCAACCCTACCAACCACGGAACAACTACAACCAACAGTCTAGTGGACCACCTGGGTTCACCAGACAACACACATCACCTCCACCACCACCACCTCAAACCACACAGCCTGACCCTATGCTAGTAGAGATGAGAAACATGATGCTACAAATGCAAAAACCTCTAAGTGAAAAGGATGCAAAGATCGATGCTCTTACTGCTCACAACAAGATCATTGATACACAGTTGGCACAGATGGCTACTACTATTGCAGGGAGGCCACCAAGCCAATTTCCTTCACAGCCCGAAAATAGGGAGACTGCTAATGCAATTACATTGAGGAGTGGTAGGGATTATGATGGTCCTTCTATGCCGGTTGAGGTTGATTCCGGGGTGTCTGCTAGTGATATGGCCAGTGAGGAAATCCCGAAGATAGTTATGGATGAAAAGGAAGCTGAAAAGGTAGTCAATGAGAATGAGGCTACAACTGAGGTTAAGAAGGGGGCTGATATTCAAGTACCACCTATTGCACTCCCCTTCCCAAACCGACAACTCAAGAATAAGCTAGACAAGCAGTTTGACAGATTCTTGGAAGTGGTCAAAAATTTGCAGGTAACGGTTCCTTTTACTGAATTAATTTTATAAGTTCCTGCTTATGCTAAATTCATGAAAGATATTTTGACCAGGAAACGTGCTTTTTGTGAGGTAGAGACTGTAGCTTTCACTGAGGAATGTAGTGCTTATTTGCAAAACAAGTCTCCACCTAAACTTAAAGACCCCAGGAGTTTTTCCATCCCATGTAACATTGGCACCGTATTTATTGATAAAGCTTTATGTGATCTAGGTGCTAGTGTGTCTGTCATGACTTTGTCTGTATGTACTAAACTGAATATGGGTGAGCTTAAGGTTACCAATATCACTCTACAAATGGCCGACCGTTCTGTCAAATACCCCTTAGGTGTTTTAGAGGACGTCCCTGTTAGAGTAGGTAAATTCTATATACCTGTAGACTTTGTAGTATTAGACATGCAGGAGGATTCTCAAATTCCTATAATCTTAGGTAGACCCTTCCTTCACACGGCGGGGGCGGTAATTGATGTTAAAAGTGGGAAATTGACATTGTCTGTTGGGGATGATAAGGTGATTTTTAATCTGAATAATGCCTTAAAAAGTCCCATGCTAGAGGAGGAACAATGCTATCGCATAGATGTAGTTGATTTTATTACTCGTGATAACGTCTCCCAAGTTCTCGAAAGAGACCCTTTGGAGGCAATGCTTTGTTGTGAGTCTTCTGCAGGTGATAGCAGTTCTTGGAGTGCTGAAGTGGATGCTCTGGAGTTGGCTCTTAATGGTGGAGAATCTGAGCCGGAGAGCACCAAATTGAAGAGGTTAGTTCGGCCGGTTTGTTCTGTTAAGGAGGTAAAGAAACCCGAACTTAAGCCTCTTCCTGCTAACCTTAAATATGCGTTTTTAGATGATGAACAACTTTGCCCTGTGATCGTCAGTACTGCACTTGATGCAGACCAGTTATCCCAACTTCTTATTGTGTTGAAAAGGCACAAAAAGGCCATTGGGTACAGTATTGATGATTTAAAGGGTATTAGCCCTGACTTTTGTATGCATAGGATACATCTAGATGAAAATCATAAACCATGCATCCAACCCCAACGTCGTTTGAATCCTGCCATGCAAGATGTTGTAAAAGCTGAAGTTATGAAATTGCTTGATGCGGGTATTGTGTATGCTGTGTCTGATTCTAAGTGGGTGAGTCCTATTCAGGTAGTGCCTAAGAAAGGGGGGACAACTGTGGTGAGAAATGAAAAAAATGAGTTGATACCAACTAGGGTAGTCACAGGTTGGCGCATGTGCATTGATTATAGGCGTCTTAATGTTGCTACTAAAAAGGACCATTTTCCCCTTCCCTTCATTGATCAAATGTTAGAAAGGCTAGCCTGTCACAAGTTTTTCTGTTATCTGGATGGTTATTCTGGCTTCTTTCAAATTCCCATACATCCAGACGACCAGGAAAAGACCACTTTCACCTGTCCCTATGGTACCTTTGCATATCGTAGGATGCCTTTTGGTCTGTGTAATGCACCTGCTACTTTCCAACGTTGCATGATGAGTATCTTTTCTGATTTTATTGAGTCTATCATGGAAGTGTTTATGGATGATTTTAGCGTCTATGGTACTTCTTTTGATTCTTGTTTGCTAAATCTGACTAAAGCCTTGAAAAGATGTGAAGAGTGTAATTTAGTCTTGAACTGGGAAAAGTGTCATTTCATGGTTACTGAGGGGGTGGTTTTGGGACATTTGATATCTGATAAGGGCATTCAGGTGGATCGAGCTAAGGTCCAAGTGATTGAACAATTACCCCCTCCAGTTAATGTGAAGGGTGTTAGAAGTTTTCTTGGTCATGCGGGGTTTTATCGCCGCTTTATCAAGGATTTTTCTAAAATTTTTAAACCACTTACCCAGCTCCTCCTCAAGGATGCCCCGTTTGTGTTTACTGATGCTTGTCTTGAGGCCTTTGACAGGATTAAACAGGCACTGATTTCGGCTCCCATCATTCGTTCTCCCGAATGGGATCTTCCGTTTGAGATAATGTGTGATGCAAGTGATTATGCAGTTGGGGCAGTTTTGGGTCAGAGAAAGGAGAAGGTTTTACATGCCATCTATTATGCAAGTAAGACCTTAGATGAAGCTCAAGTTAATTATGCTACTACTGAGAAGGAGCTTCTAGCTATAGTCTACGCCTTGGATAAATTCTACACCTATCTGATTGGATCCAAGGTGATAGTCTATACTGACCATGCGGCCCTTAAGTATCTGCTCTCTAAGAAGGAAGCCAAGCCTAGGCTTATTCGATGGATACTACTGCTACAGGAGTTCGATCTAGAGATCCGCGACAAGAAAGGGGCTGAGAATGTGGTTGCAGATCACTTGTCTAGATTGAGGTATGACGATGGCAAGGGATCTACACCGATTGATGATTCATTTCCGGATGATCATTTACTTGCACTTGCCAGTCAGTCACCATGGTTCGCAGATTTTGCTAACTACATTGTGGGGAGAATTCTTCCGGCCGATCTTTCATATCAACAGAAGAAGAAATTCCTACATGATGTCCGGTTTTACTTTTGGGACGACCCTTATTTGTTTCGTGAGACTGCTGAAGGGTTGTACAAGCGTTGTATTCCAGAATGGGAAGTTCAAGGTGTTATCAGTAGGTGTCATTCTTCACCTTATGGTGGTCACCATGGACCGTCTAAAACAAACGCTAAGTTGTCACAATGTGGTTTTTACTGGCCTACTATGTTCAAGGATGCACAGGCTTTTATTATGGCTTGTGATGCGTGCCAGAGGGCCGGCACTATTTTGAGGAGGTATGAGATGCCACAGAACGGGATCCTTGAGGTTGAGATTTTTGATGTGTGGGGAATTGATTACATGGGACCATTCCTATCGTCCAAGGGTAAGTTGTATATCCTTGTTGCTGTAGATTATGTGTCAAAGTGGGTGGAAGCCGTTGCCTCACCTACTAACGATGCTAAGACGGTCATCTCCCTATTCAAGAAGATCATTTTTCCTAGATTTGGGGTCCCGCGCGCTTTGATAAGTGATGGAGGGTCACACTTCCATGAGAAGCATCTGGATGCGCTCCTGCGCAAGTATGGGGTTTATCACCGCACTGGGCTAGCCTACCACCCTCAGACGAGTGGTCAAGTTGAGGTCTCCAACCGAGAGATCAAATCTATCCTTGAGAAAGTGGTGGCGAAGTCTAGGAAGGATTGGAGCGATAAGCTAGATGATACTCTATGGGCATACAGAACCGCCTTTAAGACACCTATTGGTACCTCCCCGTATCGGTTGGTGTATGATAGGTTGTCGTACACCCGTCAAAAATAAAATCCTAACGAAACCTCCTAACAATGTAGTAGGGTAAGCAGGGTCGAATCCACAGAGAGATGGCTATTTAAATCTAGCTTTCAAGGTATGGCGAAACTAACAATGTCACGAAATTTAGGATTCAATGTTTAAACTAAAATAAATAGAAAAATAAACTAAAATATCTAGGGCAACGGTTCACCATATTCATAGTTCAGAATCAATCAAAACATCATCAACAACTCAAATATTCAAATTATCTAGAGCACAAGTTAATCCTACGGTCGGGTCTTAACACTCTCAATTCAACATATGCTGTACGATCGCTAACATAATCAGAATTGCTAGTTGTAGGTAAGCCTCTAAAATTCGATCTTTCGATTCTAAATCCTATTAGCATGATTTAATCAAACAATTGATCAGATTGCAAAGATTAACAATATAAACCTAATCAACTAGAAATATCAATGAATAATCAAACCATCAACAATAATAATAAGGATTCATAATATAAACATGGATTCCCAAACCCTAGAAAGCGAACTACTCAATCATGAAACGAACAATGAAAATCAATTCTAAGAATGAAAACATAATTAAAAGCAATAAATAAAATAAAGAGAAAAATCAATTATACCTCAAAGAATTACATTGATGGAGTATGTAGAAAAACTAGGGTTCATGAAGAAGAAAAGAGAGAAAAAGAACGTGAATTCGCAATCTAGGTAATTGAAACCTAAAGGAAATAAAAGCATGAGGGATAAAAGCATTCCCTTGAAGTATTTATATGCTTCTCAAATTCTAAACAAAATAGGAAAAAATAACAATTACATAAGCTAAGATTTAATTGGACGATCACGAAGACCAAAACACACGCGGAAATCACTTGGGCGCAGAAACCAGCGGGCCCGCTGGTCCGTCGCTGGTTTTTGCGCCCAAGGAGTGGAATCGGGCCATCGGTTTGGGCTGTGGGCGAATCGGATAGTCGAGCCATCTTGTTTATGTCATAACTCTTGTTCTACAATGCCTATAAGGACGTGTGACCTGTCGTTGGAAAGCTCTTGAAGCCTACTTTCTAGACCAATCAAAATCGTCTCATTCCGACATGTAGAACTTGAGATATAATCAAAAGAGTGAATGCTTGTCCGTTTTGATGCTTAGAAAAGTTGCGTTTAGCTTCATTGTTGACTCAAAATTATCCCTAGAGACATGCAATGATCCTCGAGTCAACATTCCATCCGTTCATCATCCAAATCAACTCCTAACACTCCGGAAGCATCCAAATGACCGTAAAATCACCTGAAACATTAAGAAAACACAAACGGGGCGTAATAGAGTACGACAACGATAACTTATGCAAATGTGATCCTAAATGCAACTAAAATGATATAAATGCCTAATAATGCAACCTAAATGCGCCTAAAATACCCTATACAAATATGACTCATCAAATTCCCCCAAGCTAGACTGTTGCTTGTCCCCAAGCAACACTAAACCAAAGATAGAGTACGAGACGCACATGACTTTCATAGAACCATGGTAAGACCAACCCAACTCTCGAGCAAACAATCAAACAGAGTTATTGAGACAGAAATCTAGCTCGGATACAAATAGGACCACAAAGCATCATGATCCACAATCGAAAAAGCCAAGCTTAGCCACAAACTATTCTCAATCAAGCTAGTCGTCGCCGCATACCTTGTAGAATATAAATATATGATGCAACATGGGGTAAGATGACAATAGCAAGAAACAATTTTCATTCAATCACAAAACAAACATGCCGATCAAGAGGTCTTTATAATAAGCTTGTAATGGGGCTAGGTAAAAAGAAAGGGTAGGGTATAATTTGGGAAAAAGTGAGAGTAAGGTCCAACTGGGGGAGCAAATGTGAACAATATGCGTCGGCGTGATAATGCCGAAAATCCAACTCCATCAAACCATGAAACCCGAACAATCAACCAAGTTATAACCAAGGGAAAAACATAATATAATGTCAATGATCTTTCTTCATTCCCTTTCCCTGCTTTCAAACTACATACAAAAACGAAAAACATATTTTTTTATTATTTTTCTTTGATTTTTCTCTTCTTTTTTTTTCTATTTTTTTTTCTATTTTTTTTTTCTACTTTTTTTTTCTATTTTTTTTCTATTTTTTTTAATGAAAAATGAAACTTAGTAATGAAATCGAAATTACATAACTGTTACAAGCTTTGGTGCCAAAAATAATATGCACCATCTCCAAACCACATATCCAACCATAGCCTCGAACCACGAACTATTGGCTTAGTATGCCAATCAATCAACATCAATGAAACCATTACGAACACCGAAGCTCCCCCAAGCTAGACTCGGGACAAGTAACCAACGGGGCTAATAGGGCTCAATTATGTGGAGTTAAAAGAATAAAAGGACAAGGCTACAACATGGGTATGAAAGGCAGGAACTGATGTTTCTAAATTCGTCTGAAGGCTTCCTAAGAGAATGGCCTCTGTCATACGCGGCATGCGTGAGTTGCAACTAAACTACTAATGAATCTCAAGCCAAAATCATACGATAACAAGTCACATCAATCACACAAACACATAGTAAGGACCTACAAGATAATTGGCTAGCTATTCTTGACACGAGACCAACATCTTACCGCATACCATTCAATTGGTTTACACAATGCCAAGAAGTTATCAATGTATAGCATGACCGACTGAATTTCAGAATCATAACTAAGTTCAAAAGAAGCTCAAGAGAGTCAAGTAAAGCCCGAACATAGTTTGAAAGTCAATTGCACAATGCAGGGTATAAAGACATATGAATGCAAGTAAAAATGCAACTAAATTGAACAGTAACACTAGAAAAACAGTACATTTTTTTCGTTGCACGTAAACTCCCACCCCTAATGGACGGTACAAAGCGTACAACACCTAAACAAAACAATAAAACAATACTAGAAAGCAACAAAGATAGATATCCCTCCCCCAAGCTAAATAAAACACAGTGCCCTCACTGTGAAAATAGCAACAATATAACTCAAACAAGGGAGAGAGATGGAAAGTGCTCACTCGTGATGAGCCTCGTCGGCCGAGGATGACTTGGTAGAACTGTCGACAATAGAAGCAGTGTGGCCAGAAGCTTCAAACTGACGACGCAAAGAGCCATTATCCATAGATGTGGTGGATTTGGGTGATAGCTAGTTGGTTTAGTTGTTTTCATGATACAACAACCACGATTTAAAATACTCCAATCAACCAAGATGGTGCATAATTCAAGATTCCACGATCAATCCCAACAAGCAATCCAAGCAATGACAATATTCGCCCAATGCTAATAATTCAAACTCAACAACCAACAAACGTTAACCAATCTCAACAAATAATTCATATAATATTCACAACAACGACAACCATTTGAATTCAACAACCAATATTGTAATCAAAATTTCAATTTTCTTTTCAAAAAATGATTCAAGTGAATAAACTTTAGAAAAATTAAAATTTTAATATCTTTTATGCATCGCAAAGACCATAATTTAGTTGCGAACTCACGTGAATTCCGCAAACGAGCACCAATACTACAATTTGCCAATGCCCAAATAAATTAAAAACCCCCAAATTGATTTCAAAAGTTAGGGTTTTAAATTCATGAATAAATAAAATAATGGTGAAGGTGGAAGTTGGAGAGTTGGAGAGGAGGGAAAGGTGGCGTGGTGGTGGAAGGCTGACGCGCCGACCACCGTGGTGCAGGGGCCGGCGGCGGATGCTTCTAGTGGACGGCGTAGAGTGGGAGAAGGTGGAAGATTTGGTGGGCAGAGGAAGATGGCGAGGGGAGGGGTGCTTTGCGTGAGTGGAGGGGCGACGGGTGATGGTGGTGCAGGTGGCGCTCCGACCACTGGTTGTGCAGCGGCGGCGGAGAGAAGGTCGAAGGACGGCGGCTCTGGTGGTTGATTGGCGAAGGTTGAAGGGGATTTTATTATTATTATTATTATTATTTTTATTTTTTTTGAATTTTGTTGGGAGGGAAGTCCAGCGAGGGCGCTGGTTCGCCAGCGTGTATGGCAGAAAGTGCAAGCGCGAGTGGAGAACGGCCAGCGAGCTAGCAGGCTGGTCGCTGGTTTATGCTTGTGTTGGAGCGAGCTGCAAGCTTGTCGATGCATCAAAATTCTTGGAATTAACTTGATCGTGCACCTACTCATCCTAAAAAAAAAATCAAGCACCACTAAACTCAAAAATTAGAATCGTTAGTAAAATTAAACACAAAGTAAATAAATAAATAAAGACGATTAACGAAAACTAATCTAAAAATAAAATAAAATTATGAATTCAAGTGAACCCAAAGAAAAATATTTTTGGCTTTTGTTGTTTTTTTCATTTTTTTTTATTTTCAATAAATTAACCAAATAAAAAAAGAATACTAAATTAATATCGAAAAAAAAAAAAATTGAAAAAAAATGAAAAAAATGAAGTGAGGGAAAATTAGGAATCGGGTTGCCTCCCGATAAGCGCTCGTTTTAAGTCATTAGCTTGACTTCACTCAAATTGTTAATCAGAAGAATCCAACGCCTTGAGTAATTTATCAAATGCCCCCGCAAACATGTCATTGAGCACTACGTATGGCTTGAGTAAAACCACATTCATTCTCGCAAATAGGGTGTTAGATAAATAAGCAGAAAAAATAAAACCAAAAGAAAAAGAGTCAAAAGTAGAAGAAAAATGAAAAGAAAAAGAAGAATATTTACAATTTCCCTCTAATTGCTCCTCGGGCAATGTAAACGATTTTGAATGAGCGTCAAGGTCGGTAAGGTCAAATGTATCATGGAATGGAGACCTATTGATAAAGTTCGAAAGACTTAACATGGGGGATGAAGGAACAAGATCAAGCTTCCGCGAGAACGGGATATAGGCGGGAGGAGATATAGGCTCAACATTAATGCTTTTACCTACAATTCCACCCTCGTGAATAAACTTATCACTAAAATCTTCAACCAAAAGTTTCGCAACCAATGGTTTCTGAACCAACGATTCTACAACCATTAGCGCTTTTTCATCCTCCAAAGTCTCCGTTATATCCAACTTTTCCTCATCAGTACCAAAAGTCAAATGATAACCTTCCTCTAATGAACTAACATTCTCAACAAATCCACCATCATCATCATCATCATTATAAAGGATTTTCATGTCACAATAAGATGGTTCGAGTTGGAAATTTTGCATATTAAATCGAAGGAAAGGGTTAACAGTACTAACATATGACTCGTTATAGGGACAAAGAGAAGTATCAAGGTCATGACAATGACAATAAGAACAATAATATGGGGGAGGGGTGTGAGTTTGAGAAATAGGAAAAGAGAAATTTTGCAGAGTAGGTTCAACAAACATCGTCGTCTCCCACTCATATGTATCCCTAGCTAATTGTTCAATCAAATCCCAACACTCTTCTGGAGTCTTCTCCACAAATATATAACTACTCATGGAATCCAACACCAATCTTGTACCTTCATTCAATCCCTCATAAATCACCATACATAGTTCCCATTGTTCAAAAAGATGATTTGGACCAAGAAAATCTCCGAGCCTATAATAATACCTCCAAAACACTTCATTCTCGAATTGAGGAAAACAAATAGAAGCCATGTATATTTTTTTATAAAAAAGGAATTTTATACACAAATCAAAAAAATATATACAATGTAGCCTCACCAAAAATGAAAGCTAAAAAGAAAAATAGAACCGTCTCCCCGGCAACGGCGCCAAAATTTGATAGGTTGTCGTACACCCGTCAAAAATAAAATCCTAACGAAACCTCCTAACAATGTAGTAGGGTAAGCAGGGTCGAATCCACAGAGAGATGGCTATTTAAATCTAGCTTTCAAGGTATGGCGAAACTAACAATGTCACGAAATTTAGGATTCAATGTTTAAACTAAAATAAATAGAAAAATAAACTAAAATATCTAGGGCAACGGTTCACCATATTCATAGTTCAGAATCAATCAAAACATCATCAACAACTCAAATATTCAAATTATCTAGAGCACAAGTTAATCCTACGGTCGGGTCTTAACACTCTCAATTCAACATATGCAGTACGATCGCTAACATAATCAGAATTGCTAGTTGTAGGTAAGCCTCTAAAATTCGATCTTTCGATTCTAAATCCTATTAGCATGATTTAATCAAACAATTGATCAGATTGCAAAGATTAACAATATAAACCTAATCAACTAGAAATATCAATGAATAATCAAACCATCAACAATAATAATAAGGATTCATAATATAAACATGGATTCCCAAACCCTAGAAAGCGAACTACTCAATCATGAAACGAACAATGAAAATCAATTCTAAGAATGAAAACATAATTAAAAGCAATAAATAAAATAAAGAGAAAAATCAATTATACCTCAAAGAATTACATTGATGGAGTATGTAGAAAAACTAGGGTTCATGAAGAAGAAAAGAGAGAAAAAGAACGTGAATTCGAAATCTAGGGAATTGAAACCTAAAGGAAATAAAAGCATGAGGGATAAAAGCATTCCCTTGAAGTATTTATATGCTTCTCAAATTCTAAACAAAATAGGAAAAAATAACAATTACATAAGCTAAGATTTAATTGGACGATCACGAAGACCAAAACACGCGCGGAAATCACTTGGGCGCAGAAACCAGCGGGCCCGCTGGTCCGTCGCTGGTTTTTGCGCCCAAGGAGTGGAATCGGGCCATCGGTTTGGGCTGTGGGCGAATCGGATAGTCGAGCCATCTTGTTTATGTCATAACTCTTGTTCTACAATGCCTATAAGGACGTGTGACCTGTCGTTGGAAAGCTCTTGAAGCCTACTTTCTAGACCAATCAAAATCGTCTTATTCCGACATGTAGAACTTGAGATATAATCAAAAGAGTGAATGCTTGTCCGTTTT
Source organism: Spinacia oleracea (assembly GCF_020520425.1). Taxonomy (NCBI): domain Eukaryota; kingdom Viridiplantae; phylum Streptophyta; class Magnoliopsida; order Caryophyllales; family Amaranthaceae; genus Spinacia; species Spinacia oleracea. The sequence continues at coordinate 157,187,544 of NC_079490.1, read as the reverse complement.
GATGCTTAGAAAAGTTGCGTTTAGCTTCATTGTTGACTCAAAATTATCCCTAGAGACATGCAATGATCCTCGAGTCAACATTCCATCCGTTCATCATCCAAATCAACACCTAACACTCCGGAAGCATCCAAATGACCGTAAAATCACCTGAAACATTAAGAAAACACAAACGGGGCGTAATAGAGTACGACAACGATAACTTATGCAAATGTGATCCTAAATGCAACTAAAATGATATAAATGCCTAATAATGCAACCTAAATGCGCCTAAAATACCCTATACAAATATGACTCATCAGTGTATGGCAAGGCATGTCACTTACCAGTAGAAATGGAGTACAAGGCTTATTGGGCAATCAAACAGCTCAACATTGATGCAAAGCTAGCCGGTGAGAAGCGGTTACTTCAATTGGGTGAGCTCGATGAATTCCGACTACAAGCCTATGATAGTGCCCAGATTTACAAGGAAAAGACCAAGAAGTGGCACGACAATCACATTTTGCATAGAGAGTTCGCGGTGGGCGACAAGGTTCTACTTTTTAACTCTAGGCTTAAGTTATTTCCTGGAAAACTTAAGTCTAGGTGGTCTGGGCCGTTCACCGTGACTATGGTAAGCAAGTTTGGGTCTGTCGAAGTAGAGAATGATAATGGTGAACGATTCAAGGTCAACGGGCAACGTCTGAAGTTGTACCATGATGGGGCTACTGTAGGAGTGGTTGAGGTCCATCACCTCAATCCCTCCGCCTCATAGACTGCATATTCAAGGTAACAAGGTCGAGCGGGACCTAGAAATAAACCAGCGCTTTGCGGGAGGCAACCCGTATTTTATCGCTTTAGTAGTATAAGTTTGATTTTTGATTCTATTTTTGTGTGTGTTTAGTTAGTATTTCCCATACCTAAGTGTGTTTAAGTATTGTTTTTGGTGTTAGTGAGGCGAGAAGAGGGCATTACGCTGTTTGGGTGTTTAATAATGTGCAGGCCTAAAGCTCCAAGTTCAAGAAAGTGAAATTACGCACAAGGCCAAGCACGCTGCAAACCGCCCGATCCCAATCGGGCGAGGTGTGCCCGATCGGGCGCGCACAGATGAGTTTAATGCAGTTTATTTTTGCCCGATCGGGCGCAGCATGCCCGATCGGGCGGTCTGGCGAGTGGAATGCCCGAGTCGGGCGATTGTCTGCCCGATCGAGCGTAGAAGGCGAGTGGTATGCCCGATCGGGCGAAATTATTTTGCCCGATCGGGCGGTTGAGGAAAATTTCGTGGAAAAGTCAAGGAGGAACTCTGAGCAGGAAAAGTCAAGAAAAATAACATTCGCAAATCGCCCGATCTGGGGCGCGCCCGATCTGGGGCGCGCCCGATCTGGGGCGCGCCCGATCGGGCGCGCACGTATGAGAAGAAAAGGATCGCAAACCGCCCGATCGGGCGGAACGTCGCCCGATCGAGCGAGACGCGATTTCAGCGACAAATACACGGATTCTCTTTTCTTTCTTCACTTCCTCTTCATCTTCAACCTAACTTTCTCTCACTTCCTCCATTAAACCCCAACCTCCAAAAACTTCCAACCACCATATCTCCCTCAAATCTCCACCAAATTCAACAATTTTTTCATCAAAATCATCCTCTCATCATCCTCTACAACCTATACCAAACCAATTTCAGTTTTCTCCCATCCCCACAAAATCCCCAAATTCACCCAAAAAGCTTAAAAACCTCTTAAAAATCAGATTTTCATCAATGGCAAACCGACCACAAAGGAAATGCACAAGGGTACCAAGAAATCAACATGAAGCTTCCACGAGCCGAGCTCGGGAACCGACACCACCACCTCCGCCGCCGCAATTCGAGCCCGACACGGATTTTCCGGATGTCATCTTTGTTACGGAGGAGCAACGAGCACGATTCATCCACCTCAAATTGAGGGAGGTAATCCCTACTCGCTTTATATGCAAAAAATATTTACATGAAATGGGTATTGAGCGTGATGTCAAGCGTGTCTTTGTTGGTGTTGGTATGAGTAACATGTATAGTATGCTCCGTCTCACATTTAGACAGTTGACTCTGGAATTTTTGAGTAGTTTCAATGTGCGTAGGGATGGTTATCGAACCGTGTCGTCGGTTCAGTTTCGTGTGATGAACCGAACTTACACCATGAGTTTAGCTGATTTTGGTCGGATTTTCGGATTGTCTACCTCCTATAGTAGGAAACCTAAGGAAACCCATAATAACTGCACCATGTGGGGAAAGCTTAGGGGTAATGCTAATCTCGGGAGTATGCAACATTTGCATGCTTCCAAGATACAACACCCGGTACCCATTGTCTTTTACAGGTTTCTAGGATTTACGATCTTTGGTAGGGATGAGACCCAAAATATTAGGAGTACGGAGCTAGAGATTCTAGGTGGCTACGTTTCAGAAGGGGAGGATGGCTACAAAATGAACCTTGCACATCATATGGCCTCTCAATTTTATTCCATAGCCACTTCCACACATACCACCAAAATTACCATTGGTGGGTTGATCACCCACATAGCCATGGCCACGGCCAACTTTACTGAGGCTAACCAGACTCCAGTTCTGGGTAGCAACTTGCTTGATTTGGCTTACTTTGCTGGACTCTGTTGGCTACAGGGGGAGCATGGGTTGTTTAGGCCGGGAGCCATGTATTGGATGTTCGAGGGAAACAGGCTTTTCACCTTGCCTGACCCTCTGGGCCGCACTAGTTTCAGACCCGGTCAGGCTCATTACTTATTTGTTGGATTTGGGGAAGAGCCTCAGCCTGACACCCAGCCTCAGCCTGACCCACAGCCAGAGCCCCATCAGTACCAGCCAGAGCCTCGCACCTACTTTAGGAGGGGGCGTCGAGACGCGGGGAGGCCCCAGGGTGGCCCGGTAGTAGATGAGGAGCAGGGGTCCATTCATGAGCGGTTGAGCAGACTTGAGCTCGGTTTCCAGGAGTTCGCAGCTGATCACCAGAGGACCATGTTCCCATTCTATGATCAGTATGCCAGGCAGGGCTACATTGCCCCAGATTATGAGCACCCTACCTGGTATACCTATCCCGCGGAGGGATATGGAGCCCCGGGTTGTATGGGCACCTTCACACCTACCCAGTACGGAGGGTGGGGAGCGGGTCCTAGCGGGCATGGTGGCAGAGATGATGGTGATGATGATGATGATGATGATGATGATGATGATGGCGGCCATGGCCGTCAATGATGGAGATGAGATCGAGTTGGTTCGATACCCTTGAGCCAATGAGGACATTGTCTGATTTGGTTTGGGAAGGTTTCACATTACTTGTACATTGTAAGTATGTTTTTCTTTTCTTTTCGCATTTCTTTATTTTGGTGTGTTTAATGCTTTCTAGATTAGTTTATTGCTTTGAAAAAAAAAAATACAAAAATATGTTCCGATGAATACAATATCATGCTTCCCTGTGCCCCTTGAGCGGAAATTGTTTTGATTCTTGGTATTTGATGATGGGCAATGTAGATGTGTTAGCCATGATTTGATATTCGATTGCTTTGATGCCTAAACATGAGTCAACTCCGACTAACTACTTGTGGACTTGGTGCTTGACTAGTTGACTTGGTTAGGATGTGTGATAGCTTCCTGGTGTGTTGTTGATTTTGAGTATTGGTTTGCAACTATTAGTAGTGTTTTATGACTCATATACATGCACATTGTGGAGGACGAAGGCATTTTTCTATTTAGGTAGCCTTCAGATGAAATTACATACATTTGTTCCCTCTTTTTCTACCCATGTTGTGCTTGTGCCCTTTATTCGGTGACTAACCACATTACAAGCCCGTAAATTCCCCATTGGTTACTAGTCCCAAGCCTAGCTTGGGGGAGCTAATAGTAGTGAGGTGAGGGAGTTGTAGTGTGGTACATTTTGAGCATATTGAGTATTGAAAAGGGAAGTTCTTCTTATCATGATTGTTGTTGAAAAAATGAGCTGAAAAATGAATGAGATGGGGAGAATAAAAAAAAATGTGAAGGTTCCAAAAGAAAAAAAAAAAAAAGAGATTGAGCAAGAAAAAAAAAAGAGAAAAAAAATCGTTATTCTCAAAATAGTTCAAGCTTTTGTCACTCCGGTATTACGATTTCTTATCTTCATGAGTGATTGGTTATAATTGTGAAATCAAGGCAAGAAAGTATAGTGTGGTTTGTTTGTTGTTTTATCATGTGTTGAGTGGGAGAGTAGTGGTCATTATTTGTGATTGATCATGGATTTGCTAGGATTTATGCTCCCCAAAGCCAAGGCTTTAAGCTCACATTTTACCCAAATTTACCACACCCTTACCTAAGCCTATCATTACAAGCTTGAAAGACCTTCCGACATTTGTGCATAGAGTTGTATTAATGTGAAAGTAGTTGTTTATTAATGCAAGTTATGACATGACACATTCCGAGTCGATTACTAGGTTGAGTGCATGTTTTTCTAGACGCACGAGTGTTGTGAGTTTGGGAGGGCATTGTATACATATATGTTGGGAGGGGAGCAAACGGGTACATTTTTTATCCGCCACATAAATGAGTGACGAGTGTGTGAGCACTAGTCTTGAATTCCATTGTACACTTGTGGTTCGCTTTGCGTGACGATTGTTAAGGTGGATTGGCAATTGAATGAATTTGATTGGTTGACATTGATGCATGCTTGTTGGATTTTGCCTCGAATTATGTCTTTCATTTTGAATTATGTTGGGGGTGAAGTTGGTTTTGTGTTCATCGATGATTTCCTTGCTTAGGGACAAGCAAGGATCTAGCTTGGGGAGGTTTGATATGCATGTTTTATATAGTATTTTTACCCCCGTCCCTTAGTACTTTTATGTGTCAAACGTGCTCTTAGGAGCCGTTTCTAGTACTAATGTGTGTTATTGAGTGTGCCTTGAGTTTCAGGTTTGATTATGAGAAATTGGTCTTTTTAGACCCGTTTCATGTTGATCTAGGCCACTATATGAGCCCGAGGAAGTTCGGGACCTCCATCGTCGACTTTCGGGAGCCTTGGATGCTTATGGTTGAGCCCCGAGAGTTAGACTCAGTGATATGGGCGAGCTACATTGAAGATTGCAAATCGCCCTGGAAACTGAGGGCGAAATGCAACCATCGGGCGAAATTTAGGCAATTTGGATTCATAAATGCGCGCCCGATCGGGCGCAGCTCGCCCGTTCCGGATCGGGCGGTCATCCTGGAGCCTATGTGGAGAGTTCACAAACCGCCCGATCGGGCGGATTTTGGCCCGATCGGGCCGACTATCGAGTGGATCGCCCGATCGGGCGAAGCGACGCCCGATCGGGCGACGCCAACCTCCAGCAGTTTTTCGCGCATTTACTTTCCGTTTTTTAGGCTTTATTTTGGTAAACTATATAAACAAGCTTTAATTATTTTTAGAGGACACTTTATTTTCTAGTATTGAAGCTTAGTATTATTTCCCTTAGCCTAGTTTTCTCTCTAGTTTATGCAAAAACACTTAGTTTAATTCTCAATAAAAATTCAAGCTTTCACTTCCCTTTATTCTTCAAATAGGTATTATTTCTTATTTCAATTTATTGTCTCGCTTTAATAATGCTTTCAATTATGATTATTGCTTTGTTTATTGTCAACATGCTTGAGTAGTTTAATTTCTAGGGTTGGGGATCCATGAATAATATGAAGGGATGATTGAATGATTATGATTGTTGGCATTGTAATTGATTCCTATTGATTGGTTTATTTCACTATACAATTAGATTTGCGCAGGTTTAATTGTGGTAGTTATGCAATATCAAATTAAGATTCGAGAGATGCAATTTGATGTTTAGGCTTGTGTCAATAGGTGGAATTAGAGTTAATACGTAGCGAGAGCCCGTTAATTCTAAGTCTATGATTAGTATCGACTTGAGAGAGCATACTAGTCTAATTAATTACTTTGTTGATTATCGTGATTGTTCAATGTCCTGGATTATTATTTGTTGGTGAACCTATACCCTAGATTCCTTAATATATTGATTCATTCTTGTTTAATTATCGTTCGTAGTCTTAGCATACAAACCATCAACCAACTTTTGTTCACAATAGTCTAGATTAATTAATTGATAGTAGAAAGAACGCCTGTTTCCCTGTGGATTCGATCCTGACTTCCCTTGCTACCTAGCTAGTGGACCTTAGGTTATTTTTTGATTAGGTGATACGACTTTAGCCTGTCAGTGGGTGGGTTGATTAGGGGTGTTAATTAGGGATTAGGTACTTTAATTACACGTTAAGGGGTTGATTATGGGGTTGATGACGTCATTAAGTATATTTGGTGTATTTAGTTTTGAAATAGGGGTATTATGTAATAAGTATTGTAACAGGGGTATTTTATGTATTTCTGCAAGTCGAGGGGCATTTGGTGAATTACGCCAAAATTCGGGGGTATTTCCTGAAAAATTCGTTTCATATATGTAAAATAACCTAGCTAAGCCATTTTATAGGCATTACATGATAAAATGTAACGTTTAATCATAAATGTACATAATTGACCATTAAATAGGTAATAACAGCTTGCTTAGGAACGGTTTGTAACCGCCGCCCTTCCCTTAGCCGTTGAGAGCAAGGTGGAAGGGTGCTTTGTCACGCCCTGCTGGCAGCCACGTATGCTCCGCTTGGCATGTCTGACCACGTCATCAAGAGGGTATTTCCCTCCCTAACAATTGTCCCCAAAACCCATTTTGAATTTATTCCGGGAAGTTCAACAGGAGAAATGGGTTTTACAAGAAATGGGTGGAAACTACCTCTTGCTCCTCCCAATGCTGACGGCGTTAATGTAATAATGATCTTGGAAAATCTAACCGCCCATCTGTGCCCATAAATACACCCGTCCGTTCAACCACTTTCACACACTTCCTCACTCTATCTCTTCTCATTTTTGGAAAGAACAACCGGTGCCTTTCTCTCTCTCTTCCTCAGGTAACTGCTCCTCTTCCATCTTCCTTCCTTTTTCCTTTCAAATTCCTTTATGTCGCAGAGGATGGGAACAAAATCCACCCGTGCAAAGAACAAAAGGGTAGTGGTAGAGTGCGATTTGGACGAAGGGCCGATTTTTAGCCCTACCCACATCCTGGATAAGAAAAATGCTCGACCGGCCACTTGGGGAAAGCAAGACATGGCGGCTCTCAGGGAAGAGTGTGGCTTCCCTCTGTCGGCGGTGATTCGGTTGCCGCAGCCCGATGAACGGGCCGATTGGACATCGGACGGTTGGGTGTGCTTTTATGAGTACTCCTTCAGAATCGGGTACACCTACCCTTTCACGCCGCCGGTGAGGGGGGTTTTGAAAACCCTGGCGGTGCCGCAGGCACAATTGATGCCGCCGGTTTAGCGAGTAATGCATCTGGTTGACCACCTGGCCGGTCAATTGGACATGGAATTCCGGGTCGAGGACCTGGTTTACACCTACAAGGTCCAAAATTACGGGGCTGGCAGGTATTTGCTGCATGTCAAGGATGACAGAGAGGCTCTCGTGGGTGCAGATAAGTCGAACGACCGCGGGTGGATGGGTCGGTTCTTTTTTGTGGAGTTGGCTAGTTTGGGGCCCAACTCCGACTTCTTGACGGGGGAGTGGATGGCTAGAGGTATTTTTGTTTGTTTGTGTTTTCTAGGCTTGTCGATTTGACTTTGTCTCACTTGTTTGTTTTTGTAGGTGCGTCATTCGACACCATTGGAGTCGGCGCCGAGGCTGTGGAAAAAACTGTTTTACTCTTGGGGGTCCCTTTGAAGGACAGGGCTTTCAGCGACATCAAGTTCGAACGCGAGGAACTCTCCTAGGAAGAGGAAAATTCTGAGCGTGCAAACATGTCAACATCAACAGGTAAAAATGGGGTAGGGTTAGTTTACTACTTAGGTTCTTCGCCCTTTACAAAAAATAGATTACAATTGTTGTGACGAGACTGTGTCGTCCAAATATATATGCAGGAACTGGTCCGTCGACACGCTCTGGCAAGGCTCCTTCTACCGACGCATTGCTGAAGAAGAGGTTGGAGGCACTAGGGAGTGTGTCTCGGCCTAAGCCCGTCACGGTGGTCTCACCTCGGAGGCCGGCAAAGGCTTCCAACGATGCTGTTATGATTGGGGAGATGGGAACATCTTCTGCTGCAGAGTTCAAGTTGCCGCCTCCAGAGGAAGCTTACTGTGGAGTTCCCTGACGACTTCGGGTCGGCAGATGCTCCACAACACCAGCTTTGTCCAGAAGTTGACCGCCTGTGGATGCCGTCAAGCCGAGAACGTCAAGAGACCCTGTCCCTAGTCGCTGCAACTGTTGAGAGTGTCTCGGATGCTTGGAAGGTATGCTTTACTTTAGTGCTTCAACTTTTGTTAATATGTCGTCTTGTAGTCGTCATATAGTGACTGGAGTATCTTTTCCTTTTCTTCTTCTTCTTGTTAATGCAGGGCCTACAATCTGCTTTGGCTACGCGCCATCATGTCATAATGTTAGAAGATCAAATAGTAAAAATGAAAAACGACATGAAGAAAGCTAGGCAGAAGGTTGGTCGACTTGGCGGCGTGGCCAAGGAGGCGACGGCCAAGGCTGAGATGCTGGAGGCGGAGCAGGGAAAAGGGGCTGCTAAGATTGCTGCGTTGAATGCCGAGAAGGAGTTGTTGGCTGCTGAGGTTGACGAGCTGAAGACGTCTCTTTCCAAAGTCAAGGCGAGGAGTTTCGAGTGTGCTGGCTATTACACTTGGAAAATGAAGGTTGAGATGATGGAAGACTTCAAGGCGGGAAGACATGTGAACTGGAATATAGAGGAGGATATTGCCCAGTTCAACGCTGCATTCCCCGAGGACTATGTCTCCCCTGGTGCCGTTAGCGATGAAGAAGACGTTGAGGAGGGTGCAACAACAACTAGCCCCAATGCCGAGATGGTGGCGGCACCAGGCGATGGAGAACAAGGGGAGAATGCAGGTCCAGCAGATCCTCAGGAGTAGCTCTGTCCCCCCTCCCTAAAAAATTAAAATTTCAATGGTGACTGGTGTTTTTAAACAATGGTTTTTGTGTTTGGCCTTTGAATGGGACAAAAAATATTGTGGTTGTGTTTCGTCTTAATGGCGGCAGCCTTTTGTGTGTGTTTTGGGCTTGTCCAAGGGGACAAGTCATGTAAATATTTGTGGACTTTTTAATTCTAAGTTTGGTTTGTGTGAATTGCTTGTGTTTTGGAAAAATATGTTTGGGTTTGTGTTTGTTTTGCAGGTAATGTGCGTACCTCGAGTTTGACTCTGGCGACTCCCCCAGCTTGTCAGTGGAGATGCTGCAAAGCGGAAAATGTAGATTGTAGCATAATGTAAATCTGTATTCCAATGTGTATGTAATGTACAATGTAATGTGTCAGGCGTTTTTGTTATGGCCTAAATTGTAGTTTGTAATGTGTAAAATTGTAATATGTAATTTGTACAAGTGTGTTTGCAACGTTTGAGAAATATTAAATAAAATGATGAATCTTCCTTGTATCTGAATATGTCTTGCTGTGTGATTTTTCTTCAACTTGCATTCCTATGTTTGCATTTCAATTTATCCAACCTATCCTCTTCGTGTCGAACTCGTCTTCATGTGGGCGTCATAGTATCAACATAGCAGAGCGTGAGGATTGGCCGTTGGTGGAGCCAACGGCCCTCCGATGCTTAAGTCAGTATAGAGCGACATGAAATGGAACGAAGTTACGACAAGAAGAGGAAAAGAAAGAGTTCAGAAAGAATACTGGACGAAGTCGTGTTGTATGTGTATGTTTGTTGTTCCTTCTAGGTGTTTGTTCATGTCAGCTTCATGTTGTGATCTGCAAAACGAGACGATGGCGTCAAGGTTGGCCGTTGGTGTGGCCAACGCCCCTTCGATGCCTAAGTCAGTAATGATAATGAAGGAAAAAAATCGAAAAATAAAAAGGACAAAAATAGGGGACTTATCTGATTTCGTTGTCGTCACAGTTGTTCCTTATCATGATTGCATCCCAGATCATCTCGGGTCGAGGATGTGACGTGCTGTCCCCAATTTGGGGATGTCGATACGATGTCGGTGAATACCAGTCTTCCTGTGTGTTAGAAAAAACTAAAAAAATGTTTAGAAATGGTACAACTTCAAGTGCGTTGCGTTCCAGCTCCTTGGGATGGATGTACTGTCTCTATCGACCAACTCGTATGCGCCATGACCTGTTCATCTTACGATCTGATAGGGACCTTCCCAGGTCAAGGCCACCTTGCCGTGTCGAGGATCCTTTTTATTTGGAAAGACCTTGCGCAGAACCCATCACTACAAGAAAAAAGGGCTTTCGTGGTGATTATTTTGGCCTTTAGTAGCGAATATATTCGCTACGAAAACATTCCCCATCAATTAGATATTCGAGGCGGTAGCCACCGTTGCCTAGCCTTTTGTAGCGATTAGCACATTCAATGAGGTAGACCAAAACAATCGATACGAAATACTATGTATAATAGTATCGATTATTTTAGCGATTATAATCTCTATAATTTCTTAATTTCACATACCAAATACATTAGGTTTAGCGGCAAAAGAATCGATGCTATAGGTAGTTATAGTAGCGAATGCAATAGACGCTATTAAATACCTATCGTATCGATTATTATCACTACTATAGGTTACTTATTGTTGCAAATTTAAGTGATACTATTAATTTTGTAATTGATACATTTACTAAAATAAGAATCCAAATTAACAGTCTATACGGCGATTATAATCGCTACATAATGGATTATATTATAAATAAATAACTCATAAAGAATAAGTCATAAGTCATTACATAGGTGATATATAATTGTCTAATAGTCTTAAAAACTTAACAAATGTTATCTAATAATCTGCAGATGACAAGATAAATAACTAATTAACTACTACAATGCAACTTCTAATATAAAATTCAACCAAAATTCGAAAAGAATTAAAGTATAAAATTCGAAAATTACCTAGAACTACTTCGTGAAATCAACTGAGAATGGCGAATTCGTTTGCTCTGAATACCTCAATTTGGGGAAGGAGACAAGGGATGACAAAGGAACAACCAAAACAGAATTAGTATGTACTTATCATCTAAATGTCGAATAGAATTAGCAAAATTCAACAAAAATTTGAAAAGAATTAGAATATAAAAGAGTAAAATTACCTGCTTCGTGAAATCAATAGAGGGTGCCGAATTTGTGTTTTCTGAATAAAAAAATTTGGGTAGGGAGAGGAGTGATGACCAGAAAACAACAAGAAACGAATCAATATATAATTATCATCCAAATATCAAAAAAGAATTAGGAAAAAAGTAAAATTACCTGCTTCGTGAAATCAACAGAGGGTGCCGAATTTTTGTTTTCTGAATAACTCAATTTGGGTAGGGAGAGAAGTGATGACAAGAAAACAACAAGAAACAATTAATATATAATTATCATTCAAATATCAAAAAAGGATTAGGAAAAAGTAAAATTTAGCTGCTTCGTGAAATCAACAGAGGGTGCGAATTTGTGTTTTCTGAATAAAACAATTTGGGTAGGGAGAGAAGTGATGACAAGAAAACAACAAGAAACAAATTAATATATAATTATCATCCAAATATCAAAAAGGAATTAGAAAAAATCAACTAGAATTTGAAAAGGATTGGGAAATTCAACCCAATTTCGAAAATAATTAGGAAAACGTTACCAAATTTTGAAACGAATTAAAATAAAAATTTAGGAAATTACCTTGAATTTGAGATTGTAACACCCTCGATTTACTAATCTTTAAATAAATAAGAAATATAAAAGACTTTATAGAAATTGCGGAAGCTTACAACTAAATCGGAGGTATCACCGCCACACTTGACCACATTGTCAAGTGCTAAGGCTTACAAAACTTAAACTATTACAACTCGGTTACTAGGTGGTCTATTTACAACTGAAAAACACTAAACTGTCACACAAGAATAAACGATAATACTGGAACTCCTTTAACTTGTAACTGCATCCTTCACGATCAATCTGCTCCAGTCAATCTTGACTGCTCACCATAGAGGACAAATTCCAAAAGGATCGTCGCAGGGCCACCATAAGAAAAAGACATGGCCGCAAACACACATAACAAATAAACACACACGTCAGCAAAAGCTGAGTAATCATCGCTTATTGAATAACCAGACATATAATAATAATAATAATAATAATAATAATAATAATAATAATAATAATAATTTAACAAACACATAAGTACAAATTGATGAACAATTCTTATAAAACTAGTACCTATAACCATAAGTAACAAGGGTTTATTGTTAATTTCTTATAAGTTCACCATTAGAGGAATGTGGATCGAGTCCACCACCCAATATTATATATTGAACTATTGGATGTAACCACCAGAGAGATGTGGATCGCGTCCACCACCCATTAGTATATATTAAACTATTGGATGTAACCACCAGAAAAATGTGAATCTAGTCCACCACCCAATAGTATTGAGCTATTGGATGTAACCACCAAATAGGTCTTAGTCTTTAAGTGTGCACACCCCCCGGTGAGTGTTTTTAACTCAAAGGAGTAGATTAAGCCTAGGGTCGTGCTCATGGCTCCGACCAAATAATAAAGCACAATGTGCTATTTAAGCGGTTCATATAATATCTTAGGGAAAAAGGTATTAGAAGATGATCAATTATCATCCCAAAATAAACTACATCAATTCCCAATAGTACAATATGCATATGCTCCAAGCTTCCAAGCTTACAACAATAATATTGTTTACCTCAACCTTCTACCCAATGTCAATTTCTCGATAAACCCCACAAAGATAGTACATTAGTACGCTAATCCTTATTAGCCAAATCATATATTTCCCTTACAGTAGTAAAACCTCAAATAAATTAGGGTAAATACCAATTGAAGAGAAACGTAAGCAAGTAATCAATAATGTAAGATAAATTGCATCATATAAGAAAACCAATATTCTAAAGTAGATATAATCGTGCATATTAGCGAATTTAGAGCAATTTAGACACATTACAGCAAAGCAGAATACATAAACCAATAGCATACGCATTACACAAAATAATGAATAAATACGAATAACTCGTAGAATAACACGATAGACTAGGTGCGTGTGATTACAATTAACATATACAGATAATTCGAATAGACTAAGTACGTGTGATTATAACTAATAATATACAAAAGGGACTAAGCGTGATTAGTAACTACTAATTAATAAAGCCAAGAAACTCTATAACGATCTAAAACTCTAGAATATATAGATTGACCTAATCCAAATTTCCAATATCAATCCACAAATAAACTAGACCCTTAGATATCTAAACATATACAAAATAACAGTGACTAATATAATAAGAAATCTAAATCAACAATATTATTCATGAGTTGAGCATTTATCTAATACACGTTATCACATTATTCACTTATAATAAGACATAAAATTTATACTATATATAACAAACAACTCCAAAGACCTATACATAATTATATATAATAATCAATACTTAATTACGAATAATTTAAAGAAACTACGTGTGCGTGATTACCTTCCAATGATTATTTATACTCAAAATATACGATCAGGTCAAAGAACCGGGTAAAAGGCTAATTGCGGCTATTGTTTTTAGTTGATAAAACTCATGTTTTGGTTGATTATGTGAGGTCTAATCATGAGTTTGCAAATTTGGGATTAACACTAAATATCAAAATGGATTTCATGTGATAAAAAGGTGCGCATGAACAATGGCAGTAGGACTCTTGAGTTTAATGCTCATTGGTCAACTAACACAAGGCTCTGGAGGGAGAAATAGAAAGACGGCTGAGGCAACATACCCATCTTTGTTTTTTTTTTTTTTTACAAAACAATTAGGGTTTATGGGTATTTATAACTCCCCACAAGAGTCCTACTAATAATAAAATAGTGTTTTAAATTTTCTGAATAAAATATTAAAAGAGACTAACTAAAAAGGAAATATCGTTTAGTAATACTTATAACTTCATTTTCTCTATAAAATATATAGTATGAAATCATAAAATATTGGGGTATTACAGAGATGAAACAGCTGCAATGGAGTTTCGTGAAATCAAGAATCCAGGATGAAAACTCGATCACCGTTTGCGCGAATTAATCAACCCTGCACCAGAATCCCGTGCTTCTGAGTTCAAGCTTTTGGTGTCACCTAGGGAGGATGAGAGAAAACTGATAACCCTAAGTTGAGAAGATGGAAGGCAGTGGAGGGAGTGGAAGTTTTTAGCGGAAAAGATTTTCGCGAATTTTTTTTGAAGGAATTGGGAAGCGAATTTTTTTTGAAGGAATTGAAAAGTTGGGCGCAATTTCTGAAAGTTTAGGCGGTATGTATGGGAATAATATCTAATTCATTATTCGTATTGATTAGTTAAAGGCAAATATAACGATTAAAAAGTGCCATAATCGTCTACATCATTTAACACACACTATTGACTTATAGTAGTGATTATACATTCTGTACTAAATAATCGCCACAAAAAGGTAAATTTCTTGTAGTGCCACAAAAGGTAAATTTCTTGTAGTGCCAATCCCATGGTTAGAGTTTTGTGGGCTAAGCTTCGTCCTCCAGCGTGATTTCCGCTTTCACCATCATGGATGTTCCTCAATGTCGACACGATCTCATCATGATCTAAGCACCTCAAGTATGGTCCTGCAATTGACTTTCTGAACAGTACCCCATGGATTAGGATGAACCTGGAGGCTTTCATACGGAAGGATTTCTCGTGGGTGATTCCAGGTGGGATGGTATGGTGTTTGAGCCAATGTATGTAGGGGTCGCGCCATGATGTGGGCATTTGAGTTGGTGGAGTTTATTCAGTGATGGGTAAGTTATCTTTTGTGATGGCTGGATACATTAAGTGGACTACGGGGATGGAGGTGAGCTTTGGTTTGATATTCGAGCCAAGGTTAGCTAGGGCATCAGCCTGGGTATTTTGATCTCTTGGTATTTGTTGCAGGGTGCATGAATCGAACTTGTTGACGAGCCTTTTTGCTATTTCCAGGTAGGCCTGCATCTTAGAATCCTTTGCTGCATACGAACCGTTAATTTGACTGATAATCAATAATGAATCACAACGTACCTCGAGTCGACGGACGCTCATGTCGAGTGCTAGTGACAATCCTAAGATCAAGGCTTTGTACTCCGCCTCATTGTTGGTAGCTTTGAACTCACAACAGACAGATTGCACTATGGTGTCCCCTTGTGGCGACTTTAGCACAATACCCAGACCTGTTCCCCGTATGTTGGAGGAGCCGTCAGTGTGTAGGGTCCATGTGGATGAGAGTCCATCATCGGTTAGCATGTTGACTTCCAAGTCGACTTCATGTTGGATACTTGGGCTGAAGTCAGCCACAAAATCTGCTAGAGCTTGCGACTTGGTGGCTGTGCGATGTTCATACCTAATGTCGTAGCAACCTAACTGTATTGCCCATTTGGACGTCCTGCCAGATAACTCAGGCTTCCTCATGATTGACTTCATGGGATAGTTAGTTCTAACAGTTATAGGATGACACTCAAAATAAGGGCGTAATTTAGTAGAAGCAACAATTAGTGCAAGGACAAGTTTTTCAAGATGGGAGTACCTTGTTTCGGCACTAAGTAAGGACTTACTGACGTAGTAGACGGGTAATTGCTTGCCGTCTTCTTCTCGTACTAATACTGCACTAATGGTCGACTCTGTGACTGCAAGGTATACTTGTAATTCCTCATTGTCTTTTGGTTTTGACAGCAGCGGGGGTTCTAACAGGTACTGTTTGAGTTATTTCAGCGCAGCTTCATGTTGGTCGATCCAATTGAACTTGTAGTTCTTCCTGAGGATGTTGTAAAATAACTTGCACTTATCAGACGACATGGAGATGAAACGGTTGAGAGAGGCAACTCTTCCTGCTAGCTTTTGCACGTCCTTTTGATTTCGAGGTGACTGTAGGTTGATAATTGCACGGATTTGGTCGGGACTAGCTTCGATGCCTCTTTGAGTGACCATGTAACCCAATTTCGAAAATAATTAGGAAAACGATACCAAATTTTGAAACGAATTAAAATAAAAATTTAGGAAATTACCTTGAATTTGAGATTGTAACACCCCCGATTTACTAATCTTTAAATAAATAAGAAATATAAAAGACTTTATAGAAATTGCGGAAGCTTACACCTAAATCGGAGGTATCACCGCCACACTTGACCACATTGTCAAGTGCTAAGGCTTACAAAACTTAAACTATTACAACTCGGTTACTAGGTGGTCTATTTACAACTGAAAAACACTAAACTGTCATACAAGAATAAACGATAATACTGGAACTCCTTTAACTTGTAACTGCATCCTTCACGATCAATCTGCTCCAGTCAATCTTGACTGCTCACCATAGAGGACAAATTCCAAAAGGATCGTCGCAGGGCCACCATAAGAAAAAGACATGGCCGCAAACACAGATAACAAATAAACACACACGTCAGCAAAAGCTGAGTAATCATCGCTTATTGAATAACCAGACATATAATAATAATAATAATAATAATAATAATAATAATAATAATAATAATAATAATAATAATAATAATAATAATAATTTAACAAACACATAAGTACAAATTGATGAACAATTCTTATAAAACTAGTACCTATAACCATAAGTAACAAGGGTTTATTGTTAATTTCTTATAAGTTCACCATTAGAGGAATGTGGATCGAGTCCACCACCCAATATTATATATTGAACTATTGGATGTAACCACCAGAGAGATGTGGATCGCGTCCACCACCCATTAGTATATATTAAACGGATATTTCATGAGATACCCCCGAGGTTTAAGTTTATTCACCAGGTACCCTCGTTGTTTCAGTAATCCACCAGGTACCCCTCAGGTTTCATTTTCTCGCATGACTTAACCTTGCCGTTAAGTGGCCGTTAAGTGGCCGTTAGAAACTTTTTTTCACCAGGTACCCTTGTAATTTATTTCACCAGGTACCCCTGAGGTTTCATAGATTTTCACCAGGTACCCTTATGTTTTTATGGTAATTGCACCAGATACCCCAGCTCACCAACGGCTAAAAAAACTAGCCGTTGGTGAGCCTTCTCTATTTAAAGGGGGAGCATCAGCAACTCTTCACTACAACTTTCTGTTCTTCCCATTAACCAACTCATATTTTCCCTATTTCCCAACTCACTTTCAAATGAGCTCATATTCTCAATCTCAATCTTCCTCTACAACGTATGAATCCTCATACGTTGTAGTTCCAAACAAAACATGCAACATATGTGGGAAAAAATTTGCAATAAGAAGTTCTGAAACAATGAAAAATCCTCAAAAACTATATTACAAGTGTGACTTATGTGACAACTTCAAGTGGTGCAAGGGAAGCATTGAGCAACCACTGCCAATGAGAAACAACAAAGGTAGCACAAAGGAAGGAGAAATTGAAGAAAATAGAAGCTTGAATGAAGAAATTCACCAAATGAAGAAGAAACTCGAGCAACAAAAGAAATTAATGCATGGAGCTATAAAAAATGGCATTCTAATGTTTTTTATTCTAGTATCATGTTTACCTCTTTTTCTCAGTTTAGGGGGTCTACCTGATGCTCTCTTCATGGGTGGTGGGAGGATAATAGAAAGGTCAAAAGAAGGCCATTGGGTTGGGTCAGGCATGGGGTGCATGTGCTCTGAGTAAGTTAACTTGTATGCTTGCCCTTTGAAGTAGTGAGACACAAAATCAGTAGCCTCAAGTCTTTGGTGGTAAATAACCCTAAGGCCATGTCTGCAAGGTATGCCAGATATTTGCCATACTCCACAACCACAAGTCCTTGCATCTAACTTAATAGGGTATTTGACAGCCCCCTCTTTCACTTCATATTCCCCTCCCACAGCAGCTGTTACAGAACAAAACCTAGACTGTTGACTCCTCTCTTCTAATACCCCAGCAGCATATTCAGTCAATTGGTTTGGTCCCATTTCTATAGCCTTGCCAAATCTAGACCCAATCTTCTTCATACACCAACTCCCAGCCTCTATTAGATCCAAGCATCCAAGCACAAACAAAATAAAGCAGCAAAACAGAAAATGTATTAATAAAAAGGACAGGGGTGGTGTAAAACATATGCAACCACAGTGTAAAAAGCAGTAAAGATAGAACATTTACCTTCCATCAGAGTGTACACTGGCATGTCTCTAAAAGGCTTGGTACAAGCGTTGAAAGATTCAACAAAATTGGTGGTGTTGTGATCATAAACCACTTGTGGTTCAAACTTGTGCCTTGACCACTGCTTTGGCACTTGGGACAGATAATCAACAACCTTTGGATCAATTTTGGCAATCTTCTCCATTGCCTTGTTGTACACATATGGGTTGTATGCATTTGCAGCAACCCAGAAAGACTTATGGACTTATGGAATGCAGTTCCATACCAGCCAGTTTTTTTAAAAAAAAGTAGCCGTTGGTGAGCAGGGGTATCTGGTGAAATTACCATAAAACATAAGGATACCTGGTGAAAAACTAAGAAACCTCAGGGGTACCTGGTGAAATAAATTACGAGGGTACCTGGTGAAAAAAAGTTTCTAACGGCCACTTAACGGCAGGGTTAAGTCATGCGAGAAAATGAAACCTGAGGGGTACCTGGTGGATTACTGAAACAACGAGGGTACCTGGTGAATAAACTTAAACCTCGGGGGTATCTCATGAAAAACCCGTATATTAAACTATTGGATGTAACCACCAGAAAAATGTGAATCTAGTCCACCACCCAATAGTATTGAGCTATTGGATGTAACCACCAAATAGGTCTTAGTCTTTAAGTGTGCACACCCCCATGTGAGTGTTTTTAACTCAAAGGAGTAGATTAAGCCTAGGGTCGTGCTCATGACTCCGACCAAATAATAAAGCACAATGTGCTATTTAAGCGGTTCATATAATATCTTAGGGGAAAAGGTATTAGAAGATGATCAATTATCATCCCAAAATAAACTACATCAATTCCCAATAGTACAATATGCATATGCTCCAAGCTTCCAAGCTTACAACAATAATATTGTTTACCTCAACCTTCTACCCAATGTCAATTTCTCGATCAACCCCACAAAGATAGTACATTAGTACGCTAATCCTTATTAGCCAAATCATATATTTCCCTTACAGTAGTAAAACCTCAAATAAATTAGGGTAAATACCAATTGAAGAGAAACGTAAGCAAGTAATCAATAATGTAGGATAAATTGCATCATATAAGAAAACCAATATTCTAAAGTAGATATAATCGTGCATATTAGCGAATTTAGAGCAATTTAGACACATTACAGCAAAGCAGAATACATAAACCAATAGCATACGCATTACACAAAATAATGAATAAATACGAATAACTCGTAGAATAACACGATAGACTAGGTGCGTGTGATTACAATTAACATATACAGATAATTCGAATAGACTAAGTACGTGTGATTATAACTAATAATATACAAAAGGGACTAAGCGTGATTAGTAACTACTAATTAATAAAGCCAAGAAACTCTATAACGATCTAAAACTCTAGAATATATAGATTGACCTAATCCAAATTTCCAATATCAATCCACAAATAAACTAGACCCTTAGATATCTAAACATATACAAAATAACAGTGACTAATATAATAAGAAATCTAAATCAACAATATTATTCATGAGTTGAGCATTTATCTAATACACGTTATCACATTATTCACTTATAATAAGACATAAAATTTATACTATATATAACAAACAACTCCAAAGACCTATACATAATTATATATAATAATCAATACTTAATTACGAATAATTTAAAGAAACTACGTGTGCGTGATTACCTTCCAATGATTATTTATACTCAAAATATACGATCAGGTCAAAGAACCGGGTAAAAGGCTAATTGCGGCTATTGTTTTTAGTTGATAAAACTCATGTTTTGGTTGATTATGTGAGGTCTAATCATGAGTTTGCAAATTTGGGATTAACACTAAATATCAAAATGGATTTCATGTGATAAAAAGGTGCGCATGAACAATGGCAGTAGGACTCTTGAGTTTAATGCTCATTGGTCAACTAACACAAGGCTCTGGAGGGAGAAATAGAAAGACGGCTGAGGCAACATACCCATCTTTGTTTTTTTTTTTTTTTACAAAACAATTAGGGTTTATGGGTATTTATAACTCCCCACAAGAGTCCTACTAATAATAAAATAGTGTTTTAAATTTTCTGAATAAAATATTAAAAGAGACTAACTAAAAAGGAAATATCGTTTAGTAATACTTATAACTTCATTTTCTCTATAAAATATATAGTATGAAATCATAAAATATTGGGGTATTACAATCTACCCCCTTAAAAGAAGTTTCATCCCGAAACTTAAAGTTGAGAATTTTTTTAGGGTATTACAATCTACCCACCTTAAAAGAAGTTTCGTCCCGAAACTTAAAATTAGAAAGATATAGAATATAAAATATACCCTCTTTAAAAGAAGTATTTCCCGGAACTTAAGTTAGAAAAAATTTGTGACTAAATTTCAAAAGCTTTTAAAAAAAACATTATACCAACTTTGCTACAAAAATATTTTGGATATTACATTCTATCCCCCTTAAAAAAAGGTAGTTCGTCCCCGAACCTAAAGCTAGTCAAATAATCACATCACAAGGAACACATAACTAACACATAGAAAGAGATACTTTATTAAATTAAACGGCTTGTCCTATAACTTTTAAGCTTAACTCTTAGTAAGTCATTTTAATCCTAAAACTCAAACCAGACACAGGGATATGAAGATCCCTGTGTTAATTCAAGACCGGATAGACTCTTGATACCATTTTGTAACACCCCCGATTTACTAATCTTTAAATAAATAAGAAATATAAAAGACTTTATAGAAATTGCGGAAGCTTACACCTAAATCGGAGGTATCACCGCCACACTTGACCACATTGTCAAGTGCTAAGGCTTACAAAACTTAAACTATTACAACTCGGTTACTAGGTGGTCTATTTACAACTGAAAAACACTAAACTGTCATACAAGAATAAACGATAATACTGGAACTCCTTTAACTTGTAACTGCATCCTTCACGATGAATCTGCTCCAGTCAATCTTGACTGCTCACCATAGAGGACAAATTCCAAAAGGATCGTCGCAGGGCCACCATAAGAAAAAGACATGGCCGCAAACACACATAACAAATAAACACACACGTCAGCAAAAGCTGAGTAATCATCGCTTATTGAATAACCAGACATATAATAATAATAATAATAATAATAATAATAATAATTTAACAAACACATAAGTACAAATTGATGAACAATTCTTATAAAACTAGTACCTATAACCATAAGTAACAAGGGTTTATTGTTAATTTCTTATAAGTTCACCATTAGAGGAATGTGGATCGAGTCCACCACCCAATAGTATATATTGAACTATTGGATGTAACCACCAGAGAGATGTGGATCGCGTCCACCACCCATTAGTATAAATTAAACTATTGGATGTAACCACCAGAAAAATGTGAATCTAGTCCACCACCCAATAGTATTGAGCTATTGGATGTAACCACCAAATAGGTCTTAGTCTTTAAGTGTGCACACCCCCCGGTGAGTGTTTTTAACTCAAAGGAGTAGATTAAGCCTAGGGTCGTGCTCATGGCTCCGACCAAATAATAAAGCACAATGTGCTATTTAAGCGGTTCATATAATATCTTAGGGAAAAAGGTATTAGAAGATGATCAATTATCATCCCAAAATAAACTACATCAATTCCCAATAGTACAATATGCATATGCTCCAAGCTTCCAAGCTTACAACAATAATATTGTTTACCTCAACCTTCTACCCAATGTCAATTTCTCGATCAACCCCACAAAGATAGTACATTAGTACGCTAATCCTTATTAGCCAAATCATATATTTCCCTTACAGTAGTAAAACCTCAAATAAATTAGGGTAAATACCAATTGAAGAGAAACGTAAGCAAGTAATCAATAATGTAAGATAAATTGCATCATATAAGAAAACCAATATTCTAAAGTAGATATAATCGTGCATATTAGCGAATTTAGAGCAATTTAGACACATTACAGCAAAGCAGAATACATAAACCAATAGCATACGCATTACACAAAATAATGAATAAATACGAATAACTCGTAGAATAACACAATAGACTAGGTGCGTGTGATTACAATTAACATATACAGATAATTCGAATAGACTAAGTACATGTGATTATAACTAATAATATACAAAAGGGACTAAGCGTGATTAGTAACTACTAATTAATAAAGCCAAGAAACTCTATAACGATCTAAAACTCTAGAATATATAGATTGACCTAATCCAAATTTCCAATATCAATCCACAAATAAACTAGACCCTTAGATATCTAAACATATACAAAATAACAATGACTAATATAATAAGAAATCTTAATCAACAATATTATTCATGAGTTGAGCATTTATCTAATACACGTTATCACATTATTCACTTATAATAAGACATAACATTTATACTATATATAACAAACAACTCCAAAGACCTATACATAATTATATATAATAATCAATACTTAATTACGAATAATTTAAAGAAACTACGTGTGCGTGATTACCTTCCAATGATTATTTATACTCAAAATATCCGATCAGGTCAAAGAACCGGGTAAAAGGCTAATTGCGGCTATTGTTTTTAGTTGATAAAACTCATGTTTTGGTTGATTATGTGAGGTCTAATCATGAGTTTGCAAATTTGGGATTAACACTAAATATCAAAATGGATTTCATGTGATAAAAAGGTGCGCATGAACAATGGCAGTAGGACTCTTGAGTTTAATGCTCATTGGTCAACTAACACAAGGCTCTGGAGGGAGAAATAGAAAGACGGCTGAGGCAACATACCCATCTTTGTTTTTTTGTTTTTACAAAACAATTAGGGTTTATGGGTATTTATAACTCCCCACAAGAGTCCTACTAATAATAAAATAGTGTTTTAAATTTTCTGAATAAAATATTAAAAGAGACTAACTAAAAAGGAAATATCGTTTAGTAATACTTATAACTTCATTTTCTCTATAAAATATATAGTATGAAATCATAAAATATTGGGGTATTACAATCTACCCCCTTAAAAGAAGTTTCGTCCCGAAACTTAAAGTTGAGAATTTTTTTAGGGTATTACAATCTACCCTCCTTAAAAGAAGTTTCGTCCCGAAACTTAAAATTAGAAAGATATAGAATATAAAATATACCCTCTTTAAAAGAAGTATTTCCCGGAACTTAAGTTAGAAAAAATTTGTGACTTAATTTCAAAAGCTTTTAAAAAAAAACATTATACCAACTTTGCTACAAAAATATTTTGGATATTACATTCTATCCCCCTTAATCCCCGAACCTAAAGCTAGTCAAATAGTCACATCACAAGGAACACATAACTAACACATAGAAAGAGATACTTTATTAAATTAAACGGCTTGTCCTATAACTTTTAAGCTTAACTCTTAGTTAGTCAGTTTAATCCTAAAACTCAAACCAGACACTGGGATATGAAGATCCCTGTGTTAATTCAAGACCGGATAGACTCTTGATACCATTTTGTAACACCCCCGATTTACTAATCTTTAAATAAATAAGAAATATAAAAGACTTTATAGAAATTGCGGAAGCTTACACCTAAATCGGAGGTATCACCGCCACACTTGACCACATTGTCAAGTGCTAAGGCTTACAAAACTTAAACTATTACCACTCGGTTACTAGGTGGT
Source organism: Spinacia oleracea (assembly GCF_020520425.1). Classification (NCBI taxonomy): domain Eukaryota; kingdom Viridiplantae; phylum Streptophyta; class Magnoliopsida; order Caryophyllales; family Amaranthaceae; genus Spinacia; species Spinacia oleracea. The sequence continues at coordinate 157,163,796 of NC_079490.1, read as the reverse complement.
CTATTTACAACTGAAAAACACTAAAATGTCATACAAGAATAAACGATAATACTGGAACTCCTTTAACTTGTAACTGCATCCTTCACGATGAATCTGCTCCAGTCAATCTTGACTGCTCACCATAGAGGACAAATTCCAAAAGGATCGTCGCAGGGCCACCATAAGAAAAAGACATGGCCGCAAACACACATAACAAATAAACACACACGTCAGCAAAAGCTGAGTAATCATCGCTTATTGAATAACCAGACATATAATAATAATAATAATAATAATAATAATAATCATCACGTTCTTCTTCCGGCGGAGGCTACGGTGGTTTGGTCCGACGAAGGCTTCGGCAAAGGGTAGGCGGTTCTCAGGCGAGATATACGGGCGGTCGTCATGCAAGATTTAGGCGGTGTTGGGTCGGTTTTATCTGTGTTTTCTACCGTAATTAGCGTGGAAGTTTTCAGGCGGCTTTTGGTGCAGTTATTGATCAGTCTCCGGTAACACATTACCGGCTTACGAAGGTGTCTTTCCAGGTGGCTTTTTCCGGTATCTCCTGGCGGTTCTCGGTTTTGTTGTGGTTCTGTTTGGTTGCGGTGCGGTTGTGCTGTTGTTTCGTGTTTGTTGCGCTTCTGTTTTGGTGCGGTTGTAGTGCCTCGACGGCGGAGTTCTGCTGCGGAGTTTCCGGCTATTCGTAATTTCAGTTCCTGTTCGGGGTTCAGTTCAGTGATTTCAAGTTCGTAAGTCCAGTTTGGTGATTGGTGTTTGTCTTGGAGATTGGTGTTTGTCTTGGAGTTTGGTGATTTGGTCAGATTATTGCATTGTTGTTGTGCGTTTGGTGATTTGGTGATTGGTGATTTGGTCAGATTATTGCATTGTTGTTGTGCGTTTGTCTTGGAGATTGGTGTTTGTCTTGGACTTTGGTGTTTGTCTTGGAGTTTGGAGTTTGGGCAGCTTGAGTTGTTGCTCTTTGGTGTTGTTATTGTTTGCGTGTGTGTTGAGGTTATCAAGTGTGCGTTTGGTGTTGGTGGTGCTGTTGAAGTGCTTTGATATGGAGGCTTCCGTGGAGAAGTTTCATTGCCCTTTTGTGGGTCTTAGCGGGTGCCAGGATGGCGGTGGGCGTGGTTTGGTAAGGAGTTCTCTGATCACTCACTTACGGGATCGTCATTGTTGCTCTGATGTGCGGGATGTAACCCGTCAGTCCCTTACTACCAATTTGCAGGTTTTTACTTCGGCTGAGGTTACCTTTCGTCGTATGGGAATTTGGTTGTGTGGAGATTGTTTCAAGACGCATACTCATCGTATTAGGTGTCGGCATGGCAGTGGTTCTAGTACGGTTTTTGTGGACCCACCTAATTCTGGGGATGGTACTATTCGTTTTACTCTCTACGGTATTCAAAAACCTCAAGCTCCTGCTTCCGAGCTGTCTACTTCTGATGCGCCTCGAGAACAATATTTTTCTTTTGATGTTGCTCTTCTGGACACTTTATGGTCTAAGCGGTTGCGTTCTGTGAAATCCATCCCTCCCAAATGTCGTTTGGGTTTTTCGCGAGTTCTGAAAGGGGCGCTTGATAAGGTGATTTGCAGGCCAGATGACATCGCTTGTTGGGTTCAGTTGCTCGTGTTACCTCTTTGTGTCCTCAAGACTTTTTCTCCACGAAGTAATCGTGAGTGTTCCTCCGGTGTTAGGCGGCGGCAACAGGAGGAGTGTATCACCTCTGCTATTCGTTCTTGGGGTGTGCCTGGCGGTTCTGAGCAACTTGTCATAGACACATTGGCTAGCGTGTCTCCCTCTCTATTGGATGTTGACGATGACCATGATTTGGCGGAGCGTAATATTAAGCAATGCAAGAGAAAGATTTCTGACGGTCACTACACTGCTGCCGTTAGGGTTCTTTCTTCCTCAGGTCTTGCCCCTTACGATGATGCTACTCTTGCAGATTTACAAGCAAAGCACCCTTCCGTTCCGGTCCCTACCTTACCGGATATCCCTGTTGATCATCACCTTTCTGCTTCCTCCGCTGTTGTTTTGGAGCAGATTATGGGCTTTCCGCGTGGTACTTCGTGCGGTAGAGATGGCTTGCGTGCTCAGCACCTTTTGGATTGCTTGGGTGGTGCTGCTGTAGCTGTTTCTGATGAGTTGGTGGATGCTATCACTCAGGTAGTTAATCTCTTTCTTGCTGGGAAGTGTCCCACTGAGCTTGGAGGATACATTGCTAGTGCTCCTCTTACGCCATTGGTTAAGCCTGGTGGGGGTGTTCGGCCTATTGCGGTGGGTACTATTTGGAGGCGCCTTGTTTCTAAGGTCGGGGCTGCTTTGATTGGTCCGCGTTTAGGAAACTACTTTGGAGGTCTACAGTTTGGAGTTGGGGTTCCAGCAGGTGGTGAGGCCATTCTCCACGCTGTCAATCGGTTGGTTGAGGCTCGTGGGGCCGATGTTGGCCTATCTATGTTATTGGTGGATTTTCAGAATGCTTTCAATTTAGTTGATCGATCGGCTTTGTTGCGTGAGGTTCGGCTCCATTGTCCTGCTCTTTCGCGTTGGGTTGAATTCTGCTACTCTTCTCCAGCGCGGCTGTATTATGGGGAGCATACCTTGTGGTCTTGTCAGGGTGTGCAGCAAGGGGATCCTCTCGGCCCTTTGCTTTTTTCTCTGGTTCTACATCCATTGGTGTGTCGAATTCGAGACTCATTTGATCTATCTCTTCAGGCATGGTACTTGGACGATGGCACTATTGTTGGTGACACTTTGGTGGTTGGGCAGGTCTTGGAGTTGATTTTGGAGGAGGGGCCTCGTTTAGGTCTCCATGTTAATGTTGAGAAGACAGAGGTTTTCTGGCCTTCGGAGGACCCACGCTGTCGTCTAGAGGGTGTCTTTCCTACGGATATTGCTCGTCCTGAGCTTGGTGTTAAGTTGCTTGGTGGCCCAGTCAGTACGGATTCTTCTTTTTGTAAGGAGGTTGTTTCGCAGCGTGTGTCGAAGACTGTTGTGTTGATGGATGCTGTAGCCAAGCTTAATGATCCCCAGTGTGAGTTGTTGCTTCTTCGTGCGTGTACTGGAGTTTCTAAACTCTACTTTGCTATGCGCACTTGTCCGCCTCATCTTTTCGAAGCGGCCCAATTATCTTTTGATGTGGCTCTGCGGGCTTCTTTAGAGCGCATCGTGGTTGCTTCGGGACCTGGGTTCGGTGACTGGCAATGGCGCCTTGCCACCTTGCCTTATTCTTATGGAGGATTGGGTGTTTATTCAGCTGGTGATGTTCGGCATTATGCTTTTCTTGCATCCCGTTTGCAGTCTTCTGGTTTGCAGGATTCGCTTCTTCGGCTTTCAGGTGTTGAAGGTCCGGGACCGGCCTTTGATGATGCTCTTGGTCTTTTCAACAGGACCGTGGAGACCGACCTTATGCGTAGCCCTAGTGAGATCGCTGCCCCCAGACTCATGAAGAAATTGGCAGACATATATTTCACGAAGGTTATTGCTGATGCGGAATCCGCCTACTCCTTATCTTCACGTTTTGTTGCCCTATGGAAATCTCAGCAGGGGGATCACTCCTCAGCTTGGTTGCGGGCAGTCCCCATCTCGGGGTTAGGCCAGACTATGAACGGTAAGACTTATCGTTCGGTTCTTTGCTATCGGTTGGGTATTCCGTTGTTCTCTGATTCGACGCCGTGTTCTGCTTGCTCTCGGGTTTTCGACGGGGACATTTATGGGGATCATGCTGTATCTTGTGCTGGGATTGTGGGTATCAAACATCGTCATAATGTTGTTCGTGATACCCTTTTGGATATTTGCTATCGGTCGGGGATTTCTGCTCGCAAGGAGGTTGATGTTGGGCTGACTAGTGAGAGCGATGGAGCTCTTCGTCCTGCAGATATATTGCTTTACTCATGGGATGGCGGTCTAGATGTGTGTGTTGACTTGACTGGGTCTTCCCCTATGACGCAATCTGGGTTGTCAGGCTTCATTCCGGGTCGGGTTGTGGCGGTTGCAGCACAGCGGAAGCAGGATAAGTATGCGGCACGTTGTAGGGCTTTGGGTTACGGTTTCTTTCCTTTTTCCTTCTCTTCTTTTGGGGAATTAGAGAAAGGGGCTGTTTCTTTGCTGAAGCGGGTTCAGACGTACTCCAGGGCTCAGGACATTGGGGCACGGGCAGCTGCCCACATTTTCAGCAGGATCGGGTTTGCCATAGCTAGAGGAGTGGGGGCCCAGATTGTATCTCGGCTCCCCTCCAACTTCTTGTAGTTCACTTGATCTTTATAGCTTGTTAAGCTTGTAACGTTATAATAATAATAATTATAATAATAATAATAATAATAATAATAATAATAATAATAATAATAATAATAATAATAATTTAACAAACACATAAGTACAAATTGATGAACAATTCTTATAAAACTAGTACCTATAACCATAAGTAACAAGGGTTTATTGTTAATTTCTTATAAGTTCACCATTAGAGGAATGTGGATCGAGTCCACCACCCAATATTATATATTGAACTATTGGATGTAACCACCAGAGAGATGTGGATCGCGTCCACCACCCATTAGTATATATTAAACGGATATTTCATGAGATACCCCCGAGGTTTAAGTTTATTCACCAGGTACCCTCGTTGTTTCAGTAATCCACCAGGTACCCCTCAGGTTTCATTTTCTCGCATGACTTAACCTTGCCGTTAAGTGGCCGTTAAGTGGCCGTTAGAAACTTTTTTTCACCAGGTACCCTTGTAATTTATTTCACCAGGTACCCCTGAGGTTTCATAGATTTTCACCAGGTACCCTTATGTTTTTATGGTAATTGCACCAGATACCCCAGCTCACCAACGGCTAAAAAAACTAGCCGTTGGTGAGCCTTCTCTATTTAAAGGGGGAGCATCAGCAACTCTTCACTACAACTTTCTGTTCTTCCCATTAACCAACTCATATTTTCCCTATTTCCCAACTCACTTTCAAATGAGCTCATATTCTCAATCTCAATCTTCCTCTACAACGTATGAATCCTCATACGTTGTAGTTCCAAACAAAACATGCAACATATGTGGGAAAAAATTTGCAATAAGAAGTTCTGAAACAATGAAAAATCCTCAAAAACTATATTACAAGTGTGACTTATGTGACAACTTCAAGTGGTGCAAGGGAAGCATTGAGCAACCACTGCCAATGAGAAACAACAAAGGTAGCACAAAGGAAGGAGAAATTGAAGAAAATAGAAGCTTGAATGAAGAAATTCACCAAATGAAGAAGAAACTCGAGCAACAAAAGAAATTAATGCATGGAGCTATAAAAAATGGCATTCTAATGTTTTTTATTCTAGTATCATGTTTACCTCTTTTTCTCAGTTTAGGGGGTCTACCTGATGCTCTCTTCATGGGTGGTGGGAGGATAATAGAAAGGTCAAAAGAAGGCCATTGGGTTGGGTCAGGCATGGGGTGCATGTGCTCTGAGTAAGTTAACTTGTATGCTTGCCCTTTGAAGTAGTGAGACACAAAATCAGTAGCCTCAAGTCTTTGGTGGTAAATAACCCTAAGGCCATGTCTGCAAGGTATGCCAGATATTTGCCATACTCCACAACCACAAGTCCTTGCATCTAACTTAATAGGGTATTTGACAGCCCCCTCTTTCACTTCATATTCCCCTCCCACAGCAGCTGTTACAGAACAAAACCTAGACTGTTGACTCCTCTCTTCTAATACCCCAGCAGCATATTCAGTCAATTGGTTTGGTCCCATTTCTATAGCCTTGCCAAATCTAGACCCAATCTTCTTCATACACCAACTCCCAGCCTCTATTAGATCCAAGCATCCAAGCACAAACAAAATAAAGCAGCAAAACAGAAAATGTATTAATAAAAAGGACAGGGGTGGTGTAAAACATATGCAACCACAGTGTAAAAAGCAGTAAAGATAGAACATTTACCTTCCATCAGAGTGTACACTGGCATGTCTCTAAAAGGCTTGGTACAAGCGTTGAAAGATTCAACAAAATTGGTGGTGTTGTGATCATAAACCACTTGTGGTTCAAACTTGTGCCTTGACCACTGCTTTGGCACTTGGGACAGATAATCAACAACCTTTGGATCAATTTTGGCAATCTTCTCCATTGCCTTGTTGTACACATATGGGTTGTATGCATTTGCAGCAACCCAGAAAGACTTATGGACTTATGGAATGCAGTTCCATACCAGCCAGTTTTTTTTAAAAAAAGTAGCCGTTGGTGAGCAGGGGTATCTGGTGAAATTACCATAAAACATAAGGATACCTGGTGAAAAACTAAGAAACCTCAGGGGTACCTGGTGAAATAAATTACGAGGGTACCTGGTGAAAAAAAGTTTCTAACGGCCACTTAACGGCAGGGTTAAGTCATGCGAGAAAATGAAACCTGAGGGGTACCTGGTGGATTACTGAAACAACGAGGGTACCTGGTGAATAAACTTAAACCTCGGGGGTATCTCATGAAAAACCCGTATATTAAACTATTGGATGTAACCACCAGAAAAATGTGAATCTAGTCCACCACCCAATAGTATTGAGCTATTGGATGTAACCACCAAATAGGTCTTAGTCTTTAAGTGTGCACACCCCCATGTGAGTGTTTTTAACTCAAAGGAGTAGATTAAGCCTAGGGTCGTGCTCATGACTCCGACCAAATAATAAAGCACAATGTGCTATTTAAGCGGTTCATATAATATCTTAGGGGAAAAGGTATTAGAAGATGATCAATTATCATCCCAAAATAAACTACATCAATTCCCAATAGTACAATATGCATATGCTCCAAGCTTCCAAGCTTACAACAATAATATTGTTTACCTCAACCTTCTACCCAATGTCAATTTCTCGATCAACCCCACAAAGATAGTACATTAGTACGCTAATCCTTATTAGCCAAATCATATATTTCCCTTACAGTAGTAAAACCTCAAATAAATTAGGGTAAATACCAATTGAAGAGAAACGTAAGCAAGTAATCAATAATGTAGGATAAATTGCATCATATAAGAAAACCAATATTCTAAAGTAGATATAATCGTGCATATTAGCGAATTTAGAGCAATTTAGACACATTACAGCAAAGCAGAATACATAAACCAATAGCATACGCATTACACAAAATAATGAATAAATACGAATAACTCGTAGAATAACACGATAGACTAGGTGCGTGTGATTACAATTAACATATACAGATAATTCGAATAGACTAAGTACGTGTGATTATAACTAATAATATACAAAAGGGACTAAGCGTGATTAGTAACTACTAATTAATAAAGCCAAGAAACTCTATAACGATCTAAAACTCTAGAATATATAGATTGACCTAATCCAAATTTCCAATATCAATCCACAAATAAACTAGACCCTTAGATATCTAAACATATACAAAATAACAGTGACTAATATAATAAGAAATCTAAATCAACAATATTATTCATGAGTTGAGCATTTATCTAATACACGTTATCACATTATTCACTTATAATAAGACATAAAATTTATACTATATATAACAAACAACTCCAAAGACCTATACATAATTATATATAATAATCAATACTTAATTACGAATAATTTAAAGAAACTACGTGTGCGTGATTACCTTCCAATGATTATTTATACTCAAAATATACGATCAGGTCAAAGAACCGGGTAAAAGGCTAATTGCGGCTATTGTTTTTAGTTGATAAAACTCATGTTTTGGTTGATTATGTGAGGTCTAATCATGAGTTTGCAAATTTGAGATTAACACTAAATATCAAAATGGATTTCATGTGATAAAAAGGTGCGCATGAACAATGGCAGTAGGACTCTTGAGTTTAATGCTCATTGGTCAACTAACACAAGGCTCTGGAGGGAGAAATAGAAAGACGGCTGAGGCAACATACCCATCTTTGTTTTTTTTTTTTTTTACAAAACAATTAGGGTTTATGGGTATTTATAACTCCCCACAAGAGTCCTACTAATAATAAAATAGTGTTTTAAATTTTCTGAATAAAATATTAAAAGAGACTAACTAAAAAGGAAATATCGTTTAGTAATACTTATAACTTCATTTTCTCTATAAAATATATAGTATGAAATCATAAAATATTGGGGTATTACAATCTACCCCCTTAAAAGAAGTTTCATCCCGAAACTTAAAGTTGGGAATTTTTTTAGGGTATTACAATCTACCCACCTTAAAAGAAGTTTCGTCCCGAAACTTAAAATTAGAAAGATATAGAATATAAAATATACCCTCTTTAAAAGAAGTATTTCCCGGAACTTAAGTTAGAAAAAATTTGTGACTAAATTTCAAAAGCTTTTAAAAAAAACATTATACCAACTTTGCTACAAAAATATTTTGGATATTACATTCTATCCCCCTTAAAAAAAGGTAGTTCGTCCCCGAACCTAAAGCTAGTCAAATAATCACATCACAAGGAACACATAACTAACACATAGAAAGAGATACTTTATTAAATTAAACGGCTTGTCCTATAACTTTTAAGCTTAACTCTTAGTAAGTCATTTTAATCCTAAAACTCAAACCAGACACAGGGATATGAAGATCCCTGTGTTAATTCAAGACCGGATAGACTCTTGATACCATTTTGTAACACCCCCGATTTACTAATCTTTAAATAAATAAGAAATATAAAAGACTTTATAGAAATTGCGGAAGCTTACACCTAAATCGGAGGTATCACCGCCACACTTGACCACATTGTCAAGTGCTAAGGCTTACAAAACTTAAACTATTACAACTCGGTTACTAGGTGGTCTATTTACAACTGAAAAACACTAAACTGTCATACAAGAATAAACGATAATACTGGAACTCCTTTAACTTGTAACTGCATCCTTCACGATGAATCTGCTCCAGTCAATCTTGACTGCTCACCATAGAGGACAAATTCCAAAAGGATCGTCGCAGGGCCACCATAAGAAAAAGACATGGCCGCAAACACACATAACAAATAAACACACACGTCAGCAAAAGCTGAGTAATCATCGCTTATTGAATAACCAGACATATAATAATAATAATAATAATAATAATAATAATAATTTAACAAACACATAAGTACAAATTGATGAACAATTCTTATAAAACTAGTACCTATAACCAAAAGTAACAAGGGTTTATTGTTAATTTCTTATAAGTTCACCATTAGAGGAATGTGGATCGAGTCCACCACCCAATAGTATATATTGAACTATTGGATGTAACCACCAGAGAGATGTGGATCGCGTCCACCACCCATTAGTATAAATTAAACTATTGGATGTAACCACCAGAAAAATGTGAATCTAGTCCACCACCCAATAGTATTGAGCTATTGGATGTAACCACCAAATAGGTCTTAGTCTTTAAGTGTGCACACCCCCCGGTGAGTGTTTTTAACTCAAAGGAGTAGATTAAGCCTAGGGTCGTGCTCATGGCTCCGACCAAATAATAAAGCACAATGTGCTATTTAAGCGGTTCATATAATATCTTAGGGAAAAAGGTATTAGAAGATGATCAATTATCATCCCAAAATAAACTACATCAATTCCCAATAGTACAATATGCATATGCTCCAAGCTTCCAAGCTTACAACAATAATATTGTTTACCTCAACCTTCTACCCAATGTCAATTTCTCGATCAACCCCACAAAGATAGTACATTAGTACGCTAATCCTTATTAGCCAAATCATATATTTCCCTTACAGTAGTAAAACCTCAAATAAATTAGGGTAAATACCAATTGAAGAGAAACGTAAGCAAGTAATCAATAATGTAAGATAAATTGCATCATATAAGAAAACCAATATTCTAAAGTAGATATAATCGTGCATATTAGCGAATTTAGAGCAATTTAGACACATTACAGCAAAGCAGAATACATAAACCAATAGCATACGCATTACACAAAATAATGAATAAATACGAATAACTCGTAGAATAACACGATAGACTAGGTGCGTGTGATTACAATTAACATATACAGATAATTCGAATAGACTAAGTACGTGTGATTATAACTAATAATATACAAAAGGGACTAAGCGTGATTAGTAACTACTAATTAATAAAGCCAAGAAACTCTATAACGATCTAAAACTCTAGAATATATAGATTGACCTAATCCAAATTTCCAATATCAATCCACAAATAAACTAGACCCTTAGATATCTAAACATATACAAAATAACAGTGACTAATATAATAAGAAATCTAAATCAACAATATTATTAATGAGTTGAGCATTTATCTAATACACGTTATCACATTATTCACTTATAATAAGACATAACATTTATACTATATATAACAAACAACTCCAAAGACCTATACATAATTATATATAATAATAAATACTTAATTACGAATAATTTAAAGAAACTACGTGTGCGTGATTACCTTCCAATGATTATTTATACTCAAAATATCCGATCATGTCAAAGAACCGGGTAAAAGGCTAATTGCGGCTATTGTTTTTAGTTGATAAAACTCATGTTTTGGTTGATTATGTGAGGTCTAATCATGAGTTTGCAAATTTGGGATTAACACTAAATATCAAAATGGATTTCATGTGATAAAAAGGTGCGCATGAACAATGGCAGTAGGACTCTTGAGTTTAATGCTCATTGGTCAACTAACACAAGGCTCTGGAGGGAGAAATAGAAAGACGGCTGAGGCAACATACCCATCTTTGTTTTTTTTTTTTTACAAAACAATTAGGGTTTATGGGTATTTATAACTCCCCACAAGAGTCCTACTAATAATAAAATAGTGTTTTAAATTTTCTGAATAAAATATTAAAAGAGACTAACTAAAAAGGAAATATCGTTTAGTAATACTTATAACTTCATTTTCTCTATAAAATATATAGTATGAAATCATAAAATATTGGGGTATTACAATCTACCCCCTTAAAAGAAGTTTCGTCCCGAAACTTAAAGTTGACCTTAAAAGAAGTTTCGTCCCGAAACTTAAAGTTGAGAATTTTTTTAGGGTATTACAATCTACCCTCCTTAAAAGAAGTTTCGTCCCGAAACTTAAAATTAGAAAGATATAGAATATAAAATATACCCTCTTTAAAAGAAGTATTTCCCGGAACTTAAGTTAGAAAAAATTTGTGACTTAATTTCAAAAGCTTTTAAAAAAAACATTATACCAACTTTGCTACAAAAATATTTTGGATATTACATTCTATCCCCCTTAAAAAAAGGTAGTTCGTCCCCGAACCTAAAGCTAGTCAAATAGTCACATCACAAGGAACACATAACTAACACATAGAAAGAGATACTTTATTAAATTAAACGGCTTGTCCTATAACTTTTAAGCTTAACTCTTAGTTAGTCATTTTAATCCTAAAACTCAAACCAGACACTGGGATATGAAGATCCCTGTGTTAATTCAAGACCGGATAGGCTCTTGATACCATTTTGTAACACCCCCGATTTACTAATCTTTAAATAAATAAGAAATATAAAAGACTTTATAGAAATTGCGGAAGCTTACACCTAAATCGGAGGTATCACCGCCACACTTGACCACATTGTCATGTGCTAAGGCTTACAAAACTTAAACTATTACAACTCGGTTACTAGGTGGTCTATTTACAACTGAAAAACACTAAACTGTCATACAAGAATAAACGATAATACTGGAACTCCTTTAACTTGTAACTGCATCCTTCACGATCAATCTGCTCCAATCAATCTTGACTTCTCACCATAGAGGACAAATTCCAAAAGGATCGTCGCAGGGCCACCATAAGAAAAAGACATGGCCGCAAACACACATAACAAATAAACACACACGTCAGCAAAAGCTGAGTAATCATCGCTTATTGAATAACCAGACATATAATAATAATAATAATAATAATAATAGTAATAATAATAATAATAATAATAATAATAATAATAATAATAATAATAATAATAATAATAATAATAATAATAATAATAATTTAACAAACACATAAGTACAAATTGATGAACAATTCTTATAAAACTAGTACCTATAACCATAAGTAACAAGGGTTTATTGTTAATTTCTTATAAGTTCACCATTAGAGGAATGTGGATCGAGTCCACCACCCAATAGTATATATTGAACTATTGGATGTAACCACCAGAGAGATGTGGATCGCGTCCACCACCCATTAGTATATATTAAACTATTGGATGTAACCACCAGAAAAATGTGAATCTATGCCACCACCCAATAGTATTGAGCTATTGGATGTAACCACCAAATAGGTCTTAGTCTTTAAGTGTGCACACCCCCCGGTGAGTGTTTTTAACTCAAAGGAGTAGATTAAGCCTAGGGTCGTGCTCATGGCTCCGACCAAATAATAAAGCACAATGTGCTATTTAAGCGATTCATATAATATCTTAGGGAAAAAGGTATTAGAAGATGATAAATTATCATCCCAAAATAAACTACATCAATTCCCAATAGTACAATATGCATATGCTCCAAGCTTCCAAGCTTACAACAATAATATTGTTTACCTCAACCTTCTACCCAATGTCAATTTCTCGATCAACCCCACAAAGATAGTACATTAGTACGCTAATCCTTATTAGCCAAATCATATATTTCCCTTACAGTAGTAAAACCTCAAATAAATTAGGGTAAATACCAATTGAAGAGAAACGTAAGCAAGTAATCAATAATGTAAGATAAATTGCATCATATAAGAAAACCAATATTCTAAAGTAGATATAATCGTGCATATTAGCGAATTTAGAGCAATTTAGACACATTACAGCAAAGCAGAATACATAAACCAATAGCATACGCATTACACAAAATAATGAATAAATACGAATAACTCGTAGAATAACACGATAGACTAGGTGCGTGTGATTACAATTAACATATACAGATAATTCGAATAGACTAAGTACGTGTGATTATAACTAATAATATACAAAAGGGACTAAGCGTGATTAGTAACTACTAATTAATAAAGCCAAGAAACTCTATAACGATCTAAAACTCTAGAATATATAGATTGACCTAATCCAAATTTCCAATATCAATCCACAAATAAACTAGACCCTTAGATATCTAAACATATACAAAATAACAGTGACTAATATAATAAGAAATCTAAATCAACAATATTATTCATGAGTTGAGCATTTATCTAATACACGTTATCACATTATTCACTTATAATAAGACATAAAATTTATACTATATATAACAAACAACTCCAAAGACCTATACATAATTATATATAATAATCAATACTTAATTACGAATAATTTAAAGAAACTACGTGTGCGTGATTACCTTCCAATGATTATTTATACTCAAAATATCCGATCAGGTCAAAGAACCGGGTAAAAGGCTAATTGCGGCTATTGTTTTTAGTTGATAAAACTCATGTTTTGGTTGATTATGTGAGGTCTAATCATGAGTTTGCAAATTTGGGATTAACACTAAATATCAAAATGGATTTCATGTGATAAAAAGGTGCGCATGAACAATGGCAGTAGGACTCTTGAGTTTAATGCTCATTGGTCAACTAACACAAGGCTATGGAGGGAGAAATAGAAAGACGGCTGAGGCAACATACCCATCTTTGTTTTTTTTTTACAAAACAATTAGGGTTTATGGGTATTTATAACTCCCCCCAAGAGTCCTACTAATAATAAAATAGTGTTTTAAATTTTTTGAATAAAATATTAAAAGAGACTAACTAAAAAGGAAATATCGTTTAGTAATACTTATAACTTCATTTTCTCTATAAAATATATAGTATGAAATCATAAAATATTGGGGTATTACAGAGATGAAACAGCTGCAATGGAGTTTCGTGAAATCAAGAATCCAGGATGAAAACTCGATCACCGTTTGCGCGAATTAATCAACCCTGCACCAGAATCCTGCGCTTCTGAGTTCAAGCTTTTGGTGTCACCTAGGGAGGATGAGAGAAAACTGATAACCCTAAGTTGAGAAGATGGAAGGCAGTGGAGGGAGTGGAAGTTTTCAGCGGAAAAGATTTTCGCGAATTTTTTTTGAAGGAATTGGGAAGCGAATTTTTTTTGAAGGAATTGAAAAGTTGGGCGCAATTTCTGAAAGTTTAGGCGGTATGTATGGGAATAATATCTAATTCATTATTCGTATTGATTAGTTAAAGGCAAATATAACGATTAAAAAGTGCCATAATCGTCTACATCATTTAACACACATTATTGACTTATAGTAGTGATTATACATTCTGTACTAAATAATCGCCACAAAAAGGTAAATTTCTTGTAGTGCCACAAAAAGGTAAATTTCTTGTAGTGCCAATCCCATGGTTAGAGTTTTGTGGGCTAAGCTTCGTCCTCTAGCGTGATTTTCGCATTCACCATCATGGATGTTCCTCAATGTCGACACGATCTCATCATGATCTAAGCACCTCAAGTATGGTCCTGCAATTGACTTTCTGAACAGTACCCCATGGATTAGGATGAACCTGGAGGCTTTCATACGGAAGGATTTCTCGTGGGTGATTCCAGGTGGGATGGTATGGTGTTTGAGCCAATGTATGTAGGGGTCGCGCCATGATGTGGGTATTTGAGTTGGTGGAGTTTATTCAGTGATGGGTAAGTTATCTTTTGTGATGGCTGGATACATCAAGTGGACTACGGGGATGGAGGTGAGCTTTGGTTTGATATTCGAGCCAAGGTTAGCTAGGGCATCAGCCTGGGTATTTTGATCTCTTGGTATTTGTTGCAGGGTGCATGAATCGAACTTGTTGACGAGCCTTTTTGCTATTTCCAGGTAGGCCTGCATCTTAGAATCCTTTGCTGCATACGAACCGTTAATTTGACTGATAATCAATAATGAATCACAACGTACCTCGAGTCGACGGACGCTCATGTCGAGTGCTAGTGACAATCCTAAGATCAAGGCTTTGTACTCCGCCTCATTGTTGGTAGCTTTGAACTCAAAACAGACAGATTGCACTATGGTGTCCCCTTGTGGCGACTTTAGCACAATACCCAGACCTGTTCCCCGTATGTTGGAGGAGTCGTCAGTGTGTAGGGTCCATGTGGATGAGAGTCCATCATCGGTTAGCATGTTGACTTCCAAGTCGACTTCATGTTGGATACTTGGGCTGAAGTCAGCCACAAAATCTGCTAGAGCTTGCGACTTGGTGGCTGTGCGATGTTCATACCTAATGTCGTAGCAACCTAACTGTATTGCCCATTTGGACATCCTGCCAGATAACTCAGGCTTCCTCATGATTGACTTCATGGGATAGTTAGTTCTAACAGTTATAGGATGACACTCAAAATAAGGGCGTAATTTAGTAGAAGCAACAATTAGTGCAAGGACAAGTTTTTCAAGATGGGAGTACCTTGTTTCGGCACTAAGTAAGGACTTACTGACGTAGTAGACGGGTAATTGCTTGCCGTCTTCTTCTCGTACTAATACTGCACTAATGGTCGACTCTGTGACTGCAAGGTATACTTGTAATTCCTCATTGTCTTTTGGTTTTGACAGCAGCGGGGGTTCTGACAGGTACTGTTTGAGTTATTTCAGCGCAGCTTCATGTTGGTCGATCCAATTGAACTTGTAGTTCTTCTTGAGGATGTTGTAAAATAATTTGCACTTATCAGACGACATGGAGATGAAACGGTTGAGAGAGGCCACTCTTCCTGCTAGCTTTTGCACGTCCTTTTAATTTCGAGGTGACTGTAGGTTGATAATTGCACGGATTTGGTCGGGACTAGCTTCGATGCCTCTTTGAGTGACCATGTAACCTAATTTTTTTCCAGAGGAGACTCCAAACGAGCACTTGGTGGGGTTGAGTTTCATGTTGTATTCTCGTATGACGTCAAAGGCTTGCTGGAGGTGTGAAATGTGATCCACGGATTTTTTGGACTTTACCAACATGTCATCGATATAGACCTCCATAGTGTCTCCTAACTGTTTTCTGAACATCTTGTTGACGAGGCGTTGATAGGTAGCGCCAGCGTTCCTCAAGCCGAAAGGCATGACTTTGTAGCAGTAAGTTCCGCGTTCCATCATGAAGGCGGTCTTCTCTTGATCATCTAGATGCATTAGAATCTGATTATACCCACTGAATGCGTCCATAAAGGTGAGCATTTCATGCCCAGCAGTAGCGTCAACCATAGCATCGATGTGGGGTAAAGGAAAGGAGTCTTTAGGGCATGCTTTGTTGATGTCGGTGAAGTCTATGCAAACACGCTATTTCCCGTTCTTTTTTCTGACTACGACGACGTTGGACAGCCAATCTGGATATTTGACTTCCCTAATCTTCCCGGTGTCTAATAATTGCCGAACCTCATCGTTGATGATTTGGTTGCGTTCTGGAGCGAACTTCCATCGTTTCTGTTTGAGGGGATTATTATGTGGATCAACACTGAGCTTGTGAGTGATGACGTCTGGACTGATACCTGGCATATCTTCATGGGACCATGCAAAACAATCTGCGTTGGCTTTGAGAAATGTTATAAGTTCCGACCTGATGTTGTCAGGCACATCACATCCAATGAAGACGACTTGTTCTGGCTTTACAGGATCCAAGATGACTTTGTCGAGCTGTTCGGATTTGGGCTCTTTGTAACCTGTCGGGTCGGAACTGGACTATAGTTGCTATAAAGAGGATTTGTTGGTGGCTGAGGGCTTCAGGGTCGCTTTGTAACATTCTTTGGTTCTTTTTGATCTCCTTTGATTTCCTGAACCCCCCATCGAGTTGGAAACTTGATGGTTTGGTGGTACGTAGATGGGATGGCCTTCATGTCGTGGATCCAAGGCCTGCCCAAGATAATGTTGTAAGAGGAAGGGCAATCAATGACACAAAATTTTACCTGTTGATTGACC
The DNA here is from genome assembly GCF_020520425.1 of Spinacia oleracea. Lineage (NCBI taxonomy): Eukaryota > Viridiplantae > Streptophyta > Magnoliopsida > Caryophyllales > Amaranthaceae > Spinacia > Spinacia oleracea. Next base: position 157,146,970 of record NC_079490.1, on the reverse strand, counting down.
CCTTGGGCGTAGACGGGTAGAGTGACTTCTCCAAAGGTGGTCTTTGCTTCGCCGCTGAACCCTATCAAAACTGTGGACTTCTTGACGACATCTGTGTCTGGGTTGAGCCCCATCTCCTTAAGGGCATCGAGCATCATGACATTGGTGGAGCTGCCGTTGTCGACCAGGAGTCGTTTGATCATACAGTTTCCGACAGGGATGGATATTACCAAACCATCGTGATGTCTATCGGAGAGGTCCCCTGCATCAGATTCATCAAAAGATATAGGGGTTAGATACTTCGCGGCTACGGCTCGGGTTAGTCTGTCGATCTCGTTTTCTCGAGCGTGTCTCTTCGCTGCAGAATAAGTCAAACCACAAACGTCAGAACCTCCAGCAATAAAATTTACAGTTTTAGTATGAGGAGGGGGTGGAGGAGGTCGAGAAGGAGAGTTGGAATTGTCTTTGTTGATAACGCCGCGAGCTTTGTCTGACATGACGTCTTTGAGGTATCCGTTCTTGAGCAAGTAAGACACTTCTCTTCTTACCGCCACACACTCGTTGGTAGTGTGGCCGATGTCGGCATGGAAGTCACACCATTTTGAGGGGTCCTTCTTTGAGTCGGGTTTACTGGAAGTCCATTGCACTGTTTTCCCCATCTTTGAGAGGTGGTTCATCAAACCTACAGTGTCAACACAAAAAGAATATTCGTTAATTCTTGGGGGCAGGTCTGGACTGTTCTTCCAGTCGGTGTCGTCGTCTTCTTCCACCACTGCTACATGTTGAGGTCGGGAATAAGGGGCAGGACGATCATTGCTTCTCTTGGGATAAGGTAGTCGCCTGTCCGTCTTGGTGTAGTCGTTAGATCCCTTCCTAGAGTAAAGAGTTTCTTCCAACCTGACTTGAGCCATTGCTTTGGCCTAGGCATCTTCGAACGTCTTCCAGGGGTATTTGATTAGATCCCTCCAGAGGTCGGTCTCACCATACAATCCTTGTCTGAATGCTTCGATTGCAGTTGGGACGTCACACTCTGGTACAATCACCTTCTCCTAGATAAAGCGAGCTATATAATCCTTCAGAGGTTCGTCTGGGCGTTGGACCACACGGTACAGATCGCTTGTTAGCTTCTCCAAACCCCTGCTGTTGGCAAATTGCTGGTTGAACATGTTGTCGAGATGGGCAAAGGAGGTGATGCATCCGTTCGGCAGGCCGGTTAACCACTTCAAGGCGGGTCCGATCAGTGTCGAGCCGAACCCTTTGCAAAGACTAGCCTCCCTCATGTGCTTGGGAACCGGGATTGTCATCATCCGCTGCTTGTAGGTCAAGATATGCTCCCTTGGGTCGGTTGTTCCATCGTACATGGGCATATTGGGTGGGCTAAACTGCTTCGGGATGTCAATTGCGTCGATGGGGTCGGCATATGGTGAGTCGCATAACTGTCTAGGCTGGCTTCTTTGATTGGATTTATCATGGTCATAATTTGTTGGAGTTGGTGGTTAGTGTTTTCACAGATGCTGTTGGCACTGGAACGAGGAGGCTGAATGTTTCGGGAAGGATGGCTTGGAGATGTTGGTAATAGGTGTTTTGTGGATATATGTTGTGAGGTTGGTGAGGGGTGAACTGAGGTACGACTTGTTTCATGAAGGGTGGTGTCCCCAGGGTCGTGTTGGTACCTTCAACATAAGGAAAAGGAGTTACGAAACCATGACTAACTGGAACAACTGACATGTTAGGAGTGTTGTATAGGGAATAGTTTTGAGAAGAGTCCAGGCGCATCGGAGTATGGGGAACACTGCTTGTGGTGCTTGGCTGGCCAAAGGGACCGCCATTATCTGGAGAGGTGCTCCTGGTGCTGAAGTGACTAAGTTGACAACGGGTTGGACGACTTGCTGGGAGAAGAGTTGATCCCAGGGTACTTGGGTCGTCAGATCGGACTTGGGACTGCAGTGCTTTGTTCTCCTTTTGGAGGATGTTGATGCGCTGCTCCATGGCTTCAAAACGACGAGTGATATCGTTGGATGAGCTAGCATTGTTGGCCACGGTGATTGGAATGGTATTATCGAGCTGCTTTTGATTGTCAGCCCCACGGTGGGCGCCAAATTGTTTTGGGCAAATTCTACTTAGAGACGAACTTGCCTTGATGTTGGTGCTAACAATCGATTGAGCAAGATAATTTAGGGTAACGAGAGTAAGTCGTAAAAGCATAGAATGAGAGTATTATGTTTATTTGGTATTTCATATATGTAAAATAACCTAGCTAAGCCATTTTATAGGCATTACATGATAGAATGTAACGCTTAATCGTAAATGTACATAATTGACTATTAAGTAGGTAATAACGGCTTGCTTAGGAACGGCTTGTAACCGTCGCCCTTCCCTTAGCCGTTGAGAGCAAGGTGGAAGGGTGCTTTGTCACGCCCTGCTGGCAGCCACGTATGCTCCACTTGGCATGTCTAACCACGTCATCAAGAGGGTATTCTCCCCCCTAACAGGTTCCTTGTATAGACTGATGTTAATTTATTGTCTATCTGGTGTTACTTTTAGATTCCGTTAACCAAACTGCTGGGCTTTTAACGCACTGAGCTTATTTATAAGTGCGAACACGTCACACCATCAAGTTGATGGTGTGGCTGGTCACATATAAGACTTGAAATTTTATAAAAAGATAAGGAGAATAATATATTAGGACCCCTCTACTCGAAGTTTAATCCTACGAAATCACTACCGTGAAAGGAAAGTAAATGCACACTACTACAAGCATCTATATACATAATATTGTTAAGTAGTACTTTGTACCTTCGATTCAAAAGGATCTTTACACTTTTCGTTATCGTCTGTTTCATAATTTTCTTTACACTTTACTTTATTCTATATTTGGACATGAAAATCTACTAGCTTACCCTTCTTACCCCACAATATTTACAATTTTTCAATCACTTTCTCCTACTTTATTCATTTTTTTCTTACACTCACCCTCATTTTTACACCTTTCTTTTACTTTATCCATATTTTATTATATTCAACTAACTTTTCCATTTTTTGTCTTAATATTTGTGCAAATACTGACTACGGGGGTTCTTTTCCATGCCCCTATACCACGAGTGTCTAATCCTCATTTTACGTCATTTTGAGGTACGGATTTGACTAAGGGAATCTAGGGTTTGACTTGCTTGCGAAATGAGTCAACAAATAGGCCAAAGAAAATACTTGCCAATGGATCTTTAGGGGAGATTCATAAACCTTTTTGAGGATTTCGAATGGGACGTTTAGGAACAAATTATTTTATGGACATATCTACATAAATTTCCATCAAATTCCGGGAAAACTTGACCCCAAAATGATCATGAATCAAAGATGGATACAGAGACAAGATTACAGGTCGATTCTATCAACCCACCTACTTTTGGTCTCTACTGCGATTCACACAACAATTGAAAATGCAACATCTAAGCCTACAAACAAAGATTAGAGTCCTAGATTAAAGAACTATGTTTGTTCATTTAATAATACAAATTAATTAATGGCGATCACTTAATTTATAATTCATTAAAAACCCTAGAAACCAATTAAAAGTTATCATATTAATCGTGAATGCATTTAGGGGCCGTTTGGTTGGGGGTATTCATCAAAATGAAAGGCAATCATCTACCTCGATTACCTTTGTTGTTGTTTGTTAGACCAAATAAATCATTCACTTTACCTCCATGATTCCTCAATTTTCCTCTACCTTCATTCCCCACACCCCTCAAGGAATCATCCTTACCCCAAAGTCCTCGCACCCAACTAACCCAACTACCACTTTGACCACCATTGACTATCTCTATAACCACACCACCCCCGGCTAACACCACTACAACCTCCGACGATGTCGTTAAAGTGTCCAACCAACACCCTGCCACCTCCGACACCACCTAGCCACCGCTGGCACCACCCAACCACCATCGGAAACCTACAACTCCCTCAAAATTACCGAACCACCATCAAAAACTTACTCCAACTCCCTTAAAACCACCCAGCCACCTTCGGGACACCCAACCACCTCTGAAAAACTACTCTAACTCCCTCAAACCACCACAAAACACCCTTGCTATCACCAAAAATCTAACTTATCTACCACAAAACCACCAACCCCCACCGAAAACAACCCCACCCATCCCAAACATTACTTTAACCACTTGAAAATCATAACTACTACCATAAAAACAACACCAATTACAAAAAAAAGTCCACCAAACTACAAGATCTAAGAGTTAAAGATGAAGGGGAAGAGAGAGAAAAAGATGTGAAAAGAGAGAGAAGGAGGATCAGAGGCGGCAGCCATGGTAGGAAGCAACGTCGGCGGCGGGATAGTAGAAAATGGGTGGCAAATATGGATGGACGATGATGGAAAAGGAGGAAGGGATGGGATGTACCTGATTTTAGATTGAAGGGATAGTCTATGTGTTTCCTTTTAGAAAACAAACAACTTGGTATAAGAAAGGAAATTTCTTTCCATTCTCTCTCTTTCCCTTTCCTATTGTCATTCCCTTTACCCTTCACGAACCAAACGACCCCTTAGTAGATAGTGTTTAGCAATTAAAAGGTGAAATCACATAAAAAATTATTCAGAAATGATAAATATGACAATTAAAAGAATTAAAAGTGTAGAGGTTTACAGTTAAATACATAACATGATAGCGGAATAACCCCAAAGCCAGGAAGCATGTATAAAGTACAGATTTAGTAATACTTACGTTTGTAGCGTGTTTTCCCTAGTTCAACGAATAACGAACACGAACAAGAACTCCAAATGTCGTTCCTCTACTTGGTTCACCGACACGTTCAGATCCGTCTTGAGATCGATGGCTTAGAAGTCATTCAAGATATTTTTCCTTTTGGGAAGAACACACCCATGGAGGCAAAGAGAGAGTTAGGGTTTCTCTTTTCCCCTAGGGTTGTGTGTATAATCTGAATTGTGTGTTTGAAAAACATGTACATAGGTTATTAAAATAACCTAGTAGTAATAATAAGCAAGCCAACTAACTTGGTGGGCAAGCCAACCAAGTTGGCCGGCCAAGCCCACACGCGAAGCAAGCAGCAGGCGCATAGCTGGGCCGTGGGCCGCGTGCCACTGCTGCTCCCTTCTCCTTTGATCCCCATGCGCCACACAGCCAAGGCCTTTGGGCCAGCGTTGCATTGTCATGCGCGCTGCGCCCATGGGCCTTGCGCTTGTGCGCTCCGGCTCGTGGGTTGCTTTCGTGTTGCGATTAAATTATCCTTCGACAATTTATTTATTGTTTCGTACTTGAAGATCCAGTGTTGTACGATACGATTATTCGTTTCGCCTAGATTACGAATATACGCAATACGATATACGATTTCACGATCCAATGTTAAATCGTATAATTATGTTTTCCGAACTAATTTCCCGAAAATCTATTAAATGAATTTCCGATTTATTTAATCTGGAGATCTATTACATGCCAATGGTGTGAACTTATAGGTTCAGTCAAGAGTAAGCTGTGAGCCTAATTAGGATTAGTACTCACTGATCGAAAGCATTGCTCCAGCCAGCTATTCCGATCACTTGATCTTACTGAATTAATTGTTCATAATTAATCTGAACATTGGTATTGGACCAATGCACCTTGGGTTAAGGACATATTTCCTTCAGCCTCCCACTTGTCATTCAGACAAGTGTGCATTCCGATTCCTTTGTCTCTTAGTGTTACTTACTGAACGTAAGGTAAGATCCAAGCCATCCTTATTAGGTCCAGAAGTGTTTCTCGAATTACTGAGTTCAACTGTTAAACTTTTACAGAAGGTTAAGCCTTAACCATTCTGAGCACCACCATGCATTTTCACAGTATTTAACTTTTCGAGAGGCCTTGTACAACAACAACACCATATCCTATCAAAGATAGGAGGACAATCCCTTCTTGTAACTTATGAACAATTTACTTTGATTCATAGTACACCCAATCACTGCTTTTATGGTCTCCTTTTATGATGCGACGTTTAGCAAGCATCAAAGAGAACTAATTCTCAAACAATCATCCATAACTACTCAAGTTCCTAGGAATAGATTCCAATCACCATTAATGAGAACTACTTATGACATGACTTTAATCTCTTAAAGTGTTCTCATGGTCAATCCGATACAAGATCCAATAAGTATCTATGCAAATTATGTCTGACATCCAGTCCATATAGTTCAAGAAACTGAACTATAAATCAACTTGCAATCTAATCTTCATTAGTCATTGTTCGTCCAACCATTCAATGACCTGGATTAGGGATCCCTTTTGTGATTCAATATTCAAGTTCAGTTATGGGTGTTTCTTTGTCAAAGAATCCATCTTGACATCCCATTTGAATGTTTTGAATCACTTGGACTTCATTATTTAATACTAAACCAAGATTAAATGAAATATGAAATATAATTTCATTAATGATAAATGTTTAAACCAAATGCTTACCAATTTGTGGGCATCGAACCAAAAATTGAAAACATTTAATGTTTTATAGATGTGGTCCTTTCACCCAATACTTAAAACATTCATGGAACTCCCGTAAAAAAAAAAAACATTCATGGAACTCAAACTTGATTCCATTTCTGCATATGAGTGTTGTATCTCATTTGTTGCAGAGGTTTAGTTTATCATACTTTTCTATTCTTAGCATCCTTTCTATCGAAAGCCTTTCGATGTAAGATGAAAACATCTTTGAATATATTTATAGAATAATCTAGTCTTTCATTGCTGTTAGAATGATTCTCATATTCAAAATAGAAAATTATCCAGAGAGCAAACTTGTGATCAACATGAGTTCATTGAAGAACTCCCACTAGAAACAATTCCCTTTTATTGCTTCTTAGGCAATAATGCATGAATTCATTTCAATTATGTAGAATTCCAAAGTATGCCTTCCTTTTGGAATACTCCAACCAGTTCACAGAGATGTGGGAGTTACATCTTTCAACTAAGAACTTTGAAACTAATCATTGATTTAGTTTCCCATGCATCACATATGGTTTAGAACCTATGCTACCATCTTTTAATCACGACGCCTAATTGCCCGTGTATGTTTGTGGTTTGCCTAACAACAAGATCCAACTTTTGTTTAGGCTATGCATGTAGCATCTAGTTCATCTTCACTTCCTCTTATCACGTGCTCATCCTACATGTCCAAATGTATTGGATGTTCTTGATAATATTCTAGTGATCTTTGATCTAGATCAATAAAGATTGGTATAAACTCGTCATAATCCAACGTCTACGAGTTATCCTGGCGATCCATATATCACACTATACATGATTGATTGTAATGCAAAAACCATTCGCATTTTAAAATATATCCATGTAACTTTAGCTTATTCAGTTTCACGAGATTCCGAATTTTGCTAACATCTTGGCATTGCCATGTGATATAAAGTGAAGGTTCCTCTACAAGGTCCTTCATGTTTTAACTTTAGTAATAACATCCTAGCTTTATACTTAGTTAACATTCATCACTTAGATTTACTCATATGGGTTAGGAGTCTCTTTTGAGTCTCTCAATTGTGTTTGATTTAGTAATTACTTTTACATAATCCAAACAACGCTTTAGATCTTATCCAATAGATCTTTAACCCAATACGTTCTAAGTTTTGCCATGGTTCTAATATTGACAAATACTTTCAAATCTAACCATTTAGACTTTGAATGTCATTTTCAATAGATAGATATGTATCTCATATATATAGAACCAATAAACTTGACTTAGCTCCCACTAAACTCCTCATCTACAAGATGATCCATATTTTCATAAAGCTATGATTGCTCAATAGCCGTGTTGAAAAATATGGTCCAATTCCCACTTGCATGCTTTAATATACAAATAGATTTCTTAAGCTTGCTCTTTTGTTTAGCATCCAAAACTTTTACATTTTGTCATGTACACAATTCCATTCTATAAGTCCAATTGAGGAAGGTGTTTCGTTTTCCAATTGCCATATTACCACATGCAATGATTGTTAGATTTATCCAAAATAGTTCAAGCATTCCGACTTGGTGAAAAAGCTTTCAACATTATCAACGCCGTGAAGTTGTTTATAATCTTTAACCACCAATATAGAATTTCCTTTATATGTGTATACAATAAGATGTTTTGAAAACATGTTTGCAACCAATGGGAGTGAACCATTTATGCAAATCAACCAAATCAGAGACTTGATTCTTTAAGATGAAGATATTTTGGATAATTGGCCCCAAACCATATTATATGGCCTCGAACCATACTTATGTTTCTGATGGCCTCAAACCATACATGAGAATTTTTAATTTGTCGTAGCTAACCTGTAACTCGTATGTCCTTGAAGCACTTCCAAAGTCTTCATGGTTTTCATCCTCAAGATATCTATGTATCTATCTTGGTTGAATTCTATTCCTTAAACGATTTACCTAGGTATTGAACATCAAACTTTATTGTCCATAAAGAAATTACTCAAGTCCTTTGAGTATTAGGATTCTCTTGAAGCACTTCCAAAGTCTTCCTGAAGCTCTTCCAAAGACTTCTAAGTACGGAGCTTTTCGAAAGACTCCTAAGTATCCTATATTTGTTTGTTGCTTGACTCAAAGTTCTTTTGAGGTCACTTCGAGGTCATTTCTCCCACTTGCCTTTTTGGAAATATGATGGTTTCCTAAAAGACACTATCCATAGCAACAGCCATGTGTTCCCAGATTTGTGGTAGAATCAATACCTTTTGTTTCTATGAGTCTCTCATAAAAAAACATATATCTATTCTTGAGTTTGTTTGATGTAAACACTAACTCCCACTGGGTTTGACAACCCTAGATATATATACTGAAACGATGTACTGAACCGAAGTTCAATCCTGATGACATCTTGTCCTTAGCTTTGACAACTTTGTTTAGCGTGATAGTCACTTGAGAGTGTAATTAGAAACTATATAGGAAAATAGTCGTGATTATCATTAATCGAATTGATTTCAATTCCTCCATTTGGACATACCATATTCTTATGGAGCTTCAATTGTTATAATGCCATATAAACAATATAGATAATCTTTCTTGGCTCATGCAAACAACATCTTGTATATGTTCCAAAATTCCTGCCAAGTTGATTTTATACCCTTTTGTGAATCGCATTGAAGCATTTCACATATTTCACCTTGAGTAAATATAGCCATATTTTCTCAAATTCTTGTGAAATAGGTAAGTCATAAAATCCATCTTTGGACTATGAACGTAATTTTCTAGTACCTTCTAACAATAGTCCATTTCTATGTCATGCTCAACAAGTAAGACCCATGTGTCTTAAATTAGTCAACTTTCAAAAATCCATGCCATCGAATCTTAGAATGTTGTCTTGTTGATATGGTCGTATGACATTGCCAAAGATATGTGGAACACAAATCAAAATATTTGATTTGAACCTTCTGAAATTTGAGTGTCAAGAGATTTGTTTGTTTATTAATCAATCATATGACTCAATTCTTAAATGACCATTTCATTTAAATAAACACTCAACGAATGTTTTTGTTTACTTTGAATGTGAGCCTTTCTGTTGTCCAAACAGAAAATTGTTTATGATGATTAATGGAACATAGTGCCATTAAGTTCCAGCCTTTAGAAGGACTTTAAAACAAACATATGACCCTACAATTAATGTAGCACAATTTTGCTTCATTTCCCACTTGTAGGTCATTATCCAGACCTAGCTCCCGGAATTTGAGTTCCTAACGAAAGTTAGAACCTCAAGTGGTAATCTAATACCATAGGAGTTTATTTTCTAAGTCGTTTCTCTTTAACATAAACTTCAAGGTAGAAATAGATTTTCTGAATTCATTTCTTTTGTTCCCGTTTCCTATCCTTTCTAGCACGTTTTCTTATAGTCCAAAAGATTTTACTCTTTGCTTGATCTTCTTACTTTGTTACGTTTACAAAGTCCATTTCTTTTATTCACTTTGAATGACCACATCGAATGAGTCTTGTTCATTATTGAATCAAAAGAAAATTGGTTGTTAACCATTGGTTATACATGAGCCTTTAACTCAATACTTCATTATTCCAGAACTACTCAGTATTCTGAATATATGAGGTCCAATTGGTCTACCATTCAAATTTTAGTTTGAAAACAACCATGACGATCACTATAATAAAATAGCATCCAAGATACACTCTCATTCTCCTTTTCTTTGAGAATTGCTCTCAAAATTAGTTACCAATCGATCGAGGAAATATCGCAGTTCTATTATCCGAACGCAATAAAGTCGAAGATTTACAATTATATGCATTCATATTCTACAAAATGAAATAGCAAAGAAAACATTACCATACTTTAATAACTTGAAATAAAAGCATTCATGCAATCATTAAAGCTATTAAACATTTCATTCATTCAATAAAAACATGGTCCATAATGAATGAAACGAATCCAAGACCCCAAAAGTCTTAAATCCTTAAGCATGCTTTGGCTTGTCTTAAGTATTTTAATATTTTAGGTAAGCAAACCTATGCTAGTAATTCCACATTACTCTTGGTTAATAAACTAATGCCATAATTTATTCCATTGCCACAACATGTACCAATATTGCTTGAGTTGCAACCACAATCAACGTGCTCCTTTGTGATGCCTTACCATCTAAGTATACTAAAATAGCACCCCGCTTTGGCGGAAACCTACTATCTTAGGTCCTTAGAATTTTGTAAGTGCTTGATTTGGAAGGCAATTATAAACTCAATATTACTTTGGACCTAGTTGTTTCTGTGTTGGTTTGATTATTTAGTGAACTAAATCTAATCAAACATACAAACAACATTCATGCATAATATACATTCATTCAATATATAAGTGCATAAACAACTTTGGTGAACTAGTATGGCCCAAAAATTTGGTCTTGAAGCATCCAATCTTCCCTTCACCTTGTTAGCTTGGCATCGTCTTGAACTCCATTCAAAAGCTAACTTAAAATTTTAAATAATCTAGAAGAACCTTGAAATAATAATAACCTAATTATTACATCAAAATGTCAATGGTACGCATACCACATTTAAAACTTTACATTCAAAGATAAAACGATACGCATACCGTATTTAACTATCCTAGATTGGCCATACTAGTATTCTGAATATAGAGGTCCAATTGGTCTACCATTCAAATTTTAGTTTGAAAACAACCATGAAGATCACTATAAGAAAATAGCATTCAAGATACGCTCTCATTCTCCTTTTGTATGAGAATCGCTCTCAAAATTAGTTGCCAATCGATCGAGGAAATATCGCAGTTCTATTATCCGAACGCAATAAAGTTGAAGATTTACGATTCTACAAAATGAACTAGCAAAAAAAACATTTATCATACTTTAATAACTTGAATAAAGGCATTCACGCAATCATTAAAGCTATTAAACATTTCATTCATGCAAAAAATAAAACATGGTCCATAATGAATGAAACGATTCCAAGACCCTAAAAGTCCTAAATCCTTAAGCAGCTTTGGCATGTCTTAAGTCTTTTAAGATTCTAGGTAAGCAAAACCTATTGCTAGTAATCTCCAAATTACTCTTGGTTAATAAATTAATACCATAATTTATCCTTTTGCCACAACATATGTCATTGTTGTTTGAGTAAAAACCACAATCAACGTGCTCCTTTATGACGCCTTACCATCTAAGTCTACTAAAATAGCACCTCGCTTTGGCGGAAACCTACTATCTAGGTCCTTAGATTTTTGTAAGTGCTTGATTTGGAAGGCAATTATAAACTCAATATTACTTTGGACCTAGTTGTTTCTATGTCGGTTCGATTATTTAGTGAACTAAATCTAATCGAGCATACAAACAACATTCATGCATAATATACATTCATTCACAATATATATAGTGCATAAAATTATTTGGTGAACTAGTATGGCCCAAAACTTTGTCTTGAAGCATCCAATCTTCTTCACCACCTTGTTAGCTTGGCATCGTCTTGAACTTCATTCAATGCTAACTTAAAGTTCCAAACTAGAAATACTTGAAATAATTAAAAATTACATCAAAATTTCAATGTACGCAGACCATATTTAAAAATTTACATTCAAAGATAAAACGGTTCGCAGACCGTATTTAACTATCCTAGATTGGCCACACTAGTCACTTTGAGTAACTGCATTACATAAAATATACATTCTATGCATTCATCCATTCATATCCTAAAACGAATGGCCCAATTAAATATGAAAGTATTTACGTGATTTATTTAAAAATCACGTTCACATAAAACGCGTCCTAAAAGATTAATCAATTCCGAATTATTAATCCTTAGAATTTATTCTAATCAAAATTTAATTTAATTAAAATAAAGTGCCCTACGAAAATAATTAAAATAATTATTTCATTTTAATTTCATTAAGCGGCTCCCACTCAAACCAATATTTTATTTCGGATAATTTAACATTAAATATTTAATTAAACTCACGGCCCGGCCCAAGTTAAATAAAATAATTATTTAATTATCCCCGTTAGCCATTTTAATGTAAATATTAATTTTTAAAAGCCCAACGAACAAAAATGCCAAATTTTGTGCAATACGGGCTAGGCTTGCGCCCAGCCCAGCACTGCCATGTGCGTTGTGGCCGTACGAGGAGCAAATCCCCTCACTCACAAGGCCGCATCGCACATACCGCAGCCATCGCTGCTCGCTGGCCCTGTCGTTGTGCTCGTGTTGCTCGCAAGCCAAGGCAGCGATGCCCCTTTCTTGCTTGCAAGCCAAGGCATCGCTTGCTTTGCTCACTGCTGGCCAGCGCGCGCTGGCACTCCAGCTCCCTCGCTGGCTGCCCGCGTTGCTGCGCCAATGCTGCGGGGGGGGGGGGGGGGGGAGGCAGCGCGCATGGGGTACGCCGAGCCACACGTACGACACACCCCTTGTCTCGTGCCTTTGGCTCGTGTAATACGAGCCAACTCATTACAAAAAAAAAATCAATTTCTCGAAACCAGCATTAGTTATTTTTCATAAATTTAACAAAATTATTCGTTTTTATTTTAGAAAAGTAACAAGTTGGTGATTTAATTAATTTTTACAACAATCCAATTTTTGCAAAATTTATTAAATCTTGTCTAACAATATTCCAATTTAACGAACGAACAATGTCAACAAAAATTTGAACATTTTTTATAATCGTATCCAAAATTTTAAATCGTTCCAAACATTTAAATTTCAGATTTTTACCAATTTGGTTTAAGTGACGATTAAAATTAACGAATCTAATCAAAATTTTAATCCAATAATTTTTAAAAACTTCCACTTTATATGAAATTATATTCCCTTTCCCAATTAACCAAAATTCCAGATCTAAATTATTTAAAAAATCAATTTGCGATCTAAAAATTACAAATTTGGGGAAAGTAAAATAAGGGTTTATACTTAAAATTTATGGCCGAAAATTTTACCATGATTTTAAAATATACCCAAGAACAGTAGGACAAAATTTAATCAATTCCGATTAGTTTAGATCGTGCAATTAATTAAAATACTTTCCGAATTTGATAATTTTAATACGTTAATTAACAAAAACACCCAAAAACGCATACTTTGAGGCCTGTTTTTGCAATTCTATTCCCCATGATTTGATCTTAGAAAATCGTTTTTAATCAGATTAAGGTCAGAAAAATCGAAATTTCAACACTTTTTGAATTCAGAACATATTACGCGATTCATCCAATTATCCAAATATTTCGTAAATTCAATTAAAAATCCGAAAAAATTCGAAAGCATACAAAAACATATAATTCATGCTAAAAAGTACTTTAATACATAAGGATCTGATACCATTGTAGGGGAATACGGTTAAATACATATTAACATGTGCGGAACAATCCCCAAAGGCAGGAAACATGTATAAAGCACAGATTAAGCAAACTTACATTTGAAGCGTATTCTCCCAAGTTTATTGATTCACGAACACGAACAAAGAACTCCAATTGTCGTTCCTCTATTTGGTTCACCGACACGTTCAGATCCGTCTTGAGATTCGTAGCTTAAACAATGCTCAAGAGTGTTTAGCTTTTGGGAAGAACACATCTATGGAGGCTAAGAGAGAATTATGGTTTCTCTCTCCTCCTTAGGGTTTGATGTGTAAACTGATTTTTTTGCATTAGGTTAGGAAAAACATATTAGAATAGGTTATTAAAATAACCTTTCTAATGGACCAAGTTAACCGGCCAAGCACAAGGCTCAACCGGCCAGCAAGGCCCACGAGTGTGCGAGCAGACGCAACCAGCTTTCTGCTGGGCCGCGGGCCACAACGCAGCTGCTGCTGCCTCTTTTGTGCCTTGTCCGTGCGCGCCAAACAACAACGAGGCCTATAGGCCAGCGCTGCATTGCCATGCACGCGGCGCCCATGGGCCTTGCGCTTGTGCGCTCCGGCTCGTGGGTTGCTTTCGTATTGCGACTAAATTATCCTTCGACAATTTATTTATCTCTTAGTACTTGACGATCCAATGTCGTACGATACGATTATTCGTCTCGCCTAGCTTACGAATATACACAATACGATATACGATTTCACGATCCAATGTATAATCGTATAATTATGTTTTCCGAACTAATTCCCCGAAAAGCTATTAAATGAATTTCCAATTCATTTAATCCGGTGATCTGTTACATGCCAATGGTGTGACCTTACAGGTTCAGTCAAGAGTAAGATGTGAGCCTAATATGGATTAGAACTCACTGATCGGAAGCATTGCTCCAGCTAGCTGTTCCGATCACTTGATCTCACTGAATTAATTGTTCGTAATTAATCTGAACCTTGGTATTGGACTAATGCACCTTGGGTGAAGGACATATTTCCTTTATTCATCACCCTATAAATATGTTCACTTAATCTTCTTATTTAATCACGCCTAATAAGATAATCTCTGGACAAATCTGATTATTGCTAAGCACCTTAAATCAATCTAAATCACTATTTTGACGGTGTTTAGTTAATATTTGTGCATTAAAATTAATTCAGATTAGTAATGTAGCTTAACGCATGTCCCTTTCGTTTTCACATGAACTAGTAAGGACCGCCGTGTGGGCTAATGTTGGGCACTCCCCGTATTAGTAAACGTCCCTGAACTCTCAATCTCTATTCCGCTGGATGTACGTTGAGCGACCTCCATAATAGGGATCACAAGGGAACCTATGGACGTTGTGAGTCAAATATGTTTGCACTCCATGCATATCACGACAATCGGGTTTTGTCAGTTTTCCTCAATGTCATTGAAAACTGAATGGCGAGTCCTACAGACTAGTAAAAAGAGGTTAATACCCACAGTTAGTCCCTGTTTTACTTAATATTGCTTGCCACATCCAGAGGGAAAGTCGTTCGGGCCTCTTTTTTGGAAACGTGCGCCCGTCCTGTTTTTCGACCCCCCTCATAGGTATACCTTTGTTACAGGAGTGGGGATTCAAATAAAGAGTTCTCCCATCTTTCTCGGTATGAAATGATTAAAGTTCTTCTGCTTCTCCATAGGCAATGGATGAAAATCCAGGCCCTACACAAAACAGCCATCAATTCAAATCAAATCCCCCAAATCCCCAATATATAAACATCAACAACTAACTTGAAAAACCTCCGGTCTAAAAGTAAAATGCAACCTAAAACACAACTAATAAAATCAATGCTAATCATTTAAATTAAAACAAAAATAAATACATCAACAAATCAAAAATCCACCATTTTCAAATTGTATCAACAAGAACAAACAACAGTCAACTCAAGCCCTTGAAAAATCACATTTCAATAGTACAATGCAATTAACAACAATCACCTCCACCTCCCCTTCTCCACCCCACCACCACCGCCACCGCCACCATTCTCTAATTCCAACACCACCACATCTTTATCTATGAATAAACCCTAAAAAAAAATTGAAAAAACCCTAAAAATAAATTGAACAAACGAATTGAACAAACCCTAACAACAAATTGAACAAACCCTAAAAACGAATTGAACAAACGAATTGAACAAACCCTAAAAACGAATTGAACAAACGAATTGAACAAACCCTAAAAATAAATTGAACAAACTCACAGAACCCTAAAAACGAATTGAACAAACCCTAATTCTTAAAATGAAAATTAGATAAACGAATTGAACAAACCTAAAAGAGGGGACAGGGAAGATTACGGGCCGCGACGAGGAGGTTGACGGAGAACAGGACACGAGCAACTTTCTTTCTTGGAACCACCGGCGCAAGCAAGCTAAGTTTTTCAGCGAGCAAGCTAGGCAGGTTCAGCGAGGGAAATAGGATGCGACGGAGAACAGGTGGCGACAGGCGAGGAGGCGAGAAAAAAGAAGTTCTGACGAGGAAGATTGACAGTGACGCAGGGAAAGCTGACGGAAGAAGAAGGGATTCAGCGCGCGGAACTGAAATGGTCTAAGATTTTGGGATGATATTAATTTGGTCTGAATTAAGTATTCAACAAAAATGTTGCAGCGAACAATTTTTTTACCGCGAACTGTTGCAGCGAACAAAGGGATGTACGCTGCAACAGTAACAGGCTATTGTAGGGGGCATTTAAAATGTACGCTGTAAAAAACTTTTTCGTTGCAAACAACTAAATTGTACGCCGCAACAACCCTTTTAAGGGTTCGACCCACGTTGACCGACTGGTTGTTGAAGCGTATTAATACATGTACGATGTAACAAGGGGGCTGTAACAGGGGTTTTTTCTACTAGTGTTGGTGCAGCTCTCTGAGTTGCGTTAAACATTTGCCTCTGATTTTGTTAATTAAGTGATTTTATGTTAATAAAAACAATTAATATTCACGAGTAATACACAATTTTTGTATTAATTAAAAGCTACAAAATATGAACAAGTTAGTTACTCTAATGATAAATAATTAACACATAAAATCGTGCGTTAAAAACTACAAAAATATTAGTAACGATAATAAAATTAAATTGTACCTACCCATTAACACGCACGTTCAAAGATTTCTAGCACTTAACGTCGAATAAATACAAACTGGCAATAATAGCAGCGAAATTAGATGAATTTGATAAGGGTACTCAAAATTTTTACCAAGATTGTTTGGGTCTTAGGGAATTATGCGCCTTCAATAGGGTGCAAATTAAAGGACGAATTGTGATTAAATTAGAATAATATTTTGTGAAATGATGAATGCAATGTTCGGCAAAATGATATGAAGTATTTGAGAGATTTGAGTTGAAAAGGTGAGTTTAGGTAGTTGTTATGCCGTGAGAAATGAGGTTTAATTCTACTGTATTTAAAGGGAAAACAATAGAATTAAGTTTAACTGTTGAAGCCGTCAAGACCCAACGATTTTTGCTGGGAAAGCGCAGACCTCCGGGTACCAGCGGTTTGCATTGGAAGCCATCGCAAGTCGTTGTCTTTGGTTCAAGGCAAAATGAAGATTTTGCAGAATATTAATGAGAACGGATTAAAATTAGGTTAATTCGGTCATTAATGAGTGGCTTTATGGATTTTGGTACGGACCGAGCCAAAAAGCGTTTTGAAAATGTTTATGAAATGCATTTGATGTCTAATAAAGATGTGAAATGACGTTTTTGCCCTTAATTTCGCGACTGCGGACCCACATGATTAAAGTCGGGCCAAGTAAACAACCTTGATTTTAGTTCTATCATAGGACACTTTGACACTTTTTAGGTGTTTATAGTGATCGACATTAGCAGTCCATTTCGTATATCTATTTGCCTCTATGTATACGTGCTTTATTTTCCAAACTTCCAAAAAATTGGAGAAGGGTCTTGATATCTTCAATGATGCTACATAGTTTTCATAGATAGACCAAATTCCTTTGACTGAGTTCATGATGAGAAAGTTGTCACCTTCTATGAAAAGTTTTATGATATTGAGTTGTTTGACTTCTTGAAGCCCTTTGTGAAGAGCACAAGTGTAACACTTCAATAATTCTCTCTATTTTAAAAACCATTTTCCATTTAAATAAAACCTTAGATAATTACTAACGAATTATCACACGTGAGAACGTACGACTTATTCATAATTTCTCATCGGAATAAATAAACTAACCTTCAACATAACTAAGGAAGTCCTTACAACTTGGAACCATTAAAGGCCCAAAACCAAAGTCGACTTTAAATGAAATCCTTAATTGAAAACCCATATTTGAAATCCAAATAAGAAATCCAAATAAAAACCCAATAAATACTTCAACAAAGTAGAAAACTAAACCGAATAAGAATTGTAAAACAAGCCACTCAAAATCCCCAAATGCAATGATCTACAAATCTGCAAGACCAATTGCTAATGACTCAGTGACTTTTCTGGAGGAAATATCCTTGCTCCAACTATGCATTTAATGTGCTTACACGAAAACTAATAAATACGGTTCATATTAATTACGAGTTAATTATCAATGTGATCAAGTGATCTGAATGCCTAGATGGACACTGCTTCATATCAATTGGATTTAATGCATCATTTTTTTTATAAGCAAGTAGTATATTAATGCATCAAAATTACAGAATACACAAGTCATTAGGACAAGCCCTTAATGAACTGAACCAGAACAAACTGGTTAAACAGAACGGACTACCCTGCAATAAGGGTTGTAAACCAAGTGTGATCTCTATTGCTCACTGCCCTAGGCATCACTGTAATCACTCTATTATACACATGTTTCAGTATATTGTTGCACACCCTATCTATACATCTGATTTGAGAGTTCCACATGACATTGTTTCTTTCACTCCAAAATGTGATAAACTACACACATTACAAAGGTGAACATCACCCCTTTCTTGAACTTAGTGATCCTCCTACTGAGTATCCACTGGATTATATTAGGAAGGCATTTAGAAGCTCTATGCATTCCAATCTTGACAGAACACTGTTGGCAGTATCTTGCACTGTAATGACAGCCAAAGAAGAGGTGCTTATGATCTTCAACAGCATGCTCGCATAAGAAACACAAGCTATCTGCAGTGATCCCCATCTTCAGTAATCTATATTTGGTGTTAAGTCTTTCCAACATTGCCAACCATGTGATAAATCTATGTTTAGGTTGGCTCAATCTCTCCCATATTGCAGTAGTCCATGGCACCTTAAAATTGTCAGGCACCAGGAAACAATAAGCCTGTTTAATAGATTATTTAGGAATTGAGGTCAACTAGTCCTTAGTTAAGTAGTTTTTCATCAAATCCTTCACATAACACATAGCTTTCCTATACAAACTATCCCCTACTTTGGGGGAGTACTCCAACCAGCTCAGCTCTTTAAGGTAGACAGAATGCACCCATCTAACCCACATATTGTCTTTTTTAGTGTCTATCATCCACACATGCTTCCCCATTGCTTCAATATTCCACATTTTCAGGTAAACCCTCTTCTTTCTTTGGCTTACACACAGAAACCCATGCTATCTTCCCATGCCCCATAGAATCTACAGTGCCTTTCCATAGAAAATTCCTGCAAATGTTATTTATAGTTTTATAGACCCCTTTAGGCATCACCATGATCTGAGACCAATAAGTCTGCAGTGCCATAAGTACTGAGTTAACCAGGGTGAGTCTACCAGCAAAAGACATGTTTCTTGAGCTCCAAACCTTAATTTTGGCACACATATTCTCCACTATCTTCTCACACTCCCCCACTTTAATTTTCTTAGAACATATAGGAAGGCCAAGGTATCTAAAAGAGAAGCTCCCCTTAGCAAACCCTGTCATATCCAGAATTCTTTGCATATTAGCTTCAGACATACCAGTACAGTAAACTGAGGTCTTTGTATGGCTGGCCTACATTCCTGTTGTATTGGAGAAAAGCTGAAACCCTTGCATCATCAAATGAACAGATCTAAACTCTCCTTTACAGCACAAGATTAAATCATCAGCAAAGCAAAGATGATTCAGTTTTGATGCCCTACATCTTGGATGAAATTTGAAATCCTCTTTTTCACCCACTACCTTCAGGATCCTAGATAAATATTCAATGCATAACACAAACAGGAGAGGAGACAAGGGATCACCCTGTCTGAGTCCTCTCTTGCCCTAAAAAAAGCCATGAATGGAGCCATTTATAGAAAGAAAGAATCTAGGGGATCTAACACACTGCATGATGAGTTTGAATAAATGAGTAGGAAACTTAAGAGCCACCAGCATTTCCTCAACAAAATCCCATTCCACAATGTCATAAGCTTTTTGCAAGTCTAATTTTATGAGGAAACCAGCAGTATTATTCTTCCTTTCATATCCCTTAACAAGGTCTTGGCACACCATGATGTTATGAGAAATGAACCTACTGTGAACAAATGCACCCTGGTTCTGAGCAATAATATCTAGTAGGAATTTAATGCATCATTAATTGCACAACTTACTCTTGACTGAACTCGTGAGTCACACAAATAGTATGTGAACGAATCAAATATTAGGAGAATAAATATAATTCGGTAATATTCTGAAGGTTATATATATTCAGAAATGATGGCCATTGGGCTCAGTAGGAACGAACAATTGTCAAAAGGAAAAATTGGAAATAGTACCGAAATCGGAAATATTACCGGAATGAGAAATATTGTCGCAAATGAAAATATTACCGGTATCGAAAATATTATCAGAAACAAAAATATTATCGGAATTAAAAAAACGTATCGTATAGACGAGGCCAGCCCACAGTCGAGCCTCATAGCACAACAAATGGGATGGCCGCAAGGCAACAACTCGTGTGTCACTCCAAGCAAGCAACAACACAGCAAGGCACAACCTGCACACTAGCTTGTTGCGTTGAATGTGTGGCCTGGCAACGCAAACCAAGCAGTACTACCCCATGGGCGTGCAACAAGGTGTGCACAAGCGCCAACACCTATGGATTGGGTACCTTGTGCACACGCGGCCCAACAACCTTGTTGTGCAAGTTACTTGCGCCAAAAGCAAGGTCTAGGCGTGTGATATGTTTGTGTGTGCATAGATTCATGGTTTAGATAGAATTGTGATTATGGTAGGTTTCCTAAATCCTACTAGAATTTTAGTGCTACCAGAATTCTACTTCTAGTTGAATTCTAAGTCTCTGATCCCTCCTATAAATATAGCCCTAGGGTGGATATATTATATAGTTTGTATGAGTTACCATTCAACTGCCAACTCATAAAGTGAGAGCCTGAATCATAATACTTTACTGATGAGACCAAAGAGATCAAGCTTTTTCCACACTAGCTACCAGATAATCTATATATACTAAGGGATATGATTAGGGAAGAGAGATTGCTCCTAGTATAGCTAGGCAAGTGAAAGTGTCTCCTACTCTACTCATACATGAACCCAAGGCAAAACATTTATCAATAAATCGTTAATTTCAATTTATCGAGCTTCCTCTCTTTCTTAAATTTGGGAAAATGACCTACATTGTGACCTTAATTTTGAGTTGTCCCAACGTGATTGAAAAACAAAAAGGGAGTTAATATAGCAAACAAAACCAAACACTTATACTAGTTACCCGCTATTTTGACAGTT
This sequence comes from Spinacia oleracea, assembly GCF_020520425.1. NCBI lineage: Eukaryota > Viridiplantae > Streptophyta > Magnoliopsida > Caryophyllales > Amaranthaceae > Spinacia > Spinacia oleracea. The sequence goes on along the minus strand of NC_079490.1, from coordinate 157,125,528 downwards.
AACCGTCACCCGCTCCTGTTCATCGCTACCCGCTACTCCAGCTGCTACCCGCTACTAATTGTTTTGTTGAATAGTACCGAAATCGAATGTATCAAAGGGTTATATTTTGTTTTAAGGTATAGCAGTGAGCAATTTTTCACTTCTTTTATCGTTATCTCAATTTGTACAATTTAAATTTACAAACTTTTGTAAAAGACGGTCTTACAGGAAAGACCGCCTTGTTGTCATCTAAGGTGCCACATAAACTGCCTTGTACACTGTTGATGTCAGCGTCAAAAATCGAAAATATATATTACATTTTGCGATTTATTTTTCATTTTTATTTTCATTTCTCTCAGACATTTTCTCTCTCTTCCTCCTTTCATTAGATTAGGGTTTTGCAGCAGATTTTGATGAAGAAGCGAACAACTTCTCACCGCCGTCGTTGATCATTCGCCGCCAGCAACTTCTCACCGCCGTTGTTGATCTCCTCTAGTACTCTCTCTCCTCTGAAAATCTTCGTGTTCTCCATTTTTATTTCCGGAAACCTAAGTTGAAATTCATTTTGTAACAGAAAAAGTGGTGGATCGCGCTTGAATCGCGGCCGGAGATGACGGAGAAGACGACGGAAAATACATAGGTGGTGGCTTGTTGAGGTAAATTTTCCATCTCTCTCCTTCATCTAGCTATCTCTTTTCTCTCTCCTCTGAAATCTTCAATTTTCCCAATTTTGATTTTTAAAACCCTAATTTGCGATTATTTGTAACAGTAGAAGAGGTGATGGCGGTGGTGATGGAGAGGAAAGTCGATGTCAAGGCCGGAACATACAGAATCAGGGAGCGAAGCGGCGAAAGAAAGAGAGGAAGAAGTCGTCGACTCCTCGCCGCCGCCGTCGTTTCCATCAACTTCCGATCGATGTTGGCAGATCAAGTTGTTCCACGCCAGAAATTAAATGTGGTGATGATTCGTTAGGTTTTTGTTTCGTTTCCATTGAATTGATTAGGTTTTTGTTGTCAATCCTTTAGGTTTTTGGTGTCGATTAGATTGGATTGATTAGGTTTACTTTTTTCAGTTTATGTGGATGTAATTGATTTGTTCTTGTTTCCGACAGGAGGAGGCTTTGCAGTGGTGGCGGTCTGGATGATGGTTGTGCAGTGTTGGTGCTGCGGTGTGATGCCAATTATTGTGATAGAATCGCGGCACACTGTGGATTCGTAGCTGGAAGCACTGGTGTTTTAGTTTTAGTTAAGAATTTTAATGTTTTAGTTACACTTTTTTTATATTTAGTTTTAGTTATAATTCTGAAATAATGGTCTTCTCGGTGGAATTACTGGACTGATTTTCTATGTTTTAGTTATGAATTTTTAAGTTTTAGTTACGATTTTTTTGGTTTTAGTGAAGGTTTTTTGAGTTTTAGTTACGTATTTTTGAGTTTTCATTCAGGGCTTTAGTTATGATTTTTCGAGTTTTAGTTATGATTTTACCAGTTTAAGTTACGATTTTCTTGGTTTTAGTTAACATTTTTTGAGTTTTAGTTATGTATTTTTGAGTTTCAGATAACGAATTTCAGATTTTTAGTTAAGGTACAAAATTTTAAGCATTGAAAATAATTAGTTAAGCAATTGAATCAATTAGTTAAAAAATAAAACTAATAAGTTAAGATTCAGAACCAATTAGTTAAGCAATGTAATAAATTAGTTAAGTAATGTAACATATTAGTTACACCATGCAACCAATTAGTGAAGCACTGAAACCAACTAGTGAAGCACTAGAATCAATTAGTTATGCACTGGATTTAATTAAGTTATCACTGGAACTAATTAGTTAAGTTTAAAATTCAATTAGTTCAGCAACGAAATCAATTAGTTATGCAACGAAACCAATTAGTTATGCAACAAAATCAATTAGTTAAGTACTAAACCAATTAGTTAAGCACTGAAACCGATTAGTTAAGCAATGAAATTAATTAGTTAAGCATTGCAACTAATTAGTTAGGATTTTATGAGTTTTAGTTAATAATAAGTATGTTTAAAATTAATAACTATTTGGCTCATAAGTTTAACTATTTGTCTTTATACCTTAACTATTTTGTTATTCAATTAGTTATGATTTTTATTACTTTTAGTTATGTTTTACACTAGTTTAGTTAGTACCAAAAAAAGTTTGAAAATTTTAATTTCGAAAAAAATTCGAAAAAAAAAAAAATCGCATCGAAAAAAAAATATTTAAGCCTGAAATCCAATTAGTTAAGCCTGAAGTCCAATTAGTTAAGCCTGAAAAAAAAATCAAAAAAAAAATATTGCGAAATAAAAATTTCGAAAAAAAAAAAATTTTAAAAAATAATTTACATGCTGACGTCATGCAGCTGACGTCAGCATGACGTTAGCACACGCGCCAACATGGCTGCCAACAAGAGTGCCAACAAGGCGGTCTTTCTTGTGAGGCGGTCTCACACAAAAGTTTCGCATTTAAATTTGATGTTGGTTTTAAAATTAATTTCCCATTTCGTCTACCAAATGCAAAAATGTGTGACCTTCACCTATGTGTAAATCTGTTGAGCATTATGCACCAATTGTCAACGTGCGTGCATATTAAACCCACATTATTAGTCTAAAGAATCATCTCCCTAAATAAACATCACCATCAATTTAATTAAAACAAATGTTCAAGTACTTCTTACGTCAAGAAGGGATAGACTTTAATAATAATTTAAATTATCAAATATGGACGAATGAACTATCAAAATCATAACTTGAGTATGATAAATAATGTTTAATTAATTAATAAAAAACATTTTATTCTTACATAATTATGTAGGTATGTGTGTGTGACTTACAACGTGGAGACAATTCTTGAACGTGCAATTTTGGAGCTTTTTACACGTCTCCTTAATCATGAAAAGACTTTAATGAGACAATATTAAGCCATATTCACCTACTTTTTGTGATTTTGTCAAGGGAAGTTCAAATATCTCTTGCAATCCGTTTGCCTTTAGGTTTTGAGTTGGACTACTCCCCATATATAGAGCTGGCAAAAATTGACCCAACCCACCAACCTAACCCGAATCCAGCCCAATAATAAAGGATTGGGTCAAGATTTTCAACCCGTTTAATTAAATGGGTCAACCCAACCCAACCCGTTTAATTAAATGGGTTGGGTCAGGTTGAAATTTTCAACCCGAAAACAACCCGTCTAACCCGTTTAAGTGCAAGCAAGTATGTAATATATATATGTATAATGTGATTTGAAAGATTTTATTTCTCATTTTCCCTTCAACATTGAATAATTATTTGACGTTTTGATTCATGTCAAATACATATTGAAAAATTACTTTTTGCAATGAGATATGCCATAACAAAATCACCTCGCAATTCTATAGTCAAATCAATTTACAATTAAAAGTGGGAAAAAAAATTAAACGGGTCAACTTCAGGTCAACCCGTTTATAGTTGGGTTGGGTTGGGTTGAAAATCTCAACCCGTTTAATTAAACAGGTCGGGTTGGGTTGGGAAAATCTCAACCCGTTTATAAATGGGTCGACCTGATTTCGACCCAACCCAACCCATTGCCAGCTCTACCCATATATAACAAGAATTTACACGAGTTTAATAATAGTGTAATATGTGTTCATTTTGGCGGATAAAATCTGTATTTGTTTAAACTGAAATTAGGATTTATCAGCATTTTACTGAATTTATTAGACCTAGTTAAACCTGATTAATCAAATATGATCTTATTGAAAAAGTTAACTTACAAAATCCGATAAGAAGCTATTGCCCTAATATATCCTAATTGCTATTTATCTGAATTTATTGAACCTGATTTTTTTTAAGGTGAAAAAAAAAAACCTAAGTAGTTTCACGCTTACAATTTGTAAGGGGCGTCCTCTTCATTTACTCCCTCCGTATTTATTTAAGATATACATTTGGCCGGGCACGAGTATTAAGAAGAAAAATTGAATGAAATAAAATAATAAAGCAAGTGGGGTTGGGTAGTTATTTTAATAATTAAACAAATGCGGACCGTGTCATTTTGGGGGCTGGGAGGTGGGGTGGGTTTATGAAATTATTTGTTTAATAGGATGGTGGGTCATCGGATAAAGCAGAAACTTTTGTGTGAGACCGCCTCACAGGAAAGACCGCCTTGTTGGCAGTCTTGCTGGCAGTCATGTTGGCGCATGTGCTGACGTCATGCTGACGTCAGCATGTAATTTTTTTTAAATTTTTTTTTTCAAAAAATTTTTTTTAATTTTTTTTTTCGATTTTTTTTTTTATTCTTTTTCCAGGTTTAACTAATTGGACTTCAGGCTTAACTAATTGGACTTCAGGCTTAACTAATTGGATTTCAGGCTTAACTAATTTGATTTCAGGCTTAAATTATTATTTTTTTATTCGAATTTTTAAAAAAAAAATTGAAAAATAATTTTTTCGATTTTTTTTTTCCAGGCTTAACTAATTGGATTTCCAGGCTTAACTAATTGGACTTCAGGCTTAACTAATTGGATTTCAGGCTTAACTAATTGGATTTCAGGCTTAACTAATTGGACTTCAAGCTTAACTAGCTAATTTGATTTCAGGCTTAAATTTTATTTTATTTTTTCGAAATTAAAATTTTTAAATTTTTTGGGTACTAACTAAACTAGTGTAAAACATAACTAAAAGAAATAAAATCATAACAAATTGAATAACAAAATAGTTAAGGTATAAAAACAAATAGTTAAACTTATGAGTCGAATAGTTATTAATTTAAAACAAACTTATTATTAATTAAAACTCATAAAATATTAACTAATTAGTTGCAATGCTTAACTAATTGATTTCATTGCTTAACTAGTTGGTTTCAGTGCTTAACTAATCGGTTTCGTTGTATAACTAATTAGTTTCATTGCTTAACTAATTGAATCTCAAACTTAACTAATTAGTTCCAGTGGTTAACTTAATTAAATCCAGTGTATAACTAATTGCTTCCAGTGCTTCACTAATTGGTTTCAGTGCTTCACTAATTGGTTTCAATGCTTCACTAATTGCTTGCATGGTTTAACTAATATGTTACATTGCTTAACTAATTTATTACATTGTTTAACTAATTGATTCCGAAACTTAACTTAATAGTTTAATTTTTTAACTAATTGATTCAATTGCTTAACTAATTAGTTTCAATGCTTAAAATTTTATATCTTAACTAAAACTCTGAAATTCGTTATCTAAAACTCAAAAATACATAACTAAAACTCAAAAAATCTTAACTAAAACCAAGAAAATCGTAACTTAAACTCGTAAAACTCAAAAAACTTTCACTAAATCCAAGAAAATCGTAACTAAAACTGATAAATTCATAACTAAAACATAGAAAATCAGAAATTTTAAATTAAACTCGAAAATTCGTAACTAAAATTAGAAAATATTAACTAAATTTCAGAAAATCTTAACTAAAACTCAAAAATTTAATCTTAACTAAAAGATGATAATTCTTAACTAAAATGAAATAATTCTTAACTAAAACAACAATATTCGTAACTAAAACAAAATCAATTATAACTAAAAGAAGCATTCGAATCGAAATTAACTAAACCATCAACATTCTTAACTAAACCATCAACATTCTTAACTAAAAGAACCATATTCTTAACTGGAACAAAAGACCTAAAACTAATTAAATAACAGCAATCTATTGCTCATTCGCGACACCGCAAGTCTTAGCAGCCACCGCAAGGCTTCCATTCTGCATCAATTAGTCCGACTACCACACCAACAACATGAACAACACTGAGCACCAGCAAGTCCCGAGCACCGCAACTTCCAGCACCAGGGTGGCGGCTGTAGCCTCCACGGCAACCACCAGAAGCAACCACCAGCGGCAAATCCTCCTCCTGTCAGAAATTCAAAAATAGAAAAAACCTAAATCAAAAGAGGAAATTAGAAAAACCTAAACAATTCAATCGAAACGAAACATAAACCTAATCAAAACAAAAACAAAATCGCATACATAAAAATCAAAATCCAAAAAATCCGACAACATGATAATTTCAGATAAATAAAATTAAAATCTACAGATTGTAGAAAATCAAACCTGTTTCCTTCGCCATTTATCATCATAATTGACTTCTACCTTCTTCTCTTTCCTTCGTCGTTCTACTCCTTCTCGAATCTTGATGACGAGATCTAAAATCAGTATGGCCGCGGCGGATCTTGCGGTGGCCTAAAACCTAAAATCATTGAAGCCGCAGCTTTGCGAGGAGGTGACCCGCGCAATGCCTCTAACACCCGCGGCTCAACCCGTGAAACGCCACCAACGCCAACGCGGAAGGCGACGACGGCAAGGACGGACACTTCTCCTTCATCTCTTTCCTTCGCCGCGCAGCTCCTTGGTTCCCTATCTCGTCGGCCACCGACTTCTTACGGCAAGAGAGCGGCTCTCCTCCTTCTTTTGATTCCTTCATCGCTATTCTCCATCATTTCGCGCTACTCGCCGGCCACCGTAATATCTCCGCTGGAAAGTGGAGGAGCTCCGCCGCCTGCTTCGTCATTTCTGTCATCAATTTTGATGAGAGTATGGCGGCGCTTAAGGAGAGAGAGACGGAGAGATTTGGAGGAGAGAGAAAGAAATTAGGGTTTTGAAATGAAAATGGGAAGAAAATGGGTATTCATATTTTCATAAAAAAAAAAGTTTATAGTTCTGCCACGTCAGATTTTACGTGGCATGTTAGGCTGCCATCAAGGCGGTCATTTTCGTAAGACCGCCTTATACAAAAGTTTGTGAATTAGATGTATTATTTAATTAGATGGTGGAGTTGATAAGTTACTAAAAATGTCAAATGTATCTCTTAAATAAATACGGCCGAAAAATGCAAGTGTTTTCCTTAAATAAATACGGAGGGAGTACTTCGTAGAGAATGTATGTTTTTGGAATTGATAGTACCAATTTAGGAATGAGTAACAAAATCACTCATGAATCCTTATAATTAATTATTTAATATTGATAATAACTACGGAGTAAATATTTCCACATTTTTCTACTCAATAGAATGGCCTTCAGAGAGGCACATATCCTTTTCAAAGATCATGTTGTATTGTTGTATTGAGAGGTACGGGAGGGTGGCACGCTTCGCTCAAAATTCATCATCTATTTTATTTTATACGAAGTGTCATTTTGTGTTGAAGTGTTTGGACTTTAGTAGGATGGGAACATCAACAATTAACAAATACTCCGTATGCGGTATATTTTTAACACAAGCTCTTATTTAAAGTTGATGTATAATAAATATTGTAGTGTGCATGTAAATGAATTTTTAAAAGTTACTCTCTCTGTTTCTTTTTGTTCTTTACGTTTTCCTTTTTAAGTGTCTCAGAATGTTCTTTACATTTCCTTTTATATTATCATATAAATCTTTTAATATTCTATCAAAATTTATGTCAAATGATTATTTTAACCAAGTAATTTAATATCTCACTCTTTTATATTTGGACATTTTGTCAATATCAGAATTTTGATAAGAGTGAAAACATTATAAATAAACGTTATTTTCCTTGTTTAAATAAAAAAAATAGAGGATTTTTTTTTGGTGTTAGCACTCGGTTCACCCTTAGGGCTAATCCGGATTCGGGGCGAGTTATGGGTGGATAGGTTTCTGTGCCCTCCCAATTGTTGTTGCAGGGGATCGAACACGGGTTCTCCCTACCAAGTTCAACATCAATCACCACTGAACCAACAATGTCCCCAAAAAATAGAAGATTTTCAATGCACATTAATTAGTCGTTAATAAACGTGCAAAAAGTCAAACGTAAAGAGCAAAAAGAAACGGAGGGGGTACCTAATACGGAATACTAGAACTCTAAAAATAATAAAATTCATCAATCAACAATTACTTCATAATATAAAAAATTAACCAAAATATTTAAAAGTTACCATACCTAGATAGTTATTCCAATTTACAATAAATTTATTATATATTAGTGTGTACGACCTTTGTATTTTTTAACTGGAAAATCTTAATTGACCACATTAGAGAGACTTTACTTTTTACTCTCTAAGATAATTAGATGTAGGAATACCCGTTTGACATTTCGACATGAATACATGATGTATTGAGTGACGAGTGTTTGGGCCCATGAACATGGTCAGCCCAACTCGGTATAAAAAGACGAAAAATGCCCTTGAATCTTGGGAACCAAGGTTCACTACTGTTCATTAGAAGTAGACGTAATTACATAATTACCCCCGTGTGATCATATAAATACTCTGCTGTAATCATTAAAGATCTATCTAATCATTACCTAAGAAAGCAAATCAGTCACTCTCTCTCTCAAGTTCTTCTTACTTAACAACAACTTATCTAATTTTAATACGAAGGTTCCTCGGATACATTCAGGGACTATCTAAAAACGGTAACACAGGTTGTCGGATATAAGGAAATCACGGTCAGATACGTCATCGGTTAAGTTAATTCCCGAGTTATTACATTCACAGTTTCTCCGGCATTAACAGTTTGGCGCCGTCTGTGGGGAACGCTTAACAAAAAGCCATGGTGAACACCAGACGTGGTCGACGACCGTCACCCATTCGACATCCCTCACCTACCTAATCACCCTTTCAAGGAAGATCCTCGGCCTCTAGACATGTGGACGATCAGTCGCGTCATGGTCCAGTGCTGTCCTCTCGACACGATCACGTGCTCGAGTCGATCCATGCCAGCGACCCGCGACCTCATGGAGAAGTCGAAGGACCTTTGCCCGTCACACAGGAAGACTTAAGGAGACTGGCTGAACAGTTCAACGACACCTTAGAGCGCAGCCTCAGGGCCGCCGTGTTGAACCTCCGGGATGGTAATGAAGGCCCATCTCGACCTAGAGGGCAACCAAGGTCGTCGGAGGAGGTCCTAGTTCAGCGGGAGACAAGATCACGCCTCCGGCCCCCTAGAAGCACACTCTCTACGAGAGGCCCTCCTCGGTCCGAAAGAGACCATGAACTACTACTGAATCTTCCTCGACACACAGGGGAACATCGGACATCGAGAAGCCTCCCCCCGCCACCCCAGAGGCATGGCCGAGGCGATGCTCGAAATGTGATTGTCCAACGAAGACTCAGGAGAGGCGAGCTCGACGCCCGCGAAATCATCAACTCTCGAAGAACCGAGGGGAGACAGGGAGATGCCGAGGGGATTTCTGCTCGCTCTCAACATGAGAGTTCGAGAAGACCCCTTGATCATCCTCGACACTCCCTCACCCCAGTGGAAACTCCGAGATCTCGGCACGGATCCTCTCGAGAACGAGATCAAGAAGAAAATTCAATTACATCTGGAAGAGGGGCTGATAGACACACCCAAACGGAGAGAGAACCTCCTCGCACTGGGAGACGAGAACCAACCCCCCCTCGGGACGAGGTGCAGCTCGGCAACCTCAGCTTCCTAAGTCCTTTTAGCATACAGATCATTGAAGCACCGACCCCGAACAAAGTCAAGGTGCCTTCCATCGACCCATATGATGGTACCTCTGATCCGAACGACCACATGGATGCCTACAAGGCCCAAATGACTGTCCAAACAGGAGATGAAGCGGCATGGTGCAGGTTTTTCCCGGCCACTCTCAAAGGGATGGCCCTCTCATGGTTCTCTGGGCTATCGGCTGGTGTCATCACAAGATTCTCAGTGCTCGAAGCTCTATTTAAGTCACAGTTCATTGCCGGGCAAGTATACAAGAAGACCAGCATGCATCTCATGTCCGTCCGACAACAACCCAACGAAAGCCTCAAGGAATACATCAAGAGATTCAATGACGAGTCCTTGAACATACCGAACTTGCAAGATTTCGTGGCCTTCACCGCGCTCATGACCGGGCTAAAGGCAGGAAGCCGATTTCGTTGGGTCTTGGCCGACGAGCAATTATCTACCCTACCCCAAGCAATGGTCCGGGCACAAAGGTACATTCAATCCACGGAGATCTGCAATCCGTCGGCCGAAACTGACCTTAAGAGGAAAAAAGAGGTCGTTGGACGAGAAAAAGAAAAGAAACCCAAAGAGACTGATAACGGAAACGACCCTCGGTACAACAGTAACAGGAGGGAGATATACCTGTTAGGTTATGATACATATGACAATTCATAAATCATGCGGAAAAACCATAAAGCCAGGAAAACATATTATTTACACATAATCATTTAGCATAGTTTAGATGCATACTCTTTGTTGCGTGCCCTCCCTAGCTGCGCCAGAACCGAACAAGAACAAGTCTTTAGGACTCCAAGTGTCGTCCCTCCGTAGATAGTCCACAGCACGTCCGGATCCGCCTTAAGATTGACCAACTAGAATCGCCCTTAAGGTACTTAGAATTTTCGGCACTTTATAGGCAATTGTATGACTGAATTTTGCTCTCAAAAACTCACTTTGAATACTTGAATGCTCGATGTAAATATGTGACCCTAGGCACTTATTTATAGAGTTATGGAAAAGGATTTGGAATCCTATTAGGATACTAATTTATTAAATTATAATCCTACTAGGACTCTAATTAAATAAACTAAATCTTTTAGGATTAGATTTAATCATATGACAAATCCCGGTAGCTTTAGGATTCGAGTAGCACACAAACACACACGCACGCACAGCAGCCCAAGAGGGGCGCCATGCGCGCGCGCGCAGCCCGCGAGCTCGCAGCCCACTGCCGCAAGCCCACACGCTGCCGTAGCCTTGGCGCGCGCTGGGCCTGCCTTGCGGTGGGCCTGGCGCAGCCTTGGCTGGTGCGTTTGTGGCGCGCTGGCTTGCTGGGCGATGGCCCGGCTTCGTGTTGGGCCTTCGTCTGGCAGGCCTCGTCCGATGCTAATTCGTACGATACGCTTCCGATTAATTTCCCGATTCCGGAATTCATTTCCGATACGAACAATATTCAATATTTCCGATTCCGGAATCAATTTCCGTTTCGAACAAATATTTAATATTTTTGTTTCCGGAATTATTTTCCGATTCCGATAATATTTCCGATTCTGACAATATTTCCGTTTCCGGCAATATTTCCGATTCCGGCAATATTTCCATTTCCGATAATATTTTCCGATACGTACCATGTTTCCGTTTCCGGCAACATCTACGACTTGGATAATATTTATATTTCCGATACGATCCATATTTCCGTTTCCGGCAATATCATCGTTTCCGGAGTATTCATTTCTTGCCTGTGACGATCTCAGCTCCCACTGAAACCAAGATCCGTCGATTCCGAATATCCATAGATGGAGTATTTAATGCCATTAAATACTTGATCCGTTTACGTACTATTTGTGTGACCCTACGGGTTCAGTCAAGAGTAAGCTGTGGATTAATATCATTAATTCCACTTGAACTGAAGCGGCCTCTAGCTAGGCATTCAGCTCACTTGATCTCACTGAATTATTAACTTGTTAATTAATACTGAACCGCATTTATTAGACTTAACATTGAATGCATACTTGGACCAAGGGTATTATTTCCTTCAGTCTCCCACTTGTCCTTATGGACAAGTGTGCATTTCCTAATTCCTTTGTCGCTCGATGCTTGCTCTTGAACATAAGGTAAGAGTTGTCATCCTTATTATGTCCAGTGGTGTTTCTCGGTTTCAGAGTTCAACTGATCAAATAAACAGATAATCATAGCCTATGATTCATCCGAGCACGGCCATGCATTTCACAGTTTCTAGCTCTCCGAGTGGCCTTGTACAACTTTTAAGCATCTCATCCCGATTTATGGGAGGACAATCCCAATCTTGCGATCTTGAGATTAGACTTCGTTTGATAGGTGATTACCTGAGCGTTGCCTTTATAGCCTCCTTTTACGGTGCGACGGTTGGTCAACGTCAAAGTAACCAGTTCTCAAACAAGTAATCTCAAATCACTCAGGTATTGAGGATTTAGTGTCTAATAATTTTAATGAAATTTACTTATGACAGATTTTCATCTCTTACAGTAAAGTTTCATAGGTCTTGTCCGATACTAGTCTTCCCAAAGTAAGTATCTATGCAAATGATTATGACATTGCCATGTCCATATAGTTCAAGAAACAGAACTACTAGTCATCTTGCATTCTAGTAGTCTAACGTTTTCTATGCGTCCAATTTTATAGAAAACTCCGACTAGGGACCATTTTCAACCTTTGACATTCAAGTTCACTTGATAGACATTTCTTAGTCACAGGACTGGTCCTGACAGTCTATCTTGAATATATCGTCAAATTGAAGGGACTCATCATTTAATAAACCACAAATTAAATGGAAAAATGATTTCTTTTCATTTATTGTGAATGATTAACCAATAATGTTTTACAAAGATTTAAACTCTAAAACTTTAAAACATTAAACAGGGTCATCAAAGCCATTCTCCAATATGCTTGATTCCCATAGCTGCAGTGTGCGAGTTGTGCTTCGCCTGCGGCAGAGGTTTAGTCAATGGATCTGATATGTTGTCATCAGTTCCAATCTTGTTTATCTCGACTTCTTTTCTTTCAACGAACTCTCGTAGAAGGTGAAATCTACGAAGTACATGCTTGACTCTCTGGTGGTGTCTAGGCTCCTTTGCCTGTGCAATAGCTCCGTTATTTTGGAAATGTGATCTTTCTCCAAAAAGACACCATCTCGAGCAACAAACACCTTGTTCTCAGATTTATTGTAGAAGTAATACCCCTTTGTTTCCTTTGGATAGCCCACAAGGATACATTTGTCAGATTTTGGATGAAGTTTGTCTGAAATTAATCGTTTGACGTATACTTCACATCCCCAAATCTTTAGAAAAGACACATTTGGAGGCTTTCCAAACCATAATTCATATGGAGTCTTTTCGACAGCTTTAGACGGAGCTCTATTTATAGTGAGTGCAGCTGTATTTAGTGCATGTCCCCAAAATTCTAATGGAAGTTTGGCCTGACCCATCATTGACCTGACCATGTCTAGCAAGGTTCTGTTCCTCCGTTCCGACACACCGTTCCATTGTGGTGTTCCAGGAGGAGTCAATTCTGATAGAATTCCACATTCTTTCAGATGGTCATCAAATTCATAGCTCAGATATTCACCGCCTCTATCAGACCGCAGTGCCTTAATCTTCTTGCCTAATTGATTCTCTACTTCACTCTGAAATTCCTTGAATTTGTCAAAGGATTCAGACTTATGCTTCATTAGGTAGACATAACCATATCTACTGAAGTCATCAGTGAAAGTGATAAAGTAGCTGAAACCACCTCTAGCATTTGTACTCATTGGTCCACATACATCTGTATGGATTAAACCCAATAGTTCATTTGCTCTTTCTCCAACTTTAGAGAAAGGTTGCTTTGTCATTTTGCCAAGTAAACATGATTCGCATTTACCATAATCCTCTAAGTCAAATGGTTCTAGAATTCCTTCCTTTTGAAGTCTTTCTAAGCGTTTCAAGTTTATATGGCCTAATCGACAATGCCACAGATAGATGAGATCTGAATCATCCTTTTTGGCCCTTTTGGTATTTATGTTATATACTTGTTTGTCGTGATCTAATAAATAAAGTCCATTGACTAATCTAGCAGATCCATAAAACATCTCTTTAAAATAAAACAAACAACTATTGTCTTTTATTAAAAAGGAAAATCCCTTAGCATCTAAGCAAGAAACTGAAATGATGTTTTTAGTAAGACTTGGAACATGGAAACATTCTTCCAGTTCCAAAACTAGCCCGGAGGGCAACGACAAATAGTAAGTTCCTACAGCTAATCCAGCAATCCGTGCTCCATTTCCCACTCGTAGGTCGACTTCTCCCTTGCTTAACTTTCTACTTCTTCTTAGTCCCTGTGGATTGGAACATAAGTGTGAGCCACAACCTGTATCTAATACCCAAGAAGTTGAATTAGCAAGTATACAGTCTATAACGAAAATACCTGAAGATGGAACGACTGTTCCGTTCTTCTGATCTTCCTTTAGCTTCAAGCAATCTCTCTTCCAATGCCCCTTCTTCTTGCAGTAGAAGCATTCGGATTCAGAAGTGGGTTGACTGACCTTCCTCTTTACAGATTTGGCGCCAGTTTGCTTAGTTGGGCTGGCCTTGTTGCCACCTTTCTTAGCATTCCTCTTCTTTCCAGATTTCTTGAATTTGCCCCCACGCACCATAAGCACATCCTGCTTATCACTTTTGAGCGTCTTTTCAGCGGTCTTCAGCATACCGTGAAGCTCAGTGAGCGTTTTGTCCAGACTATTCATACTGTAGTTCAGTTTGAACTGATCATACCCGCTATGAAGAGAATGGAGGATGGTGTCTATAGCCATTTCCTGAGAAAATTGTTGATCCAGCCGACTCATATTCTCAATGAGTCTAATAATTTTGAGAACATGTGGACTTACGGGCTCGCCTTTCTTAAGCTTGGTCTCAAGAATTTGCCTATGAGTCTCGAATCTTTCGACTCGAGCCAGATCTTGGAACATGTTCTTCAACTCACTGATGATTGTGAAAGCATCTGAGTTGATGAACGTTTTCTGCAGATCCGCACTCATGGTGGCGAGCATTAGACATTTCACATCCTTGTTGGCATCAATCCAACGATTGAGGGCTGCCTGAGTGACCCCGTCGCCTGCGGCTTCGGGCATCGCCTCTTCTAGGACATACTCCTTTTCTTCCTGCATAAGAACTATTTGCAAGTTCCTTTGCCATTCAAGGAAGTTCTTCCCGTTCAACTTCTCCTTTTCGAGAATTGATCGAATGTTGAATGAATTGTTGTTTTCCATATTTAAAACTACAATTGAAAAGAATAAACAAATAAATAACCATTCACAGTTTCTCTTAATAAACTTAAATTCTAGCATACATGCATAATTCAATGTTTATTAAGCATTTTATTCAAGTTATGTGTTCCGGCAGGTGTGAATAAAATGATTCCAAGATCCTAAAATCATTGAAGAACTAAGCACAGTTTGTCGACTTAATCCTAAAACATCTTAGGTAAGCAAAAGCCTTTTGCTAATAGTCTAGAAACTATTCTTGGTTGATAGGTACGTCTAAGAACTTATTAGGTAAACCTATCGATTTTGCCACGACATAAAAGGACTCCTTACTTATATCGTTGAGTTTCACCAAAACTAACATGTACTCACAATTATTTGTGTACCTTGCCCCTTTAGGACCAATAAGTAACACCTCGCTGAGCGAAAACTATTACTAGATTGATGTAAAGGATATCCAAGCAAGTGTATATTTTGGCATGGCACCTTTTAACTCAATTTTTAAGTTTGGAACTTAAGGCTCTTACTATGTTGGTTAGATTTTAAGTGAACTAAAATCCTTAATCATGCAACATAATCAAGCTTTTGATCTCATGCATTTTAAGACATATTTAAAAGCAATAAATAACTTAAAACATGCATAAGATAAATGTGATCTAGTATGGCCCGACTTCATCTTGAAGCTTTAACTTCAAAGTCCGTCTTGAAAATCTCCGTGGGAGGCACCATTTTCTTCAAATAGGATAAGCTATAATTAAAACTAATTACAACTATTTGATGGTACGCAGACCATATTTGAATTGAAAAACAACTTTGGTACTTTAGACCAATTACATTCAAATTAATGGTACGCAGACCATATTTTCTATCCTATTTGGGCCATACTAGTCACTTCATAACCTGCAAAACAGTACATATACAATATATACCATTCACCCATTCATTATCATGAATGGCCCACATAGCTGGTTAGTAAAACACATTATGCATCACGTAAACATTTGCAGCAATTAATCAAGGGCACCAATAATCTACCAATTATTCAGTCCTTATTAATTCTAATCAATTTGTTTTAACCTTAAGGATTTGTAGACCTAATCAAGAGTTTATGACTAAAAGGGCTCCCACTTAAACCAATAAATTCATATGCTTTACTAATTTTAAACATAAAAATGTATTTCTAGTCTAACCGGAAACATACAAATTTAATTAAAATTTAAAGCTCATATAAATTTATAATTGAATCCAAAAAGTTTAATTTAATTTCAGTCGTATTTAAATTAATTCATGATTTTAATTTTAGTAAAATAATTATAATAAATAAAATTTATTATAATTACAATATTCAAAATTAAAATCCAAGAAAATAATTTAAATTATTAATTTTAAAATTAATTAAAATTACGTAAACTGAAAATTTCAAATTAAAATTTCAAAACGATCTAATCGCAACGCAACAACCCCACGCAACGTACGCCCATGGGCCACACGCACACAGCCATCGCTGGCCATGTGCGCGCAGCCCATGCGCTGCGTCGCATCGCTGCTGCTGCTCTCCTTCGCAAGGCATCACGCGAGCTGGTGCTCGCTGCGCGCGCCAGCACTCGATGCACGCGAGCCATCGCTCGCTGCGCTCGCTCGCCAGCGCTCGCTTCATGCGAGCCAGCACTCGCTGCGCGCGCTCGCCAGCGCTCGCTTTATGCGGGCCATTGCTCGCTGTGCGCGCTCGCCAGCGCTCGCTGCGCGCGCTTGCCAGCGCTCGATCCTGCGAGCCATCGCTCGCTGCGCGAGGCATCGACGCTGGGCGTAGCACTCGTGGCACGCGAGCTTGCGCTCGCTGCACGCGAGGCTCGGCACGCTTGCGCGAGGTAGTGCGCGCTGTGGCGCAGCTCGCTTGCTGCCCACACGCGACTGCTGTGCCTTGCTTTCGCCCTCGCCCATTCGTCCATTGCTCACAGCCCACGACACAAGGCAGGGCTGCTGCCTTGTGCTCGTGCACCATGGCCTTGCTCATTGCATTCGTGCCGCATGGGCGACGAGCTCCCTTGCTCGTCGTCACATGCCCGCACTATACAACACCCCTTAAGGGTAACACGTAGCGTCCATTGCTTTGTGCGTGCAAGTTATATGAGCGAATCGCATAAAATTTAAAAATTTATATTTAAAATTAATGACAAATTAATAAATAATATTAATTTCATAATTTTAGGGCGAAAAATCGAAAATTTATTATTCAATTGATTTCCGATTAACATGGATTCAAGTCTAGGTCATAAAAAATTTAAAAATTTAACATAAATTTACAATTTTTATGGTGGTTTTTAATCATAGGTATCTAATTAAATTATAATTAATTATGAAAATCAAATTAATTCTAAATTATTCTAATTTTCAACAAATTAATCATAATTACAAATTAGATTGCATAATTAACAAGGCTAGGCATTCAAACTTGTTAAACATATACAGTAGGTCAATAAAAAATTCAAGATTTATCAACAAGAATCGCAAATATTTAATTTAACATCTTAAATTTACGAAATTTTGTATTCGAAAAACTAAAACCTCCGAAAAGTCATAGTTAGGCTTCGAATTTGAGAATTCTGGGTTCGGCAGAAAAAATTTTAGAATGCCTTTTACATGCGGAATTGACACAAAAATCACTCGATTTGGATGAGTAACGAAGAAACTGCCGAAAAACTGCGTACGTATAATTAAATAAACGCAATTTGCAATTAATTAACAATTACGAAAATTAATCACCCCTTTTAATTCTTGCAAATTTGTAATATTTAACCATGTTCATGCAATTTAGATTATGAAAATAATAAGAGGCTCGTGATACCACTGTTAGGTTATGATACATATGACAATTCATAAATCATGCGGAAAAACCATAAAGCCAGGAAAACATATTATTTACACATAATCATTTAGCATAGTTTAGATGCATACTCTTTGTTGCGTGCCCTCCCTAGCTGCGCCCGAACCGAACAAGAACAAGTCTTTAGGACTCCAAGTGTCGTCCCTCCGTAGATAGTCCACAACACGTCCGGATCCGCCTTAAGATTGACCAACTAGAATCGCCCTTAAGGTACTTAGAATTTTCGGCACTTTATAGGCAATTGTATGACTGAATTTTGCTCTCAAAAACTCACTTTGAATACTTGAATGCTCGATGTAAATATGTGACCCTAGGCACTTATTTATAGAGTTATGGAAAAGGATTTGGAATCCTATTAGGATACTAATTTATTTAATTATAATCCTACTAGGACTCTAATTAAATAAACTAAATCTTTTAGGATTAGATTTAATCATATGACAAATCCCGGTAGCTTTAGGATTCGAGTAGCACACAAACACACACGCACGCACAGCAGCCCACGAGGGGCGCCATGCGCGCGCGCGCAGCCCGCGAGCTCGCAGCCCACTGCCGCAAGCCCACACGCTGTCGTAGCCTTGGCGCGCGCTGGGCCTGCCTTGCGGTGGGCCTGGCGCAACCTTGGCTGGTGCGTTTGTGGCGCGCTGGCTTGCTGGGCGATGGCCCGGCTTCGTGCTGGGCCTTCGTCTGGCAGGCCTCGTCCGATGCTAATTCGTACGATACGCTTCTGATTAATTCCCGGTTCCGGAATTCATTTCCGATACGAACAATATTTAATATTTCCGATTCCGGAATCAATTTCCGTTTCGAACAAATATTTAATATTTTCGTTTCCGGAATTATTTTCCGATTCCGATAATATTTCCGATTCTGATAATATTTCCATTTCCGGCAATATTTCCGATTCCGGCAATATTTCCATTTCCGATAATATTTTCCGATACGTACCATGTTTCCGTTTCCGGCAACATCTACGACTTGGATAATATTTATATTTCCAATACGATCCATATTTCCGTTTCCGGCAATATCATCGTTTCCGGAGTATTCATTTCTTGCCTGTGACGATCTCAGCTCCCACTGAAACCAAGATCCGTCGATTCCGAATATCCATAGATGGAGTATTTAATGCCATTAAATACTTGATCCGTTTACGTACTATTTGTGTGACCCTACGGGTTCAGTCAAGAGTAAGCTATGGATTAATATCATTAATTCCACTTGAACTGAAGCGGCCTCTAGCTAGGCATTCAGCTCACTTGATCTCACTGAATTATTAACTTGTTAATTAATACTGAACCGCATTTATTAGACTTAACATTGAATGCATACTTGGACCAAGGGCATTATTTCCTTCAATACCTTGACATCAAGGAAAAGTCATTGCTGCCAAGTCCAACCCCGATCAGGACCCCCGCGTCCAAAAGAGACAAGAGCCTCTGGTGTGAGTTCCACAAAGAGTGCGGACACACAACCAAGGACTGTCGAGAATTGAAAAGGGCCTTGGACAGACTGGCCGACGAAGGAAAGTTGAACAAATATTTGAAGGGCTCCTCCTCTGACAAGAAGGAAGATAACAAGGGATTAGATGTCCATAGTGATCACACCGAGGGATATGTTGGGGTGATAGCAGGGGGTCTCGCATCTGGTGGCCTAACCGGCAACGCCAGAAAAAGACACCTACACGCCCTAACCCATCAGATCCTCGAGGTCGAAGCACCTTCATCAAATCTCAAATGCCCCACAATAACATTCCAAGAGCACTCCTCTCGAATTATCCATGGTCCACATGATGATCCCCTGGTTGTTGAGATTAAGGTAGCCAACCGTACAGTTAAAAGAGTGTTGATTGATAGCGGAAGCTCGGCTGACATCCTAACTCTTGAATGCCTCAAGAGGCTACGTTACAAGAAAAGTGACCTCGTCGACATCAGCCAACCTCTCGTAGGATTCGGCGGTCAATCAGTATACCCCGTCGGCATGATCAAGCTCCCTGTCCGTATCGGAGAAAAAGGAAAAGGAAGAAGCCTTCCCATAGACTTCATGGTCGTCGACACACCCTTGCCTTACAACATAATAGTGGGGAGGCCTCTGCTAAACAAAATCAAGGCTGCCATCTCAACCTACCAACTCCTCCTCCAATATGAAACGGACAGTGGGGCAGTCGGAAAACTCTACGGAGATCAGCGGTCTGCTCGACAATTGAAGGAAATAATGCCCTTGGTCCAAGTATGCATTCTATGTTAAGTCTAATAAGTGCGGTTCAGTATTAATTAACAAGTTAATAATTCAGTGAGATCAAGTGAGCTGAATGCCTAGCTAGAGGCCGCTTCAATTCAAGTGGAATTAATTATATTAATCCACAGCTTACTCTTGACTGAACCCGTAGGGTCACACAAATAGTACGTAAACGGATCAAGCATTTAATGGCATTAAATACTCCATCTATGGATATTCGGAATCGAGGGATCTTGGTTTCAGTGGGAGCTGAGATCGTCACAGGCAAGAAATGAATACTCTGGAAACGATGATATTGCCGGAAACGGAAATATGGATCGTATCGGAAATATAAATATTATCCAAGTCGTAGATGTTGCCGGAAACGGAAACATGGTACGTATCGGAAAATATTATCGGAAATGGAAATATTGCCGGAATCGGAAATATTGCCGGAAACGGAAATATTGTCAGAATCGGAAATATTATCGGAATCGGAAAATAATTCCGGAAACGGAAATATTAAATATTTGTTCGAAACGGAAATTAATTCCGGAATCGGAAATATTAAATATTGTTCGTATCGGAAATGAATTCCGGAACCGGGAATTAATCAGAAGCGTATCGTACGAATTAGCATCGGACGAGGCCTGCCAGACGAAGGCCCAGCACGAAGCCGGGCCATCGCCCAGCAAGCCAGCGCGCCACAACGCACCAGCCAAGGCTGCTCCAGGCCCACCGCAAGGCAGGCCCAGCGCGCGCCAAGGCTGCTGCAGCGTGTGGGCCTCGTGGCAATGGGCTGCGAGCTCGCGGGCTGCGCGCGCGCATGGCGCCCCTCGTGGGCTGCTGTGCGTGCGTGTGTGTGTTTGTGTGCTATACGAATCCTAAAGCTATCAGGTTTCGACATATGATTAAATTCCTAAACCTAAAAGGATGAATTAATTAAATAAGAATTCTATTAGGATTCTAGTTTAATTAATTCGTATCCTAATAGGATTCCAGTTCCTTTTCCATACCTCTATAAATAGGTGCCTAGGGTCATAATTTATATATACAATTCAAGTATTCAAAGTGATTTTTGAGAGCAAAAATTCAGTCATACAATTGCCTACAATAGCCGAAAATTCTAAGTACCTTAAGGGCGATCCTAGTTGGTCAAGCTTAAGGCGGATCCGGACGTGCTGTGGACTATCTACGGAGGGACGACACTTGGAGTCCTAAAGACTTGTTCTTGTTCGGTTCGGGCGCAGCTAGGGAAGACACGCAACAAAGTGTATGCATCTAAACTATGCTAAATGATTATGTGTAAATAATATGCTTTCCTGGATTTATGGTTTTTCCGCATGATTTATGTTTTGTCATATGAATCATAACCTAACAACAATGTTACAAAAACAGCTTCAAGAATGAGAAAAATTCAATCCCGAACACGGAACCCCCTCTGAAGAAGAGATGTGTGGAGGAAAAAGAGTCTCCGGCTGACGATCTAGGTGTATTCCTTGGCGAAGATCCAAAATACTATGCCCGCCCTAGACCAGCCGAGGAAGATGAGGAGATAGTGCTTGACAAAGATCCACTCCATACAGTCCGGGTGGGAAAGAACCTAGGTGAAGAATTGCAAGGCAAAATCATTGCTATTTTGCGGGAATACAGGGATGTGTTTGCTTTCTCGGTCAAGGAAATGCCGGGCATCGACCGACGGATTATGGTACACGAACTGAACATCAAAGAAGGTCATCGACCAATCAAACAGAAGTTGTGGCATCAAGGACTAGAGCGCAACCAAGCTACTGCTGAGGAAATCCACAAATTGTTGGAGGCAGGGTTCATCCGGGAGTGTCAATACTCAGAGTGGCTCTCTAATGTGGTCTTCGTAAAGAAGCCAAACGGAACCTGGCGAATGTGCGTCGACTTCACAGATCTTAACAAAGCTTGCCCCAAGGATGACTATCCTCTGCCAAAAATTGACAGGCTCGTCGACTCGACGGCTGGACACGGCCTGTTCAGCTTCATGGATGCCAATGCAGGCTATCACCAGATTCCCATGTCCGAAAAAGACCAAGCCCACACTGCCTTCATCACCAGCCAAGGAGTATATTGCTACAAAGTGATGCCCTTCGGGCTAAAAAATGCAGGGGCAACTTACCAGAGGCTAGTTAACAAAATCTTTGGAGAACAGATTGGGAGGAACATCGAAGTGTATGTCGATGACATGATCGTCAAGAGCAAACTCCCTGAAGAGCACTCTTCCGACCTCGAAGAAACACTCAAGACCCTACGCCTACACAACATGAAGCTCAATCCAACGAAGTGCGTGTTTGGAGTCAAAGGTGGGAAGTGCCTCGGATTCCTTGTGGACGAAAGGGGAATCGAAGCAAATCCTGACAAAATACAGGCGCTCCTCGACATGAAATCCCCCCGGTCAGTCAAGGAAGTCCAAAGACTCACTGGATGCATAGCAGCCCTCGGCAGGTTCTTGTCCCGATCAGCTGATAAAAGTCTTGCTTTCTTCAAAGTACTGAAAGGAACAGGGTTTAATTGGAATGCCGAAGCCGAGGCCGCTTTCCAACAACTGAAGGCGCATCTCTCGACCATTCCCAAGTTGGTCTCGCCGTTGACAGGAGAAACTTTATACCTTTACTTGGGCATCACTGAGTATGCACTTAGCGCGGTCCTTGTCGCCGAAAGAGAGAAACAACAGCACCCAGTATACTTCATCAGCCACGCATTCCGAGGAGCAGAAGCCAAGTATCCATTCATTGAGAAAATGGTATATGCTCTAGTGATGGCCAGTCGAAAACTCAAACCATACTTCCAGGCACATCCAATCAAGGTCCTGACAAGCCAACCTCTGAGAAAGGTGATTGAGAGTCGAAACCATTCAAACCGCATGACTGAATGGGCAAACCAGCTCTCGGATTTCGGCCTGGAATACGAGCCGAGGAGGGCTATCAAGGCACAAGCCCTCGCCGACTTCATCGTCGAATGCACTAATCGGCCACCCGAAAAAGATACGGCAAGCCAAAAGTCGTGGGAACTTTATGTTGACGGGTCGGCCACGAGGACAGGGTGCAGAGCAGGCATATTGATCAAAACGCCCAATGGTGATCGGCTCGAATATGCGGTTAAGTTCTCGTTCCTAGCCTCCAATAATGAATCAGAATATGAGGCACTTATTCTCGGAATTTAAATGTCTCAAGCCGCGGGAGCCATCTCTGTGCATGCCAAGTCTGACTCACAGCTCATTGTCGGACAAATTCAAGGAGATTTCGAGGCTAAGGAAGACAGCATGAAAATGTACCTTACAAAGGCAAGGAAAGTCATCGACCAACTGCATGATTTCACCATCCGACATATCCCCCGATCAGAAAACCAACAAGCCGATGCCCTTTCAAGGCTAGCAAGTTCCGCAGAGGGGATGGAGCCTTGGACGATCATTTGGGAGGTGCTACAAGAGCCTAACATAAATGTCGAGGCACTCATGAGCCTAGACAGAGGTCCAGATTGGATGGAGAAAATCATAAAGTTCAAAAGAGACAATGTGCTCCCTGACAGTGAAAAAGAGGCGGCATTGATTAAGAAACAAGCAGGTTGGTTCCTTTGGCACAACGAGACTCTCTACAAGATTTCATACACCCACCCCTTGCTCAAATATGTTACCCCAAAGGAAGGAAATTACATACTCCGGGAAATACATCAAGGGGCATGCGGGAGCCACCAAGGGGCAAGAACCATTGCAGGAAAAGCACTCTGATCGGGTTTCTATTGGCCAACTTTAAGAAAGGATGCGACATACTTGGTAAAAAGATGTGGTCGATGTCAGGAGTTCGCTAATCTCACTCGGATGCCAGCCAATGACCTAACAACCGTTCAAGCTGTTTTACCCTTCGACAGGTGGGGGATGGACATCCTCGGCCCATTCCCAGTAGCCTCCGGTCAGAGAAAATTATTAATTGTGGCTGTCGACTACTTCACTAAATGGATCGAGGCAGAACCTCTGGCAAAAATAAGTGACAAGCAAGTGCAACAATTCATCTGGAGGAATATCATCACAAGATTTGGAGTCCCTCGGACACTCATATCAGACAATGGTTGACAGTTTGACAGCAAAGCCACCAAGGGATACTGTGATCGCTTCGGCATACAAACTCGATTCACGTCGGTTTCAAGGCCCCAAAGCAATGGCCAGGCAGAATCTGCTAACAAAATTATCTTGAATGGACTCAAGACAATGATCGAGGGATCTAGTGGTTCTTGGGTCGATGACCTGCCTGGTGTCTTATGGTCGGCTCGAACCACTGTCAAAGAATCTACTGGGCAAACTCCTTTCTCACTTGTCTATGGAAACGACGTCGTCCTTCCCGTCGAAGTGGGCGTCCCCTCACCCCGAGTCACTTACTATGATTACGAGAAAAATGAAGCCGAAAAAAGGGTTAATCTCGACTTGCTCCCCGAAACAAGAGGAAACACTCTGCTCAAGTCCATTGCCTATAAGCAGAAGATTGCTCGGTACTTCAACAAAAGAGTTCGTCCTCGACCATTGCACGAAGGAGATTGGGTACTGAGGAAAATTGAGGCAACTGGCCGAAGAAGCACCCTCGAAAAAATGGGACCTAACTGGGAGGGCCCTTACAAGATTGCAAAAGTTATCCGACCTGGCACCTAGAACCTCGTCGACACCAAGGGCAAGCAACTTCCTCGACCATGGAATGCCGACAACCTTAAGAAATTCTACATCTAAAATGTATGGTATGTATTTAAGTTTCAATGATGTTGTTATTCCAGTAGGAACACGCACAAGAGGGGGGGTGAATTGTAATTAGAACTTTGATAAAGTTTCTTGCGGAACTTTAAGAAACAATCAAGGAACTGAGAATAGAGAAGATAATAACAACAATTGTGAACACTTCTTGATACTAATCAAGAAGAGAATTCTTTTATTATGGTAATGCCTCGATTACAATAATCTCTCCAACACAAGTTCCTCTCAAACTCGTGTTTCCCACAGTAATCTACTTCGATTACAACTTCTTAACTTCTCTCTCTCAGACTTAAACTCTAAGTCTAAACAGGATAACTCTATCCTTACTAATACAAAATACAATTCGTGTTTGGATAACTCTAGATATTAATAATGCTTTTGTGTGGATATAAGGAACTTAGGAACTTTGAATTAGCTAGGACACAAACTGTTTTAGAAAATTTTAGACAAAACGTTTTTAGGAAAGCAAGAACTCTCAGAATGTTTGTGTACTTTAAACCAAAAACGATTTCCCTTTTATAGTGTTTATCCTTAGGGTTAGTTCCCTTCAAAACCTCAACTGCTAACTGCCAGCACTTTGGCCTCCACGTCCCTTGACTTGAGGAACAAGGGGTAGACCACTTCCCACGTTTAGCCATAAAGCAGTTAGTGGTTTGACTCAATCAAACCCTAAAATATTTCTTTAAAACAGATTTTATTTATCTACAAAAACTTAGGAGAATTTTTAGGAAAATAAGTTTTGTTTAAATAAAATAAAACGTAAATCTATTTTATATTAAATATGTAAAACTTGTTTTTATTTATGTAAATGTTTTCCATAAAAATTGCTTTCAATAAAATAAATGGCCTAATTAAATCATAAGTTCCTTGAGTACTCTATATACCATTAGCATAATTAATATTTACATAAAATTCTAAGTACAGTAGACTACCTAGACTTTATGTCTTCCCTTTGTCTGGAACTTGCAACTCAGAAGCTTCAGACGTTCCAGCTAAGGAACATTGATGAGTTCCTCTCTTGCTAACACAGGAACTCTTGGCTATGAGTCTGTAATAGTTCTTGTGGATATTTGGAACTCTTGATATGTAACTGTGTTGCTCCTCTTGTGACTTCAAACTGGAACAGATACAACTTCCAGCTCTGGAACTCCAGTGACTGTTCCAAGTGTACATCAGGAACTTCACCAGCTTATTCAAGTTCCTATCCGAATAGAAACTTGGTCATTTACCTGTTCAAAGTCATTTAGCAACCATAATCAGAAAGTTTGCAATATGTGTGTGTCATCAACCAAAACTTAGGAACAACAATATTCCCCCTTTTTAGTGATGACAACACTTGCAAACTTTTTACAAAGAGAGTAAGTACAAACAGGAACTTATACAGACTATTGTGAAACAGAACATAAAAATTGAAAAACAAAAGAGAAAGATTAAAGAGAAGAAAGAAAGAAAAATAACCTTACAGAGAGATTCAGAGAGATTGATGCAGGAACTGGGATTGAGTGTGCCTTGGAAGTTTGCACCCTTGACTTCCCCCTGTTGACATCAACAAAAAGCATAGCACGAAATATAGCCATTCCAAACACAGTGCCCCACGATCAACGTTTGGCAAGTTAAGCTAGCCTCAAAGTATTAAACCAACTCATACAATAAATTGAAAGCAA
The DNA here is from genome assembly GCF_020520425.1 of Spinacia oleracea. Taxonomy (NCBI): domain Eukaryota; kingdom Viridiplantae; phylum Streptophyta; class Magnoliopsida; order Caryophyllales; family Amaranthaceae; genus Spinacia; species Spinacia oleracea. The sequence goes on along the minus strand of NC_079490.1, from coordinate 157,099,323 downwards.
GCAGTAATGATCAAGACTAGAAAGCACAGATATGTGTAACCAAGCAAGTCAAAATAAGATGGAACAAATACCCAAGTTTGAAAATTATACAAACCGAAAGCAAATTAAAAAGATTGTTCCATGGCGAAAGATAAAAGAAACATGGGATAGGGTGATTTAGGCTTGGGATGGGGAACCAGAACCAGCAGTTTCTTCTATCACAGTCTCCTCAAAAGATTCCAGATTGTTGATCTTGGTGAGGATTGTGGCACGAGTTGCATTGGCTTGTTCTGAGTAGTGGTGAAGATCGTTTTGGAGAGTCTTGACACTTGTAACCAATGCACCTATGTGGGCCTGCATTGAGCTAATCCTGTGATTTGTTCCCTCCTGTAGTTCCACCAGACGAGCAACTGTTGCCTTTAGCTCCAATATCTGATCATCCTTTGTGTTCCAGGCACCCCCATGATCTTGAACATGTTCCTGTTCAGATGAAACACGACGAGCTTTGGACTTTTTGGAGGATCTGGGTGTCCTTTTTCTTGGCCCAACAGTTTCAGGCAGTTCCTCTTGATTCAGTGGAACAGCATCCTCCTCTATGGGCATCTCCTTGACATCCCCTTCCTCATTTATTTCCATGAAGACAGGCCCTCTTTTCTTGTTCTCCTTCATTGCCACCCTCATGCTCTTTCTTTTTCCTACACTCTTCCTGTTCCCTCGAGGTAAAGGGACCTCTATTTGTTCGAGTTCCTCCTCCTCCTCCACTTCTTCTTTAACTGCAGTTCCTTCCTGATCTTCCTCATCTTGTTTCTCTTCCTTTCCAGCCCTAATGACTTTACCCTGAACCACTTTAAGATTTAATAGATGGAGCATTTCAAGTTGAAGGATTTGGGTGGATTTTAAGGGAATCACAAAGTATGGGCTAAGGTCAACTGAGAAGCTTTTGAAGATTTCTGTAAGAAGGGAGGAGTATGGAATTTTGAATTTGGGGATACAGGTGGATAAGTGTTTGATCATGATTGCAGGAAAGTTTATGGGAATTTTCCTTTCAAGACAATACATGAGACATGCATCAAACAGACTTGCTATGTTCCTTTTCTGAGTTCGAGGAACTACACCTCTCCACACAATATTAAACAGTAATTTTTGAAGAGGTGAAAAGCAGTTGTGTGAGGTGGAGGTGGATACTTTAGAATCTCCTCCAATGGAACCAACTATATCTTTCTCATCTACATTATCTATGGTCACTGTGATTTGACCTTTGAGCCACATATCAAAACCCCTATTGGGTGTACCAAACAGCTGTTCCAGATAAGAGGCATCAAATTCGATGCGAGTTCCATTCACTTTACTTGAACATACATTATCAACACATGCAAAGTTCTTGCAGAATTCTTTCATAGCTTCAGGAATTAAGGGGGATTTGGCATAGCTACTCAACAGACTTACCCACTTTTGTTGTTCAAGGATTTCCATCAATTCTTTAAATTTCGTGGCTTCACACCATGTTGAGTTGATTGCGAACCCCTCGACCAGGTTGTTTTCCTTTGCAGTGAGTTTCTTGGACCCTTTTGCTTCCCCCTGAGTTTGAGCATTCTCCTCTGTTTCCTCGATGTTTTCACCAGAAGCTTCCACTCGTCGTTTTTTGGATTTTCTTGTGGAGGATCTAGGGTTTGAGATTGGGGATTTCATTTCGATGTCAGTGTTGGGTTGTTCCCCCTGAGTGATTGCGAGCATTGGATTGTGGGATCGAAGAGGAATTGGCGATTGAATGGGTGAGGTATCCATGGGAACTGGAGATGAAGGGTTTCTCTTCCGTTTGAGGGATGTGAGATCAGTGTTGTTGCTTGTGAGAACCATGGTGGAGGTTTTTATAGGTGGAAGGAGAGGTGATGTCAGTGGAGAAGGCGTGTGGGAGAGAGAGAAAGGGGGTTGCATGGATTGATTTTGGAAAGTGAAGAGTTTCTCTTATTTATTGCCAATGGAACCGTTCCAAACATTCTTTGAATATGGGTATTCGGTTTTTAATTTAAAAAATAAATAGATAAAAATAAAAGGAAAATGTAGAAAAAAATTGTGTTTGACTTTGACTTGCTTAATTTCGTATCTCTGACTCAACTAGTTTGAAAGGAACTGCTTACCTTGCTCATTTGAAGTGTGAGTGAATTTGCCACGATGGTAAGCTTCAACTATGTTTGCACACAAGATTTTGTGTTTGTAATAGTCTATATGTACCATGATTTTTGCTTTTGCCTTAGAGGAACTCCAATTTGGCAATTACCTTAGCTTGATCATTCCGAGTTCCATTCTCATTTTCTCATGTTTCTCTCTGTTCAAAGGCTTAGTTAAAATATCAGCAATTTGGTGATCAGTTTGGCAAAAATCTAATTTGATCAAACCTTTCTCAACATTATCTTTAAGGAAATGGTGTCTGATGTGGATGTGTTTGACTCGGGAATGATGAACCGGATCTTTTGAAATACAAATAGCACTAGTGTTATCACAATAGATAGGAACACAATCATAGATAATACCAAAATCTCTTAGCTGTTGTTTTATCCATAGAATTTGTGAGCAACAAGCTGCAGCAGCTACATACTCAGCTTCAGCTGTGGATAGAGCAACAGTATTCTGTTTCTTGGAACCCCAAGAAACCATGCATGGACCTAGGAACTGTACCATACCTGATGTGCTTTTTCTATTCACTAAGTCACCTGCATAATCAGCATCTGCATATCCTCTTAGCTCGAAGGATCCACTTCTTGGATAGTATAGGCATAGGTCATCAGTTCCTTTGAGATATCTTAGTATTCTTTTCACCGCAGTTAGATGGGACTCCTTTGGATTTGATTGAAATCTTGCACATAGTCCTACACTAAAAGAAATGTCAGGTCTACTGGCTGTTAAATATAATAGAGATCCAATCATACCTCTGTATTTTGTTTGATTCACACTTTTCCCATTTGGATCAGTGTCTAATCTGGTAGCAGTTCCCATGGGAGTGTGATTTACTTTGGCTGATTCTAGCTCATATTTCTTTAGGAGTTCCTTCACATACTTTTGTTGGTGTATCATGATTCCCTCCTCGGTTTGCTTGATTTGTAAACCAAGGAAGAAGTTGAGTTCCCCCATCATACTCATTTCAAATTCACTGCTCATCAAGCTTGCAAAATCCTTGCACAAATTTTCATTAGTTGCTCCAAATAATATATCATCAACATAAATTTGAACTACTAACAAGTCAGTTCCTCTAGATTTTAAGAATAAGGTTTTGTCTATTCTACCTCTTTTAAAATCATTTTGAAGGAGGAACTTTGATAATCTCTCGTACCAAGATCTAGGGGCTTGTTTTAGTCCATAGAGAGCCTTATCTAATTTGTAAATGTGATTTGGAAATTCGGGATTTTCAAATCCAGGGGGCTGTTCCACATAAACATCTTCCTCTAAGAAACCGTTTAAGAAAGCACATTTAACATCCATTTGATAAAGTTTAAAACCCATGAAAGCAGCAAAAGCAATTAAGATTCTAATGGCTTCTAATCTAGCAACAGGTGCAAATGTTTCTTCAAAGTCAATGCCTTCCTGTTGATTATAACCTTTGACCACTAACCTTGCTTTGTTCCTTATGATTGTTGCATGTTCATCTTTCTTGTTCCGGAACACCCATTTCAGCCCTATCACCTTCTGGTGCTTTGGTTTGGGTTCCAAGTGCCATACCTTGTTTCTTTTGAATTCATTTAATTCTTCTTGCATGGCAATGATCCAGTCAGCATCTTCCAGAGCCTCAGTGTGATTTCTTGGCTCAAATATGGAGAGGAACGCGTGGAATGCGCAAAAGTTCCTTAGTTGTGACCTTGTCTGAGTTCCTTTTCTGATGTCACTCACAATGAGTTCCATTGGGTGGGACTTTAGATGCTTCCAAGGTTTAGGTTGAAATTGAGCTACTGGTGTTGTGGCATTTTCGTCAGTTCCTTCTATGACCTGAGTTCCCTGTTGGTCATTGTGGGGTTCCTCTGGTGTTGTTTCTGGATCTTCTTGGTTTTCTGCTTGTTCCTCTAGTACGGGAACTTCTTGATTTTGTTGAGCAGTTCCTCTTGCTGTGTGTTTGCTTAGTTGGAACTCCTCATCATTTTCTGCAGCACGAGATAAACCAATCTCGAAAAATTCTTGTTCCTGTACTATGTCAGTTTTGTTAGATTCATCAAATATTATATGTACACTTTCCTCAACACACATAGATCTTTTGTTATAAACTCTATAAGCCTTGCTATTTAAGGCATATCCTAGGAACACTGCCTCGTCGCTTCTTTCATCAAACTTCCCCAAGTTCCTTTTTCCATTGTTGTGGACAAAACATTTGCTCCCAAAGGCTCTAAAGTAAGAGATGTTGGGTTTTATACCTTTTAGTAGCTCATAGGGGGTTTTGTTTAGGATTGCTCGAATCATAACTCTATTTATAATGTAACAAGCAGTATTGACTGCTTCAGCCCAGAAGTTCCTAGGCAGGGAACTGGCTATTAGCATGGTTCTTGCCATGTCCTCTAGGTTTCTATTTTTCCTCTCAACAACTCCATTTTGTTGTGGAGTTCTGGGAGCTGAGAAATTGTGGTCCATACCTTGTTCCTTGCAGTATTCATCGAATTTGTAGTTTTCAAATTCTGTTCCATGATCTGATCTTATATGGATCAGTTGGTGACCTGTGGTTTTCTGGATTTTCTTTGAAAATGTAACAAACTCATCAAACGTTTCATCCTTGCTTGTTAGAAATATGACCCAAGTAAAGCGAGAGTAATCATCAACAATAACTAATACATATTTTTTCCCACTTCTGCTTTGAATTCTCATTGGTCCACATAAGTCCATATGGATGAGTTCCAATGGTTTTGTGGTGCTTACCAATTTCTTAGATTTAAAGGAACTTCGGACATGCTTGCCTTTTGCACATGCATCACACACTTTATCAGTTAGGAACTTGATTGAGGGGAGTCCTCGAACCAGTTCCTTTGATCTTAGTTTGTCAAGCAGCGAGAAACTAGCATGTCCAAACCTCCTGTGCCATAGTAGGGAATTTTCTTCAAGGGCACTGAGGCAGGTTAGATTGTTCCTGGGAACTGTATTGAGATCCACAGAATATGTGTTCCCTTTACGAGTTCCTTCCAAAATAACCTTCCCAGTGTTATTGTTTATGATTTGACAGTTTTCAGAAGTAAAACTTACAGAGTTTCCTTTGTCACAGAATTGAGAGATGCTTAGTAGACTGTGCATCAAACCCTCGACTAAAAATACATTTTCAATGGCGTAGGAACTTGACCTTCCAACTTTTCCAATTCCAATAATTTCTCCTTTCATGTTGTCTCCAAAGGTCACAGTTCCTCCATTGTAGGCTTCTAGTGAGAGGAATTTAGATTTGTCTCCTGTCATGTGTTTGGAACACCCGCTGTCGAGATACCACGAGCTGTTCCCCTTCACTAGAATCTGTAAAGAGATCAAAGGTTAGTTACAGGAACTCGGGTTTCCTCGAGTTCCTTTTCAACTATAACTTCAGACTTCTTAACCCATTTTTGCTTTACATAATTTATGTTTCTTTGATCCTGTTCCTTCATCTTGGAACACTCAGTACTTATGTGACTTCCACTTCCACATGAGAAGCAGACTTTTACACTAGGAAGATCCACATACTTCTTCTTATGACTAGTTTTATGGTTAAAGCCCAATCCTTCTGTTCTCTTAGATTGAGCATTCTCAATCCATTTGGGAGGAACTTTAGGTGGTTGTCTCTGTGCCCTGGCCATGGATAGTTCCCTTTCCAGTTTCTCTTTTTGTTCCTTTGTGGTGATCAGATCTTTGTTTAAATTTTCTAAGTCGATGTTAAAAATTCCCATGTTGATTTCCAAGGATTTTGTAGGATCTAAACTTAAATTAAACATCTTATATTGACTGAGTTGAACTTGTAGAAGGATGTTTTCATTTCTAATTTTTTCGAATGACTCATTAATAGAGGTATTTCTATCTAGTAATTCAAAGAACCTGCCTTGGACATCAGATCTAATATTGTTCAGATAATTTATGTGGTCTTTACTGAGTTCCAAGGCTCTATCACTTTGTGCTTTTAATATACTTAGCTTTTTGTAATCATCTAGAGTTTCTAGCAACAGTTCAATTAGTTTTGACTTTGAGAGACACTGAAGAGTGGAGGAACTTACTTCTTCTGATGGAACTTGATCAGTTCCTTCTGTTCTAGCCATAAGGCAGAGATTTGCAGTTTCTTCATTTGGTTGTTCCTCATCGTCTTCTGAGTCTGTTGCTTCGCCCCATGCAGCTATCATGGCCTTCTTGAAGTTTGGTCTGTTGAAGGTAGACTTGTTAAAGCGATCTTTGACCTGTTCCTTCCCTTTTCCTCTGGTCTTGTCGTTCTCCCACAGAGGGCATTCACGAATTTGATGATCAGTTTCTCCACATTTGAAGCAACCTTGCTCAGTTTTGGAACTAGTGATTTTCTTGGCAAAGTTCCTTCCTTTCTGGTTTCCTGGTTTGAAGTTCCTATAGAGCTTTCTCATTCTTCTGACCAGCATGGCAGCCTCTTCTTCATCTGGTTCAGATTCATCGAGTTCCTCAGCCTTTAGAGCAAGTCCTCGACTTCTTGAGCTCTCGGGAACAGCAGCTCCAAGATGCAGTTCGTGTGTCATCAAGGAACCAGCAAGTTGTTCAATGTTGAACTTGGTGAAGTCCTTGGTCTCAAACAGTGCAGTGACCTTTGTTCTCCAACGATCATCTTGTGGCATGCTTCTTAGTATTTTTCTTACCTGTTCATCTGTGGGAATGATTCTACCAAGAGAAACTAATTCATTGGTTATGTTAGTAAATCTAGTGAACATTTCTTGAATAGTTTCTTTTGGAAGCATCTCAAATCTTTCATATTTAGACATCAAAAGGTCAATTTTGGAACGCTTAACTTCATTAGTTCCTTCGTGGGTTACTTGAAGTAGTTCCCAAATCTGTTTTGCGTTCTTGCACCCCATGACTCTGTTGTGTTCATGAGGTCCAAGCCCGCAATGCAAGATTTTAACAGCCATGGCATTCATCTCATATTTATCAAAGTCTTCTTTAGAAAATTCAGACATTGGTTTAGGAACTACCTCGTTTTCAGCATTGGTCTTTGTTACCTCGAAGTCTCCAACTTCAATTACACGCCAAACTTGGTAATTTTCAGCTTTGATGAATATCTCCATTCTATTCTTCCAGTATGAGTAGAACTTGCCATTGAACATAGGTGGCCTTTGTGTCGAGTAACCTTCTTCCAGTTTCTCTTGTGAGTTCATACTTTCAGGAACTTGACTCAAACAGGGTTTCCTGTGTTTTAGTGAGTACTTGCTCTGATACCAACTGTTATTCCAGTAGGAACACGCACAAGAGGGGGGGGTGAATTGTAATTAGAACTTTGATAAAGTTTCTTGCGGAACTTTAAGAAACAATCAAGGAACTGAGAATAGAGAAGATAATAACAACAATTGTGAACACTTCTTGATACTAATCAAGAAGAGAATTCTTTTATTATGGTAATGCCTCGATTACAATAATCTCTCCAACACAAGTTCCTCTCAAACTCGTGTTTCCCACAGTAATCTACTTCGATTACAACTTCTTAACTTCTCTCTCTCAGACTTAAACTCTAAGTCTAAACAGGATAACTCTATCCTTACTAATACAAAATACAATTCGTGTTTGGATAACTCTAGATATTAATAATGCTTTTGTGTGGATATAAGGAACTTAGGAACTTTGAATTAGCTAGGACACAAACTGTTTTAGAAAATTTTAGACAAAACGTTTTTAGGAAAGCAAGAACTCTCAGAATGTTTGTGTACTTTAAACCAAAAACGATTTCCCTTTTATAGTGTTTATCCTTAGGGTTAGTTCCCTTCAAAACCTCAACTGCTAACTGCCAGCACTTTGGCCTCCACGTCCCTTGACTTGAGGAACAAGGGGTAGACCACTTCCCACGTTTAGCCATAAAGCAGTTAGTGGTTTGACTCAATCAAACCCTAAAATATTTCTTTAAAACAGATTTTATTTATCTACAAAAACTTAGGAGAATTTTTAGGAAAATAAGTTTTGTTTAAATAAAATAAAACGTAAATCTATTTTATATTAAATATGTAAAACTTGTTTTTATTTATGTAAATGTTTTCCATAAAAATTGCTTTCAATAAAATAAATGGCCTAATTAAATCATAAGTTCCTTGAGTACTCTATATACCATTAGCATAATTAATATTTACATAAAATTCTAAGTACAGTAGACTACCTAGACTTTATGTCTTCCCTTTGTCTGGAACTTGCAACTCAGAAGCTTCAGACGTTCCAGCTAAGGAACATTGATGAGTTCCTCTCTTGCTAACACAGGAACTCTTGGCTATGAGTCTGTAATAGTTCTTGTGGATATTTGGAACTCTTGATATGTAACTGTGTTGCTCCTCTTGTGACTTCAAACTGGAACAGATACAACTTCCAGCTCTGGAACTCCAGTGACTGTTCCAAGTGTACATCAGGAACTTCACCAGCTTATTCAAGTTCCTATCCGAATAGAAACTTGGTGATTTACCTGTTCAAAGTCATTTAGCAACCATAATCAGGAAGTTTGCAATATGTGTGTGTCATCAACCAAAACTTAGGAACAACAGATGTAATAGGGGCATAATAGGGGCACTGTCGCCAAATGATAAGTAATTTCATCATTGTAATAAATAAAGTGTAAGGCTATGATTGAATGAAACAAAAGAAAGTTGTGAGCCAAAATCAATTATAAGTACTTATAATTAGTTTCTTAACAAAGTTCCTCTACGAAGGATCAAATTTAGTTCAATATTAATGTTCCTCTACGAAGTACCAAATCTTCAAAGATTACATCATGCTAGGTACGAAAAGAAAGCTACAAAAGCAACATAAGAGATAACAACTATCCGCCTAAGGGTCAACGACATCAACATGTCTACCAGCATCATCATCACCACTGCTGCTCGAATCAGAACCCGAAGTACTAGCAGAATCAGAGCCAGACGAATCACCCTCGCCTCCCTCAACCTTGTCCTGAGCAACCAGCTGAGCCCTGAGATCCTCCCGCTCCTTGGCCAAAATAGAATCATACCTGCCCTGTATCTCATCCCAACCGATGCTAGGCGCAAACTCGGCCAAGGCAAGCTGAACTCGACGCAATGTATCTGAAGTAACAACAGAAGTCGCCTCAAGGCCTATCTCAACATTATGAGCCTCGCCCTCCTCGGAATTCTTCCACTCTTCGACGATCTTCTCCTTCAGACGGTTCTGCGAACTCAAAAGATCACCAATCCTAGCATCAGAGTTCGCAAGCCGACCCTTGACAACCTCTAACTCAGCTTTCACATCCTTCAACGCCCGGTTAACAAAATCACGCTGGCTCGTGAGAATTGACGAATCTTCCTTAGCTTTGGCAAGATCAACCCTGGCCTGTTGGAGCTCCCCCTCGTCATTCTTAATACTTCTCTTAGCACGATCCAACTCAGACTCAGTCCAACGAAGCTCCTTCTTCAGTTCACTCACTTCCGAAAAGTGCATCTTCTCTTTCTCCTGGAGTTTCCCGATCTCATCCCTCAGCTTCTCCACCTCATCCGCAGCCCCATTGTAGCATCGGCGTGTGTAAGCCCTCATCCGGATAGAAAACTGAAACAGAAAGCCTAGTTAGAAGGGGAGAAGAAAATCATAAAACACAAAACAGAAAGAAAGAGGAAACTATATCAAGAGACTCACCTCGGCCCAACTCTCATGGAGGGCATCGATCTCATGCTTTCCAAGGGAGGACAAATGAGCATCATCGACAGGAGTAAACAACTCATCCATCGCCTTGCTCACGCGCCGAGTCTTCAGATTGGCAGGAAGCTCTGCAAAAGGCCTCAAACTCCCGTCGTCGGTCGAAAGACACATCAACGACCCCCGAGCCAAAGGAGCTTCCTCGGCGAGATACTCAGAAGACAGTTCGTGACCATCCTCGGACAATGGGGCATGGTGCCTCTCCCCCTCGTCAGGACAAACACTAAGAGGGGCAGGAACCACCCTCTTGGCGACTTTGGTTCCCTTGGAACCCGAAGCAGCAGTCGTCGACACGACGCGAGAAACCTTCCTCGGCGCAGGTCCAGTCACGGCAACCGTCGGAACCGGATCAGTAGGCACCCTCTTCCTCTTCAGTTTTTTGGGATCCTGTCCAAGGAAGAATTAGCATGAAAGCGAAGAATGATGCTTATTCATTAGAAAGTAAAACCCAACATACCTTCGGAGGTTCAGGAACCTTCATCGATCCAGCGGCCAGGTCCTTCCTTATCTGTGCAGCAAGGAGAGCACTAGCACTAATCCTCCCCGCCATTTCCTCGTCCAACTTCAACCGGGCAATATCTGCAAACCAACAAGCAATCAACAAAATTCACAAGGGGGGAATAAAAAGTTAGGAAAGCAAAGTAAAGATCCCTCGGCGCCTACCCTTAGGATAAGCCGAACTCAAACCAAATGATGACAAAAAGTGCTCGTCACTCTACTCCCGTGAGCTCGGCAACCAAAATGGGGCAACCATGAATCGTTGACCCTTTACCCACTTCTCCACTTTCTGGAGATATATAGCAACTATCGCCTCCTCTACTGTCATCTTCGGCACTTTTCGATTGAGAGAAAAGTTCGGACCCTCGGACCTGGGAACCAACGGGATGCCCCATTCTCCACCATAATACACAAAAACAAACTCATGACGGAACCCCCTATGATTTGAAGGGACAGTGTCGACCACCTTAAAACCCCCTCGGCATTGAAATGACCACCAACCGGGACCATACTCGAAAGCCGACACCTCCACCAACTTCATCACCGACCGCCACAATGTCAAAGTGCATCGTACCCTCAAAAGATCACAAATGGCCAACACTGAATTTATGGAAGCCCATGAGTTGGGCATCAACTGGCAGATAGACAAGTTATAAGCACTGAGCAAATCAACAATGAAGGGATGCAATGGAAATCGAAGGCCCAATTGAAAGCCCGACTTATACACGGCCGTACAACCCGGAGACGGAGTCAAGATAGTGTGCAACACCCCCGGCCTATACAAAATGTACTCACCCTTGAGCGAATACTTTTTTATTCAAGTGGTCGATGTGTTTTTTCAAGGTTTTCCTCCACTTAGGCAGGAGGTAAAAATTAACCGGACCTCCGGCTAGGTCGGGTGCAGGGTAATCATCGAAGCTAGAAGACGTCTGCTCCTCTCCCTCGGACATTATTGTGACGGACCCACTGTTCAAATAAATATCTAAGTAACTATTATGTGCGGGTGGAAAGACAATTGAAACCTCCCACGGATAAGGACAATGTTCCTCCTCCCCCGCAGAAACCGACTCATCTGATGAAGTAGGAAGGGGTATGGCATCGGGTATCGTCGAGGGATCTAAGCATGATGATACTACATTGACTACTATAACCCCCTCCACTCTTATCTCCCGAGATAAGTCAAATTTCTCGGGGGAGGTAGGTGGGGTGACCAACTCGGACCGAATACATCGATTATTCATGATACAACGGTACTCAGCCCGAGAGGCAACCCTTATTTACAAGAAGCTAAAATTATGGCAAATATATAAATGCAACGGCATACCTCTTGAAGCGTGCCTCGGATCGTTAAAAGGTAAGAAAACCAAGGCCTCAAGAGCTAACTCCCTCCCTCGGAGAGAATTGGAAGACGAAGAGAAGACTGTCGTTGGCCCTTCGCTCGATCTACAAAAAGTCGACAGGCAATCAAACCGACGAGCACACGCTTCCTCGGCCCAGGCCCCCCTAGGCCGAAAGACCCTCCTCGACCGAATGTTCAACAACGAGTGTGGGCGAATGCCGAGCGAGGCGTCGACTAGAGTCAGCGGATTCGAATGATTTTGGTCGAATATGGCACCGAAATGGGGTCGATCACGGCCAAGGGAAAACTAGTGGCCGGCCGACAACTACCACCCACCGAAAATTTCGAACCGTCGGCGGAAACTTACCCCGACTCCCCCAACGTTATCAAGGACTTAAGAAAAGTGAAGAGAGAGAAGGAAAAATATTTTCTTGTGAAGTGTTGAAGAGTTGGTAAAATGAAGGAACATCACCCCCTTTTTTATAGGGAAGCGACGGCTAGGTCAGAAAAGGAGGGGGGAAGCGGCGGTTGGCTCGGAGAAAAAGAGAAGAAGCCCTAACGGCCCAATATGAAGCCCAATACTCTCCCCATATGTCGTACGACAACGCCCGACCGTGATAAGTCTTGCTTTCGGGCCTACTTTCCGAAATACACGGGGCTCATTAGCCCTCTTCGGAGCCCTAAGATCAAAAGAAACACTTAAAGCTAAATTAAGTGCTTAAAGACCTTCTATCAAGGCGTACTTGAGCATACCGTTCACAGTATTTAAAAGACCTTCGTTCAAAGGCACCCTCCTCTTATTGAGGTTGGACTATACTACGCGCCTCGGATATAGCTCTTGGGGCTCATTAATCCCTTGATTAACTCAAGGCGTTTCGCCAAACCAACAAAAGAAAACGTGGGTCGACATGTGATCAATACTCGTCATCCCGAAAACGACTATCCCTCGACCGAATAATACCGCTTAACTAATATAGGGAGGTCAATTCAAACAAAAATGAACGCGACACATTTGGGCGATTGTCGAGCGAAGCAACTGTACGCTCCTCGACCAAAGCTGAAAATCCCCTCGACCAAAGGTGAATCCCCGCTCACGAAGGGAGAGGGGGCGTAGGGTCGATGCATTGTCAAACCCCTCGGTCAGTCCATAGAGTTCCTCGGCCAATCTCGCTAACACTAATATGATGAAACTCTTCGACTAAAGAGGGTCGTCATTGAAACACGAAGCATGGGGACGGAGATTAATCTCTCGACCAAGGATAGGAAACTCCTCAACAAAGGTAGCTCCTCGACCGAAGCCACGAAGTTCCTCGGCCGTGTGGAGAGATCGTCATTGAAATATAAAGCCTAGAAGCAGCGATTAGTTCCTCGACCGAGGATGGGAAGCTCCTCGACAATGCAGTGCGAGGCCCACCCGAAGGTAGCAAGGGAGGCATGTTCCTCGACCGAACGGCATCAGACAAGCATATGGAGGAGTTCCTCGACAAGCAGGAGAGTTCCTCGGTCGAACCACACCCTATATGAGTCGGAGATGCTCCTCGACAAGGCCATGCGGATTCCACCCGCCAAAGGACCGCTCCTCGACCGAATTGTTTCGGTTCCTCGACCAAGCGACCAACAAAGAGTGAGGGTCCTCGACCAAATCCGCCGCGCTGACCAGGAACCTTCCTCGACCACTCAGCTGCAATATCCATTCAAAGAAGAGCTGAGGAGCAACGCGAGTATAACGTTCCCTGACATCGTATAGCCTAGACATCAAGACAAAGGGAGAGGTCCCTCGGCCTATACATGGACAAGCTAAGACTAATACTGAACTCCGCTCAACATACAACATGCCGATGACACCATTTTTTACGTCAAGCGTGGGGCTAATTGTTTGGGCCCATGAACATGGTCAGCCCAACTTGGTATAAAAAGACGAAAATGCCCTTGAACCTTGGGAACCAAGGTTCACAACTGTTCATTAGAAGTAGACGTAATTACATAATTACCCCCGTGTGATCATATAAATACTCTGCTGTAATCATTAAAGATCTATCTAATCATTACCTAAGAAAGCAAATCAGTCACTCTCTCTCTCTAGTTCTTCTTACTTAACAACAACTTATCTAATTTTAATACGAAGGTTCCTCGGATACATTCAGGGACTATCTAAAAACGGTAACACATGTTGTCGGATATAAGGAAATCACGGTCAGATACGTCATCGGTTAAGTTAATTCCCGAGTTATTACATTCACAGTTTCTCCGGCAGAAACAACGAGCATAACGTCTCACCTCTATTATATATGTATCGTTATTCGGCGTCCGCATACGTTAAAATCACCCGTATTATTATTTGAAATGATAGTTTTACCCCCTATCATTTTCACCTCAAACTAATGTTCTATTATTCTTCAACCTCAATTACAACACCCGTGGAAAAAAAACATCAACTAAAACTAAATAGAAGTCTCCTTCAATGTCGCTAACTCTACTAATTGCATAATTTTACGCTCTCTAATAATCTTATAGCTAATCTCTCGCTAATTTACAAATCAAAGAGTTACAAAAAAAAGTCCCCAAAATGATACAACTCCAAAAAACAGGAATCCAATATAATGCAAAAATGTATAATTGAATATGTATGGCCTTGATTCTAAACAACTGTCACGCGCCGGCGACATGGCGACCACGCACGAGAATTGCACCGGCGACATGGCGCCCGCGCAGATCTTGTGCGCGGCCGCCGTGTCGCCGGCGCATTTCCCGTGCGTGGGTGCCGTGTCAACGGCACAATATCGGTGCGCGGCCAATATTAAAAAAAATGCAATCTGACGTCGTGGTGGCCGGTGGTGATTTGCTAAGAAGAGGCCGGTGGTGGTTTGCTAAGAAGAGTCCGGTGGTGGTTCGCTAAGAAGAGGAAGACCAAATTCTTTCATAATTTTTTTTTAATACAGAAACCAAATGAGAATTAGACCTCTAGAGTTTTGGGACATACAAAAGAGCCTACAATTAGGAGAAGTGCCATCACAAAAACCGATATTGGCACAACATCTCAGGTTAAAACTAGGCTTGCAAAAGTTAATATATGAACAAGCAAAAGAAAGGCAGTTAGATCCATTGACATTCTTCTTTATACACTGCTTCCTGAACCAATCCAAGGAGCTAAGTGGTAGCTTCTTCTTCAAGAACCATCTCCATCTCATAATCATGAACCAAATTTGGGGGAGGTTGGAAGTGATACACCTTCACTGACTTCATCTGTCTCCCTATCTCAGCAAGACCATGTGCAATCTTATTCGCATCTCTCTTAACATGGAAGATAGAAACCACCCAGTTTCTCTGTAGAAGTGAAGTAATATCAGTGATGAGCGAAGATAGTTGATGATCTTTGTAACTTTGTGGGTGTTCCAACATGAACTTCAGAGCTTCAGCATCAGTTTCTAATTCCAGGTGGGTGATCTTCCTTTCCCAGGCAATGAGGAGGCCTTCTTTGATTGCAGTGAGCTCAGCAGATGCAGCACCTATGCTGCTAAAATGCGAAGAGAAGCCAATCTGCCAGATACCTTTGCTGCATCTAATAACTCCCCCACCACCAGCATTGTTGATATCAAACCAAGATCCATCAGTGTTAAGCTTAAAAAACATGTTCTGATATTAGAGAAGGGTATTAGAAAGGTGAATATCGTTTATTTTAGGAACGTAAAATGTTGTCAATATGTAATTATGTACAGGTTTACACACAATTTATGGCTACAGCTAAGGCTTAAGATTGTGTTATAATTTAAGTTGCAAAGCAGAGATATATATTGAATATACACATTACTAAAATAAAAGATTATTAGTTTCAAAACATAATAGATTATTTACTTATTCTAATACATTAAAGGGGTTAAAGGGTTGAAGAGAGGGTGAGTAGAAGGAGGGCAAATATGTATTTTCACACATAAAATACGGGCATTTTTAGGAAAATGTGTGCGTCGTTTAAAAACCTCCATTATATAAGCCAAGAGGGGAGGGGCAATTAAGTAATACCACTTTTCGTGTCCACAAGCAAAATGACTAAAATACCCTCTTTTTCGTTGTTAATCAGTATTAACTCCTTGCTGAGCCTGTCTCCCCCCCCCCCCCCTCACTTTTCTCTCTCCTCTCACCTTCGTTAATTTCTAGGGTTCTCTCTCCTCTCACCCTAATTGGGCAGCCGTGCAACAGCCCCTCTCTTTCCTCCGTCCTCTTAACCGTTCTTCCTCCTCCTCCATGCTTTTTCTCCGGAATGATAATGCTTAATTTCTTAATTTGCATTTTCGATCTCTTGGTAAATAGAAGCTTAATTTCTTAATCTCATTTTCTCTCCTCTGTCATCAATGGCACGTTGGTTTATAAATCCCTAACCACCACCCCCTCCACCGCCGCATCAACCACCCTTCTAAAACTCCTCCCAAGTTCTCTATGCTCCGCATCAACCACCCTTTCATGTTGTGTAATTTGGTAACCATCAATTATTTCGCCTTAAGCTTCAATTCCCGAGAATCGGAGGTAATTTTCTTGAATTTTCGGTAATTATGTCACAATTTCCTGATTTTTTCTAGGTTCTTGATTACTTTTAATTTCCCCGAATATGTTTGATTAAAATTCCAACAAATTTGGGGTAATGTTTAATTGGGGTTTTGTTAATTAGGGTTCTTGCTTGTTGAAATTCATCGTTAATATGGTTGGATTTGAGATTTTCAATTGAAGCCCTGATTAATTAGAATTTAAATTTATTGGGGGAATTTTAAATTGGATTTATTCATGAAATTGAAATGCGCCACTATTTAGGCTTTATTTTTGTTAATATAAAGTAAATTGATGACTTTCTTCTTCGAATTGCATTACATGTTTTTTTTCTTTGTTTGTGTTTTACAGATTTATCAAGAACAGAGAATGATTGGTGGTTTTTCTTATACTCCGAGGTTTTTTTTTTTTCAAAATTTATTAAATTATGAAGTAATTATTAATTTTTATTTGACATTGTGATTTGTAAATTTAATGTCTGTTTTTGGGATGTATGAAGATTCATATTGTAACAAAGATATACCTGGGAGATGCAAGGGAGAAGGTGATGGAAGCAGGGGACTTACTGGGATGAAAATGTGATCAGTTTTTCAAACTGTTTATGCCCTATGATCACCATGGGAGAGATTGCTGAAATTATTGATGGAGGCACAACAGGTAAGCAATTCATGATTGACTTTTTAGTTGGTCACGATATAACGTAACAGCCTAACAGGAATTGGTTGTATGCTTAGTATTAGTTGTTTTGTTAGAGATTATCCAATATAATAAGTCTTCTGTTCATGATGACATTTAGGTTTTGTTTGACAACACTGATTGAAAGAGACTTGAGGTTGATAAGTTAGCTGAAATTTTGAAACTGACCAGATGCTAAAAGTTGATAAGGTTGATTATATGAGATGTTTGGTAAAATTAATTGTTTAAGGAATTACAACTTTTAAATTATTGTTTTTAATAATAAGTTCAAGATAAATTACACGAAAATTTAAGTCAATTTCAGGACTACAAATTATGATGTTTAAGGTGCATGTTATGGAATTTAAGGTGTTTGTCAAACAACTCTAATCCTCTAAGATAACTTAAACTTGCATCCCCTTACCGTTTAAGATGGTTGAAATGACTTAACAAACAGATCGAATTAGAGCCTTACTTGATTAGCTAGAAGAGTGAATAAGTAATTAATCATACAACCTGGGTTGGTCAACACTTCAAAACAGATTGAAATTGAATTTAATTAATCATAGATGACGAATAACGTACACCAATTGAAATTGCATACTCCGTATATGATGTGTATGTTACTCCTATGAAATCCTTGGATTCGACACTATGATCTAGATGAATATTAGCAAACGTGATTAAAGAAATGTGTCAACTAAATAGGAAGTATATGTTTTTTTTTCTTCTTAAAAAAGCGTTGTTTGTTGTTAGATTTGTGTTGTCAACGTGGTTTAATTCTTAAGTAAGTAAACAAGGTTGAAGATTTGCTGCTAATAGTAATAGTTGTGTGATTACAATAATTAACAACGAAGCAGAAGGCATGTTGCCTATATAGTTTTCTTCGGTTGGATGGAAAGCAATATATGAAGCTGGATATAGAAGTAAACTGAGGGAAATGTTTAAACTGCTTGATTTTAGAAATAAACTGAGGGAAATGTTTAAACTGCTTGATTTTACCAGTTAGTTAAGCCATGGTCATTGTCAATTCAACTTAGCAAGTCCCACTTTGTATTTTGTGCTCAAACTTGATGTAATATTAGGAGCTCCCTCTTAGGTTTCAGTTCATCACTTTGAATTTAAACTGCACTTGAAATGATGAATTAGTAGTAGTTATATATGACAATAACTATGATTCAGATTATAGTCACGGTGATCAATAAGGAGTAGCAAGTACCACTTTATCCGGTAGAGTTTGCTTCACATATTGTTTGTTAATAATAAGTTAAAGTTCCTTGCTAGAATCTAATATGTTTCATCACTCCTTGGATGCTCATGAGTTTTCTTTCTTTGTTTAGAGGGGGTACTTGATGCTAGCGGTAGGTCAAAACAAAACAGAAGTGAAAAGAATAGCCGAAAAGTTATGTTGAAGCTGGGGATGAAGCCTATCACTGGTGTCAGCAGTCACTGTGAAGAAGAGTCGTTGTGTATAGTTCCATTTCCGAATTCGATTTGTTGGAACAATTGCGAATATTTTCCATTGTAGTAATGAAATTTGATTTTTCGTTGTGATATATTAGTTGTAACAACATAATTTAAAAATTTTAAATAATTCCGCACGCATCGCGTGCATATAAGACTAGTTACTACAGAATTGACGAGCATAACGTCTCATAACTATATAACTTTAGTGTTTGTGCCCGTACGTATAAAAACAAAATGTCTTTTTTTATTATTATATATCGAGCTAATTTTTATCTAGTTTTGGTGACTTTTAACATGTTTTAGTTAACTTTTACATTATATTTTTTTTATGGTTAAACGTTTTAAAAGGTTACATAGTAATTAATTTATACATTATAAGTGATTTTGAAGGGAAAATTTTTATAAAAGCGAAAAAATGTGTCACTAAATAATAGATGACTTTTACATTATGCAGGTATAATTATTACATATTTTGACTTAACTTTTATTCCGATTTATAATATTTATTGTACACCACCTTTAAATAAGAATTTTTAATATAAAATTGATTTCAGCATATCGCTTCCCTAGTTCCCTCTATATTAGCTTTCTCACATTTCTAGTGAATATAGCATATAAACAAACTATGCACACACAATGTGAGTGGCAAAATCGTGTATCTATAAATATGACCAGTTATTATTGTGTGAAAAGATGTATGAAGTACGGAGTATATAACCTTGAATCCCAAAGACAATTAGTTGTTGACACCCATCTACTCTAGCCTATCTTCGGGAAATTACGAAATTGCTACAGTGCACTTATAAAAATCCAATGGTTATCGCTTGAAAAGATATCTACTTCTTAGTGACAACATCATCAATTATACGGAGTTCTTAGTCCTCTCTTGAGGAGAGAGAAAATATAAGAGGTACTCGTAACTTTTAATAAATAAGTAAGAGCTAACTCTTAGCTCCCTCTTATTTAGAGGTTGATTAAGACATCCTCTAAATAAGAGGTATTCTCTCCGTATTTATTTAAGAGATACACTTGGTCAGACACTGGTATTAAGAAAAAGAATTGAATGACTATTGAGTTCTTGGTTTTGATATTATGAAAATATACAATGAAATCTATCCACCTACTTTTTTTACTTATAACATTCACTTTTTGTAAATTAGTAAAAATACATGGTCAAAGTTAGTATATAAATAGTGACAAAACTAAAAGTGTTGCAATTTTTATAAAACGGAGAAGTATATATTTAGAAACAGATGCTTAATGAATATATAAGGTATGGCAAAAAATAATGTGGTTGACTTGGGAAATTTTTTAAATAGTGAACAATAACATCAATAGTCTTACAAGTTGATTGTGGAAGTAGGACAACCACATCAAAGATACCATATGTGATATGTCCATATCCACGAGCTCACATTTTGTTTAAGAACCAATTGAATCAGCCAAACAGTGGGTGATAACGTGACATACTTCTGCCAATTATTTGGTTTAGTGATCACATAATACCAAATACAGGTGCAAATCAAATAAGCTTGTGAACAAATAGTATTACCTCCATTTATTTTGTTTGTATTATTAAAAATATTCTACTCGATAAGAGAGAAATCTTAACCATCAATGTTTATCAGATATTACTCGCACTTCATATACAAGAATACATTTAAGATAACTTCTTCCAATTTTTAATATTCGCAACGTTTGTGTATTTTACACTACTCACATATTTTATTTTGACTATAGTTGGTGATTTATATGTAAGATAAAACATAATCATGTAGGATCTTGTTAGATTCGTCTCAATTTGTATTTTCAAAATATTAACTTTTTATAATTTTTTCTTAAAAAGAATTTAAGATATTAATGATCAAAATTGTGCATAGAAATGCGTGAAAGTGACCAACGTTGCAAGTTTTAAAAATTGGAGAAAGTATATGGTTGCACGTATGGGTCGTTTGGATCGGACTCGGATCGATTTCATTCGAATGGGGTTATTTTGGGTCACTTTCACTTCGGATCGAGTTCGGGTATGGGTAGGATCCATTCGTGTTTAATTCGGTTTTTTTATGGTCGGATCGGGTCGGATTTGGATCAAGACTTCGGGTCAATATCGAATCAGGTCATTATCGATTCGGTTCATTTCAGATCGGATTATATCAGATCGGGTTTTTTCAGTTTAGTTTGGATATTTTCGAGTTAGATCGGACTTTTCATGTTTCAAGTTTTAATTTGGAAACTTCGCTTTAGATTTGGTATCATTCATAAAATATTCAATTATTTTAAATATTATATATAACAATATTCATACAAAGTAATTAAGGGAAAAACGTATACAGTTCGAGATTACTGGTTTACTGTATGGGAATTTTACACTTTCACATTGTTACATGTGACAATTTATGCGACTCTAGTCTTACTTCTACTAATGTATGGTCGAGAAGATGAAACATGAAATATGGACAAATATAACAATATATATTGGTGATTAATAAAAGATTATCATGGTTTAGTAAAGTAACTAGTATTCGAGACCAAAATCTCGGAATATTTCATAGATAATACGTGGCTATTAATAATAATAATAATAATAATAATAATAATAATAATAATAATAGCTCTTCCACGTCGATTTACCGGCGTTGTTGTGGTGGTGTCCGGCGACGGTTGTCAAGTATTAGGCGGACAGGCGGTATTGTTTAGCCGGCGGTTACGGGTGGTGTTTTGCCGGCGGTTACAGGCGGTTTCAGTTTCAACGGGTGATAGCAGGCTGTTTAAGGTAACGACGGGAATTCGGCGTTGTTGTCGGTGGTGTCCCGCGACGGTTGTCAAGTATCAGACGGACAGGCGGTATTGTTTTGCCGGCGGTTACGGGTGGTGTTTTGCCGGCGGTTACAGGTGGTTTCAGTTTCAACGGGTGATAGCGGGCTGCTTAGGGTAACGACGGGAATTCGCAGGCTTTTTCCGGTTCATTTCAAGTTCAGGCGTTCAGTTTCCGGCAAAGGCAAAGGCCTCAATTTCAGTTTCCGGCAAACGGGGTTCGTTCTCCGGCAAGTGCGTTCAGTTTCCTGCAATTCGAGAGTGTTTGGGGTTCAGTTCCTGGCAATTCGGGAGTCCGTTTCAGGTTCTTGCATTTAGTTTGGTCAGATTATGCGTTGTTGTTGTGCGGTTGTTTTGGAGTTTGGTGTTTGATTGCTTTCGTGTGATGGGAAGCTTGAGTTGTTGCTCTTTGGTGTTGGAATTGTTTGTGTGTGTTGAGGTTATCAAGTGTGCGCTTGGTGTTGGTATTGTTGGTGTGTGTTGAGGTTATCAAGTGTGCTGTTGAAGTGCTTTGATATGACGGCTTCCGTGGAGAAGTTTCATTGCCCTTTTGTGGGTCTTAGCGGGTGCCAGGATGGAGGTGGGCGTGGTTTGGTGAGGAGTTCTCTGATCACTCACTTACGGGATCGTCATTGTTGCACTGGTGTGCGGGATGTAACCCGTCATTCCCTTACTACCAATTTGCAGGTTTTTACTACGGCTGAGGTGACCTTTCGTCGGATGGGAATTTGGCTATGTGGAGATTGTTTCAAGACGCATACTCATCGTATTAAGTGTCGGCATGGCAGTGGTTCTAGTACGGTTTTTGTGGACCCACCTGATTCTGGGGATGGTACTATTCGTTTTACTCTCCACGGTATTCAAAAACCACAAGCTCCTGCTTCCGAGCTGTCTTCTTCTGATGCGCTTCGAGAACATCATTTTTCTTTTGATGTTGCTCTTCTAAACACTTTATGGTCTAAGCGGTTGCGTTCTGTGAAAACCATCCCTCCCAAATGTCGTTTGGGTTTTTCGCGTGTTCTGACAGGGGCGCTTGATAAGGTGATTTGCAGACCAGATGACATCGCTTGTTGGGTTCAGTTGCTCGTGTTACCTTTGTGTGTCCTCAAGACTTTTTCTCCACGAAGTAATCGTGAGTGTTCCTCCGGTGTTAGGCGGCGACAACAGGAAGAGTGTATCACCTCTGCTATTCGTTCTTTGGGTGTGCCTGGTGGTTCTGAGCAACTTGTCATAGACACATTGGCTAGCGTGTCTCCCCCTCTATTGGATGTTGACGAAGACCATGATTTGGCGGAGCGTAATATTAAGCAATGCAAGAGAAAGATTTCTGACGGTCACTACACTGCTGCCGTTAGGGTTCTTTCTTCCTCAGGTCTTGCCCCTTACAATGATGCTACTCTTGCAGATTTGCAAGCAAAGCACCTTCCCGTTTCGGTTCCTACCTTACCGGATATCCCTGTTGATCATCACCTTACTGCTTCCTCCGCTATTGTTTTGGAGCAGATTAAGGGCTTTCCGCGTGGTACTTTGTGCGGTAGAGATGGCTTGCGTGCTCAACACCTTTTGGATTGCTTGGGTGGTGCTGCTGTAGCTGTTTCTGATGAGTTGGTGGATGCTATCACTCAGGTAGTTAATCTCTTTCTTGCTGGAAAGTGTCCTGCTGAGCTTGGAGGATACATTGCTAGTGCTCCTCTTACGCCTCTTGTTAAGCCTGGTGGGGGTATTCGGCCTATTGTTGTGGGCACTATTTGGAGGCGACTTGTTTCTAAGGTCGGGGCTGCTTTGATTGGTCCGCGTTTAGGAAACTACTTTGGAGGTCTTCAGTTTGGAGTTGGGGTTCCAGCAGGTGGTGAGGCCATTCTCCATGCTGTCAATCGGTTGGTTGAGGCTCGTGGGGCCGATGTTGGCCTATCTATGTTATTGGTGGATTTTCATAATGCGTTCAATTTAGTTGATCGATCGGCTTTGTTGCGTGAGGTTCGGCTCCATTGTCCTGCTCTTTCGCGTTGGGTTGAATTCTGTTACTCTTCTCCAGCGCGGTTGTATTATGGGGAGCATACCTTGTGGTCTTGTCAGGGTGTGCAGCAAGGGGATCCTCTCGGCCCTTTGCTTTTTTCTCTGGTTCTACATCCATTGGTGTGTCGAATCAGAGACTCATTTGATCTATCTCTTCAGGCTTGGTACTTGGACGATGGCACTATCGTTGGTGACACTTTGGTGGTTGGACAGGTCTTGGAGTTGATTTTGGTGGAGGGTCCTCGTTTAGGTCTCCATGTTAATGTTGAGAAGACGGAGGTTTTCTGGCCTTCGGAGGACCCACGCAGTCGTCTAGAGGGTGTCTTTCCTACGGATATTGCTCGTCCTGCGCTTGGTGTTAAGTTGCTTGGTGGCCCAGTCAGTACGGATTCCTCTTTTTGTTAGGGGTTGGTTTCGCAGCGTGTGTCGAAGACGGTTGTGTTGATGGATGTTGTAGCCAAGCTTAATGATCCCCAGTGTGAGTTGTTGCTTCTTCGTGCGTGTACTGGAGTTTCTAAACTCTACTTTGCTATGCGCACTTGTCCGCCTCATCTTTTCGAAGCGGCCCAATTATCTTTTGATGTGGCTCTGCGGGCTTCTTTAGAGCGCATCGTGACTGCTTCGGGACCTGGGTTCGGTGACTGGCAATGGCGCCTTGCCACCTTGCCTTATTCTTATGGAGGATTGGGTGTTTATTCTGCTAGTGATGTTCGGCATTATGCTTTTCTTGCATCCCGTTTGCAGTCTTCTGGTTTGCAGGATTCGCTTCTTCGGCTTTCAGGTGTTGATGGTCCGGGACCGGCCTTTGATGATGCTCTTGGTCTTTTCAATAGGACCGTGGAGACCGACCTTATGCGTAGCCCTAGTGAGATCGCTGCCCCCACTCTCATGAAGAAATTGGCAGACATATATTTCACGAAGGTTACTGCTGATAAGGAATCCGCCTACTCCTTATCTTCGCGTCTTGTTGCCCTATGGAAATCACAGCAGGGGGATCACTCCTCAGCTTGGTTGCGGGCAGTCCCCATCTCGGGGCTTGGCCAGACTATGAACGGTAAGACTTATCGTTCGGTTCTTTGCTATCGGTTGGGTATTCCGTTGTTCTCTGATTCGACGCCGTGTTCTGATTGCTCTCGGGTTTTCGCCGGGGACATTTATGGGGATCATGCCGTGTCTTGTGCTGGGATTGTGGGTATCAAACATCGACATAATGTTGTTCGTGATACCCTTTTGGATATTTGCTATCGGTCAGGGATTTCTGCTCGCAAGGAGGTTGATGTTGGGCTGACTAGTGAGAGTGATGGAGCTCTTCGTCCTGCAGATATATTGCTTTACTCATGGGATGGCGGTCTGGATGTGTGTGTTGACTTGACTGGGTCTTCCCCTATGACGCAATCTGGGTTGTCAGGCTTCGTTCCGGGTCGGGTTGTGGCGGTTGCAGCGCAGCGGAAGCAGGATAAGTATGCGGCACGTTGTAGGGCTTTGGGTTATGATTTCTTTCCTTTTTCCTTCTCTTCTTTTGGGGAATTAGAGAAAGGGGCTGTTTCTTTGCTGAAGCGGGTCCAGACGTACTCCAGGGCTCAGGACATTGGGGCACGGGCAGCTGCCCATATTTTCAGCAGGATCGGGTTCGCCATAGCTAGAGGAGTGGGGGCCCAGATTGTATCTCGGCTCCCCTCCAACTTCTTGTAGCTCATTTGATTTTTGTAGCTTGTTAAGTTTGTAACGTTTTTGTGTTTTCCGATAATAATAATAATAATAATAATAATAATAATAATAATAATAATAATAATAATAATAATATAATAATAATAATAATAATAATAATAATAATAATAATAATAATAATAATAATAATAATAATAATAATAATAATAATAATAATAATAATAATAATAATAATAATAATAATAATAATAATAATAATAATAATAATAATAATAATAATAATAATAATAATAATAATAATAATAATAATAATAATAATAATAATAATAATAATAATAATAATAATAATAATAATAATAATAATAATAATAATAATAATAATAATAATAATAATAATAATAATAACAACAACAACAACAACACCGGCACGATGGTGTTCTTCGCCATCTTCACCGGCGACGTGTAGGGGTACCCGGCGTATCCAATGGTGGTTCCACGGCGGTTCAGTGCTACCACGAAGGTAATCGGCGGTTATAGGTGCAGTTCCTAGGAGACCTATCAGCGGTTTTTGGGTGCAGTTTCACGGTGCAATTCTCAGTGGTTATAGGTGCAGTTTCAGCGTTTAGGCTGTCCATTTCCGGCGACATCGATACCAGATAACGGCGAGTTCGAAGGCAGTTCAGGAGTTTGTTGTGCAGTTTATTGTTGAGTGTGAAATTGCGACTTGGTTGCGGTTTGAAATAAGCGACGGTGTTGTGGCTATAGGTGCAGTTTATTGTTGTGGTTCGACGACAGTTTCCGGCAGCAGTGAACCTTGTTCCGGTGTAGTTGGGATTTTCAGTTTGAATTAATACGGTGGTGTTGTTCGTTCGGTTGCGGTGGTTTATTCGTTCTCTGTGTGGTATTGTTCTGTTTCGATCGACGGGTGTTTCAGTGTTTGTTGTGTTGGTGTGCGGTTGTCTTGCGGTTACAGTTGCTGTGTTGGTGCAGAGTGGTTGTTGTGTTGGTGGCGGTTGCATTTTTGGGTAGCCCGCTTGTTGTGGCGCAGCCAACCTCAGGGTCTCATTGGTTGTGCATTGTCGTTGTGTGGTCCTTGCTAGTTTGGGCATACCGAATTGCCAAAGTTTGGTGTGTTCTTCAGCCATCACCACGGCATACCCGTGGTAAAATTAAAGAAACAAAGTGGTTTGTGTTGCGAAGTGACGGTGGTTTTGTGGCTAAATCAGTTTCAGTTTTGGGCGTTGAGTTTCTTGCAGTTTGGTGCTGTCGATTTCAGTTTCGGTGTTCAGATTTTGGTAATTCGGTGTGTTCAGTTTCAGTTTCCGGTGCAGTGACGTTGGAGTTACTTTTTGGTTGAAGGGCTTTGTTATGGCGGCTTCCGTGGAGAAGTTTCATTGCCCTTTTGTGGGTCTTAGCGGGTGCCAGGATGGTGGTGGGCGTGGTTTGGTGAGGAGTTCTCTGCTCACTCACTTACGGGATCGTCATTGTTGCTTTGGTGTGCGGGATGCTTCGGGGCCTGGATTTGGCGATTGGCAGTGGCGACTTGCCACCTTACCTTTTGCGTTTGGAGGACTTGGTGTTTATTCCGCAGGTGATATTCGTTATTATGCTTTTCTTGCTTCCCGATTACAGTCTGCTAGTTTGCAGACAAAGCTTCTATGGAATGTTGGCATTGTTAGTCTTGGTTGAGTATTTGAGGATGTGTTGAGTCTGTTTAATAGAACTGCAGAGTCTGGCATTTTGAGTAACCCTAGTGAGGTCGCTGCCCCTAAACTCATGAAGAAATTGGCAGATATATATTTCACAACGGTTACTACATCTGCAGAGTCCACCTTTTCTTTATCTCCTCGACAATCGGCATTGTGGAAATCGCAGCAAGTAGATCACACCTTTGCTTGTCTTCGGGCGGTCCCCATATCGGGTTTGGGACAGACGATGAATGCTAGGACTTACCGTTGTGTGTTGTGTTACTGGTTGGGTGTTCCTTTGTTCTCTATTTTGACGCCATGTTCTTCTTTCTCCAGGGTTTTGCGTGGGATATCTTCGGTGATCATGCGGTGTCGTGTGCTGGTATTGTGGGTATTAAACATCGGCATAATGTTGTTCGAGATACCCTTGCTGATGTTTGTATCGGTCTGGAATTTCGGCAAGAAAAGAGGTTGATATTGGACTGTCTAAAGGGAATGATGGAGCTCTGCGAACTGCAGACATGTTACTCTATTCTTGGGACCAGGGTCGTGATGTGTGTGTTGACTTGACAGGATCTTCTCCTATGACACAATCTGGATTGTCTGGCTTTATTCCGAGACGGGGTGTGACTGTTGCGGCTACTCAAAAGCGAGCTAAGTATGAAGCAGGTTGTCGGGCACTTGGTTATTGTAGGGGAATACAGTTAAATATATATTAACGCTGCGGAATAATCCCCAAAGCCAGGAACCTTGTATAAAGTACAGATCAAGCAAACTTATGTTTGTAGCTTGTTTTCCCTATATTCAACGTATCACGAACACGAACAACAACTCCAGATGTCGTTCCTCTACTTGGTTCACCGACACGTTCAGATCCGTCTTGAGATCGATGGCTGAGAAGTCACTCAAGATATTTTCTTTTTGGGAAGAACAGTTTGACGAAGGCTCAAAAGAGTCTAGGGTTTCTCTTTTGATTTAGGTTAAACTGATTACGTAAAAGTGTGTTGGAAAAACATAAGGGGTGGGGTGGTGTTATAACCCTAAGGTTATAACACCAACCGGCCAAAGCACAAAGGCTAAGGCCGGCCAGCTTGCCCACACAAGCCCACGAGCACGCACATCCACACAGCTGTGGGCCTTGGGCTGCGATGTTGTGCGCTGCTGCTACTATCCCGCACGTGCCCAACCACAAGCCTGGGGCCTTGCTCCTCGTGCTGGCGCACTGTTGTGCCTGATGGGCCTTGCGCGCTTGGCTCGTCGGGCCGACAGCTTTGCCTTCTCGTATTTGCGGCCAATGCCTTACGACAATTGTTTATCGTATAGTACTTGACGATTCACCGTCGTACAATACGATTATTCGTTTTGCCTAGCTTACGAATATACGCAATACGATATACGATTCCTATTCAACGTCATATCGCATATTTATGTTTTTCCAAACTAATTCCCGAAAAGCTATTAAATGAATTTCTTATTCATTTAATCCGGTGATCTGTTACATTCCAATGGCGTGACCTTATAGGTTCAGTCAAGAGTAAGCTGTGAGCCTAATATAGATTAGAACTCACTGATCGGAAGCATTGCTCCAGCCAGCTGTTCCGATCACTTGATCTTACTGAATTAATTGTTCGTAATTAATCTGAACCTTGGTATTAGACTAATGCACATTGGGTGAAGGGCATATTTCCTTCAGTTATGGTTTTCATCCTTTCTCTTTTTCTTCTTTGGGAGAACTGGATAAGGATACTGTTGCATTATTGAAGCGGGTTCAGAATTTTTCTAAGACTCAAGACATTGGGGCACATGTTGCTGCTCATATCTTCACCAGGATAGACTTTTCTATTGCTAGAGGAGTAGGGGGCCAGATTGTTACTAGGCTTCCCACTAATTTTTTGTACGTTGATTCACCTTGTTAGCATTTGATTTATATAATAATAATAATAATAATAATAATAATAATAATAATAATAATAATAATAATAACAACATAATAAACAACAACAAAAACAACAACAACAACAACAACAACAACAACATAATAATAATAATAATAATAATAATAATAATAATAATAATAATAATAATAATAATAAAGTTATATGTTTCTCTCAAATAGGGGCGATTAGGGTTCGATCGGCGTTTCATTAGGGTTCGTTTTCCGGCAGCTTTCCCAGCGGCAGTAAGTCCGACGAAGGCTTCACGTCGTAGGCGTGTTTTCAGGAGATCTCAGGCGTGGTTTCCGACGTGGTTTCAGGCGTTTTACAGGTTCATTTATTAGGTGCATAGGTGTAGTTTTGGTACATTGGTGGATCAGTTTTGGTACGTTGGTGCATAGGTGTAGTTTTGGGGGTGTTATCGAGCGGTTTTCAGGCGAGTTTCAGGCGGCTTTTAGGGTGGTTTTCGGTGTCCAGTTTGGGTCTGTTTGTGGTGTGCGAATTCGGGCGTGGTCCAGGTGTTAGGGTCTGTTTTGGTGCAGCTTCCTCGTGTTTTGGCGACATGGGTGTTTGTTGTGCTTGTTGCCGGCAGTGTTTGTTGCAGGCCGCGTGCATTGTGCATTACTAGTTGCGGTGTCGGGGTTTGCTAATAATTACGGGCGTGGTGTTGGTGGGTGCTGGTTCGTGTGTGGTGATGGGCGTGGTGTGTTGGTGTTGCTGGTTCGTGTGTGTTGCTGGGTTCGTTGAAATTATTTTGTCTTGTTTCCTGTTTTGTCCTATTGTGTTTGATGTGTTGACTTGTTCTTGCTGCTGTGTTTGTGGGGTTTCATGAATCAATGAATTAAAGGAATTATATTCATTGAGTTGCAAGATTTTTCACTTCTACAGCATGCAACAGTAGCATATTTTTTATAGAGTTTGTTGTTGGTGCATAGTTGTTGCTTTGTGACTGTTTATTCTGGTTGTGCTACCACGGGCTACTCTAATGCCTACTGGTGTGGTGCGTTTTCGTTATCCATTTGTGGGTCTTAGTGGGTGTCAAGACGGCGGTGGAAATGGGCTTACTAAGAGCTCTTTTATCACTCATCTTCGTGATCGTCATTGTAGGGATGATGCTCAAGTGGTCACTCGACATTCTCTAACCACTGACTTGGCTATTTTTTCTGAGGCTGAGTTGACCTTTCCCCGTATGGGGATTTGGCTTTGTGGGGATTATTTTAAGATGCATTCTCTTCGTTTTAAATGTGGCCATTGAAGTTCTGATTTTATGGCCCCACCTGTTATGGGGGATGGTGTTGTTCGATTTATGCTCTATGGTATTTCTAAACCGCAACTCAATTCTGATGTACCTGGTCTTGTGGGTCCTGCGGTGCAAGAACAGGATTATGGTTTTACCGTCACACTCCTTGACAGATTGCTTTCTAAGCGGCTTTGCACTATGAAATACATTCCTCCTAAGTGTCGATTGGGTTTTTCCCGGGTTTGAAAGGCGCGCTTGATAAGGTGATATGCAAGCCTTAAGAAATCTCTATTTGGGTTACTCTTCTCGTGTTGCCTCTATGTATCATTAGAACTTTTAGTCCGAGGAGTAACCGCGAGTGTTCATCTTCCGTTAGGCGGCAATGCCAGGAAGAGAGCATTGCTAATGCTATTCGTACTTGGAGTGAGCCAGGTGGTAGTATGCTTCTTTTGGGGGAAGCTTTGGCAGCTGGATCCCCTACTTTGATGGATGATGACGAGGATCTTGAGTTGGCAGAGCCGAATATCAAGCAGTGTCGTAGGAAGATTTGTGATGGCCATTACACCGCCACAGTCCGCGTTCTTTCTTCTTCTGGTGTTGCTCCTTATAATGAGGCCTTTCTTGCGGATTTACAGTCGAAACACCCTTCTTCTCCAGCTCCAGCCTTGCCTGATATTTCTGTTGATCACCATCATCTCATCGCTACTTCTGCTGTTGTTTTGGACCGAGTTAGGAGTTTTCCACGTGGCACATCTTGTGGGAGGGACGGTATGCGTGCTCAACACCTTATGGATTGCTTGAGTGGTGTTGTTGTGGCTATTTCAGATGATTTAGTTAACTCCATTGCTGGGGTGGTTAATCTCTTTTTTTGTTGGAAAATGTCCTATGGAATTGGGAGAGTATATTGCTAGTGCTCTTCTCACACCTCTTGTCAAGCCCGGTGGTGGTATTCGTCCTATTGTTGAGGGTACTGTTTGGCGATGTCTGGTTTCGAAGATTGGTGCTGTTATGGTTGTTCCGTCTTTGGGAAGTTATTTTGATGGTCTTCAATTCGATGTCGGGGTATCTGCGGGTGGTGAGGCAATTCTTCATGTTGTGAATCGGTTGATTGAAGATCGGGGTTCTGATGTGGGTCTTTCAGTGTTGTTGGTGGATTTTCCAAATGCCATCAATTTAGTTGATCGAGCGGCCATGTTACGTGAAATTCGTCTTCGTTATCCGGGCATTTCGCGATGGGTTGAATTTTTCTACTCTACTCCAGCCAGCTTGGATTATGGGGAGCACACCTTATGGTCGTCTCAGGGGGTGCAGCAGGGTGATCCCCTCGGTCCTCTGTTTTTTGCTTTGGTTTTTCAACCCCTGATTTGTAAAATCATAGACGCTTTTGATGTATGTCTTCAGGCATGGTATTTGGATGACGGCACTATTATTGGTAACACTTTGGTGGTGGGGAAGGTTCTGCAGTTGATTATGGAGGAAGGGCCTTGTCTCGGGTTACATCTTAACTTTGAGAAGACTAAGGTTTTCGGGCCTATAGAGGACCCTCGAAGCAGGCTTGTGGGAGTCTTTCCCGCAGATATTGCTCGTCCTTTGCATGGTGTTTAGTTGCTTGGGGGTCCCGCTAGTTCCAATCCAATCTTTAGTGGTGAGCTTGTGATGCAAAGGGTGACCAAGACCATTGGGCTTATGGATAAGGTTGATCAGCTTTATGATCCTCAGTGTGAGTTGCTGTTACTTAGGGCATGTACCGGAGTTTCTAAAATCTACTTTGCTTTGCGTATTTGTCCTCCTGGTATCTTTGAGGCGGCTCAGCGCACATTCGATGAGGCTCTTCGTTCTTCCTTGGAGCGTATTGTTACTGCTTCGGGGCCTAACTTTGGCGATCGGCAGTGGCTACTTGCCACCTTACCTTTTTCTTTTGGCGGGCTTCGTGTTTATTCCGCAGGTGATGTTCGTCATTACGCTTTTCTTGCTTCTCGATTGCAGTCTTTTGGTTTGCAGTCAAAGCTTCTAGAACATGTTGGCATTGTTGGTTCTGGTCGAGCATTTGAAGATGCGCTGAGTCTATTTAATAGAACGATGGAGTATGACATTCTGAGTAACCCTAGTGAGGTCGCTGCCCCTAAACTCGTGAAGAAATTGGCAGATATATATTTCACAAAGGTTACTGCATCTGCAGAATCCACCTTCTCTTTATCTTCTCGACAATCGGCATTGTGAAAATCGCAGCAGGGAGATCACATCTCAGCTTGGCTTCATGCGGTCCCCATATCAGGTTTGGGACAGACGATGAATGCTAAGGCTTACCTATGTGTGTTGTGTTACCGGTTGGGGGTTCCTTTGTACTTTGTTACGGCGCCATGTTCTGCTTGCTCGGGGTCTTTGCGGGAGATATTTTCGGTGATCATGCGGTGTTATGTGCTGACATTGTGGGTGTTAAAAATCGGCATAATGTGGTTTGGAATACCCTTGTTGATATTTGTTATCGGTCTGGGATTTCGGCGCGAAAAGAGGTTGATGTTGGTATATCTGGAGGGAACGATGGAGCTTTCCGACCTGCAGTTGTGTTGCTCTACTATTGGGACCGGGGCTCTGATGTGTGTGTTGAATTGACGGGATCTTCTCCTTTGACACAATCTGGGTTGTCTCGCTTTGTCCCGGGGCGGGTTGTGATTGATGCGGTTATTCGGAAGCGGGTCAAGTACGAAGCACGTTGCTGAGAAATTGGTTATGGCTTTCTTTCGATCTCTTTCTCCTCTTTGGGGGAGCTGGATAAGAATGTTGTTGTGTTCCTGAAGCGGGTTCAGAAGTTCTCTAGCACTCAGGACATTGGGGCTCGTGCTGCTGCTCATATTTTTACCAGGATAGGCTTTGCTATGGCCAGAGGAGTGGGGGCCCAGATTGTATCTCGTCTTCCCGCTAATTATTTGTAAAATGATTGACTTTGTTAGAATTTGATTCATAATAATAATAATAATAATAATAATAATAATAATAATAAAAGTTAAAAAACTTGTGTTATTTATTAGTTTCAGCTAATGATAAATTTGAGTTGTTCTTCGGTTCGGATCGGTTTTGGATTGATTCAAATTTTACAGTTATTTTCAGTTTGGGTTACTTTGATTTCGGATGAAGATCGGTTCGGGTTAATTAGGTTAGGACCGATTCGGATATCAGCTCATTTCTGGTTAAAATCAATTTCGAATCGATGTCGGTTTCGGTTCGGGTAAATCTGGGTTTTAGGTTGATTTTTGGTAGTCATTTTGGTTCAAAATCGGGTAATAGATCGGGTTATTCGGATTGGGTCAGTTTTACCAGGACTAGTTACACGACATACCCTCTTACATTTTTCTCTAATACATCGGGTGAAAATATGAGAGGGGACACTAATAGGCATTAAAACGCCATTGGGTGCCCGATGTACATAAAAAATTTCATTTTCTGGTAAAAGGAATATAATAAAAATATATTAATATGAAGTTTTGTTAGTTTCTTTTGTAAGATGTACGTATAGAAGATATTAATATCAAATGTGTGCATTGAAAACAAAAATAAAGGAGTAAATCCGAAAACATTATCATAATCTTTGCTGTTGCCTGGTGGGCAGCAAATGATTTGATTGGATTAATGAGTTTTCAGCAGTCAGCATAAGTCCCTACGGACGATGGGCTTGTAACACCCACTATTCACTATTCACTATTGGTCCACTCAATAATTTGGGATTCATAGAAGCCACAAAAATGCATGGAACTAGAACAAGAAAATAGGGCACTTATATGTCCGTAAATTTTAAATTAGTGATTGGACATTATTAATTAACTAGCGAAAGCAACTTCCCATTTCACAATCATCTTCCCATTTTTTTGGAATTATAATAAACGGCAGGTGCTATCTTGCAGATCAAATTAGTTTATTTTTAAAAAAGAAAATATTGGAAATGAGTCACTATTTTATACGATGGCCTAAAACGTGAGATAATAAAACAAAAGGGGTCCAAGTTATTATCATTTTCACCGTTTAGGGTTTAAGTATTATTTTTTTACCGATTGGGGTCTAACTTGAATGTCCAGGCAAACTAACTCATACTTAACTCACCATTAAGCATATATGAATTTTCTTTTTTTAAGAAAAACAAATTATAAGAATTAATTGTTAAAAAGGTTAAATTTCTTGCATTAGCCTTGAAAATGTAAATTGCTAGAGTGGTAGACAATGTTTAACTATACAATTAAGGATGATCAGATACTGCTAATAGGATATTGATGGGTCTTATTTAATGTTTTCTATATTGGGGGTTAGAGGATGTAAAACAACTTAAACAAGTGCCCTTCTAGAGAACTGAGAACGAATGGTCCAATTCATACTTTCTTGGTTCATATTAATTGGTCATGTGAAGTTTCTATATTCCTGATTCCATGCTCTTGATCTCCACCATCACTTTCTCTACTCTCATCACCATTCTTCCATTGGGTTTGGGACCGACCCCATTACTTGTAACTTGTAAGTCTCAAGTATAGAAAGTAAGCTGCATCAAAATAAATAATTTCCAGGAAATCAAAACAATGTAGGGGAATTAACAACCATCAAAATTGGAAATCAATAGCTGAATACACAACAAATCGTTAATTGAAAGGTCAAAATTTGATGAAATGATCTCATAAACTGATAACTGGATGCTTATTCAGATAAATTTCAACAAGATAGAGAGGAGTTGAGTCTCTTTGAGAGGAAACAACGGAGAGGAGAGAGAGGTTGATGTTGTTGGTGTTGTTGTAGTGTTGTTATCACCATAAGGTTGAGACTTGAGACTTGACACTTGAGACTTGAGAGTGATGAAGATGTGAGAGAAATACAGTAA
Organism: Spinacia oleracea; assembly: GCF_020520425.1. NCBI lineage: Eukaryota > Viridiplantae > Streptophyta > Magnoliopsida > Caryophyllales > Amaranthaceae > Spinacia > Spinacia oleracea. The sequence goes on along the minus strand of NC_079490.1, from coordinate 157,064,771 downwards.
ACGCATGTGAATGTTGTTGTTAAGGACATGGACATTTAGTGCTCTTTGTTTTATTCCCCAACTTACATACTTCCTCCATTTTTTAATAATTGCACCATCTTGGTTTTAGCACTATTCCCATATTCTTATATAGTTATTTTTTGTGATTTATATGTAAGGAAATATATATTCATGTGGGATCTTGTTAGATTCGTCTCGAAATATACTTTCAAATTATCAATTTTTTATAATTTTTTAAAATGTATAATGAGAGATATTAGTGGTTAAAATAGTGCATTGGCAAGTGTGAAATACCAGATGGTGCAATTAAAAAAAAATGGAGGAAGTATGTCTTTCGAGTTATTACACGGGCTTACCGCTTACGGTCCTTACTCCTTAGGCCTTCCCTCGGCTTGGGTGTACGGGTATGACCTTATTGTTTATAGAATATATTATTTTATTAAGTAAATTTGGTTTTGGTGAAAGAATATTTAATTAAAAAATTTAATGATATTTATAAATAATATGTCAAGTTCTGGAGTTTTATAACGGACGAAAATACGATTAGATTAAGTTATGTAACATTGAAGTCGAAATGAAGAGATAAACAAGACCATAAAGATAATCACATGATAATATAAAATATCTAAATATATAGTATTCTACAATGAGCAAAAACGACAATTAATGTTGTAACTATTCAAAGATATGAATCTAAAACCTTTTTATTATTGAACTCACAAGATAATATAAAATATCTGAATTATTTAAGAGAAATTAATTCCTGATTTGGTTTTTAATTTGTAGCTTATTGTTTCGTCTTACTGTATTTGACAAAAATGGTAATTGAGAGTAACAATACTACATGAACTTGCACAACATGCTTTAGACTGCTTGACTATTGAAATAAAATAATTACTACAAAAGGTTTCAATCTACTATAACTATATAAGATTCAAATTTTGATTAGCTTATATTGTATTTAAAATTATAAAGAAAAGTGTATATGTTGCAGCCTAATGGACGTAATCGTGTCATGAAAAAAATGTTTTCAATATTCGTAAACAAAGCTTTTTCGTTGGTGCTACCTCCACAAATTGATGATTTTAATCTAGAATATTTTTTTTATAATAAAATTTTAATCTAGAACATTATTATAATGTTAGTTATGTGATGCACACCAATTGGGCGGAGAAGTGCATCAAGTTAGGCAAGTACATTGCGAGCAACATAAAAATCGAAACACGTAAAATAATAATTATTTTTTTTGGCAAATAAAGGATTTTATTACCAAAAGGAGAGAATAGGCAAAAGCCTTTACAACCAAGCGCCCCAACAGGCACAAAAACCAGTCAATCTATCTACTTAAGTCAAGCATAATAGAACTAAGCTCATTGGATGCTCTGCTTGCTACTCTGAACTGAATTTCTCTGAACAGTTCAGTAGCAGTTTTACAATGTTGATTAAAGACCTTACTATTTCTGTTCAGCCATAGAGAGTAAACACTTTCTGCAAAGAACATCAACAACAACTTATGTATACTTTTACCTCTCTTGCTACTCTTGATCATCCACTGGACTTCTGCAGTGAACCCAGCAGCAGATCTAGGGAAGTGCAAGAAGTTCAACACTTTCTGCCAGACTTCAGAAGATAACCCACGTTCAAATAACAGATGCTCCACAGACTCAAAACCAGAATCACACATCATACAGCCATCATAAGTGACAATTCTCCAGTTTAGCAGCGTATCCATGGTAGTGAGCCTTCTCCATAATGCCAACCATAGGATAAACACACTCTTAGGGGTAGCTAAGTTGTTACAAACAATTCTCCTTCAAGGAACCTTTATGTGATTACCACACAGGTGCTAGTACATGAGCTTAATAGAAAACCTACCTTGGTTATTACGTAGTATATATTTAATTTAGTTATTTGGTATTACAATTTAGATTTTTCAATGTGTATAAGAATGAGTATTACATTATTTAAGTATTTAAATGTTTTCAAATAGAGATGTTGTCTAATTTTTATTTAGACGAACTTTGCAAACAAGTTTTCTTCTACTATTTGTGGTGATTAGTTGTTATTACATTTTTTTACTCCAGTTTATAAATAATCGCGCACGCATCACGTGCATATAAGAATAGTACAATAGCATGTCAGCTCAATTAGCTTTAACAAAATTTGTAATTGGCAAAATGTGTTTGGCAATTGTAACTTTTAAAGAAATCAACAGTGTTTACTAAAAGTCTCAGCCCTAATGCAATACCTCTTCATTATAAACCGGAATGAGTGGTATGAAATATAGCGTTACCAAAACATCCCCCTATTCTAGTACTCTTGTTCCAAACAATAAAGAGGTTCCTTTAGAATTCACCATTCCCTTATTTTAATATTTTCTTATAGGGGTTTGCTGTGAATAGCAACAAATTCGCTAAAAATAAATACAAATATATACCTATAATTTAAACAAAAAACGATTAGATGACACATGTCATCCCATATTTCATCAATTTTTTTTTTTCTTTTCAGTTTTTCTTTTGTTATTTGTTATACAGAGCATTTTACAGTTTTTATACGGAGTACCTCTTTCACTTCATTTTCCTCATTCAACATCAATCCACCATTTAGTTTATGTATTTATTCAACCTCTTTCATTCCATCTCCCTCTTTAACACTAGATATTAAATTAACCATTTATGTTATATATTTTTTCAACTTTTAAATTTCAACCACATATAAATTATATATTCCCGCTAAATCACAAGCCCTCAGTATAAAAGATGACTTAACAACCACTATATAATTGTCCGTTCATTGAACAGACTTAAAAGCTAGTTTAGCTTAACAAAAGTCAGTACAGGTATGAAAGTCGTCAAAGCTTCAAAATCAATTTTTTTTCCAAAAAATCAGCCCCTAGAAGGAAGCGCCCCGATTGACGACTTTCAAAAATTTCAAAAATTTCAAAAATTAAGTTTATCCCCTAACCATGTTGGAAAAAACAATGTAGTACGGGGCAATTGGACAACATAGAAGACCCTTGATATGTTCCATAATTAAATTTGTATTTTGTATGTTTGCCGACGGTACACCTCATAATTCATAAATGTATAGTCTGAAACGAGTAGGCAAATCATGGGGCTCAACATAATCTAAACCATAATAATAATAAAAATATGCATAATACATGTGGCTTGCAGAGCCATACTTCTGTGTTGAGTCGACTGACCTAATTAATGAGCAAATACAATGATATAAATCAAGTAGCTCAACTTTTAATGGTCAATTTGGAAAGTCGTCCAACAAATTACTTATATCCTAAACTACAATATTAATATCGGCCACAAAACCTACCTAAAGAGGCGAGTAGCCGTTTCAATTTCCAATTCATGATGAATTAACAATATTGGTCACAAAAATGCTGCCTGAATCACACCATCCAGCAAGAATGTCTCTGTCTTTGTTAGGGCACTGCCAAAATCAATGAAGATTAAGGTTTATTTGGATCATTGATAATTATGGCATAAGATGCTGAAAACATACAGTATTTTTAAGTATAAACATGTTTTCTTGTGTAGCTCATGCAGTATATCTAATCAATCTTTGCAAGTCAGTTAATCAACTTCTATGGACTGAGAAAATCTGTCTAAACTATCACGATTTATGCAACACGCAGCAAAATCCAATGACCAAAGACATTTGTATGGCTTCAGTACCAAAAACAATCCACAAGCTAATAGGGCAAAGGAATGATTTGAAAATAACTAAAAGATCAAACAGAATAATAATTCTGTCATCATTGTACTTGAAACAGATTAAGCAAATTATTTCCAAATTCCAAGGAAATCCCAAAGTAGTTTCTGCTCAAAGGGTTTCATCATCCGTGAGTTAGTTGAAAGTTACTCATGCAGAAAAAAGCAATTCAGAAGTGATACTGTTTCTAAAAGAGATTTATCATGTAAATCTGAAGTAATTCAACATATAAGCAATGACCCATACAGAAATTGTTTGAAATAGTTCTTAGCATGTTCAAACACGATACATGCAGCAAATGGGTAAATACCTTGGTGAATCCAAGCCAATTTGAGTCCCCTCTAAATGAAAAGATCTTTGTGCGTTTGCTCCATTGTCCACAAAAGACCTGCATGGTGGTGGCTATCAGTTCAAGTGCATTAACTAGCAAGCACACGGTCTACTCATTTGAATGACGAAAGCTTGAAATTGGCAAATGAAACCCCTCTAAATTAGGTTGTTTTTCCCCTAATCATCTTTCTCTAATCCCATTATTATGAAAGGTAAATGATGTAGATAAGATACGATCCTAGGGCATGGTACCGCCAAGTTACTTGGCATCCACTCCCTGATCCCATGATGATGATATACTATATTTTGAATCTCATTCACTCTTTAAACTTCCTTATCACATTATTCTTAAATTGGCGGCTCTTGGCCAAAAAGGTACGAGGGGCCAAGGTTTGAAGCTTAAACCTCTTGTTCAATACAATTGCACTCAGTTACCATGTCACAATATTTATACGTACATTTTAACTTGTATAAACTAACAATTCAGAAAAATAAAATAAAATGGGGCCTCGCTCCCTACTCGGAACGAAGGTACACAATTCAAAATTCTAAAATCACCTCGTGGTCAACTCCTTGAACGTAGATATAATTAGGATCAATTGACGAGAATTCAAGACCTGTAATCTGCACCATTAACTCAAGCAATCAATTATTAATGACTCTCCCTACTTTAAAACTAAAAAGAAAAATATCAGGAGATGCTCAATCTAAAAGAAAAAGAGCACATTTATCACTGTTTTCTGGTACAAATGTCCTAAAACAGTTTAGGCATACATCTCCATGAAAAAAGTTTAGACATAAATCTTTTGTATTCACTAACCAAGTAACAAAAGTTCTTGCGGCAAAATACCAAGATGTTCAAACAAGATTTAATATATTTATCTTCATGATTAAGGTAAGTGTTCAAAGCGAAGCCTGCAGTTGGAAGACTAACCTCGTACTTTGCGCAATGGTTCCATCTAGATAATACAGACCATCTGTATAGTGATAAAAAAAACTATCAGTGCTTCCTAACATTAACTTTTTGCAAGAAAATAAAAGATCTCAAAATGATGACTGAAGATCGGTTCAGTTTCTACAATTCTTATTATCCATTCTCCTTAATAATTACTCCCTCCGTATTTATTTAAGGGATACACTTGCCTTTTCCGGCCGTATTTATTTAAGAGATACACTTGCCATTTTTAGTAACTTATCAACCCCACCATCTAATTAAATAATACATCTAATATACCCTATCACCCACCATCCTATTAAACAAATAATTTCATAAACCCACCCCACCCTCCACCTACCAAAATGACATGGTCCCCACATGGTTAATTATTAAAATATCTATCCAACCCCACTTGCTTTATTATTTTATTTCATTCAATTATTCTTCTTAATACCCGTGCCCGGCCAAGTGTATCTCTTAAAAAATTACGGAGGGAGTATAGGCTATCTTCAATTTATGAAAACAAGCTTCTTCAAATTTGACCGTTGTTTTTATCATTTTACCATTGTAAAAACCAGATACCACAAAGTCCTCAATCATATATTCATATCTATTTGGGAAAGATGAATTCACATTATTATTCAATATATATGATGACAAATTAATAATCAAAGTTATCGAGATCTGACCACCAAAGACAAATATGGATAACATTTTACCATAGAGATAACATTTTGACAGAAGTGTTATTGTTTCATCAAAGAGTATTATTGGGAAACTAACAGTGTGTTTGGATAGCAAAATAGAAGGGAAATACAGGGAAGGGAAAGGGGAGGAAGGGTAGGGGAAAGAAAAAGAGGGAAGGTAAGCTCCATTTTCCCTCCAAATCTCTCCAATTTTGGAGGGGTGGTGTTCATTAAATAGGGAAAGAAATTGACCCCTCCCCTTCCTTCTCCCAACCTTTTATCCAAACAAGGGAACTTGTTCTCCTCCCTCCCTTTCTCTCCATTTCCTCTAATCCAAATAAAGTGGCATGCTGATTTTAGCTAGTGAATTTATAAATTGGATTTCAATTTCTAAAGATCAGTCTCGTGACTCTTGTCCTTACAAGTTCCATTACCGACTGGGATAAGAAAGAACTGCAGCATTAGTTGTTCAAACTACACATCAGAGTAATATTATACATATAACTAAATTACACATTAGAGTAATATTATACATATAAATTATATCAGAGAACTCATTGTCCATTAAGGGGTTGTCTTCTCAACAATCTTTATCTTTAAACACAATATGTCCATCGACGCTCCTCTTGACCACATTGAGAGGGGCTTCTTAAAGTAGTTTTATATACATGAACAAAAATTGTAATTTTGTGTGTACTTTACGTAATTATGTGGCTCTTAGAACATGTACATTGGGAGTCTTGGAGTGGCTCTCCAAGTAGCTCTCCAACAAGAACTATCCCTTGGCCAACATTGGGGCTTTGAGGGGTTCTTGAGGGGTTCTTGAGGGGCTCTTGAGCAGATCTTCATGGAGAGCTACTTTAAGGTAGCTCTTGCTCTAAGACACCTCCAAGAGTTGGTTCTTGTTGAAAAGTGGGGAGTAACTTTAAAAAGTAAATAGTAACTTTGGTTAAAAAGACAATTAATTATGGACATGTAGAAACTTTTTTACATTTAATATTTACAATTCAAGAAAATGAAAAACTAATATATTTAAGATTTTTTTATAAAAAAAATCAACAATAATGGTTACTTGATTAACGTTTGATTGGGCTCTTGGAGTGGCTCTCCAACAAGAACTATCTCTTGGCCAACATTGAGAATCTTGAGTAGCTCTTCATGGAGTGCTACTTCAAGGTAGCTCTTGGTCAAGACAACTCCAAAAAATTGATTCTCGTTGCAAAGTGGAGAGTAACTTCGGGCGTGAAAGACAATAAATTATGGGCATGTGGACCTACAAATAGTAAAAAAGAGATTGGAGAGCTCTTTTGAAGAACCAACTAATGTTGGGTGTTTTTTGGAAGGAGTTCTTGAGAGTGTCTTGTAGAGAGATGGTGGTAGACAGGAGTGGCGAGCCACTCCAAGAGCCATTTTGAAGAACCAACCAATGTACATGCTCTAATCCTCTTAAGAGTCTCCACCCTACCTTTTAGTGGATCCCCCTCCCACTTAAAATCTACACTGAACCTAGTGGTTTAGACAAAGGGAGGGATACTCCAGATGCTAATAGTAACGCCGGTGTAGGTGACAAGTATACATAAACAATCAGATCCTTGAAACTGTATCAAGAGTCCATTAGAACAACACCAATTCAGTAAGAAATCAAAACCTTGTTTATCAGCATAACTTGGTCTTATCAGTTCAGACCGCATGCATCAAAATGAACTTTCAATAGTGAATTAAAAAAGAAAATAGCTGCCAACTAACTTTCGAGGATCATAGATGGTCACACTGCGGTCAGCTCCACCAACTGCAATATTACCCATTGAAGAGATAGAGGCAGCATAAAGAATGTTTCCAGGTGAACCACATATTCGTTGCAAGCACCCACCATTTTCTTTCATCCTCAGATCCCACATAGTTAGCTACAGTGGTTTTAGAATATGAAGAAGACAATATATTGAACTAAGAATAAACATAAAAGCATGCAAGTACCTGGCAGCCTTCAGTAACGGCCAATATAGAACTTTCAGTCCCAAAAAACTGGTTCTCCACGAATGTTAATGATGATGGATACAACAATCTGAAAACAACCATTTCAAAAGGATTCTACAGATTATTAACATCAACAAGACTATTCAATCATCATGATTGCAAAGAACAAATCATCAAATTTCCAAGAAGAAGCTATCATTTACATTCCATAACGAATGCAAACTTGCATACATATTTAAGCAGGGAAAAATCGTCTACCCCATGTCTTTCTGCAAGCAACTCAATACTTCTTGACAAGGTACAGTAACAAAATAATGGAAAGATGACACCCTAGATGGAAGGATGGTTTGTAATATTGAAGATGGAGCTTAAAGCTTTACAAGACAAGGTAACCAAGAGAAATTTGAGAGGCTCCACTATCTAACCAAAATTCTCTCAAGATGCCTTTCTCTCTCTCCCTCCCTTCCCTTATAATTATAAAGCATAACATAAGACAAAAGTAATTAAAGAAAAGTAGTCCAAACAAAATAGTAGCTTGCAAGAGACAAGGGGCTTAATTAATAATGGCGTTGCCTCCACTAAGGGTGTTGTCTCCTCTCTCTGACTCTGCAAAAGGTGTTGCTGCCTCTACTTCCCTCGTACTTGGCTGTCCTTTTATCCATATGTAGGGATGGCAGGTGGACCAAGTGAGTGTTTGCTATACTCCCCCAAAAGACTCACCTTGCCCTCAAGGTGGGAGTCTGGAAAGCGAAAGTGAGCTGTGATCATCTTAGACTCTTCCCTTAGCTCCAAACTCAGATAGAACCCTCCACTGCAGCAACGCTTCTACGACCTCCTCTCCATTCTTAAGGATTGTTCTCACCTCTTTCAATACTTCCGGTTCCACGAACACTTCTAAAACAGGTGCAAGTTGTTTGGGTATGTTTAGTGGGCTGAGATTCGTGCCGATTGCTTGTTTAAGTTGAGAGACACAGAACATCGGGTGAAGCTTGCAATCGGTGGGTAGCTGAAGTTTGTAAGCAACTTTGCTCACCTTCTTGAGTACTTAGAGAGGTCCATAATATCTTGGGTGCTAAATTCCCTAATGGTCTCCTTGCCAACGATCTTTGCCTATATGGTTGGAGCTTCAAATAAACCATCTCCCCTTCTTCAAAATTCACCTCTCTCCTTTTGCGATCAACTCCCTCATACGTTGTTGAGATTTGACAAAGGTTCGCCCTCAATGCTTCTTCAAGGATGTCCACTATCGTGTCTCCCGAATTGTATTTGATTATCGAAGGAGGCTCCCTATACACATCTTTGAACGGTTCACTTTGGTGGAGTTGTAAGATGTTGTGTTGTAGGAGAACTCGGCCCAAGCCAAGCACTTGGCCCATCCCTTTGGCTGATGCAACCACCCTTTGGCTAATCAGATGCGCAAAACACTACCACTACAATTACTACTACTACTACTTACTACTGCTGCTATTAGTCATTTATGACATGCATTGCACCCCTTGCAAAAGTTGGTGTTGTTTTTGGCTATCAAAGGTTGTGTTGCTGGTTGCACCCATTTGTTTTTGGTTATTAATCAAAGGCTGTGTTGCTGGCTGCACCCAGGTTGTCACAGTGCGAGTCGGTCCGAGTGTTTTGACACTGGATCGTGCGGCGCGCTCTTGCCTATGGGGCTGCAAGGGCACAAGCCTTGTGCGGAAAGTGAATCTCAGGGCTTGAGCACGAGTGGGTGCTTGGGTGCTTGATTCAGAGTGAGCACTCTTGCCTATTGGCGACAAAAGCGAGGGTCGAGGGTCGATCGGGGAGCGACGCTTGTATACGCACAACACGCATAAATGGGACCGACGACGAGAATGTACCCGTTTTAGGGAGACTTCATTGAGTCTTGAAAAGCATAAAAACATGTGACAACACAATATCTATAGAGGGAAATAAGATGTGGTACCACTAGATGGATGCAGCTTAAAAAGTTAAAAGTACTCACGTGCAAATATTTCTAAGACAAATTTCTTGATCATAAATGTCAATGCATTTGGGAAAACTGCGTGCCACGGCTACCTGAAGTAAGAGATAACAAAATCAAAAGCATGCAAAAAAACTCAGGGAAAGAAACTGCAAAGTAAGACCATGCAGCTAGGCAACTACATCACAAACTCAGATCCAGGTTTTAACAATTCCAGTTTTAGTCAATTTCCTGGTAAAGAACACTAGTTCACAGATGCAATTCACAAGCTCAGAAAAGAAAACTTGAAATCAAACTTGTTCTTCAAATTCAACAGATATTTGACAAATACTTTCCAATGTTAGTCGTGTCTCCAGTCTGCAGCTGATGTTTCAAGATTGATGGGACAGATTGTTAGGACATCGTATGCACCCAACTGCTTCCTAAACACCACCCTGCCATAATATTGAATTTGTAGCTAGAAAAGAAGGGATGGCTGTGGATTCTGGCTAGGGTGTACCTCTTTGAGACTGACCTCCAAAAGCCATGTAAAATTGAGTACTTCTTCAAACACTCCAGGGTGGACATGAAGAAGAATAATTTTCCACAGGTCAACTCATCTATCTCATTTTCCAGACCGAAATGATATTCACATCCCCGCCTTCTAAGTCACATATGGAGACTCTTTCTCACTACTGTCACAGACCTTAAGGAACACTTATGTTCTTAATCTATAGAATTCTATAAGTTGAACTCATAAGAATATAAGGAAGTTATGGATAAAGCACTTTACTGTTCAGTAAATCTGGTGAAGTCACATTCACTCTATCATTGGCAAGACCATATGCATTTAACTCTATTCTTAATTTCATGTCTTCTACAGGAAGAAAATATTACGAGAGGCACCGGACGTATTATGTGGCCATAGGTCTACCACTTCAAATTTCTGATATTAGAACATGACTCGTAGTATCTAATGCAGGCCAGAACAGGTAAAGGAAACAGCAAAACATCCTGAAGACACAAAATTTTAACTCTAAATTTTTCTCGAAGCCGGTTATAACCAGAGGATGAATAAAGAGAATGGAAATAAAAATATTCTCAACCTGAGAACCATTATCCAAATGATTCTATCAGCATATGTAGACAACGGTAAAGAGATGGATGCAATTCCCATTTTTCAAACTAACTAGAGATGTGGGTATGACCACTTGCGTAGTAATAAGAATGAACTAAAAACCAATGTTAGGCAATAATTCTAAAAAAGGGCACCCTAAATAATTTTGTATACATCATATTGGGATAAGGACTAGGTAATATGGATATTTTATGGTAAAACTTCACAAAGCTTCATTACTGATTTCTTTAAAGTATTACCTTGTACCAAATGAGCATGTACAATCATGCTATTTCTCATGCTTTAAGCAGATTCCAAATTTTCTGGATCTTTAATTAGGTCTAAGATTAGTGTGGCACTGGACTAGGGGTAATTCATATCTTCTTTCTTTGCAAACAACAATGGCACTTGGAGGGTGATTTTTTTCTTCTTTTCTTTTTTTCTAAGTAAAAACAAGTCCTGTTGCAGCTAGGAGATGATTCTAAGGCTTACATACAGCATCACACAGTGAATGAGGCTCGAGGAATGATTAGACAACTGGTGGGGAGGAACTAAGACGTAAGGCCATAAGCGATAATCAGTCTTGGCAAAGCATGATGCTTTATTTAGCAGATCTGACTACCCCAGTTTAAGAAATGCTACTAGTTTTTTTTCCAGTGTTCAGAATGAGCATAAAGCAGGTATTTTTCGAAACTCACTGAAATAATTTTCAAAACAGGGATTCTAGCACTGGAGAGATGATATAGTTCTTTTTGCAAAGAAGATGGTGGCTCTGGCAATGACGAAATGCAGCTGGAGAAGCTTATGCAGGTTTGTTGTCATCTTATAGATACACCACAGATGGACCTTAAGATGCCAAATTCAGTGATGCTTGGAATGGGTCTATGCATTCCACAAGTGGCAAAAAGAAACAAAAATGAAAACGAGTATTGAGAGGTTTGTTTTTCCTTCTAATGGGAAACGGGGGTGACCTTAAGAAAATGTCGATCACACTGTAAAATTCAAACCCAATATGCTTGATACAGAGTAATTTACATTGGGGAGATAGGGCTAATCACCAACTCTTCAATGTCTACAAGCTTGGTAACAGAAAATACATGAGTTGTTGGAACTTTCAAACCTTAAACCCAGTCCCTATGTTCTATCAAGCAAGTTATCTTTAGATAAGAAAAGAAATCAAGTAAAAAGGGATTGAAGAGTTCAAACGAAAATGGAGCACAAGCCCACAAAATAACAAGGAAAATAGAAAAAAGAACTTCAATTTTGCATCACGTTAGACAGGGACATGCCAGCAGGGAATGCACCATGAGCGTGAGCCCAAAGAGTAATCAAATGCACCACTTGATCCCATAAAGAAACTAAAGAGATATACCAACCACAGCCATTCTTCTTCAATGAAACCACAATGTCCCATACGTTTTCCAAATTTCTTATGCTGTACTTAATGACCCAGACCAGTATATGTGGAAGCCCAGTGAATCCCTACCAGTCTTCCTCACAAACATAGCCGACGACAATGTGAAAACTATTGATTCCAGTGTCCTAACTAGACACGAGAGGATATAGCTTGTTGTTTGGTCTCCCAACCATTTATCACAATTATTTTAGTTTTCCCGAAATAACAATGCTTTCATTGGCTTCATAACCTTAGCATTCCAAATAAAAGAAGAAAGAGGAAAAGATGGTGTTTAGCATTCCAAATAAAAGAAGAAAGAGGAAAAGATGGTGAATTTAGATTTTTTTTTTTTTTGTACATGACTGTAAAAGCTATGACAACTTCAGAAGTATAGGAGCCCAAGGAATCAGCCAATCACACTTTTCTACAATGAGAAGTTGACAAAGAAACAGACTCAAGGATGCTCAACAAGTTAGTAAGCTCCCCTAATTACCATTTACCAGTCATCACCGTCCTAAAATGCAAATTCCAAGAATAAGTCATCACCGTCTCTCATGCAACTAAACTATATTTGATCTACTAGACTCATGCAACAAGAATAAGATGTAACTAGACTATAATCAGTACTTACAATCAGTAAAGGCTGATCCCCTGCCCAAGAATCCTCCTAAACTACCTTAAATATTTGATCAAGAGAAAGAAAAGTGATGTAACCTACAAAATAAACTTCCAAGGGTTAAGTATATGGAACATAAGGACCTTTTGGCACATCCCACCCATTACGATGAAAATCATACCTTCTTTGAATCACTCTATACCAAAGAGAACGGGAAACGCCACAATACTTACCCTCTAAGGTGAGGATTTTAGACAACAAATTACAAAAACCCATACATATATTATAGAGTGGAAATATCAGTTTTGTAGATGTTGGAAGAAGAGAATTTGGTTTCTGATAATTGGCTCAGTTGTGTATTGGCAATGCAATTAAATCACCGCTAAGGAGATTACAAACCCTGACCGTCGAGTGGCTGGACAGTCCTAATTAAAAGCTAAACAAAACAAAATAAAATAAATTTTCTCTCTATTTATATATTTTCAGCATTTTTCCACTTCCTTTCCCTCTCCTACTTCTAACCAACTAGTTGCCTTCCTCTCCAAGCTAAGAATAACAGGGTAACTTGAATTGAGAGTGCTCCTCCCCCCGAGCTAGTCTACTACACATTTCCCCACTAACAAAATGGTCTCTTTTCTCTTCACATACTGATATATGCATATTCTATAGTGGTTTTACCCCCGTCCTTTAGTACTTTTCCATCTTAAATGAGCTCTTAGGAGCCGTCTTTTGTACTAATATGCGTTGTGTAGTGTGCCTTGAGTTTTCAGGTTATTTGAAGAGAAATTGGCCTTTTAAGGCTCGTTTCATGATATTACGGGCAACTACACGATCCCGCATGTTCGGGATTGTCATTTGTCAACTCTAAGGAGCCTACGATGCCTATTTTTGAGCCCTTAGAGTTAGACTCGGTGCAAGGCCTATATTGAAGGTCGCCCGGCGATCTACGGGCGAAGGGAGACCAATCGGGCGAGCAGAAGAAGAAAAGCTCACATCTACATGCACCCGATCGGGCGCCATTCGCCTGATCGGGCGCTGGGCTCGTCAAGTTTTTCAAGGCAGCTGGATGCCAGACGGGCGAGAATTATGCTTTGCGCACGCGCCCGATCGGGCGCCCATCGCCCGATCACCATCGCGCGCCTGCGTGCTACACCTGCTACTACTGGAATTTGCGAGTTGGCAAACCCTTTGCCCGATCGGGCGACGACAACCTGGACGCGCTTTTCGTGTTTAATGATCCGTTTTTATTTAGTTTTTTGGCTAGACTATAAATACTAGGCCCTTAATTATTTGTAATCATCTTATATTTTTCAGCACTTTGAGTTTAGTACTTAGTTTTTATTCTCTCCAAACTTTTTGTCAACACTCTTTAATCATTCAATCCAAGTTTCAAGTTTTCATTCAATTCTTCGTTCATCACTCCGGTATTAGTTCATTCCTTATTTTGTTGTTTTATTTGAATTATGTTTTCATTAAATATATGTGCTTTGTTTATTTCAAGTATGTTTGAGTAGTTTAAATCTAGAGTTTTGGGAATCCATGAATTAATATAAGGGTTGAATTATAATTGTTGATTGTTGGTGGTGTTGGTGTTGGAGTTGGTTAATTTCCTATTGATTGTTTTCATTGCTATGCAATTAGATTTGCGCAAGTTTAATTGTTATAGTCGAGTAACATTGAGTTTAATAATCGAGAGATGCAACTTGATGTTTAGGCTAGTTTCGATAGGTAGAGCCTGGTAATTCTGATTCTATGATTAGTATCGATTCGAGAGAGCATGCCAATCTGAATAATTGCTTCATTGATTATTGTTCCTCATCCCGGATAATTGTTCTATGGTGAACCTATACCCTAGGCCTTTTATTATTTGATTTCTCTTTGTTTAATTAGTGTCATAGTTTAATTACTCAAACCAACCATTATTCCCGTTACCAATAATCTAGATCTTTATTTTAGTAGTGGAAAGAACATTGTTTCCTGTGGATTCGATCCTGACTTCCCTTGCTATTTAGCTAGTGATTTTAGGTTTATCTTTGAATAGGTGATACGACTTTAGCCTATCACATACGTAGAAGCATAAGAATCTTACAAGCCTCTTCAATCTCCTATACATCCATCCAAATTGAAAATCTTATGAAAGGAGAGAAACTATGAAGACAAATCAGAAATCTAAATGAGCCTTGTTCCCTCCATCTAGCTCCCTAGATGCATTCTCTACAATCGAGTCACAAAAACCACTCTTTTGGGGACTCCAAACTCCAAAGTGACACCAAGGGTCCAAGGTAAGTAACAACTAAATCATGGACGACAAACCCAGACAAGGAAGAAAATCAATTCAAGATGTCGGGTTGGGCATTAATTACTGTAAGACTAGACTGGACAATCCTAAGGCCTAAGACCAACTAGAAAACCAGAAGCCTGGAAATATTTAAGCCTGGTTGACACTCTTGACAAGTAAAGAAATGTATCAGCAGCTTCATCCAAACACCATCACCCCCTCCCTTCCTTCATGAAAATCACAACTCTCTTCCTTAGAAAACATCCTTCCAAGATGACGACCACCTAAGTGAACAAAATAGCACAAAGAGGATAACCCTGTCTCATACCATGTGTAGCCCCAAACCACATCCTAGCGGCCTATTAACTAATACTGTAAAGCCAATCTGTGGAAGGACAGCCACCATCCACTTTCTCAACCTAGGTCCAAAGTCGTTATTTTCCATCACCTATTCACCTTATCCAATAAATTCGAAAAAAAAAATCATAAGTTTACCCAAAATTATTTATAAAATAACCCAGGACCTCACCTCTCAAAGAATTATCCACCACCTCATTAGCTACCGCAGCACCATCTACAATTTTCTAACAATGCAATTTGGTTAACAAAAGTTGTACTAGATAAGAGTAGTAAGACCCATTCAACAGGTTTGAAAGAACCATAGCCAAATGTTATGAATACTATAACCAGACTAACAGACATCAAGTCTTTGACCTTGACAGACTTGCCCTTATAAACTAAGGTAATGAAGGTAATAGTAACAAATAGTAGCTCCAAAATCACCATCACCATGAGAATAAGAGACTTTTTTGTTTGAATAACGTAATCTCTCTACTTCATGTTTGTCCAAGATAACTTTCTTCTGATGAGGATTTACATTTTGGCTAATATGGGGGTTTGTCGATATTATGAAGAGACCATATGCCAAGACCCTTGACATCTTTCATAAGCCTAGAACAGCAATCCACCCAATTAAACCTCTTATCACTCTCCTTGTTAGCCCTTAAAATTTTCTGTCAATTGTCTTCAACTTTAAGCAAAATCAACAGAATTAAGGAATAAATGACAAGACAGTGTAAGCCAACAAGGTACTCTTCAACAAAGTCAGCCAACGATTAGAATGAATTTAGGGCGTGTTTGGTACGACCACAGGAAAGAAAACGGAATGGAGTCAGTTATGAGAGAGGAAAGGTAACAATAAGCGTTACCGTTAAAAGTTGTTTGGTTTTATAAAGGAATGGAATCACAGTACTCTGTATTTCGTAACACAGTATATTTGGAAAAAACAAAATAAACATAAAATCTCCTCCCCAACATCACCTACCTGTTCCCTTCTTCACCAAAACTAGAAGAACCTACTCCCTGTCTTATCAGCAAGATAATCACAAGCATTCAAAGCCAAATCTTAACACAAAATAATGGAAGACAAAAAATTGGAAATCATAAATAATTAAAGAATTTGAAAGCATGGGGTTATCAGATTGGAAAACTCTACCAGTTTTGCAAATTCCAATTTCTTTTGCCCAGATTCAGATTCAAGAATCTTAAAACCAAAATTTCAGAAGATGTTATTGGAATTCTCGAATAACTTAAATCAGATAATGAGAACAAATATACTGAAGAAATTATGTCCAATTTGACTGAGAGACTGGGAAAGATTGAAGAGGAGAGAGACATAGAGGGAGAGAGAGATGAAAGTTCTAGTACGATTTTTAGAAAATTGGAGAGGTATTTGTTACTGCTGGGTTATGAGTGGTAACAGATGGGTGGAGTAGATTACACCTAAGAAACGGTAAGGGATATCCAAGCCCATAAACCAAACAATGCCAAACGGTATGGCTTAACTGAATCCGTTTCTGGGCCTTTAGAAAAGCATACCAAACATGCTCTTAAATTCAACTCGGGTAGCCTCTTAGAGTTCCAAGCAGCTTTCATTTTATAAGGAGCAGAAAGCGGAATCCCCAAATACAAAATCAGTTTAATATTGTAAATGTAAGATGTTGACTACAAAAGATACAGTTCTCATATTTCATCAAATCCTTCTATGATGTGAGCCAAACTGCTAAGAAAAAATCCATCTACCAAGCCTACTGCCATTTTCCACCATATTGCAGAAGGATTGCATAATTAAACTAATTACAATGATTTAAATGGATTTTCTTGACATTAATCTATAGAACAACGAAAGGCACCGATTAACCAAATTGAAAGTCCAGCTCATTTGCATCGTAGATCGTAGAGTACTGATTGCTAGAATGCATGAATACAATTCGTAGAAAATATTTTGAAAATAAGAAAGTTTATGAAAGAGGGAGAATTGAGAAAGCTAATATATGAGACCCAAGGAGTATTTCTAAAAATCAAAGAGTATATCTATTTCATTTATCTACATCCTGGAGGTTATTTCCCTCTATCCCTCCCTGGTGAAAGACAATATATTCAACTACCAAATCCCGCATCGGTAATTCCAGTCCATGTTTACCACCTACGCAGCACATAATATCAAAAGCTGAAGAGAAAAGGAAAAACAACCCTAACTTGGGCGGCTTACTCAAGCTTATAAATGTACCATGCACCACTGACTAGGGCTGAAGCTAAGACCTGCCCAGCTGCCTTCTCCAACCCCACAATCTTGAGGTGAAACCGCAAACAGCAGCTTCTGAACATCTGTCAAGAAATCAAGCACAGTTAACAGGTCAAGCAAAACAGCTGATCAGCAAAGGGCCAATGACTATAAACAAACAATACATAGCTAGTTAGCTACCAAGTTATCTAGGAAATTTTTCAGATATCCAATTATTTAGCTTGGTTCAAAGACAAAACAGCATATTTAAAGTTCTACAATCATTATTACACATAAACTTGCAAGCAACTTATTTTGGATATATCTTCCAAACCGGGTGAAAATCACCTCAACATTGAGGAAGAATATAAAACCAGGTACGGTCTTCATTTAAATTTTTGGGACACCCTTGTTATAGGGTTTGTACTCCAATTGGTGGAAATAAATATCTCATCTTGTAATGCTCTACTTCTTTGTTCTTTACCTTGGCTAGCTACAAATTTGGTACTTGATACGAGGACAAGGGAGCAGTATTTCTAATATTATTTCATATTTATGCTCTATTCGACTTGTTTTGACTTATTTCAGACAAAATAAGTTCAGATAAGTTCAGATAATATATCAGACAAAATAAGTTCAGATAATATAAGTTCAGTTAAGTTCAGATAAGTTCAGTTAAGTTCAGATAATATAAGTTCAGAAAAATAAGTTTTTTTTTCCAGAGATTTTCACACACAAATAAGTTTATTTCAGACAAAATAATTTTTTTTCAAATAAAATAAGTTCAGCTAAGTTCAGATAATATAAGTTCAGACAAAATAAGTCTAATAGAACGAAGCCTTAGCCTCTTTATGTTACATAAAGCCCCAGTTTTAGATTACTTGGTTGAATAAGGGTGATATTCATTTTCAGAACATCATTTTTACAACTAAATTTTAAGATTGTTATTCAAGTTGGGTAATTTTTACTCTTTGGACCTTTGATTTCTTTCATATGCATGTCCAAGATAAACTCATTCTTTTAAGAGTATAACTCTGAATATGAAAGTGAAAGATCCAATCTTACAAAAGGAGAGAATCCACGAGAATAAAGACACCTTTAACAGCTAATCAATACCCATATTCAACATGATTTGACAAACATCAACGACTCTATATGTGTGACATCGAGGGGAAGATTAAGCGGTCCATTCCCGTTGTGTTGCCCTCGTAGAATTCTCAAAGCCAATTAACCACTCCTCGGGGGGTTGGAGGATTTTGTCAACTAATAATCCAACTTCCAATCATCCTACCCTTCCCATTTATAACCAAAAAAGCATTAAATAGATTGTTCAACTAACCTCATTTACAAGGTGGCCAAAATGAACAGAAAAGAGTAGCTAACAGCTAACATAACACCATTGACTAAGTAAAAACTTGGTGTAACTGATGCTTATGAAACATCACAACTATAATCACATAATGTTTCATATTCAATACTTCTAAACTGATTCTGAAAGCCCTGTATCAAATTGATAAAACATCCATATGAGAAGAAGTGCCATTTCCAAAGTAACAAACTTAAAAAGAAAAGTAGTAATATTTGATTTCCTCTAACTGGTAGATGAATAACAATCATAAATAATTCCATAAAATGGATAATTTGGTTGTTCTCAACGGTTATGTTGCTAGTGTCATAATTTAATACTATGTATGAGAATTGCATAAAAAAAATGTTGATTTTTCTTTTAATTGTTATTAAAATGGACATTTTATCAATCAACCATATTTCTATAAAGAATTTACCAAACACTTGAGAGTTCTTTCTCACGGTTATAGAGAAGTTGAGCCACAATACAACCAATTTTTCAGTACTTGTACACTCAACAACAACTCCAAATGAAGCACATTTGTCACCTAACTCTTGACAGGATATTCTGTTTTGGCATTCAAGGCACACAAAAGAACATTACAGATTTTTTTTTTTTTTGAATTCTTGAAGTTTAAAAACATAACAGGAAGTTCACCTATACCATCAGCGTCAAGCTCCGACACAATAAGATGACCATAAGAATCAACACTTCCTAGAATAAACCCTTTGCCTGCACACAAAAAGATGACAAGGCCATTCAGGGCACAAAAAAGGAACATGTAATATACAAAGACAATTTTCATTTTATAGCAAAATGTGTCACCTATTGACACAACACAACCATTCCTTATAAGAAAGGACATGAATAAACTAAAAAAATAAACAATAATATACATGCCTATATGGATAGATACACTATATAGAAATATCCATCACAAAATTATAATTCCTTAAGCCACATTAAATACTTAAGAAGATGAACCTATCACGATAAATTCTTTACGTGCTCAAATGCATCAAGTGTACATATAGAGAGACTATGTTTCCTTTCAATAATGGAATAAGTGAATAATGGCTTTTAATTTTATAGAGAAACTAGAAGAATCACATAATTCGCATGGTGAAGACATGGTTCTGTTTTTCTTTAATGATCTAGAATAGATTCAGAATGTTTTAGATTTTTATTAAGACTATATAAGTTGATCTAAAGACTTAGGTTCAATTTGTCTACTCATGTTTGTGAATAAGGAGTAATCTATATTGGACGAATTCTCTTCTTCTGCACAGCGTGACATTCAAAGTGTATCCTCTT
Organism: Spinacia oleracea; assembly: GCF_020520425.1. Classification (NCBI taxonomy): domain Eukaryota; kingdom Viridiplantae; phylum Streptophyta; class Magnoliopsida; order Caryophyllales; family Amaranthaceae; genus Spinacia; species Spinacia oleracea. Next base: position 157,044,544 of record NC_079490.1, on the reverse strand, counting down.
ATTGGGCCTTCATTTAGATAATCAGAAATCTCAAGAGTTCATTGAAGAATTATTTCCATCTTCGGAACCTGCTCATCCTCGACATGAACTCCTGAATCTCCATCCTTGAATTCCTACACAAATATCTCAAATATTTATTTCCCTTCGTGTTGTGCTCTCCATTAAAATTCTTTCTATCCCATCTTCAAGTCCAACTACACATATAGTAACTTCATATTGTTGGAAATAATAATGTATTCGGAGGGTTTTGAGTTGGGTCTGGACCAGTAGGACTTGAAGCCACTTTGTTTTATTTTCTTTTCTCTATATAAATATTCCAAATATTCTTTTGCTTTAGAACTCTACCATTAAGATTTATGGAGAGGGATTAAACCCCATAAACACAAACCCTAAAATATACATAGCACATCTGAGCAACTCCAACTTTTGAGTTCAGGGTTTAGAATTTGAAAGTGATGTGTTAACCTTGGGGGTGTTCTTCACTATAAGCCTACACTGATAGGGTGAAAAGATTATCTTCTAAGGAAATGGCCATCATACTAACGTTATTCTAGTGAGTGGCCATCATACTAACGTTATTCTTGTGATCTACAATCAAGTAATATCCTCACTATGTCTATCATTATTTTTTGGAATTTTTGGTATTTACTACCTTGAAAATACACCACTTTGTATTTACTACCTTATGAAAATTTTATTTTAAATTACTACCTTAAAGTTCCAATTTATTTTTATTTACTACCACTTTACAATTTTCTCATTTTAAAATTGAGATATCTCTTTCGTTTCTTAATCATTTTAAGTGATTCAAAGCCCATTCTTCTCATTTATGTGTAAGGATTGCATAGAGATCTTGCTTTTAAACTTTTGCAAAAGGTTAAACGATTTAAATATTATATGTAAAACTTTAAAATATATATGAATTATCAAACGAATTATTTTGAAATGTCGTTCTCAATGAAATCCCTATAGAGCAAGGAGAATAATGAACTTTGAATCACATTAAACGATTAAGAAACGAAAAATATATCTTAATTTTAAAATGAGAAATCTGTAAAGTGGTAGTAAATTAAAAAAAAATGGAAGTTTAAGGTAGTAATTTAAAATAAAAATTACATAAGGTAGTAAATACAAAAGTGGTGTATTTTTAAGGTAGTAAATACCAAAATTTCCTTATTTTTTGGTATCAACAGTTTCTTTACAACACATATACATTTGCTATTGCATGCCACTCAACTTATTTTTTGTTCTTTCTCCATCCCAATATGTTTGTCATTCCTACATTTTCCATCACCAAGTGACACTCTTATTTCTCCCCGATCGGCTACTCCACCTCTTCATTCCACGATGATTTATTCCTAAATGCTGTACATTTTTCTTGGATTCTCCCAAACCACCTTTACTACTAGTCTACTACACAAATTCAGTTCTTCATTTTGCTCCAAGTGGCATATGGGTCTACCTTTCGGACCAGGCAGTCTCGTAAATCCACCCATACAATGGCCCAAAGATCTTATATTATTACCATAACTTAGTGGTGTTGTCATGTTGTGGTGGTAACTACTGCATTGAAGGAGTTCAGAACCCACACAGTTCAATCCACGTTAAGGTTTGCATATATATAGGAAATCATACTCCTCAATTAATGGAGTGAACATACTACTGATTTCACCACCTTTCATAAGCACAACACACATATCTGTATAAATTGAAAGCAACTCTCTTGAGAATGTGCTCTCAACTAACAAAATCTTCAGCCACACCTTTCACAAATATAATACCAAAGCTTAAATCACATAACCTTAAAGCATGAATTATGCCCATAGAATCATTATTTCATTCACACACGTACTTGTCCTAATTTCTTGATTGCAACATTTACCTTTTTAGGAAAAATTCAATATAATTGAATAATTGCAACACTACTTTATTTCCATATGATTTGTCTGTTATCTCTCAACTCGTTACAGGAACCCTCATTTTTTCTCTACCTATTTTCTCACCTCATCACATGGCTTGGTGTCATCTATCTGTTATCACACACGAAGCATCAGAAACAACACAAGCAATGAAGTAAAGCACGAGATAATGTGTAATATCGAGTATCAACGTACTCGGCATCTCTGTCAGCGCTACACTTTGAATTTCAGACCTATGAGGACACCGTTCCAGCACAGACGATCTGATAACCTTCACAAAGGCCAAATGGAGAACCCGACAACCAAAAGCAGCATATCATTAGTGATAATCAACACCTTTTCTCAAACATACACATATTCACAATCGGTTCCCCACGCATTGATCAACTGAGAAATAATTATAAGAAAACAATCACATACCTCAGAATGAGCAGGAATTAAAAGGTTATCCTTTCCTCTATTAACCAATGATTCTCCTTCCATTGACATCTAACAATCACAACCAAATCAAAATCCACCAAAAAAAAAATCAAAAAAGCCCCAATTCAACATGAATTACACAAAATCAATGAGAATTACACAAAATGATTGAAACTTTGGAGAAATTCAAAATAAAAAGACCTGGGTTTTGTATACGCGGCAGCCAGTAGCAAAGTAAGCGGAGCAAGAAGAATCATTAGCATGATTAACCTGTAGAAGATAATATTTAAAATTAACAGGAAGTTTTTCAGAGAAATTGACGGCAATTAGGGTTTTTGAGGGAAGGAAGATTACATGAAGCGCAAGACGAGTGGGTTGAATGCTGGCAGGAGAAGGCTGGGGAAGGAGAGACGATGGTACTGTAGCTTTGACAACACGCTTGGCCTCCAACATTCTCTCTCTGTTCTGTTCTGTACTGTACTGTACTGTACTGTACTTGAGTGTAGTGTAGTCGTTGTTTGAGAATTGATACTTGACGTCTAAGGCCCTGTTCTGTTCGATTTATTTTAACTTCCTTCAAACAAAAAAAGTTCAGATAAGATAAGTTCAGCAAAAATAAGATTTTTTAGACATTTTCACATATAAATAAATTTATTTCAGACAAAATAAGTTTTTTCAGATAAAATAAGTTCAGATAAGATAAGTTAAGTTAAGTTCAGATAAGTTCAGTTAAATTCAGATAATATAAATTCAGTCAAAATAAGTCCAATAGAACGGAGCCTAAACCTCCCTCGGGCGGGAAATACTCTAACCGTCACACAACTAGAGATGGGAAGGATGATACTCCGTAAATCGTTGGTGACCAGCAGCATTTTGGGTCCATATCCACGAGAAATTCCAAAATTAGACAAAATCAAAAGGTGGGCCGAGCCGAGTTCGGGCCTTGTTGCGGCTTAAAATCTACTATTAAATCGATTTCGACCGAGCTTCCTGACGATTTTGTGTGCCCATAAACATGGTTGTTAAACTCCCGATTCGTATCTTACGATCCTACGATTCTACGATCCAAAAACACGCCACCGATCTGGATCTTAGGTAGGATCTTAATGTGTGTAGGATCTTACGATCCTACCTCGATAAGAAATTTGAGTGGTGGGATCTTAATACGATCCTATGATTCTACGATCCGATCCAACGATCCGATCCAACATACAATATTTCAAGATACTCCGTAACAAATTTTTTATTACTAAATAGTTCATAATCACATATCATTAGAAATATCATACTTTTCTATCAATAAATTGGTTATAAAAAAGTATCTTATTCACTTAAAAGTACAGAAATTCATATAATTTCAACAACCTTGCGCATATCTTATTAATTGCTCTATTCTACACAAGTATTAGTCTTATGTGAGCAAAAATTGATATTTAAGTATTAAGATTACATGAATACATGATTGTACATTTCATTTTAATAATATAACCATTATTTTACTATTTAGTAGGATCTTACGATCCTACGATCCGATTCTACCGATCTGATCCTACCCCCTTTCATCGATCCAAAGTAGGATCCCGATCCTGACAACTTTGCCCATAACCCGTTATTTTAGACCGTCTCATTTGAAATTCAAATGAATTGAGTTTAATTTCAATTGTTCAAGCGCAATTTTCACAGAATTTTCCCCTTTTCATGTACTCCAAAACTACCGTAGCAAAACCTTGTTGCGGTTTAATATGATAAGAGAATAATGTTGCAACAAGTCGTAAAAGCATGAAATGAGAGTATTATTGCTAGTGAGTATTTCGTATACGTAAACTGATCTAGCTAATCCATTTTATAGGCTTTACATGATGAAATGAAACGTATGGATATTAAATGTACATAATTGGGCATTTAAGTAGGTAATTAGGGCTTTCTAGGAACGGCTTGTAACCGCTACCCTTTCTTTAGCCGTTGAGAGCAAGATGGAAGGGTGCTTTGTCACACTTTGCTAGCAGCCACATGTGTTCCACTTGGCATATCTGACCACGTCACCAAGAGGGTATTTTCCCCCCTAACAATTGTCCCCAAAACCCATTTTGAATTTATTCCGGGAAGTTCAAAAGGAGAAATGTGTTTTCCTTGATTACGAGAAAAGGGAGGAATTTGCCTCTTGCTCCCCCCAATGCTGACGACGTTAATGCAATGATGATTTTGAAGAGTTCAACCGCCCAACTGCGTCCATAAATACACCCGTCCATCAACCAATTTCGCACACTTCCTCATTCTCTCTCTTCTCAATTCTGAAAAAGCAACCGACGCTTTTCTCTCTCTCTCTCTCTTTTTCAGGTAACTGCTCCTCTTCCATCTTCTTCCTTTTTCCTTCAAATTTCTTTATGTCTCAGAGGATGCGAACAAAATGCACCCGCGCAAAGAACAGAAAAGTCGTGGTAGAGTGCGACTTGGATGAGGAGCCGATTTTCAGCCCTACAAATATTCTGGATAAGAAAAATGCTCGGCCGACCACTTGGGGGAAGCGAGATGTGGCGGCGCTCAGGGATGAGTGTGGCTTCCCTTCGTTGGCGGTGATTCGTTTGCCGCAGCCCGATGAACGGGCCGATTGGGTATCGGACGGTTGGGTGTGCTTCTACGAGTATCCCTTCAAGATAGGGTACACCTACCCCTTCACGCCACTAGTACGGGGGGTTCTGAAAACCCTGGCGGTGCCGCCGGCGCAACTGATGCCGCAGGTCTGGCGAGTGATGCATCTGGTTGACCATCTGGCCGGTCAATTGGACATGGAATTCCGGGTTGAGGACTTGGTTTATACCTACAAAGTCCAAAACTACGGGGCTGGTAGGTATCTGTTGCATGTCAAGGATGACAGGGAGGCTCTCCTGGGTTCGGACAAGTCGAACGACAGCGGGTGGATGGGTCGGTTCTTCTTTGTGGAGTTGGCTAGTCTAGGGCCCGACTCCGACTTCTTGACCGGGGAATGGATGGCTAGATGTATATTTTGTTGTTTTTTTTGTTTTTTGGGCTTGTTGATTTGACTTTTTCTCACTTGTTTGTTTTTGCAGGGGCATCATTTGACACTGTTGGAGTCGGCGATGAGGCGGTGGAAAAGACCGTTTTACTTTTGGAGGTTCCTTTAAAGGACAGAGCTTTTTGCGGCATCAAGTTCGAACGCGAGGAACTCTCTCAAGAAGAGGAAAACTCCGAGCCTGCAAACATGTCGACATCAATAGGTAAAAATGGGTTAGGGTTAGTTTACAACTTGGGTTCGTTGTCCTTTACAAAAAATAGATTTACAATTGTTGTGACGAGACTGTGTCGTCCCTGATGTTGTGTAGGAACTGGCCCGTCGACACGCTCTGGCAAGGCCCCTTCTGCGGATGCATTGCTGAGGAAGAGGTTGGAGACACTGGGGAGTGTGTCTGGTGTTAGGTTATGATTCATATGACAAAACATAAATCATGCGGAATAACCATAAAGCCAGGAAAACATATTATTTACACATAATCATTTAGCATAGTTTAGATGCATACACTTTGTTGCGTGCCCTCCCTAGCTGCGCCCGAACCGAACAAGAACAAGTCTTTAGGACTCCAAGTGTCGTCCCTCCGTAGATAGTCCACAGCACGTCCGGATCCGCCTTAAGCTTGACCAACTAGAATCGCCCTTAAGGTTGCTTAGGAATTTCGGCTATTTTAGGTGCAAGTGTATGGCTGATTTTTCTTCAAAATCTTACCTTTAGAATACTACAATTGTGTCTATAAATTATGACCCTAGGCACCTATTTATAGAGGTATAGAAAAGGAACTGGAATCCTACTAGGATACGAATTAATTAAACTAGAATCCTAGTAGAACTCTTATTTAATTAATTTATCCTTTTAGGATTAGGAATTTAATCATATATCGAATCCTGATAGCTTTAGGATTCGTATATGAACACAAACACACACACGCACGCACAGCAGCCCACGAGGGGCGCCATGCGTGTGCGCGCAGCCCGCGAGTACTCGCAGCCCATTGCCACGAGGCCCACACGCTGCCGCAGCCTTGGCGCGCGCTGGGCCTGCCTTGCGGTGGGCTTGGCGCAACCTTGGCTGGTGCGTTGTGGCGCACTGGCTTGCTGGGCGATGGCCCGACTTCGTGCTGGGCCTTCGTCTGGCAGGCCTTGTCCGATGCTAATTTGTACGATACGCTTCCGATTAAATTCCCGATTTCGGAATTTATTTCCGATACGAACAATATTTAATATTTCCGATTCCGGAATTAATTTCCGTTTCGAACAAATATTTAATATTTCCGTTTCCGGAATTATTTTCCGATTCCGATAAATTTCCGATTCTGACAATATTTCCGTTTCCGCCAATATTTCCGATTCCGACAATATTTCCATTTCCATTAATATTTTCCGATACGTACCATGTTTTCGTTTCCGGCAACATTTACGACTTGGATAATATTTATATTTCCGATACGATCCATATTTCCGTTTCCGGTAATATCATCGTTTCCGGAGTATTCATTTCTTGCTTGTGACGATCTCAGCTCCCACTGAAACCAAGATCCGTCGATTCCGAATATCCATAGATGGAGTATTTAATGCCATTAAATACTTGATCCGTTTACGTACTATTTGTGTGACCCTACGGGTTCAGTCAAGAGTAAGCTGTGGATCAATATCATTAATTCCACTTGAACTGAAGCGGCCTCTAGCTAGGCATTCAGCTCACTTGATCTCACTGAATTTATTAACTTGTTAATTAATACTGAACCGCATTTATTAGACTTAACATTAAATGCATACTTGGACCAATGGCATTATTTCCTTCAGTCTCCCACTTGTCCTTAGGGACAAGTGTGCATTTCCTAATTCCTTTGTCGCTCGATGCTTGCTCTAGAACATAAGATAAGAGCTGTCATCCTTATTATGTCCAGAGGTGTTTCTCGGTTTCAGAGTTCAACTGATCAAATAAACAGATAATCATATCCTATGATTGATCCGAGCACGGCCATGCATTTTACAGTTTCTAGCTCTCCGAGTGGCCTTGTACAACTTTTAGCATCTCATCTCGATTTATGGGAGGACAATCCCAATCTTGCGATCTTGAGATTAGACTTCGTTTGATAGGTGATTACCCGAGCGTTGCCTTTATAGCCTCCTTTTTACGGTGCGACGGTTGGTCAACGTCAAAGTAACCAGTTCTCAAACAAGTAATCTCAAATCACTCAGGTATTGAGGATTTAGTGTCTAATAATTTTAATGAAATTTACTTATGACAGATTTTCATCTCTTACAGTAAAGTTTCATAGGTCTGTCCGATACTAGTCTTCCCAAAGTAAGTATCTATGCAAATGATTATGACATTGCCATGCCCACATAGTTCAAGAAACAGAACTACTAGTCATCTTGCATTCTAGTCGTCTAACGTTTTTTATGCTTCCAATTTTATAGAAAACTCCGACCAGGGACCATTTTCAACTTTTGACATTCAAGTTCACTTGATAGACATTTCTTAGTCACAGGACTGGTCCTGACAGTCTATCTTGAATATATTGTCAAATTGAAGGGACTCATCATTTAATACTAAACCAAGATTAAATGGAATATGAAAATACATTTCATATATGATAAATGTTCAACCCCATTGTTTTACAACCATGGGCCTCAAGCCCATCTTTAAAACAGTTCATGGAATTCAAAGCTATGCTTGATTTCCAGTGCTACAACGTGAGTATTGCTTCTCACTTGTTGCATAGGTTTAGTTATCATGCTTTTCCAATCTTAATATCCTTTTCATCGAATGTTCTTTGAGATATGATGATAAGATCTTTTGAGTATGTTTATTTTGTGATCTAGTCTTTCTTGCTACATTAGTGGTTCTACGCATTTTGCAATGAAGAACCATTAAGTCAACAGACATGTGATCTTCCCAAGTTCAATGAAGAACTCATTAATATAAACAACTCTGTTTTATTGCTTCTTAGGCAATAAGTAATTTTACTTCAACTGTTTAGGTTGCTAGTGATGCTTTGTTTGGATTTACTTATCCAAGCAGTTCACAGATATGTGGAAGACTTTCCAGCTGTATCTTAAAACACAGAAATTAATATTTAATTTCCCACGCAACAACTCATGGTCTCTAATCCATGTTGCCATTTCAAAACACGATGCTTTTTAGCTCGTCCTTGTCAATGGTTAACTCCAAAGGAATCTTGCTTGATCCTCTGCCAGTGTTTATGCGTGCAACATCAATATTTAGCATATCTTTATTTCCTTGAATCAAGAACTATTCCTATGTACTTTTTCAAGTACCATAAGTATTCTTGATCTCAATCTAGTTGATCTTCACTTAGATCAATAGAGATGGGTATATGTTCGTTATGCCTAAAGCCATACGATACATTTTTGGCGATCCTCATATTATATCATACATGATAAATTCTTTTGCAGAATTATTCTCAATTGAATTTTATTCATGTAACTTTAGCTCATTCAATTACAGTAGATACTGAATCCAGCTAAATTCTTTGACATATAATATAGGTTTAAGAATCTCATTTAGACTCTTTGATGTTTAACTTAGTAAATGCTTATACATAGTTCAAACATCCTTTACTTAGATTTATTCATATGGGTCGAATATCTCCAATGGAGTCTTTTGTGTTTGATTTAGTAAATTCCATTACTTAATCTAAAATAATATTATAAGATCTTTGTAACCAGATCTTAATACCCAGTATGTACTAAGTTTCGCCATGGTCCATCATTGATGAATAATTTCAAATCTAAGTAATTAGCATTTGAATGTTATTTCATAATAGAGAGATATGTGTGTGATACACATAGGACCAATTAAGTTTTATGTACTCCCACTAAACTTCTTATATATCTATAAGAATCATGTACATTTTATGAAACTAAAATACTTATTAGCTTCACTAAAAAGCAATTCCAATTCCCAATTGCTTGCTTAAATCTATACTTAGATTTCATAAGCTAGCATTCATTTCAAGCATTATTTGGATCCACAAATCCTATGATATGCCATGTACATAGTTTTCTTCCAACATTTGATTGAGGAATACGTTTTGTCATCCAATTGCCATATGTACCAATATGCAATCATTGCTTGAATTATAGACTTAAGCATTACGATTTTGCATGAGGTTTCAACACAATCCACACCGTGAATTTGCTTGTAACCTTTAGCAACTAATCTAGCTTTGTGTGTGAACACAATTTCATGTTTGATGGTTTTTATCCTTAAAACAAACTTGCAACCAATAGGTGTGAAACTATTCTTGCAAATCAACAAAATTTCAATTTTTTCATCAAAACATTGAGTATGTTTTATGGCCTCTAACCATTTAAAACATTTGAGTCTATATATGGCCTCTAACCATTTTAGGGAATCTGGGTTTCGTCATAGCTTTCTTACAGGTCACAAACTCATTAATCTACATGATAATAATTTGACTGCAAGTTGTAGGTTTCTTCACTATCTAATAGAAGAATTGCATAGCTTCCGTGACCTGAACTCCATGTTTCTTCACTATCTAATAGAAGAATCTCATAGTTTTAGTGACTTGAACTCTATGCCTACTAGGGTATAGAACATCAAACAATATAATATCAATAGCCACTTGAAAGTCTTTTGAATATTCTGTTCTCCTTGAAGCACTTGTAAAGTCTTCTAAGAGATGTCTATTCTTTAAAAGCCACTTCTAAAGTCTTTAAAGAATACGTGTTCGGATTTTCAAAGAACTTCGAAAAGCCTCCGGAATGTCCGTTTATGTTTGTTGTTCGCCTCGAAGACTTTCGAGGTCTATTTTCTCCCACTTGTCATTTTGGAAACGAATCTCCAAAAGGACATTTTTTCGAGCAAACAAACATTATGTTCTCAAAATTCGTGGTAGAAACAATACCCTTGTGTCTCATTTGAATAAATCACATATATCTAGACATGGGCCTTAGTTTGTTGAATAACAAACACTAAGCTCCCACTGAGTTTAGCAACTCTTTAGATATATATTTATGAAAAGATATTCTTAAATTACTTTTCAATAGCTTAGACGAATTTGGTTTAGTTTGGTGGTAGTTGAGCATTTTGTTTTTAGAAATTATAGGAAAGTTCCTTATGATCCATCATTGATCGTATCAAGTACTAATTGACTTCGATCATTCCAACTTAGATATGCCATATCTTATGGAGCTAGATTGTGAATTTTACTACACACAATCATTGATGATCATTCTTGGTATAAGTAATCAACAACATGATCTAACCTAGATCTTTATGATTTCTTGCCAAGTGGATTTTATACTTCTGAATCTTTGAACTAGCCAAACAGATTCAAATTTATATCACTTTGAGTAAATAAACCAATATTCACTCAAAACCATGTGAAATAATAAAGTCATGAAATCTTTCTTTAGCTTTGAACTCTATTGTCTAGGCGTTCTAACAATAGTTTATATCGTTTGTTACTTTCAACAAGTAAGACTAGCTTGCCTTAAATTGATCTAGAAATCAATCAACTTTCAAAAGTCCATCGAAATAGAGCTTATGAATGTTAACTTGTTGATATGATCTAAGCAACAATGCCAAAGATTAGTGGAACTCTAATCAAGGGGTTGATTTGAACCTAGTAAAGTTCTTATTGTTAAAGAGTTGTTTGTTTTAATCAAGTATATTGACTCAAACCGTAAATGACCATTTCATTCAAATAAACAAACAAACAAGCATTGTTTTCGTTCTTCTGAATGTGAGTCTTTCTGTGTTTGAAGCAGAAATTTTAGGTATGCTGATCATGGAACAAAATAGCCATTAAGTTCCAGCCTTGAAAGGACTTAAAACAAACCAGATGACCCTACAACTAATGTAGCATTGCCATGCTTCATTTCCCACTTGTAGGCCATTAGTGTATCCTAGCTTCCATTGCTTGAGTCATTACCGAAGTAAGAACCTCAAGCGGTATATGATACCAAGGAAGTTTGATTGCTAGGTCACTTTTCTTTAAACATAAACTTACAGGTAGAAACGGAATTGTAAATTCCTTTCATTTGTTCCTTTGTTTTCCTATTTCTTGTACCCTTTCTTATAGCCTTAAGAATTGAATTCTTTAGTGTTGACTTTTATACTTTGTTTAGACATGTCCAATGTCACTCCAACAAAGTTCTTATCATTTATGTTGAATATTAAGTTTCAACTAGATGATCTTACCAGAAGCTTCTAAAGTTCTCTAAGCATCGATCTATTCGAATGTCTAGGGACTAGACTCATTCGAGAATTAAATGGACAAAGATATTAGGTTGTTAACCATTGGTAAAGCTGAGCGTTTTAAACTCAATGCTTTATGATCTCAAAACTACAGTGTATTTTGAATTCACAAACGCCAATTGGTTTGCCATTCGATTTTGATATTCGAAAACAACCATAAAAGTCGATATAAGAAACGTACATTTTAAATTGCTCACTTTCTCTCATTTCCGTGAATCGTTCTTGGATTCACTACCAATCGAGGAAATTTACTGTTACCTTTCTAAAAGGATTTACTGCAGTGCAAGATATTTAATTATAAACAATAATTAAAACATACATTGAAGCATGCAAAGTCTAAACATTTATCATGAATAATAACTTGAAAATTAAAGCAATCATGCAATTCAAACAAGTTATTAGCATTTTATTCGATTTTATTGTTCCGGCAGGTGTGAATAAAATGATTCCAAGACCCTAAAACCATTGAAGAATTAAGCACATTATGTATTTTGACTCAATTCTAAAACATTTTAGGTAAGCAAAAATCTTTTGCTAATAGTCTAGAAACTACTCTTGGTTGATAGGTACGTCTAAGAACTTATTAGGTAAACCTATCGATTTTGCCACGACATAAAAGGACTCCTTACTTATATCGTTGAGTTTCACCAAAACTAACATGTACTCACAATTATTTGTGTACCTTACTCCTTTAGGACCAATAAGTGTTTATTTTGGCATGGCACCTTTTAACTCAATTTTTAAGTTTGGAACTTAAGGCTCTTACTATGTTGGTTAGATTTTAAGTGAACTAAAATCCTTAATCATGCAACATAATCAAGCCACAATCTCATTCATAATTAAGACATATTTAAAGCAATAAATAACTTAAAGCATGCATAAGATAAATGTGATCTAGTATGGCCCGACTTCATCTTGAAGCTTCAACTTCAAAGTCCGTCTCGAAAATGGAAACTTCGTCTTGAATTTCACCGTGGGAGGCGCCATATTCTTCAAATAGGATAAGCTATAATTAAACTAATTACAACTATTTGATGGTACACATACCATATTTAATTTGAAAAACAAATTTGGTGCATTAGACCAATTACATTCAAATTAATGGTACGCAGACCATATTTACTATCCTATTTGGGCCATACTAGTCACTTCATAACCTGCAAAACAGTACATATACAATATATACCATTCACCCATTCATTATCATGAATGGCCCATATATCTGGTTAGTAAAAACACGTTGTATGCATCACATAAATATTTGCAGCAATTAATCAAGGGCTCCAATAATCTACCAATTATTCAGTCCTTATTAATTCTAATCAAGTTGTTTAACCTTAAAGGATTTGTAGACCTAATCAAGAGTTTATGACTAAAATTGCTCCCACTTAAACCAATAAATTCATATGCTTACTAATTTTAAACATAAAAATGTATTTCTAGTCTAACCGGAAACATACAAATTTAATTAAAATTTAAAGCTCATATAAAATTTATAATCAAATCCATTAATTTAATTTATTTCAGTTGAATTAAACGAATTTAAATTAATTCAAGGTTTAATTTTAGTAAAATAATTAGTATAAATAAAATTTATAATTATTATAATATTCTAAATTAAAATCCGAGAAAACAATTTAAATTATTAATTTTAAAATTAATTAAAATTATTTCCGAACTAAAAATTCAAAATTAAATTTGAAACGACTCAATCGAGACATGACGAGGTACTTGGGCTTGCGCCCAAGCCCCATCGAGTGCACGAGGCTTAGCGCCCTTTGATTATTCGTACAGCAACACACAAGCAACCACACGCAACGCAACACTGCAGTCCACGCTGTGCGCGCGCTTGCTGCTCGTCGCGCTTGCAGGCCACACGCAACGCAGCACTGCAGGCCACGCTGCGCGCGCCCGCTTGCTCGTCGCCTTGCGTCTGCTTGCTTGCTGGGCGTGACAGAGCGCGTTGTGGCGCAACACGCTTGCTGCCCACACGCGTCTGCCACTGGCTTGCGCCTTGCCCTTCGCCCTTGCCCACTCGCCCACATGCGCACAACATCGACACAGGGCAGCGTGCTGCCTTGTGCTCGTGTGCCATGGCCCTTGCTCGTTGCATCGTACCGCATGGGCGACGAGCTCCCTTGCTCGTTGTCGCATGTCCGCACTATACAACACCCCTTAAGGGTAACACGTAGCGTCCATTGCTTTGTGCGTGCAAGTTTTATGAGCGAATTGCATAAAAATTAAAAATTTTATTTCCAAAATTAATGACAAATTAATAAATCATATTAATTTCATAATTTTAGGGCGAAAAAATCGAAAATTTATTAATCAATTAATTTCCGATTAACATGGATTCAAATCTAGGTCATAAAAATTAAAAATTTAACATAAATTAACAATTTTTATGGTGGATTTTAATCATGGATACCTAATTAAATTATTAATCAATTATGAAAATCAAATTAATTCTAAATTATTCGAATTTCAACAAATTAATCATAATTACAAATTAGGTTGTATAATTAACAAGGCTAGGCATTAAAAATTGTTAAATATATATTGTAGGTCAATCAAAAATTCAAGATTTATCAACAAGAATCGCAAATATTTAATTTAACATCTTAAATTTACAAACTTTTGCGTTCGAAAAACTAAAACCTCCGAAAAGTCATAGTTAGGCTTCGAATTTGGGAATTCTGGGTTTGGCCGAAATAATTTAAACTCTTTTTGTCAAAATTTTAGAATGCCTTTTACATGCGGAATTGACACAAAAATCACTCGATTTGGATGAGTAACGAAGAAACTGCCGAAAAACTGCGTACATATAATTAAATAAACGCAATTTGCAATTAATTAACAATTACGAAAATTAATCACCCCTTTTAATTCTTTGCAAATTTGTAAAATTTAACCATGTTTATGCAATTTAGATTATGAAAATAATAAGAGGCTCGTGATACCACTGTTAGGTTATGATTCATATGACAAAACATAAATCATGCGGAATAACCATAAAGCCAGGAAAACATATTATTTACACATAATCATTTAGCATAGTTTAGATGCATACACTTTGTTGCGTGCCCTCCCTAGCTGCGCCCGAACCGAACAAGAACAAGTCTTTAGGACTCCAAGTGTCGTCCCTCCGTAGATAGTCCACAGCACGTCCGGATCCGCCTTAAGCTTGACCAACTAGAATCGCCCTTAAGGTTGCTTAGGAATTTCGGCTATTTTAGGTGCAAGTGTATGGCTGCTTTTTCTTCAAAATCTTACCTTTAGAATACTTCAATTGTGTCTATAAATTATGATCCTAGGCACCTATTTATAGAGGTATGGAAAAGGTACTGGAATCCTACTAGGATACGAATTAATTAAACTAGAATCCTAGTAGAACTCTTTTTAATTAATTTATCCTTTTAGGATTAGGAATTTAATCATATATCGAATCCTTATAGCTTTAGGATTCGTATATGAACACAAACACACACACGCACGCACAGCAGCCCACGAGGGGCGCCATGCGCGCGCGCGCAGCCCGCGAGTACTCGCAGCCCATTGCCACGAGGCCCACACGCTGCCGCAGCCTTGGTGCGCGCTGGGCCTGCCTTGCGGTGGGCTTGGCGCAGCCTTGGCTGGTGCGTTGTGGCGCGCTGGCTTGCTGGGCGATGGCCCGACTTCGTGCTGGGCCTTCGTCTGGCAGGCCTCGTCCGATGCTAATTCGTACGATACGCTTCCGATTATATTCCCGATTCCGGAATTTATTTCCGATACGAACAATATTTAATATTTTCGATTCCGGAATTAATTTCCGTTTCGAACAAATATTTAATATTTCCATTTCCGGAATTATTTTCCGATTCCGATAATATTTCCGATTCTGACAATATTTCCGTTTCCGGCAATATTTCCGATTCCGGCAATATTTCCATTTCCATTAATATTTTCCGATACGTACCATGTTTCCGTTTCCGGCAACATTTACGACTTGGATAATATTTATATTTCCGATACGATCCATATTCCCGTTTCCGGTAATATCATCGTTTCCGGAGTATTCATTTCTTGCTTGTGACGATCTCAGCTCCCACTGAAACCAAGATCTGTCGATTCCGAATATCCATAGATGGAGTATTTAATGCCATTAAATACTTGATCCATTTACGTACTATTTGTGTGACCCTACGGGTTCAGTCAAGAGTAAGCTGTGGATTAATATCATTAATTCCACTTGAACTGAAGCGACCTCTAGCTAGGCATTCAGCTCACTTGATCTCACTGAATTTATTAACTTGTTAATTAATACTGAACCACATTTATTAGACTTAACATTAAATGCATACTTGGACCAAGGGAATTATTTCCTTCATCTCGGCCTAAGCCCGTCACTGTGGTGTCACCTCGGAGGCCGCCAAAGGCTTCCACCGATGCTACGGTGACTGGGGAGACGGGAGCGTCTCTGCCTGCCGAATTCAAGCTGCCGCCTCCAACTCAGAAGAGGAAGCTCACTGTTGAGTTCCCTAACGACCTCGGGTCGGCAGATGCTCCTCAGCACCAGCTTTGGCCAAAAGTCGACCGCCTGTGGATGCCATCCATCCGAGAGCGTCAAGAGACCATGTCCTCAGTTGCTGCAACTGTTGAGAGCGTCTCGGATGCTTGGAAGGTATGTCTCGCTTCAGTGCCTTAGTTTTTATTAACATATATCGTCTTCATGTCGTCGTATGGTGACTAAAATGTCTTCTCTTTTTTCTTCCTTTTCCTGTCAACATAGGCCCTGCAATCTGCTTTGGCTACTCGCCATCATGTCATAATGTTAGAAGACCAGTTAGTAAAAATGAAGAATGACATGAAAAAAGCTAAGCAGTATCCCACTAGTGCACATATCACTAATCTTGATACCTTCTCTTTTTTCTTCCTTTTCCTTTTCTTGATACCTTATTAATCTTGATCATCTTCTCGTTGGTATCCATGTTACCAACTATCCCACTAATGCACATGTCACCAGTCATCTCCTGAAATTTTTCTTCAAATTTTATTTTGTTATTGGTGCTCATGTCACCAACCATCCCGCTAATGCTCAAAATTCAAAATTTTCTTCAAAATATTTTCTTCTACATTTTCTCCATTGCCATTGGTTTCTCCAAATACTTTCTTTTGTTGTGGTGCTCATGTCACCACCCATCACTGCTAATACCCGTGTCATTAGCATCCTTCAAATACTTTCTTCTTCAAAACATATTTTCTTCTTCAATTATTTCATCCTTCCTTATTTTTATCACCCACTTTTATTTTCTCCATTTTCCTCCATAAATTTATTTCTTCTAGTTTAATATCTCCATCTTTGTTATCTTCTTTAAGAAATTTTAGATTTAAAACTTACCTCTTTTCTCTTCCATATTTTCTTCAAATCTTGTAACCTTTCATGTCTTGAGTTTTCGGTCTTCAATGTAATCACTTTTCCAGCTCTGGTACCATGATATAAATTTGAGGATGCACGCGAAAGTTTTGATGGATCCGAATAATATAACAAAATTGTATTTTATCATTGATTACATTAATAAGAATTGTACAACAATATTTGCGAGAGCTCATGTCTCTCACTTATCTCTTTGGTAGAACCCTTGTTTCTACCCCTCATATTTGTGGGAGCTCTCTTGATTGGCTCATACTAAACTTATGCAAATACACACTACTACAAATATGGCTTTTAATAGCGTTTTTTTAATAGCGTTTTTGCCTCTATCGCTATCAAACGTATTAAAAATAACATATCATAGCGCTTATAAGAAAAACGCTGTCACATGTGCACATATTATAGCGATTTAACCGAGCGCGCTATTATATAACTATTGTTATTATAGGGCTTTTTCAAAAACCGGTATTACAACGTATAAGAAAAAAAAGGAAAACAATTATAACAAAAACCAATAAAAAAGAACCGCTTAATTCCCTCGCTTCTTCACACTGCCAAACCAGAAACCTCAAATCTCAAGACTCTCAATATACGCCGAAACCAGTACCACAATCCTTCACGCGGCGGCGATTAAGGGTGGTGGAGATTTAGATGGCGGCGATTAAGGTTGGTGGAGATTTAGGTGGCGGCGTTTCCTTTGTCCGGTGGTTCTTATTCTGACAGAGAAATCGATTTTCAAGGTAATCTCCATAGAATTTGCGAAATTCTGTTAATTTAGGTTGTTCTTAATTTTCGTATGAGATTTGGGATTATTGTTAATTAATTTTCTTGAATTGGTTTTGTGGGGAAGGAGATTTGGATTCAATTATGGTTGGTTTAATTATGGGTTATGGGGTTTAATGATAGGTTTTGGGGTTTTGCGGTTGCTAAACAACCCTTCCTCGCCCAGAATTGAAGTTCATCCTCCAGCAAAATAGCAAGAACTATTCACTGCTTTCCTGATCAATGAAATCTCTCTTTCCACATACCAAAATAATCTATAGTCAGACAAAAGGTTTGCTTTCATTCGATTTTACTCAATCAAGGTAGAAGAGTGTTACAATCTTCAAAGGTTCTTTGCTTCTTGACATGTTTCCATGAGTATTTTGATGTCATGCAATGCAAAACAAATGACTTGCTGAAAGCCTGAAACTGTGAAATAATCCATGTTGCATAATCTGCAAATTAAACAGTGATACCAGGTGCTTTTCTTATTGTTACACAATCCATAATCAAGAAATTGGAAATACAGTTAGCCCTTGGTGATTGAAACTACAAGTTGTCAAGAGAGGAGAGGTGGTGAGCTATGCCTAGTAAATTAAAAGGGGAAGGAACATTTTAAATAAATTAAAAGGGCAAGGTGGTGAGCTATGCCTAGTAAAGTTTACATATCTCGGTTAATTTCCCCCTAGTTCTTATTTCTAAGTACTATGCAGAACTCTTGTAAGCTAAGCTGCAGGAGTTATCCATTCTGGCTTTGAGAAAGGTTTTATCCGTGCTGAGACGGTAAGGATTATAACATATTTTTTTTATCTTAAGGAAATTTTGCTTTGCATATTTTCAGAAATATTAAAGGTTATATCCCTCTCTAAATAAACTAATTTGGGGAGGATGGTAGTACAACGCAGTGAACCTAGATTTGTATTCAGCTAAGCACGAAATCCTGTGGTAATAGCCATTGACTGTAGTTTTTTATTGCAGGGGTGATTCTTCTGTTCTTGTTAATATTCTACTGTATATGACTTAGTCATGGTTAAATTTCTCTATTAGTTTCTGAAATCATGAAGTTAAGCAAGTGTCAGTCCAGCTGAATTTTCTTCCTGGTGAATGTATTGATTAAAAGATCATTTTTGGGAAATAGAAGTGGTTTCTCAGTGAGTTCGTATTTGTCTCTTTCATTACTAAATATGAAGGTGAAGGAAATAATGCCCTTGGTCCAAGTATGCATTCTATGTTAAGTCTAATAAAAGCGGTTCAGTATTAATTAACAAGTTAATAATTCAGTGAGATCAATTGAGCTGAATGCCTAGCTAGAGGCCGCTTCAGTTCAAGTGGAATTAATGATATTAATCCACAGCTTACTCTTGACTGAACCCGTAGGGTCACACAAATAGTACGTAAACGGATCAAGTATTTAATGGCATTAAATACTCTATCTATGGATATTCGGAACCGACGGATCTTGGTTTCAGTGGGAGCTGAGATCGTCACAGGCAAGAAATGAATACTCCGGAAACGATGATATTACCGGAAACGGAAATATGGATCGTATCGGAAATATAAATATTATCCAAGTCGTAGATGTTGCCGGAAACGGAAACATGGTACGTATCGGAAAATATTATCGAAAATGGAAATATTACCAGAATCGGAAATATTGCCGGAAACGGAAATATTGTCAGAATCGGAAATATTACCGGAATCGGAAAATAATTTCGGAAACGGAAATATTAAATATTTGTTCGAAACGGAAATTAATTCCGGAATCGGAAATGTTAAATATTGTTCGTATCGGAAATGAATTCCGGAATCGGAAATTTAATCGGAAGCGTATCGTACGAATAAAGCATCGGACGAGGCCTGCCGGACGAGGCCCAACACGAAGCCAGGCCATCGCCCAGCAAGCCAAGCGCGCCGCACAAACAGCCACGCCAGGCCCAGCGCAAGGCCAGGCCCAGCAGGCCGTGGCAGCGCGCACAGCGCGTGCAGCGCGCGCGGGAGCTGCGTGGGCTTGCAGCTCGCGCAGGCCTCGCTGCGTGGGCTGCTGCTCGTGCGCACGCATGGGCGGCCCATCGTGGCTGCCGTGTGTGCGTGCGTAAGTGTTTGTGTTCGTGCACGTTTCCTAAAACGTGCAGAGTTCGGTTAATGATTAAATTCCTAATTCTATTTGATAAATTAATTAAATTAGAGTTCTTGTAGGATTCTAGGTTTAATCAATTTGTATCTGAATAGGATTCCAATTCCCTTTCCATACCCCTATAAATATGTGGCCAGGGTTCACAATTTATAACGAGTTTAAAAAGTATTCAAAGTGAGTTTTTGAGAGAAAAATTCAGCCACACATCTTGCTCAAAAGTGCCGAAAATTCTAGTACCTTAAGGGCGATTCTAGTTGGTCAATCTTAAGGCGGATCCGGACATGCTGTGGACTATCTACGGAGGGACGACACTTGGAGTCCTAAAGACTTGTTCTGGTTCGGTTCGGGCGCAGCTAGGGAGGGCACGCAACAAAGAGTATGCATCTAAATTATGCTATATGATTATGTGTAAATAATATGTAATCCTGGGTTAATGGTTGTTTCCGCATGATTTATGTAATATCATATGTATCATAACCTAACAGTGGTATCACGAGCCCCTTATTATTTTCATAATCTAAATTGCATGAACATGGTTAAATATTACAAATTTGCAAGAATTAAAAGGGGTGATTAATTTTCGTAATTGTTAATTAATTGCAAATTGCATTTATTTAATCATACGTACGCAGTTTTTCGGCAGTTTCTTCGTTACTCATCCAAATCGAGTGATTTTTGTGTCAATTTCGCATGTAAAAGGCATTCTAAAATTTTGACAAAAATAATAATTTCTGCCGAACCCAGAATTATCAAATTCGAAGCCTAACTATGACTTTTCGAAGGTTTTAGTTTTTCGAATGCAAAATTTCGTAAATTTAAGATGTTAAATTAAATATTTGCGATTCTTGTTGATAAATCTTGAATTTTTATGACCTAGACTTGAATCCATGTAAATCGGAAATCAATTGAATAATAAATTTTCGATTTTTCGCCCTAAAATTATGAAATTAATAATATTTATTAATTTGTCATTAATTTTATAAATTTTAAATTTTTTATGCGATTCGTTCATATAACTTGCACGCACAAAGCAATGGACGCTTCGTGTTACCCTTAAGGGGTGTTGTATAGTGCGGGCATGCGACGACGAGCAAGGGAGCTCGTCGCCCGTGCGGCACGAATGCAATGAGCAAGGCATGGTGCACGTGCACAAGGCAGCAGCCCTGCCTTGTGTCGTGGGCCACGAGCAATGGACGAATGGGCATGGGCGAAGGGCGAGCCAAGGCAGTCGCGTGTGGGCAGCAAGCGAGCTGCGCCACAACGCGCACTGCCTCGCGCAAGAGCGCGCAGCGAGCGCAAGCTCGCGTGCCACGAGCGCTGCGCCCAGCGTTGCTCGCGCGCACAGCGAGCGATGTCGCGCGCCCAGCGAGCGATGGCTCGCACGCACAGCGAGCGATGTCGCGCGCCCAGCGAGCGATGTCGCGCGCCCAGCGAGCGATGTCGCGCGCCCAGCGAGCGATGTCGCGCGCCCAGCGAGCGATGTCGCGCGCCCAGCGAGCGATGTCGCGCGCCCAGCGAGCGATGTCGCGCGCCCAGCGAGCGATGGCTCGCACGCACAGCGAGCGATGTCGCGCGCCCAGCGAGCGATGGCTCGCACGCACAGCGAGCGATGTCGCGCGCCCAGCGAGCGATGTCGCGCGCCCAGCGAGCGATGGCTCGCACGCACAGCGAGCGATGTCGCGCGCCCAGCGAGCGATGTCGCGCGCACAGCGAGCGATGGCTCGCGTGCGACGAGCACTGGCGCGCGCGCAGCGTGCGATGGCTTGCGATGGAAATGCAGCAGCTATGCTATTTCTCATGCTTTAAGCAGATTCCAAATTTTCTGGATCTTTAATTAGGTCTAAGATTAGTGTGGCACTGGACTAGGGGTAATTCATATCTTCTTTCTTTGCAAACAACAATGGCACTTGGAGGGTGATTTTTTTCTTCTTTTCTTTTTTTCTAAGTAAAAACAAGTCCTGTTGCAGCTAGGAGATGATTCTAAGGCTTACATACAGCATCACACAGTGAATGAGGCTCGAGGAATGATTAGACAACTGGTGGGGAGGAACTAAGACGTAAGGCCATAAGCGATAATCAGTCTTGGCAAAGCATGATGCTTTATTTAGCAGATCTGACTACCCCAGTTTAAGAAATGCTACTAGTTTTTTTTCCAGTGTTCAGAATGAGCATAAAGCAGGTATTTTTCGAAACTCACTGAAATAATTTTCAAAACAGGGATTCTAGCACTGGAGAGATGATATAGTTCTTTTTGCAAAGAAGATGGTGGCTCTGGCAATGACGAAATGCAGCTGGAGAAGCTTATGCAGGTTTGTTGTCATCTTATAGATACACCACAGATGGACCTTAAGATGCCAAATTCAGTGATGCTTGGAATGGGTCTATGCATTCCACAAGTGGCAAAAAGAAACAAAAATGAAAACGAGTATTGAGAGGTTTGTTTTTCCTTCTAATGGGAAACGGGGGTGACCTTAAGAAAATGTCGATCACACTGTAAAATTCAAACCCAATATGCTTGATACAGAGTAATTTACATTGGGGAGATAGGGCTAATCACCAACTCTTCAATGTCTACAAGCTTGGTAACAGAAAATACATGAGTTGTTGGAACTTTCAAACCTTAAACCCAGTCCCTATGTTCTATCAAGCAAGTTATCTTTAGATAAGAAAAGAAATCAAGTAAAAAGGGATTGAAGAGTTCAAACGAAAATGGAGCACAAGCCCACAAAATAACAAGGAAAATAGAAAAAAGAACTTCAATTTTGCATCACGTTAGACAGGGACATGCCAGCAGGGAATGCACCATGAGCGTGAGCCCAAAGAGTAATCAAATGCACCACTTGATCCCATAAAGAAACTAAAGAGATATACCAACCACAGCCATTCTTCTTCAATGAAACCACAATGTCCCATACGTTTTCCAAATTTCTTATGCTGTACTTAATGACCCAGACCAGTATATGTGGAAGCCCAGTGAATCCCTACCAGTCTTCCTCACAAACATAGCCGACGACAATGTGAAAACTATTGATTCCAGTGTCCTAACTAGACACGAGAGGATATAGCTTGTTGTTTGGTCTCCCAACCATTTATCACAATTATTTTAGTTTTCCCGAAATAACAATGCTTTCATTGGCTTCATAACCTTAGCATTCCAAATAAAAGAAGAAAGAGGAAAAGATGGTGTTTAGCATTCCAAATAAAAGAAGAAAGAGGAAAAGATGGTGAATTTAGATTTTTTTTTTTTTTGTACATGACTGTAAAAGCTATGACAACTTCAGAAGTATAGGAGCCCAAGGAATCAGCCAATCACACTTTTCTACAATGAGAAGTTGACAAAGAAACAGACTCAAGGATGCTCAACAAGTTAGTAAGCTCCCCTAATTACCATTTACCAGTCATCACCGTCCTAAAATGCAAATTCCAAGAATAAGTCATCACCGTCTCTCATGCAACTAAACTATATTTGATCTACTAGACTCATGCAACAAGAATAAGATGTAACTAGACTATAATCAGTACTTACAATCAGTAAAGGCTGATCCCCTGCCCAAGAATCCTCCTAAACTACCTTAAATATTTGATCAAGAGAAAGAAAAGTGATGTAACCTACAAAATAAACTTCCAAGGGTTAAGTATATGGAACATAAGGACCTTTTGGCACATCCCACCCATTACGATGAAAATCATACCTTCTTTGAATCACTCTATACCAAAGAGAACGGGAAACGCCACAATACTTACCCTCTAAGGTGAGGATTTTAGACAACAAATTACAAAAACCCATACATATATTATAGAGTGGAAATATCAGTTTTGTAGATGTTGGAAGAAGAGAATTTGGTTTCTGATAATTGGCTCAGTTGTGTATTGGCAATGCAATTAAATCACCGCTAAGGAGATTACAAACCCTGACCGTCGAGTGGCTGGACAGTCCTAATTAAAAGCTAAACAAAACAAAATAAAATAAATTTTCTCTCTATTTATATATTTTCAGCATTTTTCCACTTCCTTTCCCTCTCCTACTTCTAACCAACTAGTTGCCTTCCTCTCCAAGCTAAGAATAACAGGGTAACTTGAATTGAGAGTGCTCCTCCCCCCGAGCTAGTCTACTACACATTTCCCCACTAACAAAATGGTCTCTTTTCTCTTCACATACTGATATATGCATATTCTATAGTGGTTTTACCCCCGTCCTTTAGTACTTTTCCATCTTAAATGAGCTCTTAGGAGCCGTCTTTTGTACTAATATGCGTTGTGTAGTGTGCCTTGAGTTTTCAGGTTATTTGAAGAGAAATTGGCCTTTTAAGGCTCGTTTCATGATATTACGGGCAACTACACGATCCCGCATGTTCGGGATTGTCATTTGTCAACTCTAAGGAGCCTACGATGCCTATTTTTGAGCCCTTAGAGTTAGACTCGGTGCAAGGCCTATATTGAAGGTCGCCCGGCGATCTACGGGCGAAGGGAGACCAATCGGGCGAGCAGAAGAAGAAAAGCTCACATCTACATGCACCCGATCGGGCGCCATTCGCCTGATCGGGCGCTGGGCTCGTCAAGTTTTTCAAGGCAGCTGGATGCCAGACGGGCGAGAATTATGCTTTGCGCACGCGCCCGATCGGGCGCCCATCGCCCGATCACCATCGCGCGCCTGCGTGCTACACCTGCTACTACTGGAATTTGCGAGTTGGCAAACCCTTTGCCCGATCGGGCGACGACAACCTGGACGCGCTTTTCGTGTTTAATGATCCGTTTTTATTTAGTTTTTTGGCTAGACTATAAATACTAGGCCCTTAATTATTTGTAATCATCTTATATTTTTCAGCACTTTGAGTTTAGTACTTAGTTTTTATTCTCTCCAAACTTTTTGTCAACACTCTTTAATCATTCAATCCAAGTTTCAAGTTTTCATTCAATTCTTCGTTCATCACTCCGGTATTAGTTCATTCCTTATTTTGTTGTTTTATTTGAATTATGTTTTCATTAAATATATGTGCTTTGTTTATTTCAAGTATGTTTGAGTAGTTTAAATCTAGAGTTTTGGGAATCCATGAATTAATATAAGGGTTGAATTATAATTGTTGATTGTTGGTGGTGTTGGTGTTGGAGTTGGTTAATTTCCTATTGATTGTTTTCATTGCTATGCAATTAGATTTGCGCAAGTTTAATTGTTATAGTCGAGTAACATTGAGTTTAATAATCGAGAGATGCAACTTGATGTTTAGGCTAGTTTCGATAGGTAGAGCCTGGTAATTCTGATTCTATGATTAGTATCGATTCGAGAGAGCATGCCAATCTGAATAATTGCTTCATTGATTATTGTTCCTCATCCCGGATAATTGTTCTATGGTGAACCTATACCCTAGGCCTTTTATTATTTGATTTCTCTTTGTTTAATTAGTGTCATAGTTTAATTACTCAAACCAACCATTATTCCCGTTACCAATAATCTAGATCTTTATTTTAGTAGTGGAAAGAACATTGTTTCCTGTGGATTCGATCCTGACTTCCCTTGCTATTTAGCTAGTGATTTTAGGTTTATCTTTGAATAGGTGATACGACTTTAGCCTATCACATACGTAGAAGCATAAGAATCTTACAAGCCTCTTCAATCTCCTATACATCCATCCAAATTGAAAATCTTATGAAAGGAGAGAAACTATGAAGACAAATCAGAAATCTAAATGAGCCTTGTTCCCTCCATCTAGCTCCCTAGATGCATTCTCTACAATCGAGTCACAAAAACCACTCTTTTGGGGACTCCAAACTCCAAAGTGACACCAAGGGTCCAAGGTAAGTAACAACTAAATCATGGACGACAAACCCAGACAAGGAAGAAAATCAATTCAAGATGTCGGGTTGGGCATTAATTACTGTAAGACTAGACTGGACAATCCTAAGGCCTAAGACCAACTAGAAAACCAGAAGCCTGGAAATATTTAAGCCTGGTTGACACTCTTGACAAGTAAAGAAATGTATCAGCAGCTTCATCCAAACACCATCACCCCCTCCCTTCCTTCATGAAAATCACAACTCTCTTCCTTAGAAAACATCCTTCCAAGATGACGACCACCTAAGTGAACAAAATAGCACAAAGAGGATAACCCTGTCTCATACCATGTGTAGCCCCAAACCACATCCTAGCGGCCTATTAACTAATACTGTAAAGCCAATCTGTGGAAGGACAGCCACCATCCACTTTCTCAACCTAGGTCCAAAGTCGTTATTTTCCATCACCTATTCACCTTATCCAATAAATTCGAAAAAAAAAATCATAAGTTTACCCAAAATTATTTATAAAATAACCCAGGACCTCACCTCTCAAAGAATTATCCACCACCTCATTAGCTACCGCAGCACCATCTACAATTTTCTAACAATGCAATTTGGTTAACAAAAGTTGTACTAGATAAGAGTAGTAAGACCCATTCAACAGGTTTGAAAGAACCATAGCCAAATGTTATGAATACTATAACCAGACTAACAGACATCAAGTCTTTGACCTTGACAGACTTGCCCTTATAAACTAAGGTAATGAAGGTAATAGTAACAAATAGTAGCTCCAAAATCACCATCACCATGAGAATAAGAGACTTTTTTGTTTGAATAACGTAATCTCTCTACTTCATGTTTGTCCAAGATAACTTTCTTCTGATGAGGATTTACATTTTGGCTAATATGGGGGTTTGTCGATATTATGAAGAGACCATATGCCAAGACCCTTGACATCTTTCATAAGCCTAGAACAGCAATCCACCCAATTAAACCTCTTATCACTCTCCTTGTTAGCCCTTAAAATTTTCTGTCAATTGTCTTCAACTTTAAGCAAAATCAACAGAATTAAGGAATAAATGACAAGACAGTGTAAGCCAACAAGGTACTCTTCAACAAAGTCAGCCAACGATTAGAATGAATTTAGGGCGTGTTTGGTACGACCACAGGAAAGAAAACGGAATGGAGTCAGTTATGAGAGAGGAAAGGTAACAATAAGCGTTACCGTTAAAAGTTGTTTGGTTTTATAAAGGAATGGAATCACAGTACTCTGTATTTCGTAACACAGTATATTTGGAAAAAACAAAATAAACATAAAATCTCCTCCCCAACATCACCTACCTGTTCCCTTCTTCACCAAAACTAGAAGAACCTACTCCCTGTCTTATCAGCAAGATAATCACAAGCATTCAAAGCCAAATCTTAACACAAAATAATGGAAGACAAAAAATTGGAAATCATAAATAATTAAAGAATTTGAAAGCATGGGGTTATCAGATTGGAAAACTCTACCAGTTTTGCAAATTCCAATTTCTTTTGCCCAGATTCAGATTCAAGAATCTTAAAACCAAAATTTCAGAAGATGTTATTGGAATTCTCGAATAACTTAAATCAGATAATGAGAACAAATATACTGAAGAAATTATGTCCAATTTGACTGAGAGACTGGGAAAGATTGAAGAGGAGAGAGACATAGAGGGAGAGAGAGATGAAAGTTCTAGTACGATTTTTAGAAAATTGGAGAGGTATTTGTTACTGCTGGGTTATGAGTGGTAACAGATGGGTGGAGTAGATTACACCTAAGAAACGGTAAGGGATATCCAAGCCCATAAACCAAACAATGCCAAACGGTATGGCTTAACTGAATCCGTTTCTGGGCCTTTAGAAAAGCATACCAAACATGCTCTTAAATTCAACTCGGGTAGCCTCTTAGAGTTCCAAGCAGCTTTCATTTTATAAGGAGCAGAAAGCGGAATCCCCAAATACAAAATCAGTTTAATATTGTAAATGTAAGATGTTGACTACAAAAGATACAGTTCTCATATTTCATCAAATCCTTCTATGATGTGAGCCAAACTGCTAAGAAAAAATCCATCTACCAAGCCTACTGCCATTTTCCACCATATTGCAGAAGGATTGCATAATTAAACTAATTACAATGATTTAAATGGATTTTCTTGACATTAATCTATAGAACAACGAAAGGCACCGATTAACCAAATTGAAAGTCCAGCTCATTTGCATCGTAGATCGTAGAGTACTGATTGCTAGAATGCATGAATACAATTCGTAGAAAATATTTTGAAAATAAGAAAGTTTATGAAAGAGGGAGAATTGAGAAAGCTAATATATGAGACCCAAGGAGTATTTCTAAAAATCAAAGAGTATATCTATTTCATTTATCTACATCCTGGAGGTTATTTCCCTCTATCCCTCCCTGGTGAAAGACAATATATTCAACTACCAAATCCCGCATCGGTAATTCCAGTCCATGTTTACCACCTACGCAGCACATAATATCAAAAGCTGAAGAGAAAAGGAAAAACAACCCTAACTTGGGCGGCTTACTCAAGCTTATAAATGTACCATGCACCACTGACTAGGGCTGAAGCTAAGACCTGCCCAGCTGCCTTCTCCAACCCCACAATCTTGAGGTGAAACCGCAAACAGCAGCTTCTGAACATCTGTCAAGAAATCAAGCACAGTTAACAGGTCAAGCAAAACAGCTGATCAGCAAAGGGCCAATGACTATAAACAAACAATACATAGCTAGTTAGCTACCAAGTTATCTAGGAAATTTTTCAGATATCCAATTATTTAGCTTGGTTCAAAGACAAAACAGCATATTTAAAGTTCTACAATCATTATTACACATAAACTTGCAAGCAACTTATTTTGGATATATCTTCCAAACCGGGTGAAAATCACCTCAACATTGAGGAAGAATATAAAACCAGGTACGGTCTTCATTTAAATTTTTGGGACACCCTTGTTATAGGGTTTGTACTCCAATTGGTGGAAATAAATATCTCATCTTGTAATGCTCTACTTCTTTGTTCTTTACCTTGGCTAGCT
The DNA here is from genome assembly GCF_020520425.1 of Spinacia oleracea. Taxonomy (NCBI): domain Eukaryota; kingdom Viridiplantae; phylum Streptophyta; class Magnoliopsida; order Caryophyllales; family Amaranthaceae; genus Spinacia; species Spinacia oleracea. The sequence goes on along the minus strand of NC_079490.1, from coordinate 157,015,769 downwards.
ACAAATTTGGTACTTGATACGAGGACAAGGGAGCAGTATTTCTAATATTATTTCATATTTATGCTCTATTCGACTTGTTTTGACTTATTTCAGACAAAATAAGTTCAGATAAGTTCAGATAATATATCAGACAAAATAAGTTCAGATAATATAAGTTCAGTTAAGTTCAGATAAGTTCAGTTAAGTTCAGATAATATAAGTTCAGAAAAATAAGTTTTTTTTTCCAGAGATTTTCACACACAAATAAGTTTATTTCAGACAAAATAATTTTTTTTCAAATAAAATAAGTTCAGCTAAGTTCAGATAATATAAGTTCAGACAAAATAAGTCTAATAGAACGAAGCCTTAGCCTCTTTATGTTACATAAAGCCCCAGTTTTAGATTACTTGGTTGAATAAGGGTGATATTCATTTTCAGAACATCATTTTTACAACTAAATTTTAAGATTGTTATTCAAGTTGGGTAATTTTTACTCTTTGGACCTTTGATTTCTTTCATATGCATGTCCAAGATAAACTCATTCTTTTAAGAGTATAACTCTGAATATGAAAGTGAAAGATCCAATCTTACAAAAGGAGAGAATCCACGAGAATAAAGACACCTTTAACAGCTAATCAATACCCATATTCAACATGATTTGACAAACATCAACGACTCTATATGTGTGACATCGAGGGGAAGATTAAGCGGTCCATTCCCGTTGTGTTGCCCTCGTAGAATTCTCAAAGCCAATTAACCACTCCTCGGGGGGTTGGAGGATTTTGTCAACTAATAATCCAACTTCCAATCATCCTACCCTTCCCATTTATAACCAAAAAAGCATTAAATAGATTGTTCAACTAACCTCATTTACAAGGTGGCCAAAATGAACAGAAAAGAGTAGCTAACAGCTAACATAACACCATTGACTAAGTAAAAACTTGGTGTAACTGATGCTTATGAAACATCACAACTATAATCACATAATGTTTCATATTCAATACTTCTAAACTGATTCTGAAAGCCCTGTATCAAATTGATAAAACATCCATATGAGAAGAAGTGCCATTTCCAAAGTAACAAACTTAAAAAGAAAAGTAGTAATATTTGATTTCCTCTAACTGGTAGATGAATAACAATCATAAATAATTCCATAAAATGGATAATTTGGTTGTTCTCAACGGTTATGTTGCTAGTGTCATAATTTAATACTATGTATGAGAATTGCATAAAAAAAATGTTGATTTTTCTTTTAATTGTTATTAAAATGGACATTTTATCAATCAACCATATTTCTATAAAGAATTTACCAAACACCTGAGAGTTCTTTCTCACGGTTATAGAGAAGTTGAGCCACAATACAACCAATTTTTCAGTACTTGTACACTCAACAACAACTCCAAATGAAGCACATTTGTCACCTAACTCTTGACAGGATATTCTGTTTTGGCATTCAAGGCACACAAAAGAACATTACAGATTTTTTTTTTTTTTGAATTCTTGAAGTTTAAAAACATAACAGGAAGTTCACCTATACCATCAGCGTCAAGCTCCGACACAATAAGATGACCATAAGAATCAACACTTCCTAGAATAAACCCTTTGCCTGCACACAAAAAGATGACAAGGCCATTCAGGGCACAAAAAAGGAACATGTAATATACAAAGACAATTTTCATTTTATAGCAAAATGTGTCACCTATTGACACAACACAACCATTCCTTATAAGAAAGGACATGAATAAACTAAAAAAATAAACAATAATATACATGCCTATATGGATAGATACACTATATAGAAATATCCATCACAAAATTATAATTCCTTAAGCCACATTAAATACTTAAGAAGATGAACCTATCACGATAAATTCTTTACGTGCTCAAATGCATCAAGTGTACATATAGAGAGACTATGTTTCCTTTCAATAATGGAATAAGTGAATAATGGCTTTTAATTTTATAGAGAAACTAGAAGAATCACATAATTCGCATGGTGAAGACATGGTTCTGTTTTTCTTTAATGATCTAGAATAGATTCAGAATGTTTTAGATTTTTATTAAGACTATATAAGTTGATCTAAAGACTTAGGTTCAATTTGTCTACTCATGTTTGTGAATAAGGAGTAATCTATATTGGACGAATTCTCTTCTTCTGCACAGCGTGACATTCAAAGTGTATCCTCTTATTGGGCCTTCATTTAGATAATCAGAAATCTCAAGAGTTCATTGAAGAATTATTTCCATCTTCGGAACCTGCTCATCCTCGACATGAACTCCTGAATCTCCATCCTTGAATTCCTACACAAATATCTCAAATATTTATTTCCCTTCGTGTTGTGCTCTCCATTAAAATTCTTTCTATCCCATCTTCAAGTCCAACTACACATATAGTAACTTCATATTGTTGGAAATAATAATGTATTCGGAGGGTTTTGAGTTGGGTCTGGACCAGTAGGACTTGAAGCCACTTTGTTTTATTTTCTTTTCTCTATATAAATATTCCAAATATTCTTTTGCTTTAGAACTCTACCATTAAGATTTATGGAGAGGGATTAAACCCCATAAACACAAACCCTAAAATATACATAGCACATCTGAGCAACTCCAACTTTTGAGTTCAGGGTTTAGAATTTGAAAGTGATGTGTTAACCTTGGGGGTGTTCTTCACTATAAGCCTACACTGATAGGGTGAAAAGATTATCTTCTAAGGAAATGGCCATCATACTAACGTTATTCTAGTGAGTGGCCATCATACTAACGTTATTCTTGTGATCTACAATCAAGTAATATCCTCACTATGTCTATCATTATTTTTTGGAATTTTTGGTATTTACTACCTTGAAAATACACCACTTTGTATTTACTACCTTATGAAAATTTTATTTTAAATTACTACCTTAAAGTTCCAATTTATTTTTATTTACTACCACTTTACAATTTTCTCATTTTAAAATTGAGATATCTCTTTCGTTTCTTAATCATTTTAAGTGATTCAAAGCCCATTCTTCTCATTTATGTGTAAGGATTGCATAGAGATCTTGCTTTTAAACTTTTGCAAAAGGTTAAACGATTTAAATATTATATGTAAAACTTTAAAATATATATGAATTATCAAACGAATTATTTTGAAATGTCGTTCTCAATGAAATCCCTATAGAGCAAGGAGAATAATGAACTTTGAATCACATTAAACGATTAAGAAACGAAAAATATATCTTAATTTTAAAATGAGAAATCTGTAAAGTGGTAGTAAATTAAAAAAAAATGGAAGTTTAAGGTAGTAATTTAAAATAAAAATTACATAAGGTAGTAAATACAAAAGTGGTGTATTTTTAAGGTAGTAAATACCAAAATTTCCTTATTTTTTGGTATCAACAGTTTCTTTACAACACATATACATTTGCTATTGCATGCCACTCAACTTATTTTTTGTTCTTTCTCCATCCCAATATGTTTGTCATTCCTACATTTTCCATCACCAAGTGACACTCTTATTTCTCCCCGATCGGCTACTCCACCTCTTCATTCCACGATGATTTATTCCTAAATGCTGTACATTTTTCTTGGATTCTCCCAAACCACCTTTACTACTAGTCTACTACACAAATTCAGTTCTTCATTTTGCTCCAAGTGGCATATGGGTCTACCTTTCGGACCAGGCAGTCTCGTAAATCCACCCATACAATGGCCCAAAGATCTTATATTATTACCATAACTTAGTGGTGTTGTCATGTTGTGGTGGTAACTACTGCATTGAAGGAGTTCAGAACCCACACAGTTCAATCCACGTTAAGGTTTGCATATATATAGGAAATCATACTCCTCAATTAATGGAGTGAACATACTACTGATTTCACCACCTTTCATAAGCACAACACACATATCTGTATAAATTGAAAGCAACTCTCTTGAGAATGTGCTCTCAACTAACAAAATCTTCAGCCACACCTTTCACAAATATAATACCAAAGCTTAAATCACATAACCTTAAAGCATGAATTATGCCCATAGAATCATTATTTCATTCACACACGTACTTGTCCTAATTTCTTGATTGCAACATTTACCTTTTTAGGAAAAATTCAATATAATTGAATAATTGCAACACTACTTTATTTCCATATGATTTGTCTGTTATCTCTCAACTCGTTACAGGAACCCTCATTTTTTCTCTACCTATTTTCTCACCTCATCACATGGCTTGGTGTCATCTATCTGTTATCACACACGAAGCATCAGAAACAACACAAGCAATGAAGTAAAGCACGAGATAATGTGTAATATCGAGTATCAACGTACTCGGCATCTCTGTCAGCGCTACACTTTGAATTTCAGACCTATGAGGACACCGTTCCAGCACAGACGATCTGATAACCTTCACAAAGGCCAAATGGAGAACCCGACAACCAAAAGCAGCATATCATTAGTGATAATCAACACCTTTTCTCAAACATACACATATTCACAATCGGTTCCCCACGCATTGATCAACTGAGAAATAATTATAAGAAAACAATCACATACCTCAGAATGAGCAGGAATTAAAAGGTTATCCTTTCCTCTATTAACCAATGATTCTCCTTCCATTGACATCTAACAATCACAACCAAATCAAAATCCACCAAAAAAAAAATCAAAAAAGCCCCAATTCAACATGAATTACACAAAATCAATGAGAATTACACAAAATGATTGAAACTTTGGAGAAATTCAAAATAAAAAGACCTGGGTTTTGTATACGCGGCAGCCAGTAGCAAAGTAAGCGGAGCAAGAAGAATCATTAGCATGATTAACCTGTAGAAGATAATATTTAAAATTAACAGGAAGTTTTTCAGAGAAATTGACGGCAATTAGGGTTTTTGAGGGAAGGAAGATTACATGAAGCGCAAGACGAGTGGGTTGAATGCTGGCAGGAGAAGGCTGGGGAAGGAGAGACGATGGTACTGTAGCTTTGACAACACGCTTGGCCTCCAACATTCTCTCTCTGTTCTGTTCTGTACTGTACTGTACTGTACTGTACTTGAGTGTAGTGTAGTCGTTGTTTGAGAATTGATACTTGACGTCTAAGGCCCTGTTCTGTTCGATTTATTTTAACTTCCTTCAAACAAAAAAAGTTCAGATAAGATAAGTTCAGCAAAAATAAGATTTTTTAGACATTTTCACATATAAATAAATTTATTTCAGACAAAATAAGTTTTTTCAGATAAAATAAGTTCAGATAAGATAAGTTAAGTTAAGTTCAGATAAGTTCAGTTAAATTCAGATAATATAAATTCAGTCAAAATAAGTCCAATAGAACGGAGCCTAAACCTCCCTCGGGCGGGAAATACTCTAACCGTCACACAACTAGAGATGGGAAGGATGATACTCCGTAAATCGTTGGTGACCAGCAGCATTTTGGGTCCATATCCACGAGAAATTCCAAAATTAGACAAAATCAAAAGGTGGGCCGAGCCGAGTTCGGGCCTTGTTGCGGCTTAAAATCTACTATTAAATCGATTTCGACCGAGCTTCCTGACGATTTTGTGTGCCCATAAACATGGTTGTTAAACTCCCGATTCGTATCTTACGATCCTACGATTCTACGATCCAAAAACACGCCACCGATCTGGATCTTAGGTAGGATCTTAATGTGTGTAGGATCTTACGATCCTACCTCGATAAGAAATTTGAGTGGTGGGATCTTAATACGATCCTATGATTCTACGATCCGATCCAACGATCCGATCCAACATACAATATTTCAAGATACTCCGTAACAAATTTTTTATTACTAAATAGTTCATAATCACATATCATTAGAAATATCATACTTTTCTATCAATAAATTGGTTATAAAAAAGTATCTTATTCACTTAAAAGTACAGAAATTCATATAATTTCAACAACCTTGCGCATATCTTATTAATTGCTCTATTCTACACAAGTATTAGTCTTATGTGAGCAAAAATTGATATTTAAGTATTAAGATTACATGAATACATGATTGTACATTTCATTTTAATAATATAACCATTATTTTACTATTTAGTAGGATCTTACGATCCTACGATCCGATTCTACCGATCTGATCCTACCCCCTTTCATCGATCCAAAGTAGGATCCCGATCCTGACAACTTTGCCCATAACCCGTTATTTTAGACCGTCTCATTTGAAATTCAAATGAATTGAGTTTAATTTCAATTGTTCAAGCGCAATTTTCACAGAATTTTCCCCTTTTCATGTACTCCAAAACTACCGTAGCAAAACCTTGTTGCGGTTTAATATGATAAGAGAATAATGTTGCAACAAGTCGTAAAAGCATGAAATGAGAGTATTATTGCTAGTGAGTATTTCGTATACGTAAACTGATCTAGCTAATCCATTTTATAGGCTTTACATGATGAAATGAAACGTATGGATATTAAATGTACATAATTGGGCATTTAAGTAGGTAATTAGGGCTTTCTAGGAACGGCTTGTAACCGCTACCCTTTCTTTAGCCGTTGAGAGCAAGATGGAAGGGTGCTTTGTCACACTTTGCTAGCAGCCACATGTGTTCCACTTGGCATATCTGACCACGTCACCAAGAGGGTATTTTCCCCCCTAACAATTGTCCCCAAAACCCATTTTGAATTTATTCCGGGAAGTTCAAAAGGAGAAATGTGTTTTCCTTGATTACGAGAAAAGGGAGGAATTTGCCTCTTGCTCCCCCCAATGCTGACGACGTTAATGCAATGATGATTTTGAAGAGTTCAACCGCCCAACTGCGTCCATAAATACACCCGTCCATCAACCAATTTCGCACACTTCCTCATTCTCTCTCTTCTCAATTCTGAAAAAGCAACCGACGCTTTTCTCTCTCTCTCTCTCTTTTTCAGGTAACTGCTCCTCTTCCATCTTCTTCCTTTTTCCTTCAAATTTCTTTATGTCTCAGAGGATGCGAACAAAATGCACCCGCGCAAAGAACAGAAAAGTCGTGGTAGAGTGCGACTTGGATGAGGAGCCGATTTTCAGCCCTACAAATATTCTGGATAAGAAAAATGCTCGGCCGACCACTTGGGGGAAGCGAGATGTGGCGGCGCTCAGGGATGAGTGTGGCTTCCCTTCGTTGGCGGTGATTCGTTTGCCGCAGCCCGATGAACGGGCCGATTGGGTATCGGACGGTTGGGTGTGCTTCTACGAGTATCCCTTCAAGATAGGGTACACCTACCCCTTCACGCCACTAGTACGGGGGGTTCTGAAAACCCTGGCGGTGCCGCCGGCGCAACTGATGCCGCAGGTCTGGCGAGTGATGCATCTGGTTGACCATCTGGCCGGTCAATTGGACATGGAATTCCGGGTTGAGGACTTGGTTTATACCTACAAAGTCCAAAACTACGGGGCTGGTAGGTATCTGTTGCATGTCAAGGATGACAGGGAGGCTCTCCTGGGTTCGGACAAGTCGAACGACAGCGGGTGGATGGGTCGGTTCTTCTTTGTGGAGTTGGCTAGTCTAGGGCCCGACTCCGACTTCTTGACCGGGGAATGGATGGCTAGATGTATATTTTGTTGTTTTTTTTGTTTTTTGGGCTTGTTGATTTGACTTTTTCTCACTTGTTTGTTTTTGCAGGGGCATCATTTGACACTGTTGGAGTCGGCGATGAGGCGGTGGAAAAGACCGTTTTACTTTTGGAGGTTCCTTTAAAGGACAGAGCTTTTTGCGGCATCAAGTTCGAACGCGAGGAACTCTCTCAAGAAGAGGAAAACTCCGAGCCTGCAAACATGTCGACATCAATAGGTAAAAATGGGTTAGGGTTAGTTTACAACTTGGGTTCGTTGTCCTTTACAAAAAATAGATTTACAATTGTTGTGACGAGACTGTGTCGTCCCTGATGTTGTGTAGGAACTGGCCCGTCGACACGCTCTGGCAAGGCCCCTTCTGCGGATGCATTGCTGAGGAAGAGGTTGGAGACACTGGGGAGTGTGTCTGGTGTTAGGTTATGATTCATATGACAAAACATAAATCATGCGGAATAACCATAAAGCCAGGAAAACATATTATTTACACATAATCATTTAGCATAGTTTAGATGCATACACTTTGTTGCGTGCCCTCCCTAGCTGCGCCCGAACCGAACAAGAACAAGTCTTTAGGACTCCAAGTGTCGTCCCTCCGTAGATAGTCCACAGCACGTCCGGATCCGCCTTAAGCTTGACCAACTAGAATCGCCCTTAAGGTTGCTTAGGAATTTCGGCTATTTTAGGTGCAAGTGTATGGCTGATTTTTCTTCAAAATCTTACCTTTAGAATACTACAATTGTGTCTATAAATTATGACCCTAGGCACCTATTTATAGAGGTATAGAAAAGGAACTGGAATCCTACTAGGATACGAATTAATTAAACTAGAATCCTAGTAGAACTCTTATTTAATTAATTTATCCTTTTAGGATTAGGAATTTAATCATATATCGAATCCTGATAGCTTTAGGATTCGTATATGAACACAAACACACACACGCACGCACAGCAGCCCACGAGGGGCGCCATGCGTGTGCGCGCAGCCCGCGAGTACTCGCAGCCCATTGCCACGAGGCCCACACGCTGCCGCAGCCTTGGCGCGCGCTGGGCCTGCCTTGCGGTGGGCTTGGCGCAACCTTGGCTGGTGCGTTGTGGCGCACTGGCTTGCTGGGCGATGGCCCGACTTCGTGCTGGGCCTTCGTCTGGCAGGCCTTGTCCGATGCTAATTTGTACGATACGCTTCCGATTAAATTCCCGATTTCGGAATTTATTTCCGATACGAACAATATTTAATATTTCCGATTCCGGAATTAATTTCCGTTTCGAACAAATATTTAATATTTCCGTTTCCGGAATTATTTTCCGATTCCGATAAATTTCCGATTCTGACAATATTTCCGTTTCCGCCAATATTTCCGATTCCGACAATATTTCCATTTCCATTAATATTTTCCGATACGTACCATGTTTTCGTTTCCGGCAACATTTACGACTTGGATAATATTTATATTTCCGATACGATCCATATTTCCGTTTCCGGTAATATCATCGTTTCCGGAGTATTCATTTCTTGCTTGTGACGATCTCAGCTCCCACTGAAACCAAGATCCGTCGATTCCGAATATCCATAGATGGAGTATTTAATGCCATTAAATACTTGATCCGTTTACGTACTATTTGTGTGACCCTACGGGTTCAGTCAAGAGTAAGCTGTGGATCAATATCATTAATTCCACTTGAACTGAAGCGGCCTCTAGCTAGGCATTCAGCTCACTTGATCTCACTGAATTTATTAACTTGTTAATTAATACTGAACCGCATTTATTAGACTTAACATTAAATGCATACTTGGACCAATGGCATTATTTCCTTCAGTCTCCCACTTGTCCTTAGGGACAAGTGTGCATTTCCTAATTCCTTTGTCGCTCGATGCTTGCTCTAGAACATAAGATAAGAGCTGTCATCCTTATTATGTCCAGAGGTGTTTCTCGGTTTCAGAGTTCAACTGATCAAATAAACAGATAATCATATCCTATGATTGATCCGAGCACGGCCATGCATTTTACAGTTTCTAGCTCTCCGAGTGGCCTTGTACAACTTTTAGCATCTCATCTCGATTTATGGGAGGACAATCCCAATCTTGCGATCTTGAGATTAGACTTCGTTTGATAGGTGATTACCCGAGCGTTGCCTTTATAGCCTCCTTTTTACGGTGCGACGGTTGGTCAACGTCAAAGTAACCAGTTCTCAAACAAGTAATCTCAAATCACTCAGGTATTGAGGATTTAGTGTCTAATAATTTTAATGAAATTTACTTATGACAGATTTTCATCTCTTACAGTAAAGTTTCATAGGTCTGTCCGATACTAGTCTTCCCAAAGTAAGTATCTATGCAAATGATTATGACATTGCCATGCCCACATAGTTCAAGAAACAGAACTACTAGTCATCTTGCATTCTAGTCGTCTAACGTTTTTTATGCTTCCAATTTTATAGAAAACTCCGACCAGGGACCATTTTCAACTTTTGACATTCAAGTTCACTTGATAGACATTTCTTAGTCACAGGACTGGTCCTGACAGTCTATCTTGAATATATTGTCAAATTGAAGGGACTCATCATTTAATACTAAACCAAGATTAAATGGAATATGAAAATACATTTCATATATGATAAATGTTCAACCCCATTGTTTTACAACCATGGGCCTCAAGCCCATCTTTAAAACAGTTCATGGAATTCAAAGCTATGCTTGATTTCCAGTGCTACAACGTGAGTATTGCTTCTCACTTGTTGCATAGGTTTAGTTATCATGCTTTTCCAATCTTAATATCCTTTTCATCGAATGTTCTTTGAGATATGATGATAAGATCTTTTGAGTATGTTTATTTTGTGATCTAGTCTTTCTTGCTACATTAGTGGTTCTACGCATTTTGCAATGAAGAACCATTAAGTCAACAGACATGTGATCTTCCCAAGTTCAATGAAGAACTCATTAATATAAACAACTCTGTTTTATTGCTTCTTAGGCAATAAGTAATTTTACTTCAACTGTTTAGGTTGCTAGTGATGCTTTGTTTGGATTTACTTATCCAAGCAGTTCACAGATATGTGGAAGACTTTCCAGCTGTATCTTAAAACATAGAAATTAATATTTAATTTCCCACGCAACAACTCATGGTCTCTAATCCATGTTGCCATTTCAAAACACGATGCTTTTTAGCTCGTCCTTGTCAATGGTTAACTCCAAAGGAATCTTGCTTGATCCTCTGCCAGTGTTTATGCGTGCAACATCAATATTTAGCATATCTTTATTTCCTTGAATCAAGAACTATTCCTATGTACTTTTTCAAGTACCATAAGTATTCTTGATCTCAATCTAGTTGATCTTCACTTAGATCAATAGAGATGGGTATATGTTCGTTATGCCTAAAGCCATACGATACATTTTTGGCGATCCTCATATTATATCATACATGATAAATTCTTTTGCAGAATTATTCTCAATTGAATTTTATTCATGTAACTTTAGCTCATTCAATTACAGTAGATACTGAATCCAGCTAAATTCTTTGACATATAATATAGGTTTAAGAATCTCATTTAGACTCTTTGATGTTTAACTTAGTAAATGCTTATACATAGTTCAAACATCCTTTACTTAGATTTATTCATATGGGTCGAATATCTCCAATGGAGTCTTTTGTGTTTGATTTAGTAAATTCCATTACTTAATCTAAAATAATATTATAAGATCTTTGTAACCAGATCTTAATACCCAGTATGTACTAAGTTTCGCCATGGTCCATCATTGATGAATAATTTCAAATCTAAGTAATTAGCATTTGAATGTTATTTCATAATAGAGAGATATGTGTGTGATACACATAGGACCAATTAAGTTTTATGTACTCCCACTAAACTTCTTATATATCTATAAGAATCATGTACATTTTATGAAACTAAAATACTTATTAGCTTCACTAAAAAGCAATTCCAATTCCCAATTGCTTGCTTAAATCTATACTTAGATTTCATAAGCTAGCATTCATTTCAAGCATTATTTGGATCCACAAATCCTATGATATGCCATGTACATAGTTTTCTTCCAACATTTGATTGAGGAATACGTTTTGTCATCCAATTGCCATATGTACCAATATGCAATCATTGCTTGAATTATAGACTTAAGCATTACGATTTTGCATGAGGTTTCAACACAATCCACACCGTGAATTTGCTTGTAACCTTTAGCAACTAATCTAGCTTTGTGTGTGAACACAATTTCATGTTTGATGGTTTTTATCCTTAAAACAAACTTGCAACCAATAGGTGTGAAACTATTCTTGCAAATCAACAAAATTTCAATTTTTTCATCAAAACATTGAGTATGTTTTATGGCCTCTAACCATTTAAAACATTTGAGTCTATATATGGCCTCTAACCATTTTAGGGAATCTGGGTTTCGTCATAGCTTTCTTACAGGTCACAAACTCATTAATCTACATGATAATAATTTGACTGCAAGTTGTAGGTTTCTTCACTATCTAATAGAAGAATTGCATAGCTTCCGTGACCTGAACTCCATGTTTCTTCACTATCTAATAGAAGAATCTCATAGTTTTAGTGACTTGAACTCTATGCCTACTAGGGTATAGAACATCAAACAATATAATATCAATAGCCACTTGAAAGTCTTTTGAATATTCTGTTCTCCTTGAAGCACTTGTAAAGTCTTCTAAGAGATGTCTATTCTTTAAAAGCCACTTCTAAAGTCTTTAAAGAATACGTGTTCGGATTTTCAAAGAACTTCGAAAAGCCTCCGGAATGTCCGTTTATGTTTGTTGTTCGCCTCGAAGACTTTCGAGGTCTATTTTCTCCCACTTGTCATTTTGGAAACGAATCTCCAAAAGGACATTTTTTCGAGCAAACAAACATTATGTTCTCAAAATTCGTGGTAGAAACAATACCCTTGTGTCTCATTTGAATAAATCACATATATCTAGACATGGGCCTTAGTTTGTTGAATAACAAACACTAAGCTCCCACTGAGTTTAGCAACTCTTTAGATATATATTTATGAAAAGATATTCTTAAATTACTTTTCAATAGCTTAGACGAATTTGGTTTAGTTTGGTGGTAGTTGAGCATTTTGTTTTTAGAAATTATAGGAAAGTTCCTTATGATCCATCATTGATCGTATCAAGTACTAATTGACTTCGATCATTCCAACTTAGATATGCCATATCTTATGGAGCTAGATTGTGAATTTTACTACACACAATCATTGATGATCATTCTTGGTATAAGTAATCAACAACATGATCTAACCTAGATCTTTATGATTTCTTGCCAAGTGGATTTTATACTTCTGAATCTTTGAACTAGCCAAACAGATTCAAATTTATATCACTTTGAGTAAATAAACCAATATTCACTCAAAACCATGTGAAATAATAAAGTCATGAAATCTTTCTTTAGCTTTGAACTCTATTGTCTAGGCGTTCTAACAATAGTTTATATCGTTTGTTACTTTCAACAAGTAAGACTAGCTTGCCTTAAATTGATCTAGAAATCAATCAACTTTCAAAAGTCCATCGAAATAGAGCTTATGAATGTTAACTTGTTGATATGATCTAAGCAACAATGCCAAAGATTAGTGGAACTCTAATCAAGGGGTTGATTTGAACCTAGTAAAGTTCTTATTGTTAAAGAGTTGTTTGTTTTAATCAAGTATATTGACTCAAACCGTAAATGACCATTTCATTCAAATAAACAAACAAACAAGCATTGTTTTCGTTCTTCTGAATGTGAGTCTTTCTGTGTTTGAAGCAGAAATTTTAGGTATGCTGATCATGGAACAAAATAGCCATTAAGTTCCAGCCTTGAAAGGACTTAAAACAAACCAGATGACCCTACAACTAATGTAGCATTGCCATGCTTCATTTCCCACTTGTAGGCCATTAGTGTATCCTAGCTTCCATTGCTTGAGTCATTACCGAAGTAAGAACCTCAAGCGGTATATGATACCAAGGAAGTTTGATTGCTAGGTCACTTTTCTTTAAACATAAACTTACAGGTAGAAACGGAATTGTAAATTCCTTTCATTTGTTCCTTTGTTTTCCTATTTCTTGTACCCTTTCTTATAGCCTTAAGAATTGAATTCTTTAGTGTTGACTTTTATACTTTGTTTAGACATGTCCAATGTCACTCCAACAAAGTTCTTATCATTTATGTTGAATATTAAGTTTCAACTAGATGATCTTACCAGAAGCTTCTAAAGTTCTCTAAGCATCGATCTATTCGAATGTCTAGGGACTAGACTCATTCGAGAATTAAATGGACAAAGATATTAGGTTGTTAACCATTGGTAAAGCTGAGCGTTTTAAACTCAATGCTTTATGATCTCAAAACTACAGTGTATTTTGAATTCACAAACGCCAATTGGTTTGCCATTCGATTTTGATATTCGAAAACAACCATAAAAGTCGATATAAGAAACGTACATTTTAAATTGCTCACTTTCTCTCATTTCCGTGAATCGTTCTTGGATTCACTACCAATCGAGGAAATTTACTGTTACCTTTCTAAAAGGATTTACTGCAGTGCAAGATATTTAATTATAAACAATAATTAAAACATACATTGAAGCATGCAAAGTCTAAACATTTATCATGAATAATAACTTGAAAATTAAAGCAATCATGCAATTCAAACAAGTTATTAGCATTTTATTCGATTTTATTGTTCCGGCAGGTGTGAATAAAATGATTCCAAGACCCTAAAACCATTGAAGAATTAAGCACATTATGTATTTTGACTCAATTCTAAAACATTTTAGGTAAGCAAAAATCTTTTGCTAATAGTCTAGAAACTACTCTTGGTTGATAGGTACGTCTAAGAACTTATTAGGTAAACCTATCGATTTTGCCACGACATAAAAGGACTCCTTACTTATATCGTTGAGTTTCACCAAAACTAACATGTACTCACAATTATTTGTGTACCTTACTCCTTTAGGACCAATAAGTGTTTATTTTGGCATGGCACCTTTTAACTCAATTTTTAAGTTTGGAACTTAAGGCTCTTACTATGTTGGTTAGATTTTAAGTGAACTAAAATCCTTAATCATGCAACATAATCAAGCCACAATCTCATTCATAATTAAGACATATTTAAAGCAATAAATAACTTAAAGCATGCATAAGATAAATGTGATCTAGTATGGCCCGACTTCATCTTGAAGCTTCAACTTCAAAGTCCGTCTCGAAAATGGAAACTTCGTCTTGAATTTCACCGTGGGAGGCGCCATATTCTTCAAATAGGATAAGCTATAATTAAACTAATTACAACTATTTGATGGTACACATACCATATTTAATTTGAAAAACAAATTTGGTGCATTAGACCAATTACATTCAAATTAATGGTACGCAGACCATATTTACTATCCTATTTGGGCCATACTAGTCACTTCATAACCTGCAAAACAGTACATATACAATATATACCATTCACCCATTCATTATCATGAATGGCCCATATATCTGGTTAGTAAAAACACGTTGTATGCATCACATAAATATTTGCAGCAATTAATCAAGGGCTCCAATAATCTACCAATTATTCAGTCCTTATTAATTCTAATCAAGTTGTTTAACCTTAAAGGATTTGTAGACCTAATCAAGAGTTTATGACTAAAATTGCTCCCACTTAAACCAATAAATTCATATGCTTACTAATTTTAAACATAAAAATGTATTTCTAGTCTAACCGGAAACATACAAATTTAATTAAAATTTAAAGCTCATATAAAATTTATAATCAAATCCATTAATTTAATTTATTTCAGTTGAATTAAACGAATTTAAATTAATTCAAGGTTTAATTTTAGTAAAATAATTAGTATAAATAAAATTTATAATTATTATAATATTCTAAATTAAAATCCGAGAAAACAATTTAAATTATTAATTTTAAAATTAATTAAAATTATTTCCGAACTAAAAATTCAAAATTAAATTTGAAACGACTCAATCGAGACATGACGAGGTACTTGGGCTTGCGCCCAAGCCCCATCGAGTGCACGAGGCTTAGCGCCCTTTGATTATTCGTACAGCAACACACAAGCAACCACACGCAACGCAACACTGCAGTCCACGCTGTGCGCGCGCTTGCTGCTCGTCGCGCTTGCAGGCCACACGCAACGCAGCACTGCAGGCCACGCTGCGCGCGCCCGCTTGCTCGTCGCCTTGCGTCTGCTTGCTTGCTGGGCGTGACAGAGCGCGTTGTGGCGCAACACGCTTGCTGCCCACACGCGTCTGCCACTGGCTTGCGCCTTGCCCTTCGCCCTTGCCCACTCGCCCACATGCGCACAACATCGACACAGGGCAGCGTGCTGCCTTGTGCTCGTGTGCCATGGCCCTTGCTCGTTGCATCGTACCGCATGGGCGACGAGCTCCCTTGCTCGTTGTCGCATGTCCGCACTATACAACACCCCTTAAGGGTAACACGTAGCGTCCATTGCTTTGTGCGTGCAAGTTTTATGAGCGAATTGCATAAAAATTAAAAATTTTATTTCCAAAATTAATGACAAATTAATAAATCATATTAATTTCATAATTTTAGGGCGAAAAAATCGAAAATTTATTAATCAATTAATTTCCGATTAACATGGATTCAAATCTAGGTCATAAAAATTAAAAATTTAACATAAATTAACAATTTTTATGGTGGATTTTAATCATGGATACCTAATTAAATTATTAATCAATTATGAAAATCAAATTAATTCTAAATTATTCGAATTTCAACAAATTAATCATAATTACAAATTAGGTTGTATAATTAACAAGGCTAGGCATTAAAAATTGTTAAATATATATTGTAGGTCAATCAAAAATTCAAGATTTATCAACAAGAATCGCAAATATTTAATTTAACATCTTAAATTTACAAACTTTTGCGTTCGAAAAACTAAAACCTCCGAAAAGTCATAGTTAGGCTTCGAATTTGGGAATTCTGGGTTTGGCCGAAATAATTTAAACTCTTTTTGTCAAAATTTTAGAATGCCTTTTACATGCGGAATTGACACAAAAATCACTCGATTTGGATGAGTAACGAAGAAACTGCCGAAAAACTGCGTACATATAATTAAATAAACGCAATTTGCAATTAATTAACAATTACGAAAATTAATCACCCCTTTTAATTCTTTGCAAATTTGTAAAATTTAACCATGTTTATGCAATTTAGATTATGAAAATAATAAGAGGCTCGTGATACCACTGTTAGGTTATGATTCATATGACAAAACATAAATCATGCGGAATAACCATAAAGCCAGGAAAACATATTATTTACACATAATCATTTAGCATAGTTTAGATGCATACACTTTGTTGCGTGCCCTCCCTAGCTGCGCCCGAACCGAACAAGAACAAGTCTTTAGGACTCCAAGTGTCGTCCCTCCGTAGATAGTCCACAGCACGTCCGGATCCGCCTTAAGCTTGACCAACTAGAATCGCCCTTAAGGTTGCTTAGGAATTTCGGCTATTTTAGGTGCAAGTGTATGGCTGCTTTTTCTTCAAAATCTTACCTTTAGAATACTTCAATTGTGTCTATAAATTATGATCCTAGGCACCTATTTATAGAGGTATGGAAAAGGTACTGGAATCCTACTAGGATACGAATTAATTAAACTAGAATCCTAGTAGAACTCTTTTTAATTAATTTATCCTTTTAGGATTAGGAATTTAATCATATATCGAATCCTTATAGCTTTAGGATTCGTATATGAACACAAACACACACACGCACGCACAGCAGCCCACGAGGGGCGCCATGCGCGCGCGCGCAGCCCGCGAGTACTCGCAGCCCATTGCCACGAGGCCCACACGCTGCCGCAGCCTTGGTGCGCGCTGGGCCTGCCTTGCGGTGGGCTTGGCGCAGCCTTGGCTGGTGCGTTGTGGCGCGCTGGCTTGCTGGGCGATGGCCCGACTTCGTGCTGGGCCTTCGTCTGGCAGGCCTCGTCCGATGCTAATTCGTACGATACGCTTCCGATTATATTCCCGATTCCGGAATTTATTTCCGATACGAACAATATTTAATATTTTCGATTCCGGAATTAATTTCCGTTTCGAACAAATATTTAATATTTCCATTTCCGGAATTATTTTCCGATTCCGATAATATTTCCGATTCTGACAATATTTCCGTTTCCGGCAATATTTCCGATTCCGGCAATATTTCCATTTCCATTAATATTTTCCGATACGTACCATGTTTCCGTTTCCGGCAACATTTACGACTTGGATAATATTTATATTTCCGATACGATCCATATTCCCGTTTCCGGTAATATCATCGTTTCCGGAGTATTCATTTCTTGCTTGTGACGATCTCAGCTCCCACTGAAACCAAGATCTGTCGATTCCGAATATCCATAGATGGAGTATTTAATGCCATTAAATACTTGATCCATTTACGTACTATTTGTGTGACCCTACGGGTTCAGTCAAGAGTAAGCTGTGGATTAATATCATTAATTCCACTTGAACTGAAGCGACCTCTAGCTAG
The DNA here is from genome assembly GCF_020520425.1 of Spinacia oleracea. NCBI lineage: Eukaryota > Viridiplantae > Streptophyta > Magnoliopsida > Caryophyllales > Amaranthaceae > Spinacia > Spinacia oleracea. The sequence continues at coordinate 156,997,727 of NC_079490.1, read as the reverse complement.
GCATTCAGCTCACTTGATCTCACTGAATTTATTAACTTGTTAATTAATACTGAACCACATTTATTAGACTTAACATTAAATGCATACTTGGACCAAGGGAATTATTTCCTTCATCTCGGCCTAAGCCCGTCACTGTGGTGTCACCTCGGAGGCCGCCAAAGGCTTCCACCGATGCTACGGTGACTGGGGAGACGGGAGCGTCTCTGCCTGCCGAATTCAAGCTGCCGCCTCCAACTCAGAAGAGGAAGCTCACTGTTGAGTTCCCTAACGACCTCGGGTCGGCAGATGCTCCTCAGCACCAGCTTTGGCCAAAAGTCGACCGCCTGTGGATGCCATCCATCCGAGAGCGTCAAGAGACCATGTCCTCAGTTGCTGCAACTGTTGAGAGCGTCTCGGATGCTTGGAAGGTATGTCTCGCTTCAGTGCCTTAGTTTTTATTAACATATATCGTCTTCATGTCGTCGTATGGTGACTAAAATGTCTTCTCTTTTTTCTTCCTTTTCCTGTCAACATAGGCCCTGCAATCTGCTTTGGCTACTCGCCATCATGTCATAATGTTAGAAGACCAGTTAGTAAAAATGAAGAATGACATGAAAAAAGCTAAGCAGTATCCCACTAGTGCACATATCACTAATCTTGATACCTTCTCTTTTTTCTTCCTTTTCCTTTTCTTGATACCTTATTAATCTTGATCATCTTCTCGTTGGTATCCATGTTACCAACTATCCCACTAATGCACATGTCACCAGTCATCTCCTGAAATTTTTCTTCAAATTTTATTTTGTTATTGGTGCTCATGTCACCAACCATCCCGCTAATGCTCAAAATTCAAAATTTTCTTCAAAATATTTTCTTCTACATTTTCTCCATTGCCATTGGTTTCTCCAAATACTTTCTTTTGTTGTGGTGCTCATGTCACCACCCATCACTGCTAATACCCGTGTCATTAGCATCCTTCAAATACTTTCTTCTTCAAAACATATTTTCTTCTTCAATTATTTCATCCTTCCTTATTTTTATCACCCACTTTTATTTTCTCCATTTTCCTCCATAAATTTATTTCTTCTAGTTTAATATCTCCATCTTTGTTATCTTCTTTAAGAAATTTTAGATTTAAAACTTACCTCTTTTCTCTTCCATATTTTCTTCAAATCTTGTAACCTTTCATGTCTTGAGTTTTCGGTCTTCAATGTAATCACTTTTCCAGCTCTGGTACCATGATATAAATTTGAGGATGCACGCGAAAGTTTTGATGGATCCGAATAATATAACAAAATTGTATTTTATCATTGATTACATTAATAAGAATTGTACAACAATATTTGCGAGAGCTCATGTCTCTCACTTATCTCTTTGGTAGAACCCTTGTTTCTACCCCTCATATTTGTGGGAGCTCTCTTGATTGGCTCATACTAAACTTATGCAAATACACACTACTACAAATATGGCTTTTAATAGCGTTTTTTTAATAGCGTTTTTGCCTCTATCGCTATCAAACGTATTAAAAATAACATATCATAGCGCTTATAAGAAAAACGCTGTCACATGTGCACATATTATAGCGATTTAACCGAGCGCGCTATTATATAACTATTGTTATTATAGGGCTTTTTCAAAAACCGGTATTACAACGTATAAGAAAAAAAAGGAAAACAATTATAACAAAAACCAATAAAAAAGAACCGCTTAATTCCCTCGCTTCTTCACACTGCCAAACCAGAAACCTCAAATCTCAAGACTCTCAATATACGCCGAAACCAGTACCACAATCCTTCACGCGGCGGCGATTAAGGGTGGTGGAGATTTAGATGGCGGCGATTAAGGTTGGTGGAGATTTAGGTGGCGGCGTTTCCTTTGTCCGGTGGTTCTTATTCTGACAGAGAAATCGATTTTCAAGGTAATCTCCATAGAATTTGCGAAATTCTGTTAATTTAGGTTGTTCTTAATTTTCGTATGAGATTTGGGATTATTGTTAATTAATTTTCTTGAATTGGTTTTGTGGGGAAGGAGATTTGGATTCAATTATGGTTGGTTTAATTATGGGTTATGGGGTTTAATGATAGGTTTTGGGGTTTTGCGGTTGCTAAACAACCCTTCCTCGCCCAGAATTGAAGTTCATCCTCCAGCAAAATAGCAAGAACTATTCACTGCTTTCCTGATCAATGAAATCTCTCTTTCCACATACCAAAATAATCTATAGTCAGACAAAAGGTTTGCTTTCATTCGATTTTACTCAATCAAGGTAGAAGAGTGTTACAATCTTCAAAGGTTCTTTGCTTCTTGACATGTTTCCATGAGTATTTTGATGTCATGCAATGCAAAACAAATGACTTGCTGAAAGCCTGAAACTGTGAAATAATCCATGTTGCATAATCTGCAAATTAAACAGTGATACCAGGTGCTTTTCTTATTGTTACACAATCCATAATCAAGAAATTGGAAATACAGTTAGCCCTTGGTGATTGAAACTACAAGTTGTCAAGAGAGGAGAGGTGGTGAGCTATGCCTAGTAAATTAAAAGGGGAAGGAACATTTTAAATAAATTAAAAGGGCAAGGTGGTGAGCTATGCCTAGTAAAGTTTACATATCTCGGTTAATTTCCCCCTAGTTCTTATTTCTAAGTACTATGCAGAACTCTTGTAAGCTAAGCTGCAGGAGTTATCCATTCTGGCTTTGAGAAAGGTTTTATCCGTGCTGAGACGGTAAGGATTATAACATATTTTTTTTATCTTAAGGAAATTTTGCTTTGCATATTTTCAGAAATATTAAAGGTTATATCCCTCTCTAAATAAACTAATTTGGGGAGGATGGTAGTACAACGCAGTGAACCTAGATTTGTATTCAGCTAAGCACGAAATCCTGTGGTAATAGCCATTGACTGTAGTTTTTTATTGCAGGGGTGATTCTTCTGTTCTTGTTAATATTCTACTGTATATGACTTAGTCATGGTTAAATTTCTCTATTAGTTTCTGAAATCATGAAGTTAAGCAAGTGTCAGTCCAGCTGAATTTTCTTCCTGGTGAATGTATTGATTAAAAGATCATTTTTGGGAAATAGAAGTGGTTTCTCAGTGAGTTCGTATTTGTCTCTTTCATTACTAAATATGAAGGTGAAGGAAATAATGCCCTTGGTCCAAGTATGCATTCTATGTTAAGTCTAATAAAAGCGGTTCAGTATTAATTAACAAGTTAATAATTCAGTGAGATCAATTGAGCTGAATGCCTAGCTAGAGGCCGCTTCAGTTCAAGTGGAATTAATGATATTAATCCACAGCTTACTCTTGACTGAACCCGTAGGGTCACACAAATAGTACGTAAACGGATCAAGTATTTAATGGCATTAAATACTCTATCTATGGATATTCGGAACCGACGGATCTTGGTTTCAGTGGGAGCTGAGATCGTCACAGGCAAGAAATGAATACTCCGGAAACGATGATATTACCGGAAACGGAAATATGGATCGTATCGGAAATATAAATATTATCCAAGTCGTAGATGTTGCCGGAAACGGAAACATGGTACGTATCGGAAAATATTATCGAAAATGGAAATATTACCAGAATCGGAAATATTGCCGGAAACGGAAATATTGTCAGAATCGGAAATATTACCGGAATCGGAAAATAATTTCGGAAACGGAAATATTAAATATTTGTTCGAAACGGAAATTAATTCCGGAATCGGAAATGTTAAATATTGTTCGTATCGGAAATGAATTCCGGAATCGGAAATTTAATCGGAAGCGTATCGTACGAATAAAGCATCGGACGAGGCCTGCCGGACGAGGCCCAACACGAAGCCAGGCCATCGCCCAGCAAGCCAAGCGCGCCGCACAAACAGCCACGCCAGGCCCAGCGCAAGGCCAGGCCCAGCAGGCCGTGGCAGCGCGCACAGCGCGTGCAGCGCGCGCGGGAGCTGCGTGGGCTTGCAGCTCGCGCAGGCCTCGCTGCGTGGGCTGCTGCTCGTGCGCACGCATGGGCGGCCCATCGTGGCTGCCGTGTGTGCGTGCGTAAGTGTTTGTGTTCGTGCACGTTTCCTAAAACGTGCAGAGTTCGGTTAATGATTAAATTCCTAATTCTATTTGATAAATTAATTAAATTAGAGTTCTTGTAGGATTCTAGGTTTAATCAATTTGTATCTGAATAGGATTCCAATTCCCTTTCCATACCCCTATAAATATGTGGCCAGGGTTCACAATTTATAACGAGTTTAAAAAGTATTCAAAGTGAGTTTTTGAGAGAAAAATTCAGCCACACATCTTGCTCAAAAGTGCCGAAAATTCTAGTACCTTAAGGGCGATTCTAGTTGGTCAATCTTAAGGCGGATCCGGACATGCTGTGGACTATCTACGGAGGGACGACACTTGGAGTCCTAAAGACTTGTTCTGGTTCGGTTCGGGCGCAGCTAGGGAGGGCACGCAACAAAGAGTATGCATCTAAATTATGCTATATGATTATGTGTAAATAATATGTAATCCTGGGTTAATGGTTGTTTCCGCATGATTTATGTAATATCATATGTATCATAACCTAACAGTGGTATCACGAGCCCCTTATTATTTTCATAATCTAAATTGCATGAACATGGTTAAATATTACAAATTTGCAAGAATTAAAAGGGGTGATTAATTTTCGTAATTGTTAATTAATTGCAAATTGCATTTATTTAATCATACGTACGCAGTTTTTCGGCAGTTTCTTCGTTACTCATCCAAATCGAGTGATTTTTGTGTCAATTTCGCATGTAAAAGGCATTCTAAAATTTTGACAAAAATAATAATTTCTGCCGAACCCAGAATTATCAAATTCGAAGCCTAACTATGACTTTTCGAAGGTTTTAGTTTTTCGAATGCAAAATTTCGTAAATTTAAGATGTTAAATTAAATATTTGCGATTCTTGTTGATAAATCTTGAATTTTTATGACCTAGACTTGAATCCATGTAAATCGGAAATCAATTGAATAATAAATTTTCGATTTTTCGCCCTAAAATTATGAAATTAATAATATTTATTAATTTGTCATTAATTTTATAAATTTTAAATTTTTTATGCGATTCGTTCATATAACTTGCACGCACAAAGCAATGGACGCTTCGTGTTACCCTTAAGGGGTGTTGTATAGTGCGGGCATGCGACGACGAGCAAGGGAGCTCGTCGCCCGTGCGGCACGAATGCAATGAGCAAGGCATGGTGCACGTGCACAAGGCAGCAGCCCTGCCTTGTGTCGTGGGCCACGAGCAATGGACGAATGGGCATGGGCGAAGGGCGAGCCAAGGCAGTCGCGTGTGGGCAGCAAGCGAGCTGCGCCACAACGCGCACTGCCTCGCGCAAGAGCGCGCAGCGAGCGCAAGCTCGCGTGCCACGAGCGCTGCGCCCAGCGTTGCTCGCGCGCACAGCGAGCGATGTCGCGCGCCCAGCGAGCGATGGCTCGCACGCACAGCGAGCGATGTCGCGCGCCCAGCGAGCGATGTCGCGCGCCCAGCGAGCGATGTCGCGCGCCCAGCGAGCGATGTCGCGCGCCCAGCGAGCGATGTCGCGCGCCCAGCGAGCGATGTCGCGCGCCCAGCGAGCGATGGCTCGCACGCACAGCGAGCGATGTCGCGCGCCCAGCGAGCGATGGCTCGCACGCACAGCGAGCGATGTCGCGCGCCCAGCGAGCGATGTCGCGCGCCCAGCGAGCGATGGCTCGCACGCACAGCGAGCGATGTCGCGCGCCCAGCGAGCGATGTCGCGCGCACAGCGAGCGATGGCTCGCGCGCACTGCGAGCGATGGCTCGCGTGCGACGAGCACTGGCGCGCGCGCAGCGTGCGATGGCTTGCGATGGAAATGCAGCAGCTATGCGACAAGCGCATGGGCTGCGCGCACATGGCCAGCGATGGCTGTGTGCGGGCGGCCCATGGGCGTGCAATGCGTAGGGTGTTTGCGTTACGATTAGATCGTTTTGAATGTTTAATTTGAAAAATTTCAGTTCACGTAATTTTAATTAATTTTAAAATTAATAATTTAAATTATTTTCTTGGATTTTAATTTTGAATATTGTAATTATAATAAATGTTATTTATTCTAATTATTTTACTAAAATTAAAATCATGAATTAATTTAAATACGACTTAAAGTAAATTAAACTTTTTGGATTCAATTATAAATTTATATGAGCTTTAAATTTTAATTAAATTTGTATGTTTCCGGTTAGACTAGAAATACATTTTTATGTTTAAAATTGGTAAAGCATATGAATTTATTGGTTTAAGTGGGAGCGCCTTTTAGTCATAAACTCTTGATTAGGTCTACAAATCCTTAAGGTTAAAACAACTTGATTAGAATTAATAAGGACTGAATAATTGGTAGATTATTGGTGCCCTTGATTAATTGCTGCAAATGTTTACGTGATGCATAATGTGTTTTACTAACCAGCTATGTGGGCCATTCATGATAATGAATGGGTGAATGGTATATATTGTATATGTACTGTTTTGCAGGTTATGAAGTGACTAGTATGGCCCAAATAGGATAGAAAATATGGTCTGCGTACCATTAATTTGAATGTAATTGGTCTAAAGTACCAAAGTTATTTTTCAATTCAAATATGGTCTGCGAACCATCAAATAGTTGTAATTAGTTATAGCTTATCCTATTTGAAGAAAATGGTGCCTCCCACGGAGATTTTCAAGACGGACTTTGAAGTCAAAGCTTCAAGATGAAGTCGGGCCATACTAGATCACAAATATCTTATGCATGTTTTAAGTTATTTATTGCTTTTAAATATGTCTTAAAATGCATGAGATCAAAAGCTTGATTATGTTGCATGATTAAGGATTTTAGTTCACTTAAAATCTAACCAACATAGTAAGAGCTTTAAGTTCCAAACTTAAAAATTGAGTTAAAAGGTGCCATGCCAAAATATACACTTGCTTGGATATCCTTTACATCAATCTAGTAATAGTTTTCGCTCAGCGAGGTGTTACTTATTGGTCCTAAAGGGGCAAGGTACACAAATAATTGTGAGTACATGTTAGTTTTGGTGAAACTCAACGATATAAGTAAGGAGTCCTTTTATGTCGTGGCAAATTCGATAGGTTTACCTAATAAGTTCTTAGACGTACCTATCAACCAAGAATAGTTTCTAGACTATTAGCAAAAGGCTTTTGCTTACCTAAGATGTTCTAGGATTAAGTCGACAAACTGTGCTTAGTTCTTCAATGATTTTAGGATCTTGGAATCATTTTATTCACACCTGCCGGAACACATAATTTGAATAAAATGCTTAATAAACATTGAATTATGCATGTATGCTAGAATTTAAGTTTATTAAGAGAAACTGTGAATGGTTATTTATTTGTTTATTCTTTTCAATTGTAGTTTTTAATATGGCAAACAACAATTCATTCAACATTCGATCAATTCTCGAAAAAGGAGAAGTTGAACGGGAAAAACTTCCTTGACTGGCAAAGGAACTTGCAAATAGTTCTTATGCAGGAAGAAAAGGAGTATGTCCTAGATGAGGCGATGCCCGAAGCTGCAGGCGACGGGGTCACTCAGGCAGCCCTCAATCGTTGGATTGATGCCAACAAGGATGTGAAATGTCTAATGCTCGCCACCATGAGTGCGGATCTGCAGAAAACGTTCATCAACTCAGATGCTTTCACAATCATCAGTGAGTTGAAGAACATGTTCCAAGATCTGGCTCGAGTCGAAAGATTCGAGACTCATAGGCAAATTCTTGAGACCAAACTTAAGAAAGGCGAGCCCGTAAGTCCACATGTTCTCAAAATGATTGGACTCATTGAGAATATGAGTCGGCTGGATCAGCAATTTTCTCAGGAAATGGCTATAGACACCATCCTCCATTCTCTTCATAGCGGGTATGATCAGTTCAAACTGAACTACAGTATGAATAGTCTGGACAAAACGCTCACTGAGCTTCACGGTATGCTGAAGACCGCTGAAAAGACGCTCAAAAGTGATAAGCAGGATGTGCTTATGGTGCGTGGGGGCAAGTTCAAGAAATCTGGAAAGAAGAGGAATGCTAAGAAAGGTGGCAACAAGGCCAGCCCAACTAAGCAAACTGGCGCCAAATCTGCAAAGAGGAAGGTCAGTCAACCCACTTCTGAATCCGAATGCTTCTACTGCAAGAAGAAGGGGCATTGGAAAAGAGATTGCTTGAAGCTAAAGGAAGATCAGAAGAACGGAACAGTCGTTCCATCTTCAGGTATTTTCGTTATAGACTGTATACTTGCTAATTCAACTTCTTGGGTATTAGATACTGGTTGTGGCTCACACTTATGTTCCAATCCACAGGGACTAAGAAGAAGTAGAAAGTTAAGCAAGGGTGAAGTCGACCTACGAGTGGGAAATGGAGCACGGATTGCTGCATTAGCTGTAGGAACTTACTATTTGTCGTTGCCCTCCGGGCTAGTTTTGGAACTGGAAGAATGTTTCCATGTTCCAAGTCTTACTAAAAACATCATTTCAGTTTCTTGCTTAGATGCTAAGGGATTTTCCTTTTTAATAAAAGACAATAGTTGTTCGTTTTATTTTAAAGAGATGTTTTATGGATCTGCTAGATTAGTCAATGGACTTTATTTATTAGATCACGACAAACAAGTATATAACATAAATACCAAAAAGGCCAAAAAGAATGATTCAGATCTCACCTATCTGTGGCATTGTCGATTAGGCCATATAAACTTGAAACGCTTAGAAAGACTTCAAAAGGAAGGAATTCTAGAACCATTTGACTTAGAGGATTATGGTAAATGCGAATCATGTTTACTTGGCAAAATGACAAAGCAACCTTTCTCTAAAGTTGGAGAAAGAGCAAATGAACTATTGGGTTTAATCCATACAGATGTATGTGGACCAATGAGTACAAATGCTAGAGGTGGTTTCAGCTACTTTATCACTTTCACTGATGACTTCAGTAGGTATGGTTATGTCTACCTAATGAAGCATAAGTCTGAATCCTTTGACAAATTCAAGGAATTTCAGAGTGAAGTAGAGAATCAATTAGGCAAGAAGATTAAGGCACTGCGGTCTGATAGAGGCGGTGAATATCTGAGCTATGAATTTGATGACCATCTGAAAGAATGTGGAATTCTATCAGAATTGACTCCTCCTGGAACACCACAATGGAACGGTGTGTCGGAACGGAGGAACAGAACCTTGCTAGACATGGTCAGGTCAATGATGGGTCAGGCCGAACTTCCATTAGAATTTTGGGGACATGCACTAAATACAGCTGCACTCACTATAAATAGAGCTCCGTCTAAAGCTGTCGAAAAGACTCCATACGAATTATGGTTTGGAAAGCCTCCAAATGTGTCTTTTCTTAAGATTTGGGGATGTGAAGTATACGTCAAACGATTAATTTCAGACAAACTTCATCCAAAATCTGACAAATGTATCCTTGTGGGCTATCCAAAGGAAACAAAGGGGTATTACTTCTACAATACATCTGAGAACAAAGTGTTTGTTGCTCGAGATGGTGTCTTTTTGGAGAAGGATCACATTTCCAAAATGACAAGTGGGAGAAAAGTAGACCTCGAAGAAATTCGAGTCGAACAACAAACTCTAGAGAATGCTCAAGATGACATTCAGGATGAAACTCAGAGATCTTTAGAAGAATCTGGTGAGAATCATGGTCAATCTAGAAATGTTACCCCGCGTAGATCGCAAAGATATAGATCTCAACCGGAAAGGTACTTAGGTATTTTGACGAACGAGAGCTATGACGTTCTATTACTTGAAAGTGATGAACCTGCGACTTACAAACAAGCTATGACGAGCCCTAGCTCCAAGCAGTGGCAAGAAGCCATGCAATCTGAATTAGACTCCATGTCTGAAAACCAAGTATGGGATTTGGTCGATTTGCCAGATGGCTACCAAGCCATTGGAAGCAAATGGGTTTTCAAACTGAAAAAGGACAAGGATGGGAAACTTGAAGTTTTCAAAGCTAGATTGGTTGCAAAAGGTTACAGGCAAGTCCACGGTGTGGATTACGATGAAACCTTTTCACCAGTTGCAATGCTAAAGTCTATTCGAATAATGTTAGCAATCGCTGCATATTACGATTACGAAATATGGCAGATGGATGTCAAAACTGCTTTCTTAAACGGCATTTTAACAGAAACTGTGTTTATGACACAACCTGAAGGTTTTGAGGATCCAAAGAATGCTAAAAAGGTATGCAAGCTAAAGAAGTCAATCTACGGATTGAAGCAGGCATCCAGGAGCTGGAATATACGTTTTGATGAAGCAGTCAGTGACTTTGGTTTCATCAAGAACGCAGACGAATCTTGTGTATACAAGAAGGTCAGTGGGAGCAAAATTGCTTTCCTAGTATTATATGTCGACGACATATTACTTATCGGAAATGACATTCCTATGTTGAACTCTGTCAAGATTTGGCTTGGGAAATGTTTTTCGATGAAGGATCTAGGAGAAGCACAGTACATATTGGGCATCAAGATTTACAGAGATAGATCTAAAAAGATGATTGGACTTAGTCAAAGCACTTATATCAATAAGGTGCTTGATAGGTTCAAGATGGCGGACTCCAAGCGAGGCTACCTACCCATGTCTCATGGAATGACTCTAAGCAAGACTCAGTGCCCAAAAACACTTGATGAGCGTAGACGAATGAATGGGATTCCATATGCATCATTGATTGGTTCAATAATGTATGCTATGATATGTACACGCCCGGATGTTGCGTACGCACTCAGTGCTACGAGCAGATACCAGTCAGACCCAGGAGAGGCGCATTGGACTGCTGCCAAGAACATTCTGAAGTACCTGAAAAGGCACAAAGATGACTTCTTGGTCTATGGTGGAGATGATGAATTAATTGTTAAAGGCTATACGGACGCAAGTTTCCAAACCGACAAAGATGATTTTAGATCACAGTCTGGGTTTGTCTTCTGCCTCATCTAAGGAGCAGTAAGCTGGAAAAGTGCTAAGCAAAGCACCATTGCGGATTCTACAACTGAAGCGGAGTACATTGCTGCACATGAAGCAGCAAAGGAAGCTATATGGCTAAGGAAGTTCATAGGTGAACTTGGTGTAGTCCCCTCCATTAAAGGACCAATAGCCCTGTATTGTGATAATAACGGAGCTATTGCACAGGCAAAAGAGCCTAGACACCACCAGAGAGTCAAGCATGTACTTCGTAGATTTCACCTTCTACGAGAGTTCGTTGAAAGAAAAGAAGTCGAGATAAGCAAAATTGGAACTGATGACAACATATCAGATCCATTAACTAAACCTCTGCCGCAGGCGAAGCACAACTCGCACACTGCAGCTATGGGAATCAAGCATATTGGAGAATGGCTTTGATGTCTCTGTTTAATGTTTTAAAGTTTTAGAGTTTAAATCTTTGTAAAACATTATTGGTTAATCATTCACAATAAATGAAAAGAATTCATTTTTCCATTTAATTTGTGGTTTATTAAATGATGAGTCCCTTCAATTTGACGATATATTCAAGATAGACTGTCAGGACCAGTCCTGTGACTAAGAAATGTCTATCAAGTGAACTTGAATGTCAAAGGTTGAAAATGGTCCCTAATCGGAGTTTTCTATAAAATTGGACGCATAGAAAACGTTAGACGATTAGAATGCAAGATGACTAGTAGTTCTGTTTCTTGAACTATGTGGACATGGCAATGTCATAATCATTTGCATAGATACTTACTTTGGGAAGACTAGTATCGGACAAGACCTATGAAACTTTACTGTAAGAGATGAAAGTCTGTCATAAGTAAATTTCATTAAATTATTAGACACTAAATCCTCAATACCTGAGTGATTTGAGATTACTTGTTTGAGAACTGGTTGCTTTGACGTTGACCAACCGTCGCACCGTAAAAGGAGGCTATAAAGGCAACGCTCAGGTAATCACCTATCAAACGAAGTCTAATCTCAAGATCGCAAGATTGGGATTGTCCTCCCATAAATCGGGATGAGATGCTTAAAAGTTGTACAAGGCCACTCGGAGAGCTAGAAACTGTGAAATGCATGGCCGTGCTCGGATGAATCATAGGCTATGATTATCTGTTTATTTGATCAGTTGAACTCTGAAACCGAGGAACACCTCTGGACATAATAAGGATGACAACTCTTACCTTATGTTCAAGAGCAAGCATCGAGCGACAAAGGAATTAGGAAATGCACACTTGTCCCTAAGGACAAGTGGGAGACTGAAGGAAATAATGCCCTTGGTCCAAGTATGCATTCTATGTTAAGTCTAATAAAAGCGGTTCAGTATTAATTAACAAGTTAATAATTCAGTGAGATCAAGTGAGCTGAATGCCTAGCTAGAGGCCGCTTCAGTTCAAGTGGAATTAATGATATTAATCCACAGCTTACTCTTGACTGAACCCGTAGGGTCACACAAATAGTACGTAAACGGATCAAGTATTTAATGGCATTAAATACTCTATCTATGGATATTCGGAACTGACGGATCTTGGTTTCAGTGGGAGCTGAGATCGTCACAGGCAAGAAATGAATACTCCGGAAACGATGATATTACCGGAAACGGAAATATGGATCGTATCGGAAATATAAATATTATCCAAGTCGTAGATGTTGCCGGAAACGGAAACATGGTACGTATCGGAAAATATTATCGGAAATGGAAATATTACCAGAATCGGAAATATTGCCGGAAACGGAAATATTGTCAGAATCGGAAATATTACCGGAATCGGAAAATAATTCCGGAAACGGAAATATTAAATATTTGTTCGAAACGGAAATTAATTCCGGAATCGGAAATGTTAAATATTGTTCGTATCGGAAATGAATTCCGGAATCGGAAATTTAATCGGAAGCGTATCGTACGAATAAAGCATTGGACGAGGCCTGCCGGACGAGGCCCAACACGAAGCCAGGCCATCGCCCAGCAAGCCAAGCGCGCCGCACAAACAGCCACGCCAGGCCCAGCGCAAGGCCAGGCCCAGCAGGCCGTGGCAGCGCGCACAGCGCGCGCAGCTCGCGCAGGCCTCGCTGCGTGGGCTGCTGCTCGTGCGCACGCATGGGCGGCCCATCGTGGCTGCCGTGTGTGCGTGCGTAAGTGTTTGTGTTCGTGCACGTTTCCTAAAACGTGCAGAGTTCGGTTAATGATTAAATTCCTAATTCTATTTGATAAATTAATTAAATTAGAGTTCTTGTAGGATTCTAGGTTTAATCAATTTGTATCTGAATAGGATTCCAATTCCCTTTCCATACCCCTATAAATATGTGGCCAGGGTTCACAATTTATAACGAGTTTAAAAAGTATTCAAAGTGAGTTTTTGAGAGAAAAATTCAGCCACACATCTTGCTCAAAAGTGCCGAAAATTCTAGTACCTTAAGGGCGATTCTAGTTGGTCAATCTTAAGGCGGATCCGGACATGCTGTGGACTATCTACGGAGGGACGACACTTGGAGTCCTAAAGACTTGTTCTGGTTCGGTTCGGGCGCAGCTAGGGAGGGCACGCAACAAAGAGTATGCATCTAAATTATGCTATATGATTATATGTAAATAATATGTAATCCTGGGTTAATGGTTGTTTCCGCATGATTTATGTAATATCATATGTATCATAACCTAACAGAAGGGACTTAAACCACTCCAGTGGCTATGATTGTGTTGTTATACTTGTTTATGCTAATATGTCTGCTTGTTTATGCTAATTTTTTCTTCTGTGATTGTGGTGTTCTTCTTTTTTATGCTAATTTATTCTACTGATATGCTGCTGAGAATACTGACTACCGATTTACTAATATGCTGTTGTGAATATTAATCTGCTGATCTACTTATATGCTGCTGTGAATACTGATCTGCTGCCTTTGCATACTAATCTACTGATCTGCTGATGTGAATACTGATCTTCTCTAAATGCGATTAAATACTGATCTGCTGATGTGAATAATTGTTCTGCTCTAAATGCTTATTAAATACTGATCTACTGATCTAGCTACTAATCAATCTGATGTACTGATTTTCCACCGTTATTTGTTCCTTGAGTGAACTACTGTCAGATTCTGTCAAAATATTACATGTGTTACTCTGATACGGGTGCTTACATACTTAAAAACCTTCTTAATTGAACACATCCATGCACTCGTTGATGCTAGTCAGTCAGTCTATTCTTGTTATTATAATATTACTCTTGAATTTATAGGAACCGAAAAATGCATCCTTGGGGATTTACTTGAAATCATATCGTTAACACGTAAGTGAGCTTAATTAACAACCATTGCTTGACTTTAATTAAATTTTATATGATAATCAATTAATGGTCTTGTCTTAATTTTTGTTTATCTTTAGAGCACTTTTCCAATTTCAAAGTGAAAGGGAGCTTGCCACAAAGTTGATGATGAACACAAAATGGTTAAAAATACAAGTATGCATTTCATATACTTCGTATTATTTTATTGGTTTGATCTGAAAATGTATGGAATATATTACTGATGTTTTTTTTTTTTTGTAGTAAAGGTTTAGAGCTGCAGCAGCTTCTCCTAGCTCTGCATCCCAGTTATGTAAAGGTTTAGAGCTGCAACAGCTTCTCCTACCTAATATTTGTGAATGGAAACTTCATATGGAGTATCTGTTAACTCGAAAGTCAAAAGTCAGAACTTTTGCAGTTTCTCTTGCCTCCTGGTATGGTTTTTCTTAACAAAAAAATATAAAGTACTACTTTTTTTTTTTTACACTGTACTGCATATTTAACATAGTTAAAATGAAAAAAATGGACATATTTTAAATTTAGGGGCCCAATTTTTGTGAATAGCATAGGACCTCTGAAATGTTTAAGACTACCCTGTAAATCAGCAAGGCATTATCCGCAATTCTTTTCCAACGGCATCATAATCTATTCCTATAATGTGAAGTTCAAATTTTTTTCTTCAAGTATGGCACTTATTGTTTATGATAATAGTAATTCTTTTGGGTTTTTTCCCTTTCTATATATGTATGGATACTTATACCCCATTGTTTTACTTTTCAGATTGTCAGTTTCCAAGTTATGACAGAGCAGAATGACGAAGTAAGAACCGAATGAGTGCACCATGTTGTTCAGCGACTGTATAATAGATAGGTTATGTTGAAGGAACCAAAAAACATAAGTCTATTAAATTAATGTATTTACGTAGTTTAATATTTAGAATTTTATTTTATATCTATGTAATCAGTTTTACTAGGGTGACAATTGCAAAAATACTTTTAATGGAGTTTTGGAAATTAATTTTCAACTATTTACTTTTCTTCAATATATGGTGCTATTGTGTGGCAATAAATGAAATATTTTTCAGGTATATTTAAAATATATATATATATATATATATATATATATATATATACACACAACCGCTACTATATATATATAAAATATAAATAACTTTGATAGCGCTTCATATACACCCGCTACTATAAAATAATTTTAAACCTTTAACAGCGTTTCTTTAATAGCGCTTATAAAGTGCTATGAAATAAACATTTGAATTATCCTAACATAACATATGACAGCGCTTTTGAAAAGCACTATTAAAGGTACCTTTTACTTTTAATAGCGGAGCTATCAACAACGCTTCAAGAAGCGCTGTTAAAAGCATTATTAAGCGCTATTAAAAGCATTTTCTGTCGTAGTGACAACCTATTTATAGTTGTTGTATTATGGTTTCTAGATTCTTCTACTCCCCCTCATCATCTAGATTTTTCTTAGGATAATTCTATCCATTTCCTAAGTTTATTCTAGATTATAATTTAGGCCCTGTTCTTTAGAGCTGAACTGAACTGAACTATAATAAATAATAAATAATAAATAATAAATAATAAATAATAAATAATAAATAATAAATAATAAATAATATATAATAAATATAAATAATAAATAATAAATAATAAATAATAATAATAAATAATAATAATAAATAATAAATAATAAATAATAAATAATAAATAATAAATAATAAATAATAAATAATAAATAATAAATAATAAATAATAAATAATAAATAATAAATAATAAATAATAATAATAAATAATAAATAATAAATAATAAATAATAAATAATAAAATAAATAATAAATAATAAATAATAAATAATAAATAATAAATAATAAATAATAATAATAAATAATAAATAATAAATAATAAATAATAAATAATAAATAATAAATAATAAATAATAAATAATAAATAATAAATAATAAATAATAAATAATAAATAATAAATAATAAATAATAAATAATAAATAATAAATAATAAATAATAAATAATAAATAATAAATAATAAATAATAAATAATAAATAATAAATAATAAATAATAAATAATAAATAATAAATAATAAATAATAAATAATAAATAATAATAATAAATAATAAATAATAAATAATAAATAATAAATAATAAATAATAAATAATAAATAATAAATAATAAATAATAAATAATAAATAATAAATAATAAATAATAAATAATAAATAATAAATAATAAATAATAAATAATAAATAATAAATGTTAACTAATAACTAAATAATAAATATTAATTAATAACTAAATAACTATATAGTAAATAATAATAATAATCTGTAATTGATTACTAAATAGTTACAATAAATGATAAATATTAATAATAATAATTCATAGTTAATAACTACTCCCTCCATTCCTTTTTGATCTT
Source organism: Spinacia oleracea (assembly GCF_020520425.1). Classification (NCBI taxonomy): domain Eukaryota; kingdom Viridiplantae; phylum Streptophyta; class Magnoliopsida; order Caryophyllales; family Amaranthaceae; genus Spinacia; species Spinacia oleracea. The sequence continues at coordinate 156,981,053 of NC_079490.1, read as the reverse complement.
CCTGTTTCTATAAATGTCGTTCCTATTTGATCTTCCTGTTTCTATTTTTGGACATTACTTTTTACCATAAATTTCCCCACCATCCCTTATTTAATTCATTCACATTTCCCCATCCATCCACCCAACCCCACTTTTATGATTTTTTATTACCATATCTTCTCTCTCCTTCATTTCTTTATTACTTTTCTTCATTTATTTATTATTTTCTCTTATACCCAATCATTACTCTTACACGCAATCAATACAAGATTCCATTTTCTTATTTTCCACCCCAAACACCAAACAGGAAAATCATTTAGGAATGGAGGGAGTAATAACTAAATAATTAATAACTAATAATCCGTAACTAATTAATAAAAATAATAATAAATTATATTAATTATTAATAAATACTCCAAATTAGTTATAAAATAATAATAATAAGTAATATAATAACATAAATATAAATATAAATAATAATTAATATAATAATATAGTAATATACATATAAATAATAAGTCATACAATAATATAAATAATAATTTAAGTAATATTAATAATAATAATAATAATAATATTTTTATTATTATTATTAAATTGAATTGAATTAAATTAAACTAAATTGAACTGAACTGAACTGAACTAAACTGAACTGAACTAAACTGCCAAATAAGTCATGAAACTGAAATTAAGCCAAAAAGAACAGGGCCTACAATCATAGTTCTAGATTTTTCTACACAATACATTTCACTACTAAATTTTTACAAACATATTATCTAGATTTTCCTAGATTAATATTTTAACATGCTAGCGCACAGTCTAACAACTAGTAACTACAAAACCTATATTCAAAGGTTTTGTAAAGTTAAAAAAAAATAGTGTCGTATTACAAACGAATATGCAATTTTCGGGTAAATAACTAGTTCAAATCTAAAAATGGGAAATTAGAGTAAGTTCTACGGAGTACTCCGTAGTAATTTAAATCGAGACTCGTTAGTTAGGTTGTGCAAGAAAACCATCACCATAATTAGATCTTGAAAATCCTAAGAGTTAAAGTCCATGTTTTATAGGAGTTCTTTCCCATTCTGGAGTGAAAGTCAAGCTATTGGTATGTTTGTACGTGTTACTAACACCGAAGTAGGCTAGTAGTCATGTCTATCAGCATTGCTTGTAAATTAAGAAAGTTATTATACGACGCATATCAAAGGGATTAATGTAAATTGCTAGGTAATCTTAATTATCACTTAATAATTAACTAACTAGTGGAGGTCCATCATATATCTCAAAATTAATCTTATAAGCATAGGGGGGCCACAGAGAGAGAAATGAGTGTGACATATATAAACATGACTTTATGTCATACTCCGTATTATGCATGGTATATAAGTAGCTGAATTAGAGGGTGATTATATTAGTGAAAGATTAGTGGCTTTTCTAATCTCCTAATGGCCGGATTAACACCGCTAATAAGCAAATAAAGCAAACACTATGCACCCTATCACCTTCACCATGATCCTTTAAATAATCAAATATTTTATTCCCATGTTCTACCTATTTAACAAGAGAAATGCCAACTAACTTAAAATCTCTTCCTTAATTAACTAGCTAGTTCTTAGAAGAACATACTTTTGCCTCCAAAAAATAGGCGGTGCTCACTTCTCTATCTCTGTCAACACAATGTCAAGGCGGTCAACACAATGAGAAGGCGGTCCACAAGACGCTCATCGTGTTTCATTATTGATTACTCGAGCCGGCCGGCTATGTCGATCAATCGATGATCATCTTCATGTTAGATCATTATCTATGTGTTTTTGTTATGAATTTATTTTATTTCTTCCTATACCATGGAATGTTTCAAGCTAGTTTTTTGTTTTTTTTTTCCCATGTTTGTATGGATTCTTTTGGCTACTACGTAGTAGTATTTAATTTAATTTTTTGATGGCTTTTGTCATTTATACTTGTTTCTTTTTTCTATTCAATTGAGATGGCATGAATTGAAGCAAATGTAAGTTATGCTCTTTCGATTCGACTTTCATAAATGTACATTATGCTCTTTTATTTTTTTATTTTGATCATATTAGTTTTTCTATTTCGAGGCAAATGATAAATACTTTTATGTAAGAACTAAGAAAATTACTTTTGAGAAATTTAGAGTACGAATTCCTCTTTCCCTCAAAAGAAGAGTACATATTCATCTTTATGGAACTTTATCGTTGTTGTACTAGTTATTTCTTCAAGTTCAAAGGTTAACTAGCGAATGGATATGTTTCTCCCTTAGGGCTAATCTGGATTCCAGGCGAGTTCTGGGTGGTTAGGTTTCAGTCCCTTCCCAATTATTATTGCGGGAGATCGAACACGGATTATCTCTACTAAATTCAACCTCAATCACCACTGAACCAACAAGTAATTGGTTACTAAACATATTTGTTAATGCTTAAAGTTAAAATATACTCCGTATCAAGTAAGTAGGGACATGTCCAAGGTTTTTTGTTCTCAATATTTGATATGGTGACAACTAAACACCCCCCCACCCCCCCACCCCCACCCCACGTGGTTTGCACACATTTTTCTTAACTTATCAAACATCAAAGGTAATGTATGTATAAAGTATATTAAAAGCTTTAAGGAATAGTGAGTACAAATTGAGAGGTTTCAATTGAGCCAAAAGAAAGAGAAATAGGGCAAAGCTACCCTGAATGGCAGGGGCAGATTTAGGAATTTATAAATGGGGCATTATGTTATTATATACGAAAGAATTAATTAAGTCTTTAAGTGTAAGAAACATGCAACTATAAGTCTCTAAAAGTGTAGTATAAAAATACATTACTATAAGTATATCTTATGAATATTCCTAAATGTTTTTGAAGAAAAAATAACATTACTGCGTATTTTTTTGTGTTTTCGTAAAAGCAAAATCATGAATCATCATAGGAGGGAAAAGAAGCGATGAAGGAAAAAACGACTTGCAAAGGGAAAAGGGGAAAAAACACGCATGCAGAAAAAGAAGGGGAAAAATCATATTTAACAATCTTTTAAGGAGGATTCGAACCCAGGCCATTTATGTAGCATAGTATTCAAGTAATCATAATGCACAAGTATATTTCATTGTTATTAATATAAGTTAATTACACATAAGTTGATTATTCAAGTGGAATTAATTACCCAAATATCAATTTTACAATTTTTTTCCAAAAATAATGGGACCCCTTCCGACCTATGTAGGTCCGCCCCTGCTCAATGGAGAACAAACTTGAATGAAGAACGACCATCATGTGACCTAATCGCTAAATGGTTCTACCTACATACCTTTCACCTCATGGTTGAGTGTTCTTAAAGTGGATTTTGTTCTAATTGAGTTTAGTGAGTTTAGTGTGGTATAATAAAGTTATTTATTTGGTAAAAAATTATTCGGGGTCGAAAAAAATGTCAATCTTTCTGATACAATTAGATGAATCAGAAGAAAATCATCTTAATGAAGGCTACAATATCTTCATAGACCTAATTGAAAAATGTCGTAAAATAAAGGTATATGAAAGAGAGTATGCAAAATACTATGTATTCTATATGCAAAAATACTCTAACTTCCATTTTCATGTGCATATATCTTTATAAAATCACCTGTATTTTGGCAAAGTTACAATGATCCATAAGCGACCAAAAAGAAATGGAAGGGGTACCACATCATCTATGAAACCACATCACTAAACTAAAAAAGTTACGATTCTTCAATAAGAATTACGTTACAAAGCCACTTTACTACGAAGCCCAAAATTCCATACAAATGGTGTTGTATTCCAATATACAAATGGCTCAATTGAAGCATTAAAATATTAAATTTTGTAATCATGATATGCTGAAATACTGAAATATCTTTTGAAAGCAATTGATTTGGTAGTGTACTTTCTCCCATGAATCTTAAGACTCTACTTTGGACAAATTGAATCAAATCCCAGTCAAAAGATCTATCTTTAACAGATGTTTATATCCTTAATTTGTTTCCCCCAAAAGTGTTTTAGAAGTTATGCCTTGCTAGTTTTGCCATTAATTAACCTCTTTTGTGCTAATTATTCACAGTGTTTTACAAGTTTCTTTTTAAAAGATCTAGATTTTCTTCCTTTTTTAAAGAAAAAAGGAATCACCAGGTAACAGAATAAAGAGCTTTCATTTTGATATATAATATACATGAGAATCCACTTTGTATGGTCAAAATTGAACTTATAATACCCGTGTGTGATGCACGGTTTGTAATCTAAATATAAATTTATATATATGGAATATAGTAGATAATATATTATCATCAAAATAGAGCTTATAGATATTCCATTTTAAAATTTATGGTGGATAATTTTGTTATTTCTCATTCAATGTCTTACTTATTAAAAATTATTAAAAAAAAAAAAGGTACATAGATAAAATTATTTTCACTCTCATTCAGCACTTGTGCCAAATATAAAATTATCTCGTGCACCTTTCATTTCGATAGTAATATGATATTACGATCCGATTTTGACAGGCCATTCCGATTTAAAGTAGAATCGCGATTTTGATAACCTTGGTAATATCCACTTAATACTCGCACAAACGCCTTATCAACCTCATTACCCTATCACTTAACACCTACCTACACCAATTACTTTATTCAGTTTGAGATGACTTTGAGGCGGAGTGGGGTTGCACACCCGTACCCGCCTAAAATTCTTATCCTCATTCCCTACATCTAAGACATTGCATGAACGATACCAACCCCTCCCAATCCCCGTCTCTAGAGGTACAAAATAGAATTCAAAACTCAACATTTTTTTTTGATAAGAGAGTTTTGAATTTCAAACTCTATTCTAGAGTCTATGACAATTCATTTGTTTGAATAGAGTAATTGAGTGAATAAACAAAACATTATAATATGTAAGTTAGTAGTAATTTTTTATATATACTCCCTCCGTCCCGGAATACTTGAAACCGTTTGACCGGCACGGAGTTTAATTCATTATAATTGACTTCTTATTTAATTGAAAGGTAGTTAGTAGTGGGGTATTTTTTTAATATAGATAGTGGGATGTGGTGGGGGGTCATGAATTTTCTAATGTTTATTTGGGGTAGTAGGGTGGTTGGTGGGCCCTTAGGTAAGGTGAGAAAATAATAAAATATTATGTAAAGTTTTCATTTTTAGAAGCGTTTCAAGTAATCCGGGACGACCAGATAAGAAAAGCGTTTCAAGTATTCCGGGACGGAGGGAGTATAATTTCATACTCAAACATTATAATAGATAAGTTAGTAATATTATGAGTGACATTTCTAAACATCACATTGATTTCCTGTCTTTTACCACCTACCCGTACCACTTACTTTATTAAGTTAAAAATGACTTTGAGGCGGGGAGGGTATGCACACCCATACCCTCCTAAAATTTTCATCCCCATCCCCTCCATCCACAATAGGAACGATACCCACCCATCTCGAGAGGTACAAACTAAAATTCATCTCCCCCCCCCCCTCTCCCACCCGCCTCAAACCCACCCCCTAGATTCTACTTTTTTTTTTGGTAAGAGACTTTTGAATTTTAAAACTATATTCTAGAGTGTTTGACAATTCATTTGTCTGATTATAGTAATTGGGTAAATAAACAAAACATTATAATATGTAAGTTAGTAGTAAGTAATTTGTTATATTTTAATAATAAATTAGATGAAAGATTAGGAACGCGGAAGGGACCAATCTAGCTAAAATACATCATCGCCTTGTCATCCACGACAAACACTTTTTTTAAAACCCATCACTGACAAAACTTTCCACCATCCCTGCCCACTTGGGGCGGATGCACGGGAATCTCCCAAAATAGCATACCCACTGACAATCTGACATCCCTATATTCAATAAATAATTCACTTTTCCTTCCAACTAACTTTTTAATGTATTGACAAATGTTTATAACGAAGTACGTAATATTAACATATATTTTTATGTGGTTGAAGTTAACAAAATAATTATAGAATCAATTTTATATATATATATATATATATATATATATATATATATATATATATATATATATATATATATATATATATATATATATATATATATATATATATATATATATATATATATATATAGGGGAGGGATCCTGTGAAAATAGGTCCCTATGTGAGTATACTACTATATATGAGAACGAATCTAATCCGTAGGATTAGATTCAATCTAATGGCTAGGATTAAATGATGAGCAAACCCATCCACCTTCCTAATTAAAGCCCACGTTTCTTTCATTAAACCCCACCCACTTTCTCTCTCTAAAACCTCCCTCTTCACTCTCTCGTACGTGACTCTCTTCTCTCACACAATTTTCTCTCTTTTCTCTCTCCTCTCGACAAAACCACCATTGCAGCTCCAAAAACGACCGATCAACCTATTTCATCACCGGTGTATTGTTAATTTAAGGTAAATTCAAACTCAATTGTTGTATATTTCTTCTCTCCTTCTACCATTTTCCCTAATTTTAACCTAATATTTTCAATTGAAGATGACTGGAGCAGAAAAACAATACGAACGACGGAGGTAACTAAAATACACAAATTTCGAACTACTTTCTTTGTCTTTATACATTAATTGTAGTTAATTTTTGTTAAATTTTAATTTTAAGCTAAACAAAAATACAACAAAGCAGCAACAATTCCAGAAGATACAACTGAGTAAGTATCTGATGCTTTGATTTTTGCTAAATATATTTATTAATTTCTGAAATTTTGTATTTATTTTCGGAATTTTTAGCATGTGAATTTGTGGATGTTTCTAGAGACTTCGCGAATTTTATGTTCCAAATTTTCTGAATTTTAAGTACTTTTGATAAGAATATATTTTCTGAATTTTTAAATTAATTTGAGAATTGAGAATTTTAAAATATTTTACTAATTTTTGATATTTTATGATGTTCTAAAAGTAAGAGTTATATGTTCTGAATTTTTAAACAGATAAAATGAGAATATTCGCACCAAAACAACGGAGCAAATTGTCCCGCGTCACTTCTGAACGACATCATGAGCAATACTAGGTAATATTTTATGCTTTCAATACTTTAGAACATGAAGGTTAAGAATGTAGAACATGAAAGGTCACTATTCAGAACAAATACATTGGCGACTAAATTCCACCCCCCCCCCTCCCCCGCCCGCCTCTTGTAGTGCATTGGTGATGGAAGATCTAGATAACATAGAATATGTCTGCTTTTTGATCGATGCATAATTGAACATTAGGGGTGTTTTATGGTTCTGGTAGTTTGATATTCTTCCATGAACTTGTAGGCATGGTAAAGGGGCTTTTATAATTTAGATGATGAGTGGATGATAGTTTATGTTGTGATTTTAATGTATAAGGTTGTTTAATATTTTTCAGTTTTGAATGAAAAATGATCTTAGGTATAGAACCCATTACATTATTTGAGTGATATACTGATACTCAGAAGCACAGTTGACAGGGATTATCATGATGAATTGAATCATCGATCAACTCTTCTTGAGCCGTTAAAAAAAATTCCCCGTTAGTTGTACAACTAAACTTCCCACTATCATTATTTCTTGCTTGTCTTTTCTGTTATCCATGATACACTTCAGGTCGAACACTTCTCTGTTTTTACATTCTTAATAGCTGATTTTGAGCCCAAGTATGGAGATACCCTTACAATTAGATTGTTGGCTCTCTTGTGAACATGTTTATGCCTCTCCTTGTAATATGTTGTGAATGTAATCCTTTTAAGTGAAGATACTAAAGGCTAGATTCAAGTTGCTCAACTCAGAATATCCGATTTTCTATTAACTGAAAGTTTAGAAAGTACAAATTCAATTGTTAGAACATATAGCTTAACTACTTAGAACATGTAGCTTAACTGATTAGAACATATAGGAATAATGTACAGAACATAGAACTTCACTTGTTAGAACATATAAATTCAATTGTCAGAACATATAGCTTCTCTTGTTAGAACATGTTGCTTCTCTTGTTAGAACAAGTTGCTTCACTAGTTAGAACATATAGCTTCATTGGTTAGAACAATATAACTTATATTGTTTTTAATATAATATATACATTATTTAAAAGATTACCAAATTTGTTTCATATGTTGCAGGGAAGAAACTAAAGCTCACTTTGATGGAAAAACCGAAGCTACTGTCAATTATGATGTCTTCAATTATGTGTTGGGTGTAGTTATGTGTATTGCGTTTGTTACTTGCATGTGTGTTTGCTCTTTTATGTGCATCTGTCAATTCAGAACATTTAGTTAGGGAATTCAGAACATTTATCTTAGGAATGCAGAACATTTAGTTTGGGAACTCATAAAATTTAGTTTAGGAATTCAGAACGTTTAGTTTGTGAATTCAGAACATCTACTTTGTTAATTCAGAACATTTACTTTGTAAATTCAAAACATATGCTATTTTATTATTTCTAATATTCAAAATTTAATTCATTGTAGTTTGAGCAAACGAAGAGATTGAGGGTTAAGTATTGTGGAAAGATTGAGGGTTCCAAATACTTTTCCTCATGTTCCAAGTACTTGTTGCTCGATCATGTTCTAAACAATAACTGCCTATGTTCTATATTATTATATGATTCTTAGAAATTACAAATTTTAATTCTATATGATATCACCTTCTGTTCTAGATTATTGTTGCATATGTTCTAAATTATTGTTGCATATGTTCTAATTATCGTGGAATATGTTCTAAAGGTTTATGTATCTGCTTTGAGTGTCTTTGTAAATGTAACTTCCTAAAACATAAATTCTTTTTTATTCTTAAATGATTTTTAAAGCCTATTAGCTCAAAATGGTAGAGCAGTATGTCATTGCACATGGGTGTAGGTTCGAGTCCTACATAGGCTGGAATAATTACGAGTTAAACTTTCTGTCAACTAAAGCATGGTTAATCAAGAAGGTATAATATGTACAATAGACATCGTTTCTCCCATATTGTTGCTAAACAATAGCCCTCATATTAAAGCTCTTACATTGATGTTTTAAAAAAATTGAATTGTTGTTCTAAATAGTGTAACATATGTTCTAAATATTAAAACATATTTTTAGACACAAACATTGAACATTGGTAGGTCCATATGTCCTCAGTTTTTTTAAGCTCTGCCTTTATTTTATGTAATATTGTTGCCTTACTGCTGAATGCGCCATCTCTTTGCTTCATCTGATGATTTATGGGTAGAGTTAACTCGGGATAACAAGGTATGTTTCTTTGTCTACTTGTGGTCTCAACTCCTCTTCTAGATACAACACAAGAAATATCAAACAAAAATCCGTCTAATGTTCCTTTTTTCATGATATATAAGGGTAATTTTGTTCCAAAAAGAACGATGTTTCCTTCTGGAATAAAAGCTCTTGCAAATTATGTACACAACAAGGTTCTAAAGATAGGAATTTATTCAGATGCAGGGTATATTCTGACAGCAACTGAACACTATTTGGTTTCCCTGAATGTAGTTTGACTAAATACTTTCTGATGCACCAACATTGTCATTTCGAGTAAGTACTACATTTGCAGGAAAAAATGTCTGGATCACTTGGGCATGAGGAGCGAGATGCAAAGACATTTGCCTCTTCGGTATCACACTTTCAACTCTTGTTTGAGTCGAGACCCTTCTAACTTTTGAGTCTGAATCATATGTCATTGCTTTATGTGCCAATAACTTGTTGCTTTAAAGTCTTTTTAGTCAATGTTCTAAAAAAATGAAGTCTTGTTCTAAATAATGTGGTTTATGTTCTAAACTTACATGATTAACCTACGTGGGATTCGAACCCACATCTTTTGTGCATTTGCACAAAGCTCTACCTATTGAGCTAGTAGGCTAGTTGTTTTTCAATATAGAATATTTAAACATAAACAAAAAACCAAAACAATGCTTTAGGAGTACGAAGCAAACCTCTTACAAGATGTTGCCCCTTCCAACTTGCTCTTGATGCCGCTCCTGCCATCAGATTCTTGCTTTATATATTAACATAATAAAGTAAACTATATGTTCTAAATATTTCCACTTATGTTCTAAAAGATATATTGATGTTCTAAATATGAAATCTACATAGAAACTAAACATGAAAAAGGTGAAAGCAACTTATTCCGAATAGAACCACTTCTAAGAAACTACACAAGTTAATTCCCTTTGTATAAAACCCAATTTCCAGTTATCTACTTCACCCTATTTCAAGTAAACAAGCAAAAAGAAACTAAGGTAGCGCAACGAGACATTTTATTTTATTGGAAACCAAACCAAAATAAAAGGTAGGTTGAAACATGCTTCTAGAAACAGATCCGCAAACAAGAAATCAAAACTTCTCGACCTGCAGTAGCAAATAGGCCAATACCTTGAGCATTTTTTGCAAAAAAAAAATCTCCAAATCTTATGCACATGAACTTAGACATGAGTTTATTAGCCTGCTTGTCTTCAAATTTCAAAAGGATGGCATGCTAGTTTTCTTGAATGAAAAACACCAATATGGTGATCACAATACTCACAAGTTAGGTCCATCCTCATGACAGTGCTATCAAATAACTCTAAAGTGTACAAGAAAAAACTATAATGTTATAATCTTTTTTCAGTTGTGTTCTAAATATCAAACAAAGGTCAACCATACGAGACTGCTATATGTTTTTTCTAGCAAAATCAGACCTTCGGGTTGCTGCCTGTCTACCAGATACGACTTGATGGCTGACACAGGACTTTTCTTCTTCCTGTTTTTCTGCATTCGGGTCAAAGTTGCTGATTAGTATCAAGTGAAGCATTCAGAAAATTGATAGCCATTGTTAATCTTGATCAATATCAATCATGTTCCCACTGCAATTCACCAAAAATTCCAGCAAATTGTACATAAACCATATCAACAGTAACAAAAAGTCATATGTTCTAAAAAGCCATAGCAAATGCTCTAAAAACCCATAACAAATGTTCTAAAAAGCCATAGAAAATGTTTTAAACCTTAACCCCTATGTTCTGAAAACCATAGCAAATGTTCTAAAACTCAAATCATACGTTTTTAAAACTTTAACCATATGTTCGAAAAATATGCCAAATGCTCTATAAACCAAAAATATACATCAAAAGATTTTTTTACAAACTATTACAGACATATAAGATATTTATGCAACTAGTATGGGTGCATGAGGATTCATATTCTAATCCCGTTGTAACAACTAGTATGGGTGCATGAGGATTCGTAATCTAATCATGTTATAACATGTATAATACATAGACCATTAGGTTAAACTTTCAGAACATGTAAAGCAATAATTCAGAACATCAAACACAATGTCACAGGAAAATAGAAACAAATATACAAAAAACTAGAATCGAGTATTCAAAACAAAAATACTATTACTCAGAACATTGGAACGATTATTCAGAACATGTAATGCAATAATTCAGAACATGAAGAACAATTTCTTAGAAAATGGGAACAACTATACAGAACATTAGAAACAACTGTACAGAACAAAAATCACTATTATTCAGAACATTAAACATAAGACACATTAATAAGAAAACTCACTGGATTTCGTCAATGATGAGGTCCGACTAGGATGAAGTTCCGATTACATTGCTAAATCTGTAAATAAGAATTTGAAAACAGGAATTAAAATACGAATCGAGCAGAACAATTCGATAATAAAAAAAACATAAACAACAACAAATCCAAAAATCAAATAATAAATCAAAAACAAATCAGGAAATCAAAAAAAGTAAATGAAAAACAAATCAGGAAATCAAAAAAAACTTAATCTAAAAAAATCAATAAATCAAAAGCAAAATAGATCAATAACGAAATCAGAATTCAGTAATCAAAACCAAATTAAAAACATAGCTCAATAATCACGTAATCAACGAAATTTAAAAACGCAAATCGGCAATTCAATAATTACGTAATCAGCAAAATTTTAAAAGGCAGCTAAATAATCATGTAATAAGCAATTAGATATTCAACAATTCAATAAGTTTTGAAAATAATAATAATCATGGAATCAGATGTAAAATTAGGTCAAAAATCAGAAAATAATAACATAAATATGAAAAAAAAATTGCGAAATTGATAAAATACCTTTAAATAAGAAATTAGATGAGTGTATTCGAGAATATGATTGAATTCTGAAGCAAATTTGAAGATCAAATCGACCTTGATTGAGGTCCTGTAATGGCGGCATGGTGAAGAGAGAGAAGAGAGGAGAGAAGGAGAAAACAAAGTTTAGAGCGAGAAAGAAATCAACGTGAGAATGAAAGAAAAATCAGCGAGAGATGTTGGGTATATATTCAAAGAATTTACAAAAATGCCATTAGTAATCCCTTGATTTTCAACTGTTAGATTAGAAATGATCCAAAGACCAAAATTTATTCTCACATAAGATTGTGTTCTCACATAAAAGGGGTGTTCTCACATGAGGCTCATGTGAGAACACCCCTTTTATGTGAGAACACAATCTTATGTGAGAATAAATCTTAGCCTTTAGATCTTTTCTAATCTAACAGCTCAAAATCAAGGGATTAGTAATGACATTTATGTAAATTCGTTGAACAATGAACCAGCCATCTTCTTCCATTTTCACGCATAATTCTTTCTCTCTCTAACCTCTATTTTCTCTCTCTCCTCTCTCTTCACTTTGCTGCCATTAGAGACCTCAATCAAGATCGAATTTCTTCGCTTAAATTTCAGTTTAATTCTCTGCGATTTCAATCACATTCTTGAATATATTCATCGAATTTCCAGATTTTTCTTGTTTAAAGGTATGCTACCAATTTTTATTTTCATGATTATGTGATTTTTGGACATATTTTGTTGAATTTAATTGTATTTTGTGGCGACTATTTGTATTTTGATTCAATTTCTTTCTGAATTTGTGTTTATATTCAGATTTTATCACGTTTTGTGAAATTCTATTGTTTGGAATTTATATTTGGGTGAATTCAATCGTCCGACGATCGATTAAGTTGTTCTTTGAATCAACTCCTTATATTGAAATTTTTTGTGTTTTTCTTGTTTCATATTGATCATTATTGTATCTGGTTGAGTTATGGAATTTAGAAGTTCATCATACTCAGGTATCATCATTCACGGAATCCGATCAGTTTTGCTATTAATATGTCAGATTATGTTCTGAATAGTTGTTTCTAATGTTCTGAATATACATGTTATGAACTGTTTTCTCATTCTTTCGTAGATTTTGTGGTAAATAATGAACAACTAGAGAGTTGTTCTAATTCAAATGTGTCTAGTTGTTAAGTTTCATTACCATGATATCCGAAATTGCCCAAAAAAAGTGAAGTGAATTTGTAAGTTATAACTTTTTGTAACATAATCTGAATATTTATATTTTTGTTTTATTCCTTTCATGTTCTGAATAAATGTTCACCGTGTTCTAAACTTCACACAACATGTGCTAGGAAACTATGCATTGTGTTCTACACAATATGCATAATGTTCTAACCACTATACATCATTGTTCTAAAAAATATACAAAATGTTCTAATTTGTATAATACTTTTATTATTTGTGCTCAGTTGTCTTGACACTAAATCCCTTTTGATATTTTCAGGACTTTGTCATCGAATCACTTTGTTCAGACAATACTCGATTTTAGTATTTGTGGTGCAGATTTGAAGAATTATCTAATGTTGCACTCTTTGTTACATTATTTTTTTTATATCTTGTTTTAATTTAGTGTTACATTTTAATTATCATTCTAGATGGACATAGTGTTATGCTTCTAATTGTTATACAAATTTTATATGTTTTATTTTAAGCGTATTTTGGTTATTGACCATGTTCTAAAATTAATTAAACACCTATTCTATATATTGTACGTGTTAGGTTATGATACATATGACAATTCATAAATCATGCGGAAACAACCATTTAGCCAGGAATACATATTATTTACACATAATCATATAGCATAATTTAGATGCATACTCTTTGTTGCGTGCCTTCCCTAGCTGCGCCCGAACCGAACAAGAACAAGTCTTTAGGACTCCAAGTGTCGTCCCTCCGTAGATAGTCCACAGCACGTCCGGATCCGCCTTAAGATTGACCAACTAGAATCGCCCTTAAGGTACTAGAATTTTCGGCACTCTTAGGTAAGAAATATGACTGAATTTTTCTCTCAAAACTCACTTTGAATACTTGAATTAATTTCTGAAAATATGTGACCCTAGGCACGTATTTATAGAGTTATGGAAAGGGAATTGGAATCCTAGTAGGATACGAATTAATTAAACTTAGAATCCTACAAGAACTCTAATTAATTAATTTATCTTTTTAGGAATAGGAATTTAATCATATACTAATTCTAATAGTTTTAGGAATCGTGCATGAACACAAACTCACACACACACACGGCAGCCACGAGGGCCGCCCATGCGTGCGTGCGAGCAGCAGCCCACGCAGCGAGGCCCATGGCCTTAGGCGCGCGCTGGGCCTGCCTTGCGGTGGGCCTGGGCGCTGCCTTGGCTGGGCGCGCGTTTGGCTTGCTGGGCGATGGCCCGACTTCGTGCTGGGCCTTTGTCCGGCAGGCCTCGTCCGATGCTAATTCGTACGATACGCTTCCGATTAAATTCCCGGTTCCGGAATTCATTTCCGATACGAACAATATTTAATATTTCCGATTCCGGAATCAATTTCCGTTTCGAACAAATATTTAATATTTCCGTTTCCGGAATTATTTTCCGATTCCGATAATATTTCCGATTCTGACAATATTTCCGTTTCCGGCAATATTTCCGATTCTGGTAATATTTCCATTTCCGATAATATTTTCCAATACGTACCATGTTTCCGTTTCCGGCAACATCTACGACTTGGATAATATTTATATTTCCGATACGATCCATATTTCCGTTTCCGGCAATATCATCGTTTCCGGAGTATTCATTTCTTGCCTGTGACCATCTCAGCTCCCACTGAAACCAAGATCCGTCGATTCCGAATATCCATAGATGGAGTATCTAATGCCATTAAATACTTGATCCGTTTACGTACTATTTGTGTGACCCTACGGGTTCAGTCAAGAGTAAGCTGTGGATTAATATCATTAATTCCACTTGAACTGAAGCGGCCTCTAGCTAGGCATTCAACTCACTTGATCTCACTGAATTATTAACTTGTTAATTAATACTGAACCGCATTTATTAGACTTAACATAGAATGCATACTTGGACCAAGGGCATTATTTCCTTCAGTCTCCCACTTGTCCTTAGGGACAAGTGTGCATTTCCTAATTCCTTTGTCGCTCGATGCTTGCTCTTGAACATAAGGTAAGAGTTGTCATCCTTATTATGTCCAGAGGTGTTCCTCGGTTTCAGAGTTCAACTGATCAAATAAACAGATAATCATAGCCTATGATTCATCCGAGCACGGCCATGCATTTCACAGTTTCTAGCTCTCCGAGTGGCCTTGTACAACTTTTAAGCATCTCATCCCGATTTATGGGAGGACAATCCCAATCTTGCGATCTTGAGATTAGACTTCGTTTGATAGGTGATTACCTGAGCGTTGCCTTTATAGCCTCCTTTTACGGTGCGACGGTTGGTCAACGTCAAAGCAACCAGTTCTCAAACAAGTAATCTCAAATCACTCAGGTATTGAGGATTTAGTGTCTAATAATTTTAATGAAATTTACTTATGACAGATTTTCATCTCTTACAGTAAAGTTTCATAGGTCTTGTCCGATACTAGTCTTCCCAAAGTAAGTATCTATGCAAATGATTATGACATTGCCATGTCCACATAGTTCAAGAAACAGAACTACTAGTCATCTTGCATTCTAATCGTCTAACGTTTTCTATGCGTCCAATTTTATAGAAAACTCCGACTAGGGACCATTTTCAACCTTTGACATTCAAGTTCACTTGATAGACATTTCTTAGTCACAGGACTGGTCCTGACAGTCTATCTTGAATATTTCGTCAAATTTGAAGGGACTCATCATTTAATACTAAACCAAGATTAAATGGAATATGAAAATACATTTCATATATGATAAATGTTCAACCCCAATGTTTTATAACCATGGGCCCCAAACCCATCTTCTAAAACAATTCATGGAATTCAAAGCTATGCTTGATTTCCAGTGCTACAACGTGAGTGTTGCTTCTCACTTGTTGCATAGGTTTAGTTATCATGCTTTGCCAATCTTAATATCCTTTTCATCGAATGTTCTTCGAGATATGATGATAAGATCTTTTCGAGTTTGTTTATTATGTGATCTAGTCTTTCTTACTTCGATGGTGGTTTTACTCATTTTGCAATGAAGAACCATCAAGTTAGCAGACGTTTTTCTTGCTTCAAGAGTGGTTCTACGCATTTTTCAATGAAGAACCATCAAGCCAGCAGATAGGTGATCTACCCAAGTTCAGTGAAGAACTTTAAACAACCCTGTTTTATTGCTTCTTAGGCAATAATCACTTTTACTTCAACTGTTTAGGTTGCTAGTGATGCTTTGTTTGGATTTGCTTATCCAAGAAGTTAACAGATATGTGGAAGACTTTCCAGCTGTATTTTAGAACATAGAAATTAATATTTTAATTTCCCACGCAACAACTCATGGTCTCCAATCCATGTTGCCATTTCAAAACACGATGCTCTATAGCTCGTCCTTATCAATGGTTAACTCCAAAGGGTCTTGCTTGATCCTTTGCCAGTGTTTATGCGTGTAGCATCAATATTTAGCATATCTTTATTTCCTTGAATCAAGAACTATTCCTATGTACCTTTTCAAGTACCATAAGTATTCTTGATCTCAATCTAGTTGATCTTCACTTAGATCAATAGAGATTGGTATATGTTCGTCATGCCTAAAGTCATACGATACATTTTTGGCGATCCTCATATTATATCATACATGATAAATTCTTTTGCAGAATAATTCCCAATTGAATTCTATTCATGTAACTTTAGCTCATTCAATTTTAGTAGATACTGAATCCAGCTAAATTCTTTGACACATAATATAGGTTAAGAATCTCATTTAGACTCTTTGATGTTTAACTTAGTAAATGCTTATACATAGTTCAAACATTCTTTACTTAGATTTATTCATATGGGTCGAATATCTCCAATGGAGTCTTTCGTGTTTGATTTAGTAAATGCCATTACTTAACCCAAAACAATATCATAAGATCTTTGTAAATAGATCTTAATACCCAGTATGTACTAAGTTTCGCCATGGTCCATCATTGATGAATAATCTCAAATCTAAGTCATTAGCATTTGAATGTTATTTTACAATAGAGAGATATGTGTGTGATACACATAGGACCAATTAAGTTTTAAGTACTCCCACTAAACTTCTTATATATCTATAAGAATCATGTACATTTTATGAAACTAAAATACTTATTAGCTTCATTAAAATATAATTCCAATTCCCAATTGCTTGCTTAAATCTGTACTTAGATTTTATAAGCTAGCTTTTTCTTTCAAGCATTTATTTGGATCCACAATTCTTATGACATACCATGTACATAGTTTATTCCAACATTTGATTGAGGAATACGTTTTGTCATCCAATTGCTATATGTACCAATATGCAATCATTGCTTGAATTATAGACTTGAGCATTACGATTATGCATGAGGTTTCAACACAATTCACACCATGAATTTGCTTGTAACCTTTAGCAACTAATCTCGCTTTGTGTGTGAACACAATTTCATGTTTGATGGTTTTTATCCTTAAAACAAACTTGCAACCAATAGGTGTGAAACTATTCTTGCAAATCAACAAAATTTCAATTTTGTCATCAAAACATTGAGTATGTTTTATGGCCTCTAACCATTTAAAACATTTGAGTCTATATATGGCCTCTAACCATTTTAGGGAATCTGTGTTTCGTCATAGCTTTCTTACAGGTCACAAACTCATTAATCTACATGATAATAGTTTGACTGTAAGTTGTAGGTTTCTTCACTATCTAATAGAAGAATTGCATAGTTTCAGTGACCTGAACTCCATGTTTCTTTACTATCTAATAGAAGAATCTCATAGTTCCAGTGACTTGAACTCTATGCCTACTAGGGTATAGAACATCAAACAATAGAACATCAATAGCCACTTAAAAGTCCTTTGAATATTCTGTTCTCCTTGAAGAACTTGTAAAGTCTTCTAAGAGATGTCTATTCTTTAAAGCCACTTCTAAAGTCCTTAAAGAATATGTGTTCGGATTTTCTAAAGAACTTCGAAAAGCCTCCGGAATGTCCGTTTATGTTTGTTGTTCGCCTCGAAGACTTTCGAGGTCTATTTTCTCCCACTTGTCATTTTGGAAACGAATCTCCAAAAGGACATCATTTCGAGCAAACAAACATTATGTTCTCAAAAATTCGTGGTAGAAACAATACCCTTGTGTCTCATTTGAATAAATCACAATGAAACATATATCTATACTTGGGGCCTTAGTTTGTTGAATAACAAACACTAAGCTCCCACTGAGTTTAGGAACTCTTTAGATATATTATGAAAAGATATTTTGAAATTACTTTTCAATAGCTTTGACGAATTTGGTTTAGTTTGGTGGTAGTTGAGCATTTTGTTTTAGAAATTATAGGAAAAGTCTTTATGATTCATCATTGATCGAATCAAGTACTAATTGACTTCGATTATTCCAACTAAGATATGCCATATCTTATGGACCTAGATTGTGAAATTACAACACACAATCATTGATGATCATATTTGGTCTCAAGTAATCATCAACATGATCTAACCTAGATCTTTATGATTTCTTGCCAAGTGGATTTTATACTTCTGAATCTTTGAACTAGCCAAACAGATTCAACTTATATCACATTTGAGTAAATAAACCTACATTCACTTAAATCTATGTGAAACAAAGTCATAAAATCTTTCTTTAGCTTTGAACTCTATTGTCTAGGCGTTCTAACAATAGTTCATATCTTTTGTTACTTTCAACAAGTAAGACTAGTCGTCTTAAATTGATCTAGAAATCAATGAACTTTCAAAAGTCCATAAAAATAGAGCTTTTGAATGTTAACTTGTTGATATGGTCTAAGCAACAATGCCAAAGATTAGTGGAACTCAAATCAAGGGGTTGATTTGAACCTAGTAAAGTTCTTTAAAGAGTTGTTTGTTTTAATCAAGCATATTGACTCAACCTGTAATTGACCATTTCATTCAAATAAACAAACAAACATTGTTTTTGTTTTTCTTGAATGTGAGTCTTTCTGTGTTTGAAAACAGAAATTTAGGTATGTTGATTATGGAACAAAATAGCCATTAAGTTCCAGCCTTTGAAAGGACTTAAAACAAACTAGATGACCCTACAACTAATGTAGCATTGCCATGCTTCATTTCCCACTTGTAGGTCATTAGTGTATCCTAGCTTCCATTGTTTGAGTTATTACCGAAGTAAGAACCTCAATCGGTATATGATACCAAGGAAGTTTGATTGCTAGGTCACTTCTCTTTAAACATAAACTTATAGGTAGAAACGGAATCGTAAATTCCTTTCATTTGTTCCTCGTTTTCCTATTTCTTGTACCCTTTCTTATAGTCTTAAGAATTGAATTCTTTAGTGTTGACTTTTATACTTTGTTAGACATGTCTAATGTCACCCCAACAAGGTTCTTATTTAATTTATGTTGAATATTAAGTTTCAACTAGATGATCTTACCAGAAGCTTCTAAAGTTCTCTAAGCATCGATCTATTCGAATGTCTAGGGACTAGACTCATTCGAGAATTAAATGGACAAAGATATTAGGTTGTTAACCATTGGTAAAGCTGAGCGTATTAAACTCAATGCTTTATGATCTCAAAACTACAGTGTATTTTGAATTCACAAGCACCAATTGGTTTGCCATTCGATTTTGATGTTCGAAAACAACCATAAAAGTCGCTATAAGAAACGTACATTTTAAATTGCTCACTTTCTCTCATTTCCGTGAATCGTTCTTGGATTCACTACCAATCGAGGAAATTTACTGTTACCTTTCTAAAAGGATTTATTGCAGTGCAAGATATTTAATTATAAACAATAATTAAAACATACATTGAAGCATGCAAAGTCTAAACATTTATCATGAATAATAACTTGAAATTAAAGCAACCATGCAATTCAAACAAGTTATTAGCATTTTATTCGATTTTATTGTTCCGGCAGGTGTGAATAAAATGATTCCAAGACCCTAAAACCATTGAAGAATTAAGCACAGTTTGTCGACTCAATTCTAAAACATTTTAGGTAAGCAAAAGCCTTTTGCTAATAGTCTAGAAACTATTCTTGGTTGATAGGTACGTCTAAGAACTTATTAGGTAAACCTATCGATTTTGCCACGACATAAAAGGACTCCTTACTTATATCGTTGAGTTTCACCAAAACTAACATGTACTCACAATTATTTGTGTACCTTGCCCCTTTAGGACCAATAAGTAACACCTCGCTGAGCGAAAACTATTACTAGATTGATGTAAAGGATATCCAAGCAAGTGTATATTTTGGCATGGCACCTTATAACTCAATTTTTAAGTTTGGAACTTAAGGCTCTTACTATGTTGGTTAGATTTTAAGTGAACTAAAATCCTTAATCATGCAACATAATCAAGCTTTTGATCTCATGCATTTTAAGACATATTTAAAAGCAATAAATAACTTAAAACATGCATAAGATAAATGTGATCTAGTATGGCCCGACTTCATCTTGAAGCTTTGACTTCAAAGTCCGTCTTGAAAATCTCCGTGGGAGGCACCATTTTCTTCAAATAGGATAAGCTATAACTAATTACAACTATTTGATGGTACGCAGACCATATTTGAATTGAAAAACAACTTTGGTACTTTAGACCAATTACATTCAAATTAATGGTACGCAGACCATATTTTCTATCCTATTTGGGCCATACTAGTCACTTCATAACCTGCAAAACAGTACATATATAATATATACCATTCACCCATTCATTATCATGAATGGCCCACATAGCTGGTTAGTAAAACACATTATGCATCACGTAAACATTTGCAGCAATTAATCAAGGGTACCAATAATCTACCAATTATTCAGTCCTTATTAATTCTAATCAAGTTGTTTTAACCTTAAGGATTTGTAGACCTAATCAAGAGTTTATGACTAAAAGGGCTCCCACTTAAACCAATAAATTCATATGCTTTACTAATTTTAAACATAAAAATGTATTTCTAGTCTAACCGGAAACATACAAATTTAATTAAAATTTAAAGCTCATATAAATTTATAATTCAATCCAAAAGTTTAATTTAATTTCAGTCGTATTTAAATTAATTCATGATTTTAATTTTAGTAAAATAATTAGAAATAAATAAAATTTATTATAATTACAATATTCAAAATCAAAATCCAAGAAAATAATTTAAATTATTAATTTTAAAATTAATTAAAATTACGTAAACTGAAAAATTTCAAATTAAACATTCAAAACGATCTAATCGCAACGCAAACACCCTACGCATCGCACGCCCATGGGCCGCACGCACACAGCCATCGCTGGCCATGTGCGCGCAGCCCATGCGCTCGTCGCATAGCTGCTGCATCTTCCATCGCAAGCCATCGCACGCTGTGGTGCTTGCTGCGCGCGCGCCAGCGCTCGACGCACGCGAGCCAGCGCTCGCTGTGCGCGATCGCCAGCGCTCGCTGCGCGCGAGCCATCGCTCGCTGTGCGCGCGAGCCATCGCTCGCTGTGCGCGCGAGCCATCGCTCGCTGTGCGCGCGAGCCATCGCTTGCTGTGCGCGCGAGCAATTGCGCGCGATCAATCGCTGGGCGCAGCGCTCGTGGCACGCGAGCTTGCGCTCGCTGCGCGCGAGGCTGCGCGCGCTTGCGCGAGGCAGTGCGCGTCGTGGCGCAGCTCGCTTGCTGCCCATACGCGACTGCCTTGGCTTGCCTTTCGCCCATGCCCATACGTCCATAGCTCGTGGCCCACGACACAAGGCAGGGCTGCTGCCTTGTGCTCGTGCACCATGCCTTGCTCATTGCATTCGTGCCGCACGGGCGACGAGCTCCCTTGCTCGTCGTCGCATGCCCGCACTATACAACACCCCTTAAGGGTAACACGAAGCGTCCATTGCTTTGTGCGTGCAAGTTATATGAACGAATCGCATAAAAAATTTAAAATTTATATTTAAAATTAATGACAAATTAATAAATAATATTAATTTCATAATTTTAGGGCGAAAAATCGAAAATTTATTATTCAATTGATTTCCGATTATTATGGATTCAAGTCTAGGTCATAAAAATTTAAAATTTATCATAAATTTACAATTTTTATGGTGGTTTTTAATCATAGGTTTCTAATTAAATTATAATTAATTATGAAAATCAAATTAATTCTAAATTATTCTAATTTTCAACAAATTAATCATAATTACAAATTAGATTGCATAATTAACAAGGCTAGGCATTCAAACTTGTTAAACATATACTGTAGGTCAATCAAAAATTCAAGATTTATCAACAAGAATCGCAAATATTTAATTTAACATCTTAAATTTACGAAATTTTGCATTCGAAAAACTAAAACCTTCGAAAAGTCATAGTTAGGCTTCGAATTTGAGAATTCTGGGTTCGGCAGAAAAATATTGTTTTTGTCAAAATTTTAGAATGCCTTTTACATGCGGAATTGACACAAAAATCACTCGATTTGGATGAGTAACGAAGAAACTGCCGAAAAACTGCGTACGTATAATTAAATAAACGCAATTTGCAATTAATTAACAATTACGAAAATTAATCACCCCTTTTAATTCTTGCAAATTTGTAATATTTAACCATGTTCATGCAATTTAGATTATGAAAATAATAAGGGGCTCGTGATACCACTGTTAGGTTATGATACATATGACAATTCATAAATCATGCGGAAACAACCATTTAGCCAGGAATACATATTATTTACACATAATCATATAGCATAATTTAGATGCATACTCTTTGTTGCGTGCCTTCCCTAGCTGCGCCCGAACCGAACAAGAACAAGTCTTTAGGACTCCAAGTGTCGTCCCTCCGTAGATAGTCCACAGCACGTCCGGATCCGCCTTAAGATTGACCAACTAGAATCGCCCTTAAGGTACTAGAATTTTCGGCACTCTTAGGTAAGAAATATGACTGAATTTTTCTCTCAAAACTCACTTTGAATACTTGAATTAATTTCTGAAAATATGTGACCCTAGGCACGTATTTATAGAGTTATGGAAAGGGAATTGGAATCCTAGTAGGATACGAATTAATTAAACTTAGAATCCTACAAGAACTCTAATTAATTAATTTATCCTTTTAGGAATAGGAATTTAATCATATACTAATTCTAATAGTTTTAGGAATCGTGCATGAACACAAACTCACACACACACACGGCAGCCACGAGGGCCGCCCATGCGTGCGTGCGAGCAGCAGCCCACGCAGCGAGGCCCATGGCCTTAGGCGCGCGCTGGGCCTGCCTTGCGGTGGGCCTGGGCGCTGCCTTGGCTGGGCGCGCGTTTGGCTTGCTGGGCGATGGCCCGACTTCGTGCTGGGCCTTCGTCCGGCAGGCCTCGTCCGATGCTAATTCGTACGATACGCTTCCGATTAAATTCCCGGTTCCGGAATTCATTTCCGATACGAACAATATTTAATATTTCCGATTCCGGAATCAATTTCCGTTTCGAACAAATATTTAATATTTCCGTTTCCGGAATTATTTTCCGATTCCGATAATATTTCCGATTCTGACAATATTTCCGATTCCGATAATATTTCCGATTCTGACAATATTTCCGTTTCCGGCAATATTTTCGATTCTGGTAATATTTCCATTTCCGATAATATTTTCCGATACGTACCATGTTTCCGTTTCCGGCAACATCTACGACTTGGATAATATTTATATTTCCGATACGATCCATATTTCCGTTTCCAGCAATATCATCGTTTCCGGAGTATTCATTTCTTGCCTGTGACCATCTCAGCTCCCACTGAAACCAAGATCCGTCGATTCCGAATATCCATAGATGGAGTATCTAATGCCATTAAATACTTGATCCGTTTACGTACTATTTGTGTGACCCTACGGGTTCAGTCAAGAGTAAGCTGTGGATTAATATCATTAATTCCACTTGAACTGAAGCGGCCTCTAGCTAGGCATTCAGCTCACTTGATCTCACTGAATTATTAACTTGTTAATTAATACTGAACCGCATTTATTAGACTTAACATAGAATGCATACTTGGACCAAGGGCATTATTTCATTCAGTACGTTTATCATGTTCTAAAATTTTATATCTTTTGTTCTACATAGAAAAATAGAATACATATTTTTTTACCGATATTTTGAACATGGTTTAGCTAGTAGATTTGTGAAGTATTTGACTTCTTTTTTAATAGATTCTTTAAAATATCACATCACGAGTCTATTCGTCAAAATAAACTTCAAACAAGGTTAAAACTTCAAGCAAATGAATCATTACAAGTTGATAAAAACCAACTAATATCGAAATTGTCGGTTTACCAATTTTACGAATTCAACATAAAGTATTTACAAGAAATTCAACATTTGATGTTACAAAGACACTATGATCCCGTTAAAAATTTGATTCTTTGTTGCCCATTTCCTTGACTTTGGAATCATAACATGATGTCCATCATTTTCCCTACGCGCCAATATCTTGCCACAATACTCAACCTTCAATATCTTCATTTTCTCAAACTGCAATGAATTAAAATTTGAATATTAGAAACAATAAAATAACATATGTTCTGAATTTACAAAGAAGATGTTCTTAATTCACAAACTAAAGGTTCTGAATTCCCAAACTAAAGGTTCTGAATTCCTAAACTAGATGTTATGAGTCCCCAAACTACATGTTCTGCATTCTTAAGCTAAATGTTCTAAATTCCCAAACTAAATTTCTGAATTGACACAGATACACATAAAAGAGCACACACACATGCAAGTAACAGACGCAATACACATAAGTACACCCAGCACATAATTGAAGACATCATAATTGACAGTAACTTCAGTTTTTCCATCAAGGTTAGCTTCGGTTTCTTCCCTACAACATATGAAACGAATTTAGTTATGTCTTAAATATGTGTATATTATATTAAGAACAACATATGTTATATGTTATAACCAATGATATGTTCTAACCAGTGAAGAACATGTTCTAACAAGAGAAGCTATATGTTCTAACAATTGAATTTATATGTTCTAGCAAGTGAAGATATATGTTCTGTACTTTATTCCTATATGTTCTAATCAGTTAACTCACATGTTCTAAGCAGTTAAGCTATGTGTTCTAATAATTGAATTTATATGTTCTAAACCTCAGTTAATAGAAAATCAGATATGCTCAGCTGAACAACTTGAATTTAGACTTTATTATCATCAATAAAAGGTCATTACATTCACAACATATTACTAGGAAAGGCAGAAACATGTTCACAAGAGAGCCTACAAGCAGTCTGACATTATTCCAAGGCAGTATGTCAATATGTCATGCTTAAAATAAGGGAAAAATAATAAAAGGTAGTGAAGAATCTAGGGAGCTGAGATATGATGGCATGTTGAATGCTTGGAGGTGATGCTGATAGTTGTTAGTTAAGACTTAATGAAACTTTAAAAAGAAGACGAGTGGAGAACGAAGGGATTACTTTTCTAGGGAGAAATGGGAGAATCATTATCCTTATTAGTTCCTACCAATATCAGATGGTACTTTAAACTCCCATCAAAGCTTCTTCATAGATATCACCTACGAAATCTGATTGTAAGGGTCAACCTGGGCTAAATATCAGAAATTAAGAATGTGAAAACAGAGAAGTGTTCGGTTTAGCTCCCAATAATATATCTTTTATGCAAAGCCCCCCCTCGCTTTCCCCTTAGCAAGCTCAAAATTTTCCTTTTGCTTCAATTAAACATAAGTTCATTACAGAACATGCAGACACTTAAACAAGGAAAATTTAGGAGCAGCTAAGCACAAGAATACCTACACTATTTATATTATCAAGGAAAGTACGAGTTTTATTCAATAAGAAAGAGAAAATAGCAAATCAAACTTGGAGAACAACTTGTGGAAGTGGATAACCAGAGCAACTTTTATAGGATAAAACATCTCAAAGCTAAGCTCCTTTATATGTAGCTATCTTTATTCAGAAGTTTTGCATAGTTGAAAACTGAAGGAAATAATGCCCTTGGTCCAAGTATGCATTCAATGATAAGTCTAATATATGCGGTTCAGTATTAATTAACAAGTTAATAATTCAGTGAGATCAAGTGAGCTGAATGCCTAGCTAGAGGCCGCTTCAGTTCAAGTGGAATTAATGATATTAATCCACAGCTTACTCTTGACTGAACCCGTAGGGTCACACAAATAGTACGTAAACGGATCAAGTATTTAATGGCATTAAATACTCCATCTATGGATATTCGGAATCGACGGATCTTGGTTTCAGTGGGAGCTGAGATCGTCACAGGCAAGAAATGAATACTCCGGAAACGATGATATTGCCGGAAACGGAAATATGGATCGTATCGGAAATATAAATATTATCCAAGTCGTAGATGTTGCCGGAAACGGAAACATGGTACGTATCGGGAAATATTATTGGAAATAGAAATATTGCCGGACTCGGAAATATTGCCGGAAACGGAAATATTGTCTCAATCGGAAATATTATCGGAATCGGAAAATAATTCCGGAAACGGAAATATTAAATATTTGTTCGAAACGGAAATTAATTCCGGAATCGGAAATGTTAAATATTGTCCGTATCGGAAATGAATTCCGGAATCGGAAAATTAATCGGAAGCGCGTCGTACGAATTAGCATCGGACGAGCTTGCTAGACGAAGGCCCAGCACGAAGCCAGGCCCACGTCCAGCAAGGGAAACGCGCGCCACAACACGCCAGTCCAAGGCTGCGCCAGGCCCACCGCAAGGCAGGCCCAGCGCGCGCCCAAGGCTGCGGCAGTCGTGGGCTGCGATGCTCGGGCTGTGCGCGCGCGCGCATGGCGCCCCTCGTGGGCTGCTGTGCGTGCGTGGGTGTTTGTGTTCACATACGAAACCTAAAACGTACAGGATTCGTTTAATGATTAAATTCCTAATTCTATTTGATAAATTAATTAAATAAGAGTTTTATTATGATTCTAATTTAATTAATTCGTATCCTAATAGGATTCCAATTCTCTTTCCATACCCCTATAAATATGTGGCCTGGGTTCACAATTTATAACGAGATTATTCAAGTATTCAAAGTGAGTTTTTGAGAGAAAATCCAGACACATTCCTTGACTAAAAGTGCCGAAAATCTTTAGTACCTTAAGGGCGATTCTAGTTGGTCAATATTAAGGCGGATCCGGACGTGCTGTGGACTATCTACGGAGGGACGACACTTGGAGTCCTAAAGACTTGTTCTTGTTCGGTTCGGGCGCAGCTAGGGAAGGCACGCAACAAAGAGTATGCATCTAAATTATGCTATATGATTATGTGTAAATAATATGTATTCCTGGCTAAATGGTTTTTCCGCATGATTTATGAATTGTCATATGTATCATAACCTAACAGTGGTATCACGAGCCTCTTATTATTTTCATAATCTAAATTGCATGAACATGGTTAAATATTACAAATTTGCAAGAGTTAAAAGGGGTGATTAATTTTCGTAATTGTTAATTAATTGCAAATTGCGTTTATTTAATTATACGTACGCAGTTTTTCGGCAGTTTCTTCGTTACTCATCCAAATCGAGTGATTTTTGTGTCAATTCCCCATGTAAAAGGTATTCTAAAATTTTGACAAAAATAAAATTTTTCTGCCGAACCCAGAATTCTCAAATTCGAAGCCTAACTATGACTTTTCGAAGGTTTTAGTTTTTCGAATGCAAAATTTCGTAAATTTAAGATGTTAAATTAAATATTTGCGATTCTTGTTGATAAATCTTGAATTTTTGATTGACCTACTGTATATGTTTAACAAGTTTGAATGCCTAGCCTTGTTAATTATGCAATCTAATTTGTAATTATGATTAATTTGTTGAAAATTAGAATAATTTAGAATTAATTTGATTTTCATAATTAATTATAATTTAATTAGAAACCTATGATTAAAAACCACCATAAAAATTGTAAATTTATGATAAATTTTAAATTTTTATGACCTAGGCTTGAATCCATGATAATGGAAATCAATTGAATAATAAATTTTCGATTTTTCGCCCTAAAATTATGAAATTAATATTATTTATTAATTTGTCATATAAATTTTTAAATTTTATGCGATTCGTTCATAAAACTTGCACGCACAAAGCAATGGACGCTTCGTGTTACCCTTAAGGGGTGTTGTATAGTGCGGGCATGCGACGACGAGCAAGGGAGCTCGTCGCCCATGCGGCACGTATGCAATGAGCAAGGGCATGGTGCACGAGCACAAGGCAGCAGCCCTGCCTTGTGTCGTGGGCTATGAGCTATGGACGAATGGGCATGGGCGAAGGCAAGGCACGGCAGTCGCGTGTGGGCAGCAAGCGAGCTGCGCCACAACGCGCACTGCCTCGCGCAAGCGCGCGCAGCCTCGCGCGCAGCGAGCGCAAGCTCGCGTGCCACGAGTGCTGCGTCCAGCGTCGATGCCTCGCGCAGCGAGCGATGGCTCGCGCACAGCGAGCAATTGCTCGCGTACATCGAGCGCTGGAGCGCGCGCAGCGAGCGCTGGCGAGCGCGCACAGCGAGCGATGGCTCGCGTGCATCGAGCGCTGGCGCGCGCGCAGCGAGCACCATCTTGTGCGATGGCTTGCGAAGGGTAGAAGCAGCAGCTCTGCGACGAGCGCATGGGCTGCGCGCACATGGCCAGCGATGGCTGTGTGCGTGTGGCCCATGGGTGTGCGATGCGTAGGGTGTTTGCGATGCGATTAGATCGTTTTGAATGTTTAATTTGAAATTTTCAGTTCACGTAATTTTAATTAATTTTAAAATTAATAATTTAAATTATTTTCTTGGATTTTAATTTTGAATAATGTAATTATAATAAATTTTATTTATTCTAATTATTTTACTAAAATTAAAATCATGAATTAATTTAAATACAACTGAAATTAAATTAAACTTTTTGGATTCAATTATAAATTTATATGAGCTTTAAATTTTAATTAAATTTGTATGTTTCCGGTTAGACTAGAAATACATTTTTATGTTTAAAATTAGTAAAGCATATGAATTTATTGGTTTGAGTGGGAGCCCTTTTTAGTCATAAACTCTTGATTAGGTCTACAAATCCTTAAGGTTAAAACAACTTGATTAGAATTAATAAGGACTGAATAATTGGTAGATTATTGGTGCCCTTGATTAATTGCAACAAATGTTTACGTGATGCATAATGTGTTTTACTAACCAGCTATGTGGGCCATTCATGATAATGAATGGGTGAATGGTATATATTGTATATGTACTGTTTTGCAGGTTATGAAGTGACTAGTATGGCCCAAATAGGATAGAAAATATGGTCTGCGTACCATTAATTTGAATGTAATTGGTCTAAAGTACCAAAGTTGTTTTTCAATTCAAATATGGTCTGCGTACCATCAAATAGTTGTAATTAGTTTTAATTATAGCTTATCCTATTTGAAGAAAATGGTGCCTCCCACGGAGATTTTCGAGACGGACTTTGAAGTTAAAGCTTCAAGATGAAGTCGGGCCATACTAGATCACATTTATCTTATGCATGCTTTAAGTTATTTATTGCTTTAAATATGTCTTAATTATGCATGAGATTGTGGCTTGATTATGTTGCATGATTAAGGATTTTAGTTCACTTAAAATCTAACCAACATAGTAAGAGCCTTAAGTTCCAAACTTAAAAATTGAGTTAAAAGGTGCCATGCCAAAATATACACTTGCTTGGATATCCTTTACATCAATCTAGTAATAGTTTTCGCTCAGCGAGGTGTTACTTATTGATCCTAAAGGGGCAAGGTACACAAATAATTGTGAGTACATGTTAGTTTTGGTGAAACTCAACGATATAAGTAAGGAGTCCTTTTATGTCGTGGCAAAATCGATAGGTTTACCTAATAAGTTCTTAGACGTACCTATCAACCAAGAATAGTTTCTAGACTATTAGCAAAAGGCTTTTGCTTACCAAAGATGTTTTAGGATTAAGTCGACAAACTGTGCTTAGTTCTTCAATGATTTTAGGATCTTGGAATCATTTTATTCACACCTGCCGGAACAATAAATTCGAATAAAATGCTAATAACTTGTTAAAATTGCATGATTGCTTTAATTTTCAAGTTATTACTCATGATAAATGTTTAGACTTTGCATGCTTCAATGTATGTCTTAATTATTGTTTATAATTAAATATCTTGCACTGCAGTAAATCCTTTTAGAAAGGTAACAGTAAATTTCCTCGATTGGTAGTGAATCCAAGAACGATTCACGGAAATGAGAGAAAGTGAGCAATTTAAAATGTACGTTTCTTATAGCGACTTTTATGGTTGTTTTCGAACATCAAAATCGAATGGCAAACCAATTGGTGCTTGTGAATTCAAAATACACTGTAGTTTTGAGATCATAAAGCATTGAGTCTAATACGCTCAGCTTTACCAATGGTTAACAACCTAATATCTTTGTCCATTTAATTCTCGAATGAGTCTAGTCCCTAGACATTCGAATAGATCGATGCTTAGAGAACTTTAGAAGCTTCTTGTAAGATCATCTAGTTGAAACAGAATATTCAACATAAATTAAAATGGTAAAAACCTTGTTGGTGACATTGGACATGTCTAACAAAGTATAAAAGTCAACACTAAAGAAATCAATTCTTAAGACTATAAGAAAGGGTACAAGAAATAGGAAAACGAGGAATAAATGAAAGGAATTTACGATTCCGTTTCTACCTATAAGTTTATGTTTAAAGAGAAGTGACCTAGCAATCAAACTTCCTTGGTATCATATACCGCTTGAGGTTCTTACTTCGGTAATAACTCAAACAATGGAAGCTAGGATACACTAATAACCTACAAGTGGGAAATGAAGCATGGCAATGCTACATTAGTTGTAGGGTCATCTAGTTTGTTTTAAGTCCTTTCAAAGGCTGGAACTTAATGGCTATTTTGTTCCATAATCAGCATACCTAAATTTCTGCTTCAAACACAGAAAGACTCACATTCAAGAAAAACAAAAACAATGTTTGTTTGTTTATTTGAATGAAATGGTCAATTACAGGTTGAGTCAATATGCTTGATTAAAACAAACAACTCTTTAAAGAACATTACTAGGTTCAAATCAACCCCTTGATTTGAGTTCCACTAATCTTTGGCATTGTTGCTTAGACCATATCAACAAGTTAACATTCAAAAGCTCTATTTTAATGGACTTTTGAAAGTTGGTTGATTTCTAGATCAACTTAAGACAAGCTAGTCTTACTTGTTGAAAGTAACAAAAGATATGAACTATTGTTAGAACGCCTAGACGATAGAGTTCAAAGCTAAAGAAAGATTTTATGACTTTATTATTTCACATGGATTTGAGTGAATATAGGTTTATTGACTCAAATGTGATATAAGTTGAATCTGTTTGGGTAGTTCCAAGATTCAGAAGTATAAAATCCACTTGGCAAGAAATCATAAAGATCTAGGTTAGATCATGTTGATGATTACTTGAGACCAAATATGATCATCAATGATTGTGTGTTGTAATTTCACAATCTAGGTCCATAAGATATGGCATATCGTAGTTGGAATAATCGAAGTCAATTAGTACTTGATTCGATCAATGATGAATCATAAAGACTTTTCCTATAATTTCTAAAACAAAATGCTCAACTACCACCAAACTAAACCAAATTCGTCAAAGCTATTGAAAAGTAATTTCAGGATATCTTTTCAATTATATATATCTAAAGAGTTGCTAAACTCAGTGGGAGCTTAGTGTTTGTTATTCAACAAACTAAGGCCCAAGTCTAGATATATGTTTCATTGTGATTTATTCAAATGAGACACAAGGGTATTGTTTCTACCACGAATTTTTGAGAACATAATGTTTGTTTGCTCGAAATAATGTCCTTTTGGAGATTCGTTTCCAAAATGACAAGTGGGAGAAAATAGACCTTGAAAGTCTTCGAGGCGAACAACAAACATAAACGGACATTCCGGAGGCTTTTCGAAGTGCTTCAGAAAAACCAAACTTATTCTTTAAGGACTTTAGAAGTGGCTTTAAAGAATAGACATCTCTTAGAAGACTTTACAAGTGCTTCAAGGAGAACAGAATATTCAAAGGACTTTCAAGTGGCTATTGATATTCTATTGTTTGATGTTCTATACCCAAGTAGGCATAGAATTCAAGTCACTGAAACTATGAGATTCTTCTATTAGATAGTGAAGAAACATAGAGATCAGGTCAATGAAACTAGGAGATTCTTCTATTAAATAGTGAAGAAACCTACAACTTGCAGTCAAACTATTATCATATAGATTAATGAGTTTGTGACTTGTAAGAAAGCTATGACGAAATATTGATTCCCTAAAATGGTTAGAAGCCATATATAGACTATATGTTTAATTGGTTAAAGGCCATAAAACATACTCAATGTTTTGATGACAAAATTGAAATTTTGTTGATTTGCAAGAATAGTTTCACACCTATTGGTTGGAAGTTTGTTTTAAGGATAAAAACCATCAAACATGGAATTGTGTTCACACACAAAGCTAGATTAGTTGCTAAAGGTTACAAGCAAATTCATGGTGTGAATTGTGTTGAAACCTCATGCATAATCGTAATGCTCAAGTCTATAATTCAAGCAATGATTGCATATTGGTACATATAGCAATTGGATGACAAAACGTATTCCTCAATCAAATGTTGGAATAAACTATGTACATGGTATGTCATAGGATTTGTGGATCCAAATAAATGCTTGAAAGAGAAAGCTAGCTTATAAAATCTAAGTACAGATTTAAGCAAGCAATTGGGAATTGGAACTGTATTTTAGTGAAGCTAATAAGCATTTAGTTTCATAAAATATACAGAATTCTTATAGATATATAAGAAGTTTAGTGGGAGTACGTAAAACTTAATTGGTCCTATGTGTATCACACACATATCTCTCTATTGAGAAATAACATTCAAATGCTAATGACTTAGATTTGAGATTATTCATCAATGATGGACCATGGCGGAACTTAGTACATACTGGGTATTAAGATCTATTTACAAAGATCTTATATTATTGTTTTGGATTAAGTAATGGCATTTACTAAATCAAACACGAAATACTCCATTGGAGATATTCGACCCATGTGAATAAATCTAAGTAATGAATGTTTGAACTATGTATAAGCATTTACTAAGTTAAACATCAAAGAATCTAATGAGATTCTTCACCTATATTATATGTCAAAGAATTTAGTTGGATTCAGTATCTACTGTAACTGAATGAGCTAAAGTTACATGAATAGAATTCAATTGGGAATTATTCTGCAAAAGAATTTATCATGTATGATATAATATGAGGATCGCCAAAAACGTATCGTATGACTTTAGCCATGACGAACATATACCAATCTCTATTGATCTAAGTAAAGATCAACTAGATTGAGATCAAGAATACTTATGGTACTTGAAAAGGTACATAGGAATAGTTCTTGATTCAAGGAAATAAAGATATGCTAAATATTGATGCTACACGCATAAACACTGGCAAAGGATCAAGCAAGACCCTTTGGAGTTAACCATTGATAAGGACGAGCTATAGAGCATCGTGTTTTGAAAATGGCAACATGGGTTGGAGACCATGAGTTGTTGCGTGGGAAATTAAAATATTAATTTCTATGTTCTAAGATACAGCTGGAAAGTATTCCACATATCTGTGAACTGCTTGGATAGGTAAATCCAAACAAAGCATCACTAGCAACCTATACAGTTGAAGTAAAAGTAATTATTGCCTAAGAAGCAATAAAACAGGGTTGTTTAAAGTTCTTCACTGAGCTTGGGTAGATCACCTATCTGCTGGCTTGATGGTTCTTCATTGAAAAATGCGTAGAACCACTCTTGAAGCAAGAAAAACGTCTGCTAACTTGATGGTTCTTCATTGCAAAATGAGTAAAACCACCATCGAAGTAAGAAAGACTAGATCACATAATAAACAAACTCGAAAAGATCTTATCATCATATCTCGAAGAACATTCGATGAAAAGGATATTAAGATTGGCAAAGCATGATAACTAAACCTATGCAACAAGTGAGAAGCAACACTCACGTTGTAGCACTGGAAATCAAGCATAGCTTTGAATTCCATGAATTGTTTTAGAAGATGGGTTTGAGGCCCATGGTTATAAAACAATGGGGTTGAACATTTATCATATATGAAATGTATTTTCATATTCCATTTAATCTTGGTTTAGTATTAAATGATGAGTCCCTTCAATTTGACGATATATTCAAGATAGACTGTCAGGACCAGTCCTGTGACTAAGAAATGTCTATCAAGTGAACTTGAATGTTAAAGGTTGAAAATGGTCCCTAGTCGGAGTTTTCTATAAAATTGGACGCATAGAAAACGTTAGACGACTAGAATGCAAGATGACTAGTAGTTCTGTTTCTTGAACTATGTGGACATGGCAATGTCATAATCATTTGCATAGATACTTACTTTGGGAAGACTAGTATCGGACAAGACCTATGAAACTTTACTGTAAGAGATGAAAATCTGTCATAAGTAAATTTCATTAAAATTATTAGACACTAAATCCTCAATACCTGAGTGATTTGAGATTACTTGTTTGAGAACTAGTTACTTTTACGTTGACCAACCGTCGCACCGTAAAAGGAGGCTATAAAGGCAACGCTCAGGTAATCACCTATCAAACGAAGTCTAATCTCAAGATCGCAAGATTGGGATTGTCCTCCCATAAATCGGGATGAGATGCTTAAAAGTTGTACAAGGCCACTCGGAGAGCTAGAAACTGTGAAATGCATGGCCGTGCTCGGATGAATCATAGGCTATGATTATCTGTTTATTTGATCAGTTAAACTCTGAAACCGAGGAACACCTCTGGACATAATAAGGATGACAACTCTTACCTTATGTTCAAGAGCAAGCATCGAGCGACAAAGGAATTAGGAAATGCACACTTGTCCCTAAGGACAAGTGGGAGACTGAAGGAAATAATGCCCTTGGTCCAAGTATGCATTCAATGATAAGTGTAATATATGCGGTTCAGTATTAATTAACAAGTTAATAATTCAGTGAGATCAAGTGAGTTGAATGCCTAGCTAGAGGCCGCTTCAGTTCAAGTGGAATTAATGATATTAATCCACAGCTTACTCTTGACTGAACCCGTAGGGTCACACAAATAGTACGTAAACGGATCAAGTATTTAATGGCATTAAATACTCCATCTATGGATATTCGGAATCGACGGATCTTGGTTTCAGTGGGAGCTGAGATCGTCACAGGCAAGAAATGAATACTCCGGAAACGATGATATTGCCGGAAACGGAAATATGGATCGTATCGGAAATATAAATATTATCCAAGTCGTAGATGTTGCCGGAAACGGAAACATGGTACGTATCGGGAAATATTATCGGAAATAGAAATATTGCCGGAATCGGAAATATTGCCGGAAACGGAAATATTGTCTGAATCGGAAATATTATCGGAATCGGAAAATAATTCCGGAAACGGAAATATTAAATATTTGTTCAAAACGGAAATTAATTCCGGAATCGGAAATGTTAAATATTGTCCGTATCGGAAATGAATTCCGGAATCGGAAAATTAATCGGAAGCGCGTCGTACGAATTAGCATCGGACGAGCTTGCTAGACGAAGGCCCAGCACGAAGCCAGGCCCACGTCCAGCAAGGGAAACGCGCGCCACAACACGCCACCCCAAGGCTGCGCCAGGCCCACCGCAAGGCAGGCCCAGCGCGCGCCCAAGGCTGCGGCAGTCGTGGGCTGCGATGCTCGGGCTGTGCGCGCGCGCGCATGGCACCCCTCGTGGGCTGCTGTGCGTGCGTGGGTGTTTGTGTTCACATACGAAACCTAAAACGTACAGGATTCGTTTAATGATTAAATTCCTAATTCTATTTGATAAATTAATTAAATAAGAGTTTTATTATGATTCTAATTTAATTAATTCGTATCCTAATAGGATTCCAATTCTCTTTCCATACCCCTATAAATATGTGGCCTGGGTTCAAAATTTATAACGAGATTATTCAAGTATTCAAAGTAAGTTTTTGAGAGAAAATTCAGACACATTCCTTGACTAAAAGTGCCGAAAATCTTTAGTACCTTAAGGGCGATTCTAGTTGGTCAATCTTAAGGCGGATCCGGACGTGCTGTGGACTATCTACGGAGGGACGACACTTGGAGTCCTAAAGACTTGTTCTTGTTTGGTTCGGGCGCAGCTAGGGAAGGCACGCAACAAAGAGTATGCATCTAAATTATGCTATATGATTATGTGTAAATAATATGTATTCCTGGCTAAATGGTTTTTCCGCATGATTTATGAATTGTCATATGTATCATAACCTAACAAAAACATCACCATCCTTGAAGGAAATAATGCCCTTGGTCCAAGTATGCATTCTATGTTAAGTCTAATAAATGCGGTTCAGTATTAATTAAAAAGTTAATAATTCAGTGAGATCAAGTGAGCTGAATGCCTAGCTAGAGGCCGCTTCAGTTCAAGTGGAATTAATGATATTAATCCACAGCTTACTCTTGACTGAACCCGTAGGGTCACACAAATAGTACGTAAACGGATCAAGTATTTAATGGCATTAGATACTCCATCTATGGATATTCGGAATCGACGGATCTTGGTTTCAGTGGGAGCTGAGATCGTCACAGGCAAGAAATGAATACTCCGGAAACGATGATATTGCCGGAAACGGAAATATGGATCGTATCGGAAATATAAATATTATCCAAGTCGTAGATGTTGCCGGAAACGGAAACATGGTACGTATCGGAAAATATTATCGGAAATGGAAATATTGCCAGAATCGGAAATATTGCCGGAAACGGAAATATTGTCAGAATCGGAAATATTATCGGAATCGGAAAATAATTCCGGAAACGGAAATATTAAATATTTGTTCGAAACGGAAATTGATTCCGGAATCGGAAATATTAAATATTGTTCGTATCGGAAATAAATTCCGGAATCGGGAATTTAATCGGAAGCGTATCGTACGAATTAGCATCGGACGAGGCCCGCTAGACGAAGGCCCAGCACGAAGCCAGGCCGTCGCCCAGCGAGCCAACGCACACCAGCGCACGCCAAGCCTCGACCAGGCCCAGCGCAAGGCCAGGCCCAGCGCAAGGCCAGGCCCAGCCAAGGCCTTGGGCGCGCGCGCGCGGAGCGCAGCAATGGGCCGAGCGCTGTGCGCCTAGCGTGGGCCGCAAGGCTTGCGCGGGTGTACGGTGCTCGTGCATTGCTTGTGCGGGAATCCTGAAGCAATCTGGATTCGAAGTGTGATTAAATCCTAAAACTATTAGATAATGATTATTTAATTAGATTCCTAGTAGGGTTATAATTAAATAAATTAGTATCCTAATAGGATTCCAAAACCCTTTCCATAACTCTATAAATACGTGCCTAGGGTCACATATTTTAACAGATTATTCAAGTATTCAAAGTGAGTTTTTGAGAGAAAATTCAGACACATTTCTTATCTAAGAGTGCCGAAAATCTTTAGTACCTTAAGGGCGATTCTAGTTGGTCAATCTTAAGGCGGATCCGGACGTGCTGTGGACTATCTACGGAGGGACGACAC
The DNA here is from genome assembly GCF_020520425.1 of Spinacia oleracea. Lineage (NCBI taxonomy): Eukaryota > Viridiplantae > Streptophyta > Magnoliopsida > Caryophyllales > Amaranthaceae > Spinacia > Spinacia oleracea. The sequence continues at coordinate 156,943,299 of NC_079490.1, read as the reverse complement.
TTGGAGTCCTAAAGACTTGTTCTTGTTCGGTTCGGGCGCAGCTAGGGAAGGCACGCAACAAAGAGTATGCATCTAAACTATGCTATATGATTATGTGTAAATAATATGTATTCCTGACTAAATGGTTTTTCCGCATGATTTATGAATTGTCATATGTATCATAACCTAACAGTGGTATCACGAGCCTCTTATTATTTTCATAATCTAAATTGCATGAACATGGTTAAATATTACAAATTTGCAAGAATTTAAAGGGGTGATTAATTTTCGTAATTGTTAATTAATTGCAAATTGCGTTTATTTAATTATACGTACGCAGTTTTTCGGCAGTTTCTTCGTTACTCATCCAAATCGAGTGATTTTTGTGTCAATTCTGCATGTAAAAGGCATTCTAAAATTTTGACAAAAATAATAGTTTTCTGCCGAACCCAGAATTCTCAAATTCGAAGCCTAACTATGACTTTTCGAAGGTTTTAGTTTTTTCGAATGCAAAATTTCGTAAATTTAAGATGTTAAATTAAATATTTGCGATTCTTGTTGATAAATCTTGAATTTTTGATTGACCTACTGTATATGTTTAACAAGTTTGAATGCCTAGCCTTGTTAATTATGCAATCTAATTTGTAATTATGATTAATTTGTTGAAAATTAGAATAATTTAGAATTAATTTGATTTTCATAATTAATTATAATTTAATTAGAAACCTATGATTAAAAACCACCATAAAAATTGTAAATTTATGATAAATTTTAAATTTTTATGACCTAGGCTTGAATCCATGATAATCGGAAATCAATTGAATAATAAATTTTCGATTTTTCGCCCTAAAATTATGAAATTAATATTAATTTATTAATTTGTCATTAATTTTAAATATAAATTTTAAATTTTTATGCGATTCGTTCATATAACTTGCACCCACAAAGCAATGGACGCTTCGTGTTACCCTTAAGGGGTGTTGTATAGTGCGGGCATGCGACGACGAGCAAGGGAGCTCGTCGCCCATGCGGCACGAATGCAATGAGCAAGGGCATGGTGCACGAGCACAAGGCAGCAGCCCTGCCTTGTGTCGTGGGCCACGAGCTATGGATGAATGGGCATGGGCGAAGGCAAGGCACGGCAGTCGCGTGTGGGCAGCAAGCGAGCTGCGCCACAACGCGCACTGCCTCGCGCAAGCGCGCGCAGCCTCGCGCGCAGCGAGCGCAAGCTCGCGTGCCACGAGCGCTGCGCCCAGCGTCGATCGCGCGCAGCAAGCGATGGCTCGCGCACAGCGAGCGATGGCTCGCGCACAGCGAGCGATGGCTCGCGTGCATCGAGCGCTGGAGCGCGCGCAGCAAGCGCTGGCGAGCGCGCACAGCGAGTGATGGCTAGCGTTCATCGAGCGCTGGCGCGCGCGCAGCGAGCACCAACTTGTGCGATGGCTTGCGATGGGTAGATGCAGCAGCTATGCGACGAGCGCATGGGCTGCGCGCACATGGCCAGCGATGGCTGTGTGCGTGTGGCCCATGGGCGTGCGATGCGTAGGGTGTTTGCGTTGTGATTAGATCGTTTTGAATGTTTAATTTGAAATTTTCAGTTTACGTAATTTTCATTAATTTTAAAATTAATAATTTAAATTATTTTCTTGGATTTTAATTTTGAATATTGTAATTATAATAAATTTTATTTATTCTAATTATTTTACTAAAATTAAAATCATGAATTAATTTAAATACGACTGAAATCAAATTAAAATTTGTGGATTCAATTATAAATTTATATGGGCTTTAAATTTTAATTAAATTTGTATGTTTCCGGTTAGACTTGAAATACATTTTTATGTTTAAAATTAGTAAAGCATATGAATTTATTGGTTTAAGTGGGAGCGCTTTTTAGTCATAAACTCTTGATTAGGTCTACAAATCCTTAAGGTTAAAACAACTTGATTAGAATTAATAAGGACTGAATAATTGGTAGATTATTGGTGCCCTTGATTAATTACTGCAAATGTTTACGTGATGCATAATGTGTTTAACTAACCAGCTATGTGGGCCATTCATGATAATGAATGGGTGAATGGTATATATTGTATATGTACTGTTTTGCAGGTTATGAAGTGACTAGTATGGCCCAAATAGGATAGAAAATATGGTATGCGTACCATTAATTTGAATGTAATTGGTCTAAAGTACCAAAGTTGTTTTTCAATTCAAATATGGTCTGCGTACCATCAAATAGTTGTAATTAGTTTTAATTATAGCTTATCCTATTTGAAGAAAATGGTGCCTCCCACGGAGATTTTCAAGACGGACTTTGAAGTTAAAGCTTCAAGATGAAGTCGGGCCATACTAGATCACATTTATCTTATGCATGTTTTAAGTTATTTATTGCTTTTAAATATGTCTTAAAATGCATGAGATCAAAAGCTTGATTATGTTGCATGATTAAAGATTTTAGTTCACTTAAAATCTAACCAACATAGTAAGAGCCTTAAGTTCCAAACTTAAAAAAAAAAAAAAAAAAAAAAAATTGAGTTAAAAGGTGCCATGCCAAAATATACACTTGCTTGGATATCCTTTACATCAATCTAGTAATAGTTTTCGCTCAGCGAGGTGTTACTTATTGGTCCTAAAGGGGCAAGGTACACAAATAATTGTGAGTACATGTTAGTTTTGGTGAAACTCAACGATATAAGTAAGGAGTCCTTTTATGTCGTGGCAAAATCGATAGGTTTACCTAATAAGTTCTTAGACGTACCTATCAACCAAGAATAGTTTCTAGACTATTAGCAAAAGGCTTTTGCTTACCTAAGATGTTTTAGGATTAAGTCGACAAACTATGCTTAGTTCTTCAATGATTTTAGGATCTTGGAATCATTTTATTCACACCTGCCGGAACACATAATTCGAATAAAATGCTAATGACTTGTTTGAAATTGCATGATTGCTTTAATTTTCAAGTTATTATTCATGATAAATGTTTAGACTTTGCATGCTTCAATGTATGTTTTAATTATTGTTTATAATTAAATATTTTGCACTGCAATAAATCCTTTTAGAAAGGTAACAGTAAATTTCCTCGATTGGTAGTGAATCCAAGAACGATTCACGGAAATGAGAGATGTGAGCAATTTTAAAATGTACGTTTCTTTTAGCGACTTTTATGGTTGTTTTCGAACATCAAAGTCGAATGGCAAACCAATTGGTGCTTGTGAATTCAAAATACACTGTAGTTTTGAGATCATAAAGCATTGAGTCTAATACGCTCAGCTTTACCAATGGTTAACAACCTAATATCTTTGTCCATTTAATTCTCGAATGAGTTTAGTCCCTAGACATTCGAATAGATCGATGCTTAGAGAACTTTAGAAGCTTCTGGTAAGATCATCTAGTTGAAACTTAATATTCAACATAAATTAAATGTTAAGAACCTTGTTGGGGTGACATTGGACATGTCTAACAAAGTATAAAAGTCAACACTAAAGAATTCAATTCTTAAGACTATAAGAAAGGGTACAAGAAATAGGAAAACAAGGAACAAATGAAAGGAATTTACGATTCCGTTTCTACCTATAAGTTTATGTTTAAAGAGAAGTGACCTAGCAATCAAACTTCCTTGGTATCATATACCGCTTGAGGTTCTTACTTCGGTAATAACTCAAACAATGGAAGCTAGGATACACTAATGACCTACAAGTGGGAAATGAAGCATGGCAATGCTACATTAATTGTAGGGTCATCTAATTTTGTTTTAAGTCCTTTCAAAGGCTGGAACTTAATGGCTATTTTGTTCCATAATCAGCATACCTAAATTTCTGCTTCAAACACAGAAAGACTCACATTCAAGAAAAACAAAAACAATGTTTGTTTGTTTATTTGAATGAAATGGTCAATTACAGGTTGAGTCAATATGCTTGATTAAAACAAACAACTCTTTAAAGAACTTTACTAGGTTCAAATCAACCCCTTGATTTGAGTTCCACTAATCTTTGGCATTGTTGCTTAGACCATATCAACAAGTTAACATTCATAAGCTCTATTTTGATGGACTTTTGAAAATTGATTGATTTCTAGATCATTTTAAGACAACTAGTCTTACTTGTTGAAAGTAACAAAAGATATGAAGTATTGCTAGAACGCCTAGACAATAGAGTTCAAAGCTAAAGAAAGGTTTTATGACTTTATTATTTCACACAGATTTGAGTGAATATAGGTTTATTTACTCAAATGTGATATAAGTTGAATCTGTTTGGCTAGTTCAAAGATTCAGAAGTATAAAATCCACTTGGCAAGAAATCATAAAGATCTAGGTTAGATCATGTTGATGATTACTTGAGACCAAATATGATCATCAATGGTTGTGTGTTGTAATTTCACAATCTAGGTCCATAAGATATGGCATATCTTAGTTGGAATAATCGATGTCAATTGGTACTTGATTCGATTAATGATGAATCATAAAAACTTTTCCTATAATTTCTAAAACAAAATGCTCAACTACCACCAAACTAAACCAAATTCGTCAAAGCTATTGAAAAGTAATTTCAGGATATCTTTTCAATTAAATATATCTAAAGAGTTGCTAAACTCAGTGGGAGCTTAGTGTTTGTTATTCAACAAACTAAGGCCCAAGTCTAGATATATGTTTCATTATGATTTATTCAAATGAGACACAAGGGTATTGTTTCTACCACGAATTTTTGAGAACATAATGTTTGTTTGCTCGAAATGATGTCCTTTTGGAGATTCGTTTCCAAAATGACAAGTGGGAGAAAATAGACCTTGAAAGTCTTCGAGGCGAACAACAAACATAAACGGACATTCCGGAGGCTTTTCGAAGTGCTTCAGAAAAACCGAACTTATTCTTTAAGGACTTTAGAAGTGGCTTTAAAGAATAGACATCTCTTAGAAGACTTTACAAGTGCTTCAAGGAGAACAGAATATTCAAAGGACTTTCAAGTGGCTATTGATATTCTATTGTTTGATGTTCTATACCCAAGTAGGCATAGAATTCAAGTCACTGAAACTATGAGATTCTTCTATTAGATAGTGAAGAAACATAGAGATCAGGTCAATGAAACTATGAGATTCTTCTATTAAATAGTGAAGAAACCTACAACTTGCAGTCAAACTATTATCATATAGATTAATGAGTTTGTGACTTGTAAGAAAGCTATGACGAAATATAGATTCCCTAAAATGGTTAGAGGCCATATATAGACTATATGTTTAAATGGTTAGAGGCCATAAAACATACTCAATGTTTTGATGACAAAATTGAAATTTTGTTGATTTGCAAGAATAGTTTCACACCTATTGGTTGCAAGTTTGTTTTAAGGATAAAAACCATCAAACATGGAATTGTGTTCACGCACAAAGCTAGATTAGTTGCTAAAAGGTTACAAGCAAATTCATGGCATGGATTGTGTTGAAACCTCATGCATAATCGTAATGCTCAAGTCTATAATTCAAGCAATGATTGCATATCGGTACATATAGCAATTGGATGACAAAACAATTCCTCAATAAAATGTTGGAATAAACTATGTACATGGTATGTCATAGGATTTGTGGATCCAAATAAATGCTTGAAAAAGAAAGCTAGCTTATGAAATCTAAGTACAGATTTAAGCAAGCAATTGGGAATTAGAAATGTATTTTAGTGAAGCTAATAAGTATTTTAGTTTCATAAAATGTACATGATTCTTATAGATATATAAGAAGTTTAGTGGGAGTACATAAAACTTAATTGGTCCTATGTGTATCACACACATATCTCTCTATTGTGAAATAACATTCAAATGCTAATAACTTAGGTTTGAAATTATTCATCAATGTTGGACCAAGGCGAAACTTAGTGCATACTGGGTATTAAGATCTATTTACAAAGATCTTATATTAATGTTTTAGATTAAGTAATGGCATTTACTAAATCAAACACGAATGACTCCATTGGAGATATTCGACCCATGTGAATAAATCTAAGTAAAGAATGTTTGAACTATGTATAAGCATTTACTAAGTTAAACATCCAAGGATCTAAGTAAGATTCTTAACCTATATTATATGTCAAAGAATTTAGCTGGATTTAGTATCTACTGAAACTAGATAAGCTAAAGTTACATGAATAGAATTCAATTGGGAATTATTCTGCAAAAGAATTTATCATGTATGATATAATATGAGGATCGCCAAAAACGTATCGTATGACTTTAGGCATGACGAACATATACCAATCTCTATTGATCTAAGTGAAGATCAACTAGATTGAGATCAAGAATACTTATGATACTTGAAAAGGTACATAGGAATAGTTCTTGATTCAAGGAAACAAAGATATGCTAAATATTGATGCTACACGCATAAACACTGGCAAAGGATCAAGCAAGACCCTTTGGAGTTAACCATTGATAAGGACGAGCTATAGAGCATCGTGTTTTGAAAATGGCAACATGGGTTGGAGACCATGAGTTGTTGCGTGGGAAATTAAAATAATAATTTCTATGTTCCAAGATATAGTTGGAGAATCTTCCACATATCTATGAACTGCCTGGATAGGTAAATCCAAACAAAGCATCACTAGCAACCTATACAGTTGAAGTAAAAGTAATTATTGCCTAAGAAGCAATAAAACAGGGTTGTTTAAAGTTCTTCACTGAACTTGGGTAGATCACCTATCTGCTGGCTTGATGGTTCTTCATTGAAAAATGCGTAGAACCACTCTTGAAGCAAGAAAAACGTCTGCTAACTTGATGGTTCTTCATTGAAAAATGAGTAAAACCACCATCGAAGTAAGAAAGACTAGATCACATAATAAACAAACTCGAAAAGATCTTATCATCATATCTCGAAGAACATTCGATGAAAAGGATATTAAGATTGGCAAAGCATGATAACTAAACCTATGCAACAAGTGAGAAGCAACACTCACGTTGTAGCACTGGAAATCAAGCATAGCTTTGAATTCCATGAATTGTTTTAGAAGATGGGTTTGAGGCCCATGGTTATAAAACATTGGGGTTGAACATTTATCATATATGAAATGTATTTTCATATTCCATTTAATCTTGGTTTAGTATTAAATGATGAGTCCCTTCAAATTTGACGATATATTCAAGATAGACTGTCAGGACCAGTCCTGTGACTAAGAAATGTCTATCAAGTGAACTTGAATGTCAAAGGTTGAAAATGGTCCCTAGTCGGAGTTTTCTATAAAATTGGACGCATAGAAAACGTTAGACGACTAGAATGCAAGATGACTAGTAGTTCTGTTTCTTGAACTATGTGGACATGGCAATGTCATAATCATTTGCATAGATACTTACTTTGGGAAGACTAGTATCGGACAAGACCTATGAAACTTTACTGTAAGAGATGAAAATCTGTCATAAGTAAATTTCATTAAAATTATTAGACACTAAATCCTCAATACCTGAGTGATTTGAGATTACTTGTTTGAGAACTGGTTGCTTTGACGTTGACCAACCGTCGCACCGTAAAAGGAGGCTATAAAGGCAACGCTCAGGTAATCACCTATCAAACGAAGTCTAATCTCAAGATCGCAAGATTGGGATTGTTCTCCCATAAATCGGGATGAGATGCTTAAAAGTTGTACAAGGCCACTCGGAGAGCTAGAAACTGTGAAATGCATGGCCGTGCTCGGATGAATCATAGGCTATGATTATCTGTTTATTTGATCAGTTGAACTCTGAAACCGAGAAACACCTCTGGACATAATAAGGATGACAACTCTTACCTTATGTTCAAGAGCAAGCATCGAGCGACAAAGGAATTAGGAAATGCACACTTGTCCCTAAGGACAAGTGGGAGACTGAAGGAAATAATGCCCTTGGTCCAAGTATGCATTCTATGTTAAGTCTAATAAATGCGGTTCAGTATTAATTAACAAGTTAATAATTCAGTGAGATCAAGTGAGCTGAATGCCTAGCTAGAGGCCGCTTCAGTTCAAGTGGAATTAATGATATTAATCCACAGCTTACTCTTGACTGAACCCGTAGGGTCACACAAATAGTACGTAAACGGATCAAGTATTTAATGGCATTAGATACTCCATCTATGGATATTCGGAATCGACGGATCTTGGTTTCAGTGGGAGCTGAGATCGTCACAGGCAAGAAATGAATACTCCGGAAACGATGATATTGCCGGAAACGGAAATATGGATCGTATCGGAAATATAAATATTATCCAAGTCGTAGATGTTGCCGGAAACGGAAACATGGTACGTATCGGAAAATATTATCGGAAATGGAAATATTGCCAGAATCGGAAATATTGCCGGAAACGGAAATATTGTCAGAATCGGAAATATTATCGGAATCGGAAAATAATTCCGGAAACGGAAATATTAAATATTTGTTCGAAACGGAAATTGATTCCGGAATCGGAAATATTAAATATTGTTCGTATCGGAAATAAATTCCGGAATCGGGAATTTAATCGGAAGCGTATCGTACGAATTAGCATCGGACGAGGCCCGCTAGACGAAGGCCCAGCACGAAGCCAGGCCGTCGCCCAGCGAGCTAACGCACACCAGCGCACGCCAAGCCTCGACCAGGCCCAGCGCAAGGCCAGGCCCAGCCAAGGCCTTGGGCGCGCGCGCGCGGAGCGCAGCAATGGGCCGAGCGCTGTGCGCCTAGCGTGGGCCGCAAGGCTTGCGCGGGTGTACGGTGCTCGTGCATTGCTTGTGCGGGAATCCTGAAGCAATCAGGATTCGAAGTGTGATTAAATCCTAAAATTATTAGATAATGATTATTTAATTAGAGTCCTAGTAGGGTTATAATTAAATAAATTAGTATCCTAATAGGATTCCAAAACCCTTTCCATAACTCTATAAATACGTGCCTAGGGTCACATATTTTAACAGATTATTCAAGTATTCAAAGTGAGTTTTTGAGAGAAAATTCAGACACATTTCTTATCTAAGAGTGCCGAAAATCTTTAGTACCTTAAGGGCGATTCTAGTTGGTCAATCTTAAGGCGGATCCGGACGTGCTGTGGACTATCTACGGAGGGACGACACTTGGAGTCCTAAAGACTTGTTCTTGTTCGGTTCGGGCGCAGCTAGGGAAGGCACGCAACAAAGAGTATGCATCTAAACTATGCTATATGATTATGTGTAAATAATATGTATTCCTGACTAAATGGTTTTTCCGCATGATTTATGAATTGTCATATGTATCATAACCTAACAATCCTTACATTTTGATGTTCTAAAAAGTAACTTCCTTGTTCTAAACATTAAATTTTTTTGTTCTAAACAGTGAACCATCATGTTCTAAATGTAAAACCTTCGTGTTCTAAAGAATTGAGATTATAAAATATTACCCAGCATTTTCAAGGATGTCCTTCAGAAATGCTTGTTCGACAGTAGGGATACCAGTGCGTCGTGGCTCTGATGTTTTGAAGCGTTTAATCTCATTTTCGTGATTGAATTATCTCTGCTTAAACATTCAGAACATATAACCATAGTTTAAAGAACATCGCGAATTAATTCAGAAAAAAAATAGAAAAAAAAAATCATAAATTAATTCAAAAATCAGAAATTGAAAACCTAAAATTCAAAAATTCAAAAAATAATCACAAAATATCAAAATATGAATAATTACTCACAAAAATGCAGAACAAATTGGTTATGAATTCAGAAAATAATAACAAAAAATCTAGAAAATAATCACAAAAAATTCAGAAAAATTAGATTAAGACATAGAACATTCAATCGATTGATTACCTACGATTCTTCTCTATCTTCTGAATCTGAATTGTGTTTTTCGTCAATCTTTTTTCGCAATTTCATCTTCACTTTTCATATTTTTCTTTAAAATCAAAAGTAACCACAAATTAACTTAAATTAAATTCTAAAAAACAAGCGAATAGTTAGAAATTTGCATATTGTTGTTTACCTTCTCCGTTCGTAGGTTTTTCACCCCGATTTTAGGATTGTTCTCCTTCTTCATTTTCAATTGTATACGAATTCAAAAAAATTAGGTTAAAAATGACATAAATTGCAGAAAAAAGGAAGAAATATACAAGAATTCGACGACAAAGTACCTGAAATCAGCGAATTGAAGCTTCATCGACCTTTTCTAAGCTTTAATGGTAGTTTTTTGAGGAGAGAGAAAATGGTGAGAGAGAGAATTTTAGAGAGAGGGAGAGAGAGAACATCTGATATTAGTTTTAGGAGAAACGACTGCCTTTTATTATTTGGTACGTGGGATGTTAATCTTAGCCCTTGAATTTCATCTAATCCTACGGATTAGATTCATTCTCATATATACTAGTATACTCACATAGGGACCTATTTTATATATATTATGTTTGAATATAGTAGCTAGTGTAAAAACAAAGACTTGTTTCTAAAAAATTGAAGAATTACATAATTGAGGAATTCTACAAGAGTATATAGATTAGATTATGCAGGTTTTGCTCATGTTTAAGGAAGTTACATAATTTTATTTAACGTTAGTAAAATGTTATTATATATCAATAACTTATCGATTTTAGTTGCTAATATACTACATATAAAATAGTTCCATTTTCAATGGCGGTTATATTTATTGAATTTAGTTGTTAAAATATTCTACATTTCTATTGTAATTTTTTTATACACTCTTATTCATATTTGATTAGTTTTTAAATTTATTTATAATTTAATTATGTAAGTACAAATCCATAGACTACTCTTAAACTTTTTATAAAAATCCTACTACATACTTCATATAATGGATTAAATTTAAAAAAAAAAAAATCGTATATTGGTTATATTTGTCACCAAAATATAGAAAGATAGTTTACAAAATATTCCCAATGTGTAGAATAAAATCTTTTTTTTTAGGAAAATAGAATCAAATATTTTTATGAGATGAAAGTTAACAAAATAATTATAGAATCAAATATTTTTATGAGGTGAAAGTTAACAAAATAATTATAGAATCAAATATTTTATTTTTTATAATTTTTTGTCAATAAGTCAGCCAAATCAGAGAGTGACATTTGTCAGCTCCACATTGATTTCATGTCTTTTAGTATAATATATACAGATATGGATATAGATAGAAGATCCAATAATGTATATATAGAATCAAAATACAATAAAAAAAATAGTCATGTACTTTGTCAAATGAAAAGATATCCATGTTATATATAAATAAAATCAATAGTATATTTAGTTAATCTGTACATGCATAGTTTCCTTTCATTTAGAAAATCTAATATTATATGGTCCATAATATATTTTTATTTAATAGAGATAGTTAGAAAAAAATATTTTAATTATTTATATTAAAAGAGAGGCGAATTAATAAGTGACATTTGTCATCACCACATTGATTTCCTCTCTTTTAGTATAATACTAGTATTGTACCCGTGCGATGCACGATTTATGATATAAATACTCATATCTAAACTTTTACTAAACTATAGCCATAGACAATTATCATCAAAATAGAGCTTATATATAATCTTATTATTGAAACTAATGATGGATAGATCTGTTACTGGCTCATTTCTTGTATTATTTATTTAACAAATTCAAAAACAAAATAAAAAAATAAGGATACATAGATAAATTTACGTTCTTCCCCTTTCACAACCCATGTCAAACATAAATTTATTCTCATCCGCTCTTTACTTCGATATATACCCACTTAATACTCCCCTACCATCAACATCATTACCCGATCATTTAACACCCACCCCACCATATACCTTATTCATCTAGAGATAACTTAGAAACGGGATGGGTTGGTCTCTCAACACCTGTACCTGCCTAAAATTCTCATCCATGTGCTCGTCACCACGATAGACTTATCCCCGTCATAATCCCTGCCTCGCGGGCGAAAAATAAAATTAACCCCGATTCATCACCCGTCCGTGTATCCACACCCGCCTCAAGCCAAGCCCTAGACAACTGAACTCGACATTATATTTTGATAAGAGAGTTTTGACTTTTAAAACTTTAAGAGTATTTGAAAATTTGTTTGTTTGATTACATGTTAGACACAATAATATGTAAATATTATTGTTCCATATATAGCATTGTAAATATAGTAGTTGTAAACCCTAGTTGACTTTGTAAACTATATATATGTTAATAATCAATGCTAAGCCTCCTAAGGGAGAATTCAATAATTCTACATGGTATCAGGCTAACCCTAGGCCTAATATTTTTCCGCTGCTTTTCTCTTTTCCTCTTCTTCTTCTTTCTCGTCTTCTTCCATGGCCGGTGACGATGACATGGTGCCTCCTCCATCCACCACTGTCGTTCATGCTTATCATCCGGCCCTAAATGCCACAAATGTCAAAGCCCTAATTTCTCTTATCCTTGATGTTGACAACGTCCAGTATACCTCTTAGGCTACGTTATTTCGTAATACGGCGAAGGTTTACATGGTGTTGGATCACATCGATCCAAAGATCAAGAAACCAAAGGATGTTGATGATGACTTATGGGAACGTCTTGACGCCATTGTTTTGCAGTGGTTGTATGGCACAATATCCAAAGATCTTCTACTCAAAGTGTTAGATGAGAATGCTACGGCTCAGGACATTTGGAATCGGCTACGCAAAATTTTCCAGGACACTCGAGGTACGTGGGTGGTTATACTGGAAAACCAGTTTGGACATATTCGTATGAACAACTATTCTTCCCTTGATGAATATTGCGATGCGCTGAAAACTGTAGCTGATCAACTAGCGGCTCTCGAACATCCTGTTTCGGAGGAGCGGCTCGTTCTGCAACTGGTGGGTAAAGTGGACCCGGAGTACCGTACTATCGCCACAATTATCCGCCAAACTAATCCTCTGCCTTCTTTCGAGGAAGCTTGCTCAACCCTTGACCTAGACAGGCTCGATCGTCTCAACGACAAAGATGAGGACGACTCCTCAACCGCGATGTTGGTCGCGGGTTCTCACAACAATACTGCAACGACGTCCCACCAACCGACAAACAATACCGGTGGTGGTGGGGGTCGTGGTGGTGGTGGTAAGACAGGAGGTGGTGGGAAGAATAAAGGCAAGAAGTATGGCTCACGTGGAGGCTCGGGTTCGAACTCGGGTGACAAGGGGCGTGGCTCACAACAATAACATGGACAACAGCCAATGATGTTTAATCCTTGGGCCAACCTTTGGGCCAACAATGGTTGTGCCCACCTTGTCCTTTCCCTACCCAACCTTTGAGAGGTACTGCTAATTCTCAACAAGGGATGTTGGGCCCAGGCCCACGACCACAACAGGGATTGCAACATCAACAGTTTGGACAGCCCAGTGGGGCATTTTTGGTGCCTGGTTCTCCGTACCAACCAACTGACCTCCCGACATTTTTTAATGCCATGTCGATGCAACCCCCGGACTCAAATTGGTATATGGATACCGGTGCTACATCTCATCTCATGAATGGTTCAGGTATTACTCCATCTATTGTCAATTGGCGTAATTTAAATTCTCATATTATGGTTGGTGATGGCACAAAAATACCAGTTAGAGGTTCCGGCACCACAATCTTACCCAAACCTTTTCCCTCCTTAGCTCTTAATAATATTCTTTATGCCCCCAATATCATTAAGAATCTTGTTTCAGTCCGTCAATTCACTACTGATAATTCTATTTCTGTTGAGTTTGACCCTTTTGGTTTTTCTGTGAAGGACCTTCGGGCGGAAAAAAATAGTGACGAGGTGCAATAGTGTGGGGCATCTTTATCCACTCTCATCTACCTACACATCATCCTCTCCATCAGCTCTTGCTGCTCTCTCTTCCGATGTTTGGCATAATCGTTTAGGTCACCCGGGCGATCAAGTTCTTAGTTTTCTTAGAAACCACAAACCTATTGAATGTAATAAGAGGAATAACCTCACTGTTTGTCATGGCTGCCAATTAGACAAGCATTGTCGGCTTCCTTTTTCTATTTCAAATACTAAGACTTTTGCTCCTTTCGATATTGTTCACACTGATCTATTCACATATCCTCTTAATAGTCACACTGGATATCGGTATTATTTGCTTTTTCTAGATGATTATTCTCATTATGTGTGGATTTTCCCTTTAAAATCTAAATCGGTTGTGTTTTCCAATTTTGTGCGGTTTCACACCTATGTTAAGACTCAATTTGGGGTTCCTATTAAGGCTTTACAGTGTGATAATGGGCGTGAATTTGACAATGCTAATTTCACTCAATTTTCCCGTACGCATGGCATGATTTGGAGACATTCTTGTCCTCATACTTCCCCTCAAAATGGTAAGGCCGAGCGTATGATTAGGACAATCAATGATATATGCCTCTCTCTTCTGTTTCATGCCTCTCTTCCTCCGTCCTATTGGGTGGAATCTCTTCATATGGCCACATATTTACTAAATATCTGGCCTACTCGCCTTCTTAATAACCTCACTCCCGTACATTTTCTATATCACAGAGCTCCGTCCTATGCTCATCTTCGTACGTTTGGGTGTCTTTGCTACCCAAATCTCTCGGCCACTGCCCCACATAAAATGAGTCTGAGGTCGACTCCGTGTATTTTTCTTGGTTATCCCCCTTCTCACCGTGGTTATAGGTGTCTTGATATTGCCATTCGAAAAATAATTATATCACGACATGTGATATTTGATGAATCTCAATTCCCAAATTCATCACAATATCGCCCAAACTCCACTGACTTTGAGTTTCTTGGACCCGCAAATGAGCCCACTCCCCCACCTCTCATTCGGGTCTCAGTCCAACCTTCCTCCACGGCCCAGCCCACGTTGACTCCTCCTCTTAATTATGTCCGTGGACCCCACTTCCAGACTCCTTTCCCTCATTCCCCTTCTCCTAGAACCAACCCACGTGTGTCTCCCTTAGGTTCGGTCCAGTCTCCTAGTGGGCCGCATCCTGTATCTTTCGGCCCACCAGTGTCACACTCCTCTCTCTTTCCCAGTGGGTCACCAAGGACTGTTGGGCATAATGGGTTGTCAGTGGAACGTGGGTCTGTTCAATCAGCCACGGCCCACGGACGGCCTACCCACTCACCTGAAGTGCCCTCTTCTAGTCCGGCCCAATCCGCTCCTCTACATGACCAGCCCGTGCCTAACTCCTCCCTCCATTCTATGCGGACTCGAGCTAAGGCTGGAATCTTTAAGCCGAATTCGAGGTACGCCAACTTGGCCTTGGTCACTTCGTCCACACCCACAATCTCTCCCATCCCCTAGTCTACATTGCTCGCTCTTAAGGACCCTAACTGGTATAATGCTATGACAGATGAGTATAATGCCATGATTGATACACATACGTGGGACTTGGTGTCGCGTCCTTCGGATGCTAATGTCATTCGTTGTTTGTGGGTTTTTACTCACAAGGAGAAATCAAATTGGGATTTTGAGCGTTATAAAGCACGATTGGTGGCTAATGGTAAGGGCCAGGAGGTCGGGATCGATTGTGGTGAGACTTTTAGCCCAGTTGTGAAACCCACTACTATCCGAACGGTTCTTAGTTTGGCTTTCTCCAGAAAGTGGGGGCTAACTGTAGACACCTACTTTTGTCCCCATTCCCGAAAGGGAAGGTTCGATGATGAAAGCATAAATCTCCACTTGACAACGCATCTCCTATAAAATAACGAATCTCGATCACCCCTTTTCATTTCACCCGAAACCTGCTATTTATAGAAACCTGCTATTTATGGAAACCTGCTAAAAATAGTAACTGCCGTAATGGGTAGTTGTTAAAAGTGGCAAGTCATCAAAGATAGAAACCTGTCAGAATTAGGTGTTGCACTCCAACATAAATCCTAAATGAGATAGAGATTATGAGAGAATCCTATTCCTAATATGATTCGAAAATAAGAGTCACGTATTAATTAAAATCCTAACGAGCCTAGAGTTCGTAACGGGCCCAGACGCATTCCGTCACAAGGTTAATACGCACTAAAAGACTCGATTAAGTCTCAAACACTCCGGATTCTAGGAATCAGAATCTGACTAAGAAAACAGCCCAGATCCTATTTTCAACGCCTGGCTCTGGGCGCCGAAATCTTCGGCGCCCAGGCCTGGGCGCTGAAATTACCTGGGACGTATTCTTTCCTAATTCCTCGTGGATTAGAGCTCTACAATTCTATCTTTCCACGAACTCTTTTCTATAAATATAGCCCAAGTTCGACGTGGAAAAGGGGACACACAACACACAATTATTATTCTGAGTATTGACTCTTAACCCCTAAGCCTAAGCCTCACGCTGCAAAACTGATCACGCGTTCTGTCGCAATCGATCCATAAATCGAACAGAACGTATCCTGTCCCATAATTTGAGATTCGTTAAATAAAAGGAGAAATAGCAAAGTCAAAGTGGTTAGTTTTCTGAGAACCGTGACGCACCTCTCAAGGGTGCGTCGTAATGTGTCCCTTTTCTATGATTTAATTGCTTTCCTCGCCCTTCTTATGAACTGTTAAACTAACTAAATCTGATTGTTCTATCACACCTAATAAATATGATATTTTCGGGAAATTGGATCATCATGCTAGGTCCCTTAATACAATCTAAATCAGATAATCGTGCTCGATCTAGTACTATATGTTGCATATTGTTAAAATCAACTCAGATTAGTTTAATAGTTAACACATGTCCCTTCAATTATTTATGCTGAGCTAGTAAGGATATCCTCCCTCTGGAGTTATCGAAGAGCGAGTACTCCTCTCGGTAGTTACAGTCCCCCGAACCCTCAATCTCTACATTGCAGGTGTATGTTGAGAGATCCCCACACCAGGGATCACAAGGGAACCTACGGTCGTCGTGGTCAAACATAATTGCACTCCCTTTATGTCACGATAACCGGGTTTTGTCAGTTTTTCTCATTGTCGTTAAAAACTGAATGGCGACTCCTATATTACTAGTCAATTGGGTGTAAACTCACAGGAAATCCAATTACACTTGATTTGACAAAAAGAAACGTCACACCCACGAGGGACAAGGTCACGCATTAGCCTCGTGCTTTTTCGACCCCCTCACAGTGCCACGTGTGGCAAACAGTTTGATAACCCATCCTTCTACCGCCAACTTTCGGGAGCTCTCCAGTACCTTACCTTCACTAGACCGGATATTTCTTATGCAGTCCAACAGATATGTTTATTCATGCACGACCCTCATGAACCGCACTTTCATGCTTTGAAACGTGTGTTGCGGTATATCAAGGGAACGTTGGATTATGGCATGCATCTTTCTTCGACTCCTGTGATGGGTCTTGTGTCCTACACCGATGCCGATTGGGGGGGGGGGTTGCCCCGATACTCGACGGTCTACTTCTGGGTATTGTGTTTTTCTTGGTGATAATCTCATTTCTTGGTCCTCTAAACGCCAAGCTACTTTGTCTCGTTCTAGTGCTGAGGCTGAGTATCGGGGCGTGGCTAATGTCGTCGCAGAAATGACTTGGATTAGAAATTTACTTTTGGAACTTCATTGCCCTCTCAAACGGGCAACAGTGGTATATTGTGATAATATTGGTGCGGTGTATATGTCTCATAATCCGGTACATCATCAACGCACTAAGCATGTGGAAATGGACATTCATTTTGTACGAGAGAAGGTGGCTCTTGGCCACATTCGAGTTCTCCACGTTCCATCTGCATTCCAGTATGCGGATATCTTCACCAAGGGTCTTCCCTCACCCTTGTTCGTTGATTTTCGCTCCAGTCTAAGCATTCGTCCTCCTCCTGCTCCGACTGAGGGGGTGTGTTAGACACAATAATATGTAAATATTATTGTTCCATATATAGAATGTAAATATAGTAGTTGTAAACCCTAGTTGACTTTGTAAACTATATATATGTTAATAATCAATGCTAAGCCTCGTAAAGGGAGAAGTCAATAATTCTACATTACATTATACTTTTGACGCATGTAACTTATAAATATTTTCCTAATTAAAACTAATGATGGATAAAGTTGTTATTGCCAAATTAGCTGTCTTATTTATTAAATACAGAAAACAAATAAAGGTACATAAACAAAATTATTTTCATTCTCACTCATCACATGTGTCAAACCTAGCCTTAGAAGGTTGGACCCGACATTATTTTCTGGTAAGAGATTTTTTAATTTCCAAACTCTATTCTAGAGTATTTGAAAATTTGGTTGTCTTATTAGATTATACTTTGGACACATATAGGTTAAAGATATTCTCCTAATTAAAACTAATGATGGATAAATTTGTTATTGCCCCATTTGGTATCTTGTTTATTAAAAATAGAAAACAACTAAGGGTACATAGATAAAATTATTTTCATCCTCGTTCATCACATGTGTCAAACCTTGCCCTAGACGGCTGGACCCGACATTATTTTTTGGTAAGAGAGTTTTTAATTTTAAATTTTTTTTCACAAGTTGATTTTCTGATTACAATCTACTTTGAATACATGTACCTTATAGATATTCCCCCAATTAAAATTAATAATGGATAAATTTTTTATTACCCCATTTAGTTGTCTTATTTATCAAAAAAGAAAAAAAAAATAAGGGAACATAAACAAAGTTATTTTAATCTATTCAACACATGTTTCAATCATAGTGTTATTCTCATTCACCTTTTCACTTCGATAGTCACACCTATATAATCATTTTATATTTACATTATTACCCGATCATTTTACACCTAGTCCACTATTTTCTTTATTCATCTAGTCATGACTTTGAGGTTGGTCGGTGTCTCCGCACTAGTACTTGTCTAAAATTCTCATCCATATCCCCGTCACTCACAATAGGAAAGATACTCACCCCTACCCTTATTAAAGGGTAAAAAAGGAAGGTCTTCCATGACCGGGGTGGATCCCGTGTCTAATAGTTCAGACTCAGCCTCATAGTTCTCCTGCCGTCTTTCCGGAGGACGTTGTAGGGTTAGGAATAATACAAAGAATATAATTCATGCGAAAAAACCATAAAGCCAGGAATCCAAATTAATTGCCACATAGTCAATTAGCATAATTTAGGTTACATACAATGTGATGCGTGCCTTCCCTAGCTGCTCCCAACAAGAACAAGTCTTTAGAGCTCGAAGTGTCGCCCCTCCGTAGAAAGTCCACAGCACATCCGGATCCGCCTTAGGTTCAACCAACTAGGATATTACTTAAGGTTTTATGCATTCGGGTTAGGCTATAAACTATGCTCTCCCTTGAACATAATATATGTAAAGAATATGTTTTGATGTATCTAAATTATGAGGGCTATCCTCATATTTATAGGGTAGGAAATAAGGAATTTGAGTCTTACTAGGAAAATAATTACCAATCCCATTAGGATTGAAATTCTTAACCAATTAGAATTGTAGCAATAATTAAAGACTTAATTAATTCAATTCTAGTAGGACTAGGAAAACTAATACTTAAGGCCAAAGTTACTTGACGACTAAGTAAATGGACTTTGTGCGAAGCCCAAGAAGAAGCAACCAACGCAGCCACAATGGGCCACGATGGCGCGCGTGCCTACCTAGGCCCAAACGCAGCCGCAGCTGGTCCAAGGCCCAGCGCGCTGCAGTTTGGCCTTGGCGGGCTGCTGCTGCCTTGGCTTGCTGCTCGTGCCTTGGTGTGCTCGCGTCCCACAGCACTCCAGTCCCATCGCCTATGGTTGGGCTCTGGCGCTGGGCTTCATGCTCAGTGATGTGCGCTCAGCCTCGTGCTTGTCGAGCGATGGGCCGGCTCGCTTGTCGGCTTGTCGCTCGTTGAGCTTCCGATTTGTTTTCCGATTCCAGAATCTATTTCTGTTTCGAACAAATATTTACGTTTCCGGTAATATTTCCGATTCCGGAAATAATTTCCTATTCCGACAATATTTCTGATTCCGGTAATATTTCTGTTTCCGGCAATATTTCCGATTCCGGCAATATTTATATTTCCGATACGAGCCATGTCTCCGTTTCCGGCAACATCTACGACTTGGATGATATTTATATTTCCGTCATGAATCATATTTTCGTTTCCTGAATATTCTTTACTTTGCCTTTTGACGATTTCAGCTCCTACTGGAACCGAGATCCGTCATTTCCGAATGATCATAAATAGAGTACTTAATGAATAATATATTCACTTAAATACTTGATACATTCACGTACTATTTGTGTGACCCTACGGGTTCAGTCAAGAGTAAGTTGTGGATTAATATTATTAATTCCACTTGAACTGAAGCGGCCTCTAGCTAGGCATTCAGTTCACTTGTAACTTGCTAATTAATACTGAGCCCATTTATTAGGGTTAGATTAAATTCATTAAATGCAACTTGGACCAAGGGCATTATTTCCTTCAGTCTCCCACTTATCCTTAGGGACAAGTGTGCATTTCCTAATTCCTTTGTCTCTTGATGCTTGCTCGTGAACATAAGGTAAGAGTAGTCATCCTTATTTTGTCTAGAGGTATTTCTCGGTTTCAGAGTTCAACTGAACAAATAAACAGATAATCATAGCCTATGATTCATCTGAGCACGGCCATGAATTTTTCAGTTTCTAGCTCTCCGAGTGGCCTTGTACAACTTTCGGCATCTCATCCCGATTTGTGGGAGGACAATCCCAATCTTGTGATCTAGAGGTTAGACTTCGTTTGATAGGTGATTACCCGAGCGTTGTCGTTATAGTCTCTTTTTACGGTGCGGCGCTTGAGAACGTCAAAGTAACCAGTTCTCAAACAAGTAATCTCAAATCACTCAGGTATTGAGGATTACTTTCTAATAATGTAATGAAATTACTCATGACATATTTTCATCTCTTACAGTAAAGTTTAATAGGTCTGTCCGATACTAATATTATAAAGTAAGTATCTATTCAAATGATTGCGACATTGCCATGTCCACATAGTTCAAGAAACAGAACTATTAGTCATCTTGCATTATAGTCGTACGTCTAGCGTTTTCTATGCGTCCACCTTTATAGAAAACTTCCGACCAGGGACCATTTTCAACTTTTGACATTCAAGTTCACTTGATAGACATTTCTTAGTCACAAGACTAGTCCTGACAGTCTATCTTGAATATATTGTCAAATTGAAAAGACTCATCATTTAATACTAAACCAAGATTAAATGGAATATGAAAATACATTTCATATATGATAAATGTTCAACCCCAATGTTTTACAACCATGGGCCCCTAACCCATGTTTAAAACAACTATTGGAATTCAAAACTATGCTTGATTTCCAGTGCCAAAATGTTAGTGTTGTTTCTCACTCGTTTCATAGGTTTAGTTATCATGCTTTGCCAATCTTAATATCCCTTTATTCGAATGCCTTTCGAGATAGGATAATAAGATCTTTTGAGTATGTTTATTTTGTGATCTAGTCTTTCTTGCTTCAAGAGTGGTTCTACACATTTTGCAATGAAGAACCATCAAGTCAGCAGACATGTGATCTACCCAAGTTCAGTGAAGAACTCTTTAATGTAAACAACTCTGTTTTAAATTGCTTCTTAGGTAATAAGTACTTTTACTTCAACTATGTAGGTTGTTATAGTGATGCTTTGTTTGGATTTTCTTATCCAAACAGTTCACGTATATGTGGAAGAATTTCTAGTTGTATCTTAGAACATAGAAATTAATATTTAATTTCCCACGCAACAACTCATGGTTTCCAATCCATGTTGACATTTCAAACCACGATGCATATAGCTCGTTCTTGCCAATGGTTAAATCCAAAGGGATCTTTCTTGATCCTTTGCAAGTGTTTATGCGTGTAGCATCAATATTTAGCATATCTTCATTTCCTGGAATCAAGAACTAATCCTATGTACCTTTTCAAGAACCATAAGTTTTCTTGACCTCATTCTACTTGATCTTTACTTAGACCAATATAGATTGGTATATGTTCGTTATGCCTAAAGCCATACGATACATTTTTGGCGATCCTCATATTATATCATACATGATAAATTCTTTTGCATAATTATTCTCAATTGAATTCTATTCATGTAACTTTAGCTATCCAATTTCATTAGACACTGAATCCAGCTAAATTCTTTGACATATAATATAGGTGAAGAATCTCATTAGATTTTTTTTATGTTTAACTTAGTAAATGCGTATACATAGTTCAAACATTCATTACTTAGATTTATTCACATGGGTCGAATATCTCCAATTGAGTCTTTCATGTGGAAGATCAATTTCATTTGTTTTATCCAGATTCCCTTTAGAACTCATGAATTAGCTAGTTATGAATACTAAGCTATTAGATAGAGAGTAATTAGAAGTATAAGAAAGGGCTGGGAGAGTGGTAGATTGTGTAGTATTGAACAAAAATTGCCTAAACATTATTGGTCATAAAACTATTAATTTGGCACCATTTAAAAGTTGTAAACTTTCTCTAGGTCAAATTTCACAATGATAAAGTATCCAACATGTCTAGAAAGATTTATAATGCAACTGTAAATATTAGAAAGAAAACCAACATGTTTCTTTTATTTTGTGTACGCCCAATGGCCGAAGAGAAGAGCCAATCTCATAATAATAAAATTATTAAGTGCGTTAGTAGTTCTTTTTTGTTATTTCTAGTGCTTATGCGTGCGTAAAATTTTATATATTAGTTCATATTTACATAAAGCTAATTTGTTTTATCCAGATCCAATTTCATTTTCCAAACACTTAGAAACAATATGATGTATCTATAATGCTTTCTTTGCAAATCAAGTAACTCATAAACTCAGAAAAATTCAGAAAAAAATAAATTATTTCAAAATTCAGAAGAAAAAAAAAACCAAAAAACAAATTAATTCAAAAATTCAGAAATAATCAATTAACTCATAAATTCAAGAAATCAGAAAATAATCCCAAAAAATTCAGAAAAATTAAATCAATAACTAAATAAACATCATAATACAGAACACCAAATCTGCTTGATCAAATTAAACCCCAAAAATGTATTCACCCCCAATTTCAATCAACAAACTCAAGTATAAATTCAAATTCAAAAAAAAATCAACACATCTAAATAACAAAAAACGACATTGTTTCGTTTCTTGAATGGATCGATAGGAAATTTGGTATAATTCACTTGCAACAAATTCAAATCACAAAATCTGCGAAATGAAAAATAAAAATCGAATTGACAATCAGTCACCTCGCCTACCTCACGCAGCAACAACTTCCGCGCATTCATTAGGAGAGAGAAAATCAAATTCTTGAAGAATTTCTAGTTCAAATTTGGGGAAAACAAATCAGGTGATTTTGAAGAGAGATATTCGAAGGTTTCTGAGATATTTTTCTCTCTTTGTAATTGTGTTTTCTGAGTGTGTTTTGATTTGTGGAGATTGTAAGGTTTTGGGTAATTGTATCATGCATGGGCCCGACTCAATTCATTAGGATAGAGAGAAGTAGAAGAGATAAACCATCAAAGAGAGCAGTTGAAAGAGACGGTGAAGCTCCACCAGCATGCATCGAGGCAGGGGCAGGAGTGAAAAAGTTCTCAGAGATTGCCGGAGCCGGCGCTGGGGCATAATGAGAGTGATGATGACCTTTGGTGGCGGAAACGACCACGATTATGGCAAGAAGAGAGAAGGTGGCGCCGGCAGTTTCCTTTCTCACTCCTATTACACGTTTTCATTTTCTTTGATTTAGGGTTTTCGATTGGTGGTCAATTAGGCAATGGCTGCAAAGGGGACACAATTAGGGAAAGGGGACACGAAATGTGAAGACGTGGGGGTATTGTTGTCAATTTCAAAGGGGACACCAAAAGAGTGGTTACGAAAATAACCCTCCCTTCTTCCTTTATATAATAGAGATTATCTATTTTTTAGTGATAAATTTTTTCATTTTAATAAAATTATTTTTCAAAATCACTAATAATGTATAAAATTAATTATTAAGCCCTTTAAAATGTTTATCTATCAACACTCTTCTTTTTATAATAATAAAAAAAAGTTAATCCAAAACATATTAAAGTTACAAAAAAAACTAGGTAAAAGTTGCAAAAACTGGATAAACTCATAAAAGTTATTTTGGTGCACAATAAATTTATTGTACACCTTGTACACGCAAGAACTTTACATAGATTGGTGGCTTTTAAATTTGGCACATGTGAAATGAGTTAATTACTTTTATCATTTTATGGTTAAATCCAAATGTTAGGGCGATGCTTATTCCGATCATTCGGGTACGTAAAAATTTGTTAGGTGCCCGCATAAATTTGTGTTTCTATGTTAGTTGGATAATGAATCACTTATACAAATAGTTTGGGCCTTTTGGCATACAAGTACAAAAAGGCTACATGTACCCTCAAGGTATTATATCATCAACCTGAATGACGGCTCGTGTGATAGGACATGCTTCTTTCTATGCTAGTTGGATAATGGATCACTTATACAAATAGTTTGGGCCTTTTAGCACACAAAGTAGGGAGAGGCATAAAAGTCTACTAATTTTCTTCATTTAAGGTTCTGTTATGTTCACATTATTTTCATTTATGAGTTTTTGTAAAGATTTGTAGTTAGTAGTGACTGCATCACTTTGACCGACACGCAATTTTGAATTAACTTTATATTTATTGGGGGTAGTTGAAAGTAGTTTTTTTTTTTATTGTAGTTAGTAAAAAGTAAGTCATTGTTTTTTGAAGGTGTGAGTGGGTTTTTTTTCCAAAATTACCAAAATTGCCTAGATTATCCATCCATGCATATTGTAAAGAATTAAGATATATTGTATGAATCGCCACCATGACTTGAATCCTTTAGGCATATCCAAAAGTCAAGGTGGCAATTTTGGAATGTATTACTTCGTATATGATTAACGTGAATAATACAATCTGAAAAAAAGAAGTTGCAACGACCTTTATTTGGACTATTGTTTTGTTTGTAAAAGCAAGTAGTTCTCCTTTTGTTAGTATGATTTTTATAAGGGTTTGTAATGTAATGACCCAGTAGTAGTTGTATATTAGCTTAAACTTTTTTAATTAACGTATGCTTAAGCCTAAAAAACTACAATTTAAAAACATTTATTCAAAAGTCATGTAATATTCAAGACACATAACATAGACAAATTACGTATATGACATCCCAATATCCTGCTTAAACAAATGCATCACATAAGTTGTACACTATGTCGACAAAACATTCTACACACTCGAACGGTAAGATGCACGAGGTCAAAGCCTACTCAAAGGTGCACTCCGCCATCAATGTCAGTTGTTAAATGCATGCTTAGCTTTTCTCTAATCAAGTCATCAACACAAAACCACTTGCAATTAAGAAAACTAAACATGTATTAAAATTGCTATTTTAATAAATTATTTAATTCGTCAAGTATACCAAACTTATTTAAAACAACCCAAATTGCATAAAGATGTCACTCCATACACGGGATGAAAGAGGACCAAATCAACATCTCCCACCTAATATTTACCTATAATAATAAACAACAAACTACTTGGATTTTTCAAATTGTGACCACAAAAACATATCAAGTGGTTCAAATATAAACAAATGGTAAATACATTAGACATGCACATTGTGATTTGTGATTTGTCTTACTCATAAATCATAATCCACAAAGTCTTTAAATCAGGTCAAAATCTAAGTCAATACCGCTTTTTCAAGACTTTTCTTCACTTCTAAAGGTTAAACTAACTATGCAATGCATCACCTTCTGAAGACTTAACACTAATAATCTTAAGTCTGAAATTCTGAAAATTAGATGAAACCAAGAAATGACGGAGAGAAATCAACTGAGAAACTTTATCTTTTATGAGCCAGAAACAACAATTATCTGGCTAGGGAATAAATAGAAACTAAAATGAACTAAAAATGACTAGAGTTCCTCTTCTGGCACTATTTGTTACAAACAGATGATAAAACAACATTCAACAACAGAGACAAACAATCTACAAGTGAGAAGGCACATAGAATTACAATACAAGAGACTTGAAACAGATGCATTATCAACGATTCTGTTACCCTTCAATGCACTTTTCCATTGATCCAAGGTTATACAAAGGAAACACACAAATGCTAATCAACCCTAGGAGTTAAAATCCATGTGATAATGACCTGCTAAATGTTCTCTGGACTTTTAGGGGGGTTTTGTTTTTGAGCTGTAAATGCCACCGATTGATTTCTTAGTATTATTCACATGCCAATTTAGTGTCAAAGCTGCTCAAACAGATTGCAAAAGCCTGAAACGCAGAGAGAGGGTACCGGTAATCCATGGTAAACATGTCCTTGCCAACTTTTCCAAATTGTAGAATGATCTTATCATGATCTGATGATGGTGCCGGCTGAGAAGGTGTTGGTGCACCTGCTGGGGGAGGCTGTGTTGCAGCTATTAGTTGGAAGTTCTTCACTGAAGCAACGGTAACCCTACCCCGGAAATTTAGACACCAACACTGCAATTGTTCATGCCATCTCGGGGCCTTATTCCTAAGAACTAAGGGCTTCTCTTTGCCTTCTTCTTCTTCTCCATCACGTGGGCCCATGATATCAGAAAACCGGGAGCTACTGAACTCAGTGGAGGTATCGATTGATTTTGAGAAAGATATGCTGCGGAAAGAGTCTTCGAGGGACCGCGGGAGGAGCTCAGGCTGCCCTGGTACACTGCCACCTGGCTCTAAGGAGGCATTCGGGATCGACTGCATCACACAGTGCATCCTGCGTGGTCCCCGTGTGCCAAGAACATTCAGCTCATATGTCACTTGGGCTATATTATAGCTCCCCGTCGGAACTTTTGGGGACACTTTCTTGGAGTAGAACCTTCTACTTGAACGGCCTGGAGGTGATGACTGAGACCCATTGTAAGGTGGCTGTGTATCATAGATAATGAATTTTGTTCCCAAGAAGTTTGACCTGAAACAAGGATACACTATCAAGTTAGATCAAATTATTCCATCAAAATTATTTGTATACATGGAGTCGTATAGTAGCAAAGAATAAGAAAATGGAGTATAGTAGTTCTCAGAATATTTGCTCAAATTCTTTATACCTGACGCACAAAAGTGGCAAGACACTCAAATGCAATATAGTGACATATACTTTTATACCTTTCCACCTCGTCTGATTCTCCAAACACAACCAAAAACCATGTACAAGGAGACCAAGATTAAGTGCGAATACATAGTAGAATCAGGTATGTGGTCACTATGGTAACCACTAACCAAGAAATGGCCAATAGCTTGAGGAGAAAGTACCTACTAATTGGCACAAGGGACAAAACTCTTAAAAATATAACCATACACTAAACCAATAGAAAGGCAGATGCTAAGTCAGAAATGGTTACAAAGAACTGAGTGATGTTTACATCATTAAGTTGAACTTTAAGCTTTAGAGAGTATTTAGCATAGCATATTTACTAAGAAAATCTAGCACCAAAGAAACTTAGCTTTTAAACGTTCTCAAGTGAACGGTCTACAAATGGCAGAAACGAGACCAATCACCTAAGTACACATACTGATTGAATACCAATCTATTTGTGTAAGCAAGCCTACACATTTTCACACACTACTAATCTACAAAGCCAAAGAAGCCTCCACCGTATTAATTTTTCACAGGGGAATATATTTTTCAATTCATCAAATTAAAAGTTTTTAGAAAACCACAGCTATAGAAGAGACCATATAATCTTGTGGACCATTACCTTAATTTTCCTATGTAAGTGCTACTGGACCTCGATATGTTATCTGCATCCATACTGATGACGTACTCTGTACATGTGGTTCTCCTGGTCCGCTTTGCAGAAAGAAGAAATTTCCCATTCTCAACCAGCAAAGCTGGAAAAAGAAGACAGAAGGAAAGAACAAAATGAGGATAACAATGAATTGAAGTTATTACAAACATAATGCAACACATCATCATCGTCAACTAAAATGAAAATTAGAATAGCTACACACACACAAGTACAACACAAGGAGCTAAAGAGCATATCAAACCATCAAAAATACACCTGAGATTTGCAAATTTGTAAAAAATGAGCAAAGGCAAGCACACGGTAATTTCATGAACGCCACAATGAAGAACATGTCACTGAATGCAGCACTAGAGATAGATGACTTAAGTACTCAAAAAGTCTGCCACATACCCACCCCCCCACCACCAATACTATTCCAAAGGAGGACAATAACCAATCATAGAAATTGGAAGTATTGCAAAACCCAGTAGGATGATTAAACAAGATTTATGCGACAAAGAAGATATAATAGAGAAACTGCAATTGGTGCAATCAGCTTACCAGGGCTTAGACAAAGGAAAAGGTGGTAAGTTAAGTTGGATTTATCTCGCTTAATGAAGCACTGAATTGTTCCATCGCGTGGCCCAGGCTGCAAAAGACAAAACAAGGTGTTACAGACCAAACTCAATGGTACTACTCTGCTAGAAGAAAAGGGGAAACTAGCAATGAACTGCATCCAATGGAAACCTAGTACTCTCACTAGCTTCTAAGTGGTTAAAAACCTAGTACTCTCACTAGCCTCTAAGTGGTTAAACCTCTAATCTAGACTCAACAACCATGGAAACTGAGCTTACCTGCTTTAATGAAACTGGGAAGGTAAGTTTTCCAGATAACTCAGGGCACCTAACAATTTCTTTGCACATATCCCTCCAGGATCTGCAAACAGCAGCACAGGCAACAACATGCTTCCGAGCTGGCCATGTACTCTCACTAGCCTCTAATCTCTTTATAACATCACGAAGCAACTCGGGAGGGAGGCTAGCCCACTTGCTGTTCTGAATAACAATAGGTGGCTCATGTAACTCGTGCACTGAACCATGCGATTTCCCCCTGATATGACCGGAAAGCCTCACTTCAAAGCTCCGCCTAGACAAGCTCCCGAAACCGTCCCTTACATCACGAACTATGCTTCGGAATGACATGTCCTTTAACAGATACCCCTCTTAACTATTTCTCCTTTGATGAAGTTGCATAAATTAATCCTTCATTCACACATACAGCTGAAAATAAACATATATAACATTAAGAATTTTGAACCTGAAAGCTTAGCAAGAGGGTAAAACATAAAGGGAGAAAACAAGGATAAGGTAAAACAGGAAAGCTAATAAAGCAGATTCTGTAGTAAAGAAAAGCTTCCCGCATGGACTTGAAGGAAGAGCAAGCACGACATACCGCACTTTTAATGGAAACAACTTTTCATGCCCTTAAACAATGGAAGGAGACAACTTTTGAGAGCTTTCTAAAATTAGAACTCACAACTTACATCAATCAAACTAGAAAAATCCAACCTTTTTTACTCTAGCAAAACCCCAATCAAACAAATGAGTTTATGCAAAAAAAACCCAGAACAATAAAAGGGTGTTTTTTTAGAAAATGAGATAAAACTAGAGCACAAAATCAAGCTAAACCATTCAAATAAACCCTCAAATCTTATTGACTCAACAGTCAACCAATCTTTTGTTCATAAATTCATAACCATATTCAAAATTAAAACCTTAAAAACAATCTAAAATACCAATTCTTAAAGAAAATTAAAATCCCAAACAAAAAGCAACTTAAAATCCCAAAATATATATATATAAAATAAAAAAAAGTTACTCACCAGTAGCTGAACTGCCAACCACTTCTTAGAGATACGCCAAACTATTCAAGCTTTAGCGGAATACCTACAACAAAAATAAATTAAAAGTTAACAAAAAAATGCAGATGTTTATAGAAAGTCAACAAAATCAAGTGAGAAAATTCTAAGAAAATTCGAGATCAAATGAGCTACATATCTCAAAAAAAAATCAGCTAAAAATGGGAAATTCTGAACAAAAGAATCAGACCCAGAAAATGACCGTTGAAAATGAAGCAGATCCAATGAAAAAATGTTGCAAAAAATAGAAATCTGGATATGGGTATTAAGTAAAATTAAAAATAATTAAGATTTGAAATAAAAATAATACCTTTGAGAAATTGTAGTTGGTATGTTGTTGATGGGTTTGAGATTTGAGATCCTTGGCTTTGCAACACGGTTTCTCTCTCTAAAAGACACACATAGAGACAGAAGAAGACACACACTCTCTCTCTAGAAAAAGTGTATCTGAAAACCGGAATCCAAAACTTATTAAATCCAACTCACGGGTTAATCTTAAAATAAGGCTGAATTTGTTGTGTATTTTACCTACTCCTTTTTATTTTTATTTAAGGGACTACTTTTTTGAGGCTACTAATGTAATAAAGACATCCGAAAATTAGATTATGAGTGTTTTTTTCACCTTAAAACCATTCTATTTTTTAAGATTCAATTTAAGGCAAATTTGTCAGAAACAATCACTTTTTTAAAAAATAAATTGCAATAAGAATTCGATTTATAAATATTTTGCGAGAGACCACCTTTGTCGGATTCCGATAGTTGACTTTTTTTCCGGTGTTGACTTTACATGTGACTTGCACGTGACTTCTTTTAACAAAAAATTAAATCATTTTTTCATATTCTTCCCTTTACTTTTCCCTTAAACACCGCTCATCTGAATTTTTGGATTTCTTCCTAAAATTTGGTGAATTTCTGGATAAGTCTTCCATAAACCCTCTTACTCATGTTGCAGATCACCTAGAAAAACTAAAAAAAGTTCAATGTCAAAATTTGAAATTAAGGACATTCAACAACTCCTTCTAATTTGATTGATTATATTTTGGTTGAATTCTGGTGTTGAGATTTTGAGCATTTATATGCATTTTTGAATGAATTATTGTAAGTAGTTGTTGACTTGTGTTCTTGTTATTGTTTTTTGGCGTGAATTTTACTGGGGTTATCTATGTCGGAGATTCGATAATTTGTTGTTTTCATAACTTGCTTTTTTTTTTCTTTCTCTATCTCTTTCTCATTTTGATAATTTTCTCTCCAACATCTCGACTTTCACTGTCAGTTCACCACTATAGTTGAAGGTGATAGAAATAAAATGGAGTGAAATTGAATGGGAAGAATATAAAAATGATTGAATTTTTTGTTTTAAAAAAGTCACGTGCAAGTCAACGTTGAGAAAAAGAGCCAATCACCGGAATCCAGCTAAAGGTGGTCTCTCGCAAAAATATTTATAAATTGGGTTTCTTCTCGCAATTTATTTTTTAAAAGGTGGTTTCTCGCAAAATATCTATTTTTAAAGCTGGTTTCTGACAAATTTGTCTTAATTTAGTTTAGTTCAATATAGTTTAGTTCAATTCAGTTTATCTCCATTCGGTTCAATACAATTTATCTCCATTCAGTTCAGTGCAGTTCAGTTCAGTTCAGTTCAAAAAAACATGGTCTAAGTTTATTCAATCAAGTTTAATTATGTTGTTAAGGTTTAATAAGTTTCAATCAAGTCCAGTTAGGTCGATGAGGTTTAATAAGTTTCAACCATGTCCAATTAGGTCGATAAGGTTTAATAACTAGGGATGTCAGTAGGGCGGGTTTCGTAGGAGACCCGCCCCGCATCCGCCCCAAGTAGGCGGGAATAGGGTATGTTTGGTGGGTGATGGGGGCATGGGTATAAAAGTCTTACCCGCCATGGGTGATGGGGTGGGTGTGGATTTTATGTTGAGCCCGCCCCATCCTCACTCGCCCCGCCACAACCCCACTCGTCCGCATCATACCTGTCATGGGTGATGAACTGATGGGGCGGGTTGGATTTATTTGTTTGTAATCCCTCCATTCCTTTAAATTGTTCGCCTAAAAAATATGGGTGGGAATTAAGAAAAATGAAATTTTGGTTTGTATGGGGATACGAATGATGATTAGGTGTAAGAATAATGATTGGAAAGAGGAGAGAAAATATTAAAGAAATAAAAAAAATGGGAGCGCGCTATTTTATTAAAGTGGTGTATGGGGAATAGACTTGTTCAACGGCCGGATTAGGGCCGGGCCGGACTAAAAATAAACGAGTCGGGGCGGGCCCAGTCTATTTTTTCCCGGGCTGGGCTTAAACGGGCCCGGGCCAGGCTGTATTTTATTTGGTCTAAATTTTCTTCAAATATCTTTACATATGAATGGCTGAAACTAGGCCTGATCTAAAGTCAAAGCAACCAACATGATCCCAAAAAAAACAATTTGATTTATCTAAGAGTCTAATACCAAAAACCCTAAACCCATTTTGAAGTTAAATACTTTTACAACACCATGCCCAATTAACCCGCAACCACAAACCATATATATAAACAACTCCCAAATTCACACATCCATTCCAACACCATGCGCATTTTGAACTAGCACCTCATGATCCGCCGTCGTCGTCGCCGCCGCATCCTAATTCGATGTCGCCGTCGCTGCTGCATCAACTACCAAGATTTTCTTATCTTCTCTCTCCTCTATATTCGACGATTGCAAGCCTTTTCAATGTATTTGATCCATTTTGCATTTTGTTGTGTGAATTTGTGCGAATCAAACTCGATGAGTTGAGGTAGAAGCCCAAGGCAGACAGGAGGTGAGAGAGAGAGAGAGTTGAGAGAAACCTAACGCTTATAAACATAAGTGACATAACCCTGTAAGATCTAATCTCATCCCTTTAAAAGCCCCTTAAAAACAAACCCTTTAAGAGCCCGGTCCATTTATAACATTTAAGGGCTGAGCCCGTTTACAAACGGGCTGGATACAGGCTTTTACTGAAGCCCCGAACAGGTCTAATGGGGAATGGTAAATAAATGGCAAATTTGTCAAAAATGACCTTTTATAACACAAATTTTGCGAGAAAGGACCTTATATAATTTTTTTTGTGAAAACACACCTTAAAGTAATTTTTTTTGCGAGAAAGGACCTAAGGAAATTTTCCGGCATTGACTGAGCTTTTCCGGCCATTGGCTTGCACGTGAGCAGCACGCGTGGCTTACGTTGGCTAAAGACATTGATTTTCCCGAGTCTTGAATTTTCAAACTTGATTTTATTTCGACTTTTTTTTCAACTTTAGGTTTTAAATCTTAGAATTTTGGAGGAAAATTGGGTGTAATTAGCAAAATAAAGCCACACGTGCTTCTCACGTGCAAGTCAATGGCCGGAAAAGCTCAGTCAATGCCGGAAATTTACTTTTGGTTGTCTTTCGCAAAAAAAAAGTACATTAAGGTGTGATTTCACCAAAAAAAAATTATATAAGGTCCTTTCTCGCAAAAAAATTTACATTAAGGTGTGATTTCACAAAAAAAATTATATAAGGTCCTTTCTCGCAAAATTTGGATTATAAAAGGTCCTTTTTAACAAATTTGCCATGAATTGAATAAGGGAGGGTGGGTGTGTGGGGGAAGGGTGAATGAATAAAATAAGGAAGGTGGTGAAATTTAGGGTAGAATATGGGTAGAATCTTAAGGTTTTTTTGGTAATTAGAAAGGGATATTAGAGTATTTTGGTAAAAAAAAAATATGGCCAAATAGAGTAAAGATTCACAATGGGAACAACATTTAGGAACGCCAAAAATGAAAACGGGAATAACATTTAGGAACAGCGGGAGTAGGTGATAGTATGAATTTATGTGAGACTTAATTTTAAGTTTTTTTGTTTGGATTTTTTTGTTAGGTACCTTTTTCCGATTATATATGTTACTTTAGGTCATAAGGTTTTTTTTTATGTAAAGTTAATTTTTCACTACTCCGTATATATGATAAATGTTTGCTAAATAAGAAAAAATTAGGCGAGTATTGGGGCGGCTTCGTAAATATATTACATAAGAAGGGTATTAAAGGCAACTCCGTATATATATCTAGAACAATTAGTATTAACATAATATACTTCGTATGTCTTATCTTAAATCCCCCCTCAAGGTGGAGCATGAAGGTCTTGGATGCCCATCTTGTTTGGAAAAAACTCAAATTGTGTCTTCCCCAACGCTTTGGTGAAAGTATCTGCTAACTGAACCTTCGTTGATACATACGAAGGACAAATGATCCGCTCCTTGGTTGCATCACGAATAAAATGACAATCTGACTCAATATGTTTTGTTTGCTCATGGAAAACAGGATTTTGTGCAATGTGCAACGCATACTGACTATCACAGAACATGTTCATACCTTGCTTGTGCGATACTCCCAAATCACGTAGTAGTTGTTTCAACCACTTTAATTCACACGTCAATGCGGCCATCGAACGGTATTCTGCCTTTGCAGACGAATGAGAAACCGTATGTTGTTTCTTAGTCTTCCAAGACACATGTGATAGACCAAGTAGCACAAACCATCAAGTCAGTGACCTACGAGTCAACGGGCAACTTACCCAATCTGAATAACACCAACCTTCTAACTGTAGAATACTATCCGAACGAAGGAGTATCCCTTGGCCCGGACATTTCTTCAAATACTGTACCACTCTCAATGCTGCTTTCCCAGTGCTCCTCTTTCGGTGCTTGCATAAATTGTGACAGAATATGCACCGAGTATGCTAAATCTAGCCTGGTAACTGCCAAGTAAATCAAGTGCCCAATCAGACGCCTATACTTTTCTTCATTTGCTAATTCCTCCCCTTCTGCCAAGGTCAATTTATGGTTTTGCTCCATCGAAAAGACTGCAGGTTTTGCTCCCAACAATCCAGTCTCCAAAATAATATTTAGGGCGTATTTTCTCTGGCAAACATAAAATTCATGGCTACTACGAGCCACCTCTAGCCCTAGAAAATATTTCAGAGCGCCTAAACCCTTCATTTTAAAGCATTCGCTCAAGTAGGCTTTAAAACTCTCCAATGCAAATTTATTATTTCCTGCAATAATCATATCATCCACATCAATAAGCACACTCATCTGCAACTCACCTTTAGACAAGGTAAACAAAGAATAATCCGAACATGACTACTTGAATCCGTATTGCATCAGGGCCATTAGGGTTGTGCAAAAAATCCGGAAAACCGAAACCGAATCCGAAAACCGAAAAAACCGAACCGAAAAAGCGGATAACCGAACCGAAATAATAGGGTTAGGGTCAGTCTTTTTGAATTTTAAAAAAAACCGAACCGAACACGCGGGTAACCGACCCGAAAAGCGGGTAACCGAACCGTCCGAAATTACAATTTTGTTTTAAAATAATAGGTAATTTTACCCATTTTTCCAATAATATTTTTTTACAACATTTATTTTATTGTTTTCCCCTATATATTTTTGTTCTTGCTGTTTTACTCGATTTATTATATTTATTGTTGTCTGCTAATTACAAGACTATGAATCAAAGGTTTTGTTCTTCCATTATTACAGTACTTTAACCTAGGTTTTGCATGTTCTTCTATTATTACGATAAGGTTGTGTTCTTCTATAATAATTTGAACTATTACCTGACCGAACCGACCGAAAAAAACCCGATACCCGAAAAAGCGGGTACCGGTAGTTATGGATACGGTTTAGGGTCGGCATTCTTGTAACCCGAAATTAACGGTTATCCGAAATAAATTCATAACGGGTAACCGAACCCGGTTTTGCACACCCCTAAGGGCCATAGACAGTTTCTCAAACCAACATCGGGGTGCCTGTTTCAAGCCATATAGAGATTTTCACATTCTGCATACTTTGTCTGAGGTATTTGTTTGAAATTCGGGGGAAGCTTTCATATAAATTTCCTCCTCCAAATCTCCATGTAAAAAAGCATTGTGAACATCCATCTGATGCACCTCCTAGTTTTTGACAGCTGCAACTGCTACGAAAGTACGAATGGTTTCCAGTTTTGCAACCGGAGCGAATATTTCATTATAATATAGCCCTTCTTCTTAATGATTTCCCAAATAAACCAACATGGCCTTTAATCTAAGCAAGTTTCCATCCTCGTCACGCTTTTCAGTATACACCCACTTGCTTCCGAGTGCTTTCTTTCCCATGGGCAAACTTTCCAATGTCCACGTTCCTTGTTCCTCTAGAGCATTAATCTCTGCTGCCATTTCTTTTCTCCAACCCTCATGTTGCATAGCCTGTTTAAATGTTTTAGGTGCCTTTTCGTCATGCAGTGCTGCAATAAAATTTCTGTGTTTTGACGAAAAACGTTCATAATTAACAAAATATGTGATAGGATAGGGAGTACCTGAGGATGATGATTTGACAGATAAACTTTTAGAAGTACTATATTTTTTCCGTATTGTATGCAACACGCAATCTCGTAGTTTGGTCGACGGAAATTTCTCACGTTTCCCTATTCCCAACTCGCTTTCATCCTCCCTCGACACCCTTATATCACTTCCCACAACTCGTTGCACTTCACTACTGGGCATAACTGGTTGCTACCCTCACTGTAGACTCTACAACAGTCGCAGCTAGCACAGACTCACTCACAGTCGCTGCAGACTCACGCTCAGTAGCAGCAGACGCGGTATTCAATGGGCGCGCCTCGTGCAGCGCCCCACTCGCCTCGTGCAGCGCCTCGCCTTGCGCCCTACATGCCTCGCTCTGCGCCTCGCTTAGCACTCTACGCCTCTCTCCCAACTCTCCTTCCTGCACATTCCTTCGCCCTCCCTCGGTAAATAGTTGTTGTGTCTACACATCTACAGCAGCAGACACACCCATTTGCACACTCCCATTACTCCCCTCCAATGTAGCTTGATGAATGCCTCCTACACCCTCATCAGATGCTATCGGAAGCTCACCCTTTGAACTCGAATGGTGGTACACATCATCCACCCCATGCGCAATGGTGGACACCCCACTAGCCGACAAACTCAATAACTCACTAGATGCATCCATGTACGGAAACACCTTCTCATGAAAAGTCACATCACGAGACACGAAGAACTCACGAGTCTCTTGGTCATATAATTGCCACCCTTTTTGTCCAAACGGGTAACCAAGAAAAACACACTTCCAACTTCGCGACTCAAATTTATCACCCATACTCCGTAGATTATACGCATAACATAAACAACTGAACACACGAATTGGAACATAAGATGGAGGTTTACCAAAAAATATCTCATATGGCGTCTTATTATTAAGGAGCGGTGTAGGAGTACGATTAATCAAATAACACGATGCCAAAATACATTTCCCCCATAACTTTTTAGGTAAATTTCCTTGAAATCTTAACGCCCTGCCCATATTCAAAATATATTGATGTATACGTTTGACTCTCCCATTCCGTTGAGGAGTCCCAACACACGATGATTCAAACAACATTCCATGCTTAAAAAGATAACCTTGTAAATAGTTGAACTCCGTACCATTATCACTCCGAACAACCTTGATGACTTGATCAAACTGACGCTAGACCATAGCAATAAAATTAAGAAACATAGACTCCACTTCAGTTTTATTGCGTAATAAATAAATTCATAAACCTCTTGAAAAATCATCAACAATTGTCAAAAAATATTTTGCTCCACAAGACGAAAGTGTCTTGTAGGGACCCCACAAATCAATATGAACTAGTTCAAACAACCGACTAGCCTTAGAATCACTAATTGAAAAACTCTCTTTATATTGCTTTGCACGCGGACATACATCGCAAATGTCATTATTTTTCCTAAGAATATTACTCACAACATGAATTAACTTTAAGATTTTTTCCGACGGATGCCCCATTCGTTGATGCCACAAATCAACCACACAATCCACAGCTAACACCCTCACATGCGGGATGTCACGGAAAAAATATAGTCCTTCCTGCCGCTCACCTACGACAATCACCGTCCTCGTCAACTGGTCCTGAATCACACGAATTTTGTTTGTTAGTTGAACGGAACAATTTAATTCGCCAAATAATTGGGTTACAGAAATTAAATTGCAATTCAATCTAGGCACAAACATAACATTTTCAATAATTAAGCCACCAATCAACATTACAGAACCAATTTGATTGCAGTTTGCCGTTTGACCATCCGACAACACCACCTGATTATTTTCTGTTGTCTTGATATTTCTCAGGAGCGACAAATTTGCTGTCACATGATTACTCGCCCCTGTATCAATAATCCAACGTAGGTCTGCATTACCTTGTAGCTTTACTTGAGGCTTAGTTTTCAAAAGATCAATTATTTGTTGCACTTGGTCATTGGAGACCCTTGCAAGACCTTGGACAACTGCTGTTTGAGAGTTGTTTTAGACAAAAGTACTGCTTCGCTGCACTGCATTTGCTTGTATGGTTACGGTACTACTTCTAGACCCACGTCCTCCCCTGCCTGTTTTGTCACCCGCGGTTCTACCTCCCCGACCAGGACCTCTACCACCCCTCTTCTTCTCATTCCACCACTCTGGGAAACTAATAAGCTGATAACAGCTCTCCTCGTCGTGCCCCATTCGATTATAGTAAGCAAAAAAATTCTCATTCGTATCCCTAGAACTCACCTTATGCTTTGCCTCAACCTTGAATGCCATGACGCTTTCCTTCTCCTTTCCTCCTTTAAGACGCAGACGCTCCGTATTTACAACCTGCTGGTGTGCCTCATCAACAGATGATAATGGGTTTTGCGCCAACAACTGACTCCGTATAGCTTCTTAAGGATCATCAAGACTAATCAAGAAATAATGGAGATGATCCTCTACACGAATCTCCCCTACCTGCTGTGTTATATTGCACTTACAACCTCCGCAAGAGCACTTTGGAACACGAGTATACTGCACACATTCTTTCCAGACCTTCGACATCCTACCATAATACTCTGTGATGGTTTCCGTGGCTTCATGTTCGCACTCACTCAGATATATCTTCAGTTGACAGATCCGTGTACCGCTGACAACATAGAACCGTGTCTTCAAGTGTGTCCACAACTCGATTGCAATATCAAAATCCTCCAGTGTAGATCGCAAGCCCTCGTCAACGGTATTAGTAATCTAAGACACCACGGTGGAATTCACAGCAATCCGGTGCTTCATTTTCGTAGCATCTGATGTAGGTTATGCAACTAAACCATCAATGAACTTGTATTTCCATTTGGAGATCAACGAACGACGCATCGCCTTAGCCCGTTCATCGTAGTTCGAAGCCCCTCGTAGTTTGACAGGTGTAATTACAACCCCTGGACAATCACTTGATTCAAGATAATAGTCTAATTTTACGGTGGTATCAACCGTAGGTACCTCATCTTCCTTGCCCATGATTGACACAACAACCAAACAATTTCTAGCAATCAACGGTGACTGACGTGCTCAAAAAACTCAGAACTCTCGTTTGCGGAAAAAAAATTGTAATTAGAGTTTTTAACCCAGGCTCATAATACCATGATAAATTATGGCTCAAAACTCATCTATTCTCATTCATTAACTTCGTGTATATATTAAAAAGGAAGGGTATTAAAGGCAACTACGTATACATATCTAGAACAATTAATATTAACATAATATACTCTGTATACTCCGTATGTCTTATCTTAACAGGATGAATACCCAGACGGGTGGTGGGGCGGGGGTGGGGATGAATTTGATACCCGCCAGGGTGATGGGGTGGGGATTAGGATGAAGATATAAGGTGGGGATGGGGATGGGGATGGAGGGACCTACATCTGCATCTGCCCCCCCATTGACATCCCTATTAATAAGTTTAGTCTGTTAAGGTTTAGTCTCTTGCAATCAGGTATGAACATGTATAAAAAATCAAGTTTAATAAGTTTCAATTAGGCCAACCATGTTTAATCGGGTATAATAAATTCAAATAATTAATTAAGTTTTATGATTGATGGTAAGGGTTCTTCCTTAGCTTAGGTCATAGGTCATATGGTGAATAGAAGTACCCTAATTGTTCTTACTTTGTTTTAGAAAATTATAATACCATATTACTCCATGCAATCACTCGCAGCATTTTTTGAAACCAAAACTAATTTTATTATTTATTTATTATTTGAATATATGATGTATGCAATTTTAATGACTTTATCATCGTGTTATTCCGATCCATCCAAAAGTTCCCAAAAAATTAACTATAATAATATCAAAAGTTGAAACGCGTAAATATTATTACGATATTTTCACCAAATGCCCATGAAGTTTTAACAAAAGCACCAAATATCCTCGTAATTTCAAAAAATCACCAGGTACCCCTGAGATTTTAAGATATATACAACTTGACCCCGTCATTAATTTTCCATTACATATATTACATTTTTTTCACCAGATACCCCTGGGGTACTGTTTTGGACAAATTCTACCTGGTGTCGAATTTGTCAGAGGGAGGGGGTAATAACAATATATCCAAATAAGCAAGATAATATAAAGATGATGAGAACAAAGATGGAAAACTCTTACGGAAACACTACTAGAAAAATTGGATAAGAAACCGTACCAAATAGGCCTAAGAGACCAAAAAAGGTACGATTTATATCTCAATGGTCTCTTTGCATAAGAAACCATGATTTTGTTTTGGTTACTTATCTTTGATAAAGAAACCATAATTGTAATATATGTGGTTTCTTTGATACAATTTTTATTCACAATTTAAGAAGGCAAAGTGACCATATTTTTCACAAAAAGGGTTTCTTTGATGAAAGAAAAGTCACCATTATTGTATGAAATATGGTTTCTTTGAACCATATATTTTTCAAAAAAAATTTAATTTTTTGGGAAGTCCACCTTACCCGTAAGTAATTTGAAACCCACGCACCACCACCACCATCGAAAAAAACACACATCTCAAACCCATTTCCATCATAACTCTTAAATAATGCATTTAATTCATAATCCCTTCAAATAATAACAAATAAAAAATAAATATACAAAATCATTTCTAGACAAACAACTTAATAATCAACACAAAAAATATATCTATAATCAAACATAAGAGACTCATATACAACTAATCTGATTCCCTTCGCCGGCCACCATCTACGTCTTCCGTAATGCAACAATAGTGCCCAGAAACACCAATTTAACATCACCATATCAAAGATATGCAATGATTGAAATCACTAGTATCCATCCTCCGTGGCCACCTAAAACCTCACCAAATTGCAGAATCACTGCATCAAAGAGACTCAAAATAATGAGCCTAAATACCGGTGACGGGTATACTTCAAAATCCATATCGATGCTCCGCGCCCCCTCTAGCTTATGTTGTCTAACTTTTCTAGGTAACTCCTTTTTCCGCCCATAGGTGGTCTGTAAATTAAGACCAATTAGATTATTAGATTGTACACAATATTACCCATAATTTTGTGACCCAACTTAATCAATATTTAGTTGGGAAACGTAAATCTGTTCTCTTTCAATTCGAAACCCAGAAATCGAATATTTTACGATGGCGATCATCATTTACACGGCTACAATAGATTTCGCAGATTGTCTTTCAAACTCCGAGGAAGAATTCTTTGATTTAAGGAATGAAACTCGTGCTTCAAATCTGGGCACGCCGGCACGGATGAATCCGATCGGAACAAAAAATATTGTGGGTTTGATGTTCTTTAATTTTGTGGGTAAAGAAGAAGGAAACCAGAATAAGAAAATGATTCATAATCAGATTCATAAATGCCATGTTATTGTTCATTAATTTTATAGATCGAAAACAAGATTAGATTCAAAACTGCCAAGTTATTGTTGTTCTTTAATTTTGTAGGTAAAAGAAGAAGAAAAGGAGGAGTTTAGGGTTTTAAAATAATGAAAATCATAACTTACAAAGTCAGAGGTTAGGAAGTTTATTACGAAAACCAATGAGCCCATTAACTTCCAGTTACTATAAGAAAAAATATAATAACTCTTATTTTACTTCAAAAATAGATTAGTTTTAAGAAGATTCATCATTTTGAATAAATCCTATAAAAAATAAAAATGTTCCCTAAAAATAATTTAAGTACGAAAAAGTGGAGACCAAGTTTGTCTGGGATGTGATTTCTTTGATAACCTCACTTATTAAATTAACTTCATTTTTATATAAGGTACCATATTTCTTGAATTTGTGGTTTCTTATTAATATTCCAAGAAACCATATTTCATAATTGTATGGTTTCTTTATTTAAGAGACCTATTAAGTAACTTATTTGGTTTCTTATTTGTGGTTCCTTAGCCCTTTTTTGTAGTAGTGAAAGGGGAGATGGGTAGTATATTATTAAGCAATAAGGTAACGTATGATCCTGTTTAGATTACAATAACACATTTGAGAGAGCAAGAGGAGAATATTATTATGAAGTGTGAATAGAATACATAAAATGAGCCTACAATTCCTATTTGTACGTGAATCCTTGAGTGTAACATAAAACAAGCATTTAATCATAGATTTATTGGGTGTAACTCCCCTATCATTTAATACTTGTAACCGTCCCTTGATTTCAGCCTATCATCCCTTGATTTCAGCTTTGCCTTTATTACTGCTCATATGGCTGTCATATGATCATTTGAATGGGTCCACCTTGCCACGTTACGAGGACGGTATTTTTCCGCCCCAACAATTATCCCCAAACCCATTTTCGAATGGAAATTTTGTAATTATTAATCCAACCTTTGCCTGATTTTCTTTAATTAAGCCTACCTATGCGATATTTCTAAATAATCCAACCTTTATGACCCAACTACTATTATTAAGCCTAACAAGTTACTAACCTTCTATAGGCGGTATTCACCCTTACGTGGCATATAACAATTATAATTTTTTTTATTTATTTTTTTCCCCTTATTTTCTTTAATTGCTGTTTTAATTTTTGTTCCTCTTTCCTCTGCGATTTTCTGCTTCATCTCTGCACTCCTCTCCATTATTTCTCTTCTATCTCTTCTCCACCATTGTCGATCCCTCATACGGTCATACCTTTCCATTCGAAGTTCATCAAAAATAATCAGCAATTGCTATGGCTGGGGTAAAGCAATTGCCTGTTGGATTTGGTCTTCTTCAAATTCAAGGTTTTTTTTCTTTCTAAATTTTAAACAAGACCACAATAACCAACATCGCACAACATAAAAAAACTATATTATTGCAACAACTCGGGTTTTTACAAACTGACCATCAAGGAAGCCCAAAATTCAAAATTTACCAAAAAAGGAACAAAAACACTAAGGTTCATAAGTTCACCTTCAATTGTACGATTTTGGAGACGAAATTTGAATGCGCGTGGATGAAGTCACCTATTTCCACAAGAAAATCGATGATGATGTCATGAACCAGTACAATTGTGGTTGAAGCAGCAGTAATGGAGGAGAGAGGAATTGAAACACGGTACAGAGAAGAGAAGGGTTAAGGGTTTTTTGAAAAAAAAATGAAATCCTTGTTTAGGTGGCAAGTGATGATGACGTGTCCAATATTTTAGGAGGGAAACCAACTTTAGGTTGTCAACGTTTTTAACGTTGACTTTGTAGCAGGTAACCGGTCATCTAGGCTTAATAATAGTAGTTGGGTTATAAAGGTTGGATTATTTAGAAATATCGCATAGGTAGGCTTAATTAAAGAAAATCGGGCAAAGGTTGGATTAATAATTACAAATTTTCCTTGACTTTGTAGCAGGTAACCGGTCATCCAGGCTTAATAATAGTAGTTGGGTCATAAAGGTTGGATTATTTAGAAATATCACATAGGTAGGATTAATTAAAGAAAACCGGGCAAAGGTTGGATTAATAATTACAAATTTTCCTTTTCGAATTCTTCCAAGAAGCTCAAAGGAGAGAATGGTTTTAATCTTCAAAAAGGAAGGAAAATAACTTCCCGACTTCTTACCAACCAGTAAGATGAAATGATGACAATCAGAATGCCAATCGATCCTGAGAAAATGACAACATTAACAGGTACACGATTAGCGTTA
The DNA here is from genome assembly GCF_020520425.1 of Spinacia oleracea. Lineage (NCBI taxonomy): Eukaryota > Viridiplantae > Streptophyta > Magnoliopsida > Caryophyllales > Amaranthaceae > Spinacia > Spinacia oleracea. The sequence goes on along the minus strand of NC_079490.1, from coordinate 156,899,836 downwards.
ATAATTTAAAATAACTAAGTAAAAGATATGAGGTGACGAGACAGAGTCGTCCATGGTTGGAGTTTTTATATGGGCTGGTAGGTCGTCCTGCTAGAGGTTGACGAGCTGAAGTCGTCGGTTGATGTTGTAACTCTGAATTTTGACATGGAGGTGTTGTTTGCTGAAAATGCCGAGTTGAAGGCGTCAGTGGACAAAGTCAAGAATAAAAATTGGGAGTGTGCCGGTTATTATATGTGGAAGACCAAGTTCGACTTGATGAGGAATTCTTGGATGGGAAGTATAATGGTTGGACCCCTCAAACTGATATCAACAACTTTCGTCGAGCATTCCCTCATGAGTATGTCCCCCCTGGTGCCGAGGATGACAATGATGATTTGGAGGTAGGCGCAACTGTCACAAGTCCCAACACCTACGTCGAGACGGTACCAGGTGATGGTGAGCAAACAGAGAATGTCGACTTCGATGTTCAGCCTGAGTTTGATGACGAATTTATTTGGATGGCAAGCAGGATGGTTTGAAATCCAAAGGAAGACATTGCCCAGTTCAACACTGTATTCCCCGAGGAGTATGTCCCCCTGGTGCCGAGAGTGACGAGGAAGACGTTAAGGAGGGCGCAACTGCAACCAGTCCTAACGCCAAAGTCAAGTTGGCACCAGGCAATGTCGAGCAAAGGGAGAATGCAGGCCCGGAAGATCCTCTGGAGTAGTCCCCCTTGATAAAATTTTAAATATAAGTGTTTGTAGGTACTGTTAAGAATACTTTGGTTTGGTTTTGGACGACTCCTAGGTGGTCAGAAAACATTATGGTTGTGTTTTGCCTTGAGGGCGGCAGTCTGGTTTTGGCTTGTTTTTAGGGAACATGTCTGTTGAAATATTTTGTGGATTTCAGGTATTGATTGTGTCTGGCATATGTGGGTTTTGGTGTGTTTTCTTGCTTCTTTTGTTGCTGGTTTGCTGTCTTTTTTGCAGGTTTCTCGACACTTAACCTTGTTCTGACGACTTCAGCTCGACGGATGTTGTGATGTAAGGTGTAGGAAATATGATCCTGTATTTCTGTAGAGATGTAAACTGTAAGATGTACAATGTAACTTATAGTTTTTAATATGTATTGGGTAAGTCGTTTCCCGGGCATTTTGTATTGGCCAATGTTTCCCAGGAATTTTGTATTGGCCAACGTTTCCCAAGCATTTTGTATGGCCCAACTTGTAAGATGTAAATTGTAATATGTAATATGTAACGTTGTAAATGTAAATGTAAGTGTAACTTTGTAATTTGTAAGACGTCGAAACAAAGTGGTAAGAAAATATTCCAGGCACTATGTGTTTGCCAATACGTGTTCTTTTTGTCATCCCCGCTTTGAGTACTGCACTCGTCTTGTTACCTTGCACCAAATTTCTTATCTAGCTACCAAGAAAATGTCCTACTATCAGCCGGATAAAGCGTGAGGATTGGTCATTGGGTTAGAAAAAGACACTCCGATGCTTAAGTCAGTACGAGATTACTTGGGATAAATCAAAATTTGACAAGAGATAAGTTTAGAGGGTACTTGACAGAGTCGTGATTTGTTGACGAGATCACGTTGTCGGGATTTGCGTGATGTATGTACACATCTTGAAGTTGTCCCAGCTTGGTGATAAGCGTAATTTCCGTGTCGTTGAATCGAAAACCGCCAAATCAAACAAAATTTATATGATCCTAAACCAACACACTATATGCACAATAGTGGCAAGCAAAGGTATCTCCCCAAGAGAACAAATTGGTTTGAGTTTAAACACCAAGCTAGCTTAGAAAGAGAATTAAAATGATTGTGTCATAACTAGGGAATCTAGACTAATTAGGCAAACAGTTATGGAAAGCGTTAGGGGAATCGGGGATCAACTTGGATTCATTGGGGAAAACGAATTGCAATGCAAGCATGATAATGTAAAGATATGCAATTAAGGAAGAAACCAACTATAATGGCTTAGCACCCCTCTCGGTTAGCAAGCCTTGGCAAAACTAACTCCAATGGTACGCTCTCGTATCACCTTAGAACTAGGATGGGAAATTAAATCAACTAGCCACTCAAATTCATTCATAGACTCTCAATTTCTTGACAAATCCACAAAGAACACTCCAATTATAATGATAGTCATAGTATTTACAACTACTAATCAAATCATACATGGAAATCCTAGATTGCAAGTCACTATTTAATCACATCACCAATCAACAAATCAACTCTACATCCCCAATTACTCCCAAAGAATCACCCCTAATCCCTAACAATTGGACTACTCACTACACATTGAGCTAAGGAATGAAACTAAGAAATTGAACATAGTGATGGAATTGAAAATGAAATTGAAGATTAAACTAGCAATTGAATTTGAAATGATGAGAATCAAAGGAAATAACAATCAAAAAGGAAATCACAAAATTCAGAAATCAAAGCAATTAAGAATGAAAAAGAAGAAGTAGAAGAGAATGAGAGGAAGAGAAATTACTATTAAGCTTCAAGAATTCTACATTAATTTTTCAAATTGAAATCTACAAATCAAGAGTTCTTAACTTTCTCTCTCTAAGAATTGAAACTGAAATTGAAAGCTTCTCAAAACTAACTCTCTCTAAAACTAACTTCTAAAATAATACAACGAAAAACTATTTATATGCTTCCAAAAATAGAAGTTTAAATTCGTAAAAAGAGTCATCCCGCGTCTTCGTGCGGGCGCACAGGGGTCTATGCGGGCGCACAGAGAAGTGTGTGCGTCCACATAGAACGACGATTCAGAGGCTTCACACTGTGCGGGCGCACAAAATTCTTGTGCGAGCGCATAAAACAATTTCAGCAATTCCCTTGCAAAACACTTGTGTGGTCGCACAAAACCTTTGTGTGGGCGCATGAAGGTGTTAGGTTATGATACATATGATATTACATAAATCATGCGGAAACAACCATTAACCCAGGATTACATATTATTTACACATAATCATATAGCATAATTTAGATGCATACTCTTTGTTGCGTGCCCTCCCTAGCTGCGCCCGAACCGAGCAAGAACAAGTCTTTAGGACTCCAAGTGTCGTCCCTCCGTAGATAGTCCACAGCACGTCCGGATCCGCCTTAAGATTGACCAACTAGAATCGCCCTTAAGGTACTAGAATTTTCGGCACTTTTGAGCAAGATGTGTGGCTGAATTTTTCTCTCAAAAACTCACTTTGAATACTTTTTAAACTCGTTATAAATTGTGAACCCAGGCCACATATTTATAGGGTTATGGAAAGGGAATTGGAATCCTATTCAGATACAAATTAATTAAACCTAGAATCCTACAAGAACTCTAATTTAATTAATTTATCAAATAGAATTAGGAATTTAATCATTAACCGAACTCTGCACGTTTTAGGAAACGTGCACGAACACAAACACTTACGCACACACACACGGAAGCCTCGATGGGCCGCCCATGCGTGCGTGCGAGCAGCAGCCCACGCAGCGAGGCCTGCGCGAGCCACAAGCCCACGCAAGCACCCGCGCGCGCTGCGCGCGCTGTGCGCGCTGCCACGGCCTGCTGGGCCTGTCCTTGCGCTAGGCCTGGCGTGGCTGTTTGTGTGGCGCGCTTGGCTTGCTGGGCGATGGCCTGGCTTCGTGCTGGGCCCTCGTCCGGCAGGCCTCGTCCGATGCTTATTCGTACGATACGCTTCCGATTAAATTTCCGATTCCGGAATTCATTTCCGATACGAACAATCACTAGTAGAAAAAACCCCTGTTGCAACCCCCTTGTTGCAGCGTACATGTGTTAATACGCTTCAACAACCAGTCGGTCAACGCGGGTCAAACCCTTTAAAGGGTTATTGCAGCGTACAATTTAATTGTTCCCTGCAAAAAAGTTTGTTGCAGCGTACATTTTAAAAGCCCGCTGCAATAGCTCGTTTTTGTTGCAGCGTACTTGTTAAAGCCCCCTGCAATAACCCGGGTAAAAAAAATTTCGCTGCAATATTCGTTGAAACTAATTCAAAACAAATTAAGCATCTCTCACTCTCAATTCCCTTCTTCTCCCTTAACTTTCCCTGCGTCATCCCCTCAAAAAAAACCCTTTCTCTTCGTCGGTGGTTCTAGCCTCCTCGCCAGAGGCCACCTATTAGCTTGCTCGGCCGTTTTGATTCTGCCTATCATTCTGCCTTTTGATTTCGATTCCAATTTCACAACTAGGTTTTGGTATTGTAGATGTCGAGTTGCAATTTCTAATCAATTGGAATTGCGGAACTTGATTTTGGTGGATTCATACATTTAATTTTTTTTGTTTGTTTGAGTCCTATTCTTGATGTGCGGAAAAGGAAGGCGGTTCAATTGAGCAAAGATGTCGACTCCAAACGTCGCCAAATTAACAATGGGTAAAATTTTCTCTTAAGCACCTTAATTTATGCACAATTTCAGTTTTCTTTGTTGTTGTTGTTGTTGCTGCGAATTTGAACATCATTAACTGGGTTTTTCCATTAAGTAATGATAAAGTGTGAGCTACTGTATAATTGAGTTGGTTATGCTTGTGAATTTGTTTGTTTTGATTGAATTTAAAGCCTTTTATGTGGGGGGGATTGGCAAAGGAACCATGGGTCAGCTTTTAATTGGGGATTCAGTTCATAGATTCGATTGTATGGTTTGGTTAATAGAGGATCTCATTTTCATGTGTTATTTTTCCTATGCTAAGAAACTCCTGAGCAAAGATAATTACATGTTGCAACCAGTTACTGTGTAGAAAAGCAAGGAATTCTGGAAATCAAATATATACAAAAATTTTGTAATTGGTTCCATTAGATAGTTGGATTTCATTGTTCTGCATTCTAATGCCAATCTTTTCCTCCATTTATGTGATATTTTTGTTTATTTGGTAGTCTGTGTATCATGAATGTAATCATTGTTTATTATAAGACGACTAGTAATTTGATTTCTTCCACAAGTATATTTGGTGTGGTCTTATTAGATGTGGGATTGGATAATGAAACATGAGCCGGTGGTTTCAAGAAAGAAAGTTGCTCGCGTCCTATTTTCCGTCAACCTCTTCGCCGCGGCTACCTGTCCCCTCTTTTAGGTTTGCTCGATTCGTTTACCTGATTTTTGTTTTAAGAATTAGGGTTTTTCAATTCGTTTTTAGGGTTCTTTGCGTTTGTTCAATTCTTTTTTAGGGTTTGTTCAATTCGTTTCTTCAATTCATTTTTTCAATTCGTTTTTAGGGTTCAATTCGTTTGTTCAATTCGTTTTTAGGGTTTGTTCAATTTGTTTTTACGGTTTGTTTAATTTGTTTGTTCAATTCGTTTGTCCAGTCACTATAGCTAGGCCTAACATGGTAGGAGTATGTGAGAGACACTGACAAAATAAATCAATGTAACAATGCAACTATTTTCTATGCGCATCCTCTGCTAGATTTTCCTGTATATAGACTTAGTGAGGTAGTGTACAGTTGTTGTCACTGACTCATTGGTTTGGCTTAACTTCCCTTGCTTTATTCCAAATCATGTTTTGATGACGAGTTCTGGTCTTCCCGTTATGATTATATTTTGGCCTTCATCTCTGTTCCACATTACAAGCTTTTTGCTTAAAAGACATCCTAATTTTAAAGTGTAACAATTTTTTTCATGAAAGTACTATTCTTAGAGGTCGTACCCAGTTATTCTCATAAAGTTGTGAGATCTCGGTAGAGTCCAAGAAGTCAATGATCTCTTTGCAGCTACCATTTTTCCATATGATATGTAAGGTCGGTTATTAGTTTGTTGTAGTGTAGATTCCGGGTGATAATCATTATGGCTTGTGAGTATAATTTTTAGGTCAGCATAGCTTCTTCATCCCTGAAAATAAATCATTCGTGATAGCCTCAATCTCAAAATAGTATAATCCCCCCCCCCATTTGTATATATGTTTTAAGTTTTTAACAGAAGATTGATTAGTTAATTCGGCTTTGGTAGGCTGTCGTTCATAGAGCTAAGAACTCAAAATATTCAGCTGATGAGGATATGGAGGAGACAGATGTTAAAGATCCAAATTTTTAAAGCAATCTCTGGAGTCTGCTACTTCTCAGATTAGCCAGCTAGCTCTTTCTAATAGTCCTACTGGTAAATCTTCACTGAATTCTATTGTGGGATCAGATACGGCCAATGCAGGTGTAGATATTGACTTTTTGACTTTTTATGTCTGTACATTGATGATTTGGTTTCTTAGCAAGAGAGTAATATTATTACCTCCAAAATTTGGAGATCTGAAGTTTGGGGTCTATTTAAAATCTGGTGAGTGTCAGAGAAATGTTTATGGTTATTTTCTGTTTTTGATTCTTTATCCAACACATTGATTTTAATAACCTTCTACTTAATAATCACCATTACAAACTTCTTAAATTAGTCTGCTTAAGTGGCCATTGTTTGTACCTACTTAAAGTGTTACTCGTACATGTTTGGATTGCCGTCTGTTTCCTTATGTTTACCTTTTTTCCAGGTGGATTTCTGATTGGAAGAACTGTGGCTGTTTTGATAACTATGACGATTGGGACCTCGATGGCTGCTCGTCAAGGTCCTCTAGCTATGGCTGCTCATCAAATCTGTATGCAAGTGTGGTTGGCTGTCTCTCTTTTAACTGATGGATTGGCCGCATCTGGTCAGGTATGAGCTTTCATCTAACTAGGAGGTTCGATATCCAGGCTATAGGTTTTTCAGGCATCTAGACTACCTCTATTCTACAGTGCTTGTCCATTATGATTTATGATTATCACAAAAGTTGAAGATTGTGAATAATGTGTGGGTTTTAACCAAATAGGAAAAGCTTCTTGGATTAATAAGCATTTGTTGTTGTCCAAAGATCCTGATTTGTGAACAATAAACCAAATAGGAAAAGCTACATATTTTCTCAGAGTATTACACTTATTACATGTTTAATATGAATAGTTTTAACTTTCTAACACTCATTCCAATCTACTTATGCAAATTTAAGGCTTGTTTGGTCGTTATAGGTCATATTAGGCTAAAATGAGGCTTTTTTGCTCCCAAATATGAAATAAAGAACCTTAGGACTCATTTTAAACATATTAAATGTTTTATATGATTAGTTTTAACTTTACAAGACTTAATCCAATCTATTTATGCACATTCATGACTTCTTTGGCCGTTATAGGTCATATTTAGGCTAAAATGACATTTTCGCTCCCAACTTTGATCTAACGAACTTAAAAACTAATTTCAAACTTATTACATGATTCATATGATTATTTTTAACTTTTCAAGACTCAATCCTATCTATTATGCACATTTGAGACTTGTTTGGTCGTTATAGGTCCCAACTATGAACCAAAGAACCTAAGGACTCATTTTAAACTTACTAAATGTTTTATATGCTTATTTTTAACTTTCTAGGACTCATTCCAATCCATTTATGCACATTTAAGGCTCATTGTGTCGTTATGGGTCATATTTAGGCTAAAATGACATTTTCGCTCCCAACTTTGAACTTAAGAACCTAATGACTCATTTTAAACTTATTATATGATAGATATGCTTAGTTTTAAGTTTCTAAGACTTATTCTAATCTACTTATACCCATTTAATGCTTGTTTGATCGTTATAGGTCATATTTAGGATAAAATAAGGCATTTTCGATCCCAACTTTAAAATAAAGAACCTAAGGACTTATTTTAAAATTATTACATGTTTAATATGCTTAGTTTTAAGTTTCTAAGACTTATTCTAACTACTTATACACATTTAAGGCTTGTTTGGTCGTTATAGGACATATTTAGGCTAAAATGACATTTTCGCTCCCAACTATGAACCAAAGAACCTAAGGACTCATTTTAAACTTACTAAATGTTTTATATGCTTATTTTTAACTTTCTAGGACTCATTCCAATCCATTTATGCACATTTAAGGCTCATTGTGTCGTTTTAGGTCATATTTAGGCTAAAATGACATTTTCGCTCCCAACTTTGAACTTAAGAACCTAAGGACTCATTTTTAAATTATTATATGATTAATAAGCTTAGTTTTGAGTTTCTAGGACTTATTCTAATCTACTTATACCCATTTAATGCTTGTTTGATCGTTCTAGGTCATATCTAGGCTAAAATAAGGCATTTTCGCTCCCAACTTTAAAATAAAGAACCTAAGGACTCATTTAAAACTTATTACATGTTTAATATGCATAATTTTAACGATCTAAGACTCGTTCCAATCTATTTATGCACCTATAGGCTCATTGGGTCGTTATAGGTCATATTTAGGCTAAAATGAGCATTTTCTCTCCCAAATTTGAAATAAAGAACCTAAGGACTCATTTTAAACCTTTTAAATGATTAATATACTTAGCTTTAAGTTTCCAAGACTCGTTCCAATCTATTTATGCACATTTAAGGTTCATTGGGTCGTTATAGGTCTTATTTAGGCTGGATTGACATTTTCGCTCCCAACTTTGAACTAAAGAATCTAATGACTCATTTTAAACTTTTTACATGTTTAATATGCATAGTTTTAACTTTCTAAGACTCATTCCAATCTATTTACGCACATTTAAGGCTCATTCGGTCGTTATAGGTTTTATTTAGGCTAAAATGACATTTTCGCTCCCAAATTTGAGCTACATAACCTAAGAATTCATTTTATACCTTTTACATGATTAATATGCTTAGCTTTAAGTTTCCAAGACTATTAGGACATTGTTATTAGTTGCTTGAATGTTAAAGTGTGATATTTAATTTGAATTTAATCTAATGCTTAGTTGAAATTTCTGTTTTTGTAAAGGTCTACACTCCGAGGAATGCGCCTATACTAGTGAGGAAATTGATGTGGTTCGTGAGCAACGGGCTAAGTGTTTTACCCGCAAGTATTTACTATTGGCTTGAGCGCGCTTGATCGAGGTGGTTTAGTTGTTATAGAACAATCGTTTCCATTAAAATGTATGCGTACATTGAAATTGGAACGTATATTTGAATGTAGTACGTGCACTTTGGTTTTGGGATATATATATATATGTATACAAAACACCAGTTATTATTTTTTATATTTGTTCTACAGGTTGCGATATTTTATTTATTGTTGTTGACAGGTTCCTATATTTGGTGCAAGACACCCTAGCTATAGATAAATAAAACTAAAATTTTCCCGCCAAAAGCACAGCTTTGTTGCAGGGGGCATATACTTGTACGCTGCAACAAGTGTGTAAAATTAGGCAAAATTCAAGATTTGTTGCAGCGTACAAAATGATGTACGCTGCAACAGACTGGTTTGTTGCAGCGGGCTTTTATTTGTACGCTGCAACAAACTAGTTTGTTGCAGCGTACAAATAAAAGCCCGCTGCAACAAACCAGTCTGTTGCAGCGTACATCATTTTGTACGCTGCAACAAGTCTTGAATTTTGCCTAATTTTACACACTTGTTGCAGCGTACATGCAAATGTACGCTGCAAAAAAGTACTTTTCGCAGCGTACATTGTACGCTGCAACAAGTCAATACTTGTTGCAGGCCCCCCAGTTGCAGCATACGATGTACGCTGCAACAGGGGTCTAAAAGCCCGCTGCAACAAGGGTTTTTTCTACTAGTGAATATTTAACATTTCCGATTCCGGAATTAATTTCCGTTTCGAACAAATATTTAATATTTCCGTTTCCGGAATTATTTTCCGATTCTGGTAATATTTCCGATTCTGACAATATTTCCGTTTCCGGCAATATTTCCGATTCTGGTAATATTTCCATTTCCGATAATATTTTCCGATACGTACCATGTTTCCGTTTCCGGCAACATCTACGACTTGGATAATATTTATATTTTCGATACGATCCATATTTCCGTTTCCGGCAATATCATCGTTTCCGGAGTATTCATTTCTTGCCTGTGACGATCTCAGCTCCCACTGAAACCAAGATCCGTCGATTCCGAATATCCATAGATAGAGTATTTAATGCCATTAAATACTTGATCCGTTTACGTACTATTTGTGTGACCCTACGGGTTCAGTCAAGAGTAAGTTGTGGATTAATATCATTAATTCCACTTGAACTGAAGCGGCCTCTAGCTAGGCATTCAGCTCACTTGATCTCACTGAATTATTAACTTGTTAATTAATACTGAACCGCATTTATTAGACTTATCATAGAATGCATACTTGGACCAAGGGCATTATTTCCTTCAGTCTCCCACTTGTCCTTAGGGACAAGTGTGCATTTCCTAATTCCTTTGTCGCTCGATGCTTGCTCTTGAACATAAGGTAAGAGTTGTCATCCTTATTATGTCCAGAGGTGTTCCTCGGTTTCAGAGTTCAACTGATCAAATAAACAGATAATCATAGCCTATGATTCACCCGAGCACGGCCATGCATTTCACAGTTTCTAGCTCTCCGAGTGGCCTTGTACAACTTTTAAGCATCTCATCCCGATTTATGGGAGGACAATCCCAATCTTGCGATCTTGAGATTAGACTTCGTTTGATAGGTGATTACCTGAGAGTTGCCTTTATAGCCTCCTTTTACGGTGCGACGGTTGGTCAACGTCAAAGCAACCAGTTCTCAAACAAGTAATCTCAAATCACTCAGGTATTGAGGATTTAGTGTCTAATAATTTAATGAAATTTACTTATGACAGATTTTCATCTCTTACAGTAAAGTTTCATAGGTCTTGTCCGATACTAGTCTTCCCAAAGTAAGTATCTATGCAAATGATTATGACATTGCCATGTCCACATAGTTCAAGAAACAGAACTACTAGTCATCTTGCATTCTAATCGTCTAACGTTTTCTATGCGTCCAATTTTATAGAAAACTCCGACTAGGGACCATTTTCAACCTTTGACATTCAAGTTCACTTGATAGACATTTCTTAGTCACAGGACTGGTCTTGACAGTCTATCTTGAATATATCGTCAAATTGAAGGGACTCATCATTTAATAAACCACAAATTAAATGGAAAAATGAATTCTTTTCATTAATTGTGAATGATTAACCAATAATGTTTTACAAAGATTTAAACTCTAAAACTTTAAAACATTAAACAGAGACATCAAAGCCATTCTCCAATATGCTTGATTCCCATAGCTGCAGTGTGCGAGTTGTGCTTCGCCTGCGGCAGAGGTTTAGTTAATGGATCTGATATGTTGTCATCAGTTCCAATTTTGCTGATCTCGACTTCTTTTCTTTCAACGAACTCTCGTAGAAGGTGAAATCTACGAAGTACATGCTTGACTCTCTGGTGGTGTCTAGGCTCTTTTGCCTGTGCAATAGCTCCGTTATTGTCACAATACAGGGCTATTGGTCCTTTAATGGAGGGGACTACACCAAGTTCACCTATGAACTTCCTTAGCCATATAGCTTCCTTTGCTGCTTCATGTGCAGCAATGTACTCCGCTTCAGTTGTAGAATCCGCAATGGTGCTTTGCTTAGCACTTTTCCAGCTTACTGCTCCTCCGTTGAGGCAGAAGACAAACCCAGACTGTGATCTGAAATCATCTTTGTCGGTTTGGAAACTTGCGTCCGTATAGCCTTTAACAATTAATTCATCATCTCCACCATAGACCAGGAAGTCATCTTTGTGCCTTTTCAGGTACTTCAGAATATTCTTGGCAGCAGTCCAATGCGCCTCTCCTGGGTCTGACTGGTATCTGCTCGTAGCACTGAGTGCGTACGCAACATCCGGGCGTGTACATATCATAGCATACATTATTGAACCAATCAATGATGCATATGGAATCCCATTCATTCGTCTACGCTCATCAAGTGTTTTTGGGCACTGAGTCTTGCTTAGAGTCATTCCATGAGACATGGGTAGGTAGCCTCGCTTGGAGTCCGCCATCTTGAACCTATCAAGCACCTTATTGATATAAGTGCTTTGACTAAGTCCAATCATCCTTTTAGATCTATCTCTGTAAATCTTGATGCCCAATATGTACTGTGCTTCTCCTAGATCCTTCATCGAAAAACATTTCCCAAGCCAAATCTTGACAGAGTTCAACATAGGAATGTCATTTCCGATAAGTAATATGTCGTCGACATATAATACTAGGAAAGCAATTTTGCTCCCACTGACCTTCTTGTATACACAAGATTCGTCTGCGTTCTTGATGAAACCAAAGTCACTGACTGCTTCATCAAAACGTATATTCCAGCTCCTGGATGCCTGCTTCAATCCGTAGATTGACTTCTTTAGCTTGCATACCTTTTTAGCATTCTTTGGATCCTCAAAACCTTCAGGCTGTGTCATAAACACAGTTTCTGTTAAAACGCCGTTTAAGAAAGCAGTTTTGACATCCATCTGCCATATTTCGTAATCGTAATATGCAGCGATTGCTAACATTATCCGAATAGACTTTAGCATTGCAACTGGTGAAAAGGTTTCATCGTAATCCACACCGTGGACTTGCCTGTAACCTTTTGCAACCAATCTAGCTTTGAAAACTTCAAGTTTCCCATCCTTGTCCTTTTTCAGTTTGAAAACCCATTTGCTTCCAATGGCTTGATAGCCATCTGGCAAATCGACCAAATCCCATACTTGGTTTTCAGACATGGAGTCTAATTCAGATTGCATGGCTTCTTGCCATTGCTTGGAGCTAGGGCTCGTCATAGCTTGTTTGTAAGTCGTAGGTTCATCACTTTCAAGTAATAGAACGTCATAGCTCTCGTTCGTCAAAATACCTAAGTACCTTTCCGGTTGAGATCTATATCTTTGCGATCTACGCGGGGTAACATTTCTAGATTGACCATGATTCTCACCAGATTCTTCTAAAGATCTCTGAGTTTCATCCTGAATGTCATCTTGAGCATTCTCTAGAGTTTGTTGTTCGACTCGAATTTCTTCGAGGTCTACTTTTCTCCCACTTGTCATTTTGGAAATGTGATCCTTCTCCAAAAAGACACCATCTCGAGCAACAAACACTTTGTTCTCAGATGTATTGTAGAAGTAATACCCCTTTGTTTCCTTTGGATAGCCCACAAGGATACATTTGTCAGATTTTGGATGAAGTTTGTCTGAAATTAATCGTTTGACGTATACTTCACATCCCCAAATCTTAAGAAAAGACACATTTGGAGGCTTTCCAAACCATAATTCGTATGGAGTCTTTTCGACAGCTTTAGACGGAGCTCTATTTATAGTGAGTGCAGCTGTATTTAGTGCATGTCCCCAAAATTCTAATGGAAGTTCGGCCTGACCCATCATTGACCTGACCATGTCTAGCAAGGTTCTGTTCCTCCGTTCCGACACACCGTTCCATTGTGGTGTTCCAGGAGGAGTCAACTCTGATAGAATTCCACATTCTTTCAGATGGTCATCAAATTCATAGCTCAGATATTCACCGCCTCTATCAGACCGCAGTGCCTTAATCTTCTTGCCTAATTGATTCTCTACTTCACTCTGAAATTCCTTGAATTTGTCAAAGGATTCAGACTTATGCTTCATTAGGTAGACATAACCATACCTACTGAAGTCATCAGTGAAAGTGATAAAGTAGCTGAAACCACCTCTAGCATTTGTACTCATTGGTCCACATACATCTGTATGGATTAAACCCAATAGTTCATTTGCTCTTTCTCCAACTTTAGAGAAAGGTTTCTTTGTCATTTTGCCAAGTAAACATGATTCGCATTTACCATAATCCTCTAAGTCAAATGGTTCTAGAATTCCTTCCTTTTGAAGACTTTCTAAGCGTTTCAAGTTTATATGGCCTAATCGACAATGCCACAGATAGGTGAGATCTGAATCATTCTTTTTGGCCTTTTTGGTATTTATGTTATATACTTGTTTGTCGTGATCTAATAAATAAAGTCCATTGACTAATCTAGCAGATCCATAAAACATCTCTTTAAAATAAAACGAACAACTATTGTCTTTTATTAAAAAGGAAAATCCCTTAGCATCTAAGCAAGAAACTGAAATGATGTTTTTAGTAAGACTTGGAACATGGAAACATTCTTCCAGTTCCAAAACTAGCCCGGAGGGCAACGACAAATAGTAAGTTCCTACAGCTAATGCAGCAATCCGTGCTCCATTTCCCACTCGTAGGTCGACTTCACCCTTGCTTAACTTTCTACTTCTTCTTAGTCCCTGTGGATTGGAACATAAGTGTGAGCCACAACCTGTATCTAATACCCAAGAAGTTGAATTAGCAAGTATACAGTCTATAACGAAAATACCTGAAGATGGAACGACTGTTCCGTTCTTCTGATCTTCCTTTAGCTTTGGACATTCTCTTTTGTAATGGCCTATTCCATCACAATAAAGACAGCTTGATGTGGACTTGTCCTGCTTTGATTTAGCATTGCCCTTGGACTTTCCACCTTTCTTGAATGGTCTCTTTCTAGCCTTGAGTAAATCTTTGGCTTCACAGTCCAGTACTATTTCAGCCTTTCTGACAAGGTGAATAAATTCTGCAACTGTTTCTTCTCTTGGTTCACTTAGGTATAGTTGCTTGAAGCGACCAAACCCACTGTGTAGTGAATTGAGCAAGACAGAGACTGCCATCCTTTCGCTTATTGGTGTTCCTAGTAGACTTAGGCGATCAAAATATGAACACATAAGATCCACATGGAACCTCAGTGGGACGCCTACCCTCTGTTTAGTGCGAAGGAGCTGAACATGTGTTTCTTGGACCTCCATCCTATAACACCTGTTGGGAGAACTAACCTTTAGACCAGACATTGATTCAATCAACTCATGGACGTTCAGGTCCCTGTCCTCCGTACTTCCACGACAGATATCCCTCAGATTCTTGATGAGCGTAAAAGGTTCATAGGCTACAAACCTTTTAGCCCAATCATCAGGGATATTGTTCAGCATGAGACTCATAACCTTTTTGAGATCCGCATCCCAGGCGTAAAATCTCTCAGGGGTCATGTCTCTGGCATAGTAGCTTGGCATGGGATGTGACAGTACATACTCAAGTCCATTGAGTTTGACTATTTCAACTAGCTTAGCTTCCCATTCAAGAAAATTTGTCAGGTTCAGCTTGACCATAAGCTCAGAACCCATGATGATGTTTTGATTGTTGTTTGCCATATTAAAACTACAATTGAAAAGAATAAACAAATAAATAACCATTCACAGTTTCTCTTAATAAACTTAAATTCTAGCATACATGCATAATTCAATGTTTATTAAGCATTTTATTCAAATTATGTGTTCCGGCAGGTGTGAATAAAATGATTCCAAGATCCTAAAATCATTGAAGAACTAAGCACAGTTTGTCGACTTAATCCTAGAACATCTTAGGTAAGCAAAAGCCTTTTGCTAATAGTCTAGAAACTATTCTTGGTTGATAGGTACGTCTAAGAACTTATTAGGTAAACCTATCGAATTTTCCATGACATAAAAGGACTCCTTGAAGGAAATATTGCCCTTGGTCCAAGTATGCATTCTATGTTAAGTCTAATAAATGCGGTTCAGTATTAATTAACAAGTTAATAATTCAGTGAGATCAAGTGAGCTGAATGCCTAGCTAGAGGCCGCTTCAGTTCAAGTGGAATTAATGATATTAATCCACAGCTTACTCTTGACTGAACCCGTAGGGTCACACAAATAGTACGTAAACGGATCAAATATTTAATAGCATTAAATACTCCATCTATGAATATTCGGAACCGACGGATCTTGGTTTCAGTGGGAGCTAAGATCGTCACAGGCAAGGAATGAATACTCCGGAAACGATGATATTGCCGGAAACGGAAATATGGATCGTATCGGAAATATAAATATTATCCAAGTCGTAGATGTTGCCGGAAACGGAAACATGGTACGTGTCGGAAAATATTATCGGAAATGGAAATATTGCCAGAATCGGAAATATTGCCGGAAACGGAAATATTGTCAGAATCGGAAATATTACCGGAATCGGAAAATAATTCCGGAAACGGAAATATTAAATATTTGTTCGAAACGGAAATTAATTCCGGAATCGGAAATATTAAATATTGTTCGTATCGGAAATAAATTCCGGAATCGGAAAATTTAATCGGAAGCGCATCGTACGAATAAGCATCGGACGAGGCCTGCCGGACGAGGCCCAGCACGAAGCCAGGCCATCGCCCAGCAAGCCAAGCGCGCCGCACAAACAGCAACGCCAGGCCCAGCGCAAGGCCAGGCCCAGCAGGCTGCGCGCAGCGCGCAGCGCGCACAGCGCGCACAGCACGCGCAGCGCGCAGCGCGCGCAGCGCGCACAGCGCGCACAGCACGCGCAGCGCGCAGCGCGCGCGGGCGCTGAGTGGGCTGCTGCTCGCGCGCACGCATGGGGCCCATCGTGGCTGCCGTGCGTGTGTGTGCAAGTGTTTGTGTTCGTGCACGTTTCCTAAAACATGCAGAGTTCGGTTAATGATTAAATTCCTAATTCTATTTGATAAATTAATTAAATTAGAGTTCTTGTAGGATTCTAGGTTTAATTAATTTGTATCTGAATAGGATTTCGATTCCCTTTCCATACCGCTATAAATATGAGGCTAGGGCTCACAATTTATAACACAAGTTTAAAAGTATTCAAAGTGAGTTTTTGAAGAAAAATTCAGTCACACATTTGCCTATAAAGTGCCGAAAATAATAGTACCTTAAGGGCGATTCTAGTTGGTCAATCTTAAGGCGGATCCGGACGTGCTGTGGACTATCTACGGAGGGACGACACTTGGAGTCCTAAAGACTTGTTCTTGTTCGGTTCGGGCGCAGCTAGGGAAGGCACGCAACAAAGAGTATGCATCTAATCTATGCTAAATGATTATGTGTAAATAATATGTTTTCCTGGGTTTATGGTTTTTTCCGCATGATTTATGAATTGTCATATGTATCATAACCTAACAGTGGTATCACGAGCCCCTTATTATTTTCATAATCTAAATTGCATGAACATGGTTAAATATTACAAATTTGCAAGAATTAAAAGGGGTGATTAATTTTCGTAATTGTTAATTAATTGCAAATTGCGTTTATTTAATTATACGTACGCAGTTTTTCGGCAGTTTCTTCGTTACTCATCCGAATTGAGTGATTTTTGTGTCAATTCCGCATGTAAAAGGAATTCTAAAATTTTGACAAACCCAGAATTCTCAAATTCGAAGCCTAACTATGACTTTTCGAAGGTTTTAGTTTTTCGAATGCAAAATTTCGTAAATTTAAGATGTTAAATTAAATATTTGCGATTCTTGTTGATAAATCTTGAATTTTTGATTGACCTACTGCATATGTTTAACAAGTTTGAATGCCTAGTCTTGTTAATTATGCAATCTAATTATTAATTATGATTAATTTGTTGAAAATTAGAATAATTTAGAATTAATTTGATTTTCATAATTAATTGTAATTTAATTAGAAACCTATGATTAAAAACCACCATAAAAATTGTAAATTTACGATAAAATTTTAAATTTTTATGACCTAGACTTGAATCCATAACAATCGGAAATCAATTGGATAATAAATTTTCGATTTTTCGCCCTAAAATTATGAAATTAATATTATTTATTAATTTGTCATTAATTTTAAATATAAATTTTAAATTTTTTATGCGATTCGTTCATATAACTTGCATGCACGAAGCAATGGACGCTTCGTGTTACCCTTAAGGGGTGTTGTATAATGCGGGCATGCGACGACGAGCAAGGGAGCTCGTCGCCCGTGCGGCACGAATGCAATGAGCAAGGGCGTAGTGCACGAGCACAAGGCAGCAGCCCTGCCTTGTGTCGTGTGCCACGAGCAATGGACGAATGGGCATGGGCGAAGGGCGAGCCAAGGCAGTCGCGTGTGGGCAGCAAGCGAGCTGCGCCACAACGCGCGCTGCCTCGCACAAGAGCGCGCAGCCTCGCGCGCAGCGAGCGCAAGCTCGCGTGCCACGAGCGCTGCGCCTAGCATTGCTCGCGCGCACATCGAGCGATGTCGCCCGCACAGCGAGCGATGTCGCCCGCCCAGCGAGCGATGTCGCGCGCCCAGCGAGCGAAGGCTCGCGCGCCCAGCGAGCGATGTCGCGCGCCCAGCGAGCGATGTCGCGCGCGCACTGCGAGCGATAGCCCGCGTGCGATGAGCGCTGGCGCGCGCAGCGAGCACCAATGCGTGCGGAGGCTTGCGATAGGGATGCAGCAGCTATGCGACGAGCGCATGGGCTGCGCGCACATGGCGAGCAATGGCTGTGTGCGTGCGGCCCATGGGCGTGCAACGCGTAGGGTGTTTGCGTTACGATTAGATCGTTTTGAATGTTTAATTTGAAAATTTCAGTTCACGTAATTTTAATTAATTTTAAAATTAATAATTTAAATTATTTTCTTGGATTTTAATTTTGAATATTGTAATTATAATAAATGTTATTTATTCTAATTATTTTACTAAAATTAAAATCATGAATTAATTTAAATACGACTGAAATTAAATTAAACTTTTGGATTCAATTATAAATTGATATGAGCTTTAAATTTTAATTAAATTTGTATGTTTCCGGTTGGACTAGAAATACATTTTTATGTTTAAAATTAGTAAAGCATATAAATTTATTGGTTTAAGTGGGAGCGCTTTTTAGTCATAAACTCTTGATTAGGTCTACAAATCCTTAAGGTTAAAACAACTTGATTAGAATTAATAAGGACTGAATAATTGGTAGATTATTGGTGCCCTTGATTAATTGCTGCAAATGTTTACGTGATGCATAATGTGTTTTACTAACCAGCTATGTGGGCCATTCATGATAATGAATGGGTGAATGGTATATATTGTATATGTACTGTTTTGCAGGTTATGAAGTGACTAGCATGGCCCAAATAGGATAGAAAATATGGTCTGCGTACCATTAATTTGAATGTAATTGGTCTAAAGTACCAAAGTTATTTTTCAATTCAAATATGGTCTGCGTACCATCAAATAGTTGTAATTAGTTATAGCTTATCCTATTTGAAGAAAATGGTGCCTCCCACGGAGATTTTCAAGACGGACTTTGAAGTTAAAGCTTCAAGATGAAGTCGGGCCATACTAGATCACATTTATCTTATGCATGCTTTAAGTTATTTATTGCTTTAAATATGTCTTAATTATGCATAAGATTGTGGCTTGATTATGTTGCATGATTAAGGATTTTAGTTCACTTAAAATCTAACCAACATAGTAAGAGCCTTAAGTTCCAAACTTAAAAATTGAGTTAAAAGGTGCCATGCCAAAATATACACTTGCTTGGATATCCTTTACATCAATCTAGTAATAGTTTTCGCTCAGCGAGGTGTTACTTATTGGTCCTAAAGGGGCAAGGTACACAAATAATTGTGAGTACATGTTAGTTTTGGTGAAACTCAACGATATAAGTAAGGAGTCCTTTTATGTCGTGGCAAAATCGATAGGTTTTCCTAATAAGTTCTTAGACGTACCTATCAACCAAGAGTAGTTTCTAGACTATTAGCAAAAGGCTTTTGCTTACCTAAAATGTTTTAGAATTGAGTCGACAAACTTTGCTTAATTCTTCAATGGTTTTAGGGTCTTGGAATCATTTTATTCACACCTGCCGGAACAATAAAATCGAATAAAATGCTAATAACTTGTTTGAATTGCATGGTTGCTTTAATTTCAAGTTATTATTCATGATAAATGTTTAGACTTTGCATGCTTCAATGTATGTTTTAATTATTGTTTATAATTAAATATCTTGCACTGCAATAAATCCTTTTAGAAAGGTAACAGTAAATTTCCTCGATTGGTAGTGAATCCAAGAACGATTCACGAAAATGAGAGAAAGTGAGCAATTTAAAGTGTACGTTTCTTATAGCGACTTTTATGGTTGTTTTCGAATATCAAAATCGAATGGCAAACCAATTGGTGCTTGTGAATTCAAAATACAATGTAGTTTTGAGATCGTAAAGCATTGAGTTTAAACGCTCAGCCTTACCAATGGTTAACAACCTAATATCTTTGTCCATTTAATTCTCGAATGAGTCTAGTCCCTAGACATTCGAATAGATCGATGCTTAGAGAACTTTAGAAGCTTCTGGTAAGATCATCTAGTTGAAAAAAATATTCAACATAAATTAAAATGGTAAAGAACCTTGTTGGTGACATTGGACATGTCTAACAAAGTATAAAAGTCAACACTAAAGAATTCAATTCTTAAGACTATAAGAAAGGGTACAAGAAATAGGAAAACGAGGAACAAATGAAAGGAATTTACGATTCCGTTTCTACCTATAAGTTTATGTTTAAAGAGAAGTGACCTAGCAATCAAACTTCCTTGGTATCATATACCGCTTGAGGTTCTTACTTCGGTAATAACTCAAACAATGGAAGCTAGGATACACTAATGACCTACAAGTGGGAAATGAAGCATGGCAATGCTACATTAGTTGTAGGGTCATCTAGTTTGTTTTAAGTCCTTTCAAAGGCTGGAACTTAATGGCTATTTTGTTCCATAATCAACATACCTAAATTTCTGTTTTCAAACACAGAAAGACTCACATTCAAAAACAAAGACAATGTTTGTTTGTTTATTTGAATGAAATGGTCAATTACAGGTTGAGTCAATATGCTTGATTAAAACAAACAACTCTTTAAAGAACTTTACTAGGTTCAAATCAACCCCTTGATTTGAGTTCCACTAATCTTTGGCATTGTTGCTTAGACCATATCAACAAATTAACATTCAAAAGCTCTATTTTGATGGACTTTTGAAAGTTCATTGATTTCTAGATCAATTTAAGACGACTAGTCTTACTTGTTGAAAGTAACAAAAGATATGAACTATTGTTAGAACGCCTAGACAATAGAGTTCAAAGCTAAAGAAAGGTTTTATGACTTTATTATTTCACACAGATTTGAGTGAATATAGGTTTATTTACTCAATGTGATATAAGTTTGAATCTGTTTGGCTAGTTCAAAGATTCAGAAGTATAAATCCCACTTGGTAAGAAATCATAAAGATCTAGGTTAGATCATGTTGATGATTACTTGAGACCAAATATGATCATCAATGATTGTGTGTTCACAATCTAGGTCCATAAGATATGGCATATCTACGTTGGAATGATCGAAGTCAATTAGTACTTGATTCGATCAATGATGAATCATAAAGACTTTTCCTATAATTTCTAAAACAAAATGCTCAACTACCACCAAACTAAACCAAATTCGTCAAAGCTATTGAAAAGTAATTTCAGAATATCTTTTCATAATATATCTAAAGAGTTCCTAAACTCAGTGGGAGCTTAGTGTTTGTTATTCAACAAACTAAGGCCCAAGTATAGATATATGTTTCATTGTGATTTATTCAAATGAGACACAAGGGTATTGTTTCTACCACGAATTTTTGAGAACATAATGTTTGTTTGCTCGAAATAATGTCCTTTTGGAGATTCGTTTCCAAAATGACAAGTGGGAGAAAATAGACCTCGAAAGTTTTCGAGGCGAACAACAAACATAAACGGACATTCCGGAGGCTTTTCGAAGTGCTTCAGAAAATCCGAACTTATTATTTAAGACTTTAGAAGTGGCTTTAAAGAATAAGACATCTCTTAGAAGACTTTACAAGTGCTTCAAGGAGAACAGAATATTCAAAGGACTTTAAGTGGCTATTGATATTCTAATGTTTGATGTTCTATACCCAAGTAGGCATAGAATTCAAGTCACTGAAACTATGAGATTCTTCTATTAGATAGTAAAGAAACATAGAGATCAGGTCAATGAAACTATGAGATTCTTCTATTAAATAGTGAAGAAACCTACAACTTGCAGTCAAACTATTATCATGTAGATTAATGAGTTTGTGACTTGTAAGAAAGCTATGACGAAACCTAGATTCCCTAAAATGGTTAGAGGCCATATATAGACTCAAATGTTTTAAATGGTTAGAGGCCATAAAACATACTCAATGTTTTGATGACAAAATTGAAATTTTGTTGATTTGCAAGAATGGGTTCACACCTATTGGTTGCAAGTTTGTTTTAAGGATAAAAACCATCAAACATGGAATTGTGTTCACACACAAAGCTAGATTAGTTGCTAAAGGTTACAAGCAAATTCATGGTGTAAATTGTGTTGAAACCTCATGCATAATCGTAATGCTCAAGTCTATAATTCAAGCAATGATTGCATATTGGTACATATAGCAATTGGATGACAAAACGTATTCCTCAATCAAATGTTGGAATAAACTATGTACATGGTATGTCATAGGATTTGTGGATCCAAATAAATGCTTGAAAGAGAAAGCTAGCTTATAAAATCTAAGTACAGATTTAAGCAAGCAATTGGGAGTTGGAACTGTATTTTAGTGAAGCTAATAAGTATTTTAGTTTCATAAAATGTACATGATTCTTATAGATGTATAAGAAGTTTAGTGGGAGTACATAAAAACTTATTTGGTCCTATGTGTATCACACACATATCTCTCTATTGTGAAATAACATTCAAATGCTAATGACTTAGATTTGAAATTATTCATCAATGATGGACCATGGCGAAACTTAGTACATATTGGGTATTAAGATCTATTTACAAAGATCTTATAATATTGTTTTAGATTAAGTAATGGCATTTACTAAATCAAACACGAAAGTCTCCATTGGAGATATTCGACCCATGTGAATAAATCTAAGTAAAGAATGTTTGAACTATGTATAAGCATTTACTAAGTTAAACATCAATGAGTCTAAATGAGATTCTTAACCTATATTATATGTCAAAGAATTTAGCTGGATTCAGTATCTACTAAAATTGAATGAGCTAAAGTTACATGAATAGAATTCAATTGGGAATTATTCTGCAAAAGAATTTATCATGTATGATATAATATGAGGATCGCCAAAAACGTATCGTATGACTTTAGGCATGACGAACATATACCAATCTCTATTGATCTAAGTGAAGATCAACTAGATTGAGACCAAGAATACTTATGGTACTTAAAAAGGTACATAGGAATAGTTCTTGATTCAAGGAAATAAAGATACGCTAAATATTGATGCTACACGCATAAACACTGGCAAAGGATCAAGCAAGACCCTTTGGAGTTAACCATTGATAAGGACGAGCTATAGAGCATCGTGTTTTGAAATGGCAACATGGATTGGAGACCATGAGTTGTTGCGTGGGAAATTAAAATATTAATTTCTATGTTCTAAGATATAGTTGGAGAGTCTTCCACATATCTATGAACTGCTTGGATAGGTAAATCCAAACAAAGCATCACTAGCAACCTATGCAGTTGAAGTAAAAGTAATTATTGCCTAAGAAGCAATAAAACAGGGTTGTTTAAAGTTCTTCACTGAACTTGGGTAGATCACCTATCTGCTGGCTTGATGGTTCTTCATTGAAAAATGCGTGGAACCACTCTTGAAGCAAGAAAAACGTCTGCTAACTTAATGGTTCTTCATTGCAAAATGCGTAGAACCACTAATGTAGTAAGAAAGACTAGATCACATAATAAACAAACTCGAAAAGATCTTATCATCATATCTCGAAGAACATTCGATGAAAAGGATATTAAGATTGGCAAAGCATGATAACTAAACCTATGCAACAAGTGAGAAGCAACACTTACATTGTAGCACTGGAAATCAAGCATAGCTTTGAAATTCCATGAACTGTTTTAGAAGATGGGTTTGAGGCCCATGGTTGTAAAACATTGGGGTTGAACATTTATCATATATGAAATGTATTTTCATATTCCATTTAATCTTGGTTTAGTATTAAATGATGAGTCCCTTCAAATTTGACGATATATTCAAGATAGACTGTCAGGACCAGTCCTGTGACTAAGAAATGTCTATCAAGTGAACTTGAATGTCAAAGGTTGAAAATGGTCCCTAATCGGAGTTTTCTATAAAATTGGACGCATAGAAAACGTTAGACGATTAGAATGCAAGATGACTAGTAGTTCTGTTTCTTGAACTATGTGGACATGGCAATGTCATAATCATTTGCATAGATACTTACTTTGGGAAGACTAGTATCGGACAAGACCTATGAAACTTTACTGTAAGAGATGAAAATCTGTCATGAGTAAATTTAATTAAATTATTAGACACTAAATCCACAATACCTGAGTGATTTGAGATTACTTGTTTGAGAACTGGTTGCTTTGACGTTGACCAACCGTCGCACCGTAAAAGGAGGCTATAAAGGCAACGCTCAGGTAATCACCTATCAAACGAAGTCTAATCTCAAGATCGCAAGATTGGGATTGTCCTCCCATAAATCGGGATGAGATGCTTAAAAGTTGTACAAGGCCACTCGGAGAGCTAGAAACTGTGAAATGCATGGCCGTGCTCGGATGAATCTGAAGGAAATAATGCCCTTGGTCCAAGTATGCATTCTATGTTAAGTCTAATAAATGCGGTTCAGTATTAATTAACAAGTTAATAATTCAGTGAGATCAAGTGAGCTGAATGCCTAGCTAGAGGCCGCTTCAGTTCAAGTGGAATTAATGATATTAATCCACAGCTTACTCTTGACTGAACCCGTAGGGTCACACAAATAGTACGTAAACGGATCAAGTATTTAATGGCATTAAATACTCCATCTATGAATATTCGGAACCGACGGATCTTGGTTTCAGTGGGAGCTAAGATCGTCACAGGCAAGAAATGAATACTCCGGAAAGGATGATATTGCCGGAAACGGAAATATGGATCGTATCGGAAATATAAATATTATCCAAGTCGTAGATGTTGCCTGAAACGGAAACATGGTACGTATCGGAAAATATTATCGGAAATGGAAATATTGCCAGAATCGGAAATATTGCCGGAAACGGAAATATTGTCAGAATCGGAAATATTACCGGAATCGGAAAATAATTCCGGAAACGGAAATATTAAATATTTGTTCGAAACGGAAATTAATTCCGGAATAGGAAATATTAAATATTGTTCGTATCGGAAATGAATTCCGGAATCGGAAAATTTAATCGGAAGCGCATCGTACGAATAAGCATCGGACGAGGCCTGCCGGACGAGGCCCAGCACGAAGCCAGGCCATCGCCCAGCAAGCCAAGCGCGCCGCACAAACAGCCACGCCAGGCCCAGCGCAAGGCCAGGCCCAGCGGGCTGCGCAGCGCGCACAGCGCGCACAGCACGCGCAGCACGCGCAGCGCGCAGCGCGCGCGGGCGCTGCGTGGGCTGCTGCTCGCGCGCACGCATGGGGCCTATCGTGGCAGCCGTGCGTGTGTCTGCAAGTGTTTGTGTTCGTGCACGTTTCCTAAAACATGCAGAGTTCGGTTAATGATTAAATTCCTAATTCTATTTGATAAATTAATTAAAATTAGAGTTCTTGTAGGATTCTAGGTTTAATTAATTTGTATCTGAATAGGATTTCGATTCCCTTTCCATACCCCTATAAATATGAGGCTAGGGCTCACAATTTATAACAAGTTTCAAAGTATTCAAAAAGTGAGTTTTTGAGAGAAAATTAAAACACACATCTTGCTCATAAAAGTGCCGAAATTTTCTAGTACCATAAGGGCGATTCTAGTTGGTCAATCTTAAGGCGGATCCGGACGTGCTGTGGACTATCTACGGAGGGACGACACTTGGAGTCCTAAAGACTTGTTCTTGTTCGGTTCGGGCGCAGCTAGGGAGGGCACGCAACAAAGAGTATGCATCTAAATTATGCTATATGATTATGTGTAAATAATATGTTGTCCTGGGTTAATGGTTGTTTCCGCATGATCTATGTAATGTCATATGTATCATAACCTGAGAAGTTGAACGGGAAAAACTTCCTTGACTGGCAAAGGAACTTGCAAATAGTTCTTATGCAGGAAGAAAAGGAGTATGTCCTAGATGAGGCGATGCCCGAAGCTGCAGGCGACGGGGTCACTCAGGCAGCCCTCAATCGTTGGATTGATGCCAACAAGGATGTGAAATGTCTAATGCTCGCCACCATGAGTGCGGATCTGCAGAAAACGTTCATCAACTCAGATGCTTTCACAATCATCAGTGAGTTGAAGAACATGTTCCAAGATCTGGCTCGAGTCGAAAGATTCGAGACTCATAGGCAAATTCTTGAGACCAAACTTAAGAAAGGCGAGCCCGTAAGTCCACATGTTCTCAAAATGATTGGACTCATTGAGAATATGAGTCGGCTGGATCAGCAATTTTCTCAGGAAATGGCTATAGACACCATCCTCCATTCTCTTCATAGCGGGTATGATCAGTTCAAACTGAACTACAGTATGAATAGTCTGGACAAAACGCTCACTGAGCTTCACGGTATGCTGAAGACCGCTGAAAAGACGCTCAAAAGTGATAAGCAGGATGTGCTTATGGTGCGTGGGGGCAAGTTCAAGAAATCTGGAAAGAAGAGGAATGCTAAGAAAGGTGGCAACAAGGCCAGCCCAACTAAGCAAACTGGCGCCAAATCTGCAAAGAGGAAGGTCAGTCAACCCACTTCTGAATCCGAATGCTTCTACTGCAAGAAGAAGGGGCATTGGAAGAGAGATTGCTTGAAGCTAAAGGAAGATCAGAAGAACGGAACAGTCGTTCCATCTTCAGGTATTTTCGTTATAGACTGTATACTTGCTAATTCAACTTCTTGGGTATTAGATACAGGTTGTGGCTCACACTTATGTTCCAATCCACAGGGACTAAGAAGAAGTAGAAAGTTAAGCAAGGGTGAAGTCGACCTACGAGTGGGAAATGGAGCACGGATTGCTGCATTAGCTGTAGGAACTTACTATTTGTCGTTGCCCTCCGGGCTAGTTTTGGAACTGGAAGAATGTTTCCATGTTCCAAGTCTTACTAAAAACATCATTTCAGTTTCTTGCTTAGATGCTAAGGGATTCTCCTTTTTAATAAAAGACAATAGTTGTTCGTTTTATTTTAAAGAGATGTTTTATGGATCTGCTAGATTAGTCAATGGACTTTATTTATTAGATCACGACAAACAAGTATATAACATAAATACCAAAAAGGCCAAAAAGGATGATTCAGATCTCACCTATCTGTGGCATTGTCGATTAGGCCATATAAACTTGAAACGCTTAGAAAGACTTCAAAGGGAAGGAATTCTAGAACCATTTGACTTAGAGGATTATGGTAAATGCGAATCATGTTTACTTGGCAAAATGACAAAGCAACCTTTCTCTAAAATTGGAGAAAGAGCAAATGAACTATTGGGTTTAATCCATACAGATGTATGTGGACCAATGAGTACAAATGCTAGAGGTGGTTTCAGCTACTTTATCACTTTCACTGATGACTTCAGTAGGTATGGTTATGTCTACCTAATGAAGCATAAGTCTGAATCCTTTGACAAATTCAAGGAATTTCAGAGTGAAGTAGAGAATCAATTAGGCAAGAAGATTAAGGCACTGCGGTCTGATAGAGGCGGTGAATATCTGAGCTATGAATTTGATGACCATCTGAAAGAATGTGGAATTCTATCAGAATTGACTCCTCCTGGAACACCACAATGGAACGGTGTGTCAGAACGGAGGAACAGAACCTTGCTAGACATGGTCAGGTCAATGATGGGTCAGGCCGAACTTCCATTAGAATTTTGGGGACATGCACTAAATACAGCTGCACTCACTATAAATAGAGCTCCGTCTAAAGCTGTCGAAAAGACTCCATACGAATTATGGTTTGGAAAGCCTCCAAATGTGTCTTTTCTTAAGATTTGGGGATTTGAAGTATACGTCAAACGATTAATTTCAGACAAACTTCATCCAAAATCTGACAAATGTATCCTTGTGGGCTATCCAAAGGAAACAAATGGGTATTACTTCTACAATACATCTGAGAACAAAGTGTTTGTTGCTCGAGATGGTGTCTTTTTGGAGAAGGATCACATTTCCAAAATGACAAGTGGGAGAAAAGTAGACCTCGAAGAAATTCGAGTCGAACAACAAACTCTAGAGAATGCTCAAGATGACATTCAGGATGAAACTCAGAGATCTTTAGAAAAATCTGGTGAGAATCATGGTCAATCTAGAAATGTTACCCCGCGTAGATCGCAAAGATATAGATCTCAACCGGAAAGGTACTTAGGTATTTTGACGAACGAGAGCTATGACGTTCTATTACTTGAAAGTGATGAACCTGCGACTTACAAGCAAGCTATGACGAGCCCTAGCTCCAAGCAGTGGCAAGAAGCCATGCAATCTGAATTAGACTCCATGTCTGAAAACCAAGTATGGGATTTGGTCGATTTGCCAGATGGCTACCAAGCCATTGGAAGCAAATGGGTTTTCAAACTGAAAAAGGACAAGGATGGGAAACTTGAAGTTTTCAAAGCTAGATTGGTTGCAAAAGGTTACAGGCAAGTCCACGGTGTGGATTACGATGAAACCTTTTCACCAGTTGCAATGCTAAAGTCTATTCGAATAATGTTAGCAATCGCTGCATATTACGATTACGAAATATGGCAGATGGATGTCAAAACTGCTTTCTTAAACGGCGTTTTAACAGAAACTGTGTTTATGACACAGCCTGAAGGTTTTGAGGATCCAAAGAATGCTAAAAAAGGTATGCAAGCTAAAGAAGTCAATCTACGGATTGAAGCAGGCATCCAGGAGCTGGAATATACGTTTTGATGAAGCAGTCAGTGACTTTGGTTTCATCAAGAACGCAGACGAATCTTGTGTATACAAGAAGGTCAGTGGGAGCAAAATTGCTTTCCTAGTATTATATGTCGACGACATATTGCTTATCGGAAATGACATTCCTATGTTGAACTCTGTCAAGATTTGGCTTGGGAAATGTTTTTCGATGAAGGATCTAGGAGAAGCACAGTACATATTGGGCATCAAGATTTACAGAGATAGATCTAAAAAGATGATTGGACTTAGTCAAAGCACTTATATCAGTAAGGTGCTTGATAGGTTCAAGATGGCGGACTCCAAGCGAGGCTACCTACCCATGTCTCATGGAATGACTCTAAGCAAGACTCAGTGCCCAAAAACACTTGATGAGCGTAGACGAATGAATGGGATTCCATATGCATCATTGATTGGTTCAATAATGTATGCTATGATATGTACACGCCCGGATGTTGCGTACGCACTTAGTGCTACGAGCAGATACCAGTCAGACCCAGGAGAGGCGCATTGGACTGCTGCCAAGAATATTCTGAAGTACCTGAAAAGGCACAAAGATGACTTCCTGGTCTATGGTGGAGATGATGAATTAATTGTTAAAGGCTATACGGACGCAAGTTTCCAAACCGACAAAGATGATTTTAGATCACAGTCTGGGTTTGTCTTCTGCCTCAACGGAGGAGCAGTAAGCTGGAAAAGTGCTAAGCAAAGCACCATTGCGGATTCTACAACTGAAGCGGAGTACATTGCTGCACATGAAGCAGCAAAGGAAGCTATATGGCTAAGGAAGTTCATAGGAGAACTTGGTGTAGTCCCCTCCATTAAAGGACCAATAGCCCTGTATTGTGATAATAACGGAGCTATTGCACAGGCAAAAGAGCCTAGACACCACCAGAGAGTCAAGCATGTACTTCGTAGATTTCACCTTCTACGAGAGTTCGTTGAAAGAAAAGAAGTCGAGATAAGCAAAATTGGAACTGATGACAACATATCAGATCCATTAACTAAACCTCTGCCGCAGGCGAAGCACAACTCGCACACTGCAGCTATGGGAATCAAGCATATTGGAGAATGGCCTTGATGTCTCTGTTTAATGTTTTAAAGTTTTAGAGTTTAAATCTTTGTAAAACATTATTGGTTAATCATTCACAATAAATGAAATGAATTCATTTTTCCATTTAATTTGTGGTTTATTAAATGATGAGTCCCTTCAATTTGACGATATATTCAAGATAGACTGTCAGGACCAGTCCTGTGACTAAGAAATGTCTATCAAGTGAACTTGAATGTCAAAGGTTGAAAATGGTCCCTAATCGGAGTTTTCTATAAAATTGGACGCATAGAAAACGTTAGACGATTAGAATGCAAGATGACTAGTAGTTCTGTTTCTTGAACTATGTGGACATGGCAATGTCATAATCATTTGCATAGATACTTACTTTGGGAAGACTAGTATCGGACAAGACCTATGAAACTTTACTGTAAGAGATGAAAATCTGTCATAAGTAAATTTCATTAAATTATTAGACACTAAATCCTCAATACATGAGTGATTTGAGATTACTTGTTTGAGAACTGGTTGCTTTGACGTTGACCAACCGTCGCACCGTAAAAGGAGGCTATAAAGGCAACGCTCAGGTAATCACCTATCAAACGAAGTCTAATCTCAAGATCGCAAGATTGGGATTGTCCTCCCATAAATCGGGATGAGATGCTTAAAAGTTGTACAAGGCCACTCGGAGAGCTAGAAACTGTGAAATGCATGGCCGTGCTCGGATGAATCATAGGCTATGATTATCTGTTTATTTGATCAGTTGAACTCTGAAACCGAGGAACACCTCTGGACGTAATAAGGATGACAACTCTTACCTTATGTTCAAGATCAAGCATCGAGCGACAAAGGAATTAGGAAATGCACACTTGTCCCTAAGGACAAGTGGGAGACTGAAGGAAATAATGCCCTTGGTCCAAGTATGCATTCTATGTTAAGTCTAATAAATGCGGTTCAGTATTAATTAACAAGTTAATAATTCAGTGAGATCAAGTGAGCTGAATGCCTAGCTAGAGGCCGCTTCAGTTCAAGTGGAATTAATGATATTAATCCACAGCTTACTCTTGACTGAACCCGTAGGGTCACACAAATAGTACGTAAACGGATCAAGTATTTAATGGCATTAAATACTCCATCTATGAATATTCGGAACCGACGGATCTTGGTTTCAGTGGGAGCTAAGATCGTCACAGGCAAGAAATGAATACTCCGGAAACGATGATATTGCCGGAAACGGAAATATGGATCGTATCGGAAATATAAATATTATCCAAGTCGTAGATGTTGCCTGAAACGGAAACATGGTACGTATCGGAAAATATTATCGGAAATGGAAATATTGCCAGAATCGGAAATATTGCTGGAAACGGAAATATTGTCAGAATCGGAAATATTACCGGAATCGGAAAATAATTCCGGAAACGGAAATATTAAATATTTGTTCGAAACGGAAATTAATTCCGGAATAGGAAATATTAAATATTGTTCGTATCGGAAATGAATTCCGGAATCGGAAAATTTAATCGGAAGCGCATCGTACGAATAAGCATCGGACGAGGCCTGCCGGACGAGGCCCAGCACGAAGCCAGGCCATCGCCCAGCAAGCCAAGCGCGCCGCACAAACAGCCACGCCAGGCCCAGCGCAAGGCCAGGCCCAGCGGGCTGCGCAGCGCGCACAGCGCGCACAGCACGCGCAGCGCGCAGCGCGCACAGCGCGCACAGCACGCGCAGCGCGCAGCGCGCGCGGGCGCTGCGTGGGCTGCTGCTCGCGCGCACGCATGGGGCCCATCGTGGCAGCCGTGCGTGTGTGTGCAAGTGTTTGTGTTCGTGCACGTTTCCTAAAACATGCAGAGTTCGGTTAATGATTAAATTCCTAATTCTATTTGATAAATTAATTAAAATTAGAGTTCTTGTAGGATTCTAGGTTTAATTAATTTGTATCTGAATAGGATTTCGATTCCCTTTCCATACCCCTATAAATATGAGGCTAGGGCTCACAATTTATAACAAGTTTCAAAGTATTCAAAAAGTGAGTTTTTGAGAGAAAATTAAAACACACATCTTGCTCATAAAAGTGCCGAAATTTTCTAGTACCTTAAGGGCGATTCTAGTTGGTCAATCTTAAGGCGGATCCGGACGTGCTGTGGACTATCTACGGAGGGACGACACTTGGAGTCCTAAAGACTTGTTCTTGTTCGGTTCGGGCGCAGCTAGGGAGGGCACGCAACAAAGAGTATGCATCTAAATTATGCTATATGATTATGTGTAAATAATATGTTGTCCTGGGTTAATGGTTGTTTCCGCATGATCTATGTAATGTCATATGTATCATAACCTAACAGAATCATAGGCTATGATTATCTGTTTATTTGATCAGTTGAACTCTGAAACCGAGGAACACCTCTGGACATAATAAGGATGACAACTCTTACCTTATGTTCAAGAGCAAGCATCGAGCGACAAAGGAATTAGGAAATGCACACTTGTCCCTAAGGACAAGTGGGAGATTGAAGGAAATAATGCCCTTGGTCCAAGTATGCATTCTATGTTAAGTCTAATAAATGCGGTTCAGTATTAATTAACAAGTTAATAATTCAGTGAGATCAAGTGAGCTGAATGCCTAGCTAGAGGCCGCTTCAGTTCAAGTGGAATTAATGATATTAATCCACAGCTTACTCTTGACTGAACCCGTAGGGTCACACAAATAGTACGTAAACGGATCAAATATTTAATAGCATTAAATACTCCATCTATGAATATTCGGAACCGACGGATCTTGGTTTCAGTGGGAGCTAAGATCGTCACAGGCAAGGAATGAATACTCCGGAAACGATGATATTGCCGGAAACGGAAATATGGATCGTATCGGAAATATAAATATTATCCAAGTCGTAGATGTTGCCGGAAACGGAAACATGGTACGTGTCGGAAAATATTATCGGAAATGGAAATATTGCCAGAATCGGAAATATTGCCGGAAACGGAAATATTGTCAGAATCGGAAATATTACCGGAATCGGAAAATAATTCCGGAAACGGAAATATTAAATATTTGTTCGAAACGGAAATTAATTCCGGAATCGGAAATATTAAATATTGTTCGTATCGGAAATAAATTCCGGAATCGGAAAATTTAATCGGAAGCGCATCGTACGAATAAGCATCGGACGAGGCCTGCCGGACGAGGCCCAGCACGAAGCCAGGCCATCGCCCAGCAAGCCAAGCGCGCCGCACAAACAGCAACGCCAGGCCCAGCGCAAGGCCAGGCCCAGCAGGCTGCGCGCAGCGCGCAGCGCGCACAGCGCGCAGCGCGCACAGCGCGCACAGCACGCGCAGCGCGCAGCGCGCGCGGGCGCTGAGTGGGCTGCTGCTCGCGCGCACGCATGGGGCCCATCGTGGCTGCCGTGCGTGTGTGTGCAAGTGTTTGTGTTCGTGCACGTTTCCTAAAACATGCAGAGTTCGGTTAATGATTAAATTCCTAATTCTATTTGATAAATTAATTAAATTAGAGTTCTTGTAGGATTCTAGGTTTAATTAGTTTGTATCTGAATAGGATTTCGATTCCCTTTCCATACCGCTATAAATATGAGGCTAGGGCTCACAATTTATAACACAAGTTTAAAAGTATTCAAAGTGAGTTTTTGAAGAAAAATTCAGTCACACATTTGCCTATAAAGTGCCGAAAATAATAGTACCTTAAGGGCGATTCTAGTTGGTCAATCTTAAGGCGGATCCGGACGTGCTGTGGACTATCTACAGAGGGACGACACTTGGAGTCCTAAAGACTTGTTCTTGTTCGGTTCGGGCGCAGCTAGGGAAGGCACGCAACAAAGAGTATGCATCTAATCTATGCTAAATGATTATGTGTAAATAATATGTTTTCCTGGGTTTATGGTTTTTTCCGCATGATTTATGAATTGTCATATGTATCATAACCTAACACTCCTTACTTATATCGTTGAGTTTCACCAAAACTAACATGTACTCACAATTATTTGTGTACCTTGCCCCTTTAGGACCAATAAGTAACACCTCGCTGAGCGAAAACTATTACTAGATTGATGTAAAGGATATCCAAGCAAGTGTATATTTTGGCATGGCACCTTTTAACTCAATTTTTAAGTTTGGAACTTAAGGCTCTTACTATGTTGGTTAGATTTTAAGTGAACTAAAATCCTTAATCATGCAACATAATCAAGCTTTTGATCTCATGCATTTTAAGACATATTTAAAAGCAATAAATAACTTAAAACATGCATAAGATATTTGTGATCTAGTATGGCCCGACTTCATCTTGAAGCTTTAACTTCAAAGTCCGTCTTGAAAATCTCCGTGGGAGGCACCATTTTCTTCAAATAGGATAAGCTATAACTAATTACAACTATTTGATGGTACGCAGACCATATTTGAATTGAAAAATAACTTTGGTACTTTAGACCAATTACATTCAAATTAATGGTACGCAGACCATATTTTCTATCCTATTTGGGCCATACTAGTCACTTCATAACCTGCAAAACAGTACATATACAATATATACCATTCACCCATTCATTATCATGAATGGCCCACATAGCTGGTTAGTAAAACACATTATGCATCACGTAAACATTTGCAGCAATTAATCAAGGGCACCAATAATCTACCAATTATTCAGTCCTTATTAATTTTAATCAAGTTGTTTTAACCTTAAGGATTTGTAGACCTAATCAAGAGTTTATGACTAAAATACTCTCCCACTTAAACCAATAAATTCATATGCTTTACTAATTTTAAACATAAAAATGTATTTCTAGTCTAACCGGAAACATACAAATTTAATTAAAATTTAAAGCTCATATAAATTTATAATTGAATCCAAAAAGTTTAATTTAATTTCAGTCGTTATTTAAATTAATTCATGATTTTAATTTTAGTAAAATAATTAGAATAAATAACATTTATTATAATTACAGTATTCAAAATTAAAATCCAAGAAAATAATTTAAATTATTAATTTTAAAATTAATTAAAATTACGTAAACTGAAAAATTTCAAATTAAACATTCAAAGCGATCTAATCGTAACGCAAACACCCTACACATTGCACGCCCATGGGCCGCACGCACACAGCCATCGCTGGCCATGTGCGCGCAGCCCATGCGCTCGTCGCATAGCTGCTGCATCACCATCGCAAGCCTCCGCACGCTGTGGTGCTCGCTGCGCGCGCGCCAGCGCTCGTCGCACGCGAGCCATCGCTTGCAGTGCGCGCGAGCCATCGCTCGCTTGGCGCGCGAGCCATCGCTCGCTTGGCGCGCGACATCGCTCGCTTGGCGCGCGACATCGCTCGCTTGGCGCGCGACATCGCTCGCTGTGCGCGCGACATCGCTCGCTGGGCGCGCGACATCGCTCGCTGGGCGCGCGACATCGCTCGCTGTGCGCGCGAGCTCGCTCGCTGGGCGCGCGACATCAATCGCTGTGCGCGCGAGCAACGCTGGGCGCAGCGCTCGTGGCACGCGAGCTTGCGCTCGCTGCGCGCGAGGCTGCGCGCTCATGCGCGAGGCACTGCGCGTTGTGGCGCAGCTCGCTTGCTGCCCACACGCGACTGCCTTGGCTCGCCCTTCGCCCATGCCCATTCATCCATTGCTCGTGGCCCACGACACAAGGCAGGGCTGCTGCCTTGTGCTCGTGCACTACGCCCTTGCTCATTGCATTCGTGCCGCACGGGCGACGAGCTCCCTTGCTCGTCGTCGCATGCCCGCATTATACAACACCCCTTAAGGGTAACACGAAGCGTCCATTGCCTTGTGCGTGCAAGTTATATGAACGAATCGCATAAAAAATTTAAAATTTATAAAATTAATGACAAATTAATAAATATTATTAATTTCATAATTTTAGGGCGAAAAATCGAAAAT
Source organism: Spinacia oleracea (assembly GCF_020520425.1). Lineage (NCBI taxonomy): Eukaryota > Viridiplantae > Streptophyta > Magnoliopsida > Caryophyllales > Amaranthaceae > Spinacia > Spinacia oleracea. Next base: position 156,864,414 of record NC_079490.1, on the reverse strand, counting down.
TTATTATCCAATTGATTTCCGATTGTTATGGATTCAAGTCTAGGTCATAAAAATTTAAAATTTATCATAAATTTACAATTTTTATGGTGGTTTTTAATCATAGGTTTCTAATTAAATTACAATTAATTATGAAAATCAAATTAATTCTAAATTATTCTAATTTTCAACAAATTAATCATAATTACAAATTAGATTGCATAATTAACAAGACTAGGCATTCAAACTTGTTAAACATATGCAGTAGGTCAATCAAAAATTCAAGATTTATCAACAAGAATCGCAAATATTTAATTTAACATCTTAAATTTACGAAATTTTGCATTCGAAAAACTAAAACCTTCGAAAAGTCATAGTTAGGCTTCGAATTTGAGAATTCTGGGTTCGGCAGAAAAATACTATTTTTGTCAAAATTTTAGAATTCCTTTTACATGCGGAATTGACACAAAAATCACTCGATTTGGATGAGTAACGAAGAAACTGCCGAAAAACTGCGTACGTATAATTAAATAAACGCAATTTGCAATTAATTAACAATTACGAAAATTAATCACCCCTTTTAATTCTTGCAAATTTGTAATATTTAACCATGTTTATGCAATTTAGATTATGAAAATAATAAGGGGCTCGTGATACCACTGTTAGGTTATGATACATATGATATTACATAAATCATGCGGAAACAACCATTAACCCAGGATTACATATTATTTACACATAATCATATAGCATAATTTAGATGCATACTCTTTGTTTCGTGCCCTCCCTAGCTGCGCCCGAACCGAGCAAGAACAAGTCTTTAGGACTCCAAGTGTCGTCCCTCCGTAGATAGTCCACAGCACGTCCGGATCCGCCTTAAGATTGACCAACTAGAATCGCCCTTAAGGTACTAGAATTTTCGGCACTTTTGAGCAAGATGTGTGGCTGAATTTTTCTCTCAAAAACTCACTTTGAATACTTTTTAAACTCGTTATAAATTGTGAACCCAGGCCACATATTTATAGGGTTATGGAAAGGGAATTGGAATCCTATTCAGATACAAATTAATTAAACCTAGAATCCTACAAGAACTCTAATTTAATTAATTTATCAAATAGAATTAGGAATTTAATCATTAACCGAACTCTGCACGTTTTAGGAAACGTGCACGAACACAAACACTTACGCACACACACACGGCAGCCTCGATGGGCCGCCCACGCGTGCGTGCGAGCAGCAGCCCACGCAGCGAGGCCTGCGCGAGCCACAAGCCCACGCAAGCACCCGCGCGCGCTGCGCGCGCTGTGCGCGCTGCCACGGCCTGCTGGGCCTGTCCTTGAGCTGGGCCTGGCGTGGCTGTTTGTGTGGCGCGCTTGGCTTGCTGGGCGATGGCCTGGCTTCGTGCTGGGCCCTCGTCCGGCAGGCCTCGTCCGATGCTTATTCGTACGATACGCTTCCGATTAAATTTCCGATTCCGGAATTCATTTCCGATACGAACAATATTTAACATTTCCGATTCCGGAATTAATTTCCGTTTCGAACAAATATTTAATATTTCCGTTTCCGGAATTATTTTCCGATTCTGGTAATATTTCCGATTCTGACAATATTTCCGTTTCCGGCAATATTTCCGATTCTGGTAATATTTCCATTTCCGATAATATTTTCCGATACGTACCATGTTTCCGTTTCCGGCAACATCTACGACTTGGATAATATTTATATTTCCGATACGATCCATATTTCCGTTTCCGGCAATATCATCGTTTCCGGAGTATTCATTTCTTGCCTGTGACGATCTCAGCTCCCACTGAAACCAAGATCCGTCGATTCCGAATATCCATAGATAGAGTATTTAATGCCATTAAATACTTGATCCGTTTACGTACTATTTGTGTGACCCTACGGGTTCAGTCAAGAGTAAGCTGTGGATTAATATCATTAATTCCACTTGAACTGAAGCGGCCTCTAGCTAGGCATTCAGCTCACTTGATCTCACTGAATTATTAACTTGTTAATTAATACTGAACCGCATTTATTAGACTTATCATAGAATGCATACTTGGACCAAGGGCATTATTTCCTTCAGAAGGAGCCTGTGCGGGCGCACCGTTGTAGCTCGTGCCGGCGCGCACATTGATCAGGAACTCTCAGAATTTAGCTTCAAGTCTGTGCGGGCGCACAGACTTTCCGTGTGGGTGCACAAGCTGGGAATTTCTTCAATGACTCTTTTTCTTCATCGTGCGCGCGCACAGCTGACTTGTGCGCGCGCACAATCCTGTTTCTTGCCCATTCTATCTTGGATTTCCACTATTTCACAACATTTAGCTACACAAGATTAAAATGGAATAAAGCACATAAATGGAGTTTAAACTATACAAAAATCACACTAAACATGATGAAAGAGGTAAGAAATCATAAGTTACGAGCGACATAAATGTCGCTTATCAAACTCCCCCAAGCTAAGCGTTTGCTAGTCTCTAGCAAACTAAGCATAAAGTAGGGAAGAACGAGCTCATTATTGAGAATCTAGAAGTTACGAAAACAAGAACTACAAGAATATACAAAATAATTCACTATCGTAGGAATCACGGTTGCATTTAAGCGCATGCAACAAGCTCTTTGAACCTCACAATCGCTCATGAGGGCGAGTGGGATCTCGCAAGGGTTTCCTAAGAGTTTACCCCATAACTCGTCCAAAAATTGGCCAAGGTAAGAGTTAAAAAGGAAAACAAACCAAAAACAAACAAAGAAAAGAGAAAAAGGAAAAGAAAACAAAACTACAAAAAGATTCAAGAATCGGGCCTTTATTATGGAACGAGCACAAGAGGATGCAATTATTCCTAAATCGATAAACGAATGCACCCTAATCAATGTCATAGGTCGAGTGAAAGATTCAAGTGTGAAGCATAGAGAACTAAGGAATTTCACTCATATATTCCCCTTCAACCGATCGTACCGCATCTACTCTCTAGATCCTATTCAACCTCAAAGATAGCTTCTCGTGACGCCGCGAAGGCGCCGAAAAAGACAAGAATTTCAAGAGAGGAAAGAAAGCTACTCGACATCTCGGCATGACAATCCCGCTCCATAAACTTGACAATTTCCTCCCTCCACCGACAATGACTCAACTCAAAAGGGTCAAGAGGGCTTTGATGGTGTATCGTTTAGGCTAGGGGTAAAGGCGTGGATAAATTTGGTATTTAGAGCTCAATCCTAAAGTGAAGCACAAAATGAACTCAACTCAAGCAACAAGATCAAAACCAAATCATACCACTTATTTTGGGGCTCCCCCAAGCTTATTCAACTAATAGAATCACACTAAACTTCTTTTTGCACTTTTCTTGTTTCATTTTCTCATTTTTTTGGTGTTTCAAGTGAAACATTTTGATTTGCCTTGTTTTTCTCTGTTTTTGGCTTTTTCTAAACTTTCTTTTTGCTTTTGCCTCTTATTTACATATACAAAGAACCTTTTCCAAGCTTTCCATTCAAAACAATCATCCATCATTTCTCTCTATATTGCACATAAAATCACAATAAAAAGGCACAATGGCACTAAGCTTCACTATCACTTCTAAGGGTGAAAATAAAACAAGGGCTAATGACTTATAATGAGCTTGGACAAGGCTCAAATGGCTAGCAAGGGGGAAAATGCAAAAAAATACAAGAAAATAAGAAAAATGATGTCCTAATCTATAAAAAGAAAATAGTCACCGAAAGGAAATGCCTATATCGTCTCCTAAAGTAGATCGGTCGCGGTCTCGGGAAGGAGAGATTCAAATTCAGGATATGGTAAAGTCAATACCAAGGATCCATGCCACTCAATATTTGTGTTTGAGAATTGGGCTAGAAAGAACAAGATCCTCACATATGGGTAGCAATTACTATCCTCTCCGGCTTCAAGTCACTAGAGAGAACAACACAATTCATCTTACCAAAAACCAAGGGTTCAAGACTCATGCTATCCAAAGTTCTAACCGACTACCTTTACACCCAAATCCTAGACTCGAACAAAGACATTCAAAACCGTGCACACCTTTACCAATTAGGAATAAAAGAATTCTAACCTACAAGTTCCAATTTTATTATGCCCGAATCAAGAATAAATCCTAAAACACTAGAAAAAACTTGCCTTGACTAAGAGGAAAAAGGAAACGAACAAAGAAAAGGAAACGAAAAAGAAAAGAAAGGAGAAGAAAAGAAAGAAACAAAGAGGAAAGAAAAAGGAAGAAAAAAATAGAGAAAGAAAAGAAAGGAAATGAAAAGAAAAGAAAGGAACCTAAAATCAATGAAACTAAACAAGAAATATGCACAAAAATACACAAAAGTACGCAATCTAACACACATATATCATAAGGGCAACCACACAATAAAATCTCCCCCAAAGCTCGAATTAGGCCATGTCCTCAAGGCCTAAAATGAAACAAGGAAGGGAACAACTACCCATCCAACCAATGCCCCACATGAAGTATGCCTGATCCCAAATAATGCAATAGAGTTAGAAGGATATTACTGGAAATGTCGTGGGAGCAAGTCCCGCAAAGAACCGCAATACCGCACGAACTCACCAAAATAATAGCCGGGCATGGCAAAGGTGGATGAAATGATTCCACACCATGAAAGCGCACAAAATGCAAAACTCAAAGAAAATCCAAAAGAAAGTTAGTAGACGAGGGCCAAATGGCCAAAACAAAGCAAAGCATCAAGAAATCATCATGTATATAGAACCACACAAAGTGGGAAAAGAACCATCAAACGACCAACAAATAACCAACTCCCCAAAGCACGACTCATCTCTCCCCCAAGCTAAATAAAACATACCATCACAACAAAATGACGGGGGAGAAGTCGAGTGGCCCCTAAGAACGACTCGGGCCGGCACCCTTCCCTTTCTGATCATACTCCCTCCAATATTCATCCTGTGCAGTACAATAAGCAATTGCTTTCTCGTCGGTGAAAGGGGTAAAGTTGAAGGTGGGTTCCACATCTGGCCCCGAGGCATCGGTGTAGGGGGGCCAATCAAAATTGGGCTCAAGGGGGTAACAACCTTGGGGAGGCTCTCCTCTAGGACCATCCCAACCACTAGTGTAACCCTCGGGCCAACACCCGGTGTAACCCACGGGCCAATCACTAAGCCGCGCATCCGACATAACCGTGGGGTACAAGGGGGCCGCCGCAATAGTCACTCCCCCCCCATTTGGGCATAATCATAAGGGGGAAACGAAGGGGGGGTGACATCGGGTCGGGAGGGTCCGGTCCAATAGGGATAGGTGGGAGTATGCTCCTCATTCCAACTAGGGACAGACCCTTGTTGGGGTGGATGATATGGATAATTAACATAGGGCTCAAAATCCCCTTTGTCCACATGGAAATCATACACCCTCCTACCATAATAGGACGATTCAAATGCATCATAAGAAGCCACCTTGCAGCTCCCTTGAGGGGCAAGAGAAGCTAAAGTACAAGCTTGCTCGGTTTACCCTTGCCAGATAGTTGCGAAAGTGGATTGCAAACCATTAAAGTCAAATAGAGGAGAGGAAGAAGACGTACCTCCCTTTTGGAAGGGTGTATCCATAGCCGTCGAATGAGGTGGGATGAAGGAGGAGGGCCACTATTAGAGGGAGCAAATTGGGGAGCGCGGGGAATCAAGTAGCGGGGGTTATGAGTCCATGAGGTAAGAGATCGATCGGGAAGAACGCACCAATAGGAACCCTTGACACACCAAATGTAATAATCATCCCGATATGTGTACTTGATCCACTTGGCATTGTTCAAGGCTTGGATGTCCAAGAACTCACCACCGGGCACGGGCTCAAGGATTTTAGAGCATCTACATATGGGTCCCTTAGAAGAGCCCGCAAGAGGAGAGTGAGCATGCCCCCGAGATGGATGTCCACACTAACCGGATATGCGTTCTGGACATCTATGATCCTTGCTATCAAAAGTTTTCCAAAATCCAACGTGCCCCAATCATTCATAGTAGCCAACCAAAGGGCACCAAGCTCCGTGCCCGACAAGGCCCCGGTAGAAGCCTTAGAGAAGAGAGAAAAAAGAATGAGCCGGCTAACATACCGGACGGCCGGGTGTTGGAATGATGAAGATTTGGCCGAAGCGGAAGCAAACCTTCCCTTTTCTCCGGTGAGAGTGCGCCACCAACTATGCTCATCGTAGCTCCGAACACACTCACTCACCCAGTTGGCGATAATCCCACGGGTCGAAGGGATGGAGAAGAAAGTGTTGATATCCTTGTCCGTCAAAGTATGACGGTTGTTGAAAACTTGAAAGCTCAACTCAATGGTTTCTTCCCCATGATGAACCACAATGTTCTTCCTAGCCGAAGCTAGAAACTCCAAAGTAACTTGCCGGTAAGTCTTGGCATTCATTGCAGCGAAATATTTCCAATCAAGACCTGAAATCAACTCACCAACCTCCTTTTCAATACCCAAGTCTCTCACCGTCTTCTTGGGGTAGAATTTGGTGGGCCGAACAGCTCTCTTAGACAACTCGGTGAAGTAGTCCCAAGACTTTTGGTCCTGGAACTCAATACCATAGGTTTCAAGATCCGGAGGGGTAGGAGCTTTCCTCTTAGGAGCGGAGGTGGAATCCTTCTTTGTCCTCTTAGACATCATGATGCGTAATTGATGAAAATCTACAAAAAAACAAGTAAACACAACAAACTACGAACCAAAATAAAAACAAAATGAGTCTACAATTCACCATAATCTAACACCAAAACACTACACAAACAATCCAAAAACTTCAACTCGTCCAATAGCACTCCAATTATTACTCCACTTCCAAGAACAACAAGTAAGCTAAAAATTCACCAAAATTCACCAAGAACCTAGAAACTAACAAGAACAAGCAACTAAGCATGTATAACACTTGTAGACAATTAAGAACTTCACAAATAATCAAACATACATCACCAAATATCCAAAAATTACAAATTCAAAAATTCCCAAAAATATAATGATCATGAAGAACAAGAGCGTGAAAATGAAGAATAAAGGGATAGAAATCATCACCAATAGTAAAGGGAGAGACAAAGAACGATCCCAAGTAGTTCCCCAAGCTCAAAAAGCACCAAAAATATCAATTTGAAATTTCAAGAGAAACCCCTAGTTTTGGGGATTTTCTGAAAATTAGGAAATTTGTGATGTTGGGGATTAATAGATGATGAGTTTGTGTTTGTTAAGTTGTAGAGAGTGAAATTTGAGTGAATATTCAAGCAAAAAGGATGGAGAATGGAAGTATGAGGAGTGAGAATGGAGAGGAGAGGAGAGCTTTCTGGTTTAAGAGAGTGAGGAAGTGCGAGTGAAATGTAAAAATTGAGAAGGAAATCGCGATTTTTATGAAAAATAACAGCAAGTCCAAAAATCCGAACCTGTGCGGCGCCCAAAAATTTTGATTGGCGTAATTTTTGTGTCGTTGAATCGAAAATCGCCAAATCAAACAAAATTTATGAGATCCTAAACCAACACACTATATGGAGAATAGTGACAAGCTAAGGTATCGTCCCAAGAGAACGGATTGGTTTGAGTTTAAACACCAAGCTAGCTTAGAAAGAAAATTGAAATGATTGTGTCACAACTAGGGAATCTAGACTAATTAGGCAAACAATTATGGAAATCGTTAGGGGAATCAGGGATCAACTTGGATTCATTGGGGAAAACGAATTGCAATGCAAGCATGATAATGTAAAGATATGCAATTAAGGAAGCAACCAACTATAATGGCTTAGCACCCCTCTCGGTTAGCAAGCCTTGCCAAAACTAACTCCAATGGTACGCTCTCGCGTCACCTTAGAACTAGGATGGGAAATTAAATCAACTAGCCACTCAAATTCATTCATAGACTCTCAATTTCTTGACAAATCCACAAAGAACACTCCAATTATAATGATAATCATAGTATTTGCATCTACTAATCAAATCATACATGGAAATCCTAAATTGCAAATCACTATTTAATCACATCACCAATCAACAAATCAACTCTACATCCCCAATTACTCCCCAAGAATTACCCCTAACCCCTAACAATTGGACTACTCACTACACATTGAGCTAAGGAGTGAAACTAAGCAATTGAACATAATGATGGAATTGAAAATGAAATTGAAGATTAAACTCGCAATTGAATTTGAAATGATAAGAATCAAAGGAAATAACAATAAAAAAGGCAATTACAAAATTCAGAAATTAAAGCAATTAAGAATGCAAAAGAAGAAGTAGAAAAGAATGAGAGGAAGAGAACTTACTATTATGCTTCAAGAATTCTGCATTAATCTTCAAATTGAAATCTACAATCAAGAGTTCTTAACTTTCTATCTCTAAGAATTGAAACTAAAATTGAAAGCTTCTCAAAACTAACTCTCTCTAAAACTAACTCAAAAACTAACTTCTAAAATAATAAAACGAAAAACTATTTATATGCTTCCAAAATTAGAAGTTTAAATTCGTAAAAAGAGTCAGACCGTGTCTTCGTGTGGGCTCACAGGGGTCTGTGCGGGCGCATAGAGAAGTGTGTGTGGGCGCACATAAATTCTGTGGGTCCACACAGAGCAACGATTCAGAGGCTTCGCACCGTGTGGGCGCACAAAATTCTTGTGCGAGCGCACATAACAATTTCAGCAATTCCTTTGCTAAACACTTGTGTGGTCGCACAAAACCTTTGTGTGGGCGCATGAAGGAGCTTGTGCGGGCGCACCGTTATAGCTCGTGCTGGCGCGCACATTTTTCAGGAACTCTTAGAATTTGGCTTCAGGTCTGTGCAGGCGCACAAACTTTCCGTGACGGAGCATAAGCTGGGAATTTCTTCATTGACTCTTTTTCTTCATCGTGCGCGCGCACAGCTGACTTGTGCGCGCGCACAATCCTGTTTCTTGCCCATTCTATCTTGGATTTCCATTATTTCACAACATTTACCTACATAAGATCAAAATGGAATAAAGCACATAAATGGAGTTTAAACTATGCAAAAATCATACTAAACATGATAAAAGAGGTAAGAAATCCTAAGTTAAGAGCGACATAAATGTCGCTCATCACTTGGGTCGTCAAGATTGTGCGTTTGGTTTGGGAATCGTCTAACGTGTGTGTTAGCCTCTGCGTAGTGATTGCGACAGTTCGTGTTGTCCCCCGTCTCGGAGTCGTCGGTTTGATTCTAGCAACAGTGACCTGCTCATCTCTGCAAGTGGGTGTTTGCAAAAAAAGAAAACATACTTGTACACAATGAGTTAGAGACTAGAAATGATACAACTTTAAGTGTGTCGCGTTCCAGGTTCTTGGTATTGGTTTTCCATCTCTTTCTGCCAGTTCGTATGCGCCATGACCTGTTCGTCTTTTGACACGATAAGGGATTTCCCATGTTGGAGCCAACTTTCCATGTCGCGGATCTTTGGTGTTGGGGAAGACTTTCCTTAACACCTACTCTCCTTGTTGGAAGACTTAACTTGTACATTCTTGTTGTAACTTGCAATATTTCGTTGGTATGACGCCATTCTATCCTTGGCTGCTTCCCTAAGTTCATCGACCGGGTCAATGTCGTGAGCGAACTTCGAGTTTTTCATGTCGTCCGTCATGAGTCCATACCGTGCTGTTGGAATCTCGACTTCAGGTGGGATCGCGGCTTCACATCCGAACAATAATTAAAATGGAGTGTAGTTGGTTGCTGTTTTGGGTGTCGTCCTGTCGGAACATAGTATCATGTGTTGGTTGGTGTTTGAGCCAATGGATATATGGGTCTCTCCATGATGTGGGAGTTGGTGATTGACTTGTGGAATGTTGTTTATCGATTGAGAAGGTCTCTTTTGTGATGGTTGGGTGCATGAGGTGGATAATAGTAACTGCGGATAGTCTGGTTAGGTTGATGTTAGGTTTGCTAGTGCGTCGGCTTGGGTGTTTTGGTCTCTTGGGATTTGCTGGAGGTTGCACAAATTAAAATTTTTGACAAGTGCATTGGCTGTCTCGAGGTAGGCTTGTATCTTCGAATCTTTTGCTGCATAAGAACCGTTAATTTGACTAATAATCAATAATGAATCACAGTGTACCTCAAGTCAACGAATGTGAGTGGCGCGAGCTAGCGTCAATCCTAAGAGCAAGGCCTCGTACTTCGCTTCGTTGTTGGTAGCTTTAAACTCGCAGCAGATAGATTGTACTATCATGTCCCCTTGTGGTAAATTTAACACAAGTCCTAGCCCTGTCCCCTGTATGTTGGAAGATCCATCAGTGAACAAAGTCCGTGTTGGTGGGGTAGTGGCGTCTGACAACCTGTTGACTTCATGGTCGACTTCGTGTTGCATACTTGGGCTGAAGTCAGCCATAAAATCTGTAAAACCCTGTGAGTTGATCGTTTTATGGGGTTCGTACCTGATGTCGTAACATCCTAGCTGTATGCCCCATTTAGACATCATTCCAGATAATTCGGGTTTCCTCATGATCGACTTCATGGGATAGTTAGTTCTCACAATTATAGGATGGAATTCAAAATAAGGGCGCAATTTAGTGGATGCGAAAACTAATGCAAGTACGAGTTTTTCGAGATGTGAGTACCTTGTTTCGGCGCTAAGTAACAACTTACTGATGTAGAAGACTGGTAGTTTCTTACTGTCTTCATCTCGTGCAAGGATTGCGCTGATTGTCGACTCTGTGACTGCGAGATACAATTGCAGCTCCTCCTTGTCCCTAGGTTTTGAGAGTCATGGTGGCTCAGAGAGGTATTGTTGTAGTGTGATTTTGTGTTATTCAGTGCAGTTGAACTTCTCGTTCTTCCTGAGTATGTCGTAGAATAGTTTGAATTTGTCCGGTATGTTGTCGATCCATGTTGACCACATGAAGTCGTTACTCTGTTCACCTTTGTGTGTTATTGCGTTTAAGATGGTAGGCTATTGCCTATGTGGTTACATCTTTTGACGTTCTCCCTCTTTCCTCGTTAGTGTTGTATATACAAATAAAAAATAGAATTTTACCATGGGAGCAGTGACTTATGTAATGAAAAAGAGTGTAAGAGTTTATAGATGATACGGTTTTGCGTATGTCGTGTTCCAGTTTTTTAGAATGAGTTTTTCGTCTCTGTCTACTATGCTTTTGTTGATCTTGACAAGCTTCTTGATGTAATCCAAGCCGGTGTTGTCGTCATTGACAGTGTCGTCAATCATCATAGACAATGTCGTCGGACGTCATCGACAGTGTCGGAGGACGTCATCAACACTTTACATGCAATCAAAGTCTTGTGTGCGATGTTATCACGAAAAACAAATTATATAATTGCATTGCTAGTTGTAGCATATAAATAAGACTATGATCAATATTTAAGATCATGAGTAAGAGTAAAGTATACTATCTCGTCCCCCTGTGCAACTTTAGGAAAGTATTTGAGTTGGAGTTAGCCACAAATAAGATGTCGTATGCCAATATCTGATGTCAGGTATTTGCAATGCTATGATAAATTGTCCCTATGTCATTGACATTCTGGTTGTGTTGTTCTCATGGTCGTCGACATCTTCGTGTCGTTGTTAGTGAACCACATTGTAATGATCGTCTTTTAAAACTTTCTTTTGCAGAGACGCCACTAGTTGATGTTGAGCCATCTCTGCCTCGACATGGACTTGGCATCAGGAGACGACTTATGGGTGTCGCAATATTAACCCTTCTGACGACATCATTGGTTTGGGATCTATGACGAAAAACAATGACAACATGGTCTTTTGCGTATCTCGTTTGCTTAGTCATTTCAAAAGGTGAACCTATTCACAACAACACTAAGGTGAGTTGTTAAAATAACATGACTATGAGCGGAGGCTAACTCTATTATCCGTCGAGGAGCATCGTTGTCTGTTAAGAATCTCCAAAGGTCAATGTCTCTTAACTTGAAGTGGTGTTTTCCAAGTTGTCCTTCATTTCCGTTATGTCGCTCACTTGGTGGATAATGATGCCATGACTGTCACTTGCCACAAATTCAATGGAACCAAGCGAAACAATTAGTTAAATCTGATAGTAAGGGAATCCATTACCCATTTTCTGTCTTGTCAAGGATTCACGTCTTCTTGAAGACGATCTAGTCATCTTTCATAGCTATGACACCACTTCACGAACTCGTCATGTCCGGATTGTTCAATGTCAATCCACACTCCGATGACGAGCCGTACTTTGATAACGACACAATCTCTACACAGCTCTATCGACGTGTGCTCCAACATTGACTCGTACTTTGATGACGACACCGTCTTGTCACATCTCCCGTCAACGTACACTTGCTGCCACAGACCCGTACTTTGATGACGACACGGTCTCGGCACATCTTTCGATGACGACACGTCGACACGGTCTCGACACATCTTTTGACGAAGACACGGTCTCGGCACTGTAGACACCTAATTTGTGTCTCCCCTTTGGGATGATGACGATACCATTATCCTTATTAGGCGGTTGGAGAAACTCCGTGCGGAAATCCCAATTGCTAAGAACATTTCCAAAATCCAATAGCCAAAATCCAATCCCCGAGGCCGTTCCCATTCCGGAACTCGGTACAAAATACAAATTCCAAAAATCAATTTCAAAATCCAAGTACAATCTCACCCAATGAACTATCCCATTGGTTTTACAACGCCTTCTCCAGTCGAAATGACACTAAGCAATCCAAATTCGGGCGCCGACCCACAAAACCGAGTGAGCCGGGCCTCGTCCCGTAAAACCGAATTCAAAAACCCGAAAACGGCTAGTTTTTAGTCGCAAACATCCTTAGTCATCAAGCAAACACTACGTGCCAACTTCGTAAAATTCGTACGAAGGTACACCAATACAAGCCAAAACAAGGACGACATCTTTCGTCCTTTTTGGCAGCTTCTGCGCCACGTCAGCAGCGCCTGGCGGTGGCGTGAGCTGACGTTTAGTAGCAACTTCTCCTATTTAAACCCCCTAATTCTGAGAATTATGGGGAGGCAAAATCAAAACACAACGTCGTAATACAAAAATTGCCACTCAAATCAAAAATACAAAAATCCTCCAAAATCACATACAATTTTCAAGTTCTAAGCAATTGGGAGCTCTAAAAGGAATTCTTGCCTAAACCTAACTAGGTAATTCCGAATCCCACCCCTAATTAATCATGTTTCTTTGATTTTCTATTTAAAAAATGATTAGTAAGTTGGCATTTTTAATCCTAAAATGTCACTTACAACAATCATACATTTCTTACAAAATCCAAACTTTTTGTGATACAAAAATACAAACTTTCAAGATTCAATGATGTTCAAAGTTGTTTGTAATCACTTCTTTGAACTAGAATCACCTTCAAAACATGGAGTAATAAAAAATGATGCCTTTCTAATGTTTAAAGGTTTAATCTTTGAGATTCAAGACTCCATTTTTCAAATTTCAAGTTCAAGTTTCAAGATCCGATAATGTTTAGGGTTGTTTGCAATCACTTCCTTAAACTAGGATCATTACAAAATAAGAGCTCATCAAAGATCAAGCCTTTTCAACATTAAAAGGTCCAATCTTTGAGATTCAAGACTCTTAAATTCAATATTTCAAGTTCAAGTTCTATATTTCAAAGTTCAACATTTCAAGTTCAATATTTCAAGTCCAACATTTCAAGATTCAAACTTTTCAAAGTTCAAGTTCTATCTAAGACACTTTAGGTCAAGCAACTTGACCTAAAGTAGAGATTTTTTCTTTGAATCCGTGTCGGGCGCACTTATTTTTAAGGAGTCGCTTGGCGTTCGGATCTCATGTGCAAAAATTCAAGTTCAATACCGCACTTTCAATTATGCAATTTCAATTCCGCACTTTCAATTATGCAATTTCAATTCCGCACTTTCAATTATGCAATTTCAATTCCGCACTTCAATTATGCAATTTCAATTCCGCAACTTTACTTGCCTAGTCCTTCTAGGCAATGTGGTTCTACCTCTTAGTCCATTTCTAGGTGGTCTTGTACTTTACCAATTCCGCAGTTATTTTGCATTGTGATGTTGCTTTACTTGCTTATTGCTTTCATCACCTAACATGCTAAATACAACAAGATGCAAGGTTACGCCACGCTTAACAAAGATAATTTCTTGGACAAACCGATCTTAGGTTCCCTTAAATTAACTTTAAAGCAAAGTGACCACAATACAAACCAGAAATTCGATTTGTTCTAAATTCAAACCCACATAGTCTAAACTAGGGTATTTTCGAAAATGTTGTGCCACACACTTGAATCATTTTTAAAGCTCGCGGAATAAGCATCTCGTTCCCTTGCCCGGATCTCACCCATCCGTTTCTAAGATTTAATGACTTATCCTAATAGAGTCATCTTTTCGGTCTTTCCAAACGAGACCCTAAATAATGTTTGGTGGCGACTGAAGGAAATAATGCCCTTGGTCCAAGTATGCATTCTATGATAAGTCTAATAAATGCGGTTCAGTATTAATTAACAAGTTAATAATTCAGTGAGATCAAGTGAGCTGAATGCCTAGCTAGAGGCCGCTTCAGTTCAAGTGGAATTAATGATATTAATCCACAGCTTACTCTTGACTGAACCCGTAGGGTCACACAAATAGTACGTAAACGGATCAAGTATTTAATGGCATTAAATACTCTATCTATGGATATTCGGAATCGACGGATCTTGGTTTCAGTGGGAGCTGAGATCGTGACAGGCAAGAAATGAATACTCCGGAAACGATGATATTGCCGGAAACGGAAATATGGATCGTATCGGAAATATAAATATTATCCAAGTCGTAGATGTTGCCGGAAACGGAAACATGGTACGTATCGGAAAATATTATCGGAAATGGAAATATTACCAGAATCGGAAATATTGCCGGAAACGGAAATATTGTCAGAATCGGAAATATTACCAGAATCGGAAAATAATTCCGGAAACGGAAATATTAAATATTTGTTCGAAACGGAAATTAATTCCGGAATCGGAAATGTTAAATATTGTTCGTATCGGAAATGAATTCCGGAATCGGAAATTTAATCGGAAGCGTATCGTACGAATAAGCATCGGACGAGGCCTGCCGGACGAGGGCCCAGCACGAAGCCAGGCCATCGCCCAGCAAGCCAAGCGCGCCACACAAACAGCCACGCCAGGCCCAGCGCAAGGCCAGGCCCAGCAGGCCGTGGCAGCGCGCACAGCGCGCGCAGCGCGCGCGGGTGCTTGCGTGGGCTTGTGGCTCGCGCAGGCCTCGCTGCGTGGGCTGCTGCTCGCACGCACGCATGGGCGGCCCATCGAGGCTGCCGTGTGTGTGTGCATAAGTGTTTGTGTTCGTGCACGTTTCCTAAAACGTGCAGAGTTCGGTTAATGATTAAATTCCTAATTCTATTTGATAAATTAATTAAATTAGAGTTCTTGTAGGATTCTAGGTTTAATTAATTTGTATCTGAATAGGATTCCAATTCCCTTTCCATAACCCTATAAATATGTGGCCTGGGTTCACAATTTATAACGAGTTTAAAAAGTATTCAAAGTGAGTTTTTGAGAGAAAAATTCAGCCACACATCTTGCTCAAAAGTGCCGAAAATTCTAGTACCTTAAGGGCGATTCTAGTTGGTCAATCTTAAGGCGGATCCGGACGTGCTGTGGACTATCTACGGAGGGACGACACTTGGAGTCCTAAAGACTTGTTCTTGCTCGGTTCGGGCGCAGCTAGGGAGGGCACGCAACAAAGAGTATGCATCTAAATTATGCTATATGATTATGTGTAAATAATATGTAATCCTGGGTTAATGGTTGTTTCCGCATGATTTATGTAATATCATATGTATCATAACCTAACAGTGGTATCACGAGCCCCTTATTATTTTCATAATCTAAATTGCATAAACATGGTTAAATATTACAAATTTGCAAGAATTAAAAGGGGTGATTAATTTTCGTAATTGTTAATTAATTGCAAATTGCGTTTATTTAATTATACGTACGCAGTTTTTCGGCAGTTTCTTCGTTACTCATCCAAATCGAGTGATTTTTGTGTCAATTCCGCATGTAAAAGGCATTCTAAAATTTTGACAAAAATAGTATTTTTCTGCCGAACCCAGAATTCTCAAATTCGAAGCCTAACTATGACTTTTCGAAGGTTTTAGTTTTTCAAATGCAAAATTTCGTAAATTTAAGATGTTAAATTAAATATTTGCGATTCTTGTTGATAAATCTTGAATTTTTGATTGACCTACTGCATATGTTTAACAAGTTTGAATGCCTAGTCTTGTTAATTATGCAATCTAATTTGTAATTATGATTAATTTGTTGAAAATTAGAATAATTTAGAATTAATTTGATTTTCATAATTAATTGTAATTTAATTAGAAACCTATGATTAAAAACCACCATAAAAAATTGTAAATTTATGATAAATTTTAAATTTTTATGACCTAGACTTGAATCCATAACAATCGGAAATCAATTGGATAATAAATTTTCGATTTTTCGCCCTAAAATTATGAAATTAATAATATTTATTAATTTGTCATTAATTTTATAAATTTTAAATTTTTTATGCGATTCGTTCATATAACTTGCACGCACAAAGCAATGGACGCTTCGTGTTACCCTTAAGGGGTGTTGTATAATGCGGGCATGCGACGACGAGCAAGGGAGCTCGTCGCCCGTGCGGCACGAATGCAATGAGCAAGGGCGTAGTGCACGAGCACAAGGCAGCAGCCCTGCCTTGTGTCGTGGGCCACGAGCAATGGATGAATGGGCATGGGCGAAGGGCGAGCCAAGGCAGTCGCGTGTGGGCAGCAAGCGAGCTGCGCCACAGCGCGCACTGCCTCGCGCATGAGCGCGCAGCCTCGCGCGCAGCGAGCGCAAGCTCGCGTGCCACGAGCGCTGCGCCCAGCGTTGCTCGCGCGCACAGCGAGCGATGTCGCGCGCCCAGCGAGCGAGCTCGCGCGCACAGCGAGCGATGTCGCGCGCCGACCGAGCGATGTCGCGCGCACAGCGAGCGATGTCGCGCGCCAAGCGAGCGATGGCTCGCGCGCACTGCAAGCGATGGCTCGCGTGCGACGAGCGCTGGCGCGCGCGCAGCGAGCACCACAGCGTGCGGAGGCTTGCGATGGTGATGCAGCAGCTATGCGACGAGCGCATGGGCTGCGCGCACATGGCCAACGATGGTTGTGTGCGTGCGGCCCATGGGCGTGAAATGTGTAGGGTGTTTGCGTTACGATTAGATCGCTTTGAATGTTTAATTTGAAATTTTTCAGTTTACGTAATTTTAATTAATTTTAAAATTAATAATTTAAATTATTTTCTTGGATTTTAATTTTGAATACTGTAATTATAATAAATGTTATTTATTCTAATTATTTTACTAAAATTAAAATCATGAATTAATTTAAATAACGACTGAAATTAAATTAAACTTTTTGGATTCAATTATAAATTTATATGAGCTTTAAATTTTAATTAAATTTGTATGTTTCCGGTTAGACTAGAAATACATTTTTATGTTTAAAATTAGTAAAGCATATGAATTTATTGGTTTAAGTGGGAGCGTATTTTAGTCATAAACTCTTGATTAGGTCTACAAATCCTTAAGGTTAAAACAACTTGATTAAAATTAATAAGGACTGAATAATTGGTAGATTATTGGTGCCCTTGATTAATTGCTGCAAATGTTTACGTGATGCATAATGTGTTTTACTAACCAGCTATGTGGGCCATTCATGATAATGAATGGGTGAATGGTATATATATTGTATATGTACTGTTTTGCAGGTTATGAAGTGACTAGTATGGCCCAAATAGGATAGAAAATATGGTCTGCGTACCATTAATTTGAATGTAATTGGTCTAAAGTACCAAAGTTATTTTTCAATTCAAATATGGTCTGCGTACCATCAAATAGTTGTAATTAGTTATAGCTTATCCTATTTGAAGAAAATGGTGCCTCCCACGGAGATTTTCAAGACGGACTTTGAAGTTAAAGCTTCAAGATGAAGTCGGGCCATACTAGATCACAAATATCTTATGCATGTTTTAAGTTATTTATTGCTTTTAAATATGTCTTAAAATTCATGAGATCAAAAGCTTGATTATGTTGCATGATTAAGGATTTTAGTTCACTTAAAATCTAACAAACATAGTAAGAGCCTTAAGTTCCAAACTTAAAAATTGAGTTAAAAGGTGCCATGCCAAAATATACACTTGCTTGGATATCCTTTACATCAATCTAGTAATAGTTTTCGCTCAGCGAAGTGTTACTTATTGGTCCTAAAGGGGCAAGGTACACAAATAATTGTGAGTACATGTTAGTTTTGGTGAAACTCAACGATATAAGTAAGGAGTCCTTTTATGTCGTGGCAAATTCGATAGGTTTACCTAATAAGTTCTTAGACGTACCTATCAACCAAGAATAGTTTCTAGACTATTAGCAAAAGGCTTTTGCTTACCTAAGATGTTCTAGGATTAAGTCGACAAACTGTGCTTAGTTCTTCAATGATTTTAGGATCTTGGAATCATTTTATTCACACCTGCCGGAACACATAATTTGAATAAAATGCTTAATAAACATTGAATTATGCATGTATGCTAGAATTTAAGTTTATTAAGAGAAACTGTGAATGGTTATTTATTTGTTTATTCTTTTCAATTGTAGTTTTAATATGGCAAACAACAATCAAAACATCATCATGGGTTCTGAGCTTATGGTCAAGCTGAACCTGACAAATTTTCTTGAATGGGAAGCTAAGCTAGTTGAAATAGTCAAACTCAATGGACTTGAGTATGTACTGTCACATCCCATGCCAAGCTACTATGCCAGAGACATGACCCCTGAGAGATTTTACGCCTGGGATGCGGATCTCAAAAAGGTTATGAGTCTCATGCTGAACAATATCCCTGATGATTGGGCTAAAAGGTTTGTAGCCTATGAACCTTTTACGCTCATCAAGAATCTGAGGGATATCTGTCGTGGAAGTACGGAGGACAGGGACCTGAACGTCCATGAGTTGATTGAATCAATGTCTGGTCTAAAGGTTAGTTCTCCCAACAGGTGTTATAGGATGGAGGTCCAAGAAACACATGTTCAGCTCCTTCGCACTAAACAGAGGGTAGGCGTCCCACTGAGGTTCCATGTGGATCTTATGTGTTCATATTTTGATCGCCTAAGTCTACTAGGAACACCAATAAGCGAAAGGATGGCAGTCTCTGTCTTGCTCAATTCACTACACAGTGGGTTTGGTCGCTTCAAGCAACTATACCTAAGTGAACCAAGAGAAGAAACAGTTGCAGAATTTATTCACCTTGTCAGAAAGGCTGAAATAGTACTGGACTGTGAAGCCAAAGATTTACTCAAGGCTAGAAAGAGACCATTCAAGAAAGGTGGAAAGTCCAAGGGCAATGCTAAATCAAAGCAGGACAAGTCCACATCAAGCTGTCTTTATTGTGATGGAATAGGCCATTACAAAAGAGAATGTCCAAAGCTAAAGGAAGATCAGAAGAACGGAACAGTCGTTCCATCTTCAGGTATTTTCGTTATAGACTGTATACTTGCTAATTCAACTTCTTGGGTATTAGATACAGGTTGTGGCTCACACTTATGTTCCAATCCACAGGGACTAAGAAGAAGTAGAAAGTTAAGCAAGGGTGAAGTCGACCTACGAGTGGGAAATGGAGCATGGATTGCTGCATTAGCTGTAGGAACTTACTATTTGTCGTTGCCCTCCGGGCTAGTTTTGGAACTGGAAGAATGTTTCCATGTTCCAAGTCTTACTAAAAACATCATTTCAGTTTCTTGCTTAGATGCTAAGGGATTTTCCTTTTTAATAAAAGACAATAGTTGTTCGTTTTATTTTAAAGAGATGTTTTATGGATCTGCTAGATTAGTCAATGGACTTTATTTATTAGATCACGACAAACAAGTATATAACATAAATACCAAAAAGGCCAAAAAGAATGATTCAGATCTCACCTATCTGTGGCATTGTCGATTAGGCCATATAAACTTGAAACGCTTAGAAAGTCTTCAAAAGGAAGGAATTCTAGAACCATTTGACTTAGAGGATTATGGTAAATGCGAATCATGTTTACTTGGCAAAATGACAAAGCAACCTTTCTCTAAAGTTGGAGAAAGAGCAAATGAACTATTGGGTTTAATCCATACAGATGTATGTGGACCAATGAGTACAAATGCTAGAGGTGGTTTCAGCTACTTTATCACTTTCACTGATGACTTCAGTAGGTATGGTTATGTCTACCTAATGAAGCATAAGTCTGAATCCTTTGACAAATTCAAGGAATTTCAGAGTGAAGTAGAGAATCAATTAGGCAAGAAGATTAAGGCACTGCGGTCTGATAGAGGCGGTGAATATCTGAGCTATGAATTTGATGACCATCTGAAAGAATGTGGAATTCTATCAGAGTTGACTCCTCCTGGAACACCACAATGGAACGGTGTGTCGGAACGGAGGAACAGAACCTTGCTAGACATGGTCAGGTCAATGATGGGTCAGGCCGAACTTCCATTAGAATTTTGGGGACATGCACTAAATACAGCAGCACTCACTATAAATAGAGCTCCGTCTAAAGCTGTCGAAAAGACTCCATACGAATTATGGTTTGGAAAGCCTCCAAATGTGTCTTTTCTTAAGATTTGGGGATGTGAAGTATACGTCAAACGATTAATTTCAGACAAACTTCATCCAAAATCTGACAAATGTATCCTTGTGGGCTATCCAAAGGAAACAAAGGGGTATTACTTCTACAATACATCTTTTTGGAGAAGGATCACATTTCCAAAATGACAAGTGGGAGAAAAGTAGACCTCGAAGAAATTCGAGTCGAACAACAAACTCTAGAGAATGCTCAAGATGACATTCAGGATGAAACTCAGAGATCTTTAGAAGAATCTGGTGAGAATCATGGTCAATCTAGAAATGTTACCCCGCGTAGATCGCAAAGATATAGATCTCAACCGGAAAGGTACTTAGGTATTTTGACGAACGAGAGCTATGACGTTCTATTACTTGAAAGTGATGAACCTGCGACTTACAAACAAGCTATGACGAGCCTTAGCTCCAAGCAATGGCAAGAAGCCATGCAATCTGAATTAGACTCCATGTCTGAAAACCAAGTATGGGATTTGGTCGATTTGCCAGATGGCTATCAAGCCATTGGAAGCAAATGGGTTTTCAAACTGAAAAAGGACAAGGATGGGAAACTTGAAGTTTTCAAAGCTAGATTGGTTGCAAAAGGTTACAGGCAAGTCCACGGTGTGGATTACGATGAAACCTTTTCACCAGTTGCAATGCTAAAGTCTATTTGGATAATGTTAGCAATCGCTGCATATTACGATTACGAAATATGGCAGATGGATGTCAAAACTGCTTTCTTAAACGGCGTTTTAACAGAAACTGTGTTTATGACACAGCCTGAAGGTTTTGAGGATCCAAAGAATGCTAAAAAGGTATGCAAGCTAAAGAAGTCAATCTACGGATTGAAGCAGGCATCCAGGAGCTGGAATATACGTTTTGATGAAGCAGTCAGTGACTTTGGTTTCATCAAGAACGCAGACGAATCTTGTGTATACAAGAAGGTCAGTGGGAGCAAAATTGCTTTCCTAGTATTATATGTCGACGACATATTACTTATCGGAAATGACATTCCTATGTTGAACTCTGTCAAGATTTGGCTTGGGAAATGTTTTTCGATGAAGGATCTAGGAGAAGCACAGTACATATTGGGCATCAAGATTTACAGAGATAGATCTAAAAGGATGATTGGACTTAGTCAAAGCACTTATATCAATAAGGTGCTTGATAGGTTCAAGATGGAGGACTCCAAGCGAGGCTACCTACCCATGTCTCATGGAATGACTCTAAGCAAGACTCAGTGCCCAAAAACACTAAATGAGCGTAGACGAATGAATGGGATTCCATATGCATCATTGATTGGTTAAATAATGTTTGCTATGATATGTACACGCCCGGATGTTGCGTACGCACTCAGTGCTACGAGCAGATACCAGTCAGACCCAGGAGAGGCGCATTGGACTGCTGCCAAGAATATTCTGAAGTACCTGAAAAGGCACAAAGATGACTTCCTGGTCTATGGTGGAGATGATGAATTAATTGTTAAAGGCTATACGGACGCAAGTTTCCAAACCGACAAAGATGATTTCAGATCACAGTCTGGGTTTGTCTTCTGCCTCAACGGAGGAGCAGTAAGCTGGAAAAGTGCTAAGCAAAGCACCATTGCGGATTCTACAACTGAAGCGGAGTACATTGCTGCACATGAAGCAGCAAAGGAAGCTATATGGCTAAGGAAGTTCATAGGTGAACTTGGTGTAGTCCCCTCCATTAAAGGACCAATAGCCCTGTATTGTGACAATAACGGAGCTATTGCACAGGCAAAAGAGCCTAGACACCACCAGAGAGTCAAGCATGTACTTCGTAGATTTCACCTTCTACGAGAGTTCGTTGAAAGAAAAGAAATCGAGATAAGCAAAATTGGAACTGATGACAACATATCAGATCCATTAACTAAACCTCTGCCGCAGGCGAAGCACAACTCGCACACTGCAGCTATGGGAATCAAGCATATTGGAGAATGGCTTTGATGTCTCTGTTTAATGTTTTAAAGTTTTAGAGTTTAAATCTTTGTAAAACATTATTGGTTAATCATTCACAATAAATGAAAAGAATTCATTTTTCCATTTAATTTGTGGTTTATTAAATGATGAGTCCCTTCAATTTGACGATATATTCAAGACAGACTGTCAGGACCAGTCCTGTGACTAAGAAATGTCTATCAAGTGAACTTGAATGTCAAAGGTTGAAAATGGTCCCTAGTCGGAGTTTTCTATAAAATTGGACGCATAGAAAACGTTAGACGATTAGAATGCAAGATGACTAGTAGTTCTGTTTCTTGAACTATGTGGACATGGCAATGTCATAATCATTTGCATAGATACTTACTTTGGGAAGACTAGTATCGGACAAGACCTATGAAACTTTACTGTAAGAGATGAAAATCTGTCATAAGTAAATTTCATTAAATTATTAGACACTAAATCCTCAATACCTGAGTGATTTGAGATTACTTGTTTGAGAACTGGTTGCTTTGACGTTGACCAACCGTCGCACCGTAAAAGGAGGCTATAAAGGCAACGCTCAGGTAATCACCTATCAAACGAAGTCTAATCTCAAGATCGCAAGATTGGGATTGTCCTCCCATAAATCGGGATGAGATGCTTAAAAGTTGTACAAGGCCACTCGGAGAGCTAGAAACTGTGAAATGCATGGCCGTGCTCGGATGAATCATAGGCTATGATTATCTGTTTATTTGATCAGTTGAACTCTGAAACCGAGGAACACCTCTGGACATAATAAGGATGACAACTCTTACCTTATGTTCAAGAGCAAGCATCGAGCGACAAAGGAATTAGGAAATGCACACTTGTCCCTAAGGACAAGTGGGAGACTGAAGGAAATAATGCCCTTGGTCCAAGTATGCATTCTATGATAAGTCTAATAAATGCGGTTCAGTATTAATTAACAAGTTAATAATTCAGTGAGATCAAGTGAGCTGAATGCCTAGCTAGAGGCCGCTTCAGTTCAAGTGGAATTAATGATATTAATCCACAGCTTACTCTTGACTGAACCCGTAGGGTCACACAAATAGTACGTAAACGGATCAAGTATTTAATGGCATTAAATACTCTATCTATGGATATTCGGAATCGACGGATCTTGGTTTCAGTGGGAGCTGAGATCGTGACAGGCAAGAAATGAATACTCCGGAAACGATGATATTGCCGGAAACGGAAATATGGATCGTATCGGAAATATAAATATTATCCAAGTCGTAGATGTTGCCGGAAACGGAAACATGGTACGTATCGGAAAATATTATCGGAAATGGAAATATTACCAGAATCGGAAATATTGCCGGAAACGGAAATATTGTCAGAATCGGAAATATTACCAGAATCGGAAAATAATTCCGGAAACGGAAATATTAAATATTTGTTCGAAACGGAAATTAGTTCCGGAATCGGAAATGTTAAATATTGTTCGTATCGGAAATGAATTCCGGAATCGGAAATTTAATCGGAAGCGTATCGTACGAATAAGCATCGGACGAGGCCTGCCGGACGAGGGCCCAGCACGAAGCCAGGCCATCGCCCAGCAAGCCAATCGCGCCACACAAACAGCCACGCCAGGCCCAGCGCAAGGCCAGGCCCAGCAGGCCGTGGCAGCGCGCACAACGCGCGCAGCGCGCGCGGGTGCTTGCGTGGGCTTGTGGCTCGCGCAGGCCTCGCTGCGTGGGCGGCTGCTCGCACGCACGCATGGGCGGCCCATCGAGGCTGCCGTGTGTGTGTGCATAAGTGTTTGTGTTCGTGCACGTTTCCTAAAACGTGCAGAGTTCGGTTAATGATTAAATTCCTAATTCTATTTGATAAATTAATTAAATTAGAGTTCTTGTAGGATTCTAGGTTTAATTAATTTGTATCTGAATAGGATTCCAATTCCCTTTCCATAACCCTATAAATATGTGGCCTGGGTTCACAATTTATAACGAGTTTAAAAAGTATTCAAAGTGAGTTTTTGAGAGAAAAATTCAGCCACACATCTTGCTCAAAAGTGCCGAAAATTCTAGTACCTTAAGGGCGATTCTAGTTGGTCAATCTTAAGGCGGATCCGGACGTGCTGTGGACTATCTACGGAGGGACGACACTTGGAGTCCTAAAGACTTGTTCTTGTTCGGTTCGGGCGCAGCTAGGGAGGGCACGCAACAAAGAGTATGCATCTAAATTATGCTATATGATTATGTGTAAATAATATGTAATCCTGGGTTAATGGTTGTTTCCGCATGATTTATGTAATATCATATGTATCATAACCTAACAGCGACTCCTTCAAAGTACGAAGATACGAAAGGTTTCTAAAACAACCGCCCCCGTAGGGGAAAAAGGCAAAGTACGAGAAAATAAATGTAATCCCCCGTAATTTTATTATATTTTAATTATATACTTTAACGTATATTTAATATATTTAAACGTAAATCTACGAATTTTAGAAATGAATATGTAATTGAAATATAATTATGTTATTACATTTTGAATATTTTAAATGATTTACGAAATCAAATGTATTTTTGAATTTTACGTTGAAACGAATTCGGATTTTGAAATCACGTTCTATTGGAATTAGAAAGCAAATCCTAAATACTATTCCTAGTCCAATTGGGCAAAGCCCAAACCAACAAAACCCATATGACCATACTCCTTTCTCTTTTCTAATTCATGTAAAACAAAAATAAAACCCTATTCTCTTTCTCCTTCCTCATTCACGTGAAAGGTTGGTTAAGTTGGAATGAGTCTTGATTGATGCTTTTATGATCACTTACTTAATTCCAAGATAAAAACAGTTGTGAACAAATGTGAATTGTCTGTCTTATGTAATGGTTGAGTCATAACGGAATCTCAATTTGTAAATCATG
The DNA here is from genome assembly GCF_020520425.1 of Spinacia oleracea. Taxonomy (NCBI): domain Eukaryota; kingdom Viridiplantae; phylum Streptophyta; class Magnoliopsida; order Caryophyllales; family Amaranthaceae; genus Spinacia; species Spinacia oleracea. Next base: position 156,838,995 of record NC_079490.1, on the reverse strand, counting down.
TAAAGTGAAACTGAATAGCAATAGCTTTAGACTGTGCACGTCTGAAGTGACGGACAAACAGGAGTTGGGGTTCATGGTGGTAGCCCATGGCCTTTTCTGGGACCGGATTGATCACCGTGTCCTATTTTTTATTTAAACGTTCCTCGATATCGCAGGTCACTGAGGTTACGGAGTCGCGCCCGTACCTCGTCTTCCTTAGTGAAGACTTCTGGATGGTCAACTCGGTCCATTGTCTATTTCAACTAAAATAATATTATGGTTATTAAGCCTAGCTTAGTCTAGTCAAGTATAATCGTCAATTTATTATGTTTTGTCTGTTCTTACTTATACTTATTAGTATCATGTTAGGGTTGTTGGTTTGATAGTATCATGCTAGGATTGTTGTTGTTTTAGTATGTAGTACTCAGCTTTGCTGATTACGTGCTTTGTTTGTGTGTGTTGATCATGGCTATGCCTTATTGATCCTGTGATGACCCATCTTTGGTGAGCAGTCTCTAAGGATCAATAAGCGTTGCCCATCTACAGGTTTGAAGATGATGCATCATTGGGATCGGGATTAGAGAGCTTGTAGTTCTATTCGTTTAATTAAGTGATTTAATTTGTTAACTTGGATTTGAAATTTTTCGTACTATTCGTATTTCCTTAATTCAGTTAATTGGTTTGGACCTAATATGTAATAGACTATTTATGACCCTAAAAGTTAGTTTTATGTTTTCCGCTGCAAAATTCTGAATAAGCCGTAACGTTTTCACACGGGCGATAATACTTTGATAATTCCCTACAGTTATATTTAAAAAGAGGTTATTTTAGAAAATGGGAATTGTCGGGGTGTTACAATAAACCCCCTACAATTCTGGCGACTCCACTGGGGAGTTCCTGATTTCAACTTCGAAAATACGAGCAGACCTTGAGCATCAAGCCACTGATCTGCTTAAGTTCTGGATGCCAGCACTGGCGCTAGGCGCAGGCCCCTATGCCAAACACCACTGCCTGCATCAGCACAGTGGCTCACAGTGGCTTGCTGCCCACGTTTGCTCAAGTTTTCAAGTGGGAGTCAGTACGTCTTTGAACTTTGAAGGACGCTCCCAAACCTTGAGAACGAATGTCGAAAAACGAGCTTTTCAAATACAATATTCAAGTGCGATTTCAATTGTCAATTTCTAGGCATTTCATGCATTTTTCGAAAACCATATTTGTGCAAAACGAATTTCTACCTTGCCCAAACAGATTTGTTCTACATTCGGGCTAGCCCCGGGGGCAACGAAATGGTGACTTCCATATGGTTCCCGACCAAAGTGTGTGACCATTTCCGCGCCTACCGAAACTTGGCATTTGCTTGACATTCCCGATGTCAAGTATGGAGGTTGACACACACGTCCCTTAGGTGGATGTGCAAGTTGTCGCCGGATCTGCCTCTTAGTCGAGTACCTTTTGACACCCAAAGCCGACCACTTGCATCATACAAAACTTAGACCGACCTTAGGTTGAGAATTTTGCATGTTACATTCATATTCATGTTAGTGTGACAACATGCTACTTGTGCATTGTGTGGGCGTCTTTGCACGCGTGAATGGCTAACCTCGAGTTCTAGCTTTGCCAAAAACCATTAGCCTCCAACTAGGAAACCAAACCTCTAGGAGCATCATTCAAGCCTCATGCATCTAAAATCACCGATTTAAGGTCTTTTAGGAGTGCCACTCCATTTGATTCAAAACCCTCAAACATGCCTCACACACAAATGCCAAATCAAAGTCCAATACAACGGCGTCATAATGCCGGATTTTCTAGTTTCAAATTCAAAGTTCAATCCAACGACATCATAATGCCGGATTTTTTAGTCCAAATTTCAAGTTTCAAATTCCAAGTCCAATCCAACGGTGTCATAATGCCAGATTTTCTAGTTTCAAATTCAAAGTCCAATCCAACGGCGTCATAATGCCGGATTTTCTAGTCCAAATTTCAAGTTTCAAATTCCCAAATTCAAACGGCGTCATAATGCCGAATTTTCTAGTCTCCATTCCAAGTTTCAAATTCAAGTCCAACGGCGTCATGCCAGATTTTCTAGTTCAAGCATTCAAATCTTCAAATTCCATCTTTCGAATCTCAAATTCAAGTTGCCAATTCCAATATCAAACCTCAAGTTCATAATGTCCAAACTCATGCCGGCGTAATGCCAACTTTTCAACTCAATCTTTCAAACTTCAAGACCAAATTCCTAAGTTCAATCTTTCAAACTTCAAGTCCTATACTCAAAATTTCAAGTTCCAAATCCATGTCGGCATAATGCAGACTTTTCCATTCCATATTTCAAACCTCAAGTTCGAAGTACTAAGTTCAATCTTCCAAATCTCAAGTCCCCTATTCAAAACTTTTCAATTCCAAAATCCATGATGGCGTAGTTCCGGATTTTCCTCATTCAATCTCAAATTCAAAATTCCATGATCAAACACTTCAAAATTCCAAGTCCACGACGGCATGATGCCGGACTTTCAAAATTCCAAGTTCAATGTCTCAAATCCATGGCGGCATAATGCCGGGATTTTCAAAACTCAAAGCCTCATACTCTATACAAAAAATGCTTCTCTTTCCAAGTTCAAACTCCGAGTCAAATTCAAATTCATCTTCAAGCTACAAAAAAATCCTTGTCTTCCATTGCTTCCAAATACAAAATTCAAAATACTTCCAATGGGTTGAAAATCCCCTGAAATAGTACAAATTCAATTTCCGCATTCTGTAATGGGTTGAAAATCCCTTGAAATAATACAAATCCAAATTTGAAAACACTTCAAATGGGTTGAAATTCCCTTGAAATAATACAAATCCAAATTCGAAAACACTTCCAACGGGTTGAAAATCCCCTGAAATAGTACAAGTCCAATTGTCCAACGGGTTGAAAATCCCCTGAAATAATACAAATTCAAATTCCAAATTCTATCTACGGGTTGAAACTCCCCTAAAATATTCCAAGATCCAATGGGTTGAAATTCCCCTAAAATATTGACGGGTTGAAATTCCCTTGAAATAATACAAAATCAATTCCCTTTCAATCGGGTTGAAATTCCCCTGAAATACTTCGAAATCCAATGGGTTGAAATTCCCCTAAAATATTGACGGGTTGAAACTCCCCTGAAATAATACAATATCCAATCTCCTAAAATATTTCCAATGGGTTGAAAATCCCTTGAAATAATACAAGTCCAATTTCCAATGGGATGAAATCCCGCTAAAATAGCCCGAGTTCAATATTCCAAGTTCTAGTACAAGGAGGAAGCCTCCACAAAAGAATGAAGCCTCCTCTCAAATATTTCCAACAGGTTGCAAATCCCGAATACAAATACAAAATCCAAAATCCCGAATCTTCAGAGTGGAGCTTAGAGTCAAGTCTAGGTCTCATTCATTGCATGCATATCATATCATGTGTCGGGAAGTCCAAGTTCTAAAGTTCAAAATCATGTGGTAACTAGGTGCTCGAACTCATTCTCTCAGAATCCTATTCAAGATGACTTCACTAGCAGCGGCCGTAGCAGAGCTCTATGAACATGTTGAGGAAGCTGAGGCTCGCATAAGGGCTCTCGAGGTCAATCAAGAAACTCTCTTCCATGCTGTGGGTCCTTTCGGGGTAGAGGAAATCTTTAATAACCAAAGGCCTGTGCCGCACCTTGTACAACTAAGTGAAGGGTCGGAGTCTAGGATTGTTACCATATTGCCTCAAGAAGACATTTGTGGGATATGGGCCAGAGATGATGAAGACACATGTCAGGACCCTCCTATTGAGAACATCTCTGACGATGAATACTGAGAAATTGTGAGCGCCGACTGGTACTTGGACCCTAAGGCAGAAAGCAGTGTTCAGGTCATGACTAGATTCGGTCGGATTCAAGAGCCAGTCAACAGAACGACACCGGAAGCTAACATCCCTCTACCCACTGAGGAGATTGATCAAGCAATTAAAGCGCACTAAGGCAGAGGTTAATATTTGGCAACTCATGGCTTCCTCCGTGGAACATCGCACTGCTCTAATCAATGCTCTTGTCAAGTTGAATGTCACCCCAGAAGTCACTCCTGACGAGTTGGTCGGGTTACTTACAAATTTGGAAGAAGGGATCACCTTTACAAATGAAGATCTCCCACCCGAGGGGGCGAGCCATCACAAGGCTCTCTATCTGACTGTTGAATACAAAGACAAAATCATCCCCATGACTCTAATGGACAATGGGTCAGCCATTAATGTGTGTCCTCTTCGCATTGCTGAGAATTTGGGTTTTACCCCTAGCGACTTTTCTAGTTCCTCCCAAGGTGTTCGCGCCTATGACAACACTCGCCGGGAAGCAATGGGAACTCTCACTCTTCTACTCCGAACTGGCCCAATCGAGCGCAAAGTGAGATTTCAAGTGCTCAACATCAAAGCAAGTTTCAATCTCCTTTTGGGGAGACCTTGGATCCACGACCTCAAAGCTGTGCCATCTTCACTCCATCAGAAAGTCCAAATGGAAGTCCAAGGAAATGTCATTACTCTAAATGCATCCCATCCAAGAACCAAGATAGCCGACAAGGCTCTAATATTAATAGAACATGATGACAATGACGAAGACCTTTGGGGGTTCAGTGCCGAAGTTGGAGCCATCGAGTCCAAAATGAATCCCATGGCAAGGCACATGATGATCAAGCGTTGGCGCTTCTTGGGCACTACTATGCCACCGCCTACCGAGTTTCCTTTCAAGACTCATTGACAGACTGACTGTTATGGTCTGGGATACAAGCCGACTAAGTTCGATAACAAGCAGCAAAAGGCTAAGCTAAAAGCCCGTCGAACTGGCAAAGATCAATTCAAAGTACTTCCACATCAACGTACACTCAATGGGCAATTCACAAACGAAGGAGAGGATGACTTGTACTTTGACTTTCAAGAGCCTTTCTACGACACTTCAAGAGGGATTCTATACCCTGGATTCGAGATCTTTCAAGACTGTCACTTCCTCGAAGATGCTCCTCCGATACAAGACAAGGCCACCCTTGAGTGCCTTGATTCATCAGCTTTTGGTCTCTTGTTTGGCCAAGAAGTAACACCAATCATTTCCGAAGATACTATGGTTCAAATGATCACTCAAATCGAAGATTTCGACCCATCTAAGATAATTACTCCAAGTGAGAATATGGTCAATGGATGGAGAAATTCCCTCAAGATAACTGCTCCAAATGGCAAAATGTTCAAGATTACTGTGGGCAAAGGATCTATGATGAGCGAGTCCGAGTCAGAGGATGAGTCTGGATCTGAGTCTAGTGATGAGTCTAAGAGTCTAGGGCTAGAGTCTTGCATCAATCAAGAGCCTCTAAAGGCCGACCTTCGAGTCAAAACTGTCTATGTAATGATTGCCAATTTCAATAATACCTCAATTTCCTCTTACTCTTCGAGTCCAAATTCAAAACACACTTCTAATCCAAATAACTTTGCTTCACAAGAAACTGACCTTGAAATACTAAAATCTTTTGAAAATCATGAAAACAGGACGCCCATAATTGAGGAAACAGAAAAAGTTAACCTTTCTAACAGCAGTGATTCAAAACTAGTTCAGATTGGTCTGACTCTATCTCAAGGCAGAGCGGGATGATCTTATCAAGCTACTTTCAGAGTACATAGACGTCTTCGCATGGTCCTATCATGATATGCCAGGGGTTGATCCAAGCATCGGTCAGCATACAATTCCCCTCATTCCAGGTTCAAAACCCATCAAGCAGAAACTATGTCGCATGAAATCGGACGTTTCCCTAAAAATTCAAGAAGAAGTCTCTAAGCATCTAGAGGCCGGGTTTATTCGAGAAGACAAATATCCAGAATGGATTGCAAATATCGTCCCAGTCCCAAAGAAAGACGACAAAGTACAAATGTGTGTGGACTACAGAGATCTTAACAGGGCCAGCCTTAAAGACGGTTTTCCATTGCCTCACATCGACATCTTGGTCGACAACACCGCAAATCATGCCTTACTCTCTTTTATAGACGGGTATGCAGGCTACAATCAGATTCCCATGGCAGAGGAGGACATGGAGAAAACAACCTTCATCACTCAGTGGGGTACATATTGCTATATAGTTATGCCGTTCGGACTGAAGAACGCAGGGGCTACGTATCAAAGAACAGCCACAACCATCATGAACGATATGATTCACAGGGAAATTGAGGTATATGTTGACGACATGATTGTCAAATCCAAAGAGCGACATGAGCATACCTCGGTACTCCAAAAATTCTTCGACAGGCTCAGGCAGTACAATATGAGGCTCAATCCTAAAAAATGCGCATTCGGGGTAACGTCAGGCAAGTTACTCGGATATGTTATCATCTCTCGGGGCATCGAGGCTGATCCTTCGAAAATCAAAGCAATTCTAGAGATGAAGCCACCAACGAATGAAAAGGAAATTCGGGGGTTTCTCGGCAAACTGCAATACATCAGTAGGTTCATTTCGAAGCTCACTATGATTTGTGAACCGGTATTTCGAAAGCTCCGCAAAAGTGAGCCCAAAGTCTGTGATGAGGACTGTCAACATGCGTTCGACATTATCAAAAGTTACCTCTCCAACCCGCCATTTCTAAAGCCAGCCATGCCAGGGATTCCCCTCAGGCTCTACCTTACAACAATAGATTTAGCAGTAGGGGCCATGCTCGCCCAGGAGATTGAAGGCAAGGAGAATGCCGTATACTACATAAGCAAAAAGTTAATCAAGTACGAGACCAGATACACTCAACTCGAGAAACTCAGCATCGCATTGGTTTGGGACACAAAGAAACTACGACACTACATGCTCTCCCATACGGTGCACGTAATTAGCAAAGAAGATCCTCTCAAGTACTTATTTGAAAAACCAGCTCTCAACGGACGGTTGTCCAGATGGTTGGTCATGCTAGCAGAATTCGATCTCAAATACATGCCTCAAAAGTCTATCAAGGGTTCAGCAGTCTCAGACTTCCTAGCCGACTGTCCCATCGAGGAAGAAGAGGAGGATTACGACTTACCCAACGAGCAAATCTTAATGACAAGTGATGATAGTTGGTCGATGCACTTTGACGGTGCTTTAAATCAGAACGGATGTGGTGTTGGAGTAATTCTAGTAGCCCCGGACGGCACCCACATTCCTATATCAGCAAAACTGCAATTCAACGTCACAAACAATGCGGCAGAATATGAAGCATGCATTATGGGCCTGGAAGCCGCCTTAGCATTGGGTGTCCAGAAACTTCGAGTCTACGGGGATTCCTCCCTAATCATCAATCAAATTTTCGGCAAATGGAAATTAAGGAGCGAGAGCTTGGCCCCATACCAGTCCTATCTCGAGAAGCTGTCTGAGCAGGTAGAAGAGATTCGCTATACATACCTCTCGAGAGAGGAGAATCAATTTGCCGATGCACTGGCAAAGCTGGCCTCAATGATCAACATTCCAAATGGCAAGGCTGAAATGCCACTTACAATTGAAACACGTCAAGAAGCAGCATATGTCCATGCTATTGACGACATCGAGCCAGACAGAGACGAACCCTGGTTCACAGACATTCAAAGGTATCTACAATATTCTGAATATCCTCCACACTTTTCAAGCAAGAACCAGAGGGCTTTACGACTACAATCAGCCAATTTCGTCATAGAAGGCGGTTTTCTATACAAGAGGACCCCTAACGGCCTCAATCTTTGATGTGTTGACAAGCACGAAGCTCAAAGAGTCATGGACACCGTACATGCCGGAGTTTGTGGCACCCACATGAATGGGAAGATGTTGGCCCTCAAGATCATCAGGGCTCGATATTATTGGACTACCCTAGAACGGGATTGCTACTTCTTTGTTAAGAAATGTCCTACCTGCCAAAAGTGTGCGAATCTAAAGCACATTCCCCCATCATTGCTATATTCTCAGTCATCACCATGGCCATTCTCAGCTTGGGGTATCGACGTCATCGGCAAAGTCACTCCAACGGGCACCGGGGGTCATGAGTTCATACTGGTTGCCATCGACTATTTCACCGAATGGGTCGAAGCCAGGTCATTCAAAATGTTGGGTTCCAAGCAAGTGGCCCAGTTCATACAAGAAAACATCATATGCAGATACGGAGTTCCTCACCAGTTCATTAGCGACCAGGGAACCCATTTTCAAGGAGAATGTGAAGACCTATTCACCGAGTACAAGATCCAACATTATCGTTCTTCGCCTTAACGCTCGCAAACTAATGGGGCAGTCGAAGCAGCCAACAAGAATGTCAAAACTATCATCATGAAAATGACAACCAATTACAAAGACTGGCCCCAGAAGCCGCACTTCATCTTGTGAGGGTATAGGACTTAAATTCGCACTTCAATTGGCACAACCCCATTCTCATTAGTCTATGGAATGGAGGCAGTACAACCTATAGAGCTGGAGATACCTTCTCTAAGAATAGTCCTCGAAAGCAAAATCCCAGAAGCAACATGGGTACAAGCAAGGTACGATGAGCTAATCATGCTTGATGAGCATCGGCTTCAGGCCGCTCACCACGTACAAGTCTATCAGCGCCGAGTAGCCAGACATTTCAACAAGAGGGTCAGAACCCGAAACATCAAGGAAGGAGAGTTTGTCCTGAAAGCCGTTCGCAAAAGCGTTATGGACCCAAGGGGAAAATTCAAACCCAACTGGGCAGAACCATACATTGTCAAGAAAATCCTATCCGGGGGAGCAGTCGAATTAACAGATGTCGACGGAACAGAATTCCAATCTTTGACAAACCTCGATCAACTCAAGAAGTTCTATGTCTAATGTTCAAATTCGAAATCCAATTCAAAAGTCCTGTAAGGGTTAGAACTACGTCCGACCTGATTCCTTAACGGGACACGTAGGCAACCTCATTCCGAGGCCCGGCCACTTTAATACAAAAAAATTCAAAATTTCCTCAATTAAGGGCATCCTAAAAATCAAATTCAAAACTCAATGGTTGTTGTCTTTATTCCAAATGTGCCAATTCAAAGCAAAGCATGTTCAAGCGGAATTTAACACAATAACTATTTATTTGGCTCTAAGGCCTGCAAAGCTAATTCTAAAACAAGGTTGGAATCAAGTGAAGCAAAGTTCAAAGCCTTTTCACTTCCACTAAACACACTTCCTAAACACATTTTCTAAGCACATTCTTAAACACAATTCCTTCCAATACAACTTCAAACACACTAGCCTACAAAGATATAGGGTCGAGCGACTATGCTCTTGAGTCTTGGCACCTTGAGTACTATCCCCTAGCTCTTCCCGCAGTCAATCATCAATCTTCCCTTTGCCCAAGCGGCGAGAGAAGGAACTTGCTAGTCTTCCAAGACGAGAGGACGATGAACCTCCTTTGGACTCAGATCGGTCAAGCACCGGATGGGCCACACTCACGTCACTTTCGTCATAGTCAGCTGATGCAGGGCGTCTAGCTCTAGAACCTCGGACTATGGCTGGTCCTGAGAAAGAAATGTCCCTCTGGCTTGGGTCATTCATCCATACAACATAACTCGCAGCCAGAGTAACTGGCTCAGGTGGGTATTGAACACTCAAGAATGGTTTGGCGACCCAGTACCGCCTCCAAACTTCAAGTCGATTTGCATTCAGCGCAACAGGTTTCAGATTCTCTTCAACACAGTCCGGGATTTCCTATTTCAAGCCATACTGTCTCATCACTCTAGCAGGCGAGTAGAAGACCAGCATTGTGAGGCTTGGCACCCTCAAAGTAGTAGAACCTGGGGCATGTCTCATAGCAGCAATTCCCCACCAAGGAACTACCCACATTATACAAGATTAAACACTAGAGAGTGCGCATCGCCACTCATCCAATGAAAGCCGGCCATACACCATGCGCCGCATAGTGAACCCCTTTCTATTATAGCTTTCCATGTTCTCCGGTGGTGCCACCAGCATGAGCCTCTCCATAAGCCAAACCTTGGGGAGTATACAAAAAAGCACTTCAAAATTCAACATTCAAAATACAAGTACAATTTCGATATACAAGAAAGCTCCAGATCCTTACTTGGAGTAGTACCGGACTTCCCGACGGCAAAGAAGAGGGGTCCGACTTCAACATATCAAGGCCCAACAATGTTTCGCCAATCACAAGCGGCATTGGGTCCCGACCACTAGCAAACTACTCTACAATCTCTATTAGGGAGGCATCACCATTGCCAAACCCCTGTTTCGAAAAGAGGAAGCGAGCAAAGATACAAAAACTCAAGGCCCTCAAGCGGAAAGCCTTGGGGACATCAAGCCCAGCAAAATAGGCGACAAGGAGGGACAAATCCACCCCTCTGCCATATACAAAAACACTCAAAAGTGGGGGCTTCAAGCCCAAATATCTTTCAAAGCCCAAGAAAAAGTGTTCTTCAACACTAGGCATGCATGGCTCCGGCATAAAGGGCCACCCCAGTATAGCACTAAACTCTTCAGGGAGGGGACATACCTCATTATTTCCAAAGCGGAAGACACGACGATTCGGATCCCAAGCCTCCAAAGCAGCAAGAATGAAGTGCACATCAAGCTTTACAAACCGGAAGGAGGAGAGCACTCCAAGATGCATGCCATCGAGCTCCTTTTTCTCCATCTTGCCTAACGAACCAAGCCAAGAGTTCAAGGCATTTTCAAAAGACATGACCATTTTCTTTCTTTTCGTGAGGAAGCAGTATACAAAGAAAAGCAGGGATGGATTGATGCAAAGTATGATCCGGAAAGCTCCCTATTTATACAAAAAACCGGCACTTATGAGAGTACCCTGGCGCCAGGCGCCGAGACCTGCGCCAAGCGCAGGTGCCTGCAACAGAAGACGAGGCCACCGTCCCCTTTATGACTCCAAGTACGCACTCTTTAGTGCTTCGGACATCAGAGTACATCCTCAATTATTCAAGATTCCAAAGCCGCTAACCGCGCAATTTCAAGCAGGCCGAGTCAGCGCCTCGGGCCGATTTCAAGTCAATCTGTCCAAAATTCGAACATTCTAGTCCTAGATCGGCGTCCTAAGTCGAGTCTGCATATGCATTAGCAAAATTTGAATATACTTTGACTTGCGCTTTTCCTAACCAAAAAAACCTCAGTCAAAGTGGGGGCTTATAGTGGGTATGTACACCCGAAAAAATGGGCAATTTTTTTCAATTTTGCATGCATACATATAGCTACAAATTTCAATAGCACACACAAAGCATTCAAAATTCAATTTTCAATCATACAAAAACCAATATTCAGCCATACAAGATCGGAAAATTTCAAACCTTGCAAAATTCAAAGCCATACAAAGTTCAAAATCCAATTTCCAAACCATACAATCCATACAAAGACAATCCATACAAAAATCAACCAAGGCAAGCTGGAACTCGCTACCATGCAGGGTCAGTCCGAGTCATCACCAGCCGTAATGTCAACTACAGGCTCCTTCCCCCTATTTCGGCTCCTGTAGCGCTCCAGATCCCGATCCAGCTCTGTCCCAGGGGTACCAGGCTCCTGCTCCGAAATACGAAGAGTACCGGAAGAATGATAAGTTCCCTGTTGAGGGGAAGGATACTGATAAGGAGGCGGCATCGCCATGAACTGGCACGGTGCCCCAAACATCTGGGCCTGACGCATCCTCTCCATCTCCTGCCAGTAAGTCCAAGCATCTGCACCCCAAGGCTGAGAGCCGCTTCCTCCTATGTAATAGCCGGGAGGAGGTACAAAAGGCCTCGAACTGCTCGCACCCCCAAAAGAATTCCTGGTAGGATCGGCATATACAAAGGGGACACTTCCTTTATCAGCATCAGAATGCCTCTGATAAGTACCAACACCGGACCCTTGTCCCAGGTCCAAGCTCGGCTCTTCCAGCCCTCTCGAAATCTCCACCCGGGGATCCCTGTCAACAGAACCTCTGCGACCTCGACGACGCTCCTATACAAAAGTAAAAAATTCAAGAATCAGACATCCAAGTTCGAATTTCAAGAATACAAATTTCCCAGTCAATGAATGCACCTCTCTGTCCCAGCCAGAAAGCTTCTGGGTCAGCTTGGCACAATGCCTCTTCAAAGAATCAATCAGAAGCATCCAGCGACGCACTCTCACCCGAAGCGCCTGCATACAAAATTCAAGATTTATTTTCAGATACGAGATTACAATCAGTTTCAAGCAAATACAACAGTACTTACAGCTGCATAATGCTCAGTTACAATATCATACGACCTCCGGTGCGGAGGAGAAGCTATAGGGACGGTCACCTCCACCTGCTCCCCATCCAAGTTCTCATAGCGGATGACCCTATCAGCATAGGGAATATCCTCGGGGTCGACCTCCTCCTCCTACAATAATTATATTATACAATGATTCAAGAGTACAAGAATACAAGAGTACAAGAATACAAGAATTCAAAAGCTCACCGGCGGTACGAAGCGTACAGGTGGAGCAAGCCTCCTCAAAAGGGCCTCATAATGGCCCCTCCTATCTACAAAGCGCTCCCAAGGGAGACAAACAGCATCGCCCCTAGCATTCAACTAGAGCTGGGCGAGCTCATCGTCTGGCGCTAACATGGACTCTGGTGGGTCCTCAGGGACAAGCCTACCCCCCGCACTGTGCTGAAGGGACACTCGCTCCCCCAAGTACCACATATGGTGATACACCCCCGGGAGCAAGACCCGCCGCCCAGACAAGAAGAGGGCACGAGTAGCCAGAATAGATATAGGCGCACCAGCAAAGGGACGCCAAACCACCTACAGAGCAGACAACTCAGACAACTATACAAGTACAAATACAAAAGGACAAAATAGTACAAGAGTTTACCTCATCAACGGGTAAAACCCGCAAAGCTCTGCGGGAGGCCGCCAGAGGCACCCTCTTGCGCACCGCTCCTATCCAAGAGGCAACATACGGGTAAGCCACATCCCTAGTACGAACCAACGCCAAAGTCGGGAAGTGCTCGTACATCCAAATCTTTCAAAAAGAAAATAAAGCATCAATCAAGTTCAAGATACAAACATACAAGTACAAAATACAAAAATACGAGGAGTCTCGAATACCTCCAGCACACTCCACAAGGCAGCAATACTTGGCTCGCTCTCCGGCGCAGTTTGGGAGGCCCACTTCATCTCATACAAAAGGTGGCTGTATGCGAGACCACCCTAGTTGAGGCTCGAAACAACACTCAAATCCTGCAAAGTTGTCAGGAAGCCGATGTGCACCCGACTGTTCCTGCTTGGGGCCATCACTCTACTCACCAGAGCTAAGAGGAAGAGCCGAACCCTCTGCTCCGCAGAAATGTCCACGCTGCGGATGACCACCGTCACAGAAGCGTGGGTGTCATCATCTACCAAGTCAACAACAGGGCCAAGCAAGCCCCTGACACTGCTCGAGCGCTACGTCAGCTCAGAATCAAAAATCACGTTCCTCTCAGAGAAGGGAAGACCCGTGATCATAGCAAACTCAAGAGGGGTGATAGTGATCTCCCCCCATGACATGTGAAAGGTGTTGGTGGTATCCCACCACCGCTCCAGCAAGGCCTGTAACCGGGGTTTGATCCCCGTTCTCCTCCGGGTATCTCCCATGGCACGCCAGAAATTGACCAGGCCCGTCTACAACCAGATCTCCATGGCCTCCTCGTCAGCACAGACGGCCGGAAAAACATCATGAAGGTCCTTCAGGGACCAAAAAGTGCGCAAAGGATCTCCATCAGCCTATGGATGAGCAGGTCAGTTCAAAACCAATACAAGTTCAAATGACAAAGCACAATACAAGACTCACCAAACCAGCGCGAGGCCGCTGAGACAAATGAAACTCCGATCGGAATACTAGATCGGAGCGACTCCAGCCAGTGCCAACGAAGGCGGGTACTCTTCGGGGAACCGGCACATTTGTGGCAGCCGCTTCATCATCCGAAGCATCCTCCATGGAATCTCGAACCACCGAACGCTCGGCAAGCTTTCTCCGAGTGTGAAGAGGCATACTAAATCATGCAAAATACGAAATATCAAGATTCTAAACTGGGAGCTATCCTATACTAGCCCGTACAAAATTCAAAAGTCAAAATTCAAAAAATCCCCAGTGGCAGTACAGACTCAGCCAGGGACTTCTACACCAACGCCTAGGCTACCCATGCCGAAGCAGGAATTCAAGCTCTACACCAACACCTAGGCCATCCATGACGAAGTAGGAATACGATTCCTACACCAACGCCTAGGCTATCTATGCCGAAGCAGGTATACAAGTTCAAGAAAAATTTCAAAATTCAAAAATTCAAATCTACAAGTTCCAACAGTTCAAGTTCAAGTGGCTATCAAACAATTATCTACAAGATTCAAGAAGCCTAATATCATGCAATCATCATTTCAAAGTGCAAAAAAAATCAAGGCTACATGCAATCCTAGAGATTATTTCATAAGCAAAACATGAAATACTTACATGGACAAGGCAAGAACAAGATCAATGGAAGAGTGCTCGACCTTTGAAAGAAAAGAAAGCAAGAGAAGAAGTGATTGCTCTTCAAAATGGCACGGCAAGGGGTGCTTTTATAGCACAACCCAGCGCCGAACGCCGAGCTCAGCGCCCAACGCTAACCTGATGCATGCGCAGGAATCTTCAGCAAACGGTCCTCCGTGCTGATAGCACGCCCTTTACTGCTATGGTTTTATGCACCAGGCATCAAACGTCAAATCATGCTATCCTCCAAAAATACGGGTATATGCCTGTATCTCCAAATACAAACAGATAAGCATTTCAAGAATACAAAGTCCGAAAAATACAAAAATTTAGGAGTTCGACTCCCAACGGACCCAAGTTCCAAGAAAGTCAGCCGAAATTTCAAAATCTTAAGGGCCAATAAAAAGCTCTTATCCCCAGTGAAGCACATCCCCAACGGATTGATTCCGGGTATTCAAAATTCAAAATTCAAGATTCAAATTTTCGATGCCAAGCTCCGTCTTAAACCAAAGGCGGAAGTGCAGTACAAGTACAAGTCAGAGTCGTCATAACCGAGCGGAGGTAGACTCTACCCTTTTTTTCTAACGCCTGTTTTGTGCAGGTACCGGCTGTAGACACCTACTTTTGTCCCCATTCCCGAAAGGGATGGTTCGATGATGAGAACATAAATCTCCACTTGACAACGCATCTCCTATAAAATAACGAATCTCAATTCCCCTTTTCATTTCACCCGAAACCTGCTATTTATAGAAACCTGATATTTATGGAAACCTGCTAAAAATAGTAACTGCCGTAATGGGTAGTTGTTAAAAGTGGCAAGTCATAAAAGATAGAAACCTGTCAAAATTAGGGGTGAGATAGAAATTGCGAGAGAATCCTATTCCTAATACGATTCGAAAATAAGAGTTACGTATTAATGAAAATCCTAACGAGTCTAGAGTTCGTAACGGGCCCAGATGCATTCCGTCATAAAATTAATACGCACTAAAAGACTCGATTAAGTCTCATACACTCCGGATTCTAAGAGTCCGAATCTGACAAAGAAACGGCCCAGACCCTATTTTCAACGCCTGGCTCTGGGCGCCGAAATCTTCGGCGCCCAGCCCTGGGGCTGAAATTACCTAGGACGTGTTCTTTCCTAATTATTCGTGGATTAGAGTTCTACAATTCTATCTTTCCACGAACTCCTTTCTATAAATATAGCCCCAAGTTCGACGTGAAAAGAACACAACACACAATTATTATTCTAAATATTGAATCTAAACCCCTAAGCCTAAGCCTCACGCTGCAAAATTAATCACGCGTTCTGTCGCAATCGATCCAAAAATCGAACAGAACGTATCCTGTCCCGTAACTTGAGATTCTCTAAATAAAAGGAGAAATAGCAAAGTCAAAGTGGTTAATTAGTTTTCTGAGAACCATGACGCACCTCTCAAGGGTGCGTCGTAATGTGTCCCTTTTCCATGGTTTAATTGCTTTCCTCGCCCTTTTTATGAACTGTTAAACTAATTAAGTCTGATTGTTCTATCACGCCTAATAAAGATAACATTTTTGGGAAATTGGATTATTATGCTAGGTCCCTTAAAACAATCTAAATCAGATAATCGCGCTCGATCTAGTATTATATGTTGCATATTGTTAAAATCAACTCAGATTAGTTTAATAGTTAACGCATGTCCCTTCAATTATTTATGCTGAGCTAGTAAGGATATCCTGCCTCTGGAGTTATTTAAGAGCGAGTACTCCTCTCGGTAGTTACAGTCCCCCGAACCCTCAATCTCTACCTCGCGGGTGTATATTGAGAGATCCCCACACCAGGGATCACAAGGGAACCTACGGCCGTCGTGGTCAAACATAATTGCACTCCCTTTATGTCACGATAACCGGGTTTTGTTAGTTTTTCTCATTGTCGTTAAAAACTGAATGGCGACTCCTGTATTACTAGTCAATTGGGTGTAAACTCACAGGAAATCCAATTACACTTGATTTGACAAAAAAGAAGCGTCACACCCACGAGGGACAAGGTCACGCATTAGCCTCGTGCTTTTTCGCCACCCCCTCACACCGGCATACAAAGAATGGGCTTGATTGCAGAACATCTTGACCGTTCTCCGTCCCGAGTCGAAAACTTTGACTTGCGCTTTCCTAACCGAACGCTCAGTCAAAGTGGGGGCTTCTGTAGACACCTAGTTTGTGTCTCCCCTTTGGGATGATGAAGATACCATTATCCTTATTAGGAGGTTGGAGCAACTCCGTGCGGAAATCCCAATTGCTAAGAACATTTCCAAAATCCAATAGCCAAAATCCAATCCCCGAGGCCGTTCCCATTTCGGAACTCAGTACAAAATACAAATTCCAAAAATCAATTTCAAAATCCAAGTACAATCTCACCCAATGGACTATCCCATTGGTTTTATAATGCCTTTTCCAGTCGAAATGACACTAAGTAATCCAAATTCGGGCGCCGACCCATAAAACCGAGCGAGCCGGGCCTCGTCCCGTAAAACCAAATTCAAAAACCCGGAAACAGCTAGTTTTTAGTCGCAAACTTCCTTAATCATCAAGAAAACACTATGTGCCAACTTCGTACAATTCGTACAAAGGTAAACCAATACAAGCCAAAACAAGGACGACATCTTTCGTCCTTTTTGGCAGCTTCTGCGCCAGGTCAGCAACGCCTGGCGCTGGCAGCTGCGCTGGACGCGGGTGTGAGCTGGCGTTTAGCAGCATCTTCTCCTATTTAAACCTCTAATTCTGAGCATTATGGGGAGGCAAAATCAAAACACAACGTCGTAATACAAAAATTGCCACTCAAATCAAAAATACAAAAATCCTCCAAAATCACATACAATTTTCAAGTTCTAAGCAATTGGGAGCTCTAAAAGGAATTCTTGCCTAAACCTAACTAGGTAATTCCGAATCCCACCCCTAATTAATCATGTTTCTTTGATTTTCTTCGATCTTTGAATTCCGCAAACCCGAACAATCGCCACAAAAATAAGCGACGCTCGGGATGGCCTGTAACGAATCCCACAAACGCTGCACAACGCGTAAAGGACGTTATAAGGCAAACACGCAAAATTAAAGTCGCAAAAACAAAAGTAGACGAAAGCAGAAAACGAAAACCAGCCAGGGACGCATTTTCAACGCCCCTGGCTGGGCGCCGTAATTTCTCACGCCCTACGCTGGGCGCTGAAGTTGCTGCCTGGCCTTTTGGTCAGGCGCAGCAGCTTCGGTGCCCGCGGGAAAACATATGTAGCAAAAAAAACTATTCGTAAAAAAAAATTTGCTGCAAGGGCGTTGTGAGGGGTTCGAAAAAGCACGAGGCTAATGCGTGACCTCGTCCTTAGTGGGTGTGACGATTCTTTTTATTCAATCAAGTGTAATTGGATTTTCTGTGAGTTTACACCCAATTGACTAGTAATATAGGAGTCGCCATTCAGTTTTTAACGACAATGAGAAAAACTGACAAAACCCGGTTATCGTGACATAAAGGGAGTGCAATTATGTTTGACCACGACGGCCGTAGGTTCCCTGGTGTGGGGATCTCTCAACATACACCCCCAAGGTAGAGATTGAGGGTTCAGGGGACTGTAACTACCGAGAGGAGTACTTCGCTCGTCGATAACTCCAGATGCAGGATATCCTTACTAGCTCAGCATAAATAATTGAAGGGACATGCGTTAACTATTAAACTAATCTGAGTTGATTTTAGCAATATGCAACATATAATACTAGATCGATCGTGATTATTTGATTTAAATAGTATTTAAGGGACCTAGCATGATAATCCAATTTCCCAAAAATATTATATTTGTTAGGCGTGGTAGAACAATCAGATTTAGTTAGTTTAACAGTTCATAAAAAGGGCGAGGAAAGCAATTAAATCATCGAAAAGGGACACATTACGACGCACCCTTGAGAGGTGCGTCACGGTTCTCAGAAAACTAACTACTTTGACTTTGCTATTTCTCCTTTTTATTTAACGAATCTCAAATTATGGGACAGGATACGTTCTGTTCGATTTATGGATCGATTGCGACAGAACGCGTGAACAGTTTCGCAGCGTGAGGCTTAGGCTAAGGGTTGGAGTCAATACTCAGAATATAATTGTGTGTTGTGTGTGTGTTCTTTTCACGTCGAATTTAGGGCTGTATTTATAGGGAAGAGTTCGTGGAAAGATAGAATTGCAGAGTTCTAATCCACAAAGAATTAGGAAAAAAACACGTACCCAGGTATTTTCAGCGCCCAGGCCTGGGCGCCGAAGATTTGGGCGCCCAGAGCCAGGCGTTGAAAATAGGGTCTGGGATGTTTTCTTAGTCAGATTCGGATTCCTGAAATCCGTAGTGTTTGAGACTTAATCGAGTCTTTTAGTGCGTATTAACCTTGTGACGGGATGCGTCTGGGCCCGTTACGAACTCTAGGTTTGTTAGGATTTTAATTAATACGTAACTCTTATTTCCGAATCATATTAGGAATAGGATTCTCGCAGTTTTCTATCTCGTTTAGGATTTATGTTGGAGTGCAACACCTAATTCTGACAGGTTTCTATCCTTTATGATTTGCCACTTTTAGAAGCTACCTTTTACGGCAGCTACTATTTTTAGCAGGTTTCCATAAATAGCAGTTTTCTATAAATATCAGGTTTCAGGTGAAATGAAAAGGGGAATTGAGATTCGTTTATTTTATAGGAGATGCGTTGTCAAGTGGAGATTTACGTTTTTATCATCGAACCTTTCCCTTTCGGGAATGGGGACAAAAGTAGGTGTCTACAGTTAGCCCCCACTTTGACTGAGTCTTGGAGTAAGACGATGGTCAAAGTACTAGACGGAGTGCGTCACATAAGCCATGGTGTATGTGACCTGTTTTGCGAGGGTCTCACGAGCCCCCGAGTGATAACATTTGACTTAAGGGTCATCACTTGAAGTGTCGACATATCCCTCGCGTGTCATTTGGATTTGTCAACTGATAGTATAGAAACTTCCTCACTTTGTCATTGGAAGGATCTAAAGGTGCGTAGAAACTCCCTCACTTTGTCATTGGGAGTAGCTACAGATATTTTCGAAATCAAAGCTATAAAGTGTAATTGGGCCTGGCCAAGCCCAACCACGAGGTAAAAATGTTTTTAAAGATTCTCATTTTCAGGGCTAGCTAAACGAGAAAACCCCCTTGTTTTTATGGGACGTAAAACGAAGGAAAATCCAGCACATCGCTTTTTTTTTGGAAAAAACGGAAAACCAATCCTTTTAATTTTTGGAAAAGGGAAAACCAGAAAAAGTTACCGCTGCAGCGACTAAGGACCTGCACGGTTAGTGATGCAGACCCCGCCGGCTAAAGATGGCGAGCCTTTCCGCTAAAGGTGGACACCCCGTCCGATAGAAGTGGACGAATCTGTTTTTGAAATCTGTTTGCTTTTTTTGAAAATAAGGACCTACGCGGCTTGTGACGTAGACCCCGCCGGCTAAAGATGGCAAACCTGTCCGCTAAGGGTGGACACCCAGTCCGATAGAAGTGGACGAATCTATTTTGAAATTTGTTTGTGCTTTTTGAAAATAAGGATCTACGTGGTTTGCGACGTAGACCCCGCCGGCTGAAGATGGCGAGCCTATTTTAAATTTGAAGACTTTATTTTTTCGAAACCTGAGGACCTGCGCGGCTAGTGACGCAGACCCCGCCCGCTGAGGGTGGGCGAGCCCATTTTGAATTTCTTATTTTGCCTATGTAGAAGGGCTTTTGTGATTACAACCTGTTGGTGGGTCGTAATATTTCCTGATTAGGTGTGTCCTATGAGTGGGTCCACACTGTGTATATTTTTAACGATATCGCAAAATATCAAGATATCAGATAATTTACACAAAATAGGGGAGTACGCGTGCCCGACATCAAATATTCGCTGTCTGGGAAGCATTTTCAGCGCCCAGCTCAGGGCGCGAGAATTTCTAACGCCCAGAGCTGGGCGTTGAAAATGCGAAGGGGAGACGGGTCTTTAAATTCGCGGACCGTCTCCCTCCTTTCCCATTTCCACCATTTTCGCTCAAGCTCCTCATCTCTTTCAACAGATTTCTTGCTCGTTTCTTCACTTTTCTTTACGAATTCTACTCCAAATCACTTCCTAATCTTCCCAATGTAAGTAATCTTCAGTAATTTTGAGCTTTTTTGTCAATTTCAATATTTTTGTCAAGTATTTTTATGCATGAATTGATTTGGGGGTTTTTGATTTTGTGCCCCTTTCCTTCAATTAGATAGTTGGAAATGTTCCTCATAACATGTTAATTAGTTTGTGCATGTTAATTTTCGCTAGTATGTTGATTCTTGTTGAATTTGGGCATTTTCATGCTAGCCCTCAAGTATACCTACGACTCTAGTGTTTTCTTATAATGTAGGTGTTCTTGGTATATTGCTTGCGTTCCTCATAATTCATGAATGAAAAATTATGGAAGAATTTTCATTTTGTTGGAGTTAATTAAAAATTTTTCACTTAAGGAAATTTTTTGCTTGATATGAACTTAGTATCATGTCTTAGGGAACAAAAATTGTATGACTCCATTTTATGAGCGGAATGCACTCCCTTAGTGATTGGTGTGAGTGCCAGTTTTGTTAAAGGTATAATGCCTTATTGTATTATTGATCAGCATGCCTGACGAGTCGTCACCTCCTCCTAGTGGCCACGAGGAGCGTGGCATGACGCGTCAGTCTACTGGCGCGGGTCCCCTATGGGTGGGCCCTGAGCTCTACAACGGTCGTGATCTGCACTACCACCTAGAGCACCACGTGACTTCCCGCCTTCATGCGAGGAGAGAGACTACGGTTCGCGGCTATGGCGCAGCGACGAGTGAGACCGTTTTTAGCTTCCTGAGCTCGGACGCCCAGGCCTTGGTGAGGGCGAGCTCACTGTTTCCGGTGGTCGAGACCTTCTGGGAGATACTGCGGCTTAACATTTCCCTGTCCTTTCTGCGGTCGTTCATGAGGTGGTGGTGGGATACCACCAACACCTTCCATTTTCCTTGGGGCGAGATGACGATCACTCCTGAGGACTACACGGCTTTGACGGGCTTGACCTTTTACAGGGAACCCCATTCGTCTGAGGTCGGATGGCCCATCGCCGACTGTTGCTGAGGGTACCAGGCTCCTGGGCTCGTGGATGGGTAGGAGATTACCTTCGTACCAGCCCCGTGGGATACCTTTCGCTGACCTGATGTGGGCCTTAGAGCATGGGGTAGAGGAGTGGCCTTCGAGACAGGCTCGGCTGTTTTACCTCCATTTTATTACTTCCACTTTTCTATCGGGTCCGACTAACACCTTTGACCCGAGGTGGATAGGCATGGTGGAGGACGTGTCTACACTGGGTGACTATCGCTGGGGCGATTTGGGCTATGCGACGCTTGTCGGCCAGATGAGTTTGGCGGTGCGCGACTTAGACCCGAGTAGACGTCACTTTGTGATTACATTAGCGGGAGTGCCGCGTTTGATCGAGGTATGTGCCTAGACTTTCTTTTGTTTTCTCGCTTTTACCGGGCCTCTTTTTTTTGATGTTTTATTGTCTTTTCTTTTTTGCAGCTGTGGGCCTTTGAGCACTTACCTTGGCTGGCTCCCCGAAAGGGGCAAAGGCCTTTGGAGTACCCTGCCGGTCGTCGTTGGGGTTGGAAGAAGAAGCTGACAGTGCGTCCACCGCCCGATACCGTGTGGGATCTCATTCGGGACGGGAACCCTGAGCATGTGTAGAATCTTATCCTCTATCTTGTATTTCGTCATTCTTTTTATTTTCTATATGCGAGATCTGACCGTGTTTGTACAAAAACAGGTGGTTTGGACCCCATGGCTCTCTTTTAGGGGTACTCATGCTTCGATCAGGGATAGTTATGCCCTGAGCCAGATGCGGGTCTTGTTCGTTGGCCGCCGGGACCCTGTCTGGTACCTGGGAGAGCGGGTACGTATGCAGACGGTCGGGGCTTTTTCGGTGCCTAGGCCTCCGCCTGCGACCATGCTGTCTACTCGCTCGATAGGCGAGTCGTGGAGGGTCCACTCGAGGACCGGCGTGCCGGCGACGGAGTTGGTGATAGAGGGAGCTAGCTATTACCAGTTTATCCAGGATTCTCTTCGTCTCCCGGAGCCTGGCGCTGTAAGTTGCCCTCTCTTTTCGTATTGATTTTAGTGTTTTCATGCTCGTGCCCATGTGTTTATGTCTACTGTGTTTTGTGCAGGAGTGTCCTGACCCTTCGTTGGGGGGATGGGTGCTTCCCGATGATCGGATCTCGTATACCGGAGAGAGTGGATCCGAGATTGTGGAGACTTTCCCGGAAGACCGGGTTTTCCATGCTCCGCTCCCTGAGGGAGTACAGGCGGTATGCACCTTTTATTTGTGCACTCTTCTTATATTTTTTTTCTCTCTTTTTTTTGTTACTAACATTCCTGTTTCAGGTTCCGGCCCGTACGGCCAACGCGATGGTGGGGGTGATCAACCGGTTGAAGTCCGCGTTGGTTCGAGCCCGATCTGCACTTTCTTGCAGGAGCCCCCACTCTACTCGGGTAATGTGCCCTTTTTTTTTTCTTTTGATCTGTACCTTTTGTTTGGCTTTCTGTTACTCACTCTCTTTTTTGTCTTTTCTTGTAGACGGGTGCTGGACGAGCCAGGGCCGACGACGCGGGTCCCTCGGGCGGGGGACACGGTCGTGAGAGAGAGAGAGGGCACGACACTCTCCCCTACGGCATCGCCGTTCCGACGCGGGGGTGAGTTCTTCCGGGGAGAGGTCCGAGCCGGAGCGTAGGCGACGTTCCGTGTCGGTGGCCCGAGAGCCTAGCCCCGAGTTGCAGTCACAGCCTCATTTTTGGGGTGATTCTGGCCGGGGGCCCTCATACCACGGGGAGTGGAGTGGATGGACCGGCGAGGCTTGGAGACATGGAGCCGATGACGAGTCTTAGGCTTACCTCCTGTTTTGTACATATTCATTCTTGTATTCCGCATGTATATATATTTTTTGCGTTTTTTGGTGCAAGAATGTTTTGAGCCTTCCGTGGGCTTTGTTTTAACATATTATAGTAATATTAGCTTTCTAAACCAACGACGAATTTTGAAAAGGGAAAGACTTTTGTAAAAATAATGAGTTCATACAAGATTGCACACATATTTTTAGACTAACCGACTACTTGCGGTATTACATATGCATGTTCACTATTTTTTTGTTTTTTGCCGACTCGTGCCATACTCCTTTGTTGGGCTTGTTCCCGAAAGTTCTTGTGGCTCTTATTTGGTCTTGCCCGTGCATGGGTTAGGGTATAGTGCCCTTTGCAATATCCTTTGATGCGTTGCATGACTTTATTATTTTTTAATTTTTATTGGACCGAATCCTTGATAAGGATTGCCTACGTATCTTGTCAGAATCAGGTCGCGCGTAGTTCTTGCTTTTGAATTTTTTTTTTAAAGGGTGTTCATTACACGTCTGCTTCCCCCCCAAGTGTTCGTGGTTCTTTTGATGGTTCGAAAAAGGAGTACGAACACTTGCAGAAGCGGGAGGATAGGTGGCAAGAGAGAATGACGCCCGTTCAAGGGCGAAGGAAATATCGGTGCCCAGGGCTGGGCGTGAAAAATAACAGCGCCCAGTCTTGGGCGTTGATGTTTTGTCCTTCGCTTTTTCTACTTTATCGAGTTTTATGCCGTTTGCTTAGAGTAATGCGCAGAATGTTTGCTTATGAGTCTTAATGTGTTTTATTAGATGCCTTAACTCCGGACTGAATTTTATTAAATATAGTACTTTTTCAATTGGTCTAAGTTCGTGAGGTTAGCGAATTCCGCTCCATCTATGTCAGCTAGTTGGACTGCTCCGCCAGGTAGGATGGTCTTTACAAAATATGGTCCTGTCCAGTTAGGCCGGAATTTTCCTCGACGGTCCGTAGTAGGTGCGCGGACTTCTTTTAATACAAAATCACCTTCTTTGATATTTCGAGGTTTGACTCTTTTGTTGAATTGCCTTGCGATGCGCTTTTGATACACTTGCACGTGATGTAAAGCTCTCAACCTCCGTTCATCTAAAAGGACGAGCTCGTCGTACCTAGCTTGAACCCAATCAGCTTCGGGTAGCTTGCTTTCTAGGACGATCCGGAGGGAGGGAATTTCCAACTCGATCGGTTGAACTGCTTCCATTCCGTATACCAAGGAGTAAGGTGTTACCCCAATGGAGGTGCGGATTGAGGTTCGATAGCCCCATAATGCGAAGTGTAATTTGTTGGGCCAATCCTTATAATTTTCGGCCATTTTTTCGATTATGACTTTAATATTTTTGTTGGCCGCCTCTACCGCGCCGTTCATTTGCGGCCTGTAGGGAGAGGATTTATGGTGTTTGACATGATATTTTTTGAGCAGGTCTTGGACTTCGGCCCTAAAGTGCGAACCTTGGTCACTTATGATTTCATGTGGAACCGCGTTTCGACAGAATATGTTCTTTTCTAGGAATCGAACGACATGTTTGGCCGTTAATTTTGCATAGGAGACTGCCTCTACCCATTTAGTGAAGTAATCAATTGCGACTAAAACGTACTCGTGTCCCCCTACGCCTGTTGGTGTTACCTTGCCGATTATATCTATACCCCAGGTGGAAAAGGGCCATGGAGAAGTGAAGGTGTATAGTTCTGAGGGAGGCAAATGGTTAAGGTTACTGAAGATTTGTCATTTTGGGCAAGTTTTTACAAAGTGATGGCAATCGGTTTCCATAGTGGTCCAATAGTACCCTGAGCGGGATATTTTTCGGGATAGCACTTTTCCGTCCATGTGGGGTCCGCACACACCGTTATGGTATTCTTCCATTAGTCTTTGGGCTTGGTTTTGGTGGACACAAAGTAACTTGATTTTATTCGGCGTGTATTTGTACAGTTCTCCCAAATTATGCTATATTGTGAAGCGAGGAGGCGTAGGGCCTTTTGTGCTCGCGAGGAGGTGTTTGGGGGGAATTCCCCACTTGTTTTGTAACGAAGGATGTCCGTGTACCATGGTTCTTCTTCGGTGTTTTCAGGTTCGGAGTCTATGGCACAACAATAAGCCGACTCTTTTCTTCGCTCGACCCGAAGGGTCATTCCGTCCCATTCATTCGGGATGTTGAGCATTGAAGCTAGCTTTGCTAGTGCATCCGCGAATTGGTTGTCGTCTCTTGGTAAGTACGTACACTCGATTTTTTCAAATTGCTCGACTATTTGGTCTAAGTGAGCTTGATATTTTGAGAGACTAGTGCTTCGGACCTTCCATCTTTTGGATATATGGTTGATTATTAGGGAAGAATCCCCGAAGACTTGTAGATGTTTGACTCCGAGGCTAACTGCGGCCTCTAGCCCAACTATGCAGGCCTCGTATTCGGCGGCGTTGTTTGTGGCCTCGAAGTCAAGTTTGACGGAAATTGGTATATGGGCCCCTTCGGGACTGACTAGGAGAACTCCGACGCCGCATCCTTTCTGGTTGGACGCGCCATCGAAGTATAGTGTCCAATAGTCGTCTCGTATCATCAGAAGTTCCTCGTCGGGGAGGAGGTAAGCTTCCGTGGTTTCCTCATTCGTGGCATGCTCGGCCAGGAATTCGGCTACCGCTCTTCCTTTGATTGTTTTTTCTGGCATGAATTTTAGGTCGAATTCTGAGAGCATGACTAGCCACCTGGACAGGCGACCATTTAGGGCGGGCTTTTCGAACATGTATTTTAAGGGGTCTAGTCGTGACACTATATGAACAGTGTGGGCCAATAGGTAATGTCTGAGTTTTTTGGATGCCCAGACGAGGGTGAGGCAGGTTTTCTCAAGTTCTGTGTATCTCGTCTCGTACTGTATGAACTTCTTGCTCAAGTAGTAAATGGCTCGCTCGGATCCATGTACACACTGTGAGAGCATAGCTCCCGCTGTAGTATCCGTGACGGTTAGGTATAGGCGTAAAGGGATTCCAGGCAAAGGCGGGGAGAGGACGGGTGGTTTGCTTAGGTATTCTTTGATTTTATCGAAGGCAGTTTGGCATTGTTCATCCCATTCGAACTTTTCTTCTTTTCTTAATTTTTTGAATATTGGCTCACAAGTCATCGTAAGCTTGGAAATGAACCTACTAATGTATTGCAGCTTTCCTAGGAAGCCCCTTATCTGTTTTTCAGTTTTTGGTGGGGGCATTTCGGTAATGGCTTTGATCTTAGATGGGTCAATTTCGATTCCTCGCGTACTAACAACATATCCTAGCAATTTTCCCGAGGTTACCCCGAACACACATTTTTGTGGATTTAGTCTCATGTTATATTTCAAAATTCGGGTGAAGAACTTTTTAAGTGCCAGGAGGTGACCGTGCCGGTCTTTAGATTTGACGATCATGTCGTCCACATAGACCTCGATTTCTTTGTGTATCATGTCATGGAGTAACGTGGTGGTTGTTCTTTGATAGGTGGCCCCCGCGTTTTTCAAACCAAAAGGCATTATAGTGTAACAATATGTACCCCAAGGGGTAATGAAAGTTGTTTTTTCCATGTCTTCTTCTGCCATGAGTATTTGATTATATCCGGCGTACCCGTCCATAAAGGAGAGGAGCGCGTGCTCTGCAGTGTTGTCTACTAGTATGTCAATGTAAGGTAGAGGGAAGTCATCTTTAGGACTGGCTTTGTTGAGGTCTCGAAAGTCTACGCACATTCGCACTCGTCCATCTTTTTTAGCTACGGGGACAATATTGGCCACCCATTCTGGGTAGTTGGAGACTTTTATAAAGCCGGCGTCTAATTGTTTAGTGACTTCTTCTTTTATTTTCAAGGCTATCTCTGGTTTGAGCCGCCGTAGCTTTTGTTTTACTGGCGTCATTTTGGGATCTAGCGGAATTTTATGCTCAGCGATTTCTCGATCTATTCCTGGCATGTCTTTGTAGGACCAAGCAAAGACACCCTCGAATTCCCGCAGAGTGGAGATTAGGTCGGCCTTTTTAGTGGGAGTTAAGGTGAGGCCAATTTTAATAATTTTAGGGTTTTCTTCTGTTCCAATATTTAACGATTCTGTGTCCTCAATTATAGGAGTTTTGAGTTCTTGTTCACTTACAGCTTTTATTAATTCGTTATATTCCTCTTTTGGCTCTTTTTCGTGCTCATTAGTGGCGAGACATTCTGCATTATTACTCGGATTTTTAAGCGGCACATACTCAAAAGTTTTGTTTATCTTATTAAAGTCATGAAGCATTACATCAAAAAGATCTCCCGGAGTAGAGATTTCCGGGTCTAAACTATTTTTGGGAGGGGTTACAATTTTCCTAGGTCCGGACTCGGAGTCAGACTCGGATTCCGACTCTAATTCTTCGTACATCGGACCCTCTCCCGCAGATATCTTGAACTTCATCCCACGAGCATTAGTCCATTTGAAAGTCTTGCGCCACCCTCGTTGGATTTGGTCATCTTTTGAGGGTGATGGAGCGATCAATTTAGTAGGATCGAACACTTCATCTAGGAGAGCTAATGCCATAATTTCTGTTTCTTTCTTCGCTCTTTTCTTTTCTAACCCAAACAATAGCCCGAAAGCATGTGAGTTAGGGAGCGTTTTTGGCATAGCATGATTCTTTGGGGCGAGTGGCCTTTGAGAACGTAAAGGGTCGTGTCCCAGAGCATGCATCTCTTGGGTTTGTGCGACCTCTAGGTATAGTTGTTCGGGATATGCTTCTTCCATCGCGTTCCTTGATGGCTATCACGGGCAAGTACTCAGGGGCCCTGCATTATTGTTGTGGAGTAGGAGACACATTAGTTTGTTTCGTGAGTCGGTTTTTTAGACATTCTATGGCTACCCTTAAGTCGGACTAGTATATTTGGACTGCTATGTGTGCACTTTGAACTCTTTAAATTTTCGAAAATCTCTGCCCGTGTGACATTCATAATTATTTGCATGGTCGACTTTTAGTGTCGAGCATTGCCGTCGTAGGAGGCCTAACAACGACGCAAAGAGTTATTAATTTTTTCACGAGTCGCTTTTGAAATCGAGTGCTTTTCTTACGCCCTCGTAGAAATTCTTTTTATGAATATTTTTTTGTGCTACGTATTTTCCTTTCGCGCGGGCACCGAGGCTGCTGCGCCTGACCAGAAGGCCAAACAGCAACTTCAGCGCCCAGCGAGGGGCGTGAGAAATTCTAGCGCCCAGCCAGGGGCGTTGAAAATGCGTCCCTGGCTGGTTCTCGTTTTCTGTCTTCTGTTTATGCGACTTCGATTTGCGTGCTTGCCTAATAACGTCCTTTACGCGTAGCAGCGTTTGTGGGATTCGTTACAGGCCATCCCGAGCGTCGCTTATTTTTGTGGCGATCATTCGGGTTTGCGGAACACGTGTTTCGGTATAACTCTTTGGAAAATTAGTCTATGAATGTTTGGGAAATTTTTAAGGTCGTTGGTTTTCTAGGATAGTTTGTCACACACAATCACATATTTCGCTACACATAACTACATTACAAACACGGATTTGAAAATCAAATATGTCACGTAGTTTATGATAGGCTTCTATGGGTAGTTTATTTGCGCCTGGCTTGGTACCGCTTCTATCGTAGATCCAACACATGCCCCGGTCGAGGTAGTGTCTTCAACAGACGAATTTCGCCCAAGAGGCCAACCCGCAAGTGCAAGCCAAGGGGGCATGCAGGCGAGAGGGACCTAATGAGCGAACGATTGGGTTCGGGATAGGTGTACTACCTGCACAAGTACCGAGTGGGCAACATGCGCGGCGTATGCACCCCCCTATTGGAGGAAAAAGGTATCCTTAGTCCCAACTCCCGAGGGAGCCGAGATTCGTTATGCGGTTCTGCCCGTTCACATTAATATGCTGATTTTCAGGTCGTCCCAACTTGATGGGGAAGTAAACGCGGGGTAGGATCATTTCACCCTTCGGCTATTTTGATTACCTACAAGCACGAGTATTTCCTTCACTATCCCCAGCGGAGTCGCCACTGTGAGGGGGTCAAAAAAGCACGAGGCTAATGCGTGACATCGTCCCTCGTGGATGTGACTATTCTTTTTATTCAATCAAGTGTAATTGGATTTCCTGTGAGTTTACACCCAATTGACTAGTAATATAGGAGTCGCCATTCAGTTTTTAACGACAATGAGAAAAACTGACAAAACCCGGTTATCGTGACATAAAGGGAGTGCAATTATGTTTGACCACGACGACCATAGGTTCCCTTGTGATCCCTGGTGTGGGGATCTCTCAACATACACCCGCAAGGTAGAGATTGAGGGTTCGGGGGACTGTAACTACCGAGAGGAGTACTTCGCTCGTCGATAACTCCAGAGGCAGGATATCCTTACTAGCTCAGCATAAATAATTGAAGAGATATGCGTTGACTATTAAACTAATCTGAGTTGATTTTAGCAATATGCAACATATAATAATAGATCGATCGTGATTATTTGATTTAAATAGTATTTAAGGGACCTAGCATGATAATCCAATTTCCCAAAAATATTATATTTGTTAGGCGTGGTAGAACAATCAGATTTAGTTAGTTTAAAAGTTCATAAAAAGGGCGAGGAAAGCAATTAAATCATCGAAAAGGGACACATTACGATGCACCCTTGAGAGGTGCGTCACGGTTCTCAGAAAACTAACCACTTTGACTTTGCTATTTCTCCTTTTTATTTAACGAATCTCAAATTATGGGACAGGATACGTTATGTTCGATTTATGGATCGATTGCGACATAACGCGTGAACAGTTTCGCATCGTGAGGCTTAGGCTAAGGGTTGGAGTCAATACTCAGAATATAATTGTGTGTTGTGTGTGTGTTCTTTTCACGTCGAATTTGGGGCTGTATTTATAGGGAAGAGTTCATGGAAAGATAGAATTGCAGAGTTCTAATCCACAAAGAATTAGGAAAAAAACACGTACCCAGGTAGGCGTTGAAAATAGGGTCTGGGATGTTTTCTTAGTTAGATTCGGATTCCTGAAAACCGTAGTGTTTGAGACTTAATCGAGTCTTTTAGTGCGTATTAACCTTGTGACGGGATGCGTCTGGGCCCGTTACGAACTCTAGGCTCGTTAGGATTTTAATTAATACGTAACTCTTATTTCCGAATCATATTAGGAATAGGATTCTCGCAGTTTTCTATCTCATTTAGGATTTATGTTGGGTGCAACACCTAATTCTGACAGGTTTCTATCCTTTATGATTTGCCACTTTTAGAAGCTACCTTTTACGGCAGTTACTATTTTTAGCAGGTTTCCATAAATAGCAGTTTTCTATAAATATCAGGTTTCGGGTGAAATGAAAAGGGGAATTGAGATTCGTTTATTTTATAGGAGATGCGTTGTCAAGTGGAGATTTACGCTTTCATCATCGAACCTTTCCCTTTCGGGAATGGGGACAAAAGTAGGTGTCTACAGGCGTATGAAAAGCACTCGATTCTTAAAGCGACTAAAAAAAACATATAAATAACTCTTCGAGTCGTTGTTAGGCCTCCTACGACGACAATGCTCGGCACCAAAACCGAACATGCCAATAACTATGAATGTCACAATGGGCAAGTGTTTCGAAAATCCAAAGAATGACCAAAAGAAAGAACCAAAAGTGTACCAACAAAAGAAAGAGAGTCAAAGTCTAGACTAAGTAATGCTTGAAACTTTGGGGCCTAAACTTTAGCTTATCTTATGCATAGGACTGGTCCTGCCACTTGGTGCCGATCGGGAAATCAAAGGTTAGTGCGTCTCGAAGATACATCGCCAACACCAGGTTTAGTGACTCCAAGCTCCGTCCGTCATCCCTCATTTCAAGGATCTCCGCTTCCCCAACCTCGATTCGCACCCTCAAACATGTCCATCGAAGAATTGCGAGACCAGATGGCCCAAATGACCCAACTCATGGGCCAACTTAAAATGGAAAACGAAGCCTTAGCGGCTGCACAAGCCAAAAATGACCTCGATAACGAGAAGAGGATTGAAAAAATGGTCCTACAGCAAACCATGGGGAGCAAGTACTTCTCCCTCGATCCTGAACCTTTTCCTGGCAAACTACCAGAAAAGTTTAGTTCATCTGACTTACCAAAGTTTAAAGCCACGGACAATCCCCGTGATCATCTATTGAGCTTTGTGAATGCCATGAACTTGAAAGGCGTGGACAAGTCCATGTATTTACCTGCCTTTCCTTTGTCCTTGGAACCTGTGCCGCTCAAATGGTACTACCACCAGGACCCTAAGCTCTTCCCCACTTGGGAAGACTTTGTCAATGTCTTCATCAAGCAATACTCGTCGAACATGGATTTTCAAGTCACCATGCGCGAGCTGGAAGTTCTCTTCCAAAAGAAAAATGAAGGTTTCACAACCTACGTTGCTAGATAGAGGGACCGGGCGGCCCAACTAATCAATAGGCCTCCCGAAACAGAATTGGTCCAAAAATTCATTGACAACCTGGACCCGACTTACAGACAACACCTTAGGTACCTGGGACTTGACACTTTCAAAAGAGTTTATGATATGGGAATAAAGATCGAGGATGACCTCGCAAAAACAATACAAAGTAAACCCGCATACAAAAGCAACGCCTACAACAGGGGCAACACATCCCAAGCCCAAGAAGTCCATGCCGTAGAGGAGACTCCCGCCCGAAGAAACCCTGGAAGATGGGTCCGAGACCGAAAGTTTTCCCCACTCGGGTCGACTTTGGTACAAGCCTTTGAAAGACTAACCAATCAAGGGAAGTTGAGGCCTATAGGTCCCACCCGTGACCCTCCTGTCAAGAACAAATATTGGGTCGAAGGTACTTACTTTAAATTCCATCAAGGAAATGGGCATAACACTGAAAACTGCTGGAATCTAAAACATACGATCCAGGACATGATAGAGGATGAAGTAATACCGCTCCCTAACGTTGGAAAACCCAACAACAACAAAAGCCCACTCGGCCCTTGTCACGTCTCTCTCGACCAACCAGAAAATGAGAACTTCGACCCTACGGTGTATATTACGCCTCAAGGTGCACCACTCGCTGTGGTCCCTATGGATCGAATCGAGAGAGAAGTGTGCGGTGTGTGGGATGATGATGATGAAGATATTTACCTATCTCAAGTCTCGGGCCAGGACCTCTTTACTGAAACTTGGCCTGGGTATGCTCTCATTGGCACTACCCCTCAGGAACCCGAAGTCGACAATCTCACCTGATCCGGAAGGATATATCAATCGGATATTCGCCCACCTCCCATGGACGATATCCCAGTCAGACAAACTCCTGAGAATGGACGGCACACCACCGTCGCGGAAGTCATTGAAAATCCTCTCTTGAAGCAGCTAAAAAGAACCAAGGCCGAGATTACCATCTGGGACCTCATGTGTACTTCAAAGGAACATCGCGAAAAGCTTATCCGCTCACTTGACCTCATCTCGGTGCCTACAAATATTACACCTGACTCATTGGTTAACCACGTCACGAGAGATGCTGGAGAAAAGACCATAGTTTTCACTGACAAAGACTTGCCCAAAGAGGGGGGTGCTCACAATAAAGCCCTCTATCTAGTGGTCGGATGCAAAGGACAAAACATCCCCCTAGCGCTCGTAGATAACGGTTCGGCAGTCAACGTTTGCCCATTGCGAACCGCCCATTGCTTGGGGCTAGGGAACGATGACTTCCAAACCTCCACGCAAGGGGTACGAGCCTATGATAACTCTCGAAGGCCTGTGTTGGGAAAAATCAACCTTACCATACAAACCGGGCCTGTGGCACGCACCACGGAGTTTCAAATAATCGACATCAAGCCCACTTTCAACCTCCTCTTGGGGCGACCTTGGCTCCATGACTTAGGAGGTGTGGCTTCTACCTTGCACCGAATGGTTAAACTTAACCATAACGGGGTAATACTGGAAATACGCGCCCCTCCTCTCGACGTCAATTGTACTATGGTTGGAACGGCCGAAACTACAGACGACCTTTATGGGTTTCAAATGGATGAAGCAATCCAGTTCATCGAAGATTATGATCCAGCATTCCTAGACCCGCGCGCATCCCGAGTCGTCCCTAGAATGCTGTTAGCTCAAGGTTATTTCCCAGGAACCCCATTGGGCATAAGGAAGAAGGAGTGCACATACCATCCTTTACCCAACAAATCTACTCCCTTTGGCTTAGGCTATATATGAACCAACGGAGGAAGATATTGCTGACCGCCTGTCTGGGCTACGCCTCAACAAGGCCAAACAAACCACCCTCCTTCCCCCGTATCAAAGGACCCTTAACGGGATGTTCGTTCGGGAAGGAGAAGAACACCCATGCTGTGATTTCCCTGAACCCTTCGTTCAGGATGGCTTGCTAAAACCCGGATTTGAAATTTTCCATGACTGCCACACCTTAGATGAGGCACCCCACCTCACCAAGACCAAAACAGCTGAAATATTGGACAACCAGGCTCTATGGACATTGTTTAACGAATCGAGGCCTATGGAGGACGAGACTGTGATGACTACCCTAGCTTTACAAGATGAAGGTTTCGATCCAACCCGGTTAATCTCTCCTGCATCAACACTAGAAGAGATCGAGAACGGATGGGTGAAGACATATCAGTGGGTCAACGCAAAAGGAATAGAATTCAAGATGAGTACCGGTGAAGGACCAAAGTTTTACGAGACTAAACCCAAGGCTTGAGCCATATAGAGCACCATAGTAAAAAGCGCCTAGTAGTTCTTTAGATTGGTAGAAAAAAAAATAAAGGCTTTAGATGGTCCTAAGACCCCTTAGAATATAGGTTAATTTTATTTCAGTGTGTTTTCCTTCCAAATTAATAAAGGCGTAATATTCCTCCTAAAAACTTTATTTCTAACACTAAATGAGCACCAAACGTACTTACAACGAGGCAGCCCACTCTAGGCCCAATAAACAAGGCCCACTCGGCCTTGAATCACGACATCGGAATTCATCAATCCCCAAAATAAGCCACACTATCATATTGCCACAACATGAGGGTCTAACCCATGCAACCCAAAGAAATCAAAAGGAAATCAAATTCAAACAATACAAATGTTGCTAAAAAAAAAAACTCTCATAAAAATAAACGCCGCCCCCGGCATCAACACGCACCTCAGCCCACTCAAAAGCCTATACAAAGATCTTCATATCTTCCACACACTAACCCCATTCTCAAAACCGTTTCGAGTCACGAATAGAAAAATTAATCCGGACAAAAACGCGTCTCACGCTAACAGTCAAAAAAGCCTCCGAAATAGCCTCAAAATTGATTTTAATACGAGTAAAAAAGCAAAGCACAAAACAAAGAGAAAAGAAATAAGTGCAAGAACATGTGAAGCAAAGCGTCAAAAAACGACCGCCCAGAAATCATTTTCAGCGCCCAGGGCTGGGCGCCGAAATCTTTGACGCCCCAGCCTGGGCGTTGAAACTCTCTGCCCGCCTAACTCTTTTCCAGAAAGTGCTCGTCATTTTATCCGCACATAACGGAAAAATAACGAACACTTGGGGGGTACAACACGTATTCAGATATGCTTACCAAAAAATAGCCGTACAAAAAACACATGGAATTTAATTTTTATACGCGGCTTACGGCAAAAAACAGCAGACGAAAATAATGATAATACTTCACTCATTTGACCGATTAAATAATAGGTTTCCACCTCAGGGCATATCTATTTAAATCCGGCATCCTAGAATTTATTCTAGCAAGAACTACGCGCGACCTGATTCTAACAAAGATACGTAGGCAATCCTATTTATGGATTCGGTCCAATCAAGTAAAAAATATAGACATTGTGTAAAAAGTGTTAGACATATATAAAATATAAAAAAAGAGGAGATGCAAAAAACGAAAACAAAAATAAAATACGCCTTTATTAAAAAAAATAATAAGAAGGAAAACAAAAGTGCTAAGAAGGAAAAACAAACACAACTGGAATAAACAAAGGGCACCTACACCCTAGCAGGAACTACACTATTCTAGTTCTTCCGGATCATCAAATAAAGTTTTGTAAAGGGCAAGGTTCGCAGGATCCACCCCCACAGTCTTCTGCGCTGCCCCTATACCAATCTCCATAAAAACCGGCTTCTGGACACTAACTTCCAAAGATGCCAAGACTTCAGAAACATTCTCAGT
Organism: Spinacia oleracea; assembly: GCF_020520425.1. Classification (NCBI taxonomy): domain Eukaryota; kingdom Viridiplantae; phylum Streptophyta; class Magnoliopsida; order Caryophyllales; family Amaranthaceae; genus Spinacia; species Spinacia oleracea. The sequence continues at coordinate 156,803,548 of NC_079490.1, read as the reverse complement.
TACAGCCTGCTCAGCCTCAAGGGCACATACAATGGTGGGAGAAGGATTATCAACATCAACTAGATTAGTCACTGTTTCTACAGGCGGCTGAGCCTTCCTAACCCATACATTGTTCCGGCGACGATCTCCGCGAGAGCTTGCATTTCTTTTAGCAACGGCAGACCCCTTCATGTTAGGCATCTTCTTAGGCCTAGAACTGGAAGAGGGAGGAACTTCCTTTCGCTTTCGATCAGGACGAGCTTTCACCGTCTTAATACCATGAGTGCGAGGATTGGAAGAATCACGGCCCTCATATCTAACCCGAATACGAGGTATCAAAAGCTCAGCCGGCTCCCCATTTCCAGCCTCGGTCGTCACAGCTTTATCATCGGAGCTCATCCACAACTTATAGTTTTCAGAAAGACCCACAAAGCCATTTGTAGTTACGGCCCAACGCGGGAGACCATCATAATACTTAGCCCATGCTTGAACCCGTGCTTGTGAAAAGGCCGCTACTTTAGGTGGTACCGTATCAGAAAAGGGGATGGTCTGCCTTAAGCCGTATTGACGCATGACTCGGTAAGGAAAGATATAAATGGGCCGGGATAGCCCCAACAAAGAAACATAAACCGATACATCAGAACCCCCCGTCATAGTAGTCAAACCCCACCACGGTACCACCCACTTAATAGAACAGATACCATGAGTAAAAAAGGAGGCCCACTCGGCCTCGTCCTGGCCTCGGTGCAAACACTTCCGGTTACCCAAGGCTATAGGGCGATAGTGTTTAGGATCGGCAGGAATTTCTAAGAGCCTAAGTCGTTCCATGAGCCAAATCTGCAAAAAACGGGTACCATCAGATCAAAAAAAATAATAAATAAACAAACGAAGCCTGCGGCGCAGTTTCAACGCCCAGGACCAGGCGCCAAAAATTCTAACTCCCAGCCCTGGGCGCTTAAACTCAGATCCAGGCAGGACGAGTAAAAAGAATGCAAAAAAACACATGCGCAAGGAAAAGATCGATTACCTGCAGCAATAGGGGGCTCCCCTTAAAATATTCAGATTTGGCATCCTTCTTCAGTTCATCCGCACTCAGCAAAGTCTCGACAACAACCAACGGCATAATAGAATAGGAACTTTCCATCTGGCTAATCAAGGGGATCAACCTTATGTTACCGAACTCACCATTGTTATTCGACAGCAAATAATGATTCAACAAGCAAAATACAAGGGCTCGAATGTTCAATTTTTGTTCGGTCATATTTTTACTAGGTCTAAAGTGATGTTTTACAAGCTTTGCCAAATTCACCTCATCACCTACAACAATCTCAGCAAGCATGTTGGCATCTAGTCCTAGGAAAGCCCCTATGGTTGTTTTACCCTCTTCAATGGTGCCAGGGGTGGCAGGAGTAGCATTAGTAGGATAACCAAGGATCGCGGCAAATTCATCTGGCAAAGGACATATTTCGTTGCCCCGAAAGACAAAAACATGATGATCGGAATCCCAAAAGCTTAAGGATGCATGCAGAAAGTTATAATCAATATTAATTTGTTGTAAGCCTAAAACTGCCTCTAAGTGGTATTCTTTCAACAAAGCCTTTTCTGTAGGAGTAAGGGCTCGTAGCCAACGCCTAAAAGCTCGTTGGAGTGAGAAGGGAGGAATCGACATGACAAATGCAAGGAGGAATTAAAGCTAAGCAACTACAAGAGAGAAGAAAATTGAGAGTGATAGAAAATAGGGACGTATCTAGCCCCTATATATAGCTGAAGACATCAAGTGACATCCTGATCCCATTCGGAAACGCGTTAAGAAATATGAAAACCAAAAATCGCCAGGAGAGGACTTTCAGCGCCCACGGCTGGGCGCCGAAATAATTAACGCCCTGCCTTGGGCGCTGAATATGCAGCCCAAGGCCCAGATTTCACAAAACGCGGAACAGGAAAGGACGTAAAACCGTGTCGCTAGACACGAGGCCCTATTGCAATTAAGATCAAGCCCAAAAGCACCTTTAGCACCCAAATATCAAAAATGAATGTTAAAACTTGGTCAAAACTTAGACTCGTCTCAATATATGTGTACACTTTTCAAAACAAATATGAGCGAAATAAATATCAAGGTCATTCTTCGAAACACCAAAAAATATTGTTAAGTCGTTGGTTTCTCAAAATAAAAAAATATTTGTTTGTCAAAAGATTAAATCCGGGCCAAGCTAAATCGGATATTATTGGAAAATAAACTTTGTCGCCCAAAAACTGAAGTCGCACTCCACGACTTCGCCAAAATAGCACACCACTATAAAGGCCGCTCGCACATACGAGCGCGACCCCAAACATGATCAAAAGACGTTATAAAATACGTACCTCTCTTGGCGAAAAATGACCGACAAGCCCAATTGCTCGGTGGCTCGCGAAAAAATATATACTCCAACAAAGAATGTGCGGAGTCAAAATCATATTCCCGGGCTACGCTACACGCAGTCCCATGTTTGGATGTCTCAAAAAAAAATAAAAAAAATAATAAAACCGGATTATGACCTCAAGACAAAGGTCGCCGTTGATACTTATACATAGTCCCCTAATCAAGGACCCAAGTAATGGCAAAATTAAGCCGAAAAGACTAGCTCAAAACCATGAAAAGATGATGGCCACAAGACAATGGTCCGTCTAAGCACGTTGTCAACCCACATTCAAGTTACAACTAAATCCGAGCATCCCTCGAAAGAATTCGCTCTTACAAGAATGAATAAAAAAATTCTCAAAAGAAATCACGATAGGGACTTGTCCACCTAAATCAGGCAAGACCGCGGCACGCGAATCCCAAATCAAAAAAACGAATTCAGGTTCGCTCACCTCCAGCGAGCGGGGTGTCCACCCTTAGCGGACATGGCTCGCCCACCTTCAGCGGGCGGGGTCTGCGTCACTAGCCGCGCAGGTCCTCAGTTTTCGAAAAATAAAGTCTTCAAATTCTAAATAGGCTCGCCATCTTCAGCCGGCGGGGTCTACGTCACAAACCACGTAGGTCCTTATTTTCAAAAAGCACAAACAAATTTCAAAATAGATTCGTCCACTTCTATCGGACGGGGTGTCCACCCTTAGCGGACAGGTTCGCCATCTTTAGCCGGCGGGGTCTACGTCACAAACCGCGTAGGTCCTTATTTTCAAATTTCAAAAACAGATTCGTCCACTTCTATCCGACGGGGTGTCCACCCTTAGCAGACAGGCTCGCCATCTTTAGCCGGCGGGGTCTGCGTCACTAACCGCGCAGGTCCTTAGTCGCTGCAGCGATAACTTTTTTCGGTTTTCCCTTTTTTCCAAAAATTAAAAGGATTGGTTTTCCGTTTTTCCATAAAAGAACGATGTGCTGGATTTTCCTTCGTTTTACGTCCCATAAAAACAAGGGGGTTTTCTCGTTTAGCTAGCCCTGAAAATGAGAATCTTTAAAAACATTTTTTACCTCGTGGTTGGGCTTGGCCAGGCCCAATTACACTTTATAGCTTTGATTTCGAAAACATCTGTAGCTACTCCCAATGACAAAGTGAGGGAGTTTCTACGCTTCTTTAGATACTTCCAATGACAAAGTGGGGGAGTTTCTATACTATCCGTTGATAAATCCCAATGACACGTGAGGGATATGTCGACACTTCAAGTGATGACCCTTAAGTCAAATGTTATCACTCGGGGGCTCGTGAGACCCTCGCAAAAGCAGGTCACCATGGCTTGTATGACGCACTCCGTCTAATACTTTGACCATCGTCTTACTCCAAGACTCAGTCAAAGTGGGGGCTAAAGGGAAGGTTTGATGATGAGAACATAAATCTCCACTTGACAACGCATCTCCTATAAAATAACGAATCTCAATTCCCCTTTTCATTTCACCCGAAACCTGCTATTTATAGAAACCTGCTATTTATGGAAACCTGCTAAAAATAGTAACTGTCGTAATGGGTAGTTGTTAAAAGTGGCAAGTCATAAAAGATAGAAACCTGTCAGAATTAGGTGTTGCACTCCAACATAAATCCTAAATGAGATAGAAATTGCGAGAGAATCCTATTCCTAATACGATTCGAAAATAAGAGTTACGTATTAATTAAAATCCTAACGAGCCTAGAGTTCGTAACGGGCCCAGATGCATTCCATCATAAAATTAATACGCACTAAAAGACTCGATTAAGTCTCATACACTCCGGATTCTAAGAGTCCGAATATGACAAAGAAACGGCCCATACCCTATTTTCAACGCCTGGCTCTGGGCGCCGAAATCTTCGGCGCCCAGCCCTGGGCGCTGAAATTACCTGGGACGTGTTCTTTCCTAATTATTCGTGGATTAGAGTTCTACAATTCTATCTTTCCACGAACTCCTTTCTATAAATATAGCCCCAAGTTCGACGTGAAAAGAGCACAACACACAATTATTATTCTGAGTATTGACTCTAAACCCCTAAGCCTAAGCCTCACGCTGCGAAATTGATCACGCGTTCTGTCGCAATCAATCCAAAAATTGAACAGAACGTATCCTGTCCCGTAACTTAAGATTCGTTAAATAAAAGGAGAAATAGCAAAGTCAAAGTGGTTAATTAGTTTTCTGAGAACCGTGACGCACCTCTCAAGGGTGCGTCGTAATGTGTCCCTTTTCCATGGTTTAATTGCTTTCCTCGCCCTTTTTATGAACTATTTAACTAATTAAATCTGATTGTTCTATCACGCCTAATAAAGATAACATTTTTGGGAAATTGGATTATTATGCTACGTCCCTTAAAACAATCTAAATCAGATAATCGCGCTCGATCTAGTATTATATGTTGCATATTGTTAAAATCAACTCAGATTAGTTTAATAGTTAACGCATGTCCCTTCAATTATTTATGCTGAGCTAGTAAGGATATCCTGCCTCTGGAGTTATCGAAGAGCGAGTACTCCTCTCGGTAGTTACAGTCCCCCGAACCCTCAATCTCTACCTCGCGGGTGTATGTTGAGAGATCCCCACACCAGGGATCACAAGGGAACCTACGTCCATCGTGGTCAAACATAATTGCACTCCCTTTATGTCACGATAACCGGGTTTTGTCAGTTTTTCTCATTGTCGTTAAAAACTGAATGGCGACTCCTATATTACTAGTCAATTGGGTGTAAACTCACAGGAAATCCAATTACACTTGATTTGACAAAAAAGAAGCATCACACCCACGAGGGACAAGGTCACGCATTAGCCTCGTGCTTTTTCGCCACCCCCTCACACCGGCATACAAAGAATGGGCTTGATTGCAGAACATCTTGACCGTTCTCCGTCCCGAGTCGAAAACTTTGACTTGCGCTTTCCTAACCGAACGCTCAGTCAAAGTGGGGGCTTATGTAGACACCTAATTTGTGTCCCCCCTTTGGGATGATGACGATACCATTATTCTTATTAGGAGGTTGGAGCAACTCCGTGCGGAAATCCCAATTGCTAAGAACATTTACAAAATCCAATAGCCAAAATCCAATCCCCGAGGCCGTTCCCATTCCGGAACTCAGTACAAAATACAAATTCCAAAAATCAATTTCAAAATCCAAGTTCAATCTCACCCAATGGACTATCCCATTGGTTTTACAATGCCTTTTCCAGTCGAAATGACACTAAGCAATCCAATTTCGGGCGCCGACCCACAAAACCGAGCGAGCCGGGCCTCGTCCCGTAAAACCAAATTCAAAAACCCGGAAACAACTAGTTTTTAGTCGCAAACTTCCTTAATCATCAAGCAAACACTACGTGCCAACTTCGTACAAAGGTAAACCAATACAAGCCAAAACTAGGACGACATCTTTCGTCCTTTTTGGCAGCTTCTGCGCCAGGTCAGCAGCGCCTGGCGCTGGCAGTTGCGCTGGACGCTGGTGTGAGCTGGCGTTTAGCAGCATCTTCTCCTATTTAAACCCCTAATTCTGAGCATTATGGGGAGGCAAAATCAAAACACAACGTCGTAATACAAAAATTGCCACTCAAATCAAAAATACAAAAATCCTCCAAAATCACATACAATTTTCAAGTTCTAAGCAATTGGGAGCTCTAAAAGGAATTCTTGCCTAAACCTAACTAGGTAATTCCGAATCCCACCCCTAATTAATCATGTTTCTTTGATTTTCTATTTCAAAAATGATTAGTAAGTTGGCATTTTTAATCCTAAAAGTGTCACTTACAACAATCATACATTTCTTACAAAATCCAAACTTTATGTGATACAAAAATACAAACTTTCAAGATTCAATGATGTTCAAAGTTGTTTGTAATCACTTTTTTGAAGTAGAATCACCTTCAAAACATGGAGTAATCAAAGATGATGCCTTTCTAATGTTTAAAGGTTTAATCTTTGAGATTCAAGATGAAATTTTTCAAATTTCAAATTTCAAGTTCAAGTTTCAAGATCCGATAATGTTTAGGGTTGTTTGCAATCACTTCCTTAAACTAGGATCATTTCAAAATAAGAGCTCATCAAAAATCAAGCCTTTTCAACATTAAAAGGTCCAATCTTTGAGATTCAAGACTCTTAAATTCAATATTTCAAGTTCAAGTTCAATATTTCAAAGTTCAACATTTCAAGTTCAATATTTCAAGTCCAACATTTCAAGTTCAATATTTCAAGTCCAACATTTCAAGATTCAAACTTTTCAAAGTTCAAGTTCTATGTTCAAAATCTAAGACACTTTAGGTCGAGCAACTTGACCTAAAGTAGAGATTTTTGCTTTGAATCCGTGTCGGGCACACTTAATTTTAAGGAGTCGCTTGGCGTTCGGATCTCATGTGCTAAAATTCAAGTTCAATACAGCACTTTCAATTATGCAAGTTCAATACCGCACTTTCAATTATGCAATTTCAATTCCGTACTTTCAATTATGCAATTTCAATTCCACACTTCAATTATGCAATTTCAATTCCGCAACTTTACTTGCCTAGTCCTTATAGGCAATGTGGTTCTACCTCCTAGTCCATTTCTAGGTGGTCTTGTACTTTATTAATTCCGCACTTATTTTGCATTGAGATGTTGCTTTACTTGCTTATTGCTTTCATCACCTAACATGCTAAATACAACAACATGCAAGGTTACTCCACGCTTTACAAAGATAATTTCTTGGACAAACCGATCTTAGGTTGCCTTAAATTAACTTTAAAGCAAAGTGACCACAATACAAACTAGAAATTCGATTTGTTCTAAATTCAAACCCACATAGTCTAAACTAGGGTATTTTGGAAAATGTTGTTCCACGCACTTGAATCATTTTCAAAGCTCGCGGAATAAGAATCTCGTTCCCTTGCCCGGATCTCACCCATCCGTTTCTAAGATTCAATGCCTTATCCTAATAGAGTCATCTTTTCGGTCTTTCCAAACGAGACCCCAAATAATGTTTGGTGGCGACTCCTTCAAAGTACAAAGATACGAAAGATTTCTAAAACAACTGCCCCTGTAGGGGAAAAAGGATAAGTACGAGAAAATAAACCCTCTACAGGCACATCTTCTGATGACAAGGAGGTCTCGGCACATCTTTTGATGACGACACGGTCTCGACACATCTTTTGATGACGAGGTGGGTTTGTACTCATACTGGGGATTGGTGGCGATGGAGGTTGCGGATCTGATATGCGATTGTAGGGCTTCATTCTCCTTTGGAGGAGGCTGATGCGCTGCTTCATTTCCTCAAGATGGCGAGTCACACCATTGGATGACCTTGGGTTTGCGGACATGGTGGTGAATTGGGTTATTTTTAGTGAACGAATGAGATTATCAGGCTATTCTTGATTGTCAGCCCCACTTTGGGCGCCTAATTGTTTTGGACAAATTCTACCTAGGGTCGAATTCGTCGGAGGGAGGGGGTGATAACAATCCGAATAAGAAAGATAATATAAAGATGATGAGAACAAAGATGAAAAACTCTTACGGAAAGGGGAGAGGGGTAGTATATTATTAAGCAATAAGGAAACGTATGATCATGTTTAGATTACAATAATACGTTTGAGAGAGAGTAAGAGGAGAATATTATTATGAAGTGTGAATATAATACATAAAATGAGCCTACAATTCCTATTTATACATGAATCCTTGAGTGTAACATAAAACAAGAATTTAATCACGGATTTATTGGGTGTAACTAGGGATGGAAACGGGTAGGATCCGGACCGGATCCTCTAGGATCCAAATCCAGATCCCTTTTGTTAGGCAAGGATCCAGATCCTACCCGGATCCGCTGGGTATTGAAATTAAGGATCCAGATCTGACGGATCCTACGGACCCGGGTCCAAACCGGATCCTAACTTATTTTTTCATCAAACGACCCTAATTTTCATTTTAACCTTAAAATATAGTTTAATAAAACTTCAATAACAACGTTATTTGTCCATACAAACATTCACTAAAATCAAATTTAACAAATACAACGTAAATAATATTTAAAGTTCAATAAACTTCAATAATACTACAATTCTTAAGTCTTTATTTTTATATTTTAATTTTTTTTATAAAAACGGGTAAACGGATCCGGATCCGGTTAATAACTTAGGACCCGATCCAGATCCGTTTTTAAAACCAAGGATCCAGACCCTACTCAGATCCGTCGGGTCCAAAAATTGAGGATCCAGATCCGCTGAAAACGGATCTGGATCCACGGATCCGGGTCGGGTCCATTACCCACTGCCATCCCTAGATGTAACTCCCCTATCATTTAATACTTGTAACCGTCCCTTGATTTCAGCCTATCATTCAATGCTTGTAACCATCCCTTGATTTCAGCTTTGCCTTTATTACTGCTCATATGCCTGCCATATGATCATTTGAATGGGTCCACCTTGCCACGTCACGAGGACGGTATTTTTCCGCCCTAACAGGTACATACAAAATTCACCAGATACCCTTGTATTTTCAATAATTACGTAGTTACCCACGAAGCTTTATAAAGTGCATTTATTGCCTTTATTGGCTAATGATGTTAAGTCTCCGTTAGTGTATTTTTTTAATTATACCCTTTTCTTACTTGATTGCAAATTAACGAAGGGTCAAATCATGAATTTCTAAAAATTTCAGGGGTATTTGGTGAATTTTGAAACCAAGAGGTTAGCTGATGCATTTTTTTAAATGTCAAGGATATCTGGTGGAAAGATCGTTACTATAATTTTTTTTATAAAATAGTGGAATGTTATTAAACATTTTGACGGGTAGAAATTAGTTGCAATTCATCACTCCCCGAATTTTGTAAATCATCACTCCCCGAATTTTGACCAATGTTATTAAACATTTTGACGGGTAGAACATTTTGTAAATCTGGTTCTTCCCCGAATTTGACTTATGACGGGTAGAAATTAGTTGCAATTCATCACTCCACTTTCTTGATTTTTTGTCAATATATATCCACAATAATAAGCACCCCTAAACTGAAGCAGATTAATAATAATCGAAGAAAAAATGATTAATATTTGTATCCTCCTTCTCTCAAAGACAACACAAAGGCTCACACACAATACCAAACTTCATCAAATGATAACAAGTAACGATTTTATTTAGGGCAGTGAGCTACACAATAAAAACACATTTGGGTGATGTTGAGTTATTACAAATTAACTTTCTCCGGTCAACCCATTGCACATCACCTCTCAGATCATGATAGGCTTTACGAATGAAAAACTTAGCTTCATTCAAGACAACAATTCCTCCATTAGTCCCTACCAGATATTCTCTAGCAATTAGGATCTTCCTCACCACCCACGAGGCTTGAGACGGTATAGGCATAGTGGTGAGATCCCATTCTTCACATAATAACTATGAACCCGTTTAACCTAGATTCTATCCTTCTTCTGAGCTAAACACCATAGTAACTTAAAAACAACAACCTTATTCCACATTTGGACACATAGAATATTAAGGCCCTCTACTGACTTCGGTAAACAAATTGAATCCCAAGCTACAAGCGATCTCTTAGAGATACCTGCAGAACCAGTCCACAAGAAGGAACGACAAGCAGACTAAATTACCTTTACAAACCTAGTGGCAGAACAACAACCTGACACCAAAAAGTTTGGATATTGAACAACACTGCTTTAATGAGTTGAACTCTCCCTGCATAAGTCGGTAACTTTGCGGTCCAACTATCAATCCTAGCCAAGACTTTTCTAATTAACCGTTGACTTTGCATAATAGTAAGTCTCTCGAAAGACAGGGGCACTCCAATGTATCTAAAGGGAAGATCTTCCTTAGATAAGCCTAAGTCACGAAGAAGGACATTCTGAACATGACGATCAACCCCACCAAAGTAAATTGAACTTTTTGTAGGATTACCATTGCGTCCAGAAGCTTCAGAGAAAATATCGAAAGCATGAAACAATTTCGTAACAGATTCAGTCGTTTGCAAAGCAAACATGAGTTAAATCCAACTTCTTGCATTTGGGGTGGAAGTGAAAACCAATCGTGTTCTTCAACCCCAAAAGGCATCGATTGAGATATTCCATGCTCAAAACAAACAAATAAGGTGAAATATGGATCACCTTGTATAAGCCCTTTCCTGCTCGCAAAAGGAATTTTCAACTCACCATTGACATTGAAACCGTATGAAACAGAAGACAAACATGCCATAATCCACCGCTCAAATTGATAAGGGAAGCCTAGCTCCAAAATTAGAAACTTCAGAACGGGCAACTCAACTGTGTCACACGCTTTATACAAGTCCACCTTTACCATAAATCTTGGAGACAAGCCTTTCCTATTATACCCTTTAACTAATTCATGAGTCAGCAAGACATTATCAAAGATAACCATGCCTTTTAGAAAAGTTGATTGGCTATCTCCTACAACATTAGAGAGAACGATTTGCCTCCTGCTTGCCAAAAATTTGGAAATAATTTTGTACAAGACATGGCAACAAGCTATAGGCCTATACTCTTTTATAGAAATAACATTCTCGACTTTAGGAATTAAAGAGATATAAGTACAATTGATATTTCTAGGCATGAAACTAGATAAAAAAAACTCTTAACTGCACTAATGATACTGTCACCAATAATGGAGCAAGTCTTCTTAAAAAAGTAGACATTAATATCATCCATGCCGAGGCTAATGCGTGACCTCGTCCCTCGTGGGTGTGACGATTCCTTTTTTATTCAATCAAGTGTAATTGGATTTCCTGTGAGTTTACACCCAATTGACTAGTAATATAGGAGTCGCCATTTAGTTTTTAACGAAAATGAGAAAAACTGACAAAACCCGGTTATCGTGACATAAAGGGAGTGCAATTATGTTTGACCACGACGGCCGTAGGTTCCCTTGTGATCCCTGGTGTGGGGATCTCTCAACATACACCCGCAAGGTAGAGATTGAGGGTTCGGGGGACTGTAACTACCGAAAGGAGTACTTCGCTCGTCAATAACTCCAGAGGCAGGATATCCTTACTAGCTCAGCATAAATAATTGAAGGGACATGCGTTAACTATTAAACTAATCTGAGTTGATTTTAGCAATATGCAACATATAATACTAGATCGATCGCGATTATCTGATTTAGATAGTATTAAGGGACCTAGCATGATAATCCAATTTCCCGAAAATATTATATTTGTTAGGCGTGATAGAACAATCAGATTTAGTTAGTTTAACAGTTCATAAAAAGGGTGAGGAAAGCAATTAAATCATCGAGAAGGGGCACATTACGACGCACCCTTGAGAGGTGCGTCATGGTTCTCAGAAAACTAACCACTTTGACTTTGCTATTTCTCCTTTTTATTTAACGAATCTCAATTATGGGACAGGATACGTTCCGTTCGATTTATGGATCGATTGCGACAGAACGCGTGAACAATTTCGCAGCGTGAGGCTTAGGCTAAGGGTTGGAGTCAATTCTCAGAATATAATTGTGTGTTGTGTGTGTTCTTTTCACGTCGAATTTGGGGCTGTATTTATAGGGAAGAGTTCGTGGAAAGATAGAATTGCAGAGTTCTAATCCACAAAGAATTAGGAAAAAACACGTACCCAGGTATTTTCAGCGCCCAGGCCTGGGCGCCGAAGATTTCGGCGCCCAGAGCCAGGCGTTGAAAATAGGGTATGGGCTGTTTTTTTAGTCATGTTCGGATTCCTGAAATCCGTAGTGTTTGAGACTTAATCGAGTCTTTTAGTGCGTATCAATTTCATGACGGAATGCGTCTGGGCCCGTTACGAACTCTAGGCTCGTTAGGAATTTAATTAATACGTAACTCTTATTTCCGAATCATATTAGGAATAGGATTCTCGCAGTTTTCTATCTCATTTAGGATTTATGTTGGAATGCAACACCTAATTCTGACAGGTTTCTATCCTTTATGATTTGCCACTTTTAGAAGCTACCTTTTACGGCAGTTACTATTTTTAGCAGGTTTCCATAAATAGCAGTTTTCTATAAATATAAGGTTTCGGGTGAAATGAAAAGGGGAATTGAGATTCGTTTATTTTATAGGAGATGCGTTGTCAAGTGGAGATTTATGCTTTCATCATCGAACCTTTCCCTTTCGGGAATGGGGACAAAAGTAGGTGTCTACAGTTAGCCCCCACTTTGACTGAGTCTTGGAATAAGACAATGGTCAAAGTATTAGACGGAGTGCGTCACACAAGCCATGGTGTATGTGACCTGTTTTGCGAGGGTCTCACGAGCCCCCGAGTGATAACATTTGACTTAAGGGTCATCACTTGAAATGTCGACATATCCCTCACGTGTCATTGGGATTAGTCAACTGATAGTATAGAAACTTCCTCACTTTGTCATTGGAAGGATCTAAAGGTGCATAGAAATTCCCTCACTTTGTCATTGGGAGTAGCTACAGATGTTTTCGAAATCAAAGCTATAAAGTGTAATTGGGCCTGGCCAAGCCCAACCACGAGGTAAAAATGTTTTTTTAAAGATTCTCATTTTAAGGGCTAGCTAAACGAGAAAACCCCCTTGTTTTTATGGGACGTAAAACGAAGGAAAATCCAGCACATCGCTCTTTTTTGGAAAAAACAAAAAACCAATCCTATCCTTTTAATTTTTGGAAAAGGGAAAACCAGAAAAAGTTATCGCTGCAGCGACTAAGGACCTGCACGGTTAGTGATGCAGACCCCGCCGGCTAAAGATGGCGAGCCTGTCCGCTAAGGGTGGACACCCCGTCCGATAGAAGTGGACGAATCTGTTTTTGAATTTTGAAAATAAGGAATGACAAATTATGGAAGAATTTCTAACGCCCAGAGCTGGGCGTTGAAAATGCGAAGGGGAGACGGGTCTTTAAATTCGCGGACCGTCTCCTTCCTTTCCCATTTCCACCATTTTCGCTCAAGCTCCTCATCTCTTTCAACTGATTTCTTGCTCGTTTCTTTACTTTTCTTTACGAATTCTACTCCAAATCACTTCGTAATCTTCCCAATGTAAGTAATCTTCAGTAATTCTGAGCTTTTTTGTCAATTTTAATATTTTTGTCAAGTATTTTTATGTATGAAATTGAATTGGGGGTTTTTGATTTTGTGCCCCTTTCCTTCAATTAGATAGTTGGAAATGTTCTTCATAACATGTTAATTAGTTTGTGCATGTTAATTTTCGCAAGCATGTTGATTCTTGTTGAATTTGGGCATTTTCATGCTAGCCCCCAAGTATACCTACGGCTCTAGTGTTTTCTTACAATGTAGGTGTTCTTGGCATATTGCTTGCATTCCTCATAATTCATGAATGACAAATTATGGAAGAATTTTCATTTTGTTGGAGTTAATTAAAAAAATTTCACTTAGGGAATTTTTTGCTCGATATGAACTTAGTATCATGTCTTAGGGAACAAAAAATTGTATGACTCCATTTTATGAGCGGAATGCACTCCTTTAGTAATTGGTGTGAGTACCAGTCATGTTAATGCCTTATTGTATTATTGATCAGCATGCCTGACGAGTCGTCACCTCCTTTTGGTGGCCACGAGGAGCGTGGCATGACGCGTCAGTCTACTGGCGCGGGTCCCCTATGGGTGGGCCCTGAGCTCTACGACGGTCGTGATCTGCACTACGACCTAGAGCACCACGTGACTTCCCGCCTTCACGCGAGGAGAGGGACTACGGTTCGCGGCTATGGCGCAGCGACGAGTGAGACCGTTTTTAGCTTCCTGAGCTCGGACGCCGAGGCTTTGGTAAGGGCGAGCTCACTGTTTCCGGTGGTCGAGACCTTCTGGGTGATACTGCGGCTTAACATCTCCCTGTCCTTTCTGCGGTCGTTCATGAGGTGGTGGTGGGATACCACCAACACCTTCCATTTTCCTTGGGGCGAGATGACGATCACTCCCGAGGACTACACGGCTTTGACGGGCTTGACCTTTACAGGGAACCCCGTTCGTCTGAGGTCGGATGGCCCATCGCCGACTGTTGCTGAGGGTACCAGGCTCCTGGGCTCGTGGATGGGTAGGAGATTGCCTTCGTACCAGCCCCGTGGGATACCTTTCGCTGAACTGATGTGGGCCTTAGAGCATGGGGTAGAGGAGTCGCCTGCGAGACAGGCTCGGCTGTTCTACCTCCATTTTATTACTTCCACTTTTCTATCGGGTCCGACTGACACCTTTGACCCGAGGTGGATAGGCATGGTGGAGGACGTGTCTACACTGGGTGACTAAAGCTGGGGAGATTTGGGCTATGCGACGCTCGTCGGCCAGATGAGTTTGGCGGTGCGCGACTCGGACCCGAGTAGACGTCACTTTGTGATTACGTTAGCGGGAGTGCCGCGTTTGATCGAGGTATGTGCCTAGATTTTCTTTTGCTTTCTCGCTTTTACCGGGCCTCTTTTTTTTTGATGTTTTATTGTCTTTTCTTTTTGCAGCTGTGGGCCTTTGAGCACTTACCTTGGCTAGCTCCCCGAAAGGGGCAGAGGCCTTTGGAGTACCCTGCCGGTCTTCGTTGGGGTTGGAAGAAGAAGCTGACAGTGCGTCCACTGCCCGATACCGTGTGGGATCTCATTCGGGACGGGAACCTTGAGCATGTGCAGAATCTTATCCTCTATCTTGTATTTCGTCATTCTTTTTATTTTCTATGTTCGAGATCTGATCGTGTTTGTACAAAAACAGGTGGTTTGGACCCCATGGCTCTCTTTTAGGGGTACTCATGCTTCGGTCAGGGATAGTTATGCCCTGAGCAAGATGCGGGTCTTGTTCGTTGGCCGTCGGGACCCTGTCTGGTACCTGGGAGAGGGGTACGTATGCAGACGGTCGGGGATTTTTCGGTGCCTAGGCCTCCGCCTGCGACCATGCTGTCTACTCGCTCGATAGGCGAGTCGTGGCGGGTCCACTCGAGGACTGGCGTGCCGGCGACGGAATTGGTGATAGAGGGAGCTAGCTATTACCAGTTTATCCAGGATTCTCTTCGTCTCCCGGAGCCTGGCGCGGTAAGTTGCCCTCTCTTTTCGTATTGATTTTAGTGTTTTCATGCTCGTGCCCATGTGTTTATGTCTACTGTGTTTTGTGCAGGAGTGTCCTGACCCTTCGTTGGGGGGATGGGTGCTTCCCGATGCTCGGATCTCGTATACCGGAGAGAGTGGATCCGAGATTGTGGAGACTTTCCCGGAAGATCGGGTTTTCCATGCTCCGCTCCCTGATGGAGTACAGGCGGTATGCACCTTTTATTTGTGCACTCTTCTTATATTTTTTTTCTCTCTTTTTTTTGTTATTAACATTCCTGTTTCAGGTTCCGGCCCGTACGGCCAACGCGATGGTGGGAGTGATCAACCGGTTGAAGTCCGCGTTGGTTCGAGCCCGATCTGCACTTTCTTGCAGGAGCCCCCACTCTACTCGGGTAATGTGCCCTCTTTTTTTCTTTTGATCTGTACCTTTTGTTTGGCTTTCTGTTACTCACTCTCTTTTTGTCTTTTCTTGTAGACGGGTGCTGGCCGAGCCGGGGCCGACGACGCGGGTCCCTCGGGCGGGGGACACGGTCATGAGAGAGAGAGGGAACGGCACTCGCCCCTACGGCATCGTCGTTCCGACGCGGGGGTGAGTTCTTCCGGGGAGAGGTCCGAGCCGGAGCGTAGGCGACGTTCCGTGTCGGTGGCCCGAGAGCCTAGCCCCGAGTTGCAGTCACAGCCTCATTTTTGGGGTGATTCTGGCTGGGGGCCCTCATACCACGAGGAGTGGAGTGGATGGACCGGCGAGGCTTGGAGACATGAAGCCGGTGACGAGTCTTAGGCTTACCTCCTGTTTTGTACATATTCATTCTTGTATTCCGCATGTATATATATTTTTTTGCGATTTTTGGTGCAAGAATATTTTGAGCCTTCCGTGGGCCTTGCTTTAACATATTATAGTAATATTAGCTTTCTAAACCAACAACGAATTTTGAAAAGGGAAAGAATTTCGTAAAAATAATGAGTTCATACAAGAGTGCACACATATTTTTAGACTAACCGACTACTTGGGGTATTACATATGCATGTTCACTATTTTTTTGTTTTTTGCCGACTCGTGTCATACTCCTTTGTTGGGCTTGTTCCTGAAAATTCTTGTTGCTTTGTTTTTCATTCTATTTGGTCTTGCCCGTGCATGGGTTAGGGTATAGTGCCCTTTGCAATATCTTTTCTTCTTGATGCGTTGCATGACTTTATTATTTTTTAATTTTTATTGGACCAAATCCTTGATAAGGATTGCCTACGTATCTTGTCAGAATCAGGTCGTGCGTAGTTCTAGCTTTTGAAATTTTTTTGAAAGGGTGTTCATTACACGTCTGCTTCCCCCCCAAGTGTTCGTGGTTCTTTTGACGGTTCGAAAAAGGAGTACGAACACTTGCAGAATCGGGAGGATAGGTGGCAAGAGAGAATGACGCCCGTTCAAGGGCGAAAGAAATATCGGCGCCCAGGCCTGGGCGTGAAAAATAACAGCGCCCAGTCCTGGGCGTTGAAGTTTTGTCCTTCGCTTTTCCTACTTTATCGAGTTTTATGTCGTTTGTTTAGAGTAATGTACAGAATGCTTGCATATGAGTCTTAACGTGTTTTATTAGATGCCTTAACTCCGGACTGGACTTTATTAAATATAGTACTTTTTCAATTGGTCTAAGTTCGTGAGGTTAGCGAATTCCGCTCCATCTATGTCAGCTAGTTGGACTGCTCCGCCAGGTAGGATGGTCTTTACAAAATATGGTCCTATCCAGTTAGGCCGGAATTTTCCTCGAGGGTCCGTAGTAAGTGCGCGGACTTCTTTTAATACAAAATCGCCTTCTTTGATATTTCGAGGTTTGACTCTTTTGTTGAATTGCCTTGCGATGCGCTTTTGATACACTTTCACGTGATGTAAAGCTCTCAACCTCCGTTCGTCTAAAAGGACGAGCTCGTCGTACCTAGCTTGAACCCAATCAGCTTCGGGTAGCTTGCTTTCTTGGACGATCCGGAGGGAGGGAATTTCCAACTCGATCGGTTGAACTGCTTCCATTCCGTATACCAAGGAGTAGGGTGTTACTCCAATGGAGGTGCGGATTGAGGTTCGATAGCCCCATAATGCGAAGTGTAATTTGTTGGGCCAATCCTTATAATTTTCGGCCATTTTTTCGATTATGACTTTAATATTTTTGTTGGCCGCCTCTACCGCGTCGTTCATTTGCGGCCTGTAGGGAGAGGATTTATGGTGTTTGACATGATATTTTTCGAGCAGGTCTTGGACTTCGGCCCTAAAGTGGGAACCTTGGTCACTTATGATTTCATGTGGAACCCCGTATCGACAGAATATGTTCTTTTCTAGGAATCGAGCGACATGTTTGGCCGTTAATTTTGCATAGGAGACTGCCTCTACCCATTTAGTGAAGTAATCAATTGCGACTAAAACGTACTCGTGTCCCCCCTACGCCTATTGGTGTTACCTTGCCGATTATATCTATACCCCAGGTGGAAAAGTGTAGACACCTACTTTTGTCCCCATTCACGAAAGGGAAAGGTTCGATGATGAAAGCATAAATCTCCACTTGACAACGCATCTCCTATAAAATAACGAATCTCAATTCCCCTTTTCATTTCACCCGAAACCTGCTATTTACAGAAACCTGCTATTTATGGAAACCCGCTAAAAATAGTAACTGCCGTAAAGGGTAGCTTCTAAAAGTGGCAAGTCATAAAAGATAGAAACCTGTCAGAATTAGGTGTTGCGCTCCAACATAAATCCTAAATGAGATAGAAAACTGCGAGAATCCTATTCCTAATATGATTCGGAAATAAGAGTCATGTATTGATTGAAATCCTAACGAGCCTAGAGTTCGTAACGGGCCCAGACGCATTCCGTCATGAAATTAATACGCACTAAAAGACTCGATTAAAGTCTCAAACACTCCGGATTCTAGGAATCCGAATTTGACAAAGAAACGGCCCAAACAGCAATTTCAACGCCCAGCCCTGGGCGCTGAAATTGCCTGGATCCTATTTTCAACGCCCAGAGCTGGGCGCCGAAATCTTTGACGCCCAGCCCTGGGCGCTGAAAATATCTGGGTACGTGTTTTTTCCTAATTCTTTGTGGATTAGAACTCTGCAATTCTATCTTTCCACGAACTCTTCCCTATAAATAGACCCCTAAATTCGACGTGAAAGGAACACACAACAACACACAATTATATTCAGAGTATTGACTCCAACCCTTAGCCTAAGCCTCTCGCTGCGAAACTGTTCACGCGTTCTGTCGCAATCGATCCATAAATCGAACAGAACGTATCCTGTCCCATAATTGAGATTCGTTAAATAAAAATGAGAAATAGCAAAGTCAAAGTGGTTAGTTTTCTGAGAACCGTGACGCACCTCTCAAGGGTGCGTCGTAATGTGTCACTTTTCGATGATTTAACTGCTTTCCTCGCACTTTTTATGAACTGTTAAACTAACTAAATCTGATTGTTCTATCACGCCTAACAAATATAATATTTTTGGGAAATCGGATTATCGTGCTAGGTCCCTTACTGCTATTTAAATCAGATAATCACGATCGAATTAGTATTATATGTTGCATATTGCTAAAATCAACTAAGATTAGTTTAATAGTTAACGCATGTCCCTTCAATTATTTATGCTGAGCTAGTAAGGATATCCTGCCTCTGGAGTTATCGACGAGCGAAGTACTCCTCTCGGTAGTTACAGTCCCCCGAACCCTCAATCTCTACCTTGCGGGTGTATGTTGAGAGATCCCCACACCAGGGATCACAAGGGAACCTACGGCCGTCGTGGTCAAACATAATTGCACTCCCTTTATGTCACGATAACCGGTTTTTGTCAGTTTTTCTCATTGTCGTTAAAAACTGAATGGCGACTCCTATATTACTAGTCAATTGGGTGTATACTCACAGGAAATCCAATTACACTTGATTGAATAAAAAGAATCGTCACACCCACGAGGGACGAGGTCACGCATTAGCCTCGTGCTTTTTCGACCCCCTCACAATGGCGACTCCACTGGGGATAGTGAAGGAAATACTCGTGCTTGTAGGTAATCAAAATAGCCGAAGGGTGAAAAGATCCTACCCCGCGTTTATTTCCCCATCAAGTTGGGACGACCTGAAAATCAGCATATTAATGTGAACGGGCAGAACCGCATAACGAATCTCGGCTCCCTCGGGAGTTGGGACTAGGGATACCTTTTTCCGCCAATAGGGGGGTGCATACGCCGCGCATGTTTCCCACTCGGTACTTGTGCAGGTAGTACACCTATCCCGAACCCAATCGCTCGATCATTAGGTCCCTCTCGCCTGCATGCCCCCTTGGCTTGCACTTGCGGGTTGGCCTCTTGGGCGAAATTCGTCTGTTGAAGACACTACCTCGACCAGGGCATGTGTTGGATCTACGATAGAAGCGGTACCAAGCCAGGCGCAAATAAACTACCCATAGAAGCCTATCATAAACTACGTGACATATTTAATTTTCAAATCCATGTTTGTAATGTAGTTATGTGTAGCGAACTATGTGACTATGTTATGATTGTGCGTACGAATAATGCTAGACAAACAATGCTAGAGAACCAACGAACTTAAAAATTTCCCAAACATTCATGAACCAATTTGCCAAAGAGTTATACCAAAATACGTGTTCCGCAAGCCCGAACGATCGCCACAAAGATAAGCGACGCTCGGGATAGCCTGTAATGAATCCCACAAACGCTGCACAACGCGTAAAGGACGTTATTAGGCAAGCACGCAAAATCGAAGTCGCATAAACAAAAGTAGACGCAAACAGAAAACGAGAACCGGCCAGGGACGCATTTTCAACGCCCCTGGCTGGGCGCCAGAATTTCTCACGCCCGACGCTGGGCGCTGAAGTTGCTGCTTGGCCTTTTGGTCAGGCACAGCAGCCTCGGTGGCCGCGCAAAAAAAAACACGTAGCAAAAAAAAACTTTTCGTAAAAATTGCTGCAAGGGCGTATGAAAAGGAACTCGACTCTAAAAGCGACTAAAAAAATAAAAATAAAAAACTCTTTGTGTCGTTGTTAGGCCTCCTACGACGACAATGCTCGGCACCAAAACCGAGCATGCTAATTAAACGACCTTGAATTTCACATGGGCAAAGTATTCAAAAAATAATGTTCGAATAAAGTCTTCAAGAAAAAAATAAATGTTCAAATAAATCCGAGTCTAGACTAGGCTATGCCAAAGTACAATCCAAATCCTAAGTCTTAGTTGTCTTATCCATAGAATCGGTCCTAATGCTTGGCGTCGTTCTGCAAGTTAAAAGGTTAAACCATATTGAGTCTCCCCTCCTAACATTTAAATCAATAAGCACCCATACATAATTGTCATCCCTTGCTAAGAATCCACTGTCTCAATACTCTCTCTCACCAATAAAAGAATATATTATAGTATTTGCAAAATGGAAACAGTCACATTCTGAAAATCATTCCTCCATAGTCGCACAACCCCCAAAGTGAACCTAAGGTATCAATACCATTGGCAAAAAATTATTAATGGCCTCAAGGCTTATGATCACATTGGGTCACGACTATCATAGTCCTCTTGAGCCACTCGCTCCTTTAAATACTCCTAAGTACGGACTAAAAGATTTTCCATGAATGCAACATGACCAACCATGAAAATACCCAAATCGGCATACCATAAGGCTACCATTGGGGTAAAGCAATACACACTAAGAGAGAAGCCGCACTAATGATTCTAGTCTTGCAAAAATAAAAATTCGATCTCCCCAATTAACTACCTCGCCAACATTAAGCAAAATGGCGCATGACAAATGAACACCCAAGGATTAAAATCTAAAGTGTCAACCAACGAAAGTTATGGTCCAATTAGCCTAAGTCTGAGAGTCGCTTGGTCAAGTATTATAGGCTTACGCCACGTCATTATTTTGAGTCTAGGCCACTCCCTTATATTCATACCGGGTTATAATCAGAAAGATTAATGAAAGTTTGAGTCTAAATCACAACTTCCAGTTAAAATCCGAGAAACTGGAATCTGAACAAGAAGCAAAAATTATTTTCGATGTAATTCTTTCGTTAAATTTCAATAAGGTAAAAACAACATTTTGAATCAACGCTATTTGCACATTTTAAGAAACGACTAAATATGCTTGCAAAGTAAGACAATTTAAAGGTCCACCCTAGGCCTACTAAAGCTAAAGGTCCACCCTAGGCCTATTAAAGTTAAAGGTCCACTATAGGCCTACCAAACGAGGCTCACTCAGTCTCGCCTCGGGACTCAAAGACCACAACCATCTACCTCTTAGCCCAAATAAAAAATTTTGAAGGATTTATGTTGGGGAGAAATCCCAAGAAAAAAGAAAAAATAGAAAGAGAAAAGGGAGAGCGAAAAGAGAGAGCCATGAAATACTTAGCCCGTACCTCCCAAAGTACGAAATCTACTCAAGTAAACGAAGGAAAAGAATTGAGTCAACCAATCCAAATCATAAAATTCTACGATGTCTACCCTTTCCAATCCTTATGCCCTTAGACGCCTTCGCTCTGGGGTCCCTGTTCAGCTCATTTAACCCATCCATTTCTCATTGCCATAACCCAAGAAACCATTACCTCGACTCTTGTTCTTGAACTCGTTGTCAACCGCAAACCACGCACGGCCATTGACACGTGCGTCATACCCATTATTTCCAAAACCTGCTCTTATACCACCATTAGCATAATGACCATATAACTTGTGTGGATACATCCTGTTGATATACCCTTGAGCCGTCCCCATGCTACTCATTGGCCTTGGTTGATGTAAACTCGTGACACTAGCACAAAGCTGCAAATTGTGAGCCCTAGCAGATATAATCCTCATGCTTGACCAACACCTATACAAATTCTCCTATCTCATTCAATCCATCTTTCAAGCCGTCTTGAGTCACAAACAAAAAAAAAAGGAAACAAATGAAAAGTGCAAAAAAAAATAATAAAATGTGAATAATAAAAAAGAAACTTTGCAAAAGCGCCTCTAAAGTTAGTCTAAATCGAAAAATAAAGAAGCATTTAGCGCACCAAAAAATATCCGCCCAGAAACCATTTTCAGCGCCCAGAGCTGGGCGCCGAAATCTTTAGCGCCCAAGCCTGGGCGCCGAATCTCTCTGCTTGCTGAAAAATTTGTCCAGAAGTGCTCGTCATTTTATCCGCACATGCACGGAAAAATAACGAACACTTGGAGGGGTACAACACGTATTCAGGTATACGTACCAAAAAAAAAACACATGAAAAGAAAATACATGTACTCAAAAATATAAAACAAATTTTTTGACGTACTGCAAGGCAGCAGATTTAAATAATAATAAACTTCACTTATTCTACCGTTTCAAATAATATGTTTCCACCTCAGAACATACTTGTTTAAAATCGGCATTCTATGAAACCATTTTCTAGGCTAAGAACTACGCAAGACCTGATTCGAAATTAAATCTATTTAAAGCGGATACGTAGGCAATCCATGATTCGGTCCAACCAATTTGCAAAAATATTAAAGCCTATAGAAAAACAAGAATAAAAATAGAAGTCCCTTATTGAAATTTAATTACTTGCAATCCAAGTCGAAAGAAAAATTGAAAGCAGGAAGAAGAATCCAAGTCACCAAGATGCCAAAATTAATGAGCACACATCGAAAAATAATAAGGGCACGTACCCTTGCCAGAAGGAGCACTCACACTCCTAGGCACTTAGCCAAGACTCAAAAGATCGCTTTGCCTCAATTGAATGGGGGCTAGCGCAAGCGTCCATGACCTCTAAAGTACTCGACTTGACCCTCCCTAAAGCGAACTAACTCACTTAAAGACCTTCTTTTACCACTAGACATAGTCGTTCGCTTAAAGACCTTCTTCCACCACTAGACACAGTGATGATCGCCAACAAGTAGTAAAGGCATAAGCTTGCAATGAAAAAGATTGTTCTACGGCATCGCCCCATCGTTCCTACGAACTCAGGGCACCCGTTCATTCGAATGCTTGCTAATCTCCTTTGAAAAAAAATCAGACCTTGTCAATAGGACTTGGCACTTAACCAAGGCTCACCCTACTCAGACATATGACACGGGCATTTAAAATCGAAATCTAAAAGCATCATTAATGGGAAGACATAATAGCAACTGGGGGCTAAAAAATTGAAATAAAAGAGCTAGGGAAAGAACTAAGTATACCTTGACCTTTTGTACAAACATACACCAACTAAATCTAAGTCAATTTGAAAACGGTTCATATTCCCGCAATTCTAGAAAAGATGGCCCTAAAAGCCCAAAGCATATGCCAAACGGGCACAAGTAATTTTGCTAGGTTCGGACTCGGAGTCAGACTCGGATTCAGACTCTAATTCTTCGTACATCGGACCCTCTCCCGCAGATATCTTGAACTTCATCCCACGAGCATTAGTCCATTTGAAAGTCTTGCGCCACCCTCGTTGGATTTGGTCATCTTTTGAGGGTGATGGAGCGATCAATTTAGTAGGATCAAACACTTCATCTTGGAGAGCTAATGCCATAATTTATGTTTCTTTCTTCGCTCTTTTCTTTTCTAACCCAAACAATAGCCCGAAAGCATGTGAGTTGGGGAGCGTTTTTGGCATAGCGTGATTCTTTGGGGCGAGTGGCCTTTGAGAACGTAAAGGGTCGTGTCCCAGAGCATGCATCTCTTGGGTTTGTGCGACCTCTAGGTATAGGTGTTCGGGATATGCTTCTTCCATCGCGTTCCTTGATGGCTATCACGGGCAAGTACTCAGGGGCCCTGCATTATTGTTGTGGAGTAGGAGACACATTAGTTTGTTTCGTGAGTCAGTTTTTTAGACATTCTATGGCTACCCTTAAGTCGGACTATTATATTTGGACTGCTATGTGTGCACTTTGAACTCTTTATATTTTCGAAAATCTCTGCCCGTGTGACATTCATAATTATTTGCATGGTCGACTTTTAGTGTCGAGCATTGCCGTCGTAGGAGGCCTAACAACGACGCAAAGAGTTATTAATTTTTCACGAGTCGCTTTTGAAATCGAGTGCTTTTCTTACGCCCTCGTAGCAATTCTTTTTATGAACATTTTTTTTGCGCTACGTATTTTCCTTTCGCGCGGGCACCGAGGCTGCTGCGCCTGACCAGAAGGCCAAACAACAACTTCAGCGCCCAGTGAGGGGCGTGAGAAATTCTGGCGCCCAGCCAGGGACGTTGAAATTGCGTCCCTGGCCGGTTCTCATTTTCTGTCTTCTGTTTATGCGACTTCGATTTGCGTGCTTGCCTAATAACGTCCTTTACGCGTAACAGCGTTTGTGGGATTCGTTACAGGCCATCCCGAGCGTCGCTTATTTTTGTGGCGATCATTCGGGTTTGCGGAACACGTGTTTCGGTATAACTCTTTGGCAAATTAGTCTATGAATGTTTGGGCAGTTTTTAAGGTCGTTGGTTTTCTAGGATAGTTTGTCACACACAATCACATTATTTCGCTACACATAACTACATTACAAACATGGATTTGAAAATTAAATATGTCACGTAGTTTATGATAGGCTTCTATGGGTAGTTTATTTGCTCCTGGCTTGGTACCGCTTCTATCGTAGATCCAACACATGCCCCGGTCGAGGTAATGTCTTCAACAGACGAATTTCGCTTAAGAGGCCAACCCGCAAGTGCAAGCCAAGGGGGCATGCAGGCGAGAGGGACCTAATGAGCGAGCGATTGGGTTCGGGATAGGTGTACTACCTGCACAAGTACCGAGTGGGCAACATGCGCGGCGTATGCACCCCCTATTGGCGAGAAAAGGTATCCTTAGTCCCAACTCCCGAGGGAGCCGAGTTTCGTTATGCGGTTCTGCCCGTTCACATTAATATGCTGATTTTCAGGTCGTCCCAACTTGATGGGGAAATAAACGCGGCGTAGGATCGTTTCACCCTTCGGCTATTTTGATTACCTACAAGCACGAGTATTTCCTTCACTATCCCCAGTGGAGTCGCCACTGTGAGGGGGTCGAAAAAGCACGAGGCTAATGCGTGACCTCGTCCCTCGTGGGTGTGACGATTCCTTTTTTATTCAATCAAGTGTAATTGGATTTCTTGTGAGTTTACACCCAATTGACTAGTAATATAGGAGTCGCCATTCAGTTTTTAACGACAATGAGAAAAACTGACAAAACCCGGTTATCGTGACATAAAGGGAGTGCAATTATGTTTGACCACGACGGCCGTAGGTTCCCTTGTGATCCCTGGTGTGGGGATCTCTCAACATACACCCGCAAGGTAGAGATTGAGGGTTCGGGGGACTGTAACTACCGAAAGGAGTACTTCGCTCGTCAATAACTCCAGAGGCAGGATATCCTTACTAGCTCAGCATAAATAATTGAAGGGACATGCGTTAACTATTAAACTAATCTGAGTTGATTTTAGCAATATGCAACATATAATACTAGATCGATCGCGATTATCTGATTTAGATAGTATTAAGGGACCTAGCATGATAATCCAATTTCCCGAAAATATTATATTTGTTAGGCGTGATAGAACAATCAGATTTAGTTAGTTTAACAGGTCATAAAAAGGGTGAGGAAAGCAATTAAATCATCGAGAAGGGGCACATTACTACGCACCCTTGAGAGGTGCGTCACGGTTCTCAGAAAACTAACCACTTTGACTTTGCTATTTCTCCTTTTTATTTAACGAATCTCAATTATGGGACAGGATACGTTCTGTTCGATTTATGGATCGATTGCGACAGAACGCGTGAATAATTTCGCAGCGTGAGGCTTAGGCTAAGGGTTGGAGTCAATACTCAGAATATAATTGTGTGTTGTGTGTGTTCTTTTCACGTCGAATTTGGGGTTGTATTTATAGGGAAGAGTTCGTGGAAAGATAGAATTGCAGAGTTCTAATCCACAAAGAATTAGGAAAAAACACGTACCCAGGTATTTTCAGCGCCCAGGTCTGGGCGCCGAAGATTTCGGCGCCCAGAGCCAGGCGTTGAAAATAGGGTTTGGGCTGTTTTCTTAGTCAGATTCGGATTCCTGAAATCCGTAGTGTTTGAGACTTAATCGAGTCTTTTAGTGCGTATCAATTTCATGACGGAATGCGTCTGGGCCCGTTACGAACTCTAGGCTCGTTAGGATTTTAATTAATACGTAACTCTTATTTCCGAATCATATTAGGAATAGGATTCTCGCAGTTTTCTATCTCATTTAGGATTTATGTTGAAATGCAACACCTAATTCTGACAGGTTTCTATCCTTTATGATTTGCCACTTTTAGAAGCTACCTTTTACGGTAGTTACTATTTTTAGCAGGTTTCCATAAATAGCAGTTTTCTATAAATATCAGGTTTCGGGTGAAATGAAAAGGGGAATTGAGATTCGTTTATTTTATAGGAGATGCGTTGTCAAGTGGAGATTTATGCTTTCATCATCGAACCTTTCCCTTTCGGGAATGGGGACAAAAGTAGGTGTCTACACAATCCACTCGTGATTTTTGCTGCCATAGTTTCTCTTAAACGGTACTCCACTTATCAAGATCCCGCAATAACGTTCTTTCACCATCAATAAGTGTACTATCTAAATGATCCACATACAAGAGCTTTTGGACCTTAAGAAGATCCTCTCGAATCAATTCAATCTCCTGAGTAGTATGTTTGGAACATTAAGTTTTCATCTATTTTAACATCCCTTTTAGAGCCTTTGGTTTATACCACATATTCAACAAACAATTTCCATGCTTCTTCTGATTCCAAACACTAGAAACGACAACTAGGAAATCATCATGGTCAGGAATAACATTTAGGAACCTGGAAGGAGTATTTATGTAAACATTAGTTTGATCAAAACTGATTTGCAACGGACAGTGGTGAGAAACTCCTTTCTCAAGAATTTCCACCATAATGTCTGAATAAGTCAAAAACCAACTAGTGTTTCCCAAACATCTATCGATTCTGGAGAGAACTCTACCATCTCCATCTTGATTATTTGCACAAGTGTAATAACCCCCAGCAGTTTTCACACACTCTAACTTATTATCCTGCAAACACTGCGTAAAGTCCCTTATGTCATTCTCTGAAACAGGATTGCCATTGATTCTATCCTCTACACAAAGGGCAGAATTAAAATCCCCCCCCCTCCGAGCTGAAGAGAAGTAGTCACTTGTACATAAACACTACCTATGAAACTCCAAACATCTCTTCTCAAATCTATATTATTAAAATCGTAGACCGCCACCAGATCAAAAACCGTTCCAACCATCAAATCCCTCACCACATAGTTAATGGCTTGGGCCTGCACAAACATCCACATTCACCTTATGAAAGTTACAACAGAGACAAATCCTACCATTAGTAGAAAATCATAATTATTTTCACATTTCCAACCCCTAAACACTATTGAAAAGATCTTAGTGAACTTTCCTATTTGAACTCTAGTTTCAAGAAGAACACACAAATCAACCTTACTATTTTGCAAAACGATTTTAATCTCCTTTTGCTTAAAGGGTTTATTGCACCCCCTAAAATTTAACATTATAAGCTTCATGAGGAGACCAATGGGATATGGACCTTGACCATTCCATCATCTTTACTACACTGCTCCTCCACCAGTACAATCACTGGTTCATCGTAAATTAATTGATCATACTTGTTGTTAGTAGACACAAGAATAATGGTGCTGCCCATAATCATTTTACCAACAGATCTTGTGGGAACAAACCAAACAGGCTCAATGATTGATTGTTTATCAACTACAACTTCAGCAACACCCACTGATCCGCACTTTAGGTAGCTTCTTCTCCCCTTCCTGCATTTTCAAACAATCATGCCCAACTATTTGACATTTCTTGCAAAAGCTCGGGATCCAGTCATACTCAGCCTTTTGTCGATAATCATCCCACCAGGCCCTGCAACCAACACTTTATGCACAATAGGCTTAGTGACATCAACTTCAACCAAGATCCTAGCAAACAAGATCCTAGCCTGAGTGGCATGTAGTACACTCGTCAGCAAACAAGGGGGGGGGGGGGGGTTCCCAAGACACTAACTATTCTACTCAAAGAATCCACACCCCAACAATTCAAAGGTAGGTTTTGTAAATGAACCCATAGAGGCACTTCCTTGAGGATCTCATTTTCGAAATTGAAATTTGCCTCCCAATCTTTTACAATAACCGGTCTGTTGGCAATTGTGCGAGGGGTTGAGTATAGGAATTCATTTTGTTCATCCATGGTCTTAAAACAAACAATAAATACCCTTCAGCTTGATAAAAAATTTCAGGTTGATTGACAACATTAAATTACTTCATGAAGAAGGTGTTGAGGTAATTTATCATCGGATTTTCGCCAATAAGGTATAAAATAACAGCATACCTCCACTTAGCATTTTCAACCTCTAATTCATCACCATTCAAGCATACAGTTGGAGTACCATTCTTCAAAGTTCGGGCAATAAATTCTAATTTCATACCTTTCAAAGCAGATCGATTGTTCCCCAAAATTTTAGGTGTTGCTTGGCCTAGGGTGTCATCCAATACCAACCGTCGATTCACCACCGGACGACCAGATGTCGCAAAAACCATATGCGTATCAGACCCTCCCTCCACCAGAATTTGGGGTTCCGCCAAGCTTCCAATCAAACCAATGCTAGCAGCTGCACTTGCACTTGAAGACCCATTCTTCCCCAAATTGCTCCGTTGAGCAATAGAAGTAACCGGAGTTATCTTTTGCGTCGATTGCTGAATAGGAGCATTTCTCGGTCTTCGTCGTTTGGCCATGATTAATGGCAGACGAGCAAGTTAGCAAACAACGCTAACCTACGCTTTGAAAGGTTTCAAGGAGAGAGAAAGTCTTGCTAAGGAGTATTAAAAAAAATAAAAAAATCGTTATTATTACGAAGTATTATTTGAAAGATATTTAGATATATGGGTAATTATAATCATAAATTTTTAAAAAGTATTCTCTCCGTCCCTTCTTGTTTGACTCATTCGCTATTTTAGCCCGTTCTCAAAAGATTGCTCCATTACTATAAATTTTCACGAGGAACACAACTTTACTCTCATATAAAAAAACATTTGGTCCTGCCATTTTTGTCTCTTCTCAATTTCACTTAACCAACTCTTAATGCAACACTTTTAGTGTATGAGACAAACAATTAGGAACAGAGGGAGTAGTACATTAGGTTGATTAGGTTCGAATCATTCTAAATGAGTCATTTTACCAAATCAATACATTTTCAGCTTGAGTCGATAATCTCTTGCCCATGATTAATAGTGCATTTTAGTCATATAATTTTCACTTATCTAAACTTAATTAAACATATCAGAACTTATTATAGTAAAATAATACTTGATTAACTCTTATTTTTCTTAAACTTATCTTATCTATTTATTTTCCTGAAATAAGATTAACCTAACAGATTAACATGAACTAAATTGTTTGCAAACAACCGGTGTAAAACCCAACACAATTTTGTGCATAAACTATATTTACACTTGTTTGTGTTTTAAATATAATTTCAAACGTGGCTTACTGATGTTTAATTTGAAACTTTTGGAGAAGCATATGGTTGTCTTTTGAATGACTTAATTGGGAACCAAAGAGTATGAGATAAACTTATTAAACACACACAAACACCAAAGGAGATGAGGGGGAGGAGTGAGAATGGCGTAGCGGATATCCGAGATATGATGTGTGGGAAAACACATACTTCCTCCGTATTTTAAAAAGAGATATATTTTGACCGATACATATTTTTAGGAGAGTGGGTAGAATTTATTAAAATAAGATGAAAGTGGGGTAGTAGGTGAATTATTTATTATAGTAAAAGGATAATGTGAGTAAGTATAGGGACCACAAAAAATAGAGAAATATTAATATAATTGGAAGTGGGGACCAAAACACGTCAAAAAATGAAAGTATATCTATTTTTAAAATATGACCATTTAAGAAAAATGTATCTTTTTTTACAATACAGAGGGAGTATCACCCATAACAAGACAAATTAGGGGAAAATATAGGAGCTAAAGACAAAACACTAAATGACAAAACACACAAATCTGAACAAAAAAAAGGTAGAGAGAGAAAGAGAAAAAAGGTAGAGAGAGAAAGAGAAAAATTAGAAAGAGAAAGTACAAAGTGGATAGAGAAATTACCATTTTTTTAAAAAAAGTACAATTTTTTAAAAAACACAAGTATCATTCCTTTTAAATTAAATAACATTTCTTTAAAAAATAGTACATTTTTTTTAAAACAAGTACCACTTATTTTAAAACAAGTACCATTTTTTTTTAAAGTATCATTTCTTTATTTTTTCGTATTCATAATCAATCTCAAAAAATAAATTGCCAGCATTTTTTTTTTGTCTTTTTGTTATTTTGTCTTTTGCTCTGATATGGGTGTTGCCACACATATCAGATACGTATTTGTAGTTCCTTGGGGAGGAGCAGAGTTGTTGTAAGAATTTCAGGGATTTGCTTCACAAAGTTGTCAATTTCCTGAATTTTCACATATTGTCGGATATTGCTGAAACTTGGTCATCTTGTTGGGGATACATAAGGCATCAGTTTTACTGTTGGATCGTAGTTTAGTGCTCTAGTTTTTCTATAATCATAGTTGGACACAACCCCTATGTTTAGTGATATTCTTCACTTTTACACCTCTAACTGTACGATAATCTCTCGTGTATATTAGTATCGGTGGGTTGTGAACCTTTGTATATCGTAATTGGAATATTTTTCCTTCTAGTTAATCATAATATGTAAGAGAAGAAGCAAATGGTGGATTTCTCAAAAGTCACTTGCTTTTTACTCTTCACATTAAAGAGCCTACTCGGGTCCTCTCAACCACGATTCGGAGCATATCATATGCTACGTATGTACTCTCTCTGTTCTATTTTTGTTATGGAATTATGTTGAGTTGGGCCTCTATGTGTTGATTTTGTTTTAATTTTTTATTCTTTTTTATTTTTGTCATAAGATACGTCGTTCTTCAAAAAATAAATGACAGGGATCAACTTACATTATTTTAATAATTTCATTTGACATGTGATTTTTTTTAATTAAATAATATTTTGACTTGTGAAATCCATTTATATTTATGAAAATTGTATCGAAATGTTCATTAAATTGGATATGGTACTAGAAAGATTTTTCTGGTATATCACAATCACAATATAAGCACAATATTGCTGCTCTTAGTAATTTTAAATGCGGTACTACTTAAAAATAAGAATTTTCGATGTGAAATTTGGAGAACACTTTTAAGTGTCATGTCGAATGAAAAATTAACATTAAACTGTGAATATTTTTTTTACTGCATGTAGTATCGAAGCCTCCTACAAATTGCAAAATAACGCCATGAAATATACTCCGCGCAAAAATAACAAAAATTAAGTTGCTAGGTTGACAATGGCATTAGTTGGGATAGCAATATATACTCCGTACAAAATAACAAAAATGAAGTTGCTAAGTTGACAATAGCGTTGGTGGGTACTACCTCCGTTTCAAAAATATATTTACAGTTACTATTTGCACGGACTCCAATCCAATACTTAACTACTAATATATCTAATTTCGTATGTAAAAAAATTATAAAAATTTGATATTCTGAAAATGCATCCCGAGACCAATCTAACAAGATCTTACATGTAAAGTTTTGATGTATATAATGGTGAGAATTTACGATCAGAGTTTTTATACTTTGGACACATTTTCCAAAGCGTAAAGAATTTTCTGAAACGGAGGTAGTACATTGCTATACGATTGCATACATATATTATTGAACTTGTATTTTCTTACAATAATGGTTTCACTTTAGGATAGTTACGTTATAGACTTGATAAATACGTAGTGCGTAGTATTACTATATAATGTTTGGATTATTTATACTCCGTATGTTGTTTTTACTATACAAGGCCAAGTATCCTGAACTCGTGTTTCCAACATACACACTAACACAGAGTGCTCATTTATGGATTGCAGATAACTAAGTAAAATTAGTATAAAGAGAGTATTAAAATTTGAAACTTGATATTGAATCCCGAATATTTCACTGCACTTTGTATCTGTTTACAAACCAATTAAATTACGAGTTCAAGGTCTATATAGCTTCCATTAGGTAATTGCTAGTTGATGATGTCATTACTCGAATTAAAAACCAGCTGATTATCAAATTCAGATATTTTAATTTCATTTATTGTCAACTGTCAAATTAGTTATGGAGAACTTTGTAATCGGATAGTGAAAGGAATTTTGTTTAGAATTAAAAGTACATTATCATCAAGCAACAACTAAGATTCTGTAATCACATTTTTAGGTGGTATTTGGTAATGACAGGTTTGGGAGGGGAAAAAACACTTTTTAAGGTGAATTAGAGGTTTGACCATTTTACAAAGATAATGAGAGTGTATGGCTCTGCTAGGTTTGATAGAGAGTTTTGGGATAAAAAAAAAACCAATTTAAAAAAGCTCAATTTTTCTAGAATCATTCTTGCGTGGACCTGGTCCACAGTAATTTGTTGTAGCAACTATTTACTGTAAATTCAACAATTTACTATAGCACCCCTTTTACATACATAGTGACCTTTATTATTGATCGATTGTAATAAATTAGACATCAATTTTCTTAGATATAGTAATCATTCTTTTAATCAAAGTAACGCTATGTTTTTAAAATAGAATCGTGAATTAAAACCACATTATTCAAACATAACCTTTACTAATGACACCAATTTAATATTTTTTTCATAATAATTATAATAAACACGTCAAAATAAATTAGAATCAAGTTGTTAACTTTTCTTTTTAGGCATTGTCCAAAATAAATTTAGTGTAGACTAGGTCCATTTAAGAATTGGTGATTTTTCTATTAGAGATTTGAAAAAGCGGGTGTACGATGACAACTCTATCTTAGTATTGAATAAAACTACAATCCTTCCCAATCTATATCATTTTATGCCAATGTCCTTAGTCATTTTACAAATTATACAGCTAACAATTAACAACTAATTTGCCAAACACTTTACACAACTAATTCAACCAGTTAGCCAAACCAAATATTACAAACAACTAACATCTACTACCTCCATTTCAAAATAATCTTTATACTTTCCCTTTTAGTCCGTTTCATAATGTTCTTTACACTTTGTTTTATTGCTGATCAAACTTGCTAATTGCTAATTGCTAATTGTCAAACACGACCTTAATGTCACGTCCGATTAAGAATAGAAATGTCGCAAAGCGTTTCTATTTCGTCTTAGAACTTTTACAAAAAGATACTGAATACTTAGAATTACTAAAGGTGTAGGTTGTGCATAAAATGGTACAATTAAAAAAGGAAAAATGTATAGGAATAAGCCAACCTTTAGGCGTTTATTAAAAAGAAGTCATATTTTTTTATTATATTTAAATAAGTCAAACTTTAAATTAGACCAATTTGTGACATGCTGTTTCAGGTTACATAACAGGTCACTTTAAAAAATAAATTGATGGGTATTTCGAAGGATTTTTATACGATTTTCGGTGCAATTTTTTTACACATTATTCGAGATGATAGTTTGACACTTGGCACATTTTACGAGACAAACTTTTGATACGTTTTTTTTTGAGAAAATCGGCTTATACTATTTTTTTAAAATCAGCTTAAAAGTAATTTAAAAAAATTAGCTTAAAAATAATATTTTAAAAAAATCAGCTTAAAACTAATTATATATATAAAAAAATCTACAAAAAATAAGCTTAAAAATACAATAAAAATACAAAAATACAAAAAAATAAAGAGGTAGATGTTTACCTTTAGAACTGGTCACCGATCACTTGATTTGTTTAAAATTAATGATTACTAAAGTTAGACTTATTCAGTATAATCAAAAGCATGACTTATTTTTAATAGACGGTCTAAAATTTGACTTATTCGATCCTATCAATTTTTTTCATTAAAAAAACCCGGAGAAAGTGTAATTGAACCAAAAAAACCCACTAAAACAAGACAATAGTATATGGCAAGGACTCAAGACAGATATGTACCAAATTGTGACCTACCTCTTATTAAACTCAAGAGGTACACACTATATATGCAAGTATGCAGCATGACTTGAATTTAGAATTTTAGTTGACTTTATTTTAATTACCAAATAATTATAAAGAAAATCTAATACTTTGTAGTAGAATTATTTAAAAACAAATCCTTTTAATTTGTGATTAATTAATCTTTCACATACATGATGCCATGATGGTGCAAACCATGCCACATACATTTCTAATTTAGATTCTTTTTATCATCTTTGTGTTTGATTATTTCTTTCACACTTCTTTTCCACTTCACAAACGGCTCCCATGTTTTCCCCTACTTCTCATCTCGATTGGTTTGATTGGATAATCTTTAAATACTTTTTTAAAATTATTACTCCCTCTGTTCTTAAATATTAGTCCCCTTTTGACATTTTCATCCGTTTAAACTCCATATTTAAACGTACATATCTCCAAATACGTACGTTAAAGAAACATAAAAATTTGATCTTGTTATTACACATTAAGACGAACAAAACAAAATCTAACATGAAGATATTTTCGAATACGTATTGGTAAGAAATTAGAAGATTCCCTTCCATTATAAATAGTGACATGATTACAAAAAGTACTAATAATCGAGAACAGGTGGAGTATATTATTCAATGGTCCCACCTTCTGACATATACCCCTTATAAATAATAAAAAGAAAAAATACTAAGTATATGAATCACTACCCTTTATTATTCATTGATATAACTACTGTTTTGGACGAACTCTACTTAGATTCGAACTCGTCTTAGGGAGGTGCTAACAATCGATTTGAGCAAGATAATAACGAGACAATGAGAGCAAGAACTTAGAGGAGAGTAATATATTATTAGCAATATATCAGTGTATGTTTACAAATAATCATGGACGGCTTTTATACCGTAGTACAAAGGCAAATAACGTACAAAATGATTAAATAGCCAATTAATAACTTGGCTCCTAAACTTATGCCTTACCACTTAATATTGTTGTAACCGCCGGCTCTCTTGCAGTCGTTGTGTAGGCGAGTAAATGGAGTATTGTACACATCTAGTTGGCTGCCACGCATGCTCTATGTGGTATACTTGCACCACGTCACTAGGAGGGTACTTTCCCCCTAACAAATGTCCCCAAACCCATTTTAAATTTCTTCTGGAAAGTTCAAAGGAGAAATGGGTTTATTTTGAAAAAAGGGAGGAAATGAAACCTCCTAGCGTCTGATTGACTGACGGAGCGTAATGATGGTCTTGAGAAAATCAAACGCCCTCTACCGCTAATAAATGGGGGAGGTTACTTCTCCTCTTCCTCACGTTTCCGCATTCTCTCTCTTCCCTTTGCAAAAAATCGGAGCCCTTTCTCTTTCCAAGAAAGACTAAGTAACTTCCTTCTTCAACTTCTCTCTTTCTCGTCTCTTCCATTCTCATGTCAAGCAAGATGGGGACCGAATCCACTCGCTCCAAGAACATAAAGACTGCAATCTATTGCGACCTGGAGGACAAGCCGCTACTCAGGCCTGACAACATCCTTGATAAGAAAAATGCTCGCCCGGCGAATTGGGGCAATCAGGATGCGGCGACGCTGTAGGATGACTGTGGCTTTCCGGCGTAAGCGGTGGTTCGCCTACCCATGCACGGTGAGTGAGCGGACCGGAAGGCAGACGGTTGGACCTGCTTTTACGAGTATCCCTTCAAAATTGGGTATACTTAACTGAAAATCCTAGGCGTAGCGCACGCCCAACTGATGCCACAAGTCTGGAGGGTGTTGCGAATCATTGACTACCTAAGTGACAAATTGGGGGTGAAATTCCGGGTGGAGAATCTGGTGTATACTTACAAAATCTGAAATTACAGAGCTGGGAGATATCTGCTGCATGTGAAGGATGACAGTGAGGCGTATCTGGGACCAGATCAATCGAACGACAAAGGCTGGATGGGGCAGTTTTTCTTTGTCGAGTTGGCAAGTTTGGGTCCCGATACTGACTTCTTGACTGGGGAATGGAAGGCCAGAGGTATTTTGTGTTTAGGACGTTGTTTGTAATTGACAATTTTCTCACTTTCTTGTTTTTGCAGAGGTGTCCTTTGACTCGGTGGGAATCGGTGCTGATGCTGTGGAGAAGACTGCAGTTATTCTGGGGGTGCCTTTGAAGGACAAGACCTTTTGTGGAGCAAAGTTTGAGCGAGACGAGAAGCCCCAGGAAGAAGAATACTCTGATCCTGAAGACATGTCAACTTCATCAGGTAAACGATTAGTGTTAGTGTAATTGATTTTTTTTCCACAATTAAGTACATGAGTTGTCGACGAGACTGAGTCATCTTTGTTGTGTGTTCTGCAGGAATTGGGAGGTCGACTCGTTTTGGCAAGGCTCCAACTGCGGACGCCTTAATGAAGAAAAGGCTGGAGGCGCTGGGGAGCTTTGTCCGCCCCACACCTATTGCTGTAAAGTATCCAAGGAAGTCTCCAAGGGCTACCCCTGACGTGACTATCACCGGCGAGACAGGGACATCGATGATTGCTGAATTCAAAGTCCCGCATCCGTCTCGGAAGAGGAAGCTAATGGTGGAGTTCCCTGATGACTACAAACTTCTTTGCTTTCCTTTTTTATCTTGAAAAACAATTACTCTCTGAACTTAACAATACATATCATATGGAAAAGGGTTATTTGGGCTAAAAAAGCTGGTTTAAACTGGAGGAAATATACTGACTGGAATACTAAATATTTCCACACTATTGTAAAAATCAAGAAGTCCAGAAGGAAGATTTTGCGTTTAAAAAATGATGAAGATCGATTTTGGATTCATGAGAAGGAAACTATTAAGTCTATGGAAAGATCCTATTTTATTCATGTCTTCACCACTACTCATTGCTCTATCATTAGGAATAATTCCCCTAATTCAACTAAGCTGGTAAGTGAGGAAGATGCAGTGTCCTTGACAAGCTTGCCATCTTCTGAAGAAATCAAAAGCATCCTTTTTCAAACGAGTCCTATTAAAAGCCCTGGTCCTGATGGCCTTCAGCCTTTATTTCTCCAAACATTTTGGAAACAAATGATTTGGTCTATTACTAAGTTCATTCAGGAATGTTTTAACTTTAGCTCTATTCCCATAGAGATTAATAATTCCTACTTATGTTTGATTCCTAAAACTGACATCTCTTCCTGCATGAAAGAGTTTAGACCTATTGGGATATGTAATTCTATTTATAAATTAATTAATAAAATTATTTCAAATAGAATAAAACCTTTACTGTCTGACCTCATTAGCCCTCTTCAATCTAATTTCACAATGAACAGAACCATTGATGAAAATGGTATCATTAATAAAGAGATTACCCACATTTTTAATAAAGTAAGTAATAAGAATAAAAGTATGGCCCTAAAGATTGATCTAAGTAAATCTTTCTATAGTCTTGAATGGAGCTTTATCCGAGAGACTTTGATTTGGTTTAAAATCTCAACGGGTCTTATTATTTAATCATGAGTTGTATTTCTACGGCTTCAATCTCTGTTCTCTGGAATGGACAAATAAAGGAATATTTCCTCCCTTCCAGAGGAATCCGTCAAGGGGACCCTCTATCTCCTTACACTTTTGTCCTTTGCTTAGAATGTTTCTCTCATATGATTGCATTAAAAGTTGCCGATAAAGTTTGGAAATCTTTACGCATTTATAAGGATGTGTCTATTTCTCACCTCCTTTTATGCCTATGATGTTTTCTTGTGTGAAGCTGCTACTACTTCAAACATTGAAGTAAGGCTTCATTCTCTTCAAGAATTTGGGAAACCTTCTAGGTTAAATGTCAATTTTTCTAAGTCTTCTTTAATTTTTCCGGGGAAAATGGATTACAATGTTAGGAATTGAATTAGAAATGTGTGTACTTTCAAAGACACTATTTCTTTTGGTAAATACCTAGGTTGTACCATCTCACCTACTACTCATGAAATTGGATTTCTTTACTCTATTAGATAAGACCACCTCTAAAATTAGAGGTTGGCAAGCTAAACTTTTAAATATGGCAGGTAGAAATACTCTGATCAAATCAGTTCATAATGCTAACCCTCTCTGTGCTATGC
Organism: Spinacia oleracea; assembly: GCF_020520425.1. Classification (NCBI taxonomy): domain Eukaryota; kingdom Viridiplantae; phylum Streptophyta; class Magnoliopsida; order Caryophyllales; family Amaranthaceae; genus Spinacia; species Spinacia oleracea. The sequence continues at coordinate 156,765,127 of NC_079490.1, read as the reverse complement.
AAACTTCTATCCTTCTGTAGGGGGTGTTTTTTGGTTCGCATCGCAAGTATGCTCTTTCCCTACAAGTGGCGGTTTTTTAGAAAACCATTGTATTTTTGTACCTCGAAGGAGTTGCCACCAAACATTATTTAAAGTCTCGTTTGGAAAGACCGCAAGTGACTCTATTTTGGATAAGGCTTTGAATCCTCGAAACGGATGGGTGAGATCCGGGCACGAGAACGAGATACTTATTCCGCGAGCTTTAGAAATTATTCGAGTACGTGACATAGCATTTTCGAAAATATACCCTAGATTAGACTATGTGGGTTTGAATTTTAGAGCAAATAGAATCTCTAATTGTATGGTGGTCACTTTGCTTTAAAGGTAATTTAAGGGAACCTAAGATCGGTTTGTCCAAGAAATTATCTTTGTTAAGCGTGATGTAACCTTGCGTTTTGTTGTATTTAGCATGTATGGTGATGAAAGCAATAAAGCAAATAAAGCAACATCACAATTGTAAATGAGTGCTGAATTAGTAAATACAAGACCCCCTAGAAACGGACTAGGGAGTAGGTCCACATTGCCTAGAAGGACTAGGCAAGTAAAGATGCGGAATTGAAATGCGGAATTAAAAGTGCAATATTGAAATTGCGGTATTGAAAGTTGCATAATTGAAATTGCAATATTGAAAGGTGCATAATCGAAATTGCGATATTGAAATTTGTACTTGGGCACATGAGATTCGAACGCCAAGTGGCTCCTTAAAAATAAGTGCGCCCGACATGAATTCAAAGCCAAAAATCTCAACTTGGGAGAATTTGCTCATCCCAAAGTATCCTAGATTTTGCATATAGAACTTGAACTTGAAAGTTTGAATCTTGAAATATTGAACTTGAACTTGAAATATTGAACTTGTACTTGAAATAGGAAAATTTGGTAATATTAATCCAACCTTTGGCCGATTTTCTTTTATTAGTCCCACCTACGACATATTTTTTAATAATCCCACCTTTACTACCCGACGACTTTTATTGGGCTTAAGTGGCCGGTAATCGGTGAAAAAGTCAACGAGATGGTGATGAATTGATGATGATGACTGAATATATCGAGAGAGAGTACTGCCATGTAGAGAAATAATGCCGCTTACAACAGTTTTATGACCTGTTGGGCCCAATAAAAGTTGTTGGGTAATAAAGGTGGGATTATTAAAAAATATGTCGTAGGTGGGCTTAATAAAAGAAAATCGGTCAAAGGTTGGATTAATATTACCAAATTTTCCCTTGAAATATTGAAACTTAAGAGACTTGAATCTCAAAGATCGAGCCTTTTATTGTTGAAAAGGTTAGATCTTTGATATGCTCTTATTTTGAAAGGATCCTAGTTTAGGGAAGTAGTCATGAGCAACCCTAAACATTGTGGGATCTTGAAATTTGAAAACTTGAACTTGTATATTGAAAAATGGAGTTTTGAATCTCAAAAGATTAAACCTTTAGAAGCTAAAAATGTGTAATCTTTGATTACTCCATACTTGAAAGTGATTCTAGTTCAAAGAAGTGATTGCAAACAACTTTGAACATCCTTGAATCTTGAAAGTTTGCATTTTTGTATTTTAAAAAGTTTGGGTTTTGAAAAGATGTATGATTGTTGCAAGTGACATTTTTAGTAGTAAAAATGCCAACTTGCTAATAATTTTTGAAATAGGAAAATCAAAGAAACATGATTGAATATTGTGGGATTCGGAATTACCTATTTAGGTTTAGGCAAGAATTCCTTTTAGAGCTCCCAATTGCTTAGAACTTGAAGTTTGTATGTGTTTTTGAAGTATTTTTGGACTTGAATTTGAGGCGTAATTTTTGTATTACGACGTTGTATATTGAAGTTGCCTCCCCAAATGCTGGAAATTAGGGGGTTTTTATAGGAAAAATGGCTGCAAAACGCCAGCCATTGCCAGCGCAGCACGCCAAACCAGCGCCCAGCGCTGGTGACGTGGCATGAGTGCTGCCAAAAACAAGGACGCGGGCTCCGTCCTTGATTTATCTTGTATTGATGTACCTTCATACGAATAGTACGATGCTTGGCATGTAGTGTTTGCTTGGAGGTTAAGACTTGATTTTGCATCTAAAAACAAGCCGTTTCGGGTTTTGAATTCCGGTTGTACAGGACGGGGCCCGGCTTGCTCGGTTTTGTGGGTCGGCACCAGAATTTGACTTGCCTTATATGATTTTGAGTGAAAAAGGCTTAGTAAAACCAATGGAATGGTCTACTAGATGATATTGTACTTGGATTTTGAAGTTGGTTTTTAAGAATTGTATTTTGTGCTGAGTTCCGGAAGGGGAACGACCTCGGGGATTGGATTTTAGATCTTGTATTTGGAGATGTTCTTAGCAATTGGGACTTCCGCACGGAGTTGCTCCAACCGCCTAGTAAGGATAATGGTATCGTCATCATCCCAGAGGGGAGACACAAGTTAGGTGTCTACACCTTCCAACTACTGTCACTCAAGAGTTAGAATCTAAATGTAAAAAGTTCCTCTAGAATAGGGTTGATAGATCGAGATCTATTCCTAGAACTAGTTGGACTAGAGTTTGTAAACCAATTAACTCAGGTGGTCTAGGTATTAGGAATCTTAAAAGATGGAATATGACCTTTATGGCTAAATTAGGTTGGAAGATTTTAACCTAGCCCAATAAGTTATGGGTTAAAATTCTTACCTCAGGATATTTGAAAGAATCGAACTTCATGGATTGCTTCCCTAATCTGTACAACTCTCTGATTTGGAAAGACATTCTTAAAGGAAGAGATATTGTTAAAAAAAGAATTGTTATTAGCATTGGTAATGGTGTTGACACTTCCCTTTGGTTCCATCATTGGGTGGGAGACTACCCACTCTACAAAAACCCTAATATTCATATTCCAGATTATATTACCCATCTTAGGGGTTCTAGTATTATAAAAGCAATTCTTGGGGACTTTCTATAGTTGAACACTTATTCCCATATCATACTTGTAGTATGATTAAAGCTATCCCCATTTCCACCTTATCTGGAAAAAATGATTCCTTGCATTGGACCTTAGACAAAAAATATTGTTTTACTATTAAATATGCCTACAATTCCACTATTCCTCCTCGCTCCAGTATCTACTTAATTAAGGTTAGTTGGAAGAAACTTTGGAAGATCCTTGTCCCCTACAAGTATAAAATGCTTCTTTGGAATGTTTGCCATTCTATCTTACCTATTGCTCAAACCCTTTCTTTAAAGCTCTTTAGCTTCGATCCTATTTGTATTTGATGTAATACTAATATTGAGGATATATAATTTACACCTCTTCAGAGACTGCCATCGTTCTTCAGTTTTCTGGTCAATGATTTTCCAATTTCATGCATCAGTTTTTGATCTTGATTTAAACAATTTTTTCTCTCTAACTGGCATAAATGGGTTACCTACAATTTAAAAGGATTTGGGGCTTGGCAATGTGTTTTCTCCATATCTATCTGGCATATCTGGTCGTGCAGGAATAATGTTGTTTTTAACCTTAAAATGGGAAGTATTGCAAGTTTGTACAACAAATTATGGGCAGATTACACATTTACTAAAAATCTTGTGCAGTCCGATATTCATCACGCCAGCTCTAGTTCCGATGCTCCAATGGTTTGTGTTCCTCCTCAAGCTATCTATTTTAAGATGTATTTACACTATAATAAATCGGGTCCATGCTCCAGGGTATTATAGTCATTATGCGTGTGTGAGTGGGTTGTAACTGTCACGTGCGGTTGTCTGGCATATATAAAATAATTTGAATTTTTTTATGATTTTTTACGCGATTCAGCTTCCTTCAATTCTCTCTCAATTTCTCTCTCCTCTTTCAACTACTCTCTCAGTTTCACTCTTCGTTTCAGTTACAACAATAATTTTTAGGTTTTGCGTCGAAATCAAGTCAACCAATTACTCGAAATTCACTGTGTAGTTCGAATTTGTGTTATAATGGTGAAAAAAATGGTAATTAGAGGTTTACTGCATAATAGATACCTGAAAACGACGATGTTGCCGGTGCGATGATAGATCCGGCAACTGAAGTTTTGCAAACTCGAGTTAACTGCATAATTTAGGTGTTGTGCCTGCTTCTTGTATGTTTTAGAACTTATTTTATTGGTTATTTGTTGAGTGATTTAAAATGTTTGTTGTTTTGTTGAAATTAAGGTTAGTGTTTCACATAGTTAATATTTAAATGATATAGTTTCCTTTAACTTATGTTGTGATTAAGTGTTTTTAATAGTCACTGGAATGTTCCACTAGTGGAAAAAATACCTGTTGAGGGGGGCATTTTGGGCTTATTGAGGCGAACATGGCCCGCTTCGACAGACGTGGCTTCAACAGCTCACTTAGCTGTTGAGGCGGGCTTTGTTCGCCTCAACATGTCATCTGTTGTGGGGGGCTTTCAAAAGCCCGCCTCAACAGCCCAAAACCAAAGGGAAAACTAAGGACCTGTTGTGGGGGGCATTACCAAAAGCCCGCCTCAACAGACACCTCTGTTGAGGCTCACTTCTTAAATGCCCCCCACAACAGACCTGTATTTTTGCGCCAATACCTGTACATTGGCGTCATAAATTCATATGTTGTTGAGGCGTACATTAAAAGCCCCCTTCAACAACATTAAATTTTTTTTTCCAAATTCTTTTAAAATATAAAATAGGTGGCAATAACCAAATATATATATACACCATTGAGTTTTGAAACCTGTACACCAATCAACACCAGAATATCAAAGGTATGAATCTGCTTATTTTTGATTAATAAATCATTAAATTAACTTCATTTATATTCACCCAATAGAGAAAAGCGTATAGTACGTACGTTTACAATATTTAAACACCTAGCTAGCTAGTCTAACAAATTAAAACTAATATTAACAAATAAAGACAAAAGTCTACAGAGCTAGTCTAACAAATTTCTCTAATCCGGCCACTTAATTAGCTCCCTTTAGATCATGCATTACAAACCTTAATTAAGGTCGTGTTGACTTTCTTCCAATCGACTCGATCCCTGCAAGATGGAAGGAAAATATATGAGTACCAAAGTTTACACTCACGATATTATCTTTACATTCCATTGAAGCATAAAAAGATATAGTTGCAGACTATAGAGATAATTAAGTTGTTGAAAACCATGTAGCTAAACATGTACTTCTAATTGCTCTGTGAGCATTAAAGTGTCCACGAAAGCTGATGCATGCCAAACCATGATTAGTTGGTGGAAAAGCTCTAATTTAAACAGATCTAATGCATATTAATCATGTAATAAGAATCAAATGAGTCCTTAGGTTCTTTAATTAAAAGTTGGGAGCGGAAATGTTATTTTAGCTCTAAATATGACCTATAACGACTCAATGAGCCTTAGAATGTGCATACGTAGATTGGAATGAGTTTTATAAAGTTAAAAATATGCATATTAATCATGTAATAAGAATCAAATGAGTCATTAGGTTCTTTAGTTCAAAGTTGGGAGCGAAAATATCATTTTAGCTCTAAACATGACCTTTAACGACCTAATGAGCCTTAACTGTGCATAAATAGATTCGAATGAGTTTTAGAAAGTTAAAACTATGCATATTAATCATGTAATAAGAATCAAATGAGTCATTAGGTTCTTTAGTTCAAAGTTGGGAGGGGAAATGTTATTTTAGCTCTAAATATGACCTATAACGACTCAATGAGCCTTAGAATGTGCATACGTAGATTGGAATGACTTTTAGAAAGTTAAAAATATGCATATTAATCATGTAATAAGAGTCAAATGAGTCCTTAGGTTCTTTAGTTCAAAGTTGAGAGCGGAAATGTCATTTTAGCTCTAAACATGACCTATAACGACCTAATGAGCCTTAAATGTGCACAAATAGATTCGAATGAGTTTTAGAAAGTTAAAACTATGTATATTAGTCATGTAATAAGAATCAAATGAGTCCTTAGGTTCTTTAGTTCAAAGTTGGGAGCGGAAATGTCATTTTAGCTCTAAATATGACCTATAACGACCCAATGAGCCTTAAATGTGCATACGTAGATTGGAATTAGTTTTATAAAGTTAAAACTATGCATATTAATCATGTAATAAGAAACAAATGACTCCTTAGGTTCTTTAGTTCAAAATTGGGAGCGGAAATGTCATTTTAGCTCTAAACATGACCTATAACGACCTAATGAGCCTTAAATGTGCATAAATAGATTCGAATGAGTTTTAGAAAGTTAAAACTATGTATATTAGTCATGTAATAAGAATCAAGTGAGTCCTTAGGTTCTTTAGTTCAAAGTTGGGAGCGGAAATGTCATTTTAGCTCTAAATATGACCTATAACGACCTAATGAGCCTTAAATGTGCATACGTAGATTGGAATGAGTTTTAGAAAGTTAAAACTATGCATATTAATCATGTAATAAGAATAAAATGAGTCCTTAGGTTCTTTAGTTCAAAGTTGGGAGCGGAAATGTTATTTTAGCTCTAAATATGAGCCTTAAAATGTGCATACGTAGATTGGAATGAGTTTTAGAAAGTTAAAAATATGCATATTAATCATGTAATAAGAGTCAAATGAGTCCTTAGGTTCTTTAGTTAAAAGTTGGGAGCGGAAATGTTATTTTAGCTCTAAATATGACCTATAATGACTCAATGAGTCTTAGAATGTGCGTACGTAGATTGGAATGAGTTTTATAAAGTTAAAAATATGCATATTAATCATGTAAGTATCATTCGCCTGTTCGGTATTATGTCATCAATTTGCTTCTTTCCTTTATATGCTTTGTTTTGGTGAGTATAAGAGTTCAATAAAATACGGCTGATACTTTCTCATCTTCTGTAGATTATAAGGCTATAACTACAAACTACTGACAGATTTAATCTCATTGCTAATATGAAAATTAAAAGGCAGAATTTCCTAGAACCTTCAAGGCCACTGCACATGTCCCTTTGTACTCAATCACTCCATGAGATCGGTTCGAGCTTAAATGTGAGCAAATAAAACAAGAAAAGTCTCTAGATTCATCATGTCAAAGAGGAAAATTGGCTGATTGGACTCCAATCCTAACTTATCTTTCATCATTTTTCTGGACTTGATGAGTTCAAATCTATAAATGTCAGTGAAGACCTTAACATATGAGAATATGATTACATGGAGCTATGATTTGCTTCCAAAGTAGTCGCATACCACCGATATTTTCCCAATTTAAAACAAATCAGCTGAGATATACATCAGATTTCAGGCTGAACAGTATCCGTGGGCTTGGTACAAGAAACTAAAGGTGCTCACTATAGTCGAAAATTATTCAAGTTCTGAAACGGTATAAAACAGGTCTGAAAGAAATTTAGGGAATAAAAGGTGTTGACTGGACATCATTAACATTAAATCCATGGTAACAAACATCAAGGACATGATCCAGCCTGCCGGTCAACAACTCAATAAGGCCTTCAGTTTACTACACTGTCGTCATTCCATTTGTTTGCAGACATAACATTATAAAAGAAAATTAATTCAGAAAGCCATGAGATGACAGCTAGGAATACAAGACAGATGATGGAAATTAGAAAGCAGTATATGTATATACAAGCAAAAAAATGCATCAACCTATTTTCTGAAATTAAACAATTAGTAGGATAAGAATTTACAGGAAAACGAAGAAGTAAGAGTTGAGTTGGATTACCTGATCAAACAAATTCTTATCGAGAGTGAACCCTATAACGATACTATGAGCCTTAAATGTCATTTTAAATCATATGCAATTAGAGCCGGAAACGTGCCACTCTTGTTTACAGGTGGTGCAGTTCAAGAGAAGGGGCTAATCAATTTAAAGAAAGTGGAAAAAGCTTACAAAAGACATAGGACGAACATATTCAGCATATGCTTACCTTTTGGAAGCATAAATATTGTTTCCTGGTGTTCTTGTTACTATGTTTTAAAGCTGACTTTAGAGAGAGAGTTCAATGAGTGATTCCCAAGAAAGAAAATTCGGAAAGGAAATGAGCGGTTCTGGTTTGTACATTCAGAAAACTTAAAGTGACTAACAGATAATTTATCAACCAAAATTTGATGATGATATATATGAAACCCGAAGTTTCTCATACTTCCTTGGACTGGCTGTGCTGTGAAATTGCTAAAGTTACAGACAATAACGAGCTAAGTAAATAGGTTCTTCACTGTAACAACAATCTGTTATAGCTAGTTCTAATCAGGAAGTGTCCTTACCTTGATGTCTGGATGAGTTAAACTATACTCTCCAAGGAGATGGATCTAGAGTGAAACCATTAACACCGCTTCCAGTACTTAAAACAAGATGTAAAAACAACAAAAACTGCCATGTTTAACCACCTCAACAAAGAAATAAAATTAGAAAAAAGAAAGAAAACAGGAGGAGGCTGCCATATAATTTGATTTCTACAATTTTGCAAATTCAAACAGATAAAACATGGACTATATTAGTGTTAAGTTAAACTGAACTAATTGGAATTCAACTGAGCAAAAGTGAAATTCTAAAGACCGTTACCACTACGGCACTACCTGACAAGCAGAATTGCAGCATTCATTAATAGCATAATATTCATACACATCAATAGATTTATGATAGGGTCAATTATTCACAGCAGCATATTAGTATTCACAGCAGCAGCAAGACCAGCAGATTAGTATTCAAAGCAATAAATTAGTAAAAGATCAGTAGATCACAACAGCAGCAGCAAGACCAGCATATTAGTATTCAGTAGCAAGACCAGCAGATCAGTATTCACAGCAGTATTCACAGCAGCAGCAAGACCAGCAGATTAGTATTCAAAGCAATAAATTAGCAAATCCAGCAGACTTGTAACTATGGAAAAATTAAAGAACTTTACCAAATCCATGAAGATATAAACGCTTCCATCTTTGTGTCTAAACAACCTAAGTACATAAATACTCGGTTGTAAAGAACTTAGCCCATTGCTCACGAACCCAATCTATTTCCTCATCGGTATAAGGCGCATTTCTTGGAGTGTAAGCCTGAAATAAGTAACATGATAAGTAATGCTACTTGTAAATTAAGAATTCTACTACGTACAAGTACTAGTATTAGTAGTTCAACTAACATATGGTAAAAGAACGAACATTATCTAACCACTCATAAGAGTTATGGTGTAACGTGACTATTTCATGCATCAAATTCATAATATAATAGCCACACTCGCGGGCGCCGACTTGTTGAGCACACTGATTTGGAAACAAATCATAAATTATATATCCAAGTAGTTACCCAAAAAAAAGTAAAGCTAATTAGTAAGAATCAATTATAAACTAACCTTGACAGATATATTGCGTCACTGTGTGAAACAGAGTCAACCGAGATAGGGAAGACGACGGTCGGTGACGACTGTTATGGAAGAGGAGGCGAGGAAGGTGGTGGTGGTGGTGGTGGAGCCGCGCGATGAGGAGCGGTGCGGACTCGCCGGCAGAAGCGTTGGAAGGTTCTTGCTTTGTTCGAATAGAGATTTGAAGGGATTGTACGTACGTGTTATCTGTTTGGCGGTGAGAGAGCTATGTTTTAATTGTTTTAAATTTTGTGAATATCTATTTAAGCGAACAAAACGAAGCCCTCCCCTTTAGAATACTACCTATTGAGGCGGGCAATATAAAGCCCCCTTCAACAGGATCTATAGAAGCGAACATAACAAAAGCCCGCCCCAACCTGTTAGTTAAACTTTTGACCCGCGTTGACTAAGTGGTTATTGAGGCTCACTTATATATGCCCCCCTCAACAAGGGGGCTACAACAGGGGTTTTTTCCACTAGTGTTCGTTGTGTTTATGTTACTAAGTTTTAGAGTAACTATATTTTTTACAAATTTATTATAAGTTTAAAACTGTAACTATGCGTTTAAAATAGTTACTATATTTTATAGAAAGTTATTTTAATTTTATAACAGTAACTATGTGTTTAAGATAGTTACTATTTTATGAACAGTTTGTAGTGACTTTTTGATAAATAATAGTTACTATACGATTACATTATCTACTATGTTCTTTAGAGTATGTTTTTGTCCGCTTCTTAGATAGTGACTATATGATTATAATTGTTACTATATGTATACAATAGTTACTATATTATAATAATAGTCACTATATGCTAAGCTAGTTATTATGTGATTATAATGGTTACTATATGTGTACAATAGTTACTATATTATTATATTAGTTACTTTGTCTTATATTTGATTTCCTTTTTCAGTTGCGAAACAATCTGTCAGAATTGGCAAGAAGAAAAAGGCAATGGATCCTCCAAAACCTCAACCAAAATCTAAGCAACAAATGATTCAAGTTGATTCTTCTGTTGTTGAAGTTGATATGCCTGATGTTGAGGAGCATGAGGATTATCCAATGAATGAGATTGCCGCTTATGGCTTACCGCTAATGTAAGTATTTATTTTGTTCCATAGTTACTATATGTTTTATGTAGTTACTACATGTTTGTAATAGGTACAATGTTTTTAATATTTAGATATACTATATCATCTAATAGTAACTGTAGACACCTAAATCGTATCTCCCCATTGGGATGATGACGATACTATTATCCTTGTTAGGTGGTTGGAACAACTCCGTGGGGAAGTACCAATTGCTAAGAACACATTCAAAAATCCAAGAGCCAACGTCAAATCCCCGAGACCGTTCCCATTCCGGAACTCGATACGAAATACAATTTCCAAAAATCAATTTCAAAATCCAAGTACAATCTCACCCAATGGACTATCCCATTGGTTTTACAAGACCCTTTCCAGTCAAAATGACACTAAGCAATCCCAATTCGGGCGCCGACCCACAAAACCAAGCAAGTCGGGCCTTGTCCCGTAAAACCGAATTCAAAAACCCGAAACGGTTTGTTTTTAGACGCAAACCAAGCCTTAATCGTCAAGAAAACACTACGTGCCAACTCCGTACAATTCGTACGAAGGTACATCATTACAAGCCAAAAGACAAGGACGACATATTCGTCCTTGTTTGGCAGCTTCCTCGCCACGTCAGCAACGCTTGGCGCTGGCAGCTGCGCTGGACGCTGGCGTCAGCTGGCGTTTAGCAACAAATCCTCCTATTTATACCCCCTAATTCTGAGCATTTAGGGAGGGAAAATCGAAAACACAACGTCGTAATACAAAAATTGCCACTCAAATCAAAATACAAACTTCTCTCCAAAAATCTCATACAATTTCCAAGTTCTAAGCAATTGGGAGCTTTAAAAGGAAATCTAGCCTAAACCTAACTAGGTATTTCCGAATGCCAACCTAATCTACAATGTTTTCATAATTTTATTTTAAAAATGATTAGTAAATTTGACACTTTTATTATTAAAAGTGTCACTTACAACAATCATAAACTTTTGCAAAATCCTCACTTTATGTGATTTAAGTTTCAAAACTTCAAGATTCAATGATGTTAAAGGTTGTTTGTAATCACTTCCTTAAACTAGAATCATCTTCAAAATATGGAGTAATCAAGGTGAGGCCTTTCTAATGTTTGAAGGTTCAAGCTTTGAGATTCAAAACTCCATTTTTCAATATACAAGTTCAAGTTTCCAAATTTCAAGATTCAATGATGTTTAGGGTTGTTTGTAATCACTTCCCTAAACTAGGATCATTTCAAAATATGGAGTAATTAAAGATGAAACCTTTTCAACATTAAAAGGTTCAATCTTTGAGATTGAAGACTCCATTTTTCAATATACAAGTTCAACATTTCAAGTTCAAACATTTCAAGTTCAATATCTCAAGTTCTATATTTCAAGTTTAATGTTTCTATATTCAAAATCCAAGACACTTTAGGTCGAGCAACTTGACCTAAAGTAGAGATTTTTGCTTTGAATCCGTGTCGGGCGCACTTATTCTTAAGGAGTCGCTTGGCGTTCGGATCTCATGTGCTAAAATTCAAGTTCAATACCGCACTTTCAATTATGCAATTTCAATTATGCAATTTCAATTCCGCACTTTCAATTATGCAATTTCAATTCCGCACTTTCAATTATGCAATTTCAATTCCGCACTTTCAATTATGCAATTTCAATTCCGCACTTTCAATTATGCAATTTCAATTACGCAACTTTACTTTCTTAGTCCTTCTAGGCAATGTGGTTTCACCTCCTAGTCCATTTCTAGGTGGTCTTGTACTTTACTAATTTTGCACCTATTTCATATTGTGATGTTGCTTTACTTGTTTATTGCTTTCATCACCGCACATGCTAAATACAAAATGCAAGGTTACATCACGCTTAACGAAGAAAATTTCTTGGACAAACTGAACTTAGGTTCCCTTAAATTAACTTTAAAGCAACGTGACCACAATACAAAGTAGAAATTATATTTGTTCTAAATTCAAACCCACATAGTCTAAACTAGGGTATTTTCGAAAATGTTGTGCCACGCATTTGAATTATTTCTAAAGCACGCGGAATAAGCATCTCGTTCCCTTGCCCGGATCTCACCCATCCGTTTCTAAGATTCAATGCCTTATCCTAATCGAGTCACTTTTGGTCTTTCCAAACGGGACCCTTAAAAATGTTTGGTGGCGACTCCTACAAAATACAAAAATACGAAGGTTTCTAAACAACCGCCCTCGTAGGGGAAAATACAAAGAGTACGAAAAACACCCCCTACAATTCTGGTGACTCCACTGGGGAGTTCCTGATTTCAACTTCGAAAATACGAGCGTACTTTGAGCAGCAAGCCACTGATCTGCTTAAGTTCTGGATGCCAGCTCTGGCGCCAGGCGCAGGCCCCTGCGCCAAACGCCACTGCTTGTATCTAGCATAGTGGTTCACAGTGGCTCATTGCCCATGTTGCTTAAGTTTTCAAGTGGGAGTCAGAGTGTTTTTGAATTTTGAAGGAAGCTCCCAAACCTTGAGAACGAATGTCGAAAAACGAGCTTTTCAAATACAATATTCAAATGCGATTTTGAATTTTCAATTTCTAGGCATTTCATGCATTTTTCGAAAACCATATTTGTGCAAAACGAATTTCTTCCTTGCCCAATACGGATGTGTTCTACATTTGGGCTAGCCCCGGGGGCAACGAAATGGTGACTCTCCATACGGTTCCCGACCAAAGTGTGTGACCATTTCCGCGCCTACCGAAACTTGGCTTTTGCTTGACATTCCCGATGTCAAGTATGGAGGTCGTCTGCCGACACACACGTCCCTTACGTGGATGTGCAAGTTGTTGTCGGATCCGCCTCTTAGTCGAGTACCTTTTGACACCCAAAGCCGACCACTTGCATCATACAAAACTTAGACCGACCTTAGGTTGAGAACTTTGCATGTCGCATTCATATTCATGTTAGTGTGACAACATGATACTTGTGCATTGTGTGGGCGTCTTTGCACGCGTGAATGTCTAACCTCGAGTTCTAGCTTTGCCAGAACCATTAGCCTCCAACTAGGAAACCAAACCCCTAGGAGCATCATTCAAACCTCTTGCATCTAAAAATCGCCGATTTAAGGTCTTTTAGGAGTGCCACTCCATTTGATTCAAAACCCTTAAACACGCCTCACGCACAAATGCCAAATTCAAAATTCAATCCAACAGCGTCATAATGCCGGATTTTCTAGTCCAAATTCCAAATTCCATATTCAAAATTCAATCCAAAGGCGTCATAATGCCGGATTTTCTAATCCAAATCCCAAATTACATATTCAAAATTCAATCCAACGGCTTCATAATGCCGGATTTTCTAGTCCAAATTTCAAATTTCAAATTCCCAAATTCAAAATTCAATCCAACGGCGTCATATTGCTGGATTTTCTAGTCCAAATTTCAAATTCAAACTCAAAGTTCAATCCAACGGCGTCATAATGCCGGATTTTCTAGTTCAAACGTTCAATTTCCAAGTTCAAAAATTCGATTTCAAGTATTCAAATGTTCAATTCCATCTTTTAAACCTCAATTTCAAGTTACTAATTCAAATCTCAAAACCTGAAGTACAAATGTCCAAACTCATGCCATCGTAATGCCGACTTTTCCATTCTATATTTCAAAACTCAAATTCGAAGTTTCAAATCCAATCTTTCAAATTTCAAGTCCTATATTCAAGAGAGTCAAATTCAAAATCCATGATGGCGTAATGCCGGAATCTTCCTCATTCAATTTCAAATTCAAACAACCTTGACCAAACACTTCAAAACTCCAAGTCCACGGTGGCATGATGCCGGACTTTCAAAAATTCCAAATCCAATGTTTCAAATCCATGGCGGCGTAATGCCTTAATTTTCAAAGTTCAAAACCTCATACCCTATACAAAAATGCGTCTTTTCCATTTCAAAGTTCAAACTCCGAGTCAAATTCAAATTTCAAATTCATCTTCAAGCTACAAAAAAATCCTTGCCTTCCATTGCTCTCAAATACAAAATTCGGAAATACTTCCAATGGGTTGAATCCCTTGAAATAATACAAATCCAAATTCGAAAATACTTCCAACGGGTTGAAAATCCCTTGAAATAGTACAAATTCAAAATTCTACATTCTATCTCGGGTTGAAATCCCCCTAAAATACTTCGAAATTCAACGGGTTGAAATCCCCCTAAAGTGTTCCAATTCTAGCACGGGTTGAAAGTTCCTTGAAATAGTACAAATTCAAGTCCTAGCATGGGTTGAAAGTCCCCTGAAATAATACAAGTCCAACTTTCAAATTCCAATGCAGGTTGAAATTCCCCTAAAATAGTACAAGATCCAATTTCCTTCCTATCGGGTTGAAATTCTCTAAAATACTTCGAAATCCAATGGGTTGAAATTCCCCTGGAAATATTGACGGGTTGAAATCCCCTTGAAATAATACAAAATCCAATTCCCTTTCGATCGGGTTGAAATCCCCTTGAAATAATGCAAAATTCAATCTCCTAAAATACTTCCAATGGGTTGAAAATCCCTTGAAATAATACAAGTCCAATTTTCAAATGGGTTGAAATTCCCCTAAAATAGTCCAAGTTCCGATAGATCGAGATCTTCTTTCGATATTTCGAGTCCTAGTACAAGGAGACAACTTCCACAAAATAATGAAGGCTCCTCTCAAATACTTCCAACAGGTCGCAAATCCCGAATACAAATACAAAATCCAAAATCCCGAATCTTCGGAGTGGCACTTAGAGTCAAGTCTAGGTCTCATTCATTGCATGCATATCATATCATGTGTCCGAAAGTTCAAGTTCTAAAATTCAAATGATGTGTCCTAACTAGGTGCTCGGACTCATTCTCCAAGAACCCTATTCAAGATGACTTCACTAGCAGCGGCTGTAGCAGAGCTCTATGAACGTGTTGAAGAAGCTGAGACTCGCATAAGGGCTCTCGAAGACAATCAAGAAACTCTTTTTCATGCTGTGGGTCCCTTCGAGGTAGAGGAGATCTTTCATAATCAAAGGCCTGTGTCGCACCTTGTGCAACCAAGTGAAGGTTCAGAGTCTGGGATTGTTATCGGATTGCCTCAAGAAGACATTTGTGGGATATGGGCCAGCGATGAGGAAGACACATACCAAGACCCTCCCATTGAGAACATCTCTGACGATGAATGCCAAGAAATTGTGAACGCCGACTGGTACTTGGACCCTAAGGAAGAAAACAGTGTTCAGGTCATGACTAGATCTAGTCGAATTCAAGAGCCAGTCAACAGGACGACACCGACAACTAATATCCCTCTACCCACCGAGGAGAATCCTTTGATCAAGAAATTGAAGCGCACAAAGGCAGAGGTTAACATTTGGCAACTCATGGCTTCCTCCGTGGAACATCGCACTGCTCTAATCAATGCTCTTGTCAAGTTGAATGTCACCCTTGAAGTCACTCCCGACAAGCTGATCGGGTTACTTACAAATATGGAAGAAAGAATTACCTTTACAAATGAAGACCTCCCACCTGAGGGGGCAAGCCATCACAAGGCTCTCCATCTGACCGTTGAATACAAAGACAAAATCATCCCCATGACTCTAGTGGATAATGGGTCAGCCATCAATGTGTGTCCTCTTCGCACTGCTGAGAATTTGGGTTTCACTCCTAGTGACTTTTCTAGTTCCTCCAAAGGTGTTCGTGCCTACGACAACACTCGTCGGGAAGCAATGGGAACACTCACCCTTCTACTCCGAACAGGCCCAATCAAGCGCAAATTGAGCTTTCAAGTGCTCAACATCAAAGCAAGTTTCAATCTCCTTTTGGGGAGACCTGGGATCCATGACCTCAAAGCTGTGCCATCCTCACTTCACCAGAAAGTCCGAATGGAGGTCCAAGGAAATGTCATTACTCTAAATGCATCCCATCCAAGAACCAAGATAACTGACAAGGCTCTGATATTGATAGAACACGATGACAATGATGAAGACCTTTGGTGGTTCAGTGCTGAAGTAGGAGCCATTGAGGCAAAAATAAATCCCATGGCAAGGCGCATGATGATCAAGTGTGGGCGCTTCTTGGGCACTACTCTGCCACCGCCTACCGAGTCTCCTTTCAAGACCCATGGCCATAACTGTTGCGGTCAGGGGTACAAACCAACTAAGCACGACAATATGCAGCAAGAGGCTAAGCTAAGAGCTCGTCGAGCTGGTATTGATCAATTCAAAATACCTCCCTATCAGCGTACACTCAATGGTCAATTCATAAAGGAGGGAAGGATGACCTATACTTTGACTTCCCAGAGCCCTTCTATGATACTACAAAAGGCGTTATCTATCCGGGGTTCGAGATCTTTCAAGACTGTAACTTCCTCGAGAATGCCCCTCCGGTACAAAACAAGGCTACCTTGAATGCCTTGATTCATCGGCTTTTGGTCTCATGTTCGGCCAAGAAGTAACACTGATCATTCCTGAAGATACTATGCTACAAATGATCACTCAAATCGAAGATTTTGACCCATCTAAGATGATTACTCCAAGTGAGAAGATGGTCAAAGGCTGGAGGAAATCCCTCAAGATCTCTGCTCCAAATGGCAAAATATTCAAGATTACTGTGGGCGAATGATCTATGATGAGCTACTCCGAGTCAGAGGATGAGTCTGGATCCAAGTCTAGTGATGAGTCTAAGAGTCTAGGGCTAGAGTCTTGCATCAATCAAGAGCCTCTAAAGGCCGACCTTCAAGTCAAAGCTGGCGATGTAATGATTGCCAATTTCAATAATACTTCAATTTCCTCCTACTCTTCAAGTCCAATTTCAAAACACACCTTTAATCCAAACAACTTTTCTTCACAAGAAACTGACCTTGAAATATTAAAAGCTATTGAAAATCATGAAAACAGGACGCCCATAATTGAGGAAACAGAAAAAGTTAACTTTTCTAACAGCAGTGATCCAAAACTAGTTCAGATTGGTCTAACTCTATCTCAAGTAGAGCGTGATGATCTTATCAAGCTACTTTCAGAGTACATAGACGTCTTCGCATGGTCCTATCATGATATGCCAGGGGTTGATCCAATCATCGGTCAACATACAATTCCCATCATCCCAGGTTCAAAGCCGATCAAGCAGAAACTCTGTCGCATGAAACCGGATGTTTTCCTCAAAATTCAAGAAGAAGTTTCTAAGCAGCTAGAGGCCGGGTTTATTCGAGAAGCCAAATATCCGAAATGGATTGCAAACGTCGTTCCAGTTCCAAAGAAGGACGGCAAAGTACGGATGTGCGTGGATTACAGAGATCTTAACAGGGCCAGCCCTAAAGACGACTTTCCATTGCCTCACATAGAAATCTTGGTCAACAACACCGCAAACCATGCCTTACTCTCTTTCATGGACGGGTATGCAGGCTACAATCAGATTCCCATGGAAGAGGAAGATATGGAGAAGACAGCCTTCATCACTCAGTGGGGTACATATTGCTATACAGTTATGACGTTCGGACTGAAGAACGCAGGGGCTACATATCAATGAACAGCCACAACCATCATGAGCGATATGATACAAAGGGAGATCGAGGTATATGCCGACGACATGATCGTCAAATCCAAATAGCTACATGAGCATACCTCGGTACTCCGAAAATTCTTTGACAGGCTCAGGCAGTACAATATGAGGCTCAATCCTCAAAAATGCGCATTCGGGGTAACATCAGGCAAGGTACTCGGATATGTCATCAGCTCTCGGGGCATCGAGGCTGATCCTTCGAAAATCAAGGCAATTCTAGAGATGTAGCCACCAACGAATGAAAAGGAAATTAGGGGATTTCTCGGCAAACTGCAATACATCAGTCGGTTCATTTCGAAGCTCACTATGATCTGTGAACCGGTATTTCGAAAGCTCCGCAAAAGTGAGCCCAAAGTCTGGGATGAGGACTGTCAACATGTAGGGGAATACAGTTAAACATAATAACATGTGAGGAACAATCCCCAAAGCCAGGAAACATGTATAAAGCACAGATTAAGCATACTTACATTCGAAGCGTGTTTTCCACAATAATCCGTCAACGAACACGAACAAAGAACTCCAATTATTGTTCCTCTACTTGGTTCACCGACACGATCAAATCCGTCTTGATAATCGTAGCTTAGACAATTAATCCAGATACTTTGCCTTTTTTTGGAAGAACTCACTTTGGAGGCACAGAGAGAATTAGGGTTCTCTGTGTCTCTAAGGTTTTGAGTAATCTGAATTGTGATTGCAGTAAGTTAGAAATTTAGGTCATAAGGTTATTTACATAACCTTACTAACCGACCAAGCGCGGAGGCAAGGCCGGCCAGCAAGCCACGCGTGAGACAAGCACAGCGCGCTGGGCCATGGGCCTCGCTGCTGTGGCTGTGTCGCTACACAGGCCCGCGCGCACACGCGCAGCTCCGCTCGGCCATGGGCCAGCGCTGCCGTGTTGCCTTGGCCTTTGCTTGCTCGCCTAGCGCGCGCCCATGGGCCTCGAGTGCTTCGTGCACTTGGCTCGTGGGCCGCTCTTCGTATTCGCGTTTAATATATTTCCGGTATATTATTTATCGTTTCGTATACGACGAATCACCGTCGTACGATACGATTTATTCGTTTCGCCTAGCTTTTGATTTCGAAAACATCTGTAGCTACTCCCAATGACAAAGTGAGGGAGTTTCTACACTTCTTTAGATCCTTCCAATGACAAAGTGAGGAAGTTTCTATACTATCCGTTGACAAATCCCAATGACACGTGAGGGATATGTCGACACTTCAAGTGATGATCCTTAAGTCAAATGTTATCACTCGGGGGCTCGTGAGACCCTCGCAAAAGCAGGTCACCATGGCTTGTGTGGCGCACTCCGTCTAGTACTTTGACCATCGTCTTATTCCAAGACTCAGTCAAAGTGGGGGCTAACTGTAGACACCTACTTTTGTCCCCATTCCCGAAAGGGAAGGTTCGATGATGAGAACGTAAATCTCCACTTGACAACGCATCTCCTATAAAATAACGAATCTCAATTCCCCTTTTCATTTCACCCGAAACCTTCTATTTATAGAAACCTGCTATTTATGGAAACCTGCCAAAAATAATAACTGCCGTAATGGGCAGCTGTTAAAAGTGGCAAGTCATAAAAGATAGAAACCTGTCAAAATTAGGTGTTGCACTCCAACATAAATCCTAAATGAGATAGAAACTGCGAGAGAATCATATTCCTAATACGATTCGAAAATAAGAGTTATGTATTGATCGAAATCCTAACAAGCCTAGAGTTCGTAACGGGCCCAGACGCATTCCGTCATAAAATTAATACGCACTAAAAGACTCGATTAAGTCTCATACACTTCGGATTCTAAGAGTCCGAATCTGACAAAGAAACGACCCAAACAGCAATTTCAACGCCCAGCCCTGGGCGCTGAAATTGCCTGGATCCTATTTTCAACGCCCAGAGCTGGGCGCTGAAAATACCTGGGACGTGTTTTTTCCTAATTCCTCGTGGATTAGAGTTCTACAATTCTATCTTTCCACGAACTCTTTTCTATAAATAGGGCCTTAAGTTCGACGTGAAAAGACACACAACACACAATTATATTCTGAGTATTGACTCTAAACCCCTAAGCCTAAGCCTCACGATGCAAAACTGATCACGCGTTCTGTCGCAATCGATCCATAAATCGAACATAACGTATCCCGTCCCATAATTTGAGATTCGTTAAATAAAAGGAGAAATAGCAAAGTCAAAGTGGTTAGTTTTCTGAGAACCGTGACGCACCTCTCAAGGGTGCGTCGTAATGTGTCCCTTTTCCATTGTTTAATTGCTTTCCTCGCCCTTTTATGAACTGTTAAACTAACTAAAATCTGATTGTTCGATCACGCTCAATAAATATGATATTTTTGGGAAATTGGATTATCATGCTAGGTCCCTTAAAACAATCTAAATCAGATAATCGCGTTCGATGTAGTACTATATGGTTCATATTGATAAAATCAACTCAGATTAGTTTAATAGTTAACGCATGTCCCTTCCATTATTTATGCTGAGCTAGTAAGGATATCCTGCCTCTGGAGTTATCGAAGAGCGAGTACTCCTCTCGGTAGTTACAGTCCCCCGAACCCTCAATCTCTACCCTGCGGTTGTACGTTGAGCGATCCCCACCACCAGGGATCACAAGGGAACCTACGGCCGTCGTGGTCAAACATAATTGCACTCCCTTTATGTCACGATAACCGGGTTTTGTCAGTTTTTCTCATTGTCGTTAAAAAATGAATGGCGACTCCTATATTACTAGTCAATTGGGTGTAAACTCACAGGAAATCCAATTACACTTGATTTGACAAAAAGAAGCGTCACACCCACGACGGACGAGGTCACGCAATAGCCTCGTGCTTTTTCGACCCCCTCACAAGTTCATACTGGTCGCCATCAACTATTTCACCCAATGGGTCGAAGCCAAGTCATTCAAAGTGTTGGGTTCCAAGAAAGTGGCCCAGTTCATACAAGAAAACATCATATGCAGATATGGAGTTCCTCACGAGTTTATTAGCGACTAGGAACCCATTTTCAAGGAGAGTATTCACCGAGTACAAAATTCAACATCACCGTTCTTCGCCTTACCGCCCGCAAACTAATGGGGAAGTCGAAGCGGCCAACAAGAATGTCAAGACCATCATCATGAAAATGACAACCAATTACAAAGACTGGCCCCAGAAGCTGCACTTTGCATTGTGGGGGTATCGAACTTCAATTCGCACTTCAACTGGTGCAACCCCATTTTCATTAGTCTATGGAATGGAGTCAGTACAACCTATCGAGTTGGAGATACCTTCGCTAAGGATAGTCCTCGAAAGGAAAATCCCATAAGCTGAATGGGTACAAGCAAGATATGATGAGCTAATCATGCTCGATGAGCGTCGACTTTAAGCCGCTCATCATGTACAAGTCTATCAGCGCCGAGTGGCCAGACATTTCAACAAGAGGGTCAGAACCCGAAACATTAAGAAAGGCGAGCTTGTCCTGAAAGCCCTTCGCAAAAGCGTCATGGACCCAAGGGGAAAATTCAGACCCAATTGGGCAGGCCCATACATTGTCAAGAAAATCCTCTCCGGGGGAGCAGTTGAATTAACAGATGTCGATGGGACAGAATTCCGATCCCTTACAAACCTCGATCAGCTCAAGAAGTTCTATGTCTAAGTTCTATATTCAAAATTCAAAAGCCAATTCAAGAAGTTCTGTAAGTTAGAACTAAGTTCGGCCTGATTTCTTAACGGGTCACGTAGGCAACCTCATTCCGAGGCCCGGCCACTTTAATACAAAAAATTCAAATTTTCCTCAATTAAGGGCATCCTAAAAATCAAATCTAAATTCAAAATTCAATTGTTGTTGTCTTTATTCCAAACGTGCCAATTCAAAGCAAAGCATGTTCAAGCGGAATTTAACACAATAACCTTTTTTATTTGGCTCTAAGGCCTTCAAAGCTAATCCAAGAACAAGGTTGGAATCAAGTGAAGCAAAGTTCAAAGCCTTTTCACTCCTACCAAATACATTTTCTAAACACACTCCAAAACACACTTCCTACTAATACAACTTCAAACACATTTAGCCTACAAAGATCTAGGGTTGGGCGACTATGCTCTTGAGTCTTGGCACCTTGAGTACTATCCCCTGGATCTTCCTGCAATCAATCATCAATCTTCCCCTTGCCCAAGCGGTGGGAGAAGTAACTTGCTAGTCTTCCAAGACGGGAGGATGACGAACCTCCTTTGGACTCAGATCGGTCAAGCACTGGACGGGCCACACTCCCGTCACCTTCCTCATAATCAGTTGATGCAGGGCGTCTAGCTCTAGAACCTCGGACTCTAGCTGGTCCGGAGAAAGAAATGTCCCTTTGGCTTGGCCTTTCATCCATACAATATAACCCGCAGACAGAGTAATTGGCTCAGGTGGGTACTGAATATTCAAGAGTGGTTTGGAAACCCAATACCGCCTCCAAACTTCAAGTCGATCTACATTCAGCACAACAGGTCTCGGGCTCTCTTAATCACAGTCCGGGATTTCCTGTTTCAGGCCATACTGTCTCATCACTCTAGCAGGCGAGTAAAAGACCAACATTGTGAGGCTTGGCACCCTCAAAACAGTAGAACCTGGGGCATGTCTCATAGCAGCAATCCCCCACCAAGGAACTACCCACCTTATACAAGATTCAACTCCAGAGGGTGCGCATCGCCACTCATCCAATGAAAGCCGGCCATACACCATGGGCCGCACAGTGAACCCCTTTCTATTATAGCTTTCCATGTTCTCCGTTGGTGCCACCAGCATGAGTCTCTCCATAAGCCAGACCTTGGGGAGTATACAAGAAAAGCTTTTCAAAATTCAACATTCAAAATACAAGTACAATTTCAATATACAAGAAAGCTCAAGATCCTTACTTGGAGTAATACTGGACTTCTTGACGGTAAAGAAGAGGGGTCCGACTTCAACATATCAAGGCCCATCAATGTTTCGCCAATCACAAGTGGCATCGGGTTCCAGCCACTAGCAAACTGCTCTACAATCTCTATTAGGGAGGCATCACCATTGCCAAACCCCTGCTTCGAGAAGAGGAAGCGAGCAAAGATACAAAATCTCAAGGCCCTCAAGCGGAAAACCTAGGGGACATCAAGTCCAGCAAAGTAAGTAGCAAGGAGGGAAAAATCCACCCCTCAGCCATATACAACAGCACTCAAAAGTGGGGGCTTCAAGCCCAAATATCTTTCGAAGCCCAAGAAAAAGTGTTCTTCAACACTAGGCATACATGGCTCCGGCATAATGGGCCACCCCAATATGGCACTAAACTCTTCAGGGAGGAGACATACCTCATTATTTCCAAAGCGAAAGACATGATGATTTGGATCCCAAGCCTACAGAGTAGCAAGAATGAAGTGCACGTCAAGCTTTACAAACCGAAAGGAGGCGAGCACCCCAAGATTCATGCCGTCAAGCTCTCTTTTCTCCATCTTGCCTAACGAACCAAGCCAAGAGTTCAAGGCATTTTCAAAACACATGGTCATTTTCTCTTTCTTTTCGTGAGGAAGCAGTATACAAAGAAAAGCAGGGTAGGATTGATGCAAAGTATGATCCGGAAAGCTCCCTATTTATACAAAAACCAGCCCCCATGGTAGTACACGGCGCAGGACGCCGAAGCCTGCGCTTGGCGCAGGGGTCTTCAACAAAGAACGAGGCCACCGTCCCCTTTATTATTCCGAGTACGCACCCTTTATTGCTTTGGACAGCAAAGTACAGCCTCAATTATTCAAGATTCCAAAGCCGCAAGCCGCGCAATTTCAAGCAGTCCGAGTCAGCGCTTCGGGCCGATTTCGGGTCAATCTGTTCAAAATTCAAGCATTCTAGTCCTAGATTGGCGTCCTAAGTCGAGTCTGCATATGCATGAGAAAAAGTTGAATATACTTTGACTTGCGCTTTTTCTAAACCATAAAACCTCAATCAAAGTGGGGTCTTATAGTGGGTAGGTACACCCGAAAAAATGGGCAAATTTTTTTCAAGAGTCTGCATGAGCAAAAGTTGAATATACTTTGACTTGCGCTTTTTCTAAACCAAAAAACCTCAGTCAAAGTGGGGGCTTATAGTGGGTATGTACACCCGAAAAAAATGGGCAAATTTTTGCAAAATTTTCATGCATGCACGTAGCTACAAATTTCAAAAGCACACACAACGCATACGAAATTCAAATTTTCAGCCATACAAGATTCAAAAAATCTAAACCTTGCAAAATTCAAATACAAAACCATAGAAAATTCCAAAAAGTCCAATACAAACCATACCAAATTCAAATTTCTAACCATACAAAATCCATACAAATACAATCCATACAAAAATCCAACCAAGGCAAGCTGGAACTCGTTACCATGCAGGATCAGTCCGAGTCATCATCAGCCGTAATGTCAACCACAAGCTCCTTGTTTCGGCTCCTATAGCGCTTCAGATCCCGATCCAGCTCTGTCCTAGGGGTACCAGGCTCCTGCTCCGAAATACGAAGAGTACCGGGAGAACAATAATTTCCCTCCTGAGGGGAAGGATACTGATAAGGCTGCGGCATCGCCATGAACTGGTGTCGCGCCTCAAAGATCTGGGCCTGCCGCACCCGGCTCATCTCCTGCCAGTAAGCCCAAGAATCTGCACTCCAAGGCTGAGAGCTGCTCGCCCCGAAGAAAGTACGAGGGGGTGGCACAAAAGGCTTCGAACTGCCCTGACCTCCGAAGGAATGCCTGATGGGAATCAACACATACAAAGGGAACAGCTTCCCTATCAACATCGGAATGCCTCTGATGAGTACTAGTCCCAAGACCTAAGCTCGGTCCTTCCTGCCCTCTCGAAGTCTCCGCCTGAGGCTCCCTGTCAACAGAACCTCTGCGACCTCGACGACGCTCCTATAAAAAATTCAACATTCAAGAATCAGTCATCCACATTCAAGTTTCAAGAATACAAATTTTCCAGTCAGCAAACGCACCTCTCTGTCCCGGCCAGTAAGCTTCTGGGTTAGCTTGGCACAATGCCTCTTCAAGGAATCAATAGCAAGCATCCAACGACGCACTCTCGCCTGCATACAAAATTCAACATCAATTTCCATATACAAAATTACAAACAGTTTCAAGAAAGTGCAACGATACTTACAGCTGCATAATGCTCCGGTACAGCATCATACGACCTCCGATGTGGAGGAGAGGCTACAGGAACGGTCACCTCCACCTGCTCCCCATCCGAGTTCTCATAGCGGATAACCCTGTCAGCATAGGGAATATCCTCGGTGTCGATCTCCTCCTCCTACAAGCACTCATACAATGATCCAACTATACAAGAATACAAGATACAAAATTCAAAAGCTCACCGGCAGTACGAAGCGTACAGGTGGAGCCAGCCTCTCCAAAAGGTCCTTATGGCGGCCTCTCCTATTTAAAAAGTTCTCCCAAGGGAGACAAACAGCATCACTTCCAGCATTCACATAGAATTGGATGAGTACCTCATCCGTCGCTAACATGGTCTTCGGCGGGTCCTTAGGAACAAGCCTGCCCCTCGTACTATGCTGAGGGGACACTCGTCCCCCAAATACCACATATGGCGGTACACCCCCGGGAGCAAGACCCGGCGCTGAGACAAGAAGTGAGCATGCATGGCCTGAACGGGTGTAGGCGCATCGACAAAGGGACGCCAAACCACCTACAGAGCAGACAACTCAGGCAACTATACAAATACAAGTACAAAAGGACAGACAGTACAAAAACATACCTCCTCAGTAGGCAAACCCCTCAAAGCTCTGCAGGAACTCGCCAAGGACATCCTCCTGCGCACCGCTCCTATCCAAGAGGCAGCATACGGGTAAGCCGCATCCCTAGTACGAGCCGGCACCAAGGTCGGGAAATGCTCGTACATCCAAATCTTCAAAAAAATACAAGAAAAGCATTGTTCAAATCCTATGTGTACAAAATTCAAGATACAAACATACAAGTACAAGATACAAAGTACAAGGAGTCCCAAATACCTCCAGCACGCTCCACAAAGCAGCAATACTCGGGCTGCTCTCCGGCGAAGTCTGGGAGGCATACTTCATCTCATACAAAAGGTGGCTATACGCCAGACCACCCCAGTTAAAGCCCGAAACAACCCTCAAATCCTACAAAGCCGTCAGGAAGCCAACATGCACCCAACTGTTCCTGCTCGGGGCCATCACTCTACTCACCAGAGCCAAGAGGAAGAGCCTAACCCTCTGCTCTGCAGATATGTCCACGCTACGGATCGCGGCCATGATCACCGTCACAGAAGCATGGGTGTCATCGTCCGCCAAGTCAACAACAGGGCCGAGCAACTCCCTGACACCATCCGAAAGCCACTTCATACCCTCATAAAAAATCACGTTCCTCTCAGAGAAGGGAAGGCCCGTGATCATAGCAAACTTGAAGGGGGGTAATGGTGATCTCCCCCCATGCCATATGAAAAGTGTTGGTGGTATCCCACCACCGCTCCAGCAAAGTCTGAAGTTGGGCTTTGACGCCCGTCCTCCTCTAAGTATCTCCCATGGCACGCCAGAAATTAACCAGGCCCGTCTGTAACCAGATCTCCCTAGCCTCCGCGTCAGCATAGACAATCGGAAAACTTTGTGAAGGTCCGCCAAGGAACAAAAAGTGCGCAACGGCTCTCCATCAGCCTACGGACAAGCGAATCAGTTCAAAACCTATACAAGTTCAAAAGACAAAAGCACAGTACAAGACTCACCAAGCCAGCGCGAGGCCGCTGAGACAAATGAATTTCCGGTCGGAACGCCATGTCGGAAGGACTCCAGCCAGTGCCAACGAAGGCAGGTGCTCTCCGTGGTACCATGCCCGCCTCCAGCACGTCAATCGCAGCCGCTTCATCATCTGAAGCATCCTCCATGGCAGCTCGAACCACCGAACATTCGACAAGCTTTCTCCGGGTGTGAAGAGGCATACTAAGTCATTCGAAATACAAGACATCAAAATTCAAGATTGGGGGCTATCCTATACTAGCCCCTACAAAAAATCAAAATTCAAGATTGGGGGCTATCCTATACTAGCCCGTACAAAGTCAAAATTCAAAAAAATCCCCAGTGGCAGTACAGACTCAGCCAGGGACCTCTACTCCAACATACAAGTTCTACACCAACGCCTAGGCTATCTATGCCGAAGCAGGAATACAAGTTCTACACTAATGCCTAGGCTATTGTAGACACCTAATTCGTGTCTCCCCTTTTGGATGATGACGATACCATTATCCTTGTTAGGTGATTGGAGTAACTCCAGGCGGAAATCCCAATTGCTAAGAACACTTCCAAAATCCAAGGTCCAAAATCCAACCCCCGAGACCGTTCCCCTCCCGGAAATCGGTACAAAATACAACTTTCCAAATCCAATTTCAAAATCCAAGTACAATCTCAAGTAATAGACCATCCCATTGGTTTTACTAGGCCTTTTCCACTCAAAATCATATAAGGCAAGTCAAATTCGGGCGCCAACCCACAAAACCGAGCATGTTGGGCCCCGTCCCGTAAAACCGAAATTCAAAAACCCGAGAAAGGCTTGTTTTTAGACGCTAAACAATGACTTAACCTCCAAGAAAATACAAAACGCCAAACCTAGTACTATTCGTACAGCGGGTACAACGCTACAAGACGAAACAAGGCTTAGGATGATTCCCCGTCCTTGCTTTGGCGGCATTCAAGCCACGTCAGCAACGCACAGCGCTGGCCTGACGCCAGGCGCTGGCGTGTGCTGGCGTTTTACACCATTCCCTCCTATAAATACCCCTCATTTCCATCGAAAAAAAGGGGGGCACAACAATACAACGTCGTAATTTCGACATTACGTCTCAAAATTCAACTCAAAACTCCTCAAAAAACACATACAAAATTCCTAAAATAAAAAAAAAGCAATTGGGAGCTCTTGCCTAAATCTAACTAGGTAAATCCGAATCCCATTCTAATCTACTATGTTGCTTTGATTTCCAAATGATTAGCAAGTTGGTGTTTTTTAATCAATAAAAAACACCACTTGCAACAATCACACATGTTTTCCAAAAATACAAACTTTTTCAAAATACAAAATACGATTTTCAAGATTCAAGGATGTCCAAGTTGTTTACAATCATCTCTTGGGCTAGAATAACCATCAAACATGGGGTAATCAAAGATAAACACCTTTTAACATTTAAAGGTTTAGTCTTTGAGATTCAAAACTCCATTTTCAATATACAAGTTCAAGTCTTCAATTTTCAAATATCTTGCCATGTTTAGGGTTATTCATAGTTATTTCCCTAAACTAGGATCATTTCAAGTTCAAATTTCAATCATTTCAAGTTCAAATTTCAATCATTTCAAGTTCAAACATTTCAATATTCAAGCTTTCAATTTCAAATTCAATATGAAAAATCTAGGATATTTGGGTTGAGCAACCTCTCCCGAGTTGAGATTTTTGGCTTTGAATTCGTGTCGGGCGCACTTATTTTTAAGGAGCCGCTTGGCGTTCGAATCTCATGTGCCCAAGTACAAATTTCAATTATGCACCTTTCAATATTGCACCTTTCAATATCGCACTTTCAATATCGCACTTTCAATACCGTAATTTCAATACCGCAATTTCAATTTCGTACTTTCAATTCCGCACATTTACTTGCCTAGTCCATTTCTAGGCAATGTGGACCTACTCCCTAGTCCTTTTCTAGGGGGTCTTGTATTTACTAATTCCGCACATTATTTAGTATTGTGATGTTGCTTTATGTGCTTTATCGCTTTCATCACCAACATGCTAAATACAACAAAATACAAAGGTTACATCACGCTTAACGAAGATATTTTTGGACAAACCGGCCTTAGGTTCCTTAAATCAATCTTTAAAGCAAAGTGACCACCGTACAATTAGAAATTCTATTTTGCTCTAAATCTCAAACCCACATAGTCTAATCTTAGGGTTTATTTTCGAACTAATGTTGTGCCAACGTACTTGAATATTTCTAAAGCTCGCCGAATAACCATTTTCGTTCCCGGGCCCGGATCTCACACATCCGTTTCAAGGATTCAAGGCCTTATCCAAAAACAGAGTCATTTGCGGTCTTTCCAAACAAGACCTAAAATAAAGTTTGGTGGCGACTCCTTCGAGGTGCAAAAATTCAAACGGTTTTCTAAACGAGCCGGCCAACACCCCCCCCCCCCCTTGTAGGAAACGGGATGAACAAAAAAACTTCTACAATTCTGGCGACTCCACTGGGGAATTTCTAGTTTCAAATTCGAAAATGCGAGCACATTTCGAGCAACCAGCCACTGATCTGCCGAAGTACTGGATGCCAGCATTGGCGCCAGGCGCAGCCCCTGCGCCCAACGCCATTGCCTGCATCCAGGACAGTGGCTCACAGTGGCTTGTCGCCCACTTTTGCTCAACTTTTCGTGTTGGGAGTTAGTCTATTTTTTCATTTGGAAGGACGCTCCCAAGCCTCGTGAACGAGTGCCGAAAAACAGGCTTAACTAATACAAATTCAAGTACGATTTCAATTTCAATTTCTAGGCATTTCATGCATTTTTCGAAAACCATATTGTGCAAAATGAATTTCTACCCTTGCCCAAACGGATGTGTTCTACATTCGGGCTAGCCCCGGGGGCAACGAAATGGTGACTCTCCATACGGTTCCCGACCAAAGTGTGTGACCATTTCCGCGCCTACCGAAACTTGGCATTTGCTTGACATTCCCGATGTCAAGTATGGAGGCCGTCTTCCGACACACACTTCCCTTAGGCGGATGTGAAAGCTTGTCGCCGGATCCGTCTCTTAGCCAAGTACCTTTTGACACCCAAAGCCGACCACTTGCATCATACAAAAACTTAGACCGACCTTAGGTTGAGAACTTTGCATGTCGCTTTCATATTCATGATTAGTGTGACAACGTGCTACTTGTGCATTGTGTGGGCGTCTTTGCACGCGTGAATGGCTAACCTCGAGTTCTAGCTTGCCAAAACCAATTAGCCTCCAACTAGGAAACCAAAACCTTAGGAGCATCATTCAAACCTCATGCATCTAAATCGCCGATTTTAGGGTCTTTAGGAGTGTCACTCCATTTGATTCAAAACCCTTAAACACGCCTCACGCACAAATGCTAAATTCAAGTTCAATCCAACGGCGTCATAATGCCGGATTTTCGAGTCCAAATTCCAAGTTCCAAATTCAAAGTTCAATCCAACGGCGTCATAATGCCGGATTTTCGAGTCCAAATTCCAAGTTCCAAATTCAAAATTCAATCCAACGGCGTCATAATGCCGGATTTTCGAGTCCAAATTCCAAGTTCCAAATTCAAAATTCAATCCAACGGCGTCATAATGCCGGATTTTCGAGTCCAAATTCCAAGTTCCAAATTCAAAATTCAATCCAACGGCGTCATAATGCCGGATTTTCGAGTCCAAATTCCAAGTTCCAAATTCAAAGTTCAATCCAACGACGTCATAATGCCGGATTTTTTAGTCCAAAATTCCAATTTTCAAGTTCAAAATGCAATCCAACGGCGCCATAATGCCGGATTTCCTACTTCAAAACCTACTTCTTCCAAGTCAAAGTTCAAATCCAACGGCGTCATAATGCCGGATTTTCCATTCCAAATTTCGAGTTTCGAGTTCAAGTTCAAATCTTATAATCCAAAACCTCAATTTTCAAGTCCAAATCCAACTACGCCATAATGCTGGATTTTACAAACTCAAGTTTCGATTTTCGAGTCAAATTCAACCCAACGGCGTCATAATGCCGGATTTCCTAGCCTTCAAGCTTCAAGTTCAAATTCAAACTTTCTAGTCCAAAACTTCAATTTTCAAAAGCAACTCAACGGCGCCTTAATGCCGAATTTTCTAGTCCAAATTTCAAACTTCAAAGTCACAAACCACAAATGCAACGGCGTCATGCCGGATTTCCTATTTCAAACATTCAAGTCAAGTCGCCAATTTTAAGTCTCAAAACCTCAAAGTTCAAATGCCAAAGTCCATACCGGCATAATGCCAACTTTTCAACTCCAACTTTCAAACCTCAAATTCCATGTCAATCTTTCGAATTTCAAGTCCTATACTCAAAACTTCAAGTTCCAAATCCATGTCGTCGTAATGCCGATTTTCCATTTCATATTTCAAACCTCAAGATCAAAGTTCAAAATTCCAAACCTTCAAATCTAGAATCCTACACTCCAAGTCCATGGCGGCATAATGCCGGACATTCAAGTTCCTAAATTCAATGTCTCAAATCCACGGCGACATAATGCCGGATTTTCCAAATGCGAAGCTTCATGTTCTACATACAAAATGCGTCGTTTTCCATTTCAAAATTCAAACTTCGAGTCAAGTTCAAATTCCAACGGGTTGAAAATCCCCCTGAAATTAACAAGTTCAAATCCACGGGTTGAAACTCCCCAGAAATAATACAAGTTCAAGATTCCATCTACGGGTTGAAAATCCCCTGAAATAATACAAATTCCAATGGGTTGAAATTCCCTTCAAATACTCCAATTCCAAATGGGTTGAGATTCCCCTAAAATATTGACGGGTTGAAAATCACCTAAAATAATACAAACCCCATTCCAAATATTTCCAACGGGTTGAAAATCCCCTGAAATAAT
This sequence comes from Spinacia oleracea, assembly GCF_020520425.1. Taxonomy (NCBI): domain Eukaryota; kingdom Viridiplantae; phylum Streptophyta; class Magnoliopsida; order Caryophyllales; family Amaranthaceae; genus Spinacia; species Spinacia oleracea. The sequence goes on along the minus strand of NC_079490.1, from coordinate 156,733,629 downwards.
ACAAGTTCAAATTCTACGGGTTGAAAATCCCCTGAAATAATACAAGTCCAATCTTCCAACGGGTTGAAACTCCCCTGAAATAATACAAATTCCAATTCTCAAGCGGGTTGAAATTCCCTTCAAATACTCCAAGTCCAATGGGTTGAAATCCCCCTGAAATAATGACGGGTTGAAATTCCCTTTAAATAATACAAAATTCGATTTCCTAGTACAAGTCCAATTTCCAAATTCTCGAGCGGGTTGAAATCCCCTTCAAATAAATCCAATTTCCAATAGGTCAGAATATTCCTTTTCCAAGTTCTAGTACAAGAGACAACTTTCACAAAAGATTGAACGCTCCTCTCAAACATTTCCAACGGGTTGCAAATCCCGAATACAAGTACAAAATCCAAAATCCCGAATCTTCGGAGTGACACTTAGAGTCAAGTCTAGGTCTCATTCATTGCATGCATATCATATCATGTGTCGAGAAGTCCAAGTTCTAAAATCGTCTGGTATGTTCTAACTAGGAGTCCAAAGATCCCGTGGGTTCGCCGAAGAGGAGAAAGGTTGAAAAGAAATCCATCAGCCCTAGCTTCCCTCATAGCCGACATCGAAGGAGCAGCCAGTTCATCTCCTACAAATCAAGCTTCAAGTCCCTATCAAGAATCAATTCAAATGGCAAAATGTTCAAGATTACTGTGGGCGAAGGATCTATGATGAGCGAGTCCGAGTCTGAGGATGATTCTGGATCTGAGTCTAGCAATGAGTCTAAGTGTCTAGAACTAGAGTCTTGCATCAATCAAGAGCCTCTAAAGGCCGAGCTTCAAGTCAAAACAGTCGATGTAATGATTGCTGATTTCAATAACACTTCAATTTCTACTTACTCTTCGAGTCCTAATTCAAAACACAATCCTAATCCAAACAACTTTGCTTCACAAGAAAATGACTTTGAATTTCTAAAAGCTATCGAAAATCATGAAAACAGGACGCCCATAATTGAGGAAACAGAAAATAATCAACCTTTCTACCAACAGTGATTCGAAACTAGTTCCGATTGGTTTAACTCTTTCTCAAGCAGAGCGGGACGATCTTATCAAGCTACTTTCAGAGTATGTAGACGTCTTCGCATGGTCCTATCATGATATGCCAGGGGTTGATCCAAGTATCGGTCAGCATACAATTCCCCTGATTCCAGGTTCGAAGCCCATCAAGCAGAAACTCCGTCGCATGAAACCGGATGTTTCCCTCAAAATTCAAGAAGAGGTCTTCAAGCAGTTAGAGGCCGGGTTTATTCGAGAAGCAAAATATCCAGAATGGATCGCAAATGTCGTCCCAGTTCCAAAGAAAGACGGCAAAGTACGAATGTGTGTGGACTACAGGGATCTTAACAGGGCCAGCCCTAAAGACGGTTTTCCATTGCCTCACATTGACATTTTGGTCGACAACACCGCAAATCATGCCTTACTCTCTTTTATGGACGGGTATGCAGGCTACAATCAGATTCCCATGGCAGAGGAAGACATGGAGAAAACAACCTTCATCACTCAGTGGGGCACATATTGCTATACAGTTATGCCGTTCGGACTAAAGAACGCAGGAGCAACTTATCAACGAACAGCCACAGCTATCATGAGCGATATGATTCACAGGGAAATTGAGGTATATGTCGACGACATGATCGTCAAATCCAAAGAACGGCACGAGCATACCTCAGTACTTCGAAATTTTTTCAACAAGCTCAGACAATACAACATGAGGCTCAATCCTCAAAAGTGCGCATTCGGGGTAACGTTAGGCAAGTTACTCGGATATGTCATCAACTCTCGAGGCATAGAGGCTGATCCTTCGAAAATCGAAGAAATTCTCGAGATGCAACCACCAACGAATGAAAAGGAAATTCGGGGTTTTCTCGGCAGACTACAATATATCAGCAGGTTCATTTCAAGACTCACAATGATCTGTGAACCAGTATTTCGAAAGCTCCGAAAAAGCGAGCCCAAAGTGTGGGATGACGATTGTCAGCATGCATTCGAAACAATCAAGAGCTACCTTTCCAACCCACCAGTACAAAAACCAGCAATGCTAGGGATTCCCCTCAGGCTCTACCTCACAACAACAGATTCAGCAGTGGGGGTTATGTTCGCCCAGGAAATTGAAGGCAAGGAGAACGCCGTATACTACATAAGCAAAAAGCTGATCGAGTACGAGACCAAATACACTCAGCTCGAGAAACTTAGCATCGCCTTTGTTTGGGCCACAAAGAAACTACGGCACTACATGCTCTTCCATACAATACATGTGATCAGCAAAGCGGATCCTCTCAAGTATCTATTCGAGAAACCAGCACTCAACGGGCGGTTGTCCAGATGGTTGGTGATGCTAGCAGAATTCGACCTCAAATACATTCCACAAAAGTCTATCAAGGGTTCAGCAGTCTCAGATTTCCTAGCCGACTGTCCTGTCGAGGCAGAAGAGGAAGATTACGACTTACCCGACGAGCAAATCTTAATGACCAGTGATGACAGTTGGTCAATGCATTTTGACGGTGCTTCCAATCAGAACGGATGTGGTGTTGGAGTAATTCTAGTAGCCCCAGACGGCACGCACATTCCGATATCAGCAAAACTACAATTCAACGTCACAAACAATGCGGCAGAATATGAAGCATGCATCATGGGCCTGGAAGCCGCCTTAGCACTGGGCGTCTAGAAACTTCGAGTGTACGGGGATTCCTCCCTAATCATCAGTCAAATTTCCGGCAAATGGAAAGTAAGAAGCGAGAGCTTAGCTCCATACCAGTCCTATCTCGAACAGCTGTCTGAAAAAATAGAAGAGCTTCGCTATACATACCTCCCAAGAGAGGAGAATCAATTCGTCGATGCACTGGCAAAACTGACCTCAATGATCAACATTCCAAGCAGCATGGCTGAAATGCCACTTACAATTGAAACCCGTCAAGAAGCAGCATATGTCCACGCTATTGACAACGTCGAGCAAGACGAAGATGAGCCTTGGTTTACAGACATTCAAAGGTATCTACAAAATTCAAAGTATCCCCCACACTTTTCAAGCAAGAATCGAAGGGCTCTGCGACTACAATCAGCTAATTTCGTCATATAAGGCGGCATCCTATACAAAAGGTTCCTTAGCGGTCCTAACCTCCGATGTGTTGACAAGCACGAAGCTCAAAGAGTCATGGACAACATACATGCAGGAGTCTGTGGCACCCACATGAATGGGAAGATGCTAGCCCTCAAGATCACTAGGGCGCGATACTATTGGACTACCCTCGAACGGAACTGCTACTTCTTTGTCAAGAAGTGTCCTACATGTCAGAAGTGTGCGAATCTGAAGCACATTCCTCCATCATTACTATACTCTCAATCATCACCGTGGCCATTCTCAGCCTGGGGTATCGACGTCATCGGCAAAGTCACTCCAACGGGCACCGGGGGTCATGAGTTCATACTGGTCGACATCGACTATTTCACCAAATGGGTCGAGGCCAGATCATTCAAAATATTGGGTTCCAAGCAAGTGACCCAGTTCATACAAGAAAACATCATATGCAGATATGGCGTTCCTCATGAGTTCATCAGTGATCAGGGTACCCATTTTCAAGGAGAGTGTGAAGATCTATTCACCGAATACAAGATTCAACATCATCGCTCTTCACCTTATCGCCCACAAATCAATGGGGCAGTCAAAGCAGCCAACAAGAATGTCAAGACCATCATCATGAAAATGACTACCAATTACAAGGACTGGCCCCAAAAGCTGCATTTCGCATTGTGGGGATATCGAACTTCAATTCGCACTTCAACTGGTGCAACTCCGTTCTCATTGGTCTATGGAATGGAAGCAGTACAACCTATCGAGCTAGAGATACCTTCTCTAAGGATAGTCCTCGAAAGCAAAATCCCAGAAGCTGCATGGGTACAAGGAAGATATGACGACCTAGTCATGCTCGATGAGCGACGGCTTCAACCCGCTCACCATGTACAAGTCTATCAGCGCCGAATGGCCAGACATTTCAACAAAAGGGTCAGAACCCGAAACATCAAGGAAGGCGAGCTTGTCTTGAAAGCCCTTCGCAAAAGCACCATGGACCCAAGGGGAAAATTCAAACCCAACTGGGCAGGCCCATACATTGTCAAGAAGATCCTCTCATGGGGAGCAGTCGGACTAACAGACATCGACGGAACGGAATTCAGATCTCTTACCAACCTCGATCGACTCAAGAAGTTCTATGTCTAAGTTCCATGTTCAAGTTCAAGAATCCAAATTCAGGTCTTGTAAGGTAGTTAGAACTACGTCCGGCCTGATTCCCTAACGGGACACGTAGGCAACCTCATTTCGAGGCCCAGCCACTTTAATACAAAAAAATTCAAAATTTCCTCAATTAAGGGCATCCTAAAAATCAAATCAAATCAAAATTCAAAAATTCAAAATTGTTGTTGTTTTTATTCCAAATGTGCCAATTCAAAGCAAAGCATGTTCAAGCGGAATTTAACACCATAACTCTTTATTTGGCCCTAAGGCCTTCAAAGCTAATTCAAATACAAAGTCAGGATCAAGTGAAGCAAAGTTCAAAAGCCTTTTCACTTCCTAAACACATCTTCTAAACACATCTTCCAAACACATTCTAAACACAATTCCTTCCAATACAATTTCAAACACATTTAGCCTACAAAGATCTAGGGTCAGGCGACTATGCTCTCGAGTCTTGGCACCTTGAGTACTATCCCCTGGCTCCTCCCGCAATCAATCATCAATCTTCCCCTTGCCCAAGCGGCGGGAGAAGGAACTTGCAAGCCTTCCAAGACGGGAGGACGACGAACCTCCTTTGGATTTCGAACTGTCAAGCACCAGATGGGCCACACTCCCGTCACCTTCCTCATAGTCAGTTGATGCAGGACGTCTAACTCTAGAACCTCGGACTCTAGCTGGTCCGGAAAAAGAAATGTCCCTCTGGCTTAGGCCTCTCATCCATACAATATACCCCGCAGACAGAGTAACTGACTCAGGTGGGAACTGGATACTCAGGAATGGTTTGGCGACCCAATACCGCCTCCAAACTTCAAGTCGATTTCCATTCAGCACAACAGGTTTCGGGTTCTCTTCAATACAGTCCGGGATATCCTGTTTCAAGCCATATTGTCTCATCACTCGAGCAGGCGAGTAGAAGACCAGCATTGTGAGGCTTGGCACCCTCAAAGCAGTAGAACCAGGGGCATGTCTCATAGCAGCAATCCCCCACCAAGGAACTACCCACCTTATACGAGATTCAACCCCAGAGAGTGTACACCGCCACTCATCCAATGAAAGCCGGCCATGCAGCATGGGACGCACAGTGAATCCCTTTCTATTATAGCTCGCCATGTTCTCCGGTGGTGCAACCAACATGAGCCTCTCCATAAGCCAAACCTTGGGGAGTATACAAGAAGCACATTTCAAAATTCAACATTCAAAATTCAAATACAAGTACAAAATTCAACATACAAGAGAGCTCCAGATCCATACTTGGAGTAACACCGGACTTCCCGATGGCAAGGACGAGGGGTCCGACTTCAACATATCAAGGCCCATTAATGTTTCGCCGATCACAAGCGGCATTGGATCCAGACCATTAGCAAACTGCTCTACAATTTCTATTAGGGAGGCATCACCATTGCCAAACCCCTGTTTCGAAAAGAGAAAGCGAGAGAATATACAAAAACTCAAGGCTCTCAGGCGGAATACTTTGGGAACATCAAGCCCAGCAAAGTAGGTGACAAAGAGGGACAAATCCACCCCTCTGCCATATACAACAGCACTCAAAAGTGGGGGCTTCAAGCCCAAATACCTTTCAAAACTCAAGAAAAAGTGTTCTTCAACACTAGGCATGCATGGCACCAGCATCAAGGGCCACCCTAATATAGCACTAAATTCCTCAAGGAGGGGACATACCTCATTATTGCCAAAACGGAAGACATGATGATTCGGGTCCCATGCCTCCAGAGCAGCAAGAATGAAGTGCAAATCTAATTTTACAAACCGAAAAGAGACGAGCACCCCAAGATGCATGCCATCAAGCTCCCTTTTCTCCAATTTGCCTAGAGAACCAAGCCACGAGTTCAAGGCACTTTCAAAGGACACACTCGGGAGCCTGCACCAAAGGACGAGGCCACCGTCCTCTCTTATGACTCCGAGTACACACTCTTTAGTGCTTCAGACAGCAGAGTACAACCTCCATTATTCAAGTTTCCAAAGCCGCAAACCGCGCAACTTCAAGCAGTCCGGATCAACGCTTCGGGCAGATTTCGGGTCATTTCAAAATTCAAGCATTCTAGTCCTAGATCGGCGTCCTAAGTCGAGTCTGCATATGCATTAGCAAAAGTTGAATATACTTTGACTTGCGCTTTTCCTAACCAAAAAACATCATTCAAAGTGGGGGCTTATAGTGGGTATATACACCCGAAAAAATGGGCAATTTTTTTTTCAAATTTTTTGCAAAATTATCATGCATGCATATAGCTACAAAATTTCAAGGCACACACAACACATACAATTTCAAGCATTCAAACATACAAAAAACCAATCTTCAAACTTCAAACCAATTCAAGTTCAAAGCCATACAAACCATACAAAAATTTAAGTTTCAATCCATACAAATACAATACAAGCCAGCCTATACAAAATCAACCCAGGCAAGCTGGAACTCGCTACCATGCAGGGTCAGTCTGAGTCATCATCAGCGGTGATGTCAACCACAGGCGCCTTGTCCCTGTTTCGCCTCCTAAGGCGCTCCAGCTCCCGATCCAGCTCCGTCCCAGGGGTACTAGGATCCTCCTCCGAGATACAAAGTGTGCCAGTGTAGGGATGAACTCCCTGCTAAGAAGGGGAATGCTGATAAGGCGGCGGCATCGGCATATACGGGTACGACCCAAACATCTGAGCCTGACGCATCCTCTGCATCTCCGCATAGCAAGCCCATGGACCTGCACCCCAAGGCTGAGGACCACTTCCTCCGAAGTAGTAACCGGAAGGAGGAACAAAGGGCCGTGAACCGCTAGCACCTCCAAACGAATGCCTGATGGGGTCAACAGGTACAAAAGGGGAAGCTCCCCGCTCAGCATCAGAATGCCTCTGATGAGCACCAGCACCAGACCCCTGTCCCAGCTCCAAGCTCGGTCCCTCCTGTCTCAAGGACGTCTCCGCCTGAGGCTCTCTGTCAACAGAGTCTCTACAGTCTCGACGGCGCTCCTATACAAAATACAATTTCGAGAATCAATTTTCCAGTTGGAATTTCCAGTATACAAGCTTCAAGATCAAGTGAGGTACCTCTCTGTTCCGGCCAGAAAGCTTCCGGGTCAGCTTGGCACACTGCCTCTTCCAAGAATCAAGCAAAAGCATCCAGCGACGCACTCTCACCCGAGGCGCCTGCATACAAAATTCAAGATCAATTTTCCCATAAAAAGTTACAAACAGTTTCAAAAATGCAACAGTACTTACAGGGGCGTAATGCTCAGGTACAACATCATATGATTTCCGGTGCAGAGGAGAAGCCCAAGGAATGGTCTCCACCACCTCTTCCCCGTCCGAGTTCTCATAGCGGAGGATCCTATCAGCATGAGGAATGTCCTCAGGATCAACCTCCTTCTCCTACATACAATCATGCAATCAATACAAGAATACAAGAATACAAGAGTACAAGAATACAAGATACAAGATTCAAAAGCTCACCGGCAGTACGAAGCGTACTGGTGGGGCCAGCCTCCTCAGGAAGTCATCATAGCTACCCTTCCTGTGTACAAACTCCCTCCAAGAGCAGCAAACAGCCTCGCCCCTAGCCTCCGCATAGAGTCGGGCAAGATCTTCATCCAGAGCCAGCATGGACTCCGGTGGATCCTTGGGGACAAGCCAATCCCCTGAATGGTGTTGAAGGGACACTCGCTCCCCCAGATACCACATATGGCGGTACACTCCTGGAAGCAAAACCCGCCGCCCAGACAGGAAATGGGCACGAGCAGCCGAGACAGGTACAACTGCGTTGGCAAAAGGACGTCATACCACCTGCAAAGCAAACAATTCAGGCAACAGTACAAATACAAATACAAGAAAGCAAAACAGTACAAAAGATTACATCTTCAGCGGATAGAACTCTACAAGCCCTGCGAGAAGCAGCCAAAGACGCACCAACGCGCACCGCTCCTATCCAAGAGGCAGCATACGGGTAAGCCGCATCTCTAGTACGCTCCGGCGCCAAAGTCGGAAAGTGCTCATAGATCCAAATCTTTCAAGGAACAAGCAAAACATCAGTCAAGTTCAAAACACAAGCATACAAATACAAAATACAAAGTACAAGGAGTCTCAAATACCTCCAGCACACTCCATAGAGCAGCCATGCTCGGGTCATTCCCTAGTGCAGTCTGGGAGGCCCACTTCATCTCGTACAAAAGGTGGCTGTATGCCAAGCCACCCCAGTTATAGCTCGAAACAGCTCCCAAGTCCCGCAAAGCGGACAAGAATTTGATGTGCACCCGACTATTCCTACTCGGGGCCATCACTCTGCTCACCAAGGCTAGGAGGAAAAGCCTAACCCTCTGCTCCGCGGACACATCCCCACCGCAGATGGCCTCCATAATCGCCTTCACAAGAGCGTGAGCATCATCATCAGACAAGTCAACAACAGGGCCGAGCAAGACCCTGGCAGCGGCCGAGGGCCACGTCAGCTCAGAATCAAAGGTCACATTCCTCTCAGAAAAAGGAAGACCTGTAATCACTCGGGGGCTCGTGAGACCCTCGCAAAAAACAGGTCACCATGACTTGTGTGGCGCACTCCGCCTAATACTTTGACCATCGTCTTACTCCAAGACTCAGTCAAAGTGGGGGCTAATTGTAGACACCTACTTTTGTCCCCATTCCCGAAAGGGAAAGGTTCGATGATGAAAGCATAAATCTCCACTTGACAACGCATCTCCTATAAAATAAACGAATCTCAATTCCCCTTTTCATTTCACCCGAAACCTGCTATTTATGAAAACCTGCTAAAAATATTAACTGCCGTAAAGGGTAGCTTCTAAAAGTGGCAAGTTATAAAAGATAGAAACCTGTCAGAATTAGGTGTTGCACTCCAACATAAATCCTAAATGAGATAGAAAACTACAAGAATCCTATTCCTAATATGATTCGGAAATAAGAGTTACGTATTAATTAAAATCCTAACGAGCCTAGAGTTCGTAACGGGCTCAGACGCATTCCGTCATGAAATTGATACGCACTAAAAGACTCGATTAAAGTCTCAAACACTCCGGATTCTAGGAATCCGAATCTGACAAAGAAACGGCCCAAACAGCAATTTCAATGCCCAGCTCTGGGCGCTGAAATTGCCTGGATCCTATTTTCAACGCCCAGAGCTGGGCGCCGAAATCTTTGACGCCCAGAGCTGGGCGCCGAAATCTTTGACGCCCAGCCCTGGGCGCTGAAAATACCTGGGTACGTGTTTTTTCCTAATTCTTTGTGGATTAGAACTCTGTAATTCTATCTTTCCACGAACTCTTCCCTATAAATAGACCCCTAAATTTTACGTGAAAAACACACACACACAACACATAATTATATTCTGAGTATTGACTCCAACCCTTAGCCTAAGCCTCTCGCTGCGAAATTGTTCACGCGTTCTGTCGCAATCGATCCATAAATCGAACAGAACGTATCCTGTCCCATAATTGAGATTCGTTAAATAAAAAGGAGAAATAGCAAAGTCAAAGTGGTTAGTTTTCTGAGAACCGTGACGCACCTCTCAAGGGTGCGTCGTAATGTGTCCCTTTTTGATGATTTAACTACTTTCCTCGCCCTTTTTATGAACTATTAAACTAACTAAATCTGATTGTTCTATCACGGCTAACAAATATAATATTTTTGGGAAATCGGATTATCATGCTAGGTCCCTTAATGCTATTTAAATCAGATAATCACGATCAAATCATTATTATATGTTGCATATTGCTAAAATCAATTCAGATTAGTTTAATAGTTAACACATGTCCCTTCAATTATTTATGCTGAGCTAGTAAGGATATCCTGCCTCTGGAGTTATCGACGAGCAAAGTACTCCTCTCGGTAGTTACAGTCCCCCGAACCCTCAATCTCTACCTTGCGGGTGTATGTTGAGAGATCACCACACGAGGGATCACAAGGGAACCTACGGCCGTCATGGTCAAACATAGTTGCACTCCCTTTATGTCACGATAACCGGGTTTTGTCAGTTTTTCTCATTGTTGTTAAAAACTGAATGGCGACTCCTATATTACTAGTCAATTGGGTGTAAACTCACAGGAAATCCAATTACACTTGATTGAATAAAAAGAATCGTCACACCCACGAGGGACAAGGTCACGCATTAGCCTCGTGCTTTTTCGACCCCCTCACAGTGGCGACTCCACTTGGGATAGTGAAGGAAATACTCGTGCTTGTAGGTAATCAAAATAGCCGAAGGGTGAAACGATCCTACCCCGCGTTTATTTCCCCATCAAGTTGGGACTACCTGAAAATCAGCATATTAATATGAACGGGCAGAACCGCATAACGAATCTCGGCTCCCTCGGGAGTTGGGACTAAGGATACCTTTTTCGCCAATAGGGGGGTGCATACGCCGCGCATGTTGCCCACTCGGTACTTGTGCAGGTAGTACACCTATCCCAAACCCAATCGCTCGCTCATTAGGCCCCTCTCGCCTGCATGCCCCCTTGGCTTGCACTTGCGGGTTGGCCTCTTGGGCGAAATTCGTCTGTTGAAGACACTACCTCGACCGGGGCATGTGTTGGATCTACGATAGAAGCGGTACCAAGCCAAGCGCAAATACTACCCATAGAAGCCTATCATAAACTACGTGACATATTTAATTTTCATATCCATGTTTGTAATGTAGTTATGTGTAGCGAACTATGTGACTATGTTATGATTGTGCGTACGAATAATGCTAGACAAGTAATGCTAGAAAACCAACGACCTTCAAAAATTGCCCAAACATTCATGAACCAATTGGCCAAAGAGTTATACCAAAATACGTGTTCCGCAAGCCCGAACGATCGCCACAAAAATAAGCGACTCTCGGGGTGGCCGTAACGAATCCCACAAACACTGCACAACGCGTAAAGGACGTTATAAGGCAAGCACGCAAAATTAAAGTCGCAAAAACAAAAGTAGACGAAAACTGAAAACGAGAACCAGCCAGAGACGCATTTTCAACGCCCCTGGCTGGGCGCTAAAATTTCTCACGCCCACTGCTGGGCGCTGAACGCCCCTGGCTGGGCGCTAAAATTTCTCACGCCCACTGCTGGGCGCTGAAGTTGCTGCCTGGCCTTTTGGTCAGGCACAGCAGCCTCGGTGCCCGCGCATGAAAAAATATACGTAGCAAAAAAAACTTTTCGTAAAAATTGTTGCAGGGGCGTATGAAAAGGCACTCGACTCTAAAAGCGACTAAAAAATAAAAAATAAATAACTCTTTGTGTCGTTGTTAGGCCTCCTACGACGACAATGCTCGGCACCAAAACCGAGCATGCTAATTAAACGACCTTGAATGTCACATGGGCAAAATATTCAAAAAATAATGTTCGAATAAAGTCTTCAAGAAAAAAATAAATGTTCAAATAAATTCGAGTCTAGACTAGGCTATGCCAAAATACAATCCAAATCCTAAGTCTTAGTTGTCTTATCCATAGAATCGGTCCTAATGCTTGGTCCTCTCGAGTCACTCGCTCCTTGAAATACTACTAAGTACGGACTAAAAGATTTTCCATGAATGCAACATGACCAACCATAAAAATACCCAAATCGGCATACAATAAGGCTACCATTGGGGTAAAGCAATACACACTAAGAGAGAAGCCGCACTAATGATTCTAGTCTTGCAAAAATAAAAATTCGATCTCCCCGATTAACTACCTTGCCAATATTAAGCAAAATGGCGCATGACAAATGAATACCCAAGGGTTAAATTCTAAAGTGTCAACCAATGAAAGTTATGGTCCAATTAGCCTAAGTCTGAGAGTCGCTTGGTCAAGTATTATAGGCTTACGCCATGTCACTATTTTGAGTCTAGGCCACCTCCTTGTATTCATACACGGGTTATAATCAGAAAGATTAATGAAAGTTTGAGTCTAAATCACAACTTCCAATTAAATTCCAGAAACTGGAATCTGAAAAGAAGCAAAAAAAATTATTTTCGATGTAATTCTTTCGTTAAATTTCAATAAGGTAAAAATAACATTTTGAATCTACGCTATTTGCACATTTTAAGAAACGACTAAATACGCTTGCAAAGTAAGACAATTTAAAGGTCCACCTAGGCCCACTAAAGCTAAAGGTCCACCCTAGGCCTACTAAAGTTAAAAGGTTTACTATAGGCCTACCAAACGAGGCTCACTCAGTCTCGCCTCGTAACTCAAAGACCACAACCATCTACCTTTTAGCCTAAATAAAAGGGAGAGTGAAAAGAGCGAGTCATGAAATGCTTAAAAAGAAAGAGAAAAGGGGGAGCGAAAAGAGCGAGCCATGAAATACTTAGCCCGTACCTCCCAAAGTACGAAATTTTCCCAAGTAAACGAAGGAAAAGAATTGAGTCAACCAATCCAAATCATAAGATTCTACGATGTCTACCCTTTCCAATCCTTATGCTCTTAGACGCCTTCGCTCTGGGGTCCCTGTTCAGCTCATTTAACCCATCCATGTTCTCATTGCCATAACCCAAGAAACCATTACCTCAACTCTTGTTTTTGAACTTGTTATCAACCGCAAACCACGCACGGCCATTGACACATGCGTCATACCCATCATTTCCAAAGTCCAAACCTTCTCTTTCACCACCATTAGCATAATGACCATATAACTTGTGTGGATACATCCTGTTGATATACCCTTGAGCTGTCCCCATGCTGCTCATTGGCCTTGGTTGATGTAAACTCGTGACACTAGCACGAAGCTGCAAATTGTGAGCCCTAGCAGATATAATCCTTATGCTTGACCAACACCTATACAAATTCTCCTATCTCATTCAATCCATCTTGCAAGCCGTCTTGAGTCACAAACAAAAAAAGGGAAACAAATGAAAAGTGCAAAAAAAAAAATGTGAATAATAAAAAAGAAACTTTGCAAAAGCGCCTCTAAAGTTAGTCTAAAAAGAAAAATAAAGAAGCATTTAGCGCACCATAAAAATCCGCCCAGAAACCATTTTCAGCGCCCAGAGCTGGGCGCCGAAATCTTTAGCGCCCAAGCCTGGGCGCCGAATCTCTCTGCTTGCTGAAAAATTTGTCCAGAAGTGCTCGTCATTTTATCCGCACATGCACGGGAAAATAACGAACACTTGGAGGGGTACAACACGTATTCAGGTATACGTACCAAAAAAAAACACATGAAAAGAAAATACATGTACTCAAAAATATAAAACAAATTTTTTGGCTTACGGCAAGGCAGCAGATTTAAATACGTTTCAAATAATATGTTTCCACCTCAGAACATACTTGTTTAAAATCGGCATTCTATGAAACCGTTTTCTAGGCTAAGAACTACGCAAGAACTGATTCCAAATTAAATCTATTTAAGGCGGATACGTAGGCAATCCATGATTCGGTCCAACCAATTTGCAAAAATATTAAAGCCTATAGAATAACAAGAATAAAAATAGAAGTCCCTTATTGAAATTTAATTACTTGCAACCCAAGTCGAAAGAAAAACTTAAGTCAAAGGAAGAATCCAAGTCACCAAGATGCCAAATTAATGAGCACACATCGAAAAATAATAAGGGCACGTACCCTTGCCAGAAGGAGCACTCACACTCCTAGGCACTTAGCCAAGACTCAAAAGATCACTCTGCCTCAATTGAATGGGGGCTAACGCAAGCGTCCATGACCTCTAAAGTACTCGACTTGACCCTCCCTAAAGCGAACTAACTCACTTAAAGACTTTCTTTCACCACTAGACATAGTCGTTCGCTTAAAGACCTTCTTTCACCACTAGACACAGTCATGATCGCCAACAAGTAGTAAGGGCAGTAAGCTTGCAATAAAGAGGATTGTTCTACGGCATCGCCCCATCGTTCCTTCGAACTCAGGGCACCCGTTCATGGTAATTCAAATGCTTACTAATCCCCTTTGAAAAAAAATAAAAAAAAATGGTACATTGTCAATAGGACTTGGCACTTAACCAAGGCTCACCCTACTCAGACATGTGACACGGGCATCTAAAATCGAAATCTGAAAGCATCATTATTGGAAAGACATAACAGCAACTGGGGGCTAAAAAAGTGAAATGAAAGAGCTAGGGAAAGAACTAAGTATACCTTGACCTTTTGTGCAGACATACACCAAGTAAATCTAAGTCAATTTGAAAACGGTTTATATTCCCGCAATTCTGGAAAAGATGGCCCTAAAAGCCTAAAGCACATGCCAAACGGGCACAAGTATATCTTGACGCCTGCACCCTGGCTTCCAGCAAATCCTTAGACAGCATTCCAAAAATCGTAACAGTATTTTGATTCACTCATGTAATCCTGTACGAACCCTTCTATAAGTCAACCTACTTAGGACACCTCGGATTGTACACAGTAGGACTCGGATTTTAAATAATTTTCAAATGATTTTTAAAGACTTCTTCGGAAAAATAAAGTGTCGTTGGTTTAAGCTTAGTGTGCATCCATCTCAACGTTGCAAGTGAGTCAAAAAGATTTTTAAATATGATTATGGGTAAAGAAAGGCACCTAGCTTTTAATCAAGGCACACTTCAACATGTGACTACCTTGACCATGGCAATGTCACACAATACGAAATTTACAAGAGAAGTAGCAAATCACTACTCGAACATACCCCGCACTAAACGAGTCTGGTTCAAACTATTCATGATCCGTGTCACCATGAATGCATAAAAACGTATGCAAAGCATTATAGCACCAAGCCAATCCCGTAGCTACAATTGGGGGCTTGAGAAAAACACTCTAAAAATGCTCGAAATGACGATTTTATCGCAAATTCTCGACGCTAATGCTATACATATGTCATAGGGGCTCAATCCTAAGCTTTAATCGTGAAAAACGAACCTTAGAATGGCTACAACCCCTCCCAAATTCTAAAGCACTACTTAGAATATATAAAGTCACCCCACTAACAAGGGTAACTGAAAATCGCGAGTCACCAAAACTCCGATCAAACCACTGCACATAACGCTCGCCCTATAAAGCGCCTGTTACACAGTCTACATCGTTCCAAAGCAAAAGCGAAAGAAAAAAAAAATCAAAAAAAAAAACTGTCAAAGTTCTGCCCAGAAATCATTTTCAACGCCCAGAGCTGGGCGCCGATGTCTTTAACGCCCCAGCTTGGGCGCTGAATATCTCTGCTTGCTAAATCTTGCCCTGATATAAAAACAACAAAGAAACACCTATGAATCCTCGCATCGAATGAAGTAATAAGCCGTGCAAACCCACGCAGAAGGTGCTACACTTATTCGAGCACCTGAACAAGGCATGATGAAATACTCCAATGCAAATGATATCCCAATACCTGGAAGAATGTTCTAAGACACGCCGTTAGGCCACACAAGCCTACGTCGCACCATAAGTTCAACCGTCCCACGGTACAAGTCTAAAAGAAGAGTAAGGCATGTTGCACTAATGTAGGCACGACCAAGAGCACGTGTAAAAGAGGCAAAGACTACTTATCGCCCAAATTCAAAATGCAAGCCACACGACTTCTACATTAAGGATTAAAGGTAGCAAAATATTACCTACCACGGAAGGGATAGCTCGCACCTACACGAGCGGAACCCCAAGGCATCTTTCTCGAAAGAACCTACAAAAATCGTACGCCAAAAGGAAGCATCCCAACATGCATACTTGGGAGCTCCAAGCTACGAAACAACCATAGCAAAATAAAAAAAATCTCGAAGCAAATGTTTGAACAATCGAAAGGGCACGATGTTTGAGCCCACTTCATGAATGGGCCTGAACCCTATCAAGCTTCTAAGCAAACTATTCAAAATCAGTCGTTGCTCAAAAAAAATGAAACAATTCAAGCAATCTGATTAATGGACCGCACACAACGGCCATTCTATGAACGCTGGTTCGCACATACATATCATCATTCACGAACACGTTCAAAAAAATATAAGAGCGATCAAAGTCTTACACCTCAAGGTATGTTCCTCGGGCCATATAGACTCGCCCAACTATCGCAATAACTGTACGCCTTAAGAGCAACAGTTCCTTAAAATAATCGCCCCAAAGCAACAAGCACCGTAGTCCACCAATCGGCTACGGCTTCTCAAGAAAATCATCACGTTCTAAAAACAAAGAAAAAAACAAAAGAAGAGAGAATACATAGAACTTCCAAGTGAAATAAGCGAATGAACAAGAGGCCAACTATGTCATCAAGAAACCTCGCCAGAAATTATTTTCAGCACCCAGCGTTGGGCGCCGAAATCCTTAACGCCCAAGCTTGGGCGCCGAAAATGATCCCAGACCCTCTCTAACTTCTATAGGGTCCTGCCATATTCATTTGACTTGAAAGTTGCCGATTTCTTTACTGAAAGTCGCACCTCACGGCTTTGTTAACAATAGCACACCACTACAAAGATCACTCGCACTTACGAGCACAATCCCAAACACGATCAAGGACATTACAGAATGTGTAGGAACCTCTTTGACAAGAAATGACCGTCAAGCACGAATGCTTGGGGGCTCAAAAGAAAATATATATTTCAAAAGAGAGTATGCAAAGTTAAAATAATATTCCTAGACTACGCTGTACGAAGTCCCGTGTTTGGATGTCTCAAAAAAAATAAAACCAGTTTACGACCTCAAGACAAAGGTCGTCGTTGATGCTTATACATAGTCCCCTAATCAAGGACCCAGGTAGTGGCAAGATTGAGCCGTAAAGACTAGCTCAAAACCATGAAAGGTGATGACCACAAGACAATGGTCCGTCTAAGCACGTTGTCAACCCACATTCAGGTTACAACTAAATCCGAGCATCCCTCGAAAGAATTTGCTCTTGCAAGAATGAATAAAAAGAAATTCTCAAAAGAAATCACAAAGAACCAAAGAAATAGGAACTTGCCCATCTTCAGTCGGCAAGATCGGGTCACCAACCGCGCGAGTTCCCAAATCGAAAAAACGAATTCAGGGACGTCCACCCTTAGCGGACAGGGCTCGCCCACCCTCAGCGGGCGGGGTCTGCGTCACTAGCGTCCACCCTTAGCGGACAAGGTTCGCCATCTTTAGCCGGCCGGGGTCTACGCCACAAACCGCGTAGGTCCTTATTTCAAAAACAGATTCGTCCACTTCTATCGGACGGGGTGTCCACCCTTAGCGGACAGGCTCGCCATCTTTAGCCGGCGGGGTCTGCGCCATTAAACCGCGCAGGTCCTTAGTCGCTGCAGCGATAACTTTTGCTGGATTTTCCTTCGTTTTACGTCCTATAAAAACAAGGGTGCTGGATTTTCCTTCGTTTTACGTCCTATAAAAACAAGGGTGGTGGATTTTCCTTCGTTTTACGTCCTATAAAAACCAGGGTGCTGGATTTTCCTTCGTTTTACGTCCTATAAAAACAAAGGGGGTTTTCTCGTTTAGCTAGCCCTGAAAATGAGAATCTTTAAAAACATTTTTACCTCGTGATTGGGCTTGGCCAGGTCCAATTACAATTTATAGCTTTGATTTCGAAAACACCTGTAGCTACTCCCAATGACAAAGTGAGGGAGTTTCTACGCACCTTTAGATCCTTCCAATGACAAAGTGAGGAAGTTTCTATACTATCCGTTGACAAATCCCAATGACACGTGAGGGATATGTCGACACTTCAAGTGATGACCCTTATGTCAAATGTTATCACTCGGGGGCTCATGAGACCCTCGCAAAAAAAGAGGTCACCATGACTTGTGTGGCGCACTCCGCCTAATACTTTGACCATCGTCTTACTCCAAGACTCAGTCAAAGTGGGGGCTAACTGTAGACACCTACTTTTGTCCCCATTCCCGAAAGGGAAAGGTTCGATGATGAAAGCATAAATCTCCACTTGACAACGCATCTCCTATAAAATAAACGAATCTCAATTCCACTTTTCATTTCACCCGAAACCTGCTATTTATGGAAACCTGCTAAAAATAGTAACTGCCGTAAAGGGTAGCTTCTAAAAGTGGCAAGTCATAAAAGATAGAAACCTGTCAGAATTAGGTGTTGCACTCCAACATAAATCCTAAATGAGATAGAAAACTGCAAGAATCCTATTCCTAATATGATTCGGAAATAATAGTTACGTATTAATTAAAATCCTAACGAGCCTAGAGTTCGTAACGGGCCCAGACGCATTCCGTCATGAAATTGATACGCGCTAAAAGACTCGATTAAAGTCTCAAACACTCCGGATTCTAGGAATCCGAATCTGACAAAGAAACGGCCCAAACAGCAATTTCAACGCCCATCTCTGGGCGCTGAAATTTCCTGGATCCTATTTTCAACGCCCAGAGCTGGGCGCCGAAATCTTTGACGCCCAGCCCTGGGCGCTGAAAATACCTGGGTACGTGTTTTTTCCTAATTCTTTGTGGATTAGAACTCTGCAATTCTATCTTTCCACGAACTCTTCCCTATAAATAGACCCCTAAATTCGACGTGAAAAACACACACACAACACATAATTATATTCTGAGTATTGACTCCAACCCTTAGCCTAAGCCTCTCGCTGCGAAATTGTTCACGCGTTCTGTCGCAATCGATCCATAAATCGAACAGAAAGTATCCTGTCCCATAATTGAGATTCGTTAAATAAAAAGGAGAAATAGCAAAGTCAAAGTGGTTAGTTTTCTGAGAACCGTGACGCACCTCTCAAGGGTGCGTAGTAATGTGTCCCTTTTTGATGATTTAACTGCTTTCTTCGCCCTTTTTATGAACTATTAAACTAACTAAATCTGATTGTTCTATCACGCCTAACAAATATAATATTTTTCGGAAATCGGATTATCATGCTAGGTCCCTTAATGCTATTTAAATCAGATAATCACGATCGAATCAGTATTATATGTTGCATATTGCTAAAATCAATTCAGATTAGTTTAATAGTTAACGCATGTCCCTTCAATTATTTATGCTGAGCTAGTAAGGATATCCTGCCTCTGGAGTTATCGACGAGCAAAGTACTCCTCTCGGTAGTTACAGTCCCCCGAACCCTCAATCCCTACCTTGCGGGTGTATGTTGAGAGATCCCCACACCAGGGATCACAAGGGAACCTACGGCCGTCGTGGTCAAACATAATTGCACTCCCTTTATGTCACGATAACCGGGTTTTGTCAGTTTTTCTCATTGTCGTTAAAAAACTGAATTGCGACTCCTATATTACTAGTCAATTGGGTGTAAACTCACAGGAAATCCAATTACACTTGATTGAATAAAAAGAATCGTCACACCCACGAGGGACAAGGTCACGCATTAGCCTCGTGCTTTTTCGACCCCCTCACAGTGGCGACATCACCACGAAGAGCTTTAAAGGCCCTCTGAACCTCCACCAAGGACCAGTAAGTACGGAACAGCTTTCCATCGGCCTACAGGTGAACGAGTTAGCTCAAGACCTATACAATTACAAAGTACAAACCCAAAACACAGTACAAGACTCACCATGCCAGCGCGAGGCCGCTGAGACAAGTGCCAATCCGGCCGAAACACCAGGTCGGAAGGGATCCAACCAGTACTAGGGAAAGAGGGCGCATCTCGGGGAACCATACCCCCACCTGGCGCATTTATTGCAGCCGCTTCATCATCCGAAGCATCTTCCTCGGCAGCTTGAACCACAGATGATTCAGCGAGTTTCCTCCGGGTGTGACGAGGCATACTAAATCAAGTAGCATACAAAGTGTCAAAATTCTAAATTGGGGGCTATCCTACGCTGGCCTATGCAAAGTATTTGAAACAATAATCCCCAGTGGATCTCTAGTTCAAGATACAAATTCCTACACCAACGCCTAGGCTACCCACGCCGAAGCAGGTATTCAAGTTCCTACACCAATGCCTAGGCTACTCACGCCGAAGCAGGTATACAAGTTCTACATCAACGCCTAGGCTATCCATGCCGAAGCAGATATAAGTTCAAAAAATTCAAAAGTACAAGTTCCAACAGTTCAAGTTCAAGTGGCTATCAAATAGTTTTCTACAAGATTCAAGAAGCTTAAGCATACAAGCATCATTTCAAAATACGAGAAAATCAAAACTACATGCAATCCTAGAGTTATTTCATAAGCAAAACATGAAAAACTTACATGGACAAGGCAAGAACAAGACCAAGGGAAGAGCTTAATCGACCTTTGAGAGAAAGAGCAAAAGAATTTCAAGTGAATGTGCCTCAAAATGGCACGGCTAGGGGCAATTATATAATGCAGCCCCGCGCCAGGCACCGCCCCAGCGCCCGGCGCTGCCCTGCTGCATGCGCGAATCTGCGCGCGCGCGGTCTCCCGTGCTGATTGCACTTCCTTTGCTGCTACGGTCTTCCGCACCAAGCATCAAACGTCGCATCGAATCATCCATCGAAAATACGGGTATACACCTGTATCTCCAAGTACAAATTGATGAATATTTCAAGAATACAAAAAATACAACGACTCAGGCGTTCAACTCCCAACGAACCCAAGCTCCGGGAAAGTCAGTCGAATTTTAAAATTTTAAGGGCCAGTAAAAAGCTCTTATCCCCAGCAAAGCACATCCCCAACGGATTAACTCCGGGTATTCCAATTCAAAAATTCAAGATACAAAGATTCAAAATTTTCGATGCCAAGCTCCGTCCTGAACTGAAGGCGGAAAGGTACAAGTACAAACAGGAGTCATCACCAACCGCACTGAGGTAGACTCTATCCTTTTTTCTAACGCCTATTTTATGCAGGTACCGGCGTACAAAGAGTGGTCTCGATTGCAGAACATCTTGACCATTCTCCGTCCCTTTCAAAATACTTTGACTTGCGCTTTCCTAACCGAACGCTCAGTCAAAGTGGGGGCTTCTGTAGACACCTAATTCGTGTCTCCCCTTTGGGATGATGACGATACCATTATCCTTGTTAGGTGATTGGAGTAACTCCAGGCGGAAATCCCAATTGCTAAGAACACTTCCAAAATCCAAGGTCTAAAATCCAACCCCCGAGACCGTTCCCCTCCCGAAACTCGGTACAAAATACAACTTTCCAAATCCAATTTTAAAATCCAAGTACAATATCAACTAGTAGACCATCCCATTGGTTTTACTAGGCCTTTTCCACTCAAAATCATATAAGGCAAGTCAAATTCGGGCGCCGACCCACAAAACCGAGCATGCCGGGCCCCGTTCCGTAAAACCGGAATTCAAAAACCCGAGAAAGGCTTGTTTTTAGACGCTAAACAATGCCTTAACCTCCAAGCAAATACAAAAAGCCAAACCTAGTACTATTCGTACAACGGGTACAACGCTACAAGAAGAAAAAAGGACGATTCCCCGTCCTTGCTTTGGCGGCATTCAAGCCACGTCAGCAGCGCACAACGCTGGCCTGGCGCCAGGCGCTGGCGTGTGCTGGCGTTTTACACCATTCCCTCCTATAAATACCCCTCATTTTCATCGAAAAAAGGGGGGGCACGACAATACAACGTCGTAATTTCGACATTACGTCTCAAAATTCAACTCAAAACTCCTCAAAAAACACATACAAAATTCCTAAAATCAAAAAAAAAGCAATTGGGAGCTCTTGCCTAAATCTAACTAGGTAAATCCGAATCCCATTCTAATCTACTATGTTGCTTTGATTTCCAAATGATTAGCAAGTTGGTTTTTTTTAATCAATAAAAAACACCACTTGCAACAATCACACATGTTTCCCAAAAATACAAACTTTTTCTAAATACAAAATACGATTTTCAAGATTCAAGGATGTCCAAGTTGTTTACAATCATCTCTTCGGCTAGAATCACCATCAAACATGGGGTAATCAAAGATAAACACCTTTTAACATTTAAAGGTTTAGTCTTTGAGATTCAAAACTCCATTTTCAATATACAAGTTCAAGTCTTCAATTTTCAAAGATCTTGCCATGTTTAGGGTTATTCATAGTTATTTCCCTAAACTAGGATCATTTCAAGTTCAAATTTCAATCATTTCAAGTTCAAATTTCAATCATTTCAAGTTCAAATTTCAATCATTTCAAGTTCAAATTTCAATCATTTCAAGTTCAAACATTTCAATATTCAAGCTTTCAATTTCAAGTTCAATATGCAAAATCTAGGATATTTGGGTTGAGCAACCTCTCCCAAGTTGAGATTTTTGGCTTTGAATTCGCGTCGGGCGCACTTATTTTTAAGGAGCCGCTTGGCATTCGAATCTCATGTGCCCAAGTACAAATTTCAATTATGCACCTTTCAATATTGCGATTTTAATATCGCACCTTTCAATATCGCACTTTCAATATCGCACTTTCAATACCGTAATTTCCATACCGCAATTTCAATTTCGTACTTTCAATTCCGCACCTTTACTTGCCTAGTCCATTTCTAGGCAATGTGGACCTACTCCCTAGTCCTTTTCTAGGGGGTCTTGTATTTACTAATTCCGCACTTTATTTAGTATTGTGATTTTTTTTTTGTTTTTTTTTGGCAAGTAATAAGATTTTATTAATTACCAAGAGGGCAAAATACCCTAACTCCAGTACAACCAATCCACAGCCACAACAGGCCAAGCAACAACTAGCTATTACAAGCTACCCTAAACAGAATTCTGTTTACAATACTTAAGCTACTGTCTAACTGGTTAGAAAAAACTTTAGAGTTCCTAGCTAGCCAGATACAGTACACAGTTTCACAGAACAAACTATTACACATTCTAGATTTACTTCTAGTACTCCTGCTTGCTTTCTGTACCCACTGCACTTCTTCGTTCCAAGTTCCAGCAGTTCTATGTATGCCACTTCTCTGCAGAACCTGATTCCATATGTCAGCAGAATAACTGCAATCAAAGAAAAGGTGATCCCTACTTTCATCTGTGCTGTGACAAAGGCAACACACACTATCTGCTATAACATTCCATCTTCTCAGTCTTTCTTTAGTTGCAAGTCTATCCTGCAGGGCCAGCCACACAATAAACACACTTTTAGGGCTAGCATGACTGTTGCAAACAATTCTCTTCCACCCCACAGATTCCCCTTGATGTCTCAAATGATTATACATTCTCTGAATCTTAAATTTCCCTGCAGTTACAAACTTCTGCAAATCACCAGAGCTACTCAGTGTCTCCCTTTGCTGCCAAATCTTCTTCAAAGACCAAGACAGTCCATTAGGGATTGGCATGGTCCAAAAATCATTATGCTTCACATAGTATGTGTGAATCCATTTCACCCACAACTTATCAGCTTTCAAAGACAAAGCCCAACAATGTTTAGCAACAGTTGACTTGTTCCACAAAGGTAAATCTTTAAGATTCCAACCCCCATAGATTTTAGGTAAGCACAGCTGATCCCAAGCAATTAGTGCTTTCCTGGAATTCCCTTCAGCTCCAGTCCATAAGAAACATCTACAGATTCTTTGTATTTCTTTCAACACCTTCTTAGGCGTAATGAATATCTGACACCAGTACAACTGGATGCCAAATAAAACTGATCTAATTAGTTGCAACCTTCCAGCATAACTAAGCAGCTTAGCAGACCAACTTTTTACCCTTGCTACAGTCTTCATAATCAGGGGCTTGCAGTCTGTAAAGCTCAGTTTCTTAGTTGAGAGGGGGACACCAAGGTATCTAAAAGGAAAAGAACCCCTAGGTATACCAATCTTAGCTAGAATACTGAGGGCTACAGATTCAGGCACACCAGCCAAATACAGATCCCTCGTCATCATGTTAGCTTCCAACCCAGAAGCAGCAGAAAACTTAGAGAAAGCTTCAAAAAGGAGAGAAACAGAAGCATCATCTCCCCTAGCAAACATTAGTAAATCATCTGCAAACATCAAGTGAGTCAGATCTATTCTTTTACATCTCGGATGAAATTTGAACTCTTTTGATTTGCCAAGTAAGGACAAGCATCTAGACAGGTATTCCATTCCTATTGCAAACGGGAATGGTGACATTGGATCACCCTGTCTCAACCCTGTCTGAGCAGGAATTGGCTTGGAAGGAAAACCATTTACCAGAATATAATAAGACACTGAGCACAGGCAAGCCATAATCCATTTGACAAATTTATCAGGGAATCCCAGTTCTTGCAACATACTTCTCAAGAAAGGCCATTCTAGGGAATCATAGGCCTTTTTAAGGTCAACTTTTATCATGCATCTAGGGGACACATGTTTCCTGGAATAGCATTTTACCAACTCAGTAGCCATGATGATATTATCAGAAATGACTCTCCCTGGTATAAAACCAGATTGTGCTGAACTCACAATTTCCCCAATGACTGGCTGCATTCTATTTGTCATAACTTTTGAAATCAGCTTGTAAATCATAGTACAGCAGGCAATAGGTCTGTAATCTTTAACTTGAGTTGCATTATGAATCTTTGGAACCAAAGTAACCACAGTATTATTCACTTGTCTTAGCATATTCCCTGTCTGAAAGAAATGAATAACAGCAGCATACACTTCCTCCTTTACTATATTCCAAGCTTTCCTGAAGAAGAGACCATTTAGGCCATCAATACCTGGATCTTTGTTCACATCAATGCCTTTAAGAGCTTCATCTATCTCTGTGGTAGTAACAGGTCGAATCAGACTTTCTGCAGCAAGAGGAGATAGTTGTTTGCCCTGTCTAACAAGCTCAATATCAATACCAGTGAGATTAGGGGCTGCGGTACCAATGAGTTTCACATAGAATTCTTTAATTTGTGCCTTGATGTCATCTGTTGTAACTAGTTTGTCACCAGCATCATTGTATAGCACATCAATGATGTTCCTTGAAATTCTCTCTTTCATGGCACTAAAGAAGAATTTAGTGTTTGCATCCCCCTCTTTGATCCACTGAATCCTAGATTTTTGCCAGTATGCACTCTCCTGAATTTTCAAAAATTTCTTCAGTAATCCATTACAGGATGATTCTTTTTGCTGTAATTCAGTGTATGTGTGAGGGGGTCAAAAAAGCGCGAGGCTAATGCGTGACCTCGTCCCTCGTGGGTGTGACGATTCTTTTTATTCAATCAAGTGTAATTGGATTTCCTGTGAGTATACACCCAATTGACTAGTAATACAGGAGTCGTCATTCAGTTTTTAACGACAATGAGAAAAACTGACAAAACCCGGTTATCGTGACATAAAGGGAGTGAAATTATGTTTGACCACGACGGCCGTAGGTTCCCTTGTGATCCCTGGTGTGGGGATCTCTCAATATACACCCGCAAGGTAGAGATTGAGGGTTCGGGGGACTGTAACTACCGAGAGGAGTACTTCGCTCGTCGATAACTCCAGAGGCAGGATATCCTTACTAGCTCAGCATAAATAATTGAAAGGACATGCGTTGACTATTAAACTAATCTGAGTTGATTTTAGCAATATGCAACATATAATACTAATTCGATCGTGATTATCTGTTTTAAATAGCATTAAGGGACCTAGCATGATAATCCGATTTCCCAAAAATATTATATTTTTTAGGCGTGATACAACAATCATATTTGGTTAGTTTAACAGTTCATAAAAAGGGCGAGGAAAGCAGTTAAATCATCGAAAAGGGACACATTACGACGCACCCTTGAGAGGTGCGTCACGGTTCTCAGAAAACTAACCACTTTGACTTTGCTATTTCTCCTTTTTATTTAACGAATCTCAATTATGGGACAGGATACGTTCTATTCGATTTATGGATCGATTGCGACAGAACGCGTAAACAGTTTCGCAGCGAGAGGCTTAGGCTAAGGGGTTTTGAGTCAATACCCAGAATATAATTATGTGTTATTGTGTCTTTTCACGTCGAACTTAGGGGTCTATTTATAGGAAAAAGTGGCGTAGAAAGATAGTTTTTCAGGAATTTGAATACGAAACGGATTAGGAAAAGAATCCGTCCCAGGTACTTTCGGCGCCCAGCTCTGGGCGCTGGAATTTTCGGCGCCCAGGGCTGGGCGTTGAAAATAGGGTATGGCAGAATTCTTTGGTCAGATTCGGATTCCTGAAATCCGTAGAGTTTGAGACTTAATCGAGTCTTTTAGCGCGTATCAATTTTATGACGGAATGCGTCTGGGCCCGTTACGAACTCTATGCTCGTTAGGATTTTAATTAATACGTAACTCTTATTTCCGAATCATATTAGGAATAGGATTCTCGCAGTTTTCTATCTCATTTAGGATTTATGTTGGAATGCAACACCTAATTCTGACAGGTTTCTATCTTTTATGATTTGCCACTTTTAGAAGCTACCTTTTACGGCAGTTACTATTTTTAGCAGGTTTCCATAAATAGCAGGTTTCGGGTGAAATAAAATGGGAAATCGAGATTCGTTTATTTTATAGGAGATGCGTTGTCAAGTGGAGATTCACGTTTTCATCATCGAACCTTTCCCTTGCGGGAATGGGGACAAAAGTAGGTGTCTACAGTTAGCCCCCACTTTGACTGAGTCTTGGAGTAAGATGATGGTCAAAGTATTAGACGGAGTGCGTCACACAAGCCATGGTGTATGTGACCTGTTTTGCGAGGGTCTCACGAGCCCCCGAGTGATAACATTTGACTTAAGGGTCATCACTTGAAGTGTCGACATATCCCTCACGTGTCATTGGGATTTGTCAACTGATAGTATAGAAACTCTCTCACTTTGTCATTGGAAGAATCTAAAGGTGCGTAAAAACTCCCTCACTTTGTCATTGGGAGTAGCTACAGAGTTTTTCGAAATCAAAGCTATAAAGTGTAATTGGGCCTGGCCAAGCCCAATCACGAGGTAAAACGTTTTTTTTTTTAAAAAGATTCTCATTTTCAGGGCTAGTTAAACGAGAAAACCCCCTTGTTTTTATAGGACGTAAAACGAAGGAAAATCCAGCACATCGTTCTTTTTTGGAAAAACGGAAAACCAATCCTTTAATTTTTGGAAAAAGCGAAAACCAAAAAAAGTTATCGCTGCAGCGACTAAGGACCTGCGCGGTTAGTGACGCAGACCCCGCCCGCTGATGGTGGGCGAGCCTGTCCGCTGAGGGTGGACGCCCCGTCCGATAGAAGTGGACGAATCTGTTTTGATGTTTTGAAAATAAGGACCTACGCGGTTTGTGACGTAGATCCCGCCGGCTGAAGATGGCGAACCTGTCCGCTGAGGGTGGACGCCCCGTCCGATAGAAGTGGACGAATCTGTTTTGAAATTTTATTTTGTTATTTTTTTTTTTTTGAAAATAAGGACCTACGTGGTTTGTGCCGTAGACCCCGCCGGCTGAAGATGGCGAGCCTATTTTAAATTTGAAGACCTTTTTTTGAAAACTGAGGACCTGCGCGGTTAGTGACGCAGACCCCGCCCGCTGAAGGTGGGCGAGCCTGTTTTATTTTGAAGATTTTATTTTCTTTTCATTTTCGAAAACAGAGGATCTGCGGGGCTAGTGACGCAGACCCCGCCCGCTGAAGGTGGGCGAGCCCTGTCCGCTGAGGGTGGACGTCCCTGAATTCGTTTTCTTTTCGATTTGGGAACTCGCGCGGTTTGCGACGCGATCTTGCCGACTGAAGCTGGGCAAGTTCCTATTTCTTTGGTTCTTTGTGATTTCTTTTGAGAATTTCTTTTATTCATTCTTGTAGGAGCGAATTCTTCCGAGGGATGCTCGGATTTAGTTGCAACCTGAATGTGGGTTGACAACGTGCTTAGACGGACCATTGTCTCGTGGTCATCATCTTTTCATGGTTTTGAGCTAGTCTTTTCGGCTCAATTTTGCTACTACCTGGGTCCTTGATTAGGGGACTATGTATAAGTGTCAATGGCGACCTTTGTCTTGAGGTCGTAAACCAGTTTTATGTTTTGAGACATCCAAACACGGGACTTCGTACAGCGTAGTCTGGGAATATTGTTTTAACTTTGCATAATATATATTTTCTTTCGAGCCCCCAAGCATTCGCGCTTGATGGTCATTTCTTGTCAAAAAGGTTCCTTGGGGATAAGCATTTGTAATGTCCTTGATCGCGTTTGGGATCGTGCTCGTAAGTGCGGGTGATCTTTATAGTGGTGTGCTACTCTTAACAAAGCCGTGAGGTGCGACTTTCAGTGAAGAAATCGGCAATTTTCAAGCCGAATGAATATGGCAGGGCCCAATAGAAGTTAGGGCCTTTTGAGCCTGGGTTCATTTTCGGCGCCCAGGCCTGGGCGTTGAAATAATTCACGCCCAGGTGGGGCGTTGAAAGTGTTGTTTGGGCTGGTCCTTTGATGACACAGTTGGCCTCTTGTTCATTCGTTTATTTCACTTGGAAGTTCTATGTATTCTCTTTTCTTTTGTTTTTTCTTTGTTTTTAGAACGTGATGATTTTCTTGAGAAGCCGTAGCCGATTGGTGGACTACGGTGCTTGTCTCTTTGGGGCGATTATTTTAAGGAACCGTTGCTCTTAAGGTGTTCAGTTATTGCAATAGTCGGGCGAGTCTATATGGCCCGAGGAACATACCTTGAGGTGTAAGACTTTGATCGTTCTTATATTTCTTTGAACGTGTTCGTGAATGGTGATATGTATGTGCGAACGAGCGTTCATAGAATGGCCGTTGTGTGCGGTCCATTAATCAGATCGCTTGAATTGTTTCATTTTTTTTTTTGAGCAACGACTGATTTTGAATAGTTTGCTTAGAAGCTTGATAGGGTTCAGGCCCATTCATGAAGTGGGCTCAAACATCGTGCCCTTTCGATTGTTCAAACATTTGCTTCGAGATTTTTTTTATTTTGCTATGGTTGTTTCGTAGCTTGGAGCTCCCAAGTATGCATGTTGGGATGCTTCCTTTTGGCGTATGATTTTTGTAGGTTCTTTCGAGAAAGATGCCTTGGGGTTCCGCTCGTGTAGGTGCGAGCTATCCTTTCCGTGGTAGGTAATATTTTGCTACCTTTAATCCTTAATGTAGAAGTCGTGTGGCTTGCATTTTGAATTTGGGCGATAAGTAGTCTTTGCCTCTTTTACACATGCTCTTTAGTGCAACATGCCTTACTCTTTTTTCTTAGACTTGTACCGTGGGATGGTTGAACTTATGGTGCGACGTAGGCTTGTGTGGCCTAACAGCGTGTCTTAGAACATTCCTCCAGGTGTTGGGATATCATTATTATTTTTTGCATTGGAGTACTTTATCATGCCTCGTTCAGGTGTTCGAACAAGTGTAGCATCTTCTGCGTGGGTTTGCACGGCTTATTACTTTGTTCGATGCGAGGATCCATAGGTGTTTCTTTCTTATTTTTATATCTGGGCAAAACATGGCTAGTAGAAAGATTCAGCGCCCAGGCTGGGGCGTTAAAGATATCGGCGCCCAGCTCTGGGCGTTGAAAATGATTTCTGGGCAGAACTTTGACAGTATTTTTTTCTTTCGCTTTTTTTTGGAACGATGTAGACTGTGTAACGGGCGCTTTATAGGGCGAGCGTTATGTGCAGTGGTTTGATCGGAGTTTTGGTGACTCGCGATTTTCAGTTACCCTTGTTAGTGGGGTGACTTTATATATTCTAAGTAGTGCTTAGAATTTGGGAGGGGTTGTAGCCATTCTAAGGTTTGTTTTTCACAATTTAAAGCTTAGGATTGTGCCCCTATGATGTATGTATAGCATTAGCGTCGAGAATTTGCGATAAAATCGTCATTTCGAGCATTTTTAGAGTGTTTTTCTCAAGCCCCCAATTGTAGCTACGGGATTGGCTTGGTGCTATAATGCTTTGCATACGTCTTTATGCATTCATGGTGACAGGGATCATGAATAGTTTGAACCAGACTCGTTTAGTGCGAGGTACGTTCGAGTAGTGACCTGCTACTTCTCTTGTAAATGTCGTATTATGCGACATCGCCATGGTCAAGGTAGTAACATGTGGAAGTGTGCCTTGACCAAAAGTTAGGTGCCTTTCTTTACCCATAATCATATTTAGAAATCTTTTTGACTCACTTTGTAACATCGAGATAAACACATACTTAGCTTAAAACAATGACACTTTATTATGTTCGAAGAAGTCTTTAAAAATCATTTGAAAATTATTTAAAATCCGAGTCCTACTGTGTACAGTCTGAGGTGTCCTAAGTAAGTTGACTCATAGAAGGGTTCGTACAGGATTACATGAATCAAAATACTGTTACGATTTTTGGAATGCTGTCTAAGGATTTGCTGGAAGCCAGGGTGCAGGCGTCAAGATATACTTGTGCCCGTTTGGCATATGCTTTAGGCTTTTAGGGCCATCTTTTCCAGAATTGCGGGAATATAAACCGTTGTCAAATTGACTTAGATTTACTTGGTGTATGTCTGTACAAAAGGTCAAGGTATATTTAGTTCTTTCCCTAGCTCTTTCATTTCAATTTTTAGCCCCCAATTGCTATTATGTCTTCCCATTAAGGATGTTTTTAGATTTCGATTTTAGATGCCCGTGTCATATGTCTGAGTAGGGTGAGCCTTGGTTAAGTGCCAAGTCCTATTGACAATTTCTGTTTTGTTTTTTTTTCAAAGGGGTTTCGCAAGCATTCGAATTACCATGAACGGGTGCCCTGAGTTCGAATGAGCGATGGGGCGATGCCGTAGAACAATCCTCTTTATTGCAAGCTTACTGCCTTTGCTACTTGTTGGCGATCATGACTGTGTCTAGTGGTGAAAAAAGGTCTTTAAGCGAACGACTATGTCTAGTGGTGAAAGAAAGTCTTTAAGTGAGTTAGTTCGTTTTAGAGAGGGTCAAGTCGAGTACTTTAGAGGTCATGGACGCTTGCGTTAGCCCCCATTCAATTGAGGCAGAGTGATCTTTTGAGTCTTGGCTAAGTGCCTAGGAGTGTGAGTGCTCCTTCTGGCAAGGGTACGTGCCCTTATTATTTTTCGATGTGTGCTCATTAATTTTGGCATCTTGATGACTCGGATTCTTCTTTTGACTCAAATTTTTCTTTCGACTTGGGTTGCAAGTAATTAAATTTCAATAACGGACTTCTATTTTTTATTTTTGTTTTTCTATAGCCTTTAATATTTTTGCAAATTGGTTGGACCGAATCATGGATTGCCTACGTATCCGCCTTAAATAGATTTAATTTGGAATCAGGTCTTGCGTAGTTCTTAGCCTAGAAAATGGTTTTTTAGAATGCCGATTTTAAACAAGTACGTTCTGAGGTGGAAACATATTATTTGAAACGGTAGAATAAGTAAAGTTTATTATTGTTTCAATCTACTGCCTTGCCGTAAGCCAAAAATTTGTTTTATATTTTTTTTGATTGAGTACATGTATTTTTGGTGGTACGTATATCTGAATACGTGTAGTACCCCTCCAAGTGTTCGTTATTTTTCCGTGTATGTGCGGATAAAATGACGAGCACTTCTGGACAAATTTTAGCAAGCAGGGAGATTCAGCGCCCAGGCTGGGACGCTAAAGATTTTGGCGCCCAGCGGTGGGCGCTGAAAATGTTTTCTGGGCGGATCTTTTTTTTTGGTGCGCTAAATGCTTCTTTTCCTTTTTAGACTAACTTTAGAGGCGCTTTGCAAAGTTTGCTTTTTTTTATTATTTATTATTTTTTGTACTTTTCATTTGTCTTCTTTTTTACTCGTGACTCAAGACGGTTTGAAAGATGGGTTGAATGAGATGGGCTACTTTGTATAGGTATTGGTCAAGCATGAGGATTACATCTGCTAGGATTCACATTTTACGGCCTCAGGCTAGTGTCACGAGTTTACATCAATCAAGGCCAACGAGTAGCATAGGGACGGCTCAAGGGTATATCAACAGGACGTATCCAAACCAGTTATATGGTCAGTATGCTAATGGTGGTGTAAGAGTAGGTTTGGACTTTGGAAATGATGGGCATGACGCACGTGTCAATGGTCGTGCGTGGTTTGCGGTTTGATAACAAGTTCAAAAACAAGAGTTGAGGTAATGGTTTCTTGGGTTATGGCAATGAGAACATGGATGGGTTAAATGAGCTGAACAGGGGCCCTAGAGCGAAAGCGTCTAAGAACATAAGGATTGGAAAGGGTAGACATCGTAGAATTTTATGATTTGGATTGGTCGACTCAATTCTTTTCCTTCGTTTACTTGGGTAGATTTCGCACTTTGGGAGGTACGGGCTAAGTATTTCATGGCTCTTCTTTTCGCTCTCCTTTTTCTCTTTCTCTTTTTTTCCTTTTGCTTGGGATTTCTCCCTAACATAAATCCTTCAATCAATTTTTTGTTTGGGCTAAAAGGTAGATGGTTGCGGTCTTTGAGTCACGAGGCGAGGCTGAGTGAGCCTCGTTTGGTAGGCCTATAGTGGACCTTTAATTTTAGTAGGCCTAGGGTGGACCTTTAATTTTAGTTGGCCTAGGGTGGACCCTTAATTTTGTCTTACTTTGTAAGCGTATTTAGTCGTTTCTTAAGATGTGCAAATAGCGTAGATTCAAAATGTTGTTTTTAACTTATTGAAATTTAACGAAAGAATTACATCGAAAATAATTTTTTGCTTCTTTTTCAGATTCCAGTTTCCCGGATTTTAACTGGAAGTTGTGATTTAGACTCAAACTTTCACTAATTTTTCTTATTATAACCCGTGTATGAATACAAGGAGGTGGCCTAGACTCAAAATAATGACATGGCGTAAGCCTATAATACTTGACCAAGCGACTCTCAGACTTAGGCTAATTGGACCATAACTTTCGTTGGTTGACACTTTAGATTTTAACCCTTGGGTGTTCATTTGTCATGCGCCATTTTGCTTAATGTTGGCAAGGTAGTTAATTGGGGAGATCGGATTTTTATTTTTGCAAGGCTAGAATCATTAGTGCGGCTTCTCTCTTAGTGTGTATTGCTTTTACCCCAATGGTAGCCTTACGGCATGCCGATTTGGGTATTTTCATGGTTGGTCATGTTGCATTCATGGAAAATCTTTTAGTCCGTACTTAGTAGTATTTCAAGGAGTGAGTGACTCGAGAGGACTATGATAGCCGTGACCCAATGTGATCCTAAGCCTTGAGGCCATTAATTTTTTGCTAACGGTATCGACACCTTAGGTTCACTTTGGGGTTTGTGCGACTATGGGGGAATGATTTTCAGAATGTGACCGTTTCCATTTTGCAAATACTATAATATATTCTTTTTATTGGTGAGAGAGAGTATCGAGGCCGTAGACTCTTAGCAAGGGATGACAATTGCATATGGGTGCTTATCGATTTAAATGTTAGAAGGGAGACTCAATATGTTTTAACCTTTTTATTTGCAGAATGACACCAAGCATTAGGACCGATTCTATGGATAAGACAACTAAGACTTAGGATTTAGATTGTACTTTGGCATAGCCTAGTCTAGACTCGGATTTATTTTTTATTCGAACATTATTTTTCCTTGAAGACTCTATTTGAACATTTATTTGTTTGAATACTTTGCCCATGTGACATTCAAGGTCATTTAGCATGCTCGGTTTTGGTGCCGAACATCGTCTTCGTAGGAGGCCTAACAACGACACAAAGAGTTATTTGTTTTTTTATAAGTCGCTTTTAGAATCGAGTGCTTTTCATACGCCCTCGTAGCAAAAAAAATCACGAAAAGTTTTTTTTTTTGCTACGTATTTTCTTCCTGCGAGGCTGTTGTGCCTGACCAAAAGGCCAGGCAGCAACTTCAGCGCCCAGCAGTGGGCGTGAGAAATATTAGCGCCCAGCCAGGGGCGCTGAAAATGCGTCCCTGACTGGTACTCGTTTTCTGTTCGCGTATATTCTTTTGTTTTATGCGACTTAATTTTGCGTGCTTGCCTAATAACGTCCTTTACGCGTTGTGCATCTTTTGTGGGATTCGTTACAGGCCATCCCGAGCGTCACTTATTTTCGTGGTGATCGTTCGGGCTTGCGGAACACGTATTTTAGTATAACTCTTTGGCAAATTAGTCTATGAATGTTTGGGCAATTTTTAAGGTCGTTGGTTTTCTAGCATTATTTGTCTAGCATTATTCGTACACACAATCATAACATAGTCACATAGTTCGCTACACATAACTACATTACAAACATGGATTTGAAAATTAAATATGTCACGTAGTTTATGATAGGCTTCTATGGGTAGTATTTGCGTCTAGCTTGGTACCGCTTCTATCGTAGATCCAACACATGCCCCGGTCGAGGTAGTGTCTTCAACAGACGAATTTCGCTCAAGAGGCCAACCCGCAAGTACACCCGTAATATACACCCGCAAGGTAGAGATTGAGGGTTCGGGGGACTGTAACTACCGAGAGGAGTACTTCGCTCGTCGATAACTCCAGAGGCAGGATATCCTTACTAGCTCAGCATAAATAATTGAAAGGACATGCGTTGACTATTAAACTAATCTGAGTTGATTTTAGCAATATGCAACATATAATACTAATTCGATCGTGATTATCTGTTTTAAATAGCATTAAGGGACCTAGCATGATAATCCGATTTCCCAAAAATATTATATTTGTTAGGCGTGATAGAACAATCATATTAGGTTAGTTTAACAGTTCATAAAAAGGGAGAGGAAAGCAGTTAAATCATCGAAAAGGGACACATTACGACGCATCCTTGAGAGGTGCGTCACGGTTCTCAGAAAACTAACCACTTTGACTTTGCTATTTCTCCTTTTTATTTAACGAATCTCAATTATGGGACAGGATACGTTCTATTCGATTTATGGATCGATTGCGACAGAACGCGTGAACAGTTTCGCAGCGAGAGGCTCAGGCTAAGGGGTTTAGAGTCAATACCCAGAATATAATTATGTGTTGTTGTGTCTTTTCACGTCGAACTTAGGGGTCTATTTATAGGAAAAAGTGGCGTAGAAAGATAGTTTTTCAGGAATTTGAATACGAAACGGATTAGGAAAAGAATCCGTCCCAGGTACTTTCGGCGCCCAGCTCTGGGCGCTGGAATTTTCGGCGCCCAGGGCTGGGCGTTGAAAATAGGGTATGGCAGAATTCTTTGGTCAGATTCGGATTCCTGAAATCCGTAGAGTTTGAGACTTAATCGAGTCTTTTAGCGCGTATCAATTTTATGATGGAATGCGTCTGGGCCCGTTACGAACTCTAGGCTCGTTAGGATTTTAATTAATACGTAACTCTTATTTTCGAATCATATTAGGAATAGGATTCTCGCAGTTTTCTATCTCATTTAGGATTTATGTTGGAATGCAACACCTAATTCTGACAGGTTTCTATCTTTTATGATTTTCCACTTTTAGAAGCTACCTTTTACGGTAGTTACTATTTTTAGCAGGTTTCCATAAATGGCAGGTTTCGGGTGAAATGAAATGGGGAATCGAGATTCGTTTATTTTATAGGAGATGCGTTGTCAAGTGGAGATTCACGTTTTCATCATCGAACCTTTCCCTTGCGGGAATGGGGACAAAAGTAGGTGTCTACAGTATGTACAGTCAATAGCCAATTTGCTTTACACCTCATCAAGATCCTGTCTTATCAGATCAATTTTCTCATCTAGTCTGGCAAACTCCTTATGGTGAAGAGTTTTCAGCCCACCTTTGAGCACTTTTAATTTCTGCCACACATAATAAATAGGAGATCCAACACAACTCTGAGCCCAACCATCATGCACAATTTTCAGAAAGTCCACATGAGTGGCCATATAGTTGAAAAATTTGAAAGGTCTTCCTCCAGTTGTCCCCTCCACTTTACAATTCAACAATAAAGGTGAATGATCTGACAACCCAGGGTTCATAAAATCAACCACTGCATCAACATATTTAGTATGCCAGTCAATACTACCTAGAGCTCTGTCAATTCTAGAAGAAATTCTAGCATTCCCTTGACCCTTATTGCTCCAAGAATAGAAATGCCCACAGCTCTTAATTTCAGCTAGATTAGCCATATCAATACACCCCTGAAAATCTCTGGTTTCAGCATCATTGACAGAGTTGCCATTGATTATATCCCCTGAATAAAGCACTGCATTGAAGTCACCCATTATTAGCCAAGGACCAACAGTACTTGTACTCAACTGAATCAAATCAGTCCACAAAGGTCTTCTAGTTTCTACTGAGTGCAAACCATACAATGCAGTAAATGCAGTTTGAAAATTTCCAGATTTGGCTAACACATCACCATGTAACAGTTTCTCAGTGCATTTTGTGACATGAACTGTCACCACCTGGTGTTTCCACCCCACCCATATCCTTCCCCTTGGAGAATCAGCATAGTTCATTTCCCATCTCCAAGTTGGCCCAAACTTCCTCTGAATCTTTAGATGATTATTGCTTTTCACCCTTGTTTCCAGTAAAGCAAAAACAACAATGTTGTTGGCAGCAACAAACTTTTTCACCTCCCCCACCTTTGAGGGGTCATTGAGACCCCTAATGTTCCAAGAACAAATATTCATGGAGGAAACTCCTCACCCTCCCCCTCACTTCCACCCTCCTCTTCTGAAATTCCTGCAACAGCTGCATGGACCTGGGCTAAGCCAAGAAAGGTGTTTGGGGTTTTAGCTTCCCTTCTCCTCCTTGAAACCACTCTCCAACCATCATCCAGAGCAATTGTGTGATCTGTTTTTGGAGTATAAACATCTCCAGCAGGAACAACTTTTTCAATTAAAGATGGCATAACCAATTCCTGCATCACCTCAGTTGTAGAAACTGCAACTTCTTTCTCAACTACTTTCTTAGATCTCCATACTTTCTGAATTTTCTGTTGTGCTGGCCCAGTTGTAGCAAGATGTAATCTAGCACCAACACTCTTCTTTATACTACAGTCATGGTCAACAGCATTACAAGCTTTACAAAAAGGTGGGAGCCAATCATACTCCACCTTCTGTTTGATGGTTACACCTAAGTGATCTTGAATCAGGACTTCCTTAGGGAGCTCCTTAGTTACATCAACCTCAATCAAAAGTCTAGCAAATGATATCCTTAATTGTTTCGAAGTGCAATCATCAACAAACAGTGGTACCCCAATCAAGCTACCAATTCTACTGAGAGAGTCACTCCCCCAACAACATAAAGGGAGATTGGGCAATCTCACCCACACAGGAACTACACGAAGGATTTCATCTTGAAAATTAAATCCAGAGGACCATGGTTTTGTTATCATAGGTCTGCCATAAAAGGTATAAGGTCCAGCTTTCAGAACATCATCTCTGCCTTTTTTTGAACTAAATTTTATTACAAAATAGCCTTCATCATGTAAGAAGACACTGGGTTTAGCAACATGTTTCCACTCATTAGCAATAAATCGAATTACAGCCCCAATTGTTGGTTTATCCCCTACAAGATACATGATTAAAGCAGCTTCCCATATTGCAGCCATTTTATTCACATCAACAATGTCTAACATAGCAACAGGACAACCATCTGAAACTATAGGAGCAATGAATGAGAGAGATGTACCTTTCCCCGTCATTTGGTTACCTTGAAAAAGGTTCAGCCATGGAGTTTTCGGGTTCATATTTCGAGCCGCAGCATTCTCCCCCACCTGTTTCTCTCCTTGCAAGTTTACTTGCTCTGTTTCAATCGTATTTCCAGGGTTGGCATTCTCCTTCCCACCCCGCCCAGATCTCATCATCTCCAATACCCTATTGACACTCTGCATAATTTCAGTCGTTTTAGAGCTCAACAAGCCCTCATTTTGGATCACAAACTCCCCTTTTTCTGCAAGGGTTTCCGTACCATTTGTCAAACCCAGCACAGGATTCACATTCTCTATCATCCCTCTCCCTTCTTCCAGAACAGAACCACCCATCCTCCCACTCTCCTGAACTCCCTCCATACCTCCCACAATCTCGGAGATACTGCCCCTGTTTTCCGATTGGAAAGGGGAGTAGTTAATAGCAGCATGATATGTTGCAATAGCTTCCTGAGTGTGCGGCGACGGTGGTCCAGCAGATGGGTGCGACGGAAATGGGGTTCGAATTACTGGCGTCACTCGAACTCCATCACCATTGCTGGGTATGGTGTTTCTCAACTGGTGCTGGTTCATCGGGCGCAAAGAGGCAATGTGAAGAAGCGTCGAAGCCTCCTCATTGATCTCACGAACTTCTTGTTTCTGAGTCTTCTTCTTCCTCGCCATTTCAATGGTGGGTGAACGATAGCAGCAACCTTATCGTGCGCTACACCATGGAAAGAGAGAGAAAAATATTACTCAAAGTAGTAGTATTGTGATGTTGCTTTATGTGCTTTATCGCTTTCATCACCAACATGCTAAATACAACAAAATACAAAGGTTACATCACGCTTAACGAATATATTTTTGGACAAACCGGCCTTAGGTTCCTTAAATCAATCTTTAAAGCAAAGTGACCACCGTACAATTAGAAATTCTATTTTGCTCTAAATCTCAAACCCACATAGTCTAATCTTAGGGTTTATTTTCGAACTAATGTTGTGCCAACGTACTTGAATATTTCTAAAGCTCACCGAATAACCATTTTCGTTCCTGAGCCCGGATCTCACACATCTGTTTCAAGGATTCAAGGCCTTATCCAAAAACAGAGTCATTTGCGGTCTTTCCAAACAAGACCTAAAATAAAGTTTGGTGGCGACTCCTTCGAGGTGCAAAAATTCAAACGGTTCTCTAAACGAGCCGGCCAACACCCCCCCCCCCCCCCCCTTGTAGGAAACGGGATGAACAAAAAAAAAAACCCTACAACTATCCATGCCGAAGCAGGAATACAAGTTCTACACCAACGCCTAGGCTATCCATGCCGAAGCAAGAATACCAGTCCTACATTAACACCTAGGCTATCCATGCTGAAGCAGGAATGAAAATTCTACAAACAACATCTAGGCATCCTAACCTACTCCCCCACAAGACCCAACAAGGGCACCAGTGAGGCCACTATCTACAAGTGCCGAGTACAAAGTTCGAAAAAATTACAAAATTCGAGATTCTACAGAAATTCAAAATCTACAAAGTTCCAACAGTTCAAGTTCAAGTGGCTATCAAACAATTTTCTACAAGATTCAAGAAGCCTACTATCATACAAGCCTCATATCAGCAAACATTTTAAGGTACAAAAATCAAATCTACATGCAATCCTAGAGTTTACTTCATAAGCAAAACATGAAATACTTACATGGACAAAGAACAACAAGATTAAGGGAGAGTATTCAAACTTTGGCAGAAAAAAGCAAAAGATTACAAGCTTGAGCTCTTCAAATGGCACGGCAAGGGGGGCTTTTATAGCCCGGCCCCGCGCTGAACGCCGAGCTCTGCGCTGGGCGCAGCCCTGCTGTATACGCGGAATCTTCAGCGCACGGTCCTCCGTGCTGATTGCACGTCCTTTGCTGCTACAGTTTTCTGCACAAGATATCAAACATCAAGTCATACTACTTTCCGAAATTACGGGTATACACCTGTATCTCCAAGCACAAACAGATAAATATTTCAAGAATACGAAGTCCAAAAAATACAACAATTCAGGCGCTCGACTCCAAACGGACCCAAGCTCCAAGAAAGTCAGCCGAAATTTCAAAATCTAAAGGGCCAATAAAAAGATCTTATCCCCAGTGAAGCACATCCCCAGCAGATCAATTCCGAGTATTCAAAATTCAAGATTCAAAAATCCGAGATTCAAAATTTTCGATGCCAAGCTCCGTCCTAAACCAAAGGCGGAAATGCAGAACAAGTACAAATCAGAGTCGTCATAACCGAACCGAGGTAGACTCTGTCCTTTTTCTAACGCCTGTTTTGTGCAGGTACCGGCGTACAAAGAATGGTCTCGATTGTAGAACATCTTGACCATTCTCCGTCCCGATTCGAAAACTTTGACTTGCGCTTTCCTAATCGGACGCTCAGTCAAAGTGGGGGCTTCTGTAGACACCTAAATCGTGTCTCCCCATTGGGATGATGACGATACCATTATCCTTGTTAGGTGGTTGGAACAACTCCGTGCGGAAGTACCAATTTCTAAGAACACATTCCAAATTCCAAGAGACAAAGTCCAATCCCCGAGACCGTTCCCATTCCGGAACTCGGTACGAAATACAATTTCCAAAAACCAATTTCAAAATCCAAGTACAATCTCACCCAATGGACTACCCCATTGGTTTTACAGGACCCTTTCCAGTCGAAATGACACTAAGCAATCCCAATTCAGGCGCCGACCCACAAAACCGAGCAAGCCGGGCCTCGTCCCGTAAAACCGAATTCAAAAACCCGAAACGGCTTGTTTTTAGACTCAAACCAAGCCTTAACCATCAAGAAAACACTACGTTCCAACTTCGTACAATTCGTACTAAGGTACATCATTACGAGCCAAAACACAAGGACGGCATATTCGTCCTTGTTTGGCAGCTTCCTCGCCATGTCAGCAGCGCTTGGCGCTGGCAGCTGCGCTGGATGCTGGCGTCAGCTGGCGTTTAGCTACAAATCCTCCTATTTATACCCCCTAATTCTGAGCATTTAGGGAGGGCAAATCGAAAACACAACGTCGTAATACAAAAATTGCCACTCAAATCAAAATACAAACTTCTCTCCAAAAATCTCATACAATTTCCAAGTTCTAAGCAATTGGGAGCTCTAAAAAGGAAATCTAGCCTAAACCTAACTAGGTATTTCCGAATCCCAACCTAATCTACAATGTTTTTATAATTTTATTTCAAAAATGAGTAGTAAAGTTGACACTTTTATTATTAAAAGTGTCACTTACAACAATCATAAACTTTTGCAAAATCCTCACTTTATGTGATTCAAGTTTCAAAACTTCAAGATTCAATGATGTTAAAGGTTGTTTGTAATCACTTCCTTAAACTAGAATCATCTTCAAAATATGGAGTAATCAAGGTAACGCCTTTCTAATGTTTAAAGGTTCAAGCTTTGAGATTCAAAACTCCATTTTTCAATATACAAGTTCAAGTTTCCAAATTTCAAGATTCAATGATGTTTAGGATTGTTTGTAATCACTTCCCTAAACTAGGATCATTTCAAAATATGGAGTAATTAAAGATGAAGCCTTTTCAACATTAAAAGGTTCAGTCTTTGAGATTCAAGACTCCATTTTTCAATATACAAGTTCAACATTTCAAGTTCAAACATTTCAAGTTCAATATCTCAAGTTCTATATTTCAAGTTCAATGTTTCTATATTCAAAATCCAAGACACTTTAGGTCGAGCAACTTGACCTAAAGTAGAGATTTTTGCTTTGAATCCGTGTCGAGCGCACTTATTCGTAAGGAGTCGCTCGGAGTTCGGATGTCATGTGCTAAAATTCAAGTTCAATACCGCACTTTCAATTATGCAATTTCAATTCCGCACTTTCAACGATGCAATTTTAATTCCGCACTTTCAATTATGCAATTTTAATTCCGCACTTTCAATTATGCAATTTCAATTACGCAACTTTACTTGCCAAGTCCTTCTAGGCAATGTGGTTTCACCTCCTAGTCCATTTCTAGGTGGTCTTGTACTTTACTAATTTTGCACCTATTTTATATTGTGATGTTGCTTTACTTGTTTATTGCTTTCATCACCGCACATGCTAAATAAAAAATGCAAGGTTACATCACGCTTAACGAAGATAATTTCTTGGACAAACCGATCATCTTAGGTTCCCTTAAATTAACTTTAAAGCAAAGTGACCACAATACAAAGTAGAAATTCTATTTGTTCTAAATTCGAACCCAAATAGTCTAAACTAGGGTATTTTCAAAAATGTTGTGCCACGCATTTGAATTATTTCTAAAGCTCGCGGAATAAGCATCTCGTTCCTTTGCCCGGATCTCACCCATCCGTTTCTAAGATTCAATGCCTTATCCTAATCGAGTCACTTTTGGTCTTTCCAAACGGGACCCTTAAAAATGTTTGGTGGCGACTCCTACAAAATACAAAAATACGAAGGTTTCTAAACAACCGCCCTCGTAGGGGAAAATACAAAGAGTACGAAAAAAAACCCCTGCAGTAACTATATGTTTTAAAGAGTTACTATATTATTAATACAGTAACTATGACTATAAGAATAACTTTGTATGCAACTCTGTATCTTACCATCATTAATATTAAGAGTTACTATATCTTTTGTAATAGGAACTATATGTTTAAAATAGTTACTATGTTATTGTTTGACATATAAATATCAAATTTCTAACTTAGGTTATATAATATTGATTATTTTCATGTATGATTTTGATACACAATGTTCTGGTAGTTCATTGTGTAAGTTAATTAAAGATTTTACACCACATGAGAAGGTAGTTGTGCAAGAAATTTGTTTTGGGGGCTTGTTACATCTGCAATTTTCCAAAAAAAAATACGCAGATGATGTATTGGTGCTTGAAGTGTTTTGATGGAGTTAGTTCTCTCTTCACAATCATTGATACCAAGGAGTTTGAAATCACTGATTATGATGTTAATGATATGTTCATGCTGCCTTTTCTACCCTGGATGTTGAAGGGGTTAAGCGGTGTAAATATTCTACTAATCCTGGCCTCGAGTTGAAGCGCAAGTGGCGACGAGAGTTTGGGTTTGAGGATGAAAATGCTCAAATCCCTGTGAGGTTGTTTGATGAGAAAATGAAGTTGTTGCCGGAGGGTGGTGATTTGTTCAAACAGTTGTTTGTGTTTTTTGCTTTTTCTACATTTTTGTGTCCTGCATCAAATAGAAGCATTTATTTATGATTGTCTAAGGCTTTGGAAGTTGTTGAAATGATTCCTAAATTTAATTGGTGTAAATACATTCTTGATGTATTGTGTGAGGAGACTGTTAAATTTAAGAATAGTCTATTCAAAGGAAAAGACCATATGAGTTTTGGAGGTTGTGTTGTGTTTTTGCAACTTGTATATTTTCAAAAAATGAAGTTTAGGAACTTTGGTAGTATTCCTGATGAATTACCTCTTTTTCAAAATTGGACCACGAAGATGATAAGTGAACAGGTTCGTGCTGAAAATGTGAATGTGAGTGATGTATATGGTTCTGGAATTTTGGAGAAGAAGAGGTATCCGATTTCCAACAAATATGTGTTTGTGAATGGTCAAATCGATTTTACACGAAGGAAATCGATTGGAAAGGAAGGTGAAGCTTGCAGCAGGAGGGGAGCTGCAAAGAAATTTGTTGGTCGTCGAGTTCCACATCGTCGGTCCTGTAATCTTCAGTTTGAGATTCCATAATGTCATCCAATTGATGATGAAATTCTCCTCAAAGCCACTGATGTAAGTTCCACTATATTCGTAGGACATGAACTATATATTGATAATAGGTACTATATTATTAAAATATTCAGTATTTTTTATTTAATATTTTTTCTATGTTTTGTCTTTTATGATAGTATGTACTGAATGGTTACTATATTTATAGGATAGTAACTATATTACTAAAAAATAGTAACTATTTGTTTTATAATATTTTTTTATTATTCTGTCTTGTATGAAAGTTTCAATTTAATAGTTACTATTTTCATAGGATAGTAGCTATATTCTTTTAATATGTATTATTTTATTTCTTTTTGTTTTTGCGACAGTTACTATGTTTCTTGAATAGTTACTATATCATTATAATAGTCACTCTTTGTTTTACTGGATGGTTACTCTATTTATAGGATAGGACCTATATTATTAAAATAGTAACTATTTGTTTTATAATATTTTTTTATTATTCTGCCTTTTATGATAGTATCAATTCAATGGTTACTATATTCATAGGATAGTAACTATAATTTTTTAATATGTATTATTTTATTTCTTTTTGTTTTTGCGACAGTTACTATGTTTCTTGAATAGTTACTATATCATTATAATAGTCACTCTTTATTTTACTGAATGGTTACTATATTTATAGGATAGTAACTATATTATTAAAATACTAACTATTTTTTTTATAATGTTTTTTTTATTATTTTGCCTTTTATGATAGTTTCAATTTAATGTTTACTATATTCCTAGGATAGTAATTATATCATTATAATAGTCACTGACTTTTTTCAAAATGTTTTTATTATGTTCTGTCTTATTATGATAGTATTTATTTAATGGTTACTATATTCATAATATAGTAACTTTATTTGTATAATAGTTACTATACTGTTTTATTATGTTTTCCTACTAGGTTGCATATTTAATTTACTTTTGGTTTATAGTTTCTATATTATTAGGATATTAATTTTATGTTCTTTTTTT
Source organism: Spinacia oleracea (assembly GCF_020520425.1). NCBI lineage: Eukaryota > Viridiplantae > Streptophyta > Magnoliopsida > Caryophyllales > Amaranthaceae > Spinacia > Spinacia oleracea. The sequence continues at coordinate 156,689,524 of NC_079490.1, read as the reverse complement.
TCAGGATTTTCATGATCAGTTGTTGTTGATGAAGAGAAATTTTGATTTGATTTCTGCAATTCACGCTGAAGAGTTGTTTAAAATAAATTTTGCGATGCAGAACAACATGGATGATATTTTGAAATCTTCTACTTATCAAAAGCTGGTTGGTGAGATAGTGGGGATTCATGAAATGGTGAAGAACCTACCTAATGGATGGGATGATATATTTTGTATTCCTCCTAAGGGTGTATCTACATCTAAGGTTGCATCTCTTGGTGTTGTGCCTCGATCTCCTTCTGTTTTTCCTAAACAAGCTCCTATTGTTGTGGCTACATCTTTTACGCAATCTCCTACTACTGTTGTGCCTACATCTTCTACACAAGCATTTATTAATCCACTGCTGATTAATAAAGCTATTACTTCAGTTGTTCATGATGTGGACAAGATTGTGAACAGACCTGGGGAGAATGATGATGAGGAAATGGAAGATTATGCTCGTTTTCTGGTTTGACTTCCAAAAAAGCATCAGGAACAACCTTGTTGTATCGAATATGGATTACAGTATTTATGGTGTTGAGGAGAACGTGTTTTTTTATGTCTCCTTTCATGATTGCGTATGAAGATATAATGAGACATCTTCCACCATTTGTTCAAGAAGTTGTTGATTTTGCTTCTTTGACTGATGGAGATGGTGTTTAGCTCGATTTTACATTTCATTACTTATTATTTATTTTATTTTTATACCATTTATTATTATCTGATATAGTTATTGTAATTTATACTATAGTTACCCTTTATATGATATAGTTGTTATTTTTTATAATATAGTTATTGTATATTTATACTATATTTACTTTAAATCTGATATAGTTATTGTTTTTTTTACTATAGTTATCTTTTGTATGATATTGTTGTTATTTTTTCAGTGATAAAGTTACTGAATACAATGCTTATCTTGCGGTAGCAAGAGAAGATATGTGAACACTTCCTTCAACATTCGATATTGTGTTGATTCATATTGAACCATGAGATTTTTTGTTGAATGAAAACGAAAGGAAGTCTGATGGTTGTCCTAAGAAGTTTTATTTAGGTGGCACATATTGTGTAAGTTAATTTTTTAATAATATATAATGTAAATTATGTTATAGTTATCTTTGTTTTTCGTTTAATTTTTCTTTTAATATTGTCTTGCAGAAATATGTTGCTCAATTGATTGAAAAGCCAGAGAATGAGAACATCAAAAATAATTTGCTTGTTTGTCTTAAATATAGTGTTAAGAACATTTATGGAGTTCGATATTTTATTTTGTTTTATATAACATTTTTTATTGTCTTTTATTTACTTTATTTGTTGTAGTTGTAATTTGTTTTTTTATATATATATAGATTTTCGTTCCTGATCTGATTGAAGAGCCGAAGCATTACTACCTATTTTTGGCTAGTACGGAAGAAAAAAGAAAGTGTACTATTTTGATAATATGCTTCTTGATCAAGATTGGTTGGAAGGAAGGAAGAAGTATTTTTCTGTCTTGGTAAGTATTTTTATATTCTTATAGTTACTTTATTTATGTTATAATTACCTTTAATGTAGTGGTTGTTTTACAGTTATATATAATTATCCAAATGACATTAGTTTTTATCATAGTTACTTTTCTGGAGATATAGTTACTTTTAAGAACACATAACGACTCTCTTAAAGTGAGTATTATTAGAATACAAAGAGTTACTATATTTGAATAAGAGTAACTATAGAATACAAAGAGTTATTATATGATATATAATAGTAACTATAGAATATAAAGAGATCTTATATGATAAATATGAGTAACTATAAAATACAAAGAGTTACTATACACTACTACAAATCCCGTGTTTTAGCGACTCTTTTTTAGCCTTTTTTCGACGCCAAAAGGCGTCGAGAAATTTGTCCTCGACGCTTTTGGAAAGCGTCGAGAAATTGAGAGTCGAGATTTTTCCTCGACGCTTTTTGGCGTCGACAATTATGACGCTTTTTACGGTCGAGATTTTTTGTATGGCGTCGAGAATTTCGACGCTTTTAAGCGTCTAGCTATTGGATTGGCGTTGAGAATATGCATTTTCCCGCTTTGTTCAATTTAATGTTATCGACGCCTAAAAGCATCCATCTTTTTTTTTGCAGAAATTTTAAATCTAAATAAACTCGATATGACGACATCAAAAAGCGTCCATAACATAATCAAAAATTAAAAATAAACCATTTATGTATATAAATTAATATTTAAAATGAACTTTATTCATCATACAATTAAAGCAACAAGATCAATGTAACATTAACAATAAATTATAAAATTCTAGGAGTACGTAGTACTTTAAATCCATAGTACATGGTAATGCTACTAATTAACCATAATATATCCATAGTACATGATAATGTTTCTAACCAAATTCCATAATACATAAATGTTAATAACTAAATAGTCCAAAACATAATAAAAAAATACAATTGTATCTACTTAACCGAAGAACTAAAGCCTAGAAGAACTAGGATCTAATAGTGGTAGTAGCTTATAAGCTCAAGTGTCATGGCCTTCATTCTCATGTTGCTCCGTATCACATTGGACGGTCTTCAAAGAAGAGAACAAAATAAAATAAGGAGGAGTCAGAAATCAAATCACTTGTCATAGGAAATCAACCAAAACGACCATGAAACAATAAATGCCAACTCTAATAAAAGATGAGGGTTGATACAAACTCCATGATAGCTGTATGCATAACTACAGAAGCATAATCAAATTGATTGTAGTAGCTTACATAAGCATAATCAAACTGCATAACTCCATGGCATATCAAGGACTAACGAAACCCGAAACCACGAGGAAACTATCAGATATCGTTTTCATAAATTGTTGGAAGTAGCTCTTAAAAATTGCGACTTATAAGGACATATTGTGGAGCCTACTACATTTCTTTGTGTTATTCACACCACTACAAGTGTTCTGTATTAGGCAAGGTGATATTTCTGTCATCTAAGACTTGAGAGTAGCATTTCATACAAGGTAGTAAGGTACACTCTTCTACTACATACCCCTGATATTCTGAAAAAATTCAACCAACGGTACTCTACCGGTTTGGCTAAATAATACTCAAATTGCATGTAGAACATGTAGATTAATATAAGAGCAAGGGAGCTGCAAGGTTAACTAACTAAATTTGGTTTCGCCATTCTCATTTATCCAGCGGGAAATAGCAAGTGTTAATAAATTACAGAAGTTATTACAAACTACAAAAGTTAATAAATAACTATGCAAGATGATATGACCTATATATCGAAATCCTTATTATTGAACATACCAGACCTTATATTCCAAAGCATCCATATCTTCATCATTTCTAATTTGTTCACTAGATTATTTCTTGAGTTTATTTTCAATTGTCCCAACAAACTTCAGCAAAGTGTAACCTATTCAGAAAAATATGATAACAAATATGATAACCAAATACTACACCGCTGTGAGATTATGTTCTAACCCACAAACAACAAGTAAAAAGCAAAAAATAACCATCAGATATTAATATATGAATACAAAAAATGATATCACCAAACATGTAAGTTCAAGATCACATGCGGACAGAACAAGAGCGTAAAGAAATGACAAATCTGACCATTCATAATGTAAGTCTCAGTAACAGGATGTGTACTTTAAAAAAGTGAAAGAGTGAAAACCAGATCAAAACTAGGAAAACAAATGGAAAAATAAGAATTTCATGAAAGAGATGAAAGGGAAAGTTGAATTTCATGAAACTAATAAAGAGAATTAAATAAAAAAACTGCAAGAATAACAACAATTAAGACTTGTAACCTTTTTGCTATAACTTTTTGTGATTCTGATTTCTTCCAGCGATTTTTTAAACATTCACATTTTGCAGTTTCTTTGTGGTTAATATATCTGCATGGTCAAGCCTTACTGATATTTTCATTGATGTATCTGCATATTCAAACCCGAAAGATCTTTTAAATGTATTTGTATAGTCAGTTAACACATTCAATGTGAGATTAAGGCTTTGAAATTTATAAAGTTATATAAATCTTAACATTTTGTGTTGAATTGGCTTGGTCTCTTACAGAATTGTCCAAGTTTTGATTCTTCAAATGCCGAGTTTTCCTAACCTTACATCTAGATAACTTAGACTATTAGCCTATACTTGACTCTTCCCAACCTTACATCTACAAAACTGATACTATTAGTCTAAATTTGTGGTATGGTGTATTACAGGTTCGAGTTTATTTCATTATTAGGTTCATTTTTTTCTTAAGATCTTTATTACGTCCATTTTAGTGTTAGTGTGTATATGTCGTCAACCGGCTCAACCCCTAAAAAACTAGTAAAAATCATACGCGGTGTCTTTTAGTAAGAAAAAACAAGAAAACTGCAATCATAGATTGTTGTGTAGAAACTTTTTCGATGATGAAAAACCAGCAGAACGAGATTGTTTCTTAGACATCAGTAAAATAAAGGACTTGGATACCTAATGCAATCACAGATCATCTATGCGAAGTATTATTTTGTAGAAAGCATAAAGAAAGATAGTACTAACAAAGAAACTTGGAGAACAAATTAAATTAGGACATCATATCTTAAATTTTGCTGGTTTTCTTAAGACTTCCTATGGCCTTTGCTGGTGATAACTGACTATACACATTTAAAAGATCACATTCAATGTATCAGCAACTTCCATCTTTAGGCCAGGAGGTAGATCGAACAACCAACCAATCCACTTGCATATAGCTTGCATATAGCTTTCAAAATCCTCCCACAATAAGATTTTTTGGTTTGATCCACTTGCATATAGCTTTCAAAATCTCTAACCACATTTACAATCACTTTCAGTTATTATAAAGCTGTTGTAGTCAATTCTAGTGTCAAATAACCATTTACGAATCAAAACATTAACTAAAATCAAAAGGCCAATCAAGTACCACAAGGTCTAAAGAGTTTATTTTCACTCGACCTCTTAATTACATAAACTAGGAATAAAATAATCAAGCTACTATGTAGCTCTTACATTTTACTAAAGGAAATATCTATGGAAACAGTTGCAGCATAACTTATCAATTGCTAGTTCCTTGCTGTCTAATGTAGAGACAACATTAACAAGACTTGTTGCTTGTTGTCTTATTAATGCTTATAAGTTCACATTCCATACAATTAAACTTATTTCTCCTAAGATATTCAATGAGAAAGAGCTATTGTTACTAATACTTTAAAAAACATGAATCAAACATCAAATTTCTACATGATCTTACATCACGAAGTGACCAGGCTTACGGTAGATACGGGCTAAATTTGGCCTGTACAAGGCTAGAAAGAAAATTATTCTTAACAGTAGACAAAAGGCATTAGATACAAAGGATCAAGAGACAATCAACTCAATTGCAGCTAACACTAAGCGTATGTGTAGTGCGTTCTATTTTGTCAACACCTTAAGCTTATTAGGTCCCTTAAATCTAAAACACTTTAGCTTCCAGTTAGGACATAATATTAAGCTGAAAAGAAAAAATATTTCAACAACACTCAAAAATGAAAAAAAGTAACACAAATTAGGGATAGTATCGCAAATTTCTACTCAACATAGACAAATCTAAACCTAATTTAATGTTAACTCAGAATTACTCAGATCTAAACCAATTATATGAAGTGAACGAAAATCAAACAATATGATTCAACTGCAAAGAAATACGTAAAACCCTATAAATTCAGATTTCGGAAAACAAATTGAAATTGAAAAACTAAACAATAAACGAAATCTTAAACAAACAAAATATGTTACCTTTCACAAGACCTTGAAGGTAGAAGATGTTAAACCCATTGATATGACGAACAAGATCTACAAGTTCAGAGAATGAATTTTTTTTTTTAAAGAATGAAAAGGTTAGACAAAGAAATACAACACCAAGAGAAGACAAATGAGAAAAGACGTGAATTGCTTACATTAATTCCAATCAGAGGAGAGTAGATCTGAGATATTTGAGAAGGAGATGAGAGGCGGTGGGAGGTTCTTCTTTTCCAAACAAAGTGAAGTTGGGGCAGTAGGTAGGCATGTAGCTATTTAGCAAACATCACGTGGGTTGCACGTGTACTCTCGGCGCCGAAAAGGGACGAGATAACCCTGGACGACAAAAAGCGTCGTGAAATAGCGAAATATAAAATTTCCCCCAACGCTCATAGCCTAGCGTCGAGCTCCCAGCGTCTAGAAACCAAGGCTTTTGTAGTAGTGATATTTAAAGAAGAGTAACTATATAATATAAAGAGATATATATATATATATATATATGTAAAGAGGAGTAATTATTAGAATACAAAGAGTTACTATATTTAAATAAGAGTAACTATAAAATACAAAGAGTTACCATATGATACACAGTCGATAACTTTGTGTATATATTTTTTCCAGTGCTTATTTTTAATTAATATAGTTACTTTTTCAGTTATATAGTAACTGTTATGTTGAAATGATTCACTTTGGTACAGTGTTCTTCATTGGAAAGTCTACTGAAAGATTTTGAAAACATTCATCATGAAGATATTAGAAGCTTCATATTTACCCCGTTGTGGTAATTGAAAGCGGGGTGCTTATGATTGTGATTGGTGTGTTTATTTGATAATGTTTATGATGATCTTTCATGGCGTTGATGCTATACAAGATGGTGTTGGTATTTTTGACTTTGATCCATTGTCCAATGTAAGTTTTTGTGTTAATACTTATGAATATTGTTCATAGTTTTTGTTTATTATACATAGTTACTGTTCTGTTGATATAGTTTCTGTTTATTCTAATAGCTACTCATATTGTTTTTAATTTTTACAGGAAGATTTCAGGAAGTTTATGAGGGCATGTCTTTGTGGTACCATGGTGTTGTCAGATTTGAACCTTTGCATGGATGAATTTCTGAAAAACATGGTTAAATTCAGGAAAAATAGGCAAGTAGAGGTTTTGGAGACACTAATTAAAGAAAGGGATGATTTGGTTTAGAAACATAAAGATGATCCTTCCAAAACTGAAGTTGTGAAAAGATTAAGTTCTGCAAAGAAATCAAAAGTAGTAGAAGAAGAAGAAGATGTTTTTGAGAACGAAGGTCATGGTAAAGGGACGTGATAAAGGACGTGGACGTGGGAGAGGACGCGGATGCGGAAGGAAGGGACGTGGTTCTACACGTGGTGAATAGTATATTTTAGTTGGAAAAACATTTTGAGGTTTGATGTAGTTAATGTATTTTTAATGACTATTTTTGACTTTAGGATTTCGATACTTTTGAGATAGTTACTTTATCTGACAACAGTAAATATTTTGTAAGTGACTATATAATATAAATATTTACTATGACCTCTAAAGTATCTCTGTGTTAATTTTATAATATAGTTGTTATTTTACAGTTATAATTATCCAAATGACATTAGTTTTTATCGAAGTTACTTTTCTGGAGATATAGTTACTTTATAGAACACACAGTAACTCTCTTAAAGTGAGTATTATTATAATACAAAGAGTTATTATATTTAAATAAGAGTAATTATCGTTTATAAAGAGTTACTATATCATATATAATAGTAACTATAGAATATAAAGTTTTGTTGTATGATATCCAAAGAGTAACCATAGAATTCAAAGAGATACTACACGATAAAAAAGAGTAACTATAAAATATAAAGAGTTATTAATTATATGTGAATAGTAACTATATAATATAAAGAGATCTAATGTAAAGATGAGTAATTATTAGAATACAAACAATTAGTATATTTAAATAAGAGTAACTATAGAATACAAAGATGTATTATATGATATATAATAGTAACTATAGAATATAAAGGTTAGTTGTATGATATCCAAAGAGTAACCGTAGAATATAAAGAGATTTTATATCATAAAAAAGAGTAACTATAAAATATAAAGAGTATATGTAAAGAAGAGTAACTATAAAATATAAAGAGATATATATGTAGAGAAGAGTAATTATTAGAATACAAAGAGTTTCTATATTTAAATAAGAGTAACTATAGTACACAAAGAGTTACTATATAATAAACAATCAATAACTTTGTGTATATATATTTAAACTAAAATTAAAATTAAAATAGTTGTTCTTTTGGTGTGAACAATTGAATATTTGGTGTCTTAGATCAAAATTCTTTATGTTTCTTTTCTCCTTTTTTTGATGGCTGCCTATAATTGTCAGATTGACCCTTTACTCTCTTCTTACTTTTTCCTTTAGTATTAGCGCAATCAGGATCAACCATAGTTGTTATTTCATAATTTTGTGATTCCCCTTCTTGTGTTTCTCCTTGTGTTTCAGCTTTTTCCTTTTCTTATTCTGCTATCTTTTCAGCTTCTTCTTTCGCATTTTTTCTTCTTCCTTTTTTATGATCTCGTCAATTGCTTTATTATCACTTAAAACTCTCCTCAATAAATTTCCTGGCCTTTGGTATCTTATGTCCTTTCAAGATTAAGTTATAGTATATGTCATATAAAGTTTTAATGTTAAATAAAATATAAATTGTATTAGTAATTATTTGAAAATAAAGTAAAATATATGAACGAATTACCTTCTGATCATATGTAATCTCCAGCCACTTGATTTCATCTTTCTCCTTTTTTATTGTATCCACCCTTTCCCATATTTGTTTCTTTGCATATCTAGTCCATCTCGTTGTAATGTAACGATCGGAAATTGTATTTATTGAATGTAAATGCAAGATTCTCAGACAATGGAAGCATAACCATCCATATTCTTCAAAGTTTTTGCATGTGCAATTAACTTTGAATCTACAATTTTGAATTGAACTTCTTGCCTTGATCCTATTAGAATATTTACACGAAAATTAATTTTATTAAAAAGAACAACTATTTAAAACTTTAAACCAAGGTTTAAGATATTTTTACCTGTTTTTCCTTCTATCCAGACCTCAAAAAAAAACGGTTCTTTCCTCACTTCGAATTTGGCACTGCTTGCCACAGAAAGCTTGAAGTCTTCTTCAAAATCACGGAAAAGAGTTAGAGTGTATACATTGTTGTTGAAAGCTTGAAATAGCTTAGAGGTCCAAGCCAATAATATTTAGGAGAATCTAAATATACATATTTAAGATTTAGGAGTTATCTAATATATATGTGAGCTTACCTTTTATTTAGGAGTTATCTAAGAGAAGGTCTATAATGCTCTTTGATCTTATATATAAGGAGATACCAAGTTGTGGTATAATATATGAGATTGTGAATTTAAGGTTTTAAGTTATTTTCCTTAAGATTAATAAGAGAGTTATTCTTATTAAATGTTGAGTTCATAATCTTAAGATTCTATATTTGGTACCAGAGCTGTGCGAGAATCGTGAGTGAAACGTTTTTTTTAGAGTAATACAAAAGAAAAAGAGAGAAGAGACGATGGCAAAAGGAGAAGAACAAGAAGGGCCATCGACGATGCCAAAGATAAATGAGGGAGGAGGATCCTCCTCCATCAAGTGTCCCATGCTAAACTCGAGCAATTATACGGTGTGGTCCATGAGGATGAAAATTCTGCTCAAAGTTCATAAATCGTGGGAAGTAGTCGAAAAAGGAAACATAGATGAGACAACGAATGATATGGCAATAGCCCTGTTGTTCCAATCAATCCCCGAAGCTCTCATTCTTCAAGTCGGCGACCTAGACACAGCCAAAGAAGTGTGGGAAGCCATAAAAGCAAGACACCTAGGAGCAGAAAGAGTGAAAGAAGCAAGGTTACAAACCCTAATGGCTGAGTTCGACCGACTTAAGATGAAAGACACCGAAAAGATCGATGATTTTGTTGGTAAGCTGTCGGAGATTTCATCAAAATCGGCTGCACTAGGAGAAGAAATAGAAGAACCTGAGATGGTCAAGAAGTTTATGTCAAGTCTTCCTCGAAAAAAGTTTATACACATAGTAGCATCCCTTGAACAAGTACTAGATCTCAATCAAACAAGCTTTGAAGACATCATAGGTCGCATAAAAGCCTATGAAGAAAGAATTAGTGAAGAGCAAGAAGAGCAGCAGGAAGATCACAGTAAAATCATGTATGCCAACACAGAATCACGACAACCCTCTTAAGACAACTATGGAGGTAACAGAGGAAGAGGACAAGGGGGTCACTTTCAATGGAGAGGTAGAGGCAAATGACGATATGGAGGAAGAGGCAGAGGTCGATATGATTTTGATGAGTCAAGGATAGCATGCTATCGATGTGACAAGTTAGGTCATTATGCATCTAACTGTCCTGATAGATTGCTTAAGCTTCAAGAAGCTATTGAGAAGAAGGACGATGAAACACAAGAAGCAGATGAATTGATGATGCACGAGGTGGTGTATCTCAATGAGAAAAAGGTGAAACCAAATAGTTTTGAAACTAACCTAGACACAAAGAACGTGTGGTATTTAGATAATGGTGCGAGTAACCATATGAGTGGAAATCGATTCTTCTTCTTAGATCTTGATGAAACAGTTGCGGGAAAGGTGAGATTTGGAGACGATTCCCGTATTGATATAAAAGGTAAAGGTTCAATTCAATTTGTGTTTAAAGATGGTAATAAGAAGGTATTAAACAACATATACTATATACCGGATTTAAAGAGCAACATTGTGAGCCTTGGTCAAGCCACAGAGGCTGGATGTGAAGTACGAATGAAAGAAGATCTACTCATGCTCTATGACCGATTAGGTCAACTGTTGGTAAGAACAACCAGGTCCAAAAATCGTCTATACAAAGTCGTCTTGGAAGTTGAAAGTATCAAGTGCCTACAATTAACATCATTAACTGAGTCAACTAAGTGGCATGCACGATTAGGCCACATTAACTTGGAAACAACGAAGATGATGATCAACAAGGAGCTAGTTACTGGTACACCAAGCATTGCAGTAGAGAAAGAAACGTGTGTATCATGCTTACTTGGAAAACAAACAAGGAAGCCCTTCCCACAAGAAACCTCATACCGAGCCACTCAACTCCTCGAGCTCATCCATGGAGATCTCTGTGAGCCTATCACACCGCCCACACCAGCTGATAAAAGGTATGTATTTGTAATCATTGATGATTACTCACGTTACATGTGGACAATTATGTTGAAAGAGAAGAGTGAAGCTTTTGATAAGTTCAAGAAATTCAAGTTACTTGCTGAACAAGAAACAAAATCTTTGATCAAGACGTTCCGAACCGATAGAGGTCGAGAGTTCTTATCTCATGAGTTCCAAACTTACTGCGAGAAATACGGCATCAATAGACACTTAACTGCACCCTATTCTCCTCAACAAAACGGAGTAGTTGAAAGACGTAATAGAACGCTCTTGGAGATGACTAGGAGCATCTTGAAGCACATGAGTATACCAAATTATCCATGGGGAGAGGCTGTGAGGCACGCTAACTACCTAATCAATAGGGTTGCAACGAGATCGTTAGTTAAGAAAACTCCATACGAAGTACTTAAAGGGAAGAAACCAAATCTGGACCATCTTTGAGTATTTGGGTGTATCGGCTATGCAAGAACAGAAGTTGCCGGAAGAAAGAAGTTAGATGATAGATCGAGAGCCTTGGTACACCTAGGCACAGAGCCTGGTTCAAAAGCCTATCGTCTATTCGACCCTACAACCAAGAAAATAATAGTAAGTCGGGATGTGATATTTGATGAAAATAAAGGATGAAGCTGGAACAAAGTGGAAAGAGAAGTCGGTAGAGATTCCGGAACGTTTGTTATCGGTTTGGGAGAGTTTGGAAATAAAGGCATACGGGGAATTGAACATTCATCAGAAACTGAAGAAAGCACACACGCCAATCGAGCTATGAGTGAGGACGTGGTGAACGAGGAAATGGACAGAGTGGAAGAAGAGAATGATGACGTTGAGAATGAAGAAGATGAAGACGATGGTGATGACAATCTAGAACAGTCACAACCACAATTAAGGAGGTCAACAAGACCTATTATAAAGCCTGCATATTTGAATGATTACGTTCATATTGGTGAGGTAGAGTGTGAACAACTCTTGATGGTAATAAACGAGGAACCTTGGGATTTTAGTGAAGCAAGAGAGCTGAAAGTTTGGATAGATGCATGTAAAGATGAGCTTTCATCGATAGAGAAGAATAAAACATAGAATTTGGTTGATCTCCCATCAGAGTCAAACCAATCGGGTTGAAATGGGTGTTCAAAATAAAACGCAATTCTGATGGAAGTATCAACAAGTACAAAGCACGACTAGTGGCGAAAGGGTACGTTCAAAGACATTGCATTGATTATGATGAGGTATTTGCTCCGGTGGCGCGCATTGAATCAATTCGTTTTATCATTGCCCTAGCATCTTCAAACGGTTGGGAAGTACATCATCTTGATGTGAAAACTGCGTTTCTCCATGGTGAATTGAAAGAGGAAGTTTATGTCACTCAGCCAGAAGGATTTGTAACCCTAGGAAGTGAAGACAAGGTTTACAAGTTGAATAAAGCTCTATATGGCTTAAAGCAAGCACCTAGAGCATGGAATGCCAAGCTAAACAAAACTCTCAGGGATTTAAAGTTTCATAGATGTTCAAAGGAACCATCATTATATCAAAAGGAAGAGAAAGAGAAACTCCTTATTGTGGCTGTGTACGTGGATGATTTACTTGTTACAGGGTCATCTTTGAAGTCGATAATTGAGTTTAAAAGAGAGATGGCAACCAAATTTGAGATGAGTGATCTTGGAAAATTAACATATTATCTTGGTATTGAAGTGCATCAGCATGAAGGAGGCATTATTCTGAAGCAAGAGAGATATGCACAAAAGATATTAGGAGAAACTGGAATGGAAGGGTGTAATCTATCTCATGTGTCGATGGACTTAAACTTAAAACTATCTAAATCTCAAAAGGAGAAAGGTATCGATGAAAGGGAATATAGAAAAAGCATAGGATGTCTTTGATATTTGCTCCACACAGGTCCAGATCTGTCTTATAGTGTTGGAGTCTTAAGCAGATACATGCAAGAGCCTAAGGAATCCCATAGAGTAGCATTGAAGCAAGTGTTGAGGTATTTACGTGGAACACTTTCTCATGGTCTCTTGTTTAAACGCGCGGACAAGATAAACTTGGTGGGATATAGTGATAGTTCACATAATGTTGATATTGATGATGGTAAGAGCACAACGGGCCATATATTATATCTTGATGATTGTCCAATTACATGGTGTTCACAAAAAGCAAGAAACAGTGGCGTTGTCCTCTTGCGAAGCTGAGTTCATGGCAGCTACAGAGGCAGCTAAACAAGCAATCTGGCTTCAAGAGCTTCTAGGGGAGGTCGTTGGAAAAGCTTGTGAGAAAGTGACCATACGAGTCGACAATAAATCTGCGATTGCACTTACCAAGAATCCAGTATTTCATGGACGAAGCAAACACATACACACTATATATCATTTCATAAGGGAGTGTGTTGAGAATGAACAAGTGGAGGTAGAGCATGTTCCCGACAATGAGCAAAAGGCGGATATACTAACAAAGGCACTTGGAAGGATCAAGTTTAAAGAGATGAGAAGTCTCATTGGAGTTCAAGATGTGGGAGAAGATAATTTCAAGCTTAAGGGGGAGAATGTTGTTGTAAGCTTGAAATAGCTTAGAGGTCCAAGCCAATAATATTTAGGAGAATCTAAATATACATATTTAAGATTTAGGAGTTATCTAATATATATGTGAGCTTACCTTTTATTTAGGAGTTATCTAAGAGAAGGTCTATAATGCTCTTTGATCTTATATATAAGGAGATACCAAGTTGTGGTATAATATATGAGATTGTGAATTTAAGGTTTTAAGTTATTTTCCTTAAGATTAATAAGAGAGTTATTCTTATTAAATGTTGAGTTCATAATCTTAAGATTTTATATACATGTGTTGCTTGCTTTAATAAATCACTCATACTCAGAGTATACAATCTGTTGAACCAGTCATCATTTTTCAGCTTAAAAGTGTTTATCATAGAGTTCCAAGTTTGCTCAAAATCATTTGGTGTTATACAGCCACTTAAGCACTTGTAGAATGCGTTTTTGAAGTTTTTATCAGACTTCAATAAACCAAATCTATTGTTTGCATTTTTAATCAAGCTACCACAACCATAACATGTGTCTTGAAGAAGGAAAAACCTGAATACAAGAATGAATACATATAGTTACTCTCTTAAAAATTTAATTATCTTTACAGAAATATATTTACTCTCAAGATATAATAATGTTTATGATAAAAAGAGTAACTATAGAATATATAGAGTTACTATATATAAAGAAGGGTAACTTTAAAATTCAAAGAGTTACTATAAGTAAAGTAGAGTAACTATAGAATATGAAAAGTTACTATATGATCAACAGAACAATAGAATATAAAAAGTTACTATATATAAAGAAGATTAACTATTAGAATACAAAGAGTTACTATATGTAAAGGAGGTTAACTTTATAATACAAAGAGTTACTATATTTAAAGCAGAGTAACTATAGAACATAAAGAGTTACTATATGTAAAGGAGAGTAACTTTATAATATGAAGAGTTACTATATGTAAGGGAGAGTAACTATAGAATATTAAGAGTTATTATATGTAAAGGATGGTAACTTTATAAATAGAAAGAGTTGCTATATGTAAAGCAGAGTAACTATAGAATATAAAGAGTTACTATATGTAAAGGATAGTAACTAAGAATATGAAGAGTTACTATATGTAAAGGAAAGTCACTTAAGAATACTAAGAGTTACTATATGTAAAGGAGAGTAACTGTAGAATATAAAGAGTTACTATATGTTAAAAAGGATAATTATAGAATATAAAGTGTTATTATCTGTAAAGAAGAATAACTATTATAATACAAAGAATTACTAAATATAAAGGAGAGTAACTATAGAATACGAAGGGTTACTATATGATACATATTCTATTCCAGCAGCAATAGTTACATCTTGATCAGTGAAGATTGAGACTTGATGCTTTCCTCCCATAGCTTTCAGAAAAATTTCAAAGGCCCAAACGAAAGATTCAGTGGTTTCATCCCCAATAAAAGCACAAGCAAACATTATGTTTATCCAATGGTTATTTATACCAACAAATGGAGCACATATGAGATTGTAGTTGGTTGTTCTGAATGTAGTATCAAACACAACTACATCCCCGTATATTTTGTAATCTTCTAAAATCATGGAATCCCTCCAAAATAGGCATTAAACTTTTCCTACATCATTGGCTCTTACTATAAAAAAGAATTTAGGATCTGTTGACTGAAAATCATACATTTTGTTCACTAGTGTTTGTGAATCCTTGCCGTCAATTTGCTTCATTTTTAACTTATAGCAGTAGTTTTGATGATCAGTCATAGAATGACCTAAACCGTCTTCTCCACCAGTTTCAGTTGACATTTATCTATAAGACTCCATTGGTCTTAGACCAAATTCTGACATTACTGCAATAGCTTCTTGTTTAGGCTCTGTCATTTGTCGTTCAGCTCGGTGGAGGTAATTACTAATTTCTCTTGTTAATGGATGATTATGATGCACTACATGCTTTTCAATTTCAAAATCTCCATTTTCATTCTTCTTTGCAAATACTTGAGCTTCACATTTTGTTCTTGATATCAACACTTTCCTTTTCCTTCCTTTTTTCTTTGTATCTGATTTATCATCTTCAATTTTGAGTTCTTTTTTAAGGTCTCTTATTCCAGCAGCAGAGCAGTAGAAGTATTTTCCATTAACAACAGTCATTCCTTCTTTATATCTATTCTTTCCTTCGAACACTAAACCCGATAATGGCACCATGTTGGCAATATAGGTCATAAATTTCATCAGTTGTTTTCGTTGCTTCTCCAATTAAACAACCATCTAATTCTTTATCAATCTTTTTTTAAGATTATGTTCTTTATATCAATTGTATGTATTATTGAGCCTGTACAGAGACAAATGTTTTCACTATATTAAGAATACTATATAAATAATTACTATTTATATGTTACAGTTACTCTATAGTTAATATAGTTACTATTTATATGTTATAGTTACTCAACTGTTAGTATAGTTACTATATGTAAGGAAGAGTAACTATAAATATAAAGAGTTAATATATGTAAGGAAGAGTAACTATAGAATATAAAGAGATATTATATGTAATAAGAGTAACTATTAGAATACAAAGAGTTACTATAAGTAAATAAAAAGTAACTAAAGAATACAAATAGTTACTATAAGATTATGTGGTTTGTATCAATTGTACGTATTATTGAACCTGTATAGATATAGATGTTTTCACTATTTTAAGAATACTATATAGGATTACAGAAACTATATGAATAGTTACTGTTTATATGTTATAGTTATTCTACAGTTAATATAGTTATTGTTTATATGTTATGGTTACTCTACAGTTAATATAGTTCAAGTTTATATGTTATAGTTATTGTACTGTAATATAGTTACTACCCCGTATATTACATGTAAGAATAACTATGTTAATAAAAGAGTTACTATATGATTTAAGTAGAAACTTAACCACATATATTCATGATTATAAATTTAAAGTTACAGTACGACTATTAGAGTACCTATAACATTATAAAAATAACTATATGAAAGAAAGAGTTACTATATGGTTTTTACAATAACTATGTAACATATATTCGCAATTATAATATTAAAATGTATGTACACTATTATAGTAGCTATATTACATAACAGGATAACTATATCAATCAAAAGAATTACTATATACTTAGTAAGAGATACTATATCATACCTTCATTAATAGAATGATCTGCAACCATAGCTTGCTGAGATCTATTTTCATCTTCAATGTCGTATAAATTTCGATGATTCTCTAAAAAAAAAAAATTACGCAATCAATATAATGAATTACTATAATTCTTCGTAGTTACTAGGATTACACGATTACCTTCGTAGTTATACAGTTGTTCTTCTATTGCGCGGTTTAAGTCGGTATTCAAATCGATTAAATCATCCTCCATTGTTGAACCTTGACCTAATTGAGGAGAGAGAAGCTGTTGGAGGAGAGAGAAATTGTAGGAGAGAGAGAAGCTGCTGAAACGTGCGTTTTTCTGTTTCTTGGGATCACGTGAAATCAAACCTAATCAGCGCTATAAAATTACAAAATTACCCTGATCCACGCTAATTATATGGTGGGCCGAGTCCATGCAAGTGGAATTGTTTAAGATGAATACTGATGGTACCTGGATCGATATGGATAATGTTGGTAGTGGTGGAGTCCTGCGTTGTGACAAAGGTCTCTAGCACATTGGATTTTCTATCCACTTTAAAACTCTAGGACCTGCTTCAGCTAAGCTCACTGCGACTAGGGAAGGTTTGATTATTGCTTGGGAAAGGAAAATAACTCATTTAGAGTTGAAGATCGATGCAGCAGCTCTAAAGTATATGCTTGAGAATCCTAAATGTTATCAAGATCATCAGCTGGCTCCAATCATCACTGACATTGTCTCTCTCCTCAAGAGGAACTTATATGTAACTATTATTCATGTGAAACATGATGCAAACAAGGTTGCCCATAGTCTTGCTGATATTGGAAGAAGGATGTCCATTGCAAAAGCCTATCACTTCCAACCTCCACCAAATGTCAGAGAAGACTATGAGGAGTTAGTTCCACTGAATGATGTTCAGCAGGATGTCTAGCTTCAAGGACATCACAGGATGCTTGGATGAAGTACAATGCATATAATGCTAATTGTTCTAACTTCTCCTATTTTTTGTATTGCTAAACTCTTTAGGCTTCAAATTATTCTCCTCAGCCATAGCATTTACAAGTTTTTGGGCCATGCTATGGGCATCTTTTGTATATCTACCAAGCATCTTTATGATGTTCTCCCTACAATATTTCCTATTTCTGCATAAAAACAAAGTTTTTTTTAACACATATGGAGTAATTTCAAAAACTGTAAAAAGACAGACAAAAAGCAAAGCCTCATCATCATAGTACTCCGTATATAAGTTCTGCTGACTTCTACGTGATCTGTGTCTTAAGAGTGCCGCTCAAGGATTTAGTTACAATTGCTTTAGAAGTTTCCCTCAACAATTAATGTTCATTCACTACAAAAATTCTACATTGACTAATGCACTAAAACTAAGCCCCAACGATTTACAAGATAAAAAAGAAGGGAAGTGATAAATCTCAAAAATCCTACACCACGGCACGTCGGTTAGTAAAAATAAGTCAGAATTTCTTATAAATTCATATCAGCTGGCTGATCAGGGGGCTTATTTGAGCTGTCTTGTTCCATTTTGACACAAGCTTCTTGTTGATCTGAGCCCAAATTTGGATTTGGAGGCTGCATATGAGAATAAAGAAACAGTTAAATCTCAAATACTCAAGAACGGTACATGATTTGAGGAATCTTCAGTTCACCTTCAAAGATGTGCTCCCTGTACTAAAAGAGACAGCTGTATTGTCTCTTGCATGATCCGCTGTTTCTTTGACATCCTCCTGAAACACACACAAGGTGGTCAAGATTCTAATTCTTGTAGTTCTCCAGAATCTAATATGACAGCAAACCAATAAGTAGCTACTCTATAATCTCAAGAAA
This sequence comes from Spinacia oleracea, assembly GCF_020520425.1. NCBI lineage: Eukaryota > Viridiplantae > Streptophyta > Magnoliopsida > Caryophyllales > Amaranthaceae > Spinacia > Spinacia oleracea. Next base: position 156,670,963 of record NC_079490.1, on the reverse strand, counting down.
GCTACTCCGCAACAGTTATGATTTTTCAAGTCACCATCCAAAAGTACCATGAGTTAGGAAAGTCGCCAAGTTCCATTGGACAAATGAGTATATGCATGAATCAATTATGCTTGATAGGCTCGCATCTTTAGACGAAGGGCTTTTAGAATGCACCAAAACCAATAGGAGAAAATTTCTCTTTATCGGAACACCATTCTGAGCAAATACAGCCAAAAGGAACTCGGGAAGGTTTCAAAGATCAAACAAGAGGCTAGATAGGAGAAAGAACATGATGGCTTCACACACAACCAACTAATATAACAGCTCAATTAATAAAATGCCACGCAACATTGCACCATGAAGTCAAATCACACAAGCAAAGTTGGTCACACGTATGGATGAAGGGTAAAGGAAGGAAAATCCAACAAAAACAACTTAATCGAGGAAAGGGGGTTCAGTCACAATACTTGGTCCAATGTTGACTTATTTCTTTCAAACTTTTTAGATCCATATTACACTAACCAAAGACCAGGGTCCCCTAAATATCAGTTGCTGAGAGGAGGCTACAATGATTATTTACGGTTTCTAGCTATAAGAACTACGAATTATATGGTGGCAAGGTCAAGTGTCGTGTATGGATTCCATATCCATATCCTTGCAGTGTTGTGTGGTGCCGACACAGTTGAAGACTATGCAGCAGCAAAATCTCTAGTGACAGACTGACAGTAGCAATTCAAGTGGGAAATTCTATTTGCTAAACCAAAGATCCAACATTTAACGTTTCATTTCTTTGAACATGTTGAAACTAATAATTGACATGAGGTATAAAGTCATGATTCATGATGTGAGGCATATTAGAGGCGCTTTGTCTCTTAACATATTGAAAGTCATGATTTATGACATGAGGAATAAAGTCAATATTTTTTATGGCCATTATCTATGGAAAGACTGAAAGAACCCTACTGCTCCTTGATAACATAAAAATAGAAGGATTCTCAAATAGCAAGGCTCTTTGCTGCATGAAGTGAGACTGGCTGCCCTAAGTTACGTGCTTCCTCATCTTTCAAACAGTAGACTTTTCTACCATTCTTGCAGCTCACTGAGAAAAGCCGATGGGAATTAAAATACATTTATGGAAGACAAGTCATTCATTACTTGATGCGAGTGTTTGGATGCTTTTGTTTTGTTCATAAAGTCATGATTATGACGTAAAGTAGAAAGTTATGATTCACGACATGAACCATATTAGAGAACAACTTGGTCTCTAACATGTTGAAGTTCATGATTATGACGTGAAGTAGAAAGTCATGATTCATGGCGTGAGCCATATTAGAGAACAATTTGGTCTCTAACATGTTGAAGTCATGAATTATGACATGAGATAGAAAGTCATGAATCATGACTTTATACCTCACGTCATAAATCATGACTTTCAACATGTTAGAGACCAATTTTCTCTCTCTAATATCAGAAGGCCAGCTATGCACTGTATCACTCAACTTGATTTTTTAAAAAAGAGCGACGTACAAATTTTCTGTTCCAACTATATGTTCTAATCGACAACTTTAAGGAGTCAATTTACACATAACTTTGAACACAAAGAGTTTTCAAAGGATATTCAAGTAAATACTCTTTCTCAAACAATTCCAGTCTAAGAAGGTGCAACAAAGTCATTGAAGCCATAGAACATTTGGTTTATTTTGAAGAAATGTTTGTTCGAGTTCATCAGTTTATCCAGGTTAAGAAATGTGGTGAACTATGAAATGACTTGAATGCTTGAAAAAATCAGAGAACATATACATATGGTGAATGGACTCTCCTAAACTAGTTTCTTTATCCTCGGGAGGCATTAGTTGGTGCTATGGCAAGTAGTGCCTTTATATTAGAAATGTGATTCGTCTCTGATTTCTGGCTTAAGACCTCCACCCACTTATACTCCTATTAAATTCTATGTTCCTTTGTAGTTTGTACTTAAAGTTGGTTCATAATTTAAAGTTGCACTGAGGACGTAGTCTTCCTTTCACAATTTGTTGGTTCATCCTTTGAAGTTTGTCCATAGCTTAAAAGTTTAATTCACAACTATTCAACCTAGTGGTATCCATTTGGGGTCCTTAGTTGGGTTCATAACTCCAAATATTTCATCTTCAATTAATAGCCATTACATCTGAAAGACAGCATGGTTACCTCTGTCTGTTCCAAAGCCCTTTTCTCTTAGCCTGTTAGATTACTATATTCCGTACAATTCTAGTTTGTCTACCGTTTCCCCTTTCCTATTAGAGCTTTAAAAATTAAATATGCACTTAAATACACATGCCTAATATAGCTCAAGTGGTTATTTTACACTAAAAGTTAGATGTTGTTGGAGGTACAAGGTTCGAATCTTACCTCCCTTTCTTTTATACTTGGTTTTTTTTCTTTATTTTTGTTTATCACATTTATAAAAACTACTTCCTCTGTTATTTTTTATATTACACAATTTTTTAGGCACGTTTGTCAATGTTGGATTTCAAACTTCAATATATTCAATTATGGATAAGAAAAAGTTGATAATTAAAAATATTCATTAATACGAATCTAACAAGACCCCACATGAATATGTTTTTTCTTAAGTATAAATCACAAAAGAAGTCAAAGAAGCTTGTGTGAATAGTGCCAAAAACCACATTGTGTCATGTAATAAGAAACGAAAGAAGTATATGTTAAATTTTGGCCCCCCTATGTATAATTTCAGATTCCGCCCCTGCACGGGCTTAATTTGGTGAGAAAGATGTGGTTCATGGGCTCCCAAAAATGAACCAAAAGCGAAAGGTTCTAGAAGAAAACAAAAAAAAAAGCATGAACATGAGGAACTTTTGTCGGCCCGTGTGAAAAGTGGGCACCCCTTACCCGTGCATTTATTTTTTTTAAAAGTCGTTGAATAACATCCAAAACACGTCGTTTTGGGGCAAGATTAACACTTGCTCACCGAAAAGCGTCGTCTCAGATGGTATTCAGTGAAAAAAGTTATTATTTCAAAAAAAAAATTAATAAAACAAATATACCAACACTCAATAAAATTAAAGATAAATAAATAGAGACTCCTTTTCTATATTTTGGCACACTTTAAAAATAACTTTTATAAAACTAAATTCATTAAAAAAAATCAAAAAAAATTAAAACATAAAATTTTCGATTATTATTATAGATATATTACTAATATTATTAAAATTTTGAATGCATATTAACGTAAAAAGAATCATTATCAGTATTATTTAATTCTCTAATCACCCCACGGACCGCAAACGGAAAAGGCGAATTATAACATGAAATGGTAGAATTTTGTGTCTAACTTAGCAACGTAGGTAACGAATTGCGATCCCGTACCCAGTCTCATACTAACGAATCAGGAAACAGTGATCATATATTAACTTAAATAAACGTATATTAGCGTGCATAAAACTTCAATAGTACTCCGTATTAAATTTTCCTTAAACTAACACAAATAAAAAATAATTTATTAATTAAGTGTTATAAATCATTAAGTTATTAATATAAATGAAAATACATTAAAATAAATACAAAATAGGTGGAGTATGCAGGAGAGATAAAATGTGGCGGGTAAAGTAAATAGTAGAACTGTGGAAGTTAGAGTTGTGAACTTTTTTTTTATTTCATTGTTGGGATGGAATTTTGCAAAAATAATTTACCTGCGAGGAAGATGATGTAGAGGAGTAAGAAAATGGGTAGACACAGAGTGGTGGACGTTTTAATTACTTTAATTACTCATTGTTGAGAGTGCTATTGGATTGGTCCGAAAACGCAACAGAAAATAAGAAAGGATATGGCCCCACATTTAAGGCACACCAAAAACTCTCCTATAAAGGAGGAGGGTGTTCAAGTACCTAAGATACACCAATTCATGCAACATAGTCACAAGCTAACTGTGGTGAAGTATTACAACTTCTATAATCTGGACAGACATAATATTTCTAAACTCTACTTGAAATAATCATAGGACTAGAAGGTTGTGAAGCTATCTGTTAATGCAACCTCAGCATACCTGGGTACACCCTCACTGATTTGTATCTAAATCAACCTCATGGATCAAAATGACATGAGAACTATATCAAATTTCAGCTTAAAAGAGTTAAAACCATTCAACAGAAAATAGTGTTTCCCCACATACTTGAATGCATCATCCTTACTATATACATGCCTCTAATTCGCAAAAGGAGGTGAAGTATTATTATTTGAAATAAGTTAAGCTTTGTTTTATTCTAATTATTTTGTGAACTTGTATTATAAGAATTTCTCTAAACTTATCGACAATTACATTATCTGAACTTATTTTCCCTACAAAAGAACTTATTTGTGATCATGTCTAAACTTATTTTCACTCTGGTAGAACATTTTTTCCTTGAACTTATTTTGTCTGAATAAGTCCAATAAGGGTGTCAGGGTGTGTTTCTTCAACTTATAAGACCTGAACTTATCTGAACTTATAGGACCTTATTGGAACTTATAGGATCTTATAGGAATTTATACGACCTTATAAGACCTTATTAAACCTTTGTTTTGAAGGTAAATCTTATTAAACCTTATTAGACTTTATTTAAAGTTTATTATATTATTACTACACTTTTAACCATTAGAATATTGAAAATAATAATTATCCAAAATTTATACGCTGGTGATTGAAGCAATCAATTGATAACATATATAAGTATCATTATTATTAAGAAAAAAAAAATGTTACCTCTAAATATTTAGAGGTAGTGTTAAAAACGTTGTGATTACTACTACGTAGATGTTATTTGTTGTATGTCTCACCAAAAAGATAGGCAATTGATTTGTGATGTACACGTAATATTTAAAAGTAAGTTTTTCCCTTAAAATTATATTTGATAATAAATTAATAATAACATATTAATTAATACTTACAAATAATTGATAATTATGAACTTCAATTAGTGATCACAAAGAATTTTAGTATAATAACATAATATGATGTATTTAATATAACAACGCAAATAATCATAATATTACATGTTTTATTTAAGACCTTATTGGAACTCATACGACCTTATTGAAACTTATACGATCTTATTGGAACTTATATGACCTTATTGGACCTTATTGTAACTTATTGGACCTTATTGGAACTTATAGGACCATATTGAAACTTATAGGACCTTATTGAAACTTATCTAGACTTATTGGAACTTATCTGAACTTATCTGAACTTATTGGAACTTATCTGAACTTATAGGACCTGAAAATAAGGTCCTATAAGTTGAAGAGACCAAGGCCTAAGTTAAACAAAACAGGGCAACCAGTAGGCTTTTTTTCCCTCTGTTTTTTCTATTTGATTTCAAACCAATCTGTTTTTTTTTCTCTGTTTTTTTCTAAAGTTCAGTTTTTTAATATTAGATGGCCACCAACGAGGGGGGTTCAAGCACACCTTCCTTAGACACCATCGATCCGGCAAGAAAGTATGGTAAACCGGAACCTACTAATAAGACCAATTGGCATTGTGGCTTTTGTGTGGTAAAGTAACAAAAGGAGGGGCTCTACGAATGAAGCAACATTTGGTAGGAGGTTTTAGAAATGTGACTAAATGTCCTACTTGTTTATGTTGGTTGTGAACTTGTGCCTTTTGTGAGCTTGTGACTTACTCTAAGTCTTTGGTTAGTACTTTAGCCTCTTAGACGTATTCCGGTTTGGTGTTTAGTAATGAATTATGCTTCCTTTTGTTAATTTATGCATTTATAATATAAGTATCATATTGTTTTAAGTACAAAATATGTTCTAGAAGTGATTTTAAAGGTTTTTGGCACTTAAGGTGCGCTTCACCTACGAAAAGCCCGCGCTTTCGCTTTGCGCTTTAGCTCCAGGGCCCTTGTGCGCTTCGGTGCGCTTCGCGCTTTTTAAAATTAAGGCATAGACTCATTACAGCAAATCAACCTCTGAATAGCTAGAAACATACCGCATCTTTAAGGTCGGGCTCCATGATCTCTCTCTTTACTCTGCTTCGAATTGATATAGGACTGCACCAGGTAAACCAAATATAAGTAACTAGGAATTGGAATTGACATGTGGAGAAAGATTTAAATGGCAACACATTACATACCGATTATCATCAACCTCCATATCAGAATCTGGATCCCATCTTTGATCTGGATCTTGCTGATCTTCATCTTCCTGAACAGTAGCAAGAACTTCATGATCAATAAGGTTTTAATAACAATCAGTGACATGTCATCAGGGTTTTAAATGAACCCAAACGTCAAACTGCATTCTCGGAAAGGGAAGTTATCTTGAATATGGTGTGATTTATCAAATCACTCGATTCATGACAATTACCCATATTTGTTTGCAGGACAACATTTTAGTTAATGCAAGTCTAATTGCTGTGCTGCATCTGATACAGAGCATTCTCTAAAACATGATATTTTATTTCCCAGAAGTTCCTGTAAGGCTATTAGTGTGGTTTGTGAAGATCATATATGAATTGAAGCATTAGTTACCTCATGGAACTCAGTATCAGGAGGACGCTCCTGGAATGGAACACTTGGTGCATGTTGGAGGGTTGAGAGGTATTCAAGGAGCTTTACTCTAATATCATCTAATATGGGCCGTGTGTTCTTGTTTTCCATATTACTTGGAGCAACATGGAGAGTATAGTCTGGACCAAAATACTCATAGTACTCATGTTGTGGCATCTTATCATCAAGTTCAATCCCAAGGGCAACCCCAGTCTGCAATTGCATCAATAAATTATCAATTTAATATAAGGCATTGGAAAGGACGATTAAATGGAAGTACTTGATGTAAATGATGCCTAGTGATACTCCAAACATATGCTAAAGGTGAAGGGTGATGTTTTACAAGGAAGAGCATCCTTCCAAAAAATACACCATCCTCCACATGTGTGCAAAGTTAAATAACATACCTCATAACACCAGCAACGAGCTACATTTCTTATAGTATAGCCCCCTCCACCCACCAACAGTACCGGGACGTTGAAAGATCTCATGTATTTGACGCACTCTGCATGACCCCTAATGGAGAGGTTAAAACAACCCAATCTATCACCAGACAAAGAATCAGCACCACATTGCAGGACAACAGCCCCAGGTTTGAAAATCTCCATTACTTTTCCCATAATGGGCCTAAACAATGATTGGTAGCTCTCATCATCAATGCCATCATCTAGAGGCACATTGAGAGAATAATACTTCCCCTTTCCATACCCAATATCACGAATATCTCCTGTACCAGGAAAATAATCCCCAAATTTGTGAAAAGACACTGTCATGACCCTATCTGTAGTATAAAAAGCCTCTTCTACACCATCGCCGTGGTGTATATCAATGTCCACATACAATACACGCTGCAAGATTTCATAAGTCACCAGTGTAAATTAAACAAGTACATAAAAAGACAATGTATTGCAAGTACAATAAAATAACAAAACTCAAGTTCAATGGCCAATTAGCCAAATTGGTAAACAAAAAATACAACTTTTGCCAGATTGGTGTAAAAGAACAATAAATATATAAAGAGAGGTAGTAGAAAGATGTAAATATTGTGGAGGAAAGGGGGATAAGATGGTAAAAGGGTTTGTCAAAGATATAATAAAGTAGAAGTAGAACATTATGGAACACCCCAAGTGAGTATAAAAATACGTAATACAGGGTACTAATCAAAAGTATGTATAAGCTACTTCAAATTACGAAGTATATAAATTAGTCATGAATTGGATTTTTTTAATTGTGTGCTCAATTTAGAATTAATGAACAATATATAGGAGTAAGTTTTTTTCATATTTGTATCAAAGGTAGATTATGAAGTTATATTTTTGAAATTAATGCGTTCATTGCGTGTATAAAGAGCTAGTGATTAACACCAACGAAGGTATTGAGATAGGGGAGAGAATATTTTAGGAGGAATACAGTGGGGGTTAACACTGAATAGTGAATAGTGACCAACTGACCAAAAACTAGTCTCATATACATGACCAACCACCATGAAGGAAGGAGATAATACGGAAGAAGAGAGCAAGGGATGGTCATGGGTGCAAATGATATTTGATTAGCAAGTCAGGTTTTACACTCTGAACATCTTTTAGTATTAGCTAATAATGATGTCTTGTATAGTTGTATAACATGGTTTTAATTGAAAAAACGCAGAATATCTGTACCAAAATAGTGGCAAGGTCCAGATAGTGCAGTCAAGCAAGTCTAAGTTATGATTTTACTTTCTCCAAAAGTGCACTAAAGAATTTTTTTACTTATACAGCCGGAAAGAGTAAAAATGGAAGGAACCCACTTTCCTTGCCACTGGCCTAGAGAATACCAATACAAAAGAACAGCAGAAGAAATCATCGCTTCCTTGTAAACACAATTGTGCATTAGTTTCAAGATCCACCACAGACCATGACACTAAGGTACTAATCGTTCACTAATGGTTCATGGACATAATGTACAATTGTACATGCAACAATCTCTTTCGTAGAGGAGTGGTTTCAAAAACATCAAGACCACATCTGTGAAAAATATCCTTGTAAAAAGTTTCAAAAGAAAATCAATACCTGAAACTGAATCATAGATCTAACCGGTAACCACCCGTGGAAAAAAAAAACACGTCAATCCAAAAAACTTGTAATGAAATATTTATTAACGCCATAAAGCTAATGTGCAGCACATTCCCCTAAGACTGATGTATGTTTCAGTCCGTTCGAAAATGGCCAAGTAGCCAATTGCAACATTCAACAACAAAGACCAGCATATGAAGGTTATGAACCATATTAAATTAGATATCTAATCATTAAGAGGGGGGGAGGGGGGGAGCCTAGTAAAATTGTACGCACAAAAATATGGTTTGATGCATTTGTAAATTGAAAACATACATTTTTTTCAGAAAGGTCTATATAAAATGAACAATCATCACCATAAACAATTAGAAGTTTGTGAGATTCTTCTCTCACCTCATGCACTTTCAGAAGCTCCAAAATTGCCAAAACAATATCATTCACATAGCAGAAACCAGATGCCTCACACTTTTTCGCATGGTGCAAGCCGCCAGCCCAATTAATTGCAATATCGCAAAGCCCATGGTTCAATTTCACAGCACCACCAACTGAACCTCCAGCATAAGTCTGACAAAATGAGTACAGGCCGTCAAATACAGGACAATCTTCACCAACATTAAACCTCTTCAACTGCCTCAACTGATCCTGTTGCGTTTCGGGGGTAATGCTCCTCAGGAAGGATACATAATCATCGGCGTGGAACCTACAAAGATCTCTATCTCTTGCAGGGACAGGCTTGAGCACTTGCATATGTTGAAGCAAGCCATAGTGAGCCAAAAGAGCATGTGTCATACGAATGCGATGTGGCTTCATAGGGTGACCTTGACCATAGTAATAATTTCCAACTTCTGGATCATAGAAATATGAAACTTTACGTTTCACTCCGTCTGGTCCAGATGGAAGCGAATTGCCTCCTGAGTCCATCACCTACTAAATAAACTAACAGGTACTTGTCCTGAAAAGATGAATAATTTCTCTGAGAACCAGCAATCATTACATAAACCTCCAGAAAGAAATGTAACTCAGTTTATTTCCAGGGACAATCACAAGCATGATGAAAGACACGCCACGAATTTTGATAGGCAAAGAGCTAGGCAACGTACATGAGACAATGAGTCCACGCTATCTTTTATACTACACTTGTAAATTAAATCATACAAGAGAACTTCTCGTGTCAGATTAATATTCATAGTTTTACGAATAATAATAACAAGAAGTTTTTTTTTCCTTTAGCTCCTACAGTACCTATACAAAGTATCACAGACTTCATAAGTCATGCGGGATCATTAATCTTTTGCTAAACGGGATATTATTATGACATGGAGCACTACATCTACGAAGGATTAAGAAACCTACACCATCTAACAAAAACGACAACTAATAATACCAATAAAGGCCACATATCACCAAGTAATGACCAGCAATAAAAAGCACAAAGCACTCTAAAGCGATAAGAGTCCTAGGCAGTGTATAAAAACGGAATTCGGAAGTTTTTTAGTCTTTAACTCGGACTTAGCATCTGAGGTCAGAGGAGCCTCTAAGGTCGAATTCTTCCTATAACAAGCAAAGATATGTAATCTAGAGGGGAATGCTGTTTAGCGATGTTGAACTTATTGAACTTACTTTTCAATTTTTCATTGATGAAAAGTGCAAAGCCCAAGCACAAGGCGTGCGCCAGATCAAAGTGTAGGGTACTTTTTAAAACTTAAAGGTTTCTTTATATATATTTGACTAACATAGAGTATTTAAACCACAAAAATATATGAACATCATATTTTCTTCCTTATTACTCTTTGTTTTAACAAAAATAAAGCATATAACATAGTGTCTATCATGCACTATCCACTAGGAAACGAATATACTGTGAATATCGCCAACGGTTTTCTTCTTTTTCCTTTTCTTTTGGACTCCCTTGCCCCACTTTCTATTATTAAGGATTAATAGTGTGTGTTCCAAAACACAACGACATAAAAAGAGAAGAATCCAACATAAAATAGAAAAAAGAAGAAAAAAATCAATGATACGCAGAAAAGCACGCTTCATGCGCTTCTTCCAAAACACTTCGTCTAGGATTAATTAAGCGTTTCGCCCTAGCGCTTTAGGCTTCAGCGTGTTTTTTCAAACACTGCAACTAATACACCGGTATTACAAGAATCTTTCAGTCTAATTCAGCTTACCGGATTAAAACAAAGTAAATGCTCTCAGTAACTATATATATATATATATATATATATATATATATATATATATATATATATATATATATATAAACAATAACAGTAGACGATTGTAATCCCATTAACGTTTTCCACTTAAGGTGGAGGAGTGGAACGTTGAAGTTCATGCCTCACCCTCCCACTTTGAGGTGCCATCCCCCAGCTCACTAAGTTATTCACACCTAGGCCTGGTTATTGCTCAATTAGAGGCGGGTCATTAGAAATTATTAGTTGGTCAGGTCCGGGTCAAGGCTAAAATTAAAGCGGGTCGTTAACTCCAAGTCTCCAACAACAAATTCTTACATCTGAAGCAACAAATCATGTAACTGCTAATTAGAATCATTATTTTCATTATCAGAAAAATTCATTACATTCTCAATTTGCACAGAGTTTCTAAATATGAATCTATTCATAAAATTAGCTAAGTAAATAGAAAAAGAATCAAACTTTAACACATACTTGTATTAATTCATAGAAATCTCACGGCATATCATAATTTTACATATAATTAAAAATAAAGGTTGACAATAACACATTCATTAACACAAATTACAATTAAATTAGATTAACTAGACAAAAATCAAAACCCTAAAAAAATGGTAAATAACTAGTCCTTCGTAAAATCATAATTATAGATAAAACTGTATACCAGTCAACTTATGGATGTACATTATTAGTTAAAGTTTGATTATAAATCTAAAATAATTGGACTTGGGGATTGGGAAAAAGAAATCAGAATTTTAAGAACAAAAAATAGACGAATTAGGAAGAAAAGTTACAGATAGTGAAATGTGAAGCGGCAGCGGCGATGAAATTCCGGTAAATCGAGGGTGGGCGGCGATTCCCCCGGCGAAGCAGAACCCCAGTAATGGAGAGAGACTGAGGGAGGAGAGACAACGTTACTTTGTGGCCCTTTTAAATAACCCTTGTTCTGTTTTTCAAAATGTTTTAGGATTTCACAAAATTAGGCTTGTTTGATGATTTCACGACCTACTTACGAAGGGATCGTGCCTGGTCAGTAGTAAGAATTGTTTTTTTTTTAAATAGGTAAGAAAAATAGATCCTACTTAATCAGCATTTAGGCATTTAGAACAAGATAACAAGTTAATCAATTCAGTTATGTAGGTCTTCGTCTGAGTCACCCTCAAATCGCTGATGGGGCTCGACTAGACCTGATCAAGATGAGCCTGGTCCGACCTGGTCCGAAATTTTGTGGGTTTGGGCAGAATTTTCCGACCCGGTTTTCGAGCCCGGCCCGAAATTTTAAAAATTTTGGGCGGGTTTGGGAAACATAAACCTACACTTTTTAGTTATAAATTTGGCCCGGCGGAAAATGGCCCAAAATAGCGGTTTTGGGCCCGAAATTTGGCCCAGCTCGTCCCGACATAGCGGCCTGGTATTATGCCTCGGCCCGGCCCGCCATTTGATTAGGTCTAACCTCGACCCTGTGACCTCTAAGTCACAAGGTGAGTTTCCCACCAATTCCACCAACTTATGTTGGTTCTCAATGTTAGAACTTGTTATATCACTTCTCAGTTGTATACGGAAACTAATAAGCTCAATAATTATACACAGAGTAACAAAAAAAAAATATATCAATGAGGTCTTTTCCTAGTGGTTAAGACTGAGGTGTTATGTACAATAGGTCTTAGATTCGAATCCAAAAAAAAATAATAATAATAACTATTGAAGATATCAGTAGCAGATCGACCCAGGATTTTGGATCAGGGACACCAACATAAACAAGCTAGTTCTCTTTTTTTTTTCCTTTTGTCACCAATACCTACCTTGAGAAAGGAGAGACGCTTCTCGTAACTTACCCTTTTCCTTACCATAGAAGAAGTAACATGAGCTGACCTTGGTGTTGTTGGGGTTCTGTGCTTTGGTGCCATTGTTGAGAATACGAAAGGGATAGATGATGAAACCTTTACTAAGCAAGTTTGGAGTTCCATAGGTTTCACAATATGACATGCATCAGGATCGATCTCCATGCTCATCTGCAACCCACGCTCACAAATGTCCTTAGCAATGGTCGATTCAGCAAAAGTTATGGGGATTTCAGCTGCTTGATCCTTTTCCCCACAACTCCCAGAACTATAATCTTGGTTACCCCTTCTAAAATTCCTGTTTTCGGAGCAATACACATTGACATCCAAGAATAATCCTTAGACTTATAAACCTTGAATTGCTTCCCTTGGAGAAGTTGATCATAAGTCGAGGGGGAAATCTGCAGTGAAGTATTTTTTCCTAATTTTGTTGGTGAATGCAACCTTCTTTTTCCCGGGACCAGTTGATAGGAAGCTTGAACTTGACTTTTCATAAGATTTTCCGATTTTATCAGACATACACTCATTAACATTAGAAATAGTTCCTCCATTGCTCATGAAGCAATCGAACTTGTCCTCCTTCCCCTTTTTGGTATAGGTAGACAAAAAATGAGCAGTTGAAAGGGCCTTCTTACCTTTCCTGTCCTTAGCTATCTCACAACCATCCACTTCAGATGGCCTCTTCCCCTTCCTTGGGAAATTCTTTGTCAGCAAATGTAAGGGATCAAAAATCCCATTAGCATGACTCTTGATAGTCAAAGAGCTGGTTGGTTTGGCAAATTCATTCGGAACGCCGTTAATGGAGACCACTTGCTCAACATGGTGTCCTTGAGTTTTTTCACGAAGGCTTGTAATTTCAAATTTGATAGCTTTATCATGAGGTGCTAATGCTAATGCTTTTTCGAAGTCTGACTTAGCGGATTGTGTTAGGTTATGATTCATATGACAAAACATAAATCATGCGGAAAAACCATAAAGCCAGGAAAGCATATTATTTCCACATAATCATTTAGCATAGTTTAGATGCATACGCTTTGTTGCGTGCCCTCCCTAGCTGCGCCCGAACCGAACAAGAACAAGTCTTTAGGACTCCAAGTGTCGTCCCTCCGTAAATAGTCCACAACACGTCCGGATCCGCCTTAAGCTTGACCAACTAGGATCGCCCTTAAGGTACTTAGAATTTTCGGCTATTATAGGCAATTATATGACTGAATTTTTGCTCTCAAAAATCACTTTGAATACTTGAATACTCGATATAAATTATGAGCCCTTAACTCATATTTATAGACCATGGAATAAGTAATCGAATCCTACTAGGATACGAATTAATTAAATTAAAATCCTAGTAGAATTCTTATTTAATTAATTTATCTTTTAGGATTAGGAATTTTAATCATTAAACAAATCCTATACTCTTTAGGTTTCGTATGTGAACACAAACTCTACACGAGCATGACCCGCAAGCGTGTAGGCCATGCCCGCGCACAGCCCACACGGCCGCTCGGCCCACGCGAGCTACAAGCCCACGCGAGCTGCAACAATGCTCGCAGCCCATTGCTGCGCGCGCTGCGCGCGCTGCCATGGCCTGCTAGGCCTGGCCTGGCGCTGGGCCTGGCGTGGCCTTGGCTGTTCGTGTGGCGCGCTTGGCTTGCTGGGCGATGACCTGGCTTCGTGCTGGGCCCTCGTCCGGCAGGCCTCGTCCGATGCTTATTCGTACGATACGCTTCCGATTAAATTCCCGGTTCCGGAATTCATTTCCGATACGAACAATATTTAATATTTCCGATTCTGGAATTAATTTCCGTTTCGAACAAATATTTAATATTTTCGTTTCCGGAATTATTTTCCGATTCCGATAATATTTCCGATTCTGACAATATTTCCGTTTCCGGCAATATTTCCGATTCCGGCAATATTTCCATTTCCGATAATATTTTCCGATACGTACCATGTTTCCGTTTCCGGCAACATCTACGACTTGGATAATATTTATATTTCCGATACGATCCATATTTCCGGTTCCGGCAATATCATCGTTTCCGGAGTATTCATTTCTTGCCTGTGACGATCTCAGCTCCCACTGAAACCAAGATCCGTCGATTCCGAATATCCATTGATGGAGTATTTAATGCCATTAAATACTTGATCCGTTTACGTACTATTTGTGTGACCCTACGGGTTCAGTCAAGAGTAAGCTGTGGATTAATATCATTAATTCCACTTGAACTGAAGCGGCCTCTAGCTAGGCATTCAGCTCACTTGATGTCACTGAATTATTAACTTGTTAATTAATACTGAACCGCACTTATTAGACTTAACATAGAATGCATACTTGGACCAAGGGCATTATTTCCTTCAGTCTCCCACTTGTCCTTAGGGACAAGTGTGCATTTCCTAATTCCTTTGTCGCTCGATGCTTGCTCTTGAACATAAGGTAAGAGTTGTCAACCTTATTATGTCCAGAGGTGTTCCTCGGTTTCAGAGTTTAACTGATCAAATAAACAGATAATCATAGCCTATGATTCATCCGAGCACGGCCATGCATTTCACAGTTTCCAGCTCTCCGAGTGGCCTTGTACAACTTTTAAGCATCTCATCCCGATTTATGGGAGGACAATCCCAATCTTGCGATCTTGAGATTAGACTTCGTTTGATAGGTGATTACCTGAGCGTTGCCTTTATAGCCTCCTTTTACGGTGCGACGGTTGGTCAACGTCAAAGCAACCAGTTCTCAAACAAGTAATCTCAAATCACTCAGGTATTGAGGATTTAGTGTCTAATAATTTTAATGAAATTTACTTATGAGAGATTTTCATCTCTTACAGTAAAGTTTCATAGGTCTTGTCCGATACTAGTCTTCCCAAAGTAAGTATCTATGCAAATGATTATGACATTGCCATGTCCACATAGTTCAAGAAACAGAACTACTAGTCATCTTGCATTCTAATCGTCTAACGTTTTCTATGCGTCCAATTTTATAGAAAACTCCGACTAGGGACCATTTTCAACCTTTGACATTCAAGTTCACTTGATAGACATTTCTTAGTCATAGGACTGGTCCTGACAGTCTATCTTGAATATATCGTCAAATTGAAGGGACTCATCATTTAATACTAAACCAAGATTAAATGGAATATGAAAATACATTTCATATATGATAAATGTTCAACCCCAATGTTTTACAACCATGGGCCTCAAACCCATCTTTAAAACAGTTCATGGAATTCAAAGCTATGCTTGATTTCCAGTGCTACAACGTGAGTGTTGCTTCTTACTTGTTGCATAGGTTTAGTTATCACGCTTTGCCAATCTTAACATCCTTTTCATCGAATGTTCTTCGAGATATGATGATAAGAACTTTTGAGTATGTTTATTTTGTGATCTAGTCTTTCTTGCTACATTAGTGGTTCTACGCATTTTGCAATGAAGAACCATTAAGTCAACAGACATGTGATCTTCCAAATTCAATGAAGAACTCATATAAACAACTCTATTTTATTGCTTCTTAGGCAATAATTACTTTTACTTCAACTGTATAGGTTGCTAGTGATGCTTTGTTTGGATCTACTTATCCAAGCAGTTCACAGATATGTGGAAGACTCTCCAACTATATCTTAGAACATAGAAATTATTATTTTAATTTCCCACGCAACAACTCATGGTCTTCAATCCATGTTGCCATTTCAAAACACGATGCTCTTTAGCTCGTCCTTGTCAATGGTTAACTCCAAAGGGATCTTGCTTGATCCTTTGCCAGTGTTTCTGCGTGTAGCATCAATATTTAGCATATCTTTATTTCCTTGAATCAAGAACTATTCCTATGTACCTTTTCAAGTACCATAAGTATTCTTGATCTCAATCTAGTTGATCTTCACTTAGATCAATAGAGACTGGTATATGTTCGTCATGCCTAAAGCCATACGATACGTTTTTGGCGATCCTCATATTATATCATACATGATAAATTCTTTTGCAGAATAATTCCCAATTGAATTCTATTCATGTAACTTTAGCTTATTCAATTTCAGTAGATACTGAATCCAACTAAATTCTTTGACATAAAATATAGGTGAAAAATCTCATTAGATTCTTTGATGTTAACTTAGTAAATGCTTATACATAGTTCAAACATTCTTTACTTAGATTTATTCACATGGGTCGAATATCTCCAATGGAGCCTTTCGTGTTTGATTTAGTAAATGCCATTACTTAATCCAAAACATTAATATAAGATCTTTGTAAATAGATCTTAATACCCAGTATGTACTAAGTTTCGCCTTGGTCCATCATTGATGAATAATTTCAAATCTAAGTCATTAGCATTTGAATGTTATTTTACAATAGAGAGATATGTGTGTGATACACACAGGACTAGTTAAGTTTTTTATGTACTCCCACTAAACTTCTTATATATCTATAAGAATCATGTACATTTTATGAAACTAAAATACTTATTAGCTTCAATAAAATACATTTCTAATTCCCAATTGCTTGCTTAAATCTGTACTTAGATTTCATAAGCTAGCTTTCTTTTTCAAGCATTTATTTGGATCCACAAATCCTATGACATACCATGTACATAGTTTATTCCAACATTTTATTGAGGAATTGTTTTGTCATCCAATTGCCATATGTACCAATATGCGATCATTGCTTGATTTATAGACTTGAGCATCACGATTATGCATGAGGTTTCAGTACAATCCACGCCGTGAATTTGCTTGTAACCTTTAGCAACTAATCTAGCTTTGTGTGTGAACATAATTTCATGTTTGATGGTTTTTATCCTTAAAACAAACTTGCAACCAATAGGTGTGAAATTATTCTTGCAAATCAACAAAATTTCAATTTTGTCATCTAAACATTGAGTATGTTTTATGGCCTCTAACCATTTAAAACATTTGAGTCTATATATGGCCTCTAACCATTTTAGGGAATCTGGGTTTCGTCATAGCTTTCTCACAGGTTATAAACTCATTAATCTATATGATAATAGTTTGACTGCAAGTTGTAGGTTTCTTCACTATCTAATAGAAGAATCGCATAGCTTTAGTGACCTGAACTCCATGTTTCTTCACTATCCAATAGAAGAATATCATAGTTCCAGTGACTTGAACTCTATGCCTACTTTGGGTATAGAACATCAAACAAATAGAATATCAATAGCCACTTGAAAGTCCTTTGAATATTCTGTTCTCCTTGAAGCACTTGTAAAGTCTTCTAAGAGATGTCTATTCTTTAAAAGCCACTTCTAAAGTCCTTAAAGAATACGTGTTCGGATTTTCTAAAGAACTTCGAAAAGCCTCCAGATTGTCCGTTTATGTTTGTTGTTCGCATCGAAGACTTTCGAGGTCTATTTTCTCCCACTTGTCATTTTGGAAACGAATCTCCAAAAGGACATTATTTCGAGCAAACAAACATTATGTTCTCAAAAATTCGTGGTAGAAACAATACCCTTGTGTCTCATTTGAATAAATCACAATGAAACATATATCTATACTTGGGCCTTAGTTTGTTGAATAACAAACACTAAGCTCCCACTGAGTTTAGGAACTCTTTAGATATATTATGAAAAGATATTCTGAAATTACTTTTCAATAGCTTTGACGAATTTGGTTTAGTTTGGTGGTAGTTGAGCATTTTGTTTTAGAAATTATAGGAAAAGTCTTTATGATTCATCATTGATCGAATCAAGTACTAATTGAATTCGATCATTCCAACGTAGATATGCCATATCTTATGGAGCTAGATTGTGAAATTACAACACACAATCATTGATGATCATATTTGGTCTCAAGTAATCATCAACATGATCTAACCTAGATCTTTATGATTTCTTGCTAAGTGGATTTTATACTTCTGAATCTTTGAACTAGCCAAACAGATTCAACTTATATCACATTTGAGTAAATAAACCTATATTCACTCAAATCCATGTGAAATAATAAAGTCATAAAATCTTTCTTTAGCTTTGAACTCTATCGTCTAGGCGTTCTAACAATAGTTCATATCTTTTGTTACTTTCAACAAGTAAGACTAGTTGTCTTAAATTTATCTAGAAATCAATCAACTTTCAAAAGTCCATCAAAATAGAGCTTTTGAATGTTAACTTGTTGATATGGTCTAAGCAACAATGCCAAAGATTAGTGGAACTCAAATCAAGGGGTTGATTTGAACCTAGTAAAGTTTTATTGTTAAAGAGTTGTTTGTTTTAATGAAGCATATTGACTCAACCCGTAATTGACCGTTTCATTCAAATAAACAAACAAACATTGTTTTTGTTTTCTTGAATATGAGTCTTTCTGTGTTTGAAACAGAAATTTAGGTATGCTGATTATGGAACAAAATAGCCATTAAGTTCCAGCCTTGAAGGACTTAAAACAAACTAGATGACCCTACAACTAATGTAGCATTGCCATGCTTCATTTTTCACTTGTAGGCCATTAGTGTAGCCTAGCTTCCATTATTTGAGTTATTACCGAAGTAAGAACCTCAAGCGGTATATGATACCAAGGAAGTTTGATTGCTAGGTCACTTCTCTTTAAACATAAACTTATAGGTAGAACCTGGAATCGTAAATTCCTTTCATTTGTTCCTTTGTTTTCCTATTGCTTGTACCCTTTCTTATAGTCTTAAGAATTGAATTCTCTAGTGTTGACTTTTATACTTTGTTAGACATGTCCAATGTCATTTTATCAAAGTTCTTACCATTTATGTTGAATATTCTGTTTCAACTAGATGATCTTACCAGAAGCTTCTAAAGTTCTCTAAGCATCGATCTATTCGAATGTCTAGGAACTAGACTCATTCGAGAATTGAATGGAAAAAGGATTTTAGGTTGTTAACCATTGGTAAAGCTGAGCGTTTAAACTCAATGCTTTATGATCTCAAAACTACATTGTATTTTGAATTCACAAGCACCAATCGGTTTGCCATTCGACTTTGATACTCGAAAACAACCATAAAAGTCGATATAAGAAACGTACATTTTAAATTGCTCACTTTCTCTCATTTCCGTGAATCGTTCTTGGATTCACTATCAATCGAGGAAATTTACTGTTACCTTTCTAAAAGGATTTATTGCAGTGCAAGATATTCAATTATAAACAATAATTAAAATATACATTGAAGCATGCAAAGTCTAAACATTTATCATGAATAATAACTTGAAAATTAAAGCAATCATGCAATTCAAACAAGTTATTAGCATTTTATTCGAATTTAATGTTCCGGCAGGTGTGAATAAAACGATTCCAAGACCCTAAAACCATTGAAGAATTAAGCACAGTTTGTCGACTCAATTCTAAAACATTTTAGGTAAGCAAAAGCCTTTTGCTAATAGTCTAGAAACTACTCTTGGTTGATAGGTATGTCTAAGAACTTATTAGGTAAACCTATCGATTTTGCCACGACATAAAAGGACTCCTTACTTATATCGTTGAGTTTCACCAAAACTAACGTGTACTCACAATTATTTGTGTACCTTGCCCCTTTAGGACCAATAAGTAACACCTCGCTGAGCGAAAACTATTACTAGATTGATGTAAAGGATATCCAAGCAAGTGTATATTTTGGCATGGCACCTTTTAACTCAATTTTTAAGTTTGGAACTTAAAGCTCTTACTATGTTGGTTAGATTTTAAGTGAACTAAAATCCTTAATCATGCAACATAATCAAGCTTTGATCTCATGCATTTTAAGACATATTTAAAAGCAATAAATAACTTAAAACATGCATAAGATAAATGTGATCTAGTATGGCCCGACTTCATCTTGAAGCTTTAACTTCAAAGTCCGTCTTGAAAATCTCCGTGGGAGGCACCATTTTCTTCAAATAGGATAAGCTATAATTAAAACTAATTACAACTATTTGATGGTACGCAGACCATATTTGAATTGAAAAACAACTTTGGTACTTTAGACCAATTACATTCAAATTAATGGTACGCAGACCATATTTTCTATCCTATTTGGGCCATACTAGTCACTTCATAACCTGCAAAACAGTACATATACAATATATACCATTCACCCATTCATTATCATGAATGGCCCACATAGCTGGTTAGTAAAACACATTATGCATCACATAAACATTTGCAGCCATTAATCAAGGGCACCAATAATCTACAAATTATTCAGTCCTTATTAATTCTAATCAAGTTGTTTTAACCTTAAGGATTTGTAGACCTAATCAAGAGTTTATGACTAAAAAAGGGCTCCCACTTAAACCAATAAATTCATATGCTTTACTAATTTTAAACATAAAAATGTATTTCTAGTCTAACCGGAAACATACAAATTTAATTAAAATTTAAAGCTCATATAAATTTATAATTGAATCCAAAAAGTTTAATTTAATTTCAGTCGTATTTAAATTAATTCATGATTTTAATTTTAGTAAAATAATTAGAATAAATAAAATTTATTATAATTACAATATTCAAAATTAAAATCCAAGAAAATAATTTAAATTATTAATTTTAAAATTAATTGAAATTACGTAAACTGAAAATTTCAAATTAAAATTTCAAAACGATCTAATCGCAACGCAACAATCCCACGCAACGCACGCCCATGGGCCACACGCACACACCCATCGCTGGCCATGTGCGCGCAGCCCATGCGCTGCGTCGCATCGCTGCTGCTCACTATCGCAAGGCATCAATCGAACACGCGAGCTGGTGCTCGCTGCGCGCGCCAGCGCTCGATGTACGCGAGCCATCGCTCGCTGCGCTCGCTTGCCAGCGCTCGATCCATGCGAGCCATCGCTCGCTGCGCGCCTGCCTTTCCCGCACGCGAGCTTGCGCTCATCGCATGGGGCAGCAGTATGCGAGCTGGCGCTCGCTGCGCGCGAGGCTCCGCATGCTTGCGCGAGGCAGTGCGCGCTGTGGCGCAGCACGCTTGCTACCCACACGCGATTGCACGTGCCTTGCTTTCGCCCTTGCCCATGCGCCCATAGCACACAGCCCACGACACAAGGCAGGGCAGCTGCCTTGTGCTCGTGCACCATGCCCTTGCTCGCTGCATTCGTACCGCATGGGCGACGAGCTCCCTTGTTCGTCGTCGCATGCCCGCACTATACAAACCCCTTAAGGGTAACACGTAGCGTCCATTGCTTTGTGCGTGCAAGTTATATGAGCGAATCGCATAAAAATTAAAAATTTATATTCAAAATTAATGACAAATTAATAAATAATATTAATTTCATAATTTTAGGGCGAAAAATCGAAAATTTATTATTTAATTGATTTCCGATTAACATGGATTCAAGTCTAGGTCATAAAAATTTAAAATTTAACATAAATTTACAATTTTTATGGTGGTTTTTAATCATAGGTTTCTAATTAAATTATAACTAATTATGAAAATCAAATTAATTCTAAATTATTCCAATTTTCAACAAA
This sequence comes from Spinacia oleracea, assembly GCF_020520425.1. Classification (NCBI taxonomy): domain Eukaryota; kingdom Viridiplantae; phylum Streptophyta; class Magnoliopsida; order Caryophyllales; family Amaranthaceae; genus Spinacia; species Spinacia oleracea. The sequence continues at coordinate 156,648,963 of NC_079490.1, read as the reverse complement.
TTAATCATAGTTACAAATTAGATTGCATAATTAACAAGGCTAGGCATTCAAACTTGTTAAACATATACAGTAGGTCAATCAAATATTCAAGATTTATCAACAAGAATCGCAAATATTTAATTTAACATCTTAAATTTACGAAATTTTGCATTCGAAAAACTAAAACCTCCGAAAGGTCATAGTTAGGCTTCGAATTTGAGAATTCTGGGTTCGGCGGAATTGACACAAAAATCACTCGATTTGGATGAGTAACGAAGAAACTGCCGAAAAACTGCGTACGTATAATTAAATAAACGCAATTTGCAATTAATTAACAATTACGAAAATTAATCACCCCTTTTTAATTCTTGCAAATTTGTAATATTGAACAATGTTTATGCAATTTAGATTATGAAAATAATAAGAGGCTCGTGATACCACTGTTAGGTTATGATTCATATGACAAAACATAAATCATGCGGAAAAACCATAAAGCCAGGAAAGCATATTATTTACACATAATCATTTAGCATAGTTTAGATGCATACGCTTTGTTGCGTGCCCTCCCTAGCTGCGCCCGAACCGAACAAGAACAAGTCTTTAGGACTCCAAGTGTCGTCCCTCCGTAGATAGTCCACAGCACGTCCGGATCCGCCTTAAGCTTGACCAACTAGGATCGCCCTTAAGGTACTTAGAATTTTCGGCTATTGTAGGCAATTATATGACTGAATTTTTGCTCTCAAAAATCACTTTGAATACTTGAATACTCGATATAAATTATGAGCCCTTAACTCATATTTATAGACCATGGAATAAGTAATCGAATCCTACTAGGATACGAATTAATTAAATTAGAATCCTAGTAGAATTCTTATTTAATTAATTTATCTTTTAGGATTAGGAATTTTAATCATGAAACAAATCCTATACTCTTTAGGTTTCGTATGTGAACACAAACTCTACACGAGCATGACCCGCAAGCGTGTAGGCCATGCCCGCGCACAGCCCACACGGCCGCTCGGCCCACGCGAGCTACAAGCCCACGCGAGCTGCAGCAATGCTCGTAGCCCATTGCTGCGCGCGCTGCGCGCGCTGCCATGGCCTGATGGGCCTGGCCTTGCGCTGGGCCTGGCGTGGCCTTGGCTGTTCGTGTGGCGCGCTTGGCTTGCTGGGCGATGGCCTGGCTTCGTACTGGGCCCTCGTCCGGCAGGCCTCGTCCGATGCTTATTCATACGATACGCTTCCGATTAAATTCCCGGTTCCGGAATTCATTTCCGATACGAACAATATTTAATATTTCCGATTCTGGAATTAATTTCCGTTTCGAACAAATATTTAATATTTTCGTTTCCGGAATTATTTTCCGATTCCGATAATATTTCCGATTCTGACAATATTTCCGTTTCCGGCAATATTTTCGATTCCGGCAATATTTTCATTTCCGATAATATTTTCCGATACGTACCATGTTTCCGTTTCCGGCAACATCTACGACTTGGATAATATTTATATTTCCGATACGATCCATATTTCCGTTTCCGGCAATATCATCGTTTCCGGAGTATTCATTTCTTGCCTGTGACGATCTCAGCTCCCACTGAAACCAAGATCCGTCGATTCCGAATATCCATAGATGGAGTATTTAATGCCATTAAATACTTGATCCGTTTACGTACTATTTGTGTGACCCTACGGGTTCAGTCAAGAGTAAGCTGTGGATTAATATCATTAATTCCACTTGAACTGAAGCGGCCTCTAGCTAGGCATTCAGCTCACTTGATCTCACTGAATTATTAACTTGTTAATTAATACTGAACCGCACTTATTAGACTTAACATAGAATGCATACTTGGACCAAGGCCATTATTTCCTTCAGATTGGACATCATACGCTTGGCCTCTTCTGTAGAGGCTTTTGGTGTTATTTTGATCCCTAGTCAAGATGACAGAACATAGAGAGATGACTGTCTCATAGTTTTCAAGCTTTAATTCACAAGCTGATAGATTCGAAAAACAGGAATTAACAAGTGTGGAGATACTTTTTTCCATTGCTTCCTCCATAGAGAGATCAGAGACAATAACATCCAAAATGGTTTCATATATCAGTACTGCAGATTTGAACTCTCCTTTCTTAAAGTAGCAATTTCCTATCTCCTTCAAACCAAATGCCCAACTAATTAAATCATCAATAGAGGCTTCACCAATATCTCCTACTCCCAACATATGCAATTTAAAATCCTCCCCCAGCACTTCAAATCTCAACCTCCAGTACTCCGTATTCTCAGAAACAGAGTCCATATTACAAAGGAGAAAATCACCCCAAGTAAGAAAACTCCAACAATTAACTAATTTCTAGCAAAGAAAAGGAAAATACCAAATTACCTACTTGCTTATACTAATTGGAAGACATTGAAGAAGACATCCACCATGTGCGTGGATTTAAATGACCAAATTAAAGATCCTGACAACCAACCCACTTCCCTTCCACAACTACGGAGTAATTTAAATAGGCAGGGACAAGAACACTACTTGAAACAGATTCAACAAACGACCTTTATCAGAAAATACTACTCGATGACACAAAACAATACCGAGTTTACTTAGCTTGATGTCGGTTACGAACACACCTGAAGAACCTTCCAAAATTGCTGCAGATTCTAGCGAGTTGATAAGAGATCTACAATTTCATCCATGCATCTCACAAAACAGCAAATAATGACACGAGCACTAGCAATTGCTTCAAATTAGATTACAGAATGATATGGGCTCGCCAGCAACCAGTGTGTAAGAGGCTTCTCTAGCTGCCGGCGAGTCGCACCGCTTCCTTGATTTCTTTTGCTGGGGAAGGAGAGAAACCCTAGAGAGAGAAACCCCAGTTTCTTAAATTACTCCTATAATAACAAGTTCTCTTTTACTGTAATAGTTATTGGAATATAAACAAAGGATGTCATAATTTTGGGTATATAAAGTGGGCAACTGAGCTCGTAGACTTACGAGTTGTAGGTGCATTTTCATGGTGTTAATTTATATTAGTAATTGATTGTCGATGGCGCAAATTGCAAATTGAATGAGAAAATTTTATATAAATATATCACTAAAAGTGTAAAAAAAATTGTGCAAATATAAAAGTGACTATTATTATGACATACGGAGCAATAATTAATGGAACAAAAACGACTATTATTACTCCCTCAAAAAAATGACTATTATTATGATATACGAAGTATATAGAGCAAGTAATTAATGGAAATTATTTTGTTCTCCCATATGAGATTTTTTTTAAACAGTAGTGTTGTTCAATTAAATATGAAGTTGGAAACGAAATACTGTGGTTTATGTAGAAAAAATAAAAAAAAGTAAAGTATAAAAAGAGTTGAAGAGACAAATAATAGATATATTAGAACCTTTTTTGGAAATAAAAGAGACAAATAAGAGGAAAATAAAATGTAATCCAATTAAATGCGAAAATGGAAAAGGCAGAAGGGAAAAAAAAGCTTCGATTTGTGTAAAATAAACAAATAAAAAGAAGAGAATCAAAAAATGATAATAAACAAATAAAAAGAAGAGAAGAAAAACATGATAATATGGTGGGATTCGAACCCTCGGGATTTCTGGTACAACAAATCTAACTGTAATTGTTCTGTCAATTACGGCAATAAGCGCTATTTTGTTGCTTTAAACGTGCAGGTTTTGTATATAAACTTCATACTTTTTGTCATACTTTCAGTTTTCCCTGTTTTTTTTGTCTGGCGGTGGCATGTGCCCCCCCCGACCCCAACGTACGTGGGTCCGCTATTGGAAGACATGTGTCATCTCTCCTTTCATCCATCAATTTGTTTTGTTTCAAATTTTCTTTCATTGTTTCTTTGTTTTACAACTTCAACGTCTCTTCCATTTCATCTTCCTTATTCAACATCAAGTTACAAATAGTCCAATATACTCATTAGCCTCTTCCACTCCACCCCGAACATTCAATATTAATTCAACATATAATTTTTATATTTTCTCAACCTTCAAATTACAGCTCTATTTAATTACACATTACCAAAAATCACAAGTCCTCGCCAATTAAACTTCAAAAGACAACTGGACAACCACTATATAACAGCCCGTTCTTTGAACGGACTCAAAACTAGTTATAATAAATTAACTTTTGGTGTCCCCCTTTAAAATAATTTGTAGTACTCCCATTCACAATTTGAATTGATCAAATTGTATTAAATATATAATTAATGACAAACTAGTTCCGGGGCTAAGATGGCACAGTGATTATGGGACCCTTTGCAATTGCTCAAAATGAGGCCCTTATTCAACTAAAAGAAAAAAAAAGAATAAAAGTATTACATAACAACACCTTAACCACTACTTCAATCTTGTTTTTGTTTCTTGTTTTTGTTAACACTTAGGAAACTAATTATATTATATATGAAACTTGGGGACCCTGTGTCGTCGCTCACCCCGCACGCCCCAAGAACCGCCTATGTGAGAAGATTTAGGTAAAGTTCAATGCAAAATTGCAACCTATGTTATTTTCCTAAGCGAAACAATCTAGTTGGAGAAAAGTCAAAATAAGATTATTTAATGACAACAACTATTTGGTAAAGATGCAAATAATTCATGTAGTATTCACTTTTCAAGATTCTTTTTTTAGAAGATAAAAATGAAGTGCCCTACCATGACAGAACCCTGCACGGTTCAACCCGGCCCGGGTTAGCAGGCTAGACACTTAGAGAGTGGGGGAGAATGGTAAGGAGAACCCTCCCTCAAAGTTCCCCTAGTAGGGATTGAACCCCCAATCTTTTGGTTGGAAGGTGAAATCTTTTCCACTAGGCCAAGTCATTGTTTGGTATTTTCAAGATTACTTTTCAAGATTATACAAACAAAAGGAGTATTAATTACACAGTAGAGATGCAGGGAAAAAAACACTATGTTTTACTCAGTAAAAGACTAATGTTCAATGCAAGGAACTAAAAAGCAGTAAAGCATGCTCTGTAATACACTAAAGATGTAGGACCAACAAAAAATATAATATTAAGGTTGATAAAAAATATAATAAAGGTTGTACATATTCGGAAATGACGGTGGTTAAACTCAATGGCATCGAACAATCGTTGGCAAAATTTGAAGTGTTACCAGAAATAGATGCCGGAAATGGAAATCATATTGGAACGGGAAAACAAAACGAAAACACGAAGCTCGAACCATGAGCCGGTAGCATGGGCCATAAGTCGTGCCATCGCGACCCATGGTCGAAGTATCGTTGCACAAGCGTGCATGGGTTGGCCCCAAGGCCAGGCCCATGATCGAGCTGCACACCAGCGCGCACCTACATCATATGATGTATACTCCATGGGCCAAATTTGGTAGAAGTGAACTTTGACTAGTTTCTCCACATTGAACCATAAGAGGTGTCTGAACCATTCAAGAATTAATTTTTCATTAACAATTAACAAAATTGAATAAACCAAATAATACAAAATGAAATGAAACAGAATAAACGAAGCTCGCCTTTTTATGGTGATTTAAAGCTCTTCTTGTCTTCCCCTCTTAGCTGATCTCCTTCCAAAAAAATATCACTTGTAAAATGGGGTAGGATTGTATTAGGATAACAATCTTATACTGATCCTAGAGATCTCTATTTTATAGAGGTGACACCGCTGGGAATTTCATCCCGCATTCTGATCTCGAAGATGAAGAGACAAAGAAGGTGCTTGATGCTAATTAAAACAGTTCCTTTTTATTGGAAAGTTTTTGTAGTTCCATGCGAAGCCTGATCTTGAAAGTCCTCTACCTACAGTTGGCCAAAAGCAGTACATGATTTGTTGAATGGTTGGAAGCCATTATTGATGGAGATTTGAAGCTTTCTACCTCATAGATTTTGTGGCTTTGGATTTTACTGAAATCATTTCTAAAATGGAGTACCTTGAAATTTTCAATGCTAATTAAAATATTTTGTTAGTAATATTTAATAAACCATGCTACGAAATGTTGACTTGGACTCTTGAGTATAGTATTCCCTCGGTTCACTTTTGTTCTTCCAAATTGGAATCAGGGATGGGATTAAGAAAAACCGAATCTTGATATGACTGGGTGTAAGAGTATTGATGTAATTAAGAATATTCTACTTTAAGAATAAATGAAAGAGAGATAAATGAATAAAGAAAGAAAGTAAGTGAGAATAATGAGTTAAATAAGGTGGGCGGGGAAATCAATGAGAATAAATGGGTAGATAACGGAATAAATGTAGGATATGGTAGGAAAAATAATTGCAAAATAAGAGTACTTTAGGGAAAAACGTTTTCCAACAAAAGGAAAAGATTCACAATGGGAATAACAAAAAGGAACGCCAATTCGAGAAACAGGAAGAACTTTCAGGAATAGAGGGAGTACCCAAGTCTAACAAATGCTATAAAATCAATGGCACGGGTATTATGTAAATTTCCTTCCAATTACACAAAATTATTTAATTTAGATTTCTTTTTAGTTGAAATATGAATATACAATTATGATATATCATTTTAATTATTCCTTTTATAAAATTTGTAGGATCGTAACAATCCGATCATACACCCTCACTGATTCAAAGTAGGATTACCAATTTGTACAATCTTGATGTTCATTATCGATAATGGATCTAGATCGTCCCAAGGTAGAATAATAAAATGACAAAGAAAAAGAAAGTGATGACAACTTATGTAACTTACATGAAATCCGTAATTTTTTAAATAAAATAAGTAGATAACATCACGCATTCAAATTATTTGGTATATGTGAGGGGGTCGAAAAAAGCACGAGGCTAATGCGTGACCTTGTCCCTCGTGGGTGTGACGTTTCTTTTTGTCAAATCAAGTGTAATTGGATTTCCTGTGAGTTTACACCCAATTGACTAGTAATATAGGAGTCGCCATTCAGTTTTTAACGACAATGAGAAAAACTGACAAAACCCGGTTGTCGTGACATAAAGGGAGTGCAATTATGTTTGACCACGATGGCCGTAGGTTCCCTTGTGATCCCTGGTGGTGGGGATCGCTCAACGTACACCCGCAGGGTAGAGATTGAGGGTTCGGGGGACTGTAACTACCGAGAGGAGTACTCGCTCTTCGATAACTCCAGAGGCAGGATATCCTTACTAGCTCATCATAAATAATTGAAGGGACATGCGTTAACTATTAAACTAATCTGAGTCGATTTTAACAATATGCAACATATAATACTAGATCGAACGCGATTATCTGATTTAGATTGTTTTAAGGGACCTAGCATGATACTCCAATTTCCCAAAAATATCATATTTATTAGGCGTGATCGAACAATCCGATTTAGTTAGTTTAACAGTTCATAAAAGGGCGAGGAAAGCAATTAATCCATGGAAAATGGACACATTACGACGCACCCTTGAGAGGTGCGTCACGGTTCTCAGAAAACTAACCACTTTGACTTTGCTATTTCTCCTTTTATTTAACGAATCTCAAATTATGGGACGGGATACGTTCTGTTCGATTTATGGATCGATTGCGACAGAACACGTGATCGATCAGTTTTTGCAGCGTGAGGCTTAGGCTTAGGCTTAGGGGTTTAAAGTCAATACTCAGAATAATAATTGTGTGTTGTGTTGTCTTCACGTCGAACTTAAGGCCCTATTTATAGAAAAAAGTTCGTGGAAAGGTAGAATTGTAGAACTCTAATCCACGAGGAATTAGGAAAAAACACGTACCAGGTATTTTCAGCGCCCAGGCCTGGGCGCCGAAGATTTCGGCGCCCAGAACCAGGCGTTGAAAAAAGGATCTGGGCTGTTTTCTTAGTCAGATTCGGATTCCTAGAATCCGGAGTATTTGAGATTTAATTGAGTCTTTTAGTGCGTATTAACCTTGTGACGGGATGCGTCTGGGCCCGTTACGAACTCTAGGCTCGTTAGGATTTTAATTAATACGTGACTCTTATTTTCGAATCATATTAGGAATAGGATTCTCTCGTAATCTCTATCTCATTTAGGATTTATGTTGGAGTGCAACACCTAATTATGACAGGTTTCTTATCTTTTATGACTTGCCACTTTTAACAACTACCCATTACGGCAGTTACTATTTTTAGCATGTTTCCATAAATAGCAGGTTTCTATAAATAGTAGGTTTCGGGTGAAATGAAAAGGGGTATTGAGATTCGTTATTTTATAGGAGATGCGTTGTCAAGTGGAGATTTATGTTTTCATCATCGAACCTTCCCTTTCGGGAATGGGGACAAAAGTAGGTGTTTACAGTATAAAACATCAGTATAAACTTATAAAACCGTGCAATTGTACGGTTCTATACTAGTTTTCATTAAATCTAAATTATATTTATAGGCAATTAAAAAAAATAGAGGTTGTTGATATTCTTCTAATTAAAATTAAATTAGTGATGGATAGATCGGTTATTGCCCCATTCCATATCTTATTTTGTTGAAAAAAATAAAAAAAATAGGTAGATAAAACTATCTTTATCCTCGCCATAACCCGTGTGAAACTTAAAGTTATTCTCGCATATGCTTTATTTCGATAATCATACCCACCTAATACTCTCCCCACCAATTACCGCGTTGCTCGATCATTTAACACTTGCAAACATATCATGTACTTTATTAAATTATAGATGATTTTTACGCGCTTTTACAACTTCTTAACCCGAAATGGTCGGCGAGAGGAAATGTTCTTCTTTTTAAGGATACTCCTAGGAATAGATCTAGTGGAGGCGGAGTCGGGCATGTAACTTAAAGGATTAGAGCATGTGGCTACGCGTGTTGGAGGTTCGAATCCCTTCATGCCCACAACCGACCCCAAAGGGAAAGACCTTTTCCCTTCGGGTGTAGTAAATAATGATCGAGATTGTCCCTCCACACCTGTAACCACCTACAAAACTCATCATCACCCCGCCACCCACAACATATACGTTACTCATCTACAAAATAAAATTCATTTCCGCTCCATCACCCACCTGTTTATCCAAACCCACCCAATACCCGATTTTTTTAATTAGTAGGAGAGGTTTTTTAAAACTCTTGTTTAGAGTATTTGACAATTTGGTTATCTTATTGGAGTAATTGAATAAATAAACAAAATGTTATAATATATAGGTTAATATTATAGATTGATATTCATAATCAATTAGATGAAGGATATGCGAGACATGAGGGTTCAATCTAAAATTCATCCTTGCCTTATCACCCGCGATGGATACATTTTCTATCCGCATCACCCACCTAATTAAACATTCCTCCATCTCTGCCCACTTGGTGCGGTTGCGTAGGGGTCTCCCAAAAACACGCGCATTAATAATTAAACTGGTATTTCTTTAAGTGGTAAATAATCCATGTTACATTAAGTTAACTTTCGAATATACTCCAACTAACCCTTTGAGTGCCCCATAGCCAGAATTCACTTTATTGAAAATTCAGTTTAAAATTTGCACATGAGTTTATAAAGTTGTCACGTGAAAAGAGAGATAGAGGAAGTAGAAAAACTGTATGTTTAATGTATGTAGAAATGTCAAAGAGTCCCCTAAAGATTAGTATGGGCCAAACAAAGGGGCGGAGTGAGTATTGAATAAAAGAGTTGTGGACGAGTAGGGAAGTGATTTTTTGAGATGTACTTCCCCCGTTTCTATATAGTTGGAACATACTCTTTTTTCACACTTTAAGAAAAAGGAATCAAATTTTTTTAATACAAGAGTAAAAATAGAAAAGCAGTTCTATTATTATATTTGGTGTATGAGATGTTAGTAGTTAAAAATGAGAGTAAAATGAGTGTAAAGTGTCAAATCATACAAAATAGTTTATCATTTCTAGTGTGTTGCAAGTATTGTGATTTTTCTATTTTAGGAAACTGTTGCAAATGAAAAGAAACAGAGAAAATACTATCTTATACATTTTTGTAAATAATAATTGAAATTCTTATATTATACTCCATATGTTCCATAAGGACCATAATGATGTTCAAATTCCTATTTTTCATGTTTGCCAATGCATGCACTTGTATTATGTATATCTCTAATTAATTATACATTAGAAAAAAAATTAACTATGCACTGGATATACCCTGTAGTACACACACATACTCATTTGGAACAAACATATACTCTAATATATTTATTTTGGTCATAACTTTATGTTAAGAAAAAATAAGAAAAAAATATTTTTAAGCAACCAAATAAACATACAGTCTAGTACGGATCATATGTATTTCATAAATTAATTTAGTTATAAGTTTTTGTTGAATATCTTGTTAGTTACCGTATAAAAGATGGCAAATAATGAGTATATTATTCCGGTATTGTACATATATTCTGTCAATAATATTTGAATTTACATAATATGTGTGTGATAAATAATAGAAGTCAATAGTATCTTTTAAAGTAAATAGGTTCATTAATTTAGTAAATGGAGATTATTTTATACCGTGTATTCATAATATAGATTGTGTACTTAGTAATTAATACAAATGATACATACTTAGACATTGGAGAATATAAAGTAAAAAAAAAAGTGCCACGTGTAAGCACCACATTGAGGGATAGATTTCCTTTGATACTCGATTTTTGTTTTCAGAACCTTTTTTTTAAAAAGTGATTTTGTATTTTTGAATCTAAAATAATACAATATGACTTTTTTTCTTACCTATTGTAGTAGGTTGACCCGGATATTACATTAGGAATATTGTGTACTTTTTTCTTACCTATTGTAGTAGGTTGACCCGGATATTACATTAGGAATATTGTGAGAGAGAAGGGAATAGGAAAATTATCATTAATAAATCGCCTGACATCTACAACAACAATTAACCCTAAGAAAACATATAATCTAAAATATCAATATGAAACTTTTCATCTAAGATATGGCAATATTCCAACCATAATCGACTTTGATGAATCAACATCTTTAATGCCTGATGTTAGCAATTGAAATCTGATTTTCATCTTGACGTTCTTGATTTTCAACCAATAATATTCTCCCCTCATACACATATATCTATGAAATATCCTAAGAAAAAAATATTCCTAGAAAGAAAAGAAAAACCCCGACTTTTGAGGGAGCAAATTTCCTCGCACAAGGAGAAAGTGTTAGTATATCCTAAAGACAAACAAAACTAAAGGAACAAACCAACAAAATACAAAAAATGAGACTATCAACTAATAAAAATTGATTAAAGCCCCTTCAAAATTCGCTGAAGGAGGCTAGGGTTTGAGGGGGGGGGGGGGGGGTATTCACGAGTGTCTTTTTGCTCCTTTAATTTTTTATTTTGTCTTAGGAAATTTTTATTTTAGGTAATACTAGATGTATGATATCAATGTTTGTCATATATTTGATTTGATATATAATAACCATGTTTGGTATAATTGAGAATAATACTACATTACTACCCATAATACAACATTGTTTAGTTAATCAATTAGGTGATTGATATTGCTGTATTTTATAAATCCCCAAAAAATACATTTGTTATATTATATTTCGAGGGGAGTTCTCTTTGTTATATAATTCACTACAACACTATAAAAATAATATATATAAGTGTCACTAATTATGTTGTTAACAAAAAAAAAGTACATTCACTTGATTTATCAATTCCTAATTTCCAAGTAAGATAAATATTGAAAAGAAAAAGTTGGTATTATCATAAATAAGTATAGAATATACAATTTTTATGAGAAAAAAATATGATTACATATATACTACTGCAGTTGCATATATGCAACAATTTTATTATTTAAGAACTGCGTAGTATATAATTTTAATGAAGGTAGAAGTATAACGCTTGATATGAATGGGAGTTCAAGGGCAAAAAAAATGTATAGTACTCAGTATAAATTTAAAGATAATAAATTTTACCGTTAAGCGTATTTGACTATTTGCTTTAGGAATTGTATTAACTTTAAAAATTACTCGGTGCACTAATACTAGAATTTTAATTTTAACAGTTTAAGGTTTAATTAAAGAAACTATTATCTTTAGGAATTGTTTGAACTTTTAATTTGAGTATGTATATAATTATGACTACTTTTGAGATTACCATGATTTTATTTACATAGGTAAATAATTAAAAAAGAATATTTAACGATATAGTAAATAAAAATATTTTAATTTTTATTATTTATATTAATAAAGAGAGACAAATTAATGAGTGACATTTGTTATCACCACATTGATTTCATCTCTTTTAATTATATAGATGGGTTGATTAGGGGTTAGTGACATCATTAAGGGTATTTGATAATTTTTTGAAACCGAGTGGTATTTGACGAGTTTTCTCAAAATTCATGGGCATCTCATGAAAAAACCGTTTAAAATTTTATATATAGGATTTTTTCTTAATATATGTACCTTGCATAAGAGGGTTACACCATTAGATAAAAAGTAGTATATTACCCGTGCGATGCACGGTTAGATTAATTCTGAATGAAAACTAAATTACAGTTATTGACAATGATCATCAATAGTCCTTATAGATATTCTTCTAATTAAAATTAATACATAATAGATATGTTATGACCCTGTTCAGTCTCTTATTTTATTTTTTGAAAAAATAAAACGACCAAGGGTACGTATATAAAATTATTTTCACCCTATTCATCATCAGTGTAAAAAAGTAAAGTGATTTGCATCCGTAATTTACTTCGATAATTATATCCACCTAATACTCGACACACCATGTATCTTTATACCCGATCACTTAATACCCACCCACACAAACTATATTATTTAGCTACAGATGACTTCTACGCGAGGCGAGTGTGGAGGATTGGTCCCTCCATAACCGTACTTGCTTATCTTTTTCTATCCTCACCACCCACGATAAATATGATACTCATCCTCATCTCAAACACAATACCGAGCCCATGTAGGGTACAAAATAAAACTCATCCCCGCTTCATCACCCACCCCGAAATTCACACCCGCTTCAAGCTCAACCTTGGTTCGACAATTTGTTTTTAGTATGTTAAAACTCTATTCTAGAGTTATTGGCAACTATAGGGTGATTGAGTAAATATAAAAGATTATAATATGTAGGTTAGTATTAAAAAAAATATTGATATACTCATAGTTAATTAGATAAAGAATACGTGAGGCGGTCAAGTCCTACACATGGTGGATAACCCCATCATCCGCATCAGATATATTTTTCATTCCCATAACCCACAAAACTTATCTCCATCCCCGGCCACATGGGAACGATGATGGGGTTAACCATGCTGAGAGTCACGGTTTATAAAATTTTAATATCAATTTACGCCATAATTTAAAATTAATCTACTTACTGGGTAATAGTGGATATGTTTACATTTTAGATTAATAAACTACAAATATAAATATGGACTATGAAATTCTGTTTAACACTCATATTTTCTTCTTTTTTTGAATGTTCAACAACAAAGCAATACAATTAGAGAACTTGTCAGCTCCACATCGATGCATTCTTATATACTAATTAAAATCAATCTATTTTACTGAGTAATAATGGACATGCATGTATATGTTAAGAGGTTAATGAAATTGCAAACATGTATATGGATTTTGATATTCTCTTTAACACTCCTATCTACTTATTTTTTGAATGTCCAACAACAAAACAATACAACTTTTTTCCCTTACGCTATTTTAAATTAATTGAATTATTTTTTATGACAGAGGATTTAAATATTCTCTAAGATATGAATAAGTCATATCATGACATGTTCTATGTCCATTTCATATGCCAATTAATATTATACAACAAAAAAGTTGTACATCCAATTGCTAATTTCGTAAAACTTTTTTTTTTTAACTTGCAACATATAGTCCCGCGATACACAATTTCGGAGGAGGTAAAGAAGAAAAATACCAATATTAACATAGCTAAAAATTCGAATAACATAATGTGTTATCCTTACATATGTTTAAGTTTTAATTAAAATTTTCATTAACATATTTATTCCTTTTAAAACTGGGGCTTTGTTTGGTTAATAGATACAGAGTAGTATATATTGAATTGAATCTTTCCATATTGAGCTATATTGTTCAAATAATCTACCTATTTCTATGTTGTGTAATACATATTGTTAGTTTTTTTTATATAAGATAACATACATGTTTTCCATAATATTGTATAAGGGATTTTTTTTTTTTGGAACAAACAATATTTTGTGTCAAAGGTTTTTGAAATTTATTTTCTGGAAATTTGTTGCAATTTATATAAATACTCGTTAGTATGTACTCCATATCAGTAATATTTCAATTTTATTAATTCTATAAAATAATGTCTTTTTGTTAAATTAAAATCCTTATATTATATTCATACAATATACTCCATTTTGCATTCTATAATATTTTATATAGAAATGATTGTTGCAATATTGTAGGATACACATTAATTAGTATGTAAATTAGTAATAAAGTCAAAAATATTTTATGAGTAAAAAATACTTTTCATAACAGGGCATTCAAATATTCTTTAAGATATGAATAAGTCATATCCTGACCCGTTCTATGTCCCTTTTTATATACCAATTGATGTTATATAACAAAAAATTGTGAATCTAATTGGTAATTTCCTAATTTTTTTTTAACTTGCAACTCCCGCGATACACAACTTATGGAGGAGGTAAAGAAGAAAAATACCAATATAAACATACCTAGAAGTCCGAATCACATAATGTGTTATCCTTACATATGTTTAAGTTTCAATTAAATGGTTCTCTTACATATTATTTCCTTTTTAAATTAGGGTTTTATTTGGTAGATAAATATGGAGTTATATTGTTCATCTAATCTATTTTTATGTGGTGTAATAAAAAATATATAAAAACATATTTCGCTATCGATACAATAATAGTGACTATTATATTTCAGTATTAATATACGTCATAGTACACATATTGGTCAATTTTTTTTATATAAGATAATATTCGTTTTCCAAAATATTGTATAAGAGCTAGAATTATTTTTTGAACAAATAATATTTTAAGTCAAAGGTTGTTAAAATTTATTTTCTGAAAGTTTCTTGCAATTCATACAGATACTCCTTAGTATGTACTCCCTATAACTAATATTTCAATTTTTATGTAAGTCTATAATTTTTTTTTAAATGAAAATCATTATATTATATTCGTACAAAAATATTCCATATTGCATTCCATAATATTACAAAATAAACTGAATCTTCCCATATAAGCTATATTGTTCATATATATAGGTATTTCTACGTTGTGTAATAATAAAACATATAAAACCATATTTCGCTATCCATACAACAATAGTGGCTATAACATTTCAGTATTAATACACGTCATAGTATACATATTGTTCATTTTTTTATATAAGATAATATACATGTATTCCATAATATTGTATAAGGGAATAGTTTTTTAGAACAAACAATATTTTATGTCAAAGGTTGTAGAAATTTATTTTCTGAAAATTTGTTGAAATTTATACAAAAACTCGTTAGTATGTACTCTATATGAGTAATATTTCAATTTTATGTAATTCTATAAAATAGTGTCTTTTTGTTAAATTAAAATCCATATATTATATTCGTACAATTTACTCCGTTTTGCATTTTATAATATTTTATATAGAAATGATTGTTGCAATATTGTAGGATACACATTAGTTAGTATGTAAATTAGTAATAAAGTGAAAAATATTTTATAAGTCACAGATACTTTTCATAACAAGGCATTCAAATATTCTTTAAGATGTGAATAAGTCATATCATGACCCGTTCTATGTCCCTTTTTATGTACCAATTGGTGTTATACAACAAAAAATTGTGAATCTAATTGGTAATTTCCTAATTTTCTTTTTTTTAACTTGCAACATAGTCCCGTGATACACAACTTATGGAGGAGGCAAAGAAGAAAAATACCAATGTAAACATATATAAAGTCCGAAACACATAATGTGTTATCCTTACTTATGTTTATATTTTAATTAAAAGGTTCTCTTACATATTATTTCCTTTTAAAATCAGGGCTTTGTTTGGTTGATAGATACAGAATATTATATATTTGAATTGGATCTTGTCATATTGAGTTATATTGTTCATCTAATATATTTCTATGTGGTGTAATAAAAAATATATAAAAACATATTTCGCTTTCCATACAATAATAGTGACTATAATATTTCAGTATTAATATACGTCATAGTACGCATATGATTCAATTTTTTTTATAAGATAATATACACATTTTCCATAATATTGTATAAGAGAATTGCTTTTTAAACAAATAATATTTTATATCAAAGGTTATTGAAATTTATTTTCTAGAAGTTTGTTGCAATTCATATAGATACTCCTTAGTATGTATTCCCTATCAACAATATTTCAATTTTTTATGTAAGTCTATAAAATATTTTTTTTTTTAAAATGAAAATCCTTATATTATATTCGTTGCAAAAAATTATGTATTGCATTCCGCAATATTTTATATAGAAATGATTGTTGCAAGTAATGATGGTCACCCACCATTTCATTTGCATTTTTCTCAATTTTCCGACTCTATGCTCTTTCCTGTCAATCTGTTAGCTGCCAACTAATTCAATATGCAAAATCATGCTTTTCTTATTGTTTATTTCGTAAATCGTAAAGATACCAACTTTCCAAATAGTAGCTTTGATTTACTAATTTTGTTGTTTGGTTTTTGATAATTAGGCACTTTGATTGTTATTTTGTGCTCTTGAATTCTGATAAATTGTTGATTGATGTTAGGTTTCATTTGTAAATTAAGATGGGTGTAATTTTGTTCGGGAATCAAGCATTATTTGAATTTTTGGGTAATTTTAAGTCAAAGATATTACAACCTTATTTGATGTCAATTGTCAAGAAAGTACTGATATGTGTGTTTTATATAGAGTTTTACCCCCGTCCCTTAGTACGTTTATGCATCAAATGAGCTCTTAGGAGCATTTTTTTAGTACTAATCTGTGTTATTGAGTGTGCCTTGAGTTTCAGGATTACTTGGTGAGAATTTGGTCTTTTTGAAGGAAATAATGCCCTTGGTCCAAGTATGCATTCAATGTTAAGTCTAATAAATGCGGTTCAGTATTAATTAACAAGTTAATAATCCAGTGAGATCAAGTGAGCTG
The DNA here is from genome assembly GCF_020520425.1 of Spinacia oleracea. Classification (NCBI taxonomy): domain Eukaryota; kingdom Viridiplantae; phylum Streptophyta; class Magnoliopsida; order Caryophyllales; family Amaranthaceae; genus Spinacia; species Spinacia oleracea. The sequence continues at coordinate 156,631,888 of NC_079490.1, read as the reverse complement.
AATGCCTAGCTAGAGGCCGCTTCAGTTCAAGTGGAATTAATGATATTAATCCACAGCTTACTCTTGACTGAACCCGTAGGGTCACACAAATAGTACGTAAACGGATCAAGTATTTAATGGCATTAAATACTCCATCTATGGATATTCGGAATCGACGGATCTTGGTTTCATTGGGAGCTGAGATCGTCACAAGCAAGAAATGAATACTCCAGAAACGATGATATTGCCGGAAACGGAAATATGGATCGCATCGGAAATATAAATATTATCCAAGTCGTAGATGTTGCCGGAAACGGAAACATGGTACGTATCGGAAAATATTATCGGAAATGGAAAAATTGCCGGAATCGGAAAAATTGCCGGAAACGCAAATATTGTCAGAATCGGAAATATTACCGGAATCGGAAAATAATTCCGGAAACGGAAATATTAAATATTAGTTTGAAACGGAAATTAATTCCGGAATCGGAAATATTAAATATTGTTCGTATCGGAAATGAATTCCGGAATCGGGAATTTAATCGGAAGCGTATCGTACGAATTAGCATCGGACGAGGCCCGCTAGACGATGGCCCAGCACGAAGCCAGGCCATCGCCCAGAGAGCCACAAGCACCATCGCACGCCAAGCCTTGACCAGGCCCAGCCAAGGCCTGCGGCGCGCGCGCGAGAACACAACAGCAATGGGCCGAGCGTTGTGCGCCTAGCGTGGGCCGCAAGGCTTGCGCGGGTGTACGGTGCTCGTGCAATGCTCGTGCGGGGATCCTAAATCAATCGGGATTCGAAATATGATTAAATCCTAAAACTATTAGATAATGATTATTTAATAGAGTCCTAGCAGGATTCTAAATAAACTAATTAATATCCTAATAGGATTATAATTCCTTTTCCATACCTCTATAAATAAGTGCCTAGGGTCATAATTTATAGACACAATTGAAGTATTCAAAGGGTAAGTTTTTGAAAGAAAAAATCAGCCATACACTTGCAAACACAATAGCCGAAATTCCTAGTAACCTTAAGGGCGATTCTAGTTGGTCTAACTTAAGGCGGATCCGGACGTACTGTGGACTATCTACAGAGGGACGACATTTGGAGTCCTAAAGACTTGTTCTTGTTCGGTTCGGGCGCAGCTAGGGAGGGCACGCTACAAAGTGTATGCTCCTAAATTATGCTAAATGATTATGTGTAAATAATATGTTTCCTGGCATTAAGGTTTTTCCGCATGATTTATGTTTTATCATATGTATCATAACCTATCAGTGGTATCACGAGCCTCTTATTATTTTCATAATCTAAATTGCATAAACATGGTTAAATATTACAAATTTGCAAGGAATTAAAAGGGGTGATTAATTTTCGTAATTGTTAATTAATTGCAAATTGCGTTTATTTAATTATATGTGCGCAGTGTTTCGGCAGTTTCTTCGTTACTCATCCAAATCGAGTGACTTTTGTGTCAATTCCGCATGTAAAAGGCATTCTAAAATTTTGACACAATTAGTTTTTTTCGGCCGAACTCAGAATTCCCAAATTCGAAGCCTTAACTATGACTTTTCGGAGGTTTTAGTTTTTCGAACGCAAAAGTTTGTAAATTTAAGATGTTAAATTAAATATTTGCGATTCTTGTTGATAAATCTTGAATTTTTGATTGACCTACTGTATATGTTTAACAAGTTTGAATGCCTAGCCTTGTTAATTATGCAATCTAATTTGTAATTATGATTAATTTGTTGAAAATTGGAATAATTTAGAATTTATACACATGTTCTCAAAATGATTGGACTCATTGAGAATATGAGTCGGCTGGATCAGCAATTCTCTCAGGAAATGGCTGTAGACACCATCCTCCATTCTCTTCATAATGGGTATGATCAGTTCAAACTGAACTACAGTATGAATAGTCTGGACAAAACGCTCACTGAGCTTCACGGTATGCTGAAGACCGCTGAAAAGACGCTCAAAAGTGATAAGCAAGATGTGCTTATGGTGCGTGGGGGAAAGTTCAAGAAATCTGGAAAGAAGAGGAATGCTAAGAAAGGTGGCAACAAGGCCAGCCCAACTAAGCAAACTGGCGCTAAGTCTGAAAAGAGGAAGGTCAGTCAACCCACTTCTGAATCCGAATGCTTCTACAGCAAGAAGAAGGGGCATTGGAAGAGAGATTGCTTGAAGCTAAAGGAAGATCAGAAGAACGGAACAGTCGTTCCATCTTCAGGTATTTTCGTTATAGACTGTACACTTGTTAATTCAACTTCTTGGGTATTAGATACAGGTTGTGGCTCACACTTATGTTCCAATTCTCAGGGACTAAGAAGAAGTAGAAAGTTAAGCAAGGGTGAAGTCGACCTACGAGTGGGAAATGGAGCACAGATTGCTGCATTAGCTGTAGGAACTTATTATTTGTCGTTGCCCTTCGGGCTAGTTTTGGAACTGGAAGAGTGTTTCCATGTTCAAAGTCTTACTAAAAACATCATTTCAGTTTCTTGCTTAGATGCTAAGGGATTTTCCTTTTTAATAAAAGACAATAGTTGTTCGTTTTATTTTAAAGAGATGTTTTATGGATCTGCTAGATTAGTCAATGGACTCTATTTATTAGATCACGACAAACAAGTTTATAACATAAATACCAAAAAGGCCAAAAAGGATGATTCAGATCTCACCTATCTGTGGCATTGTCGATTAGGCCATATTAACTTGAAACGCATGGAAAGACTTCAAAAGGAAGGAATTCTAGAACCATTTGACTTAGAGGATTATGGTAATTGCGAATCATGTTTACTTGGCAAAATGACAAAGCAACCTTTCTCTAAAGTTGGAGAAAGAGCAACTGAACTATTGGGTTTAATCCATACAGATGTATGTGGACCAATGAGTACAAATGCTACAGGTGGTTTCAGCTACTTTATCACTTTCACTGATGACTTCAGTAGATATGGTTATGTCTACCTAATGAAGCATAAGTCTGAATCCTTTGATAAATTCAAGGAATTTCAGAGTGAAGTAGAGAATCAATTAGGCAAGAAGATTAAGGCACTGCGGTCTGATAGAGGCGGTGAATATCTGAGCTATGAATTTGATGACCATCTGAAAGAATGTGGAATTCTATCAGAATTGACTCCTCATGGAACACCACAATGGAACGGTGTGTCGGAATGGAGGAACATAACCTTGCTAGACATGGTCAGGTCAATGATGGGTCAGGCCGAACTTCCATTAGAATTTTGGGGACATGCACTAAATACAGCTGCACTCACTATAAATAGAGCTCCGTCTAAAGCTGTCGAAAAGACTCCATATGAGTTACGGTTTGGAAAGCCTCCAAAAGTGTCTTTTCTTAAGATTTGGGGATGTGAAGTATACGTAAACGATTAATTTCAGACAAACTTCATCCAAAATCTGACAAATGTATCCTTATGGGCTATCCAAAGGAAACAAAGGGGTATTACTTCTACAATACATCTGAGAACAAGGTGTTTGTTGCTCGAGATGGTATCTTTTTGGAAAAGGATCACATTTCCAAAATGACAAGTGGAAGAAAAGTAGACCTCGAAGAAATTCGAGTCGAACAACAAACTCTAGAGAATGCTCAAGATGACATTCAGGATGAAACTCAGAGATCTTTAGAAGTATCTGGTGAGAATCATGGTCAACCTAGAGATGTAACCCCGCGTAGATCGCAGAGATATAGATCTCAACCGGAAAGGTACTTAGGTATTTTGACGAACGAGAGCTATGATGTTCTATTACTTGAAAGTGATGAACCTGCGACTTACAAACAAGCTATGACGAGCCCTAGCTCCAAGCAATGGCAAGAAGCCATGCAATCTGAATTAGACTCCATGTCAGAAAACCAAGTATGGGATGTTAGGTTATGATTCATATGACAGTTCATAAATCATGCGGAAAAACCATAAAGCCAGGAAACATATTATTTACACATAATCATTTAGCATAGTTTAGATGCATACTCTTTGTTGCGTGCCTTCCCTAGCTGCGCCCGAACCGAACAAGAACAAGTCTTTAGGACTCCAAGTGTCGTCCCTCCGTAGATAGTCCACAGCACGTCCGGATCCGCCTTAAGATTGACCAACTAGAATCGCCCTTAAGGTTCTAATATTTTCGGTTAGGTAGGCAAGAATATTGGCTGATTTTTCTGCTTAAAAATCTTAGTTTTGAATACTTAAAACTTGTGTATAAATAATGACCCCTAGGCCTTTATTTATAGAGTTATGGAAAAGGAATCGTAATCCTAGTAGGATACGAATTAATTGAAATTAGAATCCTACATGAATTCTATTTAATTAATTTATCCAATTAGGAATAGGAATTTAATCATACACTAACTCTTGTAGATTTAGGAATCATGCATGAGCACAAACTCACACACACACGGCAGCCACAAGGGCTGCCCATGCGCGTGCGAGCAGCAGCCCACGCAGCGCGGCCCACGCATCCGTGGCCTTGGCGCGCGCTGGGCCTGCCTTGCGGTAGGCCTGGGCGCTGCCTTGGCTGGGCTTGTGGCGCGCGTGCTTGCTGGGCGATGGCCCGGCTTCGTGCTGGGCCTTCGTCCGGCAGGCCTCGTCCGATGCTAATTCGTACGATACGCTTCCGATTAAATTCCCGGTTCCGGAATTCATTTCCGATACGAACAATATTTAATATTTCCGATTCCGGAATCAATTTCCGTTTCGAACAAATATTTAATATTTCCGTTTCCGGAATTATTTTCCGATTCCGATAATATTTCCGATTCTGACAATATTTCCGTTTCCGGCAATATTTCCGATTCTGGTAATATTTCCATTTCCGATAATATTTTCCGATACGTACCATGTTTCCGTTTCCGGCAACATCTACGACTTGGATAATATTCATATTTCCGATACGATCCATATTTCCGTTTCCGGCAATATCATCGTTTCCGGAGTATTCATTTCTTGCCTGTGACGATCTTAGCTCCCACTGAAACCAAGATCCGTCGGTTCCGAATATTCATAGATGGAGTATTTAATGCCATTAAATACTTGATCCGTTTACGTACTATTTGTGTGACCCTACGGGTTCAGTCAAGAGTAAGCTGTGGATTAATATCATTAATTCCACTTGAACTGAAGCGGCCTCTAGCTAGGCATTCAGCTCACTTGATCTCACTGAATTATTAACTTGTTAATTAATACTGAACCGCATTTATTAGACTTAACATAGAAGGCATACTTGGACCAAGGGCATTATTTCCTTCAGTCTCCCACTTGTCCTTAGGGACAAGTGTGCATTTCCTAATTCCTTTGTCGCTCGATGCTTGCTCTTGAACATAAGGTAAGAGTTGTCATCCTTATTATGTCCAGAGGCGTTCCTCGGTTTCAGAGTTCAACTGATCAAATAAACAGATAATCATAGCCTATGATTCATCCGAGCACGGCCATGCATTTCACAGTTTCTAGCTCTCCGAGTGGCCTTGTACAACTTTTAAGCATCTCATCCCGATTTATGGGAGGACAATCCCAATCTTGCGATCTTGAGATTAGACTTCGTTTGATAGGTGATTACCTGAGCGTTGCCTTTATAGCCTCCTTTTACGGTGCGACGGTTGGTCAACGTCAAAGCAACCAGTTCTCAAACAAGTAATCTCAAATCACTCAGGTATTGAGGATTTAGTGTCTAATAATTTAATGAAATTTACTTATGACAGACTTTCATCTCTTACAGTAAAGTTTCATAGGTCTTGTCCAATACTAGTCTTCCCAAAGTAAGTATCTATGCAAATGATTATGACATTGCCATGTCCACATAGTTCAAGAAACAGAACTACTAGTCATCTTGCATTCTAATCGTCTAACGTTTTCTATGCGTCCAATTTTATAGAAAACTCCGATTAGGGACCATTTTCAACCTTTGACATTCAAGTTCACTTGATAGACATTTCTTAGTCACAGGACTGGTCCTGACAGTCTATCTTGAATATATCGTCAAGTTGAAGGGACTCATCATTTAATAAACCACAAATTAAATGGAAAAATGAATTCCTTTCATTTATTGTGAATGATTAACCAATAATGTTTTACAAAGATTTAAACTCTAAAACTTTAAAACATTAAACAGAGACATCAAAGCCATTCTCCAATATGCTTGATTCCCATAGCTGCAGTGTGCGAGTTGTGCTTCGCTTGCGGCAGAGGTTTAGTTAATGGATCTGATATGTTGTCATCAGTTCCAATTTTGCTTATCTCGACTTCTTTTCTTTCAACGAACTCTCGTAGAAGGTGAAATCTACGAAGTACATGCTTGACTCTCTGGTGGTGTCTAGGCTCTTTTGCCTGTGCAATAGCTCCGTTATTATCACAATACAGGGCTATTGGTCCTTTAATGGAGGGGACTACACCAAGTTCACCTATGAACTTCCTTAGCCATATAGCTTCCTTTGCTGCTTCATGTGCAGCAATGTACTCCGCTTCAGTTGTAGAATCCGCAATGGTGCTTTGCTTAGCACTTTTCCAGCTTACTGCTCCTCCGTTGAGGCAGAAGACAAACCCAGACTGTGATCTGAAATCATCTTTGTCGGTTTGGAAACTTGCGTCCGTATAGCCTTTAACAATTAATTCATCATCTCCACCATAGACCAGGAAGTCATCTTTGTGCCTTTTCAGGTACTTCAGAATGTTCTTGGCAGCAGTCCAATGCGCCTCTCCTGGGTCTGACTGGTATCTGCTCGTAGCACTGAGTGCGTACGCAACATCCGGGCGTGTACATATCATAGCATACATTATTGAACCAATCAATGATGCATATGGAATCCCATTCATTCGTCTACGCTCATCAAGTGTTTTTGGGCACTGAGTCTTGCTTAGAGTCATTCCATGAGACATGGGTAGGTAGCCTCGCTTGGAGTCCGCCATCTTGAACCTATCAAGCACCTTATTGATATAAGTGCTTTGACTAAGTCCAATCATCTTTTTAGATCTATCTCTGTAAATCTTGATGCCCAATATGTACTGTGCTTCTCCTAGATCCTTCATCGAAAAACATTTCCCAAGCCAAATCTTGACAGAGTTCAACATAGGAATGTCATTTCCGATAAGCAATATGTCGTCGACATATAATACTAGGAAAGAAATTTTGCTCCCACTGACCTTCTTGTATACACAAGATTCGTCCGCGTTCTTGATGAAACCAAAGTCACTGACTGCTTCATCAAAACGTATATTCCAGCTCCTGGATGCCTGCTTCAATCCGTAGATTGACTTCTTTAGCTTGCATACCTTTTTAGCATTCTTTGGATCCTCAAAACCTTCAGGCTGTGTCATAAACACAGTTTCTGTTAAAACGCCGTTTAAGAAAGCAGTTTTGACATCCATCTGCCATATTTCGTAATCGTAATATGCAGCGATTGCTAACATTATTCGAATAGACTTTAGCATTGCAACTGGTGAAAAGGTTTCATCGTAATCCACACCGTGGACTTGCCTGTAACCTTTTGCAACCAATCTAGCTTTGAAAACTTCAAGTTTCCCATCCTTGTCCTTTTTCAGTTTGAAAACCCATTTGCTTCCAATGGCTTGGTAGCCATCTGGCAAATCGACCAAATCCCATACTTGGTTTTCAGACATGGAGTCTAATTCAGATTGCATGGCTTCTTGCCATTGCTTGGAGCTAGGGCTCGTCATAGCTTGCTTGTAAGTCGCAGGTTCATCACTTTCAAGTAATAGAACGTCATAGCTCTCGTTCGTCAAAATACCCAAGTACCTTTCCGGTTGAGATCTATATCTTTGCGATCTACGCGGGGTAACATTTCTAGATTGACCATGATTCTCACCAGATTCTTCTAAAGATCTCTGAGTTTCATCTTGAATGTCATCTTGAGCATTCTCTAGAGTTTGTTGTTCGACTCGAATTTCTTCGAGGTCTACTTTTCTCCCACTTGTCATTTTGGAAATGTGATCCTTCTCCAAAAAGACACCATCTCGAGCAACAAACACTTTGTTCTCAGATGTATTGTAGAAGTAATACCCCTTTGTTTCCTTTGGATAGCCCACAAGGATACATTTGTCAGATTTTGGATGAAGTTTGTCTGAAATTAATCGTTTGACGTATACTTCACATCCCCAAATCTTAAGAAAAGACACATTTGGAGGCTTTCCAAACCATAATTCGTATGGAGTCTTTTCGACAGCTTTAGACGGAGCTCTATTTATAGTGAGTGCAGCTGTATTTAGTGCATGTCCCCAAAATTCTAATGGAAGTTCGGCCTGACCCATCATTGACCTGACCATGTCTAGCAAGGTTCTGTTCCTCCGTTCTGACACACCGTTCCATTGTGGTGTTCCAGGAGGAGTCAATTCTGATAGAATTCCACATTCTTTCAGATGGTCATCAAATTCATAGCTCAGATATTCACCGCCTCTATCAGACCGCAGTGCCTTAATCTTCTTGCCTAATTGATTCTCTACTTCACTCTGAAATTCCTTGAATTTGTCAAAGGATTCAGACTTATGCTTCATTAGGTAGACATAACCATACCTACTGAAGTCATCAGTGAAAGTGATAAAGTAGCTGAAACCACCTCTAGCATTTGTACTCATTGGTCCACATACATCTGTATGGATTAAACCCAATAGTTCATTTGCTCTTTCTCCAACTTTAGAGAAAGGTTGCTTTGTCATTTTGCCAAGTAAACATGATTCGCATTTACCATAATCCTCTAAGTTAAATGGTTCTAGAATTCCTTCCTTTTGAAGTCTTTCTAAGCGTTTCAAGTTTATATGGCCTAATCGACAATGCCACAGATAGGTGAGATCTGAATCATCCTTTTTGGCCTTTTTGGTATTTATGTTATATACTTGTTTGTCGTGATCTAATAAATAAAGTCCATTGACTAATCTAGCAGATCCATAAAACATCTCTTTAAAATAAAACGAACAACTATTGTCTTTTATTATAAAGGAAAATCCCTTAGCATCTAAGCAAGAAACTGAAATGATGTTTTTAGTAAGACTTGGAACATGGAAACATTCTTCCAGTTCCAAAACTAGCCCGGAGGGCAACGACAAATAGTAAGTTCCTACAGCTAATGCAGCAATCCGTGCTCCATTTCCCACTCGTAGGTCGACTTCACCCTTGCTTAACTTTCTACTTCTTCTTAGTCCCTGTGGATTGGAACATAAGTGTGAGCCACAACCTGTATCTAATACCCAAGAAGTTGAATTAGCAAGTATACAGTCTATAACGAAAATACCTGAAGATGGAACGACTGTTCCGTTCTTCTGATCTTCCTTTAGCTTTGGACATTCTCTTTTGTAATGGCCTATTCCATCACAATAAAGACAGCTTGATGTGGACTTGTCCTGCTTTGATTTAGCATTGCCCTTGGACTTTCCACCTTTCTTGAATGGTCTCTTTCTAGCCTTGAGTAAATCTTTGGCTTCACAGTCCAGTACTATTTCAGCCTTTCTGACAAGGTGAATAAATTCTGCAACTGTTTCTTCTCTTGGTTCACTTAGGTATAGTTGCTTGAAGCGACCAAACCCACTGTGTAGTGAATTGAGCAAGACAGAGACTGCCATCCTTTCGCTTATTGGTGTTCCTAGTAGACTTAGGCGATCAAAATATGAACACATAAGATCCACATGGAACCTCAGTGGGACGCCTACCCTCTGTTTAGTGCGAAGGAGCTGAACATGTGTTTCTTGGACCTCCATCCTATAACACCTGTTGGGAGAACTAACCTTTAGACCAGACATTGATTCAATCAACTCATGGACGTTCAGGTCCCTGTCCTCCGTACTTCCACGACAGATATCCCTCAGATTCTTGATGAGCGTAAAAGGTTCATAGGCTACAAACCTTCTAGCCCAATCATCAGGGATATTGTTCAGCATGAGACTCATAACCTTTTTGAGATCCGCATCCCAGGCGTAAAATCTCTCAGGGGTCATGTCTCTGGCATAGTAGCTTGGCATGGGATGTGACAGTACATACTCAAGTCCATTGAGTTTGACTATTTCAACTAGCTTAGCTTCCCATTCAAGAAAATTTGTCAGGTTCAGCTTGACCATAAGCTCAGAACCCATGATGATGTTTTGATTGTTGTTTGCCATATTAAAAACTACAATTGAAAAGAATAAACAAATAAATAACCATTCACAGTTTCTCTTAATAAACTTAAATTCTAGCATACATGCATAATTCAGTGTTTATTAAGCATTTTATTCAAATTATGTGTTCCGGCAGGTGTGAATAAAATGATTCCAAGATCCTAAAATCATTGAAGAACTAAGCACAGTTTGTCGACTTAATCCTAGAACATCTTAGGTAAGCAAAAGCCTTTTGCTAATAGTCTAGAAACTATTCTTGGTTGATAGGTACGTCTAAGAACTTATTAGGTAAACCTATCGAATTTGCCACGACATAAAAGGACTCCTTACTTATATCGTTGAGTTTCACCAAAACTAACATGTACTCACAATTATTTGTGTACCTTGCCCCTTTAGGACCAATAAGTAACACCTCGCTGAGCGAAAACTATTACTAGATTGATGTAAAGGATATCCAAGCAAGTGTATATTTTGGCATGGCACCTTTTAACTCAATTTTTAAGTTTGGAACTTAAGGCTCTTACTATGTTGGTTAGATTTTAAGTGAACTAAAATCCTTAATCATGCAACATAATCAAGCTTTTGATCTCATGCATTTTAAGACATATTTAAAACAATAAATAACTTAAAACATGCATAAGATATTTGTGATCTAGTATGGCCCGACTTCATCTTGAAGCTTTGACTTCAAAGTCCGTCTTGAAAATCTCCGTGGGAGGCACCATTTTCTTCAAATAGGATAAGCTATAACTAATTACAACTATTTGATGGTTGGCAGACCATATTTGAATTGAAAAATAACTTTGGTACTTTAGACCAATTACATTCAAATTAATGGTACGCAGACCATATTTTCTATCCTATTTGGGCCATACTAGTCACTTCATAACCTGCAAAACAGTACATATACAATATATACCATTCACCCATTCATTATCATGAATGGCCCACGTAGCTGGTTAGTAAAACACATTATGCATCACGTAAACATTTGCAGCAATTAATCAAGGGCACCAATAATCTACCAATTATTCAGTCCTTATTAATTCTAATCAAGTTGTTTTAACCTTAAGGATTTGTAGACCTAATCAAGAGTTTATGACTAAAAAGCGCTCCCACTTAAACCAATAAATTCATATGCTTTACCAATTTTAAACATAAAAATGTATTTCTAGTCTAACCGGAAACATACAAATTTAATTAAAATTTAAAGCTCATATCAATTTATAATTGAATCCAAAAATTTAATTTAATTTCAGTCGTATTTAAATTAATTCATGATTTTAATTTTAGTAAAATAATTAGAATAAATAACATTTATTATAATTATAATATTCAAAATTAAAATCCAAGAAAATAATTCAAATTATTAATTTTAAAATTAATTAAAATTACGTGAACTGAAATTTTCAAATTAAACATTCAAAACGATCTAATCGTAACGCAAACACCCTACGCGTTGCACGCCCATGGACCGTACGCACACAGCCATTGCTGGCCATGTGCGCGCAGCCCATGCGCTCGTCGCATAGCTGCTGCTTCCCTATCGCAAGCCTCCGCACGCATTGGTGCTCGCTGCGCGCGCCAGCGCTCATCGCACGCGAGCTATCGCTCGCAGTGCGCGCGCGCGACATCGCTCGCTGGGCGCGCGACATCGCTCGCTGGGCGCGCGAGCCATCGCTCGCTGGGCGCGCGACATCGCTCGCTGGGCGCGCGACATCGCTCGCTGTGCGCGCGAGCCATCGCTCGCTGGGGCGCGACATCGCTCGCTGGGCGGGCGACATCGCTCGCTGGGCGGGCGACATCGCGCGCTGTGCGCGCGAGTAATGCTGGGCGCAGCGCTCGTGGCACGCGAGCTTGCGCTCGCTGCGCGCGAGGCTGCGCGCTCTTGTGCGAGGCAGCGCGCGTTGTGGCGCAACTCGCTTGCTGCCCACACGCGACTGCCTTGGCTCGCCCTTCGCCCATGCCCATTCGTTCATTGCTCGTGGCACACGACACAAGGCAGGGCTGCTGCCTTGTGCTCGTGCACTACGCCCTTGCTCATTGCATTCGTGCCGCACGGGCGACGAGCTCCCTTGCTCGTCGTCGCATGCCCGCATTATACAACACCCCTTAAGGGTAACACGAAGCGTCCATTGCTTCGTGCGTGCAAGTTTTATGAACGAATCGCATAAAAATTTAAAATTTATATTTAAAATTAATGACAAATTAATAAATAATATTTATTTCATAATTTTAGGGCGAAAAATCGAAAATTTATTATCCAATTGATTTCCAATTGTTATGGATTCAAGTCTAGGTCATAAAAATTTAAAATTTATCGTAAATTTACAATTTTTATGGTGGTTTTTAATCATAGGTTTCTAATTAAATTACAATTAATTATGAAAATCAAATTAATTCTAAATTATTCTAATTTTCAACAAATTAATCATAATTACAAATTAGATTGCATAATTAACAAGACTAGGCATTCAAACTTGTTAAACATATGCAGTAGGTCAATCAAAAATTCAAGATTTATCAACAAGAATCGCAAATATTTAATTTAACATCTTAAATTTACGAAATTTTGCATTCGAAAAACTAAAACCTTCGAAAAGTCATAGTTAGGCTTCGAATTTGAGAATTCTGGGTTTTACATGCGGAACTGGCCTTGCGCTGGGCCTGGTCGAGGCTTGGCGTGCGATGGTGCGTGTGGCTCGCTGGGCGATGGCCTGGCTTCGTGCTGGGCCTTCGTCTAGCGGGCCTCGTCCGAAGCTAATTCGTACGATACGCTTCCGATTAAATTCCCGATTACGGAATTCATTTCCGATACGAACAATATTTAATATTTCCGATTCCGGAATTAATTTCCGTTTCGAACAAATATTTAATATTTCTGTTTCCGGAAATATTTTCCGATTCCGATAATATTTCCGATTCTGACAATATTTCCGTTTCCGGCAATATTTCCGATTCCGGCAATATTTCCATTTCCGATAATATTTTCCGATACGTACCATGTTTCCGTTTCCGGCAACATCTACGACTTGGATAATATTTATATTTTCGATGCGATCCATATTTCCGTTTCCGGCAATATCATCGTTTCCGGAGTATTCATTTCTTGCTTGTGACGATCTCAGCTCCCACTGAAACCAAGATCCGTCGATTCCGAATATCCATAGATGGAGTATTTAATGCCATAAAATACTTGATCCGTTTACGTACTATTTGTGTGACCCTACAGGTTCAGTCAAGAGTAAGCTGTGGAATAATATCATTAATTCCACTTGAACTGAAGCGGCCTCTAGCTAGGCATTCAGCTCACTTGATCTCACTGAATTATTAACTTGTTAATTAATACTGAACCGCATTTATTAGACTTAACATTGAATGCATACTTGGACCAAGGGCATTATTTCCTTCAGTCTCCCACGTGTCCTTAGGGACAAGTGTGCATTTCCTAATTCCTTTGTCGCTCGATGCTTGCTCTTGAACATAAGGTAAGAGTTGTCATCCTTATTATGTCCAGAGGTGTTTCTCGGTTTCAGAGTTCAACTGATCAAATAAACAGATAATCATAGCCCATGATTTATCCGATCACGGCCATGCATTTCACAGTTTCTAGCTCTCCGAGTGGCCTTGTACAACTTTTAAGCATCTCATCCCGATTTATGGGAGGACAATCCCAATCTTGCGATCTTGAGATTAGACTTCGTTTGATAGGTGATTACCTGAGCGTTGCCTTTATAGCCTCCTTTTACGGTGCGACGGTTGGTCAACGTCAAAGCATCCAGTTCTCAAACAAGTAATCTCAAATCACTCAGGTATTGAGGATTTAGTGTCTAATAATTTTAATGAAATTTACTTATGACAGATTTTCATCTCTTACAGTAAAGTTTCATAGGTCTGTCCGATACTAGTCTTCCCAAAGTAAGTATCTATGCAAATGATTATGACATTGCCCTGTCCACATAGTTCAAGAAACAGAACTACTAGTCATCTTGCATTCTAGTCGTCTAATGTTTTTCTATGCGTCCAATTTTATAGAAAACTCCGACCAGGGACCATTTTCAACTTTTGACATTCAAGTTCACTTGATAGACATTTCTTAGTCACAGGACTGGTCCTGACAGTCTATCTTGAATATATCGTCAAATTGAAGGGACTCATCATTTAATAAACCACAAATCAAATGGAAAAATGAATTCTATTCATTTATTGTGAATGATTAACCAATAATGTTTTACAAAGAATTAAACTCTAAAACTTTTAAAACATTAAATAAGGACATCAAAGCCATTCTCCAATATGCTTGATTCCCATAGCTGCAGTGTGCGAGTTGTGCTTCGCCTGCGGCAGAGGTTTAGTCAATGGATCTGATATGTTGTCATCAGTTCCAATCTTGCTCTTCTCGACTTCTTTTCTTTCAACGAACTCTCGTAGAAGGTGAAATCTACGAAGTACATGCTTCCCCTTGTCCAGGTTCTTCTAAAATCCGACTCTTTGGTGGTGTCTAGGCTCCTTTGCCTGTGCAATAGCTCCGTTATTATCACAATACAGGGCTATTGGTCCTTTAATGGAGGGGACTACACCAAGTTCACCTATGAACTTCCTTAGCCATATAGCTTCCTTTGCTGCTTCATGTGCAGCAATGTACTCCGCTTCAGTTGTAGAATCCGCAATGGTGCTTTGCTTAGCACTTTTCCAGCTTACTGCACCTCCGTTGAGGCAGAAGACAAACCCAGACTGTGATCTGAAATCATCTTTGTCGGTTTGGAAACTTGCGTCCGTATAGCCTTTAACAATTAATTCATCATCTCCACCATAGACCAGGAAGTCATCTTTGTGCCTTTTCAGGTACTTCAGAATGTTCTTGGCAGCAGTCCAATGTGCCTCTCCTGGGTCTGACTGGTATCTGCTCGTAGCACTGAGTGCGTACGCAACATCCGAGCATGTACATATCATAACATACATAATTGAACCAATCAATGATGCATACGGAATCCCATTCATTCGTCTACGCTCATCAAGTGTTTTTGGGCACTGAGTCTTTCTTAGAGTTATTCCATGAGACATGGGTAGGTAGCCTCGCTTAGAGTCTGCCATCTTGAACCTATCAAGCACCTTATTGATATAAGTGCTTTGACTAAGTCCAATCATCTTTTTAGATCTATCTCTGTAAATCTTGATGCCCAATATGTACTGTGCTTCTCCTAGATCCTTCATCGAAAAACATTTCCCAAGCCAAGTCTTGACAGAGTTCAACATAGGAATGTCATTTCCGATAAGTAATATGTCATCGAAAAATAATACTAGGAAAGAAATCTTGCTCCCACTGACCTTCTTGTATACACAAGATTCGTCTGCGTTCTTGATGAAACCAAAGTCACTGACTGCTTCATCAAAACGTATATTCCAGCTCCTGGATGCCTGCTTCAATCCGTAGATTGATTTCTTTAGCTTGCATACCTTTTTAGAATTCTTTGGATCCTCAAAACCTTCAGGCTGTGTCATAAACACAGTTTCTGTTAAAATGCCGTTTAAGAAAGCGGTTTTGACATCCATCTGCCATATTTCGTAATCGTAATATGCAGCGATTGCTAACATTATCCGAATAGACTTTAGCATTGCAACTGGTGAGAAGGTTTCATCGTAATCCACACCGTGGACTTGCCTGTAACCTTTTGCAACCAATCTAGCTTTGAAAACTTCAAGTTTCCCATCCTTGTCCTTTTTCAGTTTGAAAACCCATTTGCTTCCAATGGCTTGGTAGCCATCTGGCAAATCGACCAAATCCCATACTTGGTTTTCTGACATGGAGTCTAATTCAGATTGCATGGCTTCTTGCCATTGCTTGGAGCTAGGGCTCGTCATAGCTTGTTTGTAAGTCGCAGGTTCATCACTTTCAAGTAATAGAACATCATAGCTCTCGTTCGTCAAAATACCTAAGTACCTTTCCGGTTGAGATCTATATCTCTGCGATCTACGCGGGGTTACATCTCTAGGTTGACCATGATTCTCACCAGATACTTCTAAAGATCTCTGAGTTTCATCCTGAATGTCATCTTGAGCATTCTCTAGAGTTTGTTGTTCGACTCGAATTTCTTCGAGGTCTACTTTTCTCCCACTTGTTATTTTGGAAATGTGATCGATCTTTCTCCAAAAAGACACCATCTCGAGCAACAAACACCTTGTTCTCAGATGTATTGTAGAAGTAATACCCCTTTGTTTCCTTTGGATAGCCCACAAGGATACACTTGTCAGATTTTGGATGAAGTTTGTCTGAAATTAATCGTTTGACGTATACTTCACATCCCAAAATCTTAAGAAAAGACACTTTTGGAGGCTTTCCAAACCATAACTCATATGGAGTCTTTTCGACAGCTTTAGACGGAGCTCTATTTATAGTGAGTGCATCTGTATTTAGTGCATGTCCCCAAAATTCTAATGGAAGTTCGGCCTGACCCATCATTGACCTGACCATGTCTAGCAAGGTTCTGTTCCTCCGTTCCGACACACCGTTCCATTGTGGTGTTCCATGAGGAGTCAATTATGATAGAATTCCACATTCTTTCAGATGGTCATCAAATTCATAGCTCAGATATTCACCGCCTCTATCAGACCGCAGTGCCTTAATCTTCTTGCCTGATTGATTCTCTACTTCACTCTGAAATTCCTTGAATTTATCAAAGGATTCAGACTTATGCTTCATTAGGTAGACATAACCATATCTACTGAAGTCATCAGTGAAAGTGATAAAGTAGCTGAAACCACCCCTAGCATTTGTACTCATTGGTCCACATACATCTGTATGGATTAAACCCAATAGTTCAGTTGCACTTTCTCCAACTTTAGAGAAAGGTTGCTTTGTCATTTTGCCAAGTAAACATGATTCGCACTTACCATAATCCTCTAAGTCAAATGGTTCTAGAATTCCTTCCTTTTGAAGTCTTTCCATGCGTTTCAAGTTAATATGGCCTAATCGACAATGCCACAGATAGGTGAGATCTGAATCATCCTTTTTGGCCTTTTTGGTATTTATGTTATAAACTTGTTTGTCGTGATCTAATAAATAAAGTCCATTGACTAATCTAGCAGATCCATAAAACATCTCTTTAAAATAAAACGAACAACTATTGTCTTTTATTAAAAAGGAAAATCCCTTAGCATCTAAGCAAGAAACTGAAATGATGTTTTTAGTAAGGCTTGGAACATGGAAACACTCTTCTAGTTCCAAAACTAGCCTAGAGGGCAACGACAAATAATAAGTTCCTACAGCTAATGCAGCAATCCGTGCTCCATTTCCCACTCGTAGGTCGACTTCACCCTTGCTTAACTTTCTACTTCTTCTTAGTCCCTGAGAATTGGAACATAAGTGTGAGCCACAACCTGTATCTAATACCCAAGAAGTTGAATTAACAAGTGTACAGTCTATAACGAAAATACCTGAAGATGGAACGACTGTTCCGTTCTTCTGATCTTCCTTTAGCTTCAAGCAATCTCTCTTCCAATGCCCCTTCTTCTTGCAGTAGAAGCATTCGGATTCAGAAGTGGATTGACTGACCTTCCTCTTTTCAGACTTGGCGCCAGTTTGCTTAGTTGGGCTGACCTTGTTTCCACCTTTCTTAGCATTCCTCTTCTTTCCAGATTTCTTGAACTTGCCCCCACACACCATAAGCACATCTTGCTTATCACTTTTGAGCGTCTTTTCAGCGGTCTTCAACATACCGTGAAGCTCAGTGAGCGTTTTTTCCAGACTATTCATACTGTAGTTCAGTTTGAACTGATCATACCCGTTATGAAGAGAATGGAGGATGGTGTCTACAGCCATTTCTTGAGAGAATTGCTGATCCAGCCGACTCATATTCTCAATGAGTCCAATCATTTTGAGAACATGTGGACTTACGGGCTCGCCTTTCTTAAGCTTGGTCTCAAGAATTTGCCTATGAGTCTCGAATCTTTCGACTCGAGCCAGATCTTGGAACATGTTCTTCAACTCACTGATGATTGTGAAAGCATCTGAGTTGATGAACGTTTTCTGCAGATCTGCACTCATGGTGGCGAGCATTAGACATTTCACATCCTTGTTGGCATCAATCCAACGATTGAGGGCTGCCTAAGTGACCCCTTCGCCTGCGGCTTCGGGCATCGCCTCTTCCAGGACATACTCCTTTTCTTCCTGCATAAGAACTATTTGCAAGTTCCTTTGCCAGTCAAGGAAGTTTTTCCCGCTCAACTTCTCCTTTTCGAGAATTGATCGAATGTTGAATGACTTGTTGTTTGCCATAATTAAAACTACAATTGAAAAAGAATAAACAAATAAATAATCATTCACAGTTTCTCTTAATAAACTTAAATTCTAGCATACATGCATAATTCAATGTTCATTAAGCATTTTATTCAAGTTATGTGTTCCGGCAGGTGTGAATGAAATGATTCCAAGATCCTAAAATCCATTGAAGAATTAAGCACATTATGTATTTAGACTTAATTCTAAAATCTTTTAGGTAAGCAAAAGCCTTTTGCTAATAGTCTAGAAACTATTCTTGGTTGATAGGCACGTCTAAGAACTTATTAGGTAAACCTATCGATTTTGCCACGACATAAAAGGACTCCTTACTTATATCGTTGAGTTTCACCAAAACTAACGTGTACTCACAATTATTTGTGTACCTTACCCCTTTAGTATCGATAAGTAACACCTCGCTATGGCGAAAAACTATTACTAAGATCGATGAAGAAAGGATATCCAAGTAAGTGTTATTTTGGCATGGCACCTTTTAACTCATTTTGAAGTTTGGAACTTAAGGCTCTTACTATGTTGGTTAGATTTTAAGTGAACTAAAATCCTTAATCATGCAACATAATCAAGCTTTGATCTCATGCATATTTAAGACATATTTAAAAGCAATAAATAACTTAAAACATGCATAAGATAAATGTGATCTAGTATGGCCCGACTTCATCTTGAAGCTTCAACTTCAAAGTCCGTCTTGAAAATCTCCGTGGGAGGCACCATTTTCTTCAAATAGGATAAGCTACAATTAAACTAATTACAACTATTTGATGGTACGCAGACCATATTTGAATTGAAAAACAATTTAGGTACTTTAGACCAATTACATTCAAATTAATGGTATGCAGACCATATTTTCTATCCTATTTGGGCCATACTAGTCACTTCATAACCTGCAAAACAGTACATATACAATATATACCATTCACCCATTCATTATCATGAATGGCCCACATAGCTGGTTAGTAAAACACGTTGTATGCATCACATAAACATTTGCAGCAATTAATCAAGGGCACCAATAATCTACAAAATATTCAGTCCTTATTAATTCTAATCAAGTTGTTTTAACCTTAAGGATTTGTAGACCTAATCAAGAGTTTATGACTAAAAGGGCTCCCACTTAAACCAATAAATTCATATGCTTTACTAATTTTAAACATAAAAATGTATTTCTAGTCTAACCGGAAACATACAAATTTAATTAAAATTTAAAGCTCATATAAATTTATAATTGAATCCACACATTTAATTTATTTTCAGTCGTATTTAAATTAATTCATGGTTTTAATTTTAATAAAATAATTAGAATAAATGAAATTTATTATAATTATAATATTCAAAATTAAAATCCAAGAAAACAATTTAAATTATGAATTTTAAAATTAATTAAAATTACATAAACTGAAAATTTCAAATTAAATTTTTTTAAAACGATCTAATCGTAACACAAGGTACGCAACATCACCACGCAACGCACAACCATAGGCCACACGCACGCAACCATCGCTGGCCATGTGCGCGCAGCCCATGTGCTGCGTCGCATCCATCGCTGCACACCATCGCAAGGCGCCTCGAGGTTTGTTGGCCTCTGGCTCGCTGCGCGCGCCTGCCCTCGACGCACGCGAGCTTGCGTTCGCTGCTCGAGGCAGTTCTCGTAGCTTGCGACCAAACGCTCGCTGCGCACGAGCATTCGTCGCTGGGCGTTGCGCTCGTCGCGCGAGGCTTTGCACGTTGCGCGAGGCAGTTGCGTCGTGGGGCAGCTCGCCTGCTGCCCACACGCGACTGTCGCTGCCTTGCTCTCGCCCTTGCCCACTCGCCCATCGCACATAGCACACGACACAAGGCAGGGCTGCTGCCTTGTGCTCGTGCACCATAGCCTTGCTCGCTGCATTCGTACCGCATGGGCGATGAGCTCCCTTGCTCGTCGTCGCATGCCCGCGCTATACAACACCCCTTAAGGGTAACACGTAGTTTCCATTGCTTTGTGCGTGCAAGTTATATGAGCGAATCGCATAAAAATTAAAAATTTTATTTTTTCAAAATTAATGACAAATTAATAAATCATATTAATTTCATAATTTTAGGGCGAAAAATCGAAAATTTATTAATTAATTGATTTCCGATTAACATGGGTTCAAGTCTAGGTCATAAAAATTTAAAATTTAACACAAATTTACAACTTTTATGGTGGTTTTTAATCATAGGTATCTAATTAAATTATTAATTAATTATGAAAATCAAATAAATTCTAAATTATTCCAATTTTCAACAAATTAATCATAATTACAAATTAGATTGCATAATTAACAAGGCTAGGCATTCAAACTTGTTAAACATATACAGTAGGTCAATAAAAAATTCAAGATTTATCAACAAGAATCGCAAATATTTAATTTAACATCTTAAATTTACAAACTTTTGCGTTCGAAAAACTAAAACCTCCGAAAAGTCATAGTTAGGCTTCGAATTTGGGAATTCTAAGTTCGGCCGAAAAAAATTATTTTTGTCAAAATTTTAGAATGCCTTTTACATGCGGAATTGACACAAAAGTCACTCGATTTGGATGAGTAACGAAGAAACTGCCGAAACACTGCGCACATATAATTAAATAAACGCAATTTGCAATTAATTAACAATTACGAAAATTAATCACCCCTTTTAATTCCTTGCAAATTTGTAATATTTAACCATGTTTATGCAATTTAGATTATGAAAATAATAAGAGGCTCGTGATACCACTGATAGGTTATGATACATATGATAAAACATAAATCATGCGGAAAAACCTTAATGCCAGGAAACATATTATTTACACATAATCATTTAGCATAATTTAGGAGCATACACTTTGTAGCGTGCCCTCCCTAGCTGCGCCCGAACCGAACAAGAACAAGTCTTTAGGACTCCAAATGTCGTCCCTCCGTAGATAGTCCACAGTACGTCCGGATCCGCCTCAAGTTAGACCAACTAGAATCGCCCTTAAGGTTACTAGGAATTTCGGCTATTGTGTTTGCAAGTGTATGGCTGATTTTTTCTTTCAAAAACTTACCCTTTGAATACTTCAATTGTGTCTATAAATTATGACCCTAGGCACTTATTTATAGAGGTATGGAAAAGGAATTATAATCCTATTAGGATATTAATTAGTTTAATTAGAATCCTGCTAGGACTCTATTAAATAATCATTATCTAATATTTTTAGGATTTAATCATATTTCGAATCCCGATTGCTTTAGGATTCCCGCACGAGCATTGCACGAGCACCGTACACCCGCGCAAGCCTTGCGGCCCACGCTAGGCGCACAACGCTCGGCCCATTGCTGTTGTGTTCTCGCGCGCGCGCCCCCGCCTTGGCTAGGCCTGGCCTTGCGCTGCGCCTGGTCGAGGCTTGGCGTGCGATGGTGCGTGTGGCTCGCTGGGCGATGGCCTGGCTTCGTGCTGGGCCATCGTCTAGCGGGCCTCGTCCGATGCTAATTCGTACGATACGCTTCCGATTAAATTCCCGATTCCGGAATTCATTTCCGATACGAACAATATTTAATATTTCCGATTCCGGAATTAATTTCCGTTTCGAACAAATATTTAATATTTCCGTTTCCGGAATTATTTTCCGATTCCGATAATATTTCCGATTCTAACAATATTTTCGTTTCCGGCAATATTTCCGATTCCGGCAATATTTCCATTTCCGATAATATTTTCCGATACGTACCATGTTTCCGTTTCCGGCAACATCTACGACTTGGATAATATTTATATTTCCGATGCTATCCATATTTCCGTTTCCGGCAATATCATCGTTTCCGGAGTATTCATTTCTTGCTTGTGACGATCTCAGCTCCCACTGAAACCAAGATCCGTCGATTCCGAATATCCATAGATGGAGTATTTAATGCCATTAAATATTTGATCCGTTTACGTACTATTTGTGTGACCCTACGGGTTCAGTCAAGAGTAAGCTGTGGATTAATATCATTAATTCCACTTGAACTGAAGCGGCCTCTAGCTAGGCATTCAGCTCACTTGATCTCACTGAATTATTAACTTGTTAATTAATACTGAACCGCATTTATTAGACTTAACATTGAATGCATACTTGGACCAAGGGCATTATTTCCTTCAAAAAGACCAAATTCTCACCAAGTAATCCTGAAACTCAAGGCACATCAATAACACAGATTAGTACTAAAAAATGCTCCTAAGAGCTCATTTGATTCATAAACGTACTAAGGGACGGGGGTAAAACTCTATATAAAACACACATATCAGTACTTTCTTGACAATTGACATCAAATAAGGTTGTAATATCTTTGACTTAAAATTACCCAAAAATTCAAATAATGCTTGATTCCCGAACAAAATTACACCCATCTTAATTTACTAATGAAACCTAACATCAATCAACAATTTATCAGAATTCAAGAGCACAAAAGAACAATCAAAGTGCCTAATTATCAAAAACCAAGCAACAAAATTAGTAAATCAAAGCTACTATTTGGAAAGTTGGTATCTTTACGATTTACGAAATAAACAATAAGAAAAGCATGATTTTGCATATTGAATTAGTTGGCAGCTAACAGATTGACAGGAAAGAGCATAGAGTCGGAAAATTGAGAAAAATGCAAATGAAATGGTGGGTGACCATCATTACTTGCAACAATTATTTCTATATAAAATATTGCGGAATGCAATACATAATTTTTTGCAACGAATATAATATAAGGATTTTCATTTAAAAAAAAAACATATTTTATAGACTTACATAAAAAATTAAAATATTGTTGATAGGGAGTACATACTAAGGAGTATCTATATGAATTGCAACAAACTTCTAGAAAATAAATTTCAATAACCTTTGATATAAAATATTATTTGTTATAAAAACAATTCTCTTATACAATATTATGGAAAATGTGTATATTATCTTATAAAAAAAATTGAATCATATGCGTACTATGACGTATATTAATACTGAAATATTATAGTCACTATTATTGTATGGAAAGCGAAATATGTTTTTATATATTTTTTATTACACCACATAGAAATAGATTAGATGAACAATATAACTCAATATGACAAGATCCAATTCAAATATATAATATTCCGTATCTATCAACCAAACAAAGCCCTGATTTTAAAAGGAAATAATATGTAAGAGAACCATTTAATTAAAATATAAACATAAGTAAGGATAACACATTATGTGTTTCGGACTTTATATATGTTTACATTGGTATTTTTCTTCTTTGCCTCCTCCATAAGTTGTGTATCACGGGACTATGTTGCAAGTTAAAAAAAAGAAAATTAGGAAATTACCAATTAGATTCACAACTTTTTGTTGTATAACACCAATTGGTACATAAAAAGGGACATAGAACGGGTCATGATATGACTTATTCACATCTTAAAGAATATTTGAATGCCTTGTTATGAAAAGTATCTGTGACTTATAAAATATTTTTCACTTTATTACTAATTTACATACTAACTAATGTGTATCCTACAATATTGCAACAATCATTTCTATATAAAATATTATAGAATGCAAAACGGAGTAAATTGTACGAATATAATATATGGATTTTAATTTAACAAAAAGACACTATTTTATAGAATTACATAAAATTGAAATATTACTCATATAGAGTACATACTAACGAGCTTTTGTATAAATTTCAACAAATTTTCAGAAAATAAATTTCTACAACCTTTGACATAAAATATTGTTTGTTCTAAAAAGTTATTCCCTTATACAATATTATGGAATACATGTATATTATCTTATATAAAAAAATGAACAATATGTATACTATGACGTGTATTAATACTGAAATGTTATAGCCACTATTGTTGTATGGATAGCGAAATATGGTTTTATATGTTTTATTATTACACAACGTAGAAATACCTATATATGAACAATATAGCTTATATGGGAAGATTCAATTTATTTTGTAATATTATGGAATGCAATATGGAATATTTTTGTACGAATATAATATAATGATTTTCATTTAAAAAAAAATTATAAACTTACATAAAAATTGAAATATTAGTTATAGGGAGTACATACTAAGGAGTATCTGTATGAATTGTAAGAAACTTCCAGAAAATAAATTTTAACAACTTTTGACTTAAAATATTATTTGTTCAAAAAATAATTCTAGCTCTTATACAATATTTTGGAAAACGAATATTATCTTATATAAAAAAAATTGACCAATATGTGTACTATGACGTATATTAATACTGAAATATAATAGTCACTATTATTGTATCGATAGCGAAATATGTTTTTATATATTTTTTATTACACCACATAAAAATAGATTAGATGAACAATATAACTCCGTATTTATCTACCAAATAAAACCCTAATTTAAAAAGGAAATAATATGTAAGAGAACCATTTAATTGAAACTTAAACATATGTAAGGATAACACATTATGTGATTCGGACTTCTAGGTATGTTTATATTGGTATTTTTCTTCTTTACCTCCTCCATAAGTTGTGTATCGCGGGAGTTGCAAGTTAAAAAAAAAATTAGGAAATTACCAATTAGATTCACAATTTTTTGTTATATAACATCAATTGGTATATAAAAAGGAACATAGAACGGGTCAGGATATGACTTATTCATATCTTAAAGAATATTTGAATGCCCTGTTATGAAAAGTATTTTTTACTCATAAAATATTTTTGACTTTATTACTAATTTACATACTAATTAATGTGTATCCTACAATATTGCAACAATCATTTCTATATAAAATATTATAGAATGCAAAACGGAGTATATTGTATGAATATAATATAAGGATTTTAATTTAACAAAAAGACATTATTTTATAGAATTAATAAAATTGAAATATTACTGATATGGAGTACATACTAACGAGTATTTATATAAATTGCAACAAATTTCCAGAAAATATATTTCAAAAACCTTTGACATAAAATATTGTTTGTTCCAAAAAAAAAATCCCTTATACAATATTATGGAAAACATGTATGTTATCTTATATAAAAAAACTAACAATATGTATTACACAACATAGAAATAGGTAGATTATTTGAACAATATAGCTCAATATGGAAAGATTCAATTCAATATATACTACTCTGTATCTATTAACCAAACAAAGCCCCAGTTTAAAAAGGAATAAATATGTTAATGAAAATTTTAATTAAAACTTAAACATATGTAAGGATAACACATTATGTTATTCGAATTTTTAGCTATGTTAATATTGGTATTTTTCTTCTTTACCTCCTCCGAAATTGTGTATCGCGGGACTATATGTTGCAAGTTAAAAAAAAAAAGTTTTACGAAATTAGCAATTGGATGTACAACTTTTTTGTTGTATAATATTAATTGGCATATGAAATGGACATAGAACATGTCATGATATGACTTATTCATATCTTAGAGAATATTTAAATCCTCTGTCATAAAAAATAATTCAATTAATTTAAAATAGCGTAAGGGAAAAAAGTTGTATTGTTTTGTTGTTGGACATTCAAAAAATAAGTAGATAGGAGTGTTAAAGAGAATATCAAAATCCATATACATGTTTGCAATTTCATTAACCTCTTAACATATACATGCATGTCCATTATTACTCAGTAAAATAGAATGATTTTAATTAGTATATAAGAATGCATCGATGTGGAGCTGACAAGTTCTCTAATTGTATTGCTTTGTTGTTGAACATTCAAAAAAGAAGAAAATATGAGTGTTAAACAGAATTTCATAGTCCATATTTATATTTGTAGTTTATTAATCTAAAATGTAAACATATCCACTATTACCCAGTAAGTAGATTAATTTTAAATTATGGCGTAAATTGATATTATAATTATAATATTCAAAATTAAAATCCAAGAAAACAATTTAAATTATTAATTTTAAAATTAATTAAAATACATAAACTGAAAATTTCAAATTAATTTTTTTTAAAACGATCTAATCGTAACACAAGGTACGCAACATCACCACGCAACGCACAGCCATAGGCCACACGCACGCAGCCATCGCTGGCCATGTGCGCGCAGCCCATGTGCTGCGTCGCATCCATCGCTGCACACCATCGCAAGGCGCCTCGAGGTTTGTTGGCCTCTGGCTCGCTGCGCGCGCCTGCCCTCGACGCACGCGAGCTTGCGCTCGCTACTCGAGGCAGTGCTCGTAGCTTGCGACCAAACGCTCGCTGCGCACGAGCATTCGTCGCTGGGCGTAGCGCTCGTCGCACTCGAGCTTGCGCTCGCTGCGCGCGAGGCTTCTCACGTTGCGCGAGGCAGTTGCGTCGTGGCGCAGCTCGCCTGCTGCCCACACGCGACTGTCGCTGCCTTGCTCTCGCCCTTGCCCACTCGCCCATCGCACATAGCACACGACACAAGGCAGGGCTGCTGCCTTGTGCTCGTGCACCATATCCTTGCTCGCTGCATTCGTACCGCATGGGCGACGAGCTCCCTTGCTCGTCGTCGCATGCCCGCACTATGCAACACCCCTTAAGGGTAACACGTAGCTTCCATTGCTTTGTGCGTGCAAGTTATATGAGCAAATCGCATAAAAATTAAAAATTTTATTTTTCAAAATTAATGACAAATTAATAAATCATATTAATTTCATAATTTTAGGGCGAAAAATCGAAAATTTATTAATTAATTGATTTCCGATTAACATGGATTCAAGTCTAGGTCATAAAAATTTAAAATTTAACACAAATTTAGAAATTTTATGGTGGTTTTTAATCATAGGTATCTAATTAAATTATTAATTAATTATGAAAATCAAATTAATTCTAAATTATTCCAATTTTCAACAAATTAATCATAATTACAAATTAGATTGCATAATTAACAAGGCTAGGCATTCAAAACTTGTTAAACATATACAGTAGGTCAATAAAAAATTCAAGATTTATCAACAAGAATCGCAAATATTTAATTTAATATCTTAAATTTACAAACTTTTGCGTTCGAAAAACTAAAACCTCCGCAAAGTCATAGTTAGGCTTCGAATTTGGGAATTCTGGGTTCGGCGATTTGGATGACTAACGAAGAAACTGCCAAAAAACTTGTTAAACATATACAATAAGTCACTCGATTTGGATGAGTAACGAAGAAACTGCCGAAAAACTGCGTACATATAATTAAATAAACGCAATTTGCAATTAATTAACAATTATGAAAATTAATCACCCCTTTTAATTCCTTGCAAATTTGTAATATTTAACCATGTTTATGCAATTTAGATTATGAAAATAATAAGAGGCTCGTGATACCACTGATAGGTTATGATAAAACATAAATCATGCGGAAAAACCTTAATGTCAGGAAACATATTATTTACACATAATCATTTAGCATAATTTAGGAGCATACACTTTGTAGCGTGCCCTCCCTAGCTGCGCCCGAACCGAACAAGAACAAGTCTTTAGGACTCCAAATGTCGTCCCTCCGTAGATAGTCCACAGTACGTCCGGATCCGCCTCAAGTTAGACCAACTAGAATCACCCTTAAGGTTACTAGGAAATTCGGCTATTGTGTTTGCAAGTGTATGGCTGATTTTTTCTTTCAAAAACTTAGCCTTTGAATACTTCAATTGTATCTATAAATTATGACCCTAGGCACTTATTTATAGAGGTATGGAAAAGGAATTATAATCCTATTAGGATATTAATTAGTTTAATTAGAATCCTTCTAGGACTCTATTAAATAATCATTATCTAATAGTTTTAGGATTTAATCATATTTCGAATCCCGATTGCTTTAGGATTCCCACACGAGCATTGCACGAGCACCGTACACCCGCGCAAGCCTTGCGGCCCACGCTAGGCGCACAGCGCTCGGCCCATTGCTGCTGTGTTCTCGCGCGCGCGCCCCAGGCCTTGGCTGGGCCTGGCCTTGCGCTGAGCCTGGTCGAGGCTTGGCGTGCGATGGTGCGTGTGGCTCGCTGGGCGATGGCATGGCTTCGTGCTGGGCCTTCGTCTAGCGGGCCTCGTCCGATGCTAATTCGTACGATACGCTTCCGATTAAATTCCCGATTCCGGAATTCATTTCCGATACGAACAATATTTAATATTTCCGATTCCGGAATTAATTTCCGTTTCGAACAAATATTTAATATTTCCGTTTCCGGAATTATTTTTCGCACGGGTTGTCCCAACCACCTAATAAGGATAATGGTATCGTCATCATCCCAAAGGGGAGACACAAATTAGGTGTCTACAGAAGCCCCCACTTTGACTGAGCGTCCGGTTAGGAAAGCGCAAGTCAAAGTTTTCGACTCGGGACGGAGAATGATCAAGATGTTCTGCAACCAGGACCATTCTTTGTACGCCGGTACGTGCACAAAACAGGCGTTAGGAAAAAGGATAGAGTCTACCTCCGTTCGGTTTTGACGACTCTAATTTGTACTTGTACTACACTTCCGCCTTTGGTCTAGGACGGAGCTTGGCATCGAAAATTTTGGATCTCGATTTTTTGAATCTTGAATTTTTAATTTTGAATATCCGGAATTGATCCGTTGAGGATATGCTTCGCTGGGGAGAAGAGCTTTTTATTGGATCTTAAAATCTTAAAATTTTGGCTAACTTTCCTGGAGCTTGGGTCCGTTTGGAGTCAAGCGCCTGAATTCTTGTATTTTTTGGACTTCGTATTCTTGAGATATTCATCTGTTGGTGCTTGGAGATAAAGGTATATACCCGCAATTTTGGAGGATAGCATGATTTGATGTTTGATGCCTGGTGCAGAAAACCGTAGCAGCAAAGAATGTGTAATTAGCACGGAGGACCGCGCACTGAAGATTCTGCGCATGCGGAAGATCTGCGCCCAGCGCTGGCCTTGGCGTCAGGCGCGGGGTTGAGCTATAAAAGCTCTCCTCGCCGTGCTATTTTGAAGAACACTCTCTTGCATTCTCTTGCTTTTCTCTCTCAAAGGTCGAATACTCTCCCCTTGATCTTGTTGTTCTTGCCTTGTCCATGTAAGTATTTCATGTTTTGCTTATGAAATAATCTATGTAGCTTTGATTTTTGTACCTTGAAATGCTTGTTGGTATGATGTTTGTATGATAGTAGGCTACTAGGATTCTTGAATCTTGTAGAAAATTGTTTGATAGCTACTTGAACTTGAAATGTTGAAACTTTGTAGAATTTGAACTTCTTGTAGAATCTTGAACTTTTGAATTGATGGAACTCGTAGAATTTTGAATTTCTTTTTGAACTCTGTACTTGGTATTTGTAGATAGTGATATCACTGGTGACCTTGTTGGGTCTTGTAGAAGAGTAGGCTAGGATGCTTGGGTGTTAATGTAGAACTTGAATTTCTGCTTCGGCATGGATAGCCTAGGCGTTGGTGTAGAACTTGCGTTCCTGCTTCGGCATGGATAGCCTAGGAGTTGGTGTAGAACTTGTATTCTTGCTTCGGCATGGATAGCCTAGGCGTTGGTGTTGAACTTGTATGTTGAAGTAGAGGTCCCTGGCTGAATTTGTACCACTACTGGGGATTTTTTAGAAATTTGAATTTCGTACGGGCTAGTATAAGATAGCCCCCAATCTTGAATGTTGATATTTTGTATTTTTGAATGACTTAGTATGCCTCGTCACACCCGGAGAAAGCTTGCCGAGTGCTCGGTGGTTCGAGCTGCAATAGAGGATGCTTCAGATGATGAAGCGACGGCAACAAACGTGCCGGAGCCAGGCATGGTACCGCGGGGAGCACTCGTCTTTGTTGGTACTGGCTGGAGGCCTTCCGATCTTGTGTTCTGACCAGAGTTTCATTTGTCTCAGCGGCCTCGCGCTGGTTTGGTGAGTTTTGTACTGTGCTTTTATCTTTTGAACTTGTATAGACTTTTGAACTGATCCGCTCATCCGTAAGCTAATGGAGAGCCGTTGCACACTTTTTGGTCCTTGGCGGACCTTCACAAAGTTTTTCCGGTTGTCCATGCTGACGCGGAGGCTATGGAGATATGGTTGCGGACGGGCCTGGTTGATTTCTGGCGTGCCTCGGGAGATACTCAAAGGAGGACGGGCGCCAAAGCCCGACTTCAGGCTTTGTTGGAGCGATGGTGGGATACCACCGACACTTTTCATATGGCATGGGGGGAGATCACTATTACCCCTTTCGAGTTTGCCATGATCATGGGTCTTCCTTTCTTTGAGAGGAACGTGACTTTTGATTCTGATCTGAAGTGGCACTCAGATGGTGTCAGGGAGTTGTTTGGCCCTGTTGTTGATTTGGCGGATGATGACACCCACGCTTCCGTGACAGGGATCATGGACGCGATCCGTGATACGGACATATCTGTAGAGCAGAGGGTTCGACTCTTCCTCCTGGCTCTTGTGAGCAGATTGATGGTCCCTAGCAGGAATAGCCGGGTGCATGTGGGATTTGTGGAAGCTTTGAGGGACCTAAGGGCTGTGTCGAGCCTCAACTGGGGTGGTTTGGCATATAGCCACCTCTTGTATGAGATGAAGTACGCCTCGCGGACTTCACCGGAGAGCAAGGCGAGCATTGCTGCTTTGTGGAGCGTGCTGGAGGTATTTGAGACTCCTTCTACTTTGTATCTTGTACTTGTATGTTTGTATCTTGAATTTTGACTGAAGCTTTTTGCTTGTATTTTTTGAAGATTTGGATGTACGAGCATTTCCCGACTTTGGCGCCAGCTCGTACTAGGGATGCGGCTTACCCGTATGCTGCCTCTTGGATAGGAGCAGCGCGTAGGAGGATGTTCTTGTCGAGTTCTCGCAGAGCTTTGCGGGTTTTGCCTGTTGAGGAGGTATGCTCTTGTACTGTTCTGCCCTTTTGTATTTGTATTTGTATAGTTGCCTGAGTTGTCTGCTCTGTAGGTGGTTTGGCGTCCCTTTGTCGGTGCGCGGACACCTGTTCAGGCCATGCATGCCCATTTCTTGTCTGGGCAGCGGGTCTTGCTCCCGAGAGTATACCGCCACATGTGGTATTTGGGGGAACGAGTGTCCCTTCAGCAAAGTACGAGGGGCAGGCTTGTCCCCAAGGACCCACTGGAGACCATGTTGGCGCGAGATGAAGATGTCGCCCAGCTCTATTTGAATGCTGGGGGCGATGTTGTTTGTCTCCATTGGGAGCACTTTGTAGATAGGAGGGGTCGTCATGAGGACCTTTGGAAGAGGCTTGCTCCACCGGTACGCTTCGTATCGCCGGTGAGCTTTTAAACTTTGTACTATATTCTTGTATTCTTGTATTCTTGTATTCTTGTATTCTTATATTCTTGTATAATTGTATAATTTTATTCTTTGCAGGAGGAGGAGATCGACCCCGAGGATATTCCCTATGCTGACAAGGTTATCCGCTATGAGAACTCGGATTGGGAGCAGGTGGAGGTGACCGTTCCTGTGGCTTCTCCTCCACACCGGAGGTCGTATGATGCTGTACCAGAGCATTATGCAGCTTTAAGTACCGTTGTATTTTCTTGAAAATGTTGGTAATCTTGTATTTGGAAATTGATTTTGAATTTTGTATGCAGGCGCCTCGGGTGAGAGTGCGTCGTTGGATGCTCATAATTGATTCCTTGAAGAGTCATTGTGCCAAACTGACCCAGAAGCTTACTGGCCGGAACAGAGAGGTGCATTCGCTGACTGAGAAGTTGTATTCTTGAAATTTGAATATGGATGAGTGATTCTTGAATTTTGTATTTTGTATAGGAGCGTCGTCGAGGTCGCAGAGGTTCCGTTGACAGGGAGCCACAAACGGAGACTTCAGGAGGGCAGACGGGACCGTGCTTAGGTCTTGGTACTAATACTCATCAGAGGCATTCTGATGTTGACAGGGGAAGTGTTCCCTTTGTATATGCGGACCCTACCAGGCATTCTTTCGGAGGTCAGGGCAGTTCGATGCCTTTTGCGCCACCCCCTGGTCCTTTCTTTGGAGCTAGCAGCTCTCAGCCTTGGACTGTTGATTCTTGGGCTTACTGGTGTGAAATGGAGCGGATGCGACAGGCCCAGACCTTTGGGGCGCAGCGCCAGTTCATGGCGATGCCGATGCCTTTTCGGTACCCTTCTCCTCAGCAGGAGATCTACCGCTCTCCCGGTACTCTTCGTATTTCGGAGTAGGAGCCTGACCCCCCCTGGGACACAGCTAGATTAGGATCTGGAGCGCTTTAGGAGCCGAAACAGGAACAAGGAGCCCGTGGTTGACATTACGGCTGATGATGATTCAGACTGATCCTGCATGGTAGCGAGTTCCAGCTTGCCTCGGTTGGATTTTTGTATGGATTGTATTTTGTAGCTTGGATTTTGTATGGTTGGATTTCGAAATTGGTTTGGATCGGAATTTTGATGGTTTTGTACTTGAATTTTGCCGGGTTTGGAATTTTTGAATTTTGTATGGATGAAAATTTGAATTTTGTATGGGTTGTGTGTGCTTTTGAAATTTGTAGCTACATGTATGCATGAAAAATTTTGCAAAAATTTTTTCGGGTGTATATACCCACTATAAGCCCCCACTTTGACTGATGTTTTTTGGTTAGAAAAAGCGCAAGTCAAAGTATATTCAACTTTTGCTTATGCATATGCAGACTCTTGAAAAAAAAAATTTGCCCATTTTTTCGGGTGTATATACCCACTATAAGCCCCCACTTTGATTGAGGTTTTTTGGTTAGAAAAAGCGCAAGTCAAAGTATATTCAACTTTTGCTTATGCAGACTCGACTTAGGACGCCGATCTAGGACTAGAATGCTTAAATTTTGAACAGATTGACTCGAAATCGGCCCGAAGTGCTGACTCGGACTGCTTGGGAATTGCGCGGCTTGCGGCTTTGGAATCTTGAATAATTGAGGCTGCACTTTGCTGTCCAAAGCAATAAAGAGTGTGTACTCGGAATAGTAAAGAGGACGGTGGCCTCGTCCTTGCTGCAGACCCCTGCGCCAAACGCGGGCTCCGGCGTCCAGTGCCGGCGTAGTACGGTGGGGGTTGGCTTTTTGTATAAATAGGGTGCTTTCCGGATCATACTTTGCATCAATCCTTCCCTGCTTCTCTTTATAAACTGATTCCTCACGAAGATAGAGAGAAAATGGCCATATCTTTTGAAAATGCCTTGAACTCTTGGTTTGGTTCGCTAGGCAAGATGGAGAAACGGGAGCTTGATGGCATGCATCTTGGGGTGCTCGCCTCCTTTCGGTTTGTAAAGCTTGATGTGCACTTCATTCTTGCTACTTTGGAGGCTTGGGATCCAAATCATCATGTCTTTCGCTTTGGAAATAATGAGGTATGTCCCCTCCCTGAAGAGTTTAGTGCCATATTAGGGTGGCCCATTTTGCTGGAGCCATGCATGCCTAGTGTTGAGGAACACTTTTTCTTGGGCTTTGAAAGATTCTTGGGCTTGAAGCCCCCACTTTTGAGTGCTGTTGTATATGGCCGAGGGGTGGATTTGTCCTTCCTTGCTAGTTACTTTGCTGGGCTTGATGTCCCCAAGGTTTTCCGCTTGAGGGCCTTGAGTTTTTGTATATTTGCTCGCTTCCTCTTTTCGAAGCAGGGGTTTGGTAATGGCGATGCCTCCCTAATAGAGATTGTGGAGCAGTTTGCTAGTGGTCGGGACCCAATGCCGCTTGTAATTGGTGAAACATTGATGGGCCTTGATATGCTGAAGTCGGACCCCTCTTCTTTATTGTCGGAAAGTCCGGTATTACTCTAAGTAAGGATCTGGAGCTTTCTTGTATATTGAATTTGTACTTGTATTTTCAATGTTGAATCTTGAATTGATTTTCTTGTATACTCCCCAAGGTCTGGCTTATGGAGAGACTCATGCTGGTGGCACCACCGAAGAACATGGAAAGCTAGAATAGAAAAGGGTTCACTGTGCGGCCCATGATGTATGGCCGACTTTCATTGGATGAGTGGCGATGCGCACTCTCTGGGATTGAATCTTGTATAAGGTGGGTAGTTCCTTGGTGGGGAATTACTGCTATGAGATATGCACTCGGCTCTACAGCTTTGAGGGTACCGAGCCTCACAATGTTGGTCTTCTACTCGCCTGCCCGAGTGATGAGATAGTATGGTTTGAAACAAGAAGTCCCTGATTGTGCTGAAGAGAACCCGAGACCTGTTGCGCTGAATTCAGATCGACTTGAAGTTTGGAGGCGGTATTAGGTTGCCAAACCGTTCTTGAATATTCAGTTCCCACCTGAGCCAGTTACTCTATCTGCGAGGTATATTGTATGGATGAAAGGCCCAAGCCAGAGGGACACTTCTTTTTCCGGACCGGCTAGAGTCCGAGGTTCTAGGGTTAGACGCCTTGCATCAACTGATTATGAGGAAGGTGACGGGAGTGTGGCCCGTCCGGTGCTGACCGATCTGAGGCCAAAGGAGGTTCGTCATCCTCCTGTCTAGGAAGACTAGCAAGTTCCTTCTCCCGCCGCTTGGGCAAGGGGAAGATTGATGATTGATTGCAGAAAGAGCCGGGGGATAGTACTCAAGGTGCCAAGACTCGAGAGCATAGTCTCCCGACCCTAGATCTTTGTAGGCTAATTGTGTTTGAAGTTGTACTGGAAGGAATTGTGTTTTAAGAGTGTGTTTGGAAAATGTATTTAGAAGATGTGTTTAGGAAGTGTGTTTAGGAAGTGAAAAGGCTTTTGAACTTTGCTTCACTTGATCCCAACCTTGTTCTTGAATTAACTTTGAAGGCCTTAGAGCCAAATAAAGAGTTATTGTGTTAGATTCCGCTTGAACATGCTTTGTTTTGTATTTGCACATTTGGAATAAAGACAACAACATCAATTGAATTTTGAATTTGTTTTTTAGTATGCCCTTAATTGAGGAAATTTTAAATTTTTTTGTATTAAAGTGGCCGGGCCTCGGAATGAGGTTGCCTACGTGTCCTGTTACGGAATCAGGCCGAACGTAGTTCTAACTTACAGAACTTTTTGAATTGGATTTTGAATTTTGAACATAGAACTAAGACATAGAATTTCTTGAGCTGATCGAGGTTGGTCAGAGATCTGAATTATGTTCCATCGATGTCTGTTAGTTCGACTGCTCCCCCGGAGAGGATTTTCTTGACAATGTATGGTTCTGTCCAGTTGGGTTTGAATTTTCCCCTTGGGTCCATGATGCTTTTGCGAAGGGTTTTTAGGACAAGATCGCCCTCCTTGATGTTTCGGGTTCTGACCCTCTTGTTGAAATGTCTGGCCACTCGGCGCTGATAGACTTGTACATGGTGAGCGGCTTGAAGTCGACGATCATCGAGCATGATTAGCTCATCATATCTTGCTTGTACCCATGCTGCTTCTGGGATTTTGCTTTCAAGGACTATCCTTAGAGAAGGTATCTCCAGCATGATAGGTTGTACTGCCTCCATTCCATAGACAAATGAAAATGGGGTTGCACCAGTTGAAGTGCGAATTGAAGTTTGATATCCCCACAATGCAAAATGCAGCTTCTGGGGCCAGTCTTTGTAGTTGGTTGTCATTTTCATGATGATGGTCTTGACATTCTTGTTGGCTGCTTCGACTGCCCCATTAGTTTGCGGGCGATAAGGCGAAGAACGATGATGTTGAATTTTGTACTCGGTGAATAGATCTTCACACTCTCCTTGAAAATGGGTTCCCTGGTCACTAATGAACTTGTGAGGAACTCCGTATCTGCATATGATGTTTTCTTGTATGAACGCCGCCTTCTATGACGAAATTGGCTGATTGTAATCGTAATGCCCTTTGACTCTTGCTTGAAAAGTGCGGGGGATATTCAGTGTTTTGCAGATACCTTTGAATGTCAGTAAACCAAGGTTCCTCTCTGTCAGGCTCGAGGTCGTCAATAGCATGAACATATGCTGCTTCTTGACGTGTTTCAATTGTAAGTGGCATTTCATCCTTGCCATTTGGAATGTT
This sequence comes from Spinacia oleracea, assembly GCF_020520425.1. NCBI lineage: Eukaryota > Viridiplantae > Streptophyta > Magnoliopsida > Caryophyllales > Amaranthaceae > Spinacia > Spinacia oleracea. The sequence continues at coordinate 156,595,654 of NC_079490.1, read as the reverse complement.
GATCATTGAAGCCAGCTTTGCTAGTGCGTCGACGAATTGATTCTCCTCTTTTGGGAGGTATGTATAGCGAAGCTCTTCTACTTGCCTAGACAACTTCTCAAGATAAGATTGGTATGGGACCAAGCTTTCTCTCCTTACTTTCCACTTGCCGGAAATTTGATTGATGATCAGGGAGGAATTCCCGTATACTCAAAGTTTTTGGACACCCAATGCTAAGGCGGCTTTCAGGCCCAGAATGCATGCTTCATATTCTGCCGCATTATTTGTGACGTTGAATTGCAGTTTTGCTGACATAGGAATGTGGGTGCCGTCCGGGGCTACTAGAATCACTCCAACACCACATCCATTCTGATTTGAAGCACCGTCAAAGTGCAGCGACCAACTGCCATCGCTTGTCATTAGGATTTGCTCGTCGGGTAAGTCATAATCCTCCTCTTCTGCCTCGACAGGACAGTCGGCTAGGAAGTCTGAGACTGCTGAACCCTTGATAGACTTTTGAGGGGTGTATTTGAGATCGAATTCTGCTAACATGACCAACCATTTGGACAACCGTCCGTTGAGAGCCGGTTTTTCGAACAAGTACTTGAGAGGACCTGCTTTGCTAATTACATGCAATGTATGGGAGAGCATGTAGTGCCGTAGTTTCTTTGTGGCCCAAACCAAGGCAATGCTGAGTTTCTCGAGCTGAGTGTATCTTGTTTCGTACTCGATTAACTTTTTGCTGATGTAGTATACGGCGTTCTCTTTGCCTTCGATCTCTTGGGCGATCATGGCCCCTACTGCTGATTATGTCGTTGTAAGGTAAAGCCTGAGGGGAATCCCTGGCATGGCTAGCTTTAGCACTGGCGGGTTGGAAAGGTAGTCTTTGGTAGTATTGAATGCATGCTGGCAATCCTCATCCCAGACTTTGGGCTCGCTTTTGCGGATCTTTCAAAATACCGGTTCACAGATCATAGTGAGCTTTGAAATGAACCTACTGATGTATTGCAGTTTGTCGAGAAACCCCCGAATCTCTTTTTCATTCGTTGGCGGCTTCATCTCTTGAATGGCCTTGATTTTCGAAGGATCAGCCTCAATCCCCTAAGAACTGATGACATATCCGAGCAACTTGCCCGACGTTACCCCAAATGCACACTTTTGAGGATTGAGCCTCATATTGTATTGCCTGAGGCTGTCGAAGAATTTTCGGAGTAATGAGGTATGCTCATGTCGCTCTTTGGATTTGACGATCATGTCGTCGACATATACCTTTATTTCCCTGTGAATCATATCGCCCATGATAGATGTGGCTGTTCTTTGATAGGTTGCCCCTGCGTTCTTCAGTCTGAACGGCATAACTGTATAGCAATATGTACCCCACTGAGTGATGAAGGTTGTCTTCTCCATATCCTCCTCTGCCATGGGAATCTGATTGTAGCTTGCATACCCGTCCATAAAAGAGAGTAAGGCATGATTTGCGGTGTTGTCGACCAGAATGTCGATGTGAGGCAATGGAAAACCGTCTTTAGGGCATGGCCCTGTTAAGATCTCTGTAATCAACACACATTCGTACTTTGCCGTCTTTCTTTGGAACGGGGACGACAGTAGCAATCCATTCTGGATATTTGGCTTCTCGAATAAACCCGGCTTCTAGCTGCTTAGAGACTTCTTCTTGAATTTTGAGGGAAACATCCGGTTTCATGCGACGGAGTTTTTGCTTGATCGGTTTTGAACCTGGGATGAGGGGAATTGTATGCTGACCGATGCTTGGATCAACCCCTGGCATATCATGATAGGACCTTGCGAAGGCGTCTATGTACTCTGAAAGTAGCTTGATAAGATCATCCCGCTCTGCTTGGGATAGAGTTAGACCAATCTGAACTAGTTTCGGATCACTGCTGTTAGAAAGGTTAAAATTTTCTGTTTTCTCAATCATGGGCGTCCTGTTTTCATGATTTTCAATAGCTTTTAGTAATTCAAGGTCAGTTTCTTGTGAAGCAAAGTTGTTTGGATTAGAAGAGTGTTTTGAATTTGGACTTGAAGAGTAGGAGGAATTTGAAGTATTATTGAAATTGGCAATCATTACATAGACAACTTTAACTTGAAAGTCGCGCGACCTTTGGAGGCTCTTGATTGATGCAAGACTCTGGCCCTAGACTCTTAGACTCATCACTAGACTCGAAAATTGAAAGACAAACTCTGGACTTGAACAAAAGATACTAATCATATAGATAGTTCTCGGGGTACTCCCAAACGTCCACGCCATCATTATCATCATCATAGGCGGGGCTACATCTACAGATCTGCAGGACTTGATTCCAGACCTGGTTCCACGTGCTGTAGGGAAATGCAGCGAAGCAGCCTTTGCATGAGGTATTGAGTCCTAAGAGGAACATTCTCACCATTTTGCCCTCAGGCAGCTCAGGCTTGATTGTATGAACAGAGATTTTCCACATGTGGTAGATCCTTGGATGCATTCATCTTTTTCCTGACACAGAGTCGTCTTTTGCTTGATAGAAGTGCCATGGAAGCTTGAACCTTTGAGGGTGAGATAGGCAGGGCCGTCTAATAGCTCCTCGAACCAAGGTATATCGAAGTTGGCAAGTACGTCGATGACCAGAAATTCAGCACTGTTGTAATAAGTCTCAAAAGAGAAGACTAGCTCGAGGACCCCTAGGATCTTGTATGTAATGCCCTGGAACTTGATGGTCTGCTGGGTAGTTAGCATTAGGTCATAATCGGAGAAGCCCAAAGCTTTCAGGGTGGCAAGGGGATAGATGTTTTCTTGAATGTCGGTGGTTACCCTCTGCTTTGGGATCACCCAGTTTTGAACATTTGGAATGAGATGGCAGAAGCTCAGAATCATCAGCTCGTATCCCGGCTTGTATACTGTGGAGATCAGGTTGCATGGAAAATCCTCTCCTTCATCTTTACCATCACAGGAGATAGCTTACACCGAGGGAGACTGCTTGGCTCCTGGTGGTAGGGGCAAAGTCTTGTTATCGACCGTATTTTGGATTAGATGCTTGAGCTTGAAGCAGTTTTCAATGTCATGTCCATTCCCCTGGTGAAACTTGCAATATACTGTAGGGTCCCAGCTTTTGGACCACTTGTCGACTGGAGGGTCTGGTGTAGGACCAATTGGAGTGATGACTTGCTTCTCAGCCAACCGATCGAAGGCGTCGCTATAGGTCATACCGAGGTTGGTGAAGACCCTTTGAGGCCTGTTCTGGAAGTTGCGCTGATTTCTGTTGTTCTTGAAGTTGTTTTGCTTTGGACCTTGAGGATCTTCTAGGGCGTTGACCTCATGGACCTTGTGTGTTGCTTCAGTTTTCTTACCCTTCCACTTTTCAGCTTGTGGAGTTGGTGCTAATGGTGCTTTCATCAGATCATCCTCTATATCGACTCCGATGTCATAGGTCCTCTTGAAACTTTCCAGGCCTAGGTATTTCATGTGAGTGTTGTACTTTGGAAGGAGCCCAACAATAAAGATCTTGACCAATTCTTTCTCGGAGGGTCGAGTCACCATTTGGGAAGCCATTTCTCTCCATTGGTTGAGATAGTTGGTGAAACCTTCTTGAGGCCCTTGCCTGAGAACCTCTAGCTCTCTCAGAGTAGTTTGAAGTTGAATGTTGGGCTGATACTGCTCCATGAATGCGCGAGCAACCGCATCCCATGTACTGGTTTGATGTTCTTTGAGTGAGTAGTACCACTTTTGGCAGACTGGCTTCAGAGACATGGGGAATACCACAGGGTATAGCTCGAGTTCGACCCCCTTAAGTGCCATTGTAGCTCTGAAGTTCTTGAGGTGATACTTAGGATTGTCAGTTGACTTGAATTTCGGAATGTCATTGGCGGAGAATTTGTCTGGCAGATTCTCCTTCCCCTTGAGGTTGTCCTCCATTGAGGTGTCGAAATAGTTCTCTTGATTGGTGACCTTATTGACCAGATTCTCGATCTTTTTGGTTAGGTCATCGGTAGGTGCGGCCTGTTCCACAATATCCAGTCGGTTGCTTATGCTCTACACATTGGTGCTGAGGCTGGCGACAACGGCTATGAGCTGGGTGAGTTGATCGGGGGCAGACATTTGGACCGTTTCTTGAAAAGGACTTGAAGCTTGATTTGTAGAAGGTGAGCTAGCTGCTTGCTCAACGCCGGCTATAAGGGAGGCTAGGGCTAATGAAGCTCTCTTCAACCTTTCTCCTCTTCGGCGAACCCACAGGATCTTTGGACTCCTAATTAGGACACATGACATGATTTTAGAACTTGAACTTCCGGACACATGATATGATATGCATGCAATGAATAAGACCTAGACTTGACTCTAAGCATCACTCCGAAGATTCAAGATTTTGGATTTTGTATTTATATTCGGGATTTGCGACCCGTTGGAAGTATTTGAGAGGAGACTTCATTCTTTTGTGGAAATTAACTCCTTGTGCTGGAACTTGAAGAAGAAAGGATTTGGATTTTGAACTATTTTAGGGGAATTCCAACCCATTTGAAATTTGGACTTGTATTATTTCAAGGGATTTTCAACCCATCGGAAATATTTTAGAAGATTGGACTTTGTAGTATTTCAAGGGAGTTTCAACCCGATCGAAAGGGAATTGAATTTTGTATTATTTCGAGGGGATTTCAACCTGTCAATGGAACTTGGAATATTTTAGGGGAATTTAACCCATGGGAATTTGGGACTGCATTTGTATTATTTCTGGGGAGTTTCAACCCGATTGAAAGATAATTGAATTTTGTAATATTTCAAGGGGATTTCAACCTGTAGACACCTACTTTTGTCCCCGTTCCCGCAAGGGAAAGGTTCGATGATGAAAGCATAAAAACTCCACTTGACAACGCATCTCCTATTAAATAAACGAATATCGATTCCCCATTTCATTTCACCCGAAACCTGCTATTTATGGAAACCTGCTAAAAATAGTAACTGCCGTAAAAGGTAGCTTCTAAAAGTGGCAAATCATAAAAGATAGAAACCTGTCAGAATTAGGTGTTGCATTCCAACATAAATCCTAAATGAGATAGAAAACTGCGAGAATCCTATTCCTAATATGATTCAGAAATAAGAGTTACGTATTAATTAAAATCCTAACGAGCCTAGAGTTCGTAACGGGCCCAGACGCATTCCGTCATAAAATTGATACGCGCTAAAAGACTCGAATTAATCTCAAACTCTACGGATTTCAGGAATCCGAATCTGACTAAAGAAAACAGCCCAGACCCTATTTTCAACGCCTGGCTCTGGGCGCCGAAATCTTCGGCGCCCAGGCCTGGGCGCCGAAAGTTCTTGGGTACGTGTTTTTTCCTAATTCTTTGTGGATTAGAACTCTAGAATTCTATCTTTCCACGAACTCTTCCCTATAAATAGGCCCCTAAATTCAACGTGAAAGGACACAACAACACACAATTATATTCTGAGTATTGACTCCAACCCTTAGCCTAAGCCTCTCGCTGCGAAACTGTTCACGCGTTCTGTCGCAATCGATCCATAAATCGAACAGAACGTATCCTGTCCCATAATTGAGATTCGTTAAATAAAAAGGAGAAATAGCAAAGTCAAAGTGGTTAGTTTTCTGAGAACCGTGACGCACCTCTCAAGGGTGCGTCGTAATGTTTCCCTTTTCGATGATTTAACTGCTTTCCTCGCCCTTTTTATGAACTGTTAAACTAACCTAATCTGATTGTTCTATCACGCCTAACAAATATAATATTTTTGGGAAATCGGATTATCATGCTAGGTCCCTTAATGCTATTTAAATCAGATAATCACGATCGAATTAGTATTACATGTTGCATATTGCTAAAATCAATTCAGATTAGTTTAATAGTTAACGCATGTCCCTTCAATTATTTATGCTGAGCTAGTAAGGATATCCTGCCTCTGGAGTTATCGACGAGCGAAGTACTCCTCTCGGTAGTTACAGTCCCCCGAACCCTCAATCTCTACCTTGCGGGTGTATATTGAGAGATCCCCACACCAGGGATCACAAGGGAACCTACGGCCGTCGTGGTCAAACATAATTGCACTCCCTTTATGTCATGATAACCGGGTTTTGTCAGTTTTTCTCATTGTCGTTAAAAACTGAATGGCGACTCCTATATTACTAGTCAATTGGGTGTATACTCACAGGAAATCCAATTACACTTGATTGAATAAAAGAATCGTCACACCCACGAGGGACGAGGTCACGCATTAGCCTCGCGCTTTTTCGACCCCCTCACAGTGGCGACTCCACTGGAGATAGTGAAGGAAATACTCGTGCTTGTAGGTAATCAAAATAGCCGAAGGGTGAAACAATCCTACCCCGCGTTTATTTCCCCGTCAAGTTGGGACGACCTGAAAATCAGCATATTAATGTGAACGGACAGAACATCATAACGAATCTCGGCTCCCTCAGGAGTTGGGACTAAGGATACCTTTTTTTCGCCAATAGGGGGGTGCATACGCCGCTCATGTTTCCCACTCGGTACTTGTGCAGGTAGTACACCTATCCCGAACCCAATCGCTCGCTCATTAGGTCCCTCTCGCCTGCATGCCCCCTTGGCTTGCACTTGCGGGTTGGCCTCTTGAGCGAAATTCGTCTGTTGAAGACACTACCTCGACCGGGGCATGTGTTGGATCTACGATAGAAGCGGTACCAAGCCAGGCGCAAATAAACTACCCATAGAAGCCTATCATAAACTACGTGGCATATTTAATTTTCAAATCCATTTTTGTAATGTAGTTATGTGTAGCGAAATATGTGATTGTGTGTGACAAACTATCCTAGAAAACCAACGACCTTAAAAATTGCCCAAACATTCATAGACTAATTTGCCAAAGAGTTATACCAAAACACGTGTTCCGCAAACCCGAATGATCGCCACAAAATAAGCGACGCTCGGGATGGCCTGTAACGAATCCCACAAACGCTGTTACGCGTAAAGGACGTTATTAGGCAAGCACGCAAGTAGAAGTCGCATAAACAGAAGACTGAAAACGAGAACCAGCCAGGGACGCATTTTCAACGCCCATGGCTGGGCGCCAGAATTTCTCACGCCCCTCGTTGGGCGCTGAAGTTCCTGCTTGGCCTTCTGGTCAGGCGCAGCAGCCTCAGTGCCCGCGCGAAAGGAAAATACGTAGCGCAAAAAAAAAAAATATTCATCAAAAGAATTGCTACGAGGGCGTAAGAAAAGCACTCGATTTCAAAAAGCGACTCGTGAAAAAATTAATAACTCTTTGTGTCGTTGTTGGGCCTCCTACGACGGCAATGCTCGGCACCAAAACCGAACATGCTAACAACTATGAATGTCACACGGGCAAGTGTTTCGAAAATCCAAAGAATGACTAAAATAAAAAAAAACCAAAAAAGTGTACCGACAGAAGAAAGAGCGAAAAACCAATTTAGAGAGTCGAAGTCTAGACTAAGTAATGCTTGAAACTTTGGGAACCTAAACTTTAGCTTATCTTATGCCTAGGACTGGTCCTGCCACTTGGTGCCGATCAGGGAATCAACGGTTAGTGCGTCTCGAAGATACATCGCCAACACCAGGTTTAGTAACTCCAAGCTCCGTCCGTCGTCCCTCGTTTCAAGGATCTCCGCTTCCCCAACCTCGATTCGCACCTTCTAACATGTCCATCGAAGATTTGCGAGACCAGATGGTCCAAATGATCCAACTTATGGGCCAAATGAAAATGGAAAATGAAGCTTTAGCGGCTGCGCAAGCCAAAAATGACCTCGATAACGAGAAGAGGATCGAAAAAATGGTCCTACAGCAAACCATGGGGAGCAAATACTTCTCCCTCGATCCTGAACCTTTTCCTAGCAAATTACCAGAAAAATTCAGTTCATCTGACTTGCCAAAGTTCAAGGCCACGGATAACCCCCGTGATCATCTACTGAGCTTTGTGAATACCATGAACTTGAAAGGTGTGGACAAGTCCATGTACTTACCTGCCTTTCCTTTGTCCTTGGAACCTGTGCCGCTCAAATGGTACTATCACCAGGACCCTAAGATCTTCCCCACTTGGGAAGACTTTGTCAATGTCTTCATCAAGCAATACTCGTCGAACATGGATTTTCAAGTCACCATGCGCGAGCTGGAAGTTCTCTTCCAAAAGAAAAATGAGGGTTTCACAACCTACTTTGCTAGATGGAGGGACCAGGCGGCCCAGCTAATCAATAGGCCTCCCGAAATAGAATTGGTCCAAAAATTCATTGACAACCTGGACCCGGCTTACAGACAACACCTTAGGTACCTGGGACTCGACACTTTCAAAAGAGTTTATGATGTGGGAATAAAGATCGAGGACGACCTCGCCAAAACCATACAGAGCAAACCCACATATAAGACCAACACCTATAATCGGGGTAACACATCCCAAGCCCAAGAAGTCCATGCTGTAGAAGAGGCTCCCGCCCGAAGAAACCCTGTAAGATGGGTCCGAGACCGAAAGTTTGCCCCACTCGGGTCAACTTTGGTACAAGCCTTTGAAAGACTAACCAATCAAGGAAAGTTGAGACCTATAGGCCCCACCCGTGACCCTCCTGTCAAAAACAAATATTGGGTCGAAGGTACTTACTGCAAATTCCATCAAGGAAATGGGCACGACACTGAAAACTGTTGGAGTCTAAAACATACGATCCAGGACATGATAGAGGATGAAGTGATACCTCTCCCTAACGTTGGCAAACCCAACAACAACAAGAGCCCACTCGGCTCTTGTCACATCTCTCTCGACCAACCAGAGAATTTCGACCCCACGGTGTATATTACACCTCAAGGTGCACCACTCGCTGTGGTCCCTATGGATCGAATCGAGAGGGAAGTGTGCGGTGTGTGGAACGATGATGCTGAAGATATTTACCTATCTCAAGTCTCGGGCCAGGACTTCTTCACTGAAACTTGGCCCGGGTATGCTCTCATTGACACCACCCCTCAGGAGCTCGAGGTCGACAACCTCACCCGATCCGGAAGGATATACCAAACGGATATTCACCCGCCTCCTATGGACAACATCCCGGTTAGGCAAACTCCTGAGAATGGACGGCACGCCACCGTCGCGGAAGTCATTGAAAATCCTCTCCTGAAACAACTAAAAAGAACCAAGGCTGAGATTACCATCTGGGATCTTATGTGTACTTCAAAGGAACATCGCGAAAAGCTTATTCGCTCACTTGACCTCATCTTAGTACCTACAGATATCACACCTGACTCATTGGTTAGCCATGTCACGAGAGATACCGGAGAAAAGGCCATAATTTTCACTGATAAAGACTTACCCAAAGAGGGGGGTGCTCACAATAAAGCCCTTTACCTAGTGGTTGGATGCAAAGGACAAAACATCCCCCTAGCGCTCGTAGATAATGGTTCGGCGGTTAATGTCTGCCCATTGCGAACCGCCCATTGCTTGGGGCTAGGAAACGATGACTTCCAAACCTCCACGCAAGGGGTACGAGCTTATGATAACTCCCGAAGGCCTGTATTGGGAAAAATCAACCTTACCATACAAACCGGGCCTGTGGCACGCACCACGGAGTTTCAAATAATCGACATCAAGCCCACTTTCGACCTCCTCTTGGGGCGACCTTGGCTCCATGACTTAGGAGGTGTGGCTTCTACCTTGCACCAAATGGTTAAACTTAACCATAACGGGGTAATACTAGAAATCCGCGCCCCTCCTCTCGACGTCAGTTGTACTATGGTTGGAACGGCTGAAGCTGCAGACGACCTTTATGGGTTTCAAATGGAAGAAACAATCCAGTTCATCTAAGATTATGATCCAGCATTCCTAGACCCGCATGCGTCCCGAGTCATCCCTAGAATGATGTTAGCTCAAGGCTATTTTCCAGGAACCCCATAGGGCATAAGGAAGAAGGAATGCACATTCCATCCTTTTCCCGACAAATCTACTCCCTTTGGCTTGGGTTATGAACCAACGGAGGAAGATATTGCAGACCGCCTATCTAGGCTACGCCTTAACAAAACTAAACAAACCACCCTCCTTCCCCCGTATCAAAGGACCCTTAACGGGATGTTCGTTCGGGAAGGAGAAGAACACCCATGCTGTGATTTCCCTGAACCCTTCGTTCAGGATGGCTTGCTAAAACCCGGATTTGAAATTGTCCATGACTGCCACACCTTGGATGAGGCACCCCACCTCACCAAGACTAAAACAGCTGAAATATTGGACAACCAGGCTCTATGTACATTGTTTAACGAATCGAGGCCTATGGAGGACGAGACTGTGATGACTACCCTAGCTTTACAAGATGAAGGTTTCGATCCAACCCGGTTAATCTCTCCTGCATCAACACTAGAAGAGGTCGAGAACGGATGGGTGAAGACATATCAGTGGGTCAATGCAAAAGGAATGGAATTCAAGATGAGTACTGGTGAAGGACCGAAGTTTTATGAGACTAAACCCCAGGCTTGAGCCACATAGAGCACCATTAGTAAAAAGCGCCTAGTAGTTCTTTAGATTGATAGAAAAAAATAATAGAGACTTTAGATGGTCCTAAGGCCCCTTAGAGTGTGGGTCAGTTTTATTTCAGTGTGTTTTCCTTACTTTCCGAATCAATAAAGGCGTAATATTTCTCCTAAAAATTTTATTCTAACACTAAATAAACAACAAATGTACTTGCAAAATACAAAAATAAAGAGGCGGCCCACTCTAGGCCCAACAAACAAAGCCCACTCGGTTTTGAAATAGTGCCATGGGAACCAATTCCCGAAACCCACAAAATAAACCACACTATCCCATTCATATCCCCAAAACCTAAAAAGCCAACCAGTGTCATCATAAGAGCCAATCCATGCAACCCAAAATCAAAGGAAATCAAAAATTTAAAACAATGCAAATGTTACCAAAAAAAAACAGATTCATAAAACATAGATTCCATCATACCCTTCACTAACAACCCACCTCCAAAGCCTACACAAAGATCTTCATAACTTCCGCACCCTAACTCCATTTTCAAAACTGTTTCAAGTCACCAATAGAAAAAATTAATCCAGACAAAATTGCATTTCACGCTAACAGTCAAAAAAGCCCCCAAGATAGCCTCAAAATTAACTTTAAATACGAAGCAAAATATCAAGGCACAAAAAAAAAAAAAAAAACGCAAGAACATGTGAAGCAAAGCGTCAAAAATTGACCGCCCAAGTCATTTTCAGCGCCCAGGGCTGGGCGCCGAAATTTCTGACGCCCCAGCCTGGGCGTTGAAACTCTCTGCCTGCCAAAAGTTTTCTTTTTGAAAGTGCTCGTCATTTTATCCTCACACAACGGAAAAATAACGAACACTTGGGGGGTACAGTACGTATCCAAGTAGGTTTACCAAGAATATGGCTATACAAATTAGTCGAATTTTACGCAACCTATGGCAAAAAACGGCAGATGAAAATAATGATAAATACTTCACTCATTTGACCGATTAAGTAATATGTTTCCACTTCAGGACATATCTACCGAAATCCGGCATACTAGAACTTATTCTAAAGCTAGAACTACGCGCGACCTGATTCTGACAAGATACGTAGGCAATCCTTACCAAGGATTCGGTCCAAATAAAAAATTATATTCTTTGTGCAAAAAGTGTTAGACGTATAAAATACATAAAAAAAAAGGAGAAACAAAATAAAAGAGTGAAAATAAAAAAATACGCCTTTGTTAAAATATAATAAGAAGGAAAACAAAGTGCTAGGAATAAAAAACAAACACAACTGAAATAAATAAAGGGCACCTAGACCCTAACAAGAACTACACTACTCTAGTTCGTCCGGATCATCAAATAAAGTCTTGTAGAGAGCAATGTTCGCAGGATCCACCACCACAGTCTTCTGCGCTGCCCCAATATCAATCTCCATAAGAACCGGCTCCTGGACACTAACTTCCAAAGATGTCAAGGCTTCAGAAACATTCTCAATTATAGCACGCTCAGCCTCGAAGGCACAGGCAATGGTGGGAGAAGGGTTATTATCATCAACTAGACTAGCCACTGTTTCTACAGGCGGCTGAGCCTTCCTAACCCATACATTGTTCCGGCGACGATCTCCGCGAGAGCTTGCGTTTCTTTTAACAACATCAGGCCCCTTCATGTTAGGCATCTTTTTAGGCCTGAAACTGGAACGGGGAGGAACTTCCTTTTGCTTTCGATCAGGACGAGCTTTCACAGTCTTAATACTATAGGTACGAGGTCTGGCAGAATCAGGACCCTCATACTTAACACGAATACGAGGTATCAAAAGCTCAGCCGACTCCCCATTTCGAGCCTCGCTCCTCACATCTTGTCATCGGAGCTCATCCACAACTTGTAATTTTCAGAAAGACCCACAAAGCCATTTGTAGCTACGGACCAACGCGGGAGACCATCATAATACTTAGCCCACGCTAAGACCCGTGTTTGTGAAAAGGCCGCTACCTTAGGTGGTACCGTATCAGAAAAGGGGATAGTCTGCCTTAAACCATATTGACGCATGACTCGGTAAGGGAAAATATAAATGGGACGAGATAGCCCCAACAAAGAAACATAAACTGATACATCAGACCCCCCTGTCATAGTAGTCAAACCCCACCATGGTAACCCCCACTTAATAAAAACAAATGCCATAAGTAAAAAAGGAGATCCATTCGGCCTCGTCCTGGCCTTGGTGCAAGTATTTTCGGTTACCCAAAGCTATAGGGCGATAATGTTTAGGATCGGCAGGAGCTTCCAAAAGTCTAAGCCGTTCCGCAAGCCAAATCTGTAAGAACAGGTACGATCGAATCAAAAGAATGAAAAGAAAGAAAAAACGGTTCCTGGGGCGCAGTTTCAACGCCCAGGACCAGGCGCCGAATATTCCAGCGCCCAGCCCTGGGCGCTGAAACTCAGCCCCAGGCAAAAAGAAATATATGCAAAAAAAAAAAACATACATGCGCGCAAGGAAAAGATCGATTACCTGCAGCAATAGGGGGCTCCCCTTAAAATATTCAGATTTGGCGCCCTTCTTCAGTTCATCCGCACTCAGCAAAGTCTCAGCAACAACCAACGGCATAATAGAATAGCAACTTTCCATCTGGCTAATCAAGGGGATCAACCTTATGTCACCGAACTCACAATTATTATTCGACAGCAAATAATGATTCAACAAGCAAAATACAAGGGCTCGAATGTTCAATTTTTGTTCGGTCATATTCTTACTAGGCCTAAAGTGATGTTTTACAAGTTTCGCCAAGTTAACCTTATCATCTACAACAATTTCAGCAAACATGTTATCATCTAGCCCTAGGAAAGCCCTTATGGTTGTTTTACCCTCTTCAAAAGTGCCAGGGGTAACAGGAGTAGCATTAGTAGGATAACCAAGGATCGCAGCAAATTCATCAGGCAAAGGACATATTTCATTGCCCCGAAAGGCAAAAACATGATGATCGGAGTCCCAAAAGCTTAGGGCAGCATGCAGAAAGTTATAATCAATATTAATTTGTTGTAAGCCTAAAAGTGCCTCTAAGTGGTATTCTTTTAACTAAGTTTTTTCTGTGGGAGTAAGCGCCCGCAGCCAACGCCTAACAGTCCGTTGGAGTGAGAAAGTAGGGATCGACATGGCAAAAGCAGTGAATAATTAGAGCACATCAAAAGGAGAGAAAGAATTTGAGAGTGGTGGAAAATAAGGACGTATCTAGCCCCTATATATAGCTGAAAGCACCCAATGACATCCTGATCCCATTCGGAAACGTGTTAGTGAAGGAAATAATGCCCTTGGTCCAAGTATGCATTCAATGTTAAGTCTAATAAATGCGGTTCAGTATTAATTAACAAGCTAATAATTCAGTGAGATCAAGTGAGCTGAATGCCTGACTAGAGGCCGCTTCAGTTCAAGTGGAATTAATGATATTCATCCACAGCTTACTCTTGACTGAACCCGTAGGGTCACACAAATAGTACGTAAACGGATCAAGTATTTAATGGCATTAAATACTCCATCTATGGATATTCGGAATCGACGGATCTTGGTTTCAGTGGGAGCTAAGATCGTCACAGGCAAGAAATGAATACTCCGGAAACGATGATATTGCCGGAAACGGAAATATGGATCGTATCGGAAATATAAATATTATCCAAGTCGTAGATGTTACCGGAAACGGAAACATGGTACGTATCGGAAAATATTATCGGAAATGGAAATATTGCCGGAATCGGAAATATTGCCGGAAACGGAAATATTGTCAGAATCGGAAATATTATCGGAATCGGAAAATAATTCCGGAAACGAAAATATTAAATATTTGTTCGAAACGGAAATTAATTCCGGAATCGGAAATATTAAATATTGTTCGTATCGGAAATGAATTCCGGAACCGGGAATTTAATCGGAAGCGTATCGTACGAATAAACATCGGACGAGCTTGCTAGACGCAAGGCCTAGCACGAAGCTAGGCCCAACGCCTAGCAAAGCCCGCGCGCGACCAAAGCAAGCAAAGCCCAAACGCGAGAGCAAGGCCAGCAGGCGCGCGCCCCTCGTGGGCTGCGAGCACTTGCTGGGCCTGGGCTCAGCGCGCGCGCGCGCACGGCGCCCCTCGTGGGCTGCTGCGCCTGCGTGAGTGTTTGTGCTTGCGTACGAAACCTTGATCGGTTAGGATTCGTATAAGATTAATTCCCTAAGTCTACTAGATAAATTAAGTGATTGAATTTTAGATTAATTCAGATTCACTAAATTGTTTCCTAGTAGGATTCTAATATCCGATACCCATGCCCTATAAATAGGTGATCAATGCTCACAATTTATATCGAGTATTCAAGTATTCAAAGTGATTTTTGAGAGCAAAATTCAGTCATACAATTGCCTATAAAGTGCCGAAAATTCTAAGTACCTTAAGGGCGATTCTAGTTGGTTAAGCTTAAGGCGGATCCGGACGTGCTGTGGACTATCTACGGAGGGGCGACACTTGGAGTCCTAAAGACTTGTTCTTGTTCGGTTCGGGCGCAGCTAGGGAAGGCACGCAACAAAGAGTATGCATCTAAACTATGCTAAATGATTATGTGTAAATAATATGGTTTCCTGGCTTTATGGTTTTTCCGCATGATTTATGAATTGTCATATGTATCATAACCTATCAGTGGTATCACGAGCCTCTTATTATTTTCATAATCTAAATTGCATGAACATGGTTAAATATTACAAATTTGCAAGAATTAAAAGGGGTGATTAATTTTCGTAATTGTTATTTAATTGCAAATTGCGTTTATTTAATTATACGTACTCAGTTTTTCGGCAGTTTCTTCGTTACTCATCCAAATCGAGTGATTTTTGTGTTAATTCCGCATGTAAAAGGCATTCTAAAATTTCGGCCGAACCCAGAATTCTCAAATTCGAAGCCTAACTATGACTTTTCGGAGGTTTTAGTTTTTCGACTGCAAAATTTCGTAAATTTAAGATGTTAAATTAAATATTTGCGATTCTTGTTGATAAATCTTGAATTTTTGATTGACCTACTGTATATGTTTAACAAGTTTGAATGCCTAGCCTTGTTAATTATACAATCTAATTTGTAATTATGATTAATTTGTTGAAAATTGGAATAATTTAGAATTAATTTGATTTTCATAATTAGTTATAATTTAATTAGACACCTATGATTAAAAACCACCATAAAAATTGTAAATTTATGTTAAATTTTAAATTTTTATGAACTAGACTTGAATCCATGTTAATCGGAAATCAATTGAATAATAAATTTTCGATTTTTTCGCCCTAAAATTATGAAATTAATATTATTTATTAATTTGTCATTAATTTTGAATATAAATTTTAAATTTTTATGCGATTCGCTCATATGACTTGCACGCACAAAGCAATGGACGCTACGTGTTACCCTTAAGGGGTGTTGTATAGTGCGGGCATGTGACGACGAGCAAGGGAGCTCGTCGCCCATGCGGTACGAATGCAATGAGCAAGGCAATGGTGCACGAGCACAAGGCAGCAGCCCTGCCTTGTGTCGTGGGCTGTGTGCAATGGGCGAATGGGCGAGTGCGAGAGCAAGACACGAGCAGTCGCGTGTGGGCAGCAAGCGAGCTGCGCCACAGCGCGCACTGCCTCGCGCAAGCGTGCGGAGCCTCGCGCGCAGCGAGCGTAAGCTCGCGTGCCACGAGTGCTGCGCCAAGCATCGATCGCTCGCGCGCAGCGAGCGCTGTTGTGCGTGCGACGAGTGCTGCACCCAGCGATGGCGTGCGAGTGCTTGTTGTGCGTGCGACGAGCGCTGCGCCCAGCGATGGCGTGCGAGTGCTTGTTGCGACGTGCGACGAGCGCTGCGCCCAGCGATGGGCTGCGGCAGCATGCTCGTGCGTCGAGCACTGGCGCGCGCAGCGAGCACCAGCTCGCGTGATGCCTTGCGATGGTGAGCAGCAGCAATGCGAGGCAGCGCATGGGCTGCGCGCACATGGCCAGCGATGGCTGTGTGCGTGTGGCCCATGGGCGTGCATTGCGTGGGATTGTTGCGTTGCGATTAGATCGTTTTGAAATTTTAATTTGAAATTTTCAGTTTACGTAATTTTAATTAATTTTAAAATTGATAATTTAAATTATTTTCTTGGATTTTAATTTTGAATATTGTAATTATAATAAATTTTATTTATTCTAATTATTTTACTAAAATTAAAATCATGAATTAATTTAAATACGACTGAAGTTAAATTAAACTTTTTGGATTCAATTATAAATTTATATGTGCTTTAAATTATAATTAAATTTGTATGTTTCCGGTTAGACTAGAAATACAATTTTATGTTTAAAATTAGTAAAGCATATGAATTTATTGGTTTAAGTGGGAGCCCTTTTTAGTCATATACTCTTGATTAGGTCTACAAATCCTTAAGGTTAAAACAACTTGATTAGAATTAATAAGAATGAATAATTTGTAGATTATTGGTGCCCTTGATTAATTGCTGCAAATGTTTATGTGATGCATAATGTGTTTTACTAACCAGCTATGTGGGCCATTCATGATAATGAATGGGTGAATGGTATATATTGTATATGTACTGTTTTGCAGGTTATGAAGTGACTAGTATGGCCCAAATAGGATAGAAAATATGGTCTGCGTACCATTAATTTGAATGTAATTGGTCTAAAGTACCAAAGTTGTTTTTCAATTCAAATATGGTCTGCGTACCATCAAATAGTTGTAATTAGTTTTAATTATAGCTTATTCTATTTGAAGAAAATGGTGCCTCCCACGGAGATTTTCAAGACGGACTTTGAAGTTAAAGCTTCAAGATGAAGTCGGGCCATACTAGATCACATTTATCTTATGCATGTTTTAAGTTATTTATTGCTTTTAAATATGTCTTAAAATGCATGAGATCAAAAGCTTGATTATGTTGCATGATTAAGGATTTTAGTTCACTTAAAATCTAACCAACATAGTAAGAGCCTTAAGTTCCAAACTTAAAAATTGAGTTAAAAGGTGCCATGCCAAAATATACACTTGCTTGGATATCCTTTACATCAATCTAGTAATAGTTTTCGCTCAGCGAGGTGTTACTTATTGGTCCTAAAGGGGCAAGGTACACAAATAATTGTGAGTACATGTTAGTTTTGGTGAAACTCAACGATATAAGTAAGGAGTCCTTTTATGTCGTGGCAAAATCGATAGGTTTACCTAATAAGTTCTTAGACGTACCTATCAACCAAGAATAGTTTCTAGACTATTAGCAAAAGGCTTTTGCTTACCTAAGATGTTTTAGGATTAAGTCGACAAACTGTGCTTAGTTCTTCAATGATTTTAGGATCTTGGAATCATTTTATTCACACCTGCCGGAACACATAACTTGAATAAAATGCTTAATGAACATTGAATTATACATGTATGCTAGAATTTAAGTTTATTAAGAGAAACTGTGAATGGTTATTTATTTGATTATTCTTTTCAATTGTAGTTTTAAATATAGCAAACAACAATTCATTCAACATTCGATCAATTCTCGAAAAGGAGAAGTTGAACGGGAAAAACTTCCTTGACTGGCAAAGGAACTTGCAAATAGTTCTTATGCAGGAAGAAAAGGAGTATGTCCTAGAAGAGGCGATGCCCGAAGCCGCAGGCGACGGGGTCACTCAGGCAGCCCTCAATCGTTGGATTGATGCCAACAAGGATGTGAAATGTCTAATGCTCGCCACCATGAGTGCAGATCTGCAGAAAACGTTCATCAACTCAGATGCTTTCACAATGATCAGTGAGTTAAAGAACATGTTCCAAGATCTGGCTCGAGTCGAAAGATTCGAGACTCATAGGCAAATTCTTGAGACCAAGCTTAAGAAAGGCGAGCCCGTAAGTCCACATGTTCTCAAAATGATTGGACTCATTGAGAATATGAGTCGGCTGGATCAGCAATTTTCTCAGGAAATGGCTATAGACACCATCCTCCATTCTCTTCATAGCGGGTATGATCATTTCAAACTGAACTACAGTATGAATAGTCTGGACAAAACGCTCACTGAGCTTCACGGTATGCTGAAGACCGCTGAAAAGACGCTCAAAAGTGATAAGCAGGATGTGCTTATGGTGCTTGGGGGCAAGTTCAAGAAATCTGGAAAGAAGAGGAATGCTAAGAAAGGTGGCAACAAGGCCAGCCCAACTAAGCAAACTGGCGCCAAATCTGTAAAGAGGAAGGCCAGTCAACCCACTTCTGAATCCGAATGCTTCTACTGCAAGAAGAAGGGGCATTGGAAGAGAGATTGCTTGAAGCTAAAGGAAGATAAGAAGAACGGAACAGTCGTTCCATCTTCAGGTATTTTCTTTATAGACTGTATACTTGCTAATTCAACTTCTTGGGTATTAGATACAGGTTGTGGCTCACACTTATGTTCCAATCCACAAGGACTAAGAAGAAGTAGAAAGTTAAGCAAGGGAGAAGTCGACCTACGAGTGGGAAATGGAGCACGGATTGCTGCATTAGCTGTAGGAACTTATTATTTGTCGTTGCCCTCCGGGCTAGTTTTGGAACTAGAAGAATGTTTCCATGTTCCAAGTCTTACTAAAAACATCATTTCAGTTTCTTGCTTAGATGCTAAGGGATTTTCCTTTTTAATAAAAGACAATAGTTGTTCGTTTTATTTTAAAGAGATGTTTTATGGATCTGCTAGATTAGTCAATGGACTTTATTTATTAGATCACGACAAACAAGTATATAACATAAATACCAAAAAGGCCAAAAAGGATGATTCAGATCTCACATATCTGTGGCATTGTCGATTAGGCCATATAAACTTGAAACGCTTAGAAAGACTTCAAAAGGAAGCAATTCTAGAACCATTTGACTTAGAGGATTATGGTAAATGCGAATCATGTTTACTTGGCAAAATGACAAAGCAACCTTTCTCTAAAGTTGGAGAAAGAGCAAATGAACTATTGGGTTTAATCCATACAGATGTATGTGGACCAATGAGTACAAATGCTAGAGGTGGTTTCAGCTACTTTATCACTTTCACTGATGACTTCAGTAGATATGGTTATGTCTACCTAATGAAGCATAAGTCTGAATCCTTTGACAAATTCAAGGAATTTCAGAGTGAAGTAGAGAATCAATTAGGCAAGAAGATTAAGGCACTGCGGTCTGATAGAGGCGGTGAATATCTGAGCTATGAATTTGATGACCATCTGAAAGAATGTGGAATTCTATCAGAATTGACTCCTCCTGGAACACCACAATGGAACGGTGTGTCGGAGCGGAGGAACAGAACCTTGCTAGACATGGCCAGGTCAATGATGGGTCAGGCCAAACTTCCATTAGAATTTTGGGGACATGCACTAAATACAGCTGCACTCACTATAAATAGAGCTCCGTCTAAAGCTGTCGAAAAGACTCCATATGAGTTATGGTTTGGAAAGCCTCCAAATGTGTCTTTTCTTAAGATTTGGGGATGTGAAGTATACGTCAACCGATTAATTTCAGACAAACTTCATCCAAAATCTGACAAATGTATCCTTGTGGGCTATCCAAAGGAAACAAAGGGGTATTACTTCTACAATACATCTGAGAACAAGGTGTTTGTTGCTCGAGATGGTGTCTTTTTGGAGAAAGATCACATTTCCAAAATGACAAGTGGGAGAAAAGTAGACCTCGAAGAAATTCGAGTCGAACAACAAACTCTAGAGAATGCTCAAGATGACATTCAGGATGAAACTCAGAGATCTTTAGAAGAATCTGGTGAGAATCATGGTCAATCTAGAAATGTTACCCCGCGTAGATCGCAAAGATATAGATCTCAACCGGAAAGATACTTAGGTATTTTGACGAACGAGAGCTATGATGTTCTATTACTTGAAAGTGATGAACCTGCGACTTACAAACAAGCTATGACGAGCCCTAGCTCCAAGCAATGGCAAGAAGCCATGCAATCTGAATTAGACTCCATGTCTGAAAACCAAGTATGGGATTTGGTCGATTTGCCAGATGGCTACCAAGCCATTGGAAGCAAATGGGTTTTCAAACTGAAAAAGGACAAGGATGGGAAACTTGAAGTTTTCAAAGCTAGATTGGTTGCAAAAGGTTACAGGCAAGTCCACGGTGTGGATTACGATGAAACCTTTTCACCAGTTGCAATGCTAAAGTCTATTCGGATAATGTTAGCAATCGCTGCATATTACGATTACGAAATATGGCAGATGGATGTCAAAACTGCTTTCTTAAATGGCGTTTTAACAGAAACTGTGTTTATGACACAGCCTGAAGGTTTTGAGGATCCAAAGAATGCTAAAAAGGTATGCAAGCTAAAGAAGTCAATCTACGGATTGAAGCAGGCATCCAGGAGCTGGAATATACGTTTTGATGAAGCAGTCAGTGACTTTGGTTTCATCAAGAACGCAGACGAATCTTGTGTATACAAGAAGGTCAGTGGGAGAAAAATTTCTTTCCTAGTATTATATGTCGACGACATATTACTTATCGGAAATGACATTCCTATGTTGAACTCTGTCAAGATTTGGCTTGGGAAATGTTTTTCGATGAAAGATCTAGGAGATGCACAGTACATATTGGGCATCAAGATTTACAGATATAGATCTAAAAAGATGATTGGACTTAGTCAAAGCACTTATATCAA
Source organism: Spinacia oleracea (assembly GCF_020520425.1). Lineage (NCBI taxonomy): Eukaryota > Viridiplantae > Streptophyta > Magnoliopsida > Caryophyllales > Amaranthaceae > Spinacia > Spinacia oleracea. The sequence goes on along the minus strand of NC_079490.1, from coordinate 156,574,606 downwards.
TAAGGTGCTTGATAGGTTCAAGATGGCAGACTCCAAGCGAGGCTACCTACCCATGTCTCATGGAATAACTCTAAGCAAGACTCAGTGCCCAAAAACACTTGATGAACGTAGACGAATGAATGGGATTCCATATGCATCATTGATTGGTTCAATAATGTATGCTATGATATGTACACGCCCGGATGTTGCGTACGCACTCAGTGCTAAGAGAAGATACCAGTCAGACCCAGGAGAGGCGCATTGGACTGCTGCCAAGAATATTCTGAAGTACCTGAAAAGGCACAAAGATGACTTCCTGGTCTATGGTGGAGATGATGAATTATTTGTTAAAAGCTATACGGACGCAAGTTTCCAAACCGACAAAGATGATTTCAGATCACAGTCTGGGTTTGTCTTCTGCCTCAACGGAGGTGCAGTAAGCTGGAAAAGTGCTAAGCAAAGCACCATTGCGGATTCTACAACTGAAGCGGAGTACATTGCTGCACATGAAGCAGCAAAGGAAGCTATATGGCTAAAGAAGTTCATAGGTGAACTTGGTGTAGTCCCCTCCATTAAAGGACCAATAGCCCTGTATTGTGATAATAACGGAGCTATTGCACAGGCAAAGGAGCCTAGACACCACCAGAGAGTCAAGCATGTACTTCGTAGATTTCACCTTCTACAAGAGTTCGTTGAAAGAAAAGAAGTCGAGATAAACAAGATTGGAACTGATGACAACATATCAGATCCATTGACTAAACCTCTGCCGCAGGCGAAGCACAACTCGCACACTGCAGCTATGGGAATCAAGCATATTAGAGAATGGCTTTGATATCCCTGTTTAATGTTTTAAAGTTTTAGAGTTTAAATCTTTGTAAAACATTATTGGTTAATCATTCACAATAAATGAAAGAATTCATTTTTCCATTTAATTTGTGGTTTATTAAATGATGAGTCCCTTCAATTTGACGATATATTCAAGATAGACTGTCAGGACCAGTCCTGTGACTAAGAAATGTCTATCAAGTGAACTTGAATGTCAAAGGTTGAAAATGGTCCCTAGTCGGAGTTTTCTATAAAATTGGACGCATAGAAAACGTTAGACGATTAGAATGCAAGATGACTAGTAGTTCTGTTTCTTGAACTATGTGGACATGGCAATGTCATAATCATTTGCATAGATACTTACTTTGGGAAGACTAGTATCGGACAAGACCTATGAAACTTTACTATAAGAGATGAAAATCTGTCGTAAGTAAATTTCATTAAAATTATTAGACACTAAATCCTCAATACCTGAGTGATTTGAGATTACTTGTTTGAGAACTGGTTGCTTTGACGTTGACCAACCGTCGCACCGTAAAAGGAGGCTATAAAGGCAACGCTCAGGTAATCACCTATCAAACGAAGTCTAATCTCAAGATCGCAAGATTGGGATTGTCCACCCATAAATCGGGATGAGATGCTTAAAAGTTGTACAAGGCCAACGGAGAGCTAGAAACTGTGAAATGCATGGCCGTGCTCGGATGAATCATAGGCTATGATTATCTGTTTATTTGATCAGTTGAACTCTGAAACCGAGGAACACCTCTGGACATAATGAGGATGACAACTCTTAACTTATGGTCAAGAGCAAGCATCGAGCGACAAAGGAATTACGAAATGCACACTTGTCCCTAAGGACAAGTGGGAGACTGAAGGAAATAATGCCCTTGGTCCAAGTATGCATTCAATGTTAAGTCTAATAAATGCGGTTCAGTATTAATTAACAAGTTAATAATTCAGTGAGATCAAGTGAGCTGAATGCCTGACTAGAGGCCGCTTCAGTTCAAGTGGAATTAATGATATTCATCCACAGCTTACTCTTGACTGAACCCGTAGGGTCACACAAATAGTACGTAAACGGATCAAGTATTTAATGGCATTAAATACTCCATCTATGGATATTCGGAATCGACGGATCTTGGTTTCAGTGGGAGCTAAGATCGTCACAGGCAAGAAATGAATACTCCGGAAACGATGATATTGCCGAAAACGGAAATATGGATCGTATCGGAAATATAAATATTATCCAAGTCGTAGATGTTTCCGGAAACGGAAACATGGTACATATCGGAAAATATTATCGGAAATGGAAATATTGCCGGAATCAGAAATATTGCCGGAAACGGAAATATTGTCAGAATCGGAAATATTATCGGAATCGGAAAATAATTCCGGAAACGGAAATATTAAATATTTGTTCGAAACGGAAATTAATTCCGGAATCGGAAATATTAAATATTGTTCGTATCGGAAATGAATTCCGGAACCGGGAATTTAATCGGAAGCGTATCGTACGAATAAACATCGGACGAGCTTGCTAGACGCAAGGCCTAGCACGAAGCTAGGCCCAACGCCTAGCAAAGCCCGCGCGCGACCAAAGCAAGGAAAGCCCAAACGCGAGAGCAAGGCCAACAGGCGCGCGCCCCTCGTGGGCTGCGAGCACTTCCTGGGCCTGGGCTCAGCGCGCGCGCGCGCATGGCGCCCCTCGTGGGCTGCTGCGCCTGCGTGAGTGTTTGTGCTTGCGTACGAAACCTTGATCGGTTAGGATTCGTATAAGATTAATTCCCTAAGTCTACTAGATAAATTAAGTGATTGAATTTTAGATTAATTCAGATTCACTAAATTGTTTCCTAGTAGGATTCTAATATCCGATACCCATGCCCTATAAATAGGTGATCAATGCTCACAATTTATATCGAGTATTCAAGTATTCAAAGTGATTTTTGAGAGCAAAATTCAGTCATACAATTGCCTATAAAGTGCCGAAAATTCTAAGTACCTTAAGGGCGATCCTAGTTGGTCAAGCTTAAGGCGGATCCGGACGTGCTGTGGACTATCTACGGAGGGGCGACACTTGGAGTCCTAAAGACTTGTTCTTGTTCGGTTCGGGCGCAGCTAGGGAAGGCACGCAACAAAGAGTATGCATCTAAACTATGCTAAATGACTATGTGTAAATAATATGCTTTCCTGGATTTATGGTTTTTCCGCATGATTTATGAATTGTCATATGTATCATAACCTATCAGTTAGGAAATCCGAAAATCAAATATTACCAGGAAAGGACTTTCAGCGCCCAAGCCTGGGCGCCGAAATGTTTAACGCCTGAACTTGGGCGCTGAAAATGCAGCCCAAGGCCCAGATTTCACAAAACACGGAACAAGAGAGGACTTAAGACCGTGTTGCTAAAACACGAGGCCCTATTGCAAGTAGGATCAAGCCCAAAGCACCTTTAGCTCCCAAATAAGCAAGAAAAAATAATAACATTAAAACTTGGTCCAAACTTAGACTCGTCTCAGAAAATGCTTATGTACACTTTCAAAAAAAAGCAAGTTAAATATCATGGTCATTCTTCGAAACACCAAAAATATGTGTCGTCAAGTCATTGGTTTTCCAAATAAAAAAAATGTTTGTCTGTCAAAGGGTTAATCCGGGCCAAGCTAAAACCGGATGTCGCCTGGAAACTAAATTCGCACTCCACGGCTTCGCTAAAGTAGCCCACTACTATAGAAGGTCGCTCGCACATACGAGCATGACCCCAAACATGATTACAAGATGCGAAAAACAACCGACGAGCCCCAGTGCTTGGGGGCTCGCAAAAAAATAGACTCCAACGAGGAGCGCGCGATCAAAATCACATTCCCAGACTGCGCCATACACCATATCATGTTTGGATATCTCAAAAAAGAACAACAAATAGGTTCGACCTCATCGAAAGGACATCACTGACGCTTGTGCACGGTCCTCTGATCAAAGACCAAGTCGAGCCGTAAAGACTAGCTCAAAATCACGAAAGCGGACGGTCGCAAAACAAAGATCCGTCTGAACACGTTGTCAGCCCACGTTCAGGTTACAACTAAATTCGAGCACCCCTCGAAAGAATTCGCTCTTGCAAGAATGAATAAAAGAAATTCTCAAAAGAAATCACAAAGAACCAAAGAAATAGGAACTTGCCCATCTTCAGTTGGATAAATCGCGTCACAAACCGCGCGAGTTCCCAAATCGAAAAGAAAACGAATTCAGGGACGTCCACCCTCAGCGGACAGGGCTCGCCCACCCTCAGCGGGCGGGGTCTGCGTCACTAGCCGCGCAGGTCCTAAGTTTTCGACAAAAACATAAAGTCTTCAGATTTAAAATAGGCTCGCCATCTTCAGCCGGCGGGGTCTACGGCGCAAACCACGTAGGTCCTTATTTAAAAAAAAAAAACAAAATAAAATTTCAAAACAGATTCGTCCACTTCTATCGGACGGGGCGTCCACCCTCAGCGGACAGGTTCACCATCTTCAGCCGGCGGGTCTACGTCACAAACCGCGTAGGTCCTTATTTTCAAAACATCAAAAAAGATTCGTCCACTTCTATCGGACGGGGCGTCCATCCTCAGCGGACAGGTTCGCCATCTTTAGCCGGCGGGGTCTACGTCACAAACCGTGTAGGTCCTTATTTTCAAAACATCAAAACAGATTCGTCCACTTCTATCGGACGGGGCTTCCACCCTCAGCGGACAGGCTTGCCCACCTTCAGCGGGCGGGGTCTGCGTCACTAACCGCGCAGGTCCTTAGTCGCTGCAGCGATAACTTTTTTCGGTTTTCCCTTTTTCCAAAAATTAAAGGATTGGTTTTCCGTTTTTCCAAAAAAGAACGATGTGCTGGATTTTCCTTCGTTTTACGTCCTATAAAAACAAGGGGGTTTTCTCGTTTAGCTAGCCCTGAAAATGAGAATCTTTAAAAACGTTTTACCTCGTGATTGGGCTTGACCAGGCCCAATTACACTTTATAGCTTTGATTTCGAAAAACTCTGTAGCTACTCCCAATGACAAAGTGAGGGAGTTTCTACGCACCTTTAGATCCTTCCAATGACAAAGTGAGGAAGTTTCTATACTATCAGTTGACAAATCCCAATGACACGTGAGGGATATGTCGACACTTCAAGTGATGACCCTTAAGTCAAATGTTATCACTTGGAATATTTTAGGGGAATTTCAACCCATGGGAATTTGGGACTGCATTTGTATTATTTCTAGGGAGTTTCAACCCGATTGAAAGATAATTGAATTTTGTAATATTTCAAGGGGATTTCAACCTGTAGACACCTACTTTTGTCCCCGTTCCCGCAAGGGAAAGGTTCGATGATGAAAGCATAAAAACTCCACTTGACAACGCATCTCCTATAAAATAAACGAATCTCGATTCCCCATTTCATTTCACCCGAAACCTGCTATTTATGGAAACCTGCTAAAAATAGTAACTGCCGTAAAAGGTAGCTTCTAAAAGTGGCAAATCATAAAAGATAGAAACTTGTCAGAATTAGGTGTTGCATTCCAACATAAATCCTAAATGAGATAGAAAACTGCGAGAATCCTATTCCTAATATGATTCAGAAATAAGAGTTACGTATTAATTAAAATCCTAACGAGCCTAGAGTTCGTAACGGGCCCAGACGCATTCCGTCATAAAATTGATACGCGCTAAAAGACTCGAATTAATCTCAAACTCTACGGATTTCAGGAATCCGAATCTGACTAAAGAAAACAGCCCAGACCCTATTTTCAACGCCTGGCTCTGGGCGCCGAAAGTTCCTGGGTACGTGTTTTTTCCTAATTCTTTGTGGATTAGAACTCTGCAATTCTATCTTTCCACGAACTCTTCCCTATAAATAGGCCCCTAAATTCAACGTGAAAGGACACAACAACACACAATTATATTCTGAGTATTGACTCCAACCCTTAGCCTAAGCCTCTCGCTGCGAAACTGTTCACGCGTTCTGTCGCAATCGATCCATAAATCGAACAGAACGTATCCTGTCCCATAATTGAGATTCGTTAAATAAAAAGGAGAAATAGCAAAGTCAAAGTGGTTAGTTTTCTGAGAACCGTGACGCACCTCTCAAGGGTGCGTCATAATGTGTCCTTTTCGATGATTTAACTTCTTTCCTCGCCCTTTTTATGAACTGTTAAACTAACCTAATCTGATTGTTCTATCACGCCTAACAAATATAATATTTTTGGGAAATCGGATTATCATGCTAGGTCCCTTAATGCTATTTAAATCAGATAATCACGATCGAATTAGTATTACATGTTGCATATTGCTAAAATCAATTCAGATTAGTTTAATAGTTAACGCATGTCCCTTCAATTATTTATGCTGAGCTAGTAAGGATATCCTGCCTCTGGAGTTATCGACGAGCGAAGTACTCCTCTCGGTAGTTACAGTCCCCCGAACCCTCAATCTCTACCTTGCGGGTGTATATTGAGAGATCCCCACACCAGGGATCACAAGGGAACCTACGGCCGTTGTGGTCAAACATAATTGCACTCCCTTTATGTCATGATAACCGGGTTTTGTCAGTTTTTCTCATTGTCGTTAAAAACTGAATGGCGACTCCTATATTACTAGTCAATTGGGTGTATACTCACAGGAAATCCAATTACACTTGATTGAATAAAAGAATCGTCACACCCACGAGGGACGAGGTCACGCATTAGCCTCGCGCTTTTTCGACCCCCTCACACAACCCGATAGGAATTTGGGAATTGGACTTGAACGATTTCAAGGGATTTTCAGCCCAATATAGAATGCGGAAATTGAATTTGTACTATTTCAGGGGATTTTCAACCCATTGAATTTCGAGGTATTTTAGAGGGATTTCAACCCGATAGGAGTTTGAAATTTCGAGGTATTTTAGGGGGATTCCAACCCGATAGAATTTGAATGAGGTTTGAATTATTTTAAGGGATTTTCAACCCATCATAGAATGAGGAATTTGAATTTGTACTATTTCAAGGGATTTTCAACCCAATGGAATTTAGAAATTGGACTCGAATTATTTCAAGGGATTTTCAACCCATTGGAATTTAGAAATTGGACTTTAATATTTCAAGGGATTTTCAACCCATTGGAAATATTTTTGAATTTTGTATTTGGGAGCAATGGAAGGCAAGAATTTTTTGTAGTTCGAAGGCGAATTTGAAATTTGAATTTGATTTAGAGTATGAACTTTGAAATGGAAAAGACGCATTTTCGTATAGAGTATGAGGTTTTGAAGGCATGGATTTGAGACATTGAATTTGGAACTTGGAAAGTCCGGCATTATGCCGCCGTGGACTTGGAATTTTGAAGTGTTTGATCATGGAATTTTGAATTTGAAATTGAATGAGAAAAATTCGGCATTACGCCATCATGGATTTGGAATTTGAAGTTTTCGAATATAGGACTTGAGATTTGAAAGATTGAATTTAGGAATTTGAACTTGAGGTTCGAAATATGGAATGGAAAAGTCGGCATTACGTACGACGGCATGAGTTTGAACATTTGAACTTGATGTTTTGAGATTGAAATTGGTAACTTGAATTTGAGGTTTTGAGATTGGAATTGGTAACTTGAAATTGAGGTTCGAAAGATGGAATTGAAGACTTGAAGGCTTGAACTAGAAAATCCGGTAGGACGCTGTTGGATTGAATTTTGAATTTGATGTTTGGAATTAGGACTAGAACATCCGGCATTACGATGCCGTTGGATTTGAATTTTAAATTTGAAATTTGAAATTCGGACTAGAAAATCCGGCATTATGACGCCATTGGATTGAATTTTGAATATGGAATTTGGAATTTGGACTAGAAAATCCGGCATTATGACGCCGTTGGATTGAATTTGAATTTGGAACTTGGAATTTGGACTAGGCATTATGACGCTGTTGGAATGGAATTTTGAATTTGGAACTCGAAATTTGGACTAGAAAATCCGGCATTATAACGTCGTTGGATTTAATTTGAATTTGAAACTCGAAATTTGGACTAGAAAATCCGGCATTATAACGCCGTTGGATTGAATTTTGGATTTGGCGTTTGTGCGTGAGGCGTGTTTAAGGGATTTGAATCAAGTGGAGTGGCACTCCTAAAAGACCTTAAATCGGCGATTTTGGATGCATGAAGTTTGAATGATGCTCCTAGGGGCTTGGTTTCCTAGTTGGAGGCTAATTGGTTTTGGCAAGCTAGAACTCGAGGTTAGCCATTCACGCGTGTAAAGACGCCCACACAATGCACAAGTAGCGTGTTGTCACACTAACATGGATATGAATGCGACATGCAAAGTTCTCAACCTAAGGTCGGTCTAAGTTTTGTATGATGCAAGTGGTCGGCTTTGGGTGTCAAAAAGGTACTTGACTAAGAGGCGGATTCGGCGAAAACTTGCTCATCCACCTAAGGGAGGTGTGTGTCAGCAGACGACCTCCATACTTTGGTAGGCGCGGAAATGGTCACACACTTTGGTCGGGAACCGTATGGAGAGTCACCATTTCGTTGCCCCCGAGGCTTGCCCGAATGTAGAACACATCCGTTTGGGCAAGGTAGAAATTCGTTTTGCACAAATATGGTTTTCGAAATATGCTTGAAATGCCTAGAAATTGAAAATTGAAAATGGCATTTGAATATTGTATTTGAAAAGCTCGCTTTTTGTCATTCGTTTTCAAGGTTTGGGAGTGTCTGTTAGGGGGGAAAATACCCTCTTGGTGACGTGGACAGATGTGGCAAACAATGCCTATGTGGCTGCTAGTGGGGCGTATGGTAGCACCTTTCAGACTCACCCTCAACGGTTGGGATCAAGACAGCCGTTACAAACCATTGATGAAGCCGGCCTTCATTACGCGTTTATTACTTAATTATGTGCAATTAAGCACAAACGTTGCGTTCTTGTTACAAAGGCCTATAAAATGGCTTAACTTTGTCAGTTTGTATATACGAATTCTAAGCAATAACAATACTATTATTCCATGCTATTACAACTCGCTCTCGTTACTCTAAATTATCTAGCTCGATCGATTGTTAGCACCATCATCAAGGAAAGTTCGTCTCTAAGTAGAATTTGCCCAAAACAATTTGGCGCCGACCGTGGGGCTGACAATCAAAGGCAGCTTGATAATACCATTCCAATCACCATGGCCGGAAATTCTAGCTCATCTGATGATATCACTCGTCGCTTTGAAGCCATGGAGCAGCGCATCAACATCCTCCAAAAGGAAAACGAAGCGTTGCACTCCCAGGTCAGATCCACCGCCTCCATCGCCACCGGATCCAGGTTCCAGTACCGGCGAGACACCTCTGGACTAAACCGCCGTTTGGATCTTGACGCCGCCCCAGATCATCCCCTCCATGTACCCTTTGGCGAGCCTGGCGGTCCGGTTCTCGAGCAGATCCGCGAGTTCGACCCGCTGCCAAATCAGCCCTGCTCTAACCCGAGTTGGCTTCCCCCACCTCCAACTGAACCATCTTCTGCAGGTACATCGGTGGCCGCCGTCGCCACAACAGCTACCCGGGTCGCCCCATCTTAGGTCGGCATGACGACATCCACCCTGATGTCGGCTCCCGCCTCCACTCCAGCATCTCGTCCGTTACCACCCCCAATGGTAACCATGTCGATGCCCCTGCCCGTTACAGTCCCAGCACAAGGACCACTCAAATGCCATGGGATCAACTCTTCTCTCAGCAAGTCGTTCAACCTGTCGTCAACCTAGTCACTTCGGCACCAGGAGCACCCCCCCAGTTGATGGCGGTCCCCTTAGTTAGTCAGGCGCCGCAAGCAATGTTCCCAAACACCCTGATGCGCCCGGACTCTTCTCGAAACTATTCTCCATACACTCCTCTTAACAGGTCAGTGGTTCCAGTTAGTCACGGTTTCGTAACTCCTTTTCCTTATGTTGCAGGTACCCATGCTACCCAAGGAACGCCCCCTTACATGCAACAAGTGATGCCGCAGTTCACTCCTCACCAACCTCACATCGTATACCCAGAAAACACCTACTACCAACACCTCCAAGCTAGCCTCCCCGAAACATTCAGTCCCCTCGTCCCGGTGCTCAACAACATCTGTGAAAACACCAATCATCAACTCCAACAAATCATGACTATGATAAACAAAATTCCAAGAGTACCAACACCAATCAAAGAAGCCAGCCTAGATAGCTATGCCGACTCACCATATACCGATCCCATTGATGCAATCGACATCCCAAAGCGATTCAGCCCACCCAACATGCCCATGTACGACGGAACGACCGATCTAAGGGAGCATATCTTGACCTACAAGCAGCGAATGATGACTATCCCAGTTCCCAAACATATGAGGGAAGCTAGCCTTTGCAAAGGGTTCGTTTCGACATTGATTGGACCCGCCTTGAAGTGGTTAACCAGCCTGCCAAACAGATGCATCACCTCTTTCGCTCATCTCGACAACATGTTTAATCAGTAGTTCGTTAGCAGCAGGTGCTTGGAGAAGCAGACGAGCGACCTGTACCGTGTGGTCCAACGCCCTGACGAACCTCTGAAGGACTACATAGCTCGGTTCATCAGGGAGAAGGTAACTGTACCTGAATGTGATGTCCCTACAGCAATCGAAGCGTTCAGACAAGGATTATACGGCGAAACCGATCTTTGGAGGGATCTGATCAAATACCCCTGTAAGACGTTTGAGGACGCTCAAACCAAAGCAATGGCCCAAGTCAGGCTGGAAGAAACCCTCTATTCCAAGAAAGGACCTAATGACTACACCAAGACGGAAAGGCGGTTGCCCTACCCCAAGAGGAACAATGATCGTCCTGCCCCTTATTCCCGGCCCCAACACGTAGTAGTGGTGGAGGATGACGACGACTCCGACTGGAAGAATAGCTCGGACCTGCCTCCAAAAATTAACGAATATTCTTTTTGTGTTGACACTGTAGGTCTGATGAACCACCTCTCGAAGATGGGGAAAGTAGTGCAGTGGCCACCGAAGTCCAGCAAACACGAGTCAAAGAAGGATCCCTCAAAATGGTGTGATTTCCATGCCGACATCGGTCACACCACCAACGACTGCGTCACATTAAGAAGAGAATTAGCCTATCTGTTGAAGAACGGATACCTCAAAGACGTCATGTCAGACAAAGCCCGTGGCGTCGTCAACAAAGACAACTCTAACTCTTCATCTCGACCTCCTCCACCTCCCCCTCATACTAAAACTGTGAATTTTATTGCTGGAGGTTCTGACATTTGTGGTTTAACTTATTCTGCAGCGAAGAGGCACGCTCGAGAAAATGAGATAGACAGACCGGCCCGAGCCGTAGCCGCGAAGTATCTAACCCCTATATCTTTTGATGAATCTGATGCAGGGGACATCTCGGACAAACATCACGATGGTTTGGTAATATGCATTCCTGTTGGAAACTGCATGATCAAACGAGTCCTAGTCGACAACGGCAGCTCAACTAATGTGATGATGCTCGATGCCCTCAAGGAGATGGGGCTTAACCCAGATACAGATGTCGTCAAAAAGTCCACCGTGCTAATAGGGTTCAGCGGCGAGGCAAAGACCACCTTTGGAGAAGTCACCTTACCTGTTTACGCTCAAGGAGTCAACCAACAGGTAAAATTCTGTGTTTTTGATTGCCCTTCATCTTACAACATTATCTTGGGCAGGCCTTGGATCCACGACATGAAGGCCATCCCCTCAACATACCATCAAACCATCAAGTTCCCAACTCGATGGGGGGTTCAGGAAATCAAAGGAGATCAGCAAGAATCCAAAGAATGTTACAAAGCCACCAATAAATCCTCATTATAGCAACTACAGTCCGGTTCCGACCCAGCAAGCTACAAGGAGCCCAAATCCGAGCAGCTCGACGAGATCATCTTAGATCTTGCGAAGCCAGAACAGGTCGTTTTCATTGGATGCGATGTACCCGACGACATCAGGTTGGAACTTATCACATTTCTCAAAGCCAACCCAGATTGTTTCGCATGGTCCCATGAAGATATGCCAGACATCAGCCAGACGTCATTACTCACAAGCTAAGTGTTGATCCACATCACAAACCCGTCAAACAGAAACGGCGGATGTTCGCTCCAGAACGCAACCAAATCATCAACGACGAGGTTCAGCAATTACTAGATACGGGAAAGATCAGAGAAGTCAAATACCCAGATTGGTTGGCTAATGTCGTCGTAGTTAGAAAGAAGAACGGGAAATGGCGTGTTTTCATAGACTTCACCGACATCAATAAGGCATGCCCCAAGGATTCCTCTCCCTTACCCCACATCGACGCCATGGTTGATGCTACTGCAGGGCATGAAATGCTCACCTTTATGGATGCGTTCAGTGGGTATAACCAGATTTTGATGCACCCGGAAGACCAGAAAAAAACCGCCTTCATCACGGAGCAGGGAACTTATTGTTACAAAGTCATGCCATTCGGTTTAAGAAATGCAGGTGCCACCTACCAACGCCTAGTCAACAAAATGTTCAAAAAACAGCTAGGCGACACAATGGAAGTCTACATCGACGACATGTTGGTAAAATCCAAGAAATCCCATATCACATCTCGCATCTCCAACAAGCCTTCGACGTATTACGAGAATACAGCATGAAGCTCAACCCCACCAAGTGCTCGTTCGGAGTCTCCTCCAGGAAGTTCTTAGGTTATATGGTTACTCAAAGAGGCATCGAAGCTAGTCCTGACCAGATCCGCGCAATCATCAATCTACAATCCCCTCGAAATCAAAAGGATGTACAAAAGTTAGCAGGCAGAGTGGCCTTCCTCAACCGCTTCATCTCCAGGTCGTCAGACAAGTGAAAATTGTTCTACGGCATCCTCAGGAAAAACGAGAAGTTCAGTTGGACCTATCGACATGAAGCTGCATTGCAACAACTCAAGCAGTACCTGTCGAACCCTCCGCTACTGTCCAAACCAAAAGACAATGAAGAATTACAGATATACCTTGCAGTTACAGAGTCGACCATCAGTGCGGTGCTAGTACGAGAAGAAGACGAAAAGCAGTTACCTGTTTATTACATCAGTAAGTCTTTACTTAGCGCCGAAACAAGGTACTCGCATCTTGAAAAACTTGTCCTTGCACTAGTTGTTGCTTCCGTTAAATTACGCCCTTATTTCGAATGTCATCCTATAATTGTTAGAACTAACTATCCCATGAAGTCAATCATGAGGAAACCCGAGTTGTCTGGCAGGATGTCCAAATGGGCAGTACAATTAGGTTGTTACGATATCAGGTACGAACCTCGCACAACCATCAAGTCGCAAGCTCTAGCAGATTTTGTGGCTGACTTCAGCCCAAGCCTCCAGCACGAGGTCGAACAAGAAATCAACATACTAACCGATGGTGGACTCTCGTCGACATGGACTCTGCACACTGACGGCTCCTCCAACATACGGGGGAAGGTCTAGGCATTGTGCTAAAGTCGCCACAAGGGGACACCATAGTACAGTCTGTCTGTTGCGAGTTCAAAGCTACCCACAACGAGGCGGAATACGAAGCCTTGATCCTGAGATTATCATTAGCACTCGACATGAATATCCGCCGACTCGAGGTACGTTGTGATTCATTATTGATTACTAGTCAGATTAACGGTTCGTATGCAGCAAAGGACTCAAAGATGCAGGCTTACTTAGAAATAGCAAAAAGGCTCGTCAACAAGTTTGACTCATGCACCCTACAACAAATACCAAGAGATCAGAACACCCAGGCCGATGCCTTAGCCAATCTTGGCTCAAATATCAAACCTAAGCTCACTTTCATTCCCGTAGTCCACTTAATGTACCCAGCCATCACCAAAGACAACCTACTCATCACTGAACAAACCCCACCAACTCAAACGCCTTCATGGCGCGACCCCTACACACACTGGCTCAAACACCATACCATCCCACCTGGAGTCACCCACGAAAAATCCTTCCGCAGGAAAGCTTCCAGATTCATCTTAATCCATGGGATACTGTTCAGAAATCAGTTGCAGGACCGTACCTGAGGTGCTTAGATCATGGCGAGATCGAGTCGACATTATGCAACATACATGATGGCGAATGTGGAAGCCACGCTGGAGGGAGAAGCTTAGCCCACAAAACATATTATTGGCCCACCATGAAAAAGACGCAATCGCTTCGCCAGGAAATGCGACTCTTGCCAGCGGTTCGCATCTATCTTTCACCAACCCTGTGAAGTGCTCCGCCCCATCTTGTCCCCTTGGCCCTTCATGAAGTGGGGGATGGACATAGTAGGACCCTTACCACAAGCATCAGGGCAGCGCGTCTTCATGTTGGAAATGACTGATTACTTCTCCAAATGAATCGAAGCAGAAGCATATAAACGAGTTCGAGATTCCGAGGTCATCTCGTTCATCAAGCGAAATGTCCTTAGTCCGTTCGGTATCCCTTCCGAGATCGTTTGCGACAATGGTTCTCAGTTCATCAGCAACAAGACCAAAGAATTCTGCAGTAGGTACAACATCACCCTGCACACCTCGACACCGAGATACTCTCAAGCAAATGGCCAAGCCGAGTCAAGTAACAAAATCATCATCAACAACCTCAATAAGCGCCTTGAAGACGCCAAAGGAAGATGGGCAAACGAATTACCTATGATCCTTTGGGCCGACAGGACAACACCCAAGACGACGACCAATCATACTCCTTTCTTCCTAGTCTTCGGTTGTGAGGCAGTCATCCATCCCGAAGTCGAGCTCCCCACAGCAAGAAGCAGTTTCATGGCACCAAGAATGAAAGACTTAGTCCTGGCCTACGACATTGATACCGTCGACGAACTCAGGGAAGCGACATTGATCAGGATGACATCCTACCAAAAGCAGTCGCGAATAGCTACAACAAGAACGTGAGAGTTCGGGTATTTCAGCAAGGAGATTGGGTTCTGCGCAAAGTCTTTCCAAACAAGAAAGATCCTCGACATGGCAAGTTGACTCCAACATGGGAAGGTCCTTACCAGATTATAAGACGAGCAGGTCATGGCGCGTATGAGTTGGTTGACAGAGACGGCACACCTATCCTAGGGAGTTAGAACGCAACACACCTGAAATTGTACCATTTATAAACACTTGAATCTTTTCTTTTTTTAGTTTTTCCTAACTCACAGGAACTCTAGCATCCATCGCCATTATGTCGACACCCCCAGAAGCGGTGTGGGCATGACGTATCACAAAACCAAGAACATCTCGGACATTACCATGATGAAACACAATTACAAAGGGAAAAAGAAGTTAAGTCCCTTGTCTCTGTCTTTTTACTTCTTTCGTATCATTATCATTACTGACTTAGGCATCGGAGGGCCGTTGGCTCCACCAACGGCCAACCTTCAAGCCATCGTCCCGTTTTGCAGGTTACAACACTATGTCAGTATGAATGCACGTCTAGAAGGAGTAGCAAACATAAGCATACAACTCGACTTCGTCTAGTATTTCTCCTTAACCTTTTTTTTTTCCTTTTCTCTCCTTGTCGTAATTTCCTTTCATTTTCATGTCGCTCTATACTAACTTAAGCATCGGAGGGCCGTTGGCTCCACCAATGGCCAACCCTCACGCTCTTCTATGTTGACAGTATGATGCCCACATGATGATGGATCCGACAAGGAGAGGATGGATGGATTGAAGTATACAACAGAGAATACAGGAAAGAAAAAACTCGAGATTGTACACACATGTTCAAGGAAACAAAGTGCAAGAAAACATTGTCAATTTTATTCAAACATGCTTGTATACATTACGTATTACAATTTTACAAACTACAAAACACAATTTAGGCCATTACAAAAACGCCTGGTACACTACAATGTACATTACATACACAGTGGAATACATATCTACATTTTGCTACAGTATACATTTTGCAGCATCTCCTCTGACAGGCTGGAGGCGTCGCCAAAGTCAAACACGAGGTATGTGCCCAACCTGCAAAACAAAACACAAAACTAAGCACAATTTTTCCAAACACAAGCAAACAACACAAGATTAAAAGTCCACAAAATATTTACATGACTTTCCTCCTTGGACAAGCCCAAAAGCACCCAAAAGACTGTCGCCATTAAGGCGAAACATAGCCACAATATCTTTTTTGACCTCCTCAAAGGCCAAACACACAAATATTGTTTAAAACAAACCATTGTTTAAAGCAAACACCATTGAAATTTTAATTTTTTAAGGAGGGGGGACAGAGCTACTCCTGGGGACCTGCTGGACCTGCATTCTCCCCTTGTTCGCCATCGCCTGGTGCCGCCACCGTCTCGGCATAGGGGCTGGTTGCTGTTGCACCCTCCTCAACGTCTTCTTCATCGCTAACGACACCAGGGGGGATATAGTCCTCGGGGAATGCAGCGTTGAACTGAGCAATATCCTCGTCAGGAGTCCAGCTCACATGTTTGCCCGCCTTGAATTCCTCCATCATCTCGGCCTTCATCTTCCAAGTGTAGTAACCAGCACACTCGAAAATCCTCGCCTTGACTTTGGAGAGAGACGTCTTCAGCTCGTCGACCTCAGCAACCAGCGTCTCCTTCTCGGCATTCAACGTTGCGATCTCAGCAGCCCTCTTTTCTTGCGCCACCTGCAACGCCTCAGCACTGGCCGTCGCCTCCTTGGCCACGCCGCCAAGGCGACCAGCTTCCTGCTTTGCTTTCTTCATGTTGTTTTTGAGTTTTACTATTTGATCCTCTAACATTATGACATGATGACGTGTAGCTAAAGCAGATTATAGGGCTTATTCAAACAGGAAAGGAAAAATTCTAAGTCACTAAATGACGGGACGATGATGGCATGCAACAAGAATAAGGAGACAAAGTGTAAGCAAGCAAAACATACCCTCCATGCATCCGAGAAGCTCTCGATAGTTGCAGCAACTAGGGACAGGAAGTCTTGACATTCTCGGCTAGACGGCATCCACAGGCGGTCGACCTCAGGCCAAAGCTGGACTCGTGGCGCATCTGCCGACCCATAGTCGTCAGGAAACTCCACTGCAAGCTTCCTCTTCCGAGAAGGAGGCGGCAGCTTTTTCTCAGCAGGCATGGACAGACCAGTCTCCCCAGTCACTGTGGAGTCGATGGAAGCCTTTGGCGGCCTCGGAGGTGACAGCACAGTGATGGGTTTAGCTCGAGACACACTCCTCAGTGTCTCCAACCTCTTCCTCAGCAACGAGTCCGCAGAGGGTGCCTTGCCAGAGCGTGTCGACGGGCTAGTTAGCATTTTTCGACGACTCAGTTTCGTCACAACAGTTGTAATTTATATTTGTTTTGAAATGGGCAACGAACCCAAAGCTGTAAACTAAAGCTAACCCATGTTTACCTGTTGATGTCGACATGTTTGCAGGCTTAGAGATATCTTCTTCTTGAGAGGTTTCCTCACGTTCGAACTTGATGCCAATGAAAGCTCTGTCCTTTAGAGGGACTTCCAACAGCACAGCAGTCTTTTTTACAGCCTCGGCACCAACTCCAACCGTGTCGAAGGATGCACCTAAAAAAACAGGAAAGTGAGACAAAGTCAAATCAACAAGCCCAAAAAACACAAAAAACAAACAAAATACCTCTAGCCATCCAATCCCCCGTCAAGAAGTCGGAGTCGGGCCCTAAACTAGCCAACTCCACAAAAAAGAACCGACCCATCCACCCGCGGTCGTTCGACTTGTCCGCACCAAGAAGAGCCTCCCTGTCATCTTTGACATGCAGCAAGTATCTACCAGCCCCATAATTCTGGACTGTGTAGGTGTAAACCAGATCTTCAACCCGGAGTTCCATATCCAGTTGGCCGGCCAAATGGTCGACCAGATGCATTACCGTCCAGACTTGTGGCATTAACTGCGCCGGCGGAACCGCCAGAGCCTTCAAAACTCCTCGCACCAGTGGAGAGAAGGGATAAGTGCACCCAATTCTGAAGGGGTACTCATAAAAGCACACCCAACCGTCCGATACCCAATCGGCCCGTTCGTCGCGCTGCGGCTACCGAATTACCGCCGACGGAGGGAAGCCACACTCTTCCCTGAGCGCCTCCACATCTTGTTTCCCCCAAGTGGCCGGCCGAGCATTCTTCTTGTCCAGTATGTGGGTAGGGCTGAAAATTGGCCCCTCGACCAGATCGCACTCCACCACTACCTTCTTGTTCTTCGCGCGGGTGGATTTCGTCCCCATTCGTTGCGACATAGAAGGAATTGAAGAAAGAAAAGAGAAGGAAAGAAGATGGAAGAGAAGCGGTAACCTGAGGAAAGGAGAGAGAAAGGGCGCCGATTGCTTTTTCTGGGAAAGAGAAGAGAGAGAATGCAGAAGTGAGTAGGGGTGGTTGGACGGACAGGCCTATTTATTGGCGCAGTTGAGCGGTTGATCTTTCCAAAGCAAATCATCATTACTCTAACGCCGTCAGCGTTGGGAGGATCAAGGGGCAGTTTCCACCCTTTCTTCCGTGAAAACCCATTTCTCCTTTTGAACTTCCCGGAATAAATTCAAAATGGGTTTGGGGACAATTGTTAGGGGGGAAAATACCCTCTTGGTGACGTGGACAGACGTGTCAAACAGTGCCTATGTGGCTGCCAGTGGGGCGTATGGTAGCACCTTTCATACTCACCCTCAACGGTTGGGATCAAGACAGCCGTTACAAACCATTGATGAAGCCGGCCTTCATTACGCATTTATTACTTAATTATGTGCAATTAAGCACAAACGTTACGTTCTTGTTACAAAGGCCTATAAAATGGCTTAACTTTGTCAGTTTGTATATACGAATTCTAAGCAATAACAATACTATTATTCCATATTATTACAACTCGCTCTCGTTACTCTAAATTATCTAGCTCGATCGATTGTTAGCACCATCATCAAGGCAAGTTCGTCTCCAAGTAGAATTTTCCCAAAACAGTGTCCTTCAAAATTCAAAAATAGACTGACTCCCACTTGAAAACTTGAGCCACATGGGCAACGAGCCACTGTGAGCCACTATGCTGGACGCAGGCAGTGGCGTTTGGCGTAGGGGCCTGCGCCTGGCGCCAGAGATGGCATCCAGAACTTAAGCAGATCAGTGGCTTGCTGCTCAAAGTAAGCTCGTATTTTCGAAGTTGAAATCAGGAACTCCCCAATTGAGTCGCCAGAATTGTAGGGGGGTTTTCGACTCTTTTTTGTAATTCCCCTACGGAGGGCGGTTTTAGAACCTTTGTATTTTTGGATCCTGAAGGAGTCGCCACCAAACATTTTTAAGGGTCCCGTTAGGAAAGACCAAAACGTGACTCGATTAGGATAAGGCATTGAATTTTAGAAACGGATGGGTGAGATCCGGGCAAGGGAACGAGATGCTTATTCCGCGAGCTTTAGAAATAATTCAAATGCGTGGCACAAAACATATTCGACAATATCCTAGTTTAGACTATGTGGGTTTGAATTTAGAACTTGAACAAATAGAATTTCTACTTTTGTATCGTGACCACTTAGCTTTAAAGTTAATTTAAGGGAACCTAAGATCGGTTTGTCCAAGAAATTATCTTCGTTAAGTGTGGTGTAACTTTGTATTTTGTATTTAGCATCTGAGGTGATGAAAGCAATAAACAAGTAAAGCGACATCACAATAGAAAATAAGTGCGGAATTAGTAAAATACATAACCACCTAGAAATGGACTAGGTGGGAAACCACATTGCCTAGAAGGACTAGGCAAGTAAAATTGCATAATTGAAAGTGCGGAATTAAAAGGTGCAATATTTAAATGCGGTATTGAAATTGCGGAATTGAAGTGCATTATTGAAATGCGTTATTGAAATTGCGGAATTGAAGTGCGTTATTGAAATTGCGGAATTGAAATGCAATATTGAAATTGAACTTAGCACATGAGATCCGAACGCCAAACGACTCCTTAAAATAAGTGCATCCGACACGGATTCAAAGCAAAAATCTCAACTTTAGGATTAGTTGCTCATCCCAAAGTGTCCTAGATTTTGAACATAGAAATTGAACTTGAAGCATTGTACTTTAAATATAGAACTTCAAATATAGAACTTGAATATTGAACTTGAAGAATAGAACTTGAATATTGAACTTGAATATTGAACTTAGGAGTTTTGAATCTCAAATATTGAACCTTTTAATGTTGAAAAGGCTTTATCTTTGATATGTTCCTATTTTGAAGTTGTTCTAGTTTAAGGGAGTGATTATGAACAACCTTAAACATCATTGAACTTTGAAACTTGAACTTGAAATTTGAAAAGTGGAGTCTTGAATCTCAAAGATTAGACCTTTAAACATTAGAAAGGCTTCATCTTTGATTACTCCATATTTTGAAGATGATTCTAGTTTAAGGAAGTGATGACAAAGAACCTTAAACATCCTTGAATCTTGAAATTTTGTATTTGAATCACACAAAGTGCGGATTTTTGAAAAGGTGTATGATTGTTGTAAGTGACACTTTTAAGAATAAAAGTGCCAATCTTACTAATTATTTTTGAAATAGAAATCATAGAAGCATTGTAGATTAGTTTGGGATTCGGAAATACCTAATTAGGTTTAGGCTAAGATCCCTTTTGGAGCTCCCAATTGCTTAGAACTTTGAAATTGTATGAGATGTTTGGAGAGATTTTGTGTTTTGATTTGAGTGGCAATTTTTGTATTACGACGTTGTGTTTTTTATTTTCCCTCCCTAAATGCTCAGAATTAGGGGTTTAAATAGGAAGATTTGTCGCTAAACGCCAGCTGACGCCAGCGTCCAGCGCAGCTGCCTGCGCCCAGCGTTGCTGACGTGGTACAGAAGCTGCCAAAACAAGGACGCGGATGCCATCCTTGCTTTTGGCTTGTAATGGGTGTACCTTTGTACGATTTGTACGAAGTTGGAACGTAGTTATTTCTTGGGGATTAAGGCTCGGTTTGCGTCTAAAAACAAGCCGTTTCGGGTTTTTGAATTTCGGTTTTACGGGACGAGGCCCGGCTTGCTCGCTTTTGTGGGTCGGCGCCCGAATTGGGATTGCTTAATGTCATTTCGACTGGAAAAGGCCTTGTAAAACCAATGGAATTGTCCATTGGGTGAGATTGTAATTGGATTTTGAAATTGATTTTCGGAAATCGTATTTTGTACCGAGTTCTGGAATGGGAACGGCCTCGGGTATTGGACATTGGCTCTTGGATTTTGGAACATGTTCTTAGCAATTGGTGCTTCCGCACGGGGTTGTCCCAACCACCTAATAAGGATAATGGTATCGTCATCATCTCAAAGGGGAGACATAAATTAGGTGTCTACAGAAGCCCCCACTTTGACTGAGCGTCCGGTTAGGAAAGCGCAAGTCAAATTTTTCCATTCGGGACGGAGAATGATCAAGATGTTCTGCAATCAGGACCATTCTTTGTATGCCGGTACCTGCACAAAACATGCGTTAGGAAAAAGGATAGAATCTATCTCCGTTCGGTTATGACGACTCTGATTTGTACTTGTACTGCACTTCCGCCTTGGTCTAGGACGGAGCTTGGCATCGAAAATTTTGGATCTCGAAGTTTTGAATTTTGAATTTTGAATATCCGGAATTGATCCGTTGGGGATATGCTTCTCTAGGGAGAAGAGCTTTTTATTGGCTCTTAAAATCTTGAAATTTCGGCTGACTTTCCTATAGCTTGGGTCCGTTTGGAGTCGAGCGCCTGAATTCTTATATTTTTTGGACTTCGTATTCTTGAGATATTCATCTGTTGGTGCTTGGAGATAAAGGTATATGGCCGCAGTTTTGGAGGATAGCATGATTTGATGTTTGATGCCTGGTGCAGAAAACCGTAGCAGCAAAGAACAAGCAAGGATCTAGCTTGGGGGAGTTTGATATGTGTGTTTTATATAGAGTTTTACCCCCGTCCCTTAGTACTTTTATGCATCAAATGAGCTCTTAGGAGCCGTTTTTAGTACTAATCTGTGTTATTGAGCGTTCCTTGAGTTTCAGGATTACTTGGTGAGAAATTGGACTTTTTAGACCTGTTTCATGGTGATTTAGGCCACTACACGATCCCGAGAAAGTTCGGGACAACTATCGTCAACTTTCGAGAGCCTTAGATGCTTAAACTTAATTGAGCCACGGAAGTTAGACCCGGTGATATGGGCGAAGGATGATGACTTTTACAAATCGCCCTTTGAGCAGAGGGCGGAATGAGAAGACCGGGCGAAGAAATACAATTTTGAAGCCTTCAACGCGCGCCCGACCGGGAGGGCTTCGCCCGATCCGGATCTGTAACACCCTAATAATTCCTTGCTTTTATAAAATCATTTTCCAACTTAAAATAAAGGAATTACTAAAGAATTACCGCCACCGTGATAACGGTTAGGGCTATTACCAGAATTACGCAGCGGAAATTAATGCCAACTAACCTTTTAAAACATAACTAATGAAATATCAAGGCCTCCTACAATTTGGAACCATAAGGGCCCAAAAACCAAAGTATAAATAGTTCAACAATTTCAAACATAATTAAAGTATAAATAAATAGTTCAAAATACGAAAACATGCAACTCTCTCGATCATCCCAAGCCACATGATTCCGATCTACCAACCTGCTATATTATTCTACTCCCCATCAATGCAAGTGCAAATGATAGATCATCATAGGGTCATTAAGGCAAAGGCCATGACCAAAACACGCAAAGCACGTAGTCAGCAAAAGCTGAGTACTTACAAGAATAGAGTGAAACAAAACTAAAACATGCATCACTCACTAAGTACTAATCATCATGCAAAAGCCATTTAATAATTAACTACCAATCATGAATACAAGACTCGACTCTTGACTCGACTCTTGACTCACAATTTAATTAGAATAAGCTTTGAACGAGCCAAAAGAATTTTCCATAAAGGAAAGGTGATGGGAGCCAACCATACAACAAATAATAAATAATAAAATCGGGCCATACCGAGTGTCGGCGCATAATATAAATGAAACAACGTCTTGTATCATTAGTAGGAGTACGAGCTTTCCGGCAAGACTCCCCCCATTGTTCATACTCAAGGTATATACGTTCCAAGAGTTTTGAAGCTTGTTCTGGTTGCACTTTACGTTTATTAATATTTTATTAAAGGTGAATTCAAGACTCAACAATGTACACACATACAATTAATAAACAACAACCAAAACAATCTTATTTTAATACTTTAGGACTTGTGATCAACCAAGCAAGACTCTTGTGAAATTACTACCATGTTCCTCCTCACTAAAGTGAGATTCCACATCATGCCCATTAACATGAGGGTTGTGCCCTTGCACGACAAATCCTAATTCATTTCATACAAAATATTCCCAACTGAACCCTACATGTGCGGTGGCTTACGTGAGCTAACCCTTCACATGTGGTAAAATAAATAGTACAACGAAGTACGAATAATTGGCTCAAAGTATGCTAGACATCCCGTACAATGGCATACAAATAAATAATTCGTCCCTTGCATGTGAAACAAACCATACATGCATAAATATTGAACAACATGATTGACAATAAAATTCATACTCATAACAATCTCCACATGCTTGTTCAACCAATAATTCAACAATTCCAATATAATAATCCACATGATCGTTCACCAAACCAAATATGAATCCACATAATATAATTCACATCAACCATGTAATGTCTTTGACAAATGATGTGGTCGCCCTAGACTTGTACGTACCTTGAATACCTAAGCGTAGGGGCCACTTTGCAACAACGAGCACTTACTCAGAAATCACCTCCTATTATCAAAATAATGAAACTTAAATTATTTCCATGTTCATTAAATTTCCAGCAACTTTATAAAATCTAAAACCTCATTTAAAATTTAGAATTCAATCGTTTTTCAATAATATAATCGTCTCAATTTGCAAAACCAATCCCTAGTACGAAAACATACTTTTTCCGTCTTTAAAATCAATAAAAATCAACACTTTAAGCCTTTATTCAAATCTGAAAATATAATGGATTATCATAATTAAAATCATCACCTAATTATGCTAATCAATTGACTCATTAGGTCTAGATTAAAACCCTAACTTGGAAATCCCAATAAAACCAATTTATCATCATAAAAATCAATTCTTTATTAAATAAACGAATCTGAATATTCATCCTTTAATAATTAAAACAAGCCTAATGAATCACAACACGCAAATCCTCAAAGCACGGTGTTCATAACCGATTCCCAGCATTTTAATCATCCAAAACAATAATAATATTATTATTTAAAATACGGAATTGAAATAGAATAGGTAAGGAAGAAGAGAATTATACCAATCCCGCCTATAGCACGGAAGAATCACGAATTAGAGTGATTGGGCAAAAAAGAATTGAATAACGAACACGAACAACACACACACACACACACGCTCGTGTGTGTGCGCGCGCAGCTAAGGGGCGACGAGCAAGGCTGGCGCGCGGGACAAGGCAGCAGGGCAGGGCGCTTGTGCGTGAAGGAGGGGCGAGAGAGCAAGGCTGGCGTACGCGAGAGACGCAGGAACATCAGCGACACAGCAGCAGCGCAGGGCACGACGAGTGTGCACTGCGGCTGCGAGCAAGAGGGAGTGAACGAGAGAGGGAGAGCAGCGCGCACTGGGGCGTAAGGCCGAGCAGCAGCGACAGCCACGCAACAACGACGCAACAAGAGGAGGGGGCACGAGCACGAGGGCACGATGGCCGTGCGGCGTGCCGGCGTGCGGACGAGAGAGGAGAGGGAGTTGGAGTGAGGGGAAAGCAAAGCAAAAGAGGGCTTTATGAAATTTTAGGGGTTCATTTAATGATGAGGAGTCCTATTTATAGGCTCCCTATTTTCAATTGGCTAGGCTTAGGAAAATAGAATTGGGCTTAGGGAATTAAATGATTGGGCTAGCTTAGGATTTGAATTAAATTCTTTTGATTGGGCTCGTTTAATAAAACGAATTGGACTTTTCATTTAAAACCCGAACCTTTAAAATTACTTGCAACCCATTTAATTTTCCGACTCAAGAATTAAATTCGTTTCGTAATTAATTAAAATAATAAATATTCTAATTAATTAAAATACATTTAAATATTATTTAAATGCAAATTAAATTCAAAAAATCGTAAAATGCTTTATAAATATAATAAAATGTATTTATAAATATTATAAAAATACGAGGTATCACAGTCTACCCTCCTTACAAGAATTTCGTCCCGAAACTTGGGTTCGGAAAATCAAAATTTAACTCAAAACTTGAGACTTTATGAGACTTTTAATGTGTTCTCTTGCAAAAATTTTAAGTTGTTGTACTCTTTACATGATTAAACAGGACAATAATAAGTGCAAATTCCATAGAAAGCACTAAATTGAGCATAAAATAGGGGAAAACAAGGTAAAAAGCGCGAAATTCTACCGCACTCTACCCCCCTTAAAAGACACGAGTTACGACCCCGTAACTCAACTAACCTCGGGAAAAACCTCGGGATATTTCTTTCTCATTTCGTCCTCCTCTTCCCAAGTTGCTTCCTCAGATTCTTGATTAGACCACAACACTTTGACAATTTTCACATCTTTAGTACGCGTACTACGCACTTTGCTATCAAGGATTTTGACAGGTCTTTCCTCAAAGGTTAAACTTTGGTCTAATTCTATGGTCTCCGGTTGCAACACATGCGAGTTATCCGGGATATATTTCCTTAACTGAGATATGTGGAACACATTATGCACTCTATGCAAGTCCATAGGCAAGGATAGTATATAAGGTACCTTTCCAATTCTTTCTAAGATTTCATTTGGGCCTATGTACTTAGGGCTTAACTTCCCTTTCTTTCCAAATCTCATGACACCTTTCATTGGTGACACTTTGAGCAACACCTTGTCACCTATATTGAACTCTTCATCCCTACGTTTCAAGTCTGCATAACTCTTTTGGCGATCCTGCTCCGCTTGAATCTTTGATTGGATGGTTCGGATTTGGTTCATGGTGTCTTCTATCATTTGAGGTCCCAATACTACGGTTTCACTAATGTCATTCCAGCAAAGGGGACTTCTACACTTTCGTCCATACAAAGCCTCAAATGGTGCCATTCCGATGCTAGCATGATAGCTATTATTATAGGAAAACTCAATCAAATCCAGGCTATCTTCCCAACTTCCTTGGAAATCAATGACGCATGCCCGAAGCATGTCCTCCAGGGTTTGTATAGTTCTCTCAGTTTGTCCATCTGTGGCTGGGTGGAAGGTTGTACTCATTTTCAATGTCGTACCAAAGCTCTTCTGCACACTTTTTCAGAAATTCGAAAGAAACCTTAAATCCCTATCTGATACGATATCCTTAGGAACTCCATGTAACCTCACACCATTCTTAATGTAAGCCTTAGCAAGTTGTTCCATTTTCCAGGTTTCCTTCATTGGTATAAACACTGCTGACTTAGTCAACCTATCTACCACAACCCAAATTGTATCATTTCCGGTCTTTGACTTAGGCAAACAAGTTACGAAGTCCATAGAAATACAGTCCCATTTCCAGCTTGGAATATCTAAAGGTTGGACCTTCCCTTGAGGTCTCCTGTGCTCTATCTTAACTATCTGACAAGTCAGACATCTAGCCACAAATTCAGCCACTTCGTTCTTCATCCTTGGCCACCAATAGACCTTTTTCAAGTCCTTATACAACTTGTCACCACCTGGGTGCACAGAATATGGCGTATTATGCTCTTTCATCAATTTCTCCTTCAATTTTCCACACTTTTGAGGCACGCACCACCTGCCTTTGTACCTCAAACTTCCATCATCATGGATTCGGAATTCTAACTCCTTACCTTGCGAGATCTTTTCCTTGATTCGCACTAACTTTACATCACCAGCTTGATTCTCCCTAATCTCATCAAATATTGACGACTGGATGGTCAAGGCATTCATCATTCCCTCAAGGATTTCACCACTCACTATTTCAAGGTTCAAACGCTACATATCCTTACACAACTCGTTAGCAACTACTAACGCATTAACACTATGACTTGATTTCCTACTCAAGGCATCCGCAACTACGTTGGCTTTTTCTTCATGGTACTGGATATCCAAATCATAGTCCTTGATTAACTCCAACCACCTTCGTTGGCGCATATTCAGATCCTTCTGTGTGAAGATGTACTTTAAACTCTTATGATCCGTAAATATCCTACACTTCACACCATACAGATAGTGTCTCCATATCTTCAATGCAAACACTATAGCAGCTAGCTCTAAATCATGGGTAGGGTAATTGGATTCATATGGCTTCAACTGCCTTGACGCATACGCAATAACCTTCCCGTTCTGCATCAATACACACCCTAAACCATTCTTAGAGGTATCACTATACACATCATATGTACCACTCTCATCTGGCAAGGTTAACACTGGCGCGGTTGTCAATCGCGTCTTCAAGGCTTGGAATGCTTCCTCACACTTGTTACTCCATTCAAACTTTGCTTCCTTCTTCATCAAGGTAGTCATGGGCTTGGCTATCTGTTTTGGGCAAATTTGACTTACAGACGAGCTTGCCTTGATGATGGTATTAACAATCGATCGAGCTAGATAATTGAAAATGGTGAGAGCAAGTTGTAATAGCATGGAATGACAGTATGTTTATTGCTTAGAAATCGTATATGTAAATAGACAAGACTAAGCCATTTTATAGGCATTTACAATGAAAGTGTAACGTTTGTGCTTAATTGCACATAATTAGACAATAAATACGTAATGAAGGCCGGCTTCATCAAGGGTTTGTAACGGCTGTTTTGATCCCAACCGTTGAGAGTGAGTTCGAACGGTGCCACCATGTGCCTTGCTGGCATCCACGTATGCAATGCTTGCCACGTTTGCCCACGTCACCAAGAGGGTATTTTCCCCCCTAACAATTGTCCCCAAACCCATTTTGAATTTATTCCGGGAAGTTCAAAAGGAAAAATGGGTTTCACGGAAGGAAGGGTGGAAACTGCCCCTTTAACCTCCCCAATGCTAACGGCGTTAGAGCAATGATGATTTTTGCTTTGGAAAGATCAACCGCCCAACTGCGCCAATAAATAGGGCTATGCGCCCAACCACACATACTCACTTCCGCAATCTCTCTTTTCTCTTTCCCAGAAAAAGCAATCGGCGCTCTTTCTCTCTCCTTTCTTGAAGTAACTGTTCTGTTTCCATCTTCTTCCACTACAAGAAAAAAGGGCTTTCGTGGTGATTATTTTGGCCTTTAGTAACGAATATATTCGCTACGAAAACATTCCCCATCATTTAGTTATTCGAGGCGGTAGCCACCGTTGCCATAACCTTTAGTAGCGATTAGTGCATTCAATGGGGTAGACCAAAACAATCGATACGAAATACTATGTGTAATAGTATCGATTATTGTAGCGATTATAATCGCTATAATTTTCTAATTTCACATACCAAATACATTCGTTTCAGTGGCAAAAGAATCGATGCTATTGGTAGTTATAGTAGCGAATGCAATAGATGCTATTAGATACTTATCGTATCGATTATAATCACTACTATAGGTTATTTATCGTTGCATATTTAAGTAATACTATCCATTTCGTAATTGATACATTAATATTTGTTAAATCCAGATTGACACTCTATAGCGGCGATTATAATCGCTCCAAAAAAGAACATATTGGCAATTATAATTATACATGAATATAAATTTGAAATCCAAGATAATTATAAGATAAATAATATTATAAATAAATAACTCATATAGAGTATGTCATAAGTTATTACATATGTGATATATAATTGTCTAATAATCTTAGAACTTAACAAAATGTTGTCTAATAATTTGCAGATGACAAGATAAATAACTAATTAACTACTACAACGTAACAATAAAACAACTAATATAGTATAAGTCGATAACGTCGTGTGCTTCGCAAAATAAGTCCAACTCCACCGTTTGCCAAATAAAGAGTTATCTGCAAATCAAAAGAATGTACGATAATTAATAACACTAGTAAGTAATAAGACAAGCAAACCGATAATTGAGTCTTTGGTTTCAACATCAAGCATACTACGGAATGGAACTTGGTCCAGATTATCAGCATAAGGAAATGCGGTGGGTGGAAGTTCCAGCAACAATGTCAATATTTTCCATTGATGAACACTAGTAATTAACCCGAATAACTGATAGAACCACACTTCAAAAAGCCTTTAAGGTCTATTCTTGATTTGAAGATTCCATATCAAGGTCTAGTATTTTTTATTTTAACTGATATGGGCTGATCTTGATTGTACCCTAATCCACAAACATACAAACTGACTAAGAAGGTCCATGATTCAGCAATTATTGAAATAGTTCCAATATATAAGAAGCTTAGGATAATAAGGTTCAACAAAATGAAGTTGTCCTGCACTCCAGCTAGTATGACTCTCAGTACTATCTACTGAAATTAAGTAAATTATTTTATTTCAACCTTATTATCCTAACCTACTGATAATATCAGGCCACTGACAACAATGCTCTAGCAGTCTAGTCTTACAGCTCAGGCCAGTTCATGTACCATATATGCTAGAAATCCGACCTGGCAAATTCACAGTTATTGACGCATATAGTCTTCTCAACTGTAGTATCCTAATCTCATCATCCTTATAAACATTAACTATGATTGCAAGAGCAGAATAGAAATATCTATGAATCCATTAGCAGTATCAGAACTTTTGTATCTGACAATTATGCTTCCCTAAGAATATGAAAATAGTGGGTGTTATGTGTTCCATATAATTCAGCATTCCTAAGGAAAGTTTACATGAACCAAAATTCAAACTGACTACCAACTGAGGAAAATTCAGACTGACTACCAACTGAGAAAATCAGCTCAGACCAGTTCATGTACAATCCTCTCTACCAACTTAGCTATGGTAACTGAAATCAGCTCATGCCAGTTCATGAAAAATTGTCAAACTGACTTCTATATGTCAGCTAAGTAATAAGAAGGAAAAGATAAAATGAAAATAGTGGGTTTTATGTGTTCCATATAATTCAGCATTCCTAAGAAAAGTTTACATGAACCAAAATTCAAACTGACTACCAACTGAGCAAAATTCAAACTGACTACCAAGGTTTTGAGTCGAGTTTGCGTCGAGCCAACTGGAATCAAGTTTTGACCTAGCGTTGTCCGAGCCGAGTTCAAGTTGCTCAACTCGATTAGAACCCCTAGCTATGATGTGTTTATGATATGCAATTAGTAATTCAGTATTACTTCTCTAATTTTGTTTTTTGAGTGTTCAAACAGAAAAGTTATAATTGTTAAGTAAAATTACATTTAGGTATGAGAGCTCTCAAAAAGTAGCAGACAGAACCATGGTGGACTAATTCATGTGTGAAAAATAATGTTATGTTTTTATTAGTAAAGGTAGTTAGTAAAAATTAAAATAAAATGGGGAAGAATAAAAAGACTACAAATGGAACTGCAATGCTAGTTTATTTTTCTACTTAATGATGATCATTTTTTGTTCAGATTGGAGCAGAGGCTGTGAATCTTGTCGCAGGGGATAAACCAGCTGATGTTTACTCTGGCATTGTTGCTCGCAGGGGAGTTTACACTCTAACTAAGGTGCTTTGTAAAGTTTTTAAACATAATAACTTAATAATTCGCCCTCCTGACATCTAACAATTCCAACTGTGAGGCCTTCACCTAAAGAACAGTTAACTACCAACCAACATCCCAGACTACGGAATTCACGCCTACTCTAGCTAATGCTAAACTCTAGCATAATGTTCCATACAAGATGTAGGTTCTCCTAAACTTGACCACGAAATAGCAATAAAACCATTAATGTTCTCAGTACCAGAGCAATGGGAACTTCTGCTGATTTTGGAAGTATAGAATGTTGATTAAGAACAGAAGTAAACAATTCTTACCGTCCTTATGCGTTGCTACCTAAGCTTTGCATTTCATGACCCCCATGCCGAAGTGTCATCATCCTATAAGATTTGAAAACACCTTATAGTTATGTATAGAAATAGATTACAAATTGCCAATGCCAGATACAATAATGTTTTTCTTAAAAAAAGGCAGAATTTCAATAAAGAAAGGTGCAAACCAGTACAAATTTGAATAATGGAAAACATAAAGTATATGATGTTGAAAATTCCAACTACTTACTTGTTCACTCATGCCAACACAGAAAGGAAATTGCAGTATCATGGTCACTTCAAGAATTGCGAAGAATCGGTACATCATAGATTCATAACTAAATATTATTGGAAGAATACAGGATAACAACAACCTGTATGAAACAAATAAATCAAAGAATGTGGTATCACTTAATAAAATATAAATTTTCACTAACAAGTAAACCTTTTAAAACAACATGTATGACTGAGTATTAATTGTGGAACACGAACAGGAAAATGAAGTGCATTTACCAGTAAATACTGCATTTGATAAAGTACAAGAAAAGGCTAAAAAGACATTCAAGTATGGTCTGTTACCAAAGATCACCACCACTGATGCACAAGAACGCCGCGCTCTCTGAGAGAAGTAAACAGGTTCAAGCACTGTTCAAACGCCTTCTTATACTTGACACTCCTTTCACCTGGCACAAACTTTTTTTGATTATTTTTTGCAGTTTTTCCAGATTTTGATTGTTTCCTTTTTTTTTCTCACACACGTGCTCATTTAAGGTGAGAATGATGAGAAAAATATTGCTTAAGAAGGCCTTTGACATGATCCGTGGCATATCAATGAGTGAGAAGGCAGCTGATTTAGGTGATTCATGGTTCTTAACATGTGCAGAAGGAGCTTAGGGCTGATTTAGGTGAATAAGTAGTCTTAACCCGGCTTGGATGTAAATTACCTTGAAAAAAATGAACTGAACATCAGTAATCAGGTTGCTTTTGCTTGGTTTTTGAATTGCAAGTTATCCAGACAACAACATACTTTTTCTCTATCTTTCTGTATGGCCTGAACATAGAAGTGACTTTCAAGTTCTAAACTTCGTTCGTTTTATGGTTCAGGAAAAGGTTTCTGCTGAGACTGAAGTAATCTTTGAAATTCATAACTATAACCTGGAGGAGGAACTAGAGAAACAAGAACTTAAATTTGAAGCTGATATGGAAGCCCTTGTTCATGCTAAACTGGAAAAAGAACAGGGAGCATCAAAAGCCGAAGAAACTGTGCCCGAATTTAGTGCTACCATAAATGAGCTCGAAACCCACATCAAGAAACTGGAGAAAGAACTCAAAAAGCTTACCATCAGAGCTGCCCAAATACACTTTGGGGTCAAAAGTGTACATGCTACCATTTCCCAAGTCCATGGATATTGGTGTTGTCAAGGTTGGACAGTGAGACCATCGGGTGTCCCAAGTATATAATGTTCCTTCAACTTCTAAGTTCCAAAGTTTGTAAGCATTTCAAACACATTTTAGTGTAAAGCTTTACCAAACAGAGAACTAATAGGAGTACAAGACCAAATATCAATCCTACAAAATGCCACAACAGATGAAATATTGCTTCACACTTTCAATGTTATGTTAAAATAGTTATTAAGAACTTCAAAACTTAACACTTAGATCACGCAAACGAAACAAACTTTAGGTCCGGCCATGTGATTTCTTACTAGTGTCCTTAACATGGTCTAAAAGTATGAATTACGTGAGAGACTTTTTCCACGATTGAAATTTATATTGGCATCAACACAATGTTTATAACTTAAAAGTGAATTCATCAATTTTCACAAACAACCACTACTACAAAAACCGTGGTTTCACGACGCTTTGGCCTCGACGCAAGGGGAAGAGCGTTGAACTACATGATAGTCCGCGCGTCGTCTCGACGCCTATCTTTGTCCTCTGAAATTCTCGATGAATATAAGCGTCGAGAGTTTAGGAAATAGCCATGTGAGGCTCACGTGTCATACATCACATCCCCGGGTCCAAATTAGGGGAAAACTTTCGGCATTCAACCCTAAACACCGCTCTCTCTCTTCTCTCTCTCTCTCTCTCTTCCAGATCTACATGAACAAGCATTTCTCTGCCTTCAGATCAACATGAACATACATGTAGTCCTCGGTCGACATTTCTAACTCAACTTTCAGGTAATAATTTCTCTTTCTCTTTATTCAAGCTCTCTTATCATAGTTTTTTCTTATCTTCTTTAGATCTTGAATGTATTACTGGGAATCCAATTTTCTCTTTGTTCTTTGATTGAGTGAAGTCCAAGTTTTATCTTATTGTTATTAGTTTTATCTGTCAACTCAATTCAAATATTTTGCACGATAAATTAGTTATTTTCTTGTTTAAACGAGTTTAGGGTTTATATTGAGCAGATTTATAGATTATTTTCTTCTTGATTATTTACTTACCTTCTTCTTTGGTAGAGAAATATTGGGTGAAAAAAATTGCAGTTATATTTCGCGGAATCTAGTTTCCTAAGTTTGGTCTGGCGCTGGGTAATTCGAACAATACATCAATGCATTTTTTTAAGTTGATTTTTGTTCTTTTCTATTCTTGTTAATTTTAGATTTGTGTGTTAAGGGTTTACTTTCAAATTTGGGTAAATTGATGGTTTAAGAGAATATGATAGTCATATTTCATCTATTGAGAGTAAAATTTTGGTAAATTAATGTTTGGTGCCTCCATTGAGAAGAACTGACATTGTTATTTGTGTTTCTTCTGTAAATTTCGGATATTCAAGTAGTTTGTTTCTTCAATTTATTTCAAGGCTGGATTTTGGGAATAAAGTGATTTCTGTTGTATGCCTATAGCATTGCCATGTAATTCTCAATTTCTCACTTTTCTTTTACAGTCATATTTCATCTATTGAGAGTACAATTTTGGTATAAATCAATGTTTGGTGCCTCCATTGAGAAGAGATGACTTTCTTATGTAAATTTCAGATGTTCAAGTAGTTTGTTTCTTTAATTTATTTCAAGGCTGGATTTTGGGGATGTTGCTTTCCGCTGCCTATACCATTGCCATGTGATTCTCAATTTCTCTCTTTTCTTTTATAATACTTTCATAAACTCTCAATTGGCAATGTTATTATTATTATCCTAAAAATCAAGCTAATGAACTCAGCAGAGATCAATCTACCTTCCTGAAACCTTACATATCAATTATCTTATGTCCTCTTCTTGATTTGAATAGTTGATTACTTCTTGGCAAAGAGCCCCACCAATTCGGTTTGGTGGTGAATAATCTAGGCAAATCTGCTACACGACAGTCCAACTTATAAGTTGCATGTCAATTATAAACCCCTACTAAGAATATAAATCCTCACCATCTGCTTTTGATTCTCTAATTAGCTATTATATCAGACGGGGATATGCATACCTGGTACATCACTAATCACATGGCCCACATCCGACTTAAAAGAAACCTTTGTGCTCTCTCGATCCGAAACACTCATTTTTCTTTTATCATGAGAGCTGTTGCTTAGGCGAAGAGTTTAATTGCTGATCGAGGAACATTTTCTGAATAACACATAATACCAGGTAAAGATGCAGCTACCAGTCATAAATATTTTGTATTTAACAATAACTTGCAGTGAACTATACCCACACTTGTACTAGCAACTTTTTTGGGTATTACCCTGGTCTAAATAGCTTTTTTTTTATCCATTTTGGTCTTCACTTTGATTTCCGTTGGCTTTGGCCCTACTATTTCAGGTCTGAATTTATGTGAACTAGCAATAACAGTCTTCTCTACAGAGTAAATATGCAGAGAATCTGTTTCAATGACATTTGGAGCTAGGAGCTCAGATATTTAGTGATTACTATAATATGCAGGCTTATAATGAGAAAGTGGTAAATTTCGTTCCTATTTGTCTAGATAGGGCTTAAGATTTAGGACTGTGGAATTAGTTTGGGAAGGTATTAAGGTATCGATCGTCTGAAATTCTATCTAAGTTTCAAATCTTAACCTTGGTGTGAATCAGTATTCTAAATTATAAACATGATAAAATTGATATTTGGCATTAGAAAACGAATGACAGGTTTGGGCAACAAATCGTAACTTAGCTGTGAATCAGTATTCTCAATATGAACATGGTTAACTCATGGCGAAGCATTATATATGTTTGAACTTGAAAGTTTGGCTTAATATACCCTTACCTTAAATCACTCTGATGAAGCGTAACTGTCAGTTGGGTGATGTTATAGGATGTGAACTGAAGGCATGGGATGAGGATGAGCGGGGAGGTGATCAAATATTCAAACAGACACGTTTTTGTTGCAGTTGCTTAGAGAATGTTCTGTGTATGTCCTGGAGGCCTTGATTTGGCAACTTAGAGGACTAGGGTTATGTGGTTGATACTAGAAATCTGTGAGTTAACTAATTATCCACTTTTTGTTTGCTTCTGATTTATACCTTTCACCGACTTTTGAAAGGCAATGTAGGAAGGTATGATCCTAAAAAAAATCTCCAAGAAATGATGAATTTCTGAATCGTAAAGGCTGTCTTTTAACTTAATCCATAAGGTTTTTGTCTCAGATGAATGTGAGCTTGTTTAAAATGTATTGTTTAGTGTATCTTCAAATCCCATTGAAAAGTTATTTTTTTGTGTTGTTTAACTGTATCATAGTTCTTATTCTTATTATTACCATCAAATCTGAAATTTGGTTTTTCATTAGGGTTAGAACATTCTAATTATTCTTAATTGCACCTCGTATGATAGACTTATTCATATTCTATCATTCATATTAGCCTAAGGGAAACATGGAGTAAGATTAACAAAGGCTTTATTACTAATGAGATATGTAATAGTAGTGTTTTGTAAACATTTGTTACTAATGTGGCTTGTTTGGTTATTTTGTGTGATTTGTCTCAAGAGGGTTAAACCTACAACAAGTCTAGGGAATGGCACACCAACGGGTAATTATTCTAATTTTTTCTCATTAAACTGTTTTTGTATTTCATCGCTCCTCTAAATCTTCATAAAGTGCCTTAAATAGAAAAAGTTCTTATAAACTGATCCGAAGTTCCTATTTATCTTGCGCTATTAACAGGGGAATAATTTTTATTACGCCCGTCACATAGAAAAGAGAAATTTGCAAGTATATTTTACCCTGATCATGAAAACCTAAAAAAAGGTTTTCAAGAATGAATATCATTTAAGCAAGTTGAGAGATTAAAGGTCTGCAGAATTTATGAAGTAAAATGATTTTATGAAAGGTCTGCATAATTTATGACCAATCATTCGAGGGAGATGCGGGTGATATTCTTGATTTTCTAAATGTTTTGTTAAGGACCTTAAGGTCATTCAGTTCATAAGTTAAAGCTCAATGGCATCTCAAAATCCAAAGCGATATTTTTCTTGTAGTTTTGCTAGAATCATTAATAATGGCAGTAATTAGAGTTTACACCAAATAAGTACATGTTCGTTCTTAGTATTACCCGTCATATATTTGGAGTATTTGGACTCTTTCCTTCATTTTCCTCATTAAACTAAACACAAAAAAGCTAAAAGTTTTCATATTTCCTTAACAATATGTTCTATCTTTGTCACCTAATATTATGTCTCCTTTTTTTAGTCCACTTTCAAATGTCTGGGTGTGGCTGAATGGTTGCAGACCATGCATCTGGTTGGCTACCCAGATATCTTCACAACCAGGATTTTCTTGACAAGAGTTTGAGATATTCCCCGTTACAGTTTTAGCTTAAACATCTTAGAGGCTTAAACGCTAGACAGTCGGCGATAGGAATTATGCCATCCGGCCTTCCTTGAGTATTGCGACCCTTTGAGGGAAGAAATATAGATGGCTTCTCTCTAACGGTTTCTTCAACAAACAGAAGGATACTAGCAAGTAGTGGGACTCGAGTTGGCGTGAATGTGAGGTTCGTTGAGAAGGTTCACAATCACATTTTTTCAGTCCCTATTTTGATCACTCCTACTTTCGTGAAATAAAATATTTTGTTCGGTTAATCAATCCATATAATGTGATGAGCATTGTGTCATCTCGTCTATATAAGCCACCAGTTGTGATCAAACTGGGTATGTTAGCTAACCTGTCTGGATCCTGAAATTTGTAAAGAAGTTGGAAGGAAAGGAAAGATATAAAGTACACATTTCACAACTTTTCTATTTTCCGTTGCTGTACTTGTGGTCCAATTTTAACTGTTTTATGTGTAGTAAATGTAGGACATATGTTGGGTGAACTTATAGAATCATATTGAGTCAGATTAGGAAATCGGTTGAGTGATATAATAATGTTGAATCTCCACATTCTATATTAATGTTCATGTAGTAATATTAATGCTATTTCAGGTGTGTTAAAAATTGACAATGCAAATGAGCTATCAAATTTTTGTTCCAGAAGAGTATTTAGCTTACAGCCATGTCAGAAGGTAATTTTCCCGTAAGATATCCGTGCATGATATTGTGACATATTTAAGTGCAGATTCTTCTTCGAAGTTTTTTAGACTATGCACTGGATTTATTTCTCTTTTTTTGGATTTGCAGGCTTTACTGTATTAAGTGTGCTAAATGTGCTGAAGGATGTGTCTGGCAGCAGTTCTTTGAAAACAAGCACTTCAATATAAGTTGTTCAATTCCTTTAATGTAAACAAATGGTAGAAGTGTGCATAATATTACAATGTTAATGTACGGTATAAATAATTATTTTGTTGTAGTATATATCAATTTTGAACAAATTCATGTAAGACTCATTTTTTCTTCTATTTATACATTAGTAATGAATAGATTTTCTTGTCGTTTATACATTTTGATCTCTATGGTAAGTTTTACCTTCACTGAATTTTCTTTGTGGATAAAATTTGAGTACAGCGTCGGTTGGACCCCCGAAATGATAATTAATCGTAACTCTTAATTTTTGACGCTATTGTAATTAATATCATACAAATAATTCTGGACGATTTTTTGGGGTCGTATTATGGTGGTCATTTAGAATTATAATTCCCGCCAACACAAATTCTAGACACCCGTAAGTGTCGAGAACTTTAAATAGGAAAATGTTGGGCAAACCGGGAAAAAATCTTATCGACGCTCATAAATCAGATATGTGGACGCTTAAAAGCGTCGAGGATGTCGACGCTGAAAGGAAAAGGTGGTCGCCAAAAAGCGTCTACATTCTCGGCGCCAAACAGCGTCGCAAAAATTTTCGACTCTAATTTTCTCGACGCTTCAGGAAAGCGTCGAGGGATAATTTCTCGACGCTTTTAGGCGACGAAAAACGGTCTAAAAAGCGTCGATAACAGGCGCGATTTGTAGTAGTGAACAAACGATAAAGATTACAATTGTCCCCAGTCATCGGAAAATTAATAAGTTGCAATAAATGTTCAATCAGGTTACACTCTGATAAACTCGAATTCCAATTGAAATTTCACCAAATTCAATAGTGCGGACAAACTTGATGACGGTGTCTACATTTCTCCTAAATTTTCATAGCTACTTGAAATCTAAACACGCTCATTATCAATAGTTCAAATCACGCAAAACCTAACCCATAACTATATTAATACATTCCAATACTTCCAAATTTCTTTACCTATTGAATCAAACAGAGCAAACACACCAAAAAATCCAATTCGACAACTTCAATTTAGAAAATACATATTGATATCAATCAAGAACGCTGAATTAGAACAAAAAAAAGTGAGAAAATAATTTCGGCAAAATACAGGCGGAAGTCAAGAGAGGAGAGAGTAACCTTGGCTTCGTAGATGCGAGGACCGTGATAAGTGAGGATCTTCTCGCCTTTTGTGTAAAGGCCGGGCTTAGGGTCTTGAACACCGCCTTAGAGGAGTCGCTACCACCAGCGTTAGCGCCTGAATCGTCTTTTCCGCCGGTGTTGGAGCTTCCCATCTTACTCCTCAGTTTGGGGGAAGGAGAGAAGGGATGACAAATTGCGCAAATTATTCACACCCTAGCCCAGAATCTCGCGCTTCGAGTTCAAGCTTTTGGTATCTACGGAGGATGAGAGAAAACTGATCTAAACCCTAAGTAGAGAAGACGGGATAGCAGTGTGGAGGGAAGTGAAATTTTTTAGCGAAAAGTTTCGAAGGAAAAGTTGAGCGCAATTGTGAAAAATTAGTGTAGACACCTACTTTTGTCCCCATTCCCGAAAGGGAAAGGTTCGATGATGAAAGCATAAATCTCCACTTGACAACGCATCTCCTATAAAATAAACGAATCTCGATTCCCCATTTCATTTCACCCGAAACCTGCTATTTATGGAAACCTGCTAAAAATAGTAACTGCCGTAAAAGGTATCTTCTAAAAGTGGCAAATCATAAAGGATAGAAACCTGTCGGAATTAGGTGTTGCATTCCAACATAAATCCTAAATGAGATAGAAAACCGCGAGAATCCTATTCCTAATAGGATTCGGAAATAAGAGTTACGTATTAATTAAAATCCTAACGAGCCTAGAGTTCGTAACGGGCCCAGACGCATTCCGTCATAAAATTGATACGCGCTAAAAGACTCGATTAAATCTCAAACTCTACGGATTTCAGGAATCCGAATCTGACTAAAGAAAACAGCCCAGACCCTATTTTCAACGCCTGGCTCTGGGCGCCGAAATCTTCGGCGCCCAGGCCTGGGCGCTGAAAATACCTGAGTACGTATTTTTTTCCTAATTCTTTATGGATTAGAACTCTGCAATTCTATCTTTCCACGAACTCTTCCCTATAAATAGACCCCTAAATTCGACGTAAAAGCACACACAACAACACATAATTATATTATGAATATTGACTGTAAACCCCTTAGCCTAAGCCTCTCGCTGCGAAATTGTTCACGCGTTCTGTCGCAATCGATCCATAAATCGAACAGAACGTATCCTGTCCCATAATTGAGATTCGTTAAATAAAAAGGAGAAATAGCAAAGTCAAAGTGGTTAGTTTTCTGAGAACCGTGACGCACCTCTCAAGGGTGCGTCGTAATGTGTCCCTTTTCGATGATTTAACTGCTTTCCTCGCCCTTTTTATGAACTGTTAAACTAACTAAATCTGATTGTTCTATCACGCCTAACAAATATAATATTTTTGGGAAATTGGATTATCATGCTAGGTCCCTTAATACTATTTAAATCAGATAATCACGATCGATCTAGTATTATATGTTGCATATTGCTAAAATCAACTCAGATTAGTTTAATAGTTAACGCATGTCCCTTCAATTATTTATGCTGAGCTAGTAAGGATATCCTGCCTCTGGAGTTATCGACGAGCGAATTACTCCTCTCGGTAGTTACAGTCCCCCGAACCCTCAATCTCTACCTTGCGGGTGTATGTTGAGAGATCCCCACACCAGGGATCACAAGGGAACCTACGGCCGTCGTGGTCAAACATAATTGCACTCCCTTTATGTCACGATAACCGGGTTTTGTCAGTTTTTCTCATTGTCGTTAAAAACTGAATTGCGACTCCTATATTACTAGTCAATTGGGTGTAAACTCACAGGAAATCCAATTACACTTGATTGAATAAAAAGAATCGTCACACCCACGAGGGACGAGGTCACGCATTAGCCTCGTGCTTTTTTCGACCCCCTCACAGTGGCGACTCCACTGGGGATAGTAAAGGAAATACTCGTGCTTGTAGGTAATCAAAATAGCCGAAGGGTGAAACGATCCTACCCCGCGTTTATTTCCCCATCAAGTTGGGACGACCTGAAAATCAGCATATTAATGTGAACGGGCAGAACCGCATAACGAATCTCGGCTCCCTCGGGAGTTGGGACTAAGGATACCTTTTTTCGCCAATAGGGGGGTGCATACGCCGCGCATGTTGCCCACTCGGTACTTGTGCAGGTAGTACACCTATCCCGAACCCAATCGCTCGCTCATTAGGTCCCTCTCGCCTGCATGCCCCCTTGGCTTGCACTTGCGGGTTGGCCTCTTGAGCAAAATTCGTCTGTTGAAGACACTACCTCGACCGGGGCATGTGTTGGATCTACGATAGAAGCGGTACCAAGCCAGGCGCAAATACTACCCATAGAAACCTATCATAAACTGCGTGACATATTTAATTTCCAAATCCATGTTTGTAATGTAGTTATGTGTAGCGAACTATGTGACTATGTTATGATTGTGCGTACGAATAATGCTAGACAAATAATGCTAGAAAACCAACGACCTTAAAAATTGCCCAAACATTCATAGACTAATTTGCCAAAGAGTTATACCGAAACACGTGTTCCGCAAACCCGAATGATCGCCACAAGAATAAGCGACGCTCGGGATGGCCTGTAACGAATCCCACAAACGCTGCTACGCGTAAAGGACGTTATTAGGCAAACACGCAAATCGAAGTCGCATAAACAGAAGACAGAAAACGAGAACCAGCCAGGGACGCATTTTCAACGCCCCTGGCTGGGCGCCAGAATTTCTCACGCCCCTAGCTAGGCGCTGAAGTTGCTGCTTGGCCTTCTGGTCAGGCGTAGCAGCCACAATGCCCGAGCGAAAGGAAAATACGTAGCGCAAAAAAATGTTCATAAAAAGAATTGCTACGAGGGCGTAAGAAAAGCACTCGATTTCAAAAAGCGACTCGTGAAAAAATTAATAACTCTTTGTGTCGTTGTTGGGCCTCCTACGACGGCAATGCTCGGCACCAAAACCGAACATGCTAACAACTATGAATGTCACACGGGCAAGTGTTTCGAAAATCCAAAAAATGACCAAAAAAAACCAAAAAGTGTACCGACAAAAGAAAGAGTGAAAAACCAATTTAGAGA
Source organism: Spinacia oleracea (assembly GCF_020520425.1). Classification (NCBI taxonomy): domain Eukaryota; kingdom Viridiplantae; phylum Streptophyta; class Magnoliopsida; order Caryophyllales; family Amaranthaceae; genus Spinacia; species Spinacia oleracea. Next base: position 156,533,210 of record NC_079490.1, on the reverse strand, counting down.
GTCGAAGTCTAGACTAAGTAATGCTTGAAACTTTGGGGCCTAAACTTTAGCTTATCTTATGCAGTGGGCTGGTCCTGCCACTTGGTGCCGATCTGAAAATCAAAGGTTAGTGTGTCTCGAAGCTACATCACCGAAGCAAGGTTTAGTAACTCCAGGTTCCGTCCGTCATCCCTCATTTCAAGGATCTCCGCTTCCCCAACCTCGATTCACACCCTCAAACATGTCTATAGAAGAGCTACAGAACCAAATGGCCCAAATGACCCTACTCATGAACCAACTGAAAATGGAAAACGAATCCTTAGCGGCTGCGCAAGCCAAACATTTTGCATTACTGGTCATTTGGCCTCCCGAAACCGAATTAGTCCAAAAATTCATTGACAAGCTGGACCCAATTTACAAACCACATCTTAGATACTTGGGACTTGACACTTTCAAAAGAGTTTATGATGTGGGAATAAAGATCGAGGACGACCTCGCCAAAACCATACAAAGCAAACCCACATATAAGAACAACACCTATAATCGGGGTAACACATCCCAAGCCCAAGAAGTCCATGCTGTAGAAGAGACTCCCGCCCGAAGAAGCCCTGGAAGATGGGTCCGGGACCGAAAGTTTGCCCCACTCGGGTCGACTTTGGTACAAGCCTTTGAAAGACTAACCAATCAAGGAAAGTTGAGACCTATAGGCCCCACCCGTGACCCTCCTGTCAAAAGCAAATATTGCGCCGAAGGTACTTACTGCAAGTTCCATCAAGGGAATGGGCATGATACTGAAAACTGCTGGAATCTAAAAAACACAATCCAGGATATGATAGAGGATGAAATAACACTTCTCCCCAACGTTGGCAAACCCAACAACAACAAGAGCCCACTCGGTTCTTGTCACATCTCTCTTGACCAACCAGAAAATATGAACTTTGACCCTACGGCGTATATTACGCCCCAAGGTGCACCACTCGCCATGGTCCCTATGGATCAAATCGAGAGAGAAGTGTGCAGTGTGTGGGATGATGATGTTGAAGATGTTTACCTGTCTCAAGTATCGGGCCAGGACCTCTTTGCTGAAAATTGGCCCAGATCTGGAATTTTCCATGACTGTCATACTTTGGATGAGGCACCCCACCTCACCAAGACCAAAACAGCTGAAATATTGGACAACCAGGCTCTATGGACATTGTTCAACGAATCGAGGCCTATGGAGAACGAGACTGTGATGACTACCCTAGCTTTACAAGGTGAAGGTTTCGATCCAACCCGGTTAATCTCTCTTGCATCAACACTAGAAGAGGTCGAGAACGGATGGGTGAAGACATATCAGTGGGTCAATGCAAAAGGAATGGAATTCAAGATGAGTACCGGTGAAGGACCGAAGTTTTATGAGACTAAACCCCAGGCTTGAGCCACATAGAGCACCATTAGTAAAAAGCGCCTACTAGTTCTTTAGATTGATAGAAAAAATAATAATAGAGACTTTAGATGGTCCTAAGGCCGCCTAGAATATAGGTCAGTTTTATTTCAGTGTGTTTTCCTTACTTTCCGAATCAATAAAGGCGTAATATTTCTCCTAAATTTTTTTATTCTAACACTAAATAAACACCAAATGTACTTGCAAAATACAAAAATAAAGAGGCGGCCCACTCTAGGCCCAACAAACAAAGCCCACTCGGTTTTGAAATAGTGCCATGGGAACCAATTCCTGAAACCCACAAAATAAACCACACTACCCCATTCATATCCCCAAAACCTAAAAAGCCAGACCAGTGTCATCATAAAGAATCAATCCATGCAATCTAGAATCAAAGGAAATCAAAATCCAAAATAATGCAAATGTTACCAAAAAAACAGATTCATAAAACATAGATTCCATCATACCCTTCACTAACAACCCACCTCCAAAGCCTACACAAAGGTCTTCATAACTTCCGCACCCTAACTCCATTTTCAAAACTGTTTCGAGTCACCAATAGAAAAAATTAATCCGGACAAAAATGCATTTCACGCTAACAGTCAAAAAGCCTCCAAAATAGCCTCAAAATTAACTTTAAATACGAAGAAAAATATCAAGCCACAAAAAAAAGAAATAGAAATAAACGCAAGAACATGTGAAGCAAAGCGTCAAAAATTGACCGCCCAGGTCATTTTCAGCGCCCAGGGCTGGGCGCCGAAATTTCTGACGCCCCAGCCTGGGCGTTGAAACTCTGTGCCTGCCAAAAGTTTTCTTTTCGAAAGTGCTCGTCATTTTATCCGCACACAACGGAAAAATAACGAACACTTGGGAGGTACAGTACGTATCCAAATAGGTTTACCAAGAATATAGCTATACAAATTAATCGAATTTTACGCGACCTATGGCAAAAAAAAAAAGAGAACGGCAGATGAAAATAAAGATAATACTTCACTCATTTGACCGATCAAGTAATATGTTTCCACCTCAGGGCATATCTACCGAAATCCGGCATACTAGAACTTATTCTAAAACTAGAACTACGCGCGACCTGATTCTGACAAGATACGTAGGCAATCCTTACCAAGGATTCGGTCCAAATAATAAAAAAAAATATTCTTTGTGCAAAAAGTGTAAGACATATAAAAATACATAAAAAAGAGGGGAAACAAAAATAAATGAAAACTAAAAATACGCCTTTATTAAAATATAATAAGAAGGAAAATAGAGTGCTAAGAATAAAAACAAACACAACTGAAATAAATAAAGGGCACCTACACCCTAGCAAGAACTACACTACTCTAGTTCTTCCGGATCATCAAATAAAGTCTTGTAAAGAGCAATGTTCGCAGGATCCACCCCCACAGGCTTCTGCGCTGCCCCAATCTCAATCTCCATAAGAACCGGCTCATGGACACTAGCTTCCAAAGATGTCAAGGCTTCAGAAACATTGTTCCGGCGACGATCTCCGCGAGAGCTTGCATTTCTTTTAACAACAGCAGGCCCCTTCATGTTAGGCATCTTTTTAGGCCTGAAACTGGAATGGGGAGGAACTTCCTTTCGCTTTCGATCAGGACGAGCTTTCACAGTCTTAATACTATAGGTACGAGGTCTGGCAGAATCAGGACCCTCATACTTAACACGAATACGAGGTATCACAAGCTCAGCCGGCTCCCCATTTCGAGCCTCGGTCCTCACATCTTTGTCATCGGAACTCATCCACAACTTGTAGTTTTCAGAAAGACCCACAAAGCCATTTGTAGCTACGGCCCAACGCGGGAGACCATCATAATACTTAGCCCATGCTAAAACCCGTGTTTGTGAAAAGGCCGCTACCTTAGGTGGTACCGTATCAGAAAAGGGGATAGTCTGCCTTAAACCATATTGACGCATGACTCGGTAAGGGAAAATATAAATGGGACGAGATATCCCCAACAAAGAAACATAAACCGATACATTAGAACCCCCTGTCATAGTAGTCAAACCCCACCATGGTACCACCCACTTAATAGAACAAATACCATAAGTAAAAAAGGAGGTCCATTCGGCCTCGTCCTGGCCTTGGTGCAATTATTTTCGGTTACCCAAAGCTATAGGGCGATAATATTTAGGATCGGCAGGAGCCTCCAAAAGTCTAAGCCGTTCCGCAAGCCAAATCTGCAAAAACAGGTACGATCGAATCAAAAGAATGAAAAGAAAGAAAAAACGGTTCCTGGGGCGCAGTTTCAACGCCCAGGACCAGGCGCCGAAAATTCCAGCGCCCAGCCCTGGGCGCTGAAACTCAGCCCCAAGCAAAAAGAAATATATGCAAAAGGAACGCGTACGCGCGCAAAAAAAAATCGATTACCTGCAGTAATAGGGGGCTTCCCTTAAAATGTTCAGATTTGGCATCCTTCTTCAGCTCATCCGCACTCAGCAAAGTCTCGGCAACAACCAGCGGCATAATAGAATAACAACTTTCCATCTGGCTAATCAAAGGGATCAACCTTATGTCACCGAACTCACCATTGTTATTCGAAAGCAAATAATGATTCAACAAACAAAATACAAGGGCTCGAATATTCAATTTCTGTTCGGTCATATTCTTACTAGGCCTAAAATGATGTTTTACAAGTTTTGCCAAGTTAACCTTATCATCTACAACAATTTCAGCAAACATGTTATCATCTAGCCCTAGGAAAGCCCTTATGGTTGTTTTACCCTCTTCAACGGTGCCAGGGGTAACAGGAGTAGCATTAGTAGGATAACCAAGGATCGCAGCAAATTCATCGGGCAAAGGACATATTTCATTGCCCCGAAAGGAAAAAACATGATGATCGGAGTCCCAAAAGCTTAGGGCAGCATGCAGAAAGTTATAATCAATATTAATTTGTTGTAAGCCTAAAAGTGCCTCTAAGTGGTATTCTTTTAACAAAGCTTTTTCTGTGGGAGTAAGGGCCCGTAGCCAACGCCTAACAGTCCGTTGGAGTGAGAAAGTAGGGATCGACATGACCAAAGCAATGAATAATTAAAGCACAACAAAAAGAAAAGAAAGAATTTGAGAGTGGTGGAAAATAAGGACGTATCTAGCCCCTATATATAGCTGAACGCACCCAATGACATCCTGATCCCATTCGGAAACGTGTTAGGAAATCCGAAAAATCAAATATTACCAGGAAAGAACTTTCAGCGCCCACGCCTAGGCGCCGAAATGTTTAACGCCTGAACTTGGGCGCTGAAAATGCAGCCCAAGGCCCAGATTTCACAAAACACGGAACAGGAAAGGACTTAAGACCGTGTTGCTAAACACGAGGCCCTATTGCAAGTAAGATCAAGCCCAAAGCACCTTTAGCTCCCAAATAAGCAAAAAAAAAAAATATAACATTAAAACTTGGTTGAAACTTAGACTCGTCTCAGAAAATGCTTATGTACACTTTTTTTTTTTAAAAAAAAACAAGTTAAATATCATGGTCATTCTTCGAAACACCGAAAATATGTGTCGTCAAGTCATTGGTTTTCCAAAAAAATGTTTGTCTGTCAAAGGGTTAATCCGGGCCAAGCTAAAACCGGATGTCACCTGAAAACTAAGCTCGCATTCCACGGCTTCGCTAGAGTAGCACACTACTATAGAAGGTCGCTCGCACATACGAGCATGACCCAAACATGATTACAAGATGCGAAAAACAACAGACGAGCCCCAGTGCTTGGGGGCTCGCGAAAAAAATAGACTCCAACGAGGAGCGCGCGATCAAAATCACATTCCCGGACTGCGCCATACATCATATCATGTTTGGATATCTCAAAAAAGAACAACAACAGGTCCGACCTCATTGAAAGGACGTCACTGATACTTGTGCACGGTCCTCTGATCAAAGACCAAGTCGAGCTGTAAAAACTAGCTCAAAATCACGAAAGCGGACGGTCGTAAGACAAAAGATCCGTCTGAACACGTTCTCAGCCCACGTTCAGGTTACAACTAAATTCGAGCATCCCTCGAAAGAATTCGCTCTTGCAAGAATGAATAAAAAGAAACTCTCAAAAGAAATCACGAAGAACCAAAGAAATAGGAACTTGCCCATCTTCAGTCGGCAAGATCGCGTCACAAACCGCGCGAGTTCCCAAATCGAAAAAAAAAACGAATTCAGGGACGTCCACCCTCAGCGGACAGGGCTCGCCCACCCTCAGCGGGCGGGGTCTGCGTCACTAGCCGCGCAGGTCCTCAGTTTTCGAAAAAATAAAGTCTTCAAAAATATAACAGGCTCGCCATCTTCAGCCGGCGGGGTCTACGGCGCAAACCGCGTAGGTCCTTATTTTCAAAAAAAGAAAAACAAATTTCAAAATAGATTCGTGCACTTCTATCGGACGGGGTGTCCACCCTTAGCGGACAAGGTTCGCCATCTTTAGCCAGCGGGGTCTACGTCACAAACCGCGTAGGTCCTTATTATCAAATTTCAAAAACAGATTCGTCCACTTCTATCGGAAGGGGTGTCCACCCTTAGCGGACAGGCTCGCCATCTTTAGCCGGCAGGGTCTGCGCCATTAAACCGCGCAGGTCCTTAGTTGCTGCAGCGATAACTTTTGCTGGATTTTCCTTCATTTTACGTCCTATAAAAACAAGGGTGCTGGATTTTCCTTCGTTTTACGTCCTATAAAAACAAGGGGGTTGGATTTTCCTTCGTTTTACGTCCTATAAAAACAAGGGGGTTTTCTCGTTTAACTAGCCTTGAAAATGAGAATCTTTAAAAATATTTTACCTCGTGGTTGGGCTTGGCCAGGCCCAATTACACTTTATAGCTTTGATTTCGAAAACATCTGTAGCTACTCCCAATGACAAAGTGAGGGAGTTTCTACGCCTCTTTAGATACTTCCAATGACAAAGTGAGGAAGTTTCTATACTATCAATTGACAAATCCCAATGATACGTGAGGGATATGTCGACACTTCAAGTGATGACCCTTAAGTCAAATGTTATCACTCGGGGGCTCGTGAGACCCTCGCAAAACATGTCACATACACCATGGCTTGTGTGACGCACTCCGTCTAATACTTTCACCATCGTCTTACTCCAAGACTCAGTCAAAGTGGGGGCTAACTGTAGACACCTACTATTGTCCCCATTCCCGCAAGGGAAAGGTTCGATGATGAAAGCATAAATCCCCACTTGACAACGCATCTCCTATAAAATAAACGAATCTCGATTCCCCATTTCATTTCACCCGAAACCTGCTATTTATGGAAACCTGCTAAAAATAGTAACTGCCGTAAAAGGTAGCTTCTAAAAGTGGCAAATCATAAAGGATAGAAACCTGTCGGAATTAGGTGTTGCATTCCAACATAAATCCTAAATGAGATAGAAAACCGCGAGAATCCTATTCCTAATAGGATTCGGAAATAAGAGTTACGTATTAATTAAAATCCTAACGAGCCTAGAGTTCATAACGGGCCCAGACGCATTCCGTCATAAAATTGATACGCGCTAAAAGACTCGATTAAATCTCAAACTCTACGGATTTCAGGAATCCGAATCTGACTAAAGAAAACAGCCCAGACCCTATTTTAAACGCCTGGCTCTGGGCGCCGAAATCTTCGGCGCCCAGGCTTGGGCGCTGAAAATACCTGGGTACGTGTTTTTTTCCTAATTCTTTATGGATTAAAACTCTGCAATTCTATCTTTCCACGAACTCTTCCCTATAAATAGACCCCTAAATTCGACGTAAAAGCACTCACAACAACACATAATTATATTCTGAGTATTGACTCTAAACCCCTTAGCCTAAGCCTCTCGCTGCGAAATTGGTCACGCGTTCTGTCGCAATCGATCCATAAATCGAACAGAACGTATCCTGTCCCATAATTGAGATTCGTTAAATAAAAAGGAGAAATAGCAAAGTCAAAGTGGTTAGTTTTCTGAGAACCGTAACGCACCTCTCAAGGGTGCGTCGTAATGTGTCCCTTTTCGATGATTTCACTGCTTTCCTCGCCCTTTTTATGAACTGTTAAACTAACTAAATCTGATTGTTCTATCACGCCTAACAAATATAATATTTTTGGGAAATTGGATTATCATGCTAGGTCCCTTAATACTATTTAAATCAGATAATCACGATCGATCTAGTATTATATGTTGCATATTGCTAAAATCAACTCAGATTAGTTTAATAGTTAACGCATGTACCTTCAATTATTTATGCTGAGCTAGTAAGGATATCCTGCCTCTGGAGTTATCGACGAGCGAAGTACTCCTCTCGGTAGTTACAGTCCCCCGAACCCTCAATCTCTACCTTACGGGTGTATGTTGAGAGATCCCCACACCAGGGATCACAAGGGAACCTACGGCCGTCGTGGTCAAACATAATTGCACTCCCTTTATGTCACGATAACCAGGTTTTGTCAGTTTTTCTCATTGTCGTTAAAAACTGAATGGCGACTCCTATATTACTAGTCAATTGGGTGTAAACTCACAGGAAATCCAATTACACTTGATTGAATAAAAAGAATCGTCACACCCACGAGGGACGAGGTCACGCATTAGCCTCTTGCTTTTTTCGACCCCCTCACAATTGGGCGGTATACTTAGAATAATATCTAATTTGTTTTTCGTATTGATTAATTAAAGGGTAATATAGCGATTATAAAGTGCGACAATTGTTTATATAATTTAACAAACACTATTGAGTTATAGTAGCGATTATACATTTGATACTAAATAATCGCCACGAAAAGGTAACTTTCTTGTAGTGTTCCCTTCTTTTTTCTTTCTTTAATTCTTTCTATGTCGCAACGAATGGGGACGAAATCCACCCTTGCGAAGAACAAGATAGCGGTGGTGGAATGCGATCTGGTTGAGGGGCCAATCTTCAGCCCTACCCACATTCTAGACAAGAAAAACGCTCGGCCGACCACTTGGGGGAAGCAAGATGTGGAGGCGCTTAGGGAGGAGTGTGGTTTCCCTCCGTCGGCGATAATTCGGTTGCCGCAGCCCGACGAACGAGCCAATTGGGTATCGGACGGTTGGGTGTGCTTTTATGAGTACCCCTTCAGAATTGGGTACACTTATCCTTTCTCGCCACTGGTGCGAGGAGTTCTGAAAGCTCTGGCGGTGCCGCCGGCGCAATTTATGCCGCAAGTCTGGAGGGTGATGCATCTGGTCGACCATCTGGCCGGCCAACTGGATATGGAGTTCCGGGTTGAAGATCTGGCTTACACCTACAAAGTCCAGAATTATGGGGCTTGTAGGTACTTGCTGCATGTCAAAGACGACAGGGAGGCTCTTCTTGGTGCGAACAAGTCGAACGACCGCGGGTGGATGGGTCGGTTCTTTTTTGTGGAGTTGGCTAGTTTAAGGCCCGACTCCGACTTCTTGACGGGGGATTGGATGGCTAGAGGTATTTTGTTTATTTTTTGTGTTTTCTGGGCTTGTTGATTTGACTCTGTCTCACATTCCTGTTTTTGTAGGTGCATCCTTTGACACAGTTGGTGTCGGTGCCGAAGCTGTACAAAAGACTGCCGTGGTGTTGGGGGTCCCTCTAAAGGACAGAGCTTTTACCGGCATCAAGTTCGATCGTGAGGAGACCTCTCAAGAAGAAGAGATTTCTGAGCCTGCAAACATGTCAACGTCAACAGGTAAACATGGGTTAGGGTTAGTTTACAACTTTGGGTTCGTTGCCCTTTTCGAAACTAATATAAATTACAACTGTTGTGACGACACTGAGTCGTCAATAAATGCTATCAACAGGAACTGGCCCATCGACATGCTCTGGCAAGGCTCCCTCTGCGGACGCGTTGCTGAGGAAGAGGCTGGAGTCACTGGGGAGTGTGTTTCGAGCCAAACCCATCACTGTGCTGTCACCTCCGAAGCCGCCAAAGACTTCCATCGACGCCACGGTGACGGGAGAGACTAGTTCACTCATGCCTGCTGAGAAAAAGCTGGCGCCTCCACCTCGGAAGAGGAAGCTTGCAGTGGAGTTTCCTGACGACGTACTATGGGTCGGCAGATGCGCCACGGGTCCAGCTTTGGCCTATGGTCGACCGTCTATGGATGCCGTCGAGCCGAGAGCGTCAGGAGTCCTTGTCCCTAGTTGCTGCAACTGTTGAGAGCGTCTCGGATGCATGGAGGATATGTTTTTGCTTCTCTTTTGTTTTTTATTTATTCTTCGTCTCCTTACTTTGCTGCACGTCATCTTCATCTAGTCATTTTAGCGACTTAGAATTATTTTCTTTCCCTGCTCAAATAGGCCCTGCAATCTGCTTTAGCCACACGTCATCATGTCATAATGTTAGAAGATCAAATAGTAAAACTGAAAAACGACATGAAGAAGGCAAAGCAGTAAGCTGGTCGCCTTGGTGGTGTGCCCAAGGAGGCGACGCCCAGAGCTGAGGCGCTGCAGGTGGCGCAAGAAAAGAGGGCTGCTGAGGTTGCACAGCTGAATGCCGAGAAGGAGACGCTGGTTGCTGAGGTTGACGAGCTCAAGACGTCGCTCTCCAAAATCAAGGCGAGGATTTTCGAGTGTGCTGGTTATTACACTTGGAAAATGAAGGCCGAGATGATGGAGGAATTCAAGGCAGGCAGACATATGAACTGGAATCCTGATGAAGACATTGCTCAGTTCAACACTGCATTCCCCGAGGACTATATCCCCCCTGGTGCCGTTAGCGATGAAGAAGACGTTGAGGAGGGTGCAACTGCAACCAACCCCAATGCCGAGACGATGGCGGCACCAGGCAAAGGCGAACAAGGGGAGAATGCAGGTCCAACAGACCCTCAGGAGTAGCTCTGTCCCCCTCCTTAAAAAATTTACAACTTCAATGGTTTGTGTTTTAAACAATGGGTCGTTCTAAACAATATTTTGTGTGTTCGGCCTTTGAAAGGGTCGAAAAGATATTGTTGCTGTGTTTCGCCTTGATGGCGGAAGTCTTTGGATGTTTTTGGGCTTGTCCAAGGGGGCAAGTCATGTAAATAATTTGTGGGTTTTCGATCCTGTGTTGCTTGCTTGTGTTTGGAAAAAATGTGTTTGGTTTGGTGTTTTGTTTTGCAGGTTGGGCACATACCTCGAGTTCGACTTTGGCGATGCCTTTAGCCTTTCAGAGGAGAATCTGCAAAATGTATACTGTAGAAAATGTAGATCTGTATTCCATTGTGTGTAATGTACATTGTAGTGTACCAGGCGTTTTTGTAATGGCCTAAATTGTGTTTTGTAGTTTGTAAAATTGTAGTATGTAATGTATACAATCATGTTTGAATAAAATTAACAATGCTTCCTTTCACTTCGTTTCTTTGAACATGTGTGCTCAATTTCGAATTTTGTTTTCCTGTATGCTTTGTTGTATACTTCATTTCACTCGTTCTCTCCTTGTCAAATCCGTCATCATGTGGGTATCATACTGTCAACATAGCAGAGCGTGAGGATTGGCCGTTGGTGGAGCCAACGACCCTCTGATGCTTCAGTCAGTATAGAGCGACATGAGAATGAGAAGAAATTGCGACAAGGAGAAAAGAGAAAGAAAAGGTTAAGGAGAGATACAGGACGAGGTCGAGTCGAATGCTTTATGTTTTTTACTCCTTCTAAGTGTATACTTATGTTGGCGCCATGTTATTGTCAGCAAAATAAAACGACGGCGTGAGGATTGGCCGTTGGTGGAGCCAATGGCCCTCCGATGCCTAAGTCAGTAATGAGAATAACGTGTAGAAAGGAAAAGAAGTAGAAAGGATAGAGGAGAGGGACTTAACTTCTTGTCACTTGTGAGTGTATACTATCCGAGATGTTCTCGGTTTCGTGATGCGTCATGCCCACTCTGTTTTGGGGGTGTCGACATAATGGCGACAAGTGCTAGAGTGCCTGTGTGTTACGAAAAACTAGAAAGAAAGAAAAAGATTCGAGAGTTTAGAAATGGTACAGTTTTAGGTGTGTTGCATTCCAACTTCTTGGGATGGATGTGCCATCTTTGTCAACCAACTCGTACGCGCCATGACCTATTCGTCTTACGATCTGGTAAGGACCTTCCCATGTCGGAGCCAATTTGCCGTGTCGAGGATCCTTTTTGTTTAGGAAGACTTCGCGCAGAACCCAATCTCCTTGCTGAAACACTCAAACTCTCACATTCTTGTTGTAGCTGTTTGCAACCGCCTATTGGTAGGACGCCATCCTGACCAATGTTGCTTCTCTGAGTTCGTCGACAGTATCGATGTCGTAGGCCAAGACTGAGTCGTTCATTCCTGGAGCCATGAAACTGCTTCTTGCCGTGGGGAGCTCGACTTCGGGAGGGATGACTGCCTCGCAACCGAAGACTAAGGAGAAAGGAGTGTGATTGGTCGCCGTCTTGGGTGTTGTCCTGTCGGCCCAAAGGATCATAGGTAATTCATCTGCCCACCTTCCTTTGGCGTCATCGAGGCGCATCTTGAGGTTGTTGATAATGATTTTGTTGCTTGACTCGGCTTGGCCATTTGCTTGAGGATATCTTGGTGTTGAGGTATGTAAGGTGATGTTGTACCTTCTGCAGAATTCCTTGGTTTTGTTGCTGATAAACTGAGAACTATTGTCGCAGACGATCTTGGAAGGGATACCGAACCGACTAAGGAAATTTCTCTTGATGAACGAAATGACCTCAGTATCTCAAACTCGTTTAAATGCCACTGCTTCGTTCCATTTGGAGAAGTAATCAGTCATTGCCAACATGAAGACGCGCTGCCCTGATGCTTGTGGTAAGGGACCCACTATGTCCATCCCCCACTTCATGAAGGGCCAAGGGGATAAGATGGGGTGGAGTACTTCACAAGGTTGGTGGGAAATAGATGCGAACCGCTGGCAAGGGTCGCATTTCTTAGCAAAGGTGATTGCGTCTTTCTTCATGGTGGGCCAGAAATATCCCATGGTAAGAGTTCTGTGGGCTAAGCTTCTTCCTTCGGCGTGGTTTCCACATTCTCCATCATGTATGTTACGCAATGTCGACTCGATCTCGTCATGATCTAGGCATCTCAGGTACGGTCCTGCAACTGATTTTCTGAATAATACTCCATGGATTAGGATGAATCTGGAGGCTTCCATGCGGAAGGATTTTTCGTGGGTGACTCCAGGTGGGATGTTATTGTGTTTGAGCCAGTATATGTAGGGGTCGCGCCATGAAGGCGTTTGTGTAGGTTGAGATTGTTCGGATATGGGTAGGTTATCTTTGGTGATGGCTGGATACATTAAGTGGACTACGGGGATGGAAGTGAGTTTAGGTTTGATGTTTGAGCCGAGGTTGGCTAAGGCGTCAGCCTGGGTGTTCTGATCTCTTGGTATTTGCTGTAAGGTGCATGAGTCGAACTTGCTTACGAGCCTTTTTGCTATTTCTAAGTAAGCCTGCATCTTTGAATCTTTCTCTGCATACGAACCGTTAATCTAACTGATAATCAATAATGAGTCACAACGTACCTCAAGTCGGCGGATGTTCATGTCGAGTGCTAATGATAACCCCAGGATCAAGGCTTCGTATTCCGCTTCGTTGTTGGTGGCTTTGAACTCGCAACAGACGGACTGTACTATGGTGTCCCCTTGTGGCGACTTTAGTACGATGACGAGGCCTGTCCCCTGTATATTGGAGGAATCGTCAGTGTGTAGAGTCCTTTTAGATAAGGATCCACCATCGGTCAGTATGTTGACTTCCTGATCGACTTCGTGTTGGAGGCTCGGGCTGAAGTCAGCCACAAAATCAGCTAGAGCTTGCGATTTGATGGCTGTGCGAGGTTCATACCTGATGTCGTAGCAACCTAATTGTATTGCCCATTTGGACATCCTACCAGACAACTTGGGCTTCCTCATGATTGACTTCATGGGATAGTTAGTTCTAACAGTGAGAGGATGACATTCAAAATAAGGGCGTAATTTTAACAGAAGCAACAACAAGTGCAAGGACAAGTTTTTCGAGATGAGAGTACCTTGTTTCGGCGCTAAGTAAAGACTTACTGACGTAATAAACAGGTAGCTGCTTCCCGTCTTCTTCTCGTACTAGCACTGCGCTAATGGTCGACTCCGTGACTGCAAGGTATATCTGTAATTCTTCGTTGTCTTTTTGTTTGGACAGTAGGGGAGGTTCGACAGGTACTACTTGAGTTGTTGCAATGCAGCTTCGTGTCGGTCGGTCCAGCTGAACTTCTCGTTTTTCCTAAGGATGTCGTAGAACAATTTGCACTTGTCGGACGACCTGGAGATGAAGCGGTTGAGGGCGGCCACTCTTCCTGCTAACTTCTGTACATCTTTTTGATTTCGAGGGGATTGTAGGTTGATGATTGCGTGGATCTGATCAGGACTAGCTTCGATGCCTCTTTGAGTAACCATATAACCCAAGAATTTCCCGGAGGAGACTCCGAATGAGCACTTGGTGGGGTTGAGCTTCATGTTGTACTCTCGTAGTACGTCGAAGGCTTGTTGGAGATGCGTGATGTGATCCGAGGCTTTCTTGGATTTTACCAACATGTCGTCGATGTAGACTTCCATTGTGTCGCCTAGCTGTTTTTTGAACATTTTGTTGACCAGGCGTTGATAGGTGGCGCCTGCATTTCTTAGACCGAATGGCATGACCTTGTAATAGTAAGTTCCTCGCTCCGTGATGAAGGCGCTTTTTTCTTGGTCTTCTGGGTGCATCAGAATTTGGTTGTATCCACTGAACGCATCCATGAATGTGAGCGTCTCGTGCCCTGCAGTAGTATCAACCATGGCGTCGATGTGGGGTAAGGGAAAAAAGTCTTTGGGGCATGCCTAGTTGATGTCGGTGAAATCTATGCAAACACGCCATTTCCCGTTCTTCTTTCTGACCACGACGACATTGGCCAACAAATCTGGATATTTCACTTCCCTGATCTTTCCCGTATCTAATAGTTGCCGAACCTCAACGTTGATAATTTGGGTGCGCTCTGGAGCGAATTTCCGTTGTTTCTGTTTGACAGGTTTATGATGGGGGTCAACACTGAGCTGGTGAGTGATGACGTCTGGGCTGATGCCTGACATATCTTCATGGGACCATGCGAAGCAATCTCCGTTGGCCTTGAGAAATGTGACAAGTTCCGACCTGATGTCGTCAGGCACATCACGTCCAATGAAAATGACCTGTTCCGGCTTCGCAGGATCTAAGACAACCTCGTCGAGTTGTTCGGATTTGGGCTCCTAATAGCTTGCGGGGTCGGAACCGGACTGTAGCTGCTATAATGAGGATTTATTGGTGGCTGAGGGCTTTAGGGCTGCCTTGTAACACTCTTTGGACTCTTGCTGATCTCCCTTGATTTCCTGAACCCCCCATCGAGTTGGGAACTTGATGGTTTGGTGGTACGTCGAAGGGATTGCCTTCATGTCGTGGATCCATGGCCTACCCAAGATAATGTTGTAAGATGAAGGGCAATCAATAACACAAAATTTTACCTGTTGGTTGATTCCTTGAGCGTAAATAGGTAGGGTGACTTCTCCGAAGGTAGTCTTTGCTTCACCACTGAACCCTATTAGGACGGTGGACTTTTTGACGGCATCTGTATCTGGGTTGAGCCCCATCACTTTGAGGGTGTCAAGCATCATCACGTTAGTTGAGCTACCGTTGTCGACAAGGACTCGTTTGATCATGCAGTTCCCAATAGGGATGGATATTACCAAGACGTCATGATGTTTATTCAAGATGTCCCCTACATCAGATTCATCAAAAGATATAGGGGTTAGATATTTTGCGGCTACGACTCGGGCCGGTCTATCTATCTCATTTTCTCGGGCGTGCCTCTTCGCTGCAGAATAAGTTAAACCACAAATGTCAGAACCTCCAGCAATAAAATTCACAGTTTTAGTATGAGGGGGAGGTGGAGGAGGTCGAGATGGAGAGTTAGAGTTGTCTTTGTTGACGACACCACGAGATTTGTCTGACATGACGTCTTTGAGGTACCCATTTTTCAACAGGTAGGCTACTTCTCTTCTCAACGCGACACAGTCGTTGGTGGTGTGGCCGATGTCGGCATGGAAATCACACCATTTCGAGGGATCCTTCTTCGACTCGGGTTTGCTAGACTTTGGTGGCCACTGTACTTCTTTCCACATCTTCGAGAGGTGGTTCATCAGACCTACAGTGTCAACCCAAAAAGAATATTCGTTAATTTTCGGAGGCAGGTCCGGGCTGTTCTTCCAGTCGGAGTCGTCATCATCTTCCACCACTACTACGTGCTGAGGTCGGGAATAAGGGGCAGGACAATCGTTGCTCCTCTTGGAATATGGCAATCGTCTGTCCGTCTTTGAGTAGTCATTACCCCCTTTCCGAGAATAGAGAGTTTCTTCCAACCTAACTTGGGCCATTGCTTTGGCTTGAGAATCTTCGAACGTTTTGCAGGGGTATTTGATCAGATCCCTCCAGAGGTCGGTTTCACCGTACAATCCTTGTCTGAACGCTTCGATTGCTGTCAGGACATCACACTCAGGTACAGTTACCTTCTCCCTGATGAACCGGGCTATATAATCCTTCAGGGGTTCGTCAGGTCGTTGGATCACGCGGTATAGATCGCTCGTCTGTTTCTCCAGGCATCTGCTGCTAGCGAACTGCTGATTGAACATGTTGTCGAGATGGGCAAAAGAGGTGATGCATCCATTTGGCAGGCTGGTTAACCACTTCAAGGCGGGTCCAACCAGTGTCGAACCGAATCGCTTCGGGATGTCGATTGCATCAATGGGGTCGGCATATGGCGAGTCGACATAACTGTCTAGGCTGGCTTCTTTGATTGGTGTTGGAACTCCTGGGATTTTGTTTATCATAGTCATGATTTGTTGGAGTTGGTGATTGGTGTTCTCACAGATGCTATTGAGCACCGGGACGAGCGGGCTGAATGTTTCGGGAAGGCTAGCTTGGAGATGTTGATAATAGGTATTTTGTGGGTATACACCATGAGGTTGGTGAGGAGTGAACTGCGGTACCACTTGTTGCATGTAAGGGGGCGTTCCTTGTGTAGCGTGGGTACCTGCAACATAAGGGAAAGGAGTTACGAAACCATGACTACCTGGAACGACTGACCTGTTAAGAGGAGTGTATGGAGAGTAGTTTCGAGAAGAGTCCGGGCGCATTAGGGCATTTGGAAACGCTGCTTGCGGCGCCTGGCTGGCTAAGGGAACCGCCATCAACTGGGGGGGTGCTACTGGCGCCGAGGTGACCAGATTGACGACAGGTTAGACGAGTTGCTGAGAAAAGAGCTTATCCCATGGCATTTGAGTCACCGGTGTTGGTCCTTGCATCAGGATTGTAACGGGCAGGGGCATCGACATGGTCGCCATTGGGGGTGGTAAAGGGCGAGATGCCGGAGCAGAGGCGGGAGCCGACACCATGGTGGATGTCGTCATGCCGACCTGAGATGGGGCGGCCCGGCAGCTGTCGTAGTGACGACGGTCGCCGTTGTGCCTGCAGAAGTTGGTCGAGTTGGAGGCGGCGGAAGCCAACTCGGATTAGAGCGGGGCTGATTTGGTAACGGGTCGAACTCGCGGATCTGCTCGAGAACTGGACCCCCAGACTCGCCAAAGGGTATATGGAGGGGATAATCTGGAGCGGCGTCAAGATCCAAGCGGGGTTTATCCCGAAGGTGTCCCGCCGGTACGGGAACCTGGATCCGGTAGAGATGGAGGCGGTGGACCTGACTTGAGAGTGCAACGCTTCATTTTCCTTTTGGAGGATGTTGATGCGCTGCTCCATGGCTTCAAATCGACGAGTAATATCGTCGGATGAGCTAGCATTTCCGGCCATGGTGATTGGAATGGTATTATCAAGCTGTTTTTGATTGTCAACCCCACGGTGGGCGCCAAATTGTTTTGGGCAAATTCGACTTAGAGACGAGCTTGCCTTGATGATGGTGCTAACAATCGATCGAGGTAGATAATTGAAAATGGTGAGAGCAAGTTGTAATAGCATGGAATGACCGTATGTTTATTGCTTAGAAATCGTATATGTAAATAGACAAGACTAAGCCATTTTATAGGCATTTACAATGAAAGTGTAACGTTTGTGCTTAATTGCACATAATTAGACAATAAATACGTAATGAAGGCCGGCTTCATCAAGGGTTTGTAACGGCTGTTTCGATCCCAATCGTTGAGAGTGAGTTCGAACGGTGCCACCATGTGCCTTGTTGGCAGCCACGTATGCAATGCTTGCCACGTTTGCCCACGTCACCAAGAGGGTATTTCCCCCCCTAACACTATCCTAGAGAAGTCTTGCACAAAGCGTCTATAGTAGCCAGCTAATCCCAGAAAACTTCGAATGTCAGTCACACTCTTGGGTGTAGGCCATTCACTAACAGCTTTGATCTTAGCAGGGTCAACTTCCACTCCTTCTTTAGATACAAAATGTCCCAAAAATTCAACTCTTTCCAACCAAAACTCACACTTTGAGAACTTGGCATACAACTGGTTATCTCTCAAGGTACTCAACACATGTCTCAAGTGTTCAGCGTGATCCTTTTCACTTTTGGAATACACTAGGATGTCATCTATGAAAACTGTTAGGGGGGAAAATACCCTCTTGGTGACGTGGAAAGACGTGGCAAGCGTTGTGTACGTGGCTGCCAGCAGGGCATATGGTAGCGTCGTTCTAACTTACTCTCAACAGTTGGGATCAAAACAACCGTTACGAACCATTGATGAAGCCGGCCTTCATTACGTATTTATTGTTCAATTATGTGCAACTAAGCACGAACGTTACACTCTTGTTGTAAAGGCCTATAAAATGGCTTAAATTTGTCAGTTTACATTTACGAATTCCAAGCAATAAAAATACTATTATTCCATGCTATTACAACTTGCTCTCGTTACTCTAAATTATCTAGCTCCATCGATTGTTAGCACCATCATCAAGGCAAGTTCGTCTCTAAGTAGAATTTGCCCAAATCAATTAGGCGCCCACCGTGGGGCTGACAATCATAAGCAGCTCGATAATACCATTCCAATCACCATGGCCGGAAATACTAGCTCATCCGATGATATCACTCGTCGCTTCAAAGCCATGGAGCAGCGCATCCACATCCTCTAAAAGGAAAACGAAGCGTTGCACTCTCAAGTCAGGTCCATCGCCTCCATCGCTCCCGGATCTAGATTCCAGTACCGGCGAGACACCTCTGGGCTAAACCGCCGCTTGGATCTTGACACCACTCCAGACCATCCCCTCCATGTAGCCTTTGGCGAGCCTGGGGGTCCAGTTCTCGAGCAGATCTGCGAGTTCGACCCGCTACCAAATCAGCCCCGCTCCAATCCGAGTTGGCTTCCCCCGCCTCCAACTCAACCATCTTCTGCAGGCACATCGGCGGCCGCCGTCGCCAGGACAGCCGCCCGGGTCGCCCCATCTCAGGTCGGCATGACGACATCATCCATGGTTTCGGATCCCGCCTCTGCTCCGGCATCTCGTCCGTTACCACCCCCAATGATAACCATGTCGATGCCCATGTTCGTTACAGTCCCCGCACAAGGATCGACGCCGGCAACTCAAATGCCGTGGGATCAACTCTTCTCTCAGCAAGTCGTTCAACCTGTCGTCAACCTAGTCACTTCGGCGCCAGGAGCACCCCCCGGTTGATGGCGGTCCCCTTAGCCAGTCAGGCGCGGCAAGCAGCGTTCCCAAACGCCCTAATGCGCCTGGACTCTTCTCGAAACTATTCTCCATACACTCCTCTTAACAGGTCAGTCGTTCCAGTTAGTCACGGTTTCGTAACTCCTTTCCCTTATGTTACAGGTACCCATGCTACCCAAGGAACGCCCCCTTACATGCAACAAGTGGTGCCGCAGTTCACTCCTCACCAACCTCACAGTGTATACCCACAAAACACCTATTATCAACATCTCCAAGCCAGCCTCCCGAAACCTTCAGCCCCCTTGTCCCGGTGCTTAACAGCATCTGTGAAAACACCAATCACCAACTCCAACAAATCATGACTATGATAAACAAAATCCCAGGAGTACCAACACCAATCAAAGAAGCCAGCCTGGATAGCTATGCGGACTCACCATATGCCGACCCCATTGGCGCAATCGACATCCCGAAACGATTCAGCCCACCCAATATGCCCATGTATGACGGAACAACCGATCCAAGGGAGCATATCTTGACCTACAAGCAGCGGATGATTACTATCCCAGTTCCCAAGCACATGAGGGAAGCTAGCCTTTGCAAAGGGTTCGGTTCGACACTGATCGGACCCGCCTTAAAGTGGTTAACTAGCCTGCCAAATGGGTGCATCACCTGTTTTGCTCAACTTGATAACATGTTTAATCAGCAGTTCGCTAGTAGCAAATTCCTGGAGAAACAGACGAGCGACCTATACCATGTGATCCAACGCCCCGACGAACCCTTGAAGGACTACATAGCCCGGTTCATCAGGGAGAAGGTAACTGTACCTGAATGTGATGTCCCAACAGCAATCGAAGCGTTCAGACAAGGATTGTACGGGGAAACCGACCTCTGGAGGGATCTGATTAAATAGCCCTGCAAGACGTTCGAAGATGCTCAAGCCAAAGCAATGGCCCAAGTTAGGTTGGAAGAAACTCTCTATTCTCGGAAAGGGGGTAACGATTATACAAAGACGGAAAGGCGATTGCCCTACCCCAAGAGAAGCAACGATCGTCCTGCCCCTTATTCCCGACCTCAACACGTAGCAATGGTGGAAGATGACGACGACTCCGATTGGAAGAACAGCCCGGACCTGCCTCCAAAAATTAACGAATATTCTTTTTGTGTTGACACTGTAGGTCTGATGAACCACCTCTCGAAGATGGGGAAAGCAGTGCAATGGCCACCCAAGTCCAGCAAACCCGAATCAAAGAAGGATGACGTAAGTCCAGCAAGGAGATGGTTACCATTGGGGGAGACATGGTTACCCGAATCAAAGAAGGATGACGTAAGTCTAGCTCAACTAACGTAATGATGCTCAATTCCCTCAAGGAGATGGGGCTCAACCCAGATACGGATGTCGTCAAAAAGTCCACCGTGCTAATAGGGTTCAGCGGCGAAGCAAAGACCCCCTTCGGAGAAGTCACCCTACCTGTTTACGCTCAAGGAATCAACCAACAGGTAAAGTTTTGTGTTATTGATTACCCTTCATCTTACAACATTATCTTGGGCAGGCCCTGGATTCACGACATGAAGGCCATCCCCTCAACGTACCATCAAACCATCAAGTTTCCGACTCGATGGGGAGTTCAGGAAATCAAAGGAGATCAACAAGAGTCTAAAGAATGTTACAAGGCAGCTCTGAATCCCTCAGCCACCAATAAGTCCTCATTATAGCAACTACAGTCCGGTTCCGACCCAGCAGGCTACCAGGAGCCCAAATCCGAGCAGCTCGACGAGACCATCTTGGATCCTACAAAGCCAGAACAGGTCGTTTTCATTGGATGCGATGTACCCGACGACATCAGGTCGAAACTTATCACATTCCTCAAAGCCAACGCAGATTGCTTCGCATGGTCCCATGAAGATATGCCAGGCATCAGCCCATATGTAATTACTCACAAGATAAGTGTTGACCCACATCACAAGCCCGTCAAGCAGAAACGGCGGAAGTTCGCTCCAGAACGCAACCAAATTATCAACGACGAAGTTCAGCAACTGTTAGATACGGGAAAGATCAGGGAAGTCAAATATCGAGATTGGTTGGCCAACGTCGTCGTGGTCAGAAAGAAGAACGGGAAATGACGTGTTTGCATAGACTTCACCGACATCAACAAGGTATGCCCCAAGGATTGTTTTCCTTTACCCCACATCGACGCCATGGTTGATGCTACTGCAGGGCATGAAATGCTCACATTCATGGATGCATTCAGTGGGTACAACCAGATTTTGATGCACCCGGAAGACCAGGAAAAACCGCCTTCATCAAGGAGCGGGGAACTTATTGTTACAAGGTCATGCCATTCGGTTTGAGGAATGCAGGTGCCACCTATCAACGCCTGGTCAACAAAATGTTCAGAAAATAGTTAGGCGACACAATGGAAGTCTACATCGACGACATGTTGGTAAAGTCCAAAAAAGCCTCGGATCACATCTCGCATCTCCAACAAGCCTTCGACGTATTACGAGAATACAACATGAAGCTCAACCCCACCAAGTGCTTGTTCGGAGTCTCCTCCAGGAAGTTCTTAGGTTATATGGTTACTCAAAGAGGCATCGAAGCCAGTCCTGATCAAATCCGTGCGATCATCAATCTACAATCCCCTCGAAATCAACAAGAGGTACAGAAGTTAGTAGGCAGAGTAGCCGCCCTCAACCGCTTCATCTCCAGGTCGTCCGACAAGTGCAAATTGTTCTACGACATCCTTAGGAAGAATGAGAAATTCAGTTGGACCGATCGACACGAAGCTGCATTGTAACAACTCAAGCAATACTTGTCGACTGTCCAAACCAAAAGACAATGAAGAATTACAAGTATACCTTGCAGTTACGGAGTCGACCATCAGTGCAGTGCTAGTACGAGAAGAAGACGGGAAGCAGCTACCTGTTTATTACGTCAGTAAGTCTTTACTTAACGCCGAAACAAGGTACTCTCATCTCGAAAAACTTGTCCTTGCACTAGTTGTCGCTTCTGTTAAATTACGCCCTTATTTTGAGTGTCATCCTATCACTGTTAGAACTAACTATCCCATGAAGTCAATAATGAGGAAGCCCGAGTTGTCTGGCAGGATGTCCAAATGGGCAATACAATTAGGTTGTTACGATATCAGGTACAAACCTCGCACAGCCATCAAGTCGCAAATTCTAGCTGATTTTGTGGCTAACTTCAGCCCAAGCGTCCAACATGAAGTCAATCAAGAAGTCAACATATTGACCGATGGTGGGTCCTCATCAACATGGACTCTACACACTGACGGCTCCTCCAAGATACGGGGGACAGGCCTCGGCATTGTGCTAAAGTCGCCACAGTCTGTCTGTTGCGAGTTCAAAGCCACCAAAAACAAAGCAGAATACGAAGCCTTGATCCTGGGATTGTCATTAGCACTCGACATGAATATCCGCCAACTTGAGGTACGTTGTGATTCATTATTGATTATCAGTCAGATTAACGGTTCGTATGCAGCAAAGGACTTAAAGATGCAGGCTTACTTGGAAATAGCGAAAAGGCTCGTGCACAAGTTCGACTCATGCACCAACAAATATCAAGAGATCAGAACACCCAGGCTGACGCCTTAGCCAACCTCGGCTCAAATATCAAACCTAAACTCACTTCCATCCCCGTAGTACACTTAATGTATCCAGCCATCACCAAAGATAACGTACCCATCACCGAACAATCTCAATCTACTCAAGTGCCTTCATGGCGCGATCCCTACATACACTGGCTCAAACACAACACATTCCCACCTGGGGTCACCCACGAAAAATCCTTCCGCATGAAAGCCTCCAGGTTCATCCTAATCCATGGAGTATTGTTCAGAAAATCAGTTGCAGGACCGTACCTGAGATGCATAGATCACGACAAGATCGATTCGACATTGCGGAACATACATGATGGAGAATGTGGAAACCACGCAGGAGGAAGAAGCTTAGCCCACAAAACTCTTACCATGGGATATTTTTGCCCCCACAATGAAGAAAGACGCAATCACCTTCGCCAGGAAATGCGACTTTTGCCAGCGGTTCGCATCTATCTCCCACCAACCTTGTGAAGTGCTCCACCCCATCTTGTCCCCTTGGCCCTTCATGAAATGGGGGATGGACATAGTGGGACCCTTACCACAAGCATCAGGGCAGCGTGTCTTCATGTTGGCAATGACTGATTACTTCTCCAAATGGATCGAAGCAGAAGCATTCAAGCGAGTTCGAGATACTGAGGTCATCTCGTTCATCAAACGAAATGTCTTTAGTCGGTTCGATATCCCTTCCGAAATCGTCTGCGACAATGGTTCTCAGTTTATAAACAACATCACCTTGCATACCTCAACACCAAGATATCCTCAAGCAAATGGCCTAGCCGAGTCAAGCAACAAAATCATCATCAATAACCTCAAGAAGCGCCTCGACGACGCCAAAGGAAGATGGGCAGACGAATTACCCATGATCCTTTGGGCCGATAGGACAACACCCAAGACGGCGACCAATCATACTCCTTTCTCCCTAGTCTTCGGTTGCGAGGCAGTCATCCCTCCTGAAGTCGAGCTCCCCACAGCAAGAAGTAGTTTCATGGCTCCAGGAATGAACGACTCAGTCTTGGCCTACGACATCTATACTGTCGACGAACTCAGGGAAGCAGCATTGGTCAGAATGGGGTCCTACCAACAAGCAGTTGCAAACAACTACAACAAGAATGTGAGAGTTCGAATATTTCAGCAAGGAGATTGGGTTCTACGCAAAGTCTTCCCAAACAAGAAGGACCCCCGACATGGCGAGTTGGCTCCGACATTGGAAGGTCCTTACCAGATTATAAGACGAAGAGGTCATGGCGCGTACGAGTTCGTTGACAGAGACGGCACACCCATCCCAAGAAGTTGGAACGCAACACACCTGAAATTGTACCATTTCTGAACACTCGAATCACTTTTCTTGCTTTTTAGTTTTTTCCTAACACACAGGAACCCTAGCATCCGTCGCCACCATGTCGGCACCCCTAAAACGGTGTGGGCATGACGTATCACGAAACCGAGAACATCTCGGACAACGTATACTTACAAGTAACAAAAGAAGTTAAGTCCCCCTTCTCTGTCTTTTCTACTTCTTTTCTTTTTCACATATTATTATCATTACTGACTTAGGCATCGGAGGGCCGTTGGCTCCACCAACGGCCAAACCTCACGCTCTGCTATGTTAAACAGTATGATGCCCACATGATGATGGATTCGACAAGGAGAGAACGGATGAATTGAAGTATACAACACAAAGTACAGGAAAGCAAAAACTCGAAATTGTACA
Organism: Spinacia oleracea; assembly: GCF_020520425.1. Taxonomy (NCBI): domain Eukaryota; kingdom Viridiplantae; phylum Streptophyta; class Magnoliopsida; order Caryophyllales; family Amaranthaceae; genus Spinacia; species Spinacia oleracea. Next base: position 156,508,915 of record NC_079490.1, on the reverse strand, counting down.
CACATGTTCAAGGAAACAAAGTGAAAGAAAACATTGTCAATTTTGTTCAAACATGATTATATACATTACATATTACATTTTTACAAACTACAAAACACAATTTAGGCCATTACAAAAATTCCTGGTACACAACAATGTACACTACATACACATTGGAATACAGATCTACATTTTCTACAAAATACATTGGCAGCATCTTGCCGACAGGCTGGAGGCGTCGCCAAAGTCAAAACTCGAGGTATGTGCTCAACCTGCAAAACCAAACACAAAAACACAAAACTGAAAATCCACAAAATATTTACATGCCGCCATCAAGGCGAAACACAACCACAATATCTTTTCGACCTCCTCAAAGGCCAAACACACAGAATATTTTTTAATACGAACCATTGTTTAAAACAAACACCAGTGAAATTTTAAATTTTTTAAGGAGGGGGGAGAGCTACTCCTGAGGGTCTGCTGGACCTGCATTCTCCCCTTGTTCGCCATCGCCTGGTGCCGCTACCGTCTCGGCATTGGGGCTGGTTGCTGTTGCACCCCCCTCAACGTCTTCCTCATCGCTAACGGCACCAGGGGGGATATAGTCCTCGGGGAATGCAGCGTTGAACTGAGCAATGTCTTCGTCAGGAGTCCAGCTCACATGTTTTCCCGCCTTAAATTCCTCCATCATCTCGGCCTTCATCTTCCAAGTATAGTAACCAGCACACTCGAAAATCCTCGCCTTGACTTTGGAGAGAGACGTCTTTAGCTCGTCAACCTCGGCAACCAGCGTCTCCTTCTCGGCATTCAGCATTGCAATCTCAGCAGCCCCCTTTTCTTGCGCCACCTGCAGCGCCTCAGCTCTGGCCGCCGCCTCCTTGGCCACACCGCCAAGGCGACCAGGTTCTTGCTTTGCTTTCTTCATGTCGTTTTTCATTTTTAATATTTCATCCTCTAATGTTATGACATGATGACGTGTAGCTAAAGCAGATTGCAGGGCCTGTTTGAACAGGAAAGAAAAAATTCTAAGTTACCGAATGACGAGACGATGATGGCATGCAACAAAAGTAAAAGAGACGAAAGAATAAGCAAGCAAAACATACCCGCCAAGCATCCGAGACGCTCTCGACAGTTGCAGCAACTGGGGACAGGGACTCTTGACGCTATCGGCTGGACGGCATCCACAAGCGGTCGACCTCAGGCCAAAGCTGGACTCGTGGCGCCTCTGTCGACCCGTAGTCGTCAGGGAACTCCACTGCAAGCTTCCTCTTCCGGGAAGGAGGCGGCAGCTTTTTCTCAGCAGGCATGGACGCACCAGTCTCCCCAGTCACTGTGGAGTCGATGGAATCCTTTGGCGGCCTCGGAGGTGACAACACAGTGATGGGTTTGGCTCGAGACACACTCCCTAGTGTCTCCAACCTTTTTCTCTGCAACGCGTCCGCAGAGGGAGCTTTGCCAGAGCGTGTCGACGGGCCAGTTCCTGTAGAAAGAATTTTTCGACGACTCAGTCTCGTCACAACAGTTGTAATTTATATTTGTTTGGAAAAGGGTAACGAACCCAAAGCTGTAAACTAACCCTAACCCATGTTTACCTGTTGACGTCGACATGCTTGCAGGCTCAGAGATCTCTTCTTCTTGACAGGTTTCCTCGCGTTCGAACTTGATAAAATAAAAAGGCTAACTTTAATATTGGTTGGACATGACATTACTAAGGCACTAGTTCGACAACGAACTTACTCACAACAAGAACACAGTTATGTGCGCCCTAGGGGAAGAGTTGGCGCCACTTTTGGGCCTTCTCACCCCACTATTAGATGCATGTAAATTTAGATGGTTGCTACTTGACCACCTTGCACATAAAATTTCATTGAAGAAATAACAATTAATCCCGTTGCGATACCCACAAGACTTAGAATTGAAAATTGAACTTAAGAGATAACGAAAAGGAAATTCTATTCTTTTATTAATGCTTCAATGAATAAGTCTTACATCCACTAATGACATAACATTTATTCTCCAACTATGATAGAACTAACAACCATAAGTAGTAGCTTTGCCACTTTATTATTCAACGAAAAATAAAACTAAGGATTACATTTCTCTAGAGACTAACGTCATCACGACGATCATTTCTTTCCTTGTATTGCTCTGGAGTAAAGTCTTGATCATTAGGATCATCCAAGTCTTCTTCCGGATCAGAGTCTTCATCCATAGCCTCATCATTCTGTTGTGGCTCACTATCAACCACATTGTTCTCTTCAAGCTCATCTTCTGATCCACTAGATATCTCAATGGTTGGTTCAGGAACTACAGGATTAGGATTTTCAATCTCTACTACATCATCATCATCATCATCGTCCTCCTCAACATCACTAGCTTGCTCATCATGGATCATGCCATGCATCCTCACCATCACTTTCTATTCCTCCATAGCCTATACCTAAACCCGCAGAATACTTCCCATCCTCATAGCTATTCTCCGCAACCTCTAAGATAGTAGTAAGAACCTCAGAATCATACTTCCACCTACCATCTCTAGTCCCATATTTGTACCAATTAGGGGTACCATCATTAAAATGCATGTCACTGAACTTGTTCTTGAGGTCTATGTAAGGGTTCTTATGGGGCAAATAATGTATAACCATACTAGCCATCATATCTTTGTGCCTAAGGTGGGCATATCCTTGGTCGAAGCAAAATAGTCGCAAGCAAACACGATCTTCTGGACATACATGCGAGGAGTCTCATTATCCATCTTCTCTAAGTATCCTAGACTGGTGAACTTAGAAGGTAGCATCCTTAATTCCTGAAAATTCACAACTAAAAAGTCTTACTAACGCGTTTCCATAGAAATTCCAACCCCAAGAAGGATACAATAAATAGTTCGTGGAGCCATACAATTTTCAATGCACAAATATATGCTCAACATGAAATATGATGCAATTAATCACATAAAGCAAGATAAAACATGATTCGAACGCACACATGGCATTTAATAAATCACATTGTCACATAATATATATTCTTAGACTAATATGCCCTTCTTAGTCTACCCATTCCTCACTTGAAAATAATATTAATTTTCGAAATTAATTAAGAAATAACTCCTAACTTAGTTGAAATTATTTAAATTAAAATTGAAAATTAATAAGAATTTTAACTAATTAAACAAATTAATTTCGGATAATTTAAGAAAATAATCCGAAAAAAAAGAAATATAAATTCAAAAAAAAAATTCGAATAAATAATAAATAAATAAATAAATAAATAAAATAAAATAAAAAAATTCGGATATTTAAGAAAATGCGAAAATAATAAAATTAATTCGAATTTAATTCGAAATTTTCGAGTGAATAAAAAAAATATTGCGGAAAATTTAATTAAATTAAATAATAACCCAAACTTTTCAACTCATTTCAAACGACCCAAAATAATTAATATTTGACCTTTAAAATATTGAGTACTCAAAATAATACGTTTTGACTTTAGGAAAATAATATTAAAAAATCCTAAAGTTCCGCATTAGTCTCCGATTACCACTTTGTAGTATTGCTTACTACAAAGAAGGAATGAAACTAAGCTCTAGTATACCACTTTGTAACACCCTAATAATTCCTTGCTTTTATAAAATCATTTTCCAACTTAAAATAAAGGAATTACTAAAGCATAACCGCCACCGTGATAACGGTTAAGGCTATTACCAGAATTACGCAGCAGAAATTAATGCCAACTAACCTTTAAAAACATAATTAATAAAATATCGAGGCCTCCTACAATTTGGAACCATAACGTCCCAAAAACCAAAGTATAAATAGTTCAACAATTTCAAACATAATTAAAGTATAAATAAATAGTTCAAAATACGAAAACATGCAACTCTCTCGATCATCCCAAGCCACATGATTCCGATCTACCAACCTGCTATATTATTCTACTCCCCATCAATGCAAGTGCAAATGATAGATCATCATAGGGTCATTAAGGCAAAGGCCATGACCAAAACACGCAAAGCACGTAGTCAGCAAAAGATGAGTACTTACAAGAATAGAGTGAAACAAAACTAAAACATGCATCACTCACTAAGTACTAATCATCATGCAAAAGCCATTTAATAATTAACAACTGTAGACACCTACTTTTGTCCCCATTCCCGCAAGGGAAAGGTTCGATGATGAAAGCATAAAAACTCCACTTGACAACGCATCTCCTATAAAATAAACGAATCTCGATTCCCTATTTCATTTCACCCGAAACCTGCTATTTATGGAAACATGCTAAAAATAGTAACTGCCGTAAAAGGTAGCGTCTAAAAGTGGCAAATCATAAAAGATAGAAACCTGTCAGAATTAGGTGTTGCACTCCAACATAAATCCTAAATGAGATAGAAAACCGCGAGAATCCTATTCCTAATAGGATTCGGAAATAAGAGTTACGTATTAATCAAAATCCTAATGAGCCTAGAGTTCGTAACGGGCCCAGACGCATTCCGTCATGAAATTGATACGCGCTAAAAGACTCGAATTAATCTCAAACTCTACGAATTTTAGGAATCCGAATCTGACTAAACAAAGCTGCCCAGACCCTATTTTCAACGCCTGGCTCTGGGCGCCGAAATCTTCGGCGCCCAGGCCTGGGCGTTGAAAGTACCTGGGTACGTCTCTTTTCCTAATTCTTTGCGGAATAGAACTCTGCAATTCTATCTTTCCACGAACTCTTCCCTATAAATAGGCCCCTAGTTTCGACGTGAAACGACACACAACAACACATAATATATTCTGAGTATTGAATCTAAACCCCTTAGCCTAAGCCTCTCGCAGCGAAGCTGTTCACGCGTTCTGTCGCAATCGATCCATAAATCGAACAGAACGTATCCTGTCCCATAATTGAGATTCGTTAAATAAAAGGAGAAATAGCAAAGTCAAAGTGGTTAGTTTTCTGAGAACCGTGACGCACCTCTCAAGGGTGCATCGTGATGTGTCCCTTTTCAATGATTTAACTGCTTTCCTCGCCCTTTTTATGAACTGTTAAACTAACCTAATATGATTGTTCTATCACGCCTATCAAATATAATATTTTTGGGAAATCGGATTATCATTCTAGGTCCCTTAATGTTATTTAAATCACATAATCACGATCGAATTAGTATTATATGTTGCATATTGCTAAAATAAAACTCATATTAGATTAATAGTTAACGCATGTCCCTTCAATTATTTATGCTGAGCTAGTAAGGATATCCTGCCTCTGGAGTTATCGACGAGCGAATTACTCCTCTCGGTAGTTACAGTCCCCAGAAACCTCAATCTCTACCTTGCGGGTGTATATTGAGAGATCCCCACACCAGGGATCACAAGGGAACCTACGGCCGTCGTGGTCAAACATAATTGCACTCCCTTTATGTCACGATAACCGGGTTTTGTCAGTTTTTCTCATTGTCGTTAAAAACTAAATGGCGACTCCTATATTACTAGTCAATTGGGTGTATACTCACATGAAATCCAATTACACTTGATTGAATAAAAAGAATCGTCACACCCACGAGGGACAAGGTCACGCATTAGCCTCGCGCTTTTTCGACCCCCTCACAGTGGCGACTCCACTGGGGATAGTGAAGGAAATACTCGTGCTTGTAGGTAATCAAAATATCCGAAGGGCAAAACGATCCTACCCCGCGTTTATTTCCCCATCAAGTTGGGACGACTTGAAAATCAGCATATTAATGTGAACGGGCAGAACATCATAACGAATCTCGGCTCCCTCGGGAGTTGGGACTAAGGATACCTTTTTTCGCCAATAGGGGGGTGCATACGCCGCGCATGTTTCCCACTCGGTACTTGTGCAGGTAGTACACCTATCCCGAACTCAATCGCTCGCCCATTAGGTCCCTCTCGCCTGCCTGCCCCCTTGGCTTGCACTTGCGAGTTGGCCTCTTGAGGGAAATTTGTCTGTTGAAGACACTACCTCGACCGGGGCATGTGTTGGATCTACGATAGAAGCGGTATTAAGCCAGGCGCAAATACTACCCATAGAAGCCTATCATAAACTACGTGGCATATTTAATTTTCAAATCCATGTTTGTAATGTAGTTATGTGTAGCGAAATATGTGATTGTGTGTGACAAACTATCCTAGAAAACCAATGACCTTAAAAATTGCCCAAACATTCATAGACTAATTTGCCAAAGAGTTATACCGAAACACGTGTTCCGCAAACCCGAATGATCGCCACAAAATAAGCGACGCTCGGGATGACCTGTAACGAATCCCACAAACGCTGTTACGCGTAAAGGACGTTATTAGGCAAGCACGCAAATCGAAGTCGCATAAACAGAAAACAGAAAACGAGAACCAGCCAGGGACGCATTTTCAACGCCCCTGGCTGGGCGCCAAAATTTCTCACGCCCACTGCTGGGCGCTAAAGTTGCTGCTTGGCTTTCTGGTCAGGCGCAGCAGCCTCGGTGCCCAAGCAAAAAGAAAGTACGTAGCACAAAAAATGCTCATCAAAAGAATTGCTACGAGGGCGTAAGAAAAGCACTCGATTTCAAAATGCGACTCGCGAAAAATTAATAACCCTTTGTGTCGTCGTTAGGCCTCCTACGACGGCAATGCTCGGCACCAAAACCGAACATGCTAACAACTATGAATGTCACACAGGCAAGTGTTTCGAAAATCCAAAGAACGACCAAAACAAAAAAAAACCCCCAAAAAGTGTACCGACAGAAGAAAGAGCGAAAAGAAAACACCAATTTAGAGAGTCGAAGTCTAGACTAAGTAATGCTTGAAACTTTGGGAACCTAAACTTTAGCTTATCTTATGCCTAGGACTGGTCCTGCCACTTGGTGCCGATCAGGGAATCAACGGCTAGTGCGTCTCGAAGATACATCACCAACACCAGGTCTAGTAACTCCAAGCTCCGTCCGTCGTCCCTCATTTCAAGGATCTCCGCTTCCCCAACCTCGATTCGCACCTCCAAACATGTCCATCGAAGATTTACGAGACCAGATGGTCCAAATGACCCAACTCATGGGCCAACTGAAAATGGAAAACGAAGCCTTAGCGGCTGCGCAAGCCAAAAATGACCTCGAAAGCGAGAAGAGGATCGAAAAAATGGTCCTACAGCAAACCATGGGGAGCAAATACTTCTCCCTCGAGCCTAAACCTTTTTCTGGAAAATTACCAGAAAAGTTCAGTTCATCCGACTTACCAAAGTTCAAGGCCACGGACAACCCCCGTGATCATCTACTGAGCTTTGTGAATACCATGAACTTGAAAGGCGTGGACAAGTCCATGTACCTACCTGCCTTTCCTTTGTCCTTGGAACCTGTGCCGCTCAAATGGTACTATTACCAGGACCCTAAGCTCTTCCCCACCTGGGAAGACTTTGTCAATGTCTTCATCAAGCAATACTCGTCGAACATGGATGTCCAAGTCACCATGCGCGAGCTGGAAGTTCTCTTCCAAAAGAAAAATGAGGGTTTCACAACCTACTTTGCTAGATGGAGGGACCAGGCGGCCCAGCTAATCAATAGGCCTCCCGAAACAGAATTGGTCCAAAAATTCATTGACAACTTGGACCCGGCTTACAGACAACACCTTAGGTACCTGGGACTCGACACTTTCAAAAGGGTTTATGATGTGGGAATAAAAATCGAGGACGACCTCGCCAAAACCATACAGAGAAAACCTACATATAAGACCAACACCTATAATCGGGGTAACACACCCCAAGCCCAAGAAGTCCATGCTGTAGAAGAGGCTCCTGCCCGAAGATACCCTGTAAGATGGGTCCGAGACCGAAAGTTTGCCCCACTCGGGTCAACTTTGGTACAAGCCTTTGAAAGACTAACCAATCAAGGAAAGTTGAGACCTATAGGCCCCACCCGTGACCCTCCTGTCAAAAACAAATATTGGGTCGAAGGTACTTACTGCAAATTCCATCAAGGAAATGGGCATGACACTGAAAACTACTGTCATCTAAAACGTACGATCCAGGACATGATAGAGGATGAAGTAATACCTCTCCCTAACGTTGGCGAACCCAACAGCAACAAGAGGCCACTCGGCTCTTGTCACATCTCTCTCGACCAACCAGAGAATTTCGACCCCACGGTGTATATTACACCTCAAGGTGCACCACTCGCTGTGGTACCTATGGATCGAATCGAGGGGGAAGTGTGCGGTGTGTGGAACGATGATGCTGAAGATATTTACCTATCTCAAGTCTCGGGCCAGGACCTCTTCACTGAAACTTGGCCCGAGTATGCTCTCATTGACACCACCCCTCAGGAGCCCGAGGTCGACAACCTCACCCGATCCGGAAGGATATACCAACCGGATATTCACCCACCTCCTATGGACGACATCCCGGTTAGGCAAACTCCTGAGAACGGGCGGCACGCCACCGTCGCGGAAGTCATTGAAAATCCCCACCTGAAACAACTGAAAAGAACCAAGGCTGAGATTACCATCTGGGATCTTATGTGTACTTCAAAGGAACATCGCGAAAAGCTTATTCGCTCACTTGACCTCATCTCAGTACCCACAGATATCACACCTGACTCATTGGTTAGCCATGTCACGAGAGATGCCGGAGAAAAGGCCATAGTTTTCACTGATAAAGACTTACCCAAAGAGGGGGGTGCTCACAATAAAGCCCTTTACTTAGTGGTTGGATGAAAAGGACAAAACATCCCCCTAGCGCTCGTAGATAATGGTTCGGCGGTTAATGTCTTCCCATTGCGAACCGCCCATTGCTTGGGGCTAGGAAGCGGTGACTTCCAAACCTCCTCACAAGGGGTACGAGCTTATGATAACTCCCGAAGGCCTGTGTTGGGAAAAATCAACCTTACCATACAAACTGGGCCTGTGGCACGCACCACGGAGTTTCAAATAATCGACATCAAGCCCACTTTCAACCTCCTCTTTGGGCGACCTTGGCTCCATGACTTAGGAGGTGTGGCTTCAACCTTGCACCAAATGGTTAAACTTAACCATAACGGGGTAATACTAGAAATCCGCGCCCCTCCTCTCGACGTCAGTTGTACTATGGTTGGAACGGCCGAAACTGCAGATGACCTTTATGGGTTTCAAATGGAAGAAGCAATCCAGTTCATCGAAGATTATGATCCAGCATTCCTAGACCCGCATGCATCCCGAGTCATCCCTAGAATGCTATTGGCTCAAGGTTATTTCCCAGGAACCCCATTGGGCATAAGGAAGAAGGAATGCACATTCCATCCTTTTCCCGACAAATCTACTCCCTTTGGCTTAGGTTATGAACCAACGGAGGAAGATATTGATGACCGCCTATCTAGGCTACGCCTTAACAAAGCCAAACAAACCACCCTCATTCCCCCATATCAAAGGACCCTTAACGGAATGTTTGTTCGGGAAGGAGAAGAACACCCATGTTGTGATTTCCCTGAACCCTTCGTTCAGGATGGCTTGCTAAAACCCGGATTTGAAATTTTCCATGACTGCCACACCTTGGATGAGGCACCCCACCTCACCAAGACTAAAACAACTGAAATATTGGACAACCAGGCTCTATGGACATTGTTTAACGAATCGAGGCCTATGGAGAACGAGACTGTGATGACCACCCTAGCTTTACAAGATGAAGGTTTCGATCCAACCCGGTTAATCTCTCCTGCATCAACACTAGAAGAGGTCAGGAACGGATGGGTGAAGACATATCAGTGGGTCAACGCAAAAGGAATAGGATTCAAGATGAGTACCGGTGAAGGACCGAAGTTTTATGAGACTAAACCCCAGGCTTGAGCCATATAGAGAACCATTAGTAGTTCTTTAGATTGATAGAAAAAATAATAGAGACTTTAGATGGTCCTAAGGCCCTTTAGAATATGGGTCAGTTTTATTTCAGTGTGTTTTCCTTACTTTCCAAATCAATAAAGGCGTAATATTTCTCCTAAAAATTTTATTCTAACACTAAATAAACACCAAATGTACTTGCAAAATAAAAAAAAAATAAAGAAGCGGCCCACTATAGGCCCAACAAACAAAGCCCACTCGGTTTTGAAATAATGCCATGTGAACCAGTTCCCGAAACCCACAAAACAAACCACACTATCCCATCCTCAAAACCTAAAAAGCCAACCAATGTCATCATGAGAGCCAATCCATGCAACCCAAAATCAAAAAGAAATCAAAAATTTAAAACAAATGCAAATGTTACCAAAAAAATAAATTCATAAAACATAGAATCCACCAACAGCTGTTTCACATAGATTCCATCATACCCTCCACAAAGATCTTCATAAGTTCCGCACCCTAACTCCATTTTCAAAACTGTTTTGAGTCACCAATAGAAAAAATTAATCTGGACAAAAATGCGTTTCACGCTAACAGTCAAAAAAGCCTCCAAAATAGCCTCAAAATTAACTTTAACTACGAAGCAAAATATCAAGGCACAAAAAACGAAATAGAAATAAACGCAAGAACATGTGAAGCAAAAACGTCAAAATTGACCGCCCAAGTTATTTTCAGCGCCCAGGGCTGGGCGCCGAAATTTCTGACGCCCCAGCCTGGGCGTTGAAACTCTCTGCCTGCCAAAAGTTTTCCTTTTTCCGAAAAGTGCTCGTCATTTTATCCGCACACAACGGAAAAATAACGAACACTTGGGGGGTACAGTACGTATCCAAATAGGTTTACCAACAAATTGGTCGAATTTTACGCAACCTATGGAAAACGGCAGATGAAAATAATGGCAAATACTTCACTCATTTGACCCATTAAGTAATATGTTTCCACTTCGGGACATATCTACCGAAATCCGGCATACTAGAACTTATTCTAAAGCTAAGAACTACGCGCGACCTGATTCTGACAAGATACGTAGGCAATCCTTACCAAGGATTCGGTCCAAATAATAATAAAAAAATTATATTCTTTGTGTAAAAAAGTGTTAGACATATAAACAAAATTGAATGGAAACTAAAAATACGCCTTTATTAAAATATAATAAGAAGGAAAACAAAGTGCTAGGAATAAAAACAAACACAACTGAAATAAATAGAGGGCACCTACACCCTAGCAAAGAACTACAATACTCTAGTTCTTCCGGATCATCAAATAAAGTCTTGAAGAGAGAAATGTTCGCAGGATCCACCCCCATAGTCTTTTGCGCTGCCCCAAAATCAATCTCCATAAGAGCTGGCTCCTGGACACTAACTTCCAAAGATGCCAAAGCTTTAGAAACATTCTCAGTTATAGCCCGCTCAGCCTCAAGGGCACAAACAGTGGTGGGAGAAGGATTACTATCATCAACTGGACTAGCCACTCTTTCTACAGGCGGCTGAGCCTTCCTAACCCATACATTGTTCCGGCGACGATCTCTGCGAGAGCTTGCATGTCTTTTAACAACAGCAGGCCCCTTCATGTTAGGCATCTTTTTAGGCCTGACACTGGAACGGGGAAGAACTTCCTTTCGCTTTCGATCAGGACGAGCTTTCACAGTCTTAAAACTATAGGTACGAGGTCTGGCGGAATCAGGACCCTCATACTTAACACGAATACGAGGTATCAAAAGCTCAGCCGGCTCCCCATTACGAGCCTCGGTCCTCACATCCTTGTCATCGGAACTCATCCACAACTTATAGTTTTCAGAAAGACCCACAAACCCATTTGTAGCTACAGCCCAACACGGGAGACCATCATAATACCTAGCCCACGCTAAGACCCGTGTTTGTGCAAAGGTCGCTACCTTAGGTGGTACCGTATCAGAAAAGGGGATAGTCTGCCTTAAACCATATTGACGCATGACTCGGTAAGGGAAAATATAAATGGGACAAGATAGCCCCAACAAAGAAATATAAACCGATACATCAGACCCCCCTGTCATAGTAGTCAAACCCCACCATGGTACCACCCACTTAATAGAACAAATGCCATAAGTAAAAAAGGAGGTCCATTCGGCCTCGTCCTGGCCTTGGTGCAAGTATTTTCGGTTACCCAAAGCTATAGGGCAATAATGTTTAGGATCGGCAGGAGCTTCCAAAAGTCCAAGCCGTTCCGCAAGTCAAATCTGCAAAAACAGGTACGATCGAATCAAAAGAATGAAAAGAAAGAAAAAAGGTTCCTGGGGCGCAGTTTCAACTCCCAGGACCAGGCGCCGAATATTCCAGTGCCCAGCCCTGGGCGCTGAAACTCAGCCCCAGGCGAAAAGAAATATATAAAAGTGGCATATGTGTGCGCAAAGAAAAAAATAGATTACCTGCAGTAATAGGGGGCTTCCCTTAAAAATTTCGGATTTGGCATCCTTCTTCAGCTCATCCGCACTCTGCAAAGTCTCAGCAACAACCAACGGCATAATAGAATAGCAACTTTCCATCTGGCTAATCAAGGGGATCAGCCTTATGTCACCGAACTCACCATTATTATTCGACAGCAAATAATGATTCAACAAGCAAAATACAAGGGCTCGAATGTTCAATTTTTGTTCGGTCATATTCTTACTAGGCCTAAAATGATGTTTTACGAGTTTTGCCAAGTTAACCTTATCGTCTATAACAAGTTCAGCAAACATGTTATCATCTAGCCCTAGGAAAGCCCTTATGGTTGTTTTACCCTCTTCAATAGTGCCAGGGGTAACAGGAGTAGCATTAGTAGGATAACCAAGGATCGCAGCAAATTCATCAGGCAAAGGACATATTTCATTGCCCCGAAAGGAAAAAACATGATGATCGGAGTCCCAAAAGTTTAGGGCAGCATGCAGAAAATTATAATCAATATTAATTTGTTGTAAGCCTAAAAGTGCCTCTAAGTGGTATTCTTTTAACAAAACTTTTTCTGTGGGAGTAAGGGCTCGTAGCCAACGCCTAACAGTCCGTTGGAGTGAGAAAGTAGGGATCGACATGGAAAAAGCAGTAAATAATTAGAGCACAGCAAAAAAGAGAGAAAGAATTTGAGAGTGGTGGAAAATAAGGACGTACCTAGCCCCTATATATAGCTGAACGCACCCAATAAACATCCTGATCCCATTCGGAAACGTGTTTAGAAATCCGAAAATCAAATATTACCAGGAAAGAACTTTCAGCGCCCACCTCTGGGCGCCGAAATTTTTAACGCCTGAGCTTGGGCGCTGAAAATGCAGCCCAAGGCCCAGATTTCACAAAAACACGGAATAGGAAAGAACTTAAGACCGTGTTGCTAAAACACAAGGCCCTATTACAAGTAAGATCAAGCCCAAAGCACCTTTAGCTCCCAAATAAGCAAAAAATAATAATAACATTGAAACTTGGTCGAAACTTAGACTCATCTCAGAAAACGCTCATGTACACTTTTCAAAAAAGGCAAGTTAAATATTATGGTCATTCTTCGAAACACCAAAAATATGTGTCGTCAAGTCATTGGTTTTCCAAATAGAAAATGTCTGTCTGGCAAAGGGATAATCCGGGCCAAGCCAAAACCGGATGTCGCCTGAAAGTTAAAGTCGCACTCCACGGCTTCACTAAAATAGCACACTACTATAGGAGGTCGCTCGCACATACGAGCGTGACCCCAAACATGATTACAAGACGCGAAAAACAACCGACGAGCCCCAACACTTGGGGGCTCGCGAAAAGTGGACTCCAACAAAGAGCGCGCAATCAAAATCACATTCCTAGACTGCGCCACGCACCATATCATGTTTGGATATCTCAAAAAAAATATTGTTAAATATACACAGTGTGGACCCACTTATAGGACACATCTAATCAGGAAATATTACGACCCACCAACAGGTTGTAATCACCAAAGGCTCTTCTACATAGGCAAAATAAGAAATTCAAAATGGGCTCGCCCACCCTCAGCGGGCGGGGTCTGCGTCACTAGCCGCGCAGGTCCTCAGTTTTTCGAAGAATAAAAGTCTTCAAATTTAAAATAGGCTCGCCATCTTTAGCCGGCGGGGTCTACGGCGCAAACCACGTAGGTCCTTATTTTCAAAAAAAAAAAAAAAAATAAAAAAAAAAAAAAAAAAAAAAATTCAAAACAGATTCGTCCACTTCTATCGGACGGGGCGTCCACCCTCAGCGGACAGGTTCGCCATCTTCAGCCGGCGGGGTCTACGTCACAAACCGCGTAGGTCCTTATTTTCAAAAACATCAAACAGATTCGTCCACTTCTATCGGACGGGGGGTCCACCCTCAGCGGACAGGCTCGCCCACCTTCAGCGGGCGGGGTCTGCGTCACTAACAGCGCAGGTCCTTAGTCGCTGCAGCGATAACTTTTATTGGTTTTCCCTTTTTCCAAAAATTAAAGGATTTGTTTTTTCGTTTTTCCAAAAAAGAGCGATGTGTTGGATTTTCCTTCGTTTTACGTCCTATAAAAACAAGGGGGTTTTCTCGTTTAGCTAGCCCTGAAAATGAGAATCTTTAAAAACGTTTTACCTCGTGATTGGGCTTGGCCAGGCCCAATTACACTTTACAGCTTTAATTTCGAAAACATCTGTAGTTACTCCCAATGACAAAGTGAGGGAGTTTCTACGCATCTTTAGATCCTTCCAATGACAAAGTGAGGAAGTTTCTATACTATCAGTTGACAAATCCCAATGACACATGAGGGATATGTCGACACTTCAAGTGATGACCCTTAAGTCAAATGTTATCACTCGGGGGCTCGTGAGACCCTCGCAAAACAGGTCACATACACCATGGCTTGTGTGACGCACTCCGTCTAATACTTTCACCATCGTCTTACTCCAAGACTCAGTCAAAGTGGGGGCTAACTGTAGACACCTACTTTTGTCCCCATTCCCGCAAGGGAAAGGTTCGATGATGAAAGCATAAAAACTCCACTTGACAACGCATCTCCTATAAAATAAACGAATCTCGATTCCCTATTTCATTTCACCCGAAACCTGCTATTTATGGAAACATGCTAAAAATAGTAACTGCCGTAAAAGGTAGCGTCTAAAAGTGGCTAATCATAAAAGATAGAAACCTGTCAGAATTAGGTGTTGCACTCCAACATAAATCCTAAATGAGATAGAAAACCGCGAGAATCCTATTCCTAATAGGATTCGAAAATAAGAGATACGTATTAATCAAAATCCTAACGAGCCTAGAGTTCGTAACGGGCCCAGACGCATTCCGTCATGAAATTGATACGCGCTAAAAGACTCGAATTAATCTCAAACTCTACGGATTTTAGGAATCCGAATCTGACTAAACAAAGCTGCCCAGACCCTATTTTCAACGCCTGGCTCTGGGCGCCGAAATCTTCGGCGCCCAGGCCTGGGCGCTGAAAGTACCTGGGTACGTCTCTTTTCCTAATTCTTTGCGGATTAGAACTCTGCAATTCTATCTTTCCACGAACTCTTCCCTATAAATAGGCACCTAGTTTCGACGTGAAACGACACACAACAACACATAATATATTCTGAGTATTGACTATAAACCCCTTAGCCTAAGCCTCTCGCTGCGAAGCTGTTCACGCGTTCTGTCTCAATCGATCCATAAATCGAACAGAACGTATCTTGTCCCATAATTGAGATTCGTTAAATAAAAGGAGAAACAGCAAAGTCAAAGTGGTTAGTTTTCTGAGAACCGTGACGCACCTCTCAAGGGTGCGTCGTGATGTGTCCCTTTCAATGATTTAACTGCTTTCCTCGCCCGTTTTATGAACTGTTAAACTAACCTAATATGATTGTTCTATCACGCCTAACAAATATAATATTTTTGGGAAATCGGATTATCATGCTAGGTCCCTTAATGTTATTTAAATCAGATAATCACGATCGAATTAGTATTATATGTTGCATATTGCTAAAATCAACTCAGATTAGTTTAATAGTTAACGCATGTCCCTTCAATTATTTATGCTGAGCTAGTAAGGATATCCTGCCTCTGGAGTTATCGATGAGCGAATTATTCCTCTCGGTAGTTACAGTCCCCCGAACCCTCAATCTCTACCTTGCGGGTGTATATTGAGAGATCCCCACACCAGGGATCACAAGGGAACCTACGACCGTCGTGGTCAAACATAATTGCACTCCCTTTATGTCACGATAACCGGGTTTTGTCAGTTTTTCTCATTGTCGTTAAAAACTGAATGGCGACTCCTATATTACTAGTCAATTGGGTGTATACTCACAGGAAATCCAATTACACTTGATTGAGTAAAAAGAATCGTCACACCCACGAGGGACAAGGTCACGCATTAGCCTCGCGCTTTTTCGACCCCCTCACAACAACCAATCATGAATACAAGACTCGACTCTTGACTCGACTCTTGACTCATAATTTAATTAGAATAAGCTTCGAACGGGCCAAAAGAATGTTCCATAAAGGAAAGGTGATGGGAGCCAACCATACACCAAATAATAAATAATAAAATCGGGCCATACCGAGTGTCGGGACATATATACCGACGGAATTCCTGCGCATAATATAAATGAAACAACGTCTTGTATCATTAGTAGGAGTACGAGCTTTCCGGCAAGACTCCCCCCATTGTTCATACTCTAGGTATATACGTTCCAAGAGTTTTGAAGCTTGTTCTGGTTGCACTTTACGTTTATTAATATTTTATTAAAGGTGAATTCAAGACTCAACAATGTACACGCATACAATTAATAAACAACAACCAAAACAATCTTATTTTATTTATCTGCTTTAGGACTTGTGATCAACCAAGCAAAACTCTTGTGAAATTACTACCATGTTCCTCCTCACCAAAGTGAGATTCCACATCATGCCCATTAACATGAGGGTTGTGCCCTTGCACGACAAATCCTAATTTATTTCATACAAAATATTCCCAACTGCGGTGGCTTACGTGAGCTAACCCTTCACATGTGGTAAAATAAATAGTACAACGAAGTACGAATAATTGGCTCAAAGTATGCTAGACATCCCATACAATAGCATACAAATAAATAATCCATCCCTTGCATGTGAAACAAACCATACATGCATAAATGTTGAACAACATGATTGACAATAAAATTCATACTCATAACAATCTCAACATGCTTGTTCACCAATAATTCAACAATTCCAATATAATAATCCACATGATCTTTCACCAAACCAAATATGAATCCACATAATATAATTCACATCAACCATGTAATGTCTTTGACAAATGGTGTGGTCGCCCTAGACTTGTACGTACCTTGAATACCTAAGCGTAGGGGCCACTTTGCAACAACGAGCACTTACTCAGAAATCACCTACTATTATCAAAATAATGAAACTTAAATTATTTCCATGTTCATTAAATTTCCAGCAACTTTATAAAATCTAAAACCTTATTTTAAACTTTATAATTCAATCGTTTTTCAATAATATAATCGTCTCAATTTGCAAAACCAATCCCTAGTACGAAAACATACTTTTTCCGTCTTTAAAATCAATAAAAATCAACACTTTAAGCCTTTATTCAAATCTGAAAATATAATTGATTATCATAATTAAAATCATCACCTAATTATGCTAATCAATTGACTCTTTAGGTCTAGATTTAAACCCTAACTTGGAAATCCCTATAAAACCAATTTATCATCATAAAAATCAATTCCTTATTAAATAAACGAATCTGAAAATTCATCCTTTAATAATTAAAACAAGCCTAATGAATCACAACACGCAAATCCTCAAAGCACGGTGTTCATAACCGATTCACAGCATTTTAATCATCCAGAACAATAATAATATTATAATTTAAAATACGAAATTGAAATAGAATAGGTAAGGAAGAAGAGAATTATACCAATCCGGCCTATAGCACGGAACAATCACGAATTAGAGTGATTGGGCGAAAAAGAATTGAATAACGAACACGAACAACACACACACACACGCTCGTGTGTGTGCGCGCGCATCAAAGGGGCGACGAGCAAGGCTGGCGCGCGGGACAAGGCAGCAGGGCACGCTGGCTCGCGCGCGGGACAAGGCTGCAGGGCAGCGCGCTTGTGCGCGAAGGAGGGGCGAGAGAGCAAGGCTGACGTGCGCGAGAGACGCAGCAACAACAGCGACACAGCAGCGGCGCAGGGCACGACGAGTGCGCACTACGGCTGCAAGCAAGAGGGAGTGGGCGTGAGAGGGAGAGCCCTTGCGCTGGGGCGTGAAGCCGAGCAGCAGCGACAGCCACGCAACAACGACGCAACAAGAGGAGGGGGCACGAGCATGAGGGCACGATGGCCGTGCGGCGTACGGGCGTGCGGACGAGAGAGGAGAGGGAGTTGGAGTGAGGGGCAAGCAAAGCAAAAGAGGGCTTTATGAAATTTTAGGGGTTCATTTAATGATGGGGAGTCTTATTTATAGGCTCCCTATTTTCAATGTGCCAGGCTTAGGAAAATAGAATTGGGCTTAGGGAATTAAATGATTGGGCTAGCTTAGGATTTGAATTAAATTCTTTTGTTTGGGCTCGTTTAATGAAACGAATTGGACTTTTCATTTAAAACCCGAACCTTTAAAATTACTTGCAACCCATTTAATTTCCCGACTCAAGAATTAAATTCATTTCGTAATTAATTAAAATAATAAATATTCTAATTAATTAAAATACATTTAAATATTATTTAAATGCGAATTAAATTCCAAAAATCGTAAAATGCTTTATAAATATAATAAAATGTATTTATAAATATTATAAAAATACGAGGTATTACAGGATCGGGCGGTCAAACTGGGCGTATTTTGGGCATTTCACAATCCGCTCGATCGGGCGGATTTTGGCCCGATCGGGCCGACTATCGAGCAGAATGCCCGATCGGGCTGTCCTTCGCCCAATCGGGCCACGCCAACCTCTGTTGTTTTTTCGCGTATTTTAATTTCGGTTTTGGGCTTTATTTTAGGCAAATTATAAATACTAGTCCCTTATATTTTTAGTGGTATCTCTTATTTTCTAGTATTGACACTTAGTTAATTTTCTTAAGCTTATTTTAATCTCTCTAAATTGTTCCAAACACTTAGGTTTTATTTCAATCAAAGCTTTAATTTTTCGTTCATCCTTTCGTTCTTCATTTAGGTATTGATTTCTAGTTTGCTTTATTATTTGCTTTTGATTATGTCTTCCATAATATTAATTGCTTTGTTATTTGTTAATATGAGTGAGTAGTTTAATTTCTAGGGTTTAGGGGATCCATGAATGCATGATTGGGATTAAATGTGGACTTGATTATTGATTAATTGATTGTGATTTCTATAGCTTATTATAATTGCTCGTCAATCCTGTTCGGCCGGACTATTTTTATTTGAGTGTGATTAACCTTAGAAATGCGCCGCGAGGTATAAATCTGATGTTTTTGGTATGTGGCTATTAGATAGGAATTGTTTCTAGTACATAGCGACAACGTGCTAGTTATATTTTCCTAAGGAATTCATAAGATTTGAGAGATGCATGTTTTCCTAGTTATGATTGTTAATTGATTGTTGTTGTCCGTTGTCCAATCCCGGTCTGCATTTTTGGTGAAACGTTGCCCTAGATTCCCTTATTATTGATATTTTCCAATTTGATTATTGCCTTAGTTTAATCTACAAACCAAACCAAATCTCTTGTTACCAATAGTCTAGACTTGTC
This sequence comes from Spinacia oleracea, assembly GCF_020520425.1. Taxonomy (NCBI): domain Eukaryota; kingdom Viridiplantae; phylum Streptophyta; class Magnoliopsida; order Caryophyllales; family Amaranthaceae; genus Spinacia; species Spinacia oleracea. Next base: position 156,489,413 of record NC_079490.1, on the reverse strand, counting down.
GATTAATAGTAGAAAGAACATTGTTTCCCTGTGGATACGATCCCTGCTTCCCTTGCTATATTTTTAGTTGGTGAACGTTAGGTTTATCTTTAATAGGAGTGCGATTTAGCCTGTCAAATTTTGGCGCCGTTGTCTGGGAAACGGTTTTATTTTCTGTTATTAATTGTTTATTCTAGATTATTGTTTGCTACTTCTCAAGGAATCCCCGTTCCTTGAGATCGGATCTCAAGACTGTTTTAGTTTTGCTTGTTTATGCCCAAGACTCTCCATACCAGCGATCTGACTCCGTTTGATCCTGATCTTGAACGGACCTTGCGTAGACGACGTAGATTCATTGAACAGTTGAGAGACTATTCTGACTCTGAATCCGATCATCTGATTGGCAATTTATTTCATATTGATTCAGAGATGGGTGACGAAACACCACCACCAGTTTAACCAAGGCTTACAGACTATTCTAAGCCAAGTCTGTCTGTGCTTCCCAAGGCGATCATGCCTTCTATTTCGGCTGAGAATTTCAAGATTGAACCCCAATTGATAAATATGATTGAGAGGCACCAATTCGGTGGGGAAAAGGGTGAAGACCCTAATCTTCATATTCAGTCTTTCATTCAATATTTCTCGACTGTCAAGTAGAAGAATCTAACGCCAGAGCAGACTATGGAGATGCTCTTTCCATTCTCCCTGACTGGGAAGGCAAAGCTATGGATTAACGGGCTCAATCGAGCAGCTATGAAAATCACCGACTGGGATTCTTTGGCTCTTTCTTTCTATGTGAAATATTTTCCGCCTGAGAAGACAGCCCGTCTGAGAAGCCAGATCGTTTCTATTACACAGTAGGCAGACGAGAGCTTGTTTGAAGTCTGGGAAAGATTCAAAGATCTACAGAGAGAATGCCCACACCATGGTCTGCAACACCATGGTTCTTGATCCAACAGTTTTACAACGGTCTGGGTAACGAATCTAGGCTTATTCTGGATTCTGCTGCTAGTGGGAGATTTATGCAACTCCATGTATCTAGAGCTTTGGAGGTGATTGAGGAGATGGCCATTCATAATGCCCAATATGGGAATCCTAGAGGCCTTGCTGACAGGGGCGGTAAGCATGAGATGAATTCTATAGAACAACTTACTGCTCAGCTAACTTCCCTACATTACAAACTTGATAATATGTAAACTACATCTTCTCAATCCGTCCAGCATGCTAGTGTCGCTGCGATGAGTGCCCAGTTTGTGAATATCTGTGATAGTTGTGGGATGCAGGGTCATTATACGCAAGAGTTTAGAAGCTCCATTGAACAATGCAATGCATTCCAGTCCTACAAGCAGAATAATCCGTACTCCGATTCTTACAATGAGGGGTATAAAAACAATCCCCTACTATCATACAGGAGTACTAATATTCAGAACCCCCATCAGGTTCAACACCCTACACCACCAAAATAATCATACCAACCACGGAGCAACTACAACCAACAGTCTAGTGGCCACCTGGGTTCCCTAGACAACACACTACAACTCCCCCACCGCAACCTCAACCCAAACAATCTGACCCTATGCTTGTAGAGATGAGGAACATGATGTTGCAGATGCAGAAGTCTCTGAGTGAAAAGGATGCTAAAATTGGTGCTCTTGCCACCCATAACAAGATCATTGATACACAGTTGGCGCAGATGGGTACTACCCTTGTAGGGAGACCCCAAGGTCATCTCCCTTCACAGCCTGAGAATAGAGAGTCTGTAAATGATATCGCTTTGCGGAGTGGATATGAGTATGATGGGCCGCCTATGACTATTGAAGGAAATGTTGAAGCATCTGTCAGTGATGTTGTGCTAGAAGAAGGCGAGAAGGTGGCCAAGGGGAAGGAAGCTAGCACAAAGATAGAGAAGAAAGTTGAGATACAAGTCCCACCTATCAAACTTCCCTTCCCTCACTGCCAGCTTAAGAATAAGCTCGATAAGCAGTTTGGTAAGTTCTTAGAAGTGGTAAAGAACCTTCACGTAACAGTTCCCTTCACCGAATTAATTACTCAAGTACCTGCATATGCTAAATACATGAAAGACATCTTGACTTGAAAAAGAGCATTCAGTGAGGTGGAGACTGTTGCGTTTACTAAAGAGTGCAGTGCCTTGCTACAAAATAAGTCTCCACCCAAGTTGAAGGACCCTGGGAGTTTCTCTATCCCATGTAACATTGGCAATCTTTTTATTGACAAAGCTTTATGTGATTTAGGTGCCAGTGTTAGTGTCATGCCCCTATCTGTATGCACTAAATTGAACATGGGTGATTTAAAAGTTACCAACATAACTCTACAAATGGCTGACCGATCTGTAAAATACCCCCTAGGTGTTCCAGAAGATATGCATGTTAGAGTAGGTAAATTTTTTATTCTTGTTGACTTTGTTGTGTTGGACATGGAAGAGGACAGACAGATTCCCATTACATTAGGTAGACCCTTCCTGCACACTGCAGGGGCAGTCATTGATGTCAAAAATGGCAAGCTGATTTTAAATGTGGGGGATGACAAAGTTACTTTCAATTTAACCCATGTTGCTAAGAGTCCCATGATAGAGGAGTCATGTTGTGGCGTCAATGTGCCTAATGATTACTTCAATGATAAACTGACTCACACTACCTCTAATGACTCTTCGGAGAAAGCAGGTGTTTCGAATTACCTTGCAGGTGGAGGTAACCGGAGCATCAACTCCTTAGCATGGACTCAAAAAGGGGCACGACTTGATGACTCTGTGACCCAAAAGGCTAAAGACTCTGTCAACGGTGGGCACCGTATTCATGATCGGGGTCGCTATTTGTCACCTTCCGCACCACATAGCTCATCCAAGGCAACTGATTCGATACCAGATGGCACCATCTTTGGTGCCCCCATTCGATGAGATTTCATAACTCTCATCCCCTTCTTTTCTTTTCTGCGCAGTAAATTGGGATTGTGTAATGGGGACATTGCATCAATCTAGCTGGGGGATGAGTACTTCACTATCCATTTATCGCTTTTAGTAGTGTACTTTTTCAATTTTTCTTTTCTTTTGTGTGTTTTTAGTGTAATTCTTTTCGTTGGTGTATGTTTTAGTGTAATTTTTGGTATTAGAGGGGTGAGAAGAGGGAATTTTACTGTTTGGGTGTTTACTAGTGTGCAGGTCTAAGGCTCCAAGTTCGAAAAAGCGGAAAAATAGCTGAAACAGAGCACTTTGCAAATCCCCCGGTGGAGACCGGGCGAGGCTTGCCCGATCGGGCGCGCACCGAAAGTTGAGAAGATTTATTATTTCGCCCGACCGGGCAGAGGAGGCCCGATCGACCTAAATGTCGAGTGAAATGCCCGATCAGGCGGTTGGTGATGACGTCATGGGGAAGCTAGGGGATGGAATCTGAGTTGAAGAAAGAGTTTCTGGGGGCGATTCGCAACCGCCCGATCCGGACCTAGCGAGGAGCGCCCGATCGGGCGCGTGTCGATGGGAGCAAGATGATTTAATTTCGCCCGATCGGGCGAACTACTTCCCGATCGGGCGAAACCCTATTTACACGGGATTAAGTCACGAACCCTCCTCTTTCCTTCCACTCTATTTTTCATCTTCAACTTCGTTTCTCTCTCTTCCTCCATTAAACCCCAAACACCATAAACTTCAAACCACCAAATCTCCTTCATTCCTCCACCAAATTTAACATACCTTACATCAAAATCATCCTCTCACCACCCTCTACAACCTCCACACATTCGTTTTCATTCTCTTCCACCCTCCACAAAAACCCCAATTTCACCCAAAACCCCAAAAATCACAAAAAACTCAGATTTTCAACCATGACTAGCCGACCCAAAAGGAATTGCACCATCACAGCAAGAAATCAACGAGAGGCTTCCATAAGCCGGGCTCGTCAGCCAACACCACCACCGCCGCCGCCCCAGTTCGAATCGGATCCGGATTTTCCGGAAATCATCATTACTACGGATTGGCAGCAGGAACGACTCGCCCACCTCAAAAAGAGGGAGGTAATTCCTACCCGTTTTATTTGTCAGAAATCATTACATGAGATGGGAATTGAACATGATGTAAAACGGGTATTCTATGGTGTTGGCATGAAAAGCATGTATAGTATGCTGCGTCTGGCCTTTAGGAGGTTAACACTGGAGTTCTTGAGTTCTTTGTATTTGAATAGGAATGGTTATAGGGATGTCTCTACTGTTTTTGTTTGATGAATCGTGATGTGCATTTGAGCATTCGTGATTTTGGTAGAATATTTGGTTTGTCGACTGACCCCAGTAGGAAGGCTGGGAGTGCTCATAATAAATGTGAAATGTGGGGAAAATTGACCGGAAATAGTGAGCCCGATAGTATGCAACACTTGCATGCCTCCCGGATTCAACACCATGTTCCCATTGTGTTTTACAGATTCTTGGGGTTCACCATCTTTGGGAGGGAGGAGAACCAAAATATTAGGAGCACCGAGTTGGAGATTTTGGGTGGTTATGTGCTGGAGGGGGAGGATAGGTATGTGATGAACTTGGCCCACCATATGGCTTCCCACCTCTACTCGGTGGCCACTAGCACACACACCACCCGCATCACCATTCGTGGGTTGATCACCCACATTTCTATGGCCACGGTGGGCTTTGTTGAGGCCAACCAGATATCGGTACTGGGTAACAACTTGCTGGATTTGGCTTATTTTGCTGGGCTTCGCCGCTTGTAGGGCGAGAATGGGTTATTTCGCCCGGGTGCCATGTATTGGATGTTTGATGGGAGTAGGATTTTCACCTTGTCTGACTCTCAGGGCCGCACCCGTTTTAGACCTGGTCAGGCTCACTACTTGTTTGTTGGGGAGCACATAGAGAGCAGCAGCAGGAACCTGAACCCTAACCCGACCCACAGCCAGAGCCCCACCAGTTTGAGCCAGAGCCCCGCACCTACTTTCCGAGGGGGCGTCGTGAGAGTGAGGGGAGGCCACAGGGTGGCCCCACACTAGAGGAGGAGCAACGCTCTATTCAGAAGCGGTTGGACAGGCTCGAGATCAGATTTGATCACTTTGAGAGTGATCACCAGCGCGCCATGTTCCCCATTTATGATCATTACGCCCGGTAGGGCTATGTTCCTCAGGATGCCCAGCACCCTTCCTGGTTCAGCTATCCCGCAGAGGGATATGGAGTTCCTGGTGCCATGGGCTCTTTCACGCCCACCCACTACTACGGTGGGTATGGAGAGGGCCCTAGCGGTCATGGTGGTCGTGGTGGCGATATGGATGGTGATGATGGCCAAGGCCATCAATGATGCTGAGGTTGATGGAGATGGTTCGATACCCCTTGAGCCAATGAGGACATTGTCTGATTTAGCTTGGGGGTTATTTCACTTTCCTGTACATATTAGGTATGTTTTCTTTTCGTCATTTTGGTGTGTTTTTGCTTTCTAGATTAGTTTATGGCTTTGAAAGAAAAAACAAAAATACGTTCCGATGAATGCAAAATCATGCTTTCCTGTACCCCTTTGATTGAAAATTGTTTTGATTCTTGGTATTTGATGACGAGCAATGTGGATATGTTATCCATGATTTGATATTTGATTACTTTGATGCTTTGACATGAGTCAACTCTGACTAACTATTTGTGGACTTGGTGCTTGGCTGAAGGAAATAATGCCCTTGGTCCAAGTATGCATTCTATGTTAAGTCTAATAAATGCGGTTCAGTATTAATTAACAAGTTAATAATTCAGTGAGATCAAGTGAGCTGAATGCCTAGCTAGAGGCCGCTTCAGTTCAAGTGGAATTAATGATATTAATCCACAACTTACTCTTGACTGAACCCGTAGGGTCACACAAATAGTACGTAAACGGATCAAGTATTTAATGGCATTAAATACTCCATCTATGGATATTCGGAATCGACGGATCTTGGTTTCAGTGGGAGCTGAGATCGTCACAGGCAAGAAATGAATACTCCGGAAACGATGATATTGCCGGAAACGGAAATATGGATCGTATCGGAAATATAAATATTATCCAAGTCGTAGATGTTGCCGGAAACGGAAACATGGTACGTATCGGAAAATATTATCGGAAATGGAAATATTGCCGGAATCGGAAATATTGCCGGAAACGGAAATATTGTCAGAATCGGAAATATTATCGGAATCGGAAAATAATTCCGGAAACGGAAATATTAAATATTTGTTCGAAACGGAAATTAATTCCGAAATCGGAAATATTAAATGTTGTTCGTATCGGAAATGAATTCCGGAAACGGGAATTTAATCGGAAGCGTATCGTACGAATTAGCATCGGACGAGGCCCGCTAGACGAAGGCCCAGCACGAAGCCAGGCCATCGCCCAGCGAGCCGCACGCAGCAACGCACGCCTCGACCAGGCCCAGCGCAAGGCCAGGCCCAGCCAAGGGCGCGCGCGCGCGCAGCACCGCACATGGGTTGTGCGCTTGTCGTGGGCCGCAAGGCCTGCGCGGGTGCACGGCTTGTACGATGCGTGTGCGGGAAATCCTAATCCTATTAGGATTCGTGCGAAGATTAAAATCCTAATCCTATTAGATTTGCTTTGTTATTTAGAGTCCTAATAAAGTTCTAATTAACAAATCCACATCCTAGTATGATTACAATTCCTTTTCCATACCTCTATAATTAAGGGCCTGGGGTCATTATTTGTACAGACGATTCAAGTATTCAAAGTGATTTTTGAGAGCAAAAATTCAGTCATACAATTGCCTACAATAGCCGAAAATTCTAAGTACCTTAAGGGCGATCCTAGTTGGTCAAGCTTAAGGCGGATCCGGACGTGCTGTGGACTATCTACGGAGGGACGACATTTGGAGTCCTAAAGACTTGTTCTTGTTCGGTTCGGGCGCAGCTAGGGAAGGCACGCAACAAAGTGTATGCATCTAAACTATGCTAAATGATTATGTGTAAATAATATGCTTTCCTGGCTTTATGGTTTTTCCGCATGATTTATGTATTGTCATATGTATCATAACCTAACATTGGCTAGTTAACTTGGTTAGGAATGTTAGTTTCCTGGCGTGTCTTTGATTTTGAGTATTGGTTTGCAACTGTTAGTAGTTTTCTAAGACTCATATACATGCACATTGAGGAGGACGAAGGCATTTTTCTATTTAGGTAACCTTCAGATGAAATTAGATACATTTGTTCCCTCCTTTTCTACTCATGTTGTTGCTTGTGCCCTTTATTCGGTGACCAACCATATTACAAGCCCGTGAAAGCCCCATTGGTTACTAGTCCCAAGCCTATCTTGGGGAGCTAATAGTAGTGATGTGAGGGAGTTGTAGAGTGGTACTTTCGAGCACAGTGAGTATTGGAAAAAGGGAGTTCTTCCTATCATGTTTGTTGTTTGAAAATAAAAAAAAATGATGCAAAATGAAAGAGATGAGAAGAATAGAAAATGTAAAGGTTTCTAAAAGAAAGAAAAAAAAAAGAGATTGAAAGAAAAAAAAAACTCGTTACTCTCAGAGAAATTTCAAAGTATTGTTTCACTCAAGTATTGTAATTTCTTATCTGTATGAGTGGTTGATTATAATTATGAAAAAGGCAAGAAAGTATAGTGTGGCTTGTTTGTTGTTTCATCATGTGTTGAGTGGGAGAGTTGTGGTCATCATTTGTGGTTGATCATGGTTTTATTTAGGATTCATGCTCCCCAAAGCCAAGGCTTTAAGCTCACATTTTACCCAAATTTACCGCACTCTTACCTAAGCCTAACATTACAAGATTTGAATACCTTCCGACCTTTGTGCATAAAGACGTATTAATATAAAAGTAGTTGCTTATCAATGCAAGTTATGACATGACACATTTCGAGTCGACTACTAGGTTGAGTGTATATTTTTCTAGACACACGAGTGTTGTGAGTTTGGGAGGGCATTGTTCACTTATATGTTGGGAGGGGAGCGAACGGGTACATCTTTTACCCGCCACATAAATTAGTGACGAGTGTGTGAGCACTAGTATTGAATTCCATTATGCAATTGTGGTTCGCTTTGCGTGACGATTGTTAGGGAGGATTTGTAGTTGGATGGATTTGATTGGTTGACATTGATACATGCTCGTTGAATTTTGCCTTGAATTGTATCTATCGTTTTGAAATATGTTTGGGGTGAAGTTGACTCTTGTATTCATCGATGATTTCCTTGCTTAGGGACAAGCAATGATCTAGCTTGGGGGAGTTTGATATGTGTGTTTTATATAGTTTTACCCCCGTCCCTTAGTAATTTTATGCCTCAAATGAGCTCCTAGGAGCCGTTTTTAGTACTAATCTGTGTTATTTAGTGTGCCTTGAGTTTCAGGATTACTTGGTGAGAAATTGGTCTTTTTAGACCCGTTTCATGGTGATTTAGGCCACTACACGATCCCAAGGAAGTTCTGGACAACTATCGTCGACTTTCGGGAGCCTTAGATGCTTACAGTAGAGCCCCGGAAGTTAGACTCGGTGATATGGGCGAAGGATGATGACTTTTGCAAATCTCCCTTTGAGTAGAGGGCGGAATGAGAAGACCGGGCGAAGAAATACAGTTTTGAAGTCTTCAACGCGCGCCCGATCGGGCGGTCAAGCTGGGCGTATTCGGGCATTTCACAATCCGCCCGATCGGGCCGACTATCGAGCAGAATGCCCGATCGGGCGGTCCTTCGCCCGATCGGGCGACGCCAACCTCTGATGTTTTTTCGCGCATTTTAATTCCGGTTTTGTGCTTTATTTTGGGAAAGCTATAAATACTAGCCCCTTATTATTTTTAGTGGTATCTCTTATTTTCTAGTATTGACACTTAGTTAATTTTCCTTAAGCTTATTTTATTCTCTCTAAATTGTTCCAAATACTTAGTTTTTATTTCAATCATAGCTTTAATTTTTCGTTCATCCTTTCGTTCTTCATTTAGGTATTGATTTCTACTTTGCTTTATTATTTGCTTTTGATTATATTTTCCATGATATTAATTGCTTTGTTATTTGTTAATATGAGTGAGTAGTTTAATTTCTAGGGTTTAGGGGATCCATAAATGCATGATTGGAATTAAATGTGGACTTGATTATTGATTAATTAATTGTGATTTCTATAGCTTATTATAATTGCTCGTCAATCCTGTTCGGCCGGACTACTTTTATTTGAGTGTGATTAACCTTAGATTATGCGCCGAGAGGTATAAATTTGATTTTTTGGTCTGTGGCTATTAGAAAGGAATTGTTTCTAGTACATAGCGACAGTCTGCTAGTTATATTTTCCTAAGGAATTCATAAGATTTGAGAGATGCATGTTTTCCTAGTTATGATTGTTAATTGATTGTTGTTGTCCGTTGTCCAATCCCGGTCTGCATTTTTTTGGTGAACCGTTTCCCTAGATTCCCATATTTTTGATATTTTCCAATTTGATTATTGCCTTAGTTTAATCTACATGACTAAACCAAATCTCTTGTTACCAATAGTCTAGACTTGTCGACTAATAGTAGAAAGAACGTTGTTTCCCTGTGGATACGATCCCTACTTCCTTGCTATATTTTTAGTTGATGAACGTTAGGTTTATCTTTGATACGAGTGCGATGTAGCCTATCAAGTACTAAATATCAATTGAGTATTACGATAAGCAATAGACATATTGCGCTTCGGGAACCAATGTAATGTATATGATTTGGTGATCCATAAAAATAGCCGAAAAAATAAAACGAATAAAGTAGAAAATTTCAAAGGGCAAGATTTAAGATATAAACACTCCTGTACTGAGAAATTTACTATAATACGTAGTACAAACTATTTTCTACGATTAAGATTTGTGCAATATTATTCGAATATAATAGAGAAGATTTTTAAAAAGTATATATAAAAGAGAGGCCAATCAATGAGTGACATTTGTCATCACCACATTGATTTTCTCTCTTTTAGTATAATCTATACTAATATATTAAAAGGCGTTGTGAAAAACGTCAATGTGGCATGTAGTACTCTTCCCTTTAAGCCACATCATCCACCCACCAAGTGTTATAACATGTCATAGACAACAATAGACTAATACAATGAGATTCGAACACAAGACCTCATATATAGATGATAAGTTTCATTTCCACCTTAACCAACCACCAATTGTGGTTATCTCTTCATATAAATAATTTATAAATAAATGGTAACATAAGTCTAAACACAACTAAATTTTTATATGACATTTTATTTTCTTTGGACTACTTTGAAAAATAATAAATAATAATAATAATAATAATAATAATAATAATAATTTATTTAAGAATTAAAACATGAAAATATGTTGACATAAATGTCATATTGTTGTGAAATAAAGAGGAAGCAGAGGAAATTGGGAGAGAACAACTGTGTATCTTATTCTATGAACAATAGGGTATATATACATACAATAGAATAAGGTTTGCTTGAGGAACAATAAACCCTAAGATCTAGAATATTCTAGAAACATACTAGGGGTATAATGGGCATCCACATAATATTCATAACACTCCCCCTTGGATGTCCATTATTGAAGGTTATGCCTCGTTAAAACCTTACTAGGAAAACCCTGTGGGATAAAACCTAGTGAAGGAAAAAGAGTACATCATTATTCATAATACGCTTGAGATGTTGCCTCGTTAAAAACCTTACCAGGAAAACCCAGTGGGACAAAACCTTAGTTAAGGGAAAAAGAGTGCAACGCGTATTTCTCCCCCTGATGAATACATTGTTTGAGATCTTTAAGTGCAATCAATCCAATACTGCTGAGTAGCTCTTCAAATGCAGCATCATGGAGTTCCTTGAAACTCGATTCTCCATAGTTTAACTTGAATCTTCAATTCTTTACTTGAACAGATGAAGTGAATATCTTTATCACCAAAGCTTCGAAAATAATACATGTAAGATCATTTGTTTTTCTCTATCTCATTCGATACGTTTGTTTTCGATTTCTCGATGCATAATACTTTAGCTTCACCTTAGATAGATACATTTTCTTGTATATGATATTATAAGACTTATCCATACATATTGGACATATATACCTTCTTCTGGAGGTCATAAATTGTAGTTTTTGATCAATATTGATCAAACCTTTTTTTGGTCATACTTTCATGGCAATACATGATAAATAACAATATCATCGTCCAACTTGGAGGTATAATGTAGCTAATAATGTTATTTATGGTTCTTCTGGACCATGACATAATATCCACTGGAAGGACATTACATACCTTTATCTTATATTTTAAGATGATTCATATTTGTACAAGAATTCTTTCATGAATAAATTAATATGTATATTTCAAAACTCTCAAGTACTCAAACTACTGGTTGAGACGACATTCCAAAACACACTTTTAGAGTTTTGATAATATCTTACCAATGTTGTATATTCATGTGCAAAACTTAAAAGGCTAGATGTTTAAGAACATCATGTATAGTTCTTCTGGAACTCTTCTTATTTGCATGATTCATAACATGCTATTAAATCAACATTATATATATACTTCTTTCACAACTATTAAGCCAATGGATTAAGAATCTCCACTTATAAATTTTTCATAAAGTTGCAAATCTATCTCACCATTCTTTGGATGCATATTCATATACGACATAATAATAGTTTTGAAACATGTTATATGAAATTATAACTAGCTAATTCTATATCATACCAACATAAAACAAACTAAATGTATGATGAATGATGCATTTAACTATTAACTACACATGTGCATGAATGTAAGACTCAAATGCAAAACACTGTACAGTGTGGATATTTCAAATCCATAACTTGTTGGACTTCAGGTCCATGAGCTCATTTGATCATTATAGTTATGTCTACATTGAAACAGACATAGATTTACGATCCTCTATTCAAAATCCATTATTTCTCGCATATGCATTATATTTCGGTTCCATCATCTACCGGTATCATCAAAATTCTTCAACATATATTTTGCATGCTATTCATCAATGATATCTGAATATTTATTCAATAGGTACCATTCATTTTTTCTCACGGGCCATCTATTATTGTTCAGATATCTATACCACTTCAAGGGTTTTTCATACACTATATAATTAATAGTGTTATGTTTATTTTCAAAAATATCATCAACTGCATTATCTTGCCATCATTTTCATATAATCACTATGTTGGAACCGTATATATAATCTACACTTCAGGTGTAGAGATTTAAATAAATATTGGCTAGATATATATTTCTCAACACTTACTATATGTAACATCGAGCACTATGACTATCATACAACTTTATGTCTCTAGACATTGTAAAACTTAACATTATTAAGTCATAGATATTTATGTCCAAACATACTTCGAGGACATAAAGCTGGCATGTACACTTACTCATATGGGGATCAATTTATTATCTTTCAATTTTGCCAACTTATTCTTGCTCGTCTCCCCCTAAGTCGGGAAAATATTTTCAATATGTTATGGGGCATAAAAAATTTCACCAACTAAATAATACACTTTTCAACGTGTATTTTGATAAATATTACATACTTTTGTTTTCTTCTGGAGATCAACATTGATTTTGGGGAGTAGATATAATATGCAGTTGTTTTCTTCATATTTTCTCTTTTCGTGCTGACGTATGATTGCCCCGATCAAGAGATTTATGATGCTTATTTATGATAATTAAATCAATCACAAAATACTTGTAAACTTATTGGTGATCTTCAAGTCACCTACTATCATTTTGGTGAACTTCAGGTCACTTACTATCATGGTGAACTTCAAATCACCTATCATTATACAATTTATCAAAATCATTAATATCTCTTGTATTTATTTTCTCAATCGATTCATTATAACTATTCGATTGAAATACAACTCAACCTCATCATTTTGTCCTGCCTTTGAATATATATACAACATATGAGGGAGTGTCAGCACATAAAATTTTATTTGATAAGAATTTTCAAATTCTCATAATGGGTGTTCTTAAACCCGGATGGCCTGGATTATCACATCATGCGTATATAATATCATATAAAATATTTCATTCGATAACTGCTGGTTATCTTCTCAAAGTGATCACTGTAATTATAGAATACTATAATTTGAACATATTGTGATGTGATATAACGACACAAACTGGTGTCTCAATTATAACGGCAAGACAATCTAAACAAAACTTATGGAAGATAGCTTGTACTCTTCAAGAGTATCCATTACAACTTTGGTACATATCACAAAAGTATACATCTTCAGAATGTAGTATATTACTCATGCTCATAGAGCGAGTCAATAAGACATGATCAAATATTTGTACCAAGTTTAACATATTGTATTATAATCTTGATCATATACTACTAATTTTATTATGTTGAGAGCTATTTCCCACTAATCATATCCTTGCATGTATTTATGTATAAATTTGGTTCGGAGAGCGCTACAATGTTTACTAGACATATATTTTCATACACCATGTTTATCTAAAATTTATTCCCTTTTGATGGGTGCTAATAAAGCTCAACAAGATGCTTTGGTGTAATGGGCCAAACATTTGTTCATTTTTCCTCTGCAACCAACCAAAAATATAAAATTTGTATTTTCTCATCATTAACTTTCACATGCTTTTCATCATTTACAATCTCACTTCTGGTGTGTATATATGTATTTTGAAATTACATTTGTACTCATTTATTCACCCATGATTATACTATATTTTACTTTCACATCATCGATCATGACTATTGAAATTATCTTCACTATCTTTAGTCATACAATTTCTCATTCACTTCTGGGAATGGTTTACCTAATTGAACGTGATCATAATACTTTTCTTCAGGATTTCGTTATTTGTCTCATCCACCAAAAAGACAATATATAACTATTTAAAAACATTCTTAAATCTCTCTCAAAAATATCGTGTCTGCAGGACCACACTAGTTTAATGAAAGAAATGTAGGGTATCTTGACAACAAGATTTAGAAACTATTATAGTTTTCTAGGTCATATTTTCTTGTACTTCACCAAAAAGTCTGCGGGCCTTTAATGGTCAAAAGTCAAAACTTAAGTCGTGAACCTATTTTGACTTGTAAACAACAGTCAAGGGTATATTCGCATTTCAACATATAACACCCTTGATAAATAATTTTCTTCAAGGAATAGCAATACCACATATTTAAGTTCTTCAATATTATCTAGTAAATTCTATTATAAATTCTACTTGTTTTAGTAGACCAATACCCTTTTTCTCCATAGATGTAACATACATTGGTCAAGTATCCTTTTTATCTTGTTCTTGTTTGTTGACATCTTTGTCCCACTTCTGGTGGGGATATGAGTTATTGAGAGAACCATCTCGGCCTCAAACTCGACCATATTCGTATCCACGCCCACGTCTATGACCACGTACTCAACCACTTTTGTTGTGTGGTATTTTCTTTCCCATTATGGGATGTCACATTCGCTTAAGGGAATGTCACATCCACTTTTGTTGGACGTGAATCTTAATTTTTAATCAATAGCTCGTTAATTAATTTTTTTTTCAGCCACAAGGAGACAAGATATAAGTTCAAAATATTTCTTAATATCTAATCACTGTATTGTGTCTGCAGGACAACTTATTTGAGTGAAAGTTAGAATAGGTTTTCTCCATCATTTTTGCATCGATGATTTTCTCCCCACATAATTTCAACTGTGAAGTAATTCTGAACATATATAGCTGAGTTATATTGAGTTACAGACTTAAAGTCTTGTAGTCTTAAATGTAACTAGTCATATCGAACTTTAGGTAATATTGCAGTATTCTGGTGGTCATACCTCTCCTTTAGATTATTCCAAAGCACTTGTGGATCTTTTACAGTCAAAAACTCAATTTTAAGACCACTGTGTATTTGCCTTGTTCATATATTTACTTCATTGATTGTATCACCACTTATCCTTTGCATCTAGGTGAATTTTGGCATCTAACACCCAAGACATATAGTTCTTTTCAGTAATATCTAGGGCCGCAAATTCAAGTTTTGTAAGATTCGACATAGTTTACACTAAAAGTGGATATTATGAATTATGACTTAAATAATAAACATATTCATCACAAATTGGAAACCAATACCGTAGATCAAATAATGTATACATATTACAATCCATGTAATAGAGAAATATACTTGTTCATGAATTGACGCAAATTCAAATAATACTTGTAATCATGAATTGATGCAGACAAAATAATTCAAACATATAAAAGTATGAGTAAAAGTCATAATCTAACACTCAAACTAAAATAAACAAATAACAAAAGAAATCCAACGCAGATAATACAATTCAAGCATGAACTCAATTAATCCATCATGAATTATGAATCATGATTAATGCCGACCAAAAATACTAATCCACCGAAATAAATAATTTCGGTAAGTACAAAAGAAAAAATACTTGTTCCTTAGGCAATCATATTGACACGGAATTCAATGCCCATTCAAATACATATTACAATAAAAGTAATCATTAATAGAAAAGCTTAGGATTTGTAAGGTGCAACAATTGACAACTCGGCATATCCAAATTGTAAATAAATGAAGGTAAACTTAACAATCACCGGTATACGTACTTGAATTGAATCATCGCATTAATAAAGTTATCAATAATAAATCACTACGCGCATCACAATACTTAACCAATTTAATCTTAAATTACACAAACAATAACGCATGTATCGATCTATTGTATGATTTGTTTCATAATATAAGTATATCATGAAGATCAAATTTAAGTAATGTGAGATAAATTATACTTACCTCAATGACGGTAATATTCTCTGTTTTCTTTTCGCTCGCTCAGTCGGTTAGGGTTTGGTGCTGATAACGTGTTGTGAAATAAAGAGGAAGGAGAGGAAATTGGGAGAGAACAACTGTGTATCTTATTCTATGAACAATAGGGTATATATACATACAATAGAATAGGGTTTGCTTGAGGAACAATAAACCCTAAGATCTAGAATATTCTAGAAACATACTAGGGGTATAATGGGAATCCACATAATAATCATAACACACACACATATATATATATATATATATATATATATATATATATATATATATATATATATATATATATATATATATATATATATATATATATATATATATATATATATATAATTTGGTGTTTAATAATTTGAAGCACTTAGTTCCACTAGAAAACAAATAATACAAATGGTAAAATGATCTAATTGAAAACTTACTTGGCATGATAAATGACGTAGTGTGTTTGTGTAGTTGACGAACTTCATGGATATTTTCACTTTATAAAATACATGTATTTTAGTCAAATATTGAGCTCAAGAAAAATATAAAATTTTAACTATTGAATGTAGCAACCGGGGCATCGCCCGGGCGACATTGTAGTATATAGATATAAATAGATGCCAATATAAATTCTTGGAATAGCCAAACAAACGCTCATTCACATAAGCCCATAACCTATAAGCGCTATTCAGTATTAATACACGTCATAGTATACATATTGTTCTTTTTTTTTATATATGATAACATACATGTTTTCCATAATATTGTATAAGGGAATTGTTTTTTAGAACAAACAATATTTTATGTCAAAGGTTGTTGAAATTTATTTTCTGGAAATTTGTTGCAATTTATATAAAAACTCGTCAGTATGTACTCTATATAGGTAATATTTCAATTTTATGTAATTCTATAAAATAGTGTCTTGTTGTTAAATTAAAATACTTAAATTATATTCTTAAAATACACTCCGTTTTGCAATCTATAAAATTTTATATATAAATAATTGTTGCAATATTGTAGGATACATATTAGTTAGTATGTAAATTAGTAATAAAGTAAAAAATATTTTATGAGTCAAAGATACTTTTCATAACAGGGCATTCAAATATTCTTTAAGATATGAATAAGTCATATCCTGACCCGTTCTATGTCCCTTTTTATATACCGGTTAATGTTATACAACAAAAAATTGTGAATCTAATAGGTAATTTCCTAAATTTCTTTTTTTAACTTGCAACATAATCTCGTGATACACAATTTATGGAGGAGGTAAAGAAGAAAAATAACAATTTAAACGTATATAAATTCCAAATCACATAATGTGTTATCCTTACCTATTTTAAGTTTCAATTAAATGATTCTCACTACAAGAATTGGTATCTTTTATGACAACCCAACAAAGACGGAAACAACCGTCGCAAATGGCTTTTATGACGGGTTAACGACGGGATTTTCTGTGATACCTCGAAAAATTAAGCAAGTTCTTAATCTCGTGTTAGGAATACCTTTTCTTCTTAAATCAATTCATAATTAAGGCTTGGTGCTTTAAACATAGTAAATTACTTTAAAATATTATTATTATTTCTAAGCTAGTGTTTGAATTCATTCTAGAGATAAATTTAAGAAGTTAATTCATTTACAGATTTTAGAAATTTTATTTTTTTATGTTAAAATAAATTATTTAAAACCCAAATATTTAATATGAAATTGAAGTTCTATTTTAAGTCAAGATAGTAATAATATATATATATATACTTTTTGATAACTTGTTTTACTTTACTAAATGATTTATGATTTATGAATTATTCATTATATATATATATATATATATATATATATATATATATATATATATATATATATATATATATATATATATATATATATATTTTATGGAAAGAAATAAGTTATGGAGAAATCTCCTTGTTTTCCACTCACTCACGCTTCTCACTCTCTTTCTCTCACCCGACTCCATCTCTTCACCTCAACCTCCCTCTCTTCCTCACTCCACCGCCACGCCCCGTCGCGCCGCCTAGCACCGCGCCGCTGCTCCCTCACCTCCCTTCTCCGTTGGTTGCTGCGGGTGTTGTGGTTGTTGTTGATAATTGTGCTACTCTTCCCCTCTCCTCTCGGTCTTGCTCCATGCTACCGCCGCCGATGGTGGCCTTTGAATTTCAATCAGTAATACTCCCTCATCAATTGGTAATTACTTGAGTTCTTTTGTTGATTGATTGATTAGTTATTGATTTAAGATCCTGAAACCCAAACTTATTCATTTTCTTTCTCCTCGTGGGTGCGCCACCCCTTCTGGTTGCCGGTGTGACGTTGTTCCATCGTCGCCGCCGTTTGTCCTGCTCGTTGCGGTTGCTATTGTCATTGGTAGTCGGGCTGATTGTGTTTTTCTCGCTCCTGTTTTCGTTCCTTTGCTCTGCCTCCTCTCCTCCTCGCCGGAGCACCGCCCTCCGTGACTACTGGAGTTGGTTATGTTGTTGGGGTCGATCTTGTTATTGTTGATGTTGTTGATTACCTTCTTGCTTTCCTATTTCACATGAGGGTAAGATTTTATCCCAAATTATGGTTTATCTATTTTTTAATATAATCATTTAATTGTAATAGTTTATAAAACTTTGAATATTACTTTTATAACGTAGGAATTATTTTAGAAATTTTAACTTTGTGATTAAGCAATTCAAAGTTATTATTTCCGATTTTTAAAAGATTTCCTAAATAAGAGTATACTTTAAGATCATAGTTTGATTTAAATTGATTCGATGATATTTATAAAGCTTATAAATAAATTGTTATCGTATTATACAATATGAATTCTTGCTTAGCAAATCCTATTTGGCTTTTCTAAAACAATGTGTTCCACGTTGATTTGAAAATAAATTTCTAAAACTAATTAAAGAGATTTCTAGAAGGAATTCAATTAAGTTTATGGTTAGCTTAGAGTGAAACAAGAATGCTTTGTTGGAAATATTTCTAAGAGAATTGAGTCTAGTTCTGATTCGATTTAAGTGAATATTCTATTGACTGATATTTTTATTTGTTGAGGTGAATTTGTTGGAGAATAGAACATCCAAATTTTCGCTAAGAATTCACTCAAGGTAACCCCATGGACACCTCCTTCATTTATAACTTTTGAATCTATGTGCTAACGACTTAAATGCAAATCTATGAATATTCATTTTCGATATTAAACAACCTCTCTTATAAAAGCTTTAACTTTGATTTTTCTAATGTTTTCAATATACATATTGAATTTTCAAAGATGTTTTACGAATTACTCTTAAAAATTTTCCATAATAGAAGCATCGTATTTGTGATGTAAAAATGTGACTATTGCCTTGTTTGTTTTATTTACTATAGTGTGGATGTTTGATATGAGTAAATGAATTAGAGAATGATGATACTTTATGGGTTGGATTAATGGCGAATATCATGTTTTGTATTAGTGATCAAGTTATGGAAATTGGAAGAGTGAATGTGAGCTAATTAGTTTCAATTACAATAGAAGAAACTTTTTGAGTGTTGGAGACTTGATTTTAAGGTGATTGTGGGATTTAATGATTTTCGCCGTATGTGTTCGCAATTAATTATCGCCGTATGTGGCAAGATGTAAACCGTCCTCATCTCTGGTGTGACTGTTCAGGGGCTCCCGGGTCACGTAAAAGCTAGAGTTGGGGGGTGTGCACATTAGAGGTTATTTAAATAGTTGGCCAACGAAGAATATATGTACTGTCAGGGGCTCCCGGGTACATCTCGATAGACTGTCAGGGCTCCCGGGTCTATCTATTGTTCAGTAGATTGTCAGGGGCTCCCGGATCTACTTAGAATTGAGAATTTTGGGAATTAGGAATATATATATATATATATATATATGAGAATATGTTTATACGATTAGAGAAGAGCTCAAATAAAAAACCATTAAATATCTTCAAATAGTCGGTGTTGTGTGAACTTTTACGGTGCTGACGTGACACGCGCTCCTCGTAGGTATCAAGTATGACCTAGCACGAACTTCTGGCCACCTGCAAAACAAGAATATTCCCGTAGGAATATTCCCTCCGATGCTTAAGTAAGTATAAGCTAGAGAGATAAGTAATTTGTAGAGAGAAGGCAGAGCAAAGATAGGTTTTTTGTTGCTGAGCCAGAATTGACTGCCCTTTTACCTAGGGATCTGCACTATTTATAGTGCTAGGGTTTCTCGGGAACTGATCCCGCATGATTGAGTGTTTACGCAAGATTGGGACACGTGTCCTGCATTGGTTCTGTAGGCTTGTTTAGGCCCAATGTGGACCTCTTAATCATTTGGGCCTGGGCTCTGTGCAGTTTGGAAAATGCCCGTAGGCAAGCTTTTGGGCTCTTTCTTCTGGGTTTTGATAGTGCAGTTAGGTGGCATTCTTTTAGGCCACATCATTTGCCCCTCAAGGAGGATGCCCCTTGTCACTGTGGGGTAGGCTGCTTGATAGGGAGGAACGCCACGTGTGAGGGCTTCTCCGAGCTTAGATTTTCCTTTAAAAGCTTCAATTCCTCTTTCATTTTTCTTTTGTTACTTCAGAGCGATTTTTTCTTTTAGAGAGAGAAAGTAAATTTCGTCCTGCTAATGATCTGTTGGTGCGTGCGCTTGAGTGCTCTTGGATTTGCTGTCCAGTGTTCTTGAGGGTTTAGAGGATTTGCCAAGACTTCTCATCAGTTTGATCATTTTCTGGTAAGTTTTCTATCAACCCCTTGTTGTTTGTATGCTTGTGGGACCTCTCTCGTTTATTGTTTATAGTATTCTGTGGAGGCGTCTTGGGGGTTATGACACCTATCCCTTTCATTCATTGCTAAAGTCAGACGTCCTGTCCCTTATGCAGGACGGTATGGCTCGAATTAGACAGACAGCTAACGTGCGTGCATGGGCTGCACCGCGAGAGGGGGACGATAGGGTTCCTTTTTCGAACCCGTCCCAAGGAAGTAGGAGTGGAGTCTATTCTTCCCATGATACAGGAGACGGGACCACTAGAACAGCACTTTCTCCTAGGAAAAGAAAGAATGTGGCTTCCCGTCCCCGCGTTCCACGCGAGGATTTTAAAGATGACTCCTCTAGCTCCTCAGACGAGGAGTTTGCAAAAAATCTTCCTCCTATGGTCCGGGGGAAGGAAGAAGTCAATCTGTTCCCCTTCGGATATCTTTCCCAGCATGAAATGGCTGCGGTACCTGAGGGAGCAGGGTCGCGACTTTGAGCGTTTTCTGCTATTGCCTCCAGGTTTTAGCCTTAGGAGCCCTCGACCTCATGACTCCGTGGACCAACTCTCCCAAGGGGAGGTAGCCGTTTATACTGCTGCCTTTAGGTTGGGCCTTAGATTTCCATTGCACCCTTTTGTGATGGACGTTTTAGAGGGGTATGACATTGGCCTTGCTCAATTGACGCCCAACTCCTGGGCAAATGTCTTTGGTTTTGTTGCCAAGTGTGCTTTGAGCTGCGTCACCCCTTCCTTTCCTGCTTTCCTTCGTCTCGTAGTTATTGCCCCTTCTTCTCGTTCTCCCCAGGGATGGTTCACCCTTTACAGCCGTCGGGGATATAAGACGGTGGTGGGTAAGACCTCTAGTTGGGTTTGGTGGAGGAAGAAGTGGTCTGTTGTCCGAATGGAAGACCTCTCTCTTTCCAGACGTCTTTCTCGTTGGAACCGTCGGCCCCGTTATTTGTCTAGAGCTGACGCCTACCCTCGCCTCTCGTCCAGGGAGTGGGGACTAGTGAAGCCCTTGTTCCAGGCTGAGATGTATCGGCTGTCGTCAAAAAGCCATGCCTGGGTGCCTAATGCTTGGCTTCCCCATGTCGGCCAGTTCACCAATATAGTCTTTCTTTCGGCCGTTGGTCTTTGTTCTTTTTAGAGTAGAGGTAGTTCCCCAGTAGATTTTCAGACATTTTTACTTCTCATCTTTTCTTCTTCTTTTTTATTTTTATTTTTTAACTAACCCTTGGCTTTGTAGGTTCTGCCATGGATCGCTTATCTCCCGAAGACAAGGGTGTAGTGGAAGTACCCGCTTGGCTGTCCAAAGTATATACCGAGGACATTCTCAAGGTTGTGGAGGCCAAGAAGAAGGATTCCTCCAAGAAGTGCAGTGAGGGTGCCTCTGGCGACGTCGCCAAGGTAATATATATATATATATATATATATATATATATATATATATATATATATATATATATATATATATATATATATATATATATATATATATATATATATATATATATATATATATATTATTATTATTTTTTTTGTCATGATTTGGTCGCTGATTTCTTTTTCTTTTAGGAACCCACCTTGCCGGCTATTAAGAAGCGTCCGGCATCTTCGACGGAGGCTCCTAAGCCCAAACGACCCTTCTTTAAGAAGATGGGTCCGGCCGACGCTGTTACTAAGCCGTCGGTACCAAAACCGTCCGCTCCCCCAGCTGAGGGGGAGGTTCCTCCTATCCAGACGCCCATTCCTCCTCCTGAGCAAAAGGAGATTCCATCCCAGGTGGACACTGAAATGGATGGTTCTGCCGGAGTAGCTGCTGACGAGGCAGCAGTCGATCAGACTGCGGCGGCTGACGCCCCCGCCTTGTCCAGAGAGGACAAGGGTAAAGGCAAGGAGACTGAGGCTCCTTCTACTGATAATGTCTCTACTCCTTCTGCAGCTTCGCCAATTGGTTAGCGTCTCTGTACTTTAAATTGGTGATAATCAGGTTGGGATTTGCACGATATTTATTAATCTTGGTGTTTGGTTCAGTTGAGATGTTCAAGCGGATGCGTCGGGCCGAGGTGGCGAGCATCCCTCCTTCTGCCGGTTTTAGCTGAGAGGCGAAGGATAAAATCCTTGCCGATGTGTACGCGGCCATCCCTGAGGAATACATGAGGTCACTCCCACTACAGGAAAATGATACATATGTATGCGGAATAATTGTGACGGTGTAACAAAGGGTCGCAAGGGTTTTGGGGCGCGAAAACTACTTTGCAAATTACGACGGTTTAGAGCGTCGCAATATATTACGACACATTAAAGCGTCGCTATTTACCATAAAAAAACACGTGAAACCCACGTGTTAATATTTCGCCAAATATTTCCCCCAAAAAGATATCCCGCCTAACTCTAATTACCCTGCTCCCACACCCTGCTCCACGATTTTCTCCCTCAAACAACCGACTCAACCCTCACTCTCAACAATCAACTGCTCTCTGAAACATTCCTAGAGAATCACTCAAGCTCTCGGAATCCCCTCAATTTCGTCGGAAAATCCTCAAATTCTTTCCCAGTTTGTAGCAATAATCTCATTCCTCTCAATATTTAAGGATTGAAATCCCAGCGGGTTAATTCGTCTTCATAATTGCCCAAACAAAACCATCTCAAGCATCTATAAATTAGTGTTTTTTTCCTGGCGAAATTCGTCTGAGAAATTCGTTTGTGGGTTGTAGAATTATAGCTTGTTTGGTTTGTCAGATAGATTCGCCCAATTCACTCAAGAAATTCTTGAAGGTTTGTTTATTTTTTTACTTTTGTAGCCGGAATTTGTGTGTTTGATTTTTTTTATTCATACTGATAATAATTTTCTTGCAATTTAACAGATTTATGCAAGAATTCACCATATTGTTATTATGTTTTAATTTAGGGTTAATATGTAGCTAGTTTCGATCATGGCTGTATTTTAATTACTTTTTAATTTCTATTGGTTTTCTTAGTCATTTATATTGCATATAGATCCTAGTTGTTTTATGTTTCTGCTTATTACAACAAAGATGCTGATGTTGTTGTTTAATTGTTGTTTAAATTTCAATGCTTTTACAAAATCATCAATAATAATTCACTTGCACAGTTGTGATTTGCGTTGGCCGAGTTTTTCACAGAACCGTAGCTTAAATTTCCACCCCTTTAATTTTTATTCTCTTTTTTGGGTGGGATTTTTGTTGATGGGCTTCTGGGATTACCGGTGCTTTGCACGACTACTCTTTCGCAAGCCAACTGAACCATGTGGCTTCCTCTGATAGTCAATTATCACACCGTATCGATTGCGTGTATGCTCATAACCTTCTGATGTATCAACCAAATGTTAGGTATTAGGATTAACTCGGTCTTGCTCTTCATTTTACCTTCCCTATTGGTGGTGAATCTCCATTAGTTTTCTTAAACATCATGAACTTCTTTTTTTAATGGTAGCTTGAGAACTTTGCCATACTGAAACCAGGTACAGAATGTGTTTTTCAAGCTGCCGAAATCGGCACTTCTGTCACATACTTCTTCAGAGGCATGATTTCTAAACTAAAATGAAGTTAGTAACCACAAAAGGGATTTTTTCAAAAGCCAGACCTAAGTTTCATGAAATCATACATCTGAGAATAGATTTACAGTCCACTTATCCAAACAAGTGGTTCTTTAAATTTTATTTTTGTTTGGTAAGTTGAATCTTTAGGTTCAAAAACTTATCTAGCGTCGTGAAATATGTGCTGTTAACTTTCAACAGTAGTGTTGTATGTCTTTGCAAAATTACCATGAATTTGCTCTTATAACACACACTGACACTCTTGCTGTATACTACTTTTCAGTTTTGAATCTGTTGAGCTCGGGACAGAAGAGTTAGCTTAAAAGCCCTTGAAGCATCCTCGGTCGTGTATGCTTCTTTGTGCCATTCATTTCCCTTAAAATAGGAAAACGTAAACAATACAAAAAAACACCATTATATGAATAAACTTATAATACCTTTGCTGTTTGTTTTATTTGTTACCCTGGATTGTTGTTTTATTAGTCCCTATTATGAATTTATGATAGATGACTCAACCAATGTTTGTTGAAATTTGAAAGCTTGAATTTTATGTTGGGTTGGACGTTTTCTTTTCATTAGTTTTGATACTTGGTAGCTTTAGAGTATTGGTCTTGGCTTCGGATTTTCGCGTTTTTATTAGCAAATCTGGGTGCAGGGTCCCCGACAAGTCATTTCAAGAAGCTCCAAATGCAAGCTTCTTTTTTAAGGAGCACTTTGGGCCTCTGTAAAGTCAGAAACACTTCACAAAATATGACTGTTTGGCCAAATTTCTGTTTTTTGCTCATACAAGCTGGTCTAAGAGCTTGGCCAAACGGGGTCTTATAATCATATGGTGAGATTTATTTTTCTCTTAGGCTCCGTTTGGTAAGGAATAAAAAGTTTTCATGGAAAACGATTTTCCCCATTTCTATCATTTTACGTTGTTTGGTTTGGCAAAGGATGGAAAATAATTTTTCAGCAGATAGTAACTGCAAACTGTTGTGCGGTATGTTGTGTTGTTGGCCGGGTTGCCTCTACATTTATGTTCTTATTGCCAATTGCATACCTGATGTTTAGGCTTTACTATCTTTCTCAATTTCAACGTTGCTAGCTACTAAAGCCAATACTATGGCCCGTGAATTTGTTTTGGGTATTCCCCCCTCCGACCTCTTATTAATCAAACCGATTAGTTTGTTGGTGGTTTCATTGGATGAGATTTTTTATATTTTACTCCTGTTTATAACATCTGATATGGTTGAATTTCCCAAGATTTTTCTTGCATTTAGTGATTTCTGACTGAATATAAATGCATATTGTTGTTTTGATAGGTTATCCTTACCCACAATAGGTAAGCTGTATATAACTAGACTTTGCAATATTTGTGAATACTGGGAAAATAAATTTACCTTAACTAGTAATACAAAACCAAAGTAATCAGTTAACAAGAGATTAGACCCTAGATATTAGGTAATTTCATTAGACTTAGATGCTACTGCTTGATGGCATTCACAGTAACAACAATTTGACTGCTATCCCTGAAATCGCCTTGCAGTGGACTCTTGTTTTTCAATTAAGGAGCTCAAGGTACTTACCTTAGATAATGTAGAAGTTTTTGATAGATTATCAGGCTTTCTTAGCATTAGCTTTTCTCGTGTTGACATGTTTTATTCTATGTTTCAGGTTGCTTACATTCTTGAAAGTGTTGGTCTTGAAGGACTATGCTATACTTGCATTCCGAAGTAATATTTTAAGGTAATATGCCACGATGGATATTATTTATTTTTATTAATGTATGCAAGTAATTATAGTTGAAATTAGCAAGTTGTCTAAACAATTGAGTGTTCTCTTTTGGAGATTAATTTTTATCAACATCTCATTGCAGAACATCATATTGAGGGACTAGGGCTTAGGGTTCTAGAAGTAGTGCTGGTATTTTAATTACTTTGTATTAGTTGGTCATTGACTCATTGGTATGTTGGGTTGGAGATTGTTGAAGTTTGTGATAACTTAAAAGAGGATTTTGTGATTCAGCTAGCTGTTATGTTGCCTTGCGAAGTTTATCAGGATTGATCTGTGCTAAGATGATCGGTGTTAATGAAGTGCTGGCTTGTGTTATATTTGATATTAGACTTGTTTATAGTATGTGTCACCAGTGCTGCAGAAGGCAAACAGATCCTTTGGCAGTGAATTAACCTTAATTTCAGATGACTTTGCTAATTTTTATGTGTCTTGGTTGCAGCGGCTGCTGGGTCGAACAAAGCTGCATCCAGTGGCACATCTCTAAACACCCGGAAGCTGGATGATGAAACTGAGAATCTTGCTCGTGAGTG
This sequence comes from Spinacia oleracea, assembly GCF_020520425.1. NCBI lineage: Eukaryota > Viridiplantae > Streptophyta > Magnoliopsida > Caryophyllales > Amaranthaceae > Spinacia > Spinacia oleracea. The sequence goes on along the minus strand of NC_079490.1, from coordinate 156,463,065 downwards.
CCTTCTTTTTTACCTTGAATTGACAATTGCAGACATAGTGAAATTTGAACTTGAGGCTTTTGCCGGTGTTGTGTTTTTGCAATAATGGATTGAAAATATGTGGATTGACAGTTTCGACACAGTTGTGCTTCACATTTATTCATCTACAAAACAATACTCCCTCTTCCTCTTAATCATAGGCCTCGTTTGATTGGGAAAAACAAATTTTCTCTATTTATTATGTTTTATTTATTTTATATAGAGGTGCTTATTTTACTTATGTCTATTTTAAAGTTTATTTAATTTTATTATCGCTTATAATATTTTTTTTCCCTATAGAGAAAGCAAACAAGATCAATATGTTAAGCTACACTTTAGGTTCTATTGTTAGAAAGAACGACATTGTATTCTTCTGTTGAATTATTTTGAACTTGCGAGTAAGGGTTTATGGTACAGAGTCGTTACCTAGCTTTTTTTAGTGCTTCTCTATGGAGTTGTTTAGAGTATTTTTGAACACACGTGAACTTTTTATCTCTCTGTTGATTTTAGAAAATAGATAATGCTAATAACATGACAATAGATCAGTCCTAGGCTATTTATGACGTAGAAAATAGATCAGTCATGCTCTGATCAGTCCTGATCAGCTCAGTCCTGATACAATCAGTCCTGATCAGCTCAGTCCTGATCAGCTCAGTCCTGATACAATCAGTCCTGATCAGCTCAGTCCTGATCAGATCAGTCCTGATCAGCTCAGTCCTGATCAGATCAGTCCTGCTCTGCTCAGTCCTGATCAGTTTAGCTGTGCAGAAAACAAAATAAAAATCTGATGAAAAACAAAGAAATATAGATTTCTCCATTGTTTTCATTAAATTTCTCATCAAAATGCTGTTTACACTTTTTATGCATGTTACTTTTCAATAGTTCTGAAAATCCTTGCTAGAAACGCAGGATCTGAGACTTCGTTGCTATAAGCTGAGGAACTTCCCATCACCAGAATATGTACAGTCGTAATTTGTGTTTGCTGAGTAATTCATAGAATTGAGCTTAAATTTGCACGTTTTTTTACTTTTTTTTATTAATTTATGTAATTAATTGATGTGAAAATTAGCAACTTGTCTAAATCATTGAGTGCTTATATTATTCAATACCTAGGCTTAATTTTGTGTGATTCAATAGGCTTTTTTTCCGTATCATGCTGTTTAACTTCGCTTGGGTACGTGTTAGATCGATTGAGAAGGGTGCTGGTCCTGATTTGCTGGTATATATTCGAGAAATCAGCTTCTGCGAACAAATAGCTTCTAACTGTTTCAGCTGTACAGGCCGTCATCCTGCAGCCACTGGGTAACAAGGGAATTGCAGTTATATGAGGTGATACAATAAGGGGGTTTTCCACTGCTGACCAGGTGTGCTTTTCTCTGCTTCATAAGTTCTCATTTGTTGTGTATACTGAGGTTCTTGTAAGTATTTTACTATTAATTAGATACGAGTAGGCGACAGAGTACCATTTACTTTGGTTTCTTTTGGCACAATGTAGTGGGATTTAGCATAACCCTCCTCATATTCAACAACTTTATTGTTTAAAAATATGATTGCTGTAGAATGCAACCAGAAAATACTGCCAAGAAAGGCCCTAGGTGTGAATTTCATTGGCTAGACAGACCATTTTTGTTGTTAGAGTGTATGGTTGATTTTCAAATACTGGTTTTTGTTAATATTTGTTCAGTTCCTCGACTTTTGGGTATTGGTAAACGGGTTCAAACTTGCTAAATAATATCATTGGGAGAAAGGGGAATCAAATAATTTTGAGCTTGTAACTTTAAGCATGTTCCTTAATTTCTTGAACTATTAGGGGATGCTGTTATTAATATAGTTTGTACTATGTTGTACCGGCTTACTTAACCTCTATCTAATTGTGACATTATGTTGTCTAATTTTGCATTATTTCGTTACGTAGTGGACGGAGTACAAGTTAAAACAGAAGGAGAGGGTAATTTGGTAATTTTAGTTGGCGTATTTATGCCACTGTATGCTAATATTGAACTTTGAACATTTCCACCACCATATTAAGTTATTCACATCCCTTTAAACAACTACAATTGTTATGTAACTTTGCATTTCATACCAGAAAATCCATTTTCCTCCAAACTGGGAAAGTAACAACTTTCAAGTCAAGTAAAGTGGCTCTTTTATAACCTTTTATCTATCTGTTTTATAACCTCTAACCTTTATTCAGTTATAACCTTCAATCTATTTGTTTTACCTTAAATTATACTGAAATTTTAATGTTAGAATGGTTTCTGTGATTCTGTGTTAAAGAGATAATGTGTGCTTCAATTGAAACATTGGTGCAGCTATTCAAAAGGTTACAAGAAATGGTTCTTTTAGGTAGCCCTTTTTCAGTAACTATTTGAACCTGTATTAATGACTCTAAGTCAGTTAGACAATAGAGAATACATGCTTTTTAGCTCCAACTGAATGGCAGTGAATTATGAACAGTCACGTAAAAGGCTGTAGAGCCAAAATGTTCTTTCCAAGAGCTTAATGGAACATTTGTCGCCAGGTTCAACGAAAATATGTTCAAATTTTCAGCAATTTAAGGGATACATCTAAAATCTAAAATTTTACAAGATATTCAATGTAGAATTTGTGTGTCCTTGAAAACTGTTTGTAGTTGGACCGGTTAGGATTTAGCAGTACTTTTCCCCCTCTCTATTAGACTATTTAAAATACTTTTAATACAAGATACCAACCCCGGTAAAGAGATCCTTGCCTAAGTTTCACAATGTATCATGTTTCACACCACCCACTGGCGAAGGAGGATCACTAAATTGACGTATTTTTCTGCATAATCCTCTTCTTAGTACGGTCCTCATTAGACAGATGGATAGAAAAACTATACTTCGTAAAATTTAACACCGAACTTCTATTTTGAAAAAGTGAAGCCAATCCAAAATACCCATTTCTTCAGAAAAAGTCAATCTAAGTTATAAGACTGTTCATTAGATTCTTCTATTACTGCACTCTGTAAAACCATTAAGGGGAAAAGAAACAAGAGATATTTTTCTAGGTAACTGCATATTTGATTCTGTTTTTTCTGGGTTTTTCACTGAGTTGCTGTTGCTGCTTGTTAGTAAGGGTTGTGATTGAATTAGAATGGAGGGTAGCATAGAATTTGGTGAGCAGATTTAACTGATGATGCTGTATTATCTATAGTTGTTGCTGGAGTAGCAGCTGATATGAATAAGGGAGGTGGGAGTTCTAGCTACTTAAGTACTAACCAAGAAGGGCTTGGGATTAAATCTCCTGAAATTTCAAAGACAAGTCCCATGTCAACCCCCAGTAGACCTCCCAAGATCCCTGCTGAAATTACCAAATTATTGAAATTTTTGTCTCTCTAAATTCTATCCAATGTCTTCTGCACATTCCCGTCCAATAAATTTGATATGCAAACAGGATCGCATAACGCTCCTTCTCCGTGATTACCGGCAACTGCAAGGTGCCCAATAATATGATCGAATTTTGACCTGGTATGACCTCAAAATCTACAAAATGCAGTAGCCAATAAATATATATTTCTTCCTCCTTTTTCCCCACTGTTATTTTTCTTCTGTTTTATGGTACAGTGAGATGCTAGAAATAGCTGAAAGACATGAATTAGTTATGGCCAGGGGGAGGGAAGCTGTATGCCTGTATGCAAATAATCATTTTAGTCTTATCTTATTGCTTCCATGTATGCCCTAAAGAAAGCTTTGTCATTTTCAGGGTAGTTAAGGACGACCAGCCTGTATCATACCGGACAGCCACAGCAAAGGTGCTCAGATATTTTTAATTTCCAGATGTTGGTGCTATTTGATTGTAGTATGTCAAATAGCTTCGAGTTTGTGACTTTCTTAAATGATTACTAATTTTCTTAAATTTCTTTCAGCCTGTATACCAATGGATAATCAAGCCTCAGAGTGTCGCCAAAACTAATGAGATGTTTCTTCCTGGGCGAATGTCATTTATTTATGACATGGTAAGTTGCTGGATAAGTGTTATTGTACTTTTATAAGTTTGTGTGGAATACCTCATTTAGACACCAAGCTGATGTTATATAAACTTGGATAGGACTATAAGGGGTGCTCTCTTTACCATCATCATTCTTTGACAATAGTATATGGTAAATGAAACAAGCTTTATGCTGCTGTCATAGGCTTGTTCTTTTTTAGATCTGGTGTTTATCTATGATTCTTTTGTATTAAGAAAGTTTCTAGTCTGTCAAGAAGTTTCAGTTCTTATTTATGATTCTATATCATAATATAATTAGCAGACTGATTTTTACTTAACACCTGGAAGACTATCCTCCAAGGATCTTTATTTAATCATTTTAGTATTCTTTCGGATCTTTGTTTTGTATGATCTCACTGGAAATCATATAAAACATTTTCTATTTAATATAGCTATATTTCTTTTGACTCTTATACATATTATGTATAAATTTACTATAATTTATAGTATACTAATACTCCCTTTTTTTTTGCGGACTATTTGATTTTTACCTAAGAATCCACAAATGACAGATACCTCTATTTTTCATTTCTTTATCCTGTCAGGTTGGATGCAAAGCTCTTTGTGTTGACTGGTAGATTGATTAATTCTTGAATGAGCCCTATGAAAGCGTGATCCAATGTAACAACTTTGACGGATCCGAAACATGATATTGTTTCATGGAGCACAATTATCACAGGATATGGAAGTCATGGAAAAGGGGAGATAGATGGCTTTAAAGCTGTATTCGGATTTTCTAATTTCATGGAATCAACCAAATCGTGTCATTTTCCTTTCTGTTCTCTTCTCTTGTAGCCACAATGGGATGGTTTCTGAAGGTCTGAGCTTATTCAATTCTATGACTCGGGATTTTGGAATTAAACCAGAACTTGAGCATCGAGCTTGCATCGTTGATCTACTCTGTCGAGCTGGAAAGATTGGGGAGGCATATGAATTCATTTGGAAAATGTTCTTTAACCCTACAACTGATGTTTTGGGCATACTTCTCGATGCATGTCGGATGAAGGGTGATGCTAAACTTGGAGAAATTGTTGCAAGAGATATGATGATGCTGAAACCTGCATGTGCTGGAAATTATGTACAACTAGCTCATAGTTTTGCTGCTATGAATAGATGGGAGGGGGTGAATGATGCATGGACTCAAATGAAGGCTCTTGGACTTAAAAAACTCCCAGGTTGGAGTCTGAGTTAATTTGGTGACAGCAGTCTGAGTCATTCAGTCATCCTGAAGATTCATCTTCCAGCTGCTGTCTGGTACTGCAGACCTGTGTGCCAATTACCAAGGTCTGGGGTAAATTTCCCAATCAAAGTAACAATAATTGAACATATAGTTGGTTAACTTGTGCAAATATATAGGGAAGATTTTATTGTAGAAGTGATTCTTTGACAGTAAATCGGTTCACATTAGAGATGGGAAGTATGTATCTTATCTATGTTCTACCATTCCATTCACATTTATGTGTTGACATATTGATGGTTAACTTGTGCACAGATCGATGCAGGTGTGATTGTATAGCTTCTACGGGTGATTCTTTCATCCGTAATTTCTTCTACAGGTGATTCTATGCTCCATAAAAAAAACTAGTCTAACTGATAAATTTAGTATACTTCTTGGTATGAGTTATGAAATTTGTGTTTTCTATTGCGATGCAGATCAACCATTTCTGCAGGTGTATGTTCGAGTGTCACAAGTACGTAACTGGGAGGAAAGTCATGCAGGAGACAATTGTGAAATGATCTTCATGTGATGTAAGTATCCATCATTCCATCATGATCCTGTAAGTTAGTGATTAATAGAGTATATATTCAAGTAATTATCCTTGTTTCTTGCGAGTAGTTATATAGCATCAGAATTCTGTCATCTTGAAAGTAATTTCTGGTAGTGAAAATATTTGCACAGCTACAAGTATAATAAGTTTGCAAACATATTTAGGCTAAACTTTCGACTGCCAGATTAATTATAGATATATTTAGGCTAAACTTTCGACTGCCAGATTAATTATAGATTTATTTCAAGTGAAATCATGGCAGTTATCAGATTAGCTTAAGTTATTGTTCTTGGTTATTTTTACCTCAATAAAATACCTCAAAGCATCAACTAAGTCGCTATACAACCTGACAATCTTTGCAAAGCTTAACAGTTTTGGTAATAATTAGGCTTTGACCATGACAGTGGGAGGAATGCTGAATGAAGCTATTAATAATTTTAAATGACACTAAATATGGCTTAATAGAGCTTTCAAATGACACTAAATATGGCTTAACCATGGTCATTAAAATTCCACCTAAAAAGGATTAGGCTCCAAATTCGATCGTGAGCTCAGACGACAACAAAGTACCAAATTACCATCATAATGTGTAAGCCAATTCTAGCGTTGAATTTTAAAATAGAGAGCTAGGCCACTGGTAAACTCTTGAGCACCTGTCTTTTGGTTGTGTCTACGGCAAGGCTGCTTTAGACCAGATTAAGCAGTGGCTGGGGATAAGAACTTCAAAAATTGATCTGTTATACCTGCTGAAATGGCTACAGAAGGACTACAAAGGCTCTAGATTCCAGAAAAGGGTGCAGTAAACTGTTGTTCCTGCTTTAGTAATACCAATATGGAGAGTTAGAAGTGATGCAATTTGGAATTTTAAAGTTATACATACTGATTCTTTTGTAAAAGTTGTAAAGGATACCATAAAGAGCAGGATAGGAAGAATCATAGGGAACTAAGTGTAAATATCACAGATCTCTAGCTGCGATATCTAGACTTTTCTTTTTTTAATAATGTTCATGTATGATTGAATTCGCTGAACTATAATTTATCTCATTATTCAAAGATCGTAGATTGAATAAGTGTTTGCTTGATCTACCTTGAAAAATATAATTTGAGTGATTCAAATGATATTGTTAATTTTCCTTTGATTTTAAAATGTGTTCATCATGCTTTGTATATATATATATATATATATAAATATATATATATATATATATATATATATATATATATATATATATATATTAAATTTTCTTTGCAGATTATTGATGATTCAAGTGGTCATGGTATATGTAGATCAAGATCAAGATCAACAAGTTATCTTGAAGCTAAGGTAGCATAGAAATAGGTTTACTTGGTAATTAGTTTGTACGTAGTCAGGAGGTAGTTTTTATTTAGTTTTGGACTATCTTGTAGAAGAAATGATGATAGGAAGTTGTTTTTCTTCTAACATATTCCTTTTATTTTAGTTAACTAGACTCTGGAAATTAATTTAATGTATGGATGATTTATATTGTTATATGTCACTTTTTCTAAATTAATCAAAGCACGACGTTACGGTGTTTTATGATAATGTAGTATGTAGAGTATTTGATTACTATCATCTATGGTCAATATATATTTTATAAATAATTTGTGATTTTAGATTAATTGATATATATATATATATATATGTATATATATATATATATATATATATATATATATATATATATATATATATATATATACATATATATATATATATATATATATACATATATATATATGTCTGTGTGTGTGTGATGCAAATTGTGACGCTCCAAAGGGTCTAAATGATTTTGGAGGGAATGAGGAGAACTCGCACGAAAGTAAACATATAGGGACTCTAATAAGAGTCTAAATATTTCGGGTGTCTAAAGTGTCTCTATATGGTTTATAGTGGCGGAGAAATGTGTCTATAAGCGTGCAAATAGTGACGCTTTTTGCAGTCTAAATATTGCGACTATCTATAGAGTCCCTATATCCCAAATAGCGGCGGCGAAATTCATCGATATTTTGCAAATTGTGACGCTTTAAAGCGTCGGTAAATAGCGGCAATGAAAATAGCGACCCTCTCCCAAAGCGTCGCTATGTGAAATAGCGACACTCTTTACCGTCGCAATTTGTCCCAAAAAGCGTCACAATGTGTCGCGTTTTTTTGTAGTGTCCCCGGGATTGACTTGGGATTCTTTGGGTCCATTCAGTCTCTCGTCCTTGATGTGAGACACTTACCCCTGGATTTATGTGGTTATGATTATGTGTACGCTATTTTTTTAATTCTATATTGTTTTTGGCAGCTTTTCATTCGTTGTGCCGAGAGTAGGAACTACCGCTTTGATATTCACAAAGAGATGCTCAAGCACAAGGACCAGATCGAGAATCATGAGCAATATGCTGAGAAGACGGCCAGGTTGATCAACTTGGACACGGATAAGAAGATCGCCCTGAAGACGGAAGAGCTGAAGAAGGCCGAGGAGGACGCTGAGAAATATGAAGAGAAGCTGCGGGAACATGAGGGGCGGCTTGTCGAGCTGAGAAAGGAGTACTCTTCCGTCTTAGAACGGGTGACTGACTTCTCTTCCAAGGTGAATGTTCTGGAAGGTCAGCTCAAGGCCATGCAGGGGAAGATCGAGGCCGTGCGCAAGGAGGCTGCAAGCTCTTTTAAGTTGGGCGAGGAGTCCATCTTGGAGAGTGCCCAAAAGGCGTGGGATTAGTCCATGGACGGGAAGGATTTTTCCTGGTTCAAACGCCGTATCTCCCACCAGATAGTTGTTTCGACGGCTAGGCGCTTGGGCTTAGATCCTCCCGAGTTTGTTAGTGACGGGGAGGAAGACGTCGAAGAAGACGAGGTGAACTCCCCTGAAGGCCAGGACGTCCAGCACGGGAGTTCCATTGCCCCTCCTCCTTGAGCAGGTTTTCTTGCAATTGGTTTAGATGACGCCGTGGGCGTTTGTAAAACTTTGGTGCCTTCGGGCATTTATTTGATTTTGTTTGTTTGCGCTTTGGGCGCTATGTAAAAACAATCTGTGCCGTTGTGCACTGTATTTTAATTCTATCAGTTCGGTACTGATTTCTTAAAAAAAATTCTTTGGGTCCAATTGTTGGACAGAAACCTCAGTGTTTTAGGTGATCAGCCTAATTTGAGGCGCTAATCTAGGCCACTTCTCAGGCCGTCAAACGATTAGTCTTTTTAGACGGCATCCCAGGAGGAGGTCTTATGTCTGAATGTTTTGCGAGCCTATTTTGAGGTGCTAATCTAGGCAACTTCTCAGGCCGTCAAACGATTAGTCTTTTTAGACGCCATCCAAGGAGGAGGTCTTAGGCCTGATTGTTTTGCTCTTTGTTTGAGTCTTTTTGGGAGCTTTTCAAAGAAAAGGCGTCATGCTGGATGTCAAAACCCTTCGTGTTTATTAGCACTGGGTATTGTTTATTTAGCGGATAGGGACGCCAGTTTAGGAACTGCTTTCTGGTGAGTTTCTTTCAACAGAGACTTGTATTCGTCAGATAAGTGTTAATTTACTAAATTGCTTGCTACATTCACCGCGTCTTAGACGGGTATTTACAGGTCGTTTTGTGGGCTCTAAGTATAATAGCTAGGCCGTTTTGTAGGCTCTGAGTACAATGGTTACCCTAATGATGTTCTACTCTTAGCCACCTTCTTCAATTTTGACCGCTTCTACTTGGACGGGTCCAATTTCTTTGGTGACCTGGGATTCATCTTCATGCTTTCGTTTTCCTCTGACTTCAGCAGAATCTTGCTTCCATGCTGACGGGTTGAGGGTCGTCAGGTAACAATCCCTAGCCTGTTGTTGATCTCCATGTATGGTGCCTATGACTCCATCATCGCACACGAACTTCAGAAGCATCAGATGGGTGACGACTACAGCCTTGATGTTGTTTAAGGTGGGTCGTCCCAGGATGACATTGTATGCCGTCAGGTCTTTGACGATTAAGAAGTCTACTTCCATTTTCCGCCCATTCTGCCTATCTCCAATTCGAACTGGTAGAGTGATAACGCCAACAGGATGAATGATACTCCCTCCAAAACCAATGATGGGATAGTGAATTCTTTCGATGGCTTTGGGATCGTGTGCAAGGCGATTGAGGCATTCTAGACTCATTATATCGGACGAGCTTCCCGTGTCTATTAGTATGCGCTTAACCCTCATGTTAGCTATCTTGAATTCAACCACGAGTGGAGCATCATACGGCGTGGCTATCCGTCCACCGTTTGACTCACAAATTTCAATCTTTGGGAATGGGTCCATGGGCGCTTTGGCTGACAGCAGCACCTGCCCTAAGCGGCGAGCATAATCCTTTTGTCCTCTCATGGTAGGTCCTCCAGCGGCTGGTCCTCCAGATATGACGGATACAAATCCTCTGTCGCTATGTTGTCCCTTAGTCGGCGAGGCAGGGGACTTGTTCCTTTTGTATTGGTTTTTTCCAAAGCCCTGAGCATTCTTCCGTAAGTAGTTCTTGAGATGTCCATTGGAGGCTAGACCATCTAAAGCCCTCTTCAAGCTTCTACAATTCTTGGTTTCATGTCCTATATCTTCATGGAACTGGCAATATAACTTCGGATCTCGAGTCTCAGCAGGGGACTTCATGGGGAAGGGTCGATCAAGGTCGTACTTTGCCCCTACGTCTTTTAGTATGGTGAGAAGGTCTGTGTTGTATTCGAAATATTCCCGCTCTTGCGGTCGTTCTCTCTTGTGCCCCGGAAAGTTGGTATCATGCTCTTTAGAGAGAGCCCATGTGCCATTTACCCGTGGAGGTTTTCGGTCCACCTTATCCTTCTTCCAGGAGGAGTCTGTTGTTTCTCCAATCCTCCCTTCCTTTGACGCGCTGCATATTTCCGTTGCATGGATAAATGCTTCAGCCTCGTCTAGGACCTCTGCCATAGTCCTTACACTCTTCTTAACTAGGTCAAACTTGAAGGAGCCCTTCTTCAATCCCCTGATAAAGTTATCAAAAGAGACACCATCGGGCAAGTCTGAGATCTGTCCCGCCTCCAGATTGAAACGCTTCACGTAGCTTCTTAGGGACTCGTCCTTCCCTTGCTGGATCCGTCCTAAATGCATGCTAGTTTTCCTTTCTTCCTTGTGTGCCATGAACCTTGTAGAGAACAAAGTCTGTAATTCGCTAAAAGAGGCAATTGATCCTGGAGGCAGCCGTTCAAACCATTTAGACGCTACTCCCTTAAGCGTGGCTGGGAAGTATTTGCACCAGGTGGCTTCATTGGTTCCCTGTACGTACATGTGGTGGCGGTATGCGACAAGATACATGTCGGGATCAGTGGTCCCGTCATAAGCTTCAATGGTAGGGGTTTTTACTTAGGGTTCCTTCGGGGTGTTCATAATCTCGTCAGAAAAAGGGGTACTCATGTGCCTTAACGCCAGGTTGTTGGATCCTTGCTGAATATGATAGGTTGGCTCACGGCGGCTTGATAGCAGGCGGGGGCGCATGCTTACCCTATGGGGCGTCATCTGGGTTGGTCCACGTGTAGTGGGATAAAATGGCGGGTCTTCCATCACAGAGGTGGACCCGGTGTCTGATAGTTCAGATTCAGCCTCATAGTGCTCTTGACGCCTTACAGCTGGTCGCAAGACGGCTGGGGGACATCCCCTAGATGATAGTCGTAGGACCGGGTCCCTTCGAGGTAAGAAGGTGGGTGGGTCACGGCCATATTCTGAGTGCTCAGGCACAGGGCTAACTCCCCTGCTTGCTTGTGGACGAGAACCTTCTCCAGCTCTCTAGACGTTGGACCTGAGCGGCATTCTGCTTATCCGATTGACGCCTAGATTTAGGGGCCTCTGCGGAGCCGTCCTCTAAGCGCAGTAGATCAACATGTTCTTCCGAATTTCATCTTGCAGTGTAGTGCTCATCTGTTGTCGGAAGGTCTGATTCATTTGCTGTTGGAATCCTGTTAAAATCTCGCGTAGGGAGCCCACTGATACTGGCAAATCTAGATTCTCGTCCAACACGACGTCTCGGACGCTAGGGCTTAGATGGCCGCCTGGCGGAGACGCCTCGGTTATTGGTTCTTCTTCCACCACCACCTCAGCTTGCATTCGTCCTGGTGTGTTCCCTGCATTTGCAATTCGATTCGTTTCTTCAATGTGCCGTCTCTCTTCTTCACTAGCATGCTCTCTGTCAGGGTGTAGTTCGGCCATGACACTGTACCTCCCCACAGACGGCGCCAAATGTTGTGGGAACTTTTACGGTGCTGACGTGACACGCGCTCCTCGGAGGTATCAAGTATGACCTGGCACGAACTTCTGGCAACCTGCAAAACAAGAATATTCCCGTAGGAATATTCCCTCCGATGCTTAAGAAAGTATAAGCTAGAGAGATAAGTAATTTGTAGAGAGAAGGCAGAGCAACGATAGGTTTTTTGTTGCTGAGCCAGAATTGATTGCCCTTTTACCTAGGGATCTGCACTATTTATAGTGCTAGGGTTTCTCGGGAACTGGTCCCGCATGATTGAGTGTTTACGCAAGATTGGGACACGTGTCCTGCATTGGTTCTGTAGGCTTGTTTAGGCCCAATGTGGACCTCTTAATCATTTGGGCCTGGGCTCTGTGCAGTTTGGAAAATGCCCGTAGGCAAGCTTTTGGGCTCTTTCTTCTGGGTTTTGATAGTGCAGTTAGGTGGCATTCTTTTAGGCCACATCAGTCGGTTTGTTTTACTTTTTGTTATTCAAAGGTATTTCAGAACGTTCTTTTGAATTTCATGTGAACTCCTTAATTTGTTTATACTTATATGATTTCTTTAATAATCATTTTACGGAGTGGAGTGGTGGTTACCAGCTTTGCTGATTGTTTTTCTTTGTTTGGTGTTTGTTTTATTGTTCTCCCCTTTGGGATTGAACCTGCAACGACCCATTTAATTATGTTGAGCAGGAAATGCAGGAAATACAGGTAATGACGACTGATTTCGGGTTCACGTGAAGTAAAGTTGGGAACTTAGTTATAGTGTACTTTTGTGGAAGAGTTTAATAATTGTGTATAAGTTATTTAAATTTATTTAGTTATGTAGTATGAATAGTACTTAGCTTTGCATCTACTTTATAAGTAAGGGTAGCAGTAACACCCTGATGGTGTATAGGGAAATTTTATTTGTTGGAATGATGTAATTGAAGCAGGTTGAAGAAATTATGACGTAATTCCCTAAATAATATTTTAGGTTGTCCATATTTAGGGGAAGTGCTGCCGAAATTTTTAATAATTAGATAAGTTAATATTTAATTAGTGTCTTTAAAATAGGTTTAGAGTTGGGGGTGTTACAGAATGGTATCAGAGCCAAGGTTGATTTTGGGTTCGCTGTGATCTCCATATCACGGCATATTAGTTTGGAATATGTTGTTGGATTGAGTACGAGTTAAGGATTATATAAATTCATTGGAAATGATAAGCCTAAAGTCTTTTGTTTTTGTTTGAGCAAATGAGAATTGTTTGAGAGTATTATCAATGGGTTAATGTGGAGAATTTTGTTGGAAAGCCAAGAGTATATTTGATTTGTGAATGAGGTATAGAGATAAGAATTAGTTTTATGTTAAAATAAATTATTTAAAACCCAAATATTTAATATGAAATTGAAGTTCTATTTTAAGTCAAGATAGTAATAATATATATATATATATATATATATATATATATATATATATATATATATATATATATATATATATATATATATATATATATATATATATACTATGGAAAGAAATAAGTTCTGGAGAAATCTCCTTCTTTTCCACTCACTCACGCTTCTCACTCTCTTTCTCTCACCCGACTCCATCTCTTCACCTCAACCTCCCTCTCTTCCTCACTCCACCGCCACGCCCCGTCGCGCCGTCTAGCACCGCGCTGCTGCTCCCTCACCTCCCTTCTCCGTTGGTTGATGCGGGTGTTGTGGTTGTTGTTGATAATCGTGCTACTCTTCCCCTCTCCTCTCGGTCTTGCTCCATGCTACCGCCGCCGATGGTGGCCGTTGAATTTCAATCAGTAATACTCCCTCATCAATTGGTAATTACTTGAGTTCTTTTGTTGATTGATTGATTAGTTCTTGATTTAAGATCCTGAAACCCTAACTTATTCATTTTCTTTCTCCTCGTGGGTGCGCCACCCCTTCTGGTTGCCGGCGTGACGATGTTCCATCGTCACCGCCGTTTGTCCTGCTCGTTGTGGTTGTTGTTGTCATTGGTTGTCGGGCTGATTGTGTTTTGCTCTCTCCTCTTTTCGTTCCTCTGCTCTTCCTCCTCTCCTCCTCGCTGGAGCACCGCCCTCCGTGACTACTGGAGTTGGTCATGTTGTTGGGGTCTATCTTGTTATTGTTGATGTTGTTGATTCCCTTCTCGCTTTCCACATGAGGGTATGATTTTATCCCAAATTATGGTTTATCTATTTTTTAATATAATCATTTAATTGTAATAGTTTATAAAACTTTGAATATTACTTTTATAACGTAGAAACTATTTTAGAAATTTTAACTTTGTGATTAAGAAATTCAAAGTTATTATTTCTCATTTTTAAAAGATTTCCTAAATAAGAGTATACTTTAAGATCATAGTTTGATATAAATTGATTCGATGATATTTATAAAGCTTATAAATAAATTGTTATCGTATTATACAATATGAATTCTTGCTTAGCAAATCCTATTTGGCTTTTCTAAAACAATGTGTTCCATGTTGATTTGAAAATGAATTTCTAAAACTAATTAAAGATATTTTTAGAAGGAATTCAATTAAGTTTATGGTTAGCTTAGAGTGAAACAAGAATGCTTTGTTGGAAATATTTCTCAGAGAATTGAGTTTAGTTCTAATTCGATTTAAGTGAATATTCTATTGACTGATATTTTTATTTGTTGAGGTGAATTTGTTGGAGAATATAACATCCAAATTTTCGCTAAGAATTCACTCAAGGTAACCCCATGGACACCTCCTTCATTTATAACTTTTGAATCTATGTGCTAACGACTTAAATGCAAATATATGAATATTCATTTTCGATATTAAACAACTTCTCTTATAAAAGCTTTAAACTTTGATTTTTCTAATGTTTTCAATATACATATTGAATTATCAAAGATGTTTTACGAATTACTCTTAAAAAATTTCTATAATAGAACCATCGTATTTGTGATGTAAAAATGTGACTATTGCCTTGTTTGTTTTATTTACTATAGTGTGGATGTTTGATTTGAGTAAATGAATTAGAGAATGATGATACTTTATGGGTTGGATTAATGGCGAATATCATGTTTTGTATTAGTGATCAAGTTATGGAAATTGGAAGAGTGAATGTGAGCTAATTAGTTTCAATTACAATAGAAGAAACCTTTTGAGTGTTGGAGACTTGAGTTTAAGGTGATTGTGGGATTTAATGATTTTTGCCGTATGTGGCAATTCGGAATTAATTATCGCCGTATGTGGCAAGATGTAAACCATCCTCATCTCTGGTGTGACTGTTCAGGGGCTCCCGGGTCACGTAAAAGCTAGAGTTGGGGGGTGTGCACATTAGAGGTTATTTAAATAGTTGGCCAACGAAAAATATATGTACTGTCAGGGGCTCCCGGGTACATCTCGATAGACTGTCAGGGGCTCCCGGGTCTATCTATTGCTCAGTAGATTGTCAGGGGCTCCCGGATCTACTTAGAATTGAGAATTTTGGGAATTAGCAATATATATATATATATATGAGAATATGTTTATACGATTAGAGAAGAGCTCAAATAAAAAACCATTAAAAATCCTCAAATAGTCGATTTGTTTTACTTTTTGTTATTCAAAGGTATTTCAGAACGTTCTTTTGAATTTCATGTGAACTCCTTAATTTGTTTATGCTTATATGATTTCTTTAATAATCATTTTACGGAGTGGAGTGGTGGTTACCAGCTTTGCTGATTGTTTTTCTTTGTTTGGTGTTTGTTTTATTGTTCTCCCATTTGGGATTGAACCTGCAACGACCCATTTAATTATGTTGAGCAGGAAATGCAGGAAATACAGGTAATGACGACTGATTTTGGGTTCACGGGAAGTAAAGTTGGGAACTTAGTTATAGTGTACTTTTGTGGAAGAGTTTAATAATTGTGTATAAGTTATTTAAATTATTTTAGTTATGTAGTATGAATAGTACTTAGCTTTGCATCTACTTTATAAGTAGGGGTAGCAGTAACACCCTGATGGTGTATAGGGAAATTTTATTTGTTGGAATGATGTAATTGAAGCAGGTTGAAGAAATTATGACGTAATTCCCTAAATAATATTTTAGGTTGTCCATATTTAGGGGAAGTGCTGCCGAAATTTATAATAATTAGATAAGTTAATATTTAATTAGTGTCTTTAAAATAGGTTTAGAGTTGGGGGTGTTACAGAATGGTATTAGAGCCGAGGTTACTTTTGGGTTCGCTGTGATCTCCATATCACGGCATATTAGTTTGGAATATGTTGTTGGATTGAGTACGGGTTAAGGATTATATAAATTCATTGGAAATGATAAGCCTAAAGTCTTTTGTTTTTGTTTGAGCAAATGAGAATTGTTTGAGAGTATTATCAATGGGTTAATGTGGAGAATTTTGTTGGAATGCCAAGAGTATATTTGATTTGTGAATGAGGTATAGAGATAAGAATTATGTTATTCGGATGGAACACTACAAGAGGGGGGGGGTGAATTGTAGTATGGAACTTTCTAGCCAATTTTGCGAAATTATAAAGAAACTTTAAGCAAGTAGAGAAACAATGCAAGAGAGATTTTACGAGGAAACTTTCTAGGCCCAACTAGAAAGAAAACCTCGACCCACTAGGGATTTCAACTTAAACTCTTTTCACTATAGGGCAACAACTCAGTTACAAACCTATAAGGAACTCGGGCATTACTTGAGTTCCTCTACGAACTCAAGTTCCCAATAGTTGTTCCTCACACAACTACTCTCTCACTGACTTCCCTAGAAGTCTCTCTTGACTCTTTTGCTTCACTCAAAGCCTCTCTGCTTCTCTCTCATAGACTTCACTCAAAGCCTCCCCAAATACAACAGGAACTCACTCAAGTTCCTACCCCATACACATCAGGAACTCACTCAAGTTCCTGCCCAAAACTTATACAAGAATTCACTCAAACCCTTGACAAATTACCCATTACAAGAGCTCACTCAACCCTTGAACAACTCTTAAAATATAGACATTTGATAATTGATTAAACTTTAATATGTAGAAAATGAATAATTGTAAAGGAATTCGGAACTGACAGGAACTTGGAACTGCAGGAACTGACTCTAAAAACGTGGAAAACAAAATATAATTTCTGTAAAATTATTCCACATAAACCAGACCCTTTTTGGAATGACAACGCAAGTCAGACTCTCTTGAATGAATGAGAAAGCTCTCCTTTTATAGAGGAAGAAACCTCAACCACTTTCTCCATAATCTTCTCCACTAACAACCACTAAGCCCTTCAATTTAGGCATGATCCCATGACT
This sequence comes from Spinacia oleracea, assembly GCF_020520425.1. NCBI lineage: Eukaryota > Viridiplantae > Streptophyta > Magnoliopsida > Caryophyllales > Amaranthaceae > Spinacia > Spinacia oleracea. The sequence goes on along the minus strand of NC_079490.1, from coordinate 156,445,780 downwards.
TTAGTCAGTAGAGAAAATCATGGAGTTAGGGCTAAGCATAATCAGGTTTTCCATGATCTCCTATTATTTCTCCACTAATGTAGTTTTTCCAAAACAACGTAAAACAATGATTTTAATTTTCTAAAACAAAACCTTTTAAATCTGATTTTAATAAAATAGAAAAATAAATAACTAACAATCAGATTTTATTTTACAAAAAGATTATTTATTTTTTATTTATTAAAAATAAAATTTTAAACACATTAAACTACAAAAGATATTCAAAACAAATCCTAGAATGAATAGGACATTATTAAAAACGAATTTTAAATAATAAATAAATAAATATATGATATAAAAATCAGAATCCTAACTAAAATAAGATTTTATAAAAATTATCTTTTATTTTAAAAACATAAATAAATAGAGTTTTACTAGGAGATAAATACTCAAAGTCAAAGGTAAATCCCTAACAACTAGGAGTGTTAAAAGCCACGTTATTGACACTTAAAATTACCTTAAAACTAGGAGTATTCTAGGAAGATAAACTGACGTTATTTCTCATAAGTTCCGACAAGTTCCTTTTGGCACCGTGTTCCTCAATTATTCAAGTTTCTACATACTTACATGAATCCTAGAAAATAAACTCTTATTTTCTTCTTCATGCTTCATGATGCTCCAACTCAAGAGCCTCATGTTGATAGTTCCGCCTCTGGAACTTCTCCATGCTTGTTCCTACTCAGGAACTTTATACTCGTTGTTCCTCGTAGGATCTGCTGAGGAACTGATCTGTTTGTGTTCCTTTGAAGAACTTTGTTGCAGCTTGGATACTTGATTTATTAACTTGAACTCTTCATGTTTGTTTCTTCATCAAACCTATATTTGTTTCGTATACATATTGGAACTCAAACATAGGTTAGTCGTTTGCTAGTTGTCATCAAAACCATAAAGTCAGTGATGACAACCAATATAAGCAAGATGAAGAAAACTAAACTAATAAACAAGTATGCAGTAGTTAAGGACACAAACTCTAAGTCTAATGGTATACTTATATAATTAGACTTCTCTTCTGAAGTTCCCTTCACTTCTTGAGTTCCTTTCAGGAACTTCACTTCTTCTTGTATATATCTTCAGAAATTTCCAACTAAATGATCTTTATTGACCTTCATTACTTGTTCATGCACATCTAAACAATACACACATTAGTTAGATAATCATCATTTGTTCATAATCATCAAAACACTATATTACTCAACAATATTCCCCCTTTTTGATGATGACAAACAAATGATGCTTATCGCAAATTAGACATTAAAGATGTACATTAATTCCCCCTTAATAATACAGACTAGAAACTATTGAACAAGTCATGTATAAGAGGATTTAGACTTGACTATATTAGACAATAAGCATTATACATAATCTTCCCCCTTTTGTCATTATCGAAAAGGACATTCTTACACATATTTGCTTTAGGTAAATCATATATACATATTGCTATATGCCACAATTACCACCATAAAGGTTAAACACTTGTTAGTCCTAAAAGTCTCAAGATGCTCAATTTTCAAACTTAGGATGCATATGCTACACGAATTTCCAATTCACAATCCAAAGATCCAACTTTAAAATTACTGAAGGAACTTGACAAATAATAAATTAAAGTCAAGCATAGATCAAATTTGAAAGTCAAAAATGGATTCAGAGAGTATGATATTGTAATATCGGGCTCAAAGAAGTATGAGAGAAATTTATGGAACAATTTGAATAGAGGGAACTTTGAGATAGATAGTGTGCTCTATAGTTAGGTTTTCAAAGTGAGGTTCTTAACAATCATTAGAGTTTATCACTTTACCTCACAATCTTGAAATTTCTTCTAAACATAACACACGTTCACCATGATATGTACCAATCAAGTTCACTTCTCTTCAACCACCAACTTTCCTTGAGAAACACACTGATAAAAGGAACTTGAACGTATTTCATCAAGTTCTTTCAATTTTTGTTTATGTTCCCCTTTCAACTGATTCCATGAGTAAACGTCTTCAGAATCATATGTCATCTAGGAAATAATAAAGATTTGATCACCCTTGTTTTTTTTTTTTTTTTTTTCAATTTTTTTTCAATTTTTTTTTTTTTTTTCATCATACATTTTTTTTTTTTTTTTAAAACAAGGGTGTCATTACACGTTGTGGCACTTTCCTAGAGTTTTTAAGTACAACAGTAAAGAGAAAATATATTCATACATACTTGAGTTCCACCACCAAATATGAATCATTTACATTTGTTCCTCCCTTATTCCCCCAGAGTTCCTTACCATTCCTCTCTTCATTTTGGAGCTTGTAAGTGTAGCTCCATCTAATGATTTCCCTCGAAATATCAATTGATAAAGTATAATAAACTTGCTTCTCACTTCTTCCACATACTTCCCCCTCAAAATGTATCCATCCATTTATAACTCTTTATGTATCATCAAACCATACAAATCGATGAATATTAACTTAGAGCTCGTGGGAAGTAGTATATTTGAAGTGTCGGGATATGAGTGGAATGATAATTTTGGAAATAAGGATCTTCGAAGTTATGAAATGTTAATGATAGGAATAAAGAATACAACATAGAGATACAATACTGGATTGTAGAGTATGATTGTACTTAGCACGGACACACAACCCAAAGGTTGTAGAATAATGCTAATGGCTCGGCACAATAGAACACTCTTTGCGAATGTAGTATAATGCTCAACCCAATCACGAACACACAAACCAGTCTTGTGGAAAGATGTTGTTCTTCAAATACATATGGTGTGGATAAGTGGAAGTTGGTTAAAATATAGGTTTGTTCCCTCTGACAATATTAAGCAAGATAAAGAAATATTTTTATGGGAATCTACTTGTCTAGTTCCATCAATATTTCTTCCATTGTTTCTTTGGCAACTTAGGATTTTCTTGTTTGATAGCATCCATATAGTTCTATTATGAGACATCTAATACTCTTTGGGCAAGTGAGTATGCCTTTTACAGCACAAAATATAAGTGTGACACATTTACTTTAAGCATACATAATTGCCTTATCTAAATATGTGTAGGAGTTCCAAATCAACAAATCTCATGGAAAAGACTATGTTATGCTCATGCCATTGCTTCATTAAGTATTGATCCTTTAAACAGTCCATGAATAGATGAAATCATAAGGAAAGCATAATCACATAATGCATTTCAAGACTTGTACAATTAAATTAATAAGTAAACAATATAATAACTAAAAATGTACCTTATATAATTTTTCACCATGTGTATGATTACTTTGAGGTGCTGGACTAATTTTGATGAATTTATGTTCGAGTTCCTTGAGTGCTAGTTCCATCATCTTGATGCCCTCACATCTTTCTGACTGGTTGTTCCTTTCAATAACCAACCTTCTCTGAGTTCCTTTGTCGATGTCATTGAAAAATTGATTGAATGAATGTTGTAGTGCACACAGGAACTCGATAAATGAATCTGGAAATTTCTCTACTACTAGAGCAGTCGTGGAACTTGTTGCATGATATTGATTGATCGAGTTGATCTTCAGCTTCATGAACTGGAACTTGAACCTTAGTTTGAAGTTCCTCGACATGAACTTATGTAGCTGGCTACTGTTGCTTTTAATAGTGACATATTTTATCATTAGAAACTCGATTAGTTCTACAGGAACTTGCGAGTTCAATATTGAAATAAACTTTAACCTGTTGCTGGGAATAGTCATGTTAGTTTCAATCACAAGTAATATATTCACTTATTTCAACGCACATTTTTATATTTGTTGTAAACTCTGGATCATCTTCAATAACCCCTAGAAATATCAAATTATTGTTAGGAACCAAATTGTGATCCACAAAGTATGTGTTCTCTCTTTGATTCCCTTCAACTATGACATTTATTACTGATGATGTAATTTATTTGTAAACTTACCAGAGAAAACATAATTTTGGAAACTCTAAACAAATGTGCATTAATTACTCGACAATAAAAATTCACAATGGAACAGGAACTTGACTTACCAACTTTTCATTTGGAACCAATCTTACCTTAACTGTCAAAAGTTATAAGTTTCCAATGTAGGTAGCAACCAAACGATAATAGTGAATTTTCTTTCATAGAACAATCATTGTCGAGATATAACGAGTTGTTTCCCCTTAGTTGTAGCCACCTCATTTTTCATGTTACAAGTAAGCTAGAACATGTTCCAATGGTCTTCATGACCATTCTCCATCTTGAGTTATTTTAATATGAGTAATCTGGGAAAAAATAACACTCAAGTGTAGTACTTTTGTGCAAAGTTATGATTAGCGGGTTAGTCTAAAGTAAATATATATATACTCAGACATAATAACAAAATATGATGTTCCTGAAAAAGTTACTTCACGAAAGAAACATGAAACATATATTTTGTTCCATGGAACTTAGGTTAACAAGAACCAAGAACTTGTACATGAAAAACTTTGACACCAAAAATTTGCTATCAAATAGTTTATGCACCATTTATCAAGTTACTGTAACCTTGAGTTCGCTGATTGTTTCACCTGAACTTAGGAAGAGTTCCTTTGATCAATGAAACTTATTATTATGCATTTTATACATATTAAATTCCAAAACAAAACCTATAACACAAATAAGGTTATTTTGCACAATAATTTAAGAGAAACAGGTTTATAAAAAAAATTCAACATTAATTAACACAAGTAAAATGAGGGAACAACCTTACTAGCATTTCACATGATTGAGTTCCTTTGAGATGTTCAAAGTGACTTCCAATTATATAGTGCATGTGAGTTGATTCGTTGATATGACCCATCATATTTGGAAGGAACTTACATGCTGGTGGAACTGGAACTAGTTTACATCTGAAGTTCCAAGTTCCGAGCCTGAGTTCCTCTTCACTATTCCAACGAATCTAATGGATTTCCAACTCATTTTTCCTTGGTGTAATTCTGATGTTGTTCCTTTACTTCATACACACACTCAATCATGAGTTATAAACCTGTAAAAATCATTTCTCTTCTACTACTTTCCAAAATCATGCATTAGTAATAAATATATTTAGGTAGCATAATTTAGAAGATTAAAGTATACAAAAATTGTATACTAACAGACCTGTAAACAATTCATGGTCTTGGGAACCTGACTTAATTTCAGTTCCTTTCTTTTTAGTAGTAGCATCTTAGAAAATGATTATTTTAAACTGCTAGATCTAAGATTTAACATGCATACATAAAATAAATATTCAATATACTCATAATACATGGAAAAATCGTTCTTTGGACAATAAATGATATAACATTAAATTATGCAGCCCAAAGAATAAAGTTCCCTTCGCAGGGAAACCAAGTTCCAACTTCCAAGGGTGGATATATACATTGTTCCTTTGTCTTGTTCCTTGAACCATTCTTATTAAGCGAATAATGCATGAATGTAAAATCAGTTTTAGAATCTGAAATTTGTCTCACAAAAACATATTTGAGAAAATCCAAAATCGATTAAACAAATTCAAAATACATTTGAATAATTTTCATAAAACGTTGTCAGGAACTTGAGTTTAAATAAATAGCGTATGCATATAAAGATCTCAAAAATTAGATGTTTACCTTAACTGTATCATTAAGGATCTTTTCATTGCAGCCTTTGTCTGTTCCTTGGAATGGTGCTGAAATGAGTTCCTTTATTCGAAAGTTCCTCTTCGGATTTTGATCCTTGTTCCGATGTGTGGAGCTGATGTAATGTATTTTTATAATGTCGCACCTTTCGTGAGTTCCTAAGTATAACTCGTGGGTCAACAATGATCCAGCGAGTTCCTCAATATAGAACTTAGATTCACAAGAACTCTGACATATTAATGTGCACCTTTGTTTGTTCCTGTACCAATTTCTTTGTCGAGGGAACCCAACAGATTTGGGTCCCTTCTTGTTAGTAGTAACTGTTAAGAAAATAATCAACACAACAACTACTACCAAGATACAATATGCCTTCATATAAATGAGATTCAATATATTCATGAAGCATATAAAATAATATTTCTTAGGCAGAGAAAAATAAGTAGGATATTTTGTTGCCTAAAAATTAAAAACTCCGAGTTCCACAGATATGCATTTTTCAAAATACGTTTCCTTGAAATAATTTTAATGTACTGAATTTTAGAAAATAAATTGAAAAATCATTTATTAAATATAGATTTTAGATTTTTCAAATTCAATTTTAAATCAAAACAAAACAGAAGTTCCATTAGAAACAATGCAAGGAACACGCAATAAATTAATGTATGCACACAAAGAAGGTCTAAAGGAATAGATATTTACCTTAGAAGATCGCCTGTTACACCTTGACTGACTTCTATTCAACAATAAAAGTCAGATCTGCCTTGTTCCTTTGAATGGGTAGGATCGAGTTCCTTTCGTCAAGTTTCTTGTAATTGTTCCTCCTTCCAGGAACTTAACTCAGCAGGGTTGCCTGCTTATCAGCGAGTTCCGGCTCTGATACCAATTGTTATTCGGATGGAACACTACAAGAGGGGGGGGTGAATTGTAGTATGGAACTTTCTAGCCAATTTTGCGAAATTATAAAGAAACTTTAAGCAAGTAGAGAAACAATGCAAGAGAGATTTTACGAGGAAACTTTCTAGGCCCAACTAGAAAGAAAACCTCGACCCACTAGGGATTTCAACTTAAACTCTTTTCACTATAGGGCAACAACTCAGTTACAAACCTATAAGGAACTCGGGCATTACTTGAGTTCCTCTACGAACTCAAGTTCCCAATAGTTGTTCCTCACACAACTACTCTCTCACTGACTTCCCTAGAAGTCTCTCTTGACTCTTTTGCTTCACTCAAAGCCTCTCTGCTTCTCTCTCATAGACTTCACTCAAAGCCTCCCCAAATACAACAGGAACTCACTCAAGTTCCTACCCCATACACATCAGGAACTCACTCAAGTTCCTGCCCAAAACTTATACAAGAATTCACTCAAACCCTTGACAAATTACCCATTACAAGAGCTCACTCAACCCTTGAACAACTCTTAAAATATAGACATTTGATAATTGATTAAACTTTAATATGTAGAAAATGAATAATTGTAAAGGAATTCGGAACTGACAGGAACTTGGAACTGCAGGAACTGACTCTAAAAACGTGGAAAACAAAATATAATTTCTGTAAAATTATTCCACATAAACCAGACCCTTTTTGGAATGACAACGCAAGTCAGACTCTCTTGAATGAATGAGAAAGCTCTCCTTTTATAGAGGAAGAAACCTCAACCACTTTCTCCATAATCTTCTCCACTAACAACCACTAAGCCCTTCAATTTAGGCATGATCCCATGACTTTAGTCAGTAGAGAAAATCATGGAGTTAGGGCTAAGCATAATCAGGTTTTCCATGATCTCCTATTATTTCTCCACTAATGTAGTTTTTCCAAAACAACGTAAAACAATGATTTTAATTTTCTAAAACAAAACCTTTTAAATCTGATTTTAATAAAATAGAAAAATAAATAACTAACAATCAGATTTTATTTTACAAAAAGATTAATTATTTTTTATTTATTAAAAATAAAATTTTAAACACATTAAACTACAAAAGATATTCAAAACAAATCCTAGAATGAATAGGACATTATTAAAAATGAATTTTAAATAATAAATAAATAAATATATGATATAAAAATCAGAATCCTAACTAAAATAAGATTTTATAAAAATTATCTTTTATTTTAAAAACATAAATAAATAGAGTTTTACTAGGAGATAAATACTCAAAGTCAAAGGTAAATCCCTAACAACTAGGAGTGTTAAAAGCCACGTTATTGACATTTAAAATTACCTTAAAACTAGGAGTATTCTAGGAAGATAAACTGACGTTATTTCTCATAAGTTCCGACAAGTTCCTTTTGGCACCGTGTTCCTCAATTATTCAAGTTTCTACATACTTACATGAATCCTAGAAAATAAACTCTTATTTTCTTCTTCATGCTTCATGATGCTCCAACTCAAGAGCCTCATGTTGATAGTTCCGCCTCTGGAACTTCTCCATGCTTGTTCCTACTCAGGAACTTTATACTCGTTGTTCCTCGTAGGATCTGCTGAGGAACTGATCTGTTTGTGTTCCTTTGAAGAACTTTGTTGCAGCTTGGATACTTGATTTATTGACTTGAACTCTTCATGTTTGTTTCTTCATCAAACCTATATTTGTTTCGTATACATATTGGAACTCAAACATAGGTTAGTCGTTTGCTAGTTGTCATCAAAACCATAAAGTCAGTGATGACAACCAATATAAGCAAGATGAAGAAAACTAAACTAATAAACAAGTATGCAGTAGTTAAGGACACAAACTCTAAGTCTAATGGTATACTTATATAATTAGACTTCTCTTCTGAAGTTCCCTTCACTTCTTGAGTTCCTTTCAGGAACTTCACTTCTTCTTGTATATATCTTCAGAAATTTCCAACTAAATGATCTTTATTGACCTTCATTACTTGTTCATGCACATCTAAACAATACACACATTAGTTAGATAATCATCATTTGTTCATAATCATCAAAACACTATATTACTCAACAATATTCCCCCTTTTTGATGATGACAAACAAATGATGCTTATCGCAAATTAGACATTAAAGATGTACATTAATTCCCCCTTAATAATACAGACTGGAAACTATTGAACAAGTCATGCATAAGAGGATTTAGACTTGACTATATTAGACAATAAGCATTATACATAATCTTCCCCCTTTTGTCATTATCGAAAAGGACATTCTTACACATATTTGCTTTAGGTAAATCATATATACATATTGCTATATGCCACAATTACCACCATAAAGGTTAAACACTTGTTAGTCCTAAAAGTCTCAAGATGCTCAATTTTCAAACTTAGGATGCATATGCTACACGAATTTCCAATTCACAATCCAAAGATCCAACTTTAAAATTACTGAAGGAACTTGACAAATAATAAATTAAAGTCAAGCATAGATCAAATTTGAAAGTCAAAAATGGATTCAGAGAGTATGATATTGTAATATCGGGCTCAAAGAAGTATGAGAGAAATTTATGGAACAATTTGAATAGAGGGAACTTTGAGATAGATAGTGTGCTCTATAGTTAGGTTTTCAAAGTGAGGTTCTTAACAATCATTAGAGTTTATCACTTTACCTCACAATCTTGAAATTTCTTCTAAACATAACACACGTTCACCATGATATGTACCAATCAAGTTCACTTCTCTTCAACCACCAACTTTCCTTGAGAAACACACTGATAAAAGGAACTTGAACGTATTTCATCAAGTTCTTTCAATTTTTGTTTATGTTCCCCTTTCAACTGATTCCATGAGTAAACGTCTTCAGAATCATATGTCATCTAGGAAATAATAAAGATTTGATCACCCTTGTTTTTTTTTTTTTTTTTTTTTTTTTTTTCAATTTTTTTTTTTTTTTCATCATACATTTTTTTTTTTTTTTTTAAAACAAGGGTGTCATTACACGTTGTGGCACTTTCCTAGAGTTTTTAAGTACAACAGTAAAGAGAAAATATATTCATACATACTTGAGTTCCACCACCAAATATGAATCATTTACATTTGTTCCTCCCTTATTCCCCCAGAGTTCCTTACCATTCCTCTCTTCATTTTGGAGCTTGTAAGTGTAGCTCCATCTAATGATTTCCCTCGAAATATCAATTGATAAAGTATAATAAACTTGCTTCTCACTTCTTCCACATACTTCCCCCTCAAAATGTATCCATCCATTTATAACTCTTTATGTATCATCAAACCATACAAATCGATGAATATTAACTTAGAGCTCGTGGGAAGTAGTATATTTGAAGTGTCGGGATATGAGTGGAATGATAATTTTGGAAATAAGGATCTTCGAAGTTATGAAATGTTAATGATAGGAATAAAGAATACAACGTAGAGATACAATACTGGATTGTAGAGTATGATTGTACTTAGCACGGACACACAACCCAAAGGTTGTAGAATAATGCTAATGGCTCGGCACAATAGAACACTCTTTGCGAATGTAGTATAATGCTCAACCCAATCACGAACACACAAACCAGTCTTGTGGAAAGATGTTGTTCTTCAAATACATATGGTGTGGATAAGTGGAAGTTGGTTAAAATATAGGTTTGTTCCCTCTGACAATATTAAGCAAGATAAAGAAATATTTTTATGGGAATCTACTTGTCTAGTTCCATCAATGTTTCTTCCATTGTTTCTTTGGCAACTTAGGATTTTCTTGTTTGATAGCATCCATATAGTTCTATTATGAGACATCTAATACTCTTTGGGCAAGTGAGTATGCCTTTTAGAGCACAAAATATAAGTGTGACACATTTACTTTAAGCATACATAATTGCCTTATCTAAATATGTGTATACTTATATAATTAGACTTCTCTTCTGAAGTTCCCTTCACTTCTTGAGTTCCTTTCAGGAACTTCACTTCTTCTTGTATATATCTTCAGAAATTTCCAACTAAATGATCTTTATTGACCTTCATTACTTGTTCATGCACATCTAAACAATACACACATTAGTTAGATAATCATCATTTGTTCATAATCATCAAAACACTATATTACTCAACAAATTAGTTTTTAGTGAATAAAATTATTGGTGCAAGAGTACATATGAATGATCTACAATGGTTTGTTATCATTGTGGAGTAATGTTTAAGAATTTAAATTGATCTTTTAGGAAATCGATTTTGGGAATGAGAATTGTGAGAGTATTGGAGACTTTAAAGCTTCTATATTTGGTTAAAGTAAGTTAAAAGTTTACTTTGGTGATTCGATACAAATGGCATAATACATGTGAAATATAAGTGGTAGAATATAGAATGAAATTTGGGGTAATGGGAATAGAAAGGCATAAAGATGTAGCAATGATGTTCATGATTGTGTATTGATGATGATTTAGGTTATTGTTGTTTAGGAGTATACAAAATATAAAGGGATTATGTTTCCATTTGATTTAAAGGTAATTTATTATGAATGTTAGGAGGGTAATGAACTATGCTTTGGTCTTGAAGGATTCTTTTTCAGTTTGACTGATTATAAGGTTTGAGGAAGAAGCAAATAATATTGTTATGATTGGATAGTGTAAGTTGAAATTTAGATTGAGTTGCACTAGTTTTATGTTCATGCTTTTCAGTGAGTTTATTTTATTTTACTTATAGAAAAAGATGACCCTAAGATTGATGGCGTGCTCGTAATCTTTCCAAAATGACCTTGAGAGATACATGTTTATTCAACATTTCCCTTGTTTATCAACTTAGTGATTGCGGAATATCTTCTATCGTTCTTAAATGGGTTGATTATTGTTATCTTCTATTCCATCTATTTTATACCAACTAAATACTCATGTTCGGCTCAAACCTATTTCAGGAAATTGAATTCCCCTTTCACGTAACTCTACGTTTGAAATTTAATTTATTGCATTTGTAAATTTTGTTATTTTGAAATTGAGTTACTTTTTCTTTGATTACTGTACTATGATTTCGAGATATAAATTCAAAACGCTAATTTTCTCCAAATGATGTAAAAATTTAAAGCTTTGAAGTTTCGAGGACGAAACTTATTTTTAAGGGTGGTATAATGTGATACCTAGAAAAATTAAGTAAGTTCTTAATCTCGTGTTAGGAATACCTTTTCTTCTTAAATCAATTCATAATTAAGGCTTGGTGCTTTAAACATAGTAAATTACTTTAAAATTTTATTATTATTTCTACGCTAGTGTTTGAATTCATTCTAGAGATAAATTTAAGATGTTAATTCATTTACAGATTTTAGAAATTTTATTTTTTTATGTTAAAATAAATTATTTAAAACCCAAATATTTAATATGAAATTGAAGTTCTATTTTAAGTCAAGATAGTAATAATATATATATATATATATATATATATATATATATATATATATATATATATATATATATATACACTATGGAAAGAAATAAGTTCTGGAGAAATCTCCTTCTTTTCCACTCACTCACGCTTCTCACTCTCTTTCTCTCACCCGACTCCATCTCTTCACCTCAACCTCCCTCTCTTCCTCACTCTATCGCCACGCCTCGTCGCGCCGCCTAGCACCGCGCTGCTGCTCCCTCACCTCCCTTCTCCGTTGGTTGCTGCGGGTGTTGTGGTTGTTGTTGATAATCGTGCTACTCTTCCCCTCTCCTCTCGGTCTTGCTCCATGCTACCGCCGCCGATGGTGGTCGTTGAATTTCAATCAGTAATACTCCCTCATCAATTGGTAATTACTTGAGTTCTTTTGTTGTTGATTGATTAGTTCTTGATTTAAGAACCTGAAACCCTAACTTATTCATTTTCTTTCTCCTCGTGGGTGCGCCACCCCTTCTGGTTGCCGGCGTGACGATGTTCCATCGTCGCCGACGTTTGTCCTGCTCGTTGCGGTTGTTGTTATCATTGGTTGTCGGGCTGATTGTTTTTTGCTCTCTCCTCTTTTCGTTCCTCTGCTCTGCCTCCTCTCCTCCTCGCCGGAGCACCGCCCTCCGTGACTACTGGAGTTGGTCATGTTATTGGGGTCGATCTTGTTATTGTTGATGTTGTTGATTCCCTTCTCGCTTTCCTATTTCACATGAGGGTATGATTTTATCCCAAATTATGGTTTATCTATTTTTTAATATAATCATTTAATTGTAATAGTTTATAAAACTTTGAATATTACTTTTATAACGTAGAAATTATTTTAGAAATTTTAACTTTGTGATTAAGCAATTCAAAGTTATTATTTCTCATTTTTAAAAGATTTCCTAAATAAGAGTATACTTTAAGATCATAGTTTGATATAAATTGATTCGATGATATTTATAAAGCTTATAAATAAATTGTTATCGTATTATACAATATGAATTCTTGCTTAGCAAATCCTATTTGGCTTTTCTAAAACAATGTGTTCCACGTTGATTTGAAAATGAATTTCTAAAACTAATTAAAGAGATTTCTAGAAGGAATTCAATTAAGTTTATGGAAAGCTTAGAGTGAAACAAGAATGCTTTGTTGGAAATATTTCTAAGAGAATTGAGTTTAGTTCTGATTCGATTTAAGTGAATATTCTATTGACTGATATTTTTATTTGTTGAGGTGAATTTGTTGGAGAATAGAACATCCAAATTTTCGCTAAGAATTCACTCAAGGTAACCCCATGGACACCTCCTTCATTTATAACTTTTGAATCTATGTGCTAACGACTTAAATGCAAATCTATGAATATTCATTTTCGATATTAAACAACCTCTCTTATAAAAGCTTTAAACTTTGATTTTTCTAATGTTTTCAATATACATATTGAATTATCAAAGATGTTTTACGAATTACTCTTAAAAAATTTCTATAATAGAACCATCGTGTTTGTGATGTAAAAATGTGACTATTGCCTTGTTTGTTTTATTTACTATATTGTGGATGTTTGATATGAGTAAATGATTAGAGAATGATGATACTTTATGGGTTGGATTAATGGCGAATATCATGTTTTGTATTAGTGATCAAGTTATGGAAATTGGAAAAGTGAATGTGAGCTAATTAGTTTCAATTACAATAGAAGAAACCTTTTGAGTGTTGGAGACTTGAGTTTAAGGTGATTGTGGGATTTAATGATTTTCGATGTATGTGGCAATTCGGAATTAATTATCGTCGTATGTGGCAAGATGTAAACCATCCTCATCTCTGGTGTCACTGTTCAGGGGCTCCCGGGTCACGTAAAAGCTAGAGTTGGGGGGTGTGCACATTAGAGGTTATTTAAATAGTTGGCCAACGAAGAATATATGTACTTTCAGGGGCTCCCGGGTACATCTCGATAGACTGTCAAGGGCTCCCGGGTCTATCTATTGTTCAGTAGATTTTCAGGGGCTCCCGGATCTACTTAGAATTGAGAATTTTAGGAATTAGGAATATATATATATATATATATATATATATATATATATATATATATATATATATATATATATATATATATATATATATATATATATATGAGAATATGTTTATACGATTAGAGAAGAGCTCAAATAAAAAACAATTAAAAATCCTCAAATAGTCGGTTTGTTTTACTTTTTGTTATTCAAAGGTATTTCAGAACGTTCTTTTGAATTTCATGTGAACTCCTTAATTTGTTTATGCTTATATGATTTCTTTAATAATCATTTTACGGAGTGGAGTGGTGGTTACCAGCTTTGCTGATTGTTTTTCTTTGTTTGGTGTTTGTTTTATTGTTCTCCCCTTTGGGATTGAACCTGGAACGACCCATTTAATTATGTTGAGCAGGAAATGCAGGAAATACAGGTAATGACGACTGATTTTGGGTTCACGTGAAGTAAAGTTGGGAACTTAGTTATAGTGTACTTTTGTGGAAGAGTTTAATAATTGTGTATAAGTTATTTAAATTATTTTAGTTATGTAGTATGAATAGTACTTAGCTTTACATCTACTTTATTAGTAGGGGTAGCAGTAACACCCTGATGGTGTATAGGGAAATTTTATTTGTTGGAATGATGTAATTGAAGCAGGTTGAAGAAATTATGACGTAATTCCCTAAATAATATTTTAGGTTGTCCATATTTAGGGGAAGTGCTGCCGAAATTTTTAATAATTAGATAAGTTAATATTTAATTAGTGTCTTTAAAATAGGTTTAGAGTTGGGGGTGTTACAGAATGGTATCAGAGCCGAGGTTGATTTTGGGTTCGCTGTGATCTCCATATCACGGCATATTAGTTTGGAATATGTTGTTGGATTGAGTACGGGTTAAGGATTATATAAATTCATTGGAAATGATAAGACTAAAGTCTTTTGTTTTTGTTTGAGCAAATGAGAATTGTTTGAGAGTATTATCAATGGGTTAATGTGGAGAATTTTGTTGGAAAGCCAAGAGTATATTTGATTTGTGAATGAGGTATAGAGATAAGAATTAGTTTTTAGTGAATAAAATTATTGGTGCAAGAGTACATATGAATGATCTACAGTGGTTTGTTATCATTGTGGAGTAATGTTTAAGAATTTTAATTGATCTTTTAGGAAATCGATTTTGGGAATGAGAATTGTGAGAGTATTGGAGACTTTAAAGCTTCTATATTTGGTTAAAGTAAGTTAAAAGTTTACTTTGGTGATTCGATACAAATGGCATAATACATGTGAAATATAAGTGGTAGAATATAGAATGAAATTTGGGGTAATGGGAATAGAAAGGCATAAAGATGTAGCAATGATGTTCATGATTGTGTATTGATGATGATTTAGGTTATTGTTGTTTAGGAGTATACAAATTATAAAGGGATTATGTTTCCATTTGATTTAAAGGTAATTTATTATGAATGTTAGGAGGGTAATGAACTATGCTTTGGTCTTGAAGGGTTCTTTTTCAGTTTGACTGATTATAAGGTTTGAGGAAGAAGCAAATAATATTGTTATGATTGGATAGTGTAAGTTGAAATTTAGATTGAGTTGCACTAGTTTTATGTTCATACTTTTCAGTGAGTTTATTTTATTTTACTTATAGAAAAAGATGACCTTAAGATTGATGGTGTGCTCGTAATCTTTCCAAAATGACCTTGAGAAATACATGTTTATTGAACTTTTTCCCTTGTTTATCAACTTAGTGATTGAGGAATATCTTCTATCGTTCTTAAATGGGTTGATTATTGTTATCTTCTATTCCATCTATTTTATACCAACTAAATACTCATGTTCGGCTCAAACCTATCTCAGGAAATTGAATTCCCCTTTCACGTAACTCTACGTTTGAAATTTGATTTATTGCATTTGTAAATTTTGTTATTTCTAAATTGAGTTACTTTTTCTTTGATTACTGTACTATGATTTCGAGATATAAATTCAAAACGCTAATTTTCTCCAAATGATGTAAAAATTTAAAGCTTTGAAGTTTCGAGGACGAAACTTATTTTTAAGGGTGGTATAATGTGATACCTAGAAAAATTAAGCAAGTTCTTAATCTCGTGTTAGGAATACCTTTTCTTCTTAAATCAATTCATAGTTAAGGCTTGGTGCTTTAAACATAGTAAATTACTTTAAAATATTATTATTATTTCTACGCTAGTGTTTGAATTCATTCTAGAGATAAATTTAAGATGTTAATTCATTTACAGATTTTAGAAATTTTATTTTTTTATGTTAAAATAAATTATTTAAAACCCAAATATTTAATATGAAATTGAAGTTCTATTTTAAGTCAAGATAGTAATAATAATAATAATAATAATAATATATATATATATATATATATATATATATATATATATATATATATATATTATGGAAAGAAATAAGTTCTGGAGAAATCTCCTTCTTTTCACTCACTCATGCTTCTCACTCTCTTTCTCTCACCCGACTCCATCTCTTCACCTCAACCTCCCTCTCTTCCTCACTCCATCGCCACGCCCCGTCGCGCCGCCTAGCACCGCACTGCTGCTCCTCACCTCCCTTCTCCGTTGGTTGCTGCGGGTGTTGTGGTTGTTGTTGATAATCGTGCTACTCTTCCTCTCTCCTCTCAGTCTTGCTCCCTGCTACCGCCGCCGATGGTGGCTGTTGAATTTCAATCAGTAATACTCCCTCATCAATTGGTAATTACTTGAGTTCTTTTGTTATTGATTGATTAGTTCTTGATTTAAGAACCTGAAACCCTAACTTATTCATTTTCTTTCTCCTCGTGGGTGCGCCACCCCTTCTGGTTGCCGGCGTGACGATGTTCCATCGTCGCCGCCGTTTGTTTTGCTCGTTGCGGTTGCTGTTGTCATTGGTTGTCGGGCTGATTGTGTTTTGCTCTCTCCTCTTTTCGTTCCTCTGCTCTGCCTCCTCTCCTCCTCGCCGGAGCACCGCCCTCCGTGACTACTGAAGTTGGTCATGTTGTTGGGGTCGATCTTGTTATTGTTGATGTTGTTGATTCCCTTCTCGCTTTCCTATTTCACATGAGGGTATGATTTTATCCCAAATTATGGTTTATCTATTTTTTAATATAATCATTTAATTGTAATAGTTTATAAAACTTTGAATATTACTTTTATAACGTAGAAATGATTTTAGAAATTTTAACTTTGTGATTAAGCAATTCAAAGTTATTATTTCTCATTTTTAAAAGATTTCCTAAATAAGAGTATACTTTAAGATCATAGTTTGATATAAATTGATTCGATGATATTTATAAAGCTTATAAATAAATTGTTATCGTATTATACAATATGAATTCTTTCTTAGCAAATCCTATTTGGCTTTTCTAAAACAATGTGTTCCATGTTGATTTGAAAATGAATTTCTAAAACTAATTAAAGAAATTTCTAGAAGGAATTCAATTAAGTTTATGGTTAGCTTAGATTGAAACAAGAATGCTTTGTTGGAAATATTTCTAAGAGAATTGAGTTTAGTTCTGATTCGATTTAAGTGAATATTCTATTGACTGATATTTTTATTTGTTGAGGTGAATTTGTTGGAGAATAGAACATCCAAATTTTCGCTAAGAATTCACTCAAGGTAACCCCATGGACACCTCCTTCATTTATAACTTTTGAATCTATGTGCTAACGACTTAAATGCAAATCTATGAATATTCATTTTCGATATTAAACAACCTCTCTTATAAAAGCTTTAAACTTTTATTTTTCTAATGTTTTCAATATACATATTGAATTATCAAAGATGTTTTACGAATTACTCTTAAAAAATTTCTATAATAGAACCATCGTATTTGTGATATAAAAATGTGACTATTGCCTTGTTTGTTTTATTTACTATAGTGTGGATGTTTGATATGAGTAAATGAATTAGAGAATGATGATACTTTATGGGTTGGATTAATGGCGAATATCATGTTTTGTATTAGTGATCAAGTTATGGAAATTGGAAGAGTGAAAGTGAGCTAATTAGTTTCAATTACAATAGAAGAAACTTTTTGAGTGTTGGAGTTTTGAGTTTAAGGTGATTGTGGGATTTAATGATTTTCGCCGTATGTGGCAATTCGGAATTAATTATCGCCGTATGTGGCAAGATGTAAACCGTCCTCATCTCTGGAGTGACTGTTCAAGGGCTCCCGGGTCACGTAAAAGCTAGAGTTGGGGGGTGTGCACATTAGAGGTTATTTAAATAGTTGGCCAACGAAGAATATATGTACTGTCAGGGGTTCCCGGGTACATCTCGATAGACTGTCAGGGGCTCCCGGGTCTATCTATTGTTCAGCAGATTGTCAGGGGCTCCCGGATCTACTTAGAATTGAGAATTTTGGGAATTAGGAATATATATATATATGAGAATATGTTTATACGATTAGAGAAGAGCTCAAATAAAAAACCATTAAAAATCCTCAAATAGTCGGTTTGTTTTACTTTTTGTTATTCAAAGGTATTTCAGAACGTTCTTTTTGTTAGGTTATGATACATATGACAATTCATAAATCATGCGGAAAAACCATAAACCCAGGAAAACATATTATTTACACATAATCATTTAGCATAGATTAGATGCATACTCTTTGTTGCGTGCCTTCCCTAGCTGCGCCCGAACCGAACAAGAACAAGTCTTTAGGACTCCAAGTGTCGTCCCTCCGTAGATAGTCCACAGCACGTCCGGATCCGCCTTAAGATTGACCAACTAGAATCGCCCTTAAGGTACTATTATTTTCGGCACTTTTTAGGCAAATGTGTGACTGAATTTTTCTCTCAAAAACTCACTTTGAATACTTTGAAACTTGTGTTATAAATTGTGAGCCCTAGCCTCATATTTATAGCGGTATGGAAAGGGAATCGAAATCCTATTCAGATACAAATTAATTAAACCTAGAATCCTACAAGAACTCTAATTTAATTAATTTATCAAATAGAATTAGGAATTTAATCATTAACCGAACTCTGCATGTTTTAGGAAACGTGCACGAACACAAACACTTGCACACACACGCACGGCAGCCACGATGGGCCCCATGCGTGCGCGCGAGCAGCAGCCCACTCAGCGCCCGCGCGCGCTGTGCGCTGCGCGTGCTGTGCGCGCTGTGCGCGCTGCGCGCTGCGCGCAGCCTGCTGGGCCTGGCCTTGCGCTGGGCCTGGCGTGGCTGTTTGTGCGGCGCGCTTGGCTTGCTGGGCGATGGCCTGGCTTCGTGCTGGGCCTCGTCCGGCAGGCCTCGTCCGATGCTTATTCGTACGATGCGCTTCCGATTAAATTTTCCGATTCCGGAATTCATTTCCGATACGAACAATATTTAATATTTCCGATTCCGGAATTAATTTCCGTTTCGAACAAATATTTAATATTTCCGTTTCCGGAATTATTTTCCGATTCCGGTAATATTTCCGATTCTGACAATATTTCCGTTTCCGGCAATATTTCCGATTCTGGCAATATTTCCATTTCCGATAATATTTTCCGACACGTACCATGTTTCCGTTTCCGGCAACATCTACGACTTGGATAATATTTATATTTCCGATACGATCCATATTTCCGTTTCCGGCAATATCATCGTTTCCGGAGTATTCATTCCTTGCCTGTGACGATCTTAGCTCCCACTGAAACCAAGATCCGTCGGTTCCGTATATTCATAGATGGAGTATTTAATGCTATTAAATACTTGATCCGTTTACGTACTATTTGTGTGACCCTACGGGTTCAGTCAAGAGTAAGCTGTGGATTAATATCATTAATTCCACTTGAACTAAAGCGGCCTCTAGCTAGGCATTCAGCTCACTTGATCTCACTGAATTATTAACTTGTTAATTAATACTGAACCGCATTTATTAGACTTAACATAGAATGCATACTTGGACCAAGGGCATTATTTCCTTCAGTCTCCCACTTGTCCTTAGGGACAAGTGTGCATTTCCTAATTCCTTTGTCGCTCGATGCTTGCTCTTGAACATAAGGTAAGAGTTGTCATCCTTATTATGTCCAGAGGTGTTCCTCGGTTTCAGAGTTCAACTGATCAAATAAACAGATAATCATAGCCTATGATTCATCCGAGCACGGCCATGCATTTCACAGTTTCTAGCTCTCCGAGTGGCCTTGTACAACTTTTAAGCATCTCATCCCGATTTATGGGAGGACAATCCCAATCTTGCGATCTTGAGATTAGACTTCGTTTGATAGGTGATTACCTGAGCGTTGCCTTTATAGCCTCCTTTTACGGTGCGACGGTTGGTCAACGTCAAAGCAACCAGTTCTCAAACAAGTAATCTTCAAATCACTCAGGTATTGAGGATTTAGTGTCTAATAATTTAATGAAATTTACTTATGACAGACTTTCATCTCTTACAGTAAAGTTTCATAGGTCTCGTCCGATACTAGTCTTCCCAAAGTAAGTATCTATGCAAATGATTATGACATTGCCATGTCCACATAGTTCAAGAAACAGAACTACTAGTCATCTTGCATTCTAATCGTCTAACGTTTTCTATGCGTCCAATTTTATAGAAAACTCCGATTAGGGACCATTTTCAACCTTTGACATTCAAGTTCACTTGATAGACATTTCTTAGTCACAGGACTGGTCCTGACAGTCTATCTTGAATATATCGTCAAATTGAAGGGACTCATCATTTAATAAACCACAAATTAAATGGAAAAATGAATTCTTTTCATTTATTGTGAATGATTAACCGATAATGTTTTACAAAGATTTAAACTCTAAAACTTTAAAACATTAAACAGAGACATCAAAGCCATTCTCCAATATGCTTGATTCCCATAGCTGCAGTGTGCGAGTTGTGCTTCGCCTGCGGCAGAGGTTTAGTTAATGGATCTGATATGTTGTCATCAGTTCCAATTTTGCTTATCTCGACTTCTTTTCTTTCAACGAACTCTCGTAGAAGGTGAAATCTACGAAGTACATGCTTGACTCTCTGGTGGTGTCTAGGCTCTTTTGCCTGTGCAATAGCTCCGTTATTATCACAATACAGGGCTATTGGTCCTTTAATGGAGGGGACTACACCAAGTTCTCCTATGAACTTCCTTAGCCATATAGCTTCCTTTGCTGCTTCATGTGCAGCAATGTACTCCGCTTCAGTTGTAGAATCCGCAATGGTGCTTTGCTTAGCACTTTTCCAGCTTACTGCTCCTCCGTTGAGGCAGAAGACAAACCCAGACTGTGATCTGAAATCATCTTTGTCGGTTTGGAAACTTGCGTCCGTATAGCCTTTAACAATTAATTCATCATCTCCACCATAGACCAGGAAGTCATCTTTGCGCCTTTTCAGGTACTTCAGAATATTCTTGGCAGCAGTCCAATGCGCCTCTCCTGGGTCTGACTGGTATCTGCTCGTAGCACTGAGTGCGTACGCAACATCCGGGCGTGTACATATCATAGCATACATTATTGAACCAATCAATGATGCATATGGAATCCCATTCATTCGTCTACACTCATCAAGTGTTTTTGGGAACTGAGTCTTGCTTAGAGTCATTCCATGAGACATGGGTAGGTAGCCTCGCTTGGAGTCCGCCATCTTGAACCTATCAAGCACCTTATTGATATAAGTGCTTTGACTAAGTCCAATCATCTTTTTAGATCTATCTCTGTAAATCTTGATGCCCAATATGTACTGTGCTTCTCCTAGATCCTTCATCGAAAAACATTTCCCAAGCCAAATCTTGACAGAGTTCAACATAGGAATGTCATTTCCGATAAGCAATATGTCGTCGACATATAATACTAGGAAAGCAATTTTGCTCCCACTGACCTTCTTGTATACACAAGATTCGTCCGCGTTCTTGATGAAACCAAAGTCACTGACTGCTTCATCAAAACGTATATTCCAGCTCCTGGATGCCTGCTTCAATCCGTAGATTGACTTCTTTAGCTTGCATACCTTTTTAGCATTCTTTGGATCCTCAAAACCTTCAGGCTGTGTCATAAACACAGTTTCTGTTAAAACGCCGTTTAAGAAAGCAGTTTTGACATCCATCTGCCATATTTCGTAATCGTAATATGCAGCGATTGCTAACATTATTCGAATAGACTTTAGCATTGCAACTGGTGAAAAGGTTTCATCGTAATCCACACCGTGGACTTGCCTGTAACCTTTTGCAACCAATCTAGCTTTGAAAACTTCAAGTTTCCCATCCTTGTCCTTTTTCAGTTTGAAAACCCATTTGCTTCCAATGGCTTGGTAGCCATCTGGCAAATCGACCAAATCCCATACTTGGTTTTCAGACATGGAGTCTAATTCAGATTGCATGGCTTCTTGCCATTGCTTGGAGCTAGGGCTCGTCATAGCTTGCTTGTAAGTCGCAGGTTCATCACTTTCAAGTAATAGAACGTCATAGCTCTCGTTCGTCAAAATACCTAAGTACCTTTCCGGTTGAGATCTATATCTTTGCGATCTACGCGGGGTAACATTTCTAGATTGACCATGATTCTCACCAGATTCTTCTAAAGATCTCTGAGTTTCATCCTGAATGTCATCTTGAGCATTCTCTAGAGTTTGTTGTTCGACTCGAATTTCTTCGAGGTCTACTTTTCTCCCACTTGTCATTTTGGAAATGTGATCCTTCTCCAAAAAGACACCATCTCGAGCAACAAACACTTTGTTCTCAGATGTATTGTAGAAGTAATACCCCTTTGTTTCCTTTGGATAGCCCACAAGGATACATTTGTCAGATTTTGGATGAAGTTTGTCTGAAATTAATCGTTTGACGTATACTTCACATCCCCAAATCTTAAGAAAAGACACATTTGGAGGCTTTCCAAACCATAATTCGTATGGAGTCTTTTCGACAGCTTTAGACGGAGCTCTATTTATAGTGAGTGCAGCTGTATTTAGTGCATGTCCCCAAAATTCTAATGGAAGTTCGGCCTGACCCATCATTGACCTGACCATGTCTAGCAAGGTTCTGTTCCTCCGTTCTGACACACCGTTCCATTGTGGTGTTCCAGGAGGAGTCAATTCTGATAGAATTCCACATTCTTTCAGATGGTCATCAAATTCATAGCTCAGATATTCACCGCCTCTATCAGACCGCAGTGCCTTAATCTTCTTGCCTAATTGATTCTCTACTTCACTCTGAAATTCCTTGAATTTGTCAAAGGATTCAGACTTATGCTTCATTAGGTAGACATAACCATACCTACTGAAGTCATCAGTGAAAGTGATAAAGTAGCTGAAACCACCTCTAGCATTTGTACTCATTGGTCCACATACATCTGTATGGATTAAACCCAATAGTTCATTTGCTCTTTCTCCAACTTTAGAGAAAGGTTGCTTTGTCATTTTGCCAAGTAAACATGATTCGCATTTACCATAATCCTCTAAGTCAAATGGTTCTAGAATTCCTTCTCTTTGAAGTCTTTCTAAGCGTTTCAAGTTTATATGGCCTAATCGACAATGCCACAGATAGGTGAGATCTGAATCATCCTTTTTGGCCTTTTTGGTATTTATGTTATATACTTGTTTGTCGTGATCTAATAAATAAAGTCCATTGACTAATCTAGCAGATCCATAAAACATCTCTTTAAAATAAAACGAACAACTATTGTCTTTTATTATAAAGGAAAATCCCTTAGCATCTAAGCAAGAAACTGAAATGATGTTTTTAGTAAGACTTGGAACATGGAAACATTCTTCCAGTTCCAAAACTAGCCCGGAGGGCAACGACAAATAGTAAGTTCCTACAGCTAATGCAGCAATCCGTGCTCCATTTCCCACTCGTAGGTCGACTTCACCCTTGCTTAACTTTCTACTTCTTCTTAGTCCCTGTGGATTGGAACATAAGTGTGAGCCACAACCTGTATCTAATACCCAAGAAGTTGAATTAGCAAGTATACAGTCTATAACGAAAATACCTGAAGATGGAACGACTGTTCCGTTCTTCTGATCTTCCTTTAGCTTCAAGCAATCTCTCTTCCAATGCCCCTTCTTCTTGCAGTAGAAGCATTCGGATTCAGAAGTGGGTTGACTGACCTTTCTCTTTGCAGATTTGGCGCCAGTTTGCTTAGTTGGGCTGGCTTTGTTGCCACCTTTCTTAGCATTCCTCTTCTTTCCAGATTTCTTGAACTTGCCCCCACGCACCATAAGCACATCCTGCTTATCACTTTTGAGCGTCTTTTCAGCGGTCTTCAGCATACCGTGAAGCTCAGTGAGCGTTTTGTCCAGACTATTCATACTGTAGTTCAGTTTGAACTGATCATACCCGCTATGAAGAGAATGGAGGATGGTGTCTATAGCCATTTCCTGAGAAAATTGCTGATCCAGCCGACTCATATTCTCAATGAGTCCAATCATTTTGAGAACATGTGGACTTACGGGCTCGCCTTTCTTAAGCTTGGTCTCAAGAATTTGCCTATGAGTCTCGAATCTTTCGACTCGAGCCAGATCTTGGAACATGTTCTTCAACTCACTGATGATTGTGAAAGCATCTGAGTTGATGAACGTTTTCTGCAGATCCGCACTCATGGTGGCGAGCATTAGACATTTCACATCCTTGTTGGCATCAATCCAACGATTGAGGGCTGCCTGAGTGACCCCGTCGCCTGCAGCTTCGGGCATCGCCTCATCTAGGACATACTCCTTTTCTTCCTGCATAAGAACTATTTGCAAGTTCCTTTGCCAGTCAAGAAAGTTTTTCCCGTTCAACTTCTCCTTTTCGAGAATTGATCGAATGTTGAATGAATTGTTGTTTGCCATATTAAAAACTACAATTGAAAAGAATAAACAAATAAATAACCATTCACAGTTTCTCTTAATAAACTTAAATTCTAGCATACATGCATAATTCAATGTTTATTAAGCATTTTATTCAAGTTATGTGTTCCGGCAGGTGTGAATAAAATGATTCCAAGATCCTAAAATCATTGAAGAACTAAGCACAGTTTGTCGACTTAATCCTAGAACATCTTAGGTAAGCAAAAGCCTTTTGCTAATAGTCTAGAAACTATTCTTGGTTGATAGGTACGTCTAAGAACTTATTAGGTAAACCTATCGAATTTGCCACGACATAAAAGGACTCCTTACTTATATCGTTGAGTTTCACCAAAACTAACATGTACTCACAATTATTTGTGTACCTTGCCCCTTTAGGACCAATAAGTAACACCTCGCTGAGCGAAAACTATTACTAGATTGATGTAAAGGATATCTAAGCAAGTGTATATTTTGGCATGGCACCTTTTAACTCAATTTTTAAGTTTGGAACTTAATGCTCTTACTATGTTGGTTAGATTTTAAGTGAACTAAAATCCTTAATCATGCAACATAATCAAGCTTTTGATCTCATGCATTTTAAGACATATTTAAAACAATAAATAACTTAAAACATGCATAAGATATTTGTGATCTAGTATGGCCCGACTTCATCTTGAAGCTTTGACTTCAAAGTCCGTCTTGAAAATCTCCGTGGGAGGCACCATTTTCTTCAAATAGGATAAGCTATAACTAATTACAACTATTTGATGGTTCGCAGACCATATTTGAATTGAAAAATAACTTTGGTACTTTAGACCAATTACATTCAAATTAATGGTACGCAGACCATATTTTCTATCCTATTTGGGCCATACTAGTCACTTCATAACCTGCAAAACAGTACATATACAATATATACCATTCACCCATTCATTATCATGAATGGCCCACATAGCTGGTTAGTAAAACACATTATGCATCACGTAAACATTTGCAGCAATTAATCAAGGGCACCAATAATCTACCAATTATTCAGTCCTTATTAATTCTAATCAAGTTGTTTTAACCTTAAGGATTTGTAGACCTAATCAAGAGTTTATGACTAAAAAGCGCTCCCACTTAAACCAATAAATTCATATGCTTTACCAATTTTAAACATAAAAATGTATTTCTAGTCTAACCGGAAACATACAAATTTAATTAAAATTTAAAGCTCATATAAATTTATAGTTGAATCCAAAAAGTTTAATTTAATTTCAGTCGCATTTAAATTAATTCATGATTTTAATTTTAGTAAAATAATTAGAATAAATAACATTTATTATAATTATAATATTCAAAATTAAAATCCAAGAAAATAATTTAAATTATTAATTTTAAAATTAATTAAAATTACGTGAACTGAAATTTTCAAATTAAACATTCAAAACGATCTAATCGTAACGCAAACACCCTACGCGTAGCACGCCCATGGGCCGCACGCACACAGCCATCACTGGCCATGCGCGCGCAGCCCATGCGCTCGTCGCATAGCTGCTGCATCCCTATCGCAAGCCTCCGCACGCATTGGTGCTCGCTGCGCGCGCCAGCGCTCATCGCACGCGGGCTATCGCTCGCAGTGCGCGCGCGACATCGCTCGCTGGGCGCGCGACATCGCTCGCTGGGCGCGCGACATCGCTCGCTGGGCGCGCGAGCCATCGCTCGCTGGGCGCGCGACATCGCTCGCTGGGCGCGCGAGCCATCGCTCGCTGGGCGCGCGACATCGCTCGCTGGGCGGGCGACATCGCTCGCTGTGCGCGCGAGCAATGCTAGGCGCAGCGCTCGTGGCACGCGAGCTTGCGCTCGCTGCGCGCGAGGCTGCGCGCTCTTGTGCGAGGCAGCGCGCGTTGTGGCGCAGCTCGCTTGCTGCCCACACGCGACTGCCTTGGCTCGCCCTACGCCCATGCCCATTCGTCCATTGGTCGTGGCACACGACACAAGGCAGGGCTGCTGCCTTGTGCTCGTGCACTACGCCCTTGCTCATTGCATTCGTGCCGCACGGGCGACGAGCTCCCTTGCTCGTCGTCGCATGCCCGCATTATACAACACCCCTTAAGGGTAACACGAAGCGTCCATTGCTTCGTGCGTGCAAGTTATATGAACGAATCGCATAAAAATTTAAAATTTATATTTAAAATTAATGACAAATTAATAAATAATATTAATTTCATAATTTTAGGGCGAAAAATCTAAAATTTATTATCCAATTGATTTCCGATTGTTATGGATTCAAGTCTAGGTCATAAAAATTTAAAATTTATCGTAAATTTACAATTTTTATGGTGGTTTTTAATCATAGGTTTCTAATTAAATTACAATTAATTATGAAAATCAAATTAATTCTAAATTATTCTAATTTTCAACAAATTAATCATAATTAATAATTAGATTGCATAATTAACAAGACTAGGCATTCAAACTTGTTAAACATATGCAGTAGGTCAATCAAAAATTCAAGATTTATCAACAAGAATCGCAAATATTTAATTTAACATCTTAAATTTACGAAATTTTGCATTCGAAAAACTAAAATCTTCGAAAAGTCATAGTTAGGCTTCGAATTTGAGAATTCTGGGTTCGGCAGAAAAATACTATTTTTGTCAAAATTTTAGAATGCCTTTTACATGCGGAATTGACACAAAAATCACTCAATTCGGATGAGTAACGAAGAAACTGCCGAAAAACTGCGTACGTATAATTAAATAAACGCAATTTGCAATTAATTAACAATTACGAAAATTAATCACCCCTTTTAATTCTTGCAAATTTGTAATATTTAACCATGTTCATGCAATTTAGATTATGAAAATAATAAGGGGCTCGTGATACCACTGTTAGGTTATGATACATATGACAATTCATAAATCATGCGGAAAAACCATAAACCCAGGAAAACATATTATTTACACATAATCATTTAGCATAGATTAGATGCATACTCTTTGTTGCGTGCCTTCCCTAGCTGCGCCCGAACCGAACAAGAACAAGTCTTTAGGACTCCAAGTGTCGTCCCTCCGTAGATAGTCCACAGCACGTCCGGATCCGCCTTAAGATTGACCAACTAGAATCGCCCTTAAGGTACTATTATTTTCGGCACTTTTTAGGCAAATGTGTGACTGAATTTTTCTCTCAAAAACTCACTTTGAATACTTTGAAACTTGTGTTATAAATTGTGAGCCCTAGCCTCATATTTATAGCGGTATGGAAAGGGAATCGAAATCCTATTCAGATACAAATTAATTAAACCTAGAATCCTACAAGAACTCTAATTTAATTAATTTATCAAATAGAATTAGGAATTTAATCATTAACCGAACTCTGCATGTTTTAGGAAACGTGCACGAACACAAACACTTGCACACACACGCACGGCAGCCACGATGGGCCCCATGCGTGCGCGCGAGCAGCAGCCCACTCAGCGCCCGCGCGCGCTACGCGCTGCGCGTGCTGTGCGCGCTGTGCGCTGCGCGTGCTGTGCGCGCTGTGCGCGCTGCGCGCTGCGCGCAGCCTGCTGGGCCTGGCCTTGCGCTGGGCCTGGCGTGGCTGTTTGTGCGGCGCGCTTGGCTTGCTGGGCGATGGCCTGGCTTCGTGCTGGGCCTCGTCCGGCAGGCCTCGTCCGATGCTTATTCGTACGATGCGCTTCCGATTAAATTTTCCGATTCCGGAATTCATTTCCGATACGAACAATATTTAATATTTCCGATTCCGGAATTAATTTCCGTTTCGAACAAATATTTAATATTTCCGTTTCCGGAATTATTTTCCGATTCCGGTAATATTTCCGATTCTGACAATATTTCCGTTTCCGGCAATATTTCCGATTCTGGCAATATTTCCATTTCCGATAATATTTTCCGACACGTACCATGTTTCCGTTTCCGGCAACATCTACGACTTGGATAATATTTATATTTCCGATATGATCCATATTTCCGTTTCCGGCAATATCATCGTTTCCGGAGTATTCATTCCTTGCCTGTGACGATCTTAGCTCCCACTGAAACCAAGATCCGTCGGTTCCGAATATTCATAGATGGAGTATTTAATGCTATTAAATACTTGATCCGTTTACGTACTATTTGTGTGACCCTACGGGTTCAGTCAAGAGTAAGCTGTGGATTAATATCATTAATTCCACTTGAACTAAAGCGGCCTCTAGCTAGGCATTCAGCTCACTTGATCTCACTGAATTATTAACTTGTTAATTAATACTGAACCGCATTTATTAGACTTAACATAGAATGCATACTTGGACCAAGGGCATTATTTCCTTCACTTTTGAATTTCATGTGAACTCCTTAATTTGTTTATGCTTATATGATTTCTTTATTAATCATTTTACGGAGTGGAGTGGTGGTTACCAGCTTTGCTGATTGTTTTTCTTTGTTTGGTGTTTGTTTTATTGTTCTCCCCTTTGGGATTGAACCTGCAACGACCCATTTAATTATGTTGAGCAGGAAATGCCGGAAATACAGGTAATGACGAATGATTTCGGGTTCACGTGAAGTAAAGTTGGGAACTTAGTTATAGTGTACTTTTGTGGAAGAGTTTAATAATTGAGTATAAGTTATTTAATTTTTTTTAGTTATGTAGTATGAATAGTACTTAGCTTTGCATCTACTTTATAAGTAGGGGTAGCAGTAACACCCTGATGGTGTATAAGGAAATTTTATTTGTTGGAATGATGTAATTGAAGCAGGTTGAAGAAATTATGACGTAATTCCCTAAATAATATTTTAGGTTGTCCATATTTAGGGGAAGTGCTGCCGAAATTTTTAATAATTAGATAAGTTAATATTTAATTAGTGTCTTTAAAATAGGTTTAGAGTTGGGGGTGTTACAGAATGGTATTAGAGCCGAGGTTGATTTTGGGTTCGCTGTGATCTCCATATCACGGCATATTAGTTTGGAATATGTTGTTGGATTGAGTACGGGTTAAGGATTATATAAATTCATTGGAAATGATAAGCCTAAAGTCTTTTGTTTTTGTTTGAGCAAATGAGAATTGTTTGAGAGTATTATCAATGGGTTAATGTGGAGAATTTTGTTGGAAAGCCAAGAGTATATTTGATTTGTGAATGAGGTATAGAGATAAGAATTAGTTTTTAGTGAATAAAATTATTGGTGCAAGAGTACATATGAATGATCTACAGTGGTTTGTTATCATTGTGGTGTAATGTTTAAGAATTTAAATTGATATTTTAGGAAATCGATTTTGGGAATGAGAATTGTGAGAGTATTGGAGACTTTAAAGCTTCTATATTTGGTTAAAGTAAGTTAAAAGTTTACTTTGGTGATTCGATACAAATGGCATAATACATGTGAAATATAAGTGGTAGAATATAGAATGAAATTTGGGGTAATGGGAATAGAAAGGCATAAAGATGTAGCAATGATGTTCATGATTGTGTATTGATGATGATTTAGGTTATTGTTGTTTAGGAGTATACAAAATATAAAGGGATTATGTTTCCATTTTATTTAAAGGTAATTTATTATGAAACGGAGGGTAATGAACTATGTTTTGGTCTTGAAGGATTCTTTTTCAGTTTGACTGATTATAAGGTTTGAGGAAGAAGAAAATAATATTGTTATGATTGGATAGTGTAAGTTGAAATTTAGATTGAGTTGCACTAGTTTTATGTTCATACTTTTCAGTGAGTTTATTTTATTTTACTTATAGAAAAAGATGACCTTAAGATTGATGGTGTGCTCGTACTCTTTCCAAAATGACCTTGAGAGATACATGTTTATTGAACTTTTCCCTTGTTTATCAACTTAGTGATTGCGGAATATCTTTTATCGTTCTTAAATGGGTTGATTATTGTTATCTTCGATTCCATCTATTTTATACCAACTAAATACTCATGTTCGGCTCAAACCTATCTCAGGAAATTGAATTCCCCTTTCACGTAACTCTACGTTTGAAATTTGATTTATTGCATTTGTAAATTTTGTTATTTTGAAATTGAGTTACTTTTTCTTTGATTACTGTACTATGATTTCGAGATATAAATTCAAAACGCTAATTTTCCCCAAATGATGTAAAAATTTAAAGCTTTGAAGTTTTGAGGACGAAACTTATTTTTAAGGGTGGTATAATGTGATACCTAGAAAAATTAAGCAAGTTCTTAATCTCGTGTTAGGAATACCTTTTCTTCTTAAATCAATTCATAATTAAGGCTTGGTGCTTTAAACATAGTAAATTACTTTATAAAATATTATTATTATTTCTAAGCTAGTATTTGAATTCATTCTAGAGATAAATTTAAGATGTTAATTCATTTACAGATCTTAGAAATTTTATTTTTTAATGTTAAAATAAATTATTTAAAACCCAAATATTTAATATGAAATTGAAGTTCTATTTTAAGTCAAGATAGTAATAATATATGTATATATATATATATATATATATATATATATATATATATATATATATATATATACTTTTTGATAACTTGTTTTACTTTACTAAATAATTTATGAATTATAAAGTAAAACAAGTTATCAAAAAGTATATATATTATGGAAAGAAATAAGTTCTGGAGAAATCTCCTTCTTTTCCACTCACTCACGCTTCTCACTCTCTTTCTCTCACCCGACTCCATCTCTTCACCTCAACCTCCCTCCCTTCCTCACTCCACCGCCACGCCCCGTCGCGCCGCCTAGCATCGCGCTGCTGCTCCCTCACCTCCCTTCTTCGTTGGTTGCTGCGGGTGTTGTGATTGTTGTTGATAATCGTGCTACTCTTCCCCTCTCCTCTCGGTCTTGCTCCATGCTACCGCCGCCGATGGCGGCCGTTGAATTTCAATCAGTAATGCTCCCTCATCAATTGGTAATTACTTGAGTTCTTTTGTTAATCGATTGATTAGTTCTTGATTTAAGAACCTGAAACCCTAACTTATTCATTTTCTTTCTCCTCGTGGGTGCGCCACCCCTTCTGGTTGCCGGCGTGACGATGTTCCATCGTCGCCGCCGTTTGTCCTGCTCGTTGCGGTTGTTGTTGTCATTGGTTGTCGGGCTGATTGTGTTTTTCTCTCTCCTCTTTTCGTTCCTCTGCTCTGCCTCCTCTCCTCCTCGCCGGAGCACCGCCCTTTGTGACTAATGGAGTTGGTCATGTTGTTGGGGTCGATCTTGTTATTGTTGATGTTGTTGATTCCCTTCTCACTTTCCTATTTAACATGAGGGTATTATTTTATCCCAAATTATGGTTTATCTATTTTTTAATATAATCATTTAATTGTAATAGTTTATAAAACTTTGAATATTACTTTTATAACGTAGAAATTATTTTAGAAATTTTAACTTTGTGATTAAGCAATTCAATGTTATTTTTTCTCATTTTTAAAAGATTTCCTAAATAAGAGTATACTTTAAGATCATAGTTTGATATAAATTGATTCGATGATATTTATAAAGCTTATAAATAAATTGTTATCGTATTATACAATATGAATTCTTGCTTAGCAAATCCTATTTAGCTTTTCTAAAACAATGTGTTCCATGTTGATTTGAAAATGAATTTCTAAAACTAAGTAAAGAGATTTCTAGAAGGAATTCAATTAAGTTTATGGTTAGCTTAGAGTGAAACAAGAATGCTTTGTTGGAAATATTTCTAAGAGAATTGAGTTTAGTTCTGATTCGATTTAAGTGAATATTCTATTGACTGATATTTTTATTTGTTGAGGTGAATTTATTGGAGAATAGAACATCCAAATTTTCGCTAAGAATTCACTCAAGGTAACCCCAAGGACACCTCCTTCATTTATATCTTTTGAATCTATGTGCTAACAAATTAAATGCAAATCTATGAATATTCATTTTCGATATTAAACAACCTCTCTTATAAAAGCTTTAAACTTTGATTTTTCTAATTTTTTCAATATACATATTGAATTATCAAAGATGTTTTACGAATTACTCTTAAAAGATTTCTATAATAGAACCATCGTATTTGTGATGTGAAAATGTGACTATTGCCTTGTTTGTTTTATTTACTATAGTGTGGATGTTTGATATGAGTAAATGAATTAGAGAATGATGATACTTTATGGGTTGGATTAATGGCGAATATCATGTTTTGTATTAGTGATCAAGTTATGGAAATTGGAAGATTGAATGTGAGCTAATTAGTTTCAATTACAATAGAAGAAACTTTTTGAGTGTTGGAGACTTGAGTTTAAGGTGATTGTGGGATTTAATGATTTTCGCCGTATGTGGCAATTCGGAATTAATTATCGCCGTATGTGGCAAGATGGTAAACCGTCCTCATCTCTGGTGTGACTGTTCAGGGGCTCCCGGGTCACGTAAAAGATAGAGTTGGGGGGTGTGCACATTAGAGGTTATTTAAATAGTTGGCCAACGAAGAATGAATGTACTGTCAGGGGCTCCCGGGTCTATCTATTGTTCAGTAGATTGTCAGCGGCTCCCGGATCTACTTAGAATTGAGAATTTTGGGAATTAGGTATATATATATATGAGAATATGTTTATACGTTTAGAGAAGAGGTCAAATAGAAAACCATTAAAAATCCTCAAATAGTCGGTTTGTTTTACTTTTTGTTATTCAAAGGTATTTCAGAACGTTCTTTTGAATTTCATGTGAACTTCTTAATTTGTTTATGCTTATATGATTTCTTTAATAATCATTTTACGGAGTGGAGTGGTGGTTACCAGCTTTGCTGATTGTTTTTCTTTGTTTGGTGTTTGTTTTATTGTTCTCCCCTTTGGGATTGAACCTGCAACGACCCATTTAATTATGGTGAGAAAAAAATGCAGGAAATACAGGTAAAGATGAATGATTTTGGGTTCACGTGAAGTAAAGTTGGGAACTTAGTTATAGTGTACTTTTGTGGAAGAGTTTAATAATTGTGTATAAGTTATTTAAGTTATTTAAATTATTTTAGTAATGTAGTATTAATAGTACTTAGCTTTGCATCTACTTTATAAGTAGGTGTAGCAGTAACACCCTGATGGTGTGTTGGGAAATTTTATTTGTTGGAATGATGTAATTGAAGCAGGTTGAAGAAATTATGACGTAATTCCCTAAATAATATTTTAGATTGTCCATATTTAGGGGAAATGCTGCCGAAATTTTTAATAATTTGATAAGTTAATAGTTAATTAGTGTCTTTAAAATAGGTTTAGAGTTGGGGGTGTTACATTTTCCATTTACGACGGCCCCTTTTATGACGGGTTCGCGACAGGAAATTCCGTCGTTAATAACCGATTATTGGCCTTTAGCGACGGGATTTCTCGTCGTTAATGGTACAATATCTTGTAGTGTCTCTTACATATTATTTCCTTTTTAAATTAGGGCTTTGTTTGGTTGATAGATACGGAGTATTATATATTTGAATTGGATCTTGTCATATTGAGTTATATTGTTCATCTAATCTATTTCTATGTGGTGTAATAAAAAATATATAAAAACATATTTCGCTATCCTTGCAATAATAGTCACTATAATATTTCAGTATTAATATACGTCAAAGTACACATATGGTTCAATTTTTTTATATAAGATAATATACATGTTTTCTATAATATTGTATAAGAGAATTGTTTTTTGAACAAATAATATTTTATGTCAAAGGTTGTTGATATTTATTTTCTGAAAGTTTGTTGCAATTCATATAGATATTCCTTTGTATGTACCCCCTATCAGTAATATTTCAATTTTTTATGTAAGTCTATAAAATATGTTTTTTTTAAAAAATAAAATCCTTATATTATATTCGTAAAAAATATTATGTATTGCATTCCATAATATTTTATACAGAAATGATTGTTGCAATATTCTGTATTGCATTCCATAATATTTTATCTAGAAATGATTGTTGCAAGTAATGATGGTCGCCCACCATTTCATTTGCATTTTTCTCAATTTTCCGACTCTATGCTCTTTCCTATCAATCTGTTAGCTGCCAACTAATTCAATATGCAAAATCATGCTTTTCTTATTGTTCATTTCGTAAATCGTAAAGAAACCAACTTTCCAAATAGTAGCTTTGATTTACTAATTTTTTTGTTTGGTTTTTGTTAATTAGGCACTACAACTGTTCTTTTGTGCTCTTGAATTCTGATAAATTGTTGATTGATGTTAGGTTTCATTAGTAAATTAAGATGGGTGTAATTTTGTTCCGGATCAAGCATTATTTGAATTTTTGGGTAATTTTAAGTCAAAGAAACTTGTAACCATATTTGATGTCAATTGTCAAGAACGCACTAAATATCAATTGAGTATTACGATAAGTCAATAGACATATTGCACTTAAGGGTGTTCATCGTTCCAAACCCGGATCGGACCGGATCGACCCGAGCCGGACCGAATACCGAAATTTTGATAGTTCAAGACCCGAAGACCATACCGATTTTGCTTGGACCGAACCAGGACTGGACCGGAAAAATCGGTCAAAAACCGGGCCGGACCGATTTGGACCAGTTGTAGACCTATTTCTATATATTTTTTATTTTGTATAAAAATTACGGTAAAAAAGAAAAAATATATAAAAAATAAATAAATTTTTTAAGGCCTTTTTTGGAAGATAAAATAAAATATATCACAATATAGTAATATTTACACTATATTAAAGGCGAGAATAAATTTTTAAATAGGTTCGATTATATATTATTAAGGAAAAATCGGTCCGGTCCAAAATCGGATTTTGGACCGGACCGGACCGGACCGGACCGAAGACCGGAAGTTGAAATTTCTCGACCCGAAGACCGGAAGTTGAAATTTCTCGACCCGAAGACCGGACAGATAGCCTTCGGTCCGGTCCGGTCTGGGTTGATCCGGTCGGGCCATTTTTCGGCCCGGACCAATTTTTGCACACCCCTAATTGCACTTCGGGAACCAATGTAATGTATATGATTTGGTGATCCATAAAAAATAGCCGAAAAAACAAAACGAATAAAGTAGAAAATTTCCAGGGGCAAGATTTAAGATATAAACACTCATGTATTGAGAAATTTACTATAATACGTAGTATGAACTATTTTCTATAATTAAGATTTTGGCAATATTATACGAATATAACAGAGATGATTTTAAAAAAATATATATAAAAGAGAGGCCAATCAATGAGTGACATTTGTCATCACCATATTGATTTTTTCTCTTTGAGTATAACTAGGAATCGAACCGCGCGCTATCGCGCGCGGATGTCCTCCGAAAAAAATAATGAATATTTTTTATGGAGAACAGAGTGCCAACAAGATATATGACTAACAGACGGAGTAAGCTCGTCCTTATAGTACATAATGTAGGGGATTATGTAAAAGTGAAAATGTATTACCTTTTGAAGATGAGATTGTAATTAAAAAAAACTAAATAAAAATGTATTTACAACAACCAAATATGTATTCAATAAATTATCCAAGCATGAAATCCGGAGTTTATGATAGGTTAAATATAAATGCACCAGATTGTGCTCTTACGTAATAGGGCATAAAATGTTCATCTCTTAGCTGCACAGAGATTGATATATAGACCATGGTTAATAAGTAAACTCAATCAAGGGTAACCATGTCATATCATTCCCTTGCTTGTAGCAATATGTTAAAGGCATGATGCATAAAAAATGTATAAAGAAACAATTGAAATATCAATACATAAGAGTACATAATACTTTTAAATATAAAAATCGTGGTACTTATACTCTGAAGAAAAAGAGATCATAGTAATAAATTATTTAAACTGGTAATTTCTTCGCTCCTACGAGATTACCAAAACATATAGGAATACTCGATACTTGTTAAGAAACTAAATGATCTACCTGGGGATTGACTCCTTGAACTGTTTCTTCTCGACCAAAGCTTAAAACTTTAACATATAAGTAAACGTTGCATTCGACTTGACAATGTGATGAGTCCCTTGGAGTCTTAGATTCAAAACAATTCCCTCTTGTAGTTATTAACATGCATTTCATCAGATAGCAGTCCAGCTGTAGCAGACGATTTTCCTACTACGACATTTTTAATGAGCTATTTCAGAGCAGGACTACTTAGAAAGTATTTCACCAAAAAAAAGCTTCGTTGACAACATGCAAAAATACCTTCTTTAACAAGAATTAGCACCATATCCATTTTATTGATTTCAGGTATAACATGTGAGAGCTGTACCAGACACATTTGGCAACAAAAGAATAATACGGAGTAGCATTTTTAATAGTTCCACCTCTTTAGGCAATTTTAGTGAAGTCCACATAAGCATGCCGGAAAATCACTTTTCATTTTTATCTGTTCAAATGCCGTTTTGAAACTACCAAAATCAATATATGCTTGAAAATCTACTACTACAAAATTAAAATATAATAATATTTTCGATGTGCCTACGTCATCTATACTAATATATTAAAAGGCGTTGTGAAAAACGTCTATATGCCACGTAGTACTCTCCATTACGCCACATCATCTACTCAACAAGTGCATGTCATTCTATGACATGGATAACCAAAAATCAATACAATGAGGTTCGATGGATAACCAAAAATCAATACAATGAGGTTCGAACCCTAGACCTCAGATATGGATGATAACTCCCTCTACCATCTTAACCAACCACCAATTATGGTTTATCTTTTCACATTAATTTATAAGTAAATGTTACCATGAAATCTAAAAGAACTAATTATTTATGTGACTTTTTAATTTATATGAATTAAACGAAAATATAATAATAATAATAATAATAATAATAATAATAATAATAATAAAAATAAAACATTAGGA
Organism: Spinacia oleracea; assembly: GCF_020520425.1. NCBI lineage: Eukaryota > Viridiplantae > Streptophyta > Magnoliopsida > Caryophyllales > Amaranthaceae > Spinacia > Spinacia oleracea. Next base: position 156,408,340 of record NC_079490.1, on the reverse strand, counting down.
TTTAGGACAATCATGAAGAAACATGATGCCATAAGTCTCATAAGCATCAACTATAATTTGGTATTTATTAATTTGAAGCACTTAGTTACACGGGACAACAAATCATACAAATTATAAAATAATCCAATTGAAAAATTACTTGGCATGATAAGTGACGTAGTGTGTCTGTATTGTTGACAAACCTAATGGATTGTTTTTCACTCGATGGAATACGAATAATTTGGTCAAATATTATGCTCAAGAAAAATCTTAAATTTTGACTATTCAATGTAGCTATCGGGGCGTCGCCCGGGCCACACACTGGTTGTTATCTAAAAGAAGCATAACAAGACACCTACAATTTCCTTATAAATTATAATGTACAACACTATTGCCACTCAAAAATCAGCTTAGCACATTCGAGACCGACGATGAACAAACACACCGCTTTGTCTTTCTCGACAAAACTCAATTTCATGGAATCCAGAACTTCTTCTTCACACAAACTCACAAATTTTAAACGGCGCCAGTCTTCTAAGCTACAAAGTGCCAAGGAACAAAAAAAACACTATGATGTTCTGCAACCGTAAGGGTTATCTGCAAACAAATTTGTCCCAAAGTAAAAATTAGACATACACAATAGAATTTCAAATAAATTTTACAGAAAATGAGTAATAATTTAAAGGGTGATGATAAAGGTCGCAAGTTGCGACAACATTTAGTTGTCGCAATCTTAAGTGTCGGAATTTAATTGGTACACATAGACGCCACGTAGGGTATGCGTCATCAGATTATTTTTACTATCAATACAATATTTTTACTATGAAAAAATGTAAATAAGGTATTCGAGATAAAAAAGGAAACAAATTAGAATATTAAGATTTCCCTACTTTTTTTTGAAACATGTATAATAGGTTAAAAAAGTTAAATATTTTAGTTTCCAATTTAAATCATGACACATAAGCATGCCATGTCATAATTGTGACACGGCTTAAAGGTCGCATGTTGCGACCTTTATCATTTTCGTAATTTAAATAAACAGGTACAACAACAAGAATACTTTTTAGTACCCATCTTAATGATAACTCATAGCATTAAACCTAATGAATTGTTTCTTGGATACAAAAGCTGCAACTTTCAGTTTATCCTACTAGAAGTTGCTATCTCAGTAGCATTAGCATAAACTTGTATGGGGTTTCCAACTTTCTTGTGAAGGAAAAAAGGGGAAATGAATAGTGTTAAAATTAGTGACATCATTCACATTAAAAATGTTTAATAGATCAAAATGATAATAATGGTTACCACAGATTGGGGAGAGTGCATTGGTGTTCCCTTGAGTCCCATACACTACCTTGGAATATTTCTTCCATCTGGAAAAAATAACACAGCCCCAATAAGAGATGAATATAACATAAGAGTACTCAAGTAAGTCAGGCCGTACTCAACTCAGAAAATTAATTTGATTTTACATAACCATCTACAACCAAGTAAATGCTACTTTAAGTAACTCAATTTCTAAGTAAACAAAAACTGACCGGGAATTGCCGTACACAACCATCCATTTCAGGCCAAACTCGATACCCTCAAATCCACCAACACCGAAAAATGAAACCAAAAAGACCCAAAACCCGAGAAGAAAACCCCGTATCAACAAACTGAAAGACTCTAAGACTCCAAGAGAACAAACAGGAAAACCTTATTAGCAGAATCTTTGAACGTTTGCAGATGCTCTAATTTCAACTTGTATGTCCTGATTTCTTGGGCCTGCTCCTTATGGAGCTTCTTGATGACCTGCAATGCCTTTGTGTATCTGGTAAACTCACATAGAAAAAAACTCATTCCAACTCAGGCAATGAGTTTAGGCACTGGATGTCTTCGTTTTTTTGGGGAAACGAGTTCATATTAGGCCAATACTCTCAAATAGAGAAAAATAAATTCCTACAAGGAGAATTTATGCCATATTATTCAAGTAAAGGTAAAATTTAGAAAGGCTATAGACTTAAATAACGGCCACATTTAGTTTTTACCTTCTATTGCTATTTGCTAGTAGCCTTGATAATAGTGAGGCCTAACATTGTTTTGATTGAATTCTAGAAATTATACATATTGTCTTGAGTTGTCGTCTCCATATATATCACCACTTTATACTTTATGATCAAGTCGATGACCATCTCTAATCATAGAATCTACAAGTTCCCCAAATTGTTAAACCCTTCTCCCTAAATTGCTGATGGTCTTTGTTTCATTGATATATTAATAATAAAATTAAAAATATTAGGTTTTCAGCAACTATATTGTTAGCATCCCAACGCAAACTGGCAACCTAATTTTAGCTGGTTCTTGGAATACCAAATTCGTATGGAATTATGTAAGTTATTAATTTATTTCTTTAGTTTCTAATCAAAAGAAAGGGGGGAAAGCAGCTGCAAATCTCACACCATGTAGTCATGTATAGTAGAATTACAAATACCTTTTCAACCTCTTCCACTTTAATTTTAATCCCACAAGTAGCAAGGCCTGTATAAAGAGGCAAATTTGTCAAAAACTACCTTATAAATTTGATTATTTGTGAAAAACTACCTTATAAAAAAAATGTTGTAATTAACTACCTTATAAAATAATTATGTTTTAAGATACTACCTTTTTCCGAATTTTGAACGTTGAATCATAATTTCGGGATTGACTTTATCATATGTATCTCATGAGTTATTTAATTACTCATTTTCCATGACATGCCACATGAGATGCACCTAGTAAAGTCGACCCCGAAATGTGTAATCGATGCTTATAATCCGACGAAAGGTAGTATCCTGCAACGTAAAATTTTTATAAGGTAGTTTTTCGCAAAAATCCAAATTTATAAGGTAGTTTTTTACAAATTTGCCTAAAGAAAACATACACTGAGCATATTGTTTCGTTCAGTGGTTATTGACAATACCATACCAACTCAGTAACAAAACAGAAATCCAAGCGAATGGGACTTTAATATAGTTGAACAATAGACTGGCATTAGATATCACAAGCATTGCCATCAATTACACATACAAATATACAATGGTATAAAACAGGGTTTACAACTTTACAATGGCTTATATGATTTATCGTAGTAACATGATATTATTAACGTATGCCTTATCCACACTGGTCTGGTATCTAAACTAATCTGTCAACAGGAGAGTATTTACAAACACCTCAATTGATATTTTCATATTTCAAATTACACTTTCATACTCACATTCACTCAAAATATCATATGGGGGTAATTTTGAGCACCCGACTCATTTTCTATTCAATATCTAAACTGACATAGCTTTCTTTAGTTTTCTTCTTTCTTGAGCTTCCTTTTCCTCTAATTTTCTCCTTCTCCTCTTATTACACATTCAACCCTTGTATCTTTCTCAGTACATCATATCTCCACATTTTAACAGTATAAAGTTGTGGAAGTTTTAGCATAAAAAATGGATTTTAACTCACATATTTTGGTTAGGAAGGAGAGAACAAAAAACAATTTGGGATAGAATAAAATAGAGAAACACCCCCACCCCCTCCCTCCTCCCTCCAAAAAAAAAGATAACATGACATGCACATGAAAATTACCTTTTTTGATATTTACGGATGCTCAGCATAGATGTGCATTTTAAATGTCAACTAGCTTAGATCCCGTGCATGCACGGATTTTGATCATTTTTTTCACAAAATATTTAACGGATTATCTCCCAAACTACTTCATAGTTATAACATTTTTAACATACTCGTTTAAATTTATCATCTAATGTGCATATTTAAAATGATAATATGGTTATATTTACCAAAATATTGAGTGGTATATTTTCATTATTAATATGGCGATTCGACTAAAATATTAACAATTTAGAAAAATTATTATTACGTCGCATCCATTATAACCATAATTTATAAAATAAATTTTATTTCCATACATAAATAGTTTATATATAAAAAAAGAGAATAAAATAAAATAAAACAGATAAATTTATTTGGGAAAGTGGTTTTTGGCGGGAAAAAATCGCACTAGGGATTGATACGTGTCATTCCTGGTGTCTCTTTTAGTATATAGTAATAGATATGTGACAAGAAGTAATGCATATTAAACCGTGATAGAACTTGACTTTTATTATATGTAAATGCATTTTGGCTATTTGGGTCCAATTCAAAGTTCTAACTTTTGACACACTAATGCACATGCATTTACAGGAAAAAGTGGCTGCTTATGAGTAGTCACTAAACATAGCCATTCCCATAGAAGTCAAGTGCTCATCACTTACTGGGGGATTACATTAATAAGAATTTTACAATATTATTTACTTTGGTAGAACACTTGTTTCTACCCCTCATATTTTGTGGGAGTCCTCTTGATTGACTCATTCCTAAACTTATGCAAATACAACCTATTTATAGTTGTATTATGGTTTCTAGATTCTTTTACTCCCCTCATCATCTAGATTTTTCTTACTAGATTTTTCTTGGGATAATTCTAGACATTTCCTAAGATAATTCTAGATTATAATTTACAATCATATTTGTAGATTTTTCTACCCAATACATTTCACTACTAGATTTTTACAAACATATTATCTAGATTTTTCTAGATTAATATTTTAACACTCCCCCTTAATCTTGAAAAATCTTGTACTCCAAAATGTTTATCTTTCGAAAATCTCGTTGATGCACTTGTCACCAACCACCAAACGACATAAACGCTTGAATTCCATTAATTGTGAAGCTGTCATGAAGCAGGGGAACTTCGGCCGAACCTGCTGGAGGTTCGGCCGAACCTGCTGGAAGTTCGGCTGAACTCTTAGATGGTTCGGCCGAACCTGAAGAGAGTCAGGAACTTTGAGATTTTAGAGGTTCGCCCAAAATTTGGGTAAGTTCGGCCGAACCTGACCTTGATTCGGCCGAACCCTTTAAAGGTTCGACCAAACCCTGCGGGTGAACTGTTTTCTTCTCCGCAAGGTTCAATCGACGTGGCCTTTTCTTGTCCCTTAGATTGGTTTGATGTCTAACACTATAAATACCAAATGTAATAAAATTTTCAGAATTAAGAGAGAGAAACACAAGTGAGGTTGAAACCCTAAATCTAAGCATACATAGAATTCTCTCTTCTTCACCTCTGAGAATTCCTCTTTGTAATCCCTTTTTCATTGTTGTCGATTTGTGTGGAAATTGACAAACAACTCATGGACTGTGTACAACAAAAATAACACTACATAAAAAATAAAAAAAAATGTTAGATTTGTCTCATTTAGCTCGTATGGGTTAAGAGTATAATTTTCTTTGGTCCAATTTGTTATTTGTAAATTGTAATGTGATTTTAGTTTTTCTTAACTTAACTGAATTTCTTTGATCTAGTATTTTACTTAAACAAAATTGCAAGATTATATAGGTTACGAATTGAAGTAATTGGTAAGTTATTAGTCCGGAGTATGAATTGCAAATTGAGGAAATATGTTGTTCTATTGCTTATCGGTTGTTAAATGCGGGCATGGGCCGTACCCATCATCAAGAGAGAGTCTATGTAATAAGCCTGTAGCTTGTAGGAGGTTCCACCTTAAAGTCATACTCCCTTCGTATTTAAATAGGAAATGCACTTACCATTTTCGGCTGTATTTAAATAGGAGACACACTTGTCATTTTTAGTAACTTTTCAACCCCACCATCTAATTAAATAATACTCTAACTCCACTACCACATTAAACAATTAATTTCATAAACCCCCACCACACATCCTTCCAAAATTTAACGTCCTCGACTTATTTTACTTGATTAAAATATTTACCCCAACCCTACTTGCTTTAGTATTTTAGTTCATTCAATTATTTTTCCTTAATACTCGTGCCCGATCAAGTATATCTTCTATTTAAATACGGAGATAGTAGGACAATAAGCAGGATAATCTCTTAGCCTTATTAAGTGATCAACTCTTTAATATTTGTCTGTTTAGACACTCACACGTGTTGTTTGGGATGTACACTTCAACACTTCCCCTCACATGTAAAGTCCCTTTTTACTTCGATCAAGTGTGATGTTTCATGGGGTCGGAGCGTGTTTCTCGACACTTCCCCTCACACGTGCCATTTTCATGGACCAGAGTATTAACGGTACGACACATTATAATTCCGAATATCGGTCCTCACGAAATCTAGACTACAATTAATTTATGCATTCATGAGAGATTCAATTCGGTTCATTAGGATACTTGTGCTTATTGTATACTCCCTCCGTCCCGGAATACTTGACCTGTTTCCCTTATCGGGCCGTCCCTTAATACTTGACCTGTTTCTAAAAATTGAAATATTCTAACAATATTATATTATTTCTCACTCCACCCCTATTAACCCACCTACCCCCTACTTCATACAAAAAATAATTAAAAATTCAACCCCTACTCTCCCCCAACCCCACCTCTTAACCCACCTCCCACTAACTACATTAAAATAATACCCCACTATCAACTACTACCTATTAAATTAAATAAGTCAATTCAAGTCCCTTAAATTCTGTGCCGGTCAAACCGGGTCGAGTATTCCGGGACGAAGGGAGTACAAAAAACGAAAGTGTGCAAACAGTAATAATTTACTGGAGTAGTAAAGCAGAAAATATTGTCAAATATTAAAGCTGAATTGACCTGAAATGAATTGGTGATGACTTGAGAAAATGAAACTTCAAAGTAGAAGCACAACAACATGAATAGAATAAGGTAAGGGAGTACTAAATGAAGTAATAAAAGTACAGAAAGTAGAATTTAACAAAACGATGAAAAGAAGGCATCAACTCATCAAGGCAGGGTCGCAGAGACTTTATTGTGCGTGCATCTTGAATGTCATTCTACATTTGTACTGTTACGCTATTAGCTGTACGTATCAAAGGACATTTATTTCATTCGTTTAATGGTGGCCGTTCATCTTTTGGACCCTCATCCTCTATTCAATTATCGTGAGCCCAAGGCATGCAGTTGATTAAAGAGCGTTTGTGTGCTGCTTCTATTTTGGCGCTGTCAGATTTTTCTCAACCTTTCGAGGTCGAGTGTGATGCTAGTGGTGTGGGAATTGGTGCTGTTTTGATCAAAGGTAAGCGTCCCATAACTTATTTTTCGGAAAAGTTAGGGAGTGCTCGTTTGAATTATTGCACTTATGATAAAGAGTTCTATGCTATTGTTAGAGCTTTAGATCATTGGAGTCATTATTTGCGTTCTAGCCACTTTGTTTTGCATTCTGATCATGAATCTTTGAAGTATATTAATGGGCAACAAAAATTGAGACCAAGGCATGCTAAATGGGTTGAGTTCTTGCAATCCTTTCATTTTTCTTTGAAGTACAAAGATGGTAAAGAGTTGTGAGGTTCTTCTTGATTAGGATCAAGAAGGTTCCTCAGTTTTATATCTTTCTTCGCTCATTGTTCTCAGTCTCTTTATTGTTTAAATTCCGCAAGAAACTTACCCAAGTTCCCAAGAAACATTTCAGCCCCCCCCTCTTATCAAGTGCTCCTACTGAACTATCAGTTGGTATCAAAGCAGGATCTCACAAAAATACAGGAAACCTTGTTGAGAAAAAGTTCCTGGAAAGTATGAACGCTTACGAGAAACTCGAGGAAGGTTATTCCACTCAAAGACCTCCAATGTTCAACGGAAAATTCAACACCTACTGGAAGAACAAGATGAAGATCTATATCAAGGCAGAGAATTATCAAGTCTGGCGAGTCATAGAAGCTGGCGATTTCGAGGTAACAACGACCAATGCTCAAAATGAGGTAGTTCCTAAACCTATGTCTGAATTTGCTAAGGAAGATTTTGAAAAATATGAAATCAATGCAATAGCTGTAAAAATCTTGCATTGCGGCCTTGGACCTCACGAACATAACAGAGTTATGGGGTGCAAGAGTGCAAAGCAAATTTGGGATCTCCTTCAAATAACTCATGAAGGAACTAATGAGGTTAAACGTTCTAAAATTGATTTACTAATGTCTAAATATGAACGTTTCAAAATGCAACCAAGAGAAACAATCCAGGAAATGTTTACTCGTTTCACTAGCATTACGAATGAGCTAGTTTCTCTTGGAAGAATTATTCCCTCTGATGAATAGGTTAGGAAGATCCTAAGGAGCATGCCACGGGATGATAGATGGAGGACCAAGGTCACTGCATTGTTTGAAACAAAGGACTTCACCAAATTCAACATTGAACAATTGGCGGGATCCTTGATGACTCATGAATTACATCTAGGAGCAGCTGTTCTTGAGAACCGAGGCCTTGCTCTCAAGGCTGAGGAACAGGAGGACTCAGAACCCGATGAAGAAGAGGTTGCTACGTTGGTCAGAAGAATGAAAAGATTTTACAGGAACTCTAAACCTGGAAATCTAAGAGGAAGGAACTCAGTGAGAAAACCAAGCGGTTACAAGTTTGACCAAGGATCACTACTACAAAATAGGCTTATAGCAACGCCCTTTTATGCAACAGTTTCAATGGCGTTGCTATATCATACTTATTGCAACAGTTAAATAATTATTAATTTGAGTAGACTTTAACTTTAGAAAAGTGTTACTATAGAAAATCTATTGCAACAGTTGTATAATTTAATTATTTATTGCAACAGATTTTATTTATATAATATTTTGATGAAATATTGTAACGGTTTTTTTTGTCAAATATCTAAACAAAATTGAAAATTAAAAATCAAAAATTAAAAAGGCTGAAAAGTTATTGGAATTTTTTGTTAAGCGGTAATTATTTGGTAATTATTTTTTGTTAAGCGGTAATTATTTTTGGTTTCCCAAACCCTTCTGTTTCACCCCAAAGTCCCAAACCCTTTTGTTTCACCCAAAGCCTTCGTCTCTTTCATTGCTTTGTTCTTCTTCTCTGTTCTCTTCCACCTGATTCGTTCTTGTCGAACCTCTCCATCATCGTTTCCCGAAGTAAGGCGAATTGGATATTGGCGTTTCTGAATTAAGAATTGGGTCCTTTGCATTGGAGAAAAGTAGAAACCCGCAAATTGCTTTTCTGAATTGGCTAGAAGGACATACAAGGTAAGTTTGTATATATTTCATCGAATTTTGTCTTAAATTTCAGAATTATGCTGCTTAATTAACTGGTTAAAATTGGAATTTTTTTGTGTGGTTTTGAGTCCATTTATTAATTCGGGAATTCTATGTAGTAGAGTCAGAAATGTGATTGGTCCAACAAGAGTAGGATTTCAACTTTTATTGTTATATTTATCAATTTGTATCCAACGAATCAATTGTTGCTCTACCTCAGGGGTTAACTGCAGGTTCATAAACCAAATTACTTTTCAAGATTCTATAGCTAAAAGTTTAAACTAAATTTTTGATGTGATTTAATTTATGTTTTAAGCTTTTGTTTTATCTGATTATGATTATTGTTTCATCATTTTGTTTTCGTGATTAGTTAGTGAAAATTTATACTGCAATCTTTTAGTTTGCTGTTAAGAGTATTTAAGATTTTAATTTGCTGGGGTCTGTTCTTGTTTTTGTATGATCTTTGTCAGTTTAGCTATTTAACACTTTTCTTTTAGTTCGAGGGAATTACAAGTTCCATTTCAGACCATATGAGAATCATTGTATTATTAGTATTATTATTATTTCAGAAATGCAAATCCAAGGTTTATGCGAGGGTCTTATTCTCCTTCATTTCTAATTTCAGATTATTCTGGACCTCACACTTAGGATCCCTCCTAGCTAATGTTAGGGTCTAGGCTAGAGTTCTGATTTTTGAATGTTAAGAGCTCTTACTCTGTTACAATTTGGTCTATTGAATCCTTATGTTTGTGAACTAGCAGTTGGATGAAGCTTTCCATCATGCTTCTGGAGTTTTTATCTTTTGAAAAAGTTTATACGTTTTTTGCGATGTATGATAACATATGCTTTGTTTGATGGTTAATTCTGCTGAACACGGGTTGCTGTAGTGCTACTAAGCTACTGATTTTTGTTTAGGCATGTTGGGTAATCATGGTTTTTGATTTTTGCTCAATTAGTTAATTACTTAATTATGAGATGGAACTCCAAATTTGGATGTATTTCCTTAAATGAACAGTCAACGTAATATAATAGTTTATATTGCGAATACATAATAGTTAGAAAATGTGTAAACTAATGAGAAAAATAGATTAGTTGTCAGACTCACACTCATTTTCTGTGATATCACCAGATTTTTCTAGCTTTAACAGATGGCTAACCTAGCTTTAAAATTATTGTTTTCATTAGTTCTCGAGAACAATTTGTGATATCACCACAGTCTAATGAGATGACGAAAAGTAACCTGTTATATGTATTTCCTTAAATGGTTTTTGATTTATGCATTTAAACTAAATGTGAGTCTCACCTATGTAGTTGTTGCTGGTAGAATTTTGGTTCAATATGTTATCTAATTTAGTGTATATAGAGTTTGTTGGGTGATTCAGCCTGGCATAGATGATCTTAGGGCCGTGGCAGTCCTTTTCTTAAACTGGATATTGGCTTTGTGGTTTAGAGCTACCAAGTAGGGGAGAAGTTGAGATGAAGGTAATGAATGGAATGGTCCAGCAGTCTCTATCTTTTACTTTTTGATAAAACAGATGACATCAAAGTAGGCAGTCTAGGGAGTTCCTTCCATGTTTGTCAAGCAAACAACTTAGTACATTCCAGGGAGGGGGTACTCAAATTTTCCCTTGGTGCAGAATGAATGAAGGGTTACTGGGATTCTTTAGTGTGTGTTTGCTACTTTGGAGTATCATGCCTTGAATATCATTCAGAAATTATCCTGTGGGTCATCATTAATGTTCGATTCGAATGTTCTGTAGGGTGAATTACAGTTGGTTTTTATTAGAGTTCATGTTGTTTTATATAGTTAGGTTTTAATTATTTCAACCAAACAGGGGCTAATAACTTAGATTCCGAGTCATCATCCAATAATAGAAAAATAAAATGTCTGGACAAATCAAAACTTTCTTGCATGAATTTTAGAGTAGGAAGAGTTGTCTATGTTTGCAGCCAAATCAAATGCATCTGTCGGTTCATGCATGCAAATTAGAGAAGCAGTGTCACACAAAGTAGTACTAGTTTGCTTTGCTCCTATACATTTCAATCTATCTACTACACTTTTGTGAATGAGTCTGACAGTAGCAGAGACAGTAGGAATTTTCTTTGTGTGGAGAATGGTAGCTCATTTGGTTTTAAGGATCAACTATCTGAGATTTCATCGACATATACAGGCAAGTACGGTAGCTCATTACATATCGACATATACAGACATATACACTAGCATAGAATGGTAGATCATTTGGTTTTAAGGATCAACTATCTGAGATTTCACGAATAAACAGGAAAGTACACTAAGAATCCAGAGTACAAATAATATCTCAATCCTTGAGATCAACAATGTGAAACAGTGAGAGGGAGGGGGGGTAACATCTGAACCTCCACATAGAAGAATGTATGCATACAAAAAATGAGGCACTTGAGATAATTACGGGATGTTAACAGCAAGGCATAGTCATCACAAGCAGGAACAACTAACTTTTAAGGATTAGATCTTAGTTACAATGAGCTAGCTGGTTCAATCACAGTTTGGTAAGTCGATTAGCCTTGTCGTTTTATTCATGTAATGAGATGAATTGTGAAGCTTGTCATTCGATTTAATAAGTGCAAGGAAGCTAGTGTTGGGCATACTGCTTATTCAAATATTCAACCTGGCTAAATTTCCCAGTAAAAATTCCCAACATTAAGTGCAAGGCAAAATGATGTTTTCAGTTTTGTTTTCTATAATTGCAGTTTTGTTTTCCAACATTAAGCTAGTGTTGGGCATACTGTCATTTCAGTTCATTTATTCATGTTTCTTGCGAATTTCCCCCCTTCATTTACTCATGTCTCTTGCGAATTTTCTTTGTTTTATATACTAATGGCAGGTCCAAAAAGAAAGGCCGAGGCCCGACAAATTTGTTTGATGTCCAATCTCGCAAATGGGAAGACCGTATTCCTCTTTATTGTAATGAGAAAGGACAGCCTGTGGGACCGGAAAAGGCGAGGAAAGAGCTAACTAGATTCCTAGGAACCATTGCTCATGATTACAATTGGGTTCCCTTGACTTATACAAATTGGCAATCAGTTCCAAATAAGGATAAAATATGGGAATTCGTGAATGTAAGCTTTATTGTCTTACTTTACTAGCTCGATCCTTCCACTTTAATTCTTTCCTTTTTGTGTTGCTTGTTATATTTTGATTTATAACCCAGAGAAACCATTATTTTAGAGCAAGTACATCCTTCCACCCGAATCTCAAGATTGGGTAATGGAGACTCTTGATCAATCTTGGAGAGGATTCAAATGTGCGCTGAAAAAAAAACATTATTATAAGTATGACAATCTTGAAGATAGATTGAATGATCTTCCAGAAAGAGTGCCTGAAGAACATTACAAGACGCTCCTGGCTTATTGGGAGACGTCCGCAGCATAGGTATTTGAGGAACACACTTAATACTTATGATTTGCACTACATTCATGCTCATTATTTGTTTTTTCTTTTGTTAGAAAACAAGTTTGCAGAATTCTGAAAATCGTCGAGAACTAGACAACATGCACACAGTTGGCCCTGTTTCTTTCGCCATGAAGCATGAAGAGATGGTGCGATATGCATTTCATATTGAGCTTAACCATATTGGTTATGTAATGAAAAACTGATATATTTTGTTTTTCTTACAATTCATTTCTTAGTTACAAAAAGATGGTGTTGCACCATAAAAAAGAAAGATGTTTGAAGAGACTCGACGCCGAAAGGAAGGAAAAACATATGATCGACCATATGATGATACTGAACTGAAGATAGTAATTATTCTACAATTCTTGTATTTTAATATACCTACTGAATTAGCTATTGTATCATAAACATTTGAACTAACCAACTAATTTTCTTTGATATAGCAAGCAATGAGGAAGTTGGAAGCTTTGCAAGATGGAAAAAGTAGTGATTCTCGTAAGGATTCATTTCTTGAAGTAATGGGGAACACACGTCGAGGTTCAAAACTATTAGTCGGACGTGGTGTCGCTCGTATGAAGCTGAAGGAGAAGGGGACTAGTACTTCTTTGATTTTACCGGATGAAATCATGGAGAACATTAAAGGTGCTGTAATTGCTGATGTGCAGAAGGATATAAGCGCTGAAAAAGAAGAGTTAGCCAAAGAAAAGGAAGCCCATGCTGCACAAGTTGTTGCAGAAGCTGCTGAAATGCAAAGAAAGGCAAAGGAACTTGAATTGGAGGCTTAAAACTACAACAGATGCATAGGGAATTTGAAAGTCAACAAGAGAATATTACTCTTGATGTGATAGCTTTGTCACTTGCACAACTACGCCAAAAAGATCCTAGCTTGACCCCTGAAATGATTGCAAAAGCTATAGTGTCAGCCGCTTCAAATGGTCCATAGCATATAGGTTTCTTACCTACCGGTATGTTTTCTAATTCATACTATTCTCCTTATTTTTCTTTATACACATACCTCCATTCTAATTCATACTACTTGCATAAACTATGATATCCTTGTAAAACTATTTAGGCTACTGCTATCTTTATTAGATCAGCACCATCATCACCAATATACTTAACAAGCCTACATTACCCCTGTTCAAGTCACTGAAACACAAGTAGTCAGGATTTGCTGTTTTGCTTAATTGTCAATATTTTACAAGTTTCTCAGTCAATTCTAGTGTTCGTACTTCGTATATGTCAAGGAAATAGGGAACACATGAATAACAAACCCACATAATATTCATTACAGCAATCTGAGATTCTATGGTTCAACAAGTACACTTTCAAACCCAATCAATGCTTACGAAACTTCTAAGATTCTATGGTTCAAAAACATGAAGAAACATAACCCTCAATACAATTGCACACTACAGCACAAAATTGTGAATTTGACAAAATGTAGTCACAAATCACAACAGTAAAATAACATCCCTTAGGAAATGACAGTAACATCAACATAGTCTAGCTTCGAATCAATTTTGTTTACTTTCTATATGTTGGCTGTGAAATGATGACTGCTGGTTGTTGCTAAGTAGTAGCTTTTGCATTTTTTTTTCTAATAGTAACTCGCTCCAAACTTCTGATGCAGGACTTCCTAGTCCTAGGTATATGCAGCCTTAGCATAAGAAATTTATAGAGGCAGATTTTCGAATGGCATCTGAAACTCCTGATTTAAGAAAGAAATGTTTTTTTAATAAGTCCTCATTCCTGATTCTAGAAATAAAAATGATACTCAATTGTTGTCAGTCTGGTCACCATAAAGTTGTCCATTGCTATAATTCTAAGCCCTGAGGCACTGGCTATATTCATACAACCCAAACTGGAAGGTCTGGATGTTCGAATTCGTCAAGTTGCCTGCCTTAATTTGTTGAGAATACATGTTCATTGCTATAACTCTAAGCCCAGAGGCACTGACTTTATTCTTACATTTATACTTCAATTGATTTATTAGTGTATGATTTTAATTTATTCCTGTGAAATCTTATGCGAAGCTAATAAATGTGGACACATAGTTTTATAGTTGGGAATTTCTGGTATTGGAATATTAGATACATTAGCTATATCACTGGTTGAATAAAATATGAACTTTCAGTAAGAAAATTTAAATTAAAACTGGTTGTATAAAATCTAAAGGTGGTCTTAAAAGTTCTACTAAAAACTTTCACTTCAGAAACATTTTGTTAGCAACTGTTAAATTAAAACGTGAACTACAGTAAGAAAAGCTCTGAAGTTTACAAATCAGGGGACACGACGTTTAACTTCTAGCATACTTCTTGTTCTTGTTCTTCTTTTTCTTATTTGCTGTAATATTCCTCGGTATAATTGTTTTGAAATCCCTTTGGGGTTAGGATCCTTGATAAAAAATTTATTGGAGTAGTCACATCAACTCGAAGAGGGGGAAGCAATTTAAATGAAAACTTGGAACCAAATATAACCAATAGATATGGAAAGTTATTTTTTTAAGGTTTATCTTTTGTCATTCATGTTGAGCTTCTTTTTTCTTAAATATTTGGATTTTATTCATTAATATTGAGTCCTTATTAAAATGTTATGCTTGATTTGTTTGTTGTGCAGGATGGTGCATATAGTCAAGAAGTACGAACTACTTTAAATATGTGGATATTTATAGGGCACATAAATATTAGACAGGTTTTAAGAAATAAAGCTATCGCATAGTGATTATTGCAGGATTTTTAAATAATGGAGGTAGTTTTAGAAGCAATACTTTTTTGAACTGTTCGGACAATTATAATAGATATATATTATTCTTATGAATTTACAAATTTTTAACTTATTTGTTATGAAAATCTTATTATATGTAGTTCATATTTATTACAGGTATATGGATAACTAAATCCGTTTGAGAATATAGCTATAGATAATTGAAAGCTTTGTATTACATGTATATGGATAACTATATCTGTTAGGGGGAAAGTTACCCTCTTGGTGACATGGGCATACGTGGCAAGCATTGCTTACGTGGCCGCCAACAAGGCGCAAGGTGGCATTATTCGAACAGCATTCCCAACTGCTGGGCTCAAAACGGACGTTACAAACCTTTGATGAAGCCGACCTTCATTACGTATTTATTATCTAATTATGAGCAATTATTTCATAAACGTTACATTCTTGTTGTAAATGCCTATAAAATGGCTTAGTCTTGTCTATCTTACATACATGATTTCCAAGCAATAAACCTACGATTATCTTATGCTATTACAACTTGCTCTCACCATTTTCAATTATCTAGCTCGATCGATTGTTAGCACCCTCATCAAGGCAAGTTCGCCTCTAAGTCGAATTTGCCCAAAACAATTTGGCGCCCACCGTGGAGCTGACAATCAAAAGCAGCTCGATAATACCATTCCAATCACCATGGCCGGAAATGCTAGCTCATCCGATGATATCACTCGTCGCTTCGAAGCCATGGAGCAACGCATCAACATCCTCCAAAAGGAGAACGAAGCGTTGCACTCTCAAGTGAGGTCCACCGCCTCCATCGCCACCGGATCCAGGTTCCAGTACCGACGAGATACCTCCGGGTTAAACCGCAGCTTGGATCTTGACGCTGCTCCAGATCACTGAAGGAAATAATGCCCTTGGTCCAAGTATGCATTCTATGTTAAGTCTAATAAATGCGGTTCAGTATTAATTAACAAGTTAATAATTCAGTGAGATCAAGTGAACTGAATGCCTAGCTAGGGGCCGCTTCAGTTCAAGTGGAATTAATGATATTAATCCACAGCTTACTCTTGACTGAACCCGTAGGGTCACACAAATAGTACGTAAACGGATCAAGTATTTAATGGCATTAAATACTCCATCTATGGATATTCGGAATCGACGGATCTTGGTTTCAGTGGGAGCTGAGATCGTCACAGACAAGAAATGAATACTCCGGAAACGATGATATTGCCGGAAACGGAAATATGGATCGTATCGGAAATATAAATATTATCCAAGTCGTAGATGTTGCCGGAAACGGAAACATGGTACGTATCGGAAAATATTATCGGAAATGGAAATATTACCAGAATCGGAAATATTGCCGGAAACGGAAATATTGTCAGAATCGGAAATATTATCGGAATCGGAAAATAATTCCGGAAACGGAAATATTAAATATTTGTTCGAAACGGAAATTGATTCCGGAATCGGAAATATTAAATATTGTTCGTATCGGAAATGAATTCCGGAACCGGGAATTTAATCGGAATCGTATCGTTCGAAATAGCATCGGACGAGGCCTGCCGGACGAAGGCCCAGCACGAAGTCGGGCCATCGCCTAGCGAGCCGCACGCACCAACGCACGCCTCGACCAGGCCCAGCGCAAGGCCAGGCCCAGCCAAGGGCGCGCGCGCGCGCGACAGCACAGCAGCGTGCGCTGTGCGCCTGACGTGGGCCGCAAGGCCTGCGCGGGTGCACGGCTTGTGCAATGCTTGTGCGGGAAATCCTAATCCTATTAGGATTTGTGCAAAGATTAAAATCCTAATCCTATTAGATTTGTTTTGTTATTTAGAGTCCTAATAAAGTTCTAACTAGCAAATCCACATCCTAGTAGGATTACAATTCCTTTTCCATACTCCTATAAATAAGTGCCTAGGGTCACAATTTATGGGTACGATTGAAGTATTCAAAGGGTAAGTTTTTGAAATAAAATCAGCCATACACTTGCAAACACTAGCCGAAATTCCTAAGCACCTTAAGGGCGATTCTAGTTGGTCTAACTTGTGACGGATCCGGACGTACTGTGGACTATCTACGGAGGGACGACATTTGGAGTCCTAAAGACTTGTTCTTGTTCGGTTCGGGCGCAGCTAGGGAAGGCACGCTACAACATGTATGCATCTATTCTATGCTAAATGATTATGTGTAAATAATATGCTTTCCTGGCTTTATGGTTTTTCCGCATGATTTATGAATTGTCATATGTATCATAACCTAACAGTAAATTGTATTTAGTATTGAAAAGGGCGACAAACCTAGACAAAATGTAAACTAACCCTAATCCATGTTTACCTATTGATGTCGACATGTTCACAGGTTAGAAAACTTCTTCTTCTTGAGAAGGCTCTTCGCGTTCGAACTTGAGGCTGATGAAAGCTCTGTCCTTTAGAGGGACCCCCAACAGCACAGCAGTCTTTTCTATGGCTTCGGCACCAACACCAACTGTGTCGAAAGATGCACCTACAAAAACACAAAAGTGAGACAAAGTCAAATCAACAAGCCCAAAAAACACCAAAAACAAACAAAATACCTCTAGCCATCCACTCCCCCGTCAAGAAGTCGGAGTCGGGCCCTAAACTAGCCAACTCCACAAAAAAGAACCGACCCATCCACCCGCGGTCGTTCGACTTGTCCGCACCAAGAAGAGCCTCCCTGTCATCCTTGACATGCAGCAAGTACCTACCAACCCCATAATTTTGGACCTTGTAGGTGTACACAAGGTCCTCAACCCGGAACTCCATATCCAGTTCGCCAGCCAGGTGGTCGACCAAGTGCATCACCCTCCAGACCTGCGGCACAGCCAGCGCCCTTAGAACTCCTCGCACCAGTGGCGAGAAGGGATAAGTATACCCAATTTTGAAGGGATACTCATAGAAGCACACCCAGCCGTCCGATACCCAATCGGCCCGTTCGTCGGGCTGCGGCAAACAAATTACCGCCGACGGAGGAAAACCACACTCCTCCCTGAGCGCCTCCACATCCTGCTTCCCCCAAGTGGCCGGCCGAGCATTCTTTCTGTCCAGAATGTGGGTAGGGCTGAAAATCGGCCCCTCAGTCAGATCGCACTCCACCACCACTCTCTTGTTCTTCGCACGGGTGGATTTCGTCCCCATTCGTTGCGACATAGAAGGAATCGAAGAAAGAAAGAAGAAAAGAAGAAGATGGAAGCCGAGCAGTTACCTGGAAAAAGGAGAGAGAAAGAGCGCCGATCGTTTTTTCTGGGAAAGAGAAGAGAGAGATTGCAGAAGTGATTGCAGATGGCTGGAAGCGCAGTCCTATTTATTAGCGCAGATGGATGGTTGGCGTCTCCAAGGCAAAAGTCATCATGATCTTGACGCCGTCAGTGTTGGGGAGGTTAAGAGGCGGTTTCCGTTTTTTCCTTCTGTGAAACCCATTTCTCCTTTTTTGAACTTCCCGGAATAAATTCAAAATGGGTTTGGGGACAATTGTTAGGGGTAAAAATACCCTCTTGATGACATGGGCATACGTGGCAAGCATTGCTTACGTGGCTGCCAACAAGGCGCAAGGTGGCATTATTCGAACGGCATTCCCAACTGCTGGGCTCAAAACGGACGTTACAAACCTTTGATGAAGCCGGCCTTCATTACGTATTTATTATCTAATTATGAGCAATTATTTCATAAACGTTACATTCTTGTTGTAAATGCCTATAAAATGGCTTAGTCTTGTCTATCTTACATACATGATTTCCAAGCAATAAACCTACGATTATCTTATGCTATTACAACTTGCTCTCACCATTTTCAATTATCTAGCTCGATCGATTGTTAGCACCCTCATCAAGGCAAGTTCGCCTCTAAGTCGAATTTGCCCAAAACAATATCCATTTGAGAATGTAGTTATAGATCAATTGAAAGCTTTGTATTACAGGTGTATGGATAGCTAAATCCATTTGAGAATGTAGCTATAGATCAATTGAAAGCATTGTCATAAGCTCAATTTAAAGCATTGCCGTATATAAGCTCAATTTAAAGCGTTGCCATAAACTCAATTGAAACCGTTGCCATAAGCTCAATTGAAACCGTTGCCGTAAGCTCAATTGAAAGTGTTGCCATAAGTTCCATTGAAAGCGTTACCATAAGCTCGATTCAAAGCGTTGTTATAACTAAAAGTAAAAGTGTTGCTATAACTCAATAGAAAATGTTGCTATTTATACAATTAGACGTGTTACCATAAGTGTAAGAAAGTGTTGCATTAGTTTTAAACTTCAACCAACCACCAACTAATAAGTGTTGCCTTAAGTTGGCAAAAATTGTTGCCTTAAACGTGTAAATGTTGGCTAAAGTTGTTAAATAACTGTTGCCTTAAGTTAAAAGTGTTGCCTACAAAAAGCGTTGCCATAGTTAATTATGACAACAGTTTATTATAACTGTTGCCTAAATCCGGGAAATTGTTGCCATAAACTTATAGCAACGCCCCCTATTGGTAACGTTTTTCAAACCGTTGCTATAGGCCTATTGCAACGGTTAATTGATCTATGGTAACTGTTTATTGCCGTTGCTATAAGCCTATTTTGTAGAAGTGGATGTTTCCAGTGCGGTGATTCTGACCATCAAATCAAAGACTGCCCTCAGTGGGAAAATGAAAAAGGGAATGGCAAGGGAAATGATCAATACAAGGAAAGATTCAACAAATCTACCTTTTCCAAACCCAACTTCAAGAAGGCAATAATCGAAGCTCGGGGAGAAGCCACTGACTCGGAAGAAGATGAGGATCAACAAGGAGAAATATCAAACCTTTGTCTTATGGCAAAGATCGATGAATCAACCCAAGATCATCAAGTGAAGTAAGTTCCTCAACTCTTCAATGTCTGTCTAAAATTAAATTAGTGGAATTATTGATAGAAACTCTAGACAATTTTAAAAAGCTTATCGCAATAAAGGCTCAAAGTGACAAGGCAATGGAACTTAGCAAAAAACACATAACCTACCTCGATAATGCTAAATCTGACGTACATGGTAGGTTCTTTCAGTTGCCTGACAGGAACACCTCTCTTAAAGACTCTTTTGAAAGAGTTAAAAATGTATATATTATGCTTGATGAAGCTAACAATGTTGATGAAATTCCGGAACAGGAAGATTTCAAAATTAGTTTAATTCGTTTTACAGATAATGATGAGGAAATCTCTCCTAGAAGACATCAAAATAGAATAGCAGATCCACAAACACAAGAAACTGCTACTAACCAAGAAGTCCATGTACGAAGAAATCCAAGAGTTCCTGCTCCTGAGGAACCAGTAACTGCTGATCCTGAGGAACCTGAAGAAGATCAAGAAACCTCTAATGCAGAGGATCTAATAGAAGTTCCAGTTCACGTACAAGAACAAGGATCTCAGGAAACAGAAGGAACTGAGGAGACCTTAGATGTTTTAGTGGCACAATTTCAACCTAAGTCCTGGAAACATCAAAGTTCTCACCCAATGGAACTGATCATCAGTGACATTAGGAAAGGAACTCAGACAAGGCCTCAACTAAGGAACTTCTGTGCTTTCCATGTGTTTCTCTCCACAATCGAACCAAGGAACCACACTGAAACATGGGAAGATGCTGATTGGATCACTGCCATGCAAGATAAGTTAAATGAGTTGCAAAGGAACAAGGTGTGGCATCTGGAACCCAAATCAAAGAATCAGAAGGTCATAAGTGGGTGTCCAGGAACAAGCTCGAAGAACATGAAACAATCATCAAGAACAAGGCAAGGTTAGTAGTCAAAGGCTACAATCAATAGGAAGGTATTGATTTCGAAGAACCTTTTGCTCCTGTTGCTAGATTAGAAGCTATTCGTATCTTAATTGTTTTTGCACCCTTTATGCATGGGATTTAAGTTGTATCATATGGATGTCAAATGTGCTTTCTTAAATGGTTTTCTTGAAGAAGACGTCTATGTGGAACAACCCCCCGGTTTTGAGAATCCCGAATTTCCGAACCACATCTATAAGCTTGACAAAGCTCTTTATGGGTTAAAGCAGGCTCCTAGATCGTGGTACGAGAGATTATCCAAGTTTCTTTTACAAAATGATTTTAAACGAGGAAGAATTGATAAAACTCTATTTTTAAAATCAAAAGGATCTGACTCACTAGTTGTACAATTTTACGTTGATAATAATATACTGTTTGGTACAACTAATGAAAGTTTGTGCAAGGAACTTGCAAAGTAAGTAAGCAGAGAGAAGCACGAGAAAATGAGATTGGAACTCGGGATGATCAAGCTAAGATAAGTAAGCTGGACAGTTCCTCTCGAGGTATTACTTTTATAGATTTATGCATAACTACTGTATACCATGATAAATACATGTGCGTAAAGCATAACTGAAGTTTACCATTGTTAAGGAACAACCAAAAATTTAGAATTAAAATATGTATTTAATTAGTCAATAATATGAGATACGTGATTTAAATAGTTCTACTAAAATAGGAGGATCATGGATATATTCTTTTATATTGCAATTTTTTTTCTCATCTTTTATTTATTTTATTTTTCCACAAATTATTTTTATTTTTTCTTTTATAAATATATCCATAAACTTTTTTTATGTCCATCAAATTTCGTTTTTTCCAAAATTAAAAGCTAATGGATCACACCTATGGATCTCTCATACCCAAGACCACCATCTCCCCAATTCCACCGCCACAAAGCCTAAAGATAAAAAAACCCCCAAATTCAAACACCACAAACCCTAAAAATCAAAGACCCCCAAATTAAAATCCTAACCACCACCACCGGCGGCCGGACATAGTACGCCACGACCAACGGCAAGCTCGGCTCAGCGACCGGACTCGACCCGGCCAACCGTCCGAGCCCAGCGGCGTGCGTCGAGCCTAGCCGCGTGCGTCTAGCCCAGCCGCGAAACACATTAACCTCCCTACTTCGGCCTCCCTCGCCAGTGACCCACAACCCGCCGACCGTTGCCGGCCAGCCACCACCACTCCTCGTCCCGTTCTGCCCCGACACCGCCACATACAAACACCCAAGTCCTATCCGGTCGTTCCACCTGTCCATTCGCCGGCAACCCAAACAAATGCCACGACGAAACGCGGGCCACCAGCGACGGCGACCCACGTCCCTCGTTGGTGGCTGTCGCTGAATCTAAGGCTGCCGGTCACTGAATCTAAGGTCGTTGGTGACCCTATGGCGACGCAGACTCGCCGGCGAACACACCACGGCGGCGGTAACCCACGACCCAAACTCGTCAACCACCCTAAACTCACCCTCTCTGTGCGGTTCGACGCAAGCCACCAAGGAGGAGCTCGAAAAAAAAAAAAAAAAGGGCAGCTCGTTCTCAGGGGGAAATTACCTCATCCCCTGTTCTTTCGGTTGAGGATGCAAATTTGGTGAAGAGGTTTGCAATTAATATTGAGGAACTTATGGGTTATGATTTATATATGAAAGGGAAAACGTTGAAAAGAATATATATATATATATATATATATATATATATATATATATATATATATATATATATATATATATATATATATATATATATATATATATATATATATATATATATATATGAAAGGGTTAAAAAGGTGGTTCCTAAAGTGAACAGTCCTCTGTTGTTTGTTGATATATCTTGTGAGAATGAGGATAATGATGAGAATGTGGAACTTGAGAAAGGATATGAATCGATATGCAGTTGAGAAAGAAACAACCTAAACTTGCTACATACCCAAGCCATCTTCCTTGATCCTTTCTATTTGTGTTACATTACACTTTTGATTTTTTTTTTGGAACATTTTTTTTTATATTATTTTTGGTATGTAACCCTCTGTTGGGAAACATAACGATTTTTATTCTTTTATTTCTGTGGAACTCATAAGTGATCGTATCTCTAAAAACTTGGCTCGTTAGGTATTATGTTTTATATTCAAATTTAGTACGTTGGAACTTAACTTTGAGGCTAACTTAGTTTGCCAACCGTTGATCGGAGGGTGCTCTAATCGGTATATATTAGTATTGTGTTTTTCTACTTTTTGTTAATGCCAACAGGGGGAAATGAATGCAAACTTAACTTAAATTGATCACTTGAGTCCGTCTCACTACTCTCTTCTCGATGTAAGCTAATTTTTTTGTTAAATTTTGTTTTTCGCTTTCATTTTTATTTCGTTTATTAAAATTAATTTTTCTTTTCCTTAATTTCACTTTCGGTAGATTAAATTAATTTTAATAAATCTACTTTATTGTTTTGTTTTATATTTATTCTAATTGATTATAATTATATTTAGTGAAAGTTTTCTTTTGTTGTCATCACCAAAAAGGGGGAATATTGTTGACCCTAAAGTTTTGATGATGACAAAACAAACTCCTGACTATTGTTTAAGTTATGTTGCATAATAGGTTCCGAGATCCTTAGAGGGATAATCCTAAGTTAGGGAGATCCTAAGTTGGATAAACTAAGCAAAGTGGAATACATGCAAGTCACTTGATCCATGTCAGACACTACGTTGAAGAATTAATCATTTGGCAAGTTTACAAGGCGAGATCCTTAGGCGAGTTCCTAAGGTGAGATCCTCATATATTATGTGGATCCTCGATGTTTCAGAGAAGGAAGAAACTATGAAGACTTCGAGTGAAGCTTCCTAAAGGTGTAACATGAAGACTATAACATATGAGATTATGTTTAGGATTTATGTAAGTATTTAATAATGTTTATACGTAGTTTGGAAAGAAAGGAACATAAATATTGTGGTACGTTTTAATTGAAATATATTAACTGTAATTATAAAAGAGTTTTAAATTAGAAAATCTTTTTTAATAAATAAAATGAATTTAATTAATAAATGTAAACATAGGATTCTGTTTTCATTCTCCTTGTTTCTCAAGTAAAAGATTTTCCATGATCCTTAAAACTCTCCCACGTATTTCTGTTTAAACGTGCAATTAGTGTTTTGATTTGGTCTCCCCTGTTTCTTTCCAACTATGCCCATGTTACTGAGTAGTAACAGTTAGTGGGTAGTTGATGAGAACATGGGTATCCAACCTTAGGTAAAACTCCTCTATAAAAGGAAAAGATTTTTTGCTTTTCAAAACACAACTGATTTCTACAAAATATATCTTAAAGGGCTTAAACGTTTTAAAAGAATCAGTTTGCAAAATTGAGTGTTCCTTGAGTTCCTTATTGGTATAAGCTTTATTATGTACTAGAGTTTATCTATCATATTGTATGTTGGGTTTAAGGGTTGAGTGATCCTTGAGTGACTTAGAGTTAAGTCAAAGAGAAAAAGAGCAACTTAGAGTTAACTCAAAGATAAAAAGAGCGACTTAGAGTTAAGTCAAAGAAAAGGAGCGACTTAGAGTTAAGTCTGAGAGAGAAAAAGGAGCACAATAATCGACGGGGATTGCTGTGGGGAACTCGTGTTCGAGAGGAACTCGAGTTAAGAGTGTATTTGTAATAGAGTTATTGCATTAATACAAAAGAGTTGTGACGTTCTTCTTGATTAAGATCAAGAAGGTTCCTCAGTTTTATATCTTTCTTCGCTCGTTGTTCTCAGTCTCTTTATTGTTTAAATTCCGCAAGAAACTTACCCAAGTTCCCAAGAAAGAATTCACCCCCCCTCTTGTCAAGTGTTCCTACTTGTAGACACTAAATTTGTGTCTCCCCTCTGGGATCCAGATGATAACGATACCATTATCCTTACTAGGCGGTAAGAATAACTCCAGGCGGAAATCCCAATTGCTAAGAACATCTCCAAAATTCAAAGTCCAAAGTCCAACCCCGAGACCGTTCCCCTCCCGGAACTCGGTACAAAATACAACTCTCAAAAAATCAAATTCAAAATCCAAGTACAATCTCATCTAGTAGAATATCCCATTGGTTTTACTAGGCCTTTTCCACTCAAAATCATATAAGGCAAGTCAAATTCGGGCGCCGACCCACAAAACCGAGCAAGCCGGGCCCCGTCCCGTAAAACCAGATTTCAAAACCCGAGAAAGGCTTGTTTTTAGACGAAAAAATAATGCCTTAACCTCCAAGCAATCACAAAACGCCAAGCCTAGTACTATTCGTACAAAGGTACAACACCTCAAGACAAAATCAAGGACGGCATCTTTTCGTCCTTTTTGGCGGCATTCAGGCCACATAAGCAGCGCACTGCGCTGGTTCAGCGTGTTGCGCTGGCGTGTGCTGGCGTCTTGCACCCATTTTTCCTATAAATCCACCTCATTTTCAGCATCAAAGGGAGGCAACAACAGATACAACGTCGTAATTTTGACATTACGCCTCAAAATACAAATCAAAAACTCCTCAAAAACACATACAAACTCCAAAAATTCTAAGCAATTGGGAGCTCTAAAAGGAATTCTAGCCTAAACCTAAGTAGGTAATTCCGAATCCTACCATATTCAATCATGCTTTTTTAATTTCAAAATGATTAGCAAGTTGGCATTTTTGTTATTAAAAATGTCACTTGCAACAATCATACAACTTTTTCCAAAATCCAAACTTTTCAAAACCTAAACTTTTCAAAATGCAATATACAAATTTCAAGATTCGAGGATGTTCAAGTTGTGTGCAATCACCTATTTGAACTAGAATCACCTTCAAACATGGAGTAATCAAAGATGACACCTTTTTAACTTCTAAAGGTTTAATCTTTTGAGATTCAAACCTCCATCTTTTCAAAATACAATTTCAAGTTTTCAAGTTTCAAAATCCCATGATGTTTCGGGTTGTTCATGACTACTTCCCTAAACTAGGATCCTTTCAAGTAAGAGCATATGAAAGATCTAACTTTTTCAACATTAAAAGGCCCGATCTTGTAGATTCAAGTCTCTTAAGTTTCAATATTTCAAATACAAGTTCAATATTTCAAATACAAGTTCAATATTTCAAGTTCAAGTTCAAATATTTCAAGTTCAAGCTTTCAATTTCAAGTTCAATATGCAAAGTCTAGGACACTTGGGTTGAGCAACCTCTCCCAAGCCGAGATTTTCGGCTTTAAATTCGTGTCGGGCGCACTTATTTTTAAAGAGCCGCTTGGCGTTCGAATCTCATGTGCCCAAGTACAAATTTCAATTATGCACCTTACAATTCCGCAATTTCAATACCGCAATTACAATATCGCACTTTCAATACCGCAATTTCAATATCGCACTTTCAATTCCGCACTTTCAATTCGCACTTTCAATTCCGCAATTTCAATTCCGCACTTTCAATTCCGAAATTTCAATTCCGCACTTTCAATTCCGCATCTTTACTTGCCTAGTCCATTTCTAGGCAACGTGGACCTACTCCCTAGTCCATTTCTAGGGGGTCTTGCTTTTACTAATTCCGCACTTTATTTTCTATTGTGATGTTTCTTTAATTGCTTTATTGCTTTCATCACCACACATGCTAAATACAACAAAATACAAGGTTACATCACGCTTAACAAAGATAATTTCTTGGACAAACCGGCCTTAGGTTCCTTAAATTAATCTTTAAAGCAAAGTGACCACCATACAAAGTAGAGATTCTATTTGCTCTAAATTCAAACCCACATAGTCTAATCTAGGGTATATTTTCGAAAATGTTGTGCCAACGTACTTGAATATTTCTTAAGCTCGCCGAATAACCATTTCGTTCCCGTGCCCGGATCTCACCCATCCGTTTCGAGGATTCAAAGCCTTATCCAAAATAGAGTCACATGCGGTCTATCCAAACGAGACTTTAAATAATGTTTGGTGGCG
Organism: Spinacia oleracea; assembly: GCF_020520425.1. NCBI lineage: Eukaryota > Viridiplantae > Streptophyta > Magnoliopsida > Caryophyllales > Amaranthaceae > Spinacia > Spinacia oleracea. Next base: position 156,381,420 of record NC_079490.1, on the reverse strand, counting down.
ACTCCTTCGAGGTGCAAAAAATCCAACGGTTCTCTAAAACGAACCGCCGCGCGCCCCCTTTGTGGAAGGGAAAAAACCCCCTCTACAATTCTGGAGACTCCACTGGGGACTCTCTAACTTCAATTTCAAAAAAGGGAGCAGATTTCGAGCAATAAGCCACTGATCTGCTTAAGTACTGGGTGCTAGCATTGGCGCCAGGCGCAGCCCCTGCGCCCAACGCCCCTGCCTGCATCCAGGACAGTGGCTCACAGTGGCTTGTCGCCCTCTTTTGCTCAACTTTTCGTGTTGGGAGTTAGTCTGTTTTTGAACTTCGAAGGACGCTCCCAAACCTCGTGAACGAGTGCCGAAAAACGAGCTTTACAAATACAAATTCAAGTACGATTTCAATTTTCAATTTCTAAGCATTTCATGCATTTTTCGAAAACCATATTTGTGCAAAATGAATTTCTACCTTTGCCCAAACGGATGTGTTCTACATTCGGGCTAGCCCCGGGGGCAACAAAATGGTGACTTTCCATACGGTTCTTGACCAAAGTGTGTGACCATTTCCGCGCCTACCGAAACTTGGTATTTGCTTGACATTCCCGATGTCAAGTATGGAGGCCGTCTGCCGACACACACATCCCTTAGGCGGATGTGCAAGCTTGTCGCCGGATCCGTCTCTTAGCCGAGTACCTTTTGACACCCTAAGCCGACCACTTGCATCATACAAAACTTAGACCGACCTTAGGTTGAGAACTTTGCATGTCGCATTCATATTCATGACTAGTGTGACAACGTGCTACTTGTGCATTGTGTGGGCGTCTTTGCATGCGTGAATGGCTAACCTCGAGTTCTAGCTTGCCAAAACCCATTAGCCTCCAACTAGGAAACCGAACCCCTAGGAGCATCATTCAACCTCATGCATCTAAATCGCCGATTTTCGGGTCTTTAGGAGTGTCACTCCATTTTATTCAAAACCCTCAAACACGCCTCACGCACAAATGGCAAAATCAATATTCAATCCAACGGCGTCATAATGCCGGATTTTCGAGTCCAAATTCCAAATTCCAAACTTCAAATTCAATCCAACGGCGTCATAATGCCGGATTTTCAAGTCATAATTCCAAATTTCGAGTTCAAAATTCAGTCCAACGGCGTCATAATGCCGGATCTTCAAATCCAAATTTCAAGTTTCCCATTCAAAATCCAATTTTCTAGTCCAAAACCTCAATTTTCAAGTCCAAATCCAACGGCGTCATAATGCCGGATTTTCTAGTTCAAATTTCGAGTTTCAAGTTTCAAGTCCAAATCCAACGGCGTCATAATGCCGGATTTTCTAGTTCAAATTTCGAGTTTCAAGTTTCAAGTCCAAATCCAACGGTGTCAAATGCCAGATTTTCTAGTTCAAATTTCGAGTTTCAAGTTTCAAGTCAAAACTCAAAACCCAACGGCGTCATAATGCCGGATTTTCTAGGTCAAATTTCGAATTTCAAATTCATAATTCAAAACTCAAATCCAACGGCGTCATAATGCCGGATTTTCTTGTCAAAATTTCAAGTTCAAAATTCACAACCCAAATCCAACGGCGTCATAATGCCGGATTTTCTAGTCAAAATTTCCATTTTGAAATTCAAAACCCAACCCAACGGCGCCATAATGCCGGATTTTCTAGTCCAATTTCCAAGTTCAAAACTCAAATCCAACGGCATCATGCCGGATTTCCTATTTCAAACATTCAAGTCTTCAAACCTCAAACTCAAGTTGCCCATTCCAACCTCAAAACCTCAAGTCCAAATATCCAAACTCATCACCGGCGTAATGCCAACTTTTCAACTCAAGCCTCAAATTCCATGTTCAACCTTTCGAATTTCAAGTCCCATACTCAAAGTTTCAACTCCCAAATTCACGCCGTCGTAATGTCGACTTTTCCATTCCATATTCCAAACCTCAAGTTCAAAATTCCTATATCCAATCTTTCAAATCTCAAGTCCTATATTCGAAGCTTTCAAATCCCAAATCCATGATGGCATGATCTTCCTCATTCGATCTCATTCTCAAACACTTCAAAATTCCAAGTCCACGGCGGCATAATGCCGGACTTTCCAAGTTCCAAATTCAATGTCTCAAATCCATGGCGGCATAATGCCGGATTTTCCAAATTCAAGGCCTCATATTCTATATACAAAAGTCTGTCTCTTTCCATTTCAAAATTCAAACTTCAAATCAAATTCAAACTTCAAGCTACGAAAAAAATTCCTTGTCTTCCAAATACAAAAGTCAAAATACTTCCAACGGGTTGAAAATCCCCTGAAATAATACAAATTCAATTTTCCGACGGGTTGAAAATCCTCTAAAATAATACAAATTCAATTTTCCGACGGGTTGAAAATCCCCTAAAATAATACAAATTCAATTTTCCGACGGGTTGAAATTCCCCTAAAATATTTCGAAATTCAACGGGTTGAAACTCCCCTAAAATATTCTACTTTCAATGGGTTGAAACTCCCCTAAAATATTCTACTTCCAACGGGTTGAAAATCCCCTAAAATAATACAAATTGAAGTTCAAGTTCTATCTTCGGGTTGAAATTCCCTTGAAACAATACAAAATAAATCTCTCTTCGGGTTGAAATTCCCTTCAAATATTCCAAGTCCAATCGGGTTGAAATTCCCCTAAAATATCGACAGGTTGAAATTCCCTTGAAATAATACAAAATTCAATTTCCTAGTACGAGTCCGATTTCCAAATTCTCGAGCGGGTTGAAATTCCCCGGCCCAAAGCAGTTCAAATTCCAATAGGTCGAAATGTTCTTTTTCGATTTCCCAAATTCTAGTACAAAGAGTCGGCTTCTACAAAAGACTGAAGGCTCCTCTCAAACACTTCTAACGGGTTGCAAATCCCGGATACAAGTACAAAAATCCAAAATCCCGTATCTTCGGAGTGGCACTTAGAGTCAAGTCTAGGTCTCATTCATTGCATGCATATCATATCATGTGTCGGGAAGTCCAAGTTCTAAAATCGCGTGGTATGTTTTAACTAGAAGTCCAAGGATCCTGTGGGTTCGCCGAAGAGGGGAGAGGTTGAAAAGAACTCCATCAGCCCTAGCCTCCCGCATAACCGGTATCGAACAAGCAGCCAGATCGTCTCCAGCAAATCAAACTCCTAGTCCCATTCAAGGAACAGTCCAAATGTCTGCCTCTGATCAACTCGCTCAACTCCTAGCGGCTTTCGCCAGCCTCAGTGCCAATGTGGAGAAGATAAGCAACCGATTGGGTGCCGTGGAACAGGGTGCCCCTACTGATGACCTAACCAAGAAAAATGAAAGCCTGGTCAGTAAAGTTACCAATCAAGAAAACTACTTTGACACCTCAATAAAAGACAACCTCAAGGGGAAGGCGAATCTGCCGGACAAGTTCTCCGCCAATGACATTCCAAAGTTCAAATCAACTGACAATCCCAAATACCACCTCAAGAACTTCAGAGCTACAATGGCCATCAAGGGGGTTGAACTGGAACTATACCCTGTTGTATTCTTCATGTCTCTGGAACCTGTCTGCCAGAAATGGTATTATTCACTCAAGGAGCATCAAACATGCACGTGGGAAGCAGTCGCCCGAGCATTCATGGAGCAATATCAACCGAACCTTCAACTCCAAACTACTCTAAGGGAGCTAGAGGTTCTCAGGCAGGGACCGCAGGAAAGCTTCACTACTTACCTCAAACGGTGGAGGGAAATGGCATCCCAAATGGTAACTCGGCTCTCCGAGAGAGAGTTAGTCAAAATCTTCATTGCCGGTCTTCTCCCGAAATACAACTCTCATATGAAGTACCTCGGTCTAGAGAGCTTCAAAAGAACCTACGACATCGAGGTCGAAATAGAGGATGACCTGATGAAAGCACCAGCAGGCCCAGCTCCACAAGCTGAGAAGTGGAAGGGAAAGAGACCTGAAGCAACGTCCAAAGTTCATGAGGTCAACGCCCTAGAGGCTCCTCAAGGTCCAAAGTCAAGCAACTTCAAGAACAACGCTAACCAGCGCAGCTACCAAGGCAGACCACAGAGGGTGTTTACAAACCTTGGAATGTCTTACAGTGAGGCATTCGATCGGCTGGTTGAGAAGCAAGTCATAGCACCAATCGGTCCAACACCAGATCCTCCGGTCGACAAAAGATCCAAGAGTTGAGATCCGGCAGCCCATTGCAAGTACCATCAAGGAAAGGGTCATGACATCGAGGACTGCTACAAGCTTAAGCACTTGATCCAGAACATGGTCGACAATAAGACCTTAACCTTACCACCCGGGGCCAAGCAACCTCCCTCGGTCCAAGCCATCTCCTATGACTGTGAAGATGAAGAAGATGGATTTCCATGCAATTTGATCTCTACAATATACAAGCCAGGTTACGAGCTGATGGTTCCAAGCTTTTTCCATCTACTCCCAAATGCTCAAAATTAGGTGATCCCCGAGCCTAGGGTAACCACCGATATTCAAGAAAACATCTGCCCCCTCGCCACCTTGAAGGCTTTAGGGTTCTCTGAGTACGATCTCATGATAAGTGCCCAACAGACTGTCAAACTCCAGGGTGCCTCATACAAAGTCTTGGGAGTCCTAGAACTGGTTATCTCCTTTGACACCTATTGCAACAGTGCCGAGTTCCTAGTCATTGATGTGCCTGTCAATTTCGACCTCCTATTCGGAGAACCTTGGTTCGAGGAAATATTGGATGGCCCTGCCTGCCTCACCCTCAAAGGTTCAAGCTTCCGAGACACTCTCATCAAGCAAAAGCCGGCTGTACGCCAGGAAAAGGATGAGTGCATTAAAGAATACTATCACATGTGGGCAATCTCCGCCCGAGTAATCCAGCCCGAGCTGCCAGAGGGAAAGATGGTGAGAATGTTCCTCTTAGGGCTCAACACTTCATGCAAGGGAAGCTTCGCCGCATTTCCTTACAGTACATGGAACCAGGTATGGGATCAAGTCTTGAAGATATGTGCATGCAGCCCCATTTTCGATGATTATGACAATGATGCAGATATTTGGGAATACCCTGAGAACTATCTTTACGATTAGTGTCTTTGTCCAAGTCCAGAGTATGTCTTTCAATTTTCGAGTCTAACAATGAGTCTAAGTGTCTAAAACTAGAGTTTTGCATCAATCAAGAGCCTTTAAAGGCCGAGCTTCAAGTCAAAACAGTCGATGTAATGATTGCTGATTTCAATAACACTTCAATTTCTGCTTACTCTTCGAGTTCTAATTCAAAACACAATCCTAATCTAAACAACTTTTCTTCACAAGAAACTGACTTTGAAATTCTAAAAGCTATTGAAAATCATGAAAACAGGACGCCCATAATTGAGGAAACAGAAAAAACCAACCTTTCTAACAGTAGTGATCCAAAACTAGTTCAGATTGGTTTAACTCTTTCTCAAGCAGAGCGGGATGATCTTATCAAGCTACTTTCAGAGTATGCAGACGTCTTCGCATGGTCCTATCATGATATGCCAGGGGTTGATCCAAGCATCGGTCATCATACAATTTCCCTCATTCCAGATTCAAAGCCCATCAAGCAGAAACTCCGTTGCATGAAACCGGATGTTTCCCTCAAAATTCATGCTCGGGTTTAATTGTAACCTGACTGTGGGTTGGCAACGTGTCTAAACGGACCATCGTTTCGTGGCCGTCTACCTTTCATGGTTTTGAACAAGTCTTTGCGGCCCATAGGATGTATGTCACCATTTAGAACTGGCCTAGTTCTGCCATTACTTGGGTCCTTGCGGAATGACTGGTGGGACCATATGCGAATATTAACAGAGACCTTTGCCTTGAGGTCGAGTCCGTCTTTTTGAATTTGTCCAAGCACGGGACGCAGCCTGAAAGTGTTGTTTCAACTTGCATCGTGTATTTTCTTTCTTTCGAGCCCCCTAGCATTCGTACTTGGTGGTCGCTCTTTGCCAAGAAAAGTGCGTATTTTATAACGTCCTTGATCGTGTTTGGGATCGTGCTCGTAAGTGCGAGCGACCTTGGTAGTGGTATGCTACTTTGATGAAATCGTGGAGTGTGACTTCATTTTCTGGGCAACAAAGTTTGCTTCATTTTTCAGTGATTAATACATCGAGCTTACTTCGGCCCGGATTGATCTTTTTGACAAATAAACGCTTTTAATTTGAGAAACCAACGACGTAAAGATTTTTTTTTGTTCCGAAGAATGACCTTGATTATTATATGTTTTTTTTTATTTCTTTGAAAAATGTACACATATTTTTTGAGACGAGTCTAAGTTTCGACATTTGCTTTCACTATTTGGGCTCTAAAAGTGCTTTGGGCTTGATCTTGATTACAACAGGGCCCCGTGTCTACAAACACGGTTTTAGGCATTTTCCTGGTTCGCGTTTTGGAAGAGTTGGGCCTTTGGCTGCATTTTCATCGCCCCGGGCCAGGCGTTAGATATTTTGGCGCCCAGCCTCGGGCGCTGAAAAAAACTTTTGGAATCCTGATCACCATGTTTTTGTTTTTCGGGGCAATGAGGTATGCCCTTTACCAGATGAATTTGCCGCAATCCTGGGTTATCCTACCAAATGCTACTCCTGCTACCCCTGGCACTGTTGAAGAGGGTAAAACAACTATAGGGGCTTTCCTAGGACTAGATGATGACACGCTTGCTGAGATCATTGTGGGTGATAAGGTTAATTTGGCGAAGCTTGCAAAACATCACTTTAGGCCTAGTAAAAATATGACTGAACAGAAATTGAATATCCGGGCACTCTTGTATTCTGCTTGTTGAACCACTATTTACTGTCGAATAACAATGGTGAGTTTGGTGACATAAGGTTGATTCCCCTGATCAGTCAGATGGAGAGTTGCTATTCTATTATGCTGTTGATTGTTGCCGAGACCTTGTTGGGTGCGGATGAGTTAAAGAAGGATGCCAAGTCTGAAAATTTCAAAGGGAGCCCCCTATTGCTGCAGGTAATTGATCGTTTATTTGCGCGCATATAATTATTTTTTCCTTTGTTTGCCTCTGCCTGGAGCTGATATTCAGCGCCCAGGGCTGGGCTTCGGTATTTCTGGCGCCTGGTCTTGGGCGTTGAAAATGCGTCCCATGCCTTCTTATTTTTCTGATCGTACCCGTTTTTTTCGCAGACTTGGCTCATGGAACGACTTAGGCTTCTAGAAGCTCCTGCCGATCCTAAACATTATCGCCCTATAGCCTTAGGCAACCGAAAGTATTTGCACCAAGGCCAGGACGAGGCCGAACGGGTTCAAGCGTGGCTAAGTATTACGGTGGCCTCCCGCGTTGGACCGTGACTACAGATGGCTTTGTGGGTCTTTCCGAGAATTATAAGTTGTGGATGAGTTCCGATGATAAGGCTGTGAGAACTAAGGCTCGAAATGAAGAGCCGACTGAACTTTTGATACCTCGAGGTAGGGCTAAGTATGAAAGCCGTAATCCTGCTAACCCTCGCGAAAATGGCATTAAGACTGTGAAAGCTCGTCCTGATCGAAAGCGAAAGGAAATTCCTCCCCGTTCCAGTTCTAGGCCTAAAAAGGTACCTAACATGAAGGGGCCTGCTGTTCCCAAAAGAAATGCAAGCTCTCGCGGAGATCGTCACCGGAATAATGTATGGGTTACGAAAGTTCAGCCCCCAGTAGAACCAGTGGCTAATCCAACTGATGTTGATAATCCTTCCCTCCCATTATTTGTGCCCTTGAGGCTGAGCGGGCTATAGCTGTTCATACTGAAAATGTTTCTGAGGCCTCGGCATCCTTGGAAGTTAGTGTCAAGGAGCCTGTTCTTATGGTGATTGATATAGGGGCAGCGCAGAAGCCCGTGGAAGTGGACCCTGCGAACATTGCCCTCTACAACACTTTGTTTGATGATCCGGAAGAACTCGAGTAGTGTAGTTCTTGTTAGGGTGTAGGTGCCCTTTATTCATTTCAGTTGTGTTTGTTTTTTCGTTCCCTAGCACTTTTGTTTTCCTTCTTATTTATTTTTAAATATTAATAAAGGCGTGATTTTATCTTTCTCATTTTCCTTTTGTCTCTCTCTTTTTTATTTGCTCATTTCTAACACTTATGCATGTTCTATTCTTTTTTATTTGATTGGACCAAATCCCTAAACAGGATTGCCTACGTATCCTTGTTAAATTACTTTAACTTAGAATCAGGTCGCGCGTAGTTCTAGCTAAAATAGATTCTAGGATGCCGAATTCGATAAGTATGTTCTGAGATGGAAGCATATTTATTTGAAACGGTAGAATAGGCAAAGTTTATTTTAATCTGCTGCTTTGTCGTAAGTCGAAATTTGCTTTATGATCTTTTTTTTTAGTACATGTATTTTGCGCATCGTTTTTTCATGTGTTTTTTTTGTGGTATGTATATGCTGTACCCCCCAAGTGTTCGTTATTTTTCCGTGTATGTGTGGATAAAATGACGAGCACTTCTCGGTAAACTTCGGCAAGCAGAGAGTTTTCAACGCCCAGACTGGGGCGTTAATGATTTCGGCGCCAAGCTCTGGGCGCTGAAGATGATTTCTGGGGTGATTTTTGGCGTGTTCCTTCTTTTCTTTCACATGTTTCTTGCTTTTATTTTTTTTCTTTGTTTTGTTTTACTTTTTATTCGTTAGAAATCAATTTTGACGCTCTTTCGGAAGCTTTTTGGACTGTTAGCGTGAGATGTATTTTCGTCCGGATTAATTTTATCTATTCGTGATTCAAAACGGCTTTGAAAATGGAGTTAGGGTGCGAAAGATGTGAAGATCTTTGTGTAGGGATTTTGGGTGGGTTGAGGTGCGTGTTGCTAATGATGTGGATAATGGGGTTATGTGTTTTTTTTTTAGCAACATTTGCATCGTTTGGATTTGATTTCTTTTTGGTTTCTTTGGGTCGCATGGGTTGACTTTTATGATTGCACGGATTGACCTTTATGTCTTGGAGGTAAGGTTTATTTTATGGATTTCGAGAATTGGTTTTGATGTCACGATTCAAGACCGAGTGGGCCTTGCTATTGGGCCTAAGGTGGGCCGCTTCCTTTTTTTTTTTTTTTTTTTGCAAATATGATTAGTGCTTGTTGTGTTAGAGCAATTTTTTTAGGAGAAATCTTACGCCTTTATTAATTTGGAAAGTAAGGAAAGCACACTGAAATAAATTAGCCTATATTCTAAGGGGTCTTGGGACCATCTCTAGAGTTTTTTTTTTTCTATCATCTAAAGAACTACTAGGCGTTTTGCTAAAGTGCTCTCTATGGCTCAAGCCTTTGGTTTAGTCTCGTAGAACTTTGGTCCTTCGCCTGTACTCATCTTGAACTCTATTCCCTTTGCATTAACCCACTGATATGTCTTCACCCATCCGTTCTCGGTGTCTTCTGGTGTTGATATAGGAGTGATTAACCGGGTTGGATTGAAACCTTCATCTTGTAGAGCTAGGGTGATTATTACAGTCTCGTCCTCCATAGGCCTCGATTCGTTAAACAATGTCCAGAGAGCTTGGTTGTCTAATATTTCAGGTGTTTCAGTCTTGGTGAGGTGGGGTGCCTCATTCATAATATGACAGTCATGGAAAATCTCAAATCCGGGTTTTAGCAGGCCATTCTAAACAAAGGGTTCAGGGAAGTCGCAACATGGGTGTTCTTCTCCTTCTCGGACAAACATACCGTTAAGGGTTCTTTGGTATGGGGGAAGAAGGGTGGTTTGTTTTGTCTTGGTTGGCTTAAGGCGTAGCCTAGACAAGTGGTCAGCAATATCTTCCTCCGTTAGTGTATAGCCTAGACCAAAGGGAGTAGTTTTGTCGGGTGGGGGATGGAACATGTTGTTCTTCTTCCTTATACCCAATGGAGTTCCCGGGAAATAGCCTTGAGCTAGCAATATTTTAGGGATGACCCGGGACGCTCGCGGGTCTAGAAATGCTAAATTGTAGTCCTCAATGACTTGGATGATTTCATCCACTTGAAAACCGTAAAGGTCTTCTGCAACATCGGTCGTTCCGACCATAGTACAACTAACGTCGAGAGGAGGGGCGCGTATTTCCAGAATTACCCCGTTATGGTTAAGTTTAACCATCTGGTGCAAGGTAGAAGCCACACCTCCTAAGTCATGGAGCCAAGGGCGCCCTAAGAGGAGGTTGAAAGTGGGCTTGATGTCAATTATCTGAAACTCCGTGGTGCGTGCCACAGGCCCGGTTTGTATTGTGAGGTTGATTTTTCCCAACACAGGCCTTCGAGAGTTATCATAGGCTCGCACACCTAGCGTGGAGGTTTGGAAGTCATCATTTCCTAGCTCCAAGAAATGGGCGGTTCGCAATGGGCAAACATTTACCGCTGAACCGTTATCTACGAGTGCTAGGGGGATGTTTTGTCCTTTGCATCCAACCACTAGATAGAGAGCCTTATTGTGGGCGCCTCCTTCTTTAGGTAAGTCTTTGTCAGTAAAAACTATTGCTTTTTCCTCAACATCTCTCGTGACATGGCTAACCAACGAGTCAGGTGTGATGTCTGTAGGGACTGAGATGAGGTCAAGTGAGCGAATAAGTTTTTCACGATGTTTCTTTGAAGTGCACATGAGATCCTAGATGGTAATCTCGGCTTTGGTTCTTTTTAGTTGCTTCAAGAGAGGATTTTCGATGACTTCTGCGACGGTGGTGTGCCGCATGTTTTCAGGAGTCTGTCTGACTGGGATGTCGTCCACGGGAGGTGGGCGAATATCCTGTTGGTATACCCTTCCGGACCGAGTGAGATTGTCAACTTCGGGCTCTTGAGGGGTGGTGTCAATGGGAGCATGCCCGGGCCAAGTTTCAGTAAAGAGGTCCTGGTGGTAGTACCATTTGAGGGGCACAGGTTCCAAGGACAAAGGAAAGGAAGACAGATACATGGACTTGTCCACACCTTTCAAGTTCATGGCATTCACAAAGCTCAAGAGATGATCGCGGGTATTGTCCGTGGCTTTGAACTTTGGTAAGTCGGATGAACTAAACTTTTCCGGTAGTTTGCCGGGAAAAGGTTCAGGTCGAGGGAGAAATACTTGCTCCCCATAGTTTGCTGCAGAACCATTTTTTCGATCTTCTTCTCGTTATCGAGGTCATGTTTGGCTTGCGCAGCCGCTAAGGATTCGTTTTCCATTTTCAGTTGATTCATAAGTAGGGTCATTTGGGCCATTTGGTCCCGCAGCTCTTCCATGGACATGTTTGAGGGTGCGAATCGAGGTTGGGGAATCGGAGATCCTTGAAAGGGGGAGTGACGAGTGGAGCTTGGAGTTGCTAAACCTTGTGTTGGTAATGTATCTTCAAGACGTACTAACCTTTGATTTTCAGATCGGCGCCAAGTGGCAGAACCAGCCCTATGCATAAGACAAGCTAAAGTTTAGGCCCAAAGTTAAGCATTGCTTAGTCTAGACTTTTGACTCTTCCTATAGGTTTTTTATTCTCACTCTCGTTGGTACATTTTGGCTTTTCTTTTGGTCAGTCTTTAGGTTTTCGAAACACTTGCCCGCGTGACATTCAAAGTTATATTAACTGGCATGCTTGGTTTCGGTGCCGAACATTGTCGTCATAGGGGGCCTAATGACGACGCAAGGAGTTATTTATTTTATAAGTCATTTTTAGAATTGAGTGCCTTTTTCATACGTCCTCGTAGCAAATTTGTTATGAATTTTTTATTGCTACGTATATTTTATGCGCGGGCACCGAGGCTGCGGTGCCTGGCCAAAAGGCCAAGCAGCAACTTCAGCGCCCAGCAAGGGCGATGAAATAATTGGCGCCCAGCCAGGGGCGCTGAAAATGCGTCCCTGACTGGTGCTCATATTCTGTTCGTCTATTTTTTTCGTACATGCGACTTAATTATGCGTGCTTGCCTAATGACGTCCTTTACTCGTTGTGCAGCGTTGTGGGATCCGTTACAGGCCATCCTAGGCATCGCTTATTTTTGTGGCGATCGCCCGGGGTCGCGGAACACGTATTTTGGTATAACTCTTTGGCCAATTGGTGTTTATGAATGTTTGGGCAATTTTTAGGGTCGTTGGTTTTCTAGCGTTATTTGTCACACACAATCACAACACAATCACGTAATTTGCTACACATAACTAACATCACAACATGAAGCAAAAATAATATGTCACGTAGTTTATGATAGGCTTCTATGGGTAATATTTGCGCCTGGCTTGGTACCGCTTCTATCGTAGATCCAACACATGCCCCGGTCGAGGTAGTGCATTCAACAGACGAATTTCGTCCCAAGAGGCCAATCACGATGTAAGCCAAGGGGGCATCCACCAATGAGAGGGACCTTAGTGGGCGAGCGATTGGGTTTGGGACGGGTGTACTACTAGCGAAAAGTGCCGAGTGGACAACATTCGAAGCGTATGCACCCCCCGGTTGTCGATGGGTATCCTTAGTCCCAACTCCCGAGATGAAACATACCAAGGGAGCCGAGATTCGTTATGTGGTTCTGTCCGTTCACATTAATAAGCTGATTTTCAGGTCGTCCCAACTTGATAAGGAAATAAACGCGGAGTAGGATCGTTTCACCCTTCGGCTATTATGATTACCTATGAGCACGAGTATTTCATTAACGTTCCCTAGTGGAGTCGCCACTGTGAGGGGGTCGAAAAAGCACGAGGCTAATGCATGACCTCGTCCCTCGTGGGCGTGACGTCGTCAGATCAAGTGTAGTTAGATTTCCTGTGAGTTGACACCCAATCGACTAGTAATATAGGAGTCGCCATTCAGTTTTTAACGACAATGAGAAAAACTGACAAAACCCGGTTATCGTGACATAAAGGGAGTGCAATTATGTTCGACCACGATGGCCATAGGTTCCCTTGTGATCCCTGGTGCAATAATTGAAGGGACATGCGTTAAACTATTAAACTATTCTGAATTGATTTTAGCAATATGAAACACATAATACTAAATCGATCGTGATTATCTTTTTTAGATTGATTTAAGGTACCTAGCATGATAATTCAATTGTCCAGGGTATTATCTTATTAGGCGTGATAGATCAATCAAGTTAATAGTTTGAGAATTTTATAAAAGGGTGATGAAAGCGATTAAATCATACGAGGGACACGTGCGTCACGGTTCTCAGAAAACTAACCACTTGGCTTTGCTATTTCTCCTTTTATTTAACGAATCTCGGGTTTCTGAGTAGTGTTCCAGTATTTAGGCTTAAATCATCAGCTACAAGGGGCAGGACGCCTTCTGTTCGACTTTTGGGTCGATTGCGACAGAATGCCGGATCAATTTCGCAACGTGAGGCTAGGCTTAAGGCTAGAGTCAATACTCAGGTTATGGAATTGTGTGTTGTGTTCACGTCGGTTTTTAGGCTATATTTATAGGGAAAGATTTTGTGGAAAGATAGATCTTTAGAATACGAATCCAAAAAGAATCCGGAGACGACACGGCCCCAGGTATTTTCAACGCCCAGGGCTGGGCGCTGAAGATTTCGGCGCCCAGACCCAGGCGTTGAAAATAGGATCTGGGCCGAGCCTTTTGTCAGATCTGGACTCTTAAACACGGAGATTTTGAGATTTATCCGAGTTTCTTAGTGCGTATTAACTTTATGACGGAATGCGCCTGGGCCTGTTACGAACTCTAGGTTCGTTAGGAATTTAATTAATACGTAACTCTTATTTTCGAATTATAGCAGGAATATAATTCCTTTTGCCAATTCTATCTCTTTTAGGACTTATGTTGGAGTGCAACACCTAATTCTTTCTGACTTCTATCTTTTATGACTTTGCCACTTTTAACAACTACTTCTTACGGCAGTTACTATTGTTAGAAGGTTTCTATAAATAGTAGTTTTGGCTGAAACGAAAGGGTGATTGAGATTCGTTATTTTATAGGAGATGCGTTGCCAACCGGAGATTTGTGTTCTCTTCATCGAACCTTCCCTTTCGGGAATGGGGACAAAAGTAGGTGTCTACATTAGCCCCCACTTTGACTGAGTCTTGGAGTAAGACGATGGTCAAAGTATTAGACGGAGTGCGTCATACAAGCCATGGTATATGTGACCTGTTTTGCGAGGGTCTCACGAGCTCCCGAGTGATAACATTTGACTTAAGGGTCATCACTTGAAGTGTTAACACATTCCTCATGTGTCATTGGAATTTGTTAAGTATAGAAACTCCCTCGCTTTGTCATTGGAAGTACCTACAGATGTATAGATACTCCCTCACTTTGTCATTGGAAGTATCTACAGATGTTTTCGAAATCAAAGCTATAAAGTGTAACCAGGCCTGGCCAAGCCCAATCACGAGGTAAAAATGTTTTCAAAGATTCTCATTTTCAGGGTTAGCTAAACGAGAAAACCCCCTTGTTTTTATAGGACGTAAAACGAAGGAAAATCAAGCACATCGCTCTTTTTTGGAAAAGCGGAAAACCAATCCTTTGATTTTTGGAAAAGGGAAACCATCTTTTGATTTTTGGAAAAAGATAAGCCATCCTTTGATTTTTGGAAAAGGGAAACTATCCTTTGATTTTCGGAAAAGGGAAACCAGGAAAAGTTATCGCTGCAGCGACTAAGGACCTACGCGGTTAGTGACGCAGACCCCGCCCGCTGAAGGTGGGTGAGCCCGTCCTGCTGAGGGTGGACGCCCCGTCCGATAGAAGTGGACGAATCTGCTTTGAAGTTTTGAAAATAAGGACCTACGCGGTTTGTGACGTAGACCCCGCCGGCTGAAGATGGCGAGCCTGTTTTTTGAAGATTTTATTTTATTATTATTTTTTTATTTTCGAAAACTGAGGACCTGTGCGTTTTAGTGACACAGACCCCGCCCGCTGAAGGTGGGCGAACCTGAATTCGTTTTTCTTGATTTGGGACTCGCATGGTTCTGACGCGATCCTGTCTGATCAAGGTGGGCCAGAACCTATTTCATTTATCCTTGGGATTTCTTTTGAGAAAATTTCATTCATTCTTGTAAGAGCGAGTTCTCTCGAGAAATGCTCGGGTTTAGTTGTAACCTGAATGTGGGTTGGCAACGTGTCTAAACGGACCATCGTTTCGTGGCCGTCTACGTTTCATGGTTTTGAACAAGTCTTTGCGGCCCATAGGATGTATGTCACCGTTTAGAACTGGCCTAGTTATGCCATTACTTGGGTCCTTGCAGAATGACTGGTGGGACCATATGCGAATGTTAACGGAGACCTTTGCCTTGAGGTCGAGTCCGTCTTTTTGAACTTGTCCAAGCACGGGACGCAGCCTGAAAGTGTTGTTTCAACTTGCATCGTGTATTTTCTTTCTTTCGAGCCCCCTAACATTCGTACTTGGTGGTCGCTCTTTGCCAAGAAAAGTGCGTATTTTATAACGTCCTTGATCGTGTTTGGGATCGTGCTCGTAAGTGCGAGCGACCTTGGTAGTGGTATGCTACTTTGATGAAATCGTGGAGTGCGACTTCATTTTCCGGGCAACAAAGTTTGCTTCATTTTTCAATGATTAATACATCGAGCTTACTTCGGTCCGGATTGATCTTTTTGACAAATAAACGCTTTTAATTTGAGAAACCAACGACGTAATGATTTTTTTTTGTTCCGAAGAATGACCTTAATTATTATATTTTTTTTTTATTGCTTTGAAAAATGTACACATATTTTTTGAGACGAGTCTAAGTTTCGACATTTGCTTTCACTATTTGGGCTCTAAAAGTGCTTTGGGCTTGATCTTGATTACAACAGGGCCCCGTGTCTACTAACACGGTTTTAGGCATTTTCCTGGTTCGCGTTTTGGAAGAGTTGGGCCTTGGGCTGCATTTTCATCGCCCCAGGCCAGGCGTTAGATATTTCGGCGCCCAGCCTCGGGCGCTGAAAATGCTACCTTAGCAGCCTTTTTTATTTTTCCAGATTTCTCAACGCGTTTCCGAATGGGATCAGGATGATTTCGTGTATATATAGGGGGTTAAGTACGTCTTTCTTTTTCACCACTGCCAACTTCTTCTCTCCTACAATTATCTAGCTTTATTTTTTTTCTACTCTTGCCATGTCGATTCCTCCTTTCTCCCTCCAACGAGTTTTTAGGCGCTGGCTTAGAACCCTTAATTCCACAGAAAAGGTTTTGTTGAAAGGATACCACTTAGAGGCACTTTTAGGCTTACAACAAATTAACATTGATTATAACATTCTGTATGCTGCCCTAAACTTTTGGGATCCTGATCACCATGTTTTTGTTTTTCGGGGCAATGAGGTATGCCCTTTACCAGATGAATTTGCCGCAATCCTGGGTTATCCTACCAATGCTACTCCTGCTACCCCTGGCACTGTTGAAGAGGCTAAAACAACTATAGGGGCTTTCCTAGGACTAGATGATGACACGGTTGCTGAGATCATTGTGGGTGATAAGGTTAATTTGGCGAATCTTGCAAAACATCACTTTAGGCCTAGTAAAAATATGACTGAACAGAAATTGAATATCCGGGCACTTGTATTCTGCTTGTTGAACCACTATTTACTGTCGAATAACAATGGTGAGTTTGGTGACATAAGGTTGATTCCCCTGATCAGTCAGATGGAGAGTTGCTATTCTATTATGCTGGTTATTGTTGCCGAGACCTTGTTGGGTGCGGATGAGTTAAAGAAGGATGCCAAGTCTGAAAATTTTATAGGTAGCCCCCTATTGCTGCAGGTAATTGATCGTTTATTTGCGCGCATATAATTATTTTTTCCTTTGTTTGCCTCTGCCTGGAGCTGATGTTCAGCACCCAGGGCTGGGCGTCGGTATTTCTGGCGCCTGGTCCTGGGCGTTGAAAATGCTTCCCAGGCCTTATTATTTTTCTGATCGTACCCATTTTTTTTCGCAGACTTGGCTGATGGAACGACTTAGGCTTCTAGAAGCTCCTGCCGATCCTAAACATTATCGCCCTATAGCCTTAGGCAACCGAAATTATTTGCACCAAGGCCAGGACGAGGCCGAATGGGTCTCCTATTTTACTCATGGCATATGCTCTATTAAGTGGGTGGTACCGTGGTGGGGTTTGACTAATATGACGGGGGGGGGGGGGGGGGGGGGGTTCCGAGACGTTAGTTCATGTTTCTTTGTTGGGATTATCTCGGCCTGTTTACATCTTTCCTTACCGAGTAATGCGACAATACGGCTTAAGGCAGACTATCCCATTTGCTGATACGGTACCACCTAAAGTAGTTGTCTTTTCACGAGCACGGGTTTAAGCGTGGGCTAAGTATTACGGTGGCCTCCCGCGTTAGACCGTCACTACAGATGGCTTTGTGGGTCTTTTCGAGAATTATAAGTTGTGGATGAGTTCCGATGATAAGGCTGTGAGAACTAAGGCTCGAAATGAAGAGCCGGCTGAACTTTTGATACCTCGAGGTAGGGCTAAGTATGAAAGCCTATAATCCTGCTAACCCTCGCGAAAATGGCATTAAGATTGTGAAAGCTCGTCCTGATCGAAAGCGAAAGGAAATTCCTCCTCGTTCCAGTTCTAGGCCTAAAAAGGTACCTAACATGAAGGGGCCTGCTGTTCCCAAAAGAAATGCAAGCTCTCGCAGAGATCGTCACCGGAATAATGTATGGGTTAGGAAAGTTCAGCCCCCAGTAGAACCAGTGGCTCATCCAACTGATGTTGATAATCCTTCCCTCCCATTATTTGTGCCCTTGAGGCTGAGCGGGCTATAGCTGTTCATACTGAAAATGTTTCTGAGGCCTCGGCATCCTTGGAAGTTAGTGTCAAGGAGCCTGTTCTTATGGAGATTGATATAGGGGCAGCGCAGAAGCCCGTGGAAGTGGACCCTGCGAACATTGCCCTCTACAACACTTTGTTTGATGATCCGGAAGAACTCGAGTAGTGTAGTTCTTGTTAGGGTGTAGGTGCCCTTTATTCATTTCAGTTGTGTTTGTTTTTTCGTTCCCTAGCACTTTTGTTTTCCTTCTTACTTATTTTTAAATATTAATAAAGGCGTGATTTTATCTTTCTCTTTTTCCTTTTGTCTCTCTCTTTTTTATTTGCTCATTTCTAACACTTATGCATGTTCTATTCTTTTTTATTTGATTGGACCGAATCCCTAAACAGGATTGCCTACGTATCCTTGTTAAATTACTTTAACTTAGAATCAGGTCGCGCGTAGTTCTAGCTAAAATAGATTCTAGGATGCCGAATTCGATAAGTATGTTCTGAGATGGAAGCATATTTATTTGAAACGGTAGAATAGGCAAAGTTTATTTTAATCTGCTGCTTTGTCGTAAGTCGAAATTTGCTTTATGATCTTTTTTTTAGTACATGTATTTTGCGCATCGTTTTTTCATGTGTTTTTTTTTGTGGTATGTATATGCTATACCCCCCAAGTGTTCGTTATTTTTCCGTGTATGTGCGGATAAAATGACGAGCACTTCTGGGTAAACTTCGGCAAGCAGAGAGTTTTCAACGCCCAGACTGGGGCGTTAATGATTTCGGCGCCCAGCTCTAGGCGCTGAAGATGATTTCTGGGGTGATTTTTGGCGTGTTCCTTCTTTTCTTTCACATGATTCTTGCTTTTATTTCTTTTTCTTTGTTTTGTTTTACTTTTTATTCGTCAGAAATCAATTTTGACGCTCTTTCGGAAGCTTTTTGGACTGTTAGCGTGAGATGTATTTTCGTCCGGATTAATTTTATCTATTCGTGACTCAAAACGGCTTTGAAAATGGAGTTAGGGTGCGAAAGATGTGAAGATCTTTGTGTAGGGATTTTGGGTGGGTTGAGGTGCGTGTTACTAATGATGTGGATAATGGGGTTATGTTTTTTTTTTGAGCAACATTTGCATCGTTTGGATTTGATTTCTTTTTGGTTTCTTTGGGTTGCATGGGTTGACTTTTATGATTGCACGGATTGACCTTTATGTCTTGGAGGTAAGGTTTATTTTATGGATTTCGAGAATTGGTTTTGATGTCACGATCAAGACCGAGTGAGCCTTGCTATTGGGCCTAAGGTGGGCCGCTTCCTTATATTTTTTTATTTTGTTTTTGCAAATATGATTAGTGCTTGTTGTGTTAGAGCAATTTTTTTAGGAGAAATCTTACGCCTTTATTAATTTGGAAAGTAAGGAAAACACACTGAAATAAATTAGCCTATATTCTAAGGGGTCTTGGGACCATCTCTAGAGTTTTGTTTTTTTCTATTATCTAAAGAACTACTAGGCGTTTTGCTAAAGTGCTCTCTATGGCTCAAGCCTTTGGTTTAGTCTCGTAGAACTTTGGTCCTTCGCCTGTACTCATCTTGAAATCTATTCCCTTTGCATTGACCCACTGATATGTCTTCACCCATCCGTTCTCGGTCTCTTCTGGTGTTGATATAGGAGTGATTAACCGGGTTGGATTGAAACCTTCATCTTGTAGGGCTAGGGTGGTTATTACAGTCTCGTCCTCCATAGGCCTCGATTCGTTAAACAATGTCCATAGAGCTTGGTTTTCTAATATTTCAGGTGTTTCAGTCTTGGTGAGGTGGGGTGCCTCATCCATAGTATGACAGTCATGGAAAATCTAAAATTCGGGTTTTAGCAGGCCATTCTGAACAAAGGGTTCAGGGAAGTCGCAGCATGGGTGTTCTTCTCCTTCTCGGATAAACATACCGTTAAGGGTTCTTTGGTATGGAAGAAGAAGGGTGGTTTGTTTTGTCTTGGCTGGCTTAAGGCGTAGCCTAGACAACTGGTCAGCAATATCTTCCTCCGTTGGTGTATAGCCTAAACCAAAGGGAGTGGTTTTGTTGGGTGGGGGATGGAACATGTTGTTCTTCTTCCTTATACCCAATGGAGTTCCCGGGAAATATCCTTGAGCTAGCAATATTTTAGGGATGACCCGGGACGCTCGCGGGTCTAGAAATGCTAAATTGTAGTCCTCAATGACTTGGATGATTTCATCCACTTGAAAACCGTAAAGGTCTTCTGCAGCATCGGTCGTTCCGACCATAGTACAACTGACGTCGTGAGGAGGGGCGCGTATTTCCAAAATTACCCCGTTATGGTTAAGTTTAACCATCTGGTGTGTGAGGGGGTCGAAAAAGCACGAGGCTAATGCGTGACCTCGTCCCTCGTGGGCGTGACGTTTCTTTTTGTCAAATCAAGTGTAATTGGATTTCCTGTGAGTTTACACCCAATTGACTAGTAATATAGGAGTCGCCATTCAGTTTTTAACGACAATGAGAAAAACTGACAAAACCCGGTTATCGTGTCATAAAGGGAGTGCAATTATGTTTGACCACGACGGCCATAGGTTCCCTTGTGATCCCTGGTGTGGGGATCTCTCAACGTACACCAGCAAGGTAGAGATTGAGGGTTCGGGGGACTGTAACTACCGAGAGGAGTACTCGCTATTCGATAACTCCAGAGGCAGGATATCCTTACTAGCTCAGCATAAATAATTGAAGGGACATGCGTTAACTATTAAACTAATTTGAATTGATTTTAACAATATGCAACACATGATACTAGATCGATCGTGATTATCTTGTTTAGATTGATTCAAGGGACCTAGCATGATAGTTCAATTTCCCAAGATATTATCTTTATTAGGCGTGATAGAACAATCAGATTTAATAGTTTAACAGTTTTATAAAAGGGAGAGGAAAGCGATTAAATCATGCGAAGAGACACATTACGACGACGCACCCTTGAGAGGTGCGTCATGGTTCTCAGAAAACTAACCACTTTGGCTTTGCTATTTCTCCTTTTATTTAACGAATCTCAAGTTTTCGGGCTTAATTCTTCAGCTACAAGGGACAGGATACGTTCTGTTCGATTTTTGGATCGATTGCGACAGAACGCGGGATCAATTTCGCAGCGTGAGGCTTAGGCTTAGGGGTTGGAGTCAATACTCAGAATATGAATTGTGTGTTGTGTTCACGTCGAATTTGGGGCTGTATTTATACGGAAGAGTTCGTGGAAAGATAGAATTTTAGAGTACTAATCCAGGAAGAATTAGGAGAGGACACGTACCCAGGTATTTTCAGAGCCCAGGGCTGGGCGTTAAAGATTTCGGCGGCCAGCTCTGGGCGTTTGAAAATGGGATCCAGGCAATTTCAGCGCCCAGGGATGGGCGTTGAAAATGATGTTTGGGCCGAGTTCTTTGTCAGATTTGGACTCTCAGAATCTGGAGTGTTTGAGACTTATCCGAGTCTTTTAGTGCGTATTAACTTTATGACGGAATGCGTCTGGGCCCGTTACAAACTCTAGGTTTGTTAGGATTTTAATCAATACGTAACTCTTATTTTCGAATTATACTAGGAATAGGATTCCTCTTGCAAATTTTATCTCTTTTAGGATTTATGTTGGAGTGCAACACCTAATTCTGACAGGTTTCTATCTTTTATGACTTGCCACTTTTAACAACTACCTATTATGGCAGTTACTATTTTCAGCAGGTTTCTATATATAGCAGGTTCGGGTGAAAGGAAAAGGGTGATCGAGATTCGTTATTTTATCGGAGATGCGTTACCAAGTGGAGATTTATGTTCTCATCATCGAACCTTCCCTTTCGGGAATGGGGACAAAAGTAGGTGTCTACAGTTAGCCCCCACTTTGACTGAGTCTCGGGATGAGACGATGGTCAAAGTACTGGACGGAGTGCGTCACACAAGCCATGGTGTATGTGACTTGGTTTGCGAGGGTCTCACGAGCCCCCGAGTGATAACATTTGACTTAAGGGTCATCACTTGAAGTGTCGACATATCCCTCACGTGTCATTGGGATTTGTCAACGGATAGTATAGAAACTCCCTCACTTTGTCATTGGAAGTGTCTAAAGATGCGTAGAAAGTCCCTCACTTTGTCATTGGAAGTAGCTACAGATGTTTTCGAAATCAAAGCTATAAAGTATAATTGGGCCTGGCCAAGCTCAATCACGAGGTAAAAATGTTTTTAAAGATTCTCATTTTCAGGGCTAACTAAACGAGAAAACCCCCTTGTTTTTATAGGACGTAAAACGAAGGAAAATCCAGCACATCGCTCTTTTTGGAAAAAAACGGAAAACCAATCCTTTAATTTTTGGAAAAGGGAAAACCAAAAGTTATCGCTGCAGCGACTAAGGACCTGCGCGGTTAGTGTTGCAGACCCCACCGGCTAAAGATGGCGAGCCTGACCGCTAAGGGTGGACGCCCCGTCCGAAATAAGTGGACGAATCTGTTTTGAAGTTTGTTTGTTTTTTTTGAAAATAAGGACCAACGCGGTTTGTGTAGGGGAATACAGTTAAACATAATAACATGTGCGGAACAATCCCCAAAGCCAGGAAACATGTATAAAGCACAGATTAAGCATACTTACATTCGAAGCGTGTTTTCCACAATAATCCGTCAACGAACACGAACAAAGAACTCCAATTGTCGTTCCTCTACTTGGTTCACCGACACGATCAGATCCGTCTTGATAATCGTAGCTTAGACAATTGATCAAGATACTTTGCCTTTTGGGAAGAACTCACTTTGGAGGCACAGAGAGAATTAGGGTTCTCTGTGTCTCTAGGGTTTTGAGTAATCTGAATTGTGATTGCAGTAAGTTGGAAATTAGGTCATAAGGTTATTTACATAACCTTACTAACCGACCAAGCCCGGAGGCAAGGCCAGCCAGCAAGCCACGCGTGAGACAAGCACAGTGCGCTGGGCCATGGGCCTCGCTGCTGTGGCTGTGGCGCTGCACAGGCCCGCGCGCACACGCGCAGCTCCGCTCGGCCATGGGCCAGCGCTGCCGTGTTGCCTTGGCCTTTTCTTGCTCGCCTAGCGCGCGCCCATGGGCCTCGAGTGCTTCTTGCACTCGGCTCGTGGGCCGCTCTTCATATTCGCGTTTAATATATTTCCGATATATTATTTATCGTTTCGTATACGACGAATCACCGTCGTACGATACGATTTATTCGTTTCGCCTAGCTTACGAATATTCGCGATACGATATACGATTCCGATGCAAGGTCGTATCGTATAATACGTTTCCAACTTAAATCCCGAAAAGCTATTAAATGAATTTCCGATTCATTTAATCCGGTGATCTGTTACGTGTCATTGGTGTGACCTTGTAGGTTCAGTAAAGAGTAAGTTGTGAGTTCAATATCCATTACAACTCACTGATCGGAAGCATTGCTCCAGCTAGCTGTTCCGATCACTTGATCTCACTGAATTAATTGTTCGTAATTAATCTGAACCTTGGTATTTGACTTAATGCACCTTGGGTGAAGGACATATTTCCTTCAGTTTGTGACGTAGACCCCGCCGACTAAAGATGGCGAGCCTGTCCGCTAAGGGTGGACACCCCGTCCGATAGGAGTGGACGAGTCTGTTTTGAAGTTCGTTTGAAAATAAGGATCTACGCGGTTAGTGACGTAGACCCCGCCGGCTGAAGATGGCGAGCCTGTTTTTTGCTTTGTTTTGAAGATTCTATTTTCTTTTCATTTTCGAAGACTGAGGACCTGCGCGGTTAGTGACCCAGACCCCGCCCGCTAAAGGTGGGCGAGCCCTGTCCGCTAAGGGTGGACGCCCCGCTCGCTGGAGGTAAGCGAACCTGAATTCGTCTTTTCGATTTGGGACTCGCATGCCGCGCTCTTGCCTGATTGAGGTGGGCAAGTCCTTATTTCATTTTTTCTTGTGATTTCTTTTGAGAATTTATTTTTATTCATTCTTGTAGGAGCGAATTCTTCCGAGGGATGCTCGGATTTAGTTGCAACCTGAATGTGGGTTGACAATGTGTTTAGATGGACCATAGTCTCGTGGTCATCACCTTTTCATGGTTTTGAGCTAGTCTTTTTGGCTCAATTTTGCCACTACCTGGGTCCTTGATTAGGGGACTATGTATAAGTATCAACGACGACCTTTGTCTTGAGGTCGTAATCTGGTTTTATCTTTTAAGATTATCCAAACACGGAACTTTGTACAGCGTAGTCTGGGAATATTGTTTTAACTTTGCATACTCTCTTTTGTAATATATATTTTCCTTCGAGCCCCCAAGCACTCGTGCTTGACGGTCATTTCTTGTCAAAGAGGTTCCTTGGGAATACGCACTTTGTAAAGTCCTTGATCGTGTTTGGGATCGTGCTCGTAAGTGCGAGCGATCTTTGAAGTGGTGTGCTACTCTTAACAAAGCCGTGAGGTGCGACTTTCAGTAAAGAAATCGACAATTTTCGAGTCGAATGGATACGGCAGGGCCCTATAGAAGTTTGGGTCTGGAATTATTTTCGGCGCCCATGCCTAGGCGTTAAAGATTTCGGCGCCCAGATCTGGGCGCTGAAAATGATTTTTGGCGAGGTTTCTTGATGACACAGTTGGCCTCTTGTTCGTTCGTTCGTTCGTTTACTTCACTTGGAAATTCTACGTATTCTCTTTTTCTTTTGTTTTTCTTTATTTTTGGAACGTAGATTTTTATTAGAGATCACAATGAGCTGAGTGATTGTGATGATTTCTCGAGAAGCCGTAGCCGATTGGAGGACCACGGTGTTTGTCCCTTTGGGGCGATTATTTAAAGGAACTGTTGCTCTTTAAGGCGTACAATTATTGCAATAGTTGGGCGAGTCTATATGGCCCGAGGAACATACTTTGAGGCGTAAGACTTTGATCGCTCTCGTTGTTATTTTGGACGTATATATTTTTTCTTTTTGAACGCGTTCGTGAATGTTCTATACTTAGAATGATGTATGTGCGAACGAGCGTTCATAGAATGGCCGTTGCGTGCGGTCCATTAATCAGTTCGCTTGAATCATTTTTTTTGAGCGATGACTGACGTTGAATAGTTTGCTTAGAAGCTTGATAGGGTTCAGGCCTATTCATGAAGTGGGCTCAAGCATCGTGCCCTTTCGATCGTTCAAACATTTGCTTCGAGATTTTTTTTTATTTTGCTATGGTTGTTTCGTAGCTTGGAGCCCCCAAGTATGCATGTTGGGATGCTTCCTTTTGGCGTACGATTTTTGTAGGTTCTTTCGAGAAAGATGCCTTGGGGTTCCGCTCGTGTAGGTGCGAGCTATCCCTTCCGTGATAGGTAATGTTTTTCTACCTTTAATCCTTAATGTAGAAGTAGTGTGGCTTGCATTTTGAATTTGGGCGATAAGTAGTCTTTGCCTCTTTTACACATGCTCTTGGTCGTGCCCGCATTAGTGCAATATGCCTTACTCTCTTTTTTAGACTTGTACCGTGGGACGGTTGAACTTATGGTGCGACGTAGGATTGTGTGGCCTAACGGCGTGTCTTAGAACATTCCTCCAGGTGTTGGGATATCATTATTATTTTTTGCATTGGAGTACTTCATCACGCCTCGTTCAGGTGTTTGAACAAGTGTAGCACCTTTTGCGTGGGTGTGCACGGTTTATTACTTCGTTCGATGCGAGGATTCATAGATGTTCCCTTTTTTTTTGTTTATCCTTGATTTTTCTTTCGCTTTTGCTTTGGAACGGCGTAGACTGTGTAACGGCGCTTGTAGGGCGAGCGTTATGTGCAGTAGTTTGATCGGAGTTTTGGTGACTCGCGATTTTCAGTTACCCTTGTTAGTGGGGTGACTTTATATATTCTAAGTAGTGCTTAGAATTTGGGAGGGGTTGTAGCCATTCTAAGGTTCGTTTTACACGATCAAACCTTAGGATTGTGCCCCTATGATGTATGTA
Source organism: Spinacia oleracea (assembly GCF_020520425.1). Taxonomy (NCBI): domain Eukaryota; kingdom Viridiplantae; phylum Streptophyta; class Magnoliopsida; order Caryophyllales; family Amaranthaceae; genus Spinacia; species Spinacia oleracea. Next base: position 156,355,904 of record NC_079490.1, on the reverse strand, counting down.
TAGCATTAGCGTCGAGAATTTGCGATAAAATCGTCATTTCGAGCATTTTTAGAGTGTTTTTCTCAAGCCCCCAATTGTAGCTATCGGATTGGTTTGGTGCTATAATGCTTGGCATACGCTTTTAGGCATTCATGGTGACATGGATCATGAACAGTTTGAACCAGACTCGTTTAGTGCGAGGTACGTTCGAGTAGTGATTTGCTACTTCTCTTGTAAATGTCGTATTGTGTGATATTGCCATGGTCAAGGTAGTCACATGTTGAAGTGTGCCTTGGCCAAAAGCTAGGTGCCTTTCTTTACCCATAATCATATTTACAAATCTCTTTGACTCACTTGCAACATCGAGATAAACGCATACTTAGCTTAAACCAACGACACTTTATTATGTTCGAAGAAATTATTTGAAAATTATTTGAAATCCGAGTCCTACTGTGTACAATCCGAGGTGTCCTAAGTAAGTTGACTTATAGAAGGGTTCGTACAAGATTACATGAGTGAATCAAAATACTGTTACGATTTTTGGAATGCTGTCTAAGGATTTGCTGGAAGCCAGGGTGCAGGCGTCAAGATATTACTTGTGCCCGTGTGGCACATGCGTTGGGCTTTTAGGGCTATCTTTCCAGAATTGCGGGAATATAAACCGTTTTCAAATTGACTTAGATTTACTTGGTGTATGTCTGTATAAAAGGTCAAGGTATACTTAGTTCTTTCCCTATCTCTTTCATTTCAATTTTATAGCCCCCAGTTGCTATTATGTCTTCCCATTAATGATGCTTTCAGATTTTGATTTTAGATGCCCGTGTCATATGTCTGAGTAGGGTGAGCCTTGGTTATGTCCCAAGTCCTATTGACAATGTCTGATTTTTTCAAAGGAGATTCGCAAGCATTTGAATTACCATGAACGGGTGCCCTGAGTTCGAAGGAACGATGGGGCGATGCCGTAGAACAATCCTCTTTATTGCAAGCTTACTGCCTTTACTACTTGTTGGCGATTGTGACTGTGTCTAGTGGTGAAAGAAGGTCTTTAAGTGAGTTACTTTGCTTTAGGGAGGGTCAAGTCGAGTACTTCAGAGGTCATGGGTGCTCGCGCTAGCCCCCATTCAATTGAGGCAAAGCGGTCTTTTGAGTATTGGCTAAGTGCCTAGGAGTGTGAGTGCTCCTTCTAGCAAGGGTACGTGCCCTTATTTATTTTTCGATGTGTGCTTATTTTGACATCTTGATGACTTGGATTCTTCCTTTGACTTAAATTTTTCTTTTGACTTGGATTGCAAGTAATTAAATTTCAATAAGGGACTCTATTTTTTTTTATTCTTGTTATTCTATAGGCTTTAACATTTTTGTAAATTGGTTGGACCGAATCATGGATTGCCTACGTATCCGCCTTAAATAGCTTTAATTTGGAATCAGGTCTTGCGTAGTTCTTAGCCTAGAAAATGGTTTCTTAGAATGCTGATTTTAAACAAGTACGTTCGAGTGGAATCGTAATGTTTGAAATAGGGTGAAATAAGTGAAGTTTATTATTATTTTAATCTGACGCTTTGCCGTAAGCCAAAATTTTGTTTTATTTTTTTAAGTACATGTATTTGCACAAAAATCTTTTCATGTGTTTTTTGATACGTATATCTGAATACGTGTTGTACCCCTCCAAGTGTTCGTTATTTTTCCGTGCATGTGCGGATAAAATGACGAGCACTTCTGGACAAAATTTGGCAAGCAGAGAGATTCAGCGCCCAGGCTGGGGCGTTAAAGATTTCGGCGCCCAGCCTTGGGCGCTAAAAATGATTTCAGGGCGGATCTTTTTCTGGTGCGCAAAATGCTTCTTTTTTAGACGAACTTTAAAGGTGCTTTGCAATATTTTTTTTTATTATTAATTTTTTACGTTAAGCGTAGAATGTACTTTTCATTTGTCTTCCCTTTTTATTCGTGACTCAAGACGGTTTGAAAGATGGGTTGAATGAGATAGGATAATTTGTATAGGTATTGGTCAAGCATGAGGATCACATCTGCTAGGACTCACAATTTGCAGCCTCAAGCTAGTGTCACGAGTTTACATCAACCAAGGCCAATTAGTAGTATGGGGACGGCTCAAGGGTATATCAACAGGATGTATCCACACAAGTTATATGGTCATTATGCTAATGGTGGTGTAAGAACAGGTTTGGGCTTTGGAAATAATGGGTATGACGCACGTGTCAATGGCCGTACGTGGTTTGCAGTTGATAACAAGTTCAAGAACAAGAGTCGAGTTAATGGTTTCTTGGGTTATGGTGATGAGAACATGGATGGGATAAATGAGCTGAACAGGGGCCCCAGAGCGAAGGCGTCTAAGAACATAAGGATTGGAAAGGGTAGACATCGTAGAACTTTATGTAGTTTTTGTGACATGATTTGGATTGGTTGACTCAATTCTTTTCCTTCGTTTACTTAGGTAAATTTCGCACTTTGGGAGGTACGGGCTAAGTATTTCATGGCTTGCTCTCTTCGCTCTCCCTTTTCTCTTTCTATTTTCTCTTTTTGCTTGGGATTTCTCCCCAACATAAAAATAAAAAATAAAAAAATTATTTGGGCTAAAAGGTAGATGGTTGTGGTCTTTGAGTCACGAGGCGAGACTGAGTGAGCCTCGTTTGGTAGGCCTATAGTGGACCTTTAACTTTAGTAGGCCTAGGGTGGACCTTTAGCTTTAATAGGCCTAGGGTGGACCTTTTAATTGTCTTACTTTGCATGCGTATTTAGTCGTTTCTTAAAATGTGCAAATAGCGTAGATTCAAAATGTTATTTTTACCTTATTGAAATTTAACGAAAGAATTACATCGAAAATAAATTTTTTTTGCTTCTTTTCAGATTCCAGTTTCCGGGATTAAACTGGAAGTTGTGATTTAGACTCGAACTTTCATTAATTTTTTTGATTATAACCCGTGTATGAATACAAGGAGGTGGCCTAGACTCAAAATAATGACGTGGCGTAAGCCTATAATACTTGACCAAGCAACTTTCAGACTTAGGCTAATTGGACCATAACTTTCGTTGGTTGACACTTTAGATTTTAACCCTTGGGTGTTCATTTGTCATGCGCCATTTTGCTTAATGTTGGCAAGGTAGTTAGTTGGGGAGATCAAATTTTTATTTTTGCAAGACTAGAATCATTAGTGCGGCTTCCCTCTTAGTGTGTATTGCTTTACCCCAATGGTAGCCTTATGGTATGCCGATTTGGGTATTTTCATGGTTGGTCATGTTGCATTCATGGAAAATCTTTTAGTCCGTACTTAGTAGTATTTCAAGGAGCGAGTGACTCAAGAGGACTATGATAGTCGTGACCCAATGTGATCATAAGCCTTGAGGCCATTAATTTTTTCTTGCCAATGGTATTGATGCCTTAGGTTCACTTTGGGGGTTGTGCGACTATGGGGGAATGATTTTCAGAATGTGACTGTTTTCATTTTGCAAATACTATAATATATTCTTTTTATTGGTGAGAGAGAGTATTGAGGCCGTAGATTCTTAGCAAGGGATGACAATTACATATGGGTGCTTATTGATTTAAATGTTAGGAAGGGAGACTCAATATGGTTTAACCTTTTAACTTGCAGAACGACACCAGGCATTAGGACCGATTCTATGGATAAGAAAACTAAGACTTAGGATTTAGATTGTACTTTGGCATAGCCTAGTCTAGACTCGGATTTATTTATTTTTCATTCGAACATTATTCTTCCTTGAAACTCTATTTGAACATTATTTTTTGAATACTTTGCCCATGTGACATTCAAGGTCATTTAATTAGCATGCTCGGTTTTGGTGCCGAACATTGTCGTCATAGGAGGCCTAATGATGACACAAAGAGTTGTTTAATTTATAAGTCGTTCTTAGAATTGAGTGCCTTTTCGTACGCCCTTGCAGCAATTTTCACGAATTTTCTTTTACTGCTACGTATTTTTTATGCGCGGGCACCGAGGCTGTTGTGCCTGACCAAAAGGCCAGGCAGCAACTTCAGCGCCCAGCGGTGGGCGTTAGAATATTTGGCGCCCAGCCAGGGGCGCTGAAAATGCGTCCCTCACTGGTACTCGTATTCTGTTCGCGTACATTTTTTTTTATATATGCGACTTAATTTTGCGTGCTTACCTAATAACGTCCTTTACGCGTTGTGCAGCGTTGTGGGATTCGTCACGGGCCCTCCTGAGCGTCGCTTATTTTTGTGGCGATCGTTCGGGTTTGCGGAACACGTATTTTGGTATAACTCTTTGGCCAAAGCGTTTATGAATGTTTGGGCAATTTTTAAGGTCGTCGGTTTTGTAGCATTATATGTCACACACAATCACATAATTCGCTACACATAACTAACATTACACCATTAGGCAAAATAATAGTATGTCATGTAGTATATGTTGTACCCCCCAAGTGTCCGTTATTTTTCCGTGTATGTGCGGATAAAATGACGAGCACTTCTGGGTAAACTTCGGCAAGCAGAGAGTTTTCAACACCCAGACTGGGGCGTTAATGATTTCGGCGCCCAGCTCTGGGCGCTGAAGATGATTTCTGGGGTGATTTTTGGCGTGTTGCTTCTTTCTTTCACATGTTTCTTGCTTTTATTTCTTTTTCTTTGTTTTGTTTTACTTTTTATTCGTCAGAAATCAATTTTGACGCTATTTCTGAAGCTTTTTGGACTGTTAGCGTGAGATGTATTTTCGTCCGGATTAATTTTATCTATTCGTGACTCAAATCGGCTTTGAAAATGGAGTTAGGGTGCGAAAGATGTGAAGATCTTTGTGTAGGGCTTTTGGGTGGGTTGAGGTGCGTGTTGCTAATGATGTGGATAATGGGGTTATGTTTTTTTTTTTAGAGCAACATTTGCATCGTTTGGATTTGATTTCTTTTTGGTTTCTTTGGGTTGCATGGGTTGACTTTTATGATTGCTCGGATTGACCTTTATGTCTTGGAGGTAAGGTTTATTTTATGGATTTCGAGAATTGGTTTTGATGTCACGATTCAAGACCGAGTGGGCCTTGCTATTGGGCCTAAGGTGGGCCGCTTCCTTATATTTTTTTTATTTTGTTTTTGAAAATATGATTAGTGCTTGTTGTGTTAGAGCAATTTTTTTAGGAGAAATCTTACGCCTTTATTAATTTAGAAAGTAAGGAAAACACACTGAAATAAATTAGCCTATATTCTAAGGGGTCTTGGGACCATCTCTTGAGTTTTATTTTTTTCTATCATCTAAAGAACTACTAGGCGTTTTGCTAAAGTCCTCTCTATGGCTCAAGCCTTTGGTTTAGTCTCGTAGAACTTTGGTCCTTCGCCTGTACTCATCTTGAAATCTATTCCCTTTGCATTGACCCACTGATATGTCTTCACCCATCCGTTCTCGGTCTCTTCTGGTGTTGATATAGGAGTGATTAACTGGGTTGGATTGAAACCTTCATCTTTTAGGGCTAGGGTGGTTATTACAGTCTCGTCCTCCATAGGCCTCGATTCATTAAACAATGTCCATAGAGCTTGGTTGTCTAATATTTCAGGTGTTTCAGTCTTGGTGAGGTGGGGTGCCTCATCCATAGTATGACAGTCATGGAAAATCTCAAATCCGGGTTTTAGCAGGCCATTCTGAACAAAGGGTTCAGGGAAGTCGCAGCATGGGTGTTCTTCTCCTTCTCGGACAAACATACCGTTAAGGGTTCTTTGGTATGGGAGAAGAAGGGTGGTTTGTTTTGCCTTGGCTGGCTTAAGGCGTAGCCTAGACAAGTGGTCAGCAATATCTTCCTCCTTTGGTGTATAGCCTAGACCAAAGGGAGTAGTTTAAGGATGACCCGGGACGCTCGCGGGTCGGGAAATGCTAAATTGTAGTCCTCAATGACTTGGATGATTTCATCCACTTGAAAACCGTAAAGGTCTTCTGCAGCATCGGTCGTTCCGACCATAGTACAACTAAAGTCGAGAGGAGGGGCGCGTATTTCCAGAATTACCCCGTTATGGTTAAGTTTAACCATCTGGTGTGTGAGGGGGCCGAAAAAGCACGAGGCTAATGCGTGACCTCGTCCCTCGTGGGCGTGACGTTTCTTTTTGTCAAATCAAGTGTAATTGGATTTCCTGTGAGTTTACACCCAATTGACTAGTAATATTGGAGTCGCCATTCAGTTTTTAACGACAATGAGAAAAACTGGCAAAACCCGGTTATCGTAACATAAAGGGAGTGCAATTATGTTTGACCACGACGGCCATAGGTTCCCTTGTGATCCCTGGTGTGGGGATCTCTCAACGTACACCCGCAAGGTAGATATTGAGGGTTCGGGGGACTGTAATTACCGAGAGGAGTAATCGCTCTTCGATAACTCCAGAGGCAGGATATCCTTACTAGCTCAGTATAAATAATTGAAGGGACATGCGTTAACTATTAAACTAATCTGAATTGATTTTAACAATATGCAACACATGATACTAGATCGATCGTGATTATCTTGTTTAGATTGATTCAAGGGACCTAGCATGATAGTTCAATTTCCCAAGATATTATCTTTATTAGGCGTGATAGAACAATCAGATTTAATAGTTTAACAGTTTTATAAAAGGGCAAGGAAAGCGATTAAATCAGGCGAAGGGACACATTACGACGCACCCTTGAGAGGTGCGTCATGGTTCTCAGAAAACTAACCACTTTGGCTTTGCTATTTCTCCTTTTATTTAACGAATCTCAAGTTTCCGGGCTTAATTCTTCAGCTACAAGGGACAGGATACGTTCTGTTCGATTTTTGGATCGATTGCGACCGAACGCGGGATCAATTTCGCAGCGTGAGGCTTAGGCTTAGGGGTTGGAGTCAATACTCACAATATGAATTGTGTGTTCTGTTCACGTCGAATTTGGGGCTGTATTTATGGGGAAGAGTTCGTGGAAAGATAGAATTTTAGAGTACTAATCCAGGAAGAATTAGGAGAGGACACGTACCCAGGTATTTTCAGCGCCCAGGGCTGGGCATTAAAGATTTCGGCGCCCAGCTCTGGGCGTTTGAAAATGGGATCCAGGCAATTTCAGCGCCCATGGATGGGCGTTTCAAAATGATGTTTGGGCCGAGTTCTCTGTCAGATTTGGACTCTTAGAATCCGGAGTGTTTGAGACTTATCTGAGTCTTTTAGTGCGTATTAACTTTATGACGGAATGCGTCTGGGCCCGTTACAAACTCAAGGTTTGTTATGATTTTAATCAATACGTAGCTCTTATTTTCGAATTATACTAGGAATTGGATTCCTCTTGCAAATTCTATCTCTTTTAGGATTTATGTTGGAGTGCAACACCTAATTCTGACAGGTTTCTATCTTTTATGACTTGCCACTTTTAACAACTACCTATTATGGCAGTTACTATTTTTAGCAGGTTTCTATATATAGCAGGTTCGGGTGAAAGGAAAAGGGTGATCGAGATTCGTTATTTTATAGGAGATGCGTTGCCAAGTGGAGATTTATGTTCTCATCATCGAACCTTCCCTTTCGGGAATGGGGACAAAAGTAGGTGTCTACATGGTGCAAGGTAGAAGCCACACCTCCTAAGTCATGGAGCCAAGGGCGCCCTAAGAGGAGGTTGAAAGTGGGCTTGATGCCAATTATCTGAAACTCCGTGGTGCGTGCCACAGGCCCGGTTTGTATTGTGAGGTTGATTTTTCCCAACATAGGCCTTGCGTGGAGGTTTGGAAGTCATCATTTCCTAGCCCCAAGCAATGGGCGGTTCGCAATGGGCAAATATTTACCGTTGAACCGTTATCTACGAGTGCTAGGGGGATGTTTTGTCCTGCGCATCCAACCACTAGATAGAGAGCCTTATTGCGGGCGCCTCCTTCTTTAGGTAAGTCTTTGTCAGTAAAAACTATTGTTTTTTCCTCAACATCTCTCGTGACGTGGCTAACCAACGAGTCAGGTGTGATGTCCCTAGGGACTGAGATGAGGTCAAGTGAGCGAATAAGTTTTTCACGATGTTCCTTTGAAGTGCACATGAGATCCCAGATGGTAATCTCGGCTTTGGTTCTTTTTAGTTGCTTCAAGAGAGGATTTTCGATGACTTCTGCGACGGTGGTGTGCTTCATGTTTTCAGGAGTCTGTCTGACTGGGATGTCGTCCACGGGAGGTGGGCGAATATCCTGTTGGTATACCCTTCCGGACCGAGTGAGATTGTCAACTTTGGGCTCTTGAGGGGTGGTGTCAATGGGAGCATGCCCGGGCCAAGTTTCAGTAAAGAGGTCCTGGTGGTAGTACCATTTGATGGGCACAGGTTCCAAGGACAAAGGAAAGGCAGGCAGATACATGGACTTTTCCACACCTTTAAAGTTTATGGCATTCACAAAGCGCAAGAGATGATCGCGGGGATTGTCCGTGGATTTGAACTTTGTTAAGTCGGATGAACTAAACTTTTCAGGTAGTTTGCCGGGAAAAGGTTTAGGATCGAGGGAGAAATACTTGCTCCCCATAGTTTGCTGCAGAACCATTTTTTCGATCTTCTTCTCGTTATCGAGGTCATGTTTGGCTTGCGTAGCCGCTAAGGATTCGTTTTCCGTTTTCAGTTGATTCATAAGTAGGGTCATTTGGGCCATTTGGTCCCGCAGCTCTTCCATGGACATGTTTGAGGGTGCGAATCGAGGTTGGGGAATCGGAGATCCTTGAAAGGGGGAGTGACGGGTGGAGCTTGGAGTTGCTAAACCTTGTGTTGGTAATGTATCTTCGAGACGTACTAACCTTTGATTTTCAGATCGACGCCAAGTGGCAGAACCAGCCCTATGCATAAGACAAGCTAAAGTTTAGGCCCAAAGTTAAGCATTACTTAGTCTAGACTTTTGACTCTTCCTATCGGTTTTCAACCAGAACGGATGTGGTGTTGGAGTAATTTTAGTAGCCCTAGACGGCACTCACATTCCTATATCAGCAAAACTGCAATTCAACGTCACAAACAATGCGGCAGAATATGAAGCATGCATTATGGGCCTGGAAGCCTCCTTAGCATTGAGTGTCCAGAAACTTCGAGTGTACGGGGATTCTTCCCTAATCATGAATCAAATTTCCGGCAAATGGAAAGTAACAAGCGAGAGCTTGGCGCCATACCCGTCCTATCTCGAGCAACTGTCCGAACAAGTAGAAGAGCTTCGCTATACATACCTCCCAAGAGAGGAGAATCAATTCGCCGACGCACTGGCAAAGCTAGCCTCAATGATCAACATTCCAAATGGCATGACCGAAATGCCACTTACAATTGAAACGCGTCAAAAAGCAGCATACATCCATGCTATTGACGACGTCGAGCAAGACAGAGATGAACCTTGGTTTATAGACATTCAGAGGTATCTGCAAAATTCAGAGTATCCCCCGCACTTTTCAAGCAAGAATCAAAGGGCTCTACGATTACAATCAGCCAATTTCGTCATAGAAGGCGGCGTTCTATACAAAAGGTCCCTTAGCGGTCCCAACCTCCGATGTGTTGACAAGCACGAAGCTCAAAGAGTCATGGACAACATACATGCTGGAGTCTGTGGCACCCACATGAATGGGAAAATGCTAGCCCTCAAGATCATCAGGGCCCGATATTACTGGACTACCCTCGAGCGGGATTGCTACTTCTTTGTCAAGAAATGTCCCACATGTCAAAAGTGTGCGAATCTAAAGCACATTCCTCCATCATTGCTATACTCTCAATCATCACCGTGGCCATTCTCAGCCTGGGGTATCGACGTCATTGGCAAAGTCACTCCAACAGGCACCGGGGGTCATGAGTTTATAATGGTCGCCATTGACTATTTCACCAAATGGGTTGAGGCCATATCTTTCAAAGTGTTGGGTTCCAAGCAAGTAGCCCAGTTCATACAAGAAAACATCATATGCAGATACGGCGTTCCTCACGAGTTTATCAGTGACCATGGAACCCATTTTCAAGGGGAGTGTGAAGATCTATTCACCGAGTACAAAATTCAACATCATCGCTCTTCGCCTTATCGCCCACAAACCAATGGGGCAGTCGAAGCAGCCAACAAGAATGTCAAGACCATCATCATGAAAATGACTACCAATTACAAGGACTGGCCCCAAAAGCTGCACTTCGCATTGTGGGAATATCGAACTTCAATTCGCACTTACAACTGGTGCAACTCCGTTCTCATTGGTCTATGGGATGGAAGCAGTACAACCTATCTAGCTGGAGATACCGTCTCTAAGGATAGTCCTCGAAAGCAAAATCCCAGAAGCTGCATGGGTACAAGAAAGATATGACGAGCTAGTCATGCTCGATGAGCGTCGGCTTCAAGCCGCTCACCATGTACAAGTCTATCAGCGCCGAGTGGCCAGACATTTCAACAAAAGGGTCAGAACCCGGAACATCAAGGAAGGCGAGCTTGTCCTGAAAGCCGTTCGCAAAAGCACCATGGACCCAAGGGGAAAATTCAAACCCAACTGGGCAGGTCCATACATTGTCAAGAAAATCCTTTCTGGAGGAGAAGTCGAACTAACAGACATCGATGGAATAGAATTCAGATATCTGACCAACCTCGATCAACTCAAGAAGTTCTATGTCTAAGTTCCATGTTCAAGAATCCAAATTCAGGTCTTGTAAGGTAGTCAGAACTACGTCCGGCTCATTCTCTAACGGGACACGTAGGCAACCTCATTCCGAGGCCCGGCCACTTTAATACAAAAAATTCAAAACTTACTCAATTATGGGCATCCTAAAAATCAAATCAAATTTCAAAACTCAATTGTTGTTGTCTTTTATTCCAAATGTGCCAATTCAAAGCAAAGCATGTTCAAGTGGAATTTAACACAATAACTCTTTATTCGGCCCTGAGGCCTTCAAAGCTAATTCAAATACAAAGTCAGGATCAAGTGAAGCAAAGTTCCAAAAGCCTTTTCACTTCCTAAACACATTTTCTAAACACATCTTCCAAACACATTCTAAACACAATTCCTTCCAATACAATTTCAAACACATTCAGTCTACAAAGATCTAGGGTCGGGTGACTATGCTCTCGAGTCTTGGCACCTTGAGTACTATCCCGTGGCTCCTCCCGCAATCAATCATCAATCTTCCCCTTGCCCAAGCGGCGAGAGAAGGAACTTGCAAGTCTTCCAAGACGGGAGGACGAAGAACCTCCTTTGGACTCCAAACGGTCAAGCAACGGATGGGCCACACTCCCCTCCCCTTCCTCATAGTCAGTTGATTCAGGACGTCTAGCTCTAGAACCTCGGACTCTAGCTGGCCCGGAGAGAGAAGCGTCCCTCTGGCTTAGACCTCTCATCCGTACAAGGTATCCCGCAGACAGAGTAACTGGCTCAGGTGGGAACTGGATATTCAAGAATGGTTTGGCGATCCAATACCGCCTCCAAACTTCAAGTCGTTTTGCATTCAGTGCAACAGGTTTCGGGTTCTCTTCCTTGCAGTCCGGGATCTCTTGTTTCAAGCCATACTGTCTCATCACTCGAGCAGGCGAGTAGAAGACCAGCATTGTGAGGCCTGGCACCCTCAAAGCATTAGAACCAGGGGCATGTCTCATAGCAGCAATTCCCCACCAAGGAACTACCCACTTTATACAAGATTCCATCCCAGAGAGTGCGCATCGCCACTCATCCAATGAAAGCCGGCCATACACCATGGGCCGCACAGTGAACCCTTTTCTATTATAGCTCTCCATGTTTTCCGGTGGTGCCACCAGCATGAGCATCTCCATAAGCCAAACCTTGGGGAGTATACAAAAAATACATTTCAAAATTCAACATTCAGAATTCAAATACAAGTACAAATTCAACAATGCAAAGAAGGCTCCAGATCCTTACTTGGAGTAATACCAGACTTCCCGACGGCAGAGAAGAGGGGTCCGGCTTCAGCATGTCAAGGCCCATCAATGTTTCGCCAATCACGAGCGGCATTGGGTCTCGACCATTAGCAAACTGCTCTACAATTTCTATTAGGGAGGCATCACCATTTCCAAACCCCTGCTTCGAAAAGAGAAAGCGAGCAAATATACAAAAACTCAAGGCTCTCAGGCGGAAAACTTTGGGAACATCAAGCCCAGCAAAGTAGGTGACAAAGGGGGACAAATCCACCCTTCTGCCATATACAACAGCACTCAAAAGTGGGGGCTTCAAGCCCAGATACCTTTCAAAACTCAAGAAAAAGTGTTCTTCAACACTAGGCATGCATGGCTCCAGCATAATGGGCCACCCCAATATGGCACTAAATTCCTTAGGGAGGGGACATACAAGTTCCAAGCATTCAAACATACAAAATCCAATCTTCAAAAATTTCAAACCAATTCAAGTTCAAAGCCATACAACCATACAAAAAATTCAAGTTTTCAATCCATACAAATACAATACAACCCAGCCTATACAAAATCAACCCAGGCAAGCTGGAACTCGCTACCGTGCAGGGTCAGTCTGAGTCATCATCAACAGTGATATCAACCACAGGCGCCTTGTCCCTATTCCGCCTCCGAAGGCGCTCCAGCTCTTGATCCAACTCCTTCCCAGGGGTACTAAGATCCTGCTTTAAAATACGAAGTGTGCCAGGAGAGGGTGAACTCCCTGCTGAGGAGAGGGATACTGATAAGGCGGTGGCATCGCCATATACTGGTACGATCCAAACATCTGAGCCTGGCGCATCCTATCCATCTTCGACCAGTAAGCCCATGAATCTGCACCCCAGGGCTGAGGACCACTCCCTCCGAAATAGCAACCCGGAGGAGGAACAAAGGGCCTCGAACTGCTTGCACCTCCAAAAAAATGCCTGGTAGGATCTACATGTACAAAAAGGGAAGCTCCCCACTGAACATCAGAACGCCTCTGATGAGCACCAGCACCGGACCCCTGTCCCAGCTCCAAGCTCGGTCCTTCCTGCCTCAAGGACGTCACCACCTGGGGCTCTCTGTCAACGGAACCTTCACGGTCTCGACGGCGCTCCTATACAAAATACAAGTTCAAAAATCAATATCCAAGTTCGAACCTCCATAATACAAATTTCAAGATCAAGAAAGGCACCTCTCTGTTCCGGCCAGAAAGCTTCCGGATCAGCTTGGCACATTGCCTCTTCGAGGAATCAATCAAGAGCATCCAGCGACGCACTCTCGCCCGAGGCGCCTGCATACAAAGTCCAAGATCAATTTCCAAATACAAGATTACAAACAGTTTCAAAGAAATGCAACAGTACTCACAACGGCATAATGCTCAGGTACAGCATCATATGAGGAGAAGCTACAGGGATGGTCTCCACCACCTCTTCCCCGTCCGAGTTCTCATAGCGGAGGATCCTATCAGCATGAGGAATGTCCTTAGGATCAACCTCCTCCTCCTACATACAATCATACAATCATACAATCAATACAAGAATAAAAGAATACAAGATGCAAGGTTCAAAGCTCACCGGCAGTACGAAGCGTACTGGTGGAGCCAACCTCCTCAGGAAGTCGTCATAGCTGCCCTTCCTGTGTACAAAGTTCCTCCAAGAACGGCAGACAGCATCGCGCCTAGCCTCCACATAGATCCAGGCAAGCTCTTCATCCGACGCCAGCATGGACTCCGGTGGGTCCTTGGGGACAAGTCTATCCCCCGAATTGTGTTGAAGGGACACTCGCTCCCCTAGATACCACATATGGCGGTACACCCCTGGAAGCAAAACCCGCCACCCAGACAGGAAATGGGCACGAGCAGCTGAGGTAGGTACAAGCGCGTTGGCAAAAGGACGCCATACCACCTGCAAGTCAGACAAATCAGGCAACAATACAAATACAAATACAAGAAGGGCGAAGCAGTACAAGGATATTACCATATCAGCAGGTAGAACTCTCCAAACTCTGCGAGAGGCCGCCAGAGGCACCCTAACGCGCACCGCTCCTATCCAAGAGGCAGCATACAGGTAAGCCGCACCTCTAGTACGATCCGGCGCCAAAGCTGGAAAGTGCTCATATATCCAAATCTTTCAAGAAGCAAGCAAAACATCAGTCAAGTTCAAATACAAACATACAAGTACAACGTACAAAGTACAAGGAGTCTCAAATACCTCCAGCACACTCCACAAAGCAACCATGCTTGGGTCACTCCCCGTCGTAGTCCGAGAGGCCCGCCCCATTTCATACAAGAGGTGGCTATATGCCAGACCACCCCAGTTATGACTCGAGACAGCTCTCAAGTCCCTCAGAGCGGACAAGAAGCTAATATGCACCCGACTGTTCCGACTCGGGGCCATCACTCTGCTAACCAAGACAAGGAGGAAGAGCCTAACCCTCTGCTCCGCGGACACACTCTCACCACAGATAGCATCCACAGGCACCGTCACGGAGGCATGAGTGTCGTCCTCTGACAAGTCAACAACAGGGCCGCGCAAGTCGAACCCCGAATCAAAGGTCACATTCCTCTTAGAAAAAGGAAGACCCGTGATCATAGCAAACTCGAAGGGGGTAATGGTGATCTCTCCCCATGCCATGTGAAAGGTGTTGGTGGTATCCCAACACAGCTCCAACAAAGCCCACAACCGGGGTTTGATCCCCGTTCTCCTCGAAGTGCCTCCCATGGTACGCCAAAATTCAGGTAGGCCAGTCTGTGACCAAATCTCCATGGCCTCCACATCAGTACGAAGGGCTTTAAAGGCCCTCTGAACCTCCGTCAAAGACCAGTAGGTGCGGAACGGCTTCCCATCAGCCTACAGGTGAACAAATTAGCCTAAGGCCTATACAAGTACAAAATACAAAATTCAAAACACAGTACAAGACTCACCAAGCCAGCGCGGGGCCGCTGAGACAAATGCCAGTCCGGCCGGAACACCAGGTCGGAAGGACTCCAATCAGTGCCAACAAAAGTAGGCGCCTCCCGGGGAACCATACCCCCATCTGGCGCATTTATTGCAGCCGCTTCATCATCCGAAGCATCCTCCTCAGCAGCTCGAACCACCGACGATTCGGCGAGCTTCCTCCGAGTGTGACGAGGCATTCTAAATCAGGTGGAGTACAAAGTGTCAAAACTCTAAACTGGGGGCTATCCTATACTAGCCTATGCAAAGTCGAAAAATTCAAAACAAATCCCAATGGATCCCTAGTTCAAGGTACAAGTTCTACACTAACGCCTAGGCTACCCACGCCGAAGCAGGTATACAAGATCTACACCAACGCCTAGGCTATCCACGCCAAAGCAGGTATACAATTTCAATATCAACGCGTAGGCTATCTGTTAGGTTATGATACATATGAATAAACATAAATCATGCGGAAAAACCTTAATGCCAGGAAATATATTATTAACACATAATCATATTCAAAATTTAGATGCATACACTTTGTAGCGTGCCTTCCCTAGCTGCGCCCGAAACGAACAAGAATAAGTCTTTAGGACTCCAAGTGTCGTCCTTCCGTAGATAGTTCACAGCATGTCCGGATCCGCCTTAAGATTGACCAACTAGAATCGCCCTTAAGGTATTATAATTTTCGGCTATTATAGGGCAATAATATGACTGAATTTTGCTCTCTAAATGTCACTTTGAATACTTGAAAACTCGTATATAAATTGTGAACCTAGGCAACATATTTATAGGGGTATGGAAAGAAAATTGGTATCATACTAGGATACTAATTATCTTAATTAGAATTATATTAAAACTCTTATTAACTATTTTATCCTATTAAGATTAGGAATTTAATCTTTGAACAAACCCCTTTTAATTTAGGATTTCTATCGGACACAAACACCCACGAGCGCTCAGCCCACGCAAGCCTTGCCGCCCACGCGAGCCTCGCAGCCCACGCGAGCAACGCAGCTCGCGGCCCACTCGTGCGTGCGCCTTGGCCTGCTAGGCCTGGCCTTGCGCTGGGCCTGGCGTGGCCTTGGCTGCCTTGTGTGGCGCGCAGGCTTACTGGACGCGGGCCTGGCTTCGTGTTGGGCCTTCGTCTAGCAAATCTCGTCCGATGCTAATTCATACGACGCGCTTCCGATTAATTTCCCGATTCCGGAATTCATTTCCGATACGAACAATATTTAACATTTCTGATTCCGGAATTAATTTCCGTTTCGAACAAATATTTAATATTTCCGTTTCCGGAATTATTTTTCGATTCCAATAATACTTCCGATTCCGACAATATTTCCGTTTCCGGCAATATTTCAGATTCCGGCAATATTTCCATTTCCGATAATATTTTCCGATACGTACCATGTTTCCGTTTCCGGCAACATCTACGACTTGGATAATATTTATATTTCCGATACGATCCATATTTCCGTTTCCGGCAATATCATCGTTTCCGGAGTATTCCTTATTTGCCTTTGACGATCTTAGCTCCCACTGAAACCAAGATCCGTCAATTCCGAATATTCATAGATGGAGTATTTAATGCCATTAAATACTTGATCCGTTTACGTACTATTTTTGTGACCCTACGGGTTCAGTCAAGAGTAAGCTTTGGATTAATATCATTAATTCCACTTGAACTGAAGCGGCCTCTAGCTAGGCATTCAGCTCACTTGATCTCACTGAATTAGTAACTTGTTAATTAATACTGAACCGCATTTATTAGACTTATTATTAAATGCATACTTGGACCAAGGGCATTATTTTCTTCAGTCTCCCACTTGTCCTTAGGGACAAGTGTGCATTTCCTAATTCCTTTCTCGCTCGATGCTTGCTCTTGAACATAAGGTAAGAGTTGTCATCCTTATTACGTCCAGAGGTGTTTCTCGGTTTTAGAGTTTAACTGATCAAATAAACAGATAATCATAGCCTATGATTCATCTGAGCACGGCCATGCATTTTACAGTTTCTAGCTCTCCGAGTAGCCTTGTACAACTTTCAGCATCTCATCCCGATTTATGGGAGGACAATCCCAATCTTGCGATCTTGAGATTAGACTTCGTTTGATAGGTGATTACCTGAGCGTTGCCTTTATAGACTCCTTTTATGGTGCGACGATTGACAACGTCAAAGTAAGCAGTTCTCAAACAAGTAATCTCAAATCACTCAGGTATTGAGGATTAGTGTCTAATAATTTTAATGAAATTTAGTTATGACAGATTTTCATCTCTTACAATAAAGTTTCATAGGTCTGTCCGATACTAGTCATCCCAAAGTAAGTATCTATGCAAATGATTACGACATTGCCATGTCCACATAGTTCAAGAAACAGAACTACTAGTCATCTTGCATTCTAGTCGTCTAACGTTTTCTATGCGTCCATCTTTATAGAAAACTCCGACCAGGGACCATTTTCAACTTTTGACATTCAAGTTCACTTGATAGAAATTTCTTAGTCACAAGACTGGTCCTGACAGTCTATCTTGAATATATCGTCAAATTGAAGGGACCCATCATTTAATACTAAACCAAGATTAAATGGAATATGAAAATACATTTCATATATGATAAATGTTCAACCCTAATGTTTTACAACCATGGGCCTCAAACCCATCTTTAAAACAGTTCATGGAATTCAAAGCTATGCTTGATTTCCAGTGCCACAATGTGAGTGTGTATTTCACTTGTTGAATAGTTTTAGTTATCATGCTTTGCCACTCTTAATATCCCTTTCATCGAATGTCTTTCGAGATAGGATGATAAGATCTTTTGAGTATGTTTATTTTGTGATCTAGTCTTTCTAGCTACAAGAGTGGTTCTACGCATTTCGCAATGAAGAACTATCAAGTCAGCAGACATGTGATCTACCCAAGTTCAATGAAGAACTCTTTAAAATAAACAACCCTGTTTCATTGCTTCTTAGGCAATAATTACTTTTACTTCAACTGTATAGCTTGCTAGTGATGCTTTGTTTGGATTTACTTATCCAAGCAGTTCACATATATGTGGAAGGCTTTCCAGCTGTATCTTAGAACATAGAAATTAATGTTTAATTTCCCACTCAACAACTCATGGTCTCCAATCCATGTTGCCATTTCAAAACACAATGCATATAGCTCGTTCTTGCCAATGGTTATGTAACACCCCGACCTCTAATTCACTTATTAAAGCATAATTAGCAGCGGAATTAACCTAATTTGGTCGGGACATTACCTGCCGTAATTCCCTCTTGGAAATTACAAGGCAACATCATACATAAGCCATAAAAACCTCCAAATTAATATAATAATCATTTATATTCCCAAAATACAAGTACATAAATTACTAAAAGTCTTTAATTAAACTATTATAAACATCAAGCATTAACTAGGTGAATAATATAAAAGTGAAATTCCTCGCACCTACGCGTTTCCATCGATTCCCGCAGTACCTAAAACGGAAAACAAAACGGTGAGCCGAAGACTCAGTAACGACTACCCTAGCAACGTAAATTCATTTCAACTCATTTTATTTAATAACACAGGGAGAATAGAATAAGTAAAACATTTAATAAAACATCATATTCAATTCATTCATAAACTTTGCAATTTAACATGCTAGTTGTCGGCAAGTACGAACCGTGAAGGAATTCTCCACTGGGCCTGGGCCCATAAGAGCCTGGGCTCATCGTAACATGGGGCCTGGGCCCTGAGCCTGGGCTCATAAACCATGGGAGCCTGGGCTCGTAATCCATGGGTGGACAGGTGTCCGTGGTGCATGCATGACCGGTAGATAGGAAGATGGTAGTTTATATAACGCCAGACAAACCAGTTCTTTCACTTTCATTTATCATGTTGTATGTAATTTTACCAAGCCTTGGCTTGTATTTCAATTCGAAATAACATAACTCATTTTATATCATAAAACATCATTTAGATCCTGGGATCCATAAAACATCATTTCATTCAACGCATCATATAAACATCATTTTATGAGAAAACTCAATCAAATCATATTATAAAGAATAATTCAAACAAATCATAATTCATTCCCACAATCCATAAAACATGTCAAAACATTTAATTCATAAATCCAATCATAACGTCATAATTTCATAATACATTTATAAGGGGATTGCGGGTACTAGCAATAGCCGTTACCTCAATTCCATGGTTGCTAGGCCTTTTTCCTTAGTTCGTTCGTCCTGAGCTCCGAGTTCGATTTCTTTCAAAGTATCAAATTATTGAATTAATATTAAATCGTCAAACAATCTAAAATCGATATTTTATAAATATTAAGTTTATAAATAATGAATTTATAAATAACGTATTTTAATAAAAAAATATAATTTCATAATTTAAATGAAAATATTATTTAATCGACATTTTAATAAAAATACATTTTAAAGTTCCTAAGCTGATTTTTATGAAAATATTACGAAAATATTAATTAACTCAAATTTTCTGTCGAATTATATTTATATATTTCATAAATCGATTTACATCAAAATACTGTATAAATTCGGTTTTTGATAAATAAAGTTAGTAATTTATTTTATTAAAATCGATAATTAAACCTGAAAATTAATAACAATTTATTAGCAAATATTTATATTATAACAATTTAAGACATGCAAGTTCATAATTTGGAAATCTGAAATTATAATTTCATTTTAACTTACCAAGGCCCAAATTAAAATAGCCCAACTTAGATATGGGTTTTGGAAAGTTTAAAACCAAAATTTGTTTTTGGTTTCTGGGAAAGGAGGCACGAGCAGGGGAACGGACGAAGAGAAGGGAGAGAGGAGGGAGGAAGAAGGCTGGGGTCTGGGTGGCTCGGCGCCACCGGGTTTCTTCGGCGAAGGC
This sequence comes from Spinacia oleracea, assembly GCF_020520425.1. Classification (NCBI taxonomy): domain Eukaryota; kingdom Viridiplantae; phylum Streptophyta; class Magnoliopsida; order Caryophyllales; family Amaranthaceae; genus Spinacia; species Spinacia oleracea. The sequence continues at coordinate 156,336,278 of NC_079490.1, read as the reverse complement.
GACAGTGGTGGAGTGGTTTCGCGGCGGAGAAACAACAAGGGAGGGGAGGGTGGTCGCGCGAAACAGGGGAAAACAGGGGGAGGAAAGAAGGGCGGCTGGGCGGCGGCCCTGGTGTCGCAGCAGCGCGAGGCCGCGTGGGAGAATGACGGTGATGGTGAAGGTGGTTTGAGTTGGTGGTGGTTGAGTTGGTGGTGGCGGGTGTGGTGTTGCGAGGCGGGGAAGGGGGAGGCAGGGGATGCGTGAAAAGGGAAAGCAGAGGAGGGAGATGCGGTGAGGGGGTGGTGTTCGGTGGTGCTGGGGGTGTTGGGTGGCTGCGGCGGTGGTGGTTTAGCAGTGGTGGTTATGGTGGTGAAATATGGTGTTCGTGGGTGGTGGTGGTGATAAAAAGTGGTGGTGAGATTTTCAATTTCTATTTTTGGTAATTGATTTTGGTTGAGGAAATGGGTGAAAATTTGTGTCTGATAATAAGGTGAAGTAGAGTGAAGAAGAAGGAGCATTGCTTGGGGTCCAAGGAGTGAACTTGGACATAATTGAGGGAAGGAGGGAAGGAAGGAATTGCTTCCTGGTTGTACGTGGAAAGCAAGGGAAGAGGAGAAAAGGGAATTTTGGTTCCTTGAGGGTATTTTAGTAATTTCACATGGTTGGACTAAAATTCAGAAATTTTGTTGCTATTTTAGGAAACTACTAAAAATAGAAATGTTTAACTAAATTAATTCTTTATAAAAATATCGTTAACGATAAATAAATTTAGTTTCCGAATGAAATAAGAACGTTAAATAATTAATTTAGTTTCCGAATAAAATAAATAAATTTAGAAATCCGAAAATAATTATAATTTAAAATGGTCGTTAAGCTCGTAATTATGAAATTAAATTATAAACTAAAAAAAATAAATCTTGTAGCAATATTAAAAATTCAAGCGAAATAAAACTTCGTTAATTAAAATAAAGTTCAAATTTAGGCTTTAAAACGATTTTAAGCTAAATAAAAATAATTAAGCATAATTAATCGAGTTTTAAAAATTCGGGGTATTACATTCTTACCCCCTTAGAAAAAGTTTCGTCCTCGAAACTTGAAAATTAGGTTTATAAAATGTTTGTTGAAAATTAGAAACGCTCGAATAAAAGTATGATGTTTTATTTTAGAACCAAGATCTCAAAATTTTATTTCAATCCCGACAATGTCTAGCCTTCATTCCGCCATCATCTTTTAGGACTCCGCTTCAACTCGAGACCTAGAATCGAAGAGTAAAGAATGCAAAAGGGGCAAAATTATATATTGATCCTTAATTGTCATTAAGGTCAATTACATCTCGCCATCGTCTTTCGTATCTCCACTTGATTTCATATAATAGGATCGAGGAGCAAAGAACATAAAAGGGGCAAACTTGTTAGCATAGACTAGGCTCCTATTTTACTTTGCGAGATCCTGTTTGAAAATATTTTCCACTAAAAATAGTAGTTTTTAATGCAAAATTTATAATTCTAAAAATATATGTATATGTAATGAAAATAAATATTTATCTATCAATTGCAATACTCAAATAGTTGTAAAAGTTATTTATTATAATAATCTCGTACTCTGAGCTCAGGAGAACTTCCATTGGAGACGGCTTCCATGTATAACGATTAGGTATTACCAATACAATCATGTCAGCATACACATAATTCATAAAGCATATCATAGAGACATAATTCTTTAATTGAAAATCTCACATTCAACATAAGCATATCATTCATATCATAACCATTTGATCTAACACACGGGTTGAAGGAAATAATGCCCTTGGTCCAAGTATGCATTCAATGATAAGTCTAATAAATGCGGTTCAGTATTAATTAACAAGTTAATAATTCAGTGAGATCAAGTGAGCTGAATGCCTAGCTAGAGGCCGCTTCAGTTCAAGTGGAATTAATGATATTAATCCACAACTTACTCTTGACTGAACCCGTAGGGTCACACAAATAGTACGTAAACGGATCAAGTATTTAATGGCATTAAATACTCCATCTATGGATATTCGGAATCGACGGATCTTGGTTTCAGTGGGAGCTGAGATCGTCACAGGCAAGAAATGAATACTCCGGAAACGATGATATTGCCGGAAGCGGAAATATGGATCGTATCGGAAATATAAATATTATCCAAGTCGTAGATGTTGCCGGAAACGGAAACATGGTACGTATCGGAAAATATTATCGGAAATAGAAATATTGCCGGAATCGGAAATATTGCCGGAAACGGAAATATTGTCTGAATCGGAAATATTATCGGAATCGGAAAATAATTCCGGAAACGGAAATATTAAATATTTGTTCGAAACGGAAATTAATTCCGGAATCGAAAATATTAAATATTGTTCGTATCGGAAATAAATTCCGGAATCGGGAATTTAATCGGAAGCGTATCGTACGAATAAGCATCGGACGAGGCCTGCCGGACGAGGGCCCAGCACGAAGCCAGGCCATCGCCCAGCAAGCCAAGCGCGCCACACGAACAGCCAAGGCCACGCCAGGCCCAGCGCAAGGACAGGCCCAGCAGGCCGTGGCAGCGCGCACAGCGCGCGCAGGTGCGAGCAGTGGGCTGCGAGCATTGCTGCAGCTCGCGTGGGCTTGTAGCTCGCGTGGGCCGTGCGGCCGTGTGGGCTGTGCGCGGGCATGGCCTGCACGCTTGCGGGTCATGCTCGCGTAAGTGTTTGTGTTCGCATACGAAACCTAAAACGTGCAGAATTCGTTTAATGATTAAATTCCTAATTCTATTTGATAAATTAATTAAATAAGAGTTTTATTATAATTCTAATTTAATTAATTCGTATCCTAATAGAATTCCAATTCTCTTTCCATACCCCTATAAATATGTGGCCTGGGTTCACAATTTATAACGAGTTATTCAAGTATTCAAAGTGAGTTTTTGAGAGAAAAATTCAGTCACACATCTTGCTCAAAAGTGCCAAAAATTTATAGTACCTTAGGGGCGATTCTAGTTGGTCAATCTTAAGGCGGATCCGGACGTGCTATGGACTATCTACGGAGGGACGACACTTGGAGTCCTAAAGACTTGTTCTTGTTCGGTTCAGGCGCAGCTAGGGAAGGCACGCAACAAAGAGTATGCATCTAAATTATGCTATATGATTATGTGTAAATAATATGTATTCCTGGCTTAATGGTTGTTTCCGCATGATTTATGAATTGTCATATGTATCATAACCTAACAGTGGTATCACGAGCCTCTTATTATTTTCATAATCTAAATTGCATGAACATGGTTAAATATTACAAATTTGCAAGAATTAAAAGGGGTGATTAATTTTCGTAATTGTTAATTAATTGCAAATTGCGTTTATTTAATTATACGTACGCAGTTTTTCGGCAGTTTCTTCGTTACTCATCCAAATCGAGTGATTTTTGTGTCAATTCCGCATGTAAAAGGCATTCTAAAATTTTGACAAAAAAAGTATTTTTCTGCCGAACCCAGAATTCTCAATTTCGAAGCCTAACTATGACTTTTCGAAGGTTTTAGTTTTTCGAATGCAAAATTTTGTAAATTTAAGATGTTAAATTAAATATTTGCGATTCTTGTTGATAAATCTTGAATTTTTGATTGACCTACTGTATATGTTTAACAAGTTTGAATGCCTAGCCTTGTTAATTATGCAATCTAATTTGTAATTATGATTAATTTGTTGAAAATTAGAATAATTAAGAATTAATTTGATTTTCATAATTAATTATAATTTAATTAGAAACCTATTATTAAAAACCACCATAAAAATTGTAGATTTATGATAAATTTTAAATTTTTATGACCTAGGCTTGATTCCATGATAATCGGAAATCAATTGAATAATAAATTTTCGATTTTTCGCCCTAAAATTATGAAATTAATATTAATTTATTAATTTGTCAATAATTTTAAATATAAATTTTAAATTTTTATGCGATTCGTTCATATAACTTGCACGCACAAAGCAATGGACGCTTCGTGTTACCCTTAAGGGGTGTTGTATAGTGCGGGCATGCGACGACGAGCAAGGGAGCTCGTCGCCCGTGCGGCACGAATGCAATGAGCAAGGGCATGGTGCACGAGCACAAGGCAGCAGCCCTGCTTTATGTCGTGGGCCACGAGCTATGGACGAATGAGGCATGGGCGAAGGCAAGGCACGGCAGTCGCGTGTGGGCAGCAAGCGAGCTGCGCCACAACGCGCACTGCCTCGCGCAAGCGCGCGCAGCGAGCGCAAGCTCGCGTGCCACGTGCGCTGCGCCCAGCGTCGATCGCGCGCAGCGGGCAATTGCTCGCGCACAGCGAGCGATGGCTCGCGCACAGCAAGCGATGGCTCGCGCACAGCGAGCGATGGCTCGCGTGCATCGAGCGCTGGAGCGCGCGCAGCAAGTGCTGGCGAGCGCGCACAGCGAGCGATGGCTCGCGTGCATCGAGCGCTGGCGCGCGCGCAGCGAGCACCAACTTGTGCGATGGCTTGCGATGGGTAGATGCAGCAGCTATGCGACGAGCGCATGGGCTGCGCGCACATGGCCAGCGATGGCTGTGTGCGTGTGGCCCATGGGCGTGCGATGCGTAGGGTGTTTGCGTTGCGATTAGATCGTTTTGAATGTTTAATTTGAAATTTTCAGTTTACGTAATTTTAATTAATTTTAAAATTAATAATTTAAATTATTTTCTTGGATTTTAATTTTGAATATTGTAATTATAATAAATTTTATTTATTCTAATTATTTTACTAAAATTAAAATCATGAATTAATTTAAAAACAACTGAAATCAAATTAAAATTTTTGGATTCAATTATAAATTTATATGGGCTTTAAATTTTAATTAAATTTGTATGTTTCCGGTTAGACTTGAAATACATTTTTATGTTTAAAATTAGTAAAGCATATGAATTTATTGGTTTAAGTGGGAGCGCTTTTTAGTCATAAACTCTTGATTAGGTCTACGAATCCTTAAGGTTAAAACAACTTGATTAGAATTAATAAGGACTGAATAATTGGTAGATTATTGGTGCCCTTGATTAATTGCTGCAAATGTTTACGTGATGCATAATGTGTTTTACTAACCAGCTATGTGGGCCATTCATGATAATGAATGGGTGAATGGTATATATTGTATATGTACTGTTTTGCAGGTTATGAAGTGACTAGTATGGCCCAAATAGGATAGAAAATATGGTCTGCGTACCATTAATTTGAATGTAATTGGTCTAAAGTACCAAAGTTGTTTTTCAATTCAAATATGGTCTGCGTACCATCAAATAGTTGTAATTAGTTTTAATTATAGCTTATCCTATTTGAAGAAAATGGTGCCTCCCACGGAGATTTTCAAGACGGACTTTGAAGTCAAAGCTTCAAGATGAAGTCGGGCCATACTAGATCACATTTATCTTATGCATGCTTTAAGTTATTTATTGCTTTAAATATGTCTTAATTATGCATAAGATTGTGGCTTGATTATGTTGCATGATTAAGGATTTTAGTTCACTTAAAATCTAACCAACATAGTAAGAGCCTTAAGTTCCAAACTTAAAAATTGAGTTAAAAGGTGCCATGCCAAAATATACACTTGCTTGGATATCCTTTACATCAATCTAGTAATAGTTTTCGCTCAGCGAGGTGTTACTTATTGGTCCTAAAGGGGCAAGGTACACAAGTAATTGTGAGTACATGTTAGTTTTGGTGAAACTCAACGATATAAGTAAGGAGTCCTTTTATGTCGTGGCAAAATCGATAGGTTTACCTAATAAGCTCTTAGACGTACCTATCAACCAAGAATAGTTTCTAGACTATTAGCAAAAGGCTTTTGCTTACCTAAGATGTTTTAGGATTAAGTCGACAAACTGTGCTTAGTTCTTCAATGATTTTAGGATCTTGGAATCATTTTATTCACACCTGCCGGAACACATAACTTGAATAAAATGCTTAATAAACATTGAATTATGCATGTATGCTAGAATTTAAGTTTATTAAGAAAAACTGTGAATGGTTATTTATTTGTTTATTCTTTTCAATTGTAGTTTTTAATATGGCAAACAACAATTCATTCAACATTCGATCAATTCTCGAAAAGGAGAAGTTGAACGGGAAAAACTTCCTTGACTAGCAAAGGAACTTGTAAATAGTTCTTATGCAGGAAGAAAAGGAGTATGTCCTAGATGAGGCGATGCCCGAAGCCGCAGGCGACGGGGTCACTCAGGCAGCCCTCAATCGTTGGATTGATGCCAACAAGGATGTGAAATGTCTAATGCTCGCCACCATGAGTGCGGATCTGCAGAAAACGTTCATCAACTCAGATGCTTTCACAATCATCAGTGAGTTGAAGAACATGTTCCAAGATCTGGCTCGAGTCGAAAGATTCGAGACTCATAGGCAAATTCTTGAGACCAAGCTTAAGAAAGGCGAGCCCGTAAGTCCACATGTTCTCAAAATGATTGGACTCATTGAGAATATGAGTCGGCTGGATCAACAATTTTCTCAGGAAATGGCTATAGACACCATCCTCCATTCTCTTGATAGCGGGTATGATCAGTTCAAACTGAACTACAGTATGAATAGTCTGGAAAAAACGCTCACTGAGCTTCACGGTATGCTGAAGACCGCTGAAAAGACGCTCAAAAGTGATAAGCAGGATGTGCTTATGGTGCGTGAGGGCAAGTTCAAGAAATCTGGAAAGAAGAGGAATGTTAAGAAAGGTGGCAACAAGGCCAGCCCAACTAAGCAAACTGGCGCCAAATCTGTAAAGAGGAAGGTCAGTCAACCCACTTCTGAATCCGAATGCTTCTACTGCAAGAAGAAGGGGCATTGGAAGAGAGATTGCTTGAAGCTAAAGGAAGATCAGAAGAACGGAACAGTCGTTCCATCTTCAGGTATTTTCGTTATAGACTGTATACTTGCTAATTCAACTTCTTGGGTATTAGATACAGGTTGTGGCTCACACTTATGTTCCAATCCACAGGGACTAAGAAGAAGTAGAAAGTTAAGCAAGGGTGAAGTCGACCTACGAGTGGGAAATGGAGCACGGATTGCTGCATTAGCTGTAGGAACTTACTTTTTGTCATTGCCCTCCGGGCTAGTTTTGGAACTGGAAGAATGTTTCCATGTTCCAAGTCTTACTAAAAACATCATTTCAGTTTCTTGCTTAGATGCTAAGGGATTTTCCTTTTTAATAAAAGACAATAGTTGTTCGTTTTATTTTAAAGAGATGTTTTATGGATCTGCTAGATTAGTCAATGGACTTTATTTATTAGATCACGACAAACAAGTATATAACATAAATACCAAAAAGGCCAAAAAGGATGATTCAGATCTCACCTATCTGTGGCATTGTCGATTAGGCCATATAAACTTGAAACGCTTAGAAAGACTTCAAAAGGAAGGAATTCTAGAACCATTTGACTTAGAGGATTATGGTAAATGCGAATCATGTTTACTTGGCAAAATGACAAAGCAACCTTTCTCTAAAGTTGGAGAAAGAGAAAATGAACTATTGGGTTTAATCCATACAGATGTATGTGGACCAATGAGTACAAATGCTAGAGGTGGTTTCAGCTACTTTATCACTTTCACTGATGACTTCAGTAGATATGGTTATGTCTACCTAATGAAGCATAAGTCTGAATCCTTTTACAAATTCAAGGAATTTCAGAGTGAAGTAGAGAATCAATTAGGCAAGAAGATTAAGGCACTGCGGTCTGATAGAGGCGGTGAATATCTGAGCTATGAATTTGATGACCATCTGAAAGAATGTGGAATTTTATCAGAATTGACTCCTCCTGGAACACCACAATGGAACGGTGTGTCAGAACGGAGGAACAGAACCTTGCTAGACATGGTCAGGTCAATGATGGGTCAGGCCGAACTTCCATTAGAATTTTGGGGACATGCACTAAATACAGCTGCACTCACTATAAATAGAGCTCCGTCTAAAGCTGTCGAAAAGACTCCATACGAATTATGGTTTGGAAAGCCTCCAAATGTGTCTTTTCTTAAGATTTGGGGATGTGAAGTATACGTCAAACGATTAATTTCAGACAAACTTCATCCAAAATCTGACAAATGTATCCTTGTGGGCTATCCAAAGGAAACAAAGGGGTATTACTTCTACAATACATCTGAGAACAAGGTATTTGTTGCTCGAGATGGTGTCTTTTTGGAGAAAGATCACATTTCCAAAATGACAAGTGGGAGAAAAGTAGACCTCGAAGAAATACGAGTCGAACAACAAACTCTAGAGAATGCTCAAGATGACATTCAGGATGAAACTCAGAGATCTTTAGAAGAATCTGGTGAGAATCATGGTCAATCTAGAAATGTTACCCCGCGTAGATCGCAAAGATATAGATCTCAATCGGAAAGGTACTTAGGTATTTTGACGAACGAGAGCTATGACGTTCTATTACTTGAAAGTGATGAACCTGCGACTTACAAACAAGCTATGACGAGCCCTAGCTCCAAGCAATGGCAAGAAGCCATGCAATCTGAATTAGACTCCATGTCTGAAAACCAAGTATGGGATTTGGTCGATTTGCCAGATGGCTACCAAGCCATTGGAAGAAATGGGTTTTCAAACTGAAAAAGGACAAAGATGGGAAACTTGAAGTTTTCAAAGCTAGATTGGTTGCAAAAGGTTACAGGCAAGTCCACGGTGTGGATTACGATGAAACCTTTTCACCAGTTGCAATGCTAAAGTCTATTCGGATAATGTTAGCAATCGCTGCATATTACGATTACGAAATATGGCAGATGGATGTCAAAACTGCTTTCTTAAACGGCGTTTTAACAGAAACTGTGTTTATGACACAGCCTGAAGGTTTTGCGGATCCAAAGAATGCTAAAAAGGTATGCAAGCTAAAGAAGTCAATCTACGGATTGAAGCAGGCATCCAGGAGCTGGAATATACGTTTTGATGAAGCAGTCAGTGACTTTGGTTTCATCAAGAACGCGGACGAATCTTGTGTATACAAGAAGGTCAGTGGGAGCAAAATTGCTTTCCTAGTATTATATGTCGACGACATATTACTTATCGGAAATGACATTCCTATGTTGAACTCTGTCAAGATTTGGCTTGGGAAATGTTTTTCGATGAAAGATCTAGGAGAAGCACAGTACATATTGGGCATCAAGATTTACAGAGATAGATCTAAAAAGATGATTGGACTTAGTCAAAGCACTTATATCAATAAGGTGCTTGATAGGTTCAAGATGGCGGACTCCAAGCGAGGCTACCTACCCATGTCTCATGGAATGACTCTAAGCAAGACTCAGTGCCCAAAAACACTTGATGAGCGTAGACGAATGAATGGGATTCCATATGCATCATTGATTGGTTCAATAATGTATGCCATGATATGTACACGCCCGGATGTTGCGTACGCACTCAGTGCTACGAGCAGATACCAGTCAGACCCAGGAGAGGCGCATTGGACTGCTGCCAAGAACATTCTGAAGTACCTGAAAAGGCACAAAGATGACTTCCTGGTCTATGGTGGAGATGATGAATTAATTGTTAAAGGCAATACGGACGCAAGTTTCCAAACCGACAAAGATGATTTCAGATCACAGTCTGGGTTTGTCTTCTGCCTCAACGGAGGAGCAGTAAGCTGGAAAAGTGCTAAGCAAAGCACCATTGCGGATTCTACAACTGAAGCGGAGTACATTGCTGCACATGAAGCAGCAAAGGAAGCTATATGGCTAAGGAAGTTCATAGGTGAACTCGGTGTAGTCCCCTCCATTAAAGGACCAATAGCCCTGTATTGTGATAATAACGGAGCTATTGCACAGGCAAAGGAGCCTAGACACCACCAGAGAGTCAAGCATGTACTTCGTAGATTTCACCTTCTACGAGAGTTCATTGAAAGAAAAGAAGTCGAGATAAGCAAAATTGGTACTGATGACAACATATCAGATCCATTAACTAAACCTCTGCCGCAGGCGAAGCACAACTCGCACACTGAAGCTATGGGAATCAAGCATATTGGAGAATGGCTTTGATGTCTCTGTTTAATGTTTTAAAGTTTTAGAGTTTAAATCTTTGTAAAACGTTATTGGTTAATCATTCACAATAAATGAAAAGAATTCATTTTTCCATTTAATTTGTGGTTTATTAAATGATGAGTCCCTTCAATTTGACGATATATTCAAGATAGACTGTCAGGATCAGTCATGTGACTAAGAAATGTCTATCAAGTGAACTTGAATGTCAAAGGTTGAAAATGGTCCCTAGTCGGAGTTTTCTATAAAATTGGACGCATAGAAAACGTTAGACGACTAGAATGCAAGATGACTAGTAGTTCTGTTTCTTGAACTATGTGGACATGGCAATGTCATAATCATTTGCATAGATACTTACTTTGGGAAGACTAGTATCGGACAAGCCCTATGAAACTTTACTGTAAGAGATGAAAATCTGTCATAAGTAAATTTCATTAAAATTATTAGACACTAAATCCTCAATACTTGAGTGATTTGAGATTACTTGTTTGAGAACTGGTTGCTTTGGCGTTGACCAACCGTCGCACCGTAAAAGGAGGCTATAAAGGCAACGCTCAGGTAATCACCTATCAAACGAAGTCTAATCTCAAGATCACAAGATTGGGATTGTCCTCCCATAAATCGGGATGAGATGCTTAAAAGTTGTACAAGGCCACTCGGAGAGCTAGAAACTGTGAAATGCATGGCCGTGCTCGGATGAATCATAGGCTATGATTATCTGTTTATTCGATCAGTTGAACTCTGAAACCGAGGAACACCTCTGGACATAATAAGGATGACAACTCTTACCTTATGTTCAAGAGCAAGCATCGAGCGACAAAGGAATTAGGAAATGCACACTTGTCCCTAAGGACAAGTGGGAGACTGAAGGAAATAATGCCCTTGGTCCAAGTATGCATTCAATGATAAGTCTAATAAATGCGGTTCAGTATTAATTAACAAGTTAATAATTCAGTGAGATCAAGTGAGCTGAATGCCTAGCTAGAGGCCGCTTCAGTTCAAGTGGAATTAATGATATTAATCCACAGCTTACTCTTGACTGAACCCGTAGGGTCACACAAATAGTACGTAAACGGATCAAGTATTTAATGGCATTAAATACTCCATCTATGGATATTCGGAATCGACGGATCTTGGTTTCAGTGGGAGCTGAGATCGTCACAGGCAAGAAATGAATACTCCGGAAACGATGATATTGCCGGAAGCGGAAATATGGATCGTATCGGAAATATAAATATTATCCAAGTCGTAGATGTTGCCGGAAACGGAAACATGGTACGTATCGGAAAATATTATCGGAAATAGAAATATTGCCGGAATCGGAAATATTGCCGGAAACGGAAATATTGTCTGAATCGGAAATATTATCGGAATCGGAAAATAATTCCGGAAACGGAAATATTAAATATTTGTTCGAAACGGAAATTAATTCCGGAATCGAAAATATTAAATATTGTTGTATCGGAAATAAATTCCGGAATCGGGAATTTAATCGGAAGCGTATCGTACGAATAAGCATCGGACGAGGCCTGCCGGACGAGGGCCCAGCACGAAGCCAGGCCATCGCCCAGCAAGCCAAGCGCGCCACACGAACAGCCAAGGCCACGCCAGGCCCAACGCAAGGCCAGGCCCAGCAGGCCGTGGCAGCGCGCACAGCGCGCGCAGCTGCGAGCAGTGGGCTGCGAGCATTGCTGCAGCTCGCGTGGGCTTGTAGCTCGCGTGGGCCGTGCGGCCGTGTGGGCTGTGCGCGGGCATGGCCTGAACGCTTGCGGGTCATGCTCGCGTAAGTGTTTGTGTTCGCATACGAAACCTAAAACGTGCAGAATTCGTTTAATGATTAAATTCCTAATTCTATTTGATAAATTAATTAAATAAGAGTTTTATTATAATTCTAATTTAATTAATTCGTATCCTAATAGAATTCCAATTCTCTTTCCATACCCCTATAAATATGTGGCCTGGGTTCACAATTTATAACGAGTTATTCAAGTATTCAAAGTGAGTTTTTGAGAGAAAAATTCAGTCACACATCTTGCTCAAAAGTGCCGAAAATTTATAGTACCTTAGGGGCGATTCTAGTTGGTCAATCTTAAGGCGGATCCAGACGTGCTGTGGACTATCTACGGAGGGACGACACTTGGAGTCCTAAAGACTTGTTCTTGTTCGGTTCGGGCGCAGCTAGGGAAGGCACGCAACAAAGAGTATGCATCTAAATTATGCTATATGATTATGTGTAAATAATATGTATTCCTGGCTTAATGGTTGTTTCCGCATGATTTATGAATTGTCATATGTATCATAACCTAACAGTGGTATCACGAGCCTCTTATTATTTTCATAATCTAAATTGCATGAACATGGTTAAATATTACAAATTTGCAAGAATTAAAAGGGGTGATTAATTTTCGGAATTGTTAATTAATTGCAAATTGCGTTTATTTAATTATACGTACGCAGTTTTTCGGCAGTTTCTTCGTTACTCATCCAAATCGAGTGATTTTTGTGTCAATTCCGCATGTAAAAGGCATTCTAAAATTTTGACAAAAAAAGTATTTTTCTGCCGAACCCAGAATTCTCAATTTCGAAGCCTAACTATGACTTTTCGAAGGTTTTAGTTTTTCGAATGCAAAATTTCGTAAATTTAAGATGTTAAATTAAATATTTGCGATTCTTGTTGATAAATCTTGAATTTTTGATTGACCTACTGTATATGTTTAACAAGTTTGAATGCCTAGCCTTGTTAATTATGCAATCTAATTTGTAATTATGATTAATTAGTTGAAAATTAGGATAATTTAGAATTAATTTGATTTTCATAATTAATTATAATTTAATTAGAAACCTATGATTAAAAACCACCATAATTCTTTTCGATAACATCCATTGATATCATCAACCTAATAGAAGGACTAATTCTCGATAACTTGCTTTATATGCAAACTCAATTTCATTTCCTCACCATAAATCATACTTTTCCTCACAACATTTTTGCAAAACTTACATTCTCTGGTTCAACTTTTCTTTTATGGAGATAATCAAGCATCCTTTCAGATAATTACACAAAAACAATCCTTATAAATGATGCAGAAGGTCAACCTTATTGAAAGACCAATTCTTGATAACTTCTTTTTAAAATTCTCAGAACTTCATGTGTAACCTTAATTTCATCTTTTCACCATAAATCATGTTTGGTTGCGCATAATATTCTTGCATAACTTTTAAAATTCTAGCTTAGCTTCCTTAACATATCTGAAAATACACTTAGGTACTTGCAACCGCAAAAACAATCATTATAAAGGGCGCGGAATAGTAACTCAAGAATCAATCATACTTGAACGCTTTAAACCTTGAATAACCTTGATTTAATCGATGGTTCACCACTTACAAAATTACAACTCATGCTCTTTCGGTACTCTATCATTCAACCTTTGTTGACAAGCTAATTCTTGGTAACTTCTTTTGGAAAAATCCTCAAGATCTTATTCATGTGTCAACTCAAATTGGTCTTTTATCATAAATCATGTTGGGTTCATAACATTTATGTATAACTTCTTAGCTTCATTAATAGGGGCATATCAATCAGCTTTTAGATAATAGGCCTTTGTACTTATAAACACCAAAATATGCATCGGAAAGGTAGACCAAGGATCACTTTTATTCATAACGTTAACACGTTAAACTTCGAATAACCTCATCTGAATTGGGGATCAACCACTCATGAAATACAACCTTATGCTTGTTTGGCACTCTAACATTTATACCATCCTTATTCTTTCATAAAAGTTCCTTAAAACAATCCATATCCACAGAATCTTTGAGTTCGAAGCATGCTTAACTTAACTCCTTCTATGAAAATAGTAATACTTAAACTTTTCCTAGACTGTCTAGGGTAGGAAACTCATAATATGACATATAACAATAAAAGTGAAATCAGCTTCAAAGCGAGAGAAAACCAAATTAAAATAATATCAACGTTGGCGTCATCTTCGTCTTTCATCATGTAAGCTCTTACATATGTTGACGGGCGTGATCGATTTAGCATTGTTGTTGTTTCGTTCATGATTGGTCGAGTTTAATGTTCCGGTATTCGTTGGAGGTGGTTTAGGACAATCTTTAACGAAATAATCTTTTCCTTGACATAAATAACAAGTATTCGTTTTTCGCACGATATTCTCTTCCATTCGTTAGAGCATGTCGAAAGTTTCGAGTAGTTGATCCATATGATTGATCTAGTCTTTTAAATTCCATCGAATATGCTTGCGATCATAGATTGGTGGATTCGAAGGTGAAAACTTCTTAAATAGTGACGCATTTTCGTTCGTATTAGTGACTTTCGTTTTTCGAGAATCTTTGACCACTTCAGTTGACAACGTACTTGCAGTTCTTAATCGTTCCATCATCTCCTTGGAGTCTATTATAGATTGCTCGTCATAGAAATCATCATAGGGGACATCATTGTGGGCGACGTTATCGTGAATGTTGCGCTTTGTTGTGAGCTTCGTTCGTGGCATCGTTGGTAAGTTCGATAATCGATATTTCGCATAACATATTCAATCAAGAAAACATCAAAATCATAAGAAATTGATCCCTTTTATCCCGTGCGTTCCTACGCTCACACTCATTTCATTTTAACTTGACTTGATTTTAACATATTCTTTTTAACTTATTCCTTAAAACTCTTTGCTTAAAGCCTATTGAATTCTACTATGCGCAAAAACCCGTAAGGTTTAGCACTTATGATCCAGAACCTTGGCTCTGAATACCAAACTGTAACACCCCGACCTCTAATTCACTTATTAAAGCATAATTAGAAGCGGAATTAACCTAATTTGGTCGGGACATTACCTGCCGTAATTCCCTCTTGGAAATTACAAGGCAACATCATACATAATCCATAAAAACCTCCAAATTAATATAATAATCATTTATATTCCCAAAATACAAGTACATAAATTACTAAAAGTCTTTAATTAAACTATTATAAACATCAAGCATTAACTAGGTGAATAATATAAAAGTGAAATTCCTCGCAACTACGCGTTTCCATCGATTCTCGCAGTACCTAAAACGGAAAACAAAAGGTGAGCCGAAGACTCAGTAACGACTACCCTAGCAACGTAAATTCATTTCAACTCATTTTATTTAATAACACAGGGAGAATAGAATAAGTAAAACATTTAATAAAACATCATATTCAATTCATTCATAAACTTTGCAATTTAACATGCTAGTTGTCGGCAAGTACGAACCGTGAAGGAATTCTCCACTGGGCCTGGGCCCATAAGAGCCTGGGCTCATCGTAACATGGGGCCTGGGCCCTGAGCCTGGGCTCATAAACCATGGGAGCCTGGGCTCGTAATCCATGGGTGGACAGGTGTCCGTGGTGCATGCATGACCGGTAGATAGGAAGATGGTAGTTTATATACCGCCAGACAAACCAGTTCTTTCACTTTCATTTATCATGTTGTATGTAATTTTACCAAGCCTTGGCTTGTATTTCAATTCGAAATAACATAACTCATTTTATATCATAAAACATCATTTAGATCCTGGGATCCATAAAACATCATTTTATTCAACGCATCATATAAGCATCATTTTATGAGAAAACTCAATCAAATCATATTATAAAGAATAATTCAAACAAATCATAATTCATTCCCACAGTCCATAAAACATGTCAAAACATTTAATTCATAAATCCAATCATAACGTCATAATTTCATAATACATTTATAAGGGGATTGCGGGTACTAGCAATAGCCGTTACCTCAATTCCATGGTTGCTAGGCCTTTTCCTTAGTTCGTTCGTCCTGAGCTCCGAGTTCGATTTCTTTCAAAGTATCAAATTATTGAATTAATATTAAATCGTCAAACAATCTAAAATCGATATTTTATAAATATTAAGTTTATAAATAATGAATTTATAAATAACGTATTTTAATAAAAAAAATATAATTTCATAATTTAAATGAAAATATTATTTAATCGACATTTTAATAAAAATACATTTTAAAGTTCCTAAGCTGATTTTTATGAAAATATTACGAAAATATTAATTAACTCAAATTTTCTGTCGAATTATATTTATATATTTCATAAATCGATTTACATCAAAATACTGTATAAATTCGGTTTTTGATAAATAAAGTTAGTAATTTATTTTATTAAAATCGATAATTAAACCTGAAAATTAATAACAATTTATTAGCAAATATTTATATTATAACAATTTAAGACATGCAAGTTCATAATTTGGAAATCTGAAATTATAATTTCATTTTAACTTACCAAGGCCCAAATTAAAATAGCCCAACTTAGATATGGGTTTTGGAAAGTTTAAAACCAAAATTTGTTTTTGGTTTCTGGGAAAGGAGGCACGAGCAGGGGAACGGACGAAGAGAAGGGAGAGAGGAGGGAGGAAGAAGGCTGGGGTCTGGGTGGCTCGGCGCCACCGGGTTTCTCCGGCGAAGGCGACAGTGGTGGAGTGGTTTCGCGGCGGAGAAACAACAAGGGAGGGGAGGGTGGTCGCGCGAAACAGGGGAAAACAGGGGGAGGAAAGAAGGGCGGCTGGGCGGCGGCCCTGGTGTCGCAGCAGCGCGAGGCCGCGTGGGAGAATGACGGTGATGGTGAAGGTGGTTTGAGTTGGTGGTGGTTGAGTTGGTGGTGGCGGGTGTGGTGTTGCGAGGCGGGGAAGGGGGAGGCAGGGGATGCGTGAAAAGGGAAAGCAGAGGAGGGAGATGCGGTGAGGGGGTGGTGTTCGGTGGTGCTGGGGGTGTTGGGTGGCTGCGGCGGTGGTGGTTTAGCAGTGGTGGTTATGGTGGTGAAATATGGTGTTCGTGGGTGGTGGTGGTGCTAAAAAGTGGTGGTGAGATTTTCAATTTCTATTTTTGGTAATTGATTTTGGTTGAGGAAATGGGTGAAAATTTGTGTCTGATAATAAGGTGAAGTAGAGTGAAGAAGAAGGAGCATTGCTTGGGGTCCAAGGAGTGAACTTGGACAGAATTGAGGGAAGGAGGGAAGGAAGGAATTGCTTCCTGGTTGTACGTGGAGAGCAAGGGAATAGGAGAAAAGGGAATTTTGGTTCCTTGAGGGTATTTTAGTAATTTCACATGGTTGGACTAAAATTCAGAAATTTTGTTGGTATTTTAGGAAACTACTAAAAATAGAAATGTTTAACTAAATTAATTCTTTATAAAAAATATCGTTAACGATAAATAAATTTAGTTTCCGAATGAAATAAGAACGTTAAATAATTAATTTAGTTTCCGAATAAAAGAAATAAATTTAGAAATCCGGAAATAATTAAAATTTAAAAAGGTCGTTAAGCTCGTAAATATGAAATTAAATTATAAACTAAAAAAAAAAATCTTGTAGCAATATTAAAAATTCGTTAATTAAAATAAAGTTCAAATTTAGGCTTTAAAACAATTTTAAGCTAAATAATAATAATTAAGCATAATTAATCGAGTTTTAAAAATTCGGGGTATTACAGGTTAACTCCAAAGGGATCTTGCTTGATCCTTAGCCAGTGTTTATGCGTGTAGCATCAATATTTAGCATATCTTTATTTCCTTGAATCAAGAACTAATCCTATGTACCTTTTCAAGTACCATAAGTTTTTCTTGATCTCAATCTAGTTGATCTTTACTTAGATCAATAGAGATTGGTATATGTTCGTCATGCCCAAAGTCATACGATACGTTTTTGGCGATCCTCATATTATATCATACATGATAAATTCTTTTGCAGAATAATTCCCAATTGAATTCTATTCATGTAGCTTTAGCTCATTCAGTTTCAGTAGATACTGGATCCAACTAAATTCTTTGACATATAATATAGGTTAGGAATCTTATTTAGATCCTTTGATGTTTAACTTAGTAAATGCTTATACATAGTTCAAACATTATTTACTTAGATTTAGTGATAACATGGATCGAATATCTCCAATGGAGTATTTCGTGTTTGATTTAGTAAATGCCATTACTTAATCCAAAACAATATTCTATGATCTTTGTAAATAGATCTTAGTACCCAGTATGTACTAAGTTTCGCCTTGGTCCGTCATTGATGAATAATTTCAAATCTAAGTCATTGGCATTTGAATGTTATTTCACAACAGAGAGATATGTGTGTGATACACATAGGACCAATTAAGTTTTATGTACTCCCACTAAACTTCTTATATATATATATAAGAATCATGTACATTTTATGAAACTAAAATACTTATTAGCTTCACTAAAATACAGTTCCAATTCCCAATTGCTTGCTTAAATCCATGCTCAGATTTAATAAGCTAGCTTTCCTTTTCAAGCATTTATTTGGATCCACAAAAATCCTATGACATGCCATGTACAAAGTTTCTTCCAACATTTGATTGAGGAATACGTTTTGTCATCCAGTTGCCATATGTACCAATATGCAATCATTGCTTGAATTATAGACTTGAGCATTATGATTATGCATGAGGTTTCAACACAATCCATGCCATGAATTTGCTTGTAACCTTTAGCAACTAATCTAGCTTTGTGTGTGCACACAATTCCATGTTTGATGGTTTTATCCTTAAAACAAACTTGCAACCAATAGGTGTGAAGCTATTCTTGCAAATCAACAAAATTTCAATTTTGTCATCAAAACATTGGTTATGTTTTATGGCCTTTAACCATCTAAAACATTTGAGTCTATATATATGGCCTCTAACCATTTTAGGGAATCTATATTTCGTCATAGCTTTCTTGCAAGTCACAAACTCGTTAATCAACATGATAATAGTTTGACTGCAAGTTGTAGGTTTCTTCACTATCTAATAGAAGAATCTCATAGGTTCATTGACCTGAACTCTATATTTCTTCACTATCTAATAGAAGAATCTCATAGTTTCAGTGACTTGAACTCTATGCCTACATGGGTATAGAACATCAAACAATAGAATATCAACAAACACTTTGAAAGTCCTTTGAATATTCTTTTCTCCTTGAAGCACTTGTAAAGTCTTCTAAGAGATGTCTATTCTTTAAAGCCACTTCTAAAGTCCTTAAAGAATAAGTTCAGATTTTCTGAAGCACTTCGAAAAGCCTTCGGAATGTCCGTTTATGTTTGTTGTTGGCCTCGAAGACTTTCGAGGTCTATTTTCTCCCACTTGTCATTTTGGAAATGAATCTCCAAAAGGACATTATTTCGAGCAAACAAACATTATGTTCTCAAAAATTCGTGGTAGAAACAATACCCTTGTGTCTCATTTGAATAAATCACAATGAAACATATATCTATACTTGGGCCTTAGTTTGTCGAATGACAAACACTAAGCTCCCACTGAGTTTAGCAACTATCTAGATATATATTATGAAAAGATATTCTTAAATTACTTTTCAATAGCTTTGACGAATTTGGTTTAGTTTGGTGGTAGTTGAGCATTTTGTTTTAGAAATTATAGGAAAAGTCTTTATGATTATCATTGATCGAATCAAGTACCAATTGACTTTGATCACTCCAACTTAGATATGTCATATCTTATGGAGCTAGATCGTGAAAATTACAACACACAATCATTGATGATCATTTTTGGTCTCAAGTAATCATTAACATGATCTATCCTAGATCTTTATGATTTCTTACCAAGTGGATTTTATACTTCTGAATCTTTGAACTAGCCAAACAGATTCAAACTTATATCACTTTGAGTAAATAAACCTATATTCAATCAAATCTATGTGAAATAATAAAGTCATAAAATCTTTCTTTAGCTTTGAACTCTATTGTCTAGGCGTTCTAACAATAGTTCATATCTTTTGTTACTTTCAACAAGTAAGACTAGCTTGTCTTGAATGATCTAGAAATCAATCAACTTTCAAAAGTCCATCAAAATAGAGCTTATGAATGTTAACTTGTTGATATGGTCTAAGCAACAATGCCAAAGATTAGTGGAACTCAAATCAAGGGGCTGATTTGAACCTAGTAAAGTTCTATTGTTAAAGAGTTGTTTGTTTTAATCAAGCATATTGACTCAACCCATAAATGACCATTTCATTCAAATAAACAAACAAACATTGTTTTTTTTTTTTTTCTTGAATGTGAGTCTTTCTGTGTTTGAAGCAGAAATTTAGGTATGCTGATTATGGAACAAAATAACCATTAAGTTCCAGCCTTAAAAGGACTTAAAACAAACTAGATGACCCTACAACTAATGTAGCATTGCCATGCTTCATTTCCAACTTGTAGGTCATTAGTGTAGCCTAGCTTCCATTGTTTGAGTTATTACCGAAGTAAGAACCTCAAGCGGTATATGATACCAAGGAAGTTTGATTTCTAGGTCACTTCTCTTTACACATAAACTTATAGGTAGAAACGGAATCGTAAATTCCTTTCATTTGTTCCTTGTTTTCCTATTTCCTGTACCCTTTCTTATAGTCTTAAGAGTTGAATTCTCTAGTGTTGACTTTTATACTTTGTTAGACATGTCCAATGTCACTCAAACAAGGTTCTTTACCATTTTAATTTATGTTGAATATTCTATTTCAACTAGATGATCTTACCAGAAGCTTCTAAATTTCTCTAAGCATCGATCTATTCGAATGTCTAGTGACTAGACTCATTCGAGAATTAAATGGACAAAGATATTCGGTTGCTAACCATTGGTAAAGCTGAGCGTTTAAACTCAATGCTTTATAATCTCAAAACTACATTGTATTTTGAATTCATAAGCACCAATCGGTTTGCCATTCGATTTTGATACTCGAAAACAACCATAAAAGTCGCTAAAAGAAACGTACATTTAAATTGCTCATTTCCTCTCATTTCCGTGAATCGTTCTTGGATTCACTACCAATCGAGGAAATTTACTGTTACCTTTCTAAAAGGATTTACTACAGTGCAAGATATTTAATTATGAATGATAATTAAAACATACATTGAAGCATGCAAAGTCTAAACATTTATCATGAATAATAACCTGAAAATTAAAGCAATCATGCAATTTAAACAAGTCATTAGCATTTTATTCGAATTATGTGTTCCGGGAGGTGTGAATAAAATTATTCCAAGACCCTAAAATCATTGAAGAATTAAGCACATTATGTATTTTGACTCAATTCTAAAATATTTTAGGTAAGCAAAAGCCTTTTGCTAATAGTCTAGAAACTACTCTTGGTTGATAGGTACGTCTAAGAACTTATTAGGTAAACCTATCAATTTTGCCACGACATAAATGGACTCCTTACTTATATCGTTGAGTTTCACCAAAACTAACATGTACTCACAATTATTTGTGTACCTTACCCCTTTAGGATCAATAAGTAACACCTCGCTGAGCGTAAAACTATTACTAGATTGATGTAAAGGTTATCCAAGTAAGTGTTATTTTGGCATGACACCTTTTAACTCATTTTTTTAAGTTTGGAACTTAAGGCTCTTACTATTTTGGTTAGATTTTAAGTGAACAAAAATCCTTAATCATGCAACATAATCAAGCCACAATCTCATGCATATTTAAGACATATTTAAAAGCAATAAATAACTTAAAGCATGCATAAGATATATGTGATCTAGTATGGCCCGACTTCATCTTGAAGCTTCAACTTCAAAGTCCGTCTTGAAAATGGATTGGAAACTCTGTCTTGAATTTCACCGTGGAGGCGCCATTTTCTTCAAATAGGATAAGCTATAATTAAACTAATTACAACTATTTGATGGTACGCAGACCATATTTGAATTAAAAAACATACTTTGGTGCATTAGACCAATTGCATTCAAATTAATGGTACGCATACCATATTTTCTATCCTATTTGGGCCATATTAGTCACTTCATAACCTGCAAAACAGTACATATACAATATATACCATTCACCCATTCATTATCATGAATGGCCCACATAGCTGGTTAGTAAAACACGTTGTATGCATTACACAAATATTTGCAGCAATTAATCAAGGGCACCAATAATCTACAATTATTCAGTCCTTATTAATTCTAATCAAGTTGTTTAACCTTAAAGGATTTGTAGACCTAATCAAGAGTTTATGACTAAAAATTCTCCCACTTAAATCAATAACTTTATATGGTTTACTAATTTTAAACATAAAATTGTATTTCTAGTCTAACCGGAAACATACAAGATTAATTAAAATTTAAAGCTCATATAAAATTACAACCGAATCCATTTAATTTAATTTATTTTCAGTTGATTTAAATGAATTTAAATTAATTCAAGGTTTTTAATTTTAGTAAAATAATTAGTATAAATTAAAATTTATAATAATTATAATATTCAAAATTAAAATCCAAGAAAACAATTTAAATTATTAATTTTAAAATTAATTAAAATTATTTCGAACTGAAAATCTTAAATTAAAATTCAAAACGACTCAATCGTAACACAACGAGCACTTGGGCTTGCGCCCAAGCCCCATCGAGTGCACGACCGATTGTACGGTCCATGGCACAACGCAACAGCAGCCACGCGCAAACGCAGCAAGCCAAGCCACGCTTGCGCGCAGCCTGCTCGCCCGCATGCATCGCAGCAGCTCCTAAAGGGATGCATCGTTCGCTAGGCGCGAGCAATCCCTCGTGGCGAGGCAGCGCTCGTTGGTGCGCGGAGCAGCGATCGCTGGGCGACCCAGCTTGCGCTCTCCCTCGCGCGCTCCTCGACCTTGTGCCACGCCCCTTCGCCCACCGCCCATCAACACAGCACACACGCCCAGGCTCCTCGCCTCGCGCGCGCGCCATGACTCGGTTGCTCGCTGCATTCGTACCGCACGGGCGACGAGCTCCCTTGCTCGTCGTCGCGTGCCCGCATTGTACAACACCCCTTAAGGGTAACACGTCGCTTCCATTGCTTTGTGCGTGCAACATTTATGGGCGTCTTTCAAAAAAAAATTAAAATTTTTAATTTAAAATCTATGACAAATTAATAAATCATATTAATTTCATAATTTTAGGGTGAAAAATCGAAAATTTATTAATCAATTAATTTTCGATTAACATGGATTCAAATCTCGGTCATAAAATTT
Source organism: Spinacia oleracea (assembly GCF_020520425.1). NCBI lineage: Eukaryota > Viridiplantae > Streptophyta > Magnoliopsida > Caryophyllales > Amaranthaceae > Spinacia > Spinacia oleracea. The sequence goes on along the minus strand of NC_079490.1, from coordinate 156,313,265 downwards.
TAAAATTTATCATAAATTAAAAAATTTTATGGTAGTTTTTAATCATGGATACCTAATTAAATTATTAATTAATTATGAAAATCAAATCAATTATAAATTATTCGAATTTCAACAAATTAATCATAATTACAAATTAGGTTGTATAATTTACAAGTCTAGGCATTCAAATTTGTTAAACATATACTGTAGGTCAATCAAAGATTCAAGATTTATCAACAAGAATCGCAAATATTCAATTTAACATCTTACATTTACAAACTTTTGCGTTCGAAAAACTAAAACCTCCGAAAAGTCATAGTTAGGCTTCGAATTCGGGAATTCTGGGTTCGGCCGAAAAAAATTACTTTTGTAAAAAATTTAGAATGCCTTTTACATGCGGAATTGACACAAAAATCACTCGATTTTGTTGAGTAACGAAAAAACTGCCGAAAAACTGCGTACATATAATTAAATAAACGCAATTTGCAATTAATTAACAATTACGAAAATTAATCACCCCTTTTAATTCTTTGCAAATTTGTAAAATTTAACCATGTCATGCAATTTAGATTATGTAAATAATAAGAGGCTCTGATACCACTGTTAGGTTATGATACATATGAATAAACATAAATCATGCAGAAAAACGTTAATGCCAGGAAACATATTATTTACACATAATCATATAGCATAATTTAGATGCATACACTTTGTAGCGTGCCTTCCCTAGCTGCGCCCGAACCGAACAAGAACAAGTCTTTAGGACTCCAAGTGTCGTCCCTCCGTAGATATTCCACAGCACGTCCGGATCCGCCTTAAGATTGACCAACTAAAATCGCCCTTAAGGTACTATAATTTTCGGCTATAGGGCAATAATATGACTGAATTTTGCTCTCAAAATGTCACTTTGAATACTTGAAAACTCGTATATAAATTGTGAACCTAGGCCACATATTTATAAGGGTATGGAAAGAGAATTGGAATCCTACTAGGATACCAATTAGCTTAATTAGAATTATATTAAAACTCTTATTAACTATTTTATCCTATTAGGATTAGGAATTTAATCTTTGAACAAACCCCTTTAGATTTAGGATTTGTATCGGACACAAACACCCACGAGCACGACCCTCGCGAGCGCTCAGGCCACGCAAGCCTTGCGGCCCACACGAGCCTCGCAACCCACGCGAGCAGCGCAGCTCGCGGCCCACTCGTGCGCGCGCCTTGGCCTGCTGGGCCAGGCCTTGCGCTGGGCCTGGTGTGGCCTTGGCTGCCTTGTGTGGCGCGCAGGCTTGCTGGACGCGGGCATGGCTTCGTGTTGGGCCTTCGTCTAGCAAGTCTCGTCCGATGCTAATTCGTACGACGCGCTTCCGATTAATTTCCCGATTCCGGAATTCATTTCCGATACGAACAATATTTAACATTTTCGATTCCGGAATTAATTTCCGTTTCGAACAAATATTTAATATTTCCGTTTCCGGAATTATTTTCCGATTCCAATAATACTTCCGATTCCGACAATATTTCCGTTTCCGGCAATATTTCAGATTCCGGCAATATTTCCATTTCCGATTATATTTTCCGATACGTACCATGTTTCTGTTTCTGGCAACATCTACGACTTGGATAATATTTATATTTCCAATACGATCCATATTTCCGTTTCCGGCAATATCATCGTTTCCGGAGTATTCATTATTTGCCTTTGACGATCTTAGCTCCCACTGAAACCAAGATCCGTCAATTCCGAATATCCATATATGGAGTATTTAATGCCATTAAATACTTGATCCGTTTAGGTACTAGTTGTGTGACCCTACGGGTTCAGTCAAGAGTAAGTTGTGGATTAATATCATTAATTCCACTTGAACTAAAGCGGCCTCTAGCTAGGCATTCAGCTCACTTGATCTCACTGAATTATTAACTTGTTAATTAATATTGAACCGCATTTATTAGACTTATCATTAAATGCATACTTGGACCAAGGGCATTATTTCCATCACTATCCATGCCGAAGCCAGCATTTCAAAACTCTACAAACAACATTAAGGCATCCTAGCCTATTTCTCTACGTAAGACCCCGCTTTGTCGCCAGTGAGACTACTATCTACAATACCAGGTACAACATTCAAGAAAATTTTCAAGTAAATTCAAGATTACAAGTTCCAACAGTCCAAGTTCGAGTGGCTATCAAACAATTCTCTACAAGTTTCAAGAAGCTTAAGCATACAAACATCATTTAAAGTACAAGAAAATCAAAACTACATGCAATCCTAGAGTTATTTCATAAGCAAAACATGAAATACTTACATGGACAAAGCAAGAACAAGACCAAGGGGAGAAGCTAATCGACCTTTGAGAGAAAAAGCAAAGAATTGAAGAGAGTGTGCCTAAAAAATGGCACGGCAAGGGGAGCATATATAGCACAGCCCCGCGTCGTACGCCGGCCCAGCGCACTGCGCTGCCTGCTGCATGCGTGAATCTTCAGCGCGCGCGGTCTACCGTGCTGATTGCACGTCCTTTGCTGCTACGGTCTTCCGCACCAGGCATCAAACGTCGCATCCGACCATCCGTCCAAAATACGGGTATACACCTATATCTCCAAGTACAAACAGATGAATATTTCAAGAATACAAAATCCAAAAAATACAACGACTCAGGCGTTCAACTCCCAACGGACCCAAGCTCCGGGAAAGTCAGTCGAAATTTCAAAATTCTAAGGCCAGTAAAAAGCTCTTATCCCCAGCAAAGCACATCCCCAACGGATCCGAAGTTCAAGATTCAAAAATTCAAGATCCGAAATTCAAAAGTTCAAAATTCAAGATTCAAATTTTTCGATGCCAAGCTCCGTCCTGAACTAAAGGCGGAAAAGTACAAGTACAAACCGGAGTCATCATAACGCACCGAGGTAGACTCTATCCTTTTTTCTAACGCCTGTTTTATGCAGGTACCGGCGTACAAAGAGTGATCTTGATTGCAGAACATCTTGATCATTCTCCGTCCCTTTCGAAATACTTTGACTTGCGCTTTCCTAACCGAACGCTCAATCAAAGTGGGGGCTTCTGTAGACACCTAATTTGTGTCTCCCCTCTGGGATGATGACGATACCATTATCCTTACTAGGCGTTTGGAATAACTCCAGGCGGAAATCCCAATTGCTAAGAACATCTCCAAAATTCTAAGTCCAAAGTCCAACCCCGAGACCGTTCCCCTCCGGGAACTCGGTACAAAATACAACTCTCAAAAAATCAAATTCAAAATCCAAGTACAATCTCATTTAGTAGACCATCCCATTTGTTTTAATAGACCTTTTCCACTCAAAATCATATAAGGCAAGTTAAATTCGGGCGCCGACCCACAAAACCGAGCAAGTCGGGCCCCGTCCCGTAAAATCGGATTTCAAAACCGGAAAAAGGCTTGTTTATAGACGAAAAAATAATGCCTTAACCTCCAAGCAATCACAAAACGCCAAGCCTAGTACTATTCGTACAAAGGTACAACACCTCAAGACAAAATCAAGGACGGCATCTTTCCGTCCTTTTTGGCGGCATTCAGGCCACGTCAGCAACGCATTGCGTTGGTTCAGCGTGCTGCGCTGGCGTGTGCTGGCATCTTGCACCCATTTTTCCTATAAATACCCCTCATTTTTAGCATCAAAGGGAGGCAACAACAGATACAACGTCGTAATTTTGACATTACGCCTCAAAATACAAATCAAAAACTCCTCAAAAACACATACAAACTCCAAAAATTATAAGCAATTGGGAGCTCTAAAAGGAATTCTAGCCTAAACCTAACTAGGTAATTACGAATCCCACCATACTCAATCATGCTTTTTTAATTTCAAAATGATTAGCAAGTTGGCATTTTTGTTATTAAAAATGTCACTTGCAACAATCATACAACTTTTTCCAAAATCCAAACTTTTCAAAACCTAAACTTTTCACAATGCAAAATACAAATTTCAAGATTCGAGGATGTTCAAGTTGTGTGCACTCACCTATTTGAACTAGAATCACCTTCAAACACGGAGTAATCAAAGATGAAACCTTTTTAACTTCTAAAGGTTTAATCTTTTGAGATTCAAAACTCCATCTTTTCAAAATACAAGTTCAAGTTTTCATGTTTCAAAATCCCATGATGTTTCGGGTTGTTCATGACTACTTCCCTAAACTAGGATCCTTTCATGTAAGAGCATATCCAAGATCTAACATTTTCAACATTAAAAGGCCCGATCTTTGAGATTCAAGTCTCTTAAGTTTCAATATTTCAAATACAAGTTCAATATTTCAAATACAAGTTCAATATTTCAAGTTCAAGTTCAAATATTTCAAGTTCAAGCTTTCAATTTCAAGTTCAATATGCAAAGTCTAGGACACTTGGGTTGAGCAACCTCTCCCAGGTCGAGATTTTTGGCATTGAATTCGTGTCGGGCGCACTTATTTTTAAGGAGCCGCTTGGCGTTCGAATCTCATGTGCCCAAGTACAAATTTCAATTATGCACCTTTCAATTCCGCAATTTCAATACCGCAATTTCAATATCGCACTTTCAATACCGCAATTTCAATATCGCACTTTCAATTCCGCACTTTCAATTCCGCATCTTTACTTGCCTAGTCCATTTCTAGGAAATGTGGACCTACTCCCTAGTCCATTTCTAGGGGGTCTTGTATTTACTAATTCCGCACTTTATTTTCTATTGTGATGTTGCTTTAATTGCTTTATTGCTTTCATCATCACACATGCTAAATACAACAAAATACAAGGTTACATCACGCTTAACAAAGATAATTTCTTGGACAAACCGGCCTTAGGTTCCTTAAATTAATCTTTAAAGCAAAGTGACCACCATACAAAGTAGAGATTCTATTTGCTCTTAATTCAAACCCACATAGTCTAATCTAGGGTATATTTTCGAAATGTTGTGCCAACGTACTTGAATATTTCTAAAGCTCGCGGTATAAGCATTTCGTTTCCGTGCCCGGATCTCACCCATCCGTTTCGAGGATTCAAAGCCTTATCCAAAATAGAGTCACATGCGGTCTCTCCAAACGAGACTTTAAATAATGTTTGGTGGCGACTCCTTCGAGGTGCAAAAATCCAACGGTTCTCTAAAACGAACCGCCGCGCCCCCCTTGTGGAAGGGACCGAAAAAACCCCCTCTACACTACTGAACTATCACGTTTAATGGTGGTCGTTCATCTTTTGGACCCTCATCCTCTATTCAATTATCGTGAGCCCAAGGCATGCAGTTGATTAAAGAGTGTTTGTGTGCTGCTTCTATTTTGGCGCTGCCACATTTTTCTCAACCTTTCGAGGCCGAGTGTGATGCTAGTGGTGTGGGAATTGGTGCTATATTGATCCAAGGTAAGCGTCCCATAGCTTATTTTTCGGAAAAGTTAGAGGGTGCTCGTTTGATTTATTGCACTTATGATAAAGAGTTCTATGCTATTGTTAGAGCTTTAGATCATTGGAGTCATTATTTGCGTTCTAGCCACATTGTTTTGCATTCTGATCGTCTTTGAAATATATTAATGGGCAACAAAAATTGAGCCCAAGGCATGCGAAATGGGTTGAGTTCTTGCAATCTTTTCATTTTTCTTCGAAGTATAAAGATGGTAAAAGCAATTTGGTGGCTGATTCACTATCACGAAGGTATACTTTGCTTGCTACACTTGATGTTCGTCTATTGTGGTTTGAGACCTTGAAAGACTATTGACCATCAACTTCATCCATGACCGTATCAATCAAGATCTAATCGCTTATCAATAAGTACTTGGATCAGTTGATAAGAAAATTTTGAATCTATACTGCTCCGTAAATTATGCGTGAGTACGTAATAGTGACGCTTTACTTATGGATCGTTGGCTCTATGTAATCTTTATAACTCCTTACCTTGAGTTTAAATAATTAATTTTTACCACTAACCTATTACCTATTTCAAGTTAATATTGCAAAAACAAAAAATTATGTACAAGTAAATTTGAATGTTATTAATATAATAACACGGGCATCTCCAGGACAAAAAAAACTAGTTATGGATCAAATCTTGGATTCGATATTTGAGAGTGCAAACATAGTTGTTGGAATAACTTCAGTTCCTTTCGATTGGGGATTGATACGGCTCAAATCTAGATTTGTTAGAGCTTAGTAGTCTTTGGATGACCAAGTGTGCACCTTTCTTTAAACAAAAAAAACCTACCGTATATCAATCCATATTTAAACTAATTATTATTCGTTAATTAAAAATGCTACCCTTACTTATCGTGTTCGAATTACGCTAAGTTCATATATGGAGTATTATCGTTTTTAGTCGGTTTAGTTACAAACTTACAATTCATGTGGTTTCTTAGAATTTAAAAGCCGGCGGGTAGCTTCCTTCTCTACACTGAAGCGAACTGAAAAATAAGTCCCAACAAACACGACCGAAATTTAATTCTTCAACTTTTTTGTTTGTAATTTTGTGGATAACTTCAATCGACAGGGACAATACAATCACATATTCACATTACAATTAAGAAGATAATTGTTTTTTGAAAAATAAATAAAAGCAACAAGTCAAACATTTACCACAAACGATCATAATCACACTTTATGCATGCAAGCATAATTTTCTTTTGTCTTTTGATAAGCTCATAAAGCCCCTCTCTTAGGCCAAGACATCGTACTACTAAAGGGTTTTGAATCTTTTGATTTATTGTCTTAGGACTTTGATCAATCAACTCCAAAAGTATGTGAGGCCTCCTACGGTCTTGTTAAGTGGAGTAGCCTCTTGGCCTTATTAAATGTTGAACTCTCTTCTCTTTTATCAATGTGGGACTCTCACACGTGATGTTTCATGTGTCAGATATTAACATTTCTCATAACGTGTGAGGTCCCTTTTCAATATAGGTCACATGTGATGTTCCATGGGTCAGAGTGACTTTATCACTCCCCCTCAAATGGATCCCGTTCATGTATTGACAATAAAGAAAACTCTTATAAAAGACGGTTTGATAGATTTGAATTCGTCATACTAAGTACTCGTAGTTTAAGTTAACATAAAAATTCAAACGGTGAAACTAAATGTTTAGATGAAATCATAACTATCTATTACTCCATTATGCATATTAAAATATGAGTACATATTACGGGGTAACAATTTAGCATAAGGTGTTATATTTGGTGGTTAAACAGAACCCTACAAAATTTCATGATAAAATGTATTTTTGTGCATATTTGTATCCAATCGTACAAAGATATGAAGATGAGATATGCAAAAATCGAATGAAAATGAATGGTTATATGCATAGGAAAATTCTATTAAGATGATATGAAGATGAGATATGCAAAAATCGAATGAAAATGAATGGTTATATGCATAGGAAAATTCTATTAAGATGATTAGATTAATTATATATTCCTTCGTTTACGTACTACATTCATTTTTGGGACATTAGCACGATAAAAGAATTTCAAACAATGCCTCTTTAGTACTACTAACACATGTAGTACTATACAAATTAAATGATTTATTTTCTATTTCCTTGATAACTTACTCTCTCTAGCTAACACATTCTACACCCCTTTGCCCTAACACGGGCCTCGTACAAACGTACATACTCCCATGAAAATCGAACCCTTGAATCTTAATGACATAATAATTGTTGAGGATTACTATTATAGCTAACCATGGTTTTAACTTACTTATCAATGCTTATGTTTAACAAGATCCAATTCCTTTACGGATAGACAATATTTATATAGAATGCAGATGATATTAAGATTATGTGAATGTTTTTTAATTTTTAATTTTTATTTTTATGATATTCAGGGTTTTGGTATCATACAAAAAAAAAAAAACTAAGGTCATGAGAATGTACGTGGAAAAGTGCGAAAAATCTACGCATACAATGGTGTATGTGGTCCCAACATACAATGACCTCTCATTGGCTGAATATGTGGGACCTACATTCCACTCATTTTAAATTTCCATTTGAAATTTCAGATCTGTTTTGAATTTGAAATTCAAATCGTTTTTTTTATTTTATCTTTTCTTTTTGGTCGATTTTGTAAGAGGAGAGATAAAATTTCGAAGACCCAAAATGAACAAAAATTGAAAATTTTAAACAGTTATCGATTAATAGATTAATGTTTGGAGAATATGTATTCTATTCGAAAAATATAGTTTATGAACTATTACTCTTTCTACAATGTCACTTTAGTCTTACATCTGCTTTGCTTAGTTTTTTGATTTTGACAAACCCTAGAATTTTCCCCAATTTGATTTTGAATATGTTAAACCCTAGAAATTGTCGATTTATTAAATTACTAGTCGGATTAAAAAATTGATGATGAATGATGCTCGAAAATATAGATTGTTAAACTAAAACTATGTAGAACGTGAATTATGAATTTTGTTAAACCCTAGAATTTCCCCCCGAATTAATTTAGAATTTTTGTTATACCCTCGAAATTCCCCCAAATTGATTTTCCCCCAAAATATAGAGCACTAACTCCAACAACCATGGAATAGGGGACGGACATGGTTAGCAAAAAATATCTTGACACATAAGCTAACTTAGTATCAATAAGGTGTAAATGACAAATAAGCTAAAATAATTCGTGACATACAAGCTAACTTAGTAACAATATTGTGGCACAATAGCTAAATAAAAATCAAAGTTCTTGATGTCAAGTTCTTTTACAACTTCTCGACCTTATTCACGCATTGAGATGTAAGAAACAACGTACCATTATGTTATAACGTACGTTGTTAGCAATGGAAAATAATCTCTGTTCAAGCTAGGCTTATAGGTTATACTTACCAATATTTCCAATATTTCATGTTCAAGCTCATTTATTTAACAAGTTTCAATATGTGTTCAAACCCGTCTCATCAATTAAATAAATTAACATAAACGTGCTTGTTCACGAGCTTGTTTAAACTGATTTATTTAACGAGCCTCATTTTGTGTTCTATCTTCTCAAAGCTAAGCTCGCTGATCATAGTATTATTTAACGAAATTGAATTGGTGGTCATACTCGTCTCATTAGTTAGATAAGAGGAAGTAAAAGAGCTTCGTTAGATCGAGTCAAGGTAATGAACCTTAATATGTGTTCAAACTAGGCTCATTCAGTATAAGATGGGTCTTAATTATCCATTGAATATTTTATAATACAAAATATTGGTATTAGATACAAGTTGCATGTCAGACGCAATATATTTAATTTGATATTCCTTGGTCTTCTAGGCATTCAATGAGGAGGAGTGAGATGTGAGAAACAACATATCTTCCTTGACTATATAAACACAAGGGGTTGGCTTAAAGCGTTACACTAATATCCATCTCTTATATCTTTGTTTGTATTCAATACTCCCATATTTCTTCTTCTACTCAAGAACCCAATTTTTTTGCCCTTTCTATTCATCACAACACAATGAACATCTTCATAACCATGGAATATTTCGTATACAAATATCACCCACCATATCCGAAAATAAAAATTATTCATAACAAAAACACGACCGTAGTTTCTCTGTCTAAATCTCCTTCAACTTCTAGGATCCAACACTGATCCTTGAAGCGTTTTTTCAGTCTGCTTTTCTGGTAAATATGTCATATTTTTCTTTTCAATTCATTCTTAGCATACTGCATATGGTGTGCATGTATCATGCATGTGTGTAACTGGTATTTCTAATTACTAATATAGATTTCTTCATTATCGTGGCACTTCGTTTACATGGGTTTCCCATTGTTTAGAAATTATAAATCCGTGGAGAGTGGGAATTGATCTATCTATTAGTACCCGATAATAAATTTTGGTCGGCTTTCTTTGTTATAAATTTCTTGAAATAAATTTTTTTATGTTTGTTATAAGGGTATGGATGTTATTGTGCTCGTAAATATAGCTTTTATATTCTCGATCATACCATTTATTATAATCCATGGAGGGGGGAAATTGATTTATCTATAATTTACTAACAAATGTTATCTTTATCAAAGAATGACGGTACACAATACGATACAAGGATTCGTCTTTCGACATTGGTTCTAAGGAGCTAGGTCTTAACCTATGGTCCAGGCTGCACAATCTTTGTAAGTTTGTACCATACTTCGATTGTTGGCCAAACGCGGTTGGAAACCGTCTATGACTGCACAAAGGGAAGGCAAAAAAGATCAATTGATTATTCTGAAAAGCAAGAAGCTCAAAAGTACAATTCCCCGCGACATTTTCTCAGATAAATTTGTCATTTTTTTATATTATTTTTGGTTGATTTGAGTTTGTCAAACTCCATGATCCCTTGTTGAGTGTCAATCTCTTCTTCCTTGGCGGTTTAACTAAAAGTCATTCTCAAATGGGTTGTTGAATGCTGGAAAATCCTAAAAAGCAGATCTTGGCCATCAAACTTCAGTCCAAGCAAAACATGCTAACGAATTAGACCAATTGTAGGCCTATTAGTAGTTGTTAGTTTCCTTCTACGCTTTTCTTTCGATGCCTCGCCCTATTTGAAATCCGATATGTGATGATGTTTGACCAATTGTAGGCCTATTCACAACTGTTATTTTTTTGTTATTTTTCTTCTACGCTTTGCTTTCGAAGCCTTGCCCTATGTGAAATCGGTAACAAATATCTTTAATACATCACCATTACCAACCAATTAGATCAATAAACAAAGGAATTATATATATATATATATATATATATATATATATATATATATATATATATATATATATATATATATATATATATATATATATATATATATGTTGTGATTTTGTGTTTAATGAATTAAGTGTATGAACTATTTGCAATCAGATTGAGACTTAATGTAACTCCTACTATTTTCCAGTATAATTTATTTTGGTTTCAAATACTAAGAAATCTCTTAGGATTTTTCCTTGGGATATTTGATGTATATTAGACTTCTAGTCATATTAATGAATTAGGACTCATATTGTAATCCCTATATCATTGATCAATGAAATACACTCCAATTCAAGGAGTTTCTCATAATCTAGTGTGAGGGGGTCGAAAAACATGACGGGGCGCCTCTAAAAGAGTATACGACCCGCACGACTTTTCCCTTCTGGATGTGGCAAGCATATTAAGTAAATAGGAACTAACTGTGGGCGTTAGCCTCTTTTTACTAGGAGTCGCCACTCAGTTTAAGAAAACTGACAAAATTTGGTTATCGTGATATGCCTGAAGTGCAAACATATTTGACTCACAACGGCCATAGGTTCCCTTTTGATCCCTGATGTGGAGATCGCTCAACGTACATCCAGCGGAGTAGATATTGAGAGTTCGGGGGACGTTTACTAATACTGGGAGTGCCCAACATTAGCCCACACGGCGGTCCTTATTAGTTCAATGTAACGACGACGGGACATGCGCCATGCTACATTACTAATCTGAGTAGATTTTAATGCAGAGATATTAACTAAACAGTTTTCAAAATAGTGATTTAGGTTAATTCAAGGTGCTTAACAATAATCAGATTTGTCTAAAGATTATCTTATTAGGAGTGATTAAATAAACATATTTGGTGAATAGATTTATAAAGGTGGGGAAAGCAATAAAAAAGGTAGATTTCAGGTTACAGTATAGGGTAGGCTATACTGCGATTTTCAGGAACCCATACCACTTTTCTTATCAGAGCCTTCCTTTTAGCTTTTGGAACAACCTTTATATAGACTTTTTAGATCCTGATCCTTCCTTCAATTCCGACAGATTTTCCTCTTAGATTCCTTGGTTTTGGCTTATGAATCGGCTAGATATTTGGTAGTAATTGGGAAGGTTTGAATGCTTGTACAGAGAGAGTTCTGCTTAACAAGAGTTAATACGGCAGAACTATTACAAATACGGGGCGGGACATAGTATACAAAGAGGGAAGAAAGAATTCAGAATATCCGAGGAGTGAGACTGGATTGATGATTGAAATCGGGGTGTAGAAGGGCTGTATTTATAGTATAGGTAGTCGAAATAAGATAGATATTTGAAGAGTTCGAGCGCCAAAAAAAAGTGATGCTGGCCATGCATGCGCTAGAATAAAGTAGCGCTGCCACTGTAGCGCTAGAAAATTTCTAGCGCACATAAGATATAATTCGAAGAGTTTGATTTTCAGTGGGAGCCAAAATCAAGAGCCAGAAAAAAGTTGCGCACCAATTAGAGCGATAGAAATATTCCAGTGCAGCTCTGCCGACGCTAGAAATTTTCCAGCGCAGGCAGATCTGCGGATTTCCAAAAAACTCGATCTTTAACAGCACATAACTTCTTCATACAAACTCGGATTCTTGCAAAATAATCTCTTGTTGGAAAGCTACAAAATCCGGCTTTCAAATGCCGCCGGTCTCGCATCAATGGGCTTCGTAAATTTCGAGTTATGGCCCAAAGAGCGGAGGTCGATCCGTTTTAGCGAAACCTATGTAAATGCCTTATAACTTATTCGTTTTAAATCGGATTTGGGCTTATGATAAGTCTATGGAAAGCTTATTCCAAGGCCTATACAATTATGTGATATAATGATCCAAATCATAATTTATAAGACATACATTAACTTTGTAAGAACGTATCATTTGTTAAATGGGCTAACGAGCGTTTTCTAGGCACTCGTAAGCATATTTAAGTAACTTGGGTTAACATGCACCATAAGTATGAGTTTGAGAAATGATATTGTTCAAGCTATGTTATTCTAGAGCTTGAAGGCAGGCACTAGAACATTGTGGCGCGTACAGGTGTGTTGTAATGCGGATAATCACATTCTATCTTTCTATCGACGCAACCACATATTAAGCCATACCGGGATGCGAATGCCACTAAATATGTGTCCAGTCTATTTTAAGAAGTTTTCTTTTATGGAAGTTGTTAGGTTATGATTCATATGACAGAACATAAATCATGCGGAAAAACCATAAAGCCGGGAAAGCATATTATTTACACATAATCATTTAGCATAGTTTAGATGCATACACTTTGTTGCGTGCCCTCCCTAGCTGCGCCCGAACCGAACAAGAACAATTCTTTAGGACTCCAAGTGTCGTCCCTCCGTAGATAGTCCACAGCACGTCCGGATCCGCCTTAAGCTTGACCAACTAGAATCGCCATTAAGGTTGCTTAGGAATTTCGGCTATTTAGGTGCAAGTGTATGGCTGATTTCTCATCAAAATCTTACCTTTAGAATACTTCAATTTTGTCTATAAATTATGACCCTAGGCACCAATTTATAGAGGTATGGAAAAGGAACTGGAATCCTACTAGGATACGAATTAATTAAACTAGAATCCTAGTAGAACTCTTATTTAATTAATTTATCCTTTTAGGATTAGGAATTTAATCATATATCGAATCCTGATAGCTTTAGGATTCGTATAGCACGTACACGAGCATCGCACGAGCACCGCACACTCGCGCAGGCCTTGCGGCCCACGCTGAGCGCACAGCGCTCGGCCCATGCTGCTGCCTGTGTCCGCGCGCGCGCCTTAGGCCTTGGCTGGGCCTGGCCTTGCGCTGGGCCTGGTCGAGGGTTGGCGTGTGTTGGTGATGCGTGTGGCTTGCTGGGCGATGGCCTGGCTTCGTGCTGGGCCTTCGTCTAGCGAGCCTCGTCCGATGCTAATTCGTACGATACGCTTCCGATTAAATTTCCGATTCCGGAAATCATTTCCGATACGAACAATATTTAATATTTCCGATTCCAGAATTAATTTCCGTTTCGAACAAATATTTAATATTTCCGTTTCCGGAATTATTTTCCGATTCCGATAATATTTCCGATTCTGACAATATTTCCGTTTCCGGCAATATTTCCGATTCCGGCAATAATTCCATTTCCATTAATATTTTCCGATACGTACCATGTTTCCGTTTCCGGCAACATTTACTACTTGGATAATATTTATATTTCCGATACGATCCATATTTCCGTTTCCGGTAATATCATCGTTTCCGGAGTTTTCATTTCTTGCTTGTGTTGATCTCAGCTCCCACTGAAACCAAGATCTGTCGATTCCGAATATCCATAGATGGAGTATTTAATGCCATTAAATACTTGATCCGTATACGTACTATTTGTGTGACCATACGGGTTCAGTCAAGAGTAAGTTGTGGATTAATATAATTAATTCCACTTGAATTGAAGCGGCCTCTAGCTAGGCATTCAGCTCACTTGATCTTACTGAATTATTAACTTGTTAATTAATACTGAACCGCATTTATTAGATTTAATATTATATGCATACTTGGACCAAGGGCACTATTTCCTTCAGTCTCCCACTTGTCCTTAGGGACAAGTGTGCATTTACCTAATTCCTTTGTCGCTCGATGCTTGCTCTTGAACATAAGGTAAGAGTTGTCATCCTTATTATGTCCAGAGGTGTTTCTCGGTTTCAGAGTTCAACTCATCAAATAAACAGATAATCTTAGCCTATGATTCATCCGAGCACGGCCATGCATTTTACAATTTCTAGCTCTCCGAGTGGCCTTGTACAACTTTTAAGCATCTCATCCCGATTTATGGGAGGACAATCCCAATCTTGCGATCTTGAGATTAGACTTCGTTTGATAGGTGATTAACTGAGCGTTGCCTTTATAGCCTCATTTTACGGTGCGACGGTTGGTCAACGTCAAAGCAACCAGTTCTCAAACAAGTAATCTCAAATCACTCAGGTATTGAGGATTTAGTGTCTAATAATTTTAATGAAATTTACTTATGACAGATTTTCATCTCTTACAGTAAAGTTTCATAGGCCTGTCCGATACTAGTCTTCCCAAAGTAAGTATCTATGCACATGATTATGACATTGCCATGTCCACATAGTTCAAGAAACAGAACTACTAGTCATCTTGCATTCTAGTCGTCTAACGTTTTCTAAGCGTCCAATTTTTATAGAAAACTCCGACCAGGGACCATTTTCAACTTTCGATATTCAAGTTCACTTGATAGACATTTCTTAGTCACAGGACTGGTCCTGACAGTCTATCTTGAATATATCGTCAAATTGAAGGGACTCATCATTTAATAAACCACAAATTAAATGGAAAAATGAATTCTATTCATTTATTGTGAATGATTAACCAATAATTTTTTACAAAGAATTAAACTCTAAAACTTTAAAACATTAAATAAGGACATCAAAGCCATTCTCCAATATGCTTGATTCCCATAGCTGCAGTGTGCGAGTTGTGCTTCGCCTGCGGCAGAGGTTTAGTCAATGGATATGATATGTTGTCATCAATTCCAATCTTTCTTATCTCGACTTCTTTTCTTTCAACGAACTCTCGTAGAAGGTGAAATCTACGAAGTACATGCTTGACTCTTTGGTGGTGTCTAGGCTCCTTTGCCTGTGCAATAGCTCCTTTATTATCACAATACAGGGCTATTGGTCCTTTAATGGAGGGGACACACCAAGTTCACCTATGAACTTCCTTAGCCATATAGCTTCCTTTGATGCTTCATGTGCAGCAATGTACTCCGCTTCAGTTGTAGAATCCGCCATGGTGCTTTGCTTAGCACTTTTCCAGCTTACTGCACCTCCGTTGAGGCAGAAGACAAACCCAGACTGTGATCTGAAATCATCTTTGTCGGTTTGGAAACTTGCGTCCCTATAGCCTTTAACAATTAATTCATCATCTCCACCATAGACCAGGAAGTCATCTTTGTGCCTTTTCAGGTACTTCAAAATATTCTTGGCAGCAGTCCAATGTGCCTCTCCTGGGTCTGACTGGTATCTGCTCGTAGCACTGAGTGCGTACGCAACATCCGGGCGTGTACATATCATAGCATACATTATTGAACCAATCAATGATGCATATGGAATCTCATTCATTCGTCTACGCTCATCAAGTGTTTTTGGGCACTGAGTCTTGCTTAGATTTATTCCATGAGACATGGGTAGGTAGCCTCGCTTGGAGTCTGCCATCTTGAACCTATCAAGTACCTTATTGATATAAGTGCTTTGACTAAGTCCAGTCATCCTTTTAGATCTATCTCTGTAAATCTTGATGCCCAATATGTATTGTGCTTCTCCTAGGCATCGAAAAACATTTCCCAAGCCAAATCTTGACAAAGTTCAACATAGGAATGTCATTTCCGATAAGTAATATGCCATCGACATATAATACTAGGAAAGCAATTTTGCTCCCACCGACCTTCTTGTATACACAAGATTCGTCTGCTATCTTGATGAAACCAAAGTCACTGACTGCTTCATCAAAACGTATATTCCAGCTCCTGGATGCCTGCTTCAATCCGTAGATTGATTTCTTTAGCTTGCATACCTTTTTAGCATTCTTTGGATCCTCAAAACCCTCAGGCTGTGTCGTAAACACAGTTTCTGTTAAAACGCCGTTTAAGAAAGCGGTTTTGACATCCATCTGCCATATTTCGTAATCGTAATATGCAGCGATTGCTAACATTATCCGAATAGACTTTAGCATTGCAACTGGTGAAAAGGTTTCATTGTAATCCACACCGTGGACTTGCCTGTAACCTTTTGCAACCAATCTAGCTTTGAAAACTTCAAGTTTCCCATCCTTGTCCTTTTTCAGTTTGAAAACCCATTTGCTTCCAATGCCTTGGTAGCCATTTGGCAAATGGACCAAATCCCATACTTGGTTTTCAGACATGGAGTCTAATTCAGATTGCATGGCTTCTTGTCATTTCTTGGAGCTAGGGCTCGTCATAGCTTGCTTGTAAGTCGCAGGTTCATCACTTTCAAGTAATAGAACATCATAGCTCTCGTTCATCAAAATACCTAAGTACCTTTCCGGTTGAGATCTATATCTCTGCGATCTACGCGGGGTTACATCTCTAGATTGACCATGATTCTCACCAGATACTTCTAAAGATCTCTGATTTTCATCTTGAATGTCATCTTGAGCATTCTATAGAGTTTGTTGTTCGACTCGAATTTCTTCGAGGTCTACTTTTCTCCCACTTGTCATTTTGGAAATGTGATTCTTTTCCAAAAAGATACCATCTCGAGCAACAACACTTTGTTCTCAGATGTATTGTAGAAGTAATACCCCTTTGTTTCCTTTGGATAGCCCACAAGGATACATTTGTCAGATTTTGGATGAAGTTTGTCTGAAATTAATCGCTTGACGTATACTTCACATCCCCAAATCTTAAGAAAAGATACTTTTGGAGGCTTTCCAAACCACAACTCATATGGAGTCTTTTCAACAGCTTTAGACGGAGCTCTATTTATAGTGAGTGCAGCTGTATTTAGTGCATGTCCCAAAAATTCTATTGGAAGTTCGGCCTGACCCATCATTGTCCTAACCAAGTTTAGCAAGGTTCTGTTCCTCCGTTCTGAAACACCGTTCCATTGTGGTGTTCCAGGAGGAGTCAATTCTGATAGAATTCCACATTCTTTCAGATGGTCATCAAATTCATAGCTCAGATATTCACCGCCTCTATCAGACCGCAGTGCCTTAATCTTCTTGCCTAATTGATTCTCTACTTCACTCTGAAATTCCTTGAATTTATCAAAGGATTCAGACTTATGCTTCATTAGGTAGACATAACCATATCTACTGAAGTCATCAGTGAAAGTGATAAAGTAGCTGAAACCACCCCTAGCATTTGTACTCATTGGTCCACATACATCTGTATGGATTAAACCCAATAGTTCAGTTGCTCTTTCTCCAACTTTAGAGAAAGGTTGCTTCGTCATTTTTCCAAGTAAACATGATTCGCACTTACCATAATCCTCTAAGTCAAATGGTTCTAGAATTCCTTCCTTTTGAAGTCTTTCCATGCGTTTCAAGTTAATATGGCCTAATCGACAATGCCACAGATAGGTGAGATCTGAATCATCCTTTTTGGCCTTTTTGGTATTTATGTTATAAACTTGTTCGTCATGATCTAATAAATAAAGTCCATTGACTAATCTAGCAGATCCATAAAACATCTCTTTAAAATAAAACGAACAACTATTGTCTTTTATTAAAAAGGAAAATCCCTTAGCATCTAAGAAAGAAACAGAAATGATGTTTTTAGTAAGGCTTGGAACATGGAAACACTCTTCCAGTTCCAAAACTAGCCCACAGGGCAACGACAAATAATAAGTTCCTACAGCTAATGCAGCAATCTGTGCTCCATTTCCCACTCGTAGGTCGACTTCACCCTTGCTTAACTTTCTACTTCTTCTTAGTCCCTGAGAATTGGAACATAAGTGTGAGCCACAACCTGTATCTAATACCCAAGAAGTTGAACTAACAAGTGTACAATCTATAACTAAAATACCTGAAGATGGAACACTGTTCTGTTCTTCTGATCTTCCTTTAGCTTCAAGCAATCTCTCTTCCAATACCCCTTCTTTTTGCAGTAGAAGCATTCGGATTCAGAAGTTGGTTGACTGACCTTCCTCTTTTCAGTTTTGGCGCCAATTTGCTTAGTTGGGCTGGCCTTGTTGCCACCTTTCTTAGCATTCCTCTTCTTTCCAGATTTCTTGAACTTGCCCCCACGCACCATAAGCACATCTTGCTTATCACTTTTGAGCGTCTTTTCAGCGGTCTTCAGCATACCGTGAAGCTCAGTGAGCGTTTTGTCCAGACTATTCATACTGTAGTTCAGTTTGAACTGATCATACCCGTTATGAAGAGAATGGAGGATGGTGTCTACAGCCATTTCCTGAGAGAATTGCTGATCCAGCCGACTCATATTCTCAATTAGTCCAATCATTTTGAGAACATGTGGACTTACGGGCTCGCCTTTCTTGAGCTTGGTCTCAAGAATTTGCCTATGAGTCTCGAATCTTTCGACCCGAGCCAGATCTTGGAACATGTTCTTTAACTCACTGATGATCGTGAAAGCATCTGAGTTGATGAACGTTTTCTGTAGATCTGCACTCATGGTTGCAAGCATTAGACATTTCACATCCTTGTTGGCATCAATCCAACGATTGAGGGCTGCCTGAGTGACCCCTTCGCCTGCGGCTTCGGGCATCGCCTCTTCTAGGACATACTCCTTTTCTTCCTGCATAAGAACCATTTGCAAGTTCCTTTGCCAGTCAAGGAAGTTTTTCCCGCTCAACTTCTCCTTTTCGAGAATTGATCGATTTTTGAATCAATTGTTGTTTGCCATAATTAAAACTACAATTGAAAAAGAATAAACAAATAAATAACCATTCACAGTTTCTCTTAATAAACTTAAATTCTAGCATACATGCATAATTCAATGTTCATTAAGCATTTTATTCAAGTTATGTGTTCCGGCAGGTGTGAATAAAATGATTCCAAGACCCTAAAATCCATTGAAGAATTAAGCACATTATGTATTTAGACTCAATTCTAAAATCTTTTAGGTAAGCAAAAGCCTTTTGCTAATAGTCTAGAAACTACTCTTGGTTGATAGGTACGTCTAAGAACTTATTAGGTAAACCTATCGATTTTGCCACGACATAAAAGGACTCCTTACTTATATCGTTGAGTTTCACCAAAACTAACATGTACTCACAATTATTTGTGTACCTTACCCCTTTAGTATCGATAAGTAACACCTCGCTATGGCGGAAAACTATTACTAAGATCGATGAAAAAAGGATATCCAATGAAGTGTTATTTTGGCATGGCACCTTTTAACTCAATTTTTAAGTTTGGAACTTAAGGCTCTTACTATGTTGGTTAGATTTTAAGTGAACTAAAATCCTTAATCATGCAACATAATCAAACTTTGATCTCATGCATATTTAAGACATATTTAAAAGCAATAAATAACTTAAAACATGCATAAGATAAATGTGATCTAGTATGGCCCGACTTCATCTTGAAGCTTCAACTTCAAAGTCCGTCTTGAAAATCTCCGTGGGAGGCGCCATTTTCTTCAAATAGGATAAGCTATAATTAAACTAATTACAACTATTTGATGGTACGCAGACCATATTTGAATTGAAAAACAATTTTGTTACTTTAGACCAATTACATTCAAATTAATGGTACGCATACCATATTTTCTATCCTATTTGGGCCATACTAGTCACTTCATAACCTGCAAAACAGTACATATACAATATATACCATTCACCCATTCATTATCATGAATGGCCCACAAAGCTGGTTAGTAAAACACGTTATGCATCACATAAATATTTGCAGCAATTAATTAAGGGCACCAATAATCTACCAATTATTCATTCCTTATTAATTCTAATCAAGTTGTTTAACCTTAAAAGATTTGTAGACCTAATCAAGAGTTTATGACTAAAATTGCTCCCACTTAAACCAATAAATTCATATGCTTTACTAATTTTAAACATAAAAATGTATTTCTAGTCTAACTGGAAACATAGAAATTTAATTAAAATTTAAAGCTCATATAAATTTATAATTGAATCCACTTATTTAATTTATTTTCAGACGAATTTAAAGTAATTCAAGGTTTTTAATTTTAGTAAAATAATTAGAATAAATTAAAATTTATAATAATTATAATATTCAAAATTAAAATCCAAGAAAATAATTTAAATTATTAATTTTAAAATTAATTAAAATTATATGAACTGAAAATCTCAAATTAAAATTTAAAACTCGATAATCGTAACATGACGAGCACTTGGGCTTGCGCCCAAGCCCCGTCGAGCGCACGACCTATCGCTGGCACATGGCTCATCGCAGCAGCAGCCACGCGCAAACGCAGCAAGCCAAGCCACGCTTGCGCGCAGCCTGCTTGCTCGCATGCATCGCAGCAGCCACGATGGGAGTGCTCGCTCGCTCGCGCGCAAGCAAGCCCTCGAGGCCACGCGTGTTGGTGCGCGGAGCAGCGATCGCTGGGCGACCAGCTCTCGCCCTCGCGCGCGCGCGCGCCTCTCCTCGTGCCATGCCTTCGCCCTTCGCCCATCGCCACAACACACAGCACACACGCACAGGCTCCCTTGCCTCGTGCGCCCGCCGTGCGCTATGTTGCTCGCTGCATTCGTACCGCACGGGCGACGGGCTCCCTTGCTCGTCGTCGCGTGCCCGCACTATACAACACCCCTTAAGGGTAACACGTAGCTTCCATTGCTTTGTGCGTGCAACATTAATGAGCATTTTCATAAAAATTTAAAATTTTTAATTCAAAATTAATGACAAATTAATAGAACATATTAATTTCATAATTTTAGGGCGAAAAATCGAAAATTTATTAATCAATTAATTTCCGATTAACATGGATTCAAATCTAGGTCATAAAAATTAAAAATTTAACATAAATTAACAATTTTTATGGTGGATTTTAATCATGGATACCTAATTAAATTATTAATTAATTATGAAAATCAAATTAATTCTAAATTATTCGAATTTCAACAAATTAATCATAATTACAAATTAGGTTGTATAATTAACAAGGCTAGGCATTCAAACTTGTTAAACATATACTGTAGGTCAATCAAAAATTCAAGATTTATCAACAAGAATCGCAAATATTTAATTTAACATCTTAAATTTACAAACTTTTGCGTTCGAAAAACTAAAACCTCCGAAAAGTCATAGTTAGGCTTCGAATTTGGGAATTCTGGGTTCGGCCGAAAAATACTTATTTTGCCAAAAATTTAGAATGCCTTTTACATGCGGAATTGACACAAAAATCACTCGATTTGGATGAGTAACGAAGAAACTGCCGAAAAACTGCGTACATATAATTAAATAAACGCAATTTGCAATTAATTAACAATTACGAAAATTAATCACCCCTTTTAATTCTTTGCAAATTTGTAAAATTTAACCATGTTTATGCAATTTAGATGATGAAAATAATAAGAGGCTCGTGATACCACTGTTAGGTTATGTTTCATATGACAGAACATAAATCATGCGGAAAAACCATAAAGCCAGGAAAGCATATTATTTACACATAATCATTTAACATAGTTTAGATGCATACACTTTGTTGCGTGCCCTCCCTAGCTGCGCCCGAACCAAACAAGAACAAGTCTTTAGGACTCCAAGTGTCGTCCCTCCGTAGATAGTCCACAGCACGTCCGGATCCGCCTTAAGCTTGACCAACTAGAATCGCCCTTAAGGTTGCTTAGGAATTTCGGCTATTTAGGTGCAAGTGTATGGCGGATTTTTCTTCAAAATCTTACCTTTAGAATAATTCAATTGTGTCTATAAATTATGACCCTAGGCACCTATTTATAGAGGTATGGAAAAGGAACTGGAATCCTACTAGGATACGAATTAATTAAACTAGAATCCTTGTAGAACTCTTATTTAATTAATTTATCCTTTTAGGATTAGGAATTTAATGATATATCGAATCCTGATAGCTTTAGGATTCGTATAGAACGTACACGAGCATCGCACGAGCACCGCACACTCGCGCAGGCCTTGCGGCCCACGCTGAGCGCACAGCGCTCGGCCCATGCTGCTGCCTGTGTCCGCGCGCGCGCCCAAGGCCTTGGCTGGGCCTGGTCGAGGCTTGGCGTGTGTTGGTGATGCGTGTGGCTTGCTGGGTGATGGCCTGGCTTCGTGTTGGGCCTTCGTCTAGCGAGCCTCATCCGATGCTAATTCGTACGATACGCTTCCGATTAAATTTCCGATTTCGGAAATCATTTCTGATACGAACAATATTTAATATTTCCGATTCCGGAATTAATTTCCGTTTCGAATAAATATTTAAAATTTCCTTTTCCGGAATTATTTTCCGATTCCGATAATATTTCCGATTCTGACAATATTTCCGTTTCTGGCAATATTTCCGATTCCGGCAATATTTCCATTTCCATTAATATTTTCCGATACGTACCATGTTTCCGTTTCCGGCAAAATTTATGACTTGGATAATATTTATATTTTCGATACGATCCATATTTCCGTTTCCGGTAATACCATCGTTTCCGGAGTATTCATTTCTTGCTTGTGACGATCTTAGCTCCCACTGAAACCAAGATCTGTCGATTCCGAATATCCATAGATAGAGTATTTAATTCCATTAAATACTTGATCTGTTTACGTACTATTTGTGTGACCCTACGGGTTCAGTCAAGAGTAAGTGGTGGATTAATATAATTAATTCCACTTGAACTGAAGCGGCCTCTAGCTAGGCATTCAGCTCACTTGATCTTACTGAATTATTAACTTGTTAATTAATACTGAACCGCATTTATTAGACTTAATATTATATGCATACTTGGACCAAGGGCAATATTTCCTTCAGAAGTTACTATATTTAACAGGTTCTTTTCCGGATGGTCTCTTCAGTCAGTTGAGGGTCGCTCTTCAGCTAATCAGAGTGCATTGTTGACAAGTGGGTTATAGTTTCATAATCGAACACACCGCTTTGGGCCTAGGAACAAATGTAGGCGTCTACATCTAGCACTAGTCCGTAATCGTTATTAGGTGGTTTTTCACTTGTGCTTTTACAAAATTATTTTGCATATTTTGGTTACAAGTCTTTAACAAATATCGTGTCACATAACCTAAAATAGTAACTATAAAGTGCAAAATTTATTTACATAAAGAACATTTTGTAGTTTCACAATCAAATACAATATAATATTAGGCTATTAGCACAATCACTGGCCTATTGAAGGCCCAACATGAAGGTATTGAATTGAAGGCTGCATAGTAAGCCGGAGCATCATCAAACGTTACTGCTCAACTCTTTTCTTAACATCGTAAAATAGTACGGGGTACTATTTAAGACAAACATTTGATCTATGGGTGACAACCATATATATATATATATATATATATATGTGTGTGTGTGTGTGTGTGTGTGTGTGTGTGTGTGTGTGTGTGTGTGTGTGTGTGTGTGTGTTAATGGGGAGGAGGGGGGACAAAATCCGCACTTAATAAGTATGTTAGAAGAAGGAATCGAACTCGTGACCAAGCAGAATGTGTAACTCTATGAGGCAGAGCCAGTAACCAAGTGGGAGGTGAGGCGAAGCCGTTGTTCTTTGTAAACATAAATTGTAGATAAAGGGTAGAGAATAGCCACAAAACCGGACTGGGCCTAAATTGCACATGAAGGTTTTCTAAATTTTGGACCGAATTCTGGTTGGGTATGAATATGAATATTTGGATCTAACAAAACGGATCTGGGCCTAGATCATGCCATGACCCGGTTTATACCCAACCGGACCTTTGCCATTTTTAACCACGTCTATTTTGTCATACTAAACTGGAGCATCGTCAAACCTTTCTGCTCAAAAGTCATGAGTAGAGCTAACAAGTCATCGAGACGGGAACGGGTCGGGTCATCTTGGGTCATGATCATGTCTCGTCGTGTCGGGTCACTTTATCACTCGAGTTTGGGTTGGGTTCGATATGGCTGGTTTTCGATCGAGTCATGTCGAGTTTTTTTCCCAATTCGGGTATAAGTCGGGCTCGGTTCGGGTCATGTTCATGTCGGGTTCAATTTTGTCTTTGAGTCGAGTTTGTAGCAGTTAATCTCGAGTTTGGGGTCAAATTTGGATCAGATAATTTTCGTATCGATTAAATAAAGTTATCATTTTTTGTATATTAATTACCGTACCCAAATTAGAGGTTGGGGGGGGGGGTTGTGAATAAGTTATTATCGAGATCCAAATTTAGCAATACGTTATTACTTATATTTTGGAACGAAATTATTTAAAAATTTAACTCGCATCATATTAGGACTTGTCATCAAACCGGCACAACTTGAACAAAAAAAACTCCAACATCCCTGATTACCTTAGCATCTACACAAATGCATGACCTTTAGTCAATTTTCAGCCCTTGTTTTTTCTTCACATTAGAAGAATAGTTTCTGGTTAAAAAATACTAAACATCAATATGACATGCATTTATTATCAACTCAAGCAGGTGAATAATGTCCTTGTATTGAGAAGGTAAGTGGTGAAGTGGGAGTATGGAACTCATCATGACATACCTAGTTGCCTAAGACTATACGTTACTTCTTCTATAAGATTTATCATTATAATGATAATACTTAGGTTTTAGGCTGTTTTACAACTAGTTCAATAAGGTATTATGAAGTATATACCTATGCTGTGAATTTTACAATTTAACTAGAGCTCGTTAAACATAGACATACTCGTTAATTTATGTTCGTACATGCAGGTCACATTGATATTTCGTATTTTTAAATCCTTTAATTGATTTTCTTAAAGATTTTATTGTGGAAAGGGAAATGGAAGTGGAAGTGGAAGTGGCAGATACACTGGCACAAGTCACTCTTCCCTAATTGTAAAATTCCTAGTATACTACGTACCACCGTATTTAACAAGTTGTAAAATATAGTTAACACCAATATCAATATTAACATTAAATAACAGAAGTATTACTTCCCACTTCCCCGTACAAAGAAACTTTAAGTTGTCGAGTTACGTTGATAATATAAATGCAGGTCACATTGATATTTCGTATTTTTTACTCCTTTAATTTATTTTTTAAAAGATTTTATTGTGGAAGGGGAAGGGGAAGTGGAAGTGGAGGATACTCTGACACAAGTCACTCTTTCAAACATTTCCTCTTCTACTTCATTACCCCTCCAGTACTCCTTATTTCCCTATTTCTCTCTCTTTAGAAAATCTAAATTTTTGTCTCTTCAAAATTATCCAACTTCATTCTCAAAACTACATGGAAGACACAGAAATGGAGCACCGCCAAGTTGGAGATTTCACATTCAATCCTGTTGAAAATTACATGGAATCTTTTCCACGTACTCCCCCGCTAGAACCAAAGCCACACTCCGAAGAAAATGGGGTGTTTACCGAAAGTTTTGAGAGCCATATTTATCCTCTATGGGGGGGATGCAATCAGTTACTGAAGGTTCAAAGTTTGAGAAGATTTTGGGCTCACAAAGCAAGAAAAGACTTCATGCAGGAGTAGATGTTGATTGGGGTCGGCTGGAGAAGATATGTGTCGAGGAGGCTACGCGTTCGTGCCTTGTCCCTCATACCCGTTTACAAGACCTAGGTGGATGTGAGGGTTGTGCTCCATATCTTGGGTATGTTGAAAACTTGTCCGAGGAGGTAAAGGAGTTCTACAAGTCTACCTACGGCGGACTCATAAGTGAGGATGACATGGTTAGTTCGAGGATGAGGACCATGCTACAACAAAATTGGAGGATTAAGCGCGATATTTTCTACTTCTAGTAACGTATTCTCACCCTTGCATGCCCTAGATTTCGTTGCATGTTCTTGGTTCACCTTTTGCTTTATCTAAGTTTGTTGTTTATAATGTTAATTTTTGTTCGTAATTGTGTTTGATTATCTAGTAGATGAATGAATGTTAAATTTAAACTTTATCTTTGTTAATTTGTGTAATATAATGAATGATTTAAAGTGCTATTCAAATCATCGTTAATTTTTTTAATTTGTTCTTTATTTTTAATTTTTTTGAGGGAACTTTATTTTGTTCTCGGCTTATCTTTATCATTAGTTATTTGTTAATTTGACCTTTGATCTCATTGTTTATCAATATAACACTTAAAATTTAAAAATTAGATGCATGTACCTGGTAAAATATAAAAAAAATGTCTAAATAATTTTACAAATTATTACTCCGTATTCAATAAGGTGCACACTTTAAATTACCTTCAAACTGCAAAAATTTAAATCCCATATAGAGTTTAATTACCCTTCCAATTCTCCCCTAAAAAAATTAAAAGCCTTGTAGAATTTATTGTATGATGACTTGATGTGTAGAGTAAATAATGTAATTGACTTTTTTGTGGAATATTACACAATTGCATGATTTTCTTTTGCATGAATTGCTATCGAATTTTCTGATTGGTGTTTACATGTCATTAAACAATCACTTCTTTTAAAAAATAATTTAATTCAGTTTGATAAAACTATCGACTTTTTATCCCTAAAAAAATAAAAAATAAAAATGTCAACATTTTAAATTAACTAAACTAATTTTAAAGGTACTCTTAATGATCAAAATTTTAAAATAGTTATGTAGATAAAATAAAATTAATAGTCCTTCGTATAAAGTTAAAATCATTAGTAAATAGTTTACAAAAAAAATTACGAAACATAATTGTGACATGCTTTTGTTATAAAATCTAGTAAATAGTAACTGTAGGGGGTATTTTTATCGTACTCTTATTTATATTTTCCTACGGAAGGCTTGGAGCTTTGTGAGTTTTTGGATTCGAAGGAGTCGCCACCAAATAAATTTAAGGGTCCCGTTTGGAAAGACCAACGTTGAATCTATTGTGGATAAGATATAGAATCTTAGAAACGGATGGGTGAGATCCGGGCAAGGGAACGAGATGCTTATTCCGCGAGCCTTAAAAATTGTATTCGAGTGCATGGCAAAGAGCATTTTCGAATAACCCTAGTCATGAAACTATGTGGGTTTGAACATGGAATTTTAGCACATAGAATTTCTATGTGTATTGTGACCACTTCGCTTTAAAGTTAATTTAAGGGAACCTAAGGCCGGTTTGTCCAAGAAATTATCTTTGTTAAGTGTGGTGTAACTTTGCATTTTTAGCATGTGAGGTGATGAAAAAAATAAACAAGTAAAGCAACATCACAATAAATAAAGGAATTATCGGAAGTGCGTACAAAAACATATCATCTCAAAGTGAGATGAGTAAAGAATCTGGAATTGAAATAGAAAATAATAAAGGTGCGAAATTGAAGTGCAAAATGGAAAGGTGCGATATTGAAAGGCATTATTGAAATTGCGGTATTGAAATGACGATATTGAAATTGCGATATTGAAATTGAACTATTGTATTTGAGATCCGAACGCCAAACGACTACTTAATAATAAGTGCGTCCGACACGGATTCAAGTCTAAAAATCTCAACTTTAGGACAAGTTGCTCATCCAAAAGTGTCTTAGATTTTGGGCATAGAAATTGAACTTGAAATATTGAATATTGCATATTGAACTTAGGTGTCTTGAATCTCAAAGATTAGACCTTTTAATGTTAAAAAGGTTTCTGTTTGGTTATGATACATATGACAATTAATAAAACATGCGGAAAAACCATAAAGCCAGGAAAACATATTATTTACACATAATCATTTAGCATAGTTTAGATGCATACTCTTTGTTGCGTGCCCTCCCTAGCTGCGCCCGAACCGAACAAGAACAAGTCTTTAGGACTCCAAGTGTCGTCCCTCCGTAGATAGTCCACAGCACATCCGGATCCGCCTTAAGATTGACCAACTAGAATCGCCCTTAAGGTTCTACTTATTTTCGGCTAAATGGGCAAGAGTTATGGCTGATTTTGTGCTTAAAAATCCTAGCTTTGAATACTTGAAAACTTATGTATAAACAATGACCCTAGGCCCTTATTTATAGAGGTATGGAAAGAGAATTGGAATCCTATTAGGATACTAATTTATTTAATTAGAATCCTTCTAGGACTCTATTTAAATAAACTTTATCTAATAGGGTTAGGATTTAATCTTTTATTGAATCCCGATAGCTTTAGGATTCGCACACGAGCATCGCACGAGCACCGTACACCCGCGCAGGCCTTGCGGCCCACGCTGAGCGCACAGCGCTCGGCCCATGCTTTTGTCCGCGCGCGCCCATGACTTCGGCTGGGCCTGGCTTGCGCTGGGCCTGGTCGAGGCTTTGGCGTGTGTTGGTGATGCGTGTGGCTTGCTGGGCGATGGCCTGGCTTCGTGCTGGGCCTTCGTCTAGCGAGCCTCGTCCGATGCTAATTCGTACGATACGCTTTCGATTAAATTCCCGATTCCGGAATTTATTTCCGATACGAACAATATTTAATATTTCCGATTCCGGAATTAATTTCCGTTTCAAACAAATATTTAATATTTCCGTTTCCGGAATTATTTTCCGATTCCGATAATATTTCCGTTTCTGACAATATTTCCGTTTCCGGCAATATTTCCGATTCCGGCAATATTTCCATTTCCGATAATATTTTCCGATACGTACCATGTTTCCGTTTCCGGCAACATCTACGACTTGGATAATATTTAGATTTCCGATACGATCCATATTTCCGTTTCCGGCAATATCATCGTTTCCGGAGTATTCATTTCTTGCCTGTGACGATCTCAGCTCCCACTGAAACCAAGATCCGTCGATTCCGAATATCCATAGATGGAGTATTTAATGCCATTAAATACTTGATCCGTTTACGTAATATTTGTGTGACCCTACGGGTTCAGTCAAGAGTAAGCTGTGGATTAATATCATTAATTCCACTTGAACTGAAGCAGCCTCTAGCTAGGCATTCAGCTCACTTGATCTCACTGAATTATTAACTTGTTAATTAATACTGAACCGCATTTATTAGGCTTAACATTGAATGCATACTTGGACCAAGGGCATTATTTCCTTCAGTCTCCCACTTGTCCTTAGGGACAAGTGTGCATTTCCTAATTCCTTTGTCGCTCGATTCTTGCTCTTGAACATAAGGTAAGAGTTGTCATCCTTATTATGTCCAGAGGTGTTCCTCGGTTTCAGAGTTCCACTGATCAAATAAACAGATAATCATAGCCTATGATTCATCCGAACACGGCCATGCATTTCACAGTTTCTAGCTCTCCGAGTGGCCTTGTACAATTTTTAAGCATCTCATCCCGATTTATGGGAGGACAATCCCAATCTTGCGATCTTGAGATTAGACTTCGTTTGATAGGTGATTACCTGAGCGTTGCCTTTATAGCCTCCTTTTACGGTGCGACGGTTGGTCAACGTCAAAGCAACCAGTTCTCAAACAAGTAATCTCAAATCACTCAGGTATTGAGGATTTAGTGTGTAATAATTTTAATGAAATTTACTTATGACAGATTCTCATCTCTTACAGTAAAGTTTCATAGGTCTTGTCCGATACTAGTCTTCCCAAAGTAAGTATCTATGCAAATGATTATGACATTGCCATGTCCACATAGTTCAAGAAACAGAACTACTAGTCATCTTGCATTCTAATCGTCTAACGTTTTCTATGCGTCCAATTTTATAGAAAACTCCGACTAGGGACCATTTTCAACTTTTGACATTCAAGTTCACTTGATAGACATTTCTTAGTCACAGGACTGGTCCTGACAGTCTATCTTGAATATATTGTCAAATTGAAGGGACTCATCATTTAATAAACCACAAATTAAATGGAAAAATGAATTCTTTTCATTTATTGTGAATGATTAACCAATAATGTTTTACAAAGATTTAAACTCTAAAGCTTTAAAACATTAAACAGGAATATCAAAGCCATTCTCCAATATGCTTGATTCCCATAGCTGCAGTGTGCGAGTTGTGCTTCGCCTGCGGCAGAGGTTTAGTCAATGGATCTGATATGTTGTCATCAGTTCCAATCTTGTTTATCTCGACTTCTTTTCTTTCAACGAACTCTCGTAGAAGGTGAAATCTACGAAGTACATGCTTGACTCTCTGGTGGTGTCTAGGCTCCTTTGCCTGTGCAATAGCTCCGTTATTATCACAATACAGGGCTATTGGTCCTTTAATGGAGGGGACTACACCGAGTTCACCTATGAACTTCCTTAGCCATATAGCTTCCTTTGCTGCTTCATGTGCAGCAATGTACTCCGCTTCAGTTGTAGAATCCGCAATGGTGCTTTGCTTAGCACTTTTCCAGCTTACTGCACCTCCGTTGAGGCAGAAGACAAACCCAGACTGTGATCTGAAATCATCTTTGTCGGTTTGGAAACTTGCGTCCCTATAGCCTTTAACAATTAATTCATCATCTCCACCATAGACCAGGAAGTCATCTTTGTGCCTTTTCAGGTACTTCAAAATATTCTTGGCAGCAGTCCAATGTGCCTCTCCTGGGTCTGACTGGTATCTGCTCGTAGCACTGAGTGCGTACGCAACATCCGGGCGTGTACATATCATAGCATACATTATTGAACCAATCAATGATGCATATGGAATCTCATTCATTCGTCTACGCTCATCAAGTGTTTTTGGGCACTGAGTCTTGCTTAGATTTATTCCATGAGACATGGGTAGGTAGCCTCGCTTGGAGTCTGCCATCTTGAACCTATCAAGTACCTTATTGATATAAGTGCTTTGACTAAGTCCAATCATCCTTTTAGATCTATCTCTGTAAATCTTGATGCCCAATATGTACTGTGCTTCTCCTAGGCATCGAAAAACATTTCCCAAGCCAAATCTTGACAGAGTTCAACATAGGAATGTCATTTCCGATAAGTAATATGCCATCGACATATAATACTAGGAAAGCAACTTTGCTCCCACTGACCTTCTTGTATACACAAGATTCGTCTGCTATCTTGATGAAACCAAAGTCACTGACTGCTTCATCAAAACGTATATTCCAGCTCCTGGATGCCTGCTTCAATCCGTAGATTGATTTCTTTAGCTTGCATACCTTTTTAGCATTCTTTGGATCCTCAAAACCCTCAGGCTGTGTCGTAAACACAGTTTCTGTTAAAACGCCGTTTAAGAAAGCGGTTTTGACATCCATCTGCCATATTTCGTAATCGTAATATGCAGCGATTGCTAACATTATCCGAATAGACTTTAGCATTGCAACTGGTGAAAAGGTTTCATCGTAATCCACACCGTGGACTTGCCTGTAACCTTTTGCAACCAATCTAGCTTTGAAAACTTCAAGTTTCCCATCCTTGTCCTTTTTCAGTTTGAAAACCCATTTGCTTCCAATGCCTTGGTAGCCATCTGGCAAATCGACCAAATCCCATACTTGGTTTTCAGACATGGAGTCTAATTCAGATTGCATGGCTTCTTGCCATTGCTTGGAGCTAGGGCTCGTCATAGCTTGTTTGTAAGTCGCAGGTTCATCACTTTCAAGTAATAGAACGTCATAGCTCTCGTTCGTCAAAATACCTAAGTACCTTTCCGGTTGAGATCTATATCTTTGCGATCTACGCGTGGTAACATTTCTAGATTGACCATGATTCTCACCAGATTCTTCTAAAGATCTCTGAGTTTCATCCTGAATGTCATCTTGAGCATTCTCTAGAGTTTGTTGTTCGACTCGAATTTCTTCGAGGTCTACTTTTCTCCCACTTGTCATTTTGGAAATGTGATCTTTCTCCAAAAAGACACCATCTCGAGCAACAAACACTTTGTTCTCAGATGTATTGTAGAAGTAATACCCCTTTGTTTCCTTTGGATAGCCCACAAGGATACATTTGTCAGATTTTGGATGAAGTTTGTCTGAAATTAATCGTTTGACGTATACTTCACATCCCCAAATCTTAAGAAAAGACACATTTGGAGGCTTTCCAAACCATAATTCGTATGGAGTCTTTTCGACAGCTTTAGACGGAGCTCTATTTATAGTGAGTGCAGCTGTATTTAGTGCATGTCCCCAAAATTCTAATGGAAGTTTGGCCTGACCCATCATTGACCTGACCATGTCTAGCAAGGTTCTTTTCCTCCATTCCGACACACCGTTCCATTGTGGTGTTCCAGGAGGAGTCAATTCTGATAGAATTCCACATTCTTTCAGATGGTCATCAAATTCATAGCTCAGATATTCACCGCCTCTATCAGACCGCAGTGCCTTAATCTTCTTGCCTAATTGATTCTCTACTTCACTCTGAAATTCCTTGAATTTGTCAAAGGATTCAGACTTATGCTTCATTAGGTAGACATAACCATATTTACTGAAGTCATCAGTGAAAGTGATAAAGTAGTTGAAACCACCTCTAGCATTTGTACCCATTGGTCCACATACATCTGTATGGATTAAACCCAATAGTTCATTTGCTCTTTCTCCAACTTTAGAGAAAGGTTGCTTTGTCATTTTGCCAAGTAAACATGATTCGCATTTACCATAATCCTCTAAGTCAAATGGTTCTAGAATTCCTTCCTTTTGAAGTCTTTCTAAGCGTTTCAAGTTTATATGGCCTAATCGACAATGCCACAGATAGGTGAGATCTGAATCATCCTTTTTTGGCCCTTTTGGTATTTATGTTATATACTTGTTTGTCGTGATCTAATAAATAAAGTCCATTGACTAATCTAGCAGATCCATAAAACATCTCTTTAAAATAAAACGAACAACTATTGTCTTTTATTAAAAAGGAAAATCCCTTTGCATCTAAGCAAGAAACTGAAATGATGTTTTTAGTAAGACTTGGAACATGGAAACACTCTTCCAGTTCCAAAACTAGCCCGGAGGGCAACGACACATAATAAGTTCCTACAGCTAATGCAGCAATCCGTGCTCCATTTCCCACTCGTAGGTCGACTTCACCCTTGCTTAACTTTCTACTTCTTCTTAGTCCCTGTGGATTGGAACATAAGTGTGAGCCACAACCTGTATCTAATGCCCAAGAAGTTGAATTAGCAAGTATACAGTCTATAACGAAAATACCTGAAGATGGAACGACTGTTCCGTTCTTCTGATCTTCCTTTAGCTTCAAGCAATCTCTCTTCCAATGCCCTTTCTTCTTGCAGTAGAAGCATTCGGATTCAGAAGTGGGTTGACTGACCTTCCTCTTTACAGATTTGGCGCCAGTTTGCTTAGTTGGGTTGGCCTTGTTGCCACCTTTCTTAGCATTCCTCTTCTTTCCAGATTTCTTGAACTTGCCCCCACGCACCATAAGCACATCCTGCTTATCACTTTTGAGCGTCTTTTCAGCGGTCTTCAGCATACCGTGAAGCTCAGTGAGCGTTTTGTCCAGACTATTCATACTGTAGTTCAGTTTGAACTGATCATACCCGCTACGAAGAGAATGGAGGATGGTGTCTATAGCCATTTCCTGAGAAAATTGCTGATCCAGCCGACTCATATTCTCAATGAGTCCAATCATTTTGAGAACATGTGGACTTACGGGCTCGCCTTTCTTAAGCTTGGTCTCAAGAATTTGCCTATGAGTCTCGAATCTTTCGACTCGAGCCAGATCTTGGAACATGTTCTTCAACTCACTGATGATTGTAAAAGCATCTGAGTTGATGAACGTTTTCTGCAGATCTGCACTCATGGTGGCGAGCATTAGACATTTCACATCCTTGTTGGCATCAATCCAACGATTGAGGGCTGCCTGAGTGACCCCGTCGCCTGCGGCTTCGGGCATCGCCTCTTCTAGGACATACTCCTTTTCTCCCTGCATAAGAACTATTTGCAAGTTCCTTTGCCAGTCAAGGAAGTTTTTCCCGTTCAACTTCTCCTTTTGAGAATTGATCGAATGTTGAATGAATTGTTGTTTGCCATATTTAAAACTACAATTGAAAAGAATAACCATTCACAGTTTCTCTTAACAAACTTAAATTCTAGCATACATGCATAATTCAATGTTCATTAAGAATTTTATTCAAGTTATGTGTTCCGGCAGGTGTGAATAAAATGATTCCAAGATCCTAAAATCATTGAAGAACTAAGCACAGTTTGTCGACTTAATCCTAAAACATCTTAGGTAAGCAAAAGCCTTTTGCTAATAGTCTAGAAACTATTCTTGGTTGATAGGTACGTCTAAGAACTTATTAGGTAAACCTATCGATTTTTCCACGACATAAAAGGACTCCTTACTTATATCGTTGAGTTTCACCAAAACTAACATGTACTCACAATTATTTGTGTACCTTGCCCCTTTAGGACCAATAAGTAACACCTCGCTGAGCGAAAACTATTACTAGATTGATGTAAAGGATATCCAAGCAAGTGTATATTTTGGCATGGCACCTTATAACTCAATTTTTAAGTTTGGAACTTAAGTCTCTTACTATGTTGGTTAGATTTTAAGTGAACTAAAATCCTTAATCATGCAACATAATCAAGCTTTTGATCTCATGCATTTTAAGACATATTTAAAGGCAATAAATAACTTAAAACATGCATAAGATAAATGTGATCTAGTATGGCCCGACTTCATCTTGAAGCTTTAACTTCAAAGTCCGTCTTGAAAATCTCCGTGGGAGGCACCATTTTCTTCAAATAGAATAAGCTATAATTAAAACTAATTACAACTATTTGATGGTACGCAGACCATATTTGAATTGAAAAACAACTTTGGTACTTTAGACCAATTACATTCAAATTAATGGTACGCAGACCATATTTTCTATCCTATTTGGGCCATACTAGTCACTTCATAACCTGCAAAACAGTACATATACAATATATACCATTCACCCATTCATTATCATGAATGGCCCACAAAGCTGGTTAGTAAAACACATTATGCATCACGTAAACATTTGCAGCAATTAATCAAGGGCACCAATAATCTACCAATTATTCAGTCCTTATTAATTCTAATCAAGTTGTTTTAACCTTAAGGATTTGTAGACCTAATCAAGAGTTTATGACTAAAAAGGGCTCCCACTTAAACCAATAAATTCATATGCTTTACTAATTTTAAACATAAAAATGTATTTCTAGTCTAACCGGAAACATACAAATTTAATTAAAATTTAAAGCTCATATAAATTTATAATTGAATCCATAAAGTTTAATTTAATTTCAGTCGTATTTAAATTAATTCATGATTTTAATTTTAGTAAAATAATTAGAATAAATAAAATTTATTATAATTACAATATTCAAAATTAAAATCCAAGAAAATAATTTGAATTATTAATTTTAAAATTAATTAAAATTACGTAAACTGAAAATTTCAAATTAAAATTTCAAAACGATCTAATCGCAACGCAACAACCTCACGCATCGCACGCCCATGGGCCACACACACACAGCCATCGCTGGCCATGTGCGCGCAGCCCATGCGCTGCCTTGCATCGCTGCTGCTCACCATCGCAAGGCTTCACTAATGGTGCTCGCTGCGCGCGCCAGCGCTCGACGCACGAGCATGCTGCCGCAGCCCATCGCTGGGCGCAGCGCTCGTCGCACGTCGCAACACGCACCCGCACGCCATCGCTGGGTGCAGCGCTCGTCGCACGCACAACAAGCACTCGCACACCATCGCTGCGTGCAGCGCTCGTCGCACGGACAATAGCGCTCGCACGCCATCGCTGGGCGCAGCGCTCGTCGCACGCACAACAGCGCTCGCTGCGCGCGAGCGATTGATGCTTGGCGCAGCACTCGTGGCACGCGAGCTTACGCTCGCTGCGCGCGAGGCTCCGCACGCGTGCGCGAGGCAGTGCGCGCTGTGGCGCAGCTCGCTTGCTGCCCACACGCGACTGCTCGTGCCTTGCCCTCGCCCTCGCCCATTCGCCCATCGCACACAGCCCACGACACAAGGCAGGGCTGCTGCCTTGTGCTCGTGCACCATGGCCTTGCTCATTGCTTTCGTGCCGCATGGGCGACGAGCTCCCTTGCTCGTCGTCACATGCCCGCACTATACAACACCCCTTAAGGGTAACACGTAGCGTCCATTGCTTTGTGCGTGCAAGTTATATGAGCGAATCGCATAAAAAATTTAAAATTTATATTCAAAATTAATGACAAATTAATAAATAATATTAATTTCATAAGTTTAGGGCGAAAAATCGAAAATTTATTATTCAATTGATTTCCGATTAACATGGATTCAAGTCTAGGTCATAAAAATTTAAAATTTAACATACATTTACAATTTTTATGGTGGTTTTTAATCATAGGTATCTAATTAAATTATAACTAATTATGAAAATCAAATTAATTCTAAATTATTCCAATTTTCAACAAATTAATCATAATTACAAATTAGATTGCATAATTAACAAGGCTAGGCATTCAAACTTGTTAAACATATACAGTAGGTCAATCGAAAATTCAAGTTTTATCAACAAGAATCGCAAATATTTAATTTAACATCTTAAATTTACGAAATTTTGCATTCGAAAAACTAAAACCTCCGAAAAGTCATAGTTAGGCTTCGAATTTGAGAATTCAAGGTTCGGCCAAAAAGTACTAATTTTGTCAAAATTTTAGAATGCCTTTTACATGCGGAATTGACACAAAAATCACTCGATTTGGATGAGTAACGAAGAAACTGCCGAAAAACTGCGTACGTATAATTAAATAAACGCAATTTGGAATTAATTAACATTTACGAAAATTAATCACCCCTTTTAATTCTTGCAAATTTGTAATATTTAACCATGTTCATGCAATTTAGATTATGAAAATAATAAGAGGCTCGTGATACCACTGTTTGGTTATGATACATATGACAATTCATAAATCATGCGGAAAAACCATAAAGCCAGGAAAACATATTATTTACACATAATCATTTAGCATAGTTTAGATGCATACTCTTTGTTGCGTGCCCTCCCTAGCTGCGCCCGAACCGAACAAGAACAAGTCTTTAGGACTCCAAGTGTCGTCCCTCCGTAGATAGTCCACAGCACGTCCGGATCCGCCTTAAGATTGACCAACTAGAATCGCCCTTAAGGTTCTACTTATTTTCGGCTAAATGGGCAAGAGTTATGGCTGATTTTGTGCTTAAAAATCCTAGCTTTAAATACTTGAAAACTTATGTATAAACAATGACCCTAGGCCCTTATTTATAGAGGTATGGAAAGAGAATTGGAATCCTATTAGGATACTAATTTATTTAATTAGAATCCTGCTAGGACTCTATTTAAATAAACTTTATCTAATAGGTTTAGGATTTAATCTTTTATTGAATCCCGATAGCTTTAGGATTCGCACACGAGCATCGCACGAACACCGTACACCCGCGCAGGCCTTGCGGCCCACGCTGAGCGCACAGCGCTCGGCCCATACTTTTGTCCGCGCGCGCCCATGGCTTCGGCTGGGCCTGGCTTGCGTTGGGCCTGGTTGAGGCTTTGGCGTGTGTTGGTGATGCGTGTGGCTTGCTGGGGGATGGCCTGGCTTCGTGCTGGGCCTTCGTCTAGCGAGCCTCGTCCGATGCTAATTCGTACGATACGCTTTCGATTAAATTCCCGATTCCGGAATTTATTTCCGATACGAACAATATTTAATATTTTCGATTCCGGAATTAATTTCCGTTTCGAACAAATATTTAATATTTCCGTTTCCGGAATTATTTTCCGATTCCGATAATATTTCCGTTTTTGACAATATTTCCGTTTCCGGCAATATTTCCGATTCCGGCAATATTTCCATTTCCGATAATATTTTCCGATACGTACCATGTTTCCGTTTCCGGCAACATCTACGACTTGGATAATATTTATATTTCCGATACGATCCATATTTCCGTTTCCGGCAATATCATCGTTTCCGGAGTATTCATTTCTTGCCTGTGACGATCTCAGCTCCCACTGAAACCAAGATCCGTCGATTCCGAATATCCATAGATGGAGTATTTAATGCCATTAAATACTTGATCCGTTTACGTACTATTTGTGTGACCCTACGGGTTCGGTCAAGAGTAAGCTGTGGATTAATATCATTAATTCCACTTGAACTGAAGCGGCCTCTAGCTAGGCATTCAGCTCACTTGATCTCACTGAATTATTCACTTGTTAATTAATACTGAACCGCATTTATTAGACTTAACATTGAATTCATACTTGGACCAAGGGCATTATTTCCTTCAGTTTCATATTTGATGTGCTCCATAACTTGAAATGATTGTAGTTTAAGGAAGTGATTACAAACAACCTTAAACATCATAGAATCTTGAAAATGAAACTTGCACTTGAATATTGAAATGAGGAGTCTTGAATCTCAAAGATTAGACCTTTTAATGTTAAAAAGGTTTCATCATTGATGTGCTCCATAACTTGAAATGATTCTAGTTTAAGGAAGTGATTACAAACAACCTTAAACATCATGGAATCTTGAAAATGGAACTTAATTGTACTTGAATATTGAAAAGAGGAGTCTTGAATCTCAAAGATTAGACCTTTAAACGTTAAAAAGGCCTCAACTTTGATTTGCTCCATATCTTAAAAATTATTCTAGTTTAAGGAAGTGATTATAAACAACCTTAAACATCATGGAATCCATAACTTTGTATTTGAATCATGGAAAAGTGTTGATTTTGTAAAAATATGTGATTGTTGTAAGTGACACTTTTGGGAGCAAAAGTGTCAACTTTACTAATCATTTTGAAAGAAGAATTATAGATCACATAGTAGATTGTGATTGGGATTCGGAATTACCTAGTTAGGATTACGTTAGAATTCCTCTTGCAGTCCCAATTGCTTGAACACTTGATCGAGATTTGTATGAGAATTTGAAGTTTTTGTATTTGATTTTTGAGGGGGAAATTCAGAATTACGACGTTCTGATTGTAACTTTTGGTTCCTTAAAATTCTTGGAAATCAGGGTTTAAATATAAAATTGGATGGCTAAACGCCAAGTGCCAGGTGCGCCCATTGCAGGCTCTGGCGTCTAGCGTCGCTGACGTGGAACAGGAAACGCCAATGCAAGGACGATGAAGCCGTCCTTGCATTTGTCTTTTGTGAATGTACCATTGTACGATATGTACGAATTTTGGCACGTAGCATTTGCCTAATGATTAAGGCTTTGATTTAGCGAATAAAAACTAGCCGTTTTGGGTTTTTGAATTCGGTTTTACAAGACGAGGCCCGGCTTGCTCGGTTTTGTGGGTTTGCGCCCGAATTTGGATTGCTTATTGTCATTTTGATTGGAAAGGGCCTTATAAAACCAATGGAGAGGTCCATTGGGTGAGATTGTGTTTGGATTTTGAAATTGATTTTTGGAAATTGAATTTTGTACCGAGTTCCGGAATGGGAACGATCTGGGGATTTGGACTTTGGAATATGTTTTAGCAATTGGGACTTCCGCACGGAGTTGTACCAACCACCTAGTAAGGATAATAGTATCGTCATCATCCCATAGGGGAGACACGATTTAGGTGTCTAAAGAAGCCCCCACTTTGACTGAGAGTCCGGATAGGAAAGCGCAAGTCAAAGTTTTCGACTAGGGACGGAGAACAGTCAAGATGTTCTGCAACCAAGACCATTCTTTGTACACCAGTACCTGCACAAGACACGCGTTAGGAAAAAGGATAGAGTCTACCTCCGTGCGGTTGTGACGACTCTGATTTGTACTTGCATTGCTTTTCCGCCTTTGGTTTAGAACGGAGCTTGGCATCGAAAATTTTGAATCTTGAATTTTTGGAATTTTGAATTTTGAATACCCGGAGTTAATCCGCTGGGGATATGCTCACTAGGGAGAAGAGCTTTTTAATGACTCCTAAAATCTTGAAATTCCGGCTGACTTTCCTAGAGCTTGGGTCCGTTTAGAGTCGAACACCTGAATTCTTGTATTTTTCGGACTTTGCATTCTTGAAATATTTATCTGTTGTCGTTTGGAGAAACAGATATATGTCATTAATTTTGGAAGGTAGCATGATTTGATGTTTGATGCCTGGTCCAGAAAACCGTAGCAGCAAAGAACGTCCAATCAGCACGGAGGACCGCGCGGAGAAGATTCTGCGCATGCTGAAGCGCGACGCCCGGCGCAGGGTACGGGGTTTAGCGCGGGGCTGGTCTATAAATTCCCCCCTTTTGTGCCTTTAGAAGAGCAACTATATTCATTTTTCTTTCTTTTCTCTCTCAAAGGTCGACTACTCTCCCCTTGATCTTGTTGTTCTTGCCTTGTCCATGTTAGTATTTCATGTTTTGTTTACGAAATAACCTCTAGGGTTGCATGTAGTTTCGAATTTTGTACTTTGAAATGCTTGTTGATATGATGCTTGTATGATAGTAGGCTTCTTGAATCTCGTAGAAGAAAATTGTTTGGTAGCCACTTGAACTTGAACTGTTGGAACTTGTAGAATTTTGAATTTTTCCTTGAATTTCGTACTTGGTATTTGTAGATAGTGACCCAGCTGGTGATCTTGTTGGGTCTTGTAGGAGAGTAGGCTAGGATGGCCTAGATGTTGTTGTAGAATTTTTGAATATTGGCTTCGGCATGGATAGCCTAGGCGTTGGTGTAGAACTTGTATACCTGCTTCGGCATGGATAGCCTGGGCGTTGGTGTAGAACTTGTATTCCTGCTTCGGCATGGATAGCCTAGGCGTTGGGGTAGAATTCTCTTTTGATGTAGAGGTCCCTAGCTAAACTTGTATGGCCATTGGGGATTTTTTTTTGGACTTTCATCTTTGTATGGGCTAGTATAAGATAGCCCCCAGGCTTGAATGCTGATTTTTTTGTATTTCGAATGATTTAGCATGCCTCGTCAAACCCGGAAGAAGCTCGCCGAACGTTCGACAATTCGAGTAGCTTTGGAGGACGCTTCGGATAATGAAGCGGCGGCAACGAACGTGCCGGAGCCGGGCATGGTACCACGGCCAGTGCCTACCTTCGACGGCACTGGCTGGCGGCCTTCGGATCTTGCATTATTTAATAATTTAACTCGCATCATATTATGACTTGTCATCAAAACGACATAACTTGAACAAAAAAAACTCCAACAGCCCTAATTACCTTAACATCTACACAAATGCATGACCGTTAGTCAATTTTCAGCCCTTGTTTTTTCTTCACATTAGAAGAATAGTTTCTGGTTAAAAAAATAATAAACATCAATGTGACATGCATTTATTATCAACTCATGCAAGTGAATAATGTCCTTGTATTGAGAAGGTAAGTGGTGAAGTGGGAGTATGGAACTCATCATGACATACCTAGTTGCCTAAGACTATATGTTACTTCTTCTATAAGATTTATCATTATAACGATAATACTTATGTTTTACGCTATTTTACAACTAGTTCAATAAGGTATTATGAAGTACTTACCTACGCTGTGAATTTTACAATTTAACTAGAGCTCGTTAAACATAGACATACTCGTTAATTTATGTTCGTACATGCAGGTCACATTCATATTTCGTATTTTTAAATCCTTTAATTGATTTTCTTAAAGATTTTATTGTGGAAAGGGAAGTGGAAGTGGAAGTGGCAGATACACTGACACAAGTAACTCTTCCCTAATTGTAAAATTCCTAGTATACTACGTACCACCGTATTTAACAAGCTGTAAAATAGATTTAACACCAATATCAATATTAACATTAAATAAAAGAAGTATTACTTCCCACTTCCCCGTACAAAGAAACTTTAAGTTTTCGAGTTACCTTGATAATACAAATGCAGGTCACATTGATATTTCGTATTTTTTACTCCTTTAATTTATTTTTTAAAAGATTTTATTGTGGAAGGGGAAGTGGAAGTGGAGGATACACTAACACAAGTCACTCTTTCAAACATTTCCTCTTCTACTTCATTACCCCTCCAGTACTCCTTATTTCCCCTTTTTTCTCTCTTTAGAAAACCTAAATTTTTGTCTCTTCAAAGTTATCCAACTTCATTCTCAAAACTACATGGAAGACACAGAAATGTAGCACCGCCAAGTTGGAGATTTCACATTCAACACTGTTGAAAATTACATGGAATCTTTTCCACGTACTCCCCCACTAGAACCAGAGCCACACTCCGAATAAAATGGGGTGTTTACCGAAAGTTTTGAGAGCCATATTTATCCTCTATAGGGGGATGCAATCAGTTACTGAAGGTTCTAAGTTTGAGAAGATTTGGTGCTCACAAAGCTGGAAAAGACTTCATGCAGGAGCATATGTTGATTGGGGTTGGATGGAGAAGATATGTGTCGAGGAGGCTACGCGTTCTTGCCTTGTCCCTCATACCCTCTTACAAGACCTAGGTGGATGCGAGGAATGTGCTCCATATCTTGGATATGTTGAAAACTTGTTCGAGGAGGCAAAGGAGTTCTACAAGTCTACTTACGGCGGACTAATAAGAGAGGATGACATGGTTAGTTGGAGGATGAGGACCATGCTGCAACAAAAGTGGAGGATTAAGCGCGGTATTTTCTACTTCTAATAACGTATTCTCACCCTTGCATGCCCTAGATTTTTTTGCATGTTCTTGGTTCACCTTTTTCTTTAACTAAGTTTGTTGTTTATAATGTAAATTTTTGTTCGTAAGTGTGTTTGATTATCTAGTAGATGAATGAATGTTAAATTTAAACTTTATCTTCGTTAATTTGTATAAAATAATGAATGATTTAAAGTGCTATTCAGATCATCGTTAAATTTTTATTTTGTTCTTTATTTTTCATTTTTAACTTTTTTTAGGGAACTTTATTTTGTTATTTTAAGGCTTATCTTTATCATTAGTTATTTGTTTATTTGACCTATGATCTCATTGTTTATCAATATAACACTTAAAATTTACAAATTAGATGCATGTGCCTGGTAAAATATAAAAAAATGTCTAAATAATTTTACAAATTGTTACTCCGTATTCAATAAGGTTCACACTTTTAATTACCCTCAAATTGCAAAAATTTAAATCCCATATAGAGTTTAATTACCCTTCCAATTCTCCACTAAAAAAATAAAAAGCCTTGTAGAATTTATTGCATGATGACTTGATGTGTAGAGTAAATAATGTAATTGACTTTTTTCTGGAATATTACACAATTGCATGATTTTCTTTTTCATGAATTGCTATAGAATTTTCTGATTGGTGTTTACATGTCATTAAACAATCACTTCTTTAAAAAAAAAATTTAATTCAGTTTGATAAAACTATCAACATTTTATTCCCTAAAAAAATAAAAATAAAACTATCAACATTTTAAATTAACTAAACTAATTTTAAAGGTACTCTTAATGACCAAAATTTAAAATAGTTATGTAGATAAAATACAATTAATAGTCCTTCGTATAAAGTTAAAATCAAAAGTAAATAGTTTGCAAAAAAATTACGAAACATAATTGTGACATGCTTTTGTTATAAAATCTAGTAAATAGTAATTGTAGGGGGTAT
Source organism: Spinacia oleracea (assembly GCF_020520425.1). Classification (NCBI taxonomy): domain Eukaryota; kingdom Viridiplantae; phylum Streptophyta; class Magnoliopsida; order Caryophyllales; family Amaranthaceae; genus Spinacia; species Spinacia oleracea. The sequence goes on along the minus strand of NC_079490.1, from coordinate 156,269,734 downwards.
TTTTGTCGTACTCTTTTTTGTATTTTCCTACGGAAGGCTTGGAGCTTTGTAAGTTTTTGGATTCGAAGGAGTCGCCACGAAATAAATTTAAGGGTCCCGTTTGGAAAGACCAAAGTTGACTCTATTGTGGATAAGATATAGAATCTTAGAAACGGATGGGTGAGATCCAGGCAAAGGAACCAGATGCTTATTCCGCGAGCCTTAAAAATTGTATTCGAGTGCATGGCAAAGAGCATTTTCGAATAACCCTAGTCATGACACTATGTGGGTTTGAACATGGAATTTTAGCACATAGAATTTCTACGTGTATTGTGACCATTTCGCTTTAAAGTTAATTTAAGGGAACCTAAGGCCGGTTTGTCCAATAAATTATCTTTGTTAAGCGTGGTGTAATTTTGCATTTTGTTGTATTTAGCATGTAAGGTGATGAAAGCAATAAACAAGTAAAGAAACATCACAATAAATAAAGGAATTATCGAAAGTGCGTACAAAAACACATCATCTCAAAGTGAGATGAGTAAAGAATGCGGAATTGAACTAGCAAATAATAAAGGTGCGAAATTGAAGTACAATATTGAAAGGTGCGATATTGAAAGGCATTAATGAAATCGCAGTATTGAAATGACGATATTGAAATTGAACTATTGTATTTGAGATCCGAACGCCAAACGACTACTTAATAATAAGTGCGTCCGACACGGATTCAAGTCTAAAAATCTTAACTTTAGGACAAGTTGCTCATCCAAAAGTGTCTTAGATTTTGGGCATAGAAATTGAACTTGAAATATTGAATCTTGAATATTGAACTTAGGAGTCTTGAATCTCAAACATTAGACCTTTTAATATTAAAAAGGTTTCATATTTGATGTGCTCCATAACTTGAAATGATTCTAGTTTAAGGAAGTGATTACAAACAACCTTAAACATCATAGAATCTTGAAAATGAAACTTGCACTTGAATATTGAAATGGGGAGTCTTGAATCTCAAAGATTAGACCTTTAAACGTTAAAAAGGCCTCACCTTTGATTTTCTCCATATCTTGAAAATGATTCTAGTTTAAGGAAGTGATTACAAACAACCTTAAACATCATATAATCAATAACTTTGTATTTGAATCATGGAAAAGTGTTGATTTTGTAAAAATATGTGATTGTTGTAAGTGACACTTTTGAGAGAAAAAGTGTCAACTTTACTAATCATTTTGAAATAAGAATTATAGAACACATAGTAGATTGGGATTGGGATTCGGAGTTACCTAGTTAGGATTAGGTTAGAATTCCTCATGGAGCTCCCAATTACTTGAACACTTGATCGAGATTTGTATGAGAATTTTAAGTTTTTGTATTTGATTTTTGAGGGGGAATTTCAGAATTACGATGTTCTGATTGTAATTTGGTTCCCTAAAATGCTTGGAAATTCGGGTTTAAATAGAAAATTGGATGGCTAAACGCCAAGTGCCAGCTATGCCCAACGCAGGCTCTAGCGTCTGGCGTCGCTGACGTGGCATAGGAAACGCCAATGCAAGGACGATGACACCGTCCTTGCATTTGTCTTTTGTGAATGTACCATTGTACGAAATGTATGAACTTTGGCAAGTGGCATTTGCCTAATGATTAAGGCTGTGATTTAGCGACTAAAAACTAGCCGTTTTTGGGTTTTTGAATTCGGTTTTACTGGACGAGGCCCAGCTTGCTCGGTTTTGTGGGTCGGCGCCCGAATTTGGGGTGCTTAGTGTCATTTTATTGGAAAGGGCCTTATAAAACCAATGGAGAGATCCATTGGGTGATATTGTGTTTGGATTTTGAAATTGATTTTTGGAAATTGAATTTTGTACCGAGTTTCGGAATGGGAAAGATCTCGGGATTTGGACTTTGGAATATGTTTTAGCAATTGGGACTTCCGCACGGAGTTGTACCAACCACCTAGTAAGGATAATAGTATCGTCATCATACCATAGGGAAGACACGATTTAGGTGTCTACAGAAGCCCCCACTTTGACTGAGCGTCTAGTTAGGAAAGTGCAAGTCAAAGTTTTCGACTAGGGACGGAGAACGGTCAAGATGTTCTGCAACCATGACTATTCTTTGTACACCGATAACTGCACAAGACAAGCTTTAGGAAAAAGGATAGAGTCTACCACCGTGCGGTTGTGACGACTCTGATTTGTACTTGCATTGCTTTTCCGCCTTTGGTTTAGAACGGAGCTTGGCATCGAAAATTTTGAATCTTGAATTTTTGGAATTTTGAATTTTGAATTTTGAATACCCGGACTTAAATCAGTTGAGGATATGCTCACTGGGGAGAAGAGCTTTTTATTGACTCCTAAAATCTTGAAATTCCGGCTGACTTTCCTGGAGCTTGGGGTGGAGTCGAACGCCTGAACTCTTGTATTTTTCGGACTTTGCATTCTTGAAATATTTATCTGTTGTCGTTTGGAGAAACAGATATATGTCAGTAATTTCGGAAGGTAGCATGATTTGATGTTTGATGCCTGGTCCAGAAAACCGTAGCAGCAAAGAACGTGCAATCAGCACGGAGGACCGCGCGGAGAAGATTCCGCGCACGCAGAAGCGCGGCGCAAGGTACGGCGTTTGGCGCGGGGCTGGGCTATAAATTCCCCCCTTGCCGTGCCTTTAGAAGAGCAACTACACTCATTTTTCTTGCTTTTCTCTCTCAAAGGTCGACTACTCTCCCCTTGGTCTTGTTGTTCTTGCCTTGTCCATGTTAGTATTTCATGTTTTGTTTACGAAATAACCTCTAGGATTGCATGTAGTTTCGATTTTGTACTTTAAAATGCTGGTTGATATGATGCTTGTATGATAGTAGGCTTCTTGAATCTCGTAGAAGAAAATTGTTTGGTAGTCACTTGAACTTGAACTGTTGAACTTGTAGAATTTTGAACTGTTGGAACTTGTGGAATTTTGAATTTTTCCTTGAATTTTATACTTGGTATTTGTAGATAGTGAACCCGCTGGTGATCTTGTTGTGTCTTGTAAGAGAGTAGGCTAGGATGGCCTAGATGTTGTTGTAGAATTTTGTAATATTGGCTTCGGCATGGATAGCTTAGGCGTTGGTGTAGAACTTGTATACCTGCTTCGGCATGGATAGCCTAGGCGTTGGTGTAGGACTTGTATTCCTGCTTAGGCATGGATAGCCTATGAGTTGGGGTAGAATTCTCTTTTGAAGTAAAGGTCCATGGCTAAACTTGTATGGCCATTGGGGGTTTTTTTTTGGACTTTGATCTTTGTATGGGCTAGTATAAGATAGCCCCCAGCCCAAACGACTTCGATCTAGTATTTTTTTTTGGACTTTGATCTTTCAAATGACGATATTGAAATTGCGAAATTGAAATTGAACTATTGTATTTGAGATCCGAACGCCAAACGAATACTTAATAATAATTGCGTCCGACACAGATTCAAGTCTAAAAATCTCAACTTTAGGACAAGTTGCTCATCCAAAAGTGTCTTAGATTTTGGGCATAGAAATTGAACTTGAAATATTGAATCTTGAATATTGAACTTGAATATTGAACTTAGGAGTCTTGAATCTCAAAGATTAGACCTTTTAATGTTAAAAAGGTTTCATATTTGATGTGCTCCATAACTTGAAATGATTCTAGTTTAAGGAAGTGATTACAAACAACCTTAAACATCATAGAATCTTGAAAATGAAACTTGCACTTGAATATTGAAATGAGGAGTCTTGAATCTCAAAGATTAGACCTTTTAATGTTAAAAAGGTTTCATCATTGATGTTCTCCATACCTTGAAATGATTCTAGTTTAAGGAAGTGATTACAATAAACCTTAAACATCATGGAATCTTGAAAATGGAACTTGTACTTGAATATTGAAAAGAGGAGTCTTGAATCTCAAAGATTAGACCTTTAAACGTTAAAAAGGCCTCAACTTTGATTTGCTCCATATCTTGAAAATGATTCTAGTTTAAGGAAGTGATTACAAACAAACTTAAACATCATGGAGTCCATAACTTTGTATTTGAATCATGGAAAAGTGTTGATTTTGTAAAAATATGTGATTGTTGTAAGTGACACTTTTGAGAGAAAAAGTGTCAACTTTACTAATCATTTTGAAAGAAGAATTATAGAACACATAGTAGATTGGGATTGGGATTCGGAATTACCTAGTTAGGATTAGTTTAGAATTCCTCTTGGAGTCCCAATTACTTGAACACTTGATCGAGATTTGTATGACAATTTGAAGTTCAGAATTACGACGTTCTGATTGTAAATTGGTGCCCTAAAATGCTTGGAAATCAGGGTTTTGACAGGCTTAAGTCGTATCACCTAATCAAAAATAACCTAAGTCCACTATCTAGGTAGCAAGGGAAGTCAGGATCGAATCCACAGGGAAACAAGCGTTCTTTATACTATTAATTAATTAATCTAGACTATTGGGAAACAAGAGTTTTGTTGATGATTGGTAAGACTACGGCGATAATTAAACAAATTAAACAATTAAGAATCAAGGTATTAATGAATCTAGGGCATAGGTTCACCAACAAATAACAATCTAGGATGATAAGCAATCACGATAATCAACAAAGTAATTAATTAGACTAGCATGCTCTCTCGAATCGATACTAATCATAGACTTAGAATTAACGGGCTCTCAATACGTATTAACTCTAATTCCACCTATTGACACAAGCCAAAACATCAAATTGCATCTCTCGAATCTTAACTTGATATTGCATAACTACCACAATTAAACCTGCACAAATTTAATTGTATAGTGAAATAAACCAATCAAAAGGAATTAATTACAATGCCAACAATCAGAATTATTCAATATCCCTTCATATTATTCATGGATCCCCAAACCCTAGAATTAGACTACTAAAGCATATTCACAATAAACAAAGAAATTAGCATGATTGAAAACATAATTAGAGCTAAACAAAGAATTGAAATAAAGAAAAATACCTTAATTGAAGAACAATGGAAATAAAAAGCTTGAATTTTTATTGAAATTGAAAACTAAGTGTTTGCATAAATTTAGAGAGAATTTAACTAAGGAAAATAAAACTAAGGGTTTCAATACTAGGAATTAAGATCCTCACTAAAATAATGAAGCCTAGTATTTATAGTTTTCCCATAAAAATAGAAGAAAACCGCGCACTAAGGCTTCTGGGTTGTCGTCGCCCGGTCGGGCAGCTTCCCGCCCGTCGGGCGACCAGCTCGATATCCGCCCGTCGGGCGCAAGTCTGCCCGCCGGGCGGAGGGAGACATTCTGGGAAGCATCCGCACGCGCCCGGTCGGGCAGCTCCCGCCCGCCAGGCGAAGGGAGAAAATTCGATGCTGCTGCTTCGATGGGCGCCCGGTGGGCACCGGGCGAAACACCGCCCGTCGGGCGCCTGCTGACGACTCGTTCTTCTGCTTGCTCGCCCGGTGGGCGAGGAGAGATCAACCGGGAGGAAGGCTAAATGAACCGCCCTTCGTCCGCAACACCGAGTCTAACTTCCGGGGCTCAATCATGAACATCTAAGGCTCCCGTAAGTCGACAACCGTCGTCCCGAACTCCTCGGAATCGTGTAGTGGCCTAAATCATCATGAAACGGGTCTAAAAAGACCAATTTCTCACTAAGTAGTCCTGAAACTCAAGGCACACTCAAATACACAGATTAGTACTAAAAATGGCTCTTAAGAGCTCATTTAACGCATAAAAGTACTAAGGGACGGGGGTGAAAACACTATATAAAACACATATATCAAACTCCCCCAAACTAGATCCTTGCTTGTCCCTAAGCAAGGAAATCATATCGATGAATACAAGACCAACTTCACCCCCAACATATTTCAAAATGAAAAATATAATTCAAGGCAAAATCCAACGAGCATGCATCAATGTCAACCAATCAAATCCATCCAACCGCTAATCCACCTTAACAATCGTCACGCAAAGCGAACCACAAATGCACAATGGAATTCAAGACTAGTGCTCACACACTCGTCACTCATCTATGTGGCGAGTAAAAGATGTACATGTTCGCTCTCCTCCCAACATAAATGTGAACAATGCCCTCCCAAACTCACAACACTCGTGTGTCTAGAAAAACATACACTCAACCTAGTAGTCGACTCGGAATGCATCATGTCATAACTTGCATTGATAAACAACTATTTTCACATAAATACGACTCTATGCACAAAGGTCGGAAGGTCTTCAAAGCTTGTAATGTTAGGCTTAGGTAAGGGTGCGGTAAATTTGGGCATAATGTGAGCTTTAAAGCCTTGGCTTTGGGGAGCATAAATCCTAAATACAACCATGATCAACCAAAATAATGACCATAACCCTCCCACTCAACACATGATGGAACAACAAACACCAACACCATACTTTCTTGCCTTTTTTCACAATTATAATCAATCACTCATAAGGATATGAATTTCAAAACTTGATTGAAACAATACTTTGAACTTTTTCTGAGAGTAATAGATTTTTTCTCTTTTTTTTTTTTTTCAAACTCTTTTTTTTTCTTTTCTTTTAGAAACCCTCACATTTGTTTTGTTCTTTCATCTCTTTCATTTTCAACTAATTTTCAACAACAAACATGATAAGACGAACTCCTTTTTCAACACTCACATTGTGCTCAAAATGTAGCACACTACAACTCCTTCACCTCACTACTATTAGCTCCCTAAGCTAGGCTTGGGACTAGTAACCAATGGGGTTTTCACAGGCTTGTAATGTGGCTAGTCACCGAATAAAAGGGCACAAGCAACAACATGGGACGAAAAAGAGGGAACAAATGTATCTAAATTCATCTGAAGGCTACCTAAACAGAAAAATGCCTTCGTCCTCCACAATGTGCATGTATGTGAGTCATAAAACGCTACTAACAGTCGCAAATCAATACTCAAAATCAATGACACACCAGGAAGCTATCACACATCCTAACCAAATCAACTAGTCAAGCACCAAGTCCACAAATAGTTAGTCAGAGTTGACTCATGCTAAGGCATCAAAATAATCGGATATTAAATCATGGCTAACATATCTACATTGCTCATCATCAACTACCAATAATCAAAACAATTTTCGATCAAGGGGCACAAGGAAGCATGATATTGTATTCATCGGAACGTATTTTTGTATTTTTTTTTCAAAGCAATAAACTACTCTAGAAAGCAATAAACACACCAAAATAAGTAAATGAAAAAAAATGAAAGGAAAACATACCTAATATGTACAGGTAAGTAAAACACACCCCCCCAAGCTAAATCATACAATGTCCTCATTGGCTCAAGGGGTATCGAACCATCTCGATCATCTCAGCATCACTGGTGGCCTTGACCATCATCATCATCATCACCACCACCATCTCGACATCCATAGCCGCTGGTACCTGCTCCATAGCCACCGTAGTGGGTAGGTGTGAAGGTGCCCATGGAACCGGGAGCTCCATATCCCTCCGCGAGATAGGTAAACCAGGAAGGGTGCTGAGCATCCGGAGCAATGTAGCCCTGCCTAGCATACTGATCATAGAAAGGAAACATTGTCCTCTGGTGATCAGTCGCGAACTCATGAAAACCGAGCTCAAGTCTGCCATACCTCTCATGAATGGACCCCAGCTCCTCCGAAGACCCTTGCTCCCCCTGTGGAGCCGGACTACCTCTCTGTCCCGCCTCCCTCTCTCTGCGCCCACCCCTACGGAAATAGGTACGAGGCGCGGCCTCGGGCTGTGGCTAGGGCTAGGTCTCACGTAGTGGTGGCGCCTGGTCACCTACATACAGGTAATGGGGCTGACCCCTCTCAAAACGGGTGAGCCCGGGAGTATCCGATAGAATAAAGAGGGCGTTCCTCTGGAACATCCATGACATCTGGCCGGGAAGGAGTCCCCCGTACTCAGAATGAACCCTGTAATGACTCTCAAAATACTTTATATCCAACAGATTGTTACCCCGAACCGCAGCATAGTCCCTCTCAGCAAAGTTTTCCACCGCTATGGCAATGTGGGTGACCAGACCCCCTAAAGCAATATCGGTCAAGTAGAGGTGGGTGGCAGTAGTAAGCAACTGAGTGGCCAAATGATGGGCCAAATTCATCCAATATCCATCATCACCATCCAACAAATACCCCCCCAGCACCTCCAACTCTGTGCTCCTCACATTCTCCTTTTGGTCCCTCCCAAAGATAGTAAAAGCCATAAACCAGAACCAAACAAAAGGGACGGGGTGTTGCACGCTAGAGGCGTGAAAATGTTGCATGCTACTGGGATTGAAATCCCCAGTCAACTTCCCCCACACAATACTATTGAGGTGCCCCTCCCCGGGGAACCTATTATGCTCAACAGACAAACCAAATATCGCACCAAAATATTTAAGAGACATATCAAAAGACGTATTCAACAATCGAAAAGACACTCTAGTAACATCTTTGTACCCATTCTTTTTGACATTAAAGGAGCTCAGAAATTCACGAGTAAGATCTCTAAATGTCAATCTAACCATAGAAAACATATGTTTCATGTCCACCCCATAAAATAATTTCTTAACATCCCTCTCAATCCCCATATCATTCAAAGTTTTTTGACATATAAATCTAGTAGGGATTACCTTCAGAAGCTTGAGGTGTGCAAGGCGAGTTTGTTGCTCCTCACTAGCAAGGACCATGTTCGGGAAAGCCGGATCGGGTGCAAACTGAAGTGGTGGTGGTGGACGGCTTGTGGAAGCCTCCTCTTGTCTCCTAGATGCTCCCGCGCAAGTCCTCTTTGGCCTAGAACCCATTGTTGAAGAGTTTTAAGTTTTTGAGGTTTTGTGGTGGAAATTGGGTTTTTTGTGGGGAGTGAGTAAGGGTGAAAATTGTTTGGTGGAGGTTTGAGAGGATGTTATGAGGATGAATTTGGTATGTGGATTGATGAATTTTGGTGAGAGATGAGGGAGATATGGAGGTTTGAAGTTTTTAGGGTTTGGGGTTTAATGGAGTATGTGAGAGGATGAAGAAGGTGAGTGAGAGATGAAGTGAAGAGAATAGTGAAGGAGCCCGTGGTTATTTAGGCGAAAATCTCCCGTCGCCCGCCGGGCCAGCCCCCGCCCGACGGGCGTGAAGTTCGAAAATCGCCCGACGGGCGCACGTCTACCCACCGGGCGGAGGGCGACAATAGGTTTTCCTTCCGCACACGCCCGGTCGGGCAGCCATCGCTCGATGCTCACCGGGCCTGCAGCTCGTGGGCTGCCCGACAGGCGCAGGTCTGCCCGCCGGGCGGAGAGAGATATTTTTTTCTCCTTTCAACACGCGTCCGGTCGGGCGGCTTTCGCCCGTCGGGCCATTTGCGAACTTGCTCCTTACGATGTTTTCTAACTTTTCACGCTTAGGAGCTACCACCTGTACATCATCACACACCCAAAACAGTAAAAATACCCTCTCCTCACCACTCTAAAGCAAAGAATGAACTACAAAACACACAAAATAAAACTATACTATCGAAAGCAATAAAATACGGGTTACCTCCTGCAAAGCGCTGGTTTATTTCTAGGTCCCGCTCGACCTCGTTACCTCGAATATGCAGTTTATGGGGCGGAGGGATTGAGGTGATGTACCTCAACCACTCCTACAGTAGCCCCATCATGGTACAACTTCAGACGTTGCCCGTTGACTTTGAATCACTCACCATTATGGTTCTCTACTTCTACGGACCCAAACTTGCTTACCATAGTCACGGTGAACGGTCCAGACCACCTAGACTTAAGTTTTCCAGGGAATAACTTAAGCCTAGAGTTAAATAGTAGAACCTTGTCCCCTACCGCGAACTCTCTATGCAGAATGTGATTGTCGTGCCACCTCTTGGTCTTTTCCTTATAAATCCGGGCACTATCATAAGCTTGTAGTCGGAATTCATCGAGCTCACCCAATTGAAGTAACCGCTTCTCACCGACTATCTTTTCATCCATGTTGAGCTGTTTGATTGCCCAATAAGCCTTATACTCCATTTCTACTGGTAAGTGACACGCCTTGCCATACACCAACCGATACGGGGAGGTACCAATAGGTGTCTTAAAGGCGGTTCTGTATGCCCATAGAGTATCATCTAGCTTATCGCTCCAATCCTTCCTAGACTTCGCCACCACTTTCTCAAGGATAGATTTGATCTCCCGGTTGGAGACCTCAACTTGCCCACTCGTCTGAGGGTGGTAGGCTAGCCCAGTGCGGTGATAAACCCCATACTTGCGCAGGAGCGCATCTAGATGCTTCTCATGGAAGTGTGACCCTCCATCATTAATCAAAGCTCGCGGAACCCCAAATCTAGGAAAAATGACCTTCTTGAACAGAGAAATGACCGTCTTAGCATCATTAGTAGGTGAGGCAACGGCTTCCACCCACTTAGACACATAATCTACAGCAACAAGGATATACAAGTTACCCTTGGACGATGGGAATGGTCCCATGTAGTCAATGCCCCACACATCGAAAACCTCAACCTCAAGGATCCCGTTCTGTGGCATCTCATACCTCCTCGAAATAGTGTCGGCCCTCTGGCATGCATCACAAGCCATAATAAAAGCCTGTGCATCCTTGAACATAGTAGGCCAGTAAAAACCACATTGTGACAACTTAGCGTTACTCTTTGACGGTCCATGGTGACCACCATAAGGTGAAGAATGACACCTACTGATAATATCTTGGACTTCCCATTCCGGAACACAACGCTTGTACAACCCTTCAGCAGTCTCACGAAACATATAAGGGTCATCCCAAAAGTAGAACCGAACATCATGTAGGAACTTCTTCTTCTGTTGATATGTAAGATCGGCCGGAAGAATACCCCTACAATGTAGTTAGCAAAATCTGTGAACCATGGTGACTGACTGGCAAGTGCAAGTAAGTGATCATCTGAAAATGAATCATCGATCGGTGTTGACACTTTACCATCATCATACCTCAATCTAGACAAGTTATCTGCAACCACATTCTCAGCCCCTTTCTTATCGCGAATCTCCAGATCAAACTCCTGTAGCAGTAGTATCCATCGAATAAGCCTAGGCTTGGCTTTTTTCTTTGAGAGAAGATACTTAAGAGCCGCATGGTCAGTGTAGACTATCACCTTGGACCCAATCAGATAGGTGCGAAATTTATCCAAGGCATAGACTATGGCTAGAAGCTCCTTCTCAGTAGTAGCATAATTAACTTGAGCTTCATCTAAGGTCTTACTTGCATAGTAGATGGCATGCAAGACCTTTTCCTTTATCTGACCCAAAACTTCCCCAACTGCATAATCACTTGCATCACACATTATCTCGAACGGAAGATCCCATTCGGGAAAACGAATGATGGGAGCCGAAATCAGTGCCTGTTTAATCCTGTCAAAAGCCTCAAGACAAGCATCAGTAAACACAAACGGGGCATCCTTGAGGAGGAGCTGGGTTAGTGGTTTAACAATTTTAGAAAAATCCATGATAAAGCGGCGATAAAACCCCGCATGACCAAGAAAACTTCTAACACCCTTCACATTAACTGGAGGGGGCAATTGTTCAATCACTTGGACCTTAGCTCGATCCACCTGAATGCCCTTATCAGATATTAAATGTCCCAAGACCACCCCTTCAGTAACCATGAAATGACACTTTTCCCAATCTAGGACTAAATTACACTCTTCACATCTTTTCAACAATTTAGTCAGATGTAGCAAACAAGAATCAAAAGAAGTAGCATAGACACTAAAACCATCCATAAAAACTTCCGTGATAGACTCAATAAACTCATAAAAGATGCTCATCATGCAACGTTGGAAAGTAGCAGGTGCATTACACAGACCAAAGGGCATCCTACGATATGCAAAGGTATCATAGGTACAGGTGAAGGTGGTCTTTTCCTGGTCGTCTGGATGTATGGGAATTGGAAAGAAACCAGAATAACCATCCAGATAACAGAAAAACTTGTGACAGTACAACCTTTCTAACATTTGATCAATAAAGGGAAGGGGAAAGTGGTCCTTTTTAGTGGCAACATTCAAACGCCTATATGCAGTGCACATGCGCCAACCTGTGACTACCCTAGTTGGTATCAACTCATTTTTCTCATTTCTAACCATTGTTGTCCCCCCTTTCTTAGGCACTACCTGAACAGGGTTCACCCACATAGAATCAGACACAGCATAGACAATACCCGCCATCAAGCAATTTCATAACTTCAGCTTTTACAACATCTTGCATGATAGGGTTCAAACGACGCTGGGGTTGAATGCATGGTTTATGATTTTCATCTAGATGTATCCTATTCATGCAAAAGTCAGGGCTAATACCCTTTAAATCATCAATACTGTACCCAATGGCCTTTTTGTGCTTTTTCAACACAATAAGAAGTTGGGACAACTGGTCTGCATCAAGTGCAGTATTGACGATTACAAGGCAAAGTTGTTCATCGTCCAAAAATGCATATTTAAGGTTAGCAGGAAGAGGCTTAAGTTCGGGTTTCTTTACCTCTTTAACAGGACAAACCGGCCGAACTAACCTCTTCAATTTGGTGCTCTCTGGTTCAGACCCTTCACCATCAAGATCCAACTCTAGAGCATCCACTTCAGCACTCCAAGAACTGCTATCACCTGCAGAAGACTCACAACAAAGCACTGCCTCCAAAGGATCTCTTTCGAGAACTTGGGAGACTTTATCACGCGTAATAAAATCAACCACATCAATTCGATAGCATTGTTCTTCCTCTAACATGGGACTCTTTAAGGCACTATTCAGATTAAAAGTCACCTTATCATCCCCAACAGACAGAGTCAATTTCCCACTTTTAACATCAATGACCGCCCCCGCCGTGTGAAGGAAGGGTCTACCTAAGATAATGGGAATTTTAGAATCCTCTTGCATGTCTAGTACTACAAAGTCTACAGGTATATAGAATTTACCTACTCTAACAGGGACGTCCTCTAAAACACCTAAGGGGTATTTGACAGAACGGTCGGCCATTTGCAGAGTGATATTAGTAACTTTAAGTTCACCCATATTCAGTTTAGTACAGACAGATAAAGGCATAACAGACACACTAGCACCTAAATCACATAAAGCTTTATCAATAAACACAATGCCAATGTTACATGGGATGGAAAAACTCCCGGGGTCTTTAAGTTTAGGTGGACACTTATTTTGCAAATAGGCACTACATTCCTCAGTAAAAGCTACAGTCTCTACCTCACAAAAAGCACGTTTCCTGGTCAAAATATCTTTCATGAATTTAGCATATGCAGGAACCTGTAAAATCAATTCGGTAAAAGGAACCGTTACCTGCAAGTTTTTTACCACTTCCAAGAATTTGCCAAACTGCTTGTCTAGCTTATTCTTGAGTTGCCGGTTTGGGAAGGGGAGTACAATAGGTGGTACTTGAATATCTGTCCCCTTCTTAACCTCAGTTGTAGCCTTTTTCTCACTGACTACCTTTTCAGCTTCCTTACCATCCATGACTATCTCTGGGACTTCCTCACTAACCAGACCACGAGCAAACACCCCAGAATCAACCTCAACTGGCATAGCAGGACCATCATAACCCCTACCACTCCTCAATGTAATAGCATTTGCAGTCTCCCTATTTACAGGCTGTGAAGGGAGTTGGCCAGGGGACCGCCCTGCAATAGTAGTAGCCATCTGTGCTAACTGTGTATCAATGATCTTGTTGTGAGCAGTAAGAGCATCGATTTTTGCATCCTTTTCACTTAGAGATTTTTGCATTTGTAGCATCATGTTTCTCATCTCTACTAGCATAGGGTCAGACTGTGTGGCTTGAGGTTGTGGTGGTGGAGGTGGTGTGTGTTGTCTAGGGAACCCAGGTGGTCCACTAGACTGTTGGTTGTAGTTGTTTCGTGGTTGGTAGGGTTGTTGTTGTGGTGGTGGATGTTGGACTTGATGAGGGTTCTGGATATTGTTGCTCCTGTAGGATAGTAGAGGGTTGTTTTTGTAGCCCTCATTGTTAGAGTTGGAGAATGGGTTATTTTTTTGTAGGATTGAAATGCATTACATTGTTCAACAGAGCTCCTACATTCCTGTGCATAATGACCAGACATTCCACAACTTTCACAAACAGTAGCAGGTTGGGCACTCATTGCAGCTACACTAACAGGTTGGGCAGATTGAGCACTAGCTGCTTGCATATTATCAAACTTATGATGTAAAGCAGTCAATTGGGCAGTTAATTGTTCTATGCAATTCAAATCATGCTTACCACCTTTGTTAGATAGGCCTCTAGGATTCCCATACTGGGCATTATGATTGGCTATCTCCTCAATCACCTCCATAGCTCTAGGCACCTCAAGTTGCATGAATCTCCCACTGGCAGCTGAATCCAAAAGACACCTAGACTCATTACCCAGACCGTTATAAAACTGTTGAATCAAGAACCATTCATCCAAACCATGGTGCGGGCACTCTCTCTGCAAGTCCTTGAATCTCTCCCAGACCTCAAACAAATTCTCATCTGCTTGTTGAGAAATAGAAATTATCTGACCCCTCAGACGAGCCGTCTTCTCAGGTGGGAAATATTTAACATAGAATGCAAGGGCCAAGGACTCCCAATTAGTGATTTTCATAGCCGCCCTGTTCAACCCATTAATCCACAGCTTTGCTTTCCCGCTCAGAGAGAACGGGAAAAAATATCTCCATAGTCTGCTCCGGAGTCAACCCCTTTTGCTTGATGGTGGAACAGTATTGGATGAAGGACTGAATGTGCAGATTCGGATCTTCACCTACTTCCCCACCGAACTGGCGTCTCTCAATCATGTTGATCAACGCAGGCTCAATCTTGAAGGTCTCAGCCGCAATAGAAGGCATGAATGCTTTTGGTAATACCGACAGACTTGGCTTAGAATAATCTATAAGCCGTGGGACAGGTGGTGGTGGAGTTTCGTCACCCATCTCTATCTCTGAAACTGAATCTGTATTTGAAGGAAAAAGATCGCCAATATTATGATCAGAATCAGAGTAATTCCCACACTGTGCAATGAAAGTTCTTCGTCTACGAAAGGTTCTTTCGGGCTCAGGATCGAATGGAGTAAGATTACTAGTACCTACTGTCCTGGGCATAGAAAAAGAAACTACAAAACAATGTGAGATCCGGTCACAAGGAACGTGAGTTCCTTGAGTAGTAACAAACAATAATCTAGGATAAACAATCAACAATAGAAAATAAAACCGTTTCCCCGGCAACGGCGCCAAAATTTGACAGGCTTAAGTCGTATCCACTAGCTAGGTAGCAAGGGAAGTCAGGATCGAATCCACAGGGAAACAGGCGTTCTTTCTACTATTAATTAATTAATGTAGACTATTGGGAAACAAGAGTTTCGTTGATGATTTGCTAAGACTACGGCGATAATTAAACAAATTAAACAATTAAGAATCAAGGTATTAAAGAATCTAGGGCATAGGTTCACCAACAAATAACAATCCAGGAAGATAAGCAATCACGATAATCAACAAAGTAATTAGTTAGACTAGCATGCTCTCTCGAATCGATACTAATCATAGACTTAGAATTAACGGGCTCTCGCTACGTATTAACTCTAAGTCCACCTATTGACACAAGCCTAAACATCAAATTGCGTCTCTCGAATCTTAACTTGATATTGCATAACTACCACAATTAAACCTGGGCAAATTTAATTGTATAGTGAAATAAACCAATCAATAGGAATTAATTACAATGCCAACAATTACAATTATTCAATATCCCCATATTATTCATGGATCCCCAAACGCTAGAAATTAGACTACTCAAGCATATTCACAATAAACAAAGCAATTAGCATGATTGAAAACATAATTAGAGCTAAACAAAGAATTGAAATAAAGAACATTACCTTAATTGAAGAACAATGGAAATAAAAACCATGAATTTTTATTGAAATTGAAAACTAAGTGTTTGCATAAATTTAGAGAGAATTTAACTAAGGAAAATAAAACTAAGGGTTTCAATACTAGGAATTAAGATCCTCACTAAAATAATGAAGCCTAGTATTTATAGTTTGCCCATAAAAATAGAAGAAAACCGGAAAGAAAACCGCGCGCTAAGGCTTCTGGGTTGTCGTCGCCCGGTCAGGCAGCTTCCCGCCCGTCGGGCGACCAGCTCGATATCCGCCCGGCGGGCGAGGGAGACATTCTGGGAAGCATCCGCACGCGCCCGGTCGGGCATCTCCCGCCCGCCGGGCGAAGGGAGAAAATTCGTTGCTGCTGCTTCGATGGGCGCCCGGTGGGCACCGGGCGAAACACCGCCCGTCGGGCGCCTGCTGACGACTCGTTCTTCTGCTTGCTCGCCCGGTGGGCGAGGAGAGATCAACCGGGAGGAAGGCTAAATGAACCGCCCTTCGTCCGCAACACCGAGTCTAACTTCCGGGGCTCAATCATGAATATCTAAGGCTCCTGTAAGTCGACAATAGTCGTCCCGAACTCCTCGGAATCGTGTAGTGGCCTAAATCATCATGAAACGGGTCTAAAAAGACCAATTTCTCACTAGGTAGTCCTGAAACTCAAGGCACACTGAAATACATAGATTAGTACTAAAAACGGCTCCTAAGAGCTCATTTAACGCATAAAAGTACTAAGGGACGGGGGTGAAAACACTATATAAAACACACATATCAAACTCCCCCAAGTTAGATCCTTGCTTGTCCCTAAGCAAGGAAATCATCACAAGACCAACTTCACCCCCAACATATTTCAAAATGAAAAATATAATTCAACGCAAAATCCAACGAGCATTCATCAATGTCAACCAATCAAATCCATCCAACCGCTAATCCACCTTAACAATCGTCACGCAAAACGAACCACAAATGCACAATGGAATTCAAGACTAGTGCTCACACACTCGTCACTCATCTATGTGGCGGGTAAAATATGTACCCGTTCGCTCTCCTCCCAACATATATGTGAACAATGCCCTCCCAAACTCACAACACTCGTGTGTCTAGAAAAACATACACTCAACCTAGTAGTCGACTCGGAATGCGTCATGTCATAACTTGCATTGATAAACAACTACTTTCACATAAATACGACTCTATGCACAAAGGTCAGAAGGTCTTCAAAGCTTGTAATGTTAGGCTTAGGTAAGGGTGCGGTAAATTTCGGCATAATGTGAGCTTTAAAGCCTTGGCTTTAGGGAGCATAAATCCTAAATACAACCATGATCAACCAAAATAATGACCATAACCCTCCCACTCAACACATGATGGAACAACAAACACCAACACCATACTTTCTTGCCTTTTTTCACAATTATAATCAATCACTCATAAGGATATGAATTTGCAAAACTTGATTGAAACAATACTTTGAACTTTTTCTGAGAGTAATAGATTTTTTTCTCTTTCTTTTTCTTTTTTTTTTCAAACTCTTTTTTTTTTTCTTTTTTTTTAGAAACCCTCACATTTGTTTTGTTCTTTCATCTCTTTCATTTTCAACTCATTTTCAACAACTGTGGGAGTATATGTATCATTAATTCCTAAATTAATTATATCTAATTTAAGAATGGTGAGAAATGTGAAACAACGAGAGAAACTTAAGGAGATAATTATAGGAAACAAGATTGTCGGTGAAACAATGTAAACCATTGTTTAATTAGTTTTCTAATTCATTATAAATGTGTAGAAGTGTAATGTAAAATTTATTCAATACAATTCAACAATTCACATCATTAAAGCTTAGTTTAAGAAAAGATTATTTTTCTTACGTAACTTTATTATTTCCTTCATAAAAGGTTGTTTGTTTATTCACAAACACTACTACAAAAACACCTTTGGGAGTCACTTCTTAACCACCTATAGAGTCGCCTCATGGGCGACTCCACAGGGGGCGATTCTATAGGTATCCCCTTTATGTGTCGCCTGTGACCCGACACTGTAGGTCAGTTTATGTGTCGCCTCTTATGTTAGAGGCGACTCCGAAGAGGAAATCTATGGATTCGTATGTACTTTTCTGAGTCGCTTAATTCGTTTTAGGCGACGCATATGGTGCCCTATCGTGTCGCCCACTTCATTTGAGGCGATTCAAAGGGACTCTAAGGTGTCGCCTCAAAAATTGATAAAAGTTATACATAATACTTTTGTATTTTTACATATTAGAAAATCCTGGACACGAATTTGAGAAGTTTATGTCAACTAAGTGTGAAACTGAAATTAATTAACTATAAACAATTATCAATGAAAAATCTACACGATCTTTCACGAACATCATCGATAATTTCTTGAGTATAGCCTCCAGAGTGAAATGCTACATGCACAAAACCAAATGCATAGATATATTAGAATCGATGCAAGTACACTCAAACAATTAAGCAAGTGCAAATTTAAAGATAAAAAAATTTGATACGTTAATTACCTTTTGAAAATCACGTTCCTTTTTCGATACAAGCGTTACTATTTGATCCATATACTTCATGACATAATAGCAGGACTCAACTAGCCCAACTTGTTGAGAACGAGGACACTTAACCACATATAATAAAAGAAATACCAACAATTAACGAACACTTAACCACATATACCTCTGGAACCAGACAACAGTTTCATTCAAACTACTCCATATATCGCACAACAAATACCAAAGGCCTTACCTGGGTACAGACAACTCGACAAGGGAGGACCTGTATACAATATGGAAAATCCAACCACGTCTTGACTGTATTCTAAAATATAACAAGAAACAAATGACACAAAGTGAACTAATGAGAAACTGTTCCGCTATATGTTTAGATACCATGTCCAGTCTTTAACATCTCTAACTTTATAAGTTAAGATTCCTATTCCTAGGAAATCTCTTTGTGCTGCAATTCACATGACTAGATTCCAGCCAACTAAGATATTTTCAAAAGGAACGTGAATATGATGCGTTAGTTACCTTTTGAAAATCACGTCATACTTAGGTAGTTCACCATAATATATATATGTTTGCTAGAACAGGTGCAGAGAGAAATCAGAAAGATGAAGTTGTTGAATCATCTGGACAATGTAAGGATACACGAGGCAAGTGCTCTTATTTCAGTACACAAACTTGGTCTGTATGTTTTTAGGTGAAAGAATGAAGTCTTTAACTTGCCAACTTATAGGTTATCGGCTCAAACACAAAGATTTACATAGTCATGGAATATGCAGTAGGACCGCAACTCTCTGACAAATTGGTAAGAACACTAGATAACTATAACTTGATCATATATTGTTTCTTGGAAGTTCGAAGGTTCTAGTTTATGTGACTCTATACTCGAATGTAAAGACTTACTTGGAGAAGTAAAGTGATGCAACAAAATACTTCCGGCAGTAGACTACTGCCATTCCAGAGGAGTGTATCACATCGATTTAAAGGTATTGTAAATAGCTGAAAGATGTAACTATACTGAACTCTGAACTCCACTAGATTGCCCGATCCAAATAAGAACTCAAACCAGCTGACTGACCCAATTGACATGTTTCATTTACAATGCAGCCAGAAAACCTGCTTTTGCATATCCAAGGAAACCTCAAAGTATCAGACTTTGGACTCAGTGCATTGCAAAAGGTACATACTTATCATCAAAGTGAAATTCGTTTACCCAATGTTTCCACTTACTAATTTCTGAACTGATGCCTACAACCTGGAAGTTTGTTGTTGACAGCATGTGGTTCTCCAAGTTATGTAGCACCTAAGGTAAGAGGAAACTGTTTTCAATAAAAAAAAAATGTCTGATAAGTGAAAAGATACAATGGTCCGACATTGTTGAAATGAAAGAACTAACTTCAATATTGTCTAATTGACATGTACTGAAGAAGAAAACTTACGACGGAGTAGTTGCAGATGTCTGGGCTTGTGGAGTGATCTTATTTGAGTTGTGTGCTGGTTAACTACCATTCATTGACCCAAATCTATTGAATTTGTACACAAAGGTATTTTCCCTAACAAAATAAACAGTAAAACACTTTTTATCATACAAAAGAACTCTTCATCTACTTATTGGCAGATTATTGAATCCCCATTCAAAAAAGGTATACGATTTAAATTCATATAAAAGTATAGGATCACTTAAAAACAACAGATTGATCTAACCATCCTCGACTTCTGTTTTCTGCAGAGAATTACAGTAGCAGAATTTGTTGAAGATGAGTGGTTTCAGAGAGATTATAAGCCTGCTGCAGGAATTTACTTTCAAAGAAAGAGCTACACAGATGACGTTCGAGCAGTTTTTGAGCCTGAAAAGGTAATGACTAAACCTATACAAGAAACACGTGCTGTTCAAAGATGAACATGCTAACTAATTGCCAAGCCTTTTTTTAGGAAAGTTCAGAAGAAGAAATTGTCCCTGAAACTCAAGGATTTATCAATGCCTTCCAACTGGTCGCAATATCTAGAGACCTTGATTTGTCAACCCTATTTGAAGAGCAGGCAAGTCTACAAACATGAAACCAAAATATATTTTGCCCCTTAAATCTAATTAATGAGGATTCTCTAGTGATTTTCTCAAATAAAGTAGTAAATTTTACTAATAAGAACTGCACTCATTAGATTAATTGGTATCTTGAAAAACAGGACAACAAGAACAACATGATAATGCTGGGATCAAAATACACAATCACTGAAACTATAGAAAAGATAGAGAAAGCAGCAAGGGATGCAAGTCTTTCAGTTGAATGGATGAGTAACAGCACGATGCAAATACAACTAAGAAATAGGATTTGAGTCATTTGACAATTTTCCTACAACTAGAAGATGCCAAACTCGATGGACACAAAGCTGTGTAACCCTCTTAAACCTAATGAGTAAATGACTTCACAGTACTCCAAACAAAAAGATGGACCTCTAAAGATTTAGATTATGACCTGTAAAAAATAACCTTTCTCGATAATTTGAAGTCCATCTTACAAGATCAGCAATTTTAATTAAGACCAGACAGCATCAGCAAGAGCTGCAGTAAATTTCCAGTCCAAAGCTAAGAAAACCTATGATGATCAATACCCAACCTTATATTACTCATTTAGAGATCAAATAGACCATCTGCAAATATAATCACTAAAACAAATTCCTTGAAAGCACTGAACTTTGGCCCAACACAACACATGGAGAAAACTATGCCTATAAACATCCAAGAGAAATTAAGCACACACATCCAGAAACTCATAGAAAGCTGCAAGATCCCTGTGGCCACAATCCCTGTTAATTTCTAACTTTTATTTATTTAATATTATTCCTTAATCAATTTGTTCAGCTGCACACGAGTTATTCAGTAGTAAGAAACAGACTTCACACCCTTTCAGTAAGTCTGTCGTAAGAAACAGTAATGAACCAACTAACACAAATACAAAACTAGAAAAACTAAACCTCTGTTAGAGTAAGCAATTGGAACAAGACTTCATATCCTTTCGGAAAGACTGACGAATATATATGAATGTCATTTTATTCAGCAACTTACACTCTTGTGATCTCGTCTCCCCCATCCCATCACCCAATAGGGAAATACGTATCACACTATCACCCGAGTGCAAAGACTTCCAACCCAGCTAAACCAATTAGCAGATACAAAATTGTATAAACCCCCAAAACTCAACTCATCTACAAACGTATTCTATAAACTTTTTAAAGTCTACTACTATACTGTAAATAAAGATGGCTTGATTGGCTTCACCTTCAAGCAGGCCCCTATGAGCAACTTAGAAAAACACGGTCAAAATAATTTTCCCCCCATAGAACCCACACTCCAACAAGCAATTATAGACATGAGCAATTTAGAAGAACAAGGCAAGATCGACTGCTCGAGTGAAGCAAATTCGATAAAACTCATAGATTTTTTTTCCGGTATTGAATCGCCATTGCAACAATGTTACATCAAACTCAAAGTTCACACACTTCATTCATCATAAATCAAATAAACAAATAACCAATTAATAAGGTGCTTTGGATACAGAAATAACCATCGCCGTAGGGTTAATTAACCTCAGACTAAACTACCAAGTTAACTTCAATGCTCAATTTCTCTGCTTGCAACAAAACAAAAAAACACAAAACAAAACAAAACAATCAACCCAACAATAAAAATACTCCGTATCAAAACCTAATGTTCACAATAACTCGTTCAAATTCCGAGAAAATATAACAATCACTCAATCAAATATAATCAAAATCCAAGAAAATATAACAATCAATCGATCAAATTACATGAACAGAGAAGAGGAGGGACGCACCGAAGACGGTTTTTGAAGTGTTTGCTATTCGACGGCTCCGTGCTGTTGCTTAAGTGATTGCCTATGAACCTATCTCCAGCAATTTCGCGATTTTCAATTGATGATGGAGGGTTTCAATTTCGTGGGTTTTGATGGTGGTGCCCAATTCGTTGATAGAGGGTTCCGAGGGTATATGGTGACTTGAAACTGATTTCAGTTTCATTGTTGATGGAGGGGTTGAAACGCTTTCCCCTTTTTCTTTATTTTTTTCTTTATTTAAGTTTAAGTGTCATTAAATAATTTGATAAGTTACTGTTTATGATTGATGGAGGGGTTGAAACGCTTTCCCTTTTTCTTTAATTTTTTTTCTTTATTTAAGTTTAAGTCTCAATAAATAATTTGATAAGTTACTGTTTATGATGCTTTTTTATAATTTTTTTCTCTAAGAAGGCGCTCAATTTTTACTTTTAGGCGAATTTAATAAAATATTAACTTTCACATCTAAGGTGTCGCCTGTAAATAAAAGGTGACTCATAAGGTTACAGTGTCATCTGTAAAACAAAGGCGGCAATATAAGGTCAATTTTGTAGTGTGGGAAAGAGTATAAAATAAATTAAAACAAACACCTAAGGTGTCGCCTGTAATATAAGAGGCGACACGTAAACTATATGTGTCCCCTGTAATGTAGAAGGGGACACATAAAGTATACACGTCCCATTTTATGGGGTAGGGGACTCGTAAAATTTTATTTTTCGAGTCGCCTAATATATAAAAGGGGACTCTAAAAGTTTATGTGTCGCCTAATAAATTGCAGACGACGCATAATCCTTATTTTTTATTTTTTATTTTGATTTATGGAGCCTTATGAGTCGCCTGCTCCATAACAGGCGACTCTAAAGGCTTATGTGTCGCCTATTTATTTGAGGCGACTCGAAAAGTCCGACTCCGTAGGGTGTTTTTGTAGTAGTGAAAATATTATTTATTTATGAGGTATCGATTTCATATTATCTAGTAAAAGCCAAATTTCCGCTGCGAGCTCTAACAATTGGTATCAAGAGCCAACGTCAAAATATTAAGTGGTTAAATTTTTTATTTTGAAAATATTTTTATAATGGCTTGTACTAGTGGAACGGTAAAATTTGGGAAATATGAAATTGAAAAGTTCAATGGGAAAAATGATTTTTCCTATTGGAGGATGCACATGAAAAATTTGATAATTTCGCAAAAGCAACACAAAGCGCTAGCGGGAAAAGAACAAAAACCCGGAGATATGAAGGATGAGGATTTGGAAGAGTTAGATCTTGAAGCACGATCAGCCATAATCTTGTGCCTTGAGAGGGATGTTGCATTCTTGGTAAATGAAGAAGCAACGGCTGCTGGCGTGTGGGCAAAGTTAGAGACAAATTTCATGACGAAAGCTCTAACGAACATGATCTATCTAAAATCCAAATTGTATACATGCAAGATGGAAGAAGGCACCTCAATTCGGGAGTATATCAATAAGTTTGATAGGATTATATCAGACTTAAAGGATATAGATGTGAAGATAGAAGAGGAAGACCAAGCGCCCATGTTATTACTTTCATTACCAAAGTCCTATGAAAATCTAGTTCAAACATTGATGCTTGTGGGTGATACTCTAACCATGGATGAAACTAGAACATCACTTTTAGCGGATGATCTTCGAAAGGTTGCTACAAGTGGGATGATGTCTAGCAGTGGAGGAGAATACAGGGAACAAGCTCAGGGATTGTTTACAACTAGAGGAAGGACTAATGAAAGAGGAAGAGGCAAGGGAGGAAAGTCTAGACCAAAATCTAGACCTCTTGCGGAAAGACCATGTTTCAAATGTGGTGAGCTATAAGAGGGCTACATTCAAGAGGTCGGACAACAACAACAATTCCAGAGGAAAACAACAAGAAAAACAAGAGGCAAGTTTTGTCTCAAATGACGAGGAAGATTACTGTTACTCCGTATCAGAACAATGCACTGAAATATCTGGTCAGTGGATGCTTGATTCAGGAGCATCACACCATATGTGCCCAAACAGAAAGTGGTTTACAACTTATCAAAGTTTGGACGGTGGTACGGTTTTGATGGGAAATGATCATGCTTGCAAGACTTTCGGGTTAGGTACTATCCGAATCAAGATGCATGATGGAACAATAATAACCTTGAAGGATGTGAGACACATCCCAGATTTACGGAAAAACCTTATTTCTCTTGGGTTATTAGAGAAAAATGGTTGCAAAGGGTTGTTTGTTTATTCACAAAATATTATTTATTTATGAGGTATCGATTTCATATTATCTAGTAAAAGCCAAATTTCCGTTGCGAGCTCTAACAACAACAAACATGATAAGATGAACTCCTTTTTCAACACTCACATTGTGCTCAAAATGTAGCACACTACAACTCCCTCACCTCACTACTATTAGCTCCCCCAAGCTAGGCTTGGGACTAGTAACCAATGGGGTTTTCACAAGCTTGTAATGTGGCTAGTCACCGAATAAAAGGGCACAAGCAACAACATGGGACGAAAAAGAGGGAACAAATGTATCTAAATTCATCTGAAGGCTACCTAAACAGAAAAATGCCTTCGTCCTCCACAATGTGCATGTGTGTGAGTCATAAAACGCTACTAACAGTAGCAAATCAATACTCAAAATCAATGACACGCCAGGAAGCTATCACACATCCTAACAAAATCAATTAGCCAAGCACCAAGTCCACAAATAGTTAGTCAGAGTTGACTCATGCTAAGGCATCAAAGTAATCGGATATTAAATCATGGCTAACACATCTACATTGCTCATCATCAACTACCAAGAATCAAAACAATTTTCGATCAAGGGGCACAGGGAAGCATGATATTGTATTCATTGGGACGTATTTTTGTTTTTTTTTTTTTCAAAGCAATAAACTACTCTAGAAAGCAATAAACACACCAAAATAAGTAAATGAAAAAAATAAAAGGAAAACATACCTAATATGTACAGGTAAGTGAAACACACCCCCCCCCCCCAAGCTAAATCATACAATGTCCTCATTGGCTCAAGCGGTATCGAACCATCTCGATCATCTCAGCATCACTGGTGGCCTTGACCATCATCATCATCATCATCACCACCATCCCGACCTCAATAGCCGCTGGTACCCGCTCCATACCCACCGTAGTGGGTAGGTGTGAAGGTGCCCATGGAACCGGGAGCTCCATATCCCTCCGCGAGATAGGTAAACCAGGAAGGGTGCTGAGCATCCGGAGCATTGTAGCCCTGCCTGGCATACTGATCATAGAAAGGAAACATTGTCCTTTGGTGATTAGTCGCGAACTCATGGAAACCGAGCTCAAGTCTGCCCAACCTCTCATGAATGGACCCCAGCTCCTCCGAAGACCCTTGCTCCCCCTGTGGAGCCGGACTACCTCTCTGTCCCGCCTCCCTCTCTCTACGCCCACCCCTACGGAAATAGGTACGAGGCGCGGCCTCGGGCTGTGGCTGGGGCTGGGTCTCAGGTAGTGGTGGCGCCTGCTCACCTACATACAAGTAATGGGGCTGACCCCTCTCAAAATGGGTGAGCCCGGAAGTATCCGATAGAGTAAAGAGGGTGTTCCTCTGGAACATCCACGACATCTGACCGGGAAGGAGTCCCCCGTACTCAGAATGAACCCTGTAAAGACGCTCAAAATACTCTATATCCAACAAATTGTTACCCCGGACCACAGCATGGTCCCTCTCAGCAAAGTTTTCCACCGCTATGGCAATGTGGGTGACCAGACCCCCTAAAGCAATATCGGTCAAGTAGCGGTGGGTGGCAGTAGTAAGCAACTGAGTGGCCAAATGATGGGCCAAATTCATCCTATATCCATCATCACCATCCAACAAATACCCCCCGAGCACCTCCAACTATGTGCTCCTCACATTCTCCTTTTGGTCCCTCCCAAAGATAGTAAAAGCCATAAACCGGAACCAAACAAAAGGGACGGGGTGTTGCACGCTAGAGGCGTGTAAATGTTGCATGCTACTGGGATTGAAATCCCCAGTCAACTTCCCCCACACAGTACTATTGAGGTGCCCCTCCCCGGGGAACCTGTTATGCTCAACAGACAAACCAAATATTGCACCAAAATCTTTAAGAGACATATCAAAAGACGTATTCAACAATCGAAAAGACACTCTAGTAACATCTTTGTACCCATTCTTTTTTACATTAAAGGAGATAAGAAATTCAAGAGTAAGATCTATAAATGTCAATCTAACCATAGAAAACATATGCTTCATGCCCACCCCATAAAATAATTTCTTAACACCCCTCTCAATCCCCATATCATTCAAAGTTTTTTACAATGCAAACATAAGAATGCTTGAATTTTTAATGAAATTGAAAACTAAGTGTTTGCATAAATTTAGAGAGAATTTAACTAAGGAAAATAAAACTAAGGGTTTCAATACTAGGAATTAAGATCCTCACAAAAATAATGAAGCCTAGTATTTATAGTTTGCCCATAAAAATAGAAGAAAACCGGAAAGAAAACCGCGCGCTAAGGCTTCTGGGTTGTCGTCGCCCGGTCGGGCAGCTTCCCGCCCGTCGGGCGACCAGCTCGATATCCACCTGTCGGGCGTAAGTCTGCCCGCCGGGCGGAGGGAGAAATTCTGGGAAGCATCTGCACGCGCCCGGTCGGGCAGCTCCCGCCCGCCGGGCGAAGGGAGAAAATTCGCCGCTGCTGCTTCGATGGGCGCCCGGTGGGCAACGGGCGAAACACCGCCCGTCGGGCGCCTGCTGACGACTCGTTCTTCTGCTTGCTCGCCCCGGTGGGCAAGGAGAGATCAACCGGGCGGAAGGCTAAATGAACCGCCCTTTATCCGCAACACCGAGTCTAACTTCCGGGGCTCAATCATGAACATCTAAGGCTCCCGTAAGTCGACAATAGTCGTCCTGAACTCCTCGAAATCGTGTATTGGCCTAAATCATCATGAAACGGGTCTAAAAATACCAATTTCACACTAAGTAGTCCTGGAACTCAAGGCACACTCAAATACACAGATTAGTACTAAAAACGGCTCCTACGAGCTCATTTAACACATAAAAGTACTAAGGGACGGGGGTGAAAACACTATTTAAAACACAAATATCAGGTTTAAATAGAAAATTGGATGGCTAAACGCCAAGTGCCAGCTGCGCCCAACGCAGGCTCTAGCGTCTGGCGTCGCTGAAGTGGCACAGGAAACGCCAATGCAAGGACGATGACGTCGTCCTTGCATTTGTCTTTTGTGAATGTACCATTGTACGAAATGTACGAACTTTGGCACGTAGCATTTGCGTAATAATTAAGGCTTTGATTTAGCGACTAAAACCTAGCCGTTTTTGGGTTTTGAATTCGGTTTTACGGGACTAGGTCCGACTTGCTCGGTTTTGTGGGTCGGCGCCCGAATTTGGATTGCTTAGTGTCATTTTGACTGGAGAGTGTAGACACCTACTTTTGTCCCCATTCCCGAAAGGGAAGGTTCGATGATGAGAACGTAAATCTCCACTTGACAACGCATCTCCTATAAAAATAACGAATCTCAATTCCCCTTTTCATTTCACCCGAAACCTGCTATTTATAGAAACCTGCTATTTATGGAAACCTGATAAAAATAGTAACTGCCGTAATGGGTAGTTGTTAAAAGTGGCAAGTCATAAAAGATAGAAACATGTCAGAATTAGGTGTTACACTCCAACATAAATCCTAAATGAGATAGAAATTGCGAGAGAATCCTGTTCCTAATACGATTCAAAAATAAGAGTTACGTATTAATTAAAATCCTAACGAGCCTAGAGTTCGTAACGGGCCCAGACGCATCTCGTCATAAAATCAATACGCACTAAAAGACTCGATTAAAGTCTCATACACTCCGGATTCTAAGAATCCTAATCTGACAAAGAAACGGCCCAGACCCTATTTTCAACGCCTGGCTCTGGGCGCCGAAATCTTCGGCGCCCAGCCCTGGGCGCTGAAAATACCTGGGACGTGTTCTTTCCTAAATCCTCGTGGATTAGAGTTCTACAATTCTATCTTTCCACGAACTCTTTTCTATAAATAGGGCCCTAAGTTCGACGTGAAAAAGACAACACACAATTATTATTCTGCGTATTGACTCTAAACCCCTAAGCCTAAGCCTCACGCTGCAAAACTGATCACGCGTTCTGTCGCAATCGATCCAAACATCGAACAGAACGTATCCTGTCCTATAATTTGAGATTCGTTAAATAAAAGGAGAAATAGCAAAGTCAAAGTGGTTAGTTTTCTGAGAACCGTGACGCACCTCTCAAGGGTGCGTCGTAATGTGTCCCTTTTCCATGGTTTAATTGCTTTCCTCGCCCTTTTATGAACTGTTAAACTAATTAAATCTGACTGTTCTATCACACCTAATAAAGATAATATGTTGGGAAATTGGCTTATCATGCTAGGTCCCTTAAAACAATCTACATCAGATAATCGCGTCCGATCTAGTACTATATGTTGCGTATTGTTAAAATCAACTCAGATTAGTTTAATAGTTAACGCATGTCCCTTCAATTATTTATGCTGAGCTAGTAAGGATATCCTGCATCTGGAGTTATCGAAGAGCGAGTACTCCTCTCGGTAGTTACAGTCCCCCGAACCCTCAATCTCCACCTTGCGGGTGTATGTTGAGACATCCCCACACCAGGGATCACAAGGGAACCTACGGCCGTCGTGGTCAAACATAATTGCACTCCCTTTATGTCACGATAACCGGGTTTTGTCAGTTTTTCTCATTGTCGTTAAAAACTGAATGACGACTCCTATATTACTAGTCAATTGGGTGTAAACTCACAGGAAATCCAATTACACTTGATTTGACAAAAAGAAACGTCACACCCACGAGGGACGAGGTCACGCATTAGCCTCGTGCTTTTTCGACCCCCTCACAGTGGCGACTCCACTGGGGATAGTGAAGGAAATACTCGTGCTTGTAGGTAATCAAAATAGCCGAAGGGTGAAACGATCCTACCCCGCGTTTATTTCCCCATCAAGTTGGGACGACCTGAAAATCAGCATATTAATGTGAACGGGCAGAACCGCATAAACGAATCTTGGCTCCCTCGGGCAGTTAGGACTAAGGATACCCATCGCTGACCGGGGGGTGCATACGCTTCGAATGTTTTCCACTCGGCACTTTCGCTAGTAGTACACCCGTCACAAACCCAATCGCTCGCCCATTAGGTCCCTCTCATTGGTGCATGCCCCCTTGGCTTACATCGTGATTGGCCTCTTGGGCGAAATTCGTCTGTTGAAGGCACTACCTCGACCGGGGCATGTGTTGGATCTGCGATAGAAGCGGTACCAAACCAGGCGCAAATACTACCCATAGAAGCCTATCATAAACTACATGACATATTGTTATTGCCTCATGATGTAATGTTAGTTATGTGTAGAGAAATTTGTGATTGTGTCTGACAAACAATGTTAGAAAACCAACGACCTTAAAAAATTGCCCAAACATTCATAAACCAATTGGCCAAAGAGTTATACCGAAATACGTGTTCCGCAAACCCGAACGATCGCCACGAAAATAAGCGACATTCGGGATGGCCTGTAACGAATCCCACAAACGCTGCACAACGCGTAAAGGACGTTATTAGGCAAGCACGCAAAATCGAAGTCGCATAAACAAAAAAATAGACGTGAACAGAAAACGAGAACCAGCCAGGGACGCATTTTCAACGCCCCCGGATAGGCGCCGAAATTTCTCACGCCCTACGCTGGGCGCTGAAGTTGCTGCCTGGCCTTTTGGTCAGGCGCAGCAGCCTCGGTGCCCGCGCATAAAGAAAATACGTAGCAAAAAAAAACTTTTCGTAAAAAAATTGCTGCGAGGGCGTATGAAAAGGCACTCGATTCTAAAGGCGACTTAAAAAAAATAAAAAAATAAATCACTCTTTGTGTCGTTGTTAGGCCTCCTACGACGACGATGTTCGGCACCAAAACCGAGCATGCTAATTAAACCTTGAATGTCACATGGGAAAAGAATTCGAAAAATAATAAAGTTTTCAAGGAAAAATAATGTTCGAATAAAAAATAAATAAATCCGAGTCTAGACTAGGCTATGCCAAAGTACAATCTAAATCCTAAGTTTTAGTTGTCTTATCCATAGAATCGGTCCTAATGCTTGGTGTCGTTCTGCAAGTAAAAAGGTTAAACCATATTGAGTCTCCCTTCCTAACATTTAAATCAATAAACACCCATATGTAATTGTCATCCCTTGCTAAGAATCTACGGTCTCAATACTCTCTCTCACCAATAAAAATAATATATTATAGTATTTGCAAAATGGAAACAGTCACAATCTGAAAATCATTCCCCCATAGTCGCACAACCCCCAAAGTGAACCTAAGGTGTCAATACCATTAGCAAGAATTAATGGCCTCAAGGCTTATGATCACATTGGGTCACGACTATCATAGTCCTCTCGAGTCACTCACTCCTTGAAATACTACTAAATACGGACTAAAAGATTTTTCATAAATGCAACATGACCAACCATGAAAATACCCAAATCGGCATACCATAAGGCTACCATTGGGATAAAGCAATACGCACTAAGAGGGAAGCCGCACTAATGATTCTAGTCTTGCAAAAATGAAAATTCGATCTCCCCAACTAACTACCTTGCCAACATTAAGCAAAATGGCGCGTGACAAATGAACACCCAAGGGTTAAAATCTAAAGTGTCAACCAACAAAAGTTATGGTCCAATTAGCCTAAGTCTGAGAGTCGCTTGGTCAAGTATTATAGGCTTGCACCTCGTCATTATTTTGAGTCTAGGCCACCTCCTTGTATTCATACACGGGTTATAATCAGAAAAATTAATGAAAGTTCGAGTCTAAATCACAACTTCAATTTAAATCCCGGAGACTGGAATCTGAAAAGAAGCAAAAAAAATCATTTTCGATGTAATTCTTTCATTAAAATTCAATAAGGCAAAAGTAACATTTTAAATCTACGCTATTTGCACATTTTAAGAAACGACTGAATACGCTTGCAAAGTAAGATAATTTAAAGGTCCATCCTAGGCCAACTAAAAATAAAAGGTCCACCCTAGGCCTACTAAAATTAAAGGTCCACTATAGGCCTACCAAAAGAGGCTCACTCAGTCTCGCCTCGTGACTCAAAGACCACAACCATCTACCATTTAGCCCAAATAAAAAAATTGATTGAAGGATTTATGTTGGGGAGAAATCCCAAGCAAAAAGAAAAAAAATAGAAAAAGAAAAGGGAGAGCGAAAAGAGCGAGCCATGAAATACTTAGCCCGTACCTTCCAAAGTGCGGAATTTACCCAAGTAAACGAAGGAAAAGAATTGAGTCAACCCATCCAAATCTTGCCACAAAAAATTCTACGATGTCTACCCTTTCCAATCCTTATGTTCTTAGACGCTTTCGCTCTGGGGCCCCTGTTCAGCCCATTTAACCCATCCATGTTCTCATTGCCATAACCCAAGAAACCATTACCTTGACTCTTGTTCTTGAACTTGTTATCAACCGCAAACCACGCACGGCCATTGACACGTGCGT
Organism: Spinacia oleracea; assembly: GCF_020520425.1. Taxonomy (NCBI): domain Eukaryota; kingdom Viridiplantae; phylum Streptophyta; class Magnoliopsida; order Caryophyllales; family Amaranthaceae; genus Spinacia; species Spinacia oleracea. The sequence goes on along the minus strand of NC_079490.1, from coordinate 156,238,025 downwards.
CATACCCATTAGTTCCAAAGCCCAAACCTGCTCTTACACCAACATTAGCATAATGACCATATAACTTGTTTGGATACATCCTGTTGATATACCCTTGAGCCGTCCTCATGCTACTCATTGGCCTTGGTTAATGTAAACTAATGACACTAGCACGAGGCTGAAAATTGTGAGTCCTAGCAGATGTAATCCTCATGCTTGACTAATACCTATACAAATTATCCTATCTCATTCGACGCGTCTTTCAAACCGTCTTGAGTCACGAAAAAAAAAACAAATGAAAAGTACATTCTACGCTTAACGTAAAAAATATATGAAAAATGTGAATAATAAACTTTGCAAAGCGCCTCTAAAGTTAGTCTAAAAAGAAAAAGAAGCATTTAGCGCACCAAAAAAGATCCGCCCAGAAATCGTTTTCAGCGCCCAGAGCTGGGCGCCGAAATCTTTAGCGCCCCAGCCTGGGCGCTGAATCTCTCTGCTTGCTAAAATTTGTCTAAAAGTGCTCGTCATTTTATCCGCACATACACGGAACAATAACGAACACTTGGAGGGGTACAGCACGTATTCAGATATACGTACCAAAAAATACATTCAGATATACGTACCAAAAAATACATGTACTCAAAAAATTATGTACTCAAAAAATATATAAAACAAATTTACGGCTTACGGCAAAGCAGCAGATTAAAATAAATTTCACCCTTTTTCAAACATTACGAGTCCACTCGAACGTACTTGTTTAAAATCGGCATTCTAAGAAACCATTCTCTGGCTAAGAACTACGCAAGACCTGATTCCAAATTAAATCTATTTAAGGTGGATACGTAGGCAATCCATGATTCGGTCCAACCAATTTGCAAAAATATTAAAGCCTATAGAATAACAAGAATAAGAAATAGAGTCCCTTATTGAAATTTAATTACTTGCAACCCAAGTCGAAAGAAAAATTTAAGTCAAAGGAAGAATCCAAGTCATCAAGATGCCAAAACGAGCACACATCGAAAAATAATAAGGGCACATACCCTTGCCAAGAAGGAGCACTGACACTCCTAGGCACTTAGCCAAGACTCAAAAAACCACTTTGCCTCAATTAAATGGGGGCTAGCGCAAGCGTCCATGACCTCTAAAGTACTCGACTTGACCCTCCCTAAAGCGAACTAACTCACTTAAAGACTTTCTTTCACCACTAGACATAGTCGTTCGCTTAAAGACCTTCTTTCACCACTAGACACAGTCATAATCACCAACAAGTAGTAAAGGCAGTAAGCTTGCAATAAAGAGGATTGTTCTACGCGTCGCCCCACCGTTCCTTCGAACTCAGGGCACCCGTTCATGGTAATTCAAATGCTTGTGAACCCCCTTTGAAAAACAAATCAGACATTGTCAATAGAACTTGGCATTTAACCAAGGCTCACCCTACTCAGACATATGACACGGGCATCTAAAATCGAAATCTGAAAGCATCATTAATGGGAAGACATAACAGCAACTGGGGGCTAAAAATTGAAATGAAAGAGCTAGGGAAGGAACTAAATATACCTTGACCTTTTGTACGGACATACACCAAGTAAATCTAAGTCAATTTGAAAACGGTTTATATTCCCGCATTTCTGGAAAAGATGGCCCTAAAAGCCTAAAGCATATGCCAAACGGGCACAAGTATATCTTGACGCCTGCACCCCGACTTCCAGCAAATCCTTAGACAGCATTCCAAAAATCATAACATATTTTGATTCACTCATGTAATCATGTACGAACCCTTCTATAAGTCAACCTACTTAGGACACCTCGGATTGTACACAATAGGACTCGGATTTCAAATAATTTTCAAACAATTTCTTCGAACATAATAAAGTGTCATTGGTTTAAGCTAAGTATGTATTTATCTCGATGTTGCAAGTAAGTCAAAAAGATTTCTAAATATGATTATGGGTAAAGAAAGGCACCTAACTTTTGGTCAAGGCACACTTCAACATGTGACTACCTTGACCATAGGCAATGTCGCACAATACGACATTTACAAGAGAAGTAGCAAATCACTACTCGAACGTACCTCGCACTAAACGAGTCTGGTTCAAACTATTCATGATCCATGTCACCATGAATGCATAAAAACGTATGCCAAGCATTATAGCACCAAGCCAATCCCGTAGCTACAATTGGCGGCTTGAGAAAAACACTCTAAAAATGCTCGAGATGATGATTTTATCGCAAATTCTCGACGCTAATACTATACACACGTCATAGGGGCACAATCCTAAGGTCAATCGTGTAAAACGAACCTTAGAATGGCTACAACCCCTCCCAAATTCTAAGCGTTACTTAGAATATATAAAGTCACCCCACTAACAAGGGTAACTGAAAATCGCGAGTCACCAAAACTCCGATCAAACTACTATTTATTTCAATTCCCCTTTTCATTTCACCCAAAACCTGCTATTTATAGAAACCTGCTATTTATGGAAACCTGCAAAAAATAGTAACTGCCGTAATGGGTAGTTGTTAAAAGTGGCAAGTCATAAAAGATAGAAACATGTCAGAATTAGGTGTTGCACTCCAACATAAATCCTAAATGAGATAGAAATTGCGGGAGAATCCTGTTCCTAATACGATTCAAAAATAAGAGTTACGTATTAATTAAAATCCTAACGAGCCTAGAGTTCGTAACGGGCCCAGATGCATCTCGTCATAAAATCAATACGCACTAAAAGACTCGATTAAAGTCTCATACACTCCGGATTCTAAGAGTCCTAATCTGACAAAGAAACGGCCCAGACCCTATTTTCAACGCCTGGCTCTGGGCGCCGAAATCTTCGGCGCCCAGCCCTGGGCGCTGAAAATACCTGGGACGTGTTCTTTCCTAATTCCTCGTGGATTAGAGTTCTACAATTCTATCTTTCCACGAACTCTTTTCTATAAATAGGGCCCTAAGTTCGACGTAAAAAGACAACACACAATTATTATTCTGAGTATTGACTCTAAACCCCTAAGCCTAAGCCTCACGCTGCAAAACTGATCACGCGTTCTGTCGCAATCGATCCAAACATCGAACAGAACGTATCCTGTCTTATAATTTGAGTTTCGTTAAATAAAAGGAGAAATAGCAAAGTCAAAGTGGTTAGTTTTCTGAGAACCGTGAAGCACCTCTCAAGGGTGCGTCGTAATGTGTCCCTTTTCCATGGTTTAATTGCTTTCCTCGCCCTTTTATGAACTGTTAAACTAATTAAATCTGACTGTTCTATCACGCCTAATAAAGATAATATGTTGGAAAATTGGATTATCATGCTAGGTCCCTTAAAACAATCTAAATCAGATAATCGCGTCTGATCTAGTACTATATGTTGCATATTGTTAAAATCAACTCAGATTAGTTTAATAGTTAACGCATGTCCCTTCAATTATTTATGCTGAGCTAGTAAGGATATCCTGCCTCTAGAGTTATCGAAGAGCGAGTACTCCTCTCGGTAGTTACAGTCCCCCGAACCCTCAATCTCTACCTTGCGGGTGTATGTTGAGAGATCCCCACACCAGGGATCACAAGGGAACCTACAGCCGTCTTGGTCAAACATAATTGCACTCCCTTTATGTCACGATAACCGGGTTTTGTCAGTTTTTCTCATTGTCGTTAAAAACTGAATGGCGACTCCTATATTACTAGTCAATTGGGTGTAAACTCACAGGAAATCAAATTACACTTGATTTGACAAAAAGAAACGTCACACCCACGAGGGACGAGGTCACGCATTAGCCTCGTGCTTTTTCGACCCCCTCACAGAGAGGGCCTTGTAAAACCATTGGAGAGGTCCATTGGGTGAGATTGTGTTTGGATTTTGAAATTGATTTTTGGAAATTGAATTTTGTACCGAGTTCCGGAATGGGAACGATCTCGGTATTTGGACTTTGAATCTTGGACTTTGGAAAATGTTTTAGCAATTGGGACTTCCGCACGGATTTGTACCAACCACCTAGCAAGGATAATAGAATCGTCATCATCCCATAGGGGAGACACGATTTAGGTGTCTACAGAAGCCCCCACTTTGACTGAGCGTCCGGTTAGGAAAGCGCAAGTCAAAGTTTTCGACTAGGGACGGAGAACGGTCAAGATGTTCTGCAATCAAGACCATTCTTTGTACATCGGTACCTGCACAAGACAAGATTTAGGAAAAAGGATAGAGTCTATCTCCGTGCGGTTGTGAGGACTCTGATTTGTACTTGCATTGCTTTTCCGCCTTTGGTTTAGGACAGAGCTTGGCATCGAAAATTTTGATTCTTGAATTTTTGGAATTTTGAATTTTGAATTTTGAATACCCAGAGTTAATCCGCTGGGGATATGCTCACTGGGGAGAAGAGCTTTTTATTAACTCCTAAAATATTTAAATTTCGGCTGACTTTCCTGGAGCTTGGGTCCGTTTGGAGTCGAATGCCTGAATTCTTGTATTTTTCGGACTTTGCATTCTTGAAATATTTATCTGTTGTCGTTTGGAGAAACAGATATATGCCAGTAATTTCAGAAGGTAGAATGATTTGAAGTTTGATGCCTGGTCTAGAAAACTGTAGCAGCAAAGAACGTGCAATCAGCACGGAAGACCGCGCGGAGAAGATTCCGCACATGATGAAGCGCGGCGCCCGACGCAGGGTAAGGCATTTGGCGCGAGGCTGGGCTATAAATGCCCCCTTGCCGTGCCTTTAGAAGAGCAACTACACTCATTTTTCTTGCTTTTCTTTCTCAAATGTCGACTACTCTTCCCTTGATCTTGTTGTTCTTGCCTTGTCCATGTTAATATTTCATGTTTTGTTTACGAAATAACCTCTAGGATTGCATGTAGTTTCGATTTGTGTACTTTGAAATGCTTGTTGATATGATGCTTGTATGTTAGTAGGCTTCTTGAATCTCTTAGAAGAAAATTGTTTGGTAGCCACTTGAACTTGAACTGTTGAACTTGTAGAACTTTGAACTGTTGGAACTTGTAGAATTTTGAATTTTTCCTTGAATTTCGTACTTGGTATTTGTAGATAGTGACCCCGTTGGTGATCTTGTTGGGTCTTGTAGGAGAGTAGGCTTGGATGGCCTAGATGTTGTTGTAGAATTTTTTAATATTGTCTTCGACATAGATAGCCTAGGGGTTGGTGTAGAACTTGTATACCTGCTTCGGCATGGATAGCCTAGGCGTTGGTATAGAACTTGTATTCCGGCTTCGGCATGGATAACCTAGGCGTTGGGGTAGAATTCTCTTTTGAAATAGAGGTCCCTGGCTAAACTTGTATGGCCATTGGGGATTTTTTTTTTTGGACTTTGATCTTTGTATAGGCTAGTATAAGATAGCCCCCAGGCTTGAATGCTGAATTTTTTGTATTTCGAATGATTTAGCATGCCTTGTCATACCCGGAAGAAGGTCGCCGAATGTTCGACAGTTCAAGCATCTTTGGAGGACGCTTCGAATAATGAAGCGGCGACAACGAACGTGCCGGGGCCGGGCATTGTACCACGAACAGTGCCTACCTTCGACGGCACTGGCTGGCGGCCTTCGGATCTTCCATTTCGACCAGATTTTCATCTATCCCAGCGGACACGCGCTGGCTTTTTTAGTCTTGTACTTAGTTTTGAACTTGTCACTTGAACTTGTACAGATCTTGAATTGATCCACCCATTTGTAGGCTTACAGGGAGCCGATGCGCACATTTGGTCTTTGAGGGATCTTTGTACTGTTTTCCCGACTGTCCCTGACGATGAGGAGGCTCGAGCGATCTGGACGCAGACGGGTCTGGTTAATTTTTAGAATGCCTTGGGAGACGCCCAAGGGAGGACGAGCGTCAAAGCCCGACTACAGGCCCTGCTGGAGCGGTGGTGGGATAACACCAACACTTTTCATATGGTTTGGAAGGAGATCACTATTACCACTTTCGCGTTTGCCATGATCACAGGCCTTCCCTTTTCCGAGAGGGAGGTGACTTTCGACCCCAAATTGACATGGCATTCGGGTGGTGTCAGGGGTTTGATTGTCCTTGTTGTTGATTTGAATACGGATGACAGCCATGCTTCTGTGACGGTGATTATGGCTAGGATCCACAGGACGGACATATCTGCGGAGCAGAGGGTTCGGCTCTTCCTCCTGGCCCTTGTGAGTAGAGTGATTGCCCCGAGCAGGAGTAGCCGGGTACTGGTAGGTTTCCTGGGTTCTTTGAGAGACTTGAGGGCTGTCTCAGGCCTCAACTGGGGTGGTCTGGCATACACCCACCTTTTGTATGAAATGAAGAATGCCTCCCGGACTTCACTTCCCGGGTCGGCGCCCGAATTTGGATTGCTTAGTGTCATTTTGACTGGAAAGGGCCTTGTAAAACCAATGGAGATGTCTATTGGGTGAGATTGTGTTTGGATTTTGAAATTAATTTTTGGAAATTGAATTTTGTACCGAGTTCCGGAATGGGAACGATCTCGGGATTTGGACTTTGGATCTTGGACTGTGGAAAATGAATTAGCATTTGGGACTCCCGCACGGAGTTGTAACAACCACCTAGCAAGGATAATAGTATCGTCATCATCCCATAGGGGAGACACGATTTAGGTGTCTACAGAAGCCCCCACTTTGACTGAGCGTCCGGTTAGGAAAGCGCAAGTCAAAGTTTTCCACTAAGGGCGGAGAACGGTCAAGATGTTCTGCAATCAAGACCATTCTTTATACACCGGTACCTGCACAAGACAAGCGTTAGGAAAAAGGATAGAGTCTACCTCCGTGCGGTTGTGAGGACTCTGATTTGTACTTGCATTGCTTTTCCGCCTTTGGTTTAGGACACAGCTTGGCATCGAAAATTTTGAATCTTGAATTTTGGAATTTTGAGTTTTGAATACCCGGAGTTAATCCAATACCCGGAGTTAATCCGCTGGGGATATGCTTACTAGGGAGAAGAGCTTTTTATTAACTCCTAAAATCTTGACATTTCGGCTGACTTTCCTGGAGCTTGGGTCAGTTTGGAGTCGAACGCCTGAATTCTTGTATTTTTCGGACTTTGCATTCTTGAAATATTTATCTGTTGTCGTTTGGAGAAACAGATATATGTCATTAATTTCGGAAGGTACAGGATTTGATGTTTGATTCCTGGTCCAGAAAACCGTAGCAGCAAAGAACGTGCAATCAGCACGGAGGACCACGCGGAGAAGATTTCGCGCATGCTGAAGCGCGACGCCCGGCGCAGGGTACGGCGTTTGGCGCGGGGCTGGGCTATAAATTCCCCCCTTGTCGTGCCTTTAGAAGAGAAACTACACTCATTTTTCTTGCTTTTCTTTCTTAATGGTCGACTACTCTCCTCTTGATCTGGTTGTTCTTGCCTTGTCCATGTTAGTATTTCATGTTTTGTTTACGAAATAACCTCTAGGATTGCATGTAGTTTCGATTTTTGTACTTTGAAATGCTTGTGGATATGATGCTTGTATGATAGTAGGCTTCTTGAATCTCTTAGAAGAAACTTGTTTGGTAGCCACTTGAACTTGAACTGTTGAACTTGTAGAATTTCGAACTGTTGGAACTTGTAGAATTTTGAATTTTTCCTTGAATTTCTTACTTGGTATTTGTAGATAGTGACCCCGTTGGTGATCTTGTTGGGTCTTGTAGGAGAGTAGGCTAGGATGGCCTAGATGTTTTTGTAGAATTTTTTAATATTGTCTTCGGCATGGATAGCCTAGGTGTTGGTGTTGAACTTGTATACCTGCTTCGGCATGGATAACCTAGGCGTTGGTGTAGAACTTGTATTCCTGCTTCGGAATGGATAACCTATGCGTTGGGGTAGAATTCTCTTTTGAAATAGAGGTCCCTATCTAAACTTGTATGGCCATTGGGGATTTTTTTTTTGGACTTTGATCTTTGTATAGGCTAGTATAATATATCCCCCAGGCTTGAATGCTGATTTTTTTGTATTTCGAATGATTTAGCATGTCTCATCATACCCGGAAGAAGCTCGCCGAACATTCGAAAGTTCAAGCAGCTTTGGAGGACGCTTCGGATAATGAAGCGGCGACAACGAACGTGCCGGGGCCAAGCATGGTACCACGAACAGTGCCTACCTTCGAAGGCACTGGCTGGCGGCCTTCGGATCTTGCATTTTGACCAGAGTTTCATCTGTCCCAGCGGCCACGCGCTAGCTTTTTTAGTCTTGTACTGTGTTTTGAACTTGTCACTTGAACTTGTACAGATCTTGAATTGATCCACCCATTTGTAGGCTTACGGGGAGCCGATACGCATATTTGGTCTTTGGGGGATCTTTGTACTGTTTTCCCGACTGTCCTTGACGATGAGGAGGCTCGAGCGATCTGGACGCAGACAGGTCTGGTTAATTTCTGGAATGCCTTGGGAGACGCCCAAGGTAGGACGGGCGTCAAAGCCCGACTACAGGCCCTGCTGGAGCGGTGGTGGGATAACGCCAACACTTTTCATATGGTTTGGAAGGAGATCACTATTACCCCTTTCGAGTTTGCCATGATCACATGCCTTCCCTTTTCTGAGAGGGAGGTGACTTTCGACCCCAAATTGACATGGCATTTGGGTGGTGTTAGGGGTTTGATTGGCCTTGTTGTTGAGTTGACTATGGATGACACATATGCTTTTGTGACGGTGATTATGGCTGGGATCCACAGGACGGACATATCTGCGGAGCAGAGGGTTCGGCTCTTCCTCATGGCCCTTGTGAGTAGGGTGATGGCCCCGGGCAGGAGTAGCCGGGTACTTGTTGGTTTCTTGGGGTCTTTGAGAGACTTAAGGGCTGTCTGAGGCCTCAACTAGGGTGGTCTGGCATACGGCCACCTTTTGTATGAAATAAAGAACGCCTCCCAGACTTCACTGGTGACCAAGGCGAGTGTCACTGCTTTGTGGAGCGTGCTGGAGGAATGTAGGACTCCTTGTATTTTGTATTTTTATCTTGAATTTTGTATGCATAGGATTTGACTGATGCTTTTGCATGTTTTTGAAGATCTGGGGGTACGAGCATTTTCCGACCTTGGCGCCAGCTCGTCCGGGGGTTGCTGCTTATCCGTATGCTGCCTCTTGGGTAGGAGCGGTGCGCAGTGATGTGTCTTTGGAGACCTTCCGCAGAGCTTTGCGGGTTTTTCCTGTTGGACAATTATGCCTTTGTGTTGTTCTGGGCCTTTGTATTTGTTGAACTTGTATATTTGTCTGAGGTGTTTGTTTTGTAGGTGGTTTGGCGTCCTTTTGCTGGTGCGCCTACACCGGCCTCGGCCATGCGGACCTACTTCTTGTCTGGGCGGAGGATATTGCTCCCGGGGGTGTATTGTTATATGTGGTATCTAGGGGAGCGAGTGTCTCTTCAACATATTACGAGAGGCAGGCTCGTCCATAAGGACCCTCCGGAGACCATGTTAGCGAAGATTGAAGATGTTGCCCAGCTCTATTCAGATGCCATGGAGGCTGGGGACGAGTCCATTTGTCTCCCTTGGGATAATTTTGTAGATAAGAGGGGCAGTCATGATGCCCTCATTGCGAGGCTTGCTCCACCTATACGCTTTGTGCTGCCATCGGGCTTTTAGATTTGAATCTTGTATTCTTGTATTTTTGTACTCTTGTGTAATCTGATCATTGTATGAGTGCTTGTAGGACGAGGATATCGACCAAGAGGACATTCCCTATGCTGACACGGTTATCCACTATGTTGACTCGGAAGGATAGAAGGTGGAGGTTACTGCTCCGGTGGCTTCTCCTCCACATCGGAGGGCGTACGATGCTGTACCGGAGCATTATGCAGCTGTAAGTAATGCTATATTTCCTTGAAATTGATTGTAATCTTGTATCTGAAAATTGATTTTGAATCTTGTATGCAGGCGCCTCGGGTGAGAGTGCGTCGCTGGATGCTTGTGATTGACTCCCTGAAGAGGCATTGCGCCAATCTGACCAAGAAGCTTACTGGCCGGGATAGAGAGGTACATTTTGTGAGTGTGAGGTTTTGTATTCTTGAAACTTGTACATGGATGTCGGATTCTTAAATTTTGAATTTTTTTTAGGAGCCCCGTCGAGGTCGCATAGATTTTGTGGATAGAGGTTCCCCGGTAGATACTTCGAGAGAGCAGGGCGGGCAGAGCTTAGGGCTGGTCCCGGGTCCTAGTACTAGTACCCGTCAGAGGCATTCTGATGTTGATAGGGGAGTTGTTCCCTTTACATATGCTGAGCCTAGCAGGCATTCCGTTGGAGGTACGGGCAGCCAGATGCCTTTTACGCCTCCCCCTGGTACTTATTTTGGAGCGAGTAGCTCCCAGCCTTAGAGTGCGGAATCTTGGGCTTACTGGTATGAGGCAGAGAGGATGCGCCAGGTTCGTGATTTTGAAATATAGCGTCAGTTTATGGCGATTCTGCAGCCATATCAGTACCCTTCCTATCAACAGGGAACTCATCGGCCTCCAGGTACCCTTTGTATTTTGGAGCAGGAGCCTGTTACCCCTGAGATGGAGCTAGACCAGGATCTGGAGCGCTACATGAGCCGAAACAGGAACACGGAGCATGTGATTGACATTGCGGCTGACGATGATTCTGATTGATCCTGCATGGTAGCGAGTTTCAGCTTGCCTCTGTTGGACTTTTGCATGAGGATTCTTTGTATGGATTTTTGTAGCTTGTATTTGGATTTGTATTTGTATGGTTTGTACTCGAATTTTGTAAAGTTTGGAACTTTTGGATTTTGTATGGTCGAAAACTTGGATTTTGTATGGTTTGATTTTTGTATGTGTCTTTGCAGGGTTTGAATTTCGTATGCGTTGTGTGTGGTTTTGAAATTTGGAGCTATATGTATGCATGCAAAATTGAAAAAAAAAAATTGCCCATTTATTCGGGTGTACATACCCACTATAAGCCCCCACTTTGACTGAGGTTTTTTGGTTAGAAAAAGCGCAAGTCAAAGTATATTCAACTCTTGCTTATGCATATGCAGACTCGACTTAGGACGCCGATCTAGAACTGGATTGTTTGAATTTTGAACAGATTGACCCGAAGTGCTGATTCAGACTGCTTGAATTTGCGCGGTTTGCGGATTTTGGAATCTTCAGTATTAGTTTTTGGGGCTGCACTAGTTGTCCAAAGCTATAAAGAGTGCGTACTCGGAATTATAAAGGGGGCGTTGGGCTCGTCCTTGCTGCAGGCCCTGCGCCTGGCGCAGGCTTTGGCGCCCGGCGCCGGATGTACCACCATAAATGCCAGTTTTTTGTATAAATAGGGAGCTTTCCGGATCACATTCTTGCACCGATCCTTCTCTTTCTCTTTTTTGCCTTCTATTTCCTCACAAAAAAGACAGAAAATGGCTATATCTTTTGAAAACGCCTTGAACTCTTGGCTTGGTTCGTTAGGCAAATTGGATAAAAGGGAGCTTGATGGCATGCATCTTGGGGTGCTCGTCTTTTTCCGCTTTGTGAAGCTCGACTTGCATTTCATTCTTGCTGCTGTGGAGGCTTGGGATTCGATCCACCACGTCTTCCGCTTTGGGAACAACGAGGTATGTCCTCTCCCTGAAGAGTTCAGTGCTATATTGGGGTGGCCCCTTACGATGGAGCCATGCATGCCTAGTGTTGAAGAACACTTTTTCTTGGCTTTTGAGAGGTATTTGGGCTTGAAGCCCCCACTTTTGAGTGATGTTGTATATGGTCGAGGGGTGGATTTGTCCCTCCTTGTCACTTACTTTGCTGGGCTTGATGTCCCCAAGGTTTTCCGCTTGAGGGCCTTAAGTTTTTGTATCTTTGCTCGCTTCCTCTTTTCGAAGCAGGGGTTTGGCAATGGTGATGCCTCCCTAATAGAGATTGTGGAGCAGTTTGCTAGTGGCAGGGACCCAATGCCGCTTGTGATTGGCGAAACATTGATGGGCCTTGATGCTGAAATCGGACCCCTCTTCCTTGCCGTCGGGAAGTCCGGTATTACTCCAAGTAAGGTTCTGGAGCTTTCTTGTATATTGAAATTGTACTTTGTATTTTGAATGTTGAATTATGAATTGTTTTTCTTGAATTTTTTCCAAGGTCTGGCTTATGGAGAGACTCATGTTGGTGGAACCACCAGAGAACATGGAAAGATATAATAGGAAAGGATTCATTGTGCGGCCCATGATGTACGGCCGGCTTTCATTGGATGAGTGGCGCTGCGCACTCTCGAGGGTTGAATCTTGTATCAGGTGGGTAGTCCCTTGGTGGGGAATCGCTGCTATGAGACATGCACCTGGCTCTACTGCTTTGAGGGTGCCTAGCCTCGCGATGTTAGTCTTCTACTCGCCTGCTCAAGTGATGAAGAAGCAAGGAATCCCGGATTGTGCTGAGGAGCATCCAAAACTTGTTGCACAGAATGCAAATTGACTTGAAGTTTGGAGGCAGTATTGGGTTGCCAAACCATTCTTGAATATTCAATTCCCACCTGAGCCTGTTACTCTGTCTGCCGGGTATATTGTATGGATGAAAGGCCCAACCCAAAGGGACATTTCTCTCTTCGGGCCAGCGGGAGTCCGAGGTTCTAGGACTAGACGCCCTGCATCAATTGATTATGAAGAAGGTGACGGGAGTGTGGCCCGTCCGGTGCTTGACCGTTCTCGGTCCAAAGGAGGTCTGTCATCCTCCCGTCTTGGAAGACTAGCAAGTTCCTTCTCCCGCCGCTTGGGCAAGGGAAAGATTGATGAATGATTGCGGGGAGAGCCAGGGGATAGTACTCAAGGTACCAAGACTCAAGAGCATAGTCGCCCGACTCCAGATGTTTGTAGGATAAATGTGTTTGAAGTTGTATTAGTAGGAAGTGTGATTAAGATTTTGTTTAGAAGATGTGTTTAGGAAGTGTGTTTAGTGGAAGTGAAAAGGCTTTGAACTTTGCTTCACTTGATTCCAACTTTGTACTTTGAATTAGCTTTGAAGGGCTTTAGAGCCAAATAAAGTTATTGTGTTAAATTCCGCTTGAACATGCTTTGCACTTTCAATTTGCACATTTGGAATAAAAACCATAAAAACAATTGAATTTTGAATTTTGGTTTGATTTTTAGGATGCCCTTAATTGAGGAAACTTTGAATTTTTTTGTATTAAAGTGGCCGGGCCTCGGAATGAGGTTGCATACGTGTCCCGTTAAGGAATCAGGCCGAACGTAGTTCTAACTTACACAACTTTTTGAATTTGACTTTGAATCTTGAATCCAGAACTTAGACATCGTACTTCTTGAGTTGATCAAGGTTTGTCAAAGAACGGAACTCTGTCCCATCGACATCCGTTAATTCGACTGCTCCCCGGAGAGGATTCTCTTGACAATGTATTAGTCCTGCCCAGTTGGGTCAGAATTTTCCCCTTGGGTCCATGACGCTCTTGCGAAGGGCTTTCATGACAAGCTCGCCTTCCTTGATGTTTTGGGTTCTGACCCTCTTGTTGAAATATCTGGCCACTCGGCGCTGATAGACTTGTACATGGTGAGTGGCTTGAAGCCGACTCTCATTGAGCATGACTAGCTCGTCATATCTTGCTTGTACCCATGCAGCTTCTGGATTTTGCTTTCGAGGACTATCCTTAGAGAAGGTATCTCTAGCTCAATAGGTTGTACTGCTTCCATTCCATAGACCAATGAAAATGGGGTTGCGCCCGTTGAAGTGCAGATTGAAGTTCGATACCCCCACAATGCAAAGCTAACTTTTGGGGCCCGTCTTTGTAATTGGTTGTCATTTTCAAGATGATGGCTTTGACATTCTTATTGGCTTCTTCGACTGCCCCATTAGTTTTCGGGCGATAAGGCGAAGAACGGTGATACTGAATTTTGTAATCGATGAATAGATCTTCACATTCTCCTTGGAAATGGGTTCCCTGGTCACTAATGAACTCGCGAGGAATGCCGTATCTGCATATGATGTTTTCTTGTATGAACTGGGACACTTGCTTGGAGCCCAACATTTTGAATGACCTGGCTTCGACCCACTTAGTGAAATAGTCGATTGCAACTAGTATGAATTCATGACCCCCGGTGCCTGTTGGGGTGACTTTGCCGATGACGTCGATACCCCAAGCTGAGAATAGCCAAGGTGATGATTGAGAATATAGCAAGGATGGGGGAATGTGCTTCAGGTTCGCACACTTTTGGCAGGTAGGACATTTCTTGACAAGGGTGGTCCAGTAATACCGAGCCCTGATAACTTTGAGGGCTAACATCTTCCCATTCATGTGAGTGCCACAGACTCCGGCATGCACGGCGTCCATGACTCTTTGTGCTTCGTTCTTTTCAACACATCAGAGATTGGGGCTTCTAGGGGACCTCTTGTACAGAATGTCGCCTTCTATGACGACGTTGGCTGATAGTAGGCGTAAAGCCCTTTGACTCTTGCTTGAAAAGTGCGGGGGATACTCGGAGTTTTGTAGATACCTTTGAATGTCTGTAACCAAGGCTCATCTTTGTCAGGCTCGACATCGTCAATAGCATGGACATATGCTGCTTCTTGACGCGTTTCAATTGTAAGTGGCATTTCAGCCATGCCATTTGGAATGTTGATCATTGATGCTAGTTTTGCCAGTGCGTCGGCGAATTGATTCTCCTCTCTTGGGAGGTATGTGTAGCGAAGCTCTTCTACTTGGTCAGACAGCTTCTCAAGATAGGACTGGTATGGGGCCAAGATTTCGCTCTTAACTTTCCACTTGCCGGAAATTTGATTGATGACTAGGGAGGAATCCCCGTACACTCAAAGTTTCTGGACACCCAATGCTAAGGCGGCTTCCAGGCCCATAATGCATGCTTCATATTCTGCCGTATTGTTCGTGACATTGAATTGCAATTTTGCTGACATAGGAATGCGAGTGTCGTCCCGGGCTACTAGAATTAATCCAACACCACATCCGTTCTGATTTGAGGCACCGTCAAAGTGCAACGACCAACTGTCGTCGCTTGTCATTAGAATTTTCTCATCAGGTAAGTCATAATCTTCCTCTTCTGCCTCAATGGGACAGTCGGCTAGGAAGTTTGAGACCGCCGAACCCTTGATTGATTTTTTAGGAATGTACTTAAGATCGAATTCCGCTTACATGACCAACCATCTGGACAACCGTCATTTGAGAGCTGGCTTTTCAAATAGGTACTTGAGAGGATCCTCTTTGCTAATTACATACACTGTATGGGAGAGCATGTAGTGTCGTTGTTTCTGTGTGGCCCAAACTAAGACAATACTGAGCCTTTCGAGTTGATTATATCTGGTTTCGTACTCGAGCAGCTTCTTGCTTATGTAGTATACGGAATTTTCTTTGCCTTCAAACTCCTGGGCAAGCATGGCCCCTACTGCTGAATCAATTGTTGTAAGGTAAAGCCTGAGGGGAGCCCCCGTTATGGCTAACTTTAACACTGGCGGATTGAAAAGGTAGTCTTTGATAGTGTCGAACGCATGTTGAATGTTTTCGTCCCATATCTTGGGCTCACTCTTGCGGAGTTTTCGAAATACTAGTTCACAAATCATAGTTAGCTTTGAGATGAACCTGCTGATGTATTGTAATTACCTCCCAAGGAACCCCCAAATTTCTTCTTATTCGCCGGCGGTTTCATTTCTAGAATGGCCTTGATTTTTGAAGGATCATCCTCGATGCCCTGAGAGCTGATGACATACCCGAGCAACTTGCCTGACATTACCCCGAATGCACATTTTTGAGGATTGAGCCTCATATTGTATTGCCTGAGCCTATTGAAGAATTTTCGAAGTACTGTTGTATGCTCATGTCACTCTTTGGATTTGACGATCATGTCGTCGACATATACCTCGATTTCTATGTGAATCATGTCGCTCATAATGGTTGTGGCTGTTCTTTGATATGTAGCCCCCGCGTTCTTCAGTCCGAACGGCATAACTGTGTAGCAATATGTCCCCCATTAAGTGATGAATGTCATCTTTTCCATATCTTCCTTTGCCATGGGAACCTGATTGTAGCCCGCATACCCGTCCATAAAAGAGAGTAAGGCATGATTTACGGTGTTGTCGACCAAGATATCGATGTGAGGCAATGGAAAACCGTCTTTAGGGCTAGCCTTGTTAAGATCTCTGTAATAAACGCACATTCGTACTTTGCCGTCTTTCTTTGGAACTGGGACGACATTTGCAATCCATTCTGGATACTTGGCTTCTCGAATAAATCCGGCCTCTAGCTGCTTAGAGACTTCTTCTTGAATTTTGAGGGAAACATCCGGTTTCATGCGACGGAGTTTCTGTTTGATGGGCTTTGAACCTTAGATGAGGGGAATTGTATGCTGAACGATGCTTGGATCAACTCCTGGCATATCATGATAGGACCACGCGAAGACGTCTATGTACTCTGAAAGTAGCCTGATAAGATCATCCCGCTCTGCTTGAGATAGATTCAAACCAATCTGAACTAGTTTTGGATCACTACTGTTAGAAAGGTTAACTTTTTTTGTTTCCTCAATTATGGGCGTCTTGTTTTCATGATTTTCAATAGCTTTTAAAATTTCAAGGTCGGTTTCTTGTGAAGCAAAGTTGTTTGGATTAGGAATGTGTTTTGAATTTGGACTTGAAGAGTGGGAGGAAATTGAAGTATTATTGAAATTAGCCATCACTACATCGACAGCTTTAGCTTGAAGTTCGGCCTTTAGAGGCTCTTGATTGATGCAAGACTCTAGCCCTATACTCTTAGACGCATCACTAGACTCAGATCCAGACTCATCCTCCGACTCGGACTCGCTCATCATAGATCCTTCGCCCACGGTAATCTTGAATATTTTTCCATTTGGAGTAGTGATCTTGAGGGACTTCCTCCAACCATTGATCATCTTCTCTTTGGGAGCAATAAGCTTAGATGGGTCAAAATCTTCAATTTGAGTGATCATTTGAACCATATCATCTTCAGAAATGACTGGTGTTACTTCTTGGCCGAACAAGAGACCAACACATCATCTTCAGAAATGACTGGTGTTACTTCTTGGCCGAACAAGAGACCAAAAGCTGATGAATCAAGACATTTAGGGGTAGCCTTGTTTTGTATCGGAGGGGCATCCTCGAGGAAGTGACAGTCTTGAAAGATCTCGAATCCAGGGTAGAGGACCCCTTTTGTAGTATCATAGAAAGGCTCTGGAAAATCAAAGTACAGGTCATCCTCTCCTTCTTTTATGAACTACCCATTGAGTGTACGCTGATGGGGAGGTACTTTGAATTGATCATTACCAGCTCGACGGGCCCTTAGCTTAGCCTCTTGTTTCTTGTTGTCGTACTTAGTCGGTTTGTATCCCAGACCACAACAGTTAGTCTGTCCATGAGTCTTGAAAGGAGACTCGGTAGGCGGTGGCAGAGTAGTGCCCAAGAAGCGCCCATGCTTAATCATTATGTACCTTGCCATGTGATTCATTTTTGACTCGATGGCTCCTACTTCAGCACTGAACCCCCAAAGGTCTTCATCATTGTCATCATGCTCTATTAGTATCAGAGCCTTGTCAGCTATCTTGGTTCTTGGATGGGATGCATTTAGAGTAATAATATTTCCTTGACCCTCCATCCGCACTTTCTGGTGGAGTGAGGATGGCACAGCTTTGAGGTTGAAACTTGCTTTGATGTTGAGCACTTGAAAGCTCACCTTGCGCTCAATTGGGCCTGTTCGGAGTAGAAGGGTGAGAATTCCCATTGATTACCCACGAGTGTTGTCATAGGCACGAACACCTTGGGAGGAGCTAGAAAAGTCACTAGGAGTGAACCCAAATTTTCAGCAGTGTGGAGAGGACACACATTGATGGCTGACCAAAATGTTAGTTATATGTTTCGAACCTGTGACCTCTCATTTGTTACTCACATATTTTAACTACTACGCTACAATTCATTTTGTTGTTTCTTGTACGTGCACAATTATATCTATAATAATATATTAAAAGGCGTTTGTGAAAACGTATATGTGTCACGTAAACTCCCTCCGTATTACGCCATGTCACCACTAATAAGCATCATGATATGTTATAGACAACCAAAAAAATATTAGCAAGGATCGAACATTAAACCTCATGGATTAGAAGTTTCACTTCCTACCATCTCAACTAGCTACAATGTTTGTCATATATTCACATATAGATGTAAAATACAATCTTTTAAAATTGGGCACATTATTAAAAAACGTAAACCCGACTAAAGTAAAACCCGGAGCAACGCCCGGGCCCCACACTAGTTAAGTCAATATAATGAGAAAAATGATCTGAATCGTTTATTAATAGTCTCGATCACATCACTAATGAGTCAATACTTTTACGAGTTAGTAATCCTTACTGGTTAAAATTTATAAAAGCATACTCAAAACAAGATAAATTGTAATGTAACAAATTAAATTAGACTCAAACCGAGTTATATAATAATGTAATTAATCCATTTTTCTACTATCCGGGGCATCGCCCGGGGCACTAACTAGTTCATACATAAAACACTGTAGCGTATTTAGGCGAGGTTGTAAATAATTCAGTACTTTTTCTTTTTGAAGGGACAGGCGAGCTAGTATATTAATTAAGGGACAAATTATCCATAAGTACATATGGTGAGATCTCTGGAGGACAGTTATTCTCCCACACTTGTTGAACACCAAAAGGAACTAGCTTCGCGAGGTGATGGGCTACAAAGTTTCCCTCCCTCTTGACATGAGACCAAGTAATTGACTTAAACGAGGTACATAGTGCAAAAATATCATCTAAAACTGAATCCAAATCAGACAAGTGAGTAACACCCTTCGAGAGACGGTTGACCAACAGTTGGCAATCCGATTCCAGTATAATCTCCTCAAACCCGTATCTCTTCGCGAGTTTAATAGCCATAGCCAACGCTTTGGCTTCAGCTATCTCTGGCGGCCACCATGCTCTTGTTCTCCTGGTTGCTGCAATCAAGACCTGACCCATATGATTTCTAGCCACCACCCCGGTACCAATCCATCCTTCAACTGAGAGCGATGCATCGGCATTTAATTTGACGACACCAGAGGGAGGTGCCTGCCAAACTTTGGGACTTGCCCCTTACTTCTCACCAATAGTTTTGTAAATTTTTGCTGCATACTTCCCTTGCTCTTCCACCAACCTACGGACCCTATCAACCAGAATAGCATTCGGAGTTGCCTTACCCTCAAAGACCCACTTGTTCCGTTCACTCCAAATACACCACGCCAACAGTACACCCCGTTGCTTCATCTTAGCATCCTTCCCTTTCCAACTTGCTACTAAATCACACATATTACCTGCTACCTTCCAGTCAGTGAGAGGTATGCAGCCACATTCTTCCCACAGGTCACGCACCCTCAGACAATCAAAGAGTGCATGACCTGCACTTTCCTCCTCTAAATGGCACTACGGGCAGGAGGCGTTATCCAGCATATGTCTGTGTTTCAGTAGTGCTCGAACAGGTAGAGTACCGGTACATAGTCACCAAAGAAAGTGCCTTGCTTTCGGTACCACATCCATCCCCCAAATTTCGACCCAAGCTAGATGAAAAGCAGCAAAGTCGCACCCCTTGCCTAACATATATGCAGTTTTCACGGCGTAATTCCCGTCTTTGGAGTAAGCCCATGTAAGCTCATCCTCCGGTGCTCGCCAACTTAATGGTAACTCCATTATACACCTCTTATCTCGCTCATTGAAAAACTCAGAAATTACCTCCTCCTTCCACTCAATATTGCTCCTGTCAATCAAGTCACTCACTGTTGATACTTTATCCACCTCCGTGCTCATAATGAAACTCCCCTGCTCATCCGTTAACAATGGATCCTTCCAGATATTAATTTCCAGACCATTGCCCACCCTCCATATTGTCCCTTCTTTTACCAATGCCTTCGAACTCCATACGCTCCTCCACGAGAAACTACTCGAGTACCCCAAGGCTGCCTCCTAGAATGAACAATTTGGGTAATATTTTGCCTTCATTACCTTAATCAGCAAGATGTCAGTACCGTGGATGAGACGCCAAGCTTGCCTCCCCAAAAGAGCATCATTAAACACAGCAAGGTCCTTAAACCCCATTCCACCCAAGCACTTAGGAGAGCATAGCGCCTGCCAGCTTTTCCAGTGAGTCTTTCTCTGGGTCCCTCGATTACCCCACCAAAATCTTGCCATAGCAGACTGAATATCACGAGTGGTTGAGGCTGGCAGCTTATATATGCCCATGAGATAGGATGGTATAGCTTGAATCACGGATTTCAACAGTATTTCTTTCCCCGCCCTTGAAAGCAGTTTCTCCTTCCAACCTTGCAATTTCTTCCAAATTCTGTCAATAAGAGCATTAAAAATTACTTTCTTTGACCTACCAATAATCGTCGGGATACCCAAGTATTTCTCATGTCAATCCACTTGTCGCATATTCAGAACGTCCATCAACTCCTGTTTTTGCTCCGTACTAACTCCTCTGCTAAAAGAAACCTCCGACTTTTCATAGTTAATTTTCTGACCTTATGCCGCTTCATACTGGTTGAGGATATCAACGATAACTGAGCATTCCTGTTGGTTGGCTCTAGCAAAGAGTGATAGGTTATGATACATATGACAATTCATAAATCATGCGGAAAAACCATTTAGCCAGGAATACATATTATTTACACATAATCATATAGCATAGTTTAGATGCATACTCTTTGTTGCGTGCCTTCCCTAGCTGCGCCCGAACCGAACAAGAACAAGTCTTTAGGACTCCAAGTGTCGTCCCTCCGTAGATAGTCCACAGCACGTCCGGATCCGCCTTAAGATTGACCAACTAGAATCGCCCTTAAGGTACTAAAATTTTCGGCACTTTTAGGCAAGGATTGTGTCTGAATTTTTCTCTCAAAAACTCACTTTGAATACTTGAAAACTCGTTATAAATTGTGAACCCAGGCCACATATTTATAGGGGTATGGAAAGAGAATTGGAATCCTATTAGGATACGAATTAATTAAATTAGAATCCTAATGAAACTCTTATTTAATTAATTTATCAAATAGAATTAGGAATTTAATCATTAAACGAATCCTGTACGTTTTAGGTTTCGTATGTGAACACAAACACCCACGCACGCACAGCAGCCCACGAGGGGCGCCATGCGCGCGCGCGCACAGCCCAAGCATCGCAGCCCACGACTGCCGCCGCCTTGGGCGCGCGCTGGGCCTGCCTTGCGGTGAGCCTGGCGCAGCCTTGGGCTGGCGTGTTGTGGCGCGCGTTTCCTTGCTGGACGTGGGCCTGGCTTCGTGCTGGGCCTTCGTCTAGCAAGCTCGTCCGATGCTAATTCGTACGACGCGCTTCCGATTAATTTTCCGATTCGGAATTCATTTCCGATACGAACAATATTTAACATTTCCGATTCCGGAATCAATTTCCGTTGTGAACAAATATTTAATATTTCCGTTTCCGGAATTATTTTCCGATTCCGATAATATTTCCGATTCAGACAATATTTCCGTTTCCGGCAATATTTCCGATTCCGGCAATATTTCCATTTCCGATAATATTTTCCGATACGTACCATGTTTCCGTTTCCGGTAACATCTACGACTAGGATAATATTTATATTTCCGATACGATCCATATTTCCCTTTCCGGCAATATCATCGTTTCCGGAGTATTCATTTCTTGCCTGTGACGATCTCAGCTCCCACTGAAACCAAGATCCGTCGATTCCGAATATCCATAGATGGAGTATTTAATGCCATTAAATACTTGATCCGTTTACGTACTATTTGTGTGACCCTACGGGTTCAGTCAAGAGTAAGCTGTGGATTAATATCATTAATTCCACTTGAACTGAAGCGGCCTCTAGCTAGGCATTCAGCTCACTTGATCTCACTGAATTATTAACTTGTTAATTAATACTGAACCTCATTTATTAGACTTATCTTTGAATGCATACTTGGACCAAGGGCATTATTTCCTTCAGTCTCCCACTTGTCCTTAGGGACAAGTGTGCATTTCCTAATTCCTTTGTCGCTCGATGCTTGCTCTTGAACATAAGGTAAGAGTTCTCATCCTTATTATGTCCAGAGGTGTTCCTCGGTTTCAGAGTTCAACTGATCAAATAAACAGATAATCATAGCCTATGATTCATCCGAGCACGGCCATGCATTTCACAGTTTCTAGCTCTCCGAGTGGCCTTGTACAACTTTTAAGCATCTCATCCCGATTTATGGGAGGACAATCCCAATCTTGCGATCTTGAGATTAGACTTCGTTTGATAGGTGATTACCTGAGCGTTGCCTTTATAGCCTCCTTTTACGGTGCGACGGTTGGTCAACGTCAAAGCAACCAGTTCTCAAACAAGTAATCTCAAATCACTCAGGTATTGAGGATTTAGTGTCTAATAATTTTAATGAAATTTACTTATGACAGATTTTCATCTCTTACAGTAAAGTTTCATAGGTCTTGTCCGATACTAGTCTTCCCAAAGTAAGTATCTATGCAAATGATTATGACATTGCCATGTCCACATAGTTCAAGAAACAGAACTACTAGTCATCTTGCATTCTAGTCGTCTAACGTTTTCTATGCGTCCAATTTTATAGAAAACTCCGACTAGGGACCATTTTCAACCTTTGACATTCAAGTTCACTTGATAGACATTTCTTAGTCACAGGACTGGTCCTGACAGTCTCTCTTGAATATATCGTCAAATTGAAGGGACTCATCATTTAATAAACCACAAATTAAATGGAAAAATGAATTCTCTTCATTTATTGTGAATGATTAACCAATAATGTTTTACAAAGATTTAAACTCTAAAACTTTAAAACATTAAACAGAGACATCAAAGCCATTCTCCAATATGCTTGATTCCCATAGCTGCAGTGTGCGAGTTGTGCTTCGTCTACGGCAGAGGTTTAGTCAATGGATCTGATATGTTGTCATCAGTTCCAATTTTGCTTATCTCGACTTCTTTTCTTTCAATGAACTCTCGTAGAAGGTGAAATCTACGAAGTACATGCTTGACTCTCTGGTGGTGTCTAGGCTCCTTTGCCTGTGCCATAGCTCCGTTATTATCACAATACAGGGCTATTGGTCCTTTAATGGAGGGGACTACACCAAGTTCACCTATGAACTTCCTTAGCCATATAGCTTCCTTTGCTGCTTCATGTGCAGCAATGTACTCCGCTTCAGTTGTAGAATCCGCAATGGTGCTTTGCTTAGCACTTTTCCAGCTTACTGCTCCTCCGTTGAGACAGAAGACAAACCCAGACTGTGATCTGAAATCATCTTTGTCGGTTTGGAAACTTGCGTCCGTATAGCCTTTAACAATCAATTCATCATCTCCACCATAGACCAGGAAGTCATCTTTGTGCCTTTTCAGGTACTTCAGAATATTCTTGGCAGCAGTCCAATGCGCCTCTCCAGGGTCTGACTGGTATCTGCTCGTAGCACTGAGTGCGTACGCAACATCCGGGCGTGTACATATCATAGCATACATTATTGAACCAATCAATGATGCATATGGAATCCCATTCATTCGTCTACGCTCATCAAGTGTTTTTGGGCACTGAGTCTTGCTTAGAGTCATTCCATGAGACATGGGTAGGTAGCCTCGCTTGGAGTCCGCCATCTTGAACCTATCAAGCACCTTATTGATATAAGTGCTTTGACTAAGTCCAATCATCCTTTTAGATCTATCTCTGTAAATCTTGATGCCCAATATGTACTGTGCTTCTCCTAGATCTTTCATCGAAAAACATTTCCCAAGCCAAATCTTGACAGAGTTCAACATAGGAATGTCATTTCCGATAAGTAATATGTCGTCGACATATAATACTAGGAAAGCAATTTTGCTCCCACTGACCTTCTTGTATACACAAGATTCGTCTGCGTTCTTGATGAAACCAAAGTCACTGACTGCTTCATCAAAACGTATATTCCAGCTCCTGGATGCCTGCTTCAATCCGTAGATTGACTTCTTTAGCTTGCATACCTTTTTAGCATTCTTTGGATCCTCAAAACCTTCAGGCTGTGTCATAAACACAGTTTCTGTTAAAACGCCGTTTAAGAAAGCAGTTTTGACATCCATCTGCCATATTTCGTAATCGTAATATGCAGCGATTGCTAACATTATCGGAATAGACTTTAGCATTGCAACTGGTGAAAAGGTTTCATCGTAATCCACACCGTGGACTTGCCTGTAACCTTTTGCAACCAATCTAGCTTTGAAAACTTCAAGTTTCCCATCCTTGTCCTTTTTCAGTTTGAAAACTCATTTGCTTCCAATGGCTTGGTAGCCATCTGGCAAATCGACCAAATCCCATACTTGGTTTTCAGACATGGAGTCTAATTCAGATGGCATGGCTTCTTGCCATTGCTTGGAGCTAGGGCTCGTCATAGCTTGTTTGTAAGTCGCAGGTTCATCACTTTCAAGTAATAGAACGTCATAGCTCTCGTTCGTCAAAATACCTAAGTACCTTTCCGGTTGAGATCTATATCTTTGCGATCTACGCGGGGTAACATTTCTAGTTTGACCATGATTCTCACCAGATTCTTCTAAAGATCTCTGAGTTTCATCCTGAATGTCATCTTGAGCATTCTCTAGAGTTTGTTGTTCGACTCGAATTTCTTCGAGGTCTACTTTTCTCCCACTTGTCATTTTGGAAATGTGATCTTTCTCCAAAAAGACACCATCTCGAGCAACAAACACCTTGTTCTCAGATGTATTGTAGAAGTAATACCCCTTTGTTTCCTTTGGATAGCCCACAAGGATACATTTGTCAGATTTTGGATGAAGTTTGTCTGAAATTAATCGCTTGACGTATACTTCACATCCCCAAATCTTAAGAAAAGACACATTTGGAGGTTTTCCAAACCATAATTCGTATGGAGTCTTTTCGACAGCTTTAGACGGAGCTCTATTTATAGTGAGTGCAGCTGTATTTAATGCATGTCCCCAAAATTCTAATGGAAGTTTGGCCTGACCCATCATTGACCTGACCATGTCTAGCAAGGTTCTGTTCCTCCGTTCCGACACACCGTTCCATTGTGGTGTTCCAGGAGGAGTCAATTCTGATAGAATTCCACATTCTTTCAGATGGTCATCAAATTCATAGCTCAGATATTCACCGCCTCTATCAGACCGCAGTGCCTTAATCTTCTTGCCTAATTGATTCTCTACTTCACTCTGAAATTATTTGAATTTGTCAAAGGATTCAGACTTATGCTTCATTAGGTAGACATAACCATATCTACTGAAGTCATCAGTGAAAGTGATAAAGTAGCTGAAACCACCTCTAGCATTTGTACTCATTGGTCCACATACATCTGTATGGATTAAACCCAATAGTTCATTTGCTCTTTCTCCAACTTTGGAGAAAGGTTGCTTTGTCATTTTGCCAAGTAAACATGATTCGCATTTACCATAATCCTCTAAGTCAAATGGTTCTAGAATTCCTTCCTTTTGAAGTCTTTCTAAGCGTTTCAAGTTTATATGGCCTAATCGACAATGCCACAGATAGGTGAGATCAGAATCATCCTTTTTGGCCTTTTTGGTATTTATGTTATATACTTGTTTGTCGTGATCTAATAAATAAAGTCCATTGACTAATCTAGCAGATCCATAAAACATCTCTTTAAAATAAAACGAACAACTATTGTCTTTTATTAAAAGGAAAATCCCTTAGCATCTAAGCAAGAAACTGAAATGATGTTTTTAGTAAGACTTGGAACATGGAAACATTCTTCCAGTTCCAAAACTAGCCCGGAGGGCAACGACAAATAGTAAGTTCCTACAGCTAATGCAGCAATCCGTGCTCCATTTCCCACTCGTAGGTCGACTTCACCCTTGCTTAACTTTCTACTTCTTCTTAGTCCCTGTGGATTGGAACATAAGTGTGAGCCACAACCTGTATCTAATACCCAAGAAGTTGAATTAGCAAGTATACAGTCTATAACGAAAATACCTGAAGATGGAACGACTGTTCCGTTCTTCTGATCTTCCTTTAGCTTCAAGCAATCTCTCTTCCAATGCCCCTTCTTCTTGCAGTAGAAGCATTCGGATTCAGAAGTGGGTTGACTGACCTTCCTCTTTACAGATTTGGCGCCATTTTGCTTAGTTGGGCTGGCCTTGTTGCCACCTTTCTTAGCATTCCTCTTCTTTCCCGATTTCTTGAACTTGCCCTCACGCACCATAAGCACATCCTGCTTATCACTTTTGAGCGTCTTTTCAGCGGTCTTCAGCATACCGTGAAGCTCAGTGAGCGTTTTGTCCAGACTATTCATACTGTAGTTCAGTTTGAACTGATCATACCCGCTATGAAGAGAATGGAGGATGGTGTCTATAGCCATTTCCTGAGAAAATTGCTGATCCAGCCGACTCATATTCTCAATGAGTCCAATCATTTTGAGAACATGTGGACTTACGGGCTCGCCTTTCTTAAGCTTGGTCTCAAAAATTTGCCTATGAGTCTCGAATCTTTCAACTCGAGCCAGATCTTGGAACATGTTCTTCAACTCACTGATGATTGTGAAAGCATCTGAGTTGATGAACGTTTTCTGCAGATCCGCACTCATGGTGGCGAGCATTAGACATTTCACATCCTTGTTGGCATCAATCCAACGATTGAGGGCTGCCTGAGTGACCCCGTCGCCTGCGGCTTCGGGCATCGCCTCTTCTAGGACATACTCCTTTTCTTCCTGCATAAGAACTATTTGCAAGTTCCTTTGCCAGTCAAGGAAGTTTTTCCCGTTCAACTTCTCCTTTTCGAGAATTGATCGAATGTTGAATGAATTGTTGTTTGCCATATCAAAAACTACAATTGAAAAGAATAAACAAATAAATAACCATTCACAGTTTCTCTTAATAAACTTAAATTCTAGCATACATGCATAATTCAATGTTTATTAAGCATTTTATTCAAGTTATGTGTTCCGGTAGGTGTGAATAAAATGATTCCAAGATCCTAAAATCATTGAAGAACTAAGCACAGTTTGTCGACTTAATCCTAAAACATCTTAGGTAAGCAAAAGCCTTACTTATATCGTTGAGTTTCACCAAAACTAACATGTACTCACAATTATTTGTGCACCTTGCCCCTTTAGGACCAATAAGTAACACCTCGCTGAGCGAAAACTATTACTAGATTGATGTAAAGGATATCCAAGCAAGTGTATATTTTGGCATGGCACCTTTTAACTCAATTTTTAAGTTTGGAACTTAAGGCTCTTACTATGTTGGTTAGATTTTAAGTGAACTAAAATCCTTAATCATGCAACATAATCAAGCTTTTGATCTCATGCATTTTAAGACATATTTAAAAGCAATAAATAACTTAAAACATGCATAAGATAAATGTGATCTAGTATGGCCCGACTTCATCTTGAAGCTTTAACTTCAAAGTCCGTCTTGAAAATCTCCGTGGGAGGCACCATTTTCTTCAAATAGGATAAGCTATAATTAAAACTAATTACAACTATTTGATGGTACGCAGACCATATTTGAATTGAAAAACAACTTTGGTACTTTAGACCAATTACATTCAAATTAATGGTATGCAGACCATATTTTCTATCCTATTTGGGCCATACTAGTCACTTCATAACCTGCAAAACAGTACATATACAATATATACCATTCACCCATTCATTATCATGAATGGCCCACATAGCTGGTTAGTAAAACACATTATGCATCACGTAAACATTTGCAGCAATTAATCAAGGGCACCAATAATCTACCAATTATTCAGTCCTTATTAATTCTAATCAAGTTGTTTTAACCTTAAGGATTTGTAGACCTAATCAAGAGTTTATGACTAAAAGCGCTCCCACTTAAACCAATAAATTCATATGCTTTACTAATTTTAAACATAAAAATGTATTTCTAGTCTAACCGGAAACATACAAATTTAATTAAAATTTAAAGCTCATATAAATTTATAATTGAATCCAAAAAGTTTAATTTAATTTCAGTCGTATTTAAATTAATTCATGATTTTAATTTTAGTAAAATAATTAGAATAAATAAAATTTATTATAATTACAATATTCAAAATTAAAATCCAAGAAAATAATTTAAATTATTAATTTTCAAATTAATTAAAATTACACAAACTGAAAATTTCAAATTAAACATTCAAAACTATCTAATCGCAACGCAAACACCCTACGCATCGCACGCCCATGGGCCGCACCCACACAGCCATCGCTGGCCATGTGCGCGCAGCCCATGCGGTGCGTCGCATAGCTGCTGCTTCTACCCTTCGCAAGCCATCGCACGAGTTGATGCTCGCTGCGCGCGCGCCAGTGCTCGATGCACGCGAGCCATCGCTCGCTATGCGCGCTCGCCAGCGCTCGCTGTGCGCGCTCGCCAGCGCTCGCTTGATGCGAGCCAGCGCTCGCCGCGCGCGCTCGCTTGATGCGAGCCAGTGCTCGCTGCGCACGCTCGCCAGCGCTCGCTTGTGCGAGCCAGTGCTCGCTGCGCGAGGCATCGACGCAGGGCGCAGCACTCGTGGCACGCGAGCTTGCGCTCGCTGCGCGCGAGGCAGTGCGCGTTGTGGCGCAGCTCGCTTGCTGCCCACACGTGACTGCTGTGCCTCGCCTTCGCCCATGCCCATTCGTCCATTGCTCGTAGCCCACGACACAAGGTAGGGCTGCTGCCTTGTGCTCGTTCACCATGCCCTTGCTCATTGCATTCGTGCCGCATGGGCGACGAGCTCCCTTGCTCGTCGTCGCATGCCCGCATTATACAACACCCCTTAAGGGTAACACGTAGCGTCCATTGCTTTGTGCGTGCAAGTTATATGAACGATAAATATAAAATTTAAAATTTTATATTTAAAATTAATGACAAATTAATAAATAATATTAATTTCATAATTTTAGGGCGAAAAATCGAAAATTTATTATTCAATTGATTTCCGATTAACATGGATTCAAGTCTAGGTCATAAAAATTTAAAATTTATCATAAATTTACAATTTTTATGGTGGTTTTTAATCATAGGTATCTAATTAAATTATAATTAATTATGAAAATCAAATTAATTCTAAATTATTCTAATTTTCAACAAATTAATCATAATTACAAATTAGATTGCATAATTAACAAGGCTAGGCATTCAAACTTGTTAAACATATACAGTAGATCAATCAAAAATTCGAGATTTATCAACAAGAATTGCAAATATTTAATTTAACATCTTAAATTTACGAAATTTTGCATTCGAAAAACTAAAACCTTCGAAAAGTCATAGTTAGGCTTCGAATTTGAGAATTCTGGGTTCGGCAGAAAAATACTACTTTTGTCAAAATTTTAGAATGCCTTTTACATGCGGAATTGACAAAAAAATCATTCGATTTGGATGAGTAACGAAGAAACTGCCGAAAACTGCGTACGTATAATTAAATAAACGCAATTTGCAATTAATTAACAATTACGAAAATTAATCACCCCTTTTAATTCTTGCAAATTTGTAATATTTAACCATGTTCATGCAATTTAGATTATGAAAATAATAAGAGGCTCGTGATACCACTGATAGGTTATGATACATATGACAATTCATAAATCATGCGGAAAAACCATTTAGCCAGGAATACATATTATTTACACATAATCATATAGCATAGTTTAGATGCATACTCTTTTTTGCGTGCCTTCCCTAGCTGCGCCCGAACCGAACAAGAACAAGTCTTTAGGACTCCAAGTGTCGTCCCTCCGTAGATAGTCCACAGCACGTCCGGATCCGCCTTAAGATTGACCAACTAGAATCGCCCTTAAGGTACTAAAATTTTCGGCACTTTTAGGCAAGGAATGTGTCTGAATTTTTCTCTCAAAAACTCACTTTGAATACTTGAAAACTCGTTATAAATTGTGAACCCAGGCCACATATTTATAGGGGTATGGAAAGAGAATTGGAATCCTATTAGGATACGAATTAATTAAATTAGAATCCTAATGAAACTCTTATTTAATTAATTTATCAAATAGAATTAGGAATTTAATCATTAAACGAATCCTGTACGTTTTAGGTTTCGTATGTGAACACAAACACCCAAGCACGCACAGCAGCCCACGAGGGGCGCCATGCGCGCGCGCGCACAGCCCGAGCATCGCAGCCCACGACTGCCGCAGCCTTGGGCGCGCGCTGGGCCTGCCTTGCGGTGGGCCTGGCGCAGCCTTGGGCTGGCGTGTTGTGGCGCGCGTTTCCTTGCTGGACGTGGGCCTGGCTTCGTGCTGGGCCTTCGTCTAGCAAGCTCGTCCGATGCTAATTCGTACGACGCGCTTCCGATTAATTTTCCGATTCCGGAATTCATTTCCGATACGAACAATATTTAACATTTCCGATTCCGGAATCAATTTCCGTTTCGAACAAATATTTAATATTTCCGTTTCCGGAATTATTTTCCGATTCCGATAATATTTCCGATTCAGACAATATTTCCGTTTCCGGCAATATTTCCGATTCCGGCAATATTTCCATTTCCGATAATATTTTCCGATACGTACCATGTTTCCGTTTCCGGTAACATCTACGACTTGGATAATATTTATATTTCCGATACGATCCATATTTCCGTTTGCGGCAATATCATCGTTTCCGGAGTATTCATTTCTTGCCTGTGACGATCTCAGCTCCCACTGAAACCAAGATCCGTCGATTCCGAATATCCATAGATGGAGTATTTAATGCCATTAAATACTTGATCCGTTTACGTACTATTTGTGTGACCCTACGGGTTCAGTCAAGAGTAAGCTGTGGATTAATATCATTAATTCCACTTGAACTGAAGCGGCCTCTAGCTAGGCATTCAGCTCACTTGATCTCACTGAATTATTAACTTGTTAATTAATACTGAACCGCATTTATTAGACTTATCTATGAATGCATACTTGGACCAAGGGCATTATTTCCTTCAAAGAGTAGACTGTAGTCTGCAAATAAGAGGTGTGAAATTTCTGGACCTTTGCGACTTGCTCTTGCGCCATGTAGTTCCCTCTCTCTCACCTTGGCCTGTAACATACAAGAGAAAGCATCTGCAACCAAGATAAAAAGATACGGGGACAAAGGGTCCCCTTGGCGCAACCCTCTAGTCGGAACCACCGACCCACACACTCCCACTACAAGAAAACGGTGATTTAGCTACTGAATTTTCCGACCGTAACAAAAGTAGTCGGTAAAATTGTATTTTACCGACTAATAAAATGGTAGTCGTTAATATTAGTTTTTACCGACTAAAATTAAGTGGTTGGTAATTTACGACCACTTTGCAGGTAAACTACGACTACTTAATAGTCGTGAATTAAGTCGACCAAAACTAATATTCGAAAAAACTTACCGACTACTTTTGTCGACTAAACATTTTACCGACTAGTAAATGTAGTCGGAATTTACCGTTTTACCGACTACTTTAAAGTTGGTCGTTAATTTAACGACTACAAAAGTATTCGGTAAAATCTCGAAAAAAAAAAATCCCACAATTTTTTAAAAATGTCTTTCCGACCAATGGTGTAGTCGGTATTTTTTAAAAAATAATAAAAGTTATTAACGACTACTAAATTAGTCGGAAATTTCAATAAATGCCGACTAATTTAGTAGTCGGTGATTTTTTTTATTAAAACAAATTCAGTGGTCGGTATTCGCTTTGGGCTTTGGGCTTTCACGGAGTACATAAGGCACACAAAAAAAAAACCTAACCTATTCTCCTCCCTCTTCACGTCGTTTCCCCTTCTGCCTTCTCTCTCCTCTCTTCCTTCTCTCTCTCTCTCCTCCCTCTTCCTTCTCTCTCCTTTCTAATTCTTTGCACCATAGATCTATCATTCCTCTCTTCTTCAAATCGTCATCACCTCACCGATCTCCTTCATTATCATCGACTTCGACTTCTAAATGATACCGTAGATGATCATCAAAATTGTTGAGTTTTTTTTTGGGTTTTTTTAATCTTTTCTCGTCAAATTTTGTTCATAAAATTTGTGTTTTTTTGGATTTAATTTGATTTGGTAATTGATTTTAATTTCTTGTTTTTTTAAAAAAATTGATTTTCGTTTTTTAAATCCGATTTGGTATTTGATTTTAATTTCTTGTTTTTCTTAATTTGATGTTCGTTTTTAAATTCGATTTAGTTTTTAAATTTGATTTTTAATTATTAAACTAATTCGTTTTTTTAATTTATTTTTCGTGTTTTTTTAATTGTCGTTTTCTAATCTGATTTCGTTTTTTTAATTTTTTTCGCTTTTTTTTTAATTTACGTTTTCTAATCTGATTTCGTTTTTCTTATATAATTTTCGTTTTTTGATTTTTTGATTTCGTTTTTAAATTTGATTTTCGTTTTTTTATTGTGATTTTGGTTTTTAAACTAATTTTCGTTTTTTGTTCGTTTTTCATATTTAATTTTCGTTATTGAATATGATATTTCATAATTTTATTTTTTATGTGGTTGTAGGCGATAGAAGATCTCAAGCGAATATTTGAAATGAGGAACTCCAACCAAATATTGTCTAATTTTTGTTTTAGATTAGATGAAAGTATTATAATTTTTTCGACTCTATTAGATTTAAGTTGTTGGTACAAGTATTGTTATTTTTGTAATAACTCTATGATATAAGTTTGGGTTTTATTTTATTTGTGGATTAATAATATGAAAAGTTATTTTTATTAAAATAATTGCATTTTTGTTTGGTTGGAAATTGAAGATTGACAAACTGAAAACGGGTAACTGGAATGTCCAGTTACTGGTTTCAATTTTTTTTTTTAATTTTTAAAAATGGTTTTACCGACTACTATTTTAGTCGGAAACTTATCGACTAACAAAGTAGTCGGAATTTTCCGACTAATATAGTAGTCGTAAATTACCGACTAAAAAAGTAGTCGGTAATTTTCCGACTACTTTTTTAGTCGGTAATTTACGACTTATTAGTCGGTAATTTTCCGACTATTTATAGTCGGAAATGTAGTCGTAAGTTTTTACCGACTACGTTTTAGTCGGAATTTTCCTAAACTCCGACCAGGACATCTCCGACCACCCTTTTCCGACTACTTTTAGTCGGTAAAAAATTTTGCGACAAAAAATGCTCTTTTGTCGACTATTATTGACGGTCGGAAATTTGCCTTTTTCTTGTAGTGTCCACCATTAACAATGAAAGAGTAAGAAACAGTGGACACACAGTTCATTACCAGATTAATCCATCTACCATCAAACCCCATAGTGAGTAAGAGTTTCCGCAAAAAGCCCCACTCCACTCTGTCGTATGCCTTACTCATGTTAAGCTTCATTGCAATCAAACCTCTACGCCCTCGACATCGTTTCTTCATAGTATGGAACACCTCTAGAGCAATAAGGGCATTATCTGTGATCAATCTCCCCGGTACAAATGCACTTTGATTTTCTGTAACAATTCCAGGAAGAATCTCCTTTAGCCTCATCACAATGGCCTTCGATGCCAATTTGTAAAGAACATTACACAGACTAATGGGACGAAAATCTGCCATATTTTTTGGATTCTTGATTTTTGGAATCAAAGCAATATTAGTATTATTAACATGGCTAGGGGAGACACTACCATGTAAAATATTACTAACAAGCAAAGCAACATCGTCTCCTAAAATGTGCCAGAATCGCAAATAAAAAATAGCGTGCATACCGTCCGGTCCTGGAGCCTTACAGGGGTGCATTTGTTGTAGAGCGGCATAGATGTCATCCTTCGTAAAGGGCCTCAAGAGCTCTGCATTATCATCTGCTGAAATAACTTGTTTTACATGTTGTAAAACCTCGTCCATATGCACATCCGTAGGGTTTGAGGATGTAAATAAATCCCCATAATAGCTTGCAACAATATCCTCCAACTTTCCCTCCTCGGTCTGCCAAACCCCATTCGAATCAAACAAGCCAACAATGTTATTTCTCTTCTTGCGTTGGGAAGCTTTGTGGTGAAAGTATTTGGTGTTTTTATCTCCATCACGTACCTCCGACACTCGAGACCTTAAATACCAGTAGGCCTCATGTTTCGCGTTCAAATCGTCCAACACCCTTTCTAAGTTTGAGCATTCCTCACAACTGACGTCAGAAATAGGGAGTTGCTGCGCTGCTTTTAGGGCTTTCTCTGCTTTAGTTATTTGCTTACCCAAATCATCATATTTCTCGCGACTCCAACCTAGCAACCCACGAGCTACAGACTCCAATCTATCCACCATTACCGCCCCCTCCCACGAGTCCCAAGCACCTCTAACAACCTCCTCACAAGTTTCGTCCCGTAACCAGCATGTTTCGAATTTGAATCCCTTTTTACTCTTCTTTTTCCTATGGTTCCCGGGTTTATTCCGAATTAAAAGGGCTGTGTGATCAGACTTGTATCGGACCAGGTGCTCAACACTAGCATTCGGGAATAAAGCAGACCATAAAGGGGACACAAGACAACGGTCTAACCTCTCGCGTACATGGGTTGCTGGGTTGGTGCCTCTCTCCCACGTATACCACTGCCCCTCGTAGCCCAAATCTCGCAATCCACAATCATCTATCGCAGCTATAAAGGGAGCTATTTCACGCTGAACCGTATCTGCCCCTCCTTCCTTTTCCTCGTAGCTCAAAATTTCATTAAAGTCACCTCCCAGAAAAATTGGAAGATCAGTATCCTCACAGAGATAACGAATTAGGTTCCAAGTCTTGTACTTGTTCTCAGTTTCGGGCCATCCATAAACTCCTACAAACCTCCATGAAGCTCCACCCTCCCTAGCAACATTGCCGCATATGTGATTTTGGGAGAAAGAGACTAACGTAAAGTCCACCTCTTCTTTCCAGTATAAGCATAAACCTCCTTCTCTCCCTCTACTGGCAACTCCAAAAGCTCTGGGGAAACCAAGACGTTCTTTTAAGTCTTCGACAGCAGTTTTATTTATTTTAGTCTCTGATATAATTACCATATCAGGGGCATACATTGTGCTCCACCTACGGAGCTGACGAACTGTCCAGGGGTTGCCAATCCCCCGGCAGTTCCAAACAAGCAGATTCATTGGGACCGGTGGGGTTGGGCATCCCCAACCTCCGCCGATTTGTTAGGCTGTAGAGTAACGTGAGAAGATAATTTATTGCGTTTCTCATTCCCTCCTTCGCCATCCTCAATCTCCATATCAACTGCATCCAAACCTCTCTTTTGATCCCCTCCTAGAACTCCATCTCCTGATATTCCTTTACCCGCCCTACCTGCCCGCTTCCACTTCTTACCCCCCCAGATTCCCTGAATCCTCAGTACTGCCCATTACAAATGTAAGGGAGTCATTTGCAATGGTATTGGAAGCATGTTGCACCTCTTCTGCCGCTGTACTACTTGTTCCCGAAACTCCTCCAAGTAGAGTACCCAGGGCAAGTGCCACTTGATTTTCATCAGTACCTGCAGTGACCTCTTCTACTCTTCGTGGCTCCTCCTTCTGCACTGCTTGTTGACCCATAACCACCGCGAAGGTGGCCTTGCTCCCTTCTACCTTATCTTCTGCCTGGCCCAAGTTGATCACTTGTAAACCAGGTTGGTCTACTTTAGGGGAGCTAGCTTGCTCCCTAGTCACAAATAGTTGTGTCCGGCCCTTCGAGATCGTGGCAAGCTCCTCCATTTCTTTTGAGCGTCCTTTCCTTGGCGAGGCTCGCAAGCTCAGGCTCCATCCCAACTCCTTTTTCTTGTCTTCTTCTGGCACATTCAAGCAGTCCCTCTCCGAATGTCCAATAATCCCACACGCGAGACAGAAATAAGGGAGTCTCTCGTACTTAAATTCGACCATCACTTCCCTCCCTCTCCTATCCTTCAACTTCTGGTTACGCCGTATAGGTTTAGTTATATCGATCATTAATTTGATTTGTCGATAACGATCAAGCCCTAACACGTCCTCCTCAATGTCAAGAAACTC
Source organism: Spinacia oleracea (assembly GCF_020520425.1). Taxonomy (NCBI): domain Eukaryota; kingdom Viridiplantae; phylum Streptophyta; class Magnoliopsida; order Caryophyllales; family Amaranthaceae; genus Spinacia; species Spinacia oleracea. The sequence continues at coordinate 156,202,276 of NC_079490.1, read as the reverse complement.
ACCAACGCCTGCCGTAAGCGCCTTCACATAAGCGTTGGACCTGCAATTGAAAGGTAATTTGCAAACCCTAACCCAGAACGGCGATCGGTCAAGGATAACATTTTCCGGTTGTTCATCTCCTGCAACCTCCTTTAACACCACCAGATGGTTCTCCCAACACCACGGGCGCCCCATTAACACCTTCTCCTTATCCCTCCAATGGAAGAACTGGAAAGCAAAGAGATTCGGTCCAATAACCCTAATCACCATATTATTGGCAGGAGCCCATACTTTCATCATAGTCCGTTTAAAAGCGTCAAAATTGTAGGGGTCTTTCTGTTAAAAGTCTCCCTACCAGCAAAAGGTCCAAACTATTGTCAGTCTCCGAGCAATCAATCTCGCCTAAATCGATAATCCCACCTTCTTCATCGGCGATTTGCAGCGCAGAACATTTGAGAGCAAGGTCATCGGCCATGCCGGAGGTTATCGTCCGGGATGACGGAGAAGTTTTCTGTCTTTCGAGAAAGCGGCTGCCCTATCTTTCGAGGGAGGGTTTTGATTTTTTGCTCTTTAACAAAGTTGATAAATAATTCAGTACTTTGGGCAACATGAAGAGTGCGTGATTACATATGACAAGTAAATATATTTATTATCATAAAGATATGATGACTGAAACCAACAAAATGATTTGAAAGATATTACTAACATGAAACTATTTTTAGTTATATGTATTCTCAATTGATCTTATGATCATAAGAAATAAAACAAAAAACGTTGGCTTACAAAAATCAATTAAAATTACAGATAAGTTTTAATTTAATAAATATAATATCATACATGCTTGTATAAATCAATTAATATGAACTTACTTCGATTATGATGATTCTCTTTGTTGCTTTGTCGTTCTTTAAGCGTGATTCCCTTTATTTTTCAATGGAGGTTAGCGATGGTGCTGATAACGTGTTGTGAAATAAAGAGAAAGAGAAGAGAAATTGGGAGAGAACAACGGTGTATCTTATTCCATGAACAATGAGGTATATATACATACAATAGAATTGGGTTTGCTTGGGGAACAATAAACCATCTAGAATATTCCGGAAATATACTAGGAGTATAATGGGCTTCCACACAATATTTCATAATAAATATAATATTTTTCCATTTCTCTCTCCCCAACACCAAACTCAACACCAACAACATTTAACAACATTTATCAAACACCAAAAATATCATATCTCCTACATCATCTATACACCACCTACATTTATATCTCATGATATTGTTATGGATTAGTATGTAATCAAATTATTAGTGTCATAATTAATTGTTATTAATTAAGTTATTGGCATATTATTTGTTTATTAATTAAATTTTATAATCGGTTAATAAATATTTAATAAAAAAATGCTTAAAAATTAAAATAAGTAAAACTTCACTTGTTAAGTATATAATTTATATCAATAATAAACTTAACTTGTTACCTAAAAACTCGATCATTACAACCTTTAAATAAGTGATATTGCATACTACTAACATATAACTAATCAATCACTAGTTTGTTTACATTTTTGTCATACATTTTCAATAAGGTCTTCCTTGAGAGATTTGTGATCTAAAGTTAAACCAGAGAGGAGAAAATTAAGATTGTTTTTGTAATCTAAAGTGGATCAATATTGGGGTTTATTTATAGAGCATAAAAAATAAATACATTTATAATTTTATTTTATTTTTAGTTGTAATATTTATTTTATGGGCATTCTAAATTTGCAATGGGTATGTACTTTTAACACGATATATCTATGTCATAAATCACATTGCAATTAAAAAAAAAAAAAGATAACCAATAATTTTGGTTCCCATATGACACATGTCAATCTCTCCAAGCAAGATTTTGATTTTCCATTTGGTGTTCATGAACACTATTTTTTTTGGTTTCATTCTCTCTCTATCTTTCTCACTCATCTCACTATCTCTTTTATTATTTTTTATTCACTTCTCTCTCATAAAAAACAAACCAATATGTTTGATAACTATGGTCTTATTTTATGATTCTTTTGATAAAATATCTCTCTTTTATTTCTTTCTTTATTATTTTATATCTATTTCATTTATTCCAAAATGTAGAATCTCTTACCCTCACCATTACTCTTACATTCAATTATACCAAGATTTTATTTTTCTTAATCCCCTCCCCGATTCCAACCGAGACGAACATTAAAGAACAGAGAGGGTACTATTTTGTCTCATTTTACTTGCCTCATTTGACCAAAAACTCTCATTTGTTTTTACCAAATGAAAAAGTAAAATAAGACGATTCTTTACGGGTTCTTTTTCTATTTGATACAGAATGAGTATTGAGCCCCGGTTATTGGAGCATAATTTTGACTCTATCTTTATAAACACCATAATTAAACTTTCATCGAGTAAACTGTTTTCTTTGTTCTTTTTATATCTCCCTGATTATTGTTTATGAGGTTAAATTTTGGTAATTCATGTACATGGAGTAAGAAAATATATTCTTAAATGTGCAAACATTATAAAAAACATAAGTACTAAAACGAGAGGTTCTCTCTCTATGACTTTCTCTCACTAAAAAAACCAACAGCAAAGCCAACAGTGGTACTGTTTTTCTTCGCCTTCTTTCCCAAAATTCCTCTCCGAATCTAAGTTTTATACTCCAAATTTAAGTATCTCCAGATTTTCTGTCCTTGTCAATCATTAATGCATAATAAATAGTAGAGTTTAGTAAAGTACACCCTTTTCGTCTTCCAACTTGTTTAGACTTCTCCATTTCTGCCTTCTTTCTTTCTTTATTCCTTTCTCCTGCTCCTCCTACTGTTTTTTATTCTGCTGATTGTTATGTTTCATGTGGTCCTCCCTATAAGTGCAACCGTGTGTGTCGTTTGTTCCAAAATCTGTACTTGTTTTCTTCTAGATGCTTATGAGGATCTAGATAACCTAATAGCCATCTTTTCTGTTGACTCGTGGTAGTTTCGTACTAAAATAATAATATAACCAATTCAAATAATATTCAAATATCAGTCCTTAAGTGGAAGTTCAGTCCTAGCTGAGGAATATGGAAGTGGAAGTTTCTAAAAACTTTCTTCGAAAAAGGGGTCCTTATGTGGTTCCCCCGCCTGAGTGCAAGGACCCATCGGAGGATGAGTTCAAAAGGATGGTGGTGGGGAAATTCATCCATGATAGGGAGTTTGAGGAGGACTCAATTAAAGCATGGGTGTTCACTTGGAGTACGAGAGACATGGTTGAAGTTTGGAAGCAAGATGGCTTATATTTCTTTATTGTGCGACATGCAGAAGATTACATTGATTTGATGGGAAGATATCACACACTCAATTATCAAGGAGCGCTGATGGTGTTAAAAAACTGGTTTCCAGCAGCATCTTTCAAGTCTTTCAACTTTTCGGAAGCAGCTTTGTGGGTGAAAGTGGAAGGCATTCCCCTCACGTTTCATACGCTTGCAGTTGCTAAAGCCCTACTGGAAAAAGCTGGTTCATTTTCGTGCTTTGATGAGAGATCTCAGGAGCCAGGGTTCAAGAAATGGATGAGAGCTCTTGTATGGGTGAAAGTCTCTAAGCCATTGTTACCGGGGTGTTTCTTTGAATATCAGCCTGGCAAATCCATATGGATTGATTTTCGATATGAAGGAGTTTTCTTCTTCTGCAAAAGATGTGGCAAAATAGGGCATGAAATGTTGGAGTGTGTAACGCCATGGGACAAGGTTAGCAAAGAAATTAATGGTGTCATTGTAGAAGCTAGTGACTTGCGAGTTATGTATGGCCGAGAAGATGCACCGCTGTACTCCAACCGGATTCGGGGATTGCCAAATTATGATAAATTTCGTACCACCAGAGTTGCACTTGGAATTCTGCCCGTTTTGAACTTTTTTGGGGAATCTAGTGGAGATAGTGGTGGAAATGATGATGAGTCAGGGGGAAATGGTGGTAGGGATGATCCTGGGCCAAGTAGACGTCGCCGCCGTCGATATATGTCAGATACTGATTCAATTTCTTCGGATTCCTCCTGTGATGGTGGAGATGGAGGAAAACTGCGACTAGAACAGCATAAAGATTATGTGGGCAAAGGAAAACAGGTTATGAAATCTGCATTTGTTCGGTCGAATAGATTTCGTGGTGGATATGATATGGAAAGGGGAAACCACCACCAAACACCGACGGCGAATAGGGTGGCTACAGTATCCGCTCCGGAAAGAGAAGGGGGTAGTGTGAGAAGGTGGAGGGTTGTTGAGTATAACGAGGAAGTTCCACGTAGGAATTTACGTGTTGGCCCAGGAAATTCATTTAAGAGGAGAAGGAGCCGAAAAAAGGGAAAATTTAATCTTCCCTCTCTAATCGGACACGTGGAAGGGTCACAAGTGGCTGCCAAGAAGTTCTCACGCTCTCCGAGTAAGTTTCATAATGCTGGTTCAGCTTCCATTCAGCCTATTGGGCCAAGTATTAAAAGGCCAGTTTTTCATTTTCCACCCATACCTACTCAAGAGATTTCCAATTCATCTTCTTCAAACCCACACTTAAATATCCAGTCCCCACAACACACTTCACCAAGCAGCTTAAAAAAACCATCTTCGTCTTCTAGTACCCCGAATTCTGGAATGGGGGACTTTTTCCCTAGATATTGGACTGGTGATTTGGACCAGCCCATCTCTCCTGGTGCGGCCCATGATGATACGGTGTTGAATGAGCCCAATGATAGCAACCCCAGTTGGGCTTCTCCAATTCAAGTGCCATTTGAAAGTTCGGGTCACTCAGGTAATGGCCCTATTGATGATATGGATCATGATGGTCAACGATCAGACTCTCTTGCTCCAGTTCCAGAAAACCCGAATGATCAAGCCCACTCAGATGGAGAATTTGGTTACTATGGATATATATCTGAAGACACTTTTCCAGAGACACATTCTGGTTCTTGGACACAACTATGGCGAGATTTGGATAACATCGACTCTCCAAATTCTCCTTTAGGTTATCCAGGCTCTCATGAATCTCTTCAATCTGGATCGTCGAGCTCCTATCACTCGCAGTGTAGGGATATTCCCAGAGAAGAATTCCAGAATTTGTGCATATTTCAAACAATCATGGAAGATCAGGTTCAAGCAATAGAGGAAGCTAATTGCAAATCAATTGTCAACGGGTTGGACGTGATCACAACTCAGAAAGAGGGACAAAGGGGAGATGAGGAGACTATCAGCGCAAAGGTGGATTCGAGCAGCCCTATGCGACGGAAAAAGAACAGGGGAAATAGAACGCCAAGACCAAACAGGAAAGCAAATCTATATTTCCCTGGGGGAGTGGTGAACCCTGCTGATTGGAGGGCAAAAGATGCAGAGAAGAAGAAGCAACCAGTGTCTGAACCATACAATATTCGTATGAGGATGGGACGCCCACCAACAAAGAGAAGAAGAGAGGAGCTCCCCTGTCAACCTATGGAGCCATGTACGGCGAGAAAGAAGTGTAAAATTCATGATTCAGCAATCGTTCCGATCCCGAAGTTCAATGACATAATCAATGACTACTACAAAGCATGCTTCAGTGGTAATTTTGTGATAATAAGAGATGATGAGGACGGAAACAGACGTATCTCCAACAACGAGCAAGGAAGATCTGCAGCTTCTGAAGATGGAAGAGATGAATTAGCAGTTTCTGCGTCACTCAATGGCTTGGAGGTTGAGCCTGATCAACCTCAACGAGCACCATGAAGGTACTGGCTTGGAACTGTAGGGGTATTAATCAGTCGGATGGCCCTACAGTTCCATTTCTTATCTGGATCATCCGACAATTTTTACCTGACATAGTATTTCTAATTGAGACCAAGGCATGTAGTGCAGTAATTAGTAAAATAGCTCTTTCTATTAACTATGTTAAGTATGATTTTGTTGCATCAACCTCGAATGTTGGAGGACTTGCTGTTTTTTGGAAGCCAAATGTTAGGCTGGTAGTCAAGGATAAATCTATGAATTTTATCTCGTGTAAAATATGTGATGTAATGACTGGCGGAATGCATGAATGGGACTTAATTTTGGTGTATGGATCGCCGTATGTAGGAGAGCGTTTTTCTGTTTGGAATGATCTAGGTGGTGTGTTAGCAAAAATCACAAATAAAGTATTTTTGCTAGGAGATTTTAACCAGGTGGAGTTACTGAGTCAAAAGAAAGGGGGAAGTGCAACTGTCCCAGGTAGAGACTATTTCATGTTCTGGAGAAATTACTGGAACTTAATTGATTTGCCATTTTCGGGGGTACCATTTACTTGGTGCAATAATCGGGAAGGTGATGATTGTGTGTATGAGAGACTGGACAGGGGATACGCCACAGCGGAATGGCTTCAATTGCATGCTGAAGCTCGTATTTTAAACCTACCAATTGTAGTGTCGGACCATTCCCCAATTTTGTTGGACACCTCCCCTAGGCATAGGATGCAAAAACGAACCAAGAAGAGAGAAGAATGGTGTCTTGATTTTTCTAGACCGAAGGAGATAATAAAAGAAAAATGGACATCCCAGCATAAGGGATCACCCATGTACTCTTGCTCAAGGAGATTAGATTTGATTAAGAGAGAGTTGTTTATTTGGTGTAAAGAATTCAAAATAGCAAACAATGTCATATGGGATGAGGTGGTTAAAAGGTGTTCGGAGAAGCAGCAGAAAATAGAAGAGGAGAATGATGGGAAAGAGTTGGGGTTTAGGAGAGAACAATTTGATCAAGCTTTAATCAAGCTGGCTTATTGGAAGCAACGAGCGAAGGGGAAATGGGCCAGATTGGGGGATTCAAATACATCTTTTTTCTATCGCTGTGCAAAAATGAGGAAAACAAGAAATGAAATCAAGCTGCTGCAAAATAATAGTGGGGAATGGACAGCTGATAGTTGTTGTGGGGTTTTTCCGGTGAGATACCTTGGAGGTTTTCCGGTAACTATTAAGGATTTAACAAGATTGTATTTTTATAGAGAGAGAAAGTAGAGAGAAGGCAGAGCAGCAATTGCTCTTGAATGTATTGATTGTGACCCATTTTTCTAGGGAAGTGGGAATATTTATAGTACTAGGTTTTTGTGGGAATGACCTAATATTCCCCTTACATGATTGGCTGGGGAATGGGAGGAGGACACGTGTCCTTTCTCCTTACAATTCTCTGGTCCCTTTTGGCAATAGTGGGCTATTTAGGCCTATTGTGCTTAGTCATTCACTTGGGATACATACTAATTAAGCCCCTTTCCAGGTATAGGTTTTATACATACATTTATACACACTTAAATACATACATTGTAGATACCTAGATTAATACTCATGCCCCGGAGTAGACTTCGTATGATTTCTGCTTAGGGGGGCGCAATACGTGCCATGTGTCACATCCTCATTGGTACACGAAGGCACGGTAATTTTGCCCACAACATTTGCCCCTCAAGAATGGCATTTCTGGAAACACTTTCCGGGTATCGCTTCTTGACCTTTGATTTGCATCTTCATCTTTGGGTCAGGTGTTGAGGTGGTGACACGTGTCACCTTTCTCCATTTTGCCCCTCCCTATATATATAGAGGGGGGGGTAAATTTCATTTTTTTACATTTCGTTTTCACAGAGCTGTCTCATAGGCGATTTCCGGCGTATTCCCACCACCATCAGGCGATTTCCGGCCACCACGAGACTCATCCTTTTCCTCGTCAAACTCACCCTGTTCTTCGCGAAACTCATCCTGTTCTTCGCGAAACCCATCCTGTTCTTCACCGAGTACTTCGCAGATCTTTCAAGGTTAGTTTTCGCCTTTCTTTCTTGTTTTTGTTATCCTCTCGTCATTTTTCTCTTTGTTAGCGGCCGACCTCATAGTACTAGGTAAGGGTTTGAAGGTTTTATTTAAGATTTTTCCGCCGTTCATCTTTTGTCGGGGCGGACGTCCAATCGCGTCTTTTTCTTCATTGTTGGTCACTCCTAAGCCGTGCTTTGTTCACTATGCAGAAGGCATGGCTAGAACCAAGCAAACGGCAGATCCTACGCGCCTGCGCTTGCGGGAAGAAGCATCGACACCCCCTAGGGAGAGATATTCTTCCACCGCCCAGGCAGTCGACGAAGAATATGCCGAACTCTTTCAAGAGATCGACGAGTATGTCGAGGCGGGGGAGCAAGCGGCAAGCTCGTCAGAGGGTACAGCGAGCCAGGCAGTGGGGGAGTCAAGCGTCGCTCCATTGTCATCGGCCGCCGAGGAGCAAGAGGCTGCTCCCCAGCCTATTAGGCCCAGAGGGCGGGAGGAGGCCCAATTGCTTCCGTCAGAGATTCACCCAGATGTGGGCTGGATGCGGTGGCTAGACAGGCACGGGGCCAAGATGAGGGATGACCTCTGCGTGGGGGAAGGGTACCAAATGCGCGTGCCGGCCGGTCTGGACTCGACCGTCAGCCTGCTTGCCGAGGGAGAATTCCCCGTGTATGCCGCATCCATCAAACTCGGCATGAGATTCCCTTCACACCCCTTCGTTGTGGAGGTGTTAGATGGTTTTAACATTGGGGTGGCCCAGCTGACCCCCAACTCATGGGCGGATATCTTTGGCTATATTGCCAAATGTGCGCTGAACGACGTGGAGCCGTCTTTCAACGCTTTTCTGCATCTGGTCTCCCTCTCTCGTTCCCCCAGTGCCGCCAAAGGGTGGTTTAATCTGAGCAGCCGTGGTACCTACCAGACAGTGGTCGGCAAGCTCAGCAAATGGCATATGTGGAGGAAAAGGTGGGTCGTGTTTTACACGGACGACCAGGAGATGTATGAGAGGATGAGCCGCTGGAACTGCAACGCCAACTACATGGACCGTGACGAGCCCCTTCCACCCCTTACTGCCGAAGAGTGGGATCAGATAATGGTCATGTTCAGGGCCAACACTTACCACTTAACAGTGGACAAGAGTTTCCATGTGCCGGCCGAGTGGTTGCCGCACATTAGCCAGTTTCGGAACGAGGCCTTTCTAGCGGCCGTAGGCTTAGGATATTCTATGACTCGAGGTTGTATGCCAATTTATGTGCCGTTCCGCCTTGGTCTATTCATTTTTCTAACTTTGGATTTCTTTTGTTCACAGAGGAAGGAATGAGCAAGTTATCGGCGGCGGATACCGGGAAGGGCGATATGACCGATTGGATGGCGGACATCTATGAGGCCAAGATGCAGAAAGCCAAGGCCGAGTTGGAGGAGAAGGTGAGTATTCTCTTAGGTTGTTTTTGCAAGTTAAGCTTCTCCCGTCCAGTGTCTACAGTGGACGTCTTTTTAGTGACGAGCCGATATTCTGACATGTGACCCGTGTTTGCTAAGGTAGGCCTCGTCACTTTTTAATGACGGGCCCCTTAGTTAGTGTTTTTCCTGCGGTTGCCAAGGTGCGCCTCGTCACCTTTTAAGACAGGTCGTCCCCTTTTTTTTACAAGTGACTCGTGGTTGATAGGGTACGCCTCGTCATTTTTGAGACGGGCGTCCTTTTTAATGACGAGCCACTATTCTGTGAGTGACTTGCACTTGATAAGGTACGCCTCGTCATTTTTAAGACGGGCGTCCTTTTTAATGACGAGCCACTATTTAGTGACTTGTGATTGATAAGGTACGCCTCGTCATTTTTGAGACGGGCGTCCTTTTTAATGACGAGCCACTATTCCGTGAGTGACTTGTGATTGATAAGGTACGCCTCGTCATTTTTAAGACGGGCGTCCTTTTTAATGACGAGCCACTATCTTGTGAGTAACTTGTGATTGATAAGGTACGCCTCGTCATTTTTAAGATGGGCATCCTTTTTAATGAGGAGCCACTATTTAGTGAGTGACTTGTGAATGATAAGGTACGCCTCGTCATTTTTAAGATGGGCGTCCTTTTTAATGACGAGCCACTATCTGGTGAGTGACTTGTGATTGATAAGGTACGCCTCGTCATTTTTGAGACGGGCGTCCTTTTTAATGACGAGCCACTATCTTGTGAGTGACTTGTGATTGATAAGGTACGCCTCGTCATTTTTAAGATGGGCGTCCTTTTTAATGACAAGCCACTATTTAGTGAGTGACTTGTGATTGATAAGGTACGCCTCGTCATTTTTGAGACGGGCGTCCTTTTTAATGACGAGCCACTATCTTGTGAGTGACTTGTGATTGATAAGGTATGCCTCGTCATTTTTAAGATGGGCGTCCTTTTTAATGACGGGCCACTATCTTGTGAGTAACTTGTGATTGATAAGGTACGCCTTGTCATTTTTGAGACGGGCGTCCTTTGTAATGACGAGCCACTATCTGGTAAGTGACCTGTGATTGGTGACGAGGCCCAATATTTGACTGTCCTTTACTTTTTTTTTTTTTTTTTTTTAGCAAGCTAAGGACGCGGCTAGGGCGTCAGGGAAGAAGAAGGGGACGACTCTGTCCCAGCTGAAGAAGAGAGCTGTGCCAGCTGGCTCGGAGACTCCGAGTACCTTCAAAAAGCCCAAACCCATACCCCGCCATTTCGTGAAGAAGGACGAGTCGAAGGTTGCTGAGGGGGGTTGCCCTGATGACGATGAGATTGGCGTGGACAAGCCGTCTCTGGTTGTGGACTTGGTGTCCAAATCGAAGTCTGGTGGGCATCCGGACGAGCTAGAGGACCCTCTTTTTGGAATCCCGGCCGACGTCCGCTCTCAGATACCTGCGGAGGTGGCCCGCCGAGCTAGGTCATCGGGCGGTAAGTATTATTCGAACGTCGTTCAGACGTATCGAGCCTCCTCTGGAAGTTCTTCTTACTCTCCGCGTCATCCTAAGGCCGTTGTTTTTCCTATAGCCAAAGACAAAGGGAAGGATGCAGCTGCTGCAGAGGACGAGAACGTACCCGCTACTCCCCACTATTCGTCAAAGGATAGGGTGGCTATATGCCGTAAGGTTTTTAAGGCCATCCCCGCAGAGTATGTTGCTTCTCTTCCTGGCCGCAAGACTGACGCCCAGTTTGGTGCGATCCAGGCCACTCTTCTCGACGTAAGTCTATTTCCAACTTGCTTGTACTTGTCTTCTCTTTTAGAGTCATTTACTAACATGTAGCTCCTTTTGCAGTTGTTCTGCCGCATGGAATTCTGCAAGAGTTGGAAGACCCGCACTGCTGAGGAGCTCAAAGCTCAGGTGGCTGAGTCCACCCACCATGGCGACTATGCGTTCAAATCCATTGAAGAGGTCCGCCTGCAGATGCAGACGACCATAGACCTTCAAGCAAAGGAGGTAGCTGTGTTGAGGTCTGACAAGGCCGAGCTGCTTAAGAAGATCTTGGCGCAGGACAAAGACATGGTGGCAATGGTCGAGGAGGCTAAGACAGTGGCGGCGGAAATACGGACGCTTCAGGACCAGTTGCGGGAGTACCCTCAGGTCAAAGAGGCGGCTGAGGAAGCCGAGCATCTTCGTGGGGAGCTGGAGACGGCCAGATCGCAAGTTCGCACCTTGCGTGAGCGTCTTCTGGAATCCTATGATCAGGGGGAGCAAGCGACCAAGGACGCTGTTATGCACGCCTGGGAGAGCCACATGTCAGAGTATGATCTTGCGTGGTTCTAACGGCGAATGGAACACAGTGCCGCTGTGTTGGCTGCTGAGCGTCTTGGTCAGCCGCCCCCTGAGTTTGTATCATCTGATCATGAGGACGATGCGGCCGCTCCCTGATTTGCTTCCTTTCCCGCTCTTTAAAATTTTATTCAAGTGTTCCCGTGCCTAAGGGCAAAAAACAATTATTTTGTTAAGTTTTGGCGCTGCCGGCGTCTGTACCATTGTGCCTGCTGAGCACACAACAATTTTCTTTCTTTTTTGTTTTTGAATTCTGAGCTCTTTTACACGCCTTTCTACGGGCGTTGTTTTATAAGTAAATAAGTTGTTTTTGATGCTTCTCTTATCTCGCATTTATTTGCTCTTCATAATTTGATTATTCCTTAATCAATAGGCTTAATCAATAGGTATGGTAGCTAAGGTGCAACTGAGTGTACACTAAGCACGTTGGTGCCGCAGGCAACTGAGTATGCGCTAGGCACTACTATGGTCGTCTCTTTCTTTGGCGAGCGTGTCTATAACGATATTGATTGACGCAAGTCAATCAATAGGTATGATTGCCGCTAGACATGCTCGTCAAATGGACTGGATGGCCAAATGTTCGTGCCGCCGCACTTTTGAGCAAACAACCTTTGTCTCAAAGTTATTGGTGCCGCTGAGCTTTTGAGCAAACAACCTATGTTTCAAAGTTATTCATGCCGCTGAGCTTTTGAACGAACAACCTATGATTTATGGTTTTTTGTGCCGCTGAGCTATTGAGCAAACAACCTATGTTTCAAAGTTGTTCATGCCGCTGGGCTTTTGAACAAATAACTTATGATTTAAGTTTATTTGTGCCGCTGGCACTTACTATGCCGTACTGGTCGGCCAGCGGCTTGCTATACTGGGAAGGGAGTTGGATAGGTGATCAGCCTACAACTTGGTGCTAATCTGGGCCACTTCTTAGGCTTCAAACAATTAGTCTTGCTGAGAGTTTTTGCTAATCTGGGCCACTTCTCAGGCCGTCATACAATTAGGCTTTGGTTATGCATTGGAGTGTACATTTTTATATTCATTGTGCGAGCAATAAATATTACGAGATACATAGAGTAGTATTATTTATAACTTTGCAAGGCGAATTTAGCCGGTTACAAAAGTAATTACTACCCTACTATGACCATTAGAGGCCGCCCCTTGGGCAATGGATCGTGGTAAGTAAGACAAAGCTTAGCACATATCTAGAAGAAATATTTCTTGAGATTGTCGGCATTCCAAGTGCGCAAAATAGGCCGGCCTTGCATGTCTTGAATGCGGTAGGTTCCATCTCTAACCTCATCATAGATCTCGTAAGGTCCCTCCCAAGTGGGCGTCAGCTTACCCTGTTCATTTGCTCGTCCTATGGACTCCATTTTCCTGAGGACAAAATCTCCCACTTTGAGCACTCTATTAGAGACTCTCTTGTTGTATTCTCTTGCCATCCTTATCTTGTACAGCTGTTGTCTGAGCGCTGCATTTCCTCTAACCTCGGGCAGAAAGTCCAAGGCTGCTTTCATTGTCTCCCAGTTAGCATTTTCGTCATACAGCATGACTCTCAACGTTGGTTCACACATTTCTATGGGTAGGACAGCCTCGGCGCCATAGGCTAGCAAGAAGGGTGTTTCACCGGTTGAATTCTTAGCCGTGGTGCGGATGGACCATAAGACATTTGGCAGCTCATCAGCCCATAGACCTTTGGCTTCGTCAAGCTTCTTTTTCATTCCTTCGGAGATAATTTTGTTGAACGCCTCAACCTGACCATTGGCTTGGGGTCGTCCAACTGATGCAAAACAAGTGTGTATACCGTGATCTGCCAGCCACTCTTTCAGCTTAGGCGTCTCAAACTGGGGCCCATTATCGAAGACGATAGCCTGTGGAATCCCAAAGCGAGTCATGATGTTCTTCCAAATGAATGCTCTCACATCAGTAGTTTTTATGTTTTTGAGCGCTTCTGCCTCCACCCATTTGGTGAAGTAATCTACAGCAACGATGACATAACGCCTTCCTCCTGGTGCGGTCGTAAATGGGCCTAGAAGATCCATCCCCCATTTAGCAAATGGAATTGGGCTTGTAATGGGCGTCAGAACTCGTGCCGGTTGGTGTATTAGGTGAGAAAAACGCTGGCATTTGTCACACTTCTTGACCAGTGAAATTACGTCCTCCTTAAGAGTCGGCAAGTAATAGCCGGTTCGAAGTGCCTTTTCAGCCAAAGCCCTTCCACCAATATGCGAGCTGCACAACCCCTGATGAAGGTCTTCTAGAATTTCCTGCCCCTTCTCAGGTGTTACACATCTTAACAAAGGACGGGAGTAGGCCTTTTTATAGAGGGTGCCGTTCCACATTTCAAACCAAGAGCATTTCTTTTGAAGTTTTGCCGCTTCCCTTGAGTCTTCGGGCAAGACTCCATTCATTTTGAAGTTTACTATGTCATCCATCCATGTGGACGTTCTGTCAAGAGTTTCCACCTCCATTTGCTCAACACTTTTGTGCTCTTTTACCTCCCAAAACACGTGCCGAGGGGTATCACAAGACGCCGAACTTGCCAATTTTGACAGGGCATCAGCTTGGTTATTTTCCGAGCGAGGGACTTGCCTTACTTCAAAACTTTTCAGTGGCTCTACTTCCTGATGGACGGCCTGCATGTATTTGACCATAGTCGGATCCCTAGCTTCGTAGGTCCCATTAACTTGGCTCACAACCAGTTGGGAGTCAGATAGTGCTATAATCTCCTCGGCGCCTGCCGCCTTACACATTTTAATGCCACAAAGCAGGGCTTCATATTCGGCTTCATTATTTGACGCCTGGAAGTTAAATCGCATAGCATACTCAAAAGTATCTCCTTCTGGGGAGTGACAGATTATCCCTGCTCCACATCCATTCTGTGTGGATGAACCGTCTACATACACTGTCCACACCGTGTTTGTATTCTTGGCAAAGTCTGGCCTCGTCATTTCAACAATAAAGTCGGCACATGCCTGCCCCTTGACAGCTTTCCTCGGCTCATAGGTGATATCAAAGGCGTTCAGCTCTATTGCCCAATTCAGCATTCGACCTGACGCCTCCAGCTTTGTGAAGGGCAGTTTGAGCGGTTGATCTGTGTATACCACTATTTTGTGAGCTAAGAAATAAGGACGGAGCTTTTTGCTGGCCATGAACAGAGCCAAACCAAACTTTTCCACTGTAGGGTATCTAACTTCAGCATTTTGAAGAACATGACTGACAAAGTATACCGGCATCTGTATTCCCTCCCTCTCTGTCAGTAGAACGGCACTCAACGAGTGCTCGGACACGGCGAGATACATGTACAAAGTCTCTCCTAGCAAGGGACTAACAAGACGAGGCAAGGTATGCAAGTGCTCCTTTAATCTGACCAATGCCGCCTCGGCCTCGTCCGACCATTCAAACTTGGCCTTCTTTCTGACAGACCTAAAAAAGTAGTGGCACTTGTCTCCAGCCCTGGAAAGGAATCTGCCCAGGGCGGCCAAGCAACCTGTGAGCCGCTGGACCTCCTTCACTGTCTTTGGTGAGCTCATATCAATTACTGCCTGGATTTTGTCTGGGTTGGCTTCAATTCCTCTTTCATCAATCAAGAAACCTAAGAATTTGCCTGCCGTCACCCCGAACACACACTTCTTAGGATTCAACCTCATGTTGTAAGCTCGAATAGTCTCAAATGTCTCCCTGAGATCGGTTATGTGCGCCGCCCTCAGCTTACTTTTTACGATCATATCATCAATATAAGCTTCAATATTTCTGCCAAGCTGCTTAATGAACACAGTGTTAATAAGACGCTGAAAGGTGGCCGGTGCATTCTTTAACCCAAACGGCATCACCTTGTAGCAGTAAAGGCCTTGTTCAGTAACAAATGACGTTTTTTCCTGGTCGTCAGGCCACAACGGAATTTGATGAAACCCTGAGTATGCATCCATAAAGCTCATCATAGCATGCCCTATTGTAGAGTCGACGAGCCGGTCAATCTTGGGCAATGGGAAACTGTCCTTTGGACATGCCTTATTGAGGTTGGTGTAGTCAACACACATTCTCCAGGTACCATTAGGTTTTTTGACGAGGACCACGTTAGCAACCCAGTCGGGGTACTGACTAGGCCTGACGAACCCAGCCTCCATCAACTTTTGTATTTCCGCGGCTGCCGCCTGATTTCTATCTTCCCCATGGTTCCTTTTCTTCTGACGAACCGGTTTGAAGTTTGGGTCCACATTCAGCTTATGGACGGCCACAGCAGGGTCAATACCCGGCATTTCGTCCACTGTGAAAGCAAAGATATCTTCAAATTCTCTCAAAAGGTGGACCAACTCTGCCGCCAGCGGGTCGTCAGGAGAAATCCCGATGGGCACTACTCTGTCAGGTTTATCTGTGTTTAATACCACATTGAAATGGGCCCCAACAGGCTCTGGGCGTCTCTCTTCCATGTGCCCTGCTGAGATAGTTAATGTTTCTTTGACGACCTTGGGTTGCGTGTCGCCACATTTTCGTTTGTTGCTCGATGTCCCTTTCTCTTCACCCGTCCCCCATGCTTCTGGACTCAAGGTGGTTAGGTAGCAATCTCTAGCTTGTTGCTGGTCACCATGTATAGTGCTGACACTCCCATCGTCACAAATGAACTTAAGAAGCATCAGATGAGTCACAATGACAGCCTTTGCCCTATTCAACGTGGGACGCCCCAAGATGATGTTATATGCCGTCAGGTCCTTCACTATGAGAAAACGGACATCCATTTGCCGAGATTCCTTTTTATTTCCCATCCTCAGAGGAAGGGTAATTATGCCGACTGGGTGGATGATACTACCTCCGAAGCCTATGATAGGATAGTGGATTTTCTCAATCTTTGACGAATCATGTTGCAGCCGATTCAAGCACTCTAGACTAATTATGTCCGACGAACTTCCTGTATCAACCAAAATACGCCTAACCCTCAGGTTAGCAACTTTTAACTCAATTACCAAAGGATCGTCATGCGGGGTGGAGATTTTCCCACGGTCGGCCTCGCCGATTTCAACTTTTGGAAACGGGTCAACTGTGGCCTTGCCGGACAGCATCACTTGCCCCAATCGCTTGGCATAATCCTTCTGGCCCCTCATGGTCGGCCCGCCGGCGGCCAATCCTCCTGAGATGACTGCCACGCACTCTGGGTCGGTACGATTCCCATCTTCCTCCGAGGGAGGGGATTTGTTTTTCTTGTAGAAGGGTTTTCCAGAACCTCCCGTGTTCCTGCTGATATAACTTTTTAAGAATCCCTTGGTGGCTAGGCCGTCCAATGCCCTTTTCAAGCTCTTACATTCATTGGTGTCATGCCCAATGTCACTGTGAAAGTGACAGTACAGTTTGGGGTCCCTACTTTCTGGTGGCGACTTCATGGGAAATGGACGATCAATGTCATATTTGGACCCGACGTCCATCAGAATTGTGTACATGTCTGTGTTATACTCGAATCGCTCCCGATCATAAGTTCTGGGCCGTTTCTGACCTGCCGCTCCGGGGGCCCTGTCTGACTCTTTTGCAATAGCCCACGTCCCGTTAGGCCGGTTCTTCTTTTCGAATTTCTCCTTTTTTGCCGCTAGCTCGGCGGTATCACTTCCTCTGGGATCTTTCGGGACGCTGCAAATCTCTGTTGCATGAATGAAGGCCTCGGCCTCATCCAGCACTTCTGCCATTGTTCGGACGCTTTTCTTTACCAGATCAAACTTGAAAGAGCCCTTTTTAAGCCCTCGATTGAAGTTATCGAATGCAACACCATCTGGCAAATCCGGAATTTGCCCTGCCTCTAGATTGAATCTCTTCACATAACTCCTCAGGGACTCGTCCTTCCCTTGCTGAATCCTACTCAGATGCATGCTCGTCTTCTTCTCTTCCTTGTGAGCCATGAACCGAGTAGAGAACAATAGTTCGAGCTCCGAAAAAGAGCGAATAATTCCGGCTGGAAGTCTCTCGAACCACTTAGATGCTACTCCTTTGAGTGTGCCCGGAAAATACTTACACCAGGTTGAGTCAGTTGTTCCTTGGACATACATGTGATGCCGGTAAACCAAGAGGTGCATGTCCGGATCTGTGGTACCATCGTAAGCATCAATGTTGGGCGGCTTGACTTTGGGTTCCCTCGGGGCTCTCATGATGGAGTCTGCAAAAGGGGTGGTGTGCCCTAGGGCCATGTTGGACACCCCCTCCTGAATGTGATACACAGGATCTTGACGCCTTGAGTAGGGTAGCCGCTGGGAAGACTCGCGTCCGCGAGTTTGACGGGTTGGACGGGTGACCCCTGGACGCGCCTGGCTCAGATGCGTATAAGTTGGATGGGGGAGAGGTCTATCCGGCATGACGGGGGTTGACCCCGTGTCAGAAAGTTCAGACTCAGAGTCAGGCAATTGCTCTGCGCGTGGCTGCTCACGTCCTCGGGACGTTTCTCCGATCAGCCGCCGTGGCATTCGGCGTGGTAGGTAAGACATTGCCTGATTGGGCTGACTTGCTGGCGACTGTCTCCTCAGGTCCTCGCCTGTCAGCCTGGTCCAGACATTTGGGGGGCGCAAAGAAAGTGTTGGCCTATTGCTTGCCGGCCTCTCATGATTTGCAGCCACAGCAGTGGTGTAGATCAGCATACTCTTCTGTACCTCAGCATTAACTGTCTTTCCCACATCAGCTTGGAACTCAGCCAAAATAGCCCGAAGAGCACCCACAGAGACAGGCATATCAGGGTTCTCCTCTATTACCGTATCCACCCGAGGATCCAGGTGTCCTCCAGGAGGGGTGCGATTGGCCTGGTCGTCCTCCTCGCTGAGCACCTCTACCTCGGCAGCGTGACGAGGGGTGTGCCCGGCTGCAAATATACGCGCGGCATCTTCGGTGATTCTTGTGGCCGGCGTATGATGTTCAGTCGGCATTTCTCTTTCGAGGGGTGGCCGCTCTACTCGCGTAGGCCGCCCAGTATCGTTGTCCTGTCGTTGATCTTCCATGTTACCGTACCTCCCCACAGACGGCGCCAAATGTTGTGGGGTTTTTCCGGTGAGATACCTTGGAGGTTTTCCGGTAACTATTAAGGATTTAACAAGATTGTATTTTTATAGAGAGAGAAAGTAGAGAGAAGGCAGAGCAGCAATTGCTCTTGAATGTATTGATTGTGATCCCTTTTTCTAGGGAAGTGGGAATATTTATAGTACTAGGTTTTTGTGGGAATGACCTAATATTCCCCTTACATGATTGGCTGGGGAATGGGAGGAGGACACGTGTCCTTTCTCCTTACAATTCTCTGGTCCCTTTTGGCAATAGTGGGCTATTTGGGCCTATTGTGCTTAGTCATTCACTTGGGATACATACTAATTAAGCCCCTTTCCAGGTATAGGTTTTATACATACATTTATACACACTTAAATACATACATTGTAGATACCTAGATTAATACTCATGCCCCGGAGTAGACTTCGTATGATTTCTGCTTAGGGGGCGCAATACGTGCCATGTGTCACATCCTCATTGGTACACGAAGGCACGGTAATTTTGCCCACAACAATAGTGATACTATAAAAAGCCTCCTTCTTGGATATTTCAAAGAGCTATTCAAAACGAATAATGATGAAACTGAGCACTTAGAGATTCCAGAAAATCTTAGTAATCTTCTTGTGAAGCTCAACCAACAACAGAAGGAGATATTGAGCAAGCAATTCGATGATATTGATATAAAAAATGCAGTGTTCCAAATGGGTGGGCTGAAAGCGCCCGGTCCAGATGGTGTCCCTGCGGTTTTTTTCCATAAGGCTTGGGAGATAGTGGGTAGTGACGTTGTGGAGGCGGTTCTGTATTTCTTTCGTTCGGGATATTTGTTACGGGAGTGGAATTATACTCTCATTGCTTTGATTCCGAAAGTGGAATGTCCGGATAAACCTTCTCAATTCAGGCCGATTAGTCTGTGTAACGTTATTTACAAAATTGTTTCTAAGTGCCTCACTAATCGCCTTAAGTTAATTCTTAATGATTTGGTTAGTCCGTTTCAGAATGCCTTTGTGCCCACACGCCTAATGGGAGATAATTGTTTGCTTGCCCATGAAGTCCTCACTTATGTTAAACGAAGGAAAAAAGGCTTGCGAAGATTTGCGGTATTGAAAATAGATATGAATAAAGCCTATGATCGTGTGAGCTGGCAATTTATTGGTTGGATTCTAGATCATATGGGATTTCCTGCGCTTTGGAGACACTGGATCATGCAGTGTGTCTCAACGGTTTCGTATTCAATTCTTGTCAATGGTGAGCCAACAGAGGTGTTCAAGCCAAAGTGTGGGCTACGACAGGGAGACCCTATATCTCCATACCTTTTCATTTTAGTCATGGAAGTTCTATCGCGGATGATTCTACAACTTGAAGAGCAGAAGAGAGTGCAGGGCATTAGAATCACTAAACATTCTCCTTCTATTTCTCATTTATTTTTTGCTGATGATTCCTTGTTTTGTTTTCAAGCTAACACTTCAGCATGCAGGAACATTAGAAACACAATTGATTTGTTTTGCAAAGTCTCAGGAGAAGCAATTAACTTTGACAAATCCAACGTGATTTTTAGTCCGAATACGCCAAGCAATATTAAAAACGAGTTAAAGCAGATTCTTGGAACTCCATGCACAGATTCACTAGGGAGATATCTAGGCTGCAATATTGAGGTGGATGGAAGATCATCCCACGCTTTTGACCCCTTGGTTGAGAAGGTCCAAAAAAAGATCTCTTCTTGGAAGCACCTATCCCTCTCACCTGCAGGTAGACTCCTTCTGATAAATGGCATTTTAGCTTCTTTGTGCTCAAATGTTCTTGCAGTATTTCTGGTGCCGAAGTTGATCTCCAAAAAAATAAACTCCCTGTTAATGTGGTACTGGTGGAGGACAAGTTCGATGCACAGGGGTATTTGTTGGGTTAAACGAGCGAAATTGGAAGTGCCCAAGGGTATGGGGGGGATAGGGCTTCGTAATATTGTGATGTTTAATCAAGCCCTATTGGTGAAGCAGGCAATCCGTATTTATCAAAACCTAGACTCGCTCATCGCAAAAGTCTATAGAAAGGCTTATGGTACGTCACCATTGGAAGCTGGCTTATCAGGGAAATCTAGTGCCAAAGCCACTTGGGCTTATAAGGGCATGAGCAGATGTGTCTCTGCGGCAAAGACAGGATTTAGTAAGATTATTTATAGTGGTGATACATTTATGGCGAAGGAAAGATGGGTAGCCTCAGGCACACCACAACTGAAACAAGGCATACCGTATGACAGACTCAATACCACTGTGAACAGTCTGTTTAAACAAGGAACTAGAGAGTGGGATGCTGCAAGGATTTGGAACACATTTAAAAAAGAAACGGCCCATGAGATACTAAGTATCCATATCCCAAATGAAGAAAAACAAGATCAGTTTCTCTGGGTTGGAAATGGCCATGAAAAGATGTCATCAAAATCAATCTACGCAAGCCTGTTAAGGGAAAATAATGAAGATCACTGTGATTATTCCAGCTCCAAATTCTATAAGTTACTGTGGCATAGTTGTCTTCTACCCAAATGGAAGATTTTTGTGTAGAAGTTGATTAACAAGGCTCTTCCATTGCGCCCCAGAATGACTAGAAGAGACATAATGGTGGATGATAGGTGCCTTTTTTGTTGTAAAGATGCAGAAACAGAAGACCATTTGTTTCGAGATTGTGAGATAGTACAAAGAGTTTGGTACGCCAGCAGCTTGGGAATCAAGATAAATGGAGCTGCCCATATTAGGTGTGGGGATTGGGTGAAGAATTTCTTGGTTTACTTGTGGAAAGGTAATAAGGATGGAAGGCATGGCGACATAGAGTTTGTGGCGGTCTTATGGGCAATTTGGGTGACCCGAAATAATTTAGTTTTTAGAGGTGGTGAAGTAGACCCAACAGGTGTTATGTGGATAATTGAAAACCAAAAAAGTATGGCATGGGCAGCCATAGACGGGATAAAGAAAGGCATAAGCAATGGAGGAGATGTTGCGCAGGAGGGCTCCAGTTTAAAGACTGATGGTGTTTTGCTTAAGGGGAGCATCAACGACTGCAATATTCATATGCAAGTGGATGGAGCATGGAAAAAGGTGCGTAGAAAATTCGAACCTGAGGCAGCTATTGGTTGGGTTATAGAACGAAATGGATCTGTTTTAGCAGAAGACGCTTCCCCTGTTAGATGTAATAGCGCTCTGAAGGCGGAAGCTCTTGCTTTGCTTGGTGGGATTCAGCACGCTAAAAACCGAGGGTGGTGGGATCTGCATATTATAACAGATAGTGCAATACTGGTAGCGGCCTTACGTAATTTTCCAAACAGTCCTTTTGAAGTTGCGGCTGAATGTGCTGATATTATTAGAATTTCTCTAGGAATGAGAAATGTCTATATTAAGAAGTGTAGTAGGAATAGGGTTAGCAGGGCTCATTATCTTGCAACTATGGCAAGGAAAAATGGGTCTTAGGCTTCTCCTGTTTTTCTTAGTTTATCTGTTTGTATCTACTGCCAAAAAAAAAAAAGAAAAAAAAAAAGAAAATATATTCTTGTATATTCTTAATTGTTAAATCATTTCAATGTGTATTCTTCCAAACTACAAGTATAATTATTATTTTTGAGAAAAATAAAAGATGCTTACAAATACTTGTATGTAAAATAAACTATAGGCAATATATATTACACATCCTAATAATAATACCCAAATTCTTATATGAGACTGTCCTCACCATCAACTGATGGTGACACCGGTTCACATTTGTGAATTTAGGTATGTTACTTCTATAGTTTAGACATGTTACTTTTTTTTATAATTTTAGAGGAGGTACTTTTTTTAGTTTAGGTATGTTACTTTTATAGTTTATACATGTTACTTTTTTTTATACGGAGTAGTTTTAGGGGAGATACCTTCTTAGTTTAGGTATGTTACTTCTATAGTTTAGACATGTTACTTTTTTTTATAATTTTAGAGGAAATATTTTTTTTAGTTTAGGTATGTTACTTCTATAGTTTATACATGTTACTTTTTTTTTTAATAATTTTACAGGAGGTATATTTTTTAGTTTAGGTATGTTACTTCTATAGTTTAGACATGTTTTTTTTTTTTTATACAGAGTAGTTTTAGGGAAGGTACCTTTTTAGTTTAGGTATGTTACTTCTATAGTTTAGACAAGTTACTTTTTTTTATACGGATTAGTTTTAGGGCAGGACCTTTTTATTTTATATATTACTTCTATAGTTTAGACATGTTACTTTTTTATATAATTTTAGATGAGGTACTTTTTTAGTTTAGGTATGTTACTTCTATAGTTTAGACATGTTACCTTTTTTTATACGGAATAATTTTAGGGGAGGTACATTTTTAGTTTAGGTCTGTTAATTCTATAGTTTAGACATGTTACTTTTTTTTTAATATAATTTTAGAGGAGGTACTTTTTTAGTTTAGGTATGTTACTTCTGTGCTTTAGATCTGTTACTTTTTTTATAGTTTTAGGGAAGGTACGCTATTGGTTTCGCGCTCGTCACACCATCAAGTTGATGGTGTGACTGGTCTTACAGGAGACGCGCTGGTAATAATAATAGCAGGTTACGAACATTTATCAACATTTCAGATAGTTTTGAAAATATGGTACTTCGCATCGAAAAGGTTTTGCACACATTAAGTATAAAATAAATTTATTGTATATCGGGGTTAGTTTTACACAGTTTTTGTTAATTTTAACATATTCTGATTAACTTATACTCAGTATATTATAAACATTTTAAAAGAATTATGGAGTACATAGTTACATTTATATATTATTGGTGATTTTGAAAATATAATTTTTATTAAAGCGAAAAAATGTATCACTAAAAATAAATAACTTTTACATTATAGGGGGTAAATTTTAACTTTTTGACTTAACTTTTACTCCTATGTATGATATTTATTCTACACTACCTTTAAATAAGTATTCCCTATACCCATTTATATTTTTTACGTATTCCGTTTTGGGTGTTCCATTTTAATTTTTACATTTGTAATCCTTTTATATTGTAACATAAATTTCTTTTTATTCTGTTAAAAATCGTGTAAATAATTATTTTAATCAATCAAATTCATTTGTAAACTAAATCTTTCACACTTTCACAGTAGGACATTAAACCTCACAGTTTTCCAATGTCATATTTTGGATAAAGGGAAAACATTATCAATAAACGTAATTTGCAATGTTTAAATAAATAAATACTATGTAAAAAGTTTATTAACAAATTGCGTGTATGATAACTAACGTAAAGAATAAAAAAGTACGGATGAGAGTATTTATGAACTCTGAGTTGATTTTTATTACCGTAATTAGGAAGTATATGTAAGATTATCCCAAAGGACTTTTTGGTGAAAGAAAGCAAATAAGAAGGAGAGAATCTAGGAAGGGAGGCTCCTTTGATGGGACAGAAGGAGAAGGAAGAGGGGAAGGGAGGCGCGGCTTCTTCGTATTCCTCATGTGATGTTGGCAACTTGGCATGGCATGTTGTATTGTTGTGCCCTGCACCACACTACATTAGTACATTGCCTTCTCTCCCTCCTCTTTTTATCTTTGTCCCCACTTTTCTTTGGACCCCGTACCTCTCTAATACGGTCAGAAAGACAAGTGTATCCCTTAAATAAATACGGAGGGAGTATTATCTTCTTAGTAATATGGCTACCTCTAATATAATTACTCTCTCTTAATATGTTTACGCTTTCTTTTTACTGGATCCGGATGAATCATTACAAATTATAAACAGGAAATGAATGATTTGAACAAGACCTGATTAAAATAAGGGTTAAGTTGGGTTCGGGTCGGACCATGTCTTAAAAATTATTCCCATTACGGCCATGTTCACTTTACCTTATCATTGTTACTTATTGGATATATCTTATTAAATTACACCAGACTAATAACATTCATACACATCAGACCAGGATTTTTAATAATATAATAAATACTTCATTTATTCTTATTTATATGACACAATTCGGTTTTTAACACTATTCACACATGCTCCTTTGACTTCCTTTTGTGATTTATGCTTAATAAGAAAAATATAGTCGTGTGGGGTTTTATTAGATTCGTCTCAATAAATACTTTTTAAATATCAAATTTTTATAATTTTTTCTTATCCATAATGGAAGATATTAATGTTTGAAATCGTGTATCGGCAAACGTGCCCAAATAATTGTGTCATTTTAAAAAACGGAGGAAGTAATAATTATTATGAAATTTTGGTATTTACTACCTGAAAAATACACTATTTTTTGTACTTATTACCTTATGAAATTTTTATTTTAAATTACTACCTTAAACTTCTAATTTTTTTTTTTACTTACTACCACTTTACAGTTTTCTCGTTTTAAAATTAAGATATCTCTTTCGTTTCTTAATCATTTAAAGTGATTTAAAGTACATTATTTTCCTTTTTCTATAGGGATTTCATTGAAAATAACATTCAAAAAAATTCGTTTGATAATTCATAAATATTTTAAAATTTTACAAATAATATTTAATTCGTTTTACCTTTTACAAAATGTTAAAAGAAATATCCCTATGGAATCCTTACACATAAATGAGAAAATTGAATTTTGAATCACTTAAAATGATTAAGAAACAAAAGAGATATCTCAATTTTAAAATGAGAAAATTCTAAAGTGGTATTAAATACAAAAAATTGGAACTTTTAAGGTTGTAATTAATTTAAAATAAAATTTTCATAAGGTAGTAAATACAAAAGTGGTGTATTTTTAAGGTAGTAAATACCAAAAAATTCTAATTATTGTGATAATTATTATAACATTCGATCCAGAGCAACGCAACCAATCCTAACGTTCCATCTTTCCTTTTCAACGGTTGCGCTTTGCCTTGAATAAGAGTGTCGGAGCTCAGTTAGTTGCTCTCATCCAACTTTGTGTAAATGGTTTAATAATAATAATAATAATAATAATAATAATAATAATAATAATAATAATAATAATAATTATTATTATTATTATTATTATTATATTATATTATTATTATTATTATTATTATTATTATTATTATTATTATTATTATTATAACTTGTTAGGAATTAAACACAACCTAGTTAAATCAATAAGAATACAAAACGACTTTGAGTCAAAATAAAGCTTGTAGTATAAAGGCTACAAACTACATCAAACAAGGATTCAAAGAGTTATGGTGGACTTGATGATGATGGGAGTCTTGTTCCTAAGACTCTTAAGTGGTTTAATTTATATGTTGTGTAATGCCTCGACCTCTAATTCAAGTAATTAAGCAGCGGAATTAACCTATTTTGGTCGGGACATTACTGTTGTAACTCCCTTTTGGGATTTACAAGACGAACATCATATTATAAGCTATTAAATCTCCACATTATCATAATAATCCTTTTATTTCCATAAAAGCACATAATTTAATAAAGAGTCTTACTTAATTTATTACAACTTAACATTAACTAGGTGAACATTGCTATAGTGAAATCCTCGTCATTACTCGTTTGCGTTGTCCCAGCAGTACCTAAAACAGAAAATAAAACAGTGAGCCGCAAATACTCAGTAACGAGCTATTGTAGCAATGAAACATCACGTAAATTCATTTGATTTGATAAAAAAATGGAGAATAGAATATAGTAAAACATTTAACAAAACATCATTTCAGAAACACAATTTCTTTAACCTTTTTCCTTTTTAGAATTATTCTGATATTTAGGACCTTACAGGCAAACATGGTAGGACGTCTCCTACGAACAGGGGAAGTCAGTGCTTCATAACAGGGGGGAGCCTGGGCTCCATGTCAGGGGAAGCCAGTGCTTCATATCAGGGGGAAGCTGGGTTTCATATTAGGGGAAGCCAGTGTTTCATAGCAGGGGGAGCCTAGGCTCCATATTAAAAAAAAAACTTGACCATTTCTTGCACTCTCATTTATCATATTTACATTTCTTTAATGGAATAATAATCATGAAAATGTCAGTCATTTAGAGTATTTCAGTAAATAATAAAATCCGGTCATTTAATAAAATCATTTCTTTCGGGAACAATAATTCATTAAAACAATACTTTTCATAAAGCCGCATTATCATAAAACAATTCAATCAAATCATACTTGTAATCTCGCAAATCATACAACATGTTGCAAAACATCAATCATTACATCATTTGTACATAAATTCATTTCGAAGGGTTTGCGGGTACTAGCAATAACCGTTACCTCAATTCCGCGATTTTGCTAAGCTTTTTCCTTGGTTCATTAATTCTTCCTGAGCTCCGAGTCCGATTTCTTTCAAAATATTAAATTATTGAATTGGTATTAAAACAATAAATACTTTAAAACCAATATTTTATAAATAAGGAATTTAATTTTATAATTTCATAAATTAACGAAAATATTATTTAAATCAAATTTCAGTGAAAGTGTACATTTATATTAAGTTATCATTTAAATCCTTTATTGTCAAACTAATAGAGTAAGTAGCCACTGTTTTCATAAAACATCATCATTAGTGAGTAAATGGACAAAATAAAACTCACTTTAGGCATTGGCCCAAAATGAAAGGTTGGGCTTGCTTTGGAAAATAAAATAAGTAAAGTTCCAAAGTGGAGCTTGCTGCCTGCAAAGCAGTGCAAAGCAGGAACAAGGAACAGGGGAGACTCGAATGTTGCGATTAAACCAAAAATTAGAACAGACTTATCTGATTCGATAAACTGAATGAAGAACAATTGTTGCGTCGTGGACACCCACTGTCCTAAAAGATGATTCCGCGCTACCTCCCGGTGTAGTAGAACGGAATGCAATCGCCCTCCAGGATTAACGCAACTCCGACGTTGTGTGCACTCACAAAGCCGGATGGAGTCAGAATATATGCCCAAAACCGAGAGCAATTTTTGTGAGAGAAATAATGTGTTTTCGATTTTCTAGATGAATGATTTTCTGTGTGTGGAAGGAATCCGAAATTCTGATTTAAGTAATCAAGATGAAAGCAACCCAACAGAAAGAAACGGCTGAATTAATGAGGATTTCAACAGCCAAAAACAGTCAGAAATAATCAATGTTGTAACAGACGTAATTAATGGTAATTAATCCATACAGATTCCCGTAACAATGACTTACCAAAACGGTCCAGTTACCAAAAAGAATAGGGTTGACCCAAAAAATCCACTCCACGCCCGCGAACCGCATTCCCAAGAGCCTAAGTACCAAGGCCCATGGCCCACGGCCCGAGGCCCGAGCCCGGCGCGTGCTCGTGTATGATATGTGTCCACGCATACCACTCTCACACTTTCTTAAACAAGAGTTACACCCATTCCCCAATTAATAAACAAGGAGAATATGAAGAGTTTTTTCCATGTGGAACTCTCTTATTTTTCACTCTATTTTTCCTTTGTGTTTCCCAATGAGAATTTCCAACAATCCCCCACAGGTTCGAATATGTGGAAAAGAAAGAAGAAAGAGAAGGATATTGTTTTTTGGGCAAAACAGAACAATTGAATAGGTGTCAATGTCTTTCGACTTGAATTAACACTTAGTGATATTTAAGCTATGATCTCTTTCCTACCAAGTGACTTTCGTATTGAACTTGATAGGGAGTTAGAAACCCGTCACTTAAAGCAAGCAACTGAACATGTACGATATTCTGACTCTGCGAATAAAGTGACGCCTTATACTGGTCATACGTCCGACCTGGATATGCTCATATGTGCTCTAGAGAATAGCCCACATCACATTCTCATAGGAAGCGGCCACACTTCCACACTTACGTAGGTGAATCCCATGAAGTGTGAGATACCTTCACACCACCAAACATATGGTATGGGTTCATTAAGAGCAGTATGCTCAACCTCTTTCCGATTGTAGCAAGCACATTATAACATCTAGGGGGTGGACAAAAAGTAAAATTTTGTGCTTCCGAATTATAACATAATGTCGTCTTTTGAACTATGTGAGTAGGAGTTCATTATTTTACAATTCACTCAATGGGCTTCAGGCCCATCCTTTTCGATGTTTCCAAAACTAGTTTTCTACACAGGACTTTCGTTAACGGATCCGCAATGTTCATTTCAGACTTTACATAGTCTAGTGATATTACCCCATTTGACAACAATTCTTTGACGGCCTTGTGCCTCAAACGAATGTGCCTTTTCTTCCCATTGTAGGCATGGTTGTTTGCCACAGCAATAGCCGCTTGCGAATCACAATGAAGTGCAACTGAAGGAGCTGGCTTCCCCCACAGCGGAATATCTGCAAGTACATTTCTCAACCATTCTGCCTTATGACCTGCCAATTCAAGAACAATAAACTCATATTCCATATTAGACATAGCAGTACAAGATTGTTTACAAGATTTCCAAGACACGGCTCCACCCCCTAGGGTGAAAACATAACCACTGGTAGAGTTGATTTCATAATTGCCAGAAACCCAGTTGGCATCACAATAGCCTTCCAAAACTCCTGGAAACTTGGAGTAGTGCAAACTCCAATCCATGGTACCCTTAAGGTACCTATGCAATCTCTTCAAAGTATCCCAATGTTCATGACTTGGGTTATAAGTGTACCTGCTCAATCTACTCACAGAATAAGCAAGGTCAGGTTTAGTGTAGTTCATGTTAGGTTATGATACATATGATAATTCATAAATCATGCGGAAAAACCATAAAGCCAGGAAAGCATATTATTTACACATAATCATTTAGCATAGAATAGATGCATACATGTTGTAGCGTGCCTTCCCTAGCTGCGCCCGAACCGAACAAGAACAAGTCTTTAGGACTCCAAATGTCGTCCCTCCGTAGATAGTCCACAGTACGTCCGGATCCGCCTCAAGTTAGACCAACTAGAATCGCCCTTAAGGTGCTTAGGATTTTCGGCTCTTATTACATGTGTATGGCTGATTTATATTTCAAAAACTTACCCTTTGAATACTTCAATCGTACCCATAAATTGTGACCCTAGGCACTTATTTATAGGAGTATGGAAAAGGAATTGTAATCCTACTAGGATGTGGATTTGTTAATTAGAACCTTATTAGGACTCTAAATAACAAAGCAAATCTAATAGGATTAGGATTTTAATCTTTGCACAAAATCCTAATAGGATTAGGATTTCCCGTACACGCATCGTACAAGCCGTGCACCCACGCAGGCCTTGCGGCCCACGACAGGCGCACAGCCCATGTGCGGCGCTGCGCGCGCGCGCGCCCTTGGCTGGGCCTGGCCTTACGCTGGGCCTGGTCGAGGCGTGCGTTGCTGCGTGCGGCTCGCTGGGCGATGGCCTGGCTTCGTGCTGGGCCTTCGTCTAGCGGGCCTCGTCCGATGCTAATTCGTACGATACGCTTCCGATTAAATTCCCGATTCCGGAATTCATTTCCGATACGAACAATATTTAATATTTCAGATTCCGGAATTAATTTCCGTTTCGAACAAATATTTAATATTTCCGTTTCCGGAATTATTTTCCGATTCCGATAATATTTCCGATTCTGACAATATTTCCGTTTCCGGCAATATTTCCGATTCCGGCAATATTTCCATTTCCGATAATATTTTCCGATACGTACCATGTTTCCGTTTCCGGCAACATCTACGACTTGGATAATATTTATATTTCCGATACGATCCATATTTCCGTTTCCGGCAATATCATCGTTTCCGATGTATTCATTTCTTGCTTGTGACGATCTTAGCTCCCAATTGAAACCAAGATCCGTCGATTCCGAATATCCATAGATAGAGTATTTAATGCCATTAAATACTTGATCCGTTTACGTACTATTTGTGTGACCCTACGGGTTCAGTCAAGAGTAAGCTGTGGATTAATATCATTAATTCCACTTGAACTGAAGTGGCCTCTAGCTAGGCATTCAGCTCACTTGATCTCACTGAATTATTAACTTGTTTACTTAATACTGAACCGCATTTATTAGACTTTACATAGAATGCATACCTTGACCAAGGGCATTATTTCCTTCAGTCTCCCACTTGTCCTTAGGGACAAGTGTGCATTTCCTAATTCCTTTGTATCTCGATGCTTGCTCTTGAACATAAGGTAAGAGTTGTCATCCTTATTATGTCCAGAGGTGTTTCTCGGTTTCAGAGTTCAACTGATCAAATAAACAGATAATCATAGCCTATGATTCATCCGAGCACGGCCATGCATTTCACAGTTTCTAGCTCTCCGAGTGGCCTTGTACAACTTTTAAGCATCTCATCCCGATTTATGGGAGGACAATCCCAATCTTGCGATCTTGATATTAGACTTCGTTTGATAGGTGATTACCTGAGCGTTGCCTTTATAGCCTCCTTTTACGGTGCGACGGTTGGTCAACGTCAAAGCAACCAGTTCTCAAACAAGTAAACTCAAATCACTCAGGTATTGAGGATTTAGTGTCTAATAATTTTAATGAAATTTACTTATGACAGATTTTCATCTCTTACAGTAAAGTTTCATAGGTCTTGTCCGATACTAGTCTTCCCAAAGTAAGTATCTATGCAAATGATTATGACATTGCCATGTCCACATAGTTCAAGAAACAGAACTACTAGTCATCTTGCATTCTAGTCGTCTAACGTTTTCTATGCGTCCAATTTTATAGAAAACTCCGACCAGGGACCATTTTCAACCTTTTGACATTCAAGTTCACTTGATAGACATTTCTTAGTCACAGGACTGGTCCTGACAGTCTATCTTGAATATATCGTCAAATTGAAGGGACTCATCATTTAATACTAAACCAAGATTAAATGGAATATGAAAAATACATTTCATATATGATAAATGTTCAACCCCAACGTTTTACAACCATGGGCCTCTAACCCATCTTTAAAACATTTCATGGAATTCAAAGCTATGCTTGATTTCCAGTGCTACAATGTGAGTGTTGCTTCTCGCTTGTTGCATAGGTTTAGTTATAATGCTTTGCTAATCTTAATATCCCTTTCACCGAATGTTTTTCGAGGTAGGATGATAAGATCTTTTCAGTTTGTTTATTATGTGATCTAGTCTTTCTTACTTAAATAGTGGTTCTACGCATTTTGCAATGAAGAACCATCAAGTCAGCAGACATGTGATCCAGCCAAGTTTAGTGAAGAACTTTTTAATGTAAACAACTCAGTTTTATTGCTTCTTAGGCAATAAGTACTTCTACTTCAACTGTATAGGTTGCTAGTGATGCTTTGGTTTGGATTTACTTATCCAAGCAGTTCACGGATATGTGGAAGACTTTCCAGCTGTATCTTAGAACATAGAAATTAATATTTAATTTCCCACGCAACAACTCATGGTCTCCAATCCATGTTGCCATTTCAAAACACGATGCTCTATAGCTCGTCCTTATCAATGGTTAACTCCAAAGGGTCTTGCTTGATCCTTTGCCAGTGTTTATGCGTGTAGCATCAATATTTAGCATATCTTTATTTCCTTGAATCAAGAACTATTCCTATGTACCTTTTCAAGTACCATAAGTATTCTTGATCTCAATCTAGTTGATCTTCACTTAGATCAATAGAGATTGGTATATGTTCGTCATGCCTAAAGTCATACGATACGTTTTTGGCGATCCTCATATTATATCATACATGATAAATTCTTTTGCAGAATAATTCCCAATTGAATTCTATTCATGTAACTTTAGCTCATCTAGTTTCAGTAGATACTAAATCCAGCTAAATTCTTTGACATATAATATAGGTTAAGAATCTTACTTAGATCCTTTGATGTTTAACTTAGTAAATGCTTATACATAGTTCAAACATTCTTTACTTAGATTTATTCACATGGGTCGAATATCTCCAATGGAGTCTTTCGTGTTTGATTTAGTAAATGCCATTACTTAATCCAAAACATTAATATAAGATCTTTGTAAATAGATCTTAATACCCAGTATGTACTAAGTTTCTCCTTGGTCCATCATTGATGAATAATTTCAAATCTAAGTCATTAGCATTTGAATGTTATTTCACAATAGAGAGATATGTGTGTGATACACACAGGACCAATTAAGTTTTTATGTACTCCCACTAAACTTCTTATATATCTATAAGAATCATGTACATTTTATGAAACTAAAATGCTTATTAGCTTCACTAAAATACAGTTCCAATTCCCAATTGCTTGCTTAAATCTGTACTTAGATTTCATAAGCTAGCATTCCTTTTCAAGCATTTGTTTGGATCCACAAATCCTATGACATGCCATGTACAAAGTTTCTTCCAACATTTGACTGAGGAAGATGTTTTGTCATCCAATTGCCATATGTACCAATATTCAATCATTGCTTGAATTATAGACTTAAGCATTACGATTTTGCATGAGGCTTCAACACAATCCACGCCGTGAGTTTGCTTGTAACCTTTAGCAACTAATCTAGCTTTGTGTGTGAACACAATTCCATGTTTGATTGTTTTTATCTTTAAAACCAACTTGCAACCAATAGGTGTAAAACTATTTTTGCAAATCAACAAAATTTCAATTTTGTCATCAAAACATTGAGTATGTTTTATGGCCTCTAACCATTTACAACATTTGAGTCTATATATGGCCTCTAACCATTTTAGGGAATCTGGATTTTGTCATAGCTTTCTTACAAGTCACAAACTCATTAATCTTTGGGATAATAGTTTGACTGCAAGTTGTAGGTTTCTTCACTATCTAATAGAAGAATCGCATAGTTTCAGTGACTTGAACTCTATGCCTACTTGGGTATAGAACATCAAACAAATAGAATATCAATAGCCACTTGAAAGTCCTTTGAATATTCTGTTTCTCCTTGAAGCACTTGTGAAGTCTTCTAAGAGATGTCTATTCTCTAAAACCACTTCAAAAGTCCTTAAAGAATAAGTTCGGATTTTCTGAAGCACTTCGAAAAGCCTCCGGAATGTCCGTTTATGTTTGTTGTTCGCCTTGAACACTTTCGAGGTCTATTTTCTCCCACTTTTCATTTTGGAAACGAATCTCCAAAAGGACATTATTTCGAGCAAACAAACATTATGTTCTCAAAAAATCGTGGTAGAAACAATACCCTTGTGTCTCATTTGAATAAATCATAATGAAACATATATCTAGTCAGGGCCTTAGTTTGTCGAATAACAAACACTAAGCTCCCACTGAGTTTAGCAACTCCCTAGATATATATTATGAAAAGATATTCTGAAATTACTTTTCAACAGCTTTGACGGATTTGGTTTAGTTTGGTGGTAGTTGAGCATTTTGTTTTAGAAAATATAGGAAAAGTCTTAATGATTGATCATTGATCGAATCAAGTATTAATTGACTTCGATTATTCCAACTTTAGATATGCCATATCTTATGGAGCTAGATTGTGAATTTTACTACACACAATCATTGATGATCATTCTTGGTATAAGTAATCAACAACATGATCTAACCTAGATCTTTATGATTTCTTGAAAAGTGGATTTTATACTTCTGAATCTTTGAACTAGCCAAACAGATTCAAATTTATATCACTTTGAGTAAATAAACCTATATTCACTCAAATCCATGTGAAATAATAAAGTCATAAAATCTTTCTTTAGCTTTGAACTCTATTGTCTAGG
Organism: Spinacia oleracea; assembly: GCF_020520425.1. NCBI lineage: Eukaryota > Viridiplantae > Streptophyta > Magnoliopsida > Caryophyllales > Amaranthaceae > Spinacia > Spinacia oleracea. The sequence goes on along the minus strand of NC_079490.1, from coordinate 156,168,201 downwards.
AGTTCTAACAACAGTTCATATCGTTTGTTACTTTCAACAAGTAAGACTAGCTTGTCTTAAATTGATCTAGAAATCAATCAACTTTCAAAAGTCCATCGAAATAGAGCTTATGAATGTTAACTTGTTGATATGGTCTAAGCAACAATGCCAAAGATTAGTGGAACTCAAATCAAGGGGTTGATTTGAACCTAATAAAGTTTTATTGTTAAAGATTTGTTTGTTTTAATCAAGCATATTGACTCAACCCGTAAATGACCATTTCATTCAAACAAACAAACATTGTTTTTGTTCTTCTGAATGTGAGTCTTTTTGTGTTTGAAAACAGAAATTTAGGTATGCTGATTATGGAACAAAATAGCCATTAAGTTCCAGCCTTTGAAAGGACTTAAAACAAACCAGATGACCCTACAACTAATGTAGCATTGCCATGCTTCATTTCCCACTTGTAGGTCATTAGTGTAGCCTAGCTTCCATTGTTTGAGTTATTACCGAAGTAAGAACCTCAAGCGGTATATGATACCAAGGAAGTTTGATTGCTAGGTCACTTTTCTTTAAACATAAACTTTAAGGTAGAAACGGAATCGTAAATTCCTTTCATTTGTTCCTTGTTTTCCTATTTCTTGTACCCTTTCTTATAGTCTTAAGAATTGAATTCTATAGTGTTGACTTTTATACTTTGTTTAGACATGTTCGATGTCATTCCAACAGAGTTCTTACCATTTTATTTATGTTGAATATTCTGTTTCAACTAGATGATCTTACCAGAAGCTTCTAAAGTTCTCTAAGCATCAATCTATTCGAATGTCTAGGGACTAGACTCATTCGAGAAATAAATGGACAAAGATATTAGGTTGTTAACCATTGGTAAGGCTGAGCGTTTAAACTCAATGCTTTATGATCTCAAAACTACATTGTATTTTGAATTCACAAGCACCAATTGGTTTGCCATTCGATTTTGATATTCGAAAACAACCATAAAAGTCGATATAAGAAACGTACATTATAAGTTGCTCATTTTCTCTCATTTCCGTGAATCGTTCTTGGATTCACTACCAATCGAGGAAATTTACTGTTACCTTTCTAAAAGGATTTATTGCAGTGCAAGATATTTAATTATAAACAATAATTAAAACATACATTGAAGCATGCAAAGTCTAAACATTTATCATGAGTAATAACTTGAAAAGCAATCATGCAATTTAAACAAGTTATTAGCATTTTATTCGAATTTATTGTTCCGGCAGGTGTGAATAAAATGATTCCAAGATCCTAAAATCATTGAAGAATTAAGCCGAGTTTGTCGACTTAATCCTAAAACATCTTAGGTAAGCAAAAACCTTTTGCTAATAGTCTAGAAACTATTCTTGGTTGATAGGTACGTCTAAGAACTTATTAGGTAAACCTATCGATTTTGCCACGACATAAAAGGACTCCTTACTTATATCGTTGAGTTTCACCAAAACTAACATGTACTCACAATTATTTGTGTACCTTGCCCCTTTAGGACCAATAAGTAACACCTCGCTGAGCGAAAACTATTACTAGATTGATGTAAAGGATATCCAAGTAAGTGTATATTTTGGCATGGCACCTTTTAACTCAATTTTTAAGTTTGGAACTTAAGGCTCTTACTATGTTGGTTAGATTTTAAGTGAACTAAAATCCTTAATCATGCAACATAATCAAGCTTTGATCTCATGCATATTTAAGACATATTTAAAAGCAATAAATAACTTAAAACATGCATAAGATAAATGTGATCTAGTATGGCCCGACTTCCTCTTGAAGCTTCAACTTCAAAGTCCGTCTTGAAAATCTCCGTGGGAGGCACCATTTTCTTCAAATAGGATAAGCTATAATTAAAACTAATTACAACTATTTGATGGTACGCAGACCATATTTGAATTGAAAAACAACTTTGGTACTTTAGACCAATTACATTCAAATTAATGGTACGCAGACCATATTTTCTATCCTATTTGGGCCATACTAGTCACTTCATAACCTGCAAAACAGTACATATACAATATATACCATTCACCCATTCATTATCATGAATGGCCCACATAGCTGGTTAGTAAAACACATTATGCATCACATAAACATTTGCAGCAATTAATCAAGGGCACCAATAATCTACAAATTATTCAGTCCTTATTAATTCTAATCAAGTTGTTTTAACCTGAAGGATTTGTAGACCTAATCAAGAGTATATGACTAAAAGGGCTCCCACTTAAACCAATAAATTCATATGCTTTACTAATTTTAAACATAAAAATGTATTTCTAGTCTAACCGGAAACATACAAATTTAATTAAAATTTAAAGCTCATATAAATTTATAATTGAATCCACAAATTTAATTTATTTTCAGTCGTATTTAAATTAATTCATGATTTTAATTTTAGTAAAATAATTAGAATAAATAAAATTTCTTCTAATTACAATATTCAAAATTAAAATCCAAGAAAATAATTTAAATTAATTAAAATTACGTAAACTGAAAATTTCAAATTAAAATTTCAAAACGATCTAATCGCAACGCAACAACCCCACGCAACGCACGCCCATGGGCCACACGCACACAGCCATCGCTGGCCATGTGCGCGCAGCCCATGCGCTGCGTCGCATCGCTGCTGCTCCCCATCGCAAGGCGCGCGCCAGCGCTCGTCGCAACAAGCACGCTGCTGACCATCGCTGGGCGTAGCGTTCGTCGCACGTCGCAACAAGCACGCTGCTCGCCATCGTTGGGCGCAGCGCTCGTCGCACGTCGCAACAAGCACGCTGCACGCCATCGCTGGGCGCAGCGCTCGTCGCACGCACACTTGCGCTCGCTGCGCGCAAGGCTCCGCACACTTGCACGAGGCTCCGCACGCTTGTGCGAGGCAGTGCGCGCTGTGGCGCAGCACGCTTGCTGCCCACACGCGACTGCTCGTGCCTTGCTCTCGCCCTTGCCCATGCGCCCATTGCTCACAGCCCACGACACAAGGCAGGGCTGCTGCCTTGTGCTCGTGCACGATGCCCTTGCTCGCTGCATTCGTACCGCATGGGCGACGAGCTCCCTTGCTCGTCGTCGCATGCCCGCACTATACAACACCCCTTAAGGGTAACACGTAACGTCCATTGCTTTGTGCGTGCAAGTTATATGAGCGAATCGCATAAAAATTAAGAATTTATTTTCAAAATTAATGACAAATTAATAAATAATATTAATTTCATAATTTTAGGGCGAAAAATCGAAAATTTATTATTTAATTGATTTCCGATTAACATGGATTCAAGTCTAGGTCATAAAAATTTAAAATTTAACATAAATTTACAATTTTTATGGTGGTTTTTAATCATAGGTATCTAATTAAATTATAACTAATTATGAAAATCAAATTAATTCTAAATTATTCCAATTTTCAACAAATTAATCATAATTACAAATTAGATTGCATAATTAACAAGGCTAGGCATTCAAACTTGTTAAACATATACAGTAGGTCAATCGAAAATTCAAGATTTATCAACAAGAATCGCAAATATTTAATTTAACATCTTAAATTTACGAAATTTTGCATTCGAAAAACTAAAACCTCCGAAAAGTCATAGTTAGGCTTCGAATTTGAGAATTCAAGGTTCGGCCAAAAAGTACTAATTTTGTCAAAATTTTAGAATGCCTTTTACATGCGGAATTGACACAAAAATCACTCGATTTGGATGAGTAACGAAGAAACTGCCGAAAAACTGCGTACGTATAATTAAATAAACGCAATTTGCAATTAATTAACATTTACGAAAATTAATCACCCCTTTTAAATCTTGCAAATTTGTAATATTTAACCATGTTCATGCAATTTAGATTATGAAAATAATAAGAGGCTCTGATACCACTGTTAGGTTATGATACATATGACAATTCATAAATCATGCGGAAAAACCATAAAGCCAGGAAAGCATATTATTTACACATAATCATATAGCGAAGCTTGTGCATGGGCGTGCGGTGCTCGTGCGTGCGTGTGTTTTTGTGTTCACATACGAAACCTAAAGCATATAGGATTCGTTTAATGATTAAATTCCTAATCCTAAAAGATAAATTAATTAAATAAGAGTTCTACTAGGATTCTAATTTAATTAATTCGTATCCTAATAGGATTCCAAGTCCTTTTCCATAACTCTATAAATAAGTGCCTAGGGTCACAATTTATATACACAATTCGGAGTATTCAAACAATAAAAAGCTAAGATTTTTAAGTAGAAAAATCAGCCATATTCTTGCCCTATTAGCCGAAAATATATAGTACCTTAAGGGCGATTCTAGTTGGTCAATCTTAAGGCGGATCCGGACGTGCTGTGGACTATCTACGAAGGGACGACACTTGGAGTCCTAAAGACTTGTTCTTGTTCGGTTCGGGCGCAGCTAGGGAAGGCACGCTACAAAGTGTATGCATCTAAATTATGCTATATGATTATGTGTGAATAATATATTTCCTGGCATTAAGGTTTTTCCGCATGATTTATGTTTTTTTTCATATGTATCATAACCTAACAGTGGTATCACGAGCCTCTTATTATTTGCATAATCTAAATTTCTTAAACATGGTTAAATTTTACAAATTTGCAAAGAATTAAAAGGGGTGATTAATTTTCGTAATTGTTAATTAATTGCAAATTGCGTTTATTACATCTTGATAAAATGGATCAATTCAGTTTATGTTAAGGATGGGGATTGGTGGGATTTTGTCCCTACTAGTTCTTCTAGTTGGTACTGGAAGAAAATCTGTGATACTAAAGAACAAATCAAGCAAGTGTTTACTGCTACTGAATTCTGCAATATGCCTAAATATTCTGTGAAATTGGTGTATAATAAGCTCATTGGTTCCAAGCCCATGGTTCACTGGGACAAGATGGTCTGGAATAGACTTACTGTTCCAAAACATAGGTTCATCTCTTGGTTGGCAATTCAGCACAGATTGCAAACAACAGCAAAAATGGCAAGAATTGGAGTTAGCTCAACTTCAGATTGTCTTCTCTGTGGTCAAGCCCCTGAAGATCATGAACACTTGTTCTTCAAGTGTCCTTACAGTAGCAGATGTCTCACTGATTTGAAGAGTTGGTTGGGGATTCAAAGCTCCCTTACTACCTTACAGAGAGGAGTTAGACAACTGTCTAACAGCAACAGTTCCAAATTTAGGAAAAGTGTTATGTATGCTAGCATGGTTGCTTTGATCTACCTGATCTGGAGGAGTAGAAATAGTAGTTTCTAGGATAAAGCTTTCCCTACTGTTTTGAATGTAATGACTCTTTTAAAGCATACAGTTAAGAGTAGAGTGATGGCTGTAATGCCAAAGAATGTAAGTAGGAAGGATAGTTTGTGGTTTCAGAATCTCTGAAACTTAGTTGTGTTGTGCTTGCTCTTGTGAGGAATGGTCCAACCTAGTTGGTTTGTTCCCCTTGAGTTAGCCTAGGTTGTTTTCTGTTTTGTGGAAATTAATATTATCCTTACTTGCTTAGCAAAAAAAAAAAAATTGCGTTTATTTAATTATATGTACGCAGTTTTTCGGCAGTTTCTTCGTTACTCAACGAAATCGAGTGATTTTTGTGTCAATTCCGCATGTAAAAGGCATTCTAAAATTTTGACGAAATTTCTATTTTTCGGCCAAACCCAGAATTCCCAATTTCGAAGCCTAACTATGACTTTTCGGAGGTTTTAGTTTTTCGAACGCAAAATTTTGTAAATTTGAGATGTTAAATTGAATATTTGCGATTCTTGTTGATAAATCTTGAATTTTTGATTGACCTACAGTATATGTTTAACAAGTTTGAATGCCTAGACTTGTTAATTATACAACCTAATTTGTAATTATGATTAATTTGTTGAAATTCGAATAATTTAGAATTGATTTGATTTTCATAATTAATTATTGATTTAATTAGGTACCCATGATTAAAAACCACCATAAAAATTGTTAATTTATGATAAATTTTAAATTTTTATGACCTAGATTTGAATCCATGTTAATCGGAAATTAATTGATTAATAAATTTTCGATTTTTCGCCCTAAAATTATGAAATTAATATGATTTATTAATTTGTCATTAATTTTAAATTAAAAAGTTTTAATTTTTATAAAATTCGCTCATAAAAGTTGCACGCACAAAGCAAAGGACGCTACGTGTTACCCTTAAGGGGTGTTGTATAGGGCGGGCACGCAACGACGAGCAAGGGAGCTCGTCCCCCGTGCGGTACGAATGCAGCGAGCAACCAAGCATGGCGCGCGCACGAGGCAATGCTTGCTGGGCGTATGTGCTATGCATGTGCATGGGCGATGGGCGATAGGGCGTGGCACAACAAGAAAAGGCGCGCGCGGGGGAGAGCGAGAGCTGGGTCGCCCAGCAAGCGCTACTCCGCGCACCAACGAGCGCTGCCTCGCCATCGATCGATTGCTCGCGCCCAGCGAGCGATGCATCCCTTTGGTAGCTGCTGCGAAGCGAGCGAGCATGCTGCGCGCAAGCGTGGCTTGGCTTGCTGCGTTTGCGCGTGGATGTTGCTGCTTGTGCCATGGCTATGCGATCAGTCGAGGGGCATTGATGCCTCGTGCACTCGAGGGGCTTGGGCGCAAGCCCAAGTGCCTCGTCGTGTTACGATTGAGTCATTTTGATTTTAATTTTGGATTTTCAGTTCGGAAATAATTTTAATTAATTTTAAAATTTATAATTTAAATTGTTTTCTTGGAGTTTAATTTTGAATATTATAATTATTATAAATTTTAATTTATACTAAATATTTTACTAAAATTAAAACCTTGAATTAATTTAAATTCGTTTAATTCATTTGAAAATAAATTAAATAAATGGATTCGATTATAATTCTATATGAGCTTTAAATTTTAATTAAACTTGTATGTTTCCGGTTAGACTAGAAATACATTTTTATGTTTAAAATTAGTAAAGCATATAAAGTTATTGGTTTAAGTGGGAGCATTTTTAGTCATAAAATCTTGATTAGGTCTACAATCCTTTAAGGTTAAACAACTTGATTAGAATTAATAAGGACTGAATAATTGGTAGATTATTGGTGCCCTTGATTAATTGCTGCAAATATTTATGTAATGCATAACGTGTTTTACTAACCAGCTATGTGGGCCATTCATGATAATGAATGGGTGAATGGTATATATTGTATATGTACTATTTTGCAGGTTATGAAGTGACTAGTATGGCCCAAATAGGATAGAAAATATGGTCTGCATACCATTAATTTGAATGTAATTGGTCTAATGCACCAAAGTTTGTTTTTCAATTCAAATATGGTCTGCGTACCATCAAATAGTTGTAATTAGTTTAATTATAGCTTATCCTATTTGAAGAAAATGGCGCCTGCCATGGTGAAATTCAAGACGGAGTTTCCAATCCATTTTCAAGACGGACTTTGAAGTTGAAGCTTCAAGATGAAATCGAGCCATACTAGATCACATTTATCTTATGCATGTTTTAAGTTATTTATTGCTTTAAATATGTCTTAATTATGCATGAGATTATGGCTTGATTATGTTGCATGATTAAGGATTTTAGTTCACTTAAAATCTAACCAACATAGTAAGAACCTTAAGTTCCAAACATCAAAAATTGAGTTAAAAGGTGCCATGCCAAAATAGCACTTACTTGGATATCCTTTACATCGATCTTAGTAATAGTTTTCCGCCATAGCGAGGTGTTACTTATCGATACTAAAGGGGTAAGGTACATAAACAATTGTGAGTACATGTTAGTTTAGGTGAAACTCAACGATATAAGTAAGGAGTCCTTTTATGTCGTGGCAAATTCGATAAGTTTACCTAATAAGTTCTTAGACGTACCTATCAACCAAGAGTAGTTTCTAGACTATTAGGAAAAGGATTTTGCTTACCTAAAAGATTTTAGAATTGAGTCTAAATACATAATGTGCTTAATTCTTCAATGGTTTTAGGGTCTTGGAATCATTTTATTCACACCTGCCGGGACAATAAAATCGAATAAAATGCTAATAACTTGTTTGAATTGCATGATTGCTTTAATTTTCAAGTTATTGTTCATGATAAATGTTTAGACTTTGCATGCTTCAATGTATGTTTTAGTTATTGTTTGTAATTAAATATATTGCACTGAAGTAAATCCTTTTAGAAAGGTAACAGTAAATTTCCTCGATTGGTAGTGAATCCAAGAACGATTCACAGAAATGAGAGAAAGTGAGCAATTTAAAAATGTACGTTTCTTTTAGAGACTTTTATGGTTATTTTCGATATCAAAGTCGAATGGCAAACCAATTGGTGCTTGTGAATTCAAAATACAATGTAGTTTTGAGATCATAAACGCTCAGCTTTACCAATGGTTAACAACCTAATATCTTTGTCCATTTAAATCTCGAATGAGTCTAGTCCCTAGACATTCGAATAGATCGATGCTTAGAGAACTTTAGAAGCTTCTGGTAAGATCATCTAGTTGAAACAAAATATTCAACATAAACAAAATGGTAAGAACTTTGTTGGATTGACATTGGACATGTCTAAACAAAGTATAAAAGTCAACACTAAAGAATTCAATTCTTAAGACTATAAGAAAGGGTACAAGAAATAGGAAAACGAGGAATTAATGAAAGGAATTCACGATTCCGTTTCTACCTATAAGTTTATGTTTAAAGAGAAGTGACCTAGCAATCAAACTTCCTTGGTATCATATACCGCTTGAGGTTCTTACTTCGGTAATAACTCAAACAATGGAAGCTAGGATGCAGTAATGACCTACAAGTGGGAAATGAAGCATGGCATTGCTACATTAATTGTAGGGTCATCTAGTTTGTTTTAAGTCCTTTCAAAGGCTGGAACTTAATGGCTATTTTTTTCCACAATCAGCATACCTAAATTTCTGCTTCAAACACAGAAAGACTCACATTCAAGAAAAACAAAAACAATGTTTGTTTGTTTATTTGAATGAAATGGTCATTTACGGGTTGAGTCAATATGCTTGATTAAAAACAAACAAATCTTTAACAATAAAATCTTTACTAGGTTCAAATCAACCCCTTGATTTGAGTTCCACTAATCTATGGCATTGTTGCTTAGACCATATCAACAAGTTAACATTCAAAAGCTCTATGTTGATGGACTTTTTAAAGTTGATTGATTTCTAGATCATTCAAGACGAGCTAGTCTTACTTGTTGAAAGTAACAAAAGATATGAACTATTGATTAGAACACCTAGACAATAGAGTTCAAAGCTAAAGAAATATTTTATGACTTTATTATATCACCAGGATTTGAGTGAATATTGGTTTATTTACTCAATGCGATATAAGTTTGAATCTGTTTGGCTAGTTCAAAGATTCAGAAGTATAAAATTCACTTGGCAAGAATTCATAAAGATCTAGGTTAGATCATGTTGATGATTACTTGAGACTAAAAATGATCATCAATGATTGTGTGTTTGATTTCACGATCTAGCTCCATAAGATATGACATATCTAAGTTGGAATGATCGAAGTCAATTAGTACTTGATTCGATCAATGATGAATCATAAAGACTTTTCCTATAATTTCTAAAACAAAATGCTCAACTACCACCAAACTAAACCAAATTAGTTAAAGCTATTGAAAAGTAATTTCAAAATATCTTTTCATAATGTATATCTAAAGAGTTCCTAAACTCAGAGGGAGCTTAGTGTTTGTTATTCAACAAACTAAGGCCCAAGTATAGATATATGTTTCATTGTGATTTATTCAAATGAGACACAAGGGTATTGTTTCTACCACGAATTTTTGAGAACATAATGTTTGTTAGCTCGAAAAAATGTCCTTTTGGGATTCGTTTCCAAAATGACAAGTGGGAGAAAATAGACCTCGAAAGTCTTCGAGGCGAACAACAAACATAAACGGACATTCAGGAGGCTTTTCGAAGTTCTTCAGAAAATCCGAACACTTATTCTTTAAGGACTTTAGAAGTGGATTTAAAGAATAGACATCTCTTAGAAGACTTTACAAGTGCTTCAAGGAGAACAGAATATTCAAAGGACTCTCAAAGTGCCTGTTGATATTCTATTGTATAATGTTCTATACCCAAGTAGGCATAGAGTTCAAGTCACTGAAACTATGAGATTCTTCTATTAGATAGTGAAGAAACATAGAGTTCGGGTCAATGAAACTATGAGATTCTTCTTTTAGATAGTGAAGAAACCTACAACTTGCAGACAAACTATTATCATGTAGATTAATGAGTTTGCAACTTGTAAGAAAGCTATGACGAAACCGAGATTCCCTAAAATGGTTAGAGGCCATATATAGACTCAAATGTTTAATTGGTTAAAGTCCATAAAACATACTTAGTGTTTTGATGATAAAAATTGAAATTTTGTTGATTTGCAAGAATAGATTAAACACCTATTGGTTGCAAATTGGTTTTAAGGATAAAAACCATCGAACATGGAATTGTGTTCACACACAAAGCTAGATTAGTTGCTAAAGGTTACAAGCAAATTCATAGCATGTGTTGAAACCTCATGCATAATCATAATGCTCAAGTCTATAAATCAAGCAAAGATTGCATATTAGTACATATGGCAATTGGATGACAAAACTTATTCCTCAATCAAACGTTGGAATAAACTGTATACATGACATGTCATAGGATTTGTGGATCCAAGTAATACTTGAAATGAATGCTAGCTTATGAAATCTAAGCATGGATTTAAGCAAGCAATTGGGAATTGGAAATGTATTTTAGTGAAGCTAATAAGTATTTTAGTTTCATAAAATGTACATAATTCTTATAGATATATAAGGAGTTTAGTGGGAGTACGTAAAACTTAATTGGTCCTGTGTGTATCACACACATATCTCTCTATTGTGAAATAACATTCAAATGCTAATGACTTAGATTTGAAATTATTCATTAATAACGGACCAAGGCGAAACTTAGTGCATACTGGGTATTAAGATCTATTTTCAAAGATCTTATAATGTTGTTTTGGATTAAGTAATGGCATTTACTAAATCAAACACAAAAGACTCCATTGGAGATATTCGACCCATGTGAATAAATATAAGTAATGAATGTTTGAACTATGTATAAGCATTTACTAAGTTAAACATCAAAGGATCTAAGTGAGATTCTTCACCTATATTATATGTCAAAAGAATTTAGCTGGATTCAGTATCTACTGAAATTGAATGAGCTAAAGTTTACATGAATAGAATTCAATTGGGAATTATTCTGCAAAAGAATTTATCATGTATGATATAATATGAGGATCGCCAAAAACGTATCGTATGACTTTGGGCATGACGAACATATACCAATCTCTATTGATCTAAGTAAAGATCAACTAGATTGAGATCAAGAAAAACTTATGGTACTTGAAAAGGTACATAGGATTAATTCTTGATTCAAGGAAATAAAGATATGCTAAATATTGATGCTTCACGCATAAACACTGGCAAAGGATCAAGCAAGATCCCTTTGGAGTTAACCATTGGCAAGGACGAGCTATAGAGCATCGTGTTTTGAAATGGCAACATGGATTGGAGACCATGAGTTGTTGCGTGGGAAATTATAATATTAATTTCTATGTTCTGAGATACAGATGGAAAGTCTTCCACATATCTATGAACTGCTTGGATAAGTAAAATCCAAACAAAGCATCACTAGCAACCTATACAGTTGAAGTAAAATTACTTATTGTCTACGAAGCAATAAAACAGGGTTGTTTATGTTAAAGAGTTCTTCACTGAACTTGGGTAGATCATATGTCTGCTAACTTGATGGTTCTTCATTGCAAAATGTGTAGAACCACTATTGTAGCTAGAAAGACTAGATCACAAAATAAACATACTCAAAAGATCTTATCATCCTATCTCAAAGAACATTCGATGAAAAGGATATTAAGATTGGCAAAGCATGATAACTAAACCTATGCAACAAGTGAAAAGCAACACTCACATTGTAGCACTGGAAATCAAACATAGCTTTGAATTCCATGAACTGTTTTAAAGATGGGTTTGATGAAGGAAATAATGCCCTTGGTCCAAGTATGCATTCAATGTTAAGTCTAATAAATGCGGTTCAGTATTAATTAACAAGTTAATAATTCAGTGAGATCAAGTGAGCTGAATGCCTAGCTAGAGGCCGCTTCAGTTCAAGTGGAATTAATGATATTAATCCACAGCTTACTCTTGACTGAACCCGTAGGGTCACACAAATAGTACGTAAACGGATCAAGTATTTAATGGCATTAAATACTCCATCTATGGATATTCGGAATCGACGGATCTTGGTTTCAGTGGGAGCTGAGATCGTCACAGGCAAGAAATGAATACTCCGGAAACGATGATATTGCCGGAAACGGAAATATGGATCGTATCGGAAATATAAATATTATCCAAGTCGTAGATGTTGCCGGAAACGGAAACATGGTACGTATCGAAAAATATTATCGGAAATGGAAATATTGCCGGAATCGGAAATATTGCCGGAAACGGAAATATTGTCAGAAACGGAAATATTATCGGAATCGGAAAATAATTCCGGAAACGGAAATATTAAATATTTGTTCGAAACGGAAATTAATTCCGCAATCGGAAATATTAAATATTGTTCGTATCGGAAATAAATTCCGGAATCGGGAATTTAATCGAAAGCGTATCGTACGAATTAGCATCGGACGAGGCTCGCTAGACGAAGGCCCAGCACGAAGCCAGGCCATCGCCCAGCAAGCCACACGCATCACCAACACACGCCAAAGCCTCGACCACGCCCAGCGCAAGCCAGGCCCAGCCGAAGGCATGGGCGCGCGCGGACAGAAGCATGGGCCGAGCGCTGTGCGCTCAGCGTGGGCCGCAAGGCCTGCGCGGGTGTACGGTGCTCGTGCGATGCTCGTGTGCGAATCCTAAAGCTATCGGGATTCAATAAAAGATTAAATCCTAAACCTATTAGATAAAGTTTATTTAAATAGAGTCCTAGCAGGATTCTAATTAAATAAATTAGTATCCTAATAGGATTCCAATTCTCTTTCCATACCTCTATAAATAAGGGCCTATGGTCATTGTTTATACATAAGTTTTCAAGTATTCAAAGCTAGGATTTTTAAGCACAAAATCAGCCATAACTCTTGCCCATTTAGCCGAAAATAAGTAGAACCTTAAGAGCGATTCTAGTTGGTCAATCTTAAGGCGGATCCGGACGTGCTGTGGACTATCTACGGAGGGACGACACTTGGAGTCCTAAAGACTTGTTCTTGTTCGGTTCGGGCGCAACTAGGGAGGGCACGCAACAAAGAGTATGCATCTAAACTATGCTAAATGATTATGTGTAAATAATATGTTTTCCTTGCTTTATGGTTTTTCCGCATGATTTATGAATTGTCATATGTATCATAACCTAACAGTGGTATCAGAGCCTCTTATTATTTTTATAATCTAAATTGCATGAACATGGTTTAATATTACAAATTTGCAAGAATTAAAAGGGGTGATTAATTTTCGTAATTGTTAATTAATTGCAAATTGCGTTTATTTAATTATACGTACGCAGTTTTTCGGCAGTTTCTTCGTTACTCATCCAAATTGAGTGATTTTTGTGTCAATTCCGCATGTAAAAGGCATTCTAAAATTTTGACAAAAATAAATTTTTTCGGCCGAACCCAGAATTCTCAAATTCGAAGTCTAACTATGACTTTTCGGAGGTTTTAGTTTTTCGAATGCAAAATTTCGTAAATTTAAGATGTTAAATTAAATATTTGCGATTCTTGTTGATAAATCTTGAATTTTTGATTGACCTGCTGTATATGTTTAACAAGTTTGAATGCCTAGCCTTGTTAATTATACAATCTAATTTGTAATTATAATTAATTTGTTGAAAATTGGAATAATTTAGAATTAATTTGATTTTCATAATTAATTATAATTTAATTAGATACCTATGATTAAAAACCACCATAAAAATTGTAAATTTATGTTAAATTTTAAATTTTTATGACCTAGACTTGAATCCATGTTAATCGGAAATCAATTGAATAATAAATTTTCGATTTTTCGCCCTAAATTTATGAAATTAATATTATTTATTAATTTGTCATTAATTTTGAATATAAATTTTAAATTTTTTATGCGATTCACTCATATAACTTGCACGCACAAAGCAATGGACGCTACGTGTTACCCTTAAGGGGTGTTGTATAGTGCGGGCATGTGACGACGAGCAAGGGAGCTCGTCGCCCATGCGGCACGAAAGCAATGAGCAAGGCCATGGTGCACGAGCACAAGGCAGCAGCCCTGCCTTGTGTCGTGGGCTGTGTGCGATGGGCGAATGGGCGAGGGCGAGGGCAAGGCACGAGCAGTCGCGTGTGGGCAGCAAGCGAGCTGCGCCACAGCGCGCACTGCCTCGCGCACGCGTGCGGAGCCTCGCGCGCAGCGAGCGTAAACTCGCGTGCCACGAGTGCTGCGCCAAGCATCAATCGCTCGCGCGCAGCGAGCGCTGTTGTGCCTACGACGAGCGCTGCGCCCAGCGATGGCGTGCGAGCGCTATTGTGCGTGCGACGAGCGCTGCGCCCAGCGATGGCGTGCGAGTGCTTATTGTGCGTGCGACGAGCGCTGCGCCCAGCGATGGCGTGCGGGTGCGTGTTGCGACGTGCGACGAGCGCTGCGCCCAGCGATGGGCTGCGGCAGCATGCTCGTGCGTCAAGCGCTGGCGCGCGCAGCGAGCACCATGCGTGAAGCCTTGCGATGGTGAGCAGCAGCGATGCAAGGCAGCGCATGGGCTGCGCGCACTTGGCCAGCGATGGCTGTGTGCGTGTGGCCCATGGGCGTGCGATGCGTGAGGTTGTTGCGTTGCGATTAGATCGTTTTGAAATTTTAATTTGAAATTTTCAGTTTACGTAATTTTAATTAATTTTAAAATTAATAATTTAAATTATTTTCTTGGATTTTAATTTTGAATATTGTAATTATAATAAATTTTATTTATTCTAATTATTTTACTAAAATTAAAATCATGAATTAATTTAAATACGACTGAAATTAAATTAAACTTTATGGATTCAATTATAAATTTATATGAGCTTTAAATTTTAATTAAATTTGTATGTTTCCGGTTGGACTAGAAATACATTTTTATGTTTAAAATTAGTAAAGCATAAGAATTTATTGGTTTAAGTGGGAGCCCTTTTTAGTCATAAACTCTTGATTAGGTCTACAAATCCTTAAGGTTAAAACAACTTGATTATAATTAATAAGGACTGAATAATTGGTAGATTATTGGTGCCCTTGATTAATTGCTGCAAATGTTTACGTGATGCATAATGTGTTTTAGTAACCAGCTATGTGGGCCATTCATGTTAATGAATGGGTCAATGGTATATATTGTATATGTACTGTTTTGCAGGTTATGAAGTGACTAGTATGGCCCAAATAGGATAGAAAATATGGTCTGCGTACCATTAATTTGAATGTAATTGGTCTAAAGTACCAAAGTTGTTTTTCAATTCAAATATGGTCTGCGTACCATCAAATAGTTGTAATTAGTTTTAATTATAGCTTATTCTATTTGAAAAAAATGGTGCCTCCCACGGAGATTTTCAAGACGGACTTTGAAGTTAAAGCTTCAAGATGAAGTCGGGCCATACTAGATCACATTTATCTTATGCATGTTTTAAGTTATTTATTGCCTTTAAATATGTCTTAAAATGCATGAGATCAAAAGCTTGATTATGTTGCATGATTAAGGATTTTAGTTCACTTAAAATCTAACCAACATAGTAAGAGCCTTAAGTTCCAAACTTAAAAATTGAGTTATAAGGTGCCATGCCAAAATATACACTTGCTTGGATATCCTTTACATCAATCTAGTAATAGTTTTCGCTCAGCGAGGTGTTACTTATTGGTCCTAAAGGGGCAAGGTACACAAATAATTGTGAGTACATGTTAGTTTTGGTGAAACTCAACGATATAAGTAAGGAGTCCTTTTATGTCGTGGCAAAATCGATAGGTTTACCTAATAAGTTCTTAGACGTACCTATCAACCAAGAATAGTTTCTAGACTATTAGCAAAAGGCTTTTGCTTACCTAAGATGTTTTAGGATTAAGTCGACAAACTGTGCTTAGTTCTTCAATGATTTTAGGATCTTGGAATCATTTTATTCACACCTGCCGGAACACATAACTTGAATAAAATGCTTAATGAACATTGAATTATGCATGTATGCTAGAATTTAAGTTTGTTAAGAGAAACTGTGAATGGTTATTTATTTGTTTATTCTTTTCAATTGTAGTTTTAAATATGGCAAACAACAATTCATTCAACATTCGATCAATTCTCGAAAAGGAGAAGTTGAACGGGAAAAACTTCCTTGACTGGCAAAGGAACTTGCAAATAGTTCTTATGCAGGAAGAAAAGGAGTATGTCCTAGAAGAGGCGATGCCCGAAGCCGCAGGCGACGGGGTCACTCAGGCAGCCCTCAATCGTTGGATTGATGCCAACAAGGATGTGAAATGTCTAATGCTCGCCACCATGAGTGCAGATCTGCAGAAAACGTTCATCAACTCAGATGCTTTCACAATCATCAGTGAGTTGAAGAACATGTTCCAAGATCTGGCTCGAGTCGAAAGATTCGAGACTCATAGGCAAATTCTTGAGACCAAGCTTAAGAAAGGCGAGCCCGTAAGTCCACATGTTCTCAAAATGATTGGACTCATTGAGAATATGAGTCGGCTGGATCAGAAATTTTCTCAGGAAATGGCTATAGACACCATCCTGCATTCTCTTCATAGCGGGTATGATCAGTTCAAACTGAACTACAGTATGAATAGTCTGGACAAAACGCTCACTGAGCTTCACGGTATGCTGAAGACCGCTGAAAAGACGCTCAAAAGTGATAAGCAGGATGTGCTTATGGTGCGTGGGGGCAAGTTCAAGAAATCTGGAAAGAAGAGGAATGCTAAGAAAGGTGGCAACAAGGCCAGCCCAACTAAGCAAACTGGCGCCAAATCTGTAAAGAGGAAGGTCAGTCAACCCACTTCTGAATCCGAATGCTTCTACTGCAAGAAGAAGGGGCATTGGAAGAGAGATTGCTTGAAGCTAAAGGAAGATCAGAAGAACGGAACAGTCGTTCCATCTTCAGGTATTTTCGTTATAGACTGTATACTTGCTAATTCAACTTCTTGGGTATTAGATACAGGTTGTGGCTCACACTTATGTTCCAATCCACAGGGACTAAGAAGAAGTAGAAAGTTAAGCAAGGGTGAAGTCGACCTACGAGTGGGAAATGGAGCACGGATTGCTGCATTAGCTGTAGGAACTTATTATTTGTCGTTGCCCTCCGGGCTAGTTTTGGAACTGGAAGAGTGTTTCCATGTTCCAAGTCTTACTAAAAACATCATTTCAGTTTCTTGCTTAGATGCAAAGGGATTTTCCTTTTTAATAAAAGACAATAGTTGTTCGTTTTATTTTAAAGAGATGTTTTATGGATCTGCTAGATTAGTCAATGGACTTTATTTATTAGATCACGACAAACAAGTATATAACATAAATACCAAAAGGGCCAAAAAGGATGATTCAGATCTCACCTATCTGTGGCATTGTCGATTAGGCCATATAAACTTGAAACGCTTAGAAAGACTTCAAAAGGAAGGAATTCTAGAACCATTTGACTTAGAGGATTATGGTAAATGCGAATCATGTTTACTTGGCAAAATGACAAAGCAACCTTTCTCTAAAGTTGGAGAAAGAGCAAATGAACTATTGGGTTTAATCCATACAGATGTATGTGGACCAATGAGTACAAATGCTAGAGGTGGTTTCAGCTACTTTATCACTTTCACTGATGACTTCAGTAGATATGGTTATGTCTACCTAATGAAGCATAAGTCTGAATCCTTTGACAAATTCAAGGAATTTCAGAGTGAAGTAGAGAATCAATTAGGCAAGAAGATTAAGGCACTGCGGTCTGATAGAGGCGGTGAATATCTGAGCTATGAATTTGATGACCATCTGAAAGAATGTGGAATTCTATCAGAATTGACTCCTCCTGGAACACCACAATGGAACGGTGTGTCGGAACGGAGGAACAGAACCTTGCTAGACATCAGGTCAATGATGGGTCAGGCCAAACTTCCATTAGAATTTTGGGGACATGCACTAAATACAGCTGCACTCACTATAAATAGAGCTCCGTCTAAAGCTGTCGAAAAGACTCCATACGAATTATGGTTTGGAAAGCCTCCAAATGTGTCTTTTCTTAAGATTTGGGGATGTGAAGTATACGTCAAACGATTAATTTCAGACAAACTTCATCCAAAATCTGACAAATGTATCCTTGTGGGCTATCCAAAGGAAACAAAGGGGTATTACTTCTACAATACATCTGAGAACAAAGTGTTTGTTGCTCGAGATGGTGTCTTTTTGGAGAAAGATCACATTTCCAAAATGACAAGTGGGAGAAAAGTAGACCTCGAAGAAATTCGAGTCGAACAACAAACTCTAGAGAATGCTCAAGATGACATTCAGGATGAAACTCAGAGATCTTTAGAAGAATCTGGTGAGAATCATGGTCAATCTAGAAATGTTACCCCGCGTAGATCGCAAAGATATAGATCTCAACCAGAAAGGTACTTAGGTATTTTGACGAACGAGAGCTATGACGTTCTATTACTTGAAAGTGATGAACCTGCGACTTACAAACAAGCTATGACGAGCCCTAGCTCCAAGCAATGGCAAGAAGCCATGCAATCTGAATTAGACTCCATGTCTGAAAACCAAGTATGGGATTTGGTCGATTTGCCAGATGGCTACCAAGCCATTGGAAGCAAATGGTTTTTCAAACTGAAAAAGGACAAGGATGGGAAACTTGAAGTTTTCAAAGCTAGATTGGTTGCAAAAGGTTACAGGCAAGTCCACGGTGTGGATTACGATGAAACCTTTTCACCAGTTGCAATGCTAAAGTCTATTCGGATAATGTTAGAAATCGCTGCATATTACGATTACGAAATATGGCAGATGGATGTCAAAACTGCTTTCTTAAACGGCGTTTTAACAGAAACTGTGTTTATGACACAGCCTGAAGGTTTTGAGGATCCAAAGAATGCTAAAAAGGTATGCAAGCTAAAGAAGTCAATCTACGGATTGAAGCAGGCATCCAGGAGCTGGAATATACGTTTTGATGAAGCAGTCAGTGACTTTGGTTTCATCAAAAACGCAGACGAATCTTGTGTATACAAGAAGGTCAGTGGGAGCAAAATTGCTTTCCTAGTATTATATGTCGATGACATATTACTTATCAGAAATGACATTCTTATGTTGAACTTTGTCAAGATTTGGCTTGGGAAATGTTTTTCGAAGAAAGATTTAGGAGAAGCACATTACATATTGGGCATCAAGATTTACAGAGATAGATCTAAAAAGATGATTGGACTTAGTCAAAGCACTTATATCAATAAGGTGCTTGATAGGTTCAAGATGGCAGACTCCAAGCGAGGCTACCTACCCATGTCTCATGGAATAACTCTAAGCAAGACTCAGTGCCCAAAAACACTTGATGAGCGTAGACGAATGAGTGGGATTCCATATGCATCATTGATTGGTTCAATAATGTATGCTATGATATGTACACGCCCGGATGTTGCGTACGCACTCAGTGCTACGAGCAGATACCAGTCAGACCCAGGAGAGGCGCATTGGACTGCTGCCAAGAATATTCTGAAGTACCTGAAAAGGCACAAAGATGACTTCCTGGTCTATGGTGGAGATGATGAATTAATTGTTAAAGGCTATACGGACGCAAGTTTCCAAACCGACAAAGATGATTTCAGATCACAGTCTGGGTTTGTCTTCTGCCTCAACGGGGGTGCAGTAAGCTGGAAAAGTGCTAAGCAAAGCACCATTGCGGATTCTACAACTGAAGCGGAGTACATTGCTGCACATGAAGCAGCAAAGGAAGCTATATGGCTAAGGAAGTTCATAGGTGAACTTGGTGTAGTCCCCTCCATTAAAGGACCAATAGCCCTGTATTGTGATAATAACGGAGTTATTGCACAGGCAAAGGAGCCTAGACACCACCAGAGAGTCAAGCATGTACTTCGTAGATTTCACCTTCTACGAGAGTTCGTTGAAAGAAAAGAAGTCGAGATAAACAAGATTGGAACTGAAGTCAACATATCAGATCCATTGACTAAACCTTTGCCGCAGGCGAAGCACAACTCGCACACTGCAGCTATGGGAATCAAGCATATTGGAGAATGGCTTTGATATTCCTGTTTAATGTTTTAAAGCTTTAGAGTTTAAATCTTTGTAAAACATTATTGGTTAATCATTCACAATAAATGAAAAGAATTCATTTTTCCATTTAATTTGTGGTTTATTAAATGATGAGTCCCTTCAATTTGACAATATATTCAAGATAGACTGTCAGGACCAGTCCTGTAACTAAGAAATGTCTATCAAGTGAACTTGAATGTCAAAGGTTGAAAATGGTCCCTAATCGGAGTTTTCTATAAAATTGGACGCATAGAAAACGTTAGACGATTAGAATGCAAGATGACTAGTAGTTCTGTTTCTTGAACTATGTGGACATGGCAATGTCATAATCATTTGCATAGATACTTACTTTGTGAAGACTAGTATCGGACAAGACCTATGAAACTTTACTGTAAGAGATGAGAATCTGTCATAAGTAAATTTCATTAAAATTATTAGAAACTAAATCCTCAATACCTGAGTGATTTGAGATTACTTGTTTGAGAACTGGTTGCTTTGACGTTGACCAACCGTCGCACCGTAAAAGGAGGCTATAAAGGCAACGCTCAGGTAATCACCTATCAAACAAAGTCTAATCTCAAGATCGCAAGATTGGGATTGTCCTCCCATAAATCGGGATGAGATGCTTAAAAGTTGTACAAGGCCACTCGGAGAGCTAGAAACTGTGAATTGCATGGCCGTGCTCGGATGAATCATAGGCTATGATTATCTGTTTATTTGATCAGTTGAACTCTGAAACCGAGGAACACCTCTGGACATAATAAGGATGACAACTCTTACCTTATGTTCAAGAGCAAGCATCGAGCTACAAAGGAATTAGGAAATTCACACTTGTCCCTAAGGACAAGTGGGAGACTGAAGGAAATAATGCCCTTGGTCCAAGTATGCATTCAATGTTAAGTCTAATAAATGCGGTTCAGTATTAATTAACAAGTTAATAATTCAGTGAGATCAAGTGAGCTGAATGCCTAGCTAGAGGCCGCTTCAGTTCAAGTGGAATTAATGATATTAATCCACAGCTTACTCTTGACTGAACCCGTAGGGTCACACAAATAGTACGTAAACGGATCAAGTATTTAATGGCATTAAATACACCATCTATGGATATTCGGAATCGACGGATCTTGGTTTCAGTGGGAGCTGAGATCGTCACAAGCAAGAAATGAATACTCCGGAAACGATGATATTGCCGGAAACGGAAATATGGATCGTATCGGAAATATAAATATTATCCAAGTCGTAGATGTTGCCGGAAACGGAAACATGGTACGTATCGGAAAATATTATCGGAAATGGAAATATTGCCGGAATCGAAAATATTGCCGGAAACGGAAATATTGTCAGAAACGGAAATATTATCGGAATCGGAAAATAATTCCGGAAACGGAAATATTAAATATTTGTTCGAAACGGAAATTAATTCCGGAATCGGAAATATTAAATATTGTTCGTATCGGAAATAAATTCCGGAATCGGGAATTTAATCGAAAGCGTATCGTACGAATTAGCATCGGACGAGGCTCGCTAGACGAAGGCCCAGCATGAAGCCAGGCCATCGCCCAGCAAGCCACACGCATCACCAACACACGCCAAAGCCTCGACCAGGCCCAGCGCAAGCCAGGCCCAGCCGAAGCCATGGGCGCGCGCGGACATAAGCATGGGCCGAGCGCTGTGCGCTCAGCGTGGGCCGCAAGGCCTGCGCGGGTGTACGGTGCTCGTGCGATGCTCGTGTGCGAATCCTAAAGCTATCGGGATTCAATAAAAGATTAAATCCTAAACCTATTAGATAAAGTTTATTTAAATAGAGTCCTAGCAGGATTCTAATTAAATAAATTAGTATCCTAATAGGATTCCAATTCTCTTTCCATACCTCTATAAATAAGGGCCTAGGGTCATTGTTTATACATAAGTTTTCAAGTATTCAAAGCTAGGATTTTTAAGCACAAAATCAGCCATAACTCTTGCCCATTTAGCCGAAAATAAGTAGAACCTTAAGGGCGATTCTAGTTGGTCAATCTTAAGGCGGATCCGGATGTGCTGTGGACTATCTACGGAGGGACGACACTTGGAGTCCTAAAGACTTGTTCTTGTTCGGTTCGGGCGCAGCTAGGGAGGGCACGCAACAAAGAGTATGCATCTAAACTATGCTAAATGATTATGTGTAAATAATATGTTTTCCTGGCTTTATGGTTTTTCCGCATGATTTATGAATTGTCATATGTATCATAACCTAACATTTGAGGCCCATGGTTGTAAAACATTGGGGTTGAACATTTATCATTTATGAAATGTATTTTCATATTCCATTTAATCTTGGTTTAGTATTAAATGATGAGTCCCTTCAATTTGACGATATATTCAAGATAGACTGTCAGGACCAGTCATGTGACTAAGAAATGTCTATCAAGTGAACTTGAATGTCAAAAGTTGAAAATGGTCCCTGGTTGGAGTTTTCTATAAAGATGGACGCATAGAAAACGTTAGACGACTAGAATGCAAGATGACTAGTAGTTCTGTTTCTTGAACTATGTGGACATAGCAATGTCGTAATCATTTGCATAGATACTTACTTTGGGAATACTAGTATCGGACAGACCTATGAAACTTTACTGTAAGAGATGAAAATCTGTCATAAGTAAATTTCATTTAAATTATTAGACACTAATCCTCAATACCTAAGTGATTTGAGATTACTTGTTTGAGAACTTCTTACTTTGACGTTGTCAACCGTCGCACTGTAAAAGGAGGCTATAAAGGCAACGCTCAGGTAATCACCTATCAAACGAAGTCTAATCTCAAGATCGCAAGATTGGGATTGTCCTCCCATTAATCGGGATGAGATGCTAAAAAGTTGTACAAGTCCACTCGGGGAGCTAGAAACTGTAAAATGCATGGCCGTGCTCAGATGAATCATAGGCTATGATTATCTGTTTTATTTGATCAGTTGAACTCTGAAACCGAGAAACACCTCTGGACATAATAAGGATGACAACTCTTACCTTATGTTCAAGAGCAAGCATCGAGCGACAAAGGAATTAGGAAATGCACACTTGTCCCTAAAGACAAGTGGGAGACTGAAGGAAATAATGCCCTTGGTACAAGTATGCATTTAATGTTAAGTCTAATAAATGCGGTTCAGTATTAATTAACAAGTTAATAATTCAGTGAAATCAAGTGAGCTGAATGCCTAGCTAGAGGCCGCTTCAGTTTAAGTGGAATTAATGATATTAATCCACAGCTTACTCTTAACTGAACCCGTAGGGTCACACAAATAGTACGTAAACGGATCAAGTATTTAATGGCATTAAATACTCCATCTATGGATATTCGGAATCGACGGATCTTGGTTTCAGTGGGAGCTGAGATCGTCAAAGGCAAGTAAATGAATACTCCGGAAACGATGATATTGCCGGAAACGGAAATATGGATCGTATCGGAAATATAAATATTATCCAAGTCGTAGATGTTGCCGGAAACGGAAACATGGTACGAATCGGAAATATTATCGGGAATCGGAAATATTGCCGTAAACGGAAATATTGTCAGAATCGGAAATATTATCGGAATCGGAAAATAATTCCGAAAACGGAAATATTAAATATTTGTTCGAGACGGAAATTAATTCCGGAATCAGAAATGTTAAATATTGTTCGTATCCGGAATCGGGAAATTAATCGGAAGCGTATCGTACGAATTAGCATCGGACGAGGCTTGCTAGACGAAGGCCCAACACGAAGCCAGGCCGTCGCCCAGCAAGCCACACGCATCAAGCAAACACGCCAAGGCCTTGACCAGGCCCAGCGCAAGGCCAGGCCCAGCCAAGGCTTGGCGCGCGCGGATCAAACAAATGGGCTGCGGGCAGTGGGCCTGTGCGTCGTGCGTCGTGCGCTCAGCATGGGTCGCGAGGCTTGCGCATGGGCGTGCGGTGCTCGTGCGTGCGTGAGTTTTTGTGTTCACATACGAAACCTAAAGCATATAGGATTCGTTTAATGATTAAATTCCTAATCCTAAAAGATAAATTAATTAAATAAAAGTTCTACTAGGATTCTAATTTAATTAATTCGTATCCTAATAGGATTCCAAGTCCTTTTCCATAACTCTATAAATAGGTGCCTAGGGTCACAATTTATATACACAATTCCGAGTATTCAAACAATAAAAAGCTAAGATTTTTAAGTAGAAAAATCAGCCATATTCTTGCCCTATTAGCCGAAAATATATAGTACCTTAAGGGCGATTCTAGTTGGTCAATCTTAAGGCGGATCCGGACGTGTTGTGGACTATCTACGGAGGGACGACACTTGGAGTCCTAAAGACTTGTTCTTGTTCGGTTCAGGCGCAGCTAGGGAAGGCACGCTACAAAGTGTATGCATCTAAATTATGCTATATGATTATGTGTAAATAATATGTTTCCTGGCATTAAGGTTTTTTCGCATGATTTATGTTTTTTTCATATGTATCATAACCTAACAATACATACTTCACATTTTGCAAAATTAGTTTTAGAAAAAATGGGAATCAAGTTAAGTTGTTTAAGATTTTTAATTGAAGCAATGTTGAGATGACCCAACCTTGCATGCCATAAATCAATAGACTCGGCAATATAAACAGAAGAGGTTCTAGCATTCTTATTCATAATTTCAAGTTTGACATCAAGAGTAAATAAACCCCCATTACAAAAACCCTTTCCCACAAATTCCCCATTGTGAGTAATAACAAACCTATCAGAATCAAATGAAAGCTTCACGCAACACATTGGTAAGAGTAATAAGTTTTCCAGAGGTAAGAGTGAGAACGATGTTCCCTTTGCCTTGAACGGTTGCAGAAGCTGAATTACCCATGAAGACATTTTCACCATCAATTTTTTCGTAGGTAGTGAACATGTCTTTGTTGGTGCAGATGTGTCTCGCTGCTCCAGTATCAACGATTCGTTTAGCAACATTACCTGTCAAATTAGCTTCTGAAACAACAGCAACAAAATGGTTAGGATCGGAAACTTCATTAGCTTCAGCAAGATTGGCTTGCAGTTCTGATCCGGCTTCTTCTTGGATCTGCAATCCACAGAGTTGTGACCAGTTTTCCCACATTCAAAACATTTCCCCTTGAACTTATACTTCATTGGTTTCCCTTGAGGCTTGAAAGGACTGCCCTTTCCCTTAAACTTATCAGAATATGCATTAGGCTTAGGTTCTACTCCCTCCGTCCTGGAATACTCGACCCGGTTTGACCGGCACAGAGTTTAAGGGACTTGAATTGACTTATTTAATTTAATAGGTAGTAGTTGATAGTGGGGTATTATTTTAATGTAGTTAGTGGGAGGTGGGTTAAGAGGTGGGGTTGGGGGAGAGTAGGAGTTGAATTTTTAATTATTTTTTGTATGGAGTAGGGGGTAGGTGGGTTAATAGGGGTGGAGTGAGAAATAATATAATATTGTTAGAATATTTCCATTTTTAGAAACAGGTCAAGTATTAAGGGACGGCCCGATAAGGAAACAGGTCAAGTATTCCGGGACGGAGGGAGTACAAGGTTAGCCTTAGCGGAACCAGAAAACACAGATTGTCCCTTATCCTTAATACGATTTTCCTCCTCAATTTTCAGGTGACCTACAAGCTCCTCTAAGGTAAGGTCCTTTTTCTTATGCATTAACTGATTACGAAAAACTTTCCAAGAGGGTGGCAGTTTCTCAATTAACACAATAGCAAGAGTTATATCACAAATACTCAAACCCAGCCTCGGCAGCCATAGCAATGAAAATATTCTCATAAGCATGAATCTGATCAATAATTGGTTTATCATATTGAACTTGAAAGCCTAACCACTTACTAACACAATAACGTTTAGTACCAGCATCATCAGTTCCATACTTCTTTTCTAATGCATCCCAAATATCCCTAGAATGACCAAACCCCATGTAGATATCAAACAATCCATTTGACATATGATGCAGCAACATGCCCTTCCAAGTCCTATCATCTTTAGCAAATTTCAACTCAAAATCATGCAATTCAGTTTCATCATCAGGTTCGACAAAATCACCAAGCACATAAGCGATCTCAATTTGTTCTAAATAAAATCGCATCCTAACAACCCAAAGTTTATAATTCTTTCCATCAAGAGGTTCTAACTTAGACATATCAGGAATCATGAATTTCGAAGTCAAAGCCATAATAATCGTCTTTTAGATTGTTGCGATTAAACCAAAAATTAGAACAAACTTATTTGATTCGATGAACTGAATGAAGAACAATTGTTGCGTCGTGGACACCCATTGTCCTAAAAGACGATTCTGCGCTACTCCCGGTGCAGTAGAACATAATGCGGTCGCCCTCCAGGATTAGCGCAACTCCGACATTGTGTGCACTCACAAAGCCAGATGGAGTCAGAATATATGCCCAAAACGAAGAGCACTTTTTGTGAGAGAAAGAATGTGTTTTTGATTTTCTGGATGAATGATTTTCTGTGTGTGGAAGGAATCCGAAATTCTGATTTAAGTAATCAGAATGAAAGCAACCCAACAGAAAGAAACAGCTGAATTAATGAGGATTGCAACAGCAAAAAACGGTCACAAAAATAATCAATGTTGTAACGGACGTAATTGATGGTAATTAATCCAACGGTTAAGTAATCCGTATAGATTAATAGGGTAAGAGCCCAAGAGCCCAAGTACCATGGCCCGAGGCCCGAGGCCCGAGCCCGGCCAAGCCCGGCGCGCGTGTGTGATATGTGTCCACCCATACCACTCTCACACTTTCTTAAACAAGAGTTACACTACAAGAAATTGTACTATTAACGACGGGAAATCCCGTCGCGAAAGGCCAATAATCATTGATTAACGACGGGATTTCCTCTCGCGAACCCGTCATAAAAGGGGGCCATCGTTAATAGAAATCCCGTCGTAAATCCGTCGTAAATCCGTCGTAAACCCGTCACATTTGCGACGGTTATTCCCGTCATTGTTTGGTTGTTAGCCCCGTCGTAAAAGACTTTTGCGACGGGATTTTTGACCCGTCGTGATTAGGTTGTCGTTAAAGATACAAATTCTTGTAGTGTTACACCCATTCTCCAATTAGTAAACAAGGAGAATATGAAGAGTTTTTTCCATGTGGGACTCTCTTATTTTTCACTCTCTTTTTCCTTTGTGTTTCCCAATGAGAATTTCCAACATCGAAGAGGAGGAAAGAGAGTAGAGGGGAAGGCGGTGGTCGGGGCCTAGGCTTGGACGGTGCAAAGATGCAAAACTGCCCTGGGAAGTTCGACGATGTGGTGGTTTTGCGGCGGCAGAACAACAAGAGGGGAGGGAGGTCGTACGAAACGAAAAGGAGAAGCGGAGGATTTGAGTAAGTGGTTTGGGGCGATGGCAGTGGTGGCCCGGTGGAGAGGTGGCGGCGAAAATGAATTCAGCAGGCGAGGGAGATGGTTGGGGTGTGGTGGTCGCACCACTGGTGGTGCCACAGGGGAAAAGACAAAGGGAGGCAGGGGAGGTGGGTGAAACCGAGAAGTAGAGGAGTTTGAGGGGGGTTTTCGGGTTAGTTCTTGCCGGAGAAGGAGGCGGTGATGGGTTCAAAAGTTGGTGAGGGTGGTTGGGAATGGTGGCGCAGCATCGGTGGTGAAGCGAAGGGGAGAAAGAGGGCGACAATGGTGGTCAATTTGTCAACTGATTTTGGTTGGGGAAATTGGGACAGATTATTGCTCTATTTATAGTGATAAGGATGCTCCATTGACATCATCCATGAAGTCACCATGGAAGTAGAGTGAAGAAGAATGATGGAGTCCTTGGAGTCCAAGAAAATGGATGTGGACTGAATATGGAGAAAGAGAAGTAAAGCATATACGTGGAGAGGAAGGAAGAGGAAGGAAGAAGAAGAAAATGATAATTTTTTCTCTTGGGGGAATTTTGGTCATTTTACATAGTTAGGCAAATTTTTGAAATTTTGGTGCTATTTTTGAAAATTAATTGAATTAGAAATGTTTAATTAAAACAAAGTTTTGAAATAATTAACATAAATGAATTTAGTTTTCGAATAAAAAAATTCGTTAATAAGAACGTTTCAAAATTATTAAAATCCTTTATAAATTACGAAATAATTAAGATTTAAAAGGTAGCTAAGCTCGTAAATTTGAAATTAAATTATAAAATATGAAAATAATAAATCGTGTAACAATATTAAAAGTTCAAGCAACATAAAGCTTCATTAATAAAGTTGGAAATTAGGATTTAAAATGATTTTAAGCTAAACAAAAATAATTAAGCATAATTAATCGAGTTTTAAAAAATCGGGGTATTACATGTTGTTTCCTAGTTTAATTAGAATTGTAACTAGGAAACTAGATATATTTTGGTATGTATCAATCTTTAGAATCATTTAGTATTGGGAAGCAAGTACAATTTTAGTAGGTGAGGATTTCTAGTTTAGCCTATAAAATGGGGTTTAGGCCTAGTTAGAAAATAGGAGAGGGAAAAATACATGAATCATAAATGGGGGATATTGTATTATTTTGCAGGAACTTAATAATAAAATATTATTTGAGGAGAGGAAATTTATTTCCTCATAAACACTTGTGTCTTTTATTATATTTTTTTGCTATTTGTTCTACATTGTATTTGCGGGTTTGTTCCTAATCGTTCGTGGCACGTGTTTGCCTATAATATAACTATTTCGGAGTATTATAATTATTATTATAGTTATTATTCGGAGTAATAATTATTATATTATTATTATTAGTAGTAATTATACTTGTTATAATAATAATAATAATAATAATAATAATAATAACAATAATAATAATAATAATAATAATAAGAAGAAGAAGAAGAAGAAGAAGAAGAAGAAGAAAAGTTCAGACTAGACCAGACCAGACGACGAGAACGGAGTTGAGCTGGGCCAGACCAGGCCAAACTCCGGGCCGAATATTCTCTCAAAATCCAATATTTGGGGCCAAAAAAGCGATATTTTAGGCCATTTTTCGTGTCGTGTTTGGATCGGGCCAAATTTATATTAAATTTTCAATTTTGAGTTGTCTATAACCCACCTAATTTTTTTTTTAATCGGACTGGATTAGGCCGAACCCAAAAATATCCCTGAAAATTATGTCCAAAACCTGCTATTTTTCGGACCAGACTCATAATGATCAACTCTAATTTGTATCTGTTAACCTTTCTCGCATATATATCGGCATAACGCTTAGTAAAAGTGCATCAAAATTGACTACCGGCTATTATATACGGGAAATGGTAAATCCAAGGAAAATTTTCACTTCTTACAAGAAAATCAACTTTTACAAAATGCGCATTTCCTTGAAAGAAATAAAATTTTCCTTCAATTTATCACTTCTCATTATATACGGCCTCTCAGAGTCTCAGCATATAAAATAAAATAGTCCGTACTTTCTACATCCGAAATATTAGTTACAACATAATTTTATTAGCCTCTCTAAATCAACTAGTATCACCGTGATTTCACTATAGTGATATTACGTAGTAGTTGTCCTATTTTCATTCTCTCTTCAACATTTAATCGGGGACCATAATTTATTTTCTCCATTGGAACATATGACAATCTTTTCCAAACATTTTTTAATACTAAAATAAAATAATTGCATTTATAAATTAAGTAGCCATTTCTGTTGTTTTGACATTCACTTTTAATCGATATATTATTTATTGTAAAAAGAATATACTTGGTATATGTTTATATCGAAAGACGCAGTGTAAGTTGTAGTTGGTTAAGATGATAGGAAGTCTAACTTTTAACAAATGAGGTTTAGGGTTTGATCCTTGTTATACATTTTTGTTTTGTTGTAAATGAAATGTCATGATGCTGATTAGTGGTGGCCGGCGTGACGTAATAAAATGTGGTATACGTGATAAATACGCTTAAAAACATCTTTTAATATATTAGTATAAATGACTACTCCGCATTATTTTTGGACGGGGAAGGTCAAATTACTCTTTTATTCTTTGACTAGTTTAGGGCTCGTGCAACGCACGACTACTACTAAAATAATTTATTATTTTAATAGTAACTACTCCCTCCGTTTCTTTTTGTTTGTTACGTATTCCTTTTAGGGTGTTTCACAATGTTTGTTACGTGAGAGAATAATTTCTTTTATAAACTTATTATACCATCATTTTTTGTGCCAACTTTTAATTTTAATTGGTCCAATTTTTTTAACTCATTAAATTTCTTTACAATTTTCCAAGTATGTTAAGTTAGCAATTTTTGTGCTTTTCCATTATTGGTTCATTTTGATAAATAAAATAATCTTATTGGTTGTTGTAGTAATTAGTGGATTGAGGTTTTACTTGGGTTTAATTTTTTAATATAAAAGAAAAAAATCTTTATTATACGTTAATAAACGTGTAAAAGTCCAAACGTAACAAACAAAAAGAAACGGAGGGAGTAAAAGACTTGTGATGTTAGGAAAACATGAAAGTAAAAGGATATATGAAAAATTATAAATTCAAAGTTGTGTAAAAAATATATTCAAATGAACTAGATTTGAATATTACTATACAAAGTTAAAAATTATAGTCGTTTACTTGTATGTAGAACGATCTAACAACGTTAACCAAACCCGAATGACTCAAGACTAATTTTCGAAAAGACGTACCCAAGCAAAACCGAGTTAGTGAAATACAACATATTTTGAATTGAGTAAAATCTTGATAAATAAACTTATATATTAGTCTACTTACCATGTATTTTATTTTAATTAACTTTCTTACTTACCAGTTAATATAAGTCTACTATTAATAATATTAACTTATATTATTAATAGAAGACTAACATTAGAAGTTCATTTATCAATATTTTTTATATTTCTTATCAAATTAAAAAGTTATAATAATACATAATAAAATTATATCATAAAAGAAAAAATAATATTGATTTAGCTTTCCTCCAATAATATATTATGCACTACACATCTATGGTAATTAAAATATATTTTTATCTTAGTTTCCTAAAAAAAACATAATGTAATTTATATATTTTTAAGTAAAAAAAATTAAAAAAAATCATTTTAGCGGGAAAAAATCGCACCAAGAAATGACACGTGTCATTTCTAGTGTCTCTTTTAGTATATAGTAATAGATGTTTGAAACGCATACAAATTAGATTTAATGCATACAAATTAAGATTTAATGCATTCAAATTAGATTAGTTGCTTAAAAAAAAGTAAAGGATGTATTTGCATGCAATGTGTGCTTTGAATTTAAAAAATATTTATAATAACCATTTTTCAACACAAATTAATTTTAACCCCTCTAAAAGCACAAACTTTAGTTTAAAAGCACATTTTACAATTTTAAGGCACATATGTTTTTTCAAATACTATAATACGGAGTACCTAGCTTCTTCTAATTAAGAAAAAATCTAAACCTAAGTGGTGAGCAACCAACAAAAATTTACATGTCCTCTCAAATTCTTTGCACCAAAGTTTGAGGACACCAATTTATTCAAGTGTAGATTTTAATTTCCTTACCGGTTAATTGAGTACGTTTTAATAATATGTTCTATTATTAACAATATGTTCTTTTAAAACATATGTGCTTTTAAGCTGTAAAAATGTGTTTTTAACTATAAAAATGTGGTTTTTGAGGGGTTAAAAGTAAAAAAAACGATTTGGTTACACGTAGAACTACATGCAACTGGGTGTACCTTCTACTAATGTACAATTAAAAATAATTTTCAACATTCTTCTCAATTGATAAGAAAAAACATATTCGAGTGGGATCTTATTTGATTCACTTTAATGATTACTCTGAGATAAAATTTTATAATTTTTAATAATGTGTAATTAGAGGCAACAATGATATAAAATGTGGCGTTGTCAATATGAAAAGTAGAAATTGAAAAATGAAGGAAGTATAAAATAAGTGTATTTTATTAGATACCTCAAAAGCTAGCTAGACTGTATCATACGGTTTTGGATTCTCTATAGTTCTAAGATAACTCTACAAGGTAGAGTTTGAGCAATATATCAGCCATTGAATGAAAAATCAATGGCTCATATATTATCTTTCTAAAATTCTCTTTATTTTTTCTCATTAATATGCACTCCTCATTAGTATGGCTCATACATTATCTTTCTAAAACAGTAGAGGATCCGGACTCCCCTGATTTCCCCTTCTCACTAATATGGGACATTGATTTTAAAATGTATGCTTTAGAATGTTAAATACAACTCTACATTGTAGAGTTTTATTAAAACTCTAGAGGATATGGACTCGTATAATACTCAAGGGCGGACCTATATAGACCCCGTGGGGTCCATAGGGACCCTCATTATTTTTGAAAAAAAACTGTAAAATCGATATTGGAGTAATTAATTGCACTTGAAATAATTACCTTATGTGTAATTAACTTACATTTATTACAATGAAATATATTTGTAGCATAATGGTTGCATGACTACTATGTTACACAGTTTGCCTAGGTTCGAATCCTCTTATAAGGATGTTAAATTTTTTTTTCTCCTTTTTGTCTTTTACTTGTCCTTTGTTGATCATCTAAATTCTTCATGTTTATTTTTTTTCCTTTTTCCTACGTCTCTTTTTCTTCTTTTTTTTCCAATGGTTCATGATTTTGCTTTTACAAAAACACAAAAAAAAAAAAAAAAAAAATCCACTTTTATAGACTTATAGTTGCATGTTTCTTAGACTTAGAGGCTTAATTAATTCCCTCATACGTATTAGCCCCGGCCATGAGGGTAGGCGGGGAGTGCAACCGCCTAGGGCCCAATGCGATAAGGGGCCCAAAATAGAAATCTGTACAAGATATTGCTATAATAATTATTAAACGCGCTAATTAACAAAACAAATATCTTTGGCTCATTGGTAAATCGGTGGAAATATCTTTTAACTTTTAACTTTTAATGTTCAGTTGTAATTCAGGTAATTGTTGTTGGCAAATTTACATGTATGATGGACTATGAATCTATATAAGATGGTATTGAAAAATGAAATTTCGAACTTTATTTAATGAAAACAAGAATAAAGAACTACTCCTTACTAAAATAAATATATTTTCTTGTATCAAATAATAAACCTATTTATTTATATTGACTACCTAATACCTTAATTAAGTGATTATCTATTTTACTAATAATTTGCAAGTGCTCAGAGCAGGCCGGTTAAATTCTAGAAGCGGATTGGACGAAAATTTTAATGCATCTTTTTTTCCTCAACAGTGAAACGATATATTTCAATTATCTATTAGACATATCATTTCGAAAGGGGCCCTAAACCCTCATTTCGCCCTAGGGCCCTCCAAAACTCAAGAACGGACCTGATACGTATACAATAGCATAATGCCCCATAATCGTTAAGAATGATGTTCCTTTTTTTTATTAGTCTCTTTGTGTGCTATTTGTTCAGGGGCAATTATTGTAATAAAGTAAATCTCCTTCAAAGATGAAAAACTCGTTTTTTCCATTTTAAATTGATATCGCCCCAAGTTATTGTTGAAATTTGGACTAGGTGGTGAGTTTTATTGTTATGAAAACCCAAAAAAATATTCCTAAATCCTACATATATTTTATTATGGTGTTTTTAATAATTCGACTACTAATCTCTAAACTTTAACCCTCAAAAAAAAGCAAAGATGAGAAATTAGAGAGCAAATCATAATTTTTTTTGAACCCCCATTTATAAATTCCTGCATCCGCCCTTGTTAATACTTGTAGAATGGTATAAGTAAGTTGTGTTGTGAATTTTTGCACACAAAAAATAAAATCTAAGGGAAATGATGAATGATTTAATGTGATGAAGCCTAACGGCTCCAAAATCAAGGTCCCATTAATTAATACTCAATTGTCTTACTCAAGTAATTAACGTTACATTTGTGTGCAAAAAAGAAAAATCTTCTCCCCGATTTTGATAAGTATATCATGATGTATTGATGTGTGTTTTCTTGTCCATGTTCTTTTGCCTTCGAAATTACGATTACAAAAATTTACAGATGACATGTACCGCTGCACTGATTTAATAAATAACGTGTACCGCTACCACTAAAACACTTATAAAACTTAAATAAATTATTGCAACCTTTTAAATTTATGTTATAGCATAATTAAGGTGGTAGATTAGTGACAAATAGTTGGTATCACTCAGTGTACAATTGAAATGTGATATAATAGGTCAAGTGTTCAGAGGTTGGTAAAATGATCAATGTTGATAAATTACTTCATAAATGTTGTTAAAGGTTCTTTTTTCAACACCCAATATCAATGTTGATAAAAAAAAATATGTTTTTTTACCCTTATCAAATTAAAAAAAACATTATTTTTTTTCCAATTATGTTTTTCCTTTTATTTGCTTCATTTTCATTATATTTGATTTTTCCAAAACTCACCATTCATAACGCTAGAGGCTTCCCTTGCTGTCTAGTTTCTACTTCTCCAAACGAACAATTATGTTAATGTGGATATAAGTTAAATAGTTAATGTTTACATTTTTAGCAATTTTAAACAATATTAATATTCTTTTACGACGAGAAATCTTGTCGTTAACAATACTTTTTCTTAGAATGTTTATTACTTACTCCCTCCGATTTTTTTTTAAATGCATCCCTTAGGCTTTGATACTATTTCATATACTTTGTTTGACTTGAGTTTTTCTTTTTTTAATATATATATATATATATATATATATATATATATATACCCCATTTGTCTCAATTTAATCGTTACACTTTTCATTTACAACCGTCTCAATTTAATTGTCACATTTTCTTTTATGGCATGCACTCCCTAATATGTTATTGCCTCTATATTTTCACTACTCAAAATTATTACTTCACATCCTCTCACATTCAATTAAAATATTGTTCCACTATTTCCACCGCACCTACTTTTCTATTACATTATAATAGATAAGCCTACAATAACTTATCCATAAAATTTCGTAAAAAAATTAGTTCGGCGATTAAATTGGGACAGACTAATACATATTTTCATGAAATCAATTTTTTTATATTTAACGAATAGAAAATTAGATATATTTATGGTCAATTGATGTATTGACAAATGTGCTAGTTCAAGTACGTGATGCATTTAAAAAAAAAATAGAAGATTTACTTTTTTTATTACACACTCCGTATCTAATTAAAATATATAATTTCTATAATCCGAAAGATACAGTTTCCTTTTTGGCATGTCATGGTCCCAACTTCCAATTATATTAATATTTCTATCATTCTTGTGGTCCCACACTTACTCACGTTATCTTTTTACTATAATAAATAGTTAACCCACTATCTTACTTTTCTTTTATTTTAATAAATTCAACTCATTCTCCTAAAACTAATGTCGGTCAAAGTGTATCTTTTAAATAAATACGAAAGGATCAGTACATCCATTCAACTTTTCCATATACTCCTCCCGTATACAAATAATTGGTGCACTTTCCATAATCGACCGGATTTTATTAATTCGTGTACTTTCCATTTATGGAAATTTCCGGCTTACTTTATAATTTCTTTTTTACCATAAGGATCCACTGGTAATATTTTATCATTTATTACTTGTATTTTCTTTCCTTTAAATACTTTAGTAATTTTACTATTTTGAATTATAATTATTTATTTTACATTTACCCCACTTACATCTTATCTTAATAAAATTAACTCACATTCACTAAACTCGGTGCCAATTAAAATACACCTATTAATTACATACTAATGGAGTATTTACCTAGAAACCAGAGTGCACAGTTTGTGAAAGAAAATTTCCGAAAGTAATAAGATTCTGATGCATCAGTTGAGCAGCAAATTTGCAGAATTTGTACACTATAAAATTAGAAAATAAAGAAGTGGAATAATAATTAGGGCAATAATTTAGTCCTTGAATCACATGGAATTATGCGATAAAACCCCTGGCGTCAGCTAACATCATCCTACAATCCTACACGGACAAGCTACGAGTACATGAGTTAAATTCAGTATATATGCATGTCAAATTTTGATGATGCAGACTTTCTGAATTATTTATGACTATAAAACTCACTACCCATCAGAAATTCAGAATGGCCCAAACTCCCAAGCTCCGCCACCCATCAACCCAAACGAGGTTCATCCCAAAGTCAGCTCATTTATCAACTCCCAACTATCACACGCACTCACTCACTTATTACTCACACACACAGTCACACACACTCTCTCTCTCTCTCTCTCTCTCTCTCTCTCTCTCTCTCTCTCTCTCATACATAAGCATTACTGCAATTGCGGCAATCATTAGTGAAATGCTCAAACTGGTAGTCTTTATATGTTGTCACAAAGACAACGATGTACACACAATTCAATCTCATATGTAATACACCAGACTTTAACTAAATTCATTATATTGTACTGTAGTAAATTAAATACTTCCTCCATTCTTTGTTAAATGACACAATTGTACTTTTGGCACTATTCATATAATATACTTTGACCATCAATTGTGATTTATACTTAACAAAAAATATAGTCATGTGGGGTTTTGTTATAATCGTCTCATCCTATAGTTTTATAATATCAAACTTTTATAATTTTTAACCATTGATAATAAAAGGTATTAATGGTTGAAATATTGCATTGGCAAACGTGACAAAAAAATTGTGTCATTTAATAAAGAATGGAGGAAGTATGTAAAAGAATGAAAAGAAACTTGTGTATAACAATTTAGTTCATTTCAGAATAACATAAAAGTACCCGAAAATTTAACTAGGATTACATTTTTTTTACACCCCCACCAATTTAATCACCAAAAAATTGAACATGCTGAAAATAAAATTAAAACAAAAACACCAACGAGTACTCTCTAATAGACTCTTTATTCCATGAAATTCCTGTTTTTTACCCATATACCCTTTTTTTATCCCCACATACAAATCTATCACTCTATTTTTCCCTCTCCTCACCATTTTATTTATTTAGCAAAACAATAAATAAATTATCAAAATTTAAACAAAAAACAAAGAACAAAAAAAATATTACTTGTCCCCCCCACCCCCCAACCCCCAAATAATAGCTTACACGGTATTCTTCCTGAGTTTCTTGCCCTTTTGACAATTGCTCTGGCCCGAACCGTTCCGAGATCTGACCCGAACCTGTTTCACTTCCCGTCGACGTCTGCTTTCTTCTGTGATCTGACCCACTTGGATATTACATGATAAAGATTATCAACTCAAGTGTCACTAACACCCATAAACAACATTTATGTATAATTTTTTTCCCCCTCTTTGATCTCTTGATCCAAAGCTCATTCCAAAAGAAAATTATCAAAAAAAAAAGGTGAAAAAATCCCCATATTTTCATGCTTTCCAACAACCTGTCCCAAAGTTTAATTTTGATATTGATTTTCTCTCTCCTCTCTCCTCTCTCCTCTCTCCACTCCTCTTGCCTTGTGTTCCCTCACTCACTCAGCTGTTGTTGCTGTTCTGGTGGCGGTGGTTGTGGTGCTCATTGAACCTGCATTAACATTATTATTCGCCACAATTTCATACCCACTGCCTTGATCATCATCATCTTCTTCGTCCATATCATCTTCACTGTCGTCTTGATTTTCACTACCTTGATCCTCCATTGTCTGATCCGGAGCTGGCCATTGTTGTTCCGGTTGCGCCATGATCGGTGCCATTGCTGTAGAGAGGTTACCTTCATGTTTCGTTTGCGGTTGTTGTGGTTGTCCATAGGCTGTCATTGGGGTGGGGTTGATTTCCATTTTGTTTCTGGCCCGGTAAAGGGCGTCTAATTGATGGAAGTACGGGCAAGTTTTCGAATCCTCGGGTCGTTTCTTGTTGCTCTCCTTGACTTTCTTGAAGTACTTGTTGATGTTCTCCCATTTTTCTTTGCATCTCTTGGAGTTTCTGTTGTAACCGAGCTTTCGCATGGCCGACGAGATCTCTTCCCATAGCGGGCCCTTTGGCCCGTTCTCTTGGTATTTTTGATCTAGGTTGGTTCGCAGATTGATTAACGCTTGGACTTCTGCTTTTGGCCATCTTGATGAACTTGCCTGAAGGAGATTATCTCCATTGCTCGCCTTCTGAAGGTCTCCACTATCGCCGTTATTTGTGTTCATCACCACCAATGCTTGTTGCTGTTGCGGTGGTGATTGTTGGGGCAACGGTGTTAGTGGCTGTGATTGCGGCAGTGGTTGGGTTTGCGGTGTTGGCGATGGCAATGATACTGGAATTTCAGGAACATGAACTTGTGGCTGTGGTTGCAGTTGAGGTTGTTGCAAAACTTGTGGCGGTTGTGGTTGTTGAGGTTGTGTTGGGGTGGTACTTACAACAGTAGGTACAGCAGCACGAACTTGGGGTTGGGATTGGGATTGGGGTTGGGGTTGGGCTTGGGCTTGGGCTTGGGCTTGGGCTTGGGCTTGGGCTTGGGCTTGGACTGGCAAGGGCAGCGGAATTTGCTGCTGGTCCGAAAGCTTTTGAAGGAAAGAGATGAGAGCGGCATCTTTAGCCGCAGCCATAGAGCGTTCCTGAAGAAGAATATCATGCTCACGATTCATCCGAGCCATTTCTTGCAATTTCCAGGCTTCCTCCCTGGCTAACCTATCATGCTCCCGCTTTTCAACTGTATCAAGGAAGCGCTTCTGTAACTCCTCCTGTTTATCAATAACCTCCCTCATCAACCTCTCAAAGAAATCTTTCCATTTTCTCTTCCTCTTCCTGGTCCCCATTAGCTCTTCATCCGATGAGGTAGATGAAGATGAAGATTGAGTTGCGGAAGGGGAAGGGGAAGACAGATTTTCCATCTGGATCGAATCATGAGTAGGGATACCCATTCCCATTGGTTGCTGCTGCAGATTATGAAGACGTTGCTGCTGTTGTATTACCTGTGGCTGTGGCTGCGGCTGCGGCTGCAGTTGTGGTGATGATTGTAATTGAGATGCCTGATTTGTAGGGTTAACATTCATTTGTTGTTGTTGGTGAGGCTGTGGACTAATACAAGTGGTGTGAACTACACTTATTGGATGGGGGTTTGATGGAACAGTAACATTAGCTGGATTAGTACCAGCTGGTATTACCATCGTGACCGGCACCGCTGCCTGCGCAGGGGCTTGTGATTGTGATTGTGATTGTGATTGTGATTGTGATTGACCACGTGGTGTTACTTGACTTACCGCTTGCGGCAAAGGTGGTAACGCCGAAGACGCTGCCATTGCCAAATGGTGCTGCTCAAGTGCTTCCAATTGTTCGAAAAATCGATATGTCTTACCGTCCGCTTTCCCCGTCCGCCCGTCTTTTGTTCTCTTGTGGTACTTGTACACATTCTCGAATTTCTCCTTGCACTTCTTTGAACTTCGATGATATCCAAGCTCCGCCATTTTTCTGTAAACAATTCAATAAATTGCACCTTATCAAACTTTCATTCAATTCTCTCAATCAAATACTATTTTAAATCTAACACACATAGTAACATATCATTATATTATCATCCCAATATGGAGTACATTTCGAAATAATTGCACTTCAATTTAGGAACTAAGTTGCTCTAAATTTCAGTGAACAACCAATTTGCATAAAGTTCAAAAATATATATGTGAAAGAATCCCAATATATATTCTAATAAGTACAAAATTGTACTTCGGGGAAGCTGTTCTAGATATCCCAAATAGAAGAAGAAAAAACTCAGATTTCATTTTAACAACCGAGTTTTGATTAATGAGATTAAAAGACTAATCTCAAATATGAAAAATTATTATTTTAATTTTCAATAGTGAATAATTATTATGAATTTATCAAAGTAAAAATAACTGGAAAATAAAAAACTGACCTGGAAACTTCCTCCCACAACGGACCTTTGAGGGAGGAATCACGAAAAACAACATCCATATCGGACCTTATCTTAAGCAAAGCAATAGTTTCTTGTCTCGGCCACCGATTACCGCCAGTACTCCGGTCACTCTCAAATAAATCAACACCGCCACTACCGCCACCGCTTTGTAGCTTATCCTCATCATCTCCAACTCCAATCCCGGTTGTCATAATTGGTGGAGCTCTCACAAGACCTTCAGTTTCACCTGCACCGCCAGCTTCATGTGTTGAGGTTCCACCGTCACCGGAGCTTCCTATCAAGTTTGATGTCCCCAGCATGTATGATGTATTCCTCTATATATATTATATATAAATAAAAATAAAAAGAATCTGTAGGTGAAGAAAGAGACAGAGTGAGGGAAGGTGCGGGGTGGTGGTGGAGGTGGTGGTGGTGGGGAGAGGAGAGAGAAAGAAATAAGAGAGAGAGTTATTTTTGCCTGTTGTTTGGAGGCTAAAGCCTTACTACTACTACTCTCTATTTTATTTTTTTATTATTTTCCTTTCAAAGCTCAATTACAGCTTGCCCAGAGCCCAACATAAAAAAATAAATAAAATAAAATAAAAAAGTTTAACTAGCAAACAGGAGTAAGAGGGGGAGAGAGAAGCTGGGGTGATGGTGAATTCAAGGGTTTTATAAAGATTGAGTTGTCTTTATAATTTTTATTTATTTGTTTTTTTCTTTTTATTGTGGGGATCTGGCTGTCTAAAATTTTCATTTTTTTTTCTAACTTCTTTTATTTTTTCCATTTTTTATGGTGTGGTTTCTTACTTTTTTCAGCTGTTGGAATCTTCACTCCTTTCTCTCTCTCTCCACTCTTTTATTTTTTATCTAGTTTAAAATGTTCAACCTCCATACGGCCAACTTTTTATTTGAGATGTGAATGAAATAAAATAAAGTGGTGTAATTATAATTCTTTTCTTATTTAAATACAAAGTATTCTGTGTACAAAAATCTGATGTACTACGTATTTGATATTCCGTATTATTTTTTATGGTTATAAATCCTTTCTACTAGATTTTTGCCCGTACGATGCACGTATTCTATTAAATTTTTATGTTTAAATAAAAATCTTATGTATATACCACTTTTATATATTAGATTAGATTAGTTTTTGATTTTGCATTGTATTTCATTTTAGATTTTTTTTTATTATGAGAGTGTTTGTTTTTGGATGAAATTGTATATGCGTAATATTAATAGATAATTAATAAAAAATATGAAAGTTAATCATTTCTTTACGTGGCACTCAACTTTTTTAATTCAAAATTAATTTTGAAATCTTATTTTTCATTGGCCGAAACCATTAGATTTTTCTATGTCGCGCTCTAATATTGGATTAATGTTTGATTTTAAATTGAATTTTATTTATTTTATTTTAGATTATTGTTTCATTTTGGATGAATTTTATTTTATAATTATTAGAGTGTTTTATTTTAGACGGAGTTGTATATATTAATATTAAAATATCTATGTGGCACCTAATTAATTATCTACGTAGAAATCGATTATTTTTTAATTATTAGAGTGTTTGATTTTCGATGGAGTTGTATATATTAGTAATTAATTAATTAAAATATCTACGTGGCATCTAATTAATTATCTACGTGTCACTTGATTTTTTAAATTCAAAAAGAAATTAGAAATATTATTTTTCATTGGCCGAAACCATTAGTAATCCTAGGTGGCGCTCTAATATTTCAGCAAATATTCCTCCATTGGCCGAAGCCATTAGATTTTTCTACGTGGCGCTCTAATATTGGATTAATGTTTGATTTTAAATTGAATTTTATTTATTTTATTTTAGATTATTGTTTGATTTTGGATGAATTTTATTTTAGATTTATTTTTTAATTATTAGAGTGTTTGATTTTAGATGGAGTTGTATATATTAGTAATTAATTAATTAATTTAAATATCTATGTGGCACCTAATTAATTATCTACGTGGCAATCGATTATTTTTAATTATTAGAGTGTTTGATTTTCGATGGAGTTGTATATATTAATAATTAATTAATTAAAATATCTACGTGACACCTAATTAATTATCTACGTGGCACTTGATTTTTTTAATTCAGAAAGAAATTAGAAATCTTATTTTTCATTGGCCGAAACCATTAGTAATCATAGGTGGCGCACTAATCTTTCAGCAAATATGCCTCCTTTATATATGTATATTAGATTTATAGGTGGCGCACTAATCTTTCAGCAAAGCCCAGACTCATTCTTATGGAGTCCTATTTCAGATGCAAAGCCTCATATGTCTCAATTAGACTAGGAAACCAAACGTTTTGCCTGCTGCTTTGTAGTCTATAAAATCATTTTTAAAATCCTCAAATATATCAACATTATTAGGGTAGTATTTGGCCTGTCTAAAGTGGGAAATCTCTGCTAAATAGTTAACCAAATAACAAAATTATTCATTTTCCTCCGCAAACCAACCACTTTTTAGGCAAGCGGGGGTCGAAAAAAAAGATTGAGGCTTCCCAAAAGCTTCGCTTAGCTGGAATTGTATTTTGAAAAACGTAATGCTCCGTATTCGTTTTATACAATATGGAGAGTATTTTATTTGAATTGTAAAAGGAAAAGGGAAAGGAAAAGCACTACGA
The DNA here is from genome assembly GCF_020520425.1 of Spinacia oleracea. Classification (NCBI taxonomy): domain Eukaryota; kingdom Viridiplantae; phylum Streptophyta; class Magnoliopsida; order Caryophyllales; family Amaranthaceae; genus Spinacia; species Spinacia oleracea. Next base: position 156,125,527 of record NC_079490.1, on the reverse strand, counting down.
TATCATGTTCACGAAAGAAACTCCTAATGCAATATTATACGAGGTATAAGGTATTTGACACATTATATACGGTAAAAAAAAATATTTGTTTTGTTTACCACATAACATTATACTCATATATTTGTACACATTTGGTAACATACTCCCTTCGTCCCTTAACACTCGCATTGGTTTGACCGGTGCGGAGTTTAAGATACTTGAATTAACTTATTAATTTAATGAGTTACTTGATAGTGGGGTATTTTTTTAATATAGTTAGTTGGGAAATGTGTAAAGAGTGGAGAGTGGTGAGTGCGTGGTGTGAATTATTAAATGATTTTTTTGTAGGTAGTAGGGATGTCGGTGGGTTAATAAATAAGTGTGAGAAATAATATAATATTGGTAAAAATTATCATTTATAACAGTGATGCAAATATTAAGAAACGGCCCGAATAAGAAAATATTGCGAGCATTAAGGGACGGAGAGATTAGTTTAGTCGTGTGGTACAGTAATGTTTTATGCCGTGAATATTTATTACTCCACCGTTTGTTACGTAGTACTCCGAGACATTTAAAATGACGTACTTATGGAGCAAGTACATTGTTGATTAGAATTACCATGGATTTTTTGCTTGAGGTTATCATTAGGAGGAAGGATAACACACTATTTTAACTCCTTACCATTATTGTCTTTATTACCGTCAGTGACGGAGTCAAAATTTTTTTCGGGGTATCGACAGTGGCGTATCTAAGATTTTTAGAGTGTTGTGTTTGGTGATCTTCCACAACACACAATATTTACCAAAAAAAAGATTTTGTCCTAAAATTAATAAATATCCATATTACAATCAAATACCCACAAAATTATTACAATGTATTCTTTAAGGGTTTCCGTGGTGAAATTAATAACTTCATTTAAGAGAGCAGCTATTTAAATTACTGATCTATTTGATTTGAATGGGGATACTATTCAAAAATCTAAGAGACCGGTTGTTTCTAAAGAATGGTCACTTATTCCCATAGTATCACCTAAGAGATCAATTCTAGATTATAACAAGTCTCTTAGCTCTCAGCTATACATTTTTTTTCTTTGGGGGATCGGTGGACCCCCTTGCACCCACGTGGCCCCGCTATTGATTACCGCTTACCATACAAGTTGTAAGTACAAGTAAAAGTGATGTATGATCAAACACTACAAGAATTTGTATCTTTAACGACAACCTAATTACGACGGGTCAAAAATCTGTTCGTAAAAGGCTTTTGAGACAGGGGCTAACAACCAAACAAAGACGGGAACAACCGTCGCAAATGCCTTTTACGATGGATTAATGACGGGATTTCCTATTAACGACGGCCCTCTTTTATGACGGGTTCGCGACAAGAAAGTCCGTCGTTAATCAACGATTATTGGCCTTTCGCGACGGGATTTTCCGTCGTTAATGGTACAATTTCTTGTAGTGAAAAACTAATTGTCATAGCTTCTAATCTCTGCATACTTAATTGAAAAACTTGAAAACTACATCAAATCATTAGTTGGCTAATTAATTTAAATAGCCTATTTCAACTTTTTTTTTACATTTAATTTACAACCCATATAATAATAATAATAATAATAATAATAATAATAATAATAATATTACTCCGTAATAATAATAATAATAATAATAATAATAATAATACTAATAATACTAATAATAATAATAATAATAATATGAATCGGGCCCATAATTTTCTTGGGGTAAAAATTAAAAATGTTTTTGAGCAGTAAAATAAAAAAAAGGATAAGTTTTAAAAAGGAAAATTAATTATTAAAAGTTGGAAGCAACAGCTGCGGATAGCGACGATGGGGATAATAAGTTGGTTTTTGTCTGTCCAACTAAAAATAGTTAAAAGCCGGCCCATGTAGGTCACCTTTGCCTTATGGGTATTTTTAGATTTCAATGGTTAGAAAATTTTCCTGAAATATAAAAATAGGATATACTCTGTACAAATACGGAGTATATATTTTACAATAAAACAAAAAAAAAATTACGGATCCTTTTGTGTAATTAAAGAGAACAAATCACTACGGAGTACAAGATATGGAGTACATAATACAAAGTAGAATATGAAAAAAAAATACAAAATTGACTGTTTTATCCCTAACATGAGAGTCATTAACCATAATCATTGATCCCCGGCCCCTAAAATTAAACTAAATCGGATCAACTAAATTATTAATTTAAAATGGTGGATCAGGCGATCGATCAGTGATTGCAAGTGTTATGTTAATTGTTAAAAATAATCCAGCGAATATTAATTCGTATTAATTTTGTGAAATGACGAAAATACCCTTTTACAAACTAATTATTAACATCATAGTCTAAGAAAAATAATTCAACTATGTTGGGTAAAGACTATGGCGCTCGTGCAGCCACGCAGGCTGTTGTTGGGACCTACTATGAAGATGACTATAAGCTCCATTTGACAAACTCTTTTTATCTCACCCCCACTTGACTTCCCAAATTAAAAAAGAGGATATAAATTGAGTATAAAATTAGAGATTAGATTATTTCTTCTAATGGAAACATTAAAATGAAACCATACTTTCTTCTTTTGGGTTGAAAGTTTACTACAATTTTGATTGGCTAGATCAAGGTTCGTCTAGTGGTTTGCGGCCCTCATTTCACCGGCTCACCGCTGTATAATTAGTTCAATTTCATTCACTTTGTAAAAACGGTCTTATATTTTCTTTACTTGTATAATCAACTTCTGCATGCGTACTAAAATTTTCCCCATTGTATAGAAAAATTAGTGAGCATATCTTAAAAATTAATTTTACAATAATTATTTTGTTTACGTGTATTATAAGAGAAGCTACAAGCCTACAACCGTAACCGAGTTGAATTATTGATTTATATACATACACATGCATATAAATAACTAAATACGGTATGATAATGAATGCTAGATAATAATTTCAATATAGAAAATAAAATATAATGGGCCCAAAAAATATTACTAGATAAGAGTAAAGGAAAAATAAATAAAATTAAGAAGGTGGGATCCATTAATTTGAAATGATCTAAGTTAGATGGGGTCGTCTTATTAGGCAAACCCATTTATGGGTAGAAGTAAATAGTGACCAATTCAGTTAGTATGCAACCTACCGTAATAAATAGGACAGATACTAAATAATTATCCCCAAATAAAATTAATAAATTGGTGGGTCAAATTAATTCTACCCATAATTTATATATTTAAAATAGTAATTATATGATCAATAATTCTTGTAAAATAAATTATGGGTATTATTGATGAGTTAATTAATCTTATTTGGGCTTGACATATAACGTGGCTAAAAAGCCATTTTCATGGAATTCTAACATCACCATTTCTTCTTGTCCCCCATTTTATTTTTATTGTTATTTTTATTTTTAATTATTATGGGGTATCTACCCTTATTTTGAAAGGACCTGCCCTAAAGCTAAGGTTGTTACGGGTCGGTGCTTTTCCCCCCATTAAATTACTTTTTATTTACTGGATTTTTTTTGTTTTTAATTTAAAGCTTGTATTCATATCTTTGATTCTATTGACAATGAGAGAGAATACTGAATTTAAAATAAAAATAAAAATAAAAATAAAAAAATGCTCTTTCAAATTGCAAGGACTCGGTGGAATTTTCCTTACATAACTACGTTGTTGTTTCTTTTACCTTTTATTTTTCTTTTCAATGATCAAATTGCTACAACTATTGCTGCATCATAAAGATACGCATTATTTCTAGCTTTCTACTCCCTATATATTTTATTACTTCCTACGTCCCTTAATACTCGCACCGGTTTGATCGGTACGGACTTTAAGATATTTGAATTGACTTATTAATTTAATGAGTGTTACTACGTAGTAGATAGTGGATTATTGTTTTAATATAGTTAGTGGGAAATGTGTAAGGGGTGGGGAGTGGTGGTTGTGGGGTGATAATTTTTAAATGATTTTTTGTAGGGAGTAGGGTGTAGGTGGGTAAGTAGGTAAGTGTGAGAAATAATATAATATTGGTAAAGATTTCCATTTATAGAAGCGGTGCAAGTATTAGTGGACGGCCCGAATGAAAAGAGGTGCGAGTATTAAGGGACGGAGGGAGTAGAAATTACATGTTGATCGGCATATATATTAAGTAAAGAGAGTTGAATCTAATAAAAATAGTAAAGCAAGTTAGGGAGGGAGTAATAAACAAATACTCCCTCCGTATTTTTAGTAAAGGATATACTTTGACCGACACGTAGTTTTATGAGAGTGAGTTGAATTTATTAAAATAAGATGAAAGTGGGGGTTGTGGGTGCATTATACTCCCTCCATCCCGTATTTATAGTCCCGTTTGACAAAAAACACGTTTAAGAAAAATGGATTATAGTACATGAAAAAGTTGAATAAAGTACAAATGATGATTAAGTTACATGGAAAAGTGGAACAAAAAATAAGAAAGAAAATATAGTACATAGGGAAGTGAAATCTAGTACATGTATGGGGTTTTCAATGCATTTTTAATTAATATAGTACATGAGAAAGTGGGATTTTAATAGCCAAAATCAGAAATATAACTATAATTTTGGGACGCCGGATTCGGAAAACAGGACTATAATTTTGGGACGGAAGTAGTAGTAAACAAAAGATGTGAGTAAGTGTGAGGACCAGAAGAAGAAGAAGAGAAATATTAATATAAATGAAAGTGGTGACAATGACATGCCAAAAAAGAAAAGTGTATCCTTTAATAACATAGGGTCATTTATAAAAAGTGTATCTTTTACGAAAATACAGAGGGAGTAGGAAAAAAATGGTTGGAAAAGTATTTTAATCAAAATAAAGAGGGAGTTTGTTATAGTGATGGTCCATAGAGGAAATTTAATATATTTAATAAAATTAGAATATGAGGTAGAAAAGTTACTAACACTACAAGAATTTGTATTTTTAATGACAACCTAATTACGACGGGTCAAAAATCCTGTCACAAAAGCATTTTGTGACGGGGCTAACAATCAAACAAAGACGGGAACAACCGTCGCAAATATCTTTTACAACGGATTAACGACGGAATTTTACATTAACGACAGCCCCCTCTTATGACGGGTTCGCGACAGGAAATTCCATCATTAATCAACGATTGTTGACCTTTAGCGATGGGATTTCCCGTCGTTATTGGTACAATTTCTTGTAATGTAAAAAGGAAAGTGTGACTCTTAATAAAATGCAACGTAATAGTAAGTGTAACTTCTAAAAAATAGGAAAGGAGTATATTTCTATAGTGAGGGTGGTTTATCCTGAAATTTATAACATCTGAAAAAAAGATGCACCCTCTCAAGTGAAGAAAAACAAAATTCTTGTATACTAAAATAAAATTCTTTGCATGATACATTGATACTTGATGCCTAAAATAGTACGGAGTAATATATTTACTCAATATGTCACAGTGAAATTTTACTATTGATGACTTGGTTTCTTATCTCCGAAATATACTTCCAATCAACAAGCATGATACCCTCTTTCCCGGATCTAAAATTCATAGTTTGCAAACTTTTGTATAAGGCGGTCTTACGAAAAAGACCGCCTTGATGGCAGCCAATATGCCACGTAACATCTGATGTGGCATGACTCATCAATATTTTAATCAAAATATAAATACACATTTTCTTCCCATTTTCATTTGAAAACCCTAATTCCTTTCTCTCTCCTCCAAAGCTCTCCGTCTCTCTCTCCTTCAATGCCGTCAACTTCTCATCAAAATTGACGACGAAGGTGGCGAAGGCGGTGGCGGAGCTCCTTCCCGTTCCACCGAGTAGCACGAGATGAAGGAGGAGCAACGGTGATTCTCTTCCTTTTCGACGCCACGGAGGAGCAACGGAGGTGGCTTGTTGAGGTAATTCCTCATCTCTCTCCTTCATCTGAATTTCTCTTTTCTATCTCCTCTGAAATTCTTCAATTTTTTCGATTTTGATTTTTGAAACCCTAATTGCTGATGATTTGTATAGAAGAAGCGGCGGCGGTGGTGGTGGTGGAGGAGGAGAACATCGAAGTCGATTGTGGTGTTTAGCAGCGGGATCCTGGTGGCCGACGGGATGGGGAAGCGAAAACCAGAGCGGCGAAGGAAAGAGAGGAATGAGAATCCGGCGTCGCCGCCTTGCCATCGTCGCCATCGAAGGTTGTCGGAAATCTAATCTCCTTCGCGCAACCTATAAATTTCCGTTCGCTCGAACTAAATCTTCAAGGTATGTAATTTGTTTTTTTTATTGTTGTCGATTTTGATGGTTCAAGCTATGAAGTTTTTGGATTTTGATTTTTGATGTAATTAGGCCAACTCTTGCGATTTTGTTTTTGATTCGATTACGTTTTTGTTTCGTTTCGATTAAATTAATTAGGTTTTTGTTCAATCCTTTAGGTTTTTGGTGTCGATTAGATTGGATTGATTAGGTTTACTTTTTTCAGTTTTTTCAGTTTATGTGGATGTAATTGATTTGTTTTTGTTTCCGGCAGGATGAGGAGGCTTTGCAGTGGTGGCGGTCCGGCTGATGGTTGTGCAATGTTGGTGCTACGGTGTGATGCCGATTATTGTGATAGAATCGCTGCAGACTGGGGATTCGTAGCTGGAAGCGCTGGTGTTTTAGTTTTAGTTAAGAATTGTAATGTTTTAGTTACACGTTTTTTGTATTTAGTTAAGAATAATTATGTTTTAGTTTTAGTTATAATTCTGAAATAATTGTTGTTGGACTTATTTTCTATGTTTTAGTTATTAATTTTTAAGTTTTAGTCACGATTTTTTTGGTTTTAGTTAAGGTTTTTTGAGTTTTAGTTACGTATTTTTGAGTTTTCATTCAAGACTTTAGTTATGAATTTCAAGTTTTAGTTATGATTTTATCGGTTTAAGTTACGATTTTCTTGGTTTTAGTTAACGTTGTTTGAGTTTTAGTTATGTATTTTTGAGTTTCAGATAACGAATTTCATATTTTTAGTTAAGATACAAAATTTTAAGCATTGAAAATAATTAGTTAAGCAATTGAATCAATTAGTTAAAAATGAAACTAATAAGTTAAGCTTCAGAACCAATTAATTAAGCAATTAGTTAAGTAATGTAACATATTAGTTAAAGCATGCAACCAATTAGTGAAGCACTGAAACCAATTAGTGAAGCACTAGAATCAATTAGTTATGCATTGGATTTAATTAAGTTATCACTGGAACTAATTAGTTAAGTTTAAAATTCAATTAGTTAAGCAACGAAACTAATTAGTTATGCAACGAAACCAATTAGTTAAGTACTGTTAGTTAAGCACTGAAACCAATTAGTTAAGCAATGAAATCAATTAGTTAAGCATTGCAACTAATTAGTTAAGATTTTATGAGTTTTAGTTAATAATAAGTTTGTTTAAAATTAATAACTATTTGACTCATAAGTTTAACTATTTGTCTTTATACCTTAACTATTTTGTTATTCAACTAGTTATGATTTTTATTACTTTTAGTTATGTTTTGCACTAGTATAGTTAGTACCAAAAAAAAATTTGAAAATTTTAATTTCGAAAAAAATTCGAATCGAAAAAATAAAATTTAAGCCTGAAATTCAATTAGTTAAACCTGAAATCCAAGTAGTTAAGCTTGAAATCCAATTAGTTAAGCCTAAAGTCCAATTAGTTAAGCCTGAAAAAAAAAATCGAAAAAAAAAATTTCGAAAAAAAAATTTTCAAAAAAAAAATCAAAAAAAAAAATTTACATGCTGACGTCAGCACACGCGTCAACATGGCTGCCAGCAAGACTGCCAACAAGGCGGTCTTTCCTGTGAGGCGGTCTCACACAAAAGTTTCCATTCATAGTTTCTTATTACATACTCACTCTGTATTTATTTAAGGGATACACTTAGCCGGACACGAGTATTAAGAAAAACAATTGAATGAAATAAAATAATAAAGTAAATGGAATTGGGTAGATATTTTAATAAGTAAACAAGTGGGGACCATGTCATTTTGGGGTGGGAGGTGGGGTGGTTTTATGAAATTATTTGTTTAATAAGATGGTGGGTCATAGGGTAAATTCGATGTATTATTTAATTAGATGGTGGAGTTGATAAGTTACTAAAAATGACAATTGTATCTCTTAAATAAATACGTCCGGAAAAGGCAAGTGTATCACTTAAATAAATACGGAGGGAGTATCTATTAGATATTCTGTTTCAGAAAAATTGTAACACTTTTATTAGCATGTTTATCAAAATACAACTTTCACCATAATCATCTTTAATTAACTTTTTCAAAAAAAAAAATTAAAATTTAATATTATGAAAGTATATAAATGAAATCAATTCAATGACATTTTCTTGATAACATTTGCTTTTAATAAATCAGTAAAAATACATGGTCAAAGTTAGTGTATGGATAGTGGCAAAACTTAAGCTGTTATAATTTTTTGAAACGGACACTAAGAATGACATGTGTAACTTCATGGTGCAAAATTTCCCCGTCAATTTTACTTTCCTGAAATATAATTACTTTATTTATTTATATTTAATTTACTATAGTTTTTTAGAAACCGTTTATGTAAAAATATTGAATTGTATAATATGAAAATAATAGATATTGCATAATAATAAGTTGTTAAATTATTTTGCAAATACTTTAGTCAAATCGGTATATCAATAATGAAAATTATATTTATTCAATATTTTGATCAAATTAGCATATTAATCATATATGTAATCCCCCGTAATTTTATAAATTTTATTAATATATTTTGACGTATAGTTAATTATATTTAAATAGAATTTACGAAATTTAGAAATAAATATGTAATTAACGAACATTTATTTTTATACATTTTGAATATTCTAAACGATTTATGAAATCAAAAGTAATTTTAGAATTTTACGTTGAAAAGAAATCGAATTACGAAAATCGATTGAATTTAGAAAACGATACTAATCGATTTTGGATTGAAATCCTAAAACTCAATCCTAATTCTAGCCCAATTGACAAAGCCCAAATAATAAGACCCAAACACTTTACTCCTTTTCTCTCCTTCAATTTTACGTAAAACAAAAGAAGCCTAGCCCTTCCCTATTCACGTGAACAAGAACCAGGCTTTCTCCCTCACCTTGCTTGCTACTTCTTCAGCGCCGCACCAGCCACCCCTTGGCCGCCGGCGTTGCTACGCCACCATCCTCCTCCCCTCGATAATTTCTTCTCCTCCTCTTCCCTCTCATCTGTATTATCTCTTTCTTTTATTATTTCCTCCTTAATCTGGTTGTGTTCTGTTGCGCGAGTCAGCCCCACCACACGCACCACCGAGCTGCAACCACCACCACCTTCGCTGCCACGGAATGCAGCTGCCGCGCCGCCCGGACGCCGGCCAGCCGCGCTCCTCCCTTCTCCATCGCGCACGAACTCGCTCATCCTCCTTCCTTGCTTCCTGCGCAAACCCATCGCAACTCAGCACCACCCAGCGTGGCCCTGCACCGTTGCCGCCACCAGCTGTGTCGCCCTGCCGGACCACTGCCTGCTGCCGCCATTGTCGCCGGCCAGCAGCTCCTTCTATTCTTTATTTGGTTATTTCTTTAAACCCTAAACTAATTTTGTGTTTTAATTATGTTTTATTAATATAATTCACGTTATTATCGAATTAAATTATAGTTTTATCATTAAGCTATGAATTTCAGATTATATATTTTGCATGATTAATAATTTAATTTTCAGATTTATATAATTGAATGAAAATAAGGGTTTTAATTATTAGAGGCTTGAATTTTAAGTCTTTAATGGTTTGAAATCATGGTAGGATGACTAGGGATTATGAAATTTATTGTTTCAACGTTCTAGGCATGTTAAATTGGTCTTGGAAAAGTTTTAAACGAGTTTATATTGCTGAAAATTTAAAGTATGATGTTTGCGAAGAGTTTTCAACGAATTTCAATCATTGATTTAATAATTATTATTCTAGGAAATCAACTACTCGAATTTTGATATTGGGGATGGTTCAAAATATGTTTAGGATGCATTTAGAATGCTTTATTATGGTTGCCAATGATTAGAAATTGATTGGGATTACTTGTTGGTTGTTTTAGGCGGAGAATTCTCTTTAGGCGACTTTTGAAAGTGTTAAAGTGGCCTATCAGTTTGTTTACACAAGGTACGTACATACCTGTGTGCTTGGAATGTGTGCTAATTGTTGAAACCATGTTGAAATTGTTGATGAACTTGGTTATGTTGAGATTGTTGATGAACTTGGTTATGTTGATATTGTTGATGAACTTGGTCAGGTTGAAATTGCATGTTTAATACTGTTGGATGGACATATTGAACCTATATTGCATTATGAGAATTATAACATGTTAGTATGGATGATTGATGCAAACATGTTTGATTGGGAACACTAGATTACTTTGTATATATTGATTCAGATCGGTTGATTGTTGTTCCCTTTTAGCTTTTCACTACTTTATGAGAGCCGAGGACCTCGTTCAGTAAGTTGAAACCTTATACCCATATAGAGGGGTTGAGCAGTATTAAAGGAAAGGTTGGATTTAATTGGAATGAGTCTTGTTTGATACCTTTGTGATCACTTACTTAATTCCAAGATAAAAACAGTTGTGAATAAATGTGGATTGTATGCCTTATGTGATTGTTGAGTCATAACAGGGTTTCAATTTGTAAATCATGTAAAGTGAAACTGAGTAGCAATAGCTTTAGACTGCGCACGTCTAAAGTGACGGACAAACATGAGTTGGGGTTCATGGTGGTAGCCCATGGCCTTTATCTCGGACCGGATTGATCACCGTGTCCTATTTTTATTCAAACGTTCCTCGATATCGCAGGTCACTGGGGTTACGGAGTCGCGCCCGTACCTCGTCTTCCTTAGTGAAGCCTCTATCTAGAAAACTCGGTCCATTGCCTATTTCAATTAAAATAATATTATTGTTATAAAAGTTTAGTCCAGTCTAGCCTAGTCTAGTTAAGTATGGTCGTCAAATTATCATGTTTTGTCTGCCCTTATTTATGTTTATTAGTATCATGATAGGATGGTTCGTTTGATAGTATCATGTTAGGATCATTATTGCTTTTAGTATGAAGTACTCAGCTTTGCTGATTACGTGCTTTGCTTGTGTGTGTTGATCATGGCTATGCCTTATTGATCATGTGATGACCCATCTTTGGTGAGCAGTCTCTAAGGATCAATAAGCGTTGCCCATCTACAGGTTTGAAGATGATGCATCATTGGGATCGGGATTAGAGAGCTTGTAGTTAGATTTGCTTTGTTAAATGATTTGGTTTGTTAATTTGGATTTGAAATTGTCGTACTATTCGTATTTCCTTATTTCCGTTAATTGGTTTTTGGACTTATTATGTAATCGATTATTTATAAACCTAAAAGTTAGTTTTCTGTTTTCCGCTGCAAAATTCTGAATAAGCCGTTACGTTTTTACACGGGCGATAATACTTTGATAATTCTCTATAGTTATATTTATAAAAGGTTATTTTAGAAAAAGGAAATTGTCGGGGTGTTACAATATAAATATGTATTACGTAGTACTACAAAAGTTTCATATAGATTATTAAATAAGTATGTTCAAGATAAATTAGTTATGCGTAGCTTCCGGGAGAAATATTTTTTTGAGACGCCCTCTATAGAGACGCCCTATTTATGTCTTCAATCCGTCTCTAAGCATCATTTTGAGACGGATTTGGACTATATAGAGACGAAATTCCTCGTCTCTATAAAATGATTATTTTGTAGTGTACGTAGAAAATATGGTCAAATAATAATTTTAGATTTGTCGTGCATGTAAGGGAAATATTCTAGTTATATCATATGTGTTTCAATTTCATTGCCCCTATTTAATTAAAATAAAGTTTTTTTTTTCCGCAATGACTATGATTGAATTTATTAGGGAATACAACAATGGTTATGAGGGATACCTCAAAAGTAATTAAAATTACCTTCATTTTAAAGTACCAAGGAATTGAAAATGAATAAAATAGTAATGTAATACAAGTAGCAGTAATGTTCGTTTTATGTAATTTTCACATATTTTTTCTGAACTTACTTACATACTTATTAAAACTTATCAAAACTTATTTTAGTTACTCCGTATAAATTATACTTGAATAGCCTTATTTTTCCGGTACTTACCTTATCCGAACTCAATGTAACTTATCTTAACTAACTTTTCATGAAATAAGTGAAATTAGTTAACAAAACAGAGTCTAAATGGGTAAATGTGGTTACTTTTTTAGGAAGATCGAGATATGTAGTGAAATAAGAAAACTAACCCCAAAATTAATGCAGATAAATAAAAAGTAGAACGACCTAAAATGGAAAGCATGAAGAATCTTGTGTACCAAAGGTAATACGAAGTACTCCATATCTGTTAAGATTTCTGCAAAAGTATGTATATAATTAAGTACTACGTACATAGTAATGCTTAAATTTTTATTTGTACTCCGTATGCATATTAGAAGTTTATCAAGTTTTTTAATTAATCGCTGCATAATTGTATGAAATGATAATATTTATCTTGTAACAGACAAATAACATACATTGCCGAGACAAAGTTAAAAGGTAAGGAGTGGGAGGGAGTTAAGAGGAAGCTCAATTTTCGTAACTTTGTATGTGTTAACTGTAGAGGCGAGGGAAGGCGTAGGAGCGGGGGCTTGGCGATGTTTTGGAAGGAGGGTCTTGACCTGAACCACATGGGCTTCATGGTGACTGATGATACGAGCCCTCAATGGAGGCTCACTGGCGTTTATGGGCACCCGGAGGAAGAGATGAAAGCTCATACCTAGAGGTTGTTGGAACAACGTCGGGTTGTAAACGGGTTTAGTCGGGTTGTAACAGGTTCATATTATATTTGGTTGGGTTCATGTCTGATTAGCTAATTTGGATACAAATTATAAACAATATCGGGTTAGTACTATAATCAAAATTTTCAATACGTTTATTTATAGTATGGATGTCTTAATTAAGAGAAAACGGTGGTAACTAAATTTTAAAAGTGTTAAAATTTTAATACCAGTAGAGTTAGTGAGTATATAGTATACGACTTAGTTTTATCATAGATAACGATGAACTAATGACTAATAGAACTTATCACTTCGTATTCATGAAACATTTATTGATGAATTTAACTAAAATCGTTACAATTAATAATCGATAATGAGAACGAATACATAATCAATTTGTAAAAGTTTGTAAATACAAGTTTATCATATATTCATATTGGTTTAAACATCAACGAGTGTTCAACAACGAAACGAGACAAACAAGTTCAATTATTAATGAATTAAGTCGATTTAGTTAAAACAACATGTATCTTGAAATATTTCAGGTTGTAAACGGGTTACGAGTTGTAAACGGTTCGGGTGGAAACAGTCCGTGTTGTAAACGGTCCGGGTGGAAACAGTTCGGGTTGTTAATGGTTCGGGTTGGAACAATCCGGGTTGTAAACGGTCCGGGTAGAAACGGTTCGGGTTGTAAACGTGTTTTTCCTTTGTTGAAACGGTTCAGATTGAAACAAATCAGGTCATTAACGATTTTTTGGGTCCATTTAGTTCGGGTAGAAACGGTTCAGGTTTCCGCACGACGGTTTGTTATTGGGTTCGGATCTTAATCGGGTTGAATATTATCAGATCGGATCGGATTTCGGGTTCCACCTCACAAGTTATTAACGGTTCAGGTTCTTAACAATCGAATTAACCCAACGGATTCAAGGGTTCGGTTTGAGAATTGACAGCTCTAATTCAAAGTAGTCCAAAATAAATGAAAAGACAAATTAATATGATGGGATCGAAACAATCAAGGTAAATTATACTTTTTCCGTTCACAAATACTCGCAACGTTTGTCAATTTCACGCATGCCAATGCACAATTTAGATCGTCAATATCTTAAATTCTCTTCAAGCGAAAATTATAAAAAGTTGATATTTTGAAAATATGTATTGAGACGAATCTAACAAGATCTCACATGACTATGTTTTATTTGACATATAAATCAACAACAATAGTCAAAGTGGAATATGTAAATAGTGTAAAATTACCAAACGTTGCGAGTATTTATAAACAGAGGAAGTATGTATGCAATGCATAGTGTAAGAGTGCAGTGTAGGGTTGAAAGACATGATTCTACGAATGTTTCACTCAAGTGCGGGCAATCATCTTTTTAAAATATTTAATTATATTTTTATGAAGTACTACGTACTCCGTAATTTATTACTGCCACTAGCTATAGTACATTTTAACTATATTTTAAATTGCTGGTTTTCAGAATTTAATTTGTAGAAATTAAAATGCGGATATTTCATGAAATGTCCTCGAGTTTTTCCATAATTCACCAAACGTCCATCAAGTTTCAATAATTCATAAAATACCCCTCACAATTCGTACAAATACCCAACATACCCTTACTAATAACGGACCGTTAGTCTGCCGTTAGCCAAGTTTTCAATTCACCCAAATGCCCCTATTCTGAAACTTATTTCACCAAATGCCCCTATTGTGAAACTTTTTTCACCAAATGCCCCAAACTTAAATATAGCTATTTTGATGTTTCAGCGACTAGTTTTTGTGTTTGAAAGGTAGTTGTTGGTCACGGTCGATTATAAAAGCCCCTTTGCTGAATGGTTCTTGTAAGTTAGATGTTATTTTGATTTGCTTTGCTAATTTCATAAGATTTTTGTCATGAGTTTTCTTTCAAAATCATCATCCACACCCAATGAGTCCACATATATATTAGAGTACCTACCAAATTTTGTTATTGTGGTAGGAAATTTGTCATTCGAAGCTCTAATACAACACTCAATCCACAAAGGTTGTACTACAAGTGTGATCCTTGAAACAATCTGAGATGGTGAAAGAGAGTAGTTGAGCAAAAAAACAAGGGGCAACAACACGAAGGACAATGCGGGGGAAGCTTAGACGAATGAGAAAGTATTGAAAACAGGCGAAACAGTAAGATGCAAGAAGAATTGAAGCAAATGAAGAAGAAGCTAAAACAACAACAAAAAGTAGTCAAAGTTGTAATACAAATGGGGATATTGATGTTTGTAATTTTACTGTTTGTAATCATGAAGTAAACACAAGTAATGAGAAACAAATTCACATTTCATAAATAATTGATGTTGCATAATCTGCACAAAATACCAAAGTGGGAAGGATTTCTGTTTTTAGCTTCACTTACAAAACATCTTTGCACCAACTACATTTAATGTTATTTTCTACTCAACGAATATGTGCAAGATCACAACAGATGTGCAAAAAACTACCCCAAAAAGCATTAGCAGCTATCCAGAAGAGCTTGTGGAACACCACTTCAACCTCCATTCCTACCACAATAACAAAATTTGTTAGGTACCCTAATATATGTGGAATGATTGGGTGTGGAAGATGATTTTGAAAGAAAACTCATGACACAAATCTTATGAAATTAGCAAAGTAAAGTAAAATAACATCTAAAATACAAGAACCATTCAGCAAAGGAGTTTTTATAGCCAACCATGACCAAGAACCACTTTTGAAACACAAAAACTAGCCGTTTGAACATCAGAATAGCTATATTTAAATTTGGAGAATTTGGTGAAATAAGTTTCCTAATGGGGGCATTTGGTGAAATAAGTTTCAGAATAGGGGCATTTGGGTGAATTGGAAACTTGGCTAACGGCGGACTAACGGCCCGTTATTAGTAAGGGTATGTTGGGTATTTGTACAAATTGTGAGGGGTATTTTATGAATTATTGAAACTTGATGGGCGTTTGGTGAATTATGGCAAAACTCGAGGGCATTTCATGAAATTTCCGAATTAAAATGTACACCGTACAACTATTGGACTATAGATAATTCCTACTTTCTCCGTGTCGGAATACTCACAACGTTTTGACTTGACATGTTTGTCAATGTACAACTTTGACACCAATATATTTAATTACATATTATTAAAACTTATAAAATATTAATATTTTTAAAATATATATTAAAATGAAGTCAACAATATATTATATACTAACGTTTATTTTCATATACTTGAAATACAAAAGGGTCAAAGTGAATTATATGAATAGTGCAAAAAGTCAAACCGTTTCGAGTATTACGGGACGGAGGGAGTAAATGCTAGTACTCCGTAGTACGATGGACAGACTTCCCAGTTACAGAGTATTATTATCGTTCTTTTAACTGCATACCAATTCACTTCTTTTATGAATACCGAATTATAGGTAAAACATCGAATTATGGCAGTAAAGTTACAATTATTTAGGCCTTATTATGATCAACTTTTTTCACTTATTTTGAAAAAAATAAATTTAGATAAGATAAATTTAAGAAAAATAAGGGCATCCCAAGTACAATTTAAAACTAAAATAATTTTTCATAAATTTAATATTTCAAATAAAATACGTATACAAAAATAAGTAACAATTAGATGAATAAATAGCAGAATTTCAGGCAATACGTAAAAGTTTTATTTTATTTCATGGGTAGTGAAAGTTTGGTGAATCTTCATATTATCGTATACTCCCTCCGTATTTATTTAAGGGATACACTTGCCTTTTCCGGCCGTATTTATTTAAGAGATACACTTGCCATTTTTAGTAATTTATCAACCCCACCATCTAATTAAATAATACATCTAATTTACCCTATGACCCACCATACTACTAAACAAATAATTTCATAAACCCACCCCACCTTCCACCCCACCAAAATTACATGGTCCCACTTGTTTACTTATTAAAATATCTACCCAACCCCACTTGCTTTATTATTTTATTTCATTCAATTTTTTTTCTTAATACCCGTGTCCGGCCAAGTGTATCTCTTAAATAAATACGGAGGGAGTAACACATACGTAGTACGGAGTATAAAGTTAATTATATTGGTATTTACGGAGTATATGTGTACTCGTATTGTAGATGCTCCTTTTTTACAAGAATAATTACCCAATTTCTTTTTCATTCTCCCAATTTTAGTGAGGAGAATAGTAAGGGAAATCCTTTCTCAAATTGCCCCTAGTGATCAGATCGAACCCTCGACATTTTGGTTGGAAGGTGGAATCCATTCCACTAGGCTAAAACATTGCTTGGTTTTACGTATCAAGTATATATACATTTTCACCCTGCATATACATTCGACGTCCTTTTTCGCTAAAAACGTCCTCGTTTTAATGACAAAAGTACCATGTTACCCTTATAAAAATTAACCCCCCCCTTTCCTTCACCTCTAACCTCTCACCCCACCATTCAAATCTGAAAACCTCCAACCACCACTCATTCACGGCCCACCACCTCCAACCACCCCCACCATTAACGCCCAACACCTCCACCATTCACGTCGAAAAAAATAAATAAATAATTTTTTAAAAAAATAATTATAACAATTTATATTTTTAAGTAGCCTACAATTCCGGAAAAAAATCAAAAAAAAAAAAAAAATTTGAATTTTTGGGCCGCCTAGAGATGGCGGCCCAAACCATGTACGGGCCGCCCAGAGATGGCGGCCGGTACATGGTTCCGGCCGCCATCTCTGGGCGGCCCGTACATGGTTTGGGCCGCCATCTCTGGGCGGCCCGTACATGGTTCCGGCCACCCAGAGATGGCGGCCCGTACATGGTTCCGGCCGCCCAGAGATGGCGGCCCAAACCATGTACGGGCCGCCCAGAGATGGCGGCCGGAACCATGTACCGGCCGCCATCTCTGCGCGGCCCGTACATTGTTTTGGCCGCCATCTCTGGGCGGCCCAAAAATTCAAAAAAAAAATAATTAAATTTTCAAACCTTCGACGACGATGGTTCCATCATGAATGACGACTACGACGTTGAAGGAGCGAAGTCGTCCATGAGGTGGTCAGCTCAAGTCGGTGGTAGGTGGCGGTGGACCGGTGGAGGGTGGCAGTGGTCGAGATGGTGGTTGGAGCAAAGAAGAATTAGGAATGCCAGAAACGTTTAGCAATTTGGGGCTGCCGGAAAAAATAAGTGGGCGGCCGGAAAATTTACCCGGAGTGGGGAGGGCTGCCGGAAAGTGGAGAGTGAAAACTTAAGGTGAAAAGTGAAGTGGGGTTCCCTCTTTTATAAGGGTAACATTGTACTTTCACCTTAAATATTGCTGGCGATTTTAGCGTATGCGGACGTCGAATAGCGATACACTAAATAAACCAATTACTATACGTTGAATGAATGCTTTTGTATTTAACATCATCCAATTCCAATATGATAGAAAGCTTTCAATTTTTCATAGTAAGTAACATTTTTGGATTATTTCGAAGATAGTTGTGATGTTTTTATCACGATTCCTGAAAGATAACTCTCGATCTAATGTAAGTTATCATCAAGGAAAAAAGGAAAAACTTATAAAGAACATATTAACTTTCTTTATTTGGGTTCTAATATTATTCTAAATTCTGCAATATGTCAACTTCTAGCTAAGAGTACAAAAATTGCTCAATAATTGAGTTTAATGGTCTAATCAGTAATTGTAAACAAATCACATTCCATGTAAATATTAACATGTCATAGTTGGATATTACTCTAGATAAATTGAGTCAATAGGTTTTTTACTTTTTTTTGTTTTGTTGGCGAAAGGGAGTAACATTGTAACAATATTAAAACAACAAAAGATGAAGCGGTTTTCCCTCAAAACAAAAAGAAAGGAAAAGATAAAACGGCTCTCACAGTCGGCCCTAAGTAAGCAGGAATTATTATCAATCCTAAAATATTGTTGTTCAAAGTACCAGGTATTAATCGAATAACACAACTTAAGAATTTAACGACTAATATAAATGACATCCATTAGAATCTTAGGTAAGGTTCTGTTTTGTTCGACTTATTTTGACTTATTTCAGATAAAATAAGTTAAGATAAGTTTAGATAAGTTCAAATAAGTTTCGATATGATAATATAACACTACAAGAAATTGTACTATTAACGACGGGAAATTCCGTCGCGAAAGGCCAATAATCGTTGATTAACGACGGGATTTCCTGTCGCGAACCCGTCATAAAAGGGGGCCGTCGTTAATAGAAATCCCGTCGTAAATCCGTCATAAACCCGTCGTAAAAGACATTTGCGACGGTTATTCCCGTCATTGTTTGGTTGTTATCCCCGTCGCAAAAGGCTTTTGCGACGGGATTTTTGACCCGTCGTAATTAGGTTGTCGTTAAAGATACAAATTCTTGTAGTGTAAGTTCAAATTTTTTTTTCTTTTCATAAACTTTAACATACAAATAAGTTTATTTCAGACAAAATAAGTTGTTTTCTGATAAAATAAGTTCAGATAATATAAATTCAGTGATAATAACATCAATAGAATGGAACCTAAATACGTAAAAGTTAAATTATGGCGAACAAAGAATAATATTGGCAAAAAGAAAATAAAAGAAAAAAGAATAGTGCAAGGGGTCAAGTATTTAGTTGCGTATAAGCATAATCATCTGGAAAAAGAAATTGTGAATGCTGGGTTAAACTATAATTGAAGTTTGAAGGGGCCAACAAATAAATAATGCAGCCAGGTGGGCCCTTCATCAATCAATAAAACACAATTGAATGCACCTAAATTAAAGGTCCATATATACACCAGATTTATGATTAGCTTGCACTTATTTATTTTATTTTATTAGTTAATTACCCCAAGTAACGGATAATTGGGGGTATTATCGTCAATTTGCATTTCCGTAATTTTTACAAAGGGCGAAACAGGAAATTGATTTTTTTATAGGTAGAAGTGGAGAACATGGAAAGTAAACAATTGCTATCGGGTAAAAATTAAAAATGTAACCATTCTTCTATTTTTTATTTTTTACCACCCGGTTCACCTTTGGGGTTAATTCGGATTCGGGGCGAGTTTTGGATATATAGGTTTCAGTCCCTTTACAATTGTTGTTGCAGGGGATCGAATATGCAGTCCTCCCTACCAAGTTCAGGTTCAATCAACCAACAAACAATTGAAATTCTTCCTACTTTCTAATTAGGCTCTTATCTAAATTTATTTGGAAGTTTCGACAAATTTAGAAAAAATGAATATTAATTGTTTTTAAGTTAATACGTGGTACTTTGTACTGTATATGATAAAAATATAAGTTTAGGTAAGTTAAATTTAATTTGACGCTACAAGAAATTGTACCATCAACGATGGGAAATCCCGTCGCTAAAGGCCAACAATCGTTGATTAATGACGGGATTTCCTGTCGCAAACCCCTCATAAAAGGGGTTATCGTTCATAGAAAGTCCTGTCGTTAACTCGTCGTAAAAGACATTGCAACGGTTGTTCCCGTCTTTGTTTGGTTGTTAACCCCGTCGCAAAAGGCTTTTGCGACGGAATTTTTGACCAGTCGTATTTATGTTGTCATTAAAGCTACAAATTCTTGTAGTGTGAATAGAACCGACCTTTGGTATGTTTTTCTTTTAAGTGACCTTTTTTTTTTTTTTTTTTTTGTGTGTTACCACCCGGTTCATTCTTAAGGATAATCAGGATTCTAGGCGAGTTCTGGATTGACTTTTATATGTTTACTACAAGAATTTGTATCTTTAATGACAACCTAATAACGCCGGGTCAAAAATCCCGTCGCAAAACCTTTTGCGACGGGTATACTAACCAAACAAAGACGGGAACAACCGTCGCAAATGTCTTTTACAACGGGTTAACAACGAGATTTTTCATTAATGACGACCCCCTTTTATAACGGATTTGCGACAGGAAATCCCGTCATTAATCAACGATTATTTGCCTTTAGCGACGGAATATGTTAAAAGCGGTGGAGTACGGGATTTGCTTTAGGATGCAGAATAATAATTGTTTTGATTGTAACCGTTATGTAGTTTCTTTGAATCTGTGATATGCAGATCTATTTTATCATTGTAGATTTCGTATGGCTGATTATTAATGAATTTGTTCTTCCCTGTCAAAAAAAACTTAGAAGCTCTAAGTATAAACAAACAATGAATATAAATTTATTGTGTGGATCATAGACATCTGATTTACAACTACGGAATATTATTTTCTTTCAAAAATGAATTCCACCAAGTTAAAAATAATTCTACCAAGTTAAAATTAAATAGTGAGCATGTAGTCCATATCATTAATTAATTTAATCCTGCATGTTCCCTAACTCTTCACTTAAATAAAAATGTAGTAATAATTAACACAATATTGTGCAAATGAATGCATTTTGAATTTTACGGACTACGCATTAAGAAATGAATAGTACTCAGTTCCTTAATACTTCCTCCGTTTTTTTATAATTGCACCATCTTGGTTTTAGCACTATTCTCTTATTCTTATATAGTTATTTTTTGTGATTTATATGTAAGGAAAAATATACTCATGTGAGATCTTGTTAGATTCGTCTCGAAATATACTTTCAAATTATCAAATTTTTATAATTTTTTAAAATGTATAATGAGAGGTACTAGTAGTTAAAATAGTGCATTGGCAAGCGTGAAATCCCAGATGGTGCAATTAAAAAAAAATGGAGGAAGTATTTGCTACGCTTTTCTTATAAAGTCGTCCTCTAATATTCGCATCATTTCTATAAATGTCATATTTTTACTAATATTATATCATTTATCTCACTTAACCATGAGCCCACATATAATCCTACTTCTTACAAAAATATTATAAAATCCACCCTTACTCCACCCTTAGACCATTGTTAATCATGGGGGAAAAAGTCCCCACCTTCTCTCTCTACCCACTTTCCAACTCATTTTATTTTTCATTTTTCCCATTAACAAAAAAAAATCACCCAACACTCTCTTATCCAGTTATCCATGAGCAAAAGAAAAACTCTCCGCCCCTCTTTCTCTACCCCTACTTTTCTCTATAATAATAATAATAATAATAATAATAATAATAATTTTGACTTTGACTTCCCACTAACTATTTGTAAAATTTTGACTTTGTTAGCATTTGATTTATAATAATAATAATAATAATAATAATAATAATAATGGTCTCAACGCACATTCGACGAGGCTCTTCGATCTTCCGTGGAGCGTATTATTACTGCTTCAGGGCCTGAGTTTGGCGAATGGCAGTGGCGACCTTTTGCGTTTGGAGGGCTTGGTGTTTATTCCGCATGTGATGTTCGTCATTATGCTTTTCTTGCTTCTCGGTTACAGTTTGCTGGTTTGCAGACAAAGCTTCTTTGACATGCTAACATTGTTGGTCATGGTCGAGCCTTTGCAGATGCGTTGAGTTTATTTAATAGAACTGTGGAGTCTGATATTTTGAGTAATCCTAGTGAGGTCGCTGCCCCTAAACTCATGAAGAAATTGGCAGATATATATTTCACAAAGGTTACTACATCTGCAGAATCCACCTTTTCTTTATCTCCTTGACTATCGGCATTATGGAAGTTGCAGCAGGGAGATTACACCTCTGTTTGGATTCGGACGGTCTCCATATCAGGTTAGGGACAGACGATGAATGCTAAGGCTTACCAATGTGTGTTGTGTTACCAGTTGGGTGTTCCTTTGTTCTATGTTTCGTTACCATGTTCTGCTTGCTCCAGGATTTTTGTGGGGGATATCTTCTGTGATCATGCGGTGTCGTATGCTGGTTTTGTGGGTATTAAAAATCGGCATAATGTTGTTCGGGATACCCTTGTTGATGTTTGTTATCGATCTGGGATTTCGGCACGGAAAGAGGTTGATATTGGTCTGTCTGGAATGAACGACGGAGCTCTCCGACCTGCAGATTTGTTACTCTACTTTTGGGATCGGTGTCGTGATGTGTGCGTTGACTTGATGTGATCTTCTCATTTGACACAATATGGGTTGTCTGGCTTTGTTCCGGGACGGGTTGTGACTGATGCGGCTAGTCGAAAGCGGGTCAAGTAGGAAGCAAGTTGTCGGACAATTGGTTATGGTTTTCTTCCTTTCTCTTTTTCTTCTCTGGGGGAACTGGATAAGGATGATGTTGCTTTGCTGAAGCGAGTTTAGAAGTTCTCTTGGACTCAAGACATTGGGGCTCGTGCTGCTGCTCATATTTTCACCAGGATTGGATTTGCTATAACTAGAGGAGTGGGGCCCAGATTGTATCTCGGCTTCCCACTAACTTTTTGTACTTTAATTGACTTTGTTAGCATTTGATAACAATAATATAATAATAATAATATAATAATAATAATAATATAATAATAATAATAATAATAATAATAATAATAATAATAAGCAAAATGGAGAGAGAAATGGAAAAATAAATTGTGTTATATTATATAAAAATGGATATATATTTGTAGATCTCGAATTTTTATGACTGATGGTAATTTTATTTTATTTTTTTATGAATCGGAAATATAAAAAAGTTGCGGTTGAAAGATAATCGTTACAAGAATTTTCATGTCATGCCACGTGGCGGTTTAAGATTGAGTGAATTTCCCCACTCCAAATCTAAAAAATCCTAATGACAATAGGTTTTTGGTTTTCCGCTCCCCAAGTGCAAAATTTCCCCAACCATTAAGACCATAATTTTTGTTTTTCCCCTTATTTCTCCCCAAGTGTAAAAAAATGGTTAACAATGCTCTTTTCCCTTTATTTGACACATTTCCACTAACTATATTAAAAAAATATACTCCACTACCAACTACTACCATCTAATAAATTAATAAGTCAATTAAATTGCATAAAATTTTATATCGGTCAAACCGGAATGAGTATTAAGAAATGGATAAAGTATTTGATAACAATTCCTCGAAAAGAAAATACAATTTCACGTACTCCGATCCGTATTAAGTTAGTTAGAAATGATGTCATTGAACTATAATTTTGGTATGATATAAGAATAAGTTAAGGTGGGTAGTCACATTTTATCTGTGTATGTTGAAAACATGACAAAAGCAATTGCTTGTTGTAACACGAAACAAAAGGGGAAAATAACAGTAAATATTAGTGACTTGTTTTATGTCGACTTTCCTAATTTATATAGACTGACTAATAACATACACTCATTTGCTGTCAATTTTTTTCAAACTAAATAAAGGAGGGACTCCACGAAGGAAAGGATTTTTTCCTTTAATGTTACTCTCGTATTTTCTTTTCTTTTTTATACCCGTCCACAACCCATCACAACTTCACAAGACACAAGAGTGGAGGAAAGCTGTATATAGTTACATGTTATTTATCTAATTTTTACTTATTTGAACTTGTATGAATTTATATTAAATGTAAATTACATATTTGGTAACCCTTATTTTTTTGTTATTTTACGACAGATCGAGTACTCGGTAATAAATATAAATATATGTGTTACGATAAGGAAAATTATATTATGGGAAGTCTTATTGAGATGCAACCTAAGATGTAGTTTTTGTTTAAGATTTCTATTAGTTGTAGTTTACCTTAATTTCTTATCTTTTATAGCTATATAAAATTTGTTTAGACAAGACAAGATTTCTCTTCAATATTATTTTACAATGGGATTGACATAATAAAATTTAGTTGCGAAAAACTTATTGAGAAAAAGGGGAAAAGAAGGCAAGGAAAGCATAGCTTCACATGGTTGAATTATGATGCATGTGGTTAAATTACATAACAGTCTGTGCAGCAGTACATCCAATTTTATTAATATTTATTGTAATTTTGTGCTATTTTGCACTACCATCTCATTTGTCCTAGCTTTCTTGTTTCAACTTAAACTTCTCTATTATTTACGTTTTTTTTTTATTTTTTATTTTTTATACAGTAAATGAATTAACTTTTACACTACAAAAATTTGTATCTTTAACGACAACCTAATTACGACGGGTTAAAAATTCCGTCGCAAAAGCCTTTTGTGACGGGGCTTACAACCAAACAAAGACGGGAATAACCGTCGCAAATGTCTTTTATGACGGATTTACGACGGAATTTTCTATTAACGACGGCCCCCTTTTATGACGGGTTCGCGACAGGAAATCCCGTCGTTAATCAACAATTATTGGCCTTTCGCGACGGGATTTCCCGTCGTTAATAGTACAATATCTTGTAGTGTTAATTGCGAAGTATTTTTTTCCCTAAATAAACTTCTTTATTATAGGGGACGTTTAGTTAAAAAAAATTTATCGGAGCAATAATTAAAGAATAATCAAAACCTGTAATGGCATGTGTGGTTGAGAGGATTTAAAAAGAGGTTCGGACTCAAAATGCTAATGGGAATGGTTGAGAAAACCAGTTGTAAGAACTTTTAAAAGACAGATTAGGAAGTTTGGAGGAAAATTAACGTGAATTGATATAACTGCGCAAGCTTAATTCGGTGCTGGAAAATAGCCTTTGTCAAATTAGTGTTAGAATACTTAATTTTTTCTGCTTATAGAGTTATAGCTGGTTAAATTCACTATGCTAATTTTTTATGACACATTAAGAAAGTAAAATTATACTTCCTCTTTTTTTTTAATATTTTTTTTATATATATATAAATATATAATTGTATTATTTGGAATGCTTATAAATGCAAATTTTTATTCATTAATATAACTAATTATACATTAGTTAAAACAAAAGGCTTTGCACGCCCATGATGTACAATAAATTTATTGTACACCATGATAACTTTTACCCAATTTTTTTTAAATAACTTTGACCTAGTTTTTTTGTAACTTTTAATATGTTTTGATTAACTTTTATATTATAAAAAAAGTTGATAGATAAGCATTTTAAAGGGTTGAATGAATAATTTTATACATTCTTAGTGATTTTAAAGAAATAGTTTTTATTAAAATGAAATTTTTTTATCACTAAACAATAGATAATTTTTACCTACATAAGCATAACAATTAAGCATTTTGAACTAAATTTTACTCCGTGTACAAATATTTGTACACTACTTATAAATAAGAAATTGTGCAGTTAAATTATAAAAAATTGATATTTTTAAAATATATATATCGAGAAGAATATATCTTATAAAAGTAAACCGTATAAATCCTGTGAAATTGTAAATGGTGAAATGATAAAAATAAAAAAATAAAAAAAAGGAGGAGGAGGAGGAAGTATTTGATGAAAAAATGAATTTTGGCAAAAGAAAAAGAAAAAGAAAAAGAAAAAGGTTGCATGCCCGCGTCTGTGGCTTGCATGCATAATGGGCATGGGCTAATGGGATATTACTACAGCATACATCATTGTCAAATTGTCAACTTGTAAATATAAGACTGAGGGCCTGTATATAATAAGTCTCAGGTTCAAATCCCCCCACCCCCATTTGTAATTTATATTGCCCTTGTGGCTCATTGGAATCAAAAAAAAAAAGACTGACCTCTGATTTTGCCGTATGGAATACATTACTCCGTATATATTAACACATACCCCGTATATACTTATACGGTATACGTAGTACCAAATAAACAATTCTAGCAAGTTTATTTTATTTACTGCAGTAAATAAACAAATCCAATTTACTTTATTTAATCCGGTAAATAGAAGTGTTTAGTTACGGTGTTCTAGCCCTTGAGGATTTTACGGGATTCTTAAAGCTTCACTGGAATTCCATTGGGAGATCACTTTGTGATGCAGTTAAAAGTTTTTTCACTACGGTTATCTTCTCAAGGAATTATATCACTCTATCCTGGTAATAATCCGTAAGAAAGATATTTGAGAGGAGGTACTGTTGGAGTTTCCCTCATAAGTTTGTTTTGCTTTAAAAGAATAAAAGAGTGTTTGTCCCACATTGACAAAAAAATAAGAGTTTTACCCGCTTTATATATTCACATACTACTATTATGTTTGTAAGAACACTTGAGAGGAGGCTCTAGGCAACCGCGCTCGTTCGTTGGTGTGGGTGGGGCCCTTTTTGCCGCCGCTTAGTCTTGCGTAACGGCTAGTTTGTCATATTTGGTAACCAAATATTTTCTATTATGGGTACAATTTTTATTCCGTAAATTGAGTCATTGATTGATTCTAATTGATTACCGAATTTATTTTGTTCCGAAACAATGTGGTCAGCCTTTCCGTTATTTATTGTGGCCTTTATTCTTGAAGACACAGAAAAATAATTTCTCTACAATTTTTCTCTGAAACACAAATTCTCTGGTTCGGTTTCGGGAAACATTCAATCTCGTTTTCAATCTATCTTTTTGTACTACACCAACGAGATAGATGTCGTATAACCCTGGAGGTTGATTGTCAAGAGGCCGTGTGTACGTAACGGGGCAATTTCAAATTTAGGGCAGTGTTCATACACGCCACGACTTGGTTGAGATAAGTTATTCATTCATTACTAGTCATTGTTCCTACAATCTAAAGTTGAAGTTTTTATTCTGTTTTTATTTTTACAATGGCTTGTGATATCCCTAATCCTATCCCTTTTTCGTCAGACATGCTTCCCAACTCTTTTATTCCTGATATGTCTAAGTTAGATCCTTTGGATAGGAAGAACAAAAAGATGTGGTCTGATAAGATGGAGCTAATCTTGGGTCAAATTGGGGTAGATTATTGTCTTACTGTTCTTAATGCCCCTGATAATTCTACTAGGGATTTTGAAAAAGATAACAAAACTTATCGTAGGATATTGTTGCATTATATGACTGCTTCTCTTTATATGATTTATAGTAAGTCTAAGAATGCTATGAAAATTTGGGATGCTTTGAAAACTAAGTACGGGACTGATGATTTTGGGACTAAGAAGTATGCTTGTAGTCGTTGGTTGAATTTTCCTATGACTGGTGATAAGCCTGTTCTTAATCAAGTTCATGAGTATGAACATTTATGTGCTGATATTGTTGTTGAGGGTGTGAAAATCTGTGAACTTTTCCAAACCAACTGTCTCCTTGAAAAATTACCCCCTTCTTGGCAAACCTATATCCATTCCATGAAACACAAACAAAAAGACTTTACCCTTCAAGAACTCGTCTCCTACATAAAGATTGAAGAACATATATAACTGAATCCAAACCAAGGGGAAATCTTCTGACCATTCTTCCTATACTGCTAATCTTGTTGAAACTAAAAAGAATGCAGGTTATAACAAGGGACCAAAAGGCAAGGGTCCAAGTCAGTTCCATGGCACAAGACAAAAGAACAACTACAAAGAGAAAAGACAGTTCAAAGAAAATTTCTATACTTGCGGCAAGTATGGTCACTCAACTAGAGAATGCAGGCAAGGACATGGACTTGAGAACAAGCCAAAGGAGAAAAAGCCTCAAGCTAATCTCACTGAAGACATCATTGTTGTTGTTTTGTCTGAGGTGAATCTGGTGAGCAACGTGACTGAATGGGTTGTTGATACTGGAGCAACTCGCCACATTTGTTCGAGCAAGGAAACGTTTCAAGACTATGAGAAAGTTTCTGAAAGAGAATGTGTCTTCATGGGAAACTCAAGCACTGAAAGTGTACTTGGCAAAGGAAATTTTTTTCTACATCTTACTTATGGGAAAAATATTGCTTTGAATTTTTTTTGCATGTACCAGATATCCGCAGGAACCTCATTTCTGGTGCTTTACTTAACAAAGCAAGTATCAAGTTCACTTTTGAATCTGATAAACTTGTACTTAACATGAATGGTGAATTTGTGGGTAAGAGATTTTGTAATGGGGTATTTGTGCTTGATGGTGTGATTGAAAATAATAATTCTTCTGCTTTTGTTTATATTGCCGAGTCAGTTTCTTTATCGCATTCTAGACTAGGTCATGTGAATGTTGCATATGTCAAGAGACTCAAACAACTTAGTCTTATTCCAGACTTTAGTAGTACCTCTTTTGATAAATGTGAAGTTTGTGTAGAAGCTAAGCACCCAAAAAATATTTTAATAAGAATATATGTCGATCTTCTACCTTACTTGAACTAGTTCATAGTGACTTGGTGACTTTACGAATTCCATGAGTAGAGGAGGAAAACGTTACTATATTACCTTTGTGGATGATTTTTCTCGTTATTGTAAGGTCTATTTATTGAGTACTAAAGATGAGGCCGAAGAGAAATTCCATATTCATAAGGCTGAGGTTGAAAACCAATTCGACCTGAAAATAAAAAGAGTTAGATCAGATAAAGGTGGTGAATATGATGAAACTCCTATAAAGAACTTTTGTGAAGCTAATGGGATTATTCATGAGGTTATATCTCCTTATACCCCAAAACATAATGGAATAGCTGAATGCAAAATAGAACACTTAAGGATATGATAAATGCTATGCTTATAATTTCGGGTATGCCTACTAACATGTGGGGTGAGGCAATTCTTTCTACTTGCTATGTCCTTAACCGTGTCCCCCATAAGAAATTAGATAAATCCCATATGAATTATGGAAAGGCTTCAAGCCTAATTTGGGTTACCTTAAAGTGTGAGGGTGTTTGGGAAAAATAGGACTTCATGATTTCCAAAGGAGTAAGATTGGACCTAAATCTGTAGATGGTATTTTTACAGGTTATGCGTCTAACAATGCTGCATATAGATTCATTCTTAAGGATGCATCAGATTTTGGGCCAATTCGTGAGTCAAGGGATGTAGACTTTTTTGAGCATATTTTTCCTATGAAAGTTAATGTTCAAGCATGTTTACCTGTTGTATCTCCATCTTCTGTTGTGCATCATGACATTGCATCATCTAGTGAAACTCTAGAACCTAGAAGGAGTAAAGGAACTAGAACAAAGTCTAGCTTTGAACTCGATTTTATTACTGCCTTCCTAATTGAGAAAGAGTTATTAGATGAGCAAGAAGTTGATGCATTTCTTTTATAAGAGAAGCCCAGATCTTATGGAGAGGCTATGAGGTCAATTGACTCAAGTTTTTGGTTAGAGGCATAAATAGTGAAATTGAGTCTATCATGAGTAATAACACTTGGATTTTGTCTGATCTTCCTAGAGGTTGCAAGCCCTTATGTAGTAAGTAGATTTTTATTGAGAAACATACTCCAAAAGGTCTTTGATTAAGTATAAAGCTAGGCCTGTGGTAGGAGGTCATCATCAAAATCATGGTGTAGACTATTTTGATACATATTCTCCTGTCACTAAAGTTACAACCATTAGAGTCTTAATTGCACTTGCATCCATTCATGATCTTGTTGTGCATAAAAGGATGTAAAAATTGCATTTTTGAATGAGGATTTGAATGAAGAAATTTATATGAAGCAACCAGAGGGATGTGTTGTTCCTGGACAGGAAGATAAGGTATGCAGGCTGATTAGATCATTATATGGTCTAAAACAAGAACATAAACAATGGTAAGACGAGTTCCATCAAACCATTATTTCTAATGACTTTCAAGTAAATGATTCTAATGCTTGTGTGTATTCCAAACTTTCAAAACTTGGTTGCGTTTTTATATGTCTATATGTGGATGACTTGTTGATTTTTTGTACCAATATAGACATAGTGAACGAAACCAAGGCTTTTCAAAGTTCTTGCTTTGCGATGAAGGAATTAGGAGAGGCGGATGTGATTCTTAGCATAAAGATTACTAGAACTTCATATGGGATGTCTTTAAACCAATTTCATTATATTGAAAAGATTTTAAATAAATTTGGTCAATTTGATTGTACTCTAGTGAAAACCCCATATGATTCTAGTATTCATCTGAAAAAGAACAAAGGTAATTCTGTTTCACAAGAACAATATGCCAAGATTATTGGAAGTTTGATGTTTTTGATAAACTATATTAGTCCTGATATAGCGTATATTGTTAGTAGGTTGAGTAGATATACCCATAATCCTAATCAAGATCATTGGAACGCATTGATTAGATTATGAAGTATTTGAAAGGCACTATCAATTGGTGTTCACATTATCAAAGAGCACATTGTGTTCTTGAGGGCTATTGTGATGCCAATTGGGTGTCATATAGTGATGAGATTCAATCTACTAGTGGCTATGTGTTTACTCTTGCTGGAGGAGCTATATCATGGAAATCATCTAAACAAATGTATTGCAAAATCTACTATGGAATCTGAGTTTATTGCTTTGGAATTGGCAGGACATAAAGCTGAATGGATAAGGAATTTGCTTGCTGATATTCCATTGTGGGGGAAACCAGCTCCATCAGTTTCAATGCACTATGACTCACAAGTTGCAATTGGGGTAGCGAAAAAGCAAGCCTATAATGGAAAGAGAGGGCATATTTGCTTAAGGCATGCTATAGTTAGAGATCTGATCAGAAAAATGTAATGCAAAGTCCGAGAGGAATATTGCATATCCTCTCACCAAAGACCTTTGTAGAAAAATGGTGCCTGAGTCAGCACAAGAAAGGTTTTAAATCCTATTGTGGAGTAAATTGTGGTGGACACCCATCTTAGGAATACCTAAATTCAATGGGTCAAACAAAATCACAAAAGAACTCATGTTTGTTACTACTATCATTCCTAATAATAAAAGTGATGTAGTATTTTTCTAATTGTCATATGCACAAGGTTGAGCTAAGGCTCTTAATAAGTTCATAGCCTTGTGAAGGTGGTTTGTGACAGTACAAACTTGATGAACTTACCTATGTGAATGTGGGGTTATTCCCAATCCCCTATGAGAGTCCCTAAGGCTTAGGACCACTAGAGCATTCATGAAAATTCTGGTACTTGTGGGGCACTAAAAACTACAAAGTGCGAAACCGAGTCTTGATTTGAGAAAAGTTGAAATGCGCAAAAATAGTTTACTAACTTCGTGATAGGTTTAAAGAGAAATCTACCTAAAGCTACTGTAAGATATTTTTGTATGCGTTGGGTGTTAATTCATGTCCAAAAGACATTGACACTTTCAAAACAAAAATTTATGTTGTCCGAAACGTTCCTTCCCAGTTTTCCTTGTTCTTCTGAATTATGTGGGGATTGTTGGAGTTTCCCTCCATAAGTTTGTTTTGCTTCAAAAGAATAAAAGAGTGCTTGTCCCACATTGACGAAAAAACAAGAGTTTTACCCACTTTATATATATCCACATACTACTATTATGTTTGTTAAAATACTTCAGAGGAGGCTCTAGGCAACCGTGAGCGCGTGGGCCGGGCCGGGATGGGCTTGGGCGCGGCGTGTTCACGGGTGTGGGTGGGGCCCTTTTCGCTGCCGCCCAGTCTTTCCTAACGACTAGTATCATATTTGGTAACCGAATATTTTCTATAACGGTTACAATTTTTATTCCATAAATTGAGTCATTGACTGATTCTAATTGATTACCGAAATGATTTGGTCAGCCTTTCTGTTATTTATTGTGGCCTTTCTGAAGGAAATAATGCCCTTGGTCCAAGAATGCATTCAATGTTAAGTCTAATAAATGCGGTTCAGTATTAATTAACAAGTTAATAATTCAGTGAGATCAAGTGAGCTGAATGCCTAGCTAGAGGCCGCTTCAGTTCAAGTGGAATTAATGATATTAATCCACAGTTTACTCTTGACTGAACCCGTAGGGTCACACAAATAGTACGTAAACGGATCAAGTATTTAATGGCATTAAATACTCCATCTATGGATATTCGGAATCGACGGATCTTGGTTTCAGTGGGAGCTGAGATCGTCACAGGCAAGAAATGAATACTCCGGAAACGATGATATTGCCGGAAACGGAAATATGGATCGTATCGGAAATATAAATATTATCCAAGTCGTAGATGTTGCCGGAAACGGAAACATGGTACGTATCGGAAAATATTATCGGAAATGGAAATATTGCCGGAATCGGAAATATTGCCGGAAACGGAAATATTGTCAGAATCGGAAATATTATCGGAATCGGAAAATAATTCCGGAAACGGAAATATTAAATATTTGTTCGAAACGGAAATTGATTCCGGAATCGGAAATATTAAAAAATTGTTCGTATCGGAAATGAATTCCGGAATCGGGAATTTAATCGGAAGCGTATCGTACGAATTAGCATCGGACGAGGCCCGCTAGACGAAGGCCCAGCACGAAGCCAGGCCATCGCCCAGCGAGCCAACACGCACCATCGCATGCCAAGCCTCGACCAGGCCCAGCGCAAGGCCAGGCCCAACCAAGGCCTGGGGCGCGCGCGCGAGAGCACAACAGCAGTGGGCCGAGCGCTGTGCGCCTAGCGTGGGCCGCAAGGCTTGCGCGGGTGTACGGTGCTCGTGCAATGCTTGTGCGGGAATCCTAAAGCAATCGGGATTCGAAATATGATTAAATCCTAAAACTATTAGATAATGATTATTTAATTAGAGTCCTAGTAGGGTTATAATTAAATAAATTAGTATCCTAATAGGATTCCAATTCCTTTTCCATAACTCTATAAATAGGTGCCTAGGGTCACATATTTACATAGATTATTCAAGTATTCAAAGTGAGTTTTTGAGAGAAAAATTCAGTCACACATTTGCCTAAAAGTGCCGAAAATAATAGTACCTTAAGGGCAACTCTAGTTGGTCAATCTTAAGGCGGATCCGGACGTGCTGTGGACTATCTACGGAGGGACGACACTTGGAGTCCTAAAGACTTGTTCTTGTTCGGTTCGGGCGCAGCTGGGAAGGCACGCAACAAAGAGTATGCATCTAAACTATGCTAAATGATTATGCGTAAATAATATGTTTTCCTGGCTTTATGGTTTTTCCGCATGATTTATGAATTGTCATATGTATCATAACCTAACAGTGGTATCACGAGCCTCTTATTATTTTCATAATCTAAATTGCATGAACATGGTTAAATATTACAAATTTGCAAGAATTAAAAGGGGTGATTAATTTTCGTAATTGTTAATTAATTGCAAATTGCGTTTATTTAATTATACGTACGCAGTTTTTCGGCAGTTTCTTCGTTGCTCATCCAAATCGAGTGATTTTTGTGTCAATTCCGCATGTAAAAGGCATTCTAAAATTTTGACAAAAGTATTATTTTTCGGCCGAACCCAGAATTCTCAAATTCGAAGCCTAACTATGACTTTTCGGAGGTTTTAGTTTTTCGAATGCAAAATTTCGTAAATTTAAGATGTTAAATTAAATATTTGCGATTCTTGTTGATAAATCTTGAATTTTTGATTGACCTACTGTATATGTTTAACAAGTTTGAATGCCTAGCCTTGTTAATTATGCAATCTAATTTGTAATTATGATTAATTTGTTGAAAATTAGAATAATTTAGAATTAATTTGATTTTCATAATTAATTATAATTTAATTAGATACCTATGATTAAAAACCACCATAAAAATTGTAAATTTATGATAAATTTTAAATTTTTATGACCTAGGCTTGAATCCATTTTAATCGGAAATCAATTGAATAATAAATTTTCGATTTTTCGCCCTAAAATTATGAAATTAATATTATTTATTAATTTGTCATTAATTTTAAATATAAATTTTTTAAATTTTATGCGATTCGTTCATATAACTTGCACGCACAAAGCAATGGACGCTACGTGTTACCCTTAAGGGGTGTTGTATAGTGCGGGCATGTGACGACGAGCAAGGGAGCTCGTCGCCCATGCGGCACGAATGCAATGAGCAAGGCCATGGTACACGAGCAAAAGGCAGCAGCCCTGCCTTGTGTCGTGGGCTATGAGCAATGGACGAATGGGCGAGGGCGAATGCAAGGCACAGCAGTCGCGTGTGGGCAGCAAGCGAGCTGCGCCACAACGCGCACTGCCTCGCGAAAGCGTGCAGAGCCTCCCGCGCAGCGAGCGCAAGCTCGCGTGCCACGAGTGCTACGCCCAGCGTCGATGCCTCGCGCAGCGAGCGATGGCTCGCAGGATCGAGCGCTAGCAAGAGCGCGCAGCAAGCGCTGGCGAGCGCGCGCAGCGAGCAATGGCCCGCACACAGCGAGCGCTGGCTCGCATAAAGCGAGCGCTGGCGAGTGCGCGCAGCGAGCGTTGGCGAGCGAATGCAGCGAGCGATGGCTTGCGTGCATCGAGCGCTGGCGCGCGCGCAGCGAGCACCAGCTCGCGTGATGGCTTGCGAAGGATAGCAGCAGCAGCGATGCGACGCAGCGCATGGGCTGCGCGCACATGGCCAGCGATGGCTGTGTGCGTGTGGCCCATGGGCGTGCGTTGCGTGGGGTTGTTGCGTTGCGATTGGATCGTTTTGAAATTTTAATTTGAAATTTTCAGTTTACGTAATTTTAATTAATTTTAAAATTAATAATTTAAATTATTTTCTTGGATTTTAATTTTGAATATTGTAATTATAATAAATTTTATTTATTCTAATTATTTTACTAAAATTAAAATCATG
Organism: Spinacia oleracea; assembly: GCF_020520425.1. NCBI lineage: Eukaryota > Viridiplantae > Streptophyta > Magnoliopsida > Caryophyllales > Amaranthaceae > Spinacia > Spinacia oleracea. The sequence goes on along the minus strand of NC_079490.1, from coordinate 156,090,487 downwards.
AATTAATTTGAATACGACTGAAATTAAATTAAATTTTTTGGATTCAATTATAAATTTATATGAGCTTTAAATTTTAATTAAATTTGTATGTTTCCGGTTAGACTAGAAATACATTTTTATGTTTAAAATTAGTAAAGCATATGAATTTATTGGTTTAAGTGGGAGCCCTTTTAGTCATAAACTCTTGATTAGGTCTACAAATCCTTAAGGTTAAAACAACTTGATTAGAATTAATAAGGACTGAATAATTGGTAGATTATTGGTGCCCTTGATTAATTGCTGCAAATGTTTACGTGATGCATAATGTGTTTTACTAACCAGCTATGTGGGTCATTCATGATAATGAATGGGTGAATGGTATATATTGTATATGTACTGTTTTGCAGGTTATGAAGTGACTAGTATGGCCCAAATAGGATAGAAAATATGGTCTGCGTACCATTAATTTGAATGTAATTGGTCTAAAGTACCAAAGTTGTTTTTCAATTCAAATATGGTCTGCGTATCATCAAATAGTTGTAATTAGTTTTGATTATAGCTTATCCTATTTGAAGAAAATGGTGCCTCCCACGGAGATTTTCAAGACGGACTTTGAAGTTAAAGCTTCAAGATGAAGTCGGGCCATACTAGATCACATTTATCTTATGCATGTTTTAAGTTATTTATTGCCTTTAAATATGTCTTAAAATGCATGAGATCAAAAGCTTGATTATGTTGCATGATTAAGGATTTTAGTTCACTTAAAATCTAACCAACATAGTAAGAGCCTTAAGTTCCAAACTTAAAAATTGAGTTAAAAGGTGCCATGCCAAAATATACACTTGCTTGGATATCCTTTACATCAATCTAGTAATAGTTTTCGCTCAGCGAGGTGTTACTTATTGGTCCTAAAGGGGCAAGGTACACAAATAATTGTGAGTACATGTTAGTTTTGGTGAAACTCAACGATATAAGTAAGGAGTCCTTTTATGTCGTGGCAAAATCGATAGGTTTACCTAATAAGTTCTTAGACGTACCTATCAACCAAGAATAGTTTCTAGACTATTAGCAAAAGGCTTTTGCTTACCTAAGATATTTTAGGATTAAGTCGTCAAACTGTGCTTAGTTCTTCAATGATTTTAGGGTCTTGGAATCATTTTATTCACACCTGCCGGAACACATAATTCAAATAAAATGCTAATGACTTGTTTAAATTGCATGATTGCTTTCATTTTCAAGTTATTATTCATGATAAATGTTTAGACTTTGCATGCTTCAATGTATGTTTTAATTATTGTTTATAATTAAATATCTTGCACTGCAATAAATCCTTTTAGAAAGGTAACAGTAAATTTCCTCGATTGGTAGTGAATCCAAGAACGATTCACGGAAATGAGAGAGAATGAGCGATTTAAAATGTACGTTTCTTTTAGCGACTTTTATGGTTGTTTTCGAGTATCAAAGTCGAATGGCGAACCGATTGGTGCTTGTGAATTCAAAATACAATGTAGTTTTGAGATCATAAAGCATTGAGTTTAAACGCTCAGCTTTACCAATGGTTAACAACCTAATATCTTTGTCCATTTAATTCTCGAATGAGTCTAGTTCCTAGACATTCGAATAGATCGATACTTAGAGAACTTTAGAAGCTTCTGGTAAGATCATCTAGTTGAAACAAAATATTCAACATAAATTAAAATGGTAAAGAACCTTGTTGGTGACATTGGACATGTCTAACAAAGTATAAAAGTCAACACTAAAGAATTCAATTCTTAAGACTATAAGAAAGGGTACAAGAAATAGGAAAACGAGGAACATATGAAAGGAATTTACGATTCCGTTTCTACCTTTAAGTTTATGTTTAAAGAGAAGTGACCTAGCAATCAAACTTCCTTGGTATCATATACCGCTTGAGGTTCTTACTTCGGTAATAACTCAAACAATGGAAGCTAGGATACACTAATGACCTACAAGTGGGAAATGAAGCATGGCAATGCTACATTAGTTGTAGGGTCATCTAGTTTGTTTTATGTCCTTTCAAAGGCTGGAACTTAATGGCTATTTTGTTCCATAATCAACATACCTAAATTTCTATTTTCAAACACAGAAAGACTCACATTCAAGAAAAACAAAAACAATGTTTGTTTGTTTATTTGAATGAAATGGTCAATTACAGGTTGAGTCAATATGCTTGATTAAAACAAACAACTCTTTAAAGAACTTTACTAGGTTCAAATCAACCCCTTGATTTGAGTTCCACTAATCTTTGGCATTGTTGCTTAGACCATATCAATAAGTTAAACTTCAAAAGCTCTATTTTGATGGACTTTTGAAAGTTCATTGATTTCTAGATCAATTTAAGACGACTAGTCTTACTTGTTGAAAGTAACAAAAGATATGAACTATTGTTAGAACGCCTAGACAATAGAGTTCAAAGCTAAAGAAAGATTTTATGACTTTAATATTTCACATGGATTTGATTGAATATAGGTTTATTTACTCAAATGTGATATAAGTTGAATCTGTTTGGCTAGTTCAAAGATTCAGAAGTATAAAATCCACTTAGCAAGAAATCATAAAGATCTAGGTTAGATCATGTTGATGATTACTTGAGACCAAATATGATCATCAATGATTGTGTGTTGTAATTTCACAATCTAGCTCCATAAGATATGGCATATCTACGTTGGAATGATCGAAGTCAATTAGTACTTGATTCGATCAATGATGAATCATAAAGACTTTTCCTATAATTTCTAAAACAAAATGCTCAACTACCACCAAACTAAACCAAATTCGTCAAAGCTATTGAAAAGTAATTTCAGAATATCTTTTCATAATATATCTAAAGAGTTCCTAAACTCAGTGGGAGCTTAGTGTTTGTTATTCAACAAACTAAGGCCCAAGTATAGATATATGTTTCATTGTGATTTATTCAAATGAGACACAAGGGTATTGTTTCTACCACGAATTTTTGAGAACATAATGTTTGTTTGCTCGAAATAATGTCCTTTTGGAGATTCGTTTCCAAAATGACAAGTGGGAGAAAATAGACCTCGAAAGTCTTCGAGGCGAACAACAAACATAAATGGACATTCCGGAGGCTTTTCGAAGTGCTTCAGAAAATCCGAACTTATTCTTTAAGGACTTTAGAAGTGGCTTTAAAGAATAGACATCTCTTAGAAGACTTTACAAGTGCTTCAAGGAGAACAGAATATTCAAAGGACTTTCAAGTGGCTATTGATATTCTATTGTTTGATGTTCTATACCCTTGTAGGCATAGAGTTCAAGTCACTGGAACTATGAGATTCTTCTATTAGATAGTGAAGAAACATGGAGTTCAGGTCATTGAAGCTATGCGATTCTTCCATTAGATAGTGAAGATACCTACAACTTGCAGTCAAACTATTATCATGTAGATTAATGAGTTTGTGACCTTTAAGAAAGCTATGACGAAACCCAGATTCCCTAAAATGGTTAGAGGCCATATATAGACTCAAATGTTTTAGATGGTTAAAGGCCATAAAACATAACCAATGTTTTGATGACAAAATTGAAATTTTGTTGATTTGCAAGAATAGTTTCACACCTATTGGTTGCAAGTTTGTTTTAAGGATAAAAACCGTCAAACATGGAATTGTGTTCACACACAAAGCTACACAAAGCTAGATTAGTTGCTAAAGGTTACAAGCAAATTCACGACGTGGATTGTGTTAAAACCTCATGCATAATCGTAATGCTCAAGTCTATAATTCAAGCAATGATTGCATATTGGTACATATGGCAATTGGATGACAAAACGTATTCCTCAATCAAATGTTGGAATAAAATATGTACATGGCATGTCATAGGATTTGTGGATCCAAATAATGCTTGAAAAGGAAAGCTAGCTTATGAAATCTAAGTACAGATTTAAGCAAGCAATTGGGAATTAGAAATGTATTTTAGTGAAGCTATTAAGTATTATAGTTTCATAAAATATACATGATTCTTATAGATATATAAGAAGTTTAGTGGGAGTACATAAAAACTTAATTGGTCCTATGTGTATCACACACATATCTCTCTATTGTAAAATAACATTCAAATGCTAATGACTTAGATTTGAGATTATTCATCAATGATGGACCATGGCGAAACTTAGTACATACTGGGTATTAAGATCTATTTACAAAGATCTTATGATATTGTTTTGGATTAAGTAATGGCATTTACTAAATCAAACACGAAATACTCCATTGGAGACATTCGACCCATATGAATAAATCTAAGTAAAGAATGTTTGAACTATGTATAAGCATTTACTAAGTTAAAACATCAAAGGATCTAAGTGAGATTCTTAACCTATATTATATGTCAAAGAATTTAGCTGGATTCAGTATCTACTGAAATTGAATGAGCTAAAGTTACATGAATAGAACTCAATTGGGAATTATTCTGCAAAAGAATTTATCATGTATGATATAATATGAGGATCGCCAAAAACGTATCGTATGGCTTTAGGCATGACGAAAATATACCAGTCTCTATTGATCTAAGTAAAGATCAACTAGATTGAGATCAAGAAAAACGTATGGTACTTAAAAAGGTACATAGGAATAGTTCTTGATTCAAGGAAATAAAGATATGCTAAATATTGATGCTACACGCATAAAACACTGGCAAAGGATCAAGCAAGATCCCCTTGGAGTTATCCATTGACAAGGACGAGCTAAAGAGCATCGTGTTTTGAAATGGCAACATGGATTGGAGACCATGAGTTGTTGCGTGGGAAATTAAAATATTAATTTCTATGTTCTAAGATACAGCTGGAAAGTCTTCCACATGTCTGTGAACTGCTTGGATAAGTAAATCCAAACAAAGCATCACTAGCAACTTAAACAGTTGAAGTAAAAGTACTTATTGCCTAAGAAGCAATAAAACAGAGTTGTTTATATTAATGAGTTCTTCATTGAACTTGGCTGGATCACATGTCTGCTGACTTGATGGTTCTTCATTGCAAAATGCGTAGAACCACTATTTAAGTAAGAAAGACTAGATCACAAAATAAACATACTCAAAAGATCTTATCATCATATCTCGAAGAACATTCGATGAAAAGGATATTAAGATTGGCAAAGCGTGATAACTAAACCTATGCAACAAGTGAGAAGCAACACTCACATTGTAGCACTGGAAATCAAGCATAGCTTTGAATTTCAAGAAATGTTTTAAAGATGGGTTAGAGGCCCATGGTTGTAAAACGTTGGGGTTGAACATTTATCATATATGAAATGTATTATTCATATTCCATTTAATCTTGGTTTAGTATTAAATGATGAGTCCCTTCAATTTGACAATATATTCAAGATAGACTGTCAGGACCAGTCCTGTGACTAAGAAATGTCTATCAAGTGAACTTGAATGTCATAGGTTGAAAATGGTCCCTAGTCGGAGTTTTCTATAAAATTGGACGCATAGAAAACGTTAGACGATTAGAATGCAAGATGACTAGTAGTTCTGTTTCTTGAACTATGTGGACATGGCAATGTCATAATCATTTGCATAGATACTTACTTTGGGATGACTAGTATCGGACAAGACCTATGAAACTTTACTGTAAGAGATGAAAATCTGTCATAAGTAAATTTCATTAAAATTATTAGACACTAAATCCTCAATACCTGAGTGATTTGAGATTACTTGTTTGAGAACTGGTTGCTTTGACGTTGACCAACCGTCGCACCGTAAAAGGAGGCTATAAAGGCAACGCTCAGGTAATCACCTATCAAACGAAGTCTAATCTCAAGATCGCAAGATTGGGATTGTCCTCCCATAAATCGGGATGAGATGCTTAAAAGTTGTACAAGGCCACTCGGAGAGCTAGAAACTGTGAAATGCATGGCCGTGCTCGGATGAATCATAGGCTATGATTATCTGTTTATTTGATCAGTTGAACTCTGAAATCGAGAAACACCTCTGGACATAATAAGGATGACAACTCTTACCTTATGTTCAAGAGCAAGCATCGAGCGACAAAGGAATTAGGAAATGCACACTTGTCCCTAAGGACAAGTGGGAGACTGAAGGAAATAATGCCCTTGGTCCAAGTATGCATTCAATGTTAAGTCTAATAAATGCGGTTCAGTATTAATTAACAAGTTAATAATTCAGTGAGATCAAGTGAGCTGAATGCCTAGCTAGAGGCCGCTTCAGTTCAAGTGGAATTAATGATATTAATCCACAGCTTACTCTTGACTGAACCCGTAGGGTCACACAAATAGTACGTAAACGGATCAAGTATTTAATGGCATTAAATACTCCATCTATGGATATTCGGAATCGACGAATCTTGGTTTCAGTGGGAGCTGAGATCGTCACAGGCAAGAAATGAATACTCCGGAAACGATGATATTGCCGGAAACGGAAATATGGATCGTATCGGAAATATAAATATTATCCAAGTCGTAGATGTTGCCGGAAACGGAAACATGGTACGTATCGGAAATGGAAATATTGCCGGAATCGGAAATATTGCCGGAAACGGAAATATTGTCAGAATCGGAAATATTATCGGAATCGGAAAATAATTCCGGAAACGGAAATATTAAATATTTGTTCGAAACGGAAATTGATTCCGGAATCGGAAATATTAAAAATTGTTCGTATCGGAAATGAATTCCGGAATCGGGAATTTAATCGGAAGCGTATCGTACGAATTAGCATCGGACGAGGCCTGCTAGACGAAGGCCCAGCACGAAGCCAGGCCATCGCCCAGCGAGCCAACACGCACCATCGCATGCCAAGCCTCGACCAGGCCCAGCGCAAGGCCAGGCCCAGCCAAGGCCCGGGGCGCGCGCGCGAGAGCACAGCAGCAGTGGGCCGAGCGCTGTGCGCCTAGCGTGGGCCGCAAGGCTTGCGCGGGTGTACGGTGCTCGTGCAATGCTTGTGCGGGAATTCTAAAGCAATCGGGATTCGAAATATGATTAAATCCTAAAACTATTAGATAATGATTATTTAATTAGAGTCGTAGTAGGGTTATAATTAAATAAATTAGTATCCTAATAGGATTCCAAATCCTTTTCCATAACTCTATAAATAGGTGCCTAGGGTCACATATTTACATAGATTATTCAAGTATTCAAAGTGAGTTTTTGAGAGAAAAATTCAGTCACACATTTGCCTAAAAGTGCCGAAAATAATAGTACCTTAAGGGCAACTCTAGTTGGTCAATCTTAAGGCGGATCCGGACGTGCTGTGGACTATCTACGGAGGGACGACACTTGGAGTCCTAATGACTTGTTCTTGTTCGGTTCGGGCGCAGCTAGGGAAGGCACGCAACAAAGAGTATGCATCTAAACTATGCTAAATGATTATGTGTAAATAATATGTTTTCCTGGCTTTATGGTTTTTCCGCATGATTTATGAATTGTCATATGTATCATAACCTAACACTTTCTTCTTCACAAGAAGACACATAGAAAAATAATTGCTCTACAATTTTCCTCTAAGATTCAAATCTCTGGTTCGTTTTTGGGCAATGTTCAATCTCGTTTTAAATCTATCTTTTTGTACTACACCAACGAGATAGATGTCATGTAACCCTGGAGGTTGATTTTCAAGAGGCCGAGTGTACGTAATGGGGCCAATTCAACTTTAGGGCAGTGTTCATACACTCTATGACTAGGTTGAGATAAGTTATTCATTCATTACTAGTCATTGTTCCTACAGGTACTAAGGTAGGACATTTGAGACATATTAGCCTGTGTAACACAATTTACAAATGTGCTTCTAAATGATGAAATCCGTCCTTCCATCCATCATTTCTAAGCCTTAACATGCTTTCATTTCGGGTAGGTACATGACATATAATATTCTTATCAGTCATGAGCTTATTGACAAGATTAACCGTCGGTGAAAAGGCAATGGGTACTTGGAAAAAATCAAAATTGACATGAGAAAAGCTTGTGATAGAGTTTATCGGTTTTTTCTCATGAAAGCACTAAGATCTTATGACTTTCCTTGTCATTGGATTCGTCTGATTCACCAGTGTATTTTGACGGTGTTATAAAAAGTTCTCATTAACCGGGATATGTCGGATCAATTTAAACATAATTGTGGAATACGCCAGGGAGATCCTTTGTCTCCCTTTCTATTTATCTTCTGCATGGATGTGATATTCCGTATGTTGAAACTGGGAAACGATCTCCATCTTTTTCAAGGCATTAAACTGACAAGGGGATGCACTCAGGTGTCACATCTATTCTTTGCTGCTCATGCTCTCCTTTTTTTCAAAGCAACAGAGGTTAGCTGTACGCAGGTGACCCGAAATAATTGATAGATTTTTTGCAATCTCGGGGCAACAACTTAATCTTCAAAAGTCTCATTTTAAGGTTAGTCCAAATACGCCCTTGGAGGTTAGGCAAAGGTTTAGAGGTGTATTACAGATGAACTTAGTTCCATCCTTGGAAATGCATCTGGGAGTTCCCATTGACCTAGTAGGATCTAAGCATTCCAGTTTTCAATTCATTGTTGATAAGGTTGCCGCAAAGGTTAATTCCTGGAACTATGTGGCCCTCTCCCAATCCCAAAAGACGATTTTAATTAATATAGTCCTCATTACAAATGTTCTTTCCTGTATGGAAGTTCCAGTTTCCATTGCGTCCAAAGTGGATTCAATTTTGGCCAAATTTCTCTAGGCTAAAAAAAAACACTTCGACCATGCATTGGGTCAACCAGAAAATTATCCAGCTTTCTAAGGGTTTGTGTGTGTGTGGGAGGGGGGTGTTTTAAGAATTAGGGGAATGATGTTCTTGAATAAGGTGTTACTTACGAAACAAGCTTTGTTGGGAAAAGGTTGTTCAATAATCCTCAATACATATTGGCATGGATTTGTGGTAGAAAATTTTCAATGCCTCTTCAACCAGGTTCTCCAGCTAAGTTTGTTAGGAAAAGGTTTCTCATGGGGAAGGAAGGTTTGTGTCGTTCGAGTAACCTTATCCTAAAAGGCTGTGATTGGAAAATTTGAAAACCGACAAAGAGTTGTGGCAGGTAAGGATAGATGGGTGTTAGGGGAAATACCGATTTATAATTTCAAGGCCAATCTTCAAAATGCCAGAAATTGGAGGGTTATACATTTTTTCTTCCTTCGGGTACATGCTGGAATCATGATAGAATCAAAGCTAGTTTTGAATTTATGATGCTCGCAGAATTGTGGGAATGCAGCTGCTTCCTAGGACCAAGATGATTTCTTTTATTGGCAACATCATAAACCGAGTAAGTTTAATGTTAAATCGACTTATGAATGCTAGCCTTATAGGACTTGACACTAAGCCAGATTGTTGCGTCTTCGGATTATTACAAGAACTTGCGGTCTCTTAAAATTACCCCTAAATGGAAGCTATTCATTTGGAAACTTTTCCATAATATAATTTCTTCAAAAATTAATCTCACTTCTAGGGGATTCAAGTGAAGGTTAATTTTGATTTCTGTACGAATAAAGTGGAGAATATGCAACACATATTCTGACTTTATACTATTGTGCAACATGTTTGGAGGGATGGTTAAAATGCAATCCATTCAAAAATCGATGGAACCATTTCCTTCAGGAATTGATTTCTATTTTATATCCACCATTTCCAACGCCAGAATGGTAAGAATAGTCCTAGAAGTGTCTATTTTATTAGTACTCTATGGGCGCTTTGGTTCCCGAGGAACAATCGAGCTTTCAGGAATGACATCACCACCATCACTTTGATGTTTTCTTTGATTAAGGAAGGGCTTGATCAACATGGAATCTTGAATAGGAAGCTTTGTAATTCTTTGCAATTTCTTCATCCTCCTAAAGTTGGACCATGCATTCCACCCGATTTCTTTAGAGCCATCATTAGTGATACTGACTCTGAAGGTCCAATCGCGATGATACTGGAGGATGGATCTTGGCACAAGAACACCGTAATGTAGGTATAGGGTGGGTTTGGGAGAATTAAAAAAGGATAACTAGAAGAATTTTATGGGGGTGTTTCTTCAGGAACTATAGTTAGTGCTCCACAAGCTGAAAGGATAGCTTGCCTCTTTGGCATGAGGTGGGAACTTCAAGTAGGTTTGGAAAAAGTGACTATACTCACCGATTCGCAATAATTGCTGCAAATGCTTTTGGTGGAGCACTCAATGGAGATACTAATGCAGTAAGCTTTGGACATTAAAAGAGATAGGATGCTTAGGTAAGGAATTTTCATGGTGTAGTGTTCATAAGGTGGAATGGGAACGAGTTAATCATGCTCATATTCTAGCAAAGGCGTGGCAAACAATTTATTGTCTTTTACTAAATTTACGTAATTATTGTTTTAGTTAGCTTATGTAAAAAAAAAGAGAATTTACTGAATGGATAATGAATATGGAGTACTATGTAGTGGTTGTAATTTCCCAAAAATATTCCACAAGAAAATTAAGAATTAATAAACGGCAATGGTTTTGAAGAATATATTAAATTTTGTCAGTTTTCAACTGGCGTATACGGATCCGAGTACCAACCGTGTACAATTAATCTACTTAATTACAGATTATCTTCCTAATTTGGTCTATTAGTAAGTGCGGAATAAATGTATATTTAATCAAGCAACATTCTTGTCTTCTAGGGCCTTTTTCACAGCTTATACAGTGCATAATGAATTAGAGCTTAGGCTCCTAGTAGACTCCCACCAACTAAGTGAAGGAAATATGTCCTTCACCCAAGTTGCATTAGTCCAATACCAAGGTTCAGGTTAATTACGAACAATTAATTCAGTGAGATCAAGTGATCGAAACAGCTAGCTTGAGCAATGCTTCCGATCAGTGAGTTCTAATCTATATTAGACTCACAGCTTACTCTTGACTGAACCTATAAGGTCACACCATTGGCATGTAACAGATCACCGGATTAAATGAATTGGAAATTCATTTAATAGCTTTTCGGGAAATTAGTTCGGAAAACATAATTATACGATTTAACATTGGATCGTGAAATCGTATATCGTATTGCAAATATTCGTAAGCTAGGCGAGACGAATAATCGCATCGTACGACATTGGATCGCCAAGTACGAAACGATAAACAAATTGTCGAAGGATAATTTAATCGCAACACGAAAGCAACCCACGAGCCGGAGCGCACAAGCGCAAGGCCCATGGGCGCATCGCGCATGACAAAGCAGCGCTGGCCCAAAGGCCTTGGCTGTGTGGAGCGCGCGGATCAAAGGAGAAGGGAGAAGCAACGGCACGCGCCTGCTACTTGCTTCGCGTGTGGGCTTGGCCGGCCAACTTGGTTGGCTTGCCCACCAAGTTGGTTGGCTTTTTTATTATGACTACTAGTTATTCTAATAACCTAAGTACACTTTTCAACACACACAATTCAGTTCACACATCAAATCTTAAGGAGGAGAGAAAAACCCTAATTCTCTCTTAGCCTCCATGGCAAAAGCACAAACTCTTGATCATTGTCTAAGCTACGATTATCAAGACGGATCTGAACGTGTCGGTGAACCAAATGGAGGAACGACGATTGGAGTTCTTTGTTCGTATTCGTGAATGATAAACTCGGGAAAAAACGCTTCGAATGTAAGTAAGCTTAATCTGTGCTTTATACATGTTTCCTAGCTTTGGGGATCTTCCGCACATGTTATATGTATTTAACTGTATTCCCCTACAGTGGTATCAGAGCCTTATGTATTCAAAGCATTTTTTAGCATGATTTTTTGTTTTGTATGCTGTCGAATTTTTTGGATTTTTTGTTGAATTTTTCGAATTATTATGGATTATTGGATGAATCGTGTAATAAGTTCTGAATTCAAAAAGTTTCGAAATTTCGACTTTTCGGACCCTAATCTGATTGAAAACGATTTTCTAAGATCAAATCACGATAACAGAATTGCAAAAACACGCTTCGAAGTATGAGTTTTTGGGCGTTTTTGTTAATTAACGAATTAAAATTAACAAATTCGGAAAGTTTTTCCATTAATTGGTCGACCTAAACAACTCGGAATTGATTGAAATTTTGACCTAATGCTTATATTTTAAAATTATGGTAAATTTTTTGGCCATAAATGTTATGAATAAACCATAATTTCGCTTTCCCCAAATTCGTAAATTTTAGACAGCTAATTGATTTTTTAAATAATTTAGATCTGGAAATTTGGTTAATTGGGAAAGGGAATATAATTTCATGTAAAGTGGAAATTATTAAAAATTATTGGATTAAAATTTTGATGAGATTCATTAATTTTAATCAACACTTAAACCAAATTGGTAAAAATCTGAAATTTAAATGTTTAGAACGATTTAAAGTTTTAGATTCTATTATCAAAACGTTCAAATTTTTTGTTGACATTGTCCGTTCGTTAAAATTTGAATAAAGTTAGCCTAGATTTAACAAATTTAACAAAATCGGATTATTGTTAAAGATTAATTAAATCGTAAAGTCGTTATTTTTCGAAAATAAAAATTGTTAATTTTGTGAAAAATAACTAAATGCAAATATGTTCGTGAAATTGATTTTTTTAATTAGTTGGTTCGTTTGCACGAACCAAAGGCACGAACACAAAGGGGTGTGTGGACGTGTGGCTCGTCGTAGCCATGCAAGCTGCCTCCCCATAGCCAAGCCACAGCAACGTGGGCAGCAGCAAGCGAGCTGCGTGACGCGCGCGCTGTGCGGAGTGACCGAGCAAGGCAGCGAGCCTTGGCTTGCGAGCTGCGAGCAAGCAAGGGCAAGGCTGCCTTGCCTTGCGCGCAACGTCGAGAATCACAACAGCGACACATCAGTGCCACGAAGCAGCGACGAGCTGCAGTAGTGTGTGGTGAAGGAAATAATGCCCTTGGTCCAAGTATGCGTTCAATGTTAAGTCTAATAAATGCGGTTCAGTATTAATTAACAAGTTAATAATTCAGTGAGATCAAGTGAGCTGAATGCCTAGCTAGAGGCCGCTTCAGTTCAAGTGGAATTAATGATATTAATCCACAGCTTACTCTTGACTGAACCCGTAGGGTCACACAAATAGTACGTAAACGGATCAAGTATTTAATGGCATTAAATACTCCATCTATGGATATTCGGAATCGACGGATCTTGGTTTCAGTGGGAGCTGAGATCGTCACAGGCAAGAAATGAATACTCCGGAAACGATGATATTGCCGGAAACGGAAATATGGATCGTATCGGAAATATAAATATTATCCAAGTCGTAGATGTTGCCGGAAACGGAAACATGGTACGTATCGGAAAATATTATCGGAAATGGAAATATTGCCGGAATCGGAAATATTGCCGGAAACGGAAATATTGTCAGAATCGGAAATATTATCGGAATCGGAAAATAATTCCGGAAACGGAAATATTAAATATTTGTTCGAAACGGAAATTGATTCCGGAATCGGAAATATTAAATATTGTTCGTATCGGAAATGAATTCCGGAATCGGGAAATTAATCGGAAGCGTATCGTACGAATTAGCATCGGACGAAGCCTGCCAGACGAAGGCCCAGCACGAAGCCGGGCCATCGCCCAGCAAGCCAGCGCGCCACAACGCACCAGCCAAGGCTGCGCCAGGCCCACCGCAAGGCAGGCCCAGCGCGCGCCAAGGCTGCGGCAGCGTGTGGGCCTCGTGGCAATGGGCTGCGAGCTCGCGGGCTGCGCGCGCGCGCATGGCGCCCCTCGTGGGCTGCTGTACGTGCGTGTGTGTGTTTGTGTGCTATACGAATCCTAAAGCTATCAGGTTTCGACATATGATTAAATTCCTAAACCTAAAAGGATGAATTAATTAAATAAGAATTCTATTAGGATTCTAGTTTAATTAATTCGTATCCTAATAGGATTCCAGTTCCTTTTCCATACCTCTATAAATAGGTGCCTAGGGTCATAATTTATATATACAATTGAAGTATTCAAGTATTCAAAGTGATTTTTGAGAGCAAAAATTCAGTCACATAATTGCCTACAATAGCCGAAAATTCTAAGTACCTTAAGGGCGATCCTAGTTGGTCAAGCTTAAGGCGGATCCGGACGTGCTGTGGACTATCTACGGAGGGACGACACTTGGAGTCCTAAAGACTTGTTCTTGTTCGGTTCGGGCGCAGCTAGGGAAGGCACGCAACAAAGTGTATGCATTTCGTAAATTTAAGATGTTAAATTAAATATTTGCGATTCTTGTTGATAAATCTTGAATTTTTGATTGACCTACTGTATATGTTTAACAAGTTTGAATGCCTAGCCTTGTTAATTATGCAATCTAATTTGTAATTATGATTAATTTGTTGAAAATTGGAATAATTTAGAATTAATTTGAATTTCATAATTAGTTATAATTTAATTAGATACCTATGATTAAAAACCACCATAAAAATTGTAAATTTATGTTAAATTTTAAATTTTTATGACCTAGACTTGAATCCATGTTAATCAGAAATCATTTAAATAATAAATTTTCGATTTTTCGCCCTAAAATTATGAAATTAATATTATTTATTAATTTGTCATTAATTTTGAATATAAATTTTAAATTTTTATGCGATTCGCTCATATAACTTGCACGCACAAAGCAATGGACGCTACGTGTTACCCTTAAGGGGTGTTGTATAGTGCGGGCATGTGACGACGAGCAAGGGAGCTCGTCGCCCATGCGGTACGAATGCAATGAGCAAGGCCATGGTGCACGAGCACAAGGCAGGAGCCCTGCCTTGTGTCGTGGGCTGTGTGCGATGGGCGAATGGGCGAGGGCGAGAGCAAGGCACGAGAAGTCGTGTGTGGGCAGCAAGCGAGCTGCGCCACAGCGCGCACTGCCTCGCGCAAGCGTGCGGAGCCTCGCGCGCAGCGAGCGCAAGCTCGCGTGCCACGAGTGCTACGCCCAGCATCGATCGCTCGCGCGCAGCGAGCGCTATTGTGCGTGCGACGAGCGATGCGCCCAGCGATGGCGTGCAGCGTGCTTGTTGCGACGTGCGACGAGCGCTGCGCCCAGCGATGGCGTGCAGCGTGCTTGTTGCGACGTGCGACGAGCGCTGCGCCCAGCGATAGCAAGCAGCTTGCTTGTTGCGACGTGCGACGAGCGTTGCGCCCAGCGATGGGCTGCGGCAGCATGCTTGTTGCGTCGAGCGCTGGCGCGCGCAACGAGCACCAGCTCGCGTGATGCCTTGCGATGGTGAGCAGCAGCGATGCGCAAAGCGCATGGGCTGCGCGCACATGGCCAGCGATGGCTGTGTGCGTGTGGCCCATGGGCGTGCGTTGCGTGGGATTGTTGCGTTGCGATTAGATCGTTTTGAAATTTTAATTTGAAATTTTCAGTTTACGTAATTTTAATTAATTTTAAAATTAATAATTTAAATTATTTTTTGGATTTTAATTTTGAATATTGTAATTATAATAAATTTTATTTATTCTAATTATTTTACTAAAATTAAAATCATGAATTAATTTAAATACGACTGAAATTAAATTAAATTTATGGATTCAATTATAAATTTATATGAGCTTTAAATTTTAATTAAATTTGTATGTTTCCGGTTAGACTAGAAATACATTTTTATGTTTAAAATTAGTAAAGCATATGAATTTATTGGTTTAAGTGGGAGCCCTTTTTAGTCATAAACTCTTGATTAGGTCTACAAATCCTTAAGGTTAAAACAACTTGATTAGAATTAATAAGGACTGAATAATTTGTAGATTATTGGTGCCCTTGATTAATTGCTGCAAATGTTTACGTGATGCATAATGTGTTTTACTAACCAGCTATGTGGGCCATTCATGATAATGAATGGGTGAATGGTATATATTGTATATGTACTGTTTTGCAGGTTATGAAGTGACTAGTATGGCCCAAATAGGATAGAAAATATGGTCTGCGTGCCATTAATTTGAATGTAATTGGTCTAAAGTACCAAAGTTGTTTTTCAATTCAAATATGGTCTGCGTACCATCAAATAGTTGTAATTAGTTTTAATTATAGCTTATCCTATTTGAAGAAAATGGTGCCTCCCACGGAGATTTTCGAGACGGACTTTGAAGTTGAAGTTTCAAGATGAAGTCGGGCCATACTAGATCACATTTATCTTGTGCATGTTTTAAGTTATTTATTGCTTTTAAATATGTCTTAAAATGCATGAGATCATGGCTTGATTATGTTGCATGATTAAGGATTTTAGTTCACTTAAAATCTAACCAACATAGTAAGAGCCTTAAGTTCCAAACTTAAAAATTGAGTTATAAGGTGCCATGCCAAAATATACACTTGCTTGGATATCCTTTACATCAATCTAGTAATAGTTTTCGCTCAGCGAGGTGTTACTTATTGGTCCTAAAGGGGCAAGGTACACAAATAATTGTGAGTACATGTTAGTTTTGGTGAAACTCAACGATATAAGTAAGGAGTCCTTTTATGTCGTGGCAAAATCGATAGGTTTACCTAATAAGTTCTTAGACGTACCTATCAACCAAGTGTAGTTTCTAGATTATTAGCAAAAGGCTTTTGCTTACCTAAAATGTTTTAGAATTGAGTCGACAAACTGTGCTTAATTCTTCAATGGTTTTAGGGTCTTGGAATCATTTTATTCACACCTGCCGGAACACATAATTCGAATAAAATGCTAATAACTTGTTTTAATTGCATGATTGCTTTAATTTTCAAGTTATTATTCATGATAAATGTTTAGACTTTGCATGCTTCAATGTATGTTTTAATTATTGTTTATAATTAAATATCTTGCACTGCGGTAAATCCTTTTAGAAAGGTAACAGTAAATTTCCTCGATTGGTAGTGAATCCAAGAACGATTCACGGAAATGAGAGAAAGTGAGCAATTTAAAATGTACGTTTCTTATAGCGACTTTTATGGTTGTTTTCGAGTATCAAAGTCGAATGGCGAACCGATTGGTGCTTGTGAATTCAAAATACAATGTAGTTTTGAGATCATAAAGCATTGAGTTTAAACGCTCAGCTTTACCAATGGTTAACAACCTAAAATCTTTTTCCATTTAATTCTCGAATGAGTCTAGTCCCTAGACATTCGAATAGATTGATGCTTAGAGAACTTTAGAAGCTTCTGGTAAGATCATCTAGTTGAAACAGAATATTCAACATAAATAAAATGGTAAGAACTCTGTTGGAATGACATCGGACATGTCTAACAAAGTATAAAAGTCAACACTAGAGAATTCAATTCTTAAGACTATAAGAATGGTACAAGAAATAGGAAAACAAAGGAACAAATGAAAGGAATTTACGATTCCGGTTCTACCTATAAGTTTATGTTTAAAGAGAAGTGACCTAGCAATCAAACTTCCTTGGTATCATATACCGCTTGAGGTTCTTACTTCGGTAATAACTCAAACAATGGAAGCTAGGATACACTAATGACCTACAAGTGGGAAATGAAGCATGGCAATGCTACATTAGCTGTAGGGTCATCTAGGTTGTTTTAAGTCCTTTCAAGGCTGGAACTAAATGGCTATTTTGTTCCATAATCAACATACCTAAATTTCTGCTTCAAACACAGAAAGACTCACATTCAGAAGAACAAAAATAATTTTTGTTTGTTTGTTTGTTTATTTAAATGAAATGGTCATTTACGGGTTGAGTCAATTTTCTTGATTAAAACAAACAACTCTTTAACAATAAAAACTTTACTAGGTTCAAATCAAACCCTTGATTTGAGTTCCACTAATCTTTGGCATTGTTGCTTAGACCATGTCAACAAGTTAACATTCACAAGCTCTATTTTAATGGACTTTTGAAAGTTGGTTGATTTCTAGATCAACTTAAGACAAGCTAGTCTTACTTGTTGAAAGTAACAAAGAATATGAACTATTGTTAGAACGCCTAGACGATAGAGTTCAAAGCTAAAGAAAGGTTTTATGACTTTATTATTTCACATGGATTTGAGTGAATATAGGTTTATTTACTCAAATGTGATATAAGTTGAATCTGTTTGGCTAGTTCAAAGATTCAGAAGTATAAAATCCACTTGGCAAGAAATCATAAAGATCTAGGTTAGATCATGTTGATGATTACTTGAGACCAAATATGATCATCAATGATTGTGTGTTGTAATTTCACAATCTAGGTCCATAAGATATGGCATATCTTAGTTGGAATAATCGAAGTCAATTAGTACTTGATTCGATTAATGATGAATCATAAAGACTTTTCCTATAATTTCTAAAACAAAATGCTCAACTACCACCAAACTAAACCAAATTCGTCAAAGCTATTGAAAAGTAATTTCAGAATAACTTTTCATAAAATATATCTAGAGAGTTGCAAAACTCGGTGGGAGCTTAGTGTTTGTCATTCGACAAACTAAGGCCCAAGTATAGATATATGTTTCATAGTGATTTATTCAAATGAGACACAAGGGTATTGTTTCTACCACGAATTTTTGAGAACATAATGTTTGTTTGCTCGAAATAATGTCCTTTTGGAGATTCGTTTCCAAAATGACAAGTGGGAGAAAATAGACCTCGAAAGTTTTCGAGGCGAACAACAAACATAAACGGACATTCCGGAGGATTTTCGAAGTTCTTTAGAAAATCCGAACACGTATTCTTTAAGGACTTTAGAAGTGGCTTTAAAGAATAGACATCTCTTAGAAGACTTTACAAGTGCTTCAAGGAGAACAGAATATTCAAAGGACTTTCAAGTGGCTATTGATATTCTATTGTTTGATGTTCTATACCCAAGTAGGCATAGAGTTCAAGTCACTGAAACTATGAGATTCTTCTATTAGATAGTGAAGAAACATGGAGTTCAGGTCACTGAAGCTATGCAATTCTTCTACTAGATAGTAAAGAAACCTACAACTTGCAGTCAAACTATTATCATGAAGATTAATGAGTTTGTGACCAGTAAGAAAGCTATGACGAAACCCAGATTCCCTAAAATGGTTAGAGGCCATATATAGACTCAAATGTTTTAAATGGTTAGAGGCCATAAAACATACTCAATGTTTTGATGACAAAATTGAAATTTTGTTGATTTGCAAGAATAGTTTCACACCTATTGGTTGCAAGTTTGTTTTAAGGATAAAAACCATCAAACATGAAATTGTGTTCATACACAAAGCTAGATTAGTTGCTAAAGGTTGCAAGCAAAAGTCATGGCATGGATTGTGTTGAAACCTTATGCATAATCTTAATGCTCAATTCTATAAATCAAGCAATAATTACATATTGGTACATATGACAATTGGAGAACAAAACGTATTCCTCAATCCAATGTTGGAAGAAACTATGAACATGGCATGTCATAGGATTTGTGGATCCAAATAATGCTTGATAGGAAAGCTAGCTTATGAAATCTAAGTACAGATTTAAGCAAGCAATTGGGAATTGGAACTGTATTTTAGTGAAGCTAATAAGCATTTTAGTTTCATAAAATGTACATGATTCTTATAGATATATAAGAAGTTTAGTGGGAGTACATAAAAACTTAATTGGTCCTGTGTGTATCATACACATATCTCTCTATTGTGAAATAACATTCAAATGCTAATGACTTAGATTTGAAATTATTCATCAATGATGGACCAAGGCGAAACTTAGTACATACTGGGTATTAAGATTTATTTACAAAGATCTTATATTAATGTTTTGGATTAAGTAATGGCATTTACTAAATCAAACACGAAATACTCCATTGGAGATATTCGACCCATGTGAATAAATCTAAGTAAAGGATGTTTGAACTATGTATAAGCATTTACTAAGTTAAACATCAAAGGATCTAAATGAGATTTTTAACCTATATTATATATCAAAGAATTTAGCTGGATTCAGTATCTACTGAAACTGAATGAGCTAAAGTTACATGAATATAATTCAATTAGGAATTATTCTGAAAAAGAATTTATCATGTATGATATAATATGAGGATCGCCAAAAACGTATCGTATGACTTTAGGCATGACGAACATATACCAATCTCTATTGATCTATGTGAATATCAACTAGATTGAGATCAAGAATAATTATGGTACTTGAAAAGGTACATAAGAATAGTTCTTGATTCAAGGAAATAAAGATATGCTAAATATTGATGCTACACGCATAAACACTGGCAAAGGATCAAGCAAGACCCTTTGGAGTTAACCATTGGCAAGGATGAGCTATAGAGCATCGTGTTTTGAAAATGGCAACATGGATTGGAGACCATGAGTTGTTGCGTGGGAAATTAAAAATTAATTTATATGTTCTAAGATACAGCTGGAAATTCTTCCACATATCTGTGAACTGCTTGGATAAGTAAATCCAACCAAAGCATCACTAGCAACCTAAATAATTGAAGTAGAAGTACTTTTTGCCTAAGAAGCAATAAAACAGAGTTGTTTGTATTAATAAGTTCTTCATTGAACTTAGGTAGATCACATGTCTGCTGACTTGATGATTCTTCATTGAAAAATGCGTAGAACCACTCTTGTAGCTGGACAGACTAGATCACAAAATAAACAAACTCAAAAGATCTTATCATCATATCTCGAAGAACATTCGATGAAAAGGATATTAAGATTGGCAAAGCATGATAACTAAACCTATGCAACAAGTGAGAAGCAACACTCACATTGTAGCACTGGAAATCAAGCATAGCTTTGAATTCCATGAACTGTTTTAAAGATGGGTTTGAGGCCCATGGTTGTAAAACATTGGGGTTGAACATTTATCATATATGAAATATATTTTCATATTCCATTTAATCTTGGTTTAGTATTAATTGGTGAGTCCCTTCAATTTGACGATATATTCAAGATAGACTGTCAGGACCAGTCCTGTGACTAAGAAATGTCTATCAAGTGAACTTGAATGTCAAAGGTTGAAAATGGTCTAGTCGGAGTTTTCTATAAAATTGGACGCATAGAAAACGTTAGACGATTAGAATGCAAGATGACTAGTAGTTCTGTTTCTTGAACTATGTGGACATGGCAATGTCATAATCATTTGCATAGATACTTACTTTGGGAAGACTAGTATCGGACAAGACCTATGAAACTTTACTGTAAGAGATGAAAATCTGTCATAAGTAAATTTCATTAAAATTATTAGACACTAAATCCTCAATACCTGAGTGATTTGAGATTACTTGTTTGAGAACTGGTTGCTTTGACGTTGACCAACCGTCGCACCGTAAAAGGAGGCTATAAAGGCAACGCTCAGGTAATCACCTATCAAACGAAGTCTAATCTCAAGATCGCAAGATTGAGATTGTCCTCCCATAAATCGGGATGAGATGCTTAAAAGTTTTACAAGGCCACTCGGAGAGCTAGAAACTGTGAAATGCATGGCCGTGCTCAGATGAATCATAGGCTATGATTATCTGCTTATTTGATCAGTTGAACTCTGAAACCGAGAAACACCTCTGGACATAATAAGGATGACAACTCTTACCTTATGTTCAAGAGCAAGCATCGAGCGACAAAGGAATTAGGAAATGCATACTTGTCCCTAAGGACAAGTGGGAGACTGAAGGAAATAATGCCCTTGGTCCAAGTATGCATTCAATGTTAAGTCTAATAAATGCGGTTCAGTATTAATTAACAAGTTAATAATTCAGTGAGATCAAGTGAGCTGAATGCCTACCTAGAGGCCGCTTCAGTTCAAGTGGAATTAATGATATTAATCCACAGCTTACTCTTGACTGAACCCGTAGGGTCACACAAATAGTACGTAAACGGATCAAGTATTTAATGGCATTAAATACTCCATCTATGGATATTCGGAATCGACGGATCTTGGTTTCAGTGGGAGCTGAGATCGTCACAGGCAAGAAATGAATACTCCGGAAACGATGATATTGCCGGAAACGGAAATATGGATCGTATCGGAAATATAAATATTATCCAAGTCGTAGATGTTGCCGGAAACGGAAACATGGTACGTATCGGAAAATATTATCGGAAATGGAAATATTGCCGGAATCGGAAATATTGCCGGAAACGGAAATATTGTCAGAATCGGAAATATTATCGGAATCGGAAAATAATTCCGGAAACGGAAATATTAAATATTTGTTCGAAACGGAAATTAATTCCGGAATCGGAAATATTAAATATTGTTCGTATCGGAAACGAATTCCGGAATCGGGAAATTAATCGGAAGCGTATTGTACGAATTAGCATCGGACGAAGCCTTCCAGACGAAGGCCCAGCACGAAGCCGGGCCATCGCCCAGCAAGCCAGCGCGCCACAACGCACCAGCCAAGGCTGCGCCAGGCCCACCGCAAGGCAGGCCCAGCGCGCGCCAAGGCTGCGGCAGCGTGTGGGCCTCGTGGCAATGGGCTGCGAGCTCGCGGGCTGTGCGCGCGCGCATGGCGCCCCTCGTGGGCTGCTGTGCGTGCTTGTGTGTGTTTGTGTGCTATACGAATCCTAAACCTATCAGGTTTCGACATATGATTAAATTCCTAAACCTAAAAGGATGAATTAATTAAATAAGAATTCTATTAGGATTCTAGTTTAATTAATTCGTATCCTAATAGGATTCCAGTTCCTTTTCCATACCTCTATAAATAGGTGCCTAGGGTCATAATTTATATATACAATTGAAGTATTCAAGTATTCAAAGTGCTTTTTGAGAGCAAAAATTCAGTCACATAATTGCCTACAATAGCCGAAAATTCTAAGTACCTTAAGGGCGATCCTAGTTGGTCAAGCTTAAGGCGGATCCGGACGTGCTGTGGACTATCTACGGAGGGACGACACTTGGAGTCCTAAAGACTTGTTCTTGTTCGGTTCGGGCGCAGCTAGGGAAGGCACGCAACAAAGTGTATGCATCTAAACTATGCTAAATGATTATGTGTAAATAATATGCTTTCCTGGCTTTATGGTTTTTCCGCATGATTTATGAATTGTCATATGTATCATAACCTAACATGTGGGAGGGCTTGCTGGGCCGTGAGTTTAATTTAATATTTAAATATTGATTATCCGGAATAATTATTGGTTTGAGTGGGAGCCGCTTAATGAAATTAAAATGAAATAATTATTTTAATTATTTTCGTAGGTCGCTTTATTTTAATTAAATTAAATTTTAATTAGAATAAATTCTAAGGATTAATAATTTGAAATTGATTGATCCTTTAGGACGCGTTTATGTGAACGTGAATTTTAAATAATTCACGTAAATACTTGCATATTTACTTGGGCCATTCGCTTTAGGATACGAATGGATGAATGCATAGAATGTATATTTTATATAATGCAGGTACTCCAAGTGAGTAGTATGGCCAATCTAGGATAGTTAAATACCGTTTGCGAACCGTTTTATCTTTGAATGTAAAGTTTTAAATATGGTCTGCGTACCATTGAAATTTTGATGTAATTTTATTATTTCAAGTATTTCTAAGTTTAGAACTTTAAGTTAGCATTGAATGAAGATTCAAGACGATTCCAAGCTAACAAGATGGTGAAGAAGATTGGATGCTTCAAGACAAGAGTTTTGGGCCATACTAGTTCACCAATTGAATTTATGCACTATATATTATGCTTGTATGAATATATTATGCATGAATGTTGTTTGTATGTTCGATTAGATTTAGTTCACTAAACAATCGAACCAACATAGAAACAACTAGGTCCAAAGTAATACTGAGTTCAAAAGTTGCCTTCCAAATCAAGCACTTACAAAAATCTAAGGATCTAACGTAGTAGGTTTCCGCCAAAGCGAGGTGCTATATTTGTTGACTTAGATGGTAAGGCGTCCCAAAGGAGCATGTTGATTGTGGTTGTAACTCAAACAACAATGGAATATGTTGTGGCAATGGGATAAATTATGGTATTAATTTATTAACCAAGAGTAATTTGGAGATTACTAGTAATAGGTTTTTCTTACATAGAATCTTAAAAGACTTAAGACATGCCAAAGCTGCTTAAGGATTTAGGACTTTTAGGGTCTTGGAATCGTTTCATTCATTATGGACCATGTTTTATTTTTTGCATGAATGAAATGTTTAATAGCTTTGATGATTGCGTGAATTCTTTTTATTCAAGTTATTAAATGTGATAAATGTTTTCTTTGCTAGGTCATTCTGTAGAATCGTAAATCTTCAACCTTATTGCGTTCGGACAATAGAACTGCGATATTTCCTCGATCGATTGGTAACTAATTTTGAGAGCGATTCTCAAAGAAAAGGAGAGTGAGAGCGTATCTTGAATGATATTTTCTTATAGTGATCTTCATGGTTGTTTTCAAACTAAAATTTGAACGGTAGACCAATTGGACCTCATATATTCAGAATACTGGGTAGTTTTGGAATAATGAAGTATTGAGTTAAAGACTCATGTATAACCAATGGTTAACAACCAATTTTCTTTTGATTCGATAATAAACTAGACTCATTGGATGCGGTCATTCAAAGTGAATAAAAGAAAGGGACTTTGTAAGCATAACAAAGTAAGAAGATCAAGCAAAGAGTAAAATCTTTAAGACTATAAGAAAACGTGCTAAAAAGGATAGGAAAGGGAACAAAAGAAATGAATTCAAGATTCAATTTCTACCTAAAAGTTTGTGTTAAAGAGAAACGACTTAGAAAATAAAATCCTATGGTATTAGATTACCTCTTGAGGTTCTAACTCTTGTTAAGAACTCAAATTCCAGGAGCTAAGTCAGGTTATTGACCTACAAGTGGGAAATGAAGCAAAGTTGTGCTACATTAATTGTAGGGTCATCATGTTTGTTTTAAAGTCCTTCTAAAGGCTGGAACTTAATGGCATTATGTTCCATTAATCATCATAAACAATTTCTGTTTGGACAACAGAAAGACTCACATTCAAAGTAACAAAAATGTTGAGTGTTTATTTGAATGAAATGGTCATTTAAGGGTTGAGTCATATGATTGATTAATAAACAAACAAATCTCTTCCCACTCAAACTTCAAAAGGTTCAAATCAAACATTTTGATTTGTGTTCCAAATACCTTTGGCAATGTCATACGACCATAACAACAAGACAACATTCTAAGATTCCATGGCATGGATTTCTGAAAGTTGGTTAATTTAAGACACGTGGGTCTTGCTTGTTGAACATGACATAGAAATGGACTATTGTTAGAAGTTTCTAGACAATAAAGTCCATGGGCCAAAGATGGATTTTATGACTTATCTATTTCACAAGGACTTGAGAAAATATGGCTATATTTACTCAAGGTGAAATATGTGAAATGCTTCAATGTGATTCACAAAAGGGTATAAAATCAACTTGGCAAGAATTTTGGATCATCTAGGCTGGGTCAAGGTGATGTTTGCATGAGCCAAAAAAGATTATCTAGATTGTTTATATGGTATTATAAAAATCGAAGCTCCATAAGAATATGGAATGTCCAAATGGAGAAATCGGAATCTATTTGATTAACGATAATCACGACTATTTTCCTATATAGTTTCTAAATGATACTCTCAAGTGACTATCACACTAAACAAAATTGTCAAAGCTAAGGATAAGATGTCATAAGGATTGAACTTCGGTTCAGTACATCTTTTCAGTACATATATATCTAGGGTTGTCAAACCCAGTGGGAGTTAGTGTTTACATCAAACAAACTCAAGAATAGATATATGTTTCTTTATGAGCGACTCATAGAAACAAAGGTATTGTTTCTACCACAAATCTGTGAACATATGGTTGTTGCTCTAGATAATGTCTTTTAGGAAACCATCATATTTCCAAAAAGGTAAGTGGGAGAAAAATGGCCTCGAAGTGACCTCAAAAGAACTTCGAGTCAAGCAACAAACAAATGTAGGATACTTAGGAGTCTTTGGAAAAGCTCCGTACTTAGAAGCCTTTGGAAGAGCTTCAGGAA
Organism: Spinacia oleracea; assembly: GCF_020520425.1. Lineage (NCBI taxonomy): Eukaryota > Viridiplantae > Streptophyta > Magnoliopsida > Caryophyllales > Amaranthaceae > Spinacia > Spinacia oleracea. The sequence continues at coordinate 156,064,732 of NC_079490.1, read as the reverse complement.
GACTTTGGAAGTGCTTCAAGAGAATCCTAATACTCAAATGACTTGAGTAATGTCTTTATAGACACTAAAGTTTGATGTTAAATACCTAGGTAAATCGTATAAGGAATAGAATTCAACCAAGATAGATACATAGATTTTTTGAGGAATGAAAACTATGAAGACTTTGGAAATTCTTCAAGAACATACGAGTTACTGGTTAGCTACGACGAATTAAAAATTCCCAAGTATGGTTTGAGGCCATAAAAAACACAGGCATGGTTTGAGGCCATCAGAAACATAAGTATAGTTCGAGGCCATATAAAATGGTTTGAGGCCATTTTATCCGAAATATCTTCATCTTAAAGAATCAAATCTATGATTTGGTTGATTTGCACGAAGGGTTCACTCCCATTAGTTGCAAACATGTTTTCTAAACATACAACGTTGATTTGCACAAAGGGTTCACTCCCATTAGCTGCAAACATGTTTTCTAAACATACAACGTTGATTTGCATAAAGGGTTCACTCCCATTGGTTGCAAACATGTTTTCAAAACATACAAAGATGTATTGTATACACATACAAAAGAAAAGCTAGATTGGTGGTTTAAGATTATAAAAAACTTCAAGGCGTTGATAATGTTGAAATCTTTTTCACCAAGTCGGAATGCTTGAACTATTTTGGATAAATCTAGCAATCATTGCATATGGCAATATGGCAATTGGAAAACAAAACACCTTCCTCAATTGGACTTGTAGAAAGGAATTGTGTACATCACACAATGTAAAAGTTTTGGATGCTAGATAAAAGAGCAAGCTTAAAGAAATCTATTCGTAGATTAAAGCACACAAGTGTGAATTGGACCATGCTTTTCAACAAGGCTATTGAGCAATCATAGCTTTATGAAAATATGGATCATCTTATAGATGAGGAGTTTAGTGGGAGCTAAGTCAAGTTTATTGGTTCTATATATATGAGATACATATCTCTCTATTAAAAATGACATTCAAATTCTAAATGGTTAGATTTGAAAGTATTTGTCAATATTAGAACCATGGCGAAACTTAGAACATACTGGGTTAAAAGATCTATTGGATAGGATCTAAAGAGTTGTTTGGATTCTGTAAAAGTAATTACTAAATCAAACATAATTGAGAGACTTAAAAGAGACTCAACCCATATGAGTAAGTCTAAGTAATGAATGCTTTAACTAAGTATAAAGCTAGGTTTTTATTACTAAAGTTAAGCATGAAGGACCTTGAAGAGGTACCTTCACCTTATATCACATGCAATGCCAAGATTTTAGCAAGATTCAGTATCTCTTGAAACAGAATAAAGCTAAAAGTTACATGGATAGATTTTAAAATGCGAATGGTCTTTGCATTACAATCAATCATGTGTGATGTGATATATAGATCGTCAAGATAACTCGTGAACATTGGATAGTGACGAGTTTATACCAATCTCTATTAATCTAGATCAAGGATCATTAGAATAATATCAAGAACATCCAATACATTTGGACATGTAGGATGAGCACTTGATAAGAGGAAGTGAAGATGAACTAAAGTTTTGATGCTACGTGCATTTTCCTAAGAAAAAGTTGAATCTTGTTGTTAGGAAAACCACAAACATCCACGAGAAAATTAGGCGTCGTGATTAAAAGGTGGTAACATAGGTTCTAAACCATATGTGATGCATGGGAAACTGAATCAATGATTAGTTTCCAAGTTCTCAGTTGAAAGATGTATCTCCCACATCTTTGTGAACTCATTATTGCGTAAGGGAAGCATCATTTGAAATTCTACATAATTGAAATGAATTCATTATTGCGTAAGAAGCAATAAAAGAGAATTGTTTTTAGTGGGAGTTCTTCCATGAACTCAGATTGATCACAAGTCAGCTATCTGGATGATTTTCTATTTTGAATATGAGAATCATTCTAACAGCAATGAAAGACTAGATCATTCTATAAACATATTCAAAGATCTTTTCATCTTACATCGAAAGGCTTTCAATAGAAAAGATGCTAAGGATAGCAAAGTATGATAAACTAAACCTCTGCATTGAATGATACACAACATTCATATGCAGATATGGAATCAAGTTTGAGTTCCATGAATGTTTTAAGTATTGGGTGAAAGGACTATATCTGTAAAACATTAAATGCTTGATTTTGGGTTAGAGGTCCACAAATTGGTAAGCATTTGGTTTAAACATTTATCATTTATGAAATACATTTCATAGATCGATCATTTAATCTTGGTTTAGTATTAAATGATGAAGTCCAAGTGATTCAAAACATTCAAATGGGATGTCAAGATGGATTCTTTGACCAAGAAACACCCATACATGAACTTGAATATTGAAATCACAAAAGGATCCCTAATCCAGGTCATTGAAAGGTTGGACGACTAATGACTAATGAAGATTAGATTGCAAGTTGATTTATAGTTCTGTTTCTTGAACTAGATGGACTGGATGTCAGAAATCATTTGCATAGATACTTATTGGATCTTGTATCGGATTGACCATGAGAACACTTTAAGAGATTAAAGTCATGTCATAAGTAGTTCTCATTAATGGTGATTGGAACCTATTCCTCAGAACCTGAGTAGTTATGGCTGCTGAGAATTAGTTCTCTTTAATGCTCGCTAAACGTCGCACCGTAAAAGGAGGCTATAAAAGCAGTTATTGGGCGTACTATGAATCAAAGTGAGTGTTCATTGATTGCAAGAATGGATTGTCCTCCTATCTTTCATAGGATATGGTGTTGTTGTTGTACAAGGCCTCTCGAAGAGTTAGATACTGTGAAAATGCACGGCCGTGCTCAAAATGGTTAAGGCTTAACCTTCTGTAAAGGTTGAACAGTTGAACTCCGTAATTCGAGAAACACTTCTGGACCTAATAAGGATGGCTTGGATCTTACCTTATGTTCAGTAAGTAACACCAGGAGACAAAGGAATCGGAATGCACACTTGTCTGAATGACAAGTGGGAGACTGAAGGAAATATGTCCTTCACCCAAGGTGCATTAGTCCAATACCAAGGTTCAGATTAATTACGAACAATTAATTCAGTGAGATCAAGTGATCGGAACAACTAGCTGGAGAAATGATTCCGATCAGTGAGTTCTACTTTATATTAGGCTCATATCTTACTCTTGACTGAACCTATAAGGTCACACCATTGGCATGTAACAGATCACCGGATTAAATGAATAAGAAATTCATTTAATAGCTTTTCGGGAAATTAGTTCGGAAAACATAATTATACGATTTAACATTGGATCGTGAAATCGTATATCGTATTGCGTATATTCGTAAGCTAGGCGAGACGAATAATCGTATCGTACGACATTGGATCGTCAAGTACAAAACGATAAATAAATTGTCGAAGGGTAATTTAATCGCAACACGAAAGCAACCCTCGAGCCGGAGCGCATAAGTGCAAGGCCCATGGGCACAACCCGCATGGCAATGCAGCGCTGGCCCAAAGGCCTTGGATGTGTGGCGCGCGCGGATCAAAGGAGAAGGGAGAAGCAACGACACGCGGCCCACGGCCCAGCAGTGCGCGCCTGCTGCTTGCTTCGCGTGTGGGCTTGGCCGGCCAACTTGGTTGGCTTGCCCACCAAGTTGGTTGGCTTGCTTATTATGACTACTAGGTTATTCTAATAACCTAAGTACACTTTTCAACACACACAATTAACTTTACACATCAAACCCTAAGGAGGAGAGAAAAACTCTAATTCTCTCTTAGCCTCCATGGATGTGTTCTTCCCAAAAGCACAAACTCTTGATCATTGCCTAAGCTACGATTATCAAGACGGGTCTGAATGTGTCGGTGAACCAAATAGAGGAACGATGATTGGAGTTCTTTGTTCATGTTCGTGAATCATAAACTCGGGAAAACACGCTTCGAATGTAAGTATGCTTAATATGTGCTTTATACATGTTTCCTGGCTTTGGGGATCTTCCGCTCATGTTATATGTATTTAACTATATTCCCCTACACTATGAGGTACCCCTTTCACTTCCACCCCACATCCTCATCCACCACCCTCCCCAACTCCCAACTGGGTGAGGTGGTTTCTACCTCTCCACCCCCTCGAGGCGCCTACAAACTCAAATTCGATGGCTCTATAAAAGGTTTTTTTCCTCAGCAGAGTCATCATTAGAAATATAGTTGGATCCCCAGTCTTAGCAGCTTGTATCAACCTAGGCAACACTCAAGTCTACATGGATGAAGTACTAAAATTCCAGAAAGGTATACTTGAGGCTTTACAACACAATACAAATAAACTCTATTGAGGGCGACAACCTCCTTGTCATAAATGCTTTCAAAGGTAAATGGCAGATCTCATGGAAACTTCAAAATATCATGCATGACATCAGCACTCTCCCTAGGAAGTTCGAAATGGTCAACATCAACCATGTCTATAGAGAAGAAAATATAAAAGCATATTGGATCTTGAATGTTGGTCATCTTGTATCAGATATTTAATATATATATAAACTACCCTCGGCGAGGCTTTAAATTCTATTGTAAATGACGATAAACTTAGGGATCACCCTCGAGCGGATGGCTTCCTAAGTTTTATCATTCTTCTTATTAATAACAAAAAAAAGGTTCTTTTAGACAAAAGACCGTATATATATGGAGTATATACCCCTCCCTTTTTTCTTTGTATCCACTTTTTAAAAAGAGGTATTTTTTATTTTATTTATCCACTTCTACTTTATTCTATTTTTTTTACAATCATTCTTTATCATCTTACCCTTTTCCCATAATAACTACACATTTCCATCATGTCTCTCATACTTTACCCACTATTATCATTAATTTATTTATATCTCTCTTCTTTCCCACCTTTTTCTTACACCAAATCAATACTCTTCAAAACAAGAGTTTACAGTAAATGAGAACATAAAAAAACAGAGGGAGTATATTTTCTGATGGGAATATAAGTATTTCATACTGCAATAATACAAGTATTTCATACTGCAATAATACAAGTATTTCATACTCGTAGATGTGTAATATAAATGATTTTCACTTAATTTTTCTGAATTTATTTTTTCTGAAATTATATTATTTGAACTTATTAAATCTTACCAGAACTTATTTTAATTATAAATCTTAGTATTGCACTTGGATAGTATAAGGTGAACAGAACAGGTCAAAAGTGTGTACAACTATACAAGTAATACTCCATAATGTTGTAATTATTTTTCCTTGGTTTTGTTTAAGATTAACTTTTCAAAGCTATCTACTCTCTATATTCTATAATGATGTTCTAATTTAGAATTTTGACACTATTTACACTTGAAGAGAATCTTCTATATAAATTATTTCCAATACATAAGAAAAAACATAGTCATGTGAGATCTTGTTTGATTCGCCTCAATGAATACTTTAATAATATCAGAGTTAATTACGTACCCCTTATATTTTAATGATACCCCTGAAACTTTTCCTCCAAGTTTCTCTCTTTGGTGTATGGTAACTATCATACCCCATCGCCATGGCAAGGAAGACTGGCGCGAAAAATCAGGGAAGCAAGCATGGCAATGGCACGTCGAAACAACGTGGACCTTCTTCAGATTCTCAAGCTCTGCGAACTCGTTCCATGGATGAACTTCTTACGGTCGAAGCGCTGGATTTTGGTATTGAGAATGAGGTTTTCACTCCGAAATCGGGACTCCATCATCTTCAGGTATGATCTGAAATGCGTCATTCATTCAATGAATTTATGAATGTCATTCTTAGTTCGACTGGAAATGTAAGCAATCTGCACTCTGGAATGAATGTTGGCTCAATACCCATTTTGCAACAATTCAATGATGTAGCTGTTTCTGATAATGAACTCTATTGTGGTGAATCTGTTGTTAATGAATTGAATTAGACTCCTCCTGTAGAAGTTGATTTTGATGATATACAGGAGGAGGTGGATTACTGGAGTTCAGCAGTTGTGTGTTATGTTGTTGGACAAAATCCTCCTATTAATGTAATGGAGGGATTTATTAGGAGGGTTTGGAGGAATCTAAACATTGATAAGGTGGTAAGGTGAAGAAGGGAGTGTTCTTAGTTCGATTTTTCACTACGGACTCAAGGGATAAAGTACTGTCTGGCCATTTTTTCTTTGATAGCAAACCTCTGGTAGTGAAGGCTTGGGATGTTTACCTAGATATGGAGAAGGAAGATGTGAAATCCATCCCCATTTGGGTTCAACTTAAATTTAACTTTAAATATTAGGGGGAAAAGTCATTTTTCAAGATAGTCAGTGAGCTAGGTAAACCCATTAAGAGAGATAATGCAACCTGTTGTAGGGATAAACTCCAATATGCTAGAGCCACGGTAGATGTATCTTTGTCACAGGAACTGCCTGAGATGATCACATTTAGAAATGAACTTGGGAATATGACTTAAGTTGCTGTCCACTATGAATGGAGGCCAACTGTTTGTGGGAGGTGTAAGCTCATTGGTCATGGAGAGGAGTAGTGTAGGAAAGGCAAATCTAAGTGGGTTTGGGTTAGGAAGACTGCACCAGTGATAGAAAGGAGTGTAGTGGTGGTGAATGAACCAGTTGTGGATCCAGATGGATTCCAAAGAGCTCTTAGACCAATAAGAGTTAGGAGTACTCCTGTGCAGCCAACTCAAATCAATAATGGTTTTCAGGTTTTGGAGACTGATGTGAGAATGAGGTGGAAAACATTGTGGGTGGTTCTGATGTGAATCAAGGAACTGAACAGGGGAGGGAAGTAAGTGGAAGGGGGGGACCCTTCCTCTCCTCATGGATAAAATTCTAGCATGGAATGTCAGGGGGCTTAACCTATCTCATAAGCAAGAAGAGGTCAAAAGATTCATCCAAAAGTATGAGGTGGGTTTGGTAGGTCTCCTGGAGCATAAGGTAAAATTGCCTAATCTAGGCAAGCTTTGCCAAAAGGTTTTTCAGAATTGGTGTTTCACTAGTAATGCTAGTTATCATAATGGAGGTAGAATTGTGGTTGCATGGAAGTCTGGAAGCTTTAATGTTAATATTACAGCTGCTTCTAGTCAGTTTATTCACTGTCATATTACTCAAGTGAGTGGTATGTCCCCTTTTCATTGTAGTATTATTTTAATGAGAATACTATGAGAAAGGAGTTGTGGACAGAATTACAGCTGCTGAATATTCAAGGGCCTTGGGTCTTATGTGGTCATTTTAATTGTGTCATGACTATGGAGGAGAAAATAGGTATGCCTGTTAGACAAGCTGATATTGTGGATATCAGTAACTGTATGCATGTGTGTAGCATTGAGGATATAAAGAGTGTTGGTAATTTTTTTTACCTGGAACAATAAACAACAAGGTGGTGATAGAGTTTTTTCAAAATTGGATAGATTTCTTGCAAATCAGGCTTGGCAAAGTGATTATCCAAATGCTGAAGTTTGCTTTCTACTTGAAGGGAAGTTTGCCCACTCTCCTGGTCTTCTCACTGTCTACCCTAGAAGTGATGGAGGAAGGAAACCATTTAAATATTTCACAATGTGGAAATCTTCTCCACTTTTTCTTGATACTATTCAAATGGCATGGAACTTCCACTGTTCTGGTAGTAAAATGTTTGTTTTGGCCACTAAATTGAAGAGAGTCAAGTCTTCTCTTAAGGAGTTGAACAGAGTTGGGTTCACTGATATCCAAGAAGCTGATTTGAAGGCCTACCATGGTATGGTTTCAGCTCAGGAGGCCATGCATCATAGTCCTCATGATAAAGAGTTAACAGATTTGGAATTACAAGCAATTCAAGAATATAAAATCACTCATAAAGCTTATTTGGACTTTCTGAAACAGAAAGTCAAAGTGGAGTGGATTAAGGTTGGAGATGAGAACACATCTTTTTTCCATCAAAGTATCAAAAGTAGGAGGTTGCAGAACCAAGTGTACAATATCTTTGATAAGGATGGTGTATGGAGAGACAAACCTGATGAGGTGTCAGATGCTTTCTTAACACACTATAAAGAGTTACTAGGAAGTGTTCAAGATAATAGAACACAGGTTATCAAGCAGATAGTTCAGGCAGGTCTTATTTTCCAGAATCATCAAAAAACTATCCTAAATGCTCCTTACACTGCTGATGAGGTCAAGTCTGCTTTGTTTTCTATTCCAGGAGTCAAAACTCCAGGTCCTGATGGATTTGGTTCCTAGTTTTACAAGGATGCATGGTCCATAGTAGGAGATGAAGTCATAGCAACTGTTCTGGATGTACTTCATCATGGCAAGTTACAAAAAGAAATTAATCACACTATGATTACTTTGATTCCCAAAGTCAAATGTCCAAAAAATGTAAGTGAGTTCAGACCTATTTCTTGCTGTAACCCATTGTATAAATGTGTCACTAAGGTCTTTTGTGCAAGGCTTAGACAAATTCTTCCTGACTTGATTTTTGAGAATCAAGGGGGATTTGTTCATGGGAGATACATTGTGCACAATACCATGGTTGTTCAGGATCTTGTGAGACAATATGGGAGAAAAGGGATGAAACCTAGCTGTTTGATGAATATTGACCTTCTGAAGGCTTATGATACTGTTGATTGGGCTTTTCTAAAGGACATGATGATCTATCTGGACTTTCCTATTCAGTTTGTTAATCTAGTCATGGAGTGTGTTACTACTCCAATGTTCTCTCTCATGCTTAATGGCTCAATGCATGGCTTCTTCAAATCTCAGAGGGGTCTAAGACAAGGAGATCCAATCTCTCCTCTTCTTTTTATTATCTGTATGGAGTACCTGTCAAGAGTTCTTCATAAAATTAGTGATATGAGCCAATTTCAGTTTCATCCAAGGTGCAAAGAGCTTAAACTCACACACTTGTGTTTTGCTGATGATATGATCTTATGTTGCAAAGGTGATTTCCCTTCTGCTTATCTTATTCTTCAAGCTTTCAAATTGTTCTCCACTACCTCTGGTTTGAAGGCAAATCAACAAAAATCTTCTATTTATTGCCATGGCATGAGTAATGATGTCATTCAGAGAATCCTTGATGTTTCTGGTTTTACCAAAAGTAATCTGCCTTTCAAGTATCTTGGTGTCCCTATCTGTGCTAAGAGAAATTCTGTTGCTCAACGTGGAATGTTGGTGGATAAAATGACAGCTAGGATTATGATTTGGAGCACTAGGAATCTGTGTTATGTTGCTAGAATGCAGCTTATGAATTCTGTACTTTTGAGCTTACACATGTATTGGGCCCAAATTTACTTTCTTCCTAAGAATGTCTTACAAGAGATCACTAAGATATGCAGGGCCTTTCTGTGGAGTGGTCTTGTTTACAACTCTAAGCCTAGTAGTGTAGCATGGCACAATACTTGCAGCAGTAAGCAAACAGGTGGCCTAGGCTTTAGAGATGTTCTTTGGAACACTGTTAGCATGGGTAAGTATGTGTGGGCTTAGCCACCAAGCAAGACAATGTTTCGGTTAAATGGGTAACCTCTGTGTACTTAAAGAATGGGGAATGGTGGAGATATCAGCCAAGCAATTCTGCAAGTTGGTATTGGAAGAAGATTTGTGAGGTAAAAGAGCTTCTAAAGCAATCTTACTCTGAGCATGAATTCTGTAATATGCCTCATTACTATGTGAAGCAGGTATATGAGAAGTTAACTGAGGATATGGTAGACACCTACTTTTGTCCCCATTCCCGCAAGGGAAAGGTTCGATGATGAAAACGTAAATCTCCACTTGACAACGCATCTCCTATGAAATAAACGAATCTCAATTCCCCTTTTCATTTCACCTGAAACCTGCTATTTATGGAAACCTGCTAAAAATAGTAACTGCCATAAAAAGTAGCTTCTAAAAGTGGTAAATCATAAAAGATAGAAACCTGTCAGAATTAGGTGTTGCATTCCAACATAAATCCTAAATGAGATAGAAAACTGCGAGAATCCTATTCCTAATATGATTCGGAAATAAGAGTTACGTATTAATTGAAATCCTAACGAGCCTAGAGTTGGTAACGGGCCCAGACGCATTCTGTCACAAAATTGATATGCGCTAAAAGACTCGAATTAATCTCAAACTCTACGGATTTCAGGAATCCGAATCTGACTAAAGAAAACAGCCCAGACCCTATTTTCAACGCCTGGCTCTGGGCGCCGAAATCTTCGGCGCCCAGGCCTGGGCGCTGAAAATACCTGGGTACGTGTTTTTTCCTAATTCTTTGTGGATTAGAACTCTGCAATTCTATCTTTCCACGAACTCTCCCCTATAAATAGACCCCTAAATTCGACGTGAAAGACAACACAACAACGCATAATGATATTCTGAGTATTGACTCTAAACCCCTTAGCCTAATCCTCTTGCTGCGAAATTGTTCACGCGTTCTGTCGCAATCGATCCATAAATCGAACAGAACGTATCCTGTCCCATAATTGAGATTCGTTAAATAAAAAGGAAAAATAGCAAAGTCAAAGTGGTTAGTTTTCTGAGAACCGTGACGCACCTCTCAAGGGTGCATCGTGATGTGTCCCTTTTCAATGATTTAACTGCTTTCCTCGCCCTTTTTATGAACTGTTAAACTAACCTAATATGATTGTTCTATCACGCCTATCAAATATAATATTTTTGGGAAATCGGATTATCATGCTAGGTCCCTTAATGCTATTTAAATCAGATGATCACGATCGAATTAGTATTATATGTTGCATATTGCTAAAATCAACTCAAATTAGTTTAATAGTTGACGCATGTCCCTTCAATTATTTGTGCTTAGCTAGTAAGGATATCCTGCCTCTGGAGTTATCGACGAGCGAAGTACTCCTCTCGGTAGTTACAGTCCCCCGAACCCTCAATCTCTACCTTGCGGGTGTATGTTGAGAGATCCCCACACCAGGGATCACAAGGGAACCTACGGCCGTCGTGGTCAAACATAATTGCACTCCCTTTATGTCACGATAACCGGGTTTTGTCAGTTTTTCTCATTGTCGTTAAAAACTGAATGGCGACTCCTATATTACTAGTCAATTGGGTGTAAACTCACAGGAAATCCAATTACACTTGATTGAATAAAAAGAATCGTCACACCCACGAGGGACGAGGTCACGCATTAGCCTCGTGCTTTTTTGACCCCCTCACAGTGGCGACTCAACTGGGGATAGTGAAGGAAATACTCGTGCTTGTAGGTAATCAAAATAGGCGAAGGGTGAAACGATCCTACCCCGCGTTTATTTCCCCATCAAGTTGGGACGACCTGAAAATCAGTATATTAATGTGAACAGGCAGAACCGCATAACGAATCACGGCTCCCTCGGGAGTTGGGACTAAGGATACCTTTTTTCGCCAATAGGGGGGTGCATACGCCGCGCATGTTGCCCACTCGGTACTTGTGCAGGTAGTACACCTATCCCGAACCCAATCGCTCGCTCATTAGGTCCGTCTCGCCTGCATGCCCCCTTGGCTTGCACTTGCGGGTTGGCCTCTTTGGCGAAATTCGTCTGTTGAAGACACTACCTCGACCGGGGCATGTGTTGGATCTACGATAGAAGCGGTACCAAGCCAGGCGCAAATAAACTACCCATAGAAGCCTATCATAAACTACGTGGCATATTTAATTTTCAAATCCATGTTTGTAATGTAGTTATGTGTAGCGAAATGTGTGATTGTGTGCGACAAACTATTCTAGAAAACCAACGACCTTAAAAATTTCCCAAACATTCATAGACTAATTTGCCAAAGAGTTATACCGAAACACGTGTTCCGCAAACCCGAATGATCGCCACAAAAATGAGCGGCGCTCGGGATGGCCTGTAACGAATCCCACAAACGCTGCCACGCGTAAAGGACGTTATTAGGCAAGCACGCAAATCGAAGTCGCATAAATAGAAGACAGAAAACGAGAACCAGCCAGGGATGCATTTTCAACGCCCCTGGCTGGGCGCCAGAAATTCTCACGCCCCTCGCTGGGCGCTGAAGTTGCTGCTTGGCCTTCTGGTCAGGCGCAGCAGCCTCGGTACCCGCGCGAAAGGATAGTACGTAGCGCAAAAAAAAGGTTCATAAAAAGAATTGCAACAAGGGCGTAAGAAAAGCACTCGATTTCAAAAGCGACTCGCGAAAAAATTAATAACTCTTTGCGTCGTTGTTAGGCCTCCTACGACGGCAATGCTCGACACTAAAAGTCGACCATGCAAATAATCATGAATGTCACACAGGCAGAGATTTTCGAAAACATAAAGAGTTCAAAGTGCACACATAGCAGTCCAAATATACTAGTCCGACTTAAGGGTAGTCATAGAATGTCTAAAAAAAAACCGACTCACAAAACAAACTAATGTGTCTCCTACTCCACAACAATAATGCAGGGCCCCTGAGTACTTGCCCGTGATAGCCATCAAGGAACGCGATGGAAGAAGCATATCCCGAACATCTATACCTAGAGGTCGCACAAACCCAAGAGATGCATGCTCTGGGACACGACCCTTTACGTTCTCAAAGGCCACTCGCCCCAAAGAACCATGCTATGCCAAAAACGCTCCCCAACTCACACGCTTTCGGGCTATTGTTTGGGTTAGAAAAGAAAAGAGCGAAGAAAGAAACAGAAATTATGGCATTAGCTCTCCAAGATGAAGTGTTCGATCCTACTAAATTGATCGCTCCATCACCCTCAAAAGATGACCAAATCCAACGAGGGTGGCGCAAGACTTTCAAATGGACCAATGCTCGTGGGATGAAGTTCAAGATATCTGCGGGAGAGGGTCAGATGTACGAAGAATTAGAGTCTGAATCCGAGTCTGACTCCGAGTCCGAACCTAGCAAAATTGTAACCCCTCCCAAAAATAGTTTAGACCCGGAAATCTCTACTCCGGGAGATCTTTTTGATGTAATGCTTCATGACTTTAATAAGATAAAAAAAACTTTTGAGTATGTGCCGCTTAAAAATCCGAGTAATAATGCAGAATGTCTCGCCACTAATGAGCACGAAAAAGATCCAGAAGAGGAATGTACCGAACTAATAGAAGATGTAAGTGAACAAGAACTCAAAACTCCTATAATTGAGGACACATAATCGGTAAATATTGGAACAGAAGAAAATCCTAAAATTATTAAAATTGGCCTCACCTTAACTCCCACTGAAAAGGCCGATCTAATCTCCACTTTGCGGGAATTCGAGGGTGTCTTTGCTTGGTCCTACAAAGACATGCCAGGAATAGATCGAGAAATCGCTGAGCATAAAATTCCGCTAGATCCCAAAATGACGCCAGTAAAACAAAAGCTACGGCGGCTCAAACCAGAGATAGCCTTGAAAATAAAAGAAGAAGTCACTCAACAATTAGACGCCGACTTTATAAAAGTCTCCAACTACCCAGAATGGGTGGCCAATATTGTCCCCGTAGCGAAAAAAGATGGACGAGTGCGAATGTGCGTAGACTATCGAGACCTCAACAAAGCCAGTCCTAAAGATGACTTCCCTCTACCTCACATTGACATACTAGTAGACAACACCGCAGAGCACGCGCTCCTCTCCTTTATGGACGGGTACGCCGGATATAACCAAATACTCATGGCAGAAGAAGACATGGAAAAAAAAACTTTCATTACCCCTTGGGGAACATATTGTTACACTGTAATGCCTTTTGGTTTGAAAAACGCGGGGGCCACCTATCAAAGAACAGCCACCACGTTACTCCATGACATGATACACAAAGAAATCGAGGTCTATGTGGACGACATGATCGTCAAATCTAAAGACCGGCATGGTCACCTCCCGGCACTTAAAAAGTTCTTCACCCGAATCTTGAAATATAACATGAGACTAAATCCACAAAAATGTGTGTTCGGGGTAACCTCGGGAAAATTGCTAGGATATGTTGTTAGTACGCGAGGAATCGAGATTGACCCATCTAAGATCAAAGCCATTGCCGAAATGCCCCCACCAAAAACTGAAAAACAGATAAGGGGCTTCCTAGGAAAGCTGCAATACATTAGTAGGTTCATTTCCAAGCTTACTATGACTTGTGAGCCAATATTCAAAAAATTAAGAAAAGAAGAAAAGATCGAATGGGATGAACAATGCCAAACTGCCCTCGATAAAATCAAAGAATACCTAAGCAAACCACCCATCCTCTCCCCGCCTTTGCCTGGAATCCCTTTACGCCTATACCTAACCGTCACGGATACTGCAGCAGGAGCTATGCTCTCACAGTGTGTACATGGATCCGAGCGAGCCATTTACTACTTGAGAAAGAAGTTCATACAGTACGAGACGAGATACACAGAACTTGAGAAAACCTGTCTCGCCCTCGTCTGGGCATCCAAAAAACTCAGACATTACCTATTGGCCCACACTGTTCATATAGTGTCACAACTAGATCCCTTAAAATACATGTTCGAAAAGCCCGCCCTAAATGGTCGCCTGTCCAGGTGGCTAGTCATGCTCTCAGAATTCGACCTAAAATTCATGCCGGAAAAAACAATCAAAGGAAGAGCGGTAGCCGAATTCCTGGCCGAGCATGCCACGAATGAGGAAACCACGGAAGCTTACCTCCTCCCCGACGAGGAACTTCTAATGATACGAGACGACTATTGGACACTATACTTCGATGACGCGTCCAACCAAAAAGGATGCGGCGTCGGAGTTCTCCTAGTCAGTCCAGAAGGAGCCCATATACCAATTTCCGTCAAACTTGACTTCGAGGCCACAAACAATGCCGCCGAATACGAGGCCTGCATAGTTGGGCTAGAGGCCGCCGTTAGCCTCAGAGTCAAACATCTACAAGTCTTCGATGATTCTTCCCTAATAATCAACCATATATCCAAAAGATGGAAGGTCCGAAGCACTAGTCTCTCAAAATATCAAGCTCACTTAGACCAAATAGTCGAGCAATTTGAAAAAATCGAGTATACGTACTTGCCAAGAGACGACAACCAATTCGCGGATGCACTAGCGAAGCTAGCTTCAATGCTCAACATCCCGAATGAATGGGACGGAATGACCCTTCGGGTCGAGCGAAGGAAAAAGCCGGCTTATTGTTGTGCCATAGACTCCGAACCTGAAAACACCGAAGAAGAACCATGGTACACGGACATCCTTCGTTACAAAACAAGTAGGGAATTCCCCCCAAACACTTCCCCGCGAGCACAAAAGGCCCTACGCCTCCTCGCTTCACAATATAGCATAATTCTGGGAGAACTGTACAAATACACACCAAATAAAATCAAGTTACTTTGCGTCCATCAAAACCAAGCCCAAAGACTAATGGAAGAATACCATAACGGCGTGTGCGGACCCCATATGAACGAAAAAATGCTATCCCGAAAAATATCCCGCTCAGGGTACTATTGGACCACTATGGAAACTGATTGTCATCACTTTGTAAAAACTTGCCCAAAATGCCAAATCTTCAGTAACCTTAACCATTTGCCTCCCTCAGAACTATACACCTTCACTTCTCCATGGCCCTTTTCCACCTGGGGTATAGATATAATCGGCAAAGTAACACCAACGGGCGTAGGGGGACACGAGTACGTTTTAGTCGCAATTGATTACTTCACTAAATGGGTAGAGGCTGTCTCCTATGCAAAATTAACGGCCAAACATGTCGCTCGATTCCTAGAAAAGAACATATTCTGTCGATACGGGGTTCCACATGAAATCATAAGTGACCAAGGTTCCCACTTCAGGGCCGAAGTCCAAGACCTGCTCGAAAAATATCATGTCAAACACCATAAATCCTCTCCCTACAGGCAGCAAATGAACGACGCGGTAGAGGCGGCCAACAAAAATATTAAAGTCATAATCGAAAAAATGGCCGAAAATTATAAGGATTGGTCCAACAAATTACACTTCGCATTATGGGGCTATCGAACCTCAATCCGCACCTCCATTGGAGTAACACCCTACTCCTTGGTATACGGAATGGAAGCAGTCCAACCGGTCGAGTTGGAGATTCCCTCCCTCCGGATCGTCCTAGAAAGCAAGCTACCCGAAGCTGATTAGGTTCAAGCTAGGTACGACGAGCTCGTCCTTTTAGACGAACGGAGGTTAAGAGCTCTACATCACGTGCAAGTGTATCAAAAGCGCATTGCAAGGCAATTCAACAAAAGAGTCAAACCTCGAAATATCAAAGAAGGCGATTTTGTATTAAAAGAAGTCCGCGCACCTACTACGGACCCTCGAGGAAAATTCCGGCCTAACTGGACAGGACCGTATTTTGTAAAGACCATCCTACCTGGCGGAGCAGTCCAACTAGCTGACATAGATGGAACGGAATTCGCTAACCTCACGAACTTAGACCAATTAAAAAAGTACCATATTTAATAAAATTCAGTCCAGAGTTAAGGCATCTAATAAAACACATTAAGACTCATGACCAAACATTTTGCGCATTACTCTAAGAAAACGGCATAAAACTCGATAAAATAGAAAAAGCGAAGGACAAAACTTCAACGCCCAGGACTGGGCGCTGTTATTTTTCACGCCCAGGCCCGGGCGCCGATATTTCCTCCGCCCTTGATCGGGCGTCATTCTCTCTTGCCACCTACCCTCCCGCTTCTGCAAGTGTTCGTACTCCTTTTTCTAACCCTCAAAAGAACCACGAACACTTGGGGGGAGGGGGGGGGGGGGGGAAGCAGACGTATAATGAACACCCTTTCAAAAAATTTCTCAAAAGCTAGAACTACGCGCGGCCTGATTCTGACAAGATACGTAGGCAATCCTTCTCAAGGATTCGGTCCAATAAAAATTAAAAAAATAATAAAGTCATGCAACGCATCAAGAAGAAAAGATATTGCAAAGGGCACTCTACCCTAACCCATGCACGGGCAAGACCAAATAGAATGAAAAAGCCACAAAGAATTTCCAGGAACAAGCCCAACAAAGGAGTATGGCACGAGTCGGCAAAAAAACAAAAATAGTGAACATGCATATGTAATACCCCAAGTAGTCGGTTAGTCTAAAAATATGTGTGCACTCTTATATGAACTCATTATTTTTACGAAAGTCTTTCCCTTTTCAAAATTCGTCGTTGGTTTAGAAAGCTAATATTGCTATAATATGTTAAAACAAAGCCCACAGAAGGCTCAAAACATTCTTGCACCAAAAATATATATATACATGCGGAATACAAGAATGAATATGTACAAAACAGGAGGTAAGCCTAAGACTCGTCATCGGCTCCATGTCTCCAAGCCTCGCCGGTCCATCCACTCCACTCCCCGTGGTATGAGGGCCCCCAGCCAGAGTCACCCCAAAAATGAGGTTGTGACTGCAACTCGGGGCTAGGCTCTCGGGCCACCGACACGGAACGTCGCCTACGCTCCGGCTCGGACCTCTCCCCGGAAGAACTCACCCCCGCGTCGGAACGGCGATGCCGTAGGGGCGAGTGCCGTGTCCTCCCTCTCTCACGACCGTGTCCCCCGCCCGAGGGACTCGCGTCGTCGGCCCCGGCGCGTCCAGCAGCCGTCTACAAAAAAGGACAAAAAAGAGAGTGAATAAGCGAAAGCCAAACAAAAGGTACAGATCAAAAGAAAAGAAAGGGCACATTACCCGAGTAGAGTGGGGGCTCCTGCAAGAAAGTACAGACCGAGCTCGAACCAACGCGGACTTCAACCGGTTGATCACCCCCACCATCGCATTGGCCGTACGGGCCGGAACCTGAAACAGGAATGTTAGTAAAAAAAAGAGAGAAAAAAATATAAGAAGAGTACACAAATAAAAGGCGCATACCGCCTCTACTCCCTCAGGGAGCGGAGCATGGAAAACCCGGTCTTCCGGGAAAGTCTCCACAATCTCGGATCCACTCTCTCCGGTATACGAGATCCGGGCATCGGGAAGCACCCATCCCCCCAACGAAGGGTCAGGACACTCCTGCACAAAAAACAGTAGGCATAAACACATGGGCACGAGCATGAAAACACTAAAATCGATACGAAGAGAGGAGGCAACTTACAACGCCAGGCTCCGGGAGACGAAGAGAATCCTGGATAAACTGGTAATAGCTAGCTCCCTCTATCACCAACTCCGTCGCCGGCACGCCAGTCCTCGAGTAGACCCTCCATGACCCACCTATCGAGCGAGTAGACAGCATGGTCGTAGGCGGAGGCCTAGGCACCGAAAAAGCCTCGACCGTCTGCATACGTACCCGCTCTCCCAGGTACCAGACAAGGTCCCGGCGGCCAACGAACAAGACCCGCATCTGGCTCAGGGCATAACTATCCCTGACCAAAGCATGGGTACCCCTAAAAGAGAGCCATGGGGTCCAAACCACCTGTTTTTGTACAAACGCAGTCAGATCTCGCACATAGAAAATAAAAAAGAATGACGAAATACGAGATAGAGGATAAGATTCTGTACATGCTCAGGGTTCCCGTTCCGGATAAGATCCCACACGGTATCGGGCGGTGGACTAACTGTCAGCTTCTTCTTCCAACCCCAACGGCGACCGGCAGGGAACTCCAAAGGCCTCTGCCCCTTTCGGGGAGCCAGCCAAGGTAAGTTCTCAAAGGCCCACAGCTGCAAAAAGAAAAGGACAATAAAACGTTAAAAAAAGGAGGCCCGGTAAAAGCGAGACAACAAAAGAAAGTCTAGGCACATACCTCAATCAAACGCGGCACTCCCGCTAATGTAATCACAAAGTGTAGACACGTCCGACAAACTCATCTGGCCGACAAGCGTCGCATAGCCCAAATCACCCCAGCGATAGTCACCTAGTGTAGACACGTCCTCCACCATGCCTATCCACCTCGGGTCAAAGGTGTCAGTCGGACCCGATAGAAAAGTGGAAGTAATAAAATGGAGGTAGAACAGCCGAGCCTGTCTCGAAGGCGACTCCTCTACCCCATGCTCCAAAGCCCACATCAGGTCAGCGAAAGGTATCCCATGGGGCTGGTACGAAGGTAATCTACTACCCATCCACGAGCCCAGGAGCCTGGTACCCTCAGCAATAGTCGGCGATGGGCCATCCGACCTCAGACGAACGGGGTTCCCTGTAAAGGTCAAGCCCGTCAAAGCCGTGTAGTCCTCAGGAGTGATCGTCATCTCGCCCCAAGGAAAATGGAAGGTGTTGGTGGTATCCCACCACCACCTCATGAACGACCGTAGAAAGGACAGGGAGATGTTAAGCCGCAGTATCTCCCAGAAGGTCTCAACCATCGGAAACAGTGAGCTCGCCCTCACCAAGGCATGGGCGTCCGAGCTCAGGTAGCTAAAAACGGTCTCACTCGTCGCTGCGCCATAGCCGCGAACCGTAGTCTCTCTCCCCGCGTGAAGGCGGGAAGTCACATGGTGCTCTAGGTCGTAGTGCAGATCACGACCGTCGTAGAGCTCAGGGCCCACCCATAGGGGACCCGCGCCAGTAGACTGACGCGTCATGCCACGCTCCTCGTGGCCACCAGGAGGGGGTAACGACTCGTCAGACATGCTGATCAACAATACAACAAGGCATTATACCTTTGACAAAATCGGCACTCACACCGATCCCTAAAAAGAGTGCATTTCACTCATGAAATGGAGTCATACAATTTTTGTTCCCTAAAAACATGATACTAAGTTCATACTTAGCAAAATTCCCTAAGTAAAAATTAACTCCAGCAAAATCAAAATTCTTCCATGATTTGTCACCCATGAATTATGAGGAACGCAAGCAATATACCAAGAACACCTACATTATAAGAAAATACTAGGGTCGAAGGTATACTTGGGGGCTAGCATGAAAATGCCCAAATTCAAGTCTCGGGCAACATACTTGAAAAATTTAACATGCACAAACTAATTAACATGTTATGTGGAACATTTCCAACTATCTAATTGAAGGAAATGGGCACAAAATCAAAAAACCCCAAATCAATTTCATGCACAAAAATACTTGACAAAAATACTGAAATTGACAAAAAAGCTCAAAATTACTGAAAATTACTTACATTGGGAAGATTAGGAAGTGATTTGGAGTAGAATTCGTGAAGAAAAGTGAAGGAAACGAGCAAAAATCAGTAGAAAGAAGTGAAGAGTTTAAGCGAAAATGGTGGAAATGGGAAAGGAAGGAGACGGTCCGCGTATTTAAAGACCAGCCTCCCCCTTCGCATTTTCAACGCCCAGCTCTGGGCGTTAGAAATTAAAGAGCCCACAGTTGGGCGCTGAAAATGCTTCCCAGACAGCGAATATTCGCTGTCGGGCACGCGTACTCCCCTATTTTGTGTAAGATATCCGTTATCTTGATATTTCTTTCCCAAAAAAAAATGGTATTTTGAAAAAAAATAATAAAATATTGTTAAACAAAAATATACACAGTGTGGACCCACTTATAGGACACATCTAATCAGGAAATATTACGACCCACCCACAGGTTGTAATCACAAAAGCCCTTCTACGTAGGCAAAATAAGAAATTCAAAATGGGCTCGCCCACCCTCAGCGGGCGGGGTCTGCGTTACTAGCCGCGCAGGTCCTCAGTTTTCGAAAAAAATAAAGTCTTCAAAATTAAAACAGGCTCGCCATCTTCAGCCGGCGGGGTCTACGTTACTAACCGCATAGTTCCTTATTTTCAAAAAAGCAAAATAAATTTCAAAATAGATTCGTCCACTTCTATCGGACAGGGTGTCCACCCTTAGCGGACAAGGTTCGCCATCTTTAGCCGGCGGGGTCTACGTCACAAACCGCGTAGGTACTTATTTTCAAATTTCAAAAACAGATTCGTCCACTTCTATCGGACGGGGTGTCCACCCTTAGCGGACAGGCTCGCCATCTTTAGCCGGTGGGGTCTGCGCCATTAAAACCGCGCATGTCCTTAGTCGCTGCAGCGATAACTTTTACTGGATTTTCCTTCGTTTTACATCCTATAAAAACAAGGGTGCTGGATTTTCCTTCGTTTTATGTCCTATAAAAACAAGGGGGTTTTCTCGTTTAGCTAGCCCTGAAAATGAGAATCTTTAAAAAAACATTTTTACCTCGTGATTGGGCTTGGCCAGGCCCAATTACACTTTACAGCTTTGATTTCGAAAAACTCTATAGCTACTCCCAATGACAAAGTGAGGGAGTTTCTACGCATATTTTGATCCTTCCAATGACAAAGTGAGGAAGTTTCTATACTATCCGTTGACAAATCCCAATGACACGTGAGGGATATGTCGACACTTCAAGTGATGACCCTTAAGTCAAATGTTATCACTCGGGGGCTCGTGAGACCCTCGCAAAAAACAGGTCACCATGGCTTGTGTGACGCACTCCGTCTAATACTTTGACCATCGTCTTACTCCAAGACTCAGTCAAAGTGGGGGCTAACTGTAGACACCTACTTTTGTCCCCATTCCCGCAAGGGAAAGGTTCGATGATGAAAACGTAAATCTCCACTTGACAACGCATCTCCTATGAAATAAACGAATCTCAATTCCCCTTTTCATTTCACCCGAAACCTGCTATTTATGGAAACCTGCTAAAAATAGTAATTGCCGTAAAAAGTAGCTTCTAAAAGTGGCAAATCATAAAAGATAGAAACCTGTCAGAATTAGGTGTTGCATTCCAACATAAATCCTAAATGAGATAGAAGACTGCTCCTATTCCTAATATGATTCGGAAATAAGAGTTACGTATTAATTGAAATCCTAACGAGCCTAGAGTTCGTAACGGGCCCAGACGCATTCCGTCACAAAATTGATACGCGCTAAAAGACTCGAATTAATCTCAAACTCTACGGATTTCAGGAATCCGAATCTGACTAAAGAAAACAGCCCAGACCCTATTTTCAACGCCTGGCTCTGGGCGCCGAAATCTTCGGCGCCCAGGCCTGGGCGCTGAAAATACCTGGGTACGTGTTTTTTCCTAATTCTTTGTGGATTAGAACTCTGCAATTCTATCTTTCCACGAACTCTCCCCTATAAATAGACCCCTAAATTCGACGTGAAAGACAACACAACAACACATAATGATATTCTGAGTATTGACTCTAAACCCCTTAGCCTAAGCCTCTTGCTGCGAAATTGTTCACGCGTTCTGTCGCAATCGATCCATAAATCGAACAGAACGTATCCTGTCCCATAATTGAGATTCGTTAAATAAAAAGGAGAAATAGCAAAGTCAAAGTGGTTAGTTTTCTGAGAACCGTGACGCACCTCTCAAGGGTGCGTCGTAATGTGTCCCTTTTCGATGATTTAACTGCTTTCCTCGCCCTTTTTATGAACTGTTAAACTAACCTAATCTGCTTGTTCTATCACGCCTAACAAATATAATATTTTTGGGAAATCTGATTATCATGCTAGGTCCCTTAATGCTATTTAAATCAGATGATCATGATCGAATTAGTATTATATGTTGCATATTGCTAAAATCAACTCAGATTAGTTTAATAGTTGACGCATGTCCCTTCAATTATTTGTGCTGAGCTAGTAAGGATATCCTGCCTCTGGAGTTATCGACGAGCGAAGTACTCCTCTCGGTAGTTACAGTCCCCCGAACCCTCAATCTCTACCTTGCGGGTGTATGTTGAGAGATCCCCACACCAGGGATCACAAGGGAACCTACAGCCGTCGTGGTCAAACATAATTGCACTCCCTTTATGTCACGATAACCGGGTTTTGTCAGTTTTTCTCATTGTCGTTAAAAACTGAATGGCGACTCCTATATTACTAGTCAATTGGGTGTAAACTCACAGGAAATCCAATTACACTTGATTGAATAAAAAGAATCGTCACACCCACGAGGGACGAGGTCACGCATTAGCCTCGTATTTTTTCGACCCCCTCACAATACGCCTAAAGTGCATTGAGATAGGTTAGTGTGGAACAGACTTAACACCCCAAAGCATAATCCAGGCTAGACTCCAAACTACAGCCAATCTTGCAAAAATAGGGATCAGCAGCTCTGCTAGATGCCTGATCTGTGGTCAAGGTGATGAGAATCATGATCATTTATTTTCCAGCTGTACTTATAGCAGTAAATGTTTGGTGGAAATGAAGAATTGGATGGGTATGTAGTGTTCTGGTGACAATCTGCATCACATATTCAGAGGTATCAGTCATAGTAGAAGTTCCAAGTTCAGAAAACAAGTGTTCTTTGCAGCATTGGTTGCTCTTGCGTACCTGATTTGGAGGTGCAAAAATACAAGCTACTGGGAGCAGACTATTCCCACTGTCAGCAGCACCATCAATAACATGAAGCAAGTTGTAAAAAGTAGAATACAAGCAGTGTTGCCTAAGAATGTTAGCAGGTCTGATAGCCAATGATTTTTGGCTCTATAGGTTGTTTGTTGGTTCTATGTTTGCCTGTTGGCTAGTTTGTTTGTGCTAGTTCCTTGGTGTTATGGTCCAACCTAGTTGGTTTGTTTCCCTTGGAACTAGTTTAGCTTGTATCTTTTTTTGAGCTTAATAATATTATTCTCACTGGCTTAGCAAAAAAAAAAAGAATATCAGAGTTATATACGGAGTATTCTTTTTTTGTTAATGTGTAATTAGATTTATAAATGGTACAAAATGTGCATTGACAAACGTGAAAATTATAAATTGGACACTACAAGAAATTATTCCATTAACGACGGGAAATTTTATCGCGCGCTAAAGACCAATAGTGACGGAATTTCCGTTGCGAACCCGTCTTAAAAGGGGACCGCAATTGATGGAAAATCTCGTCGTTACCCCGTTGTTACCTCGTCGTAAAAAACATTTACGACGATTGTTTCCGTCTTTGTTTAGTTGTTAGCCCCGTCGCAAAAGACATTTGAGACGGGATTTTTTACACGTCATTATTGAGTTGTCATTAATGACACAAATTCTAGCTAGTAGTAAGAATATCATTATAAAACGGAGTAAGTAATAATTAATAAGTTCAATTAAAATCAGATAAATAACTTAAAAACAATAAAAATTAGGTTTTCAGAACGCACCACCTTATTTAATTAAGCTTAACCTACCGCAATTTTTTTTAACTTTTAATTATTGAAGGCAATACTTCTCATACTTTATCACGTGTGCACTCCATATGTTTTTTTTTACCTTCATGTAACTTTATTAGGTGTTGGCAACTTGGCACTACTATTTTCTTAACTAACCTAATAATTCCCTCATATTGGCAGACATGGCAGTTCTGGTACTATTTTTTTTTACAAAGAGTTTATTCAACCAAAAAAAAAACAAATACAATATAAATTAGGAAACTAAGAAAAGCAAATACAACAAGCCGAATACTAAACTATTACATGGGCCATGACTAAAAAATACAAACAAAGGCAGGCAATGAACACAGAAACGGAAATGCCTTGCATTGAGATAGTAGCTCGGAGCCTGGAAAACCGAGTGAGACATAAACCAGCCGCATCTAAACCTTGAACCCACAACGCATTCATTACAAGAAAGCGTGAGAATGACTATGGTGGAACGTACTATGACACCGGAATAGGGACCTTGACATTGCAGAAACCTTGAAGCACCTTGATGATGGAAGCCGATGAGAAGTGAAGAAAACCTCTGACGAAGAATACACCCTGATTGAACAACCCACACATGACACTCGATCACTCCTAGGGAAAGAGATACATACCAACCTAGAAGTCTTGGAACGATATTGACAGAGCCATTTTCCTTGGTGACTCAACCATGAGAAGCCTTGTAATTGAATGCATCTTCTCTTCTCACAATCCAACTATGGAGATAGCAAGAAACTGGAGGGCTTTGCTGACCCCAAACATTAAAGATGGGGAGCCTCTTTCAAGATATGATTTAACGGTGATGACAAATAAAATCATCACCAACTAGAAAAACCACAGGTCGGTGACAAAATTCTCCTCCTCACACCAAACCCTTTAAGCATAACTTCCATCAAATAATCTTCAAAGGACACCCTAGAAACTACAAGCTTAGGATTATAACTACACTGGTTCCCCCCCCCCCCCCCCCCCCCCTCCTCCCCCCCTCCACCCCACATAGGAGAGGGCCAGCTCCCTGACCAAACAAACGAAGCAGGGAATAGCTTCTTCCTACAGACCCCATAAAACCAGCTCAATCCCTTGAGATGCCCAAACCCACATAACACAAATTCCCTAAATTAACATACACATCCATAATACACCAAGCCATCAGAACAAACAATTATTACAAAGAAAGCAAATCCTACTTAAGAAACCCCAAATCATCGACCAACCTATATACCCAACAAATCCCTCAAAAGAGAGATCAACAATCAAAAGAGAAATCAAACACAAAAAAAACTTACCAATCGGACTTAAAAGACAACTTAAACGACGACATGGTGGTTTTGCCGCTTATTTGCAGTTGTGGTACTAAATTGG
Source organism: Spinacia oleracea (assembly GCF_020520425.1). Lineage (NCBI taxonomy): Eukaryota > Viridiplantae > Streptophyta > Magnoliopsida > Caryophyllales > Amaranthaceae > Spinacia > Spinacia oleracea. Next base: position 156,039,519 of record NC_079490.1, on the reverse strand, counting down.
TTAAAGAAATACATACATATTGCAATTAATCATGTTTTTTTTTGTTTTTTTTTTGGGGTTAACAATTATGCTACTTTCGAAACTACTATTTCAAAAATATAAATGAGCTTCATTGATTTGTTACTTTTAACCATTTATGAACACATTCTACTTTTTGAATTAAGTATTTTCGTCGTTTAAATTTATAATTAGTTGCGTTATTATTTTTTTTTTTGGGAAAATTAGTTACGTTAATTGTGTAATAGATACTCGTGCAACACAATATAAAAGACTTGTTTTGAGAATTTAAATTTATTAGTAGAAACTAAAATATTTTTTAGTTCAACAAAAATAATTTAAGTTTTATTGACGTGTTAGTTCTAACTATTTATGCATGTAGAGTTTTCCCGTACGAACACATTCTACCTTGTGAACCAAGTATTTCCTCCGTTATATGTTGATTGTGTATAGGAACTAGCAATCTATCTGTACGGGTGTGCTACCAGCATGCCGGTAACACCCTCACCCAGGTAGGGTCTACATACAAACAAACCTACCAGCAGTCACATTTCTTACCAGCTTTCCAGGAAGGCTGGTAGGAAGAAGGCACGTGACCAATCAAAGAGGCAACGGGTCGCTATCATTCGGGTAGGACCCATACTTATCCGTACACCCGACCCGCGCCTATATATATGGGCCTCATTTGTTACGAAAGGTACGCAATCACAATCATTTCACTTAACCTTAAATATATATCCCGTACCATATCTGACTTAGGCATCGGAGGGGGGATCCTCGAATCACCTCCGAGGCTAGTTCACCATTGTTATCTGTGCAGGAACTCATCTGGATAACAGCACCGCACAACCCGCAAGGCCTCTACAACCGTTCCGAATCCATACCGGAACAATTGGCGCTAGAAGGAGGAGACTTCCCAGCCTTGTAAAATCAGCCACCATGGATACCTCTGCAACCAGTATCAAAAAGTCTAAAAAGAATGCCAACCTTTCATAATCAGCAATAATCACCCCGGTTATAAAAATAACAACAATCAACCCACCTGTCCAAACCAGCCAAGTCGCACCACTTGCTAATCCTCCCTCAAAAACACTCAAATCCAAAATTAGCATCCCCCCAGGTTTTGAAAATCCGAATGACGTGCTCATAGAAGATGAGACGTCTTTGGAAGAAAGGGCACAAAATTCTCCATCCCCCCCACATATCCAGAGCAATATCTCGGCATTATCCCAAAGGTTTACACCACAACACCTTTTGACGGCTTCGGCGGGCATAAAGGCAATGGATGAATTATCCTCAGGGAGGACGGAAGGAAATCAGATTGTGGCTACCAGTACCCATCCAAGGATGATTCCCGTTAGAAATCTCTATGAAACTCTAGAGCATGAAATAATGCTACCAGTACAAACAGAACCAATACTTGTCTGCAGTGAACCTACTGGCAGAAGGAAAAGGCATAGTTCTCGACACAGAGAAAGATCAACCAGACGCCGAGAGTCGGCATCCGAGCAGGGTCGGTTCCAACTGACAGGGAACCGACACCGTTTCGAGAGGAATACATCGTGCAATCTCCACAACCTGGGTGGAACAGATACGAGGGGTACATACCTCATCAGGAACCGATGAGACGAACCATACATCCCAAAGATTCCCCCCCCCCCCCCCGTGTAGGGGTATTCTGGAGCAACCCATGGAAAAAGTAAAAATGCCGACATTCAAGTATAATGAAACCACAGACCCTGAAAATCACTCCACTGCTTTCGAACAGCATACGATGTTGTATTCTGACTCAGACGCCATGTGGTGCAAAGTTTTCCAAACCACCTTATCAGGGGTAGCAGCTGATTGGTATAAGAAGTTGCCGGCAGGATCAATATTTAGCTTCCGACAAATACAGGAGGATTTCGTAAGGCGGTTCATTAGCAAGGTTGAACGAAAGAAAACATCCGGAGAGTTGATGTCAATCTCGCAAAGGCCGAAGGAGCCACTGAGAGAGTACCTGACTAGGTTCAACAATGAATCCATTACCATACCTGACTTACAGCAGGAAATAGCAGTTTTAGCTCTGCTAAGGGGAATGTTGGAGTGCGAGTTCAAGAGGTACTTGGGAAGAAAATCGTTCACTTCACTGGGGGAGGCTTTGAGGAAAGCTAATGAATACATCAGAAGTGATGAATTGATGATGATATCACATCCCACGATAGGAGGTCAGGCAGTACAATCATCCAGAAAAGATCATGTTCCCACACAACAACAAAATTTCCGAAAAGAAAGCGGTAGAAAAGAGGGTTATCAGCAGAGAGGAGGCTATCAGGCCAGACAGTCGGTAGGAGCATATCAGGTGTATACTCCGCTCAACACCGCTAGAGCAACTATATATGTTGTAAACAAATCAGCAGCATGGAGAAAGTCGTTACCACTGGATACTCCAGGTAACAATAAGAATTTTTGTGCTTTCCATAACGATCACGGTCATTACACAGAGCACTGCAAAGAGTTGAAAGATAACATCGAAGAGTTGGTGAGGAAGGGATACCTATCCCAGTACAGGGCCCGACAGGAGGGCCACAAAGGCCATAGTAGACAAGGAAACTCACAGCACCATGCCCCCTATGTACCTACCTAGCCGGGATATCCACAACCCGCTGGTAGGATCGAACAAGCACCACCACTCCGACAAGAAACCCGATCGCTACCAGAAACGAGTAAAGAAGGGGCTGACAGAGGAAAAAGACCCACTATTTGGGTGATCTCGGGAGGGCCCGTACATGGAGGTACGATCAGTGGGGCAGTAAAAAGTTTAGAGGAGCATCGACACCTGGTGAGTTACCATAGTACAAGAAAATGGCCGGAACCACCCCCCTTACCGGTCATTACTTTCACTTCGGAGGATTATCGCGGCATCATATACCCCCATGATGACCCGTTGGTACTGGAGCTAGAAATAGCAAGCTTTCCAGTCAAGAGATGCATGATTGATGGGCGCAGTTCTGCAAATATCATATTCTGGGAGGCTTTCACCCAGTTGAGCATTGACCATGGAGAGTTGTCCAGGGTGAACTACCCCGTTATTGTATTTTCTGGAGCTAGCGTCTACCCCGAAGGCAGTATCCGTCTGCCAGTGCAGGTGGGTAGAGGAATATCAGCTAGGGATTTGATGGTTGATTTCTTTGGTAATTAAGGTACCGGATGCATACAATGTGATAATTGGTCGACCGTTTATCCACGACGCGCAGGCAATGGTGTCTACATATCACTTGACTATGATATACCTCTCGAACCTGGAAAGAACTGAAAGAGTACATGGCAGCCAAGAAACTGCCAGATCATGCTATCTGACAGCTATAAAAGCACTCGGAAGGATGGTGTCGGAAACCAACCTAGCTCGAGAAGCGAACATACCGGCTAAGAGACAAAGAGGAGATCTCAGTATGGAAAATTTTGATGAAAGGCCTGCCGGCATCCCAAGGCCGGCGGCAGATGCTGACATCGAAATAGAAGGAGTTAGTAGAAGGAGTTCCGGAAAGAACAGTTCGGATAGGTGCTGACATGGAAATAGATCAGCAGGTCAATCTTATCGGCCTATTGCGAGAACATGCGGATGTATTCGCCTTCTCAGCGGATGAAATGCCCGGTATCAGTCCTGACATAATAGTACATCGCCTGAATGTTGACAAGTCAATCAGGCCGGTAAAACAAAAGAAGCGAAATTTCTCCAACGAAAAAAACATGGCAATAAAAGAAGAGGTGGAGAAACTGTTGGAGGCAGGGTTTATAGAAGCTTGTGATTACCCCGAATGGTTGGCCAACGTGGTCATGGTAAAAAAGCATAACGGCAGTTGGCGAATGTGTGTAGATTTTACCAACCTGAATGGAGCATGTCCCAAAGATTGCTATCCGTTGCCACGGATAGATAGGCTGGTAGACTCGACCAGTGGCCATGCTTTGTTGAGTTTCCTAGATGCTTTCTCAGGATATCATCAAATCAGTTTGTGCAAGACCGATAGAAAGAAAGCTGCTTTCATTACGGATACAGGGGTTTATAGTTACAAAGCTATGCCGTTTGGGTTGAAAAACGCAGGAGCCACTTACCAGAAGCTGGTGGACAAGGTATTTGCTTCCCAGAAAGGGAGAAACATAGAAGTGTACGTGGATGATTCAATAGTAAAAAGCCGGTTAGCCAGCTATCACATTGACGATTTGAGAGAAACCTTTGAAACACTGAGGAAGTTCAGGATGAAGTTAAACCCAAAGAAGTGTGTATTCGGAATCCGGTCAGGAAATTTTTTAGGCTTCCTGGTAAGTGAAAGGGGAATCGATGCTAACCCAGATAAGGAGAAGCAATCATGAGCCTACCAGAGCCTGGTTGCATAAAAGATGTGCAAAAGCTGACAGGGAGAATGGCCGCATTGACTCGGTTCATTAGCAAATCAGCAGATAAGTCACTGCCTTTCTTTAACGTACTAAAGCAAAACAAAAAATTCAAGTGGGGAGAAATAGAGAAAGCAGCTTTTGAGGCTGTAAAACGGCACCTGCAAGCCTTACCCACGATAGCACGACCAGAAGAAGGAGACACTTTGCAACTATACATATCTGCTTCTCAGCATACGATACCAGCGATGCTAATCGTAGAAAAGGAAAGAGCCCAGATACCGGTTTACTTTGTCAGCCATATATTGCAATCAGCAGAAAAAACGATATTCCTTGATAGAAAAGTTGAGGTTGGCGGTGTTGACTGCGGCCAGGAAACTAAGATCTTATTTCGATGCACATGGAATTGAAGTCCTCACAAACTACCCGCTAGAGAAAGCAATGCAAAAAATGGATACGTCGGGTAGACTCTTAAAATGGGCGATTGAACTGTCAGAGTTCCACATGGAATATCAGCCCAGAACGGCTATAAAGCCCAAGCACTGTCTGATTTCATAGTCGAAACATCCAATCAGGAGGAAGAACCGGAAGAAGGAAAATGGGAGGTGGCAGTAGACGACTCTGTAACCAAATCAGGATCAAGAGCTGGGGTAATAATTATTTCACCGGAAGGAGACCAGTTCGAGTATGCTATTAAGTTCTCTTTCCAAGCATCAAACAATGAGGCAGAATACGAGGCCGCAATTGCTGGGATACAAATTTGCATGGAGGTTGGTGCTCATAGGGTCATACTGACAAGTTACTCACAGTTAGTAGCCAACCAGTTCTCAGGAGAATACGAAACAAAAGAGGAATCTACGAAACAATACGCCGAAAAGCTAAAACAATCAGTAGCACAACTGGAAAGTTTTGAAATAAGGTTAGTACCCCGATCGGAGAATATTTTGGCAGACTCCCTGTCAAAGCTCGCTAGTTCAAGTGTGTTGACCAAATCGGTGATGATCGAGGTCATGCATCGGAGGAGTACGGAGGCAGTGAGTAAGGAAGTCATGGTAATCACAAACATACCTGAATGGTATGACACCATGTGGGCGTATAAGAGGGATGGAACGTTACCAATAGAAAAGTTGGAGGCGAGGAAACTGGTAAGGAACTCATGTTGGTTCATAATCATCAGAGTTTAACTCTACAAACGGGGTTTTAGCTTACCTTGGTTAAGATGCATATCAGCATACGAGTCCGCTCGGCTGATAGAAGAAATGCATGAGGGAACCTACGGAAATCACTTAGGGGGAAAAACCCTTGCACTGGTATGCCAGCGACAAGGATACTACTGGCCAACCATGCTAACAGATGCACAAGAATACGTCAAAAAATGCGAAAAATGCCAAATGTTCTCGGCGGCCATCAATCGTCCTGCCAACAATCTTATGCCAATCCTAAACCCAATACCATTCTCCCAATGGGGAATGGATATCCTGGGTTCATTCACAACTGCATCTGGTGGAAGAAAATTCTTAATTGTGGCAGTAGATTACTTCACTAAATGGATAGAGGCAGAACCAGTGGCGAAAATCACAGCGAACCAAGTTAAGAAGTTCATATGGAAAAACATAATCACAAGGTTCGGCTTACCAACTGCAATCATCATGGATCATGGGGTACAGTTTGACTCCTCCCCAGTACAAAGTTTCTTGGGTATGTACAATGTTAAATTTTCCTACTCTTCTGTTTGTCATCCTCAAAGCAACGGGCAGGCAAAAGCTGCCAACAAGCAAATACTGGCAGCAATGAGAAAGAAGCTGGATGATTATAAGGCTGGTTGGGCTGATATTGTTCCGGAAGTACTTTGGGGTAACATAACCACTACCAAAGAAGCAACGGGAGAGAGCCCATTCCGTCTGTGTTTCGGATCAGAAGCAGTGATACCGGCAGAAATGGGATTACCCACATTCAGGATCCAGCATTATGAAGAAGATAAAAACGACCATTTGTTAAGGCAAGAGCTAGATTTCCTCCCAGAGATTAGTCTCAGAGCAGAGATCAGGTCAGCGGCATACAAACAGCGCATCAGTAAGGCTTACAACAAAATAGTAAAACACAAGCAGCTGGAAGTGGTTTACCTGGTGTTACGAAGAACTGCAGCTACGGGCAAGGGAAAGGTGCAAGGAAAATTGACCCCAAACTGGGAAGGGCCATATCAGATATGGGAAGGAATTGTACCGGGAGCATTCAGGCTGATGGACATGGGTGGAGTAGCACTGAAAAATTCGTGGAACGCCAGCGTCCTTAGAAAATTTTATGTATGAAGCATCAACTGTAATCAGTAACCCAAAAGGCCGATAGGGCCAGGTCTGTTATGGCCCATGAAATGAAATCGAGGAATTATAAGCAAACGAATCAAACCCTTAAAGTAGGTCAGCAAGGCTACCATCAGCTTGCTGACTCGGGGTGGCGTATAAGCAAAAAGTTGATTCAAACCCTTAAAGTAGGTCAACAAGGCTACTACCAGCTTGCTGACTCGGGGTGATACGAATCAAACCCTTAAAGCAGGTCAGCAAGGCTACTATCAGTTTGCTGACTCGGGGTGACGTATAAGCAAAAAGTTGATTCAAACCCTTAAAGTAGGTCAGCAAGGCTACTACCAGCTTCCTGACTCGGGGTGATACGAATCAAACCCTTAAAGTAGGTCAGCAAGGCTACTATCAGCTTGCTGACTCGGGGTGACGTATAAGCTAAAAGTTGATTCAAACCCTTAAAGTAGGTCAGCAAGGCTACTACCAGCTTGCTGACTCGGGGTGATACGAATCAAACCCTAAAGTAGGTCAGCAAGGCTACTATCAGCTTGCTGACTCGGGGTGGCGTATAAGCAAATAGTTGATTCAAACCCTTAAAGTAGGTCAAGAAGGCTACTACTAGCTTGCTGAATCGGGGTGATACGAATCAAACCCTTAAAGTAGGTCAGCAAGGCTACTACCAGCTTGCTGACTCGGGGTGACGTATAAGCAAAAAGTTGATTCAAACCCTCAAAGAAAGTTAGCAGGGCTACTACCAGCTTGCGGACTCGGGGTTCAGAAACCGAATAAAAATCAGCAAAATAATCGCAAGTGTAAAAGTAAGAGCAAAGAGCAATACAAGAAAAACACAATTATATAAACACAAAAATATCATAAGATAACATAAAATCGACAGCCAACACCAGAACCAACGTTCGTTAGCTGTTAAAACGGCACTAGGAAAATAAGCATTACAAACAAACAAGTTTAAAAGTATTTCAAGGCAAAAGGTGCCACAAACAGCTGATACCAAAAGGGAGTTATAAACTAGTCATAAGAAGCAGCAGCGCCCGTTGAACCGCAAGATGACCTCGGTGATGACTGCCCGCGCCCTCAATCCTGTGGAAAATCCGTTTGGTTGGTACTGGAAGATATGAAGGCAGGATCCAGGTAGTCTTCCTCCTTCAGCTCAATTGGAGGAAGGGTCAAGGGATCGGCATTCTGAATGATCTCCTCAGGAATGATTTGTGTCTCCCAACCGGTCGGCTCCTTATGCTTCTTGTCCACAAGGAAAGCAAGCTCAATCTCCTCGCACTCCTCCTTGGTAAGGCCGATACCATGAATACCACAACGACGGGCAGCAAACCAACCACCGTTATGACTATCAGTGATACACTTACTATAAGTCTGTGAGCGAGAAAAGCGCAAGGCACCATCTCGAGCACCGGTTTTGTAAGCAACCTTGGCCTTCTTATCAGCCTCATGCAACTTGTCAGACAGCTCTTTGGACTTAGCCTCCTCTGCAGCCAGCTTGTTAGCAACATTCTCCAACTCTTTGTTGCGTCGTTTCACTCTTTCCAGCTCAGCTGCTTTCTGCTCCAAGTCACGCTTGGCATCATCCATCTGCTTATCCAAATCAGCCTGTTTTTTCTTGAGGGTCTCATTCTCCTCCTGGTAGCAGAGATATAACTTCACAAGTTCCACCCCAGAGATGCAAGCCTGCAAAAGACAAATCCTTAAGAACACCAAAATACAAAACAAACCAAAAATAACAAAATTCCTACACAAATAACACTGACAGCATACCTTGTACAAATCATTCATATGCTGAGCAGCCGGCGCATCAATCTCAACGGCAGGATTGTCGCGTGGAGTGGCCAAATTCTTCAAAGCCCTCCAACCCATGCAACCACCTCCCTTGCAGTCATCAGTAAGAACCGACTCACCACGAAGAAGGTCAATTTTGGGATTCCAGGGATCTTCAGGCTCAAAAATACCCAGAAGAAGTGTGAAGAATGGGAGGAGGCAAGATAGGAGGAGTTTGTTGGCCCAAACCGGCAGCATCATTGTCATTCACCTCCTGTTCCTGATTCTGGCGAGTGGGAGTCATAAGATCAACCACCATCAGGTCAGCCTGAATTGTCGGCTCGGATGAACTGCAGTATTCTCCCCCTAGCCTGCGGTGTTCATATCCGCAGCCGATTCAAACTCCTTCTCGGGAGTTTTTGAAGGAAATATGTCCTTCACCCAAGGTACATTAAGTCTAATACCAAGGTTCAGATTAATTGCGAACAATTAATTCAGTGAGATCAAGTGATCGGAACAGCTAGCTGGAGCAATGCTTCCGATCAGTGAGTTCTAATGGATATTGAACTCACAACTTACTCTTGACTGAACCTACAAGGTCACACCAATGACACGTAACAGATCACCGGATTAAATGAATCGGAAATTCATTTAATAGCTTTTCGGGATTTAAGTTGGAAACGTTTTATACGATACGACCTTGCATCGGAATCGTATATCGTATCGCGAATATTCATAAGCTAGGCGAAACGAATAAATCGTATCGTATGACGGTAATTCGTCGTATACGAAACGATAAATAATATATCGTAAATATATTAAACGCGGATACGAGGAGCGGCCCACGAGCCGAGTGCACGAAGCACTCAAGGCCCATGGGCGCGCGCGCTAGGCAAGCAAGCAAGGGGACACAACAACGATGGCCCATGGCCGAGCAGCTGTGTGCGCGCGCGGGCCAAGACCACGACACAGCAGCAGCAGCGCGGCCCACGGCCCAGCTCGCTGTGCGTGTCCGTGTGATGCTGCGCGGGCTTGCTAGCCGGCCTTGCCTTATGGCTTGGTCGGTTAGTAAGGTTATGTAAATAACCTTATGACCTAATTTCCAACTTACTGCAATCACAATTCAGATTACTCAAAACCATAGAGACACAGAGAACCCTAATTATCTCTGTGCCTCCAAAGTGAGTTCTTCCCAAAAAGCACAAACTCTTGATTAATTGTCTAAGCTACTATTATCAAGACGGATCTGATCGTGTCGGTGAACCAAGTAGAGGAACGAAAATTGGAGTTCTTTGTTCGTGTTCGTTGACAGATTATTGTGGAAAACACGCTTCGAATGTAAGTTTGCTTAATCTGTGCTTTATACATGTTTCCTGACTTTGGGGATTGTTCCGCACATGTTATTATGTTTAACTGTATTCCCCTACAGTGGTATCATGAGCCTTATGTATTCAAAGCATGAATTAGCATGATTATTATTGTTTATGCATTGTCGAAATTTTAGGAATTTTTGTTGATTTTTCGGAATTTTTTCGAATTATTGGATTAATTGCGAAACTGGCAGTTCCGAAATAAAAAATATTCGCTTTTTCGATATTTAAAGCCCTAATCTGATGGAAAACTATTTTCTAAGATCAACTCATGAGAATAGAATTGTGAAAACAGGCCTCGAAGCATCAGTTTTTGGGCGTTTTTGTTAATTTTTTATTAAAAATTAAATGTGTCGAACAGTAATTCAATTAAAAGGTCGACCTAAACTACCCGGAATTGCTTTAAATTTTGAAACAATGTTGCTGGTTACATGCTTGATCTTTGGTAAAAATTTCAGATTTTTCCGATAAGTATCAACCCTAATGTTGCCTTTCCCCAATTCGTAAATTTTGTAACCCTAATTGAATTTTGATTAATTTTGGTTTAATAATTCGGTTAATTGGGGAAGGGGGTATAATTTCATGGGTCAGTGGCTAATTTTAAAAATTATTGGATTAAAATTTTGAATGGTTTCGTTAATTTTAATCGCACTTAAACCAAATTATTAATAATCTGAAATTTAATTGTTTATGAACGATATAAAGTTTCGGATTTTATTAATTAAAGGTTCAAATTTTAAAGTTGATTCGATCGTTCTTAAAATTTTGAATATTGTTAGCCCTTGATTTATTAATTTTACGAAATTGGATTGTCGTTAAAGTTTATTAAATCGTTAAAAATCGTTGTTTTTCGAAAAATTAAATCGTAACTTTTTTGAAAAAATAAAATTAATGCAAGTTTGTGAATTAAATTTCATTTTAATTAAGTTGGTCCGTTTGACGAACCAAAAACACGAACATGGGCATGATGGAAGTATGGCTCGTCGAGCCATACGAGGCCATTGTGCTCGCCATGCCATGCGACACAGGCAGCAGCACAAGGCTGCGTGCCTCGTGCGCGCTAGGCTAGGCAAGGGGCAGGCGAGTGCCTGCGAGGCTGCAACGAAGCGAAGCGCGAGGCTTGCGATGTCGAGCACCCACGATGCACAACACACGCAATGCAGGGGCAGCATTGCTGCAGGTACGCGATGCGCATGCGCGAGATGCGTGCACCGATGCGTGTGCGCGAGGCATGGCGCGCGAGCGATGGGGCGAGCGATGGCATGCGAGCGATGGGCGGGGTGCGCGAGCAGTGCTCGTGTGCTCCTACGCCTCTCGCACGATGGGCTGGGGCGCGCGGGCAATGCTCGTGTGCTCTTGGGCCTCTCGCACGACGGGCTGGGCGCAAGCCTAGGCCGTTTAATTGAACTTTTTTTTAAATCGTTTAATTCGTTGGGCTTCGTATATTTGCATTAATTTGGGCTAACGGGATATTTAATTTAATATTTTATTTGCTTGGGCCGGGCCGCGAGTTTTAATTTAATATTTCATAATTAATTATCCGGAATAATTATTGGTTTGAGTGGGAGCCACTAAATGAAATTAAAATGAAATAATTATTTTAATTATTTCGTAGGTCGCATTATTTTAATTAAATTCAATTTTAATTAGAATAAAGTCTAAGGATTAATAATTTGGAAATTGATTAATCTTTTAGGACGCGTTTATGTGAACGTGAATTTTAATTAATTCACGTAAATACTTGCATATTAACATGGGCCATTCGTTTTAGCATACGAATGGGTGAATGCGTATAATATATATTTTATGCAATGCAGGTACTCCAAGTGACTAGTATGGCCAAATTTAGGATAGTTAAATACGGTCTGCGCACCGTTCTTCTTTGAATGTAAAGTTTTAAATATGGTCTGCGTACCATGGAAATTTCGATGTAATTTATTATTTTCAAGTATTTCTAAGTTTAGAACTTTAAGTTAGCATTTGAACGAAGATTCAAGACGATGGCCAAGCTAACAAGGAGGTGATGAAGATTGGATGCTTCAAGACAAGAAGTTTTGGGCCATACTAGATCACCAATTATTTATGCAATTTAATATATATATTATGCATGAATGTATGAATGTATGTATGCTTTGCATGAACAGGTTGTTTCCTATGAATCGATTAGTTTTAAGTTCACTAAATAATCGAACCAACATAGAAACAACTAGGTCCAAGTAATATTGAGTTTTAAAAATTGCCTTCCAAATCAACACTTACAAAAATCTAGGGATCTAAGATAGTAGGTTTACGCTAAAGCGAGGTGCTATTTTAGTTGACTTAGGTGGTAAGGCGTCCTAAAGGAGCACGTTGATTGTGGTTACAACTCAAACAACAATGGCATTAAGTTGTGGCAATGGGATAAATTATGGCATTAATTTATTAACCAAGATGAATTAATTTATTAACCAAGAGATTACTAGCAATAGGTTTTGCTTACCTAAAATCTTAAACTACTTAAGACATGCTAAAGCTGCTTAAGGATTTAGGACTTTTGGGGTCTTGGAATCGTTTCATTCATTTAGGACCATGTTTTTGCTTTTTGCATGAATGAAATGTTTTAATAGCTTTAATGATTGCATGTTTTGCTTTTATTTCAAGTTATTAAAGTATGATAAATGTTTTTCTTTGCTAGTTCATTTTGTAGAATAGTCAATCTTCAACCTTTTTGCATTCGGACAATAGAACTGCAATATTTCCTCAGTCGATTGGTAACTATTTTGAGAGCGATTCTCAAAGAAAAAGAGAATGAGAGCGTATCTTGAATGCTATTTTCTTATAGTGATCTTCATGGTTGTTTTCAAACTAGAATTTGAATGGTAGACCAATTGGACCTCGTATATTCAGAATACTGGGTAATTTTGAAATATTGAAGTATTGAGTTAAAGACTCATGTATAACCAATGGTTAACAACCAATTTTCTTTTGATTCGATGATGAATTAGACTCATTGGATGTTGTCATTCAAAGTGAACAAAAGAAAGGGACTTTGTAAGCGTAACAAAGTAAGAAGATCAAGCAAAGAGTAAAATCTTTAGGACTATAAGAAAACGTGCAAGGAATAGGAAAAGGGGAACAAAAGAAATGAATTCAATATTCAATTTCTACCTTGAAGTTTATGTTAAAGAGAAACGACTTAGCAAATAAACTCCTATGGTATTAGATTACCGCTTGAGGTTCTAAACTCTTGTTAAGAACTCAAATTCCGGGAGCTAAGTCTGGTCATTGACCTACAAGTAGGAAATGAAGCAAAGTTGTGCTCCATTAATTGTAGGGTCATCATGTTTGTTTTAAAGTCCTTCTAAATGCTGGAACTTAATGGTATTATGTTCCATTAATCATCATAATCAATTTCTGTTTGGACAACGGAAAGACTCACATTTAAAGTAAACAAAAAGCATTCGTTGAGTGTTTATTTGAATGAAATGGTCACTTAAGGGTTGAGTCATATGATTGATTAATAAACAAAAGAATCTCTTCACACTCAAACTTTAGAAGGTTCAAATCAAACATTTTGATTTGTGTTCCACATATCTTTGGCAATGTCATACGACCATATCAACAAGTCAACGTTCTAAGATTCCACGGCATGGATTTCTGAAAGTTGGTTAATTAAAGACACGTGGGTCTTTCTTGTTGAACATGACATAGAAATGGACTACTGTTAGAAGTTTCTAGACAATGAAGTTCATAGGTCAAAGATGGATTTTATGACCTACCTATTTCACAAGAATTTGAGAAAATATGGCTATATTTACTCAAAGTGAAATGTGTGGAGTGCTTCAATGCAATTCACAAAAGGGTATAAAATCAACTTGGCAAGAATTTTGGAACATCTAGGCTGGGTCAAGGTGATGTTTGCATGAGCCAAGAAAGATTATCTAGATTGTTTATATGGCATTATAACAATCGAAGCTCCATAAGAATATGGTATGTCCAAATGGAGAAATCGAAATCTATTTCGATTAACGATAATCACGACTATTTTCCTATATAGTTTCTAAATGATACTCTCAAGTGACTTTCACACTAAACAAAGTTGTCAAAGCTAAGGATAAGATGTCATAAGGATTGAACTTCGGTTCAGTACATCTTTTCAGTACATATATATCTAGGGTTGTCAAACCCAGTGGGAGTTAGTGTTTACATCGAACAAACTCAAGGATAGATATATGTTTCTTTATGAGCGACTCATAGAAACAAAAGGTATTGATTCTACCACATATCTGAGAACATATGGTTGTTGCTCTAGATAATGTCTTTTAGGAAACCATCATATTTCCGAAAAGGCAAGTGGGAGAAAAATGACCTCGAATGGACTTCGAGTCAAGCAACAAACAAATGTAGGATACTTAGGAGTCTTTGGAAAAGCTCCTTACTTAGAAGCCTTTGGAAGAGCTTCGGGAAGACTTTGGAAGTGCTTCAAGAGAATCCTAAAACTCAAAGGACTTGAGTAATGTCTTTATAGACACTAACGTTTGATGTTCAATACCTAGGTAAATCGTATAAGGAATGCAATTCAACCAAGATAGATACATAGATATCTTGAGGAATGAAAACTATGAAGACTTTGGAAAGTGCTTCAAAAACATACGACTTACAGGTTAGCTACGGCGAAATAAAATTCCCAAGTATGGTTTGAGGCCATCAAAAACATAAGTATGGTTCGAGGCCATACAAAATGGTTTGAGGCCATTTCATCCAAAGTAACTTCATCTTAGAGAATCAAATCTATGATTTGGTTGATTTGCATAAAGGGTTCACTCCCATTAGTTGCAAACATGTTTTCTAAACGTAGAACGTTGATTTGCGTAAAGGGTTCACTCCCATTGTTTGCAAACATGTTTTCTAAACATACAGCGTTGATTTGCATAAAGGGTTTACTCCCATTGGTTGCAAACATGTTTTCAAAACATACGAAGATGATATTGTATACACATACAAAAAGGAAGCTAGATTGGTGGTTAAAGATTGTAAACAACTTCACGGCGTTGATAATCTTGAAATCTTTTTCACCAAGTCGGAATGCTTGAACTATTTTGGATAAATCTAGCAACGGAATTAGATAACAACAGCTACTGCCTCTTTTCCTGAAAGAATTGCAATGTGGCTGGTCATAACTGTGAGCAACAAGACGTCTCTGGAATTTCTCTCTCCGGTGATTAAAGATGTATTGCATATGGCAGTATGGCAATTGTTTAACGAAACACCTTACTCAATTGGACTTTTAGAAAGGAATTGTGTACATCACACAATGTAAAAGTTTTGGATGCTAGATAAAAGAGCAAGCTTAAGAAATCTATTCGTAGATTAAAGCATGCAAGTGGGAATTGGACCATATTTGTCTAAAAGGCCATTGAGCAATCATAGCTTTATGAAAATATGGATCATCTAATAGATGAGGAGTTTAGTGGGAGCCAAGTCAAGTTTATTGGTTCTATATATGAGATACATATCTCTGTATTGAAAATGACATTCAAATTCTAAATGGTTAGATTTGAAAGTTTTTGTCAATATTAGAACCATGGCGAAACTTAGAACATACTGGGTTAAAGATCTATTGGATAGGATCTAAAGCGTTGTTTGGATTCTGTAAAATTAATTACTAAATCAAACACAATGGAGAGACTCAAAAGAGACTCTCAACCCATATGAGTAAGTCTAAGTTATAAATGCTTTAACTAAGTATAAAGCTAGGCTGTTATCACTAAAGTTAAGCATGAAGGACCTTGAACAGGTGCCTTCACCTTATATCACATGGCAATGCCAAGATTTTAGCAAGATTCAGTGTCTCTTGAAACATAATGAAGCTAAAATTTACATGGATGGATTTTAAAATGCGAATGGTTTTTGCATTACAATCAATCATGTATAATGTGATATACAGATCGCCAAGATAACTCGTGAACATTGGATCGTGACGAGTTTATACCAATCTCTATTGATCTAGATCAAAGATCATTGGAACAGTATCGAGAACATCCAATACATTTGGAGATGTAGGATGAGCACTTGATAAGAGGAAGTGAAGATAACTAAAGTTTTGATGCTACATGCATCTGCCTAAGCAAAAGTTAGATCTTGTTGTTAGGCAAACCACAAACATACACGAGCAATTAGGCGTCGTGATTAAAAGGTGGTTACATAGGTTCTAAACCATATGTGATGCATGGGAAACTGAATCAATGATTAGTTTCCAAGTTCTCAGTTGAAAGATGTATCTCCCACATCTATGTGAACTGGTTGGAGTATTCCATAAGGGAAGCATCATTTGAAATTCTACATAATTGAAATGAATTCATTATTGCCTAAGAAGCAATAAAAGGGAATTTTTTTTAGTGGGAGTTCTTCAATGAACTCAGGTTTGATCACAAGTCTGCTACCTGGATGATTTTCTATTTTAGATATGATTATCATTCTAAACAGCAACGAAAGACTAGATCATTCTAGAAACATATTCAAAGATCTTTTCATCTTACATCGAAAGGCTTTCAATAGAAAAGATGCTAAGGATAGCAAAGTATGATAAACTAAACCTCTGCATTGAATGATACACAACATTCATATGCAGATATGGAATCAAGTTTGAGTTCCATGAATGTTTTAAGTATTGGGTGAAAGGCCTATATCTGTAAAACATTAAATGCTTGATTTTGGGTTGGAGGCCCACAATTTGGTAAGCATTTGGTTTAAACATTTATCATTTATGAAATCATATTTCATAGATCATTTAATCTTGGTTTAGTATTAAATGATAAGTCCATGTGATTCAAATCATTCAAATGGGATGTCAAGATGGATTCTTTGACAAAGAAACACCCATAAGTGAACTTGAATATTGAAGTCACAAAGGATCCCTAATCCAGGTCATTGAAAGCTGGACGGCCAATGACTAATGAAGATTAGATTGCAAGTAGATTACTTAGTTCTATTTCTTGAACTAGAGTGACTAGATGTCAGAATCTTTTGCATAGATACTTATTGGATCTTGTATCGAATTGACCATGAGAACGCTTTAAGAGATTAAAGTCATGTCATAGGTAGTTCTCTTTAATGGTGATTAGAAACCGTTCCTCAGAACATGAGCGATTATGTCTGCTCGTTTGAGAATTAGTTCGCTTTGATACTAGCTAAACGTCGCACCGTAAAAGGAGGCTATAAAAGCAGTTATTGGGCATACTATGAATCAAAGTGAGTGTTCATAGATTGCAAGAATGGATTGTCCTCCTATCTTTGATGGGATATGGTGTTGTTGTGTAACAAGGCCTCTCGGAGAGTTAGATACTGTAAAATGCATGGCCGTGCTTAGAATGGTTAGGCTTAACCTTCTGCAAAAGTTTGACAGTTGAACTCTGTAATCCGAGAAACACTTCTGGACCTAATAAGGATGACTTGGATCTTACCTTATGTTCAGTAAGTAACACTAAGCGACAAAGGAATGTGGATGCACACTTGTCTGAATGACAAGTGGGAGATTGAAGGAAATATGTCCTTCACCCAAGGTGCATTAAGTCTAATACCAAGGTTCAGATTAATTGCGAACAATTAATTCAGTGAGATCAAGTGATCGGAACAGCTAGCTGGAGCAATGCTTCCGATCAGTGAGTTCTAATGGATATTGAACTCACAACTTACTCTTGACTGAACCTACAAGGTCACACCAATGACACGTAACAGATCACCGGATTAAATGAATCGGAAATTCATTTAATAGCTTTTCGGGATTTAAGTTGGAAACGTATTATACGATACGACCTTGCATCGGAATCGTATATCGTATCGCGAATATTCGTAAGCTAGGCGAAACGAATAAATCGTATCGTACGACGGTGATTCTACGTATACGAAACGATAAATAATATATCGGAAATATATTAAACGCGGATACGAGGAGCGGCCCACGAGCCGAGTGCACGAAGCACTCAAGGCCCATGGGAGCGCGCGCTAGGCAAGCAAGCAAGGCGACACAACAGCGCTGGCCCATGGCCGAGCAGCTGTGTGCGCGCGCGGGCCAAGACCACGACACAGCAGCAGCAGCGCGGCCCACGGCCCAGCTCGCTGTGCATGTCCGTGTGATGCTGCGCGGGCTTGCTAGCCGACCTTGCCTTATGGCCTTGTCGGTTAGTAAGGTTATGTAAATAACCTTATGACCTAATTTCCAACTTACTGCAATCACAATTCAGATTACTCAAAACCCTAGAGACATAGAGAACCTTAATTCTCTCTGTGCCTCCAAAGTGAGTTCTTCCCAAAAAGCACAAACTCTTGATTAATTGTCTAAGCTACTATTATCAAGACGGATCTGATCGTATCGGTGAACGAAGTAGAGGAACGACAATTGGAGTTCGTTGTTCGTGTTCGTCTACAGATTATTGTGGAAAACACGCTTCGAATGTAAGTTTGTTTAATCTGTGCTTTATACATGTTTCCTGGCTTTAGGGATTGTTCCGCACATGTTATTATGTTTAACTGTATTCCCCTACAGTTTTCTCTTGAGAATTTTCAGGGGAGGTTGCGCAGACTCGGTAGGGCGAGACCGAGCCACTCGAGTAAAAAGCGCATTACGGTCACGAGGGCGCCTACTAGCAAGGGCTGCACCGCGACCACAGTCCAAACTTTGAAAACCACCAGTCATGTCAGACGTACCAGCAATATGAGTTGTAGCAAAATCTGGTTTAAGAGCAATATCAACATCAACAGCCCAACCACCGGTCGAACGAGCAGCTGGTTCACAAATAGTAAGGGGTCTAGGAGCTGGTAGAGAACTTAGATTTTTCGTTTTCTTGACGGGAGACTCGCTCACAGGCTCCTCTCGTATCAAACCACGTTTTTTGTTGGCTTTGGTTGCGTAGGTAGAGAGAGTAGAAAAAACCCCCCTCGGATTGGGAGGGTTGTTAGTAGTGGGACGACCGTCTTTACCCAAGAAGAGAAGGTTGAAATCGAGGGTATGCAGACCTGGCAAGAAAGACAAGAAACATATCAAAAGCTGACAACAAAAAATACAGAAGCAACGAAAACGCCAACTCTAAATACTATAAAAGGGGGGATATAGCTATCAGCCCCACGTCCATACCAAGAGTATGGGTGTGGCACAAGCCGATTGCAGATAACGACCCATTTGCCAATTATACTTGGCAGGAGGCAACCAATACTTAGGAACAGTCACAGCCTTCTGCAGACCGGTGTCAATATGCAAGCAGGACACAAACCGATGCACCCGTTTCTCCCTAAATCCCAGCTCCCGATCAGGATAATGGTTTATATGAGGACGGGGCAGATGAAAACGGGTCCAAATCGGAAAGTCTGATGGCACTTTTAACCAGTAAAACTTTTTTCTCCCAATGTCTGCAGCTCGACAATTTGGGATTAACAGTCATCTTGCTCACCTTGGTGTAAAAGGACCACCATCCCGACTTCTTTTTATACTTCTTCAACCAAATCAGCCGCCGAAATAAGTTGATGGTTTGAGGCCATTGCTTAAAGGAAACCACATTCCTCACAACCTGGGGTGTTACCTGCGCCAAACACACGTTCCAATCCCGGAACACTTTCACCAGAAAAGGATGCAGAGGAAATCGGAGGCCAAAGTCGAAATGATGAGCGTATACGCCGATATGATCAGGTGGGCAATCCGAAATCACACTATCCTCCTTGGGGACTACAAGCCGGTAGCCTTTAGGAAGCTTCAGATACTCTTTCGCCCAACGAGGATGGTTATCTTTGATGGCCTTATCGCGAAAGTTTTTGGCTATCTTAACCTGGCCAACCACGCTACCAGCAGGAGGAGGACATTCAACCCTAAACCTCTCCTCCTCCAAGTCAGAATCCGGCTCCACATCCAAATCTCCTTCCCTCACAACCTGCTCGCACAGGGACAGCACATCCTCACCATCGGACCACAATCGGCCAACGTCATCATCAGACTCCAGAATCGAATCCCCAATATCATCATCTTCCTCCTCATCTGACCCGGCAGAATCGGTAGACCCTACAGCATCGTTGGTACGTCTGCTAACCTCATCAACATCCATCTGATGGCTCCCACCAGCCACGTTCTCTAAATGGGCACCCTTAACGGCATCCTGATTAAAAGACACAACAACATTGCCAAAATTAGTCCCATAATCACCATGTCCTCTACCGGCAGGGTCCATAAATTACGTCCAAGATCGAAGTTCATAGTCAAGGGCAATAGAGGGAGCATCCACTGCCGGGATAGTTGGGGAATTACTAATCAAGTTCAAACCACGACGAATAGCAGCTCGTACCTGGTTACGCACGCGAGCTTGTAATTCGAATGCGGCGTCCCGGTAAGACGGTTCAAAATAGTCAGAGGTTGACGCTGTTAGGTTATGATACATATGACAATTCATAAATCATGCGGAAAAACCATAAACCCAGGAAAACATATTATTTACACATAATCATTTAGCATAGATTAGATGCATACTCTTTGTTGCGTGCCTTCCCTAGCTGCGCCCGAACCGAACAAGAACAAGTCTTTAGGACTCCAAGTGTCGTCCCTCCGTAGATAGTCCACAGCA
Organism: Spinacia oleracea; assembly: GCF_020520425.1. Classification (NCBI taxonomy): domain Eukaryota; kingdom Viridiplantae; phylum Streptophyta; class Magnoliopsida; order Caryophyllales; family Amaranthaceae; genus Spinacia; species Spinacia oleracea. The sequence continues at coordinate 156,019,116 of NC_079490.1, read as the reverse complement.
CGTCCGGATCCGCCTTAAGATTGACCAACTAGAATCGCCCTTAAGGTACTACTATTTTCGGCACTTTATAGGCAAATGTGTGACTGAATTTTTCTCTCAAAAACTCACTTTGAATACTTTGAAACTTGTGTTATAAATTGTGAGCCCTAGCCTCATATTTATAGCGGTATGGAAAGGGAATCGAAATCCTATTCAGATACAAATTAATTAAACCTAGAATCCTACAAGAACTCTAATTTAATTAATTTATCAAATAGAATTAGGAATTTAATCATTAACCGAACTCTGCATGTTTTAGGAAACGTGCACGAACACAAACACTTGCACACACACGCACGGCAGCCACGATGGGCCCCATGCGTGCGCGCGAGCAGCAGCCCACTCAGCGCCCGCGCGCGCTGCGCGCTGCGCGTGCTGTGCACGCTGTGCGCGCTGCGCGCTGCGCGTGCTGTGCGCGCTGCGCGCAGCCTGCTGGGCCTGGCCTTGCGCTGGGCCTGGCGTGGCTGTTTGTGCGGCGCGCTTGGCTTGCTGGGCGATGGCCTGGCTTCGTGCTGGGCCTCGTCCGGCAGGCCTCGTCCGATGCTTATTCGTACGATGCGCTTCCGATTAAATTTTCCGATTCCGGAATTCATTTCCGATACGAACAATATTTAATATTTCCGATTCCGGAATTAATTTCCGTTTCGAACAAATATTTAATATTTCCGTTTCCGGAATTATTTTCCGATTCCGGTAATATTTCCGATTCTGACAATATTTCCGTTTCCGGCAATATTTCCGATTCTGGCAATATTTCCATTTCCGATAATATTTTCCGACACGTACCATGTTTCCGTTTCCGGCAACATCTACGACTTGGATAATATTTATATTTCCGATACGATCCATATTTCCGTTTCCGGCAATATCATCGTTTCCGGAGTATTCATTCCTTGCCTGTGACGATCTTAGCTCCCACTGAAACCAAGATCCGTCGGTTCCGAATATTCATAGATGGAGTATTTAATGCTATTAAATACTTGATCCGTTTACATACTATTTGTGTGACCCTACGGGTTCAGTCAAGAGTAAGCTGTGGATTAATATCATTAATTCCACTTGAACTGAAGCGGCCTCTAGCTAGGCATTCAGCTCACTTGATCTCACTGAATTATTAACTTGTTAATTAATACTGAACCGCATTTATTAGACTTAACATAGAATGCATACTTGGACCAAGGGCATTATTTCCTTCAGTCTCCCACTTGTCCTTAGGGACAAGTGTGCATTTCCTAATTCCTTTGTCGCTCGATGCTTGCTCTTGAACATAAGGTAAGAGTTGTCATCCTTATTATGTCCAGAGGTGTTCCTCGGTTTCAGAGTTCAACTGATCAAATAAACAGATAATCATAGCCTATGATTCATTCGAGCACGGCCATGCATTTCACAGTTTCTAGCTCTCCGAGTGGCCTTGTACAACTTTTAAGCATCTCATCCCGATTTATGGGAGGACAATCCCAATCTTGCGATCTTGAGATTAGACTTCGTTTGATAGGTGATTACCTGAGCGTTGCCTTTATAGCCTCCTTTTACGGTGCGACGGTTGGTCAACGTCAAAGCAACCAGTTCTCAAACAAGTAATCTCAAATCACTCAGGTATTGAGGATTTAGTGTCTAATAATTTAATGAAATTTACTTATGACAGATTTTCATCTCTTACAGTAAAGTTTCATAGGTCTTGTCCGATACTAGTCTTCCCAAAGTAAGTATCTATGCAAATGATTATAACATTGCCATGTCCACATAGTTCAAGAAACAGAACTACTAGTCATCTTGCATTCTAGTCGTCTAACGTTTTCTATGCGTCCAATTTTATAGAAAACTCCGACTAGGGACCATTTTCAACCTTTGACATTCAAGTTCACTTGATAGACATTTCTTAGTCACAGGACTGGTCCTGACAGTCTATCTTGAATATTTCGTCAAATTTGAAGGGACTCATCATTTAATACTAAACCAAGATTAAATGGAATATGAAAATACATTTCATATATGATAAATGTTCAACCCCAATGTTTTACAACCATGGGCCTCAAACCCATTTTCTAAAACAATTCATGGAATTCAAAGCTATGCTTGATTTCCAGTGCGACAATGTGAGTGTTGCTTCTCACTTGTTGCATAGGTTTAGTTATCATGCTTTGCCAATCTTAACATCCTTTTCATCGAATGTTCTTTGAGATATGATGATAAGATCTTTTTCGAGTTTGTTTATTATGTGATCTAGTCTTTCTTACTACATTAGTGGTTCTACGCATTTTGCAATGAAGAACCATTAAGTTAGCAGACGTTTTTCTTGCTTCAAGAGTGGTTCCACGCATTTTTCAATGAAGAACCATCAAGCCAGCAGATAGGTGATCTACCCAAGTTCAGTGAAGAACTTTAAACAACCCTTTTTTATTGCTTCTTAGGCAATAATTACTTTTACTTCAACTGCATAGGTTGCTAGTGATGCTTTGTTTGGATTTACCTATCCAAGCAGTTCATAGATATGTGGAAGACTCTCCAACTATATCTTAGAACATAGAAATTAATATTTTAATTTCCCACGCAACAACTCATGGTCTCCAATCCATGTTGCCATTTCAAAACACGATGCTCTATAGCTCGTCCTTATCAATGGTTAACTCCAAAGGGTCTTGCTTGATCCTTTGCCAGTGTTTATGCGTGTAGCATCAATATTTAGCGTATCTTTATTTCCTTGAATCAAGAACTATTCCTATGTACCTTTTCAAGTACCATAAGTATTCTTGGTCTCAATCTAGTTGATCTTCACTTAGATCAATAGAGATTGGTATATGTTCGTCATGCCTAAAGTCATACGATACGTTTTTGGCGATCCTCATATTATATCATACATGATAAATTCTTTTGCAGAATAATTCCCAATTGAATTCTATTCATGTAACTTTAGCTCATTCAATTTTAGTAGATACTGAATCCAGCTAAATTCTTTGACATATAATATAGGTTAAGAATCTCATTTAGACTCTTTGATGTTTAACTTAGTAAATGCTTATACATAGTTCAAACATTCTTTACTTAGATTTATTCACATGGGTCGAATATCTCCAATGGAGACTTTCGTGTTTGATTTAGTAAATGCCATTACTTAATCCAAAACAATATCATAAGATCTTTGTAAATAGATCTTAATACCCAGTATGTACTAAGTTTCGCCATGGTCCATCATTGATGAATAATTTCAAATCTAAGTAATTAGCATTTGAATGTTATTTCACAATAGAGAGATATGTGTGTGATACACATAGGACCAATTAAGTTTTACGTACTCCCACTAAACTTCTTATATATTTATAAGAATCATGTATATTTTATGAAACTAAAATACTTATTAGCTTCACTAAAATACAATTTCAATTCCCAATTGCTTGCTTAAATCTGTACTTAGATTTCCTAAGCTAGCTTTCCTTTTCAAGCATTTATTTGGATCCACAAATCCTATGACATACCATGTGCATAGTTTATTCCAACATTTGAGTGAGGAATACGTTTTGTCATCCAATTGCCATATGTACCAATATGCAATCATTGCTTGAATTATAGACTTAAGCATTACGATTTTGCATGAGGTTTCAACACTATCCATGCCATGAATTTGCTTGTAACCTTTAGCAACTAATCTAGCTTTGTGTGTGAACACAATTCCATGTTTGATGGTTTTTATCCTTAAAACAAACTTGCAACCAATAGGTGTGAAACTATTCTTGCAAATCAACAAAATTTCAATTTTGTCATCAAAACATTGAGTATGTTTTATGGCCTCTAACCATTTAAAACATTTGAGTCTATATATGGCCTCTAACCATTTTAGGGAATCTAGGTTTCGTCATAGCTTTCTTACAAGTCACAAACTCATTAATCTACATGATAATAGTTTGACTGCAAGTTGTAGGTTTCTTCACTATTTAATAGAAGAATCTCATAGTTTCATTGACCTGATATCTATGTTTCTTTACTATCTAATAGAAGAATCTCATAGTTTCAGTGATTTGAATTCTATGCCTACTTGGGTATAGAACATCAAACATTAGAATATCAATAGCCACTTAAAGTCCTTTGAATATTCTGTTCTCCTTGAAGCACTTGTAAAGTCTTCTAAGAGATGTCTATTCTCTAAAGCCACTTCTAAAGTCCTTAAAGAATAAGTTCGGATTTTCTAAAGCACTTCGAAAAGCCTCTGGAATGTCCGTTTATGTTTGTTGTTCGCCTCGAAAACTTTCGAGGTCTATTTTCTCCCACTTGTCATTTTGGAAACGAATCTCCAAAAGGACATTATTTCGAGCAAACAAACATTATGTTCTCAAAAATTCGTGGTAGAAACAATACCCTTGTGTCTCATTTGAATAAATCACAATGAAACATATATCTATACTTGGGCCTTAGTTTGTTGAATAACAAACACTAAGCTCCCACTGAGTTTAGGAACTCTTTAGATATATTATGAAAAGATATTCTGAAATTACTTTTCAATAGCTTTGACGAATTTGGTTTAGTTTGGTGGTAGTTGAGCATTTTGTTTTAGAAATTATAGGAAAAGTCTTTATGATTCATCATTGATCGAATCAAGTACTAATTGACTTTGATTATGCCATATCTTATGGACCTAGATTGTGAAATTACAACACACAATCATTGATGATCATATTTGGTCTCAAGTAATCATCAACATGATCTAACCTAGATCTTTATGATTTCTTGCCAAGTGGATTTTATACTTCTGAATCTTTGAACTAGCCAAACAGATTCAACTTATATCACATTTGAGTAAATAAACCTATATTCACTCAAATCCATGTGAAATAATAAAGTCATAAAATCTTTCTTTAGCTTTGAACTCTATTGTCTAGGCGTTCTAACAATAGTTCATATCTTTTGTTACTTTCAACAAGTAAGACTAGTTGTCTTAAAATGATCTAGAAATCAATCAACTTTCAAAAGTCCATCAAAATAGAGCTTATGAATGTTAACTTGTTGATATGGTCTAAGCAACAATGCCAAAGATTAGTGGAACTCAAATCAAGGGGTTGATTTGAACCTAGTAAAGTTCTTTAAAGAGTTGTTTGTTTTAATCAAGCATATTGACTCAACCTGTAATTGACCATTTCATTCAAATAAACAAACAAACATTGTCTTTGTTTTTCTTGAATGTGAGTCTTTCTGTGTTTGAAGCAGAAATTTAGGTATGCTGATTATGGAACAAAATAGCCATTAAGTTCCAGCCTTTGAAAGGACTTAAAACAAACTTAGATGACCCTACAATTAATGTAGCAATGCCATGCTTCATTTCCCACTTGTAGGTCATTAGTGTATCCTAGCTTCCATTGTTTGAGTTATTACCGAAGTAAGAACCTCAAGCGGTATATGATACCAAGGAAGTTTGATTGCTAGGTCACTTCTCTTTAAACATAAATTTATAGGTAGAAACGGAATCGTAAATTCCTTTCATTTGTTCCTTTGTTTTCCTATTTCTTGTACCCTTTCTTATAGTCTTAAGAATTGAATTCTTTAGTGTTGACTTTTATACTTTGTTAGACATGTTCAATGTCACCAACAAGGTTCTTTACCATTTTAATTTATGTTGAATATTTTGTTTCAACTAGATGATCTTACCAGAAGCTTCTAAAGTTCTCTAAGCATCGATCTATTCGAATGTCTAGGGACTAGACTCATTCGAGAATTAAATGGACAAAGATATTAGGTTGTTAACCATTGGTAAAGCTGAGCGTATTAAACTCAATGCTTTATGATCTCAAAACTACATTGTATTTTGAATTCACAAGCACCAATCGGTTTGCCATTCGATTTTGATTCTCGAAAACAACCATAAAAGTCGATATAAGAAACGTACATTTTAAATTGCTCACTTTCTCTCATTTCCGTGAATCGTTCTTGGATTCACTACCAATAGAGGAAATTTACTGTTACCTTTCTAAAAGGATTTATTGCAGTGCAAGATATTTAATTATAAACAATAATTAAAACATACATTGAAGCATGCAAAGTCTAAACATTTATCATGAATAATAACTTGAAATTAAAGCAACCATGCAATTCAAACAAGTTATTAGCATTTTATTCGATTTTATTGTTCCGGCAGGTGTGAATAAAATGATTCCAAGATCCTAAAATCATTGAAGAACTAAGCACAGTTTGTCGACTTAATCCTAAAACATTTTAGGTAAGCAAAAGCCTTTTGCTAATAGTCTAGAAACTACTCTTGGTTGATAGGTACGTCTAAGAACTTATTAGGTAAACCTATCGATTTTGCCACGACATAAAAGGACTCCTTACTTATATCGTTGAGTTTCACCAAAACTAACGTGTACTCACAATTATTTGTGTACCTTGCCCCTTTAGGACCAATAAGTAACACCTCGCTGAGCGAAAACTATTACTAGATTGATGTAAAGGATATCCAAGCAAGTGTATATTTTGGCATGGCACCTTATAACTCAATTTTTAAGTTTGGAACTTAAGGCTCTTACTATGTTGGTTAGATTTTAAGTGAACTAAAATCCTTAATCATGCAACATAATCAAGCTTTTGATCTCATGCATTTTAAGACATATTTAAAACAATAAATAACTTAAAACATGCATAAGATATTTGTGATCTAGTATGGCCCGACTTCATCTTGAAGCTTTGACTTCAAAGTCCGTCTTGAAAATCTCCGTGGGAGGCACCATTTTCTTCAAATAGGATAAGCTATAACTAATTACAACTATTTGATGGTTCGCAGACCATATTTGAATTGAAAAATAACTTTGGTACTTTAGACCAATTACATTCAAATTAATGGTACGCAGACCATATTTTCTATCCTATTTGGGCCATACTAGTCACTTCATAACCTGCAAAACAGTACATATACAATATATACCATTCACCCATTCATTATCATGAATGGCCCACATAGCTGGTTAGTAAAACACATTATGCATCACGTAAACATTTGCAGCAATTAATCAAGGGCACCAATAATCTACCAATTATTCAGTCCTTATTAATTCTAATCAAGTTGTTTTAACCTTAAGGATTTGTAGACCTAATCAAGAGTTTATGACTAAAAAGCGCTCCCACTTAAACCAATAAATTCATATGCTTTACCAATTTTAAACATAAAAATGTATTTCTAGTCTAACCGGAAACATACAAATTTAATTAAAATTTAAAGCTCATATAAATTTATAATTGAATCCAAAAAGTTTAAATTTAATTTCAGTCGTATTTAAATTAATTCATGATTTTAATTTTAGTAAAATAATTAGAATAAATAACATTTATTATAATTATAATATTCAAAATTAAAATCCAAGAAAATAATTTAAATTAATAATTTTAAAATTAATTAAAATTACGTGAACTGAAATTTTCAAATTAAACATTCAAAACGATCTAATCGTAACGCAAACATCCTACGCGTTGCACGCCCATGGGCCGCACGCACACAGCCATTGCTGGCCATGTGCGCGCAGCCCATGCGCTTGTCGCATAGCTGCTGCATCCCTATCGCAAGCCTCCGCACGCATTGGTGCTCGCTGCGCGCGCCAGTGCTCATCGCACGCGGGCTATCGCTCGCAGTGCGCGCGCGACATCGCTCGCTGGGCGCGCGACATCGCTCGCTGGGCGCGCGAGCCATCGCTCGCTGGGCGCGCGACATCGCTCGCTGGACGGGCGACATCGCTCGCTGTGCGCGCGAGCAATGCTAGGCGCAGCGCTCGTGGCACGCGAGCTTGCGCTCGCTGCGCGCGAGGCTGCGCGCTCTTGTGCGAGGCAGCGCGCGTTGTAGCGCAGCTCGCTTGCTGCCCACACGCGACTGCCTTGGCTCGCCCTACGCCCATGCCCATTCGTCCATTGGTCGTGGCACACGACACAAGGCAGGGCTGCTGCCTTGTGCTCGTGCACTACGCCCTTGCTCATTGCATTCGTGCCGCATGGGCGACGAGCTCCCTTGCTCGTCGTCGCATGCCCGCATTATACAACACCCCTTAAGGGTAACACGAAGCGTCCATTGCTTCGTGCGTGCAAGTTATATGAACGAATCGCATAAAATTTTAAAATTTATATTTAAAATTAATGACAAATTAATAAATAATATTAATTTCATAATTTTAGGGCGAAAAATCGAAAATTTATTATCCAATTGATTTCCGATTGTTATGGATTCAAGTCTAGGTCATAAAAATTTAAAATTTATCGTAAATTTACAATTTTTATGGTGGTTTTTAATCATAGGTTTCTAATTAAATTACAATTAATTATGAAAATCAAATTAATTCTAAATTATTCTAATTTTCAACAAATTAATCATAATTACAAATTAGATTGCATAATTAACAAGACTAGGCATTCAAACTTGTTAAACATATGCAGTAGGTCAATCAAAAATTCAAGATTTATCAACAAGAATCGCAAATATTTAATTTAACATCTTAAATTTACGAAATTTTGCATTCGAAAAACTAAAACCTTCGAAAAGTCATAGTTAGGCTTCGAATTTGAGAATTCTGGGTTCGGCAGAAAAATACTATTTTTGTCAAAATTTTAGAATGCCTTTTACATGCGGAATTGACACAAAAATCACTCAATTCGGATGAGTAACGAAGAAACTGCCGAAAAACTGCGTACGTATAATTAAATAAACGCAATTTGCAATTAATTAACAATTACGAAAATTAATCACCCCTTTTAATTCTTGCAAATTTGTAATATTTAACCATGTTCATGCAATTTAGATTATGAAAATAATAAGGGGCTCGTGATACCACTGTTAGGTTATGATACATATGACAATTCATAAATCATGCGGAAAAACCATAAACCCAGGAAAACATATTATTTACACATAATCATTTAGCATAGATTAGATGCATACTCTTTGTTGCGTGCCTTCCCTAGCTGCGCCCGAACCGAACAAGAACAATTCTTTAGGACTCCAAGTGTCGTCCCTCCGTAGATAGTCCACAGCACGTCCGGATCCGCCTTAAGATTGACCAACTAGAATCGCCCTTAAGGTACTATTATTTTCGGCACTTTATAGGCAAATGTGTGACTGAATTTTTCTCTCAAAAACTCACTTTGAATACTTTGAAACTTGTGTTATAAATTGTGAGCCCTAGCCTCATATTTATAGCGGTATGGAAAGGGAATCGAAATCCTATTCAGATACAAATTAATTAAACCTAGAATCCTACAAGAACTCTAATTTAATTAATTTATCAAATAGAATTAGGAATTTAATCATTAACCGAACTCTGCATGTTTTAGGAAACGTGCACGAACACAAACACTTGCACACACACGCACGGCAGCCACGATGGGCCCCATGCGTGCGCGCGAGCAGCAGCCCACTCAGCGCCCGCGCGCGCTGCGCGCTGCGCGTGCTGTGCGCGCTGTGCGCGCTGCGCGCAGCCTGCTGGGCCTGGCCTTGCGCTGGGCCTGGCGTGGTTGTTTGTGCGGCGCGCTTGGCTTGCTGGGCGATGGCCTGGCTTCGTGCTGGGCCTCGTCCGGCAGGCCTCGTCCGATGCTTATTCGTACGATGCGCTTCCGATTAAATTTTCCGATTCCGGAATTCATTTCCGATACGAACAATATTTAATATTTCCGATTCCGGAATTAATTTCCGTTTCGAACAAATATTTAATATTTCCGTTTCCGGAATTATTTTCCGATTCCGGTAATATTTCCGATTCTGACAATATTTCCGTTTCCGGCAATATTTCCGATTCTGGCAATATTTCCATTTCCGATAATATTTTCCGACACGTACCATGTTTCCGTTTCCGGCAACATCTACGACTTGGATAATATTTATATTTCCGATACGATCCATATTTCCGTTTCCGGCAATATCATCGTTTCCGGAGTATTCATTCCTTGCCTGTGACGATCTTAGCTCCCACTGAAACCAAGATCCGTCGGTTCCGAATATTCATAGATGGAGTATTTAATGCTATTAAATACTTGATCCGTTTACGTACTATTTGTGTGACCCTACGGGTTCAGTCAAGAGTAAGCTGTGGATTAATATCATTAATTCCACTTGAACTGAAGCGGCCTCTAGCTAGGCATTCAGCTCACTTGATCTCACTGAATTATTAACTTGTTAATTAATACTGAACCGCATTTATTAGACTTAACATAGAATGCATACTTGGACCAAGGGCATTATTTCCTTCAGACGCTTATCATCATCCTCAAAGTTGACATCCTCAGACATAGAGGCAACGCCAACATCATCATACCCACCCCCACTCAACGCATTCTCACTATCTCGCTCACTCGACATAATACCTAAACAAAATACCAAATTTATGCGAAGGGGAGAAATAGAAAAGAAGTAAGACTATACCTTCAAACACAACAAGCAATTCGCAACCTAGAACCGAGAAAAACCACTTCCAGAAACGCCAATCTTGTCAGAAGCAAGCAGAGCAGCGGCAAAGAAGGATACGCAAGTAGGTATGCACGATTTCGAAAAGAAGGGAGAAATTTCGAAAAGAAGAGAGAGAGTTTGAAAAGAAGAGAGTGAAAAAGGTTTGAAAGTTTAGGAAGGGAAATTTACATAGTCAAACGGAAACACGGGTGATTTGAAGGTTAAAAGAAGTTGAAAAGGCTGACAAATCTTAGCCGTCGAAAAAATATGATGATGCGACACGTGTCGCAGGAAGTACAGATGCAGCACACGTGGAGCAAATTTAAGCGGTACAAATTCAAAAAGCCTTTTCAAATTCTAAACTTGGTTAAAAAATTCTCAAGGGGGCTAGTCAACATCCAAATTCTCAAGGGGGCTAGTCAGCATCCAAATTCTCAAGGGGGCTAGTCAACATCCAAGCTCTAAAGGGGGCTATCATCCTAAGGATCATTTCCGTAAGGAAAAGCATGGCACCCTATTCTCTTTATCTGCGTGTTTTTGCAAAAAGTGCAGGTGGCATTCATTAGGAAGGGGCTAGTCAGCATTTAAAGCATAATCAACGCACCTTCACATTTCGCAAAATAACGCGATATCCGGGGGCTAGTTGTAGGGAGAGATTACTTTTTCAGAGCAAGCACACCAGTCCAGTCGGATGTACTCACTCTAAGGGGGCTAGTTGTACGGGTGTGCTACCAGCATGCCAGTAACACCCTCACCCAGGTAGGGTCTACATACAAACAAACCTACCAGCAGTCACATTTCTTACCAGCTTCCCAGGAAGGCTGGTAGGAAGAAGGCACGTGATCAATCAAAGAGTCAACGGGTCGCTATCAACCGTGTAGGACCCATACTTATCCGTACACCCGACCCGCGCCTATATATATGGGCCTCATTTATTACGAAAGGTACGCAATCACAATCATTTCACTTAACCTTAAACATATATCCCGTACTATATCTGACTTAGGCATCGGAGGGGGGATCCTCGAATCACCTCCGAGGCTAGTTCACCATTGTTATCTGTGCAGGAACTCATCTGGATAACAGCACCGCACAACCCGCAAGGCCTCTCCAACCGTTCCCAATCCATACCGGAACACTAACGATGAAATCCGAACAAAGTATATTACGAAGTACTCCGTAACTCTTAAGAGAAACGTAACATGGTGTCATGGTGATTAATTAACCTGTGAGAAAATGAACGTAAGTGTTCTTCTTTTGATACAATAATACGAGAAAATTGTTTTACTATATACTATGTTAAATTTCAGAGAAATGTGAAATGGTCTGGACAACCTAATGAGAAGAATGAGAGTTATATCCACTTATAAGTCCAATGGAGATTCCACACTAAAATCAATTGGTAATAGCGAGAGTGACTATAAACTTTATAAGTGGTATTTCCTCTTTTTTCTCAAATGTGAGACAACTCACGTGTGGACAATAGGAGTTTCAACATACTATGTAGTAGAAAAGTAAATACAAATTTAAATCTAGGATATTAAGAGAAGACTAGTTACAAACAATGTAGTAATTAAGTAGCCAACAAAGCTTTCCTTAAAAAAAAAAAAAAAAAAAGTAGCCAACAAAGCAAAGTCGCGCTATATTATAGTAACACCTATTCGTATAAGAAGAATAGAAAATTACAACTACACCCAAAAAATGTAACAACCACAGATATGCTAATCAAACTTATTGTCTTAATGTGTAGAAAAATCTAGCATTGCTCCATTAAAATATTAAACAGAAATTAAAAAATAAAGGGAAACTTTTTTAAAAAAACCTTCCAATTAATGAATTAATTTAGAGAAGGGAGAGTACCTCTGAGATCTTACGGAAGTACTTCATAAGTATATATATTATACGTTTAATAATCTTTATTTTTTAATAGCAAAATTTGATGTCAGAGAACAACAAGAAGGAAAGAATTAATACTTGTAGTAAATAAATTAATAAATTAATAAATAAATGGGATTGGGGAATCTGATATGTTGTTGGGATCACAACTTTTATGCTCCATGTTTTAATTAGTTGTCGCATAATTTTGGCAACCTCGCTCTAAAACCTTTAAACAAACAAACAAACAAACCCTTCTAATTTTAATTCTATTTCTAATTACAATACGTAAACATGTCTAATATACGGTATACGTTGTAGTACCTTGTGTGAGGCTTTCTATATCATGTACGACTGTGCACCTAGACCACTCTATTCGATATTCGATCTCCACCACCATCACGTCGCTTTTGTATAAGTTACCCGTTTTATTGTTTATATATATATACTTTATCAGTTTCATAAATATCGCACTATTTTATTTTTTACACTATTATACTCGATTTTTTGTTCAGTTTTTGTGATTCCTACCTAAAAAAATTGTAGTCATGTGAGATTTTGTTAGAATCGTATCGATATATATTTTTTAAATACAAAATTTTTAAATTTTTTACTTATATATAATTCGAGATATTAAGAGTCAAAGTATGCGTTGGAAAACATAAAATCAACCATGGTGCAATATTTAGGAACCGATAAAGTATATACTCAACTATAATCTATAGAAATATGTTCAAAAACAATAAAGCTGTACTACTTACGGAGTATTTCTTTGAATATTTGGGTGAGCATAATTATTGAAAATTAGATTAGATTCCATGTATGCACGAATATTTAAAATATTTGACTAATTTTACTCCCCCGTATTTTAAAAAGAGATACACTTTCACCGGTACATAGTTTCAGGAGAGTGAGTTGAATTTATTAAAATAAGAGGAAAGTGGGGTAGTGAGTGAATTATTTATTATAGTAAAAAGATGATGTGAGTAAGTGTCCGGAGCATAAAAAAGAGAGAAATATTAATATATTGGAAGTGGGGACCAAAAAATGTCAAAAAAGGAAAGTGTATATCTTTTTAAAATACGGAGGGAGTATAATATATTTGACTAAACTATTTGTCTTCCTAAAGATATTGCATAATTAATAAAATTTGAACGTGCTGATTTAATCATCTAATACGGAGCATGCAATTTTCTCCTATTACGTTTACACATTGTGCATATATGCTTGATACGCTAATTTAACCACAATATTAAGTAAATATATACATATTTTCCATTATTAATACGGAGTATAACGATTTTACTAAAATATTATAAAAAATCATTTTTAGAAAACTGTTATTATGTGGCATATATTATTTACATAATATATAAACAAATATTTTTTTCATGCATAAACAGTACATAAAAAAAAGGATAGAAAATAAAATAAAAAATAAATGAATAAAGATTTTTTAAGAAACAGTTTAGGCGGGATAATTTTGCACCATGAAATAACACATAATTTAATAGATTAAACACATCATCTACTTTTGTATTGTTTTGATGACTGGTTTAATTAACGAGGATAACTATTGAAATTAATAAGTACACAGGGAGTATTTTTTTTCATGATGTTGAAAAGAAAACTGCGGAAAAAAAAAACGTTATCATCAGTAACTTCTGATTATAATGTTTTTCTTAATATTTATTTTCATCTCCTTCAAAAAAAAAAAAAAAAAATTATTTTCATCAATTTTACCTTTTCATTGTCTTCTCTGCCAATAAAATATGATAATTGAACAAAGTATACATGCATATATTTCTAAACTTTTCCTTTGTATTTTCCTCATCAGTTAATAAACAAGTTACTAAACATGCCGTTATCTTTATAATGGCCACCAAACACAACGTTGTGTCATAATTATTGGAGGTATCCTTGTTAACCTATACTTTGTACTACGTATGTGAGAATGTGACTATATTCTAATTCCGTATAATAGGATCGGAGTATTATACTTAAATTTCTTCAAAATGCGAGTTAGGGTTGCTTTGGAGTAGTAACTAGTAAGTAATCTTTATTCCTTTTCCTTGATGTAAGAAGGAGAGAAATCAGAATAAATAAATTGAATAGTGGCATAATGGTAAGGTAAAGAATCTTAAAAACTAATAAGTAATTAAGGGTGGCTAAGCTAATTAAGGTAACCACAACGTGCACCTTACTTCTTACTACCTCCGTTTCAAAAAGATCTTTACAGTTACTATTTGCACGGACTCCAATGCAATATTTAACTACTAATATATCCCATTTCGTATGTGAAAAATTTATAAAAAATTGATGTTCTAAAAATACATCCCGAGACCAATATAACAAGATCTTACATGTAACGTTTTAATGTATATAATGGTGAGAATTTACGGTCAAAGTTTTTATACTTTGGACACATTTTTCAAAGCGTAAAGAACTTTCTGAAACGGAGGTAGTACATATTTATTCCATTTTCTCCCTCTTAACACTTTATGATATAAAATTACATATTTATGAACATTATAGATTCTTGTAAAAGATTGTTTGACACTTATTTAATTAACGGTTAGGCCATATACTATGTCATTTATCGCATACACACATATTATATTATTTAACATAGTATGATAGTTAAGCATAATTAGACGGTCTGATAGGAGATTAACGTACTGTTTTAACATTTGAAAAAAAAATAAAAAAAAATACAAGTAGCTAGGTAGAGATCATGAGGGGATAAAAAGATAAAAAGTGGGGGGGAATGGGTCATGATATATGCCTCACGAAACAGATAATTTGCGCTGTTACAACCAACAAAAAGGTGGGACCAATCACCTTTGTAAACCCAAGTTGTTACATTACCACAATTACAGACCATCAAAGCCTGGCACATGCTGTGAACTGTGTAGATAATGTGTTTAAGGGCTGTGACTTTTCCCCCCTACCCTCCAGGCCTCCCCTTTAATTCTTTCCCGGCCTATAAACTCTTTTTAATTACTGCGGTACTCCCTTTTTTTCTTCACTTATATGAGGCGCATTTAGTTCTTATATATTATATGAGGCGCATATAGTTTTTAAATATTATATGAGACGTACACAAATTTTAAAGATGGACATTCGTTTTCTTTGTAAAGTGCGATTGAGATTTGAAATTGAACTTCATCGTGATCACTTTTGTTACTTATTACTGTATCTGTACTAGTCGAAATTACTGAGTACTCCGTATAAGACTAATATCTAATTATTTAAAGGTACATTTTAATTTTTTTTATAATTTCAGTTATTATGCTTTCAAGGACATTAGTAATGAAAGTAGAAAGTTTAGGACTAAAGGGGGCCGGGAATTTTATATAAGTATATAAAATAAATGTAAATATCAATTCCTTTTATATACCCTTGGATAAAACTTCCCCAAATAACTTTCTCGTTTTTAAATTACAATTAGTTTGTGGCTCGGCTGATGTCCGAAATTACTACATTTATAACATTTACATTTACTTATAATTGTTTTTTTTTTCAATTACAATATGAAACAACTAATAGCTTAGTGGCAAAGGTTTTAACGTTCAAACTCAAGATCAAGGACTTAAACCTTACGTAAACCGTGTTTGATAACTTAGATACATGTTAACTCCGAAGTTAAGTAATGAGTTATTCTCATCGTTATTTTATATGAGGCGCATGCAGTTTTTAAAGATGAACGGTTGTTAAGCCTCTCTTTTCTTAATTACTTCAGTATACTCCAACCATTACTTTATATGAGACGCACATTTTTTTTTTTTTTACATAGGCTTAATTTTACATAAATTAAAAGGTTTACACACTAAACACAGAGTACTAGGGTCTTATAGACCATTACACATACTACGAAACAAATTAAATGCATAAGCAACTCTTCTCCTTTGGACCCTCGATTGTTGACTTGGCCAAAACCTTTTTTAGTGAGTTCCTTGAAGATTGAACTGCTGGGGAGGTAAACCATTGGAAACGACCTTAAGAACCTCTAAAACTTGACATACAAGGAAAGAAGTAGAAGAGTAGTAACGACACGAGCCGGTTGTAAAGAGTCTGCAAATTGCTCACAAGCTACAAGAATCACAAAAAGTGGCTCGGAAAGCATACTATGAACCCCCATAAAATGGGGAGCAACGTTGAAATAAAAGTTTTTGAAAGCGACAAACAAAGTCATCGCTAACCTAAATTGAGAATTAACATTAGTTAATCTCAACAACGAACAGACAACCATGACCCATGAATACCAAAACCCCATCCCACACATACCTTCTTCCCTCAACATACATCCCAACCCCTCTCCTCCACATAATGACTTCCAATCTGTGAAGCAGGGAACAACATCCATTATCACTGCCTCCAAGAACCTATTAACTAATCCCAACTTTCCTCCATTAATCTTCCAATAAGGGCTATCTCACATAGGACACCTTAATACAACCCACACAACCAAAAACATGTGTTTAACAACAAATGCAACAACCTCGTATAGGAACACATCCAACGAAAATAAAGAGAACCAACACACAGTAACCCACCAAAACCACCAAGAACTAAAGATAAACAAACACAATAACGAATCAACCCCGTCGAAGAACAAGCAAAACATGGAGAAAGCCACGCACATCCCTAAACCAATTAGGGACAACTAGGACTTCAAGAAAAACGACTACAACTAATACCAATGCAACCTAAATCTTTACCTTTATCGTCAAGACCGGGTTACTCCACAAGACGGCAGCAACAAGGTTAAATCCGGTAAAGTAGCCAATCCAAAATTAGATCAAACAAGCCCCTAACCAGGAAAATCCTTACCCAAACAAGGAACCCTAACCCTAAACTTTTACCTTTACCGGCGAGATTATCGTTGGCGGCGTTTGGAATAGCTTTGGTGATAGGATGCCGAGGTTGTGAACTTTGATTCGATCAATAACTCCTTATTTGAACACAATAACTCCCCACTCGAACACGACAGAGATGACTAACTCTAAAAAAGAAATCCGGCGAGATCGGCGAACTAAGAGGATGGAGAAGCCGCGAGACGGTGGCGGCTTGGTTCCTCTTCCACTTCTCTGCCGGAAAACTACACGATCTACAACGATTAACTCACTAGGGACAGTGAAGCGCTAAAATTAGCAGGCTCGCCGACGAACTGAGGGAGCAGAGGTTCTCCGGCCACCAACGATCCTGCTAATGGCGGTGGCGGCAGCTAGGGTTTGTGTTTTTGGGAGAAGGGGTTTTTAGGGAGAGAAGGGGTTTTTTAGAGAGTCATATCACGCATATAATTTCTAAAAGATCAATATTGCACCGAGTATATATATTAACCAAAATAAAGGCAAAACCAAACATGGTGCCATGCTGATCCGTTCTGAATTTTTAGATTTAACCACTGTCAGATCGAATTCCGGACGATATTGGACTATGTTTCCCTTGCTATATATTTAACCACTTCCACGTATCTACCATTTGATTTATTACCCCCTTTAATACATTATCCTCTAATATAAGCATGGTTTAAGCATGACACTACATAATAGGTCTCCTACAAGATCGATATACGCGTAAGATCATTGATGTCACCATTAAAACATATAATTGTTTAATTAGAATTGTAACTATTTGATTGAAAATAATAAATAATACTAGAATGTAACTATTTGACCAAAATGTGTAGTATTTGGTTAAAAGTTACAATTATTTGGTAAAAATTGAAGTTAGTGTTATGCATAAGACAACCACATATTAGTTTTATAAACAATGAAATTACACAAGGTATATTCCCCGTAAGAATTTCCAAATTGAATAGACAAGAACATTAAAATGTATTGATAACGTGTATTTCATACGGGACCGTTTGGTATCATTTTTATGTTCTAATTTTTTGTTATTTTTTTTATATAACTCAAAACTAAAATACGAAAAATACTAAAGTAATTTTCAGTTTTTTTGTTGTCGGTTTCCAATTAACATCTATAGGTATGGCGGTCAAAGGACCAACTCAACCAAAGTTTAAGCTGATAGTTGAATCCCCAATATTAATTTTATACTCTATCACGCCCCCTCACATTGGAGCAATTGGGCTTGAAGTGTGGATGAAGCATAGGACTCCACATACCCAACACTAAATATTTCACTTTAAAAGGAGTGATGGAAGAGATTTGAACCCGAGACCTTTGTGTCACGCTGACTGATGTCAAATGGCCAACTCAACCAGAACTTATGTACGTACTAAAAACAAAATGTTTCAATTTTGAGTAATAAAACTGTATATTTGAAAATATTTTTATAAAACATTGATCATGATCCATATAAACTTTGAAGTTGGTCCATCGAAGTACGGACCCCTAAGGCTTGATCCATGATACTATAATTAATAAATAAATAAATTATACTAAGCATTATAAAAGTAGGTTTTTTCATTTTTGGAAATTATACGTATTGTCCGAGAACAACATATAAAAGTTTTCTTGTTACACCACCTGCCTATGTATCAAAACGATCTAACATCCGTTTTATTCATACTTACCATTGTTACCCACACGTTATCCGACTAACTACTTTATCATCTTACGTACCCATGAACCTGGTAAAAATGACTTGCTCTGAATGACTCAGACCGACTCGTTTTCAAAAGGTTAAACCAAAAGCCCCCTTACATAGAATATGACTTAAACCCAACTGAAAGTATCCATATTGAATCTAACAAATTCAAGTTGACCCGGATGATTCAAATGTCATGTTTCCATAACAACTTACCCAAAAAATTTACAATACATGATATGATGATATTATATCAAGTTTTAAAATATCTAATAGTACTCTCTTTAAAAATATATATAATACTATATTTTTTAGATTTATTTAAGCAAAATGCATACAATTATACATAGGAAATTAAATAATAAGAATTTGTCTACTTTTTCGAATATTATAAGAAAATTATATTTTCCGATAATTAATAAGGAAATCATATATTTTTCCAAAAGTTTAAAAAGTCAAGAAATAACGTATTTCTTTGCTTTTTGTAAGCAAAGGAATTGAAAATGCTTGGTAGTGAGATGTTTCTAATTAATGTTCTAGTAGATGTGTATGTGTATGTAAAAAACAATTATTGTTAGCAACGCACTCTGTATTAAGTGTAACACCTTAAAAATTCTTTGCTTTTATAAAATTATTTTCCAACTTAAAATAAAGGAATTACTAAAGTATTACCGCCATCGTGATAACGGCTACGCCTGGTACCAAAATTACGCAGCGAAATTAACTAACTTTCAAACAATAAATAATAATTAATGGCCTCCATACAAGTTGGAACCATAACGGCTCAACCCAAAATACTTTAAAACATAATACATTAACTAATTAAAACGTTATAGTCTAGACTAATTGAATAAATAAAGTTTTAAAACAATGCAAAAGAAAATAACTCACTCAACCATTCCCTATGCTAGATAACTTCTCTTGCAAGTCATCCATACAAACCTGTTAATTAAGATTCTACCTCCCAACAATGCAAATGAAAATGATGGATCATCATAGGGTCATTAAGGCAAAGGCAATGAACAAAACACAAAGTACGTAATCAGCGAAAGCTGAGTACAAGCAAGCTAGAATGAAATCCTATATCCGACATACTTAATTCCAACGATAAATTAGATCACATGCAAAAGCCAATTAAGTAAACGATTAATCATGAATACACGACTCGACTCTTGAAACGACTTTTGACTCATAGATTAATTAGAATAAGTTTCGAACGGGCCTAAAAGAAATATCCATTAAGGAAGAGTGTTGGGAGCCCACCAAACACCAAAATAATAATAATAACACAGTTGTCGGACCATACCTACGGAATTCCAGCGCATAAAAGAAATGAAACAACGTTTTGTATCATTCATAGGAGTACAAATCCCTTGGTAAGATACTCCCCCCATTGTTCATACTCAAGGTATATACATTCCAAGAGTTTTGAAGCTTGTTCCGGTTGTACTTTACGTTTATTAATATTTTATTCACAAGGCCGACTCGAGACACAATCAAGCAAAGCATTTAATAAACGAACAACCAAACTACTCCTTTTTAAGATCCTTAGGACTTGTGAACAATCATTTAAGACTCAAGTGAAATGACTCCCATTGTTCCTTTTCAACATACCGTTGAGTCCACGACATGCCTGTTAACATGCGGGTTGTGCACTAGGCACGAATAATTTATAATTCAATTTACCTTGGCTCATTCTACATATGCAGTGGCTTACGTGAAAATACCCTTCATATGTAACTTAATAAACATGACTCGTAAGTCTTCCCTACACATGCAGTGGCTTACATGAGCATACCATTCATATGTGGTAAATAAAATGGTGCAACAAGACACAATATACATGGCTCATAAAATGCTAGACATTACGTAGAATAGCATAAACCATTTCTTGCATGCGAATAAAACCAACATGCATAACCATACTTGGACAACATGCTTGTTATTTAAATTCAACAAACATAACCAATCATAACATGGTTGTTCACTTCAATTCTACAAACATAAATAATATCCAAAACATGCTTTCTCACACAATCAAACATGAACCATAATAATCCAAGTAACACGAATCACAATATAAAAATCACACATGTACTCACATGAAAAATAAGGTGGTCACCCTACACTTGTACGTACTTTGAATACCTAAGTACGGGGGCCACTTTGTGATTCAACCAACTAGTTTACAAATCTCCTCCTATCATTAAAATAATAAAACTTAATTATTATCCATGTTCATTAAATTTTCAGCAACTTTATTTAGTTTTAAAACCCTTGAATTAATTAGAAATCAATCGTTAATAATTAAAATAATAATTCTAATTAATCATTTAAAATCCTAGCATGAAATTTAATTAATTTAATTCTTAAAACCATTAAAAATTGACACTTTAAGTCTTAAAACGAATATGAAAATTATAATTGATTTCCATAATTAAAATTGTCATCTAATTATTTTAATCAATTAGCCATAAGATTTAAGCCAAAACCCTAACCCTAAATCATCATTAAAATCCATGAAGCTTTATTTAATAATTCAAATCTAAAAATTAATGTCCTTCAATCAAAAATAGTCCTCAACATTCTAATCATCAAAATCATCAACTTTGGTGTTCATAACCAATCCCAGCATAAAAATCATTCAAAATCCAATAATGATCATAATTTAAAACATAATTTAAAATAGAGAAGATTAGGAAGAAGAGGAATTCTACCAAGTCGGCCTAAAGCACGGTACGATCACGAATTAGTGTGACCAGTCGCAAAAAGAAACGGACGAACAAGAGGAAGGAAGCAGGGGCGCGAGCACACGGTAGGAGCAGCGAGGGAGAGGGAAAAGGGCACGCGGGGAGCTGGCGCTGGGCGAGTGAGCAGGGGCGCTGGGCGTCGAGGCAAACATCACGCAGCAGCAGCAGCGAGGGCACGCGAGTGGTGAGTTGCTCGGGCTGGGCGCACGAAAGGGAAGATAAGAGAGGAGGGGTTCCGTGTAACGCTCCGACTTCTAATTTATGTAATTAAGCAACGAAATTTACCTAATTCGGTCGGGACATTACTGCCGTAACTCCCTCATGGAATTACAAGACAATATCATAATATAAGCTATTAAAACTCCAAATTAACATAATCCTTTTTATTTCCAAAACAAAAGTATGTAACTTACTAAAAGTCTTTACTTAAACTATTATAACTTTAAACATTAACTAGGTGAACATTTTTTAAGTGAAATTCTCTCAACTACTTGCTTTCATCGTCCCCAACAATACCTAAAACAGAAAACAAAACGGTGAGCCGAATACTCAGTAACGAACTATTCTAGTAACATAAATTCATTTCAATTCATTTTAGTTAATAACAGGGAGAATAGAATAATGTAAAATATTTAATAAAACATCATATTTAATTCATTCATAATCTTTTTAATTAACATGCTAGTTGTTGGCATGTACGAACTGGTGGAAGTTTTTTCCATGAAGGGCCTGGGCTCATAATCAAATTGGTAACATTGGGCCTCGGCCCGAGCCTGGGCTTATAATTCATGGGAGCCTGGGCTCAACATGGGTGGACAGGTGTCCCATAGGTACATGCATGACCGAGAAATAGAAACATCATAGTATATATACTGCTAAATTGACTAGGTCTTTCACTTTCATTTATCATGTTGTATTTAATTTTACTTTACTTGGATTTTATACTTCAGTTGAAGTAACATAACTCATTTAGATTATAAAACATCAATAAAACATCATTTCTTTCATGGTTCCTCATAAACATCATTTTATAAGGAATAATTCAATCAAATCATATTTCATTCCCGCAATTCATAAAACATGTCAAAATATTTAGTTCATAAATTCAATCACATCGTCATAATTTCATAATCACATTTATAAGGGAATTGTGGGTACTAGCAATAGCCGTTACCTCAGTTCCGTGATTTTGCTAAGCTTTTTCCTTGGTCCATTCAGCTTGAGCTCCGAGTCCAATTTCTTTCAAAATATTAAATTATTGAATTATTATTAAAACGATAAAAATTATAAAACTAATATTTTATAAATAATAAATTTATAAATAATGAATTTGTAAATAATGAATTAATAAAAATATAATATAATTTCATAAATTAATGAAAACATTATTCAACGAAATTTCAATATATATATATATATATATATATATATATATATATATATATATATATATATATATATATATATATATATATATATATATATATATATATATATATATATATATATATATATATATATATATATTTCATAAATCGATTTACATGAAATATTATTTAAATTTCATTTTTATTAAGTCAAGCTAGTAACTTATTTTTAGTAAAAATCAATAATTCAATACATATTCCTACTTGAAAATAATAAACCATTTATGAGTAAATTATTAGATTATCAAATTTTATTAAAACAGGAGTATCAATAAGTAGGAAATCTGAACATAATAATTCAGTTTTTAACTTACCCAAAATCCCAAATTAAAATGGGCCAACGTTTAATATGGGTTGGAAGAAAACCAAGGTTTCAAATTGAAACTTGGTTTTTGGTTTTCTGGGAAAGAGAAGCACGAACAGGGGGGGGGGGGGGGGTGGACGAAACAGAGGATGCACGAAGGGGATGAAAGATAGGAGGGAGGAAGAGGGAAGGTGGTGGCTGGACGTGGGTGACTTGGCGCAGCAGGGTCACGCCGGTGAAGGCAATGGTGGTGGTGGTTGCGCGGTGGCGGAACAACGAGGGGAGGGTGGTGAGTGTGCAAAAAGGAAGAGAGGAAACAGGGGATTCGAGGGGTGTTTTCTGGTCGGTTCTAGGAGGAGGGAGGGCGGATCGTCGACAAAGGTGGATGAGGATGAGTTAGGGGGACGGCGAGGGGGATGAGTCAGATGTCAAGTGATTGGCCCACAAGACTTTAACCATTGGAATTACTTTGCTTCTAAGTCGTTTCTCTCTTCGTTAGAGAATTTCAATTGGTTTCTCCTCGTACGTGAGATCGTTTTGCAATAACAAGGGTTCGTGTATAATCACATGGCTTGGATCATAACCATATTTCCTTAACATTGACACGTGGAACAGGTAATGCACCTTTTCCAAGTCGGTTGGTAAAGCAAGTCGATATGCTACTTCACCTATCTTTCTAATATCTCGTATGGCCCGATGTATCTTGGGATCAACTTTCCAGTTTGACCAAATCTCATTATTCCTTTTGTTGGTGAAAATTTCAAGAACACGTAATCTCCAACTTCAAACTCTAATGGTCTTCTTCGTTGGTCTGCATAACTCTTTTGCCTACTTTGTGCTGCCTTCATTCTCGATTGGATTAGACGGTTCTTGTCAGTAGTTTCTTGAATCAAATCTGGTCCTATAACACGTGCTTCATCGATATCACTCCAACATATTGGTGCTCGACATTTCCTTCCATAAAGAGCTTCGTACGGGGCCATACCAATGGTGGCCTGGTAACTGTTGTTGTATGAGAATTCTACCATGGGTAAAAACTTTTCCCAGGTTCCTTGAAAATCCAAAACACATGCTCTCAACCTATCCTCAACAATTTGATTAGTGCGTTATGTTTGCCAATCAGTTGTTGGATGAAATGTAGTACTGAAGTTATGTTTCGTTCCAAGAGCTTTCTTCAATTCTCTCCAATAGGTAGATTGGTACCTCGTATCTCGATCAGAAATAATCTAACTAGGCACTCCATGTAATCGCACAATAGTGTTCACATATAGTTCAACAAGTTGATCTAAACTCAAATTATTCTTCATTGCTAAGAAATGGGCTGACTTTGTTAATCGATCAACAATAACCCAAATAGAATTCATTCCCTTGCTTGACCTTGGTAAACCTATGATAAAATCCATCGAAACTGAATCCCATTTCCATTCTGGCACATCCAGGGGTTGTAACAAACCTGCTGGTCTTTGATGCTCTATCTTGATTCTCTGACATGTCAAACATTTAGCCACATATTCTGCCACTTCCTGTTTCATGTTGCTCCACCAATACACTTGTCTGAAATCTTTATACATTTTGTCTCCTCCAGGGTGAATCGAGTATAGTGAAGTATGGGCTTCTTCTAAGATTCTCTTTTTCAACTTTTCATTGTTTGGTACACATAATCTTCCTTGAAATCTCAACGTGCCATCTTCTTGTACTACAAAACCAGGTGACTTCCCATTTCTCACATCACTTCTTATTCGTTCTAATTGCACATCCTTACATTGTGTTTTCTTAATCTCATCAATCAAAGTTGGTCTCATTACCAACATATTTAAACAAGCGTTTCCTTTCTCAATGAACTCATTTTCCATCTTTTGCAGATCATCTTGGTTGTCTCGGGAAAAAGTTAAGATAGAATTTAGGTGAGACTTCCAACTTAATGCATCCGAACAACGTTAGCTTTCCCGGGATGGTATTGAATATCAAGATCATAATCTTTAAGGAGTTATAACCACCTACGTTTTCTCATGTTGAGTTCTTTTTGGGTGAAAATATTTTTAAGACTTTGATGGTCAGTGAAGATTTGACACGAAACACAATACAAAAAATATCTCCAAATTTTTAGGGAAAAAACAACAGCTGCAAGTTCGAGGTCATGGGTAGGGTAGTTTTGTTCATGAACTTTGAGTTTGGCGAGACACATTTTGCATTAAGACACATCCTAACCCATTTTTAGAAGAATCACTATAAATAACAAATCCCTCAATTCCAGATGGAAGGGTAAGAATAGGGGTAGTGGTGAGACGTTTCTTAAGTTCTTGAAATGCATGTTCACAGTCATCATTCCACACAAATTCGATATTATTTCTAACTAATCGGGTTATAGGTAAGGTAAACTTAGAAAAATCTTGAACGAATCTTCGATAATATCTAGCTAAACCCATAAAACTTCGTACTTCAGGAACATTAGTTGGTTTAGGCCATTCCACAATTGCTTTTATTTTCTCAAGATCAACAGATCCACCTTTCTCGGAAATAATATGACCTAAAAATGATATTTCCTTAAGCCAAAATTCACATATCGACAAATTTGCATATAATTGGTTTTTAATCAATGTATCTAACACTTTTCTCAATTGCTCCTCATGTTCCTCATTACTCCCAGAATATACCAAAATATCATCAATGAAAACAACTACAAACTGATCAAGGTATGGTTTGAAAATGCGGTTCATTAAATCCATAAATACGGCTAGTGCATTGGTTAACCCAAAAGGCATTGCAACAAAATCATAGTGACCATATCGAGTTCTAAAGGCTGTCTTTGGAAAATCCTCAGGTTTGATTCAAAGTTGATGGTAACCTGACCTCAAATCTATCTTTGAAAACACTTTTGCGCCTCGAAGTTGGTCAAAAAAATCATCAATACGGGGTAAGGGATATTTGTTCTGAATAGTATTCTTGTTTAATTCTCTATAATCTATGCATAACGTCAAAGTGCCATCCTTTTTCTTCACAAATAATATAGGGGCTCCCCAAGGTCAAACAGTAGGTCGAATGTATCCCTTTTCAAGTAGCTCATCTAATTGTTTCTTTAGTTCTTGTAACTCAACTGGTGCCATTCTATATGGTGCCTTAGAAATAAGGTGGATCCTGGAATTAATTCAATGCTAAAGTCTAATTCCCTCAGTGGAGGCATACTAGGTATTTCTTCTGGAAAAACATTTGGGTATTCACAAACGATAGGTATGTTAGTAATGGATGATCCAGAAGTATTTAGGTCCATAACACTACAAAGATAACTGGAAAAACCACTCCCAATCATCCTTTTGAGCTCTCAAAGCAGTGACAATTTGAATCGTTGGTTTTCTTCTTAACTTATGGAATGAAATTCTATCTCCATTTGGCGTTATAAGGGTCACACTTTGCCTTGAACAATGGAGGTTAGCTTCATACTTAGTCAACCAATTCATTCCCAAAATTACATCAAGTTCCGATAGGTCAAAAGCTATTAAGTCTCTAGAAATTCAACTTTTCCTATTATAATAGGGAAATTCATATACATGGTTCTACATTTCACAATTTCTCCGCTAGGGAGGAAAACACTCATAGCATGAAAGTCACAACATGGTTTCAAATTTAAACATTTCGCAAACAATGGGGAAATAAAGGAATGTGAAGATCCAGAATCAAAGAGAACATGTGTAGGTAAAGAATGGATATAGAAGGTACCAGTGATAACGTTATCATTCTCATCTGCCTCATCCCGTCTCATCACAAAAATCTTCCAGTTGGCGGTGGTCGGGGTGGATTGCGGTTTGAACCTCATGTGTTGTTGTTGTTGTTGTTTCGATCACGATCGTTGTTAGTTGAAACTGGTCCTCTTGTGGTTGGTGTTACTTGGTTTGGAAAATCTCTTATGTAATGATCATGGCTCCTGTGAGGGGGTTGAAAAACATGACGGGGCGCCTCTTAGAAAGAGTATACCGCCCGCACGACTTTTCCCCTCTGGATGTGGCAAGCATATTAAGTAAATAGGAACTAACTGTGGGTGTTAGCCTCTTTTACTAGTCTATAGGAGTCGCTATTCAGTTTTAAAAAACTGACAAAACCCGGTTATCGTGATATGCCTGGAGTGCAAACATATTTGATTCACAACGGCCATAGTTTCCCTTGTGATCCCTGATGTGGAGATCGCTCAACGTCCATCCAGCAGAGTAGAGATTGAGAGTTCGGGGGACGTTTACTAATACGGGGAGTGCCCAACATTAGCCCACGCGACGCGATCCTTACTAGTTCAATTGTGACGATGATGGGATATGCATTATGCTACATTACTACTCTTGATTGATTTTAATGCACAGATATTACTAAACAGATGCCAAAACGCTGATTTAGATTGATTTAAGGTGCTTAACAATAAACCGGTTTGTCCAAGTATTATCTAATTTAGGCGTGAGCAATATAACAGATTTAAAGTTAGCAGATTTATATGGCGAGGAAAGCAATAAAATATAGATTCAGATTACAGCAAAGCGTAGGCTTTACTGCGTTTCTCAGGAACACCTACCACTTGACTTTGCTAGCTTTCCGTTTGGCTTTAAAACTTTCCGATGACTGACTAACTATGGGACGAGATTCTTCCAGAGTTTTGAGTATTTTAGGCTTAGGATTGTGTTTAGGTTTCAGCAGCACTTTGACAGTATTCAGGCTTTCAGGCGGTCGTGCGGGCAGGGTCTGCTTAACTGTAATAGCCGGGTTTTAACGCATGTTATTTTTTATTAAAAGCTAATTATAATTATTTGCTTAATTATATTGTAAAATTATCTTTGTTAAAATATATTGATCATTATTTGGTATTTATATGGTATTAGTGTTTAGAGGTTGGAAGTTTACTAAAATCTCCTTATAGCTTTAGTAGGACAAAAGTCCAACTCTTTATCTTCTTTGTTTCGTGTCAGTTAAGGGGAATTGCCACCCCATTGAATTTGTGTCAAATATTTTCTCCCCTTAGATGATTAATCATCATTTTAATTTATTTTTTAATTTAATTTAATTTATTAAATTTAAAAGACTTAAATTTTGGGAAAGAAAATAACCCATAGCATTTTCTTTATGCTGCCCATAATTTTGGATCTTGTTAACCCAAAATCCCAACTTACCCATTCCATTTTATCTCCTCTTGTGTATTGGAGCTTCTGTTTTGTCAAATTATTCCATCATTCAGTCATTTTTAGCCAACGATTCCTTCAATAAAGTTATTAATCTCATTGAGATATCCAATATAGGCTCAAAAATCACTCAACTCCGACTCCCGAGCTAGGAGATATGCCCTCTTGACTTCTTGTGTGAGTGTTGCCGCCCTAGCTGCGGGTTGTTGTTGTTGTTGTTGTTGTTGTTGTTGTTGTTGTTGTTGTCATCGTTTTTGGAGAGTGATTTATGGAGCTCAAGTTAGAAATTGGTGATCAAGATTACGGGTTATTATTAGAGATTAAAGTGCATCGTTCTTGGAGATTATTAAGGAAAATTCTTATTGTACTGAGGTAACTTTTATGTTCAGCAAAATATATTTAATTCTGCCCGTGTGTGTTTGACTTTTGTTATCTATTTTATATGATCATACATCCATGTCCATGAATATCATGAATTACATTTTTATTGGATTATGTTTTAATTTGATTGATATCGTGGAATTGTTTGTGATATTGTTAGGAAATAAATTGTGTATTGAATTAGATTTTCAAATGATATTGAAATTAAAAATGTGTTTCGTATTTGTTTTGCTGGCATTGGATTATGAACGGATATGGAAAAGTGGGCAAGGTATAGGCGGAGGAAAGATCCCAAAATAAAATTTAAAGCTACGACCGGAATGGTCGAATATGTGCGATAAGTTGTGTTTGAAATTAAAGCTATGACCGGAATGGTCGAATATAAATAATAAGTTGTGTTCTTTGATAATTAAGTTACATTCTTGTCCAAAGCTTATCCTTGCCACTGCTTTGTGAAGGGAATGATCCATGCCAGTTATACGTTTTCGAATACAACAAAAGTCTATATTCGAACAATTGCCAAGTTTTGTTTTAAAAAATCTTTTGATCAAATGGTTTTGGAAATAAAACGTTTTGACGGGCTGAAGTAAAGGTTACGAGTTTTCCACTCATTTTGGAATTTTTTTTTTTTCTATGTTTTCTCTTTGTAAGAAGGTTGTGTGGAAGCTCGGATGGGATTCAAATGGAGCTTGATTGTATTTAAGGGATTCAAATTATGTATTATATATTAAGGTTGTATTTAATTGTGAGATTAGTTTATGAATTTATGTAAGTGTGATTGTGAGTTAAAGGTTTATTATTTATTCAAGGATTATTAATTTGAGTTATTTAAGGTTATTTTGTGTGCCCATAATCCACATGTCCAGGATCGTGCTTAACTAAGATTAAGGTTAATTTTTCTGCTGCATATTAAGAGTTAATTGTGATTATTAAGGGTTAAGTGTTCTTTATTAACAGCTCAAAAGAGCGGTCTGTTACATTAACAATGTGTTAAATGCGGTAGACACACAAATACCGGACAGAGAAAAGCTTCGGTCAATACTTAAGCTTAAGGGTTTAGGGTTAGGAATGTGTGTTATTTTCCGATTTTCAGAGGCCCTATTTATAGTAAAATAGGCCAGAATAAGATAAATCTTCAAAATGGGAATTTTCCAATTGAGATATGTGCAGCGCTAAAAAATTCCAGTGCTTGGATAAGGAGCGCTGGTTATTTCTAGCGCTTGCACTTTGAGCGCTATAATTGTCCAGGTGATAGTTGGATCAATTCTATCTTTTGCGTGATGGTGTAAGAGACAAATTGTAGTGCTGGAATATAACAACGCTCAAGGTTTGCGCTAGAAAATAGTGACGCTTGGAATGCTAGCTTTGGAATATTCTAGCTCTAGTGTTTTAGTTCACTTTTCCAGTCTTGTCGGTTCTTTGCCGAGTCTTACTCACGTTTTCTATCTTAGGAATATGAGTTGGGATGCAACTCTTAGTCTTTATCCAACGATTAATCGTAATGCGATTTAAACATTCAAATATTTTATCTTATACGGTTACTATTCTGGGTAGCGTTCAAGCATAACAATTACTATAGATGCTAGTTTCTAAAAACGGAAATATGGTTTACAGGACATCAGCTAGTCATGGATCGTTCTCAGCATACTTAAGAAAAGTTAGTCAAGCGGTGTTTGATTTCATCATCGAACACACCATGTCGGGCCTAGGGACAAATATAGGCGTCTACAGTTAGCCCCCACTTTGATTGAGTCTAGACAAGACGACAAACAAAGTATTGGTAGACGGAGTGCGTCTGGGACTTAGTTTGGTTAAAACTAAATCCGAGCGAGGTTCTAATGAGCCATCGAGTGATCACATTTGACTGAAGGGTCATTACGAAGAATGTCAATAGTTCCCTCACGAGTCATTGAAGACATTCAACTGGTAGAACAGAGTTTTTCGAAAACAGACACTTAACTTGACTTTTTAAGGACAAATACTAGATACGAAATGGGATATAGACCACAGAATACGAAATACGAAATAACAGAATACAAAATAATGACATTTTTAAGCCAAGAATGAATAAACCCAAACGGAATCCGGAATACGAATTACAAAGCCGCGATATTTTTAAGCAAGGAATGAATAAACATAAACGGAATTCGGGATACGGATTACAAAACAGCAATTTTTTTTTAGCAAGGAATGAATGAACCTAAACGGAATCCGGAATACAAATTACAAAATCGCGACATTCTTTAGCAAGGAATGAATAAACTTCGAAACCGAATCCTGGATACGGTTTACAAAATTTTTCAGAATACGGATTTTTTGAATGCAGATTTCTTTTTTTGGGAAATGAGTTCCGGAATTTTCTTTGATATTTTTTTTTAAATAAAATAAAATAACCGTCACCTGAATGGGTCACGGCGATTCGGGAACGCAGTTGCCTGTTATGGGCCGCCATAATATAGAATGTTTTGAAATACCGTTACTTTTCAGCGGGAAGCAAAACGGAACAAGGTTAGGCGGTTATTTGGTAAGAAATGGGGTTCAATGGCCCAACAGTTTGTCGAAGTGGAATAAACGTGCGCTGGAAAATTCCACCACTTGAATTTCAGCGCTGAAATTTTCTAGCGCTGGAAAATTCCAGCGCAGGTTTTCTTTAAATACGAATAGCGCAGTGGCAGTTTGCCATTTCTGCTGCTTGCTTGTTCGCGATTTTCTCACACTCTCTCACTCGTTCTTCATCGTTGTTGCTCAGTTTTGCGCGATTTCTTCACCAAAGTTGTTCCCAAGTTGATCTAAATCACATATATGTAAGTAATTTTGAGTTTAACTTGCATTTTGGCTTGATTTTGAGTCGAAATTCGTATGATATTTCATGCCCAAATTGAATTGGGGTTTTTGATATTTTTCCCAAGTTCTTGCAATTGTTTGCTTGCATGTGATGTTTATAACATGTATGAGGGCCTAAGCATGTTAATTTCTGCAAGTATGTTGATCTTGGGTAATTTTGAACTTTTTCAAAATTAGCCCCCAAGTGTGCCTACAAATTGATATTGGAATGCAATGTAGGTGTTTATTGTGCTTTGCTTGCGGTCTACATGGTCTATAGATGATAGTAAATTCATGATCTTGATGTTCGGAATAGTTTGTGGTTGATTTTGTATGTATGAACTTATATTTCTAATTTGTGAACTTAGTAACATATCACACTTAGGGAACGAAATTGTCTGATGCCACTAGTTTGTTGTATTTTGAATTTCGAAATGTAATTGCTTTGCATTGTTGGGTTCGAGGTGTGATGCCTTATGCCTTTTTTCGTATTTTTGCGAAATGTAGTATGTCGGACGACAGTTCATCCTCTACTGAGGGAGATACTTCAAGCTATTGTTTGCAGCCTCAAATTGCATCTTCTCGTCCAAATAGGCGAGAGAGTACTTATCGACCCGTTCGGGGTTCACGGAGGGCGAGGATTGACTCTTTGTCCTCTCCGCCGGAGTCAGGTGGGGGTGCCGACCCTAAGAACGGGCCTGTCTGGTTGGGCCCGATAGAGTACGATGGGGTCGACCTTCACCACGATGTGGAGCATCATGTGGTGTCCCGGTTTCGCGCCGGGAAGGCCGAGTCAGATATAGCTTGCGGACCTTATGATGGGTCGGTTTTCGTGGAGCGCTTAGGGAAGCTGGACTATCAGACTCGTGCAGCGGTGGAGGCATGCCCCTTATAGCCGACGGTGTGCGTCTTTAGGGAGGTCGTGGGCCATAATGCATCTAGGCGGTTCTTGCGCCTGCTTCTGGAGTGGTGGTGGGATACCACCAACACTTTCCACTTCTCGTGGGGCGAGATGACTATTACCCCTGAGGATTACACCGCCCTTACAGGTCTGTCCTTTTCGGGTAGACCTGTTTACATTGCCAGGGATATAGTCATGCCGTTACAGAAGATGGCTAGGGAGTGTATTGGGGAGGACCTGGCCGTAGAGGTGGCCAAGTACAAGAGAAAGGGGATGCCTTACTCCTTGTTGGTGGACTTTTTGGCGGAGGGCCTCCCTTCCGGTGCTTTTGCGAGGATGTATACTCGCGTATTCTACTTGATGTTCTTCAGTTCGACGATCTTGTCGAACCGTTCCGAGAGGGTGGATCCTTGGCTGATCCCGTTGGTTGGCGAGTTATCTGAGTTAGGTTCGTACTTCCAGGGCGAGGCAGCCCATGCGAACTTGATTAGCCGTATGAGTGTGGCTGTGTGGGTCTTGGACGGTCCAGACAGGCCTATGAGGCCTGTTTCCCTATGTGCCGTGCCACGACTCATCGAGGTACGTATGTGATATTCTTTACTTAGGAGTGCTAAATGAACTGCGTACTTTACTTTTAGTTTCTTACAGTTTTCCTACAGCTGTGGGATTTTGAGCGTCTGCCATTCTTTGCCCCTCGGTCCGGTAGAGTGGCCGGGGGTTACCCTGCGGCTTTCTAGTGGGGCACGGCTGGGAAGCTGAAGCGACGTCCAGCCATGAAGAAGTTCAGGGATATGATCGCAGCTGGGCGCCCTTACTTGGTAAGTATTATTAGTTTTTTCTTACTTACTTCATCTCGTTTTATGCGAGTTACTTGACCTGTCTGTTTTTGGTTTTGCAAACAGGTGGGTTGGTCTTGCTGGGCCGGGCTAGAGGACACCGAGGAGTTGGTGGAGGCTCGACATCAGTCTCGGTGTCGGATCCTATACCAGGGTCCTAGAGGTCTTGCCTGGTTCTTGGGGGAGCGGGTACTCCAACAGACTTCGGAGCTTACCGAGGTGCCCTAGTCGCCACCTTCCAGCATGTTGCGTCCTACGGGAATACTTGTTTGTCGTCGGGCAATGTTGCGACGAGGTATGTCTGCGGGCGAGTTCGTGCTGCTTGACCACATATATCCTGACGTTGTGCGACTTCAGATCTTGCTTCCTCTGGTCGCCGAGGTACATGTAATCTTAGGACTTTATGGATATGCACGTGTGTTCCTCTTTGTTATTGTGTTTTGACTTGTTATTTGTCTGTGTTGCAGCCTGCGCCTACTGATCTTGGCGGTTGGGTGCCGCATGATTGCACGATCCGCTACACTATGGCGGGCGGGTGCAGGATCATAGAGGAGGTACCTGTGATTTCTGATGAGGAGGGGCCCCATCCGTTGGTCCCTACGGATGTTCGCGTTGTTGCTATTTGTTTTCTTGGCAACCACACTCATTGCATATTTTCAGGTAGAACTGCTAACATTTTTCGTTGTTCAGGTGCCTGCTAGGATGGTCGACCAGGTGGTGTGAGTAGTCAACACGCTAAAGGCCGCGTTGCCCTCAGCTTGGGCGGCTCTGATCATGAATTTTTGGCATCCTGATAATCATGTTTTTACTTTTCGCAATAATGAGATTGTTCCCCTTCCTGAGGAATTTGCTGCTATCTTAGGCTATCCTATTACTGCCCTTCCGTGACCCCTAGTACTACTGATGAGGGAAAATAGATGATGGGGAGATTCCTGGGTTTGTCTGAAAGTAAGATCAAATGAGATGTTGGTCGAGGATGCCGTTGACCCTTTTGCGCTCATTAGTTACTTTAGGGTCCCTACTGCCGATATAACTGAACAGAAACGTAGTATTAGGGCCTTGTGATTTTGCCTGCTAAATTGCTACTTATTCCATAATAATGACAGTATGCTTGGAGACCTGAGACTGATTCCAATTGTCAGTTTGATGGAGGGTTGGTATTCTATGATGCCCATGGTGGTTGCCGAGACTATTCTCTGGGCGGACGCTTTGAAAAAGGATGTGAAGTGTGGAGCTGTCGGGGGTAGCCCCTTTTTGTTGCAGGTAATGAGTCATAAAAATCGTTTATTTTTGCGATTTATTTACTTATTTATTTTTGAATCTGGACTGGAATCGCGCAATTTTTTTTGACAGATAGCAGCGCTGGAAAATTCCAGCGCTTTAATGTTCAGCGCTTTTCTGCGCTGAAATTTTCTGGCGATGCGATTGTTTCAGCCCTTTTTTTTTATTTGTTTTTTTTAATTTTGACGCGAATCTTGGCGACTGATTACTGTTTTTTTAAATTTTTCTTAGATCTGGCTGAGGGAACGACTGAGAATTCTAGAAGCTCCGTCTGATCATAGGATCTATTATCCTCGGGCTCTTAGCAGTAGGAAGTATCTACACCAAGGAGAGAATGAAGCCGAGTGGGCGTCGTATCTTACTCATGGTCTCTGTTCCGTCTAGTGGGTGATCCCGTGGTGGGGTCTGCAGTCTATGACAGGTGGAACGGGACGCGCTGTTTTTACGTTACTTGCAGGGATAGGGCGTCCCACCTATTTGTTCCCGTACCACGTTATGAGGCAGTATGGTCATCGACAGGTTATCCCTTTTTCGGATACCACTCCACCTAACATTAGCTCTTTTTCTCCTCATCGTCTCTCGGGGTGGGCAGAAGGTTATAATTGTTTGCCCCGTTGGAATGTTACTACAGAGGGAAATATTGCTTTGTCTGGAAATTACAAACTTTGGATGACTGATGATACTGCAGAGAGGGCCCAAGCCCGTAGTGCTGAACCTGCTAAGATACTACAATCACGGAATAGACCAAAGTATGATCAGAATGTTGTGTTGAGGTCTCGAGATTCCGGTGTTAGAACACAGAGGAGGCAGACGCAAAAGGAAACGTAGGGATGAGCGCATCCCTATGTTGATCATCGGCCTAGACATAGGTTACCTGGGCGTGAAGTTACTGCGTCCGGGAAAAATTTTGAATTAGTTCCAAGTAAGGCTCGTCGTCGTGAGAAAGGTAAGAAGCCGGCGTGGACCAGGAAGACTTCTGCTTCTGCAAGGGTAGCAGTTGAAGCCCCCTGTATTACAGCGCCTGTGTCTGTAGCTATTCCTGTTGAGGCCGTGGTTGATGCAAATGTTGATAAGGTGAGCGAGGCTTTAGCATCTATGGAGGAGCAGCGAAAGATTTTACTGAGGCGTCTGACTTCCATAAGGCGTTGTTTGGTGATTCTGATGATTTAAAGTAAATGCTCTAAGATAGTTCGGGGTGTTTTGTGCCCCTTTCATTGCGTAATGTCTTGAGTTTATTTCCCTTTTGTTGGTGTGTTTGTTCTTTTTTGTTCAAACTCGGGATGCGAGTGTTTATTATTTCATATTTCAATAAAGTGTGTTTTTAACCACCTTATATTTTTTGCAAATTATTTGGACCGAATCCGTTTTTGGATTGCCTACGTATCCGCCCCAAGGAAACTTAGTTTAGAATCAGGTCGCACATAGTTGTAGTTAAGGTTCAAACGAAATAAATCTGAATGAGTAAATATGTGCGTTTGTGGATTCCTTAGGTAATTTTAAGTTTGCACGGAAAAATCTGCACAGATTTATGCGATTATGTACCCCCAAGTGTTCGGAATATTTTTTGTAAGAGTGAAGAAATAATTCCGGACACTTTAGCCTAAGCGCTGGAAAATTCCAGCGCTTGGCTTTTGAGCGCTAGAATATTCTAACGCTTCAATTTCAGCGTTGGAAAATTCCAGCGCTTTGAGGTTTCATGCGCGCATATTCGTGCCGTTCTCTGTGTACTTAATTTGCAAATTATGGTCGTGCACTAAAGGTTTTTAAACCAAAATTAAGCATGCTTTGCGGAGTTTTTAGGTTTAGTGCTTGAAATAATTAATGATTTAGCAATTTTTTTTGCATTCGTGACTTAAGACGATTTTGTGAGTAGTGCTCACATGGGCAAGATGTGGATGTTTATGTGTCGACGCTTGGTGATCGCGTGAACCCTGTTTTTTCAAGACAATCGTTTGTCTATTATATTTTTTTTCTGGTTGCCCATTCGTACGAAATGTATGTCTGGTTTATAGTTAACCGTCTGACGGATGGACTTAGTGAGTTTCCGTATATTGGGCTGAAAGTGGCCCTTTGTTTGTTTTATCCGCAAAGTGTCTCAATAATTCTGGTTATTGGACAAATAGTGTAGATCATTTTTTTAAATAATGTTGCTAATTTTATTGAAAGGAAACTAGAATTCTAAAATACACTGGAAAAAAAGTAAAGAGTACGCCTAACTAAACTTTCTCGGGAAACATTGTCCGAGATTTATTGAAAGCAACTTAAATTAGCCTAGGTGATAGCTATTTTGGGCTTTAAGACTTAGATTTTTCCCTGGGGTTCTAGTGCGGTTGTAGGTTCATTGGCGAAGGATCCTGGTTCTTGTCTGATCATCATCTCAAAGCTGATTCCCTTGGAGCTAGTCCACTTGATAGTCCAGTGCTATCCCTCTTCATTTCCTGTAGCAGTGTAGGGTGATGGCGCGATTAACAGAATTGGATCGAAGTTTTTTTCTTACAGGGCCAGGGTGACCAGGTCGGGTTCTTCTTTGAATGGCTTTAGCTCATCGAACAGTGATTGCAAGGCTTGCTCTTCTATGGGTAGCTCATATTCAGGCCTGTCTAGGGCGAGGTACAATGCCTCGTCCGAGAGGTTGCCGTCATGGAAAATCTCTAGGCCGGGTTTCCGGATGACATTACTGACAAATGGTTCTGGAAAGCCTTAAAATAGGTAGTCTTCTCCCTCTCGTACGAACATGCCGTTCAAGGTTAGCTGGTACGGTTGCAGGGTGGGCTTTTCTTGGCCGCCTCGGTTCTCGGGTCGTATCCTTGCTATGCGCATTTAGCTTTTGCGTAAGTCAACCTCTCCCTGTCGTGGTTTGTAGCCTAAACTGAATAGTGGGGAGAATATGGGTAAAGGGAGGTAAGTCATGTCTCTTCCCCTTATACCAAGTGGAATACCCGGAAAGTATCCATGGGATAACATCATTTTTTGTATAATTTACGATGCTCGAGGATCCAAGAATGTTCGATCCTATGCCTCGATGACTGAGACGGTCTCGTCTATTTGAAAACCGTACAAGTATTCTCGTTCTCCCGTTCTTTCCGTAATGGAGCAGCTGACATCGAGAGGTGGGGCTAGGATGGCTATTGTTACTCCGTTATGGTTCAATTTGACCATTTGATGCAGAGTGGAAGCTACACCTCCTAGGTCCTGTAGCCATGGGCGGCCCAGGAGAAGATTGAACGTGGGCTTGATGCCCACTGCTTGGAACTCTGTAGTTCTTCCTACAGTTCGGTCTGTATGGTGAGTTTAATCTTGCCATATACTGCTCGCTTGGAGTTATCGTAGGCTCTTATTCCTTGATTAGATGGCTGGAGATCAGTATCCTTCAGGCCTAGGAATCGAGCTGTGCGGAGCGGGCTAACGTTTACGACTGAGCCGTTGTCTACTAGTCCGAGCGGGATGTTTTAGCCTTTGCATCCGACTACTAAGTAAAGCGCTTTGTTATGGGCGCTTCCTTCTTTGTGTAAGTTCTTTTCAATAAATACTAGTTCCCGATCTTCTAAGTCCCCAGTGACTTGGTTTACTAACAAATCCGGAGTGATATCCGTGGGGACTGAAACGAGGTCGAGGGACCTGATTAGTTTGTCACGGTGCACATGAGATCCCAGATGGTGATTTCTGCTTTAGTCTTCTTTAACTTTCTTAGAAAGGGATCTTCGATAACTCCGGCTATGGTGTTGGGCCGGGTCTGTTCGGTGTTTTGCCGGACCGGGATATCACTCTTGGGTGGCGGGCTAATATCCGGTTCATATACTCTTCCAGACCGGGTCAAGTTGTTGACCTCAGTTTCCGGAGGAGGGTAGGTGAAGGGTACCGCGTGCCAATCTTCAGTGAAGTAATTCTGGCTTGTAGTTTAAGCTTGGAAAAGGTAGACATCATCGGTATTGTCGTCTTAGATGCCGCAAATGTCTCCATACTGGTGGATTGCTGGTAATCACGGCAACGTCTTTCTTTGAGGCGTTATGTAGTACAAGGGGTCGAAAGCTGGGCACTCTGGGTGATCGAGCGTTATACAACAGGCTCATAGAGGACTTGTGTTATTGCTGGCTTTGTGCATGTTGGGCAGGGGGATGATGTTGTCTTCTATCATATCCTGTATCGTGCTTTTAGGGAACCATCAATTTTCAATATTGTGGCCTTAGACACTGTGGTACTTGCAATATGCAGAGTCGTCCCAATATTTCTTTTTGACTGCAGGCTCAGGTGTTGGTTCTAACGGAACAAATTTGCCTTGAGCATAGAGTCGGTCGTATGTCGCTTCTAAAGTTGACCCTAGTGGGACGAACTTTCGGCCCCTGACCCAGTGTTTAGTCCTTGGTCGGTTGCTTTCGATGGCGTGGACCTCTTGGGCTGGGACTGTTCGCCTTTCATATAAGTGTTGTTTCGAGGCGCGTATTGCGGCTTTGCCGCAACATTCTGGGTGTTTTTGAAGAGATCATCTTCAATTTTGATGCCTACGTCATATATTCTTTTAAAGGAGTCCAGACCGAGGTACCGAACGTGCTGTTTGTAAGCTGAGTCCAAGTTGTCAATGAACTTTGGACTAGCTCTGGTTCGGGAGGCCTCTGTATTATCTGAGCGGCTTGCGCTCTCCATCGACTGAAGTAAGTCGTAAATCCCTCGTTCTTTTTCTGCGAGAGGACTTCTAGCTCGTGCATGGTTATTTGGAAGTCCATGTTTGACGAGTATTGTTTGACGAAGATGTTAGCAAAGTCTTCCCAAGTGGGGAAGCTCTTAGGGTCCAGTTCATAGAACCACTAGAGTGCAGTTAATTCTAAGGACAAGGGGAAGGCAGGCAGATACATGGACCTATCCACGCCTTTTAGGTTCATCGCGCCCACAAAGCTCAATAGGTGATTCCTGAGATTATCTATCACCTTGAACTTGGGCAAGTCGGATGAATTGAACTTGTCTAGTAATTTGCCAGCAAGAGGTTTAGGGTCGACCGAGAAGAATTTTCTTCCCATGGTCTGTTGAAGGACCATTTTCTCGATCTTCCTCGCATTGTTCTCCACATTTTGGGCCTGCGTAGCCGTTAGTTTTTGATTTTCCTTGCGGAGCTGTTCCATAGCAGTGGCCATTAGCTGGACTTATGCGGCCAAATCTTTGAGCGACATGTTGCTAGTTGGTGCAGAGGAGAACTAGGGTCAGAAAACTGGGGATCCTGGAAAAGGAGAACGACGGGTGGAGACATGAGTTACTATTTTTGTAATAGGGTGCAATTGGGGTGGTAGACTCAAGACGCGCTAATCTCTGATGTTCGGTTTGGCGCCAAGTAGCAGAACCAACCCTATGTTACAAGAAAACTATTTAAGATAATGGATTGGTTTACTACTGGATACAAACTTGACATTGACTCGGAATGGCTCGATTTCTCAAGTAAGGGTAATTTTCTTAACTTAGATGTGCGTAAGTTTGTTTTAGCTTGAATGGTGTCATGCCATCCTTAAGTATCATTGGTGAGCCAACGATTACTTTTGCGAATCATTTTTTAGTTTAAGCCAGAGTACGCGAAAATTGTCGAGAGTGAAGGCAGCTGCGCTAGAATATTCCAGCGCTTAAATTTGCAGCGTTGGAATTTTCTAGCGCTCGCCTGTTGTGCGCTGGAAATTTCCATCGCTTGCAGGAATTTGTGCAGTTTTTTTTCCTTTTAGTCAATTTTGTTCTGTGCCTTGAATTTTTCCAAACGGGTCCCGTATTTTAAGCGTTCGTACGCTCATACATTCAGCATTCCGACAAAAATGGTAAGTATTTGGCGCGTACTGGCCTTTGGGTTCGATGGGTAAAAGCGAATGCAGATTTATTTAATTTTGACTTAATAAGGCTTCAATTCCGCGAATATACCTTCGGCGCAGTTTTGAATACGCGTTCCGGAACGGGTATTTTCAGCCACACCTACGTAATGCTCAAGGCAGATGCGTATTTTGGTCTTTCGAATTGGTTGCACGATGGACTAGGTTCTGAATTTTCAAATTCTTGTTAATGATTTAAATGCGCGGAAAAGCAGGCTGGCCCTGGAAAATTCCAATGCACAAGATGGGAGCGCTGAAATTTTCCAGCGCTGGCGTAGATAGCGTGAGAATTGATGCGCTGGCCGAGGTGCTCTTTTGCCTTTTCCTCGTCACTGGCGCTAGTATTTTCTAGCGCTTCGAATTGGAGCGCTGGAATATTCTAGCGCAGGTCGGGGCAGCCCTGGTTTATTCTAGCGCTGGGCTCGCGAATGCGGAGTTTTGTTTCTGATTCGTAGCTTTAATATTATTTTGAGGTTTAGAGTATGTTTTTTGAATTTGTTAAGAATTGTTGACCTTAAACTAAGCGTCTAGTTGATTAGTTTCATATAGCACATAAAAGCCTACATCAAACTAGCAACGAACATGATTTCAAGTACGATGCGCATTTAGTTTATGCTAGTCTCTAAGG
This sequence comes from Spinacia oleracea, assembly GCF_020520425.1. NCBI lineage: Eukaryota > Viridiplantae > Streptophyta > Magnoliopsida > Caryophyllales > Amaranthaceae > Spinacia > Spinacia oleracea. Next base: position 155,977,924 of record NC_079490.1, on the reverse strand, counting down.
TTCAAAAGGCTTGGGTGTCAAAGGGTACCAAACCTATCGCTAATTCCCCAACAGGCCCTTGTCAGAGTAGCCAGGTTCATGACGAATTTTATCAAGGCCTATCCGGTACGTGCTGGAGTGGCGTATACCGTGAATGGACCTAGGAGATAAGCGGTTTAGTTTTGGTGGATGTGCTACATTGCGAATGCATCGAGTGGATAACATCCGAAGCGTGTGCACCCCCGGGTTGATAGGTGTCCTTAGTCTAGACATCCGAGATGAAGCATGCCAAGGAAGCCGAGATTCGTTTACGCGGGTCTGTCGCGATCATTCATCACATTGAATTCAGGTCGTCCCAACTTAATATGGAAATAATTGTGGCATAGCGTTCGATTTCTGCTATACCGCTTCCTCACCGACGCACTACTTGCACATATTATTTCAATATTGTCCTTAGTGGAGTCGCACCTGTGTGGGGCTCGAAAAACACGACGGGGCGCCTCTTAGAAAGAGTATACGGCCCCCACGAATTTTCCCCACTGGATGTGGCAAGCATATTAAGTAAATAGGAACTAAATGTGGGCGTTAGCCACTTTTACTAGTTTATAGGAGTCGCCATTCAGTTTTAAAAAACTGACAAACCCCGGTTATCGTGATATGCTTGGAGTGCAAACATATTTTACTCACAACGACCATAGGATCCCTTGTGATCCCTGATGTGGATATCGCTCAACGTAGATCCAGCGGGGTAGAGATTGAGAGTTCGGGGGACGTTTACTAATACGGGGAGTGCCCAACATTAGCCCACGCGGCGCGGTCCTTATTAGTTCAATTGTGACGATGATGGGACATCCGTTTTGCTACATTACTACTCTTGATTGATTTTAATGCACAGATATTATTAAGCAGATGTCAAAACGCTGATTTAGATTGATATAAGGTGCTTAACAATAAACCGGTTTGTCCAAGTATTATCTGATTTAGGCGTGAGCAATATAACAAATTTAAAGTTATCAGATTTATATGGCGAGGAAAGCAATAAAATATAGATTGAGATTACAGCAAAGCGTAGGCTTTATTGCGGTTCTCAGGAACACCTACCACTTGACTTTGCTAGCTTTCCGTTTGGCTTTAGAACTTTCCGATGACTGACTAACTACGGGACAAGATTCTTCCAGAGTTTTGAGTATTTTAGGCTTAGGATTGTGTTTAGGTTTCAGCAGCACTTCGACAATATTCAGGCTATCAGGCGGTCGTGCGGGCAGGGTCTGCTTAACAGTGTGTTAAATGCGGTAGACACACGAATACGGGACAGAGAAAAGCTTCGGTCAATACTCAAGCTTAAGGGTTTAGGGTTAGGAATGTGTGTTATTTTTTGGTTTTCAGAGGCCCTATTTATAGTAAAGTAGGCTAGAATAAGATAAATCTTTAAAATGGGAATTTCAACCTGAGATATGTGCAGCGCTAGAAAATTCCAGCGCTTGGATCAGGAGCGCTGGTTATTTCTAGTGCTTGCACTTTGAGTGCCAGAATTGTTCTAGTGACAGCTGCATCAATTCTATCTTTTGCATGATTGTGTAAGAGACCTTGAGCGCTGGAAAATAGTGACGCTTGGAATGCCAGCGCTGGAATTTTCCAGCGCTGGTGTTTAAGTTCACTTTTCCAGTCTTATCGGTTCTTTGCCGAATCTTACTAATGTTATCTATCTTAGGAATATAAGTTGGGATGCAACTCTTAGCATTTATCCAACGATAAATTGTAATGCGATTTAAACACTCAGATATTTTTTCTTATACTGTTACTATTCTGGAAGCGTTCAAGCATAGCATTTACTATAAATAGTAGTTTCTAAAAATGAAAATATGGTTTACGGGATATCAGTCAGTCATGGATCGTTTGTAGCATACTTAAGAAAGCTTAGTCAAGCGGTGTTTAGCTTCATCATCGAACACACCGTGTCGGGCCTAGGGACAAATTTAGGCGTCTTCAGTTCCCACATCGAAAGCAAGTGTTTGGTCCCGCATGACATTCGCTCTCAATGTGGCCCCTTCTTCCACATTTGACACATTCTTGCGGCCTATTATTTTGATTTCCGTTGCCTCCTTGATAACCTTGTCCTTTGTTTCCAACATCATTCCTCCGCTGATTTCCATGATAGTTTTGGTTAGGCTTCTTTTCTCCTCCTTGGTTCTGGTTTTCATTTCTCCTTTTATACCCAACATTCTTCGCTTATCGGAGTAGTACCACTCGCTCAACATTAACTGCAATGTCAACCATATCCCGATAGGAAGTAAACCTTTGAGTGGACAACCTATCCTGGTACTTAAGGTGAAGATCTCACTCAAAACGGTTCATCATGGATTGCTTTGTCGATACTAGATCTGGTCTGAACCTTGACAACTACATGAACTTATTTGCATATTCCAGAACGCTCATTGTTCCTTGTTGCAAGTGGAGAAATTCATCTTCCTTTTGTTTCCGCAAGGATGGTGGGTAAAACATATCTCTCATTAACTTCTAAAGTTGGTTCCAAGCAAATCTAGGCTCATTCTTTCGTTCCTTGTTAACTTTACACCATAATCCTGCTTGACCAGTTAAGTAAAATATGCAAAATCCACTCTCCATTTTTCAGGGCATTGCAAGGTTTCAAATAACTGGTCAATGCAACTGATCCAATCTTCGAACTCAACTGGATTAGGCTTTCCATCATAGGATGGTGGGTTTATTGATGAGAAGTTCTTGAACATTGATGCGCTCTCGTTCTCACTTACATCTTTCCTTTTCCGAGAATCATGGACTAATTCGGCCAACATCACACTCATATTTTCCAACCGTTCCATTCTCTCCTCATGGCCATCAACATGGGAATAATCCTCGTGGATAATGTTGTTGTCATCGTGAACATGGTGCTCGTTGTTAGCCCCGTTGGTAACATCATTGATTGCATCAATAATCGACATTCTGCATAACATGTCTTATCAGATTGAAGCGAATAAACAATAGAAAATAAGCCCTTTTATCCCGTTCCTACACTCAAACTCATATTTATTTTAACTTAACATGATTTTAATATATTCCATTTTAACTAATTCTTTAAATTTCTTTATGGTCCAGAACCTTTGCTCTGATACAAAATTGTAACGCCCCGACATCTAATTAAAGTAATTAAGCAGCGAAATTTCCTAATTCGGTCGGGACATTACTGCTGTAACTCCCTCTTGGGAATTACAAGGCAACATTATAATATAAGCTATTAAAACTCCAAATTAACATAATAATCCTTTTTATTTCGAAAATTAATGTACGTAACTTACTAAAAGTCTTTACTTAAACTATTATAACTTTAAACATTAACTAGGTGAACATTTTTAAAGTGAAATCCTAGCCACTACTCGTTTCAATCGTCCCCAGCAGTACCTAAAACAGAAAACAAAACGGTGAGCCGAAGACTCAGTAACGAATTATTCTAGTAACATTATTCATTTTAATTCATTTTAGTTAATAACACAGGGAGAATAGAATAATGTAAAACATTTAATAAAAAATCATATTTAATTCATTCATAATTTTTTTAATTAACATGCTAGTTGTTGGCATGTACGAACTGGTGGAAGATTTTTCCACGAAGGGCCTGGCCCCATAGGAGACTGGGCTCATAATCGAACTGGTAAACATTGGGCCTCGGCCGGAGCATGGGATCATAATCCATGGGAGCCTGGACTCAACATGGGTAGACATGTGTCCTATAGGTACATGCATGACTGAGAAATAGAAACATGATAGTATATGTACTGCCAAACAGACTAGGTCTTTCACTTTCATTTATCATGTTGTATTTAATTTTACTTTACTTGGCTTTTGTACTTCAGTTGAAGTAACATAACTCATTTAGATCACAAAACATCAATAAAATATCATTTATTTCATGGCTTCTCATAAACAACATTTTATAAGGAATAACTCAATCAAATCATATTTCATTCCTGCAATTCATAAAACATGTCATTACATTTAGTTCATAAATTCAATCATATCGTCATAATTTCATAATCACATTTATAAGGGAATTGTGGATACTAGCAATAGCCGTTACTTCAGTTCCACGATTTTACTAAGCTTTTTCCTTGGTTCTTTCAGCCTGAGCTCCGAGTCCGATTTCTTTCAAAATATAATATTATTGAATTAGTATTAAAACGATAAAAGTTACAAAACCAATATTTTATAAATAATAAATTTATAAATAATGAATTTGTAAATAATGAATTAATAAAAATATAATTTCATAAATTAGTGAAAATATTATTAAACGAAATTTCAATCCAATGGAAAGGAAAGCACGAACAGGGGGCAACAAAATAGAGGAAGCACGAAGGGGAGGAAAGAGAGGAGGGAGGAAGAGGGAAGGTGGTGGTTGGGTGTGGGTGGCTTGGCGCAACAGGGTAGTGCCGGTGAAGGTGACGATGGTGGTGGTTGCGCGGTGGTGGAACAACGAGGGGAGGGTGGTGAGTGTGCAAAAAGGAAGAGAGGAAACATGGGATCCGAAGGTTGTTTTCCGGTCGGTTCTGGGAGGAAGGAGGGAGGTTCGTTGTAGAAGGTCGATGAGGATGAGTTAGGGGGACGGCGAGGGGTTTGGGGAGTGGTGGTTGGAGAATGGTGGATGCGGTTTGCGCGGGGGTAAGGGAGAAAAGGCAGGGGAGTGCGAGGGAGGAGGAGGAGAGACGGTGGGGGGAATACGGTGATGTTGGGTGGTCGAGTGGTGCTGGGTGGTTGAGGTGGTGTTCGGTAGCGACAGTGGGAAACGACGGTGGTCGCGGTGGTTGTTGGTGTTGCGGGAGAGAACCGAAAAAGGGTGTGTTGATGGTGGCGATTTTCAATTTCGGTAATGATTTTGGTGTGGGGAAAATGAGACAATTTATGGATGATCATGGTGTCAATTAAAGTGAAGAAGAAGGAGAAATCCTTGGGGATCAAGCAAATGAACCAAGACTGAATTTAGGGAAGAGAGGAGTGAAGACATACGTGGAGAGGAAGGAAGAAGAAGAAAGTGCCAATTTTTGCTCTTTAGGGGCTTTTTGGTCATTTCACAAATATTAGGTCAAAATTCTGAAATTTGTTGATTTTTTCAGCAATTGATCAAAGTAGAAATGTTTAATTGAAACAATATTTTTTAAATAATTATTTATAAAATATCGTTAATATAAATAAAATTTCGATTATGAGTTTATCGTTTAAAATATATCGTAAAAATGTTTAAAATAACGAAATTTAATTATTTCTAAATATTTAAAAACAATATTAAGTGAATAAATATTTTTAATTTTAATAAATCAAGTTTAAAAATTTCGAGGTACTCTATGCAAGCCGTTGGTAAGGCTAGTCTATAAGCTACCTTTCCTATCCGTTTTAGGATCTCATAAGGACCTATGTACTTTGGACTAAGCTTTCCTTTCTTTCCAAATCTCATCACACCCTTCATTGGTGAAACTTCGAGTAACACTTTGTCACCCACTTGGAATTCTTCATCCCTCCGTTTCAAGTCCGCATAGCTCTTTTGGCGATCTTACGCTGTTTGAAACTTTTGTTGAATGGTTCTAATTTGGTTTATAGTGTCCTCTATCATTTGAGGTCCTAACAACACTGTCTCACTAATATCACTCCAACATAGTGGACTTCTATATTTCCTTCCATATAGGCCAAATGGTGTCATTCCTATACTGGAATGATTGCTATTGTTATAGGAAAATTCAATCAAATCTAATCTATCTTCCCAACTTCATTGGAAATCAATCACAAATGCACAAAGCATGTCCTCAAGTGTCTGAATGGTTCTCTCGGTTTGTCCATTTGTGGCTGGATGGAAAGAAGTACCCATTTTCAATGTTGTATCAAAGTTCTTCTACACACATTCCCAGAAGTTTGAAAGAAACCTTGAATCCGTATCTGATACGATATCCTTAGGAACTCCATGTAGTCTCACAAAATACTTAATGTAAGCCATAGGAAGTTGCTCCATCTTTCAGGTCTCCTTCATTGGTGTAAACACTGCTGACTTGGTCAGTCTATCTACCACAACCCAAATGGTATCATTTCCAACCTTTGACTTGGGAAATAAAGTGACAAAGTCCATTGAAATACATCCCCCCTTCCAGCTCGGAATTTCTAATGGTTGAACCTTTCCTTGAGGTCTCCTATGGCCTATCTTGACTTTCTGACAAGTCAGGCATTAAGCTACAAACTCCACAACTTCGTTTTTCATTCTTGGCCACCAATAGACCTTCTTCAGATCCTTATACAACTTTTCACCACCTTGGTGAACAGAATATGGTGTATTGTGACCTTCTCTCATAATATTTTCCTTGAGCTCTTCACACTTTTGAGGCACATACCACCTTCCTTTGTACCTCAAACTTCCATCATCATGGATCCTAAAATCCGTTTCTTTTCCTTGCAAAATCTTTTCCTTGATTCGCTCCAACTTTACATCTCCAGATTAGTTCTCCTTAATCTCATCAAATACTGATGGTTGAATAGTCAACGCATTCATCATGCCCTCCAGACATTCACCACCCACGATCTCTAGACTCAATCGTTTTATATCCTTGCACAACTCATTAGCAACTACTAACGCATTCACACTATGATTTGACTTCCTACTCAAGCCATCTACATTTGCTTTTCCCTCGTGATATTGGATGTCTTGACCATAATCCTTAATCAATTCCAATTAGCTCCTTTGACGCATATTCAAATCCTTTTGTGTGAAAATGTACTTCAAACTCTTATGATCTGTGAATATCATACATTTCACACCATACATATAGTTTCTCCATTTCTTCAATGCAAACACTATGGCTGCTAGCTCTAAGTCATGGGTAGGGTAATTAGCTTCATAAGGTTTCAATTGCCTGGATGCATATGCAATAACCTTTCTATTTTGCATCAATACACACCATAAACCATTCTTTGATGCATTACTATACACATCATAGGTATCACCTCCATGTGGTAGAGTTAGCACTGGTGCCGTTGGCAATCGCGCTTTCAGGGCTTGGAATGCTTCCTCACACTACTCATTCCACTCAAACCAAGGTTCCTTTTTCATAAAAGTAGTCATTGGCTTGGCTACTCTAGAGAAATCTTGCGCAAAGCGCCTATAATATCCAGCTAAACCAAGAAAACTTCGAAATTTGATGACACTCTTAGATGTAGGCCATTCCCTAACAACTTTAATCTTTGCAGGGTCCACTACAACTCCTTCTTTTGACACAAAATGTCCCAAAAATGCAACCTTCTCCAACCCAAATTCACACTTCAAGAATTTGGCATAAAATTGGTTGTCTCTAAGCGTATTCAACACAGACCTTAAGTGTTAAACATGATCTTCTTCACTCTTAGAATACACTAAGATGTCATCTATGAAAACCACTACAAACTTGTGCAAAAATGCACGGAATACATGCTTCAACAAGTCCATAAATCACGCAGGTGCATTTTGAAGGAAATAATGCCCTTAATTGTTCCAAGTTTGCATTTATGCATTTAATGCTAAGTCTAATAAATGCGGTGCAGTATTAATTAACAAGTTAATAATTCAGTGAGATCAAGTGAACTGAATGCCTAGCTAGAGGCCGCTTCAGTTCAAGTGGAGTTAATAATATTAATCCACAACTTACTCTTGACTGAACCCGTAGGGTCACACAAATAGTATGTAAACGAGTATTTAAGTGAATATATTATTCATTAAAGTACTCTATTTATGATCATTCGAAAATGACGGATCTCGGTTCCAGTGGGAGCTGAAATCGTCAAAAGGGAAAGTAAAGAACATTCCGGAAATGAAGATATTGCCGGAAACGGAAATATGGTTCATGACAAAAATGTAAATATTATCCAAGTCGTAGATGTTGCCGGAAACGGAAACATGGTTTGTATTTGAAATAGAAATATTGCCGGAATCGGAAATATTGTCAGAAATGGAAATATTACCTGAATCAGAAATATTGTCGGAATAAGAAATTATTTTCGGAATCGGAAATATTAACGGAAACATAAATATTTGTTCAAAACGGAAATAGATTCCGGAATCAGAAAACGAATCGGAAGCTCGACGAGCGACAAGCCGGCAAGCGAGCCGGCCCATCGCTCGACAAGCAAAAGGTCGAGCGCACATCGCAAGGCACGAGGCCCAAAGCCGACGCCGAGCACAAGGCCCAACGGTGCTGGCATGTTATGCGATGGGTCGCGACCAAGCAGCAACAAGTAATGGGCCACGGCCAGGAGTGAGCCGCGCTTGGGCCTGTCAGACGCGCGCCAAACGTTGGCCTCGTGGCTGCCTGTAGGCGTGCGTCTTAGCCTTGTCCGATTACTTAGTCGCCAAGTAACTTGGGCGTTAAGTTTAGTTTTCCTAGTCTGCTATAATTGGATTATTAGGAGTTTAATTATTCCTATAACTCTAATTGATTAAGAAATACAATCCTAATAAGATTGGAAATTGTTCTCTTAGTAGGACTCAAATTCCTTATTTCCTACTCTATAAATATGAGGCTAGCCCTCATAATTTAACAACCCATATCATATTCTTTACTTAGATTGTGTTGAAGGGAGAAAATAGTTTATAGCCTAACCCGAGTGCATAAAACCTTAGTGAATATCCTAGTTGGTTGAACCTAAGGCGGATCCGAACGTGTTGTGGACTTTCTACGGAGGGGCGACACTTGGAGCTCTAAACACTTGTTCTTTTTCGGTTCGGGGGACGCTAGGGAAGGCACGCATCACATTGTATGTAACCTAAATTATGCTAATTGAATATGTGACAATTAATTTGGATTCCGGGCTTTATGGTTTTTCCGCATGAATTATATTGTTTGTAATATTCATAACCTAACACTGGTATCACGAGCCTCTAATTAAATCCATATTCAATTATAGTTAACATGGATTAAATTTTATAAATTTGCAATGAATTAAAGGGGTGATTAATTTCGTAATTGTAATTAATTGCAAATTCGTGCGATTATTTGATTATATGTTCGCAGGATTTTCGGCAGTTTTGACAATAATGGTGAATTCGTGCGATTATTTGATTATGTTTTTATAGTGAATTTAGCATGTAAACGACGTTTTAAATTTTTGACAAAAAATAGATTTGATGCCGAACCTAGAATTCCCAAATTCGAAGCCTAACTATGACTTTTTGGAGGTTTTAGTTTTTCGGATTCAAAATTTGTAATTTTTATGATGTTAAATTAAATATTTGCGAATCTTGTATGTAAGTCTTGAATTTGTGATTGACCTACTGTATATGTGTTAACAATTTTAAGGTCTAATTGTGTTAATTATACAACCTAATTTGTAATTATAATTAATTTGTTGAATTTCAAATAATTTAGAATTTGTTTTGATTTTCATAATTAATTGATAATTTAATTAGGATCCTATGATTAAAAACCACCATAAAATTTGTTAAAGTTGAATTTTTTTTAAAATTTTATGACCTAGATTTTAATCCCTAAGAAATCATGTAATCGAAATTAATTTGCCTAATAAATTTTCGATTTTTCACCTAAATTTAGTGAAATTAATATGGGTTATTAATTTGTCGTTAAATTTAAATATAAAAGTTTTGATTTTTATGAATCGTTCACAATCTTGCACGCACGATGAAATGAAAGCTAAGTAGGGGTATTGCATAGTGCGGGCATGCGGCGACGAGCAAGGGAGCTCGTCGCCCATGCGGTACTAGGCAGCGAGCAAAGCACGGGCATGCGCGCACAGGCACAGGGCCTGTGCGGTGTGTGCTGTGCGGGTGATCGGGCAAGGCGAAAGGGTAACACGTGCACACGCCCAGCGAGCGCTGGCGTCGAGGCAGCGAGCGATGGCCTTCGGGCCATGCGCGTTTTCCAGCCCCTTGTTGTGCCCAGCGAGTGATGGCGACGAGGCATCGATGGATGCCCTCGTGCCATGCGCGCATAAATAGCAAGCAGCAGCGACATCGAGCGATGGCGTCGAGCCAGCGAGCATTGGCGAGGGGCTTGGGTGTGCGATGTCCTCGACCATGCGTGCGGTTAGCTCTTGCGACGCTGCAACCTTGGCGAGGCATGGGCCTTGCTCCCATGAGCCTTGCCTTGGCCCAAAGACTTGTTTCGGTTTTCATTTTCGGTTGAACAACGATTTTAATTAAATTTAATTTCGTAATTTTAATTTTTCTCGGAATTTAATTTTGATTAATATAATTATTATAATTTATTTTATACTAATTATTTTAATAAAATTGAAACCTTAGTAAAATTATAACTAATTAATTTTAATCAACAGAAAATAATAAAGGGATTTAAAATTAATTTTATGTGATCTTTAAATTTTAATTAAATTTGTAAGTTTTCGGTTGGACTAGGAAATACAATTTTATGTTTAAAATTAGTAAAGCATGTAAATTTTTGGTTTTAGTGGGAGCTTTTAGTCATTAAACTCTTGATTAGGTCTACATTCCTTTAAGGTTAAAACAACTAGATTATAACAAATAAGGTTGAATAATTTATAGATTGTTTGAACTTTTAATTAGTTGCTGCAAATGTTTATGTGATGCATATTTTTCTACTAACTTGCTATGTGGGCCACTCATTGATAAATGAATGGATGAATGGTATATTGTAAATGTATTGTTTTGCAGGTTGTGGAAAGTGACTAGTATGGCCCAAATAGGATAGTAAATATGGTATGCGTACCATTAATTTGAATGTAAAATTGGTCTAATGCACCAAAGTATTATTTAAATATGGTCTGCGTACCATCAAATAGTTGTAATTAGTTTAATTATAGCATATCCTATTTGAAGAAAATGACGCCTCCCATGGTGAAGTTCAAGACGGAGTTTCCAATCCATTTTCAAGACGGAGTTTGAAGTTGAAGCTTCAAGATGAAGTCGGGCCATACTAGATCACATTTAAATCTTATGCATGTTTTAATTTATTTATTACTTTAAATATGTCTTAATATTATGCATGAGATTGAGGCTTGATTATGTTGTATGATTAAGGATTTTAGTTCACTTAAAATCTAACCAACATAGTAAGAGCCCTAAGTTCCAAACTTAAAAATTAAGCTAAAAAGTGCCATTCCAAAATAACGCTTACTTGGATAACCTTTACATCAATCTAGTAATTAGTTTTCCTCCATAGCGAGGTGTTACTTATTGATTCTAAAGCGGTAAGGTACACAATAGTTGTGAATACATGTTAGTTTTGGTAAAACTCAACGATATAAGCAAGGAGTCCTTTTATGTCGTGGCAAATGGGATAGGTTTACCTAATAAGTTCTTAGACGTACCTATCAACAAAGAGTAGTTTCTATACTATTAGCAAAGGATTTGCTTACCTAAAATATTTTAGAATTGAGTCAAAATACAGATTGTGCTTAATTCTTCAATGATTTAAGGATCTTGAATTCATTTTATTCACACTTGTCGGAACAAAAATTCGAATAAAATGATTAATAAATTTTGAATTATGCATGTATGCTAGAATTTAAGTTTATTAAGAGCATGTATGAATTGTTATTTATTTGTTTATTCTTTTCAATTGTAGTTTTTACTATGACAAACAACAATCAAAACATCATCAAGGTTTATGGACTTATGATCAAGTTGAACCTAACAAATTTTCTTGAATGGGAAGGGAAACTAGTAGAAGTGGTCAGAATGGCATTGAGTATGCACTAATCTACCCCATGCCAAGCTATTATGCAAGAGACATGACTTCTGAAAGATACGCCGCCTGGGAAGAGGATCTCAACAAGGTCATGAGTCTCATGTTGAGCAACATCCCTGACGATTGGCATAGAAGGTTTGTAGCTTACGAACCATATATGCTTCTCGGGCATCTAAGGGATATCTGTCGTGGAAGCACGGAGGAAAGAGACCTAAATGTCCATGAATTGATTGAATAAATGAAAGGGCTAAACGTTGATCTTCATAACAGATATTTCAGGAAAGAAGTCCAGGAAACACATGCTTAAGTCCTTCGCTCTAAACAAAGAGTTGGTAAACCACTTAGGGATCATGTGAACTAGATGTTATCATTGTTTGATCACTTGAGTCTTTTAGGTTCACCAATAAGCAAAAGGATGGTTGTCTCCATCTTACTCAATTCACTTCATGATGGATTTAGACGCTTGAAGCAGTTCTATACGAGTGAACCAAGAGAAGAAACAATCGGTAAGTTTATTTGGCTAGTAAAAAATGCTGAAATAGTACTCGACTGTGAAGCCAAGATTTACTCAAGGCTAAAGGGAGACCTTTCAAGAAAGGTGGAAACTCCAAGGGAAATGTTGAGTCAATTCCCAGAAAGAAGACAAAGCAGGACAAATCCACATCAAGCTATTTTAATTATGACGGAATTGACCATTACAAAAGAGAATGCCCCAAATATAAGGAAGATCAGAAGAACGGAACTGTCGTTCCATCTTCAGGTATTTTCGTTATAGACTGTATACTTGCTAATTCAACTTCTTGGGTATTAGATACAGGTTTTGGCTCACACTTAAGTTCCAATTCATAGGGACTAAGAAGAGTAGAATATTATTGTTGCATTAGCTGTAGGAACTTATTATTTGCCATTGCCCTTTGGGCTAGTTTTGGAACTGGAAGAATGTTTGCATGATCCAAGTCTTACTAAAAACATCATTTTTGTTTCTTGCTTAGATGTTAAGGGATTTAGCTTTATAATAAAAGACAATAGTTGCTCGTCTTATGATGTTTTTATGGATCTGCTAAATTAGTCAATGGACTTTATGTGCTAGATCATGACAAACAAGTTTATAACATAAATACGTACCAAAAGGCCAAAAAGAATGATTCAGATCTCACCAATCCGTGGCATTGTCGATTAGGCCATATTAACATGAAGCGCATAGAAAAACTTCAAAAGGAAGGAATTCTAGAACCATTTAACTTAGAGGATTTTGGTAAATGCGAATCATGCTTACTTGGCAAAATGACGAAGCAACCTTTCTCTAAAGTTGGAGAAAGAGCAACTGATCTATTGGGTTTAATCCATACAGATGTATGTGGACCAATGAGTTCATTGACTTTATTACTTTATTACTTTCAGCTACTTTATTACTAGAGGTGGTTTTAGCTACTTTATTACTTTCACTGATGACTTCAGTAGATATGGTTATGTCTACCTAATGAAGCATAAGTCTGAGTCCTTTGAAAAATTCAAGGAATTTCAGAGTGAAGTAGAGAATCAACTAGGCAAGAAGATTAAAGCACTGCGGTCTGATATAGGCGGTGAATATTTGAGCTATGAATTTGATGACCATATGAAAGATTGTGGAATCTTGTCAGAATTGACTCCTCCCGGAACACCTTAGTGGAATAGTGTGTCAGAACGGAGGAATAGGACCTTGCTAGACATGGTTCGATCAATGATGGGTCAGGCCAAACTTCCAATAGAATTTTGGGGACATGCACTAAACACAGCTGCACTCACACTAAATAGTGCTCTGTCTAAATCTGTCGAAAAGACTCCATATGAGTTATGGTTTGGAAAGCCTCCAAAAGTGTCATTTATTAAGATTTGGGGTTGTGAAGTATACGTCAAACGATTAATTTCAGACCAACTTCAACCGAAATCTGACAAATGTATCCTTGTGATTACCCAAAGGAAACAAAGGGGTATTAATTCTACAATACATCTGAGAACAAGGTGTTTGTTGCACGAGATGGTATCTTTTTGGAAAGAGATCCTGTTTCCAAAATGACAAGTGGGAGAAAAGTAGACCTCGAAGAAATTCGAGTCGAACAACAAACTTTAGTGAATGATCAAGATGACAATCAAGTTGAAACTCAGAGATCTTAAGAAGTATCTGGTGAGAATCAAGAACCAACTAGAAATGTAACCCCGCGTAGATCGCAGAGATATAGGTCTGAACCAGAAAGATAAAAGGTATTTTGACGAATGAGAGCCATGAAATTATATTGCTGGAAAGCGGGAATTGGCCCAAAAAGTAGGCACCATTTTCCATTAGGGTCCGAAATTTTGATGCCTAAATTGTGCTACTGCGTAACTTGTTTGTTAGTGCAATGCTTTAGCAAGGTCGTGTCCAACCCAGTTGTTAAAGTTAGCCTTTTGTTTTATTTAGGAGAAGGGACATGACTACCGAAGGGATAGTCGATGAGGTTAGGCAACTAGCTGAAGTAGTGCAGAACTTAGCATAGAATAGAAATAATCAAGGACTTGATCCAGCTAGTGAAATGTTTAAGAATGTGGCCCAGAGTAAGCCTCGTTTGTACCAAGGGGAAATAGACCCAAGTGTACTTGAGAACTGGTTAAAAGAGTTCGATAAGCTTATATTAGCTGTAAATTGCCCAGAAGACCTTAGGGTCAATAGTGTTGTGTATTACCTTAGGGGAGAAGCTGATCTTTGGTGGAAAAGGTGTGAGAATGCTTTGAGAGCTACACCTGGATTTGGATGGGAATTATTCAAAGTTGCCTTAAGAAACAAGTTTTATCCGCCATACCTGAAAAAGCAGAAAGCCCAAGAGTTAATCGAGCTAAGGATGGAAGGGATGTCTATAACTGAATATTATTCCAAGTTCATAGAGCTGTCTAGGTTTGCACATGAAGTGTTGGCAACAGAGGAGCTTAGAGCTCAGATATTTGAGAGTGGATTAACTATGGATTTGCAAATGATGCTTGCTGGAGAGACCTTTACCTCTCTCAACACCCAGTACGGGAAAGCTGCCCATCTGTATGGTCTGCAGTAAAGGAGGAATGGAGTTGGTGAAAAGAGGAAGGATGTTGGTAACCAGAATCAAGGCGGTGGCCAACAGAATTAGGGAAACTTTAAGAAGAATAAAGGAAATAATCACTTCAGTTTAAGGGAAATCATGGTGGAAACAAAAGTACCTTCCACAATAGCAATGGGAATAGGAACCAGTCTGCAGGGAATGGAACGAGAGTCTATGAGTGTAGACGTTGCCATAATAATCACCCAGGACAGGACTATAATGGCAACGCAATTGTTTGTAGGTTTTGTGAGAAACTAGGACATAGAGAATTTGAGTGTTGGGCCAAGAATGGAAAACCCAACCAGGTCAACCGCCAGAACAACAACCGGAATAACCAAAACTGGAATGGAGGAAACAATGGAAATAATGGTGGAAACCAGAAGGGTTACCAAAACGGTAACAACGACAATAATGACCAAAGTAATGGAAAGTCTGGGGGAAACTATCAGCAGAATGGGAACCGAACCACCAATGGAAATGCCAATCGAGGTGGTTATAACAAAGGAGTTGCCCAAGGAAAGCTGAATGTAATCACGAGGCAGGAAGCTGAAACCTCGTCCGACGTCATAGTTGGTACTTTTTCTATTAACTCCATTTTAGTTAAAGTACTATTTGATTTTGGTGCGACTTATTCGTTTATATCAAAGGGTATCTTAGAGAAGTTAGAGTTAAAAGAACCTGAAAGAATTGAAGTACCCATAGTAATACCAACCGGTGAGATCGTGAAGTGTACCAAGATCCATAGAGACGTACCTTTGACCATAGCAAAGACCATATTCTTGTCTAGCATAATGGAGTTTGAGTTAGGAGATTTAGATGTGATTTTGGGAATGGATTGGTTGGCAATATTCAAAGCCAAGATTGATTGTGAGAAGCAGAAGATTCACATGAAGTCTAGCTTAGGAAAGGTAGTATCCTATCGTCGTTTTGGGAAGCCTAGGAGTGTAGGAATCATCACGGCAATGGAACTCGTGAAGCTAGTCAACAAAAGGGAACCCTGTTTTCTTATGTAATGTGAGAGACTTAGAAGGAGCAACAAGAGGACATTGCAGTGGTAAATGAGTTCTTGGGCGTGTTTTCGAAACAGATCCCGGGAATGCCGCCCAACCGACCTATTGACTTTACCGTAGACCTAATACCCAGAAGTGCACCTATTTTGAAAGCCCCATACCGGATGGCTCCGGCAGAGATGAGTGAATTGAAAGGTCAACTAGAAGAATTAGTAGAGAAAGGTTATATTAGACCAAGTGCATCACATTGGGGAGCACCAGTCTTGTTTGTGAAGAAGAAGGATGGAAGCATGAGGCTCTGTATAGACTACAGGGAGCTCAACAAAGTCACAATCAAGAATAAATATCCTTTGCCTAGGATAGATGCTCTATTTGACCAGTTGAAAGGAGCAGGAATCTTTTCAAAGATTAACTTAAGATCAGGTTATCATCAGTTGAGAATCGCAGAGCACGATATACCAAAGAATGCATTTAGGACTAGATACGGTCATTATGATTTCACTGTTATTCCTTTTGGGTTAACCAATGCACCTGCAATTTTTATGGACTTAATGAACCGAGTATTCCATGCATTCTTGGACAAGTTCGTAGTGGTTTTCATAAACGATATTCTGGTGTATTCCAAAAGTGAGGAGGATCATGCTGAACACTTAAGGTCAGTGTTGAGTACCCTGAGAGACAACCAGTTGTACGCCAAATTCTCGAAGTGTGAATTCTGGCTGGAGAAGGTTGCATTTTTGGGACATTATGTGTCTAAGGAAGGAGTTGCAGTGGACCCTGCAAAGATAAAAGTTGTTAGTGAGTGGCCTACACCTAAGAGTGTCACCGATATTCAGAGTTTTCTTGGTTTAGCGGGTTATTATAGACGCTTTGTGCAAGACTTTTCTAGAATCGCCATACCGATAACGACTTTGATGAAGAAGGAAGCAAAGTTTGAGTGGAATGAGCAGTGTGAAGAAGCATTCCAAGCTTTGAAGACGCGATTGAAAACCGCGCTAGTGTTAACCTTACCCGATGAGAGTGGTACCTACGATGTGTACAGTGATGCGTCTAAGAATGGCTTAGGGTGTGTTATGATGCAGAACAAAAAGATAATTGTGTATGCATCAAGGCAGTTGAAAACCGTATGAATCTAATTACCCTACCCATGACTTAGAGCTGGTTGTCATAGTGTTTGCATTAAAGATATGGAGACACTATCTGTATGGTGTGAAATGTAGGATATTCACGGATCATAAGAGTTTGAAATTCATTTTCACACATAAGGATTTGAATATGCGCCAAAGAAGGTGATTAGAATTGATTAAGGATTATGATATGGACATTTAATACCATGAGGGAAAAGCCAATGTAGTTGAAGATGCCTTGAGCAGGAAATCAAGTCATAGTGTGAATGCGTTAGTAGTGGCTAACGAGCTGTGCAAGGACATGCAGCGAGTGAATCTAGAGATAGTGAATGGAGAATGTCTCGAAGGAATGATGAATTCCTTAACTATCCAACCGTCTGTGTTTGATGAGATCAGGGAGAATCAGGCTGGAGATGTTAAGCTAGAGTGAATAAAGGAAAAGATTTCGCAAGGGAAAGAGATGGATTTTAAGATCCACGATGATGGAAGTTTAAGGTACAAAGGATGGTGGTGCGTGCCTCAAAAGTGTGGTGAACTAAAGGAAAAGTTAATGAGAGAAGGTCACAATACACCATATTTTGTTCACCCGGGTGGTGACAAGCTGTATAAGAATCTGAAGAAGGTCTATTGGTGGCCAAGAATGAAGAATGAAGTGGCTGAATTTGTTGCAAGATGCTTGACTTGTCAGAAGGTTAAGATTGAACATAGGAGACCTCAAGGAAAGGTCCACCCCTTAAAAATTACGAGTTGGAAATGGTACTGTATCTCAATGGACTTCGTCACTTGTTTACCCAAGTCGAAAAGTGGAAATGACACCATTTGGGTGGTAGTAGATAGGTTAACTAAGTCGGCAGTGTTCATACCAATGAAAGAAACCTGGAAAATGGAACAACTTGCCAAAGCTTACATCAAATATGTAGTGAGACTACATGGAGTTCCTAAGGATATCGTGTCAGATAGGGATTCTAGGTTCCTTTCGAATTTCTGGAAAAGTGTACAGAAGAACTTTGGTACGACATTGAAAATGAGTACAACGTACCATCCAGCTACAGATGGACAAACCGAAAGGACTATCTAAACCCTAGAGGATATGCTAAGAGCTTGTGTGATAGATTTTCAAGGTGGATGGGAATATAGCCTTGATCTGACACAATTCGAAGCCTTGTATGGGCAAAAATGCAGAAGTCCCTTGTTTTGAAGTGATATAAGTGAAACCGTTGTACTAGGTCCCCAAATGATAGAGGATACAATTAACCAAGTTAGGACTATTAAATCCAAAATTCAAGCCGCGCAAGATCGTCAAAAGAGTTATGCAGACTTGAAACGTAGGGATGAAGAGTTCAAAATAGGTGACAAAGTGTTACTTAAGGTTTCACCAATGAAGGGTGTAATGAGATTTGGGAAGAAAGGGAAATTAAGCCCAAAGTATATAGGCCCATATGAAATCCTGAAACGGATAGGAAAGGTGGCATATAGATTAGCCTTACCCATGGACTTGCATAGAGTGCACAATGTGATCCATGTATCTCAGTTGAGAAAGTATGTCCCGGACAAGTCGCATGTGTTGCAACCGGAGACCATAGAGTTAGACCAAAGTTTGACATTTGAGGAAAGACCTGTCAAAATCCTTGATAGAAAAGTGCGTAGTACACGGACTAAGGATGTTAAGATTGTTAAAGTGTTATGGTCTAACCAAGAATTTAAGGAAGCTACCTGGGAAGCCGAGGAAGAAATGAGAAAGAAATATCCCGAGCTTTTTCCCGAGGTTAGTTGAGTTATGGGGCCGTGACTCGTTTTCTTTGAGGGGGGTAGAGTGCGGTAGAATTTCGCGCTTTTTACCTTATTTACCTTATTTTCCCTTAATGTATGCCTAATTTAGTGCTTTTTCAGTAAAGTTTCACTCCATATTGTCATGTTGAATTACTTAAAGAGTACAACAACTAAAATTTTCTTCAAGAAAACGCATTAAAGTCTCATAAAGTCTCAAGTTTTGATTTTCAAATTATGATTTCCGTGCCCAAGTTTTGGGATGAAACTTCTTTTAAGGAGGATAGACTGTAATATCTCGTATTTTTCTGAATTTACAAATATATTTTAATGTAATTATAAAGTATTTTTACAATTTTCAGAATTTAAATTGCATGTAATATGCATTTAAATGTGGTTTTTAATTAAAAAAAATATTTATTATTTTTATTTGATTCCGAAATAAATTAAACGAATTTATTATTTTATTATTTAAGTCGGGAATTTATTGGGTCGTATTTCAAAACTATTTAAATTAAATTCCGATCCCAATCCAATTCAGTTGGTGAACCCAACAAACCTTTTAAGTATTTAAGTCTAACTTAAACCCAAGTTCTAAGCCCAATGCAAAACCCTAACCTAAGCCCACTAGGGATTAGGAACCTATAAATATAATCCTTCCCTTCACTTGATCCCCTCAAAAATTTCAGAAATCTCTCTCTCCTCTCTTTTTCCTCTCTTTGTCCGGCTCTCCCTCACTCGTCGCACACAACGAACACTTGCTCGTGTGCTGCGTCGCCCCTTGCCGCACCCCTCACCCACAGTCGAGATGTGCTCCCTGCTGTTGTGTTGTGCCTTCGTGTACAACTCGCCCTCACCCTCTCTTGTCTCTCGCCCCTCGCAGCCTGGTCGCACAACACGCACACTCGTGTCCTGCTGCTGCGCTGCTTGTTGTTACCGAGTGTGTCGCGCCCAGCCAGCCCCGCACACATTCGCCTCTCGTCGCTCACCCGCCCAGCACACACGCACCCCTGCTGCGTGTTGGTGTTGTGTTGTTGCGCCCATGTTGCTTTCTGCCTTCCTTGCTCGCACGCAACACACGGCCACCCGTGTTTGTGTGTTGTTGTTATTCCGAATACTCCGTATACTTTTTATCCTAATTCAATTCCGTATTTAAATTATTAAATTATTATTATTGTTTTGGATTATTTAAACTACTGGGAACAGTTGTGAACACCGTATTTTAATATTTTCGTACTTGAATTGATGAGATTGATTTTGATTATACGAACTATTATTTTCAGATTTAGAAATTTATTAAAGTGTCAATTTTTATGGTCAAAACATGGTTTTATCGATGACCTATTGATAGTATTTTAATCCCAACTGTTTAGGCAATTGATTTACATAATTTAGTGTTGATTTAAATTATGGAAATCAAACTTAATTTTCAGATTTAATATAAGGCTGTAAAGTGTCGATTTTTAATGATTTTAAAGGCGAAAAGTCAATGTTTTTGTACTAGGACTGTAATTGATTAATTGAGACTAATAATTTGTTATAGAGCGATTAATTTCTAATTAAAACAAAGGTTTTAGAATATTAAATAGTTGCTGGAAATTTAGTAAACATGGATAATAATTAAGTTTCTCCATTGTGTTTATAGGAGGTGATTTCTAGCTTTGAGTCGTGATTCGCGCAGTGGCCCCGTACTTAGGTATTTCAGGTACGTACATGACTAGGGTGACCACCTATCCCTTGAGGACTTTATGATGTGTATTTATTGTGAATCATGTGAACTTAAATTGTTGAGAATTCATGTTTGATGTGTGAACAAGCATGTTGCGAATTATTATTGAATTTATGAATTCTTTGTGAACAATCATGTTATGGACTTTTATAATCAATGAATTATGTCAAGCATGTTGTTCGTATTGATATGCATGTATGAGTGTTTCGCATGCAAGTTATTATGATTATGCTATTGTAAGGAATGTCTAGCATACTTTGAGCCTATTGGATTTGCCTCAGTGCATCGTTTATTCTACCGCCGAGTAGAATACATTTAAGAAGTTTATGTGAATTGAACTAAGAACTATTCGTGCTAAGGGCACACCCCGCTTGTTAACAGGCAATGTCGGGTAAACAGTGTTTTGAGAAGGAACAATGGGAGTAATTTCACTTGAGTCCTATGTTTGATCACAAGTCCTAAAGGATTAAAATGAAGTGTCATTGTTGAATTGTTTGCATGTTATGTCTTAAGTAGAGTCTCGAGTCGCCTTGAACATAACATACTAATTAACGTAAAGTGTAACCCGAATGAGCTTCAAAACTCTTGGAACGTATATACCTTGAGTATGAACAATGGGGGGAGTCGCGTCGGAGAAACTCGTACTCCTTGAATGATACAAGCTAGACGTTGTTTCATTCTTTTATTTTTATCGCTTGTAATGCGCAGGAATTCCGTCTGTATGGCCCGACTGTCGGTAGAAAGCCCGACCTTAATTATTTGGTGCTTGGTTGGCTCCCAACACCCCCAGTGTCCCTCAGTGGTTTTTGTTATTATATTTTACCCATTCGAAACTAATTCTTATTAATCTGTGAGTTAAGAGTCGTGTCAAGTGTCGAGTCTGTCTCCATGATTAATTTCTTATTAAATAGCTTTTGCATGTGGATTTCATTCTAGCTTGTTCGTACTCAACTTTTGCTGACTTCGTGTTTCATGTCTTTCGGTCATGGCCTTCGCCTTAATGACCCTATGATGATTCATCATTGCACTTGCATTGTTGGGAGTAGTTTTCAATAAGCAGGTTCGTAGAGATAACTTGCGGGAGAAGTTATCATGGGAATTGTGTTGAGAGACTCTTTGTTCTTCCGTATTTATAAACTCTATTTTGATTTTAGTCATGACTACTACTATAATTACTTGAACTATAGTTAATGGGTTTTAAACTATTAATGTAAGGTTATGATACATATGACAATTCATAAATCATGCGGAAAAACCATAAAGCCAGGAAAGCATATTATATTCACATAATCATTTAGCATAGAATTGATGCATACATGTTGTAGCGTGCCTTCCCTAGCTGCGCCCGAACCGAACAAGAACAAGTCTTTAGGACTCCAAATGTCGTCCCTCCGTAGATAGTCCACAGTACGTCTGGATCCGCCTCAAGTTAGACCAACTAGAATCTCCCTTAAGGTTGCTAGGATTTTCGGCTAGTGTTTGCAAGTGTATGGCTAATTTTATTTCAAAAACTTACCCTTTGAATACTTCAATCGTCACTGTAAATAATGACCCTAGGCACTTATTTATAGAGGTATGGAAAAGGAACTGGAACCCTATTAGGATACTAATTAATTTAATTAGAATCCTGCTAGGACTCTATTTAAATAAACTTTATCTAATAGGTTTAGGATTTAATCTTTTATCGAATCCCGATAGATTTAGGATTCGCACACGAGCATCGCACGAGCACCATACACCCGCGCAGGCCTTGCGGCCCACGCTGAGCGCACAGCGCTCGGCCCATGCTACTGTCCGCGCGCGCCCATGGCTTCGGCTGGGCCTGGCTTGCGCTGGGCCTGGTCGAGGCTTTGGCGTGTGTTGGTGATGCGTGTGGCTTGCTGGGCGATGGCCTGGCTTCGTGCTGGGCCTTCGTCTAGCGAGCCTCGTCCGATGCTAATTCGTACGATACGCTTCCGATTAAATTCCCGATTTCGGAATTCATTTCCGATACGAACAATATTTAATATTTCCGATTCCGGAATTAATTTCCGTTTCGAACAAATATTTAATATTTCCGTTTCCGGAATTATTTTCCGATTCCGATAATATTTCCGATTCTGACAATATTTCCGTTTCCGGCAATATTTCCGATTCCGGCAATATTTCCATTTCCGATAATATTTTCCGATACGTACCATGTTTCCGTTTCCGGCAACATCTACGACTTGGATAATATTTATATTTCCGATACGATCCATATTTCCGTTTCCGGCAATATCATCGTTTCCGGAGTATTCATTTCTTGCTTGTGACGATCTCACCTCCCACTGAAACCAAGATCCGTCGATTCCGAATATCCATAGATAGAGTATTTAATGCCATTAAGTACTTGATCCGTTTACGTACTATTTGTGTGACCCTACGGGTTCAGTCAAGAGTAAGCTGTGGATTAATATCATTAATTCCACTTGAACTGAAGCGGCCTCTAGCTAGGCATTCAGCTCACTTGATCTCACTGAATTATTAACTTGTTAATTAATACTGAACCGCACTTATTAGACTTAACATAGAATGCATACTTGGACCAAGGGCATTATTTCCTTCAGTCTCCCACTTGTCCTTAGGGACAAGTGTGCATTTCCTAATTCCTTTGTCGCTCGATGCTTGCTCTTGAACATAAGGTAAGAGTTGTCATCCTTATTATGTCCAGAGGTGTTCCTCGGTTTCAGAGTTCAACTGATCAAATAAACAGATAATCATAGCCTATGATTCATCCGAGCACGGCCATGCATTTCACAGTTTCTAGCTCTCCGAGTGGCCTTGTACAACTTTTAAGCATCTCATCCCGATTTATTGGAGGACAATCCCAATCTTGCGATCTTGAGATTAGACTTCGTTTGATAGGTGATTACCTGAGCGTTGCCTTTATAGCCTCCTTTTACGGTTCAACGGTTGGTCAACGTCAAAGCAACCAGTTCTCAAACAAGTAATCTCAAATCACTCAGGTATTGAGGATTTAGTGTCTAATAATTTTAATGAAATTTACTTATGACAGATTTTCATCTCTTACAGTAAAGTTTCATAGGTCTGTCCGATACTAGTCTTCTCAAAGTAAGTATCTATGCAAATGATTATGACATTGCCATGTCCACATAGTTCAAGAAACAGAACTACTAGTCATCTTGCATTCTAGTCGTCTAACGCTTTCTATGCGTCCAATTTTATAGAAAACTCCGACCAGGGACCATTTTCAACTTTTGACATTCAAGTTCACTTGATAGACATTTCTTAGTCACAGGACTGGTCCTGACAGTCTATCTTGAATATTTCGTCAAATTGAAGGGACTCATCATTTAATACTAAACCAAGATTAAATGGAATATGAAAATACATTTCATATATGATAAATGTTCAACCCCAATGTTTTACAACCATGGGCCTCAAACCCATCTTCTAAAACAGTTCATGGAATTTCAAAGCTATGCTTGATTTCCAGTGCTACAATGTAAGTGTTGCTTCTCACTTGTTGCATAGGTTTAGTTATCATGCTTTGCCAATCTTAATATCCTTTTCATCGAATGTTCTTTGAGATATGATGATAAGATCTTTTGAGTATGTTTATTTTGTGATCTAGTCTTTCTTGCTACATTAGTGGTACTACTCATTTTGCAATGAAGAACCATTAAGTCAACAGACATGTGATCTTCCCAAGTTCAATGAAGAACTCATTAATATAAACAACTCTGTTTTATTGCTTCTTAGGCAATAAGTACTTTTACTTCAACTGTTTAGGTTGCTAGTGATGCTTTGTTTGGATTTGCTTATCCAAGCAGTTCACAGATATGTGGAAGACTTTCCAGCTGTATCTTAGAACATAGAAATTAATATTTTAATTTCCCACGCAACAACTCATGGTCTCCAATCCATGTTGCCATTTCGAAACACGATGCTCTTTAGCTCGTCCTTGTCAATGGTTAACTCCAAAGGGTCTTTGCTTGATCCTTTGCCAGTGTTTATGCGTGTAGCATCAATATTTAGCATATCTTTATTTCCTTGAATCAAGAACTATTCCTATGTACCTTTTCAAGTACCATAAGTATTCTTGATCTCAATCTAGTTGATCTTTACTTAGATCAATAGAGATTGGTATATGTTCGTCATGCCTAAAGTCATACGATACGTTTTTGGCGATCCTCATATTATATCATACATGATAAATTCTTTTGCAGAATAATTCCCAATTGAATTCTATTCATGTAACTTTAGCTCATCTAGTTTCAGTAGATACTAAATCCAGCTAAATTCTTTGACATATAATATAGGTTAAGAATCTTACTTAGATCCTTTGATGTTTAACTTAGTAAATGCTTATACATAGTTCAAACATTCTTAGATTTATTCACATGGGTCGAATATCTCCAATGGAGTATTTCGTGTTTGATTTAGTAAATGCCATTACTTAATCCAAAACAATATTATAAGATCTTTGTAAATAGATCTTAGTACCCAGTATGTACTAAGTTTCCCCTTGGTCCATCATTGATGAATAATCTCAAATCTAAGTATTTAGCATTTGAATGTTATTTCACAATAGAGAGATATGTGTGTGATACACATAGGACCAATTAAGTTTTATGTACTCCCACTAAACTTCTTATATATCTATAAGAATCATGTACATTTTATGAAACTAAAATACTTATTAGCTTCACTAAAATACATTTCTAATTCCCAATTGCTTGCTTAAATCTGTACTTAGATTTTATAAACTAGCTTTTCTTTTCAAGCATTTATTTGGATCCACAAATCCTATGACATACCATGTACATAGTTTCTTCCAACATTTGACTGAGGAAGATGTTTTGTCATCCAATTGCCATATGTACCAATATGCAATCATTGCTTGAATTATAGACTTAAGCATTACGATTTTGCATGAGGTTTCAACACAATCCACATCGTGAATTTGCTTGTAACCTTTAGCAACTAATCTAGCTTTGTGTGTGAACACAATTTCATGTTTGATGGTTTTTATCCTTAAAACAAACTTTGCAACCAATAGGTGTGAAACTATTCTTGCAAATCAACAAAATTTCAATTTTGTCATCAAAACATTGAGTATGTTTTATGGCCTCTAACCATTTAAAACATTTGAGTCTATATATGGCCTCTAACCATTTTAGGGAATCTGGGTTTCGTCATAGCTTTCTTACAAGTCACAAACTCATTAATCTACATGATAATAGTTTGACTGCAAGTTGTAGGTTTCTTCACTATCTAATAGAAGAATTGCATAGTTTCAATGACCTGAACTCCATGTTTCTTCACTATCTAATAGAAGAATCTCATAGTTTCAGTGACTTGAACTCTATGCCTACAAGGGTATAGAACATCAAACAACAGAATATCAATAGCCACTTAAAAGTCCTTTGAATATTCTGTTCTCCTTGAAGCACTTGTAAAGTCTTCTAAGAGATGTCTATTCTTTAAAGCCACTTCTAAAGTCCTTAAAGAATACGTGTTCGGATTTTCTAAAGAACTTTGAAAAGCCTCCGGAATCTCCGTTTTATGTTTGTTGTTCACCTTGAAGACTTTCGAGGTCTATTTTCTCCCACTTGTCATTTTGGAAACGAATCTCCAAAAGGACATTATTTCGAGCAAACAAACATTATGTTCTCAAAAATCCGTGGTAGAAACAATACCCTTGTGTCTCATTTGAATAAATCACAATGAAACATATATCTATAATTGGGCCTTAGTTTGTCGAATGACAAACACTAAGCTCCCACTGAGTTTTGCAACTCTCTAGATATATTTTACGAAAAGTTATTCTGAAATTACTTTTCAATAGCTTTGACGAATTTGGTTTAGTTTGGTGGTAGTTGAGCATTTTGTTTTAGAAATTATAGGAAAAGTCTTTATGATTCATCATTAATCGAATCAAGTACTAATTGACTTCGATTATTCCAACTAAGATATGCCATATCTTATGGACCTAGATTGTGAAATTACAACACACAATCATTGATGATCATATTTGGTCTCAAGTAATCATCAACATGATCTAACCTAGATCTTTATGATTTCTTGGCAAGTGGATTTTATACTTTTGAATCTTTGAACTAGCCAAACAGATTCAAACTTATATCACATTGAGTAAATAAACCTATATTCACTCAAATCTGTGTGAAATAATAAAGTCATAAAACCTTTCTTTAGCTTTGAACTCTATTGTCTAGGCGTTCTAACAATATTTCATATCTTTTGTTACTTTCAACAAGTAAGACTAGTTGTCTTAAATTGATTTAGAAATCAATGGACTTTCAAAAGTCCATCAAAATAGAGCTTTTGAATGTTAACTTGTTGATATGGTCTAAGCAACAATGCTAAAGGTTAGTGGAACTCAAATCAAGAGATTGATTTGAACCTAGTAAAGTTTTATTGTTAAAGATTTGTTTGTTTTAATCAAGCATATTGACTCAACCCGTAAATGACCATTTCATTCAAACAAACAAACATTGTTTTTGTTCTTCTGAATGTGAGTCTTTCTGTGTTTGAAAACAGAAATTTAGGTATGCTGATTATGGAACAAAATAGCCATTAAGTTCCAGCCTTTGAAAGGACTTAAAACAAACCAGATGACCCTACAACTAATGTAGCATTGCCATGCTTCATTTCCCACTTGTAGGTCATTAGTGTTGCCTAGCTTCCATTGTTTGAGTTATTACCGAAGCAGTATATTATACCAAGGAAGTTTGATTGCTAGGTCACTTTTCTTTAAACATAAACTTTAAGGTAGAAACGGAATTGTAAATTCCTTTCATTTGTTCCTTGTTTTCCTATTTTTTGTACCCTTTCTTATAGTCTTAAGAATTGAATTCTATAGTGTTGACTTTTATACTTTGTTTAGACATGTCCGATGTCATTCCAACAGAGTTCTTACCATTTTATTTATGTTGAATATTCTGTTTCAACTAGATGATCTTACCAGAAGCTTCTAAAGTTCTCTAAGCATCAATCTATTCGAATGTCGATCTAGGGACTAGACTCATTTGAGGAATAAAATGGACAAAGATATTAGGTTGCTAACCATTGGTAAAGCTGAGCGTTTAAACTCAATGCTTTATGATCTCAAAACTACATTGTATTTTGAATTCACAAGCACCAATTGGTTTGCCATTCGATTTTGATATTCGAAAACAACCATAAAAGTCGATATAAGAAACGTACATTTTAAATTGCTCATTTTCTCTCATTTCTGTGAATCGTTCTTGGATTCACTACCAATCGAGGAAATTTACTGTTACCTTTCTAAAAGAATTTACCGTAGTGCAAGATATTTAATTATAAACAATAATTAAAACATACATTGAAGCATGCAAAGTCTAAACATTTATCATGGTAATAACTTGAAAAGCAATCATGCAATTTAAACAAGTTATTAGCATTTTATTCGAATTTATTGTTCCGGCAGGTGTGAATAAAATGATTCCAAGATCCTAAAATCATTGAAGAACTAAGCACAGTTTGTCGACTTAATCCTAAAACATCTTAGGTAAGAAAAAGCCTTTTGCTAATAGTCTAGAAACTATTCTTGGTTGATAGGTACGTCTAAGAACTTATTAGGTAAACCTATCGATTTTGCCACGACATAAAAGGACTCCTTACTTATATCGTTGAGTTTCACCAAAACTAACATGTACTCACAATTATTTGTGTACCTTGCCCCTTTAGGACCAATAAGTAACACCTCGCTGAGCGAAAACTATTACTAGATTGATGTAAAGGATATCCAAGCATGTGTATATTTTGGCATGGCACCTTTTAACTCAATTTTTAAGTTTGGAACTTAAGGCTCTTACTATGTTGGTTAGATTTTAAGTGAACTAAAATCCTTAATCATGCAACATAATCAAGCTTTGATCTCATGCATTTTAAGACATATTTAAAAGCAATAAATAACTTAAAACATGCATAAGATAAATGTGATCTAGTATGGCCCGACTTCATCTTGAAGCTTTAACTTCAAAGTCCTTCTTGAAAATCTCCGTGGGAGGCACCATTTTCTTCAAATAGGATAAGCTATAATTAACACTAATTACAACTATTTGATGGTACGCAGACCATATTTGAATTGAAAAACAACTTTGGTACTTTAGACCAATTACATTCAAATTAATGGTACGCATACCATATTTTCTATCCTATTTGGGCCATACTAGTCACTTCATAACCTGCAAAACAGTACATATATAATATATACCATTCACCCATTCATTATCATGAATGGCCCACATAGCTGGTTAGTAAAACACATTATGCGTCACATAAACATTTGCAGCAATTAATCAAGGGCACCAATAATCTACAAATTATTCAGTCCTTATTAATTCTAATCAAGTTGTTTTAACCTTAAGGATTTGTAGACCTAATCAAGAGTATATGACTAAAAAGGGCTCCCATTTAAACCAATAAATTCATATGCTTTACTAATTTTAAACATAAAAATGTATTTCTAGTCTAACCGGAAACATACAAATTTAATTAAAATTTAAAGCTCATATAAATTTATAATTGAATCCATAAATTTAATTTAATTTCAGTCGTATTTAAATTAATTCATGATTTTAATTTTAGTAAAATAATTAGAATAAATAAAATTTATTATAATTAAGATATTCAAAATTAAAATCCAAGAAAATAATTTAAATTATTAATTTTAAAATTAATTAAAATTACGTAAACAGAAAATCTCAAATTAAAATTTCAAAACGATCTAATCGCAAAGCAACAACCCCACGCAACGCACGCCCATGGGCCACACGCACACAGCCGTCGCTGACCATGTGCGCGCAGCCCATGCGCTGCGTCGCATCGCTGCTGCTCCCTATAGCAAGGCATCAATCGAACACGCGATCCAGTGCTCGCTGCGCGCGCCAGCGCTCGACGCAACAAGCATGCTGCCGCAGCCCATCGCTGGGCGCAGCGCTCGTCGCACGTCGCAACAAGCAAGCTGCTCGCCATCGCTGGGCGCAGCGCTCGTCGCACGTCGCAACAAGCACGCTGCACGCCATCGCTGGGCGCAGCGCTCGTCGCACGTCGCAACAAGCACGCTGCACGCCATCGCTGGGCGCAGCGCTCGTCGCACGCACACATGCGCTTGTTGCGCGTGAGGCTCCGTGCGCTTGCGCGAGGCAGTGCGCGCTGTGGCGCAGCACGCTTGCTGCCCACACGGGACTGCTCGCTCCTTGCTCTCGCCCTTGCCCATGCGCCCATTGCTCACAGCCCACGACACAAGGCAGGGCTGCTGCCTTGTGCTCGTGCACCATGCCCTTGCTCGCTGCATTCGTACCGCATGGGCGACGAGCTCCCTTGCTCGTCGTCGCATGCCCGCACTATACAACACCCCTTAAGGGTTCCACGTAGCGTCCATTGGTTTGTGCGTGCAAGTTATATGAGCGAATCGCATAAAAATTAAAAATTTATATTCAAAATTAATGACAAATTAATAAATAATATTAATTTCATAATTTTAGGGCGAAAAATCGAAAATTTATTATTTAATTGATTTCCGATTAACATGGATTCAAGTCTAGGTCATAAAAATTTAAAATTTAACATAAACATACAATTTTTATGGTGGTTTTTAATCATAGGTATCTAATTAAATTATAACTAATTATGAAAATCAAATTAATTCTAAATTATTCCAATTTTCAACAAATTAATCATAATTACAAATTAGATTGCATAATTAACAAGGCTAGGCATTCAAACTTGTTAAACATAATTAGTTATAATTTAATTAGATACCTATGATTAAAAACCACCATAAAAATTGTAGGTCAATCAAAAATTCAAGATTTATCAACAAGAATCGCAAATATTTAATTTAACATCTTAAATTTACGAAATTTTGCATTCGAAAAACTAAAACCTCCGAAAAGTCATAGTTAGGCTTCGAATTTGAGAATTCTGGGTTCGGCCGAAAGATAATGTTTTTGTCAAAATTTTAGAATGCCTTTTACATGCGGAATTGACACAAAAATCACTCGATTTGGATGAGTAACGAAGAAACTGCCGAAAAACTGCGTACGTATAATTAAATAAACGCAATTTGCAATTAATTAACAATTACGAAAATTAATCACCCCTTTTTAATTCTTGCAAATTTGTAATATTTAACCATGTTTATGCAATTTAGATTATGAAAATAATAAGAGGCTCGTGATACCACTGTTAGGTTATGATACATATGACAATTCATAAATCATGCGGAAAAACCATAAAGCCAGGAAAGCATATTATATTCACATAATCATTTAGCATAGAATTGATGCATACATGTTGTAGCGTGCCTTCCCTAGCTGCGCCCGAACCGAACAAGAACAAGTCTTTAGGACTCCAAATGTCGTCCCTCCGTAGATAGTCCACAGTACGTCCGGATCCGCCTCAAGTTAGACCAACTAGAATCGCCCTTAAGGTTGCTAGGATTTTCGGCTAGTGTTTGCAAGTGTATGGCTAATTTTATTTCAAAAACTTACCCTTTGAATACTTCAATCGTCACTGTAAATAATGACCCTAGGCACTTATTTATAGAGGTATGGAAAAGGAACTGGAATCCTATTAGGATACTAATTAATTTAATTAGAATCCTGCTAGGACTCTATTTAAATAAACTTTATCTAATAGGTTTAGGATTTAATCTTTTATCGAATCCCGATAGCTTTAGGATTCGCACACGAGCATCGCACGAGCACCGTACACCCGCGCAGGCCTTGCGGCCCACGCTGAGCGCACAGCGCTCGGCCCATGCTACTGTCCGCGCGCGCCCATGGCTTCGGCTAGGCCTGGCTTGCGCTGGGCCTGGTCGAGGCTTTGGCGTGTGTTGGTGATGCGTGTGGCTTGCTGGGCGATGGCCTGGCTTCGTGCTGGGCCTTCGTCTAGCGAGCCTCGTCCGATGCTAATTCATACGATACGCTTCCGATTAAATTCCCGATTTCGGAATTCATTTCCGATACGAACAATATTTAATATTTCCGATTCCGGAATTAATTTCCGTTTCGAACAAATATTTAATATTTCCGTTTCCGGAATTATTTTCCGATTCCGATAATATTTCCGATTATGACAATATTTCCGTTTCCGGCAATATTTCCATTTCCGATAATATTTTCCGATACGTACCATGTTTCCGTTTCCGGCAACATCCACGACTTGGATAATATTTATATTTCCGATACGATCCATATTTCCGTTTCCGGCAATATCATCGTTTCCGGATTATTCATTTCTTGCTTGTGACGATCTCAGCTCCCACTGAAACCAAGATCCGTCGATTCCGAATATCCATAGATAGAGTATTTAATGCCATTAAATACTTGATCCGTTTACGTACTATTTGTGTGACCCTACGGGTTCAGTCAAGAGTAAGTTGTGGATTAATATCATTAATTCCACTTGAACTGAAGCGGCCTCTAGCTAGGCATTCAGCTCACTTGATCTCACTGAATTATTAACTTGTTAATTAATACTGAACCGCACTTATTAGACTTAACATAGAATGCATACTTGGACCAAGGGCATTATTTCCTTCAATTAATACTTTGGTTTTGGGCCTTAATGGTTCCAGTTTGTTAAGTGACCATTAACTATTCAATGTGTTTGAAAGTTAGTTATTTCTGCTGTGTAATTCTGGTAAACAGCTTAGCCGTTATCACGGTGGTGGTAATATCTTGGTAATTCTTTTATATTAGTCGGAAAAAGGGAATTATAAATATAAGGAATTATCAGGGTGTTACAGCAGGAAAATAAACTTTTAAAATATTCTAAAGTTCTGCAAAATCACTTAAATAGTATGAATTACTATTAACTAGCCGTTTAAATCGTAGCTTAAGGAATTACCACTCCGCACTATTATTTAATGCAAAGCAGTTCTTAAACTAAAGCTCAGCAAATACCATTTTGTAGTATTCATTGCTATAAATTGGCCTAAAGCTTCTAAATAGCATTTTGTAACACCCTAATAATTCCTTACTTTTATAAAACCATTTTCCAACTTAAAATAAAGGAATTACTATTGTATTACCTCTACCGTGATAACGGCGCTCTAAGGCTAGTACCAGAATTACGCAGCGGAATTAACTAACTTTCAAATAATAAATAATAGTTAATGACCTCCATACAAGTTGGAACCATAACAGCCCAAACCAAAATACTTTAAAACATAATCCATTAACTAATTAGAACATTATAATCTAGACTAATTAACACTAGTAGAAAAAACCCTTATTGCAGCGGGCTTTTAGACCCCTGTTGCAGCGTACATCGTATGCTGCAACTGGGGGGCCTGCAACAAGTCTGAACTTGTTGCAGCGTACAATGTTCGCTGCTAAAAGGGGTTTTTTGCAGCGTACATATGTATGTACGCTGCAACAAGTGCCAAAAAATTGGCAAAAATTTGGGCTGTTATGGCAAGACTTAACTTTTGGGCTGTTATGCAAAAATTGGCAAAAAATTGGCAAGACTCAACTTTTTGCAGCGTACATTTATTTGTACGCTGCAACAAGTCTGGAATTTTGCAAAAAATTTTTCCCTTGTTGCAGCGTACAATATATATGTACGCTGCAACAAAGCACTTTTGGCGGGAAAATTCTAATTTTGTTTAGGGATACCTAGAGTGTCTTGCACCAAATATAGAAACCTGTCAAAACAATAATAGAATAACGCAACCTATATAACAAATATAAAAACAACAACTGGAGTTTTGTATACTATATATCCCAAAACCAAAGTGCACATATTACATTTAAATATATGTTCCAATTTCAACATAAACATACATTTTAATATAAAATTTATTCTATAACAACTAAACCAACTCGATCAAGCGCGCTAAAGCCAATAATAAATACTTGCTGGTAAAAAACTTAGCCCATTGCTCACGAACCACTTCAAATTCCTCGCATAAGGCGCAATCCTCGGAGTGTAGACCTTTACAAAAACAGAAATTTAAATTAAACATTAGATTAAATACAAATTAAATATCACATTTTAACATTCAAGAAACTAATGACAATTTCCTAATAGTCTAAAATTAGGACCAAACATAACTCAGCATCAAGAAGACAAGAAGAGTATAAAAAACCATCTCCATACTCTATCAGCAAAGATTCAGAGGCATACCTACCATTAATCACAAATCAGAAACATTATAAACAATAACAGTGTCATCCCCCCCCCCCCCCCATATGACATGAGTGTACTATGTAAAAAATGGAATCCTGTATAGAACGGTCTCATATAATTAATTGCGCAAATGTAATGACTTTTTAATTATTTGTAGGGTGACAAAACTACTGACCTTATAATTCTTTTAAGTTTTAAGAGATAACTTTCGATGCCTCAGATCTCACACAAAAGATGACTACGTCAATACTTTACAACATAAGAATCCACAAACAGACTTGCCCCAACAGGAAAAATACAATTTATAACAAATCCAGCCAGCTCCACGCAAACTGATTGCATAGTATCAACAACATACCTGTCCTCTCAGTAACAGGAACAATAAATCCCTCTATGATTATGTAACACTCGAGGAGAACTTTAAAAGACAAGAACTTTTCTCACCTCAAAAATTCATAGGCATCTTCTTCTCTTCCGTGACCAAGATGGCTAATGTTAGAGGGGATTCAGATAGGGGATAACGGAGTGTAACCTTCCCTTCCCTTCCCTTCAGCATAAGATTTTTAAATTCACAAATAAAACACCATTCATCCTTCCAACCTGCCAGGAGCAGCATAGATGAAAAAGTCATTAAAGATAAACTCAAGTAACAAAGGGATTCAAGTCTCGAGACACTCTAAGCTTAGATACTTGCATTCTTTTGAATGAACCCCTTGAAGGAGATACATCGTCAAAGGTCCGATATAACAGCAGCAAAACATTTGGAGAAAAAAAAATACATTTCAAAGGTTCATTGTAGCAAGCCAGGGGTAGAGGTGTATAGACACGCCTATGTTCTATTCATGGAGTAGATAAGAATTGAGATATACATTCTCTGTTCTTTATTATGCAACATGTAGGGGATGCATGGTATTATGGGATCCCGTGAGATGAGGAAGAGACAGAGAGAAAAAATTAGAGGGGACCATGTGATGAGGAGAGAGTAGAAAGATATCATGTGCATATAAGGAAAACTGCAGTAAATATGAAGCTTCCAAATAGAGAAAGATTGCAATTAATATTTTTTTTAATGGAGGAAGTGTAATTTAGCCTTACTCCGGAGCTTTCCGATAGCTGCACTCACCTTTTAAAAGGCACATCCCCAATAGCCATAGACACAGCAAAACATCCATTAACACGAGGAACTCCTCGCAGATTTATTAAAAGAAAATGTCACAAATGCCTTTCTTTCCTTTTTATTAAAAACCTTGAGTTATTTTCCAACACAAAAATTGCCTTCAGAGGATAAGAACGTTTTAAGTTGGTGAAAGCACACACCTTTCATCAATTTTCAGTTCTATCAAGGATTAACTGAAGTGTGTCAAGTGTTGATGCAGTCAAATGTTGAGGAAAACTGAGATTTGATCATAAGCATGTATCCATACCTGAAGCTGAAGGACTAGAATGGGAATCGTTGCCCGTTACTACTGGAGCTGAAGGGGAGGGCTGCACCATGTGTTTCATGCGTCTGAAAAAAGAGAGATTAAAAAAACTCAGAGTAAATGGATATTTATAAACTGAAAAGGAGAATACAGGACAAACAAGATGTCAAAGAAAATCACAGGGAATATAAATTGCTGAAGTAAATCTTTTTTGAAGTTCTTTTGTGGTGAAGGGTGAGCTCTAAGTCTGAACAACAACTATTCTCGCAAGGACCACAGAAAAGTTCTTAAAACATTGGAGAAAATCTAAGACACATCCAATCCCCCCTGATGAGATAAAACCTTCACATACCAATTTACTCAGACGTGCAAATATGCACCTTATAATAGAATACAGTTTAATGAGATTCTGTAAACACAACATATAAGTAAAAGCAGTGCAGTGAGTGTTATAATTCACTTTCAGCTGAGCAAAAGAGTTGCTTCCTTATCTATTTCATGTAAGTAGTTTTTAACTATAAGTGAACAGTTTCTGTTAGTATTCACTCAGAAAAGCACTAGATCTATTGGTATCTGTTTTATTCCTAGAGTTTCCTTCAGTTTTAAGTTTCAAACCACTAGTTTCTACTTTTTAGTACACGATAATTCAATAGCAAATTATGGGAATAAAACGAATACCAATATTGTATAGACTCCTATTGTAAAGGGTCTGGCAGAAAAGACATGACAGTAAGAACAGCTATAACTCTATAACCCTTATTCACATCACATAATGCATGGAGAAGAAACCTAAATGCAACCCTTATTCACATCACAAGATTTACTTCAGCAAGATTTGCAAAATAGCACAGGGAATATAAATTAAAACCTATAAATAGCAAAGGTATGAAGCTAGAAAACCTCATACTTTGTATCAAATTAAATAAGCAAGAACAAAGTAACCCTAGTTTTCTGAACCCCAGATTATTTCATACAGATTCAAACACAAATTTAGATTCTTCAATCAATTAAACAAAGAAATTAACTACATGAACCATAGGCATCAGTAAATCAACTAATTAAATTAATTACAAACAACATTTACCATAATATTTAAACAACAAATCCAACAAAGTTTTCAATAGTTGCATAAATTTAACAAATCAAACAAGATTATACCTCATATGCGCTTGTTCTTTCCTCAAAATCAATCAATTCATTTCGTCAATTAATACTTTATCAAGAAACCGATGAAATTCCAAAATTTGTAGAACGTGCCCTCCTCCAGCTAGGCCCGGGTGTAACAACAACACATGTAGAAGTCTTTCTCTAAACAACCCCTTCACCAACATCACCCCACGCAGAGGCGGTGAGCTAGCTACCGATGTAGTCCGTATCAACTCCACTGACGGGTCTAACCCGGGCCAACTAGTAACCATACCCAAGTACCTCTTTGTTTGTGCACCCAAGTCCTTGTTACAAGGCCTAGCAAAAGGAGTGTCTGGGGTTGCTGCCCTAGGGAAGTCCAAACTCTCTCTCCCTTCTCAATTTTCCTCAGCTTTCCGTATCCCTCAAAAATTCGCGCTATGCTTACCTCCCCTTAGAGAAAACAGCGTCGTCTTTATCGGGGACGGACCTTACAATTTCTCCCCTAATATAGATGTTACAACCTTGCTTTCTTACACTCCCCTTAGAGAAAACCAAATCCGCAGACGTCAAAATTAGGGATGCCAAATCAAACCACCAGTAACATGTGAAGGAAGCATGGGTCTAACAAGAGTAGGAAAACCCTCTTCTTCAAGCTTAGCATTCAGCTTCTCTGCTTCTTCAATTGTGTATTCTCTCACATCATCGCTTGCTATTACTCGATTTGAGAAATCTCTTGCTTTTACTACTCCATAATTCCTAACATACCTAACATTAATTTTGTAACCCCATTCAAATTCAACAAAAAAAACCCCCCAAATTTAATTTTTTTCATCAAATTTAATTGAAAAATTAGGTTACTCACTTTCTGGGTGAAGAAAACCGAGGCAATGAAATTTCAGCATAAACAGGAGCAGGATTGTTTGCAACTCGAGGAGATCGTCTCACTTGTATAATTTGTTTATCCATAATCCGAGGCTTGCTCGCCGTTTTCATCTGTTTCAATTGAAAAATTTAATAAACAAATTAACAGATTATAATTTGTTAAGTATCTTATACTTAACAAACCCAAAAAAAACCCAATCATTCGAACAGACCCTAAAAAAACTCAATCATTCGAACAAACCCTAAAAAAAACCAATCATTTCCCCCAAACAATTAACGAAATGGACCAAAAATAATAGGTATACACCAACATACAAAAAATTGCTAAATCAACTCCAGATCTGGCGATTTGAACCATACACAAGCCCCAACACCACAGACATGTTAATTGACGAATAGATTAGAAATATACCTGTGCAATCGACGACGTTTCTTACGAATTGAGATAGCAAAGACAAACGAACTATAGGAGGAGATAGAGTCTGGATATAGCTTAGTTTTCCGAGCAGGGAATGACTTCGCCGGTTGTTTTTTCGAGTAGGGAACCACCGGTGAGAGGCGAGGAAATTAAATAGACTCTTGCTGGACTACCACCGGCGACGGGCGAGACCCAGCGGCGACGACCACTGGTGAGAACCACCGGCGAGAAGCAGGGTAAGCCGAGAGAAGGAGAAGGGAGTACTGAGAGTGGGATATTCGCTGCGAAATTGGTATGAGGTTTGAGATAGAAATATATGTTTGGTCTGAGTTAAAGTTGCAGCGAAAAAAATTTACAAATATGTTATTGCAGGGGGCTTTTACCATGTACGCTGCAAAATAAAAGGCCTATTGCAGGGGGCTTTTATTATGTACGCTGCAAAAATCTCTTTTGCAGGGGGCAATTAATTTGTACGCTGCAACAACCCTTTAAAGGGTTTGACCCGCGTTGACCGACTGGTTGTTGAAGCGTATTAATACTTGTACGCTGCAACAAGGGGGTTGCAACAAGGGTTTTTTCTACTAGTGTAAATAAATAGAGTTTTAAAACAATGTAAGAGAAAACAACCCGCTCAACCAATCCCCATGCTAGATAACTTCTCTTGGAAGTCATCTCTACAAACCTGTTTATTAAGATTCTACTCCTCAACAATGCAAATGCAAATTATGGATCATCATAGAGTCATTAAGGCAAAAGCCATGACCAAAACACAAAGCACGTAATCAACGAAAGCTGAGTACAAACAAGCTAGAATGAAATCATATATCTAACATACTTAATTCCAACGGTACATTAGATTACATGCGAAAGCCAATTAAGTAAACAATCAATCATGAATACAAGACTCGACTCTTGACATGACTTTTGACTCATAGGTTAATTAGAATAATTTTCGAACGGGCCTAAAAGAAATATCCATAAAGGAAGAGTGTTGGGAGCCCTCCAAACACCATAATAATAATAACCCAGTTGTCGGACCATACCGACATAATTCCAGCGCGTAAAAGAAATGAAACAACGTCTTGTATCATTCATAGGAGTACAAATCCCTTGGTAAGATACTCCCCCCATTGTTCATACTCAAGTTTTATACATTCCAAGAGTTTTGAAGCTTGTTCCGGTTGCACGTTACGTTTATTAATATTTTATTCACAAAGCCAACTCGAGACACAATCAAGCAAAGCATTTAATAAACGAACAACCAAACAATAGTCTGTTAAGATCCTTAGGACTTGTGATCAATCATTCAAAACTCAAGTGAAATTACTCCCATTGTTTCTTCTCAACATACCGTTGAGTCCACAACATGTCTGTTAACATGCGGGTTGTGCACTAGGCACGAATAATTCCTAATTCAATTCACCTTGACACATTCTACAAATGCAGTGGCTTACGTGAGCATACCCTTCATATGTAGCTTAATAAATATGACTTGTAAGTCTACCCTACAAATGTTGTGGCTTACATGAGCATACCATTCATATGTGGTAAATAAAATGGTGCAACTAGGCACAATATACTTGGCTCATAAAATGCTAGACATTACGTACAATAGCATAAATCATTCCTTGCATGCGAATAAAACCATACATGCATAACCATACTTGGATAACATGCTTGTTATTTAAATTCAACAAAGATAACCAATCATAACATGCTTGTTGACTTCAATTCTTGTTGACTTCAATTCTTGTTGACTTCAATTTAACAAACATAAATAATACTCTCTCTGTATTTATTTAAGGGATACACTTGGCTTTTTCGGCCGTATTTATGTAAGAGATACACTTGTCATTTTTATTAACTTATAAACCCCAACATCTAATTAAATAATCTATCTACACCCCACTCCCACCCCCCACCCACTAAAATGACATGGGTCCCACTTGTTTTACTTATTAAAATATCTACCCAACCCCACTTGTTTTATTACTTTATTTCATTTAATTCTTCTTCTTAATACCCGTGTCTGGCCAAGTGTATCTCTTAAATAAATACGGAGGGAGTATCCAAAACATGCTTGCTCACACAATCAAACATGAATCCATAATAATCCAAGTAACGTGAATCACCATATAAAAATCACACATGTATTCACATGAAAAAATAGGTGGCCACCCTAGACTTGTACGTACTTTGAATACCTAAGTACGGGGGCCACTCCTATCATTAAAATAATAAAACTTAATTATTATCCATGTTCATTAAATTTCCAGCAACTTTATTTAGTTTTAAAATGCTTGAATTAATTAGAAATTAATCGTTAATCATTAAAATACTAATTCTAATTAATCGTTTAAAATCCTAGCATGAAATTTAATTAATTTGATGCTTAAAACCATTAAAAATTGACACTTTAAGTCTTAAAACGAATCTGAAAATCATAATTGATTTCCACAATTAAAATCATCATCTAATTATGTTAATCAATTAGCCATAAGGTAAGCCAAAACCCTAACCCTAAATCATCATTAAAATCATTAAAATCCATAAAAATTTAAGCATTATTTAATACTCACTCTGTTCCTTAATGTTCTAACCATTTGGGATCTTGACACTATTCACAATGGAAGGAAATCTCTTGAATTACTACCAATACATAATATAGTCATGTGGGGTCTTATTTGATTCGTCTCAATGAGCACTTTGACAATATAAAAATTTTATAATTTTTAATAACACATAATTAGAGATATTAATGATGTAAAATGCGCATTGGTAAATGTGCCAAGAAATGGGTAGAACATTTAGTAATAGAGGGAGTAACTCAAATCTGAAAATTAATATGAAAAATAGTCCTGAACATTCTAATTATCCAAATCCTCAACTTTGGTATTCATAACCAATCCCAGCATAATAATTAAACAAAATCCAATAATAATCATAATTTAAAACATAATTTAAAATTGAGAAGATTAGGAAGAAGAAGAATTATACCAAGCAGGCCCAAAGCACGAAACGATCACGAATTAGTGTGACCGGATGCAAAAAGAAACGGACGAACAAGAGGAAGGAAGCACGACAACACAACAGCGGTGCTATTGTTGCGTGCGAGTGTGCGGATGTGCGGCAGTAGGGGCGCGAGCACACGACAGGAGAAACAAGGGAGGGGGAGCAGAGCGCGCTGGGCGTTGGCGTTGGGCGAGTGAGCAGGGGCGCTGGGCGTCGAAGCAGATAACACGCAGCAGCAACAACAACGAGGGCACGCGAGCGGTGCGTTGCTCGGGCTGGGCGCACGAAAGGGAAGAGGAGAGAGGAGGGGTGCCGTGTAGGGGAAGAAAGAGAGAGGAGGGAGAATTCGAGGGTTTGTAAATTAACAAGTGGGGATTTGTGAGGTATCAAGAGGTATTTATAGTTTTCGTATCCCTTGATGGGCTAGGTTTTAGGAAACTCCTTTCGGGCTTCATTAAATCAAAGTCGGGTTTGCTTTAGTTGGTTTGGGCTAGAATTGAATAGGTTATTGAATTATTCTCTTGGGCTCCTTATAAAAATTGGATCAGGCTTTAAAATAATTCAAATCGTTTTGATTTCCAAACCCAAATAAATTCACAACTTGAAAATTATATTCATTTCGTAACTAATTAAAAAAAATAAGTACTTTTATTTATTAAATACATTTAAATAACTTATTTAAAAGCGATTTCAATTTATAAAATAATAATAATGCTTTATAAATATAATAACATATATTTTATAATTACTTAAAAATACGAGGTATTACATTAAGGCTCTATTCTATTCACCTTATTCCCACTTATTTTAGGAAAAAACTAATTTCAAATAAGTCCAATTAAGTTCAATAAAAATAAGGTTTACCCAAATATGAAAGACTTAATCCTTCAAACAAAATATATATATATATATATATATATATATATATATAAAGAACGTCACGTGTGAATCCTGGTGTGTCCTAAACTTTAGTTATTTTTATTTTTTAAAATTATCTACTCCGATCCATTAAAAAAAATATGCACGTGGTCTATATTATACGTAGTATTCATTTGAATTTCTAAAGCAATCTTATATCTGAATTGGAACCAATTTCCTTTCCAAGTGAGTGGACTAACTATACAATCACAGCCCTCTCCAAATGAGTGACTAATTAATATATTGAAAATCCAATAGGTCGCCTAGTACCATACCAAATAAAAAGCGTAAAATGGGCAAAATAAAACTCTGTATTTTGTGATGGCAAAGAAGATTAAGAATATTGTAAAATTCTTTTGGAAATAAAAATAATAATATATACCAATATTTTCTCACGTGATCACCTTTTTAGGAGTTTATCACCCGATAGTGGTTATTCTAATATTTTGGGAAATATCCTCTTAAAATTTATCAATTATTTCGTATTAAAAAATAGTTATAATTCGCAATACAGTAAATTTACGATCACAAATTTAGTTATTCATTGCAATGCAAGCTTTATATTTTATTTCACAAATTGGCAAATTTATTAAAAAACTTAAAAGACAAAATTAGAAATCTATGAATGTGTAAAAAATTAAACTTTTAACTATATTTTGTATTATGGATTGTAATTAGTGCAATTACACGTGAGATTTTTTAACAATTGATTGTAGTATAACCAACTAGTATAGGACCCGTGCGATGCACGATTTACAAATTTTAGCTTTAAGTGCGAAGTTAAATTAGTTTAGAAAAAAAAAGTGAATTTTTCATTCTCATTTACACCCGTCACCCATAATTTCATGTTAGGTATAAAAATCAATTAACATCCTATACTATCTCATTTTTTTTATCGTGTTACCCGTACCCATTTGGTTACATGCCTCATTAGTTTTTATTAGAGATGGACAAGAGTCGGGTCTGACCTAGCCCATCCTGACAGCCAATAGTGGGTTACGTGGGCCAGACCCACTTACGACCCATGACACAATGTGTCGTGGGTCGAGTTTTTTCAACACAACCCATTTCTACCGACCCCATCGAACTCGCCA
Source organism: Spinacia oleracea (assembly GCF_020520425.1). Classification (NCBI taxonomy): domain Eukaryota; kingdom Viridiplantae; phylum Streptophyta; class Magnoliopsida; order Caryophyllales; family Amaranthaceae; genus Spinacia; species Spinacia oleracea. The sequence continues at coordinate 155,935,478 of NC_079490.1, read as the reverse complement.
CAGCCTACAACCGCACACCCGACACATCCAACCCAACACCCGAACCCAACCCACCAATACACAAACTCAACCCACCGAACCATTTCTAATTTAAACTATTTTGTATGTTTAAAATGCTAAAAAATCTAATTTTATTGTTTAATTATACATTAACCACACTTATGTGAGTATGTGAATAACATATATTAATTTATTTAAATTCATATAAAGTTTGTAACTTTTTAACGCATAAAAAATCGTGTAAACCCACCTAACCCACATCAGTTCCTAAAACTCTTCTAAACCCACCAGAACCACCTAATACACTGGCCCATCGGAGTCACATATGGCATAAACCTGCCGTAACCCACCAAACCCATCGAACCCACTCGACACACACAACCCACCACGACCCATGTAATCCACGACCCATCATGTACTTTGTCCATTTTTTCTGACACAACCCACGACTCAACCCACCCTGGTTTAACTACGGAGGTTTGTGTGTTAATTATCCCCGCCCCATGACCCACCAAACTCACTCATGAGCCATCCAACACGCCACGTTGGCCATCTCTAGTTATTATCCCACTTCAAATTCATATCTTATCTGAAATTTCTTTTACCTTACATAGTAACTTTAAAATTTAAATATGAATCTATATAAAATGTGCAGTATATCTACTCACTTTTGAGAATGTTGAACTTATTTTATTAAAAAAATATTTTACTAACTATAAAAATTATGGAAATATTCGGAACAAATGATTATAACTTATATTAAATATGTGTTTTCTTCACCCTTGAAAAAAAAGTTATATGTTCAGATATTATGTCTTTTTTTATTGTGTTACCCGTATCATTTTGTTGCCCACCTCATTTTCTTACTTGCTCTATTTAAAGTTTACTCTTTTGAAATCAGTTATGATCAAATCCAATAAGTCTCATTAGGTCTATTAAATTTAATCAAGTCCAAATCCAATAAGTTTAGATAAATTTAAATTTATTTTAAATAAGGTGAAAATAATGCACCCTACCTCCATTTTTCTTTATTCCATTTGTTTTTTATGTGATCAAAATAAAATTTAAAAAATTGGTTGTACTTTGTAGATTGTATTTATGAAGAAAGAAACTACATTGGCTAAAACTCAAAACCAAACCCACCAAGTCACCATGCAGAATATTATTTTATCTGTATAAATGTTCATCACTTATCAAACCACACTACTTATTCACGTCTAAACATGGCGGAGATAAATGAATGTCCATTAAATCTGTTCCACCGATTTTTTTATTTTAATTATGATTTAACATATTTATATGGAGATATTGTAGATAATAATGTCATGCAATTGAGAATAATATTTCTCATAAAGTCATAATATCTTAGATATTAGTTACTTTATTTGGATATAGTGTTCGTATTTTATTGATATGTTTCCATTGTATACTTCGTGAAAGGTTAATAATAAAAATTAAAACAACCATTAACAAATTATTACTAACAACTTAGTGTTATATTGTCAAATCGGTTGTTGAGTATTCCACGATTTTGGTTAATATGAATAACATAGTAGCGCTCAAAAGAACGAAGAGTAGTATATGCTAAAATGCTTTCATTGATTGATAGACACAAAATGTTTTCATTCCTTGATTATATTATATAGGGAAGGTAAACTAATTTTAATTTATCGCAAACTTGCATTAAAATTTAATTGTTTTTCTATAGTAGTACATTTTATCAAATATAAAAATAATTTAAGTTTAAGATTCATATCTTGTGTACTCTTACATAAATTATTCCCTCTAGGAAATTACTATGCAATACGGAGTACATATTATTAGTAACAATAATATGATGCTTGTTTATAATTCTTATTTTAAAAATATGTATAGATATTCAATTCCATTCTATAAAGACGTGAGAATGTAAAATAAAATTTTATAATGGATTAAATAAGTACATATATATGTTAGTAATGTTGTCAATGATATTATTGTGTATAAAGATATTGCATAAAATTGTATTCCATGATAAAATATTCATGATATATTATTTAAGAAAAATATACATGATAAGATACAATTTTATTAGGTAGTACTCCATATAATTAAGATATTAGGTGTCAATTTCCTATGTACGTAAAAAATTGAATTTTTTTAAAATTACTTTTCCATATTGATAAGTCATTGTTACCATGAAATATAATGCATTCAATTTAGTATGACAATAATTTATCTATTAGTTAATTTATGTGTAATATAATTTTATGTATTATAAAATGAGCAAATAAAAGAGAAAGGTATACTTGTCAGGACCATGTAATCAGATTTTTAGTTTGAGGAAAATAACATACTTATTTATTTATACATAATTATAAGAACTTTAAGAATGGAATCTTGATAATTTACATATATATGTAAATTTTTAAGATATTTCAATATCAAAAGAATATTTACGATTTTTAACAACCAGCAATATATTTCAGGTGCATATTTTTCCTTAAATACGACAAATAAATTTATACTTATGCACAATATTTGCAATATTGATATTTTCTTATAATCTATTTAGATACGACAAAATATTTGCGGAATAGTTTAGATAATAAGTATTTCATTCAAATTTACTTGAACGTAAACAATTAGTATGCAATACTTTTTGTTGTTTGATTCTATTCAACATGCGCTATAAAAAAGAAAGTGTCTTAGTTGTTTGATTCTATTAAAGAGGCGATATGCTGCTATTAATAAAAGTAACCAACTTCTCTTTCAATCTTGTTCGGTTGTTCCTCGTATGGTTTAATCTATTTAGATACAACAAACTTTTTGCACAATAGTTTAGATAGTTCAAATTTACTTGAACGTAAATAATTAATATGCAATACTTTTTGTTGTTTGATTCTATTAAACAGGCGTTAAACAGGCGTTATGCCGCTATTAATAAAAGTAGCCAACTTTTCTTTCAACCTTTATCGGTTGTTCCTCGTGTTGTTTAATGTTGAACAATGGAGCTCTTTTATGGATTATTGACATTATTGGTATTGAATTACTTTTTTGTTTTTGATGTTATAGATCGATTTGCATTGGTTTGGGTGGTGGTCTTACATTGGGAAGAGTTTGAGAATTGTTTATTTATATTGTAGAGAATAATTTCATAAACTGTACTTTGAAAACATACTTTGAAATATGATATTGGACTATAAGCTAAAACATATTTCGTAATATGATAATGAACTGAAATATATATTCCGTATAATTGATTTGTTTGCCAGAAAATATTTTTAGAATGTATATTATCAGTAGAATTTTTAGGATTTGTAATCAAAATAAATAATACACTTTCTTAAATAAAATATTTTAATTCTCTCAAAAAAAAAATTATTATTTTTAATTAAAAAGAGAGGCGAATCAATTAGTGACACTTGTCATCACCACATTGATTTCCTCTCTTTTATTATATTATATAGATGGAGTAAAATAACATTTTAATTACGATAATGATGATTATTTAGAGCTTAATTATAATTTTTGGCTATTGCACCCAATCTTTGCAGGGGTATATTATATCAACGAACTGTTTAGTTATTGGAAAAATTAAGCTCTAATAATCTCATCTAATAAATTATATTTTTTTTGATAGAGTATTAGTGTTTTTTGGTGGAAAATGATGTGAGAAGTATTATTTTATGATTTCAAATTTTGTACCAAATGTCTTGCACTCACAATGTGTATAATAAATTTATTATACACCAAGATAACTTTATCCATTCTTTTTGTAACATTTACTTTAGATTTTGTAACTTTTACCTAGTTATTGATTTTGTAATATTATTAGTGATTTTAAACAATTTTTTTTAAATAAAATGAAAAATTTATCACTAAAAATAGATAACTTTTACGTATATAAGAGTAACTTTTAAGAATTTTGAGTCAACTTTTACTCCTATGTACAATATTTATTATACACCACTTGTAAAAAGATTTGTGCATCCTGTACCTTAACAAAAAATTTGTTGTTATGGATAATAGCATATGTTTTATACTATCTTCATCTTTATTTTAATAATTTTAATTCATATTTATACAAAAAAAAAGTAGCTCAGTACATACTTAAATCAAAGAGATACTATGAAGTATTTCGTATGTTCCAAGCATGAAATAATTACAACAAAACTACAAAATATGTTCCAAGTGTAATATAATTATATCAAGGATATTAAAACTACCTTTTATTGATTTAAGTAAATATATATTCTAAACACTCCTTATGTTAATAAACACTTTGTTTCTTTCTCTATAAATAATACTAATTGTAGTTTAACATAAATTATACCGTAAGAGTATTAATCTCTATTTTCTATTCGTCAGAGTTTTTAACATAAGCATGCTGCCTAAAATTAAATTGATATTAATCAGCTCTCTTTCTTTCTCTCTCCTATCTGTTTACATAAACACGGAATAGAATCTAAATATTAACATGAACATGGTGGAATTATAAAAGACATGCTTAATTAGAAAGAATACGTCAGAGTATTACGTATTTAGGAGGAGATATCATATCTAAGGAAATTTCAATAATTACTGACTACTACCTATGGATGTCAGTGGGACGGGTTTTGCAGGAGACCTGCCTCGCATCTGCCCCAAGTAGGCGGAGATGGAGGTAGATTTAGCGGGTGATGGGGCGGGGATGAGTATAAAAATCGTACCTGCCATGGGTGATGGGGCGGGTGTGGATTTTGTGCTGAACCCGCCCCATCCCCACTCGCCCCGCTTCACACCCGCCATGAGTGATGGGGTGAGTTTGGATTTATTTGCATCTTTAGGGGATAATATTAATTTAGGTTAGATTTTTAAGTTTTTTGTTTGAATTTTTTTGTTATGACGAGTTATATTTTCGATTATATATGTTACTTTAGTCATAAGGTATTTTTTTAATACTTAACTTTCATTACTCCGTATATATGACAAATGCTTTCTAAATAAGAAAAATTAGGCGGGTATTAGTGCGGGTATGAAACGGGGATAAGATGGGGATGGATACCCAGTTGGTTGGTGGGGCGGGGATGAATTTTAGCTTACATCCATTGGGGCGGGGATGGGGATGAATTTTTTACCCGCCATGGGTAATGTGGCGGTAGACCTGTCAAACGGGTCGGTCGGGTCGGGTTGTAAAAATTTACTTTCGGGTTCGGGTTGAATCGGGTCGGTCACTTTCGGGTTCGGGTTTACAAATGCTTGTTCAAGACCCAGAACTTTCGGGTTCGGGTCGACCCAACGGGTTGAGAGATTTTAAAACGCGCATTATATTTTCATTAATTTAGGTGAAAAATATACAAAATATTAGCACAAGTTAACAAATTTTCCTACGAAAGTTTATATTTTGTCAAATTCAATCATAAAATGGCGTATAATTCAAATTAAAATCATATTACACAGAATAATAGTAAAAACAACGTGTCTTTTATGCTTGAATTTTCTCATAATCTCATTTATTACTATAAATACAATGATTTTCAATCGGTCGGGTCTAAAACGGGTTCGGTCGGGTTTTGACCCATTCCTTTTCGGGTTGTTCGGGTTCGGATAAAATCGGGTTACAGGTCACAAAATCTTGTTCAGGACCCAGTATTTTCGGGTCGGGTTCGGGTCGGTTTTCGGGTCGGGTCGATTTTTGACAGCTCTATGTGGCGGGGATGGGGATGAAAATTTTAGGTGGGGATGGGGATGGAGGGACCTACATCCGCATCCGCCCCGCCCCATTGACATCCTTACTACTACCTCTGTTTTAAAATGATCTTCACACTTTCCGTTTTAATCCATTTCATAATGTTTTTTTTTTGGCAAATAAAATATATATATTTTTTCCAAAAATAGGTGTTACAACAAGCCAACAAACCCCCAAGCCTGAGAAAACTCCCTCATCCAACATGAAGAGGAAAACACAAGCAGATTACACCATTTTTACATAATATGAGAAGTCATCTCTTCATTACTCCTACTAGCAGAATCAAACAAGATCCTACTAACTATAGCATGACAGGAATCAGTCCTCTTATTGAAGATCTTCAGGTTTCTTTGCAGCCAGACATTGTAAACTATTTCAGTAAAGATAATGCTGCACAACTTGTCCTTTGCCTTCTTGCTTCTGCACTTCTTTGTTGCCCACTTGATTTCCTCTGCATAGGAAGGTCTCCTTCCAGTTTGTCCCACTTTCTGAAGCACAACATCCCAAATTTTCTTAACATGGTCACAACTAAAGAACAAGTGATCTTCAGATTTTGTAGTTTGTTGACAAAGGCTGCATGTATCTGTTAGGTTATGATACATATGAATAAACATAAATCATGCGGAAAAACCATAAAGCCAGGAAACATATTTTTTACACATAATCATATAGCATAATTTAGGTGCATACACTTTGTAGCGTGCCCTCCCTAGCTGCGCCCGAACCGAACAAGAACAAGTCTTTAGGACTCCAAGTGTCGTCCCTCCGTAGATAGTCCACAGCACGTCCGGATCCGCCTTAAGATTGACCAACTAGAATCGCCCTTAAGGTACTATAATTTTCGGCAATTATGGGCAAGAATGTGACTGAATTTTTGCTCTCAAAATCACTTTGAATACTTCAAAAAACTCGTTATAAATTGTGAACCCAGGCCACATATTTATAGGGGTATGGAAAGAGAATTGGAATCCTACTAGGATACGAATTAATTAAATTAGAATCCTAGTAGAACTCTTATTTAATTAATTTATCTTTTAGGATTAGGAATTTAATCATTTAAACGAATCCTATACGCTTTAGGTTTTATATGTGAACACAAACACACACGCACGCACAACAGCCCATGAGGGGCGCCATGCGCGCGCGCGCGCAGCCCACGAGCACTCGCAGCCCACTGCCACGAAGCCCACACGCTGCCGCAGCCTTGGCGCGCGCTGGGCCTGCCTTGCGGTGGGCCTGGCGCAGCCTTGGCTGGTGCGTTGTAGCGCGCGTTTCTCTTGCTGGACGTGGGCCTAGCTTCGTGCTGGGCCTTCGTCTAGCAAGCTCGTCCGATGCTAATTCGTAAGACGCGCTTCGGATTAATTTCTCGATTCCGGATTTCATTTCCGATACGAACAATATTTAATATTTCCGATTCCGGAATTAATTTCCGTTTCGAACAAATATTTAATATTTCCGTTTCTAGAATTATTTTTCGATTCCGATAATATTTCCGATTCAGACAATATTTCCGTTTCCGGCAATATTTCTATTTCCATTAATATTTTCCGATACGTACCATGTTTCCGTTTCCGGCAACATCTACGACTTGGATAATATTTATATTTCCGATACGATCCATATTTCCATTTCCGGCAATATCATCGTTTCCGGAGTATTCATTTCTTGCTTATGACGATCTCAGCTCCCACTGAAACCAAGATCCGTCGATTCCAAATATCCATAGATGGAGTATTTAATGCCATTAAATACTTGATCCGTTTACGTACTATTTGTGTGACCCTACGGGTTCAGTCAAGAGTAAGCTGTGGATTAATATAATTAATTCCACTTGAACTGAAGCGGCCTCTAGCTAGGCATTCAGCTCACTTGATCTCACTGAATTATTAACTTGTTAATTAATACTGAACCGCATTTATTAGACTTAATATTATATGCATACTTGGACCAAGGGCACTATTTCCTTCAGTCTCCCACTTGTCCTTAGGGACAAGTGTGCATTTCCTAATTCCTTTGTCGCTCGATGCTTGCTCTTGAACATAAGGTAAGAGTTGTCATCCTTATTATGTCCAGAGGTGTTTCTCGGTTTCAGAGTTCAACTGGTCAAATAAACAGATAATCATAGCCTATGATTCATCCGAGCACGGCCATGCATTTTACAGTTTCTAGCTCTCCGAGTGGTCTTGTACAACTTTTAAGCATCTCATCCCGATTTATGGGAGGACAATCCCAATCTTGCGATCTTGAGATTAGACTTCGTTTGATAGGTGATTAACTGAGGGTTGCCTTTATAGCCTCCTTTTACGGTGCGACGGTTGGTCAACGTCAAAGTAACCAGTTCTCAAACAAGTAATCTCAAATCACTCAGGTATTGAGGATTTAGTGTCTAATAATTTTAATGAAATTTACTTATGACAGATTTTCATCTCTTACAGTAAAGTTTCATAGGTCTGTCCGATACTAGTCTTCCCAAAGTAAGTATCTATGCAAATGGTTATGACATTGCCATGTCCACATAGTTCAAGAAACAGAACTACTAGTCATCTTGCATTCTAGTCGTCTAACGTTTTCTATGCGTCCAATTTTATAGAAAACTCCGACCAGGGACCATTTTCAACTTTTGACATTCAAGTTCACTTGATAGACATTTCTTAGTCACAGGACTGGTCCTGACAGTCTATCTTGAATATTTCGTCAAATTGAAGGGACTCATCATTTAATAAACCACAAATTAAATGGAAAAATGAATTCTATTGATTTATTGTGAATGATTAACTAATAATGTTTTACAAAGAATTAAACTCTAAAACTTTAAAACATTAAACAAGGACATCAAAGCCATTCTCCAATATGCTTAATTCCCATAGCTGCAGTGTGCGAGTTGTGCTTCGCCTGCGGCAGAGGTTTAGTCAATGGATCTGATATGTTGTCATCAGTTCCAATCTTGCTTATCTCGACTTCTTTTCTTTCAACGAACTCTCGTAGAAGGTGAAATCTACGAAGTACATGCTTGACTCTTTGGTGGTGTCTAGGCTCCTTTGCCTGTGCAATAGCTCCGTTATTGTCACAATACAGGGCTATTGGTCCTTTAATGGAGGGTACTACACCAAGTTCACCTATGAACTTCCTTAGCCATATAGCTTCCTTTGCTGCTTCATGTGCAGCAATGTACTCCGCTTCAGTTGTAGAATCCGCAATGGTGCTTTGCTTAGCACTTTTCCAGCTTAATGCACCTCCGTTGAGGCAGAAGACAAACCCAGACTGTGATCTGAAATCATCTTTGTCGGTTTGGAAACTTGCGTCCGTATAGCCTTTAAAAATTAATTCATCATCTCCACCATAGACCAGGAAGTCATCTTTGTGCCTTTTCAGGTACTTCAGAATATTCTTGGCAGCAGTCCAATGTGCCTCTCCTGGGTCTGACTGGTATCTGCTCGTAGCACTGAGTGCGTACGCAACATCCGGGTGTGTACATATCATAGCATACATTATTGAACCAATCAATCATGCATACGGAATCCCATTCATTCGTCTACGCTCATCAAGTGTTTTTGGGCACTCAGTCTTGCTTAGAGTCATTCCATGAGACATGGGTAGGTAGCCTCGCTTGGAGTCTGCCATCTTGAACCTATCAAGTACTTTATTGATATAAGTGCTTTGACTAAGTCCAATCATCCTTTTAGATCTATCTCTGTAAATCTTGATGCCCAATATGTACTGTGCTTCTCCTAGATCCTTCATTGAAAAACATTTTCCAAGCCAAATCTTGACAGAGTTCAACATAGGAATGTCATTTCCGATAAGTAATATGTCGTCGACGTATAATACTAGAAAATCAATTTTTCTCCCACTGACCTTCTTGTATACACAAGATTCGTCTGCGTTCTTGATGAAACCAAAGTCACTGACTGCTTCATCAAAACGTATATTCCAGCTCCTGGATGCCTGCTTCAATCCATAGATTGATTTCTTTAGCTTGCATACCTTTTTAGCATTCTTTGGATCCTCAAAACCCTCAGGTTGTGTCATAAACACAGTTTCTGTTAAAACGCCGTTTAAGAAAGCGGTTTTGACATCCATCTGCCATATTTCGTAATCGTAATATGCAGCGATTGCTAACATTATCCGAATAGACTTTAGCATTGCAACTGGTGAAAAGGTTTCATCGTAATCCACACCGTGGACTTGCCTGTAACCTTTTGCGACCAACCTAGCTTTGAAAACTTCAAGTTTCCCATCCTTGTCCTTTTTCAGTTTGAAAACCCATTTGCTTTCAATGGCTTGGTAGCCATCTGGCAAATCGACCAAATCCCATACTTGGTTTTCAGACATGGAGTCTAATTCAGATTGCATGGCTTCATGACATTGCTTGGAGCTAGGGCTCGTCATAGCTTGTTTGTAAGTCGCAGGTTCATCACTTTCAAGTAATAGAACATCATAGCTCTCGTTCGTCAAAATGCCTAAGTACCTTTCAGGTTGAGATCTATATCTCTGCGATCTACGCGGGGTTACATCTCTAGATTGACCATGATTCTCACCAGATACTTCTAAAGATCTTTGAGTTTCATCCTGAATGTTATCTTGAGCATTCTCTAGAGTTTGTTGTTCGACTCGAATTTCTTCGAGGTTTACTTTTTTCCCACTTGTCATTTTGGAAATGTGATCCTTTTCCAAAAAGATACCATCTCGAGCAACAAACACCTTGTTCTCAGATGTATTGTAGAAGTAATACCCATTTGTTTCCTTTGGATATCCCACAAGGATACATTTGTCAGATTTTGGATGAAGTTTGTCTGAAATTAATCGTTTGACGTATACTTCACATCCCCAACTCTTAAGAAAAGATAATTTTGGAGGCTTTCCAAACCATAACTCATATGTAGTCTTTTCAACAGCTTTAGACGGAGCTTTATTTATAGTGAGTGCAGCTGTATTTAGTGCATGTCACCAAAATTCTATTGGAAGTTTGGCCTGACCCATCATTGATCTAACCATGTCTAGCAAGGTTTTGTTCCTCCGTTCCGACACACCGTTCCATTGTGGTGTTCCAGGAGGAGTCAATTCTGATAGAATTCCATATTCTTTCAGATGGTCATCAAATTCATAGCTCAGATATTCATCGCCTCTATCAGACCGCAGTGCCTTAATCTTCTTGCCTAATTTATTCTCTACTTCACTCTGAAATTCCTTGAATTTGTCAAAGGATTCAGACTTATGCTTCATTAGGTAGACATAACTATATCTACTGAAGTCATCAGTGAAAGTGATAAGGTAGCTGAAACCACCCCTATAATTTGTACTCATTGGTCCACATACATCTGTATGTATTAAACCCAATAGTTCAGTTGCTCTTTCTCCAACTTTAGAGAAAGGTTGCTTTGTCATTTTGCCAAGTAAACATGATTCGCACTTACCATAAACCTCTAAGTCAAATGGTTCTAGAATTCCTTCCTTTTGAAGTCTTTCCATGCGTTTCAAGTTCATATGGCCTAATCGACAATGCCACAGATAGGTGAGATCTGAATCATCCTTTTTGGCCTTTTTGGTATTTATGTTATAAACTTGTTTGTCGTGATCTAATAAATAAAGTCCATTGACTAATCTAGAAGATCCATAAAACATCTCTTTAAAATAAAACGAACAATTATTGTCTTTTATTAAAAAGGAAAATCCCTTAGCATCTAAGCAAGAAACGGAAATGATGTTTTTAGTAAGACTTGGAACATGGAAACATTCTTCCAGTTCCAAAACTAGCCCAGAGGGCAACGACAAATAATAAGTTCCTACAGCTAATGCAGCAATCCGTGCTCCATTTCCCACTCGTAGGTCGACTTCACCCTTGCTTAACTTTCTACTTCTTCTTAGTCCCTGTGAATTGGAACATAAGTGTGAGCCACAACCTGTATCTAATACCCAAGAAGTTGAATTAACAAGTATACAGTCTATAACGAAAATACCTGAAGATGGAACGACTGTTCCGTTCTTCTGATCTTCCTTTAGCTTTGGACACTCTCTTTTGTAATGGCCTATTCCATCACAATAAAGACAGCTTGATGTGGACTTGTCCTGCTTTGGTTTAGCATTGCCCTTTGACTTTCCACTTTTCGTGAACGGTCTCCCTTTAGCCTTAAGTAAATCTTTGGCTTCACAGTCCAGTATTATTTTAGCCTTTCGAACAAGGTGAACAAATTTTGCAACTGTTTCTTCTCTTGGTTCACTTAGGTATAGTTGCTTGAAGCGACCAAACCCACTATGCAGTGAATTGAGCAAGATAGAGACTGCCATCCTTTCGCTTATTGGTGTTCCTAGCAAACTTAGGCGATCAAAATATGAAAGCATAAGATCCACATGGAACCTTAGTGGGACGCCTACCCTTTGTTTAGTGTGAAGGAGCTGAACATGTGTTTCTTGGACTTCCTGTTAGGTTATGATACATATGACAATTCATAAATCATGCGGAAAAACCATTTAGCCAGGAATACATATTATTTACACATAATCATATAGCATAGTTTAGATGCATACTCTTTGTTGCGTGCCTTCCCTAGCTGCGCCCGAACCGAACAAGAACAAGTCTTTAGGACTCCAAGTGTCGTCCCTCCGTAGATAGTCCACAGCACGTCCGGATCTGCCTTAAGATTGACCAACTAGAATCGCCCTTAAGGTACTAATAATTTCGGCACTTTTAGGCAAGATATGTGACTGAATTTTTCTCTCAAAAACTCACTTTGAATACTTGAAAACTCGTTATAAATTGTGAACCCAGACCACATATTTATAGGGGTATGGAAAGAGAATTGGAATCCTACTAGGATACGAATTAATTAAATTAGAATCCTAGTGAAACTCTTATTTAATTAATTTATCTTTTAGGATTAGGAATTTAATCATTAAACGAATCCTGTACGTTTTAGGTTTCGTATGTGAACACAAACACACACGCACGCACAGCAGCCCACGAGGGGCCCCATGCGCGCGCGCGCACAGCCCGAGCAACGCAGCCCACGACTGCCGCAGCCTTGGGCGCGCGCTGGGCCTGCCTTGCGGTGGGCCTGGCGCAGCCTTGGGCTGGCGTGTTGTGGCGCGCGTTTCCCTTGCTGGACGTGGGCCTGGCTTCGTGCCGGGCCTTCGTCTAGCAAGCTTGTCCGATGCTAATTCGTACGACGCGCTTCCGATTAATTTTCCGATTCCGGAATTCATTTCCGATACGAACAATATTTAACATTTCCGATTCCGGAATTAATTTCCGTTTCGAACAAATATTTAATATTTCCGTTTCCGGAATTATTAATATTTCCGATTCAGACAATATTTCCGTTTCCGGCAATATTTCCGATTCCGGCAATATTTCTATTTCCGATAATATTTTCCGATACGTACCATGTTTCCGTTTCCGGCAACATCTACGACTTGGATAATATTTATATTTCCGATACGATCCATATTTCCGTTTCCGGTAATATCATCGTTTCCGGAGTATTCTTTTCTTGCCTGTGACGATCTCAGCTCCCACTGAAACCAAGATCCGTCGATTCCGAATATCCATAGATGGAGTATTTAATGCCATTAAATACTTGATTCGTTTACGTACTATTTGTGTGACCCTACGGGTTCAGTCAAGAGTAAGCTGTGGATTAATATCATTAATTCCACTTGAACTGAAGCGGCCTCTAGCTAGGCATTCAGCTCACTTGATCTCACTGAATTATTAACTTGTTAATTAATACTGAACCGCATTTATTAGACTTAACATTGAATGCATACTTGGACCAAGGGCATTATTTCCTTCAGTCTCCCACTTGTCCTTAGGGACAAGTGTGCATTTCCTAATTCCTTTGTCGCTCGATGCTTGCTCTTGAACATAAGGTAAGAGTTGTCATCCTTATTATGTCCAGAGGTGTTCCTCGGTTTCAGAGTTCAACTGATCAAATAAACAGATAATCATAGCCTATGATTCATCCGAGCACGGCCATGCATTTCACAGTTTCTAGCTCTCCGAGTGGCCTTGTACAACTTTTAAGCATCTCATCCCGATTTATGGGAGGACAATCCCAATCTTGCGATCTGGAGATTAGACTTCGTTTGATAGGTGATTACCTGAGCGTTGCCTTTATAGCCTCCTTTTACGGTGCGACGGTTGGTCAACGTCAAAGTAACCAGTTCTCAAACAAGTAATCTCAAATCACTCAGGTATTGAGGATTTAGTGTCTAATAATTTTAATGAAATTTACTTATGACAGATTTTCATCTCTTACAGTAAAGTTTCATAGGTCTTGTCCGATACTAGTCTTCCCAAAGTAAGTATCTATGCAAATGATTATGACATTGCCATGTCCACATAGTTCAAGAAACAGAACTACTAGTCATCTTGCATTCTAATCGTCTAACGTTTTCTATGCGTCCAATTTTATAGAAAACTCCGACTAGGGACCATTTTCAACCTTTGACATTCAAGTTCACTTGATAGACATTTCTTAGTCATAGGACTGGTCCTGACAGTCTATCTTGAATATATCGTCAAATTGAAGGGACTCATCATTTAATACTAAACCAAGATTAAATGGAATATGAAAATTCATTTCATATATGATAAATGTTCAACCCCAATGTTTTACAACCATGGGCCTCGAACCCATCTTTAAAACATTTCATGGAATTCAAAGCAATGCTTGATTTCCAGTGCTACAATGTGAGTGTTGCTTTCTCACTTGTTGCATAGGTTTAGTTATCATGCTTTGCCAATCTTAATATCTTTTTCATCGAATGATATTCGAGATAGGATGATAAGATCTTTTGAGTTTGTTTATTATGTGATCTAGTCTTTCTTACTTCGATAGTGGTTCTACGCATTTTGCAATGAAGAGCCATCAAGTTAGCAGACATGTGATCCACCAAAGTTCAATGAAGAACTCATTAATATAAACAAATCTGTTTTATTACTTCTTAGGCAATAAGTACTTTTACTTCAACTGTTTAGGTTGCTAGTGATGCTTTGTTTGGAATTACTTATCCAAGCAGTTCACAGATATGTGGAATACTTTCCAGCTGTATCTTAGAACATAGAAATTAATATTTTAATTTCCCACGCAACAACTCATGGTCTCCAATCCATGTTGCCATTTCGAAACACGATGCTCTTTAGCTCGTCCTTGTCAATGGTTAACTCCAAAGGGTCTTTGCTTGATCCTTTGCCAGTGTTTATGCGTGTAGCATCAATATTTAGCATATCTTTATTTCCTTGAATCAAGAACTATTCCTATGTACCTTTTCAAGTACCATAAGTATTCTTGATCTCAATCTAGTTGATCTTCACTTAGATCAATAGAGACTGGTATATGTTCGTCATGCCTAAAGTCATACGATACGTTTTTGGCGATCCTCATATTATATCATACATGATAAATTCTTTTGCAGAATAATTCTCAATTGAATTGTATTCATGTAACTTTAGCTCATTCAAGTTCGGTAGATACTGAATCCAGCTAAATTCTTTGACATATAATATAGGTTAAGAATCTCACTTAGATCCTTTGATGTTTTAACTTAGTAAATGCTTATACATAGTTCAAACATTCTTTTACTTAGATTTATTCACATGGGTCAAATATCTCCAATGGAGTATTTCGTGTTTTGATTTAGTAAATGCCATTACTTAATCCAAAACAATATTATAAGATCTTTATAAATAGATCTTAGTACCCAGTATGTACTAAGTTTCGCCTTGGTCCATCATTGATGAATAATTTCAAATCTAAGTCATTAGCATTTGAATGTTATTTCACAATAGAGAGATATGTGTGTGATACACACAGGACCAATTAAGTTTTATGTACTCCCACTAAACTTCTTATATATCTATAAGAATCATGTACATTTTATGAAACTAAAATACTTATTAGCTTCACTAAAATACATTTCTAATTCCCAATTGCTTGCTTAAATCTGTACTTAGATTTTATAAACTAGCTTTTCTTTTCAAGCATTTATTTGGATCCACAAATCCTATGACATACCATGTACATAGTTTCTTCCAACATTTGACTGAGGAAGATGTTTTGTCATCCAATTGCCATATGTACCAATATGCAATCATTGCTTGAATTATAGACTTAAGCATTACGATTTTGCATGAGGTTTCAACACAATCCACATCGTGAATTTGCTTGTAACCTTTTGCAACTAATCTAGCTTTGTGTATGAACACAATTTCATGTTTGATGGTTTTTATCCTTAAAACAAACTTTGCAACCAATAGGTGTGAAACTATTCTTGCAAATCAACAAAATTTCAATTTTGTCATCAAAACGTTGAGTATGTTTTATGGCCTCAAACCATTTAAAACATTTGAGTCTATATATGGCCTCTAACCATTTTAGGGAATCTGGGTTTCGTCATAGCTTTCTTACAAGTCACAAACTCATTAATCTACATGATAATAGTTTGACTGCAAGTTGTAGGTTTCTTCACTATCTAATGGAAGAATCGCATAGCTTCAATGACCTGAACTCCATGTTTATTCACTATCTAATAGAAGAATCTCATAGTTCCAGTGACTTGAACTCTATGCCTACTAGGGTATAGAACATCAAACAATAGAATATCAATAGCCACTTGAAAGTCCTTTGAATATTCTATTCTCCTTGAAGCACTTGTAAAGTCTTCTAAGAGATGTCTATTCTTTAAAGCCACTTCTAAAGTCCTTAAAGAATAAGTTCGGATTTTCTGAAGCACTTCGAAAAGCCTCCGGAATGTCCGTTTATGTTTGTTGTTCGCCTCGAAGACTTTCGAGGTCTATTTTCTCCCACTTGTCATTTTGGAAACGAATCTCCAAAAGCACATTATTTCGAGCAAACAAACATTATGTTCTCAAAAATTCGTGGTAGAAACAATACCCTTGTGTCTCATTTGAATAAATCACAATGAAACATATATCTATACTTGGGCCTTAGTTTGTCGAATGACAAACACTAAGCTCCCACTGAGTTTTGCAACTCTCTAGATATATTTTATGAAAAGTTATTCTAAAATTTCTTTTCAATAGCTTTGACGAATTTGGTTTAGTTTGGTGGTAGTTGAGCATTTTGTTTTAGAAATTATAGGAAAAGTCTTTATGATTCATCATTGATCGAATCAAGTACTAATTGACTTCGATTATTCTAACGTAGATATGCCATATCTTATGGACCTAGATTGTGAAATTACAACACACAATCATTGATGATCATATTTGGTCTCAAGTAATCATCAACATGATCTAACCTAGATCTTTATGATTTCTTGCCAAGTGGATTTTATACTTCTGAATCTTTGAACTAGCCAAATAGATTCAACTTATATCACATTTGAGTAAATAAACCTATATTCACTCAAATCCATGTGAAATAATAAAGTCATAAAATCTTTCTTTAGCTTTGAACTCTATTGTCTAGGCGTTCTAACAATAGTTCATATCTTTTGTTACTTTCAACAAGTAAGACTAGTTGTCTTAAATTGATTTAGAAATCAATAAACTTTCAAAAGTCCATCAAAATAGAGCTTTTGAATGTTAACTTATTGATATGGTCTAAGCAACAATGCCAACGATTAGTGGAACTCAAATCAAGGGGTTGATTTGAACCTAGTAAAGTTCTTTAAAGAGTTGTTTGTTTTAATCAAGCATATTGACTCATCTCGTAAATGACCATTTCATTCAAATAAACAAACAAACAAGCATTGTTTTTGTTCTTCTGAATGTGAGTCTTTCTGTGTTTGAAGCAGAAATTTAGGTATGCTGATTATGGAACAAAATAGCCATTTAGTTCCAGCCTTTAAAACAAACTAGATGACCCTACAACTAATGTAGCATTGCCATGCTTCATTTCCCACTTGTAGGCCATTAGTGTAGCCTAGCTTCCATTATTTGAGTTATTACCGAAGTAAGAACCTCAAGCGGTATATGATACCAAGGAAGTTTGATTGCTAGGTCACTTCTCTTTAAACATAAACTTATAGGTAGAAACGGAATCGTAAATTCCTTTCATTTGTTCCTCGTTTTCCTATTTCTTGTACCCTTTCTTATAGTCTTAAGAATTGAATTCTTTAGTGTTGACTTTTATACTTTGTTAGACATGTCCAATGTCACCAACAAGGTTCTTTACCATTTTAATTTATGTTGAATATTTTGTTTCAACTAGATGATCTTACCAGAAGCTTCTAAAGTTCTCTAAGTATCGATCTATTCGAATGTCTAGGGACTAGACTCATTCGAGAATTAAATGGACAAAGATATTAGGTTGTTAACCATTGGTAAAGCTGAGCGTTTAAACTCAATGCTTTATGATCTCAAAACTACATTGTATTTTGAATTCACAAGCACCAATCGGTTTGCCATTCGACTTTGATATTCGAAAACAACCATAAAAGTCGATATAAGAAACGTACATTTTAAATTGCTCACTTTCTCTCATTTCCATGAATCGTTCTTGGATTCACTACCAATCGAGGAAATTTACTGTTACCTTTCTAAAAGGATTTACTGCAGTGCAAGATATTTAATTATAAACAATAATTAAAACATACATTGAAGCATGCAAAGTCTAAACATTTATCATGAGTAATAACTTGAAAATTAAAGCAATCATGCAATTTAAACAAGTCATTAGCATTTTATTCGAATTATGTGTTCCGGCAGGTGTGAATAAAATGATTCCAAGATCCTAAAATCATTGAAGAACTAAGCACAGTTTGTCGACTTAATCCTAAAACATCTTAGGTAAGCAAAAGCCTTTTGCTAATAGTCTAGAAACTATTCTTGGTTGATAGGTACGTCTAAGAACTTATTAGGTAAACCTATCGATTTTGCCACGACATAAAAGGACTCCTTACTTATATCGTTGAGTTTCACCAAAACTAACATGTACTCACAATTATTTGTGTACCTTGCCCCTTTAGGACCAATAAGTAACACCTCGCTGAGCGAAAACTATTACTAGATTGATGTAAAGGATATCCAAGCAAGTGTATATTTTGGCATGGCACCTTTTAACTCAATTTTTAAGTTTGGAACTTAAGGCTCTTACTATGTTGGTTAGATTTTAAGTGAACTAAAATCCTTAATCATGCAACATAATCAACCTTTTGATCTCATGCATTTTAAGACATATTTAAAAGCAATAAATAACTTAAAACATGCATAAGATAAATGTGATCTAGTATGGCCCGACTTCATCTTGAAGCTTTAACTTCAAAGTCCGTCTTGAAAATCTCCGTGGGAGGCACCATTTTCTTCAAATAGGATAAGCTATAATTAAAACTAATTACAACTATTTGATGGTACGCAGACCATATTTGAATTGAAAAACAACTTTGGTACTTTAGACCAATTACATTCAAATTAATGGTACGCAGACCATATTTTCTATCCTATTTGGGCCATACTAGTCACTTCATAACCTGCAAAACAGTACATATACAATATATACCTTTCAACTATTCATTATCATGAATGGCCCACATAGTTGGTTAGTAAAACACATTATGCATCACGTAAACATTTGCAGCAATTAATCAAGGGCACCAATAATCTACCAATTATTCAGTCCTTATTAATTCTAATCAAGTTGTTTTAACCTTAAGGATTTGTAGACCTAATCAAGAGTTTATGACTAAAAAGGGCTCCCACTCAAACCAATAAATTCATATGCTTTACTAATTTTAAACATAAAAATGTATTTCTAGTCTAACCGGAAACATACAAATTTAATTAAAATTTAAAGCTCATATAAATTTATAATTGAATCCAAAAAGTTTAATTTAATTTCAGTCGTATTTAAATTAATTCATGATTTTAATTTTAGTAAAATAATTAGAATAAATAAAATTTATTATAATTACAATATTCAAAATTAAAATCCAAGAAAATAATTTAAATTAATTTTAAAATTAATTAAAATTACGTAAACTGAAAATTTCAAATTAAACATTCAAAACGATCTAATCGCAACGCAAACACCCTACGCATCGCACGCCCATGGGCCACACGCACACAGCCATCGCTGGCCATGTGCGCGCAGCCCATGCGCTGCGTCGCATAGCTGCTGCTTCTACCCTTCGC
The DNA here is from genome assembly GCF_020520425.1 of Spinacia oleracea. NCBI lineage: Eukaryota > Viridiplantae > Streptophyta > Magnoliopsida > Caryophyllales > Amaranthaceae > Spinacia > Spinacia oleracea. The sequence goes on along the minus strand of NC_079490.1, from coordinate 155,915,676 downwards.
AAGCCATTGCGCGAGCTGGTGCTCGCTGCGCGCGCGCCAGCGCTCGATGCACGCGAGCCATCGCTCGCTGCATTCGCTCGCCAGCGCTTGCTGCATGCGAGCCAGGGCTCGCTGTGCGCGCTCGCCAGCGCTCGCTTGATGCGAGCCAGCGCTCGCTGAGCGAGGCATCGACGCTGGGCATAGCACTCGTGGCACGCGAGCTTGCGCTCGCTGCGCGCGAGGCTGCGCGCGCTTGTGCGAGGCAGTGCGCGTTGTGGCGCAGCTCGCTTGCTGCCCACACGCGACTGCCGTGCCTTGCCTTCGCCCATGCCCATTCGTCCATTGCTCATAGCCCACGACACAAGGCAGGGCTGCTGCCTTGTGCTCGTGCACCATGCCCTTGCTCATAGCATTCGTGCCGCATGGGCGACGAGCTCCCTTGCTCGTCGTCACATGCCCGCACTATACAACACCCCTTAAGGGTAACACGTAGCGTCCATTGCTTTGTGCGTGCAAGTTATATGAACGAATCGCATAAAATTTATAAAATTTATATTTAAAATTAATGACAAATTAATAAATTAATATTAATTTCATAATTTTAGGGCGAATAATTGAAAATTTATTATTCAATTGATTTCCGATTATCATGGATTCAAGCCTAGGTCATAAAAATTTAAAATTTATCATAAATTTACAATTTTTATGGTGGTTTTTAATCATAGGTATCTAATTAAATTATAATTAATTATGAAAATCAAATTAATTCTAAATTATTCTAATTTTCAACAAATTAATCATAATTACAAATTAGATTGCATAATTAACAAGGCTAGGCATTCAAACTTGTTAAACATATACAGTAGGTCAATAAAAAATTCAAGATTTATCAACAAGAATCGCAAATATTTAATTTAACATCTTAAATTTACGAAATTTTGCATTCGAAAAACTAAAACCTTCGAAAAGTCATAGTTAGGCTTCGAATTTGAGAATTCTGGGTTCGGCAGAAAAATAATATTTTTGTCAAAATTTTAGAATGCCTTTCACATGCGGAATTGACACAAAAATCACTCGATTTGGATGAGTAACGAAGAAACTGCCGAAAAACTGCGTACGTATAATTAAATAAACGCAATTTGCAATTAATTAACAATTACGAAAATTAATCACCCCTTTTAATTCTTGCAAATTTGTAATATTTAACCATGTTCATGCAATTTAGATTATGAAAATAATAAGAGGCTCTTGATACCACTGTTAGGTTATGATACATATGACAATTCATAAATCATGCGGAAAAACCATTTAGCCAGGAATACATATTATTTACACATAATCATATAGCATAGTTTAGATGCATACTCTTTGTTGCGTGCCTTAATTAGCTGCGCCCGAACCGAACAAGAACAAGTCTTTAGGACTCCAAGTGTCGTCCCTCCGTAGATAGTCCACAGCACGTCCGGATCCGCCTTAAGATTGACCAACTAGAATCACCCTTAAGGTACTAATAATTTCGGCACTTTTAGGCAAGATATGTGACTGAATTTTTCTCTCAAAAACTCACTTTGAATACTTGAAAACTCGTTATAAATTGTGAACCCAGGCAACATATTTATAGGGGTATGGAAAGAGAATTGGAATCCTACTAGGATACGAATTAATTAAATTAGAATCCTAGTGAAACTCTTATTTAATTAATTTATCTTTTAGGATTAGGAATTTAATCATTAAACGAATCCTGTACGTTTTAGGTTTCATATGTGAACACAAACACACACGCACGCACAGCAGCCCACGAGGGGCCCCATGCGCGCGCGCGCACAGCCCGAGCAACGCAGCCCACGACTGCCGCAGCCTTGGGCGCGCGCTAGGCCTGCCTTGCGGTGGGCCTGGCGCAGCCTTGGGCTGGCGTGTTGTGGCGCGCGTTTCCCTTGCTGGACGTGGGCCTGGCTTCGTGCTGGGCCTTCGTCTAGCAAGCTCGTCCGATGCTAATTCGTACGACGCGCTTCCGATTAATTTTCCGATTCCGAAATTCATTTCCGATACGAACAATATTTAACATTTCCGATTCCGGAATTAATTTCCGTTTCGAACAAATATTTAATATTTCCGTTTCCGGAATTATTTTCCGATTCCGATAATATTTCCGATTCAGACAATATTTCCGTTTCCGGCAATATTTCCGATTCCGGCAATATTTCTATTTCCTATAATATTTTCCGATACGTACCATGTTTCCGTTTCCGGCAACATCTACGACTTGGATAATATTTATATTTCCGATACGATCCATATTTCCGTTTCCGGTAATATCATCGTTTCCGGAGTATTCTTTTCTTGCCTGTGACGATCTCAGCTCCCACTGAAACCAAGATCCGTCGATTCCGAATATCCATAGATGGAGTATTTAATGCCATTAAATACTTGATCCGTTTACGTACTATTTGTGTGACCCTACGGGTTCAGTCAAGAGTAAGTTGTGGATTAATATCATTAATTCCACTTGAACTGAAGCGGCCTCTAGCTAGGCATTCAGCTCACTTGATCTCACTGAATTATTAACTTGTTAATTAATACTGAACCGCATTTATTAGACTTAACATTGAATGCATACTTGGACCAAGGGCATTATTTCCTTCACTTCCATCCTATAACACCTGTTGGGAGAACTAACCTTTAGACCAGACATTGATTCAATCAACTCATGGACGTTCAGATCCCTGTCCTCCGTGCTTCCACGACAGATATCCCTCAGATTCTTGATGAGCGTGGAAGGTTCATAAGCTAAAAACCTTCTAGCCCATTCATCAAGGATATTGTTCAACATGAGACTCATAACCTTTTTGAGATCCGCATCCCAGGCGGAAAATCTTGCAGGGGTCATGTCTCTGGCATAGTAGCTTGGCATGGGATGTAACAGTACATACTCAAGTCCATTGAGTCTGACTATTTCAACTAGCTTAGCTTCCCATTCAAGAAAATTTGTTAGGTTCAGCTTGACCATAAGCTCAGAACCCATGATGATGTTTTGATTGTTGTTTGCCATAGTAAAACTACAATTGAAAAAGAATAAACAAATAAATAATCATTCACAGTTTCTCTTAATAAACTTAAATTCTAGCATACATGCATAATTCAATGTTCATTAAGCATTTTATTCAAGTTATGTGGTCCGGCAGGTGTGAATAAAATGATTCCAAGATCCTAAAAACCATTGAAGAATTAAGCACATTATGTATTTAGACTCAATTCTATAATCTTTTAGGTAAGCAAAAGCCTTTTGCTAATAGTCTTGAAACTACTCTTGGTTGATAGGTACGTCTAAGAACTTATTATGTAAACCTATCAATTTTGCCACGACATAAAAGGACTCTTTACATATATCGTTGAGTTTAACCAAAACTAACATGTACTCACAATTATTTGTGTACCTTACCCCCTTAGTATCGATAAGTAACACCTCGCTATGGCGGAAAACTATTACTAAGATCGATGAAAAAAGGATATCCAAGTAAGTGTTATTTTGGCATGGCACCTTTTAACTCAATTTTTAAGTTTGGAACTTAAGGCTCTTACTATGTTGGTTAGATTTTCAGTGAACTAAAATCCTTAATCATGCAACATAATCAAGCTTTGATCTCATGCATATTTAAGACATATTTAAAAGCAATAAATAACTTAAAACATGCATAAGATAAATGTGATCTAGTATGGCCCGACTTCATCTTGAAGCTTCAACTTCAAAGTCCGTCTTGAAAATCTCCGTGGGAGGCGCCATTTTATTCAAATAGGATAAGCAATAATTAAACTAATTACAACTATTTGATGGTACGCATACCATATTTGAATTGAAAAACAAATTCGGTACTTTAGACCAATTACATTCAAATTAATGGTACGCAGACCATATTTTCTATCCTATTTGGGCCATACTAGTCACTTCATAACCTGCAAAACAGTACATATACAATATATACCATTCACCCATTCATTATCATGAATGGCCCACGTAGCTGGTTAGTAAAACACGTTATGCATCACATAAATATTTGCAGCAATTAATCAAGGGCACCAATAATCTACCAATTATTCAGTCCTTATTAATTCTAATCAAGTTGTTTAACCTTAAAGGATTTGTAGACCTAATCAAGAGTTTATGACTAAAATTGCTCCCACTTAAACCAATAAATTCATATGCTTTACTAATTTTAAACATAAAAATGTATTTCTAGTCTAACCGAAAACATACAAATTTAATTAAAATTTAAAGCTCATATAAATTTATAATTGAATCCACTTATTTAATTTATTTTGAGTCGTATTTAAATTAATTCAAGGTTTTTAATTTTAATAAAATAATTAGAATAAATTAAAATTTATAATAATTATAATATTCAAAATTAAAATCCAAGAAAACAATTTAAATTATTATAAAATTAATTAAAATTACATGAACTTGAAAATCTCAAATTAAAATTTAAAACGCGACAATCGTAACATGACGAGCACTTGGGTTTGCGCCCAAGCCCCGTTGAGTGCACGACCAATCGCTGGCCCATGGCACATCGCAGCAGCAGCCACGCGAAAACGCAGCAAGCCAAGCCACGCTTGCGCGCAGCCTGCTTGCTCGCATGCATCGCAGCAGCTACGATAGGAGCGCTCGCTCGCTCGCGCGCAAGCAAGCAAGCCCTCGAGGCCACGCGTGTTGGTGCGCGGAGCAGCGATCGCTGGGCGACCCAGCTCTCGCCCTCGCGCGCGCGCCTCTCCTCGTGCCACGCCATCGCCCTTTACCCATCGCCCATAGCACACAGCACACACGCACAGGCTCCTTTGCCTCGTGCGCGCGCCATGCGCTAGGTTGCTCGCTGCATTGGTACCGCACGGGCGACGAGCTCCCTTGCTCGTCGTCGCGTGCCCGCACTATACAAGACCCCTTAAGGGTAACACGTAACTTCCATTGCTTTGTGCATGCAACATTCATGAGCGTTTTCATAAAAATTTAAAATTTTTAATTCAAAATTAATGACAAATTAATAAAACATATTAATTTCATAATTTTAGGGCGAAAAATCGAAAATTTATTAATCAATTAATTTCCGATTAACATGGATTCATATCTAGGTCATAAAAATTAAAAATTTAACATAAATTAACAATTTTTATGATGGATTTTAATCATTGGTACCTAATTAAATTATTAATTAATCATGAAAATCAAATCAATTCTAAATTATTCGAATTTCAACAAATTAATCATAATTACAAATTAGGTTGTATAATTAACAAGTCTAGGCATTCATAATTGTTAAACATATACAGTAGGTGAATCAAAAACTCAAGATTTATCAACAAGAATCGCAAATACTTAATTTAACATCTTAAATTTACAAACTTTTGCGTTTGAAAAACTAAAACATCCGAAAGGTCATAGTTAGGCTTCGAATTTGGGAATTCTGGGTTCGGCCGAAAAAACTATTTTTGTCAAAATTTTAGAATGCATTTTACATGCGAAATTGACACAAAAATCACTCGATTTGGATGAGTAACGAAGAAACTGCCGAAAAACTGCGTACATATAATTAAATAAACGCAATTTGCAATTAATTACGAAAATTAATCACCCCTTTAATTCTTTGCAAATTTGTAAAATTTAACCATGTTCATGCAATTTAGATTATGAAAATAATAAGAGGCTCGTGATACCACTGTTAGGTTATGATACATATGAATAAACATAAATCATGCGGAAAAACCATAAAGCCAGGAAACATATTATTTACACATAATCATATAGGATAATTTAGGTGCATACACTTTGTAGTGTGCCCTCCCTAGCTGCGCCCGAACCGAACAAGAACAAGTCTTTAGGACTCCAAGTGTCGTCCCTGCGTAGATAGTCCACAGCACGCCCGGATCCGCCTTAAGATTGACCAACTAGAATCGCCCTTAAGGTACTATAATTTTCGGCAATTATGGGCAAGAATGTGACTGAATTTTTGCTCTCAAAATCACTTTGAATACTTCAAAAAACTCGTTATAAATTGTGAACCCAGGCCACATATTTATAGGGGTATGGAAAGAGAATTGGAATCCTACTAGGATACGAATTAATTAAATTAGAATCCTATTAGAACTCTTATTTCATTAATTTATCTTTTAGGATTAGGAATTTTATCATTTAAACGAATCCTATACGCTTTAGGTTTTGTATGTGAACACAAACACACACGCACGCACAGCAGCCCACGAGGGGCGCCATGTGCGCGCGCGCGCAGCCCACGAGCACTCGCAGCCCACTGCCACGAAGCCCACACGCTGCCGCAGCCTTGGCGCGCGCTAGGCCTGCCTTGCGGTGGGCCTGGCGCAGCCTTGGCTGGTGCGTTGTGGCGCGCGTTTCTCTTGCTGGACGTGGGCCTGGCTTCGTGCTGGGCCTTCGTCTAGCAAGCTCGTCCGATGCTAATTCGTACAACGCCCTTCCGATTAATTTCCCGATTCCGGATTTCATTTCCGATACGAACAATATTTAATATTTTCGATTCCGGAATTAATTTCCGTTTCGAACAAATATTTAATATTTCCGTTTCCGGAATTATTTTCCGATTCCGATAATATTTCCGATTCAGACAATATTTCTGTTTCCGACAATATTTCCGATTCCGATAATATTTCTATTTCCATTAATATTTTCCGATACGTACCATGTTTCCGTTTCCGGCAACATCTACGACTTGGATAATATTTATATTTCCGATACGATCCATATTTCCGTTTCCGGCAATATCATCGTTTCCGGAGTATTCATTTCTTGCTTATGACGATCTCAGCTCCCACTGAAACCAAGATCCGTCGATTCCGAATATCCATAGATGGAGTATTTAATGCCATTAAATACTTGATCCGTTTACGTACTATTTGTGTGACCTTACGGTTCAGTCAAGAGTAAGCTGTGGATTAATATAATTAATTCCACTTGAACTGAAGCGGCCTCTAGCTAGGCATTCAGCTCACTTGATCTCACTAAATTATTAACTTGTTAATTAATACTGAACCGCATTTATTAGACTTAATATTATATGCATACTTGGACCAAGGGCACTATTTCCTTCAGTATCATTAATAGCAACATTCTAATTTATCAACCTGTCTTTAGTGGCCAATCTGTTTTGAACAGCTAGCCATAAGATAAAGATACTCTTAGGGCTAGCTTTGTTGTTACACACTAGTCTCTTCCACTCCACATTATCAATCTCCCCTCTCAAGTGCTTGTACATATTCCTAATAATGTATTTACTATTATGCACAAACAGATCATTGCCAGCAACACTTAATTCCCCTCTTCCACTCCATATCTACCTGAGAGACCAAGTGAGGCCATAAGGAACCTCCATGGTCCAAAATTTCTTGTTTTCACATAATACATATGAATCCACTTGATCCATAATATATCTTGCTTTATGGATTGGGCCTAGCAGTGTTTTAGTACAACAGCCTTGTTCCAAATTGTTAAATCTTTCAAATGCCAACCACCACAGCTTTTAGGTAAGCATAAATTTTTCCAGGATACATGAGCTTTCTTAGTCCCTGTGTCTCCACTAGTCTAAAGAAAGGTTCTGCAGATGCTATGGATCTCTCTCATAACTTTCTTTGGCATACCAAATATCTGACACCGGTATAACTGCATAATTTTGAGGACTGATCACACCAACTAAAGCCTTCCTGCATAAGAAATCATTTTATCTGACCAAGCTCTTACCCTGGCAACAAGCTTGTCAAATAGAAATATGCAGTCAATGTATTTCAGTTTTCTAGTAGTAAGTGGAACCCCTAAATATTTAAAAGGAAAAGACCCTTGAACCATACCTAGGGCATTCCTAATGCTTTGTTCCTGATATTATGGAATGCCTGCCATATACACACTGCTTTTATCCAAATTAGCAGCAAGGCCAGAAGCTTCTGGAAATTTTGTAAAAGCACCAAAGATTTCCTGTACTGAGTGACGGTCAGCTTTGGCGAACAACAGCATATTATCTGCAAATATCATGTGGCTTATGTTCAATTTTTTACAGCTAGGGTGAAAGTTAATTCCAGGTGTAACAGTTGCATCATGAAGGCATCTGGAGAGGTATTCCATACCCAATGCAAATACTAAGGGAGACATAGGATCTCCTTGTCTTAGCCCTTTCTTTGCAGGGATGAGAGAAGCAGGGTAAAGATAGTATATAGTGTAGGGAATTACAGGTAATCTAATTAACACATAGCGAAAATAATCCCTAACCCAAAATCCATGAAAAATTATAAATTAGGCATGACATACATTTGTAGCGTGTACTCCCGTATAGTCTACGAACATGAAAGAAAACTCCAATTGTAGTTCCTCTATTTGGTTCATCGACACGTTCACATCCGCCTTGAGGTCGATAGATTGGATCTCTTTCAAGGTATTTTGACTTTTGGGAAGAACACAGTTTGGAGGCAAGGAGAAAATTAGGGTTCTCACTTACATGCCTAGGGTTAGTGTAATGAGTGTAGGATGGAAAAACACGGCATGCTAGGTTTTTTAGAATAACCTACTAAGTATGTGTGACAACCGACCAAGCACTAGGCCCAGCCGACCAGCACACACACACCCACAATACGCTGACAAGCCTGCACGATAAAGGGCCTTGGGTCGCGTGTAAGCTTGTTGCTCGTGCAGCGCTATCGCTGCTGCTGTGCAAGCCCAACACACACACACTCACACACACACACAGCCGTGTGGCCTTGGGCATGCGTTGTTGTGTTGCCGCTGCCATGCACTCGCACCCATGGGCCTCGAGTGCCTCGTGCACTCGGCTCATGGGTTACCCCTTTCATGTACCGTCTAAATGCCTTCCGGAAATTTATTTATCGTATATACGATAAGATCCAACGTCGTATGGTGCGATTATTCATTTCGGCTAACTTACAAATATATGCAATACGATATACGATTCCGATTCAACGTCATATCGCATAATTATATTTTCCAAACTAATTTCCCGAAAATCCATTGAATGATTTCCGATTCATTTAATCAGGCGATCTGTTTTATGTCATTGGTGTGACCTTGTAGGTTCAGTCAAGACTAAGTTATGAGCCTAATAAGGATTAGAACTCACTCACTAGAGGAAAAATCCTTATAGGTTGCTCATCAAAGGTTGCCCTTATCAAACAAGTGCAACCTTTAACAACAAAAAAAAATAAAAAAAAGTAATAATTAAATTCTGAAATTTTGCCTCCAAACAAACGCAGCCCTTTAACCTAGAAACTTAAAAAAAACCAACGCTAGCTCCTGCAAACCATCTCGCACCCTCTCTCCTCCTTCTCAGGTAACCGGAAATTATTCTTTGAACCGTATCTTCCTATCTCTAGCTTCCCCTCTTCTCTCTTGGGGTTTCGATGTCGTCGTTTATGGGATTTCCTCTATCATTCGATCGGTGATTACGGTGAATGATAACTCTCTGTCACTTTCTCTCTCAGGTACTTTCTGTTCCAATTTCATTCTTAATTCTTACTTCGATTTTTCACAATTTGATCAATTTTTCGATTTTTTTATTGATGGGTTTGATTTTCGAATTTCGTTTTGCTTGTTTTATTAATCGGATTGGTTGTTTACTTCGATTTCTTGTTCAATGTTGCGATCTAGAGCAAAGATTCAGTTTTTTTTGGTTTTCGTTCCTTATCGATTCCACCTAAATGATCGATTGAATAGGTATATTTGCAGAAATCCAATGGTTGCGGAAATTAAAACAACCGAGTTATTAAGTTTGTATTTGAGATTGAAAGGCATTCCTTATGATCTGACGATTATGTATTCTTGGTTAATTGTGATATTCATAAGTTCATTCACTTTCATAGTTACACCCCAACAGATGAAGGGTATTTCTGATTGCCATTGTCATCAATTTCTGTAACTATACATAATAATTTGGATTGATTATGCATTGTTTATCTCAGAATTCAATTTATATTCCATGTCAAGTTGCTTTGATTCTTGGGTTTCAGCTGCCCATTATATACGTTACTGTTTGTTAAAATTCCAACCAGGCTGCAATCTGAGTATTTTGTTTTAATGGGTTATTCTTAGTTTAAAATCGAAATTTCGCGACTCGATAAAAACATGAGGTGGGATTTTCCCTCGAAATTGATTCATGGCATTATTCTGTTGTGCTAGAATGACTAGTAAACTCATACTATACATATCAAATATGTTACAGGGTAACAGGTGGGATTTTCCCTTGAAATTTTGAATATGATGACAATATAGCTCACGGCTTTACAAGATAAAAATTACGGATTGGTTATGTTAGCTTATCCGGAGGGTAACTTTAGACATGAGTCACATGATTTAGGTCTACCAAGGGCTGCTCAAAATGGTTTTATGCTTGTGGTTCATCAAAATCGTAGAATGTTGCTAGTGATTTGGTATTTTTATTTTTGTTTTAAGATTTAATTGATGTAGTGTAGTTGTTAGGTTGATTTTGGTTAAAATACGATTGCTTTACATGCTTAGTGTATAAAAACCAGTACTGCTTTTAAATGTTGGTGATTTATGTGATGATTAGCTGATGTTGCTGTTAGATCTAGCTGTGATTGCTATATAATCGGTCTATTTTAATTTCTCTGTATTTGATAAGCTCTCAAAGTTATGATATCTATTGATGTGATTTTGCAATCAATTGGGTGACTTGCTTACTATCATGTTACTTAGAAATTGAAGTTGTTCTCTAGATAGAAACTACCTAATTGGCTACCTATAACCTGCATAAAACATTAAAACCTAATAGGCGGCTAAATCTGAACTACAACAGAACAAAGAGAAACATTTCTCACTTTTCAGAGCAAACCTCTCCTCTTAACATTATGCAACACGTTTGACTCCGTTACCTAGTCCACTGGTGCAGAACAAAGAGAAACATTTCTCACTTTTTTCTCTATCGAATTTCTAATTTATGTAGGTCTTGTGATAAATTTGTGTGAAATATTATGATTTTAATGAAATTGTTGGCATTGATATGTGTGGTAGGCCGGTTGTCTCAACCCTTGTGGAAGCCACCTAGATCCACTCCTTCCTCACCATCTCCAATGCCTTTCAGTTTGTGTGTCGTGCCTGCTCATTCTGGTATACTGTTGATTTTATTACTTGATTTTGAATAAATATGGAATTTGATTTGCTGATGCTTTACTTAGATAGAGAATTCGGGGAAAATGTTTGTAAAATTAAGTTTTGAAATGATCAGGTGTTTATGATACTTATAATAGGTTGCCTTATGGTCTCTGGTTATGTAAATTTGTAATTGTAATTTCTTAGTTGAGTTTTATAAGCCTTTGATTTTCTTCATATGATTTATTGAAATCATTGGTTGTCTTTGATGTTTTTGCTTGTGCATATTTATCGTTTCTTGTATTGTTGTCTATTGATAATTGGAGTTCTTTTGAGTCATTAACCCTGTGGTTTGTGGTTTTCATGCGGTGTTGTGGCTAGAGGATCTTCTACGGTACCTTGAGCCTATTCCTTGTGGTACTCCAAGAACCTCAAGCCAGATTTTAACAATCAAATTTTGTATCACGGACACCAAACTACCAGGATCATTAATAAAAATAAAATGATCTATGCAGATCTTTTATCCTGAAAGTGAAAAGAAATGAATCTTATATTTTTAACTGTTGATTGTTTCATGCGTGCTTTACTACATATTAACTGTTAAGTCTGTTAGTTATCCTCTTACTTATAAAGCGATTTGTTATACTTTATTCCTTAGAACCAAACATCTACCAACAAATTGAATACCTTGCATTGTGTTTACCGAACCATTTGAGGTTTTGATGAAAATCTTTCATAGTTTAACCTGTCTTAGATGAAATTAGACCAAAGGTGGCTTCTAATGAAACAGGTAACTACAGGGAGACAGATGGTTGACAATGATTTTAAAATTTGTTAAGCACAATGAGGATTTAATGTTCGGTTGATCTGGAAAGTATTCTTAGCTTTATTTAGTGGACTCCTACCATTTTTTTATCCTTTTATTGTTGCACCTGTAACCTGTTGCACATAATTTTAACCTGTTTGCTAGGTGTTGCCTGCCATCCTAATCAGTTAATATTTTTCCGTGTTTTTCAGAGAAGAAAAAGAAAAGGAGGAATGGTTCTTTGCCTGTAAATGGTACACGTTTATTTTAATTTTTTTTCCTTTCTTAAACTTCTTGGGAAGTTGGTTTGAGGGTATTTTTGCTATGTATACTCTGTTTCTTGTGTTGTTTTCTAATATTAAGAATGAAATTGGTTTGCAGCTTCAGGTATGCAATGAATGAGTATGCAGGCCAGTATGGATGGATGTTACTGCATTTATGGGTCCTTTTGGTGGTAATATGCCATATAACATGGGGTATGGTATGGCCGTATGGATATGACTTTTGGAAACTTTATTCCTCCAGAGTTTTTTGGGACACAAGGGTTCATGATGCCTCCAATGGTTCCTCCTCCGCAAAGGTGTGTGTTGCTGAGATGTCACATAGTTTGATACTCTATACTTTTAATTCATTTTCTTTGGCCATGGTTCTTTTTCTGCTTAGTGCATATTGGCATTTCCACTAAAAACTGCAGACTAGTGGGAATGGGAATACATTTGTACTTATATATTTCATTGATGTGCTACTAGTAGTTAACTTGTGTTCTCGTCGTTGATTTATAATGATATTACTACCCCCTTGTTGACTCTTTGTCAACGCACGGATGTACTTTTAGCGATCTTTACTGTCCATTTTAGTATATAATGTTGTGCACTCACACCACCATCAAGTGTTTAAGGTGACGTGGCTTGCCTTTTTTATGCAGCGGCTTTGCAAAATTCTAGTATGCCCCTTTGTTTGCCCAAGCATTGTAGTTTTGTCCAGGTTTGGTAATTTTGTTCAGATTATATGAATTCTGGTTGCTTGGTATTAATTAACTGTTCTCATGTGGTGTTTAATGTAGCGCATTGTTGTGGGACATATTTAGTGTAATCTCATGTTATATTACAAAAGTTGCATTAGCAAGGTGTTTGTTCTTTAAAAACGTGCTACTTCTTGTTTGTTAGTATTAATGTCCATAGCGTGTGTGGTGGCCTGGTGGGCATATGATGTTACTCACGCTCGCATCTATCCGTAAGGTATTCCACTTCCCTTCCTTTCTCTAGTTGTCCTTGTGATTATGAGAATATTAATATGCAAAATAGTGGAGGGTTACTATGCACTCAATACTATCCAAATATGCAGAAAACAAATGATTCCAATATATAGTAGACAATTGGTCTGGGTGGCTGCACCGGCTTTTGATTAGTGATTTGTGTATTTTTCTATCACTTTTCCTCTCGTCGATTGCATGTTTCCGTGCACACAAACATTACACCAATGAACATTGCTAGAAAGTAAACGATTATCAATATATGTCCTAGAACTAGACCAATGAACACTATACTAATGAAATTTTCTGATGTTTTGTAGTACTACAGTGGAGTTCAACATACGGAGGATATCGTTTGAAGAAGGGCATGCTGTTGAGACTCTTGAAGAAGACAAATCTGCTCTCCAGCAATTAATAAAGAATGGTCAGATTTACAATTTTCAGAAATTAACAGAGTGAAAACTTTCTGATCTATTAACTATGGTGACTATGGCGGCGTTATAGACGGAGGTAAAGTAGGAGCTTCTCTTATTTTCTCTACATGTTTAGAACCATAGGCGTGCATAATGAACTTGAAATGATTCATTAAAAAGGTTTAGAATGTGGAAATAGGTTCGTTTGTTGGTAGTTGGAATCAAAAATGCCATTTTTGGCCATAAATGACCTATATCGACCCAAGTGACCCATAGTCGTGCATCACGAACTTGAAATGAGTCTTATAAACATATAACTAATAATAGGAATCATGAAAAAGGTTTAGAATTTGAATATAAGTTCGTTTGTTGATAGTTGGGATTGAAAATGCCATTTTTGGCCATAAATGACCTATATCGACCCAAATGAACCATAGGCATGCATAACGAACTTGAAATGAGTTTCATAAACATATAACTAATCATATTAATCATTAAAAAGGTTTAGAATGTGGAAATAGGTTCGTTTGTTGGTAGTTGGGATCGAAAATGCCATTTTTGGCTATAAAGACCTGTATCGACCCAAATGAACCACATGCGTGAATAACGAACTTGAAATAAGTTTCATAAACATATAACTAATCGTATGAATCATGAATAAGTGTTAGAATGTAGAAATATGTTCGTTTGTTGGTACTTGGGATCGAAAATGCCATTTTTGGCCATAAATGCCCTATATCGACCCAAATGACCCATAGGCATGCATAACGAACTTGAAATGAGTCTCATAAACATATAAATAATCATATGAATCATTAAAAAGGTTTAGAATTTGAATATAAGTTCGTTTGTTGGTAGTTGGGATCGAAAATGCCATTTTTGGCCATAAATGCCCTATATCGACCAAATGACCCATAAGCGTGCATAATGAACTTGAAATGAGTCTCATAAACATATAACTAATCATATGAATCATGAAAAAGGGTTAGAATGTAGAAATAGGTTCGTTTGTTGGTAGTTGGGATCGAAAATGCCATTTTTGGCCATAAATGACCTATATCGACCCAAATGACCTACAACCGTGCATAACGAACTTGAAATGAGTTTTATAAACATATAACTAATCATATGAATCATTAAAAATGGTTAGAATGTAGAAATAGGTTCGTTTGTTGATAGTTGGGATCAAAAATGCCATTTTTGGCCATAAATGACCTATATCGACCCAAATGACCCATAGGCGTGAATAACGAACTTGAAATGAGTCTTATAAACATATATCTAATCATATGAATCATGCAAAAGGTTTAGAATGTGGAAATAGGTTTATTTGTTGATATTTGGGATCGAAAATGCCATTTTTGGCCAAATATGATCTATATCGAGCCAAATGAGCCTTAGATGTGCATAAATAACTTGAAAGGAATCTTAGTACAGTCAGAAAGTTGTTTTCGCGACCAATATAATTTATGTTTTCTCATATGAAACTTAATTTAATTTATTGGTTTGCATGACGTTGTTCTTTTAAAGGTTTTCAAAACTCCAAGGGAGGGGCCCTTTACCAAAGAGGAGTTGGATGAAGTTCGACACAAGTGGGCTACTTACTTCAACGATTGTGAACTACCCTCAATGTAATAAATAGAGCAGGCTTGTAGTTATCCGTGACTCTTACATTATTTTGTTATTTATCGATTTAATTAATTACATTTGAATTAATTCGGTAATATTATTGGAAATTTGAAATTTATATCATTTTTGAGGAATGTCAAGCTGATGTTTGGTGAAACAGTATTCTATTTAATGCAGAATTTTATATTGCAAAATATCAGGAATTATATTGCAGATTTTTTTTTATAAAAAAAAAAAAAAAAACTCAAAAGTTGCCCTTGTTTGCAACAAGAGCAACTTATGTGAAGCTTATAAGTTGCCCTTGTTTCAAACAAAAGCAACTTATGTGAAGCTTATAAGTTGCCCTTGTATGCAACAAGGGCAACTTATAAGTTTCACATAAGTTGCCCTTGTTGCAAACAAGGGCAACTTATAAGATTATAAAGATAATTTCACAAAAGTGACCCCCCCATATGTTGCCCTTATAATTGGAAACTTATAAGCCTATTTTAAGGGCAACTTATGATGTTTTTTCCTCTAGTGACTTATCAAAAACATTGCTCTAGCTAGTTGTTCCAATCACTTGATCTTACTGAATTAATTATTCGTAATTTATCTGAACCTTGGTATTGGACCAATGCACCTTGGGCGAAGGATATATTTCCTTCGGTCTCCCACTTGTCCTTTAGACAAGTGTGCATTCTAATTCTTTTGTCTCTTAGTGTTACTTTTTGAACATAAGGTAAGATCTAAGCCATCATTATTAGGTTCATAAGTGTTTCTCGAATTACTAAGTTCAACTATAAAACTTTTACAGAAGGTTAAGCCTTAACCATTATGAGCACGACCTAGCATTTTCACAGCATCTAACTCTTCGAGAAGCCTTGTACAACAACAACACCATATCATATCAAAGTTAGGAGGATAATCCTTTCTTGTAACTTATGAAGAACTTTCTTTGATTAATAGCTAGATTGAATACTTCTTTCATAGTCTCCTTTTACGGTGCGACGTTTAGCGAGCATGAAAGCGAACTAATTCTCAAACAAGCAGCCATAACTACTCGGTTTTGAGGAATAGGTTCCAATCACCATTAATGAGAACGACTTATGACATGACTATAATTTATTAAAGTGTTCTCATGGTTAATCTGGTACGAATTCCAATAAGTATCTACGCAAATGATTTCTGACATCCATGTCCCTTCTAGTTCAAGAAACTGAACTTTAAATCAACTTGCAATATAATCTTCATTAGTCATTGTTTGTCCAACCATTCAATGACCTGGATTAGGGATCCTTTTGTGATTCAATATTCAAGTTCACTTATGGGCGTTTCTTTATCAAGGAATCCATCCTTGATATCCCATTTGAATGTTTTTGAATCACTTGGACTTCATCATTTAATACTAAACCATTATTAAATGAAATATGAAATATAATTTCATTAATGATAAATGTTTAAACCAAATGCTTTCCAATTTATGGGCCTCTAACCCAAAATTAAAACATTTGATGTCTTACAGATATGGGCCTTTCACCCTATACTTAAAACATTCATGGAACTCAAACTTGATTCCATTTCTGCATATGAGTGTTGTATCTCATTTGTTACAGAGGTTTAGTTTATCATACTTTGCTATTATTAGCATCTTTTCTATCGAAAGCCTTTTGGTTTAAGATGAAAAGATCTTTGAATATGTTTATAGAATGATCTGGTCTTTCATCGATGTTAGAATGTTTCTCAAATTTAAAATAGAAAACCACCCAGATAGCAGACTTGTGAACAACCTGAGTTCATTGAAGAACTCCCAATATAAACAATTCCCTTTTATTTCTTCTTAGACAATAATGAATTCATTTCAATAATGTAGAATTGCAAATGATACTTCCCTTTTGGAATACTCTAACCAGTTCACAGAGATGTGGGAGATTCATCTTTTGACTAAGAACTTGGAAACTAATCATTGATCCAGTTTCACATGCATCACATATGGTTTTGAACCTATGTTATCACCTTTTAATCACGACGCTTAATTTCCCGTGTATGTTTGTGGTTTGCCTAACAACCAGATCCAACTTTTGTTTGGGAAATACATGTAGTATCAAAACTTTAGTTTATCTTCATTTCCTCTTATGAAGAGCTCATCCTACATGTCCAAATGTATTATATGTTCTTGATATTATTCTAACAATATTTGATTTTAGATCAATAGATATTGGTATAAACTCGTCATGATCCAACACTCACGAGTTATCTTGGCGATCTATATATCACACCATACATGATTGATTGTAATGCAAAAACCATTCGCAATTTAAAATATATCCATGTAACTTTTAGTTCATTCTATTTCATGAGATACCGATTCTTGCTAAAACCTTGGCATTGTCGTGTGATATAAGGTGAAGGTTCCTCTTCAAGGTCCTTCATGTTTAACTTTAGCAATAACAGCCTAGCTTTTCACTTAGTAAAACATTCATTACTTAGATTTACTCATATGGGTTGAGAGTCTCTTTTGAATCTCTCATTTGTGTTTGATTTAGTAATTACTTTTACAGAATCCAAAAAACGCTTTAGATCCTATACAATAGATCTTTGAACAAATATGATCTAAGTTTCACCATGCATGGTTCTAATATTGACAAATACTTTCAAATCCAACCATTTAGAATTTGAATGTCATTTTGAATAGAGAGATATGTATCTCATATATAGAACCATTAAAGTTGACTTAGCTCCCACTAAACTCCTCATCTATAAGATGATTCATATTTTCATAAAACTATGATTGCTGAATGGCGTTGTTGAAAAGTATGGTCCAATTCCCACTTGCATGCATTAATCTACGAATAGATTTCTTAAGCTTGCATCTTCATCTAGCATCCAAAACTTTTACACTTTCTAATGTACACAATGTCTTCCAACAAGTCCAATTGAGGAAGATGTTTCGTTTTTCAATTGCCATATTGCCATTGCAATGATTGCTAGATTTATCCAAAATAGTTCAAGCATTCCGACTTGGTGAAAAAGATTTTAAATTTATCAACGCCGTGAAGTTGTTTGTAATATTTAACCACCAATCTAGCTCTTCTTTTGTATGTATATACAATATCATCTTTGTATGTATATACAATATCATCTGTGTATATTCTTGAAAACATGTTCGCAACCAATGGGTGTGAACCCTTTATATCAAAACAACCAAATCAAAGACTTGATTCTTAAGATGAAGATATTTCGGATTTAATAGCCTCAACCCATTTTAGGATTTAATGGCCTCAAACCATTTTAAGATTTAATGGCCTCAAACCTTAATCCATATTTGGGAATTTCTTAATTCGTCTTAGCTTACCTGTAAGTCGTATGTTCTTAAAGCTCTTCCAAAGTCTTCATAGGTTTAATCCCTCGAGATACCTATGTATCTATCTTGGTTAAATTCTATTCCTTATAAGATTTACCTAGGTATTGAATATCAAACGTTAGTGTCTATAAAGACATTACTCAAGTCCTTTGAGTATTAGGATTCTCTTGAAGCCCTTTGTAACACCCTAATAATTCCTTGATTTTTATAAAACATTTTCCAACTTAAAACAAAGGAATTACCAAGATATTACCGCCACCGTGATAACGGCTAAGGCTATTTACCAGAATTACGCAGCGGAAATAACTAACTTTCAAAACGTATTAAATAGTTAATGATCATTATAACAACTTGGAACCATCAAGGCCCAAACCAAAGTATTAAATAATTTAAAATCTATTAACTATAGTTCAAATAAATTAAGTAATAGTAGTGGTCATGACTATAAATAGAGTTTATAAAATACGGAAGGAAATAACTCTCAACACGAATCCCATGATAACTTCTCCCGCAAGTTATCTCTACAAACCTGCTTTATTAAAATCTACTCCCCAACAACGAAAATGCAATGGTGGATCATCATAGGGTCATTAAGGCGAAGGCCATGAACAAAAGACATGAAGCACGAAGTCAGCAAAAGCTGAGTACGAACAAGCTAGAATAACATTCTATCCTAACATGCTTCACTCAACGAATTAATAATCCACATGCAAAAGCCATTAAATAAACAAGTAAACATGGAGACAAGACTCGACACTTGACCCGACTCTTGACTCACAGTTTAATAAAGAAGTAGCTTCGAACGGGTAAAATAAAGTATCCTCAAAAGGAAAGAAAAGGGTGATGGGAGCCAACCATACACCAAATAATAACAAGTCGGACTCCTACCGATAGTCGGACCATACCGACGGAATTCCAATACACAACGGCCTAAAACAAAAGAATGAAACAACGTCTTGTATCATTCAAGGAGTACAAGTTCTCCGACCAGACTCCCCCCATTGTTCATACTCAAGGTATATACGTTCCGAGAGTTTTGAAGCTCATTCGGATTACACTTTACGTTAATTAGTATGTTATGTTCAAGGCGACTCAAGACTCTACACAAGACATAACAGGCAAACAATTAAGAAATGAAACAACTCAACAATGACACTTCGTTTTAATCCTTTAGGACTTGTAATCAAACATAGACTCAAGTGAAATTACTCCCATTTTTCCTTCTCAAAAACACTGTTTGAGATAACCCGACATTGCCCTTAGCACGAATAGTCCTTAGTTCAATTACTCTCTAACCATATTCTACACTTGCGGTAGAATAAACAATGCACTCCGGCAATATTCCATAGGCTCAAAGTATGCTAGACATCCCGTACTATAGCATAACCATAATAACTTGCATGCGCAACACTCATACATGCAAACCAACTTGAACAACATGCTTGACATAATTCAACGATTATAAAAGTCCATAACATGATAGTTCAACAGAATCTATAAAGCATAATTCAATTCATAACATGCTCGCTCACGTAGGATACATAGATTCAATAACAATTCCCAACATGCTTGTTCACACATCAAACATGATTCCATAATTATAATAATATGTTCGTTCCCAATATCAAACATGAATCCAGAATAATTACATATTCATTCCCAATCATCAAACATGAATTCTTAACTACTTAAGTTCATGTGATTCACAATCAATATACTTCATCAAGTCCTCATGGATAGGTGGTCACCCTAGTCTTGTACGTACCTGGAATATCTAAGTACGGGGGCCACTTTGCGAATCACAATCAAGGCTAGAAATCACTCCTATAAACACAATGTAGAAACTTAATTATTATACATGTTTACTAAATTTCCAGCAACTATTTAAAATTCTAAAACCTTTTTTTTAATTAGAAATTAATCGTTGTTCATTATATTGATAGTCTCAAATAGTCAACTTAAGTCCTAGTATAAAAACATTGACTTTTTGACCTTAAAATCATTAAAAATCAACATTCAAAAGCTTTATAATAAATCTGAAAATTTAAGTTGATTCCCATAATTTAAATCGTCATTAAATTATGTGAATCAATCGCCTAAACAATTGGAATTAAAATCCTATCAATAGATCATCAATAAAACCATGTTTTGACCATAAAAATTGACACTGTATTTAATTACTAAATCAGAAAATAATAGTTCGTATAATTAAAATCAATCTCCTCAATTTAAATACGAAAACATTAAAACACGGTGTTCATAACCGTTCCCAGCAATTTAAATAATCCAAAAAAATAATAATAATAATAATAATAATAATATAATTCAAAAAAAAGGAATTGAAATAGAATAGGCAAGGAAGAAGAGAATTATACGAATCCGGCCTATAGCACGGTACAATCACGAATTGAATGTGATTGGGCGAAAAAGGATCGAAAATATACGGAGTATGAACGATCAACAACAACAAAACACACACACAACACAATTGTGTTGCGTGTGGGCAGCGGCACAAGGCAGCAGCGATGAGCAAGGCTCAGGGCGGGGCTGGGCTGTGCACGGACGAAAAATAGAGAGGAGAGAAAAAAAAGTGAAGTACTGCAGCAGGAATTTAGAACGCACATAAATTTTAATATATAACTCGGAATCGATCGATTCTTGAGGAAAAGTTCAAGAACCTTATGATATATACAACTTTGAAGAAGAAACCTTTTTCTGAACACTAACATATAAGTAGGAGAAAAATGGCCAAACATAAGTTCGACGAAAGAAAGAGGAATTTAGGGTTACGGTTTTTTACTCTTAGGTTTAATGAATAATAGTGAGGGATTTTGAGGGTGAGCACCTCTATTTATAGGCTTAGAAAACTCCAAGATGGGCTAGGCTTTAGGATTCCCTTTTGGACTTCATTAAACATAAGATGGGCTTGCTTAATTTGTTTGGACTTGAACTTGGAATTGAATTGGGCTAGATTAATTAAAAATCGTTTTACTTTTGAAACCCAATTAAATTCCCAACATGAAATAATAAATTCTTTTTGTAATTAATTAAAATAATAAATATTCTAATTAATTAAAAATACATTTAAATAATATTTAAATGCGATTTAAATTCTAAAAAATCATAAAAAATGCTTTATAAATATAATAAAATATATTTATAAAATACAGAAAAATACGAGGTATTACACCCTTCCAAAGTCTTCTTGAAGCTTTTCCAAATACTTCATCTGTGGAGCGCTTCCAAAGGCTCCTAGTATCCTACATTTGTTTGTTGTTGTACTCGAAGTTCTTTTGAGGTCAATTCGAGGTCATATTTCTTCCACTTGCCTTTTTCCTAAAAGAAACTATCTAGAACAATAACCATATGTTCCTAGATTTGTGGTTGAATCAATACCTTTTATTTCTATGAGTCGCTCTTAAAGAAACATATATCTATTCTTCAGTTTGTTTGATGTAAAACACCAACTCTCGCTGGTTTTAACAACCCTAGATACATATATGCTGAAAAGATATACTGAAACAGAGTTCAATCCTTATGATATCTTTCTCTATCTTTGACAAATTTATTTTAGTGTAGTAGTCGTTTGAGAGTATCATTTAGAAACTATATTGGAAAATAGTCGTGATTATAATCATTAATCGAATAAATTTCAATTTCTCCAACTAGACATACCATATTCTTGTGGAGCTTTGATTGTAATAATGCCATATAAACAATCTTGATAATGATTCTTGGCTCATGCAAACATCATCTTGATCTAGTCTAGACGTTCCAAATATCTTGCCAAGTTGATTTCATGTCCTTTTGTGAATCGCATTGAAGCATTCATGTATTTCACTTTGAATAATATAGCCATATTTTCTCAAGTTCTTGTGAAATAGACAAGTCATAAAATCCATCTTTGGCCCATGAATGAAATTGTCTAGAACCTTCTAACAATAGTCCATTTCTATGTCATGTTCAACAAGTAAGACTCGTTTGTCTTAAATTAATCAACTTCCAAAAATCCATGACATGAAATTTTAGAATGTTGTCTTGTTGATATGGGCGTTTGACATTGCCAAAGATACCTGGAACACAAAAAAAGATATTGTTAGGTTATGAACAATATTATTCATGCGGAAAAACCATAAAATCAGGAATCCAAATTAATTGACACATAATCATTTAGCATAATTAAGTATACATACTATGTGATGTGTGTCTTCCCTAGTTGCTCCAAAACCGAACAAGAACAAGTATAGAGCTCCAACTGTTGCCCCTCCGTAGATAGTCCACAGCATGTTTGGATTCGCCTTAGGTTCAACCAACTAGGATATAATATATGGTTTTATGTGCACTCGGGAATTCACAATAAGTGATAGGTAAATTATTAAATTCGGTTGAAGTCAATGTGTGTAGTATGTTATGTGTTATATATTTGTGATCATGGATCACATATGTATAGGGGAGGAAATAGAGTAGTCATATCCAGCTAAGATTGGATTTACTAAATCCATTAGAATTAGGATTCTAGTTAATCTGAAACTCTTAGTATTTTAGAAATAATCAAACACTATTAGTATTAGATTTATCCTAAAGTTCTAGTTTGTGTAAGATTTGGAAAACGGTTAGCTTGAGGCCCAAGTTACTTGTCGTGCAAGTAGACTTAGCGCCCAAGCCAACAAGTGCACGTGGTTGGGCCACGGGTGGCACCAAGCCCACGCTACTGCTGCTTGTCGCCCATGCTACCCTCGTAGCCCACGCTAGGTATTGTTGGCCCATCGTCGCTGCTTGTGCGCGCAGGCCTGCTGGGCGCTGGGCCTGGCGCCTTGCGGGCTTACTCGTTGAGCAATCGCTCGTCGTGCTTCCGATTCGTTTTCCGATTCGAACAATATTCTCGTTTTCGATAAAATTTCCGATTCTGACAATATTTCCGATTCTGACAATATTTCCGATTCCGTCAATATTTCTATTTCCGTTAATATTTTCCGAAAAGAACCATATTGTCGTTTCCGGCAATATCTTCGATTTCGATAATATTTATATTTCCTTCATGAACCATATTTCCGTTTCCGACAATATCTTCATTTCCGGCAAATATAATTTCTTTGCCTTTTGATGATTTCAGCTCCCACTGGAACCAAGATCCATCATTTCCGAATGTCCATAAATAGAGTATTTACTGAATATTATATTCACCCAAATACTTGATCCGTTCACGCACTATTTGTGTGACCCTAGGGGTTCAGTCAAGAGTAAGATGTTGATTAATATTATTAATTCCACTTGAACTGGAGCGTACTCTAGCTAGGCATTCAGATCACTTGATCTCACTAAATTATTAACTTGTTAATTAATATTGAACCGCATTTATTAGAGTTAGCATTATATTCATTAAATGCAAACTTGGACCAAGGGCATTAATTCCTTCAGATATTTGATTTAAACCTTCCGAAGTTTGAGTGTCAAGAGAATTTTTTATTTGTTAATCAATCACATGACTCAACCCATAATAGACCATTTCATTCAAATAAACACTCAACGATTGTTTTTGTTTACTTTGAATGTGAGTCTTTCTGTGTCCAAACTGAATTTTTTCTATGATGAATAATGGAACAAAATGCCATTAAGTTCTAGCCTTTTGAAGGACTTTAAAACAAACAGATGACCCTATAGCTAATGTAGCACAACTTTGCTTCATTTCCCACTTGTAGGTCAATAACCAAACTTAGCTTCCAAATTTTGAGATCTTAAAAAAAGTTAGAACCTCAAGCGGTAATCCAATACCATAGGAGTTCAATTGCTACGTCGTTTCTCTTTAACATAAACTTCAAGGTAGAAATAGAATTTTGAATTCATTTCTTTCGTTCCCGTTTCCTATCCTTTCTAGCGCCTTTTATCCCCAAAATAACTCTTTGCTTGATCTTCTTACTTTGTTATACTTACAAAGTTCATTTCCTTTTATTCAATTTGAATGACCACATATAATGAGTCTAGTTCATTATTGAATCTAAAGGAAATTGGTTGTTAACCATTGGTAATACATGAGCCTTTAACTCAATACATCATTATTCCAAAACTACTCAATATTTTGAATAAATGAGGTCCAATTTGTCTACAAATCAAGTTTTAGTTGAAAATAACCATGAAGATCATTATAATAAAAATTGCATCCAAGATACGCTCTCAGTCTCCTTTCCTTTGAGAATTACTCTCAAAATCAGTTACCAATCGATCGAGAAAATATGGCAGTTTTATTATCCGAAACGCAATGAAATGAAGATGAATAATTATATGCATTATAATTTATATTCTACAAAATGAAATAGCAAAGAACAACATTTATCATACTTTAATAATGTGAAATAAAAGCATTCATGCAATCATTAAAGCTATTAAACATTTCATTCATGCAATAAATACATAGTCCAAAATGAAAGAAATCAATCCAAGACCCTAAGAGTCTCTAAGTCTTAAGCATGCTTTGGCCTGTTTTAATCCTTTGAAGATTTTATGTAAACAAAAACCAATTGCTAGTAATTCCAAAACTACTCAAGTTAATGCCATAACTTATTCCTTTGCCACAATATGTCTAATATTGCTTGAGTTACAACCACAATCAACATGCTAAAATAGCACGTCGCTTTGGTTATAACCTACTATCTTAGGTTCGAAGATTTTTGTAAGTGCTTGATTTGGAAGGCAACTTTAAAATCAATATTCTTTGAACCGAGTTGTTTCTATGTTGGTTTGATTATTTAGTAAACTAATCCTTAATCAAAACATAAAACAACATACACATGCATAATATACATACACCAATACATAAAAGCATATGTAAATTTGTTGAACTAGTGTGGCCCCAGTTTCTTGGTCTTGAAGCATCCAATCTTCTCTTCACCTTGTTAGCTTGGCACCGTCTTGAAATCCATTCAAAATTGCGAACTGTAAATTTAAATAAACTACCTAGAAGAACTTGAACTAATAATATAATTATTACATCAAAACTTCATGGTACGCAGACCATATTTAAAAACTTTACATTCAAAGATAGAACGGTACGCAAACCGTTTTTTACTATCCTAGTTGGGCTATAATAGTCACTTGCAACACCTGCAATACATAATAATATACTATGCATTCACCCATTCGTATCCTAAAATGAATGGCCCAAGTAAGATTTACACATAATTACATGACTAATTAAAATTACATTCATGTAAACGCGTCCTAAAAGATTAATTAATTAATTTCAAATTATTATTCCTTAAAATTATTCTAATCAAATAATTAATTTAATTAAAATAAATGTCCTACGAAAAATTAATTAAAATAATTTCATTTAAACGGCTCCCACTTAAACCAATATCGTTTTGGACTTTTAATTTTAAATAATTAAACTCGCGGCCTGGCTCAAGTCAAATAAAATAAAATATTAAACAAGTCCAATGTTAGCCCCTTTGTGCAAAAATAAGCCCAAAGCCCAAAATTGGGCCTTGAAATAAAACGAAGCAAAAATGCACAATTGGTGCATCGTGGGCTAGGCAAGTGTCCAGCCCAAATGATGCGTTGTGCATCGGATCATCGCATCATCGTGCAGGCCACGGGGCCCACAACGTCGCGCAAACCAAAGTAGCATCGCACAGGGCACGCTGGCGCGCCCCTGTTCACGAATGCAAGTGCTCGTCGCTGCCTGTGTGCCTCGCCCATCGCGCTGACTTGTTGCTGCCAAGCTACTAGCCCAACGCTTTCTGCAGGCGTAGCGCACACCCGCAAGGCCAACACCCATCGTCCTGCCCGCGCGTCGCACCCCTGCCCCTCGTCTCGCTGCACACACGTGCACGCAGCCGTGGCACAAAGCCACGCCACGCACATCGCATGGCATACGGTTAGCAACCATGCCATGGCTCGCTCGTACGTCAAACATCAAATCTTATTAAATGATACAAAACGAAATTACACGATTTTTAAAAAAAAATTAATAACAACAATTCCAACCGTTTTTAAATTACGAAAAATAATTCCAGTGGGTGATTTATATAATTTTAAACAATCCAATTGTGAAATTTTACAAATCCTGTATAACAAATGTTCAAATTTAACGAATGATGAACACCAATAAAAATTTGAATAATAATGATAATCCGATCCAAACATTTAAATTTTAGATTTTTATCAAAATTGGTTTAGGCGAATGATTAAAATTAACAAATCTAATCAAAAATTTAATCCTTGAATTTTTAAATGAGCCATTTAAACATGAAATCATATTCCCCTTCTCACCTAAACAAATTTCTTGATCTAACCAATTAATAAAATTAATTTCGATCAATATTTAATTAATCTAGGTTAAATTGGGATTAGTG
This sequence comes from Spinacia oleracea, assembly GCF_020520425.1. Classification (NCBI taxonomy): domain Eukaryota; kingdom Viridiplantae; phylum Streptophyta; class Magnoliopsida; order Caryophyllales; family Amaranthaceae; genus Spinacia; species Spinacia oleracea. The sequence continues at coordinate 155,888,779 of NC_079490.1, read as the reverse complement.
TTTATAATTAAAATTTATGAAGGGAAAAATTATTACCGGTTCATAATTACAAAAATCAGTAGGACAAATTTTCAATTAATTATAAGTCGAATTTCTCATATAAATAATTTTTAAAGCCGTCAAGTTAACAATTTAATTCATTAAACAACAAAAACGCCCAAAAAATCCAAGTTCGGGGATTGCTTTTAAGATTTTGATCACATGAGTTCAACTTAGAACGCCAATTCCAATCGATTTAGGGTTTGAAAAGTCGAAATCCCGACACTTAATGAATGCAGCACTTTTTTCACGATTCATCCAATAATCCGAAAAAATATTCGAAAAGTCAAAAAATACACAGAAAATTTCGACAGATACAAACATATAAAATATGCTAAAAAAAAACTTAAATCACATGAAGCTCGTGATACCACTGTAGGGATTTACAGTTAATCTAATTAACACACGGTGGAAATAATCCCTAACCCATAATCCATGGAAAAGTATAAGTTAAGCATGACATAAATTTGTAGCGTGTACTCCCGTATAGTCCACGAAAACGAATGAGAACTCCAATTGTGGTTCCTCTATTTCGTTCACCGACACGTTCAGATCCGCCTTGAGGTTGATAACTTAGATCTCTTTCAAGGTATTTTGAATTTTGGGAAGAACACAGTTCGGAGGCAAGGAGAGAATTATGGTTCTCACTTAGATGCCTAGGATTAGTTTAATGAGTGTAGTATGGGAAAATATGGCATGCTAGGTTATTTAGAATAACCTATTAAGTATGTGTGCCAACCGACCAAACACTAGGCCCAGCCGACCAGCATATACACACACATACGGGGACAAGCCTGCATGGCAGTGGGCCTTGAGCCGCGTCAATCTTGCTGCTTGTGCAGCGCTATCGTTGCTGCTTCTGTGCTAGCCCAATGCGCACGCACAACCGTGTGGCCTTGGGCCCGCGCTGATGTGTTGCCGATGCCTTGAAATCGCGCCCATTGGCCTTGAGTGCCTCGTGCACTCGGCTCGTGGGCTGCCCCTTTTGCATTGCATCTAAATGCCTTCCGGCAATTTATTTATCGTATATTACGATAAGATCCAACGTCGTACGATATGATTATTTGTTTCGCCTAGCTTACGAATATACGCAATACGACATACGATTTAGATCCAACGTCATATCGTATAATTATGTCCTCCAAACTAATTTCACGAAAAGCCATTAAATGAATTTCCGATTCATTTAATTCGACGATCTGTTTTATGTCATTTGTTTGACCTTGTAGGTTCAGTCAAGAGTAAGCTGTGAGCCTAATAAGGATTAGAAATCACTGATCGAAAACATTTCTCCAGCTAGCTGTTCCGATCACTTGGTTATACTGAATTAATTATTCGTAATTATTTAATCTAAACCTTGGTATTGGACCAATGCACCTTGGGTGAAGGACATATTTCCTTCATATAGACACTTCATAATCCAATTAAAAAATCTACTAAGGAACCCCAACTCTTGTAGCATAGTTTTAAGAAAAAGGCCACTCTAAGGAGTCATACGCTTTCCTTAAATAATATTTTGATCATGCATCTTGGGGAAATATACTTCCTGTTGTATCCCTTGATCAATTCAGAAGCTAACAAAATGTTGTCAGCTATAGACCTACCAGGAATGAACCCAGCTTTTGATCCATTAATGATGTTACCCACTATTGGTTGCATTCTGGCAGTAAGGATTTTAGCAATAATCTTGTACACCACATAGCAACAGGCAATTGGTCTAACTTCAGTTATTCTTGAAGAATTCTTAATTTTAGGCACCAAGGTAACTACTGTGTTATTGATTTGTCTCAGTAACTTGCCAGAAATAAAAAAATTCATAACTGCTTGAAAAGAATCATCTTTAATTTAGGCCCAGATTTCTTGAAGAAGCAACTGTTCAGACCATCAAGTCCAGGTGCTTTTGAAACATCAATACCACTAAGTGCAGCATCAATTTCCTGAGTAGTGACAAGCTGAATCAAACTAATAGCTGCATCATCAGTTATAGTAGGCCCCTTCCTTACAATAGCCAGGTCAACTCCTTTAAGTGTAGGATCAGTAGAGCCCACTAGGGATGTGTAGATTTTCCTGATCTCTCCTGCAATATCACTAGCAGTAGTCAATCTGGTACCAACTGCATCTTATAGCATATCAATGTTATTCCTCCTATTTCTCTCTTTCATAGCAATAAAGAAGAATTTATTATTTGAATCCCATAACTGCAACCAGTGTATCCTTGCCTTTTGCTTATAAACACTTTCCTGTATACCAAGGAATTTCCCCAGAGAGGTGATGATCTCCTTTTCCTTGTTTTGAAGAGCCAAATCATTAATTCTTCCCTCAAGAGTCTCCTAAATGTTCACCAATTCTTCTCTGAGATTCTCAATTCTTTCATCTAACTTTGCAAAGTCTTTATTGTGAAGCTTTTTTAACCCAGTTTTCACTTGCTTGAGTTTCCCCCAAAGTTTATACATAGCATGGCTCTGTATTGAACACCTCCATCCTTCTTGAACCACTTACTCAAACTCCTTGTGATCAGCCATATGATTGAAAATTTTGAAAGGCATGCCCCCCTGGTTTGTCTCCAGATCACTCCTGATCACTAGAGGAGAGTGATCAGACAGGCCAGGGGTCATTTACTCCACCCAAGAAGTGGTGTATTGGTAGTGTTTAATTGCCAAAGAATATGCCAATTCTTAAATCAATTCTTTTATCTCCATCCCCTTTATTACTTCAAGAAAAATACAAGCAACTAGACTTAATCTCAACTAAGTTTGTGAAGTCCAGAAGATGTTAGAAGTCCCTGGTATCCCCTATAGTAACAGGATTACCATTAATTTGATCTCCTGCACACAACACTACATTAAAGTCACCCGTCACACACCATGCTCCGGTCATAGAATTAGCTAAATCTTCTAAGTATCCCCACATAGTCATCCACTGTGTGCAGCCCATACACCACATTGAGGTAAGTAGTGAACTTACCATTTTTATATTAAACTAGACAATGAATTAGGTATTCAGTTTTGTCCAGAATTCGAATACTGATTTCATTATGTAGCCAACTAAGCCATATTATACCCCTGGGAGAACACACATAGTTGTTATCCCATGCCCAGTTAGAACCAAATTTCTTCTGAATTCTACTACTATTATGATGCTTGACTTTAGTTTCCAATAAAGCAGCTACACTAGTCTTATTATTACTCAAAAACTTCCTCACCTCCACTACCTTAGAGGGGTCATTTAACCCCCTCATGTTCCAACTGCAGAGATTCATGGAACTTGATCAGGAGGGTCACCTCCTTCTCCACTCCCCATATCATCCCCATCCCCATTCATCTCCCGTGTGTTCACATGTGCCAGTCTAGAAGCTTATTGCATAACACTAGCCATAGTAGTAGCGAGTGGCCTATGTACCTTTTTTCTTGTAACAACTCTCCATCCATCCACCTCCCCTTCCTCAGGCTGAATTGGATTAAGAGTTTCTGTAAAGGCAACAACAATCTGCTGGTTCACCCCCTAAGAGACAGGTTGTTGAACTTTTTAGGGACCCACTTCTTGGTGTACCTAGTTGCGCGCAGCAGGCTAAAATATGGAAGTTTGCACCTGGTTTTTAGCGCAATCACCTGGTTTTTAGCGCAATCATGCCCCACTACCTTGTATTTCTTGAAAAAGGGAGGTAGCCAATCAAACATCACTTTCTAGTTCACAACAACTCCATTGGGATCCTGAATCAACATAGAGCTAGGAATCTCCTTTGTCACATCAATCTCAACTAGGATCGTAGCAAAAAAAACTCTCAACTACTTAGAAGGGCATTCATCAACACAAATAGGAACCTCCAACAGGCTTCCAATTTTTCTCAATGAGTTTGCACCCCAGCAATTCAGTGGGAGATTAGGAAATTTAACCCATAGTGGAACTATTCTCAGTATTTCTTTATGAAAATTAAATTCAGGAAAAAGCTTAACAATCACAGGTCGTCCATTGAAGGAGTGTGGGCAGCAGCTAAGATACAATTCTTATCCTCTTTTGAAGGTAACTTGATAATGAAGAAGACTTCATTATGAAGAGAAACATGAGGTTTACTAGTGAGATGACATTCTCTATCAACAAAACGCATGATAGCAACAATTGATGATAGTTCACCCACAACATACATCACAATAGCATTTTCCCAAGCAGCAGATAGTTTATCAACCTCTAATTTATCAAGCTGAGCAACAGCTTTGCCATCATTCAAAACAGGCGCAATAAAGGAAAGAGGGTTACCTTTCGCAGTGAGTTGGTTTCCCCTAACAATAGTGGCCCAAGAATTCCCTCCTTGTGTTTCCATGGAATTAGATGATTTTCCCACATTTGCAGTTGGTTGCTCTATTTCTAGGGCACTGGCCACCATTGTAGGAGGTGTCATACGATTCACGGAAGCAGCTGGGGACCGTAATATATCATTGATGCCTCTCATCAAGTGTCGAACACGTTCCTGCATATTTCCACCAGAGTTACCCGATTCAATCTCATCTATAATCGCAGCCAGCATGGAAGGTGTTTGAGGAGGAATCGGTTTATTCGCATGAAGAAGAGGTTGAACAAGCGCACTATGATATTGTGCAATAAGCTCCTGCAACTCCGGCGATGGTGGTCCCGAGCTAGGATGAGGCGGCGTGGTGAAGCCGCATCCAGTGCTTGGGGTTCATTTTCAACGTAGTTGGGTTCTTGATTTCTCTTCTGGTGTTGATTCATTGGACAAGTGGGTTGGTCGGGCGGTCGAGAAGGTGACCCTCCATGAGTTCCGGTATCACTTGGTTGTTGAGTCTTCTTCTTTCTAGCCATGGTGAAGAGTAGGCGCAGGTTAGTAGAGGACCATAACGCGCGCTTATTCAGCCATTTCTAGAAGGGTTTTAACCTAGATCATTTCATAATGTTCTTTACATTGTGCTTTATTCTATTTTTGGATATGAAAACTTACTATTTTACCCATCTAACTCCACAACATTTACAACTTTCCACTCACTTTTTCTTACTTATTTATTTTTTTCTTACACTCACCCACCTTTTTACACATCTATCTACTTTATCCATATTTATTATATTCACCCACAGTTTTACACACTTTCTCTATTTTTCTCTTAACATTTGGTCAAATAGTAGCTGTAAAGATTATTTGAAACAAATGTAGTAGTGGAATTGATGTTCTTAATTACTCCGTAATTTGAGTTTTAAGGCAAGGAGACAACTCATTAAAATTTTCCCGGCCAATTTAGGGCTCGTTCTATTCATCTGTTTTTTGACTTATTTTTCTGAATTTATATTTTATCTAACGTATTAAAATTTATTTTAGTTACAAATTATACTTGACCGACGCTTATTTTTTCTAGAATTTATCTTATAATGAACTTAATTGAACTTACCTAAATTTATTTATTTTAATAAATTAAGTGGAAATAATGTGAACAAAATAAGGCCTTATACCCACTCTACTAGACTTAATATGTTATACTAAGTAAAATAAGTGGGACTAAAGTGAATAATACTAATCCGTTTGATAGCAGATAAAAAATATCGATAATGAAAATGAATTCAAGTATAATTTGGCAAGAAAAATAATTCACTTTAAGATCGATCTCTGTGGTACATATGAATTCTCATCCCATAACTTGTGATTTTCTTCGTAAATTTGCATTCTTACCAAAACCACCTCTAATGCCCCTCTAATTGGTAATGGATGCATGCTACTAAAAATTTGAGAAGAAAAAAACGATTTGGGCTAAACTATCATTACTATATAAGGGAAGAAAAGTACGATTTGGCCTGGATAAACTAGCATTACTACATTGATTTTCTTACTACTCCCTTCGTCTCTTTTTATTTTTTACGTTTGGTATTTTTCACGCGTTTTAACGACTAATTAATGTGCATTGAGATTCTTCTAACTTTTTATGTAAACGAGAAAAATTACGTTTATTTATAATGTTTTCACTTTTATCAAAATTCTGATATTGGAAAAATGAGAAAAAGCTAATATCCCAATGGAAAAGTGTGAGAGATTAAATGACTCAATAGATTTAATTGGTTAAAATAATAATTGGACACAAATTTTGATAGAATATTAAATCATTTATGTGATGATATAAAAAGAAATGTAAAGAACATTTTTGGACACCCAAAAAGAAAAACGTAAAAAACAAAAAGAGACGAATGGAGTAAATTAATTACGGGCAAATATTTTCATTGTTCATTAATATTATTTATTACCAGTTGACAAACGGGTTACTTGTTCAACAAAAACAAGTCGATTTGATGGAGGGGCGATGTATTGGCACATCATCAATATAGTCTGTCTTTGGCAATTACCTTTACAATTAAGCAAACTTGGTGTTCCGGTGTTGTAAAGATGGAAACAATGGGCTTCGAATGAAGGCCCTTTTGTATGTGTTGAAGATCTTGCTTGTTTGAATGAGTAGAGTCCGAATTCACCTGCACAAGAGCAAAGTCACTAGCCTCGGGGGTGTTTCCGAGGAAAGCCCCTCCGATGCCTAAGTAAGAACGATGCTCGGATTCTAGAAAGAAGTTCTCTAGAAGAGTAGTCTTAAGGCGATAAATTGGACGTACCTTGAGGTGTGAGCCTTGGCGGCCTATTTATAGTGTTTGCATAATAAATGCCCATAGGTCATTTATTGCTTTTGGGCCTTGGGCCTTGATGGATGGCTGACTAGCCATTGGTAGGTTTGATGCTGTTTGTTTAGAGCCATTGGGCTTTAGACTTAGTCCAAACAACATGCCCCCCAGACCCGGTCCATTTAGAATTAAATGGGTGGGTTTCCAGCTGTCAGAAGTCCGAAAGTTCCCTCTCTTTTTTGAAAAGGGATGATTTGCATTGATGACAAGTGTTGGGAGTTGTATTGTGTCGTGGAGATCGTGGGTTGAGGAAGTTGATGCGCCCCTTTTCTTTTCTATAAATACTGGGTGCTTTGCTCTTTTCGAACTTTTTACTCCTTCTTTCAAACCCATTCTCTCTCTAAATTTCGGCGATCGCAGTGCAATTTGTTTCTTCAGATCTACGAAATTCGGCCAACTTTAGACTTCGGGAACTTGTGTTGTTCGTTTTATCGGCGAATTCCGCTTCGGAAAAAGGTAATTTGTTTCTGAGTTCTCCTTTTTTTTCTTCGTTCTTCCTTCTACCCCTCAATCTAAACCCTGGATCGAGATTTCGCGACCATGGCAAAGAATAGGGGCAAAAGCAAGTTCGTCGTTGGCTCCTCTAGTGAGAGGGAGAACGTGCCTTCGGGGAGGTTACCGAAAACTTCGAGGGGTCGGCCTTCGGCGAGGCCGTTGGAGAAGCGTTCGATTGGTTGGGATGCTTCCGAAGACGATGTAGTTGGTGGGTCTGGCGTGTCTGAACGCGCAACCTCTGGTGAGAGAGCTGGCTTTTCGGGTGCTCGTCGTCGTTACCCCGAGTTTCCAGTTCACTGGACGGAAGCTGATCCGAAGGGCAGGTATGCCTCAATTTTGCACGAGACCACCAAGATCGACGGTCCGTTGGAGAAATCGGTCAGCGGTGACTGGTTGGTGGAAGCGAAGTTGGGGAATTATCATCGGAAGGCCGAGGAGCTATACGGAATTCAGCATGCCTTGGGGTACTGGTGCGAGCTTCCTGAACAAGAGCGTCCTCGGGTGACTCATCCACCGAGGGGGTTCATTTCCATGTACACTCATCATTTGGAGAATGGTCTCCGCTTTCCTTTGGATCCGTTCGTATCCGAGCTTTTGGTGTCGTACAACATTAGTTTGGCCCAGCTCACACCCAAATCTATGAGGCACATAATCGGATTTAGATGGGTGTGTGACTTCGTCAATTTCCCTTGCTCTGTCGCTATTTTTCGGGATCTTCACGATCTGGTTCTCAACCATGCTTCCAAGGGTGATGGGTATGGTTGGTGGACCATTGTCAACAAGAAGTCCCGAAAGAGGGGGGAGCCGAACTACATCACGGCGTACCCTTACCTTAGCTCTGACCACAATTGGAAGACGGAGTGGTTGCTCGTTCGTGTGCCGACGGATCCGAAGCATCCCAACTTTTATCGTCCTCCGAAGTGGTTCGTGGCTCCTGATCCTGATATGAGGGGTGTGGCAGCTCCAGATCGGAATCATCGCCACTATGTGGACCTCCTCCAGTGGTTCTTGGCTCAAGAGGATAACTATCGACTGCCGTCTAGCTGGCTCCCGAATCTCAATTACATTTTGCGGGAGGACATTCTTGCTGTTGCCGGTATCAGCAGGATTTTTGACAGGGGTAGGTGTCTTTCGGCTGAGACCGTTTTTTCAGTGAGTTTGTCCTTCTCTTTCCTGCTTCGTTTTGCTGACATATTTTGTGCTTTGTTTTTGCAGAGTACGGCTTTAGCTGCATTGATCCTAAGAAGTTGGGCATTTCTTTGGATTTGAAGACTATTCACGACCCGGCTCCCGAGTACAAGTTCGGAAAAGATAACCCTCGTAATCCTCGCCTGAAGGATTACGTGTTGTCTCCTTCGGGGGTTGCTCGGATATCCGAAGTTCGAGCTGATCCGTGGGATTCTGCCTCCTCTGTTGAAGCTGTTCCTGTGAAGGTTGTGCTTCCTGTGTTGAAGACAACTTCGGACCCGGTGAGTGTTCATTTATAGGCTCGATTTTCTGTTTGTCTTCTTCTTTTCGGTTGGCCGTCGGCTAACGTCTTGGTCCTGGACCATCTTTTTAGGGTCCTGGGACTGACGCTGTGCCGCGTGCCGTTCCTTCGGTTTCATCTCCGGCTCGGATAGATATCTCTTTATCTAGGAACCGGGTACTTCACGCTTTTTTTCTCTATTTCTTCCTTCTACTTCTTTTATATTTGTTGACCCTTGGTCTCCCCTTTTTAGGATCAACGCAAAAGGAAGGGTAGCACTCTTTTGAGGCCTTCCACACATCCGAAGAAAGCAAAGGCTTCTCAGCCCTCGGAGAAGGTATTTGTTCTGCCTTGGAGTTTTTTTTAGCCCGTTCTCCCTTTTTCCGAAACTGATCTTTGAGCGCTTGCTGTGTAGGAAGCGGTTTCGGAAGTCATGCCTCCTCCTAAGAATCTTCTTCACTTCATGCTCTTGCCAGGGCAGAAGTTAAAGAGTGTGGTGGTTGCTGAACCGCCGCCCGTGGACCAGCCGCTGATCGAGGAAGATATCATCCCCTCTCCTCTGAAGCCATCTGCTGCTTTGGGGATCGAAATCCAGGATATCACCGAGGTGATGGAGGCGATTGAAGCCGATTTTGTTCCTGGTTCGGATGTCCCTGAGGTAGCTGAGGAGAAGAAGGAGTCTGCTGATCTTCCCTTCGAGAGAGAGAAGAGTCCAGACAAGGAGATGGTAGATCTCTCGGGCCCCGAAGCTGCGGTTCCCGAGGTTCAGAAGGAGGTTCCCTCTGCTGGAGAGGAGGAGCAGCCCGAGCAAGGTCTGACGAGGAAGAGGCGCCACTCAACTTTGGGTTCTACTTCTACCTCGGCCCTGGATAGGCTGATCCATGCTGATCCCTGTTCGGATGTTCCGCTAAAAAGGATCCCCGAAGAAGTAAGGGAGGCGATGGCTCGGTATGCCAGGGCTCCGATTTTGGGAGAGGACCCCTTGGCTCACGTGGGATCCTTGGTGGGCCCCGAAGCTGCTAGGGAGAATCTGCTTCGTGCTAACCCGCAGTGGAGGGTTCCTGGGGCTGAAGAGAGAAATCCGGCGATGATGGCCCAGTACTATCTGAACGAGGTAATTGCTAGATTTTTCTCTTTGAGTTGTGTTTTTGTTTTATGCTTTTCCTATTTTTGCTCATCTTTCTTTCGTTCCCAGGCTGTTTTCTGGTCCTCGTTCGCTTCCGAGTGTAGCTCGGTTGAGGAGAAACAATTGAGGAAATATCGTGAGGCTTATGCTCGTGATATTCCCATTTTGGACCAGAAGGCTGGGCAACTCCTCTCCGAGCTTACGGAAGTCAAGCAGCTATACCTTCAGTATAGTCGCGAGGCTAGAGAGTCTGCTGAGAAGATTGGGGCCGAGGTTGGCCAGCTCATCTTCCGAGTTGAAGAGGATGCTGAGAAGATCGCTTCCTTTGCTGAGGAAAAGAAGGATATGGCCGCATAGTTCGCTAGCGAACTTGAGGAAAAAGATAGACTCTTCCAGGAGATGAAGTCTAAATTTGAAGCGGCCGATAAGGAGCATAAAGAGGCAGAGTTGAGGCTTTGCCATTTTGTCCAGCATCGGGAGCTGATCCAGCAGCAAGCTGATAATGTGCCTGTCCTTCGGCTGAAGCTTCGGGAAAAGGATGACTATATTCGGAAGTTGGAGCAGGAGCGAGTCGACCTCTACACTGCTGATCAGTGTAGAGAGCAGTACTGGAACGGCATCGTGGGTGCTCGGCGCATGTTTGCGAAGCACATGCCTCACTTCCCTTGGAACGAGAAAGTTCCCCTATGGATGCAGGCCGAGGACCACTTGGTGGAATGCCAAGCTGATCGAGATGAAGCTGAAGCTGAACGCCAAGCTGCTCTTGCAGAGGCTCGGGCCCAGAAGGCAACTTCCGAGGGTGATACTACTGCTGGGGGTTCTTCGAAGGATGCTCCCCTAGGGGCCGCTCCTGAGACTCCCAAGAGTTAGGGATTCGGGCAGTCGTCTTCTTCAGAGTCGGTCGGTTCCAGTTGAGGACTTCCGAATATGTGCTTGCTTTTCCCCCTTTTGCCTCGGCGCTGCGTTGTACTTGTTTCTTTTTGCTTTCTTAGTACTTCGGTAGGCCGGTATTGTCTGTTGATGGCTGCCGATTTTAACTGTTTCATTTTGTTTTCAATTTTTGAGGTTTTCAATGTATTTGTACTTCCCCCAAATATTGAATGAAAAATGAGTGTTAGTTACTTGGCTGCTTTTCAATTTTGTACTTTCGAGCTTTTCTTTGAATCCGTAGACTTGCTGAAAACCTTTTGATCTTGCGAGCTCTTTAAATCCGTAGATTTGTTAAGAGACTTTTTATCTTTGCGAGCTCTTCAAATCCGTAGATCTGCTAAGGGACTCTTTAACTTTGTGAGTTCTTCAAATCCGTAGATCTGCTAAGAGACTCTTTAACTTTGTGAGTTCTTCAAATCCGTAGATCTGCTAAGAGACTCTTTAACTTTGCGAGTTCTTCAAATCCGTAGATCTGCTAAGAGACTCTTTAGTTTTGCGAGTTCTTCAAATCCGTAGATCTGCTAAGAGACTCTTTAGTTTCCAGACTCTTCAAATCCGTCGATCTGCTCAGAGGTCTGGATTGTTCTTCCGATCTCTTGTGGTTCGGAAACCTGGGCAAGAGATCGCTAGTCTGCCTCTTAGTTATGCCTTCGGCGATCCGTGGATCTGAGCCGGAGTTTTATAACTTGATTCGAGCGACTGTTTGTGGCGAACAAGTTTTATTTGGTTATCGCGAATCCGAGGATTCTGGACGATTCCCTGAAGTGTGTGATTTGGTCATTCCTTGCATTTTATCAAGGAATGGGCAAAGTCAACCTGTTTTTAGTCTCGGATTGATCAGATCCGAGGCTGCATATATATATAAGGGGACAATAAATATAGAGATAAGTTTAATGAAACACATGGTGCCAATGGCTTTCCTCTTCTCATTAAACAACTTACTTGGTTTACAGACAGAGATCATACAAAATATTTCTTGAGAACATCGGTATTCCAATGGTTCTTCAGAATTGTTCCATCTAACTGTTTCAGCATAAACGTGCCTGGCCTTTTTTCGGAATGGATGATGTATGGTCCTTCCCAAGTGGCTGAGAGTTTGCCATGGATCCGTCCTTTCTTAACCGAGGCGGCGTTTCTGAGCACTAGATCACCGACTTTTAGGGGTCTGGCGTTGACTCTTCGGTTATAATGCTTGTTGACCCTCTGCAAATAGGCTGCGTTGAGTGTCCTTGCATCGTTCCGAGCTTCGTCCAGTAGATCGAGAGCTTCAGACAGAAGTTGGTTGTTGCTTTCTCCTTGGAGCCCATCATACCTGTTGTATGCCTGGATCCTCAGGCTTTCTGTTCCGATTTCCACAGGGATTACAGCTTCGGATCCATATACAAGGTGGAACGGTGTTTGCCCGGTAGCTTCTTTCTCAGTGGTCCGAAGAGACCATAGCGTTCCGGGTAGCTCTTCTAACCACTTGTTTTTGTCATCCTCGACTCTTTTCTTGAGTGCATTGAGGATGAGTTTGTTAGCAGCTTCGGCTTGCCCGTTGCTTTGTGGGTGACAGACTGCCGAGTAAGCTAGGTGTATGCCGAACTGTTTGCACCACTTTTGCAACGGGGTGTTGTCGAACTGTTTCCCGTGGTCGAAGACCATCAGTCTTGGTATGCCGAACCTTGTGATGATGTTCTGCCATATGAACTTGCGGACCTGAGGTTCGGTGATGGAGGAGACAGCTTCGGCTTCGATCCATTTGCTAAAATAGTCGACTCCTACAATCAACCACTTCTTCTGGTTCGTCGCTGAGGGGAAGGGACCAATGATGTCTAACCCCCACTGTGCGAATGGTAAGGGATACAGTGTTGATTGTAGGTTTTGAGCTGGTTGATGGATGGCTGGTGCGAACTTTTGGCATTTCTCGCATTTCCTTGCCATCTGCTTTGCCTCGGAAACCATAGTGGGCCACCAGTACCCGGCCCGAAGGGCTTTATGTGCCAATGTCCTGCCTCCGATGTGGTTTCCGCATATCCCGAGGTGGATCTCCCTTAGGATGTAGTCAGCGTCTGTTGGACCCACACATTTTAGCAGCGGAGCGGAGAATGATTTCCTCATGAGCTCTCCTTCAGCGCTGATGATGAACCACTTGTTGAATCTTTTCAGTTTTCTTGCCTGCAGCTTATCCTCGGGAAGTTCTCCCCTTTCTTTGTATGCAACTACTGCGTCCATCCAGCTGGGTTCGGTACGTAAGCTGCATACTGTGGTGGGTAGCAAGTCAATGCTTCTCTCTTGGTGAACTTCCACGTGGACCGACCTGTTTAGGTCGATGAGTGTTGAGCTTGCGAGTTTTGACAGTGCATCTGCTTGCGTGTTTTGTCCTCGGGGGATGAGAATGACTTCAAAGGATCTTAACTTTGACGTTAAGGACTTAATTTTTGCTAAGTAAGCTGTCATGCTGGGCCATTTGGCCTCATACTCCCCTCGGATCTGGTTGGCTACAAGCTGGGAATCAGTTTTGAGGCGAACATGCTCGGCTTCCAGGGATAAGCAAAGTTCTATCCCTGCGATTGTGGCCTCATATTCGGCCTCGTTGTTAGTTGCTTTGAAGCCGAACTTCAATGCATACTCTATGCTTTTCCCCGTCGGGGGAATTAGTACAACTCCTGCTCCTGAGCCGTTTACTGTGGAAGATCCGTCAGTGAAGACCTCCCAAGTGCTTTTCGTGTCATCCAGCATTTCTTGGTATGAGCATTCGGCCAAGAAGTCGGCCAACGCTTGTGCTTTGATTGCTGTCCTCGGCTGATATTTGATGCCGAACTCTGATAGTTCGAAGGCCCAGGCAGCCAATCTTCCTGACCTCTCTATTTTGTCGAGTACTTTCTCGAGCGGTTGGTCAGTTAGCACTGTGATCTGGTGGGATTCGAAGTATGGCCTCAGTTTTCATGCAGCTACCACTACTGCATATGCGACTTTCTCGATGAGCGGGTACCGGGTTTCGGCCCCTGTGAGTGTTCGGCTGGTGAAGTAGATTGGCTGTTGCTTCTTTTCTTCTTCTCGAAGAAGCACTGCGCTGACGGTTCCAGGGCTAACTGCGACATATAGGTACAGGGTTTCCCCCTCCTTTGGTCTGGCCAGTGTCGGCAGTTGAGCTAGGTGGGCTCTGAGTTGCTGAAAAGCTTCTTTTTGCTCCTGTTCCCATATCAGTTCGGGATCCACTTTCCTCGGGACCCCCTTTTTCTTGACTGGTTCTGCTTCTCCCCCGGGGAGGTTCTTTGGTTTCAGTGCTTTGAAGAAGGGGGCTCCCTTGTTCGAGGCTTTTGATATGAACCTTGTCAGTGCGGCTAACCTGCCGGTTAGCCTCTGCACATCTCTCTTGGTCTTCGGCTCGGGTAAATCCAATGCCGCTTGGACTTTGTCTGGGTTCGCATCAATTCCTCTTTCGCTCACCATGAATCCGAGGAACTTCCCTGACTTCACCCCGAAGACGCACTTTTTTGGGTTCAGCTTCATGCTGTATTTCCGCAGATTTCCGAAGGTCTCTGCCAAATCTTTGACATGGTCTTCCTCCTTGATGCTTTTTACGATGGAGTCATCCACATAGACCTCCACATTCCTCCCTTTCTGGTCGGCGAAGACGTGATCAACTAGCCTCTGGTAGGTGGCTCCGGCATTTTTCAAGCCGAAAGGCATCATTTTGTAGTTGAACACTCCTGCGCTTGTGATGAACGCTGTCTTTGCCCTGTCATCGGGGTGCATGAATACTTGGTGGTAGCCTGAAAAGGCATCCATGAAGCTGAGCAGTGCATGGCCGCTGGTGGAGTCAACCAATTGATCTATCCTTGGCAGGGGATAGCAGTCTTTGGGGCAGGCTCGGTTCAGATCTGTGAAATCTACGCACATTCGCCATGAGCCGTTCGCTTTTTTGACCATCACCACGTTGGCCAGTCACTTCGGATACATGCATGGTTCGATGAATCCGGCCTCTTGCAACTTTTTTACCTCCTCGGCGATGGCTTTGTTTTTCTCCGAGGAGTAATTTCTCTTTTTTTGCTTTATTGGCCGAGCTTCAGCGTTGACGTCCAGCTTGTGACAAATCAGCTTCGGATTTATCCCTGGCATATCTGCTGCTGACCATGCAAAGATGTCTTTGTGATCCCTGAGTAGTCGGATCAAATCGATTCGGAGCCTCGAGCTTAGGCCCTTGCCTATTCGGACGCTCCTGTCTGAATTATCTTCGAGGAAGATATTCTCCATTTCTTGATCTGGCTCAGGAGACAGGGTTTCGGGGCGAGCATCGATTTCTGCGGGAGACAGGCTGCTCGTGCTTGCTCTTCTCCTTTTTGCCTCGCTTTCCTCTCCCGTGGCTCCTTTTTCTTCCTCGGGGCCGTCCCCTAGTTTGGGTTTTCGGACAGCAGTGTGGCAGGTTCTTCTCGCCACTTCTTGATCACCTCTGATTCGTTCGGCGAATCCTGCATCCGAGACGTATATCATCAGCTGATGGTATGTGGAGGGGACTGCTTGCATCTTGTGAATCATGGTTCTTCCCATGATCACGTTGTATACGGAGTCGCAGTCCATCACCAGAAATTCGTCCCGAAGGGTTTTTGCTGCTTGGCCTTCACCCACCGTGACTGGCAGGGTGATCTTTCCTCGAGGGATAGCTGCGGATCCGTTGAATCCGATCAGAGGATAACTGACTTTCGTCAGTGCCTCCTCTGGTTCTTCGAGGATCAGCTGCTCGAAGCAGTTTCTAAAGATGATATTGACGGCACTTCCTCCGTCGATTAACACTCGATGTACGTTGTGGTTATTGAGGTCCATGGAAATGACTAGTGGATCGTCATGTTTGTACTGGACTCCGAAGCAATCATCAGCAGTGAAGGTCATGTTCGGGGGATGTGGCTGGTTGTCTCCCACCGCGCTGAAGTTGACCCGATGGGAGAGGGCTCTTAGGTGTTTCTTGCTGGCCTGGCCAGACTTCTGTCCCCCGAACACCACTAGGATGTCGTTTTTCTTGTGTCCCGTTGCTTCGTAGACCCTCTTCTGGGGTTGCTCACGTTGTTTGCCACTGGCGGCCTTTTCTTTTTCCTCCCTTCGGTCTAACAAGTACTGTTTCAGGTAGCCTCGACGAACGAGGTCCTCAATGTTGTCTTTCAGCGAGTTGCATTCCTCGGTGTGGTGGCCGAAGTCATCATGAAACTCGCACCACTTGTTCTTGTTTCTCCGAGCTG
This sequence comes from Spinacia oleracea, assembly GCF_020520425.1. Classification (NCBI taxonomy): domain Eukaryota; kingdom Viridiplantae; phylum Streptophyta; class Magnoliopsida; order Caryophyllales; family Amaranthaceae; genus Spinacia; species Spinacia oleracea. The sequence goes on along the minus strand of NC_079490.1, from coordinate 155,872,845 downwards.
GGTTGGACTTGAGCTTCCCCGGTAGTTTCCACTTTTCATCATTTCTGTTGAGGCTAAAGATCTCTTTTCGGGGCAGAGCTAGTGGAGTGTAGTTAGTGTATTTGGGTTGAAGTTCACCCCTTCTCCCGTCTTTCTTCGGGCTCATCTCTCTAGCTCCTACTTTCTCCTTCCCCTTCCTTGAGCTGCCCTCGGGCTTGCTCTGGGTATTCTTTGTGTCTCTCGGATCTGACGATCCTTTCAATCTTGCAGCGGCCTTGTTGAACTCTTCGGTTCTGATGAACGCATCGGCCATTTGGAGCACGTCAGCTATTCTGGAGGGGTTCTTCATTGAGAGTTCGTCACGGAACTTCCCTTCCTGGAGCGCGTGTTTCAAAGCGAAGATGGCCACGTCTGGCTGCAAGTTTGGTATGTTTGTTGATTCCTTCATGAATCTGGCCATGAATTCTCTTAGACTTTCGTCTCTTTCTTGTTGGATTGAGGTCAGTTCTGCTGTGGTTCGCTCGGGGCGATTGTTGCTCACGAACTGTGTGCAGAATCTCTTTTTCAGCTTTTTCCAGCTCTTGATCGATCCCTTCGGCAGCGATCTGAACCACTCTCCCGCCACTCCGGTTAGCGTGGTTGGGAAATATTTACACCAACATGCTTCGGAGTAGGGACTCAAGAACATTTGCTGCTCGTAGGAGATGACATGATCCCTCGGATCTGTGATTCCGCTGTAGGTTAGGTGCGCTGGCAGTCTTACCTTCGGTATTTCTTCCATGATCAGCTCGTCCGAGAAAGGGGATGACGTGGGAGTCATGATTCTTTTCCCGAGTCTAGCCCTGATGCCTTCGTTTGCCGAGGTTCTGTGATTAGAACGTTCGGGCGTACGAAGGGGGCTAGGGGTTCGATCATGCCTCCTGTCTCTTCTTCTTTCTCGGCTACTGACCTCGGGTCGTTCGCCAGATCTGCTTGACTCACCTACCCCGAGTCTCGTATGGATCGAAGGTCTTAACCTTGAGTGGACCGAGGGCCTCAACCTGCTGAGCACCGAGCTTCGGATCCGAGTGTTACGAGTAGTCGATTCGCTTTGGAGAGCTGTTGGAGTAGGCGATGGTCTCGCAAACCAATCTGGTTGCTGTTGTGCCCTTTTTTGGGTGTCCCACGTGCTTTCCATCCACCTCGATGTCAAGTGTGTACCTGTCAAGGGAAGGAGTTCTCGTTCGGGTCTGGACACTTCTACACTGGGTGGCTCGTTCAGCCTTCGCCTGGTCCTCCTCTCTTCTCTGCGGTCCTTTGCCAATCCTTGCTGCTTCTCATTGAAGAGGAAGTTTTGCATGATGGTCATGGCCGCAGTGAGCTCTTCCCTAGTTGGAATCGGAGGTCCTGCGTTTGTGGCGGTCGTAGCTCTGCTTGGTTGTGACCTCGCCATCGATTGAGGGTGCTCCTCTTGGTCAGATTCTGAATCTGACCGCACCATCATATCGTCGTCATTGTTGTTAACAACATCATTAACCATTTTCGCGGAAAGAGGTGATTGATGAAGGAAATAATGCCCTTGGTCCAAGTATGCATTCTATGTTAAGTCTAATAAATGCGGTTCAGTATTAATTAACAAGTTAATAATTCAGTGAGATCAAGTGAGCTGAATGCCTAGCTAGAGGCCGCTTCAGTTCAAGTGGAATTAATGATATTAATCCACAGCTTACTCTTGACTGAACCCGTAGGGTCACACAAATAGTACGTAAACGGATCAAGTATTTAATGGCATTAAATACTCCATCTATGAATATTCGGAACCGACGGATCTTGGTTTCAGTGGGAGCTAAGATCGTCACAGGCAAGAAATGAATACTCCGGAAACGATGATATTGCCGGAAACGGAAATATGGATCGTATCGGAAATATGAATATTATCCAAGTCGTAGATGTTGCCGGAAACGGAAACATGGTACGTATCGGAAAATATTATTGGAAATGGAAATATTACCAGAATCGGAAATATTGCCGGAAACGGAAATATTGTCAGAATCGGAAATATTGCCGGAATCGGAAAATAATTCCGAAAACGGAAATATTAAATATTTGTTCGAAACGGAAATTAATTCCGGAATCGGAAATATTAAATATTGTTCGTATCGGAAATAGATTCCGGAAATGGAAATTTAATCGGAAGCGTATCGTACGAATTAGCATCGGACGAGGCCTGCCGGACGAAGGCCCAGCACGAAGCCAGGCCATCGCCCAGCAAGCACGCACGCCACAGCCCAGCGCGCACAAGGCCGCGCATGCGTGGGCCGCGCTGCGTGGGCTGCTGCTCGCATGCGTGGGCAGCCCTTGTGGCTGCCGTGTGTGTGTGAGTTTGAGCTCATGCGAGATTCCTGAATCTGCAAGAGTCAGTGTATGATTAAATGTCTATTCCTATTGGATAAATTGATTAAGTAGAATTCATGTAGAATTCTAATTCCAATTAATTCGCATCCTACTAGGATTACGATTCCTTTTCCATAACTCTATAAATAAAGGCCTAGGGGTCATAATTTATACATAAGTTTCAAAGTATTCAAAAGTGAGGTTTTTGAGAGAAAAATTCAAACACCCATCTTGCCCCAAAAGTGCCGAATTTTCTGAGTACCTTAAGGGCGATTCTAGTTGGTCAATCTTAAGGCGGATCCGGACGTGCTGTGGACTTTCTACGGAGGGACGACACTTGGAGTCCTAAAAGACTTGTTCTTGTTCGGTTCGGGCGCAGCTAGGGAAGGCACGCAACAAAGAGTATGCATCTAATTATGCTATATGATTATGTGTAAATAATATGTTTCCTGGGTTAATGGTTGTTTCCGCATGATCTATGTAAATGTCATATGTATCATAACCTAACAGTGGTATCACGAGCCCCTTATTATTTTCATAATCTAAATTGCATAAACATGGTTAAATATTACAAATTTGCAAGAATTAAAAGGGGTGATTAATTTTCGTAATTGTTAATTAATTGCAAATTGCGTTTATTTAATTATATGTACGCAGTTTTTCGGCAGTTTCTTCGTTACTCATCCGAATTGAGTGATTTTTGTGTCAATTTCGCATGTAAAAGGCATTCTAAAATTTTGACAAAAAATAGTATTTTTCTGCCGAACCCAGAATTCTCAAATTCGAAGCCTAACTATGACTTTTCGAAGGTTTTAGTTTTTCGAATGCAAAATTTCGTAAATTTAAGATGTTAAATTAAATATTTGCGATTCCTGTTGATAAATCTTGAATTTTTGATTGACCTACTGCATATGTTTAACAAGTTTGAATGCCTAGTCTTGTTAATTATGCAATCTAATTTGTAATTATGATTAATTTGTTGAAAATTAGAATAATTTAGAATTAATTTGATTTTCATAATTAATTGTAATTTAATTAGAAACCTATGATTAAAAACCACCATAAAAATTGTAAATTTACGATAAATTTTAAATTTTTATGACCTAGACTTGAATCCATATCAATCGGAAATCAATTGGACAATAAATTTTCGATTTTTCGCCCTAAAATTATGAAATTAATAATATTTATTAATTTGTCATTAATTTTAAATATAAATTTTAAATTTTTATGCGATTCGTTCAAATAACTTGCACGCACGAAGCAATGGACGCTTCGTGTTACCCTTAAGGGGTGTTGTATAATGCGGGCATGCGACGACGAGCAAGGGAGCTCGTCGCCCGTGCGGCACGAATGCAATGAGCAAGGGCGTAGTGCACGAGCACAAGGCAGCAGCCCTGCCTTGTGTCGTGTGCCACGAGCAATGAACGGATGGGCATGGGCGAGGGGCGAGCCAAGGCAGTCGCGTGTGGGCAGCAAGCGAGCTGCGCCACAGCGCGCGCTGCCTCGCACAACAGCGCGCAGCCTCGTGCGCAGCGAGCGCAAGCTCGCGTGCCACGAGCGCTGCGCACAGCATCACTCGCGCGCACCAGCGAGCGATCTCGCGCGCCAGCGAGCGATGGCTCGCGCGCACCAGCGAGCGATCTCGCGCGCCAGCGAGCGATGGCTCGCGCGCACCAGCGAGCGATGGCTCGCGCGCACCAGCGAGCGATCTCGCGCGCCAGCGAGCAATGCAGCGCCCCAGCGAGCGATGGCTCGCGCGCACCAGCGAGCGATCTCGCGCACCAGCGAGCGCGGTAACGCGCGCGCGCTGCGAGCGATAGCTCGCGTGCGGTGGGCGCTGTGCGGAGGCTTGCGTATGGGACAGCAGCAGCTATGCAACGAGCGCATGGGCTGCGCGCACATGGCCAGCAATGGCTGTGTGCGTACAGCCCATGGGCGTGCAACGCGTAGGGTGTTTGCGTTTCGATTAGATCGTTTTGAATGTTTAATTTGAAAATTTCAGTTCACGTAATTTTAATTAATTTTAAAATTAATAATTTGAATTAATTTCTTGGATTTTAATTTTGAATATTATAATTATAATAAATGGAATTTATTCTAATTATTTTACTAAAATTAAAATCATGAATTAATTTAAATGCGACTGAAATTAAATTAAATTTTGGATTCAATTATAAATTTATATGAGCTTTAAATTTTAATTAAATTTGTATGTTTCCGGTTAGACTAGAAATACAATTTTATGTTTAAAATTAGTAAAGCATATGAATTTATTGGTTTGAGTGGGAGCACTTTTTAGTCATAAACTCTTGATTAGGTCTACAAATCCTTAAGGTTAAAACAACTCGATTAGAATTAATAAGGACTGAATAATTGGTAGATTATTGGTGCCCTTGATTAATTGCTGCAAATGTTTACGTGATGCATAATGTGTTTAACTAACCAGCTATGTGGGCCATTCATGATAATGAATGGGTGAATGGTATATATTGTATATGTACTGTTTTGCAGGTTATGAAGTGACTAGTATGGCCCAAATAGGATAGAAAATATGGTCTGCGTACCATTAATTTGAATGTAATTGGTCTAAAGTACCAAAGTTGTTTTTCAATTCAAATATGGTCTGCGTACCATCAAATAGTTGTAATTAGTTATAACTTATCCTATTTGAAGAAAATGGTGCCTCCCACGGAGATTTTCAAGACGGACTTTGAAGTCAAAGCTTCAAGATGAAGTCGGGCCATACTAGATCACAAATATCTTATGCATGTTTTAAGTTATTTATTGCTTTAAATATGTCTTAAAATGCATGAGATCAAAAGCTTGATTATGTTGCATGATTAAGGATTTTAGTTCACTTAAAATCTAACCAACATAGTAAGAGCCTTAAGTTCCAAACTTAAAAATTGAGTTAAAAGGTGCCATGCCAAAATATACACTTGCTTGGATATCCTTTACATCAATCTAGTAATAGTTTTCGCTCAGCGAGGTGTTACTTATTGGTCCTAAAGGGGCAAGGTACACAAATAATTGTGAGTACATGTTAGTTTTGGTGAAACTCAACGATATAAGTAAGGAGTCCTTTTATGTCGTGGCAAATTCGATAGGTTTACCTAATAAGTTCTTAGACGTACCTATCAACCAAGAATAGTTTCTAGACTATTAGCAAAAGGCTTTTGCTTACCTAAGATGTTCTAGGATTAAGTCGACAAACTGTGCTTAGTTCTTCAATGATTTTAGGATCTTGGAATCATTTTATTCACACCTGCCGGAACACATAACTTGAATAAAATGCTTAATAAACATTGAATTATGCATGAATGCTAGAATTTAAGTTTATTAAGAGAAACTGTGAATGGTTATTTATTTGTTTATTCTTTTCAATTGTAGTTTTTAATATGGCAAACAACAATTCTTTCAACATTCGATCAATTCTCGAAAAGGAGAAGTTGAACGGGAAAAACTTCCTTGACTGGCAAAGGAACTTGCAAATAGTTCTTATGCAGGAAGAAAAGGAGTATGTCCTAGATGAGGCGATGCCCGAAGCTCCAGGCGACGGGATCACTCAGGCAGCCCTCAATCGTTGGATTGATGCCAACAAGGATGTGAAATGTCTAATGCTCGCCACCATGAGTGCGGATCTGCAGAAAACGTTCATCAACTCAGATGTTTTCACAATCATCAGTGAGTTGAAGAACATGTTCCAAGATCTGGCTCGAGTCGAAAGATTCGAGACTCATAGGCAAATTCTTGAGACCAAGCTTAAGAAAGGCGAGCCCGTAAGTCCACATGTTCTCAAAATGATTGGACTCATTGAGAATATGAGTCGGTTGGATCAGCAATTTTCTCAGGAAATGGCTATAGACACCATCCTCCATTCTCTTCATAGCGGGTATGATCAGTTCAAACTGAACTACAGTATGAATAGTCTGGACAAAACGCTCACTGAGCTTCACGGTATGCTGAAGACCGCTGAAAAGACGCTCAAAAGTGATAAGCAGGATGTGCTTATGGTGCGTGGGGGCAAGTTCAAGAAATCTGGAAAGAAGAGGAATGCTAAGAAAGGTGGCAACAAGGCCAGCCCAACTAAGCAAACTGGCGCCAAATCTGCAAAGAGGAAGGTCAGTCAACCCACTTCTGAATCCGAATGCTTCTACTGCAAGAAGAAGGGGCATTGGAAGAGAGATTGCTTGAAGCTAAAGGAAGATCAGAAGAACGGAACAGTCGTTCCATCTTCAGGTATTTTCGTTATAGACTGTATACTTGCTGATTCAACTTCTTGGGTATTAGATACAGGTTGTGGCTCACACTTATGTTCCAATCCACAGGGACTAAGAAGAAGTAGAAAGTTAAGCAAGGGTGAAGTCGACCTACGAGTGGGAAATGGAGCACGGATTGCTGCATTAGCTGTAGGAACATACTATTTGTCGTTGCCCTCCGGGCTAGTTTTGGAACTGGAAGAATGTTTCCATGTTCCAAGTCTTACTAAAAACATCATTTCAGTTTCTTGCTTAGATGCTAAGGGATTTTCCTTTATAATAAAAGACAATAGTTGTTCGTTTTATTTTAAAGAGATGTTTTATGGATCTGCTAGATTAGTCAATGGACTTTATTTATTAGATCACGACAAACAAGTATATAACATAAATACCAAAAAGGCCAAAAAGGATGATTCAGATCTCACCTATCTGTGGCATTGTCGATTAGGCCATATAAACTTGAAACGCTTAGAAAGACTTCAAAGGGAAGGAATTCTAGAACCATTTGACTTAGAGGATTATGGTAAATGCGAATCATGTTTACTTGGCAAAATGACAAAGCAACCTTTCTCTAAAGTTGGAGAAAGAGCAAATGAACTATTGGGTTTAATCCATACAGATGTATGTGGACCAATGAGTACAAATGCTAGAGGTGGTTTCAGCTACTTTATCACTTTCACTGATGACTTCAGTAGGTATGGTTATGTCTACCTAATGAAGCATAAGTCTGAATCCTTTGACAAATTCAAGGAATTTCAGAGTGAAGTAGAGAATCAATTAGGCAAGAAGATTAAGGCACTGCGGTCTGATAGAGGCGGTGAATATCTGAGCTATGAATTTGATGACCATCTGAAAGAATGTGGAATTCTATCAGAATTGACTCCTCCTGGAACACCACAATGGAACGGTGTGTCAGAACGGAGGAACAGAACCTTGCTAGACATGGTCAGGTCAATGATGGGTCAGGCCGAACTTCCATTAGAATTTTGGGGACATGCACTAAATACAGCTGCACTCACTATAAATAGAGCTCCGTCTAAAGCTGTCGAAAAGACTCCATACGAATTATGGTTTGGAAAGCCTCCAAATGTGTCTTTTCTTAAGATTTGGGGATGTGAAGTATACGTCAAACGATTAATTTCAGACAAACTTCATCCAAAATCTGACAAATGTATCCTTGTGGGCTATCCAAAGGAAACAAAGGGGTATTACTTCTACAATACATCTGAGAACAAAGTGTTTGTTGCTCGAGATGGTGTCTTTTTGGAGAAAGATCACATTTCCAAAATGACAAGTGGGAGAAAAGTAGACCTCGAAGAAATTCGAGTCGAACAACAAACTCTAGAGAATGCTCAAGATGACATTCAGGATGAAACTCAGAGACCTTTAGAAGAATCTGGTGAGAATCATGGTCAATCTAGAAATGTTACCCCGCGTAGATCGCAAAGATATAGATCTCAACCGGAAAGGTACTTAGGTATTTTGACGAACGAGAGCTATGACGTTCTATTACTTGAAAGTGATGAACCTGCGACCTACAAGCAAGCTATGACGAGCCCTAGCTCCAAGCAATGGCAAGAAGCCATGCAATCTGAATTAGACTCCATGTCTGAAAACCAAGTATGGGATTTGGTCGATTTGCCAGATGGCTACCAAGCCATTGGAAGCAAATGGGTTTTCAAACTGAAAAAGGACAAGGATGGGAAACTTGAAGTTTTCAAAGCTAGATTGGTTGCGAAAGGTTACAGGCAAGTCCACGGTGTGGATTACGATGAAACCTTTTCACCAGTTGCAATGCTAAAGTCTATTCGAATAATGTTAGCAATCGCTGCATATTACGATTACGAAATATGGCAGATGGATGTCAAAACTGCTTTCTTAAACGGCGTTTTAACAGAAACTGTGTTTATGACACAGCCTGAAGGTTTTGAGGATCCAAAGAATGCTAAAAAGGTATGCAAGCTAAAGAAGTCAATCTACGGATTGAAGCAGGCATCCAGGAGCTGGAATATACGTTTTGATGAAGCAGTCAGTGACTTTGGTTTCATCAAGAACGCGGACGAATCTTGTGTATACAAGAAGGTCAGTGGGAGCAAAATTGCTTTCCTAGTATTATATGTCGACGACATATTGCTTATCGGAAATGACATTCCTATGTTGAACTCTGTCAAGATTTGGCTTGGGAAATGTTTTTCGATGAAGGATCTAGGGGAAGCACAGTACATATTGGGCATCAAGATTTACAGAGATAGATCTAAAAAGATGATTGGACTTAGTCAAAGCACTTATATCAATAAGGTGCTTGATAGGTTCAAGATGGCGGACTCCAAGCGAGGCTACCTACCCATGTCTCATGGAATGACTCTAAGCAAGACTCAGTGCCCAAAAACACTTGATGAGCGTAGACGAATGAATGGGATTCCATATGCATCATTGATTGGTTCAATAATGTATGCTATGATATGTACACGCCCGGATGTTGCGTACGCACTCAGTGCTACGAGCAGATACCAGTCAGACCCAGGAGAGGCGCATTGGACTGCTGCCAAGAACATTCTGAAGTACCTGAAAAGGCACAAAGATGACTTCCTGGTCTATGGTGGAGATGATGAATTAATTGTTAAAGGCTATACGGACGCAAATTTCCAAACCGACAAAGATGATTTCAGATCACAGTCTGGGTTTGTCTTCTGCCTCAACGGAGGAGCAGTAAGCTGGAAAAGTGCTAAGCAAAGCACCATTGCGGATTCTACAACTGAAGCGGAGTACATTGCTGCACATGAAGCAGCAAAGGAAGCTATATGGCTAAGGAAGTTCATAGGAGAACTTGGTGTAGTCCCCTCCATTAAAGGACCAATAGCCCTGTATTGTGATAATAACGGAGCTATTGCACAGGCAAAAGAGCCTAGACACCACCAGAGAGTCAAGCATGTACTTCGTAGATTTCACCTTCTACGAGAGTTCGTTGAAAGAAAAGAAGTCGAGATAAGCAAAATTGGAACTGATGACAACATATCAGATCCATTAACTAAACCTCTGCCGCAAGCGAAGCACAACTCGCACACTGCAGCTATGGGAATCAAGCATATTGGAGAATGGCTTTGATGTCTCTGTTTAATGTTTTAAAGTTTTAGAGTTTAAATCTTTGTAAAACATTATTGGTTAATCATTCACAATAAATGAAAGGAATTCATTTTTCCATTTAATTTGTGGTTTATTAAATGATGAGTCCCTTCAACTTGACGATATATTCAAGATAGACTGTCAGGACCAGTCCTGTGACTAAGAAATGTCTATCAAGTGAACTTGAATGTCAAAGGTTGAAAATGGTCCCTAGTCGGAGTTTTCTATAAAATTGGACGCATAGAAAACGTTAGACGATTAGAATGCAAGATGACTAGTAGTTCTGTTTCTTGAACTATGTGGACATGGCAATGTCATAATCATTTGCATAGATACTTACTTTGGGAAGACTAGTATCGGACAAGACCTATGAAACTTTACTGTAAGAGATGAAAGTCTGTCATAAGTAAATTTCATTAAGTTATTAGACACTAAATCCTCAATACCTGAGTGATTTGAGATTACTTGTTTGAGAACTGATTGCTTTGACGTTGACCAACCGTCGCACCGTAAAAGGAGGCTATAAAGGCAACGCTCAGGTAATCACCTATCAAACGAAGTCTAATCTCAAGATCGCAAGATTGGGATTGTCCTCCCATAAATCGGGATGAGATGCTTAAAAGTTGTACAAGGCCACTCGGAGAGCTAGAAACTGTGAAATGCATGGCCGTGCTCGGATGAATCATAGGCTATGATTATCTGTTTATTTGATCAGTTGAACTCTGAAACCGAGGAACACCTCTGGACATAATAAGGATGACAACTCTTACCTTATGTTCAAGAGCAAGCATCGAGCGACAAAGGAATTAGGAAATGCACACTTATCCCTAAGGACAAGTGGGAGACTGAAGGAAATAATGCCCTTGGTCCAAGTATGCATTCTATGTTAAGTCTAATAAATGCGGTTCAGTATTAATTAACAAGTTAATAATTCAGTGAGATCAAGTGAGCTGAATGCCTAGCTAGAGGCCGCTTCAGTTCAAGTGGAATTAATGATATTAATCCACAGCTTACTCTTGACTGAACCCGTAGGGTCACACAAATAGTACGTAAACGGATCAAGTATTTAATGGCATTAAATACTCCATCTATGAATATTCGGAACCGACGGATCTTGGTTTCAGTGGGAGCTAAGATCGTCACAGGCAAGAAATGAATACTCCGGAAACGATGATATTGCCGGAAACGGAAATATGGATCGTATCGGAAATATGAATATTATCCAAGTCGTAGATGTTGCCGGAAACGGAAACATGGTACGTATCGGAAAATATTATTGGAAATGGAAATATTACCAGAATCGGAAATATTGCCGGAAACGGAAATATTGTCAGAATCGGAAATATTGCCGGAATCGGAAAATAATTCCGAAAACGGAAATATTAAATATTTGTTCGAAACGGAAATTAATTCCGGAATCGGAAATATTAAATATTGTTCGTATCGGAAATAGATTCCGGAAATGGAAATTTAATCGGAAGCGTATCGTACGAATTAGCATCGGACGAGGCCTGCCGGACGAAGGCCCAGCACGAAGCCAGGCCATCGCCCAGCAAGCACGCACGCCACAGCCCAGCGCGCACAAGGCCGCGCATGCGTGGGCCGCGCTGCGTGGGCTGCTGCTCGCATGCGTGGGCAGCCCTTGTGGCTGCCGTGTGTGTGTGAGTTTGAGCTCATGCGAGATTCCTGAATCTGCAAGAGTCAGTGTATGATTAAATGTCTATTCCTATTGGATAAATTGATTAAGTAGAATTCATGTAGAATTCTAATTCCAATTAATTCGCATCCTACTAGGATTACGATTCCTTTTCCATAACTCTATAAATAAAGGCCTAGGGGTCATAATTTATACATAAGTTTCAAAGTATTCAAAAGTGAGGTTTTTGAGAGAAAAATTCAAACACCCATCTTGCCCCAAAAGTGCCGAATTTTCTGAGTACCTTAAGGGCGATTCTAGTTGGTCAATCTTAAGGCGGATCCGGACGTGCTGTGGACTTTCTACGGAGGGACGACACTTGGAGTCCTAAAAGACTTGTTCTTGTTCGGTTCGGGCGCAGCTAGGGAAGGCACGCAACAAAGAGTATGCATCTAATTATGCTATATGATTATGTGTAAATAATATGTTTCCTGGGTTAATGGTTGTTTCCGCATGATCTATGTAAATGTCATATGTATCATAACCTAACAATTGATGTCTTTCAAAGGCTTTGAAGTGTTCTTCCCCACAGATGGCGCCAAATTGTTCCGGTGTTGTAAAGATGGAAACAATGGGCTTCGAATGAAGGCCCTTTTGTATGTGTTGAAGATCTTGCTTGTTTGAATGAGTAGAGTCCGAATTCACCTGCACAAGAGCAAAGTCACTAGCCTCGGGGGTGTTTCCGAGGAAAGCCCCTCCGATGCCTAAGTAAGAACGATGCTCGGATTCTAGAGAGAAGTTCTCTAGAAGAGTAGTCTTAAGGCGATAAATTGGACGTACCTTGAGGTGTGAGCCTTGGCGGCCTATTTATAGTGTTTGCATAATAAATGCCCATAGGTCATTTATTGCTTTTGGGCCTTGGGCCTTGATGGATGGCTGACTAGCCATTGGTAGGTTTGATGCTGTTTGTTTAGAGCCATTGGGCTTTAGACTTAGTGGCCCAATTGAGAATCAATTGGGAGCCCAAACACTTGGTAACTAACTCATTTTGTGATTTGAAGGTCCAAAACTCATAAATACGCCTTATCGTAACACCATATACTCTCAAATTAACAATAACTTGTCTTACTAGCTAGACTGACTGGTTTGTAGAAGACTGAAAGGTATTGGTTCAGTAGGACATATCTTTCCCTTACTAATTTTTTAAAAGAGAAAAATTATCCTCACAATTTTTGAAAGATAAAAAAAAATCAGGAATTGAGGAAAAACGAAGAAGCGGCTGAAACATGTTTTCCCCTTCGAATTCACAATACTTTTGAGTTACAATAATTGAATGGAAGCAAAAGAAGGATAAAAAGGGTGAGACAACAAAGACGTGGGAATCATAATTTTTGACATCCAAATTTGCGGCTTCCATTTTTATTTTGCCATAAAAAAAATAACCACTTATTATCCACCTCCCTTTTTGCATCAACATTAGATTTATGATAAAAGAGAAACTAGTTGTATAATAGACTTTTGATTTGATTAGATGGCACAATTAACTAATTAGTGCCATCATGTGGACCCACAAGAATAAGAAGGTGGTTCTATATTTTTAATATTTTTTAATTGAGGCGGTGAAAATTAATCACTCTGTTATTTTTACACGCGTAATTTTGACGCGATTTAACGATTAATTAATGTATATTGAGATTTTTTTTTTTAAATAAGACAAATTATCTTTATTTATAATGTTTCATTTTTATTAAAATTCTGATATTGAGAAAATGAGAAACATTTAATGTCCCAATGAAAAAGTGCGAGAGATTAAATGTTCCAATGAAATTAATTGGTTATAATAATCATTGGACATAATTTTTGATAGAATATTAAAACATTTATGTGGTAATATAAAAGGAAACGTAAAGAACAAAAAGAGACGGAATGAGTAATTTTTTATCCAAACAAAATTTTATCTACGTAAAAACATGATATGATGCGTACCCCATCGTTCCTTATTAATACTCCGTATTTTGTTTTATATTTTATATGGAATTTAAGGAATTTGAAAAATGACATGATTTCCTATTAATGTTTTTGTGCTTTGTTGGAAAATTACACATTTGTTTGGTTTATACGTCAATTGAGCAAAACAAAAATTAATAAAGCGATAGAAGCTTAATCCATGACGGGGAAGCAGAGAGCAGAATTAAGACCCTTTTGACTTTTGAGGGGGAGAGAATGCATGGTAATATTAGGAACATGTTTTGAGATTTGATAGGAAAGTTACTTGGAGTTCCTTAGGGGGCATTAGAATTTTTTAATCTTATCATGAACTATCTTCCTAGAAAGGGTTTGTAATTGGTTGGGGTGTAATTGGTTGGGGTGTAATTGGGTAAATGAGTTGAGACTCTCAATAAATAATTTGAAATGGACTCGAATATGTAACACCCTGACCCCTATCCAAAGATTTATCCCAGCCAAGTACGTTTAGCTGTGGAGTTTCTTAGGAAATTAGCTCCTTAAAAGAAAGACGCGTCTTGTTGTTATGAGTAATATATTAAATCCCATTAAAACAATCATGAGGGGTCTTATATGCACGCGATGCGTGCGAGATATTTCAGAACTTTAAATTATTTTATTGCAACTAATCACCAAAAATAACATGCCACAAAATTTGTTCACAAAGTTCATCTAAAGAAAAATTTTACACCGTGTGCATTTTCACGGGATCTAAATAGTTAATTCCATAACACTAATAATTCAATATTCATAATTAATTCGTAATCAAACTAAGAAAAACAAAACAATTGTTCCGTTTAAATAAAGTAAAGGTCCATACAGTACTACTGAAAAGTCAAAATCCCTTGAAAAATCACTCAGTTGCCGTTCTCTATTCTCTGTTGCTGTTGCTGTCTGTCTCTGTCTGCAGGTGGTCTTTTTTTTTTGTAGTTTGGCTGGATTTTTTACTGGTGCTATGTCTGCACAGAAGAAACATAATTCATAACAAACTAACTGAATTAAACCTTAGGAACACTTAATCAATCAAAGAAATTAGTTTCTTTTGAACTAATTAGTCATCACATACACATGCATCCTGTAAAATAAACACGAACTCCAATAACACACCAAATCAGTCTAGAGCATCACTGCTTTCCTGCAAAATCCAATAACTCACTAAATCATCCAGTAACTTGATATCTATCTCCAGTAACAATCATCACTCAAATGGCACAAAATGTATCTCCAGTAACTTGATATCTATCTCCAGAATTACAACTTATTAAAGGATAGAAGAAAATCAATTTGTAGAAGAAAATCAATTTGTAGGAAGAATGGACAGTAGAAATACCGAAGCATGGACATATGGCCAATATGAAACTGCTCCTCACTTTCCCAACAAACAGTTTGGCTCCCGGATCCCCAGCTTCTGCCATGACCAGTTATCCCTTTTTTGCAAACAAACATCAAGTTCTAAACAGAACAGCAACAAAGTTTCCTGCAAGTTTGCTTTAAATCCTAAGCAGATAAGCTTTTCCTTGCCTACATCATCAAGTTGGCCTTCAAATTTTCAACTGCTAAATAATGATGCTAAAGGTGTTCATCATTATTTACATGAATATATAGCCATACTAAAGGTGTTCAAATGCTAAATGTATTATTCCTGCAAGCTGAAATTATTAGGCACCATGCGCATCAAAGGCAGTGGGAAGCTGAAATTCAAAGAGCAATCAATTATAGATCGCAATCCACATCAGGCAATCCTTCTGATACAACTTGCAGACTCGAATATGGATGTCAAGAAACATAGTGATAGTATTCTACTGATATGTTAGCTAGGTGCCTGGACCATGTTTGTATGCCTGTATAGCAATGCCCTGCACTTGGATAATGGCGCTAACAAATTGAGTTTTGGAACGACCAGTTTCAGGAGCTTTCGAACTCCCTATATGAATGGGATGAGTTTCAGCATTCTATCAGTGACTGTTGATTAAATGCTACTTGCTCACCATTTCTGATAGGGACAATATAAAGTACTAAGCAAAAGCTTTTATCTTATAGAATCTACAAATGAGGTTGTTTCTCCTAGCTGGAATATCAAAGATTTTATCGGAGGAACTTAAGTCAGTTGTCTAAATTTCCTTACAAAATTTGATATGATGTGATTAAAGTTATTTGTGAGGACTCGCTGGCTTGGTATCAAATTTAGGATTTAGAAATCCAATCCATGCCTTGAGACATGAGTTTACTTTACGAATAAGCCTATTTGGTTAGCAAATATCTGAATCAGGTTGGAATAAGAAAATCTCATTCCTGCTGTTTGCTTTTGCCATTTTTTATTTTTTTGAAAGTCTAATACCTTAAATCCCCCAAGTATCAAACTAACACAAACTTATGAATCTGGGATTTCTATTAAGATTGTAGCTAGTACGATCTGAAAGTTTGTGATGTAAAGATGATCAGAAGTTTGTGACTTTTAGGATTGTTGTATAAATATCACTCTGTAATTAATTGATTATTGACTATGAATTTCACTCCGTAATGAATGGAAATTATTCTTTTAGGGTGTGTTTGGTATTATTACCAGTTTTTAGTCTCTAGTTTTAGTAAAACTTAAAACTGTTTTTGATTTTGTTTTGTTATTAATTGAATAATGCATCTCCGATTCTATACGTTGGTTCACACGCATCAGAATTGTAGCTATTTAAGCTCATACTATATTGTTGGTTTAGACTGTCACAATCAGAAGGAAGACACCATATAGCAAGATACATTAATGTTGAACCTAATACGAAGTATCAATGACGAAAAAGAAAAAACACCGGGACAGTCAGAAAGAGAGGCTAAGAGCTGCTTAAGGATTCTGAATTTCTGATGTAAAAGTGAAGTTATTTATAACTATGTAGTTTCTGTTTTTAAATAGAGAAAAATTCAAAAACAGAAACTACATAGTTATAAATAAGCCAGCTGATAATAGGAAAGGGTGAAGTCTCTCCATTAAAAACGGATATATGCATACAGATGCAAAAACACCCACAAAGCAGTTTTTTAAATGAGACTGCAAAGCTCCATGCCACGATGAGAAATGAACATAAGAGAGCTTAAAATCAAGTCACCTGGTATGACAATTTAATTAGATTGTTGAAAGACAATACAGAACTTTTAACAACCAAGAAATGCAAAGACAATTTAACATAAAATCTACATAAAAAAGGGAAATCATGTTATCAACAAAGCTTTTTCATGGGTGCTACATCCACCAATTGAAGCTTTTAATCCTGAACATTCGTATACGGTTGGATATGTGTTGCATATCGATTGGGCGGAGGAGTGCATGTGGTTAAACAAATATATTGCGAGCAAAAAAAGAAAGTGATAATTACTATTTTGTATGTACTTCAATTTTGGTTTTCCAATGGGATATGTTAGTTGTATCAAAATAATGTTACATTTTTTTAATAGCTTTAAATTCGTCATGTAAGGCTACGAGTATTGTATGACCTCAATGTCGCAAAATATGGACTTTGCGAATGATGTGCATGAAATAATAGGCACAATAAAGTTTCTAAAATTCACGCACGCATCGCGTGCATAAAATACTAGTAATAAAGATCAGAAGGAGAGGGGGGATTGTTGAATAAAAATTCAACAATACAAATTTTCATAGTACAATCATTAATTACAAATTAACACATATTTTGTGGATAAAGTAGGAGAATTCGGATATTTAAATTATTTGATAAATATATATTTAGCAAAACAACACATTTTTTAGGGCACAAAAAAAAACACTATATTATAGGACGGAGGGAGTAATATGAAGTACTATGTATTTTTATTTTGTCTGATTATCAGAATCCGTAAAAAGAGCTAAAAAGTAAGAAAAAAGTAAAAAGTTATTAAAAATTATTAGCAGGTAAATCTTTTAGCTTTTAACAATTTAAGGGAGCGTTCTCTTCACCTTAAAAAAAAATACGAAGTTTCATGTCTAATCAGTCCAAATTATGTCGGGTTCTATCAAGTTAATAAATTTTAATAAAGTTCAATTATGACAATTAAGTTTAATCAATTTCCATAAATATCGATAAATTCGGTTCACGCAGATGTAAGTCTCATTTGAGAAGGAGAACTCATCCTAAAAAATTCAAAGTTCCTTAAAGCAAAAGCATTATAACACAGTAAATTAATAATACTTCGTAGTAAAAAGTAAAAATAACTGGTAAAAAATGTAATTACACGAAAATATAAATATACAAGTAATTAAATAGGAGTAATTGTGATACAAATAATTAAGTGCGACCATGTGGCACTAATGGAAGCTGTCTCAAAAATAGGAAAAAAGTTACGTGAGAGACAAAAGGTTTACTGAGTAACATGCTTAGCATGTGACTGTTAACTTGCATCATGTGGTCATCCCATGTGGATTAACCTTGGATTTTATTTATGTAAAAAACAAAACCAAAAAAAAAAATCTGAAATTTATCTGTCAAAAATAGAGCTGGCAATGGGTTGGGTTGGGTCGAAATCAGGTCGACCCATTTATAAACGGGTTGAGATTTTCCCAACCCAACCCGACCTGTTTAATTAAACGGGTTGAGATTTTCAACCCAACCCAACCCAACTATAAACGGGTTGACCTGAAGTTGACCCGTTTAATTTTTTTTTCCCACTTTTAATTGTAAATTGATTTGACTATAGAATTGCGAGGTGATTTTGTTATGGCATATCTCATTGCAAAAAGTAATTTTTCAATATGTATTTGACATGAATCAAAACGTCAAATAATTATTCAATGTTGAAGGGAAAATGAGAAATAAAATCTTTCAAATCACATTATACATATATATATTACATACTTGCTTGCACTTAAACGGGTTAGACGGGTTGTTTTCGGGTTGAAAATTTCAACCTGACCCAACCCATTTAATTAAACGGGTTGGGTTGGGTTGACCCATTTAATTAAACGGGTTGAAAATCTTAACCCAACCCTTTATTATTGGGTTGGGTTCGGGTTGGGTTGGTGGGTTGGGTCAATTTTTGCCAGCTCTAGTCAAAAATATACAGAATAAACTCTAAGCTAAGCAAATATTCCTACCACTTCACCGCCACTATATTTTTTCAAAATAAAAAATAAGTTGGATTATCACTTTACTTCAACTTGAAGACCCCGTTCAGAATTTATGATGTCACATATAATTATAAAACTATACAATGAGTAGTTCATTAACGGGAAATATTCTCTCAGTTACTGTCTAAATCAACAGTTAGGTTTACATGAATGAAGAACTTTTGAAGTTTTTTTTTTGGACAAATTGTTTTTTACCACCTAAAAAAATCTAAAAATTGTTTTTTACCACCTAAAAATTTAAAAATTGTATTTTACCACCTAAAAAAAATTAAAAGTTGTGTTTTACCACCTAAAAACGGGAAAATTAAAGAAACCGTTTTACCAACTACTCATGTGAGTTGCTTTGACTTGAAATCTGCTATTTCTACTGCTTGTTGATATGCTATTCTGCTGCTGCTTTGCATCTGCTATGTTGAATCTGCTATCTGCTGCTTCTTAGCTTTGATTTTGCTTTGCTATTTGCTGATTTGCTATACTATGCTATGCTACGCTATTCTACTTAATTTGCTTCTGTTTTGCTTCAACAAGTTTATTTATTAGAAACAAACAGACAAACTGAATTTTCTGTTAATAAGAGAGAAAAGTTGGTTTTATTAGGCAAAATAATTTTCCGTTGATAAGAGAAACAAACAGGTTGTTATTTCTTTTTATCCCATGATAATTGTCATTTCGATAGTTCAAGCACAAGTTCATTAGTTTTCCTAGCATAATTTTTACTTTCTGATGTACGAACGTTGCTTGCTTATCTGCTATGCTATGCTTATAATTGACATAAAAAAACGATACTAATTAGTTCATAATAAATTCAATTAGCATTTTCTGACATTAATTTGAAAAAACAATTCATATTCAATAAATCCCCAATTCAAAATTGTTATGAACCCTAAATTTTATTTTCAATTTTAGGGGTTAACTTAAGTCATGGAATCATAAATTCGAAAAATTTCTTGACATACATCATGTTTCGGAATCAATTACACACACAAATTGGTTTATTAACACAATTAACATCGTTTCAATTACTCATTACAAATTGATAAGATATTATTTTTGACACAAATAAAAAATACCTTAAATAATCTCTTGTATCTCCTTTGCAAAGATCAGAAAAAGTAATTGAATTTGAGAAATTTTATTTTCGTGAATTAATGGAGGAAATCTGGGTAAAAGATTTAGCAGAAGGGAAGAACACAAAGACGGGGAAGAGAAGGCAACGGAGTAAATACAGGGAATCGCGGGAATAAGTGAAAAAAAATCTGAAATATTACCGTTATTGTGGATCCATAAAACGGTTTCTTTAATTTCCCGTTCATAGGTGGTAAAATACAACTTTTACTTATTTTTTAGGTGGTAAAATACATTTTTTGTTTTTTTAGGTGGTAAAAAACAATTTTTGGATTTTTTTAGGTGGTAAAAAACAATTTGTCATTTTTTTTACTAACCTAAATGTTATGGAGTATAATTTTAAGATAGGAAATTAATATTTTTTTTTAAATATGACCTAATTTATACGGAAAAGAAGTTAAAATAATACTCAACCTCATACTCGTAAAAAAAATTTGACTTCTTAACTTGCCCATCTAATTAATTAAGTGGGGAAGTACAACCCCACATTTTTTAATGTATATGGATGAGTGATTATGACTTCTCACTTTGATTAGTATTTAGTAATCGTACCAAGTTACCTTACCATGACCTAATTAAAGCCTAATTCTACTTATAAAAAATAAATTAGCGACCATTCAACTTAACCAATAATGAACACAAAGTGTAATTTTTTGATGATTTTGTTACTCTTCTTTTTAATTTTAATATTATTTTATTTTTTATAACTATTAATGTTTTTTCTGTCTAGTTTTCTATCAACCCGCGTGATCAAATGATCTTATTAGATTTTTGTTTATTATTTATCTTCTTTTCCTTAATACTTGAGTACTCCCGTAGAAAATCTATAGCGTTGCTAAATGATTATTACGCTTGTTATTTACACGGTCTTTAAGAAACTTTGGTGAACATATGATGGTGGGGTAATAAGTGAAAAAATGTGTGGCTATAAGTTGCCCAACAATCACACTACAATAATTTGTATCTTTAACGACAACCTAATTACGACGGGTCAAAAATCCCGTCGTGAAAGCCTTTTGCGACGGGGCTAACAACCAAACAATGACGGAAATAACCGTCGCAAAATGTCTTTTACGACAGGTTAACGACGGGATTTTCTATTAACGACAGCCCCCTTTCATGACGGGTTCGCGACAGGAAATCTCGTCGTTAATCAACGATTATGGGCCTTACGCGACGGGATTTCCCGTCGTTAGTAGTACAATATCTTGTAGTGTCAGTGGCTTATTTAGGATTTTTCAGGTGTTGTGTAACTATCGACACAACGCACAAAATATATATATATATATATATATATATATATATATATATATATATATATATATATATATATATATATATATATATATATATATATATTAAAAAATTATGAAAGTACAATTCGTCCCAAAGTAATAAATATTCATATTGCAATTAAATACCTACAAAATTATTATAATTATTATGTAAGGGTTTCAGGTGGGTGGTGGAATAAATAATTTAATTTAAGAGACCATGGTTTTAATAACTAGTCTCTTAGATTTTAAATTAAAATTTGAAGGTAGGGTGGTGTATAGTGTATTATTCAAAAACCAAAGAGATCGCATTTGTTTTGGGTCTGGTCTGTTAGGCTTGATTAAGAATTTACCCGCCTCCTGGTCTGTTATGTAGGGGGAACACCTTTTTAATTATTATCGAAGAGGCCAGTTCCCGAATATACCAGGTCCTTTAGCTCTCAGTTTTACCTCTCTTTTTTTTTCCAAAATTTTGCTAGGTCACGTGACCCACCAGAATCCTTTGTAGTTCCGCCTCAACCAACAATATAGGTGGATAAAAAATAATATCAAGTATTGTGAGTGAGTAAGTTATGTTGGACTCCCATGATAAAATAATGCAAATTGTATGATGTGGGTCAAATGAGGGGGTGAATGTAAATTTATACTACCTCTGTTCTGAAAATTCTTAACCCTTTGGAATAAGTGCCCAAAGTATGAAAATTTTGACCGTAAATTATCACTATTATATACATCAAAACGTTATCATTGGTCTCGGTATGTAGTTTCAGAATATCAACCTTATTATAAAATTTTCACATATGGAATTGGATATATTAGTGGTTAAAAATAGCATTGGAGTCCATGCAAATAGTAAGCTTAAAGAACATTAAGGAGCGGAAGTAGTATATAAAAAAAGAATAAAATAGAGTGTAAAGAACTTTTAGAAACGGACTAAAACGGAAAGCGTAAATAACTTTCAGGAACAGAGGTAATACTTACTTAATGCTTAATTACTTGACCCAAAACCACATTCCTTTTTACGTGTCGTTTTCATTTTTATTTTTTATATTCCAATTTAGTTGTCCTATTTTATTTTGGGTAAATTGACTTTTTCCACCTAAAAATATTGAAAAAATATTTTTTACCGCCTAAAAATTATAAGTTGTATTTTACCACCTAAAAATAAAATAAACATTATTTTTACCACATCTTAACAATAAGATGGACATAAACGTTACGTGGAGCCCCTTTTTCACGCAAATTAAATATTCGTCATACTTTAAAGCAACTAGATTCTCCTTTGCAAATCTGGAAAAGAATTACGTCTCTATCAACATGAAAAACATTACCAAATCATGTGAATTAATGAGAAGCAAGGGAAAATTGTGAAAGAAATAATGCTCTTGGTCCAAGTTTGCATTTAATGCGAAGTTTAATAAATGAGATTCATTATTAATTAAACAAGTTAATTATTCAGCGAGATCAAGTGATCTGAAGGCCTAGCTAGTGGCCGCTTCACTTCAAGTTGAATTAATATTATTAAAGCCAGACCTTACTCTGGGTTGAACCCGTAGGGTCACACAAATAGTACGTGAACAGATCAAATATTTAGGTGAATATTATATTCAATAAATACACTATTAAATGGATATTCGGAATGATGGATGTTGGTTTTAGTGGGAGCTAAACAAACCATCCAAAGGCGAAGACATAATATTTACCGGAAATGAAGATATTGCCGGAAACGGAAATACGGTTCGTATTGGAAAATATTATCGGAAATAGAAATATTTTCGAAAACGGAAATAGTGCCAGAAATAGAAATATTGCCGGAAACGAAAATATTGTTAGAATCGGAAATATTATCGGAAATAAAAATATTATTCGGATCGGAAATATTACAGAAATTGGGAAACGAATCGGAAACACAAAGCTCGATCCATGAGCCGGAAGCACGGGCTAATAGCTGCGTGCATCGTAGCCCATGGATGAGGTAAGCCCACGAGCTCGTCTCAAGGCAAGCCCATGGGAGTGCCAATGGACCGAGCAACGCGTGCTAGCACAAGGCCAACGCGTCGCCAGCCCGCGCCAATACAAGGCCAACGCGCATGGGCTAGCGAGCGAGCTAGCCCAACGCCAGCGATGGGAGAGTGTGCCTGCGGCCTGGCAACTAGCTTGGGTGCCAAGGTTGCTTGCTTAGCAAGCAACTTGGGCCACAAGTCAAGTTGGCCGACCAGTTTCCTTATCCTAGGGTGTTTGGGATTCTCCCAAACTTTCATAGTCCTAATTGGATTTGACCACATAAGGTTTTCCTATTTTCCTATAAATACATGGCCTATGGTCACGAATTTAAGATATTAATTCAAGTACTTTGCCTATCACATAAGTGAGATCTCGTATTCATAAAACCTTAGTTTAAATCCTAGTTGGTTGAACCTAAGTCGGACTCGAACGTGCAATAGACACTTTCTACGTAGGGACGAAGTTTGGTGTTCTAACTTGTTCTTGTTCGGTTCGGGAGCAGTTAGGGAAGGCACACATCACAAAGTATTTAATCAGAATTATGCTAATTGATTATGTGCATTTAACATGGATTCTGGATATTTGTGGTTCAAAAGCTTTCATGTCAGATTGTCTTACAGCCATGTGCCTGTCAGAGGCAGACTTGCCCCCGCGCGCGTGAACTCACACGCAGGTATAAAATATTTTTTTCCCTCCCCTTTATTTTCATTTCCCAACTTCCTCCTACAAGCTCTCTCTGTGCTCTCTCTCTCTCCTCCAAACACTATGCGAGCTCTCTCCTAAAAAACTCGGCCATGTTGTCGCCGCAATCACCTCCTTGCAGTCCTCGCCTCACCTCCTTGTCGTTGTTGTACTCGTCTTCGTCCCCTCCAAAACCCTAGAAACACTCATTCTCTCATTCTCCTTTCTCAATCAATCTCTGGCTACCTCACTCACTCCATTTAATTGGTTGAATTTCAATCTCCGTCTTTTTTTCTTTTTAATTTGTTGATTTTCAATCTTCGTCGTTTTTATTTTTCAGGTATTTCTCTTTAATTTGTGGATTTTACAGTTTAGGTTTTTGATTAATGTTGTTGATTTTTTTCAATTTTCCATTTCATGACAGGAGGTGGCAATGGTGGAGATGCGGTTGGGTGCTGCTAGGGAAGGCGGTGGAGAATCTCTTACTTCTACCTCTCTTTCTTCTCTGACCTCCGCCGTTTTTTTCCCGGTAACTTTCTCTCAATTAATTAGGGTTTACTTGAACTATGGAATTTGGATTCGTAGCTGCTGGCCGGCTGTTGATGTTGTCGGTCACTTACGT
Organism: Spinacia oleracea; assembly: GCF_020520425.1. Lineage (NCBI taxonomy): Eukaryota > Viridiplantae > Streptophyta > Magnoliopsida > Caryophyllales > Amaranthaceae > Spinacia > Spinacia oleracea. The sequence goes on along the minus strand of NC_079490.1, from coordinate 155,848,655 downwards.
TATTGGTGATTTAATTTCGTTTTAGTTAAGAATTTTAGTGTTTTAGTTATACATGTGTTGTATTTAGTTTAAATGTTTTTTAGTTTTGTGTTTCTAGTTGCGATTGAGGTTTTGATTTTAGTGATTTTCTTTGATTATTTTTGTTGTTGTGTGGAACTGTGGATTGTTTTGGTTTAGCTGTGAATTTGTTTATTTTATTTAGTTATGCTTTTCTTGTTTTTAGTTATGAACTAGCATACTTTAGTTGTGAATTTATGAACTAGGATACAATTGATTTTTGCTTTTGATGTGCTTCCAATTTGGTTTTGAAAGTTATGCCGACCTTCTGGTTTGTTATTTACTAGAATGGTAGGTTATGTTTTTTTCTCCTCCTTTTTTATTCTTTACTGTTATGCCCAACTTATACAAGGGATCTTTTGTTGCTAGTTTCTTAGTGTATTGCTCTATGGTGTTGGTTTTATTTGACTTAATAAACTGAGTGAATGCGTACATATTATAGACGCTTACATTTGGTCTCTTGCTAGAAGCGATAAGTCTGATGATTAAACAAAACATCCACTTAGCAAACGCATTCCTGATCAAGCGACGAACATTCTAAGACTGACTGACTCATTACCCAAACCCAAAGCTTCTATTTATAGTAACTGCTATTTATAGTAGCTGCCTCTCTTAGTATCTGCTAAAAGTAGTAAACCCTCCAAGATAGATTTGAGTCAAAGGAATTTTAATTGCATTCCAATTAAAATTCTAAAGCATAAAGGAATTTTAGTTGCACTTCAATTAATTTCCTAGAAAAGATGGAAAAGAATTAAGGAATTCTAGTCGCATGAATTCGCATTCCGATTAAAGTCCTCAAGTCCTAAAAAATAGAAAAATAATTAAAATAGAGTTTTAGTTGAAAATAGCTGAAAATAAGATTAAAAACATAAAAAGAGTTTTAATACGGCATAAAAGTGCATTAAACTCCAAATAAAAGAGTTAAAACGCATGAAAAAGAGATTTGTGCGCAAGAAATCTCTTGCGCACAAGGCCCAACACAGTTAATCCCTCGCGCCAACATTTATGCGCAACAATATTCTCGTGTACCTGTCCTAATTCAACTAAAAAACAAAATCTGGAAGAAATTTGGCGCAAACACCTGAGCGCGAGACATTTCTCAAGCCCATGTGCTGTGCGCGAAAGATATATTGCGCCCACATGCTTTTCAGCGTCCCTCAAATTCTAACAATTCCTATATTTAACGACACTTATTTCTTATAAATAGAGGCCTTAATCGGCCGAGTAAAGGGCACCAAAATAAGTTCTCATACTATACCCAAGCTACAAACTTAAGCCTAAGTTCTCTATACGTTCTTACTATCATCTCGTACACTCCGTATATTTTTGTTCCGCCGTATTAACTCTTGTTAAGAGGAACTCTTCCAAAATAAATACTCAAATTAAGTCTGGATCTTGCCCAAGAGTCTAGTCAAGTCGAGGAAAGTTTGTTGAATAAAATGAAAGCGAGTAAAGCCAAGTGGTTAGTTTTCTGAGAACCGCAATATAGCCAAACCTATATTGTAACGTGCCATAATATGATATATTGCTTTAATCACCATTATAAATATGTCAAACATAATCTGGTTATTTATCACGCACAATAAGATATTCTTTAGACAATACGGATTATTGTTAGGTACGTTAAATCAATCTAAATCACCCTTTGACGATTGTTAGTTAATACTTGTGCATTAAAAGCAACTCAGATTAGTAACGTAGTCTAACGCATATCCTATCCTCGTTACATTGAAGTAGTAAGGACTGGTTCATGGGTTAATGTGTGGCACTCCCCATATTAGTAAATTTCCCCCGAACCCTCAATCTCTACTCCGTTGGATGTATGTTGAGAGATTCCCATACCAGGAATCACAAGGGAACCTAAGGCCATTGTACGTGGTCAAATACGTTGAGCCTAGGTCCCACAAGCTTTTACTCACGTATCACAATAACCGGTGTAGACGCTAAACTCGTGTTTCCCCTTAAGGGCTGATGACGAAACCATTAGCCTAGCGCCAAGATTGGTACAACTCCGAGTGGAAGTCCCAATTGCTAAATATTCTAAGTCCAAAAATCCAAAATCCAATCCCCAAGTCCGTTCCCATTCCGAAACTTGGCACAAAATTCAATTCCTAAATACAAATTAAAATTTCCAAATACAAACTCTCGAAACGGACCACTCCATTGGTCTTCGAGCCATGTTTCCAGTCAAAATGACACAAAACAATCCAAATTTGGGCGCCGACCCACAAAACCGAGCATCTCGGGCATCGACCCGTAAAATCGGATTCCAAACTGTACAAATCAGCAAAAGATTTGCGTCTAAAAACAAGAAAAACAACCTCAATAAGAAATCTCCCCAAGAAAACCTCCCCCACTACAATACAAAGGTACAAACGTGACAGCCAAGACGCGCCTCAAAAGGACGGCGTCGTCGTTCTTTTTTTGGCAGCATCTGCTGACGCCAGGCTCCAACTCAGCACCAGCGCTAGGCGCCGGCCTTTTGTCGGTTTTCCCTACTCTGTATAGTGTGTATCATTTCCTACGTATTAGTTCTTTTTACTTTTTATAGTGTGCTATATACGTATTACTTATTTTAGGTTTATTTCTGAAATTATATTATTTCTTCCTATTGTTGATTTTTTATGCTTATTTCGGAAATTTTGATTTTTATTAAGTTAGATTGTAATTATTTAATATATGTAAATTGATTAATTGAGTTATATTAAATTTGTATTTAAATTTCCTTTTTAAATTTTTTTTTCTCCTTTTTTTCTTGCTTGGTTGATGCATGATTGAAGATGTGATTAATTAATTGTCTTTTGAGTGAGTATGATTTGGCATAGCAAAGAGGGGAGTATTGAGGGTTTGCTAACCTCTCGTTATCCACCACTCTGCTTTAATAATATAGATATGATTCATTTAACATACAAATAATCATAATATTACATATTTAATTAATTAGAACTTATAGAACCTTATTAGACCGTATAGGACCTTATTAGACCTTATAAGACCTTATTGGAACTTATAGGACCTTATTTAATTTATAAGAACTTATAAGATCTTCTTTAACTTATAAGAACTCATCTGAACACCCAGAACTTATTTAAATAAAGGTTTTAGAAGTTGAATAGGACAACGCCTATATATACTAGTAGAATTGAAGTGTGCACAGGACTACTACCCAATCTGAAAGTAATTTCAAATTGATTGAATGGTTTCCCGCAAAACTGATTGTATGGAATATATAATTTGAAAGGAAATTTAATTTTTATTTTAGTGTAAGAAATGCGATAATTTTAATATCTAACAATAAGTGCTTAATCACGAAGTTGGATCTCATTCAAAGTGTGTCGCATCTACGATTTATACTAAAAAGTAGAAACAACTAGTCAACAACGCACGGTTACTAATAAAATAAAATAATTTTTTATTTCAATAGTAACTAAATAAAAGCATGTGATATTTATGAAAACGTGAAAGTAATATGCAAAATATAAGTTTAAAGTGCGTAAAATAAATAATCAAATGAACTAAATTTGTATATTGCAATACAAAATTAAGGATTATAGTTGTATACTTGTATGTAGGTCGATCTATTAAAGTTAACCAAACAATAATGAACGGACCAAGACTAATTTTTATTATAAAAGAGTTACCCGAGAACTATTTTCGAAATTAGATAACCCGAAAAGACCCGAACATAACTAAGTTAGTCAGGTAGTTTGAATTGAATATAATTTTGATAAATGAATTTCTAATGTTAGTCTACTTACCATGTATTATTATTTTAATTTATATCCGTACTCATTATTTTTTATTATTAAATACCCGACCCCCCCTTACCCCGCTTCTTGCGGGAGCCTTTTTGAGGCAATTGGGTAATGATAATGATAATGATGATGACTCATTATTTGTTATTATTAACAGTAGACTAACACATTTTAATCTATTCATCAATATTATTTAAATTTTTTTATCAAATTAAAAACTTATAATAATACAGAAATAAAACCAAATCGTAAAGGAAAGCATAATATTGATTTATCTTTCCTCCATTAACATATTAACATATTATGTAGTTACAATTATGGTAATTGAATTATATGTTTATTTCATTTTTATCTTAGTTTCCTTAAAATACATTAATATGAATTTTTGTAAAAGAAAAAAAAAGTTTTGGCGAGAAAAAATTGCACCAGAAAGTGACACATGTCATTCCCGGTATATATTTTAGTATAACTAGTCTTTGGACTCGTGCGACACTCGGGATTTTATGCATAAACGGTTTTTTTTTTTTTCATGATACACAAATTTAGAGATTATTATGTATCCAATAGTATTTGCAACCAAATTACAATTATCATTTGTAAAGTAACCAACTAATTTAAATCAACTAGCTTTTGGTCCGTTCTACGCACGGGTTATATTTTATGAAACTCAATTAAAAAATGGTAAATTGAAATACCAAAATAATAAAAATATAAATGTATAATACTTCACTAAAAACTTTCACTAATAATTTTGATAGTGCCGTAGACAAACTAAATTTTCCAAGATATATTGGGTGGAAGCATTACTTTTATGGAATATATGAGGTCCCACAAGACCACAAATACATTCTTAGTTTAGGAGTATATCTTTTATCCAAGGGGTTTTCTAAAAAATGAGAATAAGAGAAATATGCTAGTACGGAGTAACTAAGTTAAACATATGTATTCTTTTAATTAAACCAAAGAAATCCACAAATCTTCAATATGCTAAGAAATTCACCATTGTTGTTTGTTGGATTAAAAGTTGCCAAGTATACACAAAGTTTCGCACCCTATCATTTGCAACACAATCAAGAAAACTACCAAAAAGTAAAATGACCTAAGAATTAAGAGTTGTTGATAAAGCTAACCAAACGTGATATTTCAAAATTCTGGAAAATATCAAAGACTAAACCATTTTTTTAAAACTCGAAATTATGCTTATAGAGTTACGGGTGTGGTAGTAGTAGATGTCATATAGATTTCAAAACAAAAATGCATCCACGTTTGTCTGTTTTTAAGTCGTTTGTAAAAGAACTTGAAATATGATGATGATTAAGGCAAGTCAAACAACGGGATGCAAAGAAGATGCATCGTTGATTTAAATAGGCTAAAGAAATGAATATAATGATAACTGATGTGGCCAGAAATAGTAAACTGCCACCTGGCTTTTCTACAAAGGTCAAAATAAGAAGACAAAGATCGTTTTTAAGGATCTTTGCAACACATGCTAAGCCCATTGAGAAATCCTGGCCAAAACATGTCCGAAAGCCCAGAGCTTGCAGGAAAGCCCAAACATGCAAAGAGCCCAACAGGTCTAATCAGATCTGTTATTAATAGGACACATGTCCAAATCTGAAAAAGCACCCAATCATTAGGATAGGGTTGAGGAATCAATTCCCAAGAAACCATAGCCCTATAAATAGCTCAGATCCCAAGGTAAAAGGGGACATTCAATTCATTCCCACCTACCTAAAACTACCTTTGCTCTGCCTTCTCTCTACAAATTACTTCTCTCTCTAGCTTATACTTACTTAAGCATCGGAGGGAATATTCCTACGAGAATATTCTTATTTTGCAGGTTGCCAGAAGATCGTGCCAGCTCAGACTTGATACCTCTGAGGAACGCGTGACACGTCATCACCATAAAAGATCCCACAACATTTGGCACCGTCTGTGAGGAGGTATAGTATCATGGCCGAGCCGCAATCTGAAGGAGATCGAGTATAATGGTGGAGAGGAGAGACGGCCCCGCGAAAGGAGTCAACGCCATATAGAAGAAGCCAATCGAGTCGCAAATGCCGGAAACACACCACGCTGAGTGTAGGAGGCCGAAGTGGTTGTAGAGGAAGAACCAGTCCTGGAAGCACCTCCACCGGGTGGCCACCTAAGCCCCAGTGTTCGAGACGCCGTGCTGGATGAGAATTTGGACTTGCCAGTCTCGGTGGGATCACTGCGCGAGATCCTAGCAGGATTCCAACAGCAAATGAATCAAACCTTTCAACAGCAGATGAGTACCACGTTGCAGGATGAAATACGAAGGAACATGTTAATCTACAGCACTGAAAGGACGGCCCCGCAGAGGCCATTCAGTCTGGGTGTCAATCGGATCAACAGGATGCCACTTAGATCCAACGTATGGAGAGCAGGAGAAAGCTCTCGTCCACAAGCCAGCCGTGGAGCCAGTCCTGTGGCAGAACGCTCAGAGATTGACCGCGGCCATCAAGCCTTTCTGCCTCGGCGAGAGTAGGCTACGTGACCACCTTCCAGGGGAAACCCACCGGTCGTCCTGCGGCCCTCCTCGAGACGACAGGAGCACTATGAAGCTGAATCTGAACTATCAGACACCGGATCCACCCCAGTAATGGAAGATCCTCCATTTTACCCCTCTGTTCTAGGGCAGACCCAAATGACGCCTAACAGAGTGAGCATGCGTCCTCGTATGGTCCCCAGCCGTCGTGAACCAACCTATCATATCCAACAAGGGTTTAATAACCTGACGTTGAGGCATATGAGCACCCCCTTTTCTGAGGACATAATAAACGCCCCGAAAGAACCCAAAGTCAAAACCCCCACCATTGAAGCCTATGACGGTACCACCGACCCAGATATGCACCTAGTTGCATACCGTCACCACATGTATGTTCAGGGAACCAATGAAGCCACCTGGTGCAAATACTTTCCTGCTACCCTTAAAGGAGTGGCGTCCAAATGATTTGAACGACTTCCCCCGGGATCAATTGCCTCTTTCAACGAATTACAAACCCTGTTTTCCACCAGGTTCATGGCACACAAGGAAGAAAGGAAAACAAGCATGCATTTGGGACGCATTCAACAAGGAAACGATGAGTCACTAAGAAGCTATGTGAAGCGCTTCAATCTAGAGGCTGGACAGATCCCAGATCTTCCCGACGGCGTCTCCTTCGATAATTTTATCAGGGGACTGAATAAAGGATCATTCAAGTTTGACTTAGTTAAGAAGAGCGTTCGGACTATGGCTGAAGTATTGGATGAGGCTGAAGCATTTATCCTCGAAACAGAAATATGCAGCGCGTCCAAAGATGGAAAGACTGGTGAGGCAACAGATTCCTCAGGGAAGAAAGACAAGACAGCCCGAAAAACACCACGAGTAAATGGTACTTGGGCTCTTTCGAAAGAGCATGATACCAATTCTCCTGGACACAAGAGAGAACGTCCACAAGAAAGAGAATATTTCGAGTACAACACGGACCTCCTAACAATATTGGTAGACGTCTGGACCAAGTTTGATCTTGAACGGCCTTTCCCCATGAAGTCTCCTGCTGAGTGTCGAGACCCTAAGCTGTATTGCCAGTTCCACGTGGATATAGGGCATGACACCAAGAACTGCAGAAGCTTGAAGAGAGCCCTAGACGGCCTGGCCTCCAAATGACACCTAAAGAACTACCTGCAAAGGAGTGCTCACGGCTCGGGGAAGAACCAGTACAAAAAGAACAAGTCACCTGTCTCACCTACAGAGGAAAATCACAGCGAATGGGGGATTTGTAGCCGTCATATCCGGGGGGCCAGCCGCTGGAGGACCCACCATGAGGGGACAAAAAGACTATGCCCGCCGCCTAAGTCAAGTAATGTTGTCAGGGAAGTCACCTGTGGACCCATTTCCTCGGATAGAGATATGTGAATCGGATGGTGGACGGGTAGCCACTCCACATGATGACCCCCTCGTGGTCGAGATCAATTTCCAACATGAGAGTGAAGCGTATCCTGATAGACACTGGAAGTTCATCTGACATAATGAGCATGGAGTGCCTCAGCCGCCTAGCCCACGATCCCAAAACCATAGAGAGCATACACTATCCCATCATTGGTTTTGGAGGAAGCATCATATATCCCGTAGGCGTCATCAACTTGCCGGTTCGAATTAGAGATCGAAAAGATGGACGAAAGATGGGAGTGGATTTCTTAATCGTCAAAGATTTGACAGCATACAATGTCATTTGGGACGTCCCACCCTGAACAAAATTAAATCCCGTGGTCGTCACCCATCTCATGCTCCTGAAGTTCATATGCGATGATGGGGCGATAGGGACTATACATGGAGACCAACAGCAAGCAAGAGACTGCTACCTCACAACCCTCAATCAGTCAGCATGGAAGAAAGATTTGGCCGAAGCAAGAGGCAAAAGAAATCATGAGGAAGAGCTACCTACTGCCAATGAGAGTATCCCAGTCAAGATAGAAAAAAGTGGCTAAAAAACGGAATGTCATTAGATTAGTCAAGATACTTTATGGAATACGAGCCTACTAAACGGCCTAACAATTGTGCAAGAGCCCACAAAACGGCCTGTAATGCATGCCTACAAAACGGCCAATTTAGCTACGTTAGTAAAATGATAAGCTTCATGATAATATTTCTTTATCTGATGAACTCATGGCTCAATAAAGCCACACAAAATTACATAGCAAAAGACTAGTGAAATACCCCCACATTAACGAGCCCTAAGAGGCGGTGTCACGAGTGATTAACTGAACGACGGCCCTAAAAGTGGTCTGAACTGACAAAGACGTGAATACGCAAAATAAGACTCAACAGAGCAGTCATTAAAAAGGACGCCTTCCCCTTTGAAGGCGTCACAAAAAGACTAATCGATTGACGGCCTGAGAAGTGGCCTAGATTAGCGCCCCAAATTAGGCTGATCACCTAAAATACTGGGGTAACCGTCCACAAATGGACCAAATAGTATGTTCCTGAAAATCAGAAATAAACTGAAATGGAATAAAACACAAAGTGCACAGGAGGCACAAAATATTCATACTTGCGCACAAGGCGCAACAAAACCAAATAAAATAATGCCAAAAGGCACCAATGTTATTACAAGCGCCCACGGCGCCGCGAAAACCAACTAACAAGAAAAACCGTCTATGGATGAGGGGCCATGGAGCTTCCGTCCTTGACGTCCTGGTTTTCAGGGGAATTCACCTACTCTTCCTCTACGTCCTCATCCTCTCCCTCACTAAAAAAACTCAGGAGGATCCAGACCAAGGCGTCGAGCCGTCGAGACGGCCATCTGATATGAGATCCGACGCTTAAACCAGGAGAAGTCCTTCCCGTCCATCAAATGATCCCAGGCCCGCCGAGCATTCTCCAAAATGGACTCCTCCCTAAGCTTGAAGGAGCTAGCGGCTTCCCCCAGCACGGCTTCAATCTCGTCCTGGGTGGCCTTGAGTCTCATCTCCAAGGCTTCCACCTTGGAAGAGAAATTGGTAACCCGCTCTAAGACGGCATAATACCCCTTTCTTAGCGCGGCCAACCTCTTCTCATGCTCCAGCAACTTATTCTCATAGTCTTGGGCGTCCTCCTCAGCCTTCCTCAAAGCGTCCGTCTCCGACTTGATCTTGATGTCTGCATCTTCATTGATCTGCCTAGCCTTCTTCTCAGCATACTTCTCATGATTCTCAATCTGGTCCTTATGCTTTAGCATCTCCATATGCATATCGAAGCGGTAATGTCTTCCCTCGGCACAACGGATGAAGAGCTGCCGTGACCAAAAATACACTTAATTTTTCTCAAAACAAATCAAGTATGAGGGACTGCATGGCCCCAAAGTATCCCAGATCAATTCCAGGAAGCGAGCTTCCATACTCCTCAGGAATTGCATCGTAGACGGCTGAAAGGATCTTATCCTTTTCCTCTGAACTAAACCTGCCTGATGGGGGAATGTTCGCCACTTTGGCACGCCGCATCCGCTTGAACATGTCACCTAGATTATTATCAATACGTCAATGAAATATACCAAAACTACCAAGTTATCACGACGTCCTAAGTATTAAACAACTGACCAACCGATGGAGCTGGCAGAGGCATATGGGCATCCCCAACAGGAGCACCTTGGGACTCTTTGCCCTTCCCCTCTCTCGACGAAGAGGTGGTAGTTTCCCCAACGTTCGCAGCAGCGCCAGGGGCGTCAACCTGATCAATGACCACCTCGGCAACGGCCGCTTTGGCCGCGGAATCTCCTTCGACGGTCACCTTGGGAGACGTCTCTTTTGGCTCAGGTAGAAGGGTGGACGCCTGAGGAATAGAAGATTCTTCTCCCCCAGCCAGAGGGGCTGACGGCCTCGACAGCGACGGCTTCGCTGCAGCATCAACAGTGCCCAGCTTCTTGAAGAAGGGATGCTGCTGACGCTTGGGCTTAGGGGCCACCGCTGAAGATGCATGACGCTTCTTCGTGGCCGACGAAGTAGGCTCCTAAAAATGAAAAAGGTGAACAACCAAGCATAGATAAAGGAATACAGAAATACGTCAAAAATTGAACAAAATATACCTTGACAGCGTCACCAGAGGCACCCTCATCGGACTTCTTCGAGGAATCTTTCTTCTTAGCCTCCACGGCCTTGAAGATATCATCCGTATACACCTGGGACAACCAGGTAGGTACGTCCACCAAACTCATGGCAGAATCTACACAAACCAAGGGGATTAGTGAAAGATAAGAAAACAAGGCTTTAGTGGAAAGTCAATGCAAAAACTGCCTCTATTCAAGTAGGGGCAGATCGAGACCAACGGCCGCGAGGAAGACCATGTTGGTGAACTGACCCACATGGGGAAGCCAATTATTGGGCACCCATGCGTGACTCTTCGCAGACAGCCGATACATTTCGGCCTGAAATAAAGGCTTTATGAGCCTCCAATCCCTTGACAAAAGACGAGGATAGGCGTCATCCCTAGACAAATCGCGGGGCCGGTAATTCCAGCGTGAAAGACGCTCTGAAAGAGGGAGGTCCTCCATTCGGATAATAGATCACTTTTTCCTCCACCACACCCAGCTAGAGGTCTTACCCACTACCGTCTTATAACCCCGCCGGTTATACAGGGTGAACCATCCTTGGGGAGAACGAGAGGAGGGGCAATATCTACAAGTCTAACAGAAGTAGGAAAAGAAGGAGTGACGTCGCTCAATGCACACTTAGCAATATACCCAAAGACGTTCGCCCAAGAGTTAGGGGTCAGCTGGGCTAGGCCAATGTCATAACCCTCCAAAAGGGTGCAGAGGAAACCTAAGACCCAATCTAAAGGCGGCCGTATAGACGGCAACCTCGCCCAAAGAGAGTCGGTCTACAGTATTATGGGGACGAGGGCACCTAAAACTAAAACCACAAGGCAAGAGTAAGAAACGCTCAAAGTCATGCCCCTGCTCCCTCAGATACCTCAACCATTTCATGCTGGGGAGGATGTCAGAAGGAAGAAAATCCACATCCTCTTTCCCACGAACCATAGGAGGGAGATTTTTTCTAAACTCCTCGTCAGAAGAACTGGAGGAATCATCTTCAAAATCCTCACGCGGGACACGAGGACGGCGAGCCACACTTTTTCTTCTCCTTGAAGAACGTGCCGCCCTAGAAGCCCCGTCTCCTGAATGATGGGAAGAGCTAACTCCACCCCTATTTCCTTGGGATGGGCTCAAAAAAGGAACCCTGTTGTCCCTCTCTCGCGGTGTTGCCCATGCACCTACATTGGCTGTCTTCTTAATACGAGCCATGCCGTCCTGCATAGGGAACAAGATGTCTAACTTAAGAAAAAAGGAAAAAGCAAAAAACAGGTACGTCGTCCGAATACCAGAAAACGCGACAACTGACAGGACGCCTCTCCAAGAAATTAAAGCATCAAAAGTAAAGGAAATTTCATAAACATGCAGAAACAAGAAGTTATCGAAGACACTACAAAAAAATCGTTTTATAGAGACGAGAGATTTTGTCTCTAAATAGTTCAAATCCGTCTCAAAATGATGATTGGAGACGGATTTGAGACTGAAATGGGGCGTCTCTGTAGAGGGCGTCTCAAAAAAATTTGAGACGGATTTTGGCAAGTCCATTACAAATTTGAGACGAAAAATTTGAAACTCTATATACAATCCCATCTCAATTTTGGTTTAGAGACGAAATTTTAGTAATCCATCTCAATTTTGAGATGCTTATAGTTTCCGTCTCAAATTCCGTCTCTAATAATCCATAATTTTGTAGTGAGATGCTTACCAATGAGTGATCAAACTGCTGAAATGATCAGGCAAGTTGTCTAAACCCCAAGAACAACGAATGAAGAATCCAAGAACACTCAACACGAACACAGGAAAATCGTCGAAGGAAAGTTGCTCTTTCTCTCTCTAGAAGTCTCTTGGAAAATTAACAAAAAAACGAATGAAGGAGAAACAACGATTTTCTGAAACATTTTAAAGGCAAAAATCCGACTCGCAAAAAAGCAATCACACGTGGCACCATAACAAGAAGGCTCCCCCACACGGGCCAGGGGCACCCTCCTTGAAGGGCAAATGATGTGGCCACACTACTACAAAAGTGAGAATAAATAACGCTAAATAGAAAACGGTTAAGTGTTTTATCCGTTTTATTGCGGAAAATATATCATATATGTTAGATCACCGTCCTCTTTTCTTGGTATCAAGAAACATGTATGTTAGACCACCGTTCTATATTCTCAATGCCATGTTTAATTTAAAATTTAAAATAAAAATAAAAAGATAGAAAATTTCTAGAAAACTTGTATGAAACTCAGGCGTTCTCTATTATTTTTTCCAAATTACACGCGTATCTTTTTCCTTCCCTAATATATTTCATTTTCCCACTGAAAATTAGACTCATAAATCATACCTATCGTTCTTTTCCTTTATATTTCATGAATAGAAAACCTAGTTTCATCGACGGCGAAGAGTTTGTTGGTTAGAAATCTCAATTTAACTTTCTTTCTTTCCTAAATTTAATCTCTGTATCTCTTTCTTCAATTTTAGGAAAATGCGTAAAACTTAGGGGAGGAGACAACAAAGAAAATTGACGGCGGCCATGTTTATTCCGGTCACCTCCATTGAATTTGGTGAGTTGTTTAAGATTATATGTGCTTATTATACCCATACTTGAATTCAACTATTGATAATCAAAATTCTTTATCTTGTTAAATCTTAATAATGTTGTCAGATTATTTATGGTTGTTTTTCTATAATTGATCAAAGTGATATTAGATCCGAAAGGAAATTATGCAATTTGATTATCAATCGGTGACTTTATAATCTTATAGCAGATGTGTTAAACAATAAGGGGAATCAATGCATCAACAGAACCCGCATCAGGAGAAGCAATTGTTATCGGAAATAAGGGCATCTGCAACTTCACGCCATTTACTTGTTTTCCTCGTGAAATTAAAGTAATGTTTCATAAAGTTGAAGTTAGTTAGCTTTTGATAGAGTTGTATTAATATTTTGATAAAGTTGAAGGGAATCAGCTTTTTTGTATACTTGTATTTCGTACTATGTATCTAGTACAATTTTTGTCTTGTATATATAAAGATTCAGTTAACTAATTTGGTTTGATTAAATCGTTTCAATTGTTATCTTCAAGATATGGATGATTAATGTATCTCCTAGGCACCTAGCAAATAATACGTAAGAGAATAGTTTTTAGTAATTTTGATTGGGCGTTGGTCTTACACCGAGATTCAAGCATGGAGAGATTCAAGCATGGAGAGATTCAAGCATGGCAATAATATCGGCATAAATTTAGCGTGATAATTTTTTATAAAAAAAAAGGAGGTATAGAGAACGGTTGTCTAAGACTACCGTTTACATTGTAGTGTTTTATATAATGGTTGGGTATGATAACCGTTCTATATACCTTCTTCATTTTCTGGTTTTCGAAAGGGAATAGAGAACTGTCATCTAAGATCAATGTACACTATGACTAGGTATATAAAACGTCACTTTCACCCGTTTTATAAACTTAAAAGTGCGTTGAGTTGGAGAACGCCTCTAAAGCTTTCTATAAAGCCTATTTTAACAGTACTATATGTCCCATTTTGTAGTAGTGCCAGAAATAGTAAACTGCCACCTGGATTTTCTACAAAGGTCAAAATAAGAAGACAAAGAAAGGATCTTTGCAACACATGCTAAGCCCATTGAGAAATCCTGGCCAAAACATGTCCGAAAGCCCAGAGCTTGCAGGAAAGCCCAAACATGCAAAGAGCCCAACAGATCTAATCAGATCTGTTATTAGGTTACATGTCCAAATCTAGAAAAGCACCCAATCATTAGGATAGGGTTGTGGAATCAATTCCCAAGAAACCATAGCCCTATAAATATCTCAGATCCCAAGGTAAAAAGGGCATTCAATTCATTCCCACCTACCTAAAACTACATTTTCTCTGCCTTCTCTCTACAAATTACTTCTCTCTCTAGCTTATACTTACTTAAGCATCGGAGGGAATATTCCTACGGGAATATTCTTGTTTTGCAGGTTGCCAGAAGATCGTGCCAGCTCATACTTGATACCTCCGAGGAACGTGTGACACGTCATCACCGTAAAAGATCCCACAACAATAACATTAACTAATACCAACCTCATTAGAAGAAATATTTTCCCATAAAAGAATGGTTCGGCATGAATTAGAAGTTCATAACATAGTTTTAACTTCCACACATCTGTAGGAAAATAGTAAAATTCTTCAAAATAAGTCATGGAGGAATGTCAATCTATAAAAAAAATTGTAAACATGTAGGTTTAATAAATAGTTAATTATAACCATCTGAAACGTTTCTCATTCTTGATTCACAATAACCGTCAACGTATTAATCAATGTCTCTAATTAAATTTTTCTAAACGGTTAAACTAAAATTGGAAAGAGAATGATGAAATGTTGAGGTGACTTATTATGTATTAAATGAAAAATTGAGAATGTATTTTGGACACGTGTCTTCTATGTGGTGATAATTATGTATCCGCCACATATTTTTAAAATGGTATTGTTTACGTGTCCTTAAAATGGAGTTGGTTTTCTTTTTGAAATACGGCTAGGTATTGGTTGATGTAATAGAAAGGTAAAAGTGATGCCAAGAATAGAAGTAAATAATTAAGCTTACCAAAAATAAAATAGAAGTGTTGAGATGGGTACATGTTACGTTCCCTACATGAAAGCACGTTCACATGCAATGTTACGGCGTGAGCCAGATAAGGCCCAACTAATTAATTTTAATAATTAATTAATTAATTAAATATCATTTTCTATCTTTCATCATTCCTTCATACTGGTACTGGAGTAAATCGAGTAGTCCGAATGGAGTAATAGATTTAGCAAAAGGTCTTGTAGTTGTACGTCGGTATAACATTTTAAGATTTACACAGTTTTTTTTACTTTTTTTACCCAGCAGTTTTTATAACTTTTAACATATTTTTAATAAATGTTAATATAATGAAAAAAGTTGATGGATAAACATTTTAAAGGTTAAATGATTAATATTATATATTATTGGTGATTAATTTTGAAAGATAATTTCTATTAAAATAAAAAAATATTATCACTAAAAAATTTTACACATATCGGGGAAATTTTTAAGCATTTTAAGTTAATTTTTACTCCCGTCAATAAAAAAAAAGTTAACTTTTACTCCGATGTATAATATTTATTACACACCAACTTTAAATAAAAATTTGCATAGGTTTAGATACATACAATGTGTGTTTCACATTTCAAAAAATACGGAGTATGTCCATTAATATTTAATTTGAAAAAGTACGTAAATAAAAAGTAAAAGTTGTCAATGACAAAATTTTAGTTTAAAAAGTACGTAAAAGAAGTAGACCCGATCAACTTGAGTCCGAGGCCGCTGGGTGGGCCCCTGAAAATTAGCGGGTTTTGGGTAGCACATTGAGGCCCCATTTTTAAATATTTTTCCCGAATTTTGGACAACGTAAA
The DNA here is from genome assembly GCF_020520425.1 of Spinacia oleracea. NCBI lineage: Eukaryota > Viridiplantae > Streptophyta > Magnoliopsida > Caryophyllales > Amaranthaceae > Spinacia > Spinacia oleracea. Next base: position 155,832,854 of record NC_079490.1, on the reverse strand, counting down.
ATTACACTTTAATTATAATTTGGTACGACCTAAAAATGGGCCATAAAGCCCGCTATTTATGATCCGAAATAGTGGGTCTTGAACACAAAATCTACCCGAAGTTTTAAACCGACCCGACATAACAGACTGATTTTTAAGTAGCGCCCAACCCGGACTCGGCATGGCACACTTGATCAGGTCTGAAAAAAAGTAAAAGTATATTAGATATTTTAGGTAGAAAGCAAAGACCACATTTAATTTAGACGTTGTATTATTTAATAATAGAGATCGATACGAAAATAAGCTCCAATTTACCCATCATTAATAATTCCATCCTTAACTGTTGCTTTCTTCACCAGCTGTTGTTCGTCTCTTTTGTTTTCTGTTTTTGGATTCACAGTTTTATTTACTACTCCGTAACATTTAATCAAGGTTTTCAAACTTTGGGTTAATATTGTCTTACGCTATTGTTTCACTATTCTTATATGCACGCGATGCGTGCGAATATAAGAAGCAAATTTGCGTTATTACATTTAAATCTGGAGTAACATGTAAAAAGAATATAATATAAATGTGATGCGTGCGAATATAAGAAACATACAAGTTAGATAAAGCCGAACGCATATAAACAGATTGATTAAAATGATAAGAATTTGTTTAAGGGGCTAGATTGATTAAAATGCTTCTTTAGGCATTTCCTATCGGGTAGGTTGTTATTGTATTCTCTATTATATAAGTGTGGAGGATATTTTAGTAATTCAATAAGGACACCAAAAGAGAATTTACTAAAATAACCTCCCCTCTTCACTTATATAATAAAGATTCCTAAACATGTAACGTTATGTGCCATTAACTTTGTCTTCGTATAATAATAGTCGTATTATTAGTTCCAATTATAATATCTGCGTGACTGTGTGTGTTGGTTTTACACTCTTTATTAGGGGTGTCAAATCGGATCAACGGATCGGGTTTGGGTCGGACTCATCGGAATCGGGTTGAAACGGATCGGATTGGAACGGATTAATTTGGCTAACGGGTCGGATCGGATCGGATTGAAAACTTAACGGACCGGATCGGGTCGGATTTTTTATTCACGGATTCATATCGGATCGGGTTGTAAACGGGTCGGATTGTAGTCGGTTTGGGTCGGATCGGATCGGATTGGAATACGACGGATTGTTAACGGGTTTAGTCGGACTATAACGGGTTCGGGTTCATGTCGGTCGGATTAATATCGGATCGGATTCATATCGGGTCGGATTCATATCGGATCGGATTCATTTCGGATCGGATTCATATCGGATCGGATTAATCGGTAACAGACTAAAACGGGTTGGATTGAAACTAATTTAGCCTGGTTACATTGGATTCAGTTTTATATTGGTTCGGGTAATTATCGGATCGGGTTATTTGGTAGCGGGTTGGAATTTGGGGCAGTTCGTTTCCAAATTATATATTCTCATATCGATGACTTAATTAGGTCGGGGACGAAAATAATAACTAACTTTTAAAAGTAATAAGAATTTAAGATTAGTAATATAAGTTATTGAATATATTATTATATCGATGGGTTGGAATTAGTTCGGATTAAACAGGTCACGGATTAAAAACGGATCGGATCTAACGGGTCACGGGTTGAAACGGGTCGGATTAAACGGGTCACAGGTTAAAAACGGATCGGATTAAACGGATATTCCTCGGGTTGGAACGGATTCGGATTGAAACGGATCGGATCATAAACGGGTTTCGGATCGCTTCGGATCGGATTAAATGGATCCGGATTGTCACGGATCGGTCTGTTAACGGATTCGGATCTTAATCGGATCAATACTAACGGGTTGGGTCGGATTCGGGTTGAATATAATCGGATCGGATCGGATTTCGGATTTTAACTCGCGGGTTCTAAACGGTTCGGATTCTAAACGGTCGGACAAACTCATCGGGTTCACTGGGTCGGATTGAGAATTGACACCCCTACTCTTTATACATACGAAGTTCGATACGGATAAGTTCCCACTATTTAAACGGAGTACGTGATCAGGGGTGCGTTTTTAGACTTAAACTAGCCGTCTGACTCGTGGACAGCACGGGCTAGTGTTAGGATATATGATATCTTTATATGTGTGTAATGTTTTTAATATTTGGGTGCTTGGTGAGTGTTCATATTTAGTTTTTATGTTTTAATGTTATAAGTAGTAAAAGTAGATATTATATAATTTAGCCAAAATAGGTGACAACTACATTTAAATAGTTAACCTATGATACGAACCTAAAACATTTGTATTTTATGGATAAACTAGATTAGATCCCGTGTATGCACTGATATTCGAAAATTATTATTTGACCATTTTTTTATAAAATATATAACTGAAATATTTATCACTTAAAGCTAATACGTAATTAATAAATGTTAAATGTACTCATTTAATCATCTAATATGCATTTTTTGTCATATGACGTGTTATATATTTTGTAAATACGTAGTATGATAATAGGGCCAAAATGTTCGATATGTTTAATATGTTAATTTGTCTAAAGTATTGTGAATATATTTTATATTACTAATATTACGATTTGATTAAAATATTATGAACATTGTCTAATACTGTCATAGTCTATAATCCAATATTTTTTCTCCCACAAATAAACATGCAGTTTATACAAAAGGAGAGAAAACAAATAAAAATGAAGTAGATACGTTTTTTTTGTTTAGTAAAGGAATTTTTGGCGGGAAAATTTTACATCAGGAAGTGACATGTGTGTCATTCCTGGTGTCTGTTTTAGTATTATGTACTAATAGATTAGTGATATTAAAGGTATTACATGTCTTGTCATTTATACAAGACTTATACGACGAATATTTGCTTGGAGTCATTGTATAGCCTCTGTAAGGATAATTCAGTTATTTCGCTTAATTTTTATTTCCTCGTAAAAAAATAAAATAAAGAATACAAGAGTTCTTCGACAAATATAATGTAGTCACCTGAGGAACGTTGATGATAAATTCGTAATGCATGAATTTATTCATGCCCAAACTTGAACCTCGCTATATGAGTCCTAAAATACATCATCCACTATAGTCATGTACAAATATTTAACCATTAAAATATAATCACACTACTACCTCATAAATCATAAGAAAATACAGTACAGATAAGTGCAACTATAATAAATTACTTCGTATGATATTTTAACTGCTATCCAAATCAAGGAAGGATCTATATACAACTTTTTTGTGCGTATTTCTATCATCCATCTCCGATGTATGCATGATGTGATTTGGTACGTAATACTCTATGTAGTAATACTACTACGACCATTAAACTCAAGTAATTTCACTTATAATTTTCCTGCAAGAAATTATTGAGTATGGTTCGATAAATTAGACGCCACCAAAAGTATAATTATGAACCGAAACAACCTGAAATAGTTTTGAATATGTATGTAAATCGTTTTATTCAAACGTTGAAACTTCACTTCTTATAAAGAAAAATCCAGAAGGTGAACCATCGACATCAATGTTAATATCGTCGAACTTTCCCTTCCTTCTTCAACTATTAATTGACCCATGTTTCCGCTGATATCTGAAAGCCAAGGCAAGATGATGATCGACTAGTATGTTTTAGCCATTAGTAGCCTAGCTTGTACTCTTGTATATGCATTTAAAGTTGCCTTTCCGGAGAAGGCTAACTTTTCTCTTTGAATGAACCATGCATGCTAAAGTTTCAATGGTAAAAGAAAAAATTACAACAAAGTACAACAGATATAGAGAATTAAAATTTGCACCAAATTTCTAAATGCAAAATGACCGTACTTTTCTAAAACTCGGTGATTCAACAAAAAAAGCCAATCAAACCAAATAAAACATAAATAAAATCCAGGGAAAAGTATCAATTTTAGGCAATATATACCAAAGACAAAGCCACAAAAAAGTACTATGTATGATTTTTTGCACAGCAGTTATATCCGGTGATTTATATTTTTCGATTTCACAATAAAAAATAAAAAATAAAAAATCCATCCTTAATTTTTTATCATTCATCTGAAAAAATAACAATTCAATATTCTCACCAATCAATCCTATTAATAGCTAACTAATTGAATCCACCCCGGGCCCCCCTACTGTAATCCCCCGTAATTTTATACATTTCATTTATATATTTTAACGTATATTTAATATATTTAAATAAGAATTTATGAATTTTGGAAATAAATATATAGTTAACGTATATTTATTTATTACATTTTAATATTTTCAACGATTTACGAAATCGAAAATGATTTTAGAATTTTAAGTTGAAAAGAATTTGAATTACGAAAATTGATTGAATTTAGAAAACGATCCTATTCAGTTTTGGACTCGAATCATAAAAGCTAAATCCTAAGTCTAGCCCACTTGAAAAGCCCAACATTAAAACCCAAACTCAAACCCTCCCCTTCTTTCTTCTAATTCACGTGAAAGCTAGGAAGAGAAAAACAAAACCCTCCTTCACTATTCACGTAAGTTTTCAAACCCTCAAGAACTCATCCTCTCTCTCTCCTCGTCGCTGCTCTCCTCCTTCACGCCGTTGCTCCAGCCGCCGGTCTCCTCGCCGTCGGTAAGTATCCTTCGACCTTCTCCTTCGTCGTCCTTTTTTCCCCTGTTTTCGTTCTTCCTTGCGTTTCCTCTCCTCCTTAATGCTTTGTCTTCTTGAACAGCCACCAAGGCCGCCGGACCGCGTCGCTGTCCTCGCCGGTAAGCCACCGCTTCATCTCCTCGTCGTTCCCTTCTTTTCTTTCGATTCACTGCTGTTCATCCTCCCTCACTCCCCTCCTCTTGTTCGACTTGCGCACAGCACCACCCGCGACAGCACCACTCGCGACAGCAACCACCGCTGCCGCCACGTCAACAACCCAGCCGGCCGCCGCTGACCGCGTCGTGCACCGCCCAGCTTTTCCTCTCCTCTTTCTTGGTTATTTCTTAAACCCTAAGTAACTAATTATTTTAATTATAGTTTGTTAATTTAAATGATGTTCTTGAATTAAATTTATAATTTTGTTGTTGAATATGATTTCCAGATTTGGGTGTTGATATTATAAACCAATTATTTTCAGTTTTGGTTAATTAAAAATAAGTTAGGGCTTAATGAGGTTTTATTAATTTGAATTACGTTTTCGTGAATTAAAGTTATGGTTTTTGTGATTAAATTATAAATTTCAGATTATGCAAATTATATAATAAAGTTATTAATTTTCAGATTATCAAATTACTTTGAAATATTAATTTTGATTGTTTAAAGTATGAAATTCAAGGTTTTTATGATTATTAATCATGGTAAGTTGAGTATGGATTATTGAATTCGTCGTTTTGAGATACTAGGAACATAGATTGACCTCGGTGAAGCTTTTAAATGAATTTATATTGCTGAAAATTTAAAGTACGATGTTTGCAAAAAGTTTTCAACGAATTTCAATGATGCTAGGAAATCAAATGTCTAAGTTTAGATATTGGGGAAAGTTCTAAATATGTTTAGGATGCATTTAGAATGCTTTATTATGGTTGCCAATGATTAGAAATTGATTGGGATTACTTGCTGGTTGTTTTAGGCGGAGAATTCTCTTTAGGCGACTTTTGAAAGTGTTAAAGTGGCCTATCAATTTGTTTACACAAGGTACGTACATACCTGCGTGCTTGGAATGTGTGCTAATTGTTGAAATCATGTTGATATTATTGTTGAACTTGGTGATGTTGATATTATAGACAAACTTGGTTATATGGAATGTGCATGTTTAATACTGTTGGACAAACTTATTGAACTTATTTTGCACTATAAGAACTGTAACATGTTAGTATGGATGTTTGATACAAACATGTTGGTTGGGAACACTAGATTATTCTATATGATTGGGTCGGATCAATTGGTTGTTGTTCCCTTTCTATCTTTTCACTACTTTATAAGGGCGGAGGACCTTGTTTAGTAAGTTGAAACTTTATACCCATATACAGGGTTGATCATGGTTAAAGGAAAGGTTGGGTAAATTGGAATGAGTCTTGATTGATGCCTTTATGATCACTTACTTAATTTCAAGATAAAAACAGTTGTGAACGAATGTGGATTGTATGCCTTATGTGGTTGTTGAGTCATAACGGAGTCTCAATTTGTAAATCATGTAAAGTGAAACTGAGTAGCAATAGCTTTAGACTGTGCACGTCTAAAGTGACGGACAAACAGGAGTTGGGGTTCATGGTGGTAGCCCATGGCCTTTTCTGGGACCGGATTGATCACCGTGTTCTATTTTTATTAAAACGTTCCTCGATATCGCAGGTCACTGAGGTTACGGAGTCGCGCCCGTACCTCGTCTTCCTTAGTGAAGACTTCTGGACGGTCAACTCGGTCCATTGTCTATTTCAACTAAAATAATATTATTGCTAAAAGTCTAGCCTAGTCTAGTCTGGTCAAGTATGGTCGTCAAACTATCATGTTTTGTCTGCCCTTGTTTGTGTTCATTAGTATCATGTTAGGGTTGTTCGTTTAATAGAATCATGTTAGGATTATTATTGATTTAGTATGTAGTACTCAGCTTTGCTGATTACGTGCTTTTGCTTGTGCATGTTGATCATGGCTATGCCTTATTGATCCTGTGATGACCCAATCTTTGGTGAGAAGTCTCTAAGGATCAATAAGCATTGTCCATCTGCAGGTTTGAAGATGTTGCATCATTGGGATCGGGAATAGAGAGCTTGTATTTAGTTTTGATTTGCTAAGTTGACTTGGGTTTGTTTAAATGGACTTTAAACTTGTCATACTATTTATATTTCCTTATTTTCGTTGGTTGATTTTTGAGACTAAACCTGTAATCGATTATTTATAAACCTAAAGTTAGTTTTATGTTTTCCGCTGCAAAATTCTGAATAAGCCGTTACGTTTTCACACGGGCGATAATGCCTTGATAATTCTCTATGTTTTATATTAAAAGGTTATTTTAGAAAAGAGAGAATTGTCGGGGTGTTACAAAGTGGTATCTAGAAGCTAAGGTTTTACTTTAATAAATTTTTAGGCGCCTAACTATCTAGTTATTTAAAATAAAATTCTTAAAAATCGAGCTTCTACGTATTATAGTGTTCAAAAATTGGTACTTTTTTTTGGGGGGCCGATTTCCTTTTATCTTGTTTGAAAGAACATAATATTTTTATTTAAATTCGAAATCAAATTATTTATTCAAGTTAAAGCGATACTTTCGAAATTTTTATTTTTCTTATTATTTATTATTCAAAAAATGAGTACATTTTTTTAAAGAAGTTCAAAAAAAAAAAAAAAAAAAAAATTTAGTTGTTTCAAGATTTAGAATTCGTTATTTAGGAAATATAAACTTTTTCGAATTAATAACTTTATTTTCGAATTTATTCGCTACGCATTTCCTTAATTTATTTCACTTTATTTATTTTATATTTTTATTTATGTTATTATTCTATGTTATAATTTTCTTATATTATCGTCGTTTTACTTTGTTAATTAAATTATTTCAATGCTTTAGTTTATGAGAGATGGGTAGTATAAAAAGGGCATATAAGATAGAATTATATGTGCATTAGTAGCTAGTCAATGATAAGAAGTTGATTGTTATGAACGTGCGTGTACTAAATGTTTAAGTGTTGCATTTAAATCTGCATTAGAGAGATTGTTTGATTCCATCGAACTTATTGCTTTATTGAACTTTGATTATGGTTTGGTTGGGAAATCGTTAGTGAGGCCTTAAGTTGTTTCTTTAAGGAATAAAATATCCCTTTATGAAGAAAGTCGTGTTTGGATATGAGTATTTTGCTAGATACAAGACCAACCCATCTTAATAAGAGAGACCATCATAGCATCCACTATTGTTCATTGCTTACCTAACCAAAAATGCCATACCTAGAACTCAAATATAGGTTTAAAGACATGCATTCTGATGATGGAACACCAAAGTTGATTAAGTATGGGACTAGGGATGGTAGGTAGAGATATGACGTAGAGATCCTGACCACCATTATTGAGGTCGTAGAAAATGGGTTCAAGGAGGGTAGAAACTCATGGAGTCATGCTTGGGATGCAGTTATAGATGAACCTATTAGAGTTGTAAATATCTAGAGGGAAATGATGTAACCGTGGAGAATGAGAATGTAGTGGTTGAGGCAAATAACCCTAACCCAGTGGCCCATGAGCCTACCATTGAGATTCCTAGTGAGTCGGATGTGGAACCTAAAGGTGATGGTGAGGTGGCAAGTGAGTCTCATCAAGATAAAGACATGAAAGAAGACTCATACTCGGAAGAAGAATTCGACGAATATTGAAGATCTAGATCTTACTCCACAAGTTTCCAAGGAAAGAATAGGTAGGCAAGATGCCTTAAACATTTGAAGTTGTAATAGTTAGTTAGTTCTTTTATGTTTTAAGGAATAAGTGGCATATCAGCAACGGTTTAAAGTTAAAGCAATAAGAGTTTGAGTTATTCTTTATTCTCTTCAAGGATATAATAAGCCTTTATAGAGTTAGCAATAGAAGTTAAAGTATTCATTTCCAGTTTGAGAGTTTCGTTATTCAACAACAATAGTTTATGTTTGTGTCGTAGAACCTTTATGTTAATTTGAGGACAAGTGCGTTATTATGGTTTAGAAATTGTTATTAACATTCTTTTGAGGAATAGAGTTAGATTATTGATAATCCAAATGATCAAAAGTTTATTTTGGGCACGCGAATGGGAATATTATTACTTATTTGTTGTGATTGAACTTCCATTCATTGGTTTTCAAATTGTATGTCCTTGATAGGGATATTTTCTTGAATGAGTGACAATGATTGCTCTATTATTGGTGTACATTCTTGAATAAGTGTTTGTTGATGCGATCTCTATGATCAAATCTAAATTTCTTTCGTAGAGGGGACATATGAGTTATGTATCGTAGAGTAATTAATTTTAGGTCGCACACTAGAATGTCAAGCAATAGTGAGTTAGTTGCTACTATTCGCCTTTTGGCGGGAAGACTGGCTGAAGAGAGAACTGAGCGTCCTGATTCTACTGGGGACATGTTTGAGAGACTAACCAAAGTTAAGCCACCATACTTTAAGAAGCAAGCTGATCCTACCTTTCTAGAGAACTGGGTTAGAGAGTTTGAGAAATCGTTTGGGGTTGTGAACTGTCCTTAGAACATGAGAGTGGGTCAAGTTGCACTGTACTTGGAAGATGAAGCTGATTTGTGGTGGAGAGAAAATGGGGTTAGACTTAGCGTTGTTGAGAGATTCAATTGGGATTCATTTGTTACCGTCTTAAGGAAAAAGTTTTATCCTCTTTTTATGAGAAAACAAAAGGCACAAGAATTCATAAACCTTAGGATGGGATTGGCTAAGTTTGTACAACGCTAAGATAGACGTACTGTGAAATTCAGAAAGTAAATTTAAGGAACCATATTGGAAGATTGACCTCGTATAGATGTTTTGAGAAGTCCAAGAACCTTTAGTTATTTCTGTAATGCAAGTGAGGACTTGATGAACAAGAAGTGTGAACTATTTTTCGATGGTGTGTTAGAGGTTAGTAAAGAAGTTGGAGTGAAAATCGAGGATGTTACCTTTGTGAATGGATTCATTGATGTGTTTCCGAGTGAAATTGCGAGTATGTCACCTGCTAGAGCCTTTGAGTTCATTATAGAGTTAAATCCTGAAACGACACCTATATCCAAGGAACCTTATAGCATGACACCTCCTGAAATGAGCTAATTAGGACACAGTTGTAAGAGTTGTTTGGTCAAGGAATATATTAGGCCTAGTGCATCACCGTGGGGAGCTCCTGTGTTGATTGTTAAGGAAAAAGATAAGAGTATGGAATTATGCATCGATTTTAGGGAGCTAAACACCATCAATAACAAGTATCCCTTGCCTAGGATAGATGACATATTGGATCAATTGAATTGGGCGAGTGTGTTCTCGAAGACTGATTTGCGTTTGAAGTACCACCAATTGGGAATAGCTGATAAGGGTCTAAGACCTCATTAGGATTCGTCATTGTCATTATGGGTTTTAGAGTAACGTCTTTTGGGTTAACCAATGCACCTGCATTAATTATGGATTTGATGATTGATATTTTCTACGAATTCCGAATTAAGTTCGTTATGATGTTATTAATGATATCCCCATTTATGCAAGGAATGAGAAAGAGCATGACAAACACTTGAGGATTACTTGGAGACGCTTAGGAAGAATCTAGTTTTATTAAATGAAGTATACAAATCTTGAAGTCATAGGTGTATAAGTGACACCGACAGAAAAGTGAAGGACTAAATTGATTGAGAACTATGTTACGTAAGGGAATAAATTTAAGAGAAGATTTGAGTGGTCCAGGATCGTTGGAAATCATTGTTGGCTAGAAAAGATGAAAAGAAATACATGAATTGGTGCAAGAGCTAAGAGTTAAGCCCAAAAGTTATACACCCATGAAAAGTGTAATGAGGTTCGGTATCAAGGAAAAGTTGAACAGAAGGAGTTTCTGTAGATCATGCTAAGATTCAAGCTGTGAGTGAGTGACCTACTCCAAAGAACGTATCCGATACTTGAAGTTTTATAGGCCTAGATGACCATTATAGGAGGTTGTGAAAGACTTTTGGAAGAAAGCAAAACCAATGACCAACTTGTTGAAAAAGGAATCGAAATTCAAGTGAAGTGAGAAATGTGAGGAAGCTTTCTAGATTTAGCTGTTGTCGCGTCAAATGAAACCTTATAAGGCTAATTACCAAACCCATGACTTAGAGTTAACTGTTATGGTGTTATCTACGAATATTTGGAGACATTACCTTTATAGGGCAACTTGTAAGATCCTTACCGAGAACAAAAGTCCGAAATTTTGGCAATAAGATCCAGTTGAATCTTGGGGACAACATTGAAAATGAGTATTTCTTTCCACCCTACAAACGATAGACAGACTAAGATTACTAACGGAATATATGTTGAGAACGTGTGTTATGGATTTTAAGGGTAATTGGGAAGGCCACCTAGGTTCGATTGAATTTTCGTGCATCAATAGTCACCATGCAAGCATTACGATGACACATGTTGAGGCATTGTATGGAAAGAATTGTAGAAGTCTTACTTGTTGGAATGAGTTTAGTGAGAATATTGTATTGAGGACATAATTCGTTGAGGAAAAATATCCAAAGTTATTCCCTGAGATGAGTTACGAGGGCGTAACTCGTTTTCTTTAAGAGGGGTAGAATGCGATAGAAATTCGCGCTTTTTACCTATTTTTATGGTATTTTTATGCATTTCATGCTTATTTTTTACATGTTGATGCAAGTAAATAGATTCTCCGCATAAGAAAATGTGTTCTTGAGTATTACAAGTAACTCTTAGTTGGCAAAATAATGCACAAGAGTGGCACAAAATACTTCTACAATAAGAGTAAGTTGAAAAGTTTGGAAAAATATGTGAATTTTCGTGTCAAGTTTCGGGACGAAACTTCTTTTAAGAGGGGTAGATTGTAATCCCCCGTAATTTTATACATTTCATTTATATATTTTAACGTATATTTAATATATTTAAATAAGAATTTATGAATTTTGGAAATAAATATATAGTTAACGTATATTTATTTATTACATTTTAATATTTTCAACGATTTACGAAATCGAAAATGATTTTAGAATTTTAAGTTGAAAAGAATTTGAATTACGAAAATTGATTGAATTTAGAAAACGATCCTATTCAGTTTTGGACTCGAATCATAAAAGCTAAATCCTAAGTCTAGCCCACTTGAAAAGCCCAACATTAAAACCCAAACTCAAACCCTCCCCTTCTTTCTTCTAATTCACGTGAAAGCTAGGAAGAGAAAAACAAAACCCTCCTTCACTATTCACGTAAGTTTTCAAACCCTCAAGAACTCATCCTCTTTCTCTCCTCGTCGCTGCTCTCCTCCTTCACGCCGTTGCTCCAGCCGCCGGTCTCCTCGCCGTCGGTAAGTATCCTTCGACCTTCTCCTTCGTCGTCCTTTTTTCCCCTGTTTTCGTTCTTCCTTGCGTTTCCTCTCCTCCTTAATGCTTTGTCTTCTTGAACAGCCACCAAGGCCGCCGGACCGCGTCGCTGTCCTCGCCGGTAAGCCACCGCTTCATCTCCTCGTCGTTCCCTTCTTTTCTTTCGATTCACTGCTGTTCATCCTCCCTCACTCCCCTCCTCTTGTTCGACTTGCGCACAGCACCACCCGCGACAGCACCACCCGCGACAGCAACCACCGCTGCCGCCACGTCAACAACCCAGCCGGCCGCCGCTGACCGCGTCGTGCACCGCCCAGCTTTTCCTCTCCTCTTTCTTGGTTATTTCTTAAACCCTAAGTAACTAATTATTTTAATTATAGTTTGTTAATTTAAATGATGTTCTTGAATTAAATTTATAATTTTGTTGTTGAATATGATTTCCAGATTTGGGTGTTGATATTATAAACCAATTATTTTCAGTTTTGGTTAATTAAAAATAAGTTAGGGCTTAATGAGGTTTTATTAATTTGAATTACGTTTTCGTGAATTAAAGTTATGGTTTTTGTGATTAAATTATAAATTTCAGATTATGCAAATTATATAATAAAGTTATTAATTTTCAGATTATCAAATTACTTTGAAATATTAATTTTGATTGTTTAAAGTATGAAATTCAAGGTTTTTATGATTATTAATCATGGTAAGTTGAGTATGGATTATTGAATTCGTCGTTTTGAGATACTAGGAACATAGATTGACCTCGGTGAAGCTTTTAAATGAATTTATATTGCTGAAAATTTAAAGTACGATGTTTGCAAAAAGTTTTCAACGAATTTCAATGATGCTAGGAAATCAAATGTCTAAGTTTAGATATTGGGGAAAGTTCTAAATATGTTTAGGATGCATTTAGAATGCTTTATTATGGTTGCCAATTAATGATTAGAAATTGATTGGGATTACTTGCTGGTTGTTTTAGGCGGAGAATTCTCTTTAGGCGACTTTTGAAAGTGTTAAAGTGGCCTATCAATTTGTTTACACAAGGTACGTACATACCTGCGTGCTTGGAATGTGTGCTAATTGTTGAAATCATGTTGATATTATTGTTGAACTTGGTGATGTTGATATTATAGACAAACTTGGTTATATGGAATGTGCATGTTTAATACTGTTGGACAAACTTATTGAACTTATTTTGCACTATAAGAACTGTAACATGTTAGTATGGATGTTTGATACAAACATGTTGGTTGGGAACACTAGATTATTCTATATGATTGGGTCGGATCAATTGGTTGTTGTTCCCTTTCTATCTTTTCACTACTTTATAAGGGTGGAGGACCTTGTTTAGTAAGTTGAAACTTTATACCCATATACAGGGTTGATCATGGTTAAAGGAAAGGTTGGGTAAATTGGAATGAGTCTTGATTGATGCCTTTATGATCACTTACTTAATTTCAAGATAAAAACAGTTGTGAACGAATGTGGATTGTATGCCTTATGTGGTTGTTGAGTCATAACGGAGTCTCAATTTGTAAATCATGTAAAGTGAAACTGAGTAGCAATAGCTTTAGACTGTGCACGTCTAAAGTGACGGACAAACAGGAGTTGGGGTTCATGGTGGTAGCCCATGGCCTTTTCTGGGACCGGATTGATCACCGTGTTCTATTTTTATTAAAACGTTCCTCGATATCGCAGGTCACTGAGGTTACGGAGTCGCGCCCGTACCTCGTCTTCCTTAGTGAAGACTTCTGGACGGTCAACTCGGTCCATTGTCTATTTCAACTAAAATAATATTATTGCTAAAAGTCTAGCCTAGTCTAGTCTGGTCAAGTATGGTCGTCAAACTATCATGTTTTGTCTTCCCTTGTTTGTGTTCATTAGTATCATGTTAGGGTTGTTCGTTTAATAGAATCATGTTAGGATTATTATTGATTTAGTACGTAGTACTCAGCTTTGCTGATTACGTGCTTTTGCTTGTGCATGTTGATCATGGCTATGCCTTATTGATCCTGTGATGACCCAATCTTTGGTGAGAAGTCTCTAAGGATCAATAAGCATTGTCCATCTGCAGGTTTGAAGATGTTGCATCATTGGGATCGGGAATAGAGAGCTTGTATTTAGTTTTGATTTGCTAAGTTGACTTGGGTTTGTTTAAATGGACTTTAAACTTGTCATACTATTTATATTTCCTTATTTTCGTTGGTTGATTTTTGAGACTAAACCTGTAATCGATTATTTATAAACATAAAGTTAGTTTTATGTTTTCCGCTGCAAAATTCTGAATAAGCCGTTACGTTTTCACACGGGCGATAATTCCTTGATAATTCTCTATGTTTTATATTAAAAGGTTATTTTAGAAAAGAGAGAATTGTCGGGGTGTTACACCTACAAATTTCAAACGTCTCGAAATTATCTCCTTAATGAATCAATTAATTGATATGCTATAATGGTGCAATATGTAATGGGGAGGAGAAGAGTGAGATTTGATAAACGGATAATTTTTCCATATAGAGAAACGAATTAGTTGTTAATTTTAATAAAAATAATTAAACATAATATATTTTTTAAAACAAAAAGGAGAGTATTGACATGTGTTTTTCTAGGTGCAAATTTTGTTGAGACACATGTTCTCTTATAAAGTTTGGTTTTCTTTTTAATAGACTAGGTATAGATTAGAGTAGTAACTCTGTGATGCGCGGTTTTTAATCCAAATATAAATTTATCTGAAATTTGGTAGACAATTATCATCAAATTAAAATTAATGATGGATAAATTGTTTATTGCTCATTTGATGTCTTATTTATCAAAACAATTAAAATAAATAAGGGTACATAGATAAAATTATTTTCATCCTCATTCACCACTTGTGTCAAGCATAAAGTTATCTCATCCACCATTCACTTCGGTAATAATACCTACTTAATGCTCGCACATTCACCCCTTCAACCTCATCACCCGATAAATTAACACCTACTTAAACCATTTATTTTATTCAGTTAGAGATGACTTTAAGGCGCAGAGGGCTTGCACACCATATCCTCCTACAATTCTCATCCCCATCCTCGCCGTCCACGATAGCAATGATACCCACCACTTCCATTCCCTGTTTCGAGGGATACAAAATAAAATTCATCCTCGATTCATCCCCCCCTTTTACCCACCTCAAACCCACCTCTAGACTCAACTTATTTTTTATTTTGGCAAGAAAGTTTTGAATTTTAATACTTTATTCTAGAGACTTTGATAATTAATTAGTCTGGTTAGAATAATTGAGAAAATCAACAATTATAATATGTAAGTTAGTTGTAACTTTTTTTATATATTCATAATCAATTATATGTAGGATTAACGACGAAGACGGGTCGAATCTAAAATCCATCACCACACGTCACCCACAACAAATAAATTCTTTAACCCCATCCCCCACCAAACTTTCCTCCATCCCTGCCCACTTAGGACGGATGCACATGAGTATCCCCCAAAAAACTTGTCCCATTGACAATTTGAATACCTATATTCGATAATAATCCACTTTTGGCCTGCACACCTGTATCCGCCTACAATTCTCATCCATATCCCCTCCACCCACGATAGGAATGATACTCACCACTCTCAATCCCCGTTTTGAGAGGTACAAAATAAAATTCATCCCCTCTTCACCGCACTCCTCGCGTGTATCTAAACCAGCCTTAAACCCACCCCTAGACTCGACTTTTATTTTTGTAAGAGAGTTTTAAATTTAAAAAAAAACACTATTCTAAAGTCTTAATTTGACAATGTTAGTGTATGAACAATCCATTGTCATGCAGAATAAACCATAAATGCCAGAATCCAAATTAATTGCACTTAGTCAATTAGCATAATTTAGTACACATACTTTGTGATGTGTGTCTTCCCTAGATGCTACCGAACCGAACAAGAACATGTTAGAACGCCAAACGTCGCCCCTCCGTAATAACTTCACAATACGTTCGGATCCGTCTTAGATCGTACCAACTAGGATATAAACTAAGGTTTGTGATTTCGAGTTTCTCACTTTTAGGTGATTGGAAAAGTGTATTGATTGATGTGTTAAATTCATGACAATATGTCATGTATTTATAGGAAAATAGGAAAACCCTAGAAGCCAAAACCTTAGAGTAATTTAGCCAGTTTTAGGAAAATCCCAAAACCCAAAAGCCTATAGGGAGGTTGACTGCTTGGTGCTCAAGTTGCTTGCATAGCAAGCAAGCTTAGCCCAAGCTTGCACGCAAGGCACCAACAGTGCTGGCCCATGCGCTAGGCACAACAGCGCTGGCCAGCTTGTGGCTGACATGCGCGTTGGCCCAGCTCGTTGTGGCAGTTGCTACGGCCCATCGAGCGATGGTTCATTGCCCCTCGTGGTATGGCTCATCGCTCGTTTCATCCTTCCGATTCGTTTTAAAATTCCGAAAATATTTCCGATTCGAACAATATTTACGTTTCCGATAATATTTCGATTCCGACAATATTTCTGATTTCTACAATATTTTTTTTCTGATTTCGTTAATATTTCCTTTTCCGGCAATATTTTTTTTTCCGGCAATATTTCCGATTCCGATAATATTTATGTTTCTGATAATATTTCCGATACGAACCATATTTCTGTTTCCGGCAATATCTTCGACTTCGATAATATTTATATTTTCGTTATGAACCATATTTCTGTTTCCGGTAATATATTCATTTCCGGAAAATATTATTTCTTTGTCATTTGACGGTTTGTTTAGCTCCCACTGAAACCAATATCCATCATTTACGAATATCCATATTAGAGTATTTACTTAATATAATATTCACCTAAATACTTGATCGTTCACGTACTATTTGTGTGACCCACATGTTCGGTAAAGAGTAAGTTGTGGCATTTATTACTATAATTTATTATTTATTATTATTATTTAGTAATTAATTACGGGTTATCTTTTATTATAATTTTTTATTAACTAATTAAGGATTATTTATAAATAATAATTACTCCCTCTGTTCCATAATGTTCCTCGTGTTTACTATTTATGTGGTCAAATTTTAAAAACTTTGACCGTAATTAATAGTATGATTAAGAGTATAAATGTTAAATTGTGGGATATCATTGGATTCGTTTCAAAATAACTTTTCTAAATAGCAATTTTTTATAATTTTTATTAATAAGGAATTATAATTAGTAACGGTCAAAGTAGTGCATTGGAGACCGCACATGATGGAAAAGTGAGGAACATTATGGAACTGAAATAATTAATAATTAGTAATTAGTAATTTGTAATTTGTAATTATTAATTATTAATTACTCCCTGCGCTCCATAATGTTCCTCACTTTTCCATTTTGCGCGGTCTCCAATGCACTACTTTGACCATTAACAGTTTTAATTTCGCATTAATAAAAATTATTAAAAAATAATATTTTGAAAATTTATATTGAAACGAATCCAATGATATCCCACAAGTTAATATTTTTACTATTAATTATACTATTAACGAGGAATAGTTAAATGTTGTCACGTACTACGCATATATCTTATACACAAACACCATTATTATATGTCACAAGTGTCTCATGCTACGAGTAAAATTAACGATATAGTTTGTGTATAGTTATTTGACGCCCGCCAACACTAAAATCGCCCTATTATTTATACTGAAAGTACAAAATTGCCCTTATAAAAACTTACCCCTCCATTTATTTTTTTTACCCTTTTCACCTCACCTCTCCCTCACCTCCCTCTCAACCCCCCCCCCCCTCCAGCATGGTGTCTCGGTACTGGCCGAAAAAATAAATTTCGGCGAGCAATTTTGTTTTGTTTTTCTCTTTAACTCATTATGTTACCGAACTCGTAATCTCACCGGAAAAAGTTGTTGGCAACGTTACTTTATTCATAATTCATCAAAGAAGCTGGAGGGGGAGCTCACGTAATGGTGTAAGTCGTGGAAGTAGTTCACCGGAATTTCGTGAACAAGCATCAATGGAGGAGGTAAAAATGGAGTTTTTATTATTTTATTTTACTATTCATTTCTCGCGCACGGACTTTGCATGGTGGTCATGGAAGTGGCACACGAAATTTGCATGGCTCCCATGTCCATGGTGCAAGCTCTGTGCATGGAACACATGGAAGTGGCGTACAGAATTTGCGCCGTGGACATGGGAGCCATGCAAATTCCGTGCGCCACTCCCATGTCCACCACACAAAGTCTGTGCGCCACTTCCATGACCACCATGCAAATTTCGTGCGCGGGAAGCATATTTGAAATTCATTTTTTTTCTTTTTTTCATTTTTTTTAACGTAAAGTTTATTCGAATTTATATCATAATTTGTTAATTTAATTTTTATTTATTTTAGAAATTATGTTAGTGATTTTAGAAATTTCTAGAAATTATGATGTATATTTATTGTTTAGCGCTAATAATTTAATAATATTTCCTAACATTTATAAATTAATAATAATCCCTAACATTTATAAATTTATTTTGCGAAAAATAAATATGCGGATTATACTCGATTTTTTGTTAACATAATAAATTATAATCAACTAAAATAATTATATTGAACAATCAAAATAAAAACAGAAAATTAAATAATAAAAATAAAACAAATTAAATTAAATCGAAAATAAAAAAATCAACAAAAATTAAATAATATAAACAGAAATAGTACAACAATAATAATAATAATAATAAAAGAAGGTGGGCGGCGAGAAAGATGTGGTGGGCGGCGAGAAGAAGGTTGAACAAACCCGATCGGAGTTCGGCTGAGGTGGTGCCGACGCAAATGCTAGGCTGTCGGAGGAAGAAGGGAGGGAGGGAGGGAAGGAGCAGAGAAGGAGGAAAGGGTGATGAAGGGGGGTGGGGGGTCAATTTAATTTTATAGGGCAGGATCATACTTTCACGTAAAAAAATGGAACGTTTTTAACCAAATAGGGCGTCGGATAAAAACCCCCTATAATTTTGCTTATTTAACATACTGGCAAGAATACTTAAGTTTTATTTTAATTGCCTGCCTCTCCTTGTTACCGATGGGGTAGATGAGGACGACCGATCGAGGGGTGTAATTACAAATTTACAATCACAATCACATACCAAAGTAAGGAGGAACTTTTGTAGTACTTATCCTTTAGGAACTGAACACAATTCAAGTTGATACTCTCCTTTAGTATTACCTCAAATTTTCCAAATTCTATCAGATAGATACGGTTCGATTCACTTAAATTTCGCTTATAATATCTTGTTTTAAATGAAGTGAATTTGATAAGGGTCCTCATAATTATGATCAAGGTTGTTTGGAAATTATGAACTTTCAATAGGGCGCAATCATGTAAGGGACAAATTGTGATTAAATTCAACTTGTGAAATGGGTATGCAACTTTTAGCATGTAAATGAAAATGAAATATTTGAATTTTGAGTTGAATAGGGTGACTTTAGTGTGTGATTAAGCCGTGAAAATGACCTTAATTTTCACGACATCGTGCTCGTACAAGGCCGGGTCAGAGCCGTATCCATCTTTAGCTTAATATAGTTGATTAATTGGTCCACATAGAGAGGTAGATGTTAAAATATGGATAAAAGGTAGACTAAATTAAATAAAGTAAAACTAGGTAAAAGTAAAAAAATCAAAAAAAAATCGGAACTTGTTCCCTCAGAAGGGAAAAAAAAGAGTAAAACTTAAAAAAAATGAAACGATAAATAAGTAACTTAGGCAAATGGAGGCAGTAAGTTCAAATTTTATAATTGTCAACCTTCTACATTTATTATAGTACTAGTAATCTGTTTGGTAGTCGATACTAAATGATAGGGATGATAATAAATTTAAGTGTTATTTAACAAGAAAAATAACATCACGATTAATATGGTAATGAAATTTTGTTTTAAACTTAGTGTTTTTTCATAAATTTACATTTCCACCAAATACCACTCCCCAAATGATAATGGATGGTAATGAAAATTAAAATAAAATAAAAATAAAGATAGAATGTTGAGTAAATTAACATTATTATGGAAATAAATATGGATTTTTCATATAAATTTATATAGAAATTCATTCTCGTTGATCCCATATATGACTAACTACCAAACAATCCGCTAGTACAACGCAGGCTAGGCCACACGCCACCGTTGTTACTTGCACGTTAATTGATCCTAGTGAGAAAACAAAAGAAAATGAGTGGGAAAATGTGGGAATATGAAAAGTCCCACATGGGAAAAACACTAACCATATTCAATGTTTATATTTGGGGGTTTGAGGGAAACATTTGTTTAAGAAAGCATGTGAGTGGCATGGGTGGTCACAACACACACACGTGCGCGCGCGCGCCGGGCCGGGCTCGGGCGAGGGCCGTGGGCCGTGGGCCGTGGCAAGAGATGCTGAGTTTTTTGAAAACACTTTTCCTTTAAAGATCTCTTGCATTAGTAATGATGTACCATCCTCTAGCACCCCTAATGCTTTACCCATTGCTCCTTGTTCCACTACTAATAATGAGTCTGATTTAGAACCAAGGAGAAGCAAAAGGGCAAGAAAGGAAACAAGTTATGGTGATGATTTTGTTACTGCTTTCCTAACTGAACCTTTCTTCATTACTGATGATTTTGTGTATGTATTTATCCTAGAAGACGACCCTAGAACCTATGAAGAGGCAATGAGGTCGGTTGATGCAGTTTTCTGGAAAGAGGCCATTGATAGCGAACTTCAGTCAATCCTAAGTAATAATACTTGGGAATTGGTTGATCTGCCTAGAGGTTGTAAACCCATCACCTGTAAGTGGATTTTTAGGAAAAAGTTGAAATCATGTGGGTCCATTGATAAATATAAGGCCAGGATTGTGGTAAGGGGTTTTACTCAAAAACATGGCATTGATTATTTTGATACATACTCTCCTGTAACTAAGATTGCAACCATTAGAACCTTAATTGCTCTTGCATGCATTCATGATCTTGTTGTGCATCAAATGGATGTGAAAACTGCATTTTTAAATGGTGATTTAGATGAAGAGATTTATATGGTTCAACCTGAATGTTTTGTTGTTCCAGGTCAAGAAAACAAAGTTTGTAAACTGGTCAAGTCATTGTATGGGCTTAAGCAAGCGCCTAAGCAATGGCATGACAAGTTTGACAAGACGATGACTAGTAATGGCTATCATGTAAATGAAGGTGATTCTTGCGTTTATTATAAACATGATTCTTCTGGTTGTGTGATTATTTGTCTTTATGTGGATGACATGCTAATTTTTGGTACTGATTTGGATCGAGTGTATGAAACAAAAGAATTTTTGAGTTCAAAATTTGAAATGAAAGATATGGGTGAGGCAGATGTGATGAAAATTATTAGAACTCCAAATGGCATTTGTCTCAGCCAAGCTCACTATGTTGAAAAGCTTCTTAAAAAGTTTGATTCATTTTATGTCGATCCAATCAAGACCCCTTATGATATAAGCATTCATTTAAAGGAAAACAAAGGTGATCCTGTTTGTCAATCTGAGTATGCTAAAATTATTGGTAGTGTCATGTTTCTCATGAACTATACTAGACCTGACATTGCCTATTCTGTAAGTAGATTGAGCAGGTACACCCATAACCCAAGCAATGAGCATTGGGGTGCGTTAAGGCGATTGCTTAGGTACCTAAGGGGTACCATGGATTGGGGATTGCACTACTCCAAATTTCCAGGAGCATTGGAGGGTTATTGTGATGCCAACTGGGTATCCGGAAATGATGAAGTCAACTCCACTAGTGGTTATGTCTTCACCCTAGGGGGTGGAGCTGTCTCTTGGAAATCCTGTAAGCAATCTTGTACTGCTATGTCTACTATGGAATCTGAGTTTATTGCTCTTGAATTGGCAGGTCATGAGGCAGAATGGTTGAGGAACGTGCTTGCAGATATTCCACCGTGGGGGAAGCCAGCTCCTTCAGTTGCACTTCATTGTGATTCGCAATCTGCTATTGCCGTGGCAAACAACCAAGCCTACAATGGAAAGAAAAGACACATTCGTTTGAGGCACAAGGCTGTCAAAGAATTGCTGTCAAGTGGAGTGATATCACTGGACTATGTCAAGTCCGAAAAGAACATCGCGGATCCGTTAACGAAAGGCCTATGTAAGAAACTAGTTTTGGAAACGTCGGAGGGGATGGGCTTGAGGCCCATTGGATGAATTGTAAGGTAATGAACTCCTACTCACCATGAGTTCAAAGGGGAACATTATGTAATAATTCAGAAGCACAAATTTTATTTTCTGTCCATCCCTTAGATGTTTATGATGTGCTTGCTATTATTGAACGAGGTTGAGCATACGGCTCTTAATGAACCCATATCCATATTTTTGGTGGTGTGATGTAGCTCACACTTGATGGGATTCACCTACTTAGGTGTGGAAGTGAGGCCGCTTCCTATGAGAATTGCATGGGCTATTCTCTAGAGCACCTATGAGCATCCAGGTTATGGACGTATGGCCAGTATAATGCGTCACTTTTATTGGCGGAGATTCAGAATATCATACATGTTCAATTGTGTGCTTTGAGTAATGAGTTTCTAACCCCCTATTAAGTTCAATACGAAAGTCACTTGGTAGGAAAGAGATTCTAGCTTGAATGTCACTAAGTGTCAATTCAAGTCGCAAGACATTGACACCTATTCAATTGTTTGTTTTGCCCAGAAATTCAATTCTTTTACTTCTTTCTTTTTCTTCTCATCTTTGGACCTGTGGGGGATTGTTGGAAATCCTAGTGAGAAAACAAAAGAAAATGAGTGGGAAAATGTGGGAATATGAAAAGTCCCACATGGGAAAAACACAAACCATATTCAATGTTTATATTTGGGGGTTTGAGGGAAACATTTGTTTAAGAAAGCATGTGAGTGGCATGGGTGGTCACAACACACACAAGCGCGCGCGCGCGCCGGGCCGGGCTCGGGCGAGGGCCGTGGGCCTTGGGCCTTGGGCCTTGGTACTTGGCGAATGCGGTTCGCGGGCGTGGGGTGGGTTTTGTGGGCCGGGTTATTCTTTTTGGTCAAGGGCGGTTTGATTAAGTCAGAAGACTTAATCAACCCACTAACTTTGGAAACTGCTCCATTAATCACGTCATTACTCCCCACTAGCCGTTTTATGACTGTTGCAGTTTCCCATTACTCCCGTAACTTCTCCACTAGCCGTTTTTTGCTGTTACAGCTTCCCAAAAGCCTCACTATAAATTCATCGTTCATTTCCACAAAAATATACAGAAACTTACAATCGATCTCTCTCTCAAATTCCTCTCTTTCTGGGCAAATATTCTGGTCTCCAATCGGGGATTGTGAGTGCACATAATTCTCGGTGTCGTGTAAACCCTGGAGGGCAACCGCAAGCGTTCTACTGCATCGGAGGTAGCGCGGAATTGTCTTTTAGAGCAGTGGTCCGGCCACGGCACGACAATTGTTTCAGTTCGTATTACGCAATATCCAGTTAAGTCGTTCCAATTACTTATTTAGCTAACAGTGCACAATATACCCGAGCTCGTATGGATAGTTTAGTACTACATACATAGTAGAAAAATATATTTATTTTAATTATTTATTCCCTCCCATCTTTTTTAAGGGAGTGTTGTCATGAATTAAATTTCACTTATTTTATTAACTATGAATTTACCTCATTTGCACACTTTTAGTTAAAGTTTTCATTTTTAGTAAATAATTTCTAGCATGTAAAAATGTAAATAAATTTGTCCAAAAAAATTTGTAAATAAAGTCTAATGTATCGTGTTTCTTTACCGATGAAAACGAACTTATTTAAGTTGAAATTATTAGACCTTATTAACATGATTCACATGATACTTTGACATGATTTGATTTGAACTGGATTAGACTTGATTGCATGCATGACATAAACTTTAGAGAGTGAACTTGAGTGAGTAAATTTATTAGAATATATTAGGTGTACCCGAGTGTACGGTGCACCTTCTCACATTTTTCCCTTACATGGTGATGAGAAAATGTGAGATGGACCATCCATGAGTAGGCCTGGTTATTGGACAGGGTAGTCCAATGGGCATAAGGGTCGGGTCAATGTTAAAAGGGTCTTGACCCTTTATCTTCTTATTGGACAGGGCCCTTATAGGGTATTTTCTTATAGGGCTTTTATAGGGTTTTTTAAAAAGCCCAATAACCTTAAAACAAAAATACAAAGGGTCAAGAAAAATACCCAATAATTTCAAAGTTACCAAAAAAAATCATAGAAAAAAAAATTAAAAAGTTGCCAGAAAGAAAAACACGCTCTTTTACTTTCTCTCTCCTCCTCCATACTCGATCTATCTAAGCTTTCTCTCTCCTCATTTCCTCACCGTTTATACTTTTGGTATCCCGTTGCTGTTCTTCTACTGTCGATTTTCGATAATTTTCTCTCTCTTCTTAGATTGTACTTTCATTGATTATCGGGAATTTCTCAGGTGTGATTACGCTAAAACCCTAGTTTTTTTTGAAATTTTGATTGAGGGTTTTATTTTTGATGTTTCTATTAGTGATTACGGAGTACGGAGTATATGCTATTTTTTAGATTAATGGGTTAAAGATTGTTAGAAATTAGGGTCTTTTTTCGGGTAAAATTTGCATTTTTTAGAAATTAGGAAAGCTTATTTCTACAAATTTAATGCTGGCAAATGTAACGAGTTAGTATCAGCTTATGCTAGCAAAAGATGAGAAATTTACCGTTATGAACTAAAAGAGATAGAATTTTTGATGTATTTCTTACTTATGCAGTTGGCACTTGAAATTTTAGATCATATGTTTTTCTGATTTTGGAGCTTGTTATCAACTTTCTGAAAGTTTTGAATGAATCGATCAGCAGATTTTATCAACTTATATTCTTGTGGGGTAATATAGTTGAAGGAAATAATGCCCTGAAGGAAATAATGCCCTTGGTCCAAGTATGCATTCAATGTTAAGTCTAATAAATGCGGTTCAGTATTAATTAACAAGTTAATAATTCAGTGAGATCAAGTGAGCTGAATGCCTAGCCAGAGGCCGCTTCAGTTCAAGTGGAATTAATGATATTAATCCACAGCTTACTCTTGACTGAACCCGTAGGGTCACACAAATAGTACGTAAACGGATCAAATATTTAATGGCATTAAATACTCCATGTATGGATATTCGGAATCGACGGATCTTGGTTTCAGTGGGAGCTGAGATCGTCACAGGCAAGAAATGAATACTCCGGAAACGATGATATTGCCGGAAACGGAAATATGGATCGTATCGGAAATATAAATATTATCCAAGTCGTAGATGTTACCGGAAACGGAAACATGGTACGTATCGGAAAATATTATCGGAAATGGAAATATTGCCAGAATCGGAAATATTGCCGGAAACGGAAATATTGCCAGAATCGGAAATATTATCGGAATCGGAAAATAATTCCGGAAACGGAAATATTAAATATTTGTTCGAAACGGAAATTGATTCCGGAATCGAAAATATTAAATATTGTTCGTATCGGAAATGAATTCCGGAATCGGGAATTTAATCGGAAGCGTATCGTACGAATTAGCATCGGACGAGGCCCGCTAGACGAAGGCCCAGCACGAAGCCAGGCCGTCGCCCAGCGAGCCAACGCGCACCATCGCACGCCAAGCCTCGACCAGGCCCAGCGCAAGGCCAGGCCCAGCCAAGGCCTTGGGCGCGCGCACAAGAGCACAGCAGTGGGCCGAGCGCTGTGCGCCTAGCATGGGCCGCAAGGCTTGCGCGGGTGTACGGTGCTCGTGCAATGCTTGTGCGGGAATCCTGAAGCAATCGGGATTCGAAGTGTGATTAAATCCTAAAACTATTAGATAATGATTATTTAATTAGAGTCCTAGTAGGGTTATAATTAAATAAATTAGTATCCTAATAGGATTCCAAAACCCTTTCCATAACTCTATAAATAGGTGCCTAGGGTCACATATTTTCATAGATTATTCAAGTATTCAAAGTGAGTTTTTGAGAGAAAATTCAGACACATTCCTTGACTAAAAGTGCCGAAAATCTTTAGTACCTTAAGGGCGATTCTAGTTGGTCAATCTTAAGGCGGATCCGGACGTGCTGTGGACTATCTACGGAGGGACGACACTTGGAGTCCTAAAGACTTGTTCTTGTTCGGTTCGGGCGCAGCTAGGGAAGGCACGCAACAAAGAGTATGCAACTAAATTATGCTATATGATTATGTGTAAATAATATGTATTCCTGGCTAAATGGTTTTTCCGCATGATTTATGAATTGTCATATGTATCATAACCTAACAGTGGTATCACGAGCCTCTTATTATTTTCATAATCTAAATTGCATGAACATGGTTAAATATTACAAATTTGCAAGAATTAAAAGGGGTGATTAATTTTCGTAATTGTTAATTAATTGCAAATTGCGTTTATTTAATTATACGTACGCAGTTTTTCGGCAGTTTCTTCGTTACTCATCCAAATCGAGTGATTTTTGTGTCAATTACGCATGTAAAAGGCATTCTTAAATTTTGACAAAAATAGTATTTTTTTGCCGAACCCAGAATTCTCAAATTCGAAGCCTAACTATGACTTTTCGAAGGTTTTAGTTTTTCGAATGCAAAATTTCGTAAATTTAAGATGTTAAATTAAATATTTGCGATTCTTGTTGATAAATCTTGAATTTTTGATTGACCTACTGTATATGTTTAACAAGTTTGAATGCCTAGCCTTGTTAATTATGCAATCTAATTTGTAATTATGATTAATTTGTTGAAAATTAGAATAATTTAGAATTAATTTGATTTTCATAATTAATTATAATTTAATTAGATACCTATGATTAAAAACCACCATAAAAATTGTAAATTTATGATAAATTTTAAATTTTTATGACCTAGACTTGAATCCATGTTAATCGGAAATCAATTGAATAATAAATTTTCGATTTTTCGCCCTAAAATTATGAAATTAATATTAATTTATTAATTTGTCATTTAATTTTAAATATAAATTTTTAAAATTTTATGCGATTCGTTCATATAACTTGCACGCACAAAGCAATGGACGCTACGTGTTACCCTTAAGGGGTGTTGTATAGTGCGGGCATGCGACGACGAGCAAAGGAGCTCGTCGCCCATGCGGCACGAATGCAATGAGCAAGGGCATGGTGCACGAGCACAAGGCAGCAGCCCTGCCTTGTGTCGTGGGCTACGAGCAATGGACGAATGGGCATGGGCGAAGGCAAGGCACGGCAGTCGCGTGTGGGCAGCAAGCGAGCTGCGCCACAACGCGCACTGCCTCGCGCAAGCGCGCGCAGCCTCGCGCGCAGCGAGCGCAAGCTCGCGTGCCACGAGTGCTGCGCCCAGCGTCGATGCCTCGCGCAGCGAGCGCTGGCTCACACAAGCGAGCGCTGGCGAGCGCGCGCAGCAAGCACTGGCTCGCATCAAGCGAGCGCTGGCGAGCGCGCACAGCGAGCGTTGGCGAGCGCGCACATCGAGCGCTGGCGAGCGCGCACAGCGAGCGATGGCTCGCGTACGTCGAGCGCTGGCGCGCGCGCAGCGAGCACCAACTCGCGCGATTGCTTGCGAAGGGTAGAAGCAGCAGCTATGCGACGAGCGCATGGGCTGCGCGCACATGGCCAGCGATGGCTGTGTGCGTGTGGCCCATGGGCGTGCGATGCGTAGGGTGTTTGCATTACGATTAGATCGTTTTGAATGTTTAATTTGAAATTTTCAGTTTACGTAATTTTAATTAATTTTAAAATTAATAATTTAAATTATTTTCTTGGATTTTAATTTTGAATATTGTAATTATAATAAATTTTATTTATTCTAATTATTTTACTAAAATTAAAATCATGAATTAATTTAAATACGACTGAAATTAAATTAAACTTTTTGGATTCAATTATAAATTTATATGAGCTTTAAATTTTAATTAAATTTGTATGTTTCCGGTTAGACTAGAAATACATTTTTATGTTTAAAATTAGTAAAGCATATGAATTTATTGGTTTAAGTGGGAGCGCTTTTTAGTCATAAACTCTTGATTAGGTCTACGAATCCTTAAGGTTAAAACAACTTGATTAGAATTAATAAGGACTGAATAATTGGTAGATTATTGGTGCCCTTGATTAATTGCTGCAAATGTTTACGTGATGCATAATGTGTTTTACTAACCAGCTATGTGGGCCATTCATGATAATGAATGGGTGAATGGTATATATATTGTATATGTACTGTTTTGCAGGTTATGAAGTGACTAGTATGGCCCAAATAGGATAGAAAATATGGTCTGCGTACCATTAATTTGAATGTAATTGGTCTAAAGTACCAAGGTTGTTTTTCAATTCAAATATGGTCTGCGTACCATCAAATAGTTGTAATTAGTCTTAATTATAGCTTATCCTATTTGAAGAAAGTGGTGCCTCCCACGGAGATTTTCAAGACGGACTTTGAAGTTAAAGCTTCAAGATGAAGTCGGGCCATACTGGATCACATTTATCTTATGCATGTTTTAAGTTATTTATTGCTTTTAAATATGTCTTAAAATGCATGAGATCAAAAGCTTGATTATGTTGCATGATTAAGGATTTTAGTTCACTTAAAATCTAACCAACATAGTAAGAGCCTTAAGTTCCAAACTTAAAAATTGAGTTAAAAGGTGCCATGCCAAAATATACACTTGCTTGGATATCCTTTACATCAATCTAGTAATAGTTTTCGCTCAGCGAGGTGTTACTTATTGGTCCTAAAGGGGCAAGGTACACAAATAATTGTGAGTACATGTTAGTTTTGGTGAAACTCAACGATATAAGTAAGGAGTCCTTTTATGTCGTGGCAAAATCGATAGGTTTACCTAATAAGTTCTTAGACGTACCTATCAACCAAGAATAGTTTCTAGACTATTAGCAAAAGGCTTTTGCTTACCTAAGATGTTTTAGGATTAAGTCGACAAACTGTGTTTAGTTCTTCAATGATTTTAGGATCTTGGAATCATTTTATTCACACCTGCCGGAACAATAAATTCGAATAAAATGCTAATAACTTGTTTGAATTGCATGATTGCTTTAATTTCAAGTTATTATTCATGATAAATGTTTAGACTTTGCATGCTTCAATGAATGTTTTAATTATTGTTTATAATTAAATATCTTGCACTGCAATAAATCCTTTTAGAAAGGTAACAGTAAATTTCCTCGATTGGTAGTGAATCCAAGAACGATTCACGGAAATGAGAGAAAATGAGCAATTTAAAATGTACGTTTCTTATAGCGACTTTTATGGTTGTTTTCGAGTATCAAAATCAAATGGAAAACCAATTGGTGCTTGTGAATTCAAAATACACTGTAGTTTTGAGATCATAAAGCATTGAGCTTAAACGCTCAGCTTTACAAATGGTTAACAATCTAAACATCCTTGTCCATTTAATTCTCGAATGAGTCTAGTCCCTAGACATTCGAATAGATTGATGCTTAGAGAACTTTAGAAGCTTCTGCTAAGATCATCTAGTTGAAGCAAAATATTCAACATAAATTAAAATGGTAAAGAACCTTGTTGGTGACATTGGACATGTCTAACAAAGTATAAAAGTCAACACTAAAGAATTCAATTCTTAAGACTATAAGAAAGGGTACAAGAAATAGGAAAACAAGGAACAAATGAAAGGAATTTACGATTCCGTTTCTACCTATAAGTTTATGTTTAAAGAGAAGTGACCTAGCAATCAAACTTCCTTGGTATCATATACCGCTTGAGGTTCTTACTTCGGTAATAACTCAAACAATGGAAGCTAGGATACACTAATGACCTACAAGTGGGAAATGAAGCATGGCAATGCTACATTAGTTGTAGGGTCATCTAGTTTGTTTTAAGTCCTTTCAAGGCTGGAACTAAATGGCTCTTTTGTTCCATAATCAGCATACCTAAATTTTTGCTTCAAACACAGAAAGACTCACATTCAGAAGAACAAAAACAATGTTTGTTTGTTTGTTTATTTGAATAAAATGGTCATTTACGGGATGAGTCAATATGCTTGATTAAAACAAACAACTCTTTAACAATAAAAACTTTACTAGGTTCAAATCAAACCCTTGATTTGAGTTCCATTAATCTTTAGCATTGTTGCTTAGACCATATCAACAAGTTAACATTCACAAACTTTATTTTAATAGACTTTTGAAAGTTGGTTGATTTCTAGATCAACTTAAGACAAGCTAGTCTTACTTGTTGAAAGTAACAAAAGATATGAACTATTGTTAGAACGCCTAGACAATAGAGTTCAAAGCTAAAGAAAGATTTTATGACTTTATTAGTTCACATGGATTTGAGTGAATATAGGTTTATTTACTCAAATATGATATAAGTTGAATCTGTTTGGCTAGTTCAAAGATTCAGAAGTATAAAATCCACTTGGCAAGAAATCATAAAGATCTAGGTTAGATCATGTTGATGATTACTTGAGACCAAATATGATCATCAATGATTGTGTAGTAAAATTCACAATCTAGCTCCATAAGATATGGCATATCTAAGTTGGAATGATCAAAGTCGATTAGTACTTGATTCGATCAATGATGGATCATAAAGACTTTTCCTTTAATTTCTAAAACAAAATGCTCAACTACCACCAAACTAAACCAAATTCGTCAAAGCTATTGAAAAGTAATTTCAGAATAACTTTTCATAAACTATATCTAGAGAGTTGCTAAACTTAGTGGGAGCTTAGTGTTTGTTATTCGACAAACTAAGGCCCAAGTATAGATATATGTTTCATTGTGATTTATTCAAATGAGACACAAGGGTATTGTTTCTACCACGAATTTTTGAGAACATAATGTTTGTTTGCTCGAAATGATGTCCTTTTGGAGATTCGTTTCCAAAATGACAAGTGGGAGAAAAATAGACCTCGAAAGTCTTCGAGGCGAACAACAAACATAAACGGACATTCCGGAGGCTTTTTCGAAGTGCTTCAGAAAAACCGAACTTATTCTTTAAGGACTTTAGAAGTGGCTTTAAAGAATAGATATCTCTTAGAAGACTTTACAAGTGCTTCAAAGAGAATAGAATATTCAAAGGACTCTCAAGTGCCTGTTGATATTCTATTGTTTGATGTTCTATACCCAAGTAGGCATAGAGTTCAAGTCACTGGAACTATGAGATTCTTCTATTAGATAGTAAAGAAACATAGAGTTCTGGTCAATGAAACTATGAGATTCTTCTATTAAATAGTGAAGAAACCTACAACTTGCAGTCAAACTATTATCATGTAGATTAATGAGTTTGTGACTTGTAAGAAAGCTATGACGAAACCTAGATTCCCTAAAATGGTTAGAGGCCATATATAGACTCAAATGTTTTAAATGGTTAGAGGCCATAAAACATACTCAATGTTTTGATGACAAAATTGAAATTTTGTTGATTTGCAAGAATAGGTTCACACCTATTGGTTGCAAGTTTGTTTTAAGGATAAAAACCATCAAACATGAAATTGTGTTCACACACAAAGCGAGATTAGTTGCTAAAGGTTACAAGAAAATTCATGGTGTGAATTGTGTTGAAACCTCATGCATAATCGTAATGCTCAAGTCTATAATTCAAGCAATGATTGCATATTGGTACATATAGCAATTGGATGACAAAACGTATTCCTCAATCAAATGTTGGAATAAACTATGTACATGGTATGTCATAGAATTTGTGGATCCAAATAAATGCTTGAAAGAGAAAGCTAGCTTATAAAATCTAATTACAGATTTAAGCAAGCAATTGGGGATTGGAATTATATTTTAATGAAGCTAATAAGTATTTTAGTTTCATAAAATATACATGATTCTTATAGATATATAAGAAGTTTAGTGGGAGTACATAAAACTTAATTGGTCCTATGTGTATCACACACATATCTCTCTATTGTGAAATAACATTCAAATGCTAATAAGTTAGGTTTGAAATTATTTATCAATGATGGACCAAGGCGAAACTTAGTACATACTGGGTATTAAGATCTGGTTACAAAGATCTCATAATATTGTTTTAGATTAAGTAATGGAATTTACTAAATCAAACACGAAAGACTCCATTGGAGATATTTGACCCATATGAATAAATCTAAGTAAAGGATGTTTGAACTATGTATAAGCATTTACTAAGTTAAACATCAAAGAGTCTAAATGAGATTCTTAAACCTATATTATATGTCAAAGAATTTAGCTGGATTCAGTATCTGCTGAAATTGAATGAGCTAAAGTTACATGAATAGAATTCAATTGGGAATTATTCTGCAAAAGAATTTATCATGTATGATATAATATGAGGATCGCCAAAAACGTATCGTATGACTTTAGGCATGACGAACATATACCAATCTCTATTGATCTAAGTGAATATCAACTAGATTGAGATCAAGAATACTTATGGTACTTGAAAAGGTACATAGGAATAGTTCTTGATTCAAGGAAATAAAGATATGCTAAATATTGATGCTACACGCATAAACACTGGCAAAGGATCAAGCAAGACCCTTTGGAGTTAACCATTGATAAGGACGAGCTATAGAGCATCGTGTTTTGAAATGGCAACATGGATTGGAGACCATGAGTTGTTGCGTGGGATATTAAAATATTAATTTCTATGTTCTAAGATACAGCTGGAAAGTATTCCACATATCTGTGAACTGCTTGGATAAGTAATTCCAAACAAAGAATCACTAGCAACCTATAAAGTTGAAGTAGAAGTACTTATTGCCTAAGAAGCAATAAAACTGAGTTGTTTACATTAAAAGTTCTTCACTGAACTTGGCTGGATCATATGTCTGCTGACTTGATGGTTCTTCATTGCAAAATGCGTAGAACCACCATTTAAGTAAGAAAGACTAGATCACATAATAAACAAACTCAAAAGATCTTATCATCCTATCTCGAAAAACATTCGATGAAAGGGATATTAAGATTGGCAAAGCATGATAACTAAACCTATGCAACAAGTGAGAAACAACACTCACGTTGTAGCACTGGAAATCAAGCATAGCTTTGAATTCCATAAACTGTTTTAGAAGATGGGTTTGAGGCCCATGGTTGTAAAACAATGGGGTTGGACATTTATCATATATGAAATGTATTTTCATATTCCATTTAATCTTGGTTTAGTATTAAATGATGAGTCCCTTCAATTTGACGATATATTCAAGATAGACTGTCAGGACCAGTCCTGTGACTAAGAAATGTCTATCAAGTGAACTTGAATGTCAAAGGTTGAAAATGGTCCCTAGTCGGAGTTTTCTATAAAATTGGACGCATAGAAAACGTTAGACGACTAGAATGCAAGATGACTAGTAGTTCTGTTTCTTGAACTATGTGGACATGGCAATGTCATAATCATTTGCATAGATACTTACTTTGGGAAGACTAGTATCGGACAAGACCTATGAAACTTTACTGTAAGAGATGAAAATCTGTCATAAGTAAATTTCATTAAAATTATTAGACACTAAATCCTCAATACCTGAGTGATTTGAGATTACTTGTTTGAGAACTGGTTGCTTTGACGTTGACCAACCGTCGCACCGTAAAAGGAGGCTACAAAGGCAACGCTCAGGTAATCACCTATCAAACGAAGTCTAATCTCAAGATCGCAAGATTGGGATTGTCCTCCAATAAATCGGGATGAGATGCTTAAAAGTTGTACAAGGCCACTCGGAGAGCTAGAAACTGTGAAATGCATGGCCGTGCTCGGATGGATCATAGGCTATGATTATCTGTTTATTTGATCAGTTGAACTCTGAAACCGAGAAACACCTCTGGACATAATAAGGATGACAACTCTTACCTTATGTTCAAGAGCAAGCATCGAGCGACAAAGGAATTAGGAAATGCACACTTGTCCCTAAGGACAAGTGGGAGACTGAAGGAAATAATGCCCTTGGTCCAAGTATGCATTCAATGTTAAGTCTAATAAATGCGGTTCAGTATTAATTAACAAGTTAATAATTCAGTGAGATCAAGTGAGCTGAATGCCTAGCCAGAGGCCGCTTCAGTTCAAGTGGAATTAATGATATTAATCCACAGCTTACTCTTGACTGAACCCGTAGGGTCACACAAATAGTACGTAAACGGATCAAGTATTTAATGGCATTAAATACTCCATGTATGGATATTCGGAATCGACGGATCTTGGTTTCAGTGGGAGCTGAGATCGTCACAAGCAAGAAATGAATACTCCGGAAACGATGATATTGCCGGAAACGGAAATATGGATCGTAACGGAAATATGGATATTATCCAAGTCGTAGATGTTACCGGAAACGGAAACATGGTACGTATCGGAAAATATTATCGGAAATGGAAATATTGCCAGAATCGGAAATATTGCCGGAAACGGAAATATTGTCAAAATCGGAAATATTATCGGAATCGGAAAATAACTTCCGGAAACGGAAATATTAAATATTTGTTCGAAACGGAAATTGATTCCGGAATCGAAAATATTAAATATTGTTCGTATCGGAAATGAATTCCGGAATCGGGAATTTAATCGGAAGCGTATCGTACGAATTAGCATCGGACGAGGCCCTCTAGACGAAGGCCCAGCACGAAGCCAGGCCGTCGCCCAGCGAGCCAACGCGCACCATCGCACGCCAAGCCTCAACCAGGCCCAGCGCAAGGCCAGGCCCAGCCAAGGCCTTGGGCTCGCGCACAAGAGCACAGCAGTGGGCCGAGCGCTGTGCGCCTAGCATGGGCCGCAAGGCTTGCGCGGGTGTACGGTGCTCGTGCAATGCTTGTGCGGGAATCCTGGAGCAATCGGGATTCGAAGTGTGATTAAATCCTAAAACTATTAGATAATGATTATTTAATTAGAGTCCTAGTAGGGTTATAATTAAATAAATTAGTATCCTAATAGAATTCCAAAACCCTTTCCATAACTCTATAAATAGGTGCCTAGGGTCACATATTTTCATAGATTATTCAAGTATTCAAAGTGAGTTTTTGAGAGAAAATTCAGACACATTCCTTGACTAAAAGTGCCGAAAATCTTTAGTACCTTAAGGGCGATTCTAGTTGGTCAATCTTAAGGCGGATCCGGACGTGCTGTGGACTATCTACGGAGGGACGACACTTGGAGTCCTAAAGACTTGTTCTTGTTCGGTTCGGGCGCAGCTAGGGAAGGCACGCAACAAAGAGTATGCATCTAAATTATGCTATATGATTATGTGTAAATAATATGTATTCCTGGCTAAATGGTTTTTCCGGATGATTTATGAATTGTCATATGTATCATAACCTAACATGCCCTTGGTCCAAGTATGCATTCTATGTTAAGTCTAATAAGTGCGGTTCAGTATTAATTAACAAGTTAATAATTCAGTGAGAT
Organism: Spinacia oleracea; assembly: GCF_020520425.1. Taxonomy (NCBI): domain Eukaryota; kingdom Viridiplantae; phylum Streptophyta; class Magnoliopsida; order Caryophyllales; family Amaranthaceae; genus Spinacia; species Spinacia oleracea. Next base: position 155,797,590 of record NC_079490.1, on the reverse strand, counting down.
CAAGTGAGCTGAATGCCTAGCTAGAGGCCGCTTCAGTTCAAGTGGAATTAATGATATTAATCCACAGCTTACTCTTGACTGAACCCGTAGGGTCACACAAATAGTACGTAAACGGATCAAGTATTTAATGGCATTAAATACTCCATCTATGGATATTCGGAATCGACGGATCTTGGTTTCAGTGGGAGCTGAGATCGTCACAGGCAAGAAATGAATACTCCGGAAACGATGATATTGCCGGAAACGGAAATATGGATCGTATCGGAAATATAAATATTATCCAAGTCGTAGATGTTGCCGGAAACGGAAACATGGTACGTATCGGAAAATATTATCGGAAATGAAAATATTGCCGGAATCGAAAATATTGCCGGAAACGGAAATATTGTCAGAATCGGAAATATTATCGGAATCGGAAAATAATTCCGGAAACGGAAATATTAAATATTTGTTCGAAACGGAAATTAATTCCGGAATCGAAAATATTAAATATTGTTCGTATCGGAAATAAATTCCGGAATCGGGGATTTAATCGGAAGCGTATCGTACGAATTAGCATCGGAAGAGGCCTGCCAGACGAAGGCCCAGCACGAAGCCGGGCCATCGCCAAGCAAGCCAAGCGCGCCACACGAACAGCCAAGGCCACGCCAGACCCAGCGCAAGGCCAGGCCCAGCTGGCCGTGGCAGCGCGCGCAGCTGCGAGCAGTGGGCTGCAAGCATTGCTGCAGCTCGCATGGGCTTGTAGCTCGCGTGGGCCGAGCGGCCGTGTGGGCTGTGCGCGGGCATGGCCTGCACGCTTGCGGGTCATGCTCGTGTAGAGTTTGTGTTCACATACGAAACCTAAAGAGTATAGGATTTGTTTAATGATTAAAATTCCTAATCCTAAAAGATAAAAATTCATAATCCTAAAAGATAAATTAATTAAATAAGAATTCTACTAGGATTCTAATTTAATTAATTCGTATCCTAGTGGGATTCGATTACTTATTCCATGGTCTATAAATATGAGTTAAGGGCTCATAATTTATATCGAGTATTCAAGTATTTAAAAGTGACTTTTGAGAGCAAAAATTCAGTCATAGAATTGCCTACAATAGCCGAAAATTCTAAGTACCTTAAGGGCGATTCTAGTTGGTCAAGCTTAAGGCGGATCCGGACGTGCTGTGGACTATCTACGGAGGGACGACACTTGGAGTCCAAAGACTTGTTCTTGTTCGGTTCGGGCGCAGCTAGGGAGGGCACGCTACAAAGTGTATGCATCTAAACTATGCTAAATGATTATGTGTAAATATTATGCTTTCCTGGCTTTATGGTTTTTCCGCATGATTTATGTTTTGTCATATGAATCATAACCTAACAATAGTATCACGAGCCTCTTATTATTTTCATAATCTAAATTGCATAAACATGGATAAATATTACAAATTTGCAAGAATTAAAAGGGGTGATTAATTTTCGTAATTGTTAATTAATTGCAAATTGCGTTTATTTAATTATACGTACGCAGTTTTTCGGCAGTTTCTTCGTTACTCATCCAAATCGAGTGATTTTTGTGTCAATTCCGCATGTAAAAGACATTCTAAAATTTTGACAAAAATAATAATTTTCGGCCGAACCCAGAATTCTCAAATTCGAAGCCTAACTATGACTTTTCGGAGGTTTTAGTTTTTCGAATGCAAAATTTCGTAAATTTAAGATGTTAAATTAAATATTTGCGATTCTTGTTGATAAATCTTGAATTTTTGATTGACCTACTGTATATGTTTAACAAGTTTGAATGCCTAACCTTGTTAATTATACAATCTAATTTGTAATTATGATTAATTTGTTGAAAATTGGAATAATTTAGAATTAATTTGATTTTCATAATTAGTTATAATTTAATTAGATACCTATGATTAAAAACCACCATAAAAATTGTAAATTTATGTTAAATTTTAAATTTTTATGACCTAGACTTGAATCCATGTTAATCGGAAATCAATTAAATAATAAATTTTCGATTTTTCGCCCTAAAATTATGAAATTAATATTATTTATTAATTTGTCATTAATTTTGAATATAAATTTTTAATTTTTATGCGACTCGCTCGTATAACTTGCACGCACAAAGCAATGGACGCTACGTGTTACCCTTAAGGGGTGTTGTATAGTGCGGGCATGCGACGACGAGCAAGGGAGCTCGTCGCCCATGCGGTACGAATGCAGCGAGCAAGGGCATGGTGCACGAGCACAAGGCAGCAGCCCTGCCTTGTGTCGTGGGCTGTGAGCAATGGGCGTGTGGGCAGGGGCGAGAGCAAGGCACGAGCAGTCGCGAGTGGGCAGCAAGCGTGCTGCGCCACAGCGCGCACTGCCTCGCGCAAGCATGCGGAGCCTCGCGCGCAGCGAGCGCAAGCTCGCGTGCCATGAGCGCTACGCACAGCGTCGATGGTTCGCGCACAGCGAGCGCCAGCTCGCATACTGCTGCCTCGTGCGATGAGCGCAAGCTCGCGTGCGGGAAAGGCAGGCGCGCAGCGAGCGATGGCTCGCATGGATCGAGCGCTGGCAAGCGAGCGTAGCGAGCGATGGCTCGCGTGCATCGAGCGCTGGCGCGCGCAGCGAGCACCAGCTCGCGTGTTCGATTGATGCCTTGCGACGGGGAGCAGCAGCGATGCGATGCAGCGCATAGGCTGCGCGCACATGGCCAGCGATGGCTGTGTGCGTGTGGCCCATGGGCGTGCGTTGCGTGGGGTTGTTGCGTTGCGATTAGATCGTTTTGAAATTTTAATTTGAGATTTTCAGTTTACGTAATTTTAATTAATTTTAAAATTAATAATTTAAATTATTTTCTTGGATTTTAATTTTGAATATTGTAATTATAATAAATTTTATTTATTCTAATTATTTTACTAAAATTAAAATCATGAATTAATTTTAATACGACTGAAATTAAATTAAATTTATGGATTCAATTATAAATTTATATGAGCTTTAAATTTTAATTAAATTTGTATGTTTCCGGTTAGACTAGAAATACATTTTTATGTTTAAAATTAGTAAAGCATATGAATTTATTGGTTTAAGTGGGAGCATTTTTAGTCATAAACTCTTGATTAGGTCTACAAATCCTTAAGGTTAAAACAACTTGATTAGAATTAATAAGGACTGAATAATTTGTAGATTATTGGTGCCCTTGATTAATTGCTGCAAATGTTTATGTGATGCATAATGTGTTTTACTAACCAGCTATGTGGGTCATTCATGATAATGAATGGGTGAATGGTATATATTGTATATGTACTGTTTTGCAGGTTATGAAGTGACTAGTATGGCCCAAATAGGATAGAAAATATGGTCTGCGTACCATTAATTTGAATGGAATTGGTCTAAAGTACCAAAGTTGTTTTTCAATTCAAATATGGTCTGCGTACCATCAAATAGTTGTAATTAGTTTTAATTATAGCTTATTCTATTTGAAGAAAATGGTGCCTCCCACGGAGATTTTCAAGACGGACGTTGAAGTTGAAGCTTCAAGATGAAGTCGGGCCATACTAGATCACATTTATCTTATGCATGTTTTAAGTTATTTATTGCTTTAAATATGTCTTAAAATGCATGAGATTACGGCTTGATTATGTTGCATGATTAAGGATTTTAGTTCACTTAAAATCTAACCAACATAGTAAGAGCCTTAAGTTCCAAACTTAAAAATTGAGTTAAAAGGTGCCATGCCAAAATATACACTTGCTTGGATATCCTTTACATCAATCTAGTAATAGTTTTCGCTCAGCGAGGTGTTACTTATTGGTCCTAAAGGGGCAAGGTACACAAATAATTGTGAGTACATGTTAGTTTTGGTGAAACTCAACGATATAAGTAAGGAGTCCTTTTATGTCGTGGCAAAATCGATAGGTTTACCTAATAAGTGTAGGAACATATAGATGCATAAAGCGGAATTTCAGGAAACAATTTCCTAACATCTATCACTGGATCACATGCATAACAATAATATAGATCAGATTAAGTCGAAAGAATAATCACCTTTGTAGCGTGTTCTCCCGTTCGTATGCAAGCTTCAAAGATCTTAGAGCCCCACTTGTTGCTCCTCTACTTAGTCCACAAGCACCAATTGAATCCCACGTATGCTAGTACGGAAGAGAACGATCACGATCAATCTCTTGCTTTGTTTGGGAAGAACGACGTTTCAGAGAAATAGAATTAGGGTTTTGTGTTTTTCTTTTTGTCAGATATTGAATGAACGTGATTTCTAAATCCCTGACATTATAACTATTATAATGTGAGAGTTTTAGGTTAACACAAAACCAAAGCCCAACATTCTTTCCCTTAATAGACCGGTTGCCATCGGGCCTTTTGGGCCCATTCCAATTAGTGCTTATATGTGTGACCTTATAGGATTAAATTATTTTAGTTGTAGGTCCAATCAATATTGTCCTACTAATCACATTTATTATCTAGCAAGCAAATATGATTACTAAAATAATTAACTTATTATCTTCATAATTAATTCCTATTTGTATTTAGTAATTGCCGGAAATGTCTAAGGACATAATTCCTTCAATCTCCCACTTGTCCGAAGACAAGAAAGCAATGCTAAATTCCTTAAGTCTCTTAATGCCAAAATTTGATAACACACTGTTATTCTCAAATTCTAGTTTCTTGATCGCCGAGTTCGAACTGTTCAAATAAAGATTAACATTTTAATCCCATTCCGCATGGCCATGCAATTTTTCAGTTCTCGCTCATCAAGAGGCCCAGACACCATTCCTATCAAATAGGAGGACTTATTCACTCTTGTATGACCATAACTCCCACTCAATTCTTAGCCCACCTGGTCACTGCTTTTATAACCTCCTTTTACGGCGCGGCGTTTAACAGAGTCAATGTTAAACTAATTGTCTCATGGTTATTAAGACATACTCATGTCTAAGGAATCCACTAAATATAGAATTTTGATTCTACTTTTAGAATCTAGTTAGGTCAAGTCTCAATGCATCAAGTACACATCCATATAATCAATTAGACATCCCTATGTCTCCATAGCCCATGGAACTGCACTATCAATTAATTACATGCTAGTCTTCTCATAAATCACTTATGTCCAATTTAGTGATTCAGACTAGGGACTTAATAAGTTGTGATTTCAGTTCACTTTATAGGGTTCCATTATCAAAACGTTTTCGATAATCCTATTTGAAAACACAAGTTATTTGGGCATTTTATTTAATACTAAACCAAACAATTAAATAAGAATGAACTTTTATTGATAAACATTCAAAACATAATAAATGTCTTTACAATTGTAAACATAAAGTAAACAAACTAAAGCCATTCTCCCATATGCCTAAGCCCCATAGACCTAGTATGACTCTCATGCTTAGGTTGAGCAAGCGGTTTAGTCAGAGGATCAGCCACGTTATCCTCAGTATGAACCTTGCTTACTTTCACATCCCCTCTTTCAACGATCTCTCGAATAAGATGGAATCTCCTGAGCACATGTTTGGATTTTTGGTGCGATCTGGGTTCCTTGGACTGGGAAATGGCACCATTGTTGTCACAATACAACTCAATGCCATTTTCAATGCTAGGAACTACACCAAGTTCACTAATGAACTTTTTGATCCAAACAGCTTCTTTTGCTGCATCACTTGCTGCAATATACTCAGCCTCTGTTGTAGAATCTGCGATGGTACTCTGCTTAGAACTCTTCCAGCTCACAGCCCCTCCATTGAGACAAAATATGAAACCAGATTGTGATCGAAAATCATCTTTGTCACTTTGGAAACTTGCATCGGTGTATCCAGTGGCAACCAACTCATTATCTCCACCATAGACCAAGAAATCATCCTTAGTCCTTCTTAAGTACTTAAGGATATTCTTTGCTGCCATCCAGTGCGCCTCTCCTGGGTTTGACTGGTATCTGCTGCACATACTCAAAGCATATGCAACATCCGGTCGAGTGCATACCATGGCATACATAATGGACCCTACTGCAGAGGCATAAGGAACATTACTCATGCGCTTGACCTCATCAGGTGTCGAAGGACACTGAGTCTTGCCAAGTGAAATGCCATGTTGCATGGGAATGAAACCTCTTTTGGAGTTTTCCAGCTTGAACCTTGCAAGAACCTTATCAATATAAGTCTCTTGGCTAAGTCCAATCAGCCTTTTGGATCTATCTCTATGGATCCTTATTCCCAAGATGTATTCAGCTTCTCCTAGGTCTTTCATGCAAAAACAACTTTTAAGCCATTCCTTGACTGACTCAAGCATGGTCTTGTCGTTTCCTATGAGAAGTATGTCATCCACATACAAGACTAGGAAAGCAATACTACTCCCACTCAACTTCTTGTACATACAAGATTCCTCTTCATTTCTGAGGAAGCCAAAAGATTTGACTGCCTCATCAAATCTGAGGTTCCAACTCCGGGATGCTTGCTTAAGCCCATAAATGGACTTCTTAAGCTTGCAAACTTTTCTTGGACTGTTTGGATCTTCAAAACCTTGTGGTTGTGTCATGTACACATCCTCTTTCAAGAACCCATTCAAGAAAGCGGTTTTGACGTCCATCTGCCAGATCTCATAGTCATGAAAGGCAGCAATCGCAAGAATTATCCTAATGGATTTCAGCATGGCTACTGTTGAGAAGGTTTCATCATAGTCAATACCATGAATTTGTCTAAAACCTTTTGCCACTAGTCTTGCCTTAAAGACATCAATGTTTCCATCTTTGTCCTTTTTCAGTTTGAAAATTCATTTGCAACCTATGGGTTTAACCCCATCAGGCAAAGCAACCAAGTCCCATACTTGATTTTCAAACATCGAATCCATTTCGGATCTCATGGCTTCAAGCCATTTCTCGGAGTCTTGACTCGTCAAAGAATTTGTGTAGCTAGTAGGTTCCTCATGTTTTAAAATCTCTATTTCAGAACTTTCAGTCAAAAGGAAATCAATATATCTCTTTGACGGAATGAAAGTCCTACTAGACCTACATTGGGGAACAACAGGAGAAGTTTCCACCTCATTAGGTTGAGGGACTTCGCATGGATTATCTCCAAGTGGGACGGTAGAAGGCGCATGAATGGAATGCACCGCCTCCTGAGCATTTTCATGTTGGGTCGTCTCTGACGAGGTGTGAACCTCATCCATTTGTTGCTCATCTCGAATTTCTTCGAGATATACATTACTCCCACTTGTTTTTCTGGAAATAAACTCCTTTTCCAGAAAGACACCATCGCGAGCAACAAACACTTTGTTTTCGCTTTGGTTGTAGAAGTAGTATCCCTTAGTCTGTTTTGGGTAACCCACAAAAAGACACTTATCGGACTTGGGTGAAAGCTTATCAGAAAGTAAACGTTTTACATAAACTTCACAACCCCATGTCCTTAGAAAAGACAATTTTGGAACTTTTCCAGTCCACATCTCATATGGCGTCTTTTCTACTGCTTTGGACGGAGCTCTGTTGAGTGTGAATGCCGTTGTTTCAAGCGCAAATCCCCAAAATGAGGCAGGAAGGTTAGCAAGACTCATCATGGACCGAACCATATCTAATAGAGTTCGGTTCCTTCTTTCGGAAACCCCATTCAATTGTGGTGTCCCTGGTGGAGTCAATTGCGAAAGTATTCCACAATCTTTCAAATGATCACCAAACTCTTGAGATAAATATTCACCACCACGATCGGATCGCAATGCTTTAATTTTCTTTCCAAGTTGGTTTTGTACTTCATTTTGGAATTCCTTGAACTTTTCAAAGGATTCCGACTTATGTCGCATGAGGTAAACATATCCAAATCTGCTCACATCATCAGTAAAAGTAATGAAATACCCGTACCCTCCCCTAGCCAAAGTACTCATAGGTCCGCACACATCAGTATGTATGAGGGCTAAAAGATCATTGGCCCTTTCACTTGAGCCTGTGAAAGGAGATTTTGTCATTTTCCCCATTAAGCAAAACTCACATACTTCAAATGATTCAAAATCAAATGATTTGAGAATTCCATCCTTATGAAGTTTCTCTATGCGCTTTGAGCTTATGTGGCCTAATCGACAATGCCATAGGTAAGTAGGGTTCAAATCATTTGGTTTGTGTTTCTTGTTTTCTATGTGATAGATATGGTTTTGTAAGTCTAGTACATACAAACCATTTGATAATTTAGCAGAGACATAGAACATACCATTCAAATATGCTGAACAACAATTATTCATAATTTGAAATGAAAAACCTTCCGAATCCAAAATCGGAATAGAAATTATGTTCTTGGTAATAACTGGAACGTAATAACAATTATAAAGTTCTAATATTAAACCAGAAGGCAAGCGTAAACTATAATCTCCTACAGCTAAAGCAGCAACTCTTGCACCATTGCCTACTCGGAGATCCACTTCGCCTTTGCTCAAGCTCCTACTTCTTTTTAGTCCCTGCACATTACCAATAATGTGAGATCCACAAGCGGTATCAAATACCCAAGAAGCAGTTGTAGCTAAATTAACTTCTATGACATAGATACCTGAAGTTAAAGCACCAGTCTTCTTATCCTCCAGATATTTGGGGCAGTTCCTCTTCCAATGACCAATCTTGTGGCAGTGGTAGCACTCATGTTGAGCAGCTACCTTAGCCTTGGGAGTGGCCTTTGGCTTGGTTGAAGAGTTCTCATTGGCAACTACCTTGCCCTTGTTCTTCTTCATGGGAGCCCCTTTCTTCTTGAACTGCTTACCTTTACTAACCATTAGAACATCCTTATGTTTAGGTTTACTTGGTAAGTTTCTCTCAGCCTGAATTAGTGAACCATGCAACTCTTGCAGGGTAGCCTCCCCTCCTTGCATGTAGAAGTTCAACTTAAAGTTATGAAAATCTTCAGGCAAGGATCTGATGACTATGTCAGTTGCCAGGTCCTTAGGATAAGGGAAACCCAATTTCTCCATGGTCTGAAAATGTCCAATCAAATCGAACACATGCGGACCAACGGGCTTCCCCTCTTCCAACTTGGAATCCAGAAGTTTGCAGTTTGCTTCAAATCTCTCCAATCTAGCATTTTTCTGAAACAAAGTTTTCAGTTGCTGGATTATGCTGTAGGCATCCAGACCATCAAAACGTTTTTGATACTCCGGTTCCATGCAAGCAAGCATCAAGCATGTTACTTGCAAGGAGTTATCCTCTAGAGTTTGTCTAGCTCGCTTTTGAGCTGCAGTAGCATTTACTGGCAAGGGTTCAGGGAGAGGATTGTCAAGAACACTTTCTTTTCCTTCCGCTCTGAGAACAATTCTTACAGCCATTTGCCATTGTAGGAAGTTGGTAGCATTCAGTTTGTCTTTTTCAATTAGAGGGCGCAAGTTAAAAGTAGAGTTGTTTGCACCAGACATGATAACTACAATAAAAAGTAAAGCAAGATTCAATATAATGTTTATCAAAAGTAGAAATTAAACAAATTCAATTCACTACTACCCTTTATTCAAAATTAGAAGTCCCCATTGAATAAAGAATTAACCAAGATCCCCTCCCACTACAATTCAACGGACTTTGGCCCTGCTACTTTAATTTATAGTATTCGAGGTAAGTAAACATTTTACTAATTATAACTGATTATAACTCTTGGTAGACAGGTTAACAACTCTTTGTATTTTCCTATCTCTTAGCTTCAAAACCCAAAACTTTGTCTTTTGATAGTTTTGTTGAGTTAAACCAAACATTAACATGTAAGTTTCAAAAAACCTACCCTACTATCCCCGGAATTATAAGCAACACCCTGCTTTGGCAGAACCTATTACTCATGATCTAAGGCTTTATAGGTGTTGTATGGAAAAGCACTTAAACTCAATATTATTTTGGGACCTAAGTTTACTATGTTGGTTAATTAAAAGTGAACACATTGCTTTAAATAACCACATACATAAACTCAAAAAGCATTTTAAGGCAATATAAAATGCATAAAAATAAATGTGATCCTAGTATGGCCCCTAAAAAATAAGCTCAAATCTTCTTGGGTTCCTGTTCATCTTTCTTGGATCTCCATCCTTGAATTTTTTATTGAACCTTCTTACTTCATCGAACTCATAATACGAACTTTATAATCTAATTTAAACTTTTAAATTAAATTACAACAATACAGAACGATGCGCAGATCGTGTTTCAAAATTTACAAGAATACAAAACGATACGCATATCGTATTTTCTATCCTATTTTGGGCCATACTAGTCACTTGCCTGTAACAAAATATCATAATATTCCATACACGCATATAATATTAAAATATATTAGACAAAAATTATTTACTTATTAACTATTAATAAGCAAATAACATTTCCAAAATAATACTAAAAACTTAAACAATTTAAGTTTAACATTATTTTAATTCAATTACTATTTAAATATGGCTAGAATAATCTCATTAATCTAGAATTTGCATTCATTGAAAATTACGAATTATGCTCAAAACGAAGATCTGATTTTCCAATTTTAAAAAAAAAAAAATCAAATTACTCAAACTTTTTGGAAATTAATTGTATTTCCAACTTCCAAAACTGATTTAAAAGAGCTGATACATTCAATTGGACTTTTAATTCAAGTACTCAAACTGATTTTGAAAAATCCCCTTTCTTCTTTTCTCTTTTTTTTTTATTGTTTTAAAGCAAGAGAACAGCAGGCAGGCATGAGACCCACCCCTGCCTCGCCGTGAAGCACAGAAAAATCCCTTCACGCCGGTCATCTTCCTGACCCAGTCACGCCGACCGACCCGACCACCAGAATAATCCGGCAGCCCGGCCGAGCAGCGAGCCAGGCCAAAACGACGAGTCCATCGCAACTGCCATTCAGTTGCAACAGCACGATCCTACGCTGCCTTACTGCCGCCCATCCGCCGCCCCTTTTCCCGCCGGAACGCCGCCCTAATTATCCCTCCACCGTGGCTTCACCGTCGCGGGTGGTGGCCACCCAGCCATGGAGGTTGTTATTTTAATTTGGGTAACAATTACCTAAATTAAATTAATCTTTATTCAACTTTTGTTAAAGATTAACAATTTAATTAGGGTTTAATTATCCGAAAATAATGGCAAAAAATTTGAATAAATTAACAATCCTTAAACTGAATTTTAGGGTTGTTAGAAGTTAGATTTCAATTTAAACTCTTTATTAAAATTAAATCTAACAAGAATTCAAAATTTAAGGCATAATTATCTCATTTTATTCAAATAATTCAAGAAAATAACAATTATAGTCCGAAAAATTCGAATTAAATTACCAGGCAGATCTATTGAATTTTCTTAACAAATAAAATCAAAAATTTTAATTGTTATCCTTAAATTTTATGATTAATCGAATTAAACATAAAAATTAACCAAATTCAATAATTAATATACAAAAATTCCGAAAATTAGTTAAAAAATTACCAAAAAATTTCGGCTATTGTATAAAAATTAGGGGATAATCAGTAGATTTATTTAACAAATTAAAAATCAAATCTTTAATTGTTAACAAATTATTTCCATGATTAATCTTATTAACCACTAAATAATTTAAAATCTGACGAATTTAATTTTAAAAAATCCGAAAATTTTTATGTGATATTAACTGTTAATTTCGACCCTGTGACAAAAATTTCGGAATTTTATAAATTTATTTTGAGCAAAAATTAATTAAATCACGATTTAATGATTCCAATCAATTAATATCATATATTAATTGTGCAAATTCAAGCCATAAATAAATCTTCCCTTAATTGAATCAAACTAATAATGTTGCATACAATCATGATCATAAAATATTATGCAAGAGGCTAAAACTGATACCACTGTAGGAACATATAGATGCATAAAGCGGAATTTCAGGAAACAATTTCCTAACATCTATCACAGGATCACATGCATAACAATAATATAGATCAGATTAAGTCGAAAGAATAATCACCTTTGTAGCGTGTTCTCCCGTTCGTATGCAAGCTTCAAAGATCTTAGAGGCCCACTTGTTGCTCCTCTACTTAGTCCACAAGCACCAATTGAATCCCACGTATGCTAGTACGGAAGAGAACGATCACGATCAATCTCTTGCTTTGTTTGGGAAGAACGACGTTTCAGAGAAATAGAATTAGGGTTTTTGTGTTTTTCTTTTTGTCAGATATTGAATGAACGTGATTTCTAAATCCCTGACATTATAACTATTATAATGTGAGAGTTTTAGGTTAACACAAAACCAAAGCCCAACATTCTTTCCCTTAATAGACCGGTTGCCATCGGGCCTTTTGGGCCCATTCCAATTAGTGCTTATATGTGTGACCTTATAGGATTAAATTATTTTAGTTGTAGGTCCAATCAATATTGTCCTACTAATCACATTTATTCTCTAGCAAGCAAATATGATTACTAAAATAATTAACTTATTATCTTCATAATTAATTCCTATTTGTATTTAGTAATTGCCGGAAATGTCTAAGGACATAATTCCTTCAATAAGTTCTTAGACGTACCTATCAACCAAGAATAGTTTCTAGACTATTAGCAAAAGGCTTTTGCTTACCTAAGATGTTTTAGGATTAAGTCGACAAACTGTGCTTAGTTCTTCAATGATTTTAGGATCTTGGAATCATTTTATTCACACCTGCCGGAACACATAACTTGAATAAAATGCTTAATGAACATTGAATTATGCATGTATGCTAGAATTTAAGTTTATTAAGAGAAACTGTGAATGGTTATTTATTTGTTTATTCTTTTCAATTGTAGTTTTAACTATGGCAAACAACAATTCATTCAACATTCGATCAATTCTCGAAAAGGAGAAGTTGAGCGGAAAAAAACTTCCTTGACTGGAAAAGGAACTTGCAAATAGTTCTTATGCAGGAAGAAAAGGAGTATGTCCTAGAAGAGGCGATGCCCGAAGCCGCAGGCGACGGGGTCACTCAGGCAGCCCTCAATCGTTGGATTGATGCCAACAAGGATGTGAAATGTCTAATGCTCGCCACCATGAGTGCAGATCTGCAGAAAACGTTCAACAACTCAGATGCTTTCACAATCATCAGTGAGTTGAAGAACATGTTCCAAGATCTGGCTCGAGTCGAAAGATTCGAGACTCATAGGCAAATTCTTGAGACCAAGCTAAAGAAAGGCGAGCCCGTAAGTCCACATGTTCTCAAAATGATTGGACTCATTGAGAATATGAGTCGGCTGGATCAGCAATTTTCTCAGGAAATGGCTATAGACACCATCCTCCATTCTCTTCATAACGGGTATGATCAGTTCAAACTGAACTACAGTATGAATAGTCTGGACAAAACGCTCACTGAGCTTCACGGTATGCTGAAGACCGCTGAAAAGACGCTCAAAAGTGATAAGCAGGATGTGCTTATGGTGCGTGGGGGCAAGTTCAAGAAATCTGGAAAGAAGAGGAATGCTAAGAAAGGTGGCAACAAGGCCAGCCCAACTAAGCAAACTGGCGCCAAATCTGTAAAGAGGTAGGTCAGTCAACCCACTTCTGAATCCGAATGCTTCTACTGCAAGAAGAAAGGGCATTGGAAGAGAGATTGCTTGAAGCTAAAGGAAGATCAGAAGAACGGAACAGTCGTTCCATCTTCAGGTATTTTCGTTATAGACTGTATACTTGCTAATTCAACTTCTTGGGTATTAGATACAGGTTGTGGCTCACACTTATGTTCCAATCCACAGGGACTAAGAAGAAGTAGAAAGTTAAGCAAGGGAGAAGTCGACCTACGAGTGGGAAATGGAGCACGGATTGCTGCATTAGCTGTAGGAACTTATTATTTGTCGTTGCCTTCCGGGCTAGTTTTGGAACTGGAAGAGTGTTTCCATGTTCCAAGTCTTACTAAAAAACATCATTTCAGTTTCTTGCTTAGATGCTAAGGGATTTTCCTTTTTAATAAAAGACAATAGTTGTTCGTTTTATTTTAAAGAGATGTTTTATGGATCTGCTAGATTAGTCAATGGACTTTATTTATTAGATCACGACAAACAAGTATATAACATAAATACCAAAAAGGCCAAAAAGGATGATTCAGATCTCACCTATCTGTGGCATTGTCGATTAGGCCATATAAACTTGAAACGCTTAGAAAGACTTCAAAAGGAAGGAATTCTAGAACCATTTGACTTAGAGGATTATGGTAAATGCGAATCATGTTTACTTGGCAAAATGACAAAGCAACCTTTCTCTAAAGTTGGAGAAAGAGAAAATGTACTATTGGGTTTAATCCATACAGATGTATGTGGACCAATGAGTACAAATGCTAGAGGTGGTTTCAGCTACTTTATCACTTTCACTGATGACTTCAGTAGATATGGTTATGTCTACCTAATGAAGCATAAGTCTGAATCCTTTAACAAAATCAAGGAATTTCAGAGTGAAGTAGAGAATCAATTAGGCAAGAAGATTAAGGCACTGCGGTCTGACAGAGGCGGTGAATATCTGAGCTATGAATTTGATGACCATCTGAAAGAATGTGGAATTCTATCAGAATTGACTCCTCCTAGAACACCACAATGGAACGGTGTGTCGGAACGGAGGAACAGAACCTTGCTAGACATGGTCAGGTCAATGATGGGTCAGGCCGAACTTCCATTAGAATTTTGGGGACATGCACTAAATACAGCTGCACTCACTATAAATAGAGCTCCGCCTAAAGCTGTTGAAAAGACTCCATATGAGTTATGGTTTGGAAAGCCTCCAATAGTGTCTTTTCTTAAGATTTGGGGATGTGAAGTATACGTCAAACGATTAATTTCAGACAAACTTCATCCAAAATCTGACAAATGTATCCTTGTGGGCTATCCAAAGGAAACAAAGGGGTATTACTTCTACAATACATCTGAGAACAAGGTGTTTGTTGCTCGAGATGGTGTCTTTTTGGAGAAAGATCACATTTCCAAAATGACAAGTGGGAGAAAAGTAGACCTCGAAGAAATTCGAGTCGAACAACAAACTCTAGAGAATGCTCAAGATGACATTCAGGATGAAACTCAGAGATCTTTAGAAGAATCTGGTGAGAATCATGGTCAATCTAGAAATGTTACCCCGCGTAGATCGCAAAGATATAGATCTCAACCGGAAAGGTACTTAGGTATTTTGACGAACGAGAGCTATAACGTTCTATTACTTGAAAGTGATGAACCTGCGACTTACAAACAAGCTATGACGAGCCCTAGCTCCAAGCAATGGCAAGAAGCCATGCAATCTGAATTAGACTCCATGTCTGAAAACCAAGTATGGGATTTGGTCGATTTGCCAGATGGCTACCAAGCCATTGGAAGCAAATGGGTTTTCAAACTGAAAAAGGACAAGGATGGGAAACTTGAAGTTTTCAAAGCTAGATTGGTTGCAAAAGGTTACAGGCAAGTCCACGGCGTGGATTACGATGAAACCTTTTCACCAGTTGCAATGCTAAAGTCTATTCGGATAATGTTAGCAATCGCTGCATATTACGATTACGAAATATGGCAGATGGATGTCAAAACTGCTTTCTTAAACGGCGTTTTAACAGAAACTGTGTTTATGACACAGCCTGAAGGTTTTGAGGATCCAAAGAATGCTAAAAAGGTATGCAAGCTAAAGAAATCAATCTACGGATTGAAGCAGGCATCCAGGAGCTGGAATATACGTTTTGATGAAGCAGTCAGTGACTTTGGTTTCATCAAGAACGCAGACAAATCTTGTGTATACAAGAAGGTCAGTGGGAGCAAAATTGCTTTCCTAGTATTATATGTCGTCGACATATTACTTATCGAAAATGACATTCCTATGTTGAACTCTGTCAAGATTTGGCTTGGGAAATGTTTTTCGATGAAAGATCTAGGAGAAGCACAGTACATATTGGGCATCAAGATTTACAGAGATAGATCTAAAAAGATGATTGGACTTAGTCAAAGCACTTATATCAATAAGGTGCTTGATAGGTTCAAGATGGCAGACTCCAAGCGGGGCTACCTACCCATGTCTCATGGAATAACTCTAAGCAAGACTCAGTGCCCAAAAACACTTGATGCGCGTAGACGAATGAATGGGATTCCATATGCATCATTGATTGGTTCAATAATGTATGCTATGATATGTACACGCCCGGATGTTGCGTACGCACTCAGTGCTACGAGCAGATACCAGTCAGACCCAGGAGAGGCGCATTGGACTGCTGCCAAGAATATTCTGAAGTACCTGAAAAGGCATAAAGATGACTTCCTGGTCTATGGTGGAGATGATGAATTAATTGTTAAAGGCTATACGGACGCAAGTTTCCAAACCGACAAAGATGATTTCAGATCACAGTCTGGGTTTGTCTTCTGCCTCAACGGAGGTGCAGTAAGCTGGAAAAGTGCTAAGCAAAGCACCATTGCGGATTCTACAACTGAAGCGGAGTACATTGCTGCACATGAAGCAGCAAAGGAAGCTATATGGCTAAGGAAGTTCATAGGTGAACTTGGTGTAGTCCCCTCCATTAAAGGACCAATAGCCCTGTATTGTGATAATAACGGAGCTATTGCACAGGCAAAGGAGCCTAGACACCACCAGAGAGTCAAGCATGTACTTCGTAGATTTCACCTTCTACGAGAGTTCGTTGAAAGAAAGGAAGTCGAAATAAGCAAAATTGGAACTGATGACAACATATCAGATCCATTGACTAAACCTCTGCCGCAGGCGAAGCACAACTCGCACACTGCAGCTATGGGAATCAAGCATATTGGAGAATGGCTTTGATATCCTTGTTTAATGTTTTAAAGTTTTAGAGTTTAAATCTTTGTAAAACATTATTGGTTAATCATTCACAATAAATGAAGAGAATTCATTTTTCCATTTAATTTGTGGTTTATTAAATGATGAGTCCCTTCAATTTGGCGATATATTCAAGATAGACTGTCAGGACCAGTCCTGTGACTAAGAAATGTCTATCAAGTGAACTTGAATGTCAAAGGTTGAAAATGGTCCCTAGTCGGAGTTTTCTATAAAATTGGACGCATAGAAAACGTTAGACAATTAGAATGCAAGATGACTAGTAGTTCTGTTTCTTGAACTATGTGGACATGGCAATGTCATAATCATTTGCATAGATACTTACTTTGGGAAGACTAGTATCGGACAAGACCTATGAAACTTTACTGTAAGAGATGAAAATCTGTCATAAGTAAATTTCATTAAAATTATTAGACACTAAATCCTCAATACCTGAGTGATTTGAGATTACTTGTTTGAGAACTGGTTGCTTTGACGTTGACCAACCGTCGCACCGTGAAAGGAGGCTATAAAGGCAACGCTCAGGTAATCACCTATCAAACGAAGTCTAATCTCAAGATCGCAAGAATGGGATTGTCCTCCCATAAATCGGGATGAGATGCTTAAAAGTTGTACAAGGCCACTCGGAGAGCTAGAAACTGTGAAATGCATGGCCGTGCTCGGATGAATCATAGGCTATGATTATCTGTTTATTTGATCAGTTGAACTCTGAAACCGAGGAACACCTCTGGACATAATAAGGATGACAACTCTTACCTTATGTTCAAGATCAAGCATCGAGCGACAAAGGAATTAGGAAATGCACACTTGTCCCTAAGGACAAGTGGGAGACTGAAGGAAATAATGCTCTTGGTCCAAGTATGCATTCTATGTTAAGTCTAATAAATGCGGTTCAATATTAATTAACAAGTTAATAATTCAGTGAGATCAAGTGAACTGAATGCCTAGCTAGAGGTCGCTTCAGTTCAAGTGGAATTAATGATATTAATCCACAGCTTACTCTTGACTGAACCCGTAGGGTCACACAAATAGTACGTAAACGGATCAAGTATTTAATGGCATTAAATACTCCATCTATGGATATTCGGAATCGACGGATCTTGGTTTCAGTGGGAGCTGAGATCGTCACAGGCAAGAAATGAATACTCCGGAAACGATGATATTGCCGGAAACGGAAATATGGATCGTATCGGAAATATAAATATTATCCAAGTCGTAGATGTTGCCGGAAACGGAAACATGGTACGTATCGGAAAATATTATCGGAAACGGAAATATTGCCGGAATCGAAAATATTGCCGGAAACGGAAATATTGTCAGAATCGGAAATATTATCGGAATCGGAAAATAATTCCGGAAACGGAAATATTAAATATTTGTTCGAAACGGAAATTAATTCCGGAATCGAAAATATTAAATATTGTTCGTATCGGAAATAAATTCCGGAATCGGGAATTTAATCGGAAGCGTATCGTACGAATTAGCATCGGACGAGGCCTGCCAGACGAAGGCCCAGCACGAAGCCGGGCCATCGCCCAGCAAGCCAAGCGCGCCACACGAACAGCCAAGGCCACGCCAGACCCAGCGCAAGGCCAGGCCCAGCTGGCCGTGGCAGCGCGCGCAGCTGCGAGCAGTGGGCTGCAAGCATTGCTGCAGCTCGCGTGGGCCGAGCGGCCGTGTGGGCTGTGCGCGGGCATGGCCTGCACGCTTGCGGGTCATGCTCGTGTAGAGTTTGTGTTCACATACGAAACCTAAAGAGTATAGGATTTGTTTAATGATTAAAATTCCTAATCCTAAAAGATAAATTAATTAAATAAGAATTCTACTAGGATTCTAATTTAATTAATTCGTATCCTAGTAGGATTCGATTATTTATTCCATGGTCTATAAATATGAGTTAAGGGCTCATAATTTATTTCGAGTATTCAAGTATTTAAAAGTGATTTTTGAGAGCAAAAATTCAGTCATATAATTGCCTACAATAGCCGAAAATTCTAAGTACCTTAAGGGCGATTCTAGTTGGTCAAGCTTAAGGCGGATCCGGACGTGCTGTGGACTATCTACGGAGGGACGGCACTTGGAGTTCTAAAGACTTGTTCTTGTTCGGTTCGGGCGCAGCTAGGGAGGACACGCTACAAAGTGTATGCATCTAAACTATGCTAAATGATTATGTGTAAATAATATGCTTTCCTGGCTTTTGATTTATGTTTTGTCATATGAATCATAACCTAACAATAGTATGCTGTAATTTGTATTTCTAGCCTTTTAATTGGGTTTTATTTTCATGATCGATTCTTCTATAAGTTTACTTAGGTTGATGGGTTGAGTTTGAAGTTTGGAGTAGTCGACATATTGACCAAAATTAAGAAATTGATATCTTACTTTTGTTTTAAATGTATCTTTACTTTGGGTGTAAAACACCATCATCTACGTGCCTCCAAGCTTTGTTTCTTATATTGCACAACTTTTGAATTTACATAGCTATTTGGCTAGTTGGCTGTATGAGATGATTCGCCCATTTACATAGCATTACAACTTTCAAGTACGTGACCCGCTATTGACCCTATTAGCTTTTGGTTATGACCCTGACCCGACCCTGACCCTTATGACCCTGACCCTGACCCTGACCCGCTTGTATTTTACTATGACCCGCAAATGACCCGCCCCGCAAATGACCCGCCCCGACCCGCCCAATAACCAGGCCTACCCATGAGCATAAAAATACCCTTGAATGCACGGCTAATAATTTTCATAAATTTATAGGACCTAATCGAATGTATTAAATATATAGGACTAGCTTTTTCAAAATTTATATTAAACCTGAAACTTAAAAAGTAATTTATTTAAAAGGGAAAAGAACGCGGCCAAGAAGAGAATCAACTTAGTACCGTAACATGAATATTTTAGTTTCGGTTTAGAAGGAAAAAGAAATACTAAAGGGGAGGCCCCAAAAAGCACGTTGTGGACCAAAGAATGTAAATAAAAATGTAGAGCCATGTTGAGAGCAGTAATTGAATGAGTTGGATAGGACTTTGGAGTTTGGATGGGTGGGGTCCTATCCAACAGTGGAGGGTGGAGGGTGGTGGTGGATTGGTGGTGATGGCGGCGGTGAATACAGAATACTGGATAGTGTCGTCGGTCGTAGGAAAGAGAAAGACTAGTGAATGATAGGTTGTTATGGTGAATTGTGATGCCCACTTTGGGTCTCTTTCGTTAAAATTATACCCAATTTCAATGTCAATTGTCCACTTTCATGTGAGCCACATTACGTTACTGGATAACCCCCTATTTCACCCTTTCGCCTACACTTTTTCCCCCTTTTCTTTGAAAAATACATTAACTTTTATGTTCAAATTGTAAGATTAATAGCAACCATAGCAAAGTACCAAGAGCCAATTATGTCGCACACAGACACTACTTGTAAGTTAACTAGCCAAGCCTGAGCTATCAATGACTCAACTCGAAAGCTCGTGAACAAGTTTGAGTTTTTTTAATATATGTATTTTTATAAAATAATATTTTGCATAAATTAATTTTAATATATATTTATTTTTAACTTATAAAACATGAAAAAATCGATAAACATGTTTCTTAATTAAACATTTAATTATCATCCTCGAGCGAGCCTATCAACTCTCAACAAGCCTATCGAGCTTCGAGCCGAACCGAGTTTGGTTTTAATGTTTCGAGCTCGAGGTCGAGCCCACTTTCCTAGGCTCAACGAGCTTCGAGCTCGAGTCGAGCATGTGCTAACGAGTTTCGAGCTCGAGCCGAGCCTATAAAGGTACACTCTTTTTTCTTAATAAGAAGATTTTCAAGGTTTACCTGGGTCATAGGCGATAAAGCCATTCCCGCCAATTCCCTCGTAAGCAGTAAAAAAGAGAGCTTAATAGATAGAGTGTCTACGTCTGGAGTAAGGGTAAGACCCTCTAGCCTCTAGGGCTATTGTTGCTATAAGGTTCCAGTGGATTTGTTAAAGGTTCCTTTCTCGATTGAAGCTAAGAAGAATCTCGTTTTCCTGTAAACAATAGTCCTTTTGATGAATTTGGACAAAACAGGTTTGAATTCTTATCCTGATTGACATGACAAGTAAACTGATCAAGGTGGCCAAATACAGTAATGGATGATTCCGAATCTCATAATGTTATTGCTTCAATGCAAACAAAGAGTAACAGAACAATCACTGTATAAAGAGCTTAAGGTGGCGGGGCTCAGACGACAGACGACAGACGACAGACGCTCAGTGCTAGTTTAAGTCGTTTCCTGATCAAGTAACAACATTTACACTGCTATACTAAAAAAAGAAGAAAGAATATGCTCTACCTAGAATCTCTTCTGAGTTTTGATGCAGAATCAGACATGGACAAGGTTAGGATAATTTTGTTCAAACAGTCCATCTACTACTGAAACCAAATCTGAACCTAACTAACCTCACCTAGCTCCACCAACACAACCTGATTAGAGCTTCCAGTATCAAGCTTCAGAATTCTTACCCAACCTGATTGGGTGCCCAAAATCATGCTAATAATTTTCCCATCTTTACTCACTTAACAACCACTACCTCCACCCATCTTCCTTCTCTTATTAACCCCCTTAATTCTTTACGCCCGATCCAAGCATGTACTAAGTCCTAAGGAAGGAAAAATAACCCAACATAAACTAACCTAGCATCTATCTCGTTTTGAAAATCAAAAGAAAATCTTTCAAAATGTTAAAAACTAATTCAATACCTTTGAAATCCTGTTTCGAAGAACGAAACTAACTGCAATGCTTCAGACTGCAGTGAAATTTCCCCTACTTCCATAGTCTATCCAACACTTATGTTTCACTTAGCTTTTTAACAATCCCTTGCTAAACCATTATGTGTATTGATCCTTTTGTTTCCTTCAAAAAGTTGTATGCCACATACCTAGTCAACACCCATTAACAGTTCAGCTGTTAAACAAAACACAGGTTAAAACCTAGCAAAATACTTGAACTCGTCGGTGGCTACTCTTAAAACATCCAGCTTGGTGACAACTTCATTCAGTCACATCCAACTGAAAACAACGAAATCCAGAACAAGTAAATCAACTACTTGTATTAAAAATAAAAGCATCATCACTCCAAATGGCGAATGTTGATAAAGGCAGACTCTGCATCAGGCTTTCTAGATGACATATCTATGAATGAACCGTGTGATTTCAGTCTGTCGCCTACGACCTTTAACTCCCTATCTTAGATATGTGATAAGTTTTAGATTTACACAGCATGTTAAGGCCATCCATCCTATTTAAGCCAAAATGACACAAAACCCATGACTCCCCAACATAACATGTTATCAACCATTGCCAGGAAAGATCAAGAACTGACTCGTATTATGATGCATCAAACTTATACAAAAACATATCAACCTCACTAGGTCACACGTATGTCCAAACTTTCAGGCTTAAAATTATTGAACGTAACAGGGCTCTGAGAAGCAAGAATATAAAGCAAACAATAAAAGATTCTCCATTCCTTGTTTTACCCAAGCGTTATAAGTAAACAATCAAGCAGAAGACAGATGAAACAGCAATTAAGGAAGTCATGCACAAGGATAGAAATTATTATACAAGTGCATTGGACTATGAGACATACCTTGTCGAACATAGATAGCCACTATGTTGTGGTATCTTTTAGCTCAATTTCTACAATTGAAGGTAACATCTGTTCAAAGAGTAAGAGTGACATGGAAATTGTAGGAATCTGACCAATTGCACCAAGAAATCATGATACGTATACACTTGTATATTACATTGATTAGATGAGAATCAAGCAGGAAACTCAATTACTTAATAAGGAAAAGGTGGGAGTCACCTATGCTGCCATTGGGGAAAAGTACAATGCATGAATGCTAGAATCGAAAAATCAACAATTAAGCAAATCCAAAAAGGACCAAATAGTGATTATAAACATCCAAGAAAGGGGAGAAAAGAACAAGGAAAATAGACTATATAAAATGGTTTACCAAGGACAGATGCTCTGCTCCTCCCCAGTTTATCTTCTCTGAACTAGAGTACTGCTCGAAAATGACACAGATACAAGTGAATCTGAGTAAATATCAATTCACTGAACATAATTGACATAGGCTACTTGCTGATGACAAAAAACAAATACCACCATCCCCAAAATTGCATGGAGAAATAAAAGGCATAGATATCTTCAAGGTCACCAACATGGCCACCCATGAAGGGATGGTATGATAAACCAAGATGTCAGTGTGAGAGAGAGAATATACTCATGTAGCACAGTATACAAAAGCTAATGAACACCTCTCGCCAATAAAAAGAAAGAAAGAAGTTGCTATGGAAAAAGGAAAACATTATGTAGCAAGCTAGTACCATTTAGAACTCAAATAATCGATAAAGGCATTGCATTTATCCTCTAGTCAGGTTTAGCTCTTGTCCATAATAAAATGTCTGCAGTCCAAGATGCCTGACAAGAAGAGATGTGCTACACAATATTTCTAGTCAATAGAACATTTTCCAACAGCAATAATATCAATGATTAGAGGTGAAGCTCATTTCCATGCGCTTCAATTCCAGTGCTAAACGTTCATTATCAAGCTTCATCCTATCATTTTCTATCTTGAGCTTTTCCAACTCCCGGTCTTTTCTCTTACAGAACCGCTGCCACTTGAACCGCTGTTTCTCCAACTCCAGTGCTTCTGAGTTTATTTGTAGCTTCTGCTCTTCTAATTGAAATGATTGTGCTTTCAACCGCTGCTTCTGCAATAAAGCTGCTTTCTGATTTTCAGGAAATTCTGGATGCATATCAGCAAATGGATTTTGTAATTGCAACTGGAAACTCTTGCTGAAATCCTGAGTAGATTGAGGCCTGAAATCAGAATTTTCCAGACCTTGCCCTTGTTTCATCCTTTTTGATGGATCCCCAGAGAGAGGATATGCCCCTTTGCTACAATTTTCACCATAATCTTCATGATCCTCACTATCTTCACCATCATCATCCTCAATAGCTTCACCATGCAGATGCTTTCTAAAATCAGTATCAGTGTCATCTCTACTTCTCAATGCCAACTGCAAAGATTGCTGAAGTGCTGGATCATGGGGTAAATGTAGTCTATTATTGTTATGATATGAACACAACTCTTCATAGAACAAATGCTTCGAACTCAGAATTTTCCTAACCTCGTCTTTTGTTTTGTCAGATAAATGATCCATCATATCTAGAAGTGCTGGTTTCTCAACAACCTGACAAGAAGTGCCCTTCCCAAGAATTTCATTGAGTTTCTTATATCTCTTATTAAGGTCATTGAACTTATCTTCACACTGCTGGGGTGAAACAAAAAAACCCCTCTCAGCCATCACTTTCGATATCGATTTCCACTTACCCTTTTTATGCAAATTCAAATATTTTCTTCTTCCTTGAGAACAACCCTCAAAGACTGCATCTTCACTAAGGTAAGAAACAGCTGTAATTAAAAGCTTAACCATCGAACTGTTCCATTTTACACGATGCCATTGAGGTACTTTCTTTCCCTTACTAGGATCACTTTGTCCATCCATTCCCTCTCCATTGGAACTATGCTCATCTTCGTCCGTTGGCGAAGTTTTCCCCCTTTCCCCCTTGTTATAATCAGCCATAGAATTTGGTTGATCACGTTTATGACCCTGTCCCATTTTCAACGGAAAAACCTCGTGCATTGACGATGGCTGGGTCATCAAGCCTTGCCCAAGCTGAAGGCTTCTGGGGTTCTGATGGTGGTTAACCCTAATTGATCCTTGCATATCAGAACCCACATAAGCAGAACCACCACCAGGCATCATATTTGCTAATGACAAATTATTATCCATCAATTCTACCAAACATAAAACCTAAACACAATACTTTCAACTTCGTTTCTCAAAACCTATAACCCATTTGTAAAAACTAATATTGCTAACATAACAACAACCCAGAAACTCAAGATCATATCTTCAAAACCTTATTTAGCTACATACCCAAATACAAAATCACTCGATAAACTTAAATTTCACAGATATCTCAAATATTCAAACAAAAAAATCCCAATTCCAACAAATCATCATTAATCACAAAGCAAAAACTAAATTCTCAAATACCCAGCAAAAATAATTACAGAAACAGCAAAAATAAAGGACATAAAATCAATAAAAATAAATACTGATAAAGATTAAAAAAAACTTATTTGGGCTCCTCCTTCTGACAGTGTTCTCTGGTGGAATAAACAACAAGAATTTGGTAGAAAAAGGCGGAGATCTAAATGTTGCAAAAATGTGGGATGATATTCGTATAAAATAATTAATATAGAGAAATAGGAATAAATTTCTCAGAACCTTGGCACTTTGGCAGTATATGCAGTTACAATGTATGGGAGTGTGTGGGGGGAAGCCGCAAAAGGCAATTTGGCCTTTTCAAAAAAATCAATCAAATATATCCTAAAAAGGAGAATAAATATTTTTGACTATGCTTTCTGCTGCTACATCACTTTGCTCCAAATTTGCGAATATATTTTTGGACAAATTGTGGAATGTGATTATATGATCACCATTGTCTAGACAAATTTGACGTGTGAGTTTTGCTAATTGCTTAAGGGTTGTTGTATAAATAATGTGATGATGTAAAACCAATCAACCCATTAATCATGGAGGTAGTTGCATTTTTTATGTCATGGAGGAGTTATTATATTTGTGTGCGAGAGTAGTATTGGCGTATTGTTGATTGCGCCAAGCTAGAAGTAATGGAGCACGAGTTGTGTTCCATGAGTCAGACTAATACTTTTTTTCTTTCAATTGTACCATTTGGAGTTTCACTTTTGCCAAGATAATACTTTGTCCGGATCCTCTAGATTTCCAAGGAAACTCTACCATGTAGAGTTGAGGAAATCTGGACCCTTGAATGAAATCTATGGAAGATAACCAACTTCAGCATTAAAACAAAAATTTTAAAAATTAAAAGATCTCCTCACCAAAAACCTACGTAATTACTATCAATTGTTAACAAACTTCCCGCTAAAATAAATTACTAGCATCTTAATTCCCACCAAAATCTTCAACCCTAGATCAGAAGGTCGACATTTACCTCGTAATACATTCCACCTGTTTATTTTTCTTCCGTGTATTACACGTTTTCATTATTGTCAAAATAAACAATTCAAGCTTTGAAGGTAAAATCCATGTTCATTATCGTAAATTATCGGATATTGATACATTGAAGGTATGTTCAACAAATATTTTAAATTTACTATGCTTATATTTTAATCATTGTATGTATGATGAAACTGATTGATATACGAAGTATTATGTGGTCACATTCTTTGTTTGATCAAACTTATTGCAGTTTCATTATTCTTTATTTAACATTCTATCGATTAATTATGCTTAAATATGAGAATTGTTTTTCACATGTTTATATTCTTTATAACCGTTATTTCTCATGGAGTCATGGTGTATATTTATCAATTCGTAATCAATCAATCAAGCAAGCACATTTATATATTTAATTATTTATATTTATACCAATGTTTATTTTTTTTCATAGAATGATGGATAGTTCGTTAGCAAATGAGTCAAGTGATAATATAGTGATATCAGACAATTGGGTTCCTCGTGTTGGTATGGAATTCGACTCGATGGATCATGCTTGGAATTTTTGGTTAGAATATGGAGGTAAGATGGGTTTTAATGTTCGCAAACATTATGAGAACAAGAATAAGAATGGACAAGTGACTTCTCGAAGATTTTTGTGTTCGAAAGAGAGTTTTCGCCTATCTGACAAACGAGATCATTTGACGACTAATCCTCGGGCTGAAACAAGAACTGGTTGTATGGTTCGTATTGGAATTATTATAATTAAGCCTACAGGAAAATATCGAGTTCATGAATTTGTATCCGAACACAATCATGTACTTCACTGTCCAGGAACTAGCTACTTGTTGTCATCACAAAGGAAGATAACGGAAGTACAAGCTGTTGAAATTAAACTTGCTGATGATTATGGAATTAGGCCTAGAGCAGCTCATGAGTTTATTGGTGCACATGTCGGTGGATCAAACAATCTTGGTTACACCCATAGAGACCATAAAAATTATCTACGTACTAAGCGCCAAAGAGATTATGTGTATGGGGAAGCCGGAATTTTGTTAAAATATTTTCACTTACAAACAATCGAGAATCCTTCATTACAATATTCAATTCAATTAGATTGTGAAGAACAAATAACAAACATTTTTTGAGCTGATGCAAAGATGCTTATTGATTATGCTTCATTCGGAGATGTAGTTTCCTTTGACACTACATTTGGTACAAATAAAGAACATCGACCACTTGGTGTATTTGTTGGTTTTAACCATTTCAGGGAGACGACGGTTTTTGGTGCAATTCTTTTGTATGATGAAACAACTGAATCTTTTAAGTGGTTGTTTGAAACATTTCTAGCAACACATGGAAATAAGCATCCAAAGACAATCTTCACTGACCAAGATATCGCTATGGGAAAGGCTATTGCAGAGGTGATGCCAAAGGTGTGGCATGGATTGTGTACTTGGCACATCACATAAAATGCAACCAAGCATTTGCTACGCTATGGATCAGCTGTTCTTCAAGAGTTCAAAGCTTGTATGTATGAGATTAAAGAAGAGGTGGAGTTTGAAAAGGCATTTGAAGTATTGCGTGGGAAAGTCACAAAACAAAGCTGGTTAGATAGTATATATGTTGTCAAAGAAAAGTGGACAGAATGTTACATGACAAATGTATTTTCTATGGGGATGCGTAGCATCAATTAAGTGAAAGCTTCAACAAGGATTTAAAAGGTTATCTAAAATGCGCTTTGGATATAATGCGTTTTTTTAAACAATTTGAGAGGGTTGTTGGGATAAAGCGGCAAAATGAGACAAACAATGAGTTTGATTCGCGGGAAAAACTGCCAAGAATTAAGATGCGGAGATCACCTTTACTTAGGCAAGTTGGCCAAATTTATACTCCTAATATATTTGAAGCTTTTCAAGATGAGTATGATTGGTCAATGGCAGCTTATATTAAGCAGCCTGTTGAAGGTCAACTAAGAAATGAATATAGAGTTGCAATTTCAGACCTTGAAACTGATAACTCTATTGATAAAGAATACCAAGTGTTGAGTGATCCCTTGACTGAAACAATTTCGTGTAGTTGCAAAATATTTGAAAGATTGGGAATATTGTGTGCTCATGCATTGAAAGTCCTTGATACTATGAATATTAAGTTGGTTCCTGCGAAATATATTTTAAAACGCTGGACTAGAGAAGCAAGGGCTGAAACTGTGCAGGATATTTCTGGGAGGATTATTTGAAGACCCTCAGTTGGATGCTACTCGTAGATACATAGCTTTATGTCAAAAGTTTGTAAAAATGGCTTCAAGAGCATCTAACTTTGTAGAATCATCATCATTGGTAAAGAGTGGGTTGAATAATTTGATTGTTGAGGTTGAAAAGTTACTTTTGAACCTTAAAATAGAAAAGAGTGGAGCTGTTTTATTTTCTAAGAAGAATGCAAGTGAACAGCAAGGTGAAACACAAACCTTCATTCCTGATAATATTACTTTGAAGCCGAAAGAGGGGAAAAAGGGGGGTAAACGAAGGAAAAGTTGGACTGAAAAGTTTCATGATGTAAATACCCAAGAATCTCAATCTGACCAGAGAAAAAATAGCAAGAAGAAAGTGTCAAGTGACCCAAACAGAGAAAATATACCGCCACAGGTATGTATGAATAAAAGCTGTAATTAATTCTTAATTATTTTTTAACTGCTAAAATTTTTTTTCATTTGGAATCAATAAATTAGGAAGGAGAAAATCAGGTGGTTTTACCACAACAATTTATGTCATTTGGGAACAACTATCAAAATTTTGAAGTACCTTGCAGTAGTTATACACAACCCTTGGTAATTATTAGTAAACTAATTCATGTATCAGAACTTCCATCTCAACTTCAATAATGTTTTTTGTTAACGTACTATAGTGGCGTTGTGTTTTGTAACCTAGGGTGCTTATGGAAGCCAAGCTCAACCGCGTCTGAATCCTCTGAATTTCCAAAGAAACTCTACATTGTAGAGTTTCGGGAAATCTGGACCCTTGAAGATAATCAACGACAAATAACAACTTCAGCATTTAAAAAAAAATTATTAAAAAATTTAAAGATCTCCCCCACCAAATTAAACTTCCATCTCTCTCCTTTTACTAAAAATCAAACACGCTCTCAAAAAATGGGTGAGAGCTTCCAAGAGTTCTAACCCTCCGTACTCCCATCACCACCACCGCCAACAATCGGTCGACCAACAATCGCCGGCGAGGTGTGTCGATTCTCGGGGCAACACCAATCAACCGTCATCTTCAAAAAACATTGTTTGATTCACTTTGCTAGGTATATTTCATGGTATTTTGATTTTCTTTTAGGGATTTAACTTTCGTGTAATTGATGTGATTTTCTCCTTAATTGTTCGAGGATTACTGTTTTTGTTGATTTGGTGTGTGGTCTATTGATGATTATTTGGGTATTGATTGTGATTATGGGTTGATTGGTGTTGCCCAGATTTTGATTGAGTTCATTTCCGTTTGGTGTTTGATTGATTAAAAGGGGATTCAATTAAAGAACATGAACCATTATTTCATTAATTATGTGTATTAAAGCTTGGATTTTTCAGAATTTATATATATTACTTGTTTGATGAAATACAAATGTGGTTAATTTCTTTGATTTTTATTGCATTCATGTTCAATACTTAAAAAGCATCTGAAATAATGGACTTAGTTACTTGGTTAGAAGCTCTTGTAATTGAGCAAGGTAGTACTCATTAATTGAATTCTATTTGCCATATCTTAAGGAGAAAGATACAACCTCTGCATCAACTCGTGAACCACATCCCATGACCTTCTTTCCAAGGACTCTTGGCAACATAATGGTCAATTAATGTATTTAGAAGGCTATAAACATAACCCATCATGGTGCTTAATTAGTTGTAAGTACATCCAATACATGATATCATTGCCTCAGCTGCAAACCACTGGTGATCAGACAAGTTGGTTATGATGAAAACACACTTCTTGTTGCTTGATGTCCATTTCTTTATACTTTGCAGTGGATTTTGTTATGGGTTATGGTGTGTGTCTGTTATTTTGGCTCAATATATTACAACAACTGCGTACTTTATAGCCTATTAGCTCAATATGGTAGAGCGTTTTGTGACAATACGCACACAAAGATGTAGGTTCAAGTCCTTTATAGGCTACATGATTGTTAAAACAAACAATTACAAAGAAATACTTGAATATTAAGTTGGTACAAAAGAAGGTGGCCAAACTAATTGAATAATTGTTTTCAATAGCATTTAGCTAGACTAATTAAAGAAGAAGAAGAAGCATAATTGTACTACAAGGTAGCTAAAATTCAAAATCATCTATACAATGAAATCAAATCAGACCCGAGCAGAACAACAATACTTTAAACAACAAACACAGACTGCACAGACAACCAGAAGCAGAGGCACAAAGCAGACTGCAAACTAGATTTCAATAGCAAGCAGAAAACCAACAGAAGCAACAATCCACAAAGCACCTAGACAAACCAGTCTCAAGGCACAGGATCAATCAGCTTCTTCATATGTAGACATCTGGTAGCAACAACAAGTTGTATGCTCTTAATAATCTCTGTAGAATTGCGAGTTGCATGATTAAAAATCCTACAGTTGCGCTCCAACCATAAGAAATAGACAGACACCGAAAGTGCCATCTTATAAAGCTGATGAAAACCAAAATTCCCATTATAATCTTTCACCAATTTTTCTATCTCATAACTCAGATTTCCTGCAGGTTTGCGGCATCCAATCCAGTTTAGAATGGAGTTTGACTAAAATTGGTCTGGGATGGAGTTGGAGTAAAATTATGGACGTTCATAACCTACAAGAAGTCACTGAAATATGAAGCATTATTCCCAAAATATAAATTGTTGCAGCTATGGTATGTGTATACCTGATATGGAAATGAGGTCCCTGCCCACAAATCAAAATAAGGTTGAGCTTGGCTCCCATAAGCACCCTAGGTTACAAAACACAAAGCCACTATAGTACGTTAACAAACAAAACATTATTGAAGTTGAGATGGAAGTTCTGATATATGAATTAGTTTACTAATAATTACCAAGAGTTGTGTATAACTACTGCAAGGTACTTCAAAATTTGGATAATTGTTCCCAAATGACATAAATTGTTGTGGTAAAACCACCTGATTTTCTCCTTCCTAATTTATTGATTCCAAATGAAAAAAATTATTAGTAGTTAAAAAACAATTAGGAATTAATTACAGCGTCTATTCATACATACCTGTGGCGGTATATTTTCTCTGTTTGGGTCACTTGACACTTTCTTCTTGCTTTTTTTTCTCTGATCAGATTGAGATTCTTAGGTATTTACATCATGAAACTTTTCAGTCCAACTTTTCCTTTGTTTACCCCCCTTTTTCCCCTCTTTCGGCTTCAAAGTAATATTATCGGGAATGAAGGCTTGTGGAAAACCTTGTTGTTCACTTGCATTCTTCTTAGAAAATAAAGAAGCTCCATTTTTATTTTAAGGTTCAAGAGTAACTTTTCAACCTCAACAATCAAATTATTCAACCCACTCTCTACCAATGATGATGATTCTACAAATTTAGATGCTCTTGAAGCCATTTTTACAAACTTTTGACATAAAGCTTTGTATCTACGAGTAGCATCCAACTGAGGGTCTTCAAGAATAATCCTCCCAAAAATATCCTGCACAGTTTCAGCCCTTGCTTCTCTAGTCCAGCGTTTTAAAATATATTTCGCAGGAACCAACTTAATATTCATAGTATCAAGGACTTTCAATGCATGAGCACACAATATTCCCAATCTTTCAAACATTTTACAACTACACGAAATTGTTTCAGTCAAAGGATCACTCAAGACTTGGTATTCTTTATCAATAGAGTTATCAGTTTCAAGGTCTAAAATTGCAACTCTATATTCATTTCTTAGTTGACCTTCAACAGGCTGCTTAATATAAGCTGCCATTGACCAATCATACTCATCTTGAAAAGCTTCAAATATATTAGGAGTATAAATTTGGCCAACTTGCCTAAGTAAAGGTGATCTCTGCATCTTAATACTTGGCAGTTTTTCCCGCGTATCAAACTCATTGTTTGTCTCATTTTGCCGCTTTAGCCCAACAACCCTCTCAAATTGTTTGAAAAAACGCATTATATCCAAAGTGCATTTTAGATAACCTTTTAAATCCTTGTTGAAGCTTTCACTTAATTGAGTGCTACGCATCCCCAGAGAAAATACATTTTTCATGTAACATTCTGCCCACTTTTCTTTTACAACATATATATACTTTCTAACCAGCTTTGTTGTGTGACTTTCCCACGCAATACTTCAAATGCCTTTTCAAACTCCACCTCTTCTTTAATCTCATACATACAAGCTTTGAACTCTTGAAGAACAGCTGATCCATAGCGTAGCAAGTGCTTGGTTGCATTTTCTGTGATGTGCCAAGTACACAATCCATGCCACACCTTTGGCATCACCTCTGCAATAGCCTTTCCCATAGCGATATCTTGGTCAGTGAAGATTGTC
Source organism: Spinacia oleracea (assembly GCF_020520425.1). Classification (NCBI taxonomy): domain Eukaryota; kingdom Viridiplantae; phylum Streptophyta; class Magnoliopsida; order Caryophyllales; family Amaranthaceae; genus Spinacia; species Spinacia oleracea. The sequence goes on along the minus strand of NC_079490.1, from coordinate 155,765,255 downwards.
TTCGGATGCTTATTGCCATGTGTTGCTAGAAATGTTTCAAACAACCACTTAAAAGACTCAGTTGTTTCATCATACAAAAGAGCTGCACCAAAAACCGTCGTCTCCCCGAAATGGTTAAAACCAACAAATACACCAAGTTGTCGATGCTCTTTATTTGTACCAAATGTAGTGCCAAAGGCAACTACGTCTCCGAATGAAGCATAATCAATAAGCATCTTTGCATCAGCCCAAAAAATGTTTGTTATTTGTTCTTCACAATCTAATTGAAGTGAATATTGGAATGAAGGATTCTCGATTGTTTGTAAGTGAAAATATTTTAACAAAATTCCTGCTTCCCCATACACATAATCTCTTTGTCGCTTAGTACGTAGATAATTTTTATGGTCTCTATGGGTGTAACCAAGATTGTTTGATCCACCGACATGTGCACCAATAAACTCATGAGCTGCTCTAGGCCTAATTCCAGAATCATCAGCTAGTTCAATTTCAACATCTTGTACTTCCGTTATCTTCCTTTGTGATGACAACAAGTAGCTAGTTCATTGACAGTGAAGTACATGATTGTGTTCGGATACAAATTCATGAACTCGATATTTTCCTGTAGGCTTAATTAAAATAATTCCAATACGAACCATGCAACCAGTTCTTGTTTCAGCCCCAGGATTAGTCGTCAAATGATCTCGTTTGTCAGATGGGCGAAAACCCTCTTTCGAACACAGAAATCTTCGCGAAGTCACTTGTCCATTCTTATTCTTGTTCTCATAACGTTTGGGAACATTAAAACCATCGTACCTATGTATTCTAACCAAAAATTCCAAGCATGATCCACCAAGTCGAATTCCATACCAACACGAGGAACCCAATTGTCTGATATCACTATATTATCACTTGACTCATTTGCTAACAAACTATCCATCATTCTATGAAAAAAATATTGGTATTAATATAAATAACTAAACATATAAATGCATGTGCTTGCTTGATTGACTGACTACGAATTGATAAATATAGACCATAGGAAATAACGGTTATAAAGAATTTAACCATGGATGGCATAGTGTAAAACAATTCTCATATATAAGGATAATTAATCGATAGAATGTTAAATAAAGAATAGTGCACCTGCAATAAGTTTGATCAATAACGAATGCGACCACATACATAAACCGATACTCCGTATATCAGTTTCATCATACATACAATTATTAAAAAGAAACATAGTAAATTTTAAAAAGTTGTTGAACATACCTTCAATCTTTCAGTATCCGATAATAGACGATAAAGAAATTTGATAGTACCTTGAAAGCTTGAATTTTTTACAGAAGATTTTACGATCAAAAGTCAAAGAGGCAAATGTCGACCTTCTGATCTAGGGTTGAAGATTTTGGTGGGAATTTGTATTAGCGGGAAATTTGTTAGTAATTACGTGGGATTGTGTTGGGAGATCTTTTAATATTTTTTATTTTTTTTAAATGCTGAAGTTGTTATCTGTCGTTGATTATCTTCAAGGGTCCAGATTTCCTGAACTCTACAATGTAGAGTTTTCTTGGAAATCTATAAGATCCGGACGCGACCAAGGGGGGGCTAGCTAATTTATTTTCTACAAAAGGTTTTGCACGCACAAGATGTACACTAAATTTATTATACAACGATATAACTTTTATCCCCTTTATTGTAACTTTTACTCAATTATTTGTAACGCTGAGTATGAAGTATGTTTTTATTAACTTTTATATTATCCCGTTAAAAAAAATTAACTTTTATATTATGAAAAAAGAGTTGATAGATGGACGTTTAAAGGGTTAAATAGTTACCTTTATACATTATTATTGAACTTTGAGGAATAATGAAAGAAATTGAAAGAAATTGTTACTAAAAATGAAAGAAATTGTTACTTTTATACATTATTAGAATGAAAGAAATTGTTACTAAAAATTAACTTTTACATATACCGAGATAACTTTTAAGCATTTTGAGTTAACTTTTAATTCGATGTATTACATTTATTGTACACCACGTACTTGTAAATAACTAATTGTGTACTTTCCATATATTATAGGAATTCCAACTTTTCATGAATTTCAAACTTCCTCCTTTTTTACTGTTTTTATGTCAAATAAACAACTACCCAATCCATAATGTCCATTGCATTATCCTTGATTCCAACCCATTCGTAATTTTGGGGAACTCAAGAAAGTGATGACTGAATTCTGCAGCATATAAGAGAAAATGGTAAGTATTCAAAAGTCTTATGTTATTTTCTCCAACAACATGCATCACAAGTTCAGGAGAATCCTTCGTGGGATTATGGGAGTTTATGAACAACCAAAATTTGGGATATATCTGGGATTCCCTATTGAGGTTGATGGGATCGAAATGCGCCTTTACCCCACTTGTATAAAAGGCCACTCAAAAGCAAGCCTCGTGGAAACTTGCACAGTTAAACCAATCCGGAAAAATGATTCTAACAAATAGCATAGTGGTTGTTATGGCCTCTCACCTGGCTGTCTTCTTAGTTCCCAAGACCATGCTCAAAAAATCAGTCCCCTCATGTTAAAGTTTTGGTGGTCCACTTACATGGACAAGCGCCCTGTCTACTAGAGAAAGCAATCCCTCTTGGAAAGCCACAAATCAGAGGGGGGTATGGATGCAAAATCTCAACTCTTGAAATTCAACCCTTCTATCCAGGAAAGCTTGGAGGAATCATTTAGAGCCCGACTTACTTGTAAGCAGGGTGTTTCGAGCGAAATACGGGGATGAGTGGTTCTCTAGTGCAGCTCAACAGATCACCCCAAGAACACCGTCGTGGGTGGCCAGGGGAATTATGAAGACCGTTGCAACCATGAAAACGGGCTTTTGTCGTGTTATTGGCAACGGGAGACTTACAAAAATAGAGAAACATATTTGGGTTGGAAAGCATGCTATTTCATTCAAGCCTAGCACCAACTTTTCGCAACCTAGGCCCATTTAGGTGGAGGAGATTTTAACACCGACTAAGGCTTGGAATCACAATATGATTTAGGAGATTTTTTACAGGGATACGGCAAAAGATATTCAAGTAACTCATATTCAACAAGAAGAGATGGAAGGTGATCGGGGGTGGGCTCCAACAAGTTCGGGGGATTTACACCACTAGCTCGGGCTACTGGCTACTACAAGGGAAAAACCAGAACAGTCCTTCTTCTTCCAAATTTTAGAGTAAGTGGTGGAAGAGGAAAATCTGGCCTAAGTGAAAAATCTTTGGGTGGAAAATCATGCATGATGCACTACCAGTAAGAGCATGTCTCCGTCAAAGGGGTATTAACGTGCCTATAGCCTGCCCTCTTTACAATAAGGAGGCAAAAACTACAGACCATGTGCTGCTCAAGTGTGAACTGCCTGTGAGAGTGTGGAAATCAAGCAATTTGGGCTTGAATATTGCCAGTGACCCAACTATTGGGATCATAACTTGGCTTAAAAACATCATGCTATATATGATGAAGGAAGATGGGAGAGATGACCTTAGGTTGGCTGAGGTTATTGCCATCATGTGGAGTATTTGGATACACAGGAACGAGTGTGTTTTTCGTGGGAGTCGCTGCGACCCTGGCTTGATTCTCATAATGGCGAATGGTGGACTCAAAGGTGGGATATCTCAGTTGGGATTGGGGTGGGAGACCTAGAAGAGGATGCAAAAGGTGACCCTAGGAAACCTGATAAGCAATAATGGATGACTGGCTCGGTGACTAATGCATACCCCATGGTGTTTATTGTTGACGGAGCATGGAAGAAAAGGAAGGGAAGGGAGCACATGTTACGGGACGCTGCAGTGGGATGGGTGATTAACCACAGAGGGGTGGTGGTAGATCATGGTGCCACACGCATCTTCGCTTCCACGTTCCACCAAGCGAAAGCAATGATGGCCCTTACTGCTGTTCAACAACTTAGCTCGCATGACCTGGATGTGGTCATTTGGATGGACTCCACGCAGCTCATCCATGGGCTGGCCAATGAGAACAAGGCTTCCAAAGAATCCAGACCCGTCATTCGTGATAATAACAAGAAAATAGCAACCACTTTCAATTCTTGTACTGTAGAAAAAATTTCTTATTTATTTGTCATAACGGCCATAACTTGACAACTAGTGTTAGACTAGGTCTTTAGTTTGTCCCCTTTATTTGCATTGTCCTAAAAAAACATTAAAAAAAATCCATAATGCCATGAATTTCCACTTCTTGTTTATATGTCAACCAAAAAAATCCCAAATAGAGTTATTGGTGTCAAAAATTTCAAAGAATAAAAACCCCAGAAATTTGACTCTCCTCAGTCTCCTTCCTGTTCCCAGTTCTCACGCCCCCATACTCCACCTCTTTCTCTCTCCTCTTTGTCAAGTGTTGAGTAGCAACGAAAATGTCGACCACAGAAGAAGAGAGCGCAGTCAAGGAGCCTCTCGATCTCATACGTCTCAGCCTCGACGAGCGTATCTATGTCAAGCTTCGTTCCGACCGCGAGCTCCGTGGCAAACTTCATGTATGTACCTCCTTTTCCCTTCACCAATTCCTTTCAATTTCTCCTTCTCAATAATTCATAAACTTCTTACTTAATTAACATATTACTCTACTGTTATTACAGATTTTCATATTTATTATTTTTGTCGTCTAGTTCTGAAATTAGGGTTCTTGTTTATGTAATTTCCTTTCTGAGTGTCTATATTGTTCATTTTGGGGTTCATTTCGAAATTTGTGTCCAATTGTCGTTTTTGCATAACAAGTATGAGTTAAATTTTGCCTTTTTTTTGCGTGTTCGGTTCCGAAAGAATTACGTTTTCTGGGTATAATTGGGTAATAATGTCATTTTTGTTTACGCTTTTCAAATTTGAAGCAAATTTTGCTCTTTGCGTGGTGCGTTTAACTCAAAAAATTGGATTCTCTGCTTTTTATGGTGTGAATTGGGCTTTCAGATAGCTGGGATTTCCATCTTGAGTTACCATTCTACTATGTCGGAGACGTTCTATGCATTCGATCGATTTTTGAGGAAGAATAGGAGGAAATCATTTGAGAATTTAGCAGTTTGGTAAATTTAAATTTTGAATTGATGTGAAAAGACAAATTCTTTGAGAACTCTTCAAATATCAGTTGTATGGCAGGCAATTGACTGACGCATGATGATTTGGAGTTATTCTATTCCTCCTCTTTGGGACAACAAAAATAATGCATAGTATTAGTGACTCTAATAATCGACTTAGCCAAACTTTTTAATTTACAGTGCCTATTAGTTTATGCAGCCTAGGGGATGAGAAGAGTCTCTCGCTTCCTTGCCATTTCATAAGTGAGGTGATTTCTGAGAAGTGCGTCGGGGTGCCTTGATGGTGTATACATAAAAGACTTCCTGAGGGGGTGAATGGCTTGGGTAGGGATGGTGTTGTGTACTTACAGGTAGACCTGGTTATTGGACAGGGTAGTCCAATGGATATAGGGTTAGGGTTAAGTTAATAGGGCTTTTATTGGGCAGGGCTCTTATTGGACAGGGCCTTTATTGGACAGGGTCATTATAGGGTCAAATTTATACTACAATTATTTTGAAAATTAAAATAGTAATGATACAAAAAATTACGTGTATAGCTTCGTATTTACTTGTACTTGCACATGGCTCTTTTGTTTTTCATTTTTTATTGCTCGTTTATTGACCCGCCCACTAATGACCCGCTATTGACCCGCAACCCGCTTTTGACCCGCCCATTATCGACCCGCTAAAAATGACCCTTTCAATACCCGACCCTCTTTTGACCCGCACCGACCCTGACCCGCCCCGCCCGATAACCAGGTCTACTTACAGGTGTTGTGGGCAGTTGTTGGTTTCTTTGGAGTTGTGTGATTTTCTGTTTCTGTAGCTTTTCATTCTACTTATTTCGTTCTATCTTCCACCATGTCATAGTACATGTATACCTATGTAGAGTGTTTTGAGGCTATGCGATATTGAAAAGACCGTATGATGTAGTTTCACCATGTCACTTGATTTTAAATGAGCTTCAGCATCTTCTGTCATGCACTTTTATTATTTTCTTTCTCATTGTTGCTTCATTTAAGGTGTTGGCTTTGTGAAATAAGGGATTACCTTTACCTTAGTGCTTTAGGAGTTTACGGTCATAGTTGATTTACTTGTCCTGTTTCTTTGATGTCAACCTACTTCCGTTATTATATTTTGTTTGATTTTGTTCAGGAAAATTCTATGTGCTTTGATTTTAAATCACGTGTTTTCTTCTTGTGACCTTCTTCATAAGGCTCTAATTTCAATTTTTGTTTTTTTAGAACTGTAGCTTGTTTATTATAATTTTTTTTTGCGAGATTTGAACAAGATAAACTCCAATAATTTTTTTTAGAAAAAATAATCTGGATCTTTTTCATTTTCCCCAATGCTGTTTATCTGGCTTACGAGCAGTGTAGTTTTGTTCAACTTTACTTATGCTGATTTGCAGGCTTATGATCAGCATTTGAATATGATTCTTGGAGATGTTGAGGAAATTGTGACAACTGTGGAAATTGATGATGAAACTTATGAGGAAATTGTTCGGGTATGTCAATTTTACACTCCCTCAATTCCTGTATGAGTGTCTAATACTCCAAGTGGCAATTTGGTAGACGGTAATATTTGGTCTAATACTACCTCCGTTTCAGAATGATCTTCACTTTTCGTTTCACTTTTCGTTTTAGTCTGTTTCATGATGTTCTTTACACTTTGCTTTAATCTATTTTTTGACATGAAAATTTACTATCTTACCTCTCTTACCCCAACATTTACAACTTTTCACTCACTTTTTCTTACTTTATTCATTTTTTTCTTACCCATCTACCATACTTTATCCATATTTTATTATATCCACCCACCTTTTTACACAATTTTTTTACTTTGTCGTAAAGATAATTTTGAAACGAAGGTAGTATAACTTTATCTTTAAATTTTTAAGGGAAATCTCATACCAAAGTCCACTATAAGTTTGTCCACCTTTGAACATGTCTTTTTCGCCATCAAATTTCATTAATCCCATTACCACTATCACTATGGATAGGGGTGTAAATTAGATGTACTGGATTGAAGTCACTCTTACCATCTAATTTTTTTCGACACGTAAAATAAAATATACGAGTACGGAGTATTAAATATTGGTTATGAATTTTTTTAATACAAGTCACTCTTCCATAAAGGAAAAAGAAATAGCAAACAATCAATTAAGCAAAAGATATAATTGCAAATAACAATATGTCTTACACATCTATACTTAGACCAAACAAGGTTTCAATTCTTAAAGATTTGAACTTTAAAATATGTTAAAGATCAATAATCAATCACCACAACCGTAAAGAGAAGGCGAAAGAGATAGAGGCTGAGAAGAAAAAATTGGATTCGCGTTTTATATAGTGTGTAACATTATCTTTTTATGACCTATAGCAAATAAAGGCCCAAAATTCACATATTTCATAATATTTTTAAAATTATGCAGGCATATATAATTAAAAGTTTATGACTTTGGACTTGATAATTGGAGTTCCAAGTCCAGTCCAAAATCCGAACTTGTTGGACTGTATTGGATTGGACTATGGACTTTTCTCAGTCCACTTACACCCCTACCAATACTATGGATCAGAGTGAATATGTAATGAATAAAGTAAAATATGTTGGTCTATAGTACGAAAGGGAGGAGGAATTTATTTTAAAGACGTGTAAATCTGTCAGAATAACCTAGAAGTCTAGAACAGGTCAGTTTTTCATATATTCATAGTAAAATATTAGGGAAGAACAGTAAATTAATTGCTAGATACCTAAGGCTGTTCTGGTATTCTGTGTGATTGAAATATCAAATAACATTTGTGTACTTCAAATTGTGATTTCGAAATCCATAAAAATTGACATCCCAGCTGGCTGTACTTACACTTCTATGGATTCATTTTAGTTGTTATTTTGTGCTGTGTTTTGAACTGGCTGGCATCCCACTCTCAATTCCCCATTCCTTCACACCAAAATCCCCTAAATATATCAAAGGCTCAAACTGATGTTCCACAATACCATAGGACTGTTCTAAAATTAGAGCCTTCCACACATTCTCATTTTCTTTGCTACGTCGTGTTGGATCTCAAGGGAGCCTTTGATAATCAAATCCTATAAATTGCTACTCATGTATCAAGGAACTAGATGAACGGACACAAGCGGAACCTGCAGTGTTTTCTATCCACTGGTGTTTTGGTGTACAAACTGCCAATCTCCATTACGTCCCGAGAAACCTGCGGTGTTCATACTTTGTATTACAGAGCTCATTTCTAGAGTTGCAAGTGTATAATTGAGAGATAGCTCGTTGGGGGGGTGGGGGGTGGGTTTGTGTATTTTAACTTGCACTTATTTTTTTATCAACACCTAATTTAGTCTTGTTGTTTAGGCATCTAATAAAATTATATGCATCATATAATTTGGATCAGTCCCATAAATTTTAAACACTTATTTAAACCTTAAAAACATACAAACTCACTGTGGATTCTTTACATCTTACATGATTTGCTTCTTTTTTTCCCAGACCACAAGGCGCACTGTTCCATATCTATTTGTTAGAGGAGATGGTGTCATACTGGTGTCACCGCCTCTTAGGACAGCTTGATGTAGGGCATCACAATATTGACTAGAGCGTCATATAGTTGGATCTGTTGTGTCCTTGGCAGATATGAAGAAACAGTTTTTCAAATGTAACCTAGTTTGGACAGAAATCAGGATGTCACAACTTTGTGGATTAATGTAAGCCATTTTTTATGCGCTTCCCATATTTTTGCATTTTGACATTTTATGATCACGGTTTATTTGTGGATCAAAATCAGCTGCACTTTTAAGTGGGGATTGAGATTTTGTTTCGCAGAGAAATATTGATAGTTCGTACCTGAATTGTATACTACGATGATATGTTAAAAACTAGCCAGTTATCTTAAGTGAACATTTTGTGCAGATTCAGCTCGTGGAATTGAATCCATTGCTTTTGAGTTTTGAATTAGCTCGTAGTAACTTAAAGGGAGTAGTACATGCATGACGCAGCATATGGCAATTAGCAACACGCAGATTAGCACATAACGAATCATGAAATACTTGGTATAAACTTGGCATGACTTAGTACGGATCTAGAATTTTGCTTCAAAAGGAAGGTTCAACTTTGCTTCCATACTAGAAGAATCTTCATCTGAGTAGAATACTACAGGTGTTCCCTAAACCTGTTGGCCATACAAATGTTTTGTACCTAAAGGGTTAACTCGGGTCTTCGAATCAGTAATGTTTGGAGCATCAAAGTGCATGTTTTTTCATCAATTATTTCAGGGTCAACCCAAAAATGATGAAGACAATAAATACAAAATTCCAATGGATCATTATCAAAATCATCATTGATTACACAAGGACATTACATTCAAATCACAGCAGATCTATAGGATCAGAATAAATGCCCACAAGCTACGGCATAAAAAGGTTTAAAAGAATGATAAAATGGGGATTTTATTATTAGCACATTTATATTGTAATTGTAACATTGCTTTCTTTCTACTACATTTGCTTAGATACAACAATTACACAAAACAATGACAGCAAAACTGTGCAAAAATTGGAGAAACAGAATAGACAGAAACTCATCTACGCCGATGTTTGGAGAAGCTAGGAGGGGTACTAGCTACTTGCACTCCTCCGTAATTCTGGCTTGGAGAATCCAGTGGTGACCCCCTGAAAGAAGCATATGCAGATTTTGCCGACTCTGGTACAGAATCCAGTGGAAGAGATTCTGCAAAGCATGCCGTGTTTATACGCGTTCTCTCGAGCTCTGCCTCAAGAAGCTCTGAGCTACACTGCTGTGCAAGCGCCTGTGGGTGGAATATGATTAGTATTAGTATTTCAAGGACGAAAACAAAAACAAAAATTCCAACTCATACGTTCTATCACGATAACTATGCTGTGTAAGTGCAAGTGCAAGTGCAAGTGCAAGTGCAAGTGCAAGTGTGCATGTATCACATTAAAAAACTGCAAAGAAATTCACTCACTATGAGGTCATCTGGTGATACACTAAGTGCCTGCTGTCTCTCATCTACAAGACCATCATCCCCCCCTCGTGTTGGTCTGCGGTGATGTCCAGGATTCTCAACAACCTCAGTCACGCTTTCAGTAGCCTTTTCCAGCAGCATCCCTTGCAGTGATTTTAAAGATTCCCTCGCATCATTTGTGAAGTAGGGATTTAGTACAGTCTCAAAATACTCAAGCTGCATAGAACCAAAAGCACATTGTATGTTATTATATGAGATTATGAGCATGTATTCAAGCTATGAAGAATTCAAGAAAGTAAGAAAATGGAATTAAAAAAATCTACTACACTCAGAAGTTTTCTTCTCATGCAGCTTTCAGTTATATTCATCTCTCCAATAGCTTTAGTTACTACTTTGTATATAACAGTTAATCACATAAATAACAACCTCAAATTTAGAGAATCATTCAGGGATATTTTTCAAACTTAGGGGGCGTTTGGTTTGGGGGTTTCAACAAAGGGAAAGACAATCAACTACCTTGATTCCCTTTTATGTTATTCGATAGACCAACTCAATCCTTCCCTTTACCCCTATGTTTCCCCTCCTTCCCTCTACCATGATTCGCCACCCCATCCCAAGGAATCATGCTAACCCTCAAACTCTTCTTCATCCAACCAACTTAACTACCACTTTGACCAACACCTCCATCAAAACACCACATGACCCACCTACTCAACCACTTCAAGACCACCAGACCATCACCGAAACCACCCTACTCCCCATTGGAATCAGCCAACCACCACACACAAAAAAAAACCCTACCCCCAAAATTCACCCCAACTACCCCCAAAAACAAGCCAGAAACCATCCAACTCACTCCAAAAAACAACTTTAATCATAAAGAAAATCCACAAAGTAACTAGATCTAACAAACAAAATAAACAGATCAGATGAAAGTAAAGGACAAGAGGGAGAGAGGAAGGAGGGCCAGCGGTGGCGGAAGGGCTAGGACCTGGGAGAGTAGAGGCGTCGGAGGGGAGCGCCGAAAGGGCCTAGGAGGGCAGCGGCGCCGCGTGGAAGGCCATCGCTGGGGTAGAAGAGGCGACAGAGGGGAGGTGGAGGTAGTGGTTGTAGATTGAAGAAAAGGGGGTGGTGGTTGTTGGGAGTCACACGGTTTCCTTTCGATTTTCACAAAACAAACAACTCCTGACAGTCTAGGGTTTTGCTTTCCTCTTTCCCCTTCTTTATGTCATTCCCTTTCCCCTTTGCGAAAAATAAGAGATCTGAAATGTTTCCCCCCTGTGAAATATGAAAAACCAACCCCACTCAAATTCCAATACACCCTATCTGGTGAGATAACATTACTTGCAAAATGCATCTAGGTATACTGATCTACACATAATACCATGTTCTCTTCACCTTAACAGTGCAATAATCCCTAAAAGCGTTTAATCAATTAATATAAGTTTCAATCATTAAGAACCCGTTTCAATAGATTAGATAAAATTGGTTAAATTAGTAAAAATAATTAACTCAGGAAAAATACAATAGTGAATCAGTAAATATAAGTTTTATGAGAAAATAAGTTTCAATCTTAATAATAAAGAAATAATCAGTAAACATCAGTTTTAATCAGTTTTAAGTTCTGTAAAAATCAGGTGAAGAGAAGATGGTCTAATTCTAATTACAAAGAGGCAACGTTATCTCCAGTGAAAACAGTTTAAGCAATACTTCTTTGTTGCTATGCCGGTAAGATTAACAGAACCCTTCTTCAAATCATTGGATTAATGAAGTATGGTCTGAGACAGTTAAATTACAATTGAGACTAAATCAGGGAAAATACAAGTATATGATGTGATGTGTAATAGAATACCACGAAGAATAAAGAAGACAAGCAAGACTGGCATACTTGTAAGTTGTAACCCTTGATAAGCATTTCCAAGCCAACAAGATAAATATTGTTCTCATCAAAGAATTTTAAATAGACAAAATGCATGTTTCTGAGTGTTTTAAAAATTTGCAAAGTTGTGCGGAAGAACCCTCTTTCTATTATTTGATGCTTCCCTGTTGAGAGATATTCACAACCCAAAAATATTCTGTTTTTTTTTCTTTTCAATTTTATGAATACGAGATTATGCTATTCAATTGCAGGAGGACACAAAAGGTACAATGCTAGAAACAGTAGGAGCACTAACACATACCTCAAGCATAAGCTGACAGAAACCATTTGCATCCAGTGACTTGAATTCTTTGCTTTCATTTTCGTGGAAGATACTCAAAAGAGTATCAATCAAACCTTCAACAAGAACACCAAGTGTCTTGTCAAGAAGGGGCTTAGCACCAGCAAAGACCTGCGACACAGAAATAAATTCAAGATACACAAAGTTTACATAAGAAGACGAACAAGGAAATATTCTGGAAAATACTAGAGGTAATGAAGCTTATAAGGTAAAGCTTTAGAGTAACTGAAGATTACAGATCAGGTATTTCCCAAGAAAGTAACAACATACACTGATTTGTTAGAACTGAAAAGTTGTCTATTCATTAACCAAAAATATAGCATTTACATGGGATGGTTAATACAAGTATGGAAATATCATTGCCCCTCGTGATGAGATATCTAAACAATGAGATTGCAAACTTCACAAAATGGTATAAGATGGAACTACTGAAGCTAATAACTACCTCTGCATGCACAGCTACCAGGGTATGTAACAACTCTACAGCAGCATCACGTACACCCTGCATATGTATGTAATTAGGTAAGTTGATCACTAATTTGAGGAGAGTATGAATTAGTTAATGAGTTATTCAGCATCTTACTTTGACTGAAGGAGCTGCACCCCATTGAACTCCAGGATCTAATAAGTAGCTCATTGCAGCGGCCCTAATCAAGTTTGCCTGGTAGAATCACCATATGTACAAAGAAAGGACAGCACATGAATTAGGGGGATTGATTGTAAGATTTTGACCTGCAGGGGGAGGGGAGTTTTCCCTTATTCTTTAAGCTTAATAGTCTAGTGAAGGAAATTCTTCCACCATCACAAAATCCACGAACAATGTGCCTAATGCTAAGTAATCTATAAAAACACACTGCCAATACAAGTAGTTCGTTGAAATTAAGCACAACCCATAATCCATATGATTGACGAAGTAGATTGGCAACCATAACTAACAAACTTTCTCTCACTATCTTTATATCTGAAATTTCTGGAATTTCACCTTCATGAATCCTACTACAACATTTTCCAATAAGTTTCATCCTGCGGATTAAGTATTAAAAGAGTTGACGTGCTTTTAAGGTAATGGATATTAGTGACTACAGAATAAAAATCAATCGCCGACCCAAGTGAACTTCTTAACATTAGTGTCTCAGAGAAATATCGACCCAAGTGAAATTCTTCACATTATTATTTCAGTTAAAATTAACATCATATTGTAAATTTGATCTCCAGAATTCGCAAGACCAACAATATACAAAAGACATAATAAGATGAGTTACATTTGTGAATTCTAATTGAAAGGTTTGATATTCGTAATAAACAACAATAAGTGGCCCTGCTATGTTTCTAGTAGTTCCGTATTTGAAAGGCATAGCCTGCATCATAAGAAAATCTGTGTTCAATTTCTTTATACATCCCAATATTTAGGGAGTGCAGAGATATAGAAAATGCTTCACAAAACAGGCAGGTTAATTCAGTGAGGATGCTCAAATGGGTAAGGACAGGTTACACTGAATTAGGACTCCGGGGTTGAAAGGAATGTAAAAGCATCTTGCAGCATTTTTCTTCAAATAACTCCTTTTTCTAGACTCTTGGTATGAAATAAAATATTTGGATAAAGTTACAGAAAAACCAAGCAAAATGACTACCATAAAACTATTATGCAAGCATCTCATTTTTTTTACAAGGATTGAAGTGTACAGAACTTTCAGATGAGTTAGAAGGCTAAGCATTGATCTACCTTGGCAAAAGTGTACTGTTCAAGAACTTTATCTTCAAGAGCAGAGAACGCCATCACCAAATCAACTTTATCAGAGTCATCTTCATCTCTCTCCCTGAAATAGTGAAGTAAAGGATACATGATCCAGCCGTTTGCAGAAAGCGACCCAATAAAAAGAACTACACTAAAAAGATGGTGCCACAATGTAACCTCACCAGAAAGTATTAGGGGATCTTTCTTATTACAAGGATAAAGTTGGAAGTTGTGGCATAAATATTGTTTTTTTCGCTGAAGTCAATATAACATTTATTCTGATTTCTGACCAAAGAAAAGGACCCATAAAGAACACGTATTGCAGTCAGGAGTTCTCATTTATATTTGTATTCTAGCGGCCATGTGGATGATAACTGCCTTTCTAATTCCAAGCTTCACTTATCCAGAAAGTAGAGTAGACCCAGTATTAAGCTGGTTTTCATCAACTCCTACCTCATGGTAGAAGTTGGATATACATGTTCTCTAATTAATTTAGTATTTAAATATTTCATCTACTTAATACGTGGATTGTTCAAGCTATCTACATGTATTTTGTATTTCTTCTAGTGAATGTAAAAGAAAACAAATAGGCCTGACAAGTATGGCCCTTGTAACTCATCTATATGTGGCGCATGGTGGCCAGTGCCCAGCCATTGGATGAGTGAATGACACTGAGAAGTGTCCCCAATTTCATTAGAAATCAATAAGGGAAAAAACCTAGCAAATACTAAAACCATTTATCAAAAAGTATAATTACAATAATGAATGGATTGAATGGACAAGATTAAGAACTAGGTAGCATATGTGATATAATACTTATGAAGCACTGTTGTTTACTTTAACAAAACAAAAAGGACTATGATAAGATTGCTCCCTCCACTCATAAGTGGCGTTTAAGGTTTGCGAACATATTAAGTAGTTGTTATTTTAGTTATTCGGTGAGTATTAATGATTGAAAAATAATATTTCATTGGATTTACAAACGAACAAGTAATAGTACATTTATATAATTAGCAATAGAAAGTAGGAATAGTATAAATTAGTTAAGTAGACAGATACGGAGTAATATGGAAAGAGTGAATAACTACTTTGAAAAACTCAAGGTATGAAGTAAAAACCACTAACCGAGAGTGGGACCAAATATGTTTATATTTATTGTACAGTTCATAACAAAGTTCATCTTTGCAATATCCAACATTGCTCAAGACCATCAGCAACTGTTGATGCGGATCAACAACGCTTCCAGGCAGAAGATCCAAAGACCTTTCTGAGAATTCATAAGAATGGCCATTTGGTATATATGGACTCTCCCTCTTTGATCTGCTCTGCGTCTGCGTCAACTCAGTTCCAATACGTTCAAGATGCCCTACAAGATCCAATAACACGCAGATATCATACTCCAAGCTGAAGCACATTTGAAATACTATTTACGAACATAAATCAGACATCAACAACGTAACTAGTCATCCTACTATCCTTTTTTTATATACATAAATTATATAATTATTATAATCTTTTGGGGGAGGGGTAAGGAAAGGAATCTATTTGTTCCACATTACCAGCAAAATCCAGGAAGCAATTCAAAGCAGACAATCTGACAGATTCTTGAATTTCTTGAAAAGGAATAAAGACATCCTCTGTCTTTGCTGCCTCGCTCTTTAATGTCTGAAGCATCCTGGAAATATCAGCATAAGAGCCACATTATGAGAGAAAAGAGTACCTAGATAACTATGTTAGTAAAATAAATATTTCTCAACATGCAAACTGGTCAAAACTGGATGGCCAATATTCTGAAAAAGGGTAAAGCTATTATGAAAAATCCCAGATGAAAATTCTAAAGCCTCACAACCCACCAGGTGTCACTAACGACTAGTACAATCAAAATCGACGGTTATTTATATTTATATTTGTACTTATATTGTGTTTTACACGACATTGGCATTATCATGATATAACATCAATAGAAATACTCCCTCCGTATTCATTTAAGGGATACACTTGGCCGGGCACGGGTATTAAGAACAAGAATTGAATGAAATAAAGTAATAAAACAAGTGGGGTTGGGGTAGATATTTTAATAAGTAAAACAAGTGGGGACCATGTCATTTTAGAGGGGTGGGGTGGGGTGGAGTTCTGAAATTATTTGTTTAATAGGGTGGTGGGACATGGGATATATTAGATAGATTATTTAATTAGATGGTGGGGTTGATAAGTTACTAAAAATGGCAAGTGTATCTCATAAATAAATACGGCCAGAAAAGGCAAGTGTATCCCTTAAATAAATACGGAGGGAGTAATTCCTTGTTTTATCTTTTTCATGCTTGTAGTTACAGTTGCTTGTATTTAAGGTTCATAGTGCATAAGAATAGAGAGCTATACACTTATACTTACTGGCTGACTTGATCTAATGCTGATATTATAATTGACCGGAATGCTAGAGGCAAGTAAGAGATCCTGTACGGGGATTTATTTCTTTCAATTATTGATACCGCAACCCAAGTTTCATCTCTTGATAATTCTTCAATAGTAGTTCTCATCCACGAACAAAGCCTCATTATATAAGTCTTTGAAACTTCAGTATGAACTGCTCTCAGCGCCATAACTGTGAACATAGATAGCAAAGTATGATAATTGTTTGATTAAAAAGATGCAGCAGGTGAGTAACAAAAAGAAAGTGCATAAGATACCGATGATAGTAGGGGCTGATTCTTTTACTTCTAAAGCCTGACAAGCTTTAGATACTTCTTTAATGGAGTCACACATATATGGATGAAGAATATTTGATTCTTCAAATTCACCAAATGTGTTGAGCACCTGCATGATGGGGAAACAATAAAGACTTGAACAAAAGAGTCACCATTGCGCAAACAGTCGGCTTTTAAGTGTAATAAAAGATCAGCGATGACAGTATCACACTAAGATAATTCATTTGAAAGTCTAACAAACACTTGTTTTATAATTGTAGGCGTTAGGTTCTCTAGATCTGCCCTCTTCCTCCCATCACATAAGCCACTATCCTGATAATATGGCAAGGTAGTATCATGCATAAGGATTAAGGGCAAAGCAATGCCCAAATATCCAAAACTAAAGAAAAGGGCAATGCAAAATGGAAAAGCCAACAAGTCACTAATTAATGCAAAATTTACAACTAACACTTTCGCCTTTACCCATACTATTACCCCCATCCTGGATTAAGCCTCATAGTTCCAAACTCCCAACCCCTCACAATTAAGGAGTGTAAAAAGTTGAGTGCACAAGATTCCACCAATATATCCTTTTTATTTTTTAATAGTAATGTCCTTCGTGCTCTATCATGGAATATAAGTCATAATCTATTACTAGTTTCAGAAATGTGATAACTTCTGTAATTTTCAACTTGACAGAATAGATATCATCAGATGGCTTCCACATCCTGGACAATCTCAATGTTCAACATCAGCTTTATTGAAATAACTCCATAAGAATACCTACAAGGCTATCAAACAATCAAAACGAACAAATAACGTGTAATCTCCAGTAGGGTGAATAGAAATCTGAAGGCATGAACCATGAAAATTCACTTATCTCTCCGGTATTAACTGTACTTCCTGGTATCTTAGTGAATTAAAGTTAAGTTTATAGACCGAAACAGAAAGGAGGCTGGTAAGTTGGCGTCTAGATCTCTAGGTGAAAACACTATTTTGATTATTCCTTAGAACTCAATAATGTTTTCAATTATCCGGAAATTTACTGGTCTATGGTCATAGATGGCACAACAGCTGTAGGTTGGGCTTAGACAAGAGGATCCTAACCAACAAAAAACCCCACCTATTTAAACTGTTAACTAGGTAATTTACCCAGATATACAATCACAATACCCAACTACGAAGTTGGGAGTGATGAGAATCAAAACCCAACCTCATGGTTAGGAGGTGGGAGCTATACCATTGAGCTCCTTCACCTCAAAGTTTTGACCGGTTAGCATCTTTATGTCCCAAGTTCCCAACAGACCAACACTCTTTAGCCTTCTCCAAAGAGGTGAGAATAGCTAGCGTTAACAAAGGCTAATCCACAAGAAACAAATGAATAGAAGGGAGGATATTGAAGACAGGTAAAGAGGAAGAACTATAAGAAAGAAAATAGAACAACATCATCGCCAGGGGTGAAATAAATAGCTCTTTTCTCCATGAAGAATAATGGAAGAACACAAGAAAGACAAAAAAGAAGGAGAGGATAGACTTCTATGGTGCAAAATTCTTGGATTAGAACGGGAATCTTTGTTGGGGGATACACGGGTGGGCTGGTTTAGGTTGGGGAGGAGAAATCATCTAAGGTACTGAGCTGTGTGCCTACGGTTTCTGCTTTGGTTGCAGCGACGTTTTTATCTATCGTAACAAGGTTAGTCGGACTGAGATGTTATGGGACCATGTGATACTTTTCAGTTTTCTGTGGTCTAGCAAATGATAATTTTTTAACTTTGCTATCTGATGTCCAGCGTAATAGGCATGCCTTTTGTAACTTTTAAGAAGGATGTATTTTGCTATGTACTCTCTGCTGTGTTCAATCTTTTTAATTCATTATTCTAACTCTTATCTACAATATTCTAGCAAACAGTCTGAGTCTTCCATTTACTCCAGCAAACTTTACAGTCTTAAGATATTCATTATTTTAGCTAACTACAAGATATTCTATAGTTTCAAGATATAAAGTAAGACATAACTTTAACTTTGGAGGTCGTCATTATAGCCACTACAAGCCAACACATGTAACAACTACAACTACCACCCAATATGCTTCCAGCTGGTGGCTAGAGCAGTTTGAAACTCCAATATATGCAAGCCTTAACCTACCCAAACCATAATAGCCGGTCAGGAGAACTGCTGTAAAGTTATCCATGAGATGAATTGTAAATTATTCTATTGTAAAGTTATCCATGAGATGAACTGCTGTAAAGTTATCCATGAGATGAACTGCTGTAAAGTTATCCATGAGATGAACTACTGTAAAGTTATGTTATCCATGAGATGAATTCTAAATTATCCATCAGTAGACATGGACACGTGGTTGCTTTCCATGATTTTTTCTTTCACAGCCTCAGAGATTTTGGAGAACGTAAAGATTCTTTGACATGATAACCCCCAATTTTCCAAGAAAGAAAAGCAAGAAGTTGAAATAATCAGATTATTACTGCTACAATCACTCGACAGAGGCTTCTAGACAAGTACAACACTACAACAATGCAAAGGTTAGAAGGGAGAGAGAAGGCCTACCTTATCTTCATAGAGAGAAATTGTACTACGCATCATTCCTGAAACTTCATCAAGTGAATGACTGGAGTACTTTGCATCACCAATTTTTTCGTCAATTTTATTTGACGTAGATGTATAGGAATCAGCAGCAACGTGGGAAGACTGAAATCAGATCATAAGCATCTATTCAGTTCGAAGTATGAATTGACCATTTTTAGAGGGAGAGAGACGCGGGGGGAGAATATCCAACTTGAAACAGATTTTAACCATTACTCAAATGTTCTAAAGAAAATGCAATCTGCAATACCCTGTAATAGATGTCAGTTTTAATTCGAAAAGAAATACAACATGACTGCTCATCATGTGAACAGACTTAAATTCCGTTGCATGAAGGCCTATGATTTCGTAACTAGTCCTTTTGTATACAGTTACAGCTAGAAATCTTCTTAATGTCCTTCTAACAACTAATGTGCTTTTCCCAAAAAGACCTGCATTTGGTTGATCCGATTCTATATAGAACACCATAATTAAACAAACGAAAAGAAACATATCATGCTCGATTAAGATCCCATCTAAAAGAAACCAAAGAATTAGGAACAAACACACTGTTTTTAAATCAAAATACTATCCTGGTCTTGGAATCCTACAGACCGACACCGCATGAGAGGCATATAAAGATCCAACTCCATAGCTTTATAGCTCCAATCAGAAATCAGAAATAGC
Organism: Spinacia oleracea; assembly: GCF_020520425.1. Classification (NCBI taxonomy): domain Eukaryota; kingdom Viridiplantae; phylum Streptophyta; class Magnoliopsida; order Caryophyllales; family Amaranthaceae; genus Spinacia; species Spinacia oleracea. The sequence continues at coordinate 155,745,316 of NC_079490.1, read as the reverse complement.
TCATTAAGTTGAAAAGGAAGCAGAAAACATGAATATAATCTAGACATAGTTAGCCTGAAAAAGAGAAACTTATTTAGTAATGCGCATACGTAACCAATCAGTGAGAAAAGGAAATGTGATGTACCTTGGCAAATTTTCCACTAAAAACTGAGAGTGCTATTTTCCAGAAGGCCGGTAAGTAATGAATGAGAACAGATGTTAGCTTCTGGATGTACTTTTTTTTCAAAGCATCAACTTCTTCCCCAGTCAACTCCAGTGACTGAGTTTCTCCGGCAAGGTCAACGTTACAATTTGTGTCTGGCTGATATGGAAAAAGAGGAATGGTTATACAGTATACACATCAGTTTTCTGACCTTTGCATAGCCGCAGTTTCACAAAATCAAGGTTCAACTCACAGATTGACTAGATCCCTGCAGTATTTGTTTCCACTTGGCATCAGAGACAGCTCGTTCACGTATATCATTTTGCAATGCTTCAAGCCTTGCCTCATAATCATAAGTGCACTTTTCAAGCAAGCCTCTGATTCTTTGGTTCTGTGGTGGTAGCCTTAATAGTATCAGTTGACAGGATTTCAACCCAAAAGGTAAATAAGCAAAATAAATAACAACAGCCACTGAGTGTATGCAGCCTAGCCTTGGGGATCTGGGGAGATCAACATACTCTCAGAGACTTACACATCTAACCCATTATAACTAGTTGAGAGGCCGTTTCAAAAGACTCTTAGTGAAAGTATTATGGAAAAGTTGAAATAAAAAAGAAGGAAGTAATGCTTTATGAATATTACTCAGAATCTCCAGATAACTTGGTAAACTCACAAGCACACTACAAAGCAAGATTTGATGAGAAAGAAAAAGGTAACATAATAAATTCAACCAGTGCCTAATATGTTACGAAGTATATATTTGTTTGAACAAAGCATAAAATGAATCGAACATGGAAGAGAACATTAGATATAACGAGGTTGTAGTGTATCTAACCTGCAAGTTCAGATAATGCCACACAGGATCTGACTCAGGCTCTAGCTCCAGTAGCAGCCTCACAGTGTTTTCAAGCTATAAGAAGCAATAAAGATTAGCGACCTACTGATATCAGAATAAATTACAGCAGAGTACAGTATTAGGAGAAATTAGTGAAACATACAGACCATATTGCCAATTAAACCTCATCAAATGATGCAAAGAAGCTTTTAATTGCTAACTTCTACATAGTTGATTAAAGAAAAATCAATAGTAACACAGACCAAAAGTCAAAACACAATAAAAGTTTAAAATGTATACTTAAGAAGAATGAGGACAAAATTACAAGATTACTTCCAAATTATTGTCTAGGAATGGCGCAAAGCAGGCCTGCTAAATATTGATCTCAATAGAAAACTTAACCCAGAGTGAAACCAAATTTACCAGATCTAAAACCAACCTAACTGACCAATTTGACAAGTCTCGTGCAAAATGCACGCAGCCTCTTGTAATGCATCAGGTATAACCCGTATGGGGGAAGGGCACATTAGAAAGTGCCATAATAATCCAGTTATAGGTAGCTTTAGCAACAAGAAGAGGGTAGTTAGTTAGTCTATAAATAAAGGAATTTAGGGAAGGAGAAGGCAGATATTGATGGGAGTTATATTTTTGTTAGCTTTGTTCAGGAAGTATCAGCTACTTTGAAGCTGGGATTGTATGCTCTATTTAGTGATTTAATCGCACTGAATGCAATCTACTTTTGTTCTTCCTTAATTTTTCTTCTTGATCTTATTTTCTGATTTTCCATTCTGTACACCTTTCCCTCACTACTCTGTACAGGACTAGAGACTGTCTCTACACCTGGAAAGTGGAAATCACGTTCCAGTCAAATGGACCAACGCTTGTCCACAGAAGCTCATGAACTATGGAGATTCTCAAAAGAGTGACTAGCAGTAATAAGTAAAGGGTAATGAATCATAATGTTGCATTAAATTGTAAACTTACATCAGTTAAATCTATCTGTGGATCTTCCATAGTTTTGTAAAGTGTTCCCTTGAACTCATGCATAACTTTTTCGACCTCTTCGAGTACACGTTTCAATATTCCAATCTGAAAGTAAAACATAATTATAATGTGTGATAAAATCTCCACGGCATTTATCATAGGATGTTACTTTATCGTATTAGCCACCAAGATCTGTTGTAAAAATCATTTAGCATATTATTACAAATAGTCTTCATGCAACATTAGAAGATACTCATAACTTGGTCAACATAAAATTCTAGACCTTTTACTTGTTTACAAAATAACAAAATATCAAAATAAGGTTCTAAAAGGTACTCCCTCTAATCACTTTTAGTTGCAGCAGTTTGACTTACACGCTTTTCGATGCATAACTTTAGCCATTAACATCTTCGGTTATCAACAAGTAAAAATTAAAGAGTTGGTGCTTTGAAAACAAACATTGAGACAAATCTACTAGCACCCCACGACTATACTTTGTCTTACAAATTACCAACAATTGTGAAAAGAGAAGTTTGTGAATCGTGCAAAAGTCAAACTGCTGCAACTAACAGTGAACGGACGAGTATATCATAAAAAACAATTTCTAAAATTCTTAATTGTAATAATAAAGAGGATCTTTCTCAAATTATCAATTCACGTGACGGCAACAAAGCGCATTCTAACACCTACAAGACAGTGCTACAAAAACCGTTATTGAGATTTTATTCTATACACAACCAACAAAACCAAAACCTTAGCCCCCAACCATATGAATCAACTCCATGAAACAAGAGTCTATCTCTCATCCACGGTGATTCTCTTCCTCCATTTGTTTTTATCTAGTGCTACACACCCTTGCAAACCCACTTTCTTTATGTCATTCTTAACTTCCTCTATCCAAGTCATCTTTGGCCTCCATCTACTCTTTCCGAAATCTCTATCATCCCAACCCTCCACCTTCTACGTCTCACATATAAAAAACAACGTAGTTGATTCTCCACTATTTTATCCTCGATGTCCACAACTCCATTTTTTCTTCAATTAACTACACTCCCGATTTCATACCTGTGTTCCCACACATCCATCTCATCATAAACATCTATGCTAGACTCATCTTCTTAACATGCTCCTTCCTAAATGACCTGATCCAATGGTAATACCAGTCTAATTCGATATTCCTACAAAGTGGCTAAGTTTTACAATTGGATCTCAATTAAAGAACAAAGGTTTCTTTAACCCATTTCAAAATCCACCGGCTAAAACATTAAAAAAGACGGACCTTAGTCAATTATAATTACTTTAAGTAAAGCTCTTCGAGAATACATCGTCATTTAGCTCTATTACTCTGCAAAATCTCATCTCTTCTCATATCATCACTGCCCTATCCAAGATTTCATGTTCCTTCTTTATTCCACTTACTCAATGGAGAAACTATAGTTACTTAGGAGTATCCACTACTGTGACGTTCCACTTTAGCAGATCTTCTGTGCAGATGGGAAGACTAACACCAGAAATTCCAATCACGTTGACTTGCTTTTTGCATAGATTAATAGCTAGATAGACCGACAAAGAGATGGATGGATGGATGGATGGATGGATGGATGGATGGATGGATAGGATAGGAACACCATACTTCACATTTCACAGAGTATTTCTTTTCCTTTTAACCAAGTTCTGGATAAAAGATGCCCACTAAAGAGAAACCATACATAGAGGAATTCCAAAAGAATCTTTGACATTTTAAGTCACCCCTGCTCCCACCAGTCAGCATGAAAAAAACCTCGTTATAATATAAGCTTATTATTTTTAGCAGCAGGGTCAACAGGTCCCTTTCTAAACAACAAAGCAGAAAAATACAACTGGCTGACATACATGAGATGGTAGCGCAATTGACTTTGCCTTCTTATATTCCCTAACCGCCAAATCATGTTCACCATTGCTGATACTAGCACGAATTGTGCTAGGCAAGTTGAAAAGTGTACGAAACCTCTGAAGCATTCCTTGAACAGACCTGATCTTCTCTGCTTGAGCCTGACATACATAAATGCAAATTAAGACAATACCGCACATGGTGTGAATAAAAACAATTCAAACTAACAATAATCCTCTTACCCACCTGTCTCTCAAACAGGGGCTCAAAAGCACGGGTAGCATGTGAACTCACTCCCTGAATGATATTATAAAGGTGCATAGTCCCAGCACCCTCTGGATCTTCTTCAATTCGTTTCAACTTTGATTCAATATCTACCCAAGAATTTCCGCTGACAATTAGGCATTTGCTAAGCTAATACTACTTGCACATAAGTGGAGAGTGCTTAACGATAGCAAACAATCAGAATGTTGAACTAACATACCATCAATGGTTGTCTTGCATGAGACAAAACAATCAAAATTTTCCTTCACCAAATTTTTCCTCTGCTGAGTGCGACCTTTAAGGTCTGTTTTTATAGCATGAGCACCAGCATCCAGATCTGCCGCACTTGTATCTTGATGAATCCGAGAAAGGAACAACTTTGGATCGAACTTCTCAGAAAAATACGCCAATTTCTCTGCAAAATTCAAATTAATTTGACAACACCTAAAATGTAAATTCACAAGAAAAACAATCTGAACACAATTTATTAAAGTAATATAACCAACTCCAGTATAACACAAGTCATCTTCGCATTAAAAAAATGAAAAATGAAAGAATTAAGAGAAAATGAATTTTGGGGATTCCATTCTCGTTAACAAAAAATGATCTTCTAGGACAAAATTTTTAGCCGATTAAACTTACCTTCTTCAAATTTTGATTTCGTTATAAAATGCTATAATATTCATAACAACCTTTTCTTATAAAAAATATTACAAGTGTAGCTCGGGCCAAATACTAATATGAGGGAAAGACGAATCCAAAAAGGAGGGCTAGCAATCCTTTTGCATGAAGCATGACATAATTAAAACAAAGGTAGAATCTTAAAGTTCACTAAAAAACGCCTTAAATGCTCTCACTGTCATTACTATTCCTGCCTTAAAGTCTTCCAGCTCACAGTTTTAGGACATCTTCAAGGAATTGGCCAGGTACTGGTAGCAGAGAATCAGAGATATATTTCTTTTCTAATTAAATCAACAAGCTTCAAACCATACTCATGGTAATCTAACCAGCTCAGTCAATCTCAGGTTTTTTAAAATAATGAATTGCTTTTCATGATTTTTCTTTCCGTGCAGTTGGTGAAAATGAATCTGAAAGTAGGTATCCCAAGCTAATTAAAGATTTAAAGCCTTGAACACAAAACCAATCACTATCATGATTGGAACATGAGTAGCCCTAACGAAACTTTGTCATTCTGTGCACAGGCAGGACAAAATAGCAGGAAATGGGAGAACTCCTAACTCATTTTTCCTCACACTTGGACCTTGAGATTGCTCCCTAAGATCAACACCCACATCTGCTTCAAGAAAACAAAGAGTCTACTATTAGCAACTACAAGGTAGGTATCTGGAAGTAAATGAATCTTTCTCAAATCCTTCAACGTTGCTTATTCCCTAATACCTCCAAGCAGTCCTGAAAACCACCATCATTCCCAACAGCTAAAGTTTGGGCTCGACAAAAGACAAAGAATTTTAGAAACTTACTTTAAAAATGAAGAATATAACACAGATTCACACATCTCTAGGGAGCGTTGCTAATTCAATAAAGAATAAATGCCTCAAAAAAAAAGTCTCCAAGTAAGAAATATACCACGGAGATCATTCTCAATATTATCTCTTTCTTTGGAGGGAGAGCTGTCGGAGGTATCTGTGATAAGCTTCAATGTTCTGTTGTCTATTATCCTGCAAAATGAAGACCCTCAGGTTAGGCATAGAGTTAGGATAAGCCATGGAAGGAAGGGCGATGGAGAGGTAGATCGCCATAAAACAGGGAGGGGAAGAGATAAAACAAAAACTGTCGTGCAATGAAAATGCAACATGTATCTCATTGAATTTAGCTCTTGATGGTTTATGTTACGTAGTCGCATAACCTTAATTATTTGGCTTAAACGGTGGTTAAGTACATTTTTTTTAATAGAAGGTTATTGTATGAACAAGGGTGCAAAAAAAACCAGTGAAAATGAAATTGGGTGTCTCGCAAATTACAATTACCAGCCCTGGCCAACAATCATCCTTAGTCATTATCAGCTTCAAATTTTTTAATCGTTAAAATTCTGTTTTTTTGGGGGGGGGGGGGGGGAGGGGGTGTAAAATTTTCAAAAATCATCAAAAGGAGTATATGTGTTAACTAGTTAGAAAACAAGGAATGAAAAAAATTATATATGATGCCAGGAAAGATTACCCCAATCCTAGTGGATCAATACACTCCATGCCTCGTGGAAACGACTGTAAATTAGCCAGCCCCTTTTTACCCAATGCTGAAGGTTTGCGCTCAATTTTCGGAACCACTGGTACTGGGACTGCTCTAGCCTCGCGCATCTCTCGAACTCTACGAGCAAGCTGACAAACAAAGATCATGTTTAAGCTGATGGCAGTCCAAAGATATTTACAGAACAGAAGACGCTATCAAAAGAACAGATCCGAGACACAACGAACCCAGATGAACCAAGACGAGTGAACGAGCAAAACAAGATGGCGAGGCAAAGTACCATCTTTTAAGAAGAAAAAAATGGTTTGGCCTCGGGTTTAGAGATGAAAAATGTAGCTTCTTTACCCCCACCACCCTGGGCAAGGAGATAATACCTCATCTATATTATATTACCTCTGTTTCAATTTTGAAAGAACTTTCAGAAAACTATTACCATCAAAACCTATTTTTCCTTGTCAAAATTTGTAATTTTTTAATTTAATAGGAAATTTATTTTTATGTAATTTTTTTTGTGTGGATAGTTGTCATCAAAGAAAAAGCCATGTAGGGATTTAGATTAAGTTCAGATGCAGTTAAGACATTTAATAAGAGAGAAGTTTAACATGATCCCTTGCAGAAAAGAAATAATTCTCATTCTCTATGGAAGGAAGAAAAAGATATTGTTGTTACTGAGTAAGAACTTATTTTGTAAGATAAAACACATTCCAGGCAGCCACATGAGGCGTTATAACCCGAAGACAATAAATTGTTCAGAAAGTTTGGCGCAGGAATAAGAAAGGAATGAGAGAGATATTGAGCTGAGAAGACATAATGGGAACAAAATCATTTAACCAAAATAGAATCCACAATCACGTCACAAAAAGATGCTTGTTAAAGTTACGAACATGAGTGGAAGCCGAAGCACAAAAAAGGGATGAATACAATAATAGTTTGAAAAAATAATATAGAAGGGACAAGCAAAATTACGTAGGAAAACCTGCCAAAGAGAAGTAAGTGATCCACAAACGACGACGAGCCTGATAATTCATTAATTTAAAAGGTGATACAAGTGTTCAAAATAATCTGGAAAGAAAACCTCAAAAGGTTCCATTACTCCATTGACTCTCAATACTAATGGCCAATATCATCTCACATAGCAGCCAATAGTGTGGGTAAAAGTTGCAATTGGAATTAACACATGACGACCAAGCATTACCTTCTTCAATGTCTCAATGGTGTACCTTGACGTTTAGTGAACTTGCAGTGAAGTACATTAGTATATCAATGCTATCTCATTGGCATGTGTACAGGCCTTATATGGGAAGTGGCAAATGGCTCCAACGACTACGGAAATTATGCAATTTGATGTGTTTATTGGTGTGTTTGACTTAGGATCACAAGCTTCACTTGTTTGAGAGAATACTAAGGGTTCTAAATCAGAATTGTAGTTCCACTCACCTTAACTCACGATTTAGGACAGTTTTTAGGAGAAACAAATGTAATATCTTTTAGAACAGGCTTCACACGCCTAATCTAAGGGTTGTTTATGTGTAAATTCGTTCGTCCAACACGAAGGAAATCTGAAAATATTTTTTCAATATCATAAGCATAAAGCCAATTTTAATCAAAAGTTCAAAACTCAAAAATGATTATTGATGATCACCAATAGGCTCCTAGAACAAATAGAACTCTAAGATTCCTAAAACGTGTAGCATAACAATTCTAAACCAAATTGGACATGAACAAAGATTAAATCTACTTACCATTGGAAAACAATCCCTAACACAACTAGAGATTGAAAACATGAAATTCCAATTACTAATCACCACAGTGTCACACTACGGTCACTACCAACCAATTCAAGGACTTTAAACAGAAGTTAACTTGGCATTACTACAATATTACACAATGAGGCACATCGCATTCATTCTCAATACAAATCCACAAAACAAGCAAAACCCGAAAATTCCTAATTTACCAATCAACAACAAATACACAATCGAATTCAAAATTAGCAAATGAAGCATCAGTTTAAAGCTGAAACCTACCTCAGACTCGTCCACACGCTTCCAACTGTCAGGCTCACCACCAGCCCACAGACTATCACCATCATCCTTCGAAGCTTTCGTTCTACTTCGCCCCTTAGCACCAGCACCACCCCCGCCACCACCACCATAAGTAGAAGCTCTCGAAGACTCCTCATCACCAGAAGAAATACTCAACATCTCAACCTCAGAATCATCATCTTCATCAATAGACTTGGTATGATTCCTTTGCCTAGGGTTAGGGTTTTTACTCCCCGACGCCGGAGAACCCTTGTTCGGCGGAGGTTGGACGTAATTAGCCACCGGTTTGGACGATTTCGAGGGCGGTTTTTGGTAATTGACGTCTCTCTCAGCTTGCTCCTTCAATGCCATCTGAAGGAGCTCATCTTCGTCGAGATCTTCGCTGTCGGTCGACATTTTTGCTTCTTCTGCGCTTCAATGGAGATGATGAGCAGTGGGAATTTGGTAGATCTGATGTTGCAGAAGGTATTTGATGAAGATGATGAAGTTTAATAATAGTGATAAAAATGGAGAATGAGGGAGAATGATGGAAAGTTCAAAGGGTGGAGGAGAGAGAAAGTGATAGAGGAAGAAATTTGGAATTGATGTTTCTAAATTATAAATGCCACGTTATTATTCACTTTCGCCACGCTGGCAAAGTAGAAATTCAAATACACGTTTTTTTTATACGGAGTACTTCCCAAATTTGCAATTCCACTTGCATGGACCCGGTCCACCATAAGATTACCATAGATCAGGGTAATTAGGTAATTTTAACAATGAGTAATTATAGAAACTGTAGGTTCTGTAAAGTAACTATATCTCCAGAATAATAACTATGAACATAATAATGATAAGAATAAATATTCTATCCAAAGAGTAAATATATCATATAGAAAAGTAATTTTAACTGTAAAACAATCACTACTATATATTCATTCTTGCAGACAAAAAGAGTAAATTATAGAAACTATGGTTATGTAAAGTAACTATATTTTCAGAATAGTAACTATGAAATAAATAATAATAATAATAATAATAATAATAATAATAATTATTATTATAATAATAATAAAACGTTACAAGCTTAACAAGCTACAAAGATCAAATGAACTACAAGAAGTTGGAGGGGAGCCGAGATACAATCTGGGCCCCCACTCCTCTAGCTATGGCGAACCCGATCCTGCTGAAAATGTGGGCAGCTGCCCGTGCCCCAATGTCTTGAGCCCTGGAGTACGCCTGGACCCGCTTCAGCAAAGAAACAGCCCCTTTCTCTAATTCCCCAAAAGAAGAGAAGGAAAAAGGGAAGAAACCGTAACCCAAAGCCCTACAACGTGCCCCATACTTATTCTGCTTCCGCTGCGCTGCAACCGCCACAACCCGACCCGGAACAAAGCCTGACAACCCAGATTGCGTCATAGGGGAAGACCCAGTCAAGTCAACACACACATCCAGACCACCATCCCATGAGTAAAGCAGTATATCTGCAGGACGAAGAGCTCCATCACTCTCACTAGTCAGCCCAACATCAACCTCCTTGCGAGCAGAAATCCCCGACCGATAGCAAATATCCAAAAGGGTATCACGAACAACATTATGCCGATGTTTGATACCCACAATCCCAGCACAAGACACGGCATGATCCCCATAAATGTCCCCGTCGAAAACCCGAGAGCAAGCAGAACACGGCGTCGAATAAGAGAACAACGGAATACCCAACCGATAGCAAAGAACCGAACGATAAGTCTTACCGTTCATAGTCTGGCCTAACCCCGAGATGGGGACTGCCCGCAACCAAGCCGAGGAGTGATCCCCCTGCTGTGATTTCCATAGGGCAACAAGACGCGAAGATAAGGAGAAGGCGGAATCCGCATCAGCAGTAACCTTCGTGAAATATATGTCTGCCAATTTCTTCATGAGTCTGGGGGCAGCGATCTCACTAGGGCTACGCATAAGGTCGGTCTCCACGGTCCTATTGAAAAGACCAAGAGCATCGTCAAAGGCCGGTCCCGGACCATCAACACCTGAAAGCCGAAGAAGCGAATCCTGCAAACCAGAAGACTGCAAACGGGATGCAAGAAAAGCATAATGCCGAACATCACCAGCTGAATAAACACCCAATCCTCCATAAGAATAAGGCAAGGTGGAAAGGCGCCATTGCCAGTCACCGAAACCAGGTCCCGAAGCAGTCACGATGCGCTCTAAAGAAGCCCGCAAAGCCACATCAAAGGATAATTGGGCCGCTTCGAAAAGATGAGGCGGACAAGTGCGCATAGCAAAGTAGAGTTTAGAAACTCCAGTACACGCACGAAGAAGCAACAACTCACACTGGGGATCATTAAGCTTGGCTACAGCATCCATCAACACAACAGCCTTCGACACACGCTGCGAAACCAACTCCTTACAAAAAGAGGAATCCGTACTGACTGGGCCACCAAGCAACTTAACACCAAGCGCAGGACGAGCAATATCCGTAGGAAAGACACCCTCTAGACGACTGCGGGGGTCCTCCGAAGGCCAGAAAACCTCCGTCTTCTCAACATTAACATGGAGACCTAAATGAGGACCCTCCTCCAAAATCAACTCCAAGACCTGTCCAACCACCAAAGTGTCACCAACGATAGTGCCATCGTCCAAGTACCAAGCCTGAAGAGATAGATCAAATGAGTCTCTGATTCGACACACCAATGGATGTAGAACCAGAGAAAAAAGCAAAGGGCCGAGAGGATCCCCTTGCTGTACACCCTGACAAGACCACAAGGTATGCTCCCCATAATACAGCCGCGCTGGAGAAGAGTAGCAGAATTCAACCCAACGCGAAAGAGCAGGACAATGAAGCCGTACCTCACGCAACAAAGCCGAACGATCAACTAAATTGAACGCATTCCGAAAATCCACCAATAACATAGAGAGGCCAACATCAGCCCCACGAGCCTCAACCAACCGATTGACAGCATGGAGAATGGCCTCACCACCAGCTGGAACCCCAACTCCAAACTGAAGACCTCCAAAGTAGTTTCCTAAACGCGGACCAATCAAAGCTGCCCCGACCTTAGAAACAAGGCGCCTCCAAATAGTGCCCACGGCAATAGGCCGAATACCCCCACCAGGCTTAATAAGTGGCGTAAGAGGAGCACTAGCAATGTATCCTCCAAGCTCAGCGGGACACTTTCCAGCAAGAAAGAGATTAACAACCTGAGTGATAGCATCCACCAACTCATCAGAAACAGCTACAGCAGCACCACCCAAGCAATCCAATAATAATAATAATAATAATAATAATAATAATAATAATAATAATAATATAGTAATTTCGATGAGAACAATTATTCTATCCAAAGATTAACTATATTATATAGAAAAATAACTTTAGCTGTAAAACAATTACTATATTATAAAAATAAACAATGTGATATAGATTGTTTAAAGGTCATATATTACTGAAATATAAAAGATTAACTATATCAAAAGTAACAGTAGTTATAACTCTTGAACAATAATAAAGAAAACATTAACTACTTGGTTAGTTGTTTTAGCTACGACATTCTAATTCTTTGCATCTATTAAATAAACCATGTTAAACTCAAATGTTTTTTGAACTAAAAAATACTAATCGACACGTCCACATGGACCACGTCTCTTTTTTCCACCAACACATCATGTGCTTCCTCTACCACGTTCTTGGTTTTCATTGTTGTCAGGATTTTCTTTTTCTCCTCCTGCTTTTGTTTTCCTTGCAGAATTTATTCTTTGCATGATTTCAATTTTGGGTGCATCATCTTTGTATTTCTGAATCAATAATATTTAAACTAAGTTAATAATTTAACATTTAAATATGAAAAAATAACATAGTAACTATGTAAAACGTGTAGTTTCTATTATGCATCATATAGTAACTCTTACAATTAACGATGGTAAAATACTTGCAGAATTGCATATATAGTTATTGTTATTGTTATAGTCATATATTTACTGTCAAAATAATATAGTCACTTTTATTAATAATAACATGGAGTACAAAGAAAGATCATTAAAAGAACATAATGATAAGATAATAACTATTAAAAATATATAGTTATTATTATACATGATATAGTAGCTCTTAATATTAATAATAGTCATATACGAGCAAGGTTGTAGATATAGTTATTGTTATGATCATATAGTTGTTGTGATCATAACATAGTAACTCTTATTACTAATAACATAAAAGACAACAAAGAACATAAAAAGAACATTAAAATATACACAAAAAACTATACCAAACATATAGTTACTATAATACAAGATATAATATCTATAAATATTATTGATGGTCATTTAGTCACAGAGTTGCAGACATAGTTGATGTGATAATAATATAGTAACTCTATCCATAATACAGTAACTATATCATTAAAAATATAGAATAACATAAAAACATGCACATAACATAATAAACTAAAATACACTAGTACAAAAAAGGTATGTTGCTTCACCTTAATTGCTTCGAACCTAAACATGCTCGAAGCGTTAAGTTACATTTGCTTCGGTACTATATTCGGGACCGATGCATTTGCTACAATTTGAAATGATGTCTAGTATATTGCGTCGGGTCTAATAAACATCGAAGTAATTAAACATTAAATATGCCCGCCAAAATATTTTTGAATTTCGCCAAAAAAAAAAATGCTTCGGACCTATTCGTAAACGATGCAATATAATTCTTGGCTTAATTGACAGCCAACTACACAAGCCCTAATTGGGTCGGATGTAGAGAAGGCCCGAAGCATTTGAGCACAAATTGTTACTAATTCACGTCCGACCCACGTTTCACCACTCCTTTTAAAAATTAATTATTAAAAATCAAAACAAAACAATAAACTCTCTTCTCTACTCTCCTAACTCCTAAGTCTTCACTACTCTTCTTCACTACGCAATACTTCATTTCACCCCGTTCCATATTCTTGTTGTTTCTCCCACCGGAACCCACACCAACTCCGTCATCACCGTCGACTGTGTTCGAAGCCGCTGAAGCCCTACTCTCCGTTCTTCTGATGCTCTGCGTGCTGCCATCAGTTATCTCCTCCCCCGCGTTGTTGTCGTATAATTCTCTATGTTGGGCCACCCTCATCCTCTCACTCGTTGGTTCTCCTCTCATCGCCGCCACACACGACCGAGGTCAGCCTCCCTCAAGTCCACTGTCGTCTTGAATTGAAGCTTGCTCTTAGGTTTGAATTGAATATTTGTTTTTCATGTTTGTTTTTTAAATATGGTTTTAATAATATGCTTCGATCTTACTAATTTGAGGATTTAGGTTGTGTTTTGATGATTGATTACTAATTCAAAGAAACATATAGTCATGGTAATGAAAAATTTGGGGATTTTTTACCTAATTTGTGTCTGTTTAATTAACTTTTTTCGATTCTTAATCTCATTATCAATTTGTTGAATTCCATTTTGTTACTTTAATTAATTTTGTTAAATTACTCAATCTGTTTCCCTTAGATGGATGTTTTTTTTTCCCCAGTTAAATTATCCAATTCGTGTTTTTATTGAATATTTTGGCGATCCAAAATATGCACTTAGTTTTTGATGTGTCGAACAGTTTTAGGAAGATTTTCATGTATTGTTGTTCTTTGTTAAGATTTTGGTAATGATATTATATGAACTGGGAACAAACAATCGATAAAGTGAAAGTTCACTCAGTTAAGAAGGATATGAGATTGAGAAAGTGATGCAGAACAGTAAGCATCTTACTTGTGCACTTCTGGTGAATAAAATGCCACGGCTTATTGTAGTTGAAGTTGAGTAAAATATGAGATGCATGAGTAAAGTTTCAGATAATGATATAGATAATGATATGTAATTTTATCAATTGAGGTACTTTATTGTAACTCCTCCTCTCTTAGGATGTATTGCATCACCAAGGAGTTGGTTAGATTTTAGGTCTTAGACTTCTTCCTCAGCTACGTGATGCAAATCACAAGAAACAGTAGGAACTCAATAAGTGTTGCATTATTTAGGCTTAAATGTTTGTATAGGTAAGAACATTTTCGTTTTCTTATACAGCATGTTCTGGGGTCTTTATATGAGCCCATCGGATATTTGAGTTTGAGAATATTTTTAGGACCATCCCTTGGCGCTTATTATGATTTTCATCGATAGTTGTGGAATCATGTGATTGTAGACTTGTAGTGCGTTCTATTAAAGTCTAATTTTAAAGCATAAAACCAGTTTCTAATCGTGTACTGCTACACTTTACATGTATTGTGTTTCTTGCGCTGCATTTTGATCTCTACATATACAGTGTTTCTGTACTGCTGTGCTACACTATGATCTGATCATATTCTAATTTCTTGATATGTACTGATGCTTACTAACCTCCATTGTTGCTGCATACTTCTCTGCACTGTTGCTGCTTATTGCTCTGCACTGATGCTGATTACCACTTGCTTAATGATCTACTTGATCGGTATGGAATCTATTCATGGTATGAATTTGTTCAAATATATTTAAGTTAATGATCTCTTTGATTAGATATTAGATAGGTTAACATTATTTTTTTCTATATATATATTTTTTGCAGGATTTCAAGACCTGTACTAATGGATACATTCAGTGAAGTTTTAACTTGTTAGGCTCAATATGTTTTGGATATTATAATCTCCTAAATTCTATTACGTTTTTGGGAAAAGAAATACTATTGAAACAATCGTGTCTATCATGCTCTATCGATTTTTAATATAAGTTTGGAAGAATTTATGTGCTCATTTGAATCTCTTGAATTAATTTAACCTCAATTCTCCATTTTTTGTGTTAATTATTATCAGGTTTGCTCCATTTAAGTTGTATCTGAGGTATGATTAATTGATTATCTTTCGCATCTACAATTTCTGGCGTTTTTTTATTTATGTTCTATTTTCTCGAATGGGTTTAATTTGTATTTGGGGTTCTTGTTACGGTCTTTTCTGTATTTTCAATTTGAATGGTTAGGTGGTATCGTTAGTTAATTATATATGAGAGATTTTCAAAGGGGTATTGTTTGATGTATCCAAAAATTGACGAGTGAATTGATCTGAAGTTGTAGGAATTGGGAAAATCTTGTTTCTTATGTGGATTAATTTTTTAATTTAGAACTCCAAATCTATAGTGGTTTAATTTCTTATGTGTTCTTTTGGGGGAGGGGATCTAATCAACAATTATGAGTTTACCAGAGGTTTTATAGTGGTAGGTATGTGCTTTCCGCTATAGAAAACATGCTTAACATACTTAAAGTAATAAAATTAGACTAATGGTTGCTTCTGCCTTGTAATATACGAAGTATTAGACAAACAGGAAGTTAGACTCTTGTGTAATGCGATGTCCCGTTGTCTATTGCAGTCAAATCCCTAACAACTAGAACTTGTTTTTTGTATTGTTTCACATGAATTTGAACTCCAGTGACCATGATAATGTCGCGGACTTGTATCTCCCAAGTTGCTTATCTCCTATGGCCTTCCACCAGCTTGTCATTGAAATTTATTATGTAACCTTGGCTATGGTAGACTTGAATGATTAACCACTTGGAAGTTGAAATTGTGAAGTAGATGCATGTGTAATTTTTTCATTTCATGTAAATTAATTTTACTAGGGTGACTGACAAGGTACTCTTAGTCCATATCGCTGAATTGGGTGTACTACAAATTCTACCAGTGATGTATGCAATTTATGTGATATTCAAGAAGAACGTTGTTAGTGATTAATGTTAAGTATGGCTTAGTTTAGCTATCTACTTTAAGCTAATTCACTAGGCTTGTCTGACTGCTAATAGTATTATGATGTTAATTCACCAGTGATGTTTACATCGGCTGAGCATTAGCAGTTTGCAAAGATGTTTAGTAAATTAAAATATTAGTTGTAGATGTTCATGTGCACAATAGATAACATATATGAAAAAGAGCCAAAAGACCAATGAGAAAAAAGGCTACCCTAAGAAGTTTTTAGTTTTGACTTAAAAGCCATTTACCAAACATAAATTTTTGCTTTCCGAAGAGTTGAAAAGCCAAAATCCTACCAGAATGCTAGGAGTATCCATTGGTGTATTGTTAATATTTTTGTAAAACTTATATATTTGTTTCATATATATCGCAAGTTTGTATGTTTTCGTAGTTGATCTTTCAACTTATTCTCTTTTTGGTTTCTTATAAATGTAAGATGTAACCAGGATGGTTGTGAAGCTGATCGGCCAAATGCTTTCTTGAGAGGTCTTTTGTCGGCTCGTCTTCCTGGGATATCTCAGATTGTTCCTAAACCTTAACCTTATTTACCATTGTAGTTTTGTTTGTTTTGAAGTATTTTTATGTTTTGGACAACTTGTAAGAGCTATGTTGTTTTAGGATGATTTTATGGATTTTTAATGGTTAATGATTTTGTATTGTTTATGAGTTATATTTTGTGGTAATTGAAAACGTATTTGGTTGTGATTGTTTATTACTAGGACCAAATGGTTAGTGCTTTAGAGATATATGGTGACGTGTGGTGTAATAAATTGCCTCATTTGTCATGGAGGTGTTATTCTTCTTTTTTTAAAATTAAAAAATTGCACATATTGCTACGGGCCTATGCTTGATACCAAAGCAATTACTTCAATCAATTGATTCGGGAAAAACTATAAGCTTGAAGCAACTAAAAATTCTAATTCTTCGAATAATTGATAGGCACGAAGCAATTTGTAGTACGTTTTAATAGTTGCTACGATCTAATGACACGAAATATTGGTAGGTGCAATGCAATAGTCATCTTAATTGCTTCGCAGTTGCTCGAAGCAATTGTATACCTTCAATTGCTTCGAGTCTATTTGCTTCGCACTTAATACGAATCAATAACCCCATTTAGGCTCAAAGCAATATGCCATTTTTGTACTAGTGATAGTACTTATTTCAAAAATATAGTAACTATATAAAACGTACAATAACTATTAAAGAAAATAAACATATGGTAACAAGTCATGATAAAATAAACATAATATCTATTTCAAACATATAGTAACTATATAAATAATATAGTAACTATATAAATAATATAGTAACTATTGAAGAAAATAAACATATGGTAACAAATCATGATAAAATAAACATAGTACCTATTTCAAACATATAGTAACTAATATAATAATATAGTAACTATTGTACACATATAGTAACCATTATAATCACACAACAACTAGCTTAACATATAGTGACTATTATTATGATATAGTAACTATTGTACAAATATAGTAACCATTATAATCATATAGTCACTATCTAAGAAGCAGACAAAAATATACTTGAAATAACATAGTACATAATGTAATCGTATAGTAACTATTATTTATCAAAAAGTCACTATAAACTGTTCTTAACATAGTAACTATCTTAAACACATAATTATTGTTTTAAATTTATAATAACTTTCTAAAAAATATAGTAATTATTTTAAACACATAGTTACTGTTTTAAAGTTATAATAACTTTTTAAAAAATATAGTTACTCTAAAAACTACTACTAACATAAACACAACGAATATTCCAATGACTATTAAAATAATTATTTCGCAACATAAATTAAAGGTAACTATATCATTTATATACTAACTATATGAAACACTAACCCTAATTTCACCCAAACAACAAACACTATTTCTACCTCTTGTGCTTTGCTGCATCAATTCTTAAAGTTCACAGCCTTTGTCTCCTTTTTCTAAATTTAAGGCATTATTTCTTCTTATACAAATGATATTGTAAAGTATTTTTGGAGATTCGTCACTAGATAGTGCAACTTTAGGACCTGGAATAACATGTGATTGATACTTCGTATTATTTTCTTATACAAATATCAAATATATAGTAACTATATAAACCATATAGTAACTATATAAACCATATAGTAACTATTATTAAAATATAGTAACTATTGAACACATATAGTAACCATTATAATCATATAGTCACTATCTAAGAAGCGGACAAATACATACTCTAAACAACATAGTACATAATGTAATCGTATAGTAACTATTATTTATCAAAAAGTCAATATAAACTGTTCATAACATAATAACTATCTTAAACATATAGTTACTGTTTTAAACTTATAATAACTTTCTAAAAAATATAGTGACTATTTTAAACACATAGTTACTGTTTTAAAGTTATAATAACTTTAAAAAAAATATAGTTACTCTAAAAACTACTACTAACATAAACACAACGAACATTCCAGTGACTATTAAAAATACTATTTCGCAACATAAATTAAAGGTGACTATATCATTTATATACTAACTATGTGAAACACTAACCCTAATTTCAACAAAACAACAAACATTTCGAATCACTCAACAAAATAATAACTATTGTACACATATAATAACTGTTGTGCACATATAGTAACCATTAAAATAATATAGTAACTATTGTACACATATAGTAACCATTAAAATTACATAGTACCTCTTTAAACCATATAGTTACTGTATTACTCATATAGTTACTATTTATAATCGTGAAGTCACTGATCGAATTCGCGAAATGAAAACGATACTTCGGTAAAACACAAACATTAATTTCTTCAAAACAACAAATATTTTCAATTTTAAGTAAAAATAGACTTAAAATTCTTTAAAAAACAACAAACCGAGATGTGATCTCTAAAAATTCTTGCGAAGATTTGTAGGCGAGCGCAAATTCTTCGATTCGATTTCGGCAACGACGAACCTCCTTCTTGATCTACTACTTCCTCCAATTTTTCCTCATCTAATAGATCCAATCATAAGAATTATAAGATAATTACGAAGAAAATCGAACAAAACCTAGAAATTTGGGCTAAATTTTGAAAAGCATAGAGAGAAAATGAAAGAGAATGAACAGATTGTAGATCTGAAATTTTGAAAAATAAAAAAGTTTAAAACGTATATAAAGTGGGCTAGACACAAATCGCATTAAAACTCTTCAAAACACATAGTTACTCTTTAAAACACATAGTTACTTTAATACGCATATAGTTACTATTTAAAATTACAAAATAACTTCGCACCAAAAAAAAATTACAAAATAACTGTCACGTGACAGTTACATATGTTACCCATACAAATTACTCCGTTGCCCTGGTCCACGCTAAGTTAGCATGGACCCGGTTTATATTAGTGTAAATACCAAATTTGGGCTCTGTTTGGCAAAAGTAACTGAAATTGAGCTGAAACTGATAAGATAGTACCTGAAACTGATACGGTGCTGAAAGTAATAAGGTAGCTGTTTATATTGTCTGTTTGGTAGAACTAGTTTTGTAAGTACGTGAAATTTTTAGTAGTTTAATTGACATTCTATATATTTTAACATCTATAATTATTATGATTTTTATAATATTAGTTGATATTATACGAATGATAACTCCCTTAATATGATGTATTTACTCCGTAAAAGAGAATATTGGAACTTTTTTAGAGCGATTTCCTTCAATGTTGTTTAAAGAACGTCAAATTCCCAAAATGCGCCACTTTTTAACTTAATTCCCACCATACCGTCCACGTCAGCATTAAAACCGATTTTTTTTTTTAACGAAGCGGCACTAAACCGCTATCTCAGGTATAAATAGCGGTTTAGTGCCTGAGATTTATACATTTATACCATTTATAATGTATGACCTTCTGATTTATACATGTATAAATGTATTAAAAAAAAATCCGCTTCGTGGGTTCGACCCCTACCTAGCGCGCTTATTTATTTTTTTACATTTAATATTTATATAAATCTATTTATTTAAATTTAGAAACATTTTAAATTATTTTTATGAAAGGAGAAATGGAGATTTAAATCAAAAGGCAAACTATTTCTATTTTGAGAAAAGAAAATAATTTAAGAAAGAACGATTTCTATTTTAATTAGAGTGTCATTTAAATTTATTTCAGGGACTCTTGATGTACGTGGATTTGAATATATAGCTAATTCAAAATCAACATCATGTTTCGAGTTTAAAGAGTTGTACGACGAAAAAGAAACTTGACGTACAAGGGATCTTCTAGGGCTTAATCTTAGTCTAACCAGGATAAATCATATCTTTTAGTGTTTTAGTAGGAGTCTTAACAATAATGTATTTTATTTTATTGGGGGTCCTAGTATAATTAGGTGTTTGCTTCCTTCCTACTTAGTTTAGATTATAGAGGGTTTTAGGTTGTTATTATAGTAAACACGTTGTGATTGAGATTAGTAGAGTTTTGAGATAAAACTTATGAAAGTAGGTGAGCTACTTATTCGCCCATACTACCGTTTTATTTTGGTTTATCGTTTGGTCCGTTTGATCAAATTATATTGTTTGGTTTAGGACTGTTCGACACTAAATTAACACCTAGACTTTGTGAAGTCCGTTTGACCGAGCAAAATCATATCAATTCTAGTATTTTCCATCATTATACTCCTTTTAAAGAATCCTATAAGATCACAGTTATCAAACACCTTGGTTTGGTGTTTATGAGAGAGAAGTGAATAAAAAATAATAAAATAGGTAGAGAGATGAGTGAAAAAATAGAGAGAGAATGAAACCAAAAAAATTGGTGTTCATGAACACCAAAATTTTGCTTGGAGAGATTGACATGTGTCATATGGGGACCAAAATTATTGGTTTTCCTTTTTTTTTTTTAATAATAATTGCAATGTGATTTATGACATAGATTTGTTGTGTTAAAAATACATACCCATTGCAAATTTACAATGCCCATAAAATGAATATTGGGGGTGTTTGGTTAGGAGAGGTTTGAGGGAAAAAGAACTTTTTGGAGTGAATTACAGGTTTGACCTTTGGAAAAAGCTAATTGGGAGTGTTTGGTTAGGAGAGGATTGGAAGAGAGCTTTGGGGTGAAAAAGCTAATTTTGAAAAAGCTCAATATAGGAGTTTTTTGCAATTAGAGGTTTGAGAAAGTGGATGAAAATGACTATTTTGTCCTACTATTGCCTATAATTACAACCACTATCAACCTTGGTACTCTACGTACATATTTTTCTCTTAAAAACATTAATCACACTTTCTTTTTCATTTAACCATAATTACTAGATTCTTTTTTGTTGTAATAAGTTTTATATTAGTACTTTGAAGCAATTGAAATATATTGCAATCATGCTTAAAATGTCATTAATAATATTTATCTATTTGAAAAATATATATTATTAAAAAAAATTAAATAAAGAATAATTTTTTAAAAAAATAAATTTATTTTATTTAGTCAATGTTTATTAGAAAAATATAGAGAAAAAAAAATTAACACGGTAAAATATTTGTCTAATATTAATAAGAAAAAAAGTATGTCAATGTCCTTAATGGTTATTTTACATATTAAACAGCTAACAGCTATCAGCTAATTTACCAAACACTTTTACACAAACAGCTAATGCAACCAGCTAGTCAAATCAGCTAATGCAAACAGCTAACCGCTAACAGCTAGTCAAACCAGCTATCAGCTAACAGCTAACAGCTCTTAACCAAACAGGGCCTTTATTTTTTTATGCTCTATAAATAGACACCAATATTGATCTACTTTAGATAAAAAAAAAATCTTAATTTTCTCTCAAGGAAAACCTTATTGAAAATGTATGGCAAAAATGTAGACAAACTAGTGATTGATTAGTTATATGTCAGTAGTATGCAATATCACTTATTTAAAGGTTGTAATGATCGAGTTTTTAGGTAACAAGTTAAGTTTATTATTGAAATAAATTATATACTTAACAAATGAAGTTTTACTTAGTTCAATTTTTAAGTATTATTTTTATTAAATATTTATGAGTTGATTATAAAATTTAATTAATAAATAATTAATATGCCACTAACTTAATTAATAATGATTAATTATGCCACTAATAATTTGATTATATACTTATCAATAACAATATCATGAGATATAAATGTAGGTGGGGTATAGATGATGTAGGAGAGAGATGATATTTTTGGTGTTTGATAAATATTGTTAATGTTGAGTTTGGTGTTGGGGAGAGAGAAATGGAAAAATATTATATTTTATTAGGTTGAAGACCAAAACCAAGGTGTTTGATAAATATGCTCTAAATACCCCATTAGTCCTGGAAATTCGTGACTAATGTTCACTTGTGCCTCAGGCAAAAATATTACAAAGCCCTGAATTTTCCTCCTCTCTTTTCTCTCTCCTCTTCCCTTCGGCCCATCGCCTGCAACCACCCTGTAACACCAAATAATTCT
Source organism: Spinacia oleracea (assembly GCF_020520425.1). NCBI lineage: Eukaryota > Viridiplantae > Streptophyta > Magnoliopsida > Caryophyllales > Amaranthaceae > Spinacia > Spinacia oleracea. The sequence continues at coordinate 155,722,787 of NC_079490.1, read as the reverse complement.
CTCTATTGTAAAAACTAAATTTCCATTTAAATTATAATTAATTCAGAAAGTTATTAGTGTATTATTGCACTTGAAAACTTACGGCTTATTCAGAATGTTGCAGCGGGATAAATAAAATAACCTTCAATAAAATACTAAGGAAGTCCTTACAACTTGGAACCATTAAAGGCCCAAAAATCAAAGTCGACTTTAAATGAAATCCTAATTGAAAATTCAAACTTGAAATCCAGATAAGAAATCCAAATGAAAACCCAACAAATAATTCAATAAAGTAGAAAGCTAAAACCCAATAAGAATCGTAAAGCAAGCCACTCAAAAATCCCCAAATGAAATGATATCCAAACCTACAAAGACTAGTTGATATTGATATTGTGATTGCTCACCAATCAATATCAAAGTAGAGGTGGGTCATCACAGGGACAATAAGAATAGCCAAAGACCAACAAACACAGGAAATCACGTAATCAGGAAAAATTGAGTACAATTAAGTTGCAGCTACTAGCAACTTTGCACTATTATTAAAAAAAACAATAATTATAGTTCTGTAGGGGTCATTTTCGATCGGGTTTGAAAACGTTTTTGCATGTTGAACTTTAACGGTTTTAGCAAATTATTTAGGTAAAATGCTAAAAACGCCAAACTCGAAATAGGTTGTCAAAAATCATGAATGTACTAAGTGACTTGATTGTTTACAATCCAACCCTCAAAGGAAAGCCACTTAGAGTTTCATGACTAATGACACACTAATCTCGTACATTTGAAATCGAAATAAACTCGGGCGCCCCTACGACTTTTAATATTGAAATTGAAATAGTCGTCACCAAACCGTTTATAGTCCGTTTGGAAAGACTACGTGACTCGCGGATAACACGTTGAAATTGAAACAGTTTAGATATCCGAGTCCCGGAACAATGTACTTAATTCGGATTAACTAAGGTATGTATAAATCCAATACAAGAATCATTTTCGTGCAAATAATCTTAGCATGAATCTAATTATGCGGGTGAGCATGTTTTGTAATTAGTAAACTGTATCTTGAAAGCTCGTCCGAATTAATGAAAACCTAGTCCGATTGCTCAAAAATCATCTTATTAGTCGTGATTGAATATTGTAGGTCTTGTGTTTAGCATGGAAAATGGTGATGAAAGTAAGCATAAACAAATATCACAATAGCAAAAGTAGATTAATGAAATTAATTGCACAACACCTAAAAAGACTAGGTGTAAGTGGTAACCGATTGAATTATAAGTGCGGAAATTAAATTAAAGCGACCAAATAAGCAGGTTAAGGCATAAATAATCCAAATTACAAAGATTGGAAAAAAGACTAACTTGGAAGACTTCCATAAGCTTCTTTAATTCAACTTAATAACGATGCAATACGCTTTAAGGTAACCGAGTATTTCATACGAAGTATGTTTTTGAACATGCAGGGATACTTTTATTGAAGTTTGGCGGCAAGATCAAGTTGTTTTAAATATTTGGCTAACCATAAATCAAGAGAAAAATTAGGAAAAGGGTGATAAAACTGGTAAGAGGGGATTTAATTAATTCCTAAATGATACAGATATGATCATATGATATAGAAGTAGTTGTATTTAATTATGGAATTTGTTTTGTTAAACATTTCTGAGCAACGGCAAAGCAAGACGGTGTATGCCTCGTTGAATATTTAAGGCAGCTTTAGACATCTTTCCCTTTGATTCAGGAGCGGGTTTGCTTTGGAAAGGCAAGAAAGTCTTCCCATACATGAATGGTCTTAAAACTTGTGGTATTTCAACTCCGTCTTCCTTCTGATAGTTCTCCAGAACACAGCACAAGGTTCTTTCAGTTGCTGTCAGAGTTGAATTCAGCAGATGTACGTACTCCTTTCTTTGTTCATTGCTCTGTTACCAAACACAAATATCAAACTTCATCCACATTCACAACTCTAACCTAAACTATATATAAGTCCAGCTAAATTAGGCATAGGAGACCTACCAAGATTAAAGAGGATACCTTTTTCTGGCCATATCTTATTTCTAATCTTCTTGACTGGTAGTCTGTACAGTTAGAACACGACACCAACTCTCTGTATGCTCTAGAGGCAGGGAACCAAGCTTCCAAATCAAGCTTCTTTGAAGCTGCATCATTCAGGGCACCAGAAACAATGGCCACTATCTGATAAGGAAGGCCCAGCTGCAATAATGGCAACAGATAACAAATTAGGTTTTTTAGATCTGGAAATGAAAACATGGCAGCGTCACAAATCAGGCATGGTAAAATAGATACGCACCACCACATACTAGAGAGTTTTATCATTAACAAAATCAAAAGTACTGCATTTAGTTAGATATCCTGACCAGTTCTTGTGATTTTTTGAAGTTGAACAACACACAAAATACCAAGAGAAAAGTCAAGCACATGCCAATGAGGTCTTGGCCAAGTGTTAACACTGAGGGCCTGTGTAAGATAAGTCATAGGTTCGAATCCCCCCTCCCCCATTTGTAATTTGTATTTGTATTGCCCTTGTGGCTCATTAACACACACACACACACACACACACTCACACACACACAAAAAAGGAGAAAAACATTATACCTGCTGATAAAATTCTTCTGAGTTCTGTAACATCTCCTCGTGCATTTCCCATGATTTATTTTCAAGTGGGCTAGTGAGGCAAAACTGTTCAATTTTCTCAAACTGGTGGACTCGGAAAATTCCAAGAGTATCTCTCCCATGTGAACCTGCCTCTTTACGAAAGCACGATGAGTATCCTGCATATCTAACAAGAATAACACAAATAAGCACACAATCTAATGATTCCAATCATACAAAAGAACTAAAATTGCACCTTATCGGGAGTTGCGAAGGATGAATCCAATCGCCCAAGTGGAAAGCACAGAGTGGCTGCTCAGCAGTGGCAATAAGATATTTGTCATCTCCCTCGCCAGTTACCTATTGAATAGTCAGACAACAATGTCTCTATGCTCATCAAAAACCAAACTGACAGCAACCAACAACAGTAAGTAATCTGATTGGAAAAACATATATGTCACAAACATATGTATGATGGAGTGGCTAACTGATGCGAAAAATATTCTCAAAGCATATCTATTCAGTGTCGCAATGGTAAAACCCAAAATCTAATACTTCAATCAGATAGAAAGGTCAACAGTTAGGAGCTTAGGGCATCACAGAAACTCAGAAAGACACATATACGGAAAACAGTTATCAGGACTACAAAATATTTACTCCCTCCGTCCCTTTTTGTTTGCATAATTTGCTATTTTGGTCCGTCCCTAAAAGATTGCCCCATTACTAAAAGTGAACATGGGACCACAATTTTACTCTCACATAAAATACATTTGGCCCACCACTTTTGTCTTTCTCAATTCCACTCAACCCAATTCTCAATAAAGCATTTTTAGGACATGCGGCAACCAATAGGGGACGGAGGGAGTACCTTGTAAAGTTCTTCATCGAATTGGGATAATTGAGCACATTTTGCCATGATATCTTTCCGCATGAAGAATGGGGTCATTAATGGTGTATATCCTTTTGATGACAGAAAACCAAGACCAAAATTTATCAGAGCTTGATTTAGAAGCACACCATCGCCTTTCAAGTAAAAACCTCTAGCCCCAGCAACATTAGAGCCTGGACGTGTCATACTTGCGCAATCAACACAACTAGATAGGAAATGAAACAATAATCAAAGGGCATGCTGTTACTGAGAGATGGAGGACTGAACAACATTCTCTATAGAATTACTGAATTATGAGATGGACATTATCCTACTGAACGCATCCAACTTTCACCCACAGGAATACGCAGGACTTGGCCCTGATTACCATTAGAATATAGTGGCAAACTAAGCAAATGCTACCCTAACAAAGGCATGCTCAGATCTTCAGCAAGAAAAAGTGAAAAAGAAAGTTCAAATTCAGAAATTTTTGTCAAGCAGCCGAAGAACATAACCAAAAACAATTAATGATTTTGTTCCTGTAGATTCATCGATGGTGAAAGGCAATCACTTTGCAGAAAACACTACATTAGCATGTCTCAAGTAAAATTCCAAAAAAAATAAAGGTACTTGAACGAGAACAACAGTAACAAGACCACATTTACAATAGAGTATAAGGCATCTTAAAACTAAGATAACAGGCACCTTAGTATCCGTAAAAGCGAGGCGAGGGTTAATATAAGAAAAAAAGAACAGTTAATGGTATTATAAAAGCAAAAACAAAACAAAAAAACCCATCATCAGGTTGGAAATTTCAAAAGCAAGAACCTTTCTTTGTGTCTACTATTCCCAGAAGCTCAACAAGCTCAACATGATTTTTCAACTTTGACTCTGTTCTCTTTTCACCCCATGTTCGAATCACAGCATTGTCCGCCTACATCATCATCAAACAAGTTTGTGGACATGAAGTCAAATGATTAAACGCATTTAGTTCTAATGGAGTAATTACTTAACTCTAATGAACACCTTATTCAATCACTAAGATATAGAGAAGATATATTATCATCAACATCCATACACATAATACCTCATCATTGCTAATGGGGACTGAATCATCAACCCGATTTCCAACCAATTCCAATTTGGCATATAATGCAGCCTTAACTTCTTGAACCTCAGCGTCTTTATCGGCAGTTAATTTCTTATTCTCTTCTGTGCTTCTGATCAATTCAGATGCATCCTCACCAGCCTTCATAGAAAATCCTTAGGTAAGAAATTAGAAGATAAAGTAACGTTCTGTAAATAAAGGAAAATATGAGTACAGGGAGCAACTCACAATTTTCAAGCGTGCCACCTCTTTGTTGATCCTATTGAAGTCCTTGCGCAAGGTCTCCAACTCAAATTGACCTTAACAAGAAATCGTTTATCAAGAATGAAGAGCTAGTTGAACCACCTAGATAATTACAAGAACTAAACACTAAACATCTACAACATATTGTAATAGGCAATAGCTAACAAAGATGAAAAAGTGTAATCAAATTGACTTCCTTCGTCCACTACTGTCTAGTTGACTTTCCAATCAGAAATTAATTCAAAACAGTTATACTTCAAATCACAGCAAAACTACATTGTTTATTTTAAACTTGAGTATTAATGTGAAAATTTTGTTCCAAGTTTATCCAAAATTTGTACTTGTGCACATCAAATTCTGGTAAAAGACGGCCTAAGAACATGTTTATCAAACACCAATTTTCGGTGTTCAAGAGAGAGAATTGAGTTAAATACAAAAAATAGTTAGAGAGATGAGAGAAAAAGGAAGAGATAGTGAAACCATTTAAGAATCGGTGTTCATGAACACCAAACGAAAACCCAATTTCATGCATGGAAGACTTGACATGCGGCATACGAGAGGACCAAACAATATTGTTTATAAATGTTGTTAAATATTGTTGTTGTTGGGTTTGGTGTTTGTGAGAGCGAAAATATAAATATTACTTCGTATATTTTATTGGATTGAAGTTCAAACTCTTGGCATTTGATAAACATGCTCTAACCGATGTTTAATTCAGCCGGCTTTCTATGTTGAATCCAACCCCTTTAATCATTCTCTATAACCCATTTTTTCAATTTCTTAAGTAAAAAAAAACATCTTCAATCCACCATTACCCCAGCATTCAGCTCATAGCAAATTGAAAATTTTCCTAATAATTCAGGTCAAAACAAATTACAAGTATAAATTATCACGCTCCCAAAATTACAGCTCATAGAAAAATGAAGATTCCCCTAGAAAATCATGCACAAATTTAACGAAAGCAAACAAAAAACATAAAAATCCCAGAAAAAACAAAGTTGAAGAAAGCAATTCAGTAAAGCGAAAAGATAATTATAGAGGAGAGAGAAAGTACGTTTGCGCCATTCTTGATCGAGGCTGATAATCTCGTCGACAATGGCGACATCGGCAAAACGAACTTTTTGAGATTCGCGGATTTTATCAGGGTTTTCCCTGAATAAATTTATGTCCAACATTTTGGTTTTGTTTTCTCAGATTACACTCAAGGAAACGCTAATGGAGGCGGCAGAGGGAAGAGAAGATGCAAGTTAGTAAAGAAGGTTGCCAATGGGGTGAGTAAATTATGCAGGGTTTTGCCAACTTTGCACATGTTGTTCCAATTCGAAGTGACACCACGACACGAACGGAATAGGTTGAAAGCGGATAATTTGTTTCAAACTAGACCTGATCAAAAGTCGGGCCGGACCGAGAGAATAAAAAACTGTCAGTTGTGTCGGACCGGGTCGGGCCAAGGTTAGGGCCAATTTTGTGTGCACAAAACCCGTTATTTCGGGTCAAAATTAGCGGGCTTTTCGGGCCATTTTCGGGCCGGGCCAAATTTATAATTAAAAATGTTATTTTGTGTTGTCCAAAGCCCGTAATTTTTTGAAAAAGTCCGGGCCGGACCGGCCGGAATAGGCCGCCCAAAACCGGCTAATTTTCTGGCCGAGTCGGGTCGGTCCAGCGGGTCGGGCCCATGATGATAAGCTCTATTTCAAACTCGTTTAATTAAACATTTCAAACACTAAAACACGACATGATATGTACTTGGTTAGATGAGGGTTTTCAAATCAACTAGCTTTTGAGCCCGTTTATAGAACGGACGTTTGTATACTGGTTGTTCAGATGTCTTTTGAAGTTTTAATTAGTAAGTACTTCTGATTTTTTGTAATATATGAATTAAATAAAGGTGTAATTTGAAGGTTGGAAAATATATAAAAATTATACGTTGAATAAATATTGGATGTTAAAGGGGTGGAGTGGAAAAGACTAATGAGTATATTAGACTATTAATAACTTGATGTTGAATAAGTAAAATGGAGTGGAAGAGGCATTAGAAGTTGTAGATCATAGAAACAATAAAGAAAAATTGAAAAAAACAAAAAAACAATATGATGGATGAAAGGAGAGATGCCACATGACTTCTAATAATGAGATGCCACATGGCTTCGAATAATCTATGGTGTTCCTTTTTAAATACTAGGTATAAATTATTCCGTAGTATTAGACACAAACCTGACACATATGACTTCGGGCATTAGCTATACTAGTCTTATATGCATGCGATGCGTGCGAGATTATATAAAAACTTAAAATTGTATTACTGCCACGAAATATAAAATATTAGATAAAAAAAAATTTACAAAGTTCATATTTTAAAAAATTAAGGTTATACTATACAATCATGCATCTAAATAGTGAAACAGAGTAATAATGTGTTTACTTTAATGTACAGCGTGACAACCTTAAAGCAGTTGTTCAAGAGATCACAACAATGCATCTTCAATTCATTGTCATACACACAAAAATAAACCACACCCATATTTGACTCAAGATCGTCTCCAAAAAATTAACAAAATTTACAAAATGTTCACACTTGAAATCAGCCACAGTTCGGCCACATCATAAGCACTTAGTCTTTTACAGACTACAGGGTCTTGAGGAGTCTGCTTTGCACGTCGCTTGATTGTAATGACAGGACATTCAACATGCTTGACACATAACTCACTCACAGTATCCACAAAAACCCTGCATAACACACCATCAAAACCATAGTAGTCACACATGTATACCAAGTAGAAATATTTTCTGAAATTTGAAAGCCACCTAAATTTGAAAGCCCTTCCTGTGACCGATTTGTTACCATCTCCTTGCTTAGGATCTCGACCTCTCTCGTGGCGGAGGAGATCGACTGATAGTTAAGATGCAATGAAGTAAGTCCACAGTTGAGTTGAAGAGAGAACTGAATGTTCTTTAAGTTCACAACAAATACTTTGTATAAAAGAACAACAGGGGCATGAGGACTCACATCTAGACCTAGTACCTCATCAGTCGGAAAAGCTTAAGGGAATTAGGGTGGCAATGAACACAAACATGTGGTATCTTCCTCCATTAACATGTCTTTCATATTTAGCATAATCAGGAGTTCCCCGAGTTTCAAGTCTAGAACGACTACATCAATATTCAACATCATAGAATCTATAAATTAAGTCTTAAATTGAGTCTGAGGAGAAATTAAGGTATTCAGGTTAGAGATTAACTGAACCTGTGATATCTTCCATTAGCAGGGCTTTCATCTTTAGGATAATAAGAAGTTCCTCGACCTTCGGATCTAGAGCGACTGCATCGACAGTATAGGTTCTTAAACTTCAGTCCCAAAATGGTAGAGAGATGAAGATAGTCAGGTTGGATATTAACAAAAACCTGTGGTATCTTCCATTAGCAGGGCTTTCATCTTTAACAAATTCAGGACTACCCTGAGCTTCGAGTCTAGAGCGACTACATAAACAGTAAATGTTCTAAATTTTTAGTCTCTAACTGTAGAGAAATGAATAGTTAGTATAAGGAAGGATTAGCCCAAACCTGTGGTATCTTCCATTAGCAGGGCTCTCATCTCTGCCATAATCAGGATTGCCTCTAATAATTGCAGCAACTTCCTCAATGCCATTTTGGGTTTCAAAATCCTATCGAAAGACATAGATATTACCCGGAACTCTAATAAGATCTAAATAGTGGGTGCTAGATTTTAAACTGAAATTAGGTAAGATGTCATACCATTTGATTATTTAAGAGCCTGTTAAGAAATTCAAACCAAAATCGGAAAAAACACATCAAATCAACAAAATCTCCATAATCAATTCGAAATCTCCAGATCTCATAATAATTGTGAAAAATGAAATATAATCATCTGAAAATTAGAGAAATAAGAATTACCTCTTTCAAGAACTTGGCATTATTTCCCAAAAGGAGCGAATTTCCAAGATATCCCAAACCCAAACCCGAACCCGAACCGGATGTTGTATTCTCTACGAACATTTGCCTAAATCATATACAGTGGTCGTTTCTGGGTACGATAACGTGACATTGGGAACAAAAACTTGAACAGTACCGAAGTACCATTAATGACACGCGTATATTTTAGGTCGTTCGATTAATTTGATCTAAGGGCTACAAACGTCACATTGTTTTAAAAATATACCCTCAGTTCCTCAATATGCATTTACATGTGATCAAGAATTTACATATTCCTCAATATGCATTCCTCAATTTTACCTACAAATATACCCTCAGTTTTACCTACGAATATGCATATACCCTCAATTCCTCAATATGCATTTACATGTGTCATATTACCAAAACACATTATCCTCAATATGCATATCCAACAATGGAAAACCCTAATTACAATAGCTTATAGATCTGAAATCAACCTAATCCACCGAAAAATAAATCATACACACAGCAAAAATCAATATGTACAAACACCGATCAAAACCCTAATCGTTTGAAATTCACGTTGTTGAAATAGAATCTTCGGAAATTAGGGTCAAATCAAATCAATAGAATGAAGTTCAAAGATTTCTATAAAAATTCAAACAACGCATTAAACAGAATCATACGTGAACATAAAGACTCGATTATTTGCCTATACAAAAATTCAAACAAACGCAATAATAAACCCTACATTCCTAGAAATCTGCCTATACCAAAACCATACTTCATTATTTGCATATTCCTAACAATTTCCCGCAAAAAATATCATTTTCATATCCTACATCCCTGACAATTTCCTTGTGGAAAATATATATATTAATTACATATTAATTAATTGAATATCTTAAAGTTTCCTTGTAGCAAGAGTGAGAGAGATGATAGAAAGCACCCAAATTTCAATCATCAATCAATTGAGCTGGAACAAATCAAACCCCCAAATCTTACAAATTTGAATCGAAATTTTAAGAAATGAAAGAAATTGAGTGATTTACCAAAGAGAGAGAAGGAGAGTGATTCCGGAACTCGATTTCTTCCCCAAATTGAAATCGAAAGAACCGAGAGTTGAAAGAACATTGTCGATGCGCACAATTGCAGACATTCAGTCCTTATATGTGTGCGAGAGTATCAATCAGACCAGCCTGAACTCGAAGAAATTAAGAAATGTAAATTAGGGGTTTGAGGAAGGAGAAGAAGCTTAACGAAATGAAGAAGAAAGGTTTGAGAGGAAGGAGGAAGGAGGCGGAGTACATGGCTGCCCAGTTAGGGTGATTGAAATAAATTGTAAAAATGTGAAGGGTGTATTAGTCTTTTCCAATTGGGACACGAAAAGTGACGTTACAGATGAAGGAAATACTGCAATTGGTCCAAGTTTACATTTAATGCTAAGTCTAATAAATGTTGTTCAGTATTTATTAATAAGTTAATAATTCCGTGAGATCAAGTGGTCTGAATGTCTGGCTAGAGGCCGCTTCAGTTCAAGTGGAATTAATGAATTAATCCACAACTTACTCTTGACTGAACCCGTAGGGTCACACAAATAGTGCGTGAACGGATCAAGTATTTAAGTGAATATAATATTCATTAAGTACTCTATTTATGGTCATTCGGAAATGATGGATCTAGGTTCCAGTGGGAGCTAAAATCATCAAAAGGCAAAAGGGAATATTTTCCGGAAATGAAGATATTGCCGGAAACGGAAATATGGTTCATGAAGGAAATATAAATATTATCTAAGTCGAAGATATTTCCGAAAACGGAAATATGGTTCGTATCGGAAAATATTATCGGAAATGGAAATGTTGCCGGAAACAGAAATATTCCCGGAATCGGAAATATTGTCGAAATCGGAAAATATTATAGGAATAAATAATATTAACGGAAACGTAAATATTGTTCGAAACGGAAATAAATTCCGAAATCGGAAAACGAATGGGAAGCGCGACGTGGGAATGCTCGACGAGCGAGCTTGCGAGACGCAAGGCCCAGCGCAAGCGCCAGGCCCAACACCAAGGAAGCCCACATGAAGCAAGCACGCTTGGGCCGAGAAAGTGCAACAACGCCCAACTCATGGGCCGCGTGCTGTGGCTTGGCGCCAAGCCTTGCGCGACAACGTGAGCTTGGGCCGCACGCTGCAAGGCTAGCGTGCGGCCCAAGCTTCTTGTGCGTCAAGTTATTGTTTTCCTAATTCTACTATAATTAGATGTTAAGGGTAGATCTGAAATAGTTAGTATTTGATTATCCCTAGAATACTAATGTTGTTAGTTAACTAGAGTCCTAATATATAGGATTAGTTAATTTATTCATAGTAGAATTCTAATTCCCTATTTCCACCCTATGTGGTTCATGATCACAATTTATACATCACAATTAAAATTACCTATCACCATTGTGAGTTTCCCGAGTGCACATAATTAAAACCTTAGAGAATATTCTAGTTGGTTGAATATAAGGCGGATCCGAACGTGCTGTGGACTATCTACGAAGGGACGACATTTGGAGTCATGTACTTGTTCTTGTTCGGTTCAGGAGCAGCTAGGGAAGGCACGCATCACATAGTATGTATCCTGAATTGTAATACCTCGTATTTTTATAATATTTATAAATATATTCTATTATATTTATAAAGAATTTTACGATTTTTGGAATTTATTTAGCATTTAAATATTATTTAAATGTATTTTAATTAATTAGAATATTTATTATTTTAATTAATTATGAAACGGATTTAATTTCCGAGTCGGAAAATTTAATGGGTCACAAGTAATTTTAAAAGGTTTGGGTTTTAAATGAAAAGTCCAATTAGTTTCATTAAACGAGCCCAATCAAAAGAATTTAATTCAAGTCCTAAGCTAGCCCAATCATTTAATTCCCTAAGCCCAATTCTAATTCCTAAGCCTAGTCCATTAGAAATTGGGAGCCTATAAATAGGACTCCCCTCATTAAATGATCCCCCTTAATTTCATAAACCCTCTTTTGCTTTTCTTGCCCCACACTCCTTCCCCCTCTCCTCTCTCGTCCGGCTCTCCCCGCACGCCCGCACAGCTATCGTGCTCGTGCCCTCGTGCTGACGTGCCATCGCCTTGCACCCTCGTGTGTTGTCGCGCCCAGCGCCCAACACCTCTCTCCCTCTCTTGTCGCTCTGTCTTGCTGCTCACCCTCGCGCCCCAGCGCGCGCGCGCCCCTGCTCTCTCGCCCCTTCCTCGCGCCCAGCGCCCAGCGCCCAGCGTGTTGTGCTGCCCTTGTCCCGAGCGCGCCTAGCGTGCTGTGCTGCCCTTGTCCCGTGCGCCAGCGCTGCTGTATCTCGTCCCTTGCCGCGCGCACACACGGAACATGTGTGTGTGTGTTGTTCTTGTTCGTTGTCCAATTCTTTTCGCCCAATCACATTATATTCGTGATTGTTCCGTGCTATAGGCCGGATTGGTATAATCCTAATTCCCTTACACTATTCTATCTCAATCCCGTATTTTAAATTATAATATTATTATTGTTTTGAATAATTAAAATGCTGGGAATCGGTTATGAACACCGTGCGTTGAGGATTTATGTGTTGTGATTCATTAGGCTTGTTTTAATTATTAAAGCATGAATTTTGAGATCCGTTTATTTAATAAAGGATTGATTTTTATGATGTTAAATTGGTTTTATTGGGATTTTCAAGTTAGGGTTTTAACCTAAACCTAATGAGTCAATTGATTAGCATAATTAGGTGATGATTTTAATTATGATAATCATTTGTATTTTCAGATTTATATAAAGGCTTAAAGTGTTGATTTTTATTGATTTTAAAGGCGGAAAAAGTATGTTTTCATACTAGGGATTGGTTTTGCAAATTGAGACAATTATTTTATTGAAGAACGATTGAATTCTAAAGTTTAAATAAGGTTTAAGATTTTATAAAGTTGGTGGAAATTTAATGAACATGGAAATAATTTAAGTTTCATTATTTTGGTGATAGAAGGTGATTTCTAAGTGAGTGCTCGTATTGCAAAGTGGCCCCTACGCTTAGGTATTCAAGGTACGTACAAGTCTAGGGCGACCACACCATTTGTCAAGAGAATTACATGATTGTTGTTGATGTGAATTATATTAGGTGGATTCATGTTTATTTTGGTGAACGATCATGTGAATTATGATGTTGGATTTACTGGATTATTGATTGAACAAGCATGTTGGGATTATTATGAGTATGGATTTTATTGTCAAGCATGTTGTTCAATATTTATGCATGTATGGTTGTTTTCACATGCAAGAGATGGATTATTTATTATTATGCTATCGTACGGGATGTCTAGCATACTTTTGAGCCAATTATTCGTACCACGTTGTACTATTTATTTTACCACATGTGAAAGGTTAGCTCACGTAAGCCACCGCACATGTAGGGTTCAGTTGGGAATATTATATGAAATGAATTAGGCTTTGTCGTGCAAGGGCACAACCCTCATGTTAATGGGCATGATGTGGAATATCACTTTTGTGAGAAGGAACCTGGTAGTAATTTCACAAGTGTCTTACCTTGTGGATCACAAGTCCTAAAGCATTAAAATAAGATCGTTTTGGTTGTTGTTTATTAATTTTATGTGTGTATGAGTGTTGAGTCTTGAGTTCACCTTTAATAAAATATTAATAAACGTAAAGTGCAACCAGAACAAGCTTCAAAACTCTTGGAACGTATATACCTTGAGTATGAACAATGGGGGGAGACTTGCCGGAAAGCTTGATCTCCTACTAATGATACAAGACGTTGTTTCATTTATATTATGCGCAGGAATTCCATCGGTATGACCCGACACTCGGTATGTCCCGATTTGATTATTTATTATTTGGTGTATGGTTGGCTCCCATCACCCTTCCTTTATGGAATATTTCTTTGGCCCGTTCGAAAGCTTATTCTAATTAAATTGTGAGTCAAGAGTTGAGTCAAGAGTCGAGTCTTGTATTCATGATTTGTTTGTTAATTCTTAAATGGCTTTTGCATGTTGATTAACACTTAGTGAGTGATGCATGTTTATAGTTTTGTTTCGCTCTATTCTTGTAAGTGCTCAGCGTTTGCTGACTACGTGCTTTGTGTTTTTGGTCATGGCCTTTGCCTTATGACCCTATGATGATCTATCATTTGCACTTGCATTGATGGGGAGTAGAATAATATAGCAGGTTGGTAGATCGAAATCATGTGGCTTGGGATGATTGAGAGAGTTGCATGCTTTCGTACTTTGAAACCATTTTATTTATACTTTAATTATGTTTGAATTCGTTGAACTTTTATACTTTGGTTTTTGGGCCGTCATGGTTCCAATTTGTAGGAGGCCTCGGTAATTTATTATCTATGTTTTTGAAAAGTTAGTTGACAGTAAATTCCGCTGCGTAATTCTGGTAATAGCCTTAACCGTTATCACGGTGGCGGTAATACTTTAGTAATCCCTTTATTTAAGTTGGAAAATGATTTTATAAAAGCAAGGAATTATTAGGGTGTTACAAAGTGGTATACTAGAGCTTAGTTTCATTCCTTCTTTGTAGTAAGCAATATTACAAAGTGGTAATCGGAGACTAATGCGGAACTTTAGGATTTTTAAATATTATTTTCCTAGCTGTCAAAAAAAAAAAAAAAAAAAAAAAAAATAATATTATTTTCCTAAAGTAAAAACGTATTATTTTGAGTACTCAATATTTTAAAGGTCAAATATCAATTATTTTGGGTCGTTTGAAATAAGTTGAAAAGTTTGAATTATTATTTAATTTACTTAATTTTTTCCGAAATTCATTTTATTTATTCGATATTTTCAAATTAAATACGAAATATTTTTTTTCGGATTTTCCTTTTAATTATCCGAATTTATTTTATTTTATTTTATTTATTTATTCACTCGAATTTCTTTTTCGAATTTTTCGGATTTAATTTTTTTTTTCTTTTCGGATTTCCTTAATTATTATCCGAAATTAATTTGTTTAATTAATTAATAATTCTTATTAATTTTCGATTTTTAATTTTAAATAATTTCAACTAAGTTAGGAGTTATTTCTTAATTAATTTCGAAAATTAATATTATTTTCAAGTGAGGAATGGGTAGATTAAGAAGGGCATATTAATTTAAGAATGCATATTATGTGACAATGTGATTTATTAATTGCCATGTATGTGTCTTAACCATGTTTTATCTTGCTTTATGTGATTAATTGCATCATATTTCATGTTGAGCATATACTTGTGCATTGAAATTGTATGGCTCCACGAACTACCTATTGTATCCTTTTTGGGTTGGAATTTTTATGGGAACGCGTTAGTAAGACTTTTTAGTTGTGAATTTTCAGGAATTAAGGATGCTACCTTCTAAGTTCACCAGTCTAGGATACTTAGAGAAGATGGATAACGAGACTCCGCACATGTATGTCCAGAAGATCGTGTTTGCTTGCAACTATTTTGCTTCGACCAAGGATATTCCCCACCTTAGGCACAAAGATATGATGGCTAGTATGGTTATTCATTGTTTTCCCCATAAGAACCCTTACATAGACCTTAAGGACAAGTTCAGTGACATGCATTTTAATGATGGTACCCCTAATTGGTACAAATATGGGACTGGAGATGGTAGGTGGAAGTATGATACTGAGGTTCTTACTACTATCTTAGAGGTTGCGGAGAATAGCTATGAGGATGGGAAGTACTCTGCGGGTCTAGGTATGGGCTATGGAGGAGTACGTAGAAAGTGATGGTGAGGATGGCATGATCCATGATGAGCAAGCAAATGATGTTGAGGAGGACGATGATGATGATGATGATGTAGTAGAGATTGAAAATCCTAATCCTATAGTTCCTGAACCAACAATTGAGATATCTAGTGGATCTGAGGATGAGCTTGAAGAGAACAATGTGGTTGAGAGTGAGCCACAACAGGATGATGAGGCTATGGATGAAGACTTTGATCCGGAAGAAGACTTGGATGATCCTAATGATCAAGACTTTACTCCAGAGCAATACAAGGAAAGAAATGATCGTCGTGATGACATTAGTCTTTAGAGAAATGTAATCCTTAGTTATTTATTTTCGTTGAATAATAAAGTGGCAAAGATACTACTTATGGTTGTTAGTTCTGTTATAGTTGGAGAAATAAAAGTTATATCATTGGTGGATGTAAGACCTATTCGTTGAAGCATTAATAAAAGCATAGAATTTCCTTTTCGTTATCTCTTAAGTTCAATTTTCAATTCTAAGTTTTGTGGGTATCGCAAAGGGATTAATTGTTGTTTCTTCAATGAAATCTTATGTGCAAGGTGGTCAAAGTAGCAACCGTCTAAACTACATGCATCAAATAGTTGGGTGAGAAGGCCCAAAAGTGGCGCCAACTCCCCCTAGGGCACGTGTGATTGTGTTCTTGTTGTGAGTGGGTTCGTTGTCGAACTAGTGCCTTAGTAATGTCATGTCCAACCAATATTAAAGTTAGTCTTCTATTTTATTCAGGAGAAGGGTTATGGCTAACCAAGAGATTCTGAAGTGGTTAGACAACTAGCTGAGGTAGTTCGAGACCTAGCTCAATCGAGAGCCAACCCAGTGCATGATCCGGCTGGGGAAATGTTTAAGAAAATATCTCAAAGCAAGCCTCCATTGTATAGCGGAGAGATTGAACCAAGTGTGCTTGAAAACTGGTTGAGAGAATTTGATAAGCTTATTGTAGCTGTGAATTGCCCCGAAAACCTTAGGGTGAACAGTGCTGTGTACTACCTGAGAGGTGAAGCTGATCTATGGTGGCAACGATGTGAGAATACCCTTAGAGCCACACCTAACTTTGGGTGGGAAGCATTCAAAACCGCATTAAGGAACAAGTTTTACCCACCCTATCTGAAGAAGCAAAAGGCGTAGGAGTTCATCGAACTCAAAATGGATGGTCTGTCTGTAACGGAATACCATTCTAAGTTCATAGAGCTGTCTAGGTTTGCACCTGAAGTGGTGGCAACGGAAGAGCTCAGGGCTCAAAGATTTGAGAATGGATTGACCATGGACTTGCAATTGTTGTTATCTGGAGAGACCTTTACCTCATTAGACACCCTGTACGGAAAAGCTGCTCACCTGTATGGGTTACAACAAAGGAAGAATGGGAGTACTGAAAAGAGAAAGGGTGGTGGAAACTCGAATCAAGGGAATAACCATCAGAATCAGGGGAATTTTAAGAAGCACAAAGGGAATTGGAAATTCCAGTTTAGAGCTAACAATGGGGGCAATCTCAACAACCAAGGTGGTGGAAATCAGTCTGGAAGGAATGGAGTAAGGACCTACGACTGTAGGCGCTGTAACATGAATCACCCTGGAAAGGATTGTGACGGAAACTTAGTGACTTGTAGATTCTGTCAGAAGTTAGGCCATAGGGAGTATCAATGCTATTCTAAGAATGGAAAGCCTAACCAAGGTAACCACAAGAACAATAATCGGAATAATCAGAACCGAAATGGGGGAAATGGAGGTGGAAACCAAAGGAATTACCAAGGTGGTAACAATGGTAACAGCAATGGCAATCACCAGAACCATGGAAAGCCTGGAGGAAACCAACAGCAGAATGGGAACCGAAACAACAATGGAAACACCAAAGGAGGTGGCTATAACAAAGGAGTTGCCCAAGGGAAGATGAATGTGATATCTAGGCAAGAAGCGGAGACTTCCTCTGACGTCATAGCGGGTACTTTTTCTATTAATTCTGTTTTAGTTAAAGTTCTATTTGATTCTGGTATGACGTATTCTTATATATCAGTAGACGCTTTGGGGAAATTAGGGTTGAAAGAGCCTGAAACAATTGAAGTACCTATAGTCATACCTACTGGTAGCGTAGTGAAGTGTACCAAAATCCATAGAGATGTGCCTTTGACCATAGCCAAAACCGTGTTCTTATCTAACCTAATCGAGTTTGAGTTAGGAAGCTAGATGTAGTTCTAGGAATGGACTTGTTGGCCATGTTCAAAGCCAAAATAGATTGTGAGAAGCAGAAGGTTCACTTGAGGTCTAGCCTAGGAAAAGTAGTGTCATATCGTCGTTTTGGTAAGCCTAAGAACATAGGGATTATCACGGCAATGGAACTCGTGAAGCTAGTCGGTAAAGGGAACCCAGTCTTCTTATGCAATGTGAGAAACCTAGAGCATGTGATCAAAGATCAGCCTGAAGATATTGCAGTAGTTAATGAATTCCTCAATGTGTTTCCAGAAGAGATCCCGGGGATGCCTCCCAATCGACCTATTGCAAATTCGTGCGATTATTTGATTATATGTTCGCAGGATTTTCGGCACTTTTATCAATAATGGTCGAAATATTATGTTTTTATAGTGAATTTCGCATGTAAACGACGTTTTAAAATTTTGACAAAAATCATAGATTTGATGCCGAACCCATAATTCCCAAATTTAAAGCCTAACTATGACGTTTCAGAGGTTTTAGTTTTTCGATTGCAAAATTTGTAATTTTTATGATGTTAAATTAAATATTTGCGAATCTTGTATGTAAATCTTGAATTTATAATTGACCTTTGTATATGTTTAACAATTTAAGGTCTAAATTTGTTAATTATACAACCTAATTTGTAATTATAATTAATTTGTTGAATTTCAAATTATTTAGAATTTGTTTTGATTTTCATAATTAATTAATAATTTAATTGGGATCGTATGATTAAAAAACCACCATAAAATTTGTTAAAGTTTGGAAAATTTAAAGTTCTATGACCTAGATTTTAATTCCTAGAAATCATGTAATCGGAAATTGATTTGATTAATAAATTTTCGATTTTCGCCTAAATTTATGAAATTAATATGGATAATTAATTTGTCGTTAAATTTAATTATGAAAGTTTCAATTTTTATTATAAATCGTTCACAATCTTGCACGCACGAAGCAATGGAAAGCTAAGTGTTACCCTTAAGGGGTGTTGCAATGGTGCGGGCATGCGACGACAAGCAAGGGAGCTCGTCGCCCATGCGGTGCTATGGTAGCGAGCAAGGCACGAGCACGCGCGCGAGGGCTATGGCCTGAGCAGTGTGCGCGTGTGCAAGTGAACGAGGGGCGAGGCAAGCATCAATGTGAGGGCGAGAGGCAGGGCGAGCGGTACGCCGCACAAAGGAGCTAGCGTGCGCGTTGCGCCTAGCTCCTCTGCCTAGCGCGCGCTCTGAGCGAGGCAGCGAGCACTGGCTTATGCCACACTGCTGCGATGCTTATTGCTCGATGCGATGCGATGCTACGACCAGCGAGCAACACTAGTGGAAAAAGGCCAATTTGCGTCGGTCTTTTAAGGCCATTTGAGTCGCACATTGTGCGTCGCAAAAGGTCTCGACTGCAATGACTAAAGTCATTTGCATCTGCGACGCAAATGAGGGTCATTTGCGTCGCACATTAAGCTAATGTGCGACGCAAATGACTTTTCTGGCACCATGCTGAAAAGTCATTTGCGTCGCACATTAGCTTAATGTGCTATGCAAATGACTGTTTGGGCGCAAAAAAATAAGTCATTTACGTCGCACATTAGCTTAATGAGCGACGTAAATGATTTTTTGGGCGCCAAAAAAATAAGTTATTTGCGTGGCACATTAGCTAAATGTGCGACGCAAATGACTCTTTTTTTTTAATATTCTAGTACATGTATATCCATAAAAGTAAATTAGATGGAAATTCCGACATGGTCTCCTTTGAAATTAGACCCTTCCCAATACTGGGAATGTTATAATACATTTATAAATACCTGTCACAAAATTTTACAACCCAATAAAAGGCAAATTCGTCATTGTTCAACCAACATGTTACAAGAAACATAAATTATTACAACAAAGGTAGCTAGCTAGAGATCGAGTTCATTAGTACAAATTAAGCTAAAATTTGACATTGTTCATAAAGTAATCTGCCCAAAAATCTTTAACCTCATTAATCTCCTCCGGTGAATAAGGCAATGTTCTTGAAAAATCCTAAAAAACACACAAGTGTAAATAATTCAATTTATCAACGATCAATAGTTTTGTGTACTTCAATTTATTAGATAAAGTAATTTATGAGAACATACCGTAGTAAGATCTTTACTATTACGATGATTCATTATTATGTCGAACGTAAAACACATGACGTAGTAGCCACAATCTAGTGATCCCAGTTGTTGGGGACACTACATGCATTAAAATAAATAACACAAGTAAAATTTATATCAAATTGTATGTTATAATTTTGAAAAACTTGATTTTTAGGTAAATAATAAACAAATTATACCTGTGCTGGAATCCATGTTAATTTAGTTCCCTTAGATTGTCCACTTAGATTGTCCACTTAGTCTCTTGTAACTCCGAAAAGCACTACGCATTTGATAAAAAATGCAATCATATATATTTTATCTACACATGTAAATGCAAAGAATATTTTACATGTAAGTGCAATTATAAATATTTTGTATCACTACTTTACTTGTTTAGTTGGGTCATATTTAAGCTAAAATGACAGTTTCGAACCCGAATTTGAACTAAACAACCTAAGAATTGTTTTCAAACTTATTAAATGTTTATTATGCATATTTATCACTTTCTAAGACTCATTCCAATCTATTTTTTCACATTTAAGACTCATTGGATTATTATAGGTCATATTTAGGCTAAAATGACGTTTTCGAACCCAACTTTGAACTAAAGAACCTAAGGATTGTTTTCAAACTTATTACATGTTTCATATACATAGTTTTATAGCTCTCTAAGACTCTTTCTAATCTATTTTTCCACATTTAAGGCTCATAGGGTCGTTATACGTCATATTTAGGCTAAAATGACATTTTCGAGCCCAACTTTGAACTAAACAGCCTAAGGTTTGTTTTCAAACTTGTTAAATGTTTAATATGCATAGTTATCATTTTCTAAGACTCATTCCAATCTATTTTTTCACATTTAAGAATCATTGGATCGTTATAGGTCATATTTAGGCTAAAATGGCGTTTTCGAACCCAACTTTGAACTAAAGAACCAAAGGATTGTTTTCAAACCTATTACATGTTTCATATACATATTTAAAACTTTATATTACATGTTTCATATGCATATTTGTAACTTTCTAAGAATCATCCAATCTATCTTTCCACATTTAAGGCTCATTGGGTCCTTGTAGGTCATATTTAGGCTAAAATGGCGTTTTAGAACCCAAACTTGAACTAAAGAGCCTAAGGATTGTTTACAAACTTATTACATGTTTCATATGCATAGTTATAAATCTCTAAGACTCTTTCTAATCTATTTTTCCACATTTAAGGCTCATAGGGTCGTTATACGTCATATTTAGGCTAAATTGACATTTTCGAGCCCAACTTTGAACTAAAGAACCTAAGGTTTGTTTTCAAACTTATTACAAGTTTAATATGCATAGTTATAACTTTCTAAGACTCTTTCCAATCTATTATTCTACATTTAAGGATAATTTGGTCGTTCTAGGTCATATTTAGGCTAAAATGGCATTTTCGAACCCAACTTTGAACTAAAGAACCTAAAGATTGTTTTCAAACTTATTAAATGCTTCATATGCATATTTATAACTTTCTAGGACACATCCTAATCTATTTTTTCACATGTTTCATATGCATACTTTACTTGTTTAGTGGGCACTTTAATCATCAAATTTCTCTTCTTCTGTTGAGAATCAAATACGACCTCCCGTTTAGGCAAGCATAGAATTTGCATGTTGATCTTCATCCATACCTGATGCTACTGCTGTTTGGAAAATCATCAAAATTAAAGTAAACAAAAGCAGGATTTTAAAAAAGAAATGGTCTGGAACAGATCAGATCACTGCACAGTTCTAATCAGAACTGATCAGGTCTGTGCACTGATCTTCACAGCTCAGATCAGAACTGTGCAGATCAGTGTACAGAACTGATCAGTTCTGATCAGAACTGTGCACTGATCTGCACAGAACTGATTTGAGCTGTGCATATCAGTGCACTGATTGAAGGAAATATGTCCTTCACCCAAGGTGCATTAAGTCTAATACCAAGGTTCAGATTAATTGCGAACAATTAATTCAGTGTGATCAAGTGATCGGAACAGCTAGCTGGAGCAATGCTTCCGATCAGTGAGTTCTAATGGATATTGAACTCACAACTTACTCTTGACTGAACCTACAAGGTCACACCAATGACACGTAACAGATCACCGGATTAAATGAATCGGAAATTCATTTAATAGCTTTTCGGGAATTAGTTGGAAACGTATTATACGATACGACCTTTGTCGGAATCGTATATCGTATCGCGAATATTCGTAAGCTGGGCGACACGAATAAATCGTATCGTACGACGGTGATTCGTCGTATACGAAACGATAAATAATATATCGGAAATATATTAAATCGCGAATACGAAGGGCATCGGAGTTGCCGGCCCGTCGAGCCAAGCACGTAAGCGTGCAAGGCCCAACGAGCCAGCAAGCTCGCGAGCAAGGGCGAGCAAGGCCAGCCCATTGGGCGCGAGCACGCAACAGCACGCAATAGCGCACAACAACGACGAGCGAGCAAGGCCCACGGCCCAGCTGCTCGGCGCGCGCGCTGTGGGCTTCGGCCTGCAGTGTGTCGCTGGGCGCGGGCGTGCGGTCCGTGTTGCTTGGCTTGCACGGCTTGCTAGCCGGCCTTGCTTCTTAGCTTGGTCGGTTAGTAAGGTTATGTAAATAACCTTACAACCTAATTTCCAACTAAGCACAATTCATATTACTCAAACCCTTGAGACACAGAGAACCCTAATTCTCTCTGTGCCTCCAAAGTGAGTTCTTCCCGAAAGCAAAGTATCTTGATTAATTGTCTAAGCTACGATTATCAAGACGGATCTGGTCGTGTTGGTGAACCAAGTAGAGGAACGACAAGTGGATTTCTTTGTTCGTGTTCGTTGACAGATTATTGTGGAGAACACGCTTCGAATGTAAGTATGCTTAATCTGTGCTTTATACATGTTTCCTGGCTTTGGGGATTGTTCCGCACATGTTATTATGTTTAACTGTATTCCCCTACAGTGGTATCATGAGCCTTATGTATTCAAAGCATGAATTAGCATGATTATTATTGTTTTTGCATCTGTCGAAATTTTGGATTTTTTGTTGATTTTTCGGAATATTTTTACGAATTATTGGATGAATTGCGTATAATCAGGTCCGAAATAAAAAATCATCGCTTTTTCAACTTTTAAAACCCTAATCTGATGGAAAACGATTTTCTAAGATCAACTCATGAGAATAGAATTGCGAAAACAGGCCTCGAAGTATCGTTTTTTGGGCGTTTTTGTTAATTTTTCATTAAAAATTAAAAGTGTCGGACAATAATTCAATAAAAAGGTCGACCTAAACTACTCGGAATTGCTTGAAATTTTGTCACAATGTTTCTGGGTACATGATTGATCTATGGTAAAAATTTCAGATTTTTCCAATAAGTATAAACCCTAATTTTGCCTTTCCCCAATTCGTAAAATTTGAAACTCTAATTGAATTTTAATTAATTTTGGTTTAATAATTCGGTTAATTGGGAAAGGGGATATAATTTCATGGGTGAGTGGCAAATTTTAAAAATTATTGAATTAAAATTTTGAATGGTTTCGTTAATTTTAATCGCACTTAAACCAAATTATTAATAATCTGAAATTTAATTGTTTATGAACGATTTAAAGCTTCAGATTTTATTAATTAAAAGTTCAAACTTTAATGTTGATTCGTTCGTTCATAAAAGTTTGAATATTTTTAGCCCTTGATTTAATAATTTTACGAAATTAGATTGTCGTTAAAGTTTATTGAATCGTTAAAAATCGTTGTTTTTCGAAAATAAAAATCGTAACTTTTTTTTTTGAAAAATAAAATTAATGCAAGTTCGTGAATTAAATTTAATTTTAATTAAGTTGGTCCGTATTACGAACCAAAAAGGCACGAACATGAGCATGATGGAAGTATGGCTCGTCGAGCCATACAAGGCCATTGCGCTTAGGCCGAGCCATGCGACACGGGCAGCAACAGCTATGCTGCGTGCCTCGTGCGCGCTAGGCGAGGAAGGGGCAGGCGAGGGAGCTTGCGGGGCTGCGACGAAGCGAGGCGCAAGCCTTGCGACGTCTAGCACACACACGATGCACAACACGCAGCGCAGGGGCAGCATGGATGCGGGGACGCGGTGCGCGCACGCGCGATGGGGCTGGGGGTGTGCGAGCCTTGCTCGTGCGCTCTTGGGCCTCACGCAAGGCGGGGCTAGGCGCAAGCCTAGACCGATTAAGCAATTGGATTTTTTTTAAAAATCGTTTAATTCGTTGGGCTTCGTATATTTGCATTAATTTGGGCTAACGGGATATTTAATTTAATATTTTATTTTCTTGGGCCGGGCCGCGAGTTTTAATTTAATATTTCATAATTAATTATCCGGAATAATTATTGGTTTGAGTGGGAGCCACTAAATGAAATTAAAATGAAATAATTATTTTAATTATTTCGTAGGTCGCATTATTTTAATTAAATTCAATTTTAATTAGAATAAAGTCTAAGGATTAATAATTTGGAAATTGATTAATCTTTTAGGACGCGTTTATGTGAACGTGAATTTTAATTAATTCATGTAAATACTTGCATATTAACATGGGCCATTCGTTTTAGCATACGAATGGGTGAATGCATAGAATATATATTTTATGCAATGCAGGTACTCCAAGTGACTAGTATGGCCAATTTAGGATAGTTAAATACGGTCTGCGTACCGTTCTATCTTTGAATGTAAAGTTTTAAATATGGTCTGCGTACCATGGAAATTTTGATGTAATTTTATTATTTTCAAGTATTTCTAAGTTTAGAACTTTAAGTTAGCATTTGAACGAAGATTCAAGACGATGCCAAGCTAACAAGGAGGTGATGAAGATTGGATGCTTCAAGACAAGATGTTTTGGGCCAGACTAGATCACCATTTATTTATGCAATTTAATATATATATATATATATATATATATATATATATATATATATATATATATATATATATATATATATATATATATATATATATATATATATATATATATATATATATATATATATATATATATATATATATATATATATATATATATATATATTGTTGTGGGCAAAATTACCATGCCTTCGTGTACCAATGAGGATGTGACACATGACACGTATTACGCCCCCTAAGCAGAAATCATACGAAGTCTACTCCGGAGCATGAGTATTAATCTAGGTATCTACAATGTATGTATTTAAGTGTGTATAAATGTATGTATAATACCTATACCCGGAAAGGGGCTTAATTAGTATGTATCCCAAGTGAATGACTAAGCACAATAGGCCCAAATAGCCCACTATTGCCAAAAGGGGCCAAAGAATTGTAAGGAGAAAGGACACATGTCCTCCTCCCATTCCCCAGCCAATCATGTAAAGGGAATATTAGGTCATTCCCACAAAAACCTAGTACTATAAATAGTCCCACTTCCCTAGAAAAAGGGGTCACAATCAATACATTCAAGAGCAATTGCTGCTCTGCCTTCTCTCTACTTTCTCTATAAAAATACAATCTTGTTAAATCCTTAAAAGTTACCGGAAAACCTCCAAGGTATCTCACCGGAAAAACCCCACAACATATATATATATATATATATATATATATATATATATATATATATATATATATATATATATATATATATATATATATATATATATATATATATATATATATATATATATATATATATATATATATATATATATATATATATATATATATATATATATGCGTGAATGTATGAATGTATGTATGCTTTGCATGAACAGGTTGTTTCTTATGAATCGATTAGTTTTAAGTTCACTAAATAATCGAACCAACATAGAAACAACTAGGTCCAAGTAATATTGAGTTTAAAAATTGCCTTCCAAATCAACACTTACAAAAATCTAGGGATCTAAGATAGTAGGTTTACGCTAAAGCGAGGTGCTATTTTAGTTGACTTAGGTGGTAAGGCGTCCTAAAGGAGCACGTTGATTGTGGTTGCAACTCAAACAACAATGGCATTAAGTTGTGGCAATGGGATAAATTATGGCATTAATTTATTAACCAAGAGTAATTTGGAGATTACTAGCAATAGGTTTTGCTTACCTAAAATCTTAAACTACTTAAGACATGCTAAAGCTGCTTAAGGATTTAGGACTTTTGGGGTCTTGGAATCGTTTCATTCATTTTGGACCATGTTTTTGCTTTTTGCATGAATGAAATGTTTTTTAATAGCTTTAATGATTGCATGTTTTTGCTTTTATTTCAAAGTTATTAAATTGTATGAATGGTTATTTATTGCAAATTCTTTTCGATTGTAGTAATCAAATGGCCGCGAACAATAACACTTTCAATCTGCGTTCAATTCTCGACAAAGAGAAGTTGAATGGCAACAATTTCCTCGACTGGCAAAGGAACTTACAAATAGTTCTTATGCATGAGGAAAAAGAATATGTCCTTGAGGAAGAGTTACCGCAAGAGGCTGGGCCGGAGGTAACTCAAGCTGCCCTTAATCGTTGGATTCAGGCCAACAGGGATGTCAAATGTGTGATGCTTGCATCCATGAGTCCTGAACTTCAGAAAACGTTCATTAACTCGGATGCTTACCAAATCATCTCGGAGTTAAAGAACATGTTTCAGGACCAAGCCAGAATCGAAAGATTCGAGACTCAGAGGTTGATCATTGAGACTAAGCTCAAGAAAGGAGAACCAGTGAGCCCACATGTTCTTAAAATGATTGGACTCTTTGAGAACATGAGAGCTCTAGATTCTGACGTCTCAAATGAAATGGCTATTGACATCATTCTCTATTCGCTTCATAATGGCTATGATCAGTTCAAGTTGAATTACAACATGAACAGCATGGAGAAATCTCTTACTGAGCTTCACGGTATGCTGAAAACCGCTGAAAAGACGCTCAAGCAAGAGAACACGCACGATATGCTTATGGTGCGTAAGGGCAAGAACTTCAAGAAATCAAGCAAGAATAAGGGCAAGAAGGGTAAGGGCAAGGCTTCGCCCTCATCCAAGTCCAACGGCGCCAGTTCTGGTAAACAGAAAAGGGCGACTCGTTCTCCTGCCGACTCTGAATGCTTCTACTGCAAGAAGAAGGGGCATTGGAAGAGGGATTGCTTGAAGAAGAAGGACGATGAGAAGAACGGGAACGTTGCTTCTCCTTCAGGTATGTATGTTATACATTGTAATCTTGCTAATTCTACTTCTTGGGTATTAGATACTGGTTGTGGCTCACACTTATGTTCCAATTCACAGGGACTAAGGAGAAGTAGAAAGCTTGATAAAGGCGAGATGGATCTACGCGTGGGAAATGGAGCACGGATTGCTGCATTAGCCGTAGGATCTTATTTTATTTCTTTGCCTAGTGGGTTTGTTTTGGAACTAGAAAACTGTTACTATGTTCCTAGTATCACCAGAAACATTATTTCCGTTTCAAGTTTGGATTCTAAAGGTTTTAGTTTTCAATTTAAAGACAATAGTTGTTCTTTTTCTTTGAATGGAATGTTTTATGGTTCAGCACAACAAGAAAACGGTCTTTATGTGCTAGATACGAGCAAACACATTTATAACATAAATACCAAAAGGGCTAAAACTAGTGATTCAGATCTCACATTTCCGTGGCATTGTCGATTAGGCCATATAAACATAAAGAGCATGGAATTACTTCAACGGAAAGGAATTCTAGAATTATTCGACTTAGAGAAGATTGATCAATGCGAATCTTGTTTACTTGGCAAAATGACAAAGCAACCTTAGGGAGAAAGAGAAAGCGAACTACTAGGGCTAATACATACGGACGTATGTGGGTCTATGAGTACGAAAGCTAGAGGTGAGTTCAGCTATTTCATAACGTTTACGGACGACTTCAGTAGATATGGCTATATTTACTTAATGAAGCACAAGTCTGAATAGTTTGAGAAATTCCGAGAATTTCAAAATGAAGTAGAGAATCAACATGGCAAGAAAATCAAAGCTCTAAGATCGGATCGAGGAGGTGAATATCTTAGCCACGAGTTTGATGACCATCTAAAAGAATGCGGTATTATTTCTGAATTGACTGCTCCGGGGACACCTCAATGGAATGGAGTGTTGGAACGGAGAAATAGGACCTTACTCAATATGTTCAGGTCAATGATGGGTCAGGCCGAACTTCCTTTACAGTTCTGGGGACATGCGTTGCAAACTGCAACACTCACACTGAATCGTGCTCCGTCAAAAGCTGTTGAAAAGACTCCATACGAATTATGGACTGGGAAACTTCCAAAGTTGTCTTTTCTGAAGATTTGGGGTTGCGAAGCATATGTCAAGCGATTAATTTTGGACAAGCTACAACCTAAATCTGACAAATGTTTCTTCGTTGGATATCCAAAAGAAACTATGGGGTATTATTTCTACAACAAGTCAGACAACAAGGTATTCGTTGCTCGTGACGGTGTCTTTTTGGAAAGAAATCATATTTCCAAATTGACAAGTGGGAGAATAATAGACCTCGAAGAGATTCGAGACGAACAACGAACTCAGAACTCTTTAGAAGTAGTTCAAGTTGATGAACCTCCAAGGTCTTTAGAAGAGCCAATGTGTAGACACCTACTTTTGTCCCCATTCCCGCAAGGGAAAGGTTCGATGATGAAAGCATAAAAACTCCACTTGACAACGCATCTCCTATAAAATAAACGAATCTCGATTCCCCATTTCATTTCACCCGAAACCTGCTATTTATGGAAACCTGCTAAAAATAGTAATTGCCGTAAAAGGTAGCGTCTAAAAGTGGCAAATCATAAAAGATAGAAACCTGTCAGAATTAGGTGTTGCACTCCAACATAAATCCTAAATGAGATAGAAAACTGCAAGAATCCTATTCCTAATATGATTCAGAAATAAGAGTTACGTATTAATTAAAATCCTAACGAGCCTAGAGTTCGTAACGGGCCCAGACGCATTCCGTCACAAAATTGATACGCGCTAAAAAGACTCGAATTAATCTCAAACTCTACGGATTTTAGGAATCCGAATCTGACTAAACAAAACTGCCCATACCCTATTTTCAACGCCTGGCTCTGGGCGCCGAAATCTTCGGCGCCCAGGCCTGGGCGCTGAAATTACCTGGGTACGTCTCTTTTCCTAATTCTTTGCGGATTAGAACTCTGCAATTCTATCTTTCCACGAACTCTTCCCTATAAATAGGCCCCTAGTTTCGACGTGAAAGAACACACAACAACACATAATATATTCTGAGTATTGACTCTAAACCCCTTAGCCTAAGCCTCTCGCTGCGAAACTGTTCACGCGTTCTGTCGCAATCGATCCATAAATTGAACAGAACGTATCCTGTCCCATAATTGAGATTCGTTAAATAAAAAGGAGAAATAGCAAAGTCAAAGTGGTTAGTTTTCTGAGAACCGTGACGCACCTCTCAAGGGTGCGTCGTAACGTGTCCCTTTTCGATGATTTAACTGCTTTCCTCGCCCTTTTTATGAACTGTTAAACTAACCTAATATGATTGTTCTATCACGCCTAACAAATATAATATTTTTGGGAAATCGGATTATCATGCTAGGTCTCTTAATGTTATTTAAATCAGATAATCACGATCGAATTAGTATTATATGTTACATATTGCTAAAATCAACTCAGATTAGTTTAATAGTTAATGCATGTCCCTTCAATTATTTATGCTGAGCTAGTAAGGATATCCTGCCTCTGGAGTTATCGACGAGCGAATTACTCCTCTCGGTAGTTACAGTCCCCCGAACCCTCAATCTCTACCTTGCGGGTGTATATTGAGAGATCCCCACACCAGGGATCACAAGGGAACCTACGGCCGTCGTGGTCAAACATAATTGCACTCCCTTTATGTCACGATAACCGGGTTTTGTCAGTTTTTCTCATTGTTGTTAAAAACTGAATGGCGACTCCTATATTACTAGTCAATTGGGTGTATACTCACAGGAAATCCATTACACTTGATTGAATAAAAAGAATCGTCACACCCACGAGGGACAAGGTCACGCATTAGCCTCGCGCTTTTTCGACCCCCTCACAGTGGCGAATCCACTGGGGATAGTGAAGGAAATACTCGTGCTTTTAGGTAATCAAAATAGCCGAAGGGTGAAATGATCCTACCCCGCGTTTATTTCCCCATCAAGTTGGGACGACCTGAAAATCAGCATATTAATGTGAACGGGCAGAACATCATAACGAATCTCGGCTCCCTCGGGAGTTGGGACTAAGGATACCTTTTTTCGCCAATAGGGGGGTGCATACGCCGCGCATGTTTCCCACTCGGTACTTGTGCAGGTAGTACACCTATCCCGAACCCAATCGCTCGCCCATTAGGTCCCTCTCGCCTGCATGCCCCTTGGCTTGCACTTGCGGGTTGGCCTCTTGAGCGAAATTTGTCTGTTGAAGACACTACCTCGACCGGGGCATGTGTTGGATCTACGATAGAAGCGGTACCAAGCCAGGCGCAAATAAACCACCCATAGAAGCCTATCATAAACTACGTGGCATATTTAATTTTCAAATCCATGTTTGTAATGTAGTTATGTGTAGCGAAATATGTGATTGTGTGTGACAAACTATCCTAGAAAACCAACGACCTTAAAAACTGCCCAAACATTTATAGACTAATTTGCCAAAGAGTTATACCAAAACACGTGTTCCGCAAACCCGAATGATCGCCACAAAATAAGCGACGCTCGGGATGGCCTGTAACGAATCCCACAAACGCTGCCACGCGTAAAGGACGTTATTAGGCAAGCACGCAAATCGAAGTCGCATAAACAGAAGATAGAAAACGAGAACCAGCCAGGGACGAATTTCTCACGCCCCAGGCTGGGCGCCAGAATTTCTCACGCCCCTAGCTGGGCGCTGAAGTTGCTGCTTGGCCTTCTGGTCAGGCGCAACAGCCTCGGCGCCCGAGCGAAAGGAAAATACGTAGCACAAACAAAATGCTCATCAAAAGAATTGCTACAAGGGTGTAAGAAAAGCACTCGATTTCAAAAAAGCGACTCGCGAAAAATTAATAACTCTTTGCGTCGTCGCTAGGCCTCCTACGACGGCAATGCTCGACACTAAAAGTCGACCATGCAAATAATCATGAATGTCACACGGGCAGAGATTTTCAAAAACATAAAGAGTTCAAAGTGCACACATAACAGTCCAAACATACTAGTCCGACTTAAGGGTAGTCATAGAATGTCTAAAGAAAACCGACTCACGAAACAAACTAATGTGTCTCCTACTCCACAATAATAATGCAGGGCCCCTGAGTACTTGCCCGTGATAGCCATCAAGGAACGCGATGGAAGAAGCATATCCCGAACATCTGTACCTGGAGGTCGCACAAACCCAAGAAATGCATGCTCTAGGACACGACCCTTTACGTTCTCAAAGGCCACTCGCCCCAAAGAACCATGCTATGCCAAAAACGCTCCCCAACTCACATGCTTTCGGGCTATTGTTTGGGTTAGAAAAGAAAAGAGCGAAGAAAGAAACAGAAATTATGGCATTAGCTCTCCAAGATGAAGTGTTCGATCCTACTAAATTGATCGCTCCGTCACCCTCAAAAGATGACCAAATCCAACGAGGGTGGCGCAAGACTTTCAAATGGACTAATGCTCGTGGGATGAAGTTCAAGATATCTGCGGGAGAGGGTTCGATGTACGAAGAATTAGAGTCTGAATCCGAGTCTGACTCCGAGTCTGAACCTAGCAAAATTGTAACCCCTCCCTAAAATAGTTTAGACCCGGAAATCTCTACTCCGGGAGATCTTTTTGATGTAATGCTTCATGACTTTAATAAGATAAACAAAACTTTTGAGTATGTGCCGCTTAAAAAATCAGAGTATTAATGCACAATGTCTGGCCACTAATGAGCACGAAAAAGAACCAGAAGAGGAATATACCGAACTAATAAAAGCTGTAAGGGAACAAGAACTCAAAACTCCTATAATTGAGGACACAGAATCGGTAAATATTGGAACAGAAGAAAATCCTAAAATTATTAAAATTGGCCTCACCTTAACTCCCACTGAAAAGGCCGATCTAATCTCCACTTTGTGGGAATTCGAGGGTGTCTTTGTTTGGTCCTACAAAGACATGCCAGGAATAGATCGAGAAATCGCTGAGCATAAAATTCCGCTAGATCCCAAAATGACGCCAGTAAAACAAAAGCTACGGCGGCTCAAACCAGAGATAGCCTTAAAAATAAAAGAAGAAGTCACTAAACAATTAGACGCCGGATTTATAAAAGTCTCCAACTACCCAGAATGGGTGGCCAATATTGTCCCCGTAGCTAAAAAAGATGGACGAGTGCGAATGTGCGTAGACTTTCGAGAGCTCAACAAAGCCAGTCCTAAAGATGACTTCCCCCTACCTCCAACTACCCAGAATGGGTGGCCAATATTGTCCCCGTAGCTAAAAAAGATGGACGAGTGCGAATGTGCGTAGACTTTCGAGACCTCAACAAAGCCAGTCCTAAAGATGACTTCCCCCTACCTCACATTGACATACTAGTAGACAACACCGCAGAACACGCGCTCCTCTCCTTTATGGACGGGTACACCGGATATAACCAAATACTAATGGCAGAAGAAGACATGGAAAAAACAACTTTCATTACCCCTTGGGGAACATATTGTTACACTGTAATGCCTTTTGGTTTGAAAAACGCGGGGGCCACCTATCAAAGAACATCCACCACGTTACTCCATGACATGATACATAAAGAAATCGAGGTCTACGTGGACGACATGATCGTCAAATCTAAAGACCGGCGCGGTCACCTCCCGGCACTTAAAAAATTCTTCACCCGAATCTTGAAATATAACATGAGACTAAATCCACAAAAATGTGTGTTCGGGGTAACCTCGGGAAAATTGCTAGGATATATGTTGTTAGTACGCGAGGAATCGAGATTGACCCATCCAAGATCAAAGCCATTACCGAAATGCCCCCACCAAAAACTGAAAAACAGATAAGGGGCTTCCTAGGAAAGCTGCAATACATTAGTAGGTTCATTTCCAAGCTTACTATGACTTGTGAGCCAATATTCAAAAAATTAAGAAAAGAAGAAAAGGCCGAATGGGATGAACAATGCCAAACTGCCTTCGATAAAATCAAAGAATACCTAAGCAAGCCACCCGTCCTCTCCCCACCTTTGCCTGGAATCCCTTTACGCCTATACCTAACCGTCACGGATACTGCAGCAGGAGCTATGCTCTCACAGTGTGTACATGGATCCGATCCGAGCCATTTACTACTTGAGCAAGAAGTTCATACAGTACGAGACGAGATACACAGAACTTGAGAAAACCTGTCTCGCCCTCGTCTGGGCATCCAAAAAACTCAGACATTACCTATTGGCCCACACTGTTCATATAGTGTCACAACTATATCCCTTAAAATACGTGTTCGAAAAGCCCGCCCTGAGTGGTCGCCTGTCCAGGTGGCTAGTCATGCTCTCAGAATTCGACCTAAAATTCATGCCGGAAAAAACAATCAAAGGAAGAGCGGTAGCCGAATTCCTGGCCGAGCATGCCACGAATGAGGAAACCCCAGAAGCTTACCTCCTCCCCGACGAGGAACTTCTGATGATACAAGACGACTATTGGACACTATACTTCGATGGCGCGTCCAACCAAAAAGGATGCGGCGTCGGAGTTCTCCTAGTCAGTCCCGAAGGAGCCCATATACCAATTTCCGTCAAACTTGACTTCGAGGCCACAAACAATGCCGCCGAATACGAGGCCTGCATAGTCGGGCTAGAGGCCGCAGTTAGCCTCGGAGTCAAATACCTACAAGTCTTCGGGGATTCTTCCCTAATAATCAACCATATATCCAAAAGATGGAAGGTCCGAAGCACTAGTCTCTCAAAATATCAAGCTCACTTGGACCAAATAGTCGAGCAATTTGAAAAAATCGAGTATACGTACTTGCCAAGAGACGACAATCAATTCGCGGATGCACTAGCGAAGCTAGCTTCAATGCTCAACATCCCGAATGAATGGGACGGAATGACCCTTCGGGTCGAGCGAAGGAAAGAGCCGGCTTATTGTTGTGCCATAGACTCCGAACCTGAAAACACCGAAGAAGAACCATGGTACACGGACATCCTTCGTTACAAAACAAGTGGGGAATTCCCCCCAAACACTTCCCCGCGGGCACAAAAGGCCCTACGCCTCCTCTCTTCACAATATAGCATAATTCTGGGAGAACTGTACAAATACACGCCGAATAAAATCAAGTTACTTTGTGTCCATCAAAACCAAGCCCAAAGACTAATGGAAGAATACCATAACGGCGTGTGCGGACCCCATATGAACGGAAAAATGCTATCCCGAAAAATATCCCGCTCAGGGTACTATTGGACCACTATGGAAACCGATTGCCATCACTTTGTAAAAACTTGCCCAAAATGCCAAATCTTCAGTAACCTTAACCATTTGCCTCCCTCAGAACTATACACCTTCACTTCTCCATGGCCCTTTTCCACCTGGGGTATAGATATAATCGGCAAGGTAACACCAACAGGCGTAGGGGGACACGAGTACGTTTTAGTCGCAATTGATTACTTCACTAAATGGGTAGAGGCAGTCTCCTATTCGAAATTAACAGCCAAACATGTCGCTCGATTCCTAGAAAAGAACATATTCTGTCGATACGGGGTTCCACATGAAATCATAAGTGACCAAGGTTCCCACTTCAGGGCCGAAGTCCAAGACCTGCTCAAAAAATATCATGTCAAACACCATAAATCCTCTCCCTACAGGCCGCAAATGAACGGCGCGGTAGAGGCGGCCAACAAAAATATTAAAGTCATAATCGAAAAAATGGCCGAAAATTATAAGGATTGGCCCAATAAATTACACTTCGCACTATGGGGCTATCGAACCTCAATCCGCACCTCCATTGGAGTAACACCCTACTCCTTGGTATACGGAATGGAAGCAGTCCAACCGGTTGAGTTGGAGATTCCCTCCCTCCGGATCGTCCTAGAAAGCAAGCTACCCGAAGCTGATTGGGTTCAAGCTAGGTACGACGAACTCGTCCTTTTAGACGAACGGAGGTTGAGAGCTCTACATCACGTGCAAGTGTATCAAAAGCGCATCGCAAGGCAATTCAACAAAAGAGTCAAACCTCGAAACATCAAAGAAGGCGATTTTGTATTAAAAGAAGTCCGCGCACCTACTACGGACCCTCGAGGAAAATTCCGGCCTAACTGGACAGGACCGTATCTTGTAAAGACCATCCTACCTGGCGGAGCAGTCCAACTAGCTGACATAGATGGAGCGGAATTCGCTAACCTCACGAACTTAGACCAATTAAAAAAGTACCATATTTAAATTCAGTCCAGAGTTAAGGCATCTAATAAAACACATTAAGACTCATAAGCAAACATTCTGCGCATTACTCTAAGCAAACGGCATAAAACTCGATAAAGTAGAAAAGCGTAGGACAAAACTTCAACGCCCAGGACTGGGCGCTGTTATTTTTCACGCCCAGGCCTGGGCGCCGATATTTCCTTCGCCCTAAATCGGGCGTCGTTCTCTCTTGCCACCTACCCTCCCGCTTCTGCAAAGTGTTCGTACTCCTTTTTCTAACCCTCAAAAGAACCACGAACACTTGGGGGGGAAGCAGACGTGTAATGAACACCCTTTCAAAAAGTTTTTTTTCAAAAGCTAGAACTACGCGCAACCTGATTCTGACAAGATACGTAGGCAATCCTTCTCAAGGATTCGGTCCAATAAAAAATTAAAAAATAATAAAGTCATGCAACGCATCAAGAAGAAAAGATATTGCAAAGGGCACTCTACCCTAACCCATGCACGGGCAAGACAGCCACAAGAGTTTCCAGGAACAAGCCTAACAAAGGAGTATGACACGAGTCGGCAAAAAACAAAAATAGTGAACATGCATATGTAATACCCCAAGTAGTCGGTTAGTCTAAAAATATGTGTGCACTCTTATATGAACTCATTATTTTTACGAAAGTCTTTTCCTTTTCAAAATTCGTCGTTGGTTTAGAAAGCTAATATTGCTATAATATGTTAAAACAAAGCCCACGGAAGGCTCAAAACATTCTTGCACCAAAAATCGCAAAAAATACATATATACATGCGGAATACAAGAATGAATATGTACAAAACAGGAAGTAAGCCTAAGACTCGTCATCGGCTCCATGTCTCCAAGCCTCGCCGGTCCATCCACTCCACTCCCCGTGGTATGAGGGCCCCCAGCCAGAGTCACCCCGAAAATGAGGTTGTGACTGCAACTCGGGGCTAGGCTCTCGGGCCACCGACACGGAACGTCGCCTACGCTCCGGCTCGGACCTCTCCCCGGAAGAACTCACCCCCGCGTCAGAACGGCGATGCCGTAAGGGCGAGTGCCGTGCCCTCTCTCTCTCACGACCGTGTCCCCTGCCCGAGGGACCCGC
Organism: Spinacia oleracea; assembly: GCF_020520425.1. Taxonomy (NCBI): domain Eukaryota; kingdom Viridiplantae; phylum Streptophyta; class Magnoliopsida; order Caryophyllales; family Amaranthaceae; genus Spinacia; species Spinacia oleracea. The sequence goes on along the minus strand of NC_079490.1, from coordinate 155,686,569 downwards.
GTCGTCTGCCCCAGCACGCCCAGCAGCCGTCTGCAAAGAAAAAAGAGACAGAAAGAGAATGAATAACCGAAAGCCAAACAAAAGGGTACAGATCAAAAAAAAAGAGGGCACATTACCCGAGTAGAGTGGGGCTCCTGCAAGAAAGTGCAGACCGAGCTCGAACCAACGCGGACTTCAACCGGTTGATCACCCCCACCATCGCATTGGCCGTACGGGCCGGAACCTGAAACAAGAATGTCAGTAAAAAAGGAAAGAAAAAAAATATAAAAAGAGTACACAAATGAAAGGTGCATACCGCCTCTACTCCCTCTGGGAGCGGAGAATGGAAAACCCGGTCTTCCGGGAAAGTCTCCACAATCTCGGATCCACTCTCTCCGGTATACGAGATCCGAGCATCGGGAAGCACCCATCCCCCCAACGAAGGGTCAGGACCCTCCTGCACAAAACACGGTGGGCATAAACACATGGGCACGAGCATGAAAACACTAAAATCAATACAAAGAGAGGAGGCAACTTACAGCGCCAGGCTCCGGGAGACGAAGAGAATCCTGGATAAACTGGTAATAGCTAGCTCCCTCTATCACCAACTCTGTCACCGGCACGCCAGTCCTCGAATGGACCCTCCACGACTCGCCTATCGAGCGAGTAGACAACATGGTCGCAGGCGGAGGCCTGGGCACCGAAAAAACCCCGACCGTCTGCATACGTACCCGCTCTCCCAGGTACCAGACAGGGTCCCGGCGGCCAACGAACAAGACCCGCATCTGGCTCAGGGCATAACTATCCCTGACTGAAGCATGGGTACCCCTAAAAGAGAGCCATGGGGTCCAAACCACCTGTTTTTGTACAAACGCAGTCAGGACTCGCACATAAAAAATAATATAAAAGAATACGAGATAGAAGATAAGATTCTGTACATGCTTAGGGTTCCCGTCCCGGATAAGATCCCACACGGTATCGGGCGGTGGACGCACTGTCAGCTTCTTCTTCCAACCCCAACGGCGACCGGCAGGGAACTCCAAAGGCCTCTGCCCCTTTCGGGGAGCTAGCCAAGGTAAGTGCTCAAAGGCCCACAACTGCAAAAAGAAAAGGGCAATAAAACATTAAAAAAGAAGAAGAGGCCCGGTATAAGCGAGAAAACAAAAGAAAATCTAGGAACGTACCTCGATCAAGCGCGGCACTCTCGCTAATGTAATCACAAAGTGACGTCTACTCGGGTCCGAGTCGCGCACCGACAAACTCATCTGGCCGACAAGCGTCGCATAGCCCAAATCGCCCCAGCGATAGTCACCCAGTGTAGACACGTCCTCCACCATGCCTATCCACCTCGGGTCAAAGGTGTTAGTCGGACCCGATAGAAAAGTGGAAGTAATAAAATGGAGGTAGAACAGCCGAGCCTGTCTCAAAGACGACTCCTCTACCCCATGCTCCAGAGCCCACATTAGGTCAGCGAAAGGTATCCCACGGGGCTGGTACGAAGGTAACCTACTACCCATCCACGAGCCCAGGAGCCTGGTACCCTCAGCAACAGTCGGCGATGGGCCGTCCGACCTCAGACGGACGGGGTTCCCTATAAAGGTCAAACCCGTCAAAGCTGTGTAGTCCTCAGGAGTGATCGTCATCTCGCCCCAAGGAAAATGGAAGGTGTTGGTGGTATCCCACCACCACCTCATGAACGACCGCAGAAAGGACAGGGAGATGTTAAGCCGCAGTATCTCCCAGAAAGTCTCAACCACCGGAAACAAGGAGCTCGCCCTCACCAAAGCCTGGGCGTCCGAGCTCAGATAGCTAAAAACGGTCTCACTCGTCGCTGCACCATAGCCGCGAACTGTAGTATCTCTCCTCGCGTGAAGGCGGGAAGTCACATGGTGCTCTAGGTCGTAGTGCAGATCACGACCGTCGTAAAGCTCAGGGCCCACCCATAGGGGACCTGGGCCAGTAGACTGGCGCGTCATGCCACGCACCTCGTGGCCACCAGGAGGGGGTAACGACTCGTCAGACATGCTGATCAACAATACAACAAGGCATTATACCTTTGACAAAATCGGCACTCATACCGATCCCTAAGAAGAGTGCATTTCACTCATGAAATGGAGTCATACAACTTTTGTTCCCTAAAAATATGATACTAAGTTCATACTTAGCAAAATTCCCTAAGTAAAAATTAACTCCAGCAAAATCAAAATTCTCCCATAATTTGTCATTCATGAATTATGAGAACGCAAGCAATATACCAAGAACACCTACATTATAAGAAAATACTAGATTCGTAGGTATACTTGGGGGCTAGCATGAAAATGCCCAAATTCAACAAAAATCAACATACTTGCAAAAATTAACATGCACAAACTAATTAACATGTTATGTGGAACATTTCCAACTATCTAATTGAAGGAAAGGGGCACAAAATCAAAAACCCCCAAATCAATTTCATGCACAAAAATACTTGACAAAAATACTGAAATTGACAAAAAAGCTCAAAATTACTGAAAATTACTTACATTGGGAAGATTAGGAAGTGATTTGGAGTAGAATTCGTGAAGGAAAGTGAAAAAAACGAGCAAAAATCGGTAGAGAGAAGTGAAGAGTTTGAGCGAAAATGGTGGAAATGGGAAAGGAAGAAGACGGTCCGCGTATTTAAAGACCAGCCCCCCCTTTCGCATTTTCAACGCCCAGCTCTGGGCGTTAGAAATTCTCGCGCCCACTGCTGGGCGCTGAAAATGCTTCCTAGACAGCGAATATTCGCTGTCGGGCACGCGTACTCCCCTATTTTGTGTAAGATATCCGTTATCTTGATATTTCTATCCCAAAAAAAAAAAAAATATTGTTAAACAAAAATACACAGTGTGGACCCACTTATAGGACACATCTAATCAGGAAATACTACGACCCGCCAACAGGTTGTAATCACAAAAGCCCTTCTACATAGGCAAAATAAGAAATTCAAAATGGGCTCGCCCACCCTCAGCGGGCGGGGTCTGCGTCACTAGCCGCGCAGGTCCTCAGTTTTCGAAAAATAAAGTCTTCAAATTTAAAATAGGCTCGCCATCTTCAGCCGGCGGGGTCTACGGCGCAAACCACGTAGATCCTTATTTTCAAAAAAAAACAAAAAAAAAAATTCAAAATAGATTCGTCCACTTCTATCGGACGGGGCGTCCACCCTCAGCGGACAGGTTCGCCATCTTCAGCCGGCGGGGTCTACGTCACAAACCGTGTAGGTCCTTATTTCCAAAAACATCAAAACAGATTCGTCCACTTCTATCGGACGGGGGGTCCACCCTCAGCGGACAGGCTCGCCCACCTTCAGCGGGCGGGGTCTGCGTCACTAACAACGCAGGTCCTTAGTCGCTGCAGCGATAACTTTTATCGGTTTTCCCTTTTTCCGAAAATTAAAGGATTGGTTTTCCCTTTTTCCAAAAATTAAAGGATTGGTTTTTCGTTTTTCCAAAAAAGAACGATGTATTGGATTTTCCTTCGTTTTACGTCCTATAAAAACAAGGGGGTTTTCTCGTTTAGCTAGCCCTGAAAATGAGAATCTTTAAAAACGTTTTACCTCGTGATTGGGCTTGGCCAGGCCCAATTACACTTTACAGCTTTAATTTCGAAAACATCTGTAGTTACTCCCAATGACAAAGTGAGGGAGTTTCTACGCGCCTTTAGATCCTTCCAATGACAAAGTGAGGAAGTTTCTATACTATCAGTTGACAAATCCCAATGACACGTGAGGGATATGTCGACACTTCAAGTGATGACCCTTAAGTCAAATGTTATCACTCGGGGGCTCGTGAGACCCTCGCAAAACAGGTCACATACACCATGGCTTGTGTGACGCACTCCGTCTAATACTTTGACCATCGTCTTACTCCAAGACTCAGTCAAAGTGGGGGCTTACTGTAGACACCTACTTTTGTCCCCATTCCCGCAAGGGAAAGGTTCGATGATGAAAGCATAAAAACTCCACTTGACAACGCATCTCCTATAAAATAAACGAATCTCGATTCCCCATTTCATTTCACCCGAAACCTGCTATTTATGGAAACCTGCTAAAAATAGTAACTGCCGTAAAAGGTAGCGTCTAAAAAAAGTGGCAAATCATAAAAGATAGAAACCTGTCAGAATTAGGTGTTGCACTCCAACATAAATCCTAAATGAGATAGAAAACTGCAAGAATCCTATTCCTAATATGATTCAGAAATAAGAGTTACGTATTAATTAAAATCCTAACGAGCCTAGAGTTCGTAACGGGCCTAGACGCATTCCGTCACAAAATTGATACGCGCTAAAAAGACTCGAATTAATCTCAAACTCTACGGATTTTAGGAATCCGAATCTGACTAAACAAAACTGCCCAGACCCTATTTTCAACGCCTGGCTCTGGGCGCCGAAATCTTCGGCGCCCAGGCCTGGGCGCTGAAATTACCTGGGTACGTCTCTTTTCCTAATTCTTTGCGGATTAGAACTCTGCAATTCTATCTTTCCACGAACTCTTCCCTATAAATAGGCCCCTAGTTTCGACGTGAAAGAACACACAACAACACATAATATATTCTGAGTATTGACTCTAAACCCCTTAGCCTAAGCCTCTCGCTGCGAAACTGTTCACGCGTTCTGTCGCAATCGATCCATAAATCGAACAGAACGTATCCTGTCCCATAATTGAGATTCGTTAAATAAAAAGGAGAAATAGCAAAGTCAAAGTGGTTAGTTTTCTGAGAACCGTGACGCACCTCTCAAGGGTGCGTCGTAACGTGTCCCTTTTCGATGATTTAACTGCTTTCCTTGCCCTTTTTATGAACTGTTAAACTAACCTAATATGATTGTTCTATCACGCCTAACAAATATAATATTTTTGGGAAATCGGATTATCATGCTAGGTCTCTTAATGTTATTTAAATCAGATAATCACGATCGAATTAGTATTATATGTTGCATATTGCTAAAATCAACTCAAATTAGTTTAAGAGTTAATGCATGTCCCTTCAATTATTTATGCTGAGCTAGTAAGGATATCCTGCCTCTGGAGTTATCGACGAGCGAATTACTCCTCTCGGTAGTTACAGTCCCCCGAACCCTCAATCTCTACCTTGCGGGTGTATATTGAGAGATCCCCACACCAGGGATCACAAGGGAACCTACGGCCGTCGTGGTCAAACATAATTGCACTCCCTTTATGTCACGATAACCGGGTTTTGTCAGTTTTTCTCATTGTTGTTAAAAACTGAATGACGACTCCTATATTACTAGTCAATTGGGTGTATACTCATAGGAAATCCAATTACACTTGATTGAATAAAAAGAATCGTCACACCCACGAGGGACAAGGTCACGCATTAGCCTCGCGCTTTTTCGACCCCCTCACACAGTGGGAGTAGTTCCTCAAAACGTTGTTGCCCCTCGTAGGTCAAATAGAACTATTTTTCAGCCGGACAGATGGATAGGCGTCCTCTTGACTGAAAACTTAGACGTTCTCATATTGGATAGTGATGAACCTTTGACTTACAAGCAAGCTATGACGAGCCCAAGCTCCATTAAATGGTTAGAGGCCATGCAATCTGAAATAGACTCCATGTCTTAAAATCAAGTCTGGGATTTGGTTGATTTGCCGGATGGGTTCACACCTATCGGATGCAAATGGGTCTTCAAGTTGAAGAAAGACAAAGATGGAATTGTATACATATACAAGGCTAGATTGGTAACAAAAGGTTACAGGCAAGTTCACGGCGTTGACTACGATGAAACCTTTTCTCCAGTCGCGATGCTTAAGTCTATTCGGATAATCCTTGCGATTGCCGCTTTTCATGACTATGAAATATGGCAAATGGATGTCAAAACTGCCTTCTTGAACAGTGTTCTTGAAGAGACTGTGTTCATGACACAGCCGGAGGGTTTTGTAGATCAAAAGAACCAAGGAAAGGTATGCAAGCTTAAGAAGTCCATCTACGGACTAAAGCAGGCATCAAGGAGTTGGAATAAACGATTTGATAAAGCAGCCAATAAGTTTGGCTTCATCAAGAATCAGGACGAATCTTGTGTATACAAGAAGGTCAGTGGGAGTAAAATTGCATTCGTAGTCTTGTATGTTGACGACATACTGCTTATTGGAAACGACATTCCTATGTTGGAGTCTGTAAAGACTTGGCTCGGGAAGTGTTTCTCAATGAAGGACTTAGGAGAGGCACAATACATATTGGGCATCAAGATCTATAGGGATAGATCTAAGAGGATGATTGGACTAAGCTGGGTTTGTGTTCTGCCTCAACGGCGGAGCAGTAAGCTGGAAAAGTGCTAAGCAAAGCACTATTGCGGATTCTAAAACTGAAGCCGAGTACATTGCTGCCTCAGAAGCAGCAAAGGAAGCTGTTTGGATTCGGAAGTTCATCGAAGAACTTGGTGTTGTCCCCTCCATTAAAGGACCAGTGGCTTTGTATTGCGACAATAGCGGAGCCATTGCCCAGGCAAAGGAGCCTAGGAGCCACCAGAAGTCCAAGCACGTACTGCGGCGATTTCACATACTTCGAGAGATCGTTAAAAGAAAGGAAATCGAGATTTGCAAGGTTGGAACTGACGACAACGTCGCGGATCCATTGACTAAACCGTTGCCACAAGTGAAACACAACGCACATGTAGCAACCATGGGAATCAAGCATGTTGGAGAATGGCTTTGATTTTCTAAGTATTGTTTTAGAACATCTGTTAGATCTATGTTTAAAATAATTGGTTTAACCATTTCATATTTATGAAATTTATTTATTTCATATTCATTTAATTGTGGTTTAGAATTAAATGATAAGTCCATGTGATTCAAATCATTCAAATGGGATGTCAAGATGGATTCTTTGACAAAAAAACACCCATAAGTGAACTTGAATATTGAAGTCACAAAGGATCCCTAATCCAGGTCATTGAAAGGTGGACGACCAATGACTAATGAAGATTAGATTGCAAGTAGATTACTTAGTTCTGTTTCTTGAACTAGAGTGACTGGATGTCAGAATCTTTTGCATAGATACTTATTGGATCTTGTATCGGATTGACCATGAGAACACTTTAAGAGATTAAAGTCATGTCATAGGTAGTTCTCATTAATGGTGATTAGAAACCGTTCCTCAGAACATGAGCGATTATGTCTGCTCGTTTGAGAATTAGTTCGCTTTGATACTAGCTAAACGTCGCACCGTAAAAGGAGGCTATAAAAGCAGTTATTGGGCGTACTATGAATCAAAGTGAGTGTTCATAGATTGCAAGAATGGATTGTCCTCCTATCTTGGATAGGATATGGTGTTGTTGTGTAACAAGGCCTCTCGGAGAGTTAGATACTATAAAATGCATGGCCGTGCTCAAAATGGTTAGGCTTAACCTTCTGCAAAAGTTTGACAGTTGAACTCTGTAATCCGAGAAACACTTCTGGACCTAATAAGGATGGCTTGGATCTTACCTTATGTTCAACAAGTAACACTAAGTGACAAAGGAATGTGGATGCACACTTGTCTGAATGACAAGTGGGAGATTGAAGGAAATATGTCCTTCACCCAAGGTGCATTAAGTCTAATACCAAGGTTCAAATTAATTGCGAACAATTAATTCAGTGAGATCAAGTGATCGGAACAGCTAGCTGGAGCAATGCTTCCGATCAGTGAGTTCTAATGGATATTGAACTCACAACTTACTCTTGACTGAACCTACAAGGTCACACCAATGACACGTAACAGATCACCGGATTAAATGAATCGGAAATTCATTTAATAGCTTTTCGGGAATTAGTTGGAAACGTATTATACGATACGACCTTTGTCGGAATCGTATATCGTATCGCGAATATTCGTAAGCTGGGCGACACGAATAAATCGTATCGTACGACGGTGATTCCTCGTATACGAAATGATAAATAATATATCGGAAATATATTAAATCGCGAATAGGAAGGGCATCGGAGTTGCCGGCCTGTCGAGCCAAGCACGTAAGCGTGCAAGGCCCAACGAGCCAGCAAGCTCGCGAGCAAGGGCGAGCAAGGCCAGCCCATTGGGCGCGAGCACGCAACAGCACGCAATAGCGCACAGCAGCGACGAGCGAGCAAGGCCCACGGCCCAGCTGCTCGGCGCGCGCGCTGTGGGCTTCGGCCTGCAGTGTGTCGCTGGGCGCGGGCGTGCGGTCCGTGTTGCTTGGCTTGCACGGCTTGCTAGCCGGCCTTGCTTCTTAGCTTAGTCGGTTAGTAAGGTTATCTAAATAACCTTACAACCTAATTTCCAACTAAGCACAATTCATATTACTCAAACCCTAGAGACACAGAGAACCCTAATTCTCTCTGTGCCTCCAAAGTGAGTTCTTCCCAAAAGCAAAGTATCTTGATTAATTGTCTAAGCTACGATTATCAAGACGGATCTGGTCGTGTCAGTGAACCAAGTAGAGGAACGACAAGTGGAGTTCTTTGTTCGTGTTCGTTGACAGATTATTGTGGAAAACACGCTTCGAATATAAGTATGCTTAATCCGTGCTTTATACATGTTTCCTGGCTTTGGGGATTGTTCCGCACATGTTATTATGTTTAACTGTATTCCCCTACACTGATCAGAACTGTGCACTGATCTGCACAGCTCAGATCAGTTCTGTGCAGATCAGTGCAAAGTTCTGATCAGATAAGCCACAGATAAAGGAGAGTGGGAGAGAATATCACTGGAAATTGAAATGTCTTTTGGTTCATTTAGTTCTTCAGAGTGAATCAGGCCACTAGAAATGATGACAAATCTATCCATTAATACTATGTATTTTCTACCATTATCAATCAATTTAGAATAGATAGCCAAAACATAGGTGTTGGTTCAAAGGTATTCTTGTTTAACTAAGCTACTGTAGCAATTACATTAAATCGATTTCAACTAACCTCATATTTGCACAATATGTCTTCTCAAGGGAAAGGTGGCCTATGGAGTTATTCCTCAGTGATTGGTTATTTCAAACTAACTTCAAGTCATCAACTGGTATACTAACTTATAATTTACTTCTTATATTCCTACGAAGTACAGCCGTTTATAGATATTTCCTTCCTATGTTTTGTGTAATGTTATCCCCATCTCCATAGAATAAGAGAATCAGTAACAGATCTACTCTCACAACGCGAATAGAATAAAATGAGAGAAAAGTGTTATTCTCTAGTATATCCCACGGAAATGTTCACTATATAGTGGATCCTTGTTAAAGTGTTAAGCATACACAACCGGTTTATATCATACAAAAGCTAGCCATTTATATAGGCGAGCCGAACAGGGATGAAGATTAACACAAACGCACCACACAAGAAGAATCATCCATCACTTTACCATACAAAATAAACTACGGAGTACTAAGATTAGGGACATCCAAGTTTCTATTAGGACAGAAAAAAAAAAGCAATTCACTAAACAAATAACATTTCAGATTTCAAGCATTAACTTAACTTATGTCTCCAATGGCCGGACCACCTTCACATTTCAGACACCTTATCTTAACTTATTATTAGAGAAATAATGATTTAAAGTGAAGTAGAACTAAGGTGCATAATATGGACGTGCTTCATCGTTATACAAGCAACGACTCCAAGCATTAACTTATTCCACTAATTGCATGACATGTATATATTGATGAATGATGATCACATAACAAAAAAACCCAAAGGATATGCAGGGGGTTGCCAATCTATCTGGCCCCAATTCCTGATGATCAAAACCACTCAGACCTTTATTTCTCTTACTAGTACTGGAAGAAATTCCAAATTCGACATTTTACCTGATCTTGTGAATTAACTAGTACGAGTTTACTATTTCACAAACAAAAGGAAACCATATGAATCCTTTGATTCTAGTCAAATCAAAAGGACTGGTGCTCACATTGCAGGTCAAAATCTCACTTGAATAGAAAAAGAATAACAAACAAGCACATCTGTAAACTGAAAACCGTACCAAGTACACGAACGATCTCAGCTGTTTCCTCCATCATCAGAAACAGGAAGCACATGCGCAACACGAGTTGTCAGCTTTTTCAGCTCCTCCACGACCCCATTAAAGGCAGTGCCGCCTACAGAATTAGAAAAGACAATAAGAAGGAAAAAAAGGGATAATGAACACATTCAAGAAGAAGAAAACTTCTCAGGGATAAACTTATGCACATCTGACATGGATTATGCTAACATATGATAGCATTAACCCAATTGGCCCAATGCATTTAGTAGGGCTTCAATCAGATAGAATATGTATTTTAAGAATGTATTCAGGCTTACCCAACAATTGCAAAGTTCTTCACCATTTACAAAATAATTAGAAAGAAAATAATTAAAATTAAGTGATAGCTTAAGAAGACATTTGATTATAGAATGTCATAATCCAAATTTGAAAAGCTATCAACGCAGACTCACCAATTTGGACGACGGCGTTAGCAGGAAGCGGCGGTGGTTGAACAAATGAGCAGTGAGTAGTTAAGCTGGAGAACGGTAGTGAAGCTGGCCGGAGAACGGCAGTGAAGCTGTGAGCAGGGGGCAGCGCGCGGGCAGAGAAGAGGAGGTTGAACAACGCAGGAGATCAAAGAGGAGGTTGAACGAACGGCGGTGAAGGGTGAACGAATGGCGGCGAAGGGTTTTTGCTTGGTTTCTATTTTAGGTCGCAGTAGAATTTATCGGAGCAAGTGAGACTTAAAGTGGTGAGCGCCAGATTAAAATTTCAGAAATATTTCAAACTCATTTGCGTCGCAGTATTACTAATCTGAGACGCAAATGACTTTAAGATGTTCTTATAGTCATTTGCGTCGCAGATTAGTAATACTGCGACGCAAATGAGTGACTAAATTGCGTCGCAATTCTACTAATCTGCGACGCAAATGACTCTGCAAGCATCTTAGAGTCATTTGCAACGCAGATTAGTAGAGTTGCGACGCAAATGACAAAAACTTAAAGCTAAAATTTGTCATTTGCGTTACATGTGTATAGTGGCGACGCAAATGGACCTTTTTCCACTAGTGCAAGCATGCTGTGGGCACTGCACTCGTGCACGCGATCCATGGGCGCTACTGCTGCGAGTACGGATGGCAGTGGGTAATGGATCCGACCCGAATCCGTGGATCCAGATCCATTTTCAGCGGATCTGGATCCTCAATTTTTGGACCCGACGGATCCGGGTAGGATCTGGATCCTTGGTTTTAAAAACTGATCTGGATCGGGTCCTAAGTCATTACCCGGATCGGGATCCGTTTACCCGTTTTTATATAAAAAAAATCAAAATATAAAAATAAAGACTTAAGAATTGTAGCATTATTGAATTTTTTGAACTTTCAATATTATTTATGTTGGATTTGTTAAATTAGATTTTAGTGAATGCTTGTATGGACAAATAGCATTGTTATTGAAGTTTTACTAAACTATGTTTTAAGGTTAAAATGAAAATTAGGGTCGTTTGATGAAAAAATAAGTGTCAGATCTGGATCTGGATCTGGATCCTCAATTTCATTACCCAGCGGATCCGGGTAGGATCTGGATCCTTGCCTAATAAACGGATCTGGATCTGGATCCTAGAGGATTCGGTCCAGATCCTACCCGTTGCCATCCCTAGTTGCGAGGCTTTGGTGAGGCGTGGGCTTATGCCTATGGCCTTGCCTTAGCCCGTTGGTTCGTTTTAATTTTTTGTTGAGCGACGATTTTAATTAATTTCAATGTCGTGCTTTTAATTTTTCTCGGAATTTAATTTTGTTAGTTTAATTATTATACTTAATTTTATACTAATTATTTAATAAAATTAAAACCTTGGTAAAATTATAATTAATTAATTTTGATCAACAAAAATTAATAAAGGGATTTAAAATTGTTTTATGTGAGCTTTAAATTTTAATTAAATTTATAGTTTCCGGTTGGACTAGGGAATACATTTTATGTTTAAAATTAGTAAAGCATGTAAGTTCTTGGTTTAAGTGAGAGTTTTATTCATAATTTCTAAACTCTTGATTAGGTCTTTATTCCTTTAAGGTTAAAACAACTCGATTAGAACTAATAAGGTTGAATAATTTGTAGATATATTGTTGGAACCTTGATTAGTTGCTGCAAATGTTTATGTGATGCATATTTTTCTGCTAACTTGCTAAGTGGGACATTCATTGATAAATGACTGGATGAATGGTATATTGTAAATGTAATGTTTTGCAGGTTGCGGAAAGTGACTAGTATGGCCCAAATAGGATAGTATATATGGTGTGCGTACCATTAATTTGAATGTAAATATGGTCTAATGCACCATAGTTTTTATTTAAATATGGTATGCGTACCATTAATTTGTTGTAGTTAGTTTAATTATTGCAAAGTCCTATTTGAAGGAAATGACGTCTCCCATGGTGAAATTCAAGACGGAGTTTCCAATCCATTTTCAAAGGCGGAGTTTGAAGTTGAAGCTTCAAGATGAAGTCGAGCCATAACAGATCACATTTAAATCATATGCATGTTTTAAGATATTTATTTCTTTAAATATGTCTTGATATTATGCATAATATTGTGGCTTGATTATGTTGCATGATTAAGGATTTTAGTTCACTTAAAATCTAACCAACATAGTAAGAGCCATAAGTTCCAAACTTTAAAATTGAGTTAAAAGGTGTCATTCCAAAATAACACTCACTTGGATAACCTTTACATCAATCTAGTAATAGTTTTCCGCCATAGCGAGATGTTACTTATTGATTCTAAAGGGGTAAGGTACACATTAGTTGTGAGTACATGTTGATTTTGGTTAAACTCAACGATATAAGTAAGGAGTCCTTTTATGTCGTGGCAAATGGGATAGGTTTACCTAATAAGTTCTTAGACGTACCTATCAACCAAGAGTAGTTTCTAGACTATTAGGAAGGGATTTGCTTACCTAAATTATTTTAGAATTAAGTCAAATAAATAATGTGCTTAATTCTTCAATGATTTTTAGGATCTTGGATTCATTTTATTCACACCTGCCGGAACTAAATATTCGAATAAAATGCCAATGACTTGTTTAAATTTCATGTTTGCTTTTCAAGTTATTACCCATGATAAATGTTTAGACTTTGCATGCTTCAATTTATGTTTTTAATTATTGTTTATAATTAAATTTCATCCACTGCAGTAAATCCTTTTAGAAAGGTAACAGTAAATTTCCTCGATTGGCAGTGAATCCAAGAACGATTCACGGAAATGAGAGAAAATGAGAAATTTAAATTGTACGTTCTTATGGCGACTTTTAAGGTTGTTTTCGAGTATCAAAGTCGAATGGCAAACAGATTGTTGCTTGTGAATTCAAAATACAATGTAGTTTTGAGATCATAAAGCATTGAGTTTAGCACTCAACTTTACCAATGGTTAACAACTTAATATCTTTGTCCATTTAATTCTCGAATGCGTCTAGTCCCTAGACATTCGAATATATCGATGCTTAGAGAACTTTAGAAGCTTCTGGTAAGATCATATAGTTGAAGAAAAGTATTCAAGATAAATAAAATGGTAAGACCTTTGTTGGAGTGACATTGGACATGTCTAACAAAGTATAAAAGTCAACACTAGAGAAGTCAATTTTTAAGACTATAAGAAAGGGTACAAGAAATAGGAAAACAAGGAACAAGTGAAAGGAATTTACAATTCCGTTTCTACCTAAAAGTTAATGTTTAAAGAGAAGTGACCTAGAAATCAAACTTCCTTGGTATCATATACCACTTGAGGTTCTTACTTTAATAATAAACTCAAACAATGGAAGCTAGGCTATACTAATGACCTACAAGTAAGAAATGAAGCATGGAATTGCTACATTAGTTGTAGGGTCATCTAGTTTGTTTTAAGTCCTTTCAAGGATGGAACTTATTGGTTATTTTGTTCCATAGTCGGCATACCTGAATTTCTATTTCAAACACAGAAAGACTCACATTCAAGGAAAACAAAAACAATATTTGTTTGTTTATTTGAATGAAATGGCCGTCATTTCCGATGAGTCATGTATGTTTGATTAAAACAAACAACTATTTAACAATAAGAACTTTACTAGGTTCAAATCAATCTCTTGATTTGAGTTCCACTAATCTTTGGCATTGTTGCTTAGACCATTTCAACAAGTTAACGTTATAAACCTCTATTTTGATGGACTTTTGAAAGTTGATTGATTTCTAGATCATTCAAGACAAGCTAGTCTTACTTGTTGAAAGTAACAAAAGAAATTAACTATTGTTAGAACTCCTAAAGAAAGATTTTATGACTTAATTATTTCACCTGAATTTGAGTGAATATGGGTTTATTTACTCAATGTGATATAAGATTGAATCTGTTTGGCTAGTTCAAAGATTCAGAAGTATAAAGTCCACTTGGCATGAAATCATAAAGATCTAGGTTAGGTTAGATCATGTTGATGATTACTTAAGTCAAGAATGATCATCAATGATTGTGTGTTGTAATTTCACGACCGAGCTCCATAAGATATGGTATATCTAAATTGGAATGAACGAAGCCAATTGGTACTTGATTCGATCAATGATGAATCATAAAGAATTTTCCTATAATTTCTAAAACAAAATTCTCAACTACCACCAAACTAAACCAAATTCGTCAAAGATATTGAAAAGTAATTTCATAATATCTTTTCAATAATATATATCTAAGAGTTCCTAAACTCAGTGGGAGCTTAGTGTTTATTATCCAACAAACTAAGGCCCAATTATAGATATATGTTTCATTGTGATTTATTAAAACGAGACACAAGGGTATTGTTTCTACCACGAATTTTTGAGAACATAATGTTTGTTTGCTCGAAATACTCCCTCCGTCCCGGAATACTCGACCCGGTTTGACCGGCACAGAGTTTAAGGGACTGAAATTGATTTATTTAATTTAATATGTAGTAGTTGATAGTGGGGTATTATTTTAATGTAGTTAGTGGGAGGTGGGTTAAGAGGTGGGGTTGGGGGAGAGTAGGGGTTGAATTTTTAATTATTTTTTGTATGGAGTACGGGGTAGGTGGGTTAATAGGGATGGAGTGAGAAATAATATAATATTGTTAGAATATTTCCATTTTTAGAAACAGGTCAAGTATTAAGGGACGGCCCGATAAGGAAAACATGTCAAGTATTCCGGGACGGAGGGAGTAGTGTCCTTTTGGAGATTCATTTTCAAAATGACAAGTGGGAGAAAATAGACCTCGAAAGTCTTTGAGGCGAAAAACAAACATAAACGGACGTTTCGGAGGCTTTTCGAAGTTCTTCAGAAAATCCAAGCACCTATTCTTTAAGGACTTTAGAAGTTGCTTTAAAGAATAGACATCTCTTAGAAGACCTTACAAGTGCTTCAAGGAGAATAGAATATTCAAAGTGTCTATTGATATTCTATTGTTTGATGTTCTATACCCATGTAGGCATAGAGTTCAGGTCACTGAAACTATGTGATTCTTTTATTAGATAGTGAAGAAACCTATAACCTGCAATCAAACTATTATCATGAAGATAATTGAGTTTATGACTTGTGAGAATGCTATGACGAAACCCAGATTCCCTAAAATGGTAAGAGGCCATATATAGACTCAATGTTTTAAATGGTTAGAGGCCATAAAACATATTCAATGTTTTGATGATAAAATTGAAATTTGGATGATTTGCAAGAATATTTTCATCTATTTGTTGCAAATTGGTTTTAAGAACACCATCAAACATGGAATTTTGTTCACACACAAAGCTAGATTAGTAGCTAAAGGTTACAAGCAAATTCATGGCGTGGATTGCGTTGAAACGTCATGCATAATCGTAATGCTCGAGTCTATAAATCAAGCAATGATTGCATATTAATACATATGGCAATTGGATGACAAAACATCTTCCTCAATAAAATGTTGGAAGAAACTATGTACATGGAATGTATAGGATTTATGGATCCACATAAATACTTGAAAAGGAAAGCTAGCTTATGAAATCTAAGTACAGATTTAAGCAAGCAATTAGGAATTGAAACTATATTTTAGTGAAGCTAATAAGTATTTTAGTTTCATAAAATGTACATGATTCTTATAGATATATAAGAAGTTTAGTGGGAGTAAAAACTCAATTGGTCCTATGTGTATCACACATATGTCTCTATTGTGAAATTTCATTCAAATGCTAATGACTTAGATTTGAAATTATTCATCAATTATGGACCAAGGCGAAACTTAGTACATACTAGGTTTAAGATCTATTTACAAAATATCTTAGAATATTTTTTGGGTTAAGTAATGGCATTTACTAAATCAAACACGAAAGACTCCATAGGAGATATTCGGCCCATGTGAATAAATCTAAGTAATAGATGTTTGAACTATGTATAAGAATTTGCTAAGTTAAATATCAAAGAGTCTAAATGAGATTCTTAACCTATATTATATGTCAAAGAATTTGGCTGGATTCAATATCTATTGAGACTGAAAGAGTTAAAGTTACATGGATAAAATTCAATTGGGAAATTATTCTGCAAAAGAATTTATCATGTATGATATAATATGAGGATCGCCAAAAATGTATCGTATGAATTTAGGTATGACGAAGATATATCAATCTCTATTAATCTAAGAAAAGATCAACTAGATTGAGATCAAGAAAAACTTATGGTACTTGAAAAGGTACATATGAATAGTTCTTGATTCAAGGAAATGAAGATATGCTAAATATTGATGCTACATGCATAAACATTGGAAAAGGATCAAGCAAGATCCCTTTGGAGTTAACCATTGGCAAGGACGAGCTACAAAGCACCGTGTTTTGAAATGGCAACATGGATTGAAGACCACGAGTTATTGCGTGGGAAATTAAAATATTAATTTCTATGTTCTGAGATACAGATGGAAAGTCTTCCACATATCTGTGAACTGCTTGGATAAGTAAATCCAAACAAAGCATCACTAGAAACCTATACATTTGAAGTAAAAGTAAGTATTTCCTATGAAGCAATAAGATAAAGTTGTTTACGTTAAAGAGTTCTTCACTGAACTTAGGTGAATCACATGTCTGCTGACTTAATGGTTCTTCATTGCAAAATGTGTAGAACCACTATTGTAGCAAGAAAGACTAGATCACAAAATAAACATACTCAAAAGATCTTATCATCCTATCTCGAAAAGAATTCGATGAAAAGGATATTAAGATTGACAAAGCATATAACTAAACCTATGCAACAAGTGAGAAGCAACACTGATATTGTGGCACTGGAAGTCAAACATAGTTTTGAATTCCATTAGTTGTTTTAAAAAAGAGTTAGGGGCCCATGGTTGTAAAAAATTGGGGTTGAACATTTTATCATATATAAAATGTATTATCATATTCCATTTAATCTTGGTTTAATATTATATGATGAGTCCTTTAAATTTGACAATATATTTAAGACAGACTGTCAGGACCAGTCCTGTGACTAAGAAATGTCTATCAAGTGAACTTGAATGTCAAAAGTTGAAACTGGTCCATGGTCAAAAGTTTTCTATAAAAGGTGGACGCATAGAAAACGCTAGACGACTAGAATGCAAGATGACTAGTAGTTCTTTTTCTTGAACTACGTGGACATGGCAATGTCGCAATCATTTGCATATATACTTACTTGATAAGATTAGTATCGGATAGAACTATAAAACTTTACCGTAAGAGATGAAAATCTGTCATAAGTAAATTTCATTATATTATTAGACATTAATCCTCAATACCTGAGTGATTTGAGATTACTTGTTTGTGAACTGGTTAATTTGACGTTGTCAAGCGTCGCACCGTAAAAGGAGACTATAACGGCAACGCTCAGGTAATCACATATCAAGCGAAGTCTAACCTCAAGATAACAAGTAGGGGTGGCCACGAGCCGAACCAAGCCGAACCTTAACATGGCTCGGCTCTTTTTAACATTTTCTTATGAAGCTCGAGTTCGAGTTCGAGCTCGACTCGAACTTAATTTTTTAGCTCAAACTCGGCTCGCATACTTAAATTGAAGTTCGAATTCGAGTTCGTGCTCGACTCGTTAAATGATTCAAGCCGAGCTTCTAATCGAGCTCAACTAATGTTTGAGCCTAATTAACAAACTTATAAATTGTTATATCAATGTTTAACACTTTAATGTAAAATATTCAAACATGATAATAAATGTTTTCATATTTGATAATTCTGACAAAATACGAGCAAAATATCTTCAAAATAAGTTATACTAACATAACTAATAAAGTGAAATAAATAAAATTCATTAGGCTAAGCTCCTTTATTTTTGCATCAGGTTCATTACTCCATACTTCACGGCAACAAGCTTTCAAATGAAATTCCCAACAACATGGGCCCGTCATAAGTTCAATCCAATGCCCAATCTGCATTGTATCAAATACATTTAGTAGTAAGATTTATGTAGAATTGTAGATGCATGCTAGGATACATACAGACAGTGCTAAGTAATAAAACAAATGTAGCTATATCGTGTAAGATTTCTTACCTTGTAATCAAGGATCAAGTGGGAGTGATATTTGAATAACCTTGCTGGGCTTCTGCTCATAAAGAAAACAACCAATTTAAAGACATGTGAAACAAAATTAAGTATTTTGAGTAGAGAAAATAATAATAATCAGATGAACATATATTAATATTTACCTTAACCTTCTTGACTCCATGAACGCAACCAATCTCCACCACAAATTAAAGCTTGGACTATTTCAGGAGCTAAGGAAGCACGATGTGGATCTATAACTCTGCCGCCAGCGCTAAACGTACACTCTGAAGCTACTGAAGATACGGGGATAACAAGAATCTCAACAGCCATTCTGGACAAAATCTTATACTTCATGTTATTTGTTCTCCACCAATCTAATACATCAAAGCAAGAAGTCCCTTCCAACTCGCATATATGAACGTCTTCCTCCAAGTACACATCAATATCAGATTTCAAAGCCGGGATACTTTGTGTCCTTCTCACTTCGTCTTGATATTTTTTCCAACCAGAAACTTTAGACTGAGTGTGCATACTGTTTTCATAATTTGATTGACTAGTTGGAAGAATTGGACTCTGATCTGAACTTTCAGCATTCATAGATGCAACATACTCGCCATAAACACTGTATAACAATTCTTGAGCTCTCTTGATATGTGTTTTACCTTCCTGTCCTGGATAAATTTGATTAAAAGAAAATTCAACCAACTTCATTTTGCACCTTGGATCCAGAATAGAAGCAATCACCATCAACATATTTACCTCACCCCAATATTTATCAAATTTCTTTTTCATCTCGAAACTCATTCTCCTAATAAAATCATTCTCACTAAATGCTTTTTCATCCAACAACAACTTGATGTTATAAACTTGAGGGAGATATAAATTTGCTGTTGGATAATCACTCCCATAAATAATATGAGTAACAACATTAAACACTTCCAAAACTTCACATATTAATTCTACTTTCTCTCAAGATTCCTCACTAGGCAAACATGTGTATTGATTGTCTCTCTCTTTATATTCTGCAAAGGCCTCCTTAAATTGTAAAGCAAGGTATAACATCTCATAAGTCGAGTTCCAACGTATGGGGCAATCAATAACTAATTGTCTTCCACACAATTGCAATTGTTGTACAATATTTGTAAATGTTTGGAGCCTTGATTCAGAGTGGTTAACAAACTTAACACTTTCCCGAACATCATCTATGATATCCTCTATCTGACTTAAACCGTCTTGCACCAACAAGTTCACTATATGAGCACAACATCTCACATGAAATAATTCTCCTCCAGCGAGTAACTTTCTTGTTCTTGAAAAAATACCTTTTAATTTCCTTAAGCATGTATCATTGTATGATGCATTATCAACTGTAATAGTTTGCACTTTATTCTCAATTTCCCACTCTAATAAATACTTGTGAATGGCATCAGCTATGTCAACACCACGACGTCGATGGGGAACATGAACAAAACTAAGCACTCTCTTTTGCAATTTCCAGCTAGAATCAATAAAATGACCAGTTATCACCATGTACTCTATTTTTTGAGGCCTAGATTTCCACATATATCTGCAGTTATGAAAATGTTGCTAACATTTTGCAACAAGTTCTTTAATTTATTCCTCTTATCCTCATAAACACTCATACCCTCTTTTTTTTATAGCCTTCTGAGTTATCCTTTCATATGAGGGGTTTAAAAGTTTCATCATGAAATTAAACCCAACTTCTTCAACAATATTTAATGCATGCTCACCCATTAATACAAAGTGAGAAACTCCTTTCCTCATTTTAAAATGATCATACTTCCCTTTCATATCAATTAAAATAGGCCCCATAAAATTATCATCAAGATTAGATCTTTGTGGCTGAAAATTCAATTTTTGTTGACTATTCATATATATTTTTCTTTTCATGCATTTCTCCAAATGTCTAGTTAAATGAGTGGTGCAACCAGTAGGATTGATGGTCAAAGGAGTCTTACAATGCATACAAACAACTTTTTTTTACACCTTTTATGACCTTCTCCTCTAGCTCATCCCAACACCATGCTGTCCTCTTCCTTCTTCTTCTGTTTTCCAAATTATCATTTCCTCGAATTTCATCTTCTTCTACAGGGTTTGTGGGATTATATGTTCTGGGTTGACAAGATTACCATCAATGTCAGCCATTTAGATATATCTAAATGAACCTGCAATGGAAATTAGAATTAGTTAAGTAAATTTTAATTTGGAATAAGGAAAACGTTGTACTAATAAGTAATAACACAACACCTTAAAACACTACTACTCATGGAATTCACATTAATGAAACTAAGTTAAATAAAAAAACAAATTAACTTACTACAAAAATAAATTAAAAAGAATCATGCTGCAAATAACTTAATCTCAATTCAAAGTAGTGCTCATATAAATAATCATATTAACAATATACATCATTAATTCGTTATGTATACATATTCTAATAAGGAAATTTTGTGAAACACTACCTTAATGTTAATTTGGACGTTTTGTGAATTACTACCTTATAATTTATTTTTTTAATATTTTGCTACCTTATAAGTTTGATATGTTTTAATAATACTACCTTGTAACAGAAAATGTTAAATCTCTCCGTTTGTGGGCCCCATCCCAACGACTATATTTATTTCTCTTTCCTCTCTCCCAATCTCTGTTCTCTTTGTCAATATTTTTCTTTTTCATCTTTAGCAGCTTGCTGAATTTCTCTGATTATTTTACCCGTAATATAAATTAAAATTTGTCCATTATTCATTAATTTTTCCCGTAAGAAAGATCTGCTTGGTTTAAGCTGGTGAAGTGGAAGGAAAATAGAAATATTGTTTTTATTTCCCTTCGTTTCTAGTTGAGTTTAATGAACTTGTGTTTAAGATTTTTTTTTTTTGTTTTTGCTGACATTGATGGAATTGTTAATTCTGTCAGGTTGGATGATCCACTTATGTGGGGATTCAAGGGCTTTCCTATAACAAATGCCAAATCGACAAGATGGGTACTTACTGCTGAAGTATATGCTTTAAAAATAGAGTGATGTCTTATTTTTTCTTACTTGGTATATAACTGATTTACTTATATGTCTCGTAATTTATGCATTTGGTGAATTCAACATTTATCTTTTATTCCCTATTGCAGCGATCTATGTTTAATATCAAGTTTCTAAATTTGTTATTTCAAGTATGCCTGATAGAGTAAAATCTAATATAGCACTACAGAGTGGTTACTGAAACTTGAAAGTGCATGTAATGTTTTACTGATTTTCATACAGAACTTGTTGACTTTTAATAGGAAGGGCAAATAAAAAGTATAACCTCAGTAGGACTAGTGTGAATCTTTTGGGAGAAGCTTTCTGAAGCTATGAACTTGCTGGGAGATATTAGGCTTATAAGTTCTAGAAATGGTGTGATTGAAGTAACATTTAATTTTAGTCTCAGTAAATGGCGGTGGCAGGCCCTCCTTTCAAAACTAAAAGTAGTTTCTTGTGTATCTTATTCTTGATTTTGTCAATTTGGGTTTTGTATATCTTTGAGTCTGTGACCTGGTATTTTACTTCATTTTCCTTTATAAAAATACACGATCAGTTGCAAACAGTAAGACAAAATATAACCTTGTTGAAGGACTTTCCAGTTCCCCGGAAGAAGGCAGGGGAAATAGCACTGAAACCTGTTTCTGTGCAGAGAGATAATCAATAATTAGTTTTGCTCCAATAATACACTCAATTCATGACTTTATGGAGGCTAGCAAGTATAAACCATCTTTCAACAAGGTTGTCCTTGAGCTGGTGTGACACTACTCCAGTCAGCAAAATCCTGAGATCACCAAAATGCAGGTAGAGCCACAAAGCAGCTTCTCAGGAACATCAAACCTTTTCTGTGAGTTACATCAATGATAATCTCACACCCGTGCTGCATGATACTTGGCCCATAAGATAACCAAATATGTTACTCGGTCTCACACAACACATGTGGTGGGGTGTTCAATTCAGAGCTGCAATTCGCAGGATATTACCATTGCTGTAATCTGCCAATGATAATAGAAGACTAGCAGATTTTAAGTCGGTATTCAAGTGAGTCTTCTTCTACAAACATTAAGAAGGAGAACAAAGATTGAGAAATGAGAGGACAAAAATTGAGAAGGAGAAGTAGGTAACAGAGATTGAAAAAGAAGAAAGAGAAATGGAATATAGTCGTTGGGGTGGGGCACACAAACGGAGAGATTTAACGTTTTCTGTTACAAGGTAGTGTTACTAAAACATATCAAACTTAAAAGGTAGCAAAATATAAAAAAGTTTTTATAAGGTAGTAATTCACAAAACGTCCAAACATTAAGGTAGTGTTTCACAAAATTTCCTTCTAATAACAACAAATCATGTAATAAATCTAATTTTAGTAAGCAAAAAAACATACGAAGTATACACTAGTCAAACATGAAACTTGTTCAGGCTGCGGCCAACTGTGTAAATGATCAAAGTAGTGAGTGGAGTCTATCTGAGGCTGCTTTATACTGTATATGGGCTGTAGAATACTATGTTTCTAGTGTGGAAGCAGAAGTGATGCCTCAGGTTCAAAAAATTTCCCTAGCTTTTATTTCGAACTTGAATATGATGATTCAGCTACTATTCAGATTTTTCTTGCTTAGTCAATTTCTTTTTTCAATTGTTTTTACCTGAAGATAATGTTAAACTTGTTGGTCCTGATATCATTTTAATCATTTTAAGTTTCCACATCATGCCCCATACCTGTTATCTCTCTTAAACGTGCAACAACATTTTTTCATAATCGGTCTGTCTCGTGGATCAGGGTGGACACAATCTTTTATGATGTGAAACAATCTCTGGACCTCCTCCATTTTAAACGAACTTCATGTTGGATCTATGATATCATGAGGTAAGTGAATAAGTGATCTTTATCCAAGCACTCGAAAACCCAACCTGCTACAGAGCAGTTATCGTCCATGTAAGGCATCCTACCAGTAATTATTTCTAACAAAACAACCCCAAGATCTACAATTACTTACTGCCAGATAATCATCAACGTCTACATCACCATTACACCAATGCTTCCAAAGAAACTCCCACCCTCGGTTGGGTAAGATATCTCAAATAAGAATCTATTAAAGCAACAACCTAGTTCAGGCAATTCATCGAACACTTAACATGCAACACTCACATACAAGAAAACATTTACACTAATAATTTCTAGTATAGATTTTGGAGTATAAATTTAGAAACTAAGATGAAATAGAAAATAATGCTAATTATTTGTGAATTTAATTAAAAAAACACATAAATCATTATACAATTTTTTTGTAAAAAATGTTCACATCTGTGCAAAAAAAAAAAATTACCTCAGAAATCAGAATAGATGAATAAAGTTGAGAGCTCAATTTGTACTGAGGATTGGCATGAATGAGATTGATATTTGCAAATTGCAAATTTTTTCTTATAAATGTGAAGAATACTTGAGGAATAAAGAAGACTATAGGAAGGGTTGAGGGGGGTAAAATTACAGACATGGCTGATATCGATTCAAAGACTTATATTGTAAATGGAATTGGAGAGAGATTTGGGAAGTTGATCAAATTGATTGTTGATTTTGGAAAAAGAAAAACGTATGATTCCTTGAATTATGATTAATGAGAATTTGGTGAGGAAAGACAAAACTCCTAAATATAGGAAAGTATAGTTTATTAGAAATTATGCCCAAAATACGAAAAGTTAGGTTACATAAATTTTTTACCCATCTTATTTAATTATGTGGATGTGAGGATTTTCATATATAACATACGGAGTATATATAATTTTGCAGTATCGAACTGTTCGCGAACTTACCAGCCAAATATACTACAGTTTGAGTTCGGCTCGTTTATCATACGAACTATTTTTTGAGCTCGAACTCGGCTCGTTTAAAAACGAGCCGAGCTCGAACCGAACTTTTAACGAACCGATCCCGAATAGTTCACGAGCTACTTTGCTCGTGTCCACCCCTAATAACAAGATTGGGATTGTCCTCCCATAAATCGGGATGAGATGCCGAAAGTTGTACAAGGCCACTCGGAGAGCTAGAAACTGTAAAATGCATGGTATTGCTTAGATGAATCATAGGCTATGATTATCTGTTTATTTGATCAGTTGAACTCTGACACCGAGAAATACCTCTGGAAATAATAAGGATGACTACTCTTACCTTATGTTCATGAGCAGGCATCGAGCGACAAAGGAATTAGGAAATGCACACTTGTCCCTAAGGACAAGTGGGAGACTGAAGGAAATACTGCCCTTGGTCCAAGTTTTCATTTAATGCTAAGTCCAATAAATGTGGTTTAGTATTTATTAATAAGTTAATAATTCAGTGAGATCAAGTGATTTGAATGCCTGGCTAGAGGCCACTTCAGTTCAAGTGGAATTAATGAATTAATTCACGACTTACTCTTGACTGAACCCGTAGGGTCACACAAATAGTGCGTGAATGGATCAAGTATTTAAGTGAACATAATATTCATTAAGTACTCTATTTATGGTCATTCGGAAATGATGGATCTAGGTTCTAGTGGGAGCTAAAATCATCAAAAAGGCAAAAGGGAATATTTGTCGGAAGCCGGAAATGGAATTATGGTTCATGACGGAAATATAAATATTATCCAAGTCGAAGATATTTTCGGAAACGGGAATATGGTTCGTATCGAAAAATATTATCGGAAATGAAAATATTTCCGGAAACGGAAATATTACCGAAATCAGAAATATTGTCAAAATCGGAAAATATTATTGGAATCGGAAATATTAAAGGAAACGTGAATATTGTTCGAAACCGAAATAAATTCCGCAATCGGAAAACGAATCGGAAGCGCGGCCTGCAAATGCTCGACGAAGGAGCATGCGAGACGCAAGGCCCAGCGCAAGCGCCAGGCCCAACGCCAAGGAAGCCTGCACGGAGTAATCATGCTTGGGCCGAGAAAGTGCAGCAGCGCCCAACTCATGGGTCGCGTGCTGTGGCTTGGCGCCAAGCCTTGCGCAACAACGTGAGCTTGGGCCGTACGCTGCAAGGCCTTTGGCCGACCGGTTGCTTGCACGCTAAGAAATCTTGGGCGCCAAGCTTCTTGTGCGTCAAGTTATTGTTTTTCTAATTCTACTATAATTAGATATTAAGGGTAGATCTGAAATACTTAGTATTTGATTATCCCTAGAATTCTAATGTTGTTAATTAACTAGAGTCCTAATAGAATTAGTTAATTGATTCCTAGTAGAATTCTAATTCCCTATTTCCACCCTATGTGATTCATGATCACAATTTATACATCACAATTAGAATTACCTATCACCATTGTGAGTTTCCCGAGTGCACATAATTAAAACCTTAGAGAATATTCTAGTTGGTTGAATCTAAGGCGGATCTGAACGTGTTGTGGACTATCTACGGAGGGACGACACTTGGAGTCATGTACTGGTTCTTGTTCGATTCGGGAGTAGCTAGGGAAGGCACGCATCACATAGTATGTATCCTGAATTATGTTAATTGACTATGTGGCAATTAATTTGGATTTCCTGGCTTTTTGGTTTTTCCGCATGAATTATATTGTATATATTGTTCATAACCTAACAACAAAAACTACCCCAGCTGTTCCTTTATATAATAGAGATAAAATATAATAATACTCCGTAGGTGAATAAGGATCGTGTCTTTAAAAACTACTCCCCCTGTTTTTGATTATTAGTCCCTTCTATAATCTTGGCACTATTTACAATGTGAAAGAATCTTCTAATTTCTTTCCAATACGTATTTCAAAATATATTAATGTGAGATCTTGTTTTGTTCGTCTAAATGTGTAGTTTAACAATACGTATTTGGAGATATTTACGTTTAAATATGGAGTTGAAACATATGAAAAGGTCAAAAGTGGACTAATATTTAAGAACGGGGGAGTACATATTTATTTATTTATTTAAGGATAAATTGTTTTTTAACCCCTAAAAAAATCGAAAAATTATTTTTACCACCTAAAAAACTAAAACTTGTATTTTACCACCTAAAAAATAAATAAATTAAAACTTGTTTTTTACCACCTGAAAAATGGAAAAATAGATGAAAATGTTATGTAGGGGCCACAATAACGGTAATACTTCTGATATGTTCTATTTTCCCATGATTTCATGTATTTAACTCTCTTCTTTTCTCCCGCTTCCTTGTCTTTGTTGAATTTACATAATTTTTCACTACCATTAATTCACAAAATTGACAAAATTTAATGAAAGTAAAGAGAGAATGGTGAAAGAGTTCAAGAAAATCACACAGGGAGTGTAAAAAATTGAAAGGAAATTGAATTAGATAGCCATACATAAAGGTTTTGTCTATTTTTACGTTTTCACGTGGTAAAAAATAAGTCTTAATCATTTTTTAGGTGGTAAAATACAAATTTTAATTTTTTAGGTTTAAAAAACAATTTTTTGATTTTTGTAGGTGTTAAAAGATAATTTTGTCCTTTATTTAATGTATTAACCCAAATTATGAAACTTTGATATGTTGAAAATATAAATATAAATAATTTTATCAAGACCTCTTTATTAATACAGAGTAATATTTGAATAACTTACTCGTATAGTCGTAGTACAATCATCAATTGTAAGGTAAAATAATGCAAAATCTATATAATTAAAGTAGAGTGATGGTTAATGAGAGGTGAGAAAACCCCCAATAATCCTTTCTCACCTATGCCACGTTAGTGGCCACGTCATACTCATTCAAAAGGAAACTAATCAATTCACAACTTTAATGCTTCAATAAAGCACTAATCAAGCAAGGAAAAAAAGCATTCAAACTAACAATAAAAGGAAAAATAACCATTTACAAAAAAGGAATAACAAATTTGGTATTAATAGAATGGAATATAAATACAAATAAACGAGGAAAAAAATAATGACATAAATATTCTTATAATGGAAATTTGAATAACATAAATATAATGACTGGCTATTTCGAAATAAATCTTCAAAAATTATGAAATAAATTGAAAAATAATTCGAACCTAATAACAAATATAGAAAACGTCATTTTTTAATCCTGCATTTGATGTATATTTAATCAGTTTAATAAAAAAAATGTAGGTACTTCAGTTAAATGGTTAAACTATACAATTTATAACCTAGGCTACATTATTATAATTAATTGACATTTTATCTTAGGCATGTATCAACATTTCAATTGTCTAACATCATTAAAAAAATCTCATATATACCAACATAGATATATCATGATTCATTAATTTCATAACTACTCCATATTTGTATTATTACTGTTATAATGTACAGAGTAACAACATTTCAAATCTAATGCACTATTTTTTATTTACTTTCTAATTTTATGGAAATCACATGCATTAGCACGGGACCGTACTAGTTTACATTAAAAAAAATAAACGTGACACATAATTTGGGATCGAGAGAGCATATTTTAATACTTCATCCGTCCCTTAATACTCGCCCCAGTTTGATCGGCACAAAGTTTTAGGCAATTTGATTGACTTATTAATTTATTAGGTGGTACTCCCTTCGTCTCTTTTTGTTCTTTACGTTTTCCTTTTTGGGTGTCCCAAAATGTTCTTTACTTTTCCTTTATATTATCAAATAAATTTTTTAATATTCTATCAAATTTGTGTCTAATGATTATTTTAACCAATTAAATGCATTAGGTCATTTAATCTCTCAAACGTTTTCATTGGTACATGAAAATTTTCTCATTTTCCCAATATCATATCTTTTATAAAAGTGAAAACATTATAAATAAACGTAAGACCATTTTGGTATTTACTACCTTAAAACTACACCAGTTTTGTATTTATTACCTTATGAAAATTTTATTTTAAATTACTACCTTAAAGTTTCAATTTTTTTTTGTTTTTACTAGCTACCACTTTACATTTTTCTCATTTTAAAATTGAGATATCTCTTAGTTTCTTAATCATTTTAAGTGATTCAAAACTTGTTCTTCTCATTATGTATAAGGATTCCACAGGGATCTTGCTTTTAACATTTTGTAAAAGGTAAAACGAATTAAATATCATTTGTAAAATTTTAAATTTTTATGAATTATCAAATGACATATTTTGAAATGTCGTTCTCAATGAAATCCCTATAAAAAAGGGAAAATAATGAACTTTAAATAACTTTGAACGATTAAGAAACGAAAGAGATATCCTAATTTTAAAATGAGAAAACTGTAAAGGGGTAATGTGAGGGGGTCGAAAACACGACGGGGGACCTCTTATGAAGAGTGTACGGCCCGCACGACTTTTCCACTCTGGATGTGGCAAGCATATTAAGTAAACAGGGACTGACTGTGGGCGTTAGCCTCTTTTTACTAGTCTTTAGGAGTCGCCATTCAGTTTAAGAAAACTGAAAAAATCCGGTTGTCGTGATATGCCTGGAACGCAAACATATGTGATTCACAACGGCCATAGATTCCCTTGTGGTTCCTGGTGTAGTGATCCCTCAACGTACATCCAGCGGAGCAGAGATTCAGAATTCGGGGGACGTTTACTAATACGGGGAGTGCCCAGCATTAGCCCACGCGACGTGGTCCTTACTAGCTAGTTCAATTGTGACGATGATGGGACATGCGTTATGCTACATTATTACTCTTGATTGATTTTAATGCACAAATATTTACTAAACAGATGTGAAAACGCTGATTTAGATTGATTTAAGGAGCTTAACAATACCGACTTGTCCAAGAGTTATCTGATTTAAGCGTGGGAAATATAACAGATTAAATTTAGCAGATTTATACAATGGGGAAAGGAATAAAAGTATAAATTCACGTTACCGCAAAGCGTAGGCTTTACTGTGGTTCTCAAGAACACCTACCACTTGACTTTGCTAGCTTTCCGTTTGTCTTTCGAACTTTCCGATGACTGATTAACTATGGGATGAGATTCTTCCAGAGTTTTGAGTATTTTAGGCTTAAGGACTGTGTTTAGGTTTCAACAACACTTTGACAGTATTCAGCGATCAGGCGGTCGTGCGGACAGGGTCTGCTTAACAATGTGTTAAATACGGAAGACGCACGAATACGGGACAGAGAAAAAGCTTAGGTCAATACTCAAGCTTAAGGGTTTAGGGTTGGAATTGTGTGTTATTTTCCGGTTTTCAGAGGCCCTATTAATAGTAAAATAGGCCATAATAAGATAAATTTCGGAATGGGAATTTTCCAACTGAGATCTGTTGAGCGCTAGAAAATTCCAGCGCTTGGATCAGGAGCGCTGGTTATTTCTAGCGCTTGCATTTTGTGCGCTAGATCTGTTCTGGTGACAGCTGGATCAATTCTATCTTTTGCGTGATTGTGTAAGAAGCAAACAACAACGCTGGAATAAAGCAACGCTTATGGTTTGAGGGATGGAATAAAATGACGCTCAGGCTGCCAGCGCTGGAATTTTCTAGCGCTGGTGTTTTACTTTACTTTTCCAGTCTTATCGATTTTTACCGAATCTTACTCACGTTTTTGAAGGAAATAATGCCCTTGGTCCAAGTATGCATTCAATGATAACTCTAATAAATGCGGTTCAGTATTAATTAACAAGTTAATAATTCAGTGAGATCAAGTGAGCTGAATGCCTAACTAGAGGCCGCTTCAGTTCAAGTGGAATTAATGATATTAATCCACAGCTTACTCTTGACTGAACCCGTAGGGTCACACAAATAGTACGTAAACGGATCAAGTATTTAATGGCATTAAATACTCTATCTATGGATATTCGGAATCGACGGATCTTGGTTTCAGTGGGAGCTGAGATCTTCACAAGCAAGTGAATACTCCGGAAACGATGATATCGCCGGAAACGGAAATATGGATCGCATAGGAAATATAAATATTATCCAAGTCGTAGATGTTGCCGGAAACGGAAACATGGTACGTATCGGAAAATATTATCGGAAATGGAAATATTGCCGGAATCGGAAATATTGCCGGAAACGGAAATATTGCCAGAATCGGAAATATTATCGGAATCGGAAAATAATTCCGGAAACGGAAATATTAAATATTTTTCCGAAACGGAAATTAATTCCGGAATCGGAAATATTAAATATTGTTCGTATCGGAAATGAATTCCGGAACCGGGAATTTAATCGGAAGCGTATCGTACGAATTAGCATCGGACGAGGCCTGCCGGACGAAGGCCCAGCACGAAGTCGGGCCATCGCCCAGCAAGCAAGACGCACGCCAACACGCACAGCCCATGGCAGCGCCAGGCCCACCGCAAGGCAGGCCCAGCGCGCGAAGGCGTGGCTGCGTAGCGTGGGCCGAGCGCACGCACGCGTGGGCTCCCTCGTGGCTCCGTGCGTGTGTGTGTTTGTGTCCATGCACAATTCCTAAATCTATTAGGATTTGGTGTATGATTAAATTCCTATTCCTTAAAGGATTATTTAATTAATTAGAGTCCTTGCAGGATTCTAAGTTTAATTAAATCGTATCCTACTAGGATTCCAATTCCCTTTCCAAACCTCTATAAATAAGGGCATAGGGTCATAATTTATGAACATGGGATTGAAGTATTCTAAGCGTAAGTTTTGAAAGAAAAATAAACCAAACACTTGCAAACACTTAACCGAATTTCCTAGTAACCTTAAGGGCGATTCTAGTTGGTCTAACTTGAGGCGGATCCGGACGTACTGTGGACTATCTACGGAGGGACGACACTTGGAGTCCTAAAGACTTGTTCTTGTTCGGTTCGGGCGCAGCTAGGGAGGGCACGCTACAAAGTGTATGTATCTAAATTATGCTAAATGATTATGTGTAAATAATATGTTTCCTGGCTTTATGGTTTTTCCGCATGATTTATGTTTTGTCATATGTATCATAACCTATCAGTGGTATCACGAGCCTCTTATTATTTTCATAATCTAAATTGCATGAACATGGTTAAATTATACAAATTTGCAAGGAATTAAAAGGGGTGATTAATTTTCGTAATTGTTAATTAATTGCAAATTGCGTTTATTTAATTATATGTACGCAGTTTTTCGGCAGAATGTTCGTTACTCAACCAAATCGAGTGATTTTTGTGTCAATCCCGCATGTAAAAGGCATTCTAAAATTTTGACAAAAATAGTGTTTTTCGCCGAAACCCCGAATTCCCAAATTCGAAGCCTAACTATGAATTTTCAGAGGTTTTAGTTTTTCGAACGCAAAAGTTTGTAAATTTAAGATGTTAAATTAAATATTTGCGATTCTTGTTGATAAATCTTGAATTTTTGATTGACCTACTGTATATGTTTAACAAGTTTGAATGCCTAGCCTTGTTAATTATGCAATCTAATTTGTAATTATAATTAATTTGTTGAAAATTCGAATAATTTAGAATTGATTTGATTTTCATAATTAATTAATAATTTAATTAGATACCTATGATTAAAAACCACCATAAAAATTGTTAATTTGTGTTAAATTTTAAATTTTTATGACCTAGACTTGAATCCATGTTAACCGGAAATTAATTAATTAATAAATTTTCGATTTTTCGCCCTAAAAATTATGAAATTAATATGATTTATTAATTTATCATTAATTTTGGAAATAAAAGTTTTAATTTTTATGCAATTCGCTCATAAAACTTGCACGCACAAAGCAATGGACGCTACGTGTTACCCTTAAGGGGTGTTGTATAGTGCGGGCATGCGACGACGAGCAAGGGAGCTCGTCGCCCATGCGGTACGAATGCAGCGAGCAAGGCTATGGTGCACGAGCACAAGGCAGCAGCCCTGCCTTGTGTCGTGTGCTATGTGCGATGGGCGAGTGGGCAAGGGCGAGAGCAAGGCAGCGACAGTTGCGTGTGGACAGCAGGCGAGTTGCGCCACGACGCAACTGCCTCGCGAAACGTGCGAATCCTCGTGCTTAGCGAGCGCAAGCTCGCGTGCGACGAGCGCTACGCCCAACGACTAACCCTCGCAAGCTACGAGCACTGCCTCGAGCAGCGAGCGCAAGCTCGCGTGCGTCGAGGGCAGGCGCGCGCAGCGAGCCAGAGGCCAAGCGTGCCTCGAGGAGCCTTGCGATGGTGTGCAGCGATGGATGCGACGCAGCACATAGGCTGCGCGCACATGGCCAGCGATGGCTGCGTGCGTGTGGCCTATGGCTGTGCGTTGCGTGGTGATGTTGCGTACCTTGTGTTACGATTAGATCGTTTTAAAATTTTAATTTGAAATTTTCAGTTTATGTAATTTTAATTAATTTTAAAATTAATAATTTAAATTGTTTTCTTGGATTTTAATTTTGAATATTATAATTATAATAAATTTCATTTATTCTAATTATTTTACTAAAATTAAAATCATGAATTAATTTAAATACGACTGAAAATAAATTAAATTAATGGATTCGATTATAAATTTATATGAGCTTTAAATTTTAATTAAATTTGTATGTTTCCGGTTAGACTAGAAATACATTTTTATGTTTAAAATTAGTAAAGCATATGAATTTATTGGTTTAAGTGGGAGCTTTTTTAGTCATAAACTCTTGATTAGGTCTACAAATCTTTTAAGGTTAAACAACTTGATTAGAATTAATAAGGACTGAATAATTGGTAGATTATTGGTGCCCTTTATTATTTGCTGCAAATGTTTATATGATGCATACAATGTGTTTTAACTAACCAATTATGTGGGCCATTCATGATAATGAATGGGTGAATGATATATATTGTATATGTACTGTTTTGCAGGTTATGAAGTGACTAGTATGGCCCAAATAGGATAGAAAATATGGTCTGCGTACCATTAATTTGAATGTAATTGGTCTAAAGTACCAAAATTGTTTTTCAATTCAAATATGGTATGCGTACCATCAAATAGTTGTAATTAGTTTAATTATAGCTTATCCTATTTGGAGAAAATGGCGCCTCCCACGGTGAAATTCAAGACGAAGTTTCCATTTTCGAGACGGACTTTGAAGTTGAAGCTTCAAGATGAAGTCGGGCCATACTAGATCACATTTATCTTATGCATGCTTTAAGTTATTTATTGCTTTAAATATGTCTTGATTATGCATGAGATTGTGGCTTGATTATGTTGCATGATTAAGGATTTTAGTTCACTTAAAATCTAACCAACATAGTAAGAGCCTTAAGTTCCAAACTTAAAAAATTGAGTTAAAAGGTGCCATGCCAAAATAACACTTACTTGGATATCCTTTACATCGATCTTAGTAATAGTTTTCCGCCATAGCGAGGTGTTACTTGTCGATACTAAAGGGGTAAGGTACACAAATAATTGTGAGTACATGTTAGTTTTGGTGAAACTCAACAATATAAGTAAGGAGTCCTTTTATGTCGTGGCAAAATCGATAGGTTTACCTAATAAGTTCTTAGACGTACCTATCAACCAAGAGTAGTTTCTAGACTATTAGCAAAAGGCTTTTGCTTACCTAAAATGTTTTAGAATTGAGTCAAAATACATAATGTGCTTAATTCTTCAATGGTTTTAGGGACTTGGAATCATTTTATTCACACTTACCGGAACAATAAATTCGAATAAAATGCTAATAACTTGTTTAAATTGCATGATTGCTTTAATTTTCAAGTTATTACTCATGATAAATGTTTAGACTTTGCATGCTTCATTGTATGTTTTAATTATTGTTTATAATTAAATATCTTGCACTGCAATAAATACTTTTAGAAAGGTAACAGTAAATTTCCTCGATTGGTAGTGAATCTAAGAACGATTCACGGAAATAAGAGAAAATGAGCAATTTAAAATGTACGTTTCTTTTAGCGACTTTTATGGTTGTTTTCGAGTATCAAAGTCGAATGGCGAACCGATTGGTGCTTGTGAATTCAAAATACAATGTAGTTTTGAGATCATAAAGCATTGAGTTTAAACGCCCAGCTTTACCAATGGTTAACAACCTAAAATCATTTTCCATTTAATTCTCGAATGAGTCTAGTCCCTAGACATTCGAATAGATCGATGCTTAGAGAACTTTAGAAGCTTCTGGTAAGATCATCTAGTTGAAACAAAAATATTCAACATAAATGGTAAGAACTTTGTTGGAATGACATTGGACATGTCTAAATAAAGTATAAAAGTCAACACTGAGAATTCAATTCTTAAGGCTATTAGAAAGGGTACAAGAAATAGGAAAACAAAGGAATAAATGAAAGGAATTTACGATTCCGTTTCTACCTATAAGTTTATGTTTAAAGAGAAGTGACCTAGCAATCAAACTTCCTTGGTATCATATACCGCTTGAGGTTCTTACTTCGGTAATAACTCAAACAATGGAAGCTAGGCTACACCAATGACCTACAAGTGGGAAATGAAGCATGGCAATGCTACATTAGTTGTAGGGTCATCTAGTTTGTTTTAAGTCCTTTCAAAGGCTGGAACTTAATGGCTATTTTGTTCCATAATCAGCATACCTAAATTTCTGTCTTCAAACACAGAAAGACTCACATTCAGAAGAACAAAAACAATGCTTGTTTGTTTGTTTATTTGAATGAAATGGTCATTTACGGGTTGAGTCAATATGCTTGATTAAAAAAAACAACTCTTTAACAATAAGAACTTTACTAGGTTCAAATCAACCCCTTGATTTGAGTTCCACTAATCTTTGGCATTGTAGATTAGACCATATCAACAAGTTAACATTCATAAGCTCTATTTTAATGGACTTTTGAAAGTTAATTGATTTCTAGATCAATTTAAGACAACTAGTCTTACTTGTTGAAAGTAATAAAAGATATGAACTATTGTTAGAACGCCTAGACAATAGAGTTCAAAGCTAAAGATAGGTTTTATGACTTTATTATTTCACACAGATTTGAGTGAATATAGGTTTATTTACTCAAAGTGATATAAGTTTGAATCTGTTTGGCTAGTTCAAAGATTCAGAAGTATAAAATCCACTTGGCAAGAAATCATAAAGATCTAGGTTAGATCATGTTGTTGATTACTTATACCAAGAATGATCATCAATGATTGTGTGTTATAATTTCACAATCTAGCTCCATAAGATATGGCATATCTAAGTTGGAATGATCGAAGTCAATTAGTACTTGATTCGATCAATGATGAATCATAAAGACTTTTCCTATAATTTCTAAAACAAAATGCTCAACTACCACCAAACTAAACCAAATTCGTCAAAGCTATTGAAAAGTAATTTCAGAATATCTTTTCATAATATATCTACAGAGTTCCTAAACTCAGTGGG
Source organism: Spinacia oleracea (assembly GCF_020520425.1). Classification (NCBI taxonomy): domain Eukaryota; kingdom Viridiplantae; phylum Streptophyta; class Magnoliopsida; order Caryophyllales; family Amaranthaceae; genus Spinacia; species Spinacia oleracea. The sequence goes on along the minus strand of NC_079490.1, from coordinate 155,650,935 downwards.
AGCTTAGTGTTTGTTATTCAACAAACTAAGGCCCAAGTATAGATATATGTTTCATTGTGATTTATTCAAATGAGACACAAGGGTATTGTTTCTACCACGAATTTTTGAGAACATAATGTTTGTTTGCTCAAAATAATGTCCTTTTGGAGATTCGTTTCCAAAATGACAAGTGGGAGAAAATAGACCTCGAAAGTCTTCGAGGCGAACAACAAACATAAACGGACATTCCGGAGGCTTTTCGAAGTTCTTTAGAAAATCCGAACACGTATTCTTTAAGGACTTTAGAAGTGGCTTTTAAAGAATAGACATCTCTTAGAAGACTTTACAAGTGCTTCAAGGAGAACAGAATATTCAAAAGACTTTCAAGTGGCTATTGATATTCTATTGTTTGATGTTCTATACCCAAGTAGGCATAGAGTTCAGGTCACTGAATCTATGCGATTCTTCTATTAGATAGTGAAGAAACCTACAACTTGCAGTCAAACTATTATCATGTAGATTAATGAGTTTGTGACCTGTAATAAAGCTATGACGAAACCCAAATTCCCTAAAATGGTTAGAGGCCATATATAGACTCAAATGTTTTAAATGGTTAGAGGCCATTAAACATACTCAATGTTTTGATGACAAAATTGAAATTTTGTTGATTTGCAAGAATGGGTTAACACCTATTGGTTGCAAATTGGTTTTAAGGATAAAAACCATCAAACATAGAATTGTGTTCACACACAAAGCTAGATTAGTTGCTAAAAGTTACAAGAAAAATTCACGGCGTGGATTGTGTTGAAACCTCATGCATAATCGTAATGCTCAAGTCTATAATTCAAGCAATGATTGGATATTGGTACATATGGCAATTGGATGACAAAACATCTTCCTCAGTCAAATGTTGGAAGAAACTATGTACATGGCATGTCATAGGATTTGTGGATCCAAATAAATGCTTGAAAAGGAAAGCTAGCTTATGAAATCTAAGTACAGATTTAAGCAAGCAATTGGGAATTGGAACTGTATTTTAGTGAAGCTAATAAGCATTTTAGTTTCATAAAATGTACATGATTCTTATAGATGTATAAGAAGTTTAGTGGGAGTACATAAAAACTTAATTGGTCCTATGTGTATCACACACATATATCTCTATTGTGAAATAACATTCAAATGTTAATGACTTAGATTTGAAATTATTCATCAATGATGGACCAAGGCGAAACTTAGTACATACTGGGTATTAAGATCTATTTACTAAGATCTTATATTAATGTTTTGGATTAAGTAATGGCATTTACTAAATCAAACACGAAAGACTCCATTGGAGATATTCGACCCATATGAATAAATCTAAGTAAAGGATGTTTGAACTATGTATAAGCATTTACTAAGTTAAACATCAAAGAGTCTGAATGAGATTCTTAAACCTATATTATATGTCAAAGAATTTAGCTGGATTCAATATCTACTGAAATTGAATGAGCTAAAGTTACATGAATAGAATTCAATTGAGAATAATTCTGCAAAAGAATTTATCATGTATGATATAATATGAGGATCGCCAAAAATGTATCGTATGGCTTTAGGCATAACGGACATATACCAATCTCTATTGATCTAAGTGAAGATCAACTAGATTGAGGTCAAGAAAAACTTATGGTACTTGAAAAGGTACATAGGAATAGTTCTTGATTCAAGGAAATAAAGATATGCTAAATATTGATGCTACACGCATAAACACTGGCAAAGGATCAAGCAAGATTCCCTTGGAGTTAACCATTGGCAAGGACGAGCTATAGAGCATCGTGTTTTGAAAATGGCAACATGGGTTGGAGACCATGAGTTGTTGCGTGGGAAATTAAATATTAATTTCTATGTTCCAACATACAGCTGGAAAGTATTCCCCATATCTGTGAACTGCTTGGATAAGTAAATCCAAACAAAGCATCACTAGCAACCTAAACAGTTGAAGTAAAAGTACTTATTGCCTAAGAAGCAATAAAAAAGAGTTGTTTATATTAATGAGTTCTTCATTGAACTTGGGAAGATCACATGTCTGCTGACTTGATGGTTCTTCATTGCAAAATGCGTAGAACCACTATCGAAGTAAGAAAGACTAGATCACATAATAAACAAACTCAAAAGATCTTGTCATCATATCTCGAAGAACATTTGATGAAAAGGATATTAAGATTGGCAAAGCATAATAACTAAACCTATGAAACAAGTGAGAAACAAAACTCACATTGTAGCACTGGAAATCAAGCATAGCTTTGAAATCCATGAACTGTTTTAAAGATGGGTTTGAGGCCCATGGTTGTAAAACGTTAGGGTTAAACATTTATCATATTTGAAATGTATTTTCATATTCCATTTAATCTTGGTTTAGTATTAAATGATGAGTCCCTTCAATTTGACGAAATATTCAAGATAGACTGTCAGGACCAGTCCTGTGACTAAGAAATGTCTATCAAGTGAACTTGAATGTCAAAAGTTGAAAATGGTCCCTGGTCGGAGTTTTCTATAAAATTGGACGCATAGAAAACGTTAGACGACTAGAATGCAAGATGACTAGTAGTTATGTTTCTTGAACTATGTGGACATGGCAATGTCATAATCATTTGCATAGATACTTACTTTGAGAAGACTAGTATCGGACAGACCTATGAAACTTTACTGTAAGAGATGAAAATCTGTCATAAGTAAATTTCATTAAAATTATTAGACACTAAATCCTCAATACCTGAGTGATTTGAGATTACTTGTTTGAGAACTGGTTACTTTGACGTTGACCAACCGTCGCACCGTAAAAGGAGGCTATAAAGGCAACGCTCAGGTAATCACCTATCAAATGAAGTCTAATCTCAAGATCGCAAGATTGGGATTGTCCTCCCATAAATCGGGATGAGATGCTAAAAGTTGTACAAGGCCACTCGGAGAGCTAGAAACTGTAAAATGCATGGTCGTGCTCAGATGAATCATAGGCTATGATTATCTGTTTATTTGATCAGTTGAACTCTGAAACCGAGAAACACCTCTGGACATAATAAGGATGACAACTCTTACCTTATGTTCAAGAGCAAGCATCGAGCGACAAAGGAATTAGGTAATGCACACTTGTCCCTAAGGACAAGTGGGAGACTGAAGGAAATAATGCCCTTGGTCCAAGTATGCATTCAATGATAAGTCTAATAAATGCGGTTCAGTATTAATTAACAAGTTAATAATTCAGTGAGATCAAGTGAGCTGAATGCCTAGCTAGAGGCCGCTTCAGTTCAAGTGGAATTAATGATATTAATCCACAACTTACTCTTGACTGAACCCATAGGGTCACACAAATAGTACGTAAACGGATCAAGTATTTAATGGCATTAAATACTCTATCTATGGATATTCGGAATCGACGGATCTTGGTTTCAGTGGGAGCTGAGATCGTCACAAGCAAGTGAATACTCCGGAAACGATGATATCGCCGGAAACGGAAATATGGATCGCATCGGAAATATAAATATTATCCAAGTCGTAGATGTTGTCGGAAACGGAAACATGGTACGTATCGGAAAATATTATCGGATATGGAAATATTGCCGGAATCGGAAATATTGCCGGAAACGGAAATATTGCCAGAATCGGAAATATTATCGGAATCGGAAAATAATTCCGAAAACGAAAATATTAAATATTTGTTCGAAACGTAAATTAATTCCGGAATCGGAAATATTAAATATTGTTCGTATCGGAAATGAATTCCGGAACCGGGAATTTAATCGGAAGCGTATCGTACGAATTAGTATCGGACGAGGCATGCCGGACGAAGGCCCAGCACGAAGCCGGGCCATCGCCCAGAAGCAAGACGCACGCCAACACGCACAGCCCATGGCAGCGCCAGGCCCACCGCAAGGCAGGCCCAGCGCGCCAAGGCGTGGCTGCGTAGCGTGGGCTGCGTAGCGTGGGCCGAGCGCACGCACGCGTGGGCGCCCTCGTGGCTCCGTGCGTGTGTGTGTTTGTGTCCATGCACAATTCCTAAATCTATTAGGATTTGGTGTATGATTAAATTCCTATTCCTAAAAGGATTATTTAATTAATTAGAGTCCTTGCAGGATTCTAAGTTTAATTAAATCGTATCCTACTAGGATTCCAATTCCCTTTCCAAACCTCTATAAATAAGGGCCTAGGGTCATAATTTATGAACATGGGATTGAAGTATTCTAAGGGTAAGTTTTGAAAGAAAAATAAGCCAAACACTTGCAAACACTTAACCGAATTTCCTAGTAACCTTAAGGGCGATTCTAGTTGGTCTAACTTGAGGCGGATCCGGACGTACTGTGGACTATCTACGGAGGGACGACACTTGGAGTCCTAAAGACTTGTTCTTGTTCGGTTCGGGCGCAGCTAGGGAGGGCACGCTACAAAGTGTATGCATCTAAATTATGCTAAATGATTATGTGTAAATAATATGTTTCCTGTCTTTATGGTTTTTTCGCATGATTTATGTTTTGTCATATGTATCATAACCTATCAGTTTTCTATCCTTTACACGAGTTGGACTGCAACTCTTAGTCCTTACCTAATGATAAATCGTAAGGCGATTCAAACACTTAGATATTTTATCTTACATGGTTGCTATTCTGGGCGGCGTTCAAGCATAGAAGTTACTATAAATAGCAGTTTCTAAAAAATGGAAATATGTTTTACGGGATTATCATTCAGCCATGGATCGTTCGCGGCATATTTAGGAAAGCTTAGTCAAGCGGTGTTTGGTTTCATCATTGAACACACCGTGCTGGGGCTAGTAACAAATGTAGGCGTCTACAGTTAGCACCCACTTTGATTGAGTCTGAGCAAGACGACAATCAAAGTATTGGTAGATGGAATGCATCTGGGACCTAGCTTGGTTAAAACTAAGTCTGAACGAGGGTCTCGCGAGCCCCCGAGTGATAAAATTTGACTGAAGGGTCATCACTGGAAATGTCAATAGTTCCTTCACGAGTCATTGGGGACTTACTTAACTGAACGGTCTTCTCACAGAGTCATTGAAGACGTTCAACCTGGCAGAATAGAGCTTTTTGAAAACGGACACTTAATTAACTTTGACTTTTTGAGAACGAAATATGGGATAATGACATTTTTTAGCAAGGAATGAATAAACCTTAAAACTTTGACATTTTTTTAGCAAGGAATGGATAAATCTTAAAACTTTGACATTTTTTAGCAAGGAATGAATAAACCTTAAAACTTTGACATTTTTTATATTTTTTTGGTGAGCCTATTTGGATACGTGCTGTACCCCCCAAGTGTTCGTTATTTTTCCGTTATGTGTGGATAAAATGACGAGCACTTCTAAAAAATTTAGGCAGGCAGAGAGTTTCAACGCCCAGGCTGGGGCGTCAAAGATTTCGGCGCCCAGCCCTGGGCGCTGAAAATGATTTCTGGCGGTCGTTTTTGACGCTTTGCTTCACGTGTTCTTGCATTTATTTTTTTTCTTCGTTTTAGTGCTTTGCTTTTTACTTGTATAAAAATTGATTTTGAGGCTATTTCGGAGGCTTTTTTGACTGTTAGCGTGTGACACATTTTTGTCCGGATTAATTTTTTCTATTAGTGACTCGAAACGGCTTTGAAAATGGAGTTAGGGTGCGGGAGTTATGAAGATCTTTGTGTAGGCTTTTGGGTGGGTTTGAGGTGCATGTCGTTTTTGAAGGGTATGGTGGGGTTACATTTTATTAATTCCCTTTTTAAGCAATATTTGCATTTGTTTTGGATTTTGATTTCCTTTGATTTCTTTGGGTTGCATGGATTGACTTTTATGATGACACTGGTTGACTTTTATGTTTTGGGGATATGAAGGGGATGGTACGGTTTATTTTGTGGATTTCGGGAATTGGTTCCCATGGCACGATTTCAAGACCGAGTGGGTCTCGTTTATTGGGCCTAGAGTGGGCCGCCTCTTTATTTTTGTATTTTGCAAGTGCATTTGGTGCTTACTTAGTGTTAGAATAAAATTTTAGGAGAAATATTACGCCTTTATTAATTTGGAAAGTAAGGGAAACACACTGAAATAAAATTGACCTATGTTCTAAGGGGTCTTAGGACCATCTAAAGTCTTTATTATTTTTTTCTACCAATCTAAAGAACTACTAGGCGCTTTTACTAAGGTGCTCTATGTGGCTCAAGCCTTGGGTTTAGTCTCGTAAAACTTTGGTCCTTCACCAGTACTCATCTTGAATTCTATTCCTTTTGCATTGACCCACTGATATGTCTTCACCCATCCGTTCTCGATCTCTTCTAGTGTTGATGCAGGAGCGATTAACCGGGTTGGATCGAAACCTTCATCTTGTATAGCTAGGGTAGTCATCACAGTCTCGTCCTCCATAGGCCTCGATTCGTTAAACAATGTCCATAAAGCCTGGTTGTCCAATACTTCAGCTGTTTTAGTCTTGGTGAGGTGGGGTGCCTCATCCAAGGTGTGGCAGTCATGGAAGATTTCGAATCCTGGTTTTAGCAAGCCATCCTGAACGAAGGGTTCAGGGAAATCACAGCATGGGTGTCCTTCTCCTTCCCGAACGAACATCCCGTTAAGGGTTCTTTGATACGGGGGAAGGAGGGTGGTTTGTTTGGCCTTGTTAAGGCGTAGCCCAGACAGGCGGTCAGCAATATCTTCCTCCGTTGGTTCATAGCCTAAGCCAAAGGGAGTAGATTTGTTGGGTAAAGGATGGAATGTGCATTCCTTCTTCCTTATGCCCAATGGGGTTCCAGGGAAATAACCTTGAGCTAACAGCATTCTAGGGATGACTCGGGATGCGTGCGGGTCTAGGAATGCTGGATCATAATCTTCGATGAACTGGATTGCTTCTTCCATTTGAAACCCGTAAAGGTCGTCTGCAGTTTCAGCCGTTCCAACCATAGTACAACTGACGTCGAGAGGAGGGGCGCGGATTTCTAGTATTACCCCATTATGGTTAAGTTTAACCATTTGGTGCAAGGTAGAAGCCACACCTCCTAAGTCATGGAGCCAAGGTCGCCCCAAGAGGAGGTTGAAAGTGGGCTTGATGTCGATTATTTGAAACTCCGTGGTGCGTGCCACATGCCCGGTTTGTATGGTAAGGTTGATTTTTCCCAACACAGGCCTTCGGGAGTTATAATAAGTTTGTACCCCTTGCGTGGAGGTTTGGAAGTCATCGTTTCCTAGCCCCAAGCAATGGGCGGTTCGCAATGGGCAAACATTAACCGCCGAACCGTTATCTACGAGCGCTAGGGGGATGTTTTGTCCTTTGCATCCAACTACTAGATAGAGGGCTTTATTGTGAGCACCCCCCTGTTTGGGCAAGTCTTTGTCAGTGAAAACTATGGCCTTTTCTCCGGCATCTCTCCTGAAGTGGTTAACCAATGAGTCAGGTGTGATATCTGTAGGTACTGAGATGAGGTCGAGTGAGCGAATAAGCTTTTCGCGATGTTCCTTTGAAGTACACATGAGATCCCAGATGGTGATTTCGGCTTTGGTTCTTTTTAGTTGTTTCAAGAGAAGATTTTCAATGACTTCTGCGACGGTGGCGTGCCGTCCATTCTCAGGAGTTTGCCTAACTGGGATATCGTCCATAGGAGGTGGGCGAATATCCGGTTAGTATATCCTTCCGGATCGGGTGAGGTTGTCGACCTCGGGCTCCTGAGGGGTGGTGTCAATGTGAGCATACCCGGGCCAAGTATCAGTAAAGAGGTCCTGGCCCGACACTTGAGATAGGTAAATATCTTCAGCATCATCATCCCACACACCGCACACTTCTCTCTCGATTCAATCCATAGGGACCACAACGAGTGGTGCACCTTGAGGCGTAATGTACCGTAGGGTCGAAGTTCTTATTTTCTGGTTGGCCCATGAGTTGGGTCATTTGAGCCATCTGGTCTCGCAATTCTTCGATGGACATGTTTGAGGGTGCGAATCGAGGTTGGGGAAGCGGAGATCCTTGAAATGAGGGATGACGGACGGAGCTTGGAGTCACTAAACCTGGTGTTGGCGATGTATCTTCGAGACGTACTAACCTTTGATTTCCCGATCGGCACCAAGTGGCAGGACCAGTCCTATGCATAAGATAAGCTAAAGTTTAGGCCCCAAAGTTTCAAGCATTACTTAGTCTAGACTTTGACTCTCTCTATTGGTTTTTCGCTCTTTTTTTTGTTGGTACACTTATAGTTTTTTTTTTCTTTTGGTCATTCTTTGGATTTTCGGAACACTTGCCCGTGTGACATTCATAGTTATTAGCATGTTCGGTTTTGGTGCCGAGCATTGTCGTCGTAGGAGGTCTAACAACGACGCAAAGAGTTATTTATTTTTTTATTTTTTTTAAGTCGCTTCTAGAATCGAGTGCTTTTTCTTACGCTCTCGTAGCAATTTTTTTTACGAACGGTTTTTTGTGCTACGTATTTTCCTTTTGCGCGGGCACCGAGGCTGCTGCGCCTGACCAGAAGGCCAAGCATCAACTTCAGCGCCCAGCGTAAGGCGTGAGAAATTATGGCGCCCAGCCAGGGGCGTTGAAAATGCGTCCCTGGATGGTTCTCGTTTTCTGTTTGCGTCTACTTTTGTTTATGCGACTTCGATTTTGCGTGCTTGCCCAATAACATCCTTTACGCGTTGTGTAGCGTTTGTGGGACTCGTTACAGGCCATCCCGAGCGTCGCTTATTTTTGTGGCGATCGTTCGGGTTTGCGGAACACGTATTTCGGTATAACTCTTTGGCAAATTGGTTTATGAATGTTTGGGCAATTTTTTTAAGGTTAATGGTTTGCTAACATTGTTTGTCACACACAATCACATATTTCGCTACACATAACTAACATTCCATCATGAGGAAATAATAATATGTCATGTAGTTTATGATAGGCTTCTATGGGTAGTTATTGCGCCTGGCTTGGTACCGCTTCTATCGCAGATCCACCACATGCCCCGGTCAAGGTAGTGTCTTCAACAGACGAATTTCGCCCAAGAGGCCAATCACGATGTAAGCCAAGGGGGCATGCACCAATGAGAGGGACCTAATGGGCGAGCGATTGGGTTTGGGACGGGTGTACTACCGCCGGTTGGCGATGGGTATCCTTAGTCCCAACTCCCGAGATGAAACATCTAAGGGAGCCAAGATTCGTTATGCGGTTCTGTCCGTTCACATTAATATGCTGATTTTCAGGTCGTCCCAACTTGATGGGGAAATAAACGCGGGGTAGGATAGTTTCACCCTTCGGCTATTTTGATTACCTACGAGCACGAGTATTTCCTTCACTATCCCCAGTGGAGTCGCCACTGTGAGGGGGTCGAAAAAGCACGAGGCTAATGCGTGACCTTGTCCCTCGTGGGTGTGATGTTTCTTTTTGTCAAATCAAGTGTAATTGGATTTCCTGTGAGTTTACACCCAATTGACTAGTAATATAGGAGTCGCCATCCAGTTTTTAACGACAATGAGAAAAACTGACAAAACCCGGTTATCGTGACATAAAGGGAGTGCAATTATGTTTGACCACGACGGCCGTAGGTTCCCTTGTGATCCCTGGTGTGGGGATCTCCCAACATACACCCGCAAGATAGAGATTGAGGGTTCGGGGGACTGTAACTACCGAGAGGAGTACTCGCTCTTCGATAACTCCAGAGGCAGGATATCCTTACTAGCTCAGCATAAATAATTGAAGGGACATGTGTTAACTATTAAACTAATCTGAGTTGATTTTAACAATATGCAACATATAGTACTAGATCGAGCGCGATTATCTGATTTAGATTGTTTGAAGGGACCTAGCATGATAATCCAATTTCCCAAAAATATCATATTTATTAGGCGTGATCGAACAATCAGATTTAGTTAGTTTAACAGTTCATAAAAGGGCGAGGAAAGCAATTAAATCATAGAAAAGGGACACATTACGACGCACCCTTGAGAGGTGCGTCACAGTTCTCAGAAAACTAACCACTTTGACTTTGCTATTTCTCCTTTAATTTAACGAATCTCAAATTATGGGACAGGATACGCTCTGTTCGATTTATGGATCGATTGCGATAGAACGCGTGATCAGTTTTGCAGCGTGAGGCTTAGGCTTAGGGGTTTAGAGTCAATACTCGGAATAATAATGTGTGTTCCTTTTTTCACGTCGAACTTGGGCTATATTTATAGAAAAGAGTTCGTGGAAAGATAGAATTGTAGAGCTCTAATCCACTAGGAATTAGGAAAGAATACGTCCCAGGTAATTTCAGCGCCCAGGCCTGGGCGCCGAAGATTTCGGCGCCCAGAGCCAGGCGTTGAAAATAGGATCTGGGCTGTTTTCTTAGTCAGATTCGGATTCCTAGAATCTGGAGTGTTTGAGACTTAATCGAGTCTTTTAGTGCGTATTGACCTTGTGACGGAATGCGTCTGGGCCCGTTACGAACTCTAGGCTCGTTAGGATTTTAATTAATACGTGACTCTTATTTTCGAATCATATTAGGAACAAGATTCTCTCATAATCTCTATTTCATTTAGGATTTATGTTGAAGTGCAACACCTAATTCTGACAGGTTTCTATCTTTTATGACTTGCCACTTTTAACAACTACCCATTACGGCAGTTACTATTTTTAGCAGGTTTCCATAAATAGCAGGTTTCTATAAATAGCAGGTTTCGGGTGAAATGAAAAGGGGAATTGAGATTCGTTATTTTATAGGAGATGCGTTGTCAAGTGGAGATTTATGTTTTCATCATCGAACCTTCCCTTTCGGGAATGGGGATAAAAGTAGGTGTCTACACGTACCATGTTTCCGTTTCGGGAAACATCTACGACTTGGATAATATTTATATTTCTGTTACGATCCATATTTCCGTTTCCGGCAATATCATCGTTTTCGGAGTATTCATATTTTGCCTTTTGACGATTTCAGCTCCCACTGGAACCGAGATCCATCGATTCTGAATTTTCATAATTAGAGTATTTAATTCACTTAAATACTTGATCTGTTCACGTGCTATTTGTGTGACCCTACGGGTTCAGTCAAGAGTAAGCCGTGGATTAATATTATTAATTCCACTCGAACTGAAGCGGCCTCTAGCTAGGCATTCAGCTCACTTGATCTCACTGAATTATTAACTTGCATAAGTAATTAGACTTAGCATTGAATGCATACTTGGACCATGGGCATTATTTCCTTCAGTCTCCCACTTGTCCTTAGGGACAAGTGTGCATTGCCTAATTCCTTTGTCGCTTGATGCTTGCTCATGAACATAAGGTAAGAGTATTCATCCTTATTATGTCCAGAGGTATGTCTCAATTTCAGAGTTCAACTGATCAAATAAACAGATAATCATAGCTTATGATTCATCTGAGCACGACCATGCATTTTTCAGTTTCTAGCTCTCTAAGTGGCCTTGTACAACTTTCAGCATCACATCCCGATTTATGGGAGGACAATCCCTATCTTGTGATCTTGAGGTTAGACTTCGTTTGATAGTTGATTACCTGAGTGTTGCCATTATAGCCTCCTTTTACGGTGCGACGGTTGACAACGTCAATGTAACCAATTCTCAAACAAGTAATCTTAAAGCATTCATGTATTGAGGATTAGTGTCTAATAATGTAATGAAATTTACTTATGACAGATTTTTATCTCTTACAGTAAAGTTTCATAAGTCTGTCCGATACTAGTCTTCTCAAAGTAAGTATCTATGCAAATGATTGCGACATTGCCATGTCTACATAGTTCAAGAAACAGAACTACTAGTCATCTTGCATTCTAGTCGTCTAGCGTTTTCTATGCGTCCACCTTTATAGAAAACTTCTGACCAGGGACCATTTTCAACTTTTGACATTCAAGTTCACTTGATAGACATTTCTTAGTCACATACTGGTCCTGACAGTCTATGTTGTATATATTGTCAAATTGAAAGGACTCATCATTTAATACTAAACCAAGATTAAATGGAGTATGAAAATACATTTCATATATAATAAATGTTCAACCCCAATGTTTTACAACCATGGGCCTCGAACCCATCTTTAAAACAATTAATGGAATTCAAAACTATGCTTGATTTCCAGTGCCACAATGTGATGTTGTTTTTCACTTGTTGAATAGGTTTAGTTATCATGATTTGCCAATCTTAATATCCTTTTCATCGAATGTTCTTCGAGATATGATGATAAGATCTTTTGAGTATGTTTATTTTGTGATGTAGTCTTTCTTGCTACAATAGTGGTTCTACGCATTCTACAATGAAGAACCATCAAGTCAGCAGACATGTGATCCACCCAAGTTTAGTGAAGAACACATTAATGTAAACAACTGTGTTTTATTGCTTCTTAGGCAATAATTACTTTTACTTCAACTGTTTAGGTTGTTAGTGATGCTTTATTTGGATTTTACTTATCCAAGCAGTTCACAGACATGTGGATGACTTTCCATCTGTATCTTAGAACATAGAAAATAATATTTTAATTTCCCACGCAACAACTCATGGTCTCCAATTCATGTTGCCATTTCAAAACACGGTGCTCTACAACTCGTCCTTGCAATTGGTTAACTCCAAAGGGATCTTTCTTGATCCTTTGCCAGTGTTTATGCGTGTAGCATCAATATTTAGCATATCTTTATTTCCTTGAATAAAGAACTATCCTATGTACCTTTTCAAGTACCATAAGTTTTTCTTGATCTCAACCTAGTTGATATTTACTTAGAACAATAGAGATTGGTATATGTTTTTCATGCCTAAAGCCATACGATAAATTTTAGGCGATCCTTATATTATATCATACATGATAAATTGTTTTGCAGAATAATTCCCAATTGAATTCTATTCATGTAACTTTAGCTATCCAATTTCAGTAGATACTGAATCCAGCTAAATTCTTTGACATATAATATAGGTGAAGAATCTCATTAGATTCTTTGATGTTTAACTTAGTAAATGTTTATACATAGTTCAAACATTCATTACTTAGATTTATTCATATGGGTCGAATATCTCCAATGGAGTCTTTCGTATTTGATTTAGTAAATGCCATTACTTAATCTAAAACGATATCATAAGATCTTTGTAAATAGATCTTAATACCCAGTATGTACTAAGTTTCGCCTTGGTCCATCATTGATGAATAATTTCAAATCTAAGTGGTTAGCATTTGAATGTTATTTCACAATAGAGAGATATGTGTGTGATACACATAGGACCAATTAAGTTTTACGTACTCCCACTAAGCTTCTTATATGTCTATAAGAATCATGTACATTTTATTGAAACTAAAATACTTATTAGCTTCACTAAAATACAATTCCAATTCCCAATTGCTTGCTTAAATCCATACTTAGATTTCATAAGCTAGCATTCATTTCAAGCATTATTTGGATCCACAAATCCTATGACATACCATGTACATAGTTTCTTCCAACATTTGATTGAGGAATTAGTTTTGTCATCTAATTGCCATATGTACCATTATGCAATCATTGCTTGAATAATAGACTTGAGCATTACGATTATGCATGAGGATTCAACACAATCCACGTCGTGAATTTTCTTTTAACCTTTAGCAACTAATATAGCTTTGTGTGTGAAGACACAATTCCATATTTGATGGTTTTTATCCTTAAAATCAATTTGCAACCAATAGGTATGAAACTATTCTTGCAAATCAACAGAATTTCTATTTTGTCACCAAAACATTAAGTATGTTTTATGGCCTCTAACCATTTAAAACAATGAGTCTATATATGGCCTCTAACCATTTTAGGGAATCTGGATTTCGTCATAGCTTTCTTACAAGTAACAAACTCATTAATCTACATGATAATAGTTTGACTGCAAGTTGTAGGTTTCTTCACTATCTAATAGAAGAATCTCATAGTTTCAGTGACCTGAACTTTATGCCTACTTGGGTATAGAACATCAAACAATAGAATATCAAAGACACTTGAAAGTCCTTTGAATATTCTGTTCTCCTTGAAGCACTTGTAAAGTCTTCTAAGAGATGTCTATTCTTTAAAGCCACTTCTAAAGTCCTTAAAGAATAAGTGTTCGGATTTTCTGAAGAACTTCGAAAAGCCTCCGGAACGTCCGTTTATGTTTGTTGTTCGCCTTGAAGACTTTCGAGGTTTATTTTCTCCCATTTGTCATTTTAGAAACGAATCTCCAAAAGGACACTATTTCGAGCAAACAAACATTATGTTCTCAAAAATTCGTGGTAGAAACAATACCCGTGTGTCTCATTTGAATAAATCACAATGAAACATATATCTATACTTGGGCCTTAGTTTGTCGATTAACAAACACTAAGCTCCCACTGAGTTTAGGAACTCTTTAGATATATATTATGAAAAGATATTCTGAAATTACTTTTCAATAGCTTTGACGAATTTGGCTTAGTTTGGTGGTAGTTGAGAATTTTGTTTTAGAAATTATAGGAAAAGTCTTTATGATTCATCATTGATCGAATCAAGTACTAATTGACTTTGATCATTCCAACGTAGATATGCCATATCTTATGGAGCTAGATCGTGAAATTACAACACACAATCATTGATGATCATTTTTGGTCTTAAAGTAATCATCGTCATGATCTAACCTAGAACTTTATGATTTCTTGCCAAGTGGATTTTATACTTCTGAATCTTTGAACTAGCCAAACGGATTCAAACTTATATCACATTGAGTAAATAAACCAATATTCACTCAAATCCAGGTGATATAATAAAGTCATAAAATATTTCTTTAGCTTTGAACTCTATTTTCTAGGCGTTCTAACAATAGTTCATATCTTTTGTTACTTTCATCAAGTAAGACTTGCTTTGTCTTGAATGATCTAGAAATCAATCAACTTTCAAAATTCCATCAAAATAGAGCTTTCTAATGTTAACTTGTTGACATGGTCTAAGCAACAATGCTAAAGGTTTGTGGAACTCAAATCAAGAGATTGATTTGAACCTAGTAAATCTTATAGTTAAAGAGTTGTTTGTTTTAATCAAGCATACATGACTCAACCCGTAAATGACCTTTCATTCAATTAAACAAACAAACATTGTTTTTGTTTTTCTTGAATGTGAGTCTTTCTGTGTTTGAAAACAGAAATTTAGGTATGGTGATTATGGAACAAAATAGCCATTAAGTTCCAGCCTTGAAAGGACATAAAACAAACTAGATGACCCTACAACTAATGTAGCATTTCCATGCTTCATTTCCCACTTGTAGGTCATTAGTGTAGCCTAGCTTCCATTGTTTGAGTTATTACCGAAGTAAGAACCTCAAGCGGTATATGATACCAAGGAAGTTTGATTGCTAGGTTACTTTTTCTTTAAACATAAACTTATACGTAAAAACAGAATCGTAAATTCCTTTCATTTGTTCCTTGTTTTCCTATTTCTTGTACCCTTTCTTATAGTCTTAAGAATTGACTTCTCTAGTGTTGGCTTTTATACTTTATTAGACATGTCCAATGTCACTCCAACAAGGTTCTTACCATTTTATTTATGTTGAATATTCTGTTTCAACTAGATGATCTTACCAGAAGCTTCTAAAGTTCTCTAAGCATCGATCTATTCGAATGTCTAGGGACTAGACTCATTCGAGAATTAAATGGATAAAAGATATTAGGTTGTTTAATCATTGGTAAAGCTGAGCGTTTAAACTCAATGCTTTATGATCTCAAAACTACATTGTATTTTGAATTCACAAGCACCAATCGGTTTGCCATTCGACTTTGATATTCGAAAACAACCATAAAAGTCGCTAAAAGAAACGTACATTTTAAATTGCTCACTTTCTCTCATTTCCGTGAATCGTTCTTGGATTCACTACCAATCGAGGAAATTTACTGTTACCCTTCTAAAAGGATTTATTGCAGTGCAAGATATTTAATTATAAACGATAATTAAAACATACATTGAAGCATGCAAAGTCTAAACATTTTTCATGAGTAATAACTTGAAAATTAAAGCCATCATGCAATTTAAACAAGTCATTGGCATTTTATTCGAATTTATTGTTCCGGCAGGTGTGAATAAAATGAATCCAAGATCCTTAAATCATTGAAGAATTAAGCACATTATGTATTTAGACTCAATTCTAAAATATTTCAGGTAAGCAAATCCTTTGCTAATAGTCTAGAAACTACTCTTGGTTGATAGGTACGTCTAAGGACTTATTAGTTAAACCTATCTCATTTGCCACGACATAAAAGGACTCCTTACTTATATCGTTGAGTTTCACCAAAACTAACATGTACTCACAATTATTTGTGTACCTTACCCCTTTAGGATCAACAAGTAACACCTCGCTATGGCGGAAAACTATTACTTAGATTGATGTAAAGGTTATCCAAGTAAGTGTTATTTTAGCATGGCACCTTTTAACTCAATTTTTTTTAAAGTTTTGAACTTAAGGCTCTTACTATGTTGGTTAGATTTTAAGTGAACTAAAATCCTTAATCATGCAAAATAATCAAGCCACAATCTCATGCATAATTAAGACATATTTAAAGCAATAAATAACTTAAAGCATGCATAAGATATAAATGTGATCTAGTATGGCCCGACTTCATCTTGAAGCTTCAACGTCAAACTCCGTCTTGAAAATGGATTGGAAACTCCGTCTTGAATTTCACCATGGGAGGCGCCATTTTCTTCAAATAGGATAAGCTATAATTGAAACTAATTACAACTATTTGATGGTACGGATACCATATTTAAAGCAATAAAACTTTGGTACTTTAGACCAATTTTACATTCAAATTAATGGTACGCAAACCATATTTTCTATCCTATTTGGGCCATACTAGTCACTTTCCATAACCTGCAAAACTTACAATTTACCATTCATCCATTCATTTATCAATAATTGGCCTGCATAGCTGGTTAGTGGAACATATTATGCATCACATAAATATTTGCAGCAATTAATAAGGCTTCCAACAATCTACAAATTATTCAATCCTTATTAATTCTAATCGAGTTGTTTTAACCTTAAAGGAATGTAGACCTAATCAAGAGTTTATGACTAAAACGCTCCCACTAAAACCAAGAAATTTACATGCTTTACTAATTTTAAACATAAAATTGTATTTCCTAGTCTAACAGGAAACTTACAAAATTAATTAAAATTTAAAGCTCATATAAATTATTATTTAAATCCTATAATTTATTTTTGTTGAATTAAATTAATTAACTTAAATTTAATCAAGGTTTTAATTTTAGTAAAATAATTAGTATAAATAAAATTTATAATTATTAAATTATTAAAAATTAAATTCCGAGAAAAAATTAAATTACGAATTTTAAATTTAATTAAAACCGTTTTCCAATCGAAAATCAAAATTAAAATTAAAACGAACCAATCGGATCAAGACGAGGCCATAGGCTTGCGCCCATGCCTCGTCGAGGCCTTGTAGTAGCACCGCCCATGGGCCGCGTGCACGAATGCAGCGCCCATGGCCTGCCACCGCATTGGTCGTAGCATGAACATCGAGCAGGCTACGCGTAGCACACAGCAAGCCAAGCAAGTCACGCACTACGCGCAGCAAGCATCGCTTGCTGGGACTAGCCAGCGCGCACTAGGCGGACCAGTGCTTGCTGGAGCGTGCCAGCGCTCCTCGCTTGCGCGCTCGGCCTGTGTGCTCGTTGCCTCCATCTCGCCTCTCGCTCACTTGCACACCGCACACACCGCACAGCAGGGCAGCCCCCCCGCGCGCGTGTGCACGTGTCTTGCTCGCTGCCTCGTACCGCATGGACGGCGAGCTCCCTTGCTCGTCGTCGCATGCCCGCACTATGAAACACCCTTTAAGGGTAACACTTAGCTTCCATTGCTTCATGCGTGCAAGATTCGTGAACGATTTTCATAAAAATTAAAACTTTTATAATTTAAATTTATTGACAAATTAATAGCTCATATTAATTTCATAAATTTAGGCGAAAAATCAAAAATTTATTATTCAAATTAATTTCCGATTATATTTATTTTCATTGATTCAAATCTAGGTCATAAAATTTTAAAAATTTTCAATTTTAACAAATTTTATGGTGGTTTTTATTCATAGGATCCTAATTAAATTGCTAATTAATTATGAAAATCAAATCAAATTTTAAATTATTCGAATTTCAACAAATTAATTACAATTACAAATTAGGTTGTATAATTAACAAGCTTAGGCATTAAATATACAGTAGGTCAATCATAGATTCAAGATTTACAAACAAGAATCGCAAATATTTAATTTAACATCCAAAAAATTATAAATTTTGCGTTCGAAAAACTAAAACCTCCGAAAAGTCATAGTCAGGCTTCGAATTTGGGAATTCTGGGTTCGGCATCAAATCTTTGATTTTAGTCAAAATTTTAAAACGTCGTTTACATGCGAAATTCACTATAAAATTATACGATTTCGACCATTATTGACTAAACTGCCGAAAATCCTGCGAACATATAATTAAATAATCGCACGGATTTGCAATTAATTACAAAAATCGAAATTAATCACCCCTTTAATTCGTTGCAAATTTATAAAATTTAACCATGTTAACTATAAATGATTATGGAATTAATTAGAGGCTCGTGATACAACTGTTAGGTTATGACAAATATAAAACATATATTTCATGCGGAAAAACCATAAAGCCAGGAATCCAAATTAATTGCCACATAGTCAATTAGCATAATTTAGGATACATACATGTTGTAACACCCTAATAATTCCTTACTTTTATAAAATCATTTTCCAACTTAAAATAAAGGAATTATTAAAGCATTACCGCCACCGTGATAACTGTTAAGGATATTACCAGAATTACGCAGTGGAATTTAATGTTAACTAACTTTTAAAAACATAATTAATAAAATATCGAGGCCTCCTACAATTTGGAACCATAATGGCCCAAAACCAAAACATAAATAGTTCAAACATTTCAAACATAATTAAAGTATTATTAAATAGTTTCAAAGTACGAAAACATGCAACTCTCTCGATCATCCCAAGCCACATGATTCCGATCTACCAACCTCCTATATTATTCTACTCCCCATCAATGCAAGTGCAAATGATAGATCATCATAGGGTCATTAAGGAAAACACTAGTAGAAAAATATTGATTTGCTGCCATGACTTAGCGGCGTTAATTTGAGAACGCCTCTAACTAAATGACAAAATAGATGAATTAGGTGAAAAATTCTTCCTTTGCGGCGTTATCTTGAATTATGACGCCTCAAACCATTTTAATTTGCGGCGTCATCACGTTTAACGCCGCAAAGTGTTGTCGTACAGAAATATATTCACCCGCGTTTAGGTTCTTTCTTTTGCTTCTCGTCCTTTCACATACCCACATTCTTCTTCCTTCAACCTCATCTCCACCATCGCCGTCTGTCCTTCGCCTCATCTCCACCACCGAATTCACCGGGAAAGTGAAGCTTCAGATTCATCTCCACCGTCACTGTTTGTCCTTCTACCTCATCTCCACTACTTTCGTTCTTACTTAAGGTAAATTGTGCTTCCACTGACTCCTCCTCATCCTTGCCTTTTTTCGGTTCAATTCCCCTTGTTTCAGTCTCTCAATTAACATGAATTGTGTATGAGTCATCGAATCTCTCTTGCTCTCTCCTCTCCTCTCCTCTCTCCACCGAAAATATAAACCCTAATTATCAAATTCAAATTTTGGCTTAGAAGAACCTTAAAATAGCTTCGAAGTTGAGGTAAGGTAATTTCGTATGTCTAATTTCTTTTGCAAATTTTATATTTAGGTGAGGTGCTTCGAAGAAAGAATATCACAAATTTGAGAAAAACACAAGTTTTATTCTAGTAAGACATATTTTTTCTTGCTAAAATTCTACTTAATTTTGTGAGTTTTACTTTAATTGTTGAATTGTTTATTTATATTTTCTGGGTTTGATTTGAAATGAGTGCAGAAATGATGGAGGATGTTGCAACCTCAAGATCTAGAAGATAATTCAGAAGGTGAATTTTTTAATTAAATTTATTGATTTGTTGTGGTCTGAAAAAACATGGAGGTTGTTGCAACCTCATATTCTTTCTGTTTGATATGTTCTTCTATCTTTAGTCCCATTTTCAGAAACAATATTGCTTCTAAAATTCCAACAACAAAACAAATACTCTGCCTATTACTCTATATAAACTACCATTAAGCAATAAAAGACTGAAAGAATCATGTTAGAATAAATTGAAGAGTATCCGGTGCAGCTGGTCTTTCCAACTAATTAATGGATTGGTGAAAATCGTATATGTATAATCCAGACATACCAATTTTTTACCTATATCTCATTGTACAGCAAAATATCACAGTTCTGTACTGTTCTAAATTTATCACAGTATTTGCGTCGTCTTGATGTGTATGAGTAGATGGCTGATGCTGCTGCCCTTCTCAGAGTTATCTGTTGAGCTAGTTTTTCTGATTTATTTTCAACATGGATGTCGTTGGAGAAGGCTATTCGAGGTTTCGTTTATTTTTCTTCTCCAATCGCTTAATTTAGGAGATTGGTAACACCTCTATGGAACAGACAAATCTTTTATACACTTATTAGGTAACCCGAAATTAGCTACTGGTTAACTTTTATCCGGCTTTGGTTTCTGATGCAGTGTTTCAATATAGGCTAAACATTGTCTTTTAAAGGGATTGTTTTGATGTTTTCTATTTTCGGATGGTGAAAGTGGTTTTAGTGGCGGTGATGCTACTGCAGGAGGTGGAGCAGGGGAAGGGAGGAGTGTTTGAGTTTGAGTTTCCAATATGGGAGGAGAGAGAAAGAAAAGATAAAAATGCTCTTCCAACGATGTTAAGCGACAACTTCTCGAATAATCAGTCTTAATTTTTATCATTCCTATGCTCTCTGCGAATGATTGCTTCATTTAGACCCATTAGTTTCTGAAATGGAAACTATTTTTTGTTATGATCATCTTTTTTTTTGATAAACTTGTTATGATCATCTATAGGGTTTTTGTGTTGTTACTTTGGCATTCAAAAGACTAGGGAATCAATTTAAGTAAGTAAAAATTAGTTTTAGTCAGTAAAAATAATTTCATTTTAGGTGAAGAGAACAGTGACTTAATACTCATACAACACAAGAAAACTAAGGGTCTGAGTTCTATGACTCGTTGACCATGTTTGAGCTACTCTTATTTCATTATGTCCGTGTTTTATACTTTTTAACTCATCATGTGTATGTGTGTTCTTATTTTCTACCTAAACAATCTAATATCTGAGAATGAACACGAATATTTGCAGTTGAGAACTAAGGTAAATAAGGTACTGGAATTTGCACGAACTGAGAAGTTAATTGGGCCGAGCTTAGAAGCAAAGGTTTATATTCACACCCCGGATGCAAGCCTTTCCAACAGATTACATGAGATGTGTGAAACAGAGATCGATGCTGATTCACTTCATCATCTCTTTATTACCTCTCAGGTAATTTTCACATCTTTATAGGGTAGATATTCTTTTCTCTTGTTTTGTTGTGTAATTTAAAGTTTCAAATTTATTTACCCAGTTATTAATTGGATTATATGTACAGGCCAAGATTATTTCGTGTATAGAGGACATTCCTAGTGGGATACCATATACCGGGGAGTATGTTGTTCAAGGAAGTGATAAAAAGGTTTGGATTGGTGTGTCAAGAGCACAAGGCTCAAAATGTGAGAGATGCTGGAATTACTCAACACAAGTTGGTTCCTTCACCGAGCATCCGACTCTTTGTCCTCGCTGCTATAACGTTGTTGGCATTCAGCCGATTCCTGAACTAGCTGCTGCCACTTGAAATTTTGAAGAGGATTGCTTCGTTTATTTCTTGAGTAGCCATTGTTTCTTGGGTACGTTTTGCCTCAAATAGATTTTTTGTAGTTGCAAAGTATTTAATAGTTGGTAAAAAAAATATTTTTACTTACCGGAGAATCTCAAATGTTAAAGATAAGAATGAATGATGTTCCTGGGAGGATATTCATATCGGCGCAGTTGAAAGAAACAAAACACAAGCTTTGTTCGGATCAGACTTTCAGTTCTGACCAGTTTCAGACTTTCAGTTCTGATCAGTTCAAGCTTTGTTCTGATCAGACTTTCAGTTCTGATCAGTTTCAGACTTTCAGTTCTGATCAGTTCAAGCTTTTTTCTGATTAGACTTTCAGTTCTGATCAGTTTTAGACTTTTAGGTTTGATCAGATGCAAGCTTCTGTTTTTTTTTCCAGCTATTTGTACGTTTATCTGACACAGCACAGCAGAACACACACACATCACACACACACACCTGAAATACACACAACACACTCAAACACACAACACAGGTAACACTGACAGCAGAACACACACACAACAGAACACACGCATCTATTCTATTACATGTTAGTTCTAGTCAAAGTTGACCAGGATTGACTTTTTTGAGATTTTGGTCAAAGTTGACCAGCGTTGCAGTGTGGAGGTAACTTCCACGTAAATAAGATTTGATATTTATAGTTTGTATATATTTATTTTTTACTTAATCTAAATTCTAATTTTTTATTTCTAGTGCGCTCAACAAAAGGGAGGCCTTGAGCGTGGATTTTACGTAATGTGGTACATGTTTGATTTAGTCTCCGGCTGCAATGATGTTTCAGATTTAGAGAAGGTAAGGGTGTTATCCTTGTTATTTGTTTAATTTATTTTTGGAATTTAATTTAGTTATGTTTTGGTTCTGTCTTGTTCTGTTTGCTTCTGTTCTGTTTTGGTTTGGTTACTTTGCTTCTGGTTCTGTTTTGGTTTGGTTGCAATGTTCATTTAAAGAGCATACAATAGCGAAAACAATCATTATAGTCAAAATATGTCATGTAACGAACAAACGAACCTTAAATGTGCATAACTTGACAAAAAATATGAGAATGAGTCTTAGAAACCTAATACTAAGTAATTAAACATGTAGATGACGAAAGTAGAGGAGAATGAGTCTAATTAACCTAATATTAAGTATATTAAACATTTAAAGGGTTTAGAATACCAATCTAAGTTCACGGGTAAGAGTTGGGAGCAAAAACGACTATAACAGTCAAAATATGACCTATAATGATCATTAAAGCCTTAAACCCGCATAACTTGACCAAAGTAGATGAGAATGATTCTAAGTAACCTAATAATAAGAATATTAAACATTTAAAGGGTTTAGAATACCAATCTAAGTTCACAGGTTAGAGTTGGGAGCAAAAACGACTATAACAGTCAAAATATGACCTATAATGATCAATAAAGCCTTAAACGCGCATAACTTGACCAAAGTAGATGAGAATGAGTCTAAGTAACCTAATAATAAGTATATTAAACATTTAAAGGGTTTATAATACCAATCTAAGTTCACGGGTTAGAGTTGGGAGCAAAAAGGACTATAATAGTCAAAATATGACCTATAATGATCAATAAAGCCTTAAACGCGCATAACTTGACCAAAGTAGATGAGAATGAGTCTAAGTAACCTAATACTAAGTATAATAAACATTTAAAGGGTTTAGAATACTAATCTAAGTTCACAGGTTAGAGTTGGAAGCAAAAACGACTATAACAGTCAAAATATGACCTATAATGATCAATAAAGCCTTAAACGCGCATAACTTGACCAAAGTAGATGAGAATGAGTCTAAGTAACCTAATACTAATTATATTAAAAATTTAAAGCGTTTAGAATACCAATCTAAGTTCAATGGGTATGACCTTTATTGTCATGAATATGACTATAACAGTCAAAATATGACCTTTATTGTTTCAATGGACTAAGTTTTATTGATGGAAAGACACACAATTTTTGGTTCCTTTATTGTCATGAATAATGTTGTTGTCATGTTGTCAAGGTTCTTGATTCTAAGGGCTTCGCCCTTCTATGCTTAGCCATGGTTCGAGGACCTAGGAGGCAACAACTTTTTAGATCATCTAACCGAAGATAACTAATTTTATGATATATATATTATTTTGTTAGGTTTGCACACCAATGAGTGGAGATCCTTTCACCGATGAGCAAATTGATGAAATACGAGACAAATGGGCATCATACTTCACCGAACATTGTGTGTAATTAACGCTTCATCGATCTCTTTTTGTGGATGTTTCATGCTATTAAAATCATATATAATTGCCTTATTATATTTTTGGTGCAATTTTGTAACGTATGAAGTGTAAAAGATATAGTTATTATAGACTTGAAACTATTTAGGTGGTTTATTTTTGTAAACATATGATGGTTAACTTATATGTAAAAATCAAAGTTTCTTGGAAGTTATTGGTGGTTGATGACACTTTTGAACGTTGTATAAATGTGGCGTGAGTACAGGTTCTATATTTTTGCGGTTGTTTAATTCACAAAAAATATATTATTTATTATAAAAAAATTACAAATTATTCGCGGCGTATAAACTCCCGCAATTTTACAAAAATTTGAGGCGTTCAGGTAGAAACGCCGCCATACAATTCATATAATTTGAGGCGTTTTTGCTTAATAACGCCGCAAATGAATGATTGATTTGAGGCGTTTTTTAACGCCGCAAATCAATACCATTCATTTGCTGCCACTCTATTTGCTGCTACGCCTAAAACGCCGCAAATCAATATAAAAGTGACGCCTCAAATCAATATTTTTCTACTAGTGAAAGGCCATGACCAAAACACACAAAGCACGTAGTCAGCAAAAGCTGAGTACTTACAAGCATAGAGCGAATGAAACTAAAACATGCATCACTCACTAAGTACTAATCAACATGCAAAAGCCATATAATAATAAACAATCAATCATGAATACAAGACTCGACTCTTGACTCGACTCTTGACTCGACTCTTGACTCACAATTCAATTAGAATAAGCTTCGAACGGGCCAAAAGAAAGTTCCATAAAGGAAAAGGTGATGGGAGCCAACCATACACCAAATAATAAATAATAAAATCGGGCCATACCGAGTGTCGGGCCATACCGACGGAATTCCTGCGCATAATATAAATGAAACAACGTCTTGTATCATTAGTAGGAGTACGAGCTTTCCGGCAAGACTCCCCCCATTGTTCATACTCAAGGTATATACGTTCCAAGAGTTTTGAAGCTTGTTCCGGTTGCACTTTACGTTTATTAATATTTTATTAAAGCCGAACTCGAGACTCAACAAACATACATACATACATACAGTTAATAAACGACAACCAAAACAATCTTATTTTAATGCTTTAAGACTTGTGATCAACCAAGTAAGAATCTTGTGAAATTACTACCATGTTCCTCCTCACCAAAGTGAGACTCCACATCATGCACATTAACATGAGGGTTGTGCCCTTGCACGACAAATCCTAATTCATTTCATACATAATATTCCCAAGTGAACCCTACATGTGCGGTGGCTTACACGAGCTAACCCTTCACATGTGGTAAAATAAATAGTACGACGAGGTACGAATAATTGGCTCAAAGTATGCTAGACATCCCGTACAATAACATACAAATAAATAATTCATCCCTTGCATGTGAAACAAACCATACATGCATAAATAATGAACAACATGATTGACAATGAAATCCATACTCATAATAAACTCAACATGCTTGTTCAACCAACAATTCAATAATTCCAATAACATTAATCCACATGATCGTTCACCAACGCATATATGAATCCACATAATATAATTTACATCATCAACAATCATGTAATGTCATTGACAAAAGGTGTGGTCGCCCTAGACTTGTACGTACCTTGAATACCTAAGCGTAGGGGCCACTTTGCAATAACGAGCACTCAACTAGAAATCACCTCCTATCATCAAAATAATGAAACTTAAATTATTTCCATGTTCATTAAATTTCCAGCAACTTTATAAAATCTAAAACCTCATTTAAACTTTAGAATTCAATCGTTTTTCAATAATATAATCGTCTCAATTTGCAAAATCAATCCCTTGTACGAAAACATACTTTTCCGCCTTTAAAATCAATAAAAATCAACACTTTAAGCCTTTATTCAAATCTGAAAATATAATTGATTATCATAATTAAAATCATCACCTAATTATGCTAATCAATTGACTCATTAGGTCTAGGTTAAAACCCTAACTTGAAAATCCCAATAAAACTAATTTATTATCATAAAAATCAATTCTTTATTCAATAAACAAATCTGAAAATTCGTCCTTTAATAATTAAAACAAGCCTAATGAATCACAACACGCAAATCCTCAAACCACGGTATTCATAACCGGTTCCCAGCATTTTAATTACTCAAAACAATATTAATATTATAATTTAAAATACGGAATTGAAATAGAATAGGCAAGGAAGAAGAGAATTATACCAATCCGGCCTATAGCACGGAACAACCACGAATCAATGTGATTGGGCGAAAAGAGTGAACAAGAACGAACAAAACACGAACAACACCACACACACTCACACACACACACGTACAACTTGTGTGCGGGTGCGCGCAGCGACGAAGGGGCGAGGCAGCAGCAGCAGCGCGCTGGGCACGTGGGACGGATGGGCGAGGGCGCGAGGTGCTGGGCGCTGTGCGCGAGAGAGAGACGAGAGAGAGGGAGGGGGTGCTGGGCGCTGGCGCGCGAGAGAGAGCGAGAGAGCGAGAGAGCGAGAAGGGGTGTTGGGCGCTGGCGCACGAGAGGGAGCGAGGGAGGGAGTGCAGCGCGCGCTGGGGCGTGAGGCCGAGCAGCAAGACACAACAGCAGCACGAAGGCCCGAGCACGGGGCTGTGCGGGCGTGCGGACGAGCCGAGCAAAAGAGGAGAGATGAAGAGTGATGGGCAAGCAAATCAAAAGAGAGGGTTTATGAGATTTTAGGGGCTCAATTAATGATGGGGAGTCCTATTTATAGGCTTCCTATTTTCAATGGGCTAGGCTTAGGAAATTAGAATTGGGCTTAGGGAATTAAATGATTGGGCTAGCTTAGGACTTGAATTAAACTCTTTTGATTGGGCTCGTTTAATAAAACGAATTGGACTTTTTATTTAAAACCCGAAGCCTTTAAAAATCATTTGCAACCCATTTAATTTCCCGACTCAAGAATTAAATTCGTTTCGTAATTAATTAAAATAATAAATATTCTAATTAATTAAAATACATTTAAATAAAATACATTTAAATATTATTTAAATGCTAATTAATCGTAAAATGCTTTATAAATATAATAAACTATACTTATAAATATTATAAAAATACGAGGTATTACAGTCTACCCTCCTTAAAAGAAGTTTCGTCCCGAAACTTGGGTCCGGAAATCAAAATTCAACTCAAAACTTGAGACTTTATGAGACTTTCAATGCGTTCATTTGCAAAAAAATTAAGTTGTTGTACTCTTTACATGATTAAACAGGACAATAATAAGTGCAAATTCAATAGAAAGCACTAAATTGAGCATAAAATAGGGGAAAACAAGGTAAAAAGCGTGAAATTCTACCGCACTCTACCCCCCTTAAAAGACACGAGTTACTACCCCGTAACTCAACTAACCTCGGGAAAAAGCTCGGGATATTTCTTTCTCATTTCGTCCTCCGTTTCCCAAGTAGCTTCCTCGGATTCTTGATTAGACCACAACACTTTGACAATTTTCACATCTTTAGTACGCGTACTACGCACTTTGCTATCAAGGATTTTGACAGGTCTTTCCTCAAAGGTTAGACTTTGGTCTAATTCTATGGTCTCCGGTTGCAACACATGCGATTTGTCCGGGATATATTTCCTTAACTGAGATATTTGGAACACATTATGCACTCTATGCAAGTCCATAGGCAAGGCTAGTCTATAAGCTACCTTTCCGATTCTTTCTAAGATTTCATATGGGCCTATGTACTTAGGGCTTAACTTCCCTTTCTTTCCAAATCTCATGACACCTTTCATTGGTGACACTTTGAGTAACACTTTATCACCTATATTGAACTCTTCATCCCTACGTTTCAAGTCTACATAACTCTTTTGGCGATCTTGCGCCGCTTGAATCTTCGATTGGATGGTTCGGATTTGGTTCATGGTGTCCTCTATCATTTGAGGTCCCAACACTACGGTTTCACTAATGTCGTTCCAGCAAAGTGGACTTCTACACATCCGTCCATACACAGCCTCAAATGGTGCCATTCCAATGCTAGCATGATAGCTATTGTTATAGGGAAACTCAATCAAATCTAGGTTATCTTCCCAACTTCCTTGGAAATCAATAACGCATGCCCGAAGCATGTCCTCCAGGGTTTGGATAGTCCTTTCAGTTTGTCCATCTGTGGCTGGGTGGAAGGCTGTACTCATTTTCAATGTCGTACCAAAGCTCTTCTGCACACTTTTCCAGAAATTTGAAAGAAACCTTGAATCCTATCCGACACGATATCCTTAGGAACTCCATGTAACCTCACAACATTCTTAATGTAGGCTTTAGCAAGTTGTTCCATTTTCCAGGTTTCCTTCATTGGTATAAACACTGCTGACTTGGTCAACCTATCTACTACAACCCAAATTGTATCATTCCCAGTCTTTGACTTAGGTAAACAAGTGACAAAGTCCATAGAAATACAGTCCCATTTCCAGCTTGGAATCTCTAAAGGTTGGACCTTCCCTTGAGGTCTCCTATGCTCAATTTTAACCTTCTGACAAGTCAAACATCTAGCCACAAATTCAGCCACTTCGTTCTTCATCCTTGGCCACCAATAGACCTTTTTCAAGTCCTTATACAACTTGTCACCACCTGGGTGCACAGAATATGGCGTATTATGCCCTTCTTTCATCAATCTCTCGTTCACTTCCCCACACTTTTGAGGCACGCACCACCTGCCTTTGTACCTCAAACTTCCATCATCATGGATTCGGAATTCTAACTCTTTACCTTGCGAAATCTTTTCCTTGATTCGCTCCAACTTTACATCACCAGCTTGATTCTCCCTAATCTCATCAAATATTGACGGCTGGATGGTTAAGGCATTCATCATTCCCTCAAGGATTTCACCACTCACTATTTCCAGGTTCAAACGCTGCATGTCCTTACACAGCTCGTTAGCAACTACTAACGCATTAACACTATGACTTGATTTCCTACTCAAAGCATCCGCAACTACATTGGCTTTTCCTTCATGGTATTGGATATCCAAATCATAGTCCTTAATCAACTCCAACCACCTTCGTTGGCGCATATTCAGATCCTTCTGTGTGAAGATGTACTTTAAACTTTTGTGATCCGTAAATATCCTACACTTCACGCCATACAGATAGTGTCTCCATATCTTCAATGCAAACACTATAGCAGCTAGCTCTAAATCATGGGTAGGGTAATTGGATTCATATGGCTTCAACTGCCTTGACGCATACGCAATAACCTTCCCATTCTGCATCAATACACACCCTAAACCATTCTTAGAGGCATCACTATACACATCATATGCACCACTCTCATCTGGTAAGGTTAACACTGGCGCGGTTGTCAATCACGTCTTTAAGGCTTGGAATGCTTCCTCACACTGGTCACTCCATTCAAACTTTGCTTCCTTCTTCATCAAGGTAGTCATGGGCTTGGCTATCCTAGAGAAGTCTTGCACAAATCGTCTATAGTAGCCAGCTAATCCCAGAAAACTACGAATGTCAGTCACACTCTTGGGTGTAGGCCATTCACTAACAGCTTTGATCTTAGCAGGGTCAACTGCCACTCCTTCTTTAGATACAAAATGTCCCAAAAATGCAACTCTTTCCAACCAAAACTCATACTTTGAGAACTTGGCATACAACTGGTTATCTCTCAAGGTACTCAACACAGATCTCAAGTGTTCCGCGTGATCCTCTTCACTCTTTGAATACACTAGGATGTCATCTATGAAAACCACTACAAACTTGTCCAAATAGGCATGGAATACACGGTTCATTAAGTCCATAAATATTGCAGGGGCATTGGTTAACCCAAAAGGCATAACAGTGAACTCATAATGTCCGTATCTAGTCCTGAATGCGGTCTTTGGTAGGTGGTAATCAGCGATTCTCAATTGATGATTACCCGAACGCAAATCGATCTTTGAAAAGATTCCAGCTCCTTTTAGTTGGTCAAATAGGTCTTCTATCCTAGGTAAAGGATACTTGTTCTTGATCGTGACCTTGTTGAGCTCCCTGTAGTCTATACAGAGCCTCATACTTCCATTATTTTTCTTCACAAACAACACTGGTGCTCCCCAAGGCGATGCACTTAGCCTAATGTAACCTTTCTCCAATAGATCCTCTAGTTGGCCTTTTAACTCATTCATTTCTGCTGGAGCCATCAGATAAGGTGCTTTTGAAATAGGGGCGGTTCCAGGCACTAAATCTATGGTAAAGTCAATAGGTCGATTGGGAGACATCCCCGGGATCTCTTCTGGAAATACATCAAGGAATTCATTAACTACTGCGATATCTTCAGGCTGATCCTTGATCACATGCTCTAGGTTCCTCACATTGCATAAGAAGGCTGGGTTCCCTTTTCCGACTAGCTTCACGAGTTCCATTGCCGTGATGATTCCTATGTTCTTAGGCTTACCAAAACGACGATATGACACTACTTTGCCTAGTCTAGACCTCAAGTGAACCTTCTGCTTCTCACAATCTATTTTGGCCTTGAACATGGCCAACCAATCCATTCCTAGAATTACATCTAGCTCTCCTAACTCAAACTCGATTAGGTTAGATAAGAACACGGTCTTGGCTATGGTCAAAGACACATCTCTATGGATTTTGGTACACTTCACTATACTACCAGTAGGTATGACTATAGGTACTTCAATTGTTTCAGGCTCTTTCAACCCTAGTTTCCCCAAAGCATCTACTGATATAAAAGAATAAGTCGCACCAGAATCAAATAGAACTTTAACTAAAAAGGAATTAATAGAAAAAGTACCCGCTATGACGTCAGAGGAAGTTTTTGCTTCTTGCCTAGATATGACATTCAACTTTCCTTGGGCAACTCCTTTGTTATAGCCACCTCCATTGGTGTTCCCATTGTTGTTTCGGTTCCCATTCTGCTGTAGGTTTCCTCCAGGCTTTCCATGGTTCTGGTGATTGCCATTGTTGTTGCCATTGGTACCACCTTGGTGGTTCCTTTGGTTTCCACCTCCATTTCCCCCATTTCGGTTCTGACTGTTCCGATTATTGCCTTGGTGGTTACCTTGGTTAGGATTCCCATTCTTAGAATAGGATTCATACTCCCTGTGGCCTAACTTCTGGCAGAATCTACAAGTCACTAAGTTTCCATCACAATCCTTTACAGGGTGATTCATGTTACAGCGCCTACTGTTGTAGGTATGTACTCCATTCCTTCCAGACTGATTTCCACCACCTTGGTTGTTGCAATTACCACCATTGTTAGCCCTAAACTGGAAATTCCCATTTCCTTTGTGCTTCTTAAAATTCCCCTGATTCTGATAGTTATTCCCTTGATTCGAGCTTCCGCCATCCTTTCTCTTTTCAGCACTACCATTCTTCCTTTGTTGTAACCCATACAGGTGAGCAGCTTTCCCGTACAGGGTGTCTAATGAGGTAAAGGTCTCTCCCGACAACAACAGCTGTAAGTCCATGGTTAAACCATTCTCAAATCTTTGAGCCCTGAGCTCTTCCGTTGCCACCACTTCAGGTGCAAACCTAGACAACTCTATAAACTTAGAATAGTATTCTGTCACAGACAGACCCCCCATTTTGAGTTCAATGAACTCATGCGCCTTTCGCTTCTTCAGATAAGGTGGGTAAAACTTGTTCCTTAGTGCAGTTTTGAATGCTTCCCACCCAAAGTTAGGTGTGGCTCTAAGGATATTCTCACATCGTTGCCACCATAAATCAGCTTCACCTCTCAGTTAGTACACAGCACTGTTCACCCTAAGGTTTTTGGGGCAATTCACAGCTACAATGAGCTTATCAAACTCTCTCAACCAGTTTTCAAGCACACTTGGTTCAATCTCTCCGCTATACAATGGAGGCTTACTTTGAGCTATTTTCTTAAACATTTCCCCAGCCGGATCATGCACTAGGTTGGCTCTAGTTTGAGCTAGGTCTCGAACTACCTCAGTTAGTTGTCTAACCACTTCAGAAATCTCTTGGTTAGCCATATCCCTTCTCGTGAATAAAATAAAAAGGCTAACTTTAATATTGGTTGGACATGACATTACTAAGGTACTAGTTCGTCAACGAACCTACTCACAACAAGAACACGTTTAGGCGCACCCTAGGGGAAGAGTTGGCGCCATTTTTGGGCCTTCTCACCCCACTATTCGATGCAAATAAATTTAGATGGTTGCTACTAGACCACCTTGCACATAAAATTTCATTGAAGAAATAACAATTAATCCCTTTGCGATACCCACAAGACTTAGAATTGAGAATTGAACTTAAGAGATAACGAAAAAGGAAATTCTATTCTTTTATTAAAACTCCAATGAATAAGTCTTACATCCACTAATGCCATAACATTTATTCTCCAACTATAATAAAACTAAAAACCGTAAATAGTAGCTTTGTCACTTTATTATTCAACGAAAAATAAAACTAAGGATTACATTTCTCTAGAGACTAACGTCGTCACGACGATTATTTCTTTCCTTGTATTGCTCTGGAGTAAAGTCTTGATCATTAGGATCATCCAAGTCTTCTTCCGGATCCGAGTCTTCATCCATAGCCTCATCATTTTGCTGTGGCTCACTATCAACCACATTGTTCTCTTGAAGCTCATCTTCAGATCCACTAGATATCTCAATGGTTGGTTCAGGAACTATAGGATTAGGATTTTCAATCTCTACCACATCATCATCACTATCCTCCTCAACCTCACTAGCTTACTCATCATGGATCATGCCATCCTCACCATCACTTTCTATTCCTCCATAGCCCATACCTAGACCCGCAGAATACTTCCCATCCTCATAGCTATTTTCCGCAACCTCTAAGATAGTAGCAAGAACCTCAGAATCATACTTCCACCTACCATCACTAGTCCCATATTTGTACCAATTAGGGGTACCATCACCAAAATGCATGTCACTGAACTTGTTCTTGAGGTCTATGTAAGGGTTCTTATGGGGCTAACAATGTATAACCATACTAGCCATCATATCTTTGTGCCTAAGATGGGGCATATCCTTGGTCGAAGCCAACTAGTCACAAGCAAACACGATCTTCTGAACATACATGCGAGGAGTCTCATTATCCATCTTCTCTAAGTATCCTAGACTGATGAACTTAGAAGGTAGCATCCTCAATTCCTGAAAATTCACAACTAAAAAGTCTTACTAACGCGTTTCCATAGAAATTCCAACCCCAAAAGGATACAATAAATAGTTCGTGGAGCCATACAATTTTCAATGCACAAATATATGCTCAACATGAAATATGATGCAATTAATCACATAAAGCAAGATAAAACATGGTTAGAACATATACATGGCAATTAATAATCCACATAATCACATAAAATGCATACTTAAACTAATATGCCCTTCTTAGTCTACCCATTTCTCACTTGAAAATAATATTAATTTTCGAAATTAATTAAGAAATAACTCCTAACTTAGTTGAAATTATTTAAATTAAAATCGAAAATTAATAAGAATTATTGATTAATTAAATAAATAAATAAATAAATTTCGGATAATAAGAAAAGAAAAATCCGAAAATTAAAATTAAAAAAAAATTGAAAAATACTCGAATAAATAAATAAATAAATAATTAAAATAATTCGGATAATTAAATAAAAGAATTTCCGAAATTAATAAAATAAATTCGAATTTAATTCGAAATTTTCGAAATAAAAAAAAATTCGGAAAAACTAATTAAATTAAATAATAATCCAACTTTTCAACTTATTTCAAACGACCCATAATAATTAATATTTGACCCTTAAAATATTGAGTACTCAAAATAATACGTTTTGACTTTAGAAAAATAATATTTAAAAATCCTAAAGTTCCGCATTAGTCTCCGATTACCACTTTGTAGTATTGATTACTACAAAGAAGGAATGAACCAAGCTCTAGTATACCACTTTGTAACACCCTAATAGTTCCTTACTTTTATAAAATCATTTTCCAACTTAAAATAAAGGAATTACTAAAGCATTACCGCCACCGTGATAACGGTTAAGGCTATTACCAGAATTACGCAGCGGAATTTAATGTTAACTAACTTTTAAAAACATAATTAATAAAATATCGAGGCCTCCTACAATTTGGAACCATAATGGCCCAAAACCAAAACATAAATAGTTCAAACATTTCAAACATAATTAAAGTATTATTAAATAGTTTCAAAGTACGAAAACATGCAACTCTCTCGATCATCCCAAGCCACATGATTCCGATCTACCAACCTGCTATATTATTCTACTCCCCATCAATGCAAGTGCAAATGATAGATCATCATAGGGTCATTAAGGAAAAGGCCATGACCAAAACACACAAAGCACGTAGTCAGCAAAAGCTGAGTACTTACAAGCATAGAGCGAATGAAACTAAAACATGCATCACTCACTAAGTACTAATCAACATGGAAAAGCCATATAATAATAAACAATCAATCATGAATACAAGACTCGACTCTTGACTCAACTCTTGACTCACAATTCAATTAGAATAAGTTTCGAAAGGGCCAAAAGAAAGTTCCATAAAGGAAAAGGTGATGGGAGCCAACCATACACCAAATAATAAATAATAAAATCGGGCCACACCAAGTGTCGGGCCATACCGACGGAATTCCTGCGCATAATATAAATGAAACAACGTCGTGTATCATTAGTAGGAGTACGAGCTTTCCGGAAAGACTCCCCCCATTGTTCATACTCAAGGTATATACGTTACAAGAGTTTTGAAGCTTGTTCCGGTTGCACTTTACGTTTATTAATATTTTATTAAAGCCGAACTCGAGACTCAACAAACATACATACATACATACAGTTAATAAACGACAACCAAAACAATCTTATTTTAATGCTTTAAGACTTGTGATCAACCAAGTAAGACTCTTGTGAAATTACTACCATGTTCCTCCTCACCAAAGTGAGACTCCACATCATGCACATTAACATGAGGGTTGTGCCCTTGCACGACAAATCCTAATTCATTTCATACATAATATTCCCAACTGAACCCTACATGTGTGGTGGCTTACACGAGCTAACCCTTCACATGTGGTAAAATAAATAGTACGACGAGGTACGAATAATTGGCTCAAAGAATGCTAGACATCCCGTACAATAGCATACAAATAAATAATTCATCCCTTGCATGTGCAACAAACCATACATGCATAAATATTGAACAACATGATTGACAATGAAATCTATACTCATAATAAACTCAACACGCTTGTTCAACCAACAATTCAATAATTCCAATAACATTAATCCACATGATCGTTCACCAACGCATATATGAATCCACATTATATAATTCACATCATCAACAATCATGTAATGTCATTGACAAAAGGTGTGGTCGCCCTAGACTTGTACGTACCTTGAATACCTAAGCGTAGGGGACACTTTACAATAACGAGCACTCAACTAGAAATCACCTCCTATCATCAAAATAATGAAAATTAAATTATTTCCATGTTCATTAAATTTCCAGCAACTTTATAAAATCTAAAACCTCATTTAAACTTTAGAATTCAATCGTTTTTCAATAATATAATCGTCTCAATTTGCAAAATCAATCCCTTGTACAAAAACATACTTTTTCCGCCTTTAAAATCAATAAAAATCAACACTTTAAGCCTTTATTCAAATCTGAAAATATAATTGATTATCATAATTAAAATCATGACTTAATTATGCTAATCAATTGACTCATTAGGTCTAGGTTAAAACCCTAACTTGAAAATCCCAATAAAACTAATTTATTATCATAAAAATCAATTCTTTATTCAATAAACAAATCTGAAAATTCGTCCTTTAATAATTAAAACAAGCCTAATGAATCACAACACGCAAATCCTCAAACCACGGTATTCATAACCGGTTCCCAGCATTTTAATTACTCAAAACAATATTAATATTATAATTTAAAATACGGAATTGAAATAGAATAGGCAAGGAAGAAGAGAATTATACCAATCCGGCCTATAGCACGGAACAACCACAAATCAATGTGATTGGGCGAAAAGAGTGAACAAGAACGAACAAAACACGAACAACACCACACACACACACACACACACACATATAACTTGTGTGCGGGTGCGCACAGCGACGAAGGGGAGAGGCAGCAGCAGCAGCGCGCTGGGCGCGCGGGACGGATATGCGAGGGCGCGAGGTGCTGGGCGCTGTGCGCGAGAGAGAGACGAGAGAGCGAGAGGGGGTGTAGGGCGCTGGCGCGCGAGAGAGAGCGAGAGAGCGAGAGGGGGTGTTGGGCGCTGGTGCGCGAGAGGGAGCGAGGGAGGGAGTGCAGCGCGCGCTGGGGCGTGAGGCCGAGCAGCACGACGCAACAGCAGCACGAAGGCACGAGCACGGGGCTGTGCGGGCGTGCGGATGAGCCGAGCAAAAGAGGAGAGAGGAAGAGTGATGGGCAAGCAAAGCAAAAGAGAGGGTTTATGAGATTTTAGGGGCTCAATTAATGATGGGGAGTCCTATTTATAGGCTCCCTATTTTCAATGGGCTAGGCTTAGGAAATTAGAATTGGGCTTAGGGAATTAAATGATTGGGCTAGCTTAGGACTTGAATTAAACTCTTTTGATTGGGCTCGTTTAATAAAAGGAATTGGACTTTTTATTTAAAACCCGAAGCCTTTAAAAATCATTTGCAACCCATTTAATTTCCCGACTCAAGAATTAAATTTGTTTCGTAATTAATTAAAATAATAAATATTCTAATTAATTAAAATACATTTAAATAAAATACATTTAAATATTATTTAAATTCTAATTAATCGTAAAATGCTTTATAAATATAATAAAATATACTTATAAATATTATAAAAATACGAGGTATTACACATGTGACGCGTGCCTTCCATAGCTGCTCCCGAACCGAACAAGAACAAGTTTAGGACTCCAAATGTCGCTCCTCCGTGGATAGTCCACAGCACGTTCGGATCCGCCTTAGATTCAATTAACTAGAACATTATCTAAGGTTATATGTTTATTCGAAAGCTTAATTATATTTTAGGCAAATTTTAAGTTAATTTAAACTTAAAGTATATGAATACTTGTTGATTGTGGTGTATAATTTATGATTATGAATCACCTATTTATAGGGAGGAAATATCGGACTTAGATTTCCACTAGAATTCAATTTACTAATTCAATTAGAATTCTAGTTAAATTAATCCATTAGAATTTAATGTTTAATCAAACATTTAATTCTTGTGGAATTAGGAAAACAATTAATCGAGCAATCCTAAACGATCAAGGATTCGTAGCATTGCACAAGCACACACACACGCAGCCCATAAGGCCACGGTGCGCGGCTCGGCCTAAGGCAGGCTGGCAGCACGCGGCCCATCTTTGGGCGCTGTTGCTGGGCCTCGCCTGGCTCGCTTGCTGCGGGCTTGGCTACGCCTTGCTCGCTGCTTGCGGGCCTCGCTGGCCTTGCTGCGCGCGGGCTTCGCTAGGCGCGGGCTTGGCTTCGTGACGGGCCTTGCGTTTAGCAAGCTCGTCGGACGATCATTTTGTACGTCGCGCTTCATATTCGTTTTCCGATTCCGGAATTCATTCCCGATTCGAACAATATTTAATATTTCCGATTCCGGAATTTATTTCCGTTTCGAACAAATATTTGATATTTCCGATTCCGACAATATTTCCGACTCCGGTAATATTTCCATTTCCGGTAATATTTCCGATTCCGGCAATATTTCTATTTCCAATAATATTTTCCGATATGTACCAAGTTTCCGTTCGGGCAACATCTACGACTTGGATAATATTTATATTTCCGTTACGATCCATATTTCCGTTTTCGACAATATCATCATTCCGGAGTATTCATATTTTTCCTTTTGACGATTTCAGCTCCCACTGGAACCGAGATCCGTCGATTCTGAATATTCATAATTAGAGTATTTAATTCACTTAAATACTTGATCTGTTCACGTACTATTTGTGTGACCCTATGGGTTCAGTCAAGAGTAAGCTGTGGATTAACATTATTAATTCCACTCGAACTGAAGCGGCCTCTAGCTAGTCATTCAGCTCACTTGATCTCACTAAATTATTAACTTGCATAATTAATTAATGCTGAACCGCATTTATTATACTTAGCATTGAATGCATACTTGGACCATGGGAATTATTTCCTTCAGTAGATGGCTCGTTCGGAACCTTCTACATTTTGCAAGAGCATTGCACCTGCGACTGTGTCAGTGACTGTTAGGTAGAGGCGTTGGGGAATGCCCCACCTTGGTGGGGATAGAACTGGAGGGTTACTTAGATATTCTTTGATTTTATCGAAGGTCTTTTGACACTGTTCGTCCCATTCATCTTTGTCCTCTTTTTTGAGTTTTTTGAAGATGGGTTCGCACATCATAGTAAGTTTGGAAATGAATCTACTAATGTATTGTTGTTTGCCCAAGAAGCCCCATATCTGTTTTTCAGACTTTGGCGGTGGCATTTCAGTTATGGCTTTGATCTTGGATGGATCAATCTCGATTCCCCGTGTGCTAACTACGTATCGGAGCAAAGCAACTTGCCTGAAGTCACTCCGAACGCGCTCTTCTGCGGGTTCAGTCGCATGTTGCATTTCAAGATTCTGGTAAAGAATTTCCTTAGGGTCGGTAGGTGTCCTTGCCAGTCCTTGGATTTGACTATCATGTCGTCTACGTAGACTTCTATTTCTTTATGCATCATGTCGTGGAGTAACGTGGTGGTCGTCCGTTGATAGGTGGCCCCTGCGTTTTTTAGTCCGAACGGCATAACGGTGTAACAGTATGTGCCCCAAGGGGTAATGAAGGTGGTTTTTTCCATGTCCTCTTCAGCCATGAGGATTTGATTGTAGCCAGCATACCCGTCCATAAAGGAGAGAAGCGCATGTTCTGCAGTAATATCTACCAGTATATCGATGTGTGGTAGTGGGAAGTCATCCTGCTTTGTTAAGATCGCGGAAGTCTACACACATTTGTACTCGTCCGTCTTTTTTGGACACTGGGACTACATTAGCCACCCACTCTGGATAGTTGGATACTTTAATGAATCCTGCTTCTCGCTGTTTTTTAACTTCTTCTTTAATTTTTAGAGCTATTTCGGGTTTGAGCTTTCGTAGTTTTTGTTTTACCGGTGTCATTTTAGGATCCAGCGGTATTTTGTGTTCGGCAATTTCTCGATCTATTCCGGGCATATCTTTGTAGGACCATGCAAAGACGCCTATGAATTCTTTAAGGGTGGAGATCAGGTCGGCCTTTTCAGCGGGAGTTAAAGTTAAACCAAATTTTATTATCTTAGGATCTTCGTCAGTTCCAAGGTTTACTGATTCAGTGTCCTCGATTATGGGAGTCTCATATTCTTGCTCATTTGCGTCGCTGATTAATTCATTATATTCGTTTTTAGTTTCGTTACTGGCAAGGCATTCGTTTTATTTGTCCAGCCTTTCAGGGGGCGTATACTCGCGAATTGTACTCATTTTATTAAAATCGTTAATCATTACATTAAAGAGATCTTCCGGGGTGGAAGTCTTAGGATCTATGCTAGATTTAAGGGTATTCATGGATTCATCACTGTGGGACTCAGATTCAGATTCAGACTCATCGAACATTTGTCCTTCTCCAGCGGACACTTTAAATTTTATTCCTTTGGCGTTGGTCCATTGAAGGTCTTGCGCCAGCCACGGTTAAGTTGCGCGGTCGGTTTTGGGGAGGACGTAATCAGCTTGGTGGGATCAAATTCCTCATCTTTCAGTGCCAGAGTCATTATTTCGGCTTTTCCCTGAGTGGGGCGTCTTTCGAGTCCGAATAGTAGCCCGAGGGCGTGCTGATCCAGACATTTGTCATTTCGGGTGTCACGGGCAGGTAGAGTCCCTGTCCTAAGTTTTGGTGCACTTTCAGAGGCGATTGGCCTTGTGGAGTCGTGGCTCGAGGCCATCATTAGGAATTGATCCTCCATCGGTAGATGTCCTTGGTTAGTGATCATGGGGGCGACGTAGTATTTCTGTAATTAATGTGTTGATTTAGCGCCAAGTAGCAGAATATTATCCCTATGTTACAAGACAACTATTTAGGATGACGGATTTGTTTACTATAGGATGCAAACTTAACACTGACTCGGAATGGCTCAATTTCTTGGGTAAGGGTAGTTTCTTACAAAGACTTAACTCAGGTGAACGCCAGATTATTTATTTTTTAGCTTGAATGGTGTTATGCCACTCATAAGTATCGTTGGTGAGCCAACGATTACTTTACGAATCGTTTTTGTTTAAGTTAGGCCAGAGCACGCAAAAATTGTCAAGGATGAAGCCAGCTGCGCTAGAATATTTCAGCGCTCAAATTAGCAGCGTCGAAATTTTCTAGCGCTCGCCTGTGGAGCGCTGGAAAATTCCAGCGCTTGCAGGCAATTGTGCAGATTTTTCCTTTCAGTCAGTTTTATTCTGTGGCTTGAATTTTACAAAACTGAACCCTTCGTTAGAGCGTTTGTGCGCTCAAGAGTTCAGCATTCCGACGCAAGTGATAAGTAATTTGCGAGTACTGGCCTTTGGGTCGGATTGGTAAAAGCCAATTGCGGATTTTCGTTTAGTTTTGACTTAAGGGGACTTCAATTCCGTGGAAATACCTTCGGCGCAATTTTGAACATGCATTCCGGAATGGGTATTTTCAGCTCTACGTAGTGCTTTAAGGCAAATGCGTATTTTGGTCTTTAGATTTGGTTGCACGATGAACTGGGTTCTGAATTTTCGAGTTCTGGTAAGTAATTCAAATGCGAGGAAAAGTGAGTGTGCGCTGGAAATTTCCAGCGCACATATTGGCAGCGTTGGAGTTTTCCAGCACAGTTCTGGATAGCGTGGGAATTTTGTGCACTGGCTATTGTGACTATCTTTCTTTTCCTCGTCGCGTACGCTAGAATTTTCTTGCGCTCGGTTTCCGAGTGCTGGAATTTTCTAGCGCAGGTCAGGGCCGCGCTACTTTATTCTGGCGCTGGGCTCCTGACTGCGGAATTTCGTTTCTGATTCATAGCTTTAATATATTTCGACGTTTAGAGTATGTTTTAGGAGTTTGATAAGCATGGTTGACCTTAAACTAAGCGTCTGGTTGATTAGTTTCACATAGCACATAAAAATCTACATCAAACTAACAACGAACATGATTTCAGGTATAATGCACACTTATTTTATGCTAGTCTCTAAGGTTCAAAAAGGCTTGGGTGTCAAAGTGTACCAAACCTATCGCCAATCCCCCAACAGGCCCTTGTCAGAGTAGCCAGGTTCATGATGAATTTTATCAAGGCCTATTCGGTACGTGCTGGAGTGGCATATACCATGAATGGACCTAGGAGATAAGCGGTTTAGTTTTGGTGGATGTGCTACATTGTGAATGCATCGAGTGGATAACATCCGTAGCGCGTGCACCCCCGGGCTGATAGTGTCCTTAGTCTAGACTTCTGAGATGTAACATGCCAAGGAAGCCGAGATTCGTTTATGCGGTTCTGTCGCAGATCATTCATCACATTGAATATTCAGGTCGTCCCAACTTAATATGGAAATAATTGTGGCGTAGCGTTCGATTTTTGCTATACGGCTTCCTCACCGACGCACTACTTGCACAGATTATTTGAATATTGTCCCCAGTGGAGTCGCCACTGTGAGGGGGTCGAAAAACACGACGGGTCGCCTCTTAGGAAGAGTGTACGATCCGCACGACTTTTCCCCTCTGGATGTGGCAAGCATATTAAGTAAACAGGGATTAACTATGGGCGTTAGCCTCTTTTTCCTAGTCTTTAGGAGTCGTCATTCAGTTTAAGAAAACTGACAAAATCCAGTTGTCGTGATATGCCTGGAATGCAAACATATGTGATTCACAACGGCCATAGATTCCCTTGTGATCCTTGGGGTGAAGATCCCTCAACGTACATCCACCGGAGAAAAGAGTGAGAATTCAGGGGACGTTTACTAATGCGGGGATTGCCCAGCATTATCCCACGCGGCGTGGTCCTTACTAGTTAAATTGTGACGATGATGGGACATGCGTTATGCTACATTACTACTCTTGATTGATTTTAATGCACATATATTTACTAAACAGATGTCAAAACGCTGATTTAGATTGATTTAAGGAGCTTAACAATACCGATTTGTCCAAGAGTTATCTGATTTAAGCGTGGGCAATATAACAGATTAAAGTTAGCAGATTTATACAGTGGGGAAAGCAATAAAAGTATAAATTCACGTTACAGCAAAGCGTAGGCTTTACTGCGGTTCTCAGGAAAGCCTACCACTTGACTTTGCTAGCTTTCCATTTTGCTTTAGAACTTTCCAATGACTGACTAAGTATAGGACGAGATTCTTCCAGAGTTTTGAGTATTTTAGGCTTAAGGACTGTGTTTAGGTTTCAGCAGCACTTTGACAGTATTCAGCAATCAGGCGGTCATGCGGGCAGGGTCTGCTTAACAGTGTGTTAAATACGGCAGACGAATAAATACGGGACAGAGAAAAATCTTCGGTCAATACTCAAGCTTAAGGGTTTAGGGTTGGAATTGTGTGTTATTTTCCGGTTTTCAGAGGCCCTATTTATAGTAAAATAGGCCAAAATAAGATAACTTTCGGAATGGGAATTTTCCAACTAAGATCTGCTGAGCGCTAGAAAATTCCAGCGCTTGGATCAGGAGCGTTGGTTATTTCTAGCGCTTGCATTTTTTGCGTCAGATCTGTTCTGGTGACAGCTGGATCAATTCTATCTTTTGTGTGATTGTGTAATAAGCAAACTGCAGCGCTGGAATAAAGCAGCGCTTATGGTTTGAGAGCTGGAATAAAATGACGCTCAGGCTGCCAGCGCTGGAATTTTCCAACGCTTGTGTTTTACTTCACTTTTCCAGTCTTATCGGTTTTTACCGAATCTTACTCACGTTTTCTATCCTTTAGGAACACGAGTTGGGCTGCAACTCTTATTCCTTACCTAATGATGAATCATAAGGCGATTCAAACACTTAGATATTTTATCT
This sequence comes from Spinacia oleracea, assembly GCF_020520425.1. Classification (NCBI taxonomy): domain Eukaryota; kingdom Viridiplantae; phylum Streptophyta; class Magnoliopsida; order Caryophyllales; family Amaranthaceae; genus Spinacia; species Spinacia oleracea. The sequence continues at coordinate 155,607,915 of NC_079490.1, read as the reverse complement.
TACATGGTTGCTATTCTGGGCGGCGTTCAAGCATAGCAGTTACTATAAATAGCAGTTTCTAAAAAATGGAAATATGGTTTACAGGATTATCAGTCAGTCATGGATAGTTCGCGGCATATTTAGGAAAGCTTAGTCAAGCGGAGTTTGGTTTCATCATTGAACACACCGTGTTGGGCCTAGGGACAAATGTAGGCGTCTACAGGTAGTAAGTAAAATTTAAAATAAAAATTTCATAAGGTAGTAAATACAAAAATGGTGTATTTTTAAGGTAGTAAATACAAAAATTTCCTAAACGTGATATGTTTTGTTTAAATAAAAAAAATAGAGGAATCTCAATGAATATTAATTAGTCGTTAAAATGAGTGCAAAATACCAAACGTAAAGAACAAAAAGAGACGTAGTGAGTAGTTTATAGTGGAGTGTTTTTTAATATAGTTGATAGGAAAATTGTCAAATAAAAGGGTTGGGGTGGGGGTGAGTTGAATTTTTTGAATTTTTTTTAGGAATTATTAATATACATGTGTTCATAGTAAGTGAGAGGAATGATATAATATTAGTACAGACACGCCATTTATAGAAACATGACGAGTATTAAGGGACGACTTTATAAGAAAAGCGAGATAATTATTAAGGGATGGAGGGAGTATACATATTAAGTTGTACATTTCCCCGGCCTAACCTGATCACGGGTCGGAACATACTTTGGCCAAAAATCATGACTTGCTTCAGGCCAAATTATCAAGACTAATCAGGTCAAACCACAAACCAAAAACCGCAATTTTGGGCCAACAAAGTGGATATTTCAGGCTCTTTTAGCACCGGGTTAAATTTATAACAAAAACTTCGATTTGGAATGTCCAAGTTCCAAAAAAGATATTAAAAATGATTTTTACATTTTTCGTTTTATTCCGTTTCATAGTATTCTTTATACTTTGCTTTATTCTATTTTTTGATATGAAAATTTACTAACTTACCCTTCTTAACCAACAATATTTACAATTTTCCACTCACTTTCTCTTACTTAATTCATATTTTTGTTACAACCACCCATTTTTTTACACATTTATCCTACTTTATCCATATTTTATTCTATTCAACCAACTTTTCTACTTTTGTCTTAATCTTTATGCAAATAGTAATTATAAACATTTTTATGAAACGAAGGTAGTAAGACCAAAAAATTCTGTCAAAACTAAAACCCGGTGATTTCTCAGACTGAGTCGGGCCATGATGACCTTGGTTAGGTCACACAAGTCACAAAAGCTCGCTATCAGTATTGTAGACACCTAATTTGTGTTTCCCCTAATGGGATAATGACGAAACCATTACCCTTGCTAGGTGGTTGGTACAACTCCATGCGGAAGTCCCAATTGCTAAGATATGTTCCAAAATCCAAAATCCAAAGTCCAATTCCCGAGACCTTTCCAATTCCGGAACTCAGTACAAAATTCAATTTCCAAAAATCAAATTCAAAATTCAAACACAATCTCACCCAATGGACCTCTCCATTGGTTTTACAAGGCTATTTCCAGTCGAAATACCATTAAGCAATCAAAAATCGGGCGCCGACCCATAAAATCGAGCATGTCGGGCCCCGTCCCGTAAATTCGAGTCCAAAATACAAAACCCAGATACGAAAAAGGTGTGTTTTTAATCGCAAAAATGCCTTAACCACCAAGAAATGCTACGCTGCAAAACTCGTACAAAAGTACAAAGCTACGATACAAAAGAAAAGGATGACGTCATCATCCTTGTTTGGCGGGACCTGGGATACGTCACCTGCGCCTGGCGCTGCCCTTGCGCTGAGCACTGTCGTGGCTTGGCGTTTAGCCGGATAATGTCCTATTTAATCCCCTCATTTTTACCCAAATGGGGGGGGGGGACAATTCAATACAACGTCGTAATACGCATTTTTTCTCTCAAAACTCAAACACAAAATTCAATCTTCAAACTTTCAATTTTCCTATAATTTTCTAAAATATCAAAGCAATTGGGAGTACAAGTCGGAAAACTAGCCTAAACCTAGCAAGGTAAACCGAATCCTTAATACAAACTACCATGATTTTATCCAAATTTCTACCTTTCTTATTTCAAGTTTACTAATCCAATGATTTTCTTGTGTTGTTCATACACACTTGAACTAGGAAATGTCAAAAAAGGAGTAATCTTTGAGGGGATTTCATACTTGAAACTGCCCCTCAAATGATCTTCCAAACTCCTTCTACAAGTTTCAAGTTTCAATCTTTATGCTTTGTTTTCAAAAAACATGATTAGTAAGTTGAAGCTTTCATTCTTGAAAGTACTCCTTACAACAATCATCATCAAATCTTCAAAAAACCTCAAATTTATACAAGTTCAAGGACGTTTGGGAAAGTGCAAACCCTTTTCCAAACTAGAACACATGAGCATTTCAATTTCTATCTTCAATATTCAAGTTCTATATTTAATATTCAATGATGTTTAAGTGAGATCAATTTCTCCTTAAACTAGAATAAATTTCAAGTCATGGAGCATATTAAAGGGGAGGCCTTTTAACATGGAAAGGTCTAATATTTATGAGTCAAATCTCCTAATTTCAATATTCAAGTTCTATATTCAAGTTCAAGTTTCATTTCAAATAATATATTCAAAATCAATGATGCTTCAAGATGAGCAACTCATCTAAAGTTAAGATTTTCTAGAGAATTGAATCCGTGTCAGGCACACTTATTATTAAGAAGTTGCTTGGCGTTCGGATTTCAAATACAATGGTACAATTTTAATATCGTCATTTCAATATCTCACTTTCAATATCGTCATTTCAACTTCGCAATTTCAAATCACAATTTCAATATCTCACTCTTTACTCGTCTTTTCAAGGCGATGTGGTTTTGTACGCATTTCGATAATTCCTCTTATTTGTGATGATGCTTTACATGTTTATCGCTTTCATCACCTAACATGCTAAATACAACAATATAAAAAAGGTTACATCACGCTTAACAAAGATAATTTTTGGACAAACCGGCCTTAGGTTCCCTTAATTAACTTTAAAGCAAAGTGACCACGTACAAGTAGCAATTTGAATGTTCTAAAATGCATGATTCAACCAACCTAGTGCCATGATTAGGATTCCACGAAAACGATCCTTGTCTTGTATTTGAATGTATTTCTAAAGCTTTCCAAAATAAGTGCTTCGTTCCCGTACCCGAATCTCACACATTCGGTTTCAAGATTCAATGCCTTATCCAAAAAGAGTCAACTTTGGTCCTTCCAAACCGGACCCTTAAAATGTTTGGTGGCAACTCCGTCGAAGTTCAATATTTGAAAGCCCGTAGGGGTATTTTGCGCACATTCTTATACCTTGAACTTTGATTTTTCTATGTTCAAATCCAACTACGTCATTTGTGTGAACCTAGGATTTGGCTCCCCTTTTGGGGTGGGATTGAAACGATCAAGTCAAACCTAGTCGATCACACGCTTGATAAGTTGGACAAGTTAGAGACTTTGATGAGTCTTAAACGAGACTCCTCAAGCTCTCATAACTTGCATACAAAATTCAATGTAGAAATTATACGAAATACGAAAAATATCATTACAAGAGAAAATGCAATTCAAGAGAAATACAAAAAAAACCCTTACAATCTGGCGACTCCACCGGTGTTAGGTTATGATACATATGACAATTCATAAATCGTGCGGAAAAACCATTTAGCCAGGAATACATATTATTTACACATAATCATATAGCATAGTTTAGATGCATACTCTTTGTTGCGTGCCTTCCCTAGCTGCGCCCGAACCGAACAAGAACAAGTCTTTAGGACTCCAAGTGTCGTCCCTCCGTAGATAGTCCACAGCACGTCCGGATCCGCCTTAAGATTGACCAACTAGAATCGCCCTTAAGGTACTAAAGATTTTCGGCACTTTTAGTCAAGGAATGTGTCTGAATTTTCTCTCAAAAACTCACTTTGAATACTTGAATAATCTATGAAAATATGTGACCCTAGGCACCTATTTATAGAGTTATGGAAAGGGTTTTGGAATCCTATTAGGATACTAATTTATTTAATTATAACCCTACTAGGACTCTAATTAAATAATCAATATCTAATAGTTTTAGGATTTAATCATACTTCGAATCCCGATTGCTTCAGGATTCCCGCACAAGCATTGCACGAGCACCGTACACCCGCGCAAGCCTTGCGGCCCACGCTAGGCGCACAGCGCTCGGCCCACTGCTGTGCTCTCGCGCGCGCGCCCAAGGCCTTGGCTGGGCCTGGCCTTGCGCTGGGCCTGGTCGAGGCTTGGCGTGCGATGGTGCGCGTTGGCTCGCTGGGCGACGGCCTGGCTTCGTGCTGGGCCTTCGTCTAGCGGGCCTCGTCCGATGCTAATTCGTACGATACGCTTCCGATTAAATTCCCGATTCCGGAATTCATTTCCGATACGAACAATATTTAATATTTCCGATTCCGGAATCAATTTCCGTTTCGAAAAAATATTCAATATTTCCGTTTCCGGAATTATTTTCCGATTCCGATAATATTTCCGATTCTGACAATATTTCCGTTTCCGGCAATATTTCCAATTCCGGCAATATTTCCATTTCCGATAATATTTTCCGATACGTACCATGTTTCCGTTTCCGGCAACATCTACGACTTGGATAATATTTATATTTCCGATACGATCCATATTTCCGTTTCCGGCAATATCATCGTTTCCGGAGTATTCATTTCTTGCCTGTGACGATCTCAGCTCCCACTGAAACCAAGATCCGTCGATTCCGAATATCCATAGATGGAGTATTTAATGCCATTAAATACTTGATCCGTTTACGTACTATTTGTGTGACCCTACGGGTTCAGTCAAGAGTAAGCTGTGGATTAATATCATTAATTCCACTTGAACTGAAGCGGCCTCTAGCTAGGCATTCAGCTCACTTGATCTCACTGAATTATTAACTTGTTAATTAATACTGAACCGCATTTATTAGACTTATCATTGAATGCATACTTGGACCAAGGGCATTATTTCCTTCAGTCTCCCACTTGTCCTTAGGGACAAGTGTGCATTTCCTAATTCCTTTGTCGCTCGATGCTTGCTCTTGAACATAAGGTAAGAGTTGTCATCCTTATTATGTCCAGAGGTGTTCCTCGGTTTCAGAGTTCAACTGATCATATAAACAGATAATCATAGCCTATGATTCATCCGAGCACGGCCATGCATTTCACAGTTTCTAGCTCTCCGAGTGGCCTTGTACAACTTTTAAGCATCTCATCCCGATTTATGGGAGGACAATCCCAATCTTGCGATCTTGAGATTAGACTTCGTTTGATAGGTGATTACCTGAGCGTTGCCTTTATAGCCTCCTTTTACGGTGCGACGGTTGGTCAACGTCAAAGCAACCAGTTCTCAAACAAGTAATCTCAAATCACTCAGGTATTGAGGATTTAGTGTCTAATAATTTTAATGAAATTTACTTATGACAGATTTTCATCTCTTACAGTAAAGTTTCATAGGTCTTGTCCGATACTAGTCTTCCCAAAGTAAGTATCTATGCAAATGATTATGACATTGCCATGTCCACATAGTTCAAGAAACAGAACTACTAGTCATCTTGCATTCTAATCGTCTAACGTTTTCTATGCGTCCAATTTTATAGAAAACTCCGACTAGGGACCATTTTCAACCTTTGACATTCAAGTTCACTTGATAGACATTTCTTAGTCACAGGACTGGTCCTGACAGTCTATCTTGAATATATCGTCAAATTGAAGGGACTCATCATTTAATACTAAACCAAGATTAAATGGAATATGAAAATACATTTCATATATGATAAATGTTCAACCCCATTGTTTTACAACCATGGGCCTCAAACCCATCTTTAAAAAAGTTCATGGAATTCAAAGCTATGCTTGATTTCCAGTGCTACAACGTGAGTGTTGCTTCTCACTTGTTGCATAGGTTTAGTTATCACGCTTTGCCAATCTTAACATCCTTTTCATCGAATGTTCTTCGAGATATGATGATAAGAACTTTTGAGTATGTTTATTTTGTGATCTAGTCTTTCTTGCTACATTAGTGGTTCTACGCATTTTGCAATGAAGAACCATTAAGTCAACAGACATGTGATCTTCCCAAGTTCAATGAAGAACTCATATAAACAACTCTATTTTATTGCTTCTTAGGCAATAATTACTTTTACTTCAACTGTATAGGTTGCTAGTGATGCTTTGTTTGGATCTACTTATCCAAGCAGTTCACAGATATGTGGAAGACTCTCCAACTATATCTTAGAACATAGAAATTATTATTTTAATTTCCCACGCAACAACTCATGGTCTTTAATCCATGTTGCCATTTCAAAACACGATGCTCTTTAGCTCGTCCTTGTCAATGGTTAACTCCAAAGGGTCTTGCTTGATCCTTTGCCAGTGTTTATGCGTGTAGCATCAATATTTTGCATATCTTTATTTCCTTGAATCAAGAACTATTCCTATGTACCTTTTCAAGTACCATAAGTGTTCTTGATCTCAATCTAGTTGATCTTCACTTAGATCAATAGAGATTGGTATATGTTCGTCATGCCTAAAGTCATACGATACGTTTTCGGCGATCCTCATATTATATTATATACATGATAAATTCTTTTGCAGAATAATTCCCAATTGAATTCTATTCATGTAACTTTAGCTCATTCAGTTTCAGTAGATACTGAATCCAACTAAATTCTTTGACATATAATATAGGTGAAGAATCTCATTAGATTCTTTGATGTTTAACTTAGTAAATGCTTATACATAGTTCAAACATTCATTACTTAGATTTATTCATACGGATCGAATATCTCCAATGGAGTCTTTCGTGTTTGATTCAGTAAATGCCATTACTAAACAATATCATAAGATCTTTGTAAATAGATCTTAATACCCAGTATGTACTAAGTTTCGCCTTGGTCCATCATTGATGAATAATTTCAAACCTAAGTCATTAGCATTTGAATGTTATTTCACAATAGAGATATATGTGTGATACACATAGGACCAAATAAGTTTTACGTACTCCCACTAAACTTCTTATATATCTATAAGAATCATGAATATTTTATGAAACTAAAATGCTTATTAGCTTCACTAAAATACAGTTCCAATTCCCAATTGCTTGCTTAAATCTGTACTTAGATTTCATAAGTTAGCATTCCTTTTTAAGCATTTATTTGGATCCACAAATCCTATGACATTCCATGTACATAGTTTTCTTCCAACATTTGATTTAGGAATACGTTTTGTCATCCAATTGTCATATGTACCAATATGCAATCATTGCTTGAGTTATAGACTTGAGCATTACGATTATGCATGAGGTTTCAACACAATCCATGCCATGAATTTGCTTGTAACCTTTAGCAACTAATCTAGCTTTGTGTGTGAACACAATTCCATGTTTGATGGTTTTTATCCTTAAAACAAACTTGCAACCAATAGGTGTGAAACTATTCTTGCAAATCAACAAAATTTCAATTTTGTCATCAAAACATTGGTTATGTTTTATGGCCTTTAACCATCTAAAACATTTGAGTCTATATATGGCCTCTAACCATTTTAGGGAATCTGGGTTTCGTCATAGCTTTCTTACAGGTCACAAACTCATTAATAGTTTGACTGCAAGTTGTAGGTTTCTTCACTATTAATAGAAGAATCTCATAGTTTCATTGACCTGAACTCTATGTCTACTTGGGTATCAAACAATAGAATATCAACAGGCACTTTGAGAGTCCTTTGAATATTCTGTTCTCCTTGAAGCACTTGTAAAGTCTTTTAAGAGATGTCTATTCTTTAAAGCCACTTCTAAAGTCCTTAAAGAATACGTGTTCGGATTTTCTAAAGAACTTCGAAAATCCTCCGGAATGTCCGTCTATGTTTGTTGTTCGCCTCGAAGACTTTCGAGGTCTATTTTCTCCCACTTGTCATTTTGGAAACGAATCTCCAAAAGGACATCATTTCGAGCAAACAAACATTATGTTCTCAAAAATTCGTGGTAGAAACAATACCCTTGGTCTCATTTGAATAAATCACAATGAAACATATATCTATACTTGGGGCCTTAGTTTGTTGAATAACAAACACTAAGCTCCCACTGAGTTTAGGAACTCTTTAGATATATTATGAAAAGATATTTTGAAATTACTTTTCAATAGCTTTGACGAATTTGGTTTAGTTTGGTGGTAGTTGAGCATTTTGTTTTAGAAATTATAGGAAAAGTCTTTATGATCCATCATTGATCGAATCAAGTACTAATTGACTTCGATTATTCCAACTAAGATATGCCATATCTTATGGACCTAGATTGTGAAATTACAACACACAATCATTGATGATCATATTTGGTCTCAAGTAATCATCAACATGATCTAACCTAGATCTTTATGATTTCTTGCCAAGTGGATTTTATACTTCTGAATCTTTGAACTAGCCAAACAGATTCAACTTATATCACATTTGAGTAAATAAACCTATATTCACTCAAATCCATGTGAAATAATAAAGTCATAAAACCTTTCTTTAGCTTTGAACTCTATTGTCTAGACGTTCTAAAAATAGTTCATATCTTTTGTTACTTTCAACAAGTAAGACTAGTTGTCTTAAAATGATCTAGAAATCAATCAACTTTCAAAAGTCCATCAAAATAGAACTTTTGAATGTTAACTTGTTGATATGGTCTAAGCAACAATGCCAAAGATTAGTGGAACTCAAATCAAGGGGTTGATTTGAACCTAGTAAAGTTCTTTAAAGAGTTGTTTGTTTTAATCAAGCATATTGACTCAACCTGTAATTGACCATTTCTTTCAAATAAACAAACAAACATTGTTTTTGTTTTTATTGAATGCGAGTCTTTCTGTGTTTGAAAACAGAAATTTAGGTATGTTGATTATGGAACAAAATAACCATTAAGTTCCAGCCTTTGAAAGGACTTAAAACAAACTAGATGACCCTACAACTAATGTAGCATTGTCATGCTTCATTTCCCACTTGTAGGTCATTAGTGTATCCTAGCTTCCATTGTTTGAGTTATTACCGAAGTAAGAACCTCAAGCGGTATATGATACCAAGGAAGTTTGATTGCTAGGTCACTGCTCTTTTAAACGTAAACTTATAGGTAGAAACGGAATTGTAAATTCCTTTCATTTGTTCCTTTGTTTTCCTATTTCTTGTACCCTTTCTTATAGTCTTAAGAATTGAATTCTATAGTGTTGACTTTTATACTTTGTTAGACATGTCCGATGTCATTCCAACAGAGTTCTTACCATTTTATTTATGTTGAATATTCTGTTTCAACTAGATGATCTTACCAGAAGCTTCTAAAGTTCTTTAAGCATCGATCTTATTCGACTGTCTAGGGACTAGACTCATTCGAGAATTAAATGGACAAAGATATTAGGTTGTTAACCATTGGTAAAGCTGAGTGTTTAAACTCAATGCTTTAATTTATGATCTCAAAACTACATTGTATTTTGAATTCACAAGCACCAATCGGTTTGCCATTCGACTTTGATACTCGAAAACAACCATAAAAGTCGCTAAAAGAAACGTACATTTTAAATCGCTCATTTTCTCTCATTTCCGTGAATCGTTCTTGAATTCACTACCAATCGAGGAAATTTACTGTTACCTTTCTAAAAGGATTTATTGCAGTGCAAGATATTTAATTATAAACAATAATTAAAACATACATTGAAGCATGCAAAGTCTAAACATTTATCATGAATAATAACTTGAAAATGAAAGCAATCATGCAATTTAAACAAGTCATTAGCATTTTATTCGAATTATGTGTTCCGGCAGGTGTGAATAAAATGATTCCAAGACCCTAAAACCATTGAAGAATTAAGCACAGTTTGTCGACTCAATTCTAAAACATTTTAGGTAAGCAAAAGCCTCTTGCTAATAGTCTAGAAACTATTCTTGGTTGATAGGTATGTCTAAGAACTTATTAGGTAAACCTATCGATTTTGCCACGACATAAAAGGACTCCTTACTTATATCGTTGAGTTTCACCAAAACTAACATGTACTCACAATTATTTGTGTACCTTGCCCCTTTAGGACCAATAAGTAACACCTCGCTGAGCGAAAACTATTACTAGATTGATGTAAAGGATATCCAAGCAAGTGTATATTTTGGCATGGCACCTTTTAACTCAATTTTTAAGTTTGGAACTTAAGGCTCTTACTATGTTGGTTAGATTTTAAGTGAACTAAAATCCTTAATCATGCAACATAATCAAGCCACAATCTTATGCATAATTAAGACATATTTAAAGCAATAAATAACTTAAAGCATGCACAAGATAAATGTGATCTAGTATGGCTCGACTTCATCTTGAAGCTTTAACTTAAAAGTCCGTCTTGAAAATCTCCGTGGGAGGCACCATTTTCTTCAAATAGGATAAGCTATAATTAAAACTAATTACAACTATTTGATGGTACGCAGACCATATTTGAATTGAAAAACGACTTTGGTACTTTAGACCAATTACATTCAAATTAATGGTACGCATACCATATTTTCTATCCTATTTGGGCCATACTAGTCACTTCATAACCTGCAAAACAGTACATATACAATATATACCATTCACCCATTCATTATCATGAATGGCCCACATAGCTGGTTAGTATAACACATTATGCATCACGTAAACATTTGCAGCAATTAATCAAGGGCACCAATAATCTACCAATTATTCAGTCCTTATTAATTCTAATCAAGTTGTTTTAACCTTAAGGATTTGTAGACCTAATCAAGAGTTTATGACTAAAAAGGGCTCCCACTTAAACCAATAAATTCATATGCTTTACTAATTTTAAACATAAAAATGTATTTCTAGTCTAACCGGAAACATACAAATTTAATTAAAATTTAAAGCTCATATAAATTTATAATTGAATCCAGAAATTTTAATTTAATTTCAGTCGTATTTAAATTAATTCATGATTTTAATTTTAGTAAAATAATTAGAATAAATAAAATTTATTATAATTACATTATTCAAAATTAAAATCCAAGAAAATAATTTAAATTATTAATTTTAAAATTAATTAAAATTACGTGAACTGAAAATTTCAAATTAAACATTCAAAACGATCTAATCGCATCGCAAACACCCTACGCATCGCACGCCCATGGGCCACACGCACACAGCCATCGATGGCCATGTGCGCGCAGCCCATGCGCTCGTCGCATAGCTGCTGCTTCTACCCTTCGCAAGCCATCGCACAAGATGGTGCTCGCTTCGCGCGCGCCAGCGCTCGATGCACGCGAGCCATCGCTCGCTGTGCGCGCTCGCTCCAGCGCTCCATGTACGCGAGCCATCGCTCGCTGTGCGCGAGCCATCGCTCGCTGTGCGCGAGCCATCGCTCGCTGTGCGCGAGCCATCGCTCGCTGTGCGCGAGCCATCGCTCGCTGTGCGCGAGCCATCGCTCGCTGTGCGCGAGCCATCGCTCGCTGTGCGCGAGCAATTGCTCCCTGTGCGCGCTCGCCAGCGCTCGATGTGCGCGAGCCATCGCTCGTTGCGCGAGGCATCGACGCTGGGCGCAGCACTCGTGGCACGCGAGCTTGCGCTCGCTGCGCGCGAGGCAGTGCGCGTTGTGGCGCAGCTCGCTTGCTGCCCACACGCGACTGCCGTGCCTTGCCTTCGCCCATGCCCATTCGTCCATAGCTCATAGCCCACGACACAAGGCAGGGCTACTGCCTTGTGCTCGTGCACCATGCCCTTGCTCATTGCATACGTGCCGCATGGGCGACGAGCTCCCTTGCTCGTCGTCGCATGCCCGCACTATACAACACCCCTTAAGGGTAACACGAAGCGTCCATTGCTTTGTGCATGCAAGTTTTATGAACGAATCGCATAAAATTTAAAAATTTATATGACAAATTAATAAATAATATTAATTTCATAATTTTAGGGCGAAAAATCGAAAATTTATTATTCAATTGATTTCCGATTATCATGGAATCAAGCCTAGGTCATAAAAAATTAAAATTTATCATAAATTTACAATTTTTATGGTGGTTTTTAATCATAGCTTCCTAATTAAATTATAATTAATTATGAAAATCAAATTAATTCTAAATTATTCTAATTTTCAACAAATTAATCATAATTACAAATTAGATTGCATAATTAACAAGGCTAGGCATTCAAACTTGTTAAACATATACAGTAGGTCAATCCAAAATTCAAGATTTATCAACAAGAATCGCAAATATTTAATTTAACATCTTAAATTTACGAAATTTTGCATTCGAAAAACTAAAACCTTCGAAAAGTCATAGTTAGGCTTCGAATTTGAGAATTCTGGGTTCGGCAGAAAATTACTATTTTTGTCAAAATTTTAGAATGCTTTTTACATGCGGAATTGACACAAAAATCACTCGATTTGGATGAGTAACGAAGAAACTGCCGAAAAACTGCGTACGTATAATTAAATAAACGCAATTTGCAATTAATTAACAATTACGAAAATTAATCACCCCTTTCAATTCTTGCAAATTTGTAATATTTAACCATGTTCATTCAATTTAGATTATGAAAATAATAAGAGGCTCGTGATACCACTGTTAGGTTATGATACATATGACAATTCATAAATCATGCGGAAAAACCATTTAGCCAGGAATACATATTATTTACACATAATCATATAGCATAGTTTAGATGCATACTCTTTGTTGCGTGCCTTCCCTAGCTGCGCCCGAACCGAACAAGAACAAGTCTTTAGGACTCCAAGTGTCGTCCCTCCGTAGATAGTCCACAGCACGTCCGGATCCGCCTTAAGATTGACCAACTAGAATCGCCCTTAAGGTACTAAAGATTTTCGGCACTTTTAGTCAAGGAATGTGTCTGAATTTTCTCTCAAAAACTCACTTTGAATACTTGAATAATCTATGAAAATATGTGACCCTAGGCACCTATTTATAGAGTTATGGAAAGGGTTTTGGAATCCTATTAGGATACTAATTTATTTAATTATAACCCTACTAGGACTCTAATTAAATAATCATTATCTAATAGTTTTAGGATTTAATCATACTTCGAATCCCGATTGCTTCAGGATTCCCGCACAAGCATTGCACGAGCACCGTACACCCGCGCAAGCCTTGCGGCCCACGCTAGGCGCACAGCGCTCGGCCCACTGCTGTGCTCTCGCGCGCGCGCCCAAGGCCTTGGCTGGGCCTGGCCTTGCGCTGGGCCTGGTCGAGGCTTGGCGTGCGATGGTGCGCGTTGGCTCGCTGGGCGACGGCTTGGCTTCGTGCTGGGCATTCGTCTAGCGGGCCTCGTCCGATGCTAATTCGTACGATACGCTTCCGATTAAATTCCCGATTCCGGAATTCATTTCCGATACGAACAATATTTAATATTTCCGATTCCGGAATCAATTTCCGTTTCGAACAAATATTCAATATTTCCGTTTCCGGAATTATTTTCGGATTCCGATAATATTTCCGATTCTGACAATATTTCCGTTTCCGGCAATATTTCCAATTCCGGCAATATTTCCATTTCCGATAATATTTTCCGATACGTACCATGTTTCCGTTTCCGGCAACATCTACGACTTGGATAATATTTATATTTCCGATACGATCCATATTTCCGTTTCCGGCAATATCATCGTTTCCGGAGTATTCATTTCTTGCCTGTGACGATCTCAGCTCCCACTGAAACCAAGATCCGTCGATTCCGAATATCCATAGATGGAGTATTTAATGCCATTAAATACTTGATCCGTTTACGTACTATTTGTGTGACCCTACGGGTTCAGTCAAGAGTAAGCTGTGGATTAATATCATTAATTCCACTTGAACTGAAGCGGCCTCTAGCTAGGCATTCAGCTCACTTGATCTCACTGAATTATTAACTTGTTAATTAATACTGAACCGCATTTATTAGACTTATCATTGAATGCATACTTGGACCAAGGGCATTATTTCCTTCAACCGGAGAGTCCTAAACTTCAAATTCGAGTAGACGATAAACTTATGAGAAATATGCCACTGCTACGCTCAAGTGCTGGGTGTCAGCAGTAGCGCTGGGCGCAGGGCCTGCGTCTGGCGTTGCTGCCTGCTCTCAGCATAGTGGCTTCCAGTGGCTGGTTGCCCATTCTGCCCAAATATTCGAGTGGGAGTTTAGCTCAAATTTTGAACTTCGAAAGAGCACTCCCAAACTTCGAGAACGAACGCCGAAAGGTAAGCTTTTCAATACAATATTCAAATACAATTGTGATTCTAGCATCTCATGCATGTTTTCGAAAATACTATTTGTGCAAAATGAATTCCTACCTTGCCCAACATGAATGTGTTCTACATTCGGGTTAGCCCTGGGGGTAAAGGAGTGATCACTCTCCATACGGTTCCTGACCAAAGTGTTTGACCACTTTCGAGCCCACCGAACCTTGACATTTTCTTGATGTTCCTGACATCTTTCATGGAGGTCGTTTGCCAACAAACACTTCCTCTAGGAGGAGGTGAAATGATTGTTGCCGGATCCGCCTCTCAGTCAAGGGCCTTTTCCCTCCTAAGCCGACCACTTGCATCATACAAAACTTAGACCGACCTTAGGTTGAGAACTTTGCATGTCGCATTCATTTTCATGCTAGTGTGACAACGTGCTATTTGTGCATTGTTTGGGTGTCTTTACATGCGTGAATGGCTAACCTCGAGTTCTAGCTTTTCCAAAATCATTAGCCCCCAACTAGGAAACCTAACCTCTAAGAGCATCATTCAAACCTCATGCTTCTAAAATCGTCGATTTAGGGTCTTCTAGGAGTGTCACTCCATTTGACTCAAAACCCCTAAACACGCCTCACGCACAAATGCCAAGATTCAAAATCCAGTCCAACGGCGTCATAATGCTGGATTTCCAAGTCAAATTTCCAAATCCAAGTTTCAAAATCCAATCTAACGGCGTCATAATGCTGGATGTCCAAGTTAAATTTCCAAAATCCAATCCAACGGCGTTATAATGCCGGATTTCCAAGTCAAAATTCCAAATCCAAGTTTCAAAAATCCAATCCAACGGCGTTATAATACCGGATTTACCAAGTCAAAATTCCAAATCCAAGTTTCAAAAATCGAATCCAACGGCGTTATAATGCTGGATTTCCGAGTCAAATTTCCAAGTCAAGTCCTATGTTCAAAATCCTAAGTTCAAATTTCCAAATATATGATGGCGTAATGCCGAATTTTGAAATCCTTACTCAAAACCTTTCAAATATCGAGTTCCAAATCCAACTTCAAATGCCTCAAACCTTTGGCAGCATAATGCCGGACTTTCAAGTTCAAAATTTCTAAATCCTTCAAATTCCAAATTCAAGGTCTCATCTACTATATAGAACTTCCCTTTTCGAATTTCAAATCAAACTCAAGTATCAAAATTCAATATTCAAGCTACAAAGATTCTTATCTACCATCACTCTCAAATACAAATTCCAAAGACATTTCCAACGGGTTGAAAATCCCTAGAAATAATACAAAATTCAAAAATATTTCCATTAGGTTGAAACTCCCTAGAAATAATACAAGGTTCAATCTCCCTCGGGTTGAAAATCCCTAGAAATAATTCCAAAACCTTTGGGTTGAAAATCCCTAGAAATAATACAAAATCAAATGGGTTGAAACTCCCTTGAGATAATCCAAACCCCTTTACTAATACAAATCCACTGGGTTGAAATTCCCCTAAAATATTCCAAATTCTATCTCGGGTTGAAAATCCTAATTAGAAATATTACAAATTTGATTTCCAAAATTCCAATGGGTTGAAATTCCACTAAAATATTCCAAATTCTATCTCGGGTTGAAATTCCCTTGAAATAATACAAATTCGATTTCCAAATTCTATCGGGTTGAAATTCCCTAGAAATATTCCAAGTTCTAATGTCGGGTTGAAATTCCCTTGAAATACTCCAAGTTCTATTGCAGGGTTGAAATTCTCTTGAAATATTCCAAGTACTATTGTCAGGTTGAAATTCCCTTGAAATATTCCAAGTTCTATTGCCGGATTGAAATTCCCCTAAAAAAATTCCAAGTTTTTATTCAAAAGAAAGTAGTTTCCACAAAAGAATGAAGCTCCTTTTCAAATATTTCCAACGGATTGTAAATCCCGATACAAGTACAAATTCCAATACAAAGTTCCAATGGGTTAAAGTTCCTCTGAAATATTTCCAATGGGTTGCAAATCCCAATATCCAAAATCCCGAATCTTTGGAGTGGTACTTGGAGTCAAGTCTAGGTCTCATTCATCTGCATGCATAACATATCATGTGTCGGGAAGTCCAAGTTCTAAATCCAAGTCGCGTATCTCATAGGTGCTCGGACTCATTATCTCAGAATACAATTCAAGATGACGTCACTGGCAGCAGCTATCGTTGAGCTCTATGACCGCGTTGATGAAGCTGAAGCTCGGATAAGGGCTCTCGAAGATAATCAAGAAACTCTTTTCAATGTTGTAGGCCCTTTCGAGGTGGAGGAAATTTCCCGCACCCCTGTGAGCTATCTCAACAACCTGGAACCTGCACTTGATCCTGTGCAATCTAATGTGGCAAATGAAGATTCAGAGTCTGGGTTCTTTACTGGGTTTCCTCAAGAGGATATCTGTGGGATATGGGATAACGACGATGAAGATGTATACCATTGCCCTTCTATCGAGAGCATCTCTGATGATGAGTGCCAAGAAATTGTGAACGCCGATTGGTACTTGGGCACAAAGGCAGAAAACAGTGTTCAGGTCATGACTCGATCCGACATAATTCAAGAGCCAGTCAACAGGGTTGTCCCAGCAACTAATATCCCTCCACTCACTGAGGAGAATCCCCTGATCAAGCAATTGAAGCGTACAAAAGAAGAAGTTAACATTTGGCAGCTCATAACTTCCTCCGTTGAGCATTGCACTGTCCTGATCAATGCTCTAGCCAAATTGAACATCACCCCCTAGGTTACCCCTGATGAATTGGTAGGGTTGTTAGCAAATCTAGAAGAGGGGATTACTTTCACGGATGAAGACCTTCCACCTGAGGGGACGAGCCACCATAAGGCACTCTATCTGGCCGTTGAATATAAAGACAAAATCATTCCTATGACTCTAGTGGATAATGGATCGGCCATCAATGTATGCCCACTTCGCACTGCTGGAAATTTGGGGTTCATTCCAAGTGACTTTTCTAGTTCCTCCTAGGGCGTTCACGCCTATGATAACACTCGTCGAGAAACAAACCCTCCTATAAAATCTATGTCAGAAGTGATTTATGTCCAAAATGGACGGGAATGACTCTTATTGATACTCATTAATTTAGTTTTGGTACTTATTAATGTAGTATAGCCGTATAGGTGTACTAACTCACTACTCCGTATTAAGCAATACCAATACGAGTCACTAGCGTTATCAAAAATGACATACTCATTTTTTTTATTCAGATAATGACATACTCATTGTTAATATAAATCGTGTCTAATCTAGGGTGCGTTCTGTTCACCTTAAAAAAATAAGTTTCAGGTCCAATAAGTTCAGATAAGTTCCAATAAGTTTCAATAAGTTCCAATAAGTTCAGATAAGTTCAGATAAGTTCCAATAAGTTTCAATAAGTTCAGATAAGTTCAGATAAGTTTCAATAAGTTACAATAAGTTCCAATAAGTTGCAATATTAATAATAATAATATTATTTATTATTTATTATTTATTATTTATTATTTATTATTTATTATTTATTATTTATTATTTATTATTTATTATTTATTATTTATTATTATTTATTATTTATTATTTATTATTTATTATTTATTATTTATTATTTATTATTTATTATTTATATTTATTATTTATTATTTATTATTATTATTTATTATTTATTATTTATTATTTATTATTATTATTTATTATTTATTATTTATTATTTATTATTTATTATTTATTATTTATTATTTATTATTATTTATTATTATTATTATTATTATTTATTATTTATTATTTATTATTTATTATTTATTATTTATTATTTATTATTATTATTTATTATTATTATTTATTATTTATTATTTATTATTTATTATTATTATTTATTATTTATTATTTATTATTTATTATTTATTATTTATTATTTATTATTTATTATTTATTATTTATATTTATTATTTATTATTTATTATTTATTATTTATTATTTATTATTTATTATTATATTTATTATTTATTATTTATTATTTATTATTATTATTTATTATTTATTATTCATTATTCATTATTATTATTATTATTTATTATTTATTATTTATTATTTATTATTTATTATTTATTATTTATTATTTATTATTTATATTATTATTTATTATTTATTATTTATTATTTATTATTTATTATTTATTATTTATTATTTATTATATATTATTATTTATTATTATTTATTATTTATTATTTATTATTTATTATTTATTATTTATTATTATTATTTATTATTTATTATTTATTATTTATTATTTATTATTATTATTTATTATTTATTATTTATTATTTATTATTTATTATTATTATTTATTATTTATTATTTATTATTTATTATTTATTATTTATTATTTATTATTTATTATTTATTATTTATTATTTATTATTTATTATTTATTATTTATTATTTATTATTTATTATTTATTATTTATTATTTACTCCCTCCATTTCTTTTTGTTGTATCCGTTTCTATTTTTGGACATACATTTTATCCTAAAATACCCTTACACTTCTATCTAATTACCATAATACCTAAAGATTCCCTACCTAAATTTCCCCAAAATCAATATTAAATTAATTTAACCTACCCAACCACCCTTATTTAATTCAATAAACCCTAACGTCGCTTTCCCTCCCTCTCTCCTTATTAACCGTCCCTTTCACCCCTCTCTCTCCCTCATTCTCTCCGAATTCCTTTCTCTCTCTAAACTCTCTCCCTCTCTCTCCTCAAAAAACCTCTCTGTTTCTTTCAAAACCCTAAGGTTTTCCGCCTCTGTTCTTCGTGTTTCTTGGTTAGATCTCTCAGATCCTTGGGTTTTTCACTCAAATTTGTTCTAAAATTTTAAACGAAATCACATTCCGATAAGATCCCCTCTATATTTGTCCCCTGATTTGTCCCAAATCGTCGTTGGTAAACGATTTTGTGTCGAAATTTTTTTGGGGGAAATAATCTAAGTTTTTTAGGGTTCCTTGAATATTTTCATGGGATCTTCTTCCTCCAAATCTCAGCCGGGTTATTCGGTGGGTACTTCTGGGCAACGAATTCCTGACCCAAACTGTGATTGGGGGTCGAAATGCAATTGTCCCAACAACGACCACTCGTATCCTGGCGAGTATTTGAATAATTTGAGGTTGGCCCAGAAGGAGAACACGAGTACCCGAAATTATCTCAAAGCTTGGTACGAGAAATGGGAAGTGGAGCCTGGTGAAGAGGTGGAGTCGAAATACGACGATCGAGTACCCACACCAGCAGATCTGAGATTCTTTGGAGGCGACGAATCTGAAGAGGTATATTTCTTTTATTTTTGGGTTTTTTTTTATTTCTTAGTAAATTCGGGTTTACTCTGTTTTCTGGGATTGAATCTGATATTTTGGGATTTTTTTGTGATTATTGGTTGAAATTTCTGATATGTAATGAAATTAAGGTTTACTCTGAATTTTTGTGAATTTTGGTGATTTTTTGTGATTTTTGTTGATTTATTTTGAATAAACATAACTTAAATTTTTTTAGCATTTTTTCAACTTGCATGTCTGAAATTTGTTCATCGGATGGTATTATCATGAATTATTTTGATTTATTTTTTTAAGTGATGAGTTTTCGATTTGCATGTCAGATATTTCATGATAAATTATGTTATTTTTGAATTGCATGTCCTCGGTCCCTTGATTATCCTTGTGAATCTATATAATTTTTGTATTGCATGTTCAATATCAGGAATGAATGTTTTATTTTTTTTAGTTGCATGTTCAATCCCATGATGATATTGCTATGGTTATGTTGTTATGATGATTTTGCTATGATGATGTTGTTATGATGATGTTGTTCACTTGATCTTGATTTGATGATCATGTTTCAGTTGCATGTTGAATCCCACGATTGTTTTTGGTGACGTTGTTCAGTTGCATGTATTGCATGTTCTAGTTCAGTTGCATGTTCAATCCCATGAATGTTTTTGGTGATGTTCTTCAGTTGATCTCGTTATGATGATCTATTTCAGTTGCATGTTCAATCCCATGGTTGTTGTGAAAATCTTGTTCATTTGATCTTGTTCAGTTGATCTTGTTTTGATGATCTTGTTTGCATGATCTTGTTTTGATGATCTGGAATATATTAATCACCATTTATGTCCCCTCTTGCTTGCAAGGAACCCAATAAATATGATTCATTCGACCTATACTATGTGGGTGAGTGTGAGAACACGAATGGTGTTCCTGGGGTGTCTGATGGGCAATGTTCGACTTCGTCCCCAAAGTTGAAGGAAGATGAAATAAAACAAAAGCCACCTAAGGGTGTTGATGATGCTTAGAGACAAGTCTGTCTTCTATAAAACTCTCTTTTATTTATATTTGGATTGCTGGCTAGCTGTGGAGACATAAGGTGGAGTAGCCAACAACTGTGATCTGTTGTTGGCAAGGGGTGTTGATGTTTTGTTGATGATGTTATAGGGTTTGGAGTGTATGCATGTCCTCTTTTATTGCCTTGTTGCTTGAAACATGTTGCCTTGTTGATTGATGAATGTTGCCTTGTTGCTTGATAAAATGTTGCCTGTTTAAAAAATGTTGCCTGTATAAAAATGTTGTGATATTGGTATAAAAACATATGTTTGTGATCTGTTTGTTGGTTAACAACTGTGATCTGTTTGTTGATTATCAACTGTGATATGTTTGCTGGTTGATTAGTGTTGCCTTGAGAGGGGTGAAAGCATACGGGGATGGGTTTATGAATTAAAGAATAACATGTGAATGGAAATAAAATAATCATTAAAGTCCCCTCTTATTGTTTGCCTTTCATGAGTGCTTGGTGTTCTTGTGTGTCCCTTAACAATAAGTGGCTTAGGGTTTGAATGAGGTCTGTGATGAGTCTTTCAGTTTGCTGAGAAACTATCCATGTTTCATAAACCACAGTGCGCCATTAGCATCCAGCCGTAGGCTGTATGAGGCTTTTGTGTGCTAATGGTTTGTGAACATGGTGTGGTTCAATGAAGCTTGGGGACATCTTAGACCAAATTTAACATGATTTGTTTTGGCTTTCCGATCTTTTGCCAGTTTTAATGTCTTAGGAATCAATGAAATTGAATCCGTCACATATAAACTGGCATTAGACCGGGGAGGCAATTCATGTCTTGTTTACTTAGAGGTTAGTTGTCCCCTTAAGTTCCTTTGTTGTGTAACATCGATGATGAGTCTTTTATATGCTGAGAAACACTTTTACTTACCTACACTCACTCGTGCTGCCATTAGTATCAGTTATGATGGTTCTCAGGCGCTAAGTGTTTGTAGGTTGAATTTGTTTCAATGATGCTTGGGGACATTCTGAGATGAATATTGTTGTCTTGCATGAATGCAACATTTGTTGTTTGATCTATGATGTAAGTGTTGATGATCTGAGATATTTGTTTCTTAATCATTCCTTCGTCCCCTTTTGCAAAAGGGGATAACTTTCATTACTCATAAGACAAAGTGATCATGTATTCCCTTTTGTGAAAGGGTGATGAGGTTGAAAAAATTAAGAAACAAACAAGGTCAATGATGTAATTCAACCTAACTGAGATTGAAAATGATCTTGTGTATTCCCTTGCATGTTTGACTTTTGTTAATTAGGTGGTCCTTCAAAGGGGATTGACTGATTGTTAAACTATCCAATGCGACAATTCACAATTTGTCAATTCCCTTTGGAAGGAGCACCATAACACTAAAACAACATGTTTGAATGTGGTGTAAATCAACCTACTTGAGATTGTTGTGCCTTGTTATTGCTTTTGTGTGATCAATGATGAGTTATCATTTGCTGAGACTCAAACCCTTTATTCCATTAACACTCATGCGCCATTAGCTTTAATAATGCTTTTAAGGAGCTAAGTGTTAGTGGTTGGGGTTTGTGTCAGGGATGCTTGGGGACATTCTGAGATCTTTGTGTGTTGTTTGTTTCTAAACATGTCCTTCATCACCATTTCCCAAAGGGAATAGAGATCATTTCACATGATTGAGTGATCATGTATCCCCTTTGGTAAATTGGTGATGAGGTTATTAATCATTTAGAAATTGCTTCTGTTTGAGTTTCCTTGACCTGAGAACAACAACATTGTGTTACCCTTGCCTTATTGCTGACTTGTTATTGATGCCTTGTTCAATGATGAAATGGTTGTCTAAATCGAATATTGCTTCTGTTGACGCATCGGTGTCTAAATGGGATGAATTTCCATCTGAAAATGATGTGATATGCATTCATCCCATTTGGATGCCGATGTGTTTAGAGTTGTGATTTTGTATGTCCTGAGTTTCCTGAACTTTAAGTATCCTCTATCAAAATGGAGTGATTTTCCTTTTCCATTTCTGTTTGAGTTAGTCACTTACTCAATTTGGTAGAAGGATATTAAAGTCATAGGATTCAATGGTGATAAACAACTAAATACTGAGAACAACACCAATATTAAAGTTACATCCTTTCATGTTGCCTTGTACTTTGGTGCCTTGTGCTTGCTGCCATGTTCATTGCTGCCTTGTGCTTGCTGCCATGAAGTATGCTGCTTTTTGCTTGCTTCCATGTTCATTGTTGCCTTGTTCAATGATGAATTGGTTTTCTAACACAAATATTACATCTTTTGGCACATCGGCTTCTAAATGGGACGCTTTTCCATCTGAAATTGATGTTAAATTCATTCTTTCCATTTAGAAGCTGATATGTTTAGAGTTGTGATTTTGTATGTCCTGAGTGTCCTGATATCTTAGTATTCCCTAAGGAATGGAGTGTCCTGATATCTGATATCTAAGCATGTTGTAATTAACTACCTTGCCTTTGCTGCCTTGTTCTTGATGCCTTGTTCAATGATGAGTTGTGATTTTTCATGTCCTGAGTTTCCTGAACTCTTAGTATCCTCTGCCAAATGGAGTGACTTTCCTTTCCCATTTCTGTTTGTGTTAGTCATTCACTCCATTTGGGAGGAGGATATTAAAGTGTAGGATTCAATGATGATAAACATTTACAATCTGAGAACAACATGTCCCCATGCTTTGCCTTGTCTTGAAAATGAATTAATGTGTTGCCTTGAAAACTAAAACATGTCCCCTTCATGGTTTAAGGATTGGCAGATTGATTCACTTGATGTTTTGTGTTTCAATTACACTTAGGAAAAAAACATGATTGTGATTATGATGAACAAAAAACTAAACTATGATTAACAACAATAAATTCATTCATTCATTCATGCTTCCAAAATATATGTTGCTTCCAAAATGTTTTGATTACATATGATGCTTTCATTCAAGCTTACAAAAGTGACATTCTATTTGTTCTTGTAACTTTTAAAACATGTCCCCAAAACACAAAAAGTTATCTATGCATGCTTGCTCCTTACTTCACTGATTTGCTTCAACAAGTTATATGCACTCATTCACAGCCCACCTTGGTGCCTTCACTTGTTCTGGCAGATTGCCCTCATCTTCTAAAATCTTTTTCTTGTTGTGTGGGAGTTGGTAGTTGTTGTCCCCCTTGTGTTTCAGAATTTCATTTCCAACATATTGAAGTGACATCCATACATTAGATAGAGTCTTTGGATGTAGTTCCTTAAATGAATCAGTCACAACACCACTCAAATCCTCAACTGTTTTAGGCATCTTTTTGTGCATAAGTGATTGAATTGACCTAAAAAAACCCAAGTCCAAGATGTTGCAATCTGGACTGTTTGCTGGTTGTTGAGTCAAAATCAATGTGAATCCATCTTGCTTGTAGTGTTGCTGCCATTCTTGATCATTTTGCAAAATATGTGCCTTTGCATTGTCTTGGATGATGTATATCACCTTTTCCCCCTCATGTGGTGGCCATTTCTCTTTAATTGCTGGAATTAATTGGTTGATTAGCATGGCCCTAGTTGCAATCTGATTCACCGACTTGATTGGTTTAGTCTCAATTGTCCCCTTTACTCTATTTTTGGATGTTCTCTTTGCTGCCACTGAATCTGTGAATGGGAATATGCCAAGTTTGCCATCCCACTCACACTGCCCATCTTGTCCCCACCTTGGCCTTGCTACTGCTTCCATGAACATGAACTTTGGAATCTTAGTTCTTGATTTTGCCTTCCTATGTGGAAATGGTTCATTGTTTGCTAAATAGACTCTTTGACTTTTTTGCGTAAGATAGAACCATTTCTCATCGATGTGAATGAAATCATACATGCTGTAATATGTGGGATCATTTGGTATTGAGTAGTCCATAATGAGACCAAGTACCCACCTCATCCTTGCCACCTTGCATTCATCTGAAATGCCTGGATTCAAGAGACTTGAATGTGCTTTGATCTGTTTTCTTTTCACCATTCTCCAAACTGTTGATGGACTCAAATGCAGCATCTGTGCAAGATCAACTATGCTTGTTCTGTCCCCCATGCCTATAGATGCTATAGACTCATATGTTACTTGAATTCTCTTCCTCCCACAGTTGTGATATCTGCTCTCACAAAGATATGAATCCATGGCTGCCTTTTGTTCTACTGCTCTCTGCCATATTTTTCTAATTGTTTGCCTTGTGTAATCAAACTTTATAACAGCCTGCCTAATTGTCCCATAATTAAGTTCATCTGAATCATTTTTTTTCCTTACGAGAAGGAACAACAAGATTTCCAGCCTTAATTCATTGTTAATCCTAGGGGTTTTAGGCTTGTGATGATTTTGTTCTGTTTCTGTTTGATGAATTGGAGATGGTGGGAACTCTTGTTGTGCTGGCATGTTCAAGTCAAACAAATATGGAACCAAGTGGTGTTCTGAAATACCTGATGTTTGTTGTGGTACCACTTCACATTCATATGCATCTTCTTGTGGCACTTCATTAAGGTCTGGCACTTCTTGGTACTGCTCAAAGTCCCCAATTTGATGAGCATTTACTTCACTTTCAGCATTTTGTGCCAGAGATTGTGTTGCCTCATCATCATCAAAATCTGAATCAGAGTTCGTGCCGTCTCCTTCATCATCGGAAAAATCGAAGAATTCGTCCTCCTCTTGATCTGAAGTCATTAATGTCCCCTTGATGTTTAATTTTAGTGAATTTATTGCTTTTGGATTTTTGTTGTTGTAACTGCTCTTAAAATCAGTTGGTATTTATGAGGTTTTTTGGTAGAAAGTCTCCCCTATTTATAAAGGGTGTGTGCTTTATTTAGATAAAAGTTGGAGGGAAAAATTTCAGACAAAAGTTTGGAGGGAAAACTTTTGGAAGTTTCTGTTTTTGGAGGGAAGTTAAAAGATGGAAGTGGACTTTCCCAATTTGGGAAGTCTTCCCTCCGTTTTTTATTTTGTTGATGAACTCTCATTGGATGAAATAAATCCACCTCATGTAATTTGGTCCCACTTTAATCAGATTTTTTTCTGATTTTTGATTAATTAATTGAAAATATCCCCTTGCCTTTAATTCTTTAATATTTTCTCTCTCCTTACTTTATTCTTTACAAAAAGAATCTCTTACACATTCTTACACACAATTATTTCTCTTACACCCAATCATTACACTTATACCAATACAAACTAAGATTCATATTTTCTTAAAAACTCCCCACTTTCTCGAGTGGATACAACAAAAGAAATGGAGGGAGTATTATTTATTATTTATTATTTATTTCAATAAGTTCTGATAAGTTCCAATAAGTTCCAATAAGTTCAGATAAGATCAGATAAGTTCAGATAAATTCAGATAAGATCAGATAAGTTCAGATAAGTTCAGGTCAAATAAGTTGAACAGAACGCACCCCTAATCCCCAAGTGACTTAAAATCTCCTCCTTATCCACGAGCCAAAGACCTGTCGGGTCGTTTGTCCAGTACGAGTTGTGTGACTTGTATAATTAAATCGCCATGGTAGTATGGTACCATACGTCCATAGTCCATACATTCACATTCCCTTAAACCCTAATCAGTACTGTAAAACCCACAACCATCAGCTCCCAATACAGAAGGAACAACAATGGCGTGGCGAACTGGATCAGCGTCAAGGTTCCTCAACGCTACAAGGTCTCCTTCCATCCGACCTTCCACCGCCGTCCGCCGCCCTCCTTCACCGCTTCTCCCTTATTCTCGCCGCCTCTCTTTCACGAATCCTAGGTACCGATTCATCCTCTCAGTTTTCAATTCATTGATTTCTCCCCCTCTAACTTTCAATTGCATTTCTGCAAGTAGTAACATGTATGAATGCTGCAATTATTCAGGAGCCTTGAGGTATTGGGATGCGTTCAATCGCTGATGCCGATGTATAACGTGGTGGTGGCGGCGGTGACAGACGCTCGATTGACATCACGCATTGAATTCGACCCCAGGGCTTGTTGCCAGCTGTCTAAGGGTACTAATTATTGATGTTAATAGTTCTTCTCAACTTGAATTTGATAACAGGTCTATTTAGATTTAAGATAGATTTGAACATGAATGATATTAGTTCTTTAGCGCGCCTTGAACTTTAAGATTTTCCCTACTTGAAGAGAGACAATTTTCTTTGGCTGTTTGGAAGACAATGTGCATTGGTATGAACTTGCAAGGTTTTTCTGACCATGGATGAATGAATAGTTAGGAAATCTCGTGAGTAAAATATCTGTGATGCAGGGGGTTTCTGGACCTCACGGTGAGACATGTGTTTCACTTGTAGTTGTAGTGGTGCACTCTTTTTTAAGGGAAGAAATGCATGTAATTTTTAGTCTAGGAACTAGGAAGGCATAATTTTCAGGAAAGCTAGCTCGAAAAATAGGGAAGATATGTCCTTTCCTTTAAAGGGCTTTAGACTTGAGAAGATGATCTTGATTTTTAGTTCTCTTACATTTCAAACTTACAGAAAATGTCTCAAAACAATTTGATTCACGTTGTATTGCTAATTTCTTTTTCTTATGTTTTAGGTAGCTGAATTGCCCGACTTGCTAACGGGGAAACAAAAGAATTCTCTCAAGTTGATGGTAGAATTGGTGCAAGGAGCACTCTGATGTAGGCAGCAGGAGTCTCAGAAGTCAGAAATAGGTTTTATCTAAACTTTCCTTAAGTTTCGATGAAAAGCTTACTCTAACTCACCTGGTGAAAATGAAGTAAAAATTTCCTTGAATTCTTGTATAAATAATTTTTTTGTCAATACTTTGTGTAGGTGATTTTTGTTGAAGGAATTAAAAAGAACACAATATAGGTTGTCTTCTGTTGTGCGTGCATTTTAATTATTTGACTCGGAGTTATGTATTTCTTTCTCTATATTCAGTGAATCAAGATTTCTATCTTTTTTCTCCCTCCCTCCCTCCCATGTCCAGGGCAATTGGTGTCATCTTTTTGAAAATGACAAATGCATCTTGGGACGTAAATGGTATTATAACCCCATTACATAGATGCATAATTGAATAGTGCTTCAAATAGTATCAATCTAGGAATTGACCAGATGTTTTTTTGAGATTGCTGTCGTAAGTTATGTGGTCTTTATTCTTTAACCAGTTAGGCTATGCAAAGGTTTTTTTTTATTTTATTTTCTTGAAGGAAGGGTGTTTACTGGTAGGATAAAAGATTCTGGGTGCTGGACTTTAGCTGCATTATGGGGGCATTTTAAGTTAACATGATATCCTGATGTTAGTCTCCTGTTGTTAACATAAAATTGTCAAATTAAGTACTTGTAGGATTTAACAGTGATCAGACTGACCATAGTCAAATTAAGCACGGTGCCTTTAAACAATATTAGATGTTTATCTTTTGTTACCCTGTTTGGTTAGGACAACATTTATTTAAGCAAGTGAGTGTAGATATTACATGATATGCATAACCAAAACCATATTTACTCCAGGGAATATTGTATAATCATCAGATGTCCAAGTGAATTGAAGTCAGCAAGTGTGATTTAGTTAATCTGATAGGCAAAGTAATATGAGTGAAACGAAGGTGAATTACCAATGACATTAAGTAAGAAATATAGTGTGTTTGACAAGATCGATGAGTGCTCATCCAAAGGTAAAGTATTCCTATGTTATGCACATTTATGGAGAATATACAAGAGCACAAAGTATTCTTGCAACGCACTGTGTGATGATAGATGTAATTTTAGGAAGAGTTACTTTAAGATGGATCTAACAACTGCTGACGTTCAGGCCGTCTTCTCTTGAGCAGCATAGAGGGCTTTGATGTCTTCAACATCATCATAGCTGCCGAGGAATACTGGTGAGCGTTCATGTATTTTTGTCGGGATCAAGTCAAGTGCCTGCCATACAAAAAAATGACAGTAGGCTTAGTTAACCAGTTGATATAGTAGAAATCAAGTG
The DNA here is from genome assembly GCF_020520425.1 of Spinacia oleracea. Classification (NCBI taxonomy): domain Eukaryota; kingdom Viridiplantae; phylum Streptophyta; class Magnoliopsida; order Caryophyllales; family Amaranthaceae; genus Spinacia; species Spinacia oleracea. The sequence continues at coordinate 155,579,409 of NC_079490.1, read as the reverse complement.
AAACAAAAGTTCACTTGTTATAAACTAGGTAAACTTAGAAGGAGTACAAGGTAGAAGAAAGTAAGTGAATATACCCACCCGTTGTTTGCCGGTAAAAGCTTGTCCGCCAGCTTGTTCCATTAAGAAGGACATTGGAAAGACCTCGTAGAGAACTCTGATTCAGAATAATAATAACAGAAATAAGATTGCTTGGAGCACTCGTACATATCATCTTTAAAAGTGCAAGACTTACCTTAGTTTTCCGTTGGGGCTCTTCTTATCACCAGGGTACAAAAAGATGCCACCATATAGTAAAGTGCGATGAACATCAGCTACCATACTACACAACCATATGTGAAATTTATAAATGGATATAAGCAAGCCTCTGTTATTGCAGTACATTATAGAGGCTTTGATTATTTATTACCTTCCAATGTATCTGAGAGACTTGGGTGATGAACCATCTGTCGGGAACTTACATTTTTCCACATACCTAAAAATCAATGGGAAGTCCATTAGAGATTTAGAGCAGAATCACATCAAATTAAGACGAGCATAAGTTAAACAAAGATGTACGTACTTTGTTGTTGGGCCATCCCAATTCTTTGCATTGCCTTCATTCACTGAATAGATCTTACCCTTGTTTGGAATCTGCACAAGAAAATGGCATAAAACTTGTGGTATTATATCATGTCACCCCTTCAATTACAGTTTTAGAGAGATCAGTTAATAAATACAATGGTATTTCTGGACTGTTTGATACTGAAAAACACAATCTGACATAAGTCACAGTTCAATCTGATAGCCCAGTTTTTCATTGTTAAGCATAGTATTCTCTAGCAAGAAGAAGAAGAGGAGACAATTCAATCTTTTGAATCCTTTTCCTTCGAAAGTAGGGATCCATGTAAAATTAATCACCCATAAAGGACATTTACTACCTTCTCCTGACTCAATATAGCACACTTCATTCAAGTGGCTCCAAGAGCGCACTCTTATTTTGTCTCAAATAACCACCATTATACAAAAGTGAGTTGTTATGTTTTTGGAGCATAATATCTCTTAAAATCTTGATGCTATTTTCCACACAAGTAAATAGTGATGGCTAATACTATGGTGACATTAGGTACCACAGATATCATACTTGAAAATTAATTGATCCTACTAAAGTAAAGATATCAATTCTTTCTTTTTGCATAGTAAGATCCTGAGAGTTATGGGTTTACATGGAGTTCTTAAAAGTGCAAACATTCTCTGCTTTACAGTCAAAAAGTGAGGAAGGGAAGCAGGGTAAGCATCTAATAACACGTTACTTAAAGCGTAGGGAAACCTCTAGGGAAATAACAACTCCCACAAATACATCTACCTAACCACTGCCCTACTACCAGCACTTTTAACACAATCTCAGCATCAAGCTTAACAACAAAACGATTTTTTTTTTTCTTTTTTCCCAGCAATGGTTCGTATAAACACAGACGCAGCAATTCACAGAATATTCATTCAAAAAGCCATACACCAGCAATCCAGAAAGTGTACGTATATACCTTGATGTCTGGATGAGTTAAAATATACTCTCCAAGAGATGGATCTAGAGTGAAACCATTAACACCGCTTCCAGTGCTCAAAACAAGCTGTAAAAACAACAAAAATTGCCATGTTTTAACCACCTCAATATAAACAAAGAAATAATTGTGCAGAAATTAGAAAAAGAAAGAAAACAGGAGGAGGCTGCCATATAATTTGATTTCTAGAATTTTGCAAATTCAAACAATTCAACACAATGACGGACCAAGCAAGTACAAAGGAAACAGTTAGTACCGTGCAAGAGCTCCCATACATGCAATAACCAGCAGCTACCATATTCTTTCCAGGTTGCAGGACATCTTCAAGAGTCGCAGTTTCAAAATCTTTGACCATGTAAATCCCAAATATCTGGGTGAAAGAACACATGTCAGCTTGTTAATTACAGTACATCAAAGCACATAATAAAAGGTTATTCGAAAAAGAAACATTACTCCAATATTACCGTGCCAATTGAAACACCACAGTCAATGTTGGAAGATCCATCCAGAGGGTCAAATACAACACAATACCTGAAAATATATTGGGACAGACTTCATCTTAAACATCTAACATAAGCAACATTGTTCTGCCAGTCTTTTGCATGAAAACTATCTTTTTCAGTTCATAAGGAAAGAAATAATTAGGAGAGTGGCTATACACACTTTCCACGCAGAGATGGCTCAATGAATGTTGCCTCCTCGTCCTCTTCAGACACAAGGATGCACTGCAAACATGTTTCACAGATTACTTTAGGAATTCACCATCAAAAATTAAGGCTAAAAGTCACATACTCTACTTACAGTTCGGCCACTACTTGTCAAAGCCTTAACAAAAACTTCATTTGAGAGCACATCTAGCTTCTTTTGCTCTTCACCCTATCAAGTAAAATGCAATCAAAAGCACATCAAACAACAGGGGAAATTCACAATGTCTCTGACAAAAACCTGTTTTTCAAAATGTTAATACCTGAATGTTAGTCTCCCCTGCAAGTCCTATGAGCTTGGCAAGACCAGCCTGTTAAGCAAACATTAGTAATTAGTATATTAATAATGATTTTTCACGACAAAAATCATGTCATCAAATTCCGCCTGCATCATTTGTATACCGTCTTCTTAACATACAGATAATTGCATCATTTGTAGTTGCATCAGAAACTTCTTAGCTATATCCATCCAAAATAGTCAATGGAGTACGGATATATCTGTAAAATTTAAGTACCACGGAGTACTCCGTATATTTTAGTATAATACATCAAATTAAATACTGCTAAAAAGTATTCCGAAATATTTGACCTGTTTTCCTTATCGGGCCGTCCCTTAATACTTGACCTGTTTCTAAAAATGGAAATATTCTAACAATATTATATTATTTCTCACGACACCCCTATTAACCCACCTACCCCTTACTCCATACAAAAAATAATTAAAAATTCAACCCCTACTCTCACCCAACCCCACCCCTTTACACATTTTCCACTAACTACATTAAAATAATACCCCCACTATCAACTACTATCTATTAAATTAAATAAGTCAATTCAAGTCTCTTAAACTCTGTGTTGAGTATTCCGGGACGGAGGGAGTAAAAACCTTTTCGAAGTACTATAATCCATCAAATTGGGCACAACCAAATTAAAAAAAAAAAATAAAAAAAACTCAACTTTTTTTTTTTGACGCGAAAATCAACTCAAAACTTAGGTTCTAATCATTTACCAAAATATGGTAGAACAATAGATTTGCTGGAATTTTATCATCGTCCAAAATCAAAAGTTGATAGCAAAAGGGACCATAACTCCATTAGCGCTCAGAAATTTGCTGGGAATTTTTGAAAAATTAATAAAAACGACCCCACCAATAAATTTTCTCCCCTAAAACAAGGTTGACCCACAATTTTTATGCAAAATCCTAGTTGTACGGCTTGTACCGGAATTACGTGAACCGATTGTGCTATGTATACGCATAACTTTAGGTGGACCCGAGTACATAAACACGTTTCAAAGATCTCGAAGAACATAAATACCGAATTAATAGGATAAAGTAAGAAATGGTTCATTTCCAATTAAAATGATAAAAAATTTGAAGACAAAAAAAATAATGAAAAGGGGAAGAAGAAGAACCTTGTTAACAGCAGAGCAAACAAATTTGCAGCCAAGAACAATGTGACTGAGAAGAATTGTGAAATCACCACGAGACTCGGGGCGTTTGGACTGCTCATTCAACACATACCGTGTTATGGTCATCAAGTCCGTACGCATTGCATCCCCAGCATGATCCATCTTCCTTTTCTCTCTCCTTAAAATTCGGAACACTTTGTGAGATAATAATAATAAGAGCAACCGAACAATACAATACACAAATTTTATAGAGATGAGTGGGGTATGGGGTTTCGAAGGTACACTCTATGCCTGCCTCTCAGTTACTCTGCAGATAACGAATTTCGTCACTATTATGAAACCGACCTCAACCTGAATCAAACAACTCGATTTCCACCCCTAATTCCACGGTTATATATTACACCTTTTTGTTTTGGTTGCGTTTTTGCTTCAACTTTAGGCTTTTTTTTATGTGGGCCCTTTTATCATTTGAAGGAAGATACGAGTGTTAGAGGTTTTAATTTTAGGAAAATGTTTAAAAATTGTCAATATATATATGGATGTTATGTGCTGGTTTATCTAATCTTTTAACTTATTTGACGAGGATGGTGATGGCCAAATGACAATTTGACATGTCATCTTATGATATTTCTTTGCCAATTAGATATACACTCATATACTTTATCTATTTATTCCTCTTTTCTTCTACTTTCAAGTGCATCAACCCCTTTACAGGAGATTGCAATTGTTTATCATTTAGGTCATTAGGTCATGGTTATTTGAAGTTTAGGTTTGGCCATAAACCATTTTGTAATACTATTTTAAATAGCATATGGTAGATTGGTAGGATATTATTTGAGAGAACATAATCCTAGTTATTACTCCCTCTGTCCCTTAATACTTGCACCGCTTTTCTTTTCGGGCCGTCCCTTAATACTTGCACCGCTTCTATAAATGGAAATCTTTACTAATATTATATTATTTCTCACACTTACCTACTACTCCACCTACACCCCTATTCTCTACAAAAATCATTTAAAAATCAACACCCCCCACTCACCACTCCCCACCCCTTACACATTTCCCACTAACTATATTAAAAAAATACCCCACTATCAACAAACACCCATTAAATTAATAAGTCAATTAAAATGTCTTAAACTCCGCACCGGTCAAACCGGTGCGAGTATTAAGGGACAGAGGGAGTACATCCCCAACACCATAAACCATTTGTTTATATCTTGCGTAGATTTGTCAAAATGGCAGGTCAAGTCCGGATGAAAATGTAACTAACATGTTAAGGAATCATAGACTTTAATTGTAAATTTTTCTACTTCTAGTTTTTAGTATTACGAAGTATATAATTTAAAATGTTAAGGAGGACATTACAATAATATATCTCTTTTTCCTCTTAGGATACTCTCACACCTATTTCATTATTTTTTCTTTACCATTTACATTCTTTGAATAATTTGATACCCCCATTATTATTATAATGATTTATTTTCCATTTACCACACTTGTATCTTATTTTAATAAAATCAACTCATCCTCCTTAAACTTTGTGTCAGTCAAAATACACCATTAAATAAAATACGTAAAAAACACTTTTATTATTGACTAAATAAATTACTCCGAGTACTCCTATAATTTATGTCGCGAGTCCCTCAAAAGAAATATCTCAGTTAGGAAGTCATTATTGAAATAGTCTTCATAACCAAATTCAAAAAATTTAACAGCTAAATAAATGTGCAAGAAAGTTCTCAATATCTCATTTCATTAGTTTTAATGAAATGACTTTTTGAGTTTTACCTAGATTTATCAAGGTGTACAGGTTCGAATAAAAATCTAGTTTTGGTCACAAAATTTTGTGTAAAACCCATGTCTAGATAATACCTCAGTACATGATATACACCTCTATTCTAGCAGTCCACTTCCAAGTTACAGACTTTAGTCCTTTTTCCTGCAAACACATCATTGTTATTTCTGGAGAAGCAGAAGGGACCAAGGCAGTGAATATACATAATAATTTTGTTACTGAAACTACAACATCCTCTTCAGCTTTAAGAAGAAAACCTCCCTTATGCTAACAAATGCATCCAAGGATCTGCACAATCTATTAACAAATTTATCAGGGAAGTTCTTCCCAGAAATACTCTGACAAATTGAAAGCAATATCAAATATGACAGTTACAACAGGGCACGAAAATTTGGTGCCTATCTGTATCACAAACCAACACCACCAGTGAAAAGTTTGTTCAACCAAAGCTGTGCTCTGCGAATAACAGTCCCACCTCCCAAGCATCCTCAACTCATTACTCTTGATTTTAGACTGCCCACTACTCCAGAATATATAAATGAGAGCCGGTGAAAGGAACCAACACATCATATAAAAGTTAAACGATGCTTGGCTGATCCCCAGTCCAATTGCAATTTGCACGGGCCCACCTTGTTCTAATGCAGTCTACAAGAGGAGCATGCTGCGGAGGCTCTGTAACTGTTACAACAGCATCTTTCCCACCAGATTCACTGCCACTAGAGCTTGAAGGGGGCGCTGCCTCTGCCATATACTCCTCGGGTGTCCACCTAGGTGGTACTGAGACTTTCAGCTTTGTAATCCGCGGTCTTTGAAAGGGAGTCTCACCTTGGTTCCCACTTGAGACTGATTTTGCAATCCCATTAAAATGGTAGAGATCAAACACCTTCTTTCCCATTAACCCCGAGGAATCTTTGAAACCTCCCAAGTTTCTATCCAAATCCAAAAGGACCTGCCAGAACTCACTCCAGACTATAAAGCCAGCACTGCAAAGGCGGTCAAGCTTATCATTAGGAAGGTTTATTCCAGTTTCCTTGAGGACTTGATGCAAACCCTCAACACTAATGAAGCCACCACCTCCGCTCTGGTCTTGTGCATCAAATGCTCTCCTAATTCTTGATTCTCTCTCCTCCATTTCATTCTCATCCTGAACAGAAGGATGAAAAGCAAATAGAACAGTATAATGTGACTCGCTCCCCACAACCCATATCGGCAATTTTGGCCGTTTTAAATGTTGTCCAACTTTACAAAAGTTAAGGGACTCAAGCAGGGTGAGGAATCCAACTTCCACATCAGTGGTTACACCCTTCAAAAACATGCCACCTCCTAAGTCTATTCTTTCATCAAACACATTCGCAACAGCCTGCCCACACAGCAAAAGGTTTACAATTTCCTGCACCATGTTATTCAAGATTAGCAACAACTTTACTCATATCGCACGTATCCAGAGAAACTAATAATATCTTTGCAAGACCAATATTTACCTGCGACGCATGACCAAAGGGAGCAGTTACTAATGGTAGGCTTGGATCATCCCTGTCATCTTGAACTGATTCCTGTTTTAAGTGAATGCCAGATTAGGCCAAGCTGAGTCAAGTCATAGAAAGTAGACCTACTGGGAGGTAAAATAAGCAGAAGACAAAAACCTGGGGAGAGGGGGGTGGGGTGAAACTACAGCATAAGCATCAAGACTGTCCCCTTCTATCCCCAACAAACCAAGAAGTGGCAAGAGAAAAAAAAAAAAAAAAAGCATGGATGACCACAGAGAACCATTTGTTCTTGTATTGTAAGTAGGCCAGGTCCCTTTCAAGTAAAATCTGTTTGAGATTGTGACAGTGTGATTGGTGAGTCTTCCATCTATCTTGGGCGTGTGTAGATTGGTTTTATTGGTGTTGAAAGGACAAATCATTTTGTTATGTTCAGGGGCTCTGACATGATAGAATAATTCAGAAATCAGATTTCTAGAAACCTGGTAGCATAGAGTAATTTTCCTTAGAATCTCCTCATTTGGAATGAAGGTGAAATAAAATTGTTGTGTAGTAAAAGTCAGATTTATGTTAGCAGAAAAATTTAACATCTTGAAAACACTTTCCCCGAGAAAAATGGAACAATTCTTTCTCCCAGATCTTCCTCTTTTTTCTCTCGCTGTTGTATTTAAGCAGGTCCCGTCCTTAATTTATTAATATTGCTTAGGTCAATTTTAGAAATCAATTGGTGACTCAATGAGAATTTAGCAAATTCTGGTTGTTGATTGTCTAGACACTTGTGAGGATGATGTATTCAAAAATCAAGTTCAAACAGTGACGAGACTGTGTCTTTGCTCTTTTGCACCACTCAAGCGGCTTGGAGTTGGATCGCACAAGAGAATGAGTGCTTTATGTTCTCAAAAGTGGGTTGGATTTTTAAAAGGTGATAGTCATATCTTGGTAATGCAAAAGGTACAATGTTAAGGGACCAAGACCTTGTTGTTTTTGAGGAAGGCATGGAGGATTGGAGGCCAATGGGTGCTACAAACTACTATGGGCCTTGAAAAAAATCTGCAGTTGATCTTGTCTTAATTGACAAAGGTTCAAGTGTTGGTAGCTCGGCAGAGATTGGACAGCGTTCTGTTCATCATCAGAGGTTCAGGAGTCAAAAGGACAGTGAAGAAATTCACAAGAGTCCATTAAGAAGACGTCCACCCTATCAACTTACATTTCCAACTCAAACACTGGGCTGACTGAAAATGGCATGTTGAGTTATGGTTTATAGCGGGATGGATGTGCACCAGCATTTGACATGCCTTACACAAAGGGTATAGGGATGGAAGCCCCCTGCTCTCTTTCATGGGTCAGATTCACTCAGGGACGAAGCCATAAATACATCTTGACGGGGGCCGGATTTTTTACGTAGTTGTTAAGTTTCATTCGTAAAGTATGCTACTATTTTTTTTTTTTTTTGACAGCTAAGTATGCTACTATTAACTTCTTCTATTTTATACAAATATTCATATTATCTTATGGAAACAACCTCTCTGCAATTGCAGGGGTAAGGTTGCATACGTCCGACCTCCTCTTTGAGGCAATGGGGTAATGATAATGAATGAACGATTCATATTATCTCTTAAAAAAAATTGCAACTTAGAAAAAAAAATTTGATAAAACAAGGCAGTAACTAATTTAAGAAATTACTTCAAATTAAAGGTAAGATGAGAGGAAATAAAGAAAAGAGGAAAATAGAAGTGAAAACTGCCAAGGAGGAATTTTTTTTGCAGTTGTCACGAATAGAACATCGTACCAAGCGGATCAATCGTCAAGTTCCCAACCACTGCAACACACCCCCATTCTCGGTGATAACTGTTAGAATTAATTCTATATTAAAACTTTTCCCCCTTGGGCCCCAACGTAGCTTCGTCCCTGGATTCACTCCAGCCCAATAGTTATTCTGCTTACTCTAGGCTTGGTAAACAGGTAGCACTACCGTTGCAGCAAACCTGAAGCTTCAGAACCCATTCAAGCAGATAAATGTATCCTTGGATCTTGATAGCTGCTGTCAATTGTCAGCTACCAGTATTTGTCGCCAGCTAGCATCCAACGTATAAAAACGCAAAGGCAGGCCAAGGCGATAGGCCCCATATGGGTTTCCCAGTGCCTTAGCCCTTAGGTATGCCACATGCACCTCGGTGCGGCGCATTGAAGCAGTTGTGCCTTAACAAATCGCATCGCCTATATCAAAAAAAAGGCGCATGACCCATGTCTCTCTGCGCCTCGTTTTTATACACTGCCAACACTAACTGACCGCCGACCTTTAAATCTCAGCAAGAAAACGCCAACCAACAGCCTCTAAGGCTCACCGGAAGTGCTGAAACATGTAGAAGTTTCTTCAAAGCAGTTGCCAGAACCCTAGTTTTCAGGGGAGGTTGTTGCTGTTTCCACCCCTCTGATAGACTTATAATTCACCAGCCTACTTAAGGGGATACACCATGTGTCACGATACGACAGTTTTGACACTAGATCAAGCGGTTTGCTCTTGCCTATTTTGGCGGCAATTGCGCAAGCCTTATGCAGAATGATGTCTCGCGGCTCGTAGGGACACGAGCAAAAGCGAGTGTTTGATTCAAAACAACACTCTTGCCTACTGGCGACAAGAGCGAGAAAGGAGGGTAGATCGGGGATTTTTTGTGCACAGCAGGCACAAGCATATGACCGATGATGAAAATGCATCTGCCGGGACTTTGATGGATTTTGGGTGTTTTACAGCAAGTGGCGGCACAATATCTATAAAGACCTTAAGCAAACACTAGCAATAAATCAAGGGCAATGATTGGTGAGAAGTAAGAATATCATTCATTCATTACCCCTCATAGAGGTTTATTTTGAATAAGCTACAAACTATAATAATTCTATCTAAAGCTTAGAAACGTAGTACAAAAGTCCTAGAAAGCATTAGTTAAGCAAAATACAAGTAAAAGAAGACTGGATTCTAACATCCTCTTCCACCTAAGTGGTCGATGTCCTCGTCAACTTACAAGAATTACAATAGATAAAGGAAAATTTCCTATTCTAAGTTGTAAAGTCTCTCGCCGTTGGTTGATGGTGGTTACAGAAGTCTTCTTGTATGTGGTACTATTCTTGGCTGGTGAGCGAGCTTCTGCGGAAGTCTTGTGGAGCACTGCTTCCCTGAGTTGATGCTTCTTAGGTGTCCACAAATTTTTTCAATTTTGGCTCATCGCTAAATTGGGGTGTCCTAAATCTTGATTCTTGCCCGGTGCAGGACTCCATCCATCTCTCGTGTTGGTGGATATATGATGCTAGGGTGCTTCTAGGAAGGGATGTTTCCTCGTGATGGGGCTCCATCACGAGCGTTGTTGCGTTTCTGGTGCGAAGGCTTCATCACTCGCATTGCTGACCGATATCAGATTTCTTCTAAGGTTGTCTACTTCCGAGGCTTCATCACTCGCATTACCGACATGCACTAATCTCTGGTGTTGCTCATCTTCTTCTTCAAATTCAGCTTACTCGTTTCAGGTTTCTTCAACGGTCATGGCCGACAACTTTCTACGCAGGTTATTAATCTCTCCTTTGTGTTTGCACTCCCACTATTTGTGAGGATCTAAATATAACAAGCAGTTAAGCCTACTAATATTTCCCACGGACTTGCCAATTTTGGATTCTCTTGTTGATGGATGGCAACGACAGGACTTCCCGACACAATTGGACGACACCCTCGAGCGCTCTTGAGTGAGTTTGGAGTCGAGCCCACAAGCGTGTAGGCGTCTCCCTAGGTTCTTATGAGCTATGGCCCTCTCCCACGGAGTAGTCGCTGTGCAACAATCTTAGCGATCGAAAGGCTATCAACCTTTGCCCTCATAACTTCACATTGCGCTCATTCTTTCAGCCCGTGAAAAGTTGAACAAGTGATCTTTCTCATTCATGTCTCCGATGTCAACATTCAAGTCGAGTATTCTTTGAACTGATCTTTGAGTTTCTTCTTGAACTCCTCCATGTATCTACTTGATCTTTCCTGCTTCGATGTTAGCGTGCTTGGTGCACCACCACTAGGATGCTCGGACTCGGGTACGGGTGTCCGACTCGGGTACGGGTCCAAGGGTTGGACCCGAAATTTTTTATAATCAAGGACTCGGGGACACGTTTTAGAAGCGTCCAAAATCCAGATAAGGACTCGGGGACACGACAACCATTAAAAAAATATTTATAATTACTGTATTAGTATTTAGTATTTTTTTGTGATTTTTAAAATTTTTTAAAAAAATATATATATATATATATATATAAGAACAGCTGGCAAGCCCATTATCCCATGTTATTATTATTTTAATTCACTTTTAAAGAGGAGATTGTAGCTGACAGTTGTCCACGCCTGTCCCAAACTCCCAATCCTGCTTCCTTATTTTTTTTTAAAAAAACCCTAAACCTATCAACTTCCATGGAGGTCGACGTCCATGGAGTCTGTCTGCCATATTCAAGAGCATCAACCCATATTCAAGAGCATCAACCCAGCCGGCGAATATCCTATTGAGCTCGCGTTTCTCAAGCGACCAAAAGCCCTAAGGTCTCGGTCTCCACATCCCTGATTTCAGGCCTCTATTTTCAGATCTAGGTTTTCAAAACCCTAAGACGAGCCCATTTTTTCCATAGCGAGTCTGGTCCGGATACCGTGTCCTGTCCGCACCCGCGTCGTGTCGTGTCGACACCAGTACGGCGGGGTGGTGCGGCGAGTCCGAGCATCCCAGCACCACCATAGTTTTTTTATCCTCTGACAAGTGTATGGTCGCATTGCCCACCTCTAGATCGTCACTCGGCTACAAATTTTGAAGTACTGCTCCATGTCGAAGAGAAAATTACCAACTTCCTTCGAGTCTCTCGCGCCACTATAGTCCTGGACGTTTGATCTTCATCACACCTCCTCGCGCCACAGTGGCATCAGTGTTGCGCACTTGTCTAGTGCCTCATTTGTTTGTCCCTTAACAAAGCGAAATTGTTCACGGAGGATACCTCTTTCTTGCATGAGCGAGTTTGTCTTTTTTTTTTTGCTTGGCCAAGCCAATTCCCTCGAGTTGGGTACTAACTCTTTTGGCGGCAAGGGTGCAAGCCTTATGCTGGAATGAGTGTCTCGAGGATCGTAGGGGCACGGGTGAGTGTTTGATTCGAAATGGCTACTCTTGCCAATCGGTGACAAGAGCAAGGGACAAGGGTCGATCGAAGCCCTTGGGTGCGCGAACAGATAAGAGGGACCAACGATGAGCATGTATCTGTTTTCGGGACTTCCATGGATTTTGGGTGCTACAGAGCGAGTGGCAGCACAATATTCATAAAGGTCTATCACAAAACACTAGCAATAAAGCAAGGGAAACAATTGATGAAAATTAAGATTTTCATTCCATTCGTTACCCCTCCTCATAGAGGCTTATTTTTAAATAAGCTACAAACTACCGGTGAACACCGAGTTGACAGTAACGTAATAATTCTATCTAAAGCCTAGAAACCTACTCCAACTATCCAAAATTAATTTTTACACTTTCCATTTTCGCCTGTCATAGATTAGTTTTTACACTTCTACTTTGGGAAAGACACCACAAATATTTTAATAGCTCTCTCTTTCCACTACCAAAAAGTTAGGGTCCTACACTCTTGCACATTCAATTAAAAAAATAATCCACTATCTTCTATCACACCTACTTTTCAATAAAATAATAACCAACTATCTCCTTTCACACTTACTCTTCCAAAAAAAAAATGATAATCAAACAACAACTTATCTCCTAAATCTATGTGACATAATTGTCAAAACTGGGACGAAGTGAGTATTAAGAAGCCTATAAAGCATTAGATAAGCAAAATACAAGTAAACGAAGGTTGGATTCTAACACCTTGGCTGTTTGCCTGACTATAGGAGGGGCAACTATGATAACAAGCAAAGGCCTCTTTAGTTAGAAAGGGCTTCAACTTACAAGTTCGTGTGAGGAAAGAGCAAAGGGATGGTGGGGAGGGTGGGGATAACTGTGGAATGAATTTAAATCTCGAGTCCTTTGCACGAGGGATATTAAGGATTTAATGACACCTATGGTAATCGGAGATTAGGGGCAAGGGACCTGAGAAGGTTGGTGGTTAGAGAAAACTTGGTTGGAATATTAGGCTAGCCTAGTGGTTAGAGAAAACTTGGTTGGAATATTAGGCTAGCCTAGAGGAAAGAGGGACATAGATATGAAAGTGATCATAAAAAAAAAGTAAATTGTTTGTATTTCCCGTGATATTTTTTGTTGGCAAGGATCATTTCAAGTCCTTAAATGCTTCCAAGTGCAAGATCCAAGTGGGTTTAATATTATGATACGTTATGAGAGTAGTTGTTGTCCAAGTCTACGTGGAGTAAAGATTTGGGTTCGACAGTTGGTTGTCTAAGAGCATCTCCTTAAAAGACAAATGGCTTTGGCAATGTACTGAATTTGAAGGAGATATGATTATAAAAAGAATGGATACGTAGCATCTCAAAAAGGTCCATGTCTCCTACACTAGACTATGGAAGTTTGTATAGGTTTTGTAATGCTTCTTTCCTTTTGTAAGATATAAGGTAGTTGACGAGAACCATGTTGCTCTTCGACAACAGAGCACCCTTTTGGTATCCTCTTTTCTAGACTCCGCAGATTGTCCAACACTCTTCACAATCCAATTTCCTTTCTCTTTGAAAAGTAGACTTCAAAAGAAAACCTTGTAATGGAGTTAAGGGAGCCAACCACTCAGTCCGATATTCACTCACTTTGTTTCTTTAAATAAATCCAAGACAATAATTAAACTTGTTAACACTTTGGTTTCACTCACTTATCCTCCATTCTATATCTAGTGATTTTGCATGTGATGCGTGCATGAATATTGTAATTTTGTAAAACAATACGGAGTATGTGATTTTTTAAATGAATAGAAAGATTCTATAAAAAAAAATTAATGATTTTTTTCTAGATATAGTTTTTTTTTTCATTTAAACAAATTTAGCACGTTAATAAGGGTATAATAGATACTTCACAAGAGCCATCAAAACGTCAAAACGTCAAAACCTCAGGCATTCCCTTAATAGACATCTACTCTCTCCGTCCCACATTACTCATTACACTTATCTTTGCACAAAGTTTTAGGTGATAAGTGGTTGTTTGGTTATCAAATGTTATTTTATTGAAAAGGTAGACGTGATAGGAGTTAGTGAGAATTTTTTTAATTGAATGGGAGAGGGTATGCAACCAAACTTTTGTTAATGGGATGAGCGAGACAATATAATAATTATGGGACCATTCCTGATTTGAAAGTGTAACAAGTAATTGAAACAGATGAAAAAGGAAAGTGTAACGAGTAATATGAGACGGAGGGAGTATAAGAGACTCATACATAGCATCTTTTTCCTCTTTGCACCCTTATTTGGAAAGCTAGGATCCCAAACTACATAGCATGGAAATGTGAATGGAAAAAAATGGGATAAAAAAACTATATATATAAAAAAAAAGAGGGGAGATCCAAGAAAAAAGTTGAAATTGAAAATACTAGAAGATAAGAGTTTTGACCTAGAATTTTTTTTTAAATCAACCATTTTGTTGTAGACTTGCTAAATTTGATGTCAATTTCCCTTATTTATTTGAAGATAGAATTGAGGGAAAGACGATAAAAAGAAAATTGAAGGGGTGAAGAAAGAAGGTTTCAACAACGAATTCCCAACCAAGTATCTCTTTTTCTTCAATTAATACCTTCGTATTCAAATCTAAGTTTTTTGAGTGAAAATCCAAAATCTGACAAAGTTTATGATTTCATAATACCACACTGGAAATCATTGTCTTTGGATAGATGAATAGAGTTCAACCATTAACGATTTTGAAATTTAATTTAGTTTGAAAAAGGTTTATTATTATTATTGGTTCAAGCAAAGGGTCGGCACCTAAGTCCCAGAAAAACAAATATCACCAAAAGAAATCAACTAGGTACAAAGCGTGGCAAAGCCACTCCAAGAATATCATCTTGTAAAATTTTCAGAAGTTCAAGAGTGATTCTTGAAAATTGATGATCTTAATAACTTGTTTCCATTCCCTTGTTGGCAAGTAAGTCTGAAAACAAGTGAAACACCAAGTTTCACCTTTTGAAAAAGTTTGTATAGATGTTTTGTAGGGTAAAATATCATCTTCCACCCAAAAAAATCAGTAAAGTTATGCTCATATCTTGATGTTTCAGTTACTTGTTCTTGCATGGTAATATGTTGACTGACCTTTTGAAAGGCTTCTTGGTGTTGCTGACATTGGGTATGCTAATCAAACTATAACTTAACAATTAAACCATTTGCAGATCCAATATATCCTGTAAAGAGCAGACATTTGATGGCAGTTTGCTCTTCTGTGGGTTATTTGGCTGAAAAGAAATGAAAGGATATCACAAATTTGGATTTCCAGTTCAGCTTCTTGATGGAATTGGGTTAAACTTTTAACTTCATGCTAGGCTCGATCTCAAGGGATTATACATGCCTTGATCCTCTCTAATGTATGTCATGATTGGAGTTTTTCCCATCTCATTTTGGTGAACTTTGTGGTCCTCCTGAATCCCCTTTCTTCCCCTTCTCTTAATATTTTTCTTATCAAAAGAAAATAAGCAATCAGCAAGAAATAAACAAATTATAGTTGTTATCCAGCTCTAAGCGTCTCAGACTTACACCCAGCATTCAGTATTCACCATTCCCACTCCCTTTCGATTCCACATAATATAAGACTGCTAGATAAATAATCATTTCACATCAAAAAGTAAAATAAAACACAGGATGCTCTTTGAGGAGCACACTCAAATATTCTTTGAATTGTGACACCAACCTCTCCAAGTATGCAGGATTGCAAAGAGGGAAAAGATGAATGCAACAAAGAATTAAAGAGGCGCATAACCAACATAGACAACTTTGACGCCTTGGGGCTTCACGCACTAGATGGTATACTACATCAATTAATAAAATAAAACGGCTAGGTAACAGGCATACCAGTCCTCGAGAAAGCAATGCTGAGATAAGGAACAGCATTGCCCCCATACGACTTTCAAACATAGGAAGCATTGTCTCAAGCCCCTGCATGGCACTGACAGATGAAGTATATGAAGTTACTCTCAGGGTTTTCTGCAAATCTGAAGCACACTCGATTGAAAATCCTTCTAGAGCTCTTAAAATTATCTGTGAAATAGAAAGAGATTACAGCGTCAACTGAATACAACATAGAGGGGTAAAATTTTCACGCCTTTCGGCTGTAGCGGTTACATAATTGTAGGAAATCACAAGAACATACCTCATCCAGCGGTCCATCACTTTCATCATTATGGTCCAGGACATCAAGAGTTGCTACCACCGCCTTTTTATTACTTCCGCAACGAAATAATATTTCTGCCATACTTTTGACAAGTGCCCTGGAAATTAAAGAAGGTTTGAGTATCTCTATGAACTGTGGACATTATGAACACGGACCTAATATATCAAGGAGTGAAAGCATCATTGCCTTATGTTGGAAAGATTTCAAAAAGGAAAAAAAAACTGAGAACGAGAACCATCAAGTAAATTGCTCTGAAATGGTGCATTATACTTTATCATGGCGTGTATAAAAATACTACGGGATATCATTGCTTGATATTGGTTGACGTCTGGTCCTCCTCTCTTTGTTAGCCACGTCATCCTTTTGATTATAAGAAGAATTTACTTATCCAGAAAACAACAGTGGAATATAACAGGACCACTTATAGCATGAAATCTTAGAAGCATAAGGGCTTCTATTTGTCACCTTTTTCTAATATCTTCTGAGAGGGAAGCAAAGTTTTCTGGTGTAACAGATTCACGTTTCCAAGACCTCGGTGATGTTCTTGATGCATTATCGCTCGACTCTTCTGGAACAAACAGAAGATATTTTAGGACGAACCCCTGCAAAAATTGGAAAGAAAAGCATAAAGCCAAGAAAGCCAACATTTCAATTTTTTTGACATCATACAACTTTTTATCACAAACTGCAGCACATAAATAATACACTCAGCCATCCAAAAATTAATGTCACCCTTCAGATAACATCCAAGGAAAATCCCTTACAGAAACAAGACATATGCAGTGACATATTTGGTCAATTTGAAAGCTAAATTGAATAGTCAAGAACTTTTTGAATTCTAATGCCCACGGAATTCCCTTCCCATCAATACAAGCAACAGCTTCTCTCCATAACAACAAAAACCCAAAGTTGGCTATAAGATAGCACTCAAATATTAGCTACGGGAACGGAAGTGTGTGTGTGTGTGTGTGTGTAGTCAGAAGAACATGCAGGAAAGATAGCACAAGTATGCAGTCTTATGTAACTTAAACAGGGAATCGGCCAATGAAAAACCAAGAAGAGACTATAGTCTTGTCTTTAATTGTGGTTTACTGATATCCGGGAATTGTGATTTACTGATATCTGGGACACATGTCTTACAATATGTGAACAACGTTTTCATGACTAGCCTAGCTCCTATATCAAAGTTCAACTGTTATGTTCACCTTCTCTTCCCACAAACTTAAGTGTAGGGCAGTCTTTCTGAGACCATAAAGTAATTGTTTAATCTATGATATGCTTTCTGAACTGCCATTCAAGACATGATAGAAACTCACTTGGCCTAAAAATAAAATCAACTGTTTATGGAGAACAAAGGTAACAATATCACATAGAAACAAAAAAAGCATTTGTACTTCCTTGTCTTTTATCTGATTGCATTAGCAAAATATTTTGTTTTTTTTGGTAAATAAGCATTGTATTAAAAAGTAACCAAAGAAATGTATGTACACCACCCATAAAACAACACCAAATCAAACTACCACCTACACACCTACCAAAAACTCAAGCTTACCAAGAAGCCAATAGCCACAAAGAGCATTACCAAAAAATTGCTCACATAAAGGCCTCTCATTCACCTAGAGTTTAGGAACGAACACAAGAGACAATATAGCACTCAGCAGATCGAATGAGGGCATGACTTGAGAAACAGGTTAAAGATTTGGATTTCACTGAGAAGAAAAGATTAAAGCACTTGACTACTTGAGCATTATGAAAAATCAAAGTTCAGTAATGGTCAATCAAAAATCAAACCAACTCTGTCGTAATAAAGGCTTCCGGGTAACCAGAGCTGGTTAAAGTCTCGAAAACACTAAAGAGGTATGAAATCCAAGAAATTTACCATGTTCCACAAGAAATCCTTACAGCTTGTCTTCTCATATTTTCTCCTCACACTTCACCTATTAACTAACCAACAATGTGTTCGAACGGGGGATAAAGAATCTCAAGTGGTAGAAAAATGATTGATCCTTTGCAATTATGTTCCGATCCCCACAAAAAAAGAACTCTGATTTACTGATACCTGGGTCACATGTCGGCCCAAGGAATCTAACTATTGGCCAGCACAAAGATTACCGCCACATCTCTTCTCTATTCTATAAGCCATTTAGGTGTCTCCACGCATGAATTGTTTAACTTGCCCCTATTCATTTTGCATTTAAATTGTTAAAGAAAATGATAAAAAAAACCTCAAAGACGGTTCGCAATAAGGAGAAAGAATCACTGACATAAATATACTCCAAATCAATCAAATTAAACTTTACAACCAAAAATTAAAGAGCAAAAATCACTGACGTAAATATGCCTCAAATCTTACAAAATTCAATTTTGCAACCATAATAGATAACTTTACAATTTGGGAGCAAAAACCAAGCAAAATACTGATTTACAACCAAAATTGAAACGAATTCAATTAGGGAGCAAAAATCAAGGATAATTAATCGCAGAGCGGGAAAAAAAGTAATTCAAAGACAATTGATAACATCATAGGGCCTGATGGAAATAGAGATTGTCTCATGCAAAGCATGTAAGTCCCCTTGTGAAATAAAAAAAAATTAAGGTCTGATTCTGCATCGTTTTATGAAAGAAAGAAATATAAGATTTATCAAGATCTGCAAACAATTTTTCAAGTAATTCATCTCAAAAATTAGCAAAATTAAAAATAAAATTTTGATAAGTAACTAAAATCAATTAAATATCTTCGGTTGAGTGAATGAGTAATGCACTGGAACAAGATAGAGAATGTGAGATTGAGATTGTGATTGTGATATATAGAACGGACCACATAAAATGATATAAACTACTCCCTCTGGGTTATTTTTAAATGCATCACTTGGACCGGCACACTTGTGACTTGTCAATGCATCATTTGGACCATTAAACATCTCTAATTTTCTATTGGTAAAACTTATAAAAAGTTGATATTATGAAAATATGTATTGTGACTAATCCAACAACATTTTATATAATAACATTTGTATATATTGGTAAAAAAACCAAATCAAATTCGCATATGAATAGTGCATTAGTGACAAAGTCAAAGTGACGCATTTAAAATATCCGGAGGGAGTATTAACTACTCCGTAATTTGTTTCCCCTTCTATTCTACTAATTTTGCTTTTGAACCTACACTTCTGTTAATTTTTTTTAATTTATTACACTTCATAGATGTTAGCTAAGGTCATTGGTCAAAAACTTAAAATGTCAATTTTTCAAGTTATGTATTAATACTTTAAAGCTATTTTGTGTTACCAATGTTGCATGTCAACATCAGCGTGCGCATCCCATGCATATAACTGGTATGATAAACAGACATTCGATGAGTGCAGATACATATGCAACATCAAAAGCACACCTATATAGAAATAGAGTTATGTGATTCAAAGCACTCTGGCTTATATGAAATCACTAGTAAAAGATACTTCGTATGATTGTTGTCCAATTTTCTTGGTGTAGCATTTAATAAAATGAAGATTTACTTTCTTATGGCTGACTTATTGGTATTAATTAGTCAAATCAGCCACATCAACCATCCTACCAAGAACTAACTCAGATCGTGCGAGACTAGAGTCGAGCTCAATCTGTGCTTTAAACTCGACTCCAACTAAATGAGTTGAGTCCAAGCTAGTAATAACTGATATAAGCTCAACAGATTTACAAGTCATCTTGCGTATGATAAATAAGCAGTTCGGAAATAATATCTGGCCTAGTTATCGTCCACTGGTTATCTAGTACTTCCTTTGTTCCTCTAATAATGCAACAATACCATTTAAGAAAGTTTCACAAATATTGCAATATCTCTATTTAAGGAAATCCAATATCTCCTTCACACTACAAATACCTAATTTGCACTTATTGGCATTTCCTAAACTCCTTACTCCTTAGTTCTTACTCTTGGTTCTGTGGGTATCTCCCATGCTTTTTTTGGTCCCTTACTCACCTCTCACACTCACTTCCTTAAATTTTGTGCTCAACCCCCTTGTTGCAATATTAGGGGAATGGAGGAAGTATTAGACTATTGGTAGCAGATGAAATTCCAAATCGATAATGTACGGACTAATCAACTTGATGGAATTGGATGTGCCATTCTAAAGGAGGTTGTCAAACTCTGAAAGAGGTCATGAACTTGTAAATATAATTCCCCCACAACAAAAATTAACTATAAGATCTGCGTTTCCAGCTTTGGCCTTTCCAGAAAAAGAGAAGATATGACACTAAGTAACCTCAATCTTGAGAAAGCAAAACGTGTCAAGATCAAACTCCGGAATTCTGATTTCAGAATACAAGAAAAGAGGTCCATAGTCTAATATCTGGAATGTCATCTAATATCTTCTTTTCGTGTGTCTTCCTAAATTCCTACACCTATGCCAGCCACAGAATTCTCTCAAGGGGTTTATATTACAGGATTTGTCATCTTTTTCTTATCAAAGCAAAAAATAGAGAGAAACCTCTTTTCCAAAGATAAATTTCAAGAATACTAATGATGGCTCAAAGATTTTCTATAAGCTTTTGTGAAGCCATCATGCACTTCATGGTCATAATTCCACAAGCATGCTCACAGAGTCACAGCTTCAAGTAATATTCGCATTATCGTACAAGAAAGAGATACAAACTTCCCCACGGTCCCCAATTTTCTAGTATCTAAACACCAAGCAGACATCAGGTAGAAACAACCAAAACATAGTAAAACAGCGATTTCAGATTTAAAAAATAAGATAAAGGGATTACATGTGAAAACATTTAGACGTATGAACTAGCTAATTTCTAGTTTAACACTTGACACCATTGTGATCCTTACAGTAAGAATACTGATTGATCATGCTATGACGCAAGTATTTCTTTAATCTAATCATGCATACACAAAATTTACAACAGATCATTTATAATATCATAAGATGAAGACGCCCAGAATGAAAGTGTCAAGGCTCTTAGAGCCAACTATTGCAATGAGCAAGAAATCAACTCATACTTGTATTGTTGCTAACACGCCACATGGACCACCTTCGTGCTGCACCAGGCCCATAGAAGTTTCCGGATCAGGGCTAAACCTACAATAAGGATTCCTATCAATTCAACTGATAACAAAAACAACAAATCTTTTACCTGTCATCCCCTCATAATATGATACAACAAATAAGTGAGTAGTATTCCTAGAAACAAGAAAAAAAAATAAGATCACATCAGACTAAGTATTATATTATAATCAATGAGTAGAGGGCATAAAGCAAGGGGTGAAGGGTCTATGGGACAGAAAGTTCAATGAAAGATGCTATTGTTCAGGACTGACTCCGGCGATTACGAGGCCTTGTGCAAAGTACAAAAGTAGGCCCTTATAAAGCGTATAAGAAAATTTTCCATTGACAACATACAACATACTTGTAGATGAGTTGTTTGAGAAAATCAAATAATTTCTTCATTATTGTCGAAAAACAAGAAGAAGAATTCACTCAATTAAGGATATAATTCATAGAATTTCTTGGTGGGTGATAATTGAGAGCATCAACTACTTTACTGGAAATCAAATAATGTAAATGGGAGAGACTTGGAGAATTTGGGTTTAAATGGAAATGCTGCTTTCGCGAAATCAAGGGAACTAGGGAATCAAGAAGAAAGCATTAAATTTATTTTTTAAAAGATCTTCCAGCGATTTAAAAAAAAAAAAAAAAAATTGGTGTTCTTGAGCTCCGACTGGGCACCTAATAGCCGGCCCTGCTATTGTTAATATGTACCAGAGGGGGAGGAGTTTTACTTTCCTTTTCTACTAATTAAAAAAACACAACCTCCTACACTAATAGTCCTATACTATTAGTCTATTCCCTAATGCCTCCAACAACAATTCCCCCTAAGATGAGGTGCGCGACTGGAAGGTCAAATGTCAGCAACACACATAATATTACAAAGAGGCTAACTTTTACCTACGCAGTTGTCGTGAGGGTCTTTCGGTCTTTCTATTAGACCCTTACTCTGAAAGCACTTGCCTGACTTCAGAGAATATTAAAAGTAAAGGCCTACTTAGTGAAACACTGCCTACATTGCGGAAAGATAGTCGCTTTACAAGTTGACAAACTCAAACTTGAGCAGAAACCCTGCTGTATGCTGGTTCAACATGAGTTGTTGTATAGAAGAAATACTCAATCATGTCGAATTGACATTGTCACAAACAAATTAAATTTGCAATGCCACAATAAAATGCAAAGTCCCACCAGTTTATTGATTAATCCTTGTACAACATATCAACGATCATCAACAATTCAACACCAACAATCAACATTGATGCACTTTTGCAAGTAAATCAAAATTTCAATACCACCATAAAATACATAAATCACAACTCTTTCTCAATAAATCCTTGAACAGTATATCAACGTCAACAATCATTTCCCAACATAATAAGATACAATCATAAATGTATAATATAGCCCATGATTTTCCATTCACCCAAAAACCAACATAATAAATACAGTACAAAAGAAAATCAGAAAACCAGTAAAATAGCGAAGGAATTAGTAAAGCCATACCTAATACCCTGATTAGTCCACTGAGCAAGAACCTCCTTAGTAACACTCTCACCAAAAACCATAAAAAACAGCTGATTCGCCGCCTCCACCGACAACTCCTCCCCTAAATCCTCCCTCATCTTCACCTCCCTCACCTTCACCTCCTCACTCATTTTCACCTCACTCACCTTCACCTCCTCACTCGTCTTCACCTCGCTGTCACTCCGGCCATCAGCCCCGCTTACGCTCACATTCGGAGGTGACGGTGTCTTCGACATAGTCCCCGTCATCATCATCATCCTCTTCTCAGCCGCGGCAGCCATGAGCTCCCGCTGAATACGACGGGTCTTCAACTCCGGTGACTCCTTCTCCACCTCCGACGGCGGCTCTCCGGCGGAAGAATTGTTCATTTCTCTAGGCTTGCTTCTCTTGGGTTCCGGCGGAGAACTGATTGGCTGCTGCTGCTGCATACTCATCCTCAACGCCATCTGTAATTCATCTTCTTGATCCGCCATTATTATTCACAAATCAAAATTCCAAAATAAAAATAAATAAATAAAATGATCGACTTTGATCCTTTCTTCTCTTTGTCAATTAATCAAATTCCAAATCCAAAAATATTAATTCGAATGGAATTAGAATTGAAATTGGATTTGGAAATGCAAATCTTGTGTATTAAAAATGGGATATCTTTAGAAATGGAAATATAAGATTATGAACCTAAATTCTGTTTTTTGGGGATTAAAAATTTCTTAAATTTAGAGAGAGAAAGAGTGTGGAGAGGAGAGAGAGGGGTTTTGTATTTTGACGGTTAAAGGTGGGGTTTACTGGTTTAGCGCTTCTTAGAAAACGACGTCGTATAAATGAGATGAGGTTTTTCCTTTTTTCTTTTTATTTTTATTTCTGGTGGTGGAGGGAAATGGGTTACACTAATATAAACCTGGTCCATGCTAACTTAGCGTGGACCAGGGCAACGGAGTAATTTTTATGGGTAATATATGTAACTGTCACGTGACAATTATTTTGTAATTTTTAAATAGTAATTATATGCGTATTACAGTAACTATGTGTTTTAAAGAGTTACTATATGTTTTGAAGAGTTTTAATGCGATTTGTGTCTAGCCCACTTTATATACGTTTTAAACTTTTTATTTTTCAAAATTTCAGATCTACATTCTGTTCATTCTCTTTCATTTTCTCTCTCTTCATTTTCTCTCTATGCTTTTCAAAATTTAGCCCAAATTTCTAGGTTTTGTTCGATTGTTTTCGTAATTATCTTATAATTCTTATGATCGAATCTATTTGATGAGGAAAAATTGGAGGAAGTAGTAGATCAAGAAGGAGGTTCGTCGTTGCCGAAATCGAATCGAAGAATTTGCGCTCGCCTACAAATCTTCGCAAGAATTTTTAGAGATCACATCTCGGTTTGTTGTTTTTTAAAGAATTTTAAGTCTATTTTTATTTAAAATTGAAAATATTTGTTGTTTTGAAGAATGTAATGTTTGTGTTTTACCGAAGTATCGTTTTCACTTCGCGAATTCGATCAGTGACTTCACGATTTTAAATAGTAACTATATGAGTAATACAGTAACTATATGGTTTAAAGAGGTACTATGTAATTTTAATGGTTACTATATGTGTACAAGTTACTATATTATTTTAATGGTTACTATATGTGTACAACAGTTACTATATGTGTACAATAGTTATTATTTTATTGAGTGATTCGAAATGTTTGTTGTTTTGTTGAAATTAGGGTTAGTGTTTCACATAGTTAGTATATAAATGATATAGTCACCTTTAATTTATGTTGCGAATTAGTGTTTTTAATAGTCACTGGAATGTTCGTTGTGTTTATGTTAGTAGTAGTTTTTAGAGTAACTATACTTTTTTTTAAAAGTTACTATAACTTTAAAACAGTAACTATGTGTTTAAAATAGTCACTATATTTTTTAGAAAGTTATTATAAGTTTAAAACAGTAATTATGTGTTTAAGATAGTTATTATGTTATGAACAGTTTATAGTGACTTTTTGATAAATAATAGTTACTATATGATTACATTATGTACTATGTTATTTAGAGTATGTATTTGTCCGCTTCTTAGATAGTGACTATATGATTAAAATGGTTACTATATGTGTTCAATAGTTACTATATTTTAATAATAGTCACTATATGTTTTATATAGTTACTATATGGTTTATATAGTTACTATATATTTGATATTTGTATAAGAAAATAATACGAAGTATCAATCACATATTATTCCAGGTCCTAAAGTTGCACTATCTAGTGACGAATCTCCAAAAATACTTTACAATATCATTTGTATAAGAAGAAATAATGCCTTAAATTTACAAAAAAGAGACAAAGGCTGTGAACTTTAAGAATTGATGCAGCAAAGCACAAGAGGTAGAAATAGTGTTTGTTGTTTGGGTGAAATTAGGGTTAGTGTTTCATATAGTTAGTATATAAATGATATAGTTACCTTTAATTTATGTTGCGAAATAATGTTTTTAATAGTCATTGGAATATTCATTGTGTTTATGTTAGTAGTAGTTTTTAGAGTAACTATATTTTTTAAAAAGTTACTATAACTTTAAAACAGTAACTATGTGTTTAAAATAGTTACTATATTTTTTAGAAAGTTATTATAAATTTAAAACAATAACTATGTGTTTAAGATAGTTACTATGTTAAGAACAGTTTATAGTGACTTTTTGATAAATAATAGTTACTATACGATTACATTATGTAATATGTTATTTCGGGTATATTTTTGTCTGCTTCTTAGATAGTGACTATATGATTATAATGGTTACTATATTTGTACAATAGTTACTATATTATAATAATAGTCACTATATGTTAAGCTAGTTGTTGTGTGATTATAATGGTTACTATATGTGTACAATAGTTAATATATTATTATATTAGTTACTATATGTTTGAAATAGGTACTATGTTTATTTTATCATGATGTGTTACCATATGTTTATTTTTTTCAATAGTTACTATATTATTTATATAGTTACTATATTATTTATATAGTTACTATATGTTTGAAATAGATATTATGTTTATTTTATCATGACTTGTTACCATATGTTTATTTTCTTTAATAGTTATTGTACGTTTTATATAGTTACTATATTTTTGAAATAGGTACTATGTTAGTTTATTATGTTATGTGCATGTTTTTATGTTATTCTATATTTTTAATGATATAGTTATTGTATTATGGATAGAGTTACTATATTATTATCACATCAACTATGTCTGCAACTCTGTGACTAAATGACCATCAATAATATGTATAGGTATTATATCTTGTATTATAGTAACTATATGTTTGGTATAGTTTTTTATGTATATTATAATGTTCTTTTCATGTTCTTTGTTGTCTTCTATGTTATTAGTAATAAGAGTTAGTATGCTATGATCACAACAACTATATGATCATAACAATAACTATATCTACAACCTTGCTCGTATATGACTATCATTAATATTAAGAGTTACTATATCATATATAATAGTAACTATATATTTTTAATAGTTATTATCTTATCATTATGTTCTTTTTATGATCTTTCTCTGTACTCCATGTTATTATTAATAAAAGTGACTATATTATTTTGACAGTAACTATGACTATAACAATAACAATAACTATATATGCAATTCTGCAAGTATTTTACCATCGTTAATTGTAAGAGTTACTATATGATGCATAATAGAAACTACACATTTTACATAGTTACTATGTTATTTTTTTCATATTTAAATGTTAAATTATTAACTTAGTTTAAATATTATTGATTCAGAAATACAAAGATGATGCACCCAGAATTGAAATCGTGCAAAGAATAAATTCTGCAAGGAAAACAAAAGCAGGAGGAGAAGAAGAAAATCCTGACAACAATGGAAACCAAGAACGTGGTAGAGGAAGGACATGACGTGTTGGTGGAAAAAAGAGATGTGGTCCACGTGGACGTGTCGATTAGTATTTTTTAGTTCAAAAAATATTTGAGTTTAACATGGTTTATTTAATAGATGCAAAGAATTAGAATGTCGTAGCTAAAACAACTAACCAAGTAGTTAATGTTTTCTTTATTATTGTTCAAGAGTTATAATTATTGTTACTTTTGATATAGTTACTCTTTTATATTTCAGTAATTATGTGATATATAATAGAAAAAAATACTATATGACCTCTAAACCATCTATATCATATTGTTTATTTTTATAATATAGTAATTGTTTTACAGCTAAAGTTATTTTTCTATATAATATAGTTAATCTTTGGATAGAATAATTGTTCTCATCGAAATTACTATATTATTATTATTTATTTCATAGTTACTATTCTGAAAATATAGTTACTTTACAGAACCTATAGTTTCTATAATTTACTCTATTTGTCTGCAAGAATGAATATATAGTAGTAATTGTTTTACAGTTAAAATTACTTTTCTATATGATATAGTTACTCTTTGGATAGAATAGTTATTCTTATCATTATTATGTTCATAGTTATTATTCTGGAGATATAGTTACTTTACAGAACCTACAGTTTCTATAATTTACTCACTGTTAAAATTACCTAATTACCCTGGTCCATGGTAATCTTATGGTGGACCGGGTCCATGCAAGTGGAATTGGAGTGAAATTGGGGGGACGGTAATGACGATTTAGAGCTAAGTTAGTTAAGCACAGTGAGAGATAACGATAGGGGTACTTTTGGTATTTCAAAATTAAAGTTGACCGGATATTCTTGCTGTAAACTCAGAGTTTTGAATTTTGTTTTTTATCTTCCTTCCATTTTTAATACTCGCAACGTTGGTGTATTTTGCACTATTCACATATTCTATTTTGACTATTGTTGATGATTTATATACAAGATAAAACATAATCATGTAGGATCTTGTTAAATTCGTCTCGATTTTTATTTTCAAAATATTAACTTTTTATAATTTTTGCTACAAGAGAATCAAAGATGTTAATGATTAAAGTTGTACATAGGCATGCCTGAAAGTGACAAACGTTGCAAGTATTAAAAATTGGAGGAATTATTTTTTACTTTTGGGTGTTTGGAATTGTGAGTAAGAAGATGTAACGCCCGACCTCTAATTCAAGTATTAAAGCATAATTAGCAGCGGAATTAACCTAATTTGGTCGGGACATTACCTGCCGTAACTCCCTCTTGGGAATTACAAGGCAACCATCAATCATAAGCTATTAAATCCCAAAATTTCAATAATAATCCTTTATATTACCAACATAAAAATACATAACTTACTACGAGTCTTTAATTAAACCATTAAAACACTAGGTGAATATTATTAAAGTGAAATCCTCGCCACTACTCGTTCCCTTCGTATCCAGCAGTACCTAAAACAGAAAACAAAAACAAAAACGGTGAGCCGAAATAGAATAACGTAAAACATTTTATAAAGTCCTTTATTTAATTCATTCATAACTTTTGGGTGCACATGCTAGCCGTGGCAAGTATGACATGGTGGAACGTCTTCCACGATGAACCACTGTCCATAAAACATGGGGCCTTGGCCCGAAAACATGAGAGCCTTGGCTCAATGGGCGGATGCCCCATGGGTATATGCATGACCGAGAATCGTAACCTGTGAACATATACTGCCAAACGGACTAGGTCTTTCACTTTCCTTTATCATGTTTCGTTTAATTTTACGTTTTAACCTTTTTACTTCAGTTGAAGTAACATCATTCCTTTAGATCATGTGATCAAAATAAAACATCATTTAGATCCTAGGATCAATAAAATATCATTTCTTTCCTACCATCATATAAACATCATTTCTTTCATGGTTTCTTATAAACATCATTTTATAAGAATTTCAATCAATCATATTATAAGAAATAATTCCATCAAATCATATTATAATAAATAATTCAATCAAACCATGTTTTATTTCCCGCAATTCATAAAACATATCAAAAACATTCAGTTCATAAATCAATCATAACGTTGTAATTTCATAATCGCATTTATAAGGGAATTGCGGGTACTAGCAATAGCCGTTACCTACACTCTGTGATTGCTAAGGCTTTCCTTGGTTCGTTCGTCCTGAGCTCCAAACCCAATTTCTTTCAAAATAATAAATAATTAAATTAGTACTAAATCGATAAATAATTTAAAATTAATATTTTATAAATCATGTATTTTATAAGTAATGAATTTATAAATAACGAATTTTAATAAAAATATAATTTCATAATGTAAATATTATTAATCGAAATATTTATTTATATTTCATAAATTGATTTTCATGAAAATATTATTTAAATTCTATTTTGTTAAGTAAAGCTAGTAATTAGTAAAATCGATATTCAATAATTAAACCTGAAAATAATAACAATTTTATTAGTAAATAATTATATCATAAAATTTCATTAAAACATAAAATATTGACAAATTGAAAATCTGAAAATTCAGATTGGTCTTACCTAAATGTAATCCCCCGTAAATTTATAGATTTTATTAATATATTTTAACGTATAGTTATTTATATTTTAATAGAATTTACGAATTTTAATAATAAATATATAATTAACGTATATTTATTTAAGTTAATTACATTTTAAATTTTTAACGATTTATGAAATCAAAATAATTTTAGAACTTTACATTGAAACAAATCGTTTTACGAAAACACGTTCGATTGAATTTAATCCTAACCACTTTGGATTCAACAACCTAGATTCTAGTCCTAGTCCAATTGGGCAAAGCCCAATTCAATAAAACCAACTACACTCTTCTCTTTTCTAATTCACGTACAAACCAAACACCCAAAACCCTCCATCCTCATTCAACTCACGTACAACTCAACAACTCCATCCTCTCTTCTCGCCGTTGTCCCTCCCGCCTCCACGTCCGTTGCTGCAGCCACCAAGGCCGTCAGACCACCACCAGCCGTGGCCACTGGTAAGGTCTCACCTCCTTCTCCTTCGTCGTCCTTATCCCTCCTTGTTTTCTTTCTTCCTTGCAATTTCTCTCTCCCTTAATGTGTTGCCTTCTTGTAGCCACCACCGAGGACCATCAGCCACCTTCGTCGTTCCCCTGCACGCTGCGCCGCACCACCCGTTGCTGCTGCCCAGTCGGCCTCCATCCTTCTCCTCCACACACGCAAGCAACTTTTCCCTCTCTTCTGTGTTTCTTGCTCGAACACGCAACCACCATTGCCGACCACCGCGTCGCCCAGCCCTGCCGCCGCCAGGCCCGCTGTCGTGTGTTGTTTGCCGCCGGCCAGCACTTCCTCTTCCTCTCTCTTTGGTTAATTTTAAACCCTTAAAACTAATTCATGTTTTAATTATGTTTTATTAATTTAATTTATGTTTTCTTGAATTAAATTTATAGTTTTATGATTTACTTACGAATTTCATATTTATATGTTTGCATAATTAAATTATTAATTTTCAGATTATATAATTTGATTGAAATAAGAGTTTGAATTATTTAAAGTATGAATTTTAAGGGTTTAATGGTTTTAAATTATGGTAGGATGATTGTGGATTATTAAAATTATTGTTGGGATGTTCTAAGCTTGTTACTTTGGTCTTGACGAAGTTTAAACGAATTTATATTGCTGGAAATTTAAAGTATAATGTTTGCGAAGAGTTTTCAACGAATTTCAATCACTAATTCAATAATTATGATGCTAGGTAATCAAATGTGCACGTTTCAATGTTACGGAATGTTCTAAATATGTTTAGGATGTATTTAGAATGCTTTGTTATTGTTGTGAGTGATTAGAAGTTGATTGGGAATATTTGTTGGTTGTTTTAGGCGGAGAATTCTCTTTAGGCGACTTCTGAAAGTGTTAAAGTGGCCTATTAGTTTGTTTACACAAGGTACGTACATACCTGTGTGCTTGGAATGTGTGCTAATTGTTGAAACCATGTTGAATTGTTGATGAACTTGGTTATGTTAATGTTATTGATGAACTTAGTCAGGTTGAAATTGCATGTTTGATACTGTTGGATGAGCATATTAAACCTTTATTGCATTTTGAGGATTATAACATGTTAGTATGGAAGATTGATGCAAACATGTTTGATTGGGAACACTAGATTATTCAGTATATAATTCAGATTAGTTAATTGTTGTTCCCTTTTAGCTTTTCACTACTTTATGAGGGCGGAGGACCTTATTTAGTAAGTTGAAACCTTATACCCATATACAGGGGTTGATCAGTATTAAAGAAAAGAGTGAAGTTAATTGGAATGAGTCTTGTTTGATGCCTTTGTGATCACTTACTCAATTCCAAGATAAAAACAGTTGTAAATAAATGTGAGTTGCATGCCTTATGTGATTGTTGAGTTATAACAGGGTGTCAATTTGTAAATCATGTAAAGTGAAACTGAGTAGCAATAACTTTAGACTGTGCACGTCTAAAGTGACGGACAAACAGAAGTTGGGGTTCATGGTGGTAGCCCATGGCCTTTCATTCGGACCGGATTGATCACCGCGTCCTATTTTCAGTCAAACGTTCCTCGATATCGCAGGTCACTGAGGTTACGGAGTCGCGCCCGTACCTCGTCTAGCTAGAAAACTCGGTCCATTGCCTATTTCAATTAAAATAATATTATTGTTATAAAAGTCTAGTCCAGTCTAGCCTAGTCTAGTTAAGTATGGTCGTCAGATTATCATGCTTCGTCTGCCTTAATTATGTTTAATAGTATCATGTTAGGATTATTATTGCTTTAGTATGTAGTACTCAGCTTTGCTGATTACGTGCTTTGTTTGTGTGTGTTGATCATGGCTATGCCTATTGATCCTGTGATGACCCATCTTTGGTGAGCAGTCTCTAAGGATTAATAAGCGTTGCCCATCTACAGGTTCGAAGATGATGTATCATTGGGATCGGGATTAGAGAGCTTGTAGCTCTATTTGTTTAATTAAGTGATTTAATTTGTTAACTTGGATTTGAAATTTGTCGTACTATTTATATTTCCTCATTTTCGTTTATTGGTTTTGGGATTAAACCTGTAATCAATTACCTATAAACCTCAAATTAGTTTTATGTTTTCCGCTGCAAAACTCTGAATAAGCCGTACGTTTTCACACGGGCGATAATACTTTGATAATTCCCCACAGTTATATTTAAAAAAAGGGTTATTTTAGAAAATGGGAATTGTCGGGGTGTTACAAAGTGGTATCTAGAAGCTTATGGTTTTATTTCAATGATTTTAGGCGCCTAGACTAGCTAGTTTTCTAAAACGAATTTCCTAGAATTGAGCTCCTACTCATTATATCGTTCAAAAATGCGTACTTTTTTTTGGGGGACCAAATTCATTTTATTTTGTTTACAAAGTATATTAATATTTCTTTTTTAAGTTTGAAAGTAATTTATTTATTCGAAACTTTACGTTCATGTGAATTAAGTACGTTCTTCTTTTCGAATTTAAATTAAAGATATTCAAAAAAAAAAAAAAAAAACAAGACATTATTCTATTTATTCGTTATTATATATTCGTTTAATAAAAAAAAAAAATTCTTTCTTATTAATCATTCTTGTTTTATTTTAAGCGTTTCAATGTTTACTTATTTTGATTTATTACGAGAGATGGGTAGTATAAGAAGGGCATATAAGATAGAATTAAATGTTCTAGTAATGCTAGCATAAGAAATTAATTGTTATGTACGTGCATGTGTTTATTGTTTAAATGTTGTAATTATATGTGCATAATAAAAATTGTTTGCTTCCACCAAACTTATTGTGTTATCGACTTTTGATTATGATTTGGTTGGGAAGTCATTAGTGAGGCCTGAAATTGTTTATTTCAGAAATAAAATATTCCTTTCTAAGTATACCAACATAGGATCTCTCGAGAAAGATCGATATAGAGACCACTGATATTTTTGTGAAGAAAGTGGTGTTTAGATGTGAATATCTTGCTAGGATTCAAGAGCAACCCAATTGTACTAAGTGATCATGAGAATGAAATGGATTATGAGTCTGACATTAATAGTTGCACCAGCTTTGAACGCACTATGCGTCATATATTAAGAAAAGGAGACCCTGATAGGGATGAGGAAGCCATTCGTAAGTTTGACCGTGTTAGAGGGCATACTAGAGTTGATATTTATAATGTAGTGATACTGAGCCAGAATAGGATGACCTTAGTCTCAAAGGCTACGAAGATCCACAAGGCAGAGAAAACTAGCTTAATATTTTAATACCGAGGATGATGATGAATTTAAATACGAGCCCTTTACTCTAGAAAGTTATAAGGAATCAAAGAACAAGATTGATAATGTTTCTCTCTAAGATTGTTTCATTATTTATTTATGTTGGGAATATTGTGGGACAAGTCGCCAACGGTAGTTTAAATTTATTGCATAGCGCTTTTATTTTATTTTGGGACAAGTACGTTATTATGGTTTAGAAATTGTTATTAATATTGTTTTGAGGAATAAAATTTTCTTTAGGAAATACAAGTTTCTTTTGAGGAATTAAAGTTAAATATTTAATTATCCAAGTGGTCAATGATTTAGTTTGGGCACGCGAAGAGGAATAATTTCTTTTATTATTATTATTTGTGATGATTGAATTTGATTTGTTTCCCTCGATCGGATGTCCTTTATGTGAATGTCGTTCGCAAATGATAGAGGAGAATTATTTTGCAATGATTGTTGCACCTTTGTAAATGATTTTATGTGAATATTGTTTATTGAGGCGATCTCTATGGTCAAATCAAATATTGCTTGATATAGAATGACATGTAAGTGATGTTTAGAACCTAAGATAGAGTATATTAATTTCAGGTCGTGTTATAGAATGACCAACAATAATGACTTAGTTGTTGCTATTCGCCTCTTGGCGGAAAAGCTGATCCTAGAGAGAACTGAGCGTCCCGATTCTGCTGGGGACATGTTTGAGAGACTAGCCAAAGTTAAGTCACCATACTTTAAGGGGGAAACTGATCTTACTTTTAGAGAACTAGGTTATAGAATTTGAGAAATTGTTTGAGGCTGTGAACTGTCCTTAGAATATGAGAGTGGGTCAAGTTGTCATGTATTTGAAAGATGAAGCTGATTTATGGTGGAGAGAGAATAGAGTTAGGCTTAGCACTGCTGAGGAGATCCAATTAGGATTAGGTGGGGAAACCTTTACATCTTCGGATTGTGTATGGGAAAGATGCTCATATTTATGGTTTGCAGTCTAGAAGGGACAAGAAAAATATTGTTCTTGGGGAGAAAAGAAAAGAGTTTAATGCTGGGGAAAACCAAGGGAATTTCAAGAGGAATATGAATGAAAATGGGAATGGGAATGGATATGGAAACTTTTAAGGAAGGAACAAACAGGGGCACAACAATAGGAACCAATCTGAGACAATGTATCACTGCAAGAGGTGCAACAATAATCACCCTGGTAAGAATTGCAAAGGAGAATTAGTGACCTGCAACTATTGTCAGAAAAGGGGGCATAGGGAGTATGAGTGCTTCACTAAGCACAGAAAGGAACAAAATAGTAATGGAGATGGGAACCAAGTGAGATTTAACCAGTCTGGAGGTCAAAATTCAAAGCCTGGAGGGGCACAAAACAATCAAGAGAACTATAATAAACCTGCAAATGATAACAACAACCAGAATAAGGCTCCAGGAAAACCGTTCATGATGACTAGAAATGAAGCTGAACATTCTGCAGACGTAGTTCATGGTACTTTTTCTATTAACTCCGTGCTAGTTAAAACATTATTTGATTCGGGAGCAACTTATTCTTTCGTTTTGTCATATGTTATTAAGAGTCTGAAGTTAGTAGATTTTGAAATGATTGATTTACCTGTTAGTATACCTACTGGTGTAACCTTAAGGTGTACCAAGTTATTTAAGAACTTTCCTTTGAAGATAAAAGATTGCGTTTCTAACTTGATAGAGTTTAATGGGAAACCTAGATGTAATTCTGGGAATGGATTGGCCAAGTTTTTACAAGGCTAAGGTAGATTGTGAAATTCCGAAAGTAAGTTTAAGGAACCCTATGGGAAGGTTGACCTCATGTGAATGTTTTGAGAAGTCCAAGAACCTTTAGTGATTTCTATAATGCAAGTGAGGAAATTGATGAATAGAGAGTGTGAACTATTTTTCTGTATTGTGCTAGATGTGAGTAAAGAAGTTGGAGTGAAGATCGAGGATGTTCCCATGGTGAATGAATTCGTTGGTGTGTTTCCGAGTGAAATTGCGAGTACGTCACCAGCTAGAGCCCTTGAGTTCACAATAGAGTTGAATCCCGGACCGACACCTATATCCAGAGCACTTGATAGAATGACACCTCCTGAAATGAGCTAATTAAGACAAAGTTGCAAGAGTTGTTTGGTCAAGGAATATATTAGGCCTAGTGCATCACCGTGGGGTGCTCATGTGTTGTTTGTTAAGGAGAAAGATAAGAGTATGGAATTATGCATCGATTTTAGGGAACTAAACACCATCAAGAGAAGTTATCCTTTGCCTAGAATAGATGACATATTGGACAAATTGAATTGGGCGAGTGTGTTCTCGAAGACTGATTTGGGTTTAAAGTACCACCGATTGAGAGTAGCTGGTAAGAATATACTTAGAACCTCATTAGGATTCGTTATTGTCATTAAGGGTTTAGAGTAACGTCTTTTGGGTTAACCAATGCACCTGCCATAATTATGGGTTTGATGAATAAGATTTTCCACGAATTCCGAATTAAGTTCGTTATTATATTGATGATATCCTGACTTATCCAAGGAATGAGAAAGAGCATGACAAACACATGAGGATTGTTTTGGAGACGCTTAGAAAGAATCTAGTTTTATTAAATGAAGTATACAAATCTTGAAGTCATGTGTGTATAAGTGACACCGACGGAAAAGTGAAGATTAAATTGATTGAAAACTACGTTACTTAAGGGAATAAAATTTAGAGAAGATTCGTGTGGTCCAGGATCGTTAGAAATCATTTGTTGTCTTGAAAAGATGGGAATGTATGAATTGGTGGAAGTGCTAAGAGTTAAGACCAAGAGTTATGACATAAGGAGGTTTGGTAAAAAGGAAAAGTTGACCAGAAAGAGTTTCTGTAGATCATGCTAAGATTCAAGCTGTGAGTGAGTGACCTACTCCAAAGAACGTGTCCGATACTTGAAGTTTTCTAAGCCTAGATGACCATTATAGGAGGTTGTGAAAGACTTTTCGAGAGAGCAAAACCAATGACCAACTTGATGAAAAAGGAATAGAATTTCAAGTGAAGTGAGAAATGTGAGGAAGCTTTCTAGATTTAGCTGTTGTCGCGTCAATTGAAACCTTATAAGGCTAATTACCAAACCCATGACCTAGAGTTAACTGTTATGGTGTTATCTACGAATATTTGGAGACATTACCTTTATAGGGCAACATGTAAGATCCTTACCGAGAACAAAAAGGCTGAAATTTTTGCAATAAGGTCCAGTTGAATCTTGGGGACAACATTGAAAATGAATATTGCTTTCCACCCTGCAACCGATAGACAGATTGAGATTACTAACGGAATTTATGTTGAAAACCCGTGTTATTGACTTTAAGGGTAATTGGGAAAATCACCTAGAGTAAAACCACCTAGAGTCGATTGAATTTCTTGCAACAATAGTTACTATGCAAGCTTTAAGATGGCACCTGTTGAGGAATTGTGTGGAAAGAAGTGTAGAAATCCCACTTGCTTCGATTTTAGTGGAAATATAGCATTGGGGACAGGATTCGTTGAAGTAGAAATATCCAAACTTATTCCCTAAGATGAGTTACGAGGGCGTAACTCGTTTTCCTTAAGAGGGGTAGAATGCGATAGAAATTCGCATTTTTTTTACCTATTTTATAGCAATTTTATGCATTTTATGCTTATTTTTAGCAACTTATACATGTTGATGCAAGTAAATAGATTCTCCGCAAAAGAAAATGTGTTCTTGAATATTACAAGTAACTTTTAGTTGGCAAAAGAGTGCACAAGAATGGCACAGAGTATTTCTCCAGTAAGAATAAGTTGAAAACCTTTGAAAAAATGGGTGAATTTTCGTGTCAAGTTTCGGGACGAAACTTCTTTTAAGAGGGGTAGATTGTAATCCCCCGTAAACTTATAGATTTTATTAATATATTTTAACGTATAGTTATTTATATTTTAATAGAATTTACGAATTTTAATAATAAATATATAATTAACGTATATTTATTTAAGTTAATTACATTTTAAATTTTTAACGATTTATGAAATCAAAATAATTTTAGAACTTTACATTGAAACAATTCGTTTTACGAAAACACGTTCGATTGAATTTAATCCTAACCACTTTGGATTCAACAACCTAGATTCTAGTCCTAGTCCAATTGGGCAAAGCCCAATTCAATAAAACCAACTACACTCTTCTCTTTTCTAATTCACGTACAAACCAAACACCCAAAACCCTCCATCCTCATTCAACTCACGTACAACTCAACAACTCTATCCTCTCTTCTCGTCGTTCTCCCTCCCGCCTCCACGTCCGTTGCTGCAGCCACCAAGGCCGTCAGACCACCACCAGCCGTGGCCACTGGTAAGGTCTCACCTCCTTCTCCTTCGTCGTCCTTATCCCTCCTTGTTTTCTTTATTCCTTGCAATTTCTCTCTCCCTTAATGTGTTGCCTTCTTGTAGCCACCACCGAGGACCGTCAGCCACCTTCGTCGTTCCCCTGCACGCTGCGCCGCACCACCCGTTGCTGCTGCCCAGTCGGCCTCCATCCTTCTCCTCCACACACGCAAGCAACTTTTCCCTCTCTTCTGTGTTTCTTGCTCGAACACGCAACCACCATTGCCGACCACCGCGTCGCCCAGCCCTGCCGCCGCCAGGCCCGCTGTCGTGTGTTGTTTACCGCCGGCCAGCACTTCCTCTTCCTCTCTCTTTGGTTAATTTTAAACCCTTAAAACTAATTCATGTTTTAATTATGTTTTATTAATTTAATTTATGTTTTCTTGAATTAAATTTATAGTTTTATGATTTACTTACGAATTTCATATTTATATGTTTGCATAATTAAATTATTAATTTTCAGATTATATAATTTGATTGAAATAAGAGTTTGAATTATTTAAAGTATGAATTTTAAGGGTTTAATGGTTTTAAATTATGGTAGGATGATTGTGGATTATTAAAATTATTGTTGGGATGTTCTAAGCTTGTTACTTTGGTCTTGACGAAGTTTAAACGAATTTATATTGCTGGAAATTTAAAGTATAATGTTTGCGAAGAGTTTTCAACGAATTTCAATCACTAATTCAATAATTATGATGCTAGGAAATCAAATGTGCACGTTTCAATGTTACGGAATGTTCTAAATATGTTTAGGATGTATTTAGAATGCTTTGTTATTGTTGTGAGTGATTAGAAGTTGATTGGGAATATTTGTTGGTTGTTTTAGGCGGAGAATTCTCTTTAGGCGACTTCTGAAAGTGTTAAAGTGGCCTATTAGTTTGTTTACACAAGGTACGTACATACCTGTGTGCTTGGAATGTGTGCTAATTGTTGAAACCATGTTGAATTGTTGATGAACTTGGTTATGTTAATGTTATTGATGAACTTAGTCAGGTTGAAATTGCATGTTTGATACTATTGGATGAGCATATTAAACCTTTATTGCATTTTGAGGATTATAACATGTTAGTATGGAAGATTGATGCAAACATGTTTGATTGGGAACACTAGATTATTCAGTATATAATTCAGATCAGTTAATTGTTGTTCCCTTTTAGCTTTTCACTACTTTATGAGGGCGGAGGACCTTATTTAGTAAGTTGAAACCTTATACCCATATACAGGGGTTGATCAGTATTAAAGAAAAGATTGAAGTTAATTGGAATGAGTCTTGTTTGATGCCTTTGTGATCACTTACTCAATTCCAAGATAAAAACAGTTGTAAATAAATGTGAGTTGCATGCCTTATGTGATTGTTGAGTCATAACAGGGTGTCAATTTGTAAATCATGTAAAGTGAAACTGAGTAGCAATAGCTTTAGACTGTGCACGTCTAAAGTGACGGACAAACAGGAGTTGGGGTTCATGGTGGTAGCCCATGGCCTTTCATTCGGACCGGATTGATCACCGCGTCCTATTTTCAGTCAAACGTTCCTCGATATCGCAGGTCACTGAGGTTACGGAGTCGCGCCCGTACCTCGTCTAGCTAGAAAACTCGGTCCATTGCCTATTTCAATTAAAATAATATTATTGTTATAAAAGTCTAGTCCAGTCTAGCCTAGTCTAGTTAAGTATGGTCGTCAGATTATCATGCTTCGTCTGCCTTAATTATGTTTAATAGTATCATGTTAGGATTATTATTGCTTTAGTATGTAGTACTCAGCTTTGCTGATTACGTGCTTTGTTTGTGTGTGTTGATCATGGCTATGCCTATTGATCCTGTGATGACCCATCTTTGGTGAGCAGTCTCTAAGGATTAATAAGCGTTGCCCATCTACAGGTTCGAAGATGATGCATCATTGGGATCGGGATTAGAGAGCTTGTAGCTCTATTTGTTTAATTAAGTGATTTAATTTGTTAACTTGGATTTGAAATTTGTCGTACTATTTATATTTCCTCATTTTCGTTTATTGGTTTTGGGATTAAACCTGTAATCAATTACCTATAAACCTCAAATTAGTTTTATGTTTTCCGCTGCAAAACTCTGAATAAGCCGTACGTTTTCACACGGGCGATAATACTTTGATAATTCCCCACAGTTATATTTAAAAAAAGGGTTATTTTAGAAAATGGGAATTGTCGGGGTGTTACACTAAAGCCCAAATGGAAGGTTGGCCCAACTTAAATTTGGATTGGAGGAAAATGAATCAAGTTTCAATTGAAACTGATTCTTCTCCTCCTTTTTTTTTGAATGAGGCACGAACAAAGGGGAGGGAGGAGGCACGAAGAGGCAGGGCACGAGGAAGAGGGAGGAAGGAAGGCTGGGGTGGGTGGCTCAACGTCGCGGTGCGCGCGTCGGAGGGCGGCAGTGATGGTGGAGGCTGGGCGGCGGCATGACGGTCAAAAGAAGAGAGATGGAGGTGCGAACAAGGGAGGAAACAGAGGAGTTTGAGGGGCGCTTGTGGCGGTTTTTGGGCGGAAGTAAGGCGGCTTGTCGGGTTATTTAGGAGTGAAAGTTGGCTGGCAAGGTGGTGATGGTGGCTGGAGGTGGTGGTGTGTGGCGTGGGTGGTGCAGCGTGGCAGAGAAGGGGAGGGAGACAGGGGAACGGGGCAGGGGATGCGTGCGGAGGAGGGAGAGGGTGAGGGAGGTGTTGTGGTGGTCGAAGGTGGTTGGGTGGTGTTGGGTGGTGGTGATAATGGTGGTGGACAGTGGTGGTTGCAGTGGTGGCTGACGGTGGTTGTTGGTGATAGTGGGTTTGAATCACAGAAAATCAAGGAGAGTGAGATTGAATTTTGTGTTTTGTTGATTTATTGAAATTGAATTGGAAAATCTGATTTTTGTAAATAGGTAGAGTGAAGAAGAAGGAGAAGTCCTTGGTCTCCAAGGCATGAACTTGGATTGATTTTCAAGGAAAGGGAGGGATGAAACATACGTGGAGAGGAGGAAGAAGAAGAGAAAATGAATTTTTCTCTTTCAAGGGCATTTTCGTAATCACCAAATTAGGCCAATTTCAGAATTTTGTTGCTATTTTTGGAAACTACTAAAAATAGAAATGTTTAACTAAAATAATTTTCATATAAATATCAAAAAATAAATAAATATTTGTTTATAAACTTATCGTTTAAAATAAATCTTAAAAACGTTTAAATTAACGAAATTCGATTATTCGTAATTATTTAAAACAAAATCAAGCTAATAAATATTTTTAATTTTAATAAATCACGTTTAAAATT
Source organism: Spinacia oleracea (assembly GCF_020520425.1). Classification (NCBI taxonomy): domain Eukaryota; kingdom Viridiplantae; phylum Streptophyta; class Magnoliopsida; order Caryophyllales; family Amaranthaceae; genus Spinacia; species Spinacia oleracea. Next base: position 155,538,749 of record NC_079490.1, on the reverse strand, counting down.
TTCGAGGTATTACAGAAGATTTTTTTCGTTTTTTCACAAAATACCTTCAAGGTTTAACTTAATTCACCAAATATGCTCTAGTTTTCAATAATTTACCGTACACCCTGACTTTTTAAAAATTCACCATATACCCATTAGGATATTAAAAAATTCACGACTTGCCCTTATTGCTTTAAGATCGTCAAGTTTCTGTTAGTTTTCACCATCTTCCTTCTCCTATCTCCGTCCAATTCATTTTGTATTACTTTCCAGAATTAAAAACATTACATCGGATCATTATTCAATCAAATTATTCAACAATAATTCATCAAATCATTCTCAACCAAATTAGAATCATTACACTCAATCAAAATCAATTGCATTTTGCATTACTTTTCAGAAATTAATCATCAAGGAATTTAAAGAAATTCATTCAGGATTATCATAGCATTTAAGAAGAATAAGAATTTGTTATTCAAGAAAGCAAATGTCGGTCCATCATCACTGGTGGAGATGGAAAGTCGTCGTTTTACTCATAGTCTCTAAGTTCTTCATCGTCTTATGTTTTCTCTCTCCTCCGTTACCATCTTCTTCCACTTCATTGCCACCGAGTTTGACTCGCTCTCTCTTCTCTCGATTTTCCCTTTTTTCTCGATTTTACTTCGAACATAATTGCAGTGGTTGAATAGGGAAAATCGTGTGTCTATTGGAGCAGAACGGATTGAACTTTTGTAGGTTAGTGTGTTTGATTTTCCATTCAAATCATCATCGGGGAGGAGTTTGATATCAATGTGGTATGGTGTTGGGGATTCGTCCGCCATTGTTGGGGTCTCGAAGTAAGAATTAAGCTTTTGCAATTTGGGGTTTTTTTAGAATTGGTTTTTTGGGTTTGTTTTTTGGGTTTTTAATAAATGGTTTTTTGGGCTTTCAAAAATTTAGCAGAATTGGTTATTTGGTTTTTTTCTCAACAACAATGGAAGTTCTAGTAGTCATTAGCCTTTGTGTTCTTCTGATTTGATGATGGAGGTGGAGAGATAAGAGGAAGAAGATTTTTTTTAAAAAAAACCTAAATTCTAACAGTGACTTGACGGTGGGGTCACTTCGTGAATTTTTAAAACCTCAGGAGTATATGATGAATTATTGAAAACACGAGGGTATTTGGTGAATTAAGTTAAAGCTCGAGGATATTTGGTGAAAAAACCATTTTTTTAATAGGTGAGAGTAAGAAGTATAAACATGCACATATGACATGCTTTTTATTTAGGAAAAATTACTTTAAATAATCCGACCTTTCGACGATTTCCTGTTAATAATCCAACATTTGGATTATTATCTAATAATCTAACATTTGCACCCCATCAACTTTTATTGCACCCAACAGGTCACCAACCTGATACAACAGGTTACCCATACACGTGTAATGCAATAATTTGTTCTAAGTTTTTTGTTTTTTCTTTCATCTTCCTTCTTAATTTTTTTCCTATCATCTTCCTTGCTCCTGCAACTGGTAGATTCCTTATCTCTCTCCTCTTTCCTTAATGTTTTTGTTGTCTTTAATTTATCCTCCATTCCTCCTCCTTCCCCATTTCTGCATTTCATTAATTTGTTCATCCCATCATCTCTTTCTTCCCAAAATCAAAGGATCCGGCCCAATCCATATAACATCAATTTCACTCAAAAAATCATACTCCAAGCTTTCCTCAACATTTACCCCCCTTTCCCCACAACTCCGTCTATCTGAACCTTTTAGTTGTCCAATTTTTTGTGATCGATTCCATCAATTGCAAAGGAACCGGTAACATCATACTCAACGACTCGCGTAATCCTAGATTGAATATCTAAAATGATTATGATTCGTGGTTTATTGCAAGTGTGAAAAACTCATAATCAATCACAAAAAAAAGCACCATCCATTTCAGTTTATTTTTTGAAGAAATCAACAACATAAAAGAACTTACAAAGTTTATTTGGTATTAGAGATAGATAATGAAGAATTGACGAATTTCTATTGAAATTTTATAAACCACTGAGTATGAGCAAGGATATCTATGATTATATAAAGAACGGAAATGTGAGATCGAATGGGTGGGAACTGGGAAATGGAGATTTCAAGGTAGGCCAATTGGGTTCATACATATATGAAGGTGCAAATGCGGGTAGGCTGCAATGTTAACTAACCACCCTTGCTTCTGTCACCTCCTTTATTTGGTTATAATCAATCCACACCATCTCAGAACAACCCATCAAAAAGTCCATAAAATCAAACAAAACCCAGTAATTAACTCTTTTCTAAAATTTACAAACCTAAAAATGAATTACCCAAAAAAAAAAAAGATTTGATTTTTATAGAAATTAAGGAAAAGAGCTAGGAATTTAACTTATTGTAGGATAGAGATGAAAGAATTGATTGTAGGGGAGAGAGAAAATGGTCTCCAAGAAGAATAGGGAGGAAGAGGAAGGAGGTAGAACGCTGAAAAATGGAGGGAGCAGAGGGGGAAGGAGAAAGAACAGAGAAAGGAGAGGAAAAAAAAAGTTACCCTCTTACCCGGTTACCGGTCAAATAGGTGCAACAAAAGTTAATGGGGTGCATAAGTTGGATTATTATATAATAATTCAAAGGTTGGATTATTAACGTAAAATCGTCAAAAGGTTGGATTATTTAAAGTAATTTTTCCTTTTATTTATTTATTTATTTATTTATTAAGAAGAACACAATTACAAAGGTAAACAACAAGCTAGAAAAACAAATAGTTGGAGTACATAAAAATTATTTCGAATTCTATAAAGTTATGAGATGATGTATAGAGAATGTGCGATATGAACTTACCTCGATTCTTCAATGGACCTTAATCAAAGAAGAGTAGACAAAGTTATGTAATAGGACCATATAATAATGACTATTTGGAAAAATGAGAAAAAACTGAAATGAAACCTCCTGAACCCCCTTGCTCCAACCTCGCTCGACCATCCATGGCTATCATCGTCTACCTCCTCAACATCTTCACCAATAACCGTTGCTCCAGCTTTAGGTAACTCCAGCAAGTCCGGCAGCCAGAATATTGACCAAGCCTCAGGCCATCCTAACCCCCATCAACAACCCCAACCCATGAATGTAGACTCACAGAAACAACCCCAGAAATTATCCATCAAAGACATCTTAACCTCAACACTTCCAGCCATCTCCAGCAACACCACCCCCAACCAGCCCACCCTCATACCTCCAAGGGGTTTTGACGCATCTACGGATGTGATTATTCCGCTCTCCCCAAAATTTCTACAAGCCATCCAAAACCCTTGGAAATCAACGATTATCATAAAGGTCATGGGTACCTCCTTTGCCGCTGACTTCCTCTCGGAACAACTCAAGAAATTGTGGAAATTGAAAATGGTACCAATTCTAATAGGATTGGGGAAAGGCTTTTACTCGATTAAAATACCTATTATCAAAGGAGCAAACAGGCTCCTGAAAGATGGATTGTGGTTTATCAACGAATTCTTCCTATCCATAAGGCGATGGGAACCGGAATTCCACCCTTCAAGAGCCAAAGCCCAAGCCATACCAAAGTGGTTTGACCTGCCAGAATTACCGGTTGAATTCCATAGGTTGGACGTGCTCAAATCAATCGGAGATGCTATTGGAAAATATTCCAAGACTGATTTCTAAGGTACGGAACTTAACAGAGCTTCGTATGCACGCATCTTCTGCCAAGTGAACGAAGATAGAGTGGTGCATTCCTCTATCTGGATCAAAAACTTCAAAAAAACCCTAATCGACGCTGTCTTCTACAACAAATGCACCGGATGCAATAATCCTGACCTACCAAACCACCACTGCCCTCCTAAACCACCGAGAAGAACCAACCGAGTGATACCCGCAAAACACTATGTCGGAAAATCCAAACTCACCGGAAAGAGAAGGGTGGAAGAAGGTCACAAAAAATGAAAAAAACAGAGACAAGGACCAAAAGTGATAACAAAAATAAAACCAGCAATTGGCGGGAAATTTCCCGAAAAGGAAACTTGAACTCGGAAATCAACTCGGTGAGTCATGACTTGAGTGTGACACGTGTCGAAAGCATGATACAAACCAACCCACCCCAGTTATACCCAAAAGGTAAAAACACAAATTTACCCCACCAGAACCCACCTTCCTTTTCCTTCACCGCCATCCAAATTCCACCCACCAACCCACATGAAAACACCAACCCTGTGCCGGCCAACCTAGCGTCGTCCACCACCAAAAATCACATCTATATACCACAATTCTCATCATTAATTCTTCTTCCTCCCATCATCTCACTGGATCTACCATGCAAGACTCCCACCACCACACTCAAGCCCACCAAACCCAATTCATGTTTACTTCTCAAGGGAAGAGGAAATAATGTACTACGCCTTATCCCCCCTATGGACCCAACATGAGTTTTCTCCAAACGAGGTTCACTACTATAGACCACCAAAGAACCCATCAGATCCACCAACGAGGATGAGCTCGGCGGTGATGAGAAGAATCATCCGCGAACCACACACTGTTCCAGCGCATCTCTCCAATCTTCTGATGACGTGACCACCGATAAAAGAACCGCCAATCCTACCCGACCTATTGAACCTGGTGCCCGCGCATTTCACTAATCTCTCGGATTCGGAGGAAATGCAGGGAGCGGCGCCGGTAGTCCTTAAATGGGCGTTGATACGCAACACAGCAATATTCCTCCGGGGGAAATCATTCCGCCACCCCTAACCCAATTATGCGACCCGGCCCCGATTCTCCCTCCCTTGAGGGAAATTTGTATGTTGACCCTACCCTTCCTCTCTCTCTCTCTCTCACCTTGGAGGGGTGGTCCAACCAACTCAAAATGTTGAGGACGGCCTACGGGTACAACCAAGTAGGGCTGACTGCAAAAACAGACTCCAAGATAGGGAGATCGAGCCTCCTAACCCGAATCCAAATATCTTGCAACGACCATTTACTCTACATCAAAGAGTCGGGGAAGACAATAGATATCCGGGAAACGACTCAATGGATGGAGAGGTACAATCTCTTTGCAACACCACTAGTGCTTAAATCCATGACCACATTAGCATGGAATGCAAGGGGTGTCTCCCGCCCTTCATTCAAAGGGAACCTAAATCACCTAATCCATTGCCATAAACCCGAGGTTATTGTTGTTACGGAGCTGTGTACTGGTCGGAAGAATGTGGAGAAGATCTTGAGGAGTATTTCGTATGAGTGTTTCGTATGATAACTTTGAGATGGTTGAGCCGATTGGAGTTGCAGAGGGTATCCTTGTCCTCTGGAACTCCACCGATGTCGCCTTTACGGTGATCAGGAAGAGTAATCAGATGATGAATAGGGTGATTCAGGTATGTTCTTCCTCAAATATTTTTATTTGTCAGCTATTTATGCTAGCCCGGGGTTTAAAGATAGGAAATTTGCGTGGGAGGAGCTCCGTGTTTTCTCTCAATAAATTACAGGTCCATGGTTGACAATTGGGCACTTTAATGAAATAACCTCTCTTGTGGAAAAGTTTGGGGGGAAACATCCAAAAATGCATAAATTACAAGCTTCCTTAATTGCATTCATGACTGTATTTTAATTGATGCGGGTTTTAATGGTCAACGCTTTACCTGGAATAACCGTAGAAAATTGACACCCATTTTTGAAAGGCTAGACCGTGCTCTTTATAATTCTGATTGGTTGTCCATGTTTCTTGCGTCTAGTGTTACCCATCTCCCTAGCCTTCAACCAGACCATAACCCCATTATACTCCGAACCATCAAAGCCATTACCTTTCTTGCTTCCTTCAAATTCAAACCATCGTGGACTTTTGACCCAACCTTTTCTAATTTGATATCTACCGAGTGGTCCAAAAAATTGGGCCCTTTGATTCTAGGGTCAGAGACCTGCGCCCACCAATCTCAAATTAGGCTAAGTCTACTTGTAACACCCTAATAATTCCTTGTTTTTATAAAAAAAAATCTAACTTAAAACAAAGGAATTACCAAGATATTACTGCCACCGTGATAACGGCTAAGGTTATTTACCAGAATTACGCAGCGAAATTTTACTAACTTTCAAACATAATAAATAGTTAATGGTCGTTTAACAACTTGGAACCACTAAGGCCCAAAAACCAAACATTAAATAGTTTTGAAATCTATTAACTAAAGTTTAGATAAATATTGTAGTCATGACTAGAAAATAAATGTAGAGTTTATAAATACGGAAGAGAAAACAGTCTCTCAAACACAATCCCATGATAACTTCTCCCGCAAGTTATCTCTACAAACTTGTTTATTAAAATCTACTCCCCAACAACGCAAATGCAATGATGGATCATCATAGGGTCACTAAGGCAAAGGCCATGACCGAAAGAAACAAAAAGCTGAGTACGAATAAGCTAGAACGAAATCCTAGTCTAATATGCTTTACTCAACAATATGATAATCCACATGCAAAAGCCATTTAATAACAAGTAATCGCAGAGACAAGACTCGACACTTGACACGACTCTTGACTCACAGATTAATAAGAATTAGCTTCGAACGGGTAAAAGAAAATATCCATAAAAGAAAAGAAAATGGTGATGGAAGCCAACCATACACTAAAATAAGTAAAGGTCAGACTCCTACCGACAGTGGGGACATACCGACGGAATTCCAGTGCATAAAAGAATAAAAGAAAGAATGAAACAATGGCTTGTATCATTCAAGGAGCAGAAGTTTTCCGGCTAATGGATAGTATATGTTGTTGGAATGTCCAAGGGATCAACAATAAGACCAAGAAAGGTGAGGTTAGGAATCTTCTATTTTCCAATCATGTTGGTCTGTTTGGTCTCTTGGAAACCAAGGTAAAGCTAGGGGGTTTCCCTAGTGTTTACCAGTCCATTTGTGAGGGTTGGGGCGTCTCAACCAATATTCAGCATATCTCTACTTCCAGAATCATTGTGGGATGGAATCCTATTCGGTTTTATGTCAATATTGTTGAAAATTCCAGTCAGTTTATTCATTGCTTGGTTTCTTGTCTCTCTTCTTCTATCAGCTTCTTCTGTACCTTCATTTATGCCTCTAATGACCTGAATGATAGATACAAGTTGTGGGATGATTTAATTAGAATTGGGGATAAGATCTCTTTTCCTTGGATTGTGTGTGGGGATTTCAATAATCCTTTGAACTTTGGAGATAGATTGGGAGCTCCCATTTATGCTGTTGAAATTGAGGGTTTTAAAAATTGTGTTGGCCTGTGCGGGCTCTCTGATATTAAATCTGATGGTTGCTTTTTCACTTGGAATAATAAGCAAAGTGGTGGTGCTAGGGTCTTTAGTAAAATTGATAGAGTTTTGGGAAATGATGAATGGATGTCTAGTTTTCCAGATTCTCTTGCTCAATTTCTCCCCGATGGTCTCTTTGATCATTGTCCTGCTATTGTTTGTACTCAGAAACTTCTCCCCTCGGGTAAGAGACCTTTTAAGTACTTCAACATGTGGGGTCTTGACCCTTCTTTCTTAGACAGAGTTAAGGAGAGTTGGGATGTTCCCTTATATGGTGTCCACATGTACCAGTTGGTCTCTAGACTCAAAAGGTTAAAACATGTTCTAAAATTGTTAAACAGGGATAGTTTTAGTGATATTCAGAGAGTTGAGAATGAGGCTTTGCTTCATTTAAGGGATTGCCAAGAGAAACTGCATGCTTCTCCTGGGGATCCTTCTATATGTCTTCTCTTGAGTCTGCTGCTGCTGAGAGCTATAGAGTTTCCCATACTGATTTCCTTAGCTTCTTGAGGCAAAAAAGTAAACTTCATTGGTTAAAAGATGGTGATGCGAACACTAGTTTTTTCCATCGAAGCATTAAGTTGAGAAGACAGTTTAATAGCATCCATTCTATCCAAGATGGAAGTGGAATTTGTATTCAGTCCCCTGATGGGGTTACCAATGCTTTTGTCATGTATTATAAATCCTTGTTGGGGGCCACCCTTGATCATAGAGAACCTGTGAGGGTTTCTGTGGTTCAATTAGGCTCTATTGTTCCTGATTCTTTGCATGCTGTTCTCTGTGCTCCTTGCTCTGATGTGGATATCCAGAAAGCTATGTTCTCCATTGATGGGAATAAAGCTCCAGGTCCTGATGGCTTTACAAGTCAATTTTTCAAGGATTCTTGGTCTGTTGTTGGTCCTGATGTTTGTAATGCTGTGAAGGATTTCTTTCTTAGTGGGAAACTTTTGAGAGAAATCAATGCCACCAGCATTACGTTGGTTCCTAAAAGCTCTCACCCTACCTCTGTGATGGATTTTAGGCCTATTTCTTGTTGCTCTATGTTGCTCAAGTGTATCTCAAAGCTGTTGTGCTCTAGATTACAATTGGTTTTGTCTGATGTTATTGCTCCTACTCAAGGGGCCTTTGTTGCTGGCAGGAAGATTGTCTAAAATATTTTAGTGTGCCAAGATATTGTTAAAAGGTACACTAGGAATATTGGGTCCCCTAAGTGTATGATGAAAATCGATCTTAGGAAAGCTTATGATTCTATTTTATGGCCGTTTGTTGAGGAAATGTTGCTTGCTCTTAATTTTCCTAAGCAAATGGTTCTTTGGATCATGTCCATTGTCTCCTCCCCCATGTTCTCCATTTCTATTAATGGATCTTTGAACGGTTTTTTCCCTGGCAAACGTGGTCTTAGGCAAGGGGATCCTCTTTCTCCCTTGTTGTTTGTTATCTATATGGAATATTTGTCCAGATTGCTTATGTTTGTGGGTGGGAAACCTGAGTTTTCCTTTCATCAAAGTTGCAAAAATATGAAGTTGAACCATCTTTGTTTTGCGGATGATTTGCTTCTATTTTGCAAAGGGGATGTCCAATCAGTTAGGTTGTTACTCAGTGCTTTCTCTACTTTTTCTGCCTCTTCTGGTTTACAGGCTAATGAGGCCAAGTCTTCTATTTATGCTGCCAATGTGAAACCTGATGTGTTAGATGATTTGGTCTATCTGTCCAAATTCAAGCTTGGTAAATTGCCCTTTAATTACCTTGGAGTCCCTATTTCTTCTAAAAAGTTGAATGTGAAGGATTGTGATATTTTGGTTGATAAAATCACCTTAAGAGTGAGATCTTGGGGCTCTAAGTCTCTCTCTTATGCTGGCAGAGTGCAACTTGTGAATTTTGTGCTTCTTTCAATGCATTCCTATTGGGCTAGTATTTTTATCTTGAAGGAAATAATGCCCTTGGTCAAAGTATGCATTCTATGTTAAGTCTAATAAGTGCGGTTCAGTATTAATTAACAAGTTAATAATTCAGTGAGATCAAGTGAGCTGAATGCCTAGCTAGAGGCCGCTTCAGTTCAAGTGGAATTAATGATATTAATCCACAGGTTACTCTTGACTGAACCCGTAGGGTCACACAAATAGTACGTAAACGGATCAAGTATTTAATGGCATTAAATACTCCATCTATGGATATTCGGAATCGACGGATCTTGGTTTCAGTGGGAGCTGAGATCGTCACAGGCAAGAAATGAATGCTCCGGAAACGATGATATTGCCGGAAACGGAAATATGGATCGTATCGGAAATATAAATATTATCCAAGTCGTAGATGTTGCCGGAAACGGAAACATGGTACGTATCGGAAAATATTATCGGAAATGGAAATATTGCCGGAATCGGAAATATTGCCGGAAACGGAAAAATTGTCAGAATCGGAAATATTATCGGAATCGGAAAATAATTCCGGAAACGGAAATATTAAATATTTGTTCGAAACGGAAATTAATTCCGGAATCGGAAATATTAAATATTGTTCGTATCGGAAATGAATTCCGGAATCGGGAAATTAATCGGAAGCGTATTGTACGAATTAGCATCGGACGAGGCCTGCCAGACGAAGGCCCAGCACGAAGCCGGGCCATCGCCCAGCAAGCCAGCGCGCCACAACGCACCAGCCAAGGCTGCGCCAGGCCCACCGCAAGGCAGGCCCAGCGCGCGCCAACGCTGCGGCAGCGTGTGGGCCTCGTGGCAATGGGCTGCGAGCTCGCGGGCTGCGCGCGCGCGCATGGCGCCTCTCGTGGGCTGCTGTGCGTGCGTGTGTGTGTTGGTGTGCTATACGAATCCTAAAGCTATCAGGTTTCGACATATGATTAAATTCCTAAACCTAAAAGGATGAATTAATTAAATAAGAATTCTATTAGGATTCTAGTTTAATTAATTCGTATCCTAATAGGATTACAATTCCCTTTCCATACCTCTATAAATAAAGGCCTAGGGTCATTATTTTGTATAGAGTATTCAAGTATTCAAAGTGATTTTTGAGAGCAAAAATTCAGTCATACAATTGCCTATATTAGCCGAAAATTCTAAGTACCTTAAGGGCGATCCTAGTTGATCAAGCTTAAGGCGGATCCGGACGTGCTGTGGACTATCTACGGAGGGACGACACTTGGAGTCCTAAAGACTTGTTCTTGTTCGGTTCGGGCGCAGCTAGGGAAGGCACTCAACAAAGTGTATGCATCTAAACTATGCTAAATGAGTATGTGTAAATAATATGCTTTCCTGGCTTTATGGTTTTTCCGCATGATTTATGAATTGTCATATGTATCATAACCTAACAGTGGTATCACGAGCCTCTTATTATTTTCATAATCTAAATTGCATGAACATGGTTAAATATTACAAATTTGCTAGAATTAAAAGGGTGATTAATTTTCGTAATTGTTAATTAATTGCAAATTGCGTTTATTTAATTATACGTACGCAGTTTTTCGGCAGTTTCTTCGTTACTCATCCAAATCGAGTGATTTTTGTGTCAATTCCGCATGTAAAAGGCATTCTAAAATTTTGACAAAAATAATATTTTTCGGCCGAACCCAGAATTCTCAAATTCGAAGCCTAACTATGACTTTTCGGAGGTTTTAGTTTTTCGAATGCAAAATTTCGTAATTTTAAGATGTTAAATTAAATATTTGCGATTCTTGTTGATAAATCTTGAATTTTTGATTGACCTACTGTATATGTTTAACAAGTTTGAATGCCTAGCCTTGTTAATTATGCAATCTAATTTGTAATTATGATTAATTTGTTGAAAATTGGAATAATTTAGAATTAATTTGATTTTCATAATTAGTTATAATTTAATTAGATACCTATGATTAAAAACCACCATAAAAGTTGTAAATTTATGTTAAATTTTAAATTTTTATGACCTAGACTTGAATCCATGTTAATCGGAAATCAGTTAAATAATAAATTTTCGATTTTTCGCCCTAAAATTATGAAATTAATATTATTTATTAATTTGTCATTAATTTTGAATATAAATTTTAAATTTTTATGCGATTCGCTCATATAACTTGCACGCACAAAGCAATGGACGCTACGTGTTACCCTTAAGGGGTGTTGTATAGTGCGGGCATGTGACGACGAGCAAGGGAGCTCGTCGCCCATGCGGTACGAATGCAATGAGCAAGGCCATGGTGCACGAGCGCAAGGCAGCAGCCCTGCCTTGTGTCGTGGGCTGTGTGCGATGGGCGAATGGGCGAGGGCGAGAGCAAGGCACGAGCAGTCGCGTGTGGGCAGCAAGCGAGCTGCGCCACAACGCGCACTGCCTCGCGCAAGCATGCGGAGCCTCGCGCGCAGCGAGCGCTAGTGTGCGTGCGACGAGCGCTGCGCTCAGCGATGGCGTGCAGCGTGCTTGTTGCGACGTGCGACGAGCGCTGCGCCCAGCGATGGCGAGCAGCTTGCTTGTTGCGACGTGCGACGAGCGCTGCGCCAAGCGATGGGCTGCGGCAGCACGTTTGTTGCGTCGAGCGCTGGCGCGCGCAGCGAGCACCAGCTCGCGTGATGCCTTGCGATGGTGAGCAGCAGCGATGCGACGCAGCGCATGGGCTGCGCGCACATGGCCAGCGATGGCTGTGTGCGTGTGGCCCATGGGCGTGCGTTGCGTGGGATTGTTGCGTTGCGATTAGATCGTTTTGAAATTTTAATTTGAAATTTTCAGTTTACGTAATTTTAATTAATTTTAAAATTAATAATTTAAATTATTTTCTTGGATTTTAATTTTGAATATTGTAATTATAATAAATTTTATTTATTCTAATTATTTTACTAAAATTAAAATCATGAATTAATTTAAATACGACTGAAATTAAATTAAACTTTTTGGATTCAATTATAAATTTATATGAGCTTTAAATTTTAATTAAATTTGTATGTTTCCGGTTAGACTAGAAATACATTTTTATGTTTAAAATTAGTAAAGCATATGAATTTATTGGTTTAAGTGGGAGCTCTTTTTAGTCATAAACTCTTGATTAGGTCTACAAATCCTTAAGGTTAAAACAACTTGATTAGAATTAATAAGGACTGAATAATTTGTAGATTATTGGTGCCCTTGATTAATTGCTGCAAATGTTTATGTGATGCATAATGTGTTTTACTAACCAGCTATGTGGGCCATTCATGATAATGAATGGGTGAATGATATATATTGTATATGTACTGTTTTGCAGGTTATGAAGTGACTAGTATGGCCCAAATAGGATAGAAAATATGGTCTGCGTACCATTAATTTGAATGTAATTGGTCTAAAGTACCAAAGTTGTTTTTCAATTCAAATATGGTCTGCGTACCATCAAATAGTTGTAATTAGTTTTAATTATAGCTTATCCTATTTGAAGAAAATGGTGCCTCCCACGGAGATTTTCAAGACGGACTTTGAAGTTAAAGCTTCAAGATGAAGTCGGGCCATACTAGATCACATTTATCTTATGCATGTTTTAAGTTATTTATTGCTTTTAAATATGTCTTAAAATGCATGAGATCAAAAGCTTGATTATGTTGCATGATTAAGGATTTTAGTTCACTTAAAATCTAACCAACATAGTAAGAGCCTTAAGTTCCAAACTTAAAAATTGAGTTAAAAGGTGCCATGCCAAAATATACACTTGCTTGGATATCCTTTACATCAATCTAGTAATAGTTTTCGCTCAGCGAGGTGTTACTTATTGGTCCTAAAGGGGCAAGGTACACAAATAATTGTGAGTACATGTTAGTTTTGGTGAAACTCAACGATATAAGTAAGGAGTCCTTTTATGTCGTGGCAAAATCGATAGGTTTACCTAATAAGTTCTTAGACGTACCTATCAACCAAGAATAGTTTCTAGACTATTAGCAAAAGGCTTTTGCTTACCTAAGATGTTTTAGGATTAAGTCGACAAACTGTGCTTAGTTCTTCAATGATTTTAGGATCTTGGAATCATTTTATTCACACCTGCCGGAACACATAACTTGAATAAAATGCTTAATGAACATTGAATTATGCATGTATGCTAGAATTTAAGTTTATTAAGAGAAACTGTGAATGGTTATTTATTTGTTTATTCTTTACAATTGTAGTTTTAACTATGGCAAACAACAATCAAAACATCATCATGGGTTCTGAGCTTATGGTCAAGCTGAACCTGGCAAATTTTCTTGAATGGGAAGCTAAGCTAGTTGAAATAGTCAAACTCAATGGACTTGAGTATGTACTATCACATCCCATGCCAAGCTACTATGCCAGAGACATGACCCCTGAGAGATTTTACGCCTGGGATGCGGATCTCAAAAAGGTTATGAGTCTCATGCTGAACAATTTCCCTGATGATTGGGCTAGAAGGTTTGTAGCCTATGAACCTTTTACGCTCATCAAGAATCTGAGGGATATCTGTCGTGGAAGCACGGAGGACATGGACCTGAACGTCCATGAGTTGATTGAATCAATGTCTGGTCTAAAGGTTAGTTCTCCCAACAGGTGTTATAGGATGGAAGTCCAAGAAACACATGTTCAGCTCCTTCGCATTAAACAGAGGGTAGGCGTCCCACTAAGGTTCCATGTGGATCTTATGCGTTCATACTTTGATCGCCTAAGTCTACTAGGAACACCAATAAGAGAAAGGATGGCAGTCTCTATCTTGCTCAATTCACTACACAATGGGTTTGGTCGCTTCAAGCAACTATACCTAAGTGAACCAAGAGAAGAAACAGTTGCAGAATTTGTTCACCTTGTCAGAAAGGCTGAAATAATACTGGACTGTGAAGCCAAAGATTTACTCAAGGCTAGAAAGAGACCGTTCAAGAAAAGTGGAAAGTCCAAGGGCGATGCTAAATCAAAGCAGGACAAGTCCACATCAAGCTGTCTTTATTGTGATGGAATAGGCCATTACAAAAGAGAATGTCCAAAGCTAAAGGAAGATCAGAAGAACGGAACAGTCGTTCCATCTTCAGGTATTTTCGTTATAGACTGTATACTTGCTAATTCAACTTCTTGGGTATTAGATACAGGTTGTGGCTCACACTTATGTTCCAATCCACAGGGACTAAGAAGAAGTAGAAAGTTAAGCAAGGGTGAAGTCGACCTACGAGTGGGAAATGGAGCACGGATTGCTGCATTAGCTTTAGGAACTTATTATTTATCGTTGCCCTCCGGGCTAGTTTTGGAACTGGAAGAGTGTTTCCATGTTCCAAGTCTTACTAAAAACATCATTTCTGTTTCTTGCTTAGATGCTAAGGGATTTTCCTTTTTAATAAAAGACAATAGTTGTTCGTTTTATTTCAAAGAGATGTTTTATGGATCTGCTAGATTAGTCAATGGACTTTAATTATTAGATCACGACAAACAAGTATATAACATAAATACCAAAAAGGCCAAAAAGGATGATTCAGATCTCACCTATCTGTGGCATTGTCGATTAGGCCATATAAACTTGAAACGCTTAGAAAGACTTCAAAATGAAGGAATTCTAGAACCATTTGACTTAGAGGATTATGGTAAATGCGAATCATGTTTACTTGGCAAAATGACAAATCAACCTTTCTCTAAAGTTGGAGAAAGAGCAAATGAACTATTGGGTTTAATCCATACAGATGTATGTGGACCAATGAGTACAAATGCTAGAGGTGGTTTCAGCTACTTTATCACTTTCACTGATGACTTCAGTAGATATGGTTATGTCTACCTAATGAAGCATAAGTCTGAATCCTTTGACAAATTCAAGGAATTTCAGAGTGAAGTAGAGAATCAATTAGGCAAGAAGATTAAGGCACTGCGGTCTGACAGAGGCGGTGAATATCTGAGCTATGAATTTGATGACCATCTGAAAGAATGTGGAATTCTATCAGAATTGACTCCTCCTGGAACACCACAATGGAACGGTGTGTCGGAACGGAGGAACAGAACCTTGCTAGACATGGTCAGGTCAATGATGGGTCAGGCCAAACTTCCATTAGTATTTTGGGGACATACACTAAATACAGCTGCACTCACTATAAATAGAGCTCCGTCTAAAGCTGTCGAAAAGACTCCATATGAATTATGGTTTGGAAAGCCTCCAAATGTGTCTTTTCTTAAGATTTGGGGATGTGAAGTATACGTCAAACGATTAATTTCAGACAAACTTCATCCAAAATCTGACAAATGTATCCTTGTGGGCTATCCAAAGGAAACAAAGGGGTATTACTTCTACAATACATCTGAGAACAAGGTGTTTGTTGCTCGAGATGGTGTCTTTTTGGAGAAAGATCACATTTCCAAAATGACAAGTGGGAGAAAAGTAGACCTCGAAGAAATTCGAGTCGAACAACAAACTCTAGAGAATGCTCAAGATGACATTCAGGATGAAGCTCAGAGATCTTTAGAAGAATCTGGTAAAAATCATGGTCAATCTTGAAATGTTACCCCGCGTAGATCGCAAAGATATAGATCTCAACCGGAAAGGTACTTAGGTATTTTGACGAACGAGAGCTATGACGTTCTATTACTTGAAAGTGATGAACCTGCGACTTACAAACAAGCTATGACGAGCCCTAGCTCCAAGTAATGGCAAGAAGCCATGCAATCTGAATTAGACTCCATGTCTGAAAACCAAGTATGGGATTTGGTCGATTTGCCAGATGGCTACCAAGCCATTGGAAGCAAATGGGTTTTCAAACTGAAAAAGGACAAGGATGGGAAACTTGAAGTTTTCAAAGCTAGATTGGTTGCAAAAGGTTACAGGCAAGTCCACGGTGTGGATTACGATGAAACCTTTTCACCAGTTGCAATGCTAAAGTCTATTCGGATAATGTTAGCAATCGCTGCATATTACGATTACGAAATATGGCAGATGGATGTCAAAACTGCTTTCTTAAACGGCGTTTTAACAGAAACTGTGTTTATGACACAACCTGAAGGTTTTGAGGATCCAAAGAATGCTAAAAAGGTATGCAAGCTAAAGAAGTCAATCTACGGATTGAAGCAGGCATCCAGAAGCTGGAATATACGTTTTGATGAAGCAGTCAGTGACTTTGGTTTCATCAAGAACGCAGACGAATCTTGTGTATACAAGAAGGTCAGTGGGAGCAAAATTGTTTTCCTAGTATTATATGTCGACGACATATTACTTATCGGAAATGACATTCCTATGTTGAACTCTGTCAAGATTTGGCTTGGGAAATGTTTTTCGATGAAAGATCTAGGAGAAGCACAGTACATATTGGGCATCAAGATTTACAGAGATAGATCTAAAAGGATGATTGGACTTAGTCAAAGCACTTATATCAATAAGGTGCTTGATAGGTTCAAGATGGCGGACTCCAAGCGAGGCTACCTACCCATGTCTCATGGAATAACTCTAAGCAAGACTCAGTGCCCAAAAACACTTGATGAGCGTAGACGAATGAATGGGATTCCATATGCATCATTGATTGGTTCAATAATGTATGCTATGATATGTACACGCCCGGATGTTGCGTACGCACTCAGTGCTACGAGCAGATACCAGTCAGACCCAGGAGAGGTGCATTGGACTGCTGCCAAGAATATTCTGAAGTACCTGAAAAGGCACAAAGATGACTTCCTGGTCTATGGTGGAGATGATGAATTAATTGTTAAAGGCTATACAGACGCAAGTTTCCAAACCGACAAAGATGATTTCAAATCACAGTCTGGGTTTGTCTTTTGCCTCAACGGAGGTGCAGTAAGCTGGAAAAGTGCTAAGCAAAGCACCATTGCGGATTCTACAACTGAAGCGGAGTACATTGCTGCACATGAAGCAGCAAAGGAAGCTATATGGCTAATGAAGTTCATAGGTGAACTTGGTGTAGTCCCCTCCATTAAAGGACCAATAGCCCTGTATTGTGATAATAACGGAGCTATTGCACAGGCAGGAGCCTAGACACCACCAAAGAGTCAAGCATGTACTTCGTAGATTTCACCTTCTACGAGAGTTCGTTGAAAGAAAAGAAGTCGAGATAAACAAGATTGGAACTGATGACAACCTATCAGATCCATTGACTAAACCTCTGCCGCAGGCGAAGCACAACTCGCACACTGCAGCTATGGGAATCAAGCATATTGGAGAATGGCTTTGATATCCCTGTTTAATGTTTTAAAGTTTTAGAGTTTAAATCTTTGTAAAACATTATTGGTTAATCATTCACAACAAATGAAAAGAATTCATTTTTCCATTTAATTTGTGGTTTATTAAATGATGAGTCCCTTCAATTTGACGATATATTCAAGATAGACTGTCAGGAAAATTCCTGTGACTAAGAAATGTCTATCAAGTGAACTTGAATGTCAAAGGTTGAAAATGGTCCCTAGTCGGAGTTTTCTATAAAATTGGACGCATAGAAAACGTTAGACGATTAGAATGCAAGATGACTAGTAGTTCTGTTTCTTGAACTATGTGGACATGGCAATGTCATAATCATTTGCATAGATACTTACTTTGGGAAGACTAGTATCGGACAAGACCTATGAAACTTTACTGTAAGAGATGAAAATCTGTCATAAGTAAATTTCATTAAAATTATTAGACACTAAATCCTCAATACCTGAGTGATTTGAGATAACTTGTTTGAGAACTGGTTGCTTTGACGTTGACCAACCGTCGCACCGTAAAAGGAGGCTATAAAGGCAACGCTCAGGTAATCACTTATCAAACGAAGTCTAATCTCAAGATCGCAAGATTGGGATTGTCCTCCCATAAATCGGGATGAGATGCTTAAAAGTTGTACAAGGCCACTCGGAGAGCTAGAAACTGTGAAATGCATGGCCGTGCTCGGATGAATCATAGGCTATGATTATCTGTCTATTTGATCAGTTGAACTCTGAAACCGAGGAACACCTCTGGACATAATAAGGATGGAAACTCTTACCTTATGTTCAAGAGCAAGCATCGAGCGACAAAGGAATTAGGAAATGCACACTTGTCCCTAAGGACAAGTGGGAGACTGGAGGAAATAATGCCCTTGGTCCAAGTATGCATTCTATGTTAAGTCTAATAAGTGCGGTTCAGTATTAATTAACAAGTTAATAATTCAGTGAGATCAAGTGAGCTGAATGCCTAGCTAGAGGCCGCTTCAGTTCAAGTGGAATTAATGATATTAATCCACAGCTTACTCTTGACTGAACCCGTAGGGTCACACAAATAGTACGTAAACGGATCAAGTATTTAATGGCATTAAATACTCCATCTATGGATATTCGGAATCGACGGACCTTGGTTTCAGTGGGAGCTGAGATCGTCACAGGCAAGAAATGAATGCTCCGGAAACGATGATATTGCCGGAAACGGAAATATGGATCGTATCGGAAATATAAATATTATCCAAGTCGTAGATGTTGCCGGAAACGGAAACATGGTACGTATCGGAAAATATTATCGGAAATGGAAATATTGCCGGAATCGGAAATATTGCCGGAAACGGAAATATTGTCAGAATCGGAAATATTATCGGAATCGGAAAATAATTCCGGAAACGGAAATATTAAATATTTGTTCGAAACGGAAATTGATTCCGGAATCGGAAATATTAAATATTGTTCGTATCGGAAATGAATTCCGGAATCGGGAAATTAATCGGAAGCGTGTCGTACGAATTAGCATCGGACGAGGCCTGCCAGACGAAGGCCCAGCACGAAGCCGGGCCATCTCCCAGCAAGCCAGCGCGCCACAACGCACCAGCCAAGGCTGCGCCAGGCCCACCGCAAGGCAGGCCCAGCGCGCGCCAACGCTGCGGCAGCGTGTGGGCCTCGTGGCAATGGGCTGCGAGCTCGCGGGCTGCGCGTGCGCGCATGGCCCCCCTCGTGGGCTGTTGTGCGTGCGTGTGTGTGTTGGTGTGCTATACGAATCCTAAAGCTATCAGGTTTCGACATATGATTAAATTCCTAAACCTAAAAGGATGAATTAATTAAATAAGAATTCTATTAGGATTCTAGTTTAATTAATTCGTATCCTAATAGGATTACAATTCCCTTTCCATACCTCTATAAATAAAGGCCTAGGGTCATTATTTTGTATAGAGTATTCAAGTATTCAAAGTGATTTTTGAGAGCAAAAATTCAGTCATACAATTGCCTATATTAGCCGAAAATTCTAAGTACCTTAAGGGCGATCCTAGTTGGTCAAGCTTAAGGCGGATCCGGACGTGCTGTGGACTATCTACGGAGGGACGACACTTGGAGTCCTAAAGACTTGTTCTTGTTCGGTTCGGGCGCAGCTAGGGAAGGCACGCAACAAAGTTTATGCATCTAAACTATGCTAAATGATTATGTGTAAATAATATGCTTTCCTGGCTTTATGGTTTTTCCGCATGATTTATGAATTGTCATATGTATCATAACCTAACATATCTTGCCTAAAACCATTTGGAAAAAAGTAGTGGCTGTGTGTAGGAATTTTTTATGGGAAGGAAAAGTTGTTGGGTTTAGAGTTCCCCTTGTTGCCTGGGATTTGGTTTGCAGACCTAAGACTGCTGGTGGCCTTGGTGTTCACAACATTTTTAGTTGGAACACCGCTTCTGTTGCTAAATATGTGTGGGATGTTGCCTTTAAAGCTGATTGTTTTGTGGGTCAAGTGGGTGGATCATGTTTATATGAAAGGTGCTGATTGGTGGAGCTATTCTCCATCGAAATCAGCAAGTTGGTATTGGAGATCCATTTGCTCTGTCAGGAACATTATGGCTACAGGGTATGGAGGTAACGCTTGGGCTCAACACCCAAGTGGGCTCTGCTCTGTTAGCTCTGGTTACAAATGGCTGCAAGGTCCCTATTTTAAGGTAAACTGGCATAGGTGGGTTTGGAATAGGCTGAATGTGCCTCGTCATAGTTTCATATGCTGGTTAGGTGTTCTAGGTTGGCTGCGTACAGCTGCTAACCTGTTCACCATTGGGGTCAGTGCTGATGACAAGTGCACCATCTGTGCTCAACTCCCTGAGACCCACACTCGTCTCTTTTTTGAGTGTTCTTATAGCAGGAACATTATTAGCTTGATTAAGACTTGGTTGAATATCACATGTTCTAGTTTGCAATTTAATCACCTTTGTAGGTGGATTGCTCGAACCAGATTATCTAAATTCCAGAAAGCAACCATGTACGCTGGCCTGTGTGCTTGTTTATATCAAGTTTGGATGGTACGGAATGAAGTGTTATGGGACAAACGTGTGCAGACAGTTAGCAGCTCTATTTTGAAGATTCAAGCTGATGTTAAAGGGCGAATTCGCTCTATTTTGCCTAAGTATATGAGCAGTACTGATGTAATAGTTTTTGGTGCAAATGAGCCACAAGGGCGGGGATGAGAATCGATCCCAGGATCACCTGGAACCGGGATGGATGCTCTAACCAACTGAGCTATCCATCACTCTCAGTACTGATGTAATGTGGTTTGAAGCTTTGTAATTTTTAATAGTCTTTTAGTGTTTTTTGGTCCATGTTTGGTTGTAAAACGTTTCTCAGATTGTGTCTATTTGGGCTTGGCCTCGTAGACATAATCTAGTTTTGTGCTTTCTTGATTAATTCAATTATTACTTTTAGCAAAAAAAAAAAGTTTTCCGGCAAGACTCCCCCCCATTGTTCATACTCAAGGTATATACGTTCCAAGAGTTTTGAAGCTCATTCGGGTTGCACTTTACGTTATTTAGTATTTTATGCACATGGTGAACTCAAGACATAACAACAAGACATAAAATACAAGCAACCAAACAATGACACTTCATTTTAAAACTTTAGGACTTGTGATCAAACATAGGACTCAAGTGATATTACTCCCATTGTTCCTTCACAATATGCTATTGAGATAACCCGACATTGCCAGTTAACAAGCGGGGTGTGCACAAGGCACGAATAGTCCTTAGTTCAATTCACATAAACTTCCCAAACATATTCTACACATCGGTATAATAAATAATGCACTGCGGCACAATTACTTGGCTTAAAGTATGCAAGACATCCCGTACAATAGCATAAACATAATCCTTGCATGTGAAACACTCATACATGCATATAAACTGGAATAACATGCTTGACATAATTCAACGGTTATAAATGGTCACAACATGACTGTTCACATAGGCTTCATAATTCAACAATAAACCATAACATGCTTGTTCACAAATCAAACATGAATTCCATAATACTTCAATTCACATGATTCACAAATAATAATCTTCACATAGTTCTCATGTAGTTGGTGGTCACCCTAGACATGTACGTACCTTGAATATCTAAGTATGAGGGTCACTTTGCGAATCACAGTCAAGGCTAGAAATCACCTCCAAACCGGCCTATAGCACGGTACAATCACGAATTTGATGTGATTGGGCGCAAAAGAATTATTCGGAACACAACAACAACACACACAACACACGAGTGCGTGTGTTGTGCGCGGCAGCAAGGGAAGCATTTTGTAACACCCCCGATTTACTAACCTTAAATAAATAAGAAATATAAAAGACTTTATAAAAATTGCGGAAGCTTACACCTATATCGGAGATATTACTGCCACACTTGACCACATAGTCAAGTGCTAAGCCTTACAAAACTCAAACTATTACAACTCAATTACTATGTGATCTATTTACAACCGTACAACTGTCATAAAAGATTAAACGGTAACACTTGAGCTCCTTTAACTTCTAAAGACAGCCCTTCACGATCAATCTGCTCTAATCATCTTGACTGCTCACCATAGAGGACAAATTCCAAAAGGATCGTCGCAGGGCCACCATAAGAAAAAGACATGGCCGCAAACACACATAAAAAATAAACACACGTCAGCAAAAAGCTGAGTAATCACCTGTAATATACAAAAACATACTAATGTAGAATATATAATAAAGGCTCATGTAAACAATGTAGTATGAAACTACATTTCAAGTATGATCCCAAAGATAAAACTAACTCCATACTCTATGGAAACTATAACTCTTCTCTTCATGTGAACCTCAAATATATTGATATGATCTTTTCCTCTACTAAACGTACTCAAACCAATAGGTGCCATATTTGCTCTTTGTTCTATACCTAGCCTTGGACATGGGTAATTCGAATAATAAACCAACAAGTATAAAAACTTGAAACTCTCAATAGCTACTAGAAAGACTCTCTGAGTCAAGTCCACTTTTGGACCAAATCCCACTATGGGGATTTTAAGAAAATAATAAAGATTGTATCTTGCTCCTCTACTAATTGTTATCATCTCCTTACCAAACATGCCAAGAACTAGGGTATATAACGATGAGCCTCAAACCAAGAATATATAATTATTCTCAACCTTCCCCTCATAATATGATCAAAACCCATTACCAGACAATATTGATTCTTCCCAATAATGGCACAAGTTCCTAAAGTAATCCGAAACATAACAACGTAATTCGATCCTCTATATACTTCTCCAACGTTACTCTTCTTTCGTGATAAATCTTGTACCAAAAATTACTCTCACTTGATCTCTACATAATAATACCACTAACTCCAAAACCTTATCTCACTTTAACCTATTTTTCAAAAGAAATTTACGGAACTTTAACAATTCCTAAGCTATAATACGGTAAAACTCTAGCTATTAAAACACATATATTATAATATAAATCAAACAATCTACTCATAAATATATATATTCAAACAAAACACTTACGCATATGAACACAAGATAAGAGTTCACCTAATAAATAGTCAATCTCAATCATATATTAAAAATACAATTACAGATAGAGTAAATAATGAATCTCATAATATTATACAACTTCAAGAGATAAACGTGTGCATATTACGTATAATAATTAATTTACACAAACAACTGAAAAGATTAGGTGCGTGTGATTACCTTCCATGACGAAAAATATATAATCGAACATCGAAACTAGTACAGAAGAGCATGTATCGACTCATTCGGTCATATTGGCGACATCTTAATTTATTTGCTCAATGAAAACTTGTCGATGGGAAAATATGACACAAGGAACAGGAAGCTTAGAGGAAATTGGGTTGATCATGAAAAGGTAATTCATGGTGATGATGATAATCAAAATATCAAGAATGATTAATGAAGTAGGCAAGAAGATGAATATAACGGAAACTCACGCAAGCAACACTAAACCCAGGGAGAACGGCTGACACAAAAGGGTAAACGTAATTTTAGGGTTAACAGAATATATATAGGTGCTCATAATAAGAGTTATACTAAAATTAAAATAGCTTTAGTAAACTTTTGGAAATTATTAAAAGAGACTAACTAACAAGTAAAATTCATTATTAGTAACTATAACTTTACTTCTACTATAAAATATATTTTACGAAATCATAAAATATTGGGATATTACACGGCAGCAAGTCGAGGCTTCGGCTCGGCGCAGCAGGCACAAGGGAAGAGAGAAAGAGATGCGAGTGTGAGGGTGAGTGTGAGTGTGGGAGAGGATGGGCGCAACACTCGACAACAACAACACGCAGCAACAACACTCAACGTTGCTACTGTGCGATGAGAGAGGGACAGAGGGGTGCGAGAGGCATGAGAGCTAGAACAAGAGAGAGTGAGGGCGAGTGTGCAAGAGGCGAGGCAGCCGTGTGCACGAGGGTACGTCACAACAACAGCAACGAGCAAGGATGCTCGGCTGCGTGTGTGCGGGCAAGAGGGAGGGACAGACGAAGAGAGCAAAAGAGAGGAGAGAGAGATTTCTGAATTTTTGTGAGGGGATCAAGTGAAGGGAGGGGTCTTATTTATAGGTTTCTAGTACCTAGTGGGCTTAGGTTAGGGTTTTGCATTGGGCTTTGGAATTGGGTTTAAGTTAGAATTAAATACTTAAAAGCTTTGTCCCAACTGAATTGGATTGGGCTCGGAATTTAATTAAAATAGTTTTGAAATACGGCCCAATAATTTTCGACTTAAATACTAAAATAATAAATTCATTTAATTTTTATTTCGAAGTTAAATAAAAATAATAAATATTTTATTTAATTAAAAACCACACTTAAATGCATATTAAATGCAATTTAAATTCTAAAATTCATAAAAATACTTTATAAATACATTAAAATATATTTATAAATTCAGAAAAAATACGAGGTATTACAGTCTACCCTCCTTAAAAGAAGTTTCATCCCGAAACTTGGGCACAGAAATCACAATTTGAAACTAAAACTTGAGACTTTATGAGACTTTATTGCGTTTTCTTTGCAAAAAAAAATTATTTGTTGTACTCTTTAAGTAATTCAACATGACAATATGAAGTTCAATTTCAATAAAAAGCACTAAATTAAGCACAAAATAAGGGAAAATAAGGTAAAAAGTGCGAAATTCTACCGCACTCTACCCCCCTTAAAAGAAACGAGTTACGGTCCCGTAACTCAACTAACGTTGGGAAAAAGCTCTGGATATTTCTTTCTCATTTCTTCCTCGGCTTCCCAGGTAGCTTCTTCAGATTCTTGGTTAGACCACAACACTTTAACAATCTTAACATCCTTAGTCCGCGTACTACGCACTTGACTATCAAGTATTTTGACTGGTCTTTCCTCAAAGGTCAAACATTGGTCTAATTCTATGGTCTCCGGTTGCAACACATGCGACTTACCCGGGATATACTTCCTTAATTGAGATATGTGTAACACATTGTGCGCTCTATGCAAGTCCATGGGAAAGGCTAGCCTATATGCTACCTTTCCTATCCGTTCCAGGATCTCATATGGGCCTATGTACTTTGGGATAAGCTTTCCTTTCTTCCCAAATCTCATTACACCTTTCATTGGTGAAACTTTGAGCAACACTTTGTCACCTATTTGGAACTCTTCATCCCTACGCTTCAAGTCTGCATAACTCTTTTGGCGATCCTGCGCCGCTTGAATCTTGGATTGAATAGTTCTAACTTGGTTCATTGTGTCCTCTATCAACTGAGGTCCTAACACGACGGTCTCACTAATGTCACTCCAACATAAGGGACTTCTACATTTTCGTCTATATAAGGCCTCAAATGGTGTCATTCCTATACTGACATGATAGCTATTATTCTATGAGAATTCAATAAGATCTAGACTATCTTCCCATCCTCCTTGGAAATCTATGACACAAGCTCTAAGCATATCCTCAAGTGTCTGAATAGTCCTTTTCGTTTGTTCATCTGTGGCTGGATGAAACGCAGTACTAATTTTCAATGTTGTACCAAATTTCTTCTGCACACTTTTCCAGAAGTTCGAAAGAAACCCTGAATCCCTATCTGATACGATATCCTTATGAACTCCATATAATCTCACAACATACTTAATGTAAGGCTTGACAAGTTTTTCCATCTTCCAGGTTTCCTTCATTGGTATAAACACTATTGACTTAGTCAATCTATCTACCACTACCCAAATGGTATCATTTCCGGTTCTTGACTTGGATAAACAAGTGACAAAGTCCATTGAAATACAATCCCACTTCCAGCTTGAAATTTCTAATGGCTGGACCTTTACTTGAGGTCTCCTATGTTCTATCTTGACTTTCTGACAGGTCAAGCATCTTGCTACAAATTCAGCTACGTCATTCTTCATCCTTGGCCACCAATATACCTTTTTCAGATCCTTATACAACTTGTCACCACCCGGGTGAACAGAATATGGTGTATTATGACCTTCTTTCATCAACCTTTCCTTCAATTAACCACACTTTTAAGGCACACACCACCTTCCTTTGTACCTCAAGCTTACATCCTCGTGGATCTTGAAATCCGTTTCTTTTCCTTGCGAAATCTTTTCCTTGATTTGCTTCACTTAACATCTCCAGCCTGATTCTCTTTGATTTCATCAAACACTGGCGGTTGGTTAGTTAATGCATTCATCATTCCTTCCAGACATTCACCACTCACGATTTCCAAATTCAATCTTTGCATATCCTTGCACAATTCGTTAGCAACTACTAACGTATTCACACTATGGCTCGATTTCCTACTTAAGGCATCTGCAACTATATTTGCTTTTCATTCGTGATATTAGATGTCCAAATCATAATCCTTAATCAATTCTAACCACCTTCTTTGACGCATATTCAGATCCTTCTGTGTGAAAATATACTTCAAACTCTTGTGATCTGTGAATATCTTACATTTCACACCATACAGATAGTGTCTCCATATCTTCAATGCAAACACTATGGCTGCTAGTTCTAAGTCATGGGTAGGGTAATTGGATTCATATGGTTTCAACTGTCTTGACTCATACGCAATCACCTTCCCGTTATGCATCAAAACACACCCTAAACCATTCTTAGATGCATCACTGTAAACATCATATGTACCACTTTCATTTGGCAGAGTTAGCACTGGCGCGGCTGTCAATCACGTCTTCATGGCTTGGAATGCTTCTTCACACTTATCATTCCACTCAAACTTAGCTTCTTTCTTCATCAAAGTATTCATTGGTTTGGCTATCCTAGAAAAATCTTGCACGAAACGCCTATAATATCCAGCTAAACCAAGAAAGCTTCGAATATCCGAGACACTCTTAGGTGTAGGCCATTCAATAACTGCTTTGATCTTTGCAGGATCCACTGCAACTCCTTCCTTAGACACAAAGTGTCCCAAAAATGCAACCTTCTCCAGCCAAAGTTCAGACTTCGAGAATTTGGCGTACAACTGGTTGTCTCTCAACGTACTCAACACAGACCTTAAGTGTTCATCATGATCTTCTTCACTCTTTGAATACACAAGGATATCATCTATGAAACCACTACAAACTTTTCCAAGAATGCATGGAATACTCGGTTAATTAAGTCCATAAAGATAGCAGGTGCATTAGTTAACCCAAAAGGCATAACAGTGAACTCATAATGACCATATCTAGCTAGTCCTAAATGCAGTCTTTGGTATATCGTGATCCGCGATTCTCAACTGATGATAACCTGATCTCAAGTCAATCTTTGAAAAGATTCTCGCTCCTTTCAATTGGTCAAACAGATCATCTATCATAGGCAAAGGATACTTGTTATTGATTGTGAATTTATTGAGCTCCCTGTAGTCTATACAGAGTCTCATACTTCCGTCCTTCTTCTTCACAAACAAGACTAGCGCTCCCCAAGGCGATGTGTAATACCCCGTATTTATGAACATATTTTATTAATAATGATTAGCTTTATTAGCTTTTAAAGCATCTTAATTTGAGCTTTTAAAATTTCTTTTATAAAATGAGTGAAGTATATTTCATTTATATTTATTCTTTCGGTTATTTAAATTGATATTAAAATGTTTTGATTATAAATTATATTTAATTTCCTTAAATTTATCGATGTACTAAATTATGATTTTAAAGCGAATTTAACATTCTATAAGCGGAAATTATATTATTTATTGATTTTAAAGTTATTACGATTTAAGTTTAATTAATTTCTAAAACTTTATTAATTTATAAAATTACGATTTTAAAACCGTAATGCTTTTATATAGGCAACTTATTTTCTAAAAACGTATCGAGTTATTTATTAAACTATTTTCTAAAATATATTCATTGGGTCAACGTTTCAACATTACATAGTCAAGCCCAAACCAATAAGCCATTCAAGCCCATCTAAATGCATCCTAAATCAGAATTTTAAACCAAAAGAAAAGGAAAAACAAAATTGCACATCCAACCCCATCATCATCATCATTCTCACGCATCATCGTCATCATCATCACACCACTCCTTCTTCAATTCCATGATGATACCTTGATGCACCATACCATCCATGGAAGCTTCTTGCAATTTGCAAATTCACTACTTAGCTTCTTCTACGTGTAAACACCTAAATCAAACACCATCATCAAGCTCTCTCCACCATATGATGCACCACCCAAATCATCCAATCAACATTGATTTTCAATCTGATTTCTCACACCATTTCACCTATAAATAGAGCAAGAACTTACCCAAATTCATTCACCAATTCAATGTTATACTCAAAGTTTCAGTTAATTTAATTGAAGAAAAGAAAACCAAATAAAAATCTCCCAAATTCTTCTCTGCTTCTTGTTGTTCTCCTCCGCCGGATGCACCGCCGCGCCAACCACCGCAGCCAGCCTTGCCGTCCTCGCTCCGCCTCCTGCTCCTTCCTCCTGCTCGTCGTCCTCCCTCCACCACCATCGCCTTCCTCCTCTTTCTTCCTTCTCCTCTCGCAACCCCCAACTCCCTGCTCCCCTCTTTCTCCTCTCCGTCGGTCCCCCTCCTCGGAACTGCTTCGCTGCTCCGCCGCGTCAACCACCACCACCCTGCTTCTTCGACCTCCTCCTCCTCCTTCTGCCTTCTTCTCCCGCTGGTCCTGCTCCTCCCTCCACCACCGTCGCCCTCCTCCTCTCCCCTTCCTCTCGCGACTCCCTCCGCTCTCCTTCCTCTTCATTGTGCTCCCTGCAGCGTCACCACCACCGAAACCCGCCGCCACGACCACCTTCAGCACCGCGAACCCTTCTCCTCTTCTCTGCTGCCCTTCTTCGTGCCCCCTTCCCCGTTTGAACACCAAGACCAAATTTGGTCGTTTACTTCTTAAAACCAATATCTCAAATACCAGTAAACTTTAATACCCAAACTCAATAATATCTTTGAGTCTTTGACCCATTAAAGAGTAAGTTGGCCCAATTTCTACTTTCTAATTTTACCACTCCTTATTTAATTATGTTTGAATATTTATTTAAGCTATTTGATTTGTTTTCACATCTTATTGTTTATTGAATTATTATTTCAAATAATGTTATATTAATTAATTAATTAATTATTATTATTATTATTATTATTATTATTATTATTATTATTATTATTATTATTATTATTATTATCATCGTTGTTACCATTACTATTATATATCATTTTTCTATTTTTAAAGTAAATAAAATGGAATATTCGTTATTACTTTACTTATTTGATAAAGTCGTTGATGTTGAAATATAAATTATAACGATGTTTTATTTGTTCATTATTATTAATAATATTATTATTATATAACATTTTCCTATTTTTAAAGTAAATAAAATAGATTATTCATTATTACTTTAATTATTTTATTATTATGAATTATATTTACAATAGGCTATACTATTTTCATGACAAGTTTAATATGAATATTTGTTTTCAAACTAAAGTAATTAATGTCGTATTTTACAAAATAAGCATATTTCTCTAATATGAGTAACTATTTTAAAGTAATTATATTAGGTAAGTTTATTTGTTTTAAAAGAGTTTTCTTATAGCATTATAAAATGTTTTCTTAAAGTGAATTCTAAAGTTGGTGATTATTTAGAATATAAGGGTAGTTCGATGATAGGTTTTATTATAATTGGTTCGAATAACTACTAACATCGTGATTAAATTCTTACATTACAAGATTTGTTTCTCGGAATTCAAGGCGAACGTTTCAATAAAGTTAAGGAGTAAGAATTTCGTATTGCGGTATAAGGTAACATCTATTGCTAACACCCACAATCCCCTTCGCAAATGCGTTTATGGAAATGATTTATGAATTTGAGAAAAGCTTTATGATTTACAACCATGTTTATGATACGATTCTTGTTTGGATTGTGGGATTCTCTTTTGATTTCAATAATGAATTTATTAAAGTATGAATGATTTCAATGAGCCTTACGAAGCATGATTTATGATTATGAAATGATATTCTGTCAACGCATGGATAAGAAACGAAACATGATAATGAAAGGCGAAAGACAAGGTTCTGGCAGTATTTGATCTGTTCTGTTCTGATTCTGATTCTGATTCTGGTCGTGCACGTACCCTCGTACCCCGCTACCCCTTGATGGGTAACGTCTGTTTCTGTCTGATTATGATGGTACGATCTGGTGGGAGACTTCCTACATTCTGTTCATACTTGCCAGTAACCATGAATGAATGTTTTTAATAATATAATGGAAAACTATTTTATCTTATTTGTTTATCTTGAATTGCAAAAGATTTTATGAAATGATTTGCAAAAGGTTTTACAATATTCTACTCTCCTTCTGTTTGCAAATAAAATGAATTGAAATGAATTTACGTTGTTAGGGTAGTTGTTACTGGGCCTCGGCTCATGATATTGCTTTTGGTTTTAGGTACCGAAGAGGACAACGGGATGGATTAGTGGTGAGGACGTATCAGTTAAAGCAAGGTTACTCAGTTTAATAAGTGGGTTTCACTAGTTAATTATGTACTAAAACTCTAGTTTTAAATTCTAAGAATTTTTATGGTTTGTATTATGACAATTTAGTTAATATCACGAGTCTTTTGTTTCATTAATCTTAGTTTAGATTAATATTGAATTATGCGCCTTGTATCTCTCAATAGAGAGGTACGGCATGTGACGCACCGACTAAACTAGGATTCCGCTGCTAATTATAGATTAATTAACTTAATAAAATTGATTAGAAGTCGGGGTGTTACACGATGCACTTGGTCTGATATAACCTTTCCCTAACAATTCCTCCAATTGACCTTTCAACTCACTCTTTTCTGCTGGAGCCATTCGGTATGGAGCTTTCAAAATAGGTGGAGTTCCATGTGCTAATTCTATGGTAAAGTCAATAGGTCGATTAGGCGCGATTCCCGGGATCTCCTCCGAAAACACATCCAGAAACTCATTCACTACTTCAATGTCCTAGGTTGTTCCTTAATAACATGTTCAAGGTCTCTCACATTGCACAAGAACACGGGGTTTCCTTTATTGACTAGCTTCACGAGTTCCATTCTCGTGATGATTCTTACACTTCTAGGCTTACCAAAACGACGATAGGACACTACTTTCCCTGGACTAGATCTCAAATGGATCTTCTGCTTCTCACAATCGATCTTGGCTTTGAATAATGCTAACCAATCCATACCTAAAATTACATCTAGTTCTCCCAATTCTAACTCGATTAGGCTAGATAAGAACACGGTTTTGGCTATGGTTAAAGGCACATCCCTATGGATCTTGGTACACTTTACTATACTACCTGTTGGTATAACTATGGGTACCTCAATTGCTTCGGGTTCCTTTAATCCTAGTTTCTCCAAAACACTCACTGATATAAACGAATAAGTCGCACCAGAATCAAACAGTGCTTTAACTAAAATGGAGTTAATAGAAAAAGTACCAGCTATGATGTCGGATGAAGTTTCTGCTTCTTGCCTAGTGATCACATTCAGCTTTCCTTGAGCAACTCTTTTGTTATAGCTACCTCCATTGGCATTTCCATTATTACTTTGGTTCCCATTTTGCTGATAGTTTCCCCCAGACTTTCCATTGTTCTGGCCACTATTGTTATTGTTACCACCTTGGTAACCTCTCTGGTTTCCACCATTATTCCCATTATTCCCTCCATTCCGGTTTTGGTTATTCCGGTTGTTGTTTTGACGGTTTTTCTGAGAGTTGATCTGGTTAGGTTTCCCATTCTTGGCCCAACATTCAAATTCCCTATGGCCAGGCTTCTCACAGAACCTACATATCACTAGATTTCCATTACAATCCTTCCCTGGGTGATTACTGTGGCAACGTTTGCACTCAAAAACTCTTGTATCATTTCCGTTGCCTCTAGACTGGTTTCTTTTTCCATTATTGTTGTGGAAATTGTTGTTCCGATTTCCATTGATATTCCCCTTGAACTGGAACTGGTTGTTCCCATTATTCCTCTTAAAGTTGTTTTGGTTTTGTTGGTTACCACCCTGATTCTGGTTCCAACATCTTTCCTCTTCTCACCAATTCCACTCTTCCTTTGTTGGAGTCCATACAGATGGGCAACTTTTCCGTATAGGGTATCTAGACTAGTAAAAGTCTCTCCAGCAAGCATCATATGCAGATCCATAATCAATCCACTCTCAAATCTTTGAGCCCTAAGTTCTTCCGTTGCCACCACCTCCGGTGCAAACCTAGACAGTTTTATGAATCTAGAATAGTACTCAGTCACAGACATCCCATCCATCTTCAATTCTACGAATTCCTAAGCTTTCTGCTTTTTTAGATACGGTGGGTAAAACTTATTTCTCAATGCAACCTTAAACGATTCCCATCCGAATCCAGGTGTAGCGCTCAAAGCATTTTCACATCTTTGCCACCATAGGTCAGCTTCTCCCCTAAGGTAATATACAACACTATTTACCCGTTTTCTGGACAGTTCACGGCTAATATTAGCTTATCAAATTCCCTTAACCAATTCTCAAGTACGCTTGGGTCAATCTCCCCTTGGTACAGAGGAGGCTTACATTGAGCCACCTTCTTAAACATCTCCCCAGCCGGATCAGGCACTATCTATTATGTGCTACGTTTTGCACTACTTCAACTAATTGCCTAACCACATCTGCAATCTCTTGGTTAGCCATTTCCCTTCTCCTGAATAAAATAAAAGACTAACTTTAAAGAATGGGTTGGACACGACCTTACTAAAGTATTTCACTAATTAAAACAAGTCAAAATAACAGCAGCACAAATGGTCACAAAATTTCGGACCCTAACGGGAAAAGTGGCGCCTACTTTGGGCTAATTCCCGCTTTCGTTCGCATCACAAAATTTGAGTGGTAGAGAGTTCAACCACCCTACATATAAAATTTCATTGAAGAAATAACATTAAATCCCTTTACGATAATCACTCAACTAAAATTCAAAACTTAGAATTAAGGTAACGAAAAGAATCTAAAGCTTTTATTGCTTCAATGGTAGAATACTACATCCTTTGGATAGTACTTTATTTGCTAAACCATAAAAATGAATTACTAAAACCATAAATAGTAGCTCGCTATTTTATTATTCAACCAAAAGTAAGTACTAGCTATTACAATTGAAAACTTGTAGCTATTCCTCTAGCCAAACTCCCTTACAGATTTGAGGAGAACGATCTTGATCTTCAAGATCATCTATGTCTTCTTCAGGGTCAAAATCACACTCCATGTCTTCATTGTTTTGTTGTAGCACACTATTTCTAAGGGAATACAGCTAAAACATATTAACACAGCGGAATAATCCCTAAAACCAGGAACCATGTATAAAGTACATATCAAGCAGACTTACGTTTGTAGCGTGTTTTCCTTAGTTCAACGAATTACGAACACGAACAAGAACTCCAAATGTCATTCCTCTACTTGGTTCACCGACAAGTTCAGATCCGTCTTGAGATTCGTAGCTTAGACGTCACTCAAGATATTTTAGCTTTTAGGAAGAACACATCCATGGAGGCAAAGAAAGAATTAGGGTTTCTTTCTTCTCCTTAGGGTTTGATGTGTAAATTGAATTGTGTATGTATGAAAACATGTATGTAGGTTATTAAAATAACCTAAAAATTTAAGCTAGCTAACCGACCAAGGCCTAAGGCCATTGGCCGGCCAGCAAGCCAACGAGGGGCATTAGGCGCGCACAACAACATGGGCCGCGGGCCGCGAGCTGATGCGCCTGCCTTGTGCTTTGTTCGCGCACGCCACCCACCAGCGAGGCCTATGGGCCAGCGCTGCATTACCATGCACGTTGCGCCCATGGGCCTTGTGCTTGTGTGCTCCGGCTCGTGGGTTGCTTGACGATCTAATGTCATACGATACGATTATTCGTCTCGTCTAGCTTACGAATATACGTAATACGCTATACAATTTCACGATCCAATAATTAATTATGTTTTCCAAACCAATTTCCGGAAAAGATATTAAATGAATTTCCGATTCATTTAATCCACTGATCTGTTACATGTCAATGGTGTGACCTTATAGGTTCAGTCAAGAGTAAGCTGTGAGCCTAATATAGATTGGAACTCACTGATCGGAAGCATTGCTCCAGCTAGCTGTTCCGATCACTTGATCTCACTGAATTAATTGTTCGTAATTAATCTGAACCTTGGTATTAGACTAATGCAACTTGGGTGAAGGACATATTTCCTTCAGTCTCCCACTTGCCATTCAGACAAGTGTGCATTCTGATTCTTTTGTCTCTTGGTGTTACATACTGAACATAAGGTAAGATCCAAGCCATCCTTATTAGGTCCAGAAGTGTTTCTCGAATTGTTGAGTTCAACTGTTAAACTTTTACAGAAGGTTAAGACTTAACCATTCTGAGCACGACCTGCATTTTCACAGTATCTAACTCTTCGAGAGGCCTTGTACAACAACAACACCATATCCTATCAAAGATAGGAGGACAATCCCTTCTTGTAACTTATGAACAACTTACTTTGATTCATAGTACGCCTAATAACTGCTTTTATAGTCTCCTTTTACAAGGAGACATTTAGCCAGCATCAAAGCGAACTAATCTCAAACAAGCAGCCATAACTACTCAGGTTATGAGGAATAGGTTCCAATCACCATTAATGATAACTACTTATGACATGACTTTTGTAACACCCTGATAATTCCTTATATTTATAATTACCTTTTCCCAACTAATATAAAAAAATTATCAAGATATTACCGCCACCGTGATAACGGCTAAGGCTATTTACCAGAATTACGCAGCGGAAATAACTAACTTTCAAAACATATTAAATAGTTAATGATCATCTAACAAACTGGAACCATTAAGGCCCAAAACCAAATCATTAAATAGTTTAAAACTCATTAACTATAGTATAAGTAATTATAGTAGTATTCATGACTAAAAATCAAAATAGAGTTTATAAATACGGAAGATGAAACAGTCTCTCAATACCATTCCCATGATAACTTCTCCAGCAAGTTATCTCTACGAACCTGCTTATTGAAAACTACTCCCCAACAACGCAAGTGCAATGATGGATCATCATAGGGTCATTAAGGCGAAGGCCATGACCGAAAGACATGAAGCACGAAGTCAGCAAAAGCTGAGTACGGACAAGCTAGAATAAAATCCTAGTCTAACATGCTTCACTCAACAATAATAATATTCCACATGCAAAAGCCATTTAATTAAACAATTAATCATGGAGACAGACTCGATACTTGACATGACTCTTAGCTCACGGATTAATAAGAATTAGCTTCGAACTGGTAAAATATAATAACAAAACCACTGAGGGTGTTGGGAGCCCACCAAGCACCAAATAATTAAGGTCGGGCTTTCTACCGACAGTCGGACAATACCAACGGAATTCCTGCGCATTTACAAGCGATAACCAAAAGAATGAAACAACGTCTTGTATCATTCAAAGAGTACGAGTTTCTCCGATGCGACTCCCACCATTGTTCATACTCAAGGTACATACGTTCCAAGAGTTTTGAAGCTCATTCGGGTTACACTTTACGTTAATTAGTATGTTATGTTCAAGGTGACTCAAGACTCTACACAAGACATAACATGAAAACAATTAAACAATTAAACAATGACACTTCATTTTAATCCTTTAGGACTTGTGATCAAACATAGGACTCGAGTGAATTTACTCCCATTGTTACTTCTCAAAACACTATTGAGATAACCCGACATTGCCTGTTAACAAGCGGGGTGTGCCCTTAGCACGAATAGTCCTTAGTTCAATTCACATATACTTCTGAAATGTATTCTACACGACGGTAGAATAAACGATGCACTGAGGCAATATTCAATAGTCTCAAAGTATGCTAGACATCCCGTACAATAGCATAATCATAATAACTTGCATGCGAAAAACTCATACATGCATATCAATTCGAACAACATGCTTGACATAATTTAACGATTATAAAAGTCCATAACATGATTGTTCACAAAGAATTAATAGATTCAATAATAATTCACAACATGCTTTTTCACACATCAAACATGAATTCTCAACACTTTAAGTTCACATGATTCACAAGCAATACACATCATAAGGTCCTCATGGGATAAGTGGTCACCCTAGTCATGTACGTACCTGGAATACCTAAGTACGGGGGCCACTGTGAGAATCACGACTTAAAGCTAGAAATCAACTCATATAAACACAACGGAGAAACTTAATTATTATCCATGTTTAATAAATTTCCAGCAACCATTTAAGATTCTAAAACCTTTGGTTTAATTAGAAATTAATCGTTATTCGTTAAATTGATAGTCTCAAATAGTCAACTCAAGTCCTAGTATAAAAACATTGACTTTTTGGCCTTAAAATCATTAAAATCGACCTTTTAAAGCTTTATAATAAATCTGAAATTTTAAGTTGATTCCCATAATTTAAATTGTCATTAAATTATGTGAATCAATCCTTGAACAATTGGAATTAAAATCATATCAATAGGTCATCAATAAAACCATGTTTTGACCATAAAAATTGACACTTTAATTAATCACTAAATCTGAAAATAATAGTTCGTATAATTAAA
Organism: Spinacia oleracea; assembly: GCF_020520425.1. Taxonomy (NCBI): domain Eukaryota; kingdom Viridiplantae; phylum Streptophyta; class Magnoliopsida; order Caryophyllales; family Amaranthaceae; genus Spinacia; species Spinacia oleracea. The sequence continues at coordinate 155,502,303 of NC_079490.1, read as the reverse complement.
ATCAATCCCATCAATTCAAATACGAAAACATTAAAACACGGTGTTCCTAACTGTTCCCAGCAATTTAAATAATCCAAAACAATAATAATTCAATAATTTAAAAATGGAATTTTGAAAAGGTTAAAAGTATACGACATACGAACGATCAACAACAACCACACACACACACAACGCAATGTGAGTTGCGTGTGGGCAGTGAGCACCAAGCAGCACAGCATTCGGCAAGGCGCGGCAATGATGCGCAAGGCACGCGGGTGCACTGGGCGAGCAGGGGCGAGAGTTAGGCGCGGGCGCACAACAGTGTGCGCGTGCTGGGCAGCGAGGGTGAGCGAGGGACGCGAGGGCGAGGGGCAGGCAGCATTGCGGGCACGGGTGTGCGTTGGGCGGGCAACGAGCAAGGCACGAGGGGCGTGCTTGCTTGCGGCCGAAGAAAGAGGGAAAGAGGAGAGAGAGAGAGTGCCGAAAGAGAGGAGAGAGAGAGAGAGAGAGAGAGAGAGAGAGAGAGAGAGGCAAATTTCTGAATTTTAATGAGGGGAAGGGTTGTATTTATAGCTTTTCCATCCCTCATGGGCTAGGTTTTAAGGATTTGAGTTGGGCTTGCTTAAGGGCATAATTAAAATTAGTTTCTTGCAAGCCTTGTTGGGTTTGCCAACGAAATTGGATTGGGCTTAGATTAGAATTAAATTAGTTTTCAAAATACGACCCAACAATTCCCGAATAAATAAATTCGTTTAATTTATTTAATAAAAGTCCGGTTTTCGTAAATAATTAATAATTAAATTATTTAAAAATAAAATACATTTAAATCACATTAAATGCGATTAAATTCATAAAAATCTTTATAAAAACAATAAAATATATTTATAAATTACGAAAATTATGAGGTATTACAGTCTACCCTCCTTAAAAGAAGTTTCGTCCCGAAACTTGGGCACGGAAATCAACAAATGAAAATCAAAACTTGAGATTTTATGAGACTTTATTGCGTTTTCTTGCAGAAAATTTTAGTTGTTGTACTCTTTAAGTAATTCAACATGAAAATTTAGAGTGAAACTTCACTAAAAAGAGCACTAAATTAGGCATACAGTAAGGGAAAATAAGGTAAATAAGGTAAAAAGCGCGAAATTCTACCGCACTCTACCCCCATTAAAGAAAACGAGTTACGGCCCCGTAACTCAACTAACCTCAGGAAAAAGCTCGGGATATTTCTTTCTCATTTCTACCTCGGCTTCCCAGGTAGCTTCCTCAGATTCTTGGTTAGACCATAACACTTTAACAATCTTAACATCCTTAGTCCGTGTACTACGTACTTTGCTATAGAGGATTTTGACAGGTCTTTCCTCAAAACTTTGGTCTAACTCTATGGTCTCTGGTTGCAGCACATGCGGCTTGTCCAGGACATACTTTCTCAACTAAGATATATGGAACACATTGTGCACTCTATGCAAGTCCATGGGTAAGGCTAGTCTATATGCCGCCTTCCCTACCATTTCTAGGATTTCATATGGACCTATATATTTTGGGCTTAACTTTCCTTTCTTCCCAAATATCATTACACCCTTCATTGGTGAAACCTTAAGTAACACTTTGTCACCTATTTGGAACTCTTCATCCCTACGTTTCAAGTCTGCATAAATCGTTTGACGATCTTGCGCGGCTTGAATTTTGGATTGAATAGTCCTAACTTGTTCATCGTGTCCTCTATCATTTGGGTACTAGTATAACGGTTTCACAGATATCACTCCAACATAAGGGACTTCTGCATTTTTGCCCATACAAGGCTTCGAATGGTGTCATTCCAATACTGGCATGATAGTTATTATTGGATGAAAACTCGATCAGATCAAGGCTGTCTCCCCATCCACCTTGAAAGTCTATCACACAAGCTCTTAGCATATCCTCTAGGGTTTGGATAGTCCTTTCGGTTTGTCCATCTGTGGCTGGATGGAACGTTGTACTCATTTTTAATGTCGTACCAAAGTTCTTCTGTACACTTTTCTAGAAATTCGAAAGGAACCTAGAATCTCTATCTGACACGATATCCTTAGGAACTCCATGTAGTCTCACTACATATTTCATGTAAGCTTTGGCAAGTTGTTCCATTTTTCAGGTTTCTTTCATTGGTATAAACACTGTCGACTTAGTCAACCTATCTACTACCACCCAAATGGTGTCATTTCCACTTTTCGACTTGGGTAAACAAGTGACGAAGTCCATTGAGATACAGTGCCATTTCCAACTCGGAATCTCTAAGGGTTGGACCTTTCCCTGAGGTCTCCTACGCTCATTCTTAACCTTCTGACAAGTCAAGCATCTTGCAACAAATTCAGCCACTTCGTTCTTCATTCTTGGCCACCAATAGACCTTTTTCAGATCCTTGTACAACTTGTCACCACCCGGGTGAACCGAATATGGTATATTGTGACCTTCTCTCATTAACTTTTCCTTTAGTTCACCACACTTTTGAAGCACGCACCATCGTCCTTTGTACCTCAAACTTCCATCATCGTGGATCTTAAAATCCATCTCTTTCCCTTGCGTAATCTTTTCCTTTATTTGCTATAGCTTAACATCTCCAGCCTGATTCTCCCTGATCTCATCAAACACAAACGGTTGGATAGTTAAGGCATTCATCATTCCTTCAAGACATTCTCCATTTAATATTTCTAGATTCAATCGCTGCATGTCCTTATACAGCTCGTTAGCAACTACTAACACATTCACACTATGACTTGATTTCCTGCTCAAGGCATCTGCAATTGGCTTTTCCCTCATGGTATTGAATGTCCAGATCATAATCCTTGATCAGTTCTAACCACCTTCTTTGGCGCATATTCAAATCCTTCTGTGTAAAAATGTACTTCAAACTCTTATAATCCGTGAATATCCTACATTTCACACCATACAGATAGTGTCTCCATATCTTTAATGCAAACACTATGGCGGCTAGTTCTAAGGTATGGGTAGGGTAATTGTATTCGTATGGTTTCAACTGCCTTGATGCATACGCAATCACCTTCCCGTTCTGCATCAATACGCACCCTAAGTCATTCTTAGATACATCACTGTACACATCATATGTAACACTCTCATCATGTAAGGTTAACACCGGCGCGGTTGTCAATCGCGTATTCAAAGCTTAGAATACCTCTTCACACTGGTCATTCCACTCAAACTTTGCTTCCTTCTTCATCAAAGTTGTCATTGGTTTGGCGATTCTAGAAAAGTCTTGCACAAAGCGTCTATAATAACCCGCTAAACCAAGAAAACTCCAAATATCGGTGACACTCTTATGTTTAGGCCACTCACTAACAACTTTTATCTTTCCAGGGTCCACTGTAACTCCTTCCTTAGACACAAAATTTCCCAAAAATGCAACCTTCTCCAACCAGAATTCACACTTTGAGAATTTGGCGTACAAATGGTTGTCTCTCAGGGTACTCAACACTGACCTTAAGTGTTCAGCAAGATCCTCCTCACTTTTGGAATATACAAGAATATCATCTATGGAAACCACTACAAACTTGTCCAAGAATGCATGGAATACTCGGTTTATTAAGTCCATAAAAATTGCAGGTGCATTGGTTAACCCAAAAGGCGTAACAATGAACTCATAATGACCGTATCTAGTCCTAAATGTAGTATTTGGTATATCGTGCTCTGCGATTCTCAACTGATGATAACCTGGCCTCAAATCGATCTTCGAAAAGATTCCTGATCCTTTCAATTGGTCAAACAGATCATCTATCCTAGGCAAAGGATACTTATTCTTGATTGTGACTTTGTTGAGCTCCCTATAGTCTATACAGAGTCTCATGCTTCTATCCTTCTTCTTCACAAACAAGACTGGCGTTCCCCAAGGCGACGCACTTGGTCTAATATAACCTTTCTTTAGTAATTCTTCCAGTTGACCTTTCAATTCACTCATTTTTGCCGGAGCCATCCGGTATGGAGCTTTCAAAATAAGTGCACTTCCGGGTATTAGGTCTATGGTAAAGTCAATAGGTCGATTGGGCAGCATTCCCGGGATCTCTTCCGGAAACACGTCCAAGAACTCATTTACCACTACAATGTCCTATGGTTGCTCTTTCATCACATGCTCTAAGTCTCTCACATTACATAAGAAAACAGGGTTCCCTTTATTGACTAGCTTCACGAGTTCCATTGCCGTGATGATTCCTACACTTCTAGGTTTCCCAAAATGACGATAGGATACTACCTTTCCTAAGCTAGATTTCAAGTGAATCTTCTACTTCTCATAATCAATCTTGGCTTTGAACATTGCCAACCAATCCATTCCCAAAATCACATCTAAATCTCCTAACTCAAACTCGATTAGGCTAGACAAGAATATGGTCTTGGTTATGGTCAAAGGTACGTCTCTATGGATCTTGGTACACTTCACAATCTCACCAGTTGGTATCACTATGGGTACTTCAGTTCTTTCAGGTTCTTTCAACTCTAACTTCTCTAAGATACCCTTTGATATAAACGAATAAGTCGCGCCAAAATCAAATAGTACTTTAACTAAAATGGAGTTAATAGAAAAAGTACCATCTATGACGGTGGACGAGGTTTCAGCTTCCTGCCTAGTGATTACATTCAGCTTTCTTTGGGCAACTCCTTTGTTATAGCCACCCCCATTGGCATTTCCATTGGTGTTTCGAATCCCATTCTGCTGATAGTTTCCCCCAGACTTTCCATTACTCTGGCCATTATTGCCATTGTTACCATTTTGGTAGCCCTTCTGGTTTCCACCATTATTTCCATTGTTTCCTCCATTCCGGTTTTGGTTATTTCGGTTGTTGGTCTGGAGATTGACTTGGTTGGGTTTCCTATTCTTGGCCCAACACTCAAATTCTCTATGGCCTAGTTTCTCACAGAACCTACAAACACATGGGTTTCCATTACAGTCCTGTCCTGGGTGATTATTATGGAAACGTCTACACTCATAGACTCTCGTTCCATTCCCTGCAGACTGGTTCCTGTTCCCGTTGTTGTTGTGGAAGTTGCTTATGTTTCCACCATGATTTCCCTTAAACTGGAAGTTATTATTTCCTTTATTTTTCTTAAAGTTTTCCTGGTTCAGTTGGCCACCACCTTGATTCTGGTTATCAACATCCTTCCTCTTTTCACCAACTCCGTTCCTCCTTTGCTGCAGACCATACAGATGGGCAGCTTTCCCGTACAGGGTGTCGAGAGAGGTAAAGGTCTCTCCAGCAAGCATCATTTGCAAATCCATAGTTAATCCACTCTCAAATATCTGACCTCTAAGCTCCTCCGTTGCCACCACTTCAGGTGCAAACCCAGACAGCTATATGAACTTGGAATAGTAATCAGTTACAGACATCCCTTCCATCCTTAGCTCGATGCACTCTTGGGCTTTCTGCTTTTTCAGGTACGGTGGGTAAAACTTGTTTATCAAGGAAACTTTTAATGATTCCCATACAAATCCAGGTGTAGCTCTCAAAGCAGTCTCACACCTTTGCCACCACAAATCAGCTTCTCCCCTAAGGTAATACACAACACTATTAACCCTAAGGTCTTCTAGGCAATTCACAACTAGTATAAGCTTATTGAACTCTCTTAACCAGTTCTCAAGTACACTTGGGTCCACTTCCCCTAGGTAAAAAGGAGGCTTACTCTGGGCCACCTTCTTAAACATTTCACTAGCTAGATCAAGTCCTTGGTTGTATCTATTCTTTGCTAAGATCTGCACTACTTCAGCTAGTTGCCTAACCACATCGGCAATCCCTTGGGTAGTCATGTCCCTTCTTCTGAATAAAAAAAAGGCTAACTTTAACAATTGGGTTGGACACGACCTTGCTAAAGCATTGCACTAACAACAAGTCACGCAATTAGCACAAATTATGCATCAAAATTTCGGACCCTAAGGGAAAATGACGCCTACTTTTGGGCCAATTCCCGCTTTAATTCGCATCACAAAATTTAAGTGGTGAAGAACTGAACCACCTTACAAGTACGATTTCATTGAAGAAATACATGAAATTCTTTTTGCGATAGTCGCTCAAAGTAAACTTAAAACTTATAATTAGGGGTAATAGAAGACTTAAAAACTTTTATTGCTTCAATGAGAGAATAATACATCCTTTGTATAGTACTTTTATTCGAGAAACCACAAAACGAATTACTAAAACCATAAATAGTAGCTCGCTACTTTATTACTCCACTAAAATAAGTACTAGCTATTACATTAGAAAAATTTAAAGGCTAGAGTTGTAACACCCTAATAATTCCTTGCTTTTATAAAACCATTTTCCAACTTAAAATAAAGGAATTACTAAAGCATTACTGCCACCGTGATAACGGTTAAGGCTATTACCAGAATTACGCAGCGGAATTAAATGTCAACTAACTTTTAAAAACCATAATTAATGAAATATTGAGGCCTCCTACAATTTGGAACCATAATGTCCCAAAACCCAGAGTATAAATAATTCAAACATTTCAAACATAATTAAAATATTAAATAAAATAATTTCAAAGAACGAAAGCATGCAACTCTCTCAATCATCCCCAGCCACATGATTTCGATCGTACTTGATCTACCAACCTGCTATATTAATCTAATCCCCAACAATGCAAGTGCAAATGATGGATCATCATAGGGTCATTAAGGCAAAGGCCATGACCAGAAACACACAAAGCACGTAGTCAGCAAAAGCTGAGTACTTACAAGCATAGAGTAAATGAAACTAAAACATGCATCACTCATTAAGTACTAATCAACATGCAAAAGCCATATAATAACAAATCAAACAATCATGAGATACAAGATTCGACTCTTGACTCAGAATTTAATTAGAATAAGCTTCGAACGGGCCAAAAGAATAATCCACAAAGGGAAAAGGTGATGGGAGCCAACCATACACCAAATATATTAATAATAAAATCGGTCCATACCGAGTGTCGGGACATACTGACGGAATTCCTGCGCATAATATAAATGAAACAACGTCTTGTATCATTAGTAGGAGTACGAGCTTTCCGGCAAGACTCCCCCCATTGTTCATACTCAAGGTATATACGTTCCAAAAGTTTTGAAGCTTGTTCCGGTTGCACTTTACGTTTATTAATATTTTAATAAAGGCGAAATCAAGACTCGACAACATGCATACATACAATTAATAAACAACAACCAAAACAATCTTATTTTAATGCTTTAAGACTTGTGATCAACCAAGCAAGACACTTGTGATATTACTACCATGTTCCTCCTCACCAAAGTGAGACTCCACATCATGCATATTAACATGAGGGTTGTGCCCTTGCACGACAAATCCTAATTCATTTCATACATAATATTCCCAATTGAACCCTACATGTGCGGTGGCTTACGTGAGCTAACCCTTCACATGTGGTAAAATAAATAGTACAACGAGGTACAAATAAATGGCTCAAAGTATGCTAGACATCCCGTACAATAGCATACAAATAATTAATCCATCCCTTGCATGTGAATTGAACCATACATGCATAAATATTGAACAACATGATTGACAATGAAATCCATACTCATAATAATTTCAACATGCTTGCTCAACAATTAATTCAATAAATCCAACATCACAAATCACATGCTCGTTCACCAAAATAAACATGATTCCACATAATGTAATTCACATCATCAACAATCATGTAATGTCATTGACAAAAAGGTGTGGTCGCCCTAGACTTGTACGTACCTTGAATACCTAAGCGTAGGGGCCACTTTGCAATAACGAGCACTCAACTAGAAATCACCTCCTATCATCAAAATAATGAAACTTAAATTATTTCCATGTTTATTAAATTTCCAGCAACTTTATAAAAATTAAAACTTCCTTTAGACTTTAGAATTCAATCGTTTTTCAATAATAAAGTCGTCTCAATTTGCAAAATCAATCCCTAGTACGAAAACATACTTTTTCCGCCTTTAAAATCAATAAAAATGGACACTTTAAACCTTTATTCAAATCTGAAAATATAATTGATTATCATAATTAAAATCATCACCTAATTATGCTAATCAATTGACTCATTAGGTCTAGGTTAAAACCCTAACTTGAAAATCCCAATAACACTAGTTTAATATCATAAAAATCAATGCTTTATTAAATAAACAAATCTGAAAATTCATCCTTTAATAATTAAAACAAACCTAATGAATCACAACACACAAATCCTCAAACCACGGTATTCATAACCGGTTCCCAGCATTTTAATTACTCAAAACAATATTAATATAATAATTTAAAATACGGAATTTAAATAGAATAGGTAAGGAAGAAGAGAATTATACCAATCCGACCTATAGCACGGAACAACCACGAATTAATTGTGATTGGTCGAAAAGAGATTGGAAAACGAACACGAACAACAACAACACACACACACACACACGATCGTGTGTGTGCGCGCAGCAGCGAAGGGACGAGGCACGGGGCGCGCGCTGCGACGAGGGGACGAGGGCAGCAGGGGCGCATGCTGTGCGCGAGGAGAGAGCGAGAGAAGGCGAGAGTGTGGCTGGGCGCTGTGCGCGCGGGCACGAGCGAGAGAGCGAGGGAGGTGTGGGCGCTGCGCGCAAGGGCACGAGCGAGAGAGTGCAGCGCTGGGCGTGAGGCCGAGCAGCACGAGAGCACAGCAGCACGAGCACGGGGCTGTGTGCGTGCGTGCGGTGTGCCGAGAAAAGAGAGGAGAGGAGTGAGGTGCAAGAAATCAAAAAGGGGCTTTATGAAATTTTAGGGGTTCATTTAATGATGGGGGAGTCTATTTATAGGCTCCCTAATCCCTTGATTGGCTAGGCTTAGGATATTTGAGTTGGGCTTAGGAATTAAATGAATTGGGCTAGCTTAGGATTTAAATTAAACTGTTTGGATTGGGCTCGTTTAATAAAACGGACTGGACTTTTTATTTAAAACCCGAAGCTTTAAAAGTCATTTGCAACTCATTTAATTTCCCGACTCAAGAATTAAATTCGTTTCGCAATTAATTAAAATAATAAATATTCTAATTAAATTAAAATACATTAAATAAAATGCATTTAAATATTATTTAAATGATAATAAATCGTAAAATACTTTATAAATATATTTATAAATATTATAAAAATACGAGGTATTACAGTCTACCCTCCTTAAAAGAAGTTTCGTCCCGAAACTTGGGTTCGGAAATCAAAATTCAACTCAAACTTGAGACTTTCTGAGACTTTCAATACGTTCATTTACCAAAGTTTTAAGTTGTTGTACTCTTTACATGATTAAACAGGACAATAATAAGTGCAAATTCAATAGAAAGCACCAAATTGGGCATAAAATAGGGAAAAACAAGGTAAAAGCGCGAAATTCTACCGCACTCTACCCCCCTTAAAAGACACGAGTTACGACCCCGTAACTCAACTAACCTCGGGAAAAAGCTCGGGATATTTCTTTCTCATTTCGTCCTCCGCTTCCCAAGTGGCTTCCTCAGATTCTTGATTAGACCACAACACTTTGACAATTTTCACATCTTTAGTACGCGTACTACGCACTTTGCTATCAAGGATTTTGACAGGTCTTTCCTCAAAGGTTAGACTTTGGTCTAATTCTATGGTCTCCGGTTGCAACACATGCAATTTATCCGGGACATATTTCCTTAACTGAGATATGTGGAACATATTATGCACTCTATGCAAGTCCATAGGTAAGGCTAGTCTATAAGATACCTTTCCGATTCTTTCTAAGATCTCATATGGGCCTATGTACTTAGGGCTTAACTTCCCTTTCTTCCCAAATCTCATGACACCTTTCATTGGTGACACTTTGAGCAACACTTTATCACCTATGTTGAACTCTTCATCCCTACGTTTCAAGTCTGCATAACTCTTTTGGCGATCCAGCGCCGCTTGAATCTTTGATTGGATGGTTCGGATTTGGTTCATGGTGTCCTCTATCATTTGAGGTCCCAACACTACGGTTTCACTAATATCGTTCCAACAAAGTGGACTTCTACACTTTCGTCCATACAAAGCTTCAAATGGTGCCATTCCAATGCTAGCATGATAGCTATTGTTATAGGAAAACTCAATCAGATCTAGGCTATCTTCCCAACTTCCTTGGAAATCAATAACGCATGCCCGAAGCATGTCCTCCAGGGTTTGGATAGTCCTTTCAGTTTGTCCATCCGTGGTTGGGTGGAAGGCTGTACTCATTTTAAATGTCGTACCAAAACTCTTCTGCACACTTTTCCAGAAATTTGAAAGAAACCTTGAATCCCTATCTGATACGATATCCTTAGGAACTCCATGTAACCTCACAACATTCTTAATGTAGGCTTTAGCAAGTTGTTCCATTTTCCAGGTTTCCTTCATTGGTATAAACACTGCTGACTTGGTCAACCTATCTACTACAACCCAAATTGTATCATTCCCAGTCTTTGACTTAGGTAAACAAGTGACAAAGTCCATAGAAATACAGTCCCATTTCCAGCTTGGAATCTCTAAAGGTTGGACCTTCCCTTGAGGTCTCCTATGCTCAATTTTAACCTTCTGACAAGTCAAACATCTAGCCACAAATTCAGCCACTTCGTTCTTCATCCTTGGCCACCAATAGACCTTTTTCAAGTCCTTATACAACTTGTCACCCCCTGGGTGCACAGAATATGGCGTATTATGCCCTTCTTTCATCAATTTCTCTTTCAGTTCTCCACACTTTTGAGGCACGCACCACCTACCTTTGTACCTCAAACTTCCATCATCATGGATTCGGAAATCTAACTCCTTACCTTGCGAAATCTTTTCCTTGATTCGCTCCAACTTTACATCACCCGCTTGATTCTCTCTAATCTCATCAAATATTGACGGTTGGATGGTTAAGGCATTCATTATTCCCACAAGGCTTTCACCACTTACTATTTCAAGGTTCAAACGATGCATGTCCTTACACAGCTCGTTAGCAACTACTAACGCATTAACACTATGACTTGATTTCCTACTCAAGGCATCCGCAACTACATTGGCTTTTCCCTCATGGTACTGGATATCCAAATCATAGTCCTTAATTAACTCCAACCACCTTCGTTGACGCATATTCAAATCCTTCTGTGTGAAGATGTACTTCAAACTCTTGTGGTCCGTAAATATCCTACACTTCACACCATACAGATAGTGTCTCCATATCTTCAATGCAAATACTATGCCGCTAGCTCTAAATCATGGGTAGGGTAATTGGATTCATATGGCTTTAATTGCCTTGACGCATACGCAATAACTTTCCCGTTTTGCATCAATACACACCCCAAACCATTCTTAGAGGCATCACTATACACATCGTATGCACCACTCTCATCTGGTAAGGTTAACACTGGCGCGGTTGTCAATCGCGTCTTTAAGGCTTGGAATGCTTCCTCACACTGGTCACTCCATTCAAACTTGGTTTCCTTCTTCATCAAGGTAGTCATGGGCTTGGCTATCCTAGAGAAGTCTTGAACAAATCGTCTATAGTAGCCAGCTAGTCCCAGAAAACTACGAATGTCAGTCACACTCTTGGGTGTAGGCCATTCACTAACAGCTTTGATCTTAGCAGGGTCAACTGCCACTCCTTCTTTTGACACAAAATGTCCCAAAAATGCAACTCTTTCCAACCAAAACTCACACTTTGAGAACTTGGCATACAACTGGGTATCTCTCAAGGTACTCAATACCGATCTCAAGTGTTCCGCGTGATCTTCTTCACTCTTTGAATACACTAGGATGTCATCTATGAAAACCACTACAAACTTGTCCAAATAGGCATGGAATACACGGTTCATTAAGTCCATAAATATTGCAGGGGCATTGGTTAACCCAAAAGGCATAACATTGAACTCATAATGTCCGTATCTAGTTCTGAATGCAGTCTTTGGTATGTCATGGTCAGCGATTCTCAATTGATGATAACCCGAACGCAAATCGATCTTTGAAAAGATTCCTGCTCCTTTTAGTTGGTCAAATAGGTCTTCTATCCTAGGTAATGGATATTTGTTCTTGATTGTGACCTTATTGAGCTCCCTGTAGTCTATACAGAGCCTCATACTTCCATCCTTTTTCTTCACAAACAACACTGGTGCTCCCCAAGGTGATGCACTTGGCCTAATATAACCTTTCTCCAATAGATCCTCTAGTTGGCTTTTTAATTCATTCATTTCTGCTGGAGCCATTCGATAAGGTGCTTTTGAAATAGGGGCGGTTCCAGGCACTAAATCTATGGTGAAGTCAATAGGTCGATTGGGAGGCATCCCCGGGATCTCTTCTGGAAATACATCAAGGAATTCATTAACTACTGCAGTATCCTCAGGCTGATCCTTGATCACATGCTCTAAGTTCCTCACATTACATAAGAATGCTGGGTTCCCTTTACTGACTAGCTTCACGAGTTCCATTGCCGTGATGATTCCTATGTTCTTAGGTTTACCAAAACGACGATATGACACTACTTTGCCTAGGCTAGAAGTGAACCTTCTGCTTCTCACAATCTATTTTGGCTTTGAACTTGGCCAACCAATCCATCCCTAGAATTACATCTAGCTCTCCTAACTCGAATTCGATTAGGTTAGATAAGAATACGGTCTTGGCTATGGTCATAGGCACATCTCTATGGATTTTGGTACACTTCACTATACTACCAGTAGGTATGACTATAGGTACTTCAATCGATTCAGGATCTTTCAACCCTAATTTCCCCAAAGCATCTACTGATATAAAAGAATAAGTCGCACCAGAATCAAATAGAACTTTAACTGAAACGGAATTAATAGAAAAAGTACCCGCTATGACGTCAGAGGAAGTCTCCGCTTCTTGCCTAGATATCACATTCAACTTTCCTTGGGCAACTCCTTTGTTATAGCCACCTCCATTGGTGTTCCCATTGTTGTTTCGATTCCCATTTTGTTGTTGGTTCCCTCCAGGCTTTCCATGGTTCTGGTGATTGCCATTGCTATTGCCATTGTTACCACTTTGGTAGTTCCTTTGATTTCCACCTCCATTTCCCCCATTCTGGTTCTAATTATTCCGGTTATTGCCTTGGTGGTTACCTTGATTAGGTTTTCCATTCTTAGAATAGCATTCATACTCCCTATGGCCTAACTTCTGACAGAATCTACAAGTCACCAAATTCCCATCACAATCTTTTCCAGGGTGATTCATGTTACAGCGCCTACATTCGTAGGTCCGTACTCCATTCCTTCCAGACTGATTTCCACCACCTTGGTTGTTGCGATTACCACCATTGTTAGCCCTAAACTGGAAATTTCCATTTCCTTTGTGCTTCTTAAAATTCCCCTGATTCTGATGGTTATTTCCTTGATTCGAGCTTCCACCATCCTTTCTCTTTTCAGCACTACCATTCTTCCTTTGCTGTAACCCATACAGGTGAGCAGCTTTTCCGTACAGGGTGTCTAATGAGGTAAAGGTCTCTCCAGACAACAACAGCTGTAAGTCCATGGTCAAACCATTCTCGAATCTTTGAGCCCTGAGCTCTTCCGTTTCCACCACTTCAGGTGCAAACCTAGACAGCTCTATAAACTTAGAATAGTATTCTGTCACAGACAAACCTCCCATTTTGAGTTCAATGAACTCTTGCGCCTTTTGCTTTTTCAGATAAGGTGGGTAAAACTTGTTCCTTAGTGCAGTTTTGAATGCTTCCCATCCAAAGTTAGGTGTGGCTCTAAGGGTATTTTCACATCGTTGCCACCACAAATCAGCTTCACCTCTCAGGTAGTACACAGCACTATTCACCCTAAGGTTTTCGGGGCAATTCACAGCTACAATGAGTTTATCAAACTCTCTCAACCAGTTCTCCAACACACTTGGTTCAATCTCTCCGCTATAGAGTGGAGGCTTGCTTTGAGCTATTTTCTTAAACATTTCCCCAGCCGGGTCATGCATTGGGTTTGCTCTGGTTTGAGCTAGGTCACGACCTACCTCAGCTAGTTGTCTAACCACTTCAGAAATCTCTTGGCTAGCCATATCCCTTCTCCTGAATAAATAAAAAGGCTAACTTTAATATTGGTTGGACATGACATCACTAAGGTACTGGTTCTACAACGAACCTACTCACGACAAGAACACACTTAAGCGCCACCTAGGGGGAAGAGTTGGCGCCACTTTTGGGCCTTCTCACCCCACTATTTGATGCAAGTAAATTTAGATGGTTGCTACTAAACCACCTTGCACATAAAATTTCATTGAAGAAATAACAAATAATCCCTTTGCGATACCCACAAGACTTAGAATTGAGAATTAAACTTAAAGGATAACGAAAAAGGAAATTCTATTCTTTTATTAAAACTCCAATGAATAAGTCTTACATCCACTAATGCCATAACATTTATTCTCCAACTATAACAAACTAAAACCATAAATAGTAGCTTTGCCACTTTATTAATCAACGAAAAATAAAACTAAGGATTACATTTCTCTAGAGACTAACGTCATCACGACGATCATTTCTTTCCTTGTATTGCTCTGGAGTAAAGTCTTGATCATTAGGATCATCCAAGTCTTCTTCCGGATCTGAGTCTTCATCCATAGCCTCATCATTTTGCTGTGGCTCACTATCAACCACATTATTCTCTTCAAGCTCATCTTCAGATCCACTGGATATCTCAATGGTTGGTTCAGGAACTATAGGGTTAGGATTCTCAATCTCTACCACATCATCATCACTATCCTCCTCAACATCACTAGCTTGCTCATCATGGATCATGCCATCCTCACCATCACTTTCTATTCCTCCATAGCCCATACCTAGACCCGCAGAATACTTTCCATCCTCATAGGTAATTTCCGCAACCTCTAGGATAGTAGCAAGAACCTCAGAATCATACTTCCACCTACCATCACTAGTCCCATATTTGTACCAATTAGGGGTACCATCACCATAATGCATGTCACTGAACCTATTCTTGAGGTCTATGTAAGGGTTCTTATGGGGTAAACAATGTATAATCATACTAGCCATCATATCTTTGTGCCTAAGGTGGGGCATATTCTTGGTCGAAGCCAAATAGTCACAAGCAAACACGATCTTCTGAACATACGTGCGAGGAGTCTCATTATCCATCTTCTCTAAGTATCCTAGACTGGTGAACTTAGAAAGTAGCATCCTTAATTCCTGAAAATTCACAACTCAAAAGTCTTACTAACGCGTTTCCATAGAATTTCCAACCCCAAATGGATACAATAAATAGTTCGTGGAGCCATACAATTTCAATGCACAAATATATGCTCAACATGAAATATGATGCAATTAATCACATGAAGCAAGATAAAACATGGTTAAAACATATACATGGCACCTAATAATCAAATTGTCACATAATATGCCCTTCTTAGTCTACCAATTTCTCACTTGAAAATAATATTAATTTTCGAAATTAATTAAGAAATAACTCCTAACTTTGTTGAAATTATTTAAATTAAAATCGAAAATTAGTAAGAATTATTGATTACTTAAATAAATAAAATTCGAATAAATAATTAAAAAAAATCCGAAAATTTTAAACATAAATTTGAAATAATATTCGAAAAAAATAAATAATTAAATAAACGATTAAAATAATTCGGATAATTAAATAAAATAATTTCCGAAATTAATAAAATAAATTTGAAATTAATTCGAAAAATTCTAAAAAAAATCGGGAAAATAGAAAAAAAAATTCGAAAAATTTAATTAATATTAAATAGCAATCCGACTTTTCCACTAATTTCAAACGACCCAAACTAATTGATATTTGACCTTTAAAATATTGAGTACTCAAAATAATACGTTTTGACATTAGGAAAATAATTTTCGAAAATCCTAAAGTTCCGCAATCGTAGTTTAAGGATTTACCACTTTGCACTATTAATTAATGCAAAGCAGCTCTCAAACTAGAGCTCTGCAAATACCACTTTGTAACACCCTAATAATTCCTTGCTTTTATAAAACCATTTTCCAACTTAAAATAAAGGAATTACTAAAGCATTACCGCCACCGTGATAACGGTTAAGGCTATTACCAGAATTACGCAGCGGAATTAAATGTCAACTAACTTTTAAAACTCATAATTAATGAAATATTGAGGCCTCCTACAATTTGGAACCATAATGGCCCAAAACCCAAAGTATAAATAATTCAAACATTTCAAACATAATTAAAATATTAAATAAAATAGTTTCAAAGAACGAAAGCATTCAACTCTCTCAATCATCCCCAGCCACATGATTTCGATCATACTTGATCTACCAACCTGCTATATTAATCTACTCCCCAACAATGCAAGTGCAAATGATGGATCATCATAGGGTCATTAAGACAAAGGCCATGACCAGAAACACACAAAGCACGTAGTCAGCAAAAGCTGAGTACTTACAAGCATAGAGTAAATGAAACTAAAACATGCATCACTCACTAAGTACTAATCAACATGCAAAAGCCATATAATAACAAATCAAACAATCATGAGATACAAGACTCGACTCTTGACTCGACTCTTGACTCAGAATTTAATTAGAATAAGCTTCGAACGGGCCAAAAGAATAATCCACAAAGGGAAAAGGTGATGGGAGCCAACCATACACCAAATATATTAATAATAAAATCGGGCCATACCGAGTGTCGGGACATACCGACGGAATTCCTGCGCATAATATAAATGAAACAACGTCTTGTATCATTAGTAGGAGTACGAGCTTTCCGGCAAGACTCCCCCCATTGTTCATACTCAAGGTATATACGTTCCAAGAGTTTTGAAGCTTGTTCCGGTTGCACTTTACGTTTATTAATATTTTAATAAAGGCGAACTCAAGACTCGACAACATGCATACATAAAATTAATAAACAACAACCAAAACAATCTTATTTTAATGCTTTAAGACTTGTGATCAACCAAGCAAGACACTTGTGATATTACTACCATGTTCCTCCTCACCAAAGTGAGACTCCACATCATGCATATTAACATGAGGGTTGTGCCCTTGCACGACAAATCCTAATTCATTTCATACATAATATTCCCAACTGAACCCTACATGTGCGGTGGCTTACGTGAGCTAACCCTTCACATGTGGTAAAATAAATAGTACAACGAGGTACAAATAAATGGCTCAAAGTATGCTAGACATCCCGTACAATAGCATACAAATAATTAATCCATCCCTTGCATGTGAATTGAACCATACATGCATAAATATTGAACAACATGATTGACAATGAAATCCATACTCATAATAATTTCAACATGCTTGCTCAACAATTAATTCAATAAATCCAACATCACAAATCACATGCTCGTTCACCAAAATAAACATGATTCCACATAATGTAATTCACATCATCAACAATCATGTAATGTCATTGACAAAAAGGTGTGGTCGCCCTAGACTTGTACGTACCTTGAATACCTAAGCGTAGGGGCCACTTTGCAATAACGAGCACTCAACTAGAAATCACCTCCTATCATCAAAATAATGAAACTTAAATTATTTCCATGTTCATTAAATTTCCAGCAACTTTATAAAAATTAAAACTTCCTTTAGACTTTAGAATTCAATCGTTTTTCAATAATAAAGTCGTCTCAATTTGCAAAATCAATCCCTAGTACGAAAACATACTTTTTCCGCCTTTAAAATCAATAAAAATCGACACTTTAAACCTTTATTCAAATCTGAAAATATAATTGATTATCATAATTAAAATCATCACCTAATTATACTAATCAATTGACTCATTAGGTCTAGGTTAAAACCCTAACTTGAAAATCCCAATAACACTAGTTTAATATCATAAAAATCAATGCTTTATTAAATAAACAAATCTGGAAATTCATCCTTTAATAATTAAAACAAACCTAATGAATCACAACACACAAATCCTCAAACCACGGTATTCATAACCGGTTCCCAGCATTTTAATTACTCAAAACAATATTAATATAATAATTTAAAATACGGAATTTAAATAGAATAGGTAAGGAAGAAGAGAATTATACCAATCCGACCTATAGCACGGAACAACCACGAATTAATTGTGATTGGTCGAAAAGAGATTGGAAAACGAACACGAACAACAACACACACACACACACACACGATCGTGTGTGTGCGCGCAGCAGCGAAGGGACGAGGCACGGGGCGCGAGCTGCGACGAGGGGACGAGGGCAGCAGGGGCGCGCGCTGTGCGCGAGGAGAGAGCGAGAGAAGGCGAGAGTGTGGTTGGGCGCTGTGCGCGCGGGCACGAGCGAGAGAGCGAGGGAGGTGTGGGCGCTGCGCGCTAGGGCACGAGCGAGAGAGTGCAGCGCTGGGCGTGAGGCCGAGCAGCACGAGAGCACAGCAGCACGGGCACGGGGCTGTGTGCGTGCGTGCGGTGTGCCGGGCAAAGAGAGGAGAGGAGTGAGGTGCAAGAAATCAAAAAGGGGCTTTATGAAATTTTAGTGGTTCATTTAATGATGGGGGAGTCTATTTATAGGCTCCCTAATCCCTTGATGGGCTAGGCTTAGGATATTTGAGTTGGGCTTAGGAATTAAATGAATTGGGCTAGCTTAGGATTTAAATTAAACTGTTTGGATTGGGCTCGTTTAATAAAATGAACTGGACTTTTTATTTAAAACCCGAAGCTTTAAAAGTCATTTGCAACTCATTTAATTTCCCGACTCAAGAATTAAATTCGTTTCGCAATTAATTAAAATAATAAATATTCTAATTAAATTAAAATACATTAAATAAAATGCATTTAAATATTATTTAAATGATAATAAATCGTAAAATGCTTTATAAATATAATAAAATATATTTATAAATATTATAAAAATACGAGGTATTACAAGAGTTATCTTGGCGATCCTTTCTCTCATTATAGTATTCCGGAGTGAAGTCTTGATCATTAGAATCATCAAAGTCTTCTTCAGGATCAGATTCATATTCCATATCTTCATTATTCTGTTGTAGCTCACTGTTCACTTCGTCATTAGTCTCAGGCTCAACTTCAATATCGCTAGAAATCTCAATAGTGGGTTCAGGAATGATAGGATTAGGGTTTTCAATCTCAACAACATCATCATCACTGTCCTCATTCATATGGGTTTCCGTATCACTATCAAACTCGGTGTGGTGTATACTTTCTATCTCTAGAATAGTGGTCATAATCTCCATGTTATACCTCCACCTACCATCTGGAGTACCATACTTGAAGTAATTAGGAATGCCACTGTCAGAATGCATATCATGAAATTGTTGCTTCAGACTTATATATGGGTTCCTATGGGGCAAACAATGAATAACCATCTCGGCCATGACATCCGTTTTCCTTAGTTGAGGCAAATTCTGCACTGTAGCAAAATAGTTGCAGGCAAACTCAATCTTCTGCACGTAAATGTGCGGGGTCTCACAGTCTTCTCTAGGTGTCCTAGCTAGGTTAGCGTATTTTGATAGCAACATCTTAGTTCTGAAAGTACACAACTAAAAAGTCTTACTAATACGTTCCAAAACAAAGTAAGTTCGTGGAGCCATACAATTTCAATGCATAAATACATGCTTAATCATGAATCGTGATGCAATTAATCACATAAAGCAACATAAACATGTCAAACTTTAAATACATAAGCATACAATTAATACTTAACACTTAGCACTTAATTAAATGCACACCGAATCTTAAATGCATACTTAGTCTAAATATGTCCTTCTTAATCTAGCCTTTCTCACTTAGCAATAAATAATTTTCGAAATTAATTAAATAAATAACTTCAAATATAAGCGAAATTATTAAAATTAAAATCGAAAATTAAAATAATTAATCGAATAATTTAATTAAATTCGATTATTAATAAATTAATTAATTAGATAATTCGGAAATATATTTTATTTTATTTTGAAAAAAAAATCGGAAAACCCGAAAATAAATATGAAATTTTATTAATTTTTTTGAAAAATTCGGAAAAATCCGGAAAAAAAAAAAAAAAAAAAAAAAAAAAGAAAAGAAATTCGAAAAATTTAATTCGAATTTGTTCGAATTTAATAAATTCGAGGAATATTAAAATAAAATCAATAAGTTTTCAAATAACTTTAAATAATTGGTATTTGGCTTTTCAAAATATTGAGTACTCAAAAATAACGTTTTGACTTTAGGAAAACAATTTTCGAAAATCCTAAAGTTCCGCAAATCCTACTCAAATAGTATGAATTACTGTCAAGTAGTTTTTAAAATCGTAGTTTAAGGATTTACCACTTTGCACTATTAATTAATGCACAGCAGCTCTCAAACTAGAGCTCTGCAAATACCACTTTGTAACACCCTGATAATTCCTTATATTTATAATTACCTTTTTCCAACTAATTATAAATGAATTACCAAGATATTACCGCCACCGTGATAACGGCTAAGGTATTTACCAAATTACGCAGCGGAAATAACTAACTTTCAAAACATATTAAATAGTTAATCATCATATAACAAACTGGAACCCTTTCAAAAAAAAAATAACAAACTGGAACCATTAAGGCCCAAAACCAAAGCATTAAATAGTTTAAAAATCATTAACTATAGTTTAAGTAATTATAGTAGTAGTCATGACTAAAAATCAAATAGAGTTTATAAATACGGAAGATGAAACAGTCTCTCAATACTATTCCCATGATAACTTCTCCCGCAAGTTATCTCTACGAACCTGCTTATTGAAAACTACTCCCCAACAACGCAAGTGCAATGATGGATCATCATAGGTCATTAAGGCGAAGGCCATGACCGAAAGACATGAAGCACGAAGTCAGCAAAAGCTGAGTACAGACAAGCTAGAATAAAATCCTAGTCTAACATGCTTCACTCAACAATAATAATATTCCACATGCAAAAGCCATTTAATTAAACAATTAATCATGGAGATAGACTCGATACTTGACATGAATCTTAGCTCACGGATTAATAATAATTAGCTTCGAACGGGTAAAATATAATAACAAAACCACTGAGGGTGTTGGGAGCCCACCAAGAACCAAATAATTAAGGTCGGGCTTTCTACCGACAGTTGGACCATAACAACGGAATTCCTGCGCATTTACAAGCGATAACCAAAAGAATGAAATAACATCTTGTATCATTCAAGGAATACGAGTTTCTCCGACGCGACTCCCACCATTGTTCATACTCAAGGTATATACGTTCCAAGAGTTTTGAAGCTCATTCGGGTTACACTTTACGTTAATTAGTATGTTATGTTCAAGGCGACCCAAGACTCTACACAAGACATAACATGCAAAAATTAAATAATTAAACAATGACACTTCATTTTAATCCTTTAGGACTTGTGATCAAACATAGGACTCAAGTGAATTTACTCCCATTGTTCCTTCTCAAAACACTGTTGAGATAACCCGACATTGCCTATTAACAAGCGGGGTGTGCCCTTAGCAAGAATAATCCTTAGTTCAATTCACATGTACTTCATAAATGTATTCTACACAGCGGTAGAATAAACGATGCAATGAGGCAATATTCAATAGGCTCAAAGTATGCTAGACATCCCGTACAATAGCATAATCATAATAACTTGCATGCGAAACACTTATACATGCATATCAATTCGAACAACATGCTTGAAATAATTCAACGATTATAAAATTCCATAACATGATTGTTCACAAAGAATTAATAGATTCAATAATAATTCACAACATGCTTGTTCACACATCAAACATGAATTCTCAACACTTTAAGTTCACATGATTCACAATCAATACACATCATAAAGTCCTCATGGGATAAGTGGTCACCCTAGTCATGTACGTACCTGGAATACCTAAGTACGGGGGCCAATGTGAGAATCACGACTCAAAGCTAGAAATCAACTCATATAAACACAACGGAGAAACTTAATTATTATCCATATTTACTAAATTTCCAGCAACCATTTAAGATTCTAAAACCTTTGGTTTAATTAGAAATTAATCGTTATTCGTTAAATTGATAGTCTCAAATAGTCAACTCAAGTCCTAGTATAAAAACATTTACTTTTAGGCCTTAAAATCATTAAAAGAAACACTTTAAAGCTTTATAATAAATCTGAAATTTTAAGTTGATTCCCATAATTTAAATCGTCATTAAATTATGTGAATCAATCGCTTGAACAATTGAATTAAAATCCTATCAATAGGTCATGAATAAAACCATGTTTTGACCATAAAAATTGACACTTTAATTAATCACTAAATCTGAAAATAATAGTTCGTATAATTAAAATCAATCCCATCAATTGAAATACGAAAACATTAAAACATAGTGTTCATAACCGTTCCCAGCAATTTAAATAATCCAAAACAATAATAACAATTTAATAATTTAAAAATAGAATTTCGAAAAGGTTAAAAGTATACAAAGTACAAACGATCAACAACAACAACACATGCACACAATGCAACGTGAGTTGCGTGTGGGCAGCGAGCACCAAGCAGCACAGCACTCGGCAAGGCGCGACAACAGTGCGCAAGGCTCGCGGGTGCGCTGGGCGAGCAGGGGCGAGAGCTGGGCGTGGGCTTGCTCGGCACAACACATCAGCAGTGCACAGCCGTGTGCGCGTGCAGGGAAGCGAGAGTGAGCGAGGGACGCGAGGGCCAGGGTGAGGGGCAGGCAGCAGCGCTAGCACGGGTGTGCGCTGGGCGGGCAGCGAGCAAGGCACGAGGGGTGTGCTTGCTTGCGGCTGAAGAAAGAGGGCTAGAGGAGAGAGAGTGCCGAAAGAGAGGAGAGAGAGAGAGAGAGAGAGAGAGAGAGAGAGAGAGAGAGAGAGAGAGAGAGAGAGAGAGAGAGAGAGAGAGAGAGAGAGAGAGAGAGAGGCAAATTTCTGAATTTTTAATGTGGGGATTTAATTAGGGGAAGGGTTGTATTTATAGCTTTTCCTTCCCTCATGGGCTAGGTTTTAAGGTTTTGAGTTGGGCTTGCTTAAGGGCTTAATTAAATTAGTTTCTTGCAAGCCTTGTTGGGTTTGAAGGAAATAATGCCCTTGGTCCAAGTATGCATTTAATGTTAAGTCTAATAAATGCGGTTCAGTATTAATTAACAAGTTAATAAATTCAGTGAGATCAAGTGAGCTGAATGCCTAGCTAGAGGCCGCTTCAGTTCAAGTGGAATTAATGATATTGATCCACAGCTTACTCTTGACTGAACCCGTAGGGTCACACAAATAGTACGTAAACGGATCAAGTATTTAATGGCATTAAATACTCCATCTATGGATATTCGGAATCGACGGATCTTGGTTTCAGTGGGAGCTGAGATCGTCACAAGCAAGAAATGAATACTCCGGAAACGATGATATTACCGGAAACGGAAATATGGATCGTATCGGAAATATAAATATTATCCAAGTCGTAAATGTTGCCGGAAACGAAAACATGGTACGTATCGGAAAATATTAATGGAAATGGAAATATTGCCAGAATCGGAAATATTGCCGGAAACGGAAATATTTTCAGAATCGGAAATATTATCGGAATCGGAAAATAATTCCGGAAACGGAAATATTAAATATTTGTTCGAAACGGAAATTGATTCCGGAATCGGAAATATTAAATATTGTTCGTATCGGAAATGAATTCCGGAACCGGGAATTTAATCGGAAGCGTATCGTACGAATTAGCATCGGACGAGGCCTGCCGGACGAAGGCCCAGCACGAAGTCGGGCCATCGCCCAGCAAGCCAAACGCGCGCCCAGCCAAGGCAGCGCCCAGGCCCACCTCAAGGCAGGCCCAGCGCGCGCCAAGGCCATGGCCTCGCTGCGTGGGCTGCTGCTCGCACGCACACGCATGGGCGGCCCTCGTGGCTGCCGTGTGTGTGTGAGTTTGTGTTCATGCATGATTCCTAAAACTATTAGAATTAGTATATGATTAAATTCCTATTCCTAAAAGGATAAATTAATTAATTAGAGTTCTTGTAGGATTCTAAGTTTAATTAATTCGTATCCTACTAGGATTCCAGTTCCCTTTCCATAACTCTATAAATACGTGCCTAGGGTCACATATTTTTAGAGATTAATTCAAGTATTCAAAGTGAGTTTTGAGAGAAAAATTCAGTCATATTTCTTACCTAAGAGTGCCGAAAATTCTAGTACCTTAAGGGCGATTCTAGTTGGTCAATCTTAAGGCGGATCCGGACGTGCTGTGGACTATCTACGGAGGGACGACACTTGGAGTCCTAAAGACTTGTTCTTGTTCGGTTCGGGCGCAGCTAGGGAAGGCACGCAACAAAGAGTATGCATCTAAATTATGCTATATGATTATGTGTAAATAATATGTATTCCTGGCTTAATGGTTGTTTCCGCATGATTTATGTATTGTCATATGTATCATAACCTAACAGGGTTTGCCAACAAAATTGGATTGGGCTAGATTAGAATTAAATTAGTTTTCAAAATACGACCCAACAATTCCCGAATAAATAAATTCGTTTAATTTATTAAATAAAAATCCGGTTGTAAATAATTAATAATTAAATTATTTAAAAATAAAATACCTTTAAATCACATTAAATGCAATTAAATTCATAAAAATCTTTATAAATACAATAAAATATATTTATAAAGTACGAAAATTCCGAGGTATTACAACTTTAATCTCTTAAAGTGTTCACATGGTCAATCCGATACAAGATCCAATAAGTATTTATGCAAATGATTTATGACATCCAGTCCATCTAGTTCAAGAAACAGAACTATAAATCAACTTGCGATCTAATCTTCATTAGTCATTGGTCGTCCAACCTTTCAATGACCTGGATTAGGGATCCTTTTGTGATTCAATATTTAAGTTCACTTATGGGTGTTTCTTTGTCAAAGAATCCATCTTGACATCCCATTTGAATGTTTTGAATCACTTGGACTTCATTATTTAATACTAAACCAAGATTAAATGAAATATGAAATATAATTTCATAAATGATAAATGTTTAAACCAAATGCTTACCAATTTGTGGGCCTCTAACCCAAAATCAAGCATTTAATGTTTTACAGATATATTCCTTTCACCCAATACTTAAAACATTCATGGAACTCAAACTTGATTCCATTTCTGCATATGAGTGTTGTATCTCATTCGATGCAGAGATTTAGTTTATCATACTTTGCTATTCTTAGCATCTTTTCTAGGGATGTCAGTGGGGCGGGTTTCACCTGAGACCCGCCCCGCATCCGCCCCAAGTAGGCGGGGATGGAGGTAGGTTTGGCGGGTGATGGGGCGGGGATGGGTATAAAGATCGTACCCGCCATGGGTGATGGGGCGGGTGTGGATTTTGTGTTGAACCCGCCCCATCCCCGCCCGCCCCGCCCCATCCCCACTTGCCCCGCTTCATACCCGCCATAGGTGCGGGGGTGAGTTTGGATTTATTTCCATGTTTAGTTGATAATATGAATTGATGCTTATGTTTTTTGTATGGATTTTTTTGTTATGACGAGTATTTTTTCCGATTACATATGTTACTTTAGTCATAAGGGTTTTTTTATCTAAAGTTAACTTTCATTACTCCGTATATATAGAAAATGTTTGCTAAATAAGAAAAATTAGGCGGGTATTGGCTCGGGTATGGGGTGGGGATAAGATGGGGATGGATACCCAGTTGGGTGGTGGGGCGGGGATGGATTTTTGTTTATACCCGTTGGGGCGGGGATGGGGATGAATTTTGTACCCACCATGGGTGATGGGGCGGGGATGGGGATGGGGATGGAGGGACCTACATCCGCATCCGCGTCGCCCCATTGACATTCCTAATCTTTTCTATCGAAAGCCTTTCGATGTAAGATGAAAAGATCTTTGAGTATGTTTATAGAATGATCTAGTCTTTCATCGATGTTTAAAATGATAATCATATTTAAAATAAAATCATCCAGATAGCAGACTTGTGATCAACCTGGGTTCATTGAAGAACTCCCACTAGAAACAATTCCCTTCCTTCTTAGGCAATGATGAATTCATTTCAATTATGTAGAATTGCAAATGATGCTATTCTTTTGGAATACTCCAACCTGTTCACAGAGATGTGGGAGATACATCTTTGAAATGAGAACTTGGAAACTAATCATTGATTCAGTTTCCCATGCATCACATATGGTTTAGAACCTATATATGTTACCACCTTTTAATCACGATGCCTAATTTTCCTGTGTATGTTTGTGGTTTGCCTAACAACAAGATTCAACATTTTCTTAGGCAAATGCATGTAGCATCAAAACTTTAGTTCATCTTCACTTCCTCTTATCAACTTCTCATCCTACATGAATGTATTGAATGTTCTTGATATTATTTTAATGATCTTTGATCTAGATCAATAGAGATTGGTATAAGCTCGTCACGATCCAATGTTCACGAGTTATCTTGGCGATCTATATATTGCATCATACATGATTGATTGTAATGCAAAAACCATTCGCATTTTAAAATCTATCCATGTAACTTTTAGCTTTATTCTGTTTCAAGAGATAACTGAATCTTGCTAAAATCTTGGCATTGCCATGTGATATAAGGTGAAGGCACCTCTTCAAGGTTCTTCATGTTTAACTTTAGTAATAACAGCCTAGGTTTATACTTGGTTAAAGCATTCATTACTTAGACTTACTCACATGGGTTGAGAGTCTCTTTTGAGTCTCTCAATTGTGTTAAATTTAGTAATTACTTTTACATAATCCAAACAACGATTTAGATCATATCAAATAGATCTTTAACCGAGTATGTTCTAAGTTTCTCCATGGTTCTAATATTGACAAATACTTTCAAATCTAACCATTGAGAATTTGAATGTCGTTTTCAATAGAGAGATATGTATC
This sequence comes from Spinacia oleracea, assembly GCF_020520425.1. Lineage (NCBI taxonomy): Eukaryota > Viridiplantae > Streptophyta > Magnoliopsida > Caryophyllales > Amaranthaceae > Spinacia > Spinacia oleracea. Next base: position 155,475,510 of record NC_079490.1, on the reverse strand, counting down.
TCATATATATAACCAATAAACATGACTTATCTCCCACTAAACTCCTCATCTACAAGATGATCCATATTTTCATAAAGCTATGATTGCTCAATAGCCTTGTTGAAAAATATGGTCCAATTCCCACTTGTATGCTTTAATCTACGAATAGATGTCTTAAGCTTGCTCTTTTATCTAGCATCCAAAACTTTTACATTGTGTGATGTACACAATTCCTTTTTACAAGTCCAATTGAGGAAGGTGTTTCGTTTTCCAATTGCCATATTGCCATATGCAATGATTTCTAGATTTATCTAAAATAGTTCAAGCATTCCGACTTGGTGAAAAAGATTTCAACATTATCAACACCATGAAGTTGTTTATAATCTTTAACCACCAAATTAGCTTTTCTTTTGTATGTGTATATAATATCATCTTTGTATGTTTTGAAAATATGTTTGCAACCAATGGGAGTGAACCCTTTATGCAAATCAACCTTGTATATTTAGAAAACATGTATGCAACTAATGAGAGTGAACCCTATATGCAAATCAACCAAATCATATATTTGATTCTTTAAGATGAAGATACTTCGGATAAAATGGCCTAAAACCATTTTATATGGCCTCGAACCATAATAATGTTTCTGATGGCCTCAAACTATACTTGGGAATTTTAATACGTCGTAGCTAACCTGTAACTCGTATGTTCTTAAAGCACTTCCAAAGTCTTCATAGTTTTCATTCCTCAAGATATCTATGTATCTACCTTGGTTGAATTCTATTCCTTATACGATTTCCCTAGGCATTGAACATCAAACTTTATTGTCTATAAAGACATTACTCTAGTCCTTTGAGTATTAGGATTCTCTTGAAGCACTTCTAAAGTCTTCCTGAAGCTCTTCCAAAGGCTTCTAAGTACAGAGCTTTTCCAAAGACTCATAAGTATCCTACATTAAACGTTAGTGTCTATAAAGACATTACTCAAGTCCGAGTCATAATTTATAAAAAATTGAAAACTGTTGCAATACAATAATCATAATATATAATTGTTGCCATAATTTTTCTATAGAAATGTTTTTTCATAGTCAACGTATACTCAAATTAATAATTATTTAACTGTTGCAACAGGTATGATATAGAAACACCAATAAAACTGTTGCATAAAAGGGTGTTTCCACTATAGGAAAAATCGTCATGTGCTTCTCTTCAAGTGCGGCTCATTTAATAAATTGGCAGCACTTGAGAGCACAAAAAAATACATTTTCACAAGTGCGGGCTCAATAAGAAAATTGGCAGCACTTGAGTTCAAGTGCGGGCTCAATAAGAAAATTGGCAGCACTTGAGTTCAAGTGTGGGCTTCAAACTCAAGCGCGGGCTCATTTCACAAAGGAGCCGCACAAAATATTTCTAAAAAGTTTAATTTTCCCTCTTCTCCTCCTTCCCCTTCTCTAGTTCTCTTTTTCTCTGGTTTCTAACAAGGCCCGAAACTCAAAATTCACATCACACACCACGACAAGCCGCGCCGCCGCGACTGTTCCGTCACCACCGATCTCTTCCTCTTCCTGTCGCGTCGCCACTGTTGTTCCGTTACCGCCAAATTATTCCTCTTCCTGCCGCCGCCGCGCCGCCAAATTTTTAAGGGTTATTGAATATTACCTGTAGTGAACCGGTTAGCTGAATAATTGTTTGTTTAGGAGAATTATTTTGCGCAATTGGTGTTATGTTGTAGAATTAAATGAAATTAATTGCTTCTAAATTGGGTTTTAAATTTCTTTGTTTTTTTTATTGAGGTTTGCTGGCTTATTTTATCTTCAATGGAAATAAATTCAAAATTATTATAAGGAGTACGATAGTGATTGTGGCAATTTTCAGCATTCATCTTTGAGGTGTAGAATTTTAAGAATGTCAACTGTTGGAAATGTACGAGTTAATGTTATTGATTAGGGTCTGAGTCATATTCTGCTACTTTGGTATCAAGTTCTGACTTATTATTATTTTGTAATTCTAGGTTTTTCTAGCAGTTGCCTATGCTTTCTTCTTTTAGAATGCTGAGAGTTGTGTTCATTTTATTACTGATTCTCAGTCTTTGTAATTTTTTATGTGAGACTCTCGTTGAAACAGCTTCATGGCCTTACAAGGGTAAGGATGCTTACCTATATAAATGCCTCCACATGCTCATGTTACTAGGTGTGGTTGGGGATGCTTTCTTGTTGTTGATATTGAGATTAGTAGAAAAATCACCATGTTCTTCCCTTCAAGTGCGGCTCATTTAGTAAATCGGCAGCACATGAGAGCATTAAAAAAAATTACATTTTGACAAGTGCGACTCATTTTAGGAAATTGGCAGCACTTGAGTTCAAGTGCGGGCTCATTTCACAAATGAGCCGCACAAAAGATTTCTAAAAAGATTTCCAAAAAAAGGAAGGGGCCTCAATTTTTTCCATTTTCCCGCTCTTCATCTGCTTCCCTCGCATTCTTTGCATCTGCGGCGCCGCGAAATGTACAAACTCACTGCACATACGCTCACCCATCTCTTCCACGCCTCCCTCCTCTGCCTTGTCGCCGCTGCGCTCTATTCTTCCTCACTAACTGGTAATCTCCTATTAACCCACCTCATTAATTAGATTGAATTAAATTAAAATCCCCAATTGGGAAAACCCTAGCATTTTCAATTGATTTTCTCCTTCCTCTTGTTGTGGTGCGACAAGCGATCCACCGTCGATGTCGTTGCTGACGTGGTGGTGTTGTTCTTGTTGCTGGTGTTGGGTTGTCGGTCTCCCTTGTTGCTCTCCTCGTCCTTATATTTTTCTCCTCTAAGTCATTTCATCCCTGCCGCCCTGTCCAATGAAACGAGATTTCCCGAATTTCGTAAGGGTTTACATTATTTATGGGTGTTGAAAGCTGGGTAAGTCTTGAATTAGCTCTTTAGTCACGGTGTTCTCGGCACTAGATGGTAGCTCATTACTAATTACCCTTTTCTTCAAATCATACTTCTACATTTTAATTAAAAATATTTGGGGGTTAGTCAATAATTATGCTGAATTGTCGATATTTGGTTAGTAGCAAAACATGCTTAAATTTGGCTATCTCCCGTATCAAATTGCTGCAAAACTAGAGATATGCCCAGCTCAAACAGATGCAAAATGTACCCATTGTTTTTTCATTAGTCTTTGTGCTTTTTTTGTTGCAATGTATCTGTTTAATTACTTAGGGAAACGATGTTGCACGCCATGTGATTATTACTTAAGGAGATATCTTTCTGAAAACTACAGGGGAGGAAGATGCAGGCTTGTTGTTGGACACTCGATCTCTTTACATATTCTAAGTAAGAATGTCTTGTTTTCTCTATATCTTGTTTTTGTTTACTTGAGAGTTTGTCTATTCTATACATATGAAAAAAAGGTGCGAGATTGGCGATTGTGGAACTTCTGATCATTTATGTTATGTCTGTGTTGTTCCTTTTCATGATTGACATTATCCTTTTATGGACCTAATATTATGATCCTCTTATTTTGTCATTCTTATACACTTTCCCTTTAATTAGTGTCATGGTTTTTAATGTAGAACCTTAAAGTTATCAGTGAAAATAAATGTATAAGGGGAAAATACATTTTTAATGTAGAACCTTAAAGTTTTTGGACATACTATTTCTGTTCTACACTTGGTTCTATATCAAAGCGATGGATATATAGTTCTTGGCTGGCGTGTTGGTTGGCTTGTGACTAATAATACCCAAGGCATATTACAGGAATCAGGGGCCAGTTCTCCTGCTTTCTTTAAATTGCTTTATTCTACATCTTAATTTTCTTACCGGACCTGCATTTGTTTAGGACAACATTGATCTTGTATAAGATGCTCTAGTCGATGATTTTCTTATCTTTTCTCTTCTAGACCATTTACATTGCTATGTGTAATTAGAAAAGTGTGGGAAATCTGAACCTAATCAATCAAATATTTTTTAGATACTAAAATCTGATTTGAAGATAAACTCTTGTTGACTTTGCTCCCTATGCTATCTAAATGATTCCAGTTTTATGCCCTCCTTCCTAAAATAGAAATGAAGATTTATCACTTGTTGCCATGAATATCTTTGTTCATTACAGAGAAGCTCACTTCACACCCTATATTTCCATGTAGCGCATCTAATCAGCTTCACTTTCGTCTATCCCTACTTGTTATGGGTATATTTTTAGATATGCAGTAAACTATATCCCTTTATTGATAGAGTAAGGGATAGAGTAAAATTGATCATTGGATCTGTTTCTGATGTAGATGTAATTTTTAGTTTGAAGGGATTTGCTTAATTCTTAACCATAATCCATAATGAGTTTATTAATTGTCTAGCACCCATAAGTCAGTCATAAGGACATTGTGTATTCTATTTAGATACTTAGCACTTTGAACTATTCACTGTATATGGACTAATGACTAATACAACTCATGTCCTTCAAATTGGGGTTCGTATAAACATAATCTTGATTTCTTACTGGCTGAAAATAATCAGAATACTAACCCATCTATGTGTTTTTATCATATCAGCTTGTGGAGAGTATTACGAGCTTCCTGAACATCTCTTATGATCCAACAACCTTCATTCAAGTGAGTTTCATTGACTGCTATAACATATATGTATTCTTTGACTGCTATAACATATATGTATTCTACATGGTAATGGGAACACCTAGCATAGATGCCTCCCTAAGATTTTTTCTTCCTAGTCATTATTTTTGTTTGGTTGTTCCTATTAGAGACTGCAATTCTAATTATCGTGATGACAATAAATTTCTAACTCACCTAAGATTTGCTAGTCATATGACAGACTAGACTTATATCAAGAAATGCACGTAACACCAAATGCGAGAACTATTTTATACATTATAAGCATATATGTCCAGTACTCTATAAATTATATCATTAAGTTTGCCCCAATATTTTGATTTAGACTAGGATCATAATAGAATAAGGTATTATAGGCAATGTACTGAGCTTTTATTTGTTTTGGCTGAATTTTCTTTTCCTCATTTTTGAAAATATAAGGTGTCACAAAAACATAATGACGGTATATTTTAATTGGTAACCATAGTTGAGTTCCATTATTAAGCTTGACTGTTGAATAATGGAGATGGTGCTACTTAAGAGTTAAGACATGGTATCTCTGAGTGTAGAGTGTAAACCTTGTTTCAAATTTGTTTTCCTATATATGCAGTGAATAAGATAAATAAACTAAGTGTATTAAACATGGAAAGACTTTAAAATACTCATTTAAGTTCATTAGTTGAATGTTGGACCGAAATTAGTCATTTTAGTCAAAACGTGACCGATAATGAACTAACGAAGCTTAAATGTGCATAACTTCACCATAATGGGTGAGAATGAGCCTTTGAAACATAAAAATAAGTGTATTAAACATAGAAAGACTTTAAAATACTCATTTAAGTTCATTAGTTGAAAGTTGGGACCGAAATTGGCCATTTTAGTCAAAATGTGACCGATAATGAACTAACAAGGCTTAAATGTGCATTATTTCACCAAAATGGGTGAGAATGAGTATTTGAAACATAAAACTAAGTGTATTAAACATGGAAAGACTTTAAAATACTCATTTAAGTTCATTAGTTGAAAGTTGGGGCCGAAATTAGCCATTTTAGTCAAAATGTGACCGATAATGAACTAACGAAGCTTAAATGTGCATAACATCACCAAAATGGGTGAGAACGTGTCTTTGAAACATAAAACTAAGTGTATCAAACATGGAAAGACTTTAAAATACTCATTTAAGTTCATTAGTTGAAAGTTGGGACTGAAATTAGCCATTCTAGTCAAAATGTGACTGATAATGAACTAACGAGGCTTAAATGTGCATAACTTCACCAAAATGGGTGAGAATGAGTCTTTGAAACATAAAAATAAGTGTATTAAATATGAAAAGACTTTAAAATACTCATTTAAGTTCATTAGAAAAAAGTTGGGATAATTAATTAGCCATTTTAGTCAAAATGTGACCGATAATGAACTAACGAGGCTTAAATATGCATAACTTCACCAAAATGGGTGATAATGAGTCTTTGAAACATAAAAATAAGTGTATCAAACATGGAAAAACTTTAAAATAATCATATAAGTTCATTAGTTGAAAGTTGAGACCGAAATTAGCCATTTTAGTCAAAATGTGGCCGATAATGATCAAACGAGTCTTAAATGTGCATAACTTCGCCAAAATGGGTGAGAATTAGTATTTGAAACATAAAAATAAGTGTATCAAACATGTAAAGACTTTAAATACTTGTTTAAGTTCATTAGTTGAAAGTTGAGACCGAAATTAGCCATTTTAGTCAAAATGTGACCGATAATGAACTAACGAGGCTTAAATGTGCATAACTTCACCAAAATGGGTGAGAATGAGTCTTTGAAACATAAAACTAAGTGTATTAAACATGGAAAGACTTTAAAATACTCATTTAAGTTTATTAGATGAAAGTTGGGATAATCAATTAGCCATTTTTGTCAAAATGTGACCGATAATGAACTAACGAGGCTTAAATGTGCATAACTTCACCAAAATGGGTGAGAATGAGTCTTTGAAACATAAAAATAAGTTTATTAAACATGGAAGGAATTTAAAATATTTATTTAAGTTCATTAGATGAAAGTTGGGACAGAAATTAATCAATTTTATTATTATACGGTTCATTATTTCTTTGTTATGAACAAATTAAGTCTTAATTTATTTTACGATTCAATATTTATAATATAACGTATATATATTTTTTGATGGTCGATCTCTTTAAGGTATTCAATAATCCGAGGGAGCGGCTTTTCACCTTTGAGGAGATAGATGAAGTTCGAGAAATGTTGGCAAACTTCATTATCAGTGATTGTCTTTGATATTTTCTTGTAGTGAATATTAAATTATGGATGTTAGTTTTTCATATGATTGTAATGTAATCGACTTTTATATTTACAATTATATACTATTTAATTTAATTATCTATTTAATTGGATACTTTTATATGACGTATGGAGGTTAATCAATGGCGTGGTCCAATTGTAATATGTAGCAGGGAAATCGGTTATACAACAAATCTAGATCAAGTGCGGCTCATTTATAAGCCAAGTGCGGCTCATTTTTATGCTTGTGATGCCCATTTACATGTCAAGTGCGGGCTCATTTTCAAATTTGGCAGCACCAAATATGTCAAGTGCGGGTTCATTTTCAAAATTGGCAGCACCAAATATATCAAGTGCGGACTCATATTCTAAAATTGGCAGCACAAAATATGTCAAGTGCGGGCTCATTTTCCAAATTGGCAGCACTTGAAACATCAAGTGCGGGCAGGCCGTGTGCTGCACATGTAAAAGCCCGCACTAAACCCCTTAAAATGAGCCTGCACTTGAGGTTTTTTCCTCTAGTGTTTTATAGCCCTTTTTTTTCTTGTAGTGCCTCTCTTATTTTTCCAGTTCATATGGGCCATGTACTGCGGAATTCCATTGCTTCCATTTATGGGTTTAAATGCTCCGATCCACTGCGTTTGAGAAATATTTAGGAGTTGATATTCGTCCTAATAAATTAAAAATTGTCATTTTTATGGGACTTTTAGATAAACTTTAGATAGAATTCATAGGTGGCAAGCAAAGTTGTTAAATACGGCTGGTAAATGTACTATTATTAAATATGTTTTACACACATACCCTCTTTATTCTATGCAAACCCTTATTTTACCTACTAGGGTTATTAGCACTATTGAAAAAAATAGTAGAAGGTTTCTCTGGAACAAGGTGGATAGAAGCAAATACATTGCTCGAACTTCTTGGTCTACAATTACTATACCAATGGGGGGGGTGTTAGGTGTTAGACGTTTGAGGGAGTGGAATATAGCTTTTATGGCAAAGCTGGGATGGAAGATGTTGACTAATACAGACAAGTTATGGGTTGGAATTTTTAATGAGAAATATTTAAAACGCACGTCCTTTTTTTTTACTGTATTTCGGGGTCCCACCAATCCCCGACGTGGAGGGATATCCTAAAAGGTCGACCTTTGTTGCATAAGGGGTTAATTATAGGTATCGGAAACGGGAGATCTACTTCTCTATGGTTTCATCATTGGGTGGGTCAAGCCCCCTTTTACACATTAGCAACCAAGAATATTCCGGATTCAACATCGCATTGGGTTTCTAGTGATATTATCAGGAACGGGGAAGTGGAATATAGAAAAGATAAAAAATTATCTCCCGACTACTATTTGCGATTTAATACAGGCTCTCCCTTTATCTTATTAATGAAAGTACGGAGGATTTCATACGATGGACAGAAACAAAGATGGTAGTTATACTCATAATATTGGTTTCGCTTGGAAGTCTCTTTGGAAGCTAAGAGTTCCATTTAAGTATAAAATGCTTATTTAGAACTGTTGTCATCAAATTCTCATAGTGGAACACAAAAAGTTTCTAATTATCTGGATTTCATTTCTCCTCTATGTATGAGGTGTCAGGCTCAACATGAGAACCGTGTTTAGAGATTGTTGGAATTATTTTTTCCAGCGTCTCAAGTGTGCTTCAGATATCAATTTAAGATTTTTTTTACTTGGGATGGACGGAATGGTTAAAGTATAATCTCTCACAAAACATGGACTGGAAGATGATTTTTAGCGTAGAAATTTGGCATACTTTGATTGCAAGAAACAAAGTAGCTTTTGACTTACAGATGACTAACCTTTTCAATTTACAATTCCATGTTTGTGGCTTATAGTTTTACTAATCAAATTTTACAGGGAAAGGGAAAAGGGATAGTAAACCAACATAAGATTTCTTGGTCTCCCCCAACTTTCGATTACTTGAAACTAAATGTGGATGGCAGTTGGAAGGAACAAAATGAAGCAGGAGGGTGAGGTGTTTCCAGAGGTATTTTTGGGAATTGGTACATGAGTTTCTCGAGTAAGTTAAATGCTACTACTCGCTCTCCTTGAAGCAAAGATTTATGCAGTGCGTAAGGACGACCTAAAGATGGTTGTGGCCCGGGTCTGGTCGGGCTTCGGGACGATCCGACAGCTAGGCCACTTTGCATCGTCCCAGACTGAAAAGCTCAATAAAGGGGCCAAGCCCAGCCCCGACCAACGAGCTGTCGTGCCGCCCCGACCTGGGTCATCGTACCTAAGCCTAATTTTACTTAGTTTAGCGTGCTTCGTCATGTCAGGTTGAGTCGTGTCGTGCCTTATCTTGTTTTTCCAAAAAAAATGCAGCCCATGACCCACGATTTCGTGATCGTGGCAGGTCGTGCTTTTTTCGTGCGTAGTGATGGCTTAATGATGGCTGTTGTATGATATAAAAAACCTAGAGCTGGAAACAAATGCGCAATCTTTGGTTAAAATGTTGGGAACGGTGGATACATCTTATCATCATGAGTTATCCCCCGTTATTAATGATGTTGCATGTGTAATGGTCAGGTTCAAATCTATAGTTATTAAGTACACTCCTCGTGCTTATAATAAGGTGGCACACTATCTTGCTCAGTATTCATTGAGTATGGTTGCTGGGCACAAGATGTTCTTGAATCCTCCACCACTTTCAAGGGAAGCATACGAGGGAGATATAGAGATATCGGGTACAAGTCAAGTTCCTACTTCGGAAGGTGTAGTGTAGAGGCAAGAGGAACTTATAGTGACAACTTTGGAAGCAACCTCCTCTACAACTATCTCTTCTCAGGTGATAACAACTCAGATTATGTTTGAGACCTTTCCAACAACAATTACTACTTAAGTGTCGAATGTGAAGAAGAAAGCAAGCTTCAGAAAGAAGCATTTGGAGAAGAATGGCCAGGAGAAATCGGTCTAGGGTGTTTACTTAGTCTCAAGTCTCTGGCTTGGATGATGAAGAAATATTTTGATGTAGGGGTGTTATGAGAATCTTTTGATGTAGGGGTGTTATGAGAATCTTTTGATTTCTTTTGTATATTTTGGACAGAACTAATTGCAGTAGTTTATGTTATGGCGTTGGGATGGGCAACAAGTTTTTGGCAAATAGTCTACTTTTATAAAGACGATGTTTAATCTGTAATACTTCATCCGTTCCGTAAATATCGCACTATTTTATTTTTTACACTATTCACACTACGACTTTGACCATTTTTTTATGATTTATTATGTGAGGTCATGTTACATTCGCATCCATATATTTTCTATATATTAATTTATTACAGTTTTTACTTAAACATAATTTAAGATATTAAGAATCAAAATAATATGTCAGATAAGAAAGTCAAGCATAATATGATATGATATTTAAGGAACAAAAGAAAAGAGGATGTCAAGTGGGACATGTGTCGAGAGACAAGACCATCAACCGCGAAACAAAGAAAGGTAACACACGGATCCCGATCCGTGTGCTCATCCAGGAACGCAATCCCCATCGTTCAAATCTACAGAATCCAACGCCTCAGAATGAATTCAAAAGATACCGAAACAAAAAATTTTCAAACTCCCGCCTTCTCTCTCCTACATAAACCCCCACAACCTCTTCTCCATTTCATCACAAACTCAAACACCCTCAAAATCTCCATTTTCTCTCTCCTCCAAAAACTTTCTCAACCTTGCAATGGCTCGTACCAAGCAAACCGCCCGTAAATCCACCGGAGGAAAAGCTCCAAGGAAGCAGCTCGCCACCAAGGCCGCCCGTAAGTCCGCCCCAGCTACCGGGGGAGTGAAGAAGCCCCACCGTTTCCGCCCTGGAACCGTGGCACTCCGTGAGATCAGGAAGTATCAGAAGAGCACTGAGCTTCTCATCAGGAAGCTTCCATTCCAGAGGCTGGTTAGAGAAATCGCTCAGGATTTCAAGACCGATCTTCGCTTCCAGAGCTCTGCCGTCGCTGCTCTTCAGGAGGCTGCTGAGGCTTACTTAGTTGGTCTGTTTGAAGATACTAACCTCTGCGCTATTCATGCTAAGAGGGTTACTATTATGCCTAAGGATATTCAGCTCGCCAGGAGGATTCGTGGTGAAAGGGCTTAAGTTCTAAGTTTGGTTGATTTTAATTTTGTTTGTAATTTGGTAATTAGGGTTTAGTAATGAAAGAATCTGTATTTAGTTGGAAGTTTTTATGTTGAAACCGAAATGAATGAAATCAAAATGTTATGGTTTAATCAAAGCATTGTTGGAAGCCATTAAATCCAGCATCAAGGTTTATACGGAGTACTACTTTGAATTCAGCTTAAATTTGAGAGACAATTCAATGAATCAATTTTTTTTAAGTAATTCAATTTAATTATATTTAATAATTCTAGATTTAGCAAATTTGTAGAACTTGTTGCATTTACAGCAATATGGAATTGTGGATCCAACATGTTTATGGTAGAATGGTTATTTTTTCTGGCAAAACCCTTTTGTCAATTTACTGCAATTCCATTGTGAATTTGTCATTAGATGAGCTGCCTATGGATCTACTGCGTCGAAATACTTGAAAATAATGTCAAAACAAGAAATATTATAAGAACCCTATATGTTAAGTTACTTTGAATGATCTGTTTCGAGTTGAGCTTGATCCACAATCACTTAAATGCACCAGTTTGATCTTCACAATGAACAAAATTTTGTAGCTTCTGACTTGTGCTAAGCTCAATGACTTGCCCTATTTCCAGTGTCGAAATTGCTAGTACCTCACTGGAAACTGGAAACTGGAAACTGGAAACTGGAAAGGTAATACAATATCTTTAGCTGAATAAAAAATGCAGGTTTTCTTATTGTTATTTTTTTTAACTCAGCGCCTTCTTTCCATCACTTGACAAATCCAAATGTAGATTGTGGTTCTGTGGAAGCTTCTTCTGCTTTCACTATCACAAGTCTATTGGTTTAATTGACTGAAGATCAAGGTTCCTCAGATGAGACCTGCAATTCAAAGCAAGGAGTAAAAGCTGCTGATTTTGTCAATTTTCAGCAAGGGATACCATCACAATTCACAAGTACATCCCATCTGCTGGGTAAATGTTGCAAAGTTAGGGCCTTTTAATGGTTGCTAGTTCTAGGAATACAGACTTCAATGGAAGACACTGCATTCATATTTCATAATAGGTAACGTCAAGGACACATATTAAAACATAGCACATGAAGTCATCCTATTCCTGACCGATTTGTCCAAAATGATCAACACACTAAAGAAAATTAAATAAATAAACACCATACCTGCATGTCAAATGTCAACGAATTTCTGCTTCATTTGAGATTGTCCACAACCATTCTCCAATTGCTCATGAGTCATGAATGACAATGCAGAAACTCATCTTTACAATTACTGTCTATTTCCACACTGGAAAGGTTTTTAACTCACCTTCACAGTCAGATTTGGAATATTTATTTTCAACATTTCTATCATTTGAATCATTGAAAGCATATTTTTGAGGGGTCTAAACTAGTACCTTTGTTTTTTGCTTGTCGAGAAGCTTCAGAATGACGAGGTGCATCTGCACTCATCAGTCCTTTCGTTTCCAATTTTGTTCACCACTTTTGTTCAGACATAGCTACTTCCTTTTCATAGGGTACAGGAATATCAGACATCCCACTAAAGCACAGAACAGAATGGTCCATGACATAGAACACAAAAATTAAGCCAAATATATGGACAAGATGACAACACAGATGAACTATCAAAGAGTATAAGAAGTCTAAACGTGCTTAATGTTCACATTTGCAATACTGGATGCATGTAACAACTTCAAGAACTCAGGAACCTGACTTTGCAAGTTCTATGAATCCCATACCACTATTATAGCAGTAAGATAAACTTATTAAAAATTAGTATCAAAATTCCTGCATTATCATCAAAGACATATGTCCAAGATTAATAATGATACGTTAAAAGCACCTGGCCCTTTGAGGTAAACAGAACTCAAATACACATTACTCACCAAGGAGAAAACTCAACATTTGAATACATAAATACATTACTAAGTTTAAGCAACTTCTAGCATCTCAGAAGTCAGAACTGCTGCTTTCTATTAAGACCATGTAGCACATATTCATGAAAAAAAGGATAACAGAAGACCCCAAAGGGAAAAAAGGATGCTCTCCATACAACATGAAACTGAACTTTAATTTCACTACTTTTTCCAATATTTGCAAACAATGACAAATTCTAACCCAGAACAAGGAACTTGAAAATTAATCCCCTGCAATCTCATTAGACAAAAAAATACAATTTACATCCTACATAACCTAGAGGGCCTACAGTGTAATTTCATACATCATCCAAATTCCAGAGGGAGACTCAAAGTGGCAACTAGCAAATCCGAAAAGCAGCACAATCTATAAAGTTCTGCATACGCCACAGTTTCGAAAATATATAAAGTTTGGTCCAGATGAAGCGAGACATTCAACGCTCGTTTTATGGTCAAAGTTTCCATTCAATGCAATCTTTTTGAACCAGCATGCTTATCAGTATCACATATGAATCAGACAAATCACACACAAGATGAATAAAACACAAATGCAGAGTCCCATGAAATTCTTTGGATATCATCTTATAAAAACTTGCCATTTTCTTCTTGATCAAATAGACTGGAACTCCTACTAGATCAACTCGACCTTCCTCTTCAGACATTTTGAGCTCCGTCAACAATATTTTCCAATTTGCATAATAATGGGCAGAAAATCTCATTCGGACAAACCTTTTGTGTTCCTATTACAGAGCTTCCATCCATTGCTAAATTGAAGTTCCATGATGTCCACTCTGCAGAGGTAATTCAGGTCACTCCCAGAGGTTAGGTAAGGAGCCACTGTCTCTGCAATTAAGTGTCAAGTTTCCATCTTCTGCGGGATTGAGGATGTAATTGTGATCTGAACTAAAAGATGTTTCTTGTATTTGCTGTGAAGCTCCTTCAGCTGATTTTGCTGCATTGGCGACCCCTATAAGGATTCAACTGTTTTTCCAAAATGGTTAATATTTCTTTCCCACAGGTTCAGGCATTTCAGATGTCAATATTCCAATGTAGAAAATCAACAGTGTTCTATGTCTCCATAATGCATACCAGATCCACAACATAACTTGAAATACAAGGGAAAGGGCTAATATAGTAGAGAACCATAAGAATTATCTGAATACAGACTTCAGATAAGAAACAGCTTCAAAAGTTCCTGTATGTTGGTTGATGTGGCACTAAAAAGAATTCGATAATACAGTAACAACTGTTTTCGTTTTAGACATAAGCAAAGAAAAAGGCTTGGAATCCATTAATAATGATTTTATCTCATACAAAGTTTTTCTAAAAGACTGCACCAGAATATATCTCAGGTGCAAGCTAATCACTGATTAAAGGAGTTCTCAGTGACAATCCAGTAGCTGACTGGAATCTGTTTAGATCCCAACCTTGTGTTTACACTCCATTAGATGAGATCCGATTTCAAACTGAAAACAGCAGGCTAATTATAAAAGTAATAAGAATACACGACAGAAGATCTCAGACAAAAAACTATCCACGGAGGTAAAAAGAAAAGGGAAATCTACTACATAGAACCATAACTATAATCTACTTAATGCCTCATTTTCAACACAAGTGCTGCTGTCACAGCAATACACAGATAGGATAAATACACAGATAGGCGGACCAAAACCGGATCGAAAGGGAAAAAAGGAGAATAAAACCCCCTGTAGTTCCCCCTGTATTTACATATTTCTCATTTTAAAGCAGAATTCAGCACTCTCAACAAAAAAATTAAAAAACTAAAAAATGGCATTTTTATCTTTCCCATGAACACGTACATGAATCACAGAATCACAGATTCACAGCCAAGTTAACCTGGAAGAGCTACATGACTTACAGTATTGGATAAAATGTCCCACTCCAGTGTCATCTATCTGAATATGCTTCAAATTTAGAAATCCTATTACTTTCACTTGTTAGAATTAATGAGAACTCCTAAGGAACTTCCATGGTCATATTCCTGAAATAAGGAACCAGCTTCCAGATTCCTTGTCCATCCTATTAATGCCCATTTGATGAACAACCCCACAGAATTTCAGGAATCCTCTTCAAATAGTATCTTGTAAAACCTTTTCCTTTCCTCAGGATCAAATAGACGTCCAGAATGACCTACTTGATCTTCTTCAGATATTTCTACATTCTTGTCCTTTTTCTCTACTTTAGGCATAATTATGCCTCTCTTCTTCCTCTTCTCTAGGTTTGATAAACGCCCTCGCTGATTGTACTCGTGTAGCCCCTCTTGCATTACTTCCCCAAATTTATCCTTCACCACAACAAGGGGATCTTTGTCTATTAGCTTTGAGCCATTATAGTCCTCTCGGAGAAGAACCGTGTAGGTCCTATATTTATTTGTTACATAAAATATGCCAGGATGTTTTAAAAGCAAAACATTTAACTTCTCTGGCAATGCAAACTCTCTCCTGAAATGGCCTAGCTTTATGACTGACATCTTCTTCCAAAGAGTCAGTGATAGTAATTCATGCACCAAGGCCACTGTCCTTTTCTCATGCTCCTTTGATCCTTCAACTAAACTACTTAAATTCGCGTAAGGTGAAATATATGGTGTTGAATTAAACTCATGAAACTTCTCCCATGATTTAATCCATGTTGAAGGCAATGAACATGAAAAGCGAGGCTCTGTATTCTGCTTGCTAGCTGACATTTCAATGTACGAAATCGGTAACTCAGGGTTCCTTGGTACAAGCTCAATCTCCATTGCACTTTTCCTCCCACTGTAATTAATAAGCCGAAACATTTCCGAATATTTTGGAACGATTCTAATAAGATAATCATCAGGGAAACCAAAATTCCGCTTCAATTCATCGAGCTTTACTACATTGAGCCTTTGATTTGAGCTCATCATCAAGATTTTCGCCAACCGCTCAGCAAACACAGGCCCCTGCTCTTCCTTGATGGCCTCTTCCTCCTCTACTAAGCACATCATTCTTTTTGTTAGTTGACAATAGAGCTCGTCGTTTTCTCGAAAGACCTCAAAGCAACATGGGTACTTGTTCAACCAATTGAGAGCTTTGCCTTGAAGATCAAGGGTCTTGAACTTTTTCTGAATGAAATTTACAGGTACTACCTGGTTAGGGTATCTCAAGATTATGTTCTTGATTTGGTTATTCACAATCCAACGCCGATTATGGGATAGAGCTGATTCAAGATCTGGGTCTTTCTTCATTGACCAAAGAGAGAAATCCCTGATGTTGAGAATGTCAAATAATTGCTTAAAACTCCTATTTGTAAACATCAGGTTCTGAGAGAACCTGATGATTTTCATTTTGAGATGTTTTGTAACAAGAATTCCCTGTTCAAAGTTCAACAAAAAATTAGGGAAAAAAGTATATTAAATGAATTCTAATTACAAAAGCTAAACCTTTGAGATGTTAGGAGAACAATCAAAATGTGAAAATTTCATGAAAAAAAGCAATGTACAGAGTAATATAGTCACTGACTCACTGTGAAGCAAAAGGCACAGACTTGCCATTTTTTTCCCATGTGTATAGGGAACCACAAAGGACAGTGATGTTGGCGGGGATTAATCCAATACTCAAGACCTTATTCAACTACGCAATTGGCATCCACACATAAACTTGAGACAAGCTCAAAAGGCGGACATGATAAAAGGAACAAGGTGTGAACTAGGACATCCATAAAGATAACAACATTTTTGAAGAAAAATTGGTTTCGAGAACTAATACAACAATGTTTCTTTAAGTTCCTTCCATTAATTTTCCGATTGTGATGGATGAAACAAGTCCCTTCCATAGTTTCTGTGACATCACCAACAGGAAGGAGGGGCGCTCACCTACAGGGAGAGAAGGCCCATTTTCATAGTTTTCCATCCTAACAAAAAAGGGGTTATAAACAAAAGCCTACAAAGTTAGGCTGAACGGTATTGAGGCCTCGTTAATCGTCAAACTTCTTAAGTCACCAGGGCTTCTAATCTAACCTAATGCACTATCTTCTCAGGAACAAAACCACCATCTACAGACTACAGTTCCTCAAGCTTCAGAATTCAAATATTTTATAATATTTTTTTGCCCAAATTCATGTTCAATCAAATTCAAATCGTACTTGTAGATAAAAATCAATTCAATCAAATTAAACTTCATTATACCCTTAAATTATTGATCTTTTCTAATTCCCAAATATGTTTTCAATTACTATTGTTATAGACTATAGACTATAGACTATCAGACATAAAAACAACACCCCAAAAAATCCAACAGAATATACGAAGTAATTAACAACAAGATTTCATCATTTGAAACATCATACTAGGCAACAGAATGCATATAAATACTTTTTGGATGTATACAAATGCAAATAAAATCTAAAATAATCAATAAAAAAATAGGAAAATGAAGAAAAAAAGACGAGGAAAAGAAGCTTTACAGTTTACACTGTGGTGAACAGTGAGAATAGCAGCGGGCAGAGAAGAAGAGGTGGTTGGAAGTCCCCAAATTGAAAATCTACAATGGCAGAGGAGCCGCCGACTAGTAGTCTAGTAGTGGTGCTACAACTCTGGAGGCGGGAGGAGGAGGAAGAGAAATAGTAAGGAGATGAAAGAGCTGATGAGAGTTGGAGTTTGAAGAAGAGAACTTTCGTTGGTTCTTTTTTCTTTTTGTCCAGAATTTAATTTGAGACTTCCCTTAAAAAGAGTCGGTGCAGGAAAATAGAACATAGCCGCTATTGGCGAACATTATAATAGCGGGCCGTTGTCGTCATTTCGTACGGGTAATAATGGTATGATGGTCATTTCAGTAGAAAATGAAATGAGGTTGACTTTGGCCATGAATTGACCTTGTTATCCCGTTTTGGATTTGAAATTTGAAATTTCAAAATTTTGGAATATGTACTTCCAAATCTGAATCTTCTCTCTCCTATTTTATTATTTTGGAGATCTACTTCTCTCTCCTCCTCCGTTATCCTCTTTCTCTCTCATCATTTTTCGTTCATCCTACAATTCATCAACAAGGTATGTCATTTAATTAATGATGTCTATTTCTATGCTGATTTCTGGTAATAATGTAATGATTTTTATGTTGATTTTGGTATAAAAGTTGATTATCAGTCTAATGAGTTCCAATTTCATCTCCTTCTTGCAATTTAATTAACGGTTTTTTCATGAAATGTCCCTGAGGTTTGCAAAAACGCACCAAATACCCTCGCGTCTTTTGAATCACATAATATACCCCTATTTTTTCGTACTGTTCATGAGATGCACTTGGAGTTAACGGACGTTAGTCCGCCGTTAGTTACGTTTTACCATTTTGCCCTTAATTTGGGTTTGGCACGATTTACCTATAATTGTTTTACAGAAATTCAAAAAAAAAAAAATCTCAATCTTCTTTTCTTTCTCTCTCCTCTCCCCTGTTCTTCCTCCTCCTTGAATTCTACTGGAACCCTAAAAAATCTGGGTAGATCTGCAAGAACCGCAACTTTAGACATAAACTCACACTTTCTATCTCCTACTTTTTTTTTTGCAAGGGTTATCTTTGCAGCCAAAAGTCGACATACACGCACGTTTTTCCGATGGCTACACCACCACCGGAGATTTCGCCGTTGATTTTGGCAGATGACGCAACAGTGGATGCGCCGCCAGCGCCTCCTTCGGGAACAACAGCCGCCATACCGCCTGGACCTCCAGCGGTTGTTTCACCGGTGGGCGTGAGTTCTGTTTCGTCGCTGCCGACTTCGGGGATGTCGAAGGATACATCGACTGCTTAATTCGGTGGTTGGAATTGGGCTTGGAGGGTTAATTGTTATGATTGCTGTGGGCATTTTTGTCTTTTTCTATAAGCGGAGGAAGCGGAAGCAGGCGGAGGAAGATCAGTTATTAATGGCTGCTCTGACTAAATAATTAGAATTATCTGATTAGGTATTTGTTTGTATTAATTATTCATTAATTGGTTGCTTGAACTTGTACGTTGAAGGAATTTGAATGTGGGCAAAGGGAGTAGTGTGATCCAGTTTGTTCATTTTTAGATCGATCATTAACTTTCTCTGGACTGATTAGTCATTTTCATGGTGAAAATTCAATCTCCAGTATTGTTTTTCTTTTTTTGGAGTAGCAAAAATAGTAATACGATTTCATTTTGTTCATTCTAGTACTAGCTAGTAGCTAGTCTGTTCCTTGGGTATGTCTTCTTAATTAACGAGTGCAATGTGATGTATGATAGCAACCAATTACTTACAAAGCTCTTTGATCTTGTGACGATATGTCATGAGCTATGTACGAGCAATATGATACAGATTGATCAAACTTGATTATACATCTTCTGATTCCTCTGCATTTTGCCTTATTGATGAAGTTAATTTGTCTAACCCAAACAATTAATGTCAATGATCTATGCTAAAACAAAATAGTTTTCATTTTTCTATCACTTGCATTGTCCTTCCCAAATGCTTCCTGTTGTTAGGGTCCAAGGGAAGTTAGTTTCTAACACATAGACAACAAAGGAGTGACCTTGATAACATATTTATGATGCCTACCAACATAGTGTTGCATCACATAGTTACCCAATCTTTCTTTGTTGTTCCAGGTTACCAACAAGGATCCTCATTTATCATACTAGGGCAATAAAAATTGTCTTACCAAGTGAGAAATATGCAAGTGAAGTGAACGACTATATTTTGATCCCTAGGTGTAATAAAACTAGCCGTTAGATTCAATTCCTGCAATTTGGGTATTTGGTGCAAATAAGTTTACAAATAGGTGTATATTGTACAATAAGTTTATAAATAGGGGAATTTGGTGAATTATAAACATGACTTAACGGAGGACTAACGGAAGGTCGGTTTAGGGGTATTTAGTGCAAACTTGGAAAAAAATAGGGGCGTATTGTGTGATTCAAAAGACGCGAGGGTATTTGGTGCGTTTTTGCAAACCTCAGGGGCATTTCATGAAAAAACCGTTTAATTAATGAATGATGTTGATTTAATTGAATTTTATTTTACATTTGTTCCTGGTCGATTTTGATATGAATCCTAAAATCGAAAACCCTAAAAGTCGATTTCTGATACGAACCCTAAATTAAATTCGAGGAATTTAAAGATATTCGTTTTGCATGCGCTTTTTTGGAGTTAATTAAGGATTAAATTTGGGGAAGTTACTTTCATGGGAATCGTTAAGGTAATTATGGATTAAAGGTGGAAAGTAATTTCCCAATTGAATTATGGATTAATGAAGTAACTTTGCATGTTTCTGAATCTACAGACCTCTAAAAAGGTTTTGTCTTGAGATGAGGTCCATTATGAAGAGACCATTTATTCCCCAAGCGGAGGTGGGAAGCAGGAAAAAATGTGGGGGGGGGGGTGAGAACCTCAATTGATTTGACCTCTAAAACAAGTGATTAGAATTTTGATAAATGCTTACAGTGTGTAATGTTGTTTGGGTTGTGGTTCTGTTGAATTCAGAGTTTTGTGAGGTCTGTACTAGGCGCTACTGAGGGGGAGAAGCCTAAATTGAAAGTTGATATCAAGAAGAAGAAACATAAGGCTGATGAGGTAAGCGGCAGTTCGGAGGAGGATTCACACATCTGCTCATCTGATGAAGACAATGACCGTTCATTTGAACAAGATCTCAAACTATTTCTTAAAAGGGTGAGAGGGAAGAGTAAAAGACACAGAAAGGGAGGAAATGAGCAAGTTCGCAAGAGGCAGAAGGTGGAGAGTGAGATCCTTAGTGCTGGAGAGAAGGTTAAAGCTCGCGGTGTTGTCGTGAAGACGCAATTTTTGAATACTAGGAAGGTAATGGTCTTTATATGTATGTAATCTTGTTCATTGACAAACATTTGTTGATCTGATATGGTTGGTTTTATTTTATAGCAGCAACCGAATATGATATATCGACTTGAAGCATTTTCCACCTTGTTAGTGACATTTGATGAATGTAGGAGAGAGGTAGTGAAAAACATGGGGTTTGGGGGACTGTTGGATTTAAAATTGACCTACATACCGCGACAGTTTTGCTACTGGTTGATGACTATAGTAATTGACGGTGTCCTGTATTGTGGCAATGGTACCGGGTATCCTCTGGGTCCAAACTAGATCAGCTGTGTCCTTGGGCTTCCAATGGGTCCCAAGCCATTGCCGACAAGGCTGAAAGATAATGCAATGGAATTGGAGTTGAAGCGGATTGGTCATTTGTACGAGGAAAAAGAGACCATTTCGGTGGCCGCAACAGAGGCATCTCTGTTAGATTGTGATGATAGGGGGAACTTTTATGAGCTAGTAACTGATAAATAAAAGAGGGAGTTCAAGATCGCGTTCTTAATAGTTGCGTTAGCAGAAATACTGTGCACAACAACGAATGCACATAAATTGTTAGGACCTTTGCTACCGTGCTTGACCGTGACAGATGAAGCAATTGACTATAATTGGTGTTTTTTCGTACTAGACTGGACGCTTGATGGGGTAAGAAAATTCCAAAATAAGTTTGACAGAAACGGATTTGTTGCTGGGAGTGGGGGATGTTTGTTATTCTTGATGGTAAGTAATATTTGTTTCATACCACTAGTAATTGCTAAATTTATCATGTTGTGAATGTTTATCTGCTATACAGTGTTATTACTTGGATCATCTGAACCGGCCTCCTGTGAGTTGGGGTGTGTATCCCAGGATAAAGGTTTAGACCCAAGATGCTGTTAAGCTTGCTTTGGAAGACGATAAACTAGAAACATATGACTGACAGGCTAAAGTCGTATTACCTAATCAAAGATAAACCCAAGTCCACTAACAAGATAGTAAGGGAAGTAGGGATCGTATCCACAGGGAAACACCGTTCTTTCTACTACTAAATATAAGTTCTAGACTACTGCAGAACAAGAATATGGGTTGATTTGTATATTAAACTACAACGATAATAAAAAAGGAATAAATCAGATATTAAAAAGGTCTAGGGAATAGGTTCACCAATGAACAACAATCCAGGATGATAAACAATATATAATAACCAATAAAGCAGTTAATTAGACTAGCATGCTCTCTCGAATCGATACTAATCATAGACATAGAATTAACGGGCTCTCGCTACGTATTAATCCCAATTCCACCTATTGACACAAGCCTAAACATCAAATTGCATCTCTCGAATCTTAACTTGATATTGCTAGACTAATACAATTAGACCTGCGCAAATCTAATCGCAAAGTAAATGGAAGCAATCAATAGGAATTAACAGCTAATACCAACAATCAATAATAATTAATCATCCCTTCATATTGGTTCATGGATTCCCAAAACCCTAGAATAGAACTACTCACACATATTTGAAATAACTAAGGCAATATTAACCAATGGAAACATAAGTAGAATAAAGCAATAAAGCAAAGTAAGAAATAATACCTAAGGAATTGAACAATGAATAATGAAAGCTTGAATTTTTGATTGAAAATAAAAACTAAGTGTTTAACAATTTGAGAGAATAAACTAAGTAATGAAAATAAACTAAGTGTTCTAAGCTAGAAAATAAGATTTCCAACTAAATAATAAGAGCTTGGTATTTATAGTTTTCCCAAAAAACCAAGAGAAAACCGGAAATAAATTGAGTGAAACACGCGCTGGGTTGTCGTCGCCCGGTCGGGCATAAATCCGCCTGCCGGGCGAACATCTCGTCAAACTACACGATCCCCTATCTTCAAAACACCATATCTCCTTCGTTATAAGTCAGAATTAAGCGAGTGACCACTCGTTGGAAATATCTTGAAGTCTAAAATTCAACCCAATTAGAATCACTACATTTGAACTTGTAGAACTTGAGTTATGATCAAAATAGTAGACGAGTGTCGGTTTTCTACTTCTTTCACTATTCACTTTGCTCGAAAACTCTTCCAACTCAATGTTTGTGCTCTCGAAAGTACATAATCTCTTGTATTGATTCAAGTGAGAAGGAAATGCACAAAAATATGCTAATTCCTACAATGATGAACCTGAAACTACAAACACACTAAAAGGAGCACCCTAGTACTAAAAATCGCTTTGAAGAGATCATTTGAGATCAAAAAGTACTAAGGGACGGGGGTAAAAACATTATAAAATATGAAAATATCAATGACTATCGGTGAGAAGTGTATCCTTATTTTATTTTGGAAAAAATCTTGCTTTTGAATTGTAATTATGGAGGTAACACTGGAATTATGGATCCTTCTTTGCAGTCTATAGATCTTGCCTATGGGGAGCCACATCCCAGGCTTCCAAGGGACTTTGGCGGACATGGAAAAGAAACTACACAAATAGATGTAGACATGGTTGCAAAACATGTATTAACTCATCATTAGTCATCGTTAGTTAGTATGGTTTCATATTTGTGCCTATGTGCTTAATGTTTAAAACCCTGTATGTAGGTTTTAGAGATATTGACCCTATCATTAGATAAGACAATAAAGGAGGCTATTCAGGCAGCGATGCATCAAAAACGGAATGGACAACGGGCGAGCAGCTGGAAAACGGATGAATTTGTGGATCAAATAGAGCGGGGCATGTCTAAAACAAGTGGATCTACTAGTAAAGCAAGGAGTGAATTAACGGATGAAGATGACCATGATCTCCGCATATATAGTGATGAAGACGAATACGTAAGCAATGAGGTTGTTAATGGTAGTGGACATAAGCGCATCTTGAAACCATGTGTATTAGATGACTTCTTAGTATCCCCGAAGTGCCATGTACTAAAGCCAATGGACAGACGGGTGTTGATTTTTGTCAGAGCGTGGAAAGATGATTCTCGGTAAGTATGCTAATTATTGTATGTTTTTGTTTGAAGTGTTCGAATGACTTGTATATTTGTGTTTGTTTACAGTCCTGGCCGGGTAGTTATTGTATGTGATGGAATGTATGCAAATCAGAGGGATTTCTATGGGGTTGTGGGGCCAAAAGCGCGTGTTAATGATGGGTATGTCCGGATGACTTCTGTCATGTATACGAAGTCTTGGGAAATTGATTTTTCTGGAAGAAGCAAGCGCAACATGCTTGACCCCAGTTATGAAGTATATTTTCTATTATGATGAATTGTGATTGCAAATGGATTGTGTTTGTTACTGATTACTTTTCCTGCAATTATTCATTCAGCTGAGGATTATGCTAAAGAAGAATGACCATGCGGAAAACGATCGAAAGTATGGCAAGGCTTTGCTGAACCACCCATTGTCTGACATTGGCAAGGTGAGTAAAGGCCATGTACTTCTGTGTATCAGGTTTAGGGTTTAGTTTAAGGATATTGTAGTAAATAGTTAACTATGGGTTATTAGTTGACTATGGCCTATGGGCTGATTTCGACCCAACCCGACCCATTGCCAGCTCTACCTATGGGTGGTCTTTCAGTTGTTCGTTCCCGTGTTGGAAGCGCCTCAGGATAATCTTGGAGAAAGTCATTGGTTGTGAATTTCTTTCGACTTTAAAGCAAAGGCCACATGGATAATTGACTCATTGTACAGTGATCCATACTCACAACACGCTGACATTATATCAAACCTGGTAAGTCTTGTTCCAATAAGTGGTGTTCGTATGTACATTGCCCAAAATGAAACCAATAAGTCAACTGTTGTTCACAGATCCATGCAGTTAAGGTGCTTGTGCAGTTAAGTGATGCTCGTTGGCAGGTGGGGCAGATGTCTAAATGGGGAAAGCACACTGTTGAGGTGCTTGAACCTAAAGACAAGTAAGTCTGCTTTGTCAAATGGTTTCTTGTCCTTTATTTACAATTGTTTTTCAAATGGTTTTTTGTGTGATTAATTTTGTGTGATTAGTTGTGTGTATGTGCTCTATAGTAAGGCATGCCGCGTGGTGATGCTGTGGGGTATTAACACATGCGCTAACCGATTTATTAGCAGGTTCGAAGTGGTGAGTAAGCGTTAATTAGGGGTTTAGGATTTCTGTCTATGATAGTGGTAATGATTTTCTTTGTTTTTTAACGTTGTTTTCCTTGTTCATTTTTTATCTTATATATATCTGGATGATAAATGCAAGGACGAAATTGCTACTTGAAGATGCCCAGTCAGACCTCAATGAAATCAAGAGCACATTTGATCAGCTGCTCCCAAAGGGAAAGAAGCGAATGATACTTACATAGTGTTGTTCTAGTTTGTTGGTAAATTAAAACAATTTGCGTTGATGCATGTAAAACAATTGAATTTCATGCCAGTTTAAACTTTAGTTTGGGTAGATGTGTCTTGTATTTTGTAACAGTCGTGACTTGTATTTTGACTTGTATGACTTGTATTTCCTAAATTTTTTTATGACAAGCACGGATTATTGCTAAAGTTCCATAGTAAGTAATATTCCTTACCTACATGGTTCAAATTTATTAAAGGTCTTTCAGTAAAATTGAAATGAAGATGATATTAATAATTGTAGTACAAGTGAAACGAAATTAATAATCATTACAAATTAGAATGAAATGGATATTAAATAATATAAATGCCGTAAACCATAGTAACCCTAAGTAATACTTAAATGTTGATAATAGTAGATGTTTAATTAAACAATTAATAACGTAAAACATACTAGTAATAACGACAAGCGTCCCCATGTTCTTCTACACCTCCTTCATCATTACTAGTGGACATTCCCTCCGTGGAGTTTGATACACCGTCGTCGTCCCCTACACTGTCGTCGTCCCCATCGTCTTCTACACCTTCATCGTCACTTTCATCACTAGTAGTCGACATTCCTTCCGTGGAGTCTGATTCGTATTTATGTTGATAACGGAGCCTCGCATCTTCAGTTGCATACACGTACCCCACGGGGTAGTAATGTACACGAAATGGGTAATCTCGTACCAGATTTAGATTATCCTTTTCGCTCTACCCGTTTTCAGTGAGCATCAATTTCACGAACCACATGTACTCACCTTCATGATCGACCAAGTGATATGGGTCAAACGATATAAGTGGGGAGAGCCATTTAACAGTGATTTCTACATCTGTTGTGGTCGAGAACTGTCGTCCAAGAAATAATAGTCCCCATGGCCTCTTTCCGTCACTATGACAGGCTTAAGTCGTATCACCTAATCAAAGATAAACCTAAAATCACTAGCTAGGTAGCAAGGGAAGTCAGGATCGAATCCACAGGGAAACAACGTTCTTTCTACTATTAATCGACAAGTCTAGACTATTGGTAACAAGAGGTTTGGATTGGTTTGTAGATTAAACTAAGGCAATAATCAAAATGGAAAATATCAATATTAAGGGAAACTAGGGCAACGGTTCACCACAAATGCAGACCGGGATTGGACAACAGACAACAACAATCAATTAACAATCATAACTAGGAAATCATACATCTCTCGAATCTTATGAATTCCTTAGGAAAATATAACTAGCAGGCTCTCGCTATGTACTAGAAACAATTCCTATCTAATAGCCACAGGCCAAAAACATCAGATTTATACCTCTCGGCGCATAATCTAAGGTTAATCGAACTCAAATCAAAATAGTCCGCCCGAACAGAATTGACGAGGAATAATAATAAGCTATAGAAATTACAATTAATTAATCAAAAATCAAGTCCACATTTAATCCCAATCATGCATTCATGGATCCCCTAAACCCTAGAAATTAAACTACTCACTCATAATAACAAATAACAAAGCAATTAATATAATGGAAAACATGATCAAAAGTAATTAATAAAGCCAGATAGAAATCAATACCTAAATGAAGAACTAAAGGATGAATGAAATATTAAAGCTTTGATTGAAATTAAAGATAAGTTTTTGGAACAATTTAGAGAGAATAAACTAAGCTTAAGAAAAATAAAACTAAGTGTCAATACTAGAAATAATGAATGTCACTAAAAATATAAGGGGCTAGTATTTATAGTTTGCCCAAATACAAGCCAAAAACCGGAAATAAACACGCGCATAAGTGCAGGAGGTTGGCGTCGCCCGATCGGGCAGAGCTTCTCCCGATCGGGCGAACAGCTCGATAGTCGGCCCGATCGGGCCAAATTCCGCCGGATCGGGCGGTTGTGAAACGCCCAAAATGCCGCCAGGATGACCGCCCGATCCGGACCGGGCGAAGCCCGCCCGATCGGGCGCGCGTTGATGACTTCGAAACTCTTTTTCTTCGCCCGGTCTTCTCATTTTGCCCTCAGCTCGAAGGGCGATTTGCAAAAGTCATCATCCTTTGTCCATATCACCGAGTCTAACTCCCGGGGCTCAACCATAAGCATTTAAGGCTCCCGAAAGTCGACGATAGTTGTCCCGAACTCCCTCGGGAACGTGTAGTGGCCTAAATCACCATGAAACGGGTCTAAAATGACCAATTTCTCACTAAGTAATCCTGAAACTCAAGGCACACTCAATAAAACACATTAGTACTAAAAACGGCTCCTAAGAGCTCATTTGATGCATAAAAGTACTAAGGGACGGGGGTAAAACTCTATATAAAACACACATATCACACTACACCCATCTTGTTTGAGTAGGTTGTCAACCATGGCAACCCACTCCTCTAACGGCATGAAAAACTCAAACAGACGGCGCATATACCTATGGTATAAAGGGTACATTGAACAATCTTTTAAGGTTTGTTGTAGTGTAACAACGTTGACGGACAGGGCTATTTTGCATAGATCCAACAAGTAAAACATAAAACAGTATGCCTCTTTGCGGAAGTATCGGACTTTATCTAGTTTTAATGGAGTTAGAAATGGGTAATCTGGGTGGAAAAATATACCTTGAACCGCAGCAAGATCACGACGCGCAATTGTTGCTAGTTGGTGGGAGAACATTATTCTTTGGCTTCGCTTGTACAAGAACATGTCACGAATTATTCCGTTTATGTCATGTTTCCCATAATTCTTGAGTGCCCTCACTTTCTTCATTAGTCCCTTCGATGTTTCGATCTTCTTCCAGAAACTCATGTATAACTTTGTTACTTTGGTATTTCTCGTAAGGATGTCATTGTTTTGATAACAATGAGTATGTGAACATGATTAAGAACAAGAAGAGTACGTGAATATGATTAATAAGAAGAGTACGTGTGAATATGATGAATAAAAGAAAGAAGAAGATATTATTTGAATATTCCCAAACTTATAAAGATAACTCAAGTATTTGAAAAAAACTTATAAAGATAACTCAAGTAGTTAACTTCATTTATTTATGATGGGATATAGTACATAAATTAAGTAAAGTGATGGTCTATAACTATAGATAATTCATGACAACAAACTCTATAACTAGAGATGAATAGAGTTTTTGAAGTAATAAGAGATGGTCTTGTTGTGTATTTAAGTTTAGTTTATTGACAAAGTAGGACTTGACGCCTCATAGAGAGGGGCATGGCGAGTTTGGGAAAGAGAGTACAGTTAGTCACACGTATTTGTAATAACAAGGTGTCTCTTCTCGTCAAATAAATGTGAACTTACTCTTTTTTAAAACTCATTAATCTACACTCAAACCAAGAGATAAAACTTATATCAAAATTAAATTTGATGAGGTCTTGTATAGGGTCTTGTTTAGGACGACTTACCTCTTGTTTTAGACCTGTTTATGACGGTTGTATACGCGGGTACCTCGCTGCACGTCAAGTATGTGCAATTAATAAGAAACCAAATAAAGATGATATAAGTTACGTCTTGCTGTGAATTTCATGAATATAGGTTATTGACAAGTAAAGACAACCAAGTAAAGATAGGGTCTTGTTGTGCAACAAGGTTGTTGAAAACCAACTATAGGTTAACTATATGTCAATTATATAGAGTCTTAATTCTTATAATTTTGTAATTGTGCTTTGTGTAGTTATTAATTTAATCACGTTTACTAATTCACAAGGTTGTCGTGCAATCAACGTATATTACTAGTTAGCTTCACTAGTTAGCTTTGGGTAGTTTCCTTGTCGTGTAATTAATAGTAAGGACTAAGTAGGTGTGTCTTAGCTTCACTAGGGGTGTCTTAGGTCGTCTCGTCAAATAAATTAAATTTAAGTTAGTCATAGTCGTGTAATTAATAGTAAGGGCTTTGTCTCGTCAAATAAATTTAAAATTAGTCACACTTATCTAGGTGCAAGTCGTATAATTAATACTAGGTGTCTCGTCTTGTCAAATTAATAAAATAAATGTGGAGTTAGTCACACTTCCTTACAACTCATTAATCTCTATTTACACTTAGTCTCAAGATATCAAATAAGAATATAACAAGATAGATATGAAATGATCAAACGGTCTAGTTGTGATCTATTCTATGACTAGGGTTGACTAGGGTTGTGTAGTAATAGATTATATGACTTGCTTAGATCTTGTTTTAGATCTAGTTTTGCGAGTTTTATGACTGTTGTAAAGTTATAGGGTTGAGATATATTCTAACTAGGGTTCACTAGGGTTGTGTAGTAATAAATTACATGACTTGCTTAGATCTTGTTTTAGATCTAGTTTTGTGAGTTTTATGACGGTTGTGAAGTTAATTTTAAGACTAGGTCAATGTAAAGTTAACTCACACTTTCGTAATAAGTCGTAAGAAATGTCTAGTGTGTCTCGTCTCGTCAAATAAATGTAAGGCTAAAGCTAGTCACATTTTCTTATTCGTATTAAATGGTAAGGAGTAAGTAGGTGTGAGTCGTGTAATTAATACTAAAGGGGTGTCTCAGCTCGTATCGTCAAATAAATTAAAGTAGTCACCACCCCGTTTTCCCTTTACCCCCTCTTTTTTACCTTAGTTTAATTATTTCCTTTTACACGTCATTTCCCTTTATTTCTGGGCCGCTATTTATGAGCCTCGCCCATAGCGGCTATATGCTTGTAGTTCCCCCCCCCCCCTCAAAAGAAATTAATTTGAGACGGGCTTGGTGGATTGTAATTTTTTATGAACTCACGTGCAGACTGCAGAGTAGAGGGGAATTCGATCAATGTTACTTCCCCCCCCCTCCCCTTTTTTTTCCCACGCGTATCACAAATACAATACAAATTATAAATGGGGTTTAGAATTTGAACATTAAATCTATTATACACAGTGGCGGACTCATGATCCTAAGTCAGGGGTGGCACAAAAGTTATACGAATAATTGCTATTCCGTATATAAAAAGACATTGTAATAAATTTTTGTATAAAATAAAAAAGTGGGTAACTCACAGGTTTTTTTTATGGTGTTAAATCCGTATAGTTGATTCTAGACATCACAAAGTTCAAATAGATTGAAAACCTTTTTGTAAATGTATCACTAAAAATGATTTTTTTTTCAAAATAATGTACAAAAATAAAGATGACTATTGTAATAGAATACCCCGTAGTAGTTAAAGGAAAGTATTTATTCTTATCGAAGTGGATTTTTTGAAGAAAAAAAATATAGTGCAAAACATATAGTTTCTACTCCGTAGTATATAAAAAGACAATATAATAAATTTTTTGTATAAAATTAAAAAATTAAGTACACTTAGATTTTTTTATGATGTTAAATTGATTGAGACAATTTTTTTTTAAATGTATCGCTAAAAAATTGTAAAATAATGTATAAAAATGAAGATGATTAATGTGATAGAATACTCCGTAGTAGGTAAAAGAAATTATTTATTTTTATCGAAGTGGACTCTTTGAAGAAGAAAAAAAATATAGTTCAATTAAAGAGGTGGAAGATCGAAAGAAAAAATGTTTTGATATGTAAAAAAATTTAAAATTGATGTTTATTGATAGTAAAAAATTCTTGACCAATAGGAAAAAAAACTAGTTGAAAAGAACCCAAAAAATGACAAATAAACTAAGAGAAAAAAAAAATACAAACTTGCTCACAATCTAGTTTTTCGAACCCGGACCAAAGGGACACTGAAGTATAATGGGATCTTCTTCGCTGACCACTATGACACATTGCGATATTGATATATTTTAAGCAGATTTAATATATCACTAGTATTCAAAGGTTGTCACATATCAATTATTATAATTTTTTTTTCCGGGGGTGACACGTGCCCCCCGGCCCTTAGCTGGGTCCGTCACTGATTATACACATGTTTTCCAGTCTTAATAACTAGGTCAATACGTTATTGATATTTCGTGACCTACTTCATACGCCCTATATTTATTTTTAGTTGACGTTTTTTCTTAACTCCGCCTGTGAGTATTGCATATGCGTCATTCACTTGTGAGTGTCGCGTATGCGGCATTCACTGCCGGTCCCAACCCCGGATAAAGGAGGAGGATGCGGTAGGTTGGTGGCGGCTAGCAGTAAAACAAAGCCACATATCATGACATGAATCGACAATGTAATATCGTGGGGGCGTCCCTTTTTCAGCGACGCCCTACACCTCTTAAGCCCGGGTGTAGTGAAAAATATGTGAGGGTTGCTAGGTTGTCACCCAGAAGCGGCGCGCCACCCCTACACCCAGTGGTGGTGTCAAATATGTAAGGGTGCGCTACACTTCCTAGGCCCGAGTGTAGTGGAAAATATGCAAGGGTTGCTAGGCCGACGCCCGGAAGCGGCGCCCTACCCGAGGGTGGTGTTAACTATCCAAGGTTTCATGGTAAGGGCAGGGGTAAAGGTAAGGGTAGTAGGATGTGTTTTGGGACTTGGAACATTGGCTCTTTGACAGGGGGATCAGTCGAATTAGTAGAGGTTATGAGAAGGAGGAGAATTAACATATTATGTTTGCAGGAGACCAAGTGGGTTGGAAACAAGGCAAGAGAAATAGCTCCATGGGGTTATAAGCTTTGGTATTCGGGAAAAATTAGGGGTAGGAATGGGGTAGGTATCCTTATTGATCGAGAATATATCTATGATATAGTGGACGTGTCCCGAAAGAGTGATCGAATTATGAGTATTAAGCTTGTGATAAGGGATGAAGTTGTAACTATTGTGAGTGCCTATGCACCACAAGCATGACTAGATGCTTCAACTAGATAAGAATTCCGGGAATATTCATTAAATTTCCAGCAACTTTATTAATATTTAAAACACTTGAATCAATTAGAAATAGTTCGTATATTAATAAAATAATAGTCTCAATTGAACGGTTAAAACCCTAGCATGAAATTAATTTATTTTCGTGCATAAAACCACTCAAAATTGCCAATTTAAGACTCTAAATTATTCTGAAAAATATAATTGATTATCATAATTAAATTAATCATCTAATTATGCTAATCAATTAGTCATTAGTCTTAGATTAAAACGCTAATCATTAAAACCATTAAAACTAATAAAAATTAAAGCTTTAATATATATTTCAAATCTGAAAAGTACAACTACTATAATTAAAATCATCCTCAATAATCCAAACATACAAATCCTCAAAATTCGGTGTTCATAACCGATCCAAGCATTTTAATCAATAAAAACCTAATAATCATAATATAATTTCAAACACGTAATTGAAATAGAATAGATTAGGAAGAAGAGAATTATACCAAACCGGCCTATAGCACGGTACAATCACCAATTGCATGTGATTGGGCGCAAAAAGATCGAAAGAATACGGAGTGTAGTACTCGGCGCACCACACACGAGTGCTTGTGTGTGCGGTGGGCGATGCTAGCACAACAGGGGCAAGGGCACTTGAGGCTCGACAACACAAGGGAGCAGGGGGAGTGCACGAGTGTGCGAGTGAGGGGCGCGAAAGGTGATCAACAAAGGAAGCATCAGGGCTCAGCACGGGTGCGAGGCTGTGCGAGTGTGCGACAAGGAGAGAGGGAGCGGGACGCGGGCACAAGGGCAGCAGGGGCGTGCAACGCCGAGGGAAAGAGAGAGAACGAGTGTGCGAGTGTGTGTGAGGGGAAGCATGCAGTGACGAAGGGAAGCAATGAATGATGGGCGTCGAGTGCTCGGGGCTGGGCACGCCGCAAGGGAAGGAAGAGAAAAGGGAGAGAAGAGGAAGAAAAGAAATACTGCTGCAGAATTTTAAAACGGCCATAACTCCTAATCTATAACTCGAAATTAATCAATTTTTAAGGCAAAGTTCAATAACTTTTCTAGATCTGTAACTTTTAAGAAGAAACTTTTGTCTGAAAACTAACTGAAGTAGGATAAAAATGATCAAACAGAAGTTCGACGAAAGAAAGAGAGATTTATGGTTAAGTTTTACTTTTAGGTTTAATGAATAATAGTGAGGGATTTTGAGAGTGATCACATATATTTATAGGCTTAGGAAACTCCAAGATGAGCTAGACTTTAAGATTCCCTTTCGGTCTTCATTAAGCATAAGACGAGCTTGCTTAATTTGTTTAGACTTGAACTTGGAATTAGATTGGGCTAGATTAATTTAAAATCGTTTTACTTTTGAAACTTAATTAAATTCCAAACTTGAAATTTAAATTCATTTCGTAATTAATTAAAATAATAAATATTCTTAATTAATAAAATACATTTAAATAACTATTTAAATGCGATTTAAATTCTCAAAATAATAAAAATTCTTTATAAATATAAAGAAATATATTTATAATTACTTAAAAATACAAGGTACTACAATGTGTTTCACATGCATCTCTCAATTGAGAGAGTATGTTCCGGATAAGTCGCATGTGTAGCAACCGGAAATCATTGAATTAGACCAAAGTTTATCTTTCGAGGAAAGACAAGTTAAAATCCTGGATAGTAAAGTGCGCAGTACACGAACAAAGGATGTTAAGATTGTGAAAATGTTATGGTATAATCAAGAATCAGAAGAAGCAACATGGGAAGCCGAGGACGACATGAGAAAGAAATAACCCGAGATTTTTTCCGAGGTTAGTTGAGCTACGGGGTCGTAACCCGTGTCTTTTAAGAGGGATAGAGTGCGGTAGAATTTCGCGTTTTTACCTTATTTTCCCTTATTTTATGCTTAACTTAGTTCTTTCTGATTTTCAATCCAAATTTATTATGTTTAATCATTTAAATAGTACAACAACTTAAAATTTTTCAAGATAAGCAATAAAGTCTAAATTTTGAGTTTCAAGTTTTAGTAAGAGATCTTGGAATTAAGTAGGAGATCACAAATTTATCAATCAAGAACTCATTCCAATTAATTCAACCTTTCCTTTAACAATGGTTAACCACCTTTATCTAGGTGTAAAGTATCAACTTACTAAACAAGGTCCTCGGCCCTCATTAAGTAGTGAAATGCTAAAAGGGAACAACGATCAATCGATCTAAACAATATATATAAAAGAATATAAAGTTCCCAACTGACATGCTTGAACCAATCATCCATGCTAACATGTTATAATTCTTATAATAAAGTTCTATGCTCAACGCATTCATTCAATGACATTGAACATGTAATTTCAACATAAACCAGTTCATAAATACATTCAACATAGTTTCCACAATAGCACACATCCAAAAACACACAGGTATGTACGTACCTTGTGTAAATAAATTTCTAGGCCACTTTAACGATTTCAAAAGTCGTCTACAGAGAATTCTCCGCCTAAAACAACCAATAAAGATTCCCAATCAACTTCTAATAATTCACAGCCATAATCAAGTATTCTAAATACATCCTAAACATATTAACATTCCACAACATCAAAACTCAACTACTAAACCTCCTAGAATAGTGATTCTTCACTAATAATCACAATTTATCATAAACTCCAATATAACTTGCCCTTTGCAATTTCCAGCAACATAAACTAATTTCAAACTACTCCAAAACATAATTAACATGTTTGAAATCATAAAAACAATAACTTAATAACTTATAATCATCCTACCATGATTTCAAAACTATTAAAACCTTAAAAATTCATGCTTTAATAATTAAAACCCCTATTTTAATCAAATTATATAATATGAAAATTAAATAATTTTATTATGCAAAACATATAATCTGATTTCTATATTTACATAACTAAAACCATAAATTTAAAGCATGAAAACATTAATTAAATTAATAAAACAAAATTAAAACATTAAATAGTTTTAGGGTTAAAGAAATAACCAAAAAGAAGAGAACAAGGAGGCTGCCGGCGTGTAGGTGGCCGCGAATGTGCGGCGGTGAAGGTAGTCATGATGTGGTGGCTGTGCGAGCAAGGAGAACCACGAGTGAGGAGGGGGAAAAAAAGAGAAAAAACAAAGCAAGAGAGGGAAGAGAAAGAAGAGCGCCGGCTGGTGAAGGCGGCGGACAGAGGCGGTGCATCAAGGTGGGTGGCCGTCGACAGGGAGACACTGCTGGTGGTGAGGGTGGTTGCGCGACTGATTGTGGTGGCGTGAGCAAGAAGCAAGCAGAAGAGAAAGGGCGAACGAGAGGGAATGAAGTCAGCCTAACTGGGACGGTGGACGCGGCGGCGCAACAGGAGTGACGCAGCAGCAAGTGTAGTGGCTGGTATGGCTGGGCGGTGGTGTGCGTGAGGGAGCAAGAAACAGGGAACTGAAGAGAAGAAAGGACATGAAGGAGAGTTTCGCGTGAGTTTTGTGGGGTTGAGTTAGGGAGGAGAGAGAATTAGTTGTGGGTAAAATTTGGGATTAGGTGGTTTTGTTTACTTTGTGGGCTTTAGTAATTGGGCTAGGATTATGATTGTTTTTCCAATTTTAAAAGTGTTTGAGTTCAAACCCGATTAGAAATACTTTTCCAAAAACAAAGTGTTTCTATGTTTCAAATCATTTTTGAATTATGATTCTAAAAATGTTTGATTTTATAAACCATTAAAATATTTAAAATGCATTTAATTAAAATAAATATATATATATTTATTACTAAAATTCACCAATTTCATTTAAATATAGTTAATTATATGTTAAAATATATTAATAAAATTTATAAATTTGCGGGGGATTACAATCTACCCCTCTTTAAAGAAATTTCGTCCCAAAACTTGACACGAGAACTCACACCTTTTTCGAAAGTCTTTAACTCATTCTTACTAGAGAATTACTTGTGCCACTCATGTGCACTCTTTTTCCAACTTAAAGTTTCTTGCGTTACTCATGAACACATTTTCTTATGCGGAGAATCTATTTACTTTGCATCAACATGTTTAATTTGCTAAAATAAGCATAAAAATACCATAAAAATAGGTAAAAAGCGCGAATTTATATCGCATTTACCCCCCCTCCCCTTAAAGAAAACGTGTTACGCCCTCGTAACTCATCTCAGGGAATAACTTTGGATATTTCTCCTTCAAACAATTATCTCCCCAATACAATCTTTTCACGAAAATCATTCCAGCGAGTGGGACTTCTACGCTTCTTTCCATACATTGCCTCAAAAGGTGCCATCTCAATGCTCGCATGATACCTATTGTTGTATGAAAATTCAATCAAATCTAGATGGTCTTCCCACTACCCTTAAATTCAATAGCACAGGCTCTCAACATATCTTCCATTATTTGGTTAGTCCTCTCGATCTATCCATCAGTCGCAGGGTGAAAGGCAGTACTCATTTTCAATGTTGTCCCCAAGATTCAACTGGACCTATTGCATAAATTTTAGACTTTTATGGTCAGTAAGGATCTTACATGTTGCCCCATAAAGATAATGTCTCCAATCTTCAAAGAGAATCACAATTATAACTAACTCTAGGTCATGAGTAATTGGCCTCGTAAGGTTTTAATTCACGCGACAAAAGGTGCGGAGGTCAAACGCTCTTTTAGAATCTGGAAAGCTTCCTCACATTACTCGCTCCACTCAAACTTTGACTCCTTCTTCATCAGATTGGTCATTGGTCTTGCTATCTTCAAAAAATCCCTCACAAACCTCCTATAATAGTCAGCTAGGCCTAGAAAACTTCGGATATTAGACACATTCTTTGGAGTAGGCCACTCATTCACAACTTGAATCTTAGCAGGATCTACAGAGACTCCTCCTGCTCAACTTTCCCTTTTTATCGAAACTCATTACGCCTTTCATGGGTGTATAAATTTTGGGCTTAAATCTTTCACCAATTTCATAAATTTCCTCCCATCTTTTATTTCAAGACAACAAATGATTCTTACGATCCTGGACCACCCGAATCTTCTCTTAAATTTATTCTTTTACATAACATAGTTTTCAATCAATTTAGTCCTAAAACCACTTTTCGGTCGGTGTCACTTCTACCCACATGACTTCAAGATTTGTATACTTCATTTACTAAAAACTAGATTCTAACTAAGCGTCTCCAATATAATCCTCAAGTGTTCGTCATGATCTTTCTCATTCTTGATCTCACTCGGAAATACATCAATGAATTCATTGGCAATGGGAACATCTTGATCTTCGCTCCGACTTCTTTACTAACATTTTACTCACATTTAGCACACTACAAAAAATAGCTCACACCCCTTCTTAATCGATTTCTTCACTTGCATTGCAAAAATAACCCCAATGTTCTTGGATTTCTCAAAACTTCTATATACGAGGACAACTTTCCAATAGGATTTCTTACTTACTTTCTGAATTTCACAGTCAATCTTGGCCTTGTACAAACATAGCCAATCCATCCCCAGAATTACATCTAGGTCCCCCAAACTAAATTCTATCAGCTTAGAAGGAAGAGTGCAATCTTTTATCTTCACAGGAAAGTTCTTAAAAAAATATAGTACGCCTTATGGTTACACTAGCAGGCATACTAACAGGTAAATCAATCACTTCAAAATCTACTAACTTCAGACTTTTAACAACAGAGGATGAGACAAAAAGGATAAGTCGCCCCTGAATCTAATAACGTTTTAACTAGCACAGAATTAATAGAAAAAGTACCAGAAACATCGTCAGCAGATCGTTTAGCTTCATTTCGACTCATCAAGAATAGTTTACCCGGAGCTTTATTGTGGTTGTTATTCTCATTGGCGGACTTATTTTGGTTTCCCTGATTGTTCCTTCCTTGAAAATTTCCATTTCCACTCCCATTTCCATTCTCATTCTTATTCCTCTTGAAATTCCCTTGGTTTCCCCCAATATTAAAGTCTTTTCTTTTCTCCCCAACTACAACATTTTTCTTATCCCTTTTGGACTGCAGGCCATAAATATGGGTAGCTCTCTCATACACAATATCTAAATATGTAAAGGTTTTCCCATATAATCCCGGATGGATCTCATCAGTCAACCCTTGTTAATAACTTTGGGCCGTTAACTCCTCAGTAGCTACTACCTCGGGTGCAAACCTAGATAGTGCTATGAGTTTGCTGTAATACTCTGAAATGGCCATGCTCTCCATCCTAAGGTTGATAAACTCTTGGTCTTTTGTTTCCTCATAAATGCAGGGTAAAACTTCCCCCTTAAGGCAGTAACAAATGAATCCCAATTGAATCCCTCAACATCTCTAAATCTAGCCCTATTCTCTCTCCACCATAAATCAACTTCATCTTTCAAGTACAATACAACTTGACCCACTCTCATGTTCTCAGAACAGTTCACAGCCCCAAACGATTTCTCGAACTTTCTAACCCAGTTCTCTAAAAAGGTAGGATTAACTTGCCCCTTAAAGTATGGTGGCTTAACTTTGGTTAGCCTTTCAAACATTTCCCCAGCAGAATCAGGACGCTCAGTTCTCTCCTGAGTCAGTTTTTCCGCCAAGAGGCGAATAGCAGCAACTAACTCACTGTTGTTTACCATTCTAGTGTGTGACCTGAAATTAATTTCTACCTTAGGTTCAATAAATAACTTACATGTATTCTCTAAAAGGAAAGATTTGATCATAGAGACTGCATCAAGAAACACTTATTCAAGAAAGTACAACAACATTAGAGTAATCATCGTCACTCATCGATGAAGAATATCTACCTATTGCACGTAAGGGATAACATTTTGAATCATATCGGTAATAAGGGTATAGATTTCCCCTCATTTCCTTTATGCACTCAAATCACTTACTATTTTTGTGGCAATTAAATTGATCCACAATTCACATTGAGTATGCAAATAAGTAAAAGAATTAATCCCTTGCGTACGACTTAGAGCTTGGAGTATTATGGAATTCTTAAAATGAAAAGAATACTTTAACTTTTATTGCTAACTCTATAAAAGTTAATTACGTCCTTGAAAGGAATAAAGAATAATTCAAACTCCTATTGCTATAACTTTAGACTGTTGTAGCTTTGCTACTTATTCTCCAAAACATAAAAGAACTAACTAACTATTACAACTTCAAACGCTTGTAGCATCTTGCCTATCTGTTCTTTCCTTGGAAATTCACGGAGTGAAATTAATCTAGATCTTTAGGATTCGCCGGGCTTTTCCTCCGGGTCTGAGTCTTCTTCCATGTCTTCATCTTGATGAGGCTCACTTGTCACCTCACCATCACCTTCAGGCTCCACATCTGAATCACTAGAGATCTCAATGGTAGGCTCATGGGCCTCTTGGTTAGGGTTTCCTGCCTCAACTACTACATTCTCATCCTCCACGGCTACATCATTCCCTCTAGGTCATTATTTACACCAACTCCCATAGGTTCCTCTATAACTGCATCCCAAGCATGACTCCCTATGTATTTACCCTCCTTGAACCCACTTTCTGCCACCTCAATAATGGTGGTCATAATATCTGAGTCGTATCTCCACCTACCATCCCTAGTCTCATACTTAGCTAATTTTAGTGTTCCATCATCAAAACGCATGTCTTTAAACCTATATTTGAGTTCTAGGTATGGCATTTTGTTAGGTAAGCAATGAACAATGGTGGATGCTATGATATCATCTCTCATTAAGATGGGTTGGTCTTGTATCCTAGCAAAATACTCACATCCAAACACAACTTTCTTTACAAATAGACGGGGAGTTTCTTCGTCAAGCGCGTCTCACTAACGATTTCCCAACCAAACCATAATCAGAATTCAATAAAACAATAAGTTTGGTGGAATCAAACAATTTCTCTTATGCACATTTAAATGCAACACTTAAACATTCACCACATGCACACTACAATTAATTTCTTGTGCTAGAATTAACTAGCTACTAATGCACACAAAATTCTATCCTATATGCCCTTCCTATACTACCCATCATCTCTCATAATATAATTAGAATATACTAAAGTATTGAAGTAATTTAAATAATAAATAAAACGGAAATAATAGAGAAAAAGG
Source organism: Spinacia oleracea (assembly GCF_020520425.1). NCBI lineage: Eukaryota > Viridiplantae > Streptophyta > Magnoliopsida > Caryophyllales > Amaranthaceae > Spinacia > Spinacia oleracea. The sequence goes on along the minus strand of NC_079490.1, from coordinate 155,435,657 downwards.
GAGAAAATAAAATTAAAAGTTTTGATTTTCTTTTTGTTGTTGTTACTTTTCAAATAAGAATCAAAATAAGTTCGAAAAGGAAGATTAATTCGAACAAAAGAATTTGGATTTTCAAATAAAATTTGTACACTTTTTCCCTTTTTTTTAATTCCGAATAAATTAAAATAAATTCGAAAAAAGAAATTAATTAACTCGAACAAAGAGAAGTTAAATTTTCAAATAATTTCGAAGAAAAAGGAATTAACTAACTCGAATAATTTAAAATAAATTCGAAGACAATAATTAATTCGAACCAAAAAGAAAGTTTCGAATTTATAAAATTTCAGATTAAGGCTAAATTTTTAAAAAAATTCGGACTCTTTGGAAAATAAAGAAAATATTTCAATCCATTTAATTTAATTATTTGGAGATTAATTCAACGAAATTCGTTTTAAGTAAACAATTAGTTAATTAGACGCCTAAAACTTAAAAGTGGACACGAAAAGTCAATAAAAACCTATAGCTCAAAAATACCACTTTCTAATACCCCGACAGTTCTCCCTTTTTAAAAATAACCCTTTTATATAAAACGTAGAGAATTATCAAGGCATTATCGCCCGTGTGAAACGTATCGGCTTATTAAGAATTTTGCAGCGGAAAACTAGTTTTAAGTTTATAAATGGTCAACTACGGAATTAACTCCAAAACCACCCAACTAAAATCAAAGTTAATGTTACTAATTCAATAAGTTTTAAAGTCCACTTAAACAAACCAAATCCAACTTAGAAACTCAAATTAAACTACAAGCTTTCCAATCCCGATCTCAATGATGCATCATCTTCAAACCTGTAGATGGACAATGCTTATTGATCCTTAGAGACTGCTCACTAAAATGGGTCATCACATGATCAATAAGGCATAGCCATGATCAAAACACACAACAAAAGCACGTAACCATCAAAGTTGAGTACTACATAATAAATCAATGACTAAATATTCCTAACATGATACTAATAAAACATAAGTAAGGACAAACAAAACATATTAACTTGAAGACCAAATTTGACTAGACTAGACTAGACTGGACTAAACTTTTATAACATTAATATTATTTAAATTTAAATAGTCAATGGACCGAGTTGTCCAACCAGAAGTCTTCACTAAGGAAGACGAGGTACGGGCGCGACTCCATAACCTCAGTGACCTGCGATATCGAGGAACTTTGAAGAAAATAGAACACGGTGATCAATCCGGTCCCAGAAAAAGCCATGGACTACCACCATGAACCCCAACTCCTAATTGTTCGTCACTTCAGATGTGCAAAGTCTAAAGCTATTGCTATTCAGTTTCACTTTACGTGATTTACCAATTAATACTCGTTATGACTCGTCAATCACATAAATCATACAATCAACAAGTATTCACAACTATTTTTATCTTGGAATTAAGTAAGCGACCACAAAGTTATCAATCAAGAACTCATTCCAATTAATTCAACCATTCCTTTAACAATGGTTAACCACCTTTATATAGGTGTGAAGTATCAACTTACTAAACAAGGTCCTCGGCCCTCATTAAGTAGTGAAATGCTAAAAGGGAATAACGATCAATCGATCTAAACCAATATATATAAAAGAATATAAAGTTCCTGACTGAAATTCTTGCACCAATCATCCATGCTAACATGTTATAATTCTTATAATAAAGTTCTATGCTCAACGCATTCATTCAGCGACATTGAACATGAAATTTCAACATAAACCAGTTTATAAATACATTCAACATAGTTTCCACAATAGCACACATCCAGAAACACACAGGTATGTACGTACCTTGTGTAAACAAATTTCTAGGCCACTTTAACGATTTCAAAAGTCGTTTATAGAGAATTCTCCGCCTAAAACAACCAATAAAGATTCCCAATCAACTTCTAATAATTCACAGCCATAATCAAGTATTCTAAATACATCATAAACATATTTAAAACATTCCTCAACATCAAAACTCAACTACTAAACCTCCTAGCATAGTGATTTCTTCACTAATAATCACAATTTATCATAAACTCCAATATAACATGCCATTTGCAATTTCCAGCAACATAAACTAATTTCAAACTACTCCAAAACATAACTAACATGTTTGAAATCATAAAAACAATAACTTATAATCATCCTACCATGATTTCAAAACTATTAAAACCTTAAAAATTCATGCTTTAATAATTAAAACCCCTATTTTAATCAAATTTTATAATCTGAAAATTAATACTTTCATTATGCAAAACATATAATCTGATTTCTATATTTACATAACTAAAACCATTAATCTAAAGCATGAAAACATTAATTAAATTACTAAAATAAAATTAAAAGATTAAAAAGTTTAAGGGTTAAAGAAATAACCAAAAAGAAGAGAACAAGGAGGTTGCCGACGGACAAGGTGGTGCGGCGGCGTGTAGGTGGCCGCGGCTGTGCGGCGGTGAAGGTAGTCGCGCTGTGGTGGTTGTGCGAGCAAGGAGAAAAACGAGTGAGGAGGGGGAAAACAGAAGAGAAAAAACAAAGCAAGAGAGGGAAGAGAAAGAAGAGCGCCGGCTGGTGCAGGCGGCGGATGGAGGCGGTGCATCAAGGTGGGTGGTCGTCGGCAGGGAGACACGGCTGGTGGTGCGGGTGGTTGCGCGAATGATTGTGGTGGCGTGAGCAAGAAGCAAGAAGAAGAGAAAGGGCGAACGAGAGGGAGAGGGAATGAAGTTGGCCCAACTGGGACGGTGGACGCGGCGGCGTAGCAGCAAGTGTGGTGGATGGTACGGCTGGGCGGTGGTGTGCGTGAGGGAGCAAGAAACAGGGAACCGAAGAGAAGAAAGGACGTGAAGGAGAGTTTCACGTGAGTTTTGCGAGGTTGAGTTAGGGAGGAGAGAGAATTAGTTGTGGGTAAATTTTGGGTTTAGGTGGTTTTGTTTACTTTGTGGGTTTTAGTAATTGAGCTAGGATTATGATTGTTTTTCCAATTTTAAAAGTGTTTGAGTTCAAACCCGATTAGTTATACTTTTCCAAAACCAAATTGTTTTTATGTTTCAAATCGTTTTCGAATTATAATTGGTTATGAAGACCAATGTTGAGGATTTTGATGATTAGAATGTTGAGGACTATTTTTATTTGAAGGAAATTAATTTTCAGATTTGATTTATTAAATAAACCTTCAATTTTTAAGAGTTTTAATGATTTTAATTATGCTTTAGGGTTAGGGTTTTGTCTTAAACCTTATGGCTAATTGATTAACATAATTAGATGGTAATTTTAATTATGGTAATCAATTATAATTTTCATATTCGTTTTAAGACTTAAAATGTCAATTTTTAATGGTTTTAAGCATGAAATAGGGTTTTAAACGATTAATTAGAGTTATCATTTTATCGATTAACAATCAATTTCTAATTAATTCAAGCACTTTAAAACTAAATAAAGTTGCTGCAAATTTAATAGTAAATGGATAATAATTAAGTTTTATTATTTTAATGGCAGGAGGAGATTTCTAAACTAGTGGATTGAATTACAAATTCCCCCCGTACTTAGGTATTCAAGGTACGTGCAAGTCTAGGATGACCACCTTATTTTCATGGGAATTCATGTGGTGATTTATATTGTGATTCATGTTAATTGGAATATTATGGGTTCATGTTTGATTATGTGAGCAAGCATGTTTTGTATATTATTTATGCTTATTGAATTAAAGTAAAGAAGCATGTTATGATTGGTTTTGTTTATTGAATTTAAATAATAAGCATGTTGTCCAAGTATGGTTATGCATGTATGGTTTTATTCTATTGTATTTATTCTATTGTACGTAATGTCTAGCATTTTATAAGCCAAGTATATTGTGCCTAGTTGTACCTTTTTATTTACTACATATGAAGGGTATGCTCATGTAAGCCACCACATATGTAGGGTAGACTTTCAAGTCATGTTTATTAAGTACATATGAAGGGTATGCTCACGTAAGCCACCACATATGTAGAGTGAGTCAAGGTGAATTGAATTAGGAATTATTTCGTGCCTAGTGCATAACCCGCATGTTAAAAGGCATGTCGTGGACTCAACGGTATGTTGAGAAGGAACAATGAGAGTAATTTCACTTGATTCTTGAATGTTTGATCACAAGTCTTAATGATCTTAAAAGGAGTATTGTTTGGTTGTTCGTTTATTAAATGCTTTACTTGATTATGTCTTGAATCGACTTTGTGAATAAAATATTAATAAATGTAAAGTGCTACCTGAACAAGTTTCAAAACTTTTGGAACTTATATACCTTGAGTATGAACAACGGGGGAGCATCTTACCAAGGGGTTTGTACTCCTATGAATGATATAAGACATTGTTTCATTTCTTTTATACGCTGGAATTCCGTCGGTATGGTCCGACAACTGGGTTATTATTATTATTATTATTATTATTATTATTATTATTATTATTATTGTTATTTTTTTTTTACGTTTCAACAATATTATTATTATTATTATTATTATTATTATTATTATTTTTATATAAATCAAATGCTAACAAAGTCAAATAATTTACAAATAGTTAGTTAGTGTTATTATTATTATTATTATTATTATTATTATTATTATTATTATTATTATTATTATTATTATTATTATTATTATTATTATTATTATTATTATTATTATTATTATTATTATTATTATTATTATTATTATGGGAAAACACCAAAACGTTACAAGCTTAACAAGCTACAAAGATCAAGTGAACTACAAGAAGTTGGAGGGGAGCCGAGATACAATCTGGGCCCCCACTCCTCTAGCTATGGCGAACCCGATCCTGCTGAAAATGTGGGCAGCTGCCCGTGCCCCAATGTCCTGAGCCCTGGAGTAAGTCTGGACCCGCTTCAGCAAGAAACAGCCCCTTTCTCTAATTCCCCAAAGGAAGAGAAGGAAAAAGGAAAGAAACCGTAACCCAAAGCCCTACAACGTGCCGCATACTTATCCTGCTTCCGCTGCGCTGCAACCGCCACAACTCGACCCGGAACGAAGCTTGACAACTCAGATTGCGTCATAGGGGAAGACCCAGTCAAGTCAACACACACATCTAGACCGCCATCCCATGAATAAAGCAATATATCTGCAGGACGAAGAGCTCCATCAGTCTCACTAGTCAGCCCAACATCAACCTCCTTGCGAGCAGAAATCCCCGACCGATAGCAAATATCCAAAAGGGTATCACGAACAACATTATGTCGATGTTTGATACCCACAATCCCAGCACAAGACACGGCATGATCCCCATAAATGTCCCCATCGAAAACCCGAGAGCAAGCAGAACACGGCGTCGAATCAGAGAACAACGGAATTCCCAACCGATAGCAAAGAACCGAACGATAAGTCTTACCGTTCATAGTCTAGCCTAAACCCGAGATGGGGACTGCCCGCAACCAAGCTGAGGAGTGATCCCCCTGCTGTGATTTCCATAGGGCAACAAGACGTGAAGATAAGGAGTAGGCGGATTCCGCATCAGCAGTAACCTTCGTGAAATATATGTCTGCCAATATTATTATTATTATTATTATTATTATTATTATTATTATTATTATTATTATTATTATTATTATTATTATTATTATTATTATTATTATTATTATTTTGGTGTTTGGTAGGCTCCCAACACTCTTCCTTAAGAGTTATGTCAAGAGTCGAGTCAAGAGTCGTGTCTTGTATTCATGATTAATTGTTTACTTAATTGGCTTTCACATGTGATTTAATTTGTCGTTGGAATGAAGTATGTTAGATATAGGATTTCATTCTAGCTTGTTTGTACTCAGCTTTCGCTGATTATGTGTTTTGTGTTTTGGTCATGACCTTTGCCTTAATGACCCTATTATTTGCATTTGCATGGTTGGGGAGTAGAATTTTAATAAACAGATTTGTAGAGATGACTTGTAAGAGAAGTTATCTAGCATGGGGATTGGTTGAGCGAGTTGTTTTCTCTTGCATTATTTTTAAACTCTATATATTTTGATTATTCTAGAGTATAATGTTTTCAACGTTAGTTAATGGATTTTAATTTGAAGTATTTGGTTTTGGGCCGTTATGGTTCCAACTTGTATGTAGGCCACTAACTATTAATTATTGTTTGAAAGTTAGTTAATTCCGCCGCGTAATTCTGATACTAGCCTTAGCCGTTATCATGGTAGCGATAATACTTTAGTAATTCCTTTATTTTAAGTTGGAAAATGATTTAATAAAAGCAAGAAATTATTAGGTTGTTACACTCCGTTTTCTTTTGTTTGTCCCATTTACTTCCCTTCCACTTACATGTTACATCAATAGTTTTTGGCACTTGTCATTTGTCAAGTCAAGTTAGAGATCTTGACCTCCTGATTAACACTGAGGTCTTGGTGTACGATGTGTTTCAGGTTTAAATTCCTCCGTCCCCATTTATAATTTGTATTGCGCTTATAGTTTATTTGTAAAAAAAAAAAAAATAGGTCAATAGTAAAGAAAATTACGAAGTATTACAAATTTACAATTAATAAATAACATAAGAAATTTCTATGCTGATTATTCTAAAAATAAAGAAATTAAATAACTTCCTCTTTGGTTATATCATCCTCTTATACATTGAATATGTTTAAACCCTTGTTTGTTTTCTTCTATACTTTGATGAGTTTGATCGATAAAATGGTTGGGACCGACACCGGCAAGGTGTTGCAACTTCAACTACAACCACGGCGACCTCTGCCATCGCCACCACCATCACCGGAAGTGGATAAAACACTATCAAGACCTGCTATAACAACAACTCCACCTTCACCATCTTTTACACTAATTTTGTCTGAAGCATCGCTAATTTTACTTTTGCTAATTTTTCTATTTTGTTGGTTTCTTCTTCTAAGAAAATCAAGTAATAGATAAAATAGTAACATAACAACTGTCCCACCGAACACCGGAAGAATGCCGAGCCATACTTGAACCCATAAGTCTTTTAATTTCATCTTTCGTGACCAACACTATGGAAAAACGATACGAAAAAGCCAGAAAAAATGGGTTATAATTCTTTAACAAATAATACGCAGTAGTATATTTAAAAAATATATATATAAAAAAATAAAAAAATTACCATTATGTACCTATGTCACGTAATTTTGAGAAATAAAAATATTTTTCGTCGTGATCTTTAAGCCGTGTCACAATGATGACATAACATGCTTATATGTCATGATTTAAATTTAAAACTAAAATATTTAACTTATATAACTTACTCGTTACTCCATTATATATGTTTTTTTTAAAAAAAATGTAGGAACATTTTAAAATTTTAATTTGTTTCCTTTTTTATATCTACTGTCTTATTTATATATTTTCCCAAATTCTTATATGAGACTGTCCTCACCATCAACTGATGGTGAGACCAGTTCACACTTACGAATTTATGTATGTTATTTCTATAGTTTAGACATGTTACTTTTTTTTTTATAATTTTAGAGGAGGTACTTTTTAAAGTTTAGGTATGTTACTTCTATAGTTTATACATGTTACTTTTTTTATACGGAGTAGTTTTAGGGGAGATACCTTCTTAGTTTAGGTATGTTACTTCTATAGTTTAGACATGTTACTTTTTTTTATATATAATTTTAGAGGAAGTATTTTTTGTAGTTTAGGTATGTTACTTCTATAGTTTATACATGTTACTTTTTTTATACGGAGTAGTTTTAGGGGAGATACCTTCTTAGTTTAGGTATGTTACTTCTATAGTTTAGACATGTTACCTTTTTTTTTAATAATTTTAGAGGAGGTATTTTTTTTAGTTTAGGTATGTTACTTCTATAGTTTAGACATGTTACTTTTTTTTTTTTTTTTTTAATAATTTTAGACGAGGTACTTTTTTAGTTTTGGTATGTCACTTCCATAGTTTAGACATGTTACTTTTTTTTATACGAAATAGTTTTAGGGGAGGTACAGTTTTAGTTTAGGTATGTTACTTCTATAGTTTAGACATGTTACTTTTTTTTATATATATATAATTTTAGAGGAGGTACTTTTTTAGTTTACGTATGTTACTTCTATAGTTTAGATCTGTTACTTTTTTTTTTTATAGTTTTAGGGAAGGTACCTAATGGTTTCGCGCTTGTCACACCATCAAGTTGATGGTGTGACTGGTCTCACAGGAGACACTACAAAATTATGCATCAATTAGAGATGGATTTTGAGACGGATACAATAAACGTCTCAAAATTGAGACGGATTACTAAAATTTCATCTCTAAATTAAAATTGAGATGGAATTGTATATGGAGTTTCAAAAATTCCGTCTCAAATTTGTAATGGATTTGCAAGAATTCCGTCTCGAATTTTTTTGAGACGCCCTCTATAGAGACGCCATACTTTCGTCTCAAATCCGTCTCTAAACATCATTTTGAGACGGATTTGGACTATATAGAGACGAAATTTCTCGTCTCTATAAAACGATTATTTTGTAGTGAGACGCGCTGATATATTTTTAGAGTAAAAATATTGCATTAAAAATAAAAATATTCTGATAACGCATAGCCTACATGACGCCTATATATACCAATTAAACTACGACACATAAGATTATGACAACTAAATATTATCACAATTTGCGAACTTTATCATCACCCAGAAATAAAAATGCACATTACACACGATATACACATGCGGAAGTAATGCACGTTTTTCCTTTGTGCATATTAGAAACGAATCACAATCTCCGATTTGTGTTGTAAAATGTCAAAAAACTCAACCATATCTCAATCAAGCACAAATTCACAATACAGGCAGCAAGACATACGTAAATATGAACAACCAATATGTAATAAAATAATACTAGAGACACGACAATCTTAGGCTAATTGTCTTCTCTATATATAATACTGGAGGCACATTTGTGTCAAGAACGAACATATACCAATTACTTTATGGAGAGGAGATTAAGGTTGAATATAAAATACCTTTTTGGGAACAGGAAATAACAATCCAACGGTTGGAAATGGCATGAACGTCTTGTGGTCACGTGTCGACGATTGGAGCATGTTCTACCTTCGATCAAGCTGAAAAATGGTTTCAGCATCATTGAGAAAACCTCTCTTTCCCATTCTGCCCGTTTTGTTAAAAGGGTGTTTTTTTCTTTTTCTTTTTTCTCGGGTGCAAATGAGCCATAATGGTAGGGTATGTTCTTGTGTGTTTGGTCTCACAAGCTTCTCACTTGCGGACTATGGTTGCCTAAAATTGGGTAAATAGGCTGTCCTAATTAAGGGGATATTAAATATAAACGTAAGCATAAATTACTCTCTAATTATTACCTCAAGTAGTCCTCACCATGTCAAACGGACAGGTAAAGAAAAATTACCCCCTAAAATTAGTCCCCCTAGTAATGTATTACCCCATATCCCCCTCCCACACAAAACGGAAAAAACTTTGTCTAGCTAATGGGTAATTCTAATCTAGGCAAAATCTAAACGTAGTACATAGGGCGAAAGTGGAAAATTAACCAGACGCAAGTAGATGCCCTCAATCTCTCATATCGATTAGTCGAGGACTAACCGATTATAACATACAGTTTCTTATTTAGAAACCGTAAAATAAAATAACATTTAGTTTAAGCCCGAAGAATATAATAAAAAGGTTCTACTTATACATGTATATTAACATCATTATTCATATTCATTGATGCCCAGTGCATGTTTATCAATACGTAGTGAGAATTGTGCACTCGGGTGTACAATCTATATTGTGATCGTAAGTAGCTAAGGAGGCAAGTAAGAGAGGGGAAAAAGTATTGGGTGAAAATTCCACTAACAGATAGAGATTTCTAAGTGAATGAGAAAGCTAACAACACTGTTATTATGCAGTACGTATTAAAGCTCGACAACTCTAAGTATTTTCGTGTACTACTATTTTAGTCTACAACTATTTAGATTAATAATTGATTTGTTTTTGTGATTCAATTGTTCAAATTTCAAACCTTGAAGATATTGGTTGCCCCTTGTCAATATATTCCTTAATGTGATAAACGAAGCGTGTCAATTTCATAATTTATCGATGAGATTTTAGAACAAGTGTTCATGGATGTAGTTAAGTTAGTTTCTATTTAGGGAATGATTATAACAAACAACATACAAATATTTCCATACTTATAATTCTTCTCTTCTTAAAAAAGCCACACCCCTATACATTTTGCGTAATTTTTTTTACCATTTTTCCCCCTCTTCATGGTTAAAATTTTACAATGCAACCTAGATTATTGACACTTATTCACTTTACTGACAAGTGTCTTCCGTTATTTGCCTACACCTTCTCATTATCCCTTCTTCTCAACAAACCACATATTTGTTCCTTTATTTTTAAAGACAGAAACGTAAAGAGGATAGAAGGAGAGAGAAAGATAGATATTGTTCATAGTAGGTGTTCATTACCGCGTACTCGAAAAAGCGGGTACCGACATTGTCGGGCACTTGAAAAGTCGGCCCGTGATCCGACCCGGATAAACTGAGAACCCGATTACCTCGGGTTGGGTCACTGGGTACCTGGCATAATCATTTTAAAAAAAAAGATCTTTGTTAATTCTTTTTTATTTTTTATTTTTATGGAAATCTCTGTTAAATTTTTGTGCTCTTGTTTGACATTTAAAAAAAAAAAAGAGTATTTACAGATTTTAAAAACGAATTAAACATAAAATGAATCAGCTGAAGAGAAGAAGAGAGATTAAGCATATTAAATGAATTAAACTATCAACTTATTACATAGAAAGTAACTCCATTAATATGTATCATGTATGTGACCAAATCTTCTATATATCTCTATTATATAAGGGAACTCTTGAGGTTATTTTTGTAAATGCACTTTTGGTGTCCCCTATAAAATAGTCTAAAATATCCTCTATAATTTCATATCAAATTGAATTAATTAAAATACTACATTGTTTTATGGCATTGAATTTAATTAATTTAAAAACGGATTATTTAATGCAAATCACCAATTAAGAAAGTCTAATAATCAATCAAATTTAATACTACTTACCAATTATATTAACATTAATTGAAAAATAAAATAAAAAGGGATTAAAGAAAAATAGTTAGTCAATCAGATTTAATCACAGTAGAAAAAAAAGTCAAAAGTAAAAAAGAAAGTCACAATCAAGTATACTCCTTATTAATAACATAATTTACTTTTTTCTTTCAAGTATTTTATTATACCACATTTTTATATTGTCACAAATAAATCATATTTTAATATACATTTTTTAAAACAAAATTTAATCAAACAAATATACTCCGTAATAGAATATATATCCCTCGATTATTTTTATGTCTACTTTTTCAATAGAGAAAGTTTACAAATAATTTTTTTTGGCAAATTTGCCAAAAAGGACCTTTTATAACTCAAATTTTGCGAGAAAGGACCTTATATAATTTTTTTTGTGAAAACACACCTTAAAGTAATTTTTTTTGCGAGAAAGGACCTAAGGGAAGTTTCCGGCATTGACTGAGCTTTTCCGACCATTAACTTGCACGTGAGCAGCACGTGTGGCTTACGTTGTTAATAATTCCGCACGCATCGCGTGCATATAAGACTAGTATATTATACTAAAAGAGAAGAAATCAACGTGGTGATGACAAATGTCACTCTATGATTCGACTCTCTTTTAATATAATAATTAAAATAAAAACCACTTTCGTTATTACTTTTAAGGTTAATCGAGTTACATGTTTGGCTACGAAGGTTGACTAAATGCCTTAGCTATGATCAATGAATACTTTAAAGATATTTAGTCAACCTAACATATATATACTTCGTAATACCTAACGTCAACATATCTTCCTTGACCTCCACAAAATTTTCCTCTATTTGATTTAGTTATTTGAATGCGAAAATGATAAAGGTCGCAACATGCGACATTTAAGTCGTGTCACAATAATGACATGGCATGCTTATGTGTCATGATTTAAATTGGAAACTAAAATATTTAACATGTATAACCTATTATACATATTACAAAAAAATGTCTGAAAATCTTAATATTCTAATTTGTTTCTTTCTTTATACCGATTACCTTATTTACATATTTTTATAGTAAAAATATTGCATTGGTAGTAAAAATATTTCGATGATGCATAGTCTACGTGGCGTCTATATGTACCAATTAAACTCTGACACGTAAGATTGCGACAACTAAATGTTGTCGCAACTTGCGACCTTTATCATCACCCTTTGAATGAATATAAGAATACACAATACTAGACATATTATTTCATGGAGCCGAAAGAATCATTACTTGATACAATTCGAATACATATTCATGATACAAAAGGTCTTGCGCGCACAAGGTGCACAATAAATTTATTGTACACCAAGATAACTTTTACCCCTTTTCTCGTAACTTTAACCTAGTTTTGATGAACTTTTATATTAGTAAAAAAAAGTTGATAGAAATGATTAAATGATTAATTTTATACATTATAAGTGATTTTGAAGAAATAAGTTTTACTAAAATGAAAAAATTAATCACTTAAAAATAGACAACTTTTACATATATAAGCTTAACTTTTAAGCATTTTGAGTTAACTTTTACTTCGGTGTACAATATTTATTGTACACCCATTGTAAATAAGAATGTGTGTTCACGATATAATACCTTCTACCAGTGTCTTTTATACGCGCAATATTATGTTATCTAGGTGATGGGAACATAGATTAAACATATCAAAAAGTGCGAAGCACTACCTAGCTAGATTAAGTAAATAAATTTTCCCTCAGAAAAAAGTAAACAAAATTTTTAATTTTTATTTTTTATAAGGAACTATTCCGTACTGAAATCTACATATCTATATAATATACTAAAAGAGAGGAAAATATTTTAACATCTCTTAGCATGTATTAATTATTATTAATTTTTTGGCAAATTGTATTAAAATATTTAACTGTACTAATGACTAATTGTATGTATTGTCAATTTTTTTTAAATGTGTGTCTTATATTGACCGCGGATACGTATAAAACGAATATTTACCTTTGCTTTAATATTCGAAGTACGGAGTAGTATTTATCAAGGTTGTGTAAAACATGCTTATTGAAAAAAAAAATGTTTAATAGTTTTGTAACTTTTCTTTCTCAAATTTATAATTTCTACTTATCCTTTTATTTAATAGTTCCTTAATCTTTTACATGACAAAAAATATTCATTTTATATTATTACGTTCTTTTTCTTTGATCATTTGATGGGTAATATATTTGCCATTATTTTACATTGTAATTAATCTAATGAAAAAAAAATTGTGTGCAATTTGGGATAACCGAAATCAATGTGGAGCTATGCCACTCTCTGATTTGCCTCTCTTATAATCCTCCGTTTGTTTTTACTCGCAACATTGGCCACTTTCACGCATGCCAATGCAAAACTTTGATTGTACTATCTTAAATTCTCTTTAAGCAAAAATTATTATAAAAAAATTGATATTTTGAAAATACACATTGGGACGAATCTAACAAGATCCCACATGAATATGTTTTATCTTACGTATAAATCACGAACAATTAATAGTCAAAGTTAAATATGTGAATAGTGTAAAGGTTCCAAATGTTGCGAGTATTAAAAAACGGAGGAAGTGCTTTATTATATATATTTAAAATAACCCCACTATCTCCCAGCAAACCTATTGTTCTATTAAATTATAATATATAAGCTTACAATAATTTATCCCATAAAACTCCGGAGAAAAGTCTATTGCAACAATTAAATTCAGACGGAGATAATACATATTATAATGTTTTGTTTATTTACTCAATCATTACAATAAGAAAATGGAATCGTAGAAGAATCCATAGTAGAATTTTTAAATTCAAAACTGTCTAACAAAAAAAATGTTGAGTCTAGGGTTGGGTTTGAAGCGGGTGTGAATACACGGGTGGGTGATAATTCGGAGATGAGTTTTATTTTTTACCCGTTAAGAAGGAGATCAGGAGGAGTGAGTACCTTTCCTATCCTGGGTGACGGGGATATGGATGAGAATTTTAGACGGGGATAATTAATAAGACAATCTAATTGTTAGTAGAGTTTTAAATTCAAAATTCTTTACCAAAAAGTAATTCCGGGTCGTCCAGCCGTCTAGGGCTAGATTTAACACATGTGAGGAGTACGTGGGAATGAAATAATTTTGTCTATGTTCCCTTATTTGTTTTTTTAATAAATAAGACGCCGAATTGGGCAATAACAAATGTATCCATCATTAGTTTTAATTAAGAGAATATCTATAAGCAATATTTGTCCAAAGTATAATGTAACGAGACAACCAAATTGTCAAATACTCTAGAATAGAGTTTTAAAATTCAAAGTTCTCTTACCAAAAGTAATGTAGGGTCCAATCGTCTAGGGTTAGGTTTGACAAATGTGAGGAATAGGGATGAAAAATATTTTGCCTATGTACCCTTATTTGTTTTTTTATTAAATAAGATACCGAATGGGCCAATACCAAATTTATCCATCATTAATTTTAATTAGGAAAATATCTATAAGCTATATGTGTCCAAAGTATAATGTAATCAGACAACCAAATTATCAAATACTCTTAGATTTTTAAAATTCTAAACTCTCTTATCAAAATATAATGTCGGGTCCAGCCGTATAGGGCTTGGTTTGAGGCTGGTGTGGATACACGGATGGGTGATGAAGCGGGGATTTAATTAGGAAAATATTTATAAGTTATATGTGTCCAAAGTATAATGTAATTAGACTACCAAATTCTCAAACATCCTTAGAGTTTTAAAATTCAAAACTCTCTTATCAAAAATTAATGTCGGGTCCAGTCGTATAGGGCTTGGTTTGATGCGGGTATAGGTGGCTACACGGATGGGTGATGAAGTGGGGTTAACTTTATTTTGTTAGGTTATGATACATATGACAATTCATAAATCATGCGGAAACAACCATTTAGCCAGGAATACATATTATTTACACATAATCATATAGCATAGTTTAGATGCATACTCTTTGTTGCGTGCCTTCCCTAGCTGCGCCTGAACCGAACAAGAACAAGTCTTTAGGACTCCAAGTGTCGTCCCTCCGTAGATAGTCCACAGCACGTCCGGATCCGCCTTAAGATTGACCAACTAGAATCGCCCTTAAGGTACTAGAATTTTCGGCACTCTTAGGTAAGAAATATGACTGAATTTTTTCTCTCAAAACTCACTTTGAATACTTGAATTATTCTCTGAAAATATGTGACCCTAGGCACGTATTTATAGAGTTATGGAAAGGGAATTGGAATCCTAGTAGGATACGAATTAATTAAACTTAGAATCCTACAAGAACTCTAATTAATTAATTTATCCTTTTAGGAATAGGAATTTAATCATATACTAATTCTAATAGTTTTAGGAATCATGCATGAACACAAACTCACACACACACGGCAGCCACGAGGGCCGCCCATGCGTGTGCGTGCGAGCAGCAGCCCACGCAGCGAGGCCATGGCCTTGGCGCGCGCTGGGCCTGCCTTGCGGTGGGCCTGGGCGCTGCCTTGGCTGGGCGCGCGTTTGGCTTGCTGGGCGATGGCCCGACTTCGTGCTGGGCCTTCGTCCGGCAGGCCTCGTCCGATGCTAATTCGTACGATACGCTTCCGATTAAATTCCTGGTTCCGGAATTCATTTCCGATACGAACAATATTTAATATTTCCGATTCCGGAATCAATTTCCGTTTCGAACAAATATTTAATATTTCCGTTTCCGGAATTATTTTCCGATTCCGATAATATTTCCGATTCTGACAATATTTCCGTTTCCGGCAATATTTCCGATTCTGGCAATATTTCCATTTCCGATAATATTTTCCGATACGTACCATGTTTCCGTTTCCGGCAACATCTACGACTTGGATAATATTTATATTTCCGATACGATCCATATTTCCGTTTCCGGCAATATCATCGTTTCCGGAGTATTCATTTCTTGCCTGTGACGATCTCAGCTCCCACTGAAACCAAGATCCGTCGATTCCGAATATCCATAGATGGAGTATCTAATGCCATTAAATACTTGATCCGTTTACGTACTATTTGTGTGACCCTACGGGTTCAGTCAAGAGTAAGCTGTGGATTAATATCATTAATTCCACTTGAACTGAAGCGGCCTCTAGCTAGGCATTCAGCTCACTTGATCTCACTGAATTATTAACTTGTTAATTAATACTGAACCGCATTTATTAGACTTAACATAGAATGCATACTTGGACCAAGGGCATTATTTCCTTCAGTCTCCCACTTGTCCTTAGGGACAAGTGTGCATTTCCTAATTCCTTTGTCGCTCGATGCTTGCTCTTGAACATAAGGTAAGAGTCGTCATCCTTATTATGTCCAGAGGTGTTCCTCGGTTTCAGAGTTCAACTGATCAAATAAACAGATAATCATAGCCTATGATTCATCCGAGCACGGCCATGCATTTCACAGTTTCTAGCTCTCCGAGTGGCCTTGTACAACTTTTAAGCATCTCATCCCGATTTATGGGAGGACAATCCCAATCTTGCGATCTTGAGATTAGACTTCGTTTGATAGGTGATTACCTGAGCGTTGCCTTTATAGCCTCCTTTTACGGTGCGACGGTTGGTCAACGTCAAAGCAACCAGTTCTCAAACAAGTAATCTCAAATCACTCAGGTATTGAGGATTTAGTGTCTAATAATTTAATGAAATTTACTTATGACAGATTTTCATCTCTTACAGTAAAGTTTCATAGGTCTTGTCCGATACTAGTCTTCCCAAAGTAAGTATCTATGCAAATGATTATGACATTGCCATGTCCACATAGTTCAAGAAACAGAACTACTAGTCATCTTGCATTCTAATCGTCTAATGTTTTCTATGCGTCCAATTTTATAGAAAACTCCGACTAGGGACCATTTTCAACCTTTGACATTCAAGTTCACTTGATAGACATTTCTTAGTCACAGGTCTGGTCCTGACAGTCTATCTTGAATATATCGTCAAATTTGAAGGGACTCATCATTTAATACTAAACCAAGATTAAATGGAATATGAAAATACATTTCATATATGATAAATGTTCAACCCAAATGTTTTATAACCATGGGCCTCAAACCCATCTTCTAAAACAATTCATGGAATTCAAAGCTATGCTTGATTTCCAGTGCTACAACGTGAGTGTTGCTTCTCACTTGTTGCATAGGTTTAGTTATCATGCTTTGCCAATCTTAATATCCTTTTCATCGAATGTTCTTCGAGATATGATGATAAGATCTTTTCGAGTTTGTTTATTATGTGATCTAGTCTTTCTTACTTCGATGATGGTTTTACTCATTTTGCAATGAAGAACCATCAAGTTAGCAGACGTTTTTCTTGCTTCAAGAGTGGTTCTACGCATTTTTCAATGAAGAACCATCAAGCCAGCAGATAGGTGATCTACCCAAGTTCAGTGAAGAACTTTAAACAACCCTGTTTTATTGCTTCTTAGGCAATAATCACTTTTACTTCAACTGTATAGGTTGCTAGTGATGCTTTGTTTGGATTTACCTATCCAAGCAGTTCATAGATATGTGGAAGACTCTTCAACTATATCTTAGAACATAGAAATTATTATTTTAATTTCCCACGCAACAACTCATGGTCTCCAATCCATGTTGCCATTTCAAAACACGATGCTCTATAGCTCGTCCTTATCAATGGTTAACTCCAAAGGGTCTTGCTTGATCCTTTGCCAGTGTTTATGCGTGTAGCATCAATATTTAGCATATCTTTATTTCCTTGAATCAAGAACTATTTCTATGTACCTTTTCAAGTACCATAAGTATTCTTGATTTCAATCTAGTTGATCTTCACTTAGATCAATAGAGATTGGTATATGTTCGTCATGCCTAAAGTCATACGATACGTTTTTGGCGATCCTCATATTATATCATACATGATAAATTCTTTTGCAGAATAATTCCCAATTGAATTCTATTCATGTAACTTTAGCTTATCTAGTTTCAGTAGATACTGAATTCAGCTAAATTCTTTGACATATAATATAGGTTAAGAATCTCATTTAGACTCTTTGATGTTTAACTTAGTAAATGCTTATACATAGTTCAAACATCCTTTACTTAGATTTATTCACATGGGTCGAATATCTCCAATGGAGTCTTTCGTGTTTGATTTAGTAAATGCCATTACTTAATCCAAAACAATATTATAAGATCTTTGTAAATAGATCTTAGTACCCAGTATGAACTAAGTTTCGCCTTGGTCCGTCATTGATGAATAATCTCAAATCTAAGTATTTAGCATTTGAATGTTATTTCACAATAGAGAGATATGTGTGTGATACACATAGGACCAATTAAGTTTTATGTACTCCCACTAAACTTCTTATATATCTATAAGAATCATGTATATTTTATGAAACTAAAATACTTATTAGCTTCACTAAAATACAATTCCAATTCCCAATTGCTTGCTTAAATCTGTACTTAGATTTTATAAACTAGCTTTTCTTTTCAAGCATTTATTTGGATCCACAAATCCTATGACATACCATGTACATAGTTTTCTTCCAACATTTGATTGAGGAATATGTTTTGTCATCCAATTGCCATATGTACCAATATGCAATCATTTCTTGATTTATAGACTTGAGCATTACGATTATGCATGAGGTTTCAACACAATCCATGTCATGAATTTGCTTGTAACCTTTAGCAACTAATCTAGCTTTGCGTGTGAACACAATTTCATGTTTGATGGTTTTTATCCTTAAAACAAACTTGCAACCAATAGGTGTGAAACTATTCTTGCAAATCAACAAAATTTTAATTTTGTCATCAAAGCATTGAGTATGTTTTATGGCCTCTAACCATTTAAACATATAGTCTATATATGGCCTCTAACCATTTTAGGGAATCTATATTTCGTCATAGCTTTCTTACAAGTCACAAACTCATTAATCTATATGATAATAGTTTGACTGCAAGTTGTAGGTTTCTTCACTATCTAATAGAAGAATTGCATAGTTCCAGTGACTTGAACTCTAAGCCTACTTTGGGTATAGAACATCAAACAAATAGAATATCAATAGCCACTTAAAAGTCCTTTGAATATTCTGTTCTCCTTGAAGCACTTGTAAAGTCTTCTAAGAGATGTCTATTCTTTAAAGCCACTTCTAAAGTCCTTAAAGAATAAGTTCGGATTTTCTGAAGCACTTCGAAAGGCCTCCGGAATGTCCGTTTATGTTTGTTGTTCGCCTCGAAGACTTTCGAGGTCTATTTTCTCCCACTTGTCATTTTGGAAATGAATCTCCAAAAGGACATTATTTCGAGCAAACAAACATTATGTTCTCAAAAATTCGTGGTAGAAACAATACCCTTGTGTCTCATTTGAATAAATCACAATGAAACATATATCTATACTTGAGCCTTAGTTTGTCGAATGAAAAACACTAAGCTCCCACTGAGTTTTGCAACTCTCTAGATATATTTTATGAAAAGTTATTCTAAAATTACGTTTCAATAGCTTTGACGAATTTGGTTTAGTTTGGTGGTAGTTGAGCATTTTGTTTTAGAAATTATAGGAAAAGTCTTTATGATTCATCATTGATCGAATCAAGTACTAATTGACTTCGATTATTCCAACTAAGATATGCCATATCTTATGGACCTAGATTGTGAAATTACAACACACAATCATTGATGATCATATTTGGTCTCAAGTAATCATAAACATGATCTAACCTAGATCTTTATGATTTCTTGCCAAGTGGATTTTATACTTCTGAATCTTTGAACTAGCCAAACAGATTCAACTTATATCACATTTGAGTAAATAAACCTATATTCACTCAAATCCATGTGAAATAATAAAGTCATAAAACCTTTCTTTAGCTTTGAACTCTATCGTCTAGGCGCTCTAACAATAGTTCATATTCTTTGTCACTTTCAACAAGTAAGACTAGCTTGTCTTAAGTTGATCTAGAAATCAACCAACTTTCAAAAGTCCATTAAAATAGAGCTTGTGAATGTTAACTTGTTGATATGGTCTAAGCAACAATGCCAAAGATTAATGGAACTCAAATCAAGGGTTTGATTTGAACCTAGTAAAGTTCTTTAAAGAGTTGTTTGTTTTAATCAAGCATATTGACTCATTCCGTAAATGACCATTTCATTCAAATAAACAAACAAACAAGCATTGTTTTTGTTCTTCTGAATGTGAGTCTTTCTGTGTTTGAAGCAGAAATTTAGGTATGCTGATTTTGGAACAAAATAGCCATTTAGTTCCAGCCTTTGAAAGGACTTAAAACAAACTAGATGACCCTACAACTAATGTAGCATTGCCATGCTTCATTTCCCACTTGTAGGTCATTAGTGTATCCTAGCTTCCATTGTTTGAGTTATTACCGAAGTAAGAATCTCAAGCGGTATATGATACCAAGGAAGTTTGATTGCTAGGTCACTTCTCTTTAAACATAAACTTATAGGTATAAACGGAATCGTAAATTCCTTTCATTTGTTCCTCGTTTTCCTATTTCTTGTACCCTTTCTTATAGTCTTAAGAATTGATTTCTTTAGTGTTGACTTTTATACTTTGTTAGACATGTCCAATGTCACCAACAAGGTTTTTACCATTTTAATTTATGTTGAATATTCTGTTTCAACTAGATGATCTTACAAGAAGCTTCTAAAGTTCTCTAAGCATCGATCTATTCGAATGTCTAGGGACTAGACTCATTCGAGAATTAAATGGACAAAGATATTAGGTTGTTAACCATTGGTAAAGCTGAGCGTTTAAGCTCAATGCTTTATGATCTCAAAACTACAGTGTATTTTGAATTCACAAGCACCAATTGGTTTGCCATTCGATTTTGATATTCGAAAACAACCATAAAAGTCGATATAAGAAACGTACATTTTAAATTGCTCACTTTCTCTCTTTTCCGTGAATCGTTCTTGGATTCACTACCAATCGAGGAAATTTACTGTTACCTTTCTAAAAGGATTTATTGCAGTGCAAGATATTTAATTATAAACAATAATTAAAACATACATTGAAGCATGCAAAGTCTAAACATTTATCATGAATAATAACTTGAAATTAAAGCAACCATGTAATTCAAACAAGTCATTAGCATTTTATTCGATTTTATTGTTCCGGCAGGTGTGAATAAAATGATTCCAAGACCCTAAAACCATTGAAGAATTAAGCACAGTTTGTCGACTCAATTCTAAAACATTTTAGGTAAGCAAAAGCCTTTTGCTAATAGTCTAGAAACTACTCTTGGTTGATAGGTACGTCTAAGAACTTATTAGGTAAACCTATCGATTTTGCCACGACATAAAAGGACTCCTTACTTATATCGTTGAGTTTCACCAAAACTAACATGTACTCACAATTGTTTGTGTACCTTGCCCCTTTAGGACCAATAAGTAACACCTCGCTGAGCGAAAACTATTACTAGATTGATGTAAAGGATATCCAAGCAAGTGTATATTTTGGCATGGCACCTTTTAACTCAATTTTTAAGTTTGGAACTTAAGGCTCTTACTATGTTGGTTAGATTTTAAGTGAACTAAAATCCTTAATCATGCAACATAATCAAGCTTTTGATCTCATGCATTTTAAGACATATTTAAAAGCAATAAATAACTTAAAACATGCATAAGATAAATGTGATCTAGTATGGCCGACTTCATCTTGAAGCTTTGACTTCAAAGTCCGTCTTGAAAATCTCCGTGGGAGGCACCATTTTCTTCAAATAGGATAAGCTATAACTAATTACAACTATTTGATGGTACGCAGACCATATTTGAATTGAAAAACAACTTTGGTACTTTAGACCAATTACATTCAAATTAATGGTACGCAGACCATATTTTCTATCCTATTTGGGCCATACTAGTCACTTCATAACCTGCAAAACAGTACATATACAATATATATACCATTCACCCATTCATTATCATGAATGGCCCACATAGCTGGTTAGTAAAACACATTATGCATCACGTAAATATTTGCAGCAATTAATCAAGGGCACCAATAATCTACCAATTATTCAGTCCTTATTAATTCTAATCAAGTTGTTTTAACCTTAAGGATTTGTAGACCTAATCAAGAGTTTATGACTAAAAGGGCTCCCACTTAAACCAATAAATTCATATGCTTTACTAATTTTAAACATAAAAATGTATTTCTAGTCTAACCGGAAACATACAAATTTAATTAAAATTTAAAGCTCATATAAATTTATAATTGAATCCAAAAAGTTTAATTTAATTTCAGTCGTATTTAAATTAATTCATGATTTTAATTTTAGTAAAATAATTAGAATAAATAAAATTTATTATAATTACAATATTCAAAATTAAAATCCAAGAAAATAATTTAAATTATTAATTTTAAAATTAATTAAAATTACGTAAACTGAAAAATTTCAAATTAAACATTCAAAACGATCTAATCGTAACGCAAACACCCTACGCATCGCGCGCCCATGGGCCGCACGCACACAGCCATCGCTGGCCATGTGCGCGCAGCCCATGCGCTCGTCGCATAGCTGCTGTATCTTCCATCGCAAGGCATCGCACGCTGTGGTGCTTGCTGCGCGCGCGCCAGCGCTCGACGCACGCGAGCCATCGCTCGCTGTGCGCGCTCGCCAGCGCACGCTGCGCGCGCTCCATCGCTCGCTGTGCGCGCGAGCCATCGCTCGCTTTGCGCGAGCAATTGCGCGTGTTCAACGCTGGGCGCAGCGCTCGTGGCACGCGAGCTTGCGCTCGCTGCGCGCGAGGCAGTGCGCGTTGTGGCGCAGCTCGCTTGCTGCCCACACACGACTGCCTTGGCTTGCCTTTCGCCCATGCCCATTTGTTCATAGCTCGTGGCCCACGACACAAGGCAGGGCTGCTGCCTTGTGCTCGTGCACCATGCCCTTGCTCATTGCATTCGTGCCGCACGGGCGACGAGCTCCCTTGCTCGTCGTCGCATGCCCGCACTATACAACACCCCTTAAGGGTAACACGAAGCGTCCATTGCTTTGTGCGTGCAAGTTATATGAACGAATCGCATAAAAATTTAAAATTTATATTTAAAATTAATGACAAATTAATAAACACTATTAATTTCATAATTTTAGGGCGAAAAATCGAAAATTTATTATCCAATTGATTTCCGATTATTATGGATTCAAGTCTAGGTCATAAAAAATTAAAATTTATCATAAATTTACAATTTTTACGGTGGTTTTTAATCATAGGTTTCTAATTAAATTATAATTAATTATGAAAATCAAATTAATTCTAAATTATTCTAATTTTCAACAAATTAATCATAATTACAAATTAGATTGCATAATTAACAAGGCTAGGCATTCAAACTTGTTAAACATATACAGTAGGTCAATCAAAAATTCAAGATTTATCAACAAGAATCGCAAATATTTAATTTAACATCTTAAATTTACGAAATTTTGCATTCGAAAAACTAAAACCTTCGAAAAGTCATAGTTAGGCTTCGAATTTGAGAATTCTGGGTTCGGCAGAAAATTACTATTTTTGTCAAAATTTTAGAATGCCTTTTACATACGGAATTGACACAAAAATCACTCGATTTGGATGAGTAACGAAGAAACAGCCGAAAAACTGCGTACGTATAATTAAATAAACGCAATTTGCAATTAATTAACAATTACGAAAATTAATCACCCCTTTTAATTCTTGCAAATTTGTAATATTTAACCATGTTCATGCAATTTAGATTATGAAAATAATAAGGGGCTCGTGATACCACTGTTAGGTTATGATACATATGACAATTCATAAATCATGCGGAAACAACCATTTAGCCAGGAATACATATTATTTACACATAATCATATAGCATAGTTTAGATGCATACTCTTTGTTGCGTGCCTTCCCTAGCTGCGCCCGAACCGAACAAGAACAAGTCTTTAGGACTCCAAGTGTCGTCCCTCCGTAGATAGTCCACAGCACGTCCGGATCCGCCTTAAGATTGACCAACTAGAATCGCCCTTAAGGTACTAGAATTTTCGGCACTCTTAGGTAAGAAATATGACTGAATTTTTTCTCTCAAAACTCACTTTGAATACTTGAATTATTCTCTGAAAATATGTGACCCTAGGCACGTATTTATAGAGTTATGGAAAGGGAATTGGAATCCTAGTAGGATACGAATTAATTAAACTTAGAATCCTACAAGAACTCTAATTAATTAATTTATCCTTTTAGGAATAGGAATTTAATCATATACTAATTCTAATAGTTTTAGGAATCATGCATGAACACAAACTCACACACACACGGCAGCCACGAGGGCCGCCCATGCGTGTGCGTGCGAGCAGCAGCCCACGCAGCGAGGCCATGGCCTTGGCGCGCGCTGGGCCTGCCTTGCGGTGGGCCTGGGCGCTGCCTTGGCTGGGCGCGCGTTTGGCTTGCTGGGCGATGGCCCGACTTCGTGCTGGGCCTTCGTCCGGCAGGCCTCGTCCGATGCTAATTCGTACGATACGCTTCCGATTAAATTCCTGGTTCCGGAATTCATTTCCGATACGAACAATATTTAATATTTCCGATTCCGGAATCAATTTCCGTTTCGAACAAATATTTAATATTTCCGTTTCCGGAATTATTTTCCGATTCCGATAATATTTCCGATTCTGACAATATTTCCGTTTCCGGCAATATTTCCGATTCTGGCAATATTTCCATTTCCGATAATATTTTCCGATACGTACCATGTTTCCGTTTCCGGCAACATCTACGACTTGGATAATATTTATATTTCCGATACGATCCATATTTCCGTTTCCGGCAATATCATCGTTTCCGGAGTATTCATTTCTTGCCTGTGACGATCTCAGCTCCCACTGAAACCAAGATCCGTCGATTCCGAATATCCATAGATGGAGTATCTAATGCCATTAAATACTTGATCCGTTTACGTACTATTTGTGTGACCCTACGGGTTCAGTCAAGAGTAAGCTGTGGATTAATATCATTAATTCCACTTGAACTGAAGCGGCCTCTAGCTAGGCATTCAGCTCACTTGATCTCACTGAATTATTAACTTGTTAATTAATACTGAACCGCATTTATTAGACTTAACATAGAATGCATACTTGGACCAAGGGCATTATTTCCTTCATATTTTCCGCCCGTGAGGCGGGGATTAGGACGGGGATGCGTATCGTACATATCGTGGTGACGGGCATGGACATAAGAATTTTTGCTAGCTAGGTACAAGTGTTGAGGGATCAACCTCACCCCGATTCGAAATCATCTCTAGCTTAATAAAGTATATGGTGGAGCTAGGTGTTAAATGATCGTGTAATGATGTAGGTGATAGAGGAGTATTAAGTGGGTATAACTATCAAAGTAAAGAGCGGATGAGAATAAATCCATGTTTGGCAGAGGTTATAAAAGAGAAAAACATAAATTTTTCTATGTACCCTCATATAATTTTTTAAAATTGTTAAATAAATAAGACACGTAATGGGACAGTTTCAGATCTATCCATAATTAGTTTTAATAAGAAAAATATATATAAGCTCTATTTTGATGATAATTGTCTATAGCTATAGTTTACATGTGCAAATCTATTCTACTATTTAATAACAGGGAGATTTAAAGGAAATCTAGAGTGCCACGTGACACCCTTATAATATTCCATCATTATTTTTCTTTATTTTAAAAATAACTAGCAATTTGGCCCGTGCAATGCACGAGAGCAATTTATAAAGAGATAAAATCACTTACATTTCTTGACATACAACAATTTTTAGGTATTATGAAATTTTAAATTATTTATGTAAATTCATAAATTTTGTTTATAGTAAAATATAAATATATAAATAAATAACATTTAAGGTTATTACTAAATTAATCTAAATAATATTTAGAGAAAATAATCAACAACCGTGATAATATACTGTACAATATAATATCTATGATAAAAACAAATGATTATTAAAATAATCATAATAAACATGGACGAAAATTGAGATTTGGCCATAGAAAATTAAATAAGATACACGTGACACATAACATAAAACACACACACACATACCTCGAGAAAAATGTATGATGATATTTTTTTTTGTTGAAAATGATGATGATATAGAGTTGATGATGTTGTGATATGATGGAATGTGATATTTTGATTTATTTATAAGGAGCTAGTGCAAGGAAGATGAGAGGTTGATGGCTTATTTTGATTAGATGTTTAGTTTTCTCTTTTTTGTAGTTAAGGATTTAAAAAGACTATTAACTTATACAAAGTAAGTATTAGTGTTTAATGTTTATTGTTATTGTTATTGTTATTGTTATTGTTATGGAATATTAGTTGATTAATATAATTTAAGTTAGTTTATTAATTTATGATTATTTATTGTATGTTTATGTTATGTGTGTCTTTTGAGTTGTTTATTAATTTATTTAGTTAATTTTTTTTATTTTAATAAGTGTGTCTTTTGAATTTTCTCTATTTTATTTAATTATAAAAAATGTAGAAAAAGGTAGATTGATGAGGTGATGACACTTGTCATTTTGTCACCTATGGTTACAGTTTTTAAATACTAGGTATAGATTAGAATAAAAAATAATTTATTTGGATATTCATACTCTTTGTCTTTCCTGTCAGTTATTGACTTCATCAAGTCATCCTCAAACGTTATGGAATTCTTTCGGTTTCTTTTTCTTTTGTTTCCAATCCTTAATTCCTTTCCCTTTTATCTTCCACAATTATGATTTTATTTTACTTTCTTTCTCTCTTCGAACCAAACAACTCACTATTTTGTATTTTACTCACACTTCTTCTTCAACAATTTGTAAAGAAGGAAATTTTTTGATATCAGTTTGATCGAAAATAATTATGTTTCTATATTTAAAAAATCAAATTAGTTTCAGATGGTTTTTCGTTGGTTTATCAATACGGGTTGTGGACTCATGGTTGAAGGATATCGTTATTCGGAGAAAATACTGATGCAATTTGTGGCATTTAATTTGCATCTTCTTGATCAACAAATACTCCTCAGATTGATGGAGGGGTGATGTAAGTAGAATACATCGAATTTGGGAGCAGTTGATGGTTTTGATTGAATCGACAAGGCAATAGGTATTTTTGTTTGAATTAATTTTTACAATTTAATCTATATACCCGATGTTTGCTTTGACAATGTATGGTTCCAATTTCAACAATTTTTTCTCTAACTTTCGAGTTTTAATTTAGATCTTTAGTGTTGATGTGAGAATTACTTATTAACTTAGTTGTTATCGCTGTTTAGAAATTAAATTGATAGTTGTTTCATGGAAAAATCATAATTTAAGTTTTTTTTTTTTTTTTTTTTGATTCCAATGAGCCACAAGGGCAATATAAATTACAAATGGGATGGGGGATTCGAACCCGAGACCTATTGTACACAGGCCCTCAGTCTTAACTACTAGGCCAAGACATCATTGGTATAATTTAAGTTTTAATTGTGTGGCTTTTTGTTATTTTTAGTTAGGTTTTTATTTTATTTTTATAATCATGGCCGAAGCACACTATTGTTGAAACTTGAAAGAAAACTGATGCAATTTGTGTTGATATTTATGACCAGGTAATTACTTTATAATTTTTTTAACCGTTTAATTGTTGGTTTCTTTATTCCTTTTAAGATTTAATTAAGAGTTGGAGAAAATTTGGATTCTATCATTTTTAATGTATGTCCTGTAAGAGTATACCAATGTGTTGAATTCACTTGAATGATCTTCAAATATAGAATAGATAGTGTTAAGTACTGTTTGCAAATAATATGTTACAAGTTCTAGATTTTATAGTTTGACCACGGATTCATAAGATAATGATTTATTTTGTGTGATATGAAGTTTTTCTAAAAGTAATGAATTGGTTGTGGAATCTTGATGCCCCTTAAAGTTGTTTGAAAATCTGTTTTCTATTCTTCATCACTGGAATTGTTACGAATGTTGTAATAACAATTAACAAACGTTCTTCTTTTTTAAAAAGCATACAAATTTTGATTAATTCTAGAATCTCTATAAAGGGGAGTTAATTTAATGATCCAAAAGATCACACACGCGTGATGTTGCAAGAATCAAGTGCAGAGTGGTTGTTATTGGGTAATTTGCAAGCCTCATAAGACATGGGAATTCATAGAAGCAATATGGTATGGTCGTTGCTTCAAAAATATAAGCCTGATAGTCGTACTGAAGGTCTTATAGCCGTTGGTAACTAATTTTCTTTCTAGAGAACTTGTGCATACTTAATTTATCGTGTAATCGATAGTACATTTATAAGTATGCTTATTCATATTTTCTTTCTGGATGCATGCATGCATAATGCATTGCAGGCTGTATGTTCTTGGTTGCGATGCGATGCGATGCGATATTGTGAGAACAGATGTACCATTTACTAATTTAATTCTCTTTCCCCGGGTGATGTTGCTACTCACTACTGTTCTCTTATGATTTGATCTATTATTGGTGGTGATTCCTTAGAAGCAACCGTTGTGAGTTTGATTCGTTGTTGTAAAAATACATCATATGTTCTAATTTGATAGTATAAAGCAACTCATTTACTTTGCTATACAAATGTAATGGCTATACTTTAAAACATCGAGTACTGACTACTTATGAGAATAATATGTGAAAGAGTGTTTCACTTAATTTTGAGAAAATATGTACTTTATAGTCATTAATTTATTTAAAAGATTAACCCCACGGACTTTAAACTAGTTTAATATTCATATCCTAAATTGTGCATCGCACGAGTATTGTACTAGTTAAATTTATAATTTCTAGTATTCTAAAATATAAAAAATAAAATAAAAAGTTAAACAACCTGTATTTTGGTCCTTGGGTTTACTTCCTCCGTATTTATTTAAGAGATACACTTGGCCGGGCACGGGTATTAAGAAAAAGAATTGAATTAAGTAATAAAACAAGTGGGGTTGAGTAGATATTTTAATAAGAAAAACAAGTGGGAACTATGTCATTTTAGGGAGTGGGGGTTGGGGTGAGGTGTAGATATATATTATTTAATTAGATGGTGGGGTTGATAAGTTACCAAAAATGATAAGTATATCTCTTAAATAAATACGACCGGAAAAGACAAGTGTATCCCTTAAATAAATACAGAGGAGTATCTCTTACACATGTTTTAATTGTTTTTCTTGACTATGACCCAAAAAAGTGATGGACAGACTCTGACGATATGATGCAACTTCAACCACCACCACAGCCACTGCCACCTCCTCCGCCACAACCTCCGCCTCCACCACCACCACCTCCACCTCCCCACAACCACCTCCACCACCACAATCAGTAGTGGATAAAACACTATGAGAAGCTGCTATAACAACAACTCCACCTTCACTGTCTCTTACACTAGTTTTCTGTGTGCCACTGCTAATTTTACTTTGTAGTTGCTTCTTTCTTATCAGATAATCCAATATCAGAAGCAGCAGGAACAAAACAAATATCCCAACTAACACCACAATTCCACAAGCACTTGCAGTACCACCAGAACCAAAACAAAAAATTTCATCTTCTTGGACAGAGGACTGAGAGGAGACGTAAGGCAAAAAAAAGAATTATAAATCAACAATTTTCTTTGGTGCCTCACTGCGCACCCTTATCCGCAATTTATATTGCTATAATTCAATTCATCAACAAATAACATACATTATACAACAATAGGCTACACTGGGGGATATCACAAATTCTTATTTATAATGGGTGTACAATAAATATTGTACACCGGAGTAAAAGTTGACTTAAAATGCTCAAAAGTTACATTTATATATGTAAAAGTCACCTATTTTGTAATGATAAATTTTTTCATTTGAATAAAAATTATTTCTTCAAAATCACTAATAATGTATAAATTAATCATTTAACCCTTTATAATGTTTATCTATCAACTTTTTAATTTTATAATATAAAAGTTATAGAAAAATAGGTTAAAGTTACAAAAAACTGCATAAAAGTTATCATGGTGTACAATAAATTTATTGTACACCTTATGCGCGCAAGACCTTTTTCTTGAAAAGACAAATTCTTATTTATAAGGGTTGTACAATAAATATTGTACACCAGAGTAAAAGTTAACTCAAAATATTTAAAAGTTAAGCTTATATATGTAAAAGTTATCCATTTTTTAGTGATAAATTTTTTCATTTTAATAAAACTTATTTCTTCAAAATCATTAATAATGTATAAAATTAATCATTTAACTCTTTAAAATATTTATTTATCAACGTTTTTTTACTAATATAAAAGTTAATCAAAACTAGGTTAAAGTTACAAAAAAAATGGGTAAAAGTTATTTTGGTGTACAATAAATTTATTGTGCACCTAGTGCGCGCAAGACCTTTTGCACTACGATATGTTTGGAAAGAGGAGAGTGAACCATAAATATACAAAACCCTTGGGAGTTTGTGAGGTGTGAGATTGAACCAACACAACCTCCACGACAATTTATAAGGGTTGATGAAGTGTCCAAAAAAAAACACGAATATTAAAAGCACAAATCAAGGTGTTTCAGATAAGCGATTCTGTCAAAACAGGCACACCGTCTTTTATTCTAGAAATAGTCTCCAGTGTGCTTAAAAATTACTGTTATTTTTGCTTTTTAAGTGAACAAAAATTAAATTATAATTCAAAGGCATTCATTGTGCAGCACAAAACCACAATGTAAGAGAAGGAAGGTGAGCTAGCACCATAGCCGCAAGAAATGAGTGGTCTTCAATCCAACACCATGCTTTTACTATTTCAGCTTAGCGAATAATCTTGGAGCAACCTGCATTTAGATAGAAGAATAAGTTTCAAGTGACCACGAAAGCTTACAAGCCTAAAGTATCTTAATCAAATCAACAAGTTGGAAAACTTACACATTTATCAATACAAGACCAGTAGTCAAAATACTGTCCTGTGCAATGCTTATGTCCACTTTCATCATCCTTGATTCTCTTCACACATGCCTGCATAATAGCTTCTACAATTAGAATGCCATTTTCACCTCAGCTCAAAGAAAGAAAAGAAAAAAAGGGTGCACTATTTTAATTTCCATGTACATGCTGAGTAGAACAACAAAGAAAGTGACTAATACAAAATAAAAGACAGCCGTCACCCCAAAAATAAAAGAGAACAAACACAGCTACGAGAATAAAAGTAAAAGGGCTGGTCACAACATGTGTGTATGTGTGTGTCTGTGTGTGTGCGCGCGCCTGAGGGGTGTATTAAGAATAGAAAATTAGGTCACAACAGCAAATATTTGCAAAAGTGCAACAAAAAGAAGACTAGGAGCAGGCTTTCTCTTTTATCCATTGTTGCTGTTACGCAATCTCTTTTTTTCCTGTTTTTCTTTTCCCAGAATGAGTTCAAAGCCAGTATGGAAAGTAGGTAGGGTTTGAAAGCAGAGAGAGATGAATTTCCAATTGATAGCCTTGCCGAAGCATATATCTTAACGACTATGAACCATGCATTATTCAATTGCCTTCCATAAGGGCCCCACATATTTTGCTCATGATGCAGACTCACATAAATCAGAAGCCACCCCAGTCACCCACCAGTAAGCACTTGCCAACTAGTTCCCCTGTGTGAATGAAAATTTCAGCAAAATTATCAAAATAATCATTCTACCTCCCTATATCCTTCTCCAAAAGATCACAACTCCAAAATCCACCAGAAAGTCCGGAAACTAAAACCAGCAGATAACAACATACCAGGACCACCCGATATTCCCAGTGCTTTTTCTGCATAATGTCCGGGGCTACTTCCCTGTACCCCATCTCTAACATATGTATTTAATTGGTAATCATATAAAATCTATGTCATTGCTAGTTCACTTAGTTGGTTATCATTTGTCAACACTCCAACCATCTGAAAAGACAGAAAGGTCTACAGTCAAACTGAAATCCAAATTAACAACTGACACAACATCTTTCAGAATTCATCTACGATCCTCTTTTAAGATGTCAAAGTAAACACCAT
The DNA here is from genome assembly GCF_020520425.1 of Spinacia oleracea. Lineage (NCBI taxonomy): Eukaryota > Viridiplantae > Streptophyta > Magnoliopsida > Caryophyllales > Amaranthaceae > Spinacia > Spinacia oleracea. Next base: position 155,403,670 of record NC_079490.1, on the reverse strand, counting down.
CCAACCTCCGGAACCACAAAAGACTCCTCACCTAAGCCAAGAGTGGGCATACAATAATTCATGGAAAGCCAAATATCCTTTAGTCAATTTAAAAAATACTTACCATCCTCAGCTCTCAATCAACAAAACCACTTAACTTTAAAGCCCCGAGTAAAATACACCAACTTTCAAGATCTAGAAAGTCTGCGTTCATCAATCCTAAAATGAAGCTATCCAACCTTTTTACCTATATAATAGATTGTAACTAAAATAATAGTGCACAACCCAGGTTCATTGTCCCATTAAACTACAACATATTTTCCAATCCGACAGCTGGCAGTAAGGTTTGACAACATCCAAACAGTACTGCAAACCTGTCCTACTATTAACACAATTAGACAGCAAAAACTCATGATAGCAGCAGGCCGCGATGTCTGATGAATCAAGAACAAAGAGCAATAAAGCTGGCCCAGCAACATTGTTATCCAGTCTAACTCTGGCTAAATGCCTAAATCTACTTCAATCAGAGGAGGAATATCCTCAGCTCCAAATACCAAATGTAGTCTCCACTTCCATAGCGATCGCCATAGTTGAAGCATGAATAGAGCCCGAATATCATTTTAACATAGCAAAAACTAGACAGCACAAATGGTATAGACCTAATAAAGTTTGTGACAAGTTAAACTGTTCAGCATAAAATTGTAAACTAACTGGTGTGTTGTTCGGTGTGAATCTTCATATAACGACTCTTCCGCCTCAAAGTTCCAAAAGAAATGATCCGGAACTGGCGGTTCCTAATCGGTTCTGGGAATCGACTTATTTTGTCACCTCTACAGAGTGGTAGGCCTAGGCCTAATTTCATAGTAAAGGTGAAAGATCGCTAATTTTGACCACCCATGACAACCCTCTTTCTACTTTCCCGATTTGTTTCCACCCTTTAAACCCTTAGATAGAGGCAAGTCTAATCACATGGTTGGTGCATGGAGTTCCAATGTGGAATAAATCTTGCCAAAGTTATCTGGACAAGAACTTCCATAGGATAATCTTACTATAGTTGTTGCTAATATATGATGATTAAGCTGCATCGATGCAGGGAATAAGGCAGTCCCATGGAACCAATATTACCAGCCACATGCCGGAAAAGGGTTCTTTAACATCAACATAACATTATAACTAGGACAAAAAATATATAACTCCCATGGTGGCATCAAAACTTTTTTTACACTACAGAAAGAATAGAAAACGCGACTAATTTATATATCTTTCAACAATAAAAAGTAGAAAAAACTGATTTAAGTCTTTATCTTCATAATATCCCAATATCAGCACAACCAAGTGTTCGATATGATGAAATCATGCATCATCAAGTAGCAGATAACCATGCGGAAGTTACAGAATCGGATACCTTGCTTTCTAAATTCTAATTTTCTTCTCAGTTGTAAATTTGAATAGATAAGTATGAAATCAATTCAATTAATGGAGCACTGAACCCAACATTTTTTTCTTTATAAAGCAATGATCAAATGAATAAATCCTAAATTTTAATTACAGAAAAGAATGTTCTGAAAAAGTTTCTTTGCTGAGAGATTTCAGTTCTAGCATTGAGTTACCTGGTAATCAAGTAAGGGTTTCACACATTTGGGCTTGCAAATGCTTTCTTCAATCTCCCTCTTGGGATCAACAGGCTCCTCGTCCGCCCTACATATAAAAAGCAAGGTGGAAAATACGTAAGATGACATTAATACTCATTCAGTCAAACAATTCTACTATCTCTCTCGTTATTCTATTTTGCTGGCTGGTAGGTGGTGGGGGTGTGGTTCATTGAGCAATAGAAAATAAAGAACGAAACTGAAATGAGATTTCAAAACTAGTTACTGAGTATTCCATGTCCACTCACATATGGACAGTGTAGGGATTTGTTCTATGTCCTACCATGCCAGCATAAAAACGAAAACAAAAGTGGATGACGCTGGCAACTTCAGTTGTTTTGAAAAGACAAGAGTTGACATAACTTGTAGGAGAGGGGAGGGGTTAAAAGAAGAGGCACGGAAAGCAGGCGACAGCTCAAATATCAAAGAGCAAACTAAGACAGGAAAACAATATAATAACAACCTTAATTTTAAAAAGCACGAGGCACCCGAAGCGCAAAGGGTCCCTATAGCCTAAGCGTAAAGCGCGCTCTTCTTGTAGGTGATGCGCACCCATTATACATTGTTTTTTTTTTCTTGTGTGGTGCATAAATTTGAAATAAAAGAACCCAGAAAAGTTGAGGTAAAAACTGCTGTTAAATTACCTGAATGGAACAAAAATTAGACGGCTGCAAACTGTATAATACTTCCACTTCCTTTGTTCTTTTTTAGTTGACAAATTTATTTTATCACGTTTGCAAATACAATAATTCAACCAGTAATATCTTTAATTATCAATGGGTAAAAATTATAAAAAGTTGATATTATAAATCAATATAACGAGACGGTTATAGCAAAACCCCACATGACTATATTTTTCAAATAAAAGATCCCAGAAAGGTACAACTCACATGAAGTTACACACGAAACTACAAGCTGTAATTTTAATTTAAAAAAATTAAGGGAAACCAGAAGGAGAAATCGAGGAAGACATCTAGCCGATCAGGGCTACCTAAAAACATGACCAGTAACGATCACCGACGGTAATATGATCAGCGACAGAGACACCAAAGCACTTCCAGTTCTAATGACTGAAGACCCCCAATTTTGAATCACTCTAAAATTAGGGGCGAAATGGAAGCAAATTCATGCAATTGATTGAGGGTTTTGGGTCAAATTAGATTTCTTTAGCCAGGTAAGTTGTTGATTTGAAGAAATACCGGTGTTCATTAACCTTTTTTTCTCAATTTGTTCTTCCTTGTCACCTCCATTCTAAAAGGCGACAGCCTTGCATTTCACCCAAAGCGATTTTCTGTTCGCCCCTACTCGCCTCTCGCTTAAGCGCGCTTTTTAAAACTAAGCTAACAACTCACCAAAAACACCTTTAAAAAAAAATCAAATGTAACTTAATGCTAAAAAGTTAAATTTAGAAAAACCTTTGTGGTTTGCATACCATCACACAAAAGAAAGCTACACTTCGCTATCAGTACTTTCACTATGTTCACTGATGGCAATTAAAAGTAAGATTTGATAGGCAACCTCTTAAAAAGTTCATTCCTCAAAATTCTTATATCCAAAATCTATCTCAAAGCTTGGTCTATTTAGGGATCAAAATTGCAATCTTGGCGCTTCTATACTTCATCGATGCCATTGTAGGTTGTCTAAGTGACTATTTTGTACAATAAAAAAAACTATTAAAGCGATAAGTAGTAGATATTCCCCTATACATACAAAAGTCAAGGAACAAAAACCATTTAGGTCCTCTACCAAATGAACCATTCATAATATTCTGCCCAACTCCAACCCCTGGGACAGGCAAGCAATTAAGCAATGTTCTAAGTAAATCACATCACCAAAGGTCTCCAACAATACGATAGAATGAAATTTGATTCAAGTTTTCACAATTCACAAAGCCATGACCCTTCAACTGTTATTTTCAGTTCACATGTCCTGCTATATAAGATATATGAATTAACTTCCACAGTTCCACGTTTATGAAATCTACTTTTCCTTTCTCCTTTTCAATAGCACCAAAATTCTTAGGCCATACAAGACCAAATTGAACAAAACCAATAACGACCAACTCAAGTACTCAATAGCCAAAGAGAATTCAAGAATAAAAACTATAGGACAATCACCATCTTTCAGCCTATTTGCAAAAGCTAAACCCACTTGGGACACTAAATTTCTTTTTATCATTGTGCATATTCCCCTTTGGAAAAAAAAATAGGGACTTTTCCTAAAGGCTTCCAAACATCCTCAACGAAGAATCAACATTATCAACCCCCAAAAACTAACATAAAGGCGAAAGCCATCATTTGGCTCCTTACAGATAAAGCATTAATCTTAATAGGAAATTCATTAATGTAAAGATTTGTTTACCACTTTCCCTTCATCAAGAAAGCTAGAAACAATTGAATCAAATTGCTTATGCTTTCCATTTGGTGACACTACTTCGTTGTACCATAGCTTTCCACCCTAAAAGATCAGGGAGATGACGTGTAAAAAGTTGACACTGTGCCAAACATTAACCAAAAAGAGCATTCCAGATCCACCTTTCATTCTAGAATCTAGATTCTAAGAAGTCAACATAGATTTCCAAATAAACCACCTTCCCAACCCATTTCTTTACTAAGAAAACATTTTAAAGATAGCCCTCTCTCCATTAGCAAGACTCACACATTTTGAATTTTTGACTTAAAACTATTCTTTCGCCGAAAGTTAAGATAACTTCAAGGCAATTTTCTCTTTAGGGAGATTAAGAATATATTTACCATTTTAATTCGACAACAGGAAACAATCATAATAGATTTCCAAGTAACCACCTCCTCGACCCCTTTCTTTACTAAGAAAACATTAGAGAGTCCTCACTTCATTAGCAAGCCTCTAAAGCCTTTTGAGTTTTGCACTTCAAAACTATTATATCCTTGAAAGTTAAGACAACTTTTTGATCATTTTGTCTCAGGGTGATTAAGTACAAAAGAAAACAGGAAAATAATATTCACAAACATTAATTCTCAATTACCAAAAAAAAGGAAGATAAAAATCATAAAATCATATGTTCCACCTTCCCCATAAGGAAAAAGTCATCATTAAATAGAGATAGTAGATACGATGAAAGAAAACATGGACACATACATAAAGGCAATAATCCTAAAGTGAAATATACACATCAAGAAATGAAATTTTTTATGAGAACTAGAAAAAGTGGTCTTGGGGTGCATTCATACACATCAAAACTTCCATTGTCTGTAAACTCATGAAGTGTTGTTTCTAGATCTCAAGGAGTGAGCTCAGTAATTTAATTTCCCCCTTAAATACAAAATTTAAAGGCCATTACGTTCAATATTCCAGAACTAGACAAGAGTTAAGGACACAAAAAGGGAATATTCCCAATGGTTGTTTATGTTCTCTTTTTGTCTTTGAAATCCTTGTGTCCCATGAGATCACCACAACCCACATCCATTTGATCCCTGATTCTCCTTGTTGCAAAATCAAAAGGTAAAACGAAATAAAGAAAAACACACACCATAACTGTCAGGCCGTCAAGTTTCAGGGTAAAAAAAGAACCAAAGGAAGAAAACATCTCCCTTACCCATGAGTTCAATGCCTCTATTTTCATCAGTCATTACAAACTGATTTGTGGCTCATTATTTACAGCATGCTTAGTATCATTTTAATGGTGGGCGTTGATACTTGATATCAAGAGTTTTGTGCATAACAGGTGACTAAATCCAGAGACACGCCCTTCACCGTGAGCAAGGTGAAAATATTTGAATCAACAGTGAGAGAAGGGTGGTAAGAACTGTGCACTAAAGCTAGCTGTGGAATTTGACTTGAACCTTCTCTATGGTCGTAGTTTTAAAGTTGAGAGACTTGTGTTATGGTTGAGTTTTTGTTGGGTGTATCTTGGTAAGAAGAGGATTGTCGTCCATATAATACAATGTTGCAAAACTTCAATACTTAAAAATTTATGTTATTAGTATTAAGTTTAACAATTCATGTTCATAGAAACTCAATCTTGACATGAAAGTGATGAAACATGTTGATAGAATTTTGACTTTTCATGGGAAAAAAAATAGAAAAGGGCACACAACTACTGAAACAAGAAAGGTTGCAAGATAGGAGGAATAAGAGGGTCCTCCCAATGAAATCAAATAATTAATACTCATATTAGTTTGTGGGTAAGGAAAACATATATACTTACATAAGTAAGAAGTTGAAGTGTGATTAACGAATGGATTGTCCTTGCCTGCAACATAACATCAATGGCTTATGAGAAATAAGTGTTTAAAGCACTGTAATACAACAGATTAGTAGAAAGCTACTGTGGCTTAAACTCTTATACGGCTTGCTTGATTTCTAGTTGCTAAGGACTAAGGAGCATCGATTCCCAATTTACCACCAGCTAAAAGACACTCACGGACACAAAGGAGCAGCATTGAACAATGATGCAGAAAACCAACTTCAAAAGGGCAAGTGTAAGACAATATGAAATATTCGTGACTCGTGAGCGTACAAGTAGGCAGCAACTTATGAAAGACATTACTGTAATCAAGAGCCTTCCTGGTGATGGCAATACTGACAAACAAATAAAAAAATAGGATATCGAATAGTAGATTCTCCACATTCAACTAATGCATACAGGCCAATAATAGCCATCTACAAAATGCGAGAGAAGAACAAAAGCATATATAACGTCAACAACCCCAGTAGAAAGCACTTTGCTTACAAATAATGATCACAGGTGAGCATAATTCCGAGTGCTAATACCATCAAATGCAATATGTATTCCTTCAAAAATGTGTGCATCGCGTAACATTGATCTCACCACTTAATCAGGAAATTAGTATTTCTCACCCTTAAATGCATCTAAAGACGGTGATTATAAAACCAACAAACTAATATCAGTTCATTGCATCAAATAAGATCATTGCCGCTATTCCTTTTCACCAATTCAGATAGCATAAACAACACATTGGATTTCATATTTCACTGGTTCAATCATTTTTCACCAATCAGGCCAATCATATTTAACCGCTTCGGATAGTTGAGCATCATCTTGAAATGTCAGATGCTACTAACTTTAAACACAATTCCAACCAACTCCCGATCAATAACATAACAATTAACGGACTACTATAAAATCAAATGAAGGAAAATCAATCATCTGCAAAACAAATCCTCTCTAGACTAAAACCATGTGTTTAACATCAAACCCAATACGAAATTCGATTCAATAAACCAAGCGAAATAATCTTAACATAAAACATGATTAAACTATGAAAATGAGAATACAACATAGCAATCTATGCAACTAAATTAAACCAGAGCTTTGACCCGTTTCTTAGAAAAAAAAAACAATTACAGATTAAGATCTTTCGGTAACATGAAATGCAAATCGTAAAAACCCTAACGTACAAATTTCATGATAAGATTAAAACCCTAAAAAAGATGCTACCTCCGTAGATTTATCAAAACTGAAGGAGACGATCGTAAAGAATGAGGAAGAGAGAGGAAGAGAGAAGTCGCACCTGTAGATTTGTTTGTAGATCACTGAGAAAATGCGAAAAATGCTCAACTATATGTGTTTGGGAAGAAGCACCTTTGTAATTAGGGATTTCAGACCCGACCTTTTTAATGGGTTTTTTTTGTTTGTTTGGGTGTTTGGGTTTACTGTGATCGGGCCATGGGTCAACAATCTCGATATGACAAAAGCAACCTGACATAGTGACATGAGTAACCGAACCAACCCGCAATCTTTTGGCTGCCCTCGCCAAGCTGGTTGTACCCCGCCAAATGACGTCGTGTGATGCGGGTACAGCCGGCGCTGGCTGTACCCCAAAACGACGTGTCGACGTCGTTGGGCATCTTTTTATCCCCTTTCTAAGTTTTCTTTTTTCCTAACTTATATTCTTTTTTGTTTTGTTACTTTTTCTTCAAGTTGCGTGATTTTGTTTTTTTAGGATTCATTACGATTTTTTCTCTCTCCTATTTTCTCTTTCCTCTATTTCGATGGAGCTTGCAATTATGGAAGATTGTGAAGCTCTTTTCGAATCTAATTCTGGAATTTTAAGTGCATTGATGGTAGAATGTAAGTTTTATATTTGTTATTTTCATTTATTTGTTTTTGATTTCAATGTTTTTTATATTTGTTATTTTCATTTATTTGTTTTTGATTTCAATGTTTTTTATTTTTGTTCTTTTTGATTTTATATTTTGATTCTAAAATGTGTTTAGAATTTGGTTATTTTTCGTGTTTTCGGAGGATATTTCGATTTGATTTGTACCTTTTTTTTTGTAGAATTACTTTTTTTTGGCGATTGTACGTTAGTTTTTGTTCGTTTTTTATTCATAATTTTATTTATTATCAATGCAAATATTGTTAATGAATATTTTGGCCAAATCTTATGAATATTATATATTTTTTATAAAATACATATTATGTCATGAATTTTTGAATTATTTTGTCCCAAAATTTTTTTATTCATTGTTTAGCTATGACATCCTTAACAAATATATGAATATTCAGTTCAAGGAAATTGAACATTTTCTACAATAATAATGAACATTTTATTTAATGAATTTGAATGTTACGTATTTTAGTAATGAACATTCTATTTAAATATATTGAATCTTATGTATTTAGATAATGAACATTGTACTATCCTTCATCATTCGGAAACGAATACTCCATTTATGAACATTCGGAAACGACGGATCTCGGTTCCAGTGGGAGCTGAAATCGTCAAAAGGCAAAATAAAGAATACTCCGGAAATGATGATATTGCCGGAAACGGAAATATGGTTCATGACGGAAATATAAATATTATCCAAGTCGTAGATGTTGCCGAAAACGGAAACATGGTTCGTATCGGAAAATATTATCGGAAATAGAAATATTGCCGAAATCGGAAATATTGCCTGAAACGGAAATATTAACGGAATCGAAAATATTGCCGGAAAAAGAAATTATTTCGGGAATCGGAAATATTAACGGAAACGTAAATATTTGTTTGAAACGGAAATGGATTCCGGAATCGAAAAACGAATCGGAAGCTCGACGAGCGACAAGCCGGCAAGCGAGCCGGCCCATCGCTCGACAAGCAAAGGCCGATCGCATAGCACTGAGCATGAAGCCCAGCGCCAACGCCCAGCCGATGGGCCGCGCCAAGCAAGCAAGGCAGCAAAACACGATGGGCCGCGCCAAGCAAGCAAGGCAGCAGCACACAGTGGGCCGCGCCAAGCAGGCAGCAACAGCACCGTGGGCCGCGCCAAGCAAGCAAGGCAGCAGCAGCACCGTGGGCCGCGCCAAGCCTGTAAGGCAGCAGCAGCAGTGCAAGCCCGCCAAGGCAAGGCCGCAGCGCGCTGGGCCTTTGGCCAGCTGTGGCTGTGGATTGGCCTAGGCAGGCACGCGCACCAACGTGACCCGTTGTGGCTGCATTGGTTGCTTCGTCTTGGGCTCCAAGAAAAGTTCGATTGCTTAATTCCCAAGTAACATTGGATTAAGTATTCCTAGTCCTACTAGAATTGATTTAATTAAGAGTTTAATTAATGTTATAATTCTAATTGGATAAGAATTTCAATCCTAGCAGGGTTGGTAATTCTCTTCCTAGTAAAACTCAAATTCCTTATTTCCTACCCTATAAATATGAGGCTAGGGCCTCATAATTATATACATCAATTACAGTGAAAATCATATTCTATACTCTCAGTGTGTTCAAGGGAGAACATAATATATCCTAAGCAGAATACATAAAACCTTAAGTAAAATCCTAGTTGGTTAAACCTAAGGCGGATCCGAACGTGCTGTGGACTTTCTACGGAGGGGCAACGTTTGGGGTCGAAAGACTTGTTCTTGTTCGGTTCGGGAGCAGCTAGGGAAGGCACGCATCACATTGTATGTAACCTAAATTATGCCAATTGACTATGTGACAATTAATTTGGATTCTGTCTTTATGGTTTTTCCGCATGAATTATATTATTGTATTATTCATAACCTAACGGTGGTACATAGCCACTAATTAATCCATAATCAATTATAGTTAACGTGGATTAAATTTTATAAATTCTCAATGAATTAAATGGGTGATTAATTTCGTGAATTTAATTGATTGCAAATTCGTGCGATTATTTGATTATATGTTCGCAGGATTTTTCGGCAGTTTTGTCAATAATGGTTGAAATCTTATGTTTTTATAGTGAATTTCACATGTAAACGACGTTTTAAAAATTTGACAAAAATCAAAGACTTGATGCCAAACCCAAAATTTCCAAATTCAAAGCCTAACTATGACTTTTCGGAGGTTTTAGTTTTTCGAATGCAAAATTTGTAATTTTTATGATGTTAAATTAAATATTTGCGAATCTTGTATGTAAATCTTGAATCTATGATTGACCTATTGTATATGTTTAACAATTTTAAGGTCTAATTTTGTTAATTATACAACCTAATTTGTAATTATAATTAATTTGTTGAATTTCAAATAATTTAGAATTTGTTTTGAATTTCATAATTAATTGATAATTTAATTAGGATTCTATGATTAAAAACCACCATAATGTTTCTTAAAATTGAAATATTTTAAAATTTTATGACCAAGATTTTATTCCCTAAGAAAATATGTAATCGGAAATTAATTTGAATAATAAATTTTCGATTTTTTTGCCTAAATTTAGTGAAATTAATATGAATTATTAATTTGTCGTTAAATTTGAATATAAAAGTTTTGATTTTTATAAATCGTTTACAAACTTGCACGCACGAAGAAATGGAAGCTAAGTGTTACCCTTAAGGGGTGTTGCAATAGTACGAGCGTGCGACGATGAGCAAGGGAGCTCGTCGCCCACGCGATGCTAGGCGACGAGCAAGCACGAACGTGCACGCAAGGCCTCGGCCAACGTTGTGCACGTCGCGTCCAGTGAGCGATGAGGCGAAGGGCGAAGAGGCATGGCTGGCAAAGCAAGCGCAAGCGAGCACTGCTCGTGCCAACCCCTGCGATGCCTATGCTCTCGACCAGCAACAAGCAGGCCATGGGCGCTGCACTTGTGCACGCGGCCCATGGGCGCTGCTGTGTCGCTTGCTTGGGAGAGGCGTGGGCTTCTGTAACACCCCGACAATTCTCTCTTTTCTAAAATAACCTTTTTATATAAAACGTAGAGAATTATCAAGGCATTATCGCCCGTGTGAAAACGTAACGGCTTATTCGGAATTTTGCAGCGGAAAACATAAAACTAACTTTAGGTTTATAAATAATCGATTACATAGTTAATCCCAAAACCAATCAACGAAAATAAGATCAATTAACAAGTTTAAAGTCCAAATAAACAAACCCAAGTCAACTTAGCAAATCAAAACTAAATACAAGCTCTCTATTCCCGATCCCAATGATGCAACATCTTCAAACCTGCAGATGGACAATGCTTATTGATCCTTAGAGACTGCTCACCAAAGATTGGGTCATCACAGGATCAATAAGGCATAGCCATGATCAACATGCACAAGCAAAAGCACGTAATCAGCAAAGCTGAGTACTACATACTAAATCAATAATAATCCTAACATGATTCTATTAAACGAACAATCCTAACATGATACTAATAAAACATAAGCAAGGATAACCACAACATATTGACTTGAAAACTATATTTGACTGAACTAGACTTTTGTATCATTAACATTATTTTAATTGAAATAGTCAATGGACCGAGTTGCTACTAGAAACTTCTTCTTCTTCTTCTTCACTAAGGAAGACGAGGTACGGGCGCGACTCCTTAAACCCCAATGACCTGCGATATCGAGGGACTTTTGAATAAAATAGAACCGGTGATCAATCCGGCCCCAGAAAAAGTCACAGGCTACCCATGACCCCAACTCCTGATTGTCCGTCACTTTAGACGTGCACAGTCTAAAGCTATTGCTGCTCAGTTTCACTTTACATGTTTTACAAATTAAACTCTGTTATGACTCAACAATCACATAAGTCATACAATCAACAATTATTCTCCACTGTTTTTATCTTGTAATTAAGTACGTGATCACATAGATGTCAATCAAGACTTATTCCAATTAATCCAACATTTCCTTTAATACTGATCAACCCCTCTATATGGGTATAAGGTTTCAACTTACTAAACAAGGTCCTCGGCCCTCATAAAGTAGTGAAAAGCTAAAAGGGAACAATGAACAATCGATCTGAATTAATATTATATAATAATCTAATGTTCCCAACCAACATGTTCGCATCAATCATCTACTAACATGTTATAATTCTCATAACGATATATATATGCTTAGCATGTCCATCCAACAATATTAAACATGCACTTTCAACATAACCAAGTTCATCAACAATTTCAACATAACCAAGTTCATCAACAATTTCAACATAACCAAGTTCATCAACACTTTCAACATGGTTTCAACAAATAACACACATTCCAAGCACACAGGTATGTACGTACCTTGTGTAAACAAACTGATAGGCCACTTTAACGAATTCAAAAGTCGCCTATATAGAATTCTCCGCCTAAAAACAACCAATAAAATTCCCCAATCAATATCCAACAATTTACAGCAATACTAAAGTACTATAAATACACCCTAAACATATTTTGAACCATCCCCAATATCGAAACTTAACTAAATAACCTCCAAGCATAATAACTATTAAACTAATGATCCCAAAACGTTATAAACTCCAATTAAACATCCCTTTTAAAATTTCCAGCAATATAAAATAATTTCAAACGTCCACAAAAAATAATCAACGTTCTTAAAATCATAAAAATAATAGCTTTAATAATATATAATCATTCTATTATGATTTTAGAATATTAAAACCTTAAAAATCCATGCTTTAATAATTAAGGCCTTGTTCGTCTTTGTTTTAGTTTTCTAGTTTTCTGTTTATTCAAAACTAGAAACTGATTTAAGTTTTGTTTTCACTTTTATTAAAAAACCAATTTAAAACCATCACTCTGTACGGGACTTTTCTTCCTTTTACCGTTTAGACGATACAAATGCAGAGTACCAATTTATCTTGTCAAAGACACTTAGACACCATCTCACACCAATACGCCATTTATTACAATATTGTACACTATTTCATTGTTTAGTAAATTGTTGTTGTCCTCCCCCTCACCTTTCTCCATGCCTTTATCCCAACTTTCCAACTCCAATTAACCATTTTTCTAGAAAGCTTGAACTCTAGAAAAAAGTGTCCAATGGAATAAAAATTACACTGCGTACAATGGTTTTTTTTAATAAAGAAAACCTCCTAACAACCCTTACTATCTCCCCTTACTAACCATTTTAAGATGAACCAGAATTTCTCTACCCAATATAATTCATATATAGATCCGAAATTCAGTAATCATAGAGTTAAACAAATGATTTCCCCCCTTTTCCCGGCGATGAAGCTCGGTGAGAGGAATTGAAGGATTGTCCACTTGTACTTGTTGGGTTTCTTTTAATTTGGGTCTGGGTTAATTTCCGGCGATGAAATTTTTATGGTGGTTTGCGGTTGCGGTTGCGGTTGCGGTTGCGGTTGCGGTTGCACTGCATGGTAGACTGAGAGAAAAGGCTAAAGGAGGAAGAAAGAGCAGGAGTCATGTTGAGGGGTAAATTTATAAAACGAAACCGACAAAACCACTTTCAGTGGTTTGCAGATTTCCACTTTGGTTTGGATAAATCACGAAGGAAATTGTTTTTTAAAACGGAAACGCCGAACATCTTTGTTTTTATTTTTTGGAAAAAAAAAACGAAAAACTGCAAATTAAAACAGTGTCGAACGGCCCCTAAATTCCTTGTTTCAATTCAATTACATAATCTGAAAATTATTATTTAAACATAATATATAATCTGAAAATATAATTTAATCATAATAACTTACAATTTACATTCAATAATCATGAATTAAATCACTAAACTAATTAAAACCCTAACTTATATATTAATCAACCAAAAACTGAAAATAATTAATTTATAATATCAACACAAAATCTGAAAATTATAATTTAACTATAAAGATTAATAATTTAATTCAAGAAACATAAATTGAAATTAATAAACTTAATTAAAACATTTAAATAACTTAGGGTTTAAGAAATAACCAAAAGGAGAGGTTGAGGAGGAGGGGGACTGCCGACGGCTGGTGCAGGCACGACGACGAGGGAGGCGTGGCTGGTGGCAACGCGACTGGGCGGCGAGGGAGGCGGTTGTGCGGTGGCTGTTGTGCGACAATCAAAGCAAGAGAATGAGGAGAAGGGAATCGAAACCGAACAGAAAAAGAACGAAAAGAAAAGGAAGGAGGAGAGGAGGACTACCGTGCGACAACAGGCGGTCAGGGCTGTGCTGGCGGCTGTTCTGGCGGCGAGGGAACTCGCGGCGGTTGTGTTGGTCGAACAAATAGCAGCTATTAAGAGGTGTGTAAGAAACGAAACCAAAAGCTTAGAGAACGAAAGAGAGAGAAGGAGAAGGAAGAAGCGGCTGGGCAGCGGTGGCGCAAGGACGACGGTCCGGCGGTGGTTGGCGGCGACGGCTGCAAAGAGAAGAGCAAAGTTTTTGGGTTTTGTGGGTTCACGTGAAGGAGCAAAAATAAGGAGGGTTTGGGTGTTATGTTTTTCACGTGAAATTGAAAGAGAGGAGAGTGGAGGAGAGTTGTGGGTTTGATATTTTGGGCTTTACCAAATTGGGCTAGACTTAGGATATTAGTTTTTAGTGTTTGAATCAAAAACCAGTTCGGATTGTTTTTCCGAATTCAACGAGTTTTCCTAATTCGAATTCTTTTCAACATAAAATTCTAAAATTATTCTTGATTGCACAAACCGTTAAAATATTTAGAATATATTTAAATAAAATTAAATATACATTAAATATATAAATATAATAAGGTTCAAAAATATTTAAATATTTAGAACGTAATTAAAATAAAATAAATATACGTTAATTATATATTTATTACTTAAAATTCATAAATTCTATTTAAATATAAATAATATACGTTAAAATATATTAATAAAATTTATAAATTTACGGGGGATTACAGCTTCGGCCTACGGCCTTGCCTTGGCACATTGGGTCGTTCGTTTAATTTTCGGTTGAGCGTCGATTTTAATAAAATCTCAGAATTTTAATTTTTCTCGGAATTTAATTTTGATTAATTTAATTATTATAAATTATTTTATACTAAATATTTTAATAAAATTAAAACCTTGGTAAAATTATAATTAATTAATTTTAATCAACTGAAAATAATATAAAGGGATTTAAATTATTTTTATGTGAGCTTTAAATTTTAATTAAATTTGTAAGTTTCCGGTTGGACTAGGAAATAGAATTTTATGTTTAAAATTTGTAAAACATGTAAATTCTTGGTTTTAGTGGGAGCTTTTAGTCATTAAACTCTTGATTAGGTCTTTATTCCTTTAAGGTTAAAACAACTCGATTAGAACTAATAAGGTTGAATAATTTGTAGATTGTTGGAACCTTTGATTAGTTGCTGCAAATGTTTATGTGATGCATGATTTTTCTACTAACTTGCTATGTGGGCCATTCATTGATAAATGAATGGATGAATGGTATATTGTAAATGTACTGTTTTGCAGGTTATGGAAAGTGACTAGTATGGCCCAAATAGGATAGTAAATGTGGTATGCGTACCATCAAATAGTTGTAATTAGTTTTAATTATAGCATATCCTATTTGAAGAAAATGGCGCCTCCCATGGTGAAATTCAAGACGGAGTTTCCAATCCATTTTCAAGACGGAGTTTGAAGTTGAAGCTTCAAGCTAGAGATGAAGTCGGGCCATACTAGATCACATTTAAATCTTATGCATGTTTTAAGTTACTAGTTGTTGGACCGTGCGCCTCAAAATACAAAAATGATCAGCCAAAATATTATGCAAATCATAAATCTAATTACTTCACGGGAATGCTTGCAAACATGGGTATATTAAACGAGAAAAAAAACATAGCTACTTACATAATGTAGGCTCCATTGAGTTTCCTCGTATAGGAGATCCCAAAGGTGCAATTTGTATTTGTTAGGAACATGAAAATCCAAGTCTTTCATGTTCCTCTAAAAAAAATACACCACATAATTTAGTCCAAAATACTAAACAAAGCAACATAAATAAGGGTTACGTAGCTTGCAAAAGGCGAATTAGCATATCACCATCATCTATAATTTTGGTACTACTTAGCTTTCACAAATACTTATTGTTCACAGTAATAATATATTTCACACGTACAAAAGGGAGACAATCGTGAAACTGATCACTCCTTAGCCGCCACCTCTAGAACCTCCTCGTACGCAACCTCCAAAGAAAACTCGGCGTTATCTTCCAGAGTTACCGCCTGCTTGAGGCACCATTGTAGCGCATTGCACTTGGAGAGAGCCGTTGTTGGCCCTACTTCGACCAAGACATGTTTGGTATGAAACATCTCCTTCACGATCGTGATTCCTTTTTTCTTCACCCTGCAAATGTTACAATTATAAATCTAAGTTGTAGGTACCATCCAAGAATATATGCTAAAAAATATCCGTTTTGCCCAGGTAAATAACAATAGTGATATTTTTCTGTTGTATGGTTGCTTAGCTCTTATCTCCAATCCAACCTGTAGATGAGAACTCTCTAATATACTCGAGTGCCAAGACTTTACATAACTGTGCAAGTCACAAGGGCTTCTGGAACTTTTAATGGTTTCTATCTATAGATGTGTTTCTATCTATGCATGTGTTTATATGTAGAATTGTTTAGTTGTGTGTGATCTGTATTGAAGGATGAAAATTGTATGAGATTTTTCATTCTTAAGCAATGTAATATAAGTTCACATACGCTCTTATAAAAAAGCGAGAGTAAATCAGAATTTTATCTAAACTATCTACTTTATATGACCGTACTTGGTCATAAACATGTATCCTGATTCTTAATACAAATCGCAACTGATTGCTTATGCCATGATTTGTTAAGTAAGTGCAATTATATCATACGCTCTTTGCTTTTCAAACATTACCAAAAAAAGACTTCTATAAGAAAGAGAAAGAGACAAAATGGCCAATACTAACAAGTAGCTTTGACTTCTCAGAGCACCGAAAGTAAAAAGGTTCTCGATCAAGAAGCTTCATTACAAATGATTAACCAGGCTAATCTGCAAGTATTTCCCCAACTATCACAAAAGAACCCTTAGCAGTATCACTTAATGTTGCCCGTATTTCAGGTTGGCCATTGTCCCCCACAAATGAGTTGCGCAATTAGATGGTAGAAGAAGAGTAAGGTTCAAATATCCCCATGGACTTCAAGAAACCATTTTACATCCAACCAAACAACCCAAGAGAAAAGACCAACAATATCACAGACTCACAGCTATTCAAAACATAATTGCTACGCAAACGAGCTATCTATCATGCTGAATAGAAGTACCCTCAAGAAAACAAGAGAATTAACGAATGTCATGGTAATTCCCCCAACAACTACTACTGGAACTTAGCTGCTATTTCCCCCCTATTTTCTATATAAATCCCGAGTAGACTACCAATGCCTTGTTATCTTGGGCATGTATAATCTAGTTAGCATAATGAGCGCACAGAACAATAACAAACCGTGGGCTACTTTGTTATTACAACAAAATGGCCAAAGCAGGCTTACTACATCGACCAAGGGAAATACGCTTACTACAATATCATTCTTAAAAAATAAATGTAGGAATATTATATTTTGGCGTGACGCAATGTAACATAGATTAATCTTTACAATAAATCATATCATACAGTCTGCAAAAGGAACAATAACAATAGAGAGCACATTTTCCCTGGCAAAAAAAATACATCAGTCACGAGGTGGAGACAGAGATAGAGAGACTCAAGCAACATTAGTCGTTGGAACTTCCTTTAAAAGCCTCTAAAATGCAAATTTCTCATACTTCGTATAATCTCTAACGTCACAACAAGCAAAGAATAAATCTATATAATGGCCTTCTTTGATATAGGTTTGTGTTGTCCTTTGTATAATTTTAATACTTCTATTACATGTTAAACAAAAAATTTCATCACCAAACCCCACAATGCACCATGCACGCAGATTTAATGTGTAAATTTTCTCTGTAAACATTAAATGATTAGCTAGTGGCCAAAAACATACTTCAACCAAGATGACATCCCAACTAACACAAACGACACCATCATACTTGGTAAGATATAGTCCATTAGCAAGTTCCTTCGCATAATCGCATGTAGCCGGTATTTAGTTCCTATTCAACAGCATCAACACAATCACCAGCACAACATAAGTGAGCTAAGTGATAAGTTATCCACGCAGCAGAATGTAACTGAGCAAAATTACAAATGTACAAACCTTGCAATGTAAATTGGATTTCGGCATCCTCAAGCAATGACTTCATGGTGCCAACAAATATCTTTGATGCAGACTTCTTCCCACCATACGTATTCACCAAAATATACAACCTTTTTGGCCGACCTACATCCAAGTTAACAAAAAACCATTTCCGTCTATTATCATCTTTGCAAGATTTACCAAGGTTTTTATTAGTAAAACCTATATCGGAACAATTAAGAATGCCCGATTATCAGATTATGCATATTTGTTCTCCTAGCCTGTTAAAAAAATAACTAATAAAACCTTGATATCAGCCCACAGTTCAAGTACTTGCAAATCAGTTAACACTGTAAAAATTTATTGTGCCAGGGGTCAGTCTGTGCCTGGACCTGCCTGGATTAGAGTAGCCCCTCTCCCGCATAATATCAACATCACTTTCAACTGCTGCTCCAGTACGTAAATTAGTTATTATGTCAATACCATCATTAGACCAGCAACAAGATAAATACAAACAAATAACAAAAGGTTGAAAAAAGCTCAAGCAAAGCTAAGCTATTACAATTAGATGTGGCATAACTAACCCATACCCGATTACCTGATTTGAATTACCTACATGACCCAGCTTGAGCTGACTCTTAAGTTAATACAAATGTTCAATGATTTTTCATAACAAATAATTGCTAATTTACACTGTAACTGTACTTATATTATTGTCAGTTTACCCCTCTGTATGACCCACTTGGTATATAGTATATGGCACAAGGTAACAGTAAATCCTGCACTGTAGTAAATCCTTTTAGAAAGGTAACAGTAAATTTCCTCGATTGGTAGAGAATCCAAGAACGATTCACGAAAATGAGAGAAAATGAGCAATTTAAAATGTATGTTTCTTTTAGCGACTTTTATGGTTGTTTTCGAATATCAAAGTCGAATGGCAAAACGATTGGTGCTTGTGAATTCAAAATACAATGTAGTTTTGAGATCATAAAGCATTGAGTTTAACACTCAACTTTAGCAATGGTTAACAACCTAATATCTTTAATTTATCCGTTTAATTCTCGAATGATTCTAGTCCTTAGACATTCGAATAGATCGATTCTTAGAGAACTTTAGAAGCTTCTGGTAAGATCATCTAGTTGAAACAGAATATTCAACATAAATAAAATGGTAAGAACTTTGTTGGAGTGACATTGGACATGTCTAACAAAGTGTAAAAGTCAGAAGTCAATTCTTAAGACTATAAGAAAGGGTACAAGAAATAGGAAAACAAGGAACAAATGAAAGGAATTTACGATTCCGTTTCTACCTATAAGTTTATGTTTAAAGAGAAGTGACCTAGCAATCAAACTTCCTTGGTATCATATACCGCTTGAGGTTCTTACTTCGGTAATAACTCAAACAATGGAAGCTAGGCTACACTAATGACCTACAAGTGGGAAATGAAGCATGGCATTGCTACATTTGTTGTAGGGTCATCTAGTTTGTTTTAAGTCCTTTCAAGGCTGGAACATAATGGGTATTTTGTTCCATAATCAACATACCTAAATTTCTGTTTTCAAACATAGAAAGACTCACATTCAAGAAAAACAAAAATAATGTTTGTTTGTTTATTTGAATGAAATGGTCATTTACGGGTTGAGTCATGTATGCTTGATTAAAACAAACAACACTTTAACAATAAGAACTTTACTAGGTTCAAACCAATCTCTTGATTTGAGTTTCACAAACCTTTAGCATTGTTTCTTAGACCATGTCAACAAGTTAACATTCAAAAACTCTATTTTGATGGACTTTTGAAAGTAGATTGATTTCTAGATCAATTCAAGACAAGCTAGTCTTACTTGTTGAAAGTAACAAAAGATATGAACTATTGTTAGAACACCTAGACAATAGAGTTCAAAGCTAAAGAAATATTTTATGACTTTATTATTTCACCTGAATTAAAGTGAATATAGGTTTACTTACTCAGTGTGATATAAATTTGAATCTGTTTGGCTAGTTCAAAGATTCAGAAGTATAAAATCCACTTGGCAAGAAATCATAAAGATCTAGGTTAGATCATGTTGATGATTACTTAAGTCAAGAATGATCATCAATGATTGCGTGTTGTAATTTCACGATCGAGCTCCATAAGATAGGGTATATCTAAATTAGAATGATCGAAGTTAATTGGTACTTGATTCGATCAATGATGAATCATAAAGAATTTTCTTATAATTTCTAAAACAAAATGTTCAACTACCACCAAACTAAACCAAATTCGTCAAAGCTATTGAAAAATAATTTCAGAATACTTTTTCAATAATATCTATCTAAAGAGTTGCTAAACTCAGTAGGAGCTTAGTGTTTGTCATTCGACAAACTAAGGCCCAAATATATATATATGTTTCATTGTGATTTATTCAAATGAGATAAAAGGGTAATCTTTCAACCACGAATTTTTGAGAACATAATGTTTGTTTGCTCGAAATAATGTCCTTTTGGAGATTCGTTTCCAAAATGAAAAGTGGGAGAAAATAGACCTTGAAAGCTCTTCGAGGCGAACAACAAACGTAAACGGACATTCCGAAGGCTTTTAGAAGTTCTTCAAAAAATCCGAACACTTATTCTTTAAGGACTTTAGAAGTGACTTTAAAGAATAGACATCTCTTAGAAGACTTTACAAGTGCTTCAAGGAGGACAGAATATTCAAAGGACTTTCAAGTGTCTGTTGATATTCTATTGTTTAATGTTCTATACCCAAGTATACATAGAGTTCAGGTCACTGAAACTATGAGATTTTGTTTGAGAATTAATATATTCCCTTACTTGCCTAGAAAAAAAAACTATGAGATTCTTCTATTAGACAGTGAAGAAACCTACAACTTGTAGTCAAACTATTATTATATAGATTAATAAGTTTGTGACTTGTAAGAAAGCTATCACGAAACCCAGATTCCCTAAAATGAGAGGCCATATATAGACTCAAATGTTTTAAATGGTTAGAAGCCATAAAACATACTCAATGTTTTGATGACAAAATTAAAATTTTGTTGATTTGCAAGAATGGTTTACATCTATTGGTTGCAAATTGGTTTTAAGATAAAAACCATCAAACATGGAATTATGTTCACACACAAAGCTAGATTAGTTGCTAAAGGTTACAAGCAAATTCATGGCGTGGATTGTGTTGAAACCTCATGCATAATCATAATGCTCAAGTCTATAAATCAAGCAATGATTGCATATTGGTACATATGGAAATTGGATGACAAAACATCTTCCTCAATCAAATGTTGGAAGAAACTATGTACATGGCATGTCATAGGATTTGTGGATCCAAATAAAATACTTGAAAAGGAAAGCTAGCTTATGAAATCTAAGTACAGATTTAAGCATGCAATTGGGAATTGGAACTGTATTTTAGTGAAGCTAATAAGTATTTTAGTTTCATAAAATGTACATGATTGTTATAGATATATAAGAAATTTAGTGGGAGTACGTAAAACTTAATTGGTCCTATGTGTATCACACACATATCTCTCTATTGTGAAATAACATTCAAATGCTAATGACTTAGATTTGAAATTATTCATCAATGATGGATGAAGGCGAAACTTATTACATACTGGGTATTAAGATCTATACTCAAAAGAGCTTAGAATATTGGTTTGGATTAAGTAATGGCATTTACTAAATCAAACATGAAAGACTCCATTGGAGATATTCGACCTATGTGAATAAATCTAAGTAATGAATGTTTGAACTATGTATAAGCATTTACTAAGTTAAACATCAAAGAATCTAATGATATTCTTCACCTATTTTATATGTTAAAGAATTTAGCTGGATTTAGTATCTACTGAAATTGGATAGCTAAAGTTACATAGAATTCAATTGAGAATAATTATGCAAAAGAATTTATCATGTATGATATAATACGAGGATCGCCAAAAATATATCATATGGTTTTAGGCATGAAAAACATATACCAATCTCTATTGGTCTAAGTAAAGATCAACTAGATTGAGATCAAGAAAAACTTATGGTACTTGAAAAGGTACATAGGAATAGTTCTTGATTCAAGGAAATGAAGATATGCTAAATATTGATGCTACATGCATAAACATTAGCAAAGGATCAAGCAAGATCCCGTTGCAAGGACGAGCTACATAACATCGTGTTTTGAAATGGCAACATGGATTGAAGACCATGAGTTGTTGCGTGGGAAATTAAACATTAATTTCTATGTTCAGAGATACAGATGGAAAGTCTTCCACATATCTGTGAACTGCTTGGATAAATAAATCCAAACAAAGCATCACTAGCAACCTATACAGTTGATGTAAAAGTAATTATTGCCTAAGAAGCAATGAAACAGAGTTGTTTATGTTAAATAGTTCTTCACTGAACTTGGGTGGATCACATGTATGCTGAGTTGATGGTTCTTCATTGAAAAATGCGTAGAATCACTATTGTAGCAAGAAAGACTAGATCATAAAATAAACATACTCAAAAGATCTTATCATCCTATCTCGAAAGGCATTCGATGAAAAGGATATTGAGATTGGCAAAGCATGATAACTAAACCTATGCAACAAGTGAAATACAACACTCACATTGTGGCACTGGAAGTCAAACATGGTTTTGAATTCCATTAATTGTTTTAAAGATGGGTTTGAGGCCCATGGTTGTAAAACATTGGGGTTGAACATTTATCATATATGAAATGTATTTTCATATTCCATTTAATCTTGGTTTAGTATTAAATAATGAGTCCTTTCAATTTGACAATATATTCAAGATACACTGTCAGGACTAGTCATATGACTAAGAAATGTCTATCAAGTGAACTTTAATGTCAAAATTTGAAAATGGTCCCTAGTTGAAAGTTTTCTATAAAGGTGGACGCATAGAAAACGCTAGACGACTAGAATGCAAGATGACTAGTAGTTATGTTTCTTGAACTATGTGGACATGGCAATGTCAATCATTTGCATAGATACTTACTTGAGAAGATTAGTATCGGACAGACCTATGAAACTTTACTGTAAGAGAAGAAAGTCTGCCATAAGTAAATTTCATTACATTATTAGACACTAATCCTCAATACCTGAGTGATTTGAGATTACTTGTTTGAGAACTGGTTACTTTGACGTTGTCAAACATCGCACCGTAACAGGAGACTATAACGGCAACGCGCAGGTAATCACCTATCAAACGAAGTCTAACCTCAAGATCGCAAGATTGGGATTGTCCTCCCATAAATCGGGATGAGATGCCGAAAGTTATACAAGGCCACTCGGAGAGCTAGAAACTGTAAAATGCATGGCCGTGCTCAGATGAATCATAGGCTATGATTATCTGTTTATTTGATCAGTTGAACTCTGAAATCGAGAAATACTTCTGGACATAATAAGGATGACTACTCTTACCTTATGTTCATGAACAGGCATCAAGCGACAAAGGAATTAGGAAATGCACACTTGTCCCTAAGGACAAGTGGGAGATTGAAGGAAATAATTCCCTTGGTCCAAGTATGCATTTAATGCTAAGTATGCAAGTATCCAGTGGGAGCTGAAATCGTCAAAAGGCAAAATAAAGGACACTCCGAAAATGATGATATTGCCGAAAACGGAAATATGGTTCATGACGGAAATATAAATATTATCCAAGTAGTAGATGTTGTCGGAAACGGAAACATAGTTCGTACCGGAAAATATTACCGGTATTGACGAAATCGGAAATATTGCCGGAAACGGAAATATTACCGTAATCGGAAATATTGTCGGAAAAGGAAATTATTTCCGGAATCGAAAATATTAACAGAAACGTAAATATTTGTTTGAAACGAAAATGGATTCCGGAATCAGAAAACGAATCGGAGCTCGATGAGCGACAAGCCCGTAAGCGAGCGGGCCTATCGCTCGACAAGCAATGGCCGAGCACATAGCGCTGAGCACGAAGCCCAGCGCCAGCGCCCAACCAATGGGCCGCGCCAAGCACGCAAGGTAGCAACACACAGTGGGCCGCCCCAAGCAAGCAAGGCAACAACAGCACCGTGGGCCGCGCCAAGCCTGCAAGGCAGCAGCAGCAGTGCAAGCCCGCCAAGTGTGAGGGGGTCGAAAAAGCACGAGGCTAATGCGTGACCTCGTCCCTCGTGGCCGTGACGTTGTCAGATCAAGTGTAATTGGATTTCCCGTGAGTTTACACCCAATCGACTAGTAATATAGGAGTCGCCATTCAGTTTTTAACGACAATGAGAAAAACTGACAAAACCTGGTTATCGTGACATAAAGGGAGTGCAATTATGTTCGACCACGACGGCCATAGGTTCCGTTGTGATCCCTGGTGTGGGGATAGCTCAACGTATACCCGCAGGGCAGAGATTGAGAGTTCGGGGGACTGTAGCTACCGATAGGAGTTCTCATCGATAATACTCCAGAGGCAGGTTATCCTTACTAGCTCAGCATAAATAATTGAAGGGACATGCGTTAAACTATTAAACTATTCTGAATTGATTTTAGCAATATGCAACACATAATACTAAATCGATCGTGATTATCTTATTTAGATTGATTTAAGGTACCTAGCATGATAATTCAATTGTCCAAGGTATTATCTTATTAGGCGTGATAGATCAATCAAATTAATAGTTTGACAATTTTATAAAAGGGTGATGAAAGCGATTAAATCATACGAGGGACACATTACAACGCACCCTTGAGAGGTGCATTGTGGTTCTCAGAAAACTAACCACTTGGCTTTGCTTTTTCTCCTTTTATTTAACGAATCTCGGGTTTCTAAGCAATGTTCCAGTATTTAGGCTTAATTCATCAAGCTACAAGGGGCAGGATGCGTTCTGTTCGACTTTTGGGTCGATTGCGACAGAACGCCGGATCAATTTCGCAGCGTGAGGCTTAGGCTTAAGGCTAGAGTCAATACTCAGGTTATGGAATTGTGTGTTATTTTCACGTCAGTTTTAGGCTGTATTTATAGGAAAAGGGTGTGTGGAAAGATAGATTTTAAGATACGAATCCAAAAAGAATCCGGAAATAAAACGGCCACAGGCATTTTCACCGCCCAAGGCTGGGCGCCGAAGATTTCGGCGCCCAGGTCCAGGCGTTGAAAATGGGATCTGGGCCGAGTTCTTTGTCAGATTTGGACTCTTAGAACACGGAGCTTTTGAGATTTATCCGAGTCTTTTAGTGCGTATTAACTTATGACGGAATGCGTCTGGGCCCGTTACGAACTCTAGGCTCGTTAGGAATTTAATTAATACGCAACTCTTATTTTCGAATTATACCAGGAATGCAAATTCTATCTCTTTTAGGATTTATGTTGGAGTGCAACACCTAATTCTGACAGGTTTCTATCTTTTATGACTTTGCCACTTTTAACAACTACCTTTTACGACAGTTACTATTCTTAGCAGGTTTCTATAAATAGCAGCTTTGGCTGAAATGAAAGGGTGATTTGAGATTCGTTATTTTATAGGAGATGCGTTGCCAAGTGGAGATTTATGTTCTCATCATCGAACCTTCCCTTTCGGGAATGGGGACAAAAGTAGGTGTCTACACCAAGGCAAGGCCGCAGCGCTAGGCAGGCAGGCGCACCAACGTGGCCCGTTGTGGCTGCGTTGGGTTGCTTCGTCTTGAGCTCCAAGAAAAGTCCGATTGCTTAATTCCCAAGTAACCTTGGATTAAGTATCCCTAGTCCTACTGGAATTGATTTAATTAAGAGTTTAATTAATGTTACAATTCTAATTGGATAAGAATTTCAATCCTAGCAGGGTTAGTAATTCTCTTCCTAGTAAGACTCAAATTCCTTATTTCCTACCCTATAAATATGAGGCTAGGGCCTCATAATTATATACATCAATTACATATAAAATCACATTCTTTACTCTCAGTGTGTTCAAGGGAGAACATAATATAGCCTAACCCGAATACGTAAAACCTTAAGTAAAATCCTAGTTGGTTAAACCTAAGGCGGATCCGAACATGCTGTGGACTTTCTACGGAGGGGAAACGTTTGGGGCTCTAAAGACTTGTTCTTTTTCGGTTCGGGAGCAGCTAGGGAAGGCACGCATCATATTGTATGTAACCTAAATTATGCTAATTGACTATGTGGCAATTAATTTGGATTCTGGCTTTATGGTTTTTCCGCATGAATTATATTACTGTATTATTTATAACCTAACATGACTATCAACAGTTAATCAAGTATTTTGCTCAAAGAAATTCCAGTGAAGAAGGTTTTTATTATGACTTTGAGCTTAGTGAAGAAGAGGGACTTTTAAGTTTCTTTTGGCGTGATGGTAGGATGAAGAGAGATTATGATTATTTTGTGGATTTATTGGTTTTTGATACTACTTATAGGACCAATAAATATGATATGATTTGTGCTCCTTTTGTTGGTATGAACCATCATTCTAATAATGTTATGTTTGGAATGGTTTTTGTTATCAATGAAAAAACTGAATCTTTTAATTGGCTTTTTCAAACTTTTCCTTACATCAATGGGTGGAAATCCCCCAATAACCATTATGACAGACCAAGCTCCATCCATTGCTGCCTGGATAAGGAATGTTTTTCCAGATGCTAGACATAGATTATGTACATGGCATATTGGGGAGATTTCAAAGAAGCATATTGGGCAATATAGAGCTTTAGATGGTTTTTGTGACACTTTCAGTTATCTCCTGAAGTATTGTGAAACTGCTGCTGAATTAGAATATTATTGGCCAAGATAACTAATTCTAATTACTTATTTACTTCAAAGTAACAAATAATATGGATCATCTAGTTATAAAGAAGTGAACATTTTAGTAATTCATGTTATTAGTAAGTTATATGATTTTTCTGACTTTGAACAAATAGGTATATTCAAATGAACAAATTTGATTTTTATAATGATCATTTTGTTTTTCAGAATGTTGACTCACTATAAATGCGCTGAAAATCCATGGTTGAAGAATTTATATACAATCAGAGAGATGTGGTGTCCTGCTTATTCTAAGAACTATTGGTCTGGTGGTGTTTTATCATCACAATGTTGTGAAACTACCAACAAGTCAGTTTCCCATCGACTTAATAAGACACAAGGATTATGTGATTTTTATCATGTTTTTTTGGATGTTATTTCTGAGTGGAGGAGCAAACAGAATGGTCATGATTACAGAAATTGGAAAGGTAGACCAGAAGTTGCTGCTAAAAATTGCAGAATTCTTCTTCATGCGAGAACGATTTACACTATAGAAGCATATGTGTTGTTTGAAGAACAATTTCTTAAAGGGATGGCATGTTCTCAAGAAGAAAAACGCGGAAACACAACCATAGAGAAAAGTTATTATGTGTGGAGGCCTAAAAAAGACTTGATTAAACATGAAGTTCGGTTTAACCAAGAGACTTTTGTTGTGGATTGTACTTGTCAGTACTTTACTGAAATGGGTTTTTTATGTTCTCATTTGCTTCGTGTTTATCATGCGCATTGTAACCCAAAGATTCCCAATCTTTATATATTGAAGAGGTGGACAAAAGCGGCTATGTGCAGTCATTTGGTTGAAGATGATGGTGAAAATTCCAATATAGTCGCGACTTCTGTTTGGAGGGAACAAACCCTTAGGAATTTTGGTAGGCTGGTTATGTAGTCAAGATTCTCTTCAAGCTAGGGCTGATGTTGATTCTGCCTTTGGTCTTCTAAAAGAAAAAGTGGAGAGTATTAAGGGTACTATTGACTTTTATGATCTTAAAGAGTGTGAAGATATTTTTGTGCCCTTAGTAAAAAACCCACAGAATTTAAGGAAAAAAGGTGAGAGGAATGACAGATTGAAGAGTACAGTTTAGAAAATCTACAATAAAGCTAAAGGGAATTGGAGGAGGAAAAAAGCAAAATTTACAGATGCAACAAGGTTTATGGCTCAATCTGCAGTCATGGTAAATATTTTATTAATATTTGAACATATATGTTTTATAAATTGATCATTTACATTTAAGTAATTGAACGTTCTTTTAATTATTATTTTTGTGCTTGGTTTTTGAAGGAGTTGGATGAAGTTGGACCCCTTTGATTTTCTCTAATTCTCTTAGTGATTCATCTGATCTAGTTGTACTAGATCCTTCACTATTTCAGGTTGATTATCTTGTGAAGTTTGAACATATAGATATAAATATATGAACATTATAATCTGATAAATGATCATTATATTATTTCAGGTTGATGCTTCTTTTCCGAAGCCACCTCTAAAATATTTTAGAAGAGTTGCTGTTGTTGATAAAATGTAGAATCATCTGACAAGGTAGATATTAATATTTTATTCTTTAAAATGAATATTTAACTTTCTGTTTTTGAATGTCTTTACATTTTGTTTTAATTTTAGGAAAACAATTCAACAAATGAAACCTCAAATGATTCATATAGTCAAGCGAGTACTAAAACTGAAGCATGTACAAAAGTTAAAGCATGAACTACAACTAAAGCAGGAACTAAAGCAACATCAGCTACTAAAGCACCATCGGCTACTAAAGCTCCATTGCATAAAGCTCCATTGGGTACCTGTAACACCCCATATTTTTAGTGTTTCTAAAATGTATATTAATATCTTTAAACTTTACCCTTCTTAATATTTTCCTATTTTAATTAGTCAATTTATACTTTATTTATACTTAGTTGTTGTTACTCTTCTTATGCATTATTATTATTCTTTTTGGACCAACTATTTGTTAAAAACATTACTTAATTTCATTTTTCTAATGGTTTGGTTTAATGATGACCGTGTAATTAGTAGACCCTTAATCATCCACCATTTTCTCTTTGTTAACCGTGAGTTTTAGTTGCCAACCCATTAAACTTTCTATTTACCTTATCATTATTTTTTTTATTAGATTTTCATATGCTTTGGAGTTCCAACTCCTCGTTTTCCCTGCAATTTCGAGCCTTTATAAGATAGTATTAATATTCTTAAAAGTATCCTTCAATAAAAATATAAGTTATTAACTCATAATTTTAATGTTTATTATTCTTAAATCAACGTTTTTATTTAGTTATGATGTATTTTTATTTTCTTAGTTTATTTAATCTATACCTAATCTATACCTAGTATTTAAAAAGGAACACCATACATTATTAGAAGCCATGTGGCATCTCATTATTAGAAGCCATGTGACATCTCATCCATCATTTTGTTTTTTGTTTTTTTCAATTTATCTTTATTGTTTCTATGATTTACAACTTCTAATGCCTCTTCCACTCCATTTTCCTTATTCAACATCAAGTTATTAGTAGTCTAATATACTCATTAGTCTCTTCCACTCTGCCCTTTAACATCCAATATTTATTCAACATATAATTGTTATATTTTTCCAACCTTCAAATTACGCCTCTATTTAATTCATATATTACCAAAAATCAGAAGTACTCACTAATTAAAACTTCAAAAGACATATGAACAACTACTATACAACCGCCCGTTCTATGAACGGGCTTAAAAGCTAGTTTATTTTAATAAGAAAGTCACGATGATATGAATCATCTTTGTTAGTTTTTTTCAGCGAGAGATTAAGAGAAAATGAAGAGTTTTATTCATTTTGTTAATTAATAGAATTTAAGATTTAGAAAACTAATCTTTATTTTTCCTCTTATTTCCGGGAGTGAAGGGTTGAGAGACCATTGGCTTTTTCTCTTATAAATGACTTTTGGCCATTCAATACCATTCTTTAAATGTCTTTGAGTTTAATTTGATAAATGAAACCACCTTATGGTTCTCATTTCTTCCGTGAGCACTCGTTTCTTTTCCCTCTTTCATTGTCTCCTTCAAGTAATCAAACAATGGTTCTTTTTACCTTCATCTTGTTTCCTTCCACATGCAAGTTTTTATTTGGCTTCTACTTGTCATACGTTCGATAGATTGGATAGTCCACAAACACGCTCATGTTTGAAGTTGGCGTGACCAATGCAAGAAGGGGTGAGCCGTGTGAGAATATCAAGGTGTAATACACGAATCTAATCGCCTCCAGTTGGGCACGGTAACTAGTCGTACTCTTTGTTTACGTTAGATAGGGAATTAGAATCGATAACTTTAATTAGTTTAAGTTAGGACTTTTATGAGTATATTTGAGTTAGTACTATGATTAGGATTTTATATGATTATCATTCTTGTATATTGTAAAATTGGGTGTTACCATAGTTTCGTATTTGAGTTATATCAAGTTATACTTATATTTGAATATACAAGGTGTTTGGGCTCCCAATTGATATTCAATTGGGCCACTAAGTCCAAAGCCCAATGGCTCTAAACAACAGCATCAAACCTACCACAATGGCTATTCAGCCATCCATTAAGGCTCAAGGCCCAATAGCAATAAATGACCTATGGGCATTTATTATGCAAACACTATAAATAGGCCGCCAAGGCTCACACCTCAAGGTACGTCCAATTTATCGCCTTAAGACTACTCTTCTAGAGAACTTCTCTCTAGAATCCAAGCATCGTTCTTACTTAGGCATCGGAGGGGCTTTTCTCGGAAACACCCCCGAGGCTAGTGACTTTACTCTTGTGCAGGTGAATTCGGACTCGACTCATTCAAGCAAGCAAGATCTTCAACACATACGAAAGGGCCTTCATTCGAAGCCCATTGTTTCCACCTTTACAACACCAGAACAATTTGGCGCCGTCTGTGGGGAAGAACACTTCAAAGCCTTTGAAAGACATTAACCACCTCTTTCTGCAAAATGGTTAATGATGCTGTCAACAACAATGATGACGATATGATAGTGCGGTCAGATTCAGAATCTGACGAAGGAGGGCACCCTCAATCAGTGGCGAGGTCACAGCCAAGCAGAGCTACGACCGCCACAAACGCAGGACCTCCGATTCCAACTAGGGAAGAACTCACTGCGGCCATGACCAACATGCAAAACTTCCTCTTCAACGAGAAACAACAAGGATTGGCAAAAGACCGCAGAGAGGAGAGGAGGACTAGGCGACGGCTGAACGAGCCGCCCAGTGTAGAGGTGTCCAGACCCGAACGAGAGCTCCCTCCCTTGACAGGAACACACCTGACGTCGAGATGGATGGAAAGCACGTGGGACACCCAAAAAAGAGCACAACAACAGCCAGATTGGTTTGCAAGACCAACGCCTACTCCAACAGCTCTCCAAAGCGAATCGACTACTCGTAACACTCGGATCCGAAGCTCGGTGCTCAGCAGGTTGAGGCCCTCGGTCCATTCAAGGTTAAGACCTTCGATCCATTCGAGACTCGGGGTAGGCGAATCAAGTAGATCTGGAGAACGACCCGAGGTCAGTAGCCGAGAAAGAAGAAGAGACAGGAGGCATGATCGAACCCCTAGCCCCCATCGTACGCCCGAGCGTTCTAATCACAGAACCTCGGCAAACGAAGGCATCAGGGCTAGACTCGGGAAAAGAATCATGACTCCCACGTCATCCCCTTTCTCGGACGAGCTGATCATGGAAGAAATCCCTAAGGTGAGGCTGCCAGCACACCTGACATATAGCGGAACCACAGATCCGAGGGATCACATTATCTCCTATGAGCAACAAATGTTCTTGAGCCCCTACTCCGAGGCGTGTTGGTACAAATATTTCCCAACCACGCTAACCGGAGTGGCGGGAGAGTGGTTTAGATCGCTGCCGAAGGGATCGATCAAAAGCTGGAAGAAGTTGAAAAAGAGATTCTGCACGCAGTTCGTGAGCAATAATCGCCCCGAACGAACCACCGCAGAATTAACCTCAATCCAACAAGAAAGAGACGAAAGTCTAAGAGAATTCATGGCCAGATTCATGAAGGAATCAACAAACATACCAAACTTGCCGCCAGACGTGGCCATTTTCGCTTTGAAGCACGCGCACCAGGAAGGGAAATTCCGTGACAAACTTTCAATGAAAAACCCCTCCAAAATAGCCGACGTACTCCAAATGGCTGATGCATTCATCAGAACCGAAGAGTTCAACAAAGCTGCTGCAAGGTTGAAAGGATCGTCGGATCCGAGAGATACAAAAAATGTCCAGAGCAAGCCCGAGGGCAGCTCAAGAAAAGGGAAGGAGAAGGTAGGAGTTAGAGATATGAGCCCGAAGAAATACGGGAGAAGGGGTGAACTTCAACCCAAATACGCTAACTACACTCCCCTAGCTCTGCCCCGAAAGGAAATCTTTAGCCTCAACAGAAATGATGAGAAGTGGAAGCTACCAGAGA
Organism: Spinacia oleracea; assembly: GCF_020520425.1. Lineage (NCBI taxonomy): Eukaryota > Viridiplantae > Streptophyta > Magnoliopsida > Caryophyllales > Amaranthaceae > Spinacia > Spinacia oleracea. The sequence continues at coordinate 155,371,530 of NC_079490.1, read as the reverse complement.
AGCTCAAGTCTAACCCAGCTCGGAGAAACAAGAACAAATGGTGCGAGTTTCACGATGACTTCGGTCACCACACTGAAGAATGAAACTCACTGAAAGACAACATTGAGGACCTCGTTCGCCGAGGTTACCTGAAGCAATACTTGTTAGACCGAAGGGAGGAAAAAGAAAAGGCCGCAAGCGGCAAACAACACGAGCAATCCCAGAAAAGCGTTTACGAAGCAACAGGGCACAAAAAGAATGACATCCTAGTGGTGTTCGGGGGACAGAGGTCTGGCCAGGCCAGCAAGAAACACCTAAGAGCTCTCTCCCATCGAGTCAACTTCAGCGCAGTGAGAGATAACCAACCACACCCCCCTAACATGACCTTCACTGCCGATGATTGCTTCGGGGTCCAGTACAAACATGACGATCCTTTGGTCATTTCCATGGACCTCAATAACCACAACGTACACCGAGTGTTGGTTGACGGAGGGAGTGCCGTCAACATCATCTTCAGAAATTGCTTCGAGCAACTGATCCTCGAGGAGTCAGAGGAAGCATTGACGAAAGTCAGCTACCCCCTGATCGGATTCAACGGATCCGCAGTTATCCCTCGCGGAAAGATCACCCTACCAGTCACAGTGGGCGAAGGTCAAGCAGCAAAAACCCTTCGAGACGAATTCTTAGTGATGGATTGCGACTAAGTATACAACGTAATCATGGGAAGAACCATGATTCACAAGATGCAAGCAGTCCCATCCACGTACCATCAGCTGATGATATACGTCTCGGACGCAGGATTCGCCGAACGAATTAGAGGTGATCAAGAGGTTGCAAGAAGAACCTGCCACACCGCCATCCGAAAGCCTAAATTAGGAGACGGTTCCGAGGCTGAGGGAGAAAAGAAAGATGCTCCAGGAGAGGAGAACGAGGCAAAGAGGAGAAAAGCAGGCACGAGCAGCTTATCTACCGCGGAGGTTGATGCCCGCCCCGAAACCCTATCTCCCGAGCCAGATCAAGAAATTGAGGATATCTTCCTCGAAGAGGATTCAGACAGGAGCGTCCGAATAGGCAAGGGCCTAAGCTCTGGGCTCCGAATCGATTTGATCCAACTGCTCAGGGATCACAAAGACATTTTTGCATGGTCAGCAGCAGATATGCCAGGGATAAATCCGAAGTTGATTTGTCACAAGCTGGACGTCAACGCTGAAGCTCGGCCAATCAAACAGAAGAAGAGGAATTACTCCTCGGAGAAAAACAAAGACATCGCCGAAGAGGTGAAAAAGTTGCAGGAAGCTGGATTCGTCGAGCCATGCATGTACCCAAAATGGTTGGCCAACGTGGTGATGGTCAAGAAAGCAAACGGCTCTTGGCGAATGTGCGTGGATTTCACAGATCTGAACCGAGCCTGCCCCAAAGACTGCTATCCCCTACCGAGGATAGACCAATTGGTCGACTCTACCAGCGGCCATGCACTGCTCAGCTTCATGGATGCCTTCTCAAGTTACCATCAAGTGTTCATGCTGAAGGAAATAATGCCCTTGGTCCAAGTATGCATTCAATGTTAAGTCTAATAAATGCGGTTCAGTATTAATTAACAAGTTAATAATTCAGTGAGATCAAGTGAGCTGAATGCCTAGCTAGAGGCCGCTTCAGTTTAAGTGGAATTAATGATATTAATCCACAGCTTACTCTTGACTGAACCCGTAGGGTCACACAAATAGTACGTAAACGGATCAAGTATTTAATGGCATTAAATACTCTATCTATGGATATTCGGAATCGACGGATCTTGGTTTCAGTGGGAGCTGAGATCGTCACAGGCAAGAAATGAATAATCCGGAAACGATGATATTACCGGAAACGGAAATATGGATCGTATCGGAAATGTAAATATTATCCAAGTCGTAGATGTTGCCGGAAACGGAAACATGGTACGTATCGGAAAATATTATCGGAAATGGAAATATTGCCGGAATCGGAAATATTGCCGGAAAAAGAAATATTGTCAGAATCGGAAATATTATCGGAATCGGAAAATAATTCCGGAAACGGAAATATTAAATATTTGTTCGAAACGGAAATTAATTCCGGAATCGGAAATATTAAATATTGTTCGTATCGGAAATAAATTCCGGAATCGGGAATTTAATCGGAAGCGCGTCGTACGAATTAGCATCGGACGAGACTTGCTAGACAAAGGCCCAGCACGAAGTCAGGCCTACGCTCAGCAAGCCCAAGCGCCCCAAAACACGCTGCCAAGCCACGCCCGGTCCAGCGCAAGGCCAGGCCCAGCAATGGCCTTGGCGCGCGCGCGGGGCTGCGACGAGTGGGCTGGCGCTGTGCGTGGGCCGCAAGGCCTGCGTGCGGTGCTAGCGTATCACTCGAAGTGTGTTACTCGAATCCTAAGGCTACCGGGATTTGTCATATGATTAAATCTAATCCTAAAAGATTTAGTTTATTTAATTAAAGTCCTAGTAGGATTATAATTGAATAAATTAGTATCCTAATAGGATTCCAAATCCTTTTCCATAACTCTATAAATAGGTGCCTAGGGTCACATATTTACATCGAGTATTCAAGTATTCAAAGTGATTTTTGAGAGCAAAAATTCAGTCATACAATTGCCTATAAAGTTCCGAAAATTCTAAGTACCTTAAGGGCGATCCTAGTTGGTCAAGCTTAAGGCGGATCCGGACGTGCTGTGGACTATCTACGGAGGGACGACACTTGGAGTCCTAAAGATTTGTTCTTGTTCGGTTCGGGCGCAGCTAGGGAAGGCACGCAACAAAGAGTATGCATCTAAACTATGCTAAATGATTATGTGTAAATAATATGCTTTCCTGGCTTTATGGTTTTTCCGCATGATTTATGAATTGTCATATGTATCATAACCTAACAGTGGTATCACGAGCCTCTTATTATTTTCATAATCTAAATTGCATGAACATGGTTAAATATTACAAATTTGCAAGAATTAAAAGGGGTGATTAATTTTCGTAATTGTTAATTAATTGCAAATTGCGTTTATTTAATTATACGTACGCAGTTTTTCGGCAGTTTCTTCGTTACTCATCCAAATCGAGTGATTTTTGTGTCAATTCCGCATGTAAAAGGCATTCTAAAATTTTGACAAAAAAAGTAGTTTTCGGCCGAACCCAGAATTCTCAAATTCGAAACCTAACTATGACTTTTCGGAGGTTTTAGTTTTTCGAATGCAAAATTTCGTAAATTTAAGATGTTAAATTAAATATTTGCGATTCTTGTTGATAAATCTTGAATTTTTGATTGACCTACTGTATATGTTTAACAAGTTTGAATGCCTAGCCTTGTTAATTATGCAATCTAATTTGTAATTATGATTAATTTGTTGAAAATTAGAATAATTTAGAATTAATTTGATTTTCATAATTAATTATAATTTAATTAGATACCTATGATTAAAAAACACCATAAAAATTGTAAATTTATGTTAAATTTTAAATTTTTATGACCTAGACTTGAATCCATGTTAATCGGAAATCAATTGAATAATAAATTTTCGATTTTTCGCCCTAAAATTATGAAATCAATATTATTTATAAATTTGTCATTAATTTTGAATATAAATTTTAAATTTTTATGCGATTCGCTCATATAACTTGCACGCACAAAGCAATGGACGCTACGTGTTACCCTTAAGGGGTGTTGTATAGTGTGGGCATGTGACGACGAGCAAGGGAGCTCGTCGCCCATGCGGTACGAATGCAATGAGCAAGGCCATGGTGCACGAGCACAAGGCAGCAGCCCTGCCTTGTGTCGTGGGCTGTGTGCAATGGGCGAATGGGCGAGGGCGAGAGCAAGGCACGAGCAGTCGCGTGTGGGCAGCAAGCGAGCTGCGCCACAACGCGCACTGCCTCGCGCAAGCGTGCGGAGCCTCGCGCGCAGCGAGCGTAAGCTCGCGTGCCACGAGTGCTGCGCCAAGCATCGATAGCTCGCGCGCAGCGAGCGCTGTTGTGCGTACGACGAGCGCTGCGCCCAGCGATGGCGTGCGAGCGCTATTGTGCGTGCGACGAGCGCTGCGCCCAGCGATGGCGTGCGAGCGCTATTGTGCGTGCGACAAGCGTTGCGCCCAGCGATGGCAAGCAGCGTGCTTGTTGCGACGTGCGACGAGCGCTGCGCCCAGCGATGGGCTGCGGCAGCATGCTTGTTGCGTCGAGCACTGGCGCGCGCAGCGAGCACCAGCTCGCGTGATGCCTTGCGATGGTGAGCAGCAGCGATGCGACGCAGCGCATGGGCTGCGCGCACATGGCCAGCGATGGCTGTGTGCGTGTGGCCCATGGGCGTGCGTTGCGTGGGATTGTTGCGTTGCGATTAGATCGTTTTGAAATTTTAATTTGAAATTTTCAGTTTACGTAATTTTAATTAATTTTAAAATCAATAATTTAAATTATTTTCTTGGATTTTAATTTTGAATATTGTAATTATAATAAATTTTATTTATTCTAATTATTTTACTAAAATTAAAATCATGAATTAATTTAAATACGACTGAAATTAAATTAAACTTTGTGGATTCAATTATAAATTTATATGAGCTTTAAATTTTAATTAAATTTGTATGTTTCCGGTTAGACTAGAAATACATTTTTATGTTTAAAATTAGTAAAGCATATGAATTTATTGGTTTAAGTGGGAGCCCCTTTTAGTCATAAACTCTTGATTAGGTCTACAAATCCTTAAGGTGAAAACAACTTGATTAGAATTAACAAGGACTGAATAATTGGTAGATTATTGGTGCCCTTGATTAATTGATGCAAATGTTTACGTGATGCATAATGTGTTTTACTAACCAGCTATGTGGGCCATTCATGTTAATGAATGGATGAATGGTATATATTGTATATGTACTGTTTTGCAGGTTATGACTAGTATGGCCCAAATAGGATTGAAAATATGGCCTGCGTACCATTAATTTGAATGTAATTGGTCTAAAGGACCAAAGTTGTTTTTCAATTCAAATATGGTCTGCGTACCATCAAATAGTTGTAATTAGTTTTAATTATAGCTTATTCTATTTGAACAAAATGGTGCCTCCCACGGAGATTTTCAAGACGGACTTTGAAGTTAAAGCTTCAAGATGAAGTCGGGCTATACTAGATCACATTTATCTTATGCATGTTTTAAGTTATTTATTGCTTTTAAATATGTCTTAAAATGCATGAGATCAAAAGCTTGATTATGTTGCATGATTAAGGATTTTAGTTCACTTAAAATCTAACCAACATAGTAAGAGCCTTAAGTTCCAAACTTAAAAATTGAGTTAAAAGGTGCCATGCCAAAATATACACTTGTTTGGATATCCTTTACATCAATCTAGTAATAGTTTTCGCTCAGCGAGGTGTTACTTATTGGTCCTAAAGGGGCAAGGTACAAAAATAATTGTGAGTACATGTTAGTTTTGGTGAAACTCAACGATATAAGTAAGGAGTCCTTTTATGTCGTGGCAAAATCGATAGGTTTACCTAATAAGTTCTTAGACGTACCTATCAACCAAGAATAGTTTCTAGACTATTAGCAAAAGGCTTTTGCTTACCTAAGATGTTTTAGGATTAAGTCGACAAACCGTGCTTAGTTCTTCAATGATTTTAGGATCTTGGAATCATTTTATTCACACCTGCCGGAACACATAATTCGAATAAAATGCTAATGACTTGTTTAAATTGCATGATTGCTTTCATTTTCAAGTTATTATTCATGATAAATGTTTAGACTTTGCATGCTTCAATGTATGTTTTAATTATTGTTTATAATTAAATATCTTGCACTGCAATAAATCATTTTAGAAAGGTAACAGTAAATTTCCTCGATTGGTAGTGAATTCAAGAACGATTCACGGAAATGAGAGAAAATGAGCAATTTAAAATGTACGTTTCATTTAGCGACTTTTATGGTTGTTTTCGAATATCAAAATCGAATGGCAAACCAATTGGTGCTTGTGAATTCAAAATACAATGTAGTTTTGAGATCATAAAGCATTGAGTTTAAACGCTCAGCCTTACCAATGGTTAACAACCTAAAATATTTTTTCCATTTAATTCTCGAATGAGTCTAGTCCCTAGACATTCGAGTAGATCGATGCTTAGAGAACTTTAGAAGCTTCTGGTAAGATCATCTAGTTGAAACTTAATATTCAACATAAATTAAATGGTAAGAACCTTGTTGGGGTGACATTGGACATGTCTAACAAGGTATAAAAGTCAACACTAAAGAATTCAATTCTTAAGACTATAAGAAAGGGTACAAGAAATAGGAAAACGAGGAACAAATGAAAGGAATTTACGATTCCGTTTCTACCTATAAGTTTATGTTTAAAGAGAAGTGACCTAGGAATCAAACTTCCTTGGTATCATATACCGCTTGAGGTTCTTACTTCGGTAATAACTCAAACAATGGAAGCTAGGATACACTAATGACCTACAAGTGGGAAATGAAGCATGGCAATGCTACATTAGTTGTAGGGTCATCTAGTTTGTTTTAAGTCCTTTCAAAGGCTGGAACTTAATGGCTATTTTGTTCCATAATCAACATACCTAAATTTCTGTTTTCAAACACAGAAAGACTCACATTCAAGAAAAACAAAACAATATTTGTTTGTTTATTTGAATGAAATGGTCAATTACAGGTTGAGCAATATGCTTGATTAAAACAAACAACTCTTTAAAGAACTTTACTAGGTTCAAATCAAACCCTTGATTTGAGTTCCACTAATCTTTGGCATTGTTGCTTAGACCATGTCAACAAGTTAACATTCACAAGCTCTATTTTAATGGACTTTTGAAAGTTGGTTGATTTCTAGATCAACTTAAGACAGGCTAGTCTTACTTGTTGAAAGTAACAAAGAATATGAACTATTGTTAGAACGCCTAGACGATAGAGTTCAAAGCTAAAAAAGGTTTTATGACTTAATTATTTCACATGGATTTGAGTGAATATAAGTTTATTTACTCAAATGTGATATAAGTTGAATCTGTTTGGCTAGTTCAAAAATTCAGAAGTATAAAATCCACTTGGCAAGAAATCATAAAGATCTAGGTTAGATCATGTTGATGATTACTTGAGACCAAATATGATCATCAATGATTGTGTGTTGTAATTTCACAATCTTGGTCCATAAGATATGGCATATCTTAGTTGGAATAATCGAAGTCAATTAGTACTTGATTCGATTAATGATGAATCATAAAGACTTTTCCTATAATTTCTAAAACAAAATGCTCAACTACCACCAAACTAAACCAAATTCGTCAAAGCTATTGAAAAGTAATTTCAGAATAACTTTTCATAAAATATATCTAGAGAGTTGCAAAACTCAGTGGGAGCTTAGTGTTTGTCATTCGACAAACTAAGGCCCAAGTATAGATATATGTTTCATTGTGATTTATTCAAATGAGACACAAGGGTATTGTTTCTACCACGAATTTTTGAGAACATAACGTTTGTTTGCTCGAAATGATGTCCTTTTGGAGATTCGTTTCCAAAATGACAAGTGGGAGAAAATAGACCTCGAAAGTCTTCGAGGCGAACAACAAACATAGACGGACATTCCGGAGGATTTTCGAAGTTCTTTAGAAAATCCGAACACGTATTCTTTAAGGACTTTAGAAGTGGCTTTAAAGAATAGACATCTCTTAGAAGAGTTTACAAGTGCTTCAAGGAGAACAGAATATTCAAAGGACTCTCAAAGTGCCTGTTGATATTCTATTGTTTGATACCCAAGTAGGCATAGAGTTCAGGTCAATGAAACTATGAGATTCTTCTATTAATAGTGAAGAAACCTACAACTTGCAGTCAAACTATTAATGAGTTTGTGACCTATAAGAAAGCTATGACGAAACCCAGATTCCCTAAAATGGTTAGAGGCCATATATAGACTCAAATGTTTTAGATGGTTAAAGGCCATAAAACATAACCAATGTTTTGTTGACAAAATTGAAATTTTGTTGATTTGCAAGAATAGTTTCACACCTATTGGTTGCAAGTTTGTTTTAAGGATAAAAACCATCAAACATGGAATTGTGTTCACACACAAATCTAGATTAGTTGCTAAAGGTTACAAGCAAATTCATGGCATGGATTGTGTTGAAACCTCATGCATAATCGTAATGCTCAAGTCTATAACTCAAGCAATGATTGCATATTGGTACATATGACAATTGGATGACAAAACGTATTCCTCAATCAAATGTTGGAAGAAAACTATGTACATGGCATGTCATAGGATTTGTGGATCCAAATAAATGCTTGAAAAGGAATGCTAACTTATGAAATCTAAGAACAGATATAAGCAAGCAATTGGGAATTGGAACTGTATTTTAGTGAAGCTAATAAGCATTTTAGTTTCATAAAATATACATGATTCTTATAGATATATAAGAAGTTTAGTGGGAGTACGTAAAACTTATTTGGTCCTATGTGTATCACACATATCTCTCTATTGTGAAATAACATTCAAATGCTAATGACTTAGGTTTGAAATTATTCATCAATAATGGACCATGGCGAAACTTAGTACATACTGGGTATTAAGATCTATTTACAAAGATCTTATAATATTGTTTTGGATTAAATAATGGCATTTACTAAATCAAACACGAAAGACTCCATTGGAGATATTCGACCCATATGAATAAATCTGAGTAAAGAATGTTTGAACTATGTATAAGCATTTACTAAGTTAAACATCAAAGGATCTAAGTGAGATTCTTAACCTATATTATATGTCAAAGAATTTAGCTGGATTCAGTATCTACTGAAACTAGATGAGCTAAAGTTACATGAATAGAATTCAATTGGGAATTATTCTGCAAAAGAATTTATCATGTATGATATAATATGAGGATCGCCAAAAACGTATCGTATGACTTTAGGCATGACGAACATATACCAATCTCTATTGATCTAAGTGAAGATCAACTAGATTGAGATCAAGAACACTTATGGTACTTGAAAAGGTACATAGGAATAGTTCTTGATTCAAGGAAATAAAGATATGCTAAATATTGATGCTACATGCATAAACACTGGCAAAGGATCAAGCAAGACCCTTTGGAGTTCACCATTGACAAGGACGAGCTAAAGAGCATCGTGTTTTGAAATGGCAACATGGATTGGAGACCATGAGTTGTTGCGTGGGAAATTAAATATTAATTTCTATGTTCTAAGATACAGATGGAAAGTCTTCCACATATCTGTGAACTGCTTGGATAAGTAAATCCAAACAAAGCATCACTAGCAACCTATACAGTTGAAGTGAAAGAACTTATTGCCTAAGAAGCAATAAAATAGGGTTGTTTATGTTAAAGAGTTCTTCAAAGAACTTGGGTGAGATCATATGTCTGCTGACTTGATGGTTCTTCAATGCAAAATGCGTAGAACCACTATCGAAGTAAGAAAGACTAGATCACATACTAAACAAACTCAAAAGATCTTATCATCATATCTCGAAGAACATTCGATGAAAAAGATATTAAGATTGGCAAAGCATGATAACTAAACCTATGCAACAAGTGAGAAGCAACACTCACATTGTAGCACTGGAAATCAAGCATAGCTTTGAATTCCATGAAATGTTTTAAAGATGGGTTAGAGGCCCATGGTTGTAAAACGTTGGGGTTGAACATTTATCATATATGAAATGTATTTTCATATTCCATTTAATCTTGGTTTAGTATTAAATGATGAGTCCCTTCAATTTGACGATAAATTCAAGATAGACTGTCAGGACCAGTCCTGTGACTAAGAAATGTCTATCAAGTGAACTTGAATGTCAAAGGTTGAAAATGGTCCCTAGTCGGAGTTTTCTATAAAATTGGACGCATAGAAAATGTTAGACGATTAGAATGCAAGATGACTAGTAGTTCTGTTTCTTGAACTATGTGGACATGGCAATGTCATAATCATTTGCATAGATACTTACTTTGGGAAGACTAGTATCGGAAAAGACCTATGAAACTTTACTGTAATAGATGAAAATCTATCATAAGTAAATTTCATTAAAATTATTAGACACTAAATCCTCAATACCTGAGTGATTTGAGATTACTTGTTTGAGAACTGGTTGCTTTGACGTTGACCAACCGTCGCACCGTAAAAGGAGGCTATAAAGGCAACGCTCAGGTAATCACCTATCAAACGAAGTCTAATCTCAAGATCGCAAGATTGGGATTGTCCTCCCATAAATCGGGATGAGATGCTTAAAAGTTGTACAAGGCCACTCGGAGAGCTAGAAACTGTGAAATGCATGGCCGTGCTCGGATGAATCATAGGCTATGATTATCTGTTTATTTGATCAGTTGAACTCTGAAACCGAGGAACACCTCTGGACATAATAAGGATGACAACTCTTACCTTATGTTCAAGAGCAAGCATCGAGCGACAAAGGAATTAGGAAATGCACACTTGTCCCTAAGGACAAGTGGGAGACTGAAGGAAATAATGCCCTTGGTCAAAGTATGCATTCAATGTTAAGTCTAATAAATGCGGTTCAGTATTAATTAACAAGTTAATAATTCAGTAAGATCAAGTGAGCTGAATGCCTAGCTAGAGGCCGCTTCAGTTCAAGTGGAATTAATGATATTAATCCACAGCTTACTCTTGACTGAACCCGTAGGGTCACACAAATAGTACGTAAACGGATCAAGTATTTAATGGCATTAAATACTCTATCTATGGATATTCGGAATCGACGGATCTTGGTTTCAGTGGGAGCTGAGATCGTCACAGGCAAGAAATGAATACTCCGGAAACGATGATATTACCGGAAACGGAAATATGGATCGTATCGGAAATGTAAATATTATCCAAGTCGTAGATGTTGCCGGAAACGGAAACATGGTACGTATCGGAAAATATTATCGGAAATGGAAATATTGCCGGAATCGGAAATATTGCCGGAAACGGAAATATTGTCAGAATCGGAAATATTATCGGAATCGGAAAATAATTCCGGAAACGGAAATATTAAATATTTGTTCAAAACGGAAATTAATTCCGGAATCGGAAATATTAAATATTGTTCGTATCGGAAATAAATTCCGGAATCGGGAATTTAATCGGAAGCGCGTCGTACGAATTAGCATCGGACGAGACTTGCTAGACGAAGGCCCAGCACGAAGCCAGGCCTACGCTCAGCAAGCCCAAGCGCCCAAAAACACGCTGCCAAGCCACGCCCGGTCCAGCGCAAGGCCAGGCCCAGCAATGGCCTTGGCGCGCGCGCGGGGCTGCGACGAGTGGGCTGGCGCTGTGCGTGGGCCGCAAGGCCTGCATGCGGTGCTAGCGTATCACTCGAAGTGTGTTACTCGAATCCTAAGGCTACCGGGATTTGTCATATGATTAAATCTAATCCTAAAAGATTTAGTTTATTTAATTAAAGTCCTAGTAGGATTATAATTAAATAAATTAGTATCCTAATAGGATTCCAAATCCTTTTCCATAACTCTATAAATAGGTGCCTAGGGTCACATATTTACATCGAGTATTCAAGTATTCAAAGTGATTTTTGAGAGCAAAAATTCAGTCATACAATTGCCTATAAAGTGCCGAAAATTCTAAGTACCTTAAGGGCGATCCTAGTTGGTCAAGCTTAAGGCGGATCCGGACGTGTTGTGGACTATCTACGGAGGGACGACACTTGGAGTCCTAAAGACTTGTTCTTGTTCGGTTCGGGCGCAGCTAGGGAAGGCACGCAACAAAGAGTATGCATCTAAACTATGCTAAATGATTATGTGTAAATAATATGCTTTCCTGGCTTTATGGTTTTTCCGCATGATTTATGAATTGTCATATGTATCATAACCTAACACATGCACCCCGACGACAGGGCGAAGACAACATTCATCACGAGTGCAGGAGTGTTCAACTACAAAATGATGCCCTTCGGCTTGAAAAATGCCGGCGCTACCTACCAGAGGCTAGTTGATCACGTCTTCGCCGACCAGAAAGGGAGGAACATCGAGGTCTATGTGGATGACTCCATCGTAAAAAGCATCAAGGAGGAAGACCATGTCAAGGACTTGGCCGAGACCTTCGGAAATCTGAGGAAATACAGCATGAAGCTGAACCCGAAAAAATGTGTCTTCGGGGTGAAGTCAGGGAAGTTCCTCGGATTCATGGTGAGCGAAAGAGGAATCGATGGGAACCCGGACAAAGTCCAAGCAGCATTGGATCTACCCGAGCCGAGGACCAAGAGAGACGTGCAGAGGCTAACCGGCAGGTTAGCCGCACTAACAAGGTTCATATCAAAAGCCTCGGACAAGGGAGCCCCTTTCTTCAAAGCGCTAAACCCAAAGAGCCTCCCCGGGGGAGAAGCAGAACCAATCAAGAAAAAGGGGGTCCCGAGGAAAGTGGACCCCGAGCTGATATGGGAGCAAGAGCAAAAAGAGGCTTTTCAACAGCTCAGAGCCCACCTAGCCCAACTGCCGACACTGGCCAGACCAAAGGAAGGGGAAACCCTATATCTATATGTCGCAGTCAGCCCTGGAACCGTCAGTGCAGTGCTTCTTCGGGAAGAAGAGAAGAAGCAACAGCCAATCTACTTCACCAGCCGAACACTCACAGGGGCCGAAACTCGGTACCCGCTCATCGAGAAAGTTGCATATGCAGTGGTGGTAGCTGCACGAAAACTGAGGCCATACTTCGACTCCCATCAGATCACAGTACTGACCGACCAACCACTCGAGAAAGTACTCGACAAAATAGAGAGGTCAGGAAGATTGGCTGCCTGGGCCTTCGAGCTATCAGAGTTCGGCATCAAATATCAGCCGAGGACAGCCATCAAGGCACAGGCACTGGCAGACTTCTTGGCCGAGTGCTCATACCAAGAAATGCTGGATGATACGAAAAGCACTTGGGAGGTCTTCACTGACGGATCTTCCACAGTAAACGGCTCAGGAGCAGGAGTTGTATTAATCCCCCCCAACAGGGAAAAGCATAGAGTATGCATTGAAGTTCGGATTCAAAGCAACTAACAACAAGGCCGAATATGAGGCCGCAATTGCAGGAATAAAGCTTTGCTTATCCCTGGAGGCCGAGCATGTTTGTCTCAAAACTGATTCCCAGCTTGTAGCCAACCAGATCCGAGGGGAGTATGAGGCCAAGTGGCCCAGCATGACAGCTTACTTAGCGAAAATTAAATCCTTAACGTCAAAGTTAAGATCCTTTGAAGTCATCCTCATGAAGGAAATAATGCCCTTGGTCCAAGTATGCATTCTATGTTAAGTCTAATAAGTGCGGTTCAGTATTAATTAACAAGTTAATAATTCAGTGAGATCAAGTGAGCTGAATGCCTAGCTAGAGGCCGCTTCAGTTCAAGTGGAATTAATGATATTAATCCACAGCTTACTCTTGACTGAACCCGTAGGGTCACACAAATAGTACGTAAACGGATCAAGTATTTAATGGCATTAAATACTCCATCTATGGATATTCGGAATCGACGGATCTTGGTTTCAGTGGGAGCTAAGGTCGTCACAGGCAAGAAATGAATGCTCCGGAAACGATGATATTGCTGGAAACGGAAATATGGATCGTATCGGAAATATAAATATTATCCAAGTCATAGATGTTGCCGGAAACGGAAACATGGTACGTATCGGAAAATATTATCGGAAATGGAAATATTGCCGGAATCGGAAATATTGCCGGAAACGGAAATATTGTCAGAATCGGAAATATTATCGGAATCGGAAAATAATTCCGGAAACGGAAATATTAAATATTTGTTCGAAACGGAAATTAATTCCGGAATCGGAAATATTAAATATTGTTCGTATCGGAAATGAATTCCGGAATCGGGAAATTAATCGGAAGCGTATCGTACGAATTAGCATCGGACGAGGCCTGCCAGACGAAGGCCCAGCACGAAGCCGAGCCATCTCCCAGCAAGCCAGCGCGCCACAACGCACCAGCCAAGGCTGCGCCAGGCCCACCGCAAGGCAGGCCCAGCGCGCGCCAACGCTGCGGCAGCGTGTGGGCCTCGTGGCAATGGGCTGCGAGCTCGCGGGCTGCGCGCGCGCGCATGGCGCCCCTCGTGGGCTGCTGTGCGTGCGTGTGTGTGTTTGTGTGCTATACGAATCCTAAAGCTATCAGGTTTCGACATATGATTAAATTCCTAAACCTAAAAGGATGAATTAATTAAATAAGAATTCTATTAGGATTCTAGTTTAATTAATTCGTATCCTAATAGGATTACAATTCCCTTTCCATACCTCTATAAATAAAGGCCTAGGGTCATTATTTTATATAGAGTATTCAAGTATTCAAAGTGATTTTTGAGAGCAAAAATAGAGTCATATAATTGCCTACATTAACCGAAAATTCTAAGTACCTTAAGGGCGATCCTAGTTGGTCAAGCTTAAGGCGGATCCGGACGTGCTGTGGACTATCTACGGAGGGACGACACTTGGAGTCCTAAAGACTTGTTCTTGTTCGGTTCGGGCGCAGCTAGGGAAGGCACGCAACAAAGTGTATGCATCTAAACTATGCTAAATGATTATGTGAATATAATATGCTTTCCTGGCTTTATGGTTTTTCCGCATGATTTATGAATTGTCATATGTATCATAACCTAACAGTGGTATCACGAGCCTCTTATTATTTTCATAATTTAAATTGCATGAACATGGTTAAATATTACAAATTTGCAAGAATTAAAAGGGGTGATTAATTTCCGTAATTGTTAATTAATTGCAAATTGCGTTTATTTAATTATACGTACGCAATTTTTCGGCAGTTTCTTCGTTACTCATCCAAATCGAGTGATTTTTGTGTCAATTCCGCATGTAAAAGGCATTCTAAAATTTTGACAAAAATAATCTTTTTCGGCCGAACCCAGAATTCTCAAATTCGAAACCTAACTATGACTTTTCGGAGGTTTTAGTTTTTCGAATACAAAATTTCGTAAATTTAAGATGTTAAATTAAATATTTGCGATTCTTGTTGATAAATCTTGAATTTTTGGTTGACCTACTGTATATGTTTAACAAGTTTGAATGCCTAGCCTTGTTAATTATGCAATCTAATTTGTAATTATGATTAATTTGTTGAAAATTGGAATAATTTAGAATTAATTTGATTTTCATAATTAGTTATAATTTAATTAGATACCTATGATTAAAAACCACCATAAAAATTGTAAATTTATGTTAAATTTTAAATTTTTATGACCTAGACTTGAATCCATGTTAATCGGAAATCAATTGAATAATAAATTTTCGATTTTTCGCCCTAAAATTATGAAATCAATATTATTTATAAATTTGTCATTAATTTTGAATATAAATTTTAAATTTTTATGCGATTCGCTCATATAACTTGCACGCACAAAGCAATGGACGCTACGTGTTACCCTTAAGGGGTGTTGTATAGTGCGGGCATGTGACGACGAGCAAGGGAGCTCGTCGCCCATGCGGTACGAATGCAGCGAGCAAGGGCATGGTGCACGAGCACAAGGCAGCAGCCCTGCCTTGTGTCGTGGGCTGTGAGCAATGGGCGTGTGGGCAGGGGCGAGAGCAAGGCACGAGCAGTCGCGTGTGGGCAGCAAGCGTGCTGCGCCACAGCGCGCACTGCCTCGCGCAAGCATGCGGAGCCTCGCGCGCAGCGAGCGCAAGCTCGCGTGCCACGAGCGCTACGCACAGCGTCGATGGCTCGCGCGCAGCAAGCGTCAGCTCGCATACTGCTGCCTCGTGCGATGAGCGCAAGCTCGCATGCGGGAAAGGCAGGCGCGCAGCGAGCGATGGCTCGCATGGATCGAGCGCTGGCAAGCGAGCGCAGCGAGCGATGGCTCGCGTGCATCGAGCGCTGGCGCGCGCAGTGAGCACCAGCTCGCGTGTTCGATTGATGCCTTGCGATGGTGAGCAGCAGCGATGCGACGCAGCGCATGGGCTGCGCGCACATGGCCAGCGATGGCTGTGTGCGTGTGGCCCATGGGGGTGCGTTGCGTGGGATTGTTGCGTTGCGATTAGATCGTTTTGAAATTTTAATTTGAAATTTTCAGTTTACGTAATTTTAATTAATTTTAAAATTAATAATTTAAATTAATTTCTTGGATTTTAATTTTGAATAATGCAATTATAATAAATTTTATTTATTCTTTTACTAAAATTAAAATCATGAATTAATTTAAATACGACTGAAATTAAATCAAACTTTTTGGATTCAATTATAAATTTTTATGAGCTTTAAATTTTAATTAAATTTGTATGTTTCCGGTTAGACTAGAAATACATTTTTATGTTTAAAATTAGTAAAGCATATGAATTTATTGGTTTAAGTGGGAGCCCTTTTTAGTCATAAACTCTTGATTAGGTCTACAAATCCTTAAGGTTAAAACAACTTGATTAGAATTAATAAGGACTGAATAATTTGTAGATTATTGGTGCCCTTGATTAATTGCTGCAAATGTTTATGTGATGCATAATGTGTTTTATTAACCAGCTATGTGGGCCATTCATGATAATGAATGGGTGAATGGTATATATTGTATATGTACTGTTTTGCAGGTTATGAAGTGACTAGTATGGCCCAAATAGGATAGAAAATATGGTCTGCGAACCATTAATTTGAATGTAATTGGTCTAAAGTACCAAAGTTGTTTTTCAATTCAAATATGGTCTGCGTACCATCAAATAGTTGTAATTAGTTTTAATTATAGCTTATCCTATTTGAAGAAAATGGTGCCTCCCACGGAGATTTTCAAGACGGACTTTGAAGTTAAAACTTCAAGATGAAGTCGGGCCATACTAGATCACATTTATCTTATGCATGTTTTAAGTTATTTATTGCTTTTAAATATGTCTTAAAATGCATGAGATCAAAGCTTGATTATGTTGCATGATTAAGGATTTTAGTTCACTTAAAATCTAACCAACATAGTAAGAGCCTTAAGTTCCAAACTTAAAAAATTGAGTTAAAAGGTGCCATGCCAAAATATACACTTGCTTGGATATCCTTTACATCAATCTAGTAATAGTTTTCGCTCAGCGAGGTGTTACTTATTGGTCCTAAAGGGGCAAGGTACACAAATAATTGTGAGTACATGTTAGTTTTGGTGAAACTCAACGATATAAGTAAGGAGTCCTTTTATGTCGTTGCAAAATCGATAGGTTTACCTAATAAGTTCTTAGACGTACCTATCAACCAAGAATAGTTTCTAGACTATTAGCAAAAGGCTTTTGCTTACCTAAAATGTTTTAGAATTGAGTCGACAAACTGTGCTTAATTCTTCAATGGTTTTAGGGTCTTGGAATCATTTTATTCACACCTGCCGGAACACATAATTCGAATAAAGTACTAATGACTTGTTTAAATTGCATGATTGCTTTCATTTTCAAGTTATTATTCATGATAAATGTTTAGACTTTGCATGCTTCAATGTATGTTTTAATTATTGTTTATAATTAAATATCTTGCACTGCAATAAATCATTTTAGAAAGGTAACAGTAAATTTCCTCGATTGGTAGTGAATCCAAGAACGATTTACGGAAATGAGAGAAAGTGAGCAATTTAAAATGTACGTTTCTTATAGCGACTTTTATGGCTGTTTTCGAACATCAAAGTCGAATGGCAAACCAATTGGTTCTTGTGAATTCAAAATACACTGTAGTTTTGAGATCATAAAGCATTGAGTTTAATACGCTCAGCTTTACCAATGGTTAACAACCTAATATCTTTGTCCATTTAATTCTCGAATGAGTCTAGTCCCTAGACATTCGAATAGATCGATGCTTAGAGAACTTTAGAAGCTTCTGGTAAGATCATCTAGTTGAAACTTAATATTCAACATAAATTAAATGGTAAGAACCTTGTTGGGGTGACATTGGACATGTCTAACAAAGTATAAAAGTCAACACTATAGAATTCAATTCTTAAGACTATAAGAAAGGGTACAAGAAATAGGAAAACAAGGAGCAAATGAAAGGAATTTACGATTCCGTTTCTACCTATAAGTTTATGTTTAAAGAGAAGTGACCTAGCAATCAAACTTCCTTGGTATCATATACCACTTGAGGTTCTTACTTCGGTAATAACTCAAACAATGGAAGCTAGGCTACACTAATGACCTACAAGTGGGAAATGAAGCATGGCAATGCTACATTAGTTGTAGGGTCATCTAGTTTGTTTTAAGTCCTTTCAAAGGCTGGAACTTAATGGATATTTTGTTCCATAATCAGCATACCTAAATTTATGTTTCAAACACAGAAAGACTCACATTCAGAAGAACAAAAACAATGTTTGTTTGTTTATTTGAATGAAATGGTCAATTACAGGTTGAGTCAATATGCTTGATTAAAACAAACAACTCTTTAAAGAACTTTACTAAGTTCAAATCAACCCCTTGATTTGAGTTCCACTAATCTTTGGCATTGTTGCTTAGACCATATAAACAAGTTAACATTCAAAAGCTCTATTTTGATGGACTTTTGAAAGTTGATTGATTTCTAGATCAATTTAAGACAACTGGTCTTACTTGTTGAAAGTAACAAAAGATATGAACTATTGTTAGAACGCCTAGACAATAGAGTTCAAAGCTAAAGAAAGATTTTATGACTTTATGGATTTGAGTGAATATAGGTTTATTTACTCAAATGTGATATAAGTTGAATCTGTTTGGCTAGTTCAAAGATTCAGAAGTATAAAATCCACTTGGCAAGAAATCATAAAGATCTAGGTTAGATCATGTTGATGATTACTTGAGACCAAATATGATCATCAATGATTGTGTGTTGTAATTTCACAATCTTGGTCCATAAGATATGGCATATCTTAGTTGGAATAATCGAAGTCGATTAGTACTTGATTCGATCAATGATGAATCATAAAGACTTTTCCTATAATTTCTAAAACAAAATGCTCAACTACCACCAAACTAAACCAAATTCGTCAAAGCTATTGAAAAGTAATTTCAGAATATCTTTTCACAATATATCTAAAGAGTTCCTAAACTCAGTGGGAGCTTAGTGTTTGTTATTCAACAAACTAAGGCCCAAGTATAGATATATGTTTCATTGTGATTTATTCAAATGAGACACAAGGGTATTGTTTCTACCACGAATTTTTGAGAACATAATGTTTGTTTGCTCGAAATAATGTCCTTTTGGAGATTCGTTTCCAAAATGACAAGTGGGAGAAAATAGACCTCGAAAGTCTTCGAGGCGAACAACAAACATAAACGGACATTCCGGAGGCTTTTCGAAGTGCTTCAGAAAAACCGAACTTATTCTTTAAGGACTTTAGAAGTGGCTTTAAAGAATAGACATCTCTTAGAAGACTTTACAAGTGCTTCAAAGAGAATAGAATATTCAAAGGACTCTCAAAGTGCCTGTTGATATTCTATTGTTTGATGTTCTATACCCAAGTAGGCATAGAGTTCAAATCACTGAAACTATGAGATTCTTCTATTAGATAGTGAAGAAACATGGAGTTCAGGTCACTGAAACTATGCAATTCTTCTATTAGATAGTGAAGAAACCTACAACTTACAGTCAAACTATTATCATGAAGATTAATGAGTTTGTGACCTGTAAGAAAGCTATGACGAAACCCAGATTCCCTAAAAAGGTTAGAGGCCTTATATAGACTCAAATGTTTTAAATGGTTAGAGGCCATAAAACATACTCAATGTTTTGATGACAAAATTGAAATTTTGTTAATTTGCAAGAATAGTTTCACACCTATTGGTTGCAAGTTTGTTTTAAGGATAAAAACCATCAAACATGAAATTGTGTTCACACACAAAGCTAGATTAGTTGCTAAAGGTTACAAGCAAATTCATGGCATGGATTGTGTTGAAACCTTATGCATAATCTTAATGCTCAAGTCTATAAATCAAGCAATAATTACATATTGGTACATATGACAATTGGATAACAAAACGTATTCCTCAGTCAAATGTTGGAAGAAAACTATGTACATGACATGTCATAGCATTTGTGGATCCAAATAATGCTTGAAATGAATGCTAGCTAAAGAAATCTAAGTACAGATTTAGGCAAGCAATTGGGAATCGGAATTGTATTTTAGTGAAGCTAATAAGTATTTTAGTTTCATAAAATGTACATGATGCTTATAGATATATAAGAAGTTTAGTGGGAGTACATAAAACTCAATTGGTCCTATGTGTATCACACACATATCTCTCTATTGTGAAATAACATTCAAATGCTAATAACTTAGATTTGAAATTATTCATCAATGATGGACCAAGGCGAAACTTAGTACATACTGGGTATTAAGATCTATTTACAAAGATCTTATAATATTGTTTTGGATTAAGTAATGGCATTTACTAAATCAAACAAGAAATACTCATTGGAGATATTCGACCCATATGAATAAATCTAAGTAAAGAATGTTTGAACTATGTATAAGCATTTACTATTAAACATCAAAGGATCTAAGTGAGATTCTTAACCTATATTATATGTCAAAGAATTTAGCTGGATTCAGTATCTACTGAAATTGAATGAGCTAAAGTTACATGAATAGAATTCAATTGGGAATTATTCTGCAAAAGAATTTATCATGTATGATATAATATGAGGATCGCCAAAAACGTATCGTATGACTTTAGATATGACGAACATATACCAATCTCTATTGATCTAAGTGAAGATCAACTAGATTGAAATCAAGAAAAACTTATGGTACTTGAAAAGGCACATAGGATTAGTTATTGATTCAAGGAAATAAAGATATGCTAAATATTGATGCTACACGCATAAACACTGGCAAAGGATCAAGCTGGACCCTTTGGAGTTAACCATTGATAAGGACGAGCTATAGAGCATCGTGTTTTGAAATGGCAACATGGATTGAAGACCATGAGTCGTTGCGTGGGAAATTAAATATTAAATTCTATGTTCTAAGATACAGCTGGAAAGTCTTCCACGTATCTGTGAACTGCCTGGATAATTACATCCAACCAAAGCATCACTATCAACCTATACAGTTGAAGTAAAAGTAATTATTGCCTAAGAAGCAATGAAACAGGGTTGTTTAAGTTAAAGAGTTCTTCACTGAACTTGTGTAGATCACATGTCTGCTGACTTGATGGTTCTTCATTGCAAAATGCGTAGAACCACTCTTGTAGCTAGAAAGAATAGATCACAAACTAAACACACTCAAAAGATATTATCATCTTATCTCGAAAAAGACATTCGATGAAAAAGATATTAAGATTGGCAAAGCATGATAACTAAACCTATGCAACAAGTGAGAAGCAACAATCACATTGTAGCACTGGAAATCAAGCGTAGCTTTGAATTCCATGAACTGTTTTAAAGATGGGTTTGAGGCCCATGGTTGTAAAACATTGGGGTTAAACATTTATCATATATGAAATGTATTTTCATATTCCATTTAATCTTGATTTAGTATTAAATGATGAGTCCCTTCAAATTTGACGAAATATTCAAGATAGACTGTCAGGACCAGTCCTGTGACTAAGAAATGTCTATCAAGTGAACTTGAATGTCAAAGGTTGAAAATGGTCCCTAGTCGGAGTTTTCTATAAAATTGGACGCATAGAAAACGTTAGACGATTAGAATGCAAGATGACTAGTAGTTCTGTTTCTTGAACTATGTGGACATGGCAATGTCATAATCATTTGCATAGATACTTACTTTGGGAAGACTAGTATCGGACAAGACCTATGAAACTTTACTGTAAGAGATGAAAATCTGTCATAAGTAAATTTCATTAAAATTATTAGACACTAAATCCTCAATACCTGAGTGATTTGAGATTACTTGTTTGAGAACTGGTTGCTTTGACGTTGACCAACCGTCGCACCGTAAAAGGAGGCTATAAAGGCAACGCTCAGGTAATCACCTATCAAACGAAGTCTAATCTCAAGATCGCAAGATTGGGATTTTCCTCCCATAAATCGGGATGAGATGCTTAAAAGTTGTACAAGGCCACTCGGAGAGCTAGAAACTGTGAAATGCATGGCCGTGCTCGGATGAATCATAGGCTATGATTATCTGTTTATTTGATCAGTTGAACTCTGAAACCGAGGAACACCTCTGGACATAATAAGGATGACAACTCTTACCTTATGTTCAAGAGCAAGCATCGAGCGACAAAGGAATTAGGAAATGCACACTTGTCCCTAAGGACAAGTGGGAGACTGAAGGAAATAATGCCCTTGGTCCAAGTATGCATTCTATGTTAAGTTTAATAAGTGCGGTTCAGTATTAATTAACAAGTTAATAATTAAGTGAGATCAAGTGAGCTGAATGCCTAGCTAGAGGCCGCTTCAGTTCAAGTGGAATTAATGATATTAATCCACAGCTTACTCTTGACTGAACCCGTAGGGTCACACAAATAGTACGTAAACGGATCAAGTATTTAATGGCATTAAATACTCCATCTATGGATATTCGGAATCGACGGATCTTGGTTTCAGTGGGAGCTGAGATCGTCACAGGCAAGAAATGAATGCTCCGGAAACGATGATATTGCCGGAAACGGAAATATGGATCGTATCGGAAATATAAATATTATCCAAGTCATAGATGTTGCCGGAAACGGAAACATGGTACGTATCGGAAAATATTATCGGAAATGGAAATATTGCCGGAATCGTAAATATTGCCGGAAACGGAAATATTGTCAGAATCGGAAATATTATCGGAATCGGAAAATAATTCCGGAAACGGAAATATTAAATATTTGTTCGAAACGGAAATTAATTCCGAAATCGGAAATATTAAATATTGTTCGTATCGGAAATGAATTCCGGAATCGGGAAATTAATCGGAAGCGTATCGTACGAATTAACATCGGACGAGGCCTGCCAGACGAAGGCCCAGCACGAAGCCGAGCCATCGCGCAGCAAGCCAGCGCGCCACAACGCACCAGCCAAGGCTGCGCCAGGCCCACCGCAAGGCAGGCCCAGCGCGTGCCAACGCTGCGGCAGCGTGTGGGCCTCGTGGCAATGGGCTGCGAGCTCGCGGGCTGCGCGCGCGCGCATGGCGCCCCTCGTGGGCTGCTGTGTGTGCGTGTGTGTGTTTGTGTGCTATACGAATCCTAAAGCTATCAGGTTTCGACATATGATTAAATTCCTAAACCTAAAAGGATGAATTAATTAAATAAGAATTCTATTAGGATTCTAGTTTAATTAATTCGTATCCTAATAGGATTACAATTCCCTTTCCATACCTCTATAAATAAAGGCCTAGGGTCATTATTTTATATAGAGTATTCAAGTATTCAAAGTGATTTTTGAGAGCAAAAATTCAGTCATATAATTGCCTACATTAACCGAAAATTCTAAGTACCTTAAGGGCGATCCTAGTTGGTCAAGCTTAAGGCGGATCCGGACGTGCTGTGGACTATCTACGGAGGGACGACACTTGGAGTCCTAAAGACTTGTTCTTGTTCGGTTCGGGCGCAGCTAGGGAAGGCACGCAACAAAGTGTATGCATCTAAACTATGCTAAATGATTATGTGAATATAATATGCTTTCCTGGCTTTATGGTTTTCCGCATGATTTATGAATTGTCATATGTATCATAACCTAACACCTCATTCCCCGAGGACAAAACACGCAAGCTGACGCACTGTCAAAACTCAGCTCAACACTCATCGACCTAAACAGGTCGGTCCACGTGGAGGTTCACCAAGAGAGAAGCATTGACTTGCCACCCCCCACAGTATGTAGTTTACGTACCGAACCTAGCTGGATGGACGCAGTAATTGCATACAAAGAAAGGGGAGAACTTCCCGAAGATAAGCTACAGGCGAGAAAGCTGAAGAGATTCAACAAGTGGTTCATCATCGACGCCGAAGGAGAGCTCACGAGGAAATCATTCTCCGCTCCACTGCTAAAATGTGTGGGTCCAACCGACGCTGACTATATCCTAAGGGAAATCCACCTCGGAATATGCGGAAACCACATCGGAGGCAGGACATTGGCACACAAAGCCCTTCGGGCCGGATACTGGTGGCCCACTATGGTTTCCGAAGCAAAGCAGATGGCAAGGAAATGCGAGAAATGCCAAAAGTTCTCACCAGCTTTCCATCAACCAGCTCAAACTCTACAATCAACACTATATCCCTTACCATTCGCACAGTGGAGGTTAGACATCATTGGTCCCTTCCCCTCAGCTACGAACCAGAAGAAGTGGCTGATTGTAGGAGTCGACTATTTTAGCAAATGGATCGAAGCCGAAGCTGTCTCCTCCATCACCGAACCTCGAGTCCGCAAGTTCATATGGCAGAACATCATCACAAGGTTCGGCATACCAAGACTAATGGTCTTCGACCACGGGAAACAGTTCGACAAAAATGGTGCAAACAATTCGGCATACACCTAGCTTACTCGGCAGTTTGCCACCCACAAAGCAACGGGCAAGCTGAAGCTGCAAACAAACTCATCCTCAACGCACTCAAGAAAAGAGTCGAGGATGACAAAAACGAGTGGTTAGAAGAGCTACCCGGAACGTTATGGTCCCTTCGGACCACCGAGAAAGAAGCTACTGGGCAAACACCGTTCCACCTAGTATACGGATCCGAGGCTGTCATCCCTGTGGAAATCGGAACAGAAAGCTTGAGGATCCAGGCATACAACAGATATGATGGACTCCAAGGAGAAAGCAACGATCAACTTCTGTCTAAAGCTCTTGACCTACTAGATGAAGCTCGGAACGATGCAAGGACACTCAACGCAGCTTATTTGCAGAGGGTCAACAAGCATTACAATCTAAGAGTCAACGCCAGACCCCTAAAAGTCGGCGATCTAGTACTTAGAAACGCCGCCTCGGTTCAGAAAGGACGGATCCATGGCAAACTCTCAGCCACCTGGGAAGGACCATACATCATCCATTCTGAAAAAAGGCCAGGCACTTTTATGCTGAAACAGTTAGATGGAACAATCTTGAAGAACCATTGGAATACCGATGTTCTCAAGAAATATTTTGTATGACCTCTCTGTAAGCCAAGTAAGTTGTTTAATGAGAAGAGGAAAGCCTTTTGTGGCACCATGCGTTTCATTAAACCTATCTCTATATTTTAAAATTCATTGTCCTTTTATATGCATGCTGCCTCGGATCTGATCAATCCGAGACTAAAAACAGGTTGACTTTTCTCATTCCTTGATAAAATGCAAGAAATGACCAAATCACGCACTTCGGGGAATCATCCAGAATCCTCGGATTCGCGATACCTCGATAAAACTTGTTCGCAACAAACAGTCGCTCAAATCAAGTTATAAAACTTCGGCTCAGATCCACGGATCGCCAAAGTCATAACTAAGAGGCAGACTAGCGATCTCTTGCCCAGGTTTCCGAACCACAAGAGATCGGAAGAACAATTCGGACCTCTTAGCAGATCGACGGATCTGAAGAGTCTGAAAATTAAAGAGTCTCTTAGCAGATCTACGGATTTGAAGAAGTCGCAAAATTAAAGAGTCTCTTAGCAGATCTACGGATTTGAAGAACTCGTAAAATTAAAGAGTCTCTTAGCAGATCTACGGATTTGAAGAACTCACAGAAATCATAGGATTTCTCAACAAGTCCACAAAGAAAAGAAAAGCTCGAGAATTACATATTCAAAGGCAGACTTAAAACTTCGGAAAGTGCAAAAAGTTGAAAAGAAGCAGCCAAGTAACGAACATTCATTTTTTATTCAATATTCGGGGGAAGTACAAATACATCAAACAACTCGGGACACACCCGAGGACCCTCAAAAATTGAAAACAAAATGAAACAGTTAAAATCGGCAGCCATCAACAGACAATACCGGCCTACCGAAGTACTAAAAGGCAAAAAGAAACAAGTACAACGCAGCGCCGAGGCAAGCACACATTCGGAAGTCCTCAACTGGAACCGACCGACTCTGAAGAAGACGACTGCCCGAATCCCTAACTCTTGTGGTGTCCTTCGAAGAACCCCCAGCAGTAGTGTCACCTTCGGAAATCGCCTTCTAGGCCCGAGCCTCCGCAAGAGCAGCTTGGCGTTCAGCTTCAGCTTCGTCTCGATCAGCCTGGCATTCCACCAAGTGATCCTGGGCCCGCATCCAGAGAGGAACTTTCTCATTCCAAGGGAAATGAGGCATGTGCTTCGCAAACATACGCCGAGCACCCAGGATACCATTCCAATACTGCTCTCTACACTGATCAGCAGTATAGAGGTCAGCTCGGTCTTGCTCCAGCTTCCGAATGGTCTCATCCTTCTCTCGGATCTTCACCTGAAGAACAGGCACCTTGTCAGCTTGATTCTGAATCATCTCCCGATTCTTGACAAACTGCTGAAGCCTCGCCTCCGCATCCTTGCTCTCCTTATCAGCCGCCTCAAATTTAGACGTCATCTCCTTGAGAAGTCTGTCTTTTTCTTCAAGTTCGCTCGCAAACTTGGCGGCCATATCCTTCTTCTCCTTGTCGAAGGAAGCTATTTTTTCAGCATCCTCTTCGACTCGGAAGGTGAGCTTACCAACTTCGGTCCCGATCTCCTCAGCAATAGCTCTAGCCTCGCGACTGTACTTAAGATACAGTTGCTTGACTTCCACAAGCTTGGAGAAGAGCTGCCCAGCCTTCTGGTCCAAGATAGGAATATCACGAGCATAAGCCTCCTGATATTTCTTCAGTTGTCTCTCCTCAACCGAGCTGCACTCGGAAGCGAACGAGGACCAGAAGACAGCCTAGGAGCGAAGAAAAGATAAGGAAAAGTAGGAAAAGAATAAAATAGAGAGACAAATCAAAAAGAAATCCAACACTTACCTCATTCAGGTAGTACTTGGCCATCATAGCCGGATTCCTCTCTTCAGCTCCAGGAACCCTCCACTGCGGATTGGCCCGAAGTAGGTTCTCCCGAGCAGCTTCGGGACCCACTAAAGAACCCACGTGAGCCAGGGGATTCTCCCCCAAAACCGGAGCCCTAGAAAAACGAGCCATCGCCTCCCTTACTTCCTCGGGGATTCGTTTCAGCGGAACATCCGAGCAAGGGTCAGCATGGATCAACCTATCCAGGGCCGAGGTCGAAGTAGAACCCAAAGTTGAGTGGCGCCTCTTCCTCGTCAGACCCTGTTCGGGCTGCTCTTCCTCAGTAGAAGGGACATTCTTCTCATCCTCGGGAATCTCAACATCAAGGCCCGTAAGATCCACCATCTCCTTATCTGGACTTCTCTCTCTTTCGAGAGGAACGTCAGCAGATTCCTCTTTCTCCTCGGCCACGATAGGGACATCCGAGCCAGGAACAGAGTCGGTCTCGATCGCCTCCACCACCTTGGTGATATCCTGGATCTCGACCCCTAAAGCAGTAGACGGCTTCAGCGGGGAGGGGATGGTATCTTCCTCAGCCAACGGTTGATCCACGGGCGGCGGTTCCGCAACCACCACACTCTTTAACTTCTGCCCTGGCAAGGGCATGAAGTGAAGAAGGTTCTTAGGAGGAGGCATGTCTTCCAAAGCCGTTTCCTACAAAACAAGCATTCAAAGATCAGCTTCGGAAAAGAAAAAGACGGACTACAAGAAAGCTCCTAGGTCAGAGCAAATACCTTTTCCGATGACTGAGAAACCTTCGCCTTCTTCGGATGCGCAGAAGACTTCAGAAGAGTGCTACCCTTCCTTTTCCTTTGATCCTAAGAAAAGGAGACCAAGGATCAATAAATTCAGAGGAAGACAAAAGAGGAAATAAAGAAAAAAGGCGAAGTACCCGGTTCCTAGATAAAGAGATATCTATCCGAGCCGGGGATGAAACCGAAAGAACGGCGCGCGGCACAGCGTCATTCCCAGGACCCTAAAAAGATGGTCCAGGACCAAGACGTTAGCCGACGGCCAACCAAAGAAGAAGTAAAGACAAATAAAAACCGAGCCGATAGAAACACTCACTAGATCCGAAGTTGTCCTTAAAAGAGGAAGCACGACCTTCACTGGAACAGCTTCGGGAGAGGAGGCAGAATCCCACGGATCGGCTCGAACTTCGGATATTCGAGCAACACCCGAAGGAGACAACACGTAATCCTTCAGACGAGGATTACGAGGATTCTCTTTCCCGAACTTATAATCAGGAGCCGAGTCGTGAATAGTTCGCAGATCCAAAGAAATGCCCAAAATCTCAGGATCAAGACAGCTAAAGCCGTACTCTGCAAAAACAAATTACAAAACGAATCAATAAAACGAAGGGAAAAGAGGAGGACAAACTCACTGAAACACGGTCCCAGCCAAAAGACACCTACCCCTGTCAAAAATCCTGCTGAGACCGGCGACAGCAAGAATGTCCTCCCGCAAGATGTAGTTAAGGTTCGGGAGCCAGCTAGACGGCAGTTTATAGTTATCCTCCCGAGCCAAAAACCACTGGAGGAGATCCACGTAGTGCTGATGGTTCCGATCCGGAGCAGCCACCCCCACCATATCAGGATCAGGCCTCACGAACCACTTTGGAGGGCGATAGAAATTGGGGTGCTTCGGATCTGTCGGCACGCGAACAAGCAACCACTCCCTCTTCCATTTATGGTCGGAGCTGAGGTAAGGGTATGCCGTAATGTAGTTCGGCTCCCCTCTCCTTCGGGACTTTTTTTTGATGATGGTCCACCAACCATACCCATCACCCTTGGAAGCATGATTGAGAGACAGATCATGGAGATCCCTAAAAACGGAGACAGAACAGGGAAAGTTAACGAAGTCGCACACCCATCTAAATCCGATGATGTGCCTCATAGACTTGGGTGTAAGTTGGGCCAAACTGATGTTGTACGACACCAGGAGCTCAGAAATGAACGGATCCAAGGGAAAGCGGAGGCCATTCTCCAAGTGATGAGTGTACACAGAGATGAACCCCTTCAGCGGATGAGTCACCCGAGGACGCTCCTGATCGGGAAGTTCACACCAGTACCCCAAGGCATGCTGGATTCCGTATAGCTCCTCGGCCTTCCGATGATAGTTCCCCAGCTTCGCCTCCACTAACCAGTCACCACTGACTGATTTCTCCAACGGACCATCAATCTTGGTGGTCTCATGCAAAATCGGAGCATACTTACCCTTCGGATCAGCTTCAGTCCAATGAACTGGAAACTCAGGGTAAGGACGGCGGACACCCGAAGAACCAACCTTCTTACCAGAAGCAGCGCGTTCAGACACACCAGACCCTCCAACATCGTCATCTTTGGAGGCGTCCCAACCAGTCGAGCGTTTCTCCACCGGCTTCTCCGAAGGCCAGCCCTTCGAAGTTTTCTGTACCCTTCCCGATGGCACATCCTCCCTCTCACTAGAAGAGCCAACGACGAACTTACTTTTGCCCTTATTCTTCGCCATGGTTGCAAATTCTCGGTCTAGGGTTTAGATTGAGGAGTAGAGGAAAGAACGAAAAAGTAAGGAAAATTCAGAAACAAGTTACCTTTTTCCGAAGCGGAATTCGCCGACAAAGAGAACGACACAAGTTCCCGAAGTTAAAAGCTGACTGAATTCCGTAGATCTCAAGAAACTCGAAAACTGCGATCGCCGGAAAAAGAGAGGAAGTTTGTGTAAAAGAGAGAGAAAGTAAAGGTTTGAAGGAAGCTTTGCGCCCAGTATTTTTAGGGAAAAAAAGCGCACCAACTTCTTTTCAACCCACGATCTCCATGACACAATACAAGTCCCAACACTTGTCATCAATGCAAATCATCCCTTTTCAAAAAAGAGAGGGAACTTTTGGACTTCTGACAGCTGGAAACCCACCCATTTAATTCTAAATGGACCGGGTCTGGGGCGCATGTTGTTTGGGCTCCCAATTGATATTCAATTGGGCCACTAAGTCCAAAGCCCAATAGCTCTAAACAACAGCATCAAACCTACCACAATGGCTATCCAACCATCCATTAAGGCCCAAGGCCCAATAGCAATAAATGACCTATGGGCATTTATTATGCAAACACTATAAATAGGCCGCCAAGGCTCACACCTCAAGGTACGTCCAATTTATCGCCTTAAGACTACTCTTCTAGAGAACTTCTCTCTAGAATCCGAGCATCGTTCTTACTTAGGCATCGGAGGGGCTTTCCTCGGAAACACCCCCGAGGCTAGTGACTTTACTCTTGTGCAGGTGAATTCGGACTCGACTCATTCAAGCAAGCAAGATCTTCAACACATACGAAAGGGCCTTCATTCGAAGCCCATTGTTTCCACCTTTACAACACCGGAACACAAGGTTTGTGTTCTCAACGGTATTCGAGTGTTGGTTACTTTTCTGTTTCGATGTACGCTCGGGTTTGTCTTTATTGTGTTAGGATGGTTATGTTGTCGACGAGGCTGTGCTCGGGGGAGCAAGGCCGGTGTGTTACTTGCTGTCCTTAGAACCGTTTCGCCAAGTACTCGGCATCGGGTGTGCTGTGACTATCGAGTATAGCAAGCCTTGTGCTCATGTACAGACGACGAGGGGTTATGATGCATAGTATGTATGCGTGAGGTACTAGGGTGAGAGTCGATCTTGTGCATGTTTGCGTGACTTCGTGAGTTGCTTGTTGTTGAGGATATTTGTTGCTACGCGTATCGTTCCTATCATGCGTTGACTTTCGATTACTATCTTTTTGTATGGTATTTTGTGTACTATGTTGTTGATGTTAGTTATCTATTATATTTTGATTTTAAGTAGTGTTTTATTCTTATGAGCTTGCAACACCTATTTAACTTACGATGTTAGTCACTAATTACTATTATTTATTTATTTTTAAATGGTGATATGCATACATATGTCTATATTCTAAATTAATTATCTTATCAACTATCTTTCTTTGATCAATATATTTATAGGAATGGAATCCGTGAACCCCTTTACAATAATTTTGGATTTTTGGGTGTGAGATCTTAAATGGCATTCCTAATATTGTAATATTTTTAATGGCATATATTTATCTCCAAGTTTCTTTTGTGGAATTTATGGATGATTTGAAGTTTGAAGTATTTGAATCAAGGGTTGATGATCCCTATTTGATTCTGCAGTTGTTTTTAAGGGTTGATGATCTCTAAATGTATTTTTAATAATTTTAAGAAATATATTTTCAATGTTTTCTGTTTTGTGAGCGAAAGACAATCATTGGGCTGCGGATTCGATGATTGGAACATGCCAACTACTTGGGCTGCGGATTCGAGTAGTATTTACACGGGTTAATTGTTGTCGTCCGAGGTTAGTGTAAGTCTCGTATGCATCTATCCATTCTCAGACACAGATGGTTGCGGATCGTATGGAGGTTCGCCCTGACAAACCTTGTGAGGTGGGCTGCGGATTCATCGGCGTTCATATTCTATATGCTTACCTCATGAACTATTTTATATGCTGAAGAAATTATTCAAGGACCTATTCATGCTCTATATGCTATATGCTTACCTAAAGTTCAAGGATCTATAAAAGGCTCCATGAACTATTTGATGAGTTCAAGGACCTATTCATGCTGAAGAAATTATTCAAGTTGGACCTAAAGTTCCATTGGTTACTAAACCTCCATCAGGTACTAAAGGATCTCATCAATCTGCTAATGATCATGCTTATTTGAAATTTAAGTATGATGCATTCTTAGCTCTTTTTGATGAATCAATGGCTGCCCAAGAAGCCACTAAAAGTCAAGGAGTTAGTAAATAGTGATTATTGAGTTGAAAATTTGTACGTGCATTTATTTGTACTGAATCTTTATGTGTTTGAACATTTAGTTTTAAGAGTAAGAACATTGAGGTCAAAACATTTTGAACATTACATTTTTTGATAATATTTTATGTTTGAATCTATTTTTTTTATTTTTTGTGACATCCTTCTCAATTATAATGAACATTTTAGTTAAAGATATTGAACATTATCACTTTTGTTTCCACTTGTGGGGAATGAATGTGTTTTATATTTAATGATTTTGAACATTACGTATTTAAAAGTGAATATTTTATATGACAATTTTGAGAATTAAGTATTTTAATAATGAACATTATATTGAAATATATTGAATGCTACTAAATTTATAATTGACTGTTCTATTTAACCATATTGATTATTACCTATTTTTACAATGAACATTTTTTAACAATATTAATAATTATATAAAACTTTCATAAAAATCAAAGAGTTAATAAATATTGATTTTGTATGGATTATTGAGTTGAAAATTTATTTGTGCATTTGATTTAATACTGGAAAAGAAACTGAATATTAAACATAAAAGAAATGAACATTAAGTTATATATTTTTGAACAAAACACCAAAATACCAAAATATTTACTTTACATTATAATAAAAATGTATCTTTGTTTGTTAACCTTCTTACTATCTGCTTAATTTTTCATTAACTCCTCCATGCTTCATTTATGTTTGACTCTTACTTTTGATTTTGCTTTGAAAGCATTATGAGACCACAGTAAGTGACACGAACCTTCCTTATTTGATTTGTCTGTATATCAAAAATTACAAAAAAATTATAAATGTTTTATAAAACCAAAATACTAAATTATAAAAGGGAATATAAAAGAAATTCAACAGACAGAAAAATGAAATAGAAAAGAACAAAACCATAAAAAGAAATGAACAAAATTCAAAAGAAGAATGAGCAAAATTTAACTTACATCATTTGCTTTCAAGTCACAGTTCCATTCATGTTCTGGATCACCAGTATAGGTCTCCATGTGCTTCATGACATACACACCACAATTGGTTTTGTCTTTGATGCTTCTCCATTTCATCTTGATCAAATTCATTTCATACTTTTGCATTGGTTCTACCTCATAACCAAATGTGCCCAACTCATTGTAGCTGCATCCAACTTGACATTCTCCCCTGTTTGTACAACAATCTGCTCCACTGTTGTTTTTGGTTCTTCTGAAGCTGGTTCTCTCACTTCTGTTCTGCTTGAGCCATTTTCTCAGCTTTTGCCTTTTCATTTTTTTTTGTCTCTTCTTCTCTTCTTTTTTTTAGAGTTAGCATAGCAGATTCCAAAGATTCATCTATTTCTTCAAGAGATAGATTTGGAGTAGAGGAGGATGTACAAGCTTTCTCACCTTTCAACTTGGAATCAACTACCATCGGTGATGGTGTAAGTCCCAAGTCAAATGCACTCTTGATATTATACTCATATCTCTGATTATCCTTTTTTTCTTTGTCCTTCTCCAGACTAATTGCATCCAACAACTCTTTTTCTTTTCCAAATAGAGCCTTAATGAAGTCATTGGACCACTCATCTTGGCTTAATGATGGTTCTTTTGCCATTTTTGACAAGAACTCTTCCACTTTAGACACCAACTCATTTCCTGGGAAGAATTCTTGCGCCTTCTTCAGTGAATCATAAAGCTTTGACAAATTGTCACCAACAGCTTGAATTATACCCACAAACTCATCCATAAACTCCTGTATTTTTAAAACAAATTTATATACATTAGGGAAATAGTAAACTTTTAGGTGTTTCAATTTGAACATTTAGAAGTAAAAGTATGAACAACTATATGTATTGTGTGACACTTATGCACAAACACAATATATAAGTAAAGAGGTTTGAACACTTATTTTGATCATTGTATTGAAAAACTTTGAATAAATAACTAAAGAGGTTTGAACATTTTATTACTTTCTGTATATAATGCACTAATTCTTCATTTTATTATTATATGTCTAAGTAAAGTATGAACATTATACGAAAATATAAAGAACATTTAAGAAAAGACTTATGAACATTTATTTATATATGTTCTAAAAATATTATTTAACATATTAAAGGAGGGAACATAAAATATTTATTAACACATATTTATATTTTGCAGAAGAATTAACTTTAATCTATTAGAATGTGATGAATTTAGCAATACCTTCCGAGATTGTTTTTGTTCAATATTGATTTTGGGTAACACCTTCCCCAATCCAAAGCCAATTTCCTCCAATTTATTCCATTTTTGTCCTATTTCCTTTGTCCAGCAGGACACAAGTGGAATTCGTCTTGGAGGGAAAAAGTTCATTCTTTGAACTCTGTCAAAATAGAAAATCTGCCATACAAAGTATAAGTGTTAGAAAATTTCTTAGATTGATCAAGTACATTAAAATCATAAATTTAGAAGGGGTAAATGATGTTATACCGTCAATAATGGCAATGATCCTGTGAAAAATGCTGCTTTGGCCTTTTCCTTCAGGTTTTTTTTATACCGTGCAGTAGTTGAGAGCAGTGCATCCCATACATACTTGCACCAGTTTAAGTTCCTGATCTGCCCATGATTCATCATTGAGAACAAAAATTTCTAGTATGCTTGGTTTGACAACGTGCTCTTGATCAACGTGTTGACAGTGACCACCAAGAAGCTTGTAATGAAATTTGCATCCGGTCCAGCCTTAATTTGGTCTTATTGACTGTAGTACTTCAAAATTTTCTGAACTGATGGGACCTTATTCCCAAGAGGATTCCACTTTTATATATGAAGATCTTCTTCCATCTGTTTTTTTTAATGAACAAAATTTAATTAAGAAAAACATTTTCAAACAGAAAGAACAACCAATTCAAAAAGAAAGAACAAACGCAACAACTATTATGAACAATTTTATGAATCAGGTTATAGAAAAAGAACAAACAACATAGAAATATGAACAATATACTATAAAGTAAGAACAAATAGTATAAAACAAATGAATATCAGGGACAAACAAGTTGAACAAATATTTAATGAACAAAATTCCAAAAATTGATAATGTATATTAAGCTATACACAATTGAACAAAAAACTGTAAGAGAAAGAACATGTATAATACATGCATAATGAAGTTAGAATTTTTTAAGTCTATAACATATTGAAAATATAAGTATAGACTTAAAATCATTTACCTTGCCATGAATTCAGAAAATTCTTCACTAGCCTTGTCAGACTTTGCCTCAACTATGTCTACTTCACCCCTAGGAAGGCCATAAATCTTTTCTACATCCTCAAATTCTATTAGAATTTTTTCATTCTTCGGTAGATATAGATATTGACTGTTTTCCTCAAAGTTGTTACACAGCCATGTAACAAATTGTTGGGATGAAGTAGGTAGCTGGAAATCTAGCAATGGTCCTAGAACAATATTTCGAACGACCTCCTTCTTCTCTTCATTCATCATGGAAATGAAATTAATGAATTTTCCATGTCCTCCTCTAACACCAGTTTTTTCTTCCTCTTCTTCCTCTACTTTCTCCTTGAAAATAGTGATTGTCTTCTTTCCTTTTTTTCTTGCAGGAACTTCTTTGGTAATGATTGCCAAAGGGAAAACCTCCCGTTTCACAATTAAAGCTGATTAACAAAACAAAAAATTAATGCAGGAACAATAAGAATAAAAAAAAATTACACACACACATTCAAGTATGTTTATTTTGACCGTTTTCTGAGTTCTGAATATCATCATCTTCATTCTCTTCCTTCACCTCATAATCCTCATCGGTTATTTTCCTCTTCCTTTTCTTTTCAGCATGTAGTCTTGCTTTTGGTGTTGTTCTTGTTAATGCTAAAAAAGGAACACATATAAGTAACTTTGAACATCAATCATAGAATTTTGAATTTTGAATTTTATGGAAAAAAAATAAAATTGACTCTGACCTATTTTTTGTTTTTGTTTTTCAAAAATGTGAAACCTCTCTTTCACCGCTAGTGTTCGGTCTGTTAGAAAAGAACATACAGTTAAGAAGCTTTGATAAATATGTAATACAACCTTTAACATTTTAGTATATTAAGTATACATTTTTTCATCCTTTTTTGTTCTTTGTCTTCTTCTTCCTCCCATTCCTCGCCTTCGTTCTCTACCTCCTCTTCCTCTTCTTCCTCTTCTTCTTGTACCTCTTCTTCTTGTTCCTTTTTTCAAACCAGCTTGTATCTTCCTTTTCCCCTGAACAGTAACTTTTCCATGTCCTGTGAATAGAACATAATGGAGAAAAACTTTGAACATATGACCAAAAATTTTGAATAATTGTAAAGAATTTTGAACATATGACCAAAAACTTTGAACATAATGGAGAAAAACTTTGAACATATGACCAAAAACTTTGAATAATTGTATGAGATAAACACAGAAAGAATTTTTCACGCAAACAAAAATAACATTTTATGATAATAAAATGAACATTCTTCGAAAAAACTTTAAACAATGTTAAATGTAAAACCTTTATGCTGTTCATCTCTCACTTCTTCAATATCATTTTTCTTGCTTCTTTTCATTCATGTCCTAGCAGGAAGAATTCTTGCCTTAACAGATAATTTTTTCTCAACTCCTGTAAAAAAGATCATAATGTATTTAATATATTACTCCCTCCGTCCCAAATTAGTTGTTACACTTTCCTTTTTCGTCCGTCCCAGATTAGTTGTTACACTTCTAAATTAGGAATGACCCCACAATTATTATATTGTCTCTCTCTTCCCACTAACATTTTATTTGTCCCCACGCCCTCTCTCATTCAATTAAAAAAATACCCCACTAACTCCTATCACATCTACTTTTTCAATAAAATAACAATTGATAACCAAACAACCACTTATCACCTAAAATTTTGTGCAAAGGTAAGTGTAACGACTATTCTGGGACAGAGGGAGTAACATTTTACCAAATAACTTCGAAAATTTATCATTTTTTTTATATATGTGTACCTTTTTGCTTCTATGGTTTTATGATCTCAACATCATCAGGCTCAGGCACATCTTCTTTCTCAGCCCCTTTCCTTTTCTTTGGAGTATTTGTTACTTTTGAAGTAACTTCAGAGACATCTACATTAACAAAAAATACTAAGTACAACTTATATAATAACATATTTGAACATTTACTGAAATAAGATTGAACAATTGTAAATAGTTACCTTTGCCTTCAAATTCTTCTTTGCTAACAATTTCAGCAGAAACTTTTTCTGACACTTTCACCATTGATCTTGTATTTATTTTTGGTTTGTACGAATCTGATATCTTGTGTAACTGCTTTTGTAGTGATTCATCGATAGTTATAGTTGGAATGGTCCTCTTCTTGTTAGCTGATGTTTTCCTTCCTCTTTTTCTTCCATTGCCACTATTGGTTTGACCTTCACTCTCGGAAGCATTTAGATCTTCAACGACTGTGCTAATTGCTTTTGTGGCATCATCTTCTTCTTTTTCTTTTTCTCAGCTTCCTTCCTCATTGTTTCAGCTTTATCTTCTCCCTCCTTTTTTTTCTCAGCCTCCATCCTCTTGTTTTCCATCCTCTTGTTTTCATCATTTTCCTCTTGTTTTCTTTTTCTCAGCTTCCTTCCTCATTGTTTCAGTTTTATCTTCTTCCTCCTTTTTTTTTTCTCAGCCTCCATCCTCTTTTTTGCAGCTTCTTTCTGCTCAGCTTGTCATTGGGCTTCTGCAGCAGCTGCAGATGCCTTTTCCCCAACCTCTCTTTTGGCTTCTACATCAGCTGCAACTGCCCTTTTCTCAGCTTGTATTTTTGCTTCTGCGGCAGCTGTAGCTATCCTTTCCTCAGCTTCTTTGCTGGCCTTTTCAGCAGCTGCAACTACCCTTTCCGCAGCCTTTTTGTTGTTGTTTTGCCTGATGCTCTTTGCTAGAAGTTTCTTCCCTAAAATGTTGCCCCTGATATACAAATAAGATATGTAAAAACTTCAAGTAATAATATTATGAATAAATAGGTTAAAGAACAAATAAATTCAATAAACAAAGCAAAAATAAGTATGATCATATATATGAAAATGTATGAACAATATCATTAAAATATAAACTTACAAATAAACAAGAAAGAACAAGCCATTCAATAATAAAGAATAAACCATAAAAAATAAAGAACAAACAATTCCAAAAGAAAGAACAAACAATGAAACAATTATGAACAAATATGCAGAAGGAAATGAATTGTAAAAAAGAAAGAAAAAATAATACAAAAACAAAGAACAAACTTATTTTTTGTTTCACTTTGTGATTGTATTGAAGATTTTGATGAACCTTTTCATTTTCTTCACTGTATTTTGAATAATATGATGTTAATAGACATGCTATTTTATATGATGTTAAAATTAAAATCATTCAACTAGAATGAACATATAGAAGTAAAAGTATGAACATTTACATAAGAATTCAAACAAACAAAAAACAAAGGAGGTCAAAATTTTCAATAAGAAAGAATAAAGAATATGAAACAACGAACATATAGTTACAAAAGAAAGAACAGAAAATGAAATTATTTTGAATATAGAGGCATATAATTTTTTTATTTTTTTAAAATTTCAAAAACTACAAAATGAAATATCAAATAATATAAAAAGAAAGAACAAACATACCAAAGCTTTAAAAATCATTGCAGGTTTAAAATTGTACCTATTTTTTGTATCACTCTTTGTTTGTACCGAAGATTTTGAAGGACCTTTCTGATCTACTTCACTGTAATTTAATTAATATGATGTTAATATACATGCTATTTTATATAAAATTTAAAATGATTCAACTAAATTAAAAATTCACATTATTTTATACCTTGATGTTTTTTGAACTTCTGGTTGGGATTTTGATGAAGATTTCTCATCTCCTTCACTGTAATTTGAATAGTAAGGTGTAAACGGACACGTCATTTTATATAAAATTTTAAATCATTCAACTAAATTAAAAATTGACATTATCTTATACCTCAATGTTTTTTGAACTTCTGGCTCGGAAGTTGAAGATGCTTTCCCATCTCCTTCACTGTATTTTTAATAATACGATGTTAATGAACACACTATATTATATAAAATTAAAAATCATTCAAATCAAATAAAAAATTGACATTATCTTATACCTTAATGCTTTCTAAACTTCTGGCTGGGATCTAGTTGGTCCCCGCTTAATTTTGATTACTAACCTTTTTTGTTGAGCAATAGAATTTATAAATGTGTAACTAATGAGTGTCCAGAGAAAATACAGTTTGAAGAAATGAATATTTTATGAAAACAAAATGAACATTTAACATAAAAACAGTTATCATGAGTTCGAGAGTTAATATTAAAAAGGACTGAAGAAATGAACAAAAGTTCTAAACATTGATATTATGATTATAGCACTTGAAATAATTGAACATTTCTAAACCAAACTCAGTATATCAAAATTAGCAGTTTGAAAGAAATGAACATTTTATATAAAGAAATTGAATATTTCACCAAAACAAATTGAACATTTTGCATACATGATTGTAGGTTAAAATTTTTGGGATAGAAAAAAATGAATAAAAGTACAAAAAATATTTGGATTATGAATATAATATTTGAAATATGTTTCTAAACAAAACTCAGTAACAAAAAATATTCCAGTTAAAAAATGAACATTTTATAAAAAGAAATTAAATATTTTACAAAAACATATTGAACATTTTGCAAACTGACAGTTATCATGAGTTCTAGACTTAATTTTTTGGACAGAGGAATGAACAAATGTTCAAATCATTTGGATTATACATATAACATTCGAAATAATTCAACATTCCTAAAGAAAATTCAGTAGACCAAAAAGGATATCCAGTTTGGAAAATATGAACATTTTTCAAAAAGAAATTGAATATTTTGCAATAATCAATTGAACATTTTGCATAAGACAGTTATCATGAGTTCTAGACTTAATTTATTGTACAGAGGAATGAACAAAAGTTCAAATTATTTGGATTTTGCATATAACATTGGAAATAATTCAACATTTCTAAACAAAACTCAGTAGACTAAAATGAATATCTAGTTTAAAAAATATGAACATTTTACATATAAAAAATGAACATTTAACATAAGGATAGAAGAACTCAACAAAAGTTCATCACATTTATATTATGATAATAATATTTGAAATAATTGACATTCCTAATCCAAATTTGAATCATCAATAAGATTATTCTTAAATCTCTATGAATATGAACAATTGATCATTATTTTGTATTTTCGTATTGTATCAAACGTCTAAAATGGAACATTCGTAAATTAAATAGAAATTGATTCAAAAACATAAAAATTACTTACTGGACTGTGTCTTTTTGCTTTTCAGTTCCGATTTCAGTCTCAATTTTGTATTTTCCAGTTCAGTGACCAAAAAACCAAAAGTTAGGGTTTGGTAAAATCATTACGCAACGAAAATGAACATTAAAATAAAAATGATTGAACATTAACATTAAATTGATTGAACATATGTAAATTAAAATGAATTTTATCTACGAAAACTTATAATTACTTACTCCGTCATGTCTTCTTGCTTTCCAGTGCCGATTTTTGGCTGATTACTAGATTTTCCAGTACTATAGCAAAAAAATCAGAAGTTAGGGTTTGGTAAACTCATAAGCCAAAAAAATTGAACATTATAATGAAATAAATTGAACATTATAATGAAAAAAACTGAAAAATTATTAAATTAAACAGAAATTAAGTAATAAAACAGCTGCATGTACGAAATCTGAACTGAAATTACATACGTTTGTTCTTTTTCTTTCGGCAACTTTGTACTTCTGAAATAGAACAAAAATAAGCAAAATTAGGTTTCATATTTAGTTCGAAAATAAAATCGAAACATCAGAATCAGTTGTAATTACTTACTTTTTGTTTTTATTTGGATTTTGAAGCTTGTTCATGTCGATTTCATCTCTAACATCCATTTTTCTCCTCTTTTTTCACCAAAAAGAAGGAACATATTTCTTCTCTTGATTTTTTCTGCAAATATAGTTTTTATAATGAAGATTAGTAGCAGTTTGAAGAGAGAGAAAGTAAATTGAGGTGGTTGGAGGAAGTTTAATGACGGTTTTAGGAGAGAGAAAACAATCGTGGTTGATGAGTGGGCGGAGGAGAGAGAAATTTTTTTGCGTGCCAAGAATTTGATAAGGTTTCAAAATTATTTCTTTTTTTTGTATTTATAGGCAATTCCTGCGCGTAACTCACATCCCTTTTTTTAAATTTATGTATACCGCGCGTGCCTTCACGCGCTTATCATTGGCAGGGGGTACAACCAACTTGGTTGTACCCGGGTATTTTACCCAAAACAACGCTGCGCGTCGTTTTGGGCAGGGGGTACAACCAACTTGGCTATACATGGGTATAGCAATTAGGCGTATGAACCAACCTGCCAAAAACGACAAATTTTGACTCTCGTCAAATTGGACGATAAAACGTTGGATGGGTAGGGTGATCACCATAATTATCCACATGTCAAATATTA
Source organism: Spinacia oleracea (assembly GCF_020520425.1). Taxonomy (NCBI): domain Eukaryota; kingdom Viridiplantae; phylum Streptophyta; class Magnoliopsida; order Caryophyllales; family Amaranthaceae; genus Spinacia; species Spinacia oleracea. The sequence goes on along the minus strand of NC_079490.1, from coordinate 155,330,448 downwards.
TGGTTGGCTTTTGCTTTGTATCCTTTGTTATTGCTAAATTGTAAAATGATTTTATAAAATGTGAAAATTATTTTCTAAAAAGATTGAAATAATATTTACTTATTAATTAATTAAAATCTATTTAGCTTAATAATTAATTATTTTAGATAATTAAATAAGTTAAACAAACCAATCCTACAACCCCTCTGCCGGCCCAAACCACCGCCTCGAGAATCGGTGGTCGGAGATCGCGAACAGAAGGAAATAGAGGGACTGAAGTTGAGGAGGAGAGGGGAGGGGGCGGTGGAGAGGCAAAGGCGAAAGGGAGGTTGTCGGTGAAGGGGTTGTCGGAAAATGTATAAAACTTGAAATGAATAAACATTGCTTCAATAAATAAAAGTTAAGTTTAAATGTATAAAAGTGAACCTTAAATGAATAAACGTGAACCTTAAATGAATAAAATTGAACCTTAAAAATAAACTCAGCGTTTATTCATTTCAAGTTTTATTCAATTTTATTCATTTAGCTCACATTTTATTTATTTTCAAGTTTTTATTTATTTTCAATATGTGGTAATGACCAATGGCTTATTTAGCTATATGCAAACTTTATAAAAAACTAGCCAACTACGCCATTGGTTATTACCAAAACACAAAAATATAGTTTGCATCTAGCCAACTACGCCATTGGTTATTACCATAACACAAAAATACAGTTTGCATCTAGCCAACTACGCTATTGGTCATTACAATACTTTCCCATAATCATTTTTTGATGTTATAAGTTTAAAACTAGTTAAATATTATTCAATATCTTACAATTGAAATAAAAAATTTGTTACTTATTAAATATTTATGAATAGTTTTTTATATTTATATCGAAAAATCTTGAATTATATTAAATAAGTGTATAAAATTTTGCTTAAAAGTAATTTAAGGATCATTTATTTTAACTAGCTCGATTTACTAATTTAAGATTCAATTTTAAATATTTAAAAATCAAGTTTTATTCATTGAAACTCACCGTTTATTCATTTTCAAGTTTTATCCATTTTAATTTATTTAGCTTACCGTTTATTTATTTTCAAGTTTTAATTCATTTTCAATGTGTGGTAATTACCAATGGCTTAGTTGGCTATATGAAAACTTTATCAAAAGCTAGCCAACTACGCTATTGGTTATTACCAAAACACAAAAATACAGTTTGCATCTAGTCAACTACGCCATTGGTTATTGCCATAACACAAAAATACAGTTTGCGTCTAGCCAACTACGCAATTGGTATGTACGTGTGACAAAAGTATATCGAAGGATTAGCATGCATGATATATTACGAATAATTGAAAATTCAAGAATAGTATAATGAAATATTGAAAGTTGTATCAAAATCCTCAACTTTGGTGTTCATAACCAATCCCAAGTATCTCTGCCATGAAGTAGGCGCACGTTAAGGGCTTCTTGCTAACGTACACCCCTCCATTGCAATGACGAGGAAAAAGAAAACACAGAGGAATGAGGTTAGTGAAGTGAACGAGGAAGCATCTGCTCTCCTTCATGATGAAGTTTCAAGACCCAAAAACCAAAACCAACTGAGAAAAACAATACCCAGTAAACCCGATGGAAGTCAATCTGCGAGGGTGGCGCCACCAGTTGTTCTGCCTCATACGAGCAACAGTCCGCCATCACCGGAGCTTATGGAGACGATAAAGGCATACCATGATTCAGTTTATCAACATTTACTTACCCCGTCTGAGAATCCTGTGATTTTGACTCGACCACCTTCAATGGTGAACGTCATGGCTGATGCTTTGGAGAAAGGGTTCAGGGGGATTCAGCGATGGTGAAGATGACGGAACTCATGAAGAATCTTAATGATGCCTTAGGATTGAATGTGAATGCTGGAATTCCATATGTGAACCCTGGAATTAGTGAAACAGAGCAACTCCGTACAGAGGGTGTTTCACAAACTCAATCTGTTCAACGACGACTTGAGATGGAGGCACCATGGACTAGCTTGTTCAAACCTACCAACCTTGCTGCTAAAGGTATCCCCTTATCCTTCATTGCACCTACGATTTCAGATGGTGAACCAGTTGCAATTTTGGATAAAACAGATCTCGATAAAATGGTTAGTAAATGGGATGCTGCCTTAATCATGTATGTTGTAGGAGAGGTGCCTTCTATTGGTGTTGTTCTGAGGTTCTTTGCTAAGGATTGGTCTCATTTGAGCAAACCTCAGGTGTTGTTTCATGAGGATGGATACTTTGTAGTTCGTTTTGCTACAAAAAAGGAAAGAGATGAGGTGATTTGTGCAGGTCCTCATACCTTTCAAGGTAGACCAGTGATTGTTAAGCCTTGGTCATCTCATTTCAATTTCCAAAATGTAGTGCTTAGAGTTGTTCCTATTTAGGTGAAACTGCCTAATCTTCCTTTGACTTGCTGGGGTTCTGACTCACTTAGTAGGATAGGTAGTCTCCTTGGAACTCCCTTATTTGCTGATGAATGCACCACTTCTCAGCAGAGAATTTCATTTGCTAGAATTTTGATTGAAACTGATGTTACTAGGGATTTGCCAAAGACTGTGAGTATACAGGATGGGGTATGAGTTACTTTTGAGCAAAAAATTGTGTATGAATGGTTGCCTCCCTACTGTAAGAATTGTAAGGTGGTTGGGCATGTGTGTGGGGGGACAGGCAAGAACACCACTAGATTTAGGCCAGCTGCAAATGTTCAGAAGAAAGTAACCCAGATTTGGAAGCCAAAACAGACTGATCAGCCCAAACAAGCTGCCCAGAATATAGAGGGTGAAGGTCATATTGATGGTGACCCTGTGCAAGATGACTTAAGGCCACAGTTTGATGTTACTATCACTCCTATTGTGTCTGTGCAGGATGATGGTTGGAGAGTGGTGTCTAGAAGGAAAGTGAGTGCTAAGAGTCCTGTGAGAAGTGTTGGGTTAGTCCAAGTTCACACAAGGTCAACTAGTGAGCTCATTGAGGGGATTGGGGGAGTGGAGGGGGATTCAAATGCTGTAACATGATTATTTGCACCTGGAATGTTAGGGGTATGAATGACCCTTCTAAAGTAGGAGAAATAAGAAGGTTTATGCAGCAGAATAATGTGAGTATTGTTGCTTTAATTCAAACTAAAGACAAAGAAAGTAATATAAAGAAAATTCAGAATAAATTTGGGTATGTGTGGAGATGGGAAGCTAACTACTCTCACTCACCAAGAGGGAGAATCTGGTTGGGATGGAAGCATGCAGTTGTTACTTTACATGTAAGGTGTGTCACAAAACAATTGATTCATGCCTGTGTTGTTGATAAGAAGGGTGATTTCAGCTCTGCTTTCACAGCTGTGTATGGTCTTCATTCAGTTGATACTAGGAGACCTTTATGGGCTTCTTTGGGTCAACTACATCAACACACTAGTAGAAAAAACCCCTGTTGCACCCCCCTTGTTGCAGCGTACATGTATTAATACGCTTCAACAACCAGTAGGTCAACGCGGGTCAAACCTTTTAAAGGGTTGTTGCAGCGTACAAATTTAATTGCCCCTTGCAAAAGAGTTTGTTGCAGCGTACGTTGTAAAAGCCCCCTGCAATAACCCGTTATTTTGCAGCGTACGGTGTAAAAGCCCCCTGCAATAACACATGTTCTAAAAAAAATTCGCTGCAACATAAGTTTCGTATTCAGACCAACATATCATCTCAAGTTCTCAACTCGCGCTCAACTCCCTTCTTCTTCTTCCCTCAGCTTTCCCTACGTCTCGCCAGTCGCTGGTGGTTCTCGCCTCCTCGCCAGTATCCGGTGGTCTCTTTCCTCGCCTCCGATCCTCGCCTCCTCGCCAGTGGGTCTTTTTCCACCTTGAAAATTCCAGCCCGCGCTCAATGCAGATCTGACCCTTCTTCTTCGATCTTCCCTCAGCTGTACGGGAAACACTGCAGACCTTGCCCCTTCTTCTTCTTTGATCTTCCTCGCTGGCCCCCCTTCTTCTTCCCTCTGCGTTTTTTCTCTCTCCTCTGCTTCTCAGAAAATTAGGGTTTGTGAATTGAATTGAATTGGGGATTTGGGAGTTAGGGATCTTCATATCGGCGGTAGAGCACCACTCCACAGCAGCGCCGTGAGTGAAGGCCCGACAAACCGCAGTGGTGGTCGACACATCCGAATCTTATTCATCAGTTGAGGATAGCAATCTTCGATACCCGAAGATTGAGCTCCATGATTATGAACCTCGCGTGTTTCCTCCGCTGGTAATTTAATTTTGTTCTTGAATTTGTGTTACTTTACTTTAATTCTTATTTAATTTATTGATTAATCAACTTTATTGGTTTAATTTGATTTGATGCCTCGTTGAAAAATATGAAGATGTATAGTTTCTGTGAAAATTTGATGTGATGTTGTATTGAATTAGTTGCTTGTTGATGCATCTGTATTTGCTAAAGTTGTTGGGGGTGTTCCTGCTAATGTTGCCGTCGGAATATCGGGATTAGGAGGGTCAATTTGCCTGTTTCTTTAATCTTTCACTTTCATAATTCTATTATTTCTAAATTTTGTTTGGTAATTTTTGAATTAAATTCTTGAGTTAGGGTTCTGAATTCTCCTTTTGTTATGCGTTTTGGTGATTTTCAAATGAAATTTGTCACAGTTACGATGAAACCTCGGCTTTCACTTTCATAATTTATTTCTAAACTTTCATAATTCCATTATTTCTTTAATCTTTCACTTTCATAATTCCATTATTTCTAAATTTTGTTTTCTAAATGCATTGGGGATAGTGGTATCTGGTATGGTATGGTGGTATTATACTGTTATGAAACTGATCCAGCTACTTACCCAAGTTCTCAGATCAAGTTCATATTTGTAGGTGCAAGTGGAAGGTTAGAATGAATAGAGCATGAAAATTGCCCGTTATAGGTTCTGCTGTGATGTCAAATGGAAGGTGTGATCAGCTTGGTGGAAGTTAGTTATACAGGGGTATAAATACAAAAGGGAAGGCAAACGTATTCATTGAGAAAAATATCATTTCAATTGTAATTCCTTGGGAGTTAGTTGTCCACTCGAATGCCAGATAACTTTGTTTTGCTTTTCTACTATCTGCAAATTTAATACCATCTTTCTCATCTCTCTTCAGCTCTCTTCGTATATCCGATTCTCCACCTACTCTTAATTTTTGCAACTAAAACTTCATTCTACTTCATGTTACCAATGCATCACAACAAAGTTATATGGTGCCTTTTCAAGAATTATGTCTTTAGGAATAAACATTAGCTTATGATGAATTGATGATCTATGTGCTTTTTTTTGAGGGTGGTGTACATAGTTGTGACATTTTCTGTGTTCAATTGCAGTTCAAGGAGATGGGTGGGAGGATCATGTCTTCTGAGCCACCCAAAGCCATGGATCAGTCTGCAGAGAAGAAGAAAGGTTTTGCTGACTAATTGAACAAGCTAAAACCTGTCAATGAAGAGAAAGATCATTGGGTAATGATTTCTCTTCACTTTCTTTTCACTTCCATGTCTGTTATATATCAATATTGGAGGGTGGCTTTGCTGCTATTGATGCTGAAATTATGTCCCTAAATCTCCTGGTAGTGCTTTAGCCCAAACCAAATGCTTGGATACTCTTGAATGGATGTACATTTTTTTTCTTTATTGGTGTTGTGTAAATTTGAATTGTAGTATGGATATCCTTTATGCTGTATGGTTTTTGAGTTTCCAAGGCTTGTCTTTTGCTGGAGGGTTTTCTCGAGGAAAGTAATAGACATAGTTATTTTAATTTGGATATTATGTCCAAGAGTCAGTATTGATGCTTTTAATATTTAAAGTTGATTCTTGATTAGTAGCATGATGCTTTTGAAGCCACCTATTTCATGTTTTATCGTTTATTCTTGCCATTTTATGTGGGCACACTCTTTCTTTAGTTATGGGGTTCCCTTTTAAATTATGTGCTGGATCTTCTACATGAATTTTGTGGCATATTCTTGTTCAGAACTCAGAAGGTCGTTGCTTGATCAACTTATTCTTCGTTGGATGAATAAATTGTAAATTGGAAAGCCGAAGGCAATGGTAGCATTGTTGGCTCCTTTATTTACTGTCTTATGTATTGAATAATGTGAGAGTTTGTTCATCATATAAATTATTTTCATGTTATATTAGGTACCCGATGAAGCTGTATCCAAGTGTACAGGATGTGGAGGAGATTTTAGTGCCTTCAATCGTAGGGTATGTTTGGAACTGAGTATTGAGAAACTTTGGTTTGTTGTGGAATACAAGTCCAAGTAATGTAATACTGTAATGTACGAGTAGTGGTAACTGGTAAGAAAGTGAGGCATTTGGCGTAGAGCATTGTTCATTCTGTTTTAGCAGCTCATTTTCATGGATTCCTAGGATATAATTTGAAGTTCACTCATGATGATAAACGTTAATTGTTTGTGTTGGTTTCATGGCTAGTATTGTGAAAGTCAGATGTAAACGTAGTAGGTCTGCTTATTTGAAATGATTCATAGTAGGATACTAGGATGGAGTAACCTCTTCTCATGATACAGGCACATGTATCTCAAAGGCTTAGTATGGCGAAGGAAGCATCTACCAGACCAATCTCTTTGCAGAGTCACGAAGATCTTGCTAAGAAGCTTCAGGTAACTACTTACTAGTATATGTTTGTTTCCTTGTCATGTGCCTTCTTTATGGTTCACTTCAGGCACATGTAGTTTATATTTTGGGTTGAAGTAGGAAATGGATGCATTTAAGCCAATTACTCTGTACTTTTAGGGGAAGGCTTCTGCCACTCATATAGTTTGCAAAACTTGAGTAGCATGAATGATAATTGGATTGATACTCTGTACTTTTACAGTTTTACTTGAAGGAAACAGTAATTTTTCATAAGATTTAGAAAAAGAGGGTTTCTTGGTGAATGTTTGTGGTACTTTCCAAAGACCATATGGAAAAGCTGTGTCTTTCCTTAGTTTTGTTGAGGAGCCAAAGGCGGGGTTTTGAGGTGGACTGTAGTTGTCCTTAGGAGAGTTCTTGACTGGTAACAGCTTAAACAATTTTGAGGGTTATATATTTGAATATTGAGTGACATATTTGAATAGGCTTTGATGTGACTAATTTCAAAATTGTTTTGCAGACTTAGAAGCAGGTGAGAATATTTTAGTCAAAATATGACATATAACGATCAAACGAGACTAAAATGAAATTTTCGCTCCTAACTTTGAACTAACGAACGTAAGAACTCATTTCAAACTTACTACATAATTCATATGATTAGTTGTAACTTTCCAAGACTCAATCCAATCTATTTATGTACATTTGAGACTTGTTTGGCTATATAGGTCATATTTAGGCTAAAATGACATGTTCCTTACTCTTGACTCGTATTCTAGACTATTAGGACATTGTCATTAGTGCTTGAATGTTAAAATGTGATATTAAATTTGCATTTAATCTAATGCTTAATTGAAATTTTTGTTTTAGTAAAGGTCTATACTCTGAGGAATGCGCCTTATGCGAGTGAGGAAATTGATGTGGTTCGTGAGCAATGGGTAAGTTTTTTACCAGCAAATATTTATTATTGGCCTGATCGCGCTTGATCGAGTTGGTTTAGATGTTATAGAACAATCTTTTATATTAAAATGTATGCGTACAATGAAATTGGAACATATATTTAAATGTACGTGCACTTTGGTTTCATGTATACAAAACAACAATTATTGTTTTTATATTTGTTATACAGGTTGCGATATTTTATTATTGTTGTCACAGGTTTTTATATTTGGTGCAAGGCATTCTAGGTATCCTAAACAAAATTAAAATTTTCCCGCCAAAAGTGCTTTGTTGCAGCGTACATATATATGTGTACGCTGCAACAAGGGTGTAAAATTTAACAAAATTTCACACTTGTTGCAGCGTACAAATAGATGTACGCTGCAACAGGTGGGGTCTATTGCAGCGTACATGATTTTGTACGCTGCAACAAGTCAAGATTTTGGCCAAATTTTGGCACTTGTTGCAGCGTACGTACATGAATTTGTACGCTGCAACAAGTCAAGATTTTGGACAAAATTTTGACACTTGTTGCAGCGTACATGCATATGTACGCTGCAAAAAGTACTTTTTTGCAGCGAACATTGTACGCTGCAACAAGTCCAGACTTGTTGCAGGCCCCCCAGTTGCATCATACGATGTACGCTGCAACAGGGGTCTAAAAGCCCGCTGCAACAAGTGTTTTTTCTACTAGTGACAGGTGGTAGGGCCTTGGCTCATTATGGGCGATTTCAACTCTACTCTTCTTTCTGGTGATAGGCACAATGGTAGTTAAGTAACTCAAGCTGGAACAAAGGATTTTGAAGACTGTCTTGATCACACTGGTCTTACTGAACTTAAAAGTTGTGGTCATTATTTTTCTTGGAGTAATAAGGGGCAAGGTGATAGAAGGATCTAGAATTGATAGAGCTTTAGGAAATGTTGATTGGCACACTAATTTTACTGATGTAGTAGTGGATTACTTAAACCCGAGGCTGTCAGACCACTCTCCACTTCTCATGACTTGTAGTTCTGCCAATGTTGGTGGTGGGAGACCTTTCAAATTATTTAACTATATGGATGAGCATGACAAGTTCTTAGATTCTGTGAAAAAGGGATGGGAGATGAACTGTCAAGGTAATTCTATGTTTAGACTATGGTCTAGACTAAAACAGGTTAAGCAAGAATTAAAGGCACATTATTCAGTGAAGCAAGTTTATGAGAAAATGTTGGATTTGAAACCTAGGGTGCATTGGGATAGATTAGCTTGGAATAGATTGCTCACCCCTAAGCAAAGATTCATCTGTTGGTTAGCTGCTCAATGTATGAAGGAAATAATGCCCTTGGTCCAAGTATGCATTCTATGATAAGTCTAATAAATGCGGTTCAGTATTAATTAACAAGTTAATAATTCAGTGAGATCAAGTGAGCTGAATGCCTAGCTAGAGGCCGCTTCAGTTCAAGTGGAATTAATGATATTAATCCACAGCTTACTCTTGACTGAACCCGTAGGGTCACACAAATAGTACGTAAACGGATCAAGTATTTAATGGCATTAAATACTCCATCTATGAATATTCGGAATCGACGGATCTTGGTTTCAGTGGGAGTTGAGATCGTCACAGGCAAGAAATGAATACTCCGGAAACGATGATATTACCGGAAACGGAAATATGGATCGTATCGGAAATATAAATATTATCCAAGTCGTAGATGTTGCCGGAAACGGAAACATGGTACGTATCGGAAAATATTATCGGAAATGGAAATATTGCCAGAATCGGAAATATTGCCGGAAACGGAAATATTGTCAGAATCGGAAATATTATCAGAATCGGAAAATAATTCCGGAAACGGAAATATTAAATATTTATTCGAAACGGAAATTAATTCCGGAATTGGAAATATTAAATATTGTTCGTATCGGAAATGAATTCCGGAATCGGAAATTTAATCGGAAGCGTATCGTACGAATAAGCATCGGACGAGGCCTGCCGGACGAGGGCCCAGCACGAAGCCAGGCCATCGCCCAGCAAGCCAAGCGCGCCACACGAACAGCCAAGGCCACGCCAGGCCCAGCGCAAGGCCAGGCCCAGCAGGCCGAGGCAGCGCGCACAGCGCGCGCAGCGCGCGCAGGAGCTACGTGGGCTTGTAGCTCGCGTAGGCCTCGCTGCGTGGGCTGCTGCTCGCACGCACGCGCATGGGCGGCCCATCGTGGCTGCCGTGTGTGTGTGCGTGAGTGTTTGTGTTCATGCACGATTCCTAAAACATGCAGAGTTCGGTTATGATTAAATTCCTAATTCTATTAGATAAATTAATTAATTAGAGTTCTTGTAGGATTCTAGGTTTAATTAATTTGTATCTGAATAGGATTCCAATTCCCTTTCCATACCCCTATAAATATGTGGCCTGGGTTCACAATTTATAACGAGTTTTAAAGTATTCAAAGTGAGTTTTTTGAGAGAAAAATTCAGTCACACATCTTGCTCAAAAGTGCCGAAAATTCTAGTACCTTAAGGGCGATTCTAGTTGGTCAATCTTAAGGCGGATCCGGACGTGCTGTGGACTATCTACGGAGGGACGACACTTGGAGTCCTAAAGACTTGTTCTTGTTCGGTTCGGGCGCAGCTAGGGAAGGCACGCAACAAAGAGTATGCATCTAAATTATGCTATATGATTATGTGTAAATAATATGTATTCCTGGGTTAATGGTTGTTTCCGCATGATTTATGTAATATCATATGTATCATAACCTCACAGTGGTATCACGAGCCCCTTATTATTTTCATAATCTAATTTGCATAAACATGGTTAAATATTACAAATTTGCAAGAATTAAAAGGGGTGATTAATTTTCGTAATTGTTAATTAATTGCAAATTGCGTTTATTTAATTATACGTACGCAGTTTTTCGGCAGTTTCTTCGTTACTCATCCAAAACGAGTGATTTTTGTGTCAATTCCGCATGTAAAAGGCATTCTAAAATTTTGACAAAAAAATGTATTTTTCTGCCGAACCCAGAATTCTCAAATTCGAAGCCTAACTATGACTTTTCGAAGGTTTTAGTTTTTCGAATGCAAAATTTCGTAAATTTAAGATGTTAAATTAAATATTTGCGATTCTTGATGATAAATCTTGAATTTTTGATTGATCTACTGTATATGTTTAACAAGTTTGAATGCCTAGCCTTGATAATTATGCAATCTAATTTGTAATTATGATTAATTTGTTGAAAATTAGAATAATTTAGAATTAATTTGATTTTCATAATTAATTATAATTTAATTAGAAACCTATGATTAAAAACCACCATAAAAATTGTAAATTTATGATAAATTTTAAATTTTTTATGACCTAGACTTGAATCCATAACAATCGGAAATCAATTGAATAATAAATTTTCGATTTTTCGCCCTAAAATTATGAAATTAATATTATTTATTAATTTGTCATTAATTTTAAATATAAATTTTAAATTTTTATGCCATTCGTTCATATAACTTGCACGCACGAAGCAATGGACGCTTCGTGTTACCCTTAAGGGGTGTTGTATAGTGCGGGCATGCGACGACGAGCAAGGGAGCTCGTCGCCCGTGCGGCACGAATGCAATGAGCAAGGGCGTAGTGCACGAGCACAAGGCAGCAGCCCTGCCTTGTGTCGTGTGCCACGAGCTATGAACAAATGGGCATGGGCGAAAGGCAAGCCAAGGCAGTCGCGTGTGGGCAGCAAGCGAGCTGCGCCACAACGCGCACTGCCTCGCGCAAGAGCGCGCAGCCTCGCGCGCAGCGAGCGCAAGCTCGCGTGCCACGAGCGCTGCGCCCAGCGTTGCTCGCGCGCACAGCGAGCGATGTCGCGCGCCTAGCGAGCGATGTCGCGCGCACAGCGAGCGATGTCGCGCGCACAACGAGCGATGGCTCGCGCGCACAGCGAGCGATGGCTCGCGAGCACAGCGAGCAATGGCTCGCGCGCACAACGAGCGTTGGCGAGCGCGCACTGCGAGCGATGGCTCGCGTGCGACGAGCGCTGGCGCGCGCAAAGCGAGCACCACAGCGTGCGGAGGCTTGCGATTGGTAGAGCAACAGCTATGCGACGAGCGCATGGGCTGCGCGCATATGGCCAGCAATGGCTGTATGCGTGCGGCCCATGGGCGTGCAATGCGTAGGGTGTTTGCGTTACGATTAGATCGTTTTGAATGTTTAATTTGAAAATTTCAGTTCACGTAATTTTAATTAATTTTAAAATTAATAATTTAAATTATTTTCTTGGATTTTAATTTTGAATATTGTAATTATAATAAATGTTATTTATTCTAATTATTTTACTAAAATTAAAATCATGAATTAATTTAAATAACGACTGAAATTAAATTAAACTTTTTGGATTCAATTATAAATTTATATGAGCTTTAAATTTTAATTAAAATTGTATGTTTCCGGTTAGACTAGAAATACATTTTTATGTTTAAAATTAGTAAAGCATATGAATTTATTGGTTTAAGTGGGAGCGCTTTTTAGTCATAAACTCTTGATTAGGTCTACAAATCCTTAAGGTTAAAACAACTTGATTAGAATTAATAAGGACTGAATAATTGGTAGATTATTGGTGCCCTTGATTAATTGCTGCAAATATTTACGTGATGCATAATGTGTTTTACTAACCAGCTAAGTGGGCCATTCATGATAATGAATGGGTGAATGGTATATATTGTATATGTACTGTTTTGCAGGTTATGAAGTGACTAGTATGGCCCAAATAGGATAGAAAATATGGTCTGCGTACCATTAATTTGAATGTAATTGGTCTAAAGTACCAAAGTTATTTTTCAATTCAAATATGGTCTGCGAACCATCAAATAGTTGTAATTAGTTATAGCTTATCCTATTTGAAGAAAATGGTGCCTCCCACGGAGATTTTCAAGACGGACTTTGAAGTCAAAGCTTCAAGATGAAGTCGGGCCATACTAGATCACATTTATCTTATGCATGTTTTAAGTTATTTATTGCTTTTAAATATGCCTTAAAATGCATGAGATCAAAAGCTTGATTATGTTGCATGATTAAGGATTTTAGTTCACTTAAAATCTAACCAACATAGTAAGAGCCTTAAGTTCCAAACTTAAAAAAAAAAAAATTGAGTTATAAGGTGCCATGCCAAAATATACACTTGCTTGGATATCCTTTACATCAATCTAGTAATAGTTTTCGCTCAGCGAGGTGTTACTTTTTGGTCCTAAAGGGGCAAGGTACACAAATAATTGTGAGTACATGTTAGTTTTGGTGAAACTCAACGATATAAGTAAGGAGTCCTTTTATGTCGTGGCAAAATCGATAGGTTTACCTAATAAGTTCTTAGACGTACCTATCAACCAAGAATAGTTTCTAGACTATTAGCAAAAGGCTTTTGCTTACCTAAAATGTTTTAGAATTGAGTCGACAATCTGTGCTTAATTCTTCAATGGTTTTAGGGTCTTGGAATCATTTTATTCACACCTCCCGGAACACATAATTCGAATAAAATGCTAATGACTTGTTTAAATTGCATGATTGCTTTCATTTTCAAGTTATTATTCATGATAAATGTTTAGACTTTGCATGCTTCAATGTATGTTTTAATTATTGTTTATAATTAAATATCTTGCACTGCAGTAAATCCTTTTAGAAAGGTAACAGTAAATTTCCTCGATTGGTAGTGAATCCAAGAACGATTCACGGAAATGAGAGAAAGTGAGCAATTTAAAATGTACGTTTCTTATAGCGACTTTTATGGTTGTTTTCGAACATCAAAGTCGAATGGCAAACCAATTGGTGCTTGTGAATTCAAAATACACTGTAGTTTTGAGATCATTAAGCATTGAGTTTAATACGCTCAGCTTTACCAATGGTTAACAACCTAATATCTTTTTCCATTTAATTCACGAATGAGTCTAGTCCCTAGACATTCGAATAGATCGATGCTTAGAGAACTTTAGAAGCTTCTGGTAAGATCATCTAGTTGAAACAGAATGTTCAAATTAAATGGTAAAGAACCTTGTTGGGGTGACATTGGACATGTCTAACAAAATATAAAAGTCAACACTAAATAATTCAATTCTTAAGACTATAAGAAAGGGTACAAGAAATAGGAAAACGAGGAACAAATGAAAGGAATTACGATTCCGTTTCTACCTATAAGTTTATGTTTAAAGAGAAGTGACCTAGGAATCAAACTTCCTTGGTATCATATACCGCTTGAGGTTCTTACTTCGGTAATAACTCAAACAATGGAAGCTAGGATACACTAATGGCCTACAAGTGGGAAATGAAGCATGGCAATGCTACATTAGCTATAGAGTCATCTAGTTTGTTTTAAGTCCTTTCAAGGCTGGAACTTAATGGCTATTTTGTTCCATAATCAACATACCTAAATTTCTGTTTTCAAACACAGAAAGACTCACATTCAAGAAAAACAAAAACAATGTTTGTTTGTTTATTTGAATGAAATGGTCAATTACAGGTTGAGTCAATATGCTTGATTAAAACAAACAACTCTTTAAAGAACTTTACTAGGTTCAAATCAACCCCTTGATTTGAGTTCCACTAATCTTTGGCATTGTTGCTTAGACCATATCAACAAGTTAACATTCAAAAGCTCTATTTTGATAGACTTTTGAAAATTAATTGATTTATAGATCAATTTAAGACAACTAGTCTTACTTGTTGAAAGTAACAAAAGATATGAACTATTGTTAGAACACCTAGACAATAGAGTTCAAAGCTAAAGAAAGATTTTATGACTTTATTATTTCACATGGATTTGAGTGAATATAGGTTTATTTACTCAAAGTGATATAAGTTTGAATCTGTTTGACTAGTTCAAAGATTCAGAAGTATAAAATCCACTTGGCAAGAAATCATAAAGATCTAGGTTAGATCATGTTGATGATTACTTGAGACCAAATATGATCATCAATGATTGTGTGTTGTAATTTCACAATCTAGGTCCATAAGATATGGCATATCTTAGTTGGAATAATCGAAGTCAATTGGTACTTGATTCGATTAATGATGAATCATAAAAACTTTTCCTTTAATTTCTAAAACAAAATGCTCAACTACCACCAAACTAAACTAAATTCGTCAAAGCTATAGAAAAGAAATTTCAGAATATCTTTTCGATAATATATATCTAGAGAGTTGCTAAAATCAGTGGGAGCTTAGTGTTTGTTATTCAACAAACTAAGGCCCAAGTCTAGATATATGTTTCATTGTGATTTATTCAAATGAGACACAAAGGTATTGTTTCTACCACAAATTTTTGAGAACATAATGTTTGTTTGCTCGAAATAATGTCCTTTTGGAGATTCGTTTCCAAAATGACAAGTGGGAGAAAATAGACCTCGAAAGTCTTCGAGGCGAACAACAAACATAAACGGACATTCCGGAGGCTTTTTCGAAGTGCTTCAGAAAATCCGAACTTATTCTTTAAGGACTTTAGAAGTGGCTTTAAAGAATAGACATCTCTTAGAAGACTTTACAAGTGCTTCAAGGAGAACAGAATATTCAAAGGACTTTCAAGTGGCTATTGATATTCTATTGTTTGATGTTCTATACCCAAGTAGGCATAGAATTCAAGTCACTGAAACTATGAGATTCTTCTATTAGATAGTGAAGAAACATAGAGATCAGGTCAATGAAACTATGAGATTCTTCTATTAAATAGTAAAGAAACCTACAACTTGCAGTCAAACTAAAAGAAGTGACTTGTAAGAAAGCTATGACGAAACTCAGATTCCCTAAAATGGTTAGAGGCCATATATAGACTATATGTTTAATTGGTTAAAGGCCATAAAACATACTCAATGTTTTGATGACAAAATTGAAATTTTGTTGATTTGCAAGAATAGTTTCACACCTATTGGTTGCAAGTTTGTTTTAAGGATAAAAACCATCAAACATGGAATTGTGTTCACACACAAAGCTAGATTAGTTGCTAAAGGTTACAAGCAAATTCATGGCATGGATTGTGTTGAAACCTCATGCAAAATCGTAATGCTTAAGTCTATAATTCAAGCAATGATTGCATATTGGTACATATGGCAATTGGATGACAAAACGTATTCCTCAATCAAATGTTGGAATATAATATGTACATGGTATGTCATAGAATTTGTGGATCCAAATAAATGCTTGAAAAGGAAAGCTAGCTTATAAAATCTAAGTACAGATTTAAGCAAGCAATTGGGAATTGGAACTGTATTTTAAGTGAAGCTAATAAGCATTTTAGTTTCATAAAATATACATGATTCTTATAGATATATAAGAAGTTTAGTGGGAGTACTTAAAACTTAATTGGTCCTATGTGTATTACACACATATCTCTCTATTGTGAAATAACATTCAAATGCTAATGACTTAGATTTGAAATTATTCATCAATGATGGACCATGGCGAAACTTAGTACATACTGGGTATTAAGATCTATTTACAAAGATCTTATAATATTGTTTTGGATTAAGTAATGGCATTTACTAAATCAAACACGAAATACTCCATTGGAGATATTCGACCCATGTGAATAAATCTAAGTAAAAGAATGTTTGAACTATGTACAAGCATTTACTAAGTTAAACATCAAAGGATCTGAGTAAGATTCTTAACCTATATTATATGTCAACGAATTTAGCTGGATTCAGTATCTACTGAAATTGAATGAGCTAAAGTTACATGAATAGAATTCAATTGGGAATTATTCTGCAAAAGAATTTATCATGTATGATATAATATGAGGATCGCCAAAAACGTATCGTATGACTTTAGGCATGACGAACATATACCAATCTCTATTGGTCTAAGTGAAGATCAACTAGATTGAGATCAAGAATACTTATGGTACTTGAAAAGGTACATAGGAATAGTTCTTGATTCAAGGAAATAAAGATATGCTAAATATTGATGCTACACGCATAAACACTGGCAAAGGATCAAGCAAGACCCTTTGGAGTTAACCATTGATAAGGACGAGCTATAGAGCATCGTGTTTTGAAATGGCAACATGGATTGGAGACCATGAGTTGTTGCGTGGGAAATTAAAATAATAATTTCTGTGTTCCAAGATATAGTTGGAGAATCTTCCACATATCTATGAACTGCCTGGATAGGTAAATCCAAACAAAGCATCACTAGCAACCTATAGAGTTGAAGTAAAAGTAATTATTGCCTAAGAAGCAATAAAACAGGGTTGTTTAAAGTTCTTCACTGAACTTGGGTAGATCACCTATCTGCTGGCTTGATGGTTCTTCATTGAAAAATGCGTAGAACCACTCTTGAAGCAAGAAAAAGGTATGCTAACTTGATGGTTCTTCATTGAGAAATGCGTAGAACCACCATTGTAGCGAGAAAGACTAGATCACATAATAAACAAACTCGAAAAGATCTTATCATCATATCTCGTAGAACATTCGATGAAAAGGATATTAAGATTGGCAAAGCATGATAACTAAACCTATGCAACAAGTGAGAAGCAACACTCACGTTGTAGCACTGGAAATCAAGCATAGCTTTGAATTCCATGAATTGTTTTAGAAGATGGGTTTGAGGCCCATGGTTATAAAACATTGGGGTTGAACATTTATCATATATGAAATGTGTTTTCATATTCCATTTAATCTTGGTTTAGTATTAAATGATGAGTCCCTTCAATTTGACGATATATTCAAGATAGACTGTCAGGACCAGTCCTGTGACTAAGAAATGTCTATCAAGTGAACTTGAATGTCAAAGGTTGAAAATGGTCCCTAATCGGAGTTTTCTATAAAATTGGACGCATAGAAAACGTTAGACGATTAGAATGCAAGATGACTAGTAGTTCTGTTTCTTGAACTATGTGGACATGGCAATGTCATAATCATTTGCATAGATACTTACTTTGGGAAGATTAGTATCGGACAAGACCTATGAAACTTTACTGTAAGAGATGAAAATCTGTCATAAGTAAATTTCATTAAATTATTAGACACTAAATCCTCAATACCTGAGTGATTTGAGATTACTTGTTTGAGAACTGGTTGCTTTGACGTTGACCAACCGTCGCACCGTAAAAGGAGGCTATAAAGGCAACGCTCAGGTAATCACCTATCAAACGAAGTCTAATCTCAAGATCGCAAGATTGGGATTGTCCTCCCATAAATCGGGATGAGATGCTTAAAAGTTGTACAAGGCCACTCGGAGAGCTAGAAACTGTGAAATGCATGGCCGTGCTCGGATGAATCATAGGCTATGATTATCTGTTTATTTGATCAGTTGAACTCTGAAACCGAGGAACACCTCTGGACATAATAAGGATGGCAACTCTTACCTTATGTTCAAGAGCAAGCATCGAGCGACAAAGGAATTAGGAAATGCACACTTGTCCCTAAGGACAAGTGGGAGACTGAAGGAAATAATGCCCTTGGTCCAAGTATGCATTCTATGATAAGTCTAATAAATGCGGTTCAGTATTAATTAACAAGTTAATAATTTAGTGAGATCAAGTGAGCTGAATGCCTAGCTAGAGGCCGCTTCAGTTCAAGTGGAATTAATGATATTAATCCACAGCTTACTCTTGACTGAACCCGTAGGGTCACACAAATAGTACGTAAACGGATCAAGTATTTAATGGCATTAAATACTCCATCTATGAATATTCGGAATCGACGGATCTTGGTTTCAGTGGGAGCTGAGATCGTCACAGGCAAGAAATGAATACTCCGGAAGCGATGATATTACCGGAAACGGAAATATGGATCGTATCGGAAATATAAATATTATCCAAGTCGTAGATGTTGCCGGAAACGGAAACATGGTACGTATCGGAAAATATTATCGGAAATGGAAATATTGCCAGAATCGGAAATATTGCCGGAAACGGAAATATTGTCAGAATCGGAAATATTATCAGAATCGGAAAATAATTCCGGAAACGGAAATATTAAATATTTATTCGAAACGGAAATTAATTCCGGAATTGGAAATATTAAATATTGTTCGTATCGGAAATGAATTCCGGAATCGGAAATTTAATCGGAAGCGTATCGTACGAATAAGCATCGGACGAGGCCTGCCGGACGAGGGCCCAGCACGAAGCCAGGCCATCGCCCAGCAAGCCAAGCGCGCCACACGAACAGCCAAGGCCACGCCAGGCCCAGCGCAAGGCCAGGCCCAGCAGGCCGAGGCAGCGCGCACAGCGCGCGCAGGAGCTACGTGGGCTTGTAGCTCGCGTAGGCCTCGCTGCGTGGGCTGCTGCTCGCACGCACGCGCATGGGCGGCCCATCGTGGCTGCCGTGTGTGTGTGCGTGAGTGTTTGTGTTCATGCACGATTCCTAAAACATGCAGATTTCGGTTAATGATTAAATTCCTAATTCTATTAGATAAATTAATTAATTAGAGTTCTTGTAGGATTCTAGGTTTAATTAATTTGTATCTGAATAGGATTCCAATTCCCTTTCCATACCCCTATAAATATGTGGCCTGGGTTCACAATTTATAACGAGTTTTAAAGTATTCAAAGTGAGTTTTTTGAGAGAAAAATTCAGTCACGCATCTTGCTCAAAAGTGCCGAAAATTCTAGTACCTTAAGGGCGATTCTAGTTGGTCAATCTTAAGGCGGATCCGGACGTGCTGTGGACTATCTACGGAGGGACGACACTTGGAGTCCTAAAGAATTGTTCTTGTTCGGTTCAGGCGCAGCTAGGGAGGGCACGCAACAAAGAGTATGCATCTAAATTATGCTATATGATTATGTGTAAATAATATGTATTCCTGGGTTAATGGTTGTTTCCGCATGATTTATGTAATATCATATGTATCATAACCTAACAATGTAGGCTACAGACTACAGCTAAATTAGCTAGAATTGGGATTAGTCATTCTGCTCTATGCTTGATTTGTGTGTTGCAGGATGAAGATCACAACCATCTTTTCTTTCAGTGTCAGTTCAGCTATCAGATTATGCAGGCAATGCAGCAGTGGTTGGGTGTTCCTATGGCTGGTACCTTGCATCAGTTGGTAAGAAAGATTGGTCATAGCAGAGTTTCTAAGTTCAGAAAACAAGTTATTTTTGTTGCTATTGGTACTGCTATGTACCTGATTTGGAAGAGCAAGAATGCAAGCTTCTGGGATAATCAAATCCCCACTATTAGTCACAATGTGAGCAGCTTGAAGCAATTGGTTAAGGGCAGAATTCAAGTAGTTTTGCCAAAAACTGTGAGCAAGAGAGATTATGATTGGTTTATAACCTTGTAATGGGCCTTGTGCCTTGTTTGTTTTGTTTGTGTGCCTTGTATAGCTGTGAGTTGCTAATTCCTTGTTGATAGAGTCCAACCTAGTTGGTTTGTATCACTTGGTTTAGCCTAAGATGTAATGTTTTGCTTAATTAATATATTCTCTCTTGCTTAGGAAAAAAAAGAATTAAAGGCACTGCATCATCAGGAGTTTGCCAGAATTGAAGAAAGGATTGATAAGGTTAGGGAGGGACTGAAAGAAGTCCAGTCTTAATTGGCTACTGATCATCTTGATGTGGACTTACATGAAGCTGAGAAGCACCTTGTTCTTAAACTTAAAAAATTCTTGAATGTTCAGGAAATTGCCTATAGGAAAAAGTCTAGAATCCAATGATTACATGCTGAAGACTCAAATACTAAATTCTTCTTTAGTGCTATGAAGGAAAAACAAAACAGGAACAGTATTGACCTGTTATATGATGCATCAGGAAAGAAATTGGAGAAGTTTGATGATATTAAAGCTGAAATCAATGCTTTTTATAAGGAGCTTATTGGCACTGCTGCTGCTAGTTTGACTGGTATTGATGTCCAGATGGTAAGGAAAGGGAAGCAACTTTCAGCTGATGATGTAGAAGGGTTGGTTAGACCTATTACAAATGAAGAGATTGATGCAGCTGTGAAAGGATTGATGTAAACAAGGCCCCTGGTCTTGATGGTTTCAACAGTTTGTTCTTTCTCAAAGCTTGGGATGTGATTAAAGAAGACGTGTATGATGCAGTAAAGGAGTTCTTTAATTCAGGAGTAATGCTGAGACAGGTGAACAACACTTCAGTAACTCTTATTCCAAAGATACAAAATGCTTCTAGTATTAAGGATTTCAGACCAATTGCATGTTGTTCAGTGGTCTATAAAATCATTTCCAAAATTTTGACTTCAAGAATGCAAGGGGTGATTAGTAGTGTAGTCAACTGTGCCCAATCAGGGTTTATTCCTGGAAGGAACATTTCTGATAATGTTTTGCTAGCTTGTGAGTTGGTTAAAGGCTATTCTAGGAAATATAATTCCCCCAGATGCATGCTCAAAGTTGATCTCGGGAAAGCTTATGACTCTCTAGAGTGGCCTTTTCTTCAAGCTATGCTTGGTGAATTGGGTTTCCCCTCTAAGTTCATTGGGTGGATCATGCAATGCCTTAAAAAAATTTCTTATTCTGTGTTGATTAATGGGATACCTACAACTCCCATTCCTGCAAAGAAAGGATTAAGACAGGCTGATCCCATGTCTCCTTACTTGTTTGCTATTGGTATGGAGTATTTGTCCAGGTGTCTTGCTGATTTGAGTACATATGCTACATTCAAGTTCCATCCTAGGTGTAAGAAAGTAGATCTCACTCATATGATGTTTGCAGATGACCTATTGATGTTTGCTAGGGGTGATCTTACCTCTGTGGATGCTATTTTTAGAGCTTTTAGTAAGTTTTCTGCTGCCTCTGGACTCCAAGAAAATCTGCAGAAGAGTGAAGTGTATATAGTTGGTGTTTCTGATCAGGAGGCCCACCTTACGGTGGATAAGTTGGGGATTACTAAAGGAAGCTTTGCTGTTAAGTATCTTGGGGTACCACTAACCACAAGGAAACTTAGCTACACTAAATGTAAACCTCTCATTGAAAAAACTGTGGCAAGAATTAAGTGTTGGTCAGCAAGGATGCTTTCTTATGCTGGAAGGTTGCAGCTGATCAAATCTGTGCTTTTTGGTATTCAACTCTACTGGTGTCAGATATTTGTTTTACCAAAAAAAGTCATGAAATAGATTCAGAGAATCTGTAGGTGCTTCCTGTGGACTGGTTCTGATGCTGGCTCAAAGAAGGCTCCTGTTGCATGGGATCAGCTGTGTTTGCCTAAGAGTAGTGGTGGTTGGAGTTTGAAGGATCTTACTATTTGGAACAAAGCTGATGTTCTGAAACACTGTTGGGCACTCTCTTTAAAGCAGGACAGAATGTGGGTTAAGTGGATACATGCTTACTATATCAAAACTAGCAACTTCTGGACCATGCCTATTCCAAATAGCCATGCTTGGTCATTGAGGAAAATTTGGCAAGGTAGGGATATCTTCTCTCAGCAGAGTGGCTATGATCAATTTGTGGTTGCAGGAAAGTTTAGAATTCAGAAAATGTATAGATTCTTGCATGATGGAGGTGATCCTGTGGAGTGGAGGAGAATTGTGTGCAATAGTAAAGCTAGACCCAAAAGCACCTTTATTGTTTGGCTTGCAGTCCAAAATAGGCTGCCTACTAAAGACAGGCTCATCAGTTGGAATATTAGCATGCATAGTACTTGTGTACTTTGTCAGTTGCAGGATGAAACTCTAGGCCACCTCTTCTTCCAGAGCAGCTATTCTTTGGAGCTCTGGACCATTATCCTGCAGAAACTTGGAATGAGTAGAGTTGTTCTACCTTGGCATGATGAAGTGAGATGGGCTGCAAAGAAAAGTAGAAGCTGCAGACAGAAGAATAGTAAGTGTAGCATTGCCTTTGTGGAAGTTGTTTATGCAATTTGGATCCAGAGGAATGCTAATTTTTTTAAAAATCAACTTGATCCTGTATCAGTTGTAGCAAATAGAGTACTGTTTTGTGTTTTCGGTAGGGCTATGTAATTGCTCCTAGCTTGTTGTAGTGTCTTGTGTGACACTGGTGATTAGGTGTATGGTTGACATTGTAACTCCTGATTTGGTAAATAAAATCTATCTATTTGCCAAAAAAAAAACTACGCAATTGGTCATTACCACACTTTCCCATAATCATGTTTTGATGTTATAATTTTAAAACTAGTGTAATATTATTCAATATCTTTCAATTGAAATAAAAAATTTGTTACTTATTAAAAATTTATGAATAGTTTTTTATATTTATATCGAAATATCTTGAATTATATTAAATAAATGTATAAAATTTTGCTCTAAAAGTAATTTAAGGATTATTTATTTTAACTAGCTCGATTTACTCATTTAAGATTCAATTTTAAATATTTAAAACTCAAGTTTTATTCATTGAAGCTCAATGTTTATTCATTTAGCTCACCGTTTATTTATTTTCAAGTTTTTATTCATTTTCAATATGTGGTATTGACCAATGGCTTAGTTATTACCAAAACACAAAAATACATTTTGCATCTAGCCAACTACGCCATTTGTTATTACCATAACACAAAAATACAGTTTGCATCCAGCCAACTAAGCTATTGGTCATTACCACACTTTCCCATAACCATTTTTGGATGTTATAATTTTAAAACTAGTTTAATATTATTCAACATCTTATAATTGAAATAAAAAATTTGTTACTTATTACAAATTTATGAATAGTTTTTTATATTAATATCGAAAAATCTTGAATTAAATTAAATAAATGTATAAAATTTTGCTGTGAAAGTAATTTAAGGATTATTTATTTTAACTAGCTCGATTTACTTATTTAAGATTCAATTTTTAATATTTAAAACTCAATTTTTATTCATTGAAGCTCACTGTTTATTCATTTTCAAGTTTTATACATTTTTATTTATTTAGATCACCGTTTATTTATTTTCAAGTTTTTTATTCTTTTTCAATATGTGGTAATGACCAATGGCTTAGTTGTTTATATGCAAACTTTATTTTTGTGTTCTGGTTATTACAAAAAAAAAATACAGTTTGCAACTAGCCAACTACGCCATTGGTTATCACCAGAACACAAAAATACAGTTTGCATCTAGCCAACTACACCATTGGTTATTACCACAACACAAAATAAAGTTATCATCTAGCCAACTACGCCATTGGTAATTACCACACTTTTCCATAATCATTTTTTGATGTTATAATTTTAAAAATAATTTAAATAAATATTTTGTTACTTATTAAAAATTTATGAATAGTTTTTAATATTTATATCGACAAATCTTGAATTTAAGTATATAAAGGTATAAAATTTTTCTTTAAAAGTAATTTATGGATCATTTATTTTAACTAGCTTGATTTACTCTCGAGCTCAAACTACACTTTAACATTCACTTGTGACCTGTTATGATTAATTTTCCCTTATATCATACGAAGTATGCAGTCTTACAAATTTACTTTCAAAAGTTAAAGTTGTGATTGATTATACCAAAATTCCTTATTTCTAATTGAATTTACCTAATATATACAACAATAATTATGAAAAATTTACCCATAATAATAATAACGAGATGTCATAAGATACCTAGAAAAATGCGATGAAAAATAAAATTAAAAGCTAGCTTAAATTAAAATCTAATACAATCAATGATTATAGAAAATTTACCCAAAATAATTATGAGAAGTCATAAGATACCTAGAAAAATTCGATAACAAAAAATCAAGAAGTAAAAGCTAACTTAAATTAAAACGTTTAAAAAAAAGAGAGTAACATTTAACATTTGTTGTTAATAAGGCTTGAACCTTGGACCTCTACTTCCCTAAACTCTATTGGATTTAGACAGAACCACTACTCCAACAACCTTACTTGTGAACTGAACCAAAATATTAATAATTATATTGTTCGTGTCTTGTTTCCTCCTCCGCCAACAACTCCGACCACCGTATATTACCCCTCCTCTCTCCCTCGTCCCCTTCCCCGACCACCATACTCCCAAAGTTACCCTGCCCTCCCCCCTTCGCCGACCACCACAACTACCCATCCCCATCCCCGACCACCGCATATTGCCCCTCATATCTTTCGCGGATCTCCAGCCACGACCCCCTCCCCTCTCCTCCTTACGAGCTGCCTACCCATAACTGCTCCCCCCCCCCCTACCTAACGTCAACCAACAAAACAATTAATTAGGTATTTCTGACTATTACCAATTGGAAGGGCCGGAGATTCCGAGAGTTTTGGACAAATTGATGTTCATTTTTCGGTATCGTCGGCGGTCAGCGGCGTCGACGGTGGTGTTCCGGGCTGGATGCAAACTTAATTAGGGTGGAGATTAATGTTTTTATTTTTTTGGGATTTTGTTTTTACAGAAATATATGTATTTTAGAAAAACATTTTCAAATATTACAAATCATTTAACAAAAATAAGAAAATATATTTATTAAAATATAAAATGATATAATAAATAAAACACTTGGTGATACTCAATAGGAGTATCACCTTAGAATTCTCAGTTAAAAAGTTTTTGCACGCATTAGGTGTATAATAAATTTATTGTATATCGACATAATATTTTAAAGGGTTCCTTATAATAAATTTATGGTACTCTGTACCATCTTTGATTAATTAATGGAATAATCCAAGCTTTGGGGTACATCTTTCCATACCAATATTTTATAAAAGTGGTCAAATATAAATGCTGCTTTCTCTAAGCTCTGGAGGCGCACGATAAGTGTGAAAGGCTATTGTGCACACTCTGCCATTAATGGCCAAGAGTGGGCGGCCGAGAAATATCCTGGTGCCATCACCGACTGTGAGGACGGAGCAGAGGTCGGCGTCGTCTACTTCTGGGTATTCAGCGAATCAATCGACTCCTACGACAGAGCTGCGACCAGGCATGGAGTTGCGACCAAGCACGATCCTGCGAGCTGCCCCAATTGCATCGCCTAGCCCTGTTGCTTCCACGGAAACTCCGACTAGGCGGTTGGTGATGTCTCCTGCGCCAATCCCTAGCCAAGGTACCAATAGAACGATGTCTAGAGGTATGCGACTCGGTTTTGTTCCACCCACTTTAAAAGATGGAAATCCTATTGCGTGCTTGCAAAAAGATGAAATTGATACCGAAATTGCTAAATGGGCAAATGCTGTAATTTGTTATGTAATTGGGGACACTCCTACTTTGAAATACTTGCATACCTACGTGGAGAGAAATTGGAACATTCAAAGTAAACCTATAATCTACTTACATGATCAAGGGTATTTTATAATTAAATTTGAGACTTTGGATGATAGGAATATGGTTCTTTGCTCAGGACCCTACTCAATTGCAAACCATCCTATGATTATTAAGCCATGGAGTGCTAATTTCAGTTTCAAGGATGAAGTGTTGCGTGAGGTTCCTTTATGGGTTCAATTGCCAAACTTGCCTTTGAGTTGTTGGGGACCGAATGCTTTGAGTAGAATTGAAAGTGTTATTGGGAAACCTCTTTTAGCAGATGAGTGTACGACACATCAAACAAGAATTTTGTATGCAAGAATGTTGATTCAAGTGGATGTGACTAGACCACGAGTTGACATCTTACAGGTAGAGGAACCAAATGGAATGGTGTTTGAGCAACAAGTTCTATTTGATTGGTTTCCCCCATTCTGTGAAATGTGCAACCAAGATGGCCATGATTATAGTGTTCAAAAACCTCCTGTGAAGAGGGGTGTAAAATATAGGAAGCAATGGGTTCCTAAGAAACCACAAATACAACCTGTCCCCAACGAGTGGCAGACCTCCCTCCTATCCTCGAAGAACCACAACAACCTGAGGTGGAGACTTGGGCTACTGTTACTAGAAGGTCTGGTGCTAGACCTAGCTCAGATTCTCAACATGTCACTCCCATTACTGTAGCTAATCCATATACAATGCTACACAATGATGAAGTGTTAGAAGAAATACATGATGCACAACCAGGCGAGGATTATTTCCCCTTTGAGACGTAAACAAGCCTTTCAAACAGAAGGAAATTCTCCGCTTCCTATTAAAGCATAAAATTGATATTTTTGGTTTGATGGAAACAAGAGTAAAGATTAACAAGTTCTCTAGTATTTCCAATAAAATGTTCAATAATTGGAATGTGATAAATAATTATCAAGATGCTCCTAATGGGAGGATCTGTATAGCGTGGAACCTTAGATGTGTTGATGTTGTGATTTTAGATCAATGTGCCCAGGGTGTATGCACCAGAGTATGTGCTAAATATCATCACAGGGGAAAGTATGTGTTTCGTTGCAATTTATGGGTTTAATACTCAAGAGTTGAGAAAGGAACTTTGGGCTTTCATAAATAGAATTGTCAATACTCTTAAAGAGCCAATATGCTTTTGTGGCAATTTTAATACTTTGTTGCTAGCTGATGACAGATTGAATGGTGCTCCCGTAACACTGTCAGAGATCAAGGACTTCTCAGACTGTATGACACATAACTCCCTGCAACAAGTGAGAACAGTTGGCTCTCATTATACATGGTGTAATAATCAAGAGGATGGGGAAAGGATTTTCACCAGAATCGACAGATGTGATGCTAATCAGATGTGGATGGCAAAATATTCTTTGGTTACTTTTGAGGTTTTGGACAGAAATGTTTCTGACCATTGCCCTCTCATGCTCCAGTTTGAAGAATTACAGGTTCGAAAAAGTAGGCCCTTTAAATTTCTTAATATTCTTACAGAGCATGTAGACTTTGAAAGAATTGTTAATATAAACAAAATTCTTACCCCATTCTTGATGTTTGGTACAAATTAATGTGCCTAAAAGAGGACATGAAGAGCTTGAATGAGAAACATTTCAAGAGTATTAGTATGAGACTTGAAGCTGCTAGGGTTGAACTTCGGAATGTGCAGCACCAACTGAATGTTGATATTCAGAATATTGAACTCATTTTCAGGGAAAGGAAGCTCTTAACTGAAGTCGAGAAATGAAATGCTATCGATGAAGGACTCTGGCAACAAAAGGCAAGAGTAGATTGGATTAAACTTGGCGATTCAAATACCAAGTTTTTCCATTCTTATGCCAAGGAACGAAAGAATCAAAACTCGATCACGACCCTGATTAGGGAGGATGACACCAGGTTAAGAACTCAAGACCTTATAAAGGAGGAGATTATACAATTTTATAAAAAGCTGATGGGATTAGCTTCTGTAGTTCTACCTATGGTGGACAGGAATATTACAGATAGAGGCCCAAGGCTTACTGATCCTTCTTCTCTATGTCAACCAATATCTTCAAACGAAATTAAGGCTGCTCTTTTTTATATGGACTCTCTCAAGGCTCCAGGAATCGATGGGTATAATGCTCTTTTTTTACCAGAAAACCAAGAATATCACTGGGCCTAGCATTATAGCAGCAGTATAAGACTTCTTTGTTTACAATCAAATGCCTCACCAGGTAAACCTGGAATATCACTGGGCTTAGCATTATAGCAGCAATGACTCTTGTTCCTAAAATCTCAAATGATGTTCATGTGAAGGATTATAGGCCAGTAGCATGTTGTACCGTCTTGTACAAAATAATCTCAAAGGTTATTATTAATAGGCTTCAGAACATCTTGCCTGAGATTGTGGGAGAAAGTCAATCTGCCTTTATAAAGGGGCGTGTTATTTTTGATAATATTATTCTTAGCCATGAAATTGCTAAAGGCTACTATAGGAAGAACATATCTCTTAGATGTATGCTTAAAATTGATCTCCAAAAGGCTTATGACTCGGTAGAATGGCCTTTTGTTGAGCAACTTTTGTTGGCTTTGGGTTTTCCCACTTGGTTTGTGACTTGGATTATGATATGTATTGACATAGTATCCTATTCTTTCAACATAAATGGTGAGCTGACAAAACCTTTCAATGCAAAGAAGGGCTTAAGGCAAGGTGACCCCTTGTCTCCCTATCTATTTGTTTTGTGTATGGAATATCTAGACAGATGCTTAAAGGACTAAAGGATAATCCTAAGTTCTCTTTTCATCCTAGATGTAAGAAATTAAATCTTATTCACGTTTGTTTTGCGGATGATCTTCTGTTGTTTGCAAGAGGAGATAGTAGTTCGGTGAGAGAACTTTTTTCAGCTTTTCGACTCTTCTCTGCTTCTGGTCTTCGAGCTAATGTTAGCAAAAGCTCTATCTATTTTGGAGGAGTTAAAGTTGAAGTCTAGGGTGATATTTTGGAGGAGTTTCAATTCACCAAAGGGAGTCTCCCCTTTAAATATTTGGGAGTTCCCCTTTCCACTACGAAGCTTACTGTTATCCAGTGTCAACCCCTAATTTTGAAGATTCTACACTAGATTGAAAGTTGGTCTTCTAAGCTATGCTGGTAGATTGCAGCTGATTAAGTCGGTGCTTTTGGGGTGCAGTCTTATTGGTGCCAGATTTTTCTTATCCCGAGGAAAGTCCTAAAGCTAATTCAAGCAGCTTGTAGGACTTTTCTTTGGACTGGACAGTCTAGTGCCTCAAAGAGATGGCGTGGGAAACTATGTGCCTCCCAAAGTCTGCAGGAGGATGGAACTTGACCTGTATTACGAATACCTGCACGCTTCTGTGGAATGTTAATATGAAAAAAGATAAAGCTTGGATAAGATGGATTCACACCTATTATGTGAAGGGACGAGATATACTCCAGCTTACAGTTCCACTGCAAGCTTCTTGGATCATTAAAAAAAAATCCTTGGAGCTGTAAGTTATGTTGCAAGTTTACCCCAGGGTACTCAATTGTTAAGAGCGAGCACGTTCTCTATCAGGAAAGTCTACAATTTGATGAAAGTCTCTGCCGTGCCTATTGAATGGAGGAAGTTGGTCTGCAACAATCCAACTCCTCCAAATATTGTTTTTATTGGGTGGTTAGCAGCTCATGGTAGGCTAGCTACTAGTGACAGACTTGAGAAATTTGGAATCCACTGTGATACAACCTGTATTTTGTGTAACCAGGTTGTGAAAACAGTAACCACTTGTTCTTTGAGTGCATTTTTGCAGCACAGGTTTGGGTAGGCCTCCTAAGATGGCTAGGATATGCAAGGCAAGCTAAGAATTGGCAGGAGGAGCTTGAGATTGCCATTACCCAAATGAGCGGCAAATCATCCAAGCATGAAGTGTACAGGATGACACTTATCTCTTCAGTTTACTATATTGGGAGAGAGCGAAACCGGAGGAGATTTCAGAAGGTTATTCTTGATGTTCCGAGTATTATTAGACAAATTCAGAATGTGGTTAATATTCGATGTCACATGAGTAGAAAGCTATATGTAATTGTAGAGAATTTGTATTAGTTTTTGAGAGGTAAAAAGTGGGGGCCTTCCTAGAAGAGTTGTCACTTTTACTACTCTTGTGTTTGCTTAGTTTTGTTGTTTCACTCTTGTTCTAATTCCTTTTGGTTAATAAAATCTAAATATTTACCAAAAAGAAAATATTTTTACCTACAACCTTAAGTGGAATTAATTAGTTAATTATTCAATGAGGTTATTTATTGAGTTAGGTCATGTTCTTTTTGACTTAATTGTAGTTTCAGGACTTATTTGGCTGTTCAGTTCAACTCATGAGCATTCGATCAGTTGAGTTCAGTTCAATTAAGTTAAGTTCAGTTCAGTTTAACTCAATTCAATTATTATTATTATTATTATTATTATTATTATTATTATTATATATAACTTATTACGTACTACTAATTAATTATTAATTAAAATTTGTTATTTATTATTTATTATTCATCGTGTGAAGCTCTAAAAGACCTTTTTTTTGTTAAAGCCCTGTCATACCCGCATCCACTCATAGAGGAATTATTTTCCCATCTCATATATGTTTTTACAAAAATATATCAGACCAAAATAAGTTCGAATATTGTTATTCATAAGTTCAAAAATGGTACTCATAAGTTCAAAAATGGTACTCATAATTTCAAAAATGGTACTCGGAAGTTCAAAAATGGTACTCAAAAGTTCAAAATGGTGTTCATTTCTCAAATATGATACTCAAAAATTTCAAAATAATGGTGAAATTACTGCCTAGCACTCAGATATGTGTTTGAAAACACATCTCTGAGATGGGCCTCTCCGCACTCTCCACTCACATCCCCCGTCTTGTGCTAATCCAGTGGATAGAGTAGTAGAACTTGTTGTGTTTTCTTTATACAGTTGTATATATATATATATATATATATATATATATATATATATATATCTTGGTACTCGACTGTCAGGTTACATGTTCCATTCCTCAGTCATTCTTATATATTTTAATGTTATTAATCTGTAAGGTTGTCATCATCAAAAAGGGGGAAATTGTTGATTCCTGGGTTTTGATGATGACAAGCTTACACTCTACTGATTGTTGAATTAAGGATTGACAGGAGCAAGTCACTATAAGCTAGGACAAGTACACAACAAGGCATGAAGTGAAGCAGCGTGGAAATTAAGTCCAACCTCATGGAAGAATACAAGTCTAAAGAGTATGGACGGATTGAATCATGGGCCAAGAAGAATGAAGCCCAGCAAGTCAATTAGAGTCCAGAAAGGTATAAGATCAGTAGAAGCAAATACAGCTTAGTATGGGAACAGAGTATTTCAAAGAGTCCTAGTTAAATCTTGAATCTAAAGACAATCGGTTTTTGTTTTTCAAAAGATAAACATCAAGGATTAAAACTGATTTTACTATCCTACTTAAATATATACTCTTAAGGTTTTTAAGTTGATTTACAACTCTCAGATTAGTAAAGATAGGATTTGTCTAAAACGCGCTTTTAGAGAAACTGTTTGCGAAAATCTATCTTTCGAAAAGAGTCCTAACTAGTGTAGGATTAGAATCTAGGGTAAAAGCTTGGATTCTTATAAATAGACCTTAAGATCTTCAAGAAACTTTTATCAGACTTATTTACATCAACCGGAAGCTTTCAGGTATCACCCTTAAAGTCTTAATCTTTAAAAGAAGTCTGTTCCTGTTCCCATATAGAGCAGTAGTTGTTACGTGGTCTTGTATCGAGTATTTAGTGTTAAGTTTAATATTCTTTGATTTCAGTTTAAGTGTTGAGATTTTGTATGTTAAGCCTGAGTCAGGCTTACTTGAGCAAGAGAGAAGATCTCACAAGAGATCCGTGAGGAGAAGCAGTTGAGGGACTGTTTCTGTAAGGAAAGGAACAACGAGGGGTTGTTCTTGGTCATCTGTAGTCAGAGGCGACTAACAGATTGTGGCCCGAGTAGATTAGGCTTGTAAAGAAACTGAGTTGTTTTGCCTAATTAGTGAATGTGTTTAAGTCCCCAAAAGGGGCCGTGGTTTTTTCCTCTCTATTGGGACTAGAGAGTTTTCCACGCTAAATCTCGCTTGCATATTTTATTGTTTCTGTTCCTAGTAGTTTAATTTTTGTAAAACCATAAAATATCAATTCACCCCCCCTCTTGAGGAACTCTGTGAAACTAACATCAACACCATAAGTGGGTTCCATACTTCCTTGGCAAAACATCAACAACACAATCCAAATTACCTAATTAAAATTTGAACCTGTAAGCGCAACCATTTCTGTTTCAGAAACGCAAGAAAGTATAACTGTATAAGGGTTAGCAGCAGCAAGCCATGATCCACTTCATACGAAGATCAACCATCAGATCACTGACAGGATTGATCCCTCCAAAGTAATTACCATTATTTTATAAAACTTTTGCTTGCTCAACAAAGAAACAATTATCACTCCATTCGAACTATCCTCACTTTAAGACTTAAACAAAGGAACAATCATCACTCCCATCTAACTATCGTCCAACATAACCCAACTGCAGAACTGAAAGCCTTCCAACTCTTGAGTTGTTTATGGCGGACTTTCAAAATTTCCCCAAGGTTTTTCCCATTGCATGATGAACTGATTAAATACTGAAGCTTTGTTTCTAATTAATACTTTTGGTCTATATCTTCGCCACTACCTGTGGGAAGAAACCAGGTAATTCAATATCAAAAATTATGAGAAGTTCAAATTGAGTCTTTACTAACCTTGATACAACACAACTGAGTAAAGCTAACACATAGCAAACAAATTTCTTCAGCCAGATTATAGACTTCTTTGATTCCTTTTCTGGTTTGATGATTTCCTCTATACCTCAAATGAACCGGTTCTAAGTTGGAATTCTCTCCCATAATTTGCTGCATGACAGAATCTCTGATCCCCTGGGTTTGCTTTAATATCTATTGGTAATAGAGTTATAGCCAGAGTTATTCTTGCACCTACTCTTTCCCTCCTTCCATTTTTTGAGATCTCCCAACTTAAACCTGCCTTTCAACCTATTTTACCATCATTCTTCCAAGCATCACTTATAACTTCAAAAGTTAGATCCCCTCGCTTCTGTATCTAATATCCTAGATTGCTTCCCGTGGTTAATTAGTTGATTAAGTATATCTATTTCATTAACTTCCACTCTTCCTTTCTGTGTGCAGTGGTTGTTTAGATGATTCAGGGTTCTTCCCCACATAGACCACATCTTGAATAAACCTTAAGTTTTGTTTCCTCAAATTATCACAAGTACATTGAGCTTTCTTCAAAAGCTTCCAACAAATATTTTCTATCTTTTATAAAACTTCAGATTCTAGAAGATTTTCCTAAATACATCTTCTTGGTTATTTGCATCCTTCTATAGATAACAATAGCCCGATTAAACCATATGAGGAAGTGTTTGCTTTTCCAGCAGCAAACCATGATCCTTTTCATACAAAGAACAGCTATCCTACCTTTGCCTGAATCAATCCCTTGAAAATCATCATCGTTAATTTTAAAAAACATTTGGCATCAATCAAGCTTGTACCTCGGCCAAAAATAAATTAATTTTTTTTTTAAAAAAAGTAAAAATTAAAAAACATAAGTTGTTCCTCTTTAGCTAAAGAATTATCAGAACTGCTCGGAAAAAAAGAAGAAGAAAGAAGTATGAACAAACCTCAGACTCCCACGAATTAGGAGGTACACTCGGTTGCATTTAGAGATACGTGCAACCAGATTGTTTTGTACTTTTAACCCCTCAAAAAGCACATTCGGTAGCTTAAAAGCATAATTTTACGGTGTAAAAGCACATACTTCATATTTTTTCAAAGAATATAATATAATACGAAATACCTTCTTCCTATAATGAATAATCCTAAACTAGGAGGTGAGCAACAAACAACAATTTACATATCCTTTCAAAACCTTTGCGCTTCAATTTGAGAACCCCAAATTATTCAATGATAGATATATATATAAGTTACATAAATCATTTAATATTGCATCCTTTGGATAATATGTTCCTTTTTATTAACAATATAAAAAGAACGTATGTGTTTTTAACCTGTAAAAATGTGCTTTATCAGCAAAAATGTGTTTTTATACTATAAAAATATGTTACTCCCCTTTTAACTATCCTCCTGCATAACCAACTATAGAACCTAGAGCTTTCCCAATCTTGAATTGTTTATAGTGCTCATTTAAAAAATAATCAGTGGTATTGACAGTATTGTCCCAAAGTTGTGTTGCACATTTAATACTTTTTTTAATCAATTTCTATCATCTACCTATGGGAGGATATAATTAACAGATAATTCAACACCAAGGATAAAAAATGAAAGAAAAAACAACAAAAGTTCGTTAAGATCTCGATATCGAACAACATGAAGTAGGTATATTCAATAGGCCATCAAAATCTAACAAACATTCTGGATGCTCGAATTGAGCAATTTAGCTAATTAGTTGTGTAATTGAAACAATTGAAGATTTTCATGATGTTAACTGAGATAAATGATTGGGAATTCGAAGTAAAACTAACTGTAATTCTAAATAAAACAGATAGAAAACGGAGAATCAACTAACCTCAGATGCCAAAGACATCGCTGTCAAGAGCCTGAGAAGTTAGGGTTCATGATCTAGAGTTGTCAAAAAATCTAACGCTAATAATGCAAAATTGCAAGTTTCCGAATTATTTCTGGGGATACTTTATGTTTGGCCTTTTATGTCTAAAATACACGTGCTCAGTATCTTCAAAACACGTGTATTAATGTGTCTGTAATCTTTTTGTTTTTTTTTTTTTTTTTTTTTTGTTGACAAAGAGGGGCACCAAAATTGGATGGTGCACGCGTGTGCACGATGAGCACCGTACACCGGGAATAAAAATAATATAGGAAATCTACAAAACGTGCATGTTTAATTAAATCCCGAATAAAAAGAACAATTTCCTTGAACAAAATAACAATGAAGGCTCTGTTCTTTTCAACTCTGTTTTTCGCGTTTTTATTTGATTCGCTGTTCTTTTCACTCCTTTTTACGAGTATATATTTTTCTGGTTTTAAATTCAAACTGTGAAGAGGATGTTCGTTAGTCTCCCTATGTTAGAGATAGTGTTAGTATGTTTGGTTTGTCGTTCACATATAGTGGATTTATGTAGAATTGGTTAGTTGGTAAAATTTTATGCGGGATCGCAACAAATATCAATTTTTCGAGTACATTCATATGAATCAAGTGGAAATCATCCTCGCGGCTACAACAAATCGTTAGACCCTCTCTCTGAAAAGGCTGCATGTTCTAGCGTTATATACGGGAGACGTTCTACAATGCAAGATCTATTCAACGACCTTGGTTTTGATGAAAGAAACCATTTGATTCAATTTGTGATGTATTTGTTAGATCTATATTTCTCTTGTAGATGTCGTATGACTCTTTATTAATGAATTAATTTCCCTTTCCAAAAAAAGCGGAGAGATAAAGTGTGAACTAGGTTTTCTAAATTGGTTTTTAGAGAGAGAAAGTAATGGAAATTTGCAAATATTAGTTGATTTTCCTGCTTCAACATCAAATTTAATTGATTCTTCTTCTTCAAATCTAAATTCTGCAACTAATAATCAGATTTTGGAAGGTAATTTTTCAATTTTGTAAAATAAATTTCATGTTTTTGATGATTTTTATTTTGTAATAATCGTGTTTTTGATTATTTAACCTAGAGCTAGGGATCTCTCGCCCCCAATGAGGGATGTCCCGGTACTTTAGATTCGCTGCTCACTCGCGCCCGACCAGGCGCCGTCGCCCGATGTCACCGAGTCCGACTGATTTTTAGCCGACTTTAGTTTGTTTTATTTTCTTTATTTACTTTAAGGAGCCTATAAATAGCTAGCATTAGTTTATGGTGGTGCTAAACGCAGCCTGATTTTACTTGACGCAACACTTTTTACTCTCATTTTTTTCATTCTAAAAAAAATGTAACTCTCACTAATATTATTTTCTCTCAACCTTTTTTGATATCATTTTGGTTCAAATAAATTAGTTTTTTTAGTTTCACGCGTATCTAATCAAATCATAATACATATTTTGATTGCAATGGACAACTATTTTGATATGGAAGAACTTGGAATTGTGGTAATATTTGTGTTCTTTTTCCTGTTTTTACGAACCTTTTCATGCAATTTGTATGAAATATATACTTCTATTTTGCACACATTGAACATTATATAATTAACCTATTTTGTACAGATTGAACAAAGTATAATTAACAATTTCGTACAAATTGAACGTAATAGAAATAAGTATTTCGTACAAATTGAACAAAGTATAATTAACCATTTTGTACAGATTGAACATAACAGAAATAAGTATTCTGTACAAATTGAACAAAATATAATATAATTAACCATTTCCTACAGATTGAACATAACAGAACTAAGTATTTCATACAAATGAGCAAAGTATAATTAACCACTTTGTACGAATACTTAGTTCTGCTATGTACAATCTGTATGAAATGGTTGATCATATTTATTCAATCTGTACGAAATTGTAAATTATATTTTGTTCAATATGTACAAAATATACGTATCTATTTCATAAATTGTATGAAAATGCTCAAAAAAACAGGAAAAAGAACGAAATTACCTCAATTTCAAGGTATTTCAAGTCAAAAAAATCGTCCATTGCCATCAAAATATGTATTCTAATTTGATTAGATACTCGTGACACTAATAAAAATCAAATTTGTTTGAACCAAAATAATATCAAAAAATGTTGAGAGAAAACCGGGGGTTACGATCTTTTTTAGAATGAAAAAAATGAAAATAAAAGGATTGCGTCAAGTAAAATCAGATTGTGTTTAACAACCGTGTTAGTTTAGGCTGGGGGTTTTCTTTCGTTTTACTTTCCTGAGTTTTATTTTCTAAGCTCTTGTTTTCTCTCAAACTTTGTTATTTATATTACGGTATTCAATTCAAGATTCAAGCTTCCGTTTATCAATTCGTTATTCACTTTGGTATATTTCTTTAGATTAAATTTTTGTTTATTTATTAATTATTTTTCTATTAAATTAATTTAAATATTGCTTTAATTTTCAATTATGTGTAAGTAGTTTATTCTGGGGTTTAGGGGATCCATAAATATTTGATTGTGATTGGATTGATTTCAATATTTATTTTTAATGAGTAATCCAAGATTAGACAATCTATTTCCCATACCACCACTCCAATCAATGTTTAGAATCACTTTGTAGTTTTAGGGTCCTTTATCCAGTAAACCAGTAAATTAGGATTCCGCACCAAAACGGGAAAAATGTCAAATTTTCAGCTCCATTTTTATAATCATCTATTATACTTTAAAAGCACGGTACATGGTCATTATCATCCATCAAAAGAAAACAAACAACCAAAAAATAAAAACATTATAAAATTAAGCAAATAAGGATAGTTTGTCTAAGAATATTAATTTCCAATAACAGATTTTTTGGCTTTCCATCATATTTGTACCTTCATTTGGTAAAAATAAAATTTTTCCATCCATATTAAAATGTAATATGTATCTTATTTTGCTGAAGCATTTTTGGATTATCGTCATATGTCAATATACGAAGTTTTGTGTGTTGTAACCTTCACAACGGCTTATATACAATTTCTTACAACATGTTTTTTGGTACGTACTTTTTTCCTTAGATCATTCCAACTATTGTAGAAGCCATCACTCCATATACATGTCCCATGTTGTCCAATGTAGCATTAATGGTTGGCCCTTTAGAAGCTAATGTAGTAAACTTATTGTATCAAATCAACAATCATGGGATTGGAGGGTATTTTATAGCATGGCATTGTAGGAGGTGTAGTTATGATTATCCTTTTATTATCACTTTTTGCATTTATGTTGGAGATAAACAAAAAAAGGCGAAGCACAAACAATTCTTCAAAAAGTAAATGGAAAGAATGATATAAAGGAGAGCCTTTCAATATTGAAATTTTGGGTACAAAGTACCAAGATATCTTCTCTTAAACTACTAATAAAACCACTAAGTCGACCACCGTTTATTATTGTTACCCTATTTTTTCCATCGTACATATCTTTGGGGAAGTTGGCACCATCCATTTTTACGACCCCATTATTGTTCAAATCAGCCAATATCTCCAACAAAATCTTTATTCGCCTCCAATAGGCATACCCTTAATCCAAATATTTTGTCGTCTTCTATGATTGGGTGTGGTAGAACTCTTTGGTAAAACAAGCTACTACTTTTTTCCCTCTCAATGAGAAAGGTTTTAGAGGTAAATTCTAACTCATACTCTTTTTTACTTTTGTAATCCCCCGCAAATTTATACATGTTATTAATATATTTTAACATATAGGTAATTATATTTAAATAGAATTTACGAATTTTAAAAATAAATATATAATTAACGTATATTTATTTTATTACATTCTAAATATTTTAACAATTTATGAAATCAAAACAAATTTTAGAATTTATGTTGAAAAGAATTTGAATTTCGAAAACACGTTTGAAATTGAAAAATAATCCTAATCAGTTTTGGATTCAAATACTAAAACTAAATCATAATCCTAGGCCAAATTGGTGAAGCCCAACACAAATAAACCCATCACTCCCTTTACTTGTTTCAACATTCACGTAAAACCTCAAACACCCCTCTCTCCCTGTTGTAATTCACGTGAACAACCCTCAACCTCTATTGCTTCTGCTCACGCCGCCACCACCACCAGCCACCTGCACGACACCGGCCTCTCTCACCCTCCGCCGCCAGTAACTCCCCTTCTCCCCCCTCGTGTTTCTTGTTTCTCTCTTTGGTTTCGGTTCCTTTCTCCCTCCTTAATTGTTCCTGTTTTCGCGCAGTACCACCACCACGCTGCCACCAGCGTTCGTGGCTTTGCTTCACCTTGTCGTCGCCTAACTGCCGACCCCTTTGCACGGTAGTCTTCTCATCCCTCTTTCTCTTCTCTTTCGTTCTTCTTTTCTATTTCGTTTTCGTTAAATCCTCCTCACTCCGTGTCTCTTCTTGTTCTCGGCAGCGACCCGCGCAACCCTGCGGCCACCATCGACAACCCCCACCGCCTCTTCCGCGTCCCTGCTCCGTCGTCCAACTTTCTCCCTTCTTGTTTGGTTAATTTCTTAAAAACCCTAAAGCTAATCTAATGTTTTAATTATATTTCATTAATTAAATTTATGTTTTGATTGAATTAAATTGATGATTTTATGAATTATTTACGAATTTCAGATTTTAATGTTTGCATAATTGAATTATTCATTTTCAGATTTAATAATCGATTGAAACAAGAATTTGAATTAATTAAAGCAGGAATTCTTGTTTTTAATGGTTTTAAATCATGGTAGAGTGCTTACGAATTATTAAAACTATTATTTTATGTTCTAAGCATGATTATTTGGTTTTGGGGAAAGCTTTAAACGATTTCATATTGCTGGAAATTTAAAGAACGGTGTTTTATAGAGTTTTAAATGAATTTATATTATTTTATGTTCTAAGCATGATAATTTGGTTTTGGGGAAAGCTTTAAACGATTTCATATTGCTGGAAATTTAAAGAACGGTGTTTTATAGAGTTTTCAATAATTAATTCAATAATTATTATGCTAGGAGATTAAATATCCAGTTTTGATATTGGGGAAGGTTCTAAATATGTTTAGGATGTATTTAGAATACTTTATCATTGCTGTGAATTATTAGAAGTTGATTGAGAATCTTTGTTGGTTGTTTTAGGGGGAGAATTCTCTGTAGGCGACTTTTGAAAGTGTTAAGGTGGCATATCAGTTTGTTTACACAAGGTACGTACATACCTGTGTGATTGTGGATGTGTGCTATTCTTGAAACCATGTTGATATGTCTATGAACTTGGTTGTGTTGAAATTTACATGTTTAATGTCGTTGGATGAACATGTTGAACATAGAATTTATTATGGGAATTATAACATGTTAGCATGTATGATTGATGCAAGCATGTCGGTTGAGAACTTTATATATATATATATATATATATATATATATATATATATATATATATATATATATATATATATATATATATAGGTTTAGATCGATTGATCGTTGTTCTCTTTTAGCATTTCATTACTTTATGAGGTTCGAGGACCTTGTTTAGTAAGTTGATATTTTACACTTATATAAAGGTTGTTAACGATTGTTAAAGGAAAGGTTGAGTTAATTGGAATGAGTTCTTGATTGATAACTTTGTGATCGCTTACTTAATTCCAAGATAAAAACAGTTGTGAATACTTGTTGATTATGTGATTTATACGTGATTGACGAGTCATAACAAAGTATTAATTGGTAAATCATGTAAAGTGAAACTGAATCGCAATAGCTTTAGACTGTGCACGTCTGAAGTGACGGACAAACATGAGTTAGGGTTCATGGTGGTACGCCATGACCATTTCTGGGACCGGATTGATCAACGTGTTCTATTTTATTCAAAAGTTCCTCGATATCGCAAGTCACTAATAAGGTTACGGAGTCGCGCCCGTACCTCGTCTTCCTTAGTGAAGACTTCTGGTTGGACAACTCGGTCCATTGACTATTTGAATTAAAATAATATTAATGATATAAAGGTCTAGCCTAGTCTAGTCAAATGTGGTTTTCAAGTTAATATGTTTGGGTCGTCCTTACTTATGCCTTATTAGTATCAAGCTAAGAATGTCTATTCATTGATTTAGTATGTAGTACTCAGCTTTGCTGATTACGTGCTTTGTTTGTGTGCATTTATCATGGCTATGCCTTATTGATCCTATGATGACCCATTTTGGTGAGCAGTCTCTAAGGATCAATAAGGATTGCCCATCTACAGGTTTGAAGATGATGCATCATTGGGTTCTGGACAAGAGAGCTTGTATTTAGTCTTGATTTGCTAAGTTGACTTTGGTTTGTTTAATTGGACTTTAAACTTGTTGAACTAGCTACATTGACTTTATTTTCGTTGATTGGTTTTGGGATTAACTCTGTAGTTGATTATTTATAAACTTAAAGTTAGTTTTATGTTTTCCGTTGCAAAATTCTGAATAAGCCGTTACGTTTTCACACGGTCGATAATACTTTGATAACTCTCTATATTTATAATTATTAAAAAGGTTATTCTTGAAAAGGGAGAATTGCTGGGGTGTTACAAAGTGGTATTTTTGAGCTATAGGTTTTACCTACTTTTCGTGTCTACGTTTTAAGTTTTAGGCGCCTAATTAACTAATTATTTACTTAAAACGAATTTCGTTGAATTAAGATGCAACTATTAAATTAAATAAATTAAAATATTTTCGTTATTATTTAGAAAAGGTCCGAATTTATTTTAAGTTCAAATTTTATGATTATGTGATTCGAAATTTTTTCGTTTATGTGAATTAAGTGTGTTTTCTTTTCGAAATTAAATTGAATATATTCGAAATTTAATTTTAAAAAATAAATAAATATTTTCTCGCTGCTGCTACAGTACCGTATTAAAAAATATATTTTTCTATTTGTTCGTTTATTATTTATTCGTTTATTATTTATTCTTTCCTACTAACTAATCATTCTTGTTTTATTATTTAAATGCTTCAATGCTTTACTTATTCTGATTTATTATGAGAGATGGGTAGTGTAGGAAAGGGCATATAGAATATAAACATTATGTCTGCATTAAATAGTTAGTTCAACATGATTGTATTTTTTTCCCCTATGCTTTATGATTTCCATTGTTCTTACTTATTATATTATGGGATCGTACGGTAAGTGAGAGTACTTATTACTAACATAAAAACTATGTTAAATTGTATAGATCACTAACCATGTCTGACATAGAAGAAAATAGAGTAGGGAGTCACTCCAACCCTATCGTTCTGAGCGATGATGAAAGTGAAATGGATTACGAGTCTAATATTAATAGTTACACCAGCTACGAACTTACTCTGCATCATGTTTTAAGAACAGGAGAACCTGATAATGATGATGAAGCTCTTCGTGAGTTTGATCATGCTAGGGGGCAAACTAGGGTCGATATTTATCATGCTATTTTGAGACCTGATGGTGATACTGAGCCTGAGCTAGAGGAAGATAATCATCAACCTCAAAGACCACGAAGATCCACAAGGCCAAGAAAACAAGTTTATTATTTTAATATGGAAGATGATGATGAACTTAAATACGAGTTATTTACCCTAGAAAGTTATAACGAACAAATGACAAGACTGATAATGTCTCCCTCTAGCCTTGTTTACTTATTTAATTATATTTGAGAATAATGTTGGACAATTCGCCCAACCACAGTTTGTGTTTATATCATAGAACCTTTACTTTATTTTGAAGACAAGTGCGTTATTGTGGTTTAGAAATTGTTGCTAACACTCTTCTGAGGAATAAAGGTTAGATAATTGATTATCCAATGGATCAAGAGTTTATTTTGGGACGCGAAGGGGAATGTTTTCTTCTTTTATTCTACCTTATTATTCGTGATGATAGAATTTTGTTCCTTGTTCCTCAATTGAATGTCCTTTTTCTGAATACCATTCATAAATGATCGAGGGGATTACCTTCGTAAATAACTGTTGCACATTGGTAAATGATTGTTTATTTTTACGTCAATTCTAGCTGTTGAGGTGATATTACGTTGCTAGGATACTATTAAGTGATGTTTCGAA
The DNA here is from genome assembly GCF_020520425.1 of Spinacia oleracea. Classification (NCBI taxonomy): domain Eukaryota; kingdom Viridiplantae; phylum Streptophyta; class Magnoliopsida; order Caryophyllales; family Amaranthaceae; genus Spinacia; species Spinacia oleracea. The sequence goes on along the minus strand of NC_079490.1, from coordinate 155,288,149 downwards.
CCTAAAGTAGAATATATTAATTTCAGGTCCCGCTCTAGGATGGCCAACAATAATGACCTAGCTGCTGCTATTCGCCTCTTGGCGGAAAAGTTAACCCAGGAAAGAACTGACCGCCCCGATTTTGCAGGAGACATGTTTGAAAGGCTTGCGAAAGTTAAGCCACCATACTTTAAGGGGCAAGCAGATCCGACCTTCTTGGAAAACTGGATTAGGGAGTTCAAAAAACTCTTTGGGGCGGTAAATTGTCCTGAAAACATGAAAGTAGGCCAAGCTGTCCTTTACATGAAAAATGAGGCTGATTTGTGGTGGAGAGAGAATGGAACTAGGCTAAGTACTGCTGAGGGGTTTAATTGGGACTCATTTGTTGTTGCATTGAGGGGGAAGTTTTAACCTCCTTTTATGAGAAAGCAAAAGGCACAAGAATTCATAAACTTTAGGATGGGGAATATGACCATCGCAGATTGATAGCACTGTCGAGGTTTGCACCTGAGGTTGTTGCCACGGAGGAGCTAAAGGCTCAGAGGTTTGAGCAACGGTTGACCGATGAGATCCAACTGGGATTAGGTGGGGAAACCTTTACATCCTTAGATATTTTGTATGGGAGAGCTGCTCATATTTATGGCCTGCAGTCCAGAAGGGACAAGAAAAATGTTGTTATTGGGGAGAAAAGAAAAGAGTTTAATGCTGGGGGAAGTCAAGGAAAATTCAAAAGGAATAGGAATGGATATGGGAATGGAAATGGGAATTTCCAGGGGAGAAACAACCAAGGAAATAGCTACAACAATAGGAACCAATCTGAGAGAGCGTACCACAGCAAGAGGTGCAACAATAAACACCCTGGGAAGGACTGTAAGGGAGACTTGGTGACTTGCAACTATTGTCAGAAAAAAGGGCATAGAGAGTTTGAGTGCTTCACTAAGAAGAAGACGGAGCAGAATAGTAGTGGGAGTGGTAACCAGGGGAAATCAGGGTTTAACCATTCAAGGAACCAAGGTTCAAAGCCTGTAAGGGCACAAAATAACCAGGGAAACCACAATAAGTCTGCCAACGAGAACAACAATCACAACAAGGCTCCGGGCAAACTGTTCGTGATGAGTAGAAATGAGGCTGAGCGTTCTGCAGACGTAGTTTCGGGTACTTTCTCTATTAACTCCTTACTAGTTAAAACATTGTTTGATTCGAGGGAAAATTATTCTTTTGTTTCATCCTATATTGTTAAAAGTTTGAAGTTAGTAGATTTTGAGGTGATTGATTTACCTGTTAGTATGCCTATTAGTGTAACCATAAGGTGTACTCAATTATTTAAGAACTTGCCTTTCAAAATAAAAGACTGCACTTTCCTTCTAATCTGATAGAATTTAGTTTGGGGGACCTAGATGTGATTCTAGGGATGGATTGGCTAAGTTTGTACAAGGCCAATATAGACTGTGAAATTCAGAAAGTAAGTCTAAGGAACCCTACTGGGAAATTGATATCATATAGGCGTTTTGAGAAGTCCAAGAACTTTGGGGTGATCTCTGCGATGCAAGTGAGGAAATTGGTCAAGAAGGGGTGTGAATTATTTTTGTGTAGTGTCCAGGATTTAAGTAAAGAAGTTGGGGTGAAGATAGAGGATGTCCCAATTGTGAATGAATTCATGGATGTATTTCCGAGTGAGATTTCGGGTATGCCACATGCTAGAGCCCTTGAGTTCACTACAAAGTTAAATCCTGGAACGACACCTATATCCAAGGCACCTTATTGAGTGGTACCTCTAGAAATGAGTGAATTGAAGACCCAATTGCAAAAGTATTTCGATAAGGGGTATATTAGGCCTGATGCATCACCGTGGGGAGCTTCGTATTGTTTGTCAAGAAGAAAGATGGGAGTATGAGGTTATGTATCGATTATAGGGAGCTGAACAATGTAACCATAAAAAACAAATATCATTTTTCTAAGATAGATGACCTATTTGATCAATTGAATGGGGCGAGTGTGTTCTCAAAGATCGATTTACGTTCGGGGTATCACCAGTTGAGAGTAGCTGAGAAAGACATACCTAAGACTGCATTTAGGACTCGTTATGGTCATTACAAGTTTACAGTAATGCCTTTTGGGTTAACTAATGCACCTGCCATAATTATGGATTTGATAAATAGGATTTTTCACGAATTCCTAGATAAATTTTTTGTGGTATTCATTGATGATATCCTGATCTTTTCGAGGAGTGAAAAAGAACATGATGAACACTTGAGGGTTATATCGGAGACATTTAGGAAGAACCAGTTGTATGCAAAGTTCTCTAAGTGTGCTTTTCGTCTGGTGAAAGTAGCATTTTGGGGTCATTATGTGTCAAAGGAAGGAGTCTCTGTGGATCCTGCTAAGATTCAAGCTGTGAGCGAGTGACCTACTCCAAAGAATGTGTCTGATATCCGAAGTTTCCTAGGCCCAACTGGTTATTAGAGGAGATTTGTGAGGGATTTTTCGAAGATAGCAAGACCAATGACCAATTTGATGAAAAAGGAATCAAAATTTGAGTGGAGTGAAAAATGTGAGGAAGCTTTCCAGATTCTAAAAGAGCTTTTAACCTCCGCACCTGTTTTGACATTGCCTGATGGGAATGAGGGATTTGAGGTGTATAGTGATGCTTTGAAAAATGGTTTGGGGTGTGTGTTGCAGCAGAATGGGAGGGTGATTGCATATGCGTCGTGTCAATTGAAACCTTATGAGTCTAACTACCCTACCCATGACCTCGAGCTAGCTGCTATTGTATTCACTTTGAAAATTTGGAGACATTACCTCTATGGGGCAACATGTAAGATCTTTACCGACCACAAAAGCCTGAAATACATTTTCACCCAAAAGACCTCAATATGAGACAAAGAAGATGGTTAGAGCTGATTAAGGATTATGACTTGAACATTCTGTACCATGAGGGGAAAGCAAATGTGGTTGCCAATGCATTGAGTAGAAAATTGAGCCATAGTATGAATGTCTTGGTAGTTACTGAGGAGTTGTGTCAAGATATGCAAAGACTTAGCCTGGAAATAGTAAATTATGGGGAGATCAAAGCAAGACTGAGTGCATTGTCATTGGGGTTGTCCATATTCGATGAAATCAAAGAAAGTCAAGTTGGGGATGAACATTTAGAGAAGATTAAGGAAAATATGGGGTAAGTAAAGGAAGTAGATTTCAAGATTCATGATGATGGTAGTTTGAGGTTCAAGGGGAGATGGTGTGTACCGCAGAAGTGTGAAGAGCTTAAGAGACATCTTATGGATGAGGGGCCTAATACTCCATATTCTGTGCACCTTGGGGGTGACAAGCTGTACAAAGACCTTAAGCAGATCTATTGGTGGCCGTATGAAGCGAGAAGTTGCTGAATTTGTTTCTAAATGCCTAACCTGTAAGAAATTCAAAATAGACCACAAAAGACCCATGGGGAAAGTTCAACCTTTAGAAGTTCTGGGATGGAAGTGGGATTCCTTTTCTATGGATTTTGTTACTGCCTTGCCTAGATCAAAGAACGGAAATGACACTATTTGGGTGATTGTGGACCGTCTAACAAAGTCGGCCGTGTTTATTCCGATTAAAGAGACGTGGAAGAAGAAACAACTTGCAAATACTTACATTAAGCATGTAGTGAGGTTGCATGGGGTCCCAGCCGATATTATTTCAGACCGTGATTCGAAATTCCTCTCGAAAATTTGGCAAAAGGTCCAGCTAAACCTTGGACAACATTGAAAATGAGCACTGCTTTCCACCCTGCAACCGATGGTCAGACTGAGAGAACTAACCAGACTATGGAAGATATGTTGAGGGCTTGTGCTATTGACTTTAAGGGTAGTTGGGAACACCATCTAGACTTTATTGAATATTCATACAACAATAGTTATCATAAGAGTATTAAGATGACACCTTTTGAGGCATTATATGGAAGAAAGTGTAGAAGTCCACTTGCTGGAATGATTTCAGTGAAAACATAGTTTTGGGAACGGAATTCATCGAGGAGACTGTCAAGAATGAAAAAATGATTCAGGCTGCCCAGGATAGGCAAAAGAGCTATGCAGATTTGTAGAGGAGAGATGATGAGTTCGCAGTACATGACAAAGTGTTCTTGAAAGTATCACCAACCAAAGGCGTGATGAGATTTGGGAAAAAGGGCAATCTAAGTGCCAAATATGTAGGCCCATATGAGATTCTGCAACGAGTAGGGAAAGTAGCATATAAGTTGGCTTTACCAATGGAGTTCGAAAAGATGCACCATGTGTTTCACATTTCCCAAGTCAAGCGCTATATCCCTGACGATCGTCATATCTTAGACCCTGAGAGAATCCATATTGATAGTAGCCTCACATACGAGGAAAGGCCTGTGAAAATCCTCGATAGGAAAGTGCGTAGTACACGCAATAAGGACGTCAACATCGTGAAAGTGCTTTGGTCGAACCATGAGTACGAAGAGGCAACATGGGAAGCCGAAGCCGAAATGAAGATTAAATTTCCAGAGTTATTTTCTGAGGTGAGTTATGAGGGCGTAAGGGGGGTAGAATGCGATAGAAATTCGCGCTTTTACCTATTTTTAGGGCAATTTTATGCATTTATGCTCATTTTTAGCAACTTATACGTGTTGATGCAAGTAATAGATTCCCCGCATAAGAAAAATGTGTTCATGAATAACACAAGCAACTTTAAGGTGGCAAAAGAGTGCACATGAGTGGCACAAGTACTTCTCCAGTAAGAATAAGTTGAAAAGTTTCGAAAAATATGTGAATTTTCCTGTCAAGTTTCGGGACGAAACTTCTTTTAAGAGGGGTAGATTGTAATCCCCCGTAAATTTATAATAGTTATTAATACATTTTAACGTATAGTTAATTATATTTAAATAGAATTTACGAATTTTAGAAATAAATATATAATTAAGGTATATTTATTTTATTACATTCTAAATATTTTAACGACTTATGAAATCAAAAATATTTTTAGAATTTTATGTTGAAAAGAATTTGAATTACGAAACACGATTGAACTTGGAAAACAATCCTAATCGATTTTGGATTCAAATACTAAAACTAAATCCTAATCCTAGCCCAAATTTGTGAATCCCAAAACAAATAAACCCATCACTCCCTTTACTTGTTTCAACATTCACATAAAACCTCAAACACCTCTCTCTCCCTGCTGCAATTCACGTGAATAACCCTCAACCTCCATTGCTGCTGCTCACGCCGCCACCACCAACAGCCACCTGCACGACTATCCCTCGTGTTTCTTCTTTCTCTCTTTGGTTTCGGTTCCTTGCTCCCTCCTTAATTGTTCCTATTTTTGCGCAGCATCACCACCAGGCTGCAACCAGTGTTCGTGGCTTTGCTTCACCTTGTCGTCGCCTAATCGCCGACCCCTTTGCACGGTAGTCTTCTTATCCCCCTTTCTTTTCTCTTTCGTTCTTCTTTTCTATTTGGTTTTCGTTAACTCCTCCTCACTTCGTGTCTCTTCTTATTCTCAGCAGCGACCCGCGCAACCCCATAGCCACGATCGACAACCACCACCGCTTCTGCCGCGTCCCTGCTCCGCCGTCCAACTTTCTCCCTTCCTTTTTGGGTAATTTCTTAAAAACCCTAAAGCTAATGTAATGTTTTAATTATATTTAATTAATTTAATTTATGTTTTGATTGAATTAAGTTGATGATTTTTATGATTTATTTACGAATTTCAGATTTTAATGTTTGCATAATTGAATTATAAATTTTCAGATTTCATAAATCGATTGAAACGAGAATTTGAATAATTAAAGCAGGAATTCTAAGCTTTTAATGGTTTTAAATCATGGTAGAATGCTTAAGAATTATAAAAACTATTATTTTATGTTCTAAGCATGATAATTTGGTTTTGGGTAAACCTTTAAACGATTTCATATTGCTGGAAATTTAAAGAACAGTGTTTTATAGAGTTTTCAATGAATTTCAATCATTAATTCAATAATTATTATGCTAGGAGATTTCATATCCAAGTTTTGATATTGGGGAAGGTTCTAAATATGTTTAGGATGTATTTAGAATACTTTATTATTGATGTGAATTATTAGCAGTTGATTGGGAATCTTTGTTGGTTGTTTTAGGCAGAGAATTCTCTGTAGGCGACTTTTGAAAGTGTTAAGGTGGCCTATCAGTTTGTTTACACAAGGTACGTACATACTTGTGTGATTGTGGATGTGTTCTTGAAACCATGTTGAATATGTCTATGAACTTGGTTGTGTTGAAATTTACATGTTTAATGCCGTTGGATGAACATGTTGAACATATAATTTATTATGGGAATTATAACATGTTAGCATGGATGATTGATGCAAGCATGTCGATTGGAAACTTTATATATATATATATATATATATATATATATATATATATATATATATATATATATATATATATATATATATATATATATATATATATATTGGTTTAGATCGATTGATCGTTGTTCTCTTTTAGCATTTCACTACTTTATGAGGGTCGGGGACCTTGTTTAGTAACTTGATACTTTACACCTGTATAAAGGTGGTTAACCATTGTTAAAGGAAAGGTTAAGTTAATTGGAATGAGTTCTTTATTGATGATGAATCATATTTATATAGGGTATTCTAGGCTCATTTAGGTTGCATTTCTAGGCATTTATCTCATTTTAGTTGCATTTAGAGTCATAATTGCATAAGTCGTTGTTATTGTACTCTATTACGCTCCGTTTGTGTTTTCTTTGATATTTCAGGTGATTTTACAATCATTTGGGTGCTTTCGAAGTGTTTGGAGGTGAATCGAATGATCACCGATGGTTTGAGTCGGAGACGAAGTGTTTGATCGGAGAATTGAGCTTTCCGGGGTTGATTAGCTCGATGTATCGCTTGTGCATAGCCTCGCAAGATTCCTCGTTGGCTCGCAAGATCCCTCGTTGGCTCGCAAGATCTCTCGTTGGCTCGTAAGATCTCTCGTTGGCTCGCAAGATCTCTCGTTGGCTCGCTACATCTATCGTTGGCTCGCTACATCTAATCGTCGTGCCTCATCTCTTCATAGTTGCTTGCTTCACTAGGCCAGCGAGGGATGGTGCGCGAGATCCCTCGTAGCCTCGCAAGATCCCTCGTTGGCTCGCAAGATCCCTTGTTGGCTCGCAAGATCTCTCGTTGGCTCGCAAGATCTCTCGTTGGCTCGCTACATCTATCGTTGGCTCGCTACATCTAATCGTCGTGCCTCATCGCTTCATAGTTGCTTGCTTCACTAGGTCAGCGAGGGATGGTGCGCGAGATCCCTCGCTGCCTCGTTGCTCCGCTGCTTGTCTTGCTGCACTTCACTAGGCCAGCGAGGGATGGCTCGCTAGCTCCCTCGCTGCCTATAGCTTCGTCGCTTAGCTTGCTACACACACGCGCATGGCAGCGAGGGATGGCTCGCTAGCTCCCTTGCTGCTCTACTTTCTTGCTAGTCGATCATCATCATGCCAGCAAGGGATGGTGCGCGAGATCCCTCGCTGCCCATGCCTCGCCATCTCTCTTGCCGTGTGCCGGCTCGTTCTCGGGTTTGGCTGCCACGTCATCGCTCCATCGACGACTTTTATTTTTTATTTTCTTATTTATTTATTTATTTTATTTTAGAAAATAGGTGCATATAAATACTCAAGGGAACTAATTTATTTCCCTCATGTTATATTTTCCTTAGAATCCTTTTAAACGCTTAGTTTTATTTTTTCTCTCTTCACATTATTGAGCCCTAGTTCATTCCATTCAATTAATCAATATAGAGGTATTTTCATAATTCTTCTTGCTTTTCTTGCTTTGAATTATCATTTCTTATTATTGTTCATTATGAAATTCATTGTTGATTCGTATTTCATGCTTGTTAATTCAATTATGAGCGAGTAGTTTTATTCTAGGGCTAAGTAAGGGAAGCCATGTTTATACCATGATTGATACGCATTAAAGTTTGTTAATTTATAGATTATTGCTTGAGTGATTCCAATTGATTTGTTTTAATTGTTGATTCATGTAATTGGCCAATATCGTGGATTGATTATCTAGAAAATAGGAATTAGAATTGAAAAATCATATTCTTAGAGGCTTTGTGCAATTGGCAATTCTGATTATGTTAGCGACCGTACTGCATATGTTGGATTGAAAGTGTTAAGACCCGACCGTAGGATTAACATATACTTTAATTAATCGGCCTAGCCTATTTATTGTCGAATTGATTTGTGTTCTTGGACTGGTATAAGCATGGTGAACCGAACAGACGCCCTAGACCTTTAATTCATTGATAAATTACGCGTTTTTATTACTGCTTTAGTTTTACTAGTTAACACTCAAAATCAACTTTCGTTATTGAAATAGTTCGTATAATTGGGCAAAAACTAATAGAACTTGTCTCCCTGTGGGATCGACCCGTATTTGCTAAGTATATGCTAACAACAGACACCGTGCACTTGCGGTATCACTTTTTAATATATCAATTGATAACTCTGTGATCGCTTACTTAATTCCAAGATAAAAACAGTTGTGAATACTTGTTGATTATGTGATTTATATGTGATTGACGAGTCATAACAAAGTATTAATTCGTAAATCATGTAAAGTGAAATTGAATAGCAATGGCTTTAGACTGTTCACGTCTGAAATGACGGACAAACAGGAGTTGGGGTTCATGGTGGTAGATCATGGCTTTTTCTGGGACCGGATTGATCACCGTGTTCTATTTAATTCAAAAGGTCCTTAATATCGCAGGTCACTGAGGTTACGGAGTCGCCCCCGTACCTCGTCTTCGTTAAGGAAGACTTCTGGTTGGACAACTCGGTCCATTGACTATTTCAATTAAAATAATATTAATGATATAAAGGTCTAGCCTAGTCTAGTCAAATGGGGTTTTCAAGTTAATATGGTTGGGTGTCCTTACTTATGCTTTATTAGTATCATTCAAGGAATATTTATTCATTGATTTAGTATGTAGTACTCAGCTTTACTTATTATGTGCTTTGTTTGTGTGTGTTGATCATGGCTATGCCTTATTGATCCTATGATGACCCATTTTGGTGAGCAGTCTCTAAGGGTCAATAAGCATTGTCCATCTACAGGTTTGAAGATGATGCATTGTTGGGTTCGGGACTAGAGACCTTGTATTTTGTCTTGATTTGGTAAGTTGACTTTGGTTTGTTTAATTGGACTTTCTAGTTACATTGACTTTATTTTCGTTGATAGTTTTTGGGATTAACTCTATAGTTGATTATTTATAAACTTAAAGTTAGTTTTTTTTATGCTGCAAAATTCAGAATATGCCGATACGTTTTCACACGGGCGACAATACTTTGATAATTCTCTATATTTATAATTATTAAAAAGGTTATTCTAGAAAAGGGAGAATTGTCAGAGTGTTACAAATTTTCCCTTATTGTCTGTTTGGATACATAGAGTTGAGTCTTAACCATATAATTACTAAATATACAAGAATTAATGACCTTAGTATAATATTATGAGGTACTTTTCAACACGGGGAATGACTTGAATCATCTCTATATATCCACCCTTCTATTAAGAAGTTTTCAAGATAACTCGATCATTGCACAAAAAAACTTTGTTTAATTTTCTATTGTACATAAGCCTTCAAATATCTGTAGTTGGATTTCACATTTGTACAAGCGCTTGGTGGGGAAGAAAGCCAACAATGATAATATCATATATTCTAATATTCAATGACATCATTCTCATAATGTGGTTCATGAACACTAAAATAATGTGTTTTAGACTCGTAGTACAAAGTGCAGGAGTATGAATAACATCTAAGGTATGTATCAAAATAAATTTTCGCGAAAAGTTGTATACGGATTCATGATGAAGAATAACACAAAATTCAAAGATTTTTTTGGTTTCAAAATGAATCTTATATGTTATAAGATTATGTATCCATGCAAATCCAACATTTTTATATTAGGTAAGCCAAATGTATAACAACCACATTAATAACTAGATTTTTAGTTTTTTCTCAAATAAAAGCTTAATTTATATTTTGAGACATGGGTGGTGTTATGTTTAAATAAAAGAGGTCAATTGACATCAGTTAACTTAATCCTTTAAACGTTTGTAAAATTTGAATATGAATATGAATATATGATGTCTTATTTAACCCGGCTAAAATGAGAAATATAACATGTGATTATTTGTGCAATATTTTTATAACATATGTGTAATATGTGTAATATATATGTATAAAAGGATTGCGTCAAGTAAAATCAGATTGCGTTTAAGGAAGCTAAACTAAACTAACACGGTTGCTAAAATGTAATATATATCTTATTTTGCTGAAGCATTTTTGGATTATCGTCATATGTCAATATAGGAAGTTTTGTGTGTTGTAACCTTCACACCAACTTATATACAATTTCTTACAATATTTTTTTTGGTATTTTTTTTCTTAGGTCATTCCAACTATTGCAGAAGACATCACTCCATATACATGCCCCATGTTGTCGAATGTAGCATTAATGTTTGGCTCTTTAGGAGCTAATGTAGTGAACATATTGTATCAAATCAACAATCATGGGATTGGAGGGTATCTTATGGCATTGTAGGAGGTGTAGTTATGATTATCCTTTTATTATCACTTTTTGTCACCGAAAGTCCAGCATTTATGTTGGAGATAAACAAAAAAGGTGAAGCACAAACAATTCTCTGAAAAGTGAATGGAAAGAATGATATAAAGGAGAGCCTTTCAATATTGGAATTTTGGGTACAAAATACCAAGATAACTTCTCTTTAACTACTAATAAAATCATTAAGTCGACCACCGTTAATTATTGTTACCCTATTTTTTTCCATCATACCTATCTAGCTTTGTGGAAGTTGGCACCATCCATTTTTACGGCCCCATTATTATTCAAATCAGCCAATATCTCCAACAAAATCTTTATTCGCCTCCAATTGGCATACCCTCAATCCAAATATTTTGTCGTCTTCTAAGCTTGGGGGTGGTAGAAATCTTTGTTAAAAAAAGCTACTACTTTTTGTCATCTCAATGAGAAAGGTTTTAGAGGTAAATTCGAACTCATTGTATTTTTTACTTTTCTCTTATTGTCTGTTTGGATATATGGAGTTGAGTCTTAACCATATAATTACTAAATATACAAGAATTAATGACCTTACTATAATATTATGAGGTACTTTTCAACATGGGGAATGACTTGAATCATCTCTATGTATCCACCCTTCTATTAAGAATTTTCCAAGATAACTCGATCATTGCACAAAATAACTTTGTTTAATTTTCTATTGTATATGAGCCTTTAAATATCTGTAGTTGGATTTCACATTTGTACAAGCGCTTGGTGGGGAAGGAAGTCAACAATGATAATATCATATATTCTAATATTTAATGACATCATTCTCATAATGTGGTTAATGAACACTCAAATAATGTGCTTTAGACTCGTAGTACAAAGTGCATGAGTAGGAATAACATCTAAGGTATGTATCAAAATTAGTATTCGCTAAAAGTTGTATACGGATTCATGATGAAGAATAACACGACCTTCAAAGAATTTTTTGGTTCCAAAATGAATTTTATATGTTACTCCGTATAAGATTATGTATCCATAAAGATCCTACATTTTTATATTAGGTGAGCCAAATGTACAACAAGCATATTAATAATTAGATTTTTAGTTTTTCTCAAATGAAAGCTAAATTTATATTTTGAGACATGGGTAGTGTTATGTTTAAATAAAAGAGGTCAATTGACATCAGTTAATTTAATCCTTTAAACGTTTGTGAAATTTGAATATGAATATATGATGTCTTATTTAACCTGGATAAAATGAGAAATATAACATGTGATTTTGTGCAATATTTTTATAATATATGTGCAATATGTGTAATATATATGTATAAAATGATTGCGTCAAGTAAAATCAGATTGCGTTTAGGGAAGCTAAACTAAACTAACGCGGTTGCTAAAATGTAATATGTATCTTATTTTGCTGAAGCATTTTTGGATTATCTTCATATGTCAATATAAGAAGTTTGTGTGTTGTAATCTTCACACCAGCTTATATACAATTTCTTACAACATGTTTTTTGGTATTTTTGTTCTTAGGTCATTCCAACTATTGCAGAAGACATCACTCCATATACATGCCCCATGTTGTCGAATGTAGCATTAATGTTTGGCTCTTTAGGAGCTAATGTAGTGAACTTATTGTATCAAATCAAAAATCATGGGATTGGAGGGTATCCTATGGCATTGTAGGAGGTATAGTTATGATTATCCTTTTATTATCACTTTTTGTCACCGAAAGTCCAGCATTATGTTGGAGATAAACAAAAACGGCGAAGCACAAACAATTGTCCAAAAAGTGAATGGAAAGAATGATATAAAGGAGAGCCTTTCAATATTGGAATTTTAGGTACAAAATACCAAGATATCTTCTCTTAAACTACTAATAAAATCACTAAGTCGACCACCGTTTATTATTGTTACCCTATTTTTTTTTCCATCGTACCTATCTTTGTGGAGGTTGGCACCATCCATTTTTACGGCCCCATTATTGTTCAAATCAACCAATATCTCCAACAAAATCTTTATTCGCCTCCAATAGGCATACCTTTAATCCAAATATTTTGTCGTCTTCTAAGCTTGGGTGTCGTAGAACTCTGTGGTAAAGAAAGCTACACTTTTTGCCATCTCAATGAGAAAGTTTTTAGAGGTAAATTCGAACTCATAGTATTTTTTACTTTTCTCTTATTGTCTGTTTGGATATATGGAGTTGAGTCTTAACAATATAATTACTAAATATACAAGAATTAATGACCTTAGTATAATATTTTGAGGTACTTTTCAACATGGAGAATGACTTGAATCATCTCTATATATCGACCCTTATATTAAGAACTTTCCAAGATAACTCGATCATTGCACAAAAAAAATTTCTTTAATTTTCTATTGTACATGAGCCTTCAAATATCTGTAGTTGGATTTCACATGTGTACAAGCGCTTGGTGAGGAAGGAAGCCAACCATGATAATATAATATATTCTAATATTCAATGACATCATTCTCATAATGTGGTTCTTGAACACTCAAATAATGTGTTTTAGACTCGTAGTACAAAGTGCAGTAGTAGAAATAACATCTAAGGTATGTATCAAAATAAATTTTCGCTAAAAGTTGTATACGGATTCATGATGAAGAATAACACGAACTTCAAAGAACTTTTTAGTTCCAAAATGAATCTTATATGTTATAAGATTATGTATCCATGCAGATCCAACATTTTTATATTAGGTGAGCCAAATGTACAACAAGCATATTAATAACTAGATTTTTAGTTTTTTCTCAAATAAAAGCTATATTTATATTTTGAGACATGGGTAGTGTTATATTTAAATAAAAGAGATAAATTGATACCAGTTAACTTAATCCTTTAAACGTTTGTAAAATTTGAATATGAATATATGATGTCTTATTTAACCTGGCTAAAATGAGAAACATAACATGTGATTATTTGTGCAATATTTTTATAATATATATATATATATATATATATATATATATATATATATTAACCTCAACGCTGCTGCTTGCCTTTGCACAGCTGTTCATGCCAATATATTAGGTCTTGTTATATATATATATATATATATATATATATATATATATATATATATATATATATATATATATATATATATATATATATATATATATATATATATATATATATATATTATATTTTATATATATATGTGTGTGTGTGTGTGTCTAATTTATATCTTGTGATTCTGATGTTTAATTGTTATATTTCATAATTTCTCATCCTTGATATTCTGTTTAACCTTTCAATCTACTGCAACCAGTTTATTGGTCATAGAAAATGAAGGGTATGTTTTGCTGATCGAGTTATGATTTTTGTATTATGTTTTGTTATTATTTGGTGTATCATTTTGTACGACATAATAATAACACAACGTCTTTTATATCATCTTACTCTATTACTCCCTCCGTCCCAAATTAAAAACACAGATTTTGAGAAAAGTGGAATATAGTGTGCGGAAAATTGAAATATACTATATAGTACATGTAAAAAGAAATAAAGTACATGAGGAAGGGAAACATAGTACATGGGGGGTTTTCAATGCACTTTTTCTTTTCTGGGGAGTACTAAATGCACGTAGTATTTTCTCTGAATGTAAATAACTTAATATCACTTAAATATTCTTTTTCCTAAATTATCCTTATTCAGAGCTAAAAATATTCCTAGCCAAAAATTATTATCACTCTTGTATTGACTTATAATTTAACAACTCTAAAAAGTGTTCAACATTCAGCATACTCTACGAATCAATGGACAGTAATAATGAACAACGCAATGATGATTACTTTATGGTACCTAATATTTGCAGTCAGAATTTTTTTCTTGTCCAATTTTTTCTTACCGGAATATTACTGTAGAACGAATGAAACTAAGAAAACTATAAAAACCATACATTCGGCGATATTTTTCGACAGCTTAAGTAAACCTCCGGACATATAACTCGACTGCATTAATAAGCCTCAAACATATAACCCAGCGGCCTTAACCAAATGCCGAAAACATTTACCGGTAGTCTCTTCCTACCGCCGACAGTTCTAACTGGCAGTCGTTTCTTACCTCTGGTAGTCGTTTAATTTTTGTATTTTCCCCAATTCTTAGAGTGGTACTAAATGCAAGTAGCATTTTACCTAAATGCAGAATAACTGAAAATTACTTAAATATTAGTATTCCTACGTTGCCCTTGTCCTGATCGTTTCTTTTTGCCATCCGAAAGCTATATAATCACTCTAATATTCAATAACTTGTAAATGAATAACTCTAAAAGCTTTTAACTTTTACAGTGTGCTGCAAATCGATGGATAATGATGAATTACGCAACGACGACTATTTTACAGTTTGTAATATTATTTTTGAGCATATTTACAAAGATTTTTGCTCAAAATTCTCACCGGACTCATATTGTATAAAGAATAAAGATAAAAATTAACCCGGTTAAAAATAACAATTGCTAGAAGTTGTATGCGGTGACCATGATTTATTGATTGTATCCTTTTGAAGGAAATATGTCCTTCACCCAAAGTGCATTGATCCAATACCAAGGTTCAGATTAATTACGAACAATTAATTCAGTGAGATCAAGTGATCGGAACGGCTGGCCGGAACAAAGCTTCCGATCAATGAGTTCTAATCTATATTAGGCTCACAACTTACTCTTGACTAAACCTATAAGGTCACATCATTGGCATATAACAGATCACCGGATTAAATGAATCGGAAATTCATTTAATAGCTTTTCGGAAAACTAGTTCGGAAAACATAAATATACGATATGACGTTGGATCAGAATCGTATATTGTATTGCGTATATTTGTAAGCTAGGCAAAACGGATAATCCTATAGTGCAACATTGGATCGTCAAGTACTATACGATAAATAATCGTCGTAAGGCATTGGACGCAAATACGAGAAGACAACGTTGTCGGTCCAACGAGCCAAGCGCGCAAGGCGCACTAGGCGCAGTAGCGCGCCAGCACGCACAAGCAAGGCCCAAGCCTTTGACTGGGCGTGCAAGCATGCACGGATCAGCAACAACAGCGCACACAGCAGGGACCAAGGCCCAGCTCCTGTGTGGTTGCGCGTATGGGCTTGCGTGAGTTGTTGGCCGACTCTTGGCCTTTGTGGCTTAGCCGGTTTGTGTTATAACCTAAAGGTTATAACATTAATCCTAAACATGCGGTTTTCCAATCTAATGAATAATACACAACCCTAGGAGAAAAGAGAAACCCTAATTCTCTCTTTGCCTCCATGAGCGTCTTCTTCCCAAAAGGCAAAAATATCTTGAAGGAGGTCTAAGACATCAATTTCAAGACGGATCTGAACATGTCAGTGAACCAAGTAGAGGAACGACATTTGGAGTTCTTGTTCGTGTTCGTGTTCGTCGAACTAAGGGAAAACACGTTACAAACGTAAGTAATGCTTGACTTGTACTTTATACATGCTTCCTAGCTTTGGGGTTATTCAGATATCATGTTATATAATTAACCGTAAACCCCTACAGTGGTATCATGATCTATATGTATTTAAAGTAATTATTAGCATGTTATTATGTTTATGATTATGTCGAAATTTCAGAATTAATTCGTAACTTTTCTAACGTTTTTCTTGATTATTGGATCGATGAATCGTTGAAAAGTTGTTGTGTTCGTAAAGTGTCAAAATTTCGATTTTTCTGACCATATTATGATTGGAAACAGCATTTTAAGATCAATTCTTCAGAATAGAATCTCAAAAACATGCCCCAAAGTGTGATTTTTTGGACGTTGTTGTTAATTAATGAATTAAAACATTAATTTTGGAAATTTTTTCAATTAATTGTTCGACCTAAAGAACTCGGAATTAATTGAAAACTTTCCTTATTGTTGTTTGGTATAATATGAACATATGGTATTTTTTGGTCCATGAATATTGATAAAAAAAAACCCTAATTTTAATTTTACCTAAATTAATGAATTTTAGATCGAAAATTAATTTTATTAATTGGTTAGATCTGAAATTTTAGTTAGGTGAGAAGGGGAATATTATTTCAAGTTTAAATGGCATATTTAAAAATTCATGGATTAAAATTTTGATTGGATTCGTTAATTTTAATTGTTCACCTAAACCAAATTTGATAAAATCTGAAATTTAAATGTTTAGAACGATTTAAAGTTTTAGATTGGATTATCAAAGTTATTCAAATTTTTTTTGATGTTCATCGTATCGTTCGTTAAATTTGAATATTGCTAGCCTAGATTTATTATATTTCATTAATTGGATTGTTTGTAATTACATAAATCGCTCATTTTAATTATTTTTTTCGTAATCTAAAACGATTGGAATTGTTGAAATTATGAAAATTTAATCGTGCAAATTTTTTTTGATAACATTTAATTGGATTTTGATGTTCATTGGATGAGCGAGCCACTCGATGGTTGCTGTCCATGTGCGGTGTGTGCGTGTGGCTTGGCTTCGTGCCTCGCTTTGAGCACACACAAGGCAACGAGACAAGGGTAGGGCAATAAGCCCGCGCTGACACACGCATGTGGCTTGGCTTGCTGCCTGCCGTGTGTGGAAGTGTGCAAGTGGATGAGCGAAGCCTACGGGTGAGCTCATAGCATACAACACGTAAGGCACGCGCACAAAGGCAAGCCATGGGCGTTGGCCTTGCGCGTTGTGCCTGCAGGGGCGTGCGATGAGCATGGCAAGTGCACAGAGCTGGGCGAAGACTTCGGGCGAGCTCGCGGCAAGCCACAAGCAGCGACCAACACTGCTCCAGCGGGGGATCTCGCGAGGGAGCGAGCGCTGGGCCGAGTGCGCTAAGCAGCGACGAGAGCAGCAACAACATCATGGGCACGGGTGCCTATGCGCTGCGAGACCTTCGTGCCTGCGCATTGGTACTTGTGCCTTCGAGTGGGTGCGTTGGTGCGTTGCACTGCGCCTCGATGGGCTGGGTGCTTGCCTAGCCCACGATGCATTTTCTAGTTAAATTCAAAATTCAAAATTTCAAATTCCAATCCAACGGCGTCATAATGCTGGATTTTCTAGTCCAATGAAAAATTTCAAATTCCAATCCAACGGCGTCATAATGCCGGATTTTCTAGTCCAATTACAAATTCCAAATTTCAAATTCCAATCCAACGATATCATAGTGCCGGATTTTCAATTCGAACCTCAAGATCTATGTTCAAAACCTCAAGTTAAAATTTCCAAATCCATGATGGCGTGGATGATGACTTAACGGTTTCATTATTTGTTTGGATGAAGAAGTCTCGACTTTTTGCATCCAATATTCTAATTCCTCCATATGATCTTCTCCATTTACTCTTTAAAGAATTTGTATGACCTTATCTTTATTATTTTTCTCCAACCTGAAAATTGAACTTTAGGTAAGGAGAAGTGACAATAAAAGGAATACTATAACTACATTCTCAACCAAAGAAAAAATCAACCTCCAACCCTATGACTTATGTTTTGACACGAAGTAGCTCATCATAGATGCTCCTAATGGGCCAAATAGAAAAATTACATTGAAAAATATGGGACATTTTCCTGGAGTGATCTCTAGGGTAATGGGTGTAATAAATTATGATAAAAATATCAAAAAGATACGATATTCGGTGACGTAGTTGATAACTTTTTAGGCAGAAGAGATCTAACTTATAAAGAAGTGGAATGTTAAATATATATATATATATATATATATATATAGCGTGGAGGGAAGATGAAATGGATGGATCAGTGGGAAGGGCAAATGAAATCAGTAGGGAGCTTGCAATTACAATAGTTGACGAGAGCCGTAAGATCAAGTTTGAGGTTGAGGTGAACAAGTCCTAATATATTGGCATGAACAGCAGTGCAAAGACAAGCAGCAGCGTTGAGGTTAATGAGGTTACCAACAAGACTACAACATTCAGCCTTTTTAGGAGACCCAATACGAAGGTGAACTACATTTAGCACATCTGCACACACGTTCAACTTAAGGGTATCCAAGGGGCAAGACTTTAGAGGTTATTATTTATCGTATCGTATACGACGAATCACCGTCGTACGATACGATTATTCGTTTCGCCCAGCTTACGAATATTGGCGATACAATATACGATTCCAACGCAAGGTCGTATCGTATAATACGTTTTCCAAAACTAATTACCGAAAATCTATTAAATGAATTTCCGATTCATTTAATCCGGTGATCTGTTACATGTCATTGGTGTGACCTTATAGGTTCAGTCAAGAGTAAGTTGTGAGCTTAATATCCATTAGAACTCACTGATTGGAAGCATTGCTCCAGCTAGCTGTTCCGATCACTTGATCTTACTGAATTAATTGTTCGCAGTTAATCTGAATTTTGGTATTAGACTTAATGCACCTCGGGTGAAGGACATATTTCCTTCATATGATCCTTACCATTTTTGCGGTCCTCGTTGGCGGGGCTTGTAGTATGGCCATCGGAGAGTTCATATCCGTGTACTCGCAGCTCGATATCTAGCTAGCTAAGAAGAAAAGGGAGAATATGAATAAAGGAGAAATAGTGAAAGAGGAAGGTCATGTGGGGGAGGATGAGGATTTTCCTAATCCATTGCAAGCGGCGTTTGCCTCGGTTTTCGCTTTTCGGTGGGTACTATGGTTCCACTCTTGGCGGCATCCTTCATTAAGGATTATAAGGTGTGGCTGGGGTGGTGGCAGCGGCTGTGACGTTGTCGCTAGTGGTGTTCGGGTGGTTAGAAGAAATTTTGGGGAAAGCGTCAAGGTTTAAGGCTTTTTTGAGGGTTTTGTTGGGTGGTTGGGTTGCTATGGCTATTACTTTTGGGTTAACCAAGTTGGTTGGGTCAGAGAGGTCTTGATAAGTTCATTTTATTCTTTGGAAAAAAATAATAATTTGAAACACAAATCAACTCAACTATTAGTGTTCGAAGTTAATTAAACAATACTCCTTATAAAGTTATTTTACCTAAATAACTCACGTATGATTTGGGTTTAAGAATGAACTTAAACTTATTACAGAATAAATGAATAATGTCTGATTTGTATTAATAATCATATTGATTTTGAAAAACGACAAAAGCTGAAAACTATATTTGTTTTTTTTGTTTTTTTATGATTTTTATATTTTATAAAAAACTAGAAACAAAAATTGATAACGAACGATTCAGTAAACTATTATGTTAGTTCGTTGTTTTATTATTTGATCGACAACTTTAAACAATTGAACAACAAATTAAATGCCAAAAATGTTTATGGCTTGGAATTCCACAGTTCTTCTCATTGAGTAAGTTGGATGCTAGACTTTATTTCTTTCAAATTCTAGGAAAACAGTTGTTATTGTCCTATTATCTTCTCTACTATATAAGTGAAGAGCTGATGTTAATTGGATAACACTACTTTTGGTGTCCCCTTAAAATAGACTATTATACCCTTGGTAATTAAAAAAAATTATTAATAAAAAAACAAACAGAAATGGCTATCTGCTTAACTATATTCAACCAGATTTTTGGGGTGATTAGACACTGAGTTTTCAACCCCATTACTCTATATTAAACCAGATTCAACCCCATTACCCTATATTCAACCAAATTCAACCCCATTACCATATTACCCCATTACCCTATATTCAACCAGATTTTTGGGGTGATTAGACACTGAATTTTATTATGAAAAATAAGTGAAAAGTTTGTGGGATTGAAGAGAGCGGTTGAGAGATTTTCGTTTTAGGGTTACCGGTGTTATTGACATTTTGAGCCCCTGACTTTTCTTTGTGCCCCTGACATTACCGGGCAGAGGAAGTCGTTGCCATTGACACGAAACGCGATCATAACTGTAAAAGGAAATAGGAGTGAGAAATCGTTTTGGAATTGGAATTGAATTGGGAGAGTTTTTGATAATATTATTGGGAATGAGGAGAGTGTAGAGAGATAAAAAGGAAGGGAAAAGAGGAGAGTTTATAAATTTACGCCATGAAATAGAAACAGAGTAAAGAATAGAAACAGTCGCTCAAATCAAGTTATAAAACTTCGTCTCAAATCCATGGATCGCCAAAGTCATAACTAAGAGGCAGACTAACGATCTCTTGCCCAGGTTTCCGAACCACAAAGATCGGAAGAACAATTCGGGTCTTTTAGCAGATCGACGGATTTAAAGAGTCCGAAAACAAAATGAGTCTCTTAGAAGATCTACGGATTTGAAAAACTCAAATCTAAAAATGAGTCTCTTAGCAGATCTACGGATTTGAAGAACTCAAAAATAAAATGAGTCTCTTAGCAGATCTACGGATCTAAACAACTCAAAATAAAATGAGTCGCTTAGCAGATCTACGGATTTGAAGAACTCAAAAATAAAATGAGTCTCTTAGCAGATCTACGGATCTAAAGAACTCAAAATAAAAGAGGCTCTTAGCAGATCCTCGGATTTGAAGAACTCGCAAACAAGGAGTGTATTAGCAAATCTACGGATTCAAAGGCAAAGAAACTCAGTAAAATATAAAATCTTCGGAAGCACAGAAAGTTAAAAAGATGCAGCTACATAGCAAAACATTATTTTTCATTCAATATTTGGGGGAAAAATACGAGTACATCAGTCAGCTCGGCACAAGCCCGAGGACCCTCAAAAATTGAAAGCAAAATGAAAATACAGCTAAAAACGGCAGCCATCAACAAAAGATTTCGGCCTACCGAAGTACAAAGAAAGAAAAAAGAAATTATTAAAGTACAACGCAGCACCGAGGCAAAAGGGGGAAGGTCAAGCACATATTCGGAAGTCCTCAACTGGAACCAACCGACTCAAAGAAGACAACTGCCCGAATCCCTAATTCTTCGGAGCGTCAACGTCAGTCCCCCGAGGAGCATCTTTGGAGGAGCCTCCAACATTGGTGTCACCTTCGGAGTCCACCTTCCGAAGCCGAACTTCTTCAAGATCCCTTTGACGCTCAACTTCGGCTTCGTCACGGTCGGCCTGGCACTCCTCCAACTGATCCTTGGCCCTCATCCAGATCGGAATCTTATCATTCCAAGGGAAATGAGGCATTTGCTTCGCGAACATCCGCCGAGCGCCCAGGATGCCATTCCAGTACTGTTCCCTGAAGGAAATAATGCCCTTGGTCCAAGTATGCATTTAATGTTAAGTCTAATAAATGCGGTTCAGTATTAATTAACAAGTTAATAATTCAGTGAGATCAAGTGAGCTGAATGCCTAGCTAGAGGCCGCTTCAGTTCAAGTGGAATTAATGATATTAATCCAAAGCTTACTATTGACTGAACCCGTAGGGTCACACAAATAGTACGTAAACGGATCAAGTATTTAATGGCATTAAATACTCCATCTATCGATATTCGGAATCGACGGATCTTGATTTCAGTGGGAGCTGAGATCGTCAAAGGCAAGTAAATGAATACTCCGGAAACGATGATATTGCCGGAAACGTAAATATGGATCGTATCGGAAATATAAATATTATCCAAGTCGTAGATGTTGCCGGAAACGGAAACATGGTATGTATCGGAACATATTATCGGAAATGGAAATATTGCCGGAATCGGAAATATTGCCGGAAACGGAATATTGTCAGAATCGGAAATATTATTGGAATCGGAAAATAATTTCGGAAACGGAAATATTAAATATTTGTTCGAAACGGAAATTAATTTCGGAATCGGAAATGTTAAATATTGTTCGTATCGGAAATGAATTCCGGAATCGGGAATTTAATCGGAAGCGCATCGTACGAATTAGCATCGGACGAGACTTGCTAGACGAAGGCCCAGCACGAAGCCAGGCCTGCGTCCAGCAAGCCATGCGCATCAACACAACGCAGCAAAGCCTCGCCAGGCCCAGCGCAAGGCCAGGCCCATCAAGGCCATGACGCGCGCGCGAGCTCGTGGGCTGCGGGCTGTGCTGCTCGCGTGGGCCGCAAGGCTTGCGCGGGCTGTGCGGCTCGTGCTCGTGCTCGTGCAACGCTTGTGTTCAATACAAATCCTAAAGCTAATGGAATTTGTTCTATGATTAAATCCTAATCCTAATAAAGATAGAATTTGATTAATAGAGTTTTGATAAGATTCTAATTAAACAAATTGGTATCCTAATAGGATTCTAAATCCTTTTCCATGACTCTATAAATATGTGCCTAGGTTCACAAATTTATATAGAAGTTTTCAAGTATTCAAAGCTAGGATTTTTAAACAAAAAATCAGCCAAACACTTGAATTGAATATTTGCGATTCTTGTTGATAAATCTTGAATTTTTGATTGACCTACTGTATATGTTTAACAAATTTGAATGCCTAGACTTGTTAATTATACAACCTGATTTGTAATTATGATTAATTTGTTGAAATTCGAATAATTTAGAATTGATTTGATTTTCAAAATTAATTAATGATTTAATTAGGTATCAATGATTAAAACCAACCATAAAAATTGTTAGTTTATGATAAATTTTAAATTTTTATGACCTAGATTTGAATCCAAGTTAATCGGAAATTAATTGATAAATAAATTTTCGATTTTTCGCCCTAAAATTATGAAATTAATATGATTTATTAATTTGTCATTAATTTTGAATTAAAAATTTTAAATTTTTATGAAAATCGCTCATAAATGTTGCACGCACAAAGCAAAGGACGCTACGTGTTACCCTTAAGGGGTGTTGTATAGTGCGGGCACGCGACGACGAGCAAGGGAGCTCGTCGCCCGTGCGGTACGAATGCAGCGAGCAACATAGCATGGCGCGCGCGCGAGGAAAAGGTGCTGGCCGTGTGTGCTATGCGATGGGCGTGGGCAATAGGCAAGGCACTGCGAGCAGTCGCGTGTGGGCAACAAGCGTGCTGCGCCACAGCGCGCACTGCCTCGCGCCAGCGAGCAATGGCTCGCGCAACGAGCGATGGCTCGCGTGCAGCGAGCGATGCCTCGCGAGGGAAAGCAGCAGCAGACGTGACACAGCACAGAGGCTGCACGCAGCGTGGCCAGCGATGGCTGCGTGTGCGTGTGGCGTGTGGCTGCGTGTGGCGTACGACTGTGTGTGCCTTGTGCAACGATCGATCGAGCGAGGCGTAGCTGCCTCGTGGCTCGATGGGGCTTGGGCGCAAGACCAAGTGCCTCGTCTTGCGACGATTGATACGTTTTGTTTTTAATTTTGAATTTTCAGTTCGGAAATAATTTTAATTAATTTTAAAATTAATGATTTAAATTGTTTTCTCGGGATTTAATTATTATAATTATTATAAATTTTAATTTATACTAATTATTTTACTAAAATTAAACCTTGAATTAATTTAAATTCGTTTAATTCAAATGAAAATAAATTAATGGATTCGATTATAATTTTATATGAGCTTTAAATTTTAATTAAACTTGTATGTTTCCGGTTAGACTAGAAATACATTTTTATGTTTAAAATTAGTAAAGCATATAAAATATTGGTTTAAGTGGGAGCATTTTTAGTCATAAACTCTTGATTAGGTCTACAAATCCTTTAAGGTTAAAACAACTTGATTAGAATTAATAAGGACTGAATAATTGGTATATTATTGGTGCCCTTGATTAATTGCTGCAAATATTTATGTGATGCATAACAATGTGTTTTATTAACCAGCCATGTGGGCCATTCATGATAATGAATGGGTGAATGGTATATATTGTATATGTACTATTTTGCAGGTTATGAAGTGACTAGTATGGCCCAAATAGGATAGAAAATATGGTCTGCGTACCATTAATTTGAATGTAATTGGTCTAATGCGCCAAAGTTTGTTTTTTCAATTCAAATATGGTCTGCGTACCATCAAATAGTTGTAATTAGTTTAATTATAGCTGATCCTATTTGAAGAAAATGGCGCCTCCAACAGTGAAATTCAAGACAGAGTTTCCAATCCATTTTCAAGACGGACTTTGAAGTTGAAGCTTCAAGATGAAGTCGGGCCATACTAGATCACATTTATCTTATGCATGCTTTAAGTTATTTATTGCTTTAAATATGTCTTAAATATGCATGAGATTATGGCTTGATTATGTTGCATGATTAAGGATTTTAGTTCACTTAAAATCTAACCAACATAGTAAGAGACTTAAGTTCCAAACTTAAAAATTGAGTTAAAAGGTGCCAGGCCAAAATAACACTTACTTGGATAACCTTTACATCTATCTAGTAATAGTTTTACGCTCAGCGAGGTGTTACTTATTGATCCTAAAGGGGTAAGGTACACAAACAATTGTGAGTACATGTTAGTTTTGGTGAAACTCAACGATATAAGTAAGGAGTCCTTTTATGTCGTGGCAAAATCGATAGGTTTACCTAATAAGTTCTTAGACGTACCTATCAACCAAGAGTAGTTTCTAGACTATTAGCAAAAGGCTTTTGCTTACCTATAAGATTTTAGAATTGAGTCAAAATACATTATGTGCTTAATTCTTCAATGGGTTTTAGGGTCTTGGAATCATTTTATTCACACCTGCCGGAACACATAACTTGAAGAAAATGCTTAATGAACATTAAATTATGCATGTATGCTAGAATTTAAGTTTATTAAGAGAAACTGTGAATGATTATTTATTTGTTTATTCTTGTTCTATTGTAGTTTTACTATGGAAAACAACAATCAAAACATCATCATGGGTTCTGAGCTTATGGTCAAGCTGAACCTAAAAATTTTTCTTGAATGGGAAGCTAAGCTAGTTGAAATAGTCAGACTCAATGGACTTGGGTATGTACTGTTACATCCCATGCCAAGCTACTATGTCAGAGACATGACCCCTGAAAGATTTGCCGCCTGGGATGCGGATCTCAAAAAGGTTATGAGGTTCATGCTGAACAATATCCCTGATGAATGGGCTAGAAGGTTTGTAGCTTACGAACCTTTTACGCTCATCAAGAATCTGAGGGATATCTGTCGTGGAAGCACGAAGGACAGGGACCTAAACGTCAATGAGTTGATTGAATCAATGTCTGGTCTAAAGGTTAGTTCTCCTAACATGTATTATAGGATGGAGGTCCAAGAAACACATCACTACTAGAAAAATTGCATACAGGGGCAAGTCAAAGTTGCCTCTAAAAACGGGGATGTAGCCTCTAATGAGTTTTTGAAGCAAAAAAGTGGATGCCTCTAATAAGTCCGTCGCTAATTAATGGTTGCCTCTAAAGACCCTTTTTGAGGCAATTTAATAAGTTGCTTCTAAAAACACATACATTTAGAGGCAAGCGTATAATCTTGCCTCAAAATATAATTAGAGGCAATATAAAAAGTAGCTTCTAAAAACCACATGTTTTTAGGGGCAACCATATAAATTTGCCTCAAAATATAATTAGAGGCAATATAAAAAATGCTTCTGAAAACCACATATTTAGGGGCAACTCTATAAGTTTGCCTCGAAATATAATTAGAGGCAATATAAAATGTTGTTCTAAAAACCACATATTTAGGGGCAACCATATAATTTTGCCTCAAAAAATTATTAGAGGCAATTTATTATATTGCAAATAAATTATCTTTTAGGTGCAATATGAGATTTTGTCATGAAATGTTTTTAGAGGCACTAAAATAAGAAATATATTCTGCATATTATTTCATACATTTTCAAGTACAATCACCTAAAAGAAGTAACCATAATAAAAATAGCAAAAGTAAATAAACAAATTTCATGAAAATCAATTGTTTTATTAACAAATATATGAAGTCATTACATAATTAGTACCCTAAAAAACTGTCACGGACAAACCACGAACTATGTACATCGCTTAATATCGAGATAAGTACATGACTAATTATTAAAACCAAAGAAAATAGGAAATAAGTTCTCATTTAGAATTATAGATCTAAAATAAGATGTTATTTTCTTCACCCGCTTCATGTTTGGTGACCAGCTTCATGTCTTTATCTTTACACCTTTACAGAAAAGAGTTGTGAGCATCTGACATGAGAAACACAAGGTTATTACATAGCTAATCTTATTCTGGTATATGCTGAAATTACAGTCTCATTCAGCCATAAAAGAACAGCCATCAATCAACCTAATGAGAAAGTTAATGATTGTTCATTGCAGAGAAAAGAAAAATTCTTGGGTGACTGAATAAAGGAGGATAGTCAACATACGAGATTTTACATCCAATGTGAAGGGTTGAATCTATGAAGAATTCCAGGGAAATTTCAGGAAACATCAGTTATTTATGCATATTTCGATTGGGAATGCAACACTGTAGACTGCAAAGACAAGGTCCATATAGCAGAAAAAGTCAACAAATACCATTGATGTGATCGAACTAGAAAAGTAAGGTACGTTAGAAACCAATTAGAAGAAAATGTTGTGATATGTAGTTCATGGAGTCTCTGGTGTGAATGTCCTCTATGACTAAGAGAAATAGAAGCACTCACCCAACCCTTACCAAAATATAATCAACAACTACTGTTAGGAGGAAGTTGACATAACATTTACCTTGAAGTATCGAATACCTTGAGGCATGGTGCAGCCAGACTCCCTTGCCACCAAAACAAGATAGATGCAACAAAGCACTAGCCTAACTCAGCAAAGTAGACCCATCTAACACACAAGTCAACTAAAGTCATAAAAACTCAGCAAAAAGTCAACCAAACTGCAGCCACATGATTGCTAGATCTTGCTGGATAAGCTGAACACAAAACTGGTAAAACCCAAAAATCAACGGGCATGACAAACAGAATTAATAACCAAGTTGTGCCAAAATGACAAATTTGACAATGCAATTAAGCTACAAATCCAACTAGCGTCTAAACCATGATATCAATTCGAACAAAATGAGCAAACCCAAATTCATATAAATTCAATTTACAAGAGGGGACAAAAACAATTAAAAAAACAAAGAAAACCCAAATACCAACAGCTAACCCCACCAAAATTACTTGCTCGTAAATTAAATTAAAAAAGAAAGCATTCAAATACACTAAATAAGCTAAAACAAGTATAAATCTGCAATAAAACCAAAAGTAGTACTAAAAAGAAGTGGGAAAGAGACTAAGTATAAAGAAAAAGTAGCATATCTGAACACCAAATCAATTCATAAGGTTGGCTGCTTATTGATACGCCAACCTTTAGAGGACGAGGTTCCTGGACTTGTCGGACTCTATATACACCATACTTGAGCGCTTCGTTTTTCTTGAACTCTGCAGTGCACAAGCATAAGTTAGCAAAAAATTGTTGTAATGATATGTCGAGGACGGTATGTTATGCAACTGGAGTCTAACTACTAACAAACTTACTTACTCACAGTTGACATCAAAATTGGTCCGCTATTCAAGTAATTCAGCCAACTATTATAATCCAACAACACAGAGCCAAATTAAATTTGAAATGTTCTTGGAAACAATTGGACATTTGATACAATAACTGGTACCATAATTAAATTCTCCAGTAACTTCAAATTAAATGATTTCCATTCCAAAACAACATAAAATTAACCTAGAGAGGTGCAAGACTAGTAGGATTACAGATTTACAGCCAAATCAAGTCAATTTTAACATTAATTATCAATATTAGCCATATTAACTGCTTAAATTTTGCTTCTTTGTTTTAGGTTTTGCAGTTTTACCAACCAGAAAGAAAATTGAAATCATTCAGATGAAAAACATATGATAAATTCCAATTTAGATAAGGAAAAGTCTCACAAAAAACATTGGAGTCATAAAAAATGCCCTCAAAGATCGACCAAATTGGAGAATTGCTCAATTAAAAAAGGGTTAGAAAACTTACCTGGGTAAGGAAAGGGACTCGATTGTGGACTCGAGTCACCCTTCACAGAGCTTTTTTGCTTCAGAAAATCCAAATACATTAAATTTCCCGAAGGCAAATGACAAATTGAATAAAAACCAGTAAGATTTAAGAAATTCCCAGATAAATCGAACAAAAAGGAGAGAAAAAGAATGACCTCTCACCCATAATGGTGGGAAGAATAAACGAAAGGGCTAGATTTAGCAGAATTGTCATGGATGCCGGAAGAGTCAATGTTGATATGAGAACTCCGGATCTGTTTTTCTACTGCTATTCCCATCACCATCGCCGGTTATTAATCGTCTCCCATCATCAATTTTGAGTTCTGCAATTACAGGTAAGGTCTGAAAAACCCACCTGAATTAAGAACATATATCTTGTCAAACAAAATTAAGAACGTATAAAACCTAAGATCTACACCGTAATCAGATACTAATTTAGAAAACCTATGATATAAACTTGAAACTAATGCAAATCAATAAAAGTTAGGTTTAAAATTACAAACCTTGAAGCGATAAGGGGAGAGTAGAGCGCGGCGGCGGTGGGGGAGGAGGAGCAGAGAGCAGCGGAGTCACGACAGAGGAGGGCGGCGAGGCAGATAAGGGTTAGTGTAGGCTGTGATTTTTCTTCAAGGTCGCGCTCTAGAAAAGAAAGAATGTGAAGGAAGGAGGAGCGGGAAAATGAGAAAAAATCGCCTCTTACTTTGTTTAGAAACCAAGTTTGTGATGCCTCTATTTTTAGAGAACTTTGTGCGACTCGTTTCTAAACGAGCAACACTCGAGATCAAAGCCCGTACTTGAACTCAATTACTAACCATTTTTCAAAATGAGTTTTTAAATGTGAAAATGCATTTTTATTTTATTTTAAAAGTGTTTTCAAGTACTGTAATTTTACTAAATGAGTCGTACTCGACGATTTTTCAACTAGTGATTATACAAGTTCTACCCAAACTCATATGATTGTATAACAAACTTGTGAATTTTCCATACTTAAGTCGGAAACATTCATCTGGTGAAATTTGTAGGGTAGGAGAACTATAAGTCTAGTACTACTGAAAACTGAAAACAGTCGGAAAAATTGCAACAATATGCAGATCAATGATTGTTAATATGCCTGCTCTATAGGTTCACTTCGCTTTAATTCTTACCGGTAAAAGTTCATGGAAATTTTAATGTAGATTAATGGATTAACAGGGTTTGAAAACTATGAGTCTTATCTCTGTAAACTAAAAAAGTTTGGCAAATTAAAATTTGTTGTAGGAATATAAATGAAACAACCACTACATGATAATCTACTGAACTGCTCACAATAACTCAACATATTACAAGCTAACGTGCAAGGTATAACAACTCACATTAGATTATTAATCTCGACCCATTCTATGAGGTTATGTATTTATCTCATGACTATTGATTGTTATCTCATAACTATTGTCATATATTTATAGGAGAATAGATAGTCGTATCCTACTAGAATTAAGATAACCAAAACCCTTAGAATTAGGATTTAGGTTAATCAAAAATTTGTAGACTTTAGGATAATCCAAACACTTAAGTATTAGGATAATCATAAAACTCTTAATCATGTAGGATAAGGAAAACGGATAGCTTGTGGCCCAAGCTACTTGTCGCGCAAGTACTCTTGGTGCCCAAGCGTAGCTTGCCGCACACGCCAAGGCTATTGGCTGCTCGCTGGTTTGCCGCCCACGCCACTATTGCGGGCTGCTCGTTGGCTTGCCGCCCACGCTAATGATCGCAAGCCATGCGATGGGCGTTGGGCCTGGCCCTGGCTCTAGGCCTTTTGCTCGGCGCTGGCTCGTCGAGTGATGGGCTAACTCACTTGGCGGCCTGTCGCTCGTCGTGCTCCCGATTAGTTTTCTGATTCCGAAATTTATTTTCGGTTCGAACAATATTTACACAATATTTCCGATTCCGGTAATATTTCTAATTCTGACAATATTTCTATTTCCGTTTAATATTTTCCGAAATGAATTATTTTTCCGTTTGCGGCAGTATTTTCGACTTCGATAATATTTGTATTTCCGTCATGAATCATGTTTCTGTTTCTGGAAAAAGTTCAATTTCTGAACAACATTACTCAATTAAGCAAACACATAATTTTCTCATCTAATAAATACTCAACTTAAGCAACATTAACATTGAGAAAAAACAGAATGGATAATTTTGATGTTTCCCTATATGCTCAATACAAGGTTTAATTAAGTACTTCACACATAAGGTTCCTATTTTTGCAATAATTACTTGATGCTTTCATATACCAAGCGTCTAACATAATCTCATAAGTTGAAGAGTTCCTTGAAAGCTTCAACAAGAGGCTGCAGGACTTACATTCATTCTATAGTTTATTGTCGATTATCTCAATAGGATGCCTAAATAACAATTTTATCAAAAAAACACACAAACAAAACCTTCAATAAATGTTTCAATCATAAAAATAACATTATGATCGGAGAGAAAAATAAAATTATAATATAGGACACAATTGCATAATGTTTATTTTCAAAGATCGATAAGACACGTTTGAGATGTTTTCAAACACATTTCGCGTTTCCAAAACATAACATTATGAACATAAACGCCACATTTTCTTCTCTATTCTCGTACATTTCTTTTTCTCTCCTCATACTCTTCTCTTTGTTCAACTTCCTACAAATAAACCAGTATAGGCAACACGTAAAATTGAGATGAATATAACAGTTCTGATGTAGACAATTTTTTTCCTGGTTTGGACATATCGGTTCTTGTGTGGACATGATCTGGACATACTAGTTCTGATTTTGACATGACTTAGATGATATGATATGGAGATATTGGTTTTGGTCTGGACATGATATGGACAAATTGATTCTGATTTTGACATGACCTGGATGATATGATCTAGACATATCGATTTTGCTCTGGACATGAGAGTACGTAATAAACAAATAGAAAAAAGATGACCACAAGTGGTATATGTTAACCCTAAATAATACGTCCGCAAGTCGTACTCTTTTAGATAAAATTTAAGCGGAAATTTTCTTCTAGCTATAATAAATCATATACTCCACAAAACACCGTAATTAGTTTTAAGGAGCTCGCTAATGCCGCTGGAATTCATTTCAATAGCCCGTTTTGACATTGTGCACTATTCATATATTAACTTTGATTCTCTTTTTACATGTACATAAATTGATAAAAAAAAAAAAAGATAAGATATTAACAACAAAAGTTCTATATCGACAAATATAAAAATTAAAATAATACAACTATTTCTAAATAAAGAAAAGATAATAAATATAATATTAAAAATCATATTAGTTTGAAATTGTCATATTAAGCTCCAATAATAGAGATCGAATAAAATCCAATTAGACTACCCGCCCACTTTTCACGAATTTAACTCAAAACTAATACCCAATTATACTACCCGCCCTTCTCTTAGGCGAATTTCGCTCAAAAAATTCATTTCCCTCTTCGCTTACCTATTTCAGCGCCATTTCTTCTGGATCTAGGTTTAGGAACTCAACTTGATTCTCCCCAAATTCTGAACCCAATTCTCACTCGAAATCCTAGCGAGAGAGCTCTTACTCGTTAACAACAGGAAATGGTTTGATAACTCTGGTGGTGTTTCATTTTGATTTCATTCATCTCAAGGGCTTAGATTATCACAAGTCCGCATAGTTTTCGGGTGATTATTTTCTTCAATCTTGTTCGTTAGTCTTCAATTGATTTGAAAGTTATGCTGCTATTTTGTTATTCGTAATTGAATTTTGTAGATTTTGAAATTTGGATAGTTTCTCTTATGAGAATGAATTTTTCTCCACAGTGAGTTGTGAAGATTTAAATACATGTTCTTGTTGTTTACAATTTTTCTGATCCAAGGTAGAAATATGTAGGGGAATACAGTTAAACATATGTAGGGGAATACAGTTAAACATAATAACATGTGCGGAACAATCCCCAAAGCCAGAAACATGTATAAAGCACAGATTAAGCAAACTTACATTCGAAGCGTGTTTTCCACAATAATCTGTCAACGAACACGAACAAAGAACTCCACTTGTCGTTCCTCTACTTGGTTCACCGACACGATCAAATCCGTCTTGATTATCGTAGCTTAGACAATTGATCAAGATACTTTGCTTTTGGGAAGAACTCACTTTGGAGGCACAGAGAGAATTAGGGTTCTCTGTGTCTCTAGGGTTTGAGTAATATGAATTGTGTTAAGTTGGAAATTAGGTTGTAAGGTTATTTACATAACCTTACTAACCGACCAAGCCAAGAGGCAAGGCCGGCTAGCAAGCTTGCACGCCAAGTCACACGGACCGCACGCCCGCGCCCAGCGACACACTGCAGGCCGAAGCCCACAGCGCGCGCGCCGAGCAGCTGGGACATGGGCCTTGCTCGCTCGTCGCTGTTGTGCGCTGTTGCGTGCTGTTGCATGCTCGCTCCCAATGCGCTGGCCTTGCTCGCCTTTGCTCGCGAGCTTGCTGGCTCGTTGGGCCTTGCACGCTTACGTGCTTGGCTCGATGGGCCGGCAACTCCGATGCCCTTCGTATTCGCGATTTAATATATTTCCGATATATTATTTATCGTTTCGTATACGAAGAATCACCGTCGGACAATACGATTTATTCGTGTCGCCTAGCTTACGAATATTCGCGATACGATATACGATTTCGACAAAGGTCGTATCGTATAATACGTTTCCAACTAATTCCCGAAAAGCTATTAAATGAATTTCCGATTCATTTAATCCGGTGATATGTTACGTGTCATTGGTGTGACCTTGTAGGTTCAGTCAAGAGTAAGTTGTGAGTTCAATATCCAGTAGAACTCACTTATCGGAAGCATTGCTCCAGCTAGCTGTTTCGATCACTTGATCTCACTGAATTAGTTGTTCGCAATTAATCTGAACCTTGGTATTAGACTTAATGCACCTTGGGTGAAGGACATATTTCCTTCAATCTCCCACTTGTCATTCAGACAAGTGTGCATCCACATTCGTTTGTCACTTAGTGTTACTTACTGAACATAAGGTAAGATCCAAGCCATCCTTATTAGGTCCAGAAGTGTTTCTCGGATTACAGAGTTCAACTGTCAAACTTGTTACAAAACAACACCATATCCTATCAAAGATAGGAGGACAATCCATTCTTGCAATCTATGAACACTCACTTTGATTCATAGTACGCCCAATAACTGCTTTTATAGCCTCCTTTTACGGTGCGACGTTTAGCTAGTATCAAAGCGAACTAATTCTCAAACGAGCAGACATAATCGCTCATGTTCTGAGGAACGGTTTCTAATCACCATTAATGAGAACTACCTATGACATGACTTTACACTAGTAGAAAAAACCCCTGTTGCAACCCCCTTGTTGCAGCGTACATGTAATAATACGCTTCAACAACCAGTAGGTCAACGCGGGTCAAACTTTATAAAGGGTTGTTGCAGCGTACAAATTAATTGCCCGCAGCAAGAGAGTTTTTTGCAGCGTACAAAGTAAAAGCCCCCTGCAATAGCCCATTTATTTTGCAGCGTACAGATAAAAGCCCCCTGCAATAAAAAAATTTCGCTGCAAAGCTAATTAATTAAGAAAAACATTTCATCTCAAACCTAAGGACCATTTCCACGCTCAGTACTCCCTCTTCTTCCCTCAGCTTTCCCTGCGTACTCTCTCACCTCCTCATTCTTCTTCTTCTTCATCTGCTCTCTTTCTCTCTCTAATTCGTGGTTTTTTTGGGTTTTTTGCAAGTAATTGTTGAAATTGGGTGACAATTCGTCTTGGTTTTTGTGAAAATTTGCTCGACTCCTTCTCTCCAAGCATCTGGCCTTCGACCTCAGCCTTCGAACTCAGCCGCCGTCGAACTCAGCAACTCAGGCGTTGCTCGGCCCTGCGTCGCTGTCTTCGCCGATGGGTCTGTGTTCTCGCCTCATCTCCCCCTAATTTCGTATTTTTAGGGTTTGCTTTCAGTCAATTCTTGATTTTTCCCCTAATTTCGTATTTTTAGGGTTTGATTATATAAATTATTCTTATTTTTTGTGTTAATTGATACATTTTTTCCGATTTTGATTGTTAGGGTTTTATTTTTTTCCGATTTTTTTCCGATTTTGAATGTCAACCCTAAAGTGGATAATATTTGGTACCCTATGAATTACTATATCACTTTGATGATTTTCTATTTAGTATATGCTCTTACTATGGTTCTGCTTTATTTGTGTTTTGTTTATGTATCTGTTTCTATTCTTACTGGCACGATATATAGCTGGTTAGTTTCCTGTTAGTGTGTAAGAATTAATTGAGTTATTAGACCGTCTTGAGTTCGAACTGTTTGGATAGGAACTGAGACACCGGCCAATAGTGTGCTCTAAGTAGTGAAATATCTGTTAGATGTTGGTGTGTATTTTTCTAGTGAATTTTGTTGACTTTGATTTTCTTGATTTGGTAAATACTATCAGTCAAGTGCTAGGACGGTGAGGAAAGATAAGCCACGTGGGCGTCATCATGGTCTCACTCAACAGAAGAGGCAAGAGATAAAGGAAGCTTTTGAACTGTTTGACACTGATGGCTCAGGTTTTGAATCTGTTTAGTGTTTCGAATTTTATATGTCAAACCATTTAGTTTGTTCTCGCAATCTCGCATGTTTGATTCAAATTGTTATTTTCAGGAACTATTGATGCCAAGGAGTTGAATGTTGCTATGAGGTATTATTCTTTGTAAATCCTAAGGTTTTGATATACCACTACACACTTAACACAGTTACCTGACCTAAAACTGCATCATTGCAGGGCTCTGGGTTTTGAGATGACCGAAGAGGTATAAACACTAATACAAAAAAGGGCATAGAGTACTGTTGAAATACACTTTATAGGACGCCTTAGAGGCGTTCTCCAACTTAACGCGCTATAAAGTTTATAAAACGGGTAAAAGAAGCGTTTTATATAGCTAGTCATAAAGTACAGTGATAAGAGATAAGCGTCCTCTATTCCCTTCCTAAAATCAGAAAATAAAGAAGAAATATAGAACGGTTAACGTACATAACCGTCTCTTATACTCTATAATAATGCGCGCCTTCCGTACATAACCGTCCTCTATTCTTCCTGTTAAATATTGAGATACATAACACCTTGCGTACATAGGCGTATTATATACTTCCTGTTTAATATAAAAATAAAAAGCAGTTTCCCTACACAACCGTTCTATATTCTACCCTTTTTTTTATATTATAGCTGCACACGCGTCCCTAAAATAGGATATTACGATTCTAGGTCCTATATGTAAACCAAATCTTAATAGATAAAATAGAAATGATATCCACGCGATCTTTCTGAAAATAATTTCATTCAATAATAAAATAATATTGTTCATTCAATAAAAAAATCCTATTATTCATTGACAAAATATAAATGATCTACACAAGTACGGCAAAAACAAAATCCAATATCAATAAAAAAATAAAAAAATAAAAAAATTGTAGCGGAAGAGCTTTGGTAGAATGGTAGCAGCAACAACGTATTGGGGATTGTATAGCAGCAGCAACTGGGGATGGTGTAGCAGCAACAATAGCAGCTTCTGAAGCAAGAACAACTTCTGCAGCAACAACAGCTTCTGCAGCAACAGTAGGGACAATATCGGTGCAATTGTCTACTGGTGGTAGACTAGCTTGGCAGTTCGTCTGCAGGAATGAACTGAGGTAATTAACCATCTCCTTGAGCTAGCTTAAGTCACACTAGATCATCGTCAAAAAGGATATCAAATATACTAATTAGTAATTACTAAACCTAACATAAGATAGAAAATGCACCTTAAGATGAATGGAGTTTTCAATTTTGATGGGACTGTATCACCAAAAAGGCTGGCCTCATCTGCCATCCTATACAAGACTCTTCGCACAATCTCACCCAAGTACATTCCTGATATCATTTTCTCAAATATCTGTCACAATATGTGGATATTGTTTAGAGTTTGTAAGATAAAAGGAATACGCAGATTTGAGGGTCACGAGAGAAATAAAGAGGACAGAAAAAGAAGAGGATAAATTTGGAACGTTGAGGGGGAAACAAAGAATCAAGGATAGCAGAAAAGACTCACCATCTCCCCTGATTTGGGAAAAGGACCATGCCAATATGCCACTTGTGAATTTCACTAGCACGTTCGACATAAGCTGCGTTTATTCCAGTACCCAATATAACAGCAGCAATTACATCTTTATGGTACCTACCTCTAGCTAGGGTTCCAACTGTATCGTTGACCTGAACCATTATAGAAGGTAAAAAGATATCAAATATACTGTAAGTTAAAAACATCTACTTATAGAGGAGAAAGTAAAAACTAAAAGAGAAAGGACCATCACAATTTTGTTCAAGCAAAGAACTCTTTACAAAAAGAACAAGACTACAATGATTGATTGCTAGGATATAATCTAATCACCAGAAAAAATAGCAAGTACTCGTATTAGTCCACTACAGGCAACCATGCCTCCAAACACATCTCAAAGCACAACTTGAATAAGTACAATAATCATAACATGAATTTACCATAACTTATCTGTTATTTGTAAATGTTAACCTGAACCCAAATAATTCACAATAATAGAAAATTTAAGGCAACTAACCATTGGAGAAGCGTAAAAAACAAAGGAGGTCGTGATTTACCAATGTGAGTTTTGTTTTATCAGCAGAAAATATCACTTGCTGTAAATTTAAGAAAGAAAAATCAGATTGAAATTTTGGGTACACGATCATATTCAGGCATGAGAGCGCCCACTAAGGCATGGCCGGCCTCTACACAAAAAGGAAAGCTTAAAACAGTTACAACCTATAGGTTAGCACTATCAGGCGAGAAGTTTACTAGGCTTGATCATCTTATCTTAACCCACCATGATATGCTACTAAATGCTTCGTCTCCTCGGAAACATCTGCGTTTTTCTTCTCTGGACCAACAATGTTCTCTCCGAGCACATTATTCTCATCACTGTAAATAGCAAGAATGCAAATTACAATGATCCTAGCACATTGCAGTATTAGAACCTGGGAGCAACCAACATTGTAATTTGTAAACATCATATTAACCTCAACAAGACAACCACCTTTATAACAGACCACCTCAACTCAAGGCAAGGGCAGAAAAAGGGTTATGAGGATTGGATACGTGCATTCCCTTTCATCAACCAAACTGGTTACTTTCCCGCCTAACACATTTTGTATAATAACCAGGTGTCTTAATTGAAACAGATGAAAACAACTAGGTGCCTTAATTGAAACAGATGAAAACAAAAGACAAATAAATCCCACCTTTAGGTTTACAGAACTAATTTGACAGGAGTTTGTAAAATGAAAAATGCAGATTCAAAATCCCTTGTGAACCTCAAGGCTACAGTTTCATCTATAAGCATAGTTATGGTAAAATGACAAGCTTGCATCATCATCATCATCTACACAAACTAATTTTCGTAATATGTTGCTAGAATTACACAAATTTCTTCGTTAATGCCTAAAACTTCAGATAAACAAATCATCTGATCAAATATAAAATTTATTCCAAAAAAGTATTTCCCCCTCCTCCTCTTTCTTTCTTTAACTGGGAATTTCAATATAACTCGACTTAAATCATATTAACTTAAAACAAAATCAGTTTAAAGGACTTAGTTTATCAGATTTATTCGGCAAAAAATCATGAATTGTTCGGCTTAATTATTAATCAAGCATCAATGATTCGATCTAAAACTTGAATGAAAGTTTCTTCCACATATAAAATTCCATACTTTGACATTGCAATTTGATAATTAACAATATTCATAATCCCTAGGGTTATTAGTTGAAGGATAAATATGCAGAACAAAATTAAGGATACCAACCTTAAAATTTGGAGTGGTGGGGAGTCGATCGGCGTTCACCGGATGTTGAAAAGGAGCGGCGGCGGTATTGCAGTACGGCAGTACAGCGGCACAGCGAGGGAGAACGGGTAGTGGTGCACGGTTTTGGGATTTGGTTTTGCGGGAGATGGATTTTGGGGTTTGTATTATGTGAAACACTAGTAATACGAGTAGTTGAGTTTTACTGATTCGAGTTTCATTTGTATTTGGTTTTGGGTTAACCCTAAAATTTAAATTTTTGTTCAGTTAATTAGATTTGGTTTTAATTTCATTCTGCCGTCAAGGTTGATAGTACGCATCTATCATTACCGCTTTATATGTTTTTTTTTTTTTTTTTTTTTTTTTGGCAGTAATTACAAACACCGCTTTATATGTTATTAGTCGCATATATGTATTTATTTATTTTAATTTTTTTTTTATCATGGTAAAAAATACGAAACTGTTAAGTAAGGCAAGCGCTCTATATTCTTTTTCCATGGAACAGTTATCAGGGAAATGCGTTCTATATTCTCCTGAGAAACGCCTACCACACTTAAGCGTTCTCTATTCAGTGTCACTTATTCTAACTTTTTTAGTAGTGAAAATCTGTCATTTTGTTGGTTTTTTGTTGATTACGATTGAAATATTTCTTCTCTGAATACTTGCAAAAAGATAACCTATGTTCCTTCCACTATTCTTTTTCTTCTCTGGGTTCTAAGACACTCAGACAAGGGTGTGGCCTCCTTAACTGACACTTCAATATTTACCCAGAGTCTCATAATACCTCAACGGCTCAACCATCTCGAACCACATATTCATAGAGAAAATTAGAAAAATAAAACAAGAGAGGGATAATGAAGAGAAAGTTGTGCATATGTATACTCACAAATGAGCTTGAAATGAGACTTCATACAAGAATTAGCAAACAAGTCAACCTGAATTGTGTTGTGTATTTATGTATCTACAATTACAACCGGATCTGAAAAAGAAAAGGTATTTTAGAGTGAGGATATGTTTCTTATACTTGTTATGTCATGTCCCCATCCCCGTGTTTAATTTTATGACACCTATCTTGCCCTGGCACTTGGACATGTACACTTGTACTCGACACTCGTACCCATGTCCAAGTAACATAGATGATTATACTCTTATAAAATGTTCATGTTTTACTTGAGATTCAAATGCATCATTTAAGTTTTTAGGCCACCTCCTGAAACTATCTTGAGTGCAGTAACTGCTAGTGCCAGCCCCTTTCTCTGAGCTTATTTAATTATGTCAGCGACAAATTACAGTACATCCAGCCTCTCTCATAGTTCCCATATATCATATATGGGCCACCTGAAATTTATTTTAAGGTATCCTTTTTATAGATTATATTTACTCACCATTTTTGCTCTGGTTGCAATAAAGGAAGGGAAAGGTAATTGATTAAGGGGACTGCGGTTTGTTATAACAGCTACTGTGCTTGACTTTTTGTGTTATTTCAGCAAATCAATCAAATGATTGCGGATGTTGACAAGGATGGAAGTGGTGCCATTGATTTCGATGAATTTTGTCACATGATGACTGCTAAAATCGGAGAAAGAGACACTAAGGAAGAATTAATGAAAGCATTTCGTATAATCGACCAAGATAATAATGTAAACCTCTGTTTATTCTTGTTTTAGTGTCTTATTTCAGTCATCAGTGATTTGTTTTGTCTATTTGACCAATCTAGATTTTCCAGGTTTACGTACTAATCTTCTTTTGTGATATAAAAGTACAATCTCTGCATCTGTTTCCAGATTCTTTACTTGTAGATTTCCAATATGTAGTTCAAAATCCCCATATATATATATTGCAGGCCATTTTGGTAATTCCAGCTGTTATCTTACCTAAATATTGTATTGTTATCTGCTACAGGAACACTAATGTCCCTGTCTTCCCTGAAGAAGTATGTGTCACCTAGTTGGGGGCAACCATTTGTAGGAGCTAGCATTTTGGCAGTTTCAGGGAATGGAGCTAGCATTTGGAGAGAGGCTGAACTTGAATCTTGGGACGACAAACTCAATAAAGGCCTGGTTGTATTTCGTGACGGTGGAAGCTCAGAGACGGTGGGGGCAGAAGCAATGTCATTATCATTCGAGTGACAGATCGAAGTAGACTGATCATAAGGTTAGAAGTTGTTCACTCTTCTCTTTTCATGCTATTTGACATCTTGTAGCTTCATTTTTGTAACATCTTTAAAGATTTATTATTATAGACTCTACGAAGGCTTGCTCAGAACCGTGAGGCAGCAAGGAAAAGCCGGTTGAGGAAAAAAGTAAGACATATAATTTTGTTTCTTGCATGTACTTTGGTGTTGGTTAATTATTTAATTTGTTTTCTCATTTAATTAATTAATGGAATTAGCTGAAGAAGGATTCCATGTGGGGAAAAAATAAGTCATAAAGCTAATATGAAAATCGGCTAAGTTTCTACTTGTTTTTATTTTTTGGTCTTTAACATGCTCTTGTATTATCTTTCTTTTTCTTTCCCTCCCTTTTTCTTTTTTGGAAATAGGCATAGGTTGTTCTTGGATTTGGGTGGAAATAGGCATATGATTAGTTGTAACTTTCCAAGACTCAATCCAATCTATTTATGTACATTTGAGACTTGTTTGGCTATATAGGTCATATTTAGGCTAAAATGACATTTTCGCTCCCAACTTTGAACTAATGAACCTAAGAACTCATTTCAAACTTACTATATGATTTATATGATTAGCTTTAACTTTCCAAGACTCAATCCAATCTATTTATGCACATTTGAGACTTGTTTGGCCATTATAGGTCATAATTAGGGTAAAATGACATTTTTCGCTCCCAACTTTGAACTAACGAACCTAATGACTCATTTTATTCTTATTACATGATTAATATGCATAGTATTAACTTTATAAAACTCATTCTAATCTATGTATGCACATTTGAGACTTTGGTCGTTATAGGTCATAGTTAGGCTAAAATAAGTCATTTTCGCTCCCAATTCATAACTAGATAACCTAAGGATTCATTTCAAACTTATTACATGATTAATATGATTAGTTTTAAATTTCCAACACTCGTTCCAATCTATCTCTGCACATTCGAGACTTCTTTTGCCGTTATAGGTCATATATAGGCTAAAATGTCACTTTCGTTCCCAACTTTGAACTAACGAACCTAAAAACTCATGTCAAACTTAAATACATGATTCATATGATTAGTTTCAACTTTCCAAGACTTAATCCAATCTATTTGGTTTAGCATATTTTGGAATTAGTATGTGTTTAAAATTATCCAACCCCAGGCTAAAATGACATTTTCGCTCCCAACTTTGAACTTAAGAACCTAATAGCTCATTTTAAACTTATTATATGATAAATATGCTTAGTTTTAAGTTTCTTAGACTTATTATAATCTATTTATGCACATTTAATGCTTGTTTTATCGTTGTAGGTCATATTTAGGATAAAATAAGGTATTTTCGCTCCCAACTTTAAAATAAAGAACCTAAGGACTTATTTTAAACTTATTACATGTTTAATATGCTTAGTTTTAAGTTTCTAAGACTTATTTTAACTACTTATACACATTTAAGGCTTGTTTGGTCGTTATAGGACATATTTAGGCTAAAATGACATTTTCGCTCCCAACTATGAACCAAAGAACCTAAGGACTCATTTTAAACTTACTAAATGTTTTATATGCTTATTTTTAACTTTCTAGGACTCATTCCAATCCATTTATGCACATTTAAGGCTCATTGTGTCGTTATAGATCATATTTAGGCTAAAATGACATTTTCGCTCCCAACTTTGAACTTAAGAACCTAATGACTCATTTTTAACTTATTATATGATAAATATGCTTAGTTTTAAGTTTCTAAGACTAATTTTAATCTATTTATGCACATTTAATGTTTGTTTTATCGTTATAGGTCATATTTAGGCTAAAATGAGGCATTTTCACTCCCAACTTTAAAATAAAGAACCTAAGCACTCATTTTAAACTTAATACATGTTTAATATGCATAATTTTAACTTTATAAGACTCGTTCCAATCTATTTATGCACCTTTAAGGCTCATTAGGTCGTTGTAGGTCATATTTAGGCTAAAGTGCCATTTTCGCTCCCAACTTTGAACTTAAGAACCTAATGACTCATTTTAAACTTATTATATGATTAATATGCTTAGTTTTAAGTTTCTAAGACTTATTCTAATCTATTTATGCACATTTAATGCTTGTTTGATAGTTATAGGTCATATTTAGGCTAAAATGAGGCATTTTCGCTCCTAACTTTAAAATAAAGAACCTAAGCACTCATTTTAAACTTAATACATGTTTAATATGCATAATTTTAACTTTATAAGACTCGTTCCAATCTATTTATGCACCTTTAAGGCTCATTAGGTCGTTGTAGGTCATATTTAGGCTAAAATGACATTTTCGCTCCCAACTATGAACTAAAGAACCTAAGGACTCATTTTAAACCTACTAAATGTTTTATATTCTAGTTTTAACTTTCTAGGACTCATTCCAATCCATTTATGCCCATTTAAGGCTCATTGTGTCGTTTTAGGTCATATTTAGGCTAAAATGACATTTTCGCTCCCAACTTTGAACTTAAGAACCTAAGGACTCATTTTTAAATTATTATATGATTAATAAGCTTATTTTTGAGTTTCTAGGACTTATTCTAATCTACTTATACCCATTTAATGCTTGTTTGATCGTTATAGGTCATATCTAGGCTAAAATAAGGCATTTTCGCTCCCAACTTTAAAATAAAGAACCTAAGTACTCATTTTAAACTTAATACATGTTTAATATGCATAATTTTAACTTTATAAGACTCGTTCCAATCTATTTATGCACCTTTAAGGCTCATTAGGTCGTTGTAGGTCATATTTAGGCTAAAATGACATTTTCGCTCCCAACTATGAACTAAAGAACCTAAGGACTCATTTTAAACCTACTAAATGTTTTATATTCTAGTTTTAACTTTCTAGGACTCATTCCAATCCATTTATGCCCATTTAAGGCTCATTGTGTCGTTTTAGGTCATATTTAGGCTAAAATGACATTTTCGCTCCCAACTTTGAACTTAAGAACCTAAGGACTCATTTTTAAATTATTATATGATTAATAAGCTTAGTTTTGAGTTTCTAGGACTTATTCTAATCTACTTATACCCATTTAATGCTTGTTTGATCGTTATAGGTCATATCTAGGCTAAAATAAGGCATTTTCGCTCCCAATTTTAAAATAAAGAACCTAAGGACTCATTTAAAACTTATTACATGTTTAATATGCATAATTTTAACGATCTAAGACTCGTTCCAATCTATTTATGCACCTATAGGCTCATTGGGTCATTATAGGTCATATTTAGGCTAAAATGACATTTTCGCTCCTAACTTTGAACTAAAGAACCTAAGGACTCATTTTAGACTATTAGGACATTGTCATTAGTTTCTTGAATGTTAAAATGTGATATTTAATTTGTATTTAATCTAATGTTTAATTTAAATTTCTGTTTTTGTAAAGGTCTACACTCCGAGGATTGCGCCTTATGCGAGGAATTTGATGTGGTTCGTGAGCAATGGGCCAAGTTTTTTACCAGCAAGTATTTATTATTGGCTTTAGCGCGCTTGATCGAGTTGGTTTAGTTGTTATAGAATAAATTTTATATTAAAATGTATGTTTATGTTGAAATTGGAACATATATTTAAATGTAATATGTGCACTTAATTTGGTTTTGGGATATATAGTATACAAAACTCCAGTTGTTGTTTTTATATTTGTTATACAGGTTGCGTTATTCTATTATTGTTTTGACAGGTTTCTATATTTGGTGCAAGGCACTCTAGGTATCCCTAAACAAAATTAGAATTTTCCCGCCAAAAGTGCTTTGTTGCAGCGTACATATATATTGTACGCTGCAACAAGGGAAAAAAATTTCGCAAAAATTCAGACTTGTTGCAGCGTACAAATAAATGTACGCTGCAAAAAGTTGAGTCTTTTGCAGCGTACATATATATGTACGCTGCAACAAGTCTAAATTTTTGCCAATTATTGGCACTTGTTGCAGCGTACATCTAAAAGCCCGCTGCAACAAATCACTTTTTGCAGCGAACTTGTACGCTGCAACAAGTTCAGACTTGTTGCAGGCCCCCCAGTTGCAGCATACGATGTACGCTGCAACAGGGGTCTAAAAGCCCGCTGCAATAAGGGTTTTTTCTACTAGTGTTAATCTCTTAAAGTGTTCTCATGGTCAATCCGATACAAGATCCAATAAGTATCTATGCAAAAGATTCTGACATCCAGTCACTCTAGTTCAAGAAACAGAACTAAGTAATCTACTTGCAATCTAATCTTCATTAGTCATTGGTCGTCCACCTTTCAATGACCTGGATTAGGGATCCTTTGTGACTTCAATATTCAAGTTCACTTATGGGTGTTTCTTTGTCGAAGAATCCATCTTGACATCCCATTTGAATGATCACATGGACTTATCATTTAATTCTAAACCACAATTAAATGAATATGAAATAAATAAATTTCATAAATAT
Source organism: Spinacia oleracea (assembly GCF_020520425.1). Classification (NCBI taxonomy): domain Eukaryota; kingdom Viridiplantae; phylum Streptophyta; class Magnoliopsida; order Caryophyllales; family Amaranthaceae; genus Spinacia; species Spinacia oleracea. The sequence goes on along the minus strand of NC_079490.1, from coordinate 155,243,422 downwards.
GAAATGGTTAAACCAATTGTTTTAAACATAGATCTAACAGATTTTCTAAAACAATACTTAGAAAATCAAAGCCATCCTCCAACATGCTTGATTCCCATGGTTGCTACATGTGCGTTGTGTTTCACTTGTGGCAACGGTTTAGTCAATGGATCCGCGACGTTGTCGTCAGTTCCAACCTTGCAAATCTCGATTTCCTTTCTTTCAACGATCTCTCGAAGTATATGAAATCGCCGTAGTACGTGCTAGGACTTCTGGTGGCTCCTAAGCTCCTTTGCTTGGGCAATGGCTCCGCTATTGTCGCAATACAAAGCCACTGGTCCTTTAATGGAGGGGACAACACCAAGTTCTTCGATGAACTTCCGAATCCAAACAGCTTCCTTTGCTGCTTCTGAGGCAGCAATGTACTCGGCTTCAGTTGTAGAATCCGCAATAGTGCTTTGCTTAGCACTTTTCCAGCTTACTGCTCCGCCATTGAGGCAGAACACAAACCCAGACTGTGATCTGAAATCATCTATGTCGGTTTGAAAGCTTGCGTCCGTATAGCCCTTAACAATCAACTCATTTGTACCACCATAAACCAGAAACTGATCCTTAGTCCTTTTGAGGTACTTTAGGATGTTCTTGGTAGTAGTCCAATGCGCCTCACCTGGTTCTGACTGGTACCTGCTCGTTTGCACTGAGTGCGAACGAAACATCCGGCCTTGTACAAATGATAGCATACATGATGGATCCAATAGCCAAAGCGTATGGAATCCCACTCATCTTTCTACGCTCATCAGATGTTTTGGGACACTGATTCTTGCTTAGATATATGCCATGTGACATGGGTAGATGCCCTCTCTTGACTTCCATCATATTGAACCTAGCTAGCACTTTGTCAATGTAAGTGCTTTGGCTTAGTCCAATCATCCTCTTAGATCTATCCCTATAGATCTTGGTGCCCAATATGTACTGTGCCTCTCCTAAGTCCTTCATTGAGAAACACTTCCCGAGCCAAGTCTTTACAGACTCCAACATAGGAATGTCGTTTCCAATAAGCAGTATGTCGTCAACATACAAGACTAGGAATGCAATTTTACTCCCACTGACCTTCTTGTATACACAAGATTCGTCCTGATTCTTGATGAAGCCAAACTTATTGACTGCTTTATCAAATCATTTATTCCAACTCCTTGATGCCTGCTTTAGTTCGTAGATGGACTTCTTAAGCTTGCTTACCTTTCCTTGGTTCTTTTGATCGACAAAACCCTCCAGATGTGTCATAAACACAGTCTCTTTAAGAACACCGTTCAAGAAGGCAGTTCTGACATCCATTTGCCATATTTCATAGTCATGAAAAGCGGCAATCGCAAGGATTATCCGAATATACTTAAGCATCGCGACTGGAGAAAAGGGTACATCGTAGTCAACGCCGTGAACTTGCCTGTAACCTTTTGCTACCAATCTAGCCTTGTATATGTATACAATTCCATCTTTATCTTTCTTCAACTTGAAGACCCATTTGCATCCGATAGGTGTGAACCCATCCGGCAAATCAACCAAATCCCAGACTTGATTTTCAGACATGGAGTCTATTTCAAATTGCATGGCCTCTAACCATTTAATGGAGCTTGGGCTCGTCATAGCTTGCTAATTGTAAGTCAAAGGTTCATCACTATCCAATATGAGAACGTCTAAGTTTTCAGTCAAGAGGACGCCTGTCCATCTGTCCGGCTGAAAAATAGTTCTATTTGACCTACGAGGGGCAACAACGTTTTGAGGAACTACTCCCACTGGCTCTTCTAAAGACCTTGGAGGTTCATCAACTTGAACTGCTTCTAAAGAGTTCTGAGTTCGTTGTTCGTCTCGAATCTCTTCGAGGTCTATTATTCTCCCACTTGTCAATTTGGAAATATGATTTCTTTCCAAAAAGAGACTGTCACGAGCAACGAATACCTTGTTGTCTGAAGTGTTGTAGAAGTAATACCCCATAGTTTCTTTTGGATACCCAACGAAGAAACATTTGTCAGATTTAGGTTGTAGCTTGTCCGAAATTAATCGCTTGACATATGCTTCGCAACCCCAAATCTTCAGAAAAGACAACTTTGGAAGTTTCCCAGTCCATAATTCGTATGGAGTCTTTTCAACAGCTTTTGACGGAGCACGATTCAGTGTGAGTGGTGCAGTTTGCAACGCATGTCCCCAGAACTGTAAAGGAGTTCGGCCTGACCCATCATTGACCTGACCATATCGAGTAAGGTCCTGTTTCTCCGTTCCGACCCTCCATTCCATTGAGGTGTCCCCCGAGCAGTCAATTCAGAAAGAATACCGCATTATTTTAGATGGTCATCAAACTCGTGGCTCAGATATTCACCTCCTCGATCCGATCTTAGAGCTTTGATTTTCTTGCCATGTTGATTCTCTACTTCATTTTGAAATTCTCTGAATTTCTCAAACGATTTAGACTTGTGCTTCATTAAGTAAATATAGCCATATCTACTGAAGTCGTCCGTAAACGTTATGAAATAGCTGAACTCACCTCTAGCTTTCGTACTCATAGGCCCACATACGTCCGTATGTATTAGCCCTAGTAGTTCACTTGCTCTTTCTCCCACCTTTGAGAAAGGTTTCTTTGTCATTTTGCCAAGTAAACAAGACTCGCATTGATCAATCTTTTCTAAGTCGAATGCTTCTAGAATTCCTTTCCGTTGAAGTAATTCCATGCGCTTTATGTTTATATGGCCTAATCGACAATGCCACAGAAATGTGAGATCCGAATCACCAGTTTTAGCCTTTTTGGTATTTAGGTTATAAATGTGTTTGCTCGTATCTAGCACATAAAGACCGTTTTCTTGTTGTGCTGAACCATAAAACATTCCATTCAAAGAAAAAGAACAACTATTGTCTTTAAATTGAAAACTAAAACCTTTAGAATCCAAACTTGAAACGGAAATGATGTTTCTGGTGATACTAGGAACATAGTAACAGTTTTCTAGTTCCAAAACAAACCCACTAGACAAAGAAATAAAATAAGATCCTACGGCTAATGCAGCAATCCGTGCTCCATTTCCCACGCGTAGATCCATCTCGCCTTTATCAAGCCTTCTACTTCTCCTTAGTCCCTGTGAATTGGAACATAAGTGTGAGCCACAACCAGTATCTAATACCCAAGAAGTAGAATTAGCAAGATTACAATGTATAACATACATACCTGAAGGAGAAGCAACGTTTCCGTCCTTCTTCTCTTCCTTTAGTTTGGGGCAATCTCGCTTGTAATGACCAATTTCATTACAATTGAAGCATTGCGATGTAGATGGAGAATGATCCTTCTTCATCTTCTTCTTGGATGGCGCCACTTGCCTTCCTGAAGTAGATGGAGATGCACCCTTGCTTTGGATCTTCCCCGGAACCTTTTTCTTGATTTTCTTACTCTTTACTTTTAGCGATGCTTGCTTATCACTTACAAAGTCCAATTCGTACTGATGAAGCAAGTATATTAGTTCACTAAGAGTATTCTCCCTTTTCTTGGAGAAATAGAGTAGTTTGAATTTCTTATAACCAGGGTGAAGAGAATTCAAAAGTATTCCCGCAGCTGCAGAGTCTGGGAATGGATCACCAAGTAACTCAAGCCGGTTGAGAAGCCCAACCATTTTCTTTGTATGAGTTCTGTTTGGCGTCCGTTCTGTCATTTCAAGATCAATGACCCTTTCCCTTGCTTTTTGTCTTTCGACGTCAAAGCAACAACCCAGTGAAGCGTTAAGCTTTAGATCCTCAAATGAATTTACCAATTCAAAAACATTTTGGTCGACATGTTGACCACCATGTTGGAATCTACCACGACATATATCCCTAAGATGCCTTAGGAGTGCCCATAGCTCGTATGCAACGAACCTTTCACTCCAATCATTGGGGATAGAGCCAAGAATAAGATCCATCACTAGCGACACGTGGCTTGCCCACATATAGTGCTTTTCTGGAGTCATATCCTTTGAGTAATAGCTGGGGATGGGATGGTCAACTACATATTCAATGTTGTTCCACCTGAGGACTTGCCGAAGCTTCCTCTCCCAATCAAGAAAATTTGATAGGTTCAATTTTACATCCAGAATTTCAGTTACTTTGAGTTTTGTTTTGATCGCGGCCATATTGATTACTACCATCGAAAAGAATTTGCAATAAATAACCATTCATACAATTCAATAACTTTGAAATAAAAGCAAAACATGCAATCATTAAAGCTATTAAAACATTTCATTCATGCAAAAAGCAAAAACATGGTCCAAAATGAATGAAACGATTCCAAGACCCCAAAAGTCCTAAATCCTTAAGCAGCTTTAGCATGTCTTAAGTAGTTTAAGATTTCAGGTAAGCAAAACCTATTGCTAGTAATCTCCAAATTACTCTTGGTTAATAAATTAATGCCATAATTTATCCCATTGCCACAACTTAATGCCATTGTTGTTTGAGTTGTAACCACAATCAACGTGCTCCTTTAGGACGCCTTACCACCTAAGTCAACTAAAATAGCACCTCGCTTTAGCGTAAACCTACTATCTTAGATCCCTAGATTTTTGTAAGTGTTGATTTGGAAGACAATTTTTAAACTCAATATTACTTGGACCTAGTTGTTTCTATGTTGGTTCGATTATTAAGTGAACTTAAAACTAATCGATTCATAGGAAACAACCTGTTCATGCAAAGCATACATACATTCATACATTCACGCATAATATATATATAGAAGTGCATAAATAAATGGTGATCTAGTATGGCCCAAAACATCTTGTCTTGAAGCATCCAATCTTCATCACCTCCTTGTTAGCTTGGCATCGTCTTGAATCTTCGTTCAAATGCTAACTTAAAGTTCTAAACTTAGAAATACTTGAAAATAATAAAATTACATCAAAATTTCCATGGTACGCATACCATATTTAAAACTTTACATTCAAAGATAGAACGATACGCAGACCGTATTTAACTATCCTAAATTGGCCATACTAGTCACTTGGAGTACCTGCATTACATAAAATATATATTCTATGCATTCACCCATTCGTATGCTAAAACGAATGGCCCATATTAATATGCAAGTATTTACGTGAATTAATTAAAATTCACGTTCAAATAAACGCGTCCTAAAAGATTAATCAATTTCCAAATTATTAATCCTTAGACTTTATTCTAATTAAAATTGAATTTAATTAAAATAATGCGACCTACGAAAATAATTAAAATAATTATTTCATTTTAATTTCATTTAGTGGCTCCCACTCAAACCAATAATTATTCCGGATAATTAATTATGAAATATTAAATTAAAACTCGCGGCCCGACCCAAGCAAATAAAATATTAAATTAAATATCCCGTTAGCCCAAATTAATGCAAACATACGAAGCCCAACGAATTAAACGATTTTTAACAAAAAATGTCCAATTACTTAGTCGGGCTAGGCTTGCGCCCATCCCTTGCCTTGCGTGAGGCAAGAGCGCACGAGCAAGGCTCGCACACCCCAGCCCCATCGCGCGCGCGCACTGCGTCCCCGCAGCCATGCTGCCCCTGCGTGCGTGTTGTGCATCGTGTGTGTGTGCTGCACGTCGCAAGGCTTGCGCCTTGCTTCGTCGCAGCCCCGCAGGCTCACCCGCCTGCCCTTCCTCGCCCAGCGCGCACGAGGCACGCAGCGTAGCTGTTGCTGCCCGTGTCGCATGCGGCTCGGTCCAAGCACAATGGCCTCGTATGGCTCGACGAGCCATACGTCCACCATGCTCATGTTCGTGCCTTTGGTTCGTAATACGGACCAAATTAATTAAAATTAAATTTAATTCACGAACTTGCATTAATTTTATTTTTCAAAAAAGTTACGATTTTTATTTTCGAAAAACAACGATTTTTAACGATTTAATAAACTTTAACGACAATCCAATTTCGTAAAATTAATAAATCAAGGGCTAATAATATTCTTTATGAACGAACGAATCAACATTAAAGTTTGAACTTTTAATTAATAAAATCCGAAGTATTAAATCGTTCCTAACAATTAAATTTCAGATTTTTAATAATTTGGTTTAAGTGCGATTAAAATTAACGAAACCATTCAAAATTTTAATCCAATAATTTTTAAAATTAGCCACTGACCCATGAAATTATATCCCCTTTCCCAATTAACCGAATTATTAAACCAAAATTAATTAAAATTCAATTAGGTTTTCAAATTTTACGAATTGGGGAAAGGCAAAATTAGGGTTTATACTTATCGGAAAATTCTGATATTTTTATCATTGATCAAGCATGTACCCAACAACATTGTGTCAAAATTTCAAGCAATTCAGAGTAGTTTAGGTTGACCATTTAGTTGAATTACTGTCCGACAGTTTTAATTTTTAATGAAAAATTAACAAAAACGCCCAAAAAACGATCCTTCGAGGCCTGTTTTCGCAATTCTATTCTCATGAGTTGATCTTAGAAAATCGTTTTCCATCAGATTAGGTTTTAAAAATCGAAAACGCGAAGATTTTTGATTTCGGACCTGATTATTACGCAATTCATCCAATAATTCGTAAAAATTCCGAAAAATCAATAAAAAATCCAAATTTTCGACAAATGCAAAAACAATAATAATCATGCTAATTCATGCTTTGAATACATAAGGCTGTGATACCACTGTAGGGGAATACGGTTAAACATAATAACATGTGCGGAACAATCCCCAAAGCCAGGAAACATGTATAAAGCACAGATTAAGCAAACTTATATTCGAAGCGTGTTATCCACAATAATCTGTCAACGAACACGAACAAAGAACTCCACTTGTCGTTCTTCTACTTGGTTCACCGACACGATCAGATCCGTCTTGATTATCGTAGCTTAGACAATTGATCAAGATACTTTGCTTTTGGGAAGAACTCACTTTGGAGGCAAAGAGAGAATTAGGGTTCTCTGTGTCTCTAGGGTTTGAGTAATATGAATTGGGTTAAGTTGGAAATTAGGTTGTAAGGTTATTTACATAACCTTACTAACCGACCAAGCCAAGAGGCAAGGCCGGCTAGCAAGCCTTGCACGCCAAGTCACACGGACTGCACGCCCGCGCCCAGCGACACACTGCAGGCCGAAGCCCACAGCGCGCGCGCCGAGCAGCTGGGTCGTGGGCCTTGCTCGCTCGTCGCTGCTGTGCGCTGTTGCATGCTCGCGCCCAATTGGCTAGCTTTGCTCGCCTTTGCTCGCGAGCTTGCTGGCTCGTTGGGCCTTGCACACTTACGTGCTTGGCTCGACGGGCCGGCAACTCCGATGCCCTTCATATTCGCGATTTAATATATTTCCGATATATTATTTATCGTTTGGTATACGGCGAATCACCGTCGTACGATACGATTTATTCGTGTCACCCAGCTTACGAATATTCACGATACGATATACGATTTCGACAAAGGTCGTATCGTATAATACGTTTCCAACTAATTCCCGAAAAGCTATTAAATGAATTTCCGATTCATTTAATCCGGTGATCTGTTACGTGTCATTGGTGTGACCTTGTAGGTTCAGTCAAGAGTAAGTTGTGAGTTCAATATCCATTAGAACTCACTGATCGGAAGCATTGCTCCAGCTAGCTGTTCCGATCACTTGATCTCACTGAATTAATTGTTCGCAATTAATCTGAACCTTGGTATTAGACTTAATGCACCTTGGGTGAAGGACATATTTCCTTCAAAATATCACGAGCATAAGCCTCCTGATACTTCTTCAGTTGTCGCTCCTCAACCGAGCTGCACTCCGCAGCGAACGAAGACCAAAAAACGGCCTGAAAAGACAGCAAGTCAAGATACGGACAAAATGAAATGGAATAATATAGACCAAATGATGACACATACCTCATTCGGATAGTACTGAGCCATCATGGTTGGTTGTCTCTCCTCGGCCCCGGGAACTCGCCACTGAAGGTTGGCCCGAAGAATATTCTCCCTCGCAGCTTCGGGACCTACCACAGAGCCTGCGTGAGCCGAAGGATCCTCTCCCATGATCGAAGGCTGGGCGTACCGAGCCATCGCCTCCCTCACTTCCTCAGGGATTCTCTTCAGAGGAACCTCCGAACAGGGATCAGCGTGGATCAGCCTATCCAAAGCCGAGGTGGAAGTAGAGCCCAACGTCTCACGACGTCTCTTCGTCCCCTTGCCTTGGTCAGGTTGCCCAGGCAGAGGCATGAGATCCAGAAGACTCTTCGGGGGAGGCATATCCTCCGAAGCCGTTTTCTACAAAAAGTAAATCAACGAAGGTTAACTTCAGACAAACAAAAAAACCCAAGAAAATGCTACAAATGACGAAAATAATACCTCTTCCGAAGCTTGGGAAGTCTTTGTTTTCTTCGGATGCACAGAAGACTTCGGCAAGGCGCTACCCTTCCTCTTCTTCTGTTCCTAGAGAAGGAAAGCAAGCATCAGCACCCAAAGGAGAACAAAGAAGAAAGAGTAAAACAAAAAGTAAAGTACCCGATTCTTGGATAAAGAAGTATCTATCCGAGCCGGGGACGAAACCGAAGGAACGACATGCGACGCAGCGTCAAATACTTGCACCACAAACTACACAACACAACACCTACTCAGCTGACATGCTATTGAACATGGTATGTATGACAGATAAACAATACAAGTAACAGGCGGTATGATATGAGAAAATGTTGGTCTAGAGAGACTCGAAAGTCATAAAAGGTAGTGTTGTTCCTCCTGACTTCTGGTGGGCATCGACGACAATGAGCACGAAGCATCTTAATAGTTAATACTACTCCGAAAACATTTTATTTGCATTGGGAAAAAAGTGACTAAATGATTATTGAATATGAGTTGGCTGATTACCTAGAAAAGATGCTTTAAAGGAATAAAAATGAAAGTACGTTGTTAATGACAATTAGTCAACCCTACCGGAAACACCATTTCAACAGCAAAGATACGCAAAAGTGATTACAAGCCTATTGAATATGAGCTGGGTTCTTAAATTATACACATAATATCTTCAATTTTATCCAACAATTAATTAAACAGATTTAGGTTTCTCAAGCACTCTTTATTTAATATATTTATAATACTCCGTATTATTTATCCCATTAGATGATAAGAGTAAGAAATTAAGGCCCCGAAGACAGGGAAATGAAATCAACCACGCGGCTTGATAGCCGGATATGAGTTAAGGCGAATGTGGATTGTCGTGATTATATTTAGCTTGGAATATTGAGATTATTAAAAATAGATATAATGCTTTCCCTACTATATTCATTATATAATTAGTGGCATCGCTTTATATGTGTATAAAAAAATACAATCACTCTATTTACAATAGTGAAATGTTTGTGTAGAGGAACTTTATGAACAAATTTTCTTATTTATTATTTGAGTTTATTAGATTAATGTGACGTTTCAATTTAATATCGCACGCATTGCGTGCATATAAGAACAATAATTAATAATTTTAGTACTAATCTCTAGTGGGTCGAAGATTTCTTTCCAGTTAAGCCATTTAGAGTTTACTCGTGAAAATCTCTCTTGTACATTGTGTTTCTAGAGCTTTTGCATTTAGATTCTGCAATTATTTTGACTATAAATTTCTAGTACAATTCACCCCTCGTCTTAAAGTGTTCCAACTCGACTAATAGCAAGTAATATATATAATGAATGGTTAAAATATATTATAATGTACTCCGTCCATACGTTAAGATTTAGTCGCAATGCACGTTTCTGTTTGTTGAACGTACTATTCAAATAGTGTAATTCACATAAGAATGCTATGAATAATATACTACGTACTACGTAGTAAAGTAAGACGATATAAAAGAAGCCGTATTATTATGAACTCGAACAAGATCACATATAAAAAAGCATAATTTAGCAAAATGTACGCACCCTTGATTTCACCAATATATAAAGTGGATGACAGTAGATCGAAGGGTACGGTTAAACGGAAAAACACTTGAAGGATATGATGCAAAACACACATGCCATACACTGAAGAAATTACAAATTTAAAAATCAGAATCAAGCAAATTAGACATGGCAGATGAAATCAGTAGGGAGCTTGCAATCACAATAGTTGACGAGAGCTGTAAGATCAAGTTTGAGGTTGAGGTGAACAAGACCTAATATATTAGCATGAACAGCTGTGCAAAGGCAAGCAGCAGCGTTGAGGTTAATGAGGTTACCAACAAGACTACAACATTCTGCCTTTTTAGGAGACCCAATTCGAAGGTGAACTATATCGAGCACATCTGCACACACATTCAACTTAAGTGTATCTAAGGGGCATGACTTTAGAGGTCGGGCTACATATGAATTATTAGCCAAAGCTATGTTCAACAATACAAGGTTCAATGCAAGAAAGAGGGCGATGGAGGCTGTGCTTTTTGAGGCGGCCATTTCTACAAACTTTGATTTACTTCTTAAATGCAAACTCAAAATAACAAGTAAATAGTTTGTTTGTTTGGATGATGAAACTAATTAACATCAGAATTGAGCTATTTATAGATACAATTCGATCTAGGCATAATTTGTATAATTATTGAGGGAATATTGTGAGACATTGAGCTGGATGAGTATAAAATTACAGAAAGATCTAATAATGTTGAGCGTATCACGGGTCGGGGCATCGTGCGCACATGGTTGTTATCGGACTAACTAAGTCCGGTGGTGATATCAATTCTAAACAACATCGATCATATTGCCGAATGCGGATATTTTTTATATCAATTCTAAACAACTCGATCATAATTGTGAGTTTCTGACTCATTGTGAATAAGAGAACAATGTAAACAACTAAACATTATTTGTAATATTACTCTTTACAATACATAAATCTGTATTCTACCTCGATCATCTACTTAAATTAATCAGATTCCAAGTACATGTAATATTATGCGTATGTATTAGGTGGTTTACCATTATCACAATGCCTACTTGTGTTAACAAAAACAAAACAAATTTTGGCTTTGGAATACATGTCCCATTTGAACATAAAGAAACTTTTACAATGATTATACACAAATATATTGTATAAGAAGAAAAAAAATACATTCACGTAGACATGTGGAATCTTATTGGACTTCTCTCTTTGTTCAAGTTCAAAATATTATATTTTCATAACGTTGAAAGCATTCTTAAAGATAGTGAAAAATCAAATGCGTGTATTGATAAAAATAAGCCCCTAGTTGAAAATAAATTAAAAAAAAAAGAAAATAATCTCCTAGTTGAGATTAAAAGAAAAAACCGTAAGTAAAAAAAAAAAAAAAACGCTCATTGCCTTAATCAATCAATACCTAGTATTTAAAAAAGAAAACCAACTTCATTTTAAAGACACGTAAGCAACATTATTTTGAAGACGTGTGGCGGACACATATTTATCACTATTTAGAAGATACGTAACGTACACATATTTATCACCATTTAGAAGACACGTACCTAATATTTAAAAAATAAAAACTATAAAAGTCATGTGTCATTCTCTAAATTTATGTGAATAAGTTATTTATTTACCAAACATTGTTAATTTCACGCGAATGGAAAACATATACTCCTGCCAATGTCTTGCTTCTTCCACTTCCACTTCCACTTCCACTTCTCCCTTCTAAATCAATTCTTCATTTAATACATAATAAGTCACCTCAACCTTTCATCCTTCCCTTTTCAATTTTAGTTTAACCATTTAGAATAATTTAATTAGAGACATAGATTAATACATTGGCGGTTATGGTTAATCAAGAATGAGAAACGTTTCAGATAGTTATAATTCTCGGGTTAATGAATTTAACTATTTATTAAACCTACATGTTTACAGTTTTTTATAGACCGATATTCCTCCTTGACTTATTTAATTTGCGAAATTTCTTCATTATGAAGAATTATAGGTGGATGGAAGTTAAATTTATGTTATGAACTTCTAATTCATGTCCACCCCATTGTTTTCTGGAAAAATATTTCTTTTAATGATGTTGGTATTAGTTAATGTTATCACTATATTCATTTTTTTAGCCCATTTAAATCTACGGTGCATCTTCTTTGCATCCTGTAGCCTGACTTGCCTCAGTCTTCATCATATTTCAAGTTCTTTTACAAACTACTCAAGAATTCGACAAATATGGATGCATTTTTGTTTTGAATTCTGTATGACATCTACTACTACCACACCCCTAACTCTATAAGCATAATTTCGAATTTTAAAAAAAATGGTCCAGTCTTTGGTATTTTCCAGAATTTTGACATATCAGGTTTGGTTAGCTTGATCATCAACTCTTAATTCTTAAGTCATTTTCCTTTTTGGTAGTTTTCATGATTGTGATGCAATTGATAGGGTGCGAAACTTCATGTATACTTGGCAACTGAAACATAGTTTTTAATGCAACAAACAACGATGGTGAATTTCTTAGCATATTGAAGATTTGTGGATCTCTTTGGTTTAATCCAAAGAATATATACACTACAAGAAATTGTACTATTAACGACGGGAAATCCCGTCGCGAAAGGCCAATAATCGTTGATTAACGACGGGATTTCCTGTCGCGAACCCGTCATAAAAGGGGGCCGTCGTTAATAGAAATCCCGTCGTAAAACCGTCGTAAACCCGTCGTAAAAGACATTTGCGACGGTTATTCCCGTCATTGTTTGGTTGTTAGCCCCGTCGCAAAAGGCTTTTGCGACAGGATTTTTGACCCGTCGTAAATAGGTTGTCGTTAAAGATACAAATTCTTGTAGTGATATGCTTAACTTAGTTACTCCGTACTAGCATATTTCTCTTATTCTCATTTTTTTAAAAAACCCCTTGGATAAAAAGATATACTTCCTAAACTAATAATGTATTTGTGGTCTTGTGAGAGCTCATAATACTCCATAAAAGTAATGCTTTTACCCAATAAATCTTGAAAATTTTAGTTTGTCTACATACTATCAAAATTATTAGTGAAAGTTTTTAGTGAAGTAACATACATTTATACCTTTATCGTTTTGGTATGTCATATTACCATTTTTTGAATTGAGTTTCCTAAAATATAGCCCGTGGGTAGAATGGGCCAAAAGCTAGTTAATACATAAATAGCTAACTGTACAATACAAATGTAACACGTAACATCTATATATACAAGGAATTCCATGACATCTCTCCATCTCCATGTGTCGCGATGACTTGGCAAGTGACATGTAATCCCCCGTAAATTTATAAATTTTATTAATATATTTTAACGTATAGTTATTTATATTTTAAATAGAATTTACGAATTTTAGTAATAAATATATAATTAACGTTGATTTATTTTATTTAATTACATTTTAAGTATTTTAACGGTTTATGAAATCAAAAATAATTTTAGAATTTTTATGTTGAAAAGAATTGAATTACGAAAACACGTTCGATCGAATTTGGAAAACAATTCTAACCGTTTTGGATTCAAACAAACTAAATCCTAATTCTAGCTCAATTGGGTGAATCCCAAAATAGCAAACCCAAAACTCTCTCCTTTCTCCCCTTTTCAATTTCACGTGAAAAATCAAAACACAAAATCCTTCTCCTCTCACGTTGTTTCCCTTCTTCTCTCACGTTGCTTCCCTTCTCCCTCATGTTGATGTCCTCGCCGCCGCCACCACCGCCGGCGCTCCTCCGTCGTCGCCGCTGCACAGTAACTCCTCCTCCTTTCCTTCGTCTTCTTCTTTTGTCTTTCGTTGTTTTCGTGCTCTTCTCTTCACTCGAGTATTTCGTTTTCCTCACAGCAACCACATCAGCCACCGAGCTCGACTGCCAGCGACCAAGACCACCGGTCGTCCTCCATCGGTAACTCTCTCCACACCTTCGTCCTTCTTTCCTCTCAGTCGTTTTTCCTTTTCTTTTTCTCATTCGTTTTTCTTCTTTCTCACGTTATTTCATTTCTTACCCTCCTCCTATTTCGATTTTTGCACAACCGCCACCGAGTCGTGCAACCACTCCTTCGCTGTCGCCGAGCAGTTCTTCCGCCGCCGGCCGCACCTCACACCGCCTGCCACCTTCGTCATCCCTTGTTGGTTAATTCTTGAAAACCTAAAGCTAATCTAATTTTAATTATATGTTATTAATTTAATCTATGTTGGATTGAATTAAATTTATGACTTTTATGACTTATTTATGAATTTCAAATTGTAGTGTTGCATAATTAAATTATCGATTTTCAGATTTCACAAATTGATTGAAACGAGATTTTGAATTAGTTAAAGCGGGAATTTTAAGTCTTTAATGGTTGGAAATCATGGTGGGATGATTAGGGATTTTGAAATTGATTGTTTCAACGTTCTAAGAACGTTAATTGGTCTTAGTGAAGTTTTTAAATGAATTTATATTGCTGAAAATTTAAAGTACGATGTTTGCAAAAAGTTTTCAACGAATTTCAATCACTAATTCAATAATTATGATGCTAGGAAATCAAAGGTTTAAGTTTTGATATTGAGGAATGTTCTAAATATGTTTAGGATGCATTTAGAATGCTTTATTATCGTTGCCAATGATTAGAAATTGATTGGGATTATTTGTTGGTTGTTTTAGGAGGAGAATTCTCTTTAGGCGACTTTTGAAAGTGTTAAAGTGGCCTATCAGTTTGTTTACACAAGGTACGTACATACCTGTGTGCTTGGAATGTGTGTTATTTGTTGAAAACATGTTGAAATTGTTGATGAACTTGGTTATGTTGAATTTACATGTTTAATACTGTTGGATGGACATGTTGAACATATATTTCATTATGAGAATTATAGCATGTTAGTATGGATGATTGATACAGACATGTTGGTTGGGAACACTAGATTATTATATATATATTGATTCAGATCGATTGATCGTTGTTCCCTTTTCGCTTTTCACTGCTTTATGAGGGTCGTGGACCTTGTTTAGTAAGTTGAAACCTTATACCCATATAGAGGGGTTGATCAGTATTAAAGGAAAGGTTGAATTTAATTGGAATTAGTCTTGATTGATACCTTTGTGATCACTTTACTTAATTCCAAGATAAAAATAATTGTGAACAATTGTTGATTGTATGACTTATGTGAATGTTGAGTCTAACAGAGTTTTAATATGTAAATCATGTAAAGTGAAACTGAATAGCAATAGCTTTAGACTGTGCACGTCTGAAGTGACGGAAAAACATGAGTTGGGGTTCATGGTGGTAGCCCATGGCCTTTTCTCGGACCGGATTGATCACCGTGTTCTATTTTATTTAAAAGTCCCTCGATATCGCAGGTCATTGGGGTTTACGGAGTCGCGCCCGTACCTCGTCTTCCTTAGTGAAAAAGTTTCTGGCTGGAAAACTCGGTCCATTGACTATCTCAATTAAAATAACATTGTTATTATAAAAGTCTAGTCTAGTCTAGCCTAGTCTAGTCAAGTATGGTCGTCAAATTAACATGTTTGGTCTGCCCTTATTTATGTTCATTAGTATCATGTTAGGATTGTTCGTTTAATAGTATCATGTTAGGATTGCTATTGTTTTAGTATGTAGTACTCAGCGTTGCTGATTACGTGCTTTGTTTGTGTGTGTTGATCATGGCTATGCCTTATTGATCCTGTGATGACCCATTTTGGTGAGCAGTCTCTAAGGATCAATAAGCGTTGCCCAGCTACAGGTTTGAAAATGATGCATCATTGGGATCGGGATTTGAGAGCTTGTATTTATTTTTGTTTTGCTAAGTGACTTGTTTTGTTAATTTAGACTTGAAACTTGTCGTACTATTTATATTTCCTTATTTTCGTTAATTGGTTTTTGGATTTAATATGTAATTAATTATTTATAAACCTAAAAGTTAGTTTTTTGTTTTCCGCTGCAAAATTCTTAATAAGCCGTTACGTTTTCACACGGGCGATAATACTTTGATAATTCTCTATAGTTATATTTTTAAAAAGGGTTATTTTAGAAAAAGGGAATTGTCTGGGTGTTACAAAGTGGTATCTAGAAGCTAAGGTTTTACTTTAATAAATTTTTAGGCGCCTAACTACCTAGTATTTAAAATAAATTTCTTAAATCGAGCTCCTACGTATTATAGTGTTAAAAAAATTGGTACTTTTTTTGGGGGGCCGAATTCCTTTTATCTTGTTTGAAAGTATATAACATTAACTTATTTATTCGAATTAAAGTGATAGTTTTGAAATTTTTAGTTTTCTTATTATTTATTATTCAAAAAAATTGGTACAATTCTTTTAAAGAAGTTCGAAATTTTTAGTTGCTTTAAGAGGTTATAAGTCTTTGTTTTAGGAAATATAAATTCTTTTTTTCGAATTAATAACTTCATTTACGACTTTACTCGCTACGAATTTTCTTAATTTATTTTATTTTATTAATTTTATATTTTTGTTTATTTATTATTTGATTTTCTTATTTTTCTATCATTTTTCTCGTTTTATTGTATTATTTAACTTACTTCAATGTTTTAGTTTACGAGAGATGGGTAGTATAAGAAGGGCATATAAGATAGAATTACATGTGCATTAGTAGCTAGTTAATGCTAGCATAAGAAATTAATTGTTATGTACATGCATGTGTTTATTGTTTAAATGTTGCAATTATATGTGCATAATAGAAATTGTTTGCTTCCACCAAACTTATCGTGTTATTGAATTTTGATTATGATTTGGTTGGGAAGTCATTAGTGAGACCTGGAATTGAATAAAATATTTCTTTTCAAGTACACCAATATAGGATCTCTCGAGAAAGATCGATATAGAGACCACTGATATTTTTGTGAAGAAAGTGGTGTTTAGATGTGAATATCTTGCTAGGATTCAAGAGCAACCCAATAGTACTAAGTGATAAGGAGAATGAAATGGATTATGAGTCTGACGTTAATAGTTACACCAGTTTTGAATGCACTATGCGTCATATATTAAGAACAGGAGACCCTGATAGGGATGGAGAACTCCTTTGTGAGTTTGACCGTGCTAGAGTGCATACTAGAGTTGATATTTATAATGTAGTGAGACTGAACCAGAGGAAGATGACATCAGTCTCAAAGTCTACGAAGATCCACAAGGCAGAGAAAACTAGCTTAATATTTTAATACCGAGGATGAGGATGAGTTTAAATACGAGTCATTTATTCCAGAAAGCTATAAGGAATCAAAGAACAAGATTGATAATGTTTCCCTCTAAGATTGTTTCATTATTTATTTATGTTGGGAATAAGGTGGGACAAGTCGCCCAACGGTAGTTTAAATTTATTGCATAGTGCTTTTATTTTATTTTTGGACAAATACGTTATTATGGTTTAGAAATTGTTATTAATATTCTTTTGAGGAATAAAAGTTTCTTTTGAGGAATTAAAGTTAAATATCCAAGTGGTCAATGATTTAGTTTGGGCACGCGAAGAGGAATAATTTCTTTTATTATTATTATTATTATTATTATTATTATTATTATTATTTGTGATGATTGAATTTGATTTGTTTTCCCTCGATTGGATGTCCTTTATGTGAATGTCGTTCACGAATGATCGAGGAGGATTATTTTGCAATAATTATTGCACTTTCGTAAATGATTGTTGCACCTTCGTAAATGATTTTATGTGAATATTGTTTATTGAGGCGATCTCTATGGTCAAATCAAATATTGCTTGATATAGAATGACGTGTAAGTGGTGTTTAGAACCTAAGATAGAGTATATTAATTTCAGGTCGTGTTATAGAATGGCCAACAATAATGACCCAGCTGCTGTTATTCGCCTCTTGGCGGAAAAGTTGACCCTATCTTTTTAGAAAACCGGGTTGGAGAGTTTGAGAAATTATTTGGGGTTTTGAACTGTCCTGAGAATATGAGAGTGGATCAAGTTGTCATGTATTTGAAAGATGCAGCCGATTTATGGTGGAGAGAGAATAGAGTTAGGCTTAGCGCTGCTGAGAGATTCAATTAGGATTCAATTGTTACTGCCTTAAGGGAAAAATTTACCCTACCTTTTATGAGAAAGCAAAAAGTTTAGGAATTCATAAACATTAATATGGGGGCATCGTGCGCACATGGTTTTTATCGGACTAACTAAGTCCGGTGGTGATATCAATTCTAAACAACTCCATCGATCATATTGCCGAATGCGGATATTTTTTATATCAATTCTAAACAACTCGATCATAACTGTGACTCATTGACAATAAGCGAACAATGTAAACAACTAAGCATTATTTGAATTATTAGTCTGTACAATATCGTTTGCTACCTCATCTACTTAAATTAATCTCTCAAATACATGTAATATTATTTGTATTAGGTGGTTTACAATGATCCCAATGCCTACTTGCGATAAGATATATCTTAATTAATCTTGCTTAGAATATCCCGGCCATTTGAACATGTTGATGCTACAAGCAAACAAACAATTGAACAATAACACTATATCTTGTAGGATGATCAAGGTGCATAAGGGTACTGTCCTTATGGACGGCTAGGGGGGCCGAAACGTAGCATATAATTTTATAACAATGAAAAAAAAACCAAGTATAAAATTAAGGAAGCTAAGATTTGAACATTGTACCTCCAACAACCTCTAACTAATTCAAAGTGATCATCGAATTCTAGATACAATGTTCTAAATTCAAGCATGCTCAACCTTCCTAATTAGATGCATGTTCGGATTATTGTCCGAAAATGATTCATGCATTGAATTTACGTACACCCTTGAATAAGTGTTTCTTAAGAACTCGTATCTCTATCGGTTTCAAGTCTTAATGTCTTATTCCCGTGTCATAGTATTTCCATACAAACTATCAATTATTTGGTGGCTAGTGGCTACTCCTTCAATATATACAATATTCAAAGTCATAGGGGCATCTGAATTCCTAATATTTCAAATGTTCAAAATTGGAGCAAAGTTATTTTAGAATTTTAGAGGATCCAAAACCCAAATGTTATTGATAATACACTTGGTCTAGAGTTGCAGACTAAAGTCGGTAATACACATGTACACATGGTATAACTATATATATGTACAAATGGTAGGTAGTAATTTTAAAATAACATATATATATAAAAAAAGTTTAGGATATTTTGGTGGATATATCCCCCCTTGTTATTATAACATAGATTAGGGATGAAAATCTCATTTCAAATTTTCCAATAAATTATGACCCAAAATGCCGAGGACGACAGTAACTAGTTTAGTTATAAAGACGTATAACCCTACCCGGCAAACTACTAGAAACATACTTATTACTTACATTATTTGTAATAAAATTTAGAAACCATATGAGCCAATCAACTTGGTTAGGCCAAAGGTAATGGCCATAGCAAGCCAACCACCCAACAAAACCCTTAAAGAAGCCTTTACAACGGGTGCTTTTCCTAGAAATGCCCCTAACCACCCAAACATTCCTAGAGCCATAGTCACCGCCGCGACAACCACCCCAAGCCTCACCTTATAATCCTTAATAAATGATGCAGCTGATAGCGGTACCAAAGCCCCTAAAGAAAAGGCAAGGGCTGAGGCAAAAGCTGCTTGTAACGGGTTCGGCAAGTTCTCCTTCTCCTCTACTTCCTCCCTTTCTCCTCCCCTCATTTTCTCTCTTTTTATCTGAGCAACTTCAATATCGAGCTGAGAATACACAGACACAAACTCACCTATAGCCATGCTACAAGCCCCAGCAACTAGGCCAGCAAATCCAGTAAGGATCATAGCCTTGACGTCTTGTTTTACCGCACCAATTCCCATCATGAGTGCTGCTGTTGAAACAAGCCCATCGTTGGCTCCTAAGACTGCGGCCCTTAGCCACTGTGAACGTTTTGAGTAGTCTAAATCATCACCTAATTGCTTAATTTGACTTTCTTCATCATTAACTGATGGTCTTACTATTTCCAACTTGGTCGGAGTGTAACTTGTTTGTTTAGTTTCCATAATAATTAAATAATAAAAACATAGATTAATTAAGTTACATTCATGTAAAATCTATGTTGCAATATAAGGGTGCATGCATGGGGGGATTTATAAGGGTGCAGTGGTGGTACGTGGTAGGGATATATTTTAGTGGGATTTTTCCACCAAGATAAACCACTAATTATATGTCTTATGGAAATTAAAGCAAAAGTAATAATTTATGGGTGATTGTACATGAAGAACAAGATAGATATATAGTTGCTTTATTTGGTCAAAAATCAATCAATTATTACTTAGAAAAAGTTGATTTTATGTACGTATTGGTTTGGTTTTGAATAGTGAAGCCAATGTTTCAAGGTAACATCTTCTTAACGTCTCATTAATTTAATTATTAGTTACTATCTTCATTCTTGAGCACCGATCACCATAATACTAAAGCACAATGCAGTAATAATATTCGATTGTTCATGTGTGATTATCTTGTTCTTCATGTATAATCACACATGAATATTCTAATCCTTGTAAATCATGATCTGCTGCTAGAATACAAGTATACTTTAGATCGATCTCGTATTGTCTCAAACATTTTCTTATAATATGCATGGCTACTAGTTACTTGGTACATAGGCAAGACCAATCGAATCTCGATTGACCTAGCGTATGTTTCTCTTTAATTTACACCAAAAGTTTTAAATACAAATAAGGATAAATAAATCATTATTGTGCAAAAATAAAATAAATATCCCTCAAGTCTTATATCTGACCAGCCACACTATCAACTTGATGGTGTGACATGTTCACACTTATAAATAAGCCCAACGTGTTTAAAGCCCAGAAAATAAAGTAACATCAGCATAAATAGAAAATAAAGTAACATCAGTATATACAAAGAACCTTAACATGAAATTGAAGAAATTGCAATAAAACAAGAAAAGTAACAGCGAAAACAATGTATAAGTAACACTAGCATAAAAAGTCAAGTAACATCAGTTATATAATAAACCTCTAACATGAAATTGAATAAACTGCAATAACTAAAAGGTAACACCAACATAAAAAGTAAAGTAACACCAGTTTATATAAGGAACCTCGAACAAGAAATTCCAGAAATTGTAGTAAAACAAAAAAATAACAACGAATACAACATATAAGTAACATTATCATAGAAAGTCAAGTAACACCGGTCTATATACAAGGAACCTCTAACATGAAACTGCAATAAAACAAGAAAAGTAACAACGAATACGATGTAAAAGTAACACCAACATAGAAAATCAAGTAATACCAGTCTATACAAGAAACCTCTAACTTGAAAATCAAGAAACTGCAGAAAAATAAGAAACGTAACAGCGAATAGAATGTATAAGTAACACCAGCATAGAAAGTCAAGTAACAATTGTCAATAACTTTGTCCATATTAGCTACGCGCGTCACACCATCAAGTTGATAGTGTGGCTGGTCACACATGAGACGCGCTGATAAATATCTATGTAATAGATGAAGGACTTTGAGTGCTTGTCATATTATCAATTATCACCTATTAAATGGGAAGAAATTCCTAAAACAAAACGATATAAATTGAGTTGTACACCCTCCATCCTGGAATACTCGAAACGGTTTGACTTTTTGCACTATTCACATAATTCACTTTGACCCTATATATTTTATTTTAGGTATATGAAAATAAATGTTAATATATATATATATATATATATATATATATATATATATATATATATATATATATATATATATATATATATATATATATATATATATATATATATTGTTGGCTTCATCTTAATATATATTTTCAAATATTAATATTTTATAGGTTTTTATAATATGTAGTTAAAGATATTGGTGGACAAAGTTGTGCATTAACAAGCGTGTCCAGTCAAAACGTTGCGAGTATTCCGGGACGGAGAAAGTATATAACAATGGAAAACTAGCTTGCATATAATTTAAAAGTTTATAACTAACAAAAAAAAAAAAAATCTAAATTTTGTGTTTTTCTATGCAACAGTTCACAAATTTGTGTTAAAAAGAACAACATTTGTGTTAGGGAGTACAACATTTATTCTCCTAATTAAGGAACCCTATGAACTTGGAAGCAATGTTATTAAAATACCCTACGATATACTCCGTACATCAGCTTATATACATCAAATATGTGCGTGGGCGAGCTCGTTAATGGGTAAGCTATATATTATTCTTGAAAAAAGGATACATCAATTTTCATTCACGAGCTCAAGTGGAATTCAACCAACCTTAATACCGCGCGATATACATAAGCTACTCCGTAGTATGTAAAAAATATGTACATGCATGCGCGAGGTCGTTAAAGGTCGTTAAATGATACATCAACTTTTATATATTAGAGAGAAAATCTGAAGCTCGAGCTAAGCTCAACCGACCTTTTGATTAGCTTGTTTGATCTTGACTAGCTTAGGTATTTTGGTTTTTAAGCACAGCTCACGAGTTGCTCGTTAAAATTCAGGTTCGGGACGGCCAGGTATAACATAATCATATGCTTCTTGCACTATGTTTCTTCTAAATGCATACAATTATTGGTTACTATAGAGGGTACAATGGTAGACATGAAATGATAACAGGTCAGAGGGACGCAGCTGGGGCTGCAAAGTGCAATTCTGATGGTTTACTAAAATGTAATTGAACACTGTTGAGAAATTTTGGACAACTATAAATAAGTCTGGATATTTTCAGAACATCAATCTTAGTCTGGATATTTTCAGAACATCAATCTTAGTTCTGGATATTTTCAGAACATCAATCTTAGTTTTGGATGTTTTCTTAAAATTGTTGTAGTGGTGTAAAAATTTGTAGGAATTGAAATTACCTTTTTAGTTACATTTTCTGTAACCACCGACCCTATTGTTTTTTGTCCATGAAAACATATGACTTCACGGTCTCCCTTTATTTGTGTTTACCAGAGAGTGAATACCTGAAACTAATTGTTCTATATTTGTTCAGGAAATATGTTATTTTTGGACTTGACGAGTCTGCTGATTGGTACATCTTTTATTGCATGGGAAGTTGGTTTTCCTGCTAGGTTCACATACTCAGTTACGCTTAGGAACTATTTTGTAAGAACTGTTTTATGAAGTTGTAAGAACTATTTTATGAAGTTGTAAGAACTATATTTTTGTAATCAGGATGTAAAGGCATTGCTTGCTGCAGTCAGGAAATTGATTTTTTTGGAGGCTGTGAAAGAAACTTTCGAAAGAAATGTGCAATATTTGTAATACTTTATGGTTTGAATTATTTCTATTGTTCTATCTCACGTTCCTGCCTAGCCATCAGATTATTTTTTTAAAAATAAAATAATTATCAAAGAGGGCGACTGTAGTTGTTGTATTTGATTTTGAACAAAGAGGGCGAAACAATTGCCCTTGTTGACATGATTTAAGAGGGCGAGCAAATGTATTATGCCGTCCTTGATTCCTACCAAAGAGGGCGAGTACGGATGCCTTTCTTGAATATAACAAACAGGGCGACAAAAACTGCCATGTTAGGTCTCAACCAAAGAGGGCGATTTTTAATATTTGCCCTGAAAAGCTAATACAACGGTTTTAACAGGGCGACCTTGAGGGCGATTTTATGGTCGCCCTTTTAGCTTAACAGGGCGATATTTTGATCAAAGAGGGCGACTTTTTTCGCCCTCTTTGATCTTATATGTTGTAGTGCGTGTTCACGGGTTATTCAAATGAGATCTAATTTGAGATAAAGATATTGTTTACGAGTGATTCAAATGAATATTTAATTTGAGATAGAGATATTGTTACAAGTTGGGATACAAAAAATTAGCACTGAAATAATAACAAGGTAGCTAGGTAGGGACAAACAATAAATAAAATGGATAGCTGAGTGGGAAAGCACTTTTGCGGAAATGGCGAAATAATGAAATGAAAGAGTGTGCTCTGCGCAAGAAAAGCACCACCTGAAGATGGAATTTATAGCAACTTCTATGCACAGACGCAAGCAACACACGAGACGACATCTGCACATCAATTCAAAGATACTATTTCATGCACTCAATTTGGACATACCAGATTACCAGTGCAGCAACTAGCATTATCCATGCATCCAATTATTCATTTCTAACATGTCTTTTTCAAAAACAGTATAGCGCGCGAATGACATTGATTTAGATAGGACTTGAGTCCATCTCATGTTTTATCGCACGGTAATAATAAAGGTTGTAAGTTGAGACAACATTTAGTTGTCATAATTTTACATATCAGAGTTTAATTGGTGCATATATAAGCCATGTAGGCTATGCGTCATCATAATATTTTTACTATCAATACAATATATTTACAATATAAATTTGTAAATAAGATAGTCGATATAAAGAAGGAAACAAATTAGAATATTAAGATTTTCCTACCTTTATTTGAAACATGTATAATATGATATACTCCATCCGTCCCAGATTAGTTTTTACATTTACCTTTGCACAAAGTTTTAGGTGATAAGTGATTGTTTGATTATCAATTGTTATTTTATTGAAAATGTAGATGTGATAGGAGTTAATGAGGGGTATTTTTTTAATTGAATGAGAGAGGGTGTGGGAACAAAAAAAATTAGTGGGAAAAGAGCGACAATATAATAATTGTGAGATCATTCATAATTTAGAAGTGTAACAACTAATATGGGACGGAGAAAAGTGTAGCAACTAATCTGGGACGGGGAAATATAAGTTAAATATTTTAGTTTTCAATTTAAATCATGACACATAAGCATGACATGTCATCATTGTAACACGTTTTAAAGGTCGCATGTTGCAACCTTTATTATTTTCGTTTATTGTATACTTCCTCCGTCTCCAAAACGTACATGGCTCCCAAATCATATTTTTCACATTATTAAGAAACAAGGTACAGGAAAAGCAAGTGGATCAGTTATTTTGTCATTTTTCTAATCTATACCTAGTAGTATTTAAAAACTCAAACCATTATTACATCAATTGCACGTGTCACCTTCTCCAAAAGTGAGTGTTCCATCTTCAGTGAGTGACTTTAGACCAATTGCCTGCTGCTCTGTGGTTTACAAATGTATCTCAAAGCTCCTTTGTACCAAACTCAACTCAGTATTTCCTGATATCATATCTCCAAACCAGGGTGCTTTTGTAGCTGGTAGATCAATTTTACACAATGTTCTGGTATGTCAGGACATCATTAAAATGTACAGAAAATGGCAAAAACAGGCCAATTGTTTTATGAAGCTGGATTTGAAAAAAGCTTATGACACAGTAGAATGGGCCTTCATTGGTGAAATCATGGAAGAACTGGGGTTCCCTTCTCACTTCATTCAGCTCATCATGACCTGCCTTACTACAACTCAGTACTCTATTCTGATTAATGGAGCCCCAACTGCTCTCATTCAGCCTAAGAGAGGGTTAAGGCAAGGAGACCCCCTCTCTCCCCTTCTTTTTACACTATGTATGGAATATTTTTCCAGGGCCATGGCCACAGTTGGGGAACATCCCCTTTTCCAATTCCATTCTAGATGCAGGAGCCTAAAACTGAATCACCTTTGCTTTGCTGATGATCTCCTTATGTTCTGCAAGGGGGACAAGTCAGTAATCCAAATATTGCTCCAAGGGTTCAAACTGTTTGCTGACACCACTGGTTTGCAAGTTAACTCAGCCAAATCGTCTCTCTATTGCTGTGGAATGAATGATAATACTATAAGTGATATTGTGAACCTTTCTGGTTTTCAAGTAGGCAAGTTGCCTTTTAAATACTTGGGGGTGCCTGTTAGCCCCTGGAAACTCAAATCTGGTGATTGTGACTGCTTGGTGGACAAAATGACTCACAGAATTAAGATCTGGAGCTCCAAGCATTTGTCTTTTGCAGGAAGGGCTCAGTTGATTAACTCTGTACTCATGAGCATTTGTGTGTATTGGTCTCAATTGTTTGTTTTTCCTAAAGCTGCCCTGAAGAGGATCAATACCATTTGCAGAACCTTTCTTTGGTATGGTACTTTTGAAGACAACAGACCAGGTTCAGTAGCCTGGAATAAGTTATGTCAACCTAAGAGTCATGGTGGTCTTGGGTTCAGGAATATCATGCTATGGAATCAGGCTGCAGTTAGCAAACAGGCTTGGGCAATTGCCAAAAAACAAGATAACTTTTGGGTGAAATGGGTACATGCAGTTTATGTTAAAGGCAAAACATGGGAGGAATTTTTTGCTCCTGCAGCAGCAAGTTGGGTGGTTAAGTATGTGTGTTCTGTCAAAAACACCATCACATAATCCCTTCACTCTTCTCAATGGTTGTATTCTCCAAGTTTCTCCATTAAGAAGCTCTATGAGTCAATGTCTGTTTCCAGCTCTAGGGTCAGGTGGTGCTCTCATGTTTGGAATAGATTATCTATTCCTAAACATAGATTTGTTCTCTGGTTGGCAACCCAGGACAGACTCAAAACCAGAGAAAGATTACACAAGATACAGGTCTCTGATAATGCAGATTGTGGAATTTGTGGACACTCAGTTGAGAGTGTGGATCACCTATTTTTCAATTGTTTCTTTGGAAATAAATGTAAAGATGCTATCCTGGTTTGGCTTGGTTTGATATTTAATAAGAACAATATCAGTCAGCTCTCAACCTGGTTCAGGAGACACAGTAAAGGGAAGTTCAAGAAGGAGGTTGCTTATGCTGTCTTGGCAGCCTTGGTGTACCACATTTGGAAAGCTAGAAACTCAGCCATTTGGGATCTGAAAGTGCCCTCAGTTGATGCTACAGTGAAGAACATTCAGGCTGACATTAGGGGTAGAGTACAGAATCTGATTAGCAAAAAGGTTAAGGATATTGATAGGGAGTGGTTTAGCTCCTTGTAATTCTGTTTCTTTTCTTCTTGTTTTTGTGGTGGATCAGTTTGTTAGGCTTTTGCCTTTTTGCTGCTTAGGGCCATCTCCCTAGCAGTTTGTAATCTTGTGTTCTCTTTTAATAGCTCACTTGCTTGCCAAAAAAAAAAAAAACTTATATAATACTTGTATTAAAATAGAGAATCTCAAAAGATATGCATTCATGTATATAAAAAACATAAACAACTCAAAAGAAACTCATAATAAAAATATAGGTATAATCACTGATCGATTAATGAGCTAACATAATTGTAATAAAACTAAACATTTCTTCTCAATAACCATCAACCTCTCATCTTCCATGCTCCCATAAATTTGACTACCAACTATTATTCGTTATATCATTCCCATAACAAACTATATTATTAATTTATCATACATTTTTCAAAGGTAATATGTTTTTACTTTATATATGTTCCTCTTTTTCTATGGTATAATCTCAAATATTTTCATTTGTTTTGATTATTTTAATTGCTAATAATTTTTCTTAGCTATTTTAAAGAAATTGTATTGCATGTTACAATATCCCTCAAAAAAAAGTTTTCGTTGATTGTTTCCCAAAATTTATTTGAAGTTAATAATAATCGTATTTTAATGTAAAGAAACAGTAACATACATAAAATGGTTCTATTTACACTAATGAAATATTTGTAGTACCATAAACGAAATTTATTTAGTGATACCTAAAGGTTATATGTAACGATTATGTTTTTCAAACATTTATATAATGCTTTCGTGCATTGCACTTGTCAAATTGCTAGTTTAAATAATATAATGTACGTGAGAGGAGATACGTGATGACCACATACTATAAATGGTATAGGGAAAAGTCAAAGGAATAGACCGAAAAGAAATCATGGAAATTTTTTAGAGACGGAGGAAATATATCACCATCGTCACTTTACCAAATAAAATAGTTGGCATCAGGGATGAAAATGGGTTTAAGACCTTACCCTGTCCCTGTCGGACCCTATTCTTAGGGTATGCGTCTTATTATTTTGGACCTTACCCTAGTTTAAGGGCATCAGAGCATGAACAAGGGGAGAAGTTTTAGGTGACCCTAACGGAGAGAGAAAAATTAAGAGATAGCTATTAGGTGAGAAATAAAAGACTCTTAATTAGAGTTTTAAAGAGAAAACTTTGAAATAAAAGTTAGTGTCAGATCATTATTTTTGCATGAAAATAAAATTTTAAAAAAGAGGGTAAGAGAGAATAAGAGCTAGTGTTAAAAGTTATGGTAGGAAAGATGTGAAGCCTAGCTGCTTAATGAAGATTGATCTGCAGAAGGCATATGATACAGTGGATTGGAACTTTCTGCTTCAAATGTTGGAGCAGTTAGGTTTTCCTAAGAAGTTTGTTGACCTAATTATGGAATGTGTGACTACCCCCATGTTTTCTCTGGTTATTAATGGCTCTCTTCATGGTTTTTTCAAATCTAAAAGGGGGCTGAGACAAGGGGATCCCATGTCCCCTCTGTTGTTTGTAATCTGTATGGAGTATCTTTCCAGAATATTTCATCAAATGAGTGAGCTTCCCATGTTCCAGTTTCATCCAAGATGCAGAGAGTTAAAGCTGACACACTTATGTTTTGCTGATGATCTTATTCTGTGCTGCAAAGGTGAATTTCCTTCAATATATTTGCTACTTCAAGCTTTCAAGTTGTTCTCTGATTCATCTGGTTTAATGGCAAATAAGCAAAAATCATCTATTTATTGTTATGGCATGGTTGAAGATGATGTGAAGAGAGTAGTGTCAGCTTCTGGTTTTACTAGGAGTACCCTACCTTTCAAGTATCTGGGTGTACCTATCTGTGCTAAAAAGATTACTGCTGCACAATGTGAAATGTTAGTGGATAAGATGATTCTCAGAATCAAAGTGTGGAGTTCTAGAAACCTTTCCTACACAGCAAGAGTTCTTCTGATTAATTCTGTTTTGCTGAGTTTGCATAGTTATTGGGCTCAGATTTATGTCTTGCCTAAGAAGGTTCTGAAAGAGATCACCATGGTGTGTAGGTCATTTCTGTGGAGTGGGCAAGCTTATAGTAGCAAGCCAAGTAACATTTCCTGGAAAAGTTCTTGTTGTGAGAAGAAAGAGGGTGGTCTTGGCTTCAGAGATATTCTGACATGGAATACTGCAGCTATTGGTAAGTATGTGTGGGCTGTGGCCACAAAGCAAGATAGTATATGGATCAAATGGGTAAGCTCTGTATATGTCAAGGATGGGGAATGGTGGGAGTACCAGCCTAACAATTCTGCAAGCTGGTACTGGAGAAAGATTTGTGAAACAAAAGAAGTCCTGAAGCAATACTACACTATTGCTGAATTTAGTAGTATGTCCTGTTATTCTGTGAAAGATGTGTATCAAAAACTTACAGGTCCAAAACCCTTGGTGCACTGGGATCATATGGTTTGGAATAGATTGAATACACCCAAGCACAAGTTCATCTGTTGGATGGCTGTTCAGGATAGGTTACAGACAGCTGCAAGATTAGCCAGAATTGGTGTTTGCTCCTCCCCAAACTGTCTGTTGTGTGATCAGCAAGAAGAGGTCCATGACCATCTGTTTTTTGCTTGCCCCTATAGCAAGAGGTGTATTGAGGAGATCAAGAGTTGGGTTGGCTTTCACACTACTCACAGTGGGCTTCAGATTCTCATTAGCAGAATTGGTAATAGTCATCAAACCAAATTTCGAAGGCAAGTCTGGTATGCTGCTTTAGCAGCAACTGTGTATTCTGTATGGAGGAGTAGGAATGGCAGTTTATGGGATAAGTGTATCCCAACTGTGCATAGCACTGTTACTAGAATCAAGCAGATTGTGAGAGATCGAATTAGGAGTGTAATGCCTAGAAAAGTAAGTCGAAAGGATAGCTTATGGTTTTTAACTCTTTAAGAGTTGTTTAGTTGTTTTGCTTTCTCCTTTGTGAAAGGGTCCAACCTAGTTGGTTCGTTTCCTTTGGAGTTAGCCTAGCTTGTAATCTGTTTTGGTGATTAATATTATCCTTTCTTACTTAGCAAAAAAAAAAAAAAAAGTTAGTGCATTTCCACAATTTTTGAAAGGGGACTCTTATTTGGAGTTGGACCTTAAGTGACATAGGAAAGATATTAACAATCATTAAAATAAGAGTCTCCCCTTATTCATAATCTGAGAGCATCAATAATAGACATCTCTTACCACCTCTTAACTTTTTTCTTTCCTTAAAAGCTAGCTCTTAGTTAAAATTTGTTAACTCTTAGCTCCCTCTTATTTAGAGGTTAATTGAGACGTCCTCTAAATAGGAGGTAACTCTTAAAAATTACTACCTCCGTTCTTGAAAGTTCTTTACGCTTTCCGTTTTAGTCCGTTCCTGAAAGTTCTTTACACTCTACTTTATTCCATTTTTACTCTCATTTGGCCCACCATAACTTACCCACTCACAATACTTTAATACTAATTTTCATTCACTCACATTGTTGGGTAATTTATAGCCACTCATTTTCCATTTGTTACCCCACTATCACATGTTCACCAAAATTCCATAATTACCGTGCAAATAGTAAGCGTAAATATCATTTAGGAACGGAGGTAGTAAATAAGAGGGGGTTGAGGTAGATGTTTGTGATTGTTTTTTTCATTTTTTTTTTAAAAAAAGGAAAAATACATTACTAGAATTTGGATCATTAATGAAAACCCAATAATGACGAGTCAAAAATCCCGTCTCAAATTCGTTTTATGACGGGGCTAACAACCAAATAGATACAGGTAATTAAAACCGTCACAAATGTCTTTTACGACGAGCTTACAACGAGATTTTCCATCAATGACGCCCCCTTTTATGACGGGTTCGCGGATGTGAAATCCCGCTACGATTGGCCTTTAGCAACAAGATTTCCCGTCGTGAATAGTACAATTTCTTGCAGTGATATGTAAAAAAGTATTTAAGATCTCGGTAGTAAATAAGAGATTAAGAGATAGTCTATTTCTTGGGTTCTTATGGGCGACTCTTATTAAGAGATATTGGTGATAGGGTGGATGAGGAGAGAGACTAAGAGGGGGCAAATAAGAATTAGCCTACTATTAATGCTCTGAGTTTTATAGTTTTAGACCCTATGGATATGGGTAGACCATACCCATATCCAGTGACAGACCTTGAACAATTTTACGAGAGGGGTCGATAGAAAAAAATAAGCAATATACTATATAATTATACACATATTTTAGGGGGAGCGTAACTAAAAATACGCTACAAATTCTTTTAGGGGGGGTGGTGGTCAAGTCACCCCAACCCAAACAAAGATCCGCCTCTGCCCATATCCTAACCATATAGCCGTATAATCATACCCTACCAAGATCCTAAACACATAATCCCCATGGTTAAACAATTTAGAAAAAAACATTACTACTTGTATTTTCTAGCTTTTCCGTCATTTTGGGGTTCAACCAAATCAAACAAGATATAGGGAGAGAGAAATCTTATTTCGGATTCAAAATTCATACTTCCTTCGTTCCGTGAATATGCATCATTTGTTTTTTGCATTATTCAAACTACGATTTTGGCAATTTTTTGTAATTTCTACGTAAGAAAATGTTAGTCATGCGGGATAATGTTAGATTCGTATCGATATATATTTTTTAAATATTAATTTTTTTATAATTTTTACTTGCACAGTTGCACACGATTTGAGATATTATATTAAGAGTCAAAGTAATGGTTAGATGAGAAGTCAACCATGATGCGATATTTTCAGCCTCTGTCCTGACATTTTGAGAGCCCTAGGCGAAATAAGGGATTAGGGCCCCTTCCGAAATTATACATCTTTAACTGAAATAATATCATTTTTTTTGTTAAATCCATTATATTGTTGAATTCAAATCAATAAAAAAATTACTATATCTCCTTTTCAGGATCCTAGAATTTCAAAATCCTACTGTAGTCGATCTCTTGAACTTATATTTTAATAAAATAAATACTCACTTAATTACAAGATAATTAATATGCATAAAAAGTTTTTTTTTTTTTTGAAAATAAAAGTTCATTTTGAGCACATAAAAGTATCAGTTAATTTTGTCTTCATTAAAATTTGATATCTATTTTAAAACTTATAAACCCATAGTTCATCAAATAAACATTTTTCGCCCATATATATTTACATCAATTAGAACTTAGTACTAAAAGTCAAATACTACGTATATAAACTCAACGTAAAACTCAAAAAAAAAAAAAATATTGACAAGGTTTTAAAAAAAATCTCAACGTAAAACACACAAAAAAAAAAAAAAAAAAAAGAGTGTATTTAATGCATTGTTATTTCCGTCATTTTGGGGTTCAACCAAATCAAACAAGATATAGGGAGAGAGAAATCTTATTTCGGATTCAAAATTCATACTTCCTTCGTTCCGTGAATATGCATCATTTGTTTTTTGCATTATTCAAACTACGATTTTGGCAATTTTTTGTAATTTCTACGTAAGAAAATGTTAGTCATGCGGGATAATGTTAGATTCGTATCGATATATATTTTTTAAATATTAATTTTTTTATAATTTTTACTTGCACAGTTGCACACGATTTGAGATATTTTATTAAGAGTCAAAGTAATGGTTAGATGAGAAGTCAACCATGATGCGATATTTTCAGCCTCTGTCCTGACATTTTGAGAGCCCTAGGCGAAATAAGGGATTAGGGCCCCTTCCGAAATGATACATCTTTAACTGAAATAATATCATTTTTTTTGTTAAATCCATTATATTTTTGAATTCAAATCAATACAAAAATTACTATATCTCCGTTTCAGGATCCTAGAATTTCAAAATCCTACTGTAGTCAATCTCTTGAATTTATATTTCAATAAAATAAATACTCACTTAATTACAAGATAATTAATATGCATAAAAAGTTTTTTTTTTTTTGAAAATAAAAGTTCATTTTGAGCACATAAAAGTATCAGTTAATTTTGTCTTCATTAAAATTTGATATTTATTTTAAAACTTATAAACCCATAGTTCATCAAATAAACATTTTTCGCCCATATATATTTACATCAATTAGAACTGAGTACTAAAAGTCAAATACTACGTACATAAACTCAACGTAAAACTCAAAAAATAAAAAAATATTGACAAGGTTTAAAAAAAAATCTCAACGTAAAACACAAAAATAAAAAAGAAAAGAAAAGAGTGTATTTAATGCATTGTTTATCTAAGCTTTAAAACATACTTTCTACCAATGAACCAAAGAAATAACATGTGTATTTAATGTGTTGTTTATGATTACTACTAAACTAGATTTTAGCCCGTGCGATGCACATATTCTATTAAATTGTTATGTATATACCAATTTTATATACTCCCTCCGTTCCATAATGTTCCTCACTTTTCCATTATACGCGGTCTCCAATGCACTACTTTGACCGTTAATATTTTTAATTTTCAATTAGTAAAAATTATAAAAAATTGATATTTAGAAAATTTATATTGAAACGAATCCAATGATATCCCACAAGTTAATATCTATACTCTTAATCATACTATTAATTACGGTCAAAGTTTTTAAAGTTTGACCATGTGAATAGTAAACATGAGGAACATTATGGAACGGAGGGAGTATTTCGTATTAGATTAAATTAGTTTTTGATTTTTTATTAAATTTCATTTTAGATTTTAAAAAATAATAATTTATGAGAGTGTTTGTTTTTGGATGAAATTGTATTTGCATAATATTATTAATTAATTAATCAAAATATCTACGTGGCGTTTAATTATTTATCTACGTGGCACTCGACTTTTTTAATTCAAAATTAATTTGTAAATCTTATTTTTCATTGGCCGAAACCATTAGATTCCCTACATGGCGCTCTAATGTTGGATAATGAATTTTATTTATTTTATTTTAGATTAGTGTTTGATTTTGAATGAATTTTATTTTAGATTTTTTTTAAAGTTATTATAGTGTTTGATTTTAGATGGAGTTGTATATATTAGTAATTAATTAATTAAAATATCTACGTGGCACCTATTTAATTATCTACATGGCAATCGATTTTTTTAATTCAAAAATAAATTAGAAATCTTATTTTTCATTGGCCGAAACCATTAGTAATCTTAGGTGGCGCTCTAATATTTCAGCAAATATACCTTCTTTATATGTATATATTAGATTACTGGACAAAAAAATAGGTTGTTAATATTTTACATTTTACAAATAATTAGTGGGAAGCCGAGATACATTTTACAAAGAATTAGTGGGAATACAACTATTAAAAGTTAGGTTGTAACTCTTAAAAGTACTTTAGTTGAGAAATTGGCGCATAGTGTGACATTGATTTATCACGGGGTTGTGGTCTTACCATGCATACCACCAGTGTCCACTATGTTATGTTATTGCATGCATATTTCAACTTTCACAAGCGTCAATATAATACATAGTACGTAATACGGAGTACATGTAATTGTGCTTTTACGAAAGAAAACGATCTCGTAGTAAGGAACATCCTGCCAGTAACTTCCTATTATAGCTAGCTTTATAGCTTTCCAAGATAAAGCTTGGATCTATATATGTAAAGTTACGGACTCCGTAGTATCACTAGTACAAAAGGTCTTGCGCGCACAAGGTGTACAATAAATTTATTATACACCAAGATAACTTTAACCCCTTTTTTTTTGTAATTTTAACCTAGTTTTGATTAATTTTTATATTAGTAAAAAAAATTGATAGATAAATATTTTAAAGGGCTAAATGATTAATTTTATACATTATTAGTTATTAAGTTTTACTAAAATGAAAAAATTTATCACTAAAATTAAAATAGTTAACTTTTACATATATATGCTTAACTTTTAAACATTTTGAGTTAACTTTTACATATATATGCTTAACTTTTAAACATATATATACACCCATTGTAAATAAGAATTTGTGATCACTAGTATGTAACTTTCTTAGTCAATATACTTGAATTTTGTGAAAAAAAAGCGTCTAAAAGTATTATTATTTGTGCGTTGCAAGTATAACCGGTTGTATCATGAATATTTTCCATGTTGATAAAATGATAGATGGAATGTCGGTATTAATTATTATTCAATACATCCCCATCGATAAAAGCAATAAAACTCTAACAAAACTCCTGTACGCAATGTACGTAGATAAAGAAGAAAAGGAGAGCGCAATATCTGAATATTTTGAGAATGGAGTGTGTTCTTCACACGAATCATGAATGCCACTGGTCCGCTTATTTTATTTGAAAGTATGATTAAATATCTTCACTTGTATTTTTGTCCTTTTGTTTTGCTCCAAAAGTTATCCTTTTTGGTCACCAGTATAACGTACGTATACGCCCCGGCCGGCCGGCCCCCATCTCTTAAATATTACTCCCTCCATTTCTAAATGTTGTATCCATTTGGAATCTTGGGGGGTTTTTAAGAAAAATAGAATCTTGGTTTGTATGGATATAAGTGTAATGATTGGGTGTAAGAGAAATGATTGTGTGTAAGTGATTGGAATAAAAGAAGGAGAGAGAAAACAATGGAGATATTTATTATTATTACTAAAACAAATCAGATTTACTCAAAGGATTTATATACCGGAAAATTCGAACTAAAATATGAACAAAAAATCGACCCAGAAATTTCGAACAAAAATAAACAAAAAAAAATCAAGAAATTTCGAACAAAAATCAACAACAAAAAATATGAACAAAAAATCAACCCAGAAAATCAAGAAAAATCAACCCAGAAAATCAATTCGAACAAAAATCAAGAAAAATCAACCCAGAAAATCAAGAAAAATCAACCCAGAAAAATCAACATAACTCAACCCAGAAATTCGAACAAAAATATCAACAAAAAATCAAAAACTCAAGAACAAAAACCCAGAAAATTCGAAAACTCAAGAACAAAAACCCAGAAATAATTCGAACATAAATATCAACAAAAAATCAAAAACCCAGAAAATTCAAAAACTCAAGAACAAAAACCCAGAAAAAATCGAAAAAACAAGAACAAAAACCCAGAAAAATTCGAAAACTCAACCCAGAAAATTCAAAAAATCAACCCGGAAAATCAACAACAAAAACCCAATCAAAATCGAACAAAAAATCAACAATTCGATCCCAGAAATTCGAGAATTCGAACCCAAAAAACAAGAACGCGAACCCAGAAATTCAAACCCAGAAATTCAAACCCAAAAAACCCAAAACTCGAACCCAAATTCGAACCTAAAAAATCAACAAAATAAAATAAAAATCAATAATTTTACCATGAATCCAAGATTTTGAAGATTTAGAGGTCAAATTCGACCATGAAAACTCTAGATCTAGAATTTTTATGGTCGAATTTCACCATCTAAAGCTTTAATATAGAGTTTTTTTTCCAGAGATGGTGGTGGAGGCACAAAGGCGGCGGAGGTGTGGTGGTGGTGGTTGCGGCGGAGAGGTTTCAGGAGGAGAGAGAGTGAAAAAAATGAGGGAGGAGATTGAGGTAGGAGAGAGAGTGAAAAAATTGAGGGAAGAGAATCAGAGATTGAGGGAGGAGAGAGAAAATGAAATCAGAAGATGGAGGGGGGGAGAGAGGGACGTGAAATCATGAGGGAGAGAGAGAGTGAAAATATGAGGGAGGAGAGAGAGTGAAAGTGATGGTAAGGTAATATGAATTAAATAATTATTTTTGGGAAAATAAATTGATTAAATATTATGGGTGGGGAAAATTAGGTGGGAATATGGGTAGAATCTTTAGGTATTATGGTAATTAGATTGAAATGTAAGGGTATTTTAGGAAAAAATATATGTCCAAAAATAGAAAAGATTCTAAGTGGATACAACATTATGAAACGACTAAAAAGGAAACGGATACAACAAAAAGAAACGGAGGGAGTACCCGTTAGCCTCGTACTAAATTTTCACTTTGTCAACAATAACATAGTAGTAGTATACATTCGCGGGTTAATTAGGAAAATATGTGGGGCGTAGAAGGAGAGAGGGCACAATTTAGAAGGTGGACCATGGTGCACATAAAGCTACGCGCACTAAATACAGCTGCACTCACTATAAATAGAGCTCCGTCTAAAGCTGTCGAAAAGACTCCATATGAATTTTGGTTTGGAAAGCCTCCAAATGTATCTTTTCTTAAGATTTGGGGATGTGAAGTATACGTAAAACGATTAATTTCAGACAAACTTCATCCAAAATCTGACAAATGTATCCTTGTGGGCTATCCAAAGGAAACAAAGGGGTATTACTTCTACAATACATCTGAGAACAAGGTGTTTGTTGCTCGAGATGGTGTCTTTTTGGAGAAAGATCACATTTCCAAAATGACAAGTGGGAGAAAAGTAGACCTCGAAGAAATTCGAGTCGAACAACAAACTCTAGAGAATGCTCAAGATGACATTCAGGATGAAACTCAGAGATCTTTAGAAGAATCTGGTGAGAATCATGGTCAATCTAGAAATGTTACCCCGCGTAGATCGCAAAGATATAGATCTCAACCGGAAAGGTACTTATGTATTTTGACGAACGAGAGCTATGACGTTCTATGACTTGAAAGTGATGAACCTGCGACTTACAAACAAGCTATGACGAGCCCTGGCTCCAAGCAATGGCAAGGAGCCATGCAATCTGAATTAGACTCCATGTCTGAAAACCAAGTATGGGATTTGGTCGATTTGCCAGATGGCTACCAAGCCATTGGAAGAAAATGGGTTTTCAAACTGATAAAGGACAAGGATGGGAAACTTGAAGTTTTCAAAGCTAGATTGGTTGCAAAAGGTTACAGGCAAGTCCACGGTGTGGATTACGATGAAACCTTTTCACCAGTTGCAATGCTAAAGTCTATTCGGATAATGTTAG
The DNA here is from genome assembly GCF_020520425.1 of Spinacia oleracea. Classification (NCBI taxonomy): domain Eukaryota; kingdom Viridiplantae; phylum Streptophyta; class Magnoliopsida; order Caryophyllales; family Amaranthaceae; genus Spinacia; species Spinacia oleracea. The sequence continues at coordinate 155,205,902 of NC_079490.1, read as the reverse complement.
CAATCGCTGCATATTACGATTACGAAATATGGCAGATGGATGTCAAAACTGCTTTCTTAAACGGCGTTTTAACAGAAACTGTGTTTATGACACAGCCTGAAGGTTTTGAGGATCCAAAGAATGCTAAAAAGGTATGCAAGCTAAAGAAGTCAATCTACGGATTGAAGCAGGCATCCAGGAGCTGGAATATACGTTTTGATGAAGCAGTCAGTGACTTTGGTTTCATCAAGAACGCAGACGAATCTTGTGTATACAAGAAAGTCAGTGGGAGAAAAATTGCTTTCCTAGTATTATATGTCGACGACATATTACTTATCGGAAATGACATTCTTATGTTGAACTCTGTCAAGATTTGGCTTGGGAAATGTTTTTCGATGAAAGATGTAGGAGAAGCACAGTACATATTGGGCATCAAGATTTACAGAGATAGATCTAAGAAGATGATTGGACTTAGTCAAAGCACTTATATCAATAAGGTGCTTGATAGGTTCAAAATGGCAGACTCCAAGCGAGGCTACCTACCCATGTCTCATGGAATAATTCTAAGCAAGACTCAGTGCCCAAAAACACTTGATGAGCGTAGACGAATGAATGGGATTCCATATGCATCATTGATTGGTTCAATAATGTATGCTATGATATGTACACGCCCGGATGTTGCGTACGCACTCAGTGCTACGAGCAGATACTAGTCAGACCCAGGAGAGGCGCATTGGACTGCTGCCAAAAATATTTTGAAGTACTTGAAAAGGCACAAAGATGACTTCCTGGTCTATGGTGGAGATGATGAATTAATTGTTAAAGGCTATACGGACGCAAGTTTCCAAACCGACAAAGATGATTTCAGATCACAGTCTGGGTTTGTCTTCTGCCTCAACGGAGGTGCAGTAAGCTGGAAAAGTGCTAAGCAAAGCACCATTGCGGATTCTACAACTGAAGCGGAGTACATTGCTGCACATGAAGCAGCAAAGGAAGCTATATGGCTAAGGAAGTTCATAGGTGAACTTAGTGTAGTCCCCTCCATTAAAGGACCAATAGCCCTGTATTGTGATAATAACGGAGCTATTGCACAGGCAAAGGAGCCTAGACACCACCAGAGAGTCAAGCATGTACTTCGTAGATTTCACCTTCTACGAGAGTTCGTTGAAAGAAAAGAAGTCGAGATAAACAAGATTGGAACTGATGACAACATATCAGATCCATTGACTAAACCTCTGCCGCAGGCGAAGCACAACTCGCACACTGCAGCTATGGGAATCAAGCATATTGGAGAATGGCTTTGATATCCCTGTTTAATGTTTTAAAGTTTTAGAGTTTAAATCTTTGTAAAACATTATTGGTTAATCATTCACAATAAATGAAGAGAATTCATTTTTCCATTTAATTTGTGGTTTATTAAATGATGAGTCCCTTCAATTTGGCGATATATTCAAGATAGACTGTCAGGACCAGTCCTGTGACTAAGAAATATCTATCAAGTGAACTTGAATGTCAAAGGTTGAAAATGGTCCCTAGTCGGAGTTTTCTATAAAATTGGACGCATAGAAAACGTTAGACGATTAGAATGCAAGATGACTAGTAGTTCTGTTTCTTGAACTATGTGGACATGGCAATGTCATAATCATTTGCATAGATACTTACTTTGGGAAGACTAGTATCGGACAAGACCTATGAAACTTTACTGTAAGAGATGAAAATCTGTCATAAGTAAATTTCATTAAAATTATTAGACACTAAATCCTCAATACCTGGGTGATTTGAGATTACTTGTTTGAGAACTGGTTGCTTTGACGTTGACCAACCGTCGCACCGTAAAAGGAGGCTATAAAGGCAACGCTCAGGTAATCACCTATCAAACGAAGTCTAATCTCAAGATCGCAAGATTGGGATTGTCCTCCCATAAATCGGGATGAGATGCTTAAAATTTGTACAAGGCCACTCGGAGAGCTAGAAACTGTGAAATGCATGGCCGTGCTCGGATGAATCATAGGCTATGATTATCTGTTTATTTGATCAGTTGAACTCTAAAACCGAGGAACACCTCTGGACATAATAAGGATGACAACTCTTACCTTACGTTCAAGAGCAAGCATCGAGCGACAAAGGAATTAGGAAATGCACACTTGTCCCTAAGGACAAGTGGGAGACTGAAGGAAATAGTGCCCTTGGTCCAAGTATGCATATAATATTAAGTCTAATAAATGCGGTTCAGTTTTAATTAACAAGTTAATAAATTCAGTGAGATCAAGTGAGCTGAATGCCTAGCTAGAGGCCGCTTCAGTTCAAGTGGAATTAATGATAATAATCCACAGCTTACTCTTGACTGAACCCGTAGGGTCACACAAATAGTACGTAAACGGATCAAGTATTTAATGGCATTAAATACTCCATCTATGGATATTCGGAATCGACGGATCTTGGTTTCAGTGGGAGCTGAGATCGTCACAGGCAAGAAATGAATACTCCGGAAATGATGATATTGCCGGAAACGGAAATATGGATCGTATCGGAAATATAAATATTATCCAAGTCGTAGATGTTGCCGGAAACGGAAACATGGTACGTATCGGAAAATATTATCGGAAATGGAAATATTGCCGGAATCGGAAATATTGCCGGAAACGGAAATATTGTCAGAATTGGAAATATTATCGGAATCGGAAAATAATTCCGGAAACGGAAATATTAAATATTTGTTCGAAACGGAAATTAATTCCGGAATCGAAAATATTAAATGTTGTTCGTATCGGAAATGAATTCCGGAATCGGGAATTTAATCGGAAGCGTATCGTACGAATTAGCATCGGACGAGGCCCGCTAGATGAAGGCCCAACACGAAGCCAGGCCATCGCCCAGCGAGCCGCACGCAGCAACGCACGCCTCGACCAGGCCCAGCGCAAGGCCAGGCCCAGCCAAGGGCGCGCGCGCGCACGCAGCACCGCACATGGGCTGTGCGCTTGTCGTGGGCCGCAAGGCCTGCGCGGGTGCACGGCTTGTACGATGCGTGTGCGGGAAATCCTAAATCTATTAGGATTCGTGCGAAGATTAAAATCCTAATCCTATTAGATTTGCTTTGTTATTTAGAGTCCTAATAAAGTTCTAATTAACAAATCCACATCCTAGTAGGATTACAATTCCTTTTCCATACCTCTATAAATAAGGGCCTAGGGTCATTATTTGTATACACGATTCAAGTATTCAAAGTGATTTTTGAGAGCAAAAATTCAGTCATATAATTGCCTACATTAGCCGAAAATTCTAAGTACCTTAAGGGCGATCCTAGTTGGTCAAGCTTAAGGCGGATCCGGACGTGCTGTGGACTATCTACGGAGGGACGACACTTGGAGTCCTAAAGACTTGTTCTTGTTCGGTTCGGGCGCAGCTAGGGAGGGCACGCAACAAAGTGTATGCATCTAAACTATGCTAAATGATTATGTGTAAATAATATGCTTTCCTGGCTTTATGGTTTTCCGCATGATTTATGAATTGTCATATGTATCATAACCTAACAGTGGTATCACGAGCCTCTTATTATTTTCATAATCTAAATTGCATGAACATGGTTAAATATTACAAATTTGCAAGAATTAAAAGGGGTGATTAATTTTCGTAATTGTTAATTAATTGCAAATTGCGTTTATTTAATTATACGTACGCAGTTTTTTCGGCAGTTTCTTCGTTACTCATCCAAATCGAGTGATTTTTGTGTCAATTCCGCATGTAAAAGGCCGAACCCAGAATTCTCAAATTCGAAGCCTAACTATGACTTTTCGGAGGTTTTAGTTTTTCGAATGCAAAATTTCGTAAATTTAAGATGTTAAATTAAATATTTGCGATTCTTGTTGATAAATCTTGAATTTTTGATTGACCTACTGTATATGTTTAACAAGTTTGAATGCCTAGCCTTGTTAATTATGCAATCTAATTTGTAATTATGATTAATTTGTTGAAAATTGGAATAATTTAGAATTAATTTGATTTTCATAATTAGTTATAATTTAATTAGATACCTATGATTAAAAACCACCATAAAAATTGTAAATTTATGTTAAATTTTAAAATTTTATGACCTAGACTTGAATCCATGTTAATCGGAAATCAATTAAATAATAAATTTTCGATTTTTCGCCCTAAAATTATGAAATTAATATTATTTATTAATTTGTCATTAATTTTGAATATAAATTTTTAATTTTAATGCGACTCGCTCATATAACTTGCACGCACAAAGCAATGGACGCTACGTGTTACACTTAAGGGGTGTTGTATAGTGCGGGCATGCGACGACGAGCAAGGGAGCTCGTCGCCCATGCGGTACGAATGCAGCGAGCAAGGGCATGGTGCACGAGCACAAGGCAGTAGCCCTGTCTTGTGTCGTGGGCTGTGAGCAATGGGCGTGTGGGCAGGGGCGAGAGCAAGGCACGAGCAGTCGCGTGTGGGCAGCAAGCGTGCTGCGCCACAGCGCGCACTGCCTCGCGCAAGCATGCGGAGCCTCGCGCGCAGCGAGCGCAAGCTCGCGTGCCACGAGCGCTACGCACAACGTCGATGGCTCGCGCGCAGCGAGCGCCAGCTCGCATACTGCTGCCTCGTGCGATGAGCGCAAGCTCGCGTGCCGGAAAGGCAGGCGCGCAGCGAGCGTTGGCTCGACTCGATCGAGCGCTGGCAAGCGCGCGCAGCGAGCGATGGCTCGCATGGATCGAGCGCTGGCAAGCGCGCGCAGCGAGCGATGGCTCGCATGGATCGAGCGCTGGCGAGCGAGCGCAGTGAGCGATGGCTCGCGTGCATCGAGCGCTGGCGCGCGCAGCGAGCACCAGCTCGCGTGTTCGATTGATGCCTTGCGATGGTGAGCAGCAGCGATGTGATGCAGCGCATGGGCTGCGCGCACATGGCCAATGATGGCTGTGTGCGTGTGGCCCATGGGCGTGCGTTGCGTGGGATTGTTACGTTGCGATTAGATCGTTTTGAAATTTTAATTTGAAATTTTCAGTTTACGTAATTTTAATTAATTTTAAAATTAATAATTTAAATTATTTTCTTGGATTTTAATTTTGAATATTGTAATTATAATAAATTTTATTTATTCTAATTATTTTACTAAAATTAAAATCATGAATTAATTTAAATACGACTGAACTTAAATTAAACTTTTTGGATTCAATTATAAATTTATATGAGCTTTAAATTTTAATTAAATTTGTATGTTTCCGGTTAGACTAGAAATACATTTTTATGTTTAAAATTAGCAAAGCATATGAATTTATTGGTTTAAGTGGGAGCCCTTTTTTAGTCATATACTCTTGATTAGGTCTACAAATCCTTATGGTTAAAAACAACTTGATTAGAATTAATAAGGACTGAATAATTTGTAGATTATTGGTGCCCTTGATTAATTGCTGCAAATGTTTGTGTAATGCATAATGTGTTTTACTAACCAGCTATGTGGGCCATTCATGATAATGAATGGGTGAATGGTATATATTGTATATGTACTGTTTTGCAGGTTATGAAGTGACACTACTACAAAAATGGGCAAAGAGACCCTTCCAAAATGGCATAAGAGATCCCTTTTGTGGAGGTCTCTATCTCAGAGGTCTCTTTGATTAAGAGACCCTCTCATCTAGAGGAGGTCTCTTTGTTAGAAACAAGAAACCCCTTAGGCAAGAAAGGGGGTCTGTTATATAAAGCATACTAAAAATAATTAAGAAGGGGAAGAGACCCATTCTTAAAGATATGAGGTCTCTTTGTTTATTAAATTCAGATCTCATGTGTAAGAAAATGGGTCTCTTTGAATTTTTATTATTTTTTTAATTCAACAAACTCAGACCCTCTATATCACCTAACGGGTCTCTTTGATAATTTTTAATTTTTTTAAAAAATAATATTTATGCCGACATGTCTGCATATTGATAATTGCTTATATTACCAACTGAAAAATAAACAAATATTACATCCAAAATCTTCTACACAATTACAAATTATTCATTCATGATTGTAACTTTCATAAATCTAAATTTTACCTCTAAAAATACAAAAATTGTGCAAGTACAGGAATAAAATCTTGTTACAACCTAAATAAACCCACTAAAAAAATATACTATGTATATCTCTGAAGTCGTACACCCAAATTGACGAGAGCTAACCAGTAATCTTCAGAAACGACTATAAGTAAGAGGTTGCTTGCTCGTATTCTGTTGAAACATTTTACAAAGGTCGATTCAAGGAATTAGCCAAAAAAAATATTCAACCAAATAGAAGGAGCTCAAAATGAGCAAATTCATCATCAGTTAATAATATAGCTCCAGTTTTAAGTAATACAGCTGAGTCAAATGTGGGTTGCATGTACCTTATCTATGACCACCAGGATCAAACAGTGTATAACTCACAGGAGAGAACCTCGATCCCTTGTTGAGATCCATATTTCTGTGAACACCAACATATAGTAATTAGGAAGTAATCTGCTAAAAAGAACAAAACAATATTGATAATATGAATCGGGGAATAAGAGAGATCAAACATTACATCAACACAGAGCATCTAACACTTGATAATATGGATCTGTATCATACTCAAAGCAAAGATTCTTTATGTTCAACTGCAAAAAAATTCAAAAAGAAAAACATAAACACACAAAATCAATGGCGTGTAAGATCATTGTATATGTGTGTGCTTTGTTATACTCGATCAATGTAAAACTCTTCCAACGTCTCTAAACTGGAAAAGCATGTAACCAAGCAAAATTTATCAAGGGTCTCTTTTCCTAATATGTTAGCAGTGACATAAGGATACTTCTAATAGTTCTTGAAACTAAAAACATCAACCATGCAGTTCCCCAGCAAAAAAAACCTTTTCCCCTCTGTTTAGTGACTTTCCACTCACCTGCTCGGAAAAAGGTTCAAATACTCATACCTACTGCAGTAAAGTAGTATGCAAAGCTTCTCCTAGAAAACTAGAACAATATGCGCAATAAATTACAATACTTTGAGCTACTATTGGAACTGATTTCGTTCGGAACAATGATATACCAACAACTGATTTTGCTTCAGCTCATAAGTATCTTGAGTTCCTGACCAATGGTCAGTATCATTCCAAAACATAATAATTGAAATATGTCCACCAAATCAACTATTCCCGATCTAATAAAATATAAAATGAATCTAAACCAAATACAATTATAATATCATAATCTACACAAAATAAAACGAAATACAAACGTCATAAAACCTGTTAAAGTTACTATTAACAAAAACAAAAATATCCAAATTACCTCTGGCTTTCTTGCCAATATCAGTAAATGGAGTTGGAACCATCTCTTCTTTTGTAACTATGATTAATCATCTTACTCCTAAGAAAAGAGAACACGAAAAAATTAGCTTAACATCAAAGCATTCGTCAAAAACAGAAATGTTCCACTTCAAATTTGAAATAAATCAATAGATAATGACATTTTCTGAAAATAAGTTGATCCATTTGTTCATAAAATTAATTGAACTCCACTATCAAATCTCATACATAAGCACACAAAAACTACACTGAAACTAAGAGTGACAAAAAGAGAGAGAAGGAAATGAATGGCGATTCTTGTCAGAGATGTCACCGACGGTGACGACGGAGGGTGAATAAAATCATTAATCAGGCAGTTTTTAATTTCAATGGAATACACATATAAACATCAAACCTAATTATAGCAACGAGAAATATAATTTAATAGCTAACAATACCTGAACAGTCACAAATTCACTCGAGATGCTGAAAAAATTAACAAATTGTTGCCCTAATTGACAAACCTACGATGCCGGAAAATAATAACATCCATTTTTAACCATAAAAGCTTAAAATTACTACAGAACTAGGGCAAATCAAACATTATGGAGAAAGGAAAATACCAGTGAAATATGAGGTTCAAATTTGTGAATGGAATGAAGGTGAGGGTTGTAGAGCTTGGTGCTCCAATTTCTCGAAAATTTGCTTTTTTCGATCGCAGATCTGCACCAACATCATCATCGCCATTTTAGGAATTTTTTCACTGAGAGATAAGGACGAACATTGAACTGAATAATGAAAAAAATACCCACCATAAGCAGCTTCATCAATGGAGACCTTGGCTCCATAGCAAGATCCGAGCTTACTTAACCGCTTCCTACCTCCCTGCTTTGGAAATTACATCTCGTCACAAGAATTGATTTTCCTTCAAATTAGGGTTTTTATAACCTTTGTTGATTTGAATATTGAAAGAATTGGTTTTTCTTCGAATTAGGTGCAGAAATTTGGGAGTGATTGATGAAGATAAATTGGAGGTTTGATTGTGAATGAAGGAGTGAGAATTTGGGATGATTGCCTTTAGATCTGAGGTTTGCTTTTCGATGGTACAAGGGAGAAAAAATTTTCATTTTTATTCCAAACGTTTTCATTTTTTATTTTTACGGAATGATTCTAAGTTAACAAAGATTTTTCCGTATTAATTGAAATTAGGAAACAGACCCAATATAAGAGCTGAAGGGTCTCAATTTTTTTACCTAGTGGACCCCACATATAATAGAGAGGTCGTATCTATGCTAGAAGGTCTCTGTTTCATATTTTATTATCTAGATTGTGGGCCCAGGTCTATATAAGAGACCCTCTATTTGTAATATAAGGTCTTTTTAACTAAAGAGACCCGTTAATTAATGTAGTGGGTCTGTTTTTAGAGGTCTATTTGGACATTTTTGTAGTAGTGTGACTAGTATGGCCCAAATAGGATAGAAAATATGGTCTGCGTACCATTAATTGGAATGTAATTGGTCTAAAGTACCAAAGTTGTTTTTCAATTCAAATATGGTCTGCGTACCATCAAATAGTTGTAATTATTTTTAATTATAGCTTATCCTATTTGAAGAAAATGGTGCCTCCCACGGAGATTTTCAAGACGGACTTTGAAGTTAAAGCTTCAAGATGAAGTCGGGCCATACTAGATCACATTTATCTTATGCATGTTTTAAGTTATTTATTGCTTTTAAATATGTCTTAAATTGCATGAGATCAAAAGCTTGATTATGTTGCATGATTAAGGATTTTAGTTCACTTAAAATCTAACCAACATAGTAAGAGCCTTAAGTTCCAAACTTAAAAATTGAGTTAAAAGGTGCCATGCCAAAATATACACTTGCTTGGATATCCTTTACATCAATCTAGTAATAGTTTTCGCTCAGCGAGGTGTTACTTATTGGTCCTAAAGGGGCAAGGTACACAAATAATTGTGAGTACATGTTAGTTTTGGTGAAACTCAACGATATAAGTAAGGAGTCCTTTTATGTCGTGGCAAAATCGATAGGTTTACCTAATAAGTTCTTAGACGTACCTATCAACCAAGAATAGTTTCTAGACTATTAGCAAAAGGCTTTTGCTTACCTAAGATGTTTTAGAATTGAGTCGACAAACTGTGCTTAGTTCTTCAATGATTTTAGGATCTTGGAATCATTTTATTCACACCTGCCGGAACACATAACTTGAATAAAATGCTTAATGAACATTGAATTATGCATGTATGCTAGAATTTAAGTTTATTAAGAGAAACTGTGAATGGTTATTTATTTGTTTATTCTTTTCAATTGTAGTTTTAACTATGGCAAACAACAATCAAAACATCATCATGGGTTCTGAGCTTATGGTCAAGCTGAACCTAGCAAATTTTCTTGAATGGGAAGCTAAGCTAGTTGAAATAGTCAGACTCAATGGACTTGAGTATGTACTGACCAATCCCATGCCAAGCTACTATGCCAGAGACATGACCCCTGAGAGATTTTACGCCTGGGATGCGGATCTCAAAAAGGTTATGAGTCTCATGCTGAATAATATCCCTAATGATTGGGCTAGAAGGTTTGTAGCCTATGAACCTTTTACGCTCATCAAGAATCTGCGGGATATCTGTCGTGGAAGCACGGAGGACAGGGACCTGAACGTCCATGAGTTGATTGAATCAATGTCTGGTCTAAAGGTTAGTTCTCCCAACAGGTGTTATAGGATGGAAGTCCAAGAAACACATGTTCAGCTCCTTCGCACTAAACAGAGGGTAGGCGTCCCACTAAGGTTCCATGTGGATCTTATGCGTTCATACTTTGATCGCCTAAGTCTACTAGGAACACCAATAAGCGAAAGGATGGCAGTCTCTATCTTGCTCAATTCACTACACAGTGGGTTTGGTCGCTTCAAGCAACTATACCTAAGTGAACCAAGAGAAGAAACAGTTGCAGAATTTGTTCACCTTGTCAGAAAGGCTGAAATAATACTGGACTGTGAAGCCAAAGATTTACTCAAGGCTAGAAGGAGACCGTTCAAGAAAAGTGGAAAGTCCAAGGGCGATGCTAAATCAAAGCAGGACAAGTCCACATCAAGCTGTCTTTATTGTGATGGAATAGGCCATTACAAAAGAGAATGTCCAAAGCTAAAGGAAGATCAGAAGAACGGAACAGTCGTTCCATCTTCAGGTATTTTCGTTATAGACTGTATACTTGCTAATTCAACTTCTTGGGTATTAGATACAGGTTGTGGCTCACACTTATGTTCCAATCCACAGGGACTAAGAAGAAGTAGAAAATTAAGCAAGGGAGAAGTCGACCTACGAGTGGAAAATGGAGCACGGATTGCTGCATTAGCTGTAGGAACTTATTATTTGTCGTTGCCCTCCGGGCTAGTTTTGGAACTGGAAGAGTGTTTCCATGTTCCAAGTCTTACTAAAAACATCATTTATGTTTCTTGCTTAGATGCTAAGGGATTTTCCTTTTTAATAAAAGACAATAGTTGTTCGTTTTATTTTAAAGAGCTGTTTTATGGATCTGCTAGATTAGTCAATGGACTTTATTTATTAGATCACGACAAACAAGTATATAACATAAATACCAAAAAGGCCAAAAAGGATGATTCAGATCTCACATATCTGCGGCATTGTCGATTAGGCCATATAAACTTGAAACGCTTAGAAAGACTTCAAAAGGAAGGAATTCTAGAACCATTTGACTTAGAGGATTATGGTAAATGCGAATCATGTTTACTTGGCAAAATGACAAAGCAACCTTTCTCTAAAGTTGGAGAAAGAGCAAATGAACTATTGGGTTTAATCCATACAGATGTATGTGGACCAATGAGTACAAATGCTAGAGGTGGTTTCAGCTACTTTATCACTTTCACTGATGACTTCAGTAGATATGGTTATGTCTACCTAATGAAGCATAAGTCTGAATCCTTTAACAAATTCAAGGAATTTCAGAGTGAAGTAGAGAATCAATTAGGCAAGAAGATTAAAGCACTGCGGTCTGACAGAGGCGGTGAATATCTGAGCTATGAATTTGATGACCATCTGAAAGAATGTGGAATTCTATCAGAATTGACTCCTCCTGGAACACCACAATGGAACGGTGTGTCGGAACGGAGGAACAGAACCTTGCTAGACATGGTCAGGTCAATGATGGGTCAGGCCAAACTTCCATTAGAATTTTGGGGACATGCACTAAATACAGCTGCACTCACTATAAATAGAGCTCCGTCTAAAGCTGTCGAAAAGACTCCATATGAATTATGGTTTGGAAAGCCTCCAAATGTGTCTTTTCTTAAGATTTGGGGATGTGAAGTATACGTCAAACGATTAATTTCAGACAAACTTCATCCAAAATCTGACAAAATGTATCCTTGTGGGCTATCCAAAGGAAACAAAGGGGTATTACTTCTACAATACATCTGAGAACAAGGTGTTTGTTGCTCGAGATGGTGTCTTTTTGGAGAAAGATCACATTTCCAAAATGACAAGTGGGAGAAAAGTAGACCTCGAAGAAATTCGAGTCGAACAACAAACTCTAGAGAATGCTCAAGATGACATTCAGGATGAAACTCAGAGATCTATAGAAGAATCTGGTGAGAATCATGGTCAATCTAGAAATGTTACCCCGCGTAGATCGCAAAGATATAGATCTCAACCGGAAAGGTACTTAGGTATTTTGACGAACGAGAACTATGACGTTCTATTACTTGAAAGTGATGAACCTGCAACTTACAAACAAGCTATGACGAGCCCTAGCTCCAAGAAATGGCAAGAAGCCATGCAATCTGAATTAGACTCCATGTCTGAAAACCAAGTATGGGATTTGGTCGATTTGCCAGATGGCTACCAAGCCATTGGAAGCAAATGGGTTTTCAACCTGAAAAAGGGCAAGGATGGGAAACTTGAAGTTTTCAAAGCTAGATTGGTTGCAAAAGGTTACAGGCAAGTCCACGGTGTGGATTACGATGAAACCTTTTCACCAGTTGCAATGCTAAAGTCTATTCGGATAATGTTAGCATACGATTACGAAATATGGCAGATGGATGTCAAAATTGCTTTCTTAAACGGCGTTTTAACAGAAACTGTGTTTATGACACAGCCTGAAGGTTTTGAGGATCCAAAAAAGGCTAAAAAGGTATGCAAGCTAAAGAAGTCAATCTACGGATTGAAGTAGGCATCCAGGAGCTGGAATATACGTTTTGATGAAGCAGTCAGTGACTTTGGTTTCATCAAGAACGCAGACGAATCTTGTGTATACAAGAAAGTCAGTGGGAGCAAAATTGCTTTCCTAGTATTATATGTCGACGACATATTACTTATCGGAAATGACATTCCTATGTTGAACTCTGTCAAGATTTGGCTTGGGAAATGTTTTTCGATGAAAGATCTAGGAGAAGCACAGTACATATTGGGCATCAAGATTTACAGAGATAGATCTAAGAAGATGATTGGACTTAGTCAAAGCACTTATATCAATAAGGTGCTTGATAGGTTCAAAATGGCAGACTCCAAGCGAGGCTACCTACCCATGTCTCATGGAATAATTCTAAGCAAGATAAACAAGATTGGAACTGATGACAACATATCAGATCCATTGACTAAACCTCTGCCGCAGGCGAAGCACAACTCGCACACTGCAGCTATGGGAATCAAGCATATTGGAGAATGGCTTTGATATCCCTTTTTAATGTTTTAAAGTTTTAGAGTTTAAATCTTTGTAAAACATTATTGGTTAATCATTCACAATAAATGAAGAGAATTCATTTTTCCATTTAATTTGTGGTTTATTAAATGATGAGTCCCTTCAATTTGGCGATATATTCAAGATAGACTGTCAGGACCAGTCCTGTGACTAAGAAATGTCTATCAAGTGAACTTGAATGTCAAAGGTTGAAAATGGTCCCTAGTCGGAGTTTTCTATAAAATTGGACGCATAGAAAACGTTAGACGATTAGAATGCAAGATGACTAGTAGTTCTGTTTCTTGAACTATGTGGACATGGCAATGTCATAATCATTTGCATAGATACTTACTTTGGGAAGACTAGTATCGGACAAGACCTATGAAACTTTACTGTAAGAGAAGAAAATCTGTCATAAGTAAATTTCATTAAAATTATTAGACACTAAATCCTCAATACCTGAGTGATTTGAGATTACTTATTTGAGAACTGGTTGCTTTGACGTTGACCAACCGTCGCACCGTAAAAGGAGGCTATAAAGGCAACGCTCAGGTAATCACCTATCAAACGAAGTCTAATCTCAAGATCGCAAGATTGGGATTGTCCTCCCATAAATCGGGATGAGATGCTTAAAAGTTGTACAAGGCCACTCGGAGAGCTAGAAACTGTGAAATGCATGGCCGTGCTCGGATGAATCATAGGCTATGATTATCTGTTTATTTGATCAGTTGAACTCTGAAACCGAGGAACACCTCTGGACATAATAAGGATGACAACTCTTACCTTATGTTCAAGAGCAAGCATCGAGCGACAAAGGAATTAGGAAATGCACACTTGTCCCTAAGGACAAGTGGGAGACTGAAGGAAATAGTGCCCTTGGTCCAAGTATGCATATAATATTAAGTCTAATAAATGCGGTTCAGTATTAATTAACAAGTTAATAAATTCACTGAGATCAAGTGAGCTGAATGCCTAGCTAGAGGCCGCTTCAGTTCAAGTGGAATTAATGATAATAATCCACAGCTTACTCTTGACTGAACCCGTAGGGTCACACAAATAGTACGTAAACGGATCAAGTATTTAATGGCATTAAATACTCCATCTATGGATATTCGGAATCGACGGATCTTGGTTTCAGTGGGAGCTGAGATCGTCACAGGCAAGAAATGAATACTCCGGAAACGATAATATTTCCGGAAACGGAAATATGGATCGTATCGGAAATATAAATATTATCCAAGTCATAGATGTTGCAGGAAACGGAAACATGGTACGTATCGAAAAATATTATCGGAAATGGTAATATTGCCGGAATCGGAAATATTGCCGGAAACGGAAATATTGTCAGAATCGGAAATATTATCGGAATCGGAAAATAATTCCGGAAACGGAAATATTAAATATTTGTTCGAAACGGAAATTAATTCCGGAATCGGAAATATTAAATGTTGTTCGTATCGGAAATGAATTCCGGAATCGGGAATTTAACCGTTAGTGTATCGTACGAATTAGCATCGGACGAGGCCTGCTAGACGAAGGCCCAACACGAAGCCAGGCCATCGCCCAGCGAGCCGCACGCAGCAATGCACGCCTCGACCAGGCCCAGCGCAAGGCCAGGCCCAGCCAAGGGCGCGCGCGCGCACGCAGCACCGCACATGGGCTGTGCGCTTGTCGTGGGCCGCAAGGCCTGCGCGGGTGCACGGCTTGTACGATGCGTGTGCGGGAAATCCTAAATCTATTAGGATTCGTGCGAAGATTAAAATCCTAATCCTATTAGATTTGCTTTGTTATTTAGAGTCCTAATAAAGTTCTAATTAACAAATCCACATCCTAGTAGGATTACAATTCCTTTTCCATACCTCTATAAATAAGGGCTTAGGGTCATTATTTGTATACACGATTCAAGTATTCAAAGTGATTTTTGAGAGCAAAAATTCAGTCATATAATTGCCTACATTAGCCGAAAATTCTAAGTACCTTAAGGGCGATCCTAGTTGGTCAAGCTTAAGGCGGATCCGGACGTGCTGTGGACTATCTACGGAGGGACGACACTTGGAGTGCTAAAGACTTGTTCTTGTTCGGTTCGGGCGCAGCTAGGGAGGGCACGCAACAAAGTGTATGCATCTAAACTATGCTAAATGATTATGTGTAAATAATATGCTTTCCTGGCTTTATGATTTTTCCGCATGATTTATGAATTGTCATATGTATCATAACCTCACAATCTTCACCCAAAATGAATATCTTTTTGGAGTTTCACTGCTTATGCCGTTGGTGAAGATCTCTAAAATTTTCCTAACATGAGCTATCTAAGTATATCATATTATCATGTGTGCATATTTGGATAAGGTGAATAATATGTATTTAGAACTTTTATAACATATATTGGTATACACGTTGAATAATAACTATTAATATACAATTGATTTTTGCAAAACCATTGCAAGATGAACAAAACTCAAGGTGAGATCAAATTTTTTTGTCTGCAAAGGCTTTCTCCGATAACACGTCGATCTTCGATGGTTATAAACTATTTGACTCATTTAATATTCAATCAAGGTAATTAAGAAGAAATATATACTCATCCCCTTCCATGAAAGTAAGTGCTTTTTGATTTGTTATTGAGCTAAATATCTTAAATCTAAACTTTTTCTTTAAAAAAGTATCTATATCATTTGATAATGTATATTATTTTGTGAACAATATGTCATTGGATGCATCTTGAAAACCGTCAATAGTATATGTAGATCTTTCCTCTGGAATGGTGTTGCAGAACATGTGAGGCCTGGGAAAGTTGCTTGGAAGCAGTTGTGTAGTTCAAAAAAAGAAGGGGGTTTGGGGCTTACTAACTTACATGTGTGGAATACAGCTGCTATGGGAAAGCATGTACGGATGGTAGCCTCAAAAAAGGAGAACGTGTGGGTCAGATGGGTGGATTCAGTGTATCTCAAAGGAGGAAATTGGTGGAATTACTCTCCTAAGATTACTGATAGCTGGTACTGGAAGTCCATCTGTCAAGTGAAAGAAATGATGAAGCTGCATTTGTCTGAAGTTCAGTTGTGCTCATTGTCTAAATATTCAATTAAGTTGGCTTACAGTCAGCTTGTTTCTCCTAGTGGTAACAAGATGTATTGGGCTAATGCTATATGGTGTAGACTAGCTCAGCCTAAACACAGGTTCATCTCATGGCTAGCAGTTTTAGAGAGACTGAGTACCAAGGATAGATTGAAGCTGTTTGGGGTCTCAGTGGATGATATCTGTCTTCTGTGTGGTGTTGAAGTGGAAAATCACAGCCACCTGTTTTTTGGTTGTCATTATAGCTCAATATGTTGGAAGCGGATTGCTGGTTTCTTGCAAATCAATACAAGTATCAGAAGTTTGCCTCAGCTGATTAAATGGATTCATAGGAGAAAGTTCACTAAGTTCAGAAAAGGGGTGTTATTCACCTTTGCCTGGTGCTTAGTGTACCATATTTGGAAAGAAAGAAACAATGCACTGTGGAATAATCAGATTAGATGTATTGATAATATCTGTAGCCTAGTCAAGCATACTGCTAGCAGTAGGATTCATTCAGTTTTACCTCGAGCAATTAGCTCAAGGGATCACAGTTGGTTCATCACCCTCTTAGAAGGGTAGTTTTTGTTAGGCTTAGTGCCTGTTTTTTGGCTGTTTCAGTGGAGCTTGTTCCACTTAGCTCTTGATTTGTAAATGTTGTGCATAATATATACAATACTTGCTTATCAAAAAAAAAAATGTCATTGGATGTTGATACGCTCCAGCAAGAGGTAGCAAAAATAATAGCGTGCATGTAAAATGACATATATCTCGGTAAGTTTTAGATTATCATAAACTTTTCTCTATTCTCTTTCTTAAAGGTTGAATTGATTCTAAATTTATCAGCGATGATGGCTTTTTTTTTTGGTAACGGAAAAGTATACAAAAGTTAGGATAGTCTTCTTTCAAGACTATAGCCTAACTTATCTAAATAAATAAAATAAGAAAATTTACTATCTATATAGGGATCAATATCTTGGTGAGTCTTAATATGATGGCCTACAACAACAACCTAATTTGCAGCTCAGTTAGCTTCTCGATATACATGTCGAGAGGAAACTTCATCAAATTGATTCAACAACTGCTTGACATCCTTAATCAGCACACGAATCTTCCAAGGGCGCTGTTCTTTTTCATGCAAAATATTAATAATTAATAAATTATCACCTTCAATGAAAACATGACGAATGTTATGTTCAATAGCTATCAGAAGGTTGTTACGAAGTGTTGTAGCTTTGACAAGAAGCGGAGACGATTTTCCATGATTATACGTACGACAAACGATATTTTTACCCAGATTATCTCGAAGTACGACACCGGCTGATCCAGAGTTATTACGAACAGAACCATCAAAATTAACTTTAACAAAACCTGGGGTCGGGGGTGACCATTAGGGATGGGCATGGGTCTAGGACCCGGTCCAGACCCAGTTTGACCCGGCCCATTTTTAAGGGTATGGGTCTAGTTATTTGAGATCCAATGGATCTGGGGCGGATCTGGATCCATGTGTTAAAAATGGGTCTAGGTCTGGGTCCAATATTCTCAGACCCAGAGCCTGTCCAGATCCGGCCCATGGACCCGGTCAATTATTAGAAATTAGAAATAGTCTAATTAGATACATGCATGCATTAGTATTTTTGGCACTAATTTGCGAATTGTGATATTTTATGTAGCGAATGTGAATATGTGATGGTAAATGACGGTTAAATTAATGGCGCGAAGAATTTTCTAAGACAATAATGTTAAAAATAAAAAAATAACACTAGACCCATTTTTGACTCGAGACCCTTTGGATCTGGGTATGGGTCTGAATTTTTCAGACCCAATGAATTTGGGGCGGGTCTAGGTCCACCTAAAAAATATGGGTCTGGGTCTCACCAGACCCGGCCCAGATCCGCCCCATGCCCATCCCTAGTGACCATGCAACCATGATGGTATTAGGGGAGTGAGACGTACATTTATTAGGAATATTGTCATCCAATTTAAGGAATCAATACAAGTACGTATCTCCCGTTCTTTAAAACTTTTGAGTGCTCTAATGTAAGTACTCATAAAAGAAGCCGGGGTATGTCGAAAGATGAGATTGTTACGAGTCCTCCAGATGTTCCAAAGTGAAGTAATAATTTTTTCAACGGGAAGGTTGACATTAGTACGAAGCTTATGGAAAAGATTAAGGATAGTAGAGTCGTGAATACGATTTCCCAGACAACAGACAACAGACAACGACATCCGCATCCCAAAATTCTCTAGCGGTTGGGCATTGTAGAAATAAGTTGTCCTGCAATTTTATTTGATTACCGCATAAGGGGCATGTATTATTAATGTCAATATTACGATAAGCCAAATGAGTGCGAAGACCATTCTGTAATAGTTGTCATATAAAAAAATTGAGTTTTGGAGCAATGTCTAATTTCCAAATCCATGAAAATTCCTATTTGGAAGGAGAAGAGAAATTATGGGCTAGCCAAGTGGCAGATTTAATAGTGAATTCTCCGTTGCTAGAAAAATACAACAAGGTTCATCTAATAAATCGGTCACAAGTAAGGGAATACCTTTGATTATCTGAACTATGTCTGGAGGCACTACTAACGATAAAGAAGATCCCATGACCTATCTTCAGTGATAAAATGGTCAACTGTGAGGTTACGATTTTGGATGGACGAAATATTTAAATTTAATAAGGTTGCTAAATTTGTTGAACAACACCAATTGTCTAGCCAAAACAGAATATGTGACCTCAATCCTACTTTCCATCTAAGTCCTTTAGAAATGAGAGGTCGTATCTGAAGAATCTTTTTCCAGATCCATGAGTCCTTATATTGGGGTTTACAAGCAAAAAAAAGAACTATTTTTCAAGTATTTAGCGTGAATAGAGTGTACCCATAAATTATTATGATCCGATATAATCTTCCTAGCTAATTTAGCCAAGAAAGAAGAGTTAACTGCCTCTGTTTTTTGCAATCCTAAACCTCCTTGGTTCTTTGGCTGGCAAATTTTATCCCAGGAAATCATGGGAATTCCTTTCTTTTCGGGTGATTGTTTCCAGAAGAATTTTCGGTTTATCTGCTCTAAGGAATTGGTGATTGTCTTATGGAGGCGTGCAATAGTCATATCATAGGAGGGGAGGGCCTCTAAATGGCTTTGAATTAAAACAGTTTTTCCTGTTTTAGAAATCAAGTTCGAGGACCAACTGTCCATTTTATGTTCCTCTTTCACCAACAAATGTTGGAAATTTTGTTTAGTGAAAGACATAGAATTAAATAAAACACCTAAATAACGGTCAGGAAAGGATTTAGGGGTCATGTTGAAATAACTTGTCAATTGTTGTTTCGTGGAGTCATTAACTAGTTTTGAGAATACTATATTATTAAAATTAATCAATTTGCCAGACATAGAGGAGAAGTCATAAAGAATATCTCGAAGGTTAGCACATGCAGCCAATTTGGCTTTACAAAATAATAAACCGTCATCTGCTAAAAGAAAACAAGGAATGATAGGGTGGAGGGTGTAATTTTAATTCCATTTCCTTCACTCTTATCCATGGATTGAAAATTTAATTTTCTGGATAGAACTTCCATACATATGACAAAAAGAACCGGAGATAACGGAACCCTTTGTCGAAGGCCTCGCGTATGAATTATTTTTGTTGTAGTGCTATTATTTACGGCTGGGAAATAAGAAACTGTAGTAACACTTGATTTTATCCACATTATACAAGATTTATTAAATCCAAAAGCCTTTAGGTTAGCCCATATCATAAGCTTTTTCCATGTCTACTTTTAAAGCTAGCCAACCCGTTTTGTTTTTCGACTTACTATACATATTTAGGATTTCTTATACCAACAAAATGTTATCTTGAATCGCACTCTCAGGGGTAAAGGCATTTGGGTAAGGTCCTATGATTTTCTTTAGGAGTGGTTTAATTCTATTGACAAGCAAGTTTGCTATGGCCTTGTAAGGTGACATATCAAAGAAAATATTTTTAATCTCTTCATCCAAAAATGGTTGAGTTAAGGATGTATTATATTTTGAAGTAACACATGGTTGTATCCATGGGATGCATATATTGCGAGGATGACAATGGATTAATCTAAATCTATTAGAAAATTCTTTGAAAAAGAGTTGAGAGATTTCAGATGGGGAATCTACCCATTGATCTGACTCATTTTGTAGACGGAAAATTTGAGACTTACGTTTCCTAAATTTTATTTTTTCATGAAAGAATCTAGAGTTGCGATCACCTTGAGTTAGTCATTGCTTTCTAGCATATTTACCCCAAAAGTTTTGACCAAAAAAGAGCAACCGTTCTCTTTGTTTCACAAGTCTATTCAGATGAAGTTGAATATGAATATTTTCTGGTTGAAGCTGAAGTTGTTATTCAACATTTTGATGTTTTCCTTGGTTTATGGCCATCTTATTCTGAATATTTCTATATTTATGGAAATGCCAGTGTTTAAGATCTATTTTGAGACGGGATAACTTTTGCATAATGCAAAAGAATCTAGAACCAACATTTTTGTGTTTCCGGTTTTTGGTAACTAATTTAGCTGCTTCTGTATCTAAGGTCCATGCATTCTGAAATCGAAAATTATGTAACTTAGGTGGGTTGGATTTGTCCACATAAAGAAAAATTGGAGTATGATCCGAGCATGAAAAGTACTCATAAGATAAAGCAACATGTGGGTGAGTATGCAGCCAATCATTGCTAGTCAAACAACTATCAAGTCGTTCCTAAATTAAAGTATTGCGGGAAGATTTTTCCCATGAAAAGGGTGAGCCAATAGGAGGAATGTCGTTTGCCGAGGTCAAACGAGCAAAACGTTGTAGTTTTAGACATCTTGTTAGGGAAGTAGTTGTCCAACCTTTTTTATCAGTCAAACTCAAAATTTCATTAAAGTATCCAATAATACACCATGGTAATGAGCAAGATTCAATTAGAGAACAAAAGGAATTCCAAAATTCATATTCACCTTCCTAGGCTAGGGCATATAACCCAAATAAGAGAAATAGATCACGTGTAGTTTTACTTGTTAGGCCTAGTTGAGCTATCCTATGTTGTAATGATACAATATGTACATCAATATTAGTGTTTTTCCAACATACCCATATTCCCCCCACAGTGCCCTAGAGAATTAATAATATGTATATCATCATATCATAGAGTTCTAGACAAACGTATGTTATTTGACGGAGAAACCATAGTTTCACTTGACGAAGAATATATCAGGGTTAAATTTTGAACGCATGAAAATCAATTCACTTAATTATAGCAACAGATTTTTTAGCTCCTCTTATATTCCAACTCATTATTTTCATGTTAAAGAGGAAAAAAGAATATATTGCCAAACCATGGCAATATATGAGAACTAAAGGCAAAGATATTAACATGAGCAAAATAGATAATTAAGGTGTAACACCTTGAAGCTGCACAAGGGTTAATACATATACAATTTTATCTTTGCAGAGGCTAAATTTGGTAAGTAAAGTAGCATTGAATCGTACATAGCGTTTGAACCATGAATAACGGTGATGGGCATAATTCCCGACTAATAGGCATATGAGGTTAATATAATTAATACAAATAACTAAACGAGGGTATATTTGAGTAAGTTCATAACTGGAATTAAAGGTGGGTGTGATGAAATAATTTACGAAGTCATCACAGATGATGATAATTTTGTTAGGTTATGAACAATCCCACTACAAAAAATTGTACTATTAACGACGGGAAATCCCGTCGCGAAAGGCCAATAATCGTTGATTAACGACGGGATTTCCTGTCGCGAACTCGTCATAAAAGGGGGCCGTCGTTAATAGAAATCCCGTCGTAAATCCGTCGTAAACCCGTCGTAAAAGACATTTGCGACGGTTATTCCCGTCATTGTTTGGTTGTTAGCCCCGTCACAAAAGGCTTTTGCGACGGAATTTTTGACCCGTCGTAATTAAGTTGTCGTTAAAGATACAAATTCTTGTAGTGTCCAATGTCATGCAGAATAAACCATAAATGCCAGAATCCAAATTAATTGCACTTAGTCAATTAGCATAATTTAGTATACATACTTTGTGATGTACATGTGCCTTCTCTAGATGCTCCCGAACTGAACAAGAACAAGTTAGAACGCCAAACGTCGTCCCTCAGTAGTAAGTCCACACTATGTTCGGATCCTCCTTAGATCGTACCAACTAGGATATAAAATAAGGTTTATGATTTCAGGATCTTACTTTTAGGTGATATGGAAAGTATGTTGTACTGATGTGTTTAATTAATGACCATATGCCATGTATTTATAGGAAGATAGGAAAACCGTAGAAGCCAAAACCCTAAAGTATTTTAGGCAGTTTTAGGAAAATCCCAAAACCCTAAAGCCTCTAGCACAACCGACTACTTTACTTGCATTGTGGACTATCTACGGAGGGACGACACTTGGAGTCCTAAAGACTTGTTCTTGTTCGGTTCAGGCGCAGCTAGGGAGGGCACGCTACAAAGTGTATGCATCTGAATTATGCTAAATGATTATGTGTAAATAATATGTTTTCTGGCTTTATGGTTTTTCCGCATGATTTATGTATATTCATATGTATCATAACCTAACAGTGGTATCACGAGCCTCTTATTATTTTCATAATCTAAATTGCATGAACATGGTTAAATTTTACAAATTTGCAAAGAATTAAAGAGGTGATTAATTTTCGTAATTAATTGCAAATTGCGTTTATTTAATTATATGTACGCAGTTTTTCGGCAGTTTCTTCGTTACTCATCCAAATCGAGTGATTTTTGTGTCAATTCCGCATGTAAAAGGCATTCTAAATTTTGAATATTTGGAAGCCTAACTATGACTTTTCGGAGGTTTTAGTTTTTCGAACGCAAAAGTTTGTAAATTTAAGATGTTAAATTGAATATTTGCGATTCTTGTTGATAAATCTTGAGTTTTGATTGACCTACAGTATATGTTTAACAATTATGAATGCCTAGACTTGTTAATTATACAACCTAATTTGTAATTATGATTAATTTGTTGAAATTCGAATAATTTAGAATTGATTTGTTTTTCATAATTAATTAATAATTTAATTAGGTATCCATGATTAAAATCCACCATAAAAATTGTTAATTTATGTTAAATTTTAAATTTTTATGACCTAAATTTGAATCCATGTTAATCGGAAATTAATAGATTAATAAATTTTCGATTTTTAGCCCTAAAATTATGAAATTAATATGTTTTATTAATTTGTCATTAATTTTAAATTAAAAATTTTAAATTTTTATGAAAACGCCCATAAATGTTGCACGCACAAAGCAATGGAAGCTATGTGTTACCCTTAAGGGGTGTTGTATAGTGCGGGCACGCGACGACGAGCAAGGGAGCTCGTCGCCCGTGCGGTATGAATGCAGCGAGCAACGAGCATGGCATGCACAAGGCAATGCGCCTAAGGGGTGTGTGCTACGCGTGTGGGCGATGGGGCAATGAGCGAGCAAGTGCAGCGAGCAAGGCAAGCACGCATGGGCAGTGATGGATGCTGCGCCACACATGCGTTGCCTCGCCCAGCAGCACGCCAAGGCATGGGCCAAGGCAGCGACGAGCTGTCCAGCAAGCCATGCCAAGCAGCGCGCCAAGGCGATGGGCGAGTGGGCTGCGCGCAAGCGTGGCTCGCTGGGCCTGACGCATTGGTGCGTTGTTACTTGGGCTTTGCGGTACGATCAATCGAGTGACAAGGGGTTTGTTGCTTGTTGGACTTGACGAGGTATGGGCGCAAGCCCATGGCCTTGTCTTGACCCGATTGGTTCGTCTTAATTTTAATTTGGAATTTTCAGTTCGGAAATAATTTTAATCAATTTTAAAATTGATAATTTAAATTGTTTACTCGGATTTTAATTTTGAATATTATAATTATTATAAATTTTAATTTATACTAATTATTTTACTAAAATTAAACCTTGAATTAATTTAAATTTATTTAAATAAACTGAAAATAAATAAAATAAAATGGATTCAATTATAAATTTATATGAGCTTTAAATTTTAATTAAATTTGTATGTTTCCTGTTAGACTAGAAATACATTTTTATGTTTAAAATTAGTAAAGCATATGAATTTATTGGTTTAAGTGGGAGCAATTTTAGTCATAAACTCTTGATTAGGTCTACAAATCCTTCAAGGTTAAACAACTTGATTAGAATTAATAAGGACTGAATAATTGGTAGATTATTGGTGCCCTTGATTAATTGCTGCAAATATTTATGTGATGCATACAATGTGTTTTTACTAACCAGCTATGTGGGCCATTCATGATAATGAATGGGTGAATGTTATATATTGTATATGTAGTGTTTTGCAGGTTATGAAGTGACTAATATGGCCCAAATAGGATAGAAAATATGGTCTGCGTACCATTAATTTGAATGTAATTGGTCTAATGCACCAAATTTGTTTTTCAATTCAAATATGGTCTGCGTACCATCAAATAGTTGTAATTAGTTTAATTACAGCTTATCCTATTTGAAGAAAATGGCGCCTCCCATGGTGAAATTCAAGACGGAGTTTCCAATCCATTTTCTAGACGGACTTTGAAGTTGAAGCTTCAAGATGAAGTCGGGCCATACTAGATCACATTTATCTTATGCATGCTTTAAGTTATTTATTGCTTTTAAATATGTCTTAAATATGCATGAGATTGTGGCTTGATTATGTTGCATGATTAAGGATTTTAGTTCACTTAAAATCTAACCAACATAGTAAGAGCCTTAAGTTCCAAACTTAAAAAAATTGAGTTAAAAGGTGTCATGCCAAAATAACACTTACTTGGATATCCTTTACATCGATCTTAGTAATAGTTTTCCGCCATAGCGAGGTGTCACTTATCGATACTAAAGGGGTAAGGTACACAAATAATAGTGAGTAAAAGTTAGTTTTGGTGAAACTCAACGATATAAGTAAGGAGTCCTTTTATGTCGTGGCAAAATCGATAGGTTTACCTAATAAGTTCTTAGACGTACCTATCAACCAAGAGTAGTTTCTAGTCTATTAGCAAAAGGCTTTTGCTTACCTAAAATGTTTTAGAATTGAGTCAAAATACATAATGTGCTTAATTCTTCAATGGTTTTAGGGTCTTGGAATCATTTTATTCACACCTGCCGTAACAATAAAATCGAATAAAATTCTAAGAACTTGTTTAAATTGCATGATAGCTTTAATTTTCAAGTTATTACTCATGATAAATGTTTAGACTTTGCATGCTTCAATGTATGTTTTAATTATTGTTTATAATTAAATATCTTGCACTGCAATAAATCCTTTTAGAAAAGTAAAAGTAAATTTCCTCGATTGGTAATGAATCCAAGAACGATTCACGGAAATGAGAGAAAATGAGCAATTTAAATGTACGTTTCTTTTAGTGACTTTTATGGTTGTTTTCGAGTATCAAAATCGAATGGCGATCCGATTGGTGCTTGTGAATTCAAAATACACTGTAGTTTTGAGATCATAAAGCATTGAGTTTAAAACGCTCAGCTTTACCAATGGTTAACAACCTAATATCTTTGTCCATTTAATTCTCGAATGAGTCTAGTCCCTAGACATTCGAATAGATCGATGCTTAGAGAAGTTTAGAAGCTTCTGGTAAGATCATCTAGTTGAAACTTAATATTCAATATAAATGGTAAGAACTTTGTTGGAGTGACATTGGACATGTCTAAACAAAGTATAAAAGTCAACACTAGAGAATTCAATTCTTAAGACTATAAGAAAGGGTACAAGAAATAGGAAAACAAAGGAACAGATGAAAGGAATTTGCAATTCCGTTTCTACCTGTAAGTTTATGTTTTAAAGAAAAGTGACCTAGCAATCAAACTTCCTTGGTATCATATACCGCTTGAGGTTCTTACTTCGGTAATGACTCAAACAATGGAAGCTAGGATACACTAATGGCCTACAAGTGGGAAATGAAGCATGGCAATGCTACATTAGTTGTAGGGTCATCTGGTTTGTTTTAAGTCCTTTCAAGGCTGGAACTTAATGGCTATTTTGTTCCATAATCAGCATACCTAAAT
Organism: Spinacia oleracea; assembly: GCF_020520425.1. Lineage (NCBI taxonomy): Eukaryota > Viridiplantae > Streptophyta > Magnoliopsida > Caryophyllales > Amaranthaceae > Spinacia > Spinacia oleracea. The sequence goes on along the minus strand of NC_079490.1, from coordinate 155,179,826 downwards.
TTCTGCTTCAAACACAGAAAGACTCACATTCAGAAGAACGAAAACAATGTTTGTTTGTTTATTTGAATGAAAATGGTCACTTACAGGTTGAGTCAATATGCTTGATTAAAACAAACAACTCTTTAACAATAAAAACTTTATTAGGTTCAAATCAAACCCTTGATTTGAGTTCCACTAATCTTTGGCATTGTTGCTTAGACCATATCAACAAGTTAACATTCATAAGCTCTATTTTGATGGACTTTTGAAAGTTGATTGATTTCTAGATCAATTCAAGACAAGCTAGTCTTACTTGTTGAAAGTAACAAAAGATATGAACTATTGTTAGAACGCCTAGACAATAGAATTCAAAGCTAAAGAAAGAGATTTTATGACTTTATTATTTCACATAGATTTGAGTGAATGTTGGTTCATTTACTCGAAGTGATATAAGTTTGAATCTGTTTGGCTAGTTCAAAGATTCAGAAGTATAAAATCCACTTGGAAAGAAATCATAAAGATCTAGGATAGATCATGTTAATGATTACTTGAGACCAAAATGATCATCAATGATTGTGTGTAGTAAAATTCACAATCTAGCTCCATAAGATATGGAATATCTAAGTCGGAATGATCGAAGTCAATTAGTACTTGATTCGATCAATGATGAATCATAAAGAATTTTCCTATAATTTCTAAAACAAAATGCTCAATTACCACCAAACTAAACCAAATTCGTCAAAGCTATTCAGAAGTACTTTCAGAATATCTTTTCATAATATGTCTAAAGAGTTCCTAAACTCAGTGGGAGCTTAGTGTTTGTTATTCAACAAACTAAGGCCCAAGTATAGATATATGTTTCATTGTGATTTATTAAAATGAGACACAAGGGTATTGTTTCTACCACGAATTTTTGAGAACATAATGTTTGTTTGCTCGAAATAATGTCCTTTTGGAGATTCGTTTCCAAAATGACAAGTGGGAGAAAATAGACCTCGAAAGTCTTCGAGGCGAACAACAAACATAAACGGACATTCCGGAGGCTTTTCGAAGTTCTTCAGAAAATCCGAACACGTATTCTTTAAGGACTTTAGAAGTGGCTTTAAAGAATAGACATCTCTTAGAAGACTTTACAAGTGCTTCAAGGAGAACAGAATATTCAAAAGACTTTCAAGTGGCTATTGATATTCTATGTTTGATGTTCTATACCCAAGTAGGCATAGAGTTCAGGTCACTGGAACTATAAACATTCTTCTATTGGATAGTGAAGAAACATGGAGTTCAGGTCACTGAAGCTATGCGATTCTTCTATTAGATAGTGAAGAAACCTACAACTTGCAGTCAAACTATTATCATGTAGATTAATAAGTTTGTGACTTGTAAGAAAGCTATGACGAAACCCAGATTCCGTAAAATGGTTAGAGGCCATATATAGACTCAAATGTTTTAAATGGTTAGAGGCCATAAAACATACTCAATGTTTTGATGACAAAATTGAAATTCTGTTGATTTGCAAGAATAGTTTCACACCTATTGGTTGCAAGTTTGTTTTAAGGATAAAATCCATCAAACATGGAATTGTGTTCACACACAAAGCTAGATTAGTTGCTAAAGGTTACAAGCAAATTCACGGCGTGGATTGTGTTGAAGCCTCATGCAAAATCGTAATGCTTAAGTCTATAATTCAAGCAATGATTGCATATTGGTACATATGGCAATTGGATGACAAAACGTATTCCTCAATCAAATGTTGGAATAAAACTATGTACATGGCATGTCATAGGATTTGTGGATTCAAATAATGCTTGAAATGAATGCTAGCTTATGAAATCTAAGTACAGATTTAAGCAAGCAATTGGGAATTGGAATTGTATTTTAGTGAAGCTAATAAGTATTTTAGTTTCATAAAATGTACATGATTCTTATAGATATATAAGAAGTTTAGTGGGAGTACATAAAACTTAATTGGTCATATGTGTGTCATATCTCTCTATTGTGAAATAACATTCAAATACTAATGACTTAGATTTGAAAATTATTCATCAATGACGGACCAAGGCGAAATTTAGTGCATACTGGGTATTAAGATCCATTCACAAAGATCTTATAATATTGTTTTGGATTATGTAATGGCATTTACTAAATCAAACACGAAAGACTCCATTGGAGACATTCGACCCATATGAATAAATCTAAGTAATGAATGTTTGAACTATGTATAAGAATTTACTAAGTTAAACATCAAAGGATCTAAATGAGATTCTTCACCTATATTATATGTCAAAGAATTTAGCTGGATTTAGTATCTACTGAAACTGGATGAGCTAAAGTCACATGAATAAGAATTCAATTGGGAATTATTCTGCAAAAGATTTATCATGTATGATATAATATGAGGATCGCCAAAAATGTATCGTATGGCTTTAGGCATAACGAACATATACCAATCTCTATTGATCTAATTGAAGATCAACTAGATTGAGATCAAGAAAAACTTATGGTACTTGAAAAGGTACATAAGAATAGTTCTTGATTCAAGGAAATAAAGATATGCTAAATATTGATGCTACACGCGGAAACACTGGCAAAGGATCAAGCAAGACCCTTTGGAGTTAACCATTGGCAAGGACGAGCTATAGAGCATCGTATTTTGAAATGGCAACATGGATTGGAGACCATGAGTTGTTGCGTGGGAAATTAAATATTAATTTCTATGTTCTAAGATATAGTTGGAAAGTCTTCCACATATCTGTGGACTGCTTGGATAAGTAATTCCAAACAAAGCATCACTAGCAACCTATAAAGTTGAAGTAAAAGTACTTATTGCCTAAGAAGCAATAAAACAGGGTTGTATATGTTAAAGAGTTCTTTACTGAACTTGGGAGGATCACATGTCTGCTGACTTGATAATTCTTCATTGCAAAATGCGTAGAACCACTATCGAAGTAAGAAAGACTAGATCACATAATAAACAAACTCAAAAGATCTTATCATCATATCTCGAAGAACATTTCGATGAAAAGGATATTAAGATTGGCAAAGCATGATAACTAAACCTATGCAACAAGTGAGAGGTAACACTCACATTGTAGCATTAAAGCATAGCCTTGAATTCCATGAACTGTTTTAAAAATGGGTTTGAGGCCCATGGTTGTAAAACATTGGGGTTGAACATTTATCATATATGAAATGTATTTTCATATTCCATTTAATCTTGGTTTAGTATTAAATGATGAGTCCCTTAAATTTGACGATATATTCAAGATAGACTGTCAGGACCAGTCTTGTGACTAAGAAATGTCTATCAAGTGAACTTGAATGTCAAAAGTTGAAAATGGTCCCTGGTCGGAGTTTTCTATAAAGATGGACGCATAGAAAACGTTAGACGACTAGAATGCAAGATGACTAGTACTTCTGTTTCTTGAACTATGTGGACATGGAAATGTCGTAATCATTTGCATAGATACTTACTTTAGGAAGACTAGTATCGGACAGACCTATGAAACTTTACTGTAAGAGATGAAAATCTGTCATAAGTAAATTTCATTAAAATTATTAGACACTAAATCCTCAATACCTGAGTGATTTGAGATTACTTGTTTGAGAACTGCTTACTTTGACGTTGTCAACCGTCGCACCGTAAAAGGAGGCTATAAAAGGTAACGCTCAGGTAATCACCTATCAAACGAAGTCTAATCTCAAGATTGCAAGATTGGGATTGTCCTCCCATAAATCGGGATGAGATGCTGAAAGTTGTACAAGGCCACTAGGAGAGCTAGAAACTGTAAAATGCATGGCCGTGCTCGGATAAATCATAGGTTATGATTATCTGTTTATTTGATCAGTTGAACTCTGAAACCGAGAAACACCTTTGGACATAATAAGAATGACAACTCTTACCTTATGTTCAAGAGCAAGCATCGAGCGACAAAGGAATTAGGAAATGCACACTTGTCCCTGAGGACAAGTAGGAGACTGAAGGAAATAATGCCCTTGGTCCAAGTATGCATATAATGTGAAGTCTAATAAATGCGGTTCAGTATTAATTAACAAGTTAATAATTCAGTGAGATCAAGTGAGCTGAATGCCTAGCTAGAGGCCGCTTCAGTTCAAGTGGAATTAATAATATTAATCCACAGCTTACTCTTGACTGAACCCGTAGGATCACACAAATAGTACGTAAACGGATCAAGTATTTAATGGCATTAAATTCTCCATCTATGGATATTCGGAATCGGCGGATCTTGGTTCCAGTGGGAGCTGAGATCGTCAAAGGCAAGAAATGAATACTCCGGAAACGATGATATTGCCGGAAACGGAAATATGGATCGTATCGGAAATATAAATATTATCCAAGTCGTAGATGTTGCCGGAAACGGAAACATGGTACGTATCGGAAAATATTATCGGAAATGGAAATATTGCCGGAATCGGAAATATTGCCGGAAACGGAAATATTGTCAGAATCTGAAATATTATCGGAATCGGAAAATAATTCCGGAAACGGAAATATTAAATATTTGTTCGAAACGGAAATTAATTCCGGAATCGAAAATATTAAATATTGTTTGTATCGGAAATGAATTCCGGAATCGGGAAATTAATCGGAAGCGCATCGTACGAATTAGCATCGGACGAGCTTGCTAGACGAAGGTCCAGCACGAACCCAGGCCCGCGTCCAGCAAGCCAGCGCGCCACACGAACAGCCAAGGCCACGCCAGGCCCAGCGCAAGGCCAGGCCCAGCAGGCCGTGGCTGTGCGCGCAGCTGCGAGCAGTGGGCTGCGAGCAATGCTGCTGCGCTCGCGTGGGCTTGTAGCTCACGTGGGCCGAGCGGCCGTGTGGGCTGTGCGCGGGCATGGCCTGCACGCTTGCGGGTCATGCTCGTGTAGAGTTTGTGTTCACATACGAAACCTAAAGTGTATAGGATTTGTTTAATGATTAAATTCCTAATCCTAAAAGATAAATTAATTAAATAAGAGTTCTACTAGGATTCTAATTTAATTAATTCGTATCCTAGTAGGATTCGATTACTTATTCCATGGCCTAAAAATATGAGTTAAGGGCTCATAATTTATACAGACAATTTCAAGTATTCAAACAATAAAAAGCTAAGATTTTTAAGTAGAAAAATCAGCCATATTCTTGCCCTATTAGCCGAAAATATATAGTACCTTAGGGGAGATTCTAGTTGGTCAATCTTAAGGCGGATCCGGACGTCCTGTGGACTATCTACGGAGGGACGACACTTGGAGTCCTAAAGACTTGTTCTTGTTCGGTTCGGGCGCAGCTAGGGAGGGCACGCTACAAAGTGTATGCATCTGAATTATGCTAAATGATTATGTGTAAATAATATGTTTCCTGGCTTTATGGTTTTTCCTCATGATTTATGTTTATTCGTATGTATCATAACCTAACATGCATAGCAAGCAAGTCTGGCCAGCCCTTGCACGCAAGGCGTCAACAGCACTGATCCAAGCGCTAGGCACATCAGCGTTGGCCCATGCCCTAGGCACAGCAGTGCTGGCCCATGCGTTAGGCACAACAACGCAGGCCAGCCTTGTGGCTGCCATGTGCGCTGGCCTTGCACGCTGGCGCACTGACCAGGCAAGCTGCTTCTACGGCCCATCGAGCGATGGGCCATTGCTCGTGCGATGGGTCTTCTCTCGTTTCTTGCCTCCCATTTGTTTTCGAATTTCGGAAAATATATCCGTTTCGAACAATATTTACGTTTCCGATAATATTTCCGATTTCTACAATATTTCCGATTTCAACTATATTTTTTATTCGGGTAATATTTCCGTTTCCGGCAATATTTCCGATTCCGTCAATATTTCTATGTCCGTTATGAAGGAAATAATGCCCTTGGTCCAAGTATGCATATAATATTAAGTCTAATAAATGCGGTTCAGTATTAATTAACAAGTTAATAATTCAGTGAGATCAAGTGAGCTGAATGCCTAGCTAGAGGCCGCTTCAGTTCAAGTGGAATTAATTATATTAATCCACAGCTTACTCTTGACTGAACCCGTAGGGTCACACAAATAGTACGTAAACGGATCAAGTATTTAATGGCATTAAATACTCCATCTATGGATATCGGAATCGACGGATCTTGGTTTCAGTGGGAGCTGAGATCGTCATAAGCAAGAAATGAATACTCCGGAAACGATGATATTGCCGGAAACGGAAATATGGATCGTATCGGAAATATAAATATTATCGTAGATATTATCGCAAGTCGTAGATGTTGCCGGAAACGGAAACATGGTACGTATCGGAAAATATTATCAGGAAATATTATCGCAAGGGAGCTCGTCGCCCATGCGGTACGATGCAACGAGCAAGGGCCATGGCACACGAGCACAAGGCAGCACGCTGCCCTGTGTCGAGTGCTGTGCGCATATGGGCGAGTGGGCAAGGGCAAAGATCCAAGGCGCGAGCCATCGGGCAGTCGCGTGTGGGCAGCAAGCGAGCTGCGCTACAGCGCGCACTGCCTCGTGCAGCGAGCGCTGCCTCGCGTGCAGCGAGCGGTGCCTTGCGAGGGTGAGCAGCAGCAGACGCGACACAGCACAGAGGCTGCGCGCATCGTGGCCAGCGATGGCTGCGTGTGCGTGTGGCCTATGGCTGTGCGTTGCATGGTGATGTACGTACCTCGTGTTACGATTGTCGAATTTTAAATTTTAATTTGGGATTTTCAGTTCGAGTAATTTTAATTAATTTTAAAATTAATAATTTAAGTTATTTTCTTGGATTTTAATTTTGAATATTATAATTATTATAAATTTTAATTTATTCTAATTATTTTACTAAAATTAAAAACCTTGAATTAATTTAAATTCAACTGAAAAATAAATTAAATAAGTGGATTCAATTATAAATTTATATGAGCTTTAAATTTTAATTAAATTTGTATGTTTCCGGTTAGACTAGAAATACATTTTTATGTTTAAAATTAGTAAAGCATATGAATTTATTGGTTTGAGTGGGAGCAATTATAGTCATAAACTCTTGACTTGGTCTACAAATCATTTAAGGTTAAACAACTTGATTAGAATTAATAAGGACTGAATGATTGGTAGATTATTGGTGCCCTTAATTAATTGCTGCAAATATTTATGTGATGCATACAATGTGTTTTAACTAACAAATTATGTGGGCCATTCATGATAATGAATGGATGAATGGTATATATATATATATTGTATATGTACTGTTTTGCAGGTTATGAAGTGACTAGTATGGCCCAAATAGGATAGAAAATATGGTCTGCGTACCATTAATTTGAATGTAATTAGTCTAAAGCACCAAATTTGTTTTTCAATTCAAATATGGTCTGCGTACCATCAAATAGTTGTAATTAGTTTAATTATAGCTTATCCTACTTGAAGAAAATGGCGCATCCCACGGTGAATTCAAGACGGAGTTTCCAATCCATTTTCTAGACGGACTTTGAAGTTGAAGCTTCAAGATGAAGTCGGGCCATACTAGATCACATTTATCTTATGCATGCTTTAAGTTATTTATTGCTATTAAATATGTCTTAAATATGCATGAGATCAAAGCTTGATTATGTTGCATGATTAAGGATTTTAGTTCACTTAAAATCTAACCAACATAGTAAGAGCCTTAAGTTCCAAACTTAAAAATTGAGTTAAAAGGTGCCATGCCAAAATAACACTTACTTGGATATCCTTTACATCGATCTTAGTAATAGTTTTCCGCCATAGCGAGGTGTTACTTATCGATACTAAAGGGGTAAGGTACACAAATAATTGTGAGTACATGTTAGTTTTGGTGAAACTCAACGATATAAGTAAGGAGTCCGTTTATGTCGTGGCAAAATCGATAGGTTTACCTAATAAGTTCTTAGACGTACCTATCAACCAAGAGTAGTTTCTAGACTATTAGCAAAAGGCTTTTGCTTACCTAAAAGATTTTAGAATTGAGTCTAAATACATAATGTGCTTAATTCTTCAATGGGTTTTAGGATCTTGGAATCATTTTATTCACACCTGCCGGAACACATAACTTAAATAAAATGCTTAATGAACGTTGAATTATGCATGTATGCTAGAATTTAAGTTTATTAAGAGAAACTGTGAATGATTATTTATTTGTTTATTCTTTTTCAATTGTAGTTTTAATTATGGCAAACAACAATTCATTCAACATTCAATCAATTCTCGAAAAGGAGAAGTTGAGCGGGAAAAACTTCCTTGACTGGCAAAGGAACTTGCAAATAGTTCTTATGCAGGAAGAAAAGGAGTATGTCCTGGAAGAGGCGATGCCCGAAGCCGCAGGCGAAGGGGTCACTCAGGCAGCCCTCAATCGTTGGATTGATGCCAACAAGGATGTGAAATGTCTAATGCTTGCAACCATGAGTGCAGATCTACAGAAAACGTTCATCAACTCAGATGCTTTCACGATCTTTAGTGAGTTAAATAACATGTTCCAAGATCTGGCTCGGGTCGAAAGATTCGAGACTCATAGGCAAATTCTTGAGACCAAGCTTAAGAAAGGCGAGCCCGTAAGTCCACATGTTCTCAAAATGATTGGACTCATTGAGAATATGAGTCGGCTGGATCAGCAGTTCTCTCAGGAAATGGCTGTAGACACCATCCTCCATTCTCTTCATAACGGGTATGATCAGTTCAAGCTGAACTACAGTATGAATTGTCTGGACAAAATGCTCACTGAGCTTCACGGTATGCTGAAGATCGCTGAAAAGACGCTCAAAAGTGATAAGCAAGATGTGCTTATGGTGCGTAGGGGCAAGTTCAAGAAATCTGAAAAGAAGAGGAATGCTAAGAAAGGTGGCAAGAAGGCCAGCCCAACTAAGCAAACTGGCGCCAAGTAGAGCTGGCAAACTTGTCGTGTCGGGTTGTGTTCATGTTCGTGTCGAATATAAACGGGTTGGAAAAGTCTCAACACTAACCCGACCCATTTAATAAACGTGTCGTGTCGTGTTGACCCGTTTAACTAATCGTGTCATAATCTCTTGACACTAACCCGTTTTTTCGTGTCCGGTTCGTGTCGTGTTGTCGTGTTTGCTCGATAAAGTTGACTTTATTATAAGGTTTTTAACCGATTACATCAAATTATTGATTGATTTTTCTTAATCGGTTTAAGTCGTGTCAGTTTCGTGTTGAGAATCTCAACACTAACCTGACCCATTTAATTAAACGTGTCGTGTCGTGTTGACCCGTTTAATTAAACGGGTCGTAAAACCTTGACACTAACCCGCTTTTTTCGTATCCGGTTCGTGTCGTGTTATCGTGTCGTGTCAGATTTTGCCAGCTCTAGCGCCAAGTCTGAAAAAGAGGAAGGTCAGTCAACCCACTTCTGAATCCGAATGCTTCTACTGCAAGAAGAAGGGGAATTGGAAGAGAGATTGCTTGAAGCTAAAGGAAGATCAGAAGAACGGAATAGTCGTTCCATCTTCAGGTATTTTCGTTATAGACTGTATACTTGCTAATTCAACTTCTTGGGTATTAGATACAGGTTGTGGCTCACACTTATGTTCCAATTCACAGGGACTAAGAAGAAGTAGAAAGTTAAGCAAGGGTGAAGTCGTATTACGAGTGGGAAATGGAGCACGGATTGCTGCATTAGCTATAGGAACTTATTATTTGTCGTTGCACTCTGGGCTAGTTTTGGAACTGGAAGAGTGTTTCAATGTTCCAAGTCTTACTAAAAACATCATATCTGTTTCTTGCTTAGATGCTAAGGGATTTTCCTTTTTAATAAAAGACAATAGTTGTTCGTTTTATTTTAAAGAGATGTTTTATGGATCTGCTAGATTAGTCAATGGACTTTATTAGATCACGACAAACAAGTTTATAACATAAATACTAAAAAGGCCAAAAAGGATGATTCAGATCTCACCTGTCTGTGGCATTGTCGACTAGGCCATATTAACTTGAAACGCATTGAAAGACTTCAAAAGGAAGGAATTCTAGAACCATTTGACTTAGAGGATTATGGTAAGTGCGAATCATGTTTACTTGGCAAAATGACAAAGCAACCTTTCTCTAAAGTTGGAGAAAGAGCAACTGAACTATTGGGTTTAATCCATACAGATGTATGTGGACCAATGAGTACAAATGCTAGGGGTGGTTTCAGCTACTTTATCACTTTCACTGATGACTTCAGTAGATATGGTTATGTCTATCTAATGAAGCATAAGTCTGAATCCTTTGACAAATTCAAGTAATTTCAGAGTGAAGTAGATAATCAATTAGGCAAGAAGATTAAAGCACTGCGGTCTGATAGAGGCGGTGAATATCTGAGCTATGAATTTGATGACCATCTGAAAGAATGTGGAATTCTATCAGAATTGACTCCTCCTGGAACACCACAATTGAACGGTGTGTCGGAACGGAGGAACATAACCTTGCTAGACATGGTTAGATCAATGATGGGTCAGGCCGAACTTCAAAAATAATTTTGGGGACATGCACTAAATACAGCCGTACTCACTATAAATAGAGCTCCGTCTAAAGCTGTTGAAAAGACTCCATATGAGTTATGGTTTGGAAAGCCTCCAAAAGTGTCTTTTCTTAAGATTTGGGGATGTGAAGTATACGTCAAACGATTAATTTCAGACAAACTTCATCCAAAATCTGACAAATGTATCCTTGTGGGCTATCCAAAGGAAACAAAGGGGTATTACTTCTACAATACATCTGAGAACAAGGTGTTTGTTGCTCGAGATGGTATCTTTTTGGAAAAGAATCACATTTCCAAAATGACAAGTGGGAGAAAAGTAGACCTCAAAGAAATTCGAGTCGAACAACAAACTCTAGAGAATGCTCAAGATGACATTCAGGATGAAACTCAGAGATCTTTAGAAGTTTCTGGTGAGATTCATGGACAATCTAGAGATGTAACCCCGCGTAGATCGCAGAGATATAGATCTCAACCGGAAAGGTACTTAGGTATTTTGACGAACGAGAGCTATGATGTTCTATTACTTGAAAGTGATGAACCTGCGACTTACAAGCAAGCTATGACGAGCCCTAGCTCCAAGCAATGGCAAGAAGCCATGCAATCTGAATTAGACTCCATGTCTGAAAACCAAGTTTGGGATTTGGTCGATTTGCCAGATGGCTACCAAGCCATTGGAAGCAAATGGGTTTTCAAACTGAAAAAGGACAAGGATGGGAAACTAGAAGTTTTCAAAGCTAGATTGGTTGCAAAAGGTTACAGGCAAGTCCACGGTGTGGATTACGATGAAACCTTTTCACCAGTTGCAATGCTAAAGTCTATTCAGATAATGTTAGCAATCGCTGCATATTACGATTACGAAATATGGCAGATGGATGTCAAAACCGCTTTCTTAAATGGCGATTTAACAGAAACTGTGTTTATGACACAGCCTGAGGGTTTTGAAGATCCAAAGAATGCTAAAAAGGTATGCAAGCTAAAGAAATCAATCTACGGATTGAAGCAGGCATCCAGGAGCTGGAATATACGTTTTGATGAAGCAGTCAGTGACTTTGGTTTCATAAAGAACGCAGATGAATCTTGTGTATACAAGAAGGTCAGTGGGAGCAAAATTTCTTTTCTAGTATTATATGTCGACGACATATTACTTATCGGAAATGACATTCCTATGTTGAACTCTGTCAAGATTTGGCTTGGGAAATGTTTTTCGATGAAGGATCTAGGAGAAGCACAGTACATATTGGGAATCAAGATTTACATAGATAGATCTAAAAGGATGATTGGACTTAGTCAAAGCACTTATATCAATAAGGTGCTTGATAGGTTCAAGATGGAAGACTCCAAGCAAGGCTACCTACCCATGTCTCATGGAATAACTCTAAGCAAGACCCAGTGCCCAAAAAAACTTAATGAGCATAGACGAATGAATGGGATTCCATATGCATCATTGATTGGTTCAATAATGTATGCTATGATATTTACACGCCCGGATGTTGCGTACGCACTCAGTGCTAAGAGCAGATACCAGTCAGACCCAGGAGAGGCACATTGGACTGCTGCCAAGAATATTTTGAAGTACCTGAAAAGGCACAAAGATGACTTCCTGGTCTATGGTGGAGATGATGAATTAATTGTTAAAGAATATACGGACGCAAGTTTCCAAACCGACAAAGATGATTTCAGATCACAGTCTGGGTTTGTCTTCTGCCTCAACGGAGGAGCAGTAAGTTGGAAAAGTGCTAAGGAAAGCACCATTGCGGATTCTACAACTGAAGCGGAGAACATTGCTGCACATGAAGCAGCAAAGGAAACTATATGGCTAAGGAAGTTCATAGGAGAACTTGGTGTAGTCCCCTCCATTAAAGGACCAATAGCCCTGTATTGTGATAATAATGGAGTTATTGCACAGGCAAAGGAGCCTAGACACCAACAAAGAGTCAAGCATGTACTTCGTAGATTTCACCTTCTACGAGGGTTCGTTGAAAGAAAAGAAGTCGAGATAATCAAGATTGGAACTGATGACAACATATCAGATCCATTGACTAAACCTCTGCCGCAGGCGAAGCACAACTCGCAAACTGCAGCTATGGGAATCAAGCATATTGGAGAATGGCTTTGATGTCCTTATTTAAAGTTTTAAAGTTTTAGTTTAATACTTTGTAAAACATTATTGGTTAATCATTCACAATAAATGAATAGAATTCATCTTCCATTTAATTTGTGGTTTATTAAATGATGAGTCCCTTCAATTTGACGAAATATTCAAGATAGACTGTCGGGACCAGTCCTGTGACTAAGAAATGTCTATCAAGTGAACTTGAATGTCAAAAGTTGAAATGGTCCCTGGTCGGAGTTTTCTATAAAATTGGACGCATAGAAAACGTTAGACGACTAGAATGCAAGATGACTAGTAGTTCTGTTTCTTGAACTATGTGGACATGGCAATGTCATAATCATTTGCATAGATACTTACTTTGGGAAGACTAGTATCGGACAGACCTATGAAACTTTACTGTAAGAGATGAAAATCCGTCATAAGTAAATTTCATTAAAATTATTAGACACTAAATCCTCAATACCTGAGTGATTTGAGATTACTTGTTTGAGAACTGCTTACTTTGACGTTGACCAACCGTCGCACCGTAAAAGGAGGCTATAAAGGCAACGCTCAGGTAATCACCTATCAAACGAAGTCTAATCTCAAGATCGCAAGATTGGGATTGTCCTCCCATAAATCGGGATGAGATGCTTAAAAGTTGTACAAGGCCACTCGGAGAGCTAGAAACTGTGAAATGCATGGCCGTGCTCGGATGAATCATAGGCTATGATTATCTGTTTATTTAATCAGTTGAACTCTGAAACCGAGAAACACCTCTGGACATAATAAGGATGACAACTCTTACCTTATGTTCAAGAGCAAGCATCGAGCGACAAAGGAATTAGGTAATGCACACTTGTCCCTAAGGACAAGTGGGAGACTGAAGGAAATAATGCCCTTGGTCCAAGTATGCATATAATATTAAGTCTAATAAATGCGGTTTAGTATTAATTAACAAGTTAATAATTCAGTGAGATCAAGTGAGCTGAATGCCTAGCTAGAGGCCGCTTCGGTTCAAGTGGAATTAATAATATTAATCCACAGCTTACTCTTGACTGAACTCGTAGGGTCACACAAATAGTACGTAAACGGATCAAGTATTTAATGGCATTAAATACTCCATCTATGGATATTCGGAATCGACGGATCTTGGTTTAAGTGGGAGCTGAGATCGTCATAAGCAAGAAATGAATACTCCGGAAATGATGATATTGCCGAAAACGGAAATATGGATCGTATCGGAAATAAAAATATTATCCAAGTCGTAGATGTTGCCGGAAACGGAAACATGGTACGTATCGGAAAATATTATTGGAAATGGAAATATTGCCCGAATCGGAGATATTGCCGGAAACGAAAATATTGTCAGAATCGGAAATATTATCGGAATCGGAAAATAATTCCGGAAACGGAAATATTAAATATTTGTTCGAAACGGAAATTAATTCCGGAATCGGGAATTTAATCGGAAAGCGTATCGTACGAATTAGCATCCGACGAGGCTTGCTAGACGAAGGCCCAGCACGAGGCCAGGCCAACGCCCAGCAAGCCGCACGCCAAGTGCTCGACCAGGCCCAACCAAGAAATGGCGGGCGCGCACGAAGCCCATGGGCTGCGAGGCCGCATGCGCTGTGCGCTCGGCGTGGGCCGCAAGGCCTGCGTGCGGGCGTGCATGCGTGTACGTGTGCTCGTGTTCGTAACGAATCCTAATCCTATCGGAATTCGTGCATTGATTAAATCTTAATCCTAAAAGATTAAATTTATTATTTAGAGTTCTAATAGGATTCTAATTAATAAATCCATATCCTAGTAGGATTATAATTCCTTTCCATAAACTCTATAAATAGGTGCATAGGGTCACATATTTACATCGAGATTTGAAGTATTCAAAAGGTAAGATTTTCAAGCAAAAATCAGCCAAACACTTGCAACCCAAATAGCCGAAAATCCTAGTAACCTTAAGGGCGATTCTAGTTGGTCAAGCTTAAGGCGGAACCGGACGTGCTGTGGACTATCTACGGAGGGACGACACTTGGAGTCCTAAAGACTTGTTCTTGTTCGGTTCGGGCGCAGCTAGGGAGGGTATGCTACAAACTGTATGCATCTGAATTATGATAAATGATTATGTGTAAATAATATGTTTCCTGGCTTTATGGTTTTTCCGCATGATTTATGTTTATTCATATGTATCATAACCTAACAGTGGTATCACGAGCCTCTTATTTTTTCATGATCTAATTGCATGAACATGGTTAAATTTTACAAATTTGCAAAGAATTAAAGGGGTGATTAATTTTCGTAATTAATTGCAAATTACGTTTATTTAATTATATGTACGCAGTTTTTTGGCAGTTTCTTCGTTACTCATCCAAATCGAGTGATTTTTGTGTCAATTCGGCCGAACCCAGAATTCCCAAATTCGAAGCCTAACTATGACTTTTCGGAGGTTTTAGTTTTTCGAACGCAAAAGTTTGTAAATTTAAGATGTTAAATTAAGTATTTGATTCTTGTTGATAAATCTTGAGTTTTTGATTGACCTACTGTATATGATTAACAATTATGAATGCCTAGACTTGTTAATTATACAACCTAATTTGTAATTATGATTAATTTGTTGAAATTCGAATAATTTAGAATTGAATTGATTTTCATGATTAATTAATAATTTAATTAGTTACCAATGATTAAAATCCACCATAAAAATTGTTAATTTATGTTAAATTTTTAATTTTTATGACCTAGATTTGAATCCATGTTAATCGGAAATTCATTGATTAATAAATTTTTGATTTTTCGCCGTAAAATTATGAAATTAATATGATTTATCAATTTGTCATTAATTTTGGAAATAAAAGTTTTAATTTTTATGCAATTCGCTCATAAAACTTGCACGCACAAAGCAATGGACGCTACATGTTACCCTTAAGGGGTGTTGTATAGTGCGGGCATGCGACGACGAGCAAGGGAGCTCGTCGCCCATGCGGTACGATGCAACGAGCAAGAGCCATGGCACACGAGCACAAGGCAGCACGCTGCCTTGTGTCGAGTGCTGTGCGCATATGGGCGAGTGAGCAAGGGCGAAGATCCAAGGCGCAAGCCATCGGGCAGTCGCGTGTGGGCAGCAAGCGAGCTGCGCCACAGCGCGCACTGCCTCGCGTGCAGCGAGCGGTGCCTTGCGAGGGTGAGCTGCAGCAGACGCGACACAGCAGACGCGAGCGGTGCCTTGCGAGGGTGAGCGCTGGCTCGCGTGTAGCGAGCGGTGCCTTGCCAGGGTGCCTTGCGAGGGTGAGCAGCAGCAGACGCGACGCGACATTGGTGAACAATCCAATGTCATGCAGAATAAACCATAAATGCCAGAATCCAAATTAATTGCACTTAGTCAATTAGCATAATTTAGTATATATACTTTGTGATGTACATGTGTCTTCTCTAGATGCTCCCGAACTGAACAAGAACAAGTTAGAACGCCAAACGTCGTCCCTCCGTAGTAAGTCCACACTACGTTCGGATCCTCCTTAGATCGTACCAATTAGGATATAAAATAAGGTTTATGATTTCAGGATCTTACTTTTAGGTGATATGGAAATTATGTTGTATTGATGTGTTTAATTAATGACCATAAGCCATGTATTTATAGGAAGATAGGAAAACCGTAGAAGCCAAAACCCTAAAGTATTTTAGGCAGTTTTAGGAAAATCCCAAAACCCTAAAGCCTCTAACGCAACCGACTACTTTGCTTGCATAGCAAGCAAGTCTGGCCAGCCCTTGCACGCAAGGCGTCAACAGCACTGGTCCAAGCGCTAGGCACATCAGCGTTGGCCCATCCTCTAGGCACAGCAGTGCTGGCCCATGCGTTAGGCACAACAACACAGGACAACCTTGTGGCTGCCATGTGGCTGGCCTTGCACGCTGGCGCGCTGACCACGCAAGCTGCTGCTACGGCCCATCGAGCGATGGGCCATTGCTCGTGCGATGGCTCCTCGCTCGTTTCGTGCTTCCCATTTGTTTTCGAATTTCGGAAAATATATCCGATTCGAACAATATTTACGTTTCCGATAATATTTCCGATTTCTACAATATTTCCGATTTCTACAATATTTCCGATTTCGACTATATTTTGATTCGGGTAATATTTCCGTTTCCGGCAATATTTCCGATTCCGTCAATATTTCTATGTCCGTTAATATTTTTTCGATACGAACCATATTTCCGTTTCCGGAAAGATCTTCGACTTGGATAATATTTATATTTCCGTTATGAACCATATTTCCGTTTTCGGCAATATCTTCATTTCCGACAAATATTATTTCCTTGTCTTTTGACAGTTTGTTTAGATCCCACTGAAACCAACACCCATCATTTCCGAATATCCATAATTAGAGTATTTACTAAATATATTAATTACCTAAATACTTAATCCGTTCACGTACTATTTGCGTGACTCTGTTTAGGCTGAGTTTTTAAAAGAGGATTGTATCATGTATGATGTAATGACTCTGTTTTTGTGAAGAGGTCAAGTAAACTGAAATTAGTGGGCAACTTTGAAGGTGGAATTGAATTGGTCTTGTAGTTTGGCTAGAAAATAAGTGCGAGAGAGAGAGGGACGGAGAAATGCGCAAAATAAGTTTTTATGGAATAAAGTGGACCGAACAAAGTACTTAATTGGCTCGTATTTCCTGGAATAAGGTCACTAGCCCAATGGGAATAGGTGGGTTAGGAATTAGAAGGTTAAGAGTTTGGAATATAGCTTTTATGGCAAAATTGGGATGGAAATTGTTAACCTCGCCGGAAAAGCTCTGGGTTCGTATTTTCAAAGAAAAATATTTTAAAAACAGTTCTTTTTTCGATTGCATTCCTAAACCACATCACTCTCCAATATGGAGGGATATTTTAAAGGGTCGGTTTCTTTTAGAAAAATGTTTGATTATTGGAATAGGGGACGGAAAGTCTACCTCCCTTTGGTACCATCATTGGGTTGGGTCAGGACCGTTATATAAAATGATAAATAGGGAAATTCCAGATTCGGTTGGTCATTTGTATGTGTGTGATATTATTAAATAGGGAAAATGGAATTTAGAAAGAGTGGCCCACTTACTTCCGGACTCAGTTAAGGTTGACATCTTAGCAACTCCATTAGCAAGTATATCAAAAGGTGAAGATTTCATTAGGTGGACTAAGTCGAAGGATGGAAAGTTTAATATTAAAACCGTTTATTCCCTCCTTTTACATCCACATGATGAAGTAGTTTGTAGTCCTATTTATATTTCCTGGAAATCAATGTGGAAAATTCGAGCCCCATTTAAATATAGGATGTTATTGTGGAATTGTGTACATGAAATATTCCCAGTTGCTGCTTCTTTGTCTCAGTACATTAGCACAATTTCAGCCTAATGCTCTCGTTGCTCTTTTGCCCCAGAAACACATTTGCACTTATTTCGGGATTGTTATTTTGATGAATTGATATTTTGATGGAAAAAAATAGTAAAATGGGAGCTAGAGCAAAATGAGAAGGTGTTCTAAATTGAAATTTTAACAAGAATAATCAAATCGATGGTTTTGTTGTTAAGATTAATTTAAAGTTTTAAATAATCAAATGAAGAACATTGCTTAACGTCAATTTAGATAATTTTTGCTGGTTTTAGTTTCCTGTTAAATACATTTTTACAATTTTTTATGGTTGTAAATTACAATTTTTTTTCTTAATTTTGTGCCTATCTCAGGAGATTTTTTTTATGGTTGTAATTCTCTGTTAATTACAATTTATGGCAGTTTTTTATTAATAATAGGGGCCCCTTTTTTAGATTTGAACATAATTAGAACAGGGCCTCCAAAATGTTTAAGACAACCCTAGAATAACTTTTACTTAAAAAAAAAACTATCACAAAATGTAGTAAATAACCTTTATATTATAGGAAAATTTGTAATTATTAATCCAACTTTGTCCGATTTTCTTTAATTAAGTCTACCTATGCGATATTTCTAAATAATCCAACCTTTATGACCCAACTACTATTATTAAGCCTAACAAGTTACTAACCTGCTACAGGCGGTATTAACCCTTACGTGGCATATAACAATTATAATTTTTATTTTTATTTCCCCCCCCCCCCCTCGGCCCCTTATTTTCTTTAATTACTATTTTAATTTTCGTTCCTCTCTCCTCTGCGATTTTTTGCTTCATCTCTGCACTCCTCTCCATTATTTCTCTTCTACCTCTTCTCCACCATTGTCGATCCCTCATACCTCTCCATTCGAAGTTCATCAAAAATAATCAGCAATTGCTATGGCTGGGGTACCGCAATTGCCTGTTGGATCTGAATCTTCTTCAAATTCAAGGTTTTTTTTCTTTCTAAATTTTCAACAAGACCACAATAACCAACATCCCACAACATAAAAAAACTATATTATTGCAACAGCTCGGGTTTTTACGAACTGACCATCAAGGAAGCCCAAAATTCAAAATTTACCAAAAAAAGGAACAAAAACGCTAATGTTCGTAAGTTCACCTTCAATTGTACGATTTTGGAGACGAAATTTGAATGCGCGTGGATGAAGTCACCTATTTCCACAAGAAAATCGCTGATGATGTCATGAACCAGTACAATTGTGGTTGAAGCAACAGTAATGGAGGAGAGAGGAATTGAAACACGATACAGAGAAGAGAATGGTTAAAGGTTTTTTGAAAAAAAAAATACGAAATCCTTGTTTAGGTGGCAAGTGATGATGACGTGTCCAATATTTTAGGAGGGAAACCAACTTTAGGTTGTCAACGTTTTTACGTTGACTTTGTAGCAGGTAACCGGTCATCCAGGCTTAATAATAGTAGTTGGGTCATAAAGGTTGGATTATTTAGAAATATCGCATAGGTAGGCTTAATTAAAGA
Source organism: Spinacia oleracea (assembly GCF_020520425.1). Lineage (NCBI taxonomy): Eukaryota > Viridiplantae > Streptophyta > Magnoliopsida > Caryophyllales > Amaranthaceae > Spinacia > Spinacia oleracea. The sequence goes on along the minus strand of NC_079490.1, from coordinate 155,160,419 downwards.
AAATCGGGCAAAGGTTGGATTAATAATTACAAATTTTCCTATATTATATCGATTTAATAACTTTAAAACCGTTTAAGGTAACTTGACATCCATCTTTCACTATTTATTATTTATCTGGTGTAATTAAGCCATTATAAGTGAATAACACACGACCTAAATCCCATGCATAAAATAAATGAATTTTCACAAGGGTACGTGTTTAACGAAGAATATATGAATTGATCAAACTTGCATATTCAAAATGACGTAAGTTACAACTTGGATTACCTAAAATCGCATAATAGATCAATGTTTTACTTATTTTTACGATGTACTACATACGTAGAAAGTATATGATTACCAATCGGTGTTTATTAATACACCAAAGGTGACAACCATAGCCACCCAACCCCATAACAAAACCCTCAAAGCCGCTCTAAACCCCGGAGCTCGATCCAAAAACGCTCCGATCCAGCCAAACAGCGCGAGGATGACGCTTATGGGACCCTCAACGACTCCTAGAGTGACCTTATAGTCCTCCAATAGCAACACCACCATCAAAGGCACTATGGCTCCAACTGAAAAAGCTGAAGCTGCCGCAATAGCTGCCCCTATGGGATCCGATCTTCGATTCTCATCAGTAGTTTGATCAACGGAGATGTATTCGGCGATAGCAATGCTACAAGACCCGGCTACAAGGCCTAAGAACCCAGTGAGTATCATTGCATTCATGTCTTGACTTACTGCACCCATCCCTAACATGAGCGATGCGGTTGACACTAACCCATCGTTCATTGCCAAAACTCTTGGCTTTAGCCACTGAGTTACTTTTGAGTTGTTCGACTTCTCTTCTATGTATTCTTCTGTGTCAGGTTGGCTTATCTCATCAACGTCAATGAATACGTTCGGAGGAAATTGTTTGTGTTCCGCCATCATTTGGTAATTAATTTTAAGTGTTCAAACTACTTAAATGTATGCGACTAAGCAGGATTAGAAAGATATGAAACAAGAATATGATGAATACAAGCTTCCAAAGTAGAACTATTTATAGACCATAAGTAGGGCACTAGCTAGGGCACCTAACATTACTCAGATTGCCTAACAAGGGAGTAACTCGTAATTTATAACCTCGGCTATTAATTATTAATAGTCACATATGCTATTTTTGATGTAGAAAAAGCTTCGTTACTTTCATGTAGTAGTATGAGAGAGCTAGCTAGGATATTTCTTTTAAACTAAAATAGAATTGCGTGAATCATGCAAGGAGAAAGTATAAGACAAAATGAACGAAAGGTTCACTCCACTATTCAAGAAAGGAATTAGCTAGTGGTATGAAACTTTCATGCACGACTTGTGTTTTAGAAAAGAGAAAAAAAGGTTAGTCCTTTTGTATTTTTTTGGAGTCGTATGTTGATCGGCCACCACAAGTATTAAAAAAGCATAGTAGAATTTGATATGATAATGATGTACTCCCTCCGTCCCGGAATACTTGACCTGTTTTCCTTATCAGGTCGTCCCTTAATACTTGACCTGTTTCTAAAAATGGAAATATTCTAACAATATTATATTATTTCTCACTCCACCCCTATTCACCCACCTACCCCCTACTCCATACAAAAAATAATTAAAAATTCAACCCCTACTCTCCCCCAACCCCACCCCTTCACACATTTCCCACTAACTATATTAAAATAATACCCCACTATCAACTACTACCTATTAAATTAAATAAGTCAATTCAAGTCCCTTAAACTCTGTGCCGGTCAAACCGGGCCGAGTATTCCGGGACGGAGGGAGTAAGTAAGGTGGTTGACAATAAAGAAATATAAAAAAACAAGTTGGCATGAAAATTTGGTAATGTATAGCTGTTTGGTAATGTTGTTTATGCTGTTTGGTAATGTTCTTTATGTTGTTTGGTAAAGTATAGTTGTTTGGTAATGTTCTTTATGCTTTACTTTATTTCATTTTTTGACATGAAAATTACTACCTTATCCTTCATATATACCTCATAATATTTACAAATTTCAACTCACTTTTTCTTACTTAATTCATTTTTTTCTTACTACACCCACCCACCTTTTACACATTTCTCTTACTTTATCCATATTTTATTATATTCAACCAAATTTGTCATTTTTTTATTAATAATTGTTCAAATAGTAACTGTAAGTATCTTTATGAAACGGAGATTGTATGAACTAATGGAGATCGAAATTGTCAAAAAGCGGTTGCTATTGAGATAATATCGTAATATGAAGGCTACTCCATTAGACAATTGTAATTGTAACAGTGATATCCTGTATATTATCACTAATTATGTGAATATGCTTAACATATTAGTTGTAGATTTGTTTTTATAATATTTTCTAATTATCAACAATAGCCTTGTTATTTTAAAATTTGATATATTATCGTTGATTTTGTAATATTTTTTAAACTTCTTGTATAAATACTCCCTCAAAAACATTCATATAATTATGTTTTCTCATAACTCTATTATGAATTCATAGCCTTGATCCGTCTACATTTTTATCCGTTCGCCCTTCCATTTATTGTATGGCATCATAACCCATGTCAACCATCGTTGATAAATTGTGCACAAATAATATATTGAACCTCTCAATTGTCATGTATTGTACGTACGTAGTCATGCCTGAACTTGTTCTCGACCAATTATTTAATGACCTAATTAACCTGCCACCCATATAAATAGTGCAAAAGTCAGTTAATAGGTACTACAAATAAAGAAAAGGGAAGTTTTTCTCTGATCATTTATGAGATTGGGAGGAATATATAATTAATATTAGTACATGAATTACACTACAAGATTTTGTATCTTTAATGACAACCTAAAAACAACAGGTTAAAAATCACGTCGCAAAAGGCTTTTGCGACGGGGATAACAACCAAACAAAGACGGGAACAACCGTCGCAAATGTCTTTTACGACGGGTTAACGACCGGATTTTCCATTAATGACGGCCCCTTTTATGACGGGTTCGCGACAAAAAATCTCGTCATTTAACAACGATTATTGGCCTTTAGCGATGGGAATTCCCGTCTTTAATGGTTCAATTTCTTGTAATGTTACTCCCTCCGTCTCAGAATACTTGCACCGTGATATTTCAGTAGGAACACTAACAATAGGGGGGTGAATTGTTTAGAGGAACTTGGTAAGTTTCTTGCGGTATTTAAACGTTAAACGAATAACGATCAATAAACAAGAAGAATGTGAAAATGAGGAAATTTCTTGACACTAATCAAGAAAGAAAATCTCAACCTCTTTTATATATTGCAATGCCTTGAATTCAATACACTCTTCCATTTATTGTCATGGTATGAGTGATGATGTAATTCAGAGAATCATTGATGTTTCTGGTTTTACCAGAAGTTAGCTGCCTTTCAAGTATCTTGGTGTTCCCATTTGTGCTAAGAGAATCTCTATTGCTCAATGTGGAATGTTAGTAGACAAGATGACAGCTAGGATTAATATGTGGAGCACTAGGAATCTGTCTTATGTGGCTAGAATGCAGCTTATCAACTAAGTTTTGTTGAGCTTACATATGTATTGGGCACAAATATACATTTTACCTAAGAATGTTTTACAGGAAATCACTAAGGTCTGTAGGGCCTTTCTGTGGAGTGATCTTGCCTACAGTTCTAAGCCTAGCAATGTAGCTTGGCATAATACTTGCAGCAGTAAACAAACAGGTGGGCTAGGCTTTAGAGATGTTATGCTTTGGAACACTGCCAGCATGGGTAAATATGTATGGGCTTTAACTACCAAGCAAGACAATGTTTGGGTGAAATGGGTGACTTCTGTATATTTAAAGAATGGGGAATGGTGGGGATACCAGCCAGGCAATACTGCAAGCTAGTATTGGAAGAAGATCTTTGAAGTGAAAGAGCTACTGAAGCAAGTTTATTCTGAGAATGAGTTCAGTCATATGCCTCATTACTCAGTGAAGCAGGTGTATGAAAAATTAACAGATGATAAGCCTAAAGTCCACTAGGATAGACTAGTGTGGAATAGACTCAATAACCAAAAGCATAGATTTATTGCTTGGCTTGCAATCCAGGCAAGACTCCAAACTACAGCTAAGCTTGCAAAAATAGGGATCAGTACTTCTGCTAGTTGTCTGATCTGTGGTCAAGGTGATGAGATTCATGATCACTTATTCTTCAGGTGTACCTACAGTAACATGTGTTTGGTGGAAATGAAGAAATGGATGGGTCTGCAATGTGGTAACAAGTTGCAGTACATATTTAGAGATATTAGTCATAGTAGAAGGTCAAAGTTCAGAAAACAGGTAGTCTTTGCAGCTGTGGTTGCCCTTGTGTACCTGATCTGGAGGTGTAGGAATACAAGCTATTGGGAGCGGACTGTTCCTACTGTTAGCAGCACAATCAGTAGCATGAAACAAGTTGTAAAAAGTATAATACAAGCAGTGTTGCCTAAGAATGTTAGCAGGTCTGATAGCCAATGGTTTTTGGCTTTATAGGTTGTTTGGTGGTGTATGTTTAACTGTTGGCTAGTTAGTTTGTGCTAGTTTCTTGGTGAGATGGTCCAACCTAGTTGGTTTGTCTCTCTTGGTCCTAGTTTAGCTTGTAATCTGTGTTGAGCTTCATAATATTATTCTCACTTGCTTAGCAAAAAAAAAATAAAAAAATCAATACACTCAACAACTCGAGTTCCTCACAACAATCCACGTTGATTACTGTGCTGCTTTTTTCACACTCTCTCACTGACTTCACTTTAACTCACTCAAAGATCACTCAACCGTTAAACCCAAAACTCTAGGATCACTCAATCATTACACTCAAAACTCAAGGATCACTCAATCTTTACACCCACAACTCAAGTATCACTCAATCCTCAAACCCCCAAAAATACAAATCGAATTATGAAAACTCTACCAATTAATAAAGCTTATGTATAATAAAAGGAACTTTGAGGAACACGCTCTTTTGCAAACCAACTTATGTAAAAGATCTTAAGCTATTTTAGAGTTTATATGGATTGTCAATTGTAATTTGAGTAATGAAAACACTTCTCCTTTTACAGAGGAGCTTCCCTAGGTTAATTAGTTTCCCATGTTCCCCTCAACTGGCACTAACTGTTACTGGGAGGAGTAACATGCACGTAACTTGAGAGAAACAAGGAGACTACTTAAAACCACTTTTAACACGTTTAGTCAGAGAAAATAGTGGGAGCAGTTTTAGCAACAAGTAAAACTTTTTTCTTAGAAAACAAGGAATTTTGAAACAGATTTAACGTTTATTTTTATGAAAATTGTTTTATTTATTTTCCAAAGATTTTCCTTAATAAAACTTTATTTTATATACAATTTGTATTTTCTCAAAAAACATATATATTAAAATACACGTGTTCCTTTTGTTACATGTTATGCATAAACATTATTAAAATACTTACATAAAATCTAAACATAAACTCATATGTTGTAACTTTCATGTTTCACCTCTTGAAACTTTGCTCGAACGCTTCTCGCATTGTTCTTTCTCTAGAACATCGAGGGTCCTCATAATATATGAGGAACTCGCTTATGATCTTGCTTAGGATCTTGCTGTGAATCTTCGCCGAGGATCTCCGTTGAGGATCTCAACGTCCGTTGAGGATCTCTGTTGAGGATCACCCGCAGAGGATCTCCCGTTCAGGATCTCCGTTGAGCATCTCCCATTGAGGATCTCCCGTTTCCAACTTTTGCAAATTGATTGATTTTTCACAGTAGCTCCTTATATTGTTTGTTATTTGTTCCACATGCTTAGTTTGTCCAACTCAGGCACTCCCTAACTTAACATTGTCCATCAAAGGATCTTGGGTCCTTACAATAACACACTTAAACAATAATCAGAAAGTTTGCGTTGTCATCGTCAAACTAAGGATCAACACACCGCTTTTATTATATAGTCGTCCCGGATTACTCGCATCGTTTCTATAAACGACAAAGTTTTATTAATATTATACTTACCCATGGACCCACCTATATCCACACTCCCTAAAAAAAACCTTAAAAAGTGTGTCATTTTTCATTATCCGCTTAAAAAGTTGACACATTTTCCACTATCTATATTAAAAAAATACCCCACTATCAACTATCATCTAATTAAATAATAAGTCAATCACATTGCATTAAACTCTGTATCGGTTAACCGATTCGTATATTACGGAACAAAAGGAGTACTTTATAATTGGAGTACACTACGTAGTTGTTTAACATTAAAATAATATCGATCACAATATATACATTTACTTTATTGTATGTATTATTATAATGTGAATGTATAGCTCCAACTTTCCGAGAGTGCCCTAGTCGATTTGCTATTCACCATGCACAGAACTTATTAAGTGTGGTATATACGCGCATTGAATTGTTAGGGATCGGATGGTTGCAAATTAAAACCATAAAAGAGTAATGTTGCAATAATTAATATAATTATATATAAGACTTATCGATGTCACAACAAACCAAGAGAACGAATTAAACAATATATTGTCATGTTATGGAATACCACTGTTATAAAAGACAATTTCTCGCTAACTCGTTGCAGCAGAATTCTTACGGTTGTCCTCCAAGATTAGGACAACACTTGGCACTTACAAGACTTGGTTGAAGACCAAAATATTTTCCCAAAACCGGAAGAGTATTTGTGAGAAAAGATATAAATGTATTTGCGTTTTTGATTAAATAATAATAAATAAATAGATAAATAATAATTATAATAATTATAATAAGTTAAATTGAACTGAAATGAAATGAATACTACTGAACTAAACTGAATTTTCCTAAAATTCAACAAAAAACAATAGGGCCTTTCATTCATTACCCCCTCTTCTTTCGTTCCATTAACCCTCAACCGTCTACTTTCAGTTTTCTATTTTTTTCTATCAACTTTCTTAAGGATTGAAGAATCGTACAAAGGAAAAGTAGTTGGAACTGTGTTTTCTCTTTGTAAAATGTTTCTAGTGTAAAATAATATTTCACTGAATACGTTTTTCGCTAAACCAAATGGAGCCTAAAAGTAAATAACTCAGCAGAAGGAGTATAAGAAAAATTCATAAAGAAACCATGAAGCAATAGTCTGTAGTCTATTATTGATATTCACCATATAGCACACACTATCACTACAAGAAATTGTACCATTAACGACGGGAAATCCCGTCGCTAAAGGCCAATAATCATTGATTAACGACGGAATTTCCTGTCGCGAACCCGTCATAAAAGGGGGTCGTCATTAATTGAAAATCCCGTCGTTAACCCGTCGTAAAAGACATTTACGGCGGTTGTTCCCGTATTTATTTGGTTGTTAGCCGGTCACAAAAAGCCTTTTGCGACGAAATTTTTAACCCATCGTTATTAGGTTGTCATTAAAGATACAAATTCTTGTAGTGTATATTTTTGTTTATAATATGATTAATATCAAGCATCAACAATATAATTACGCCTTGCATGACGAATGCTGCATCCCAGAATTGATAGAGAGATCCTTCAGTACATATTTTTAAAATGAGTTATGGATGTTGTAATAATTGGGTTTTCAAGGCAAAATACTAGAATAAGAATAAGAACGAGTTTAGAAAATCGTTGCGCCGTGGTAACCAAACCACTGCCTTGAAAACGAGATTCGATGCAACCGGGGTGCACAATTGTATTCACCGATTCGTTCCCTAAGGTTTACACAACCCTCATCACACAAAGGCACTTTTGGGTGATGAGATGGAGCCACATAAACTTATGCCCAAAAGAAGAAAAGGAGAGGAGAGAAATAGATGACAAGTATGAACATTTCTTATGTTGGTTTTCCAAGAATGAAAGAATATATATATATATATATATATATATATATATATATATATATATATATATATATATATATAGTTCTGGTGAGAACCTCCCTTAAGATGAGAACTACCTTATAATGAGAACCTATGTGAACCATTAGATTTAGGTGAAACAGCGGCTGAGATCTTATCTCACAAATTAAATCACGCGCGGTTCTTTTCAATCTCCTGATTGAGCTAATGTTTTCTCTCTCTACAACCCTCACTGGCATTCGTTTCTCTCTCCTCACTCAAATTCAAACGCAATCGTGTCTCTCCTCAACCAATTTGCTTGAAATTACACTTCAAAAACCGGCAATTAGATCTTAATTTCGCGAAAACTACAAAGATTTTGAGGTAATTTTACTTAATTCTTTCGTTTTTTTAATGTCGAATTTACTCCATTTTTTTGCGATTTTTGCTTGAAATTCTGCGATTTTTGCTCAATTTCTGCCGTTTTTGCTCGAATTTCTGCCGTTTTTGCTCGAATTTATTTTTGATCAACAATTATGCTAATCGCAACCTATAATTCTGAATGTTGTGATTTTTTAGTTAATTTTGTAGAGGTTTTATTGCGCTCGAACTTCTGTGTTTTTGGAATGATTTTTTACTTGTTTTTGGTGAATTTTGGAGTTCGGATATGTGCAATTGATACAGATTAATAATCTTGTTTGCTGGTTTGATTCTATCAGTGGTTATGTTCGGTTTAGAGGGACTGCCTGCTGTATGGGTAGAGTTTCAGTTCTAGATGTTAGATGTTGCAGTCTGTACTAGGACACTATAAACGAGCTTCTGGTTCTTAAGGTAAATTAAATCTCTATTAAAGTAAACTAAATCTCAATTAAAGTAAACTAAATCATTCTTATACGTAACTAAATCTCTCATAAAGTAAACTAAATCTCACTTAAAGTAAACTAAATCGTTCTATTTCACATTGTCTCATAATGCTATTCGTTCTTGAAGTAGATCAAGGAGGATCAGAAGTAAATCAATTAGGTCAAGAAGTAAAGTAGTTGTTGCGTTAGTTCGTCTTTGATGTAGATTCCTTGATAGGCTTGCTGACTGCTGTTGTGGAGATTTTGGCTAGATTAAGTTGCTGCTTAATGAGCAGGAAATTCATGATTTACTGATCCAACCAGCAACAATATTTTCAAGTCAGAATGTTGGCCCTACTTTAACAACCTGCAACCTACAACATATTTATTTATTCATTTATTTCTCCTTAAACCAAATCTTATAGAGTACAGTTTCCGGCGACTGAACGTCTAAGGTAATTTAACCTAATTTTTGTTTACATTTTGTTTACTTCTCAGTATATTAAGTGTAATTTTGAAGCAATATTTTGTTTACTTTTGAATTTGATTGTGAGTTGATAGTCAGTTGTTGTAGAGAAGTTTTGTTGGTGTGTAAAACTGGAATTAGCTGCTTTAGAAGTTGTGTGTAGAGAAAATTTGTGTGTAAAACTGGAATTAGCTGCTTTAGAAGTTGTTGTAGAGAAAATTTGTTGGTGTTGTTCAGTTGGTGGAGTTGCTTTGTTATAATTTTGTTGCACTTAGTGATTATCTAACTCAAAAGTAAAGCAAAAACTGAAAAAAGTAAATATAAATGATCTAAAAGTAAAAAAAATATTGCTTCAAATTAATTTTGAGGCACTCAGTTCTTTATTCAAATTTGAAAATTCATGCTCAAAATATGGTATGATTTGAATCTGCAAATTGATCTCAACAAAGCTGTTATTCACTCAAGTACCAGAATTCGTTAATATTTGGCTTGAATTTGTGAATTTGTCTACAAAATGGTGCGAAGTTACAGTAGATAATGGTAAGAGTTGTGAAACCAGTCACAATCGGTTTTTTAATTTCTTCAGCTTCATTGCAAAATTATTTTAAGCTTCAGATTTTGAACTTTTATGATGCTCGAATTAGTAAACTTAATATCTCTTAAAGCAAATTAACTCTCTTTAAAAGAAAACTAAGTCAGTTAGGGGTTGCTAGATTGTAGACTTGAAGTAAACAAAAATTGTACAAAAGTAACCGTAATCTTTCTTAAAGTAAACTAATTCTCTTTAAAAGAAAACTAAATCAGTTAGGCGGTGCTACATTATAGACTTTAAGTAAATAACAATTATAGAAAAGTAAACTTAATCTTTCATAAATTAAACTAGTTCTCTTTATAAGTAGCTGAAAATGTTAAGAAGTAATTCAAAAAAATCTAAAAAGTAAATAATATAAACTCAAAAGTAAATAACGTAAACTCAAAAGTAATAAAATCGTACTAGCATGGTCTCCACTGACTTATTGGATGTTGGTTTCTTTATTCAGCAGAAATTGCATGATGCTTTTGACATTAGTTGACTTAGGTTGATTGTCTCGCTGGTCAGTTTTGGTGGTTCTGTTCTGCGTGCATTGACGCTGCTGATTTGTTGCAGTCGGTTTTAGTAAAGATGCTTTAGAGTTGTCAGAGGCAAAACACATGGTCACTGTGTAGAAAGGAAAATCTAATTTTACTTTGTCTGATGTTGCTTTCAGATTTAAATCATGAGAATGATGATTTGGGTATGGATGATGACTGGTTTAAAGATGGCCAGGATTCCTCAGAACATATTCTTTGCCAGATCGTATAGTTAAATGTCAAGTTCAGAGACTTAGAAGCCATCTTAACATGGTGATGTTAACAAATGGTGTGAAGCTCTCGTCCTCAGGAAATCTGAATCGTCTGCAATGCACCAACTCAACACACAGTAATATGGAAGGGAAAACTCAAAAAATAGAGAGAAGAATGATTTGATTCACAACACAAGAACATATACAAATCTCCAAGGTAGAAGCTTGAGGCTACAAGTCTCTTTTCTTAATACAAAACACAATGTCATTCTCTTTCCTCTCTTTTACTATTTATACTCTAGGTTTGGCCAGCACACTGCCATGTAATTAATGCTGCTCTCTGCTTCTTTGTCTTCTAGTTGGCTAAGGGCCATCTCCACTCCCTTCTGTGTTGTGTGTTGTGGCTGTTGTGGTCTGCTGCTGCCTTTTGCGTCTCCTGTAGACCAGAATAAGTGGGTCAGTAGGGTGGTCCATTACATCTTCTCCTGCCTTATGATGCTCAGGCAAGTGCTTCTCAAAAGTCAAAACCTTGCTTTGTCAACTGGTAATGGGGACAGTATGTCTATTGGTGCCATTGATATGCCTCATGACTTAGAGGACCTTTAAATTGGTGATCTGGACTTTCCTGATAGCTTGGAGTAAGTTTATGGAGACGGTACTCAGATTTGTTACATAATAGAAAGCAAATAAAATTACTTTCTGGTGCAGATGTTTCAATACATCAGCTACAGATATTAAAGAGTCAGCTGAAAGTGTAAGTCTTTTCTCATAATTGTCTTGTGCGTACAAAATTGTTCTTACTAAAAAGATCACATGTATGTAACTTAAGTTGTATTGGTCTCTCTATTCTCTTTAGTTCTTTCCATGTTGCAAGTTGTTGATGTTGCAAGTTGCTAGTCAGGTAGGGGTTTTAGTTATCTGACTCCAAAGTAAAGCAAAAACTGGAAAAGGTAAATAGAATTTATCCTAAAGTGAACAATTTATGGACAAGTTCTGGTTGGTGCGGTATTTTGTTACTAGATGTGCTTAACTGCTTAAACCTATTAGCTCAAATGGTAGAGCACTATGCAGATGCATAGGAGATGTAGGTTCGATTCCTACATAGGTTGTCTCTAAAAGTAATTTTTTTTTAGAAAAATCTCTAAAGTAAATACAAGGATTTTCAAAGTAAATAAAAAAGACTCAAAAGTAAATTATAATAAATCAAAAGTAACTCGAAATATTTCTAAAGTACATGTACAATTAGTAAACATTAAACCTAATTGTTGAATAGCTTTGAAATGTTTGCTATAATTTTTCATGCCTGAAGTATTGTCAACTGTGTGGAATATTTAGTAAGTAGAGTTGTTCGAAAAGTAAATGGAATTGTTCGAGATGTATATGGAATTGTTCGAAAAGTAAACTATGAATATTGGAGTGTAGGGCGGTCAAAGTAAAGGTTTTCAAAGTAAAAGTAAATAAAGGAAATTCAAAAGTAAACGAACCTACGTGGGATTCGAACCCACATCCTTTGTGCATTTGCACAATGCTCTACCGATTGAGCTAGTAGGCTAGTGTTTTCAAAATTAAAATCCTTGATTACTTCTGAAAATTAGCTCACTTGACGTAGACTTGACGTTTTAGAGCCCTTCGTGAGTAAACAATTCACTTGATTTTATCGAGTTATAGCTTTATTAACAACGTTGCGCAACAAAATCAATACAACTAGTTTAAAAAGGGTTGTTGCTTGTAACAAAAACATTGAATCTCTTTACAATAAATGTAAACAAGGCAAAAGTAAACTAAAGTAGACTAAATTTCTGCAAAAGTAAACTAAATTTCTGCAAAAGTAAACTAAATTCCTTAGGGTGCCGTGGCTGATTTTTAAGAACAGGCAAGAAGATACTTGGGTACAATTTCAATGTGCTTGTAGTCCTTACTTTCTCAGCAACTTTCTCTAAGAAAGCATGAGCCCATATCTTACACTGAAGATAATCCCAGGAGAAGATTGGAGCTTCCAAAAATTGTCACTAAAGCTTGTTACACCCCCCCCTTAACATATCTGATTTAGCTACTATCATCGTAACCACAGCTAAGGATAAAAGAATATGATACAATAAGCAACCTGAAACAGGCATGAAGTGCTCACGGCCAGGATCTAGCCTAAAGTCACGGACCATGGACTTGAACTAAGAGAGAGCAAGATCAAATAGCCAGTGTGAGCACAAGCTGATATAACAACCACAAAGGCTACCTTCTCAGGCCTCAGTCCTTCAACCAACATATCCTGATACAACTGAACCGTGTCTATATAATGCCAAATCTCCTGGTCGACCATATCCAAGGGAGTTATCGAAAAGTGCAAGGCTAGAAAGACTCATCAACTTGTGTAGAGAAGGACATGTCCTTGCGGCTTGTTCTCATTTAACTGCAGAATGTTTAGATTTGAGGCATTGGTTATTGAAGACGGAATATGTCCAGTGAAACGATTCATGCCTAAAGCTAACCACTGAAGACGCGGCAGAGTATTGCCTAAATCTGCAGGAAGGTTTCCTTCTAAGTGATTATGTGCTAAAGATAATGTCGTCAGTAACATTATACTCTCACTCCATAAAATTTATTATCTTCAACAGACAAATAATTCATGTTCTTTAGTTTTCCTAAGCTACCTGAGAGCATACCGAAAGAGTTATTACCGCTGACGGTGAATTTATAAATTTCCAAGTGATGCAGGAATGTTTCCTATCAAGTTGTTATGCGACAAAGAAAGAAGTTGCAATTGTGATAGAGAACCAACTGAGGGTGGAATTTCTCCTAACAAGTTATTATGTACTAGATTTATGCCAATAGACTATAACACTAGATATATTCGATGGAATTTCCCCTTGAACAGAGTTGTTAAACAACCAGAGTGTCCATAACCTGTGCAAATGACCAATTTCAGGGGGGATTGTACCATAGAAACTGTTATTTTTAAGAAGCAGCTACATGAGGAAGCGTAAATTTCCAATATGGGGTGAGAGTATACCTGTGTTGGAGGAATGCAGATCAAGTATCTAAGACTCGCTCGTACTTACGGCCACAAGTAACACCATACCACTTGTGAGAAAACATTGAAGTAAACTTCCTCGAGTAGAAAATCCAGAGAAAAGATTCAAGATTCAAAGAAACAAGGTAATTTATCTTCACCAAAACAAGAAAAAAATCAAATTCAATCAATAATTCGAAAAAATAGGTCAGTCAAACTAACACACTTGAACCAATTGAATAAAAATAATCAACCAAATTACAAATTTGTTCAAATGGAAAATCAAACCAGTGAAACAAAGAATTTTTGAAACCCTAAATTCAACTATTAAAATCGCAAAAACAGTTGAATAAATCAAACAAATTTCATGCCCTTATTATAGGAATCAAATAGCGAAAAATGATACAAAATCGAAAAATTGATTACATACCTGATGAATTGAAAGAGCGTAAATCGCAAAGATACCTAGCAAATTGAGGATCGGAGATGAACAAACCCCAATTGGGTTGAGGGGATTTGCAGGAGGAGAGAGAAAACGGGGGGAAGAGAGAGAAACGAAAACTAAAAATCGGGTTGAGGTGGAGAGGTCATTCAACAATTGGATATTACTATCGGAATTTTCATGAAATGCCCCCGAGTTTTCAGAAAATTCACCAAATATCCTCAAGTTTCAATAATACATAAAAATACCCCTATTTTAAAACTTAATACACCAAATACCCCTATGACGTCATCAACCCTAATTAACCCAATTAACCCACCCATTAACCCATTTTTTACAAATTAATCTACTAAACTCCTGATTAACCACTTTTTCTTTTTCTTTTTTCAATCTCCCCCCACCAATTTCTTTTTCCAGGAATCCCCAATCACTCACCTCTTTCCCCATTCGACCGTCATCGGTGATTGAAATCCCAGAACTAGGAAACCACCGCTATTCATCAGACTCCGACGACTCTAGGGCTCATTACCGTCTCCGGATTTCAATCACCGATTCCCCCGACATATTATGGCCATCTTATGGTCGGTATTCCCCGGAGCTTCACCTATTCGATTTCATGGATGCAGTACATCTTATGGCCGGTTCTCCGGAGCTTCACAAGGAATTGAGGTAATAATGGCATGGCGTTCTAACAATACATGACTGATTCATCAAAACTCCAATGTCCATCATTTTAACCAAGCAACAACAATTTTTCAGCATTAAACCAGTAAATTTCGCGTCTAACATTCAACACAATGAACACATACATAAAATCTCACACTTCCAATACTTATTCAACCAAATGTATTTAAAAATAACAAAAAGAATAGACCTTTTGAGGAGAATCATTATCAATTTATCAGGCTCAATGATTTCGCCTTCTAACTCAACATCAGACTCAACAATTTCATCCTCCTCCTCTTCTTCTTCCTCTACTTCTTCAACATGTGGCTTCACATCCTCATCACTCGTCGCTGCCCTGATTCCCCCGACAGAAGAAGAAACAGCCAAAGAAGTTGTAGCCCTATGCGTAGGCGGAGGCAGAAAAGGTGGGGGAAGAAGGTGGTCGTGACTTGAGGAGAGAGAAATCGAATCCAACGCCCAATTGATCGACAGCGTTGTCTAGTGAATTCAATTGATCAGCAAATTCCGGTGAATTCAATTGGAATTTAATACGGAGTAAACAGAATCAAAGATTAAAAGGTAATAAATCATACACAAATGGAAATATCCAGAATCCAATCTTTAATTTGTAGGAAAAAAAACCCACTAAATTAATACTTAAAATTACCCAAAAGCAAATTAATTAAACGAATTAGGAAGAAAGCTTCTCCACCGGTCAGTCGAAGAAATTCAATTTGAATTACTGCCATATATCAAGCACAGGCGGGGAAGTAGTGATTAGAAGGCGGTGGTGGATAGTTGGTGGGTGGTGGTAGCGGTGGTGCGGGGCGGTGGTGGTAGAGGCTAGGTCGTTGGGAAGAGGAGAGAGAAAATGGAGCATCCCTAATTCCCTATATCCACCATTAACGGATAGGTTAATTAGGTTTGTTAATTGGTGGGTTGATTAGGGATGTTAAGTAGGGATTAAGTGGGTTCATTAGATGTTAATTGGTTGATTATATGATTGATGACGTCATTAAAGATATTTAGTGTATTAAGTTTTGAAATAGGGGTATTTGGTGTATTAAGTTTTGAAATAAGGGCATTTTTATGTATTATTGAAACTTGAGGACATTTGGTGAATTTTCTGAAAACTCGGGGGCATTTCATGAAAAATATACCCTTACTTTTTTATTTCTTCGGGTGAGTTGTTGATTGTTGGATTATATTGATCGAGGGCTGAGATTAGTTCTCAGTTCTCATCTTAAAGGGTGGTTCTCACCAGATCCCAATTCTATATATATATATATATATATATATATATATATATATATATATATATATATATATATATATATATATATATATATATATATATATATATATATATAATATTCCAATCAAGAAGAGAAGGAAGTTTTAAGGTTTTGGGAAAACCAACCACCAAATGAAGTCCAAAGATCTAAAGAGATCAATGACCATAAAGAATAATAAAATCACTCATAATCATGAGAGATTTAATTATCTCCATAAACATGGAGAATAACCAGAAAGAATAATTCATCAAAATCAGTAAAAGGGAGGTTACATATGACTTAGTGGAGGAATCAAAACAACCCAAGGAAGCCAAAGGATTCAAAGGAATCCAATGACCATCATCAATAGACTTAAGTATGATTATGAAGAGTTTAATAACCTCCTTAATCAAGGGGATCATCAAACAACTTAACTCAACATAATTGGAACAATTAAGTCACTCAAAATATCAACAAAAAGGTTGTTTACAAAAGGAATCACGAGGAACCAAATCCAACGTCCAAAAGACGTCTTTTTGCACCGCCCGATCCACCGCCCGATCGGGCCACAACCGCCCGATCGGGCAAATTACTCGCCCATTTTTCCTTTGAACGCGTGCCCCATCAGGCACAAACCGCCCGATGACCATCGGGCGGACTTCTTTTTCGAGCTTTACTTCCAACAATGGATTGGTGAGTGAGGAAAGCACGTAAATTGGGTAAAGTATGCTAAAAGATGCATATTTTAACCAAAGGAGTGTGCCATACACACGAAGGCATCCAGCACCCGTTAACTATTATCCCACTCAAATTCGTATACCTCACTATACTCTTGTTTAATTTGCTACCAATTGTCTAAGTGCAATTACATAATTTACAACAGTGACAACAGTCAAAATAGATGATAGTGGATTGGTGGCCGAGCCAAGCGATCCTAAGCTACATGATGTGCGTTAGAGCAACCCTAATGGTTATAAAATGGACCTGCTCATAAAAATAAAATAAAAAAAAAAAAAAAAACATGTGAGCAGGTAACCAACGGTACAACAATGACATAAACAGTTGTTAAAACTTTGTAGCTATTTTGGGCTACGTAGCTCAAAAAAATATAGCTCAAATAAATAGATTATATAAATTAAATATTTTAGGGAGCTACAAGTATTGTAGCCCACCAATGTGATAATTTGTAGTTTTAATCAATTATAGTTAAAAATCTGATGTGTCAAACTTAGCCACAATATCTTGTAGTTCACCATTGAAGTTGCTCTTAGTAGTTAGCAACCTAGGCCAACGGCCAACCAGTGGCGTATTCTGAATTGGTCACATAGCATGTGCAAATTATTACGACAAAAACTAATGGTTGTTTTTTATACTCAAAAAGTAACATATTTACTTCATTTATTACTTACTTTTTAATTAAAATTTTAATATAACTATCTCAAGAGAGACAATTAACAATAAAAAAACATTAGAGATGCATTATTACAGAGTATAGGTTAAAGATAGGAAATTAAACAGTATAAAATAAAATAAAATAAAATAAAATAAAAAGCACTAAGTACTCCGTAGCATTTATGCAGAGTCGAATAGCAGTATCTTCAAAGTTAAAACGATCAGCAAAAAGAAACAAGAAACAGTTTATGCTTAGTATATATAGCTGGCCACAGGTTTCCAACGTAGGGTCCAATATGTATTGATACTGTAGGAACATATAGATGCATAAAGCGGAATTTCAGGAAACAATTTCCTAACATCTATCACAGAATCACATGCATAACAATAATATAGATCAGATTAAGTCGAAAGAATAATCACCTTTGTAGCGTGTTCTCCCGTTCGTATGCAAGCTTCAAAGATCTTAGAGCCCCACTTGTTGCTCCTCTACTTAGTCCACAAGCACCAATTGAATCCCACGTATGCTAGTACGGAAGAGAACGATCACGATCAATCTCTTGCTTTGTTTGGGAAGAACGGTGTTTCAGAGAAATAGAATTAGGGTTTTTGTGTTTTCCTTTTTGTCAGATATTGAATGAACGTAATTTCTAAATCCCTGACATTATAACTATTATAATGTGAGAGTTTTAGGTTAACACAAAACCAAAGCCCAACATTCTTTCCCTTAATAGACCGGTTGCCATCGGGCCTTTTGGGCCCATTCCAATTAGTGCTTATATGTGTGACCTTATAGGATTAATATATTTTAGTTGTAGGTCCAATCAATATTGTCCTACTAATCACATTTATTCTCTAGCAAGCAAATATGATTACTAAAAAAATTAACTTATCATCTTCATAATTAATTCCTATTTATATTTAGTAATTGCCGGAAATGTCTAAGGACATAATTCCTTCAATCTCCCACTTGTCCGAAGACAAGAACGCAATGCTAAATTCCTTAAGTCTCTTAATGCCAAAATTTGATAACACACTGTTATTCTCAAATTCTAGTTTCTTGATCGCCGAGTTCGAACTGTTCAAATAAAGATTAACATTTTAATCCCATTTCGCATGGCCATGCAATTTTTCAGTTCTCGCTCATCAAGAGGCCCAGACACCATTCCTATCAAATAGGAGGACTTATTCACTCTTGTATGACCATAACTCCCACTCAATTCTTAGCCCACCTGATCACTGCTTTTATAACCTCCTTTTACGGCGCGGCGTTTAACAGAGTCAAGGTTAAACTAATTGTCTCATGGTTATTAAGACATACTCATGTCTAAGGAATCCACTAAATATAGAATTTTGATTCTACTTTTAGAATCTAGTTAGGTCAAGTCTCAATGCATCAAGTATACATCCATATAATCAATTAGACATCCCTATGTCTCCATAGCCCATGGAACTGCACTATCAATTAATTACATGCTAGTCTTCTCATAAATCACTTATGTCCAATTTAGTGATTCAGACTAGGGACTTAATAAGTTGTGATTTCAGTTCACTTTATAGGGTTCCATTATCAAAACGTTTTCGATAATCCTATTTGAAAACACAAGTTATTTGGACATTTTATTTAATACTAAACCAAACAATTAAATAAGAATGAACTTTTATTGATAAACATTCAAAGCATAATAAATGTCTTTACAATTGTAAACATAAAGTAAACAAACTAAAGCCATTCTCCCATATGCCTAAGCCCCATAGACCTAGTATGACTCTCATGCTTAGGTTGAGCAAGCGGTTTAGTCAGAGGATCAGCCACGTTATCCTCAGTATGAACCTTGCTTACTTTCACATCCCCTCTTTCAACAATCTCTCGAATAAGATGGAATCTCCTGAGCACATGTTTGGATTTTTGGTGCGATCTGGGTTCCTTGGACTGAGAAATGGCACCATTGTTGTCACAATATAACTCAATGCCATTTTCAATGCTAGGAACTACACCAAGTTCACTAATGAACTTTTTGATCCAAACAGCTTCTTTTGCTGCATCACTTGCTGCAATATACTCAGCCTCTGTTGTAGAATCTGCGATGGTACTCTGCTTAGAACTCTTCCAGCTCACAGCCCCTCCATTTAGACAAAATATGAAACCAGATTGTGATCGGAAATCATCTTTGTCCCTTTGGAAGCTTGCATCGGTGTATCCAGTGGCAACCAACTCATTATCTCCACCATAGACCAAGAAATCATCCTTAGTCCTTCTTAAGTATTTAAGGATATTCTTTGCTGCCATCCAGTGCGCCTCTCCTGGGTTTGACTGGTATCTTCTGCACATACTCAAAGCATATGCAACATCCGGTCGAGTGCATACCATGGCATACATAATGGACCCTACTGCAGAGGCATAAGGAACATTACTCATGCGCTTGACCTCATCAGGTGTCGAAGGACACTGAATCTTGCCAAGTGAAATGCCATGTTGCATGGGAATGAAACCTCTTTTGGAGTTTTCCAGCTTGAACCTTGCAAGAACCTTATCAATATAAGTCTCTTGGCTAAGTCCAATCAGCCTTTTGGATATATCTCTATGGATCCTTATTCCCAAGATGTATTCAGCTTCTCCTAGGTCTTTCATGGAAAAACAACTTTTAAGCCATTCCTTGACTAACTCAAGCATGGTCTTGTCGTTTCCTATGAGAAGTATGTCATCCACATAAAAGACTAGGAAAGAAATACTACTCCCACTCAACTTCTTGTATATACAAGATTCCTCTTCATTTCTGAGGAAGCCAAAAGATTTGACTGCCTCATCAAATCTGAGGTTCCAACTCCGGGATGCTTGCTTAAGCCCATAAATGGACTTCTTAAGCTTTTAAACTTTTCTTGGACTGTTTGGATCTTCAAAACCTTGTGGTTGTGTCATGTACACATCCTCTTTCAAGAACCCATTCAAGAAAGCGGTTTTGACGTCCATCTGCCAGATCTCATAGTCATGAAAGGCAGCAATCGCAAGAATTATCCTAATGGATTTCAGCATGGCTACTGGTGAGAAGGTTTCATCATAGTCAATACCATGAATTTGTCTAAAACCTTTTGCCACTAGTCTTGCCTTAAAGACATCAATGTTTCCATCTTTGTCCTTTTTCAGTTTGAAAATCCATTTGCAACCTATGGGTTTAACCCCATCAGGCAAAGCAACCAAGTCCCATACTTGATTTTCAAACATCGAATCCATTTCGGATCTCATGGATTCAACCCATTTCTCGGAGTCTTGACTCGTCAAAGCATTTGTGTAGCTAGTAGGTTCCTCATGTTCTAAAATCTCTATTTCAGAACTTTCAGTCAAAAGGAAATCAATATATCTCTTTGACGGAATGACGGTCCTACTAGACCTACGTTGGGGAACAACAGGAGAAGTTTCCACCTCATTAGGTTGAGGGACTTCGCATGGATTATCTCCAAGTGGGACGGTAGAAGGCGCATGAATGGAATGCACCGCCTCCTGAGCATTTTCATGCTGGGTCGTCTCTGACGAGGTGTGAACCTCATCCATTTGTTGCTCATCTCGAATTTCTTCGAGATATACATTACTCCCACTTGTTTTTCTGGAAATAAACTCCTTTTCCAGAAGACACCATCGCGAGCAACAAACACTTTGTTTTCGCTTTGGTTGTAGAAGTAGTATCCCTTAGTCTGTTTTGGGTAACCCACAAAAAGACACTTATCGGACTTGGGTGAAAGCTTATCAGAAAGTAAACGTTTTACATAAACTTCACAACCCCATGTCCTTAGAAAAGACAATTTTGGAACTTTTCCAGTCCACATCTCATATGGTGTCTTTTCTACTGCTTTAGACGGAGCTCTGTTGAGTGTGAATGCCGCTGTTTCAAGCGCAAATCCCCAAAATGAGGCAGGAAGGTTAGCAAGACTCATCATGGACCGAACCATATCTAATAGAGTTCGGTTCCTTCTTTCGGAAACCCCATTCTATTGTGGTATCCCTGGTGGAGTCAATTGCGAAAGTATTCCACAATCTTTCAAATGATCACCAAACTCTTGAGATAAATATTCACCACCACGATCGGATCGCAACGCTTTAATTTTCTTTCCAAGTTGGCTTTGTACTTCATTTTGGAATTCCTTGAACTTTTCAAAGGATTCCGACTTATGCCGCATGAGGTAAACATATCCAAATCTGCTCACATCATCAGTAAAAGTAATGAAATACCCGTACCCTCCCCTAGCCAAAGTACTCATAGGTCCGCACACATCAGTATGTATGAGGGCTAAAAGATCATTGGCCCTTTCACTTGAGCCTGTGAAAGGAGACTTTGTCATTTTCCCCATTAAGCAAAACTCACATACTTCAAATGATTCAAAATCAAATGATTTGAGAATTCCATCCTTATGAAGTTTCTCTATGCGCTTTGAGCTTATGTGGCCTAATCGACAATGCCATAGGTAAGTAGGGTTCAAATCATTTGGTTTGTGTTTCTTGTTTTCTATGTGATAGATATGGTTTTGTAAGTCTAGTACATACAAACCATTTGATAATTTAGCAGAGACATAGAACATACCATTCAAATATGCTGAACAACAATTATTCATAATTTGAAATGAAAAACCTTCCGAATCCAAAATCGGAATAGAAATTATGTTCTTGGTAATAACTGGAACGTAATAACAATTATAAAGTTCTAATATTAAACCAGAAGGCAAGCGTAAACTATAATCTCCTACAGCTAAAGCAGCAACTCTTGCTCCATTGCCTACTCGGAGATCCACCTCGCCTTTGCTCAAGCTCCTACTTCTTTTTAGTCCCTGCACATTACCAATAATGTGAGATCCACAAGCGGTATCAAATACCCAAGAAGCAGTTGTAGCTAAATTAACTTCTATGACATAGATACCTGAAATTGAAGCACCAGTCTTCTTTTCCTCCAGATACTTGGGGCAGTTCCTCTTCCAATGACCAATCTTGTGGCAGTGGTAGCACTCATGTTGAGCAGCTACCTTAGCCTTTGGAGTGGCCTTTGGCTTGGTTGAAGAGTTCTCATTGGCAACTACCTTGCCCTTGTTCTTCTTCATGGGAGCCCCTTTCTTCTTGAACTGCTTACCTTTACTAACCATTAGAACATCCTTATGTTTAGGTTTACTTGGTAAGTTTCTCTCAGCCTGAATTAGTGAACCATGCAACTCTTGCAGGGTAGCCTCCCCTCCTTGCATGTAGAAGTTCAACTTAAAGTTATGAAAATCTTCAGGCAAGGATCTGATGACTATGTCAGTTGCCAGGTCCTTAGGATAAGGGAAGCCCAATTTCTCCATGGTCTGAAAATGTCCAATCAAATCGAACACATGCGGACCAACGGGCTTCCCTTCTTCCAACTTGGAATCCAGAAGTTTGCAGTTTGCTTCAAATCTCTCCAATCTAGCATTTTTCTGAAACAAAGTTTTCAGTTGCTGGATTATGCTGTAGGCATCCAGACCATCAAAACGTTTTTGATACTCTGGTTCCATGCAAGCAAGCATCAAGCATGTTACTTGCAAGGAGTTATCCTCTAGAGTTTGTCTAGCTCGCCTTTGAGCTGCAGTAGCATTTTCTGGCAGGGGTTCAGGGAGAGGATTGTCAAGAACACTTTCTTTTCCTTCCGCTCTGAGAACAATTCTCACAGCCATTTGCCATTGTAGGAAGTTGGTAGCATTCAGTTTGTCTTTTTCAATTAGAGGGCGCAAGTTAAAAGTAGAGTTGTTTGCACCAGACATGATAACTACAATAAAAAGTAAAGCAAGAGTCAATATAATGTTTATCAAAAGTAGCAATTAAACAAATTCAATTCACTACTACCCTTTATTCAAAATTAGAAGTCCCCATTGAATAAAGAATTAACCAAGATCCCCTCCCACTACAACCAAACGGACTTTGGCCCTGCTACTTTAATTTATAGTATTCGAGGTAAGTAAATATTTTACTAATTATAACTAATTATAACTCTTGGTACACAGGTTAACAACTCTTTGTATTTTCCTATCTCTTAGCTTCAAAACCCAAAACTTTGTCTTTTGATAGTTTTGTTGAGTTAAACCAAACATTAACATGTAAGTTTCAAAAAACCTACCCTACTATCCCTAGAATTATAAGCAACACCCTGCTTTGGCAGAACCTATTACTCATGATCTAAGGCTTTATAGGTGTTGTATGGAAAAGCACTTAAACTCAATATTATTTTTTTGGGACCTAAGTTTACTATGTTGGTTAATTAAAAGTGAACACATCGCTTTAAATAACCACATACATAAACTCAATAAGCATTTTAAGGCAATATAAAATACATAAAAATTAAATGTGATCCTAGTATGGCCCCTAAAAAATAAGCTCAAATCTTCTTGGGTTCCTGTTCATCTTTCTTGGATCTCCATCCTTGAATTTTTTATTGAACCTTCTTACTTCATCAAGCTCATAATACGAACTTTATAATCAATTTAAACTTTTAAATTAAATTACAACAATACAGAACGATGAGCAGATCGTATTTCAAAATTTACAAGAATACAAAACGATACGCAGATCGTATTTTCTATCCTATTTTGGGCCATACTAGTCACTTGCTTGTAACAAAATATCATAATATTCCATACACGCATATAATATTAAAATATATTAGACACAAATTATTTACTTATTAACTATTAATAAGTAAATAACATTTTCAAAATAATTATAAAAACTTAAACCATTTAAGTTTAACATTATTTAAGAAACCTTATTATTTTAATTCAATTACTATTTAAATATGGCAATAATCTCATTATTCAAGAATTTGCATTTAATAGAAACTTATTAATAATGCTCAACTTAGAAAATCTTATTTTCCAAAATTACCAAAATAAAATTATTTTAACTTTAGAAAAACTAAATTAAAATAAACTCTTCCAATTTGGACTTTTTTAGGAAATCAGTTTCTCCTTTTAAGTGCACGTGAAACTGAGGTATGATAATTTCCTTCTTTTTTTTTTTTTAAATAATGAGAACAAGCAGCAGGCACCTATACCAACCCCCTGCCTCGCCGTGAAGCACAGAAAACCGAACCCACACGCCGGCCAGCAGCCACCAGGACCGCCGGCCAGCCACCAATAATCCCAGCCACGCTGGTCGACCCAGCCACCAGACGAAGCCGGCAGCAAGGCCAACCAACGCCAGTCGCGGTGGTGGATGCAGCGAGACAACAGCCTCCTGCGCTGCGACTGCCACACCACCCCTGACTCCGGGAACGCCGCCCCTTCTGCCACCCTAATCGCCCTCCATCGTGGCTTCACCGTTGCAGGTGGGGCCACCCAGCCATGGTGGGTTGTTTTATTTGTAAATTTGTGTAACAATTACCCAAATTTAATTAATCTTTATCCAACTTTTGTTTAATGATTAACAAATTTTAATTAGGTGTGATAATCCGAAAATTATGGCAGAAATTTTGAATAAAATAACAAACCTTGAACTGAATTTTAGGGTTGTTAGAATCAGATTTCAATTTATAATCTTTATTAAAATTAAATCTAATAAGAATTCAAGATTTAGGGCATAATTATTTCATTTTATTCAAATAATTCAGAAAAATAACAATTATAATCCGAAAAATTCGAATTAAATTATTAGGAGGTTCTATTGAATTTTCTTAACAAATAAAATCAAAATTTTTAATTGTTATCCTTAAATTTTATGATTAATCGAATTAAACATAAAAATTAACCAAATTCAATAATTAATATACAAAAATTCCGAAAATTAGTTAAAAAATTACCAAAAAATTTCGGCTGTTGTATAAAAATTAGGGGATAATCAGTAGATTTATTTAACAAATTAAAAATCAAATCTTTAATTGTTAACAAATTATTTCTATGATTAATCTTATTAACCAATAAATAATTTAAAATCTGACGAATTTAATTTTAAAAAATCCGAAATTTTTATGTGATATTAACTGTTAATTTCGACCCTGTGATAAAAATTTCGGAATTTTATAAATTTATTTTGAGCAAAAATTAATTAAATCACGATTTAATGATTCCAATCAATTAATATCATATATTAATTTTGCAAATTCAAGCCATAAATAAATCTTCCCTTAATTGAATCAAAATAATAATGTTGCATACAATCATGATGATAAAATATTATGCAAGAGGCTAAAACTGATACCACTGTAGGAACATATAGATGCATAAAGCGGAATTTCAGGAAACAATTTTCTAACATCTATCACAGGATCACATGCATAACAATAATATAGATCAGATTAAGTCGAAAGAATAATCACCTTTGTAGCGTGTTCTCCCGTTCGTATGCAAGCTTCAAAGATCTTAGAGCCCCACTTGTTGCTCCTCTACTTAGTCCACAAGCACCAATTGAATCCCACGTATGCTAGTACGGAAGAGAACGATCACGATCAATCTCTTGCTTTGTTTGGGAAGAACGGTGTTTCAGAGAAATAGAATTAGGGTTTTTGTGTTTTCCTTTTTGTCAGATATTGAATGAACGTAATTTCTAAATCCCTGACATTATAACTATTATAATGTGAGAGTTTTAGGTTAACAAAAAACCAAAGCCCAACATTCTTTCCCTTAATAGACCGGTTGCCATCGGGCCTTTTGGGCCCATTCCAATTAGTGCTTATATGTGTGACCTTATAGGATTTATTAATATATTTTAGTTGTAGGTCCAATCAATATTGTCCTACTAATCACATTTATTCTCTAGCAAGCAAATATGATTACTAAAATAATTAACTTATCATCTTCATACTTAATTCCTATTTATATTTAGTAATTGCCGGAAATGTCTAAGGACATAATTCCTTCAGATACATCTCCTTTGCCATCATGAAACGACATTTATTCTATATGCTAAGCTGCTTCTAAATATTTTTAATCACAGGCACTCAGGGTATGCAGGTATATACCTTTGGTCTATGCTAGTTCCGCACTTCCGCCCAAGTAAATGTTGTCCCGCATACATCAATTTGGCTAGCTTAGCTCTAGCTTGTCGACATAAGTATTACGGATTATTGCAACAATCAGACATCTTGTTAATTACTTTACTTAACAAATTATTAACTCGTAAAATTGGCTTCAAGCCTTCAAGACACATAATTCAACTAAATTGGCCCGCTACGCATCTCAAGTTCCCAACTCTTAAAAATACCTGTGTTATACGAAATATAAATAATATAATGCTTGTATTTCATTTGGGTAGGTTTTTTTTCTATTTCTTCGTCTAATACTCGCAGTCGATCGACAAGAGTCACAAGACCCGTTACTAATCTATTATTATAAATTTATAATATTCAAATGACATGGAAGTTAATTAAAAGTCCATATAGAGTGCCACGTGGCCCCTATTAACATTTGACATTTTTTTCATTTATCTTAAAACAAACTACGTTTCTATTCATCAAAAAGATAAAAGAACTAAAAACTTTTTTCACTTAAAAATCCATTCCCATTTTCATGTTTTTGAAAGAGAATAAGCTACCTTATTTTGTTACTGCTTAATCTCTCACGTCATTTTATTCTCTTGCGTATAAATTAGGAGCAAATAAATTAAGAGCATGTATTCAATTGTAATTTTAATTTTCAACAGTTTTTAGTTTCAATTGAAGTTCCTCCTCCGACTTCGATTTAATAACAGAAATATTTGCAAGAAATATAGACCCTCCTAAAGAACATTTTTCCATTTTATTTTCTTTAAACTTCAAGCCCCTTCCTTCTCCAACATGTCTTTTGATCACAAAAAAAAAATCATGCCCCTTCTCCAATATGTCTTTTCACCAACAAAAATATTCATGTCCCTTCATCTTCGATAAATTACATACCCCTTTATCTTTTAATTTTTCTGTTATTTTCAAATAGTATAATATACCAACTTATACTATTATCTACGTTTTTTAGTGACACACAAAATAAAATACATTTACCCTCTTAGTCGTATGATGAATTGAAACATTAAATTCACATTTAAAACATAACAAAAGTCATGCATGACACGGGGTCAATACTAATCTATACTAATATATTAAAAGGCGTTGCGAAAAAAGTTTATGTGTCATGTAGAACTCTCCTGTTTACGCCACGTCATCCACTCACCAAGGTTATTTGATATTATTTGACAACCAAAAATCAATACAGTAAGGATCGAACACAAGACCTCGACGTTTGGAGAATAACTCTTATTACCATCTTAACCAACCACTAATTGTTGTTTATCCATGCACATTAATTTATAAGTACGTGTACATGAAGTCTAAAACAACTAAATCTTTACGTTTACCTTTTATTTCTTATGAATTATATTGGTATAAAAATAACAATTGAAACATTAGGAAAACCTTGAATTAAACATGATATAATAAGTTCATAAGCATCAACTGTAGAAATGGCTTGCACGTATCTTATTAATTTGAAGCACTTAGTTCCATTAGAAAATAAGTTAAACAAATTGTAAGATGATCTAATTGAAAAGTTACTTGGCATGATAAATGATGTAATGTACATGTGTAGTTGATGAATTTAATGAATCTTTTTACTTTTATGAACTACTTGTATTTTAGTCAAATATTGAAAAAGAATCTCAAATTTTAGTTTTTTAAAGTAGCAAGCGGGGCATCGCCCGGGACACACACTAGTTTAATATTAAAGCTAGTAGTAAGTTTCCCTCAAAAAAAAAAGCTAAGCTAGCAATAAGTTTGTAACCATTTATTTTCTAATACCTACACTTAACAGATCTAACACTATTCTATATACTACCTCCGTTTCTGAAAGTTCTTTACGCTTTGGAAAATGTGTCCAAAGTATAAAAACTTTGACCGTAAATTCTCACTATTATATACATCAAAACGTTACGTATAAGATCTTGTCAGATTGGTCTCGGTATATATTTTCAGAATATCAAATTTTTATAATTTTTCACATACGAAATTGGATATATTAGTAGTTAAATATTGCAGGAGTTCGTATAAATAGTAACTATAAAGATCTTTTTGAAACGGAGGAAGTATTACAGAGTGTATTTCTTAATAAAAAAAAAAAGTTGATGCTACCATTAATAACTATAGTCGGTCAACTTTTGATTAATACAAGATGTTTTTTCTTAACTTTTTAAGGGTCGTATCTCCTAAATTTCCTCAACCTGACCTGCTAAATCAGTTAATAACTAGTTAGTGTCTCGGGTGATGCCCGGAGTGTTGCATATAGTTCGAGTTTTTTTTAGTCCATTCAAATTCACTTATAAATTGCTTTATATACGCAGTTTCACAATAATATGAATTTCATTACATATGCAGTTTAAGAATAAAATTGGTTAACCAACAACCGGTCAACTAATTTTTTGAATAATTTTGCATTATTTGTGTATTTTTTTTTTTTTTTGTACCTATTTTACTTCTGACTTGCAAGAAAATTTTTAAGTTACAATTATATATTGAGTTACAAAGTCGAAATATGGATAAAAAACACATTTGATTAGCTAAAAGAAAGCGCAGTATTAATTTTTTCTATTCTATCTCTATTAATTTCATGGTTTTCTGTTTGCTCTAAATACATTTCAAGAAAAGATAAATGATTCAATTATTAAAGGATTAAAAATTAAGATTTTTTTTGTTACCATAACTTATTATTCAAATACATAAATTTGGGTATTAAAGGTTTATGCATTCATAAGTACAAATATTTAATTTTTTAATTGTTTTAGAGTCATAGGTTGTGTCATTGGAGTGATGGTTAAGACTTTGCATTAACATATAAGAAGTCACGAGTTCAAGGCCGGATAACAACATTTTTTTATTAGGACGCAATAAACGATGTGTGCGTATGACATGGCACGGCTACGCCTTGTCACTTGCCAAGTCATCGCGACACATGGAGAGATGTCATGGAATGCCTTGGAGTTTTATATATATATATATATATATATATATATATATATATATATATATATATATATATATATATATATATATATATATATATTACGTGTTACGTACATTTGTATTGTATAGTTAGCTATTTATATATTAACTAGCTTTTGGTCCATTCTACGCACGGGCTATATTTTAGGAAACTCAATTAAAAAAAATGGTAATATGACATATACCAAAACGATAAAGGTATAAATGTATGTTATTTCACTAAAAACTTTCACTAATAATTTTGATAGTATGTAGACAAACTAAAATTTTCAAGATTTATTGGGTAAAAGCATTACTTTTATGGACTATTATGAGCTCTCACAAGACCACAAATACATTATTAGTTTAGGAAGTATATCTTTTTATCCAAGGGTTTTTTTTTTTTAAAAATGAGAATAAGAGAAATATGCTAGTACGGAGTAACTAAGTTAAGCATATATATTCTTTGGATTAAACCAAAGAGATCCACAAATCTTCAATATGCTAAGAAATTCACCATCGTTGTTTGTTGCATTAAAAACTCTGTTTCAGTTGCCAAGTATACATGAAGTTTCACACCCTATCCATTGCATCACAATCATGAAAACTACCAAAAAGGAAAATGACTTAAGAATTAAGAGTTGATGATCAAGCTAACCAAACGTGATATGTTAAAATTCTGGAAAATACCAAAGACTGGACCATTTTTTTAAAACTCGAAATTATGCTTATAGAGTTAGGGGTGTGGTAGTAGTAGATGTCATACAGAATTCAAAACAAAAATGCATCCATGTTTGTCGAATTCTTGAGTAGTTTGTAAAAGAACTTGAAATATGATGAAGACTGGGGCAAGTCAAGCTACAGGATGCAAAGAAGATGCACCGTAGATTTAAATGGGCTAAAAAAATGAATATAGTGATAACATTAACTAATACCAACACCATTAGAAGAAATATTTTTCCAGAAAACAATGGGATAGATGGACATGAATTAGAAGTTCATAACATAAATTTAACTTCCATCCACCTATAATTCTTCATAATGAAGAGATTTAGCAAACTAAATAAGTCAAGGAGGAATATCGGTCTATAAAAAACTGTAAACATGTAGGTTTAATAAATAGTTAAATTCATTAACCCGAGAATTATAACTATCTGAAACGTTTCTCATTCTTGATTAACCATAACCGCCAATGTATTAATCTATGTCTCTAATTAAATTATTCTAAATGGTTAAACTAAAATTGAAAAGGGAAGGATGAAAGGTTGAGGTGACTTATTATGTATTAAATGAAGAATTGATTTAGAAGGGAGAAGTGGAAATGGAAGTGGAAGTGGAAGTGGAAGAAGCAAGACATTGGCAGGAGTATATGTTTTCCATTCGCGTGAATAAATAATTTATTCACATAAATTTAGAGAATGACACATGACTTTTATAGTTTTTATTTTTTAAATATTAGGTACGTGTCTTCTAAATGGTGATAAATATGTGTACGTTACGTATCTTCTAAATAGTGATAAATATGTGTCCGCCACACGTCTTCAAAATAATGTTGCTTACGTGTCTTTAAAATGAAGTTGGTTTTCTTTTTTAAATACTAGGTATTGATTGATTAAGGCAATGAGCGTTTTTTTTTTTTTTTTACTTACGGTTTTTTCTTTTAATCTCAACTAGGAGATTATTTTCTTTTTTTTTTAATTTATTTTCAACTAGGGGCTTATTTTTATCAATACACGCATTTGATTTTTCACTATCTTTAAGAATGCTTTCAACGTTATGAAAATATAATATTTTGAACTTGAACAAAGAGAGAAGTCCAATAAGATTCCACATGTCTACGTGAATGTATTTTTTTTCTTCTTATACAATATATTTGTGTATAATCATTGTAAAAGTTTCTTTATGTTCAAATGGGACATGTATTCCAAAGCCAAAATTTGTTTTGTTTTTGTTAACACAAGTAGGCATTGTGATAATGGTAAACCACCTAATACATACGCATAATATTACATGTACTTGGAATCTGATTAATTTAAGTAGATGATCGAGGTAGAATACAGATTTATGTATTGTAAAGAGTAATATTACAAATAATGTTTAGTTGTTTACATTGTTCTCTTATTCACAATGAGTCAGAAACTCACAATTATGATCGAGTTGTTTAGAATTGATATAAAAAATATCCGCATTCGGCAATATGATCGATGTTGTTTAGAATTGATATCACCACCGGACTTAGTTAGTCCGATAACAACCATGTGCGCACGATGCCCCGACCCGTGATACGCTCAACATTATTAGATCTTTCTGTAATTTTATACTCATCCAGCTCAATGTCTCACAATATTCCCTCAATAATTATACAAATTATGCCTAGATCGAATTGTATCTATAAATAGCTCAATTCTGATGTTAATTAGTTTCATCATCCAAACAAACAAACTATTTACTTGTTATTTTGAGTTTGCATTTAATAAGTAAATCAAAGTTTGTAGAAATGGCCGCCTCAAAAAGCACTGCATCCATCGCCCTCTTTCTTGCATTGAACCTTGTATTGTTGAACATAGCTTTGGCTAATAATTCATATGTAGCCCGACCTCTAAAGTCATGCCCCTTAGATACACTTAAGTTGAATGTGTGTGCAGATGTGCTCGATATAGTTCACCTTCGAATTGGGTCTCCTAAAAAGGCAGAATGTTGTAGTCTTGTTGGTAACCTCATTAACCTCAACGCTGCTGCTTGCCTTTGCACAGCTGTTCATGCTAATATATTAGGTCTTGTTCACCTCAACCTTAAACTTGATCTTACAGCTCTCGTCAACTATTGTGATTGCAAGCTCCCTACTGATTTCATCTGTCCTTCCTACTGATTCATCCATTTTATCTGCTAGCCCTCCCCGCCATGTCTAATTTGCTTGATTCTGATTTTTAAATTTGTAATTTCTTCAGTGTACGTAGTTGACAACCAAAAAGCATATAGCAAGGATTGAACACTAGACCTCTTGAATTAAAAGTTACCATTCTTACCATCTTAGCTAGCCACAATGATGTTATATTTTTCTATTTAAATAATAAATACAACCTTTTGAAAATGAATAATAATGAATTAAAGGGAAAAAAAACAAAAGAAAATTAATTACTTAACTTATAAATGTACAATTCTTCTCTTCTCAACTTAAGCTTGAAAACTAAGAAAAACTTAGGGTAATTGAGTGTAATTATGAGTGTGGAAGAGGGAAACATTGACAAGAGTATAATAATCAACTAATCATGAAGAAGAGAACTCGACTTTGTTTTGATTTCGGATATGGGAAGGAAGTTTGTTGATCGGCCACTGATCTTGCATGGAAATCAGATAATAGCACCACATACACACATATTTAAAATACGGTTTTTTCATGAAATGCCCATGAGGTTTGCACTAATGCACCAAATACCCCTGCGCGTTTCAAAATTCATAGAATACCCCTATTTACTCAAAACTGTTCACCAAATACCCCTATTATGACTTTCCGTTAGTGCTCCGTTAAGTCATGTTTAAAATTCATAAAATACACCTACATATAAAGTTTTTGCATAGTATACACCTATTTGTAAAGTTCTTTGCACCGAATACCCAAACTGCAGAATTTGAATCCAACGGCTAGTTTTAATACAATATAGCCGTTATGTTCTTGTTGCCTATAAGTAAGGCTAGTGTTCACTTGACTTGCTCCATGTTTAGCCCTCTATTTCCTAAATAGCCATGAGTTCTAATTCAAAAAACGGATCCTCTTCCATCCCAAATTTATCATACCTAAGAGTTCCTAACAAAAACTGCAATTGTGGGAGAAGATTTGCAATTAGGAGCTCGGAAACGGCTAAATATCTGCAAAAGCTTTACTACAAGTGTGATCCTTGTGACAATTTCAAGTGGTGCAAAGGTTTTGTTGAATAGACATTTGATGAAGCTCAAAGCAAGGGAAACAGAGCTGATGAAAACAGGGGAATGCAAGAAGAAAACAGGGGAATGCAAGAAGAAAGCAGGGGAATGCATGATGAGTTGAAGCTATTGAAGAAGAAACCGAAACAACAGAAACAACAATTCAAGTTTGCAATTAAAATTGGTGTAATAATGTTTGCATTTCTGATTAGGATAGCAATGAAGTAGAGTTGTAACAAATTTCAAACAATAACATGAGGACTTGTTTAAGCATATGAGCTTTACAAAAACTGATTTCTAAGTGGACAAATGCCACTGAAACTGCACAAAAACATCTTGTCTAAGCACTGGTTTTCTTTCCAAAAAGTGATTCTTACTAACTGTTAATTGCCTAAGCTAGTTTAACTTTGTGCACCTACAATTCACCAAAAAATGACTAACTGTTAACTTTGTGCATGGTTAAGTTGTTGTGTTTTCTCTTTTCCTCCCCCTTGGACCCCCTTGTGATGTACTTGCTCCTGCTGCTGCTGGCCTCTTTGAAGTGCTTGGTCCAGTGCTTGGTCCTCCATTCTTACATGTCCTTGAGTTATGACCAAACTCCCTACACTTTCCACATTTCACATTCCTGTTCCTCTTCCCCTTCTTGGCTTCATTTGGTCCTCTCTTTCTCTTCTTAGCAGGTCTGCCAGCTTGTCTTTTGATGACTGGAGGCTGAATGGTAGGGAGAAAGAATTTAGGCCACTGTGTTGGGTCTGGCATGGGGTGAATGTGGTCTGCATATGTAAGCTTGTATGCAGCAGACTTGAAAAATGGGGAGACAAAATCAATGGAGTTCAGCCTTTGGTCATAAATCACCCTTAGTGCATGCTTGCAGGGGATTCCAGAAATTTGCCACTTCCCACACCCACATCACTACTAGAATTCGCAGTTTTAACGACAACCTATTAACGACGAAATGATTTTTTTATCGTTAATAGTCTATTTGCACTATGTTACTACGACAAGTCCAATTGTTGGTAGTAATTGGTTAAAACTAAGAATAAAAATTTGAATGGAACTGTCGTTGTAGACACCTACTTTTGTCGCCATTCCCGAAAGGGAAGGTTCGATGATGAGAACATAAATCTCCACTTGGCAACGCATCTCCTATAAAATAACGAATCTTAATTACCCTTTTTATTTCAGCCAAAACTGCTATTTATAGAAACATGCTAAGAATAGTAACTGCCGTAAGAAGTAGTTGTTAAGAGTGGCAAAGTCATAAAAGATATAAATCTGTCAGAATTAGGCGTTGCACTCCAACATAAGTCCTAAAAGAGATAGAATTGGCAAAAGGAATTCTATTCTTGCTATAATTCGAAAATAAGAGTTACGTATTAATTAAAATCCTAACGAACCTAGAGTTCGTAACGGGCCCAGACGCATTCCGTCATAAAGTTAATACGCACTAAAAGACTCGGATAAGTCTCAAAAGCTCCGCCTTCTAAGAGTCCAAATCTGACAAAGAACTCGGCCCAGATCCCATTTTCAACGCCTGGATCTGGGCGCCGAAATCTTTGGCGCCCAGCCCTGGGCGCTGAAAATGCCTGGGGCCGTGTCGTCTCCGAATTCTTTTTGGATTCGTATTCTAAAGATCTATCTTTCCACAAACTCTTTCCCTATAAATACAGCCTCAAAACCGACGTGAAGACACTAGTAGAAAAAACCCTTATTGCAGCGGGCTTTTAGACCCCTGTTGCAGCGTACATCGTATGCTGCAACTGGGGGCCTGCAACAAGTCTAAACTTGTTGCAGCGTACATTGTTCGCTGCAAAAAGTGCTTTTTTGCAGCGTACATATATTTGTACGCTGCAACAAGTGTGAAAAATTTGCCAAAATCATGACTTGTTGCAGCGTACAAATTGGTGTACGCTGCAAAAAACCCATCCTGTTGAAGCGAACATCTATTTGTACGCTGCAAAAGGTCATAATTTTTGCCAAATTTTACAGCCTTGTTGCAGCGTACATATGTATATGTACGCTGCAACAAATCACTTTTGGCAGAAAAAATTTAATTTTATTTAGGGATAGCTAGAGTGCCTTGCACCAAATATAGAAACCTGTAACAACAATAATAATATCTCAAATTGTATAACAAATATAAAAACAATAACTGGTGTTCTGTATATATCATAAAACCAAAATACACGTACTACATTTAAATATATGTACGTCCCAATTTCAACATACGCATACATTTTAATATAAAAGATTGTTCTATAACATCTAAACAAACTCGATCAAGCGCGCTCAGGCCAATAATAAGGCGCAATCCTCGGAGTATAGACCATTGCTCACGAACCACATCAATTTCCTCATTAGCATAAGGCGCATTCCTCGGAGTATAGACCTTTACAAAAACAAAAATTTGTAGGGAGCATTAGATTAAATGCAAATGAAATGTCACATTTTAACATTCAAGCAACTAAGAAAGAAATATCCCTAAAACTCTTGTAAATAGGATAAAACACGATGTAAAATATAGAGTTATTAGGCCAAACTAAAATTTTAAAGACCTATCTTCAAATATTGAGAAGTTATCAGATCTTATCTGATGAATTTGTGAGCAGTAGCCAGGTCACACAGGAAATCTATTACAAGCAGGGTTGAGGGGAAGAAAGAGAGAGAAGAGGGGTATTAGCTCGTCGACTGAGTCCAGACTCTATTCTGAAATAACAGTGTTGTTTTCTCCCGTGCTCTTATTTGTTTCTATAGATCATATTTAGGTTGTTCATGGGTGTTGTATATAACGGCAGTACACTTTGACTCCTGTTTAAAGGGTTTTACTAGCTTTAAACTGGTTTATCTCAGGATAATGGCCTGATAAATGAGACCAGCTTTGAGGAGAGCTAACATGACCCTAGGTTTTATTGGCTTTAAACTCATTTAGGCGTTGTCTATTAACTGGTTTTCTCCAGGAGAAGGCTGCTTTGTTAGCAGGTTAGAACTTAGAAATTACGCGGGAAACTGGACTAAAAATGTTTCAGGAAAGAAGACAAACCTCGTATAACTTCTTACTTCTTCCTTTAGATTCAATTGGGAACTGTCTCAGCATTACAAACAATCTGGAGTCGTTCATAGAAAACATGACAAGTAAATACAGATACGAAGTATACTGGTATACCAAATTTGCATTGTTGTTCGGTTATAGACGATCAAACTACTCAAACATTCAAAAACTGACCTTCGTCCGTAAAACAAGAAACTGATCGCAGCAACAAATGAGACAGCTGACAGAATATAAAGAAGTTTAGACAGTCTGAAAATAGTGGTCCCATAACAAAAAAATCATCATCAATAACAGAAACAAACCTGCAATAAAGATCCGTCCTACGGTTTCCAATGCTTCATTGTTATACAACCAGAGAAAAATCCAGATACAAACCTAAAGCATAAAATATAACTATCATGGGTTCAAACCCTTTGAAAATAAACTGGTAACAAATCACTAACATGAAAGATAAAGTAAACATGAGATGTAATAAACCTGTATGAAGTAAATTCCAGCGTTTAGCAATATGTAAACAAGCCTCAGCTTATCAGTTGGTAGATATCTAGCCTGAAAAAGTAGGCACTTGTTAGGCGGAAAAGGAGCTAAGATGAAATGAATGTTGTCATTTTCAAATGTAAGCAAGGCAACATCAGATTAATTACACTCTACCTGATGATCGATCTCTGCCCAAAAGAGGATAAGGAGAGTATATGTGGAGAAAAACAGAAGTCCAGGAAGATCCAGTAACACCAATGTTAGAACCTGTCAGAAGCAGAATATCAATGCTATTTTAATTTTCAGAACTTGCTGCGGTTTGCATCTAAAGCATAAACCTTCAAATGAAACAATAACATAAACAACTAGTTACAATTTCCACCCTATTTCCCTAAATAATCATTTTGGATATGAACCCGAATTCCTGAAACACCCAGTTCGTAATGCTAAAACAAAAGCTAGTAAACAAAACATATTAGATAAACTGCATACCTTGGTCTAGCACTCAATTTATCATGCTTCACTAAAATG
Organism: Spinacia oleracea; assembly: GCF_020520425.1. NCBI lineage: Eukaryota > Viridiplantae > Streptophyta > Magnoliopsida > Caryophyllales > Amaranthaceae > Spinacia > Spinacia oleracea. The sequence goes on along the minus strand of NC_079490.1, from coordinate 155,123,309 downwards.
AAAAGGATGCTAGCCTGCCTCAATGGCACAACATGAAATGCCTCAAAAGCTCATACATGCTTGACACATTCTCCAGGGATATGTCCTTCATACATCATAAAAATAATAATTAAACAAAAAACACTAAAAAGAACCATAAATAAATGTCATCATCTAACATACGATGAATGATGTATACTACCTTTAGAACTTATTGAGCATAGTATCATGGTAGTGATTTTGTCCATATTGACCAGAGTATAATATTGGAGTAGTGAATGATTCATGATCAACAGAATAAGCACACCAAAAACCTCAAAGTGCTGTAGAATGTTAGAGTATTAAAATATTACCTTAAGATGTCACTGAGGGTTGTTTTCTCAGAGCCATTTCCGCGAAAGTACTGATCTTCATCCTCAATAGGAGGACGACTAAATTTTCCTTTTCCGAAAAGCGGCTATTGGAACTTGAAACATACCAACAAACAAGCTATCCTTAACCTTGACATGAACATACAATGGTGAACCGAATAGAAAGGCTGCGATTGAAAGTACCATAAGACATGCAGGCACACCGTACCCAATTGGCCAACCTTTATCTTGAATGAACACAATAACTGTCAAAGCAATTATAGTTGCTAATCTTGTTGAGGCATAATACCAGTTGAAGAAACTATCTATAACCCTTTTATTGTTGGGATTCTCTTTATCGAGATTAGGCAAAAAGAACCAAACAGAAATAATACTGAATTGGAGTAGCTGAGGCACAACTCTCACCACTAGACTAAGCACAAGGTGATGGTTTCAGTGAAGGGATCATGGATGTCAACCAAAGCAAAGTTGTTCCCTGTTGAAAACAATCATCATCAATTAATTAACTCTTAGTTTACTGACAAGAACAGCAAAATTAGTCTTGAATTAATCTAAAAACTAACTTACTAGATGACTGCAAAGAGTCCCAAAAGCAATAACACTGAAATGGAACATATATTATAATATAAATTGGCATTTCCCTCAAACATACTTATAGCTCATAACAACATTTTAGTTCCTAAAAATAACATAAGTTCAGCAACATCATTTTACGTTCAGTAAATATCAAGCGAAGATAACTGAAAGCAAATTTCAGGTTCCATTCTTCTTCATCTGCAACACAATCCAATCTGAAGTTTAAGCTCGGTTGAACAATTGATGGTTGGCAAAATATATTGAATCTCCAAGGAGTCCAGAACATATTGAATCCCTTTCTACCAATGTTCGACACCATTTTCATGTGACCCGCTCCTAACCGATTTTTAGTTCATATACATATCAATGAAAGGATAACTACTAGAAATACACACACTTTAGAGGCAATAATTCTCAAGTTAGAAATCAACTGCATAAGACACATGGAATGATGAAATCTACTACACAGTTCTTAAGGGAGTTACCAATACACAGGGAATCTTACAAGGCAATGTTACCACCACCATCACCAAGCAGGCAACTACAACCTTGTGCAACATGACGGGTATGAATGTCCTGGCAGCTATGATCCTTCAGCAGAATCAATCTTGCTCTGGAACCTGACAAGTAATGAAGAGAAAATCAATCAGCATCTTGCATACAGAAGTTTGAATATTAATACAGAAGATTAAGAACAAGAACAAGCACCACTGGAGATCTGTAGCAGAAATTACAAGCTAAAAAGAGGCAAGATGTACTCAACTTAAGACAACATAAATACAATAAAAGAAATATAGAATTATGGAGTTTGGTGGGTTTTGTCAGAGATTTCGGGTACACTGTCATACATGATTCAAGTGCGTAGTGAAAATACAACCGCCAACTCCACCTCCCTTGCTCCACCCCACCACCACCACCCCACCACCATTCTCTAATTCCAACACCACCACATCTTTATCTATGACCAAACCCTAAAAACGAATTGAACTCTAAAAACGAATTGAACAAACTCACACAACCCTAAAAATGAAATGAACAAACCCTAATTCTTAAAACGAAAATCAAATAAGCGACTTGAACAAACCTAAAAGAAGGGACATGGAAGAGGTTGACGGAAAGCAGGACGCGAGCAACTTTCTTTCTTGGAACCACCGGCGCGAGCCAGCTAAGTTTTTCCTTGAAACCACCGGCCGAGCAAGCTAACAGGTTGCGACTGGAGAGGAGGCGAAAAAGAGACCCACCAGCGACTGGCAAGGAGGCCAGTACGATCGACGAGGAAGCTTTTTGGGCGATGCAGGGAATGGTATTTTTTTTGAGGGGACGACGCAGGGAATCTAAGGGAAGAAGAAGAGAGTTAAGTGCGAGAACCCAAATTTTGAGATGCTTTGATTTGTTTTGAATTATTCAACTAATACTGCAGCGAATTTTTTTTCCCGGGCTATTGCAGGGGGCTTTTAAATTGTACGCTGCAATAAGAACAGGCTATTGCAGGGGGCTTTTAAAATGTACGCTGCAACAAACTTTTTTGCAGGGAACAATTAAATTGTACGCTGCAATAACCCTTTAAAGGGTTTGACCCGCGTTGACCGACTGGTTGTTGAAGCGTATTAATACCTGTACGCTGCAACAAGGGGGCTGCAACAGGGGTTTTTTCTACTAGTGAGAGGAAACACAATACACAATTCCATAACTTGAGTATTGACTCTAGCCTTAAGCCTAGCCTCACGCTGCGAAATTGATCTGGCGTTCTGTCGCAATCAACCCAAAAGTCGAACAGAACGCGTCCTGCCCCTTGTAGCTGATGAATTAAGCCTAAATACTGGAACATTGCTTGGAAACCCGAGATTCGTTAAATAAAAGGAGAAATAGCAAAGCCAAGTGGTTAGTTTTCTGAGAACCGTAACGCACCTCTCAAGGGTGCGTTGTAATGTGTCCCTCATATGATTTAATCGCTTTCATCACCCTTTTATAAAATTGTCAAACTATTAACTTGATCGATCTATCACGCCTAATAAGATAATACCTTGGACAATTGAATTATCATGCTAGGTACTTTAAATCAATCTAAATAAGATAATCACGATCGATTTAGTATTATGTGTTGCATATTGCTAAAATCAATTCAGAATAGTTTAATAGTTTAACGCATGTCCCTTCAATTATTTATGCTGAGCTAGTAAGGATAACCTGCCTCTGGAGTTATCGATGAGCATTCCTCTCGGTAGTTACAGTCCCCCGAACTCTCAATCTCTGCCCCGCGGGTGTACGTTGAGCGATCCCCACACCAGGGATCACAAGGGAACCTATGGCCGTCGTGGTCGAACATAATTGCACTCCCTTTATGTCACGTTAACCGGGTTTTGTCAGGTTTTCTCATTGTCGTTAAAAACTGAATGGCGACTCCTATATTACTAGTCGATTGGGTGTAAACTCACAGGAAATCTAATTACACTTGATCTGACAACGTCACGCCCACGAGGGACGAGGTCACGCATTAGCCTCGTGCTTTTTCGACCCCCTCACAGTGGCGACTCCACTGGGGAACGTTAATGAAATACTCGTTCTCGTAGGTAATCAAAATAGCCGAAGGGTGAAACGATCCTACTCCGCGTTTATTTCCTTATCAAGTTGGGACGACCTGAAAATCAGCATATTAATGTGAACGGACAGAACCGCATAACGAATCTTCGCTCCCTTGGTGTGTTTCATCTCGGGAGTTGGGACTAAGGATACCCATCGCCACTCGGGGGGTGCATACGCTTCGAATGTTGTCCACTCGGCACTTTCGCTAGTAGTACACCTGTTCCAAACCCAATCGCTCGCCCACTAGGTCCCTCTCATTGGTGCATGCCCCCTTGGCTTACATCGTGATTGGCCTCTTGGACGAAATTCGCCTGTTAAATGCACTACCTCGACCGGGGCATGTGTTGGAACTACGATAGAAGCGGTACTAAGCCAGGCGCAAATATTACCCATAGAAGCCTATCATAAACTACGTGACATATTATTTTTTGCTTCATGTTGTAATGCTAGTTATGTGTAGCGAATTATGTGATTGTATTGTGATTGTGTGTGACAAATAATACCGGAAAACCAACGACCCTAAAAATTGTCCAAACATTCATAAACACCGATTGGCCAAAGAGTTATACCAAAATACGTGTTTCGCAATCCCGGGAGATCACCACAAAAATAAGCGATGCCCAGGACGGCCTGTAACGGATCCCAAAACGCTGCACAACGCGTAAAGGACGTTATTAGGCAAGCACGCAAAATTAAGTCGTACGAAAAAAGGATAGACGAACAGAATACGAGTACCAGTCAGGGACGCATTTTCAGTGCCCCTGGCTGGGCGCCAATCATTTTCAACGCCCAGAGCTGGGCGCTAAAGTTGCTGCCTGGCCTTTTGGTCAGGCACAGCAGCCTCGTTACCCACGCACAAAGTATACGTAGCAATAAAAAATTTTCGCGACAAATTTGCTACGAGGACGTGTGGAAAAAGGCACTCGATTCTAAGAACGACTTATAAAATAAACAACTCATTGTGTCGCTATTAGGCCTCCTATGACAACAATGTTCGGCACCAAAACCGAGCATGCTAATTAAAATAACTTTGAATGTCACACGGGCAAACGTTTCGAAAATCCAAAGAATGACTAAAAGAAGAGCCAAAGTGTACCAACATAAGTGAGAATAGAAAACCAATAGAAAGAGTCGGAAGTCTAGACTGAGTAATGCTTAACTTTGGGCCTAAACTTTAGCTTGTCATATGCATAGGGCTGGTTCTGCCACTTGGTGTCGATCTGGAAATCAAAGGTTAGTGCGTCTCGAAGCTACATCACCAACACAAGGTCTAGTAACTCCAAGCTCCATCCGTCATTCCCCCTTTCAAGGATCTCCACTCCCTCAACCTCGGTTCGCACCTTCAAACACGTCCATGGAAGAATTACGAGACCAAATGGTCCAAATGACCCAACTTATGAATCAACTGAGAATGGAAAACGAATCCTTATTAGCAGCTGCGCAAGCCAAAAATGACCTCGATAACGAGAAGAAGATCGAAAAAATGGTTCTGCAGCAAACCATGGGGAGCAAGTATTTCTCCCTCGATCCTAAACCTTTTCCCGGCAAACTACCGGAAAAGTTCAGTTCATCTGACTTACCAAAGTTCAAAGCCACGGACAATCCCCGTGATCATCTCTTGAGCTTCGTGAATGCCATGAACTTGAAAGGTGTGGACAAGTCCATGTATTTGCCTGCCTTTCCCTTGTCCTTGGAACCTGTGCCACTCAAATGGTATTACCACCAGGACCCTAAACTATTCCCCACTTGGGAGGACTTTGTCAATGTCTTCGTCAAGCAATACTCGTCGAACATGGATTTTCAAGTCACCATGCGCGAGCTGGAAGTACTCTTCCAAAAGAAAAATGAAGGTTTCACGACCTATTTTGCTAGATGGAGAGACCAAGCGGCGCAACTAATCAATAGGCCTCCTGAAACGGAATTGGTCCAAAAGTTCATTGACAACCTAGACCCAGCTTATAAACAACACCTTAGGTACTTGGGCCTTGATACCTTCAAAAGGGTTTATGATGTAGGAATAAAGATCGAGGATGACCTTGCAAAAACAGTACAAGCAAGCCTGCATACAAAACTAACACCTACAACAGGGGCCACACGCCACAAGCCCAAGAGGTCCACGCCTTAGAGGAAACCCCAACCCGAAGGAGCCCTGGAAGGTGGACCCGAGATCGAAAGTTTGCCCCACTCGGGTCGACTCTGGTACAAGCCTTCCAAAGACTAACCAATCAAGGAAAGCTAAGTCCCATAGGCCCCACACCTGACCCTTCATTCAAAAGTAAATATTGGGTCGAGGGCACCTATTGCAAGTTCCATCAAGGAAACGGGCATGACACTGAAAACTGCTGGAATCTAAAAAACAGAATCCAGGATATGATAAAGGATGAAATAATACCTCTCCCTAATGTTGGCAAACCCAACAACAACAAGAGCCCACTCGGTTCTTGTCACATCTCTCTCGACCAACCAGAAAGTAAGGACTTTGACCCTACGGTGTATATCACGCCTCAAGGTGCACCACTCACCGTGGTCCCTATGGATAAAATCGAGAGAGAAGTGTGCGGGGTGTGGGATGATGATGCTGAAGATGTCTACATGTCTCAAGTGTCGGGCCAGGACCTCTTTACTGAAACTTGGCCCGGGCATGCTCCCATTGACGCAACCCCTCAAGATTCCGAAGTTGACAATCTCACTCGGTCCGAAAGGGTATACCAACAGGATATTCTCCCACCCCCTATGGATGACATCCCAGTCAGACAGACTCCTGAAAACGTGCGGCACACCACCGTCGCAGAAGTCATCGAAAATCCTCTCTTGAAGCAACTAAAAAGAACTAAAGCCGAGATTACCATCTGGGATCTCATGTGCACTTCAAAGGAACATCGTGAAAAACTCATTCGCTCACTGGACCTCATCTCAGTCCCTAAAGACATCACACCTGACTCATTGGTTAACCACGTCACAAGGGATGTTGAGGAAAAAGCAATAGTTTTTACTGAAAAAGACTTACCTAAAGAAGGAGGCGCCCACAACAAGGCCCTCTACCTAGTGGTTGGATGCAAAGGACAAAACATCCCCCTAGCACTCGTAGATAACGGTTCAGCGGTAAATGTTTGCCCATTGCGAATCGCCCATTGCTTGGGACTAGGAAGCGATGACTTCCAAACCTCCACGCAAGGAGTACGAGCTTATGATAACTCTCGAACGCCTGTGTTGGGAAAATCAACCTCACAATACAAACCGGGCCCGTGGCACGTACCACGGAGTTTCAAATAATCGACATCAAGCCCACTTTCAACCTCCTCTTAGGACGCCCTTGGCTCCATGACTTAGGAGGTGTGGCTTCTACCCTGCATCAAATGGTTAAACTTAACCAAAACGAGGTAATTATGGAAATACGCGCCCCTCCTCTCGACGTCATTTGTACTATGGTTGGAACGGCCGAAACTGCAGAAGACCTTTACGGTTTTCAAGTGGATGAAGCCATCCAAGTCATTGAGGACTATAATTTAGCATTTCTAGATCCACGTGCATCCCGGGTCATCCCTAAAATATTGCTAGCTCAAGGCTATTTCCCGGGAACTCCGTTGGGCATAAGGAAGAAGAACTACGTGTTCCATCCCCTACCCAACAAATCTACTCCCTTTTGCCTAGGCTATGAACCAACGGAGGAAGATATCGCTGATCACTTGTCTAGGCTACGCCTTAAGCCAGCCAAGACAAAACGAGCCACCCTCCTTTCCCCATATCAAAGAACCCTTAACGGTATGTTTGTCCGGGAAGGAGAAGAACACCCATGCTGTGACTTCCCTGAACCCTTCGTTCAGAATGGCCTGCTAAAGCCCGGATTCGAAATTTTCCATGACTGTCATACTTTGAATGAGGCACCCCACCTCACCAAGACTGAAACCGCTGAAATATTGGACAACCAAGCTCTATGGACATTGTTTAACGAATTGAAGCCTATGGAGGACGAGACTGTGATGACTACCCTAGCTCTACAAGATGAAAGTTTCGATCCAACTCGGTTAATCACTCCTATATCAACACTAGAAGAGGCCGAGAACGGATGGGTGAAGACATGTCAGTGGGTCAACGCAAAGGGAATAGAGTTTAAAATGAGTACAGGCGAAGGACCAAAGTTCTATGAGACTAAACCCAAGGCTTGAGCCGTAGAGAGCACTTTAGCAAAACGCCTATTGGTTCTTTAGATGATAGAAAGAATAAAGCCCTAGATATGGTCCTAAAAACCCCCTAGAATGTTGATTAATTTATTTCAGTGTGTTTTCCTTACTTTCCAAATTAATAAAGGCATAAGGTTTCTCCTAAAATATTATTCTAACACTAAACAAGCACCAATCATATTTGCAAATATAAAATCAAAACATATAAGGAAGCGGCCCACTTTAGGCCCAATAGCAAGGCCCACTCGGTCTTGAATCGTGACATCAAAACCAATTCTCGAAATCCACAAAATAAACCGTACCATCCCCTACATATCTCCAAGACGTAAAGGTCAACCCGTGCAATCATAAAAGTCAACCCATGCAACCCAAAGAAATCAAAGGAAATCAAATCCAAAACAAATGCAAATGTTGCTTAAAAAGAAAATTAATAAAACGTAACCCCACCATACCCTTCATTAACAACACGCACCTCAACCCACCCAAAAGCCTAAGCAAAGATCTTCATATCTTCCGCACCCTAACTCCGTTTTCAAAGCCATTTCGAGTCACGAATAGAAAAAATTAATCCGGACGAAAATGCGTCTAACGCTAACAGTCCAAAAAGCTTTCAAAATAGCGTCAAAATCGATTCCTGACGAACAAAGAGTAAAACAAAACAAAGAAAAAGAAATAAATGCAAGAACATGTCGAGGAAAAGAGGCAACGCGCCAAGAAACTTGCCCCGGAATCATTTTCAGCGCCCAGGGCTGGGCGCCGAAATCTTTAACCCCCCAGCCTGGGCGCTGAATCTCTCTGCTTGCCGACTTTTTGCCCAGAAGTGCTCATCATTTTATCCGCACATACACGGAAAAATAACGAACACTTAGGGGTTCAGCACGTATACGTACCACAAAAAAAAAACGCACGAAAAAAAATGATGTGCAAAATACGTGTACTCAAAAAAATAAAAAGTACTCAAAAAAATAAAAACAATTTTTATTTTTCGGCAAAGCAACAAGATTAAAATAAATAATAAACTTCACTTATTCTACCGTTTCAAATAATATGTTTCCAATCTCAGAACATACTTATCGAATTCGGCATCCTAGAACCTATTCAAGCTAGAACTACGCGCGACCTGATTCTAAGTTAAAGTTATTTAGCAAGGATACGTAGGCAATCCAATTTATGGATTCGGTCCAATCAAATAAAAAACGTGCATAAGTGTTAGAAATGAGCATAATAAAAAAGAGAAACAAAAGGAAAACGAGGAAAAATAAAATCACGCCTTTATTAATATTTAAACATAATAAGAAGGAAAACAAAAAGTGCTAAGGAATGAAAAACAAACACAACTGAAATAAATAAAGGGCACCTACACCCTAACAAGAACTACACTACTCGAGTTCTTCCGGATCATCAAACAAAGTGTTGTAGAGGGCAATGTTCGCAGGGTCCACTTCCACGGGCTTCTGTGCTGCCCCTATATCAACCTCCATAAGAACAGGCTCCTTGACACTAACTTCCAAGGACGCCAAGGCCTCAGAAACATTTTCAGTTTGAACAGCTATAGCCCGTTCAGCCTCAAGGGCACAAACAAGGGTAGGGGAAGGATTATCAACATCAATTGGATTAGCCACTGGTTCTGCTAGGGGCTGAACTTTCCTAACCCATACATTATTCCGGCGACGATCTCTGCGAGAGCTTGCATTTTTTGGGTGAACAGCAGGCCCCTTCATGTTAGGCACCTTTTTAGGCCTAGAACTAGAACGGGGAGGAACTTCCTTTCGCTTTCGATCAGGACGAGCTTTTACAGTCTTAATACCATGGTCACGAGGATTAGCAGCATCACGCTCTCATACTTAGCCTACCTCGAGGTATCAAAAGCTCATCCGGCTCTTCATTTCGAGCCTTAGTCCCCACAGCCTTATCATCGGAACTCATCCACAACTTGTAGTTTTCAGAAAGACCCACAAAGCCATCGGTAGCCACGCGGGAGGCCACCATAATACTTAGCCCACGCTTGAACCCATGCTTCAGAAAAGACCGCTACTTTAGGAGGTACCGTATCGGAAAACGGGATAGTCTGCCTTAAGCCGTATTATCGCATGACTCGGTAAGGAAAGATGTAAATGGGCCGAGATAACCCCAACAAAGAAACATAAACTAATGCCTCAGAACCCCCCGTCATATTAGTCAAACCCCACCACGGTACCACCCACTTAATAGAGCATATGCCATGAGTAAAATAGGAGGCCCACTCGGCCTCGTTCTAGCCTTGGTGCAAATACTTTCGGTTACCCAAGGCTATAGGGCGATAATGTTTAGGATCCGTAGGAGTTTCTAAAAGCCTGAGTCGTTCCATGAGCCAAATCTGCAAAAAGCGGGTACGATCAGAAAATTAATAATGCCTGGGACGCACTTTCAACGCCCAGGACCAGGCGCCAGAATATACGACGCCCAGCCCTGGGCGCTAAAAATCAGCTCCAGGCAGGGGCAAATGAAAAAAATAAAAAATAAACATGTGCGTGCAAATAAACGATCGATTACCTGCAGCAATAGGGGGCTCCCCTTAAAAATTTTAGACTTGGCATCCTTCTTTAACTCATCCGCACTCAGCAAGGTCTCGGCAACAACCAACGGCATAATGGAATAACAACTCTCCATCTGGCTGATCAAGGGGAACAACCTTATGTCACCGAACTCGCCATTATTATTCGACAGTAAATAGTGGTTCAACAAGCAGAATACAAATGCTCGAATATTCAATTTCTGTTCGGTCATATTCTTACTAGGTCTAAAATGGTGTTTTACAAGCTTTGCCAAATTAGCCTTATCACCCACAACGATCTCAGCAAGCATGTTAGAATCTAGTCCTAGGAAAGCCCCTATTGTTGTTTTACCCTCTTCAACAGTGCCAGGGGTAGCAGGAGTAGCATTGGTAGGATAACCAAGGATCGCGGAAAACTCATCTGGCAGAGGGCATACTTCATTGCCCCGAAAAACAAAAACATGGTGATCAGAATCCCAAAAGTCTAGGGCCGCATACAGAAAGTTATAATCAATATTAATTTGTTGTAAGCCTAAGAATGCCTCTAAGTGGTATCCTTTTAACAAAGCCTTTTCTGTGGGATTAAGGGCTCTTAGCTAACGCCTAACAACTCGTTGGAGGGAGAAAGGAGGAATCGACATGGCAAGAATACGAAAGAGTAAAAGCTGGGCAATTGTGAGAGAAAAGGAAGATGGAGAGTGGTGAAAAAGAAAGACGTACTTAACCCCTATATATACACGAAAGCATCAAGTGACATCCTGATCCCATTCGGAAACGTGTTAAGAAATCCGGAATTAAGAAAAGAAAACTGTCGAAATAGCATTTCCAGCGCCCAAGGCTGGGCGCCGAAATTATTAACGCCATGCCAGGGGCGCCGGAAATCTAGTCCAGGACCCGGACCCTTCAAAATGCGGAGCAGGAAAGGAATTAGAATCGTACGAGGCCCTGTTGTAATCAAGATCAAGCCCAAAGCACCGTTAGAGCCCGAATAGTGAAAACAAATGTTAAGACTTGTCGAAACTTAGACCCATCTCAAGGGAAAAAATATGTGTACATTTTTTTAAGGCAATAAAAAAAATCAAGGTCATTCTTCGAAACACAAAAACAAAATCGAGTCGTTGGTTTCTCAAATTAAAAAGTGTTTATTTGTCAAAAGATCAATCCGGGCCAAAATAAGCTCGATGTATTAATTATTGAAATATGGAGCAAACTTTGTCGTCCGGAAAATGAAGTCGCACTCCACGACTTCATCAAAGTAGCATACCACTACAAAGATCGCTCGCACTTACGAGCACGGTCCCAAACACAATCAAGGACATTACAAAATGCGTATCCCCAAGGAACCTCTTTGACAAGAAATGACCGTCAAGCACAAATGCTTGGGGGCTCGAAAGAAAATAAACATTTCAAAAGAGAGTATGCAAAGTTAAAACAACATTCCCAGACTACGTTGTACGAAGTCCCGTGTTTAAATAAACTCAAAAGATAAAACCGGATTACGACCTCAAGACAAAGGTCGCCGTTGATACTTATACATAGTCCTCTAATCAAGGACCCAGATGGTGGAAAATTGGGCCGTAAAGACTAGCTCAAAACCATGAAAGATGATGACCACGAGACAATGGTCCGTCTAAGCACGTTGTCGACCCACATCCAGGTTGCAACTAAATCCGAGCATCCCTCGAAAGAATTCGCTCTTACAAGAATGAATAAAAAAGAAATTCTCAAAGGAAATCAGAAGAACAAATGAAATAGGGACTTGCCCACCTCAATCGGGCAAGATCGCGGCATGTACCCCGCGAGTCCCAAATCGAAAAGACGAATTCAGGTTCGCTCACCCCCAGCGGGCGGGGCGTCCACCCTTAGCGGACAGGGCTCGCCCACCTTCAGCGGGCGGGTTCTGCGTCACTAACCGCGCAGGTCCTCAGTTTTCGAAAATGATATCTTCAAAAACACAAAACAGGCTCGCCATCTTCAGCCGGCGGGGTCTACGTCACAAACCGCGTAGGTCCTTATTTTCAAAACATCAAAACAGATTCGTCCACTTCTATCGGACGGGGCGTCCACCCTCAGCGGACAGGATCGCCCACCTTCAGCGGGCGGGGTCTACGTCACAAACCGCGTAGGTCCTTATTTTCAAAACATCCAAACATATTCGTCCACTTATATCGGACGGGGCGTCCACCCTCAGCGGACAGGCTCGCCCACCTTCAGCGGGCGGGGTCTGCGTCACTAACCGCGCAGGTCCTTAGTCGCTGCAGCGATAACTTTTTCTGGTTTTTCTTTTCCAAAAATCAAAGGATTGGTTTTCCGTTTTCCCAAAAAAAAGCGATGTGCTGGATTTTCCTTCGTTTTACGTCCTATAAAAACAAGGGGGTTTTCTCGTTTAGCTAACCTTAAAAAAAATGAGAATCTTTTAAAATGTTTTACCTCGTGATTGGGCTTGGCCAGGCCTAGTTACACTTTATAGCTTTGATTTCGAAAACATCTTTAGATACTTCCAATGACAAAGTGAGGGAGTTTCTATACTATAGGTTAACAGATTCCAATGACACGTGAGGAATGTGTTAACACTTCAAGTGATGACTCTTAAGTCAAATGTTATCACTCGGGAGCTCGTGAGACCCTCGCAAAACAGGTCACATACGCCATGGCTAGTATGACGCACTCCGTCTAGTACTTTGACCATCGTCTCCTCTCGAGACTCAGCCAAAGTGGGTGCTAACTGTAGACACCTACTTTTGTCCCCATTCCCGAAAGGGAAGGTTCGATGATGAGAACATAAATCTCCACTTGGTAACGCATCTCCTATAAAATAACAAATCTCAATCACCCTTTTTATTTCAGCCAAAACTGCTATTTATAGAAAACTGCTAAGAATAGTAACTGCCGTAAGAAGTAGTTGTTAAAAGTGGCAAAGTCATAAAAGATGGAAATCTGTCAGAATTAGGTGTTGCACTCCAACATAAGTCCTAAAAGAGATAGAATTGGAAAAAGGAATACTATTCCTGCTATAATTCGAAAATAAGAGTTACGTATTAATTAAAATCCTAACGAACCTAGAGTTCGTAACGGGCCCAGACGCATTCCGTCATAAAGTTAATACACACTAAAAGACTCGTATAAGTTTCAAAAGCTCTGCCTTCTAAGAGTCCAAATCTGACAAAGAACTCGGCCCAGATCCCATTTTCAATGCCTGGATCTGGGCGCCGAAATGCCTGGGGCCGTGTCGTCTCCGAATTCTTTTTGGATTCGTATTCTAAAGATCTATCTTCCAACAAACTCTTTCCCTATAAATACAGCCTCAAAACCGACGTGAAGAGGACACACAATACACAATTCCATAACCTGAGTATTGACTCTAGCCTTAAGCCTAGCCTCACGCTGCGAAATTGATCCGGCGTTCTGTCGCAATCGACCCAAAAGTCGAACAGAACGCGTCCTGCCCCTTGTAGCTGATGAATTAAGCCTAAATATTGGAACATTGCTTGGAAACCCGAGATTTGTTAAATAAAAGGAGTAATAGCAAAGCCAAGTGGTTAGTTTTCTGAGAACCGTAACGCACCTCTCAAGGGTGCGTTGTAATGTGTCCCTCATATGATTTAATCGCTTTCATCACCCTTTTATAAAATTGTCAAACTATTAACTTGATCGATCTATCACGCCTAATAAGATAATACCTTGGACAATTGAATTATCATGCTAGGTACCTTAAATCAATCTAAATAAGATAATCACGATCGATTTAGTATTATGTGTTGCATATTGCTAAAATCAATTTAGAATAGTTTAATAGTTTAACGCATGTCCCTTCAATTATTTATGCTGAGCTAGTAAGGATAACCTGCCTCTGGAGTTATCGATGAGCACTCCTCTCGGTAGTTACAGTCCCCCGAACTCTCAATCTCTGCCCTGCGGGTGTACGTTGAGCGATCCCCACACCAGGGATCACAAGGGAACCTATGGCCGTCGTGGTCGAACATAATTGCACTCCCTGTCACGATAACCGGGTTTTGTGAGTTTTTCTCATTGTCGTTAAAAACCGAATGGCGACTCCTATATTACTAGTCGATTGGGTGTAAACTCACAGGAAATCCAATTACACTTGATCTGACAACGTCACGCCCACGAGGGACGAAGTCACGTATTAGCCTCGTGCTTTTTCGACCCCCTCATAGTCGTTAATGTGAACAAGTAAATAATATAAAAAAAAGGAAAAAGAATGTCGTCGTTAACACTTTTGGTCACAGCGGGATTATTTTTGGTAAAGCCCGGGCAATTCTCTAAATCAATAACGCAAATTCTCTGAAAATCTTTCAAACCCTACGCACATCTTCTTCCTCTATTTCCTTCAATCTTCAATCTCCAATCTCCTTCCTAAAGCCTAATCACAGAACTCACGGTTCACATAAAATCGAAAAACAAAATTAATAAGAAGGACAAAAAGCGAGACAGAAGAGGAACGAAATCAGGGGATTCAAGCTGCTATAGTTAGAGTTTGCTACGAAATCTACGAAATTGAAGGTTTAATCATCCGAATTGGTATGTTTCGAAATTATTTTTGGGCGTTATTTATGGTTTGTTGATGTTCCTATGTTCATTGGTTTTTGTATAATTTTGGGTTTATTCATATTCTTTTTCTTCTGGAGATCGATGAGTTAAGAAAGAGTCAAATACCTATTCGATGTGCTGCTAATTTCAGACCTCATGCTTTGAATTTCATAGTAATATATGCAGTATTCAGTTGGCAATGGAAGTTCCCTTCCATTTTCCCTTGCTTTGGTAAACTGTATTATGACTTCTGGTTTGCCTTCAAGCGTATATATTCTTGATATTTTATATTGTAAATATTGCTTTCTTGCTTGTTGGAGGTTACAGTGATTGATAACACATTCAGACAAATTTTACAAGAAGTTAAATATTTCTTTCTTGCTTGTTGCAGTATGCTCTGTATATAACAAAATTACATAGAAAATTTGCCAAAGGTTTCAATGGATACAAAGATACAATGTCCTGAAACTCCATCATCTATGGACTTTCATAACGAGTGCTAAGAGAAATTTTTATTTGCTGTTATTCTTTTTTGAGTCTATTTCTAGGTTAAGCTTCCCGGTATGCGTACTCTTTTCTGTTTTTGGGCAATTTGTTAAGATTCAGAGTGGTTTGGTATTTTAATTTTTTATATTTCTATTCTTGACTTGTGGTTCTGGTTGTTAGTTTCCAATTCTTGGCTAGCCACCACCAGATAACATTTGCTACCGACCCTTCACCGTTCTGTCATTTTTGTATGGCTTGTTGATGTTCCTATGTTGTGATTTTTGTATAATTTTGTGTTTGTTAATGCTGATAATTATCAGATATTGGGTATAATTTATTATTTTGTTTGGATTCTTTAATTTGAATTACTTTATTTTGTTCTCAAAATGTTGCTTGCGGGGAGAAATTATGGGTTTCTTGCGGCAGAATTAAATCTAGCTGGGTTTTGTTATTATTGGTTTTGGTTAAGAGAGGAAGAAAATATGGGTTTTGGGTTTTTCTATTATTAATTAATTTACCCGGAAAATTAAGTCAGGATACTAATTAGGTACGTTCTTTTACTTAAGAATTAGGCTTGTATGCATATATATTTTTCATAAAGTTTTATATACTTTTAAGTGTATTAGGCCTGCCTTGGTTGAATAATATGACCAAGAAATCTAGTCGAGTCAGCATTCATTGACTCAATGTACTATTTGTGC
Organism: Spinacia oleracea; assembly: GCF_020520425.1. Classification (NCBI taxonomy): domain Eukaryota; kingdom Viridiplantae; phylum Streptophyta; class Magnoliopsida; order Caryophyllales; family Amaranthaceae; genus Spinacia; species Spinacia oleracea. Next base: position 155,107,348 of record NC_079490.1, on the reverse strand, counting down.
AAAATTTTAAAATAACATATTCTTGTCTTTGTTGATTTTCTAGGTAATTTTTTGCTGCCACTTTATTATTATACTTGGTGAAAATAACTCTCTGTAAGGATTGGATTTCCATTAAATATTACATTGGTGATCCAACATATGCCGAGGGAGTTAATAATTTTTTAGACTATGCTTTTCAAAAGTTGAAAACTGAGACAATTCGTTGTCCTTGTACCAAATGTATGAATGGAGAATCCGATGATCGTGAGAAAGTGAGGGAAAATCTACTTGTTTTTGGGATAATCAAAAGATACACCTTCTGGTATCATCATGGGGAGGGGTTGGATGAGTCAGAAATCGTGTTTGACGAGGATCCTGACGAGGGAGAAGACCATGATGAAATTTTTGATATTCTAAGGGATTTATATCCTGCGTTCAATGATGTTAGTCCCTCTGTTGATGTCAATGATGTCGAGGAGCTAAATGCCGACGCTAAAAGTTTTTATAACCTATTGAAGGATTCACAAGATCCGGTCTATGAAGGTGCCAAGAGTTCTACAATGTCTGCAATCTTGGAGCTTCTTCATATTAAGACTCTTGGTCGTTGGACCAATGAGTCTTTTAGCATGCTTCTCAAATTTTTGAAGAATCGGCTTTTACCTACTGTGTCAAGTTTACCAGATTCTTACAAAGAGTCAAAAAAGATCATGAAAAACCTTGGACTTTCCTATGAAAAGATCGATGCATGTGTTAATGATTGCATGTTATATTGGAAGGAGAATGAGAAGCTAGATGCATGCAATATTTACGGTGCATTGAGATGGAAAACTAACAAACACAGTGGGGAAGACAAGTGTAAGTCAAATGGTAAAAAAAATACCTCACAAGATATTACACTACTTCCCACTAAAACCGAGGCTTCAAAGATTATTCATGTGTTCAAAGACTGCTTCTTTGATGAGGTGGCATGATGGTAAAAAGAAGAAAGATGGCACGATGCGACATCATGTTGATGGAGCTGCGTGGGAGTCATTTGACAAAGAGTTTCCCGAGTTTGCATCATATCCTAGAAATGTTAGGTTGGGGCTTGCCAGTGATGGTTTTCAACCCTTTGCAAACTCGAAAACACCTTATAGTATTTGGCCTGTAGTACTTATGCCATATAACTTACCTCCAGATCTTTGTATGAAGCAGTCTAATATACTTCTTTCGATGCTTATTCCTGGTCCGAAAAGACCTGGTGATGCAATTGACATATATTTGCAACCTTTGATCGAGGAATTAAAAGATCTATGGGACACTGGTGTCAAGACCTTCGATGCAGCAACTCAACATCATTTTAATTTACGTGCAGCACTGATGTGGACCATTAATGATTTTCCAGCATATGCCATGTTGTCAGGATGAAGTACTAAGGGGTATTTGGCATGCCCTCATTTCCTTAAGGATACACGATCAATGAGACTATCTTATGGGGAAAAGAATGCTACATGGAGCATAGATGTTATTTGCCAAAGAACCATAGATGGCGGAAGGATAAGGATTCATTTGACGGAAAAGTTGAGCATGGTCTACCTCCTGAACCTTGTTCAATTGATGAAATTCTTCGTCAACTCGAGGATCTCGAGAACATTGTTTTGTCCAAGAACCACATGTGAAGACAAAAATAAATCATGAGCTTAGGGGTGATAATTAGAATAAGAAAAGTATTTTCTTTGAGCTTCCATACTGGAGGAAACATTTGTTACGGCACAATTTAGACGTGATGCATATTGAGAAAAATATATGTGATAGTGTTCTTGAGACAATTATGAACATCAAAGGGAAGACTAAAGACACTATAAAATCACGTCATGACTTGGAAGCTATGGGGATAAGGCCCACATTGCACCCAGTCAAAGAAGGGGACAAATATAAGATGCCTCCAGCACCGTTTACTTTTTCTCCTGCCGAGAAGCAAAGATTTTGTAAATTTTTGAAAGAGTTAAAAGTACCTGACGGTTTTTCATCGAATATATCTTACTGTGTCAACACTAAGGAAGGAAAAATTTCAGGTTTGAAGAGCCATGATTGCCATGTAATACTCGAACATCTTCTTCCTTTGGCAATACGTGGTCTACTCACTCCACTTGTACTCGAAGGACTGATTAAGCTATCAAGGTACTTTACCTTATTATGTGCTAAAGTACTTAAAGTGAGTGAATTAAAGCAACTAGAGACCCAAATTCCTATCACTCTCTGAAAATTAGAGAAGGTTTTTCCTCCCTCGTTCTTTGATGTGATGATGCATTTGCCTGTTCATTTAGCCAATGAAGCAATGATCGGAGGTCGTGTTCAGTTCAGATGGATGTATCCTATTGAATAATATATGTATAAGCTTAAATTTTATGTACGAAATAGGGCTCATCCAGAAGCTTCAATTGCGGAGGGCTATTTAGCAGATGAGTGTATGACCCTTTGCTCGATGTATATGCATAATATAGAAACAAGATTTAATCGCCAGGAACGAAATTATGAAAATGCAAACGGCAGTGATGAAGCCTTGGATATTTTCAGCCATTCTAGTAGAGGTTTAGGAGCTCCAACTGTTATAAGTGTTCCCAGGTGAAATGGATCAAGCTCACGATTACATTTTGAAGAACTGCGACGAGGTTCAACCTTTCCTACAGTAAGAGTCTAAGAGTAAATATCTTTTCTTCATATTCACAAAACTTTTCTTTATATATTTATATACTTCTTTGCTTACAGAGAGTATTCTGAAACTCATCCAATAGATGATTCTGGGATCACCGAAGAGGAATGGAGCGAGAATTTTAGAAAATGGTTTAAGGATGAAGTAAGGAATATATTTTATTACTTCGTATTTGATTTCCAGACAAGTGAATTTTTTTTATTAATTACTTTTTTAATTATTTAATTTTGGTAGGTTGCTCTCTTATATGAGAATAATAAGAGCAAGGAAATGGAAAAACTCCTCTCACTTTCCCGTGGACCAACTGAATATGTAACATCTTTTAGTGGTTATGTTGTAAATGGATACAGATTTCGTACACAAAAGCGTGATAAGAATTTGAGAACACAAAATAGTGGCGTGGTTGTGTTAGGAAATACGGGTGATGGAGATGAGAACATGGATTATTATGGAGTTGTAACAGAAATTGTAGAGATACAATATCTCGGAGGAAACCGGATTGTGCTATTTTGGTGTAACTGGTGGGATGTATTTGATAAGGTAAGAGGAATCAAAGAAGATGAATATTAAACCATTAGTATTAATTGCAATAGGCAATTAAAAACTGATGAACCATTTATCTTAGCTAGTCAAGCAAGACAAGATTTTTATGCCACCGACAACATTAACAAAGTTTGGGTTATTGCATCAAAGACTCAACCGCGCAACTTGTTAGATGATGACAGTGATGTTGATGAGCAAAGTGAAGCATACCAACAGAGTGAATTTGATAGACCAACATATGTTGCATCCTCCTCTACAAGTGCAAGCAGTGAAATCTGTAGAAGTCGGGCTGGCATAGATCCCATTAGTGTGGAAGATATTTCAATCAAAAGTCGAGAACAACAAGCTCCTGTGAAGAGGAGAAGAGAGGAATGATTCATTACCTGTTGCAGTTGGTATTATTGTGGTGGTTTAGCTATGTGTTAATTTTAGTTTTTTGTGGGGGGAGTTTAGGTTTATAATTTAGATTTATTGGTCAATTTTCTGTTTGCTTTTGCTTTCCAAAATCTTGATCACCTGACTATTCGTTCCGTAATTGTATTTGTTGTGGTTTTATTGGATTTTTTGTTTGATGTTTTGGTTTTACGAGCTATATTTCCAACTAAAAAGTGGTTTGGTTGAATAAGAATGCTCACTGTAGTTGCGACTTGCTGGAATTAGGTTTTTATGAGTTTGATTGATAATTTATTTGTGAGAAATTGGTTTGATTTTTGAGTTGAATTCTATTGGACTGTTTTAGTCAATGCAGAGATCGTTCTTGCGATTTGCATTTGTACAGATTTCTCTTATACGCTTTGACACGATTTCTGTACAAAGATATATATGCCTTAGATTCAGTCTTGGTCTTGGTTTCTGGCATATGGCATATGGCATATGAATTCTGCAGTGCTGCTGTAATCTGCTGCAGTGCTGCTGTACTCTGTTGCAGTGCTACTTTCCTCTGCATTTATTGAATGCAGTAAAATCTTTAATAAGAAGCTTGATATCAGCAACTAGTGGTATATGAATTTAAGAACTTAAAATTAGCATAGAACCTAGGCTAGAACTCGGCTGATATAAAGAGGAAACGTAAATGAAGTACACTTACATATTTTTTACATTTTCGCTTTTGATTGATAGTGTAACACTTGGTGTTTGATGAGTGTCACTTATTATTTATGATGTTTCTTTAATTTGGTTACATTATGATGTTATGTGTGAGTGTGTGACATTACTTTGTTGTTGGTGTTTGGAACTGCTGCTTCAAATTTTTTTCTTCTGAAATTGTAAATTAGTTTTTGTTCATGCATCACCACCACATATTGCAAATCAAAGGTTTCAACACAAACTTCTCTAACTTAATAACTGATCTATCGTTTAGGCCAGTTACTAGTGGCATTATACTTCCACTTTTTTTTGTACATTCTTTTTTGTAACTTTTTCTGACGCTATTGTCTGAATGTCTTACTCAAGAAAAAAAGAAAAAAGAACAGGGGATCCTTAATCTACTACGGAGTATCAACCTATGCTTCATGTGGAGCTATATAATGTATAGATCCGATAAATTTGGAATAATTCGGGTAAGTAAGCATGATTTATTTGTAAGAATGACCAGATGAAAATGATGCTATAAAAGCCATGTTAGTCATCGGTGCAAAAAACTTCTTTTGCATACAAATGACCAAGTACTCGGATTATTCTGACCACCATATGACATTTATGACCAGACTCAACGCCCACCTCAAACACACTATAGATTGGTTTTGGTATTTAGAATAGACATGGGTTTATTCACTGATCTGCAGGTGTATTGATGCACTGCTTCTGGTGCTACAGGCCTGCTGTCATTGTTGATATGTAGGCCATTTTCTGTGCAACCGTTCTGCTGTTTGCTCTGCTGCAGTCCTGCCCACCTCAAAACTATTTTTATGACTTCATTATGTTACTGTGTTTTACAAACTAAAGCATTTTGTCTCGTTGTTAGAATTTATTGTCAGTGTAAATACGAACTTGATACTTTAGCAATGTATTCAGTACTGCTAACTAAAGCATTTTGTCTCGTTGCTATGTTTGTCATAAACCCAAATTTCCGCTTCTGAAACAGCATTTTAGTCCACATCCATGTTCTGTCCAATGTTGATGTTTTTGGTGTTTCGAGTGCTTCTGTTTCTGTCCAATGCTTCTCCATTTATTCCTGTTCTTTTAGGCCTTGCATGCACATAACTTCCACATGACTCCATCGTCTCTTTCTCTGTCTTGTTTTTTTAGTATCTTGAGTTGCAGCAGTTAAGTTGTTTTTCGGTGTTGTTTGTTTAGTATCTTGAGTTGTGGCAGCAGTCAAGTTGTTTTCTTTGAACTGCTGAACCATGGTGTAAACCTGCAGCCATGTACTGCCCCTAGCCAGTGGCATTCCTGAGTGTATTCTGACCCCTGGATCAGCGGCTGCAGTGCAGCACAACTCGCAGATTTGTTGGTGTTTTAATTTGTGGGTATTGGATAGTGCTTAAATTGTGATTTGTTGGGGTTCCAAATTTCTGTGTGAGTTTAATTGCTAATTTTAGGGAAATGATGAATGTGAATTGTTGGTTAGATTATACTTGTTATACATTGGTTAATTGTGGAAAAATGGAATGAATATTGTTGTGTTAGGTATAGGAATTGCATTTAGGCTCTGAGTTTATGTAACTCGGGGGGTTTGATAGTTAAATGGCCTTGAAGAAGCTGTGAAGAACTTAAGATGGATTGGTTAGTGTGTGTAGGAGCTAATTTCTGAGTCGTTCTGTTGCAAGAAGAAAGGGGTGTGAGAAATTTAGGTTATGATTATTGCCAAGGTGATTTTATTTCACCTGAGTCAAGGTGTTGTTACCATGATAATGTTTGGTGTTCAGGATATAACTCAAGAATTAGTTAATTGTCAAGAAAGAGATCGAGAATGCAGATATACCATATAATTATAAGTAGTTTATCATCCTATACCAAACAGGCCGAGGATTTGCGTGTTGTGATTCATTAGGGTTGTTTTAATTATTAAAGTATGAATTTTCAGATTTTTTTATTTAATAAAGGATTGATTTTTTATGACGATAAATTGGTTTTATTGGGATTTTCAAGTTAGGGTTTTAACCTAGACCTAATGAGTCAATTGATTAGCATAATTAGGTGATGATTTTAATTATGATAATCAATTATATTTTCAGATTTATATAAAGTCTTAAAGTGTTGATTTTTATTGATTTTAAAGGCGGAAAAAGTATGTTTTCATACTAGGGATTGGTTTTGCAAATTGAGACGATTATATTATTGAAAAACGATTGAATTCTAAAGTTTAAATGAGGTTTTAGATTTTATAAAGTTGCTGGAAATTTAATGAACATGGAAATAATTTAAGTTTCATTATTTTGATAATAGGAGGTGATTTCTGAGTAAGTGCTCGTTGTTGCAAAGTGGCCCCTACGCTTAGGTATTCAAGGTACGTACAACTCTAGGGCGACCACACCATTTGTCAAGGACACTACATGATTGTTGTTGATGTGAATTATATTATGTGGATTCATATTTGGTTTGGTGAACGATCATGTGGATTATTATATTGGAATTGTTGAATTATTGGTTGAACAAGCATGTTGAGATTATTATGAGTATGAATTTCATTGTCAATCACGTTGTTCAATATTTATGCATGTATGGTTTGTTTCACATGCAAGTTATGGATTATTTATTTGTATGCTATTGTACGGGATGTCTAGCATCCTTTGAACCAATTATTCGTACTTCGTTGTACTATTTATTTTACCACATGTGAAGGGTTAGCTCATGTAAGCCACCGCACATGTAGGGTTCAGTTGGGAATATTTTGTATGAAATGAATTAGGATTTGTCGTGCAAGGGCACAACCCTCATGTTAATGGGCATGATGTGGAATCTCACTTTGGTGAGGAGGAACATGGTAGTAATTTCACAAGAGTCTTGCTTGGTTGATCACAAATCCTAAAGCATTAAAATAAGATTGTTTTGGTTGTCATTTATTAATTGTATGTGTGTACATTGTTGAGTCTTGAGTTCACCTTTAATAAAATATTAATAAACGTAAAGTGCAACCAGAACAAGCTTCGAAACTCTTGGAACGTATATACCTTGAGTATGAACAATGGGGGGAGTCTTGCCGGAAAGCTCGTTCTCCTACTAGTGATACAAGACGTTGTTTCATTTATATTATGCGCAGGAATTCCGTCGGTATGGCCCAATTTTATTATTTATTATTTGGTGTATGGTTGGCTCCCATCACCTTTCCTTTATGGAACATTCTTTTTGTTAGGTTATGATACATATGACAATTCATAAATCATGCGGAAAAACCATAAAGCCAGGAAAACATATTATTTACACATAATCATTTAGCATAGTTTAGATGCATACTCTTTGTTGCGTGCCTTCCCTAGCTGCGCCCGAACCGAACAAGTCTTTAGGACTCCAAGTGTCGTCCCTCCGTAGATAGTCCACAGCACGTCCGGATCCGCCTTAAGATTGACCAACTAGAATCGCCCTTAAGGTACTACTTATTTTCGGCTAAATGGGCAAGAGATATGGCTGATTTTTCTGCTTAAAAATCCTAGCTTTGAATACTTGAAAAGTTGTGTATAAATAATGACCCTAGGCCCTTATTTATAGAGGTATGGAAAAGGAATTGGAATCCTATTAGGATACTAATTTATTTAATTAGAATCCTGCTAGGACTCTATTTAAATAAACTTTATCTAATAGGTTTAGGATTTAATCTTTTATTGAATCCCGATAGCTTTAGGATTCGCACACGAGCATCGCACGAGCATCGCACGAGCACCGTACACCCGCGCAGGCCTTGTGGCCCACGCTGAGCGCACAGAGCTCGGCCCATGCTATTGTCCGCGCGCGCCCATGGCTTCGGCTGGGCCTGGCTTGCGCTGGGCCTGGTCGAGGCTTTGGCGTGTGTTGGTGATGCGTGTGGCTTGCTGGGCGATGGCCTGGCTTCGTGCTGGCGTCTAGCGAGCCTCGTCCGATGCTAATTCGTACAATACGCTTTCGATTAAATTCCCGATTCCGAAATTTATTTCCGATACGAACAATATTTAATATTTCCGATTCCGGAATTAATTTCCGTTTCGAACAAATATTTAATATTTCCGTTTCTGGAATTATTTTCCGATTCCGATAATATTTCCGATTCTGACAATATTTCCGTTTCCGGCAATATTTCCGATTCCGGCAATATTTCCATTTCCGATAATATTTTCCGATACGTACCATGTTTCCGTTTCCGGCAACATCTACGACTTGGATAATATTTATATTTCCGATACGATCCATATTTCCGTTTCCGGCAATATCATCGTTTCCGGAGTATTCATTTCTTGCCTGTGACGATCTCAGCTCCCACTGAAACCAAGATCCGTCGATTCCGAATATCCATAGATGGAGTATTTAATGCCATTAAATACTTGATCCGTTTACGTACTATTTGTGTGACCCTACGGGTTCAGTCAAGAGTAAGTTGTGGATTAATATCATTAATTCCACTTAAACTGAAGCGGCCTCTAGCTAGGCATTCAGCTCACTTGATCTCACTGAATTATTAACTTGTTAATTAATACTGAACCGCATTTATTAGACTTAACATTGAATGCATACTTGGACCAAGGGCATTATTTCCTTCACTTTTGGCCCGTTCGAAGCTTATTCTAATTAAATTGTGAGTCAAGAGTCGAGTCAAGAGTCAAGTCTTGTATTCATGATTGGTTTGTTAATTCTTAAATGGCTTTTGCATGATGATTAGTACTTAGTGAGTGATGCATGTTTTAGTTTTGTTTCACTCTATTCGTGTAAGTACTCATCTTTTGCTGACTACGTGCTTTGTGTGTTTTTGGTCATGGCCCTTGCCTTAATGACCCTATGATGATCTATCATTTGCACTTGCATTGATGGGGAGTAGAATAATATAGCAGGTTGGTAGATCAAAATCATGTGGCTTGGGATGATCGAGAGAGTTGCATGCTTTCGTATTTTGAACTATTTATTTATACTTTAATTATGTTTGAAATTGTTGAACTTTTATACTTTGGTTTTTGGGCCGTCACGGTTCCAAATTGTAGGAGGCCTCGATATTTATTAATTATGTTTTTAAAAGTTAGTTTACATTAAATTCCGCTGTGTAATTCTGGTAATAGCCTTAACCGTTATCACGGTGGCGGTAATGCTTTAGTAATTCCTTTATTTTAAGTTGGAAAATGATTTTATAAAAGCAAGGAATTATTAGGGTGTTACAGTGTTGGTCGGAGATATCTCTATTTCATTATCATTTACATTGTCATGAATGTTCTCACCAGGATAATCACCATGATCATTATCATTGACATCCTCTTGAATTCTCGTATCAAACTCATCACCATGTTCATTATCATTGGCAGCCTCGTTCTCAGCCTCGTTCTCATCAGAAGCATATTCTACAAAGTCTCTTTCGAATTGTATGTCTTCATATAAATAATGACTTTCTGCATTAGGACCATAACAACGACGACTGGAAACCATTAATGGATCAACAAAAGACATATCATTTCTGTTTAATATGACAGAATCAGTGCGAGCTTCAGAATGAGCAAGATGGCGTTTCTTTGACGGTAAAACATTGTTAGTAGGATGACTAGGGAGGTTACTCTTCTTTCCAATGGAGGCATTGGTTTCAGCATTTGTTTTGGAAGAATACAAATCAGCTAAACACTTACCACGACCCCTTGCCAGCGTAAGAGGTGGTACGTACTCGTGTTTAGATCTTACCATAGAAGATTGTTGTGCAGACCCATTGGGAAGAACCATTTTCTCCTGCATTGTTCATTGGTCAAAGTCAAGTCATACTATACAACCAAATAACTAAAACCCACAAAATTGAAAATAAAAAACTAACAAAACCATCAAAGTTAACCAAAGTAAACTTTGGTCAAAATCAAATTTGTACAACCAGAAAAACAACAACAAAGCAAAACAGACACTAAGCAAAACCAGAATGTCAGACATTAAATGTGCTAGCTGACGACTGAACCCTAACACTTTGCACTCAGCTGGCATAACACAATAGTCATCACAGAATCGGATCATGCTTAACCTTCTAATCTTCGATGCATACTGCTGATGTGCAACTTAAAAGAAATTGTTTTTAGCTAGAAAACCTTACAAAGCACGGTGTTCACAACCGATTCCCAGCATTTTAATCATCCAAAACCATAATAATATTAAAATTAAAAATACGGAATTTAAATAGAATAGGCAAGGAAGAAGAGAGTTATACCAATCCGGCCTATAGCACGGAACAATCACGAATTAGAGTGATTGGGCGAAAAAGAATTGAATATAGAACACGAACAACACACACAAACACACGTCCGTGTGTGCGCGCGGCAGGGACGAAGCAGCAGCAGGCGCGGCACAGCAGCGAGACACAGGCGAGTGCGCGGGCTGGGGCACGAGCAAGAGAGATAGACGCGCGCGCTGGGGCGCGAGAGAGCAGGGCAGCGCGTGAGCAATGGGCGAGAGAGAGAGAGCAGGGCGCGCGCTGGGGCGTGAGGCCGAGCAGCAGCGACAGACACAAAACAGCGACGCAACAAGAAGAGGGGGCACGAGCACGAGGGCACGATGGTCGTGCGGGCGTGCTGGCGTGCGGACGAGAGAGGAGAGGGAGTTGGAGTGAGGGGCAAGAAAAGAAAAAGAGGGTTTATGAATTTTTAGGAGTTCATTTAATGATGGGGAGTCCTATTTATAGGCTTCCCATTTTCAATGGGCTAGGCTTAGGAAAGTAGAATTGGTCTTAGGGGATTAAATGATTGGGCTAGCTTAGGATTTGAATTAAATTCTTTTGATTGGGCTCGTTTAACAAAACGAATTGGACTTTTCATTTAAAACCCGAATCTTTAAAATTACTTGCGACCCAATTAATTTCCCGACTCAAGAATTAAATTCGTTTCGTAACTAATCAAAATAATAAATATTCTAATTAATTAAAATACATTTAAATATTATTTAAATACGAAATAAATTCCAAAAATCGTAAAATGCTTTATAAATATTATAAAAATACGAGGTATTACAGTCTACCCTCCTTAAAAGAAGTTTCGTCCCGAAACTTGGGTTCGGAAATCAAAATTTAACTCAAAACTTGAGACTTTATGAGACTTTTAATGCGTTCACTTGCAGAAATTTTAAGATGTTGTACTCTTTACATGATTAAACAGGACAATAATAAGTGCAAATTCAACCGAAAGCGCTAAATTAAGCATAAAATAGGGGAAACAAGGTAAAAAGCGCGAAATTCTACCGCACTCTACCCCCCTTAAAAGACACGAGTTACGACCCCGTAACTCAACTAACCTCGGGAAAAAGCTCGAGATATTTCTTTCTCATTTCGTCCTCCGCTTCCCAAGTTGCTTCCTCATACTCTTGATTAGACCACAACACTTTGACAATTTTCACATCTTTAGTACGCGTACTACACACTTTGTTATCAAGGATTTTGACAGGTCTTTCCTCAAAGGTTAAACTTTGGTCTAATTCTATGGTCTCCGGTTGCAACACATGTGACTTATCCGGGATATATCTCCTTAACTAAGATATGTGGAACACATTATGCACTCTATGCAAGTCCATAGGCAAGGCTAGTTTATAAGCTACCTTTCCAACCCTTTCTAAGATTTCATATGGGCCTATGTACTTAGGGCTTAACTTCCCTTTCTTTCCAAATCTCATGACACCTTTCATTGGTGACACTTTGAGCAACACCTTGTCACCTATGCTGAACTCTTCATCCCTACGTTTCAAGTCTGCATAACTCTTTTGGCGATCCTGCGCCGCTTGAATCTTTGATTGGATGGTTCGAATTTGGTTCATGGTGTCCTCTATCATTTGAGGTCCCAACACTACGGTTTCACTAATGTCATTCCAGCAAAGGGGACTTCTACACTTTCGTCCATACAAAGCCTCAAATGGTGCCATTCCAATGCTAGTATGATAGCTATTATTATAGGAAAACTCAATCAAATCCAGGCTATCTTCCCAACTTCCTTGGAAATCAATGACGCATGCTCGAAGCATGTCCTCCAGGGTTTGGATAGTTCTCTCAGTTTGTCCATCTGTGGCTGGGTGGAAGGCTGTACTTATTTTCAATGTCGTACCAAAGCTCTTCTGCACACTTTTCCAGAAATTCGAAAGAAACCTTGAATCCCTATCTGATACGATATCCTTAGGAACTCCATGTAACCTCACAACATTCTTAATGTAAGCTTTAGCAAGTTGTTCCATTTTCCAGGTTTCCTTCATTGGTATAAACACTGCTGACTTGGTCAACCTGTCTACCACAACCCAAATTGTATCATTTCCGGTCTTTGACTTAGGCAAACAAGTGACGAAGTCCATAGAAATACAGTCCCATTTCCAGCTTGGAATCTCTAAAGGTTGGACCTTTCCTTGAGGTCTCCTGTGCTCTATCTTAACTTTCTGACAAGTCAGACATCTAGCCACAAATTCAGCCACTTCGTTCTTCATCCTTGGCCACCAATAGACCTTTTTCAAGTCCTTATACAACTTGTCAGCACCTGGGTGCACAGAATATGGCGTATTATGCCCTTCTCTCATTAATTTCTCCTTCGATTCTCCACACTTTTGAGGCACGCACCACCTGCCTTTGTACCTCAAACTTCCATCATCATGGATTCGGAATTCTAACTCCTTACCTTGCGAAATCTTTTCCTTGATTCTCTCCAACTTTACATCACCAGCTTGATTCTCCCTAATCTCATCAAATATTGACGGCTGGATGGTTAAGGCATTCATTATTCCCTCAAGGCTTTCACCACTTACTATTTCAAGGTTCAAACGCTGCATATCCTTACACAACTCGTTAGCAACTACTAACGCATTAACACTATGACTTGATTTCCTACATAAGGCATCCACAACTACATTGGTTTTTCCTTCATGGTACTGGATATCCAAATAATAGTCCTTAATTAACTCCAACCACCTTCGTTGGCGCATATTCATATCCTTCTGTGTGAAGATGTACTTTAAACTCTTATGATTTGTAAATATCCTACACTTCACACCATACAGATAGTGTCTCCATATTTTCAATGCAAACACTATAGCAGCTAGCTCTAAATCATGGGTAGGGTAATTGGATTCATATGGCTTCAACTACCTCAACGCATACGCAATAACCTTCCCGTTCTACATCAATACACTCCCTAAACCATTCTTAGAGGCATCACTATACACATCATATGTACCACTCTCATCTGGCAAGGTTAACACTGGCGCGGTTGTCAATCGCGTCTTCAAGGCTTGGAATGCTTCCTCACACTGGTTAGTCCATTCAAACGTTGCTTCCTTCTTCATCAAGGTAGTCATGGGCTTGGCTATCCTAGAGAAGTCTTGCACAAAGCGTCTATAGTAGCCAACTAATCCCAGAAAACTTCAAATGTCAGTCACACTCTTGGGTGTAGGCCATTCACTAACAGCTTTGATCTTAGTAGGGTCAACTGCCACTCCTTCTTTAGATACAAAATGTCCCAAAAAGGAAACTCTTTCCAACCAAAACTCACACTTTGAGAACTTGGCATACAACTGGTTATCTCTCAAGGTACTCAACACAGATCTCAAGTGTTCAGCGTGATCCTTTTCACTTTTGGAATACACTAGGATGTCATCTATGAAAACCACCACAAACTTGTCCAAATAGGCATGGAATACACGGTTCATTAAGTCCATAAATATTGCAGGTGCATTGGTCAACCCAAAAGGCATAACAGTGAACTCATAATGTTCGTATCTAGTCCTGAATGCGGTCTTTGGTATGTCATGATCAGCGATTCTCAATTGATGAAAAGATTCCTACTCCTTTCAGTTGGTCAAATAGGTCTTCTATCCTAGGTAAGGGATACTTATTCTTGATTGTGACCTTATTGAGCTCCATGTAGTCTATACAGAGCCTCATACTTCCATCCTTTTTCTTCACAAACAACACTGGTGCTCCCCAAGGCGATGCACTTGGCCTAATGTAACCTTTCTCTAATATATCCTCCAATTGGCCTTTTAACTCATTCATTTCTGCTGGAGCCATTCAATAGGGTGCTTTTGATATAGGCGCAGTTCCAGGCACTAAATCTATGGTAAAGTCAATAGGTCGATTGGGAGGCATCCCCGGGATTTCTTCCGGAAACACATCAAGGAATTCATTAACTACTGCAATATCTTCAGGCTGATCTTTGATCACATGCTCTAGGTTTCTCACATTGCATAAGAAGACTAGGTTCCCTTTACCGACTAGCTTCACGAGTTCCATTGCCGTGATAATCCCTATGTTCTTAGGCTTACCAAAACGACGATATGACACCACTTTTCCTAGGCTAGACCTCAAGTGAACCTTCTGCTTCTCACAATCTATTTTGGCTTTGAACATGGCCAACCAGTCCATTCCTAGAATTACATCTAGCTCTCCTAACTCAAACTCGATTAGGTTAGATAAGAACACGGTCTTGGCTATGGTCAAAGGCACATCCCTATGGATTTTGGTATACTTCACTATGCTACCAGTAGGTATGACTATAGGTACTTCATGTTTCAGGCTCTTTCAACCCTAGTTTCCCCAAAGCATCTACTGATATAAAAGAATAAGTCGCACCAGAATCAAATAGAACTTTAACTAAAACGGAATTAATAGAAAAAGTACCCGCTATGACGTTAGAGGAAGTTTCCGCTTCTTGCCTAGATATCACATTCAACTTTCCTTGGGCAACTCCTTTGTTATAGCCACCTCCATTGGTGTTTCCATTGTTATTTCGGTTCCCATTCTGCTGTTGGTTTCCTCCAGGCTTCCCATGGTTCTGGTGATTGCCATTGCTATTGCCATTGTTACCACCTTGGTAGTTCCTTTGGTTTCCACCTCCATTTCCCCCATTTCGGTTCTGATTATTCCGATTATTGCCTTGGTGGTTACCTTGGTTAGGCTTTCCATTCTTAGAATAGCATTGATACTCCCTGTGGCCTAACTTCTGACAGAATCTACAAGTCACTAAGTTTCCATCACAATCCTTTCCAGGGTGATTCATGTTACAGCGCCTACAGTCGTAGGTCCTTACTCCATTCCTTCCAGACTGATTTCCACCACCTTGGTTGTTGCGATTACCACCACTGTTAGCCCTAAATTGGAAGTTCCCATTCCCCTTGTGCTTCTTAAAATTCCCCTGATTCTGATGGTTATTCCCTTGATTCGAGCTTCCACCATCCTTTCTCTTTTCAGTACCCCCATTCTTCCTTTGTTGTAACCCATACAGGTGAGCAGCTTTTCCGTACAGGGTGTCTAATGAGGTAAAGGTCTCTCCAGACAACAACAGTTGCAAGTCCATGGTCAAACCATTCTCGAATCTTTGAGCCCTGAGCTCTTCCGTTGCCACCACTTCAGGTGCAATCCTAGACAGCTCTATAAACTTAGAATAGTATTCCGTCACAGACAGACCCTCCATTTTGAGTTCAATGAACTCCTGCGCCTTTTGCTTCTTCAGATAAGGTGGGTAAAACTTGTTCCTTAGTGCGGTTTTGAATGCTTCCCACCCAAAGTTAGGTGTGGCTCTAAGGGTATTCTCACATTGTTGCCACCATAAATCAGCTTCACCCCTCAGGTAGTACACAGCACTGTTCACCCTAAGGTTTTCGGGGCAATTCACAGCTACAATGAGCTTATCAAACTCTCTCAACCAGTTTTCAAGCACACTTGGTTCAATCTCTACACTATACAGTGGAGGCTTGCTTTGAGCTATTTTCTTAAACATTTCCCCAGCCGGATCATGCACTGGGTTGGCTCTAGTTTGAGCTAGGTCTCGAACTACCTCAGCTAGTTGTCTAACTGTGAGGGGGTCGAAAAAGCACGAGGCTAATGCGTGACCTCGTCCCTCGTGGGTGTGACGATTCTTTTTATTCAATCAAGTGTAATTGGATTTCCTGTGAGTTTACACCCAATTGACTAGTAATATAGGAGTCGCCATTCAGTTTTTAACGACAATGAGAAAAACTGACAAAACCCGGTTATCGTGACATAAAGGGAGTGCAATTATGTTTGACCACGACGGCCGTAGGTTCCCTTGTGATCCCTGGTGTGGGGATATCTCAACATACACCCGCAGGGTAGAGATTGAGGGTTCGGGGGACTATAACTACCGAGAGGAGTACTCGCTCGTCGATAACTCCAGAGGCAGGATATCCTTACTAGCTCAGCATAAATAATTGAAGGGACATGCGTTAACTATTAAACTAATCTGAGTTGATTTTAGAAATATGCAACATATAATACTAGATCGATCGCGATTATCTGATTTAGATTACATTAAGGGACCTAGCATGATAATCCAATTTCCCAAAAATATTATATTTATTAGGCGTGATAGAACAATCAGATTTAGTTAGTTTAACAGTTCATAAAAAGGGCGAGGAAAGCAATTAAATCATAGAAAAGGGGCACATTACGACGCACCCTTGAGAGGTGCGTCACGGTTCTCAGAAAACTAACCACTTTAACTTTGCTATTGCTATTTCTCCTTTTTATTTAACAAATCTCAAATTATGGGACAGGATACGTTCTGTTCAATTTATGGATCGATTGCGACAGAACGCGTGAACAATTTCGCAGCGTGAGGCTTAGGCTAAGGGTTGGAGTCAATACTCAGAATATGAATTGTGTGTTGTGATTTCACGTCGAACTTGGGCTATATTTATAGAAAAGAGTTTGTGGAAAGATAGAATTGCAGAGCTCTAATCCACAAAGAATTAGGAAAAAACACATACCCAGGTAATTCCAGCGCCCAGGCCTGGGCGCCGAAATTTCGGCGCCCAGAGCCAGGCGTTGAAAATAGGGTCTGGGCTGTTTTCTTAGTCAGATTCGGATTCTTGAAATCCGTAGTGTTTGAGATTTAATCGAGTCTTTTAGTGCGTATCAATTTCATGACGGAATGCGTCTGGGCCCGTTACGAACTCTAGGTTCGTTAGGATTTTAATTAATACGTAACTCTTATTTCCGAATCATATTAGGAATAGGATTCTCGCAGTTTTCTATCTCATTTAAGATTTATGTTGGAGTGCAACACCTAATTCTGACAGGTTTCTATCTTTTATGACTTGCCACTTTTAGAAGCTACCCTTTACGGCAGTTACTATTTTAGCAGGTTTCCATAAATAGCAGGTTTCTATAAATAGCAGGTTTTGGGTGAAACGAGAAGGGTGATTGAGATTCGTTATTTTATAGGAGATGCGTTGTCAAGTGGAGATTTATGTTTTCATCATCGAACCTTTCCCTTTCGGGAATGGGGACAAAAGTAGGTGTCTACAGTTAGCCCCCACTTTGACTGAGTCTTGGAGTAAGACGATGGTCAAAGTATTAGACGGAGTGCGTCACACAAGCCATGGTGACCTGTTTTTTGCGAGGGTCTCACGAGCCCCCGAGTGATAACATTTGACTTAAGGGTCATCATTTTAAGTGTCGACATATCCCTCACGTGTCAATGGGATTTGTCAACTGATAGTATAGAAACTTCCTCACTTTGTCATTGGAAGGATCTAAAGGTGCGTAGAAACTCCCTCACTTTGTCATTGGGAGTAGCTACAGATGTTTTCGAAATCAAAGCTGTAAAGTGTAATTGGGCCTGGCCAAGCCCAATCACGAGGTAAATTTTTTTTTAAAGATTCTCATTTTTAGGGTTAGCTAAACGAGAAAACCCCCTTGTTTTTATGGGACGTAAAACGAAGGAAAATCCAGCACATCGTTCTTTTTTGGAAAAAACGAAAAACTAATTTTTTGAATTTTTTTGTGGAAAAAGGAAAAACTACTCACATCACTCTTTTTTGGAAAAACGGAAAACCAATAACTACTCACATTGCTCTGTTTTGGAAAAAACGGAAAACCAAAGGCTACTCTCATCGTTTTTTGGGAAAAACGAAAAACCAAACGCTACTCACATCGTTTTTGGGAAAAACGGAAAACCAAAGGCTACTCACATCGTTTTTTTGGGAAAAACGGAAAACCAAAGGCTACTCACATCGTTTTTGGGAAAAACGGAAAATCAAAGGCTACTCACATCGTTTTTGGGAAAAACGGAAAACCAAAGAAGTTATCGGTGCAGCGACTAAGGACCTGCGCGGTTAGTGACGCAGACCCCGCCGGCTAAAGATGGCGAGCCTGTCCGCTAAGGGTGGACACCCAGTCCGATAGAAGTGGACGAATCTGTTTTGAAATTTTTTTGTGTTTATTTTTTGAAAATAAGGACCTACGTGGTTTGCGCCGTAGACCCCGCCGGCTGAAGATGGCGAGCCTATTTCATTTTGTTTTTGAAGATTCTATTTTTCGAAAACTGAGGACCTGCGCGGCATAGTGACGCAGACCCCGCCCGCTGCGGGTGGGCGAGCCTTGTCTGCTGAGGGTGGACGCCCCTGAATTCGTTTTTCAATTTGGGACTCGCGTGGTTCGTGACGCAATCCTGCCCACTAAGATGGGCAAGTTTCCTACTTTTTTTTTCTTCGTGATTTCTTTTTTGAGAATTTCTTTTATTCATTCTTGCAAGAGAGAATTCTTTCGAGGGATGCTCGGATTTAGTTGTAACCTGAACGTGGGTTGACAACGGGTTTAGACGGACCTTTGTCTTGTGACCGTCTGCTTTCGTGGTTTTGAGCTAGTCTTTACGGCTCGATTTTTGCCATTACTTGGTCTTTGATCAGAGGACCATGCACAAGTGTCAATGACGACCTTTCTCTGAGGTCGAACCGGTTTTATCTTTTGAGTTTATCCAAACACGGGACTTCGTACAGCGTAGTCCGGGAATGTGACTTTGATTGTGCGCTCCTTGTTGGAGTATATTTTTTCGCGAGCCCCCAAGCACTGGGGCTCGTCGGTCGTTTTTCGCATCTTGTAATCATGTTTGGGGTCATGCTCGTATGCGCGAGCGACCTGTTATAGTAGTGTGCTACTTTAGCGAAGCCGTGGAGTGCGACTTCAGTTTTCAGGCGACATCCGGTTTTAGCTTGGCCCGGATTAATCCTTTGACAGACAAACATTTTTTATTTGGGAAACCAACGACTTAAAGACACACATTTTTGGTGTTTCGAAGGATGACCATGATATTTATTTTGATTTGAAAAGTGTACATAAGCATTTTCCGAGACAAGTCTAAGTTTCGACCAAGTTTTAATGTTTATTTTTGCTTATTTGGGAGCTAAAGGTGCTTTTGGGCTTGATCCTACTTGCAATAGGGCCTCGTGTTTAGCAACACGGTTTTAAGTCCTTTCCTGTTCCGCGTTTTGTGAAATCTGGGCCTTGGGCTGCATTTCCGGCGCCCAAGGCTAGGCGTTAAACATTTCGGCGCCAGCCATGGGCGCTGGAAGTCTTTTCCTGGTGATTTTTGACTTTCGAATTTCCTAACACGTTTCCGAATGGGATCAGGATGTCACTGGGTGCGTTCAGCTATATATAGGGGATAGATACGTCCCTATTTTCCCCCACTCTCAATTTCTTTCTCTCTTTTTTGCTGTGTTTTAATTACTCATTGCTTTTGCCATGTCGATCCCTACTTTCTCACTCCAACGGACTGTTAGGCGTTGGCTACGGGCCCTTACTCCCACAGAAAAGGCTTTGTTATAAGAATACCACTTAGAGGCACTTTTAGGCTTACAACAAATTAATATTGATTATAACTTTCTGCATGATGCCCTAAGATTTTGGGACTCCGATCATCATGTTTTTTCCTTTCACGGCAACGAAATATGTCCTTTTCCAGATGAATTTGCTGCGATCCTTGGTTATCCTACTAATGCTACTCCTGCTACCCCTGGCACTATTGAAGAGGGTAAAACAACCATAGGGGCTTTCCTAGGACTAGATTATAACATGTTTGCTGAAATTGTTGTAGCTGACGAGGTTAACTTGGCAAGACTTGTAAAACATCACTTTAGGCCTAGTAAGAATATGACCGAACAGAAATTGAATATTCGAGCCCTTGTATTTTGCTTGTTGAATCACTATTTGCTGTCGAATAACAATGGCGCATTCGGTGACATAAGGTTGATCCCCTTGATTAGCCAGATGGAAAGTTGCTATTCTATTATGCCGTTGGTTGTTGCCGAGACTTTGCTGAGTGCGGATGAGCTGAAGAAGGATGCCAAATCTGAACATTTTAAGGGAAGCCCCCTATTACTGCAGGTAATCGATTTTTCCTTGCGCACGTATACACGTTTTTTTTTTTGCGTACACAATGAGTTTCAGCGCCCAGGGCTGGGCGCTGGAATTTTCGGCGCCTGGTCCTGAGCGTTGAAACTGCGCACCAAGAACCGTTTTCTTTTATTATTTTTTGATCGTGCCCGCTTTTTGCAGATTTGGCTCATGGAACGCCTTAGACTTTTTGAAGCTCCTGCCGATCCTAAACATTATCGCCCTATAGCCTTGGGTAACCGAAAATACTTGCACCAAGGCCAGGACGAGGCCGAATGGACCTCCTTTTTTACTTATGGCATTTGTTCTATTAAGTGGGTGGTACCATGGTGGGGTTTGACTACTATGACAAGGGGTTCTGATGTATCGGTTTATGTTTCTTTGTTGGGGCTATCTCGTCCCATTTATATTTTCCCTTACCGAGTCATGCGTCAATATGGTTTAAGGTAGACTATCCCCTTTTCTGATACGGTACCACCTAAGGTAGCGGCCTTTTCACAAGCACGGGTTCTAGCGTGGGCTAAGTATTATGATGGTCTCCCGCGTTGGGCCGTAGCTACAAATGGCTTTGTGGGTCTTTCTGAAAACTACAAGTTATGGATGAGCTCCGATGATAAAGATGTGAGGACCGAGGCTCGAAATGGGGACCCGGCTGAGCTTTTGATACCTCGTATTCGTGTTAAGTATGAGGGTCCTGATTCTGCCAAACCTCGTACCTATAGTATTAAGACTGTGAAAGCTCGTCCTGATCGAAAGCGAAAGGAAGTTCCTCCCCGTTCCAGTTTCAGGCCTAAAAAGATGCCTCACATGAAGGGGCCTGCTGTTGTTAAAAGAAATGCAAGCTCTCGCGGAGATCATCGCCGGAACAATGTATGGGTTAGGAAGGCTCAGCCGCCTGTAGAAACAGTGGCTAGTCTAGTTGATGATAATAATCCTTCTCCCACCATTGTCTGTGCCCTTGAGGCTGAGCGGGCTATAACTGAGAATGTTTCTGAAGCCTTGGCATCTTTGGAAGTTAGTGTCCAGGAGCCGGTTCTTATGGAGATTGATATTGGGGCAGCGCAGAAGACTGTGGGGGTGGATCCTGCGAACATTGCCCTCTACAAGACTTTATTTGATGATCCGGAAGAACTAGAGTAGTGTAGTTCTTGCTAGGGTGTAGGTGCCCTTTATTTATTTCAGTTGTGTTTGTTTTTATTCTTAGCACTTTGTTTTCCTTATTATTTTTCCAATAAAGGCGTATTTTTATTTTTCATTTTCATTTATTTTTGTTTCTCCTCTTTTTTATGTTTTTATATGTCTAACACTTTTTGCACAAAGAATGTGTTTTTTTTTTATATTGGACCGAATCCTTGGTTAGGATTGCCTACGTATCTTGTCAGAATCAGGTCGCGCGTAGTTCTAGCTTTAGAATAAGTTCTAGTATGCCGGATTTCGGTAGATATGCCCTGAGGTGGAAGCATATTACTTAATCGGTCAAATGAGTGAAGTATTATCATTATTTTTATCTGCCGTTTTTTTTTGCCATAAGTCGCGTAAAATTGAAATTCGACTAATTTGTATGGCTATATTTTTGGTAAGCCTATTTGGATACGTACTGTACCCCCCAAGTGTTCGTTATTTTTCCGTTGTGTGCGGATAAAATGACGAGCACTTCTGAAAAGAAAATTTTTGGCAGGCAGAGAGTTTCAACGCCCAGGCTGGGGCGTCAGAAATTTCGGCGCCCAGCCCTGGGCGCTGAAAATGATTTCTGGCGGTCGTTTTTGACGCTTTGCTTCATATGTTCTTGCATTTATTTCTTTTTTGTGCCTTGATTTTTGCTCGTATTTAAAGTCAATTTTGAGGCTATTTTGGAGGCTTTTTTTACTGTTAGCGCGAAATGCATTTTTGTCCGGATTGATTTTTTCCATTCGTGACTCGAAACAGTTTTGAAAATGGAGTTAGGGTGCGGAAGTTATGAAGATCTTTGTGTAAGCTTTTGAGGTGGGTTGAGGTGCGTGTCGTTTTTGAAGGATTGGTGGGGGTTATATTTTATTAATTCCCCTTTTAAGTTTTAAGCAACATTTGCTTTCGTTTTGGATTTTGATTTCCTTTGACTTCTTTGGGTTGTATGGGTTGATTTTTATGGTTACACTGGTTGACTTTTATGTTTTGGGGATATGAATGGGATGGTGTGGTTTATTTTGTGGGTTTCGGGAATTGGCTCCCATGGCACTATTTCAAAACAGAGTGGGCTTTGTTTGTTGGGCCTAGAGTGGGCCGCCTCTGTATTTTTGTATTTTGCAAGTACATTTGGTGCTTATTTAGTGTTAGAATAAAATTTTAGGAGAAATATTACGCCTTTATTGATTTGGAAAGTAAGGAAAACACACTGAAATAAAACTGACCTATATTCTAAGGGGCCTTAGGACCATCTAAAGTCTCTATTATTTTTTTCTACCAATCTAAAGAACTACTAGGCGCTTTTTACTAATGGTGCTCTATGTGGCTCAAGCCTGGGGTTTAGTCTCATAAAACTTTGGTCCTTCACCGGTACTCATCCTGAATTCTATTCCTTTTGCATTGACCCACTGATATGTCTTCACCCATCCGTTCTCGATCTCTTCTAGTTCTGATGCAGGAGAGATTAACCGGGTTGGATCGAAACCTTCATCTTGTAAAGCTAGGGTATTCATCACAGTCTTGTCCTCCATAGGCCTCGATTCGTTAAACAATGTCCATAGAGCCTGGTTGTCCAATATTTCAGCTGTTTTAGTCTTGGTGAGGTGGGGTGCCTCATCCAAGGTGTGGCAGTCATGGAAAATTTCAAATCCGGGTTTTAGCAAGCCATCCTGAACGAAGGGTTCAGTGAAATCGCTACATGGGTGTTCTTCTCCTTCCCGAACGAACATCCCGTTAAGGGTTCTTTGATGCGGGCGAAGGAGGGTGGTTTGTTTGGCTTTGTTAAGGCGTAGCCCAGACAGGCGGTCAACAATATCTTCCTCCGTTGGTTCATAGCCTAAGCCAAAGGGAGTAGATTTGTTGGGTAAAGGATGGAATGTGCATTCCTTCTTCCTTATGCCCAATGGGGTTCCTGGGAAATAACCTTGAGCTAGCAGCATTCTAAGGATGACCTGGGATGCATGCGGGTCTAGGAATGCTGGATCATAGTCTTCAATGAACTGGATTGCTTCTTCCATTTGAAACCCATAAAGGTCGTCTGCAGTTTCGGCCGTTCCAACCATAGTACAACTGATGTCGAGAGGAGGGGCGCGGATTTCTAGTATTACCCCGTTATGGTTAAGTTTAACCATTTGGTGCAGGGTAGAAGCCACACCTCCTAAGTCATGGAGCCAAGGTCGCCCCAATAGGAGGTTGAAAGTAGGCTTGATGTCGATTATTTGAAACTCCGTGGTGCGTGCCATAGGCCCGGTTTGTATGGTAAGGTTGATTTTTCCCAACATAGGCCTTCGGGAGTTATCATAGGCTCGTACCCCTTGTGTGGAGGTTTGGAAGTCATCGCTTCCTAGTCCCAAGCAATGGGCGGTTCGCAACGGGCAAACGTTAACCGCCGAACCGTTATCTACGAGCGCTAGGGGGATGTTTTGCCCTTTGCATCCAACTACTAGATAGAGGTCTTTGTTATGGGCACCCCCCTCTCTGGGTAAATCTTTGTCAGTGAAAACTATGGCCTTTTCTCCAGCATCTCTCATGACGTGGTTAACCAATGAGTCAGGTGTGATATCTGTAGGCACTGAGATGAGGTCAAGTGAGCGAATAAGCTTTTCGCGATGTTCTTTTGAGGTACACATGAGATCCCAGATGGTAATTTCGGCCTTGGTTCTTTTCAATTGTTTCAAAAGAGGATTTTCAATGACTTCTGCGACGGTGGTGTGCCGTCCATTCTCAGGAGCTTGTCTGACTGGGATATCGTCCATAGGAGGTGGGCGAATGTCAGGCTGGTATATTCTTCCTGATCTGGTGAGGTTGTCGACTTCGGGTTCTTGAGTGGTGGTGTCGATGAGAGCATACCCGGGCCAAGTTTCAGTAAAGAGGTCCTGGCCCGACACTTGAGATAGGTAGATATCTTCGGCATCATCATCCCACACACCGCACACTTCTCTCTCGATTCGATCCATAGGGACCACAGCGAGTGGTGCACCTTGAGGTGTAATGTATACCGTAGGGTCGAAGTTCTCATTTTCTGGTTGGTCGAGAGAGATGTGACAAGAGCCGAGTGGGCTCTTGTTGTTGTTGGGTTTGCCAACGTTAGGGAGAGGTATCACTTCATCCTCTATCATGTCCTGGATGGTATTCTTTAGGTTCCAGCAGATTTCAGTGTCATGCCCATTTCCTTGATGGAATTTGCAGTAAGTACCTTCGACCCAATATTTGCTTTTGACAGGAGGGTCACGGGTGGGGCCTATAGGTCTCAACTTTCCTTGATTGGTTAATCTTTCAAAGGCTTGTACCAAAGTCGACCCGAGTGGGGCAAACTTTCGGTCTCGGACCCATCTTCCAGGGCTTCTTCGGGCGGGAGTCTCTTCTACAGCATGGACTTCTTGGGCTTGGGATGTGTTGCCCCGATTATAGGTGTTGTTTTTATATGTGGGTTTGCTTTGTATGGTTTTGGCGAGATCGTCCTCGATCTTTATTCCCACATCATAAACTCTTTTCAAAGTGTCAAGTCCCAGGTACCTAAGGTGTTGTCTGTAAGCCGGGTCCATGTTGTCAATGAATTTTTGGACCAATTCTGTTTCAGGAGGCCTATTGATTAGCTGGGCCGCCTTGTCCCTCCATCTAGCAAAGTAGGTTGTGAAACCCTCATTTTTCTTTTGGAAGAGAACTTCCAGCTCGCGCATGGTGACTTGGAAATCCATGTTCGACGAGTATTGCTTGATGAAGACATTGACAAAGTCTTCCCAAGTGGGGAAGAGCTTAGGGTCCTGGTGATAGTACCATTTGAGCGGCACAGGTTCCAAGGACAAAAGAAAGGCAGGTAAATACATGGACTTGTCCACACCTTTCAAGTTCATGGCATTCACGAAGCTCAGTAGATGATCACGGGGATTGTCCGTGGCCTTGAACTTTGGTAAGTCAGATGAACTGAACTTTTCTGGTAGTTTGCCAGGAAAAGGTTCAGGATCGAGGGAGAAGTATTTGCTCCCCATGGTTTCCTGTAGGACCATTTTTCAATCCTCTTCTCGTTATCGAGGTCATTTTTGGCTTGTGCAGCCGCTAAAGCTTCATTTTCCATTTTCAATTGGCCCATAAGTTGGGTCATTTGGACCATCTGGTCTCGCAAATCTTCGATGGACATGTTTGAAGGTGCGAATCGAGGTTGGGGAAGTGGAGATCCTTGAAATGAGGGATGACGGACGGAGCTTGGAGTCACTAAACCTGATGTTGGCGGTGTATCTTCGAGACGCACTAACCGTTGATTCCCTGATCGGCACCAAGTGGCAGGACCAGTCCTAGGCATAACATAAGCTAAAGTTTAGGTTCCCAAAGTTTCAAGCATTACTTAGTCTAGACTTCGACTCACTCTATTGGTTTTTTTTGCTCTTTCTTTTATTGGTACACTTTTTGGTTTTTTTTTGTCATTCTTTGAATTTTCGAAACACTTGCCCGTGTGACATTCATAGTTATAAGCGTGTTCGGTTTCGGTGCCGAACATTGTCGTCGTAGGAGGCCTGTCGATGATACAAAGAGTTATTTATTATTTGTTTTTTTTGAGTCGCCTCTAGAATCGAGTGCTTTTCCTCACGCCTTCGTAGCAATTTCCTTTTTTACGAACGTTTTTTGGTGCTACGTGTTTTTTCTTTTGCGCGGGCACCGAGGCTGCTGCGCCTGACCAGAAGGCCAAGCAGCAACTTCGGCGCCCAGCGTCGGGCGTGAGAAATTCTGGCGCCCAGCCAGGGGCGTTGAAAATGCGTCCCTGGCTGATTCTCGTTTTCTGTTTGCGTCTACTTTTGCTTATGCGACTTCGATTTGCGTGCTTGCCTAATAACGTCCTTTACGCGTTGTGCAGCGTTTGTGGGATTCGTTACAGGCCATCCCGAGCGTCGCTTATTTTTGTGGCGATCATTCGGGTTTGCGGAACACGTATTTTGGTATAACTCTTTGGCAAATTAGTCTATGAATGTTTGGGCAATTTTTAAGGTCGTTGGTTTTCTAGGATAGTTTGTCACACACAACCACATATTTCGCTACACATAACTAACATTCATCATGAGGCGATAATAACATGTCATGTAGTTTATGATAGGCTTCTATGGGTAGTTATTTGCGTCGGGCTTGGTACCGCTTCTATCGTAGATCCAACACATGCCCCGGTCGAGGTAGTGTCTTCAACCCGCAAGTGCAAGCCAAGGGGGCATGCAGGCGAGAGGGACCTAATGAGCGAGCGATTGGGTTCGGGATAGGTGTACTACCTGCACAAGTACCGAGTGGGCAACATGTGCGGCGTATGCACCCCCCTATTGGAGAAAAAAGGTATCCTTAGTCCCAACTCCCGAGGGAGCCGAGATTCGTTATGCTGTTCTGCCCGTTCACATTAATATGCTGATTTTCAGGTCGTCCCAACTTGATGGGGAAATAAACGCGGGGTAGGATCGTTTCACCCTTCGGCTATTTTGATTACCTACAAGCACGAGTATTTCCTTCACTATCCCCAGTAGAGTCGCCACTGTGAGGGGGTCGAAAAAGCACGAGGCTAATGCGTGACCTCGTCCCTCGTGGGTGTGACGATTCTTCTTATTCAATCAAGTGTAATTGGATTTCCTGTGAGTTTACACCCAATTGACTAGTAATATAGGAGTCGCCATTCAGTTTTTAACGACAATGAGAAAAACTGACAAAACCCGGTTATCGTGACATAAAGGGAGTGCAATTATGTTTGACCACGACGGCCGTAGGTTCCCTTGTGATCCCTGGTGTGGGGATCTCTCAACATACACCCACAGGGTAGAGATTGAGGGTTCGGGGGACTATAACTACCGAGAGGAGTACTCGCTCGTCGATAACTCCAGAGGCAGGATATCCTTACTAGCTCAGCATAAATAATTGAAGGGACATGCGTTAACTATTAAACTAATCTGAGTTGATTTTAGCAATATGCAACATATAATACTAGATCGATCGCGATTATCTGATTTAGATTGCATTAAGGGACCTAGCATGATAATCCAATTTCCCAAAAATATTATATTTATTAGGCGTGATAGAACAATCAGATTTAGTTGGTTTAACAGTTCATAAAAAGGGCGAGGAAAGCAATTAAATCATAAAAAAGGGGCACATTACGACGCACCCTTGAGAGGTGCGTCACGGTTCTCAGAAAACTAACCACTTTGAATTTGCTATTGCTATTTCTCCTTTTTATTTAACGAATCTCAAATTATGGGACAGGATACGTTCTGTTCGATTTATGGATCGATTGCGACAGAACGCGTGAACAATTTCGCAGCGTGAGGCTTAGGCTAAGGGTTGGAGTCAATACTCAGAATATGAATTGTGTGTTGTGATTTCACGTCGAACTTGGGCTATATTTATAGAAAAGAGTTTGTGGAAAGATAGAATTGCAGAGCTCTAATCCACAAAGAATTAGGAAAAAACACGTACCCAGGTAATTCCAGCGCCCAGAGCCAGGCGTTGAAAATAGGGTCTGGGCTGTTTTCTTAGTCAGATTCGGATTCTTGAAATCCGTAGTGTTTGAGATTTAATCGAGTCTTTTAGTGCGTATCAATTTCATGACGGAATGCGTCTGGGCCCGTTACGAACTCTAGGTTCGTTAGGATTTTAATTAATACGTAACTCTTATTTCCGAATCATATTAGGAATAGGATTCTCGCAGTTTTCTATCTCATTTAAGATTTATGTTGGAGTGCAACACCTAATTCTGACAGGTTTCTATCTTTTATGACTTGCCACTTTTAGAAGCTACCCTTTACGGCAGTTACTATTTTTAGCAGGTTTCCATAAATAGCAGGTTTCTATAAATAGCAGGTTTTGGGTGAAACGAGAAGGGTGATTGAGATTCGTTATTTTATAGGAGATGCGTTGTCAAGTGGAGATTTATGTTTTCATCATCGAACCTTTCCCTTTCGGGAATGGGGACAAAAGTAGGTGTCTACACTAACCACTTCAGAAATCTCTTGGTTAGCCATATCCCTTCTCCTGAATAAAATTAAAAGGCTAACTTTAATATTGGTTGGACATGACATTACTAAGGCACTAGTTCGACAACGAACCTACTCACAACAAGAACACAGTTGCACGTGCCCTAGGGGAAGAGTTGGCGCCACTTTTGGGCCTTCTCACCCCACTATTCGATGCATGTAAATTTAGATGGTTGCTACTTGACCACCTTGCACATAAAATTTCATTGAAGAAATAACAATTAATCCCTTTGTGATACCCACAAGACTTAGAATTGAAAATTGAACTTAAGAGATAACGAAAAGGAAATTCTAATGAATAGGTCTTACATCCACTAATGACATAACATTTATTCTCCAACTATGATAGAACTAACAACCATAAGTAGTAGCTTTGCTACTTTATTATTCAACGAAAAATAAAACTAAGGATTACATTTCTCTAGATACTAACGTCATCACGACGGTCCTTTCTTTCCTTGTATTTCTCTGGAGTAAAGTCTTGATCATTAGGATCATCCAAGTCTTCTTCCAGATCAGAGTCTTCATCCATAGCCTCATTATTCTGTTGTGGCTCACTATCAACCACATTATTCTCCTCAAGGTCATCCTCGGATCCACTAGATATCTCAATTGTTGGTTCAGGAACTACAGGATTAGGATTCTCAATCTCTACTACATCATCATCATCATCGTCCTCCTCAACATCACTAGCTTGCTCACCATGAATCATGACATCCTCACCATCACTTTCTATTCCTCCATCGCCCATACCTAGACCCGCAGAGTACTTCCCATCCTCATAGCTATTCTCCGCAACCTCTAAGATAGTAGTAAGAACCTCAGTATCATACTTCCACCTACCATCTCCAGTCCCATACTTGTACCAATTAGGGGTACCATCATTAAAATGCATGTCACTGAACTTGTTCTTGAGGTCTATGTAAGGGTTCTTATGGGGCAAACAATGTATGACCATACTAGCCATCATATCTTTGTGCCTAAGGTGGGGCATATCCTTGGTCGAAGCAAGATAGTTGCAAGCAAACACGATCTTCTGGACATACATGTGAGGAGTCTCGTTATCCATCTTCTTTAAGTATCCTAGACAGGTGAACTTAGAAGGTAGCATCCTTAATTCCTGAAAATTCACAACTAAAAAGTCTTACTAACGCATTCCCATAGAAATTCCAATCCAAAAAGGATACAATAAATAGTTCGTGGAGCCATACAATTTTCAATGCACAATTATATGCTCAACATGAAATATGATGCAATTAATCACATAGAGCAAGATAAAACATGATTCGAACGCATACATGGCATTTAATAAATCACATTGTCACATAATATGCATTCTTAGACTAATATGCCCTTCTTAGTCTACCCATTCCTCACTTGAAAATAATATTAATTTTCGAAATTAATTAAGAAATAACTCCTAACTTAGTTGAAATTATTTAAATTAAAATCGAAAATTAATAAGAATTATTAATTAATTAAACAAATTAATTTCGGATAATTTAAAAAGGAAAAAAAAGAATCCGAAAAAAAAAATTCGAAAAAAAAATATTCGAATAAATAATAAATAAATAAAATAAAATAAAATAATTCGGATATTTAAGAAATCCGAAAATAATAAAATTAATTCGAATTTAATTCGAAATTTTCGAATGAATGAAAATATTTCGGAAAATTTAATTAAATTAAATAATAACCCAAACTTTTCAACTCATTTCAAACGACCCAAAATAATTGATATTTGACCTTTAAAATATTGAGTACTCGAAATAATACGTTTTGACTTTAGGAAAATAATATTTAAAAATCCTAAAGTTCCGCATTAGTCTCCGATTACCACTTTGTAGTATTGCTTACTACAAAGAAGGAATGAAACTAAGCTCTAGAATACCACTTTGTAACACCCTAATAATTCCTTGCTTTTATAAAATCATTTTCCAACTTAAAATAAATGAATTACTAAAGCATTACCGCCACCGTGATAACGGTTAAGGCTATTACCAGAATTACGCAGCGGAATTTAATGTCAACTAACTTTTAAAAACATAATTAATAAATATCGAGGCCTCCTACAATTTGGAACCGTGACGGCCCAAAATCCAAAGTATAAAAGTTCAACAATTTCAAACATAATTAAAGTATAAATAAATAGTTCAAAATACGAAAGCATGCAACTCTCTCGATCATCCCAAGCCACATGATTTCGATCTACCAACCTGCTATATTATTCTACTCCCCATCAATGCAAGTGCAAATGATAGATCATCATAGGGTCATTAAGGCAAGGGCCATGACCAAAAACACACAAAGCACGTAGTCAGCAAAAGCTAAGTACTTACACGAATAGAGCGAAACAAAACTAAAACATGCATCACTCACTAAGTACTAATCATCATGCAAAAGCCGTTTAATAATTAACAAACCAATCATGAATACAAGACTCGACTCTTGACTCAACTCTTGACTCACAATTTATTTAGAATAAGCTTCAAACGGGCCAAAAGAATGTTCCTTAAAGGAAAGGTGATGGGAGCCAACCATACACCAAATAATAAATAATAAAATCGGGCCATACCGAGTGTCGGGCCATACCGACGGAATTCCTGCCCATAATATAAATGAAACAACGTCTTGTATCATTAGTAGGAGTACGAGCTTTCCGGCAAGACTCCCCCCATTGTTCATACTCAAGGTATATACGTTCCAAGAGTTTTGAAGCTTGTTCTGGTTGCACTTTACGTTTATTAATATTTTATTAAAGGTGAACTCAAGACTCAACAATATACACACATAAAATTAATAAACGACAACCAAAACAATCTTATTTTAATGCTTTAGGACTTGTGATCAACCAAGCAAAACTCTTGTGAAATTACTACCATGTTCCTCCTCACCAAAGTGAGATTCCACATCATGCCCATTAACATGAGGGTTGTGCCCTTGCACGACAAATCCTAATTCATTTCACACAAAATATTCCCAACTGAACCCTACATGTGCGGTGGCTTACGTGAGCTAACCCTTCACATGTGGTAAAATAAATAGTACAACGAAGTACGAATAATTGGCTCAAAGTATGCTAGACATCCCGTACAATAGCATACAAATAAATAATCCATCACTTGCATGTGAAACAAACCATACATGCATAAATATTGAACAACATGATTGACAATGAAATTCATACTCATAATAATCTCAACATCCTTGTTCAACCAATAATTCAACAATTCCAATATAATAATCCACATGATCTTTCACCAAACTAAATATGAATCCACATAATATAATTCATATCAACAACAATCATGTAGTGTCCTTGACAAATGGTGTGGTCGCCCTAGACTTGTACGTACCTTGAATACCTAAGCGTAGGGGCCACTTTGCAACAACGAGCACTTACTCATAAATCACCTCCTATTATCAAAATAATGAAACTTAAATTATTTCCATGTTCATTAAATTTCCAGCAACTTTATAAAATCTAAAACCTCATTTAAACTTTAGAATTCAATCGTTTTTCAATAATATAATCGTCTCAATTTGCAAAACCAATCCCTAGTATGAAAACATACTTTTTCCGCCTTTAAAATCAATAAAAATCAACACTTTAAGCCTTTATATAAATCTGAAAATATAATTGATTATCATAATTAAAATCATCAATTCATCACCTAATTAGGCTAATCAATTGACTCATTAGGTCTAGGTTAAAACCCTAACTTGAAAAACCCAATAAAACCAATTTATCGTCATAAAAATCAATCCTTTATTAATTAAACAAATATGAAAATTCATACTTTAATAATTAAAACAACCCTAATGAATCACAACACGCAAATCCTCAAAGCACGGTGTTCACAACCGATTCCCAACATTTTAATCATCCAAAACAATAACAATATTATAATTTAAAATACGGAATTTAAATAGAATAGGCAAGGAAGAAGAGAATTATACCAATCCGACCTATAGCACGGAACAATCACGAATTAGAGTGATTGGGCGAAAAAGAATTGAATAACGAACATGAACAACACACACACACACACGTCCGAGTGTGCGCGCGGCAGGGACGAAGGGACGAAGCAGCAGCAGGCGCGGCACAGCTTCGCGGCACAGGCAAGTGCGCGGGCTGAGGCGCGAGCAAGAGAGAGAGACGCGCGCGCTGGGGCGCGAGAGAGCAGGGAAGCGCGCGAGCAAAGGGCGAGAGAGAGAGCAGGGTGCGCGCTGGGGCGTGAGGCCGAGCAGCAGCGACAGCCACACAACAACGACGCAACAAGAAAAGGGGGCACGAGCACGAGGGCACGATGGCCGTGCAGGCGTACGGGCGTGCGGACGAGATAGGAGAGGGAGTTGGAGTGAGGGGCAAGAAAAGCAAAATAGGGTTTATGAATTTTTAGGGGTTCATTTAATGATGGGGAGTCCTATTTATAGGCTCCCCATTTTCAATGGGCTAGGCTTAGGAAAGTAGAATTGGGCTTAGGGGATTAAATGATTGGGCTAGCTTAGGATTTGAATTAAATTCTTTTGATTGGGCTCGTTTAACAAAACGAATTGGACTTTTCATTTAAAACCCGAATCTTTAAAATTACTTGCGACCCAATTAATTTCCCGACTCAAGAATTAAATTCGTTTCGTAATTAATCAAAATAATAAATATTCTAATTAATTAAAATACATTTTAATATTATTTAAATGCGAAATAAATTCCAAAAATCGTAAAATGCTTTATAAATATAATAAAATGTATTTATAAATCTTATAAAAATACGAGGTATTACAAACACTATTCAAGAGGATGCAGATGGTAATAATTTAACATTCAATTTATTCCTTTGAATTAGTCTTTTTTTATGTTAATCATTTTTAAATTGTTTGGTTGAAGGTGGTGGTCAATCTACTACAAAGAAGAAAGCTGATAATGAAAAAAGGAGGGGAAGAAACAAGTGTAAACAGATTGCTAAACTGAAACCTGATGAGAAGCTGCAAATTCAATTCTTTAAAAATCGGGCAGTAGGGGATA
This sequence comes from Spinacia oleracea, assembly GCF_020520425.1. Classification (NCBI taxonomy): domain Eukaryota; kingdom Viridiplantae; phylum Streptophyta; class Magnoliopsida; order Caryophyllales; family Amaranthaceae; genus Spinacia; species Spinacia oleracea. The sequence continues at coordinate 155,073,707 of NC_079490.1, read as the reverse complement.
ATCACGGTGTGTTTGCCAGACATCTTGGTATTATAGTACGAAATACTAATATGTGTCCTGTCAAAGTGCACAAATGGTCAGATATTGGAGACAAAGAAAAAGAACACATGTGGGCTGCAGTCACGGTAACATGATTTTTATGGATTTGGTTATGTTATTGGGGTTTCCATTTTTAGTCTGACATTTCACTCTTTGATTTGTTTTTATTTTACTTGATTCTAGGATTCCTTTACTAATGAAAATATGGAGGCCTACAAGGAGCATGTTTTGGACCATATGAAGGAGTTGTGGACAAAATGGAGGGAAGCCTTGTTAAGGTATAAAATCATTAATAAGAAACTCGCCTTAAAAGCTGCATACAACGCTCCGCCATCTGATGGGCTTAATAAGAGTGAGTGGCAGTGGCTTATTAAGGAGATTTTTTCAAAGCGAGAATTTAAGGTAAAATCATTTAACTATAATCCCTTTTCCTTTATAATGTGTCCGAAAATATAATTTTTTCAAATTTCAGGAAAGAAGTGCCAGAAACTCTAATAATCGGCCTCAGTATCTTAAAGAGTTAATGCCTCGAACTGGGAGCAAGCCTTTAAGGCAAGTCATTTGGGATGATTTGGTGAGAAACAATGATTATTAATACATAATTTCATAGGTTCAGGAAGTTTGGAATTAAATTCACATGACAACTGATTATTTTCTTTGTTATGCAAGGGAGGAAATAAAGGGAAGAAGCCGAATTTGGTTGATGTGTTCTAATCCACTCGAAAGAAAGGAACTCAACTTCCAAATGCGGAGACAACGCAAAAATATGTATGTCCTTTGAATGCTTGATTTTTGTTGGCCCGTTTCTTTTGTTAATGTTAATAATCTTGTTTTTGCTATGTTATAGGAAGAACTTCGGGAAACAATGGCAAAGGATCCATCACTTTCTCAAGTCGAGGAAAATACTCTTCATCTGTCATTTCTCATCCACATTCAGTTTTGAGTTTGAGAATTTTAGAAGATTATCCTGCAAAAAATACAGAAATGATAAGTAGTTAGTATAGTCCCTGTAGTAAGCTGGACAGTTACGTGGCTACAATGAAAACTCTGGTCTGCAACTGGACGTTTTGTGTTATCTTCAATTCAAAAGAAAATGTGTTAATGACTGACTGATAAGTGATATGATTATTTGCCAGTGTATAGTATTTGCACTTTTGGTCTTGAGTAGTTTTGAGAGAAATGAAACCAGGACCTAATACTTAGATTTTTTTTATTTGTTTATCTGGTCTTGAGTAGCAAAGATGTTCATTATCTGTTTAGACATTTTTTAAAGATGCAAATGCCTATGAGAAAAGGTTCTTGCACTAGTATTTTATAATGAGGTCAAGGAAATTACAGACTTGAACTCTGTACATTTGCTACTTTAATCCACACGGAGGAAATGAAGAAAATATAACTGCTATCTGATTTCCCGAATCTAAAGAGAGGTTTAGGATGGAAATCTCAATCAATTAACTCTTGTACTTCCTGTTTATGTCCACTTACTGTTCGTTTCTTACGTTATGGTTGTACCATTACCCCCTAACATCAGTTTATAAGCCATGTACTGTTATCATGTCACAATACAATCAGACCTTGCCAAAAGCTAATTTCAAAAGTCCAAGTTTTTAAGAATGAACCTACTGATGGTACATGTTTTGTTTCAAATATTTATTTCAAGCTTACAAATTCTTGATTATAGTACTCCTGGCAGCAGCTCAGTGTGGTCAAGATACATGAGGTGTGATATTGGTAAACTACTTATGGTTAATTATCCTGGGAATAGAATCTTGGACTGCCCTAACTCTTGGCAGTTGGCACGTCTGTTTTATTGTACAAAAGGCTTGTGTAAACTATTCTAGGAAAATGCTTAGCTAAAGTGGATCTATATAGTCTTTGTCATTGACATCAAACATTTTGAATCACCTATAATGGTTATGTGCGGAAAAGGTCTAAGTAATTTTCATTTACTTGTTGCATTGTTGGTTTGCCTATACATGAATATGATAATGAGTATACCTTAGATTTTTGGAACAAAACAAAACCAGAGAAAGAGTGATGGATACTTTTAGCATAGCGAAGTTGCAGTTGGATGTGTGTACACTACCTATGTCTAATCAGACAGTTAATTGTGCTACTGACACTAATTGCGCAACACAGGTTCTTGACTTTGTAGTGTGTTTGTAAGCCCTGATGGCTAGTTGAGTGTAAGCCCTGATGGCTTGTTGTGTGTGCTGGCTCCTTGGTGAAAGAGCCCTTTCAGTAATCTTATTTTTTTCTTCAAGTGTTTGTGTCCTATTTTTTTTCAAATAATTTCAGGTATAATTTCCGGTCTTTGCTTACCTTATCTGGGCAGGGTATACCAATAATAGATCTTCATGTGGAAATGTATTCTTCATGTACTAATGTAATTTCTTTGTGTTCTTCTAGGTAGTACAACAGGTTTTTAAATCAAAATCTAGAGATCGGGTTGTAGGTTTTGGAGGAGGAATAAAGCTTAAAGATGTAAGGGGACCACATCCCAGTAGAGCTTCAAACTAAATTGAATGCTGCCAACAAACAGAATGAAGTTCTTGCAAATCGTGTGGAGGAAGTACAAACCGAGAACAATGAAATGAAGGAACGTGTTAGCTTGGTCGAGTCTAGAATGAAAATATTTCAAGATGCATTGGTGTCGCAACTTAATGTTACTATTCCAACTTCACAAGCTGGATCAGAAATGCAAAAATAGGTCGAAGCTGCTATAAATCGATCAGTTCTAGATATTTGGTGCAAATTTTCTTACTTTTTTTTAAGAACAAGGAATCTTTGAGATTTAATTCTTAGTATGGACCAAGTTATAGATATTTGATCTTATTAGTTTGGTTGTTTTGACTCACATTGAATTTGTTTATTATAAATCTTTTGTGATTGATTACGTTAATTAATATAAATTTAGTATATTATTCTATATACTTTTTATGGTTTTGAATGAATCGCATGTTATATATATTTTTCATATTTACGACAAACTATATATTTATTTTAGTCACATTAACGTCGAAATATTTTGTCGTTGTTGGACGGTAATTAAAATTATTGCGTCCATTTGATTCTCTTTTTACGTCAACTTTGTTGGTCGCTATTTGTTGTTTGTTTGACGTCATTGAATACATAATAACGACGAACAACCTTTTTGTCGTTAATAAATAACGACGAACAACTTTTTTGTCGTTAATAAATAACGAAGAACAATAATTTCGTCGTGTAAAATTCACGACGAACGTTGACGTTAATACTAATAACGTCGGAAGCTATTACAACAAAAATCACGGCGAACTTTGTTCGTCGTTAAAGGTTTTAACGACGACTTTTGAGACTTATAACGACGAAAAAGTTTGTCATTAAAAACCTTTTTTTCTAGTAGTATCTTCTAGTTGATAACCTGATGGGGAAGTTCACATGTGCATCTCTAACCTCAAATTCCCCCCCCCCCCCCCCCCCACCACAGGCTGTAGCATAGCAGAACCTAGACTCTCATGTTCTTTCATCCACCTCTTTCTTGGCATACTCAGTCAACTGACCATCCTCCATATCAATTGCCATGTCAAATCTTGGCCCAAACCTCTCCATACACCACTTTCTGATTGTTGTACAACAACACAACAACAAATACAACATTATACACAGAACATCACAAACTTCAGAAAATAAAGGAACAGGAAGTTTTGAGCTATACCTTCCAACAATGAGAAGACATGCATGTCTCTGTATGGTTTTGTGCATGCATTGAATGACTCCACAAAGTTTGTTGTGTTGTGATCACAACAAACAGCAGGGTCAAACATATGCCTGGACCACTGCTCCTGGCATGTGTCCAAGTATGCAGCAACATTTGGATCATGGGCAGTGATCTTCTCTAATGCTTTAGCATACACATACTCATTGTATGCATTTGCAGCTATCCAAAACAGTTTGAAGAATGCAGATCCACTAAATCCATTTTTTTGCAATTCATGTACAAGTGTTGGCAGCAAACTCTCCTAGTTGCTCTAGGAAAAGTATCTCTCACTGCCAAGTCAACTCCCTACACAGAACATAAATAGGTTCATTTTAGGCCAATCATATCTGTTGCAATATTATAAAATTGAAATAAAAAAGGAGAAAAATGAATACATACCTTCATCCTGTCACTGATGAAGGTCCAATCATCTTTGTTGCAACCCTCTTGCTCAAACATCTGCCTCAAGCATCTCATGAAATATGTCCAACTATCACAGCTCTCAGTATCCACTATCCCATAAGCCAGAACAAATATTTCATTGTTCCCATCAATGCCAATTGTTGTGAGTACGATTCCCTTGTAAAACCCACTTAGATGAGCCCCATCCACTACTACAAAAACACCTTTGCGAGTCGCCTCTAAATGGCCTTTAGTGTCGCCTATGGGGTGACTCTGAAGCTAGGGACTCTAAAAGTATTTGGCCTTTTAGAGTCGCCCTTTTGAGGCGACACGAAGACTACTATACAAGTCGCCTATTTTGGAAGAGGCGACACTAAAGATTTATTTTTCAAAAAAAATAATTAATTAATTAATCATTCCGAGTCGCCTATTATACTAATAGGCGAAACGAAAGGTACTTTTAATTATTTTAAAAGAATTAATTAACCTTTAATGTCGCCTCTAATCTCTTTAGGCGACACGAAAAATATTTTCCGGAATTATTTTTATATATTTTTAATTATACGAGTCGCCTCTAATGTTTATAGGCGACACGAAAAAATATTTTCCGAACATTTTTATTAAATTTATTAATAATCGAGTCGCCTAATATACTAAGAGGCGACACGAAAGATGTTTTGCAAATTTATTTTTATTAAACTAATTACCTTTAAAGTCGTCTCTTAAGTTTACAAGCGACACGAAAAATATTTTCTGAATTATTTTTTAAAACATTTTTACCCATTTTGAGTCGCCTATTATACCAAAAGGCGAAACGAAAAGTATTTTTTATTTTATAAAAAAATGATTAATTAACTATTAGGAGTCGCATGTAATTATAGGAGGGGACACCTAAATTGTGTTTTATTTTTATTTTTTTGGTAAAATAGAGAAAATACACTACCAAAAGGAAGTTATTAATACACTTAATATATATCCAAACCAAAGAAACAAACTGACAAATTACAACCTGCATCCCAGACTGATAAATTACACAACCAGCAAAAAGATACAGCTAGAACATAGAAGCTACATATAATACAAGCAACAAAACAAAAGCTACAACATGTACAAGCACCACCAGTAGGGAAACAGAATGCCAACAACACTACACGAAGCAACTGCAAAACCCTAGCAGTAGCAGGGGCACAGAAGAGTAGTGCAGAAACAACAGTGCAGTATAACTACACCAGAAGCTGCAGCCACACCAGTGCACCACACCTGCAAGCCACATCAAGCACCTGTAACAACAACACAGAGCCCACTACAACAGCCTGCACCAATCAAACAATAGCAGCAACAGCTAAACAGACAACCAAGCCATGACAACCCATAGATAGAGAGTTGCAGAATTGCAAAAAGAATTTTTTATTAATTCAAAAAAGAAAGTTGGTTTAACAAGTATAAATAATGTATACCAAAAAAATTAACCTACAATTTGTTATAGCTTTCTATCTCTGAAAACAAGAAAAAATTACTACAAACAACTACTAATAAAATATATTCTCAATTTTTCTCGAACATCATCGATCTCTTGTTGCATATCCACCACTACCCAAATGATGGGGGTGCTCGTTTCTAGCTTAGTTATCTCTATTTCTTGCACTTATAGCCTGTAAAAGAAGATGGACAAAAGACACATGGCTCACACGATACACAAAAGTAATGAATATAAAATTCAAAAACATGCAGGCAGTAGTAGACATCGAAAATCTGCTATGAAGATCTGCTATTTAACTGACATGTACTGAATCTGCATCAGGTTAAGACAGTAAACAATAACAGATGTATAAAACTGATGCAGATTGAAGTGTCTACTGACATGAACTAATGCAGATTGAATTTCATGTCAGTTAAATAGTACAGGAGGTGCTGGTCAAGTGGAAACACCTAACAAACTTTTCTCATGATTTGCAGGCGCTGCTAATTGATCCATGTATAAGAGGGACCTTGAATGTTTTTAATTCATGTAAGAAGGCAATTTCTGTGAAGAGGGTTGTGCTCACATCATCCTGCTATGCTATACGCTACTGAGATGATGCATCACAAGTGTCTCCTTTAAATGAGTCACATTGGATTGATCCTGAGTACTGCAAGCGCTACAATGTATGCTAAGATGCTAACTATTTCGATATATGTACTGAATTACTCTAAGTTATTACACTCAACTTATCAGTGTCTAATTAAAGGAATTCATGGTAAACTATTTCTGTTACTGGCTACTATGATCTCACCAGAATAACGTAACTAGTCTGTAAATTTTGTGACTTTTTGATACAGTTGCTCAAGGAGTGTATCCAAAATAGGATATAGGATTTGTTCACATAGATGATGTAATCACTGCACATGTTTTAGCAATGGAGGAAAGAAAGAATCTGGAAGGTTAATATGCTCAAGCTCAATTGCTAACTGATCAGATATTGTGAAGATGCTCAAGGAGAAATACTATATGAATGCAGCTACGGGTTATGCCAGGAGCTAACTTGACATTGCAGATTCTGCAGGACAGATGCAAATGAATGCAGCTACGGGTTATTCCAGGAGCTAACTCTTGTGCGTACCACTAGGTGGCTTTGTTACCATATAATTTACCTACTATATAATAAATTTGCAATCTAAGATCAATTGATGGTCCGACTATCACAGCTAGACTTACATCATCTTACTGATAACTGATGTTCAAGAGACAAACTAATCAGACAGGAAAAAATTAACAAATTTGGCGCGCCACCATCTAACCCTTCTTAGTAAAAACAAGCTTACTAAGAAGCATGTAAAATGAAAGGGTTACAATCGGTGACGTATGGATGACTGAAATCACATTAGACATAACAACGGAAGTCGCAGCCTGAACTGCAAATTTTCGCTAAAATGAAACTAGCAGATGATCACGCATAACAACATGATACCAATTCATTTTCCCAATTAAACAAATAATCCTTTTCTACAAAAAGCCTAATCTTTGATCACCTAAATAAGCAGAGTAGGGTTGAACTCCACTGCACCATATATGTTGCTTAAACGTAACCCTGGGCATAGAGAATGAACCAGAAACTAGTTGCATAAGATCACAAAAATCATTTTACCACAAAAAAAAAAGAAAAAAGAAATACATACATTATATTTAGGAATCAACGGCAAACACCACATTTCAGTAATATAATGGCAGATATTCCAACTAAAGTTCATTCCAACTGAACAAACAATATTTTCACCAATTCAAAAGTATATGTACCGTATAAAACAAAAAGATAAGTAAACATACGCCGTGAAATCCGTAGAAGCAGTTGTTGCATTATAGAGAGCCTTAATGTCTAAACAACAACTCCAAACAGCGCCTTTATAACCCACAAAAGTTCAAATCCAGCCTCCGGTTTCCCCATTTCTAAGCATTGGAGTAAAATATTTAAAAGCAGTAATGACTTTAATATCAGAATAATTAGCAATAATTTGATTGCTTTTACCAAAGGGTACCCGCACCTGCTAAAGCAGAAATATTAATTACTTGTACATATTTTTGTGGCTTTGAGAGTTCGAGGTGTAAATTTAACTTTGAAAATAACGTTTTAGCCCTCAAATACCAAATCACCAAAGCAACCTAAGAAAAAGATAGCTGTAAGAAAATGCTACATCGCCTACAAGAAACTCAGTCGACAATTAGATGACTAAGAACACTAGGTGTGGATCCCAGTGTAAAGAGTTGCCTAGATTCATATCATCATAACCAATTTTCAACGCATAAGAAAAATCAAGAGCTAAACATTTGGAAGTAGAAGGAATTAAAATCAAGAGCCAACTACATGGATTATTTCTCAGTATGAGCTCACTATATCAACTTATCAACTCAAAGATAACTGCTTGATTGCTCCCCAATAGAAATTAAAATGCCTTAACTCTTGGGAATCATATATTCCCTTTTTAAAGAACCAATATCTTTACAGTGGGAACATCACTAGAGCCATCTGACAACAAAATATTTGATTTTAGAGGAAGTTGGCCAACACCGGAGAAATGGTAGCCATTAACAAATAATCCATTAAATGGTTTCTTAACTTCTACATCCTGGTTTGCTTGTTTTTCTTTGCACTACTCTAGTTTCCAGTCCACATCTCCGTCCCAGCCAGCCAATCAACAGGCCAATGACAATTAAAAAATACTTGCAATTTCAATATCTACAAGCAAGTTTACGAGACAATAATGTACATACTAAAGAGATATCATGGATGTTAATGTCATTGAGCATAGAAAAAGGCTAATGCATCCTATTATTCCTATAATGATAGAATATACTACTATTTCCTGGCCTCCAGTATGCAAAGTGTATTTCTAATGAGAGATATGTGAAAGCACTAAAAGTGTTATGATCAACTGCACTAAGTCCCAATAGTGTCAAGAAGGTATATAGCGACCAGATCCTCAGTAGCTGTTAATTGTCCATCGGATTTTCTTCTCCTTCCAGAAAGTTTAGTCCAAATAAACATGACTGTAAAGCTCAATCCTCAATTGACAGATAAAAAAGTCGGTAGTTAAAACCAAATTACTAAATTAGGAAATTCTCTTAAATCTTCTTCACTCTATAACCCCCTCCTCCGCAATCAACATCTGACAGCAATTATATCAATGTACTACCACAAAAAATTAAACAAGATGCTTACATTCTTTTATCACCAATCGAGATAATCGACAATGTGAAGATTTCAACCAAATTAAACAAATAGACAAGCACTTACAGCAGAATTAGCTTGAATCTACCATTTTTACCGCATAACAATAAAAGGAAACCCTAAAATTCCCGATTAAATGGAGAAAACAAAGAGCAACTTCAAAAATTCAACAAAATCTTGTCGATTAAAAAGCAAGGTAATGGAGTGAAATTACATAACAAAGGAAGAAGAAAGAAGAACCAAGGGTTTAAAGGGGAGAAGAAAATCCCTAGAGCCTGAGTAAGGAGACGAGTAGAGGTGTCGAAATCATTGCGAACGGAAGCAACTTTGACATATTCGAAGTCGAACGAAGTTCAATGTATAACTTTTGAACAAGATCCGCCATTTGATTGTATGCTCTTACATTGTCGGTATATTTCCTCCATCTTCAACCATATAGATTTGATGAATAATTCGAACCCTAAAAGTGGAACTAGAAGAGAGGAAGGGAGTTCCGCCGGAAGTGAAAATGAGGAGATCTTTTTAATCCTTTTTAATGTATGCTAGTAATTGTAATATAGTGTCAATTGTTTTATTATTTCCTATTAACAGATGATATTAAAATTTTCTCGTCAATTTTTAAGAAAAAATGAAATAAAATTAAGGAGGGATACGTGGCGCCTGTTTTATGTGCGACACCAACACTTTTAGAGTCCCACTTTATATCACAGGGGACACTAAATGTTTTCATTTGATTTTATAAAAAAAACATAGGTGTCGCCTGTTATTAATTGTCGACACCAAAACTTTTAGAGTCTCACTTTTAAACGGAGGCGACACTGAAAGTATCTCATTTGAATTTAATAAAAATTATTAAAATAAAAATTAAGAAGAAATTGGTGTCGCCTGTTACTAATGTCCGACACCAAAACTTTTAGAGTCTAATTTTATTATACAGGCGACACGCTAGTCTCTTTGGAATATCTGCTAGCAACTTTACGTGTCGCCTGTTTTATAAAATGGGACTTTAAATGTTTTGGTGTCACACATTAATTTGAGGCGACTCTAAAAGGGCGACTTATAAGGGTGTTTTTATAGTAGTGATCTATTCCAATTATAGGCCTGCACCCCCTCAAAAACCCTCTGACTTGAGCAGCAAAGGAGAAGAAACAAGCTCTGAACTTGGGGTTCACATCCCCACTTCTAGCACCCCATGAAATTAGTGCATAACTTCCTGGGTTTGTCTGTTTAATCATCTCAGCATACCTAGGAAGCAACTCATAAGCCTCAGCCCAACCACCATGTATCTTCTCTACTGCCATACTCCTGACTTTGTACAACAGTCTCTTTTTAACCCTCGATTGAAATGTCTCCTGTGCATACCTCCTCATAGTCTCAACAGGAATTTCAGTGTTGGCCTCTATTAGACTCATCATGTTCTTACATAGCCGCTCAGAGGTCACCACAGGGTTCTCCTCCAATCTCCCACAAGTTTTGTGGCACCCACTGTTCCCCTTAATAGCCCAACTGACAGTGTCAAACATCTTACTTGCATGTATCCTCCAGTCACAAGTTTCAATTGCACACACTGCAGTGTACCTATTACTGTCAGCCCTCTCAACACTAAGTCCAAACCCCTCTTGTATGCAATAACTCCTCAAAACATCTAGGAAAGTGGCCTTGTCTGGAAAGATCAACCAAGGTTCTAATTTAATGGACCCATATGGTTGATGAGTTCATATATTTCCATTCTTGTAGGCCTCATCCATATTACTAGAACCATCCAAACATTCCTGAAATAATAAGTCAGGCACATCATCTGTTATCACCTCAGCCTCCACATCAGAATCAACCCAATCATCAAGTTTATCCTCCTCTAGTTCAAAGTGTTAGGTTATGATACATATGACAATTCATAAATCATGCGGAAAAACCATAAAGCCAGGAAAGCATATTATTTACACATAATCATTTAGCATAGTTTAGATGCATACTCTTTGTTGCGTGCCTTCCCTAGCTGCGCCCGAACCGAACAAGAACAAGTCTTTAGGACTCCAAGTGTCGTCCCTCCGTAGATAGTCCACAGCACGTCCGGATCCGCCTTAAGCTTGACCAACTAGGATCGCCCTTAAGGTACTTAGAATTTTCGGCACTTTATAGGCAATTGTATGACTGAATTTTTGCTCTCAAAAATCACTTTGAATACTTGAATACTCTCTGTAAATATGTGACCCTAGGCACCTATTTATAGAGTTATGGAAAAGGATTTGGAATCCTATTAGGATACTAATTTATTTAACTATAATCCTACTAGGACTCTAATTAAATAAACTAAATCTTTTAGGATTAGATTTAATCATATGACAAATCCCGGTAGCCTTAGGATTCGAGTAACACACTTCGAGTGATACGCTAGCACTGCACGCAGGCCTTGCGGCCCACGCACAGCGCCAGCCCACTCGTCGCAGCCCCGCGCGCGCGCCAAGGCCATTGCTGGGCCTGGCCTTGCGCAGGACCGGGCGTGGCTTTGCAGCGTATTTTTGGGCGCTTGGGCTTGCTGAGCGTAGGCCTGGCTTCGTGATGGGCCTTCGTCTAGCAAGTCTCGTCCGATGCTAATTCGTACGACGCGCTTCTGATTAAATTCCCGATTCCGGAATTTATTTCCGATACGAACAATATTTAATATTTTCGATTCCGGAATTAATTTCCGTTTCGAACAAATATTTAATATTTCCGTTTTCGGAATTATTTTCCGATTCCGATAATATTTCCGATTCTGACAATATTTCCGTTTCCGGCAATATTTTCGATTCCGGCAATATTTCCATTTCCGATAATATTTTCCGATACGTACCATGTTTCCGTTTCCGGCAACATCTACGACTTGGATAATATTTATATTTCCGATACGATCCATATTTCCGTTTCCGGCAATATCATCGTTTCCGGAGTATTCATTTCTTGCCTGTGACGATCTCAGCTCCCACTGAAACCAAGATCCGTCGATTCCGAATATCCATAGATGGAGTATTTAATGCCATTAAATACTTGATCCGTTTACGTACTATTTGTGTGACCCCACGGGTTTAGTCAAGTGTAAGATGTGGATTAATGTCATTAATTCCACTTGAACTGAAGCGGCCTCTAGCTAGGCATTCAGCTCACTTGATCTCACTGAATTAACTTGTTAATTAATACTGAACCGCATTTATTAGACTTAACATTGAATGAATACTTGGACCAAGGGCATTATTTCCTTCAGTCTCCCACTTGTCCTTAGGGACAAGTGTGCATTTCCTAATTCCTTTGTCACTCGATGCTTGCTCTTGAACATAAGGTAAGAGTTGTCATCCTTATTATGTCCAGAGGTATTCCTCGGTTTCAGAGTTCAACTGATCAAATAAACAGATAATCATAGCCTATGATTCATCCGAGCACAGCCATGCATTTCACAGTTTCTAGCTCTCCGAGTGGCCTTGTACAACTTTTAAGCATCTCATCCCGATTTATGGGAGGACAATCCCAATCTTGCGATCTTGAGATTAGACTTCGTTTGATAGGTGATTACCTGAGCGTTGCCTTTATAGCCTCCTTTTACGGTGCGACGGTTGGTCAACGTCAAAGCAACCAGTTCTCAAACAAGTAATCTCAAATCACTCAGGTATTGAGGATTTAGTGTCTAATAATTTTAATGAAATTTACTTATGACAGATTTTCATCTCTTACAGTAAAGTTTCATAGGTCTTGTCCGATACTAGTCTTCCCAAAGTAAGTATCTATGCAAATGATTATGACATTGTCATGTCCACATAGTTCAAGAAACAGAACTACTAGTCATCTTGCATTCTAATCGTCTAACGTTTTCTATGCGTCCAATTTTATAGAAAACTCCGACTAGGGACCATTTTCAACCTTTGACATTCAAGTTCACTTGATAGACATTTCTTAGTCACATGACTGGTCCTGACAGTCTATCTTGAATATATCGTCAAATTGAAGGGACTCATCATTTAATAAACCACAAATTAAATGGAAAAATGAATTCTTTCATTTATTGTGAATGATTAACCAATAATGTTTTACAAAGATTTAAACTCTAAAACTTTAAAACATTAAACAGGGATATCAAAGCCATTCTCCAATATGCTTGATTCCCATAGCTGTAGTGTGCGAGTTGTGCTTCGCCTGCGGCAGAGGTTTAGTCAATGGATCTGATATGTTGTCATCAGTTCCAATCTTGTTTATCTCGACTTCTTTTCTTTCAACGAACTCTCGTAGAAGGTGAAATCTACGAAGTACATGCTTGACTCTCTGGTGGTGTCTAGGCTCCTTTTCCTGTGCAATAGCTCTGTTATTATCACAATACAGGGCTATTGGTCCTTTAATGGAGGGGACTACACCAAGTTCACCTATGAACTTCCTTAGCCATATAGCTTCCTTTGCTGCTTCATGTGCATCAATGTACTCCGCTTCAGTTGTAGAATCCGCAATGGTGCTTTGCTTAGCACTTTTCCAGCTTACTGCACCTCCGTTGAGGCAGAAGACAAACCCAGACTGTGATCTGAAATCATCTTTGTCGGTTTGGAAACTTGCGTCCATATAGCCTTTAACAATTAATTCATCATCTCCACCATAGACCAGGAAGTCATCTTTGTGCCTTTTCAGGTACTTCAGAATATTCTTGGCAGCAGTCCAATGCGCCTCTCCTGGGTCTGACTGGTATCTGCTCGTAGCACTGAGTGCGTACGCAACATCCGGGCGTGTACATATCATAGCATACATTATTGAACCAATCAATGATGCATATGGAATCCCATTCATTCGTCTACGCTCATCAAGTGTTTTTGGGCACTGAGTCTAGCTTAGAGTTATTCCATGAGACATGGGTAGGTAGCCTCTCTTGGAGTCCGCCATCTTGAACCTATCAAGCACCTTATTGATATAAGTGCTTTGACTAAGTCCAATCATCCTTTTAGATCTATCTCTGTAAATCTTGATGCCCAATATGTACTGTGCTTCTCCTAGATCTTTCATCGAAAAACATTTCCCAAGCCAAATCTTGACAGAGTTCAACATAGGAATGTCATTTCCGATAAGTAATATGTCGTCGACATATAATACTAGGAAAGCAATTTTGCTCCCACTGACCTTTTTGTATACACAAGATTCGTCTGCGTTCTTGATGAAACCAAAGTCATTGACTGCTTCATCAAAACGTATATCCCAGCTCCTGGATGCCTGCTTCAATCCGTAGATTGACTTCTTTAGCTTGCATACCTTTTTAGCATTCTTTGGATCCTCAAAACCTTCAGGCTATGTCATAAACACAGTTTCTGTTAAAACGCCGTTTAAGAAAGCAGTTTTGACATCCATCTGCCATATTTCGTAATCGTAATATGCAGCGATTGCTAACATTATCCGAATAGACTTTAGCATTGCAACTGGTGAAAAGGTTTCATCGTAATCCACACCGTGGACTTGCCTGTAACCTTTTGCAACCAATCTAGCTTTGAAAACTTCAAGTTTCCCATCCTTGTCCTTTTTCAGTTTGAAAACCCATTTGCTTCCAATGGCTTGGTAGCCATCTGGCAAATCGACCAAATCCCATACTTGGTTTTCAGACATGGAGTCTAATTCAGATTGCATGGCTTCTTGCCATTGCTTGGAGCTAGGGCTCGTCATAGCTTGTTTGTAAGTCGCAGGTTCATCACTTTCAAGTAATAGAACGTCATAGCTCTCGTTCGTCAAAATACCTAAGTATCTTTCCGGTTGAGATCTATATCTTTGCGATCTACGCGGGGTAACATTTCTAGATTGACCATGATTCTCACCAGATTCTTCTAAAGATCTCTGAGTTTCATCCTGAATGTCATCTTGAGCATTCTCTAGAGTTTGTTGTTCGACTCGAATTTCTTCGAGGTCTACTTTTCTCCCACTTGTCATTTTGGAAATGTGATCTTTCTCCAAAAAGACACCATCTCGAGCAACAAACACCTTGTTCTCAGATGTATTGTAGAAGTAATACCCCTTTGTTTCCTTTGGATAGCCCACAAGGATACATTTGTCAGATTTTGGATGAAGTTTGTCTGAAATTAATCGTTTGACGTATACTTCACATCCCCAAATCTTAAGAAAAGACACATTTGGAGGCTTTCCAAACCATAATTAATATGGAGTCTTTTCGACAGCTTTAGACGGAGCTCTATTTATAGTGAGTGCAGCTGTATTTAGTGCATGTCCCAAAAATTCTAATGGAAGTTTGGCCTGACCCATCATTGACCTGACCATGTCTAGCAAGGTTCTGTTCCTCCGTTCCGACACACCGTTCCATTGTGGTGTTTCAGGAGGAGTCAATTCTGATAGAATTCCACATTCTTTCAGATGGTCATCAAATTCATAGCTCAGATATTCACCGCCTCTATCAGATCGCAGTGCCTTAATCTTCTTGCCTAATTGATTCTCTACTTCACTCTGAAATTCCTTGAATTTGTCAAAGGATTCAGACTTATGCTTCATTAGGTAGACATAACCATATCTACTGAAGTCATCAGTGAAAGTGATAAAGTAGCTGAAACCACCTCTAGCATTTGTACTCATTGGTCCACATACATCAGTATGGATTAAACCCAGTTCATTTGCTCTTTCTCCAACTTTAGAGAAAGGTTGCTTTGTCATTTTGCCAAGTAAACATGATTCGCATTTACCATAATCCTCTAAGTCAAATGGTTCTAGAATTCCTTCCTTTTGAAGTCTTTCTAAGCGTTTCAAGTTTATATGGCCTAATCGACAATGCCACAGATAGGTGAGATCTGAATCATCCTTTTTGGCCTTTTTGGTATTTATGTTATATACTTGTTTGTCGTGATCTAATAAATAAAGTCCATTGACTAATCTAGCAGATCCATAAAACATCTCTTTAAAATAAAACGAACAACTATTGTCTTTTATTAAAAAGGAAAATCCCTTAGCATCTAAGCAAGAAACTGAAATGATGTTTTTAGTAAGACTTGGAACATGGAAACACTCTTCCAGTTCCAAAACTAGCCCGGAGGGCAACGACAAATAATAAGTTCCTACAGTTAATGCAGCAATCCGTGCTCCATTTCCCACTCGTAGGTCAACTTCACCCTTGCTTAACTTTCTACTTCTTCTTAGTCCCTGTGGATTGGAACATAAGTGTGAGCCACAACCTGTATCTAATACCCAAGAAGTTGAATTAGCAAGTATACAGTCTATAACGAAAATACCTGAAGATGGAACGACTGTTCCGTTCTTCTGATCTTCCTTTAGCTTTGGACATTCTCTTTTGTAATGGCCTATTCCATCACAATAAAGACAGCTTGATGTGGACTTGTCCTGCTTTGATTTAGCATCGCCCTTGGACTTTCCACTTTTCTTGAACGGTCTCCTTCTAGCCTTGAGTAAATCTTTGGCTTCACAATCCAGTATTATTTCAGCCTTTCTGACAAGGTGAACGAATTCTGCAACTGTTTCTTCTCTTGGTTCACTTAGGTATAGTTGCTTGAAGCGACCAAACCCACTGTGTAGTGAATTGAGCAAGACAGAGACTGCCATCCTTTCGCTTATTGGTGTTCCTAGTAGACTTAGGCGATCAAAGTATGAACGCATAAGATCCACATGGAACCTCAGTGGGATGCCTACTCTGTTTAGTGCGAAGGAGCTGAACATGTGTTTCTTGGACTTCCATCCTATAACACCTGTTGGGAGAACTAACCTTTAGACCAGACATTGATTCAATCAACTCATGGACGTTCAGGTCCCTGTCCTCCGTGCTTCCACGACAGATATCCCTCAAATTCTTGATGAGCGTAAAAGGTTCATAGGCTACAAACCTTCTAGCCCAATCATCAGGGATATTGTTCAGCATGAGACTCATAACCTTTTTGAGATCCGCATCCCAGGCGTAAAATCTCTCAGGGGTCATGTCTCTGGCATAGTAGCTTGGCATGGGATGTGATAGTACATACTCAAGTCCATTGAGTTTGACTATTTCAACTAGCTTAGCTTCCCATTCAAGAAAATTTGCCAGGTTCAGCTTGACCATAAGCTCAGAACCCATGATGATGTTTTGATTGTTGTTTTCCATATTTAAAACTACAATTGAAAAGAATAAACAAATAAATTACCATTCATAGTTTCTCTTAATAAACTTAAATTCTAGCATACATGCATAATTCAATGTTCATTAAGCATTTTATTCAAGTTATGTGTTCCGGCAGGTGTGAATAAAATGATTCCAAGATCCTAAAATCATTGAAGAACTAAGCACAGTTTGTCGACTTAATCCTAAAACATCTTAGGTAAGCAAAAGCCTTTTGCAAATAGTCTAGAAACTATTCTTGGTTGATAGGTACGTCTAAGAACTTATTAGGTAAACCTATCGATTTTGCCACGACATAAAAGGACTCCTTACTTATATCGTTGAGTTTCACCAAAACTAACATGTACTCACAATTATTTGTGTACCTTGCCCCTTTAGGACCAATAAGTAACACCTCGCTGAGCGAAAACTATTACTAGATTGATGTAAAGGATATCCAAGCAAGTGTATATTTTGGCATGGCACCTTTTAACTCAATTTTAAAGTTTGGAACTTAAGGCTCTTACTATGTTGGTTAGATTTTAAGTGAACTAAAATCCTTAATCATGCAACATAATCAAGCTTTTGATCTTATGCATATTAAGACATATTTAAAAGAAATAAATAACTTAAAACATGCATAAGATAAATGTGATCTAGTATGGCCCGACTTCATCTTGAAGCTTTAACTTCAAAGTCTGTCTTGAAAATCTCCGTGGGAGGCACCATTTTCTTCAAATAGAATAAGCTATAATTAAAACTAATTACAACTATTTGATGGTACGCAGACCATATTTGAATTGAAAAACAACTTTGGTACTTTAGACCAATTACATTCAAATTAATGGTACGCAGACCATATTTTCTATTCTATTTGGGCCATACTAGTCACTTCATAACCTGCAAAAACAGTACATATACAATATATATACCATTCACCCATTCATTATCATTAATGGCCCACATAGCTGGTTAGTAAAACACATTATGCATCACATAAACATTTGCAGCAATTAATCAAGGGCACCAATAATCTACAAATTATTCAGTCCTTATTAATTCTAATCAAGTTGTTTTAACCTTAAGGATTTGTAGGCCTAATCAAGAGTTTATGACTAAAAGTGCTCCCACTTAAACCAATAAATTCATATGCTTTACTAATTTTAAACATAAAAATGTATTTCTAGTCTAACCGGAAACATACAAATTTAATTAAAATTTAAAGCTCATATAAATTTATAATTGAATCCAAAAAGTTTAATTTAATTTCAGTCGTATTTAAATTAATTCATGATTTTAATTTTAGTAAAATAATTAGAATAAATAAAATTTATTATAATTACAATATTCAAAATTAAAATCCAAGAAAATAATTTAAATTATCAATTTTAAAATTAATTAAAATTACGTAAACTGAAAATTTCAAATTAAAATTTCAAAACGATCTAATCGCAACGCAACAACCCCACGCAACGCACGCCCATGGGCCACACGCACACAACCATCGCTGGCCATGTGCGCGCAGCCCATGCGCTGCCTCGCATCGCTGCTGCTCACCATCGCAAGGCATCACGCGAGCTGGTGCTCGCTGCGCGCGCCAGCGCTCGACGCACGACCATGCTGCCGCAGCCCATCGCTGGGCGCAGCGCTCGTCGCACGTCGCAACAAGCACTCGCACGCCATCGCTGGGCGCAGCACTCGTCGCACGCACAACAAGCACTCGCACGCCATCGCTAGGCGCAGCGCTCGTCGCACGCACAATAAGCACTTGCACGCCATCGCTGGGTGCAGCGCTCGTCGCACGCACAATAGCACTCGCTGCGCGCGAGCGATCGATGCTTGGCGCAGCACTCGTGGCACGCGAGCTTACGCTCGCTGCGCGCGAGGCTCTGCACGCTTGCGCGAGGCAGTGCGCGCTGTGGCGCAGCTCGCTTGCTGCCCACACGCGACTGCTCGTGCCTTGCTCTCGCCCTCGCCCATTCGCCCATTGAACACAGCCCACGACACAAGGCAGGGTTGCTGCCTTGTGCTCGTGCACCATTGCCTTGCTCATTGCATTCGTACCGCATGGGCGACGAGCTCCCTTGCTCGTCGTCACATGCCCGCACTATACAACACCCCTTAAGGGTAACACGTAGCGTCCATTGCTTTGTGCGTGCAAGTCATATGAGCGAATCGCATAAAAATTTAAAATTTATATTCAAAATTAATGACAAATTAATAAATAATATTAATTTCATAATTTTAGGGCGAAAAATCGAAATTTTTTTATTCAATTGATTTCCGATTAACATGGATTCAAGTCTAGGTCATAAAAATTTAAAATTTAACATAAATTTACAATTTTTATGGTGGTTTTTAATCATAGGTATCTAATTAAATTATAACTAATTATGAAAATCAAATTAATTCTAAATTATTCCAATTTTCAACAAATTAATCATAATTACAAATTAGATTGTATAATTAACAAGGCTAGGCATTCAAACTTGTTAAACATATACAGTAGGTCAATCAAAAATTCAAGATTTATCAACAAGAATCGCAAATATTTAATTTAACATCTTAAATTTACGAAATTTTGCATTCGAAAAACTAAAACCTTCGAAAAGTCATAGTTAGGCTTCGAATTTGAGAATTCTGGGTTCGGCCGAAAAATACTAATTTTGTCAAAATTTTAGAATGCCTTTTATATGCGGAATTGACACAAAAATCACTCGATTTGGATGAGTAACGAAGAAACTGCCGAAAAACTGCGTACGTATAATTAAATAAACGCAATTTACAATTAATTAACAATTACGAAAATTAATCACCCCTTTTAATTCTTGCAAATTTGTAATATTTAACCATGTTCATGCAATTTAGATTATGAAAATAATAAGAGGATCGTGATACCACTGTTAGGTTATGATACATATGACAATTCATAAATCATGCGGAAAAACCATAATGCCAGGAAAGCATATTATTTACACATAATCATTTAGCATAGTTTAGATGCATACTCTTTGTTGCGTGCCTTCCCTAGCTGCGCCCGAACCGAACAAGAACAAGTCTTTAGGACTCCAAGTGTCGTCCCTCCGTAGATAGTCCACAGCACGTCCGGATCCGCCTTAAGCTTGACCAACTAGGATCGCCCTTAAGGTACTTAGAATTTTCGGCACTTTATAGGCAATTGTATGACTGAATTTTTGCTCTCAAAAATCACTTTGAATACTTGAATACTCTCTGTAAATATGTGACCCTAGGCACCTATTTATAGAGTTACGGAAAAGGATTTGGAATCCTATTAGGATACTAATTTATTTAATTATAATCCTACTAGGACTCTAATTAAATAAACTAAATCTTTTAGGATTAGATTTAATCATATGACAAATCCCGGTAGACTTAGGATTCGAGTAACACACATCGAGTGATACGCTAGCACCGCACGCAGGCCTTGCGGCCCACGCACAGTGCCAGCCCACTCGTCGCAGCCCCGCGCGCGCGCCAAGGCCATTGCTGGGCCTGGCCTTGCGCTGGACCGGGCGTGGCTTTGCAGCGTGTTTTTGGGCGCTTGGGCTTGCTGAGCGTAGGCCTGGATTCGTGCTGGGCCTTCGTCTAGCAAGTCTCGTCCGATGCTAATTCGTACGACGCGCTTCTGATTAAATTCCCGATTCCGGAATTTATTTCCGATACGAACAATATGTAATATTTCCGATTCCGGAATTAATTTCCGTTTCGAACAAATATTTAATATTTCCGTTTCCGGAATTATTTTCCGATTCCGATAATATTTCCGATTCTGACAATATTTCCGTTTCCGGCAATATTTTCGATTCCGGCAATATTTCCATTTCCGATAATATTTTCCGATACGTACCATGTTTCCGTTTCCGGCAACATCTACGACTTGGATAATATTTATATTTCCGATACGATCCATATTTCCGTTTCCGGCAATATCATCGTTTCCGGAGTATTCATTTCTTGCCTGTGACGATCTCAGCTCCCACTGAAACCAAGATCCGTCGATTCCGAATATCCATAGATGGAGTATTTAATGCCATTAAATACTTGATCCGTTTACGTACTATTTGTGTGACCCCACGGGTTCAGTCAAGAGTAAGCTGTGGATTAATGTCATTAATTCCACTTGAACTGAAGCGGCCTCTAGCTAGGCATTCAGCTCACTTGATCTCACTGAATTATTAACTTGTTAATTAATACTGAACCGCATTTATTAGACTTAACATTGAATGCATACTTGGACCAAGGGCATTATTTCCTTCACAAAGTCTGGTTCAGATTCCTCCCAATCTGAATCCTCACTCTCCTCTACTAAACCTATATCCTCAACACCAGTGAACACCCTTGCACTCTTTGACCTCCCTGTACCCTTCCTACCTATGCCCTTCCCTTTGGATACCCAAGTTCCAGCTTTCTTAGCAGTCACTTTGTTCACCCTGAACCCTTTAGGTCTAGCTCTGCCCCCCTTCCTTTTAACAGCTTCAGATTGATTTTGGTTGTTCTGTGGTGGTGTTGAATGGGTTGGCTGCTCATTTTGGTTGTTCTGTGGTGGTGGGGAAGGGGTGGGTGTGGTTGTGGTGGTGGGTTGGGTCGTTGTGGTGGTGGGATTGATTGTTTTGGAGTTGGGTTGGGTTGCTGTGATGGTGGGATTGATTGTTTTGGAGTTGGGGTGGGTTGCTGAGGTGTTGAGGTGGGCTTTTTTGGTGTTGGGGTGGGTTGTTGTGGTGTTGGGGTGGGTTGTTTTGCCTTTGGTGTGGGCTGTTTTGCCTTTGGTGTGGGCTGATGTGCTGTTGGGGTGGGCTGCTGTGCTGTTGGGGTGGGTTGCTGTGGTGGGGTGGGTTGTTTTTCTTTTGGTGTGGGTTGTTGTGGTGGTGGAGTGGGAGCTGATGAAGAGGGTCTCCTCTTAGGGGTCAGTTTCTTGGCTTTAGGAACCTTAGGAGCTTTTGGAGTAGTTGGCTTGACTTTGGCCTTTTGTTTTGGTTTAGGAGAAGTAGGTTTTTTGGAGGGTGGAGATTCTTGTGTGGGTTGTGGTTGAGAGGCTCCTGGAAACACCTCATCAGAACCATCCTTGCTTATAATCCTCACATACTCAGTGCTTAAGTCCTCACAATCAACCACAGGCACCTCCACAGCTACTGTGTACTCCATTTGTTCCTGAAGTTCCCTTAAAATGTCCTCTCTCTCCTGTTTTTTCCTCATTTCCTCTTCCTCCTCTCTTTGAGCCCTAAGAAGTTCATCTTTTCTCTCTTTGAGCTTTCTCTCAGTCTCCTTCCTATGATGCTCAATTGTGGCAACAACATTTCTAAACACCACTCCTGGTTTGTATGTACCCTCAACCCATATTTCAGCAGTGTCTTTACCCCAATTCCATCCCCACATTAGCTTCATTGTCTTATCATCTACCAACTCAACTCTACCACAAGGAGACTCAATAAACAAGGCAAATGTACTAGGTAAAAACACATCCTGCTTAACAGATTCCTCAAAAATATCCAAAAACAACCTCAAAAGACGATACTTTTCCATGTCTGTAACTCTCACATCAAAGCTATGTGATCCATAATGCAATAACAACCACATTGCAGTCATCCTAAAGGCAAAAATTTGAGAAAAAAACATGAATTTCGATTCAAACAACAACAATTCATCAATAAACAACCACAATTCATGATCACAATTTAATTCAACAGGTCACAATCACAACTTACAACTAACCAATCAATTAGTCACAAAAAATCCAAGGAATAACTAACCACTAACCAATCAATTAATCTCAACTGACAATTTCAAAAAATCACTGACAATTTCCCAAAACCCTAACCCTAATCAATTTCGCAAAAACAGTTATACTTTACAAGCAAAATAAATCAGCGAAGAAGGGATTATTACCTTTAAGTAGATACTCCAACTTCGAAAAATGGCCCTTGTTCGTCCACTGCACCAGAAGATCTAATTCGCCTCAAAGTTCCCCCCCTTTTGTAGCGAATTCACCCAAGGAACACCCACAAACTCGCCAAAAGAAAACGCAACAAATTTCGCTTAATTCTTGAAGATCTACCCAGAATTTTGTCAGTTACAGTAGAATTGAGGAAGGTTGAAGAACAGGGGAGAGGAGAGAGAAAGAGGAGAAGTTGGGAAGTTTTTTTTTTTTTTTTGGAATTTCAGTCACATTTGTTGCCTAAATCGCGCCAAACAACATTTAAGGGCAAATTGGTAAAACAATGCTAACGGCAAGCTAACGTCCATTAAATCCAGGGGCATTTAATGAACAGTACGGACTTATAGGGGTATTATATGAATTTTGAAACGCGCATGGGTATTTGGTGCATTATTGCAAACCTTAGGGGCATTTCATGAAAAAAATCGTTTAAAATAAGTAAATCCCACTAAAAGTAAAACCCGGAGCAACGCCCGGGCCACAAACTAGTTACTTGCTATTAGTCGAGTTGGAACACTTTAAGATGAGGGGTGAATTGTACTAGAATTTTATAGTCAAAATAATTGCAGAATCTAAATGCAAAAGCTCTAGAAACATAATGTACAAGAGAGATTTTCACGAGTAAACTCTAAATGGCTTAACTGGAAAGAAATCTTCGACCCACTAAAGATTAGTACTAAAACTATTAATTACTAGTCTATATGCACGCAATGCGTGCGATATTAAATTGAAACGTCACATTGATCTAATAAACTCAAATAATGATATTTTTTTTCTAGTTCGTTCTGTAGAATCGTAAATCTTCAACCTTACTGCGTTCGGACAATAGAACTGCGATATTTCCTCGATCAATTGGTAACTAATTTTGAGAGCGATTCTCAAAGAAAAGGAGAGTGAGAGTGTATCTTGAGTGCTATTTTCTTATAGTGATCTTCATGGTTGTTTTCAAACTAAAATTTGAATGGTAGACCAATTGGACCTCATATATTCAGAATACTGGGTAGTTTTGGAATAATGAAGTATTGAGTTAAAGACTCATGTATAACCAATGGTTAACAACCAATTTTCTTTTGATTCGATAAATGAACTAGACTCATTGGATGTTGTCATTCAAAGTGAATAAAAGAAAGGAACTTTATAAGCATAACAAAGTAAGAAGATCAAGCAAAGAGTAAAATATTTTGGACTATAAGAAAACGTGCTAAAAAGGATAGGAAACGGTAACAAAAGAAATGAATTTAGATATTCGATTTCTGCCTTGAAGTTTATGTTAAAGAGAAACGACTTAGCAAATAAACTCCTATGGTATTAGATTACCGCTTGAGGTTCTAACTCTTGTCAAGAACTCAAATTCTGGGAGCTAAGTCTGGTTATTGACCTACAAGTGGGAAATGAAGCAAAGTTGTGCTACATTAATTGTAGGGTCGTCATGTTTGTTTTAAAGTCCTTCTAAAGGCTGGAACTTAATGGTATTATGTTCCATTAATCATCATAATCAATTTATGTTTGGACAACGGAAAGACTCACATTCAAAGTAAACAAAAACATTCGTTGAGTGTTTATTTGAATGAAATGGTCATTTACGGGTTGAATCATATGATTGATTAATAAACAAACAAATCTCTTTACACTCAAATTTCAGAAGGTTCAAATCAAACATTTTGATTTGTGTTCCACATATCTTTGGCAATGTCATACGACCATATCAACAAGACAACATTCTAAGATTCCATGGCATGGATTTCTGAAAGTTAGTTAATTTAAGACACGTGGGTCTTGCTTGTTGAACATGACATCGGAATGGACTATTGTTAGAAAAGTCTAGACAATTATGTTCATGGGCCAAAGATGGATTTTATGACTTACCTATTTCACAAGAATTTGATAAAATATATATGGCTATATTTACTCAACGTGAAATTCTGTGAAATGCTTCAATGCAATCACAAAAGGGTATAAAATCAACTTGGCAAGAATTTTGGAACATCTAGGCTGGGTCAAGGTGATGTTTGCATGAGCCAAGAAAGATTATCTAGATTGTTTATATGGCATTATAACAATCGAAGCTCCATAAGAATATGGTATGTCCAAATGGAGAAATCGGAATCTATTAGATTAACGAAAATCACGACTATTTTCCTATATAGTTTCTAAATGATACTCTGAAGTGACTATCACACTAAACAAAGTTGTCAAAGCTAAGGATAAGATGTCATAAGGATTAAACTTCGGTTCAGTACATCTTGTCAGTATATATACTATCACAAATGATGATTTCTACAAAACTATTGAACACCTAAAGCGTCACCAAGTCCTGATCTGCAAGTTCGTCTTTCTCTGTTGGGTAATATAGAAAGAAAGAAATGACTCTGTATCTTCTCCCAATCCTCTTTCTCGGATTTCAAATGCTTTTTCAAAGCTTCTAATGCACATAAAGAATGGGAGTTTAGACTCCTACACCCAACAACTCAGAGGTACCTCTTTTCCACACTTTAATCAGTCCATCCCTATCCCAATCACCTCCCCACCTCTTATGGTGAGGTGGTTTTTGCCCCCTTAAGGCGCCTTCAAACTGAACTTTCAACGGTTCGTGCAAGTCAAATTCGGCAGCCGCATGCATCATCATCAGAGATAACAATGGCAACACTACCTCAGCAATCACTTTCAATTTAGGAAGGACTCAAGTTTTTATGGCAGAAGTTGTGGCTCTTCACAAAGGTCTTCAAGAGGCAATCTGGCACAACATCAACAAAATCTACATTGAAGGCGATAATCTTCTAGTAATCAACGAAGTTAAAGGAATCTGGAATATTCCTTGGAACTCCATACCATCATCAAAGACATCAAGATTCTTGTTTAGCATTTCTCCATGGTCCATATTTAGCATATCTACATAGAAGTAAATAGAGCAACATATTTGATAGCTAATGTAGGTCATCTAGTTACAGATTCGAAACATATTCTCCCTTGTAATAGTTAGCAGTTAGGTTCGATTGTACATTAGTGACTACTTAGGAGTTTCCCTCGAGCTGAGGGAATTATAATGTTTTTTGTCCTCATCTTTACCAAAAAATAAATAAAAAAATTCTCAGACTCCTTTTACCCTTGTATAGGCTCATCTATCATAATTTTACCAAACCCCAAAGTCTAAACAATGAGATTTCGTTTAGCATGTGGAGTACAAAATAAATTTATACTCGATCTAACCAACATAGTTGTGCGTCTCTATGTAAAAAAGGGACATATATTGGGAATTTTGACATTTTTAAGCATTTTTACCAGAAATTGTTCAAATCAAAAAATTACAAGAAATTAGCCAAAAATAAATCTCAAAAATGAGTATAAGAGAGTAAATATTGAATTGGTGGGATTTTGATTGGGTGGAGCATCACCCCCATCAACCCGCTCCACTCGGTCCATCCGTCACCCGCTTTACTTATCACCCACATTCCGCCCATCCATCAACGGCGGGCGAACTGGGTGGAATGTGTGATATTCGGGTGAAAACTATTAACCATTAAAAATTTACCGCTTAATAGCCCGGCCCAACACAACAGCTCATGGGCCAGGGCCCTGTTTTAAACTTCTCTGCCCGATCTGACCCGACATGATGCAGGGTTGGATCACTTGGATGCGCGTGTGCCGGGCCCATCTAGGGTCACGGCCCGAAGCCCGGGCCGGTCCACGGCCATCTTTCATATTATTTCCATCCCTAAGGAGTAAGGAGTCCTTCCACGAATATTCAATCTCCGTATTCTCTTACTCCCTGCCGCAATTCCAATGGTGATTTTCTCTCTGATATCTATTCTCATACCTCCTTCTCCTCCGCTCCTTCCCCTTCTCCTCTGTCAATTGTAATTGATGTTGTGGCTTCGATTTTAACGGATTTTAGTTTTTCTTAAGCTTTTATAGTGGATTCTAGGGTTTATGAGGTTTGATTTAAAAGGATTTCAGGGTATTTCAGGCTGATTTCAATAGATTTTAGGGTTGTTAATAGTTAACTCAACTGGATTTTAGCGTATTAGCTTTTATTTAATGTATTTAGGGGTTTTCGCTTTGATTCTTTGGATTTTAGTGGGTTTAAGCATTGAAGATAAGTGATCCTATCATTTTGAAGCTCTAAATTGAATGGGTTATATGGTTTTAACATTTGTTTTTAATGGAATCTAGGGTTTTGATTTTACTATGTTTTTAACAAATGCAGGCGCCGGAGAAGAAGTTGTCGAACCCAATGAGGGACATCAAGGTCCAAAAGCTTGTGCTCAACATCTCTGTTGGTGAGAGTGGTGATCGTCTTACCAGAGCTGCTAAGGTATAATATCTGAAATGATCTCTTTTTTCTTATTTTCTATTTTATTGATCTCGAAAATTTTGATTTTTATACATTTGATTTTTCTTTAAATTAGGTGTTGGAGCAACTCAGTGGTCAAACCCCTGTTTACTCCAAAGGTAATAAGAATATCTGGATTTAATTGCACGAATTTGAATGGTTATTTAGTTTTACTCAACTTCTTTGATTGGAAAAAAATGCCCAACTGACATGAATTCTGTTTGTGTATTGTAATTGTGGTTTTAGAAAAAACATAGGCTGGTTTTTTCTATTGAGGTTTGTGTATGGCTTCATGATCGAGTTCTGATGGTACTGGTTCCATGTTTCTTGGTCGTATAATGGAGTTATATATAGTTATTGATGCACTATAAATCTATGAACGCCCTGTTAAGATTTCTGTTTGTGTATTGCAATTGCGGTTTAAAGAGAAATATATGCTGGTTTTTCCATTGAGGTTTGTGTATGGCTTCATGATCGAGTTTTGATGGTACTGGTTCCATGGTTCTTGGTCGTTTAATGGAGTTATATATAGTTACTGATGCACTATAAATTTATGAAAGCCCTGTTAAAATGGTTGTTTTTATTTTTGGAGGTTGTTTACAGCACAAAAGATATGAACAACATAAAAGTAAATTTTGATTATGGAAGTTGATCTTTGTTTCTCATGTTGAGGAGCATTGTAATAGTTGTTAGTGTCAGACTTCCCAATGATAATGGTGTTTTCCCTTCTTTTTTACCCCTTCTTTTATGTATGTTAATGAATGTGTTTTACTTAAATGATGCGGAATGTTTTCCTGTTGATTTTATTATAGTTGATAGTATCGCGTTGGGTTAAGTGTTTTCTGAAGAAGTTATGATTTGTCTTATCTGAGCAGATAAGCAAAATAATGTAATCGATTGAGTGTGCTCAATTGAGAAATGCAGCTGCCATCAAATGTTTATCACTATTTTGCTGTTGGTACTATAGGCTAACATATCATGTTGGATTAGGATACGAAATGGAATATCATTGAATGTTTTACTTGGGTAATTCCATTGCATTTGAGTTGTTTTTCCCAGTGTGATTGATTATTTTATTTTTGGTTAAGTGCTTAATGGAATAATTAGTATGATTTGTGCAAAATTTGTGTTTGTTTTGTTTATGATCAACAGCCAGGTACACTGTCCGATCCTTTGGAATCAGGCGTAATGAAAAGATTGCTTGTCACGTAACTGTTAGAGGTGAAAAGGCAATGCAGCTACTTGAGAGTGGTTTGAAGGTCAAGGAATACGAATTGCTGAGGAGGAACTTCAGTGAGACTGGCTGCTTTGGGTTTGGTATTCAAGAGCACATCGATCTAGGAATCAAGTGAGCACTTCTCCCCCCTATTAACTGTTAACTGGTCCTCTGTTATTTAAGCTTATCAAACTTCAAAATGTGTGTTATTCACAAGTGTATAATCGTGTTTATACTCTTTCTAAGACTTACATTGATGAGTCAATCCAGGGTTGGTTCTTTAATGTGTTATTTCTTTGTTTTCTTTTCTTTAGGTATGATCCTTCTACTGGTATTTATGGTATGGACTTCTATGTGGTGCTTGAGCGACCTGGTTACCGTGTTGCCCGTCGCAGAAGGTGCAAGGCCCGTGTTGGAATTCAGCATAGAGTGACCAAGGAGGATTCCATGAAGTGGTTCCAGGTCAAATATGAAGGAGTTATCCTCAACAAGGCTCACAACACCGGTTCTTAAACTTGTCATCTTAGGAGTAGGAGTAGTAATCCAAGGTATCCTTTACTTCAATTGTTTCAGTAAAATTTGACTCTAGGTGTTTTTAGCTTTAATATATAGTGGTGTTTTTGGTGGTTATTGCCCAATATTTGATGTTTTTTATAACATAACAATAACAATTGCGGTTATTTGGTACTCAAATATTTTTCATGCGTGCATAAAAATTGAACAAGTACTAGTAATTACCATTGAGGAACAACTAAACCAAGTGTAATAGTCATGGCCACCCAAGAAAACAATAAAACCCTGAGACCAGCTCTAAACCAAGACGCACCACCCAAAAATGCCCCTAACCACCCGAACACCGCCAATCCCACACTCAATGCCCCTGGAACAGCTCCAAGCCTAACAATATAACCCTTGATAAACAAACCTACCACAATTAGCGGTATCATGCCGCCAATCGAAAAGGCAAGGGCTAAGGATATTGCAACATGTAGAGGATGCACTAACCCTTTCTGAATCTCCATCCTTGGGCTAATAACAGAGAAAAACTCACCCACAGCTGTGATAAAAGCCCCAACAAGGATACCTGCTAATCCGCAAAGGATGATTACGTCCTTTACATGATGTTTATTGATCACACCCACACCTATCATGAGTGATGCAGTAGAAATAAGTCCGTCGTTGGTCTCTAGGACCATGGTTCGAAGCCATTGGGCTTGTTTTGAGTAGTCAAGTTCATCATCTTCTGCTTGCTCGATGCGATGTTGGCTCTGTTTGTCCTTGTTAGTTTTGGGCAGGGCTGTTTCAACCTTGATGATTGTATCAACATATTGTTTTTGTTCCATTTGTTTGTTTAACTAGAAGAGGCCAAGTGTGATTTTAATTAGTAATTGTAACAAATATACGCTATTTATAAATGTTTTGTGTGATTAATTTGTCCACTGACTTGTAAAGTAATCAAGATTAGTATTTACTATTTAGTGGTCATTGACTCATTGCAATATGTATAATGATGATGACCGCTAACTAGTTCTTTGAGTTTTCTATTGCTGGTGGTTTGTTTTCAGAGTTACTATCATCGGCTACGAACTTCACAATATTTACGGAAGAGACGAGCAATAACTAGAGAAAGAGACAGATGGAGTGACTTCAATTTAAGTTTACAAACGAATGGTGTATTGAAATTTGAAAGTTTCTAATAGCATGGATCGTTTCTTTTTAGCCCACAGCAAAACAAATAACCTAACTATTGTTTTTCTTCTATAGCTGACTAATATGGAATTCTGAATGAAATATGTATGTTAACAATATCTTAGTGCTATCCCCAAGAACCAAGACGCTACGAACTACAATTAATTGACACCCACATAAGTACATCTATATAAGCTTTAAATTCGATAAGTTCAAATGAGTTTCAATTATGTCTATTTAGGTCAATAAAGCACAATCAATTTACTACTTTCTATATTGCAATTAAGCTTGATTAGGTCTAATACAATAAGTTTTAACCAAGGTTTAATCAGGTCTGATAAAGTTTAATCAGATCTAATGAGTTCCAATCATGTCCTATTAGGTACAATAAATTTTACGGTTTTTTCATGAAATGCCCCTGAGGTTTGCAATAATGCACCAAATACACCTGCGCGTTTCAAAATTCATAAAATACTCCTAAAGTTCCGTACTGTTCATTAAATGCTCCTGGATTTAACGGACGTTAGCTTGCCGTTAGTGATGTTTTACCAATTTGCCCTTAATTGTTGTTTGGCGCGATTTAGGTAACAAGTGTGACTGAAATTCCAAAAAAAAAAAACTTCTCAACTTCTCTTCTTTCTCTCTCCTCTCCCATGTTCTTCAACCCTCATCAATTCTACGGTAACTGACAAAATTCTGGGTAGATCTTCAAGAATTTAGTGAAATTTGTTGCGTTCTCTTTTGGCGAGTTCGTGGGTGTTCGTTTGGTGAATTCGCGACAAAAAGGGGGGAACTTGGAGGCGATTTAGAGCTTCGGGTGCAGTGGACGAACAAGGGCCCTTTTCCTAGTTGGATTATCTACTTCAAGGTAATAATCCCTTCTTCGCTGATTTATTTTGCTTGTAAAGTACAATTTTTTTCGGGAAATTGATTAGGGTTAGGGTTTTGCGAAATTGTCAGTGATTTTTTGAAATTGTCAGTTGAGATTAATTGATTGGTTAGAAGTTAGTTATTCCTTGGATTTGTTTGAATAATTGTTTGGTTAGTTGTAAGTTGTGATTGTGACCTGTTGAATTTCATTGTGATCATGATTGTGGTTGTTTATTGATGAATTGTTGTTGGTTGAATCGAAATTCATGTTTTTTTCTTAAATTTTCCCTTCAGGATGACTGCAATGTGGTTGTTATTGTTAGGTTATGATACATATGACAATTCATAAATCATGCGGAAAAACCATTTATCCAGGAATACATATTATTTACACATAATCATTTAGCATAGTTTAGATGCATACTCTTTGTTGCGTGCCTTCCCTAGCTGCGCCCGAACCGAACAAGAACAAGTCTTTAGGACTCCAAGTGTCGTCCCTCCGTAGATAGTCCACAGCACGTCCGGATCCGCCTTAAGATTGACCAACTAGAATCGCCCTTAAGGTACTATAAATTTTCGGCACTTTTGAGCAAGATGTGTGACTGAATTTTTCTCTCAAAAACTCACTTTTAATACTTGAATAACTCGTTATAAATTGTGAACCCAGGCCACATATTTATAGGGGTATGGAAAGAGAATTGGAATCCTATTAGGATACGAATTAATTAAATTAGAATTATAATAAAACTCTTATTTAATTAATTTATCAAATAGAATTAGGAATTTAATCATTAAACGAATTCTGCACGTTTTAGGTTTCGTATGCGAACACAAACACTTACGCGAGCATGACCCGCAAGCGTGCAGGCCATGCCCGCGCACAGCCCACACGGCCACACGGCCCACGCGAGCTACAAGCCCACGCGAGCTGCAGCAATGCTCGCAGCCCACTGCTCGCAGCTGCGCGCGCTGTGCGCGCTGCCACGGCCTGCTGGGCCTGGCCTTGCGCTGGGCCTGGCGTGGCCTTGGCTGTTCGTGTGACGCGCTTGGCTTGCTGGGCGATGGCCTGGCTTCGTGCTGGCCCCTCGTCCGGCAGACCTCGTCCGATGCTTATTCGTACGATACGCTTCCGATTAAATTCCCGATTCCGGAATTTATTTCCGATACGAACAATATTTAATATTTTCGATTCCGGAATTAATTTCCGTTTCGAACAAATATTTAATATTTCCGTTTCCGGAATTATTTTCCGATTCCGATAATATTTCCGATTCTGACAATATTTCCGTTTCCGGCAATATTTCCGATTCCGGCAATATTTCCATTTCCGATAATATTTCCCGATACGTACCATGTTTCCGTTTCCGACAACATCTACGACTTGGATAATATTTATATTTCCGATACGATCCATATTTCCGTTTCCGGCAATATCATCGTTTTCGGAGTATTCATTTCTTGCCTGTGACGATCTCAGCTCCCACTGAAACCAAGATCCGTCGATTCCGAATATCCATAGTTGGAGTATTTAATGTCATTAAATACTTGATCCGTTTACGTACTATTTGTGTGACCTTACGGGTTCAGTCAAGAGTAAGCTGTGGATTAATATCATTAATTCCACTTGAACTGAAGCGGCCTCTAGCTAGGCATTCAGCTCACTTGATCTCACTGAATTATTAACTTGTTAATTAATACTGAACCGCATTTATTAGACTTAACATAGAATGCATACTTGGACCAAGGGCATTATTTCCTTCAGTCTCCCACTTGTCCTTAGGGACAAGTGTGCATTTCCTAATTCCTTTGTCGCTCGATGCTTGCTCTTGAACATAAGGTAAGAGTTGTCATCCTTATTATGTCCAGAGGTGTTCCTCGGTTTCAGAGTTCAACTGATCAAATAAACAGATAATCATAGCCTATGATTCATCCGAGCACGGCCATGCATTTCACAGTTTCTAGCTCTCCGAGTGGCCTTGTACAACTTTTAAGCATCTCATCCCGATTTATGGGAGGACAATCCCAATCTTGTGATCTTGAGATTAGACTTCGTTTGATAGGTGATTACCTGAGCGTTGCCTTTATAGCCTCCTTTTACGGTGCGACGGTTGGTCAACGTCAAAGCAACCAGTTCTCAAACAAGTAACCTCAAATCACTCAGGTATTGAGGATTTAGTGTCTAATAATTTTAATGAAATTTACTTATGACAGATTTTCATCTCTTACAGTAAAGTTTCATAGGTCTTGTCCGATACTAGTCTTCCCAAAGTAAGTATCTATGCAAATGATTATGACATTGCCATGTCCACATAGTTCAAGAAACAGAACTACTAGTCATCTTGCATTCTAATCGTCTAACGTTTTCTATGCGTCCAATTTTATAGAAAACTCCGACTAGGGACCATTTTCAACCTTTGACATTCAAGTTCACTTGATAGACATTTCTTAGTCACAGGACTGGTCCTGACAGTCTATCTTGAATATATTGTCAAATTGAAGGGACTCATCATTTAATACTAAACCAAGATTAAATGGAATATGAAAATACATTTCATATATGATAAATGTTCAACCCCATTGTTTTACAACCATGGACCTCAAACCCATCTTTAAAACAGTTCATGGAATTCAAAGCTATGCTTGATTTCCAGTGCTACAACGTGAGTGTTGCTTCTCACTTGTTGCATAGGTTTAGTTATTATGCTTTGCCAATCTTAATATCCTTTTCATCGAATGATTTTCGAGATATGATGATAAGATCTTTTCGAGTTTGTTTATTATGTGATCTAGTCTTTCTTACTTTGATGGTGGTTTTACTCATTTTGCAATGTAGAACCATCAAGTTAGCAGACGTTTTTCTTGCTTCAAGAGTAGTTCTACGCATTTTTCAATGAAGAACCATCAAGCCAGCAGATAGGTGATCTACCCAAGTTCAATGAAGAACTCTTTAATATAAACAACTATATTTTATTGCTTCTTAGGCAATAAGTACTTTTACTTCAACTGTTTAGGTTGCTAGTGATGCTTTGTTTGGATTTACTTATCCAAGCAGTTCACAGACAAGTGGAAGACTTTCCAGCTGTATCTTAGAACATAGAAATTAATATTTTAATTTCCCACGCAACAACTCATGGTCTCCAATCCATGTTGCCATTTCAAAACACGATACTCTATAGCTCGTCCTTATCAATGGTTAACTCCAAAGGGTCTTGCTTGATCCTTTGCCAGTGTTTATGCGTGTAGCATCAATATTTAGCATATCTTTATTTCCTTGAATCAAGAACTATTCCTATGTACCTTTTCAAGTACCATAAGTGTTCTTGATCTCAATCTAGTTGATCTTAGATTAATAGAGATTGGTATATGTTCGTCATGCCTAAAGTCATACGATACATTTTTGGCGATCCTCATATTATATCATACATGATAAATTCTTTTGCAGAATAATTCTCAATTAAATTCTATTCATGTAACTTTAGCTCATTCAATTTCAGTAGATACTGAATCCAGCTAAATTCTTTGACATATAATATAGGTTAAGAATCTCACTTAGATCCTTTGATGTTTTAACTTAGTAAATGCTTATACATAGTTCAAACATTCTTTACTTAGATTTATTCATATGGGTCGAATATCTCCAATGGAGTTTTTCGTGTTTGATTTAGTAAATTCCATTACTAAACAATATCATAAGATCTTTGTAAATAGATCTTAATACCCAGTATGTACTAAGTTTCGCCTTGGTCCATCATTGATGAATAATTTCAAACCTAAGTCATTAGCATTTGAATGTTATTTCACAATAGAGAGATATGTGTGATACACATAGGACCAAATAAGTTTTACGTACTCCCACTAAACTTCTTATATATCTATAAGAATTATGTACATTTTATGAAACTAAAATACTTATTAGCTTCACTAAAATACACTTCTAATTCCCAATTGCTTGCTTAAATCTGTACTTAGATTTTATAAACTAGCTTTTCTTTTTCGAGCATTTATTTGGATCCACAAATCCTATGACATACCATGTACATAGTTTCTTCCAACATTTGACTGAGGAAGATGTTTTGTCATCCAATTGCCATATGTACCAATATGCAATCATTGCTTGAATTATAGACTTGAGCATTACGATTATGCATGAGGTTTCAACACAATCCATACCGTGAATTTGCTTGTAACCTTTTAGCAACTAATCTAGCTTTGTGTTGTGAACACAATTTCATGTTTGATGGTTTTTATCCTTAAAACAAACTTGCAACCAATAGGTCTGAAACTATTCTTGCAAATTTTCAATTTTGTCATCAAAACATTGAGTATGTTTTATGGCCTCTAACCATTTAAAACATTTGAGTCTATATATGGCCTCTAACCATTTTAGGGAATC
Organism: Spinacia oleracea; assembly: GCF_020520425.1. Lineage (NCBI taxonomy): Eukaryota > Viridiplantae > Streptophyta > Magnoliopsida > Caryophyllales > Amaranthaceae > Spinacia > Spinacia oleracea. The sequence continues at coordinate 155,038,293 of NC_079490.1, read as the reverse complement.
TGGGTTTCGTCATAGCTTTCTTACAGGTCACAAACTCATTAATCTACATGATAATAGTTTGACTGCAAGTTGTAGGTTTCTTCACTATCTAATAGAAGAATCTCATAGTTTCATTGACCAGAACTCTATGCCTACTTGGGTATAGAACATCAAACAATAGAATATCAATAGCTACTTGAAAATCCTTTGAATATTCTGTTCTCCTTGAAGCACTTGTAAAGTCTTCTAAGAGATGTCTATTCTTTAAAACCACTTCTAAAGTCCTTAAAGAATAAGTTCGGATTTTCTGAAGCACTTCGAAAAGCCTCCGGAATGTCCGTTTATGTTTGTTGTTCGCCTCGAAGACTTTCGAGGTCTATTTTCTCCCACTTGTCATTTTGGAAACGAATCTCCAAAAGGACATTATTTCGAGCAAACAAACATTATGTTCTCAAAAATTCGTGGTAGAAACAATACCCTTGTGTCTCATTTGAATAAATCATAATGAAACATATATCTATACTTGGGCCTTAGTTTGTCGAATGACAAACACTAAGCTCCCACTGAGTTTTGCAACTCTCTAGATATATTTTATGAAAAGTTATTCTGAAATTACTTTTCAATAGCTTTGACGAATTTGGTTTAGTTTGGTGGTAGTTGAGCATTTTGTTTTAGAAATTATAGGAAAAGTCTTTATGATTCATCATTGATCGAATCAAGTACTAATTGACTTCGATCATTCCAACGTAGATATGCCATATCTTATGGACCTAGATTGTGAAATTATAACACACAATCATTGATGATCATATTTGGTCTCAAGTAATCATCAACATGATCTAATCTAGATCTTTATGATTTCTTGCCAAGTGGATTTTATACTTCTGAATCTTTGAACTAGCCAAACAGATTCAACTTATATCACATTTGAGTAAATAAACCTATATTCACTCAAATCCATGTGAAATAATAAAGTCATAAAATCTTTCTTTAGCTTTGAACTCTATTGTCTAAGCGTTCTAACAATAGTTCATATCTTTTGTTACTTTCAACAAGTAAGACTAGTTGTCTTAAATTGATTTAGAAATCAATCAACTTTCAAAATTCCATCAAAACAGAGATTTTGAATGTTAACTTGTTGATATGGTCTAAGCAACAATGCCAAAGATTAGTGGAACTCAAATCAAGGGGTTGATTTGAACCTAGTAAAGTTTTTATTGTTAAAGAGTTGTTTGTTTTAATCAAGCATATTGACTCAACCCGTAAATGACCATTTCATTCAAATAAACAAACAAACAAACATGCATTGTTTTTGTTTTTCTTGAATGTGAGTCTTTCTGTGTTTGAAGCAGAAATTTAGGTATGCTGATTATGGAACAAAATAGCCATTAAGTTCCAGCCTTTGAAAGGTCTTAAAACAAACTGGATGACCCTACAACTAATGTAGCATTGCCATGCTTCATTTCCCACTTGTAGGTCATTAGTGTAGCCTAGCTTCCATTGTTTGAGTTATTACCGAAGTAAGAACCTCAAGCGGTATATGATACCAAAGAAGTTTGATTCCTAGGTCACTTCTCTTTAAACATAAACTTATAGGTAGAAACGGAATTTGTAAATTCCTGTCATCTGTTCCTTTGTTTTCCTACTTCTTGTACCCTTTCTTATAGTCTTAAGAATTGAATTCTTTAGTGTTGACTTTTATACTTTGTTAGACATGTCCAATGTCACCAACAAGGTTCTTTACCATTTTAATTTATGTTGAATATTTTGTTTCAACTAGATGATCTTACTAGAAGCTTCTACAGTTCTCTAAGCATCGATCTATTCGAATGTCTAGGGACTAGACTCATTCGAGAATTAAATGGACAAAGATATTAGGTTGTTAACCATTGGTAAGGCTGAGCGTTTAAACTCAATGCTTCATGATTTCAAAAACTACATTGTATTTTGATTTCACAAGCACCAATTGGTTCGCCATTCGATTTTGATACTCGAAAACAACCATAAAAGTCGATATAAGAAACGTACATTTTGAATTGCTCACTTTCTCTCATTTCCGTGAATCGTTCTTGGATTCACTACCAATCGAGGAAATTTACTGTTACCTTTCTAAAAGGATTTATTGCAGTGCAAGATATTTAATTATAAACAATAATTAAAACATACATTGAAGCATGCAAAGTCTAAACATTTATCATGAGTAATAACTTGAAAATTAAAGCAATCATGCAATTTCAACAAGTTATTAGCATTTTATTCGAATTTATTGTTCCGGCAGGTGTGAATAAAATGATTCCAAGATCCTAAAATCATTGAAGAACTAAGCACAGTTTGTCGACTTAGTCCTAAAACATCTTAGGTAAGCAAAAACCTTTTGCTAATAGTCTAGAAACTATTCTTGGTTGATAGGTACGTCTAAGAACTTATTAGGTAAACCTATCGATTTTGCCACGACATAAAAGGACTCCTTACTTATATCGTTGAGTTTCACCAAAACTAACATGTACTCACAATAATTATAGATCAAACCTTGCCCCTTTAGGACCAATAAGTAACACCTCGCTGAGCGAAAACTATTACTAGATTGATGTAAAGGATATCCAAGCAAGTGTATATTTTGGCATGGCACCTTATAACTCAATTTTTAAGTTTGGAACTTAAGGCTCTTACTATGTTGGTTAGATTTTAAGTGAACTAAAATCCTTAATCATGCAACATAATCAAGCTTTTGATCTCATGCATTTTAAGACATATTTAAAAGCAATAAATAACTTAAAACATGCATAAGATAAATGTGATCTAGTATGGCCCGACTTCATCTTGAAGCTTTAACTTCAAAGTCCGTCTTGAAAATCTCCGTGGGAGGCACCATTTTCTTCAAATAGGATAAGCTATAATTAAAACTAATTACAACTATTTGATGGTACGCAGACCATATTTGAATTGAAAAACAACTTTGGTACTTTAGACCAATTACATTCAAATTAATGGTACGCAGACCATATTTTCTATCCTATTTGGGCCATACTAGTCACTTCATAACCTGCAAAACAGTACATATACAATATATACCATTCACCCATTCATTATCATGAATGGCCCACATAGCTGGTTAGTAAAACACATTATGCATCACGTAAACATTTGCATCAATTAATCAAGGGCACCAATAATCTACCAATTATTCAGTCCTTATTAATTCTAATCAAGTTGTTTTAACCTTAAGGATTCGTAGACCTAATCAAGAGTTTATGACTAAAAAGCGCTCCCACTTAAACCAATAAATTCATATGCTTTACTAATTTTAAAAATAAAAATGTATTTCAAGTCTAACCGGAAACATACAAATTTAATTAAAATTTAAAGCCCATATAAATTTATAATTGAATCCAAAAATTTTAATTTGATTTCAGTCGTATTTAAATTAATTCATGATTTTAATTTTAGTAAAATAATTAGAATAAATAAAATTTATTATAATTACAATATTCAAAATTAAAATCCAAGAAAATAATTTAAATTATTAATTTTAAAATTAATTAAAATTACGTAAACTGAAAATTTCAAATTAAACATTCAAAACGATCTAATCGTAATGCAAACACCCTACGCATCGCACGCCCATGGGCCACACGCACACAGCCATCGCTGGCCATGTGCGCGCAGCCCATGCGCTCGTCGCATAGCTGCTGCATCTACCTATCGCAAGCCATCGCACAAGTTGGTGCTCGCTGCGCGCGCGCCAGCGCTCGATGCACGCGAGCCATCGCTCGCTGTGCGCGCTCGCCAGCGCTTGCTGCGCGCGCTCCAGCGCTCGATGCACGCGAGCCATCGCTCGCTGTGCGCGAGCCATCGCTCGTTGTGCGCGAGCAATTGCTCGCTGCGCGCGATCGACGCTGGGCGCAGCGCTCGTGGCACGCGAGCTTGCGCTCGCTGCGCGCGAGGCTGCGCGCGCTTGCGCGAGGCAGTGCGCGTTGTGGCGCAGCTCGCTTGCTGCCCACACGCGACTGCCGTGCCTTGCCTTCGCCCATGCCCATTCGTCCATAGCTCGTGGCCCACGACACAAGGCAGGGCAGCTGCCTTGTGCTCGTGCACCATGCCCTTGCTCATTGCATTCGTGCCGCACGGGCGACGAGCTCCCTTGCTCGTCGTCGCATGCCCGCACTATACAACACCCCTTAAGGGTAACACGAAGCGTCCATTGCTTTGTGCGTGCAAGTTATATGAATGAATCGCATAAAAATTTAAAATTTATATTTAAAATTAATGACAAATTAATAAATTAATATTAATTTCATAATTTTAGGGCGAAAAAATCGAAAATTTATTATTCAATTGATTTCCGATTATCATGGATTCAAGCCTAGGTCATAAAAATTTAAAATTTATCATAAATTTACAATTTTTATGGTGGTTTTTAATCATAGGTTTCTAATTAAATTATAATTAATTATGAAAATCAAATTAATTCTAAATTATTCTAATTTTCAACTAATTAATCATAATTACAAATTAGATTGCATAATTAACAAGGCTAGGCATTCAAACTTGTTAAACATATACAGTAGGTCAATCAAAAATTCAAGATTTATCAACAAGAATCGCAAATATTTAATTTAACATCTTAAATTTACGAAATTTTGCATTCGAAAAACTAAAACCTTCGAAAAGTCATAGTTAGGCTTCGAATTTGAGAATTCTGGGTTCAGCAAAAAAAACTATTTTTGTCAAAATTTTAGAATGCCTTTTACATGCGGAATTGACACAAAAATCACTCGATTTGGATGAGTAACGAAGAAACTGCCGAAAAACTGCTTACGTATAATTAAATAAACGCAATTTGCAATTAATTAACAATTACGAAAATTAATCACCCCTTTTAATTCTTGCAAATTTGTAATATTTAACCATGTTCATGCAATTTAGATTATGAAAATAATAAGAGGCTCGTGATACCATTGTTGGGTTATGATACATATGACAATTCATAAATCATGCGGAAAAACCATTTAGCCAGGAATACATATTATTTACACATAATCATTTAGCATAGTTTAGATGCATACTCTTTGTTGCGTGCCTTCCCTAGCTGCGCCCGAACCGAACAAGTCTTTAGGACTCCAAGTGTCGTCCCTCCGTAGATAGTCCACAGCACGTCCGGATCCGCCTTAAGATTGACCAACTAGAATCGCCCTTAAGGTACTATAAATTTTCGGCACTTTTGAGCAAGATGTGTGACTGAATTTTTCTCTCAAAAACTCACTTTTAATACTTGAATAACTCGTTATAAATTGTGAACCCAGGCCACATATTTATAGGGGTATGGAAAGAGAATTGGAATCCTATTAGGATACGAATTAATTAAATTAGAATTATAATAAAACTCTTATTTAATTAATTTATCAAATAGAATTAGGAATTTAATCATTAAACGAATTCTGCACGTTTTAGGTTTCGTATGCGAACACAAACACTTACGCGAGCATGACCCGCAAGCGTGCAGGCCATGCCCGCGCACAGCCCACACGGCCGCACGGCCCACGCGAGCTACAAGCCCACGCGAGCTGCAGCAATGCTCGCAGCCCACTGCTCGCAGCTGCGCGCGCTGCCACGGCCTGCTGGGCCTGGCGTGGCCTTGGCTGTTCGTGTGGCGCGCTTGGCTTGCTGGGCGATGGCCTGGCTTCGTGCTGGGCCCTCGTCCGGCAGGCCTCGTCCGATGCTTATTCGTACGATACGCTTCCGATTAAATTCCCTATTCCGGAATTTATTTCCGATACGAACAATATTTAATATTTTCGATTCCGGAATTAATTTCCGTTTCGAACAAATATTTAATATTTCCGTTTCCGGAATTATTTTCCGATTCCGATAATATTTCCGATTCTGACAATATTTCCGTTTCCGGCAATATTTCCGATTCCGGCAATATTTCCATTTTCGATAATATTTCCCGATACGTACCAGTTTCCGTGTCCGGCAACATCTACGACTTGGATAATATTTATATTTCCGATACGATCCATATTTCCGTTTCCGGCAATATCATCGTTTTCGGAGTATTCATTTCTTGCCTGTGACGATCTCAGCTCCCACTGAAACCAAGATCCGTCGATTCCGAATATCCATAGTTGGAGTATTTAATGCCATTAAATACTTGATCCGTTTACGTACTATTTGTGTGACCTTACGGGTTCAGTCAAGAGTAAGCTGTGGATTAATATCATTAATTCCACTTGAACTGAAGCGGCCTCTAGCTAGGCATTCAGCTTACTTGATCTCACTGAATTATTAACTTGTTAATTAATAATGAACCGCATTTATTAGACTTAACATAGAATGCATACTTGGACCAAGGGCATTATTTCCTTCAGTTTTTGCATCATGGATCACATAGCTTTGATGTGAGAGTTACAGACATGGAAAAGTATCGTCTTTTGAGGTTGTTTTTGGATATTTTGAGGAATCTGTTAGGCAGGATGTGTTTTTACCTAGTACATTTTCCCTGTTTATTGAGTCTCCCTGTGGTAGAGTTGAGTTGGTAGATGATAAGACAATGAAGCTAATGTGGGGATGGAATTGGGGTAAGGACACTGCTGAAATATGGGTTGAGGGTACAGACAAACCAGGAGTGGTGTTTAGAAATGCTATTGCCACAATTGAGCATCATAGGAAGGAGAGTGAGAGAAAGCTCAAAGAGAGACAAGATGAACTTCTTAGGGCTCAAAAAAAGGAGGAAGAGGAAATGAGGAAAAAACAGGAGAGAGAGGACATTTTAAGGGAACTTCAGGAACAAATGGAGTACACAATAGCTGTGGAGGTGCCTGTGGTTGATTGTGAGGACTTAAGCACTGAGTATGTGAGGATTATAAGCAAGGATGGTGCTGATGAGGTGTTTCCAGGAGCCTCTCAACCACAACCCACACAAGAATCTTCACCCTCCAAAAAACCTACTTCTCCTAAACCAAAATAAAAGGCCAAAGTCAAGCCAACTACTCCAAAAGCTCCTAAGGTTCCTAAAGCCAAGAAACTGACCCCTAAGAGGAGACCCTCTTCATCAGCTCCCACACCACATCAACCCACCCCAACTCAAAAACAGGCCACACCAAAGGCAAAAAAACCCACCCCAACAACAAAAAAGCCCACCTCAACACCACAGCAACCCACCCCAACTCCAGAACAATCACAGCCACCAGCACAGCAACCCACCCCAACAACACAGCAGCCCATCCCACCACCACAGCAACCCAACCCATCACCACAAACACACCCCACCCATTCCCCACCACCACAGAACACCCAAAATGATCAGCCACCCTATTCAACATGCATGTATTCTCATTGTTGGAAGGTATAGCTCACCACTTCATGTTCTGTTCCTTTATTTTCTGATGTTTGTGATGTTCTGTGTATAATGTTGTATGTTGTTGTGTTGTTGTACAGCAATCAGAAAGTGGTGTATGGAGAGGGTTGGGGCAAGATTTGACATGGCAATTGATATGGAGGATGGTCAGTTGACTGAGAGAAAGAGGTGGATGAAAGAACAGGAGAGTCTAGGTTCTGCTATGCTACAGCCTGTGGTGGGGGGGAATTTGAGGTCAGAGATGCACATGTGAACTTCCCCATCAGGTTATCAACTAGAAGATGTGGGTGTGGGAAGTGGCAAATTTCTGGAATCCCCTGCAAGCATGCACTCAGGGTGATTTATGACCAAAGCCTGAACCCCATTGATTTTGTCTCTCCATTCTTCAAGTCTGCTGCATACAAGCTTACATATGCAGACCACATTCACCCCAAGTCAGACCCAACACAGTGGCCTAACTTTTCTCTCCCTACCATTCAGCCTCCAGTCATCAAAAGACAAGTTGGCAGACCTGCTAAGAAGAGAAAGAGAGGACCAAATGAACCCAGGAAGGGGAAGAGGAACAGAAATGTGAAATGTGGAAAGTGTAGGGAGTTTGGTCATAACTGAAGGACATGTAAGAATGGAGGACCAAGCACTGGACCAAGCACTCCAGCAGCAGCAGGAGCAAGTACATCACAAGGGGGTCCAAGGGGGAGGAAAAGAGCAAACACAACAACTTAACCATGCACAAAGTTAAAAGTTAGTCAATTTTTGGTGAATTGTAGGTGCACAAAGTTAAAATAGCTTAGGCAATTTACAGTTAGTATCACTTTTTGGAAAGAACACAAGTGCTTAGACAAGATGTTTTTGTGCAGTTTCAGTGGCATTTGTCCACTTAGAAATCAGTTTTTGTAAAGCTCGTATGCTTAAACAAGTCATGTTATTGCTTGAAATTTGTTACAACTCTACTTCATTGCTATCCAAATTAGAAATGCAAACATTATTACACCAATTTTTATTGCAAACTTGAATTGTTGTTTCTGTTGTTTTAGTTTCTTCTTCAATAGCTTCAACTCTTCATGCATTTCCCTGCTTCCTTCTTGCATTCCCCTGTTTTCTTCTTGCATTCCCCTGTTTTCATCAGCTCTGTTTCCCTTGCTTTGAGCTTCATCAAATGTCTGCTCAACAAAACCTTTGCACCACTTGAAATTATCACAAGGATCACACTTGTAGTAAAGCTTTTGCGGATTTTTAGCCGTTTCCGAGCTCCTAATTGCAAATCTTCTCCCACAATTGCAGTTTTTATTTGGAACTCTTAGGTATGACAAATTTGGGATGGAAGAGGATCCGGTTTTTGAATTAGAACTCATGGCTATTTAGGAAATAGAGGGCTAAACATGGAGCAAGTCAAGTGAACAACAACCTTACTTATAGGCAGCATGAACATAACGGCTATATTGTATTAAAACTAGCCGTTGGATTCAAATTATGAAGTTTGGGTATTTGGTGCAAAGAACTTTACAAATAGGTGTATACTATGCAAAACCTTTATATTTAGGTGCATTTTAAGAATTTTAAACATGACTTAACGGAGGACTAACGGAAAGTCATAATAGGGGTATTTGGTGAACAGTTTTGAGTAAATAGGGGTATTTTATGAATTTTGAAACGCGCAGGTGTATTTGGTGCATTATTGCAAACCTTATGGGCATTTCATGAAAAAACCGTAAATTTTAATCAGGTTCAATAAGTTTTAATTAAGTTTCAATATATTTTGATAAACTCAATTTAAAATGTTCTGATCTCATACACAGTAAAGAGAATACATGCGTAAATTAAAGTTGGGATTTATTAGGCTGCCCGAAGATAATACGTAACTAAAAGAGGTCTAAGAAGTAAGAAGAAACTTTAAAATTGTGGAGCGGTTAAATAGTGTTGCAAGTAAGAAGTGGGACAAACAAATTTTAACAAATTTTCATTTCATCCGGTGTAATTTCTTCCTTATTTATTTAGTGGACATGTTTTAACTTTAGACAATATTTATGTATACTATTTAGATTATATTTTATTTAAAATTTTGTAAAATATAATATAATGTAAAATTTTGTAAAATATAATGTAATGTAAAATTTTGTTAGATTCAGATTAGTGTATATTTTTTTATAAAATATCAATTTCTTTTATAATTTTATTTACCAACAACTAAAGATATTTAAACAAGGATTGCGTTTCATACGGAGTAGTAGATTGCAAACAAAAGATCGAATACACAAACATGGCTTTTCTAAGAATTAACAAATAAGCCATTTGTGTTTTTTGTGTGTGCGCGCGTATGAGCCATAAGGGCAATATGAATTACAAATGAGGGTGGGGGGATTCGAACCTGAGACCTATTGTACACAAGCTCTGAGTCTTAACCACTAGGCCAAGACATCATTGGTAGCCATTTGTGATTGTGATGTGTTGGTTATTCCTCCTTATTTGGAGAAGATATAATTAGGAAAGACAAAGTAAAATAAAAGGAGAGAAGTGAGAAAGCAAGAAATAATTATTGGCAAATTATTCAACGATAATTTGTATCATTAGTTTCTTAGTAATATGCTGAATATAAATATGTAATCAGATTGATAGTTAATATATTCAAAAATTGTAACAAAGATAGTTCATATATATAGAGAAACATTATATTTCGAGATTATACCATCGAATATTAGTTTATATTTTATAAACACTTTGTGAGTTATTTTATTATATCATAGAGATACAATTGTTAGCCTATTTTGTTTATACACGAAAGGGAAAACGAATATTATATCTGCTGCAGGATTATTTGTAATCTTTCCCAATAGTCTGGTATCAGAGCTGGATCGTACATATACGTCGTCGTATATAAACAAATGAAAGATTATATGGTAAGCCTATCAGGAATTATTAAAATGACATTATCCAACTATTCCACGTGGAAGTCTCGAATGGAGGATATCCTTTATTGTAAGGACTTGTATAACCCCGTCGAGGAAGAAACTAAACCGGAAAATAAAATCGGAGATGCATGGAAATTGGAGAATTGTAAGGCATTCGGGTTGATACGACAACCTATTGATCAAAGCATTTTTAAACATGTTGCTAATGACACCGATGCCTACAAGCTTTGGAAAAAGCTTGAGTCAATGTATGAGAGGAAGACAACTTTAAATAAAGCTACATTGGTGAGAAGGTTGATTCGTCTTCTATACAAAGAAGGTAAAAATATGGCAGAATATATGAATGAGATTCAAGGCATTGTTAATCAGTTAACAAATGTCAGAATGGAAATTGAAGATGAAGTCCAAGCTGTATTACTCCTCAGCTCATTGCTTGATAGCCGGGAAACTCTTGTTATCTCGTTGAGCAATTCGGCTCCAAGTGGTAAGCTCACCCTTGATATGGTGAAAGACAACTTATTTCATGAAGAAGCTAAAAGGAAATAATTTGCCTCGACAAATCAAACTGAATCACACATTGTTGAAAATAGGGGGAGACCAATGTTTAAAGGCTCCCAAAGTCAAGAAAAATCCAGAGGCAGATCAAAATCCAAAAGAGTTTCACTTGCTTTTATTGTAAAAAATTAGGACATAAGCAAAGTGAATGCAAAATATGGAAGCGGGACATGAGATATGAGAATGACAGGAGCAACGATAATGAAGATAAGAAAAGTGTCACGGCTACAATAGTAGGTGGTATTTATTTTGTAGGTGATAACGCGTGTTATAACCTAACAAGTGAAGATTGTAGTTGGGTAATTGATACAGGGGCTTCGTATCATCTAACTGCAAATAAATATTATTTCACAACTTACACTAGCAGAGATCTTGGTTTTGCAAGGATGGGAAATGATGGATCCTCAAAAATTATTGGTATTGGAGATGTTTGTTTGAAACCAATACAGGTTGTAATCTTACACTAGCTATACGTTGTCAGACATGTTCCAGATATTCGGTTGAATTTGATTTCAGCTGGTAAACTTGACGATGAAGGATATGCAAATCAATTTTCAAATGGAAAGTGGAAATTTCCAAAAGGCTCAATGATTGTTGCTCACGGAAAGAAGCAACAAACCCTTTATGTCACAAATGGAAAGCTCAGCTCACAACTAAATGTAGGTGAAGAATGTTCAACCGAGCTATGGCATAAATGACTCGGGCATATGAGTGAGAAGGGATTTCAAATCCTCACTCGAAAGCAACTCCTTCCTTTGAAGGATATTAATTTGCAATCATGTGTTGATTGTTTGGCAGAAAAACAACACAGAGTTTCATTCAGAAGAAATCCACCATCTAGAAGATCCCGAGTTATAGATTTGGTTCATACAGACGTTTGTTCTATGACAGAGAAATCTCTTGGTGGTGCATCATATTTTGTTACATTCATTGATGACCATTCCAGAAAAGTGTGGATCTTTCTTTAAAAAAAGTAAAGACCAAGTCTTTGATGCGTTTAAGGAGTTTCATGCAAAAGTAGAAAGAGAAATTGGCATGAAATTAAAAAGTGTGCGATCCGATAATGGTGGTGAGTATAGAGGTCCATTTGAAGAATATTTTATGAATTATGGGATAAAGATCGAGAAAAATGTCCCAAAAACACCTCAAAAAAATGGTCTCGCTGAAAGAATTTATCGAACGATCACGGAGAAAGTTCGTCCGATGTTATCACATGCAAAGTTACCTAAATATTTTTGGGGGGAGGCAGTAAAACTACAGTTAATTTGATTAATATTTCTCCTTCAGTTCCACTTGATGGTGATGTTCCATAGATGGTATGGTCTAGAAGAAAATAAACTATGAAAGTTTGAAGGTGTTTGGATGTAGAGCATTTGTTCACATCCCGAGGGATGAAAGATCAAAACTTGATAGCAAGACAAAACAATGTATTTTCTTGGCTATCCTGAAGATGATTTCGGTTATAGGTTATGGAGTCCTGCTGAAAGAAAGATTGTCAGAAACAGAGATGTTGTTTTCTTTGAAGATCAAACCATTAAAGACATACAAAAATTGGGAAAATCTACAACATCCCATGAAGAATCGCCTATAATCATGAATCCAGTTCCTTCTCCGGATGAAATTGATGACCACGGGGAAGAATTACACAAAGATGATCAACCTCGTGATGATGAAAATGTGGAACATATTCCACAACAAGAAAATAATCATCTCATAAAGCAGAATTAAGAAGATCTAGACGACTTCCAGCAAAGTTGGCTGGAGGTGAATATCAGTTACTTACTGAAGGGGGAGAACCAGAGTCCTATGAAGAGGCTTTGAGAGATGTACATCAGGAAAAGTGGATGGAAGCTATGTAAGATGAGATAAAATCCTTGTATGAGAATCACACATTTGATTTGGTACAGCTACCAAAGGGGGGACGAGCACTCAAGAATAGTGGGTGTTTAGTTTAAAGACTGAAGAAAATAATCCACAACCAAGATATAAAGGTAGGTTGGTCGTTAAGGGGTTCATTCAAAATAAAGGTATTGACTTTGAAGAAATATTTTCACCAGTTGTGAAAATGTCGTCAATACGAGTTGTTCTTGGCATGGCAGCATGCATGGATTTGGAAATTGAACAACTAGATGTGAAAACAGTCTTCCTACATGGTGATTTGGAATAAGAAATATATATGGAACAACCTGAGGGATTTCAGGTTCAGGGAAAGGAACAAATGGTATGTCATTTGAATAAGAGCTTGTATGGCTTAAAACAAGCACCGCGACAATGTATCGAAAATTTGAGTCTTTTATGAAAGATCAAAATATCAAAAGACGCCATCAGATCATTGTGTGTTCATTAAAAGATTTGCAGAGGGAGATTTTATCATTCTACTACTCTATGTTGATGATATGTTAATTATTGGTCATGATACCAATAAAATCGCCAATTTAAAGAAGGCGATGAATAAGTTCTTTGCTATGAAGGACTTAGGACTAGCAAAACAAATACTTGGCATGAAAATCTCTCGTGACAGGAAAACTAAGAAGTTATGATTGTCATAGGAAAGATATATGGATAAACTACTTGAGAGGTTTAATATGCATAAGGCTAAGCCAGTGAGCTCTCCACTTGCAGGTCATTTTAAATTAAGCTCTCAACAATATAAAGAAAAAGAAGAGATGGATAAAGTTCCTTAAGCACATGTAGTTGGCAGTTTGATGTATGCTATGGTTAGTCCAAGACCAGACATTGCCTATTCAGTATAAATGGTGAAGGAAATAATGCCCTTGGTCCAAGTTTGTATTTAGTGCTAGGTCTAATAAATGCGGTTCAATATTAATTAACAAATTAATAATCCAGTGAGATCAAGTGAACTGAATGGCTAGCTAGAGGACGCTTCAGTTCAAGTCGAGTTATTAATCCACAACTTACTCTTAAATGAACCCGTAGGGTCACACAAATAGTACGTGAACGGATCAAGTATTTTTGTGAATATATTATTCATTAAAGTACTATATTTATGATCATTCGGAAATGACGGATCTCGGTTCCGGTGGGAGCTGAAATCGTCAAAAGGCAAAGTAAAGAATATTCCGGAAATGAAGATATTGCCGGAAACGGAAATATGGTTCATGACGGAAAAAATAAATATTATCCAAGTCGTAGATGTTGCCGGAAACGGAAGCATGGTTCGCATCGGAAAATATTAACGGAAATAGAAATATTGCCGGAACCGGAAATATTGTCGGAAACGGAAATATTACCGGAATCGGAAATATTGTCGGAATAGGAAATTATTACCGGAATCAGAAATATTAATGGAAAAGTAATTTTTGTTCGAAACGGAAATAAATTCTGGAATTGGAAAACGAATCGGAAGCTCGACGAGCGACAAGCCGGCAAGCGAGCTGGCTCATCACTCGACAAGCAAAGGTCGCACGCACATCGCAAGGCACAAGGCCCAGCGCCTACGCCGAACACAAGGCCCGGCGCCAACGCTAGGCCTAGCGCCCATCAACGGTGCTGGCATGTTGTGCGATTGGCCACGACCAAGCAGCAGCAGCAAGCAATGGGACATGGCCAGCAGCGAGCCTCGCTTGGGCCAAGCCAAGGAGCGCGCCAACGTGGGCCCGAAAGGCTGCGTTGGTGGCGAGTCCTTGTGCACCAAGGCTTGTGTGATTTCTTCGGCGCCAAGTAACTTGGGCCTTAAGAAATCAGTTTTCCTACTTCTACTAAAATTAGATATTTTGGATAGATTTGAAACACTTAGTGTTTAATTAATGCTAGAATTCTAATGCTACTAATTAACTAGAGTCCTAATAGGATTAGTTAATGAATCCTAGTAGAATACTAATTCCTTATTTCCAACTCTATAAATATGAGGCTAGCCCTCATAATTGAACAACCCATATCATATTCTTTACTTAGATTGTGTTCAAGGGAGAACCCAGTTTATAGCCTAATCCGAGTGCATAAAACTTTAGTGAATATCCTAGTTGGTTGATCCTAAGGCGAATCCGAACGTGCCGTGGACTTTCTACGGAGGGGCGACACTTGGAGCTCTAACGACTTGTTCTTGTTCGGTTCGGGAGAAGCTAGGGAAGACACGCATCACATTGTATGTAACCTAAATTATGTTAATTGACTATGTGACAATTAATTTGGATTCCTGGCTTTATGGTTTTCCTCATGAATTATATTGTTTGTATTTTTCATAACCTAACAGTGGTATCAGAGCCTCTAATTAATCCCATAATCAATTATAGTTAACATGGATTAAATTTTATAAATTTGCAATGAATTAAAGGGGTGATTAATTTCGTGATTGTAATTAATTGCAAATTCGTGCGATTATTTGATTATATGTTCGCACGATTTTCGGCAGTTTTGTCAATAATGGTCGAAATCTTATGTTTTTAAATGACGTTTTAAAATTTTGACAAAAATCATAGATTTGATGCCGAATCCAGAATTTCCAAATTCGAAGCCTAACTATGACTTTTCGGAGGTTTTAGTTTTTCGAATGCCAAATGTGTAATTTTTATGATGTTAAATTGAATATTTGCGAATCTTGTATGTAAATCTTTAATTTATGATTGACCTACTGTATATGTTTAACAATTTTAAGGTCTAATTTTGTTAATTATACAACCTAATTTGTAATTAAAATTAATTTGTTGAATTTAAAATAATTTAGAATTTGTTTTGATTTTCATAATTAATTGATAATTTAATTAGGATCCTATGATTAAAAACCACCATAAAATTTGTTAAAGTTAAAAAGTTTTAAAATTTTATGACCTATATTTTAATCCCTAAGAAATCATGTAACCGGAAATTAAATTGACCAATTTTCGATTTTTCGCCTAAATTTAGTGAAATTAATATGGGTTATTAATTTGTCGTTAAATTGAAATATAAAAGTTTTGATTTTTATGAATCGTTCACAATCTTTCACGCACGAAGCAATGGAAGCTAAATGTTACCCTTAAGGGGTGTTGCATAGTGCGGGCATGCGACGACGAGCAAGGGAGCTCGTCGCCCATGCGGTACTAGGAAGCAAGCAAAGCACGAGCATGCGCGTGCGGGCACAGGGCCTGTGCGGTGTGTGCTGTGTGGGTGATCGAACAAGGCGAAAAGGGCAACACGTGCACCAGCTCAGCGAGTGATGGCGTCGAGGCAGCGAGCGATGGCCTTCGAGCCATGCGCGTCTGCCAGCCCCGTGTTGTGCCCAGCGAGCGATGGCGACGAAGCATCGATGGATTCCCTCGTGCCATGCGCGCATGCCTAGCAAGCAGCAGCGACAACGAGCGATGGTGTCGAGCCAACGAGCGCTGGCAAGGGGCTTGGCTGTGCGATGGCCTCGCCCATGCGTGGGGTCAGCTCTTGCGACGTTGGACCCTTGGCGAGGCATGGTCCTTGCGACGTTGGAACCTTGGCATAATTTTAATTTTTCTCAGAATTTAATTTTGATTAATTTAATTATTAGAATTTATTTTATACTAATTATTTTAATAAAATTTAAACCTTGGTAAAATTATAATTAATTAATTAATTTTAATCAACTGGAAAATGATAAAGGGATTTAAAATTAATTTTATGTGAGCTTTAAGTTTTAATTAAAATTTGTAAGTTTTCGGTTGGACTAGGAAATACAATTTTATGTTTAAAATTAGTAAAGCATGTAAATTCTTGGTTTTAGTGGGAGCTTTTAGTCATTAAACTCTTGACTAAAGTGGGAGCTTTTAGTCATTAAACTCTTGATTAGGTCTTTATTCCTTTAAGGTTAAAACAACTCGATTAGAACTAATAAGGTTGAATAGTTTGTAGATCGTTGGAACCTTTAATTAGTTACTGCAAATGTTTATGTGATGCATATTTTTCTACTAACTTGCTAAGTGGGCCATTCATAAATGTACTATTTTGCAGGTTGTGGAAAGTGACTAGTATGGCCCAAATAGGATAGTAAATATGATCTACATACCATTAATTTGAATGTAAAATTGGTCTAATGCACCAAAGTTTTTATTTAAATATGGTCTGCGTACCATCAATTAGTTATAATTAGTTTAATTATAGCATATCCTATTTGAAGAAAATGGCGCCTCCCATGGTGAAATTCAAGACGGAGTTTCCAATCCATTTTCAAGACGGAGTTTGATGTTGAAGCTTCAAGATGAAGTCGGCCCATACTAGATCACATTTAAATCTTATGCATGTTTTAAGTTATTTATTGCTTTAAATATGTCTTAATATTATGCATGAGATTGTGGCTTGATGTTGTATGATTAAGGATTTTAGTTCACTTAAAAACTAACCAACATAGTAAGAGCCCTAAGTTCCAAACTTTAAAATTGAGTTAAAAGGTGCCATTCTAAAATAACGCTTACTTGAATAACCTTTACATCAATCTAGTAATAGTTTTCCGCCATAGCGAGGTGTTACCTATAGATTCTAAAGGGGTAAGTTACACAATAGTTGCGATTACATGTTAGTTTCGGTAAAACTCAATGATATAAGTAAGGAGTCCTTTTATGTCGTCGCAAATGGGATAGGTTTACCTAATAAGTTCTTAGACGTACCTATCAACCAAGAGTAGTTTCTAGACTATTAGCAAAGGATTTGCTTACCTAAAATATTTTAGAATTGAGTCAAAATACATAATGTGGTTAATTTCTTCAATGATTTAAGGATCTTGGATTCATTTTATTCACACCTGACGGAACACAAAAACTCGAATAAAATTCTTAATAAATTTTGAAATATGCATGTATGCTAGGATTTAAGTTTATTAAGACCATGTATGAATGGTTATTTATTTGTTTATTCTTTTCAATTGTAGTTTTAACTATGGAAAACAACAATCAAAACATCATCAAGGGTTCTGAACTTATGATCAAGTTGAACCTAACAAATTTTCTTGAATGGGAAGGGATACTAGTAGAAGTGGTCAAACTCAATGGCATTGAGTATGCACTGTTCTACCCCATTCCAAGCTATTATGCAAAAGACATGACTCCTGAAAGATACGCCGCCTGGGAAGCGGATTTCAAGAAGGTCATGAGTCTCATGCTGAGCAACATCCCTGGCGACTAGCATAGAAGGTTTGTAGTTTACGAACCATATATGCTTCACGGGTATCTAAGGGATTTCTGTCGTGGAAGCATAGAGGAAAGAGACCTAAATGTCCATGAGTTGATTGATTCAATGAAAGGGATAAAGGTTGATATTCATGACATATATTTCAGGCAAGAAGTCCAGGAAACACATGCTCAAGTCCTTCGCTCTAAACAAAGAGTCGGTAAACCACTCAGGGATCATGTGAACTACATGTTATCATTGTTTGATCACTTGGGTCTGCTAGGTTCGCCAATAAGGGAAAGGATGGCTGTCTCAATCTTACTCAACTCACTTCATGATGGATTGAGACGCTTCAAGAAGTTCTATATGAGTGAACCAAGAGAAGAAACAATCGGTGAGTTTATTCGGCTAGTCAAAAATGTTGAAATAGTACTCGACTGTGAAGCCAAAGCTTTATTCAAGGCTAAAGGGAGACCTTTCAAGAAAGGTGGAAAGTCCAAGGGCAATGCTGAGTCAGTTCCCAGAAAGAAGACAAAGAAGGACAAATCCACATCAAGTTGTCTTTATTGTGATGGAATTGGCCATTACAAAAGAGAATGCCCCAAATATAAGGAATATCAGAAGAACGGAACTGTCGTTCCATCTTCAAGTATTTTCGTTATAGACTGTATACTTGCAATTTCAACTTCTAGGGTATTAGATACAGGTTATGCCTCACACTTATGTTGCAATCCACAGGGACTAAGAAGAAGTAGAAGGATAAGCAAGGGTTAAGTCGACCTACGAGTGGGAAATGGAGCAAGGATTGCTGCATTAGCTGTAGGAACTTATTATTTGTCGTTGCCCTCTGGGCTAGTTTTGGAACTGGAAGAGTGTTTCCATGTTCCAAGCTAGTCTTACTAAAAACATCATTTCTATTTCTTGCTTAGATGCTAAGGGATTTACCTTTTTAATAAAAGACAATAGTTGCTCGTTTTATTTTAAAGAGATGTTTTATGGATCTGCTAGATTAGTCAATGGACTTTATCTGCTAGATCACGACAAACAAGTTTATAACATAAATACCTAAAAGGCCAAAAATAATGATTCAGATCTCACCTATCTGTGGCATTGTCGATTAGGCCATATTAACATTAAACGCATAGAAAACTTCAAAACGAAGGAATTCTAGAACCATTTGACTTAGAGGATTTTGGTAAATGCGAGTCATGCTTACTTGACAAAATGACAAAGCAACCTTTCTCTAAAGTTGGAGAAAGAGAAACTAATCTATTGGGTTTAATCCATACAGATGTATGTGGACCAATGAGTTCAAATTCTAGAGGTGGTTTATGCTACTTTATCACTTTAACTAATGACTTCAGTAGATATGGTTATGCCTACCTATGAAGCATAAGTCTGAGTCCTTTGACAAATTCAAGGAATTTCAGAGTGAAGTAGAGAATCAACTAGGCAAGACGATTAAAGCACTGCGGTCTGATAGAGGCGGTGAATATCTGAGCTATGAATTTGATGACCATCTGAAAAAGATTGTGGAATCTTGTCAGAATTGACTCCTCCCGGAACCCACCTGAATAGAACGGTGTGTCAGAACGGAGGAACAGGACCATGCTAGACATGGTTCGATCAATGATGGGTCAGGCCGAACTTCCAATAGAACTTTGGGGACATGCACTAAACACAGATGCATTCACACTAAATAGAGTTCCGTCTAAAGCTGTCGAAAAGACTCCATATGAGTTACAGTTTGGAAAGCCTCCAAAACTGTCTTTTCTTAAGATTTGGGGTTGTGAAGTATACGTCAAATGATTAATTTCAGACAAACTTCAACCGAAATCTGACAAATGTATCCTTGTGGGTTACCCAAAGGAAACAAAGGAGTATTACTTCTACAATACATTTGAGAACAAGGTGTTTGTTGCTCGAGATGGTATCTTTTAGGAAAGAGATCACATTTCCAAAATGACAAGTGGGAGAAAAGTAGACCTCGAAGAAATTCGAGTCGAACAACAAACTCTAGAGAATGTTCAAGATGACATTCAGGTTGAACTTAGAGATCTTTAGAAGTATCTAGTGAGAATCAAGAACCAACTAGAAATGTAACCCCGCGTAGATCGCAGAGATATAGGTCTCAACCAGAAAAATACATAGGTATTTTGACGAATGAGAGCCATGAAATTCTATTGCTGGAAAGCGATGAGCCTGCGACTTACAAACAAGCTATGACGAGCCCTAGCATCAAGCAGCGGCAAGAACCCATGCAATCTGAATTAGACTCCACGTTTGAAAACCAAGTTTGGGAATTGGTCGATTTGCCAGATGGCTATCAAGCCATAGGAAGCAAATGGGTTTTTCAAACTGAAAAAGGATAAGGATGGGAAACTAGAAGTTTTCAAAGCTAGATTGGTTGCAAAAGGATACAGGCAAGTCCACGATGTGGATTATGATGAAACCTTTTCACCAGTTGCAATGCTAAAGTGTATTTGGATAATGTTAGCAATCGTTGCATATTATGATTACGAAATATGGTAGATGGATGTCAAAACCGCTTTCTTAAACTGCGTTTTAACAGAAATTGTGTTTATGACACAACCTGAGGGTTTTGAGGATCCAAAGAATGCTAAAAAGGTATGCAAGCTTAAGAAATCCATTTATGGATTGAAGAAAGCATCAAGGATCTGGAATATATGTTTTGATGAAGCAGACAATGACTTTGGCTTCGTCAAAAACGCAGACGAATCTAGTGTATACAAGAAAGTCAATGGGAGCAAAATGTTAGGTTATGAAAAATATAAACAATATGATTCATGCGGAAAAACCATAAAGCCAGGAATCCAAATTAATTGCCACTTAGTCAATTAGCATAATTAGGATATATACAATGTGATGCGTGCCTTCCCTAGCTACTCCCGAACCGAACAAGAACAAGTTTAGGACTCCAAATGTCGCCCCTCCGTAGATAGTCCACAACACGTTTGGATCCGCCTTAGATTCAACCAACTAGAATATTCTCTATGGTATTATGTGGACTCGGAAAACTCACAATTATGTTAGGTAAATATTAAATTCTCTCTTGAACTTAATGTATTGGAATACTATTGAATTGCCTTATAAATTGTGATCATGAACCACATATTTATAGGGTGGAAATAACGGAGTTTGAATTCTACTAGGAATCGAATAACTAAATCCATTAGGATTCTAGTTAAATAATATCATTAGAATTTTAAATTTAATCAAATACCTAAGTTTTTCAAATTTAACTAAAATATCCAATTTGAGTAGAATTAGGAAAACACGATTACTTGACAACGAAGTAATCCTAACCGGCCAAGGCATTGCATGTGTGGCCTTGAGCCCACGCTGCTACGCAGCCCGCAACCACGCAGCACGCAAGCCCACGAGTGGGCGCTGCTGCTCGCTTGGCCCAAGAGCGTTGGGCGCTGGCAGCAAGCACGCGGCCCATCTCGTTTAGGCGCTGCTGCTTTTCGGCCTACTTTGCCTTCACGCGCGCGGGCTTGCTGGGCGCTAGGCCTGGCGCTTGCGCTGGGCCTTGCGTTTCGCAAGTTCGTTCGTCGATCGTTCGTACGTCGCGCTTCCAATTCGTTTTTCGATTCCGGAATTCATTTCCGATTCGAACAAATATTTAATATTTCCGATTCGAACAAATATTTAATATTTCCGTTTCCGGAATTTATTTCCGATTCCGACAATATTTCCGATTCCGGTAATATTTCCGTTTCCGGCAATATTTCCGATTCCGGCAATATTTCTATTTTATATAATATTTTCCGATACGTACCATGTTTCCGTTTCCGGCAACATCTACGACTTGGATAATATTTATATTTCCGTCATGATCCATATTTCCGTTTCCGGCTATATTTTCATTTCCGGAGCATTCTATATTTTGCCTTTTGACTATTTCAGCTCCCACTGGAACTAAAATCCGTCGTTTCCGAATGTTCATAAATAGAGTATTTAATTCACTTAAATACTTTATCCGTTCACGTACTATTTGTATGACCCTACGGGTTCAGTCAAGAGTAAGCTGTGGATTAATATTATTGATTCCACTTGAACTGAAGCGGCCTCTAGCTAGGCATTCAGCTCACTTGATCTCACTGAATTATTAACTTGTTTAATAAATTAATACTGAACCGCAGTTATTAGACTTAACATTGAATGCATACTTGTACCAAGGGCATTATTTCCTTCAGTCTCCCACTTGTCCTTAGGGACAAATGTGCATTGCCTAATTCCTTTGTCGCTTGATGCTTGCTCATGAACATAAGGTAAGAGTAGTCATCCTTATTATGTCCAGAGGTATTTCTCGGTTTCAGAGTTCAACTGATCAAATAAACATATAATCATAGCCTATGATTCATCTGAGCACGACCATGCCTTTTTCAGTTTCTAGCTCTCCGAGTGGCCTTGTACAACTTTCAGCATCTCATCCCGATTTATGGGAGGACAATCTCAATCTTGTGATCTTGAGGTTAGACTTCATTTGATAAGTGATTACCTGAGCGTTATCGTTATAGTCTCCTTTTACGGTGCGACGCTTGACAACGTCAAAGTAACCAGTTCTAAAACAAGTAATCTCAAATCACTCATGTATTGAGGTTTAGTTAATGGATCTGAGATTTTGTCGTCAGTTCCAATCTTGCTTACCTCGACTTCTATTCTTTCAACGAACTCTCGTAGAAGGTGAAATCTACGAAGTACATGCTTGACTCTCTGGTGGTGTCTAGGCTCCTTTTCCTATGCAATAGCTCCGTTATTGTCACAATATAGAGCTATTGGTCCTTTAATGGAGGAGTACACCAAGTTCACCTATGAACTTCCTTAGCCAAATAGCTTCCTTTGCTGCCTCATGTGCAGCAATGTACTCCGCTTCAGTTGTAGAATCCGCAATGGTGCTCTGCTTAGCACTTTTCCAGTTTACTGCACCTCCGTTGAGGCTGAAGACAAATCCAGACTGTGATCTGAAATCATCTTTGTCGGTTTGGAAACTTGTGTTCGTATATCCTTTAACAATTAATTCATCATTTCCACCATAGACTAGGAAATCAACTTTGTGCCTTTTCAAGTACTTCAGAATATTCTTGGCAGAAGTCCAATGTGCCTCTCCTGTGTCTGACTGGTATCTGCTCGTAGCACTGAGTGCATACGCAACATCCGAGCGTGTACATATCATAGCATACATTATTGAACCAATCAATGATGCATATCGAATCCCACTCATTCGTCTACGCTCATCCAGTGTTTTTGGGCACTAAGTCTTGCTTAGAGTCATTCAATGAGACATGGGTAGGTAGCCTCGCTTGGAGTCTGTCATCTCGAACCTTTCAAGCACCTTATTGATATAAGTGCTTTGACTAAGTCCAATCATCTTTTTAGATCTATCTCTGTAGATCTTGATGCCAAGTATGTACTATGCTTCTCCTAGATCCTTCATCGAAAAACATTTCCCAAGCCAAATCTTGACAAAGTTCAACATAGGAATGTCATTTCTGATAAGTAATATGTCGTAGACATATAATACTAGAAAAGTAGTTTTCCTCCCATTGACCTTCTTGTATACGCAAGATTCGCTTTCGTTCTTGACGAAGCCAAAGTCACTGACTGCTTCATCAAAACGTATATTCCAGGTCCTTGATGCTTGCTTCAATCCGTAAATGGATTTCTTAAGCTTACATACCTTTTTAGCATTCTTTGGATCCTCAAAACCCTCAGGTTGTGTCATAAACACAGTTTCTGTTAAAACGCCGTTTAAGAAAGGGTTTTGACATCTATCTGCCATTGAGTTTCACTACTTCAACCAGCTTGTCTTGCCATTCAAGAAAAATTGTTAGCTTCAACTTGATCATAAGTTCAGAACCCTTGATGATGTTTTGATTGTTGTTTGCCATAGTTAAAACTACAATTGAAAGGAATAAACAAATAAATAACCATTCATAGTTTCTCTTATAAACTTAAATTCTAGCATTCATGCATAATTCAATATTTATTAAGCATTTTATTCGAGTTTTTGTGTTCCGACAGGTGTGAATAAAATGAATCCAAGATCCTAAAATCATCGAAGAATTAAGTACATTATGTATTAGACTCAATTCAAAAATATTTTAGGTAAGCAAATCCTTTTCTAATAGTCTAGAAACTACTCTTGGTTGATAGGTACGTCAAAGAACTTATTAGGTAAACCTATCTCATTTGCCACGACATAAAAGGACTCCATATTTCTATCGCTGAGTTTCACCAAAACTAACATGTACTCACAATTATTTTCTATCTTATTTGGGCCATACTAGTCACTTTCCATAACCTGCAAAACAGTACATTTACAATATACCATTCACCCATTCATTTATCAATGAATGGCCCACATAGCAAGTTAGTAGAAAAAAATCATGCATCACATAAACATTTGCAACAACTAATCAAGGGTTCCAATAATCTACAATTTATTCAACCTTATTAGTTCTAATCGAGTTGTTTTAACCTTAAAGGAATGTAGACCTAATCAAGAGTTAATGACTAAAAGCTCCCACTAAAACCAAGAATTTACATTCTTTACAAATTTTAAACATAAAATTTTATTTCCTACTCCAACCGGAAACTTACAAATTTAATTAAAATTTAAAGCTCATATAAAATAATATTTAAATCCTTTTATTTTATTTTCAGTTGATTAAAATTAATTAATTTAAATTTTATCAAGGTTTTAATTTTAGTAAATAATTATTACAAAATAATTTATAATAATTAAATTAATTAAAATTAAATTCCGAGAAAAAATTAAATTACGAATTTAAATTTAATTAAAATCATTTTCAACCGAAACATAAATAAAACGACTCTTACGTACTAAGGCAAGGCCTTAGGCCGAAGCCCAAGCCTCGCCCAAGCACCAAACAACCGCAGCGCCATGGGCCGCGTGCACGAAGCAGCGCCCAGCCCCACGTTGTATGGCCGAGTGATGCACCATCGCATCGCACAGCCTCGTGCTGTGCTTGCTGCTCGCTGCTCGATGGCTGGTAGCGCGCTGGACCGTGGCTTGCGCAGCGGCATACGAGCTCCCTTGCTCGTATGCTGCTGCCTTGCCTCGTGCCTTGCGCTACGATGCATCGCTGCCCCTTGTTTGCTCGACCATCCACACGGCACACACAGCACAATCCTTTCCTGCCGCGCATGCCTCGTTGCTCATTGCCTCGTACCGCATGGGCGACGAGCTCCCTTGCTCGTCGTCGCATGCCCGCACTATGCAACACCCCTTAAGGGTAACACTTAGCTTCCATTGCTTCGTGCGTGCAAGATTGATGATCGGTTTTATAAAAATTAATAATTTTTATATTTTAAATTTAACGACAAATTAATAAATCATATTAATTTCATTAAATTTGGGCGAAAATTCGAAAATTTATTATTCAAATTAATTTCCGATTACATGTATTTTTAGGGATTAAAATCTAGGTCATAATTTTTTTTTAAAACTTTTCAATTTTAACAAATTTTCGGGGGGTTTTTAATCATAGAATCCTAATTAAATTGTCAATTAATTATGAAATTCAAAACAAATTCTAAATTATTTGAAATTCAACAAATTAATTAAAATTACAAATTAGGTAGTATAATTAACAAGATTAGGCTTTAAAATTGTTAAACATATACGGTAGGTCAATCATAGATTCAAGATTTACATATAATATTCGCAAATATTTAATTTAACATCATAAAAATTACAAATTTTGCATTCTAAAAACTAAAACCTCAAAAAAGTCATTGTTAGGCTTCGAATTTTGTAATTCTGGGTTCGACATCAAATCTTTGATTTTTGTAAAAATTTTAAAACGTCGTTTACATGGGAAATGCACTATAAAAACATAAGATTCCGACCATTATTGACAAAACTGCCGAAAAATCCTGCGAACATATAATTAAATAATCGCACGAATTTGCAATTAATTACATACATGAAATTAATCACCCCTTTAATTCATTGCAAATTTATAAAATTTAATCCATGTTAACTATAATTGATTATGGAATTAATTAGAGGCTCTGATACCATTGTTAGGTCATGAAAAATATAAACAATATGATTCATGCGGAAAAATCATAAAGCCTGGAATCCAAATTAATTGCCAGATAGTCAATTAGCATATTTAGGATACATACAATGTGATGCGTGCCTTCCCTAGCTGCTCCCGAACCGAACAAGAACAAGTTTAGGACTCCAAATGTCGCCCCTACGTAGATAGTCCACAGCACGTTCGGATCCGCCTTAGATTCAACCAACTAGAATATTCTCTAAGGTATTATGTGCACTCGGGAAACTCACAATATTATGTTAGGCAAATATTAAATTCTCTCTTGAACTTAATGTATTGGAATACTATTGAATTGCCTTATAAATTGTGATCATGAACCACATATTTATAGGGTGAAAATAACAGAGTTTGAATTCTACTAGGAATCGAATAACTAAATCCATTAGGATTCTAGTTAAATAATATCGATCATTAGAATTTTAGGTTTAATCAAATACCTAAGTATTTCAGATTTAACTAAAATATCCAATCAAATACCTAGGCATTGCATGCGTGGCCTTGAGCCCACGCTGCTACGCAGCCCGCAACCACACAACACGCAAGCCCACGAGTGGGCGCTGCTGCTCGCTTGGCCCAAGAGCGCTGGGCGCTGGCAGCAAGCACGCGACCCATCTCGTTTGGGCGTTGCTGCTGCTCAGCCTGCTTTGCCTTCACGCACGCGGGCTTGCTGGCGCTGCACCTGGCGCTTGCGCTGGGCCTTGCGTCTCGCAAGTTCGTTCGTCGATCGTTCGTACGTCGCGCTTCCGATTCGTTTTCCGATTCGAACAAATATTTAATATTTCCGATTCCGAAATTTATTTCCGATTCGAACAAATATTTAATATTTCCGTTTTCGGAATTTATTTCCGCTTCCGACAATATTTCCTATTCCGGTAATATTTCCGTTTCCGGCAATATTTCCGATTCCGACAATATTTCTATTTCCGATAATATTTTCCAATACGTACCATGTTTCCGTTTCTGGCAACATCTACGACTTGGATAATATTTATATTTCCGTCACGATCCATATTTCCGTTTCCGGCAATATCATCATTTCCAAAGCATTATATATTTTCCCTTTTGACGATTTCAGCTCCCATTGGAACCGAGATCTGTCGTTTCCGAATGTTCATAAATAGAGTATTTAATTCACTTAAATACTTGATCCGTTCACGTACTATTTGTGTGACCCTACGGGTTCAGTCAAGAGTAAGCTGTAAATTAATATTATTAATTCCACTTGAACTGAAGCGGCCTCTAGCTAGGCATTCAGCTCACTTGATCTCATGGAATTATTAACTTGTTTAATTAATTAATACTGAACCGCATTTATTAGACTTAGCATTGAATGTATACTTGGACCAAGGGCATTATTTCCTTCACAAAATTGCTTTCCTAGTATTATATGTCGACGACATATTACTTATCGGAAAGGACATTTCTGTGTTGAACTCTATCAAGACTTGGCTTGGGAAATGTTTTTCGATGAAGGATCTAAGAGAAGCACAGTACATACTGGGCATCAAGATCTACAGAGATAGATCTAAAAAGATGATTGGACTTAGTCAAAGAACTTATATCAATAAGGTGATTGAAAGGTTCAATATGGCTGACTCCAAGCGAGGCTACCTACCCATGTCTCATGGAATGACTCTAAGCAAGACTCAGTGCCCAAAAATACTGGATGAGCGAAGACGAATGAATGGGATTCCATATACATCATTGATTGGTTCATAATGCATGCTATGATATGTACATGCCCGGATGTTGCGTACTCACTCAGTGCTACGAGCAGATACTAGACAGACCTAGGAGAGGCACATTGGACTGCTGCCAAGAACATTTTGAAGTACCTGAAAAGGCACCAAGATGATTTCTTGGTGTATGGTGGAGATGATGCATTAATTGTTAAAGGCTATACGGACGCAAGTTTTCAAACCGAAAAGATAATTTCAAATCACAATCTGGGTTTGTCTTTTCCCTCAACAGAGGTGCAGTAAGATGGAAAAGTGCTAAACAGATCACCATTGCAGATTCTACAACTGAAGCGGAGTACATTGCTGCACATGAAGCAACAAAAGAATATATTTGGCTAAAGAACTTGGTGTAGTCCCCTCCATTAAAGGACCAATAGCTCTATATTGTGACTGTTAGGTTATGATACATATGACAAAACATAAATCATGCGGAAAAACCTTAATGCCAGGAAACATATTATTTACACATAATCATTTAGCATAATTTAGGAGCATACACTTTGTAGCGTGCCCTCCCTAGCTGCGCCCGAACCGAACAAGAACAAGTCTTTAGGACTCCAAATGTCCTCCCTCCGTAGATAGTCCACAGTACGTCCGGATCCGCCTCAAGTTAGACCAACTAGAATCGCCCTTAAGGTTACTAGGAATTTCGGCTATTGTGTTTGCAAGTGTATGGCTGATTTTTCTTTCAAAAACTTACCCTTTGAATACCTCAATTGTTTCTATAAATTATGACCCTAGGCTCTTATTTATAGAGGTATGGAAAGGGAATTGGAATCCTAGTAGGATGTGAATTAATTAAACTTAGAATCCTATATGAACTCTAATTAATTATTTTATCCTTTTAGGAATAGGAATTTAATCATATACCAAATCCTAATAACTTTAGGAATCGTGCATGAACACAAACACACACACGCACGACAGCCACGAGGGCCGCCCATGCGCGTGCGTGCGAGCAGCAGCCCACGAGGCCCACACAGCCGTGGCCTTGGCGCGCGCTGGGCCTGCCTTGCGGTGGGCCTGGGCGCTGCCTTGGCTGGGCGTGTGGCGCGCGTTTGTCTTGCTGGGCGATGGCCCGACTTCGTGCTGGGCCTTCGTCCGGCAGGCCTCGTCCGATGCTAATTCGTACGATACGCTTCTGATTAAATTCCCGGTTCTGGAATTCATTTCCGATACGAACAATATTTAATATTTCCGATTCCGGAATTAATTTCCGTTTCGAACAAATATTTAATATTTCCGTTTCCGGAATTATTTTCCGATTCCGATAATATTTTCGATTCCGGCAATATTTCCGATTCCGGCAATATTTTCATTTCCGATAATATTTTCCGATACGTACCATGTTTCCGTTTCTAGCAACATCTACGACTTGGATAATATTTATATTTCCGATACGATCCATATTTTCGTTTCCGGCAATATCATCGTTTCCGGAGTATTCATTTCTTGCTTGTGACGATCTCAGCTCCCACTGAAACCAAGATCCGTCGATTCCGAATATCCATAGATGGAGTATTTAATGCCATTAAATACTTGATCCGTTTACGTACTATTTGTGTGACCCTACGGGTTCAGTCAAGAGTAAGCTGTGGATTAATATCATTAATTCCACTTGAACTGAAGCGGCCTCTAGCTAGGCATTCAGCTCACTTAATCTCACTGAATTATTAACTTGTTAATTAATACTGAACCGCATTTATTAGACTTAACATTGAATGCATACTTGGACCAAGGGCATTATTTCCTTCAGTCTCCCACTTGTCCTTAGGGACAAGTGTGCATTTCCTAATTCCTTTGTCGCTCGATGCTTGCTCTTGAACATAAGGTAAAAGTTGTCATCCTTATTATGTCCAGAGGTGTTTCTCGGTTTCAGATTTCAACTGATCAAATAAACAGATAATCATAGCCTATGATTCATCCGAGCACGGCCATGTATTTCACAGTTTCTAGCTCTCCGAGTGGCCTTGTATAACTTTTAAGCATCTCATCCCAATTTATGGGAGGACAATTCCAATCTTACGATCTTGAGGTTAGACTTCGTTTGATAGGTGATTACCTGAGCGTTGCCTTTATAGCATCCTTTTACGGTGCGACGGTTGGTCAACGTCAAAGAAACCAGTTCTCAAACAAGTAATCTCAAATCACTCAGGTATTGAGGATTTAGTGTCTAATAATTTTAATGAAATTTACTTATGACAGATTTTCATCTCTTACAGTAAAGTTTCATAGGTCTGTCCGATACTAGTCTTCCCAAAGTAAGTATCTATGCAAATGATTATGACATTGCCATGTCCACATAGTTCAAGAAACAGAACTACTAGTCATCTTGCATTCTAGTCGTCTAACGTTTTCTATGCGTCCAATTTTATAGAAAACTCCGACCAGGGACCATTTTCAACCTTTGACATTCAAGTTCACTTGATAGACATTTCTTAGTCACAGGACTGGTCCTGACAGTCTATCTTGAATATATCGTCAAATTGAAGGGACTCATCATTTAATAAACCACAAATTAAATGGAAAAATGAACTCTATTCATTTATTGTGAATGATTAACCAATAATGTTTTACAAAGAATTAAACTCTAAAACTTTAAAACATTAAATAAGGACATCAAAGCCATTCTCCAATATGCTTGATTCCCATAGCTGCAGTGTGCGAGTTCTGCTTCGCCTGCGGCAGAGGTTTAGTCAATGGATCTGATATGTTGTCATCAGTTCCAATCTTGTTTATCTCGACTTCTTTTCTTTCAACGAACTCTCGTAGAAGGTGAAATCTACGAAGTACATGCTTGACTCTTTGGTGGTGTCTAGGCTCCTTTGCCCGTGCAATAGCTCCGTTATTATCGCAATACAGGGCTATTGGTCCTTTAATGGAGGGGACTACACCAAGTTCACCTATGAACTTCCTTAGCCATATAGCTTCCTTTGCTGCTTCATGTGCAGCAATGTACTCCACTTCAGTTGTAGAATCCGCAATGGTGCTTTGCTTAGCACTTTTCCAGCTTACTGCACCTCCGTTGAGGCAGAAGACAAACCCAGACTGTGATCTGAAATCATTTTTATCGGTTTGGAAACTTGCGTCCGTATAGCCTTTAACAATTAATTCATCATCTCCACCATAGACCAGGAAGTCATCTTTGTGCCTTTTCAGGTACTTCAGAATGTTCTTGGCAGCAGTCCAATGTGCCTCTCCTGGGTCTGACTGGTATCTGCTCGTAGCACTGAGTGCGTACGCAACATCCGGGCGTGTACATATCATAGCATACATAATTGAACCAATCAATGATGCATACGGAATTCCATTCATTCGTCTACGCTCATCAAGTGTTTTTGGGCACTGAGTCTTGCTTAGAGTTATTCCATGAGACATGGGTAGGTAGCCTCGCTTGGAGTCTGCCATCTTGAACCTATCAAGCACCTTATTGATATAAGTGCTTTGACTAAGTCCAATCATCTTTTTAGATCTATCTCTGTAAATCTTGATGCCCAATATGTACTGTGCTTCTCCTAGATCCTTCATCGAAAAACATTTCCCAAGCCAAATCTTGACAGAGTTCAACATAGGAATGTCATTTCCGATAAGTAATATGTCGTCGACATATAATACTAGGAAAGCAATTTTTCTCCCACTGACCTTCTTGTATACACAAGATTCGTCTGCGTTCTTGATGAAACCAAAGTCACTGACTGCTTCATCAAAACGTATATTCCAGCTCCTGGATGCCTACTTCAATTCGTAGATTGATTTCTTTAGCTTGCATACCTTTTTAGCTTTCCTTGGATCCTCAAAACATTCTGGCTGTGTCATAAACACAGTTTCTGTTAAAACGCCGTTTAAGAAAGCGATTTTGACATCCATCTGCCATATTTCGTAATCGTAATATGCAGCGATTGTTAACATTATCCGAATAGATTGATTTTAGCATTGCAACTGGCGAAAAGGTTTCATCGTAATCCACACCGTGGACTTGCCTGTAACCTTTTGCAAACCAATCTAGCTTTGAAAACTTCAAGTTTCCCATCCTTGTCCTTTTTCAGTTTGAAAACCCATTTGCTTCCAATGGCTTGGTAGCCATCTGGCAAATCGACCAAATCCCATACTTGGTTTTCAGACATGGAGTCTAATTCAGATTGCATGGCTTCTTGCCATTGCTTGGAGCCAGGGCTCGTCATAGCTTGTTTGTGTTAGGTTATGATACATATGACAATTCATAAATCATGCGGAAAAACCATAAAGCCAGGAAAGCATATTATTTACACATAATCATTTAGCATAGTTTAGATGCATACTCTTTGTTGCGTGCCTTCCCTAGCTGCGCCCGAACCGAACAAGAACAAGTCTTTAGGACTCCAAGTGTCGTCCCTCCGTAGATAGTCCAAAGCACGTCCGGATCCGCCTTAAGCTTGACCAACTAGGATCGCCCTTAAGGTACTTAGAATTTTCGGCACTTATAGGCTATTGTATGACTGAATTTTTGCTCTCAAAAATCACTTTGAATACTTGAATACTCTATGTAAATATGTGACCCTAGGCACCTATTTATAGAGTTATGGAAAAGGATTTGGAATCCTATTAGGATACTAATTTATTTCATTATAATCCTACTAGGACTCTAATTAAATAAACTAAATCTTTAAGGATTAGATTTAATCATATGACAAATCCCGGTAGCCTTAGGATTCGAGTACACACTTCGAGTGATACGCTAGCACCGCACGCAGGCCTTGCGGCCCACGCACAGCGCCAGCCCACTCGTCGCAGCCCCGCGCGCAGCGCCAAGGCCATTGTTGGGCCTGGCCTTGCGCTGGACCGGGCGTGGCTTTGTAGCGTGTTTTTGGGCGCTTGGGCTTGCTGAGCGTAGGCCTGGCTTCGTGCTGGGCCTTCGTCTAGCAAGTCTCGTCCGATGCTAATTCGTACGACGCGCTTCCGATTAAATTCCCGATTCCGGAATTTATTTCCGATACAAACAATATTTAATATTTCCGATTCCGGAATTATTTCCGTTTCGAACAAATATTTAATATTTCCGTTTCCGGAATTATTTTCCGATTCCGATAATATTTCCGATTCTGACAATATTTCCGTTTCCGGCAATATTTCCGATTCCGGCAATATTTCCATTTCCGATAATATTTTCCGATACGTACCATGTTTCCGTTTCCGGCAACATCTATGACTTGGATAATATTTATATTTCCGATACGATCCATATTTCCGTTTCCGGCAATATCATCGTTTCCGGAGTATTCATTTCTTGCCTGTGACGATCTCAGCTCCCACTGAAACCAAGATCCGTCGATTCTGAATATCCATAGATGGAGTATTTAATGCCATTAAATACTTGATCCGTTTACGTACTATTTGTGTGACCCTACGGGTTCAGTCAAGAGTAAGCTGTGGATTAATATCATTAATTCCACTTGAACTGAAGCGGCCTCTAGCTAGGCATTCAGCTCACTTGATCTCACTGAATTATTAACTTGTTAATTAATACTGAACCGCATTTATTAGACTTAACATTGAATGCATACTTGGACCAAGGGCATTATTTCCTTCAGTCTCCCACTTGTCCTTAGGGACAAGTGTGCATTTCCTAATTCCTTTGTCGCTCGATGCTTGCTCTTGAACATAAGGTAAGAGTTGTCATCCTTATTATGTCCAGAGGTGTTCCTCGGTTTCAGAGTTCAACTGATCAAATAAACAGATAATCATAGCCTATGATTCATCCGAGCACGGCCATGCATTTCACAGTTTCTAGCTCTCCGAGTGGCCTTGTACAACTTTAAGCACCTCATCCCGATTTATGGGAGGACAATCCCAATCTTGCGATCTTGAGATTAGACTTCGTTTGACAGGTGATTACCTGAGCGTTGCCTTTATAGCCTTCTTTTACGGTGCGACGGTTGGTCAACGTCAAAGCAAACCAGTTCTCAATCAAGTAATCTCAAATCACTCAGGTATTGAGGATTTAGTGTCTAATAATTTTAATGAAATTTACTTATGACAGATTTTCATCTCTTAAAGTAAAGTTTCATAGGTCTGTCCGATACTAGTCTTCCAAAGTAAGTATCAATGCAAATGATTATGACATTGCCATGTCCACATAGTTCAAGAAACAGAACTACTAGTCATCTTGCATTCTAGTCGTCTAACGTTTTCTATGCGTCCAATTTTATAGAAAACTCCGACTAGGGACCATTTTCAACCTTTGACATTCAAGTTCACTTGATAGACATTTCTTAGTCACAGGACTGGTCCTGACAGTCTATCTTGAATATATCGTCAAATTGAAGGGACTCATCATTTAATAAACCACAAATTAAATGGAAAAATGAATTCTTTCATTTATTGTGAATGATTAACCAATAATGTTTTACAAAGATTTAAACTCTAAAACTTTAAAACATTAAACAGGGATATCAAAGCCATTCTCCAATATGCTTGATTCCCATAGCTGCAGTGTGCGAGTTGTGCTTCGCCTGCGGCAGAGGTTTTGTTAATGGATCTGATATGTTGTCATCAGTTCCAATCTTGTTTATCTCGACTTCTTTTCTTTCAACGAACTCTCGTAGAAGGTGAAATCTACGAAGTACATGCTTGACTCTCTGGTGGTGTCTAGGCTCCTTTGCCTGTGCAATAGCTCCGTTATTATCACAATACAGGGCTATTGGTCCTTTAATGGAGGGGACTACACCAAGTTCACTTATGAACTTCCTTAGCCATATAGCTTCCTTTGCTGCTTCATGTGCAACAATGTACTCCGCTTCAGTTGTAGAATCCGCAATGGTGCTTTGCTTAGCACTTTTCCAGCTTACTGCACTGTGATATGTGATCTTCTTTGTCGGTTTGGAAACTTGCGTCCGTATAGCCTTTAACAATGAATTCATCATCTCCACCATAGACCAGGAAGTCATCTTTGTGCCTTTTCATGTACTTCAGAATATTCTTGGCAGCTGTCCAATGCGCCTCTCCTGGGTTTGACTGGTATTTGCTTGTAGCACTGAGTGCGTACGCAACATCCGGGCGTGTACATATCATAGCATACATTATTGAACCAATCAATGATGCATAGGGAATCCCATTCATTCATCTACGCTCATCAAGTGTTTTTGGGCACTGAGTCTTGCTTAGAGTTATTCCATGAGACATGGGTAGGTAGCCTCGCTTGGAGTCCGCCATCTTGAACCTATCAAGCACCTTATTGATATAAGTGCTTTGACTAAGTCCAATCATCTTTTTAGATCTATCTCTGTAAATCTTGATGCCCAATATGTACTGTGCTTCCCTAGATCTTTCATCGAAAATCATTTCCCAAGCCAAATCTTGACAGAGTTCAACATAGGAATGTCATTTCCGATAAGTAATATGTCGTCGACATATAATACTAGGAAAGAAATTTTGCTCCCACTGACCTTCTTGTATACACAAGATTCGTCTGCGTTCTTGATGAAACCAAAGTCACTTACTGCTTCATCAAAATGTATATTCCAGATCCTGGATGCCTGCTTCAATCCGTAGATTGACTTCTTTAGCTTGCAAACCTTTTTAGCATTCTTTGGATCCTCAAACCTTCAGGCTGTGTCATAAACACAGTTTCTGTTAAAACGCCGTTTGAGAAAGCAGTTTTGACATCCATCTGCCATATTTCGTAATCGTAATATGCAGCGATTGCTAACATTATCCGAATAGACTTAGCATTGCAACTGGTGAAAAGGTTTTATTGTAATCCACACCGTGGACTTGCCTGTAACCTTTTGCAACCAATCTAGCTTTGAAAACTTCAAGTTTCCCATCCTTGTCCTTTTTTCAGTTTGAAAACCCATTTGCTTCCAATGGCTTGGTAGCCATCTGGCAAATCGACCAATCCCATACTTGGTTTTCAGACATGGAGTCTAATTCAGATTGCATGGCTTCTTGCCATTGCTTGGAGCTAGGGCTCGTCAATCACTTTCAAGTAATAGAAACGTCATAGCTCTCGTTCGTCAAAATACCTAAGTACCTTTCCGGTTGAGATCTATATCTTTGCGATCTACGCGGGGTAACATTTCTAGATTGACCATGATTCTCACCAGATTCTTCTAAAGATCTCTGAGTTTCATCCTGAATGTCATCTTGAGCATTCTCTAGAATTTGTTGTTCGACTCGAATTTCTTCGAGGTCTACTTTTCTCCCACTTGTCATTTTGGAAAGGTGATCTTTCTCCAAAAAGACACCATCTCGAGCAACAAACACCTTGTTCTCAGATGTATTGTAGAAGTAATACCCCTTTGTTTCCTTTGGATAGCCCACAAGGATACATTTGTCAGATTTTGGATGAAGTTTGTCTGAAATTAATCGTTTGACGTATACTTCACATCCCCAAATCGTAAGAAAAGACACATTTGGAGGCTTTCCAAACCATAATTCATATGGAGTCTTTGCGACAGCTTTAGACGGAGCTCTATTTATAGTGAGTGCAGCTGTATTAGTGCATGTCCCCAAAATTCTAATGGAAGTTTGGCCTGACCCATCATTGACCTGACCATGTCTAGCAAGGTTCTGTTCCTCCGTTCCGACAGCACCGTTCCATTGTGGTGTTCCAGGAGGAGTCAATTCTGATAGAAATTCCACATTCTTTCAGATGGTCATCAAATTCATAGCTCAGATATTCACCGCCTCTATCAGACCAGCACTGCCTTAATCTTCTTGCCTAATTGATTCTCTACTTCACTCTGAAATTCCTTGAATTTGTCAAAGGATTCGACTTATGCTTCATTAGGTAGACATAACCATATCTACTGAAGTCATGAGTGAAAGTGATAAAGTAGCTGAAACCACCTTTAGCATTTGTACTCATTGGTCCACATACATCTGTATGGATTAAACCCAATAGTTCATTTGCTCTTTCTCCAACTTTAGAGAAAGGTTGCTTTGGTCATTTTGGCCAAGTAAACATGATTCGCATTTACCATAATCCTCTAAGTCAAATGGTTCTAGAATTCCTTCCTTTTGAAGTCTTTCTAAGCGTTTCAAGTTTTATGGCCTAATCGACAATGCCACAGATAGGTGAGATCTGAATCATCCTTTTTGGCCTTTTTGGTAATTTATGTTATATACTTGTTGTCGTGATCTAATAAATAAGCCTTGACTAATCTAGCAGATCCATAAAACAGCTCTTTAAAATAAAAACGAACAACTATTGTCTTTTATTAAAAAGGAAAATCCCTTGGCATCTAAGCAAGAAACTGAAATGATGTTTTTAGTAAGACTTGGAACATGGAAACATTCTTCCAGTTCCAAAACTACCCGGAGGGCAACGACAAATAATAAGTTCCTACAGCTAATGCAGCAATCCGTGCTCCATGTCCCACTCGTGGTCGACTTCACCCTTGCTTAACTTTCTACTGTTCTTCTTAGGCCCTGTGGATTGGAACATAAGTGTGAGCCACAACCTGTATTATAATACCACAAGAAGTTGAATTAGCAAGTATACAGTCTATAACGAAAATACCTGAAGATGGAACGACTGTTCCGTTCTTCTGATCTTCCTTTAGCTTTGGACATTCTCTTTTGTAATGCCTATTCCATCACAATAAAGACAACTTGATGTGGACTTGTCCTGCTTTGATTTAGCATCGCCCTTGGACTTTCCACTTTTCTTGAACGGTCTCCTTCTAGCCTTGAGTAAATCTTTGGCTTCACAGTCCAGTATTATTTCAGCCTTTCTGACAAGGTGAACCAAATCTGCAACTGTTTCTTCTCTTGGTTCACTTAGGTATAGTTGCTTGAAGCGACCAAACCCATTTGTAGTGAATTGAGCAAGATAGAGACTGCCATCCTTTCGCTTATTGGTGTTCCTAATAGACTTAGGCGATCAAAGTAGAACGCATAAGATCCACATGGAACCTAAGTGGGACTCCTACCCTCTGTTTAGTGCGAAGGAGCTGAACATGTGTTTCTTGGACTTCCATCCATCACCACCTGTTGGGAGAACTAACCTTAACCAGACATTGATTCATCACTCATG
Organism: Spinacia oleracea; assembly: GCF_020520425.1. Lineage (NCBI taxonomy): Eukaryota > Viridiplantae > Streptophyta > Magnoliopsida > Caryophyllales > Amaranthaceae > Spinacia > Spinacia oleracea. The sequence goes on along the minus strand of NC_079490.1, from coordinate 155,000,557 downwards.
GACGTTTAGGTCCTCTGTCCTCCGTGCTTCCACGACAGATTCCCTCAGATTCTTGATGAGCGTAAAAGGTTCATAGGCTACAAACCTTCACCCAATCATCAGGGATATTGTTCAGCATGAGACTCATAACCTTTTTTAGATCCGCATCCTGCGTAAAATCTCTCAGGGGTCATGTCTCTGGCATAGTAGCTTGGAATGGGATGTATAGTACATACTCAAGTCCTTGAGTTTGACTATTTCAATTTCAACTAGCTTTCCCATTCAAGAAAATTTGCCAGGTTCACTTGACCATAAGCTTAGAACCCATGATGATGTTTTGATTGTTGTTTGCCATATTTAAAACTACAATTGAAAATAATAATAAATAAATAACCATTCACAGTTTCTCCTAATAACTTAAATTCTAGCATAATGCATAATTCAATGTTCATAAGCATTTATTCAAGTTATGTGTTCCCGGCAGGTGTGAATAAAATGATTCCAAGATCCTAAAATCATTGAAGACTAAGCACAGTTTGTCGACTTAATCCTAAAACATCTTAGGTAAGCAAAAGCCTTTTGCTAATAGTCTAGAAACTATTCTTGTTTGATAGGTACGTCTAAGAACTTATTAGGTAAACCTATCGATTTTGCCACGACATAAAAGGACTCCTTACTTATATCGTTGAGTTTCACCAAAACAACTACCATGTACTCACAATTATTTGTGTACCTTGCCCCTTTAGGACCAATAAGTAACACCTCGCTGAGCGAAAACTATTACTAGATTGATGTAAAGGATATCCAAGCAAGTATATTTTGGCATGGCACCTTTAACTCAATTTTAAAGTTTGGAACTTAAGGCTCTTACTATGTTGGTTAGATTTTAAGTGAACTAAAATCCTTAATCATGCAATATAATCAAGCTTTTGATCTCATGCATTTTAAGACTATTTAAAAGCAATAAATAACTTAAACATGCATAAGATAAATGTGATCTGTATGGCCCGACTTCATCTTGAAGCTTTAACTTCAAAGTCCGTCTTGAAAATCTCCGTGGGAGGCACCATTTTCTTCAAATAGAATAGCTATAATTAAACTAAGTACAACTATTTGATGGTACAGACATATTTGAATTGAAAAACAACTTTGGTACTTTAGACCAATTACATTCAAATTAATGGTACGCAGACCATATTTTCTATTCTATTTGGGCCATACTAGTCACTTCATACCTGCAAAACAGTACATATAAAATATATACCATTCACCCATTCATTATCATGAATGGCCCACATAGCTGGTTAGTAAACACATTATGCATCACATAAACATTTGCAGCAATTAATCAGGGCACCAATAATCTACAAATTATTCAGTCCTTATTAATTCTATCAAGTTGTTTTAACCTTAAGGATTTGTAGACCTAATCAAGAGTTTATGACTAAATGCTCCCCCTTAAGCAATAAATTCATATGCTTTACTAATTTTAAACATAAAAATGTATTTCTAGTCTAACCGGAAACATACAATTAATTAAAATTTAAAGCTCATATAAATTTATAATTAATCCAAAAGTTTAATTTAATTTCAGTCGTATTTAAATTAAGTCATGATTTAATTTTAGTAAAATAATTAGAATAAATAAAATTTATTATAATTACAATATTCAAAATTAAAATCCAAGAAAATAATTTAAATTATAATTTTAAAATTAATTAAAATTACGTAAACTGAAAATTTCAAATCAAAATTTCAAAACGTCTAATCGCAACGCAACAACTCACGCATCGCAGCCCTGCCGCGCATCGCTGGCCATGTGCGCGCAGCCCATGCCCTGCCTCGCATCGCTGCTGCTCACCATCGCCAAAGCATCACGCGAGCTGGTGCTCGTTGCGCGCGGCCAACACGCTCGACGCACGAGCATGCTGCCGCAGCCCATCGCTGGGCGCAGCGCTCGTCGCAAGTCGCAACACGCACTC